>NC_133752.1:174524665-183982165 GCF_036562045.2 Rhinolophus sinicus | reverse complement strand
GTTTTTGACAAGTGTGGGGTTACATATCCCACAAGGAGGTCCCAGGTGATTAGAAAGTCCACAGTCAATAAAAAGTAGGCAGCCAAATCAACACTTGCAAATAATAAACACAAACAAAAGTCAGTGCTGCCTGAGGGAACTCATCACTTAAATTTACCTCAGAGGCAACGCTCTTATTGTATATTACAGAACAGGGAAGGATAAAGCCAGATGCTCATTCTGTATAATTCTTTGGAATTTTAGAGAGTTCCAGAAAACTGACGATCTGGTCCTCAGTGAGCATGAATCATTCTTTGAGGTTCATATCGTTCAAGTGTAGACAGCTTACCTCAGTTACCCACTAAGTTTTGAATAGCTCCTGTGATGACTCACACACTTCAAGTCTCTCTCATCTTCTTCCCAGGGAATGTGGTATGCATGGTGTGTGTGTGTGTGTGTGTGTGTGTGTGTGTGTGTGTGTGTGTGTGGAGAGAGAGAGAGAGAGAGAGAGAGAGACAGACAGACAGACAGACAGACACTGGGGGAGGGGTCTGTGTACAGCTGTCTGGGATGGGTAGGGGGTGGGAAGGAAGAGGCTGAAAAAGGAGATTGATGATCTGTACTCATCATAGATTTGGCAACAAATAGCCTTTAAACTAGTGACAGAGAACGATATGTGCTTTCTACTATTTGAATGGGCAAATTCCCACTTTTTCCAGCCAACGCTTTAATTGAGCGAATTCATTTCTTTTTCTGGCAATAAAGCGATTCTACCCAGTTCTCAGTTGCAGTACACACAAATGAATTCATTGGGTGCATTCTTTTCAAAGAGCAGACTTGTTTTACCTTTAAGATATCCTGCGGAAGGCAAATGTGTCACATCAACATCACTCAACGACGGGTTGTCATTATTCTTTACTGTGCTGCTACTGATTCACATTAAAAAATGAATAAGTAGCTCTCACTTATTATGCCCAAGGGGATTTTTTTTATTGCCTTGATAATCCATTTGTGCAATTTCCTTTGATCCGCTTGACTAGGTGATTGCCAAACCCATCGTGTCTTCTGTTATGTGCCAGGTTGGATTGTCTTGTTCAATGTGATATGCTCCAGGAGTTCTGTGCACAGTGCATGGAAACTGGATCCTTCCATGACGATGATGTTTGCATTAGATGGTGAAACGTGAGAATGGAAAGAATTATTTGTTCCCCAGTAACCGTATGATATGCATATATGTTCACAACAGCACTTAATATATTGGACAACTATGATGGAAACCCACTTCGAGGGACTGAAATGGTTCTTTTATGATCAAATTAAGCAAATGCTTTTAAATTGAAAAGGGGACAGTTATACATGGCAACTCTTGATGTTTAGAGTGTGACTTTGGATAGGAAGGGGTTTTATAAGTTGTGTATTATTATTGTCAGTATTGTCATGGAGAGTCTATGTTTCATAAGTTTGTCTTGTAGAATTCTGTGACTTATGTAAATCGTTTCCCTGACATAGACCCTCGTGCACAAAAGTATTCTTGTTAACTTTCTAGTCAACTGGGTAATCCTTTTGTCCAAGAGAAGTTAGCCCCTTTAAATTCCTTAATTCAAAACACTGATGGGGCATCTGCTATGTATATGACACTATATAGTCATGAATGAGATGCCTAGATATGAATGAGAGATTGACTTTGTCTTCAAGGAACTGACAGTCTAGTTGCTCATTGGGAGGTTAAACACACACACACACACACACACACACACACACACACACACACATTAAATGTTATCAAGTGTCATAAAACAAAAACAATAATCATGGGAGAATAGGTTATAGTTTTTATATAGTTTTTATGCTTTTCCTGAATATTTTGTCCCACTTTTGAAATCATCTAACCAGGATCCCTCCTCTCAATGGGCTCTTTGATGCCAAGTGCCATATTTATTTACCATGACATCCCAGTACCTAGCTCAATGTCTGGGTGCTGTAGCAGTGGCTCAGATGTTATTGTTGAACTGACAGGATTGCACTGAATTGAATCCAGTTGAATAAAATGAAATTACTTGTTTGGGATCTTAGTCTTCAGAACCAACAAGAATAGGTGTGTCAGCTACTTTGGACAATTCTTCTCACCTCATATTTACCCAGCTGTTTGATAAAACTGTCTCTTTTTCTTTTTTTTTAACTGAATATAATCTATATTAATAAACTTAGAGGCTGCATTCTGCTTGTCCCCAAGCTACACTGATGGTCTGTTTTGCGTCTGAGCCAATTATTCTTACAGGCATTAACTGTTGTCAACAAATTTTATTGGGTTCCCCTTTTGTCCCCAGAGATCTGCTGTGTGTGGAGAAGTAAGCGTTAAGCATTTAGTCTTTGAAATACTTATTAGAGAAAAGCAGTCTTCTCCACCTCTATTCCCTGTCAATTAACTCTTATTATTATGTTTACCCTTATTTTCAAAGTTTTTTTCTGGTTGCTTTATTTAGGGCTGCTTGAAATCCATTTTGAAAGTATGGATTTTTTTTTATTTTATTTTTTTTAATGGTGGAAGGCAGTTTCTGATCTTAGTTTGAAATTCAAACATCTAAAAGAAAATTGCCTCCATATCTATCTTTTTTGTTGGGCCAGATTGTTTAACAAGGAAAGTTTTTTTTTAACCTATTAGAGACAGACTGGAATACAATTTTCTATCATGCTTATTTTGTATAAATTGACCCAGTGTTGTGAATGAGCTCATATTTCTCTATAAGCCCAAGTTTCACTAGGACACAGTAGAAGCAACCCTCTAGATAATCTGTTTCGTGAACATTTTCCCAGCATAAGTGAAACATTTCCTCTATAATTAATGCAGCTTCCCTAGACATTTTATGAAATGAATTCCAATGAAGAGCTAATTACTGATTCTTCCCTATGCATCAGAGTAAGAAAGCATATCCACCAGTCTTGTGTGCTCATAGTCCTATGAGAAAAATGGTGGCATAATGGAGGTAGCACATTGGGAAAGAACTAGCTATTATCTTACAAGATTGATGGAGCCCTTACAGAGGGTGGCTTGTTATAACCTTGTTTTGCGTGAAACTGTAAGAGAACAAGGAATAAACATTTAGTTTATTCCTTCAAGTGAAATAGGAGAAGTTAAGCTTGCTATAGATATAATTTTTGACAGCCATTAACCATTTTAACATGTGCTTTAAGGACTTGTGGAATTTCTCTCCTTGGAGATACTTAAAAAATTGACGGACAACCAGCCATCTTGGATGGTTTCAATTAAAAGCGACCAAAAGAAAGCAAGTTTCTGGGGTCCTTTTTAGTTTTAAGAGTCTATAAACAATCTCTTAAATAAATTGTATATGCTTTACCTCAGCAGTCTGGGAAAAAAGGAAAAGTAAATCAATTAGAAAAGAAAGTTGGATACCGTTTCAGCTATTCCAGATTTATAGCTTTTATAAAACATACTTCCAATGCATAGTTATTAAGAACAGGTCTGAATAAACAAATGGCATTCTTCTTGTGTTAAAACATACTGTTGGTAGAGTTTAAGTGAAACTTTGTAATGAATTTCATTGTTATTGATTGAAAACCTTTCTAGATCTAGATTAGTATTATTAACTCAGGCTTCTTTCATTTGAAATATAGTGCTCAGAAAACTGCTCCCAGACCTGTCATTCATTAGCTGTATGACTTTGGCAAACATTTAAACTTCCTGGGTTGAAATGTCCTTGTCTATAAAACAAGGAAATTTTGTTAAATTAAATGACCACTTCTAACTTTAAGAGACTCATAGTCTAGGTTGTAATCAACAAGGATTTGGTGCTATTCAAGAGAGGAAAACCTTGGATTTAAGTAGTGACCAAATAACATTTCATCTTTATGTTCTTTCCATAGTTTTTGTTTGTCCCCAAAGATAGGAGATTATACCTCCTATAGGAAAGAGGAGTCCATTTGTTTGCTTGTTTTGTTTTGTTTTAAGTTGAGTTTCAACCTCTCAGAGATGGAATAGAAGCTCAGTCATGACGAAATAAACACAGGTCATCTGGCCACAGGAGCACACATCTCATGAAAACAGATTGCGATTTTCCTTTGCTAGGAAGGACCAACTGAGAGTTCTCATTTTGACATTTTCTCACTCTCTTGGACATGAGGACATGTGAGGAGGTCAGTGTTTAGTTGCCTTTTATTAAGTTAGAGGACAAATAAGAATTTATAGACTTCGAAATCTTGACCAAATGTCTTTTCTCAGCCGATTGATAGTCCCTTTCCAATTAAAGAAGAGAGTGTACAATCTGGGGTATTCAAAGGCAGTCACTCACTTTTATTAGCATTGTTTTGAGTGGGGCTGGATTTGAGTTGTGCCACTGGCATTCCTTGGCTTGGTACCTCTTAGACCGCTGGCATGCATTTGTATGACAACTGATCAAAGTTAGGGGTACAGTCACTGGCTGTGGAAAAGCTTTTCTCTTTGAGACTAATTGGCACATGTGGGGTTTGACCTGTGGCCCTGACCTCGTTAGCACCACTAAGCTAATAAGCCACAGATAGTCTTAAAGAAAAACAATGAGTTTTTATATTGACCTTAAGTACTCGCTACTACTCTAAACATGGCCAAGAGGACCAAGGGATCACTAAGAAAATGACGGTTTCTACGCAAAATTAGAAAGCAGTTTGCATTTTCTAACATTTTAATGCTTTTAAAATCATCTCCTCTCTGATAGAGAATTATAAGAAGCAGGAAAGTGAAGGGTTTAAGACCAAGAACATGGTCTCTATTGCCAAGAATCCAGGGTTTGAATCCCAGCTCTGCAACTTATTTGGGGGGAGGGGTGCATGGCCTTGAACAAGTTACTTAACCTCTTTGTTCCTCAATTTCTTCATCTGTAAAATGGGACCTGCCTCATAGAATTGGTGTTAGGATTACATGAGTTAATATATTAGAACATATTAACTTAGAATTCTGCCTGGCACATGGTAAGCACCATACACATGTTAGCTATTATACTTATTTATTCTCTTCTGGGATTAGTTTCAGAGTCTATTGCAAAGGTTGAGGTATCTGAACAGCCAATTTATTACACACTCATTTTCTCTCCTTAGGGGCAACTTGTAAAACCTGTTATTAGTAGTAACAGTTATATAGCAGGGCCACTAACAAGAAGAATGTCTTATGTTCAATTAGTATGTTTACTTTTTCAAAATCCAATCAGCTCTCTCACCTTGTCTTTACCCCAGTCTTGGAAGGCAAGAATTATTGCTTCATTGGACAAATGAGAAATGTGAGAGACCGAGATTTTGTGATTTGCTTCAGTGGATGGATCCAGAACCAAAGTCAAGGAAGGTCTCTTGTCTCCAAGAAACATGTTCATCTGGCCGTTCACACTGCTTAGTGGCCCAGAGTGTTGTAGCACGGGCAGATGCTTCCAAAATCCCAGTCCTCTTTTGAGAAATAAGGAACAGGAACCCCTGGGTGACTCAGTTGATTTTGAACACGTCTTTGAAAGGGGGCATGAGGGAGCTATCCATGTGATTTCACCTTCCAGAAAGACTTAGGAAATACTAATAGAATTTCCTCAGGGTGCACAAGAAAAGTCTTCTTTGATGAGAGGCTGTTGCTGTTCAAGAGTCTTTCATAGACTGAATTTTTGGACTCCACTCAGACAGAATCCTACAGTTCACCTAGGAGCCCCAGGATATGCAGCATGATCTGGGGGAGACCCTCCTCAGGCCAACTTCAAGTTTTCTTCTTACTCTGCCAGCACACCTCAAGTTTTCATTTCTTATAGCTATTAGTTCTGTTGGTTTTTCTCAATGACCTATTGAAGAAGGGCTGTTTATTTGAACCAAGGATCTTTCTCTGGGTGCTATGGGAGAGGGCGGAAAGGAGAGGTGACCATCAGGCAACATAATCTAGATAGTGTACCAGGCAGAAAGAGATTTCCCCAGCTTGACCATGAAAGGAGTGTTGGGAGCAGCCAGGGGTTTGGATGAAAGGCTTCTACCTGTGCAGCTATCACTCAACCAGTTCTTTGAAGACCATTAGTATTAGAATGCCTCATATCTTCAGTGACTGGTAGGTTAGACATTTTGGATCCAAAAGAGAGTTTTGGTGTTCTTCAAATTCTCTGGGCCTCCATACACGTTGTCCAGACATCACACACCACGCCAGCCTTCCTCAGGGTCTCTGGTAAGAGCCGACCCCATTCCTCTAGCAGCCTTCTTTCTGATTTCACAGCTCACACCAAAGAATCAGACTCACTAAAACAGGAACAAGATCTCTCCTAAGGAGATTTCTCATGATTCTCAACAATGGGCTACAAAGCCTTTTCTCTTTTTTACGGCCAGACGTCTTTGACAACCATGGTGGCAAAAAATCGTTTTGCACTGAGCTGCTGCCTTGGCAGAGTTCCATCCTACACCTCTCCGTGAAACACCATCAGCCTCTTACATCACAAAGCATTACTTTTGGTTGCCTGGAAAGTTCAAATCCCCAGGCCTTATTAGCTGTTAGATGAAGGGGATGACAACATAGCATTTTGTTTGTCTCTATCTATATGCGAGATCATGTTTAAAACATAGCAAAGAGCTGTTATTTGACATGCAATTCCTTAACTGCAGTAAGCTGTATGCCTATTTAATGCATTGTTTAGTCTCACATTGGCTAAAGCCACTTAAAGAAGCACTTGGCAAACTCTGGCTTTTCATTCTTGGCATAGCTGCCCCTCTTACTTTTTCACTGAACCTTAAATACCAAGAAAAACCCTTCACTTACTTTATGTCTGGCATATTGCTTTATGCAATTGGCCAGAACTTTTGCATGTGGCCCTCTGCATTTGTCCTAAGGTAATTAATGGCTTTGCAATGTTTGATCAGCAGCAACATGGGCACAAAGAGAGACAGTGCAACCAGCAGAGACCCACAATCTTTTAAATTAAAACCTTTTACATTAAATGTTCAGGCATTCTGCAGGAATAAAGCTTTATATTCCAAAAAAAAAAAGAGAAAAAAGCATGGTGAAAACCCTGGGAAGACACCCAAGAACCTGATTATTGATTAATTATACATCTCTCTAATATCTCCCTCTCAAAACTACCTCATTGTTCAAAAGAAGTAAAATTGCAAACTCCTACAAGCTTGGAAGCCCATGAAAAATAACCTAGTCACACACCAAGAATGAAACTCATTGAGCAGTGACATATCCAAGGTCACCCTGCTAATTAGCAGCAGAGGTAGGAGATGTTGTGGATTCTGTTTTCTGATTCCAAGGCAGTGTTCTTCCTTTAGCAGCAATAAACCATGCCTAGGTCAGAATTCCCTGGTAAAGTAAAAGGACCAGGAGAGGCTTCCAGTCAAGTTCATCCTAATAAATATAACTCTTAGTGGCTCTCTCATTCCAATAAACTCACCTGAGACTTAACACTTTTGTTCCCTTGCTGTAGAAACGCACAAACTGAAACGATTCCCCTGCCTGTTTCCTATACAATGCTCAAAGCCTTCAGATGTGCTTCAGGCATTCCAAGTCCACTTAAGGTCATAATTTAGACTATTATTGTCTATTATATTATTCTGACTCTTTGGTCACTCTCTCCAATGTCAACTTGGGTAGAACTGCTTTGGAATGACTTAGCAAAGCTGTGCTCCTGGAAACTCTGAAACAGTCTGACGAGTTGTTGGATCAGCTTTTTTTCTGAAGATTTCTCTGACGGTCCCAAGCCAAAAGAAATTTACACCTGATTTTTTTGCAGGCTTCCAAGCAAATAGTCTGTGAATATCTTCAGACTTTTCTTCTTTCCTCTGTAGTCTTTCTGAGGTCCTAGAGAGGCTGTTGGAGGGGTCTTTTTTAAACTTTGAAAATGTGTTAGTCATAGACTCAGTTCTGTGAACATTGCTGGGAAGATGGTACTACCTCTGTGCCATTTACCCTGATGAAATGGGTCTTTCATCAGAGGGAAGTGATTAAGAAAGTCTGCACTGAGCCAACCCATATGCAGCCAAGTCTTGATTGTCTATGAAACTGGGGAAAGGAGCACCAAGAGTTAGAATTCTAGATTTAAATGATTTGGGGACACTGTAGATTTCAGCCCCCTTGCTTCCTCGTCCTCCCTGCCTCCAGCCCCAGCCCCTTGGTAAGACCAAGTGGCATGTTTTTAAATCCTACTTCATTTTCCTATTCCCCACTCACCTCCCGGAGCAGTGCCATTGGCAACAGTTTCTCAACCTCAGCACTATTGACATTTGAGGGCAGATAAATTTTGCTGGGGGAGGGGACTGTCCTGTGCAACGTGGAATGTTTAGCGCCGTAATTGGCGTCTACCCTTTAGATGCCAGTAGTCCCCTCCTCCCAGTTGAGACAATCAAAAATGCCTCCGCATATTGCCAAATGTCCTATTGGTGGGGCGGAGGGGAAAATCACCCCTCATTGAGAACGATTGGACTAGAGAAGTCTCCAGAGAGAAGCAACTAGAGATATGGGAAGCCATGAGTGAAAGTAACACAAACACTCATTATCAGTCACTGGTTAATCAGGATTCTGTGGGCCATTGCCCAGAGCAAGCAATGACAACAGAGATTGTTGTTTTGAAAGCTTTTCTCTGAAAATAAAAAGCTCTTTCTATAGGCTGTATACAAGGTGTTTGCAGGCCCTCCCTTTTGCCTGACAGCTATGGAACTTGTTCATGCTGGTAACAGCAGTAAAGGGAGGCAGGAATGGTGTAAAGCAAAACTGGGCTTAGAAGTTTGATTGTGACCACCTGGAGCAAATGAAAAAGAAGCTGGTTATCTTTTTGACCTCAATGTTTGGGGCCACTCTCTTCTTGGTCGTAGTATAAACAAGCTCTCAATTCCTTGTAAGTGAAAAAGCCTGGTTCAGAGGTACTAGCCACCATTTTTCTCCTCCCTTCTGTGCTTTTCTGAATATCATCACAGTCATTTTATTATAAACAGCCCCAACAGAAAGCAGAAAGGGAAGATCAATGAAGTAATACTTTGGAAATCAGAAGTTCCACATTGGGGTCTCCCCCAGCTCCCCTACTTAACAGCTCTATGGCCTTGGAAAGGTCACTTAATATTCTTGGATCTTACCTTCCTCATTAATAAAATGGGAGTAAAAATATTACACCTTAGTGTTGTTTTCAGGCTCAACTATAGAAGGGCTTTGGAAACCGAAAGGGCCATCCAAATATGTCACTATTAATGGATTGAATTGAATACTTTGCCTTGCCCCTTTGATTGCCATCCACAAATTAGTTCAGTGGTTTGGCTTAAACCATTAATGACATTGACCCATTAAGTCAATGGTTCTGCAATAACTAGAATCTAGAAAAGTTAATTTGGCAGTGTGTCTTCTCAACCTTATTAATAAAAAAGAAAAGCATGTTGATATCTCCTATTCACATATCACTTTGCATTTAGACTCCCCAAGAGTTAATTAATGGATCTTCAGAATAGAATGCTCACTCAGTGGTACTACTTATTTCCTCATTAGAAAAAGCAGAAAAAAGATGGAGCTATCACTTTACCACTCTGAGTGAGCTTGCTTAAAGAATGTGTCTCTGTGAGGTGGTTAGGTAGCCACTGACGTACCACACAGGTACACAAAAGATTTCCAGTCTCTTAATTCAGCTAGAGGTGATTTCTGCTTAACCTCTAAAAGCAGTGCTCAGCAGAAGGAATGTACTCACTAATCAGAAAAGTATCTTTGCACTCTCATCTAAACTGCTTCCTTATCACAGCCTGACTTAAGGGAATTGATTTTGTTTGTTTGTTTGTTTAAGCATGGCTTTGATGAAATAAAATTGTGAGTTTTACCACCATGTGGACCAGTGACCCTGTGGTTCTATCCCAGAGGCTTCACTTCACATCCCACATTGCCCAGAGACACAACATTTGACAGAGCAAAGACACCTTTTGAACCACAAAATCAAATGCTGGTTACTGCTGTTGTGAATTTTCATCCTCTCCATTTTGACCTCTTTCAGAAAAAGAGACTACATTTTAGAAAAAAGTTTTCTGTCCTGCACAGCATCCACTGGTGGGCAAGTAATAGAATTTCTTGACTTAATGTTGAAAAAGTCTTTCCAAAAGCTATTTTCTTCGACAAGTCCCCAGAACACACCCCATGATTTTCCATTTGCTACTGCCACCACTGTGGGTCTGGAATTGCAGGTATAGATGAAAAATGTCTTGCTGAGGTGTCCTCTCTTGGGACGATGTCACTGTTGCCCCAGTGAAACTTCTCCAAGCTCAACAGTAAACTAATTCTGGTCAACAGAGGGTTTTCAAGGGCTACTATACGAGGCCTCACAAAGAGATTCCACCCATAGAAATTGTTATGAAAATAGAACCTCCACTCAATTCCTCTATCTTATTTCATCTGAGGTAGTCACACTCAAAGGAGCAGGGGTAGTCAAGGGAAGGCACACAATTGGTACATCCCTGAAAATAAGCCCCCAGGCGGGTACTACAGCTGGAGTACCAGCTCTCAGAGAACACCGCGAGTATGGCTATATTTCTCTTTGCCAAAGCATAACTGAAGAATTGGAGAGCTCGAAAGAACCATATAGAGCAATCTGGTCCAGCGCTCTTACTTCCCAGATGAGGAAAGCCACGTCCAGAAAAAACATGCTGTGCATGAGGTCACAAAGTATGCTGTGGAGAAAGCCAGGACTGCAATTCAGTCACCTCATTCCCAGTCTAGAACTCTTTGCACAGCAGAACACTTTAAAACTTAACCTTAAAACTCATATGAAGGCACCATGGGCAACCAAAGTCCATCAACTCAGTATGAATTGTTACGTCATAATCTTCTGATTATGTCTGAAAACTCTGACCCTTAACCATAGAGTCTGAAAACTCAAGCCCTTAACCACGCCTAAAAACATTGTTTCCAATGTCTACCACACACTGAATACCATCATCACGTCTGAATCTGACCAACTGGACTATAGGACTATGGATCTTCATAGACCTTAGTAGTTCGATGAATTGGAAGCTTTGAAAACTAAAGTAATGAGCTAATTTTTTTAAAAGATAATTTTAATTTGAAGCCTTGTCAGCTGGTGGACTAGTTGATGCATTTTGTATTGTGTGTTAACTCAGCAGCTACCCAAAACAAAAGGTATTGTTCATGTATTATTTCTGTCTCCACACATTCCTGACTTGCTAGTCTTCCATGAAGGTCTTCCATGAAGAAGCTTAAATTTTCCTACGTATTTTGAGTTTTATGTTTCTTTCCATTAAAGTTTCCAGCCGTTCGTAGACATATTTAGTTTGGCAGAAGGTAGTGGTGACTCATAGGATGAAGAAATTTGAAAGCAAAGCTACTGAAAATGGATCTAATTTCTTTTTTGGGTAATTTGGGAGCAAACGATTGATAATTTGTCTAATTTTTCCTGGTTTCATCAGCTGCCATACTGCCAAATATTTGTTCCATATGGATGCTTTGTTATTCCTGAAACATGTAACACATTACAGCTGCAACTATATATATACGGTCAAAGGGTAAGACTATTGTTGGCTCATTTTCTCATTGTTTTTGGCTGGACACCCTCAATCAATGGGTATTGAGTGAAAAAACAGGATCATATTGAAACCATTTTCAGCATGTTCCTTCCTATGGATCCAGCTATTTCACTGTGAGTTTGTCAAGCACAGCAAATGTTCCCTATTACAGGGATGATTATGTTTTCGGCATAGACGGGACAGCCAGCTAATTGCATTCATCTTATAATTCCACTCTCTCAATTTGATGTAGAGATGTTTTGGTGTCTCCAAAGATTCCTTCTTTTCAGCTGATTCTTGTCTCCCACTATAGAACAGATATTTGGGGACAGATTCTGAGATCAATGACCTACTCAAACCATAGGCATCATTTCAGGATTACCTGAAGGTAGTCTGTGGGCCCTGAGTCATATGAAACACAAGACTTGTAAAAGGTATTAATGCCACGAATCTGGCTGGCATTTCTGTAGATGATTACCGTGTTTCCCCGAAAATAAAACCTAGCCAGACCATCAGCTCTAATGCATCTTTTGGAGCAAAAATTAATATAAGACTGTATTGTATTACATTATATTATGTTATTGTTATATTATATGACCTGGTCTTATATTATAGTAAAATAAGACTGGGTCTAATATTAATTTTTGCTACAAAAGATTGATTAGAGCTTATGGTCCGGCTAGATCTTATTTTCAGGGAAACACAGTAGTGCTTTATATGCAGTTATGGAAATCCTTACCGGAGAAGCCAGACAATGGTTCAGTAATATCACACCAAAACACCACAAAGTATAAACTAAAGACACAGAAGGACTTACTTCTGACCGGTTCTGAAGTAGGCACTGATAAGTTAGAGTCTTACAGTCATTCAGTGGGTGATTGGCCCAATAAAAAATAGCAACAACAATAAAGAACAGAGAAATCTATCACTTAGAAGAAACTAAATTTTACACAAGACCATGGAAAGTGTTTTGTGGCAAGAAGCAATCTCTTGTTTATAGTAGGAAAATTTGGTTTGATTAACAAATGTTCTCAGGGGCACACATCAATGCCACATAGTAAAAATACAGTTTAGTATGTAAAGACAGAGCCAGAGCCTTGCTACTCAAAGCAACCTGGGAGCTTGTTAGAAATGCAGAATTAGGGGCCCTACTCTGGAATCATTAAAACAAATCTACATTTTGACCAGATACCCAGGGGATCTGTCTGCACATTAAGGTTTGAGGAGCCCTGGTTTAGAGAATTTCAGGAAATAACAGGTACATGTTTATGGGGGACTCCATCAGTAAAGAGAGAGAACACAAAATATCAGAACTGAACTTTCACTGAAGATTTGAAAAAGGTTTTTGGGGCCAAATATGCTCATGTTCATGATTCAACTGTATCAAGTCCCAATTCTCTCAAGTTGGTGGGGCCATTCCTCAGAGGAACTATAGAACTGCTCTAAGGATAACCCCACGGCCTGACCTTCTGTGAACTGGAAATTGGAACTCCTAATTGCTGTGGCTGCAATTTCCAAACCCATCACAGGGGCCAGGAACTGAGATCCAGTCCTTAAGATCTTGCCAGTTTCTTTTTCAATAGTTACATTTTTTTTTTTTTAAGAACAGCCAAGCAAGAGTCCTTAAAACATTTTTTTTCCTAATTGCATTGAGTGGACAAATGTGTGTTTTACTCCTATCAAATTGCTTCCTTTGTCGGGCTGAGCCAGGTTCTAATATTGTTTCTTATGACTCGGAGTTGATTAGTTCTGTTAGAGTTGCTATTGGTATTTAAGAGAAATGGTTTTAAGCTAAGAAAAGTGGATTTCTGTTGGAACCCATTGGAAGGTGAAGGGTAAACTTTCAAACAGTTTTTCAAAGAGGCTCCCCAGGTGAAAGCTTTCACTAGTCTTGTTCTAGAACTTGAGCCCAATAACGAAGGTTTGGCCACCTAAAGGACATGACTTCAGAAAGATATTATCCCACAATGTGATAGGTAAAAATGACAGAGGGCCAGTTTGTAATTTCTATTCCTTGGATGACACTAGAAAAAAGGGAAGGCTTTGAATGGGGAGTTAGGGAATCTTGGATTCACTCAGTGCTTCACTACTAAATAATTTGATAAACTTGGTGATTAGTCCCACGGGTCTCAAAGCTTATTTCCATTGAAACAATGATATTAAGAAGAACCAAGACATTCTACTTCTGAAGTGAGATCATTGTGGTCTCTTTTCACAATTTTCCAGGGTGAAAAAATAAGTCATGTCGTTTTCACATACATTTTTGTTTTAACTTTAAGTACCTGCCACCTCCTGAGTGTATTTAATTCTAAGATAAGGTGATACTGGACTTTTCTCACAATTACATATGTAATTTTGTGTAGACTTAATCCACAGCATTTTAACACAACAATATCCCTGACTCATTGGCAGTCTATCCATTGAAAGAATGTTGACAAGATAATTTCTAAAGCCTTTTTCAGAACTAACATTTACTGTTATTTCAAGGAAATCTCTAAAATCCTTTAAGAAATCCGACTGGTATGGAGATTATTTGACGTTTTTTATTAGCATTCTTCTTTCATTACTTTTGCTCAGTGCTTCAGTAAAATGTATGGAGGTAAAATTATAGCACTAACACACTTAATTATAGCATCATGGGCTGGGCACCTGCTCTGTGCTAAGCAATACCCAAGGAAGGATGACGCTATGCCTGCCCTTCAGAGAGGTTTCCTGGAAGTGTATGAGGTCCCATGAAATATCAATCATACAACCCGAAGCTTGAGTCACGTAGGAATATTTCTCCCCTCTATTGTTCCAGTCCACACCATTCACTGAGTGCCTCTGGTTAGCAAACACTCATGATGAAAGGAAAGAGTAAAACATAGTCCCTGCACTCATGGAGTTCATATTCCAGACCAAATGTCACAGAAGGGTGCCAGACCCTACTCCCACCCCACCTGAATCTAGCCCACAAATATATCTTGTTTGGTCCACTCAATATGGTTTTTTCCCCTTAATTTCTGAATTATAAAAATCAAGAGATTTTAAATTAAAACAAAGATTAAGAGCTTCTCTTCAAAAATTGGGTGACCTAGCATTCCTGAGTGGCAGCTATTGGCTGGAGCCCTTTAGGCAGGGTATGTGCTTCTCCAGCTCACCACAGTGGCTTCCAGGCTTGCTTTATTCATCCATATACCCATCTGGCCGTAGCATAGATTGCTCCCTGCTACCTCTACCCCAGATATGCAAGTCTCTCCAGATATTAACAATAAACTTTTCCTCTTGTATTCAATTCAACACTCACTTGTTGCCTTTGTACTATTCCCCAGGCACTAGGCTACCCATTGCAAGGTCTAGCTTCATATGAATAAGACACAACATTTATCTTTAAGGAACTTCATAGCTCACCTCAAATATAACAAGTGTACAGCTCGGGTAGAATTTAAAAGACAATCAAGTCCTCCTAGTGAAGGAAGAACCCAAATCTGAAAAACCGAACATTCAATAATTTAGGGATCATCAAAGGCATATCTCTTCAAGAGCAAGTGGAGTTTTTGGCCAGTGACCTTGTTCAGCAGGAAAGGCCAGATTCCCAGCCAACACAATGGACAAGTTACACAATCACTCAGAGTGTTTAGGATCATGGAGACCATCAAACGCAACTCTTCAGACAAAGCGAGTTGTAGCATTGTAGTTTGTTTTGCACCAAGATCCAGCACAGCTGTTACCAATTCACTGGAAGATTACACATGTGTCTCTCCTTCCATTCCCATCACTTCTTAGGTCTTCCTCATCACTCACCCAAACTATTGCAACAGCCTCCTCAGTGATTGCTCTGTGTCCAATACGGCTTGACACCAGCCATCCCACCCATGAGATTAATCTCTCTAAAGCACAGTTCTAATCACTTTATCCTTTTCCTAAACAATCTCCAATGACCATCCATGGCTAAATAAATTGAATCCAAATTCCCTAATTTGACAGTAAGGCACTTTATATAAGGCCTCTACCTAACTCTCCAATTGTATTTCCTAATGTTTCCACACAGCGTAACTCACAAACTGGCATTCTGTAAGTCATAGCCAATCTTCAGAAGTATTTTGTTTGGTGCATACAGTGTTTTTATAAAACTTTGAATTATCTGTCAATATTTACTAAATGACTCTGCCCTCTAGATTGGCACATGCTTTCTGCTTTACCAAAGTCCCCACCACTGTCTATTACCCCACTTTGCTCCTTTTTTTGATTTGCTTGGTCCTGATTTGCCAGGCATTTTAGTTTACAAATGTCCCCTACATATTCCAACAGCCAGCCTAGATGAATTACAACCACGTTTTATTTGCCTGGACTTTCCTTTTGTTCTTCTCCGAAATGTCACCTCTTCTATAAAATCGTCTACCAGATGTCAACTTTCTTTCCTTTAAATAGCAATCATATTATTCTTACAACACTTATCATATATTCCATATTGTGGGTTTTATTTGGTGAGTGTTCATGCTTTATACCATCTGGTGGAGTATAAGCTCCTCAAAGATGAGGGCTGCTTTATTAATCTCTGTAAGATCCCACATATTCCCTGTACACAGTACAGTCAGTATCTGCAGGAAATTAATTGTTATCCATTTTTCTTTGGCTGTCTAGGCCTAGATTAGTTGTGTGTACCCATAAGAAGGCAATAACTCATTCGAAATGCAGACATGGCTGAGTCGGAAGGCCCCCATGGACTTTTAGGCATTTTCAAGTAGGGAGTGAGAAATGCCGTATCTAAAGGAAACTACTGAGGGAATTTAGATAAACAGAACATGATCCTTTTTCTTGGAACCTGGCTGTGATCTTCAGATTAAGTCACTATTACATGTCTCACAAGGAGCATCAGCAAACCCTTCAGTATGCTCAACTAATGTCAGAATTACAGGAGTCAATCCATTCCTGGGGGTCCTGCTAAAATAGTGAATTGAGCCAGTGCTAGGTAGAGCACCAATACTGTGGAAAAAATGAAACAGAAAGTATTCTGCACACTGCATTGAAAATTGTCCATTTCAAAAAGGCACTGAGTGACTAGAAAGGAGCTCTTGCTCCTGTTTTCCCTGGCAGAAGGGCTGTCAACAGGTTGCACGATCACAGAGTCAAAACTCAGTGGCTCCAGAAATGTATCCAACTTAACGATTCTGATCAAAATAACCAGTTGTGAAAAATGGACTAAAAAGAAGAAAGTCACTCTTCTAAAATAGAATTCAATTCAGCAATGTTTTATGGACTATTGTGTACCCAGGAGAGTTCTAGAAATCAAGAGAAAGCTGAAATAAGAAAGCCAGTGGAGACAACTAATATTAACAAGCACCTACCATGTTCTCAAAGTGTGACTTCAAAGCCTGCCTGGTTAAGAATGCAACCCTTACCCATAGGTAGGTAAACTAACAGGATTAAAATAAATGATAATATATAAAAATGGCATTCTTTTTTTCTATTGCTCTTGGACATGACAAATCTCAAAACATGTTTACTGAATTTCCAAATGAATATCAAGAATTTTTATTCTCCCCTCCCTACATACAGTCTTGTGAGGTTTTCTATTGATGTTTAAAAGTAAAGTGGAATTTGTCACCTTCATGCACCTTCTGTCTGCGTGGGTCCTTGAGTAGGTGGATGTATAAGTGTGCTCTGCTACCTGAGAGAAGATACAAATGCTTTGTGAACAGTTGCTACAACTTTGAGTTGATGGAAAGCGCTGGAAGGAATCTCTTCTTTTGTGAAGTTGCCAGGCCAATCTTTCCAACTCAAGTTCAATTTTGCATCCAAATCCTGTCTGGAGTCATGAGATTCCCCTCCCACCTGACCCACTGTATCCCCCAGTCCACATGGATTCCAATGCAGAGAACATGGGTACCTTTCTTTCAGTGCAAGGATTCCTCAAAACAGAGATTTTTCCAAATTAAATAGAAATCTGAGTTGGATTTGGTATATTTGAATGATACCGTATTTCCCCCAAAATAAGACCTAGCCGGACAATCAGCTCTAATGCATCTGTTGGAGCAAAAATTAATATAAGACCCAGTATTATATTATATTATATTATATTATATTATATTATATTATATTACAATAAATTATATTATATTATACCGGGTCTTATAGGGAAAAAAAAGAGCAGGTCTTATATTAATTTTTGCTCCAAAAGATGCATTAGAACAGATTGTCCAGCTAGGTCTTATTTTCAGGGAAACACGGTATTTATTTTGTTACCAAAGAGACAACATTAGGTATCAGAAGGAGCTCTGCATATGAGGTGAGGAAACCTTAATACCCTAAGGAGACTAGGCTTTGTGGTTTATACGCCTTTTGGCATTTCTCTTGCTTGTAAAATGGGTATAATCAGCCCTGCCCTGCTGCCAAAGGGGTTTTTCTGAGTATCAGGAGAGATAATACCTATGGGGTCATCACAAAAATCTCAGGAAGTCAGTCAGGGCCAGCTACAGACTTCTGGAGATAATGTGAGGCACCGCTCAAATTAAAGGAGTACTAGGGAAGGGTGCATTCTGAACCTGCAAGATGGCCTTCATGCATCTTCCTGTAGAGATTGGGGAACTGCCATTCCTTTTCTGGTCATGTATCCTTCCTGTGGGCTGAAATTACAAGGCGAAAGCAGGAGTAGCTGTATTCTTGGTCAGGGCTGTCCATATTCCACCATCCATGAGTAGGGACAAGAGGTTAATTAAATACATCTCTCGGGCAACAGAAATGATCAAGGCTGTCCCTGGAACACAGTTGTTTCAAAAAGTAGGCTTTTGTTTCAGGGAAAATCTCCCACAGAGAAACATTGAACGCCAAAGAGAACTATAAATAGGACCATCATTTATGTCAATTATAAATAGATTTGTTCCCTTTTGATTAGAAGATTAATGGTAGCTGAAAGTCTGTAGTTGAACAGAAGTGAGGGAAAAACTCCTGACAAAATATTGTTACATGTGAACAGATTTGATACCTTTCCTTCCCTGAGGTGTTTGCTCTGATTTTCCCTAAATGAAGACATTTGCGTTTAGAATTCAGTTTTTAGTCTTTGAAGTACATTTGCTCATACTTCATCAGCACCTCATGATCGTGGCTTTCCTTCTAGAATAGAATACACACACACACACACACACACACACACACACACACACACACCTTTCTTTAAATGGAAAAATCTCCTATCAGTGTTAGGAATTCAAAAGGGGCAAAACTTTCTCCTCAGATGTTCCCAAGATGGTCACTATGCCCTGTTACAAAAGTTCTCCTCTTCACAAAGGAGATATTTTACCAATTAATTATGTACATGTGGATCCTTAGCAAACATAGTTAGGAGTGAGCATAATGACTGAAGGGAAAGATCAAGGAGAGGAAGGGCCACATCCTAGAGGCGGTTGCTACTGAGCACTTGTCAGATATGCAGCCATTTTCCTTTCATTCTGGAGGGGCCATTATCCAGAGGGATCATAACTCCTTAGGTCTGGTTAGCCAACTCTTTTTCCTCTGCTCATCTCTTCCCAGGGCCAGGGAGAGAAATGTCAGCTGTGCACCCAAGCGGTCTGCTAGGTGTATGTTGGGATGAGGGTTTGTGGCTGAAGCAGCCGAGTGCCTGTATCCTGTACTAGGCATGTTGATGGAACACATGTCTCCCACTTCCTGAGATGAGGGGATGGGAAATCTTACCTGAGTCTACCCTTGCTTTATGGACACTCTTGATTTCAGCTACCCCAGACTCAGCATTAAGAAGGAGGCTGTGGTAAAGGTCATTGGAAAGGGAGGATAGAGACAACGCAGAGGGACCCTTCTAGGAAAGTCCCCTCTCCCCCCACTTTAAATGCCCCATTCTGGTCTCACTGTGGGATATTTTAAAATGAACTTAGCTGTTCAACTGGAAATGCACTGCCTGACCCGTGATTCAGGGGAGATTTCTGGAAAAAATCAAACTAATCAAGGATTTGGAAAGCCTGGGTCACAACACATAAAGAAATATATTGAATACTTTTAAAGATATAAAATTCTTAGAACTGTTGGCCAGGTTTCTGTGTGTGACCACTCTCGTCCAAGTGGCGTTGCTCAACAGCTCAGCTCCCCTCAGAAGGCTGACATCATGCTGTTGTGCAACTCCCAGCCATCGCAGTGTCACTTTGCTAAGTGCACTTGCTGTGCATTCAACTCCTGAGACGCCGAGCAGCTTTAGGTTTTGAGTCAGAAGTTCTGAGTAGGATCGTTCCTGTGAAACCTGAGCCTTTGGTTCTTTTAAAAAGTCAAAATACATTTGGATCTTGCAAATTGAGAATGTCAGAGCCAATATTTTCCTCTTTAATCAAAACTCAGGAATGGAATGGTGGGTGGCTGGGGCCATGCCCTCCGTTCCTTCCTTTCCCTTCCCCCACACTCCCAGCCAAGATGCTCCAGTCTTGAGCAAGCTAAATGGGAGAGAAGCATGTTCAGTCCTGAACCTCTCTGCCAAGCGCTGCATTAATGGTGGACTCTGACACAGTGGGACGTGGAAACGTGAACCTGAGATCATCCGTTTGTTCCCAGACTCACAGGTAAACAGAAAGTAGGAAAGGTTTCTTCACACTCATCCAATCAAATACGTCGGGTTCTATCCAACGGTCTGACTCTACAGCCAGTGTTGGCCTCTGACTCAGTCGACCCCTTGATGGAAATCTTTCATCCATGTTGTTTTACTCCTCTGGCTCAATCTATGAAAACAATTCTGAAAACGGAGGCAGTGGGCCTCTTTTTCATTCTTAAATAGGCTGTCCCAGAATGTTCTTGGGAGCTTCACGAAGAGCTCTGAGTCCTGGCTTATTCACAAAGGTGGCAATGGCCTTTAGATTTGGTTACGGGAAACACTGGCACACACAGGTGACCAGCTTGATCTTGTTCTTTCTGTGTTGCTGTCATCTTTCCGGGAAATCTAGAAAAAACGGAGGAATGAGTCCTCTCCTCCCCCTGGTGCTTGCATTCCCCTCTAGGGAAAAGGAATGGAAAACCATGACATTCCCCAGACCTCATAACGTACTCCAGACAGTCCGTAATAGCCTCAGTCAATGACAAGTTTCAAAAGGGACGCTTCCAAACGTTTGCCATGACGTCTGTGAAGTGTAATGAGTTTACTCACTTTGTCTGGAAGTCACATGTGGTGTTTAAGATAGGCTTTGAATAGATAGAATTTTGATAGATGGAGAAATTTTGGGCAGAGAAACCAACTGAATGGAAAAGCACATAGACAGCAGAGAACAGGACATGTCTACACGTGCATGGGTCACTCAGCTAGGTGTTTGGATTATATGTGACTGATGACTAGTGCAAGATAAGCCCAAAGAAATAGGTTAGAGTAGCACTTGTATTAAAGGAAAATAACACTTAGCATTTTCTGAGCTCTTCTTATATGCATGGTGCTGTTTTAATCTCTGATGTTGTATTAACACTCCTAATCCTCACGACAAACCTGTAAAATGGGTATTATCGTTATCCTCATTTTACAAGTGAGGTCACTGAGGCACAGAAAAGTACATAACATGCCTAAGGGCACATAGCTTCTAAGTGCGACAAAACCAGGGTTTTAACTCAGGCAGCCGACTCCCGTCCTCGTGACACTTGGTATCCTTTATAGAACACTGCCCATAGCAAGCCTTTATTTTTCTATTTTTTTATGTTTTGCCTTTTTTCCCATCCCCTCTTCACTAGCCATGGAAGTACTGGGTAATCTCTAAGACCAAGCTTATATACTCAGATTCATTTCTTAGTGAGAACTCTTCCAACTCCATCAGCAAGAATGTATCTTTGCCTACTCTAGACTGCTCTTTATTTGTACCTACAGTAAAGTTTCCACTCTAGCTTATACTAGAGTTCAGGATGTACTCATTTGCAAACTTCCTCAGGCCAGAATGGATACCAAATGCCCTTTCACATCCCTAGATTTTGGGACTTTGCATGTAGAAAGTGCTCAATTAATATTGCCTGAATTGTACTGAATATAAGAATGCACTGCTTGAGGCCTGAAGAAATGTCCCCTGACCCTACCACACCTGTTTAACATAATCTTTCCTAATTTAAAACAAAAAAAGGAGAAATCTTGAGCCCCACGTGGAACTCTCCCACTCCCAAAAACCTACAAAAAACTGTTTTGAAAAGCACAGTGTGGACAATCCCAGGTCACAGACCATGAATCCCCCTCCAGGTTTAGCCCTGCTTGGCTGCAAAAGAATGCTAATGGTAATAGTCTTTTGAAAGGCGAAAATGTAGCCACACGTGGGTGAAGCATCACCGAGCGCCATGGGGTTTCAGGATTTCTGAAAAGGCTCCCTTTATCTTAATAAAGTTCTCAGCTTCTTGACCCCCAAGTCCCAACTCCCTGTGGGAGACTCAAAAACACCCAATTTAATTTAAACCTCTTTTTCACATTGAAGTCACAAGTTTTCACAGGGTGCAACGTGTTGCTAACCCAGCAGTTTCCAGACTAGACTGCTCAGCAAGGCAGGTGCTGTTTTCTTTTTAGGGCCGATGTCCTTAAATTGCTTTGCTGCTTAAATATCTCTTAGATAATCTCTAAGAAAAATATGCTTTTAGATAATATGCTCTGGCAGATTCCAGCTTTCCCTCTTTGTCCCAACTTTTTTCTGACCTGGAAGATCTCTTTCTCCCATAGGCAAGGTTAACCAGTAGGAAGAGAATGTCTTATCTTTTTATAAACAGTATAATTTTAATGTTTGACATTACTTATCTAAGCTCAGAGGTCAACAATAGTAAGCACAGCACTATGCCTTCTGGAAGGTTGTCAGATAAGCATGTGGAATGGCCTACAATGATCTAATTGGCAAGGCAAATATTACACAGATTGAGCTGCAAAGCTGAGTGCTAAAATGTGATCATTGAATACACAGATATTTACTGAGCATCTACTATATACCAGGCTCTGTAGTTTGGGATATAGAGCTGAACCAAACAGACAGGTTTCCTGCCTTAGGTGCTTGGAGTTTAGCCAGAAAGGCACAAATGCCAGTGCTAAGGAAGAAGAGGGAATGGTGAGGCCCTTGTGCCCTGGAATCATCTGGGAAGAGACCTATCAATCAGCATATTCCCCAAGCTTTCTCTCCTTCCCAACTGTTGTAATCTCTTTCTCTTCAATCTCCCGTCTTCTTCTTTTCATCTTCTTATTGTTCTCTAGAGTATGCATTGTTGCACAACCACTGTTAATAGCCACTGGTTTTAGATTCCCTGTGGCCGGAAAGCCTCACTATTAGGTTCGGTTTGGGCTCTTGGTCTTTCCTCTTCTGATCCCAACCAACCAAAGGAGGCAACTTAAATTATGTGACATGTTGGTTTCCTTCTGGAGTCAGACTCATTGTACTTCTCTGCTTTTCTATCCATGTTGGGACATGTCAGGTACACTGGAGTCTCTTGTCCTGGGAAGACCCACAATGCCTGAGGTGTTAAGAAAGGAAACCATAAAATGTCCATGGGCCTATATTTTGGCACCTTGATTTCAAACTTTAGAAGCACTGGCTTCCTGAAAACTTATTACCCACTTTGTGTAAACAAAGTAGAGAATGGTAGAAAACATGAGCTAGTTCTCAAATTAGTTGTTTGAGAAATTCTCAAGTACTCTTTGGAAAGGAGAGCACATGGTCTCTGATCCTTGAAGATGTAGTCCATAAGGCAGTCACAGATATTAATACAAGTTTACTGATTAACTCAGTTCCTATCTAGAAGTCAATTGGCCTACCTAGAAGAGTTCTGGGGATAAACAAGATTAGTTGTGGGAAACCATTGATCAAATTCCAAATACAAAGCTGCAAGTCACTTGATATGACATTAGAATATATATTTGGATACTTGCTACTTTTTCTCACTAATAGTCTTTCTGATTTGCCAAAATCGTTTCCCTTGCTGTCTTCTAACACTATCAGACTAACCTTCTATAATGAGATCATCTGAAGCCTCTTTCAAGACTGCACTTCTGTGATTCTGTATTCCTAGACCCAAATCCAGCAAATAACAGAGGCATAGGAGAAATGACCCAAGACCCTTCTTCTGAAAATCTACCCAAGGTATCACTGGAGTCTTATTAGAATTGGAAAAAATGAATCAAAATTAGATGAGTAAGTATTAGGTTGGTGCAAAAGTAATTGCAGTTTTTGCAATTGTTTTTAACCTTTCAAACTGCAATTATTATACTTTTGCACCAACCTAATAGAAGAATAGAATATTGACAAACAGCATGTAGATCTTGAAAAAAATGAAATTTAAAATTGCAAGAGAATTTGTTTACATGCACCACTTGAGTCTGAAAGAAAGAAAAGCAAATGAGTCCTTTACCTCCATTTGCCAACATAGAGTAATAATCATAATCTCTAAATTAGATGGTGCATCGCTTTGGCTTTCAAATGGGGATAGTGGTGCTGAAAGAGATTGAGAAGTCCAGAAAAGCAGTGTTTTCTCAGGTCTAACTTCATCCGAGAACTATCAGGAGTCTATTTGTCTCCTGGTGGAGCATTGCCTGGTGGCTGTGTCTCCACTCATGGCAGAAAGCTGCTGGGGCCATCAGCGCAAGAGAGAGTTCACAAGGAAAGTCAGAAAGGAGCACCAAAAGGCAAATGTGGTTCTTGTCACAGCCAAAAGAGTTCCCTTAGCTCTTTGTGCTACTCTCTTACTCTTTGTAACGGAGAAATTTCTCTGAGAGTTGTGCAAAAATAAGGAGATGTTTAGCTTTCAGCAGTAAATGAGTGAACTGGGTAAGAAGAGCATGAAATTTAACGAAGAAAAGAAAGAGTGGTAGGGGAGTAATAACAGCCCTGGAAAAGAGTGCTTCCCCTTTAAAGAATCTGCTATGTGAAAATCCACACCTGAAAATGGGATCTACTCTGGATGGATTTTCTCAGTTCAGAAGAATCCATCACTTTACGAAAACACTTTCTAAGTCTTCACCTTGTGACTTCACATTCGGCGTGGTTGAGCACTTCCTTTTGGACACTCTCTTTCTCTCTACTCCACTCGAAGAGATGAAAAGGAGAATCCGTGAGGAGGGGCTACCTTGGAGGTCTTTGTGCCTACCCATGTTTGTGCTTTACTTCTGCCAAGTTGATAGAACATGACAAGACTTAGAAACCCTAGGGAATACAGAGGGTAAGAATTTCTGTCAAGGATAAAGGTGGAATTGGAATTACAAGGTTGGAAAAAAACCTTCTAACTCATAAAATCTCTGTACTGAGAAAGCAATCCCTCTTCAATGTCCTGACAGATGGCCTCTGCTGAAATCTCCCCAGTGATAGAGCCAACGGTGGTAAAACAGCTTGACTGCCTCCCCTGTTCAGCAAACAGAAAACCACAGCAATGTGGTGTTAAAGCAGTTCATGAGATGGTCATCTCTCTCATGAGTGGAGGTTACTCTTCCACTCAGGGTTCCTTCACTGAACTTCCATTTTACCTTGTGTCTGCTAAGGCACTTAACCTCATTCTGCTCTGTGTTGTGGTTATTTATGAGTTATCTCATCCCCCTCTTGGGTGATAAACTTCTTAAAGGCCAGGGCTTTGCCTTATCCAACCATTTTCATATACTCTACAACACTTAGGAAGGTTGCCTTAAATAGGGCAGGTAACCAATAGTTTTGTTTGCTTTCTAAAGTGAGTTGTTTTTAAATTGAATTGCACTTAGTTCTGCAAGAAGACTATCTAGATTAGAAATTATTTTGTCATCATAGACTTAAATTTCCTTAATATTTAATCCATAGACGGTATGGCTGATACATAGTAGATGGTGAATAAGATTGTTGCATGAATTTATGAGTGAATAAATCAAAGAATAACTGCTCAGAGAGGGTGCGCCCCTTTTCCCCTGTGAAGTTGAGGCAGCATTGAGATAATTTTTTATTCATCTGACCCTAACTCTCCTGTGCAGTCTAGTACTGATGATTCAAAGGTGTCATCATCACCATTAATCCAATACTGATGTAACCTGAACTTTTGCTCTGTGTAATCACAGATCTAGATGAATTTCCTAGAAAAGAACACCCCCTGAATTCAACTGTTACGTAGACAAGATATAAATTGGGCCTCTTCCATATTGTTAAGAGCAACAGAGGCCCTAACTCTGCTTTGCCCCTTCCATCTTTGCCCCTACCTCCCATAGCAGCACCTACCAAGGTCTGCCACAGAACTATGGACACCTCAAGTTTGCCTATTTTGTGCCTCCTCCTGCTCTATTCATGCACCCTAGGTGTCCTATTACCTTCTTTCCCAGAAGCTCATTATATAAATATATCTTAAACCAATGGAACAAAACTATAATGGAGACATTTGCGGTACCAGCAACCATCCAGTGACCTTCAATGAACTTTGTTTATTCAATAAGTGGTTATCATCAAGGTATTTTGCAAGTAACAGAGTTCCAGGATTACATTGGGTTAAACAACATGGAAGTTTATTTCTCTCCCAAGATACATAATTCAGGGCAGCTGAACTGTGTGCTGAACAGCAATCCTGTTGCACAAAATCCTCAGGAATCCAGCCTCCTTCTAGTTTCTTACTTTACCATCCTTATATTGTGGCCCTCATCTATATGGCCCAAGACAGCTGCTGGAGCGTGTTGGAGCAACGTTCCGGCCAGCCAGGAAGATTGAAAAGAAGCAAAAGATGCATGCCAGTTGTCTTTTAAGGAGAGATCCCAGAAGCTGTCATGTGACACTTTCACTTATATTCTGTTATATAGAATTTGAGCAAATGGCCATATAGCTGCAAGGGAGGCTGGGAAATAAAGTTGGCTGAAAATTAGTGTTCCTATCATTATGGAAAAAGGAAGAATGGGTCTTGGGCAATAAGTAGGAATCCCTGCCAGAAGGACCATTCCAGCACTCTTTAAGTCATATCACTTATGTGTTCACCTATGCACTACAAAATCAAAGGTTGGTCTAGTGTCAACCAGATCCAGATGCCAGTCCTGGCCACATCACTTTATTATCTCTGAATTATTTCCCATGCTATCCAACCATGCTATCAAAATCTGGAATAACACCTCCCCCTTAGGTTCCTAGAGGATGATGTGAAATGAGCAGTATTGCCTAGCACAGTGCTTGGCCTATAATAGATGCTCAGTCAATGTTATTATTATCATTCTGCTTGCATATAAGTCTGGCTCTGCTCCTGGCTTTAGACCAACGTGGGCATGAAAACATTAACAATGTTCCTGGTGGCCGTGTTTCTTGAGCAATTTCATACCTTATCCATTAGCCAGATGTATTAGAGTAAATGAGTGGCAGCCAAAGAGGATGTCTTTATCCTTCATTGCCCTTTCCTTTCTGTCTTTGATGGATGGTGTCAAACAAGACAAAAGTAATTAATAAACTTCTCAGCACTGTAAGAAATCACAATATCAGCAGAGCTGAAAAAGGAGACAAAAATGATGGGTCTTGGGGGTGTAGTGGGCTTTTTAGAATGCAAAGAGCATTCATTTTCATTTCATTCTATGTATCAAGCCAAGCAGGCTAATGTGGAAAGTCATTCTAGAAAAGGGTAAAGAAAAATATATCTCTTTTGTTACCTCCTTTGTGCCACATCAGGTAAATGAGTTAAGAGTTGTACTGGGCTTTGTTTTTCATTGTTTCATACTAAACTTCTCTGAGAAGATACTCTAAAAGGCACTAAGATCAGCCCATTGGCTTCTGTCTATGCAGGAAGTTTCTACTCAAGCTGAGAATCACTATAGTTGAATGATTTAGTGCTTAGGTAGGGCTGAATTTGAATCCTGGCTTGGCCATTTAACAGGTGGGTAATCTTGAGACAAATTAATAAACTTTTCTAAGGCTCAGTATTTTCAAATTTAAGATGAAAATTATAATGGTGTCCATCTCAAATGAGATAATGTGTATATAAACCAGATGCCCCCCGGTTTTCCGATCTCCTTGTGTCACAATTTTACCCAGTATCTACATAAAATGGTTGTGACTCCCCCGTTTCACATTCCATGGGAAGTCCATACACTTCCCAGAAGCTCTGATGATTTGGAGCACCTTGCTTCTCCCAATTAGTCCACTCCACAGTCTGCTTCCCAACTATTTCCCACTCCCAGTTTGTCACTCTTAATGCCTGAAACTGCCATCTCCTATCACCTGCCCTCTTTCCTGTAGCTCTTCTAAAAGACGGATCAAAGGTAGGAAAAAGCTGGAGGCAAGAGAGTCATGAGAGCCTGGAATTTTGCAAGAGCAGTTGGAATGGGTGAGAATAGGGGGACCCAAGAGCTGAGATAAAGGAAGACTTGATACAATATGCTGCCTGCCTGGATAAAGGGGGAAAAAGAGTAGAGAGTAGTTAATGATGATTGTAAGATTTTGAGTTTGGATACACAAGAGGGTGACGGTGCAGACATGGGCAAGTCCAGAGGAGAATTTGGCTTTAGTTGACTGTAATTAATGGCAAAGACATTGACTTTGATGTTAGAGATACCAAACCATAATAGGGTGTTCAAAAGACAATTCTCATGGCTAATTCATGATGCCAGTCCAAAGCTCAGACAGGGGGCAGCCCAGAGAAATAAGTTTGGAAGTTTCCCTGTACTGGTGATAGCTGATGCGTATCAATATTAAAATTTTAAGTTATTTTTTAAAATACAAAGAAAGAGAATTGCCATTTTGGAGTCTTACCAGGATGGAGCATCATCCAATGACATCACAAATGGGCTCCACAAAACCTCATTTCTTTAGCCCAACAACTGAGTTTCTATTCATTATTATTTTTGTAACTAAAGTTTAGAATCACAAAACCAAAACATATTGTAGCTGGAATAAGTCTGAAAATGTTCCTGGTCCAAACGTCTCACATATAGGGAAATTGATCTGCTATAAAGTATGAGTGAGCCATCCTTGCTCACTCAAGCTGAATAACCTATTAGTAGAATTTCTGCTCTTCCTTGCTCGTTTTTTTTTACCAGCAGTTCAGCTACTGAAGATTTATTTTTAGACATTCTACCTACATTCAAAATGTTCCTTGCAACTGAAGTACAAACATAGGTAACAAGGAGATAGTGTGGAATATGGAGCCAGAAAGCCTGGATTTTAGTCCCAGGCAGAAAGAACTGGCTGCATGACCTGGAAAGAGTCACTAATCCTTCAAGATCTCAGTTTCCTCATTTAGCAGCTAGGGGATTGGTCTGAATTACTAGTGCTGAAGCGCCTTGTAGCTGAGAGGCTCCTTGACTCTTGGCGGTGTCAACTATCTCCAACTGGATCCACGTCTTCCAATCCCACACAAGATGGGGAGCAGGCCCATCCCAGCATTTGGGGAGGCCCATAAGGACAAGAGCTGGCCTCTTTCTGTGGGGGCTGGAGAAGCGAAGCAGCTGAAGCAACACTATCAGTTTCCTTCCCATTCAGAAGAGAACAATCGAGCTGCTCCCAGGGGACACCACTCGGAGTTTGACAGTGTGGGGTCTGTCTTATTGACGGGAATGGAGGATTACTGTCGAATACGGGTGCTTAGTGGCTGTGATTCTGAACACAGAATCAAAGATGGAAGGAAAGCCAAGAGGTCCTTAGGTCCAGTCCCCTGCCTCTACGTAAGCCTTCCAAGGCAGATGGTTGTCATCCTACATTTAAAGATCTCCAGGGCAGCTTCCCACAGTGCCCTGGGGTCTGCATGTTTCCCCCTTACAATCAAGAAATTCTTCCCAATGTTTTAGTGGAAACACTTTCAATGTAACGCAAATCTGTTTACACTGTTAGTCCTGGAGATGAGGTAGAATACTCTGTGTAATAATAACCCTTCTTATACCTGGCAGTGGTGATTAAGTCACCTCCTAGCCTTTTCTTTTTTGGGCTAAATCTTAACTCGATTTTTCCATCCAGTTAATCATTTTTTTTTTTTTTACTCCTATCTGGATCCTTTCCAGTTTCTCCAAATGAGTCTTAAAATAGGAGGATGAAATCTGAGTTCCCACTCTAATTAAAACCTCAGTAATGCCAAGTTTTGTGGAAGGATTACTCTAGGCTTTCATTTCATAATTCTCGACATTTGCCCGCCTCATATTACAATTTTGTTGTAGTATTTTCATGCTCACTCAGGGTCCACAGCTATTTTGCTATATAGTATTTGTCTCTGCCAGTTGGAGCCCATTTTGTCTATTTTAAACATCTTCCTGTTTTTAATGACCTCCCCCCCTTTCTGAATTGTTAGAGGTCATTTAAAATTCTAATCCTACCTACTAATGGAAAATATTTTCCAGCCTTAGTGCAATCTGAAAACATTCTAGTCTATTACTTCAGTTATTGAGGAAGGAATCTCAATTTACATCCATCCTAGAAGGGCCCGAGTATCACTCTTTCCCCCATTACCCACAAGCATGGTTTGAACATGAAAAGCAATACAGACCACCCCTCACCACCATTCATTTATTCAACAAACATCTTTTCTAATGATACAGGCACTGGGCCTAGGAACAAATCAGTTTCTGTCCATTCAGTAACACATCCACACAATGTCTACACATTGTATTCGTTAAGCACTTGCTCCCTGCAGACCTGTGGTGGGTGTTGGCGTGATAGCAATGAACAGGACATATAAGGCTTTTGCTTTCTGGGAGCCCACATTCCAAAGGGGGTGGAAGAGGAGGGAGACAAAGTAGAAGTCAACCAACAAATAAACACTATCATGTCACATCTTGATAAATGTTTTGGAAGAAACAATGGAATGATAGACCGCAGGGTGGCTGTCTTAGATGGGGAAGACAGGCAAGACCTCCCCAAAGAGTGGGCTCTAAAAGACCTTGTAGCTTAGGAGGTTCCCTATCCTGAACCAATCCCCTTCAGCAAACCAACTTTCCTCAAGGTCACTTCTCGAGACCTAGAACTAGCTTTTGCTGGGATGTTAAAGGCTGATAATGTGCTATTCCTTAGTTCATTATTTACATTTCCAAAGGACTTTTTATCACTTCTTAATCAAAAGAAGTGATAAGCAGAAGGAATTTCAGGATATAGGTGCTTTAGTTCCTCAGGAAGTTAATAGACATTCCTGGAAAACGGGGCTCCAGCCAGCCATTAAGTGGGGGAACAGTGGACTTCAGTGCCATCAAATAGATGTCTTTACAGCAGAACTTCTCACAACCTTAAATAAGCTGGTGAACTTCCAAAACTGGGATAATGCTTGCAGCTGTTTCCTAAGCTTTCTCATGGAACCTCTTGAAGAACACTCTTAGGTGAATGCTGGGCTGGGGAGATACCTGGGGTCTTTTGATGTCTTCTGACATTGGACTTGGCATTTAGGATAGGATTGCAATCACGGCAGCCAAAGTGCAGGCCAGCCCTGGGTTCTTCTGAAAGGTACAACAGAAACAAGACTATTTTCTCTGTGAGCCTGGACCTGTACTTGTCTAGTTTCCTAAGATCATGGAGTCTTTTGAGAATCTTTTGAGTGTCTGAATTTCCTCTTCCTAGGAAAATTCACAAACATACTTAATTACACATCAGGCAGAGGGTTTACAGGCCTCCTACCAAAACTCATCCATGGACTAGAGGATTTCTAAGGACCTTTGCGGCTAGAGTTCTAATGAGTTTCTGTTCTCAGATCATACTGACCTCTTGGTCCATGTTTTTGATTAGCCTATGACTTTCTTGGGACCAGACCAAGTGTTCTACCTCCACCCGTGCTTCCTGCAGCCTTGATAGAATGCTCAGTACACAAAAGGTACTGATAAGTGTCCCTGTGCCTGTTGCCACCTCCTCAGAGGATCCTGTGATGGCCACTGCTTGGGAAAAGCCAGGGAGGATGGGGAGACCCTCAACACAGAAGTACCAGCCAATCCTGGGGATACCCACTCGGCTTCCCAATTAACAAATGAGGTCGTTTTCCCTCCGATCTTTTCCAGAAATAGATCTGTGAAGAAAACGTGCGCTGAAATGACCTAGCGAGGCCACTGGAAGGAAGTGACTAGAAAGAGAATCATTAAAAACTCAACTTCTTTAAAGGGAAATGGAAACAGGGACTTGGAGAAAAGTTATAATTGCCAAGCCAGCAGTGGCCCCTGCTTTCCTCCCCGAGCTCCCAATATGGATTTCCTGCCTGCGGGGCACCATTTGATTTAAAGCTATGGGAGCCTCACACAGAGTCTCACGAGAAGGGTTTGGAAAAGAAATAGAGCAGCATTTGCCCTCTTCCTGCCACTTCTGTGTGGAAGCAGTTGGACTAATTAACCCTGTTTCCTCAGCAGGATTGATCCTGACACTTGCTTGAGAAATGCTGGTGCTTATGTGTAGCCTGAGTGACAAATAACAAACTATGATTTTGCTTTTTGCAAAATTGAATGTCCTTCGGTTTACGTAACCACCTTGATTCTGTAGGGCACCATCAGTGGTGTATTTCCCTTTTGCTCTCCTTCGCCATGAGTTTTGAATGATCCGTGAGAGGATCATTTTGATGATGTGGTCCTGAAGGTGTGCCAAAAACCCACTCCACCTGTCCGGCTTCTGTTCATCGCCCTGGGAGGTTATAAAAGGTGACGGCACAGAAAAGGTAGATTTGGATCCTTGAGAAGTCTGTCTTCTGAACTAAGTGTTACAATTGTGCAGACTGGCTCAAATACCCACCTGACAATTTTGAAAGCCTAAAAATAAATTGAACCGGGTACTTAGTAAAGGCAGCTTTCAATATCATAGGATGTCCCTGTGTTTCTAGCTTTCCACTTGGCCAGGGAATTTGTTAAGGCTCTCATGTCCTTCCCTGTGACCTGGCTTGCTGTCTTCAGGTGCTAGCTGGAAGCCAAAATGACAGACAGTGCAAATAAAAAACGCAGGGAAGGGAAAAGGTCAATATGTGTGTTTTTTTGTGTTAGTTTAGTTTCTTACTTCGGAGGGTTATGATTTGTTTTCCTTCTTGCAATAAAATTGGTTCTACTACTAGACTAACTTACGGATACCTTTATTAGGCAATTATCAAAAGAGATACGAAAACTTTCTGGAGTGTTTAAAGTGTAAGAGGTCTTTCCCAGGATGCCAGTCCTCACTGGCCCTTTCTTCCTTGCCAGTGCTCTGCTACTTAATCATATATACACATGCTGGAAATCTATATCACACGGAGATATTGACATCATCTGAGAACTTGTTGGAAATGCAGATTCCCAGGCCCCACCTCAGACCTATTTACACAGAAGCTCTGAGGGTAGGGCTCAGCGATATTTTCACAAGCCCTTTAGGTGATACTGATGCAGGCTCAAGTTTGAGAATCCCTGATAAGTAGCACTGTGTAACCACCACACCACGGTGCTTCAGGAACCCCCAAAGATTTATGAACCTGCAATTCACCCTTTCATGGGGGTTAGAGTGGAGTTTTACCATTTGAAATCAAAGGAACTTCCAGATTCAAAAGTCACTTAAACTCTCAGTTTTCTCATCTATGAAATGGGAATAATTCATTCTGCCTTGTGGGGCTGTTGAAATGGCTGTAGGACAGAATGTGTATGAAAGTGATTTGTGCCACTGCCAGGCATTGCCTGTGTTATTTCTGGAGTTAGCTATTTGGAATGACAATGCCAATACACATGACCGGCAGGCTCCTGGTGGGGGAGGTAAGGAGGAACCAAAGGACTGCGTCTCCTTTGTCCTCATCTGTATTCTGAACCCCAAGTTCAGGCACATAATGGCCATTCACTCTTTGCTGAGTAATTGTAACTAACATTGGGTCAGTGTTTACTCATACATTCGTCCCAAGGACCCCGTGAGATGGGTCCTGTTGGCATTCCCCTTTTTAGATGAAAACTGAGAGGTTAAGTAACTTACCCACAGCTGCATAATTAGAAAGGATGGAGTCAGCATCTGAATTCAGGCACAGTGGCTCCGGAGCTTGCACTCTAACCACTTTGCCACACAGCCTCAGAATTAATTCATTAATGGTGATGCTCAGGATGGGGATTGAAGGTGATGTTACATGAGCTCTTGCTCTGTGCCCCTTGCTGTTCCCAGCTCTTTATGTGCCTTAACTCACCACGACCTGGTAGAGGTAAATACTATTCTCACGCCCCGTTAACAAGAAAGGAAATGGAGACACAGAGACAGGCCCTGATGTTGGGTGTTTTCTTTCTGGTGTAAAAAAATTTCTTCCCATTTGTGGACTTTGTAATCCACTAATCAGTGAGCATTTATGAAGTGCCTGATAAGTGCCCAGCACTGTGCTTCTAGATATAAAAATAAGAGACACAGTTTCTACCCTTAAGATGCTTCAAATCAAGTCGGGGAATTGGGCCAGTCCTCATAAAACAGGAAATAAAGACTAACAGTTAAGAAATAGTTCATGACGCACGAAGGAATCATTTTACACCTTCAGCGAGGTCAGTGGGCATGAAGTCCTCAGACAAGAATTTTGACGGGGCCTAAAGGCAAATTCTCTTGTTGGACTCAGATTTCAATTGTTCTGGGCAGTTGTCATTGAACTGTTGCTGTTGATCAGCATCCCTGCTCTACAGTTTCCTTTAAGGTTGTCACAGTCATCAGAGTTATAAAGGGCATGGTGACGTGTTACCCCATTTCTGTCTGTTCTGTTCACATCAGACCCACAGTACTGAGAGCAGTGTCTAAACATAGTAGGTGCTCAATAAACATGTGTGAATGCGTGACTACAAACCGGAGAGCAATAATTCGGCAGAAGGAGGAAAGATGTCGTTGGTCAAATTTGGGGATGGATGGGGAGGCAGACTGTCAGGGATATTATTTTCCGTAAGAAGGGAGATGGATAGCAGATTGGGCAGGAGCCCAGTTATCCATAGAGGACCTGGGTTCAGAAAGAGCATGGGTGCAGAGCATTTGTTACTCAGAACACAAATCCCCCCTCTCCATACAGTGGAGTGTGGTGCTGTCTTGGCTCCTTCAGTTCCCCCTGTCCCCACCCTAGAGAAGAAAATTCACAGGTACTTTGTGACTTTGAAAGTTGAGAACTAGCATCTCTTGTCATCAATTTCATTTTCCTTGCTTTTTCTTCTACTAAGCAAACCTTTGGATGCCAAGCCCAAGTCCTGGTTACACCCCATGTTTCCTTCAAAGGAAACTGCACTAGTAATTGAAAACAAAAATTGGTTCTTTTATTCTCATTCATGGGATGCAGGTAAGATTCCTGTTTGTGCTCCTTTTTGGCTGTCTCTTTTCTTATCCTGGAAGAAAATCTGGATGTAATTCTCTGCTTTTGGTCTTTTAGTCTTCCCTTCTGGTCCTTATGCAAAATTGTGAGCTTTCATCAAAATGGGATTGTCTGATACTATCCTTTGACCCAGTAATTCCATTCCTGGGAATTTATTCTTATAAATGATCTCAAAGGGGTAGAAAGTTATGTGCACAATGACATGGCCAAATTAGTGAAAATCATGATAAAACTGGAAATAATAGCCTGAATGTTTCGTAATGGGAAAATGGTTAAAGAAATGGTGATGGAAGGAGAACTGACTCTGGGTGGTGAACACCCAATGTGAGATATAGATAATGTATTACAGAATTGTACACTTGAAACCTATGTAATTTTATAAACCATTGTCACCCCAATAAATTTAATTTTTTTTAAAAAAGAAAGAAATGATGGCAGATCTACTCAACAAAATATTCTACAGCTTTAAAATTACAATTATGAAGATTATGTAACAATATGGAACATGCTTACAATATAATGTTAAGTGAAAGAAACACAACAGTCTATTAAATTTAGAATGTGACTGTAGCTCTGTCAAAATGATGTGTGCCTCTGGATGAGAATTAGAAAAAAAACCAACCTAAAACAAAACGAAGGTAATGTGTTTGTTGGGATGCCAAGAATATGGGTAAAATTTCTGTATTTCAATTTCTGCTGAAGTTGGTATCACTTTGTGCAATTCAAGGATATTGGAAACAAGACAGTCCGACTGCATGACAGAGCTGATTGCCCCTTCTGAAACTGACAAGAATCATAGTGCACTGGGTGAGATGTGAGCATCTAATACCCAGCTTTGCCCTCTACTGCAGGATTGCACACACTTCTCTCCCAAGGGAAAAGCCACGCATGGCTTCCTTCTGGCACTCTCTGGAATGCCTAGGATAAAAGTCTGTCTACTGCATGTGATCAAACCCAGTGGGGGTTAAGTTACTAACCTTGCCAAACTTCAGTTTCCCAATATGTAAAATGGCTATAAGAATAATAATGCTACTCTGTGTAATTGCTGTGGGACATAAATAAGACATGAAAAGTAATATTTGTTATAGTAGCTTCATAGGAAGCAGTCAACAAAGGGAAGCTATTGGTAGTGTATTATAGCAAAGCCCCCTCCCACTCCATTGTCCTAAATATCAAATAAATAAGTTTAAATATCAAATGAACAGAAGAATTAAAAAGCCCTCTTTCAATCTCAGGAGAAACTTGCATTTAATGGAAAAGTTTCCAATCCCATTTGATTCTATCCTTGGGTCTTATTATTATAGTTCCTTCTCTCTCACTAGCTAATCAGTATCCTCTAGGTGTGAGTCTTCTCGAGTGTTCTTGCCGTGTGGAGGTGTCTGCATTGCTATGTTTAAGACACGTTCGGGCGCTTAACTAGGCTCAAACCAGGTAGCAAGACCTGTTACTGTAGTAACGGTGACATTTGAAGTAATGCATACTTTCAGATAGAAGGCTAAGAGAAAGAGACACTGTTGGTGATGCCACAGATGACTAACACAGATGGGGGAGTTGAGAAGGATGGGACGCCAAGAGCCACGGCCAAGGATAAGAGAGGAATTTGGTTTGAGAGGAGAGTATTAAGACATCAACAGCCTGGAAGAGAAGTCCAGGGTGATATTTGGCCTGTTGAGTACCAGGAAAAAAGATGTGGCAAAAGAAGGCACAGATGTTCCGAAGAATGCGAGGCATTTATGATGGTTCATAGTCCGACTGCAGGAAATGCCTAGCGAGGGCAGATATCAGGGGACCGTGGGGGCACTGGTCTGGCGAGAAGATGCGGGAAGACTATGACTTCACGAGTGACCTTTACCATAGTCGTGTCTTGAAACAGAAGCAAAGGAAGAGGACTAGAAGTTGCTTGAGAAGAAAAATCAATAAATTAGCAAGTCTCAGAAGTAGATTAAAATGTTTCTAAAGCAACAGCTTCCCTTTTTCCTATCATTCTTTTCTTTAAAAGTCATCCTCAATGACTTGAACTCACGGGTCAGAAATGAGCACATGTGTAGCTCTCTCCACATTGCCTTATCAGAACCCCTACTATGCAGAGTCGAAAAGCTTAGCTTATTTCATCCCAGCCCTGTTATATGGAAGCTTCTACAAGACCCTGAGGGGTCACTTCTTCTCATCTCCTAAAGGTGCATACATGAAGTTTTCAATATGCATCTAATTGACCTCATGGCGATTATGGAGACATACCCAATAAGTCAATGGATTTGATGTTCTCCTTTCTCATGTGTGTGAGAGGCTTAGTGTGGGGTTATAAGGAATCAGGTACAAACTGGTCCTTGACTTACTACGGCTCTACTTAAAAGTTTTTCAACTTTATGATGGTATAAAAGTGATACGCATTCAGTAGAAACTGTACTTCGAATTTTGAATTTTGATCTTTTTCTGGGGTTAGAGATATGTGGTCCGATCCTCTTGGGATGCTGGGCCACAGCAGCGAGCCCAGTTCCCAGTCAGCCATGAGATCACGAGGGTGAACAACGTATACTCTTTACTGTAGTAGTAAATGAACTTTCCACTTAAGATATTTTCAACTGAGGATGGGTTTATCAGAACATAACCCCATCGTTAAGCAGAGGAGCATCTGTACATCCTGGAAGTCTGGGAAGAAAGAATGGAGGCTGCCCTGCTAAAAGCCTAGACATCAGAAGCGAGCATTCAACTCCTGGTCTTGGGCCCTCACTTCCTGCTAGAGTTAGAGCAGAGCTAATTATGATTAAATATTAGCATAAACAGTGCCTCCCTACAGCCTTCCCAAACTCAGAACTGAGCCAAAGACAACAGACAGAAGGCAAGTGTTGAGGGAAATCAAATGTCCCACAGGTGGTTATCCTGGCCCCGAGTCCCTGCAAAAGGAGCCGCCCCAGTTCTGTGACACATTAGGGCCTCGCATTGTTTGCTCCTAATGAGCCTAATTCTGCAACCATGGATAGGTTTTGTGATGGATTGAAAATGACTGCTGGGGCAACTGTCTCTAGTTCTCAGAAAGGAAATTCACAGAAGTGAGGGATTGGCTAGAAGGCCAAGTGACCATTACCTCAGAGTGGGGTCCCAAAGCAATGTGCTCATTCACAGCAAGCTTGAGTGTGTGAGAAAAAGTAAAAAGAAAGAAGAGTTTGATTCCTCCCGCCAATATCACAAGCTGAAAATATTTTTCTTTGCTGAATTTAGTAAAATAAATAAGAGAATCAGAGAACTTTCTTGATTGATAATAATATTTGCTAAACAGCCATTAATGAGGTTTGGAGATGTAGGCATGCTATTGGTCCCAGATGAAATAAAGATGAGAATAGGATTTAGCTGGGACATAGGCTACAACTTAACCACACTTCTCTTTCTCCTTATTCATAGTTCACGTCTTCAATTCAGAAAAATAATAGTGTTTGTTTGTTTGCTTTCCTTAGTGGGGGTGAGGGTTGGAATGGTGGCTAACAGGCTTAGTGATTGCCAGAAAATTACTAAGAAACTTCTTCAGTTGACTTTGAGTTTGCTCTCATGTCAAAAGATATGTGAAATTCTAAAATACAATTATTTGAGGAAAGCAATTAAAGCCTCTTGGTTATATTTAAGCGTCAAATATTAAGGGAAAGGGGAGACCAATTAGAGCAGCAAAATTTTATAGAAAGGAAAGAAATAAAGGGTGGTCTGATGAGTTCAGATTTTAACTGAAAGTTGCTGGAAAACTATTAATCACTCTCTAAATGAACCATTCAGCCTCAGCCTGCCTACCTGCTTGATATTTTGCTTGAGAACGCCTTGTACAGATTTTAACATTTTAATAACCTTAACATTAGTTTGTTTTATCAAGAAAAAGGGAGCAGCATTTGAAAAACCATGTTTATAATGGTTATCTTCTAATTCTGTCCTCTGGGAAGAAGTTGAGTGCCAATGGCAGAGCTGATGACCTACCTAGCAGCCCATTCACCTTATCAGAGGTGAGATAACATATAGTCGTAGCTAGAATTTTCCAGAGAAACTATGCCTCTGTCCCCCTGGAAGGAACTGAATATTGCACAGAGGATTCATATACCACTGACAGACACCAAGGAAGCTGGTGAAATAAAATGCCGGCCACATTGAGTGCTGGGACGTTCAAGATCCTGGCCGACAATATTCACAGTCCTCCTAGGGCTTGTCCCTCCCTTGTCTTTAAAGATGCAGCTTTGTGAAGTGCTAAAAAGTAATTCCCAGGGATTTCTGGAAGGACTGTTCTAACACTAATTCTCTATTCCAAGTGCCCATGTAAGTGAGGGCCATCCCTCGTCCTTATTCTTCAAGGCCTTTAGGACTCTAGTTTTCAAAATGTAATTTGATTCTTTCTACCATTTCAATAGCTCCAGAAAATGACTCTCATCTTTCTTACTCTCCTTCTCACTCACGCCTATATTCTGTTTTGAGCTGGCTTGTGCAATCTCCATAGATAGTCTTATCCCCAACCCTTATTCAAACCCACCTCCATACTGGACATTTTCCTCCCTCAAACTCAACACTGATCCCTGCTTTCTTTAAATTCAGCTATAAATCTTGTTTGCATCTAAAATTAAAGCTGACAAAGAGGCAACTCCTGGTTCTGTCATCAAACGTCTTTTCGCTATATATTTCCCTGTTATTTTGGAGTAGCATCGATATGCCATATATACATGATTGATTAAAAAGTGGGTAGCATAACCATGCAGATAATCCTTAGGGTCACATTGTTCAAAGGAGGGCTTGCCATTATCTAGTACTTTGGTTGTCTGCATGAAAAAACCGAATCTCAGAGAGTTTGGATGACTTGTGAGCTCACACAAAGAATCTGGGGCTAGAATCCAATGTTGTTTTCAGTATACCATATTGCCTTCTTTTTATTCCCTCTCTGCATATGGCACTGTGCTAGGTGCCATAGAAACACTCCCCAGGACTTTGCAATGCAGAAACAACAGTGGTGACAACACCAGCATGAAAGAGACATCACTCACAACCCAACTGGCACTGAAATACACACCATACATTTATTTATATCATGTGATACCTTAACCATCTTCTCCCTCCCTCCTCCTTCTCTCCCTGTGTTCAGTCTGTCACTGACTTGGACTGTTTCTGCTCCATGGTAGTGCCAAGGGCTGTTTCTGCTGCTGTGGAGGCTGCTTTCCGATACAGACCTGGATGCCTCTCCTACAGGGCCTCTACCTCCCCACATTCTTCCTTCAGACATGCCAGACTGCCCTGGCAGCCGTCACCCCCTCACCTGCCATCCTGACCGTGTCACACCCACCCCTGGGAAAATCTCCAGATGTATCCTGAGCAAAACACAGAGGCCTGAGTGAGGAGACTGACAGGGAGCTGGGCCCCTGAGAACGCAGGGCAGGTGCCAAGTTGCAAAGAAAAGAGAAATAGACTTTAGAGTGAAACTAAAAATAAGGAGAATGTGTTTTAATACCCCTTTGGCTGATTCATCTTTCTGTGGCACCAGAAAGAGGGGCGTTACCCTCTATTCATGAGTGCCTTCTGTTTGCTACACGGCCTCTCTTCCCACATCTGAAAGAGTAAACTCACAGTAACAGTGTGAGTATAGGAGATAATGCTCGTGGCATAGCTACAATCTCCAGGTTGGAGCCGGACTCATCTTACAATTTCCGTCACAGTCTTTCTCAAAAACAAAGACAAAAAAATGAGATAACTAAGGTCCATATACGCAATTCCTCAACATCCCTTCTTATTATTTCTCTTTGTGGTCTCTTTTCATTTCACTCCGGCGTGGGTCCAAGATGGAGTAGTGATTAAGTGGGTTTGGTGACATTGTATACTTGGTGGCTGCTTATTCCCAAAGCATGGTTGGCAGGAGAGGAAGCCTTAGTTCTCGGTCACTCCAGGGAGGATACTAAACTCTAATTCCTAGCCTACCATGAACTCCACATAGCGTGAGCTTTTGCCCTCAAGTTCATCAGTGAGTATAAAGAAAGCCAACATCTGCCAATAGCAGGAGACTAGAAGATATAAATGAAGAGAAAAGAAAGAGGTGAGGCATGAAGTGGAGAGGAAGGAGAGAAATACATATGCTGGTTGAAAGTGACGGGAAACCACTTCTGACCACGTATTTTGCACATCCCGCGCCTTGAAGCATTGTTTTGAAATAAGCAAATGGCTACTAACACTGAAAACCCAATTATTTTAGACAGTGGATTATTTGGGAGAAATCAAAGGTAACAAGAGGTCAAGATGAGCCCTTGTGACATTGCTTTGTTTGACTTGATTGGAGAATCCATTCTCATAAAGTGTCTATTCTAGATTAAAACAATTTAGGACAGTCTATTCAACATAAAGTTTGGATATCCTGTCAAAAGAACAGTTATTCATTTGTTTTAATGGAGAACAGTCCTCCTTTATGTAGAAAGGCCATCTTTTTCAACTAAACTTTGGAAAGTGTGCATTTTTAAGAGAGAGAGGAAGAGGCTATCTGCACAGCTAGCGATATTAGCCAATTCAACTCCATAATAATACTAACTATAATATTAGGCATTTATTTAGAGTTTACTGTGTACCAAACATTGCGCAGAATACTTTACCTACATTCTCTCATAATCTTTACAATACCACTGGGAACTATCCTTATTACATTCATTTTACATCAGAGGATCTAAGTCTTAGAAGATTTGATGCCATGCCCAAGGTGAACAGTGAATAAATGGCAGAATCCAGGTCTGTCTGACTCCAAAACCTGCGTTTGTACCCATTCCACACATTGTCTCCTTCATTGGTATGACAGATGTCACAGTGAGATCATACTCAAACCCTATCATATGTTCTAGGTAACTGCAGCTATATAACTAGAAAGTGGTAACTAACTTACATAGCAGGCCCAACTGAAATAATTCAAACATAAAAATGACCTCTTGGTATTCGATTATCTTTTACCTCAGACTTTGATAAACCAAACCATTCCCTTTAGACAACATTTCTGTCCAGCCAAGCATTTCTCTTGCCAAAGTATAATTTTGTTGGCTACATCTATCTCCTCCAAGCCCTGGAAACAGACCTCAGCTAGTAAATTGTGCTGTCCTGGCAAGATGCTCATCCTCCAGGGCATTATATCAGGCTAAAGTAATACATCACGTTGTTTCCCACTCTGTCGGCCCATTTCTCCAAAGAGTCCTAAAACGGTAATGTTTCTTCTCTGAATCTCTAGTTCTCTTGTCCCTAGGCCTTGTGATTTAGCTCCCTGGCCTTTTAGACGGACGCAGACAGAATAGCCCTATTTTCACACCTGCCCTTGGGTTGGAGCTTCCAAAAGAAATGAGGGTTTCAAGAAAGGGACAGCCTCATAGAGCTCTGCTTCGTTCTTTTAGACCCAAGGGTACACAAACATTGACTTGATTGGGTAATGGGAAGACTTTGGTCTTTTGGGTTGTGAGGATTTAGCAGCTGTGATAGAGTTGCTGAGTGGTGGGGGGTGGTGGCAAGTCAAACAGGGTCATGATTCCTAGAAAAGATGACTTCGTCCAATTGAGAAGTAGTGGGACCAGCGAACACTGGGAATTAAAAATTAACACAGGCCAAAGTGAAATCGATGCCTAGATTTGATAGGTTTTCAAGAAAAGTTTACGACATGCAGTTCATAGGAAAGAGGACATTTTCTCAGTGTTCAATTTTCCAGATGCCAAAGGTCAATCTTACTCAGAAAAAAAAAAAAAAAAGAAAAAAAAAAAACCTTTCTGCACAAAAGCAGAAATGTACGGAGTCCATTAGCACTTTAGCTTTGATACCAATAGTAATAGTATAGTAATAGTCATAGACAATAACTTTGATACTAATGCTAAGTCACTTAATTCCCAATATGTATTTGAGTATGTATGTGTATATATACCCATGTTATTCTAAGTGAAAGATTCTTTCCATATCTTTACTATTCACATGACTACATATATGTCAAAAATGTTTTAATTCAAGTGTGATTTCCACAGAATTTTTAAAAGGTAAAATAATGACTTATCAAAAGTCTTTTAGTTAAGTGCAAATCCTATTAATTCAGAAAATATCAACCATTCAATGTAGTATTACATTTTGGGTCTGGATAATAGTCTTATGACAATTTTATTTATATTAGGAATTCATGAAAGGAGTCTAGTTTCCCATATAAAGCTATAAAAAGTGTAGAAAAGATTGAGAAGTAATCCTCCCTTTTCCACAAATGAAAATAGCCATTAAAATGCTAAAAAGGAGACAACTTTAAGGTTAGTCACATTTTACCCAACTTTTCTACTAGTATCCTATGCAATACTGTCAACTGAGTGAATTTTTATTAGATAAGGTGGTCAATGGAGTAATGTTACCCTAAGAAACTAACCATTCTGAGTGATTCTAAATTGTCGACATGTCTGGAGATTTTGATAAATAGTTAGTGTAAGAAATCTAACTTTCCGGGTTCTATAGACTTTAATTGTAATGTCTGATTGTGTAATCAATCTCAGTCAAAGTCAAATGCAAATTAATTTTTCATTAGTTAATAAAGTCATTTATGTTTATCATCAGACACAGAATTATAAATTTTCTAGAGAGAGCCCTTGAAATCCAATTCGAATTCTTACTTCTTTTTTCTTGCTTTCAAGATATGATCAACTTTAGAACTTCCTCCGGTTAGCAAGTTCTAGAGAATAGTTTTATTCCTCAGAACCCAAAGAGTCACAAGTGTATGTCTTCAGAACTGGATACTTCCCTATTCAGAAAACGTGCACATTTTTCATCATTTAAATACTGATTCTTTAAATAAATGCCTCCTCTGTCCAATGATAAAGTTGAAACACAAGTAGAGCATTCTCAATAAACAAGAGAGAAAGCGTCAAAGGAAATGAAAATTGAGTACCATGTTCCAAGTGCGTTTCCTGAAACCTATAAGAAAACACAGCCTTATGTAGCACCAGTAAAGGTAGTACCATTTTTTACCAGTGATGAATGACCAGAGCTCTCTGCTCTACCATGTTTCTCCGAAAATAAGACCTAATTGGAAAATAAGCCCTAGCATGATTTTTCAGGAGGACATCCCCTGAACATAAGCCCTAGTGCATCTTTTGGAGCAAAACTTAATATAAGACCTGGTTGTATTTTCGGGGAAACACGGTAGAAGTGATGAGCCCAGTTAAATCTCAGCATTACACCTTCTCCTTCAAAGATAGAGGGAAGCTAGTAGCTTGCAACCATGACAAAATGTGAGACTCAGCTAATTGGTGTGGTTTTGATGATGCCACAATTCTGCCCAAAAGCCTTGTAACTAGCAAGTTTGCCCTGAAGATTATTGAATTACTCCAATGACCATGCATTATTTAAAGGGAAGTGCTATTATTATAGAAGCCAGCTGTTTAACCATTGGAATTCTGTCTGTTGGCCAACGTTCAAGACACAGCAGTGCTCTGTGACTACACACGATGTCTAGTCACAGAGGAGTCAAGGCCTCGCTTAGGTGCAAGCCAGCTTGTCTGCGAAGCCATCTTTGGTCTGCATGCTCTGGAGGAAAACGACTGACAAAAATAAACATATAAATATCTACAGTTTCAATGTCAAGACTTTGTCAGTAAGGCAAATTCTGTGAAGTTTTATACATTCCTGTTCACTCTAACAACTGAGTGGACTGATAGATACTTCATAACGCCGGTATGACAGAATTCTAGAACTGAACCTAGTTGTTGAAGGGACTATCCTAGTCACCTGTCTTTTGTTGTAGCATCGAGGAAGGAAAGATGTTTTGAGCATCTTGGCATGTTCAAATGATAAATAAAAAACAAATTTTCCCCTTCTAAGTTAGAAAATATCTGAACCTCTTTCTCGAAGACAAGGTAAGTGACTTCCAACCATACTGAATAGTTGGCCTAGATGGGTTTTCCCCTGTCTTTCTTCATTTGCTATAGAATCTTTGGAATAGAAAGGACGGCAATACTGATACACAGTGTTCAATACAGGAATATGATCCTAGGATCTCTGACAGGTGTCCATACAACCTTTACTTAATTGCTTTCATAATGGGAAGTTCATTACTTTTAAAAGAAGTCTGTCCCATCTTTAAAACTTTTGAGTTCAAATTGTGAGAAAAAATTTTCTTATATTAAGCCACTATTTGTTTACCATTCACCTATCAGTTCTGATTCTGCCCACTGGAGCAGAATTACGTAGTGCCTAATGAGGAGGTTTTAAAGGCAGGATGAAACAATTTGTTCTATTGCATTTAAAAATTAGTCAGAATGACAATAGCTGCAATTTAGACGTCATTAAAAAATCCCTATTTTTCTCAAAATTGATACTGGAGCAAATTATTTTACTGCCTTTCTAGTAAACCTCATTGTATCAGGTTTCTAATGTTATCCCATAGCATCGAATGTCTTTATTTTGTTTCTGGAAAACGAAGTAATGTGAGGCATTTGAAGATAAAAGACAAAACTTTGACCCTCAAATCTGGCCTCCTGATTGTTGAGAAGTGATTTTTTTGTTGACTATCTTAATGTAGAACCAGAACACTTCAAAGGATTAATTAAATTTTAGAAAGCAATATGTAAACTCTTGTTATATTCATATATTCTCAATGAAGTATAATTACTCCATTATAAACGTTATGAATAGACAAAGAAAAACATCTTTCTAGGATTGTGGGGGCCATCGATAACTGGTAGTTACAATTATGGCAAAATCCAAGTCTGTATAACACAATTTCAACAACATTTAAAATATATATAGATGGACATTAGGCAAACTTTCTTTATAAAGCATTACAGAAAAGTCCTAAATTTCTCTGTTCCCAAATCCATTGATCTACAGACTAAAAAAAGCACAGCTATTTTATACACTGAGCCATGTCAAACTCTGAGCTCATTTAAGAGAGGTGACAAACCTGATGCCTGGTGTGTGCTATTATTTTCTGTTGTGCTGATTGCTTTCACTCTCATAAGAGGATCTAAACCTGTGGTGAGTTTCATGGTGGTTGGAAATCACCAAGAAAGGAATACACAAGACAGACAACATTTTCTGCCAACCAAGATAATCAGTGTCGTCCCCCAGTAGCAGACAAAGAGCTCCAGTACCTATGGGGTCTAGAAGGAAGATTACTTTAGAAATATTTGAAATGGATATGCTAAATAAGTCCTGGAACCTCAAAGTCTACCCCTTTCCATCTTCCACCCAAAAGCATACATTTTGAAATCCATTGTTTCTGAATTAGCCAAGTCTAGAACCACTCCTACCATCCCACTCCAAACGTCAAATGACTATTCCATAGGCAACAAACGCATCTCCATTACGTCCCATTAAGAAATGTATAGTTTCCATAAAGAGCCATCATCACCTGTGGTAGACAACAGGGACAGTTACCTAGTCACTTTCTCCTTCATCCCCACCCCAAGAGATAAACCAAAGTGTACAACAAACTACTCTCAACCGGCTGACCCCTTCAGCCTTTTGAAATATCCACTTAGCAAAAAGTATGCAGAAGTCTTTCGTAGATTACAAAGAACCATGTAAGCCTATATGTGTCTTTCCCTTAATTTACAGTTACAGGAAAAGATTATAAAAACAAAAACAACAAAAAATATTCTTTACATTGCACAAGGGACCAGCTGAGTCTCTGCTTGCCCAATGCCGCCTGGCAAACAGAAGCAGAGTCTTCTGCACTAGTTACCTTCCAAGGGCAAGTGAAAACACTACTGAGGCTTCGTTGGGGCCAGTTGCCCCAAACCCTTCAATCAGCAGGGCCGCCCCCACCAGAGAGATCAAGAGAGATCACAAATGATCCCTCACTGAGTTACTACCCCCTGCTGCCCAAACGATGACAAATAAACCTGCCTTGTGGGGAGAAAGCATCCCCAGGCTCCTGTGCCAAGCATCAGGAAAATATTTGGGTTCTTAGACAATACCACAAATGGTTGGTCCTTCGAGCAGCAATGCGACCAAACTAGTTTGGTAGCAGGCCATGACCATGGGTCTGATCTCCCCCAATCAGGGGGTTCAAAACATAGATGGGGATTTTGACTTTCAAACTTCATCCTAAAGAATGGTTTCATTATTATGCAAACATTAAACTGTCTTCTGTGTCAGGAATGGAGATCGAATATGTGTCAGATTGATTAATTGGATTGCTCTGGATCAATGGTTTGCAAATTTTCTTCCCTGAAGCCTGGACATCAGTGGAGAAGACCAAGGCCTCCCACCTCCCCTGGGTGGTAAGGGACATGAGAGAAAGCCAAGACCCAGTACCCCTGCCCTTGCCTGAGCCTGAGCAGTTTCACTTTTTTCTGTCTCATATATTGGTGTATAAGCAAGATTTGGTTTAACAGAAGTTCTACTACGACATAAAGCTTACGAAGAATTCAGGTAGTTTTTAAGATCCATGTAAGCTTGTTTTGCCTTCTCTTTTAATACTAGAGCCAGGAAAAGTGTGTTAAAAATAAAAACAAAACAAAACCAAACTAAAACCTACTTGCCAAGTAAAGAGGTCTAATGGATTTGCAAATATCAAAAGAAATGTGACTTGTGGTGTTCCCTCTGGGCAGTCCAAATTACGTGAAAGATGGACATTTAGTTCACTCTGTCTCAGGCTAGTCGTTATTCTATAAGAAAATGGAATTGATGGTTTTGGGCTCTGTGGGGTGATAGGAGAAAGAGCCCTATCACTCTAGTATTGTCATCCGTTCCACCTTCCAAGCTTTTGGATGCAATTAATACTCATACTGTTTCTTCACGGATCATGTAAGATTCTGGAAAGGAGTGCTCAGAGGAAACCAATATTTAGTTAGGACATTCTCTATGTGCAGTGATACCCTAAACAATTTTCATACAGTAGCTCATGTACTCCTGAAATAATCCGTACGAGGAAAAGATTACTAACCCCACTTTACAGATGGGTAAACTGAGAACCAGGAACCTTAAATGACTTGCCCAGAGTTGTACAACAGGTCTCCTGGGCTCTATGAGGCACTTGGGCTTTGCAGAGAGTACACCTGAGTTTGAACCCTGGCTCTACCACTTACTGCACAATTTAATGACCTTGAGCGAGTCATTTCCAACTCTGAGTCTCAGTTTCCACATCAGTAAAGCAAGGAGCCCTTTCTAGATGTAAAACTTCATTGATACTCAGTCTGATTTTACAGTGGAAGCAATTAAACCAAAGAGCAAACATTTGAGCTGTCCTGCATATAAAAACTACGCAGACTTGTTTAAAAGATTAAGGAAACTGAATACATGACCTTATTTTAATTAATACCACTAGTAGCCTCTCAACTGAGCCAGTACATAATGAAAGGCTGGGACGGGGCATAGACAAGATCCCTGACTAAAGGTCGCCAAGAACTTGAGGAGGATGAACACCAATCAAGTGTGTCGTGACTGAGTTAGGGCTCCTGAGTGTGATACAGACTCCAGGAGACATGCTGGAATCCTGAAGGATCTATGAGGGCAGGAATGGTTGGAGACGCTTCCAAAAGAGGTTGACTTACAAACGTGTGGGCTGACTAGGTGTGGGGAGAGGAGAGTCTTCAGAGGCCCGGTAGAGCTGTTAAGATAGTATATTCTACTCTAACACCAGGCCACTCTGCATTTGATTTGTACAGACAAGCCCACGGGGTACGGCTCCAGCAGTCGGAGGGCACCTCAGACAGGCATTGTGGACGAATGCTGCTTCCGGAGCTGTGATCTGAGAAGGCTGGAGATGTACTGTGCACCCCTAAAGCCTGCCAAGTCAGCCCGCTCCGTCCGTGCCCAGCGCCACACCGACATGCCCAAGGCTCAGAAGGTAAGGCAGCCGGGGTGGGATCTGGCCATCCCCGAGAGATCTGTGTCTTAGATGTGTGAGTGAGCCAAACAGTGCTTATGCCCCCATAGTCTCCTGGCTTACAGGACACCCTAGAGGTCCATCCTTTTGCTCACTCCACCTTGCAAAGTCTCCCTTCCACTGGTCTGGGCGATCTGATAACCAGAAGATGGTGGAGAACAGTGACTAAACATCGGCTTTGGGATTAGATAAAACTCAAGTCCCATGTCTGCCAATCACTAGCGGAGAGAACTTAGCAAAATCATGTAACCTCTGCAAGCTTTAGTTTCATCTATAAAACTGGGATGATGGTAATAGGTACCTCATTGGATTTGTAAGAATTAAGTAAGTGAATGCACATACAATGCTTTTCATGTACAAAACAACTGTTGGACAAGTGTTAACGTCTGTCATAATTGTAATTAAGAACAAAGCCTGTAACTTTTCAAGTCCTGGTATTCTGCAAAAGTGCAAAAAAACAAAAACAAACAAACAAAAAAGTCTGAAATGGGAACTATTTGAAATTCACATTCAGTGGCAAATGTAATTAAAGAAAAAAACATTTAAAATAGAAATTTCTGTTTGGCTCAAATCCCTACAAATTCCTAATGATCAAAATCTGCAGGTGTCTTTTTCTAAAAGCTAAACTTGAAACAAACCTGAGAGGTATGCCATCAAAAGTACGTGAGTCATCTGATGCACATTAGTCACTTGACAAATTTTTGTTGAATGAGTGAATGAATGAGTGCACACAGGAATATAAGTAATTAACTAAAATTTTAGTCATTAAGTAGAAAGAATAAGAGCTGAAGAGAAGGTGAAGGAGGAAAAGAAATCAAGGGAGGTTGAGTAAGGGAAGTAAAAGCTCTCGTTTAGGTCTCCTTGGGGACTCTGTTGGGGAAAAAACAAAAGCAAAAAAGACCCTATGGTTTTAATCTTTGGAACCCAAACCAGCGTCGTGCAGAAAGCCCAAGAAGTTCACAATGACACCTTTGCTGCTTCCTGATCCAAACCTGCAGCTGAGGCTGGAGGAGGACCAGGGTGCTGAGCAGAGATGTGACCCAGGGAGCCACCTTGAGTGATGGAAAGGGACTGGGAACAACCTGGTGTACAGAGAACATAGCAGCCAACGGTCAGGGGGCAAGCACCACAGAAGTTCCTGTTAGGCAAATGTGACTGGAAGTTGTGCTGGGGATGGTGAAGGCAAGTTAATTGCTTTTCTTCCCAGGTGACCAGTGCCTCTCAATTTCTGGTTGGGAAGAGGGTGGGGGTCAGAGATGAGTCCCCGAGTTCTGGAAGGTCGGGTCTTGTGACTGAGGTCTAGACGCCTGTCCAGCACCAGTGCTGTCTCCTGCACCCTATGGAGCCCGGGCATCCTGGGCTGACTCAAAGGCTCTGCCTTCCGGGACACCGAGGGAACTGCATGTGCTCAATGCCATTATTTTTGTGATGTTTACAGTATCAGCCCCCATCTACCAACAAGAAAACGAAGTCTCAGAGGAGAAGGAAAGGTGGGCCAAAGAAACGCCCAGGAGGGGAACAGAAGGAGGGGACGGAAGCCAGTCAGCAGATGAAAGGAAAGAAGAAAGAGCAGAGGAGGGAGACTGGAGCTAGAAACTGAACAAAGAGACAAAAAAGGAAAATGGAGGAGAAAAGCAGACAGAGGCAAGGACGATGAGAGAGAAGCAGACAGCGATAAAGAAAAGTGGGAAATGCTATAGAGGAAATGAAGAACAGTAGCCTCAGTGGAGCTAGCTATGCATGTGACGGAAGGAAGAGAAGGAACCTGTTGTAGGATGTGGCTAATAAACATGGAGAAAATGGAGAAGAAAACTAATGCCCAAGAAAGTCCACAGAGAGACAGTGACAAGAATGAAAAAAGAACAAAAATTATAAAAGAGGCAAATAAGCCACAACATTTCCCTCCCCTCCAAAAAACACAATTAAATAAAATAATTAAGATTAAAAAATTAAGGCTTTTAGATGCATTTTAAAATTTTGTGTGAATCTATTACAGAAGAATTGCTCATGTCTGTATATGTCCAGAGTTAAATATTAGCCAAAAATTCTCAGCAAGATGGAATTGTGTTATAGAAGCTCCCAGATTTCCTTTCCCACAGTGTCATTAGAAGCTGCATTTCTTAGTCAAGTCCAGGTTCAGGCCAAAGGGCATCCAGTATTTGCCTAAAGGCCTGTGAGGCCTGTGAGGTAACATCTGAGAGGCGGTCACTGAACTTTGGGATTTTTTTCTTTTTTTTTTTGAACTTTGGAATCAGATATAAAAGATGTATCAGTTTGCTAGGGCTGCCATAGCAAAGCACCACAGACTAGGTGGCTGAACCAATAGAAATTTATTTTCACATACTTCTGGAGGCTAGACATCCAAGATGTTGGCAGGGTCCATTCCTTCTGTGAACTACAACGGAAGGATCTGTTCCAGGCCCCTTTTTGGCTTGTAATTGGCCTTTTTCTCACTGCATCTTCACATCATCTTCCCTCTGTACATATCTCTGTGCCCAAAGTTCCTCTTCTTAAAAGGACACCAGTCACATTGGATTAGAATTCACCATGAAGACCTCATTTTAATTTAATATCTGGTGTGAAGACTTCATCTGCAAATACAGTGACATTTTGAGACACAGGGGGTTAGGACTGCAACGTATGAATTTCGGGGTGGGAGGCACAAATCCCACGACAGAAGACTTCTGATGTCTGACTACTGCCTTCTGATTCCATTTCCTATAAAATTATCTCTCTCTCTCTCTCTCTCTCTCTCTCTCTCTCTCTCTCTCTCTCTGTCTTTCACACACACACACACACACACACATATACATTTTTACATCTGAAAACCTATGGGTTTCTGTTCCATGGACATACTAAGACTGCATTATGTTAGTGGTGCAAAAGGCCTCAGAAATCATTGGGTTCAATCACTTCTTTTTAAAAATAAGGATACTGAGATCAGAAATGGGTAAGAAAGTGTGTGAGTTCTAAGCTGACCTCCTTCTGGCCAGCACAGAGCACACATAATCAACATGGACTAATAAGAACTCCACAGGGAAAATATGGGGCAGAAGTGGCCACATGAAGTCTCCCACTAATTTAATGTATTTCCACCAGAAGGAAGGGAGTGAATGAGAGTAAGGATGCTGGGTTTTCCTGTGGGTAAAGAAAAGCTAAGTAAAATCACAGAATATAGGTCTTAGAGATCATTTCCTTCACCTTCCTTAATTTAAACAGTAGGAGCAGGTCTTCATAGATAATGAAGCAAACAGTCTCAAGATTATCCAAATTATGAATCATCACAGCTTAGAGAGGGTAAGTGCTCGGCCAAACAAATGATGACATTTGGGTTAAGAAGAAGACTAAACCAAAAAGGAAAGCATTTCATCCAAGGAGCCTACTTTGAAGATGTTGTGGTATAAAGAACCCCCCATTCTTCCTGGCCTTTCATGCCCCTGACATGTTTTCTACTTCAGGGTTATCCTTCCTCCATGGTTCACTAAAAACCCAGGACATATAATATGTGGCTATGCTCAAGAAGGAAAAGGTCCCAACAGAAGCATGGAGACACCCCAGGTGGGAACCTAGCCATTGCTGGTGTGGTTGCACAGTGGAGCCTGGCTTATCAGAGCAGACAAAAGCCAGGCTGGTGTCTGAGCCCACCTGGCTAGCCACCTTATTCAGGAGATACAGAGTTCTTCCACAAAGATACCCATGCTTTAGAACTGGCCTCAGGCACAGCCCAATACCTACTGCGACAACCACCTGAGAGCAGCCAACAAACACAGATGGCTCTTCAAAGGACCAAGTTCAGCAGAAGAATGAACAGTTCATGAACCTAAGGAAAGGTTCCTTAGAAGATTATCTCTTCCCTCTTTCATCAATGACTGAAAAAAATGACACAAGGCTTTGGATAACCTGTAACTATAACCGATGAGGAAGTTCATTCAAGAAGTAAGACAAAGACTTTCAAAGAAAAATAAAAGCAATAGAACTTGCTGGTTAAAAAATACTTAAATCCAAGACTATGGGCTAAAACCCACTTCTTTTAGGAATGGATTTTTATCAACTCTAAAGCAGTCATTTTGAATGCCTCCATGTGATTCCTAAATAGTATGAATGACACAAACCGGAAGAATCTGTTATTGTCTTTCCCTCTCCTCTTTCTAGTATCAATACTAAGCACCCAATGATACACAGCACGTAATGCTGGCTGCCTGGACAAATTGTTGATATAAACAGGTGAATAGTGGTAGAAAGACAGATATAAAAATACATAGCACTTCTCAGATGCCACGATTGCTCTCATCCTTGCATAGGATAGTGAGACAAGCAGAGAGTTAAAAAAGAACAGTAAAGGGGTTGGGTTACACAAGTGTTGAGTGTTTGGAATTTCCTTCTCTAGCCTAAGTTGAAATCATTCAAAGACCTACTGCTAAAGGTGGAAACTGCCTGAGGATCTTATAGTGAACGTGACTGTGTTTCTCTGAAAATTTCTCTGAAAATAAGACCTAACCAGAAAATAAGCCCTAGCATGATTTTTCAGGATGACATCCCCTGAACCTGAGCCCTAATGTGTCTTTTGGAACAAAAATTAATATAAGACCAGGTCTTATTTTGGGGGAAACATGGAATTTACCTATGAGTGCCCTCAATGCTTTCCTTTCTTTTTTTGTTTTAATTAAAGTTTATTGGGGTGACAATGGTTAGTAAAGTTACATAGGATTCAGATGTATATTTCTATAATACATCATCTATATATCACGTTGTATGTTCACCACCAAGAGTCAGTTCTCCTTCCATCACCATGTATTTGATCCCATTTACCCTCATTTACGCTTTCTTGAAGTAGGCAGAGGATTAATCATTTAAAATTCTACTCTTTCAATTGTTTCTCTTAGGGCAAATTGATGTTTGTGTGTAAAACTAATGGGAATATGTAAAGAATCATGATCCTGAAATAATTATTGAAATATATATATTTTTATTGGGCACCTACAATGTGCAAACCTCTGTACTAGGCATGAGGGAGAATTATAAAGATTAGAGAGGCTGTAATGGTGGGTTAAGAGCACAGACTCTAGAAAAAGACTGCCTAGGTTCAAATTACATCTCTCTCACTTACTAGTGGTATGACCTTGGGCATATCATGTAATTTACCTGTGGCCCAGTTTCCTCATCTGTCAAGTGCGGATGATAATTGAATCTACCTCATACAGTTGTGATGATGTGAGATTGCGTGTGTGTGTGTACAAATATATATTATAGCGTGTATATTGGTGCCTGGTACATAGCAAGCACTATTAAAGTTTTAGTTAACATTATTTTCCTTAGTTCTGAAGATTAGAGCCATCTGAAAAAGAAGTAGTTCTCCTCAAGTGGAAGTAGGTCTTGTATCACCCAAAAGTTCAAGCCCAAGCTTGCCAACACTTCAGTGACACAATAGTGGGTTTCAAGCAAATGATGGGAAGAGAGGACTCAGGAACCTAAGACCCCTTCCAACCTGAGAACTCCAGTTCTACACATAATTGCAACTTAAAAGGAAGCGTGGCTGTCCTATGTGAGGAACCCTCGACTTTTATTTTTAGGTCATAGAATGAACTTACAGAAAACCACCATTTCTCTCAACCAGTTAAAATCAAACGTAATATGTGTTTTCATTTCATGGTGCCTGAGGAAAATGTAATTGTAGCATGAACTCCAGCTCTTACTAGTTTTAAGTAAAATTGCCAAAATAAATAGAAATGTGGGATATTTCCGGGCTCACACAGCTTCCGGGACATTTCAGTTTCTAGGGCTGCCGATCCAGTGCCTTTCACAAGCATTTGATCTTCTTTCAAACATCTCTTGAAAACAAACAAAACCTCATACAGCTTCTAATGTGAGTGCTGTTAGGATGTAAGGGTGGAAACGGAGGCAGAGAAATTAGCTTGCTAAGAGCCTCTCCCCTCTTTTCCCTTCCCTCCCCTCCATCCTCTGACCACCTCCCTCCCACTAACTGCCAACAAGAAACAATGTTTTCTTAAGTAACACATTTTGCAGTTTCTCAAGTCCATTAGCATCCATAGTGGGAAATGAAGTTTATTCTCTTTACTTCCCTATAGGAAGGGGATAGGGCTATTTGCAATATTTACTAGATAACAGGGAGTTGACTTTCAGTCCAAGGGCAAAGCTGATAGTCTGAAGTTAAAATAGAAGTCTTTGGGAGCAAGGAAAAGATAAATCATTTTAGATGAAGCAGAATGCTCTCTGTGAGGTTTGGAATATCGACTATAGAATTCTCTAGGTTGTATGCTCACCAGCTACTGATTCCTTTCAAAATCAGTGACAATATTTATTGACCTAAGCAAGATAAGTCCACTTTTAAAGAAGGAGCAGGTGTGGTTAGCCAAGGTTCTCCAGTGGCCACAGAACTTCAAGACCTGCAAGGTCAAAATCAGCTTCCCCATCCTCAAGGGCCAAATTAAAATCTGAGCACCTTTGTCTGAGGCCCACATATTTGGGGTTCTTTTTCAGTGGGACTCTTTTAATGCCTTTAGTGCTGCCTCATTTTTGTCCAGCAACCAAGAGATGATTTAGAAACAAAGACTTACATTTAAACCAAGAGAGAAATAGAAATTGAGAACAGGGAAATTAGAGAGGTAGGACAATGGGGCCATGAATCTATGTTTGGTACCTCTAGAGAGCAGCTAAGAGAGTTCTCCCCATAGCAGGTAGGAACTCAACTATAGCTTTGATGGATTATTGTTAGGTAAGTCACGAGAGCTAGAAAACATTTTGGAAAATTCCCATCCTTATTTTTAATGTGGTTATAGTTTTAAGACCCATTGGTCAGAAAACTAACTCATTTGAAAAAGTGGACATTTGATAGAAATAAGAATGCTAAAAGTACATCTAATTTTAATTCTAAATGCCCTTGATGGTAATTTAAAATCTGTAATTAACCACAGCAAATAATTTGGCAGGGATGGGGGGTGTAGGGGGATTATTTTCTCTTCTTTACTGTGTGTGTGTGTGTGTGTGTGTGTGTGTGTGTGTGTGTGAGTTTTTTGGTAGTTTTTATGTTTTTCACATCCACTAGGAATATGGGGTGAATCACATTCCAAAATTATGGGTAAAACCAGTTTCCAGGCTTTCCTTTCAGTGAAGGTAAATTCCTCCTTAAAAACTAATCATCATTTAGGAGAATGTGTGATTCCTTTGTCTTCTGATAAGGCCCAGGTTTTAGTCCTAAATTAAATGTTATTCATGAAATAGAGGGAACATTATTGAAGGTGCAAAAAGAAGTTGGTTTTCTTTTTACTGTATCTTCTAAGAATCCAGAGACTTGGCCCACTTCCAATCTAATCTATGGAGAATGGCCCTGTAGATCAGAAACCAGTAACTTTCACAGAGAACCAATTTGCAACTTTAGAAACTTTCAGGTCTGATTCTTGACCCAGTACAAACAAAGGTCAGTATATCCAGCCAGTATCCTTTCTAGCATCCCCTGCCTCTACTTCTATTAGAGAGTGAGATTATTAGCAAAAACTATCAAATGTCTTTTCTATCACTTTCCCCTTCTGTAACCATACACCTCTAACTTTCTCTATTCATTCTGACATATACTTGTGTTCACATTGGATCGGATAAAGGAACATACACTTACTTAAGTAGGAAGGGGTCACTGTCACTCTGGAGAAAAGGTGGCAGTGGTTTATGCTGTCCGCCTTGGCTCCTCTAAGTGGCAGTGTCAGAATTTCTACTGGAAGGTGAGATGTTACGAGTAACACCTATGAAAGGCTGAGCATGATGGCAACTCTTCTCTCTGGGAAAATACCTCCAAAGTTCCCAATGAGAGACTAAGAGATTTTAGATCAAACCCAAACTGGCCAAATGGCCCAGGCTGCCAAACTGGGCTTCATATGCCAAGTTTTTACAAAATTCTGTGCAAAATATATATATGTTCACATGAGGCTTTCTGTCTGGCCAATTCTAAGAGGTCAGCTAATCAAAGACCAACCAGCCCCGCCATCTATGAAAATATGACATGCTAATTTCATAGCCGTAGATAACAATGATGGCAAGACAATAATTCCAAACAATTAGAGCAAGACCATGGCAAGTTGAAGGTTGGGTAAGGATTCCTAATCGGCTGGCAATTGTAGATTTGGGAACAGGCAATATTGATGTCATGATGTGAGTGTGGTATGCTTGAATAATTCATGAAGCATTATAGGACTAGAAAATATAAAAAGTGTAAGGGGCTCAATCAATATATAGCGTTATTCTTGTTTTGTAAGTTGTGGTTGACTTAGGCCACTATTGGATGCTCTGGTTTGTCTCTCGGGTAAATAATGATATTTATCTCCTTCTTCGAAAGAACACTAGGATGTTGGTAATCCTTTTGGAACAATTCAACAATTCTGATTCTTTAAAACGGTATACACCCATAAATTGTTCTTGCGCCATTTTCTGTCTTGGAAAAGCACTGGCTGGCTCCATGCATGTTTACTTTTATGTGCTGAAGGCTCCCATCAACCTCAAACAGATGCAAATCACCTTAACTTGTCATTGGGCTATTTTGTTCATCCTCAAAGTCCAGAACTTCCAAAATTTTGCTCAATTCAGTGAGGAGGAAAATTTAGAACACAGTATTTGAATGTTCTGCCCAGATTTGTCACACACACAAACAATGAGTGGAAGAGGGCAACACCCTTTCCTACTAATCCTGTCAACTTGTCACTATTGTGTTGAAATGACACCCAAAGGTAAAAACTCTGGGCCTCACAGCTCCCCAGAACTTTTTAATAAAAATTACTACTGCGTACGCTACTTTAAATTTCTAACGTAAATTATACATCAGATGAAATACGGCATTTGGGCGGCTTAAGAGAAAAAAATAATCAAATCCAGTTTTTAGGTAAAAATGTGCTGAATCTTTAGCACATATCAATGAAATTGCTAGAATCTGGTGTTTCACTTTTTAAATACCACAACATTTGAACCTTTCAGCAATTCCAAAATCAACTCCCTCTCTCGGAAAGATAGTGTGCTTAAACTTTTTCTTTTTTAATTTAAAAATGTAACACAAACACAAACAGCTAACTAAACACACGGCCCATAAAATCAACAGTCTAAGCAGCTCTGAACCCTGAAGTATTTTACAACGTCCTTCAACACTATTAAAGGCCAACAGAACTACCTCTTGCGAGTCAGGGAAAATGCCCCTCAGCATTTTTTTTTCTTCTCTTTTTTTCCAGGCTTTTAAACCATTTTGGTAGTGATTTCTTGCATCACAGGCAGAAATCTTTGAAAAAGAGTCAGATGGTGTCCTGTGAAGAGTAAGAAAATTGCTAGGTTGAGCTAATCATGCTTTAATGATGGGACAAGTACAAGTTCCCTAATTCCTGGGAATTCTTAGGGATGTACCAGTCACTAGAAAAAAAGAGCTATACATCTGGTATCCCAGCACTCAAGGGAGTTCTGAGCACCCAGTAAGTAGCTACTCTTTCTCCGGGCAGAGAAAGGGCAGCACCTTAGCAAATGATGTGCTTTGACCATAGTAACTATAAAAAAAAAATAAATAAAATAAAAAAGGCAATAGCAGAAGCGTATGCCCTGTACTAAGGGCTATCGTGAATCATCTCATTTAATCTTCACCATTAAGCTTGTAGGGTAATTATCCCCATTGTACAGATTAGAAAACTTGGGCTGAGTAAGGCTACATGTCTTGCCAAGGTCTTGCTCTAACAAGTGGCCAGACTAGAATCCAAACTCAAGATGGACTTCAGTGTGTTAACCATGCACTGTGCTCTCTCACTTCTGCATCTCTTCATTGAGATTTACTGTACCCAACATGCCAATTATGAGTTCCAGGACAGGAAGTGGCTCTGTGCTATTTGTCCTTGTATAGGACCCAGCAGGAAGTAGGTAGCCCTGCAAGGTTTGCTGTTGACCTGAAGTCGATTTCACCAATTGTTAAATCAATTTAACAAGCATTTCCTGGTTTGTTACTTTGCTTGAAGCTCCATGCCTCAGGGGAAGACACAGAGGTGAAGGAACCATGCTACCTGCCCTCAAAGAGCTTACCTTTTAGTGAGGGGAAAAAAAAAAAAAAAAAAAACATGCATAATTTCATCTACAGCGAATCAATGCTTTAACAAAAGTGGATCCAGAGTGGATTCTTGACAGCACAGAAGCCAGAACACACTGACATTGGTAACAGTCAAGTTCCCAAAATGGATGTAAACCAAGGGCTCTTCAAACAGTAGTCTGTCTTGCATACAGCTATAGATATCTCTCTATGCCAGAGATATGTCTAGGTTAGGGAGGTCACATCAGTCATAACAGGATTATGAGGTGGGTGTTCTTACTACACAATTTCCTTTGACAGGAGAGGAAACTGAGGAGAGAACGGCATAGCAATTGTCAAAGGTCACACAATTCTTGTGTGGGGAGCTAGGATCAAAACAGATGACCAGGTTAAATGAGGAAGGATTTTATTAGGAGAAGTATCTGTGTGAAAGGAAATAAAGAGACTCGGGGAAGCGTAGGCAAGTGAGTCTGAGTGAAGGAGAAAGGGGAGAAGGTGGGGTGGAAGTATCCTGGACTGCAGCACAGTCTAAGGAAAATTCAGCAAAGCCACTGAGGGGTCTTTTGCCAAAGCCGGCCAATAAAGGAGCTTTGTCTTTCCCAGGAATGGGTCTGCTTTGGTATCCACACCACACTCAGTCTTAGGGCTTGGAGGAAGGGTCTACCCTGGGCCAATCCACTATGGCCACAGGAGAGAGTCATATTAGGAAGAACGGCCATAACCATATAGGAGATAGGAGGGGGTACTTTCCAGGGAAAACAAAACAAGAGTCTGGGGAGGCCCACACTGTGTCTAGTCTACATATCGCTCACTCTTTGTTAAAGAAGCAGCCAGTCCACCAGGACTACAGGTCTCTCGAAATGTATACCTTGACCTTTGGTTTTAAAAGTCACATCCCAAAATGCTGAGTAAATCACAGGACACTCATTCTGCTTGACTCTCAGATAGGAAAGGCTAACCTAACACTCCTGAATTTGAACTTGTGATTCCCCAAAGTAAAGTGATATCCAAGTTGATACTGAGACATCTAAATTGTCCTCCACAACTTCATGTGTCTCGAGGCCAAGCCAGCAAGATAGCCAGAACACTTCCTTTCTAACAGTAAAGAACTGACGTCTGGGTCATCTCTTCAATCATCCACGGCTCTTCCCCTCCCTGCCCCCCCGCCCCCATTTTACCCTTCTTTTGGGAGAAGGTCAATGTTAAAATAGGGCCTTATGCTGTACGATAAGCTGCTAATAGTCCTTGCTTGACAGTAGTTGCCCAGCATTTTGTTATTGGGCGCCAGGATTTTCTTAGACTTTATGTCATACAATACTTAACTTGTTTGGAGTGGGTGGAGATGGAAACAGAGTCCACTGGAAATATCACTGCTTCCTCCCTGAAATTTAAAGAGCCTATTATCATCCTTCTTCTAGATTCTGTCTCTCAGGCAAAACCTCATAAAGATAGGCAGGGAGAAAAGAAGGGTTTATAATATCCACGGGGCTAGCTTTTGCTAACTGAAGACTGTGCTATTATCCTCTATCAATAACCATACAAATGGGGGTCAGCTCACACTCATGGTAAGGGAAGGCACGTACCCCCCTGGTTTAGAGTCTTGCCTTACCCTCTAAACCAGCATCTACCACTGTCTGGGATCATGGGCAGCTCATGACATTTTCAAGTATGATTATTGGAGAGAGATTTGGACTTTGAGGCATCAGATCTTGTTTTAGCTCTTGGGGAGGCAGTATGGCAGAGCAGCTAAGCGGTGAGCCCCAGAATCAGAAGGAACTGGTACAAATCCCAACCACAGTCGCATGGTTACTGCAAAGAAATTAGGCAAGTTGTTTAGCTTTGATAAGCTTCATATTGCTTAAAGGTAAAATGGATACTCGTACCCATCTCCAAAAGAGCTACCAGAAATAAATAAGAAAATATGTTCAATTAACATATAATATAGTGTCCAGCACATTATAAATGTGCAAATGATGGAGTTGTTATTCTTTCATTAAAACCATAAATTATTTTATCAGTTCTAGGTCCACCAATTTGTTCCTATGTGCCCTCAAGCAACTTAGTAAATCTTAACAAGCCTCAAACTATAAATGAGACTGATGCAAATAACATCATCTCAGGAGGTGGTTGTGAGGATTTGGTGAGAATACTGTGTGAACTGAAGTGTCTGCAAACGTTAATCAAGATTGTTATTATTGCCATTGTTATTAGCTCTCAGTGACCTTCTTGATAAAAAAGTTTGCGGGTAGCTTTCCTTTGGAATACTAGGAGCTAGGAGGAGACCCAAGAGATAATAGAAGGATGCAAATGACCTATTCAGGGCCTGTTCTGGCGTCATAGATATCTGTGTATGATACACAATGTGTAATAATGTATACTGCAAATTAAGCCTTTCTCAGACTTACTCCCTGATGAGTTGGTTAACCCTTTCTTCAGAGAAATACTTCCTCAATCAACCCTGGTGAACTAGAGATTATTTTAAAAATAATCTTACCTTCCCCGGTGTCAATAGAAAACAGTATTTACTCACTACTGTTTTCCTTTCAAAAATCTGTCTAGTTGCATACTAGAAACAGCTTCAGCTGGTTTGTTTGTCTTGGACAAGCTGTTGAAGTGAAAAGTTTTTGCTTGGCTGAATGTGGGACAGTTTCATAACCCTTCAAGAAGTGCACTGAACGTGAGTGCCAGCTCTGATGGCTGCTTCTGACACGCCTCCACTTGCTCCTTATTGTCCAGGGTGGCCAGCGTAATTAAATTAAGACAATGAGCAAAGCAACAGATGCAACTGAGACCAAATCCCTGAGTGCTTTTGTTTTGTCACTGTCATTGTCTACAACAAAGAAGTCACATGTGAATGCCTGGGAAGAGAGCCAAATGCAAACCAGACAACATCCCAGCTGGTTTTGAATGGCCTCCACAGAACGCGTGTGTGCATGGGAACCATGCTACTTGGAGCAGCGTCGGCTTTCCTCAAATGAGTGTCTGCCCATGGCTTTGCTGAGATGCCGAGACAGACCTAGAAGAAATAGGCCGGATCTCTATGTTCAGACTTTATACTTTACACCTCAGCTTTGAGACAAAAGAAAAAGAATCTCCCTGTTGGGGAAAAGGACAAGACCTATATGGTCGGCAAATCTAACCTCCGTTCTTTTTGCTACAGCCCTCATGAAATTGCAGAGGGAGGCATAGACGATACCTGAATTTCTTTTTCTGGAACCTGGAATTAATTTGGCTTGAGAGGAAGACTAGAGATTAAACACCTTATATGGCTTTCTTTTAATATGTTACTGTCTCATTCTTGAGTATTTTCCTAGTTGGGGTATTTTCCATAGTCTTAAAAATCTTTGTTCCTATGTTGGTGTGCCTTTTAAACAAAAGAAAAAAAAGGTAAAACTCAAATTATCTTATTTTTAGTCCTGTGAATTAATTTGGTCAGTAGTTTGGTAGAGACGTGGTGCCCTTAATAACAGCTATTTCGGAGTGTTGATGAGCCTCATACCTAATCAGCAGGGTCTACTGAGAATTGAACAGAAATATTTCAAGGAGTTTGAAATGATCCTACTCTCTGGCCCCATATATCTTTCTTCCATTTTTCTGGAGAGGTCTTTTTAAAAAGCAGAATAAGATGAAAGATTAAGAACACAAATTTACTGATAGCTTATCAGTAGATGCTTTATACAGCAACAAATGCATGTTAAATGGACTTGATAAAAGGTGTATGATATTTGGGGAGAAGTGCCCGGATTTTAAATAGATGGCTTGAAAGCCATCTGTCCAATTTCTTTCCATAAGCTTTTTATCAGTGGCCACTGACCTAGATATTTTAATAAACATGTTTGCACAATGATACCAGCTTCCTTCTATTCAGTCACTGCAGGATATTGACCATCAACTTATAATTGCTATTAATAACTGGCTCTTATAAAGGACTTGGTGATTAACTCAAATGTTCCACGTAGAGCTGAAAAGTGTGTATGTGTAAGATAATTACCAAATCATTATGGGCCTTAGTCAATAAATATTATTTCCAGGGATTTGTAAGTAACAGATTCTGCCCCAGCTTCTCACCCTCTCCTAGTGATCTTCAAGGTCCCTTACAATGATCTTTAAGCTCCTAACAATGATTGGGTGAGTGGTCATTATCATAGCCAGAACAAAGAATTTGGAGATTCCAGCCACAATGGCGAGAACTCTTGTTTTCGGTCTTGGTGGAAATATGTTCTGGGAAAAAGGGCCACTGTGGATCCTTCAACTTCGTTCAGTACCAGTAATTATCCATTACGTTCTGCTACAAGAGCCTCCTGACGAGGTGAAACCAAGAGAAGATACACCTTATGTTTATGCCTGTGAAGGCCACTTCCTCCTGGATTTTATTTCATATCATCTTATTTGTCTAAATAAAGTTTGTTATTTAAATATATTCAAGGATAAAATAATAATTACAGGCAAAGTATAATAACTTGGTTCTGCACATTACCAGAGGCTCCATTATGCTCATTCATTCATTCATTTAATTCATTCTACAGCTATGTATTGAGCACCTGCAAAATCCTGGGCACCGTTCTAAACACAGCACTGTAACAGTGAACAGACAGAATGTCCCTACCATCACAGGGCTTCTATTCTAAGCAAAACTCAATATTCCTGGGATGAAAGCATTGCTTGTTAATGAGCGAATGGTAGCAGCAAAACAGAACCCGGGATTTTTGGTCCACGAACGGTTACTTTCCAACAAAAATGAAAAACCGATAATAAGAAGAGTAATATGATAATAATAATAATGATGATTATGATGATAATAGTAATACTTATATAGTGCTTACCATGTGCCATACCTATTATAAATGCTTTTATGAACTACTTCTTTAATCAATCCTCAATCTTCCAAGGCAAAAACTATTATAATCCTAGTGGATGGATGAAATTGAAACTCAAGAGATTGTCACTTACACCAGTTCATGTAGTTAGAAAGTGGAAGAGCTAGGATTTGAGCCCAGCTCGGTATGCCTGTGATTTTACAGATTCTAAATCAACTAGAAAATTTCCCAGTCTTCTACTTCTAAAACTCTCCCTTTCTCCAAAGGAGAAAAAGAAAAAAAAATGAAAAAGAAATAGCCTCGTTTTACAAAAATTAAAATGGAACAAAATGCAATAAAACAACAGAGAATGATGCCAGAAATGTGATTTTTTTGTTTCTCACTAAGAAAAGATGCTATAGGCCAGAAGACTGGAATTTCAGGATCTCCATTCTACCAATGAATCTGTGATAGTAGCAGATAAATAGCAACACATTTATATGTGGTTATAAAGCAATCTGTGGTCCCCATGCCACCAGGGGCACGTAGAAGTAGCTTGAGTGACCTTTGCCTAAATTAAAAACTAAAGGCCCAACTCTCTATTCGATTGACTGGTGAGGCATAAGATAGGAAAGGTTGAGACTCAATGTTAGAAACAGATGGGTAGGGGACATAAAACTTCACTATGTTAATGTCACTTTTTCTCCCTTCTTTTTAGGAAGTACATTTGAAGAACACAAGTAGAGGGAGTGCAGGAAATAAGAACTACAGGATGTAGGAAGACCTTCCTGAAGGGTGAAGAATGACATGCCACTGGCAGGATCCTTTGCTCTGCACGAGTTACCTGTTAAACACCAGAAGACCTACCAAAAATTAAGTTTGATAACATTTCAAAAGATGGGCATTCTTCCCAATGAAATACACAAGTAAACATTTCAACATTGTCTTTAGGAGTGATTGTTAAAAGCTTTGCACCTTGCAAAAATGATCCTGGAGTTGGTAGATTGCTGTTGATCCTTTATCAATAATGTTCTATAGAGAAAATATATATATATCTATATATATATATCTTAGTCCCTGCCTCTCAGAGCCACAAATGCATGGGTGTTGTCTAGATCCAGTTGCACTAAATTTGTCTCTGAATCGTGGCTGCTGGAGCCATTCATTCAGCAGCCTTGTCTAAGTGGTTTATTTTTTTTTTTTATTTGCACTTCTTTCTACACAACACAGGTTGTTTGTTTTACAGTGTCTGATAATCTTGTTTGTCTGTCTCCACCCGCCCCCACCCCCATCACCTTTACATTTGCTGAATTTGGCCTCCTCAGTAACAGCAGCAAGCAGTCAAGTAGCAAACCAATTTTTAACCCACAAGTTTCCATCTGTGGCGTTTGTACCAAATGTAAGTTGAATGCATTTATTGTAGACACAAAGCTTTATTTTTCCACATCTTGCTAAAAAAAAAAAAAAAAAAAAAAATGCAAGTAGTTGCAACTTTGAGGCCAAACATTTTTAGGTGTATGTTTTAAGCATAGAAAGTCTCAAACTCTCAACAGTTCCTTCAAATGATGAGTTAGTGTGCAACCTGATTAGTAACTTCTCCCTTTTAATTTTTTTCCATATAGAGCACTACATAAATTTCACATATCAACAATACAGGATATATCAAACAGTATGTAAAACTCTGTTTTTTAGAACAATGGTGCTATTTTGTAGTTTGTTATAGGAAAGAGTCTGGCCAAAACGATAAAAGGTGAAAGCAAAACAAAAGAGGAAGCCTGGAGCCAAAGATGACAGAGGGGAAGGGGACTAAAAATCCATCCATTTGGGAAAGAAGGCCAAGTTCCCCCAAGCATGCCTTCCAAGAGAAACTTAAGATACAAAGTCCACCGAAGCAAATTTGATTGACGAGTCCAGAGAGGAGTGGAAAAAGCATAAGGCTAGGAATTTCACAGTCCTGGTTTCTTTTTTTCACTGAGGAAATAAACATCTGCCAACTTGGGCACAGACTCACCACTTTGTGACCTTGGGCAAGTCACTTCACCTCTCTGTGCCTCAGTTTCCTCATCTGCAAAATGGGGGCAATACGCCATCTACCTACCTCACAGGGGTGGTATGAGGATTAAAAAGATAAAGTTTCAGATTTTTATCCTTGGTTGCTATGAGGATGCAAGGTCAGAGCCCTTGAGTTGCTGGGATGCAAGCAATTCTATAAACAACCCATTCATAGCAGACTAAGAAAATTGATTAGCCAAATATCCCTAACATGCCAATTATTGTAAATGAAGCTATCTAAGTATCCAGCTAACTAGTTGTTAAAAGCTCACAGCTTGATCTCTTTTAAAACACTTTTCAAAATAAGTTAGAAGCATTTGATTTACATTTTGAATTCTGCCATTTGGATTTATGAATGCAAAGTGAAAGAGAGAAAGGAAAAGAAAAAGAGAGGAAAGCAAAAGGATTTCTACTAATACAAGAATGATTACTCAATTTGTTAGACTTTGTTAGCACTTACTGATAACGCCCCCATTCCCCGCCCACACACAGACAGTTACTAGAAATCTAATAATATTTCTTTTAATATTATAAATGATACTCTGTTCATTTTGAAAAAGTTATTCCTTCTCTTTGTGGAATCTAAAAAAAAATGGCCGAAGGTTTCCGAAGTTGAAATGATATCTAATAAAAAGTCGCAGTTACTTTCATAAATTTTGCTCTTCTCCTTGGCTGTATATATATATTTTTTTTTCTTTTTTTTAATTTTTTGTTAAAATATGCTTGATGAGAGTTGCTAGTTGAGAGGCAAAAATTTCCTTCACAGCTAGAAATTTTCCCTCAGTCTGCTTAGAAGAATGGCCCTTAGCCCTCTATGGGTGCGACTTATCCATTCAACTGAAAATTGGTATCAAGAAAATCCAATGGTGAGGACAGGCCCATGCTGGCCTAGGAAATGTTTCTTGTCTGTGCACCAATATTTTCTTATTAGAACAATGAACCATCCACCATTCAGATCTTTTTAGCTGCCTTAAAACTTTTTTGTGAAAAGCAACCAGACTTGATTATTTCATGCATATTGCATTCCTTTCAGTCATGGAAACTGTATATGGAAAACAAAAATAACACCTTTAGTTTTCATCCCATTGGTTCATCTCAAGGCTCAGAGGCCAGGAAAAAAAAAAAAAAGAAAAGAAAAGAAAAGACTTTCTGAATCTCGGAACATATGCTAACAAAAGGGCTATTTAGTGGGTGCCCCTGCTCAGCCAGAAAGTATTTTTACCCTCAGCCCACAGTGTTACTTGAGTGGAGTACCTCTGGCATGCTGAGCAATGTTCTGATCACTGTGGACAGATGTAAAAGAAACAATAAGTCATTTTTGCCCTTCACCTGTTTTCCAGATGTAAGGGTTCTGTGGAGTGACGTGCTGGACCCTCTTTCCAAAATGGCACTTCTGATTTTTATTTCTTGTTCCTAGTGTATACCTTTTAAAATTACTGACTCTCAGCAACACGTCTCATGCAATCTTCTGCAAACCGATGGGTTTCCAGACCTAGGTGAATATGGTAACTCTAAGAGTGTGACTTATTTGATTGACTCAATAATTCTACTCACAGCCTTTAAAAATGCCCCAGTGAGGAAAGCTTAAATACACGAAGACATATTATCTTTCTTAACCTTTTCCCACACATAATACTCTCCAACTATATCATAAATCAACTAATTAAATATCAATTAATTATACTAACCCACTGTTTTATTTTCAAATAAATAAAAACTAGAAGGTAATTTGATGTAAACTCTGAAAGTCAGTTAATCCCCATATACTACAGCAGAAGGACCCAGGATTAATAGAAGCAAGCACCTACAATTTCACAATTCAAAACTTTATAAGCTTTGCTTTAGAATTTTACAACAAGGCAATGTCAAGATAACAAATAAGCCTTAAATATTGGTAAGAATGAGCTTCCAACTTATAGGCTTATTTCCAATTTAATTGACAATACTGAATTACCTAGGTCACATTTCTGTTCCCACTTTCCCAAATAGTGTAATGGTATTATATGAACATTTTAAGACGAGGAAGCTCCACTGAAAAAGCTAATGTATCTTGCCATCACAATCCACTCTTCTAGACAGAGCTAAAGAAATACTCTCCCAACATGCACCTTACACACACACACACACACACACACACACACACACACACACACACTCATCCTTAGAATCCAATGGAATACTGAAAAAAAACCAACAACAAATGAATCACTTCCCTGAAGAATCTTATTTTTAAAAAAAAGAGCCTGGCTTCCCTGAGAATCTTTCCTCTTCTGGGAATGTCGAAATGTAGATAAAACCATCTCATGTACTATGGCTCCAGGGTTTCTGTTACAAGTTTATGCACTTGGGAGAATGCTTAAATAGAAGATGTAGCACATTTTGCATTCCCATTTATTGTTTGGCCAGCTATGCCAATGTGGTGCTATTGTTTCTTTAAGAAAGTACTTGACTAAAAAAAAAGGAAAAAAAGAAAAAAAAAAGAAAGCATAGACATATTTTTTTAAAGTATAAAAACAACAATTCTATAGGTAGATGGCTTAATAAAGTAGCATTAGGTCGAGTCACCACCCCCTTTCAACTTTTTATCACTCACATGTAGCGGACTGTTCACCAAATTGTGAATGTGGGGGTGCAGGGGCAGAAGATGGAAATTTTTTAAAAAGCAGAAGACTCCATTATTTTGTTGGCTCTCAAACTCATTAAAATTAGCAATTTGTTACCCAGTTTAAACACCTTGATCAAGAGCATGGAATATGAATAGAGGGGGTTAAAGACCGTATAGGCAAATGGCAGAAGTAAGATGATTAAGTTACTCATTGATTTTTTTTGAGTGTGTGTGTGCTCTCTGCTCTAAAACAGATATTCAGCAAGTGGAAAAAATAAAAACAAAGACAAAAAAGTGCATAGACTCACCTGCTAAAAATAGCTTCTGCCACATCCCCCTTGAGTAAATCTTTGGCATTTACTAGTTTATGAAAGATAGTCTCCCTTCATTTAAACATCTCAAAGAACAATGGCTCCCATGAAAAGCAATCACTGATCTCATTGCGAAGTGTTGGAAAGTATTTCCTTATGAGATGGGGGTTATCTACTGATAAGGAAAGAGAAGAATTTATGAGAAATCGTTGAAAGAGATGGCTAATAATCTGTGAAGATTTTTTTGTTTTTGTTTTTTACTTTATACAGTCTTTATGAATATCTTAGTGTTCAAAAATGACTTGGTTCTTTCTTCTTTTTTTATATTGGAATGAGGGATGATAAGTTAAACCCACATAGACTCTTTAAAACTATAGGCTAGATAGACATGTATGTTTGACTTATTGAAACTAGAATCAGACTATTTAAAATGTTTTTGCTATTTTTAATCTTAAAAGATTGTACTAATTTATTAGAGACAGATCATGTTTGGCTCTCTACACAAGAAAGAGCATTCCCACTCAAATCACCTGAGCTTTCCCATCAATGTTTTCAAAAGATAAATCTGACTTATGCATCATTATGGCATCATTTATTTTTAAAAATTTAAAAAGGAGAATTGTGATTCTTTATGCCCCTCTCCTGCAATGATCATAAAGTCCAGAATCTGGGGTGGGGGGGAGGGGGGCAAAAACAAGAAGAAAATTTTGTTGGTTCTTTGTTTTTGGTTTGTTTGTTTGTTTTCAACGCTAGTGTTTATTCCTATAGTACATATTTGCTTATCACTATTTTAATATCCTAAAAGACTCTCCTGTTAGGTATTAGAAACTGATACATAGTTATCTTCTTTGTGTGATTTCTATTTAAAAGAGAAAAAAGGAGATGAGAAACCTGTCTGAAGCTTTAAGTGCGTATGGTACAAGATAAAGATATCAATTTAAATAACCAATTCCTTTCTGGAAAATACCTTTTTTAGGAAACCTCTCATACATAAGACAGAGGCCCAGGAAATTTTTGAAACTGACTTTATTCCTCCCAGTCCTTATTCATTTAGTATCTGCCTCAAAATTTTATAAAGGGCCGACCAAGCTGAAGCCCTAGAATTAAAGGGACCTTTTTAAAAACATATATTTCACAATATCTTTCTTAACTTATGATTACACATTGATCTTAAACATGGTCCCTCTTTTCCCCATTCTTCAACTGTCATCGATAAGGTCTTTCAAGAAAAAAAAATTTTTTTCTTAATTTAAAAAAGGAGAACACAAAAGTCCAAATGTTACTGCCCAGTTGAAATGTAAGTTAAGATGGAGCTAGTTTCTACTACTTAACCCCTGCAGAATCACCTTCAAAATGTCCTTTCCTAATTCTTAGAATCTGCCCTTTTTTTAATTGCCCAGGCCACCTGTATCCTAAAAGTAAACCTTACTCACTTTCTTTTGCTCCAAATGCACTGGCATAAAAATAGGGAAAATGAAAACAGGATACAAATTCCTTCCAGGCCACCCACTGGCCCCACTCATCCACTCATGGCAAAGCCACTTCTGTTAATCCCTTAATCTGATTTTGTTTGGATATTTATCTTGTACCTGCTGCTAAACACACTGCAGGAGGGACTCTGAAACCTCAAGCTATCTATTCACATCTCTTATCTGTGTCTGTGTTACATTAAAATGTCTATTCAAAATATCAAAAACTTTCAAACATTATGCAGCTTGTATTCAGTTTACATAAGGGGCCCAAATACCATGTCAGATCTCTTCTTGCTAAGAGAGTTAATAAAATATGAGAAATGGGGTTACGTCATGTGTTTTACTTCATATGTTTTTATCACACTTACAGGCCAAGTGTGATAAATAAACTTACAGACACTGAATTAATTTTCCCTGCTACTTTAAAACCAGAAAATAACGATTGGTCATGCATTATCTCTGTCTTAGTTCAACAGCATATTTTTTATTAAATTAACTCTGATTGTATTTGAAATTATTATTCATTTATGGCAGAGGAATATCAATCTTAATGACTTCTAAAAATGTAACTAACTGAATCATTATCTTACATTTACTGTTTAATAAGCATATTTTGAAAATGTATGGCTAGAGCGTCATAATAAAATGATATATCTTTCTTTAGTAATTACATTAAAATTAATCATGTTTGATTAATTAGCTCTTTTTGGACAATGTTGGTGTAATGTGTCATTCCTTAAGTATTCTATTGTTACATAGCATTTTTATTAAGTCATTGCTACCAATAAACATAAAAAGTTACCCAAAAAATAAAACTAATCAATCATACACCAGAATGGAGATATCTTATAAAATTTACAGCTTATATTTAAAAATAAATATGTTTCAAAGAAGTTGCACAAACTATGTAAGAGATGTATGAATTATATAACATATTCATTAACAATAAAGCAGGGTTAAATAACTGACCCCACTCATATAACCCAACAGTGAGTTATGATCCATGACATGAAGCATTTGGGAAAAGATTTTCTGTCACATAGGGTACATGATATACAAGTACACACACTCATATCGAGAGATTTTATAACACTGTGATCTCTCAATAAGTCTTTCTGATTATTTACTGACTACCTAACTCAGTGTATATTAAACTCAGGGCAGCATTTGTAGAAGACAAGGTGGAAAGATGAGTAATTTCCCTCTTGTTGAAAAGCATCTGATTTCATTTTCTTTTTCTTAAACCCTCCATGGAAAGTTAGTTACATGTAAAAAGGCTCACGAGCTTTGTGCTTGATTTTTTCAGGAACTAACAATAATACTGAAGTTTCCTTATTGTTTTCCTGCGTGCCACTCGCCATCACTCCCAGCTTCACTCCCTCCACATTTCCCTGGCTCTCCCTCGGACTCACATTCCCAGGGTTTCCTCATCCCATGTATGCTCAGCATCTTGCCTCCTGTGGCTCTAAGCTTTCAGCCTGCACTGCTTCTCCACACCCTCTACCCTGAACCATATATTTTCCCCGTCCCCTTTGGGCCACACTAGGCTAATCTGGATACAGCCATTCACTCACTCAAGGTTCTGTGAGTGATGAAGCTGGGAGGCAGTTGAGCACAGGATGCAACACGGCCTCGATATCAAGCAACACTGTTACTAAACTCCACTGAGGAATTTCTGGCTGCTCATTTGCCTCCTGTCCTCCTATCATATCCCTTCTTCTCTTCTGCAAACTCTCCCAGGAATCACTTCCTACCCAAACTTTCCTATCTTCCTTAGGAAGAACGTTCGAGAAAATTCTAGCATGTTCTTGTACAGCACAATCTTTCTCTACCACAGCTTCGCCAGGGGTGGGAGTGGGGTGGAGGAAGGTGGGAGAAGCCTCCCCCAAAAAAACTTTTATTACTGAATATGCCCAGGAGGTGTTTTTTCCTAAACAAAAAAGCAATTCTGTCCCTGAGAGGAATTCTCTCTTCCTTCAAGGTCATCTAGGTCAAATTACAGCCTCTTTTTAAAAAGGACATGTTTTCCTTCCTCTGAGACTTCTATGAGGTGATAATTACCACCACAGCCCAACAAGGGTCGTTCATATTTGCTGAGCATTTACCATGGTCAATCACTGCATCAAGAGGTTTGCCTAAATTATCTCATTAGTCCTTATAAAAATCCTATTATGAACCCTATTTTACAGATGATGAGGCTCAAAGACATTATTTAACCTATTGAAGGTCACAAACAAGCAAGGTGGGCTGGAATCTGGGTTGTAAGGATATCAAAACCTGTGTTTCTAGTACTTCACAAATCATGGCCCAATCCAGACACAAGAACAGTTTCATCTACTGATTGATATATTCAAATTTGGGTTCACATGCTACAGGCAGAAATACAGCTAGCTAACTGCACCTTTGAATGATAAACTGTTTTTGAAAAGGTATTAGTAAGATACATCAGCATTTCTGCTCAATAACCAGCTTATCTAACTGGGCTTTCAAGCTTCCCCACTGCCATTCCCCTCCCCGTTCACACTACAGTGTCATTTCTTGATTAGTCCTGCACCTCACATACATGACATCCAATGGTAAGCCGATCTCAGCATACCTTACAGTCCAGAAATAAACCATTTCCATGTAAGTAAAACTCAGAATATGATTATTAAAAATTGTGCCCAAAGCTCTGGCAACCATATACCTATTGTTGTCTTGAAAGCTTATCAAAGTCAGTGCGATCTCATGGGAGATGGTTGAATCAGGGCTTCCACAGACAAAAATGGAGACTCAAAGAGTGAGTTTCATGAGGCCCATATTCCTATGTCCCAGCCCTTCAAAAATCCTTGGTCATTAGGGATTCCCAGTGAGTACAATGCTGGCCCTAAATGGCATTCGGAAACTACAATGATTGAGGAGGTGGTATTGGCATTTATTGGGCAGGGGTTAGAGCTCCAGCTATTTCATGTTGATAACAAACATATTTACAATCACCTAAGTCTAGAATATAACTCCAATTTACTTATACACTTGAAGCATTTTTGCATGATTTTAGTATAAGCTGGATTTTTCAGGAATGGAATTGCCATGTAAATCAAGGGCAAAGTGGTACTTGATGTCATTTGGAACTTCACCAAGTGTTGTCGACTGTTTTAGAAAAAACATCATTGATGGCAAGGCTAATTGCACAGTTTGAATCTCTCCAGTTTCCACCTATATCAGTCTGCTGGCAGCAGTCACTTCCGTGATTCTCCACATAGGTATAAACACCTGACCCCTTCATTCTGTTTTCTAATTGAGCTGTGCCTTGAGCATTTCTGTCTTATAATGCCCGTTATTTCACTAGAAATGGTTTTCATCTTAGTTCTCCTTTATATAGCAGTTCAGGCAACATTTTGATATTTGTTAAAATTGTGTATGTCAGTATTCACTATGAATTTCACTCTGGGCCATTAAGGGTCTATCATAAAACAGTTATTATACAGAGGAGCTTTGGATCTGACAGGGCAGGACCACTGGGGTATTCCCACCAGTCATGATCCTGCCCGGGTCATAATGACAGGTGGATGGCAGAGCCTTTGCCTTCTTCTCAGTGTAATGTCTTACAGTGTGAAGTTGAGCTGAAAGCTGGTGTCTTCCCCGCCTTGTTTATGAATAGAGATTAAACTTCTCTGGGATCCAATAAAGAATAATGGTTATGGTTAACACAACATCTGGTTTCTAAATGTTCTTTCCTTCACTCTGTGATGGGATGAGATGATTTTGAAAAGAATAAAGCAATCACTAAAAACAAAAACAGATGTAAATTGGATTGGAGACAATTGCAGCAGTACATCAGAAGTAAAATTTGACCTTGGATTTCAAGTGAGGTAGGAATTGTGGCCTAGAAGGGAGGTTTCTCTTTTTAATGGGTACCACCAGGAAAGCAAAAGATTGAGTAACTGTCATATTATTTCCTAACTCTACTTTGTTTCTTTAACTCAGTGGATCCTGCTTAGCTCCCAACCTCCTCCAGAGGGAACAGTGGGGGTCTCTCTCCAAATGGAAATTGGGGGTGGGGGTGTCATAATCTCTTCATGGCTACTTCTCTGTATAAACTCTGTGGCTAAATCCATCATTCCACCTCACAAAGAAGGAACTCTCATTTTCAACTCCAAATCTCTAAAACAGGAGAGAGAGCCGGAGAGGAAAAGGGGAGAGGAGAAAGGGAGGTAGGGAGAGAGAGATGGGGGGGGGGGGAGAGAGAGAGAGAGAGAGAGAGAGAGAGAGAGACTGTTCCTCTAGAGAGGGAAGGAGACAACAGTAACAGAATGATAATCAGGACTGTGCTTTCCCACCTTATTTGGCCCAGAGTTTCTAACTCAGCCACTCTTAGAGAACCGAAAATACTTAAAGATAGGGTTACCCAAAGATTAAGTTTCTCTACTTATTTCTTCTGCCTCTCACTGCTTTAAAGGTCATTTAGACATGGAAACATTCCCATCCCCCTGCCCTCAGAGAAATAAATTCTCTTAGACTGTTAATATTGAAAAGGCTCCTCTGGTATCTCGGGATTTCACTGCCATAGTAAAAGGCACAGTGAGATAATTTCTTACATATTTATGCTACAATGCACTGGTTGTGTGCCTGTTTGCTCTCACCCATTTCCCAACATTCCCTTCATTGCTCTGTTTGACAAGGAACTACATTTCCCAGCCCCTGTGTTCTCTGGTTCCTGGGTAGGTTTGGCTAATAGGAGGCACTAACAAAAGACGAAGACAAGAGGAAGGAAGAAGCCAGGGTATTTCCACCCTTTCTCTCTCTGCTTCAAGCAGCATCTTCAGCAATAATTGCAGTTCCTTCCTCCACAGTCCCTGCCCCCCCCCCCCACCCTGAGCAGCAGCACCCTGTCCCCGCAGCGGACCTAGATCCATCCAGGTGGTTTCTGTCAGATGGGAACACCACCTCCTGCCTGTGGCTCTCTAGGAAGGTAGTGACGTCCTGGTGTTGTCAATTGCTGGGTTGACTCCCCTCTCTTAGTTGGCTACTCATCCCTGCCATCTCCTGTAGTAAATGCTCTCTGTTTAAAATAACCTAGAATGGTTTCTGTTCCCCTCACTGGACCCTAACTAATTCCCACACGTATAAGATAATGGTCAGAAGCATGAGCACTGAAATCAGGTGAATGTGGGTTTGTGTTGTGGCTCTGACACAGCTGGGTGCTCTGGACAAATTAACACAACTTCTGTGGAGCTCAGTTTCCTCTTTTGTAAAATGGTAATAATAATATCTACCTCATATTGCTATTTGAGGATTAAACATTATCGTTCAACAGTTCCTAAACTTTTAGTTTTCTCCAACAGTGAAACTTCCAAAACTAAAAGTACAAATTGCAAGAAATTGACATAAAGTGGCAAAATCTTTATTTGGCTAAAATAAAAACGTTTTTAAAAAAAATCAATCATCACTATTATATCATTACAAGGGAATTCATTCAATAACATGAATATATCTCAGAAGAAAGGGCAGTTTCTTAAATTTAATAAATTTAATGGAAACTCATCACATTGGCTTGATTTATTCTTTTCATCTTTTTAGTTTATGACTAGATGAAAACACTGGTAGAGTCCAGCCCTGGGCTTCACATCAGCTCTTGTTTGGGTGGTTCCTGACATTTGTATAATTACTTTTATTATCACTACTTCAATTGTTATTATTAGGAAAGAGATTATTAATTAAGGTTCTGAGATATCCAGGGTAGGAGTCTCTCCATTGGCTTTGTCACACCCTGTTCTATGTACACACTGATTTGTGGCCTCAACTTTTCTGATACTAACCAAGTGACCACCTTTTCCCCTAATTTGACTCTCGCTTAGCAAAAACAGGTGAAAAGTACTGTTTGAATCTAAAAATCCGTGCACCACAAAGACAGATGTGAAATTTCAAGTCTAGCATGTTTTTGCTGTGTCACTATCATCCTTTCTGTCTTCACTCCAGCCCAGCCCGGCCAACAGAGCACCAAATTTTCCATATAATCATTTTCAACTGCTTATATGACATTTTCAGGCTGGAAATACCATCTAATACCAAAATGCCAAAATAACTACTCTTGTCAATATAATCAATTCAAGGAAAAAATACAAATACAATACTTTTTTTTTGTCATTATGCACAACTGACAAACCGCTAATTTTTCAACCAGTTTCCTGGATTCATCCGCATATAACTTTAGTTATTGTTCCTTTTATATTTAGTCATATTTGTTCCACCCCATATTCTTGTAAGTCATCACTGCTATGCCTAATAATCTATTAAATGATATTTGATGGTCCTTGGCCATTTACATTTTCCATAATGTCAAATATTAGAAATATCCCTGATGTGGCAAATCTAGTCCCTGAAAAAAAAAAAAAAAAAAAAAAAAAGTGAACCTATTTTCAAGTCCTTTTTAAGCTGTGAGGATTTATTTTGAATCTACCAATATGTTCGTAATATTATTCCAAATCCCCTTTGGGGCTCCTCCCGCAGGACCCAGGAGTGTATCAGTCAACTGGAAAAGCAATTTGAGAACCTCTAGGATTGATTTTTGAAAATGCAGTGTCCACAGAAACAGACTTCAGATGCTATCCCAGCAAATGCTGGCAGCTCCGTACTTGTGTGAAAGATGCCTTCTGTGGGTTTGTCCGAGGGCTGTTCTGTGGACACTGTACTCTTTTAAACACAGCACAGTCTATGCTGTATCCTTGTGTGACCATTTTGCAGGAATTCTCTGTGTAGACTTGTATTTCCCAGTGAGAGTACGCAGCAAGCTACAGCAACCTAATAAGGAAAACTGTCAGTGCAAGTCTTGCCGAGAGAGTCTTTGGGGCACCTTCATGCTCTCCAGCGTTTATTTGTACATTGTTAGTAAGTCAATTCTCAAGTCAAACTGATACAACTCCAACACATACAACTAGACACTTGCACCGAAGAACCAGACACTCCTGGATCATTACATTGCTTGTTACCTGAGAAGTAAATGACTGTGGGAAAATAAGTGTCGGTGTCCATGAACATGACAGTTCCATGTGCATTTGGTCAGGATATTGTCTCTGGAAATGTGATCTCTGCCCCACGCGCTGAGGGAGGAACGTAGACAAAGCTTCTTGAAGAAGCAACCCAGATAAACCCACTTGGAGACCATTTTTCCAATAGTTTTGAATGGACAGCCACAACCACTCACACTTTCTCACTGGGTCCCCTTGGGACCAAAACTACATAGTTTAGAGACAAGTAGACAGGATGAATGGTGAAGTCTGTGAACCATGGAACCCAAGTTTCCTCTCCATGAAACTAACTGGCCCTTCTGGGGATCAAACCCATGACCTTAGGCTCGTTAGCACTCCACTCCAACCATGCCCAAAACAAATACAGGTTTGAAGCCAGAGGCGCTTCAAACCACACATAAGAATGTAATCAACAGAGCCACAGGAAAACACAAAAAGTAAACACTTTCTATATAGGCAAAAAGAACAGAAGATTTGCACAGGGCCTACATTCTCTGAATCCCTTAGTCATCTGAAGGCTTACTGGAAATTTCCACTTGGATACCTTCCATCACTTTGACTTCAACCCATTTTCCTCTCTCAGCCCCCACCCCTGAAAGGAATTTACCAGTTGGAACTTTCAGCCTGTGGCACCATCACTCAGTCAACCAAGTTCAGAAGCTTGGAGATGTCCTTAGCAACACATTTGACCATCCAATGCATATTTATTCCAAAACGAAATCCACTGAGGCCTTTATCCATTCACATCTCTCCTCCTGCCTGTCTACAAAAGCATCACTATGGTTCAAACCTCATCACCTTCTGGACAGTTATAATAACTGCCTATCAGCTTTCCCTTCTCCAACCTGTTTTATAGACCAGTCTTAAAATTTTGTTTAACACACCTTCTCGGAAACTTCCGTAGCTACTGGTCCAACCTGCTATGTTACATTTTCCCAATACCTATTATAACAAAACTAGTCATAGGCATCCCTGCCTTTGCATAAACTCTTCCTTTCCAACTAGCCACCAGGTAAGACGTAGCCCATGTTCCAATTCTCTTTCCAGGTTCCTACAAACCCTATGGATCTTTCTCTCTTCTGAACTCTGGATGCTGCAATAATCAATACCATTCATTAGGAATCTAATTCTCTACTAATCTATCATTAGTTTATCTTTACTCTATGCAACACTTGCCTATCAATCATATTGTAAAATCGCTGAAGGCCAGGATTTGGCTTTTATCCCACAGGTATTGAGTCCTAATGTGTGAGAGATACTATTTTGGGAACGTACTCAACAAAAAAAAATAGACTTACATTGTAGGAAGAAAGAGATGGACAATAAAGAAATATGTGAACAACGTACTTGCAAATAGTAGAGAAAATAAGAGGGCCATATGAGAAAGCATCAATTGAATCAATAGTATTAATTCACCTCTTTTCTGGGGCCAAGCAGTCTAATGGGGTAATCAAACCTTTGCAAAATGAATTATTACCCCATTCTGTTTTGGTTTCCCTTCTCCTCTAGCATTCTTTTCCTCACAAATTCCACCCTATCATCCAGTTTCCTGCTCCATACAGATGATGCCACACTGATCTCTCTCTCTCTTTTGAAATTCAGTCATTATAACCCATGGCCTCCCAATCACCTCCAACTAGAATTGTACTGTCCAATACAGCAGCCATTGAACACTTGAAATATGGCTGGTCCAATTTGGGCTGTGGTGTCGGTGCAAAATACATACTAGATTTCAAAGATTTAGCATGAAAAAAGAAGATGATATTTAATACTTCATATTGACTATGTGTTGGAATGATAATATTTTAATGGTAAGTAAAATGTATCATTAAACCATTTCATCTGTTTCTTTTTACTTTTTTAAATGTGATTACTAGAAAAATTTTAAATTGCACATGGCTTACACTTATGGCTCTCATTATATTTCTATTGGACAGTGCTGATTTAGAAGACCTACCAACCATTCAATATACATTAAGCACTTACTGTATAAGTCATCATCCTACCGTGTTTCCGCGAAAATAAGACCTAACCGGAAAACAAGCCCTAGCGTGATTTTTCAGGAGGACATCCCCTAAACATAAGTCTTAATGTGTCTTTCGGAGCAAACCTTAATACAAGATCTGGTCTTATTTTTGGGGAAATACGGTATTTGATGCCTAACTTCTATTACAGACCGTACTTCAACTTGGTGAATATAAACTGAATGTATCCTTTCTCCTCTCAAGGCTACTCTGTATTTTGGCTTTACAACATCTCTCAATGACTCTGTTGACAAGCTTCCAGAATTAGGAAGTCAGACATCTTTATCGTTTCTTACAGTTCATCTTTTGCCACATCTTGTGTAGTTTTCTCTGTAATGTTGTCTATTTCCTCCTTCCCTTCTGTTCTCTCACCACTGTCCTTAGCATCTCTCAAAGGACTATTTAATAAGATCACTGCCTCCATCTCTCCCCATTCCAGTCTAGCCTATATGTCTTTCTAAGCCACCACACTGATACAGAATCAAAGAATGGTACAATCGAAGGGACATTGGGTATTCTTTCTAAAGAACCCTTTCATACTAATGAAATGAATAGATAAGATTTACAGAGGGAATACTGCTTGGTTACCACAGACTATTCAGCATCTCAGCTGTATAATCACATTGAATAGTTCCAACAACCTTATGAGAGAGACATTGTTAGTACACCCTTTTGGCAGATGGGCATCCCCAGGTCTAGGGAAATTCAGTGACATGATCCACCAGTGGTGAGCCCAGGTCTACCTGACCCCAGAGGCCTTGCTCTTAATTTCCGTGCTATGTTATCTAAGTCCTGTGCTGTCCCTCAAAACTTGCTATTCTCTCTAGATCGGTAGATGGTACCACTATCACTCAAAGTCTCAGGTAAAAATCTGAGTCATTCTTGATGTCTCCCTTTCTCTCACATTCCAATTTGAATCCATCATCAAACTCCATCAACTCTCTACTACAAACGTATCCCAAGTCCAACTTCCCACTATCTTCATACATACGTTTTCATCATAAGCCCTGTCACTGTTCACCTAGAATTCTAATTTGGTTTCTTACTGCTGTCGTGAGCTGAATTGTGTCCCTCAAAAAGATATATTCAATGCCTAACCCTCCAGTACCTATGAATGTGACCTAACTGGGAAATAGGGCCTTTGCAGATATGATTAGTTAAGGATCCACAATGAAATGATCCTGGATCTAGAATGGGCCCTAAATCCTATGACTCGTGCCTTTCTAAGAGAATGGAGAAGGAGATTTGGACACAGCCCCAATGAGAGAAGGCCACGTGAAAATGGAGGCAGAGACTGGGGACACGCTGCCACAAACCAAAGAACTCCAAGATCCACCAGAGTTGGAGAAGGCGAAGAAAGAGTCTTCCCTGGAGCCATCAGAGGGCGCAAGGCCCTGCCAGCACCTTGATTTTTGACTCTGGCCTCCAGAACTGTGAGAGAATAAAATTTCTGTTGTTTTAAGCCACCTAATTTGTGGTAATTTGCTGTGACAGCCCCAATATACTAATAAACTGCTCTTTCGTCTTTCATCGTCCATTCTTCTTTTTGATCAGAGTTGAAATACAGTATTAGGTCAGTTTCAGGTGTACAGTGTAGTAATTAGACATTTACATATCTTACAAAGTGATCCCCCTAATAAGTCTGGTACCCACCTGACACCATACATAGTTATTACAATATTATAGACTGCCTGTTTTTCGTCCAGAAGGCTCTTCCCACGGCTATTCCCATGGATTCCCCTCACTTTGTACAGGTTTCTACTGAAAAGGCAGAGAGGCCAACCGTGGTCTTGCTAAACACCTGCCGTCACTTACAGTGACCCTGCCCCATAGCACCTCCCACTGGCTCTGTGTTACACATGTGCTTATGTAGTGGTTGGTCACTTGACCTCACCTATGCATCCTTAGCACCTACAACAGTCTCTGATACATAATAGGTCCTCAACAGAGAGTCCCAGAATGTATGAATAAACGAATGAACACTTGAGTCGGGGCCTGAGGAAAATTTGATAGGATTGTGTGATGGGCCAAGGATTACAAATCAGGGTAATAAAAATATCAACAATAGCAGCAGCAAACATTTCTGGAGGGATTTCTATGTGCCAGGCATTGCATGAAGGGCTTTAAATATCTTATTGCAATTAATCCTCAAAATGACTCTATTAGGTGTAAACAATAACATAAGTGGAGCCACTTTAAAATGGGGTTGGAGCTGCCATGCCAGAGGAACTGCGTTGCCTGTCTTATGCCTCAAACCTTTGGAATGTTGAAACAGGGCATAATAACCTTTGGACTGGGCCTAAAGCAACATTGTGTCCCAAAGAACTGTTTGCTAAGATAACAGGAAAATAGATATTATGACTACCGGACTGATGACTACCGGATTAAAAATTAAAAACATTGTTTAGAATTAGCGTCACTATATTAGCATATCTGCACCTACAGAAACACCTTTCTTCTATTGATGTACTTTTTCCCCTTCCCTTTCTCATAAATACCCCTTGCCTTTGCCTCCTAAATGGAAACACTACTTGGGCTTCAGCCTGAATCAGTGCTTCCCAAATAGCCATTCTTTTTTTATCTCAAATAAATGCTTGTTGCTTCTCACTTTGGCTTTTTATTTTCAGGTTAACATAGGTCATCAGAATTACCTATTGAATAAACTGAGCTTTAAAAGGTTAGGTAGGTTTAATATACATAATAGAAAAAAGTATGCAGAATCTATATGTAATTCCTATAAATCATTATAAAAATACAAATAACCCAGTAGAAAAGTGGGCAAAGATATGCACAGAGAACTTGTGGACATGAACATACAAAATGACTGATAGTCATACGAAAAAAGTGCTCACTGCCATTTATAATCAGAAAAAAAAAAATAAAAATCAAGCCACGATGAATGTCTATTTGAGGTTGAAGATTACAAATGTACAATGATGCAAGTATAACCATTTGTCTCTGCGGCTATAGGTTGGCTGTACTAGAGAGAAAGGTCAAGTTCGTTGTTAAAGACAATACTAAGTTTTACTTCCTTTCAACCTTCAGTAAATGCCTTCAAGTCAATCAAAAAGTATGCATTCTATATGGTATTTATATTTTTGAGATCAAATAATTATTTGGGGAATACTGTTGGTGTTGCTCCGTTAAAACTGCTCTGGAAACTTCCCTATCCTGTAAATGAGCAATACTTCTTCTGTTTTCATAAATGAACTGAAAAACAATATGTACAAATGAGTTACCCTTTACTCGTCTCTTTCCATTCCTGTAGCCACCTGTAGCCAGCCAGGCCCCCGCCCCCATTCTACCTTCTAGGCCCTTCTTCAATGTGTCATCTGGTTCCATAACCACTGCTATTACTCTAGGCCTGCACATCAATGGGACCAAAGCTGGCTGCACACAAGAATTCTGAGAGCACTACCCAGACTGGTTCAGAACTTTTGGAAATTGAGACTCGAAAACCTCCATTTTTAACGAGTTCCTCAAGTAATACTTTTTTTAGTCAACCTCTGTCCACATTTCAAATGCACTATAGGCAAGGTGTATTTTGGTCTTTCCTGACATTGCAAAGAAACACACCCCTTACCCCAACCTGACAGAGAAACAAAACGAATCTGAGGAACTGAAATAGGATGTCCATTTCCGAACCAGTAAATTATCCTCAGAGATGACTGCTTGAGTTGAAAGTGCAGAAGGCCATTTTGTGTGCAAGAATTACTGTTTGTAGAATGAATAAATGAATGGATAACAGTTGAGCCCAAGGAATGGGTGAGGAGATGCTGCATTCAGTAGTAGTCTGTATAAGACTACTCTTCAGCACAGCCCATCCTGTGCTGAAGAGCTGCCAAGGGGAAGAAACACCCACGGCCAAAGCCAAGTTGTATAAGAGGAACACTTAAAGAGGAACATGGAAGCTTGGGAAGAGCCACATATAAAATAAAATGTCATTTAGTCTTTCCTAATCACAACTCAGTCTAACGAGGAGATTTGGCAGGGAGGGGGCCCTGGTTGGACTACAGATATTCTATTAACCAAAGAAGCCAGTGGAGATTATGTAGCCAAATAAATTGCACTGGCCTTCCCTAATTTACCAGCTGTTTCCTATCTGTTTAATGGAAATAGAAAAATTAAACCTTCTAAACTCAATATGAAAGTAATTCCCTCAGACTCTCGAGAGCATGATCAGGTTCTTACAAGAGAAACTCTTTAGTGGTGACTTAATAATACACCTCCAGAATACAAATTCAAGGGCCCAGATATGGAATGTTCATCAGCCTTCCTAATGGCATTCGCAGAGTTATTTTTATGCTTAATCAACTGAGTCTCAGACAGCTTTTGAATATGGAAAGGGTGATATACAAATGTTTGTGCCAATTTCTGGTTATGCAGTTTGCTTAAAAATTGACTTGGGCTAGCTGAAATGGTGACAGAAAGGTTTTCTTAGTGAGAACACAGCAAAATACGTGGGCATCTCATCTGAGCTGGGGAAGGTGTCACTTCACTTTGCATCTCGGGGTTGTAAAAGGTCAGCTAGGTGACAAAGTGACAAATTTTCAATACCCTATTTAACAAGATTTTATAGATGACGTGTTAAAGTAGGCAATTTCCATTACCATTTCCTGGATGGGGAATACATTGAAATCTTCTATTAAGAGGATAATGAATAACTCAAAACATAAAAATTAAAGCATGTTCGGTTCATTTGCTTTTGCCTTAAAAAATACAAATTTGTAATATAATATAATGTAGCACTAAAAGAGACATAAGAAAGCGTCAAACCCAAAATGTTTGTTTCACGAGTAAAGAGAAGCTGTCGGATTCAGTTCAAAATTAGAGCCCCGAAGATTTGACTGGATTTGCGATAGCACTGCCAACATACTACAACTGAGAACCCATTTCAATTTTCCTTATATGTACAGAAATAAGACCAGGGCTCCCCAAATTATATCCCATGAATAGACAGTGGACATATCCCCTCGAAGTTCTTGTCTTTGGATTTTCCCCACAGTGTGCTGGTTTCTAGGAAATACCTGGTGTAAAAGCAAAAAGGGGAAGGAAGACCCCAGCAAAATCTTACTAACACTACTAATTCATGTGAAGAAGAAAAAAAAAATCATTTTTTCCTTGGCTGAAGTAATTTGGTTTGGCTTTCCACATGACCCAAATTCACCAGATAATTACCACTTCTCTGTTTCTCTTCGTGCCGTTTTGGTCTGGCCTTTGAATCCTCAGTGTACCCACAGTCCAAGGGATTAACTGAAAATTTCCCCTGACATTATTAAAGCCATATACCATGCATTTTAGGGCCTGCTGCAGGACCCCAGTTTGCCAGCATTGGGAGGTTGGCCTGAGCCCCCAGAGCAGATAAAGGAGTTGTTGGAAGAGGCTGGTTGGGGTTGCAAAGTCCATGAAGGCCGGGATACGTCTATCTCCTATGTCATTTTATCCTCAGCACCTCGCACAGTGCCTGGCGGGCGTATGCAAGAGGCTCAATAAATATTTCTTGAAAGCATATACAAATGAATGAAGAGAAAATCAAATGAACAACCCCAGAAAGTTGAGACAGTGAACATTTCACTTCTTTCTTGGTTGTGGTAAACAACTGTCAGAGTTTGTCACCTCTGTCCCCATCCCCGCCCCCGCCCCCACCCCCCTGCGCTGTGTCTGAACAAGGACAGCAAGAACAGCTATAACAATGATTGAATTCTACTCCATACCAGGCAGGGTTCTAAGTCCTTCATGTATGTTAATTCAGTTAATCACCGCACACCTATGTGGCAGATGTTGTGATGCCATCTGGCAGAGATGGAAGCCAAGGACTTCATAAACATTCTCAAAGTTTCCCAGCTAAGAAGGGGAGAGAACCAAGATCTAAGGCCGACAGCTGGGCTCCAGAGCCCACACACTCCATCACTATGCTCTATGAACTCCTCAAATTAAAATTAAACCAAAGGAATGAAGATGGTTGGTGCACCAGCCACGTGAATGCTGCGGGTTTCCTCTTCCCATCCCCATTCAGCTTCTGGGGACTGTGTCTGTGTTTCAGGGCATGTATGAGTGCCCTTGGTCATTCAAAAAAAGAATTATCCAAGTAGGTCGCTCATATGGAGCTTAGCAAAATCTCGGGACATCATGAGGTATCGCTTCTGCTGACAATCTAGGAATGACATGCAGGGAGCTGTTTACAGAAGGTCCTCAAAGAAAAAAGCTGAGAGAAACAGCTAACACAGCTCTCCCCTAGGTGGCAATGCACAGACCTCAGGGTACACTGTCCGTCTAAGCTCACCAGCTCCCCTCCACGTGGTTCCCTCAGGTCAAGCCCGTTCATCCCAGCCCTCAGCTGGCCACTTCTCCTCTTTCTCGTCTAATCAGGTGACCACCACCTGCTAGCCCAGATTGGGGGCACGGGAACCTGTTTTTTCCCCTATTCCCTTTGTCACCTAATTTTATGTCATAGGTTCTACAGCCTGCTTTTTTAAGGACCTTCCCTTTGAATTCTCAAGGGCTCTTTCTTCTCTCAACAAAACCTGTCTCTTCCAAATCAGGAGCTTTGCATTTGAATCCATGTTTCTGTTGTGGGCTGCAAAAACCTATTTTATCAGTTTCTTCCTTTTTGCTTACTGATCTAACAATCTTAACCCTCGTCAAAGCAACACAAATGCTTTGAACAGGGAAGAAATGTTGAAACATAAAGAGAAATCAGTATTTCAAAAACAAAAATAAAAACGAAAACCTTCCTTTCATGCCAACTACAGGCCACCCCATTTAAGGAGTCACGGAAGCTTAATAACTCGCCTCATTGAAGTGTTGCGTTTCATTTCATTGTGTTTTGTCTCCCAAACTTGCAGAAGCCATTCTTGGACTCGGCCCCTTTGCTCCAGAGTGCAAAAGAGAGAGCCCTGGGCCTTAGCTTTTGTCCTAAGTCTGTTATTAACTTACTACAAAACTTGGGTGGGCTACCGCCCCTCACTGCGTGATTGGTCCCAGTTGCACAATGTGTGGAACAACCATTTCAGTCACTGTTTATGAGTAACTCCTGTGGGCCAGACCTCTCTGGAAAGTGTCCGTTCATTGGGTCTAGAATTCGCAAGAATCCTGAGAGCAATGAAGGTGTTTGTCCCCATTTTGCAGAAAAGCAGCTGAGGCTTATCATTCAGGAATAGTGATAAGTTCTATTCAAATCCAGGCTTTCTGGACTCTGAAACCCTTTTCACTTTACTACTACAGTGTTTAGATTAGGAGTGTGTGTGTGTGTGTGTGTGTGTGTGTGTGTGTGTGTTGCTACAGAGTTGCTAAGTCTACTGTGTTTCCCCGAAAACAAGACCTAGCCGGACCATCAGCTCTAATGCATCTTTTAAGAGCAAAAATTAATATAAGACCTGGTCTTATTTGAATATAATATAGGACCGGGTCTTTAATATAATATGATATAATATAATATAATATAATATAATATAATATAATATAATATAATATAATATAATATAATATAATATAATATAATATAATATAATATAATATAATACCGGGTCTTATATTAATTTTTGCTCCAAAAGACGCATTAGAGCTGATGGTCCGGCTAGGTCTTATTTTCGGGAAAACACGGTCTCATAGGGGAAACACTAATGGGCAAATACAAAGTCTGAAACACATCTATGCCCAATCCTGCAAAAGGGAACACCCACTAGTCAGTCATCCCAGTCAAGGGGCAGAGCCACGGGGATATCCTGGTCCAAAAAGATGCAGGCAGCAAATGTGAGCAAACAAGCAAATTCCCTTGGGTTGACCAATCTCGGTTGATTACGTTGTTGGGACAATTTCTCAGCCTGCTAAGGGTAGACCCGAGTTGCAAAACCTTTAAAAAGGGCAAGGCAGAGACCACAAGCATTCTGGCAAAATTCTGGTTTACAGTGGCCTCTCATGCAGATTTATTTCTGCTGAAACGATAAGGCTCCAAAGCAGGCTCTCCGGGCAGGAAACTCCAGGGCCTAGGGAGGGAGGCTAATCGGGAAATGAACAATGAACCATATGCAGACTCTTGGATCCCTGACACAGCAGAACACTCTCTTCGCTCTGGATGGCAAAGTTGTTTTCCCACTGTGCGCGTGGGAGAGGGATGACGCATTCTGTGACAGTAACTGCGAACAGGTGGGGGGAAAAACAAGGGTCACTTCCAAGAGGTCTGTTAAAACTTTCCCTTTTCAAAGTCTGAGGAAATAATAATGTTGCTGCCCAAGTGAAAGTCTATCTGTTGCTATGCGTTCAGTGTACACCTTGCTTATCCACTCAAAAGTCTCAATTAAAATCACAGCTGTTATTTGTGCATTGGGTTCAGATATTCTCCCGTGGCCATGGCAAAGGAACAAAGGAAAACAACCTCGTTGGTTGTTACACCTGCAACTGGGATGAATGGTGGTTGATGTCAGCTGCGTTCATATTGTATCTGGAATAATAATAATGCCTTTCATTGGCAGAGAGCTTTACAGTTTATGAAGTCCTTTTATTTGGTGCATTTCATGCATTCATTAAAATTAAATATGGTGCCTCCCTTACAAAAAATAATACAAAAAGACACTTTTTAAAAAATCAGCTTCTGCAGCATGTAGATAACCAAATGAGTCTGAGTATCTAAATATATTCATCACAGGGTCCTGGAACCCTAAGATTTCCCACTGAAGAAATTTCTTCTCCATCATAACAACAGAGAGAGTGAGAGAGAGAGAGAGAGAGATTTCCTGTTTTTAAATTGGGTGGTCTATTTTTTGCTTATTGATTTATAGGAGTCCCTTAGACATTCTTGATGTGAGTTCTTTGTCAGACACATGATTGTGACTGTCTTCTAATTGCTTATGAGTCTATGATTCATACACTATTTGTTGAATTATTAATAGAAAAATTGCTAGTGATTCTTTAGCCCAACCTCTTCACTCACAAATCAGGAAAATTGGCCCAGACAGAAGTTCATATAATTACTTAGTAGTAAAATTAAGATTAGAACCCAAGTCTTCCAACTTTTTCTCCTGGACTTTACTAATCTTCTGCACTGGTGAATTCTTAGGCTGCGGTAGTCACGCAATATGACATAGTCAGACAATTCACATATAGCAATTAAAAATAAAAACAACCTACTGACATATGAAACAACATGGACAAATCTCAGACTTAATGTTGAGTGAAACAGACACAATTCCATTCATATAAAGTTCATAATTAGGCAAACCCAACCTACGATGGTAGAAATTAGATCTCTAATCCTTGGGAGAGGACAGTGAATGGAAGAGAGCATGAGGGAGCTTTCTCCAGGTGTCGAAATGTTCCATAGCTTGGGAGATAGTTGCATGGATGGGCTCACATGTAAACATTCATCAAGCTGTACATTTAAGATTCGTGTATTTTACTGTATATATGTTATACATCAGTAGAAAGCCAAGACAAAAATCAAAGCAGAGACTTAACTATTTCTCATTTACTGGATGGATATTGAGCAAAAGAGAATAATTCTGGCCCTGAAATTATTTTTAATCTGAATTATTCTTTTTGGCTGACTTTCACTATTACACAAACCACAGAGTTGCCAAATCTCTACTTCTTTGAATAGTCTGGCTCTGCCTTGAACAAGCTGTGGGTTGGGCTAACTGACCTTCAAAGTCACTCATCGGTCCAAATTTCTGGGATTTTTTTAAAAAAACAGATGCCAAAATATATGTAATCTCTGAGTGGGAAGAAACACCAGAGGTTGTGTGGTCCTTGTCTGTTTTTCTGTAGGAGGGAAGAGTGAGCGTGGGGGATGGAAACGACTTGTCCAAGGTTGCCCCGATAGTAACTCAGTGCCACCCCTCAGACTTCATCTCAACTCATCCCAGCAAATAGCCCTTGAGTTATGATGCCAGGCACTGAGTCAGACATTATGTTGGGTTCCCAGGTTCCAGAAAGCCACAGCCAAACACACCATTTCATTGCTTTGTGAGTGAAGCAATGAGCCTATTCCCTATATCCTAGTGTGACAGCACCAGAAGATAAGGTCAGACAACTTAAAAAGGAAGCAAGTTCAAAGTACCGAAGTGATACAAGCAGTGAATGTCCTTTCCTGCATTCGACCACCGCACGATCAAAGTCTTTCCTTGTCACAGGGTCGTGGTTCTGGGACTTTGAATCATGATAATGGCAAGCTGTAATTCTGGAATCTACTACGTGAAAATTCTGATCATATGGCATAAGACAATGTGACCTGAAATTCCCTGTTTGTAAATTTCTACTTCCTTTGTGGTGAAACTTGTCTTTTTAAGCAAAGCACTTTTCTTCTTCAGTTGACTTAGCAAACATGAGGAACTCATTGCTGTAGCCTTCTTACAAAGTGGTTGTAGGCACCAAGCAAGATGAATGTAAAATTTACAACTCAAAAGCATGCAAAACATAAGAATTTACCACGGGGGCGACAGTTTAGACACAGGCTCAAAGAGAAGTTCAGAAGACATGGGTCTGTCTTTATTCTACCACTCACTAGCCATGTGACCTTCTCCTCTCCGGGCAGTCACTTCTCTCTGAGCCTCTATTTCTTCACTGACAAAGGGGCTGGACCAAAGAATTTCCCACATTTTTCTCAGTTCAAAGATTCAGCAAAGGCTGTGACTCAAGCTCATTCAAGACCTCTGAGTCTGGTGGGCTTTGCTGGTTGTTCCTGGGAGCATTATGGATCATGAGAATGCAGAGGGTTAAAAAGAAGAGGAGAAAGAAGGCAGAAGATAGAAGAGGGAAAGGGGAGAAAAATCTCAAAGACTGTAAGAGAGAGAGAGACTACAGTGAGGTCTGCACGACCAGCTGGTAGATAGGATCTACAAGTGGCTCCTGCACTGCACTTCGGACCTCCTTTCGTTTCCCTTCATACCAGTTCCCATAAAATACCTGATTCTATATTGATCGAGTTGGCCCCCTAAAGTCCTAGGATGAGGCCTGGGGTGGTGACTGCAGTTTTTCTGTACTTTCTCCCTCACCTGCTACCTCTCCCTCTTCTATGCCATTGTGGACCATCCCAAAACGTCTCCTCTGTGCTCCAAAGGCACCATAATCCCCACGACACAGTTCCTTCTATTCCTGAATCTCAGGGACCTGGTTGAACTTTATATTTCTAACCTCTGAACCTAATGGAGACTATGTGAAGGCATAACCCCCACCTCCCATCTCCCTGCAATCCTGCCTCCTTGAAGCTTGGCATGGCTCAGAATTCATCTGGCATACAGATGGCAATTTCTTTTCAACAGAGGGAATAGGATAGGTGCCCAACGAAACTCTGAAGAAAGTAGCAGGAATACTCAGTGCCCAGTTACCAGGAAAGAACAGTTATCCTGAGGGCACAGCTGAGCCACTTCATGCAGACAAGCTCCCAGGAGACCATCCCTTCCCCGAACACAGAAGTCGTACAAACCAGCTTGGCTCTTGTTTCCTAATACCACCACTTAATGAGATCGAAACAGAAACGTAGCTCGTAGGAGCTACTTTCCCATTCTCATCACCTATAACGTCAAACCCCAACTCCCCAGCCTGGCACGGAAACCTTTCATGAGCTTCTTACAACTCTATCACAATGTGCAGCAGTTCCCGTGTGCCTGTTTCACCTTCTTGAATTTGATGCTCTAGCTCTGTGGTTCTCGAGTTGGGTACAGTGGTTCTCCACATGAGAATCACCACAGGGAGCTTTAAAAATCCAGATGCCCAGGTCACATCCCAGATGCTCATTAAATGAGAATCTCTGTGGGTGAGATGCAGGCATCGGTATTTTGTAAAGCCCCACTGGTGATTACAGTGTACGAAGGTAGAGAACCACTGCTTTAATTGGTTTAAAAATCATCTCGGGGGCTCGTTCAGAATAAAAATTGCTGAGGCCCCACCCCTAAGATTCTAAATCAGTAAGTAGGAGGTAGGGGCCTTGAAATGTGCATATTTAGTAGGCTCCCTGGGGAATTACGGTGAAGATATCCTGAGGACACTTGGAAAAAACATCGCTCTTGGTCCACCAGGGTAATCAGTCCAAGTTGCCTGAGCACTCACTCTCCTTGGCTTTGAACCGGCTTAGCTCTCTGCCTGGAATGCCCTCCACCTTCCCCCCACCTCCCCCCCAGAGAACTTTCAGTCACCTTCCAAATGTAAACTCTTCTTTGTAACTTTTCCTGACCCTTCCCAGGAGGAATTAATCACTCCCCCATCTGAGTTTCCATAGCACTTTGTACATGCTTCTGCTAAAGCATTTATCACACCATATTATGGCTGTTTCTTTAAGTGTTTGTCACACCCTTTAAACTATGAGTATTTTCCTATTTTCATCTCGCCAGCACCTAGCACAGTGCCTGGGACATAACTCAAGTCGGTAAATGTTTATTGAATTAAATGAAGTTGTTTGTGGAGTCGGTCATCATATTCGATATCCATCTATCCGTGTGTGGCAAGACTACAGACAGCGGGATAGGGCACAGGAAAGATCCAAATGCCAAGGAGGAGGGTTGGCCCTAACAAGGCAGGGTGGGAGAATTGCCAGCCTCAGCACCAGGGCTAGGGCACGACTCCTCCAACACAGAGGGCACACAGAACAGATTGAGATTGGTTTCCTAATACCAGCAGGGACACGGGAAATACATAGGATGATGGTAACTCAAAGTTAGAAGTAGCTAGGAAGCAGAAGTCCAGGCTCATGGGTATGGTTGACAATCATAAGAAAACTGGGGCACTTGTTATTTAAACCAAAATAACACAGATTCCCGAGCCAATACCCAGACATACAATCAAAATCTCCAAGAGACATACTAAGAACCTCAAAGGTTACCAAGGGGCACAGGAGGTCCTTCAGATCAGTGGGGTTCTTGAAACACCTGGCTAAGCAACTTCAGGAAGTGCTGAGAACGGGTAGGAAAAGGTTTGAATGCAATGGAAAGCCAGCAGCCCACCTCCCACTCCTAATGACCTCCTCTGATGACCCTGAGTCCATACCTGAAGGGGAGTGAGGGAAACCTGAAGTTTGGGGAACAGTGACCAAGGGTCATCCCTGGGCACAAGGGGGCCAGGTTTGACTGTCAGAGAACCAAAACAGTGAGCTGCACCAGCTGAGAGGCAGCTCTTCCTCTGTACCCCATCCTACCTCCATGACGCCAGGAGCTGGGCAAGGTCAGTGACATTGCAGAGAGAGGAACCAAAAGCTGAGAAAGGCAGTAGAAATGAAGCAGTATTGACAGCGTGGGTGGAAAAACAAATCAGAACACAAGGAAAGCTCAGCCCTGTTTCTCCCAAACTACAAAAACGTAGAGCTGTGATTCAGGCTGTTTCAAACTCTGGGAAAAGAAAATGTGGGCGTGTTATTACCGGAGTCAGCCAGTCTCAGGGCACCGTCTTCCAGACTACCCCCACTGCTGACACTAACGGCAAGTTCGGAGAGTCCCAAAACCACCACAGGTTTTGCCCTTCACTAGAAAGAGTCACAGAACTCCTTGAAAACAATTATATACATGGTCATGATTTATTACTGGGAAGGGATTAGAACCAACAAAAGGAAAATTCATATAGGATAAGATATAGGGTTCCAAATGCAAAGCTTTTGTTGTCCTCAGGACACATTACCCTCTCAGCATCAATGTGTGACAATACAAACAGACTATTGCCAACTTGGGAAAGTCACCTTTCGTGTCCACATTTTTTACTGGGGCTTCATTACATAGGCATGATTGATTGATTGATTGATTGCCCACATGCTGAACTCAGTCTCTAGTGGTACTTTCCCTTCCCCAGAGGTCAGGCTGGACAAGGCCCGAGGGTGACAAGGCACTTGGTCTTTGCCAGACTTAAAACGGAGTTAATGCTTGCAGAATCAAAACTGGATTTTCTATGGAGCTGTCGGACCCTCACCCACCTTGTATAGTCATGGGATCAATTCAAGAACATATTAGAACTAGTATATCTTTACTGAAAGTTTACAATAGAGGTGAAGATATTCAAATATATACACACAAGGACTCACCTAAATTTCAGTAAAAACCCTCAATTAGGAATCAATCAAAAATGATCAATCGCTTTTTGTTGAAAAAGCACACATTGTGTGCCCAACAGTATCCCAGATGTTAAGTCACTATTTGGGGGAAATACTGTAAAAACATGAGCTACAATCAAGGATCCCTGAAGTTATGAGCTAATTGAGGAAGATAATTCAGACAAATGAAATAAGCAGAGGTTTTCCAACAGAACACGGTGGGGCCCAGCAAAGTCTCCAGTACTGCTGACCACTGACAGGAGAGATCTGTGGGTAGTGGGAATGTGTGAACTGATAACTACGTGAAGGCAGAAAGGGGTTCGAAAATCTGCTGAAATAGAATGTCTAACAGTATATAATGAAGGGTTCATAATGTGAGGTGGAAACTCTATATATGAAATGAGCTCAGAGAGAAAAATGAATGAGACCTGGAAGAACAGTAGGAGTTTCTGGAAGCAGCAGGTTGGTGTAGACAGAACAAATGGTAAAAGAAGACTACCTCAACTGCCCTGACGGACGAACTGTCAAGAGTCAGCTGGATACTATATCTATTTCACTAGAGCCAGCTGTCTGAATAGCAGTGTGTGTGCTCTCATCATGAAAATACCAAGCAAAAGCTTCACAATAGCTTCTAAAACTGATATGAAAAGCAAATGACGCATGAATCAGGATGCTGGGGAATTGCAAAGGTATCAGGCCTGTTCTCAACACCTTTATGAAGCAGCTATCAAAATATCAAAATATACCAGACACTTGGAGAAAATGTTTGAAAAAAAAACACAGATGTAGTAGTTTGATGGAAAAGGAAGTGGGGGTATTCAGAAGGGAGGCTTGGGAGTAGTTACTGAAGAACAGGGACCAACACAAAAGCATTCTCAAAGAGAATAAGCCATTGGCACAGTTCTGAATGGCAAAAGAACATCAAAGATCACAAAGGACCCTGAGAAATTTGAAAAACTCTCCAAAACAACCTCTACCTTGTGGCTTATTGAGCTACCTCAACTTTGACAGGTCTAAACATCTCATCCGCTGTCCAAGGCTTTCCGTGATCTGTTAAGAATCGTATCTCTGTCATTAATTAATTAAATCACTTGTTCAACAAATATTTGAGCACCTGCACTATTCTAGGCTCCATGGTACAATACCAAACAACAAAATGCCTCCGTCCTCGTGGAGATTATATTCCATTGGAGAGGGACACGTAGATGTCCAATACCTAATACGCAATATTAGTTCTATGAGAGGAATTAAACCATGGTTCAGGAGGGGAAGAGAGAATGGGTAGCACTGTTTACATAGGATGGACAGGAAAAGTTTCACTGATACGGGGCATTTGAGCAGAATCCAAAGGAAGAAAGGGATTCAGCCATGTGGTTATCTTGGGGTAAAGAATTCCAAGTTGGGGGGACATCCTTGAAGCTGGAACGAACCTTACCGATAGGCTTTAACACGGTGGGTCATGGAGTGAGTGGAATGAAGTGAGAGAGGTGGGCAGCAGGCAGACCACCCAGGATTTTATAAACCAGAATAAACTGTGGATTTTATTCTGGTTGCAGAAGCAAACCTTTGGAGGGTTTCCTTTATTTTCTTCCGAATGCAGATATTTCCTACTCTTTTCATGTCTACTTTCAAACCATGACTTCCCTGGTAAGGAGACCCTGGTGAATATTTATTATTTCCACCCTCCCCTACTCATCCTACGTTCCCATTACTTTGTCTTCAGATGGCCAAGTTCCTCACTGTGGAGTGACCCAAAACTTTATTTCTGAGGGACCTGAGCTTTGAGCGGTTCCTGCTGGTAGAGAATTGTTACTTCTCCCTTGAGTTCTGACTGAAAAGAGAAGTCCTAGGAGGTTTATCTGGATTTTATTCATCTTCCTCTCTGACCCCACCACATATCAGGATGTGTATAAGAAATCTGTAATAACCAGGGTCTGTCAGCCCAGCCTCTATTTTCCCTGCCCAGTGCTAAAAGGAGCCTGCAATGGCAGGGTAGCAGTCACTGTTGTTTCCTCTGGGAAGGATTTCTCCTTCAAGTACTAAAGCTCCTATGCAAGTATTGCCCAGAGTACTGGGCATAATATTAAATGTAATCATTAGAAGTGACACTCCCATTTCCTGTCTTGGTCCCTGAATTCATGTTTTCTGCAAGGGCTTGTACCATATATCAAACACATGTAGATATAAGTCTCACAGCTAAGATGGCACTCCAACCTTTCAAGATATTGACTTCAAGTTGGCACCATAACTGGCTCTCACTTCAGTCATTCCACTGTTTTATAAAGCCAGTTGTCTCCAGGACAGACGATTTATGATAGGACCGTGAATTCTCATGGGCATTAACCTGTTGACTTCCTCTCCAAAAAAATGTGACTTTCTTGGTGAAAAGCAACATTGAGTGGGAGACTACTGAAATAGTGAACAAGGCTTTCAGAATGTCTACAGATGATGGTTTTGTCTACAGATCCAGGGAAGACAAGTAAATACAAATCCAAGTAGTGTCTACTTTAATAAGGACACATTGCTTCTCCCTCCACAAGGGATGGAGTCAAATATAATGAACCTGCTACCATGTAAATGGCAGGTCTTCTTGGAGTGGTATTAGTTGGGAAGGTCAGAGTTGGTCACTAGAACTGGTAAGTTGGTAATCTGGGGAAGTCCACATAATGACCAGAGCCTGAAACTGATATGATTGGGTAAGAGTTAGAACTGTGGCAGGGGTCACTCCACAGGAACTGGGAACACAGAGGATGGGGTGGACCAAGAGGAGCTAAAATAGTATAAATAAACAAAAGCAGCCAGTGCTGGAAGCTTCATTTAAAGCAAAAAGGAGGAGAAATACTCTGGTTCATTCTGCCCTCCAGTCTTCTACCAGTACCTCCCACTGGCCAAATCTACTTGAAAACAAGTTGGCAAAGGAACCTGGGAAATGAAGTTCCCTGCAATACAGATGGCATGAGCTCTTCAAGGAGTCCACCAGAAGGTACAGGAGTCCACACAATGCAAACTGTTGAGCTCAACCCTGTAAATCAGAGCAGTCTTCAGCACCAATACTGCAGGCCTCAGAGGTCACGGCCAGGCTAAAGGTACTTAGTCTCTCTCAGGTCTTATGGCTAGAAGATGAGTCATCACTACAGTCACACTTGTGTGATACCTAGTGATTATTTTATAACTTGTACCTAAAGCAATAATGCATTGCTGATGCCACCAAGAGGTGACCACACTGATTTCTGGGGTGATCTGGTTGAGGGTCAAGGAAGCACCTAAGTATGTCCCATTAACAGGATTTGTGGATTCCTGAGAAGCCACCCTCAGCAAATGTCCCTGTTTGATATCATCTCTAGTCTTCTCTGAGACTTATTTCCTTTAAGTTGACCTCGTAAAATATAACTCATAAAAATGGATGTGTACTGGTGCCTAATTTTACCAATTCTCATACCCAGTAATCTGCTGGACTCATGGAGGGGTGACTTACCCCTTAAGGCAGCCAGAGTTCCAAGAAGAGGTCAACAGTGAGGGGGGTGAAAGCAACAGTGGACAATTCATTGCTCATGCCCATTTGGCTATTTAGGATAAAGCTTTTTCTCTTTGGTGCAGCCTTTGAGACCCTCACACAAAGATGGCTTGCTTTTTTCTGGGGCAAGAACCCCCATGATTACTGGGGCAAAGAAGATGTACCCGCATTCTGAGAGAAGAAGGAAAACATTTATTAGAGGACTTCTGTATGCCAGATCAAGCCTTTTCAAATGTACTATGTCATCAGTTCATACAATTCCTCTATGCAGTAGTGGCAGTACTCCATTAACAAGAAAACTGAAGCTCTGATAAGTAAGGCACTTTCCTAAGGACACATAACTAAAGAGTGGAGAACCAGAGTTTGAGGTAACAGCACCCAAGGCCATCCTCCCAGAAAACGTTTGAGAAGACCCTCTCAGGAGAGAGGCAAGTCAAGAGACTGTTGGTGTCTAGGTACCCAAACTAGGGGGATCAAAGTCCCTTAAAACTAAATCAGATCTGATTCAATTGGGATTTATAAAGATTGCAAGAGAAAAATATGTGGGGTTTCGTGACACTGCATTGACAGAGGATTCTGGAGCCTTGTCTAGCAGTGATTGTTTTCCAAACTCTGTCTATAACTGCTTTGAATGTTCAGTGACCCCCTAGTGTAGACTAAACAATGGTAATGTTACAGTAAATTACACGATGCCGTCACGTGAAAGTAATCTGCTTTGTGTGATAGATTTACCATTCAGAGTTCCCCATTACTCACCAAATCTGAGGGTTGGGGGAAAGAAAAGAGAAATTGCCCCATTTGCATCTGCTTTCCAGCACAGGACACCTCTCGTGCCCCTTCTCTCTAACCCCACTCACATCTGACTCTGTGTCTGGAGTCGACTCCCTCACAGAGTATCCATTGGACACCAACTCCAAACAAGGCACTTGACCATCTGTGAGGGAACTTCAGGGTCTCAGTCGAGGAAGCTCAGTTCAAGTTCAATGCTTCCCACTACATGCACTCACTTATTCGATAAAAGACTACTTTTAAAGTTAAGGCATTCCTGGCATGGCCTGTCACTTCAGGCCACATTATTAGTGTGTTGTCCTTCCTGCCAGGCCTTTACTGGCTCTCTCCTGTCTTAGAGATTCAGGTTCTCTCTCCTTTCAGACAGTGTATCCCATTTCCACCTTCCAGCCTCAAGTTAAGCTATTGACCCATGAGAAGGGTTAGGGCAGGGATAAAGGGAGGTGGGGAGGAGGGGCAGGCCCAGCTCTTTGGTTCCCAAGAGAAGCTGGGTTCTTTCCTGTTATCTATCTTCTCCCTTCAGCCTGTAACCTAGGTCCGTTTAGAGGATGTCCTTTTTCCTGTCTCTGTACTAAACAAACTGGGATTCTCTGTGGCTTTTGGTCCTGAGGGATTTGTCTGCAGCCCTGCCCTTTTTCTGTATCCTCTCTGATCTTGTCCCTCTTCCTGCCTCAGTTTTTCTCCCCTCCCCCGCCCCCAGGCTCACTTTTCCTGCCCTTTACTCTTTCCAGCTCCCTGATCACTCAGGCTATTGTCCCAGGAATTCACTCATGCTCCCCCTTCATCATCTTTTCTACAAATAACCTTGGCATTACCTGCTTACATCTGACACAGGTCCTAGCCTTTTCCTCCATCCCAGACTATGTCATTTTCCTTGCACAGTCCTGTTCACAGCTTCACAATCCATATCAGCATTTCAAAGCAATAGTCATTGATCCCAACCACACTAATAAAATACTTAAGACTGCACTTTCACATTTAACAAAACATGTGGGGTTTTTTTGGCCAATGATGACAATTTTTCCAGGAGACAATGCATTCTTTCCTAGAGAGAACACAGCAAATGTGCAGAGCAAATCAGGAATACTCCTGCAATTACGTGCACGTGAAATGTTTTGGTCTAATGTTAAAGTCAATATGTGTCTAACAACAAGCTTTTCTCCTCTCCACTCTTCAGTGTCTCTAGAAGATCTTAAAACACTTACAATCAAAAACCTCCATAATCTCTTGGGGAAATTTCCCCGACATATTTGTGGTCTTATTTACTATATATACAGGCAAGTCTATTAAAAGGAAAATTTATGTTGTCCAGTGTCAAAAGCCAAAGAGAAAAATATGTTTCAGCATGAGAAAGAAGCAAGCAACTACAAAGTCAAATAGAATTCTGAAACAACTTCAAGGAATGATGGAGTAGGACAAGCAGAAGTAAATTGAGGCAGAATAACTCGATTTTTTGTACATGGATTTCTTGCTAAGCCAGAGAAACTCTGGTAGTATCAGTTCTCTCATGCACCACAAAACTCAAATCACAAGTAAAGCTGCTCTCAGGAAAGTTAGAAACCAGAAAGCAAGGTATTTCATAGGAGTATAGAGTTTTAGAGACAGAAGGGACTTTAAAGACCAGTTATCCAGACAACTAGATGATAAAAAGACAGACTCCATAAAGTAGTCTCAAATGGCACTAGATAATAGAATGATAGCTAACATTTATTTTTTTTAATTACTATCATAGAAAAAAACACTTCATGTGCGATCTATCCTCTTAACAAATGTTTAAAACTACAATATATTGTTGCTGACTATAGGTACAATTATGTACAGCTGATCTCCAGCACTTATCCATCTTGCTTGACTAAAATGTCACACCCTTGATTAGTATAGTAATCCCCCATTTCCCCCTCCCCCCAAGACCTTACAAAGTGATATCCTCCACACTAAGTATTTTCTATACCTCATTTTATTTCACCACACAATAGCCCTTTTAAGGTAGGTACTACTATTATCCTCATTTTCCAAGCGAGCAAATTGAGACTGATTAAATAACTCATTCCTGGATTTACAGATGGAAAGCAGCAGGGCTGGTTTTCAATGAAAGCAGCTTGACTGCACAGACCTCTTAACCTAGCTATCAAATCACCACAAGGATCTGGTCAATTCAAACTTCTGGTTAAACCACTCAGATGATAAAAGCAGATACATTTAGAAGGAAATGATCCATCAGATCCAAGATGGCAGAGTAGATAAACACTGTGCCTGCTTCCTTTCATGAACACAATAATATTACAATTAAATTATAGAAAAATCAACCTGGAGAACCATCTGATCTGGCAACAGAAGTTTAATAACTAAGGCTATAAAGAAGAAGTCAGGTTGAAACTGGTAGGAGGGCAGAGATGGGAAACAGCCTGGCCCCAAATCCCCATGTGTGGTTGAGAATCAGGAGGGATATCTGGATGGGGAGGGTCCCCCTGGAGGAGTGAGGGACCACAGCTCTACACCAGGTTTCTGAGCCCAGAGTACTGGTGCCGGAAAGAGGAGCCCCCAGAACATGTGGCTGTGATAAACAGTGGGGCTTCTGACCACCATTCGGATGGGATGGAAGGCTGTGGGAAACCCAGATGTCCTCTTAAATGGCCCGTGCGCAGACTAGCTCAGTCACAAGCACTTACCCTGAGCTCCAGCGGAAAGACAGTTACTTGAGGAGCTTTGCCAGCATACGGGGGGCAGACTGAGGTGTGTGGCTTTGAGGTAAGCTTTGGAGGACAGTCAGCGTTTTCCTTGCGTGGAGTCCTTCTCCTGGGCAGCTGGCAGGTGGGCGCCATCTTTGCTGTGTTGAGCCCTCCCCCACAAAGCCAAATCTGAATCTGATTGGCCTGGTGAGCTCCACTGCGACCCCACCCCACCCAAATCCCCCAATGCCCAAGGCACTTTCTCGTGAGCAGCCAGCCCCGCCCACATTGTATTCTTTCTTGAAAAACTATCGGAGTCCATCCGTGGGCCTCAGGCAGGCAGCAACTGGCCTTGCTGTGCTCTGAGACTTCTGTTGAATAGCTCCAGATCCACCATTGGTACCAAACCATAGTCTACATTAACCTGGTGACCACAACTCTTCCCACTTTTGTGACTCCCTGGGGCCCCGCCTCACCCAACTTGCATACTGCACAAGCCTTTATCAGGGGATGAATTAAGGAAGCCAGGAGGTGGCAGCAGGCCTCAGGGTGTTCTGGCTTTTTGCAGAGCAACCCCAGGTTCAGTACTGGTGGCAGCCATTCTCGGTTTGCAGCATGGCCTCTCCCACACGCTTCCAACTTTAGCACAAGCAAAGAACAACTACAGATTGCTTTTTAGCTCCTATGGTAGTCCCCGGTCAGTGACAGGCAGTGGGTGGATTTGGCCTGCACCAGAGCCCCTCCCAAGAGGCCACAGAACCAACATACTTGGAGGTTGGCTTCAGACCACAGCAGAGCACCACCCAATTAGCCCCACAAGAGGCACACACAAAGGGTGATCTCAACAGGCACCAGAACCTGCTGGGGCAAATCCCAGTCAGTGGGGTAAGACCCTGTTCAGCAGCCTCTAAGCACTGGATGTGGCCAAACCCCACAGCCAGTCAGCCTGAGGATCAATCCCACCCACTGAGGTGCCAACAGCAATCAAGGCTCAACTATGATAGGAGAGCACACACAATCCACAGAGCACACTCCTGGAACACCCAGAGAAGGTAACCAGGGAGACTGTGCCAGGGCCCCACAGGGCATCTACTAAATAAGGTCACCCTCCAAGACTGGGAGACATAGCAGAGCTACCTAATACATAGAAACAAATACAGAAAGGCAGCAAAAATGAGGAAACAAAGAAATACATTCCAAGTGAAAGAACAGGAGAAAAGTCCAGAAAAAGAACTAAACAAAATGGAGGCAAGCAACCTACCAGATACAGAATTCAAAACACTGGTTATAAGGATGCTCAAGGAACTTAGTGAGAATTTCAACAGAGATATAACATGCATAAAAAATAACATAGAAACCATTAAAAAAAAACAGTCAGAAGTGAAGAACACAATAACTGAAATGAAGAATGCACTAAAAGAAATCGCCAGCAGACTAGATGAAGCAGAGGATCAAATCAGCAATTTGGAAGACAAGATATCAGAAAACACCTAATTGGAACACCAAAAAGAGAAAAAGAATAAAAAAGAAACGAGGAGAGTTTAAGAGATCTCTGGGACATAGGAGTACCAGAAGGAGTAGACAGAAGGCAAAGGATTGAGAACCTATTTGAAGAAAAAAATGACTGAAAATTTTCCTAACATGGTAAAGGAAATAGACATACAAGTCCAGGAAATGGGCAGAGTCCCAAACAAGATGAACCCAAACAGGCCCACACCAAGACACATTGTAACTAAAATGGCAAAGGTTAAAGACAGAGGGAATCTTAAAAGCAGCAAAAGAAAGGCAACTAGTAACTTATAAGGGAGCCTCCATAAGGTTGTCAGCTGATTTTTGAACAGAAACTTTGCAGGCCAGAAGGGATTGGCACAAAATATTCAATGTAATGAAAAGCAAGGACATACAACCAAGACTACTCTACCCAGCAAGGCTATAATTTAAAATAGAAGTACAGATAAAAAGTTTCCCAGACAAGAAAAAGTTACATGAGTTCATCACTAGCAAAGCAGTATTACAAGGAATGTCAGAGAGTCTTCTTTAAGATTGGGGGGGGGGGGGAGCGGGGATGGGGGGGAGAGATCAAAGTTATGAATAATAAAATGGCAATAGCTACATACCTATCAACAATGACTTCCAATGTAAATGGATTAAATGCTCCAATCAAAAGACATAGAAGAGCTAAATGGATAAGAAAACAAAACCTTTACATATGCTGCCTACAAGAGACTCATTTCAGATTGAAAGACACACACAGATGGAGGAAGTAAATGGATAGAAAAGTTATTTCATGAAAATGGAAACAGACAAACAAAAAACAGAAAAGGTTGGAATAGCAACCCTTATACCAGACAAAATACACTTTAAAACAAAGGCTATAACAAGAGACAAACAAGGACTCAGTAACCCCACTTCTGAGTATTTATCTAAAGAAACCCAAAATGCTACTTCAAGGGGACCTGTGCATCCATATGTTCATTGCAGCATTGTTTACAATGGCCAAGATGTGGAAACAACCTAGGTGTCTGTTGAAGAATTGATAAAGAGGAGGTAGTACTGTATATGTATGTAATGTACATATGTGTATATATATACATATTACATATATGTATATATACATGTATGTGTGTGTGTGTATACACACACATACAACAGAATATTGCTTGGCCATGGAAGGGAATGTGTTCTTGCCATCTACAGAGGCAAGGATGGACCTGGATGGTACTGTGCTGAGTGGAGTGTCAGACAGATGCAATGTGATTTCACTTACATATAGAATCTAAAGAACAAAGTAAACAACAACAACAACAACAAAGAACAAAAACAAGCTCATAGACACAGAAAACATTTTGATGGTTGCCAGATGGGAAGTGGGTTGGAAGTGTGGGTGAAAAAAGGGGAAGGGATTAAGAAGTACACATTGGTAGTTACAAAATAGTCATGGGGATGTAAAGTAAAGCAAAGGGAATATAGTTAATAATATGGTAATAACTGGTATAGTGCCAGGTGGGTACTAGACTAGTCAGGAGGATCCCTTCTTAAATTATATAAATGTCTAACCACTATGCTGTACACTTGAAATTAATATAAAATAATATTGAATGTCAACTGTAATTGAAAAATTATAAAGGTGGGGGAAGGTGAAGAGGAATAAGAGTTTCAAATTTCCAGGTATAAAACAAATAATCATGGGGATGTAAGGTACAGCATAGGGAATATCATCAATAATAGTGCGACAGCGTGGGACGGTGTCAGATGGTTGCTGGACTTACCCTGGGGATCACTTCCCTGGGTATATAAATTGTGAATAATTATGGTGTACACCTGAAACTAATATAATATTGTATGTTAGCCATATTTTTAATAAAAATCTTTTTTTAAAAAAAAGGCATATGAATTTAGGAAGAGCTTTTTGGGTTTCTACCTTCTGAGTGAATGGTGCCTACAGCAGTTAGAATAATGTAGGTTGTGCTACAATACAAACAGTCCCCAAATCTCAATGTCTTATAATAATAGAAGTTTATTTCCCACTCATGCTATATTGGGGCAGCAGTGAATTTGGCTTCACACTCTTCTCACTCAAGAGTCAGGCTGAAATTCCACAACGTCTTGACTAGGTCTTCGGGAGAAGGGATGATCCTGGAAGTGACGTGGACACGCATTTGTTGTTAACAAGAAGATGCTTTCATCTTCATCTCAGGATAGTGTAAGAAATTCCCATTGGAAATCATCTATGTTGTAACTGAATCTAATGAAATATGTATTCCAAAATATTATTCTCTAACACAGTTTGAACAATTAAATAGATACATAATAAGCATAAAAAAGAAAAAGACTCAGACTGCAGAGCCTTCCTCTCTGGCTGGGAGACGGGAAGATGACAACTTGTACACTGACCTTAAAAGCTTTTCCCTGAAGGTGATACTCAGCAATTCTGCTCACAAAGCAAGTTACTCCTAATTGCAAAAATGTGGGGGAAATACAGTCTAAGGCCCCAGAGCATAGCCAAAGGGGAAAGCCTGGAAATATTTATGAACAGCCCCTCTACCACAGCACCAAATTCATGCAGGTTCCCTGTGAACCCATGTGACTCTGATTGTGTTGCCTAGTCCTAATTCCGTAAACTTAAATTTGTTTGAGTCCTTTGAGTTTATCTGTGTACTTCATGAACAGGTCTAATCCCAAATTATTTACTACCACGGCTGCTCTTTTAGAGCACTAAATACACTGTCCCTCAAGCACACAACTACATAGGTAACCTTTCAGACCAAATTAATAAAAATAAGATTTGACTAAAACTACATGAAAGCTACAGTCCAATTAACAAACAGAAAAATTGAGACTTTATGCCTTGCAGAAATTCCTAGCCTCTTGCCTGGCACAAAATAAGCACTCAATAATTGCTAGTTTCCTTAAACATATCAAACTCCAATTAATCTTTCTTCAAGAGACACATCTATCTTAATGTCTGCCAGAGACTGTGGAAGGCTAGCAACACTTCTTTCTGGCTCTGAGGCTGCTTACAGACACAGGGCATACTAAAAAATTACAAGACAAAAATGAATGAATGACCTGGAGAGTTGTTGCCCCAAAGCTCTTCCCCAGGGAGAAACTGTTGAAAACAAGTTAGTTCTCTGGGCCATGGTTATTTTCACATGATCTCAACCTCTTAACCCATAGCTCTTTCTATTAATTATTAACCAGAACAGTTTGCAAACATTTCTGACATGTGATGATATTCAACATGTAATTACATCCTAGTACAGAAGACTAGAGGTAAAAGCAGGTGGAGGACAAAGGAGGTTTTCTCAGAGAGAGAAAAAAAAAAAAGAGCAAAACTACAATTGGCAAAATGGAATTTTCCTATTAACTGCTGGAAAGGTAGATATGGGTGTCCAGAGGCAAAATGCAAAAATCTCCACACAAAAGTAAACCATGGTAATCAGAATTGCAGATCTTGAGGGAAACCCGTGGTATGAGAGCAATTCTCTTTGAGAATTTAGAAAATCAACAAGGGCAGTGCCAATCGCATAATTCAGTTCATCCCTTTTCTGATTAAAACCAGGGTCAGAGGAATGCCAGTCTACTAGAAAAAAAAAATAGATTTTTTTTTTTTTTTTTTTTTTTACTGGTCTCACCCATGCTGAAGACACTTTGATGATGGACAATCTCCCCAACTATACTCTACCTTACTTAACCCCAGATATGAATACCTCCAACTGAAACCTTGCTTCTTCATTTTGCAATATGAAGAAATGCTTGCTGGGGGAACTTTCTAGCCGGATACCCTTGAATACACTTCCTGATGAAGAGGGAGATGCGCCAGCTGCCACTACAGATGCTGAAAGAACGGGGAACAAGTGAAGCTGATTGTAATAATACGTTGCACAGGCTGAAGGAGCTATGGTGATGGAGAGCCCCAGTTCAGGGGGTAGGCACCTTCCAGATTCCAAAGGCCAAGGCAAAATTTGGCCCATGGCTGTAGCAAAACTATGAGGATTGCTTGCTAATATGTTACATGGCATGGGAAGGCTGCAGAATCTCTCTTAAAAAGTAAAAGAAATAGTAGCATCGCGGGAAACTGAAAGTTTCTTGTTCCTAGAGATTCTGATTGGCAATTTAAGTAAAATGTATAGGCTGTGATTTCAGAGACACAGACAAGGCTCTCAGCCAAGAAATATACCATTTTATTACTTGCAAATGCTTTCATTTCCATCATTACAGATGCATCTCTTTTATTTAAGTCCTGGTCTGTTGTTAAAATAAAAATTTCAGGCCGTAAATCAGCATCAAATCATTTACACCATTCTATGAATTAATTAATATATTAGCATCCTATCCCAGAGAACTGTCAACACCTCCTAGTAACAAAATGGGGGAGAAAGAAAAATAAAACAGTGTTCCATGCCTGAGGGGGATTTTATAGCATAGAGGAACAGATTACTTTAGACTTAAAAATCAGAGGTTGAGAAGTAGTGAGAAGTAGGTTTCTGGAAATAAAATAGGAAGAGGAAAACATGTGGATGGCAAAAGTAAAGTTAAATTTTATTCCTTTATTTGAATGTTTTTGTTTGATTCAATAAATTCATGCATTGAGACATTTGCAAAAATGGTATTTTTGAAGGCTAAGATATATTAATCTTTTTGGCCAAAGATGAAGTCCTGAAAACTACAGTGTCTTATTCTTTTTATTGCTTTTAACTGCCTTTTCACTGCCTAGAAGACTACCTGTCACATGGCAGATAGTAAACATTTTTTCCTGAATGAATAAGTGAATGAATGAATAAAACTAAAGCTTTAAATCCAAATAAACAGCATTTGCTTCACCATTATCATATGAGAGGTTGTGTACTTATTCTAATCATCCCATTATTGCTTATAATATATCCAGACACTGTTCTGAGAATTGCCAAAGCAAGTGACAAAGTCATTTTTAAATCATCAGTGGTATCAAGTCATCTCCCGCTGGTGAAGTATTTGGTTTTATTATTTTTGTTTTTAAATTTGTTGCCAGTTCAATAGCAGATGAATTTTTAAGCCAGTTCTATTTTTTAATCAAAAAAGAGATATAATTTTATGAAAAAGTTAGACTGATTTCCTTGTGTGACATAGCACATTTAAAAGAGAGTCCCAATCACTCCAAGAAAGTTGTAAACAATGACAGCTTTGTTGGGCCAATTGGCTTGCCCTCCCTAGTGGCTCCTTTGAAAGATAAGACATGGGAATATCTAAATTTGGGTCTATTTACTATTAAACAAATGAACAAAAAAATTGTATTAAAGTCACGCTTTACGTTACCTTCTATTATTCATTACATGCATCATAAAAAAGATAACATTTTTAAAAATCTCTTTTAGGGTAGGGAATGATGTATACTTCCTTTGTATTACCGCCTCTCACCACTTGCCCTAGATCCAGCTTAGGCAATAAATACTGTATGTATAGGGCAAGGACTGCCACATAGAGATCTCCAGCTCTGACCTATCCCGTGAGCTCTTGATTTATTTTTTCAACTGTCTATTAGACTCCCCACCTGGATGTATAATACCTATCTCAAACATGTCTAAAAAAAGTCTTACATCCCTTAGTCTTTCCCTTTTCAATTCTTGCCTATAACTCTAATGTCGCTTCAACCAGAGTGATCTTTCAAAAACGTGTATCAGGCAATGCAAACCGTGAAAGTCCTACCATCACTTTACAATCCAATTTTATTGCCCTGGGGCATAGTACGCTGACCTGGCCTCTGCCTCTGCTCCAACAACTCTACCCGTTACTCACGCTGCTCAAGCCCCTCTGTCCTGCCTGCTGTTTCCAGACCCGCTAAGCTCATCAGAGACTCCACCCCCTCATCCTTTCCCTTCCTTCTGCCTACAATTCCCATCCCCCAATCTTCACATGTCTAATTCCTTCTCATCATCAGGATTCTCATCATCAAATGCCATTTTCTTAAAAAGGTATTTCCTGATGTATCTAAAATATCCCTACTCTAGTCACTCTCCGTCCCCTCACCCTGCTTTGTTTTACTCAGAGGATTAATCATATCTGAAATCATTATTTTGTTGTTTGTTTATTGTCAGTTCCCCTACCTCTAGAATGTCAGTGCCATGTGGGTAGGAATTTTGCTTCACTTGTTTACTGTTAGAGCGTAGAACAGCACTTGGCACACACCAGGCATACTATGAATGAATGAATAAATGAATGAATGAATGATTATTCAATAAACCCTAAAAATTATGTGGTAGTTCTATGAAAGATGTATGATCAGATTGCACTTTTCCGAAAGTAAAAACCCTGCTAATGGAGACAGCAGCCATCAGTTATGTAAACAAACCATTGGACTTAGAAGTAATGTATGCGCACAGGCTTGCCTGGGTGACTAGATGTGCAGCCTGTGTTACTAGCTGGCAAACAGGGTAAGTATCATTTCACACTGTCCTCAGAATCTTTGAGTATGAGGTAAAATGCTTCCTTGGGCAAGTGCAAGATGGCTTGAAATAAAGGAATATATTTTACCCTGGCCATTTCTGACAAGGTGCAGAAAATGACCAATGTTGGCATCAATTACCTGTCCTTCTTTGCTCTCTCTCCTTTTAAAGTGTGGAGCCTGTTGGGAAAGAGGCATTACATGAATTCAAAGCATTATGATATCAAAACCCCATAATTATTTAAACTATGTGGTATAATCTGTGCACAGTCAGTGATTAAGTATGCCACAATTAAAACAATATCATGTAACTAATTACAAAGAGTTAGACAGCCTGTGCTATCGCTCTGCTTGGTGTCCGAATGTTACACAGAAGACTGTAATTCTACTCTGCAGACACCATTAAAAGTCTTCCAACATATTTTTAAATCCCTGGCTGTCTGAGGGGTGAGTTGGGTCAGGGAAGGATGGGTGATGACAAAGAGTGGGGAAGAATCCTGAATGGATTTTGGGCTTTTAGAAAAGCCTTTCATCATGAGAGGGAAAAATAATTAAAAATGATTCTCAGGAAAATATTTCTTTCTCTTTACAAAGACTGTCTAATCAGAAAGCCAGATAGTTTGGCTGGACTACAGGAGCTATCTAGAAGACAGAAAGAATGGTTGATATTTCCCCATTTAGACCAAAGCTACAATTATTTTCCTAGTCGGAACAGATGAGGGAAAGAAGAACGGAGCCAAGGGCTAATGTTAAATTCATCATTTCACATGGTTATCCACACAAGGCCAGTGGCATGAGTAAAACACTTTACATGTATGTATCCCTTTGTTAACAGTAGGTTTATGTGGGGGTTTTTTTCATTGACATTATCATTATTTTTATTCTAAACAAACGGTAGGAGAGGCATTCCATACGTACATAGGCCAAATGGCAAAAGGACGATATCAGACATCAAAAATTTGTCCCAGGTCGCTAAGAAATGGCTACAAAATAATTCAAACTGATAATTTTTACCCCAGTCCCAGGCTCCCCTGAGAAAACTGTACAATTCGAATCACTCTGTGTGGGGTGATACAAGATAATGGGACAATGAGCCTTGACAGTAGGAAAGTATCAGGGCGTACCTTAGATCCGCCAGTCCTGGACCAGTAACATCTGCATTGCTTGGGCACTTGCTAGAAATGCAACTTCTGGAATCCTAACCCAGACCTGCTGACTGAGGAACTCTGGAGGTGGGACCCAGCAATCTGCGTCTTAATAAGACATCCTGGTGATTCTGGTGCCAGCTCAAGCTTGAGAGACACTGCCTTCTTGTTGTTACTGTCGAATTTATTTTCCCGCTTTATTGAGATATAATAATTGACATATAATATTGTGTAAGTTGAAGATGTATGCCACGATAGCTCTCCATCACTTTCCCTAGAGAATTATAGGATCCAAACATGCCTTCCCCTCCGTGTTCCAGGCCTCCCTACCTCCTCTAACCTTCACCTTCCCATATGCTAGGTGTGTCACTAACAAATACAAATAAACTGCCAGCTAAACTCCCCTCTGACCTGAGGAGAAGAGTGTAGTAGACCCTCCTCTAAAACCAAATCAGAGAAAGAGAGCTAGAATGTCATGTTTTTTCTCTGGATAGAGCTAAGCTAGTAGGAAAAAAAATAATTTACAATAACATCATACATTGGATCTTAGAATAAAGAGTCTTAGATTGTAAATTCTTTGATTTCTGGTCCCCTTGAACGGTCTTCAGTACCTGGCGCTAATGCTTTGGCTATATTGGCAAATTATACACATTTGTTCAAGTAAATGAAGTAGTATTTTTAACAGGCTCCAGTTACTCTACCTACGGGAGGCAGTTATCTTCAGTTCTGTTTTCTCTCCACTGTCTCCCATGTACATCATCCTGAACATAGGGAGAAATGGCCCTCTACCAGGCTCCCTGAATTAAAAGTCTGATCTTATGGGAAAGCACAAACTTCATTCATTCATTCATACTTCTCTTCATTCCACAAATGTGAACTGCACATCTGTGACAAGTCGGGTGCTGGGCTAGAAACTAGAGAAATACTCAGGTATGACACCACCCTTCACCTGGGAGCACACAGTTTACTAGAACTGTGAATGATTAAGCACAAAAGAAGGTGCTAGTTGCTATAACGGAAGTGAGCACAAGATATATGAGGCAAGAGGGTACATTCAAGTCTGTTTCTCAGAATGTGGCAGAGCGTCTGGCAGCACTGTGCCTGAATATGCTCTGTATGTACTCCTAATGCAGCAAGTAAAATGAAGCCTGCTCTGTGGGAATTAAAAACTTGTTCTGTGATCTGACCGTGGTAATGACCAGTATTCGTCAGTTTAGAATTGGCCAAGGACATAAGGATTTGGAAAAAAATAAAACCCTTCCTTAGGATTGTCTGAATATTCTTACTGCAAACGACTTTCACGGCGCTGTATACTGTGTCTGTGTGTCTGTTCATTTGTGCCTCCTTGACGACTGAAGTCAAGGCCTAATGCTTGGCAAAAAGAATCAGAGCGGCATGCCACCCACTCCCCTTTCTGCTGCCCCAGTGATGCTAGACTTTGTGCAAATCTACCCTAAGCAACTAGGGACTATAACTAGGGAAATTGATTTCCTTAAAAAGCAAAGGCAATGGATTTGCCAAAAGAGTTTCTAGGAGGATATGCCTGGAATTTGGGATTTTTGATTTGTGTTTCTACAAACCCTGGGCAAGCTGCCCTACTAAAATTACCATTAAGTTGGATTTATGACCAAGTAATGGTACATTTCTCTCATTAAAGACAGGTCTTCTCTATCTGTCTGGGCTCGAGCATGACCTGCGTGGGAAAACAATAAATCACCAGCCCCTCACTGTTCTTTTGTGCGCCTTGGGAGTAGAGGTGGGATGCCAGAGCGGTTAAGGTCAGCTTTGTGATTTGCGTCCCAGGAGGGCAGAAAAAATCAGTTTGAGGATTTGCTAAAGGATCAACAAAATAATTGATAACCAGTGTGCTGGCATCATTCCGCAGTTGGAATGCCTTTGAAACCGTTCCCAAATGGCATTGGGGATTAGTGAAGATTCCTGAACAGAGAATGAGTTATGTGACCTGGGGCATACTTTAACTCTGCCTTTGACCTGGACGACATTGTGAAGAACACTTAACCTCAGCGACCTCTTCGTCTGTCAAGTAGGTAGAATAACGGCTGCAACCCAGATGGAGCCTACAAAGCACAGAGAGAAGGCCTCCAAAAGTGGCTGGTTATTTCTGGGGGCTTCCCAAAGTTCTTTATTAAAATCAGAGACACAAAAGCAGATGATAAACACAACATCAAACCTGATTTCAACCCTCAGTCTCAAATTAGGGGATACCGACAGCTGATGTTCTTTGCTTGCGTTCCAGTGCTTCCTCACTTTCAGGTTTTTGTCTCGAGGAAACAATAATGATAATTGTGATAGCTAGTATTTATTGAGTGTTTGAAACCTCAGGCCAGGCACTGTACTAAGCCTTTTACCTGCATTTCTTGTCCTCACGATTATGCTGTGAGGTGGGGATTTTCAGCTCCATTTTGCAAATGAGAACCCTGGGCTTTGTGGAAGCCAACCTAGGGACAAAGCTAGGACTCAAATCCAGACAGGGCTATTTCTAAAGCCCATGTTTTTAAGCATTGACGATCTCTAGCAGAGGAAATAGCAAACAGTGGAAGAAATCCTGCCTGTTCTTAAATGTCTAGATCAAATTTTTCAAACGTTAGATAAAATTTTTAATATTATGAGGCTTAATAATTGGTTGCTTGGGAATATATCTTTTAAATTACTTTCACCGTACAGAAATCCATTCAATAGCTATTCCAGTCCGACCTACAGTTAACTATCTTTCTGTCCTGTACTTAGAATATTCAAAGCAGAAGCATTTCCAAGATAAACTCTCTGCCTTAACTCCAGTCAGCTCTCACACTCCATTCTTTTGCAAGTCTTATACTTTCTATAGCCTTAGATCATATCATAATATAAATTCTTTCCTATTACCAAGGATTTCATTATGTGGCCCTCAAAACTTTATTCCCTTTAAGAACTTATAATTTATTCCAACCATTTCTGAAATAAATTATTATAAACTTTTTTTTTTTTTTTTGATGACTCAAGGTCCTCTGGAGCATTCATGCTTCTAAGGCTTTCTGTAGCTATACAAAATAAATCCAGACTTCTGTGCATTGTAGTTTTTGAATCTTTATTTTGTTTCTCTCTCCTCCCACCATTGTAAACTGTTATTCTACATGCTGTCAGTGTGGTCTTGCTGCTTATAATCTATCTTGCTTTGTAAATAATTGTCTGGATAAAGGCCTGAGGGACTATTCATGTTTTTACTGTGGAGTAAAATGCATGGGCTTTGTGACATGTACTTTCATATTATCATTTAGTTTATTCTGAGTTCATAACAGTCTTCCTGATGGTATGTCTGACCAAAGACGTAAGTTGAATATGAATGCAAGTTGGATTTTTGTTTGCAAGTCATATATACATATATAGAAATAGAAATAGATACAGAGGATGATATAGCTATAGCTATATAGACAGCATGCATGGGTGTTTTAACTTAAACTGTTTGCAAACCAGACATAATACAGGGAGAACCATGAGAACAAGGGGCTTCTCTACACTGAAAACTGTTTTTGAAAGTTTGCTTTGGGTCCACAATTCAAGTTTAAACATTACTTACCTCAATGCTTATTTATACTACAATGCTTTATACAGAAAAGTCACTCGATAAATGCTAATTAAAGAAAATCATGCAAAAAAAAAAGGCATTCAATGCCAAATCATTTAATTGTTTGCTAATACTTTTTTCTTCCCAGCTCCACCTATGTTCCTCTTTAAGGTTAAAAGAGTTTATAAAATAACTCGCATATGTTAAAACTCTTTAAAAAAATACTAAACGCTAATAGAATGAAAATATAATCCACAGACTGAGAGAAAATATTTGCAAATTATGTATCTACTAAAGAACTTTTATTAAGAATATATTTTTTTAAATCTCAAAACTCAATAAAAATATGAACAAAAATTCAGATGGCTCCTTCACCAAAGAAGATATGCAGATGGCAGATAAGCACATGAAAAAAATTTCAACATCATTAATTATTAGAGAAATGCAAATATAAACCACAATGAGATTCCATAACATGCTTGTTAGAAGGGCTACAATTAAAAAGAACGACCATTCAAAATGTTGGTGAGGATATAGAGGAACTGAAACTATGATAGGCTCCTGGTGGGAATGTGAAATGGTGCCAAAATTTTGGAAAACAGTTTCTTAAAACATGAAACATTAAACATTAAATCCTATGATCCAGCCATTCCAATCCTAGGTATTTACTCAAGAAAAATGAAATCAGATGTCCATATGAGGATTCATACACGAATGTTCATAGCATATTTATAAATAATAGTCAAAAACTAGAAACAACCCAAACATCCATCAACATGTGAATAGATAAACAGATTGTGGTACATCTACACAATAGAACACTGCTCAGCAACTACAAGAAATACATTTATGCATGCAACAACATGGCTGTATCTCAAAATAATTATGCTGAGTGAAAGAATCCAGAAAAAAAGAAACATATTCTCTATACTTCCATTCATATAAAATTTTGGAAAATGCAAACTAATCTGTAGTAACAGAAAGCATCTAGCACAATAGTTACCTGGTGGCTGGAATGGATAAGGGTGCAAGGGAAGATTTACCAAAAACAAGGAAATTTGTAGGGACAACGGATCTGTTTGCTATTTTGATTATGGCAATGGTTTCATGGGTGTATAAGTGTGTCAACAATTCTCAAATTATACTCTTTAAGTTTATGCAGTTTATGGTTTGTCAATTATACCTCAATAAAGCTATAGCAAAGGGGGTGGGGAAGAACATAGCAAACAAAAGAAAGGGAACAAAAGGAGTTATAGGATCAAAAGTTTAGACCTGAAAGAAATTTAACAAATCAACTTATCTACTTATTTATTTTATGGATGAGGCAATTGAGAGCTAGAGAATGGTTACTCAATAGATAACTAATCAATGAGCAAATTTGACAATTGGTAATTTTTAAAAAAGCGTCAAGTAGTCATCTTGGGGAAAATCAGAATTTTATTGTATTTGCTTAGTTATATCTGGTGTCAAGGTGCCATGGTATGTTCAATACTTAAGGCTTCTAAGCATTTAAATCCTGCCATGCACTCAGTAATGTCAGATTTGAAGGGCTCATAGTCAGCGGCAGAACAACAACTTGTGTCTTTAAGTACTCATCCCAGGCCTCTACCCCATAGAACAGAGTCACAGAGCTGGAAGGAATTCCACACCTGAAGAAGTAGCAGTCAGATGACCTGATAACCCCTGACCAGAAAGAGAAAGGAATTATGCAATCAGACATACTTGCATCTCACTTGCCAAAAGCACTGTTGCAGAAACTACACCGATCCTTGCTTCAGTTTGGGTTTTGGCTGCTGCAGATTTCTGTCAAGAGGAGCCAGGCAGAGGGCAAAAAAAGCCTTCCAGGGGAGAGCAAGTACAAGAGAAATCCAGATACGGCCTCCAAAGGAACAATTTACCAGGTAACAGGAAAAGTAGATGGCTAGGTGCTCAGAAGAATCTACTAGCCTCTTCTCACAGCTGGAGGGATTACCAGATATTCCAGGTTTCTATTGCTACAAAACAAGTGACTCCAAAACTTGGTGGCTTACACAATCATTTATTTGGCAGAGGAATCCACACCTTAGCAGGTCTTGGTGGGGACAGCTCATCTCTTCTCCATGTGGACTGACTGGGGTTGGATGATCCACTTCCAAGAAGGCTTACTTCCCTGACTGGTAAATTGGTGATGCCTATAGTTCCCCTCCATGGGCTTCTCTATGGGGTGGCTTACGCTTCCTCATAGCACAGAGACTGGATTCTAAACGCAAGCATCCCAAGAGATAGGAAATGGGAGCAGCCAACTTCTTAAGATCTGGTCCTGAATCTTACCAGATTTTAAAGCCGTTCCACCAAGATGCCACACAATAACTACAGTTAAAAATTGCCTGGACACTTTTATCAGTTTTTCTTTAAGCCCTTGCTCTCTAAGAAGAGAGTGAAGGGATTTGTGTATTTATCTTGACCACAGCCCCAGTACTACAAACTGCTGGCGTGTGTAATTTTTGGCATCTAATTTGTTTTCACACTTTACAAACAGAAATGGAAACACTTTACAAATCGCATTTTTAAATTACTCACGGGTCAATCAACCTAAAAGCTCTCTGTAGACAGGGACTTTATCACGATACAGTGCCCCAAATGTAGGAGGCATTTAGTGATACTGCAAATTGATATATGTGAAGTTGGCCCTACACCATTGTCAGATCCTTTTAGCAAATATTGATTGCCTCAAGATTTGGTAATACAGTAAGACATAAGTAGAAGCTATGACTGCTTACCCTTCCTCACCACTAGGTGTTAAGTGTATGAAAGCAAATCTCAGACCAAATTCTGCCACATAGAAATATTTATTAGCAAGCAAGCTCCAAAATAGTCATACAAACCATTCCCATGGGCTTGAAGAAGTCCCTACTCTCTACCTTTAAGGTACTCCAACAAGCATTAAAGTAATAGTTGAATAGAAACTATTCAGGACTCTGCCCCTCCCCAGAGCTGATTGTTAAACATTTACCAGCACATTATTATAACTGACCACCCTAAAGGTATGAATTAAAGTTAATTTACATCATACTATTTCTATTAGAGTATTTGAAAGTAACTTACTACCGTGTTTCCCCAAAAATAAGACCTAGCTGGACAATCAGCTCTAATGTGTCTTTTGGAGCAAAAGTTAATAAAAGACCTGGTTTAATTTTACTATATTATAAGACTGGGTCTTTAATATAATATAATAATATAATATAGTATTTACCAGGTCTTATTATTAATTTTTGCTCCAAAAGACGCATTAGAGCTGATTGTTCGGCTAGGTCTTATTTTCAGGGAAACATGGTAATAACATAATAAGCAATATTAGTTGCTTAACTACTGCATACAGTTCTTATATTTAAATAAGTGCCTACTGGTATGTGAGGGGGTGTGTGTGTGTGTGTGTGCGTGTGTGTGTGTGTGTTGAGTGAGGAGTTGTTTGTCCACTCTTACCATTTCATTATATTCTATGAAGTTTTCAGTGATAGCATATTGAATAGGATATAAAAACTAGTAGAGTAGAATAGCAATTGATCAGCAGGTCTACATTAGATGATCAGAGCAGTGTTTTCATAAGATTATCCACTCACACTTAAGACTGATTAAAACAGAATGACAGGTATTAATTCAATTTTAATTTTGTGTCATTGAAAACTCTGATCCCCTCATTTGAAGTCTGGCCCATAATTATACGTGCAGCATGATAGGAAAGACCAGAATTCAAGTCTCCACTTGAGCACATACTAGCTGCGTGACTTCAGACAAGTCATTCCTGAGCTTCAGCTCCTCACCTGTAAAATGGGGGTGAGAAATATGAGACCATCCATATAAGAGTATTTGTAACTTGCTACAAAAGATCAGCAGTTATTACTGAAGTGCCTTACAAGAACTCGCTGCTAACAAGTTAGGATTAGGGTAGAAATGCACTATTCTTTTTTTTTTCCTTAATGAGAAATAAAAAATAAAGCAATTTAATAGTTTAAAAACAAATTTTCTATCCAGAATCTACTCGAATTAAGTTTTCTACCTTCTCTAACATGGCTGACAAAGCCCAATCACAAAACTATCATCAGGCACACACATTGGACCACTGAATGTCATCATCTTCTTTGGGTGCATACGGGATGCTCTAGCTGAGGCTCACTGCCTTCAGAACTGGCTCAGCCCAGTCACCAGTCTGGGATTGTAGTGTTTTCCCAGAGAACCAGATCTTCATATTCTTCTTCACTTTTACTTCTTTATTTAAAAAACATCCTCTCCACTCCATCTCCCCTACCGACACACACATTGAGAAAAAGAAAGAAAAAAAACTCTTAAGTATCGGTGATTAAATGCTATCTTCATTTTCAATAAATACCCCTCCACCCCACCACACCTAATAGGTGCTGGGACTTTGTATGTACTATCCTACTCAGCCCTCTCTAAAGATAATAAAACTAACCGAGCTTCAGAAAGTTCAGCAAGGGAAAAAGTGGGAGGAAAAAAATAGATTATTCAAAAATTTTGGAAGAAAACCAAGCAGTCTAACATATATGGAATTGTATTCCCAAAACAAGAAGAGAGGGAGAGGGAGAGGGAGGGTGAGAGAGAGAGAGAGAGAGAAAAAAAAAAAAATATTTGATGAGGTAATGGTCAAGAATTTTCAAAAGGCAAAAATAAAAACAAATCAAAGAACGCCAGAAAACTCCAAGCAAGATAACTACACATTAAAAAAAAAAAAAATTCACAGCGAATGTAAATTGGTACAGCCACTATGGAAAACAGTATAGAGCTTCCTCAAAAAATAAAGAGAATTACCGTATGACCCAGCAATCCCACTCTTGGGTATCTACCAAAAAAATCTGAAAACATTTATCCATAAAGATATATGTACCCCAATGTTCATTGCCGCATTATTTACGTAGCCAAGACATGGAAGCAACCAAAGGGCCCTTCGATAGATGATTGGATAAAGAAGATGCGGTATATACGCGGGGTGACCAAAAAAATGTATACAAGTGGACACTTTAGTCACCATTGCTCAAGCAGTAGTTTGCCGTAATCAGAAGTGTCTGGACACTGATGGTAACCACTTTGAGCACCTCTTGTAATTGCAGAAGTCAAACGTGACTTGTGTTCATCTTTTGCTATTGGTATATATTGAGTATTACACTTTTAATACAGTTTTCCTTTCTTAAAATGTGTATACATTTTACCTGGCACCCTCTGTATAAGCTGTCAACAGCCAATATTCCCAGCATCTAGAGAAATGAAAACCTTGATCCTAAAGGAGGGCTGGGTCTCTGGATGGTACAACACAGGCATTTTCTACAAGATGTGATGACCTAATGGGGACATTGACATGTGCATAATGAGTTAGACTCTGAAGAAGAATGAGATCAGGACTATTATAATAGAGAGAGTTTGAGGGAGTGAGAGAACTAACAGCTTGGTTCTAGGCAGGGGGAAGGGGATCCAATGGAGTGTCACTGGGACTTTATTATATGTCGTTACATAAATTAGCACACAAAGTGGTATTGGACGCTAGGAAGCAACCTAAGGGCTGATCTCTACAGAATTCATCATCGGGGCTCCCTTGTCCTCTGGCTGCCATTGATTTGGGCAATATCAGAGGGCAGAGGAAACTGAGTTTGGGATATTCATTCCCTGCTCCTTCCCTGATCTCCATAGTTCTGACAGAAGCTGTGTTTCTTTATAGCCACTGCTCCTCAACAGCTGTTTCACCTCCTTCATGGTGTTGCTCTCACTGAGCTGCAATAACGCCATTTCCTCCCCTTGCCCTTTCAGGCCCAAGAGTAGTAATGGCTTCTTGCCATTGCTAGTCCTTCGTGCCTCATCACCCTTTGTTAGTGCCTTTAACTTGGCCCGAAATAGTACCTTCATAAATCAGTTCCCCTCTTCCAGGTATGCCATGTTTCCTGCCAGGACCCCCGACTCATCCACTTTTGCTTGCTTGTGTTCTATTTCTGCTTTCTTTTTCCTCTTCTCTATCTTTTGGGGCCTATGAGCCAATTAATTGAAGATCTCTCTGATGATATTTGTATCTCATTTTGGGTTGGGTTATTTGTTCTTCAGGAATTAGAAAAAGTGAGGGCTAATTAACCATCTAACTTGTATAGTTCTTCCCAGTCCATCCACAAAGGCCATGTTTTTCCCTCTGCCTGTAGTGCCTGCCTTCTCCTACACATCCTGCAAGACCTACTATAGGGTTAGGTCTTCTACAGAACCTTCTCTGACCTGTTCTTTTACCCATCGGCAGATTTAAATGCTTTCTCTTCTTTGCTACCATAGCTCACTACAGATTTCTTTATCATAATACTTATCACATTGTTCTATGACTGTTCACAAACACTTCTCTCCACTGAATAGTAAGTTCCCACAAGATGTGCCCTGTTTATTTTTCTATCCCTAGTATAATACATGCCTGGTACACAGTAGTTACTCAATAAATTTATGATGAATGAGTTGGAGAGGGAAGTTGGATTCTTCTATAACAGTTCTAAGTATAATACGGGCACAGAGTGGATTTAAGGCCACCGTTATTCAACAAATCCATGGGTTGTCAGGGTTAGATGCCAGGAAGAGCCTTCTCTAATCCCACTTGGAAACACATACATTTCCATCTTTCCAGTTTTGTTGGCCCATTCACACTCCTTAACATTAGCTTGTCCAACATAGGACCACAGAAACCCAAGTTAACAGAGTTGAAGTCCAAGAATCTCCTATACATACATGAACACGGTCATATCCCGAAGCCCAGGAAGAATTATAGCAAATCAAAGGGAGGCATTCTTTTTTCCAGCTTTTCCAAACTGGAAACATAAGCAAAGGCAGTGAAATTGCATACCTTGTACCATTTGTCCTCTCTTGACCTTTTTCCATAAACTAACTGGAATCTTAAGGTTTTGAGACATATCTTGAAAATTAGACACCTCTATGAGGATGCTATTTAAAAGAGTTTTCCAAGGTTATCCTCTGGGAGACAAGTTTATGTGTTTTCAGCTTTCACTGAAACCTACGTCAATCTGCTGTTTTCTACTCCATATGGTCTGGCAAGTAACGCCTCCCTTTTCCACTGCAGGGAGTTAACCCCACTGCAGAAATAGTGAGTCACAAGGACAAGAAATAAATGATGTAGACGACCCCTCAACCACTCAAGCTGATGTAAACATTTGCACATGGCATGGGGATTAGACACAGTACAATGTTCCTTCTTCCCAGAGTGAGTCACCCTCCTCTATGGTGATAGCACTCGGTGTTTAATTGAATTCCTCGGAGCAATGGCATATATTTTGCCTATTGTGTACAGTGAACTTTATGTCAAGGAAGATGTTGATATAACTACGAAAAGGAAAGTATGTTTTCTTAGCTCCAATGATTCCCTTTTAGCTTGTTATGCTCTGGCCACCCTGTACTACTTAGTGATGAATTATTCTTTAAAATTCTTGAATGTCATTGGTTTCCTTTCCCAGAGAGATGGCTTAGGACAAGAACATTCTCCTAAACCAGAAGATGACTAGAAACTAGTCTAGAGAAATTCAATAGTCAAATGTAAATGATCTGTAAGAAGGAATGCAGGGTTTCTTTATAGTATGGCAGCACTGGCATTAAGCTAAGCTCAAGGAACTGAGTGAAGAGGGATGACAAAGAGTGAGACACCCTACTTAGCCCCTTCCTTTTAGTATTGTATTTAATTCAATCCTTCCAACATCCCATGGCTGGTAGATAGAATTAATTCCATTTTACAAATAACAAAACGGAGGCACAGAAGGATAGGTAAGACACAGAGGCTTTATTCTATTTCAACTCAATGAACCCTTCAGTTAATAGAATTAGCAGTGGGGGTAGGAGGGCTTCTTCTACAAACAAATTGATCTACTCATTGTTATGGCAGCCCTGTTCCACCTGACATGTACGAGTTCGGACAATTAAGTTCTCAAACTCATCCTAGAAAAAGTGTTACCTACTTCTTTGTTGAAGTAATTTCCATTGAGAAGCTATACAATGACAGCAGTGCCTAGTCCTAGCAATTTTGGAACTCTTTTCTGGAACGGCCATTAGAACTGTCGTTGTATTACCCTTGATGTCCTGAATGCCATCAAAATGTCTTCCTTTCAATATTTCCTTTGTCTTATGGTAAAGAAAGAAGTCATTGGGGGCCAGATCAGGTGAGTAGAGAGGGTGTTCCAATACAGTTATTTGTTTCCTGGCTAAAAACTCCCTCACAGACAGTGCTGTGTGAGCTGGTGCATTGTTGTGATGCAAGAGCCATGAATTGTTGGCAAAAAATTCAGGTCGTCTAACTTTTTAACACAGCCTTTTCAGCACTTTCAAATAGTAAACTTGGTTAACTGTCCATTTGGTAGAAATTCATAATGAATGCTCTCTCTGATATCAAAAAATGTTAGCAACATTGTTACAAGTTCATGAACTTAATTGTTGGACCTCGTATGGTCCTTTTTCATCTTGTTCCCTTTGCTCCTGCCTTCCCTGAAAATTGCCCCCCACTGACCTTTCCACTAATCCAGACTTCAAATTTCAACTCCAATTCCATTTCTTCCAAAAAGTCTTCTCAGATCATACTGTACACTTTGTCACATTACCCTTGCTGAACTTCTCCAGCCTTTTTTCTCTGCTCTGCTTACATGGCACTTGTCATATGTTGCCAGGTATTGATAGCTGTTTTCCCAAGTGTAGGTCTTTTCTTTCCAACTAGCTTGTAAGCAGCTCATGATCAGGTACTTGACCTTAATATCCCCCATCATTCTTCAAAATAATTCTGAGTACCGAGTTGAATACCAATATGTAATAAACATTTAGGAATGAATGAATGAATGGTTTATAGATATGTAACTTTACTAACAATTGTCACCCCAATAAACTTTAATTAAAAAATAAATAAATAAATAAATAATTTATAGAGGAAACATTTAAAAACATGTCTTGTGGATGTCCTATCATTACTTATTGCCTACCTTTTCTATATTTATGTTGCAGCACAAGTGTGATTCTCATTTACCATAGAAAAAGGAAATCTGTTTACTAAGTAGGAAAATAATTAAATTCACCTGTAAGAGTTTTCAACAGCAACAGTTGGAAAAAAAACCAAAAAAGCATAAATTACCATGACCTGAGTTAGTTGGATTAGACTGCATTGTACACAGGCTGTCCTTACCTGGCTTCATTTTTCCTTACAAGAGAATTTACCTTTCCATAAAGGAGCTGGGAGGCAAAAGGCATTTGGCTGAGGCCCCATAAACCCCTTGGATTGTCCTGTACTCAGATCACAAGCCCTAGAAAGAGAGACAGTGTTGGGGAAGATAGTCAGAAACACCCAACGTCTCAACTGGACCAAAGTGAGGAGTACCCAAAACACACAAACAGCTTCACGGAATGATCCACCCCATTCAAGGGAATTGTCCATTCTTGGGAATTGTGAATCCTTTCTGTCTTTATTTTTTTTTTTAACTTTGTCATATTACATAATGGAGCCCTCTGGTTAATGAGAAAAACACTTGACTTACTTATATTCAATAAATTCTCATGAAGAAGATGGAAATTGGAAACACTTTCAAGTGTAGAAGCATTTAAAACAATTCCAAAGCATCCAACAAGCCACCCTGCACTAAATGGAGGCACTTTGCACCATCCTGGCAACCTGAGCCATATGTCCTGCCCTATCCACCCAGCAAGAAGCATCTAAGGAACCACAGGAAGTTCTTCTCAGGCTCCTCCAGCAACATTCCTCACTCTTGGATCAGGCCCAACCCAGGCTGGGATGGAGCCTTAGAACCAGCAGATGTCCCAGACACAGAATTCGGAATGTAACCTGCATATTTTCTTTGGTCATTAAATTTTTTTCACTATAAAAATATATTTAAGAAAAATTTAGGACCAAAAAAAAAAAAACACAAAAAACCAACCACCCACAATTATGCCTTCTTAAGCTAACAAATATTAATAGAACTCTTGACTTTCTCCCTCCAAACCATCCCCATCTCCCAACATTCTCGCCGCATTGAATATCATTGCCATTCATTAGTTTTGATTAGATAGGCCACAAATCTAATTCTCAGTCTTTATTTGTCTCTATACCCAATTAATCATCATTTTTCTAATAGTTTTCATATGTATATTTATAAAATTTCAGTTTTATTACAAACTTAATGGAGTTAATATGTTGTAAATATTAAGCCAATGTTCTTTTTTGTTGCTTTTTCCCATTACTCATTTCCTGACAATCATTTAACCATTATAACTCAAGAGAATCCCCCTCTAGAGCAGGGAGAAGACTATGACTCAAAGGAAGCACCAACAAGACAGGAAGACATAGAAAACCTATTCCTCTGGTCCCTAGTAGATTGTGAAGAAGAGCTAGAGGCAGGGGAAGCATATAGTATGAGGAAAAATAAACCTGGGAGGTTGTAAGCCATCAAGATTTGGGAGCACTTTGTTACAGCAGCATTACCCAGCCTACCCTGACTGATGTAGTAAGTTATACCAAACGCAGACAGCCCTAACAAGCAGACTGCTACTATTTCCAGAGTCACCTAGAGCCACTCAGAGCTGACAACTCGGCCTTTTCCCTACCTCCTACAGTGATGGCGCAATAATCAGACCATTCCTGAGAATAGGTAAGCCTCCATGTTTGAAACAAATCAAGAGCAGATTTCTCAAGGCTTACGTGAATCTTAGGTAAGAACTCCAAGTCTCACGGCTGCTCAGGGCTATTCTACTCCTCATGCACTTGCATCTCCTGTCTCCTGTCCCCTCCAGTCACAATCAATCATCGGCAGGAAATAAACCTGTGGAAATCAGGTCTGGGATGAAATAGCCTCCTTTCATTGGTCCAAATTTCCTTTCCTTTTTTTCTTCCTTCTCATTAAAAACCTAAATATAATAATTCTTGCATTTTTATTTCTATCACCACAACTTTTTAGAACATCTGAGCAGCCTGTCCTGGGAAGCAAACCTGAATTAAACCATTGCTTTCTACTCTGACCTCCAGAAAATCACCTCATCATCACTTACCTTGCAAATTGCCTTTTCAAAAGCAGGATATGGTCTAGAATTTAAGTTTCAAATGTAAACAGTTAAATTTTAAGTGCGATAAATAGATTTGCCCTTTCCACTGCTGCACATAAACTGAAACTGACAGACTCCTAGCTCACCATCATCACATCTTAATGGACAATCCACCTTCTATTAGTGATGACTCGATCAGCCAAATAAAAGTTGAACAAGTGGCAGATTTGGCAGCAATCCCTCGAAGAGGAGGTGACTTGGCACACAAGGGACCTAAGAAGAGAGGCGGGATTATCCTCTCAAGGTGTTTCTTGGGCTCTGTGGTCCTCTGATTATATAATAAAGCTATTCTAAAGCCACCTAAGTCAAGCGAAGAGCCTTTTCAGTTAAAAATTTTACACTCATTGGAATTGTTTGAATTTAGAGCTTTCAAGATTTAAAAAGATCTCCAGTTCTCTTGTAAGTTGGGAGATATTTAAATGTATTTATTCATAGGAGGAGAGGAAAAATGAATTTAAAACAAAAGCATAAATGTAATTAATTCAAAGTAAACTGAGTGATCTTTAGAAGAAATAATTTCTTGTAAAAAAACAAACATATAGTGGGGATTTACTATGTGGCATGCTTTTATACCTTATAACAACTCTTTGAGATAGATACCAAACCAATTTTATAGACTGTGGAAAGGAGGCACAGAGAGTTTCGGTAACTTGCTCAAGGTTACACAGGTGGTAACTGGCAAAGCCAGGATTCAACCTGGGGATCTGGTTCCAGACTCTGTGTTCTTAGCCACTAAACTATGCTGTCACTCAAGTAGAAGATACCGAATATAAATTTCAGGTTGACTAGAGACTTCTGGGAAACTTCCAAGAATCTTAGGGTCCAGAGGGAATTTTAGGGCCACCTCCTGATAATATCTCACCAGCACGTTATCCAACTTGTGCTAGAACACCTCCACCAATGGGAAACACACTACCTCTCAAAGCAAGTCATTCAACAAATGTAATTATTAAAATGTTCTTTGTTCTGTTAAGCCAAAATCTATTTCCGTGCAGCATCCACGTAGTGATTTTGATTCTATGCTTCAGAGTATGTAGTATCAGTCTAAGCTTTCATTCTCATGCCTGCCCTTCAAATGTATGAAGACTTATGTTCCAACTGACGATTTGCATCTCTTCTTCCAATGCTCTTCTTGATTACTTATTCAATTATCCTGACATATAGCAGAGTTTTTAAAAACATCACCAGCCCCGTCACTGTACCCTGCACACACTCTTAAAGTGGGGTGCTCAGAAATGAACAACGTAAAAAGAATGATGTGATCAGGGATAGACAGAGCAATACGCTCAATTTACTCAACTCCAGGCATCTCATAATAACATGTGCGAGACTAACTTTTTTGAGTCATCAAATCATCAATTCATATTGAACTAACTGTAACTTGTATCTTATGGGGGAAAAAAGGATAGTCCAATGAGTGTAGAAAACATGTACAGTTTTAAAAACTGTAATGAAAATGAACTGTGTATCCATCACCCAACTTTAGAAATAGGACATTAAAAGTGGTTTAGAAGTCTCCATACACATCTCCGTAATTTCAACCCTCTTCTTCCCACCCAAAGTAACCACTGGTCTGTATTTTGGCTTCATCATTTCCAGGCTTTTTTTATTATGCTTTTACCAAACATGTGTCCCTAAACAATATATAGTTTAATATTGTTTTTTTAAATATTATATAAAAAGCGTCATAATGTGGATATTCTTATTTCACGCAACATTATGTTATTGAGATTCATCCATTTAAATTCATTTTATACCTTTCACTGCTAAGCTGAGCTCCCCAAAATTCTCCCAGAGATTTCTCTTAGATAAAAGAATAGAATTGTATATTCATCTTTATTACATAGAACATACCCAATAGCTTCCATCTCAAAAAAAATCTCTAACTAAATAAGAAGAAAATTGAATTTGTTCAGGGATATAATTCATACCGTAGCCCCTGGATTGGCTTTTAAACACAGAAGCCCCAAGTTTCGAAGAATTTCTGAGAAAGAACTATATTTCCATGATTTAATCTACATATTGAAATGAAGGTTTTATTTTTTTAAAAAAAAATAGGTGCCTAATAAACTTAAAGCTTAAGTTCAAATGCAAATAATAATTGTAATTTTTTGGGCTACAGGTGTAAAATATACACATTTAACTTTTCTAAGCAAAGGGATTTATCTACTTGCCAACATTTTCAAGTAATTTCATTATTAAATCAATACAGAAAGTCATTACACCAATTGAAAATAAGGAAATTTTTGTTATTATGGAGGATATTTTCAGTTAGTAAAGGATCACAGCTCTTAGTATATATAGAGGCAACAACCATAAATTTTTAGAATCAGAGAATCTGGGTACCTTAAAAATCTATGTTTAAGTCTCTCTCTCTCTCTCTCTCTCTCTCTCTCTCTCTCTCTCTCTCTCTCTCTCTCTCTCTCACACACACACACACACACTCACACATGGGAATGCAAATCAAAATTATAATGAGATATGACTTTATACCCACTAGAGGATGTAGAGAAATCAGAACTCTCATTCACCACTAGCTGGAATATAAAATAGTGAAGCCACTTTGCGAAACAGTCTAGAAGTTCCTCAAACAATTATACACAGTTACCATATGATTCACCAATTCCACTTCTTGCTATACACCCAACAGAAGTGAATCATATGTCCACACAAAAACTTACACACTAATGTTTATAGCAGCATTGTTCATAATGACTAAACAACATAAATGTCCACCAACTAATGAATGGATACATCAATACAATGGAATAATCTTTATCCATAAAAAGGAATGAAATACTTACATATGCTACAACATGAATGAACTTCGAAAACATTGTGCTAAGTAAAAGAAGCCAGTCACAAAGACCATATATTATATGAATCTGTTTATATAAAATGTCTACTATAGGAAAATCTATATAGATAGAAAGTAGATTAGTAGTTGCTCAGGGCTACAGGGGCTGGAGGGATAAAGAATTGATAGCTAAAGTGTATAGATACCTTTCCGTGGTGATGAAATGTGCTAAAGTTGACTGCAGTGATGGTTGTGCATATCTGTGAATATACTAAAAACACTTTATAGGGATGAGTTTTATGATAGTGAATTATGTCTCAATAAAGCTACTAAAGCTTTATGTATAACATTACACCAGTGAATTAGTTTCCTATGGCAGCTCTGTAAAATCACCACAAATTTGGTGGCTTAAAATAACAGAAATTTATCCTCTCATAATTTTTGAGGCCAGAAATCTGAAATGTTTCATAGGGCTAAAAGCGTTGGGAGGGCTGTTCTTTCTGGAGGCCTTAGGGAAGAATATTTTTCCTTGCCTTTTCCACCTTCTAGGAGTTACCTGTTTTCCTTGGTTTTGGGCCCCTTTCTCCCTCTTCAAAGTACATCACTCCAATCTCTGTTCCCATTATTACCACCTGGCCTTCTTTCTTATGAGGATCCTTGCAATTACTCTGCACCCACCTGGATAACCCAGGATAGTCTCTCCATCTCAATGTCCTTAATTTAATCACATCTGCAAAGGCCCTTTTGCCACATAAGGTAACATTCACAGGTTCCAGGTTCTTGGGGGTGAGGATTATTCCGTTTACTACAGCGGACACATTGGAAATAAAATGAACATCCATGGTAAATGTTGGATCTAGAAGTTAAAAAGGAAAAATGATACACGATACTTTCAACACTTATGTGACCAAACGTTTAGGTTTTTTCCTGCAACCATTCAATTCTCTGATGGACACTGACTGGGTGTTCTATAATTTAATTTAATTCAATTCAATTCTTACACTGTCTACCTTGAGTTAGCATCAGATTCCACAGATTAAGGGCTCAGTCTAACAAGACTGCCCCTCACTTCACATACCAATCACAAGTAGTGGGTCCCCAGGTTACGCATACTTCTGGCAGATGACTACAAATCAGAGGCTCCCATGACCCCCTTCTCAGGTTCTATAGTTTGCTATGACAGCTCACAGAACTCAGGGAAACATTTACTTTTACAATAGTCCCCACTTATCTGCAGTTTCACTTTCCATGGTTTCAGTCACCCACGGTCACCCTCGGTCTTAAAATATTAAATGGAAAATTCGAGAAATAAATAATTCATAAGTTTTACATTGCAAGCCATTCTGAGTAACGTGATGAAATATTGCACCGTCCTGTTCCATCCCACCTGGGACGTGAATCATCTCTCTGTCTAGCATATCCACTTTGTGTACATTCCCCACCCATTCCTCTCGGTAACCAGATTGACTGTCAGTGTGACAATGCTTGTGTTCAAATAACACTTGTTTCTTATTTTACCTAATAATGGCCTCAAAGCACAAGAGTAGTGATGCTGGTAACTCAGATATGCCAAAGAAAAGCCATACCATGCTTCCTTCAAGTGAAAAGGTGAGTACAGTGCAATAGATATTTTGAGAGAAAGAGACCACATTCACATAACTTTTATACCAGTATATTGTTATAATTGTTCTATTTTCAGTTATTGTTCTAATCTCTTCCTGTACCTAATTTGTAAATTCAACTTTATCAAAGGTGTGATATATATATATATATATATATATATATATATATATATATATATATATAGAGAGAGAGAGAGAGAGAGAGAGAGAGAGTTCAGTATTATCCATGGTTTTAGGCATCTACTGGGTGTCTTGGAACATGGATATGGGGCGGGGTGGGGGAGCTACAATATTTACTGGTTTGTTATAGGGGATGTGGTAAAGGATATAGATGAATAGCCAGATGAAAAGGTTCACAGGGCAAGGTATGTGAAAAGGGGTGTGAGCTTCCATGCCTTCTCTGGACACACCACCCTCCCAGCATCTCTATGTGTTCTTGTTCACCAGCCTGGGAGCTCTACAAACCTCCCACTTTAGGGATTTTTACAGAGGCTTATTCATGTAGGCATGATCAACTATTAACTCAGTCTCCAGTTCCTTTCCCCTCCCCAGAGGATGGGGATAGGACTGAAAATTCCAAGTTTCTAATCATGGCTTGGTCTTTCTGGTGACCGGCCCCCCTCCAGGAGCCTATTAAGAATTGCCTCGTGAGATCCAAAGATGCTCTTATCATCCAGGGAATTCCAAAGGATTATGGAGCTTTGTATCTGGAATCAGGTCAAAGATCAAACATGAGAACAAAAGATGCTCCTAGCTGCACCATCACTTATACAAAGGTTTTAGGTACTCTGTGCCAGGAACTGAGGATGAAGACCAAATATACATTTTTTATTATATCAAAATATCACAGGAATAGAACCCTGAATAAACCAATAATCATGGAAGAAACTAAAAAAGAGGAATTATCTCCTTCCAACTTCTTGGGTCTAGCTGGTTCTCCTGGAGAGTCAACTAATGTGACCATTTTTTAGACTTGTGTGTGTGTGTGTGTGTGTGTCTGTGTGTGCATTGACGAATGACCCTCTAAAAATCTTTACCAAAGACTTTCAGGTATTGCTAACTTCCTATGCATATATCCAATTTCCTAGTGGATATCTCCACTCTACTAAGATACCTCACAAACACCTCAAACTCACCATAGCCAAGGTTGAACATACCATCTTCCTCCACAATGAATTACTTCATATGTGGTTTATTATCTTTACCAGTTTTTTAATATATATGTAAAAATCCACCCCACTTGCTTAAGCCAAAAGAAAATTTGTTGGTGCCCATAAATGGAAAAGTCCAAAGGATAGACTGGCTTCAGGCAGAACTGGATTCAGTACTTACAGGATGTCATCAGGATTTTGCTACTCTATTTCTAAGCTTTGCCTTCCAGTGTTGACTCCATTCTCAGACAGACATTTCGTTAATGAAATCAAGACAACTGCCGCAGCTCCACCAATACACACATCCACATCTTTTTCAATAGGTCATATAAAAGCTCTGATACTCATGCTGACTGAACTAGCTGAGTTGCTGTAACTAACCTTGAAATGTGGCTAGGAGAATGGGATACACTGATTGGCCCTGTCTGGGTCCTGTGCGCCACTCCTGGAACTGAAAGTGGAGTCAATTCCATCTAGCAACACATGGATTGAGATTGAGGAGGGGGCTGCTCCTGATTGAAAATTGGGACTGGATAACTAAGAATATATGCTGAGTGATGACAACAACCACTGTCCATCCATTACAGGGAGTATTTCCTGTCTTGGTGAATGGTACCATTCACATGCTCAAGTAGAAACCTGGGAGTCCATCTCTACATCTTCTTTTTCCAGGCCTTATCCAGTAACAGACGTTTGATAAATACTTGTTAAAAATAATGGCTCATATTTACTAAGAGCTTGCTTTAATCTATAAACATGTAATGCAACTCCCAGTGTATAGATGAGAAAACTGAGGCACAAGAGGTTTGAGTGAATTGTAATGGTCATAATGCTAAATGGTACAGAGCAAGATCTGAACCCAGGCAGTTCTGCCTGCAAAATCCAAGTTTTTAACTACTCGGCCATATTCTTAAGCATGTCTGGGATTTCCAACTGTAAGCATGTTTGTCATAAACATCTTTGCCATAAGCATTTTCGCGGCAAGCATTTTCGCCACAAACATTTTCACCACACAACTAGTGGGCCATAAGGCAATTTTGCCCCAAAAGATAAAATGACAAAAAAATAAAAGAAGGATATTAAAAAGAATATAATGAAACATGAAAAATTAATAAAATTAAAAAGACTTTATTGCAGAAAATGAATATACATTATCTTTGAGGTCTTTCATTCATAGAATTATGCTTTGTGTGTGTGTGTGTGTGAGTGTGTGTGTGTGTGTGTGTGTGTGCTTATTGATTGATCTCCTCTTTCGGCATTGCAGTTTTTCGCTGCAATTTCTTCCTTCACTAAGAGAGGTATCAGTTTCCAACTGAAGAATCAATAATTAATGTTCTGGAAGACTGTTGTGAATTAAGCAGCCACCTCTCCTACGTTTGCCATAGCTTGGTAAACTTGGTTTTGATGGGTGGGTGGGAGGGATGATTGCACTCAATGAAGGCATTGCAAACTGATATGTTATCATTTTCTTGCCTAGTATGCAATCTGGCTTTGCACAGCGCTTTGAAATCTGGCTTTATACGTACTTATCATCCACTATTTTTTATGACCGCCACGTCTGCTCATCACCTTATAGACCATTATAAGGGCTAAGATTTATATAATATAAAAATAGGAGTAGTGAGAGACCTTTAGCAATGAGAATGAAAACAAACTGACAAAATACATTACATCTGCCAAATGTAAACCATACTGTCAAACAGATATTTTATCTTTTATGGCAAAATTGCCTTATGGCCAATTAGTTGTGCGGTGAAAATGCTTGCGGCAAAGCTGTTTACAGCAAAAATTGCTTACGGAGAAAACAGCTACAACCATTCTTAAATGTATGCAAGTATGCAAAAATGCTATCCTAGATATTTTGAGAAACACAAAAATGAGATGGGGATGGAATAAGAAAGTACACAGATACATAAAATATCCGATGCAGTATTATATAATACAAGGTTCTCTAGCTTTTGAAAACACACAAACAGTAACAAAATCTTTCTGTTTGGTGAGATGGTATTGGTTCACAGAGAAATATTTCAGTATAAAAATTCCTGAATTCAAATGTGTTTGTGAATCAATTACACAGTGGCAGTTGATATTTATGTTAAAAATGAAAAACAAAACCAACATGTTATTCTGGGCACTAAACCATGTTTAAAACTGCTGCATTTATGTTTTTGAAATATTTCTCTATAACTACTAACCTTTCCAAAAGGACCAGCTCTTTGACATTTCTTAAGAATTTCCATTTAAGGCTTATGTTTTTCTGCTTTAAAAGAAACAAAAAAATATTGACTGGTACTCGGGTCTATAAATAATTAAAATAAAGGAGATTTCACTCAACATCCCCTCAAATTAAGTTAAAGCTTAGGGGAAACATTTTATAAGTATATTTAATAACAATAATAGTTATCACTTAAGCATTACTGTCTGCTTATAAATGAGTTACATCTCTATTACAAGAACATTTAATGCTGTTTTAACTAGTTCCACTATAAGAAGGTTCAAGGTAAGTCATTAAAATATAGAGAATAAAAACCCACTTTGCATATTCAACTGAATGAAATGCTGCTGCTGTTATAATTTGTGAGTCTTTGAGCCCAGTTTAATAAGTTGTGGTGAAAACATTATTCTTTTTAGTGACCAGAAGCATCTTGCAAAAGGAACAATGGTCACTTGTTGATGATAATCCAAAAAGCTCTTGGTTCTGTCAAGTCTATTGAATTTTTCTAATAAGTGTAAAATAATATTGCTGTCTGTTTACATTGATGGGAAATGTAAAAATAATAGCCTTTATGAATACTCATGATAAATGAAAGGTGAGCAAGCTTGATCTCCTCTCTGAAAATTCGGGAGATGAATGGATTTAATGATGCTTAAGCAACATTCTTAGGACAGTAAATGTTAGAATAGTCTGCAGAATGGGACTGGGGAATACTTTCCGAAGACCCCCAGTGGATACCTAAAATCATGAATAGCACTGGACCCTATACATACTATATTTTTTCCTACACATACATACCTATGATAAAGTTTAATTTATAAATTAGACAAGAGATTAGTAAGAGATTAACAATAATTAATAATAGAAAAATTATAACAACATACTGTTATAAAAGTTATGTGAATGTGGTCTCTCGCAAAACACTTTATTGTATCATACTCACCTTTTCACTTAAAGGAAGCACTTCACAGCTTCCCTTTGGTGTATCTCAATTGCTAGCATCACTACTCTTGTGTTTGGGGGTCATTATTAAGTGAAATAAGGGTTACTTGAACACAAGCACTGTGGTACCACTATAGTCGATCTGATAACCTACCAAGACCACTATGGACTGACTGACAGGCAGGTAATGTACATAGTGTGGATACATGGGACAAATGGATGATTCACATCCTGGGCAGGATGGAGCAAGATTTCATCACGCTACTCAGAACAGAGTGTAATTTAAAACTTATGAATTGTTTATTTCTGGAATTTTCCTCTTGTTTTGACCATGGATAAGGGGGAACTGCTGTATAATCTCATTCTTTAAGAAGTATTTAAAAATGGTCAACCACTCAGGAGTGAAGAAAGGCTTATCTTTGGAATTGAGTTGGATGACCATCTCTGAAGCAGTAATGAACATACCAAGTCATTAAAAACATATTTATCAGAGTAAATGTACAATTTTGAGCTTTTTAGGAAAACGTCAATTTGAAACAGATAAAAGGATGGACTTTAGGATAATTCAAAATAAGGTACTACTATTTTGAAGAAATTTTTAGATATTTGAAAGAATATATTGAATACAATTTTGGTGACAAGAGATTCTTGGAATCAACACTTAACAAAGAATGTTAGCAAGGACCCATAATTTATTTTCCCATTTTGGAAAAAAGTTTATCCCCAGGTTTAAAATGTTCCATATATTTTTGTTTTAATAACTATTTCCCAAGGAAACACTTTTTTCACATGTAGCCCAACATTAAACTTTCATTCTTTCTTATACAAATGGTTACAAATTCTTAATTAGCACAGTTTCCAAGCATTATTAAATCACCATGTGACCATTTCAACACGTGTGAATGTGATATCTGTAAAATAACTAATTACTTTATGAATATACGATTGGTTCCAAATAATTCAAGACTATTACTCTCTAAACCAAACTGAAAATTTTCAGTAAAAATTAAATTTTTTTTCCTAGGGAAAGAAGGAATGGCTGAAAGAGAAAATCAAATGATCAAGGATAACAACAAACAATTTTAAATGTCACTGTCTATGAGTGATAAACTTGGATAATTTATTCATTTATTCATCAACTTTGTTAGCTGAAAAGAAAGTAATTTTGAGTAGGTACTGTAAAAGGTCAGATGAAAAACAAATTACCTCTGTGTCAATAGGTTAACAAAATGTTATGCTTTTTCTGACTCTGTATAAAGAGGGTAACTCAGAGAACACTTGACCTGACTAGCTCATCAGCAGTCCATTAGGAGGTTTTTCTTGAAAAATGGAGAACCCAACTGCATCATTTTTATTACCTTCCAGATTTTTGTACAATATTATTTAGCAGATGTTTAGCTACTAGTGGGCACTTAATGTGCAATTATTGACATATCTTAATTCCATTTTAAAATTTCAGGAAACTTGATCGTTTCTGGGTTCCACAGAAAATTAAAAAGGCAAAATATTTATCTTTGCTTGTATATATACAGATCATTTACTTTCCTGTATATATACAGATCATTTACTTTCCTCTGTGCATCCCAAGATGTATGATTAATACAGATTAATGATATATACAAGTATATAACTGTATATATTGATGTAAATCGTTTTTAAATATACTGAGGAGTGGAGGGGGGAGAGAAAGAATACCATGTAAATGAGTATTTATTTAATGTTTGTGCTTATCAGCCCTCAACTAGGCTCTGAGCTTCTGAAGAATAGAAACTTTTCACCCAATTTCGAACACAGTATTTGTTGCATCATAAGTTCAATAAATGTTTCTGAATGCATTTTTCTATTGGCTGGATATTCACAAGTACTTTCAGAATTAATTTATCGTTCTTAAAGTGGTGTCAACAGGTATATCCACATGTTGTCTCAATCTTGCCTCAGTTTTGCTCTTTTGTACCAATTTCTCTACTTCTTTTAATGAATAAGAACTAATTAAAAGAACAAAAAGCATGCAAACACCCACATTTTAAAGTTTGCCTTAGGAATTTCCACTTCTGACATCTTTTTTGACCCAAGTGGCTTCTCACACTTACACATATATATATTCACTGTTAAAAATGCCTTTGTACAAATAAAGGGCTAAGGGTTAAGTATCTTTTTCCTGATGTTTAGGTTATAAAAAAAATTGTTTGCATGTTTGAATGCTTCAATTCAACTGCTTTACCTTTTATTCTATAGTAGATACTTACATTTTATTTCTTTGATTAATTCTTTTCAATGGAATTCACCATTTAATTGTTTGCTATTATCCCAGTTTTCTTAAATGTTTATAAAAACTGGAAAATAAAATCATAATGTACCAATATAAAGATTCTGCAAACAAGAAAATATATAAATATAGTAATTAATAATAGAGATAAAAATCACTTTCATGAAGGATTTATCCAGAAATTAATGTCCAATAAAATTACAAAAATTGTAGATTCTATAAGTTTGTAAAGAAACATGGCTTGAAAATAAGTAAATACTGAGACAAAAGAGAAGTAGAAAAACAAACAAAAAGCTATAATGAAGTAAATAACCTCAGATAAGTATCTTATATATTACTGGCAGTAGGAATTAAAATATCAACAAAGTTACAGGAAAAGAATCACTTACGAGGTGGATAAGCCTGAGAACTCTTCTAAAATATAAAGCAAAATAATCCAAAAGGTGAAAATGATATTTATGAAGGACTCAGTTTCTAAAGAAATGATTGGAAGAAGTGGAACAGAGGTAATAAATATACAATAAAATGAAAATTTTGTTTAGCTGGGGAATAAAACTAAAATCAGTAAAATAAAAGGTCTTACCATATACCAGAAAAAAATAATTTTAAAACGTTGTCACTTCAAAATATCCTAGTGATATTTTTAAATTGCAAGAAAAAGAAAGAATTCTATAAACATTCAGATAAGTTTAAAAGATTTCCTATAACTTTCAGAAATGGCAGGTTAGGTTTCTACCAACTCTAATTGCTGAAATCATTTCAAGAGCATCAAATAACTTAAAAGATAGTGAGGATAAGATGCCAAGACAAACTTTAGAAGAAAGTAAATATCTATCTAGAAAAGTAAACAGCCACAAAGCTGCTTTTTCCCTGAGGACATCTGCTGATCCAGATAAGATGGAGCTGCAATTTAGATGACATCAAGGGACATGGAGTATATAAGTCAAAAAAGAATTATAAGTCAAAGTCCGGATCCCACCTGACCTGAGGAACCAAGTAGGAAATAAGCACATTAAACTGAAACTCTGAAGTAAGTAAATGCACCTTCCTAACCACAACCCACATTCAGGGAACTTGAGGAGGATGGGATTTCATTCTGAGCAAAGAAGGGGAAAAATAGAATAGGAAAAATCTGTCTCTTAAAAATGGTAACCACAAATGAGCTCTTGCATAGATTTCAGCCCTAACTGACATCAGTGGGGTGGTCCAGGAAACCTCAAGCTGTAAATTTAGTTTAAAGTGGTTCTGGACTGTTTATGCCTCTGGGACTCTGACAAGAACAAATGCAAATTCTAACTAGGGAGAAAACTTCACCCTAAGCCCTAGGGAATCCCCACAAATAATTTTTCAAGAACAATTGGTAGTACATAGTCAAAAATAACCAAGCCCACAAGAAAACATGATATCATGAGTGAGAACAGAAACACAAATAGCCAGCAAAAAGAGATCCACAAAAATGTCCCATCTTGGAATAATCAGACACAGATTATATAACAAATGGTCTTGCAAGGTTTGAAGAGAAAAGTCAAGATTGAAAATATCTGAAGGGAAGTGGAATGTAACCTATAAGATATAAGAAAAAAACAATGAAGATACAATATACAATTTTAAAAACTCTATTGGATGTGTTTAGCAACAGACTAACAAAGCAAAAGAGAGAATTATTTAACTGGAAAACAGACCATAAGAAGTCACTCAAAATGCAACATAGAGAAAAAGAGAAATACAGAAAATATGAAAGACTAGATACAGAAGGACAAAGATTAATTTGATTGGAGACGGAGAGATGTGTAATAAAGACAGTATTTGGAGACATAAATAACTGATCATTTTCCAGCGATGAAGAAAGATACTAATCCACGTTTTCAAAAACACTGCGATCATCAATATGCATGGGTTACAAAACAAATAATACAAAAATTATTAATATCTGGAAAAACAAAGAATTCTAACAATCCTATAAGAAACTGAAAGTTGAGATTAAAAAGGAATGCAAAAGAAAAATGGACAAAGAAGTTGAACAGGTAATTCACAGAGGAAGAATGGCCAATATACATATGAAAAGATAAACTCAGTAGTAATCAGCAAAATGTAAATGAAGATAAGTTTACATTTTATCTTACATTCACTACATTAGCAATTAACTTTAAGTTTGCCATAAGTATGAAAAGATAGTGAGGAAATCAGTATTCTTATACACTGCTGATAGAAACAGTATAGCTTCTTTACAGGATAATTTGAGAGTTATCTATTAAAACTCAAAACGTTCATACCTTATTATCCAAAAATTCCAATTCTAAGACTTTCCTAAGGTAAAAATAATCATTAGTGCACAAGGAAACAAGCATATTGATTGCAATGTTATTCATAACAATGAAAAAATAAATCTCTGGAAACATAAGCACCAAACTCATTAATGGTTTGAGGTTTGGGTTTTGGAGGAGAGGAAAACAGATAAAGGAGGAAAGGCAAAAGGGATTTTAGCTTATCTGTTGTAGTCATTGTTTTCAAAAGTGACCGTATTCATATTTTATTGTGTAATTAAATTTAAAATTTTTTTAAAAGGTTAAGAATGTTTAAAATTAGTATGACATCAGAAAAAGTTTGCAACAGAGTTTTGATCAATTGCTAAATTTAAATTCAAAGTGCCATTTTTGCAGCATCATATAGCTTAAGTCCATTATTACTATCAGTTAAAGTACATTATTCTGTGCCCAAGGTTTTTAACTCAGTCTGGGTTAAAATAATAGTTTGAATGATCGCAATGTGTTTCAATGCTATTTAATGAGAAACTCTGAGTTGTTAACACAAGTGCTTTTAAAAATGCAAAGCACTGGGCTAGTCATTACTCTTTTTTTGGTGTGTTTTTTTTTTTTTTTTTTTTTTTTTCAGGTAGATAATGAAGGAGTTTAGAGGATATTTATATACCAGTTACCATAAAATTTAAATTAAAGTTATACTTATTCTATCTCATATTATCTTAAATTTGGATTTCTGCCTAAGTTTACAGAATAAAGCAGTTTTCCTATAATATTCAAAGGATTGTTTTAATAATTTCAAGGACTGTTGTCTTGTAGGATGTTGAGAACATACATTCTTGTTATAGGAAACTACATGTCTTAAAATGTTGGCCCTAGAGAATTGTCTTTGTTCATGTAAAACTATAAACTGTGCTTGTCATAGTTTGCATTTGCTCACTAAGTTTACAATAGTTAAACGCTTCCCCTGACCTTCTCCCCACTCCAGTCTTGTTACTATTAACTCAACCAGACTGGATGGCTTTTATTGGCGGATAAAACAGTATCTGGAAATTTTTTTCTTTCTTGCAGGACTTATTTTTGCAAGTAAATTAAATGAGTGATTCAAACAGATTATCTTGAAGTTACAAAGCAAAACCTTATTCCAGTGCACAGGATTCATCAGGAACTTTCAATTCATAGTTGAAAGTAAAAGTTATAAATGAAACAACATAGACGTGGCAATTAACATCTCACTTTTCCCTTTACAACAATAAATTCCCCATCGAGAAAGATTTAAACACAAAAAATAAAAACAAAAAAGTACTAAAAGAAAGCATGTGGTTTAAAAAGAAAATGTGTTGAGTGGAGAAGTTCTGACTAAAAACCACAAAAGAAAAAAATTGATGAAGTCAACTTTATATGAATAAAAAGTCTAAATTGTCTAAATAAATAAACAAAATCAGAGCACAAACAAGAAACTGGAAGGAAACATTCACAATTAAAATTACAAAGGGCTAATTTCATAAGACATATAAAGAACATATTAAAATTTATAAGAAAAGCGAGCAAAGGTCCAGAACAGATAACTGCAAAAGAAGTACCGAAGAAAATACAAATTAATTTTAAAATGAAAAAAAACTCAATGACATGCTAATTTTCATTTATCAGATAAGAAAAGAAAAATGTGTTTGATAAATATGAGGAACCAGACACTTACATATTGAGGTGGGAATTCCACTCGGTATAAGTCCTATGGAGCCACTGGGCAATGTCTGTTAAAATTTTAAATGCACATAATTGCCATTCCTATGTTCTTCTTCTAGAATTATAATTCAGATATATTCAAGTAATATGCAAAGAGGACCTACCTACAAACAATTCATTGTAGCATTTACATGATTTACCTATAGAAAGGCTCTCAGGGACACCTCTCTTTTTGAAAGCAGAGGCTCGAAGAAAAGAATACAGGTTAGTAGTCAAATATTGACTATTAACCCATCCTCAAATCAGTGGGAGACATTCAAAGTGGTAGAATGGGAATTTGAACCAAAGCAGTCTGGCTCCAAGGCACATATTCTTTATACTTTTTTTTTTTTTTTTTTAAGTGACACTAGCCTTTCAAACCCCCACTGTCTTTAATATTCTTATTAATCTGTGAAATCCAAATGTGTAGCATCTCTTCAAGCATTCTCCTCTCATGACTGTTCCAGTTTCTGTGCCTTCTTTCTACAAGGAGGCAGCAAAACATAGTAATTACATGTGGACCCTGGAGTCAGATACCTAGGTTCAAATTCTGACCTTTCACTTAGTAGTTATGTGACCGTGGCTATGTGAGCAAGTTACTCAGCCTCTCTATACATCCGTTTCCTCATTAGGAAACTGATGGAAATAACAGTTCCTACTTCCTAGGGTTGTTGTAAAGATCTGATAAGCTCCTGAGTGCCTGCTTTATAGTATGAGCTCAGTGTTAGCCACTATTGTTATTAGAAATAACAGTAGTGTCGTCATTATGTATAATAATTATTATTACAGTCTTCACCTGTCCGTTCACAAAAGACCACTGGTTGTTCATTGTCCCTGATATAGTGTGTCACAGCAAATTTTCATCTCCAGATGGACTTAGAAAGTACTATTTGATAGATAGAGATGGCAGGGAGTTGGAGAATAATGCCCTGGGTGGTGTTAGAAAACTGATATGGGAGACAGAATGCAGAACACATTGTCTTATTCAGTTTCACCCCCTGGTCAATGAAAGCACCCTGTCTCCAAGGTAGATGACATAGCAGAAATGGGTAGAAATATCCTATCACTTACCAGTTCAACTCCACATTCCTCCTTAAGGCCCTTTGCACAATTTGATTATTGAAAAGTCCTCCTGGTATAGGCCAGATCTTTGGCCAAGTGCTGCTGATAGAGTAGGTAGGGAGGTGGACATGAGCAGGTGGAGGAGGAAATAAGAGACCCCCACAGGTAACCCAGTGGCAACATCACATGTTGCAAACCCACTGAAGCGAGTAGCCAGAACAAAAATCATCATTCCTGGTAACACTATTATAACTTCCTATCTATTCTATTGTCTTCATTAATATTTTAAAGGGAAGTTGGGAGATGAGTTCGCCCTATCCCTATCCCAGTGAGGAAGATATGTAGAGGAATACTAGTTATAACCTGAACATTTTCACAGTAAACTAGACACCTATGAAATTAGTTATCACTCAACATCCCTTCCCAGGTAATAAGCTAACAACTACCTTCATGGAAATCCAATCTTCTCAAGATATGACAGAAGAAAGCAAATACATTGAAAAGGGAAATGTAGGTCTTGCAAAATGAAAAAGAAAAGATATGTACCTCAAAGAGGATGATTTTAATATGAAAGTATGCAATGGACTGTTGGGAAAAGGGGTGAAGCCCTGAAAAATTTTTGCAAAATATGAGTATACTGGATCACACTAAGAAAAGAAAAAAAAAACATAGAGAAAAGAATGTCACATCTACTATCATGCCATTTGTCAGAAAATGTATGCCAAAAAAACATTTGATTCATTCCTTGTTTTCAATCAATTCATCGTTATAAGCTAAAATGTGTAATGTGAAATGAAATAGAATTAATTTAGTGATTTTCTTTTTCAAACTAATGTTCTAATTAAACCTTTTTTCACTATTTATTTTAAAATTTTTGTCACCATTTAAAAGGGATTCCTCTTAAAAGCAGGCTTTTCCTAGTACCAATTTTGCACTGACCGCGAGGACTGCTAACAGAAGTGGAGCCCAAAGACTTTCAAATTCACACCTTAAAACCCTTTTCTTTGTTCTCAGTCAAGGAACCCCACGCAAAACTCAGAAAATGGCACAATGTGTTCAACCTTCTAACAATGTGTTCAATTTTACAGTTTAAATTATAAGAATGGCCTCAAAAACAATACTATCCGGAAGAAACACTAGATCTAACGTTGTAAAGCTACTTTCCATTAAAATGTGTGTTGCTATATATAGCTCAAATATACATATCTTAACTTTACATGTTTGGAAAATTCAACATAGATTACTGGATTAGGGTTCACTACAGCTTTCTGACTGGATCTAAGCCTACAGCAAATATTCTTTTTCCCCCCACACACTATCACAATTAACACGAGAAAAGAAACTAAACAAATCCAGACTAGTTGCTTTGATTAAAACCATAAAGTCAGAGTATGCTTAGCAGGATAGCTCTGTTGAGCTAACTATACCTCTGGGAGCCAGAGTTCATACCACGTGTCAGATCTTTCTCTGGTTGACAAAGAAAGAGTTTCAACATGGAAATGAAAATGGGCTCAACTTTTCTCAAGTCCTGAGGAAAAGCAGGGCAAGTTTGTTCTTTCAGTGAGTCACTTTTTAGATCTGAAAACAACCAGACTCCATGGTTTCTGGCTTAGGTCAGTCTTCTTGGGTTTCACCATCTAGAATCTAACATTTCTACCAAAAACACCTTCTTTGAGATTCAATACCAATTAAACTAAAGCACTGTGACAGAGAGGGAGCTGAAATGTGTTCCAATGTTATTGTCTAAAAATCCATGACTAATATGGTAGAGGGTCATGAGTGAGACTCTCTAGAATAACAAACATGCTTAACCTGGGGTCCAAGGGTAGAATTTGAGAGGTGCATTACCATGAGTGGGAGGAAAAAAATTACGTCTTCTCTTTTTCACTAGACTCTAACTTGACATTTCATTAAATTATAAATATAGGCAACAAATCAGCAAGGTGAGCAGCATCTGTAAGTTTGTCACCGATAGAAATCACAAACACTTTCATATCACATTATAGTTACTACTGATGTCTAAAAATATCCTTTACACTCATCAAATTGCAAAATTGTGGTGGCAGCTGACCTGTTGCTGGTTGCCTGTGATTATAGTCTTCCTGCCTGTAGATGCTCAGCAGACAACAGAGATGACCCACGAAACAACTCTGTACTTCATCGTCATTTCTCACGTTCGCACATGAAAGCAACATATTCTCGCAGGGGGGACACAGACACATATTCCTTTCCAGTGTTCCCTCTCTACAATTATTGGTCAGTCATTAAAAGGATAAGTCAGAGGCCACCTCAGAGTTCTCATTTAAGCTAAGTAGCAATAACCTTCCCACTAATACTGTCTTTAATAAAGTTAACTTTAATTTAGCTGTATTTTAAATGCATTGTTGCACAATTTAATGTGTTAATAAAGAAGTACACATATGCCTATGCCATGAATTTCATATTTTGGTAACAGTATATAAATATAATGTTTTCTTTGTAACTCAATGCACAGTCATGCATAGCTTAATGACGGGGATATATTTTGAGAAACTCATCATTAGGTGATTTTGTCCTTGTGCAACCATCACAGAGGGCACTTACACAAACCTAGAGGGTCTAGCCTACTGTACATCTAGGCTGTGTGGTGTAGCCTATTGCTCCTAGGCTATAAGCCTGTACAACCTGTTACTGTACTGAGTACTGTAGGCAATTGTAATACAATGTAAGTATTTGTGCATTGACACATATATAACCATAGAAAAGGTACAGTAAAAATACAATATAAAAGATAAAAATGGTACCTGTATAGGGCACTTACCATAAATGGAGCAGGCAGGTCTGGCAGTTGCTCTGGGTGAGTCAGTGAGTGAGTGGTGAGTGAATGCGAAGGCCTAAGGCATACTGTACACTGTAGATTTTATAACATTGTGCACTTTGTAAGGCATGAGGAATGAGTCGCAGGAAACCAAGATAGGTCTACTAGAATGTATTTGGCATGTTTGAGCTGCAGGAAGTCAGGCTAGAAAAGACTATAAACTCCCCAATCAAAGAGGGGTATGGAGTTTTAAAGGAGGGGGTCAACAAGGCTGTTTCCCCTTCAATGCTTCAGGGGGTTTTCATTGACAAAGCATTTCAGGGCCTGACTAAGGCCCCCCCTCCACACCCTGGCCCCAGGTCCCCGACCGGACTACCCAGGCTCACCCAGGCCCAGGTGATCACAGGCCCCTAAGAGATATAGCAAGACAGGATCAAGACAGGATGGCTTTTAAGGTAAGGTTTCTGCTCCTGGCCTAACTATGGCTTAGCACACTGAGGCTACACTAATAAACAAAATATTTTTTTCTTTCTTCACTAATAAATTAAACTTAGCTTACTATAACTTTTTACTCTATAAACTTTTTAAATTTTTTCCAGCTTTTTTACTCTTTTGGAATAACACTTAGCTTAAAACACAAACACATTGTGCAGCTGTCCAAAAATATTTTCTTTCTTTATATCCTCATGCTATGAGTTTCTTTTTCTATTTGAAAACATTTTTATTTTACTTTTTAAACTTTTTTTTTGTTAAATACTAAGACACAAACACACACAGTAGCCCAGGCTTACAGAGGGTCAGGCTCATCAAAACCACTGTCTCCCACCTTCACATCTTGTCTCACTGGAAGGTCTTCAGGAACAGTAATGCGCACGGAGCTGTCAGCCCCTATGATGACAATGTCTTCTTCTGGAACACTTCCTAAAGGGCCTGTCTGAGACTCTTCTGGAGGAGGTGTCTCTCTTTCCAGCAATGTGTCCCTCATAATGATTTGCCTGTTGTTGTTTTTTTGTTTTGTTTTCAACATAGTGTTGCTTGTAAGCAGATAACACACCGTAAACTTTCTTCTCTAGGTATTAATGACAACCTTTCGGTGTTGGAGTCCATGTGTTTAAACTTTTTTGAGGAGTTTGTTGAGGTCTGCAAAAGCTTCACTGTGAGTTTTCTTGGGGGTTCTCTTTTCTTCCACAGTTTCCTTTCCTCTTGCCTCTTCACCAGCGATGCGTTCCTGTTCCAGTTCCAAGGACTCCTCATTAGTCATTTCCTCAGGAATCACCCCTTGGAGCCCCTCACTGTCACCCTCAACCACAGCCTTATTGATTTTTCAAACTTTTCATCCTTAACAAACCCTTTGAAGTCATGGGCAAATCTTTGAGTGCCTTTTTCCAAATGCCATTTATGACATCACCCCAAGCCTAAGCACGGTCCTTGATGCAGTCATAGATGTCATAATTCTTCCAGAGTGGCATCAGTGTCTTCTCAGTGCCTTCCTCAGTTGCAGCAATAGCCCGGGCAGAGGTCCTCCTCAGGTAGCACACCTTAAAAGCTGCTATAACTCCTTGATTCATTGGTTAAGTCAAGGAGGAGCTGTTTGGAGGGAGAAACACTTTGATAATGGGATGAAGATCTCCATAAAAGGAGGATGTCTAGGAGCATTATCAATAGTAAATAAAACCTTAAAAGGTATGTTATTCTCCAAACAGTACTTCTCCATTTCTCTGGCATAGCAATTCAGGAGGGCATCTTGGAGGAGGCGCTGGGTCATCCATGACTTCTTATTGCTCCTGAAGGACATTTGGCAGTGTGTGCTTATGGATATGCTTGAAGGCCCTGGGACTCTCACTGTGCCACATAGAACAGGGTTTCAATTTGTAGCCTCCAACATTGCTCTGAAGCAAGACTGTTATTCTGTCCTTAAAAACCTTGAAACTTAGCATTGACGTGGACTCCTTATGGATGAAAGTCCTTTCAGGCATCTGTTTACAGGATAGGGAGGTTTCATCCATATTGAATATTTGTTCTGGCAAGTAATTTTCCTCCTAATCAGCTTGTCTAGAGTTTCCAAAAACTCTTAAGCTACCTTCACATCAGCACTCGCAGACTCACCACTCATGTTCACATTATATAATGAATAACAATTCTTGAATTGTTTAAACCACCCAGAGCTAGGAGTAAATGCAACATCATAGTCAGGCCCAGCCTTTTCTTTCAACATTGCAAACAAACTTTTTGCTTTGGCCTTGATCGTCATGGTACTGAGAGGGAAACGCTTCTGTGTCTGGTCTTCAATCCAAGTCATTAGAAGTTTCTCCATGTCTGATATCAGCCCTTCCCAAAAATCATTGTAGTCAATGAAGGAGATCCTTTAACAACTCTGTTCTTATTCTTCAAGGTTGTAGGCTATAGAACAGGACATGCGGGACTGGCAAACAATAACTAGCACTAATTTTTCACCTTCATAAGCCTTAATCACTTTTCATTTTGTTTCCAGGTCAATCACTTGACATGGCCTCTTAACGGGCAACATTAGCGGTGAATTTTATATCCTTAGGGGCCATGAAGAACAAAACAAAAAGAGACTAAATCAAGCAGAAGAAAAAACAATTTAATCAAGACACATGATAAACAGGAGCTTAGATGAGGCTGCTGCCAGCATAACATAGCATGCTGTACTGTTTTACAGCGAACTATTTTTTATATAAGTAGAAACACTACACTCTAAAATAAGGATGAAAACTATAATATAGTAAATACATTCACCAGTAACATAATTGTTATTATCATTATCAAGTATTATTTATGCACTATACATAATTGGATGGGCTATACTTTTCTATGGCTGGTAGTGCAGTAGATTTGTTGACACTAGCGTCACCACAAACACAGGAGTGATGCACTGCATTAATACCATATTATGACAGCGATGTCACCAGGCAATAGGAATTACTCAGTTCCATTATAAACTTATGGGACCACTGCTGTGTATGTGATCCATAGTGGAAAATGCCATTATGTAGTGCATAACTGTATTGTATTTTATTCACTTAAAAACACTATTCTGATAAGTGTTCCATAAGCTTCTCTAGATGGCCAAAGGGACTTAGCTCTAAAAAGGTCAAGAGACACTGAATAACAGATTAAGGGAAAAACAACAGAGTCAAGGCAAAATGCACCTTTCTCAAGGAAATTTGCATCTATAGACACAATCAACTCACCTGATTTAGGCCAAAAAAAGTTTTTATTGAAATTTTACATGTAATTATCCTCTCCTGTACTTCAAATAGAAGCACTAAACTTCTAAATCTGGCAGGTAATTGCTAATAAGCTTTTTCTTTTTAAATTATCATTGCAAGCACTATAAGCCAAGGTAGAAATCCTAGAAAATATCCCATTCAAACACCCTTCCCTAACTACCCTCAAATTCTTTCATCAATACAGACATACACAATCCATTTACCTTCAGTCGTGCTCAATACTAGATAGCTTCATTCAACACTGTCAAAAAACACCAGGTCCCATGTTAAACCATGACCCCCTTCTTAAAAGAGACAATAAACAGCAGGAAGAATTTTGAGGCTCATTTTAGAATTCAAAGAAGAATTCATTGGTAGTGTGTTTACAAGACTGTTTTCCCACCTAAGTCATTTACTGGCTTTTTCTCACAACACAATACATACGTTATTTTTACTTTGTAAAAGCCTTTCCCTCATTGACCTCTGACAAATGCTCTTGAATCCTCCCTTTTATGCCTCTTTCTTCCCTGCCTCTCAATAAATGTTAGATTGTGACTTAGACAGTCCTCAGTATACTGTGACAAATTTCCCCATTTTCATGATATTTTTCTTCCTTTTTTCTCCATGCTTCTACACCTTATCAGAAACCTGATTCTCTAGACCATACTCTGTTTCACTTGTTCATTCCACTGACTTATGAGGTATGATCAAACAATACGGTGAATGTTTAAATTTAAAAAAATAAATTACATTAAAAGACACTTTGCCATTAATCTCCCTCAAGATACTCCCTCTCACTTCGAACACACTTATCTCATCATTCTTGCCACTTTCTGAAGCAGTTCTGGAAGTCCTCTTTCATGAGTGTCTTTAGTTGCACTGTTGTGGCTGCCTCAATATCCTGAATCATTTTGACTTTGGGGAAGAGCCAAAAGTCACATGGTGCCAGATCCGGTGAATAAGGTGGATGAGGACACCGTTTTTATTTCACAGATCTTGCCATAACAGAAGTGCTGTGTGACACAGAGCATTGTCGTGATGGAGGATGATTTATGGCACACTTTAAAACATACCTTCTCTCAACCATAGCTCATCCCCAACTTACTGCACCAAAAAAGTTGAAACTTGTCACACATTGTTACTAAGGTTGGATGCGCCACTTCCCATATTGAAGATCCCTGTCTTTCTGTTGGATGGCACTTGGCAGCAGCATTCACTGTATTTTGTGATCACAACGGAAAGTTTCCGTGTCACACATCGCTTCTGGTACACTGCAATCTCTGTCAAATAAAAACATTACAGTGTGTCCTCATCCACCTTCTTCACCAGATCTGGTACCATGTGACTTCTGGCTCTTCCCAAAAGTCAAAATGATTCAGGACATCGAGGCAGCCATGACAGCGCAACTAAAGACACTCACGTAAAAGGACTTTCAGAACTGCTTCAGAAAGTAGCAAGAACAGTGGTATAAGTGTGTTTGAAGCGAGGGGGAGCATTTTGAGGGGGATTAGAGGCAATGTGTCTTTTACTGTAATAATTTTTTTTTTTAATTTAAGCATTCGCTGTATTTTTTTATCACACCTCATATATTGACTGCATAAAATTCCTCAAGGAATTTACAGTCAGAGGAGGAATTAAGACAAAATTTATTTAGCAAAGCATTGTGATGAGTGCTGTGGCAGAAGATTATTCAAAGTGTTCTAGAACTATAGAGAATAGAGAGATTGGCTCTGCTGGGAGAGGTCAGATTTGGTTTATAGGGAAGGGAATCCCAGAGACAGATCTTAAGGAAAGTGGTTTGAAAAAAAAGACCATACACTAAAATCAATGATATAATAGGAGAAACATTTTCTGTACTGAAAATGACATGTTGAAAGGGCTTTGAAATTATCCAGAGAAAGAGAGAGAGAAGGTAGTCCCTACATAGGAATAAAATTTAAACTAGTCAATTTGTAGTTCAGCAGAGAAGATAAAACTTAATGTTAATCTTGACTCACTCTTCTGGAAACCTCATTAAAAGGGTCTTAAAGGAGTTTGTTTTAAGACAGGAACTCACAGGTATAAAGAGAACAGCAAAGGAGATGAAAGCAACACAAATTTGAACACAAGAAAGCGGATACATGAGTAGAACTGACTAGCAGACCAGAAAAAGCTGCAATCAAATTGGCCATGAAGAAAGCCCAGAACTAAACAGATTTGGGCTGTAGAATCCAAGAGATCCTCAGTGATTGAAATCCTCAGGTATCCCAGAAAGTAAGTATGTAGGTGGAGTTAAATATGGGTGGACTGATTAAAAAGTGTGAATTAGAAGTAATAGTATTCATGGACCAGCAGCTCACTCTACCAGCTAGGTGACTACTCTTCCCCAACCTTGGCAGAAGGTTGAAGGCTTTCTATTCTTACATACTGAACCAAGTAGAGCCTAGACATAGAAACACCAGGCTCATCCAGAATTGCAATAAGGTGTGTTACAAAAAAAAAAAAAAAAAGGTAATAATTATGGAAATAACACACTGAATGGTAACATTTGGGAGCCCCCATTTGTTCCTAGACTACTGGTAGCCAGTCTTTTAAACTCTGAGGCAGGGGATTAAAGAATTTTCCTCTGAGAAAATTGACACAATGGGGGAAAAATAAATAAAAATCATGTACATCTGATATATATCAGGGATTCTCATGGCCCATTTCTGTCACCCAATCATAAAGTACATTGTTTGAAACCTACATTCAAACACACAGATACAGAGCCTCTTAGCTCTTAAATATGATGGGATTACAAGATCAACAAACATTTGAGGAATGACTATAATACTAAAGAGAAAAACATAAGCAAACCAAAAGGCAAAGGAGAAACTTGGAGGAAAAGAGCCAACATTGGAAGCAGAGGAAAACCTCAGAACTATAATTAATGTCTTACATAAGATAAGATAGTGTGTCCATGAAAAAACAAGACAATAGAAAAAAATTCTTAGAAATTAAAAATACAGTAAGATAAATTAAAAAGTCAGTAGAAGGGTTGGAAGATAAACTTGAAGAAATCTCCTAGAAAGTAAACCAAAAGAAAATTTTTTACAATGTTTCTCATTTAGTCTCTGTTCTGCTCAAACAGCCTTTTTAATGTAAAAGGTCCTTATCCATCTTGTTTATACATCTTGTATAAACATATTAAAAGACAGTTCCATATCCATACTTCATATAGTTTGTTTCTGACAGAAGGGTGAAGTAGTGGACCATCATATTTCTGCTTTCAGCAATGTTATAATTACTTCATTTTCACACAAAAGAAGGGTGTACACAAATTTTGTACATTTGTGATTCAGAAATAATCCACAGCCTTCGTTATGTTTCTTTCATTGTTAGTAACAACTTAAAATAACTGAAACTGCTGGTGTCAAGGTCGTTATGACCTCAGTGTTTGATAAATCCAATGATCAGTTCCCATTTTTATCTTACATGGCTAATCAGCACTAGTTGACATAGTTGATCATTACCTCTTCCTTGACATATATTGTTCACTTGATTTCTAGGTCATCACACTGTACTAGCTTTCCTCCTACTCACTTGATGTTTCTGAATTTGTTGATTCTTCCTCATCTCCCTGATATTTTAAAGTTGCCCGAAGGCTCAGTCTTCACATCACCTCTCAATCCATTGCAAATATTTAAGAATCTCATCCACTTCAAAACATTTTATACATTATATATGCTGATGAATACCAAGTTTATGTCTCCTGTGTAGACCTCACCCTTCAACTCCAAATTCATATATTCAACAGCCTACCGCTCTTTGCTATCTGGTTACCTAATAGACATCTCAAATTTGACATGTCTAGAAAAATAGTTCTTGCTGTGATGAAGTAATTGCTATCGTATTCATCCTCCCGCAATAAACAACTCAAAAAGTGAACAAAAATAATTTTGCAATATATACAAATATCAAATCATTCTGTTGTACACCTGTATACATTATGTTGTAACTAATATAATGTTATATATCAATTATATCTCAATTAAAAATATTGAACAAAAGTAAATGAAGAAACTGCTTTAGACATTGAACAAACACAATATAGGCCTCATTCTTGAGAACAAAAATGCATGTGACAAACTTCATATTCTCTTTGGCTTTCTACCTGAGAACGTTTTATAAAAAGTGGCACAGGGTCGGCCCGGTGGCTCAGGCGGTTACAGCTCCATGCTTCTAACTCCCAAGGCTGCCAGTTCGATTCCCACATGGGCCAGTAGGCTCTCAACCACAAGGTTGCCAGTTCGATTCCTCGACTCCCGCAAGGGATGGTGGGCAGGGCCCCCTGCAACTAAAATTGAACACGGCACCTAGAACTGAGCTGCCGCTGAGTTCCCGGATGGCTCAGTTGGTTGGAGCACGTCCTCTCAACCACAAGGTTGCCGGTTTGACTCCCACAAGGGATGGTGGGCTGTGCTCCATGCACCTAGTAACGGCAACTGGACCTGGAGCTGAGCTGCGCCCTCCACAACTAAGACTAAAAGGACAACAACTTGACTTGGAAAAAAGTCCTGGAAGTACACACTGTTCCCCAATAAAGTCCTGTTCCCCTTCCCGAATAAAATCTTAAAAAAAGAAAAAGTGGCACAGAGAATGGGTGACAAATAGAGAGAAGAAATCTTGCTCAGTAAAGAAGGCAAAGTGAAATTTGTGAGAAAAGGTACCAGATAAGAGAGAGCTGTATAGAATAATAGTCCCATGTATTTGCATAGAGACCCCTCTTAGTCTCTGGATAAATACTAAGCAACACTAAGTCTCTGGATAAATACAGAGCAAGACTCTAAGAGGTATTATAGGAAACAACTACTCAAGGGCCATGAAATTAATGCAGATTCCAAAGCTCTCACAATACTGAGATTTGTTCATGTTTTGACATGAGAGGCTTGGCTGAATACCCCAGGCATTTACTTGGGACCCAAGAAAGGACACATCTTAGGTAAAGACTTACTCTATCACTAGATTAAGGGCTATTTTAGACTCACCCAAAGAAAGCTTAAAAATCAAGTAGGACAAAGTTGGTCCAGCAAATTTCCTGGCAGCCAGAACAAACCTCAACACTGTTTAGTGGCAGACATAATCTCAAAAATACTCTCATCATATTTTCAACAATATTGCATTATAAATGTCCATCATACAATTAAAAAATTACTAAACTTATGAAAAAGCAGGAAAAACATATGGAGATGCAAAACCAGGAGGAAAAAAGTCAGTAGAAGCCCAGAGATATTGCCAATGAAAGAATTAACTGACAAGGACTTTAAAATAACTGTTACCAATATGCTCAAGTATGCCAGGAAAAAGATGGCTGTTGAATTAACAGACGCAGAATCAAAAAAGAGAAATCAAAATTAGAAAAAAAGAATGAAAATTCTAGAACTGAGAAAAGTATCTAAGGTGAAAAATTCGTTGCACAGGCTTAACAGTAGACTATATATTGTAGGAGAAAAGGTAGGTTTTGAAGATTGGACAAACGAAAGTATCTAAACCAAAGCACAGACAGAAGAAAACCAGTCTGAAAAAAGTGACTACAGCCTCAGTGACCTGTGGAAAAATATCAAGTTATCTAACAAATATGTAATTGGAATTCTAGAAAGAGAGGAAAGAGATATTGGAGGGAAAATAATTAAAGAAACAATAGCCACAATTTTCCAAGAAGCTCTACTAACTCTAGCCAGATAAACACAAGAAATACCATACATAAGCACATCACAGTCAAATTCCTGAAAACCAAAGAGTAAGATAAAATCTTCAAAAGGGACCAAGAAAAAAACACATACTACATACTCGTACATGTGAACAATAATGACTGTTAATTTCTCATCAGAAACCGTGCAAGTCAGATGACAACAAAATGACATCTTTAAAGCACTGAAAGGAAAACATCATCAACCTAGAATTCTATATCCAGAAAACAATATGCTTTGAATTTGAAGACAAAATTAAAATGTATTCAGATAAACAAAACTTGATAGAATTCATAAATAGCAGACCTGCAATTCAGGCTTAAGGAAAATATGAGACAGAAACTTAGATCTCTTTCATTTCAGGGGCCTGTGTGGCTCCTCAGAGTATACTATGTACTTCCTCCAGAACTTGTGAGTAATAAACTTCACTGTTTCAAAGAGTCTTATGGTCTTTTGTTGAATCATGGCTCACCATCTAGCACCCTGAGCTCCATTTAAGAAATATTAATTTAAGTCATAAGGCGACAGAATGAAGGATAAGGAAGGAAGAATGCCAAAAAACAAATGAGCAAATATCAATGGCTTTCTCATTTCTCAGCTTCTTTAAAAACCTGACTACTTAAAGCAAAGATATAGTATTTTGTGGTGTTTATAACACATGTAGAACCATTTATCAGGAAGACATAACAATCTAAAATGTATATGCGACCAACAGCAAAGTTTCAAAACAAATGAAGGAAAAACTAGCAGAACAAAAGGAAGACATAAACAAATCCACACTTATAGTTTAAGACATTAACACTCCTCTCAGTAATAAACAGAGTTTAAAAAAAAATGTTGATATGATTAGAAAAAGATTTGAATACTATGACAAATTTTATTTTCCAAAAACGTCCTCAGCAATATTTACAGTTCCACATGTTCTTACAGAAGGTTTTCACATAAAGAGGTGGAGTCTATTGCCTCTCTTCCTGACAGGATGAACAGGATTCTGCGACAGCCACTACAAGCAGGACATGGAAGAAAAAAGCTGCATGACTTCCAAGGCTAGTTCAAACAAGGCAATACAATTTCTACTTGGCTTTCTCTTTCGTGCAACTTAGGTGCTCTAAGCAAACAGCTTCCCTGAGCCACCAAGCTGCAGAGGCCACTTAATGAATCCACAATAAAAGAGACAAATTTGCTTAAGTAGTTTTAGTCTTTAACCCAACCCCCAACTAGCTGACACTGGGTGGAGCCTGCCTTTGAGATGCTCAGCTGATGCTGAGTGGAGCATAGATTCACTGCTAAGTCTCCCTGCATTATCAGAATTTTGAACCCAATAAATATTGTTGTTTTAAACCACTAAGTTTGGGAGACATTTGTTACTTAGCCATAAATAACTGAAACAGTCATTATCAATCACCATGATCTAACTGACATTTATAAAACAACTACAGAATCTTGTAAGTACTCATGATACAATCATCAATATATATCATACGTTGGGCATAAACAAGTCTAAACGAATTTAGAAAAATTGAAGTCATACTAAATTAGAAGTTAATAAATAAACTAAGTTAAAAATCAGTAACAAAAGTAAATCTGGGGGAAAAAATCCCCAAATATCAGAAATTAAATAACACAACACTAAAAGAGACAACATCAAAGAAGAAATCACAAGGGGAATTTGAAAATATTCTGAAATAAATGGTAATGAGAAAAAAACATATCAGAAATTATGAGAGGCATCTAAAGTAGTGCATGAAGGAAATCTATAGCTTTAGCAGCTTATTTTTTTAAAGGTTCAAAATTAATTACCTAAGCTTATCCCTTAAAACTCTAGAAAAGGAAGCACAAATTAAACCGAAAGTATGAAAATGAGCAGAATTAATAAATATAATAGCAGAAATTAATGAAATAGAAAACAGTCAAACAATAAAGAAAAATCAATAAAACAGAAGCTAGTTCTTCAAAAAGTTTAATAAACTTGACAATATCGTGCCAAGACTGATAAAAAAAGATGAGGGAATAAAGAGAGGGAAAGAAAAAGAGAGAGTATCTGGAACAAAAGACGACATATCACATACAAATATTTAAAGAGTAATGAGGGATGATTACTAATAGCTAAATGCCAATTAATTCAGCAACTTAGGAATAATGGGCAACACCTAGAAAGATATAAATTATAAAAACTGACACAGATATAAAAAACAGAATACTCATATTTCTGTAAAAGATATTAAATTTATGATTAAAATCCTTCACATAAAATAAACTCCAGGCTCAGATACTGGTAATTCCATCAAACCTTTAAGGAAGAATAATAGCCATCTCACATAAGATCTTTCAGAGCACAGAAGAGGAGGAACTACTTCTCAGTTCATTGTACGAGACCAGCATAAGCCTAACACCAAAACTAGATAAAAACCTTGCAAAACAAGAAAATTACAATCCCTCATGGAAATAGTCTCAAAATTTCTTAATCAAATAGTAACATATCAAATCTGAATATATACATATATATGTATATATATATATATATATATAGAGAGAGAGAGAGAGAGAGAGAGAGAGACAGACAGACAGACAGACAGACAGACAGAGAAAGAGACAGAGAGAGACAGAGAGAGAGAGAGAGAGAGAGAGAGAGAGAGAGCATTGTGAGAGTTTGGCTAAGCTACTCCAATGTATTACTACCTCTGCATCCATTTTGTTTGGCTAACCACCCAACAGGGGGCCTTACACTGACACTAGTCCCCTCATGAAAGCTCACGCCCTAGATAACAACAGTCCACAGAATCACACACAAATTAAGTTCCTCTATAACGTCCCCATCAGCCCCTGTGCTCAACAACAGTCCCTTCCCCCTCCCAGGGCCTTCCTCTGTGTACCCCTTAGATAAGACCCTCACAGAGCTTATTAAAATTCTCCTCTTTTGGTCTGAATGAACCAATCTAGCCTTATCCTGGGAACCCTAAAGCACTCTACCCATGGATCCTAATAAAGGCCTGTGCCCCAAGTTCTGCCTGTACCCTGCCCCTCAAGGCATGCCGAGTACTTCCTCTAGGACCTGTGAAAAATAAACTTCCCTACTTCAAGTTCTCTTGTGGTCTTTTGATGAACCATGGCTCACCACCCGACATCCTGTGCCCCACTTAGCAATTGTTAATTTAACAATGTCATAACAAGGATAATACCTCATAACCTAGTGGGATTTATCCCAGGAATGCAAAGTTGATTTAGCATTAAAAACAAATCAATACAATTCACCACATTTACAGAATAAAACAATTACCTCAATAATTACCCTGATAAAAGCACAAAAAGCATTTGACATAATTAATAATTTTTCTTAATAAAAACTCTCAGCAAAATATTAGTAGGATTATATATAAGGAAACTCCTTGTATTTTTCTTCCTCACATCTTTTCCTACATTTGCAATTAGTCTCCCTACTTTAGCCTTTGAAACCCTAGAGTCTATTCTTGACAAAGCAACCAAGTTATCTTGTTAAGATAACAATTAGATTAATTTCACTCTATTGTTCAAAACCCTCTGTCAATCCAAATCTCGATTCTGCATTTTGCTTAAATCAGAAAGGTATTGATTTAATTATGTATATCATAATCTCTAAAGCAAGCACTTAAAAACTACAGAGAGATACAGAAAAGTAGGCAATAAATTAAAATGGATTACTAAAAAACAAGGTAGGAAAAGGAAACAAAGGAACAAAATCAAAGGGGGCAAGCAAAAACACAAATAATATAAAGGCAGACCTAATTGTGTAACCATCAATAGTCACTTTAATGGTAATAGATTCACATATCTATTAAAAGACAGTGATTGTCAGATGGGAAAATAAAAATATTTTTAATAGACCTAACTACACGTAGTCTAAAAAGAAGCTACTTTAACAGTAAAACAATAGATACTTTCCCATTATAATCAAGAATAAGTAAAGTATGCTTGCTAGCTCTATTATTAATTAACGTTCTGGAAAAGTTTGCCAATGCAATTGGGTAAGAAAGCAAATTAAGAAATACAAACATTGAAAAAGAGGAAGAAAAACTAACATTTGTATATGGCATCATTGTCTAGGTATAAAACTCAAAAGAATAACCTGATAAGTGACTAGGATTTATAAGAAAGATTAGTAGACTATTAATTACAAAATAAATAAAACTCAATATTTTCCTACATTCCAGCAATAAAGAATTAGAAAATAAATTATATTCCTAAGAGCAAAACAGTATATATCACCTAAGAGTTAAAATCATGAGAAATGTGCAGAATCTCTGTGAAGAAAACCACAATATTGTTATTGAAAGACATAAAAGAAAATTTGTCTAAATGGAGAACTATATCATGTTACTGGCTAAGAAGACTTGATATTATCAAGATGTCAATTCTTCCCAAATAAATAAATAAACTCAGTGCAATCCCAGTGGGCTTGAGGGTTTATTTTTGGGAATTCAACAAATGATTCTAAAGTTCATCTGGAAGAATAATGCATAAAACAAAGTAAGAAATTTTGAAAATTACAGCAATGATAGGACTTTGTCTTGCTAGAAAATAAAATTAGTTAGTATATAAAATGATAATTAAAACAGTGCAGTACTGCCATAAAAATAAGCAAACAATGGAATAGAATTTAGTTTAGAACTATTTCTGGATAAACATAAGATTAAGGTGTTAATAGTGGCATCTTAAATCAATGGAAAAAATAAATTAGTCTATAAATGGTGATGGAGCATATGACTTATAATAATGGGGAAAGCAAGCTAGATTAATACTTTATAATCAAAATAAATTTCACATTTATTAGAATTTAAATAGAAAGATAATATCTATAGCATTAAAGGAATATATGTGCGAATATGTAATCTTGGTGTGGTAATTGTGGTGTGGTAAAGAAAATGACACCTAAGGTAAATGGAAAAATATAAAACTTGCTATAAAAATACATTTTTATTTGGTAAAAGATTACATTAAAATAAAACAAACATGCAAATGACTGAGAAACATATATGTAACATATCTTTAAGAAAAGCTCATATCAATCCATAGAAACTTGGGAAAGGCACCAAAAGAAAACAAAAATCACTAACAGACAATAATGGAAAATTCTCAAAAGAGGACATAATTATTTGCCACCTAATAATTAAAAGTGCAACTTAAATGGCATACCATGTTAAAATATCAAACAGGCAAAGCTCAGTGTATGTATTAATAAGGATATAAGAAAATAGAAACTCTCACATACTTGTGGAAGAGTATAGATTTGTGTAACTTTTTGAAAAATAGATTACATTTCTTAAAATTGTATTAATACACCACTGAAGGAAATTGATCCTAACAAAATAATAATGGATTTCTCTAAGTGGATTATCATAGTAACTGATTATATAAAATACCAGACAAACGACGGTTCTATCCAGGTTTCTCTACGAAATCAAATCAAGACAACAATGGAAAAAAGAGAGAAACGATTTTTGATAAAGTTAGGAGACACCTGTAACCCCGAACTATAATCTTTGAGGAACAGCTGCCAAATGCAGGGAAGGTCATACAGGGATACGAGGAAACAGCTCAAGAGAAATTTGTGGCTGCAGATCTCAAACAAATCAGGCATAGCAGTTATCCAAAGTATGTGGCACAAAAAGAGGGGCAAAACCACACATCTTGTCTGGAATAATGGGAATAGCAATCCTGGGTCTTTAGAGGGAGCTTCCTCCGACCCCATAAAATAGGCAGAGGGAGTGGGACTGAAAAGGAAACACACATTTTTGAGAGAAGCAATGTGTCACTGAGGAAGGTGAAGGAAATGGATCCTTATTATGAGGAGTCCAGAAACTGATGATTTCTTTGAACTGGGGAGTAATGAATGTTCACACACACACACACACACACACACACACACACACACACACTGCTGAGCCATATGGAACTTTGCTATGAACCAGAAAAAAGTTACTGCTTGTCTGGAACACTGCTCTAGTCTCTCCCCTGAAGGGACTTCTCACAAATAACTGGAAGGATTCACCTCATTCACAAAAGTAATAAGCAAAAAAGAACCGGCCAAGTATCTATGCAAAGTTACTTTTCAGGAAAAGGAAGAAAAATGTGGGAAAAACAAGTGTCAGGTGATGAACCCACACCAGAAAAATATGGCCACTGCTCAGATAAAAATCATGACCAAATATATGGTTATGAATACAAGGCACCTCATGAATCAAAGAGTTCAAAGCAGACAACTGGAGGAGATGAAACATGAGCTGGCAGACTTAAGAAATAAATAGAAGGAAAAAAAAATCCATCCAAGAAATCAGGGCCACATTAGGCAGCACAGAGTCATCACTGAAATCCTACCAAGGGACAGAAGCAAGTAAATGACAGATGTGAATTATATGCAAAAAAAGAAAAAAAAAAAAAAGGATCAACACAAAACATAAAGAAAATAATAATTTTAAGGCATAATTTTGGAAAACTAAAAAATTTAAATTTATAACTTGAAATAGCAATTCATATATGAAAAAAAAACCTCATGTAATATGATCAACACTGAAGCATATGCTAGTAATAGTACTGGCCTTCAAAGATGAAAAAAAAAAAGCTTTGGGCATTCCAGTAAAATAATTAAATACCCTACAAGTATGAGGCAGATTCCTACTGTTGCCCCTAAAATGTCTCTTATTTCTGAATGTATAACCACCCAGCTAGACACTACCACCCGTAGCTTTCTTTGCATTTAGTGAGGGTGGCCACATGAGTCTGTTCTAGATAACTGGATATACACTAAAGGGTACAACGTCATCTGAATTTTGTCTCTTCTTCTCTTTTGCAAACTGGCATGTAGAGGTGCCAACGTCCCACCTGCAATCTTCTGGTGAGAACAATTTCCTAGGGGAAGGCGGAGCAACACGACAGAAGAAATTGCTCCCTGGTCACATTATGCAGTAGTTGCTCTGACAACCGAAAACAGCCAGACTGATAGGAAAGAGAGACAAATTTCAATCTTATTTAAATCATTGTATCTTGTACTTCGACTTTGGTACAGTATTACTTTCTTTCCCATCCCTAGAACAAAGGGGGGAAATTAGACTGGCTTCATACCACAATATTCAATGTTGAAAGACAGAACCATACTGCTGGCTCATCAGTTAGGGCTGTATAACAGAACACCATACCCTGGGTGGCTTGTAAACAACCGAAATTTACTTCTCACAGTCCTGGGGTCTGGGCAGTCCAACACCAAGGGGCTGGCAGATTTGCCATTTGCTGAGAGCCTGCTTTCAGGGTCACAGACAGACGAGATGGGTGGGCCATCCTCTCACTGGGTCTTCAGGTGGCAGGAGAGGAGAGGGAGTTCCCTGGGGTTTCTTTGATTAGGGCAATAATCCTATTAGTGAGATCTCCACCCCCATGACATATTCACCTCCCCAAATCACCACGTTCAAATACCATCAGATTGGGAATTAGGTTTCAACATGTCAACTTTGGAAGGACATAAACGAGAACGAATGAAAAAACTATTACAGACAATAAAAGAATTTAATAAAATGCCTAGGTTTAAATTAATATAAAAATAATTCCACTTATAGCTTTGATAGACATGCTAAACTTCCCTACTAAAAAAAAAAAAAACAAACAACAAACAAAAAAACAACAACAACAAAAAACAATAGTTGGATAAAATAAAAACAGTATCTGTTTGAAAGCATTCAAAACTATCAAGGTAGGCTGGACTTGAGAGGTGAAGCTCTCCAACAGCCAAGAAATGTGCTGAGATAAGCCCAACATTCTGCCCACTATTCCTCTGATTGCATTTGTGCAGTCACAAGCTGTGTGGGCCTCGCATCTGAGAACTGAGCAGAAAGGGGTGGCGGTGAAGCTAAGAAGCTGAGCAGCACTTTCTGTACCCTCATCGGACTGGAGAGAAAAAGCTGGAAATTCGGCAAGACAGCTAAGACTTGAGACTCCAAGATCTTCAGAGGGAATGGAACTGTATTAAGATAAACCCAACATTCAACTATGAAATTAACCTCCAGGCACTTGCTAATTCAAAAATAACACGGAGTTGAGAACATAGGAAGCCAAGCAGAAAATGGCAACTAGGATCCTGGATCTGCCAGGGCTGCCATAACAAAGTACCTCAAACTGGGTAGCTTAAACAACAGAAACTGATTTTCTCACAATTCTGGAGGCTGGAAGGCCAAGGCCAAGGTGCTAGCAGGGTTGGTTTCTTCTGAGGCCTCTCTCTTTGGCTTGTGGATGGCCGTCTTCTTCTCCCTGTGTCTTCACGTGGTCTTGCCTCTGTTCACATCTGTGTCCTAAAGTCTTCTTCTTATAAGGACAAAAGCCCTTTCGGATTAGAGCCCACTGTAATGACTTCATTTTGACTTAATTACCTCTTTAAAAGCCTCCTGTCCAAATGCACACACATTCTAAGATACTAGAGGTGAGGACTTCAGCACGTGGATTTGGAAGGGACACAATTCAGCCCATAACAGATCCTAAAAAGGAGAGCAAAACTTTAGGCAGTTTACTGAGGCCAGAGGGACACAAACGGTACCTAAAGGCCCATCAAGGAGGAGTAACTCTAGTAAACATGCCAGGCGTTCAGTTAGGCCCCCTTGAAGATTACATCTTAAGGCCAAATTGTAGCTCCACATACACTGGAATACATTTTGAACCAGTTCAATCCCAGACTGGACTGAAGTGAACTGCCTCTCAGAAGCAACTGCAAATCTTCTCTGAAGGAAGGCACAGTATTCAGTCAATCCAATTATCTCTAATTTTTCATGTGCAACTTTTATTATGTAATCAAACATTACAAAGTATAAAAAGAAATAGAAACAAATAGCTGAAAACCAAGAGGAAAAGAAACAATAGTAATACTGGAGTCCAGAGTTACTATTCTAGATGCACTCTACCAGCTTTTGAAAGGGCCTGAAAGGTATCAAATGGATCTGAAAGTAAACTAACCACCTGTTGGAACAAAGCCTAACAATCATTAAAGGAAGACAATAAAATAAAGATGTTCAACAATGTAAACCACACAATGACCAGTATTTACTATAAAATTAATGGGCATGCCACAAAGCAGAAAAATGTGAACTATTTGCTAACGGCAAGAATAAATAATGAAAGGGAAGCCAGGAGAGTGCTGGACGTTCCTCTGCTTGCTCCTCTTGGTCACACGATGCTGAGCGAAGGGGAGAGTGAGAAGCCCACCTAACCAGTATTCTCAAAGGGAACTGAGTTTCGCTGACAGTAAGGAGGTCGAGGGAACCTTTATTTGAGACATTTGTATAAGACTGTGTAAAGTTTCTTTGGCCCTCCCCACTTACAGGCTGTCTAGCCATGAATTTACCATTGCCTCCCTAGCTCACTTCTCCCAGAACTAGTCCAGACCTCAGTTGTAAATCCCACAAACTTCTATAATCCCAACTCTTATTTTTCAGCAGATGATGCTAATTCCCTTTCTGTAGTGAGAGGATTGAAATCATGCAACGTAAGCATTCTCATCAAATCTTGTTGTCATGTCAGCCCCTAAATTGTAAAGAAGATGGGGAGTTTTTAGGACCCATGTCACTGATGAGGACATGGCTTCATCATTCATGCTGCATATCTAGGTTCATACTTTTCTGCAAAGAGGACATTTTTGTCTCTTGCATTCATGTAAAATGTCTGCTCTTTGCTGAATTAAAAATCACTGGCTTGGTTCTGTTGCCCCCTGCCTCGCACTCCCCATCCTCAGCTCCTTCTCAAGATCTTGAGAAAGATCTCTTTTTTCCACCCCCCTAGATGTAGAAAATTTCCAATTTTTTGGCTCTGGCTGCTAGATGAAACTCCTCAGCGGTCCATGTGAATTCCCATTTTGTACAGCATAGGAAAGGGAACAAAGGCTCTAGACCGTATCATCTGCAAAAGAGGCCAAAGTTGGAATTGCACCTCAACATTCTTAATCTTTCACCTGCTATTTTGGGAAATAGCCTAGGTCATACTCACTTTCTCAGTGTTCACCCTTCTTATGAGATTTCTAATCATATCCCACCTAGTACTTCCAAAGCCATGAGAGCATTTCAAAAATAATATTTTCTATAATGTCTTCATGCTCACTATCCTATATTCACCCAGATGTCACCTGATCATATCTGTTGCAGGGGTAGCGAGGTGAAATGAGTGTAAGTCTCCAAGTCTAGGCTGCAGGAATGTGAAGTTCTACTCAAGATTTCAGCAATTCCCAAGGCCTATGTTCTTATGATCTCATCTGCTCAGTTCTGCATTATATCACTCTAGAAGTAAAACCCAACCCCTTCATTAATTCCCATAGAAAAGCCTCCATTCGCACAGAATACAAATTTTACTGAATATATAGGAGCCGTAGGGAAGGAGCATAGCCTGAACCACACAGCGAATGTCTTGAAGCTCCACGTCAACTATTCCCCTTCTCCAGGGTCGAGTCTAGCCATCTCACCACTGGTGATGCCTCCATCAGCACTTAACATACTCAGCACCCAACTTCATGTCTTTCCATAAACTGGCCTCTGGTCTTACTCTCCTCCGTCTGCAGAAAAACCAGACCGTAAGGATTTCACTTTCTACCTCCAAGGTATTTTTCCAGACAAATATCATGTCTCCCATAAGAGGAATTCTGATGTAAGCAGTTAAATTTAGATTAGAATCCATGTTAATTTCTAGAGATAATTTAATAATTAATTCTAGTCTTGTTTTCTTTTGTGTATTTTTTTTGAATGAGGAAACTGAGGCTCAGAGACCTTAAGTGCCTTGCTTACTTTAGCTTTTAGAACAGTTATTGTGGTTTTGTGGGGTTTTTTTTAGTGTTTACACAGACCCGATTCAGAATTACATGAGTTGTTTGTATGGTTTTTTAAAGCTGAATTTGGGGCTACACTTTTGATTTACTGAACTAGGATTTACTGAACAAGCTCTCCAAATAATTTTTAGGCACACACAACCACTGCCTTAAACTTATAACTTAAGGACTAGAACAAAAAAAAACAAGCAAAACAAAACAGAAAAACAATAAAAGCTGTTACAAATTTAATTCCAATCTAAGCTGTAAGAATGACAGTTCAAATTCACACAGCACCTGAAAAGACTTTGGACAACTTTGACACAGGACAAAGTAAACACTAGTGTCATTTTGGTGGAAAGAACACCAGGCTAGCAGTGAAGGCTAATTGTGTGACCTTGAGCAAGTTCCTTAACATCTCTGGACCTCAGGTTCCTAGGGGAAAATACTGCTTTCCCGACTTAACTCCAAGGACTAGTTGAAGGATAAAATGAGATCATGTATGTGAAAACACTTGTGGGAGGAGGGGAAAATAAATAGCTCTCTACAACTGCTAGGTATTATTTCAAAGTCCTGCCCGAGCCTGGAAAATATCAATCTTCTGCATGTTACCAGTATGCTAGTAAGGCAGCCTGTGGAGTTTTTCAAGAAGCCTGTAGGATCCAAGTTAGGCAGCTCATTGCTCAGGCTGAGTAGCCAGAGAGGGGAATTCTTGATTCAGAGCAGCATCTGTTAGTGATTAAGGGTTCAGAGGCATGTGCCCGAGCTGACGGCTGTGCTACAGAATTGGTCAGAGCAGCAGACCCAGTTGTAAAACATATTCCATCCGTAAAGTGGATATGAAAGGTAAACATGAAAGCAGTACTCTACAATCACATCAAACGAAACGATGCTTGTTTCACGTCCCCACAACACAGGCACAAGCACTCACAAAGAGAAACAACAACAGCCTTTATATAAAAGAAAGAGATTTCCAAGCAACAACCATCACCACCAAACTCAGAAGAGCTCACTTGTGCTCTATTAATTGCACAATACATTTGCCTTTTTGGCGTCCACTCCCTGACATGTTCTTCTTTCAAAAGTCAAATTTGTTTGATTTGAATCCTTAGCAAGAAAAAAAAAAAATCCCATATCCAAAAATCACTATAAATTCTCTTTGGGTCAGAGATCTGATTATAGTTAAAGTAAGCACATTTATTATAACTCAGAAGACATGATGGACTTTGAACAAAGACCAAAGATGTGGTCCTGGTGTGAAAAAGAGTGATTTTAGGACTTCCAGGTGGGTCAGGTGAGTGAGACGTTCTGAGAGCAGTTGAGGGGAAGGTAGAATGATACCCCAAGGTTTTTATTAGAGTTACTTTGGGGAATGTGTGCATTTTCTGTCTATAAAAAAAGGGGGGGTGGATGTGTGTGCTCAAGTTGAACTTTGAAAATCTAGAGATGAGTCTGTTTAAAAATAAAGACAAAGACAAAGCTAGAAGTTGAAGGTGGGTCAGAATTTACTGAGGAAGCTGTAAATTTCAGTTGAGGGTACATGAGTCAACAACATGACGCCCTGTACCAAGGGAGCATCCTGGTCTGGATGGGGAACACCTAGAAGATTCCCAGACAATCAGCAACTCAAATGGCCTGGCTGGTTTAAGTTTCATCTTTCTAGAAGCACTTAAAGAGAAAGCTGTGCCTATGCCCAAAGCAAGTGACCAATAAGAGAAAAAAAGCAAAAGCTGACCATATGATAAGTGTTATCTAATGACTCCTAATGCAAGAAAGCTGCTCCAGGAAACCAGAGCACTGGGCTTGTGGGCCATACTCACTGAGACCAAAGGAGAAATAGAGGAGATGAAATATAGCCACTTCTATTTGGTTAGAAGTTTATTTGTTTGTTTGCTTGCTTGTTGCCCATCTGGAACTGAATAATCACCTCAGAAACTAAATCTAACCATAAATCACTTAAATCCTTCTTACAGAAACTACTTCTTTAGTGCATAAAACAGACTAAGAAAATAAAATTGTGGGATATGGCAGAAAGGTCATTTAACTAGGAGTGAAAAGAGTTGGGTTCTAGTCCTGTTTTGTCAATTACTGGCTGAGGTGGCATTTCAGATGGGGCATTTAGCCTGTCCGTGTATCTTCTGGAAGGCTGCAGTAGGGGGAATAATGGGAGGGGGTGGGGAGAGAAGGAAACATGATATCCAAGAGCCCTTCCAGTGAAAACAGTCCCCGATTCCAGTTAGCATAGAAAATAATTGAGGAAGTCTGGAAGGCTATATATCAAAACATTACTAGAGGCTACCTTAGGGGAATGGGATTAGAACAGGGGCAGAGAGACAAAAGAAAACAAGTGGAGAACACTTTCAGTGGGGAAAAAATGCAAAGGAAGAAGGGGTTTTTAAGTGAAATATTAAACAAGAAAAGTTCCAGTTAGCATATAAAATAATAAAGTCTAGAAGGCCATATATCAAAACATTTCTAGTAGTCAGAGTGTAAGCATGAAGCAGAAGGAGTGAAGGGACTCAGGAGAGCCGACAGTGATTATTGTATTTCGCCCCCATTCTCTCTCCTGTCTTTGTTGGAAAAGCCACGGTAGAGACTTCGGAGACCACTCAATTCCATTTAACGACTCTTTGTCCTCTGGGGCCCAACCCTCCATGCCCAGTGAGGGGAAGGGGAAGTGGGAGATGGTTGCCTGGGCACCTGCTCTGCAGCCTCCTGTGCAATCCACCCTCTCATTGTCTGGCACAATATGAAAAAGCTGAGCTAGTCTCCCCCCACCCCACCCCCCCGCTGATAGTGCTACTTTTCCTGGAGAGATTTCTGCATCATCACAGGGACTTCTGACGTCATCCTGCCTTTCCTCTTCGTCACTACCAGCTGCAGGGTCTACACGGCCGTCCTCCTAGCTGTACAGAAGTCAAAAGAAGGCCATGCAATCAACCTCTTTTCAGAAGTTTTCCATAAGTAAGAGAGTGACCCCACGACAGGGTCCCAAAACTCATCATGTGTCTGTTTCTGGTGGAAAATCTGGCTCTTTCTGTGGCTGATGACCTAGGTTGCTGCAGCTCCAATGGAATTGCCTTTCTGATCTTTGCTGAACTGTAAATTTTCAGTGTTCCAATGAAAAGTACAAACCCCAGATTGATTACTACGTTGTGTCGTGGGAATCAGACCAAGTCGGTTGTTGAAGGACCCAAGCAAAACTCTCCGGCATTCCAAAGAAAAAAGAAGAAGCACATGGAAATCAAAAATTCAACAGTTACTAAATCACCATTGAAGAGTTATAATATTGTACTTGTACCATGAAGGAGTAGGTCCAGTGTCCACTTCCAAACTTTTTTTTTAATCTGATGTTTTCTCACCTTCTATCTCTTTACTCTCAGTACCAAGCTCCAGAATGTCAAATGAAAATGGAATTAATATCTTTGAAACTAAAAAAAATAAGGGAAGATTCAAATTAGTAGGATAAACCGAAACTCAATGGGTGGTAGAGCTTTTGCCTGTAGCTTAAACAGGCAAAGAGTGAAGACAAACACAGAAATGAAAAGACAAAACACATCTTTCCAATTCTTCTATCTAAAACACAAGTATTGGCTTTAAACCAATTTCCCACCATACTTTTGCCCTTATTTAAGGAATTATGATTACCCTACAAAAACCATTTGGGGGCAAGATTGGAATAATGGTTCTCTAGTTAATTTTTACACAATCCTTGGATTATTTTTACTCTCCTCTGATCTCATCTGCCTACTCCAGAATGTGAGTCACATAAAGAGACTCCTATTATCATCTCTCTTCTTCTAACTCACTGGTCAAAATAACTTTCAATTCTAATAATAACTCATAGGTGATACTGAAATCCCTGAATCCTAAAATACCATCTGTCAAATGAGATCGCAAATAGAAAGTTGGCTCACTGAGGTGACCCGCACTCCCTTCCCCACGTCCCCTGAGGAAATAAAAAGGTCTATCACTTGGGAAGATGGTTTCTGTTTTATTTCCTCTGGACGTGACTTCCAAGTTTGAGTACGAAAAACGTGCTTCTTCCCTACCTACCTCCAGCTTATCAGACAAGGCTGTGCCTTTCTTATGAAATTAAATGTCTGTAATTTCTGTAACAATAGTACTTGTGGTTGCCTCCGGATACATAGCACGCAAGCAGTGCACTGAAAGTAATTTGAGTGGGTATATATTAATAAGTGTTTTAGTAAGGTGATTCATAATTTGGAAGAGGGCCTAAATACAATGAATAAAAAAGCATTTCTGGATGCTATGTCCCTGATAATGGAAAAATACCTACAAAGCAAGGTGTATGTTCTGTTACACTTTAAAACCATTTAAAAACTAGTTTAAATGCTATCCCCATGGACTGCAGGGAAAGAAGGCTTATATTTGACCCCATTCTTGCCCACTGGTCACCAAAACTCTCTTGACAGGGTTAGTGCCTCAGGTACTTATATTGTAACTGAGCAATCTCCCCACTGCCATAAAAAAGGTGGTAGAAAAATGGTAGAGTTTTAAGTTTAATAAAATAAGTAACTATCTTACACAGCTTCTTTGGGCTGACGATGCTCTTATGCCTCGTTGGAAACTGCATGACTTTGGAAGCCTACAGGGCGAGAATAGATGAAAAAGACAAGGTCAACTTTCTGGCCCACACCAGCACTAATTCTGAGTCCTAGATATCCTATGTGGCTGATGAAAAGAAGATGCCATTTAAGAATATTAATCCCTAAGTTTATCAAATCTAGAACAATTAAATAAAAGTTCTGATACCCCTAAAAGGAAAAGTCTCCTGAAGCTCACGTAGCCGAACACTGTCCTGATCTAACTTTGGTTTCCTTTCCACAGGGTCACAGAATCCTCAGAGGCAGAAACGAATGGGTTTTGTATAACCCTGGCCTTCTCCTAGAGCCTAATTATTCGTTCTCAGAAACTCAAACCACTTCACTATACCCAAGCAGGCCAGAAAGTTTGCAGGTAGAGCTGAGCCAAAGAGTCTGGTTTGGCTATGGGAGCCAAAACACGAGTCGACCCATTTGAGCTGACTAGACACATAGGCAAAAGAAAATACAAAAATTCATATACGTGTGTGTGTGTGTGTGTGTGTGTGTGTGTACGTGTTGGTCTGTGTTGTGTTTGTGCGAATGGTCACCGGGGCTGACAGCAAGTTAATGACAGAGTATTTTCACTGGCTTCCCTTTTCCTTGGCTCATCTTCGCTGTTGGAGGCAGAGCAGCAGCGCTACACCCTGACTGAGTTTAATCTGCCCACCTCATTTCTTGACAAGCAGGAATAGAAGCTGCAATACTCCGTGATTCCTACAGCTGGTCAAACTCTTTAAGAGGTTCCCCACCCCCACTTAAAGCTGCCGTCTTCTAAACTCAATCAATATGCTTCCAAGATTCTGTGCAGTGTGTGTGGTAAAGATAGAAAGTTATTATTCATTTATGTAACAAATGGCTGATCTTCCCTTTACATGGAACTGTGTGCTAGGCACTGTGAAAAATAAAGCCAGCAAAAAAAAAAAAAAGGAAAAACATGCAAAATTTTAAAATCTAAAATGTAGGATAAGAAAATGTTAATGTAATGTTCATGTTAAAAGAGCTTGATACAAATCTCTCAATGTCTAGTTGTAGGTATGGGGGGATGATAGATAGATGATAGATAGATAGATAGATAGATAGATAGATAGATAGATAGATAGATAGACAGACAGACAGGTAGATAGATGATAGATAGGAGAGACATAGATAAATAACTCTCCCTGCCCCAGAAGAATTTTCTGTCTGCATCCCATCTAGGACGTTTGGCACGTGCAGGCCTAGCCCTGGACAAAATAGTACAGTGGGTGGACTTCACCTTCAGAGCTTCCCAATGCTCCTATGGCTTTTCTGTGCTTTCAGGGCCCATTTTGCTCATGATTATCCTGGCTGCCAAGGGTCCGCTACGGTGCCCCTTCACTCAACAGTCCAGCGTGGTCCTTGTAAATTCCTTTCTTCCCAGCTGCCCTTTCCGCAATGTGCTGTCCTCTGAGGACAGCTATTCAGATCTACCAGTTTTGCTCGATTCCCAGCAGGCAGCGTGTTGTGCTGCTTCTAAACATTGGTCCTGGATTGAGCTGGACAATTGTGTGAAATCCTGGCTCAAATACTTTCCCTTTCTGTGATCCGGAACAGCTTATGTAACTTCGTGCCTCAGTTTCCTTTTAGGGAAGATTGGATAAAGGGGACAGTGGCTAATCTTGTGTTTCATCTCACCTATGATGCCTTTTATAGTCAGTTTTATTATGATTTTATATGCCACTGGGGAAGAAAAGAAAGGTCTAAATCAGGCTTGTGAGACACCATTGACTATGAGGTACATTCTAATTTCAGAGTATTAAAATGTGAAAAGTGAAATGTGTATCTTAAAAGTAGCTACGTACAATAGTATCAGCCTCATAAGGTTATTCTCAGTGTTCACTAAGATAATCAATTAGGGTGCTTGTCACAATGCCAGGCACAAATGTAGCACTTGAACGTTAGCTAATATATGAATGTGTTACTCCTGCAAGATAATATACTTCATTTTAACAATGGTTCTTTAAGTACAATGCCTCACCATACAAATAGATACTGAGAACTGGGTGTGGAGGTTTAGAGCCAATGGGAACATACCTGATGGGGGGCTTACCCGTTTTGATGCTCTCATTCAGGTCATACACCTTGAAATTTATTTGTAGAATTGTTCTTACTCAAAACCTAGTGACACAAATCTGGAATCAGAACTTTTATCACCGTTTAGACAGATTTATCCCTACATTAAGTAATTAAACATTTCAAAGGCTTTCATAATTAGCTGAAGTTTATAACCCGCCCCACTCCCACCCAAAAAAATCAATGTCCTGACTTATTAGCTTTTTCACACTCTTTAAACCAGAAAGTTTATTCAAAGTACCTACGACTATTTATCCTCGGTATACTAATTTCTGTCATTTGATGTGTTAAGTTGAAAAAAATGTACAGACAAAACAGGAAATAACACATTTTCACCACCAGAAAACTGTTATCTTGCAAAGGAGTGATATTCTAGAACAAGAATTTTTTAGCAGGCACTTTGAATGACATAAGTGTCCTATATTTAGAAATCTCATCTTGTCACCTTTATGTTAAATTCAACACAGAAAATCTAACGACAATCATCCAGGAAGCAGATACGATGTACATAACCAATGTAATACCCCTAGAATGTGCTGTAAAGCATCATTCTTCTATAGGTCTTCAGTTTAGTCTGCAGCTTGATAACTTGTTTATGACTGCAGGGCTGTCTGCTAAGTAATATACTGACAATGTTGATGTGATTTTCTAATGAATTGACTACTAGTGTAACAGTTGACAATATGTTGCCACAATTGCATAACTTCGTAAAATTTCCATCTCGATTTTGCCAAAACTCTTGACAGTGCCTATTTATAACCAATCAACCATTTTCAATGAGTCAGTCCTTTTTGCATCTCTTGCACGAATATGCTTTGATCTAAATTGATTAATGAGATTGACTCAAGTGCTTTATGTACATTTGCCAAAGACTGGTCCGTCAATTACTTCAGACCCAAGACCTGAGTGACACTAACATCCACCTGCTTAGGCAGAACTTAGCAAAAGCACATACTAGAAGGCAGTTATTATAATTTGCAACCCGAGGCCAGAATTGTATTCATCCTACACTCAGCACTTCTCCACAATACTTCACACCCCACAGAAGCTTAAATTTTGTTAAATTACAATTCTATGTCTCCAATCTTCTACAAATTGATTGTACTTCAAAAAGAAATACACTCATTAGTCTACACAAGTTCTTAAAATCATAGATCTAGAAAGACTTGACAATGACTCTGCTTTGAAGCTTCTCCTGGTAGAGAAGTCTTGGGTATAGCAGAGAACATGCCACATAGAACTATAATGAATTCATTCCAAACAGCTTTCATTAACTCAAAGAATTTTTCTTGATAAACCAGCTATTGCAGATGGGAAAAGTACGACAAAAGGCATGTAAGCATGATGCATTTTCCAAGATAAGGTGGGTCTAGGAATGCTACTAGAACTCTCCCTAGACCCTCCGTCTTCCAAGAAGATAGCTATGTCCTCAAGAAACTGTGGAGCAATCTGCTCCCTGCTGATAAGACTCAAGTCAATCATCTAAATTAGTGAAATACCCTAGATGTTGACACAGGGATCAGGAACTAGAAGGGACCTTGAGATTATCTAATCATTCTAGTCAACACCCTCATTTTACAAATGAGGAATGTGTTTAAAGAAGTCCCCAGACTTGACCAAGTTCAGAAAAGTTACCTGAATCAGAAACATGGAGAACCCAGGTGTCTAAATTCTTGAAAAATATTTTTCCTGGGCTGAATTTTTAAGCTAGATTTGACCAGGACACAAGCGATTGTTAAATTTATGTCCAGGATATTTTATATATGGCAAAAAAATAATACACTCCGCAGAGTTTGATATCACAGAACAACATATCAATCAAGGGTTAAATAGTAAGCTGTGCACATAAACCTACTCAATGATGGTGCTCCAGGAGACAAATCCCGAAAAGTTGCACCACTTGAGCTGATTCTACTCTACAATATGTCTTGACTCTTTCTTCTCTCCAGGAGCATGGACTTTGTCCAGGCCTCTATCTCCTTTCTTGGGTCACAACAGACTCTAAAATGCTCTCCCTGTTCTCAGCCTCTCAAGTACTCCAGTCCACTTTCCCTCTGCCATAAACTTATCCAACAAAAAGCCTGGCTCTTAACATCACACTTTGCTTTAAACTCCCCATAAAATCCAAACACAAAGGGCTTTCTCAATCTGGCTTCAGTAGCTTCCCCTTAACCCCTGACATTTGAGAATACCCACTCTGAAATTGTCACCCTTTTCTGAACACCTGAGTTCCTCCCTTGGCACACGATGTTCCCCGAACTGAAATGATCCTCTGGCACCTTCACCCGTTAGTCCACCCTAACACTACTATTCTTCACCTGCAAACTCTTACGGCAAGTTCGGGGGCCAACTTCTGAGTGAAGCTTTCCCAGATTCCTTCATTCAGTTTATTGCTCCATTCTAACAAAGTTGTCTGGCTGACAGGAAATTAGAGGCCATTGGAAGGTATTAAACAGGAGGGTGACAGTAGTCAGATTTGCAGATTTAAAGGATCATCCTGGCTGCTGTGGACAGCAAGAGCAGGCACAGAGGGGCTGCCTGGAATGTTATTGAGCAGTCCAAGCAGTGATAGCAGAGGTGACAGTGGCTTCCACTAGGGTGGACAATGGATATAGAGAGAAGGATGTCCACGAGATTTGGTGATGCATAAGATGAGAAAAACAAAGGGAAGTATCAAAAATGGCCCCGAGTTTTCTAGCATAAGGAACTGGATAGTATGTGCTATCGTTTACTGAACTAGAGAACACTGGAAGAGGATCTGGTTGTTGTTTATTTATGTTTATTTTGTTTTGTTGTGGTATTTGGTAGAGGTGGTTCAGTTTTAGATGCTGCGGTTGAAGTGCCTATTTGACCCCCAAGTAGAGTTACTGATATATGGGAGGTAGGAATCGAGGTCTAGATTTGAGATACAATTCTGGAAGGTATTGACATATAAATGGCAATTCTGTATGAGAGAGATTGAATCTGCTTGGGGTGGGAGGCACATGGAGTGAGAAAAGGGTCTGGGACTCGTCTGCTACTGTTCTTTTTTCTCCTTTCTTCCCAAGACAAATTATTTTACAGGCTCATATATACCAGCTGCCTCTACTTTAATACTACCATTTCCTTCTTATTCCTCATATAGTTTGACTCTGCTTGAATTAGACCATCACCATTCTTGAACCCCCAATTCATAGAGCATCAACACCTGATAATAACACAAATAATTATGTCATTTGCTAACTGGAATCTTGTCAGTTTGGTCACTTCCATTATGGGGAAAATCAAAGCCGTTACCTAAATAAGCAAACGTGAACTTTATTACATGTTCAGTGTCTCTAAGCACTCTGAGACCCGACTCTTTCTAAAATCTTTGAGAGACTGAGTGCTTTGGAACTTAAGCAGACCTCTGATTCTTTGCCCCTCCAGGCTGTCTTCCACATCTGCAGGCCCTGAGGCTTGCCTCATTTTGCTTGCAGTATTTGATAAATGCATAACTGTAAATGAGGTGAGATACTTTAGTGGGTATGTTTAGAAATCCATCGGAGTGTTCCAAATGATTTCAGAAGGAATCCTTTCTGTGTTTGTTTTTGTTCTAAGATGTTTTTGTTGTTGATTATGGATTGGTCCACAAGATCTTTAAAGAAAATTTTTTTTCTATGTCGTATACCCCTGCCTGGAATATATTGTCCTGTGCCAGATAGAATGAAGCCACTCAAGAAATAGTCATTAAATTGAATTCTTATCCCTGGAACAAATAAATGGTATCCAAGAAGGATAGGGTCTAAATTATTGGGCTCTCTTTGAAGTGGAAAATTTGTTTCAGAAGTCAACTAGGTAAAGAACTGCAGTTGTTCTCTCCTGGGATGACTTTTGAAATGAAAGCTGACCACAAGGGAGATCACTATGACAGGCCTTAACCCTGTTGGATTTAATCACCTATGAAAGATCTTTCCCTATTGTGCACATCAGGAGGCTTAGAAATTGGATGCAGGCTACTCAATCACTTTCAAAAGTCAGCTCTCTACAAAGGAATTGGAAAGAAGGGTTTCATAATTCCTATAGTAAGAAGAGCTGCCACAGTAAAATAGCAGCAATTGGGGTTAGGTAGGCCCCCTTTCCCATGCAGATTCCCCACTAAGTGTTTTTGTTTCTTGGTTTTGTTAAAATAAGATCCAAATTATGGTTTCATAATTTCCCCATCACTAGCCCTGAAATGAAGTTACTACAGCCCTTAAACTGGAATGACTCCACTAGCTGCATAGCAAAGCTTTGTCCAAGATTCAAACCAAACTGAATGTTTGAGGGTTTGGGTTGTTTTGAGTTTTCTAAACTTCAAGCTTAAATTTTCATGAACCTTATTGCACTTCCTGATCTTTTCTGGGAGAGAGAGTGGAAAAACTGACCTTTTTGGTGCCAGTGTTAGAAGCGGCCCTCCAAGGGTTGTAACTAACTGCACGGAAAGAAGGTAGGCTTAGATAGGAATATAGTAAGATAGTCAACTCTGGAACTATTTTCTAAAATTGTCTAAAGGCTTCTCTTACATTCTATTCTCCTAATACCTACCACTTAATTCAAACATTCAGTGGCAAAACCAGAGTGCAATGTTCCTAAAAACCATAGCATAATGAAAAAAGCAAGCCAGCAATTTTAGTTCAGAATTGAAATAAAATAGCTATTACCTAGCATAAAAATAATAACTACTATTAAACAAGCATGGCAACATCCTCCATGCCATCTTGGAGAAGGAACTGGATGGGAAAGAGGGATGTTCCTATTTAAGCCTTTGGGCTTAGAAAAATTCATTGAATTCTACAGATCCATGAAAACAGGGTAGAATTGTATGAGAACAAGAAGTTGTGCCAGAAGCAAAGAAAGTAGAAGAAATAAGACTTCATGGCAGAGCCATCTGGTATAGTAAAGACAATGCAAGGTATGGATCAGACATAAAATCAAGAATTGTGTCATTCCCAGTAAGTGTCCTGTAGTCTATTCCTGGCTTGGATGGATGCCAACTCAGAGCCAACTCCATCAAAGAGAGAGTCAGAGTCCCATATTGATGGTTCATGTCAAGAGGGAGTTTCAAGGAAGACTGACCCACCAAAATCAAGGACGAGGAAAGGGCAAATGTAACCACAGCATCACTAGCGCTCCCTCCTTTTTCATCACTGTAATGGATAAGTTGCTCAAACACAGTTCCAGTGTGGTTAAATACAAAGTCAAATGCATCCGAAGTTGTTTGGCATAAACTTTTGCATAATAAACAAACACCATATTGACCCAGCCAAAGCCTCTCAGAGGAAACATACAGGGAGTCATTTGCAAGCAAGCCAAGTTCTGAATGAGATTCTCCACAAGGCCTGCTGAACGTCCTTATCTTGGAAGTACGTGGGACCTAGGCCTCTTCCCTTATCCCACTGGAACCCCCTTATCCAAGCAAAACCTGGGTATTTATCTAAAGAGATTAACTAAGGCAAGCCTGGTGCGTCATACTGAGATGCTTAGTCTCCCTCTACCACCAATATTTGGAGATAAAAAAACAAAAAACAACAACAACAAAAACCAAAAAAACCTTTTATTCAAATCTTTGTAAACATTGCCTTGAACAGTCCTAACTATCCATAACGACTCTCTGAAGGGAGTTAGTGTTCAAACAACACTAACCACAGGAAAATCATCAGGTGTGGGGAGTTCTAGGGTCATGACAAAAAGGAAACTGCTAGTCACAGACAAAACAGGAATGTGGGAAATCAAGGAAGTAGATCAAAATATGCAGGAGGCAGTCGCAATCTGCAGCTGTGGAATCAGTGAGAATCAGTAACAGGATGGCCAGGGATAAAATAAACTATGTGAGTTATAAATCACTTTTAAAAAAGCTATTCCTCCATTAAACCATATCCCCATATGAATCCTGATATAATTAAAGCAGCGGGGATGAGTTGTTTTTAGTTCATTATTTTTCCATAACAAGGTTTAATATGGAAAATTCAGAATACAGATGAGCACAAAGAAAAGTAAATACATGTATTTTAACTAACTATAAACCTACTACCCAGAAATAACACTGCTGATATTTCAGTGTATAATCTGACACACACACACACACACACACACACATATGCTTAGTGTTTTTAAAAGGTATCCTAAAATGCTTTTGCAACTTTTTTCATTAAATATTAAAAACATCTTTTCATGTACAAAAATTATACCTACATCATCATTCTTAGTGACCACATAGTATGGCTCTACCATAACTCGTTTAGCCAATTCTCTACTTACAGTCATTTAAACAGTTTCTAATTTTTCAAAAAACATTTTTTTTTGTATATATATATATATATATATATATATATATATATATATATATATATATATATCTTGGCATACTTTCTGATTATTCCCTTAGGAAGGATTTCTAGATTTGGAATTACTTGGTAAAATGTATTTTGGTACAGAGTTTCAAATTACCTCCCAAAAATGTTACATCAATACATACTTCCACTAGCAGCATATACGAGTCCTTATTTATCCACATCTTCACCAGTTCTGACTTTTAGCATTATTCTAAATCATTGTCAACCTAATGGGAAAATTATAGGAACCTAGCAGCGTTAACTTGCATTTTATTCGTGGGATGACTTATTTTTTGTAGTTTTGTTGTTACATTGCCGCACAGAAATTGGATTTGAATATTTACAAGGTATGAATATATTCTCTAATAGTTTACCTTTGGGATTACATATAGGTCTTTTCCTACCATAAGATTAACTATTTTCTTATGTTTTCTTCTAGTCCTTTTATAATTTGGTTTTTAACAATTTAAATATTCACTTATCTCTACACTGCATTTTCCTATAAGGACTAATAGAGTTCTAACTTTACTTTTTCCCAAATGGTTAGCCCATTTTCTCAGCAGCAGGCACACATTGTTACAGGAGAACTACAGAGCTATTCCCATATATAAAAGTGTCAAGGGTCCCCAAAACCACCCTCAAACTCAATGATTCACTAGGACTCAAAGGATTCAGAAATCATTTCACTCATGGTTATGGTTCAGAATAGAGAGCAGAAGTAGCAAAAGTAAAAAGCATATGGGGCACAGCCCAGAGGAAACCAGGCTCAAGCTTTCAGCTGTCTGCTCCCAGTGGAATAACATGGGATAGAATTTTTCCAGTAACAATGTATGACAACATATGCAAAGTGTTGCCAACCAGGCAACCAGGCAACTCCCAAGCTTGAGTGTCCAGGGGTTTTATTGGGATCATTCATATAGGCATACAGCACTTGTGTAACAGACCTTAGTTACTCTAGCTCCAGAATCCAGAAAGAAGGCAGGTGTTCACCCTAAATCACATTGTTAGCATAAACTATCTGGACAAACTGGTACAGCGTGGCTCAAGGCCTCAGGCATTAAAAAACATTCTTATTAGACAAAACATTCCAAGATCCAAGCTCCCAGTAGCCAGCCAAAGCCCAGTCCTGAAAATGGGCGTTTCTTGGGAATATGCAGGTTTGGGAACCTAGACCTGCTGAGTTAACCCTCTCTTACAGAATAGGAGAGCTAACGATTTTGAGTATTGACACTGGCTCTATCATACTGAACGTATTTGTCTGCAATTCTTTTGTGTTGATTTTTGTAGTCTTTCTAGCTAGACACTCATATATCATTTGTGAACCATGGCAATTTTGTCTCCTCCATTCTGTAAATACCAGAATATATTTTGTTTCTTGTTATTAATGCATTTCCTGAAATTTCCAGAACAGTGACGAATAATAGTGACAGCAATAATAGTGACCACATAGTATGGCTCTACCATACATAGGGCATTAAGTCTTATTACTGATAACAGTGGAATTGTTAATGTTAATTATTATATTGGTGTTGGTTGATGACATATGTTCTTTTTCATATTATTCCTAATTTATTAGGATTTTTTTTTTTTTTTTTTTTTTTTCACAAACAGCTGTGGAATTTAATCAAATCCTTTGGGGACATCAACCAAGATAGTCATAAGATACTTAAGGAAATAAAATATGAACTAAGAATTCTATATCCAGCAAAACTTATCTTCAGTGATAAAGGGTACAAGTGATTAACAACATACAAAAACTCAGGGAGGATTGCCCCCGTGAGCCCTTCCTGAGGAATCTACCAGAGAATTAGCTTCATACAACCAAAATGACTAGAGAGACAACAACGCAAGTCTAGTAATGAGCATGAAATAGATAGTCAGCTGTAAAACTAATATGAAATGAGTAGTAAAAGGACAGAAGACAGTATGTAATGGTTATATGTTCAGATAATGGTCAATTCTTGTACAACTCCAAAAAATTGAGTGGGCTTATATAAAAAATAACACCTTCTTTAAACTCTCCGCAGTAATTATATTGGTAGTGGAAGTATTAGCAGATTAAAATTTTGACGTTGTTATGTGTATAATTTAGGATAAAATAAACGAGCAATTATGAGACTCTAACATCCTTTCATCTTTGCAAAGTGGGATTTTCAGTGGGAGGGGATAGGGAGATACAGATATAATACAGAAGAAATTAAGTTAAAAATCCCTGTAGTTGAACTTGAAGAATCAGTATGAATTCATCAGATATTTTATTTAATAAATTATTTGCCGGCTTAGAAAAAATGACCCACCCAGCGGCAATAAGATCTCTGCTCCACATAATGTGGCACTGAAATTCTAATTCTCGCTTCAAGACCTCTTGAAGAAAGAAATTCCAGGTCTAGGGAATGATACATATGACATGAACCTGGACCACCAGATAGCAAAGGAGCCATCAAAGGTTCAGGAGCCCCCATGAAGCAGCTCCCAATGGCCAAAGATGAGACGATTTGAGCTCCAAGTTGGGTGACAATCTTAATTGATTGAAATACAGCAAATATATTTAAATCCATGAGTTCAAATTGATACATAAAGAAAGGAAATGATCACCTTTTGAGGATGAGAGGGAATCAATCCATTATTTTGAACACTAAATAAAGTAAGAGAATGAAGCATTTATCTTTTGTTTCTTATATACACTATCACTGGGTAACAAAATATTAGGTGAGGAACGCATCTCTTATAAAAGTATTCTAAGTAATAAAAGATAAAAGTATTCTAAGTAATAAAAGATAAAACTTGAATTAAAATATCAGCCTTCTTGAACCCCCAATTAGTAGAGCATCAACACCTGATAATAACACAAATAAATATGTGCTTCAGATAAAAAAACAAACAAACAAACAAAAAAACCTCACTTATACTCTTGTGAAAGGGATCAAACATGAGTCTTATCAAATCTCTGGATCCTACTACCAATTTTCCTGAAATAAGGAGGGCAAATAAACATGAATTTCACCGTGAGTACATAATCAGCAAAATCTTGACTGGGAAATTCTATAGGTCACATATTTCAGGTTAATCAACAGATAAACTCTAAGAAAAAGAAAAAGATAGAGGGGAAATCTGTATTTTAAAAGAGACTTAAGTTACGTCAATTTTTTAATGAGCAAGACTGTGTCTAGGCATGCACACTTGAGTATTAAAAGTACATAAAAATACGAAGAACTAGTTACTATCGTAGTTACATTGGGGGAGTGACTGGGTGTTGAGATTGAGACTGGGCACACAGGAACTTGTGGGGTGTATGGAAAAGTTCTATTTCTTTACCTGGGTGGTGGTTATTTTGTCTTATAATAACTCATGAAGCTATACATTTGTTTGGCTTTTGTCTGTATTTGTGTTGTTCTACAATAAAATGGTGAAACATTCCACTAATATTTGCTATTTGCATATATTTTATTGGTCAAATATGAATTGCCTAATTAAAATAGGTGCTTAGAAAATGTTGCTGTCATATTTTAAAACGAGCAATCTGAACTATATAAAGAAATAAGTCCAGTTTGCATGATGACATCCTTCATCAAATGGCATTAATCATTCATGCTAGTGTAACATTATCCTGCATTAATATAGAAACCACATGATGGACCTCTACTAAAGAAAGATAGGGCAATATGACTCATTTTAAAAAGATTTATTGGGTGCCTACTATGTGCTTGATTTTTCTTTCCTGAATGAATGATAATTCAGGTCACAGAAATATTTGACTAGCTACGGCCAAACAAAATTTACCAAAAATATTCCATTATTTACCAAAAATATTCCATTAACCAGTTTCTCCTTTATAAAAGCAAAGAGTGTATTTTCTTAGCTTTCTATGTAGCTACAATGAAGTTACAACTATACATCATGAAAGTTGACTCATCAGTAATTTCACAGTGTAAAACAGCAGAGTTTTCCCAACTGCCCACTGTTCACCAATAATAATAGTTGCTAGCCGGTGGGCAAGACTGTAAGCTACCAACACACTATCCATACTCATAATTTTCCTTACTAATAGAATTTCAATACTATTTGGGGTGCCAACTGGATCTAGCTAAAAATTATTCCCTGGCTTCCCTTGCAAAAAGGAGTGTGAGAGGTGAATAGACATACCTTGTGGGGCTTTCAACTGACATATGCCGCTTTGCCTTTGCCCTCTTCTGCCTCCCTCCAACCAGGAAAACAGATGTGATGACTGGAGTTGCAGCAACAACCATGGTGACCTTGAGGATGGAATCCAATATTAAGTGTGGCCAAGAAGAAAGAGGGAACCTAGTTTCTGATGACATCATGGAGTCAGCACACTGGCTCTGTTCTGATTATTCCCAAGCTTCTCTTTGCACAGGAAAACGAAGTCCTCTGATTTATTTCAGTACTGTTATTGTGAATCTCTGCTACTCAGCTGATTATTAACCAATACAGTAATCCCTCTGGTCATTGTGGGTATCAATGGTGTCAGTGTCCAACAAGAAAGAGCACACACAGATATACTACTTTAGAGAAGTTTGAATTAAGTTTCAAAAATCAACAAGAAGTAAATAATTCTCCGAGGTGAAAATTCTACTACATAGACCTTTGCATATTAAAGAAGAGTTGCTAGGACATAACAGCATAAGCAAGACTTGATGATTTGAAGGGGAAAATGAAATTAAAATAATAAGTAATGGTAAAGTGCCAATCTTCCTGGTTTGTTTTCTAGAACTTTCTATGGAATGTCATTGGCAACATTGGCACCAAAAATATTAAGTAGGCATCTATATAACTGCAAATGATACAGAGGTAAGTACTGTTTGAATGAATTCAACAGCGTAACCTCTGCCTCCTAGGGAAGATTCATATATGCCTATGTCACAACGTACAAAGAACTCCAAAGACACAATGATTGCCATCAACAAGGAAAATCTACTTTTTGACAACTATAACTGCCAGTACACATTTCTTTCCATCACTGGCAAGACCTTGGCTGGAATTCTTTTGGATCAGCTACTGTTCAATAATGGCAACTGTGTACTCCCAGAATAACTGTGGTTTTAAACCACAGGGCAACTGACATAACCTTTGCTCTATATCAGAAATTTAAAAAATACAGAAAACAGCCTGCATCTTACTAAATGTACTGACTGCAGTAAAACTTGCGATGCTGTCTGTAGACCTGAACTATGAATTACCAGGGAGCTGTGGGTGCCTCCAATTCATAAGGATTAAAGAAGCTGGTGGGACAGTGCGCATTAGCTAATCAACAGTCATCTAAACAGCTACCGTAAACCCAGGCCTATGCACATCAGTTATTTGTATGATTGTCTATTTAATGACTGTCTCTCCCCTTAGAATATAAGCTCCTACAGAAGGGCTGGGACTGCCTGGTCCATCACTGAATCCCAGCGCCTAGCAGAGCGCCGAGCATATACTTCTAGGTGCACTATGACCACGTATTGAATGAAGAAAGGTACAAGAGAGTTACAGGACACAATACACACATTACCCCACTGGGGTGACAAAACATAAAATAATTATATCTTATTATCTAGATTCATCTTCACAGTTTCCACTGTCTAGGCTGGTGTTATCCGAAAGAACTTTCTGTTGTGATGAAAATGTTCTAGATTTGCACTGTCCGGTATGACAGCCACTAGCCATATGCGGCCACGGAGCACGTAAAATGTGTCTAGCGCAGCTACACTGTATTACCCCATCCTCATCTTACGCTCTGTAGCTTCATTTGGTTTTTATTGAAATTTCAATTCAGAATTTCTTGGCATTTGAAGTAGAGAACTGGGAATCCTAACGTATGATTTTCCATGAAAGTGTTCCTTTCTCTCACCACCACTGCCCCCAAAACTATACACAACTGAAAGAAATCTAAGAAAGATGGTTACTAGGTTGCTTGCCTGGGAATTCCACTCTACCAAGTTGTAGTTAAAGAAAGGGTAGGAGAGAGGTGAGTCATCTTTAACTATCTAGAGAACTAATAGCATTTCAAGTACACAATATTAAAAGTTAAGGTTACAAAATCAAACATTTAGAATACAAACAAATCCATGGAAATAATATCCCCATAATAGTGCTAGAGAGGCAGACCATATCCCAGCCCAAGCGGTGCTGGAGGGCTAACTGGACTGTCATATTGCAGAACAGCCATTCAGTTGTTTAATACACATTTATTGACTGCTTACTGTGTGCCAAGCATTATATAAAGCACTATGATACAACAATGAACAAACTGATGCAATCCCTGTCCTCATGGAGTCTACATTTTGGTGGACAGAGACAGCTGGTCAACAAAGAAATAAGAAAAATATACAGTATATCAGGTGGTCTTAAGTTAGTTCTCTGGAGAAAAAAGAAGGCAGGGAAAAGCAGCAGGGCGTGTAGGGAAGGGGCTGGCCAGGGAAGACCTTACTAAAGAGATAACAGTTAAGACAAGACTTGGAGGTAAAGGAGAAAGCTGGCAGATACTCGAGGAAAGAGAATTTCAGGCAGGGAAACAGCAAGTTCAAGGAACAGCCAATGGCCAATGTGCCTGGAGCTGAGAGGGCAAGTTTAGGAGTGCAGAGGAGATGAGAAAGTCAGAGACAGCACCAGAGTAAGGAGGCTCGGAGCTGAGCCTCATGATGGTGAGGGGTAAATGCCCATACAAGTAACAGGAGGAAGATGCTCCTGCCAGAGGGGGACAGGGCAACGATCAGGAGCCAAAATTAATTTCGGTGTATGAGAGGAACACAAAGACCAATACAGCTGGAGTGTGATGAAAAAGGGAGGCAGGGGCCAGGCCAGGTAGGACATTGTATCAGTAATCGCCTACTACAGCAAAGCTGTGCAGCCAACACACACAAACTCCATGCTGACAGCTTGTGCTTCTGGGGTCAGCAGGGAGTCCACTAGGCAGCTCTGCTGACCTCCACTGGACTTGCTCTACTGTCTGCTGTTTCAGTGGATGTCTGCTGAGCAAGGAGGGCCTCAGCTGTGGCAGCTGGGGCTCTGCTCCACGTGGTACTATCTTCAGCAGGCTAGCAGGGCCATGTTCTCATGGCGATGGAAGAGGTTCAACAGGGAATCCCCAATGTGCAAGACTGGTTCAAGCCTCTGCTTGCATCATATAACATCTCATGAGTTCAAGCAAGGCACCTGCTTGAGGTCAGAGTCAAGGAATGGGCAGGTCACCCTGCTCACACTGGGAAGGTAGTTATGTGGATGGCATAGGTATAGAGAACAACGAACAACTGAAGCCAACAAGGCAAGTTCCTACAGACACATAGGACCTTGGGACTAATGAGCATAAGAAATAATAGGATTCTGTTTTCTAAATAGGATAATGATGTACTACAAATGTCGTAGGAGTTTAGAAAAAGGGATTTGGCTATAATATTCGGGGAAAGCTGCAAAGAGGGAGAGTCTTGAAGGATATTTTCAATTTAGATGGGTAGAAGGATAAGAAGAGGGAATTTGAAGAGCAGGAATAACATGAACAAAGTTCTGATGGCAGAAAAGAGCCCTGTACATATACAGAATGAAAAAAAAACCCCGACATGTATACCAATAGCAAGACGCTTCCATCTGATCTAGTTTCTATTACAAACAGAAGAAAATGAAGTAGAACAAATGAATCTCATATTTATCCTACTTTGTGGAAACCACTGCATCTCAAAATGTTTTGAGTCTAGGGTTCTCAATGTGAAAATCAGGAATGTCTGAGGGCTGAAGGCAGCCAGGAGAGTACAAACATAAGCTTCCCAACATGTGTAATGATGAAGACACAATGCAGTATTTACCATAATGTGAAGAAACCTGAAATTATGAATCAATGTATAAATATAACAATCCTTTTTGGTAACCCAATGTTGAAAACTAGCATCAGATTGTTATTTTGGAAGCATGCTATCGGATGACTCCAAAATTGCTAAGAATCAAAACAAAATCCAAGAATCATCTTTGCAAGGCAACTGAAAAATTTGGCCTCAAACATGTTCATGTAACCCTTCGATGTTACTTATATCCTGATGTGTGGCATTAAAATTTTAAGGCAATTCTCAAGATATTAGTCTAACCTCTAAAAATGGGTAATGTACAAGTCACTAAAACTGCCTCTTCACGTGGCTCTTTAAACAATTTTGTTAAAATTGCAACATATCGTCCAGTAATGAGACTCGGGGAAACAGCCAGTCCACCAGCGCTCAGAGATGAATTTGAATCTTTATGCAATTAACTAAAAAGAGGAAACCATACGCAAAGCAGGCCCATAATTCAAATACACATTGGAGCCACATAAATATTTAAATCAACTTACTGCTGCAACAGTGGAACAAAGCTTGAGGATAACAATGTTCCTACTCACCTGGTCTCATATTCACCAGGCTAATTCCAGCAGAGCATCACCAACTCTCCCCACATCTCCCACCCACCATCCCACAAATCCACTGTTTTGAGCATGATAAGATATCCTACCCACCCCCATTGTTGGAACAAAATTGAAGAGCTCTACAGCCTCCATGACTCTCAGATGGACTCCATATTCATGAAGAATCGCTAAGCACTCCCTACAAGCCTGGATACAGGAAGCCTTGGATCATTCCTCTGAGCCCTCAAATTGAAGACAGACTCATGTTGATTCTTCTCACAAAGACTGGAGTCAACTATCAACGAGATTCAAACTCTCAGAAGTATAACCTCCTAATTCCACTGCTGAATTCTGATTGGCCTAAATGCCACCAGGGGCTACCCTTCCCTGACAACTACACAAACACCACCCACATACAAAAACACCACCTCCTTCTAAGGAAGTTCCAGGATTAATTCTCTTGCCAGCCAAATCCACCTCACCATGTACCCTATTGTCCTTGTTCTCCATCAAAATGTGAGCACTCTGGTCACCTATTTCCCCCACACTCTCATCTCCAAACAGCTCTGTGCTTCCTCTCCTCTCCCCTTCCAACCTTTGTACTATGCCTTCTGGGTAATAAATACCCTTAGCGCATTCTCCATTTCACTTATCTTTTTACCACCACACATACTTAAGGGTTGGGGAGGGGAATGAATGTCCTTTTTATTCCACACTGACAATAGCATGTAAAACCTTCTGTTATTTGAGTCCCACAAACTCAGCAATGCCATTTCTTTCTCTTTATTATCATGCTATGTCTTCCGTCTTTAAATAGAAATCTTCCCTTGGTGTCACACTCTCTTCTTTTCACAGCCTGATTTTTCTGCATGCCTCAGCATAAACTGTTTGTATATTGTTTATATTCACTATCTCCACTTATTCATTTCCCATTCTTCTGTAATTCCTCTCCTATAGGAGTTTGGTCTCTACCAGTGTCACTGGAACTTCAGAGGTCACCAATAACTACCGCATGGTCAAATCAAGGTGAAGTCTCAGTTCTTATCTTACCCAGTGGCATTTGGCACAGCTGATCACGGTGCTTCTCCGCATTTATTGAGATGATCAGATGATCATGCTTTTTTCTCCTTTAGTCATTTAATGTGGTCAAGTTCATTAATTTTTTGAAAGTTAAACCATTTTACATTCCTGAAATAAATCTGAACTGGTCATGAAATACAATCCTTTCCATACAGCTGAATTCTATTAGGTTTATTCTGTTTAGAGTTTTTATATGTATGTTCACGAAAAAGATTGGCCTATAATTTTTCCCTCTTTTAATGTTTTTGTCAGGTTTTGGTACCAAGTTTATGCTAGAGTCATAAAAAGAGTTGGGAAATGTATCAAAATTCAATCAGAGAAGCAGAACCACTCACATATATACACACATAAACATACATGATTTGTTACAGGGATTTGATCTCGGGCAGTTGTGGAAGTCAATTAAGCAGTCTCCATATAATTGTTCCATCTGATCCTGGAGTTCACAGGGCAGGCAGTTGGGAAGGAAAGATGGATGTAAAATAGGGAAGAGCAAGGACGAGCTAGAATCCAGAAGCATGAGTTGAAACCAAAGAGAATAGACTGAAACTCATATCCCATCTAGATGCATGACATTGATGATACGGATATCTTGCAGGAGAGCTAGTGCCCCCCCACACACAAACACATCCCAGGAGTGAGAGAAACTGAAAGTGGATCCAGGGGAGGGTAGAGCAGTTGAAAGCCTGACTGCTACCTGAAGCCAACCAGATGAGCCAGCAGATAAGCAGTAGCATGTGTGAGCTACAAAATGGCTGCTGCTTACACGTTTGTCCTCCAAATCTCATACAAGAATGTCTCTTATGGCCCACTCCAACTAGAAACAAATACATAAAGACAACATTGTGGAAAATGTAATTCAGCCCAGGCAAGTTGATGTATTATAAAACTACCACAGAAACTGTTTCCTCTTTTGCTATTTCTGATGTTTATGTAAGATTGGTGTTATTGCTTGGAAGAATTTACCAGTGAAGCCATTTGGGCTTGGAGTTTACTTTGTGACCAAGGGTTTTAATTTATGGATTCAATTTCTTTAGTAGATATAGCAATGCTTTGATTTCCTGTTTCTTCTTGTGCTAGTCTTCTGTCTGTATTTTTTCATACAGCATTTGTCTATCTCAGGGGTCAGCAAACTATAGCCCTAAGATGTCTGTATTTGTAAATAAAGTTTTATCGGGACACAGCCCATTAACATATATTGTGCATGGCTGCTTTTGTGCTGGAATGGCAGAGCTGAGTAGATGTGACTGTATGGTCCAGAAAGCCTAAAGTATTTACTATCTGGCAGTGTTTACAGAAAAAGTTTGCCAATCCCTGATCTATCTCATGTAAATTGTCAAATTTATTGACAAAATTTGTTCATAATACTCACTTATCTTTTTAATGTCTATCTGTAGCAATGTCCCCTTTTCACATTCCTAGTATTAGTTACTTGTTGTTTTTTTACTTTCTTTTCTGATTAGTCTTACTACAAATTATTAATTTATTAATCTTTTGGATTTATACAAATTTTATACTGTATTATTGCTTTCTATTTTTTTTATTTCTGCTCTTATATTTAGTAATTCTTTCCATTTTCTTTAGGTTTACTTTGCTGTTCTTTTACTAATTCCTTAAAATGTAAGCTTAGATTATTGATTTTTTCAACCTTTGTTATTTTTCTAAAATATGCATTTTAGAACCATATAATCCTTTATAAGCACATTAATTAAATCCCACCAGTTATGTCATATTTTCATTATTTTCAGTACAAAGTATCTTCTAATTTCTACTGTGATTGCTTTGTGACACCACACATTATTCAAAAGTGTGTTGCTTAATAATTATACATATATAGATAGTTTTGACTATTTTTGTTATTAATTTCTAGTTTAATTTCAGTGTAATACAAAAATATACTCTATGATTTCAAACATGAAATTTATTGAGATATAGATTATCCAAAGCAGTCTCGAAAATGAACTAAGTTGAGCCATTTACACTCCTGACTTCAATATTATTAAAACTACAGTCATGAAGATAATGCAGCACTGAGATAGGAATCAACAATTAGACCAATGAAAAAAATCAGAGGGGCCAAAAGTCAGTCTGTACTTTTGCTGTTTAATTTTCGACAAAAGCACCCAAGCAACACACGGGGGAAGGGAAATCTTTTCAACAAGTGGTGTCTAAATAGCTGGATATCCATATGAAAAAAAGGACCTTAACACTTACCTCACACTCACACCACACCCAAAAGCTCATTTGAAGTGGATCACAGATCTAAATGTAAAAGCTTAAAGCCATAAAGTTTTTCCGAGAAAGTATAGGGGTATATTTTCATGTCTTGAAGGTACATGAAAAGGTTTCTTAGGACACAGAAAATAATAATGACAAAGGAAAAAAAACTGATAAATTAGGCCTTACCAAAATTAAAAACTTCTGTTCATCAAAACACCAAGTAAGAAATGAATAGTCAGGACACAGACTGAGCCATAACACACACACACACACACACACACACACACACTCATACACATATGGCAAATAATTAGTATTCATAATGTATAAGGAACTCTCACAACTCAATAATAAAAAGAAACAACCCTCTCCCCCAAAAAAGCAGAAGATTTAAATAGACACTTCACAAAAGAAGTGTGTGAATAGTTAATAAGCACATGAAAAAGTGCTCAACATCATTAGTTATCATGGAAATACAAACTAAACCACAACAAGATATCTCCACTCATCTACCGAAATGGCTAGAATTAAGAAGACTGACATCAAATGTTGGTGAGGAGGATGTGGAGCAACCAAAACTCGAATACATTCTTAGCTGAAGTACAAAATGGTATAGCCACTTTGAAAAACAATCTGGCAATTTCTTATAAATTTAAATATACATCTACCCTAGGACCCAGCAATTCTATTCCTAGGTATTAACCCACAAGAAATAAAAACACAGGCCCACAAAAAGACTTGTACAAAAAAGTTTATAGCAGCCTTATTCACAATAGCAAAAAAAAAAAAGAAAAAAGAAAGAAAGAAAGAAAAAACTAGATATAATTCAAGAGTCCATCAGTAGGAGAATGGATAAACCAATTGTGATATATTCGTAGTAAAATAAAATAATAAAATGATGGAAACTACTGACTCACATAACATCACAGATGAAGATCAAACAAACTGAGTGAAAGAAGTTTTATACAAGATTACATGATTCTAGAACAGGCACAACTAATTCACCGTGGAAAAAATCAGAACAGTGATTGCCTCATTGGGGTAAGGAATGGAGGTGGGGGAGTGATGGCAATTAACTATGAAGAGGTAAAAGATAACTTTCTGGGGTGATGGCAGTATCTTATCTTGAAGAGTCTGGGTCACATAGGTATATGTACTTGTCAAAATTCAGCAAACATACACTTATAATTTGAACATTTCATTTTTTGTAAATTGTACCTTAAAAGAAAAAAATTATAAACAAATATTAAATTCTGGTTAATGATATGCATGTGGAAGTATTTACTGGAAAGTGCACTGATGTATGTAATAGATTTTGAAATGCATTAAGTGAATATGATGATTAATGGAGGGACAGAAAGGTGGATAGGTAATAAAAACAAGTGTAGTAAAATATTAAAAGCAGAATCTAGACGGAGATATATGAGTTATTCATTACAGAAATTTGGGAAGGTATTCTAAATTTTCTTGTATCTTTTGTAAGTATAAGCAAGCAATCTTGGCTTTTAGACTCCTAAAATTAGCCATAAAGAAATGTAGGGTTCTCCAATGGTACTGTAATAGCTATGTATGGTGTCAGATGTTATCTATTATCTGTATGAGGTGTGTAAATGTCTAATCATTATGCTGTTTTGTACACCTGAAACTAATATAAATAAATAAGTAAATAAATAAATAAAAATAAATTCTGGGTTCTTAATAAAATAATGACCAATCCCTATTTGATTTTCATTGAACTTGCTGGTATCACACGGCACAGATATGTTAATTGGAGGAAAGAGAATTTCAATTAAGTTATTTACAAATATATGGTGTTAGTAGTCGGTCTTCAGAAAATGAAGATCGCATTTCATATAAACATTTTCCCTTTCCTTGGTTTTCCGAACCACCCAAGCCCATCTGGCAATAGTTTTTCTTCTTCAAAGTTCCTTTCTGCCACTTGGGGATACTTAATTTTCAGCATCAATGGAAAAGAAATCTACTATGCTCCATTGCACATCTGAGTAACCAACATTAAAAAAAAAAGTTATCATGAAGAAAAATTGGAAACTATCTCCATAATTAAATGATTATGGGAAAACCTCACAATGTTCAGGGGCTATGACAATTTAGGCAAAATAAAACATTAACTAACTTTTCTCAACTGTCAAAATGGTTTGGATTCAGTCCGAATTTTGGGTGAAGATCATCCAGTGGAAATTCAAAACAAAATACATAATTATTGATATTTATTACACTTCCAGAATAGCAGCTAAGAAGAAAGGTTACCAAAAAAGGTTACCATTGACAAGGACTTTTGTAGATTAAACAGCCACTCTAAAGCAGGTTCAAACCCTGGGAAACAAACCAGGACACAACTAACAACATAAAAAAGATTTTAAAAAAAACCTACAAACAAAGAAGTCAGACAACTTCAGAGTCTTATAAGTACACTCTTAGAAAACATATATGCTTAATAAGATTTAAAGAATCCCATGAGAATCAACAGCTAACTACACCCATCTCTGATAAAATATACTTAAAGAAATCAGAATATTAAACAATACCATTCAGAACTTAAAATATAGCCCTATAACATCAGAATTAAAAAGGAAATCATTTAATATACAATACAAATACATTTTGTACAATGGATTCAAATTTGCTTACAGAGAGTTTTCCACTAAAGAATGAATTGAGATGTTCATTTATAGCAATGTGGCAGACTACTTATATAGAGACTACCTCTCAGTAAAAAGCACATTAGAACGCTACTTAAAAACATCTTTTATAAAGTATGGCTGAATTGGTGGTAAAATAAAGGAAACCATAACAGGCCAGAAAAGAGAAAGGAGGATATTTCACAGGATTTAACAAGGATTAGAGCCAGCATGGGTTCTGAGAGATTCTGTGAATTCCTGGTGACCTAGCGCTTGGTTTTAATGTCCCACATGTGCTGGGACAAAAGGCAAAGAAAGTTTAGGACCTATGTAAAACGAGAGATCAGATCAGAAACTCAAACATAATTCTGGGAACCCCCATAAAGATGTAAAGTAGAAAAATCAGCTAGAAAGAAAGGATGCTGGTGTCAACAATGGCTTTGAGAAGGGGGAGAGTGGGGAGAAATGTGTACAGGTCTGACAATTAAGTTCCCGAACTTTGTTGCCAGGATTTTGCTAACCTTTTCTTTCTTTTTTTCTGCCCCCTTCTTCCGCCTCCCCACCACTCCGGTTCAAGCCATTGTTTCTCAGCCTAGTTGGATACAGCTCCCTGGCCCATGCTGGTATAAGCCCTGCGCTCCACCCAGCTGAGGCAGTTGGTTGCCAGTCGTTGGTCACAGCACAGCAGCTCACTGTAGCCCACGGCAGCCCCCAGCCACTCACACTGGCTGCTGGCCACTCACGCTGGCCACCAGCCACACCTGGAAGCGCACAGTAGCCCGCGGCAGCACACACCAGCCCACAGCCACGCATGCTGGCTGCCAGCCACTGCAGCACAGCAGCCCCATGGCAGCACACAGCAGCCCACTGCAGCTCACAGCACCCCAGCTCCAGGAAGAGCCATTGTTCACAATCTTAGCTGTAGAGGGCGCAGCTCACTGGCCCATGTGGAAATCGAACCCGTGATCTCTGCATTAGGAGCACGGCGCTCCAAACTCCTGAGCCACCAGGCCGGCCCAACTAACCTTTTCTGATATCAGAGGGATTACTCATTAAGAATTTGTACCAACTGGACAAACAGTTAACCAAGTTTTTCTATTTGGAAGTGCTGAAAAGGCTGAGTGAAAAAGTTTGACGACCTGAACTTTTCGCCAACAATTCATGGTTCTTGCATCACAACAATGCACCAGCTCACACGGCACTGTCTGTGAGGGAGTTTTTAGCCGTAAACAAATAACTGTATTGGAACGCCCTCCCTACTCACCTGATCTGGCCCCCAATGACTTATTTCTTTACCCGAAGACAAAAGAAATATTGAAACAAAAGACATCTTGATGACATTTAGGACATCAAGGTTAATACGACAACAGCTCTGATGGCCATTCCATAAAGAGTTCCCAAATTGCTTTGAAGGGTGGACTAGGCGCTGGCGCCAAGGGGAGTACTTCGAAGGTGACTGTAGTGATATTCAGCAATGAGGTATATAGCAGTTTTTCTAGGAATAATTCACAAATGTAACTGTCTGACTTCATATATATATATAGTTCTAAGAATTCCTAATGACAAAGTCATACTTACTTAGTTTGGTATTTGCACTGATTGTGACCTGAAAAGCTTCAAGCACAAATTTTAGTTTAATGTAGTACTGTAGTGGTAGTGCTCCAGGTGCCTGGCAGAAGCAAACATAAGAATGTCAAGAATCCCTTTGGATACAGTTCAATAAATATATGCACAAAACGAAAATTCACTAAATACATGAGGAAGACACCATGAGTTAGTATCAACAGAAATAACAAACTGCAGAATCAGACAGACAAATACAGCAGATACTGGAATAATTAGATACAAATATAAAATTAATGTTTAAAAAAAAGTTTTATAGATTTAAAATAATAAAAGAGATTTAAAGTGTGCTGAATAAAAAATATAAAACTGTAATTGACCAGGCAGATCTGAAAAGGAACCAAGAACTTTTGAAAATAAATTAAATTAAAAGCTCAATACACAGATTAAACCCCAGATCAGTTAAAAGTGAAAGTGCATTGGTGAACTGGAATATAACTCTGAAAAAGTTATTTAAAATGCAGCACACAGAGAGAAAGAGAATGTAGAAAAGAGAGGGTATAAGACACAGAGAAGAGAGTGAGCAGACAGGATATACATATCTATATATATCTATATGAATATATAGATATACATACATATATATCTATATATAGATATATCTATATATGGAATTCCAGAATGAGAAATAGAGAACAGGGAAGAGGCAATATTCAAAGAAATAATAACTAATAATTTTCCAGAATTCATGAGAAACACAAACCTTCAGATTCAAGAATCCAAGCCAGCATAAATTAAAAGAAATCCAGACACATCATGTGAAACATCAAAGTAGAACATCAAAGCCAAAGAGAAGATTTTAAAAGCAGCCAGATAGAATACAGATTATCTATAAAGGAATCATTATTAAAACTGACAGCTGAATTCTCAGCAGTAACAGTGAAAACCAGAAGAAACTGAAATAATAAAGTACTAAGAAAAAATAATTGTCAACGGAATAACTATAGTCACTGAAACTGTTTTTCAAGAATAGCAAAATACATTTAATTTAAAAAAAACAAACCTTAGTTCATTACTAACAGACCTTAAGTTAGCATCTAACTTAGAATACTTCAGAAAGATGTATGAACTGTGATCAGAAAATACAGTGAATGTTTATATTATAAAAAATTTATTATAGTAAAAGACACATTGCCATTAATCCCCCTCAAAATACTCCCCCTCGCTTCAAACATACTTATACCATCATTCTTGCCACTTTCTGAAGCAGTTCTAGAAGCTGTCTTTCATATCTTTAATTGCACTGTCATAGCTGTCTCAATGTCCTGATTGATTCAAAACGTTTACCTTTCATGGTCATGTTGACTTTGGAGAAGAGCCAGAAGTCATACGATGCCAGATTCGGTGAATAAGGTGGATGAGAATATACCATAATGTTTTTATTTGACAGAAATTGCCACACTAGAAGTGATGTGTGACACTGAGTGTTTCTGTTGTGATCACAAAATACAGTGAATACTGCTGCCGAGTGCCGTCCAACGGAAAGGCAAGGATCTTCAATATGGGAAACAGCGCGATGAAACTTAGAAACAGTATGTGAACTATGGTTCAGAGAAGATGTTTTAAAATGTGCCGTAAATCATCCTCCATCATGACAATGCTCCATGTCACACATCGCTCCTGGTACGGCAATTCCTGTCAAATAAAAACATCACGGTGTGTCCTCATCCACCTTATTAATTGGATCTGGCACCGTGTGACTTCTGGCTCTTCCCCAAAGTCAAAATGATTCAGGACATTGAAGGAGCCACAACAAGTGCAACTAAAGACACTCACAAAAGAGGACTTCCAGAAGTGCTTCAGAAAGTGGTGAGAACAATGGGATGAATGTGTTTGAAATGAGGGGGAGTATTTTGAGGGAGATTAATGGCAATGTGTCTTTTACTGTTCTAAATTTTTTTATTTAAACATTCACCATATTGTTTGATCACACCTCGTACTTCAGAAAGAAGATAAATGTTTGTTAAAGATCTCAGATGTAAAAAACAATGGTGAGAAAAAAATGTTAAGCTTGTAGGTAAATCTGAAAACTAATGGTAACTGTATAAAAAAATCTCTAATTTGTTCAATAAAAAATCAAGACAGAACTTAAATCTTAGAAAATAATAACATAAATTAGAAATAGTGGTGACTAGAGTTAAGGATTCTAAGGTCTTTACAATATTTGGGAGGAGGACAAAAAGCTAGTTAACTTTAAATGTAAAGAACTGAGGATGTTATTAAAATGTCTAGGGCACATTCAAAAGAATGAAAACTTAAACATAAACTAGAAGGCAATAAAGGGCAAGAGAAGGGAACACATTAGAATAAAATTCACAAACTATGATAGTAGCACTGAATCTCAGTAATTCAGTAAACAGAATAAATATAAACGGACTAAACTCGCCAAGTAAAAGATAAAGATTGTCAGACTAAAAATTCCAAATTCAGCTATATATTTGTAATAGACACAAATAAAACACAAAGATACAGAAAAAGTGATAGTAATAGACACATTATTAAAGCTAGAGAAGGTCATTTTACATGGTTTGGTTTATGAGGAAAATGAAACAATTTCCAATTAGAATGTCCGATAACATAAGCCAAAACTAAATAAAGCAAAAGTTGTGAACTACAACAAATTAGATTCTAGGCTATTATCATAGCAAAAGATTTACAGACATCTCTCTTAGTAATTGATAGCTCATGAGACAAGAAATCAATAAGACACAGAAGATTTAAACAACATATTAGCATGTTTCATCTTATGAATACATATAGAACCCTGCTCTAAACAATGTATACATATTCTTTAAAACATAAATAGAACTTTTTATGCAAAGTAAAAATTTTATAGGCCACAAGGCAAGTTTCTATATGATGAACCACATGAAATTGCTATTTGTACATCAAAAACGGTTGAAAATACTTAATTACACAAGACTGTATCTAAGGCAGATTTCAAATACTGTACATGTTAAGATTTCTGACAAAAACCCAAGTTAGTTGGAACTTGGTACTCTCCCCCAAAATTTCAATTCCCATATATTTGGAATGTTACAAATATCTAAGTAATTGATGGGTCAAAGAAGAAATAATAGTGAAACTTATAAAAACTTAGAACACTGGATATTCTTCCTATCAAAATTGTAGAAGTTAGCAAAAATGATACATAAAAGGAAACCTATAGCCTTAAATGCTGATTTGTTTTAAAAAGTCTAAATATTATGACTAACCTTTCCAATTTAAAAAGTTAGAAAAATAGCAAAATAAACCTCAGAAAAAGTAAAGACATAATAAAAAGAAGAAATTAGTGAAATAGAAAAAATATACAGTGAAGATCAACAAAGCCAAATGTTAGATTTTTGAAATGGCTAACAAAATTCATCAACCTCTAGCAAGCCTGATCAAAAGACAGTGGCAGAGAGGAAGACATCACAAATAAACATAATTAGAATTAAACACAAGTACAGATGGAGTGCGGCTTAAAATATTTGGAAGACAATATTATTAATAACTTTATACTGGCAAATTTGAAAACAAGTGAAATGGACAAATTCTACAATAACTTAAATTCTTAACACAAACTGAAAAAGAGAGAGAAGCTAAACATTAAAAAATTTCACCACGAAAACATCAAATCCAAATAGTTTTTGCAAGACAGAAAAGGAATAAACCTTGCCCCTCAGTTCATTTTATGAAGCTAGTACAACCTTATTGCCAAACCAGACAAAAGCAATATAAGAAAGGGAAATTACCAATCAACCTCATTCATGATAATAAATACAAAATGTACTAAATCACATATTAACAAATTGAACCCAATAACCTTTTAAAAGGTTTGTGTCATGAACACATGGTTGGTTTAACATGAGAAAAATCTGTTCATTTCATTTACTACAGGAAGGAGAAAAATGATAATGATCATCTTAATAGATACAGAAAAAGTATTCAATAACATTCAATAATTCAAGAAAAAACTATTAATAAGGCAGAAATAGAAGAGAACATCCTGCAAGTTATAACGAATGTCTATAAAAAACCTAGAGCCAATCGCATGCTCAATAGCATGGTGAAACATTAAAAGCACTCTCCGTAAAATCAGTAATTCTGCAAAGCTGTCTGTTATCTCCATTTCCAACATTTACTGGAGGTTTTGGTCAGTGTACAAGTATATGCACACAAAGATAGACACACACACACACACAAATACAGAAGGACTTGCAAGGAGAAAATAAAATGCCATTATTTTATTATTTATGTAAATTGTCTTCTTGATAAACCCCAAAGAAGTAATATATCTATAAACTAATTGGAATTAAAAAGTTTAGATGTAAACTTTCCATGTAAGAGCAAATTACATGTATACAAACCAGCAATAATGTTAGAAAAGGCAAAATTTGTTAAAAGATACCATTGAGAATAATTAAAAATAAGGAGTTTAAGTATAATTAAATTATAAAGACATACAAAACCTTTATGAAGAAAACAATAAAATGTTACTAAAAGATTAAATTTCTAAATAAACATGGAAAAGTACCATGTTCATGGATAAGAAAACAAATTATCTTAAGGCTGTCAATTCCCTCCCAAAATCTATCTATAGAACCAATGCAATTCCCATCAAGGTTTCTCATAGAACTTGAAAAGCTGATATTCAGATTTATATGGAAAAGAAATGGACAGGAATAGCCAAGGAACTGCTGTAGAAGAAAAACTGATAGGTGACTAGGGGGCTGAGAACCTCGTCCTACCAGATGTCAAAATTTATTTTAAAGTTATAATTAAGACTGAAGATTTGGCAGTGGAATAAAGAGTTCGGAAAGAGACTCACACATATATAGAAACCTGATATATTACAGAGATGGCATTGTCGATTATTGGGGTCGGGGGTACCGGATGAATTATTCAAGAAATGTGTAAGGACTTTTGGAAAACGTAAAATTGTATCTCTATCTTATATCATACACAAAATTCCAGAAAAAGTGAGAATTTAAATGTGAAAGAAGTCAAAACATTTAAACTTTTAGAATATATAGATATATGTTAATGAACTCAGGGTACATAACTAACAAAGAATATCCAGGATGTATAAAGAACTCCTATGAATCAATAAGAAAAAGACAAATGACCCAAAAGAAAACAGACGAATATTGTTTGAAAGGCATTTTACATAAAAGATAAGATAAATGGCTCATAGACATATGCAAAGACACTCAACCTCTTTGGTAATTAGAGAAATACAAATTTAAAGGAGAACATGATACCCCAAAGTTGGCTAGGACGCGAAGCATTGGGAACTTTCACACCCTACTAGCGGGAGCATAAATTGTTTGCTACTACTCTGTAAACATTTTGGTATCAGTAAAGCTGAACATGCACATACTCCATGACCCAGGAATTCACTACCTACTAGAAATATATCCTAGAAAAACTCTCACACATATGTACCAGAATACATGTACAAGAATGTATTCTCTTACTTGGTGGGGTCAGGATTCGGAATTAACTCTGAAATGTTTAATTAAAAATCATACAACATACTCATCTTCCAAAATTAATATTTATGGAGCACATAAATAGTCTCTTCATGAATTTCTTATTCATTAATTGCTAAATATCAGTAATATCCTTTTGTAAATGCAGAGATAAAACACATCTGACAGGTCAATTTGAGATACAACATCAATGACTTTTTGTTGACACTGACAGCCATATCCCCATTAATCACTGAACACTAGATCAAGTATTTATAAAAGAAAATCCTTTTTGAAGATTATTTCAATTTAACCAGAATTAATAATAAATAAAACTTTTATCCATATCACCATTTAGTGAAATAACTTTGGTTTTAATATCTTACTTAATCAGAAAACATACGGAAAGAAACAATAAGAATGTGGAGAGCCTGGTATCCTGTGGTCTTCCTTAATAACAACCCATTTTCAAGAGACTATAATCTACTCAACAGGAAGCATTCTAGCAAGGATCTTAATCAGATTCTGAGAAAATGCACACTCAAACAATATGCCACTAAAACCGAAACAATGAAGGTATTAGCAGCTATACAAAAGGTTAGCCCCTATTTGATGACTCATTTCTGACATGATGAGTCTGTCTTTGAAGTGTTTTCTATTCAAGCTAGAAGATATATAAAGGTAGGAATCATTGATGAAGCAGGTTGAGGAATTTTCTTCATTTTACACATCCTTGTTTGCCTCTATGCAAACATCGAACTAAGAACAGCAAAAATGAGTCTCTCTTCCTACCTATTAATACTAACTTTTTCTTTGCTTTCTCAAGGCATTTTCCTTTCAGCATCAAAGTCCATAAGAAATTTAGAAGATGACATGGTATTTAATACATTTAGGCTGGGGAAAGCCTTTCAGAAGGAAGATACTGCAGAAAAATCAGTCGTTGCTCCTTCCCTGGAACAATATAAAAATGATGAGGGCAGTTTCATGAACGATGAGGAAAACAAAAATTCAAAGGTAAGTGGCAATATGACTTATCCTTTATTTCAATGTATATTTGAATGATTTTTATGAATCATATAAAAGTCAGTACTTTTATAAACAGAAATATGTGCAAATAGTCACAATATGCATTAGGACAATTGATGAAATTTCATATATACCAGGTTGTTCTTTCATCCTGGACAACAACTCTTATCCAAAAGTTCCCCCCCGCCAAAAAATAAAAAACCAAATGTGTATCGAAGTATTTTTTTAAAGGCAAAATGGTATGGAGCATCTCTGTATTGATCAATAAGAATATCATGCTATTGTATTATATTACCATTCCCAATAAGACAGTAAAACACAAATCAACCTTTTCTTTACAGAGTGCAGGATCCAAACATAATTTCCTAAATAATGGTCTGCCACTGAATCTGGCTATAAAACCTTATCTTGCTCTGAAAGGATCTGTAGCTTTTCCAGCTGAGAATGGAGTTCAGAATACTGAATCAACACAAGAAAAGAGAGAAATGGGGGATGAAGAAAACTCAGCTAAATTTCCTATAGGAAGGAGAGATTTTGACAGTGAGTAGTCTTTTCAAATTCAATTCTTATATCTTAATACAGAGTTTAACTGAGTTTGGATCCAATCATAACAAAATTAAGTAAGACCATGGTTCAGTGACACTTGATATGTGATCCCTGTCAAATATGTGGGATTAAAAAGCATTTATTAGTATTATAATTTTGATTTACTCAGAATTAGCTATACTAGATCCATTCTTTTATTTCTGATAAATTTTGTGTGATGACAGCAGTCCTTTAAACAATTTAAACTTTTTTGTTTTTCCATTAGTGCTCAGGTGTATGCTGGGAAGAGTCTATCGACCGTGTTGGCAAGTCTGATACCTGCTGGTCCACGTCATCTTTTCAGAAGAAAACAAAATCATTTAATTGCCTGTGGGGGGAAAGCCCTTAATGCTACTATGACTTGCATTATTTTAAATGTCTGTTTTAATGAAAATAGTATTAAGAGCTATCAGTAACCTAAATGATATGCTTTATCTGTGCATTAAACTTTGTGAATATTCTGCATAATTATGACTTAGTAGTATTTTTTAAACAAAGCTTAACATACTAACCTTACATACATTCCAGAACAAAATAATAAAGCATCATAATTTACACCTTGATCTCTTAAAAATTAAGTAATGTCTTTGGTGAACGGTTTATGTATGTACATAAATCTGAAGCACATAAAAGACAAATTCATAGTCTAAAAAACTGAGTTAACTTTGTCTGGCCAGTAATCAGTTTGTTCTTGGCGGTACACTTGTTGCTTTTTGCCACTCTAGTTAGTTTGCCATCCAATTTATTCTGCAAATCGTTTGATGTCTTAGGTATCTGAACATTTTTATGTCGAGGTGGCTCATTTCCACTATCACAGAGAATATTTTCATCATCTAAATCCACCTGTTTCCTTTTTGAGCTTTTCTTTCCTGCCTGACTAGTTGATTTTCTTTCTACTTTTTCATTTTTACTTCTGTCCAGATGAACATTTCCAGAACTTGTTCCAATTGTTGGTCTTCCAACAGATGAATTTACACCTTCTGTTATGCAAGATGAAAAGAGGAAGGAATTATATAATATTTAGTATTATTACACATGAGAATTTTACATAAACTTTAAAAATGGCTAAAGAATTTAAAAAATGTATGATTTGCATAATCATTTGTACATTGCATAAAATGTACAAATAATACAATAAATTACATGATTAACAAATACACTACATTACTATCACATTACTTTTCATTTTACCATATCACTTTTCATCCCCACAAACAACAAATACTTGCTTTGTTTGAATGTATGACATTTAATCCTTAAATGCTACAAGTTGTTTCTTAAATACATTTAGTTAAATCAAACTGTGTCCTATTCCTATCTATAAATTTGTACTTAATTTTTTAAATAAACCCATCTTTGAAGATATACACCTTTACATTTCACATTTTACACTTTGCAAAAAACAATCTAGTTTCACTTAAGTTTTGTAAAATCAATTAGTACACTAGAATTAATGTTATTTAATTGTTCAATAAGGTCAGTTACCAGAACAGTCATTTTCCATGTGAGGAACACACAATGGCTTTGATGAGGAATTAACATTATTCCATGTATTCGTGCTTATCAGGCAGTCATCTTTATAAGTACAAGAAAACTGGGATCTAATTAAGGTTTGCTTCATCTGGTAATAGGAAGAAAAAAGAAAATATGCAATTTATTCTTTATTTTTATTTATTTTTTCATCTAGATAGAAATATACTCTATAGTAATGACGGTATCAGAAAAATTTCCCTTAAAAAGTCCATTATTCATTGGGAACATTTAACCATTGATGTTTCAAAGTTTGCAAATTCATATTCATTGCTACAACTAGCATTTTTATTCATTTTAGTAATACCTATTTTATGTATATTTTTCATATTTTTGTAACAATTTAAGAAGATCAATTTTAGACTCTTCAGAGGACTTTTTAACACACTCCTGTGTCTGAGCTGCTTTAGAAAATGAGTTTTATAAGTTTAATGATAATATACATGATATACATAATCCTAGAAAAATACAGTTCTTCCTCCTAAAAGTTACAGAGTATAACTCTTTTAGGAAAGAAAACAACACGCATGAAATTCAAGAAATTAGAGAAATTGAGGAAGAGAGAGATGCTCAGATGAAAAAGAGAACTAAGAGAGGGCAAAAGAAACAAAAATAGAAAACTATCAAAGAAATAAACTGAAAGATTCAACAAAACGGTGAGTGAAAGACATTACTGATTAAAAACTTGGAATATTTAGGAAAATAAGAAAGATGATTCAAATAAATCATTCTAGGAAAACTTGACCATGTAATTTAATGGGTGACTATTTAAAACATACTCTTGCATTTATCTTCAAACATGAAAAGGAGAAAAATTAGAAAGTAGTTTTGGAAATGTATTCTGCAAACATAAAACCAGTAGCTGTTTGGGGGATAGAAATTAATTTCAGAACAAAGTAATCTATACAGATAATGCAAATTTCAACAATTACAGCTGATATGTAGTAATGCTAGTTATAAATCCTTCACAGAAGTAGACAAAGTTTAAATTTCAAATAAATGATTAAATAAAGAGGACTAACACTTCAAAGTATAACTATATTATGCTGAAGATTAGTTACAGAACATTTATTGATATAGTTCATGAAGTCTAAAACAGCATGACTTTATATTATATATTCAGTAGTTATATATTATCTTATATATGATATACATATATATTTATATATCATATATAAGACATAATATATATGATATAGAAATATATATATAAATATATATCATATATAAGATATAATATATGTGATATATAAATATACACATATATGTGTATATTTATATATCACATATATTACATAATGTATTAACCTATTCAGATATTTGCAAAGATAATGGCAGTAAATCCACTGATATGGTTTAGAAAAACAATTAGAATTTTCTCTGGTCCAACTGCTTCAAAAAGCAGATTTTCTCAGGGTGACAAACGTTATATCTGTCTCACTAATGACATCTATGAGAGCCTCCAGTTCCCAAATCACTAAAAATTATGTTTAATTTGCTTGAGGATTAGACCACTGGAGTTTATCTTCCATTCAGACACAAAAATACACAAAATTGAAAAAAAAATGCGAAAATGTAAAAGATCAAAACTATTTTTTTAAAAAGTCAAACAGAGTAGGCACAATAATGGATGGAATGACAACCTCACATCTTCATGAATGCACACAAATGCAACTACTATTATACAGTTTCCATCATGAGATGTCCTAAAATATAACTGAGTTTTAACTAGCCTTTTCTGGGCTTTATTCATTCCACAAATACAGAATTAAAGCAATTGACAAAGCCAGTCAATGAATTTTGTTAATAAAATGAACTTTATATTATATTACATCACACCATTACTGTAGGAATGTCATCTAAAAACTTTTATTTCCACATGCAAAACCAGAACTGTTGACATTGTCTTTTTACACAATTTTTCTTTTGTTTCACCAAAATTATTATTGCTTATAGAGAATTATAAATTTATTGCTTATGAAGAGTTATAAAGAGTATGGTACGCCCATGAAAGCAAATGAATGCTGCTGAGTGGTTGGCTAGGATCACGCCCATAGTAACCAGACACTGATGGGTGGCCTCCCACCACAAACTCTTCATCAGCACCTTCCATAAAACACTTTAAATAAAAATACAATAATTACACTATTTAGTACAGCTAATCGATGTTTTCTCAATCTCATGGTTAGCATGAACAAAAATTTCTTTAGAAAGCTGTGTTACTTTTATTAATTTTTAACATATCTAAGTAAAAACCTTTCTTTGCTATGTAAATATAGTCACAAAATAAGTGCCACAGCTCTTCTTATAACTAGATTTCCTCCCTTCAGGCCCCCCATTGAGAAATTCTCCAGCCCTTAATGACAGCAGGGCAATTTCAGAAAAACTAGAGTTAAAAGGCAATAGATACTTAAAATACTGAAAATAGGTTCAGGTATGAAAGGAAAAGAGTTAACCAATTTACTTAACATGAAAAAATATTATTTATAAACATATCAAACCATAGTTTTATGGTAATCTTGGAATACTTATGTCCAAAAGAAATGAGAGTGGTTATCTTAAGGGTATTTTCTTCTTTTATAAAAGATTATATATGGGTTTTCTTTTCCCTACCCTATATAAAAATTTATTTTCTATTAATTTGCGCTTATTAAATTCCAACTATGTGACAGACATACAGTATACTAAAGAGAATACTAGGATGGCTCCTATAATCACAAAGACATTCTACTTATAAAATTTACTGTTGACACACAGCTGGAAGGAATAATAAATAAATTGGATAACAAAATCAAGATTGAAAAGATCTCAGAAGGCTAGAACCATAAGTAGAAAACAATAAGATGAAAATGAATAAGGATAAACAAAGTTCTGTATTTAAGTTCAAAATATCAGTTACAGATGTACTGGATGAGGAGAACCTCACTTAAAAACAACATATGAAAGAGAGTTAGAGGTTTCAATTGATTGTGAACTTGACTGGAGTCACCAATATAATGTCCAGCTAAGAAATCAGCACAGAAAGCAACGTGATAGGAAAGGTACCAGATTTGCAGTCAAAACAGCTGGCTTCTAATAGTGGCCCTATCACTTATTAATTAGATGACCTTGGGTAAACCTCTAAACTTCTCACTTATCCACACATAAATGGGAATAAATTTATCTCACAAAATTGTCAGGATTAAATGAAGTTAAAAACATGAAAGGACTATATAAACTCTAGAGATCTATGTAGATACTATGCAATTATTAATGTAATAACATATAGGATGACAGTATTTCTATAAAGAAATCTGTTGAATTAGTTTCTCAGAACCAGGCCAACTCTAAAATGATTCTAGGAATGCAGCTCAAAAAATGAACTTATAATCAGCGTCTTCATTTTAGTTATTAAAACAATACAAGCTACATTGGCTTGTATTTATAACTTAAAAAAGAATGCTTTTCCTTTGTTCATAAAAGTTGAATTTTTCTGCACAAGATTAGTGGCTGCATAGAATTGAGATTACTTCCTGTTGCAAATCTTCCAAATCTCTCTGTGTATTTGATTTGGAATCACAAATAAGCAAAACAATTCCCTCTTGAAAGTGCTTTTGAAGTACTAAACAACTAAGAATAATGTCCAGATTCATACATGGCTGTTAAAATCATTTTATGTTCAAGTCACATGAGAGAAAAGGACTGAAAGTTTTCCTTTGTAGAGAGATCTCCCCCCTTTTGGAAAGATTTCTATCCACAGTAAAATTGCAATGAACTTCAAACTTGCCAAGAATTGGAAAAGTCCTTTGCCACAAGCTCTTTTTAAATTGAAATTATTAGTAGGTTCCCAGTTTGAGGAAAATAGTACTTCACATAGGAAAGCTTGACTCCAGTTAAATTAAGACGAATGAGTCAAAAATATTGAAAAGTCATAGACAGTCTCAGAGTTAGCTGTATTCATAAGAAAATCAAAGTTCTAAGCCCCCGTTATACTGAAAAATAGATCAACAAGTTTGAAAACAGAAATTATTCTCAACGTACCTATTAAATACATAATTAAAAATAAATATTCTAAATTTATCTTTTCATTCTTATTAATACATTATCATATTTCCAAAAGAACAGAGATTTGCTATCCTCATGGCATATGAATTTATAAATATATCAAATGATCCACTAGGCTATCAAGTGCCTAGAGATAGCCTGGTATCCAGGAGGCATTTAATACATGTTTGTTGAATGAATTAAGTAAAACTATAACAGACTATAACTAGTGTATTCAAGTGGATGGTATGAGAAAACAGAAACATGAGTAAGCAAAAGTTTGGAGGTAGAAAAAGACGTACATAATCATATTCTACTCTTTAATAGAGAGAAAGGAAACCACATGAGACAGAGAGAAGTAGACTGGCAAAGAATAGCTAAGTCACTGTAAGAACAAAAGCTTTGAGACAGAAAAACACGTACAGAGTAAACTACTCAGATCAGTAAAGTCTTGAGACCAATTTGGTATAGAAATGAGAGAAGTATACATGCAGAGAAAAGCTAAATCACATATAAGCATAGAGAACCAAACAGCTGAAGTCCTTAAGCTCCATTATATCCACCGTTCCTTTCAAGTTCTTAAATATTCCGCCTTTCTCTGGTTTCAATGTACCTATCCTTACAATAAGCTTTACAAAAAATAACTGTTCCTTAAAACCACAAAAGCCACACTTTCCTTAACCTTGCCCTACATTATTTATTCACTTATTTTGTACAACTACCCAATACACAGTCACTTTATACTAGTAAGGTAATCTAATATTTTCATCAGGTTATTTGCTCAGCCTGAAATGCTCTCTTCCATTCTCTCTCCCTATTTAAATCCTATTTATTCTAGTTTCTCATGGTCAGAGCGCCATTTCCTCTATTCATTATGGGTCTCTAGTTATTGAATCTCTAATCCACTAGAACTGCAACTATTTAATATGCTAGCCACATGTAGTTAATTAATTAAAATTAAAAATCCAGTTTCTCAATTGCAGTAGCCATATTCAATAGGCAAATGTAACTAGCACTTACAGTATTAGACAGCACAAATACAGAATATTTCCATAGAAAATTCTATTGGGAGAGCACTGGTTTAGAACAAAGCTTTATAATCTATGTCCTATGGCACTTTCATGTGCAGCAAATGAACTCTCAAAGGACTCTGGGGCATTATTTTGTTTTCTGGGTCCAGAATATTGCAACCCACATGCAACTTTGTATTAGTAAAGGAAACCCTGCATCTGTTCCCCATGTCTTCTAACTACTACCTGATGTGAAAGGACCAATTAAGCTTTGGAAAAAAATTACAATCATTATATCTTCAAATATTGTTTCCATCCTATTTTCTCCTCTTGTTCTGGGACTCCAAGTAGGCAAATGTTAGACTTTTTCTCTGTGTCGTGCTCTTCTCTTTTGTTTATTCTTTATTCTCTTTGCTTTAATTTGGAGATATTTCTAATGACTTAACTTCAAGTCCACTTATGCTACCGAATGCTATGTCCAGTCTACTATTAAACTCATCTAATGAGTTTGTGATTTTAGATGATGTTTTTACAGTTCTGGAATGTCTATTTGGTTCTGTTTTATAGATTTTAATTCTCTGTTGGAATTCCCCAATTTTTAATCTATTTTCCCCATTTTTTTCCTCTAATTACTTCTACATATTGAAAAAATTTTAACTCCTTGTCACCTAATTCTAATATCTGGATCATTTGTGAGTCTGCCTCTATTGTTAGTTTTTTCTCTTGATTAAAGGGCAAACCTTCCTTATTCTTTTCATGTTCAGTATATTTTATTTCATGCTGGATATTGTGTATAAAAAAACTGTAGATGAAGAGTCTTCTATCAAGAAGAGTTTTCCCTTGTCCCTGTTAGGCAGACACAGTGAAGGGCTGATAACCTCAATGCAGTCAGGGACTGAGCTGGGTTAGACCTGGGGTGCTGTTGTCATAACTCATATTTGACTTCTGGCTCCTATTTCTTCCTCAGGAATGTCCTTCCCAGGCTTTTAACTGAGAGCCTTGTGTATCTCTGTCACTTCTGACCTGAAAGTGTGGGGGATTCAGTCTGCCCTTCGGAAGTTTTTCCATTGTGCTCTTTAGCATCCCATCTCACTTCATTTCCAAACGTAGCAAATATCTTGAGAAGCAGCCAGCCATATGTTTCAGGCAGGTCCCACTCCTCAAGCAAAGCCTGTCTTCTAAATACGTACCATGTTTCCCTGAAAATAAGACCTAGCCAGACCATCAGCTCTAAATGCGTCTTTTGGAGCAAAAATTAATATAAGACCCAGTCTTATGTGTTATGTTATGTTACGTGATGTTATGTTATGTTATGTTATACTATATTATATTATATAAGACTCGGTCTTATAGTAAAATAATACCCGGTTATATTATATTATATTATATTATATTATATTATATTATATTATATTATATTATATTATATTATATTTTCCTGGTCTTATATTATAGTATAATAAGACCTAGTCTTATTTTAATTTTTGCTCCAAAAGACGCATTAGAGCTGATGGGCTGGCTAGGTCTTATTTTCGGGGAAACATGGTACCTCAAGACCACAGGTGCTGTTAATACACTGGATTGAAGCTCCGTAGCCTTCCACTCAGCTCCAAAGTTCAGCATATGTGTGCTAGGTAAAAATAAGTGTGCGTTCTGGGCTCCTGAAGCTTCCAAATTGTTGCCAACCCCTTGAGACAGCTAAAGTCTCTGTTGGTTCCTCTTTTCCTTAGGAGAGTTCCTTTACAGGGACCAACACCAATCCTCAGCTCACACCCAAAACTGGCAAACAATCCTTAGGAAGAAAATAGACTGCTCACCTCAGAAGAACTTTACCACCGCCCCCTAAGATTTTTAGTTAATTTACAGTGCTTTGCTTACATACCGTGTTTTCCTGAAAATAAGACCTAGCCAGACCATCAGCTCTAATGCATCTTTTGGGGCAAAAATTAATATAAGACCCGGTATTATATTATATTATATTATATTAATTATATTATATTATATAAAACCCGGTCTTACAGATTTTTGTTTCCTCATTTATAAGTAGAAATAGATATTCCTCTGAATATAAAATCCTATGAACACCTTATGGAAAGTATTTGTTAACATATTCTTTTTAAGTGCTCAAGTTTAAATGTCCTACTGTAGCTTACTTGTCTATTATAGTCAATTATATCATACATTATATTAAAATAAGATCGGGTCTTATATTAATTTTTGTTCCAAAAGATGCATTACAGCTGATGGTCCTGCTAGGTCTTATTTTCGGGGGAAACATGGTAGCTTTCCTATGTCTCTAAAATATATTTTCCCCAATTTATCTGCCTTTTATTTTGTTTCTATAGCAGAAATGGTATTCTACTATATCCCAATTAGAAACAGAAGCCTCCAAATCTTTGAGCGATTTCTTGATCCGGTTCTCTCCTTATCTGAGAGCATTTTATTTTTTCATCAGTTACACTTTCAAGACTACATACATTGTTATCCCTCATTTTTCTGTAGCCTGAGGAATAATAGAGGCTGAAGTACTATTTAGCTGAGGAGATAAGTAGTTTGAAAAATTTCTGGGTTCTGTGCTCTCTTCTAAGAATTTATTATGCATTATGTATATTATAAGACAGTTCACTCCCCTACTGAGGGATTGTATTTCATTCAAATGGAAGGAGATCATTTGCATAATTTCCCCAATTCAGTACGCAGCACTAGAGCCTTCACTTGTATACCCTTGAAAGTGTGTAAGCCCCAGGGTTAATTTTCCACATTTTATCCACATTACTATCCAGTTGCTACTTCTATTTCTCTGACAAGAAAGAAAAAATAAAACAAGAACACATATACTTAGTTGGCTTCTCAGTTTTGGAAATATTGGTGATAATTCTCAGGATTTTGTCAACTCACTAGTACAGTATCTGGGGAATGGAGCTAGATTAAGTCACTAAGTCAGGCAATGCTTCTTCACTCTGAAATCTTCAGTTTCTTTCCAACGCCACAGTTTTTGAAGTTTATTGTATCTAATTACATTTTCTCTGTTGTTTGCTGTTGAATATTTTTGCTAGCTTTTACTATTTTGTACTCACTTTAAGTATCATTTCGAGGGGAGGGAAATTCTATGAGTTGAACTCAGTCCACCATTTTAATTTCGATATACTCTAAGTTTTCTAATATCCTAAAGGTTAAACTTGGATATTGAATGAAGAATTTTCTAACACCATGAGCACTGGACTGCCCGGCTGCTTACAAAAGTAACATGTTGTACACCTGAAACTAATACAATATTGTATGTCAACTGTTACTGAAAAATAATTGTTAAAACAAGCATCACAGTTATAGCAGTCTATTTTTTTTTTACACTATCTAAATCCTAATTTTCACCATCCCAACTACTCCATGTTTTAAAGATCCAATATTTTCCTGATCAGCTCACAAGTCATTAAGTCAATTAATGCTGATGATTATTCTGACATACAATATAATATAGGGGGAAATATTAGATTCCAAATAAAGAAAAGACCTATATACATATGACCTTTCAGCTGCTTTAAACTAAGGTGGAAAGGAATAAAACAAATTAATTTACAGAGATATTTCCTGGAAAAATCTTAATAAAAAGGTATAAGGGTACTTGTATAAATTGCTTGGAAATTGGGGGTAAAATGGGGAGAAAACATTCTCTAAAGGTTCCTATCAAAACCATGAAGGTCTGGAAGAAATTTCTGATTTCCCACACTGGAAAATTTATTTGACGATAACAGACAAGTAAGCTACAGTAGGACATTAAAGTTGAGGACTTAAAATGAATATGTTAATAAATACTTTCCATAATGGTTTCATAGGATTTTATATTCAGAGGAATATCTATTTTTACTTATAAATGAGGAAACAAAAATCTAAGTAAAGTTAATTTGCCCCACATAATAATGCCATGGATATTTCACAATCAAGTATCATCTACATGAAATTCTAAGTTCCCTAATATTTTCTACCTTTCAAGTGTTCTTTCCAAGACAATATTTCAAGTGTAGATCATATGTTCTTTCCATGACAAAAAAAAAAAAAATTGTATGCCAAACGAGCAAAAGTAACAGGATAATAAGGTAATAAGCTGTTAAACTACTTTTCCATAGTTACTTAGTAGTAAGTATTACCAACATTTTTTTGTTATTGCAACAAGTACTCTACCTGGCTATGGTTCAGCTGTATACCTGGCTAAACCAATTATTTTCACACTTCTCCTTTATAAAGAGTACTGTACTATAAAATATAATCATAAACACCAATTTCTTTGTTTTTCTATTGCCATTTAGTTTCAGAGCAATGTAGACTAGGCCAACTCCACTATTAAAAGACAAAAGCAATGCAATTATAATCTCATTAGTATTTAACCATAGCTTTGCACACTGGCATAAAATATTTAATGGTAGTTATGAGACTTGAATAAAGCGCTTTATCAGGATTCTTGTCTCATCTGTAAATGAGACTAGATTAGACAATCTCTCTTCTACTTCCCAAAACTTTCTAAATTTCTCTATACATTACATTTGTTTGTAATATACATTTTACAGTAGTTGACTCTTACCAATTTCTAAAAAAAAAAACCACCTCTTTCTTCAGATAAATATTTTCATTTGGATTTACTTAGTTCTAACAAAATATCCCAATGACCTTTAAATGAAAATATTAAAGTCTCTCAGTATCCATAGCAGGGAAAAAAATTAAAGAATTTATGTTACATTTCTGTTTCTAATCAAGTCCAAAGAATAGATGTTTTTTAAAAAATCTCATGCCTTGATTATAAATACTTATGGTTAATATAACAAAAAGTTGACAAATTTTATTAGAAAAAGTGTATAAAACTCAATGATATATTCCACAGGTATTAATTACTAGCAACTACTAATAACCAATAGAAAGACAAGAGTTGTTAATATATACAAATAAACTAAATGGGTTTGGGGTATGTAGATGAAACAGATAATAACAGAAAGCTTTGCTAATTGGAACTAACTCTCCAAAGGGGAATAAAAAGAGCGTACAAATTAGAGTTCTCGAAGTTGTATCAAGATGAATAGTTATTTGATAATTTAAAAACAGCTACAAATATTACTTGAAAATTTTGTTCAACAAATGAATGAATTCCTTCCCCAACCACAAAAGAGTGCCTGGCACATAGCAGATACTTAATAAACGTATGTTGAATAAATGAATGAGGTAAGACCGAGTTTCATTTTGAAAAATAAGACCAAAAAATTTTTAAATGCTTGAAAAACACATCATTGATTACTTCTAGGCACCAATGATTCAAATGAGGACAGAAAATCTTAATTTAAACCAAATGAAAATATAAAGAACAGCTCTTGTCAATGAACAATGTCAAATGTTCTCCTTGTCTCAATCTACAATTAATTATATTTTGCCATCTTCAGACAGGAACAAAACTGAAATTATATAGTCTCTGAAGATTCAGTTTAAGATGTTAGAAATGTAAATGAGAAAACACTTTTATTTCCCCCTTCATTCACTGAACAGATATTTACTGAACACTTATCATAGCAGGTGTTCATTCCTTTCCCTTTTAGACCCAGTGGATTGAATAAGTCAGAGACAGATTAGCCAAGATTGTATAAAAGAAAAGTGTCTGTATGTCAACTGACATAACTCATTTTCCATTTAATTCCTGTTGTTCCGTGTACAATGAATATTGACAACAACCAGTTCAGCTTTATATATTTATCTCTTCTAAAAATAAAACAATTTTTATCATTTTCATAGCACTACATTAAATTGTACCTTAAGTTTTTTCTCTTCCATTGACTTATGGATGCGTTCTCTTAGGGGTTTCACCGATGAATTATTCACCTGTGTGGGAGATCTATGACCAAAAACAGCAAAAGTTTAATAAACCAAAGTAGCTTTTAAACTAGTTTCTACCCTTCCCCTATCCAAAAGCAGTTAGAGAATAAAAAACAACTGAATCTAGTTGTTTATAATACTATATTAAAAACATCAGTATTCTTATTCTAACAGTTCTAAATGTTAATAATTTACCAATTAATTCAGTCACTAAATAATTGAGCTTCTACTATATGTAAAATACTTTTTGTGAAAGGTATAAAGTTCCTTCACTCATCAGTCCTAATTAAGGCATTCTGAAGTCTAAGAAAGGAAAATAAAATATCTACCTAACTAAAATTCAAAATAAAAAGGAACAAGTGCCATAACAGAGGAAGTCAAAGGAGAAAAACATAGTTTATAAGTAGGAGGGTCAGAGAGGGCACATGGAGAAGATGCTGGAGCTCAGGGGCCAGACAAACATGGATTCCTCGATAAATTCCTTTTCAGCTCAACAGAGCCACAACCCCTTCAACTCAAAAGACCATTATATAAAAATAAAGGATAGTCTATTCTAAGAAAGACTAGTTTATAACCTTACATTGGCATATATTCATACACCACATTTTCCTGAATTTTATCATGTCAATGCAGACCATCCAAAATTTACTTTACCGTGGACTGGTTAGTTGTTGCACAATGAAAAATGGAAGTGCCAAGGTAACTGTAAACCATTGAAATCTATTTGGTCACGTGATCGAATACAGAAAAATGTCTCTCTAAAATGGATGTGGGGATTAATTTTGAAAAAACTCTATAGACACAAAATGACTTTCTCTAAGAAAATGGTAGAGTTAAATCTTAGCGAAAACTTATATCATTTATATTTCTACCTAAAAGTAGACTCCATTAAACAGAAGATAAAAGGAGAAAAAACAAAGATTCATTTTCTTTATACTCTTTTGTAAGATTCTAACACAGGGTACAAGTTAATCATTGATAAAATAAATTTCCACTGTTAGGAAAATATTTGGGTATTTTTAATGTAGAATATGGAAGAATTATATTACTCGCAGATATAAAAGAATAATCATGGAAAGCCGGTGAAGCAGGTGAGATTTAAAGGAATCAGAGGACAACACTAAATGATAAACCATTGAAGTTTCCCTTTAAAGAGAAAAGATAGTGAGGCACAGGAGAGACAGTACATGAAGTAATCATGGATGCACATGAACAATTTTAGACTAAAATTAGATTTCTAAAATGTAGCTCAAGCAGAAAACAGGGAAGATCAAATGGTAGGCTGACTATGTAAAAATTCTCCACAATGTACTAAATATAAAGTGGTTGCTCTAAAATTTTTATTGTTGTTATAAATGAATGCTCGTTAATTAAAAATATCATCGACCTCCTCAATTCTGACCTAACTGTTGTTAAAACTGGAGAGTATCAATGTCTTGCACAGAATACCAACACTAATTTAGTGCGTATTTTTCTTTATAATGTGAGAAGGAACCGGTAAATGTCAATTCCAATATAAGCTGGGTGTTTTGCTCTCTCCTTTTCTCAGGCAGAAGACCACAATCCTTGGAACAGAGACCTCGGGCTTTAGAGAAAGACATCTTTGCTACTTGCTAACTTAGCTCTCTTGGGCAAATTACTTAATATCTCTCTCAACTCTCTAATTCCTCACTTATAAAGTGAGGATACTATTAAAACAGTTGTTATGAGGGCTGAGATAACATAAGTGAAAGCATTTAGCAAAGCTCTTGACACACATAGCAAAGCAACTAAATATTTCCAAAGCGAAAAACAAGAACAAGAACAAAAAAACAAAAACAAAAAACACCTGTCGTACTCACACACAATACTACCTTTTTGTATAGAACTTCCTCACATTCAAATGTGCAAACTCTTTCTAACTTTTATTTTCTCTCTTCATACTTTTCTGTAGTCTCCAAGCTTCCTACCATAGCATGTATTTCTTTTACAATCAATGAGGTGCTTATTCAAAAGTTCCCTTTATAGGCTAGAATTAACATTCACATACATATAACTTCCACATTACTTACCTGAAAAGTGTAAGAATAGAAGTTCCATTGTGATGACTTGTGCTTTCATCGTTATATAAAAGCTCTGCTTTGTTTTTGGTAGGAGCCCTGGCTGCTTCTTCATCCAAAAGAACTAGTAAAGTTTTCACAGTATCTCTGCCACAGTATGCTGTGCCATGGTTTATGGCATAAGATTTTGGCTAGAACAAAAAATAATTTTAAGAAAACGTTATAATCACCCCAGCTGGGTCAATCAGTCACTCTTTTCCATTTCATGTGCCACTGTTCTCCTTCCTCCTCTGTTGTTTAAGTAATAAAAAATCAGCCATGAGAAGTGGCTTTAAGGTATGTATTTCTCCCTCAAGCCATACAAAAATCAATCTTATCAACTACCAGAAGCACAAAAGAATAAGAAAAATAGTTATCATCAAAGAATGACAATTAAGTTCTGGTCAAAATAACATTAGGTTCTAAGACAGAAAATTTAGCTCCTGTCTAGCTATGTGACCTCAGCCTTATGACATAATCTCTCTGTGTATTTTTTCTTTATTACCAAAGAGATGGGGTTCTAGTGATCTGAATACCAACCCCACAGATAGCTGTAAATATCTACTCATATACAAAATTGAAAAACTAGTTGACATTCATTCATTCAGGATAAGTACCGTGTTTCCCTGAAAATAAGACCTAGCCGGACAATCAGCTTTAACGCATCTTTTGGAGCAAAAATTTATATAAGACCCAGTCTTATTATAAGACCAGGCAGAATATAATATAATATAATATAATATAATATAATATAATATAATATAATATAATATAATATAATATAATATAATATATACCAGGTCTTATATTAAATTTTGCTCCAAAAGCATTAGAGCTGATTGTCTGGCTAGGTCTTATTTTTGGGGAAACAGGGTACCTACTAAAAATCCCAAGCAGTGTGTTTGAAGCTAAGGCTACAAAGGTAAAAACCACTGTCTGAAGGAACCCACAGTCTCCTGGATAAAATTAATAAGTAATCAATAATTGCATTACAGAGTGTTAAGTGCTATTTCTAACAGAATGTATACACAGTGCAGTGGGAGCACACAAAAGGTAGTGATCAATTTACCCTAGAATCAAGGATGGCTTCATGGAGGAGGAGAGACACAAGGGTAGGAGAGAGCATGGTACTTTCAGGGACAAGGTAGCATGATATGACTACACAACAGGATAACAGAGAGGAAATTATATGAGATGAGCCTGGGAAACCTTTGTGTATCGGGCAAAGAAGTTATGGCAGTCTGTTACAGAGTTAAAAGTTCTTGGTTTATTAAGCCAGGAAATAAAATGATCCTATTTAGATTTTAGGAGAATGATGGCCACATGTAAAATATATTCCAGGGTAAGAATGTTATTACATCTGGAGACAGGATGACAAATTAGACTGTAGTAGTCCAGCTTAGAACTGAAGAAGATAGTAGCAGTGGAGATAAAGAAAAAGCAGATTGAAAGGGAAGAGCTGGAAAAATTTAGTAACTAGATAGAATAAGGGAAAATATATCATAACATAATATTATATAAAGCTATGTGTAAGCACTAACTCTGCAGGCATTTCTGGCTGGGTTTGATACCAACTTACTAGTGTGTGCTATGGAACTCTGGGAAAGCTGCTTGACCTCAATGTGTTCGGTTAAGTCACTGGTAAAATAGGGGTGATTATATTGCCTAACCAGTAGGGTTGTTAGACAGTGTGCCTAGATATTAAAGTTGGCCTTGCTAGGACATCCACTATAGCTGGGGAACTTTCCTCAGCTTTCATCAACATGGTCTTGGCCTCCTTTGACCACTTGGCTGACTCAGGCTACTGGTGAACTATAATGTATAACCACACTGGAATTTTAACCAATTACCTATCACAATCTGGTGCTTAACATATATATTTTTCATCAGAACCAGAGAAGTCCATATTGTTAATATTAATTTCATTGCGAATCACTGGAATGGATTTTTCAAAGATTTCTGATTTGGTTGAAAACATGCAATTAAGATCCACATCATTTGTGCTTTTATTTCTCGTGACAAGAAATGGAAAAGATTGATGCTCTTAATTATTTGAGTTGTGACAATTCCTGATTTATACTTCTAGTAACAACCTGGTTATCATTTGAGCCAAGCTAGTCACAGGAAGTGTTAACACACATGGGATACATGGGGCAATAACCCAGAATCTGCCCCATCAAATTAATCAAAAAAACATGCATTCTAATAAAAAAAATTGCTAAAAAGAGTCCCCAAGAGCTGTGAATAAATAAGCAATAAAAAATAAGCAAAAGTCTTTACACTGGTTATCACAATGACACCTAATGAAAAGCGGCTTTTGTTACTTGAATAATTAAACTGCAACAAATGGATGAATACTCTAAAATTGTGTTGTAGTAATAAAAACATGGTAGTCAATTTTTTAACTAATACTATAGTTATAATACTGTATGATGTTTGATTATCTATGTAAAAAAAAAATAAGAAAGAAGGGCATGTTGTAGAAATATATACTTAGAAGATTTCTAAGTATAGAGAAATTCCGAATGTTGGCAGTGGGCTGGCAATGGAGGTAAAAAATAAGAAATCATGGAGATGAAAAAATTCTATAAAAGAAAAATAAACTGCTGAATAGAAAGCACTACTATTGAAGTTCTATACACTGCCTAGTACTGGGTTCAGAACCAGAGAAAAACCGGACACTTATTTTATATCTGAGTAAATGGAAACATAATAGTTTTATCGGAATAATTATTGAAAAATATGACAAAAATATGACCAAAAAGGGACAAAATATATGACAAAATATCCCTCAAGAATTAAAAATTTCTAGTGCTCAAAGGGATACTGAAGAATATCCAATGCCCTACTTTAATACATACAATTTGGTCCAATGATGCTATGATTTAACCAAGTCGAACATAATCCTGCATAATCCTATTGAGAAACTTAAATTTTCAACAACATAACACAGGAAACACATTCTTGTGACTGAAGTGGCAATCGCAAACCATTTCTACAACAAGTAGAAGAGAAAATGTTTTGTTTAGCAGGAGAATAACAACAAAAAGCTCATTACCCGTGCAGGACTGATGTCAGTGGTGCAAACACCTACGTCTCCTTGTTGAGAACTGATAATATTTTTAATCCTTAAATCCAAATCCTGAGCAACTTCCTCTACTGCTTTATAAAAAGGGTCCCTGCTGTTGTGACCTTTAATCAACTGCATCTTTATCACTGAGAGTATCCGACTCCCTGCAATGCTGAAAATAGACATAAGATTGCCTTTGTCACAACGGTATTAGAAATGACAGTATGCTCGTAAGCTTGAAAATATAATCCTCAGAGTTAATCAACCCTTTTCAAAAACCATGGCTTTGATCTTATAAATCAAACATTAGCACATTTAAGAAACGGATGAGAACATTTAGAAGCCAAAGTAAAGTTTTTCTAAAAGCGAGTCATTTCAACAAGGTAACTTACTTCTTCCTTAATTTAAAACCTTAGTGATATATGATATATGATATAGATCAGATGGAGTTATATACACACAATGTACCTTTAGCTACAACTAAGGTAAGAAAACAACTACTTTCATTGAATATCTAGAATCCTACATCACTTTAATGTTGAAACCAATTCGAAAAGTATTATTACCCTTAAGTCACAGATGAGAACAGTGAGTCTCAAAATGGTTAACTAGTGTGTCTAAGAACACACACTGTTCTGGGCTAGGAAGGAGACTGACCTGAAATGCATGACATCACTTTACAATATGATAAGGGTTATTATATGGAAGAAGAAATTAAGCTAGTTAATATTGACGCTGGTTAGTACTGATGGAAAGCCAACCAAAGACTGAACCGACGACGGCCAGCAGACAAGCGTCTTAAAAACCCTGAGCTCCATTGTTTCTTTGTGCTAGCCTGAACCTGAATGATTGGGTTGCAGTTCCTGCTCTGGAAGGCAGACAGAAAACCAATGTGAGAAACAGAGAAGGAAGGATTCGGGTCCATGACACCAAGAAATTAGAGGCGTCCAACAATAGAAGTGGGGTTTTTTTGGAACTTGTGTGATCTCCATATCTCGAGGAGTGCCTGGGAAGGCTGCACAGTGCCCCAGGAGAGGATGGTGTGGTCTGAGTGTGCAGGCAGAGTGCCTGAGCACAGGTGGCAGCTCCTCTACTTTCTACCTTGGGTATGCGATTTAACCTCTCTGGGAATGTTCTAGTGGCATAAAGGAAATGATGAACTGAAGTCATCCTCACTGCCTCATTGCCAGGCTTTACGTTTAAGGGAACAAGCCAGGTTCCCTGACAATCATTGGAAATACAACTGCTCACATTTCAGTAGCTGGTCCAAACAGAGAAGGAAAGTTACAAAAAAGATTGCAGAGAGACTTATGTATGGTAGTATATTAGGCCAGTGTCTCCCACGTTTGCCTGCTCATCAGAAACATATTCAGTATTTGTTTAAAGATCAACTCCAGACCCCACCCTATTTGAATCACAATCTTCAGAGAAGGACATTGAATGGTTGCATTGTTTTAAAAGTGCCACAATTGATTCTTATGATTAGACAAGCTTTGGAAACATTTCAGGAACAAATTAACTCTTTGAGAAAGGAACTCTATTTTACTAATCTTCATATTACCAGTTCTTCTGTGTGATAATCTTCGTATCACACATAAGGAATGATTAATATGCTTGTTGAGTAAATGACCACTATCACACACAACAATCTGAAGTTTATAATAGTTAAGACAAAAGACATATATTTTACTATTATCTGTATTATTATTATTATTATTATTATTTACAATACAAAAGCACTTACGGGGTTTCTACTTACAATTCAGCAGACTAGATACTTTGGGGGAACATCTTATTGAGCTGGGCAGGAATTTGGGGAAATCTCCAAGTACCACCCAATCTCTCCCCAAGAAAGGAACAAGCAAGAGCTGAAGTGGGAAATTAGAAGCCGTGAGTGGTGAGCAAGCAGGATGAATGGGGTTTTCCTGAGGACAAAAATCTCTAGTAGCACCTTAAACAGGGCACAAAGCCCAGGGTGGGAGTGGGACCCCGGGGACTTTCAAATTGCATCTGAACCTTCCAAGGGGAAAGGAGCTAGTATGGCTTTTATGAGATTTATTCTATGTCCTTTATATTTGTAAAGCTATTTTTTTTAACATTTTCTATTGGTGATGGTGTAGAAATACAATTGCTTTTTGTTTATCGATGTTGTTCCCAGCAATGCTGATGAAATCTACTATTAATTTTAATAACTTGTCTTTAGATTCCTGGAGTTTTCTACATATAGAAACATACCACCATCAGTTAAGAGCTGTACTTCTTCCTCTTCAATTGTTATACCTCCTATTTCTTTTTCTTACCTTACTACAGTGAATTGGACATCTAATACTACACTGAAAAGTGATTCGAGCAGGAACTCTTGTCTTGTTCAAAATCTTAAATAGAATGCCAGAACATTTTCTCATTAAGTAGGTTTTCATAGAAACCCTTTATCAGGTTAAAACCCTTCTTCTTAGTTCATTTTACACTGAGGGGATAGCTGTGTAGGGTAGGTATGTATTGATAGACTCGTGACTTTGGGAAGTCCTTGGGCTTTGTCCTCTGTCCCCTCAGACTTTGGTGGCTGTAAGAACAGCCTCTCCAACTCATCACATTCAGCAAATACTCTCAAAATAAAAGCTGGCTTCCCTTCTAGACTTCCCTTTCTGGCTTTCTTCCTTCCCCTAGTTTTTGGCTTGTATTTTCATTACATTTTCCTGTTTATCAATGCATTTCAGAAGCATTTTAAAAATGTTATCCAGCATTATAAATTATTGTCAATGAAGGGCAGACTAGGTACGGCGGACCTAGTTTACCATACATCCACAATCAGAACCCTCATAATAGACTCTAAGAATTGTTTTACGTATACAGACACTTTCTTTATCAGTTAGTTTTTCCTTAATTTTCAATTAAAAGCACGGAAAGTAATTGGATGAAATGTAGCCAAAGTGAAAACACAATTGACATTATGTGCTTTACCTGGGAATTAATCTCTAATGGAAGAGTTCTGGGAAAGATTCAAAAGGATAATAAAATATGAGAGTGTCTTAGGCAATTACAAGAACGCCCCCTCTCCAAAAAAAAAAGCTTTAAATGATATTAGGTAAAAGTCACTTTTGCCTCCCTTTTCTCATTCCTTCCACAAGAGCAAATATACTAAATTTTAAAGATGATATAATGCAGTGATTGTATTTTATTTACAAAAAAATTGGTAAGACTTGTGTTTCAGACTTGTCAAGGTCAAGATGTTGACCCCAAGCACCACTGTTATGACTAGTCTGTTTCTATACATTCACTATGTACTAACCAAACATTAACTCTTAAATACCTGCTCAGCAACAGAGTGGCTAATTCAAACACTTGCTTCTAAATCTTAGAAACTCCTGAAGTTGTAACTCAAATTACACCAGGACATTTGTGCTAGGCACTGGTAATACAAAATGAAAAAAAAAACCTTTCTCTTTAAGAGGTCACCATTGACCATATGATAATGAGGTACTGAAGGTATAGAGGAATTTGAGTAGGGAGGTACTCAGGAAGGATTCCTAGAAGACCCATTATGACTATTCTGGATAAACATTAATAGAAGAATTTAGGTGAAAAGGTAAACTGCAGCTCCTGACTACGAAATGCATCACATTAGAGGCCTATAACAGAAAGAGAAAAACGAGACGAGTGAGAACAAAACACAATTAAATCCCTAAGCTTGTATCAAAACATAGTGACTGAAAGAGAACAATGAGCAATAACACAGACAAATGATTGGTACTACTTTCACATAATTATACTACCTTTCCTGTATACATAGTGACTGGCTTTTCTCTACCATCTTCATGAATTTCATAATTATTTGCTAAAAGAAATTCTATCTCTAATAGATAAACGTGGTTAAAGGTGCTACATACAAAGTAACAAAAATGTTTCTGAAATATTTTTAAATGACAAAAATATAACATTAGGATTTTGGAATGGTTAATTTCAACCAGATTTCATATTCTATAAATACATGATGTTTAGTCCAATATGTATAATGCAGATGTGCCATTACAAAGTTGTTGTGTGCATAGTCAATAATATGTTAATAACTCTGTATAGTGCCAGGTGGGTACTAGACTAGTCAGGGGGATCACTTCTTAAGTTATACAAATGTCTAATCAGTGTGCTGTACACCTGAAATTAATATAAAATAATACTGAATGTCAACTGTAATTGAAAAATTTAAAAAGGAGGGAAAAGGTGAAGGGCAAAGGAGGTCCAAATTTCCAGGTATAAAACAAGTAAGTCATGGGTACATAATATACAGCATGAGGAATATAGTCAACAATATTGTGATAGCGTGGTACAGTGTCAGACGATTGCTGGACTTATCGTGGTGATTGCTTCTTTAGGTGTGTAAATGTTGAGTAACTATGGTGTACACCTGAAAGTGACATAACATTGCATGTTAGCTACATTTTTTAATACAAATCTTTTTAAAAAGTTGTGCAATAAACTTGAAATACAGAATTTTAAACATTTGAACAATAGGGAACTAACTAATTTATGTAACCTGAAACCTCTCATTTAAGACATTTTTCAGGTAAAAGTATAGTATGCATTTTATGGTGGCACCTACTGGCAAAGGGTAGAAATGCAGCCAAGCTATAGCTGAGATGGTCCAAGGAAAATCTGGCAAGGGGGAGATAAAGGTGAGAATAGATTCTTTGATTTCTTCCCTGTCTATTTAGTCCCCATCCTTTTTAGGACGCAAAGATTATTGTGATTCCCTACCATCACCACCCTGTTATAAGACAAGTAGTACAAACTTATCCTCAGTTACAAAAGTTAAATACATTTTTATCTCTAAGTTTTAAGGTGGAGAGACAGAAGCCAGAGCTGAGAGACAGGCAGGAGTTAGAGTGTAAAGAATTTGTATATCATATATCATACTGAGTTTTATCCTGTACCTACAATGAAATCTTCGAAGGGTTTTAATCACGGAAGTGACATTTGCTGTATTAGACAGATCACTGGCAGCTGTGAGGGCAACAGGATGGGGCAATTTAAGATCAGAGGCAGAATGAACGACTCAGAAATAAGTGAAAAAAATTCAGGCAAGAAAAGATGAAAATCTGAAAAGAGACAGTATGAAGAATGGAACTAAGTTGCTATAGGAATAGAGATGAGAAAGAATACTAAGAATGTTAAGTAGGAAGAATTGATGGAGGATGGTGACTGAAGGGACAGAGAAAGGAGAAGAAGAGTTTCAGACATGTCCCAGGTTTCTGCTTGGGTGACTGCAGGGAGAGAGGCTTCATTAAGCTGTGGGCACTTAAAGAGAAGTAGGGTTTCAGAAAAAGATGAATATCCAATTTGGGACAAGTTTGAGTTGCCTTTGAGGTAACAACCTATAGGAAGTTAAAGCTACATTTTTTATAATGAATGTCAACTATAATTTTATACATATATATATATATATATATATATATATATATATATATATATATAGTTAGTTAGCTAGTTACAAGAAGCGGAGTACAGCATTAGGAATAGAGACAATGGAAATGTAATGGCTCTGGGCGATGTCAGAGGGTAGTGGATGGAGGGAGAGGGGGTTGCCACTGTGTGAGGGATATACATAATAAATGTCTAACTATTACATTGTTTTGTGCACCTGAAACTAATAAAAAAAATGTTTAAAAAAAAGACACATTTTTGAAATTCAGGTTTGAATTTCACTGAAATGTAGGTTTATAATTTGCATATATGTAGTCAGAAAGGTAGGTGGAAAAACAAGAGAATGAAATCTCAGAAGTTATGGGGGAAAGTTCTAAGAGAGAAAATGATCAAGTCTGAGGACTCAGAAGAGAACAAAGGCTACAACTCGAAGATTGGGAGTGATCTTTGGCAGAATAGCGTCAATGGAATGGAAAAGTGAATGACTGTGAATCATCTAAGTACAGACAAGTTACTAAATACTGAGTATCTACTCTGCCAGAAACTGTGCTAGGGCCAGGGAATAGCAGTGAAGAAAACCAATAAAGCCCTCTTAGACTTTACAGCCTAGTGAGAAATATATAACAAATGATTAGAAATTGGGAAGTGGAGTCAAGAACAGTATTGTTTTTCAAGAATTTCAGCTATAAAAGAAGAAGGAACTGAAAAAGATGATGGTTTGAAAAGATGGTTTGTTCGCGTTTTTTTCTTAAAAGCTTTGTAGACTATGGCTAAAGTACTTGTAGAAGAGGAAGCTGAAACTGTAAGACAAAATGAAAACCAAGGAAACAATGTCCCAACAGGTTACCCATATTGTGCCCACTGTAGGAAATGTGCTATCTTCTCCCCATCTGGGTTTCATTTCACCCCCATTCTCCCTATCTGGATAACTCCTTCAAGTTCATCCTTCAAGATTAAGCTCAACTATAACAACCATCCAGGTAAGCATTCCTGACACTCTTAGCCCTGGCTCCCAAAACCTAAGTCAACTGTCCTTTCCTCAGTATATCCTTCTATTGTCGCATGGGTAGGATATACGTTTTTAGGTTTTAATAACTTTACTTTTTAAAGTCATGAAATGAATATATGCCTAATATATACCAAAAAAATCCTAAAAAAGAAAATAAAGATGTCTCAGGTGGACTATTTAGACACCCACTTGAATATACCTATTATTTAGACACCCCCTTTTTCAGTGTCTTCACTGAAACATAGAGAAATTACTCATTATAACCAGATAGAATATCCAAAATAACTGGCTGCTAAGTTACTGAAGAATTTATATGAAGAATTTAAGTCTATTGTCTCCCCTTAGATGCCTCTAAAATGCGCGCCTACCCTGTCACACACATGTACATGTACAAACACACTTCTACCTTCTTGGTAACTTACCCCACCCAGAAATTTCTTCAAAGGGAATGTAATTATAATAAATTACCCTGGATTGAATATATGCATTTATATCTGCTCCCTCCCAAAACCAACCTCATTAAAATGCCAAAAAGGCAAGAAAGTTTTTTAAATCAATAAAGGAAAAGAGAATGGGAGAGGAGACAATAGGCAGTGATAGCAGAGACGTATCCTGAAAGTATGGAATGATGAAAAGCAGATGGACAAGTGGCAACTGACTACCCAGAACAGAGAAAACTAAAAACTAAGTAACTGCTAAAAGAGACACCAATAAGTAAGTACCATGTTTCCCCGAAAATAAGACCTAGTCAATCAGCTCTAATGCATCTTTTGGAGCAAAAATTAATGTAAGACCAGTCTAATTTTACTATAATATAAGACCTGGCCTTATTTTACTGTAATATAAGACCAGGTCTCATAATATAATATAATATAATATAATATAATATAATATAATATAATATAATACCTGGTCTTATATTAATTTTTGCTCCAAAAGACGCATTAGAGCTAATTGTCCGGCTAGGTCTTATTTTCGGGGAAACATAGTAGCAGCCTGATAGTCTCAGAAATGGGAGGCCACAGTGAAACTATGGTAAAGATGAGGTTGCAGATAAGAAAGTTGGCTGAAAGTCTGCATAATGAACACTTAGACCCCTAAATCTCCTTTCCTCTTCTGACCAGTTAGGCTAGTGCACTTCTCTCACCTCAGCATGGAAAGCAGGATGACTCTGAAGAAACTAAGCCAGAGAGGCTCCGGACCTAGAGGCACCAGTACTGACAACAGAGGGATTAAGTAAAAGTCTGCAGCTCAACTGGGCGACTCAGCATTTACCCACTTGGCCTCAAATCCCGGAATATTGCTAGCCAGAGGTAAAGCTTTCGGAAAGAGACTAAAGGATGCCTCCTCTGTAGACATTTTGGGAAAGTCCCAAGAAAAGACCTACAGTTACTGACATTTGGAGAATCCGCAACACAGGAGACACAGACTAGCAAGCTATGATGAAGACCACTGCACAGAGCTGTTAATCAGCTTTAGAAGGGCCTCATTCTTAAATAGCAAAGGACAGTTCAGAATCAACATCCACTTTTGGAACACCTCTAACATGAAAGAGACCAAAACAAACAAAGACACTCAACTTTGATAAAACAAAGATCATACGGGAAGTAGATAATCTTAAAAATTAAAGATAATAATCTTAGAGCAATAAATGAAACATGGTAAAACCACCTATAATCAAATGTGAGAGTAGAATAAAGATATTTGCCTCCCATTTATTTTTTTCTCAAAAAGCTCTTTGTGCAAAATAAGGGGTTTACCAATTTAAAATAAAGTCATGAGATCCACAAAACAAGGTACAAAGCAAATTCACAAGGTGATGATAAAGCTTCACACTTGCCACTCTGAAACAGGCCTAGCCAGCAAAAATACAGATTGAATGAAGAAGATGGACTCTCCAGAAAGAATGTCTTCAAGGGCAAAAATCAGAATGGACAGATGACTAATATTAAGAAGAAATTATATAGTTTTGTTGACAAGCTCAATAAAGAATTGATGATAAACATATAGATAGTAAAGAAAAAAGTAGATATTAACTTTAGAAAACAACACAAAAATTTGTACAAAAAAGGAAGTATAACCACAGTACATCACATACTTTAGCTATAGGCAATATTTATAGAATCATAACTATATAAACCAAAGATTTAACCTGAAATTGTTATATAACTATATTAGAAGGATGAAGGAAGAGAAGTATGCGTATGTATCTCTGTCTGGGGGGAGGGGCAGTGATGAGAGGGTGAGTGGTTGATGAATGGGTTGCGAATCCTCATCTTCCCTGGTAGGAAGTTAACAGATAATATCTAAAACTGAAAAATCCAAAGTAGCTGCATTTAAATTTCGTTTAAATGAGGTAAACATAAAACAAACATACACAAAAAACAATTGGGCATTTTTACAAGTCTGTAGTACCATTTGACTTCAACAAAATATATGTACATCACTTTGCAAAAAATAAAACATTTTTAAAAATTAATTATCTACTATCTCAGGAGAAATAGCCAGCCTATATATACTATCTGAGTTCAAAAGACTTCACTGATACTGACCATAAGTCTAGTCAAAACCCTCTTCCAAATTTACTTTCTTATAATGAATATCCATATAAAAAGATATGTAGAAGGATGAAATCCAGAATAAAAGCCTGAAAAAAATTCTTCTTGGAACTTGAAATGGAAAAAAAATTCATAAAATAAAATGTAGTGGTTAAGAGAATGGGTTCCAGGGTCAGAACTGGTTGAATTCAGATCCCAGCTCTGCTGCTTAAAAACAATGTGACTAGCATAAATTACTTAATCCAGTGTTTCAGTTTCTTCCTCTCTAAACTGGGTCCCTACATAGTATCTATCATGTAAGGCTGTTGTAATACTCAAATGATAATCCCCATAAAGAGTTTAGTACACTGTCTGACACATAAGTGTTCAATAAATTCCAGCTATTTTTATTAGTACTGTGTAATGGCATACCAGCCAAATTGACAGATCTATCACAATTGCTAACATATACAATCTATTTCTGTCGCCTCCAAAATTAATCTAAAAATTATTCACCATCCAATACACTTATATTGTAAACGAATCTATTAGATTAAAAAGGAAAAAAAAAACACAATCTCTTACTTCCAATGTCATATAAACACAAATTCCAGATGAACCAAAGATTTATGCATAAGAAAATGAAAAAAAAACAACCCTGAGAATTCATAATATCTTCATCACTTTCCTCACTCATTCTTGACATGGGTTTCCTTTACTGCTAAATAAAAAGTTTCAAGAAATTATCTATTAGGTCATTTCCAGTCCTAAAACATCTGTTTCTTCCAGATAAAGATAAATGGTAAACCCTCTTCTGTAATCGAATTCAATTTGAACTTGTCTTTTGACTCTGGCAAAAATGTTGGAATCACAGAGAGGCAAAACTTTAGGGGGAAAGGTCATATTCCATTCACTTAGATATTTTGTTTCTTCTCCCTACTGTTTGGTCTGATGATTGGTCATTTCAATAGCTCTTACATTCCTGCCTCTGATTCTGTGAAGTTGTAAAGGTAGATCAGTAAAATACATTTGCAAATTGTGAAAAGTCATTACCTTGGATTTGATATTTCTCCAAGAATCTCATGTAATTTGTCAGTGAAACTAATAAAATTATACAATCCTTTTACATGTGTCCTTAAAGGATCAGATGGTGATGGTGCATAGCCTTTCCCTCCAAGCTCCAGTGTTCTAATAAATGATGTGGCCACCTAGGAATTAAAACAAATGATTCAGTTATATTTAATGATTTAAAACTACAATTTACTTTAGGAAGCTCGGTATATTTATATAATTCTGGGCATACAAGTAAAGTGAAGCACTTTTATGACTCATACCACGCTTTAATTCAGAAGCAAATAATCAAAGAAACAGGTGCCATGTGGAATTCATGCCAGCAAGGTTGATAGCAATGCAGGTAGAAACCGAGAAGCTGAGTTAGGGGACAAATTAAGGGCACAATATGTTCACAGAAGTATATCATTAACTATAAAGAATTAGTATATATATGTATTCTTATAGAGATTGACAATTGGCTACTGGAATTGTTAAATTGAGCAAAGGGGTGTTTAGTGTCAACTGTTGATTTATTCACGGTTGGGCAATTAATTCAACTCTTCCAAACTGTAGCTTTATTTGTAAAATAAAGATTTAGATGAAGTAATTACTAAGTCCCATCTAGTTTCGTATCCTATGTTGTTTGATCATGCATAGTTCAAAAGGCTTGCCTTTATAATGATAAAAACACATATATGATGGCTATATACAAAAGCATCTCCATCAAAGATGAAATATTCTAAAGCAGTGTTTTCCAAAGTGTATCCTAAGACAAATTCTACGAAATTTGAATAAGTTGACGAAAAGTTCCATGGTCAAATAACTTAGGAAACAACAGATTAAATGATAATGTTAACCTAAGAAGATTTCTTCATGGCAGGACTCCTTGAAGCTTTTGATATACAAACATGAATTTATGCATATCCAATAAGGGTATACACTATTTCTAAACATTTTGCCCTTAGACACATTTATTCAAGAAGCATTTAACAGGAGCTTTTTGCCTTTGGCTAGCACTCTATAGAATACATGTAGAAAAACACTGCTTTAGAGAAATTCTCCCTTGCCAAATTTGAAGGACTTAGTAAAAAATAAAAATGCTATGGATTTTCAAATACAGCGGTAGGACATAAAATAACAATTTAAAAGTTATGTTATGGTAGTTACAATAATTCTATATTATGGAACATGGACGCCACTATTCAAAGAGTCTTTATTTTAAAAATCTTGAAAATGCAACATATCCATACCAAAAAGAGAGACATCTGTTTCTCTCGAGCAGCATGTTTCAAATCGGTGAAGGCTTCTCTTCCAAGTCCTCTATCAGGAATATTGAGAATATGAGCCAGAGCCAGGTCATTCTTTGAATTCACTAGCAAGTTCAAATATGAGTAGATAATTTTCTTTGCTAGTAACTTCACCTATACAATAAAATATTGTTATTTTATTTTCTTTATTGAAGTTGTTCTAAATCCGCACTTTTCATACGCAGTGAAAAATACTTGTGATCATTCAATGACAATATCTCACTCAGATCTTTGGAAAAAAGAATTGCCAAATAAACCCAAAGTTTGGGTTGGACAATTTATATATCCTTGCTCATGAAACCAACTTGCTGCAATGAAAGCTATGACTAAATACCAACTATCATAATTATTGAAAAATGGCTCTTAGAAAATGAGGGTAAAGGGGACCAAATATATGGTGATAGAGAGAGAACTGACTCTGGGTGGTGAACACACAATATGATATATAGATGATGTATTATGAATTGTACACCTGAAATCTATGTATTTTTGCTAACAATTGTCAACCATAATAACCTTGAATTTAATATACATATATAAACAAATTTTTAAAAAATGCTTTGGGGGAGGGGAGTTATCACTTTCTGAAGGGTATAAATGATAAATGTCTAACTATTACAGTGTTTTGTACATATGAAACCAATAACAAAAAAAAAGAAGAAAAAGGGTCAAACAAAAAAACTAATTTTGGAACAGAAAAATGACACATTACTCAAGAACAATAGTGCATCGAATACTGGGGGAAACAAGGAAATTAAACTGTGCTGAGAAAAAAGTGTGCTAATGTGACATGAAGATATTTAAATTAGATGCCTCAGCGAGCACAGAATGTAGCAAAAGAGTTGGAGAAAGAAGTTTGTCCCCAGTATTGTTCCAGGCAGAGGATAACCGGCTGGGAAATACTACAAAAAGGGAAAGAGGAAACTAACAGGAACACAAGAATGCTAGAAACTAATGCAATATCGAATGTCAATTGCAACTGAAAAATAAAATAAATAAAAGAATGCTATGCAAAAACAAAAAAATGCATTGTGAGAGCTGCAAAATTAAATAATGTTGAAAACTAAAAAAAAAAACAACAACGAAAAAAGAGAATATGATATAAAAGACAGTCTAAAACCTGCATTTCTGATGAGGCCTAATCTCAATCCCCTGCATACATTTACCATTAAGTAACAGCCAATAATGAAGGCCCCTGAAGTGTAGGGCATGGGCCAACTGATACTATTTGTCCTCTGCCTACGTCCCTGACAAGAATATACATAAGGGCTGAAATTAAATGGTTAAGTATTTGGAGAATTACTAAGATACTGACTTTGACAAAATCAAATAACCAACTAAATATTAAAATGAAGAGATTCAACCAAATGCTAAGCAAACAGTTGATGTTGACATTAATAGGCCTAAAACAGAGCTAAAGATCATTCAAGCACAAGATAATATTGGAGAAAACTTTACATGGGCCTCAGTTATTTCACATATATTGTGCTTGTCCTTCACAGTCAGATAAAGGGCATAAAGAGAGTTAAAGATGTAGCAATAAAAAGTTACAAATCATTAGGAAGCCTCCAAATAATTGTTAAGGAAGTCTCAAGTTCATATACATCTGAAAAGCACTTTTAAAGATAATGTACTTTGAATTATTTAAATTCCATGTGAAAAACAATTCTTGAAACAGGGTCAATTTTAAAAAACCTCATTAGACCGGAAAAGGTTACCTTAAATATGGACTTGAAATATAATTTAATTAATTAAAAGACGTTAAAATATTAAGTCTATGAAACTTTTTTTCTTAAATATTAAAGATACTAGCATTTATTACCTTTGCCGAAAGGTTCCCTATTTTCCCAATATAAAGCAGCCAGCCATTCACATGCTCTCTTTCTTATCACTATTATAATTCTGCATATCAGCCAATTATAATTCTCTACATAGATCTTAATACTTTCAGATACTTTATTTTCTTAAACTTTCTAATACTTCATGAGTTCCATTAGAGCAAATGATGTATCCTTAGGGATGAAAAGAGTGACTGGCATTATATTAGGAAATCAATCCATTTTTGTTGATAGGTTCTCAATCAGTTTTTGTTCAATGATGAATGAAAAAAAATTAATACATATAGTAGGCTCTTTTAGATATTTCAAAATTGAAACTATTGATGAAAACTTAATGTAGGATCAAATAAGTGCTCATATGTTTTTACTACATTGCCTTAAAAAGACAAGTACTCTAAGGTGCAACTAAATTAAAATCATCTTTAAGATCTGCCCTAAAGTTTTATAAACTAAGATAGATCATAGTTTTCTGCATAGATTTCAAATATCCTTTTCTCTTTACTTTCACAGTAAATCACAATACTTCATGGGAATCTATAATACAAAGATTTCCATTTTAACCTCCCAGTGCAATACTCTGTCTAAAACATCTCTCTTCTTTATCTCTTTGACATTTGGGGAGAATAACACAATGTGCCAAAAATCAAGTCAGAGAACAAGTGATATTCACACTGTAATCAGAAATGTTTTTACTTTTTCTACATTTAATTTCATAAAACTACATTTAGTTTCACTGTGCTTCTGCTGTCCCAAATTAACGAGTATTTAGCAGTATGTGTATACCTGACCCTTACTGAGTACAAAACCAGGTCTTAAACTCCCACATCTACAACTTGATCTTTAAGGCTAGCAAATGTGTCCTTCTGATGCTAGGCAAACATCAGGGAAAAACATCTTGCCGTCCTCACAGTTAGAGTGTTTCTTTTAACTCATGGCTGCAATTGGAAATCTATCCCTATCATTATGGTCAGATAACATGGCAGTTATGGTTTCCTTGCTCTTGTATTTGCAAGTGGGTTATAAAGAAGCTCTCTGGAAAAGCATTTCACATAAATACAGTTACGATGTCCAGAAGTAAGGGCCTAAATTGAAAAAATCCACAAGATTGAAGCTTTCACCAAGATACCAAAAATAAAGATACCGTTCTATTCATTTGTTTAATGAACTGATTCTATCCATACCACAAAATATTTGCAATGTTTTAGAATTTGAACAATTTTACTTAAGCTTTCTGACAATTCCAAATTTCTCCTATTCCTTATTACTGAAGCACAGATATTCAATCTCAATTTGAAGTCAATTTTTCTAAATTAAGAAGATTAACAATTCATACAGGTATTGTTTACTTTCTTTGCCAACACATAAATTACTACAATAATGACCCCAAAAAAGTTGGATGAGAACTGGTAGAATTTTTTATTTAATTGATGGTTTTCTTTTGGGGCCTTTATTCTATTTTTCCCTTCATTACTTCAGAATTTCTAAAGCAATAGTTTCATATCTTAGGAAAAAGAAAATAAAAAGTAAAATAAAATAAGGAAACAAAAATATTGTTTCTCAAATGCATTCCATTCATCTATTTAAGGACTCTGGTGTGGCATTAATAAGTACATTTGGTGATAAAAATATATCTTTGGCTTTGCAAGACTGCAGACCAAAAAGTTAATTTGGAATTTTAAAATATATGGTCTTCCAAAAATACTTTGTAAAAAGAAAAATTAGAAGTCTGCAAGTAACAGAAAAATGGCTGAGGGTATGGCTGCTACTTTAATAGTCCTCGTAAAATCTAATCCATCAGCTAACTATTAGATAAAATTCTCCTAGAAAATAGAATTCAAGAAGACAAAAGATAAAAAGTAGAGGATTAACACAATGAAACTATCACTGTTTTTTAAATGAGAAAACTATATACTCAAAATAAAGACCCATAGATTTCTATATACTGTAATCCTTTTTCATGGGTATACCTTTAAGATGTTTTATACCTGTAAGCCAAAATTCTAAAAGCTTAGGTCACTTTACCTGCAAAATTAGCTAATTGCTCTTAATTAAAATGCACAATAACAAGTATTGTTTTCTCTGTGTAGAGTTTGTAAGACAAATCTAAAAGAAGAGATCTGTAAATGATCTACCTCTTGATATATGAATGTACTCCGTAAGTATCACTGGGAAAAGACCAGGTAATTTGGTAAGCGGTCTGCCAAGATTTGGGGCAGGAGAAAAAAATGAAGAGAATGCAAAATTAATTTTGAACATGAGAAAATAGTTACGAATCACTAAAAGGAAATCACAAATCTGAGCAGGAAACATTCAAAGGTGGGCTTGGGATATTTTCTTGTACCAGAAAAGGAGGAGTGCTCAAAAGTCTAACAGGACATGTAAAAAAGACACAAAAGTCAGCTTGAAGGGGATCCCTCTATTTTAGCATCAAAGATTAATGACTATAATTGATTTAAAAACTCCAAATAAACTCATAGACACAGAAAACAGTTTAGTGGTTACCAGAGTGTAAGGGGGTAGAGGATTGTAGAACAGGGTAAACAGGATCGAATACATGATGATGGAAGGAGAACTGATCTGGGTGGTGAGCACACAATGTGATATACAGATGATGTATTATAGAATTGTACACCTGAAACCTAGATAATTTAACTAACCATTGTCACCCTATTACATTTAAGAAAAAGAAAAAAAACCTCTAAATACATAAAACTCCATGAGTCCATAGCAATATATATAAACATAAAAAGGAGAAAGATCAATTTTAAAAATACCTAATTAGCCTTCTGTATTATAAATAACTATTAATTATACCAACTCATAAACGGGAAATTAAAGAGAAAGAACTAAGTAGTAACTCTGCCATTTTTAGGGAAATGTACTTCATCGCAGTTGATGAGTTAAAGCTCTTAGTTACTGAGAAATGGTAGCTAATTAATGAAAGACATGACAGAGTTAAAAACTCACCATTCTGAAAACTCTAAAGAAATCATTGATTCACACAAGCATGATCCACACATGCTTAAAACCATTGGGTGAAAGGTTGTTGGGAAACAGGAAATTTAGTGTCAAAGTATCACCCCACAGATCCTTGCTGACAGCAAAGGTAAAGCCACACCTTTATACTGGAGAGAACTGACAATTCGAGGCAACCTGAGTTTGTCTCCTGATGTGATACAAAATTAAATATTCAACAACAGTTATGAAGTATTTGTTCAGAAATGTTAAACCTCAATCTAAGCAAGCTTTTAGATGCAATTTATTGGAAATAGAGAAACTTCCAATTTATTGGAAATAGAGAAACAAGTTAAATAATACCAGTAGGCATTAATCTGCTAAATAAGGGAAAAAGTAAGACTAAGGGAAATTCTGTTACATTAAGAATCTAAAGAAACATAAAACCCATTTTGGGGATGAATCAAGAAATTTGAATAGGGAAGATAGCAAATGATATTATGGAATACTTAAGTTTTCTTATATATGATAATGATATTGTGCTTATGCCCTTATTTTCAGGAAATGATATGCTTAAGAATTTTAGGGATTAAGTGTCATGATGTTAAGTGTCATAACTTAACTTTCAAATACGATAGAAAAAATATCAGATGCAGATATAAAGCACATTAAATCTAGGAAGTAGGTATACAGGTATTTATTTGAGCGAAGTGATAAAACACATATATTTTTAAAGTGCTATCTGTATAGCATGGGACTTATGAGAGAACCTGCCTTTGCAATTTTTCCTGAAAAATGAAGGTGATTCATCAAATGTGTTAACTTACTGGGACAGTGGATTTGGAAGTCGGCATATTCTAGACCTTTTATATACTATATTTTTAGATATGTTGAACGTAATTCTACTGCTTTTTCCAATACTCTTAAACTTCCATTTTGTCAATGGTGATTTCATTAACCATAGAAACTTTCATAAACATAACTCCTATGGTTAGTTAGAGGTTACTATATTTAATTACGTACCTAGCATTAGCAGCTAAAGGTAAATTATATTAGACCAAATCTGTACTTAGCACTACTTTTCTCTGGTTGGTTTGTACAACAAACCTTGTTACCTAAGTTCATAATGCCGCCATTATTCTACTGCAAAGGGTACAGAACAGATTTCCCAATTGTACATATCTTCCCAAGAAGCAAAGAAGTAACTGAAGTTTACCAAATAGTCAGTTCTCTGTATCCGAATCCGCAGGTTCTGCACCTGCAGATTCAACCAACCGAGGATCGGTATTTGAAAACAAAAAAATGTTCCGTTGTTGCTGGCATGCACTGCGTAGTTGGGCCTATGATGATTGCATCTGTAGTGAATGTGTACATTTTTTTTTTTCTCGTCACTATTCCCAAACAATACAGTATAACAACTATTTACATAATGTTTACATTAGGGATTATAAGCAATCTAGAGATGATTTAAAGTATACGGGAGGATGTGTGCAGATTATTTGCAAATATTGCATCATTTTACATAAGAGACTTAAGCATCCATGGATTTTTGGTATCCCAGGAGGGTCCTGGAACCAATTCTCCAGTTACCAAGGAATACTGTACAAAGATTCAAAGAACTCTGACAATCTGGACCTTCAACCACTTTTCTGATACTTAGAGTGATACCTATTTTTGCACAGTGGCTGTTACTTTGACCTAAAAACATTAAGTAACTGATTATTATCATGCTCTTGCCAGTATCCATTGTATTACTCTTCACAAAGTTACTTAAACAAAATTTTTTTAAAATTTTTAATTAAAAAAATAACTATAATGTACAACCAAATGCATAGTGATTTGAAGGGGATCATACCCTGCTTTCATTTACTCACAATTTATCATTACCTTTTCATTATCCTGGTTGTGTTTACTCATTGATGATGTCGGTACATAAAGATCAGTTTCATCATCTATTGCATACTGTCTGCCAGACAGAAAATCCTGTAGTTGACTCTGTAGGAAATACAGAATATTACTAATAAAATGCTACGCCAACTCTAAAAAATATTTCACACCTAGCTCTGCTCAGTGTCCCTGATGGTCCAGTATACAGAATATTACCTGACCTTTGTTGGCAGTCAATAATATACAGACATGAAATTAAACTTCCTAACAAAGTGCTTCAATCTGTTTCCAATGGCATCTGTACTCAGAGTTTTACAAGTTTAGAGTTAAAAGATGACCTTAGAAATTGAATCTGAGCCTTTTATTTTTATGAAAGAAGAAAAAGACAAAGACAGAGTCTTATCTAATGCCCAGAATAAATGCTTCATTTTGGAATCTACATAAGTAAATCTGGTATCGTAAGCAGCACAATATTTCACACAAAATAGTTTCCATGAAAAAATAATTTATAAAGAGATATTTGCTTTCACCTTGCCATGCAACTCAACGTCTCCATATTATTTCATTTATTCTAAGGAATCTAAGATTACACACACACACACACCATTCATAATGAGTAAACTGGGAGCAAAGGTACAAACTGAATTAACAAAGCCCAATGAGATTGTAACCCACTTTTCCGCTTACATATTGAAAAGCTTTAACTAAAATAATACCAGTATATACTTCTTAAAAAGTAATAGCATTTGCCACAATTCTACTGATAGGATGAGCTGGTACTCATAAAGAGATCATCATAAAGAAAAAAAAAAAACAACTAGAAAGCCTAGGATTTTGTCATATACAATTTTTCAATCTCAAAATTCAAGATCACTAAGAGAATTTACTACGTGACAAATTTTAAATAGAAGTACTCCTCACACTTCTGGTTCTGATGTTTTCAGAAAAGATGTTGAAAGCAAAAATTTACTTTTCTATAAATACAATATTGTTAATGGGACAATATTACCTCTGGTTAAAAACTGTTTTCATATTTAATTACATGTAAAGTGCATTATTCTAGATCAGTTCAGCGAATCTTAAAGTATTGTCCAAATTGAGGACCCATTTAGGGGATCCAGAAAGTCCTCTCTTTTCCAACTATGTGGCAATGTTAATCTGACTTTTCTTGATATACTTCAGAAAACAACATATCAAACAAAAACAGACATAAGAATCCAGCTATTTCTATCACACGTGACATTAAAGATATTTATAAAAATGTAAAACAATGTCACTATTCTCACAATTTTTTTGAAGTTATTCTTTGTTATTTATATTAACATTTAATAGGTGTATTATGAATATTTTTAATAACTAATGTTTTAAACATGTCTCAATTTAATGTTTAATATGGTACATATTGATAGATCTAACCCACATAAACAAAATTTCCTTGTAGTTCTAAATAATTTTTAAGAGTGTAAAGATGTTCCCATACCTAAAATTTTGACAAGGACTCTAGATAATATATCATAAAGCTTTCTGAGGGAAGCATAAAACTCACAATATATTGATACACCATTAATTCTACTGATTTGGTAAGTTGCTACTCATTCTATTTTTATCCTCTTATTAACTTGGAAAATGTACTATATTTTTCCATTCCATTAATGGCTACCTTCACTTTTTCTGTACTCAAATCAGACCCGTATTTCTCTACTATTTTCAAGTAACATACCTGCTACTTAACCTCCAACAAACTACAGTGCTTAGCAGTTTTCATTCTAAACTAATATTAGAAACTCCCTCAGTGCAAGCCTTCCATTTTAGCACACATATTTCCAGTCTATTCATGTTATTTTAACTATACACACACCCTAAGTTTTACTGCTTACTACCATCTTCCCCTAGAGAGGTTATCTGTTCCATTTCATCTGTTTAGTTATTATGGTCTTTGGAAAGGTAAATTCTTCACCTGAGGTATGAAGATGACATAATTTAAATTTTTGCACATCCTTGCAATTTGGCTGGTGAATGATACTTGGTATCTGTTCCTTTTTCTCCTTCTGGACTCCAATCATTTGCATGTTAAATCCTCTGGATCTAAACTCCCAGTTTTACTTTTCCCTCATGATTTCTTTATATATTTTTCTTTGTGCTTTAAATATTTATTGTACTTGACTTTCAGGATACTAATTTGAGTCTGAACTTATCTGTTACATTAGGAAAACTTTTCTCTTTCTTCCTTTTTTTTTTTAACATCTAGAAAGTCTTACGTTTAGGTGTATCCTTAAATTCCCTTGAGTATGTATTTGTCGTTGTCATTCCCCTCTAGCAGCTGTTTGGTTGGGCTTGTGTTTCCAGCTGACTCATCTTTCCCTGGCTGCTGGAACTCCTTCAGCAGCTGCTGCTCTTTGTCATTGGCTCTTTGGAGCTCAGCTTGGACTGTGGAGGTACCTTAAGTGATGACAGTTCTGTAAGTTATGCAAGTTGAAATGGTCTCTACTCCTTATGGAGCAGCAATGGAGAAATAAACAAGCCGCCAGTCACCTGCTTAGACCAAGGGAAAGTCTTCTGTGGTCTCTCAAGCCTCACTAACAGTAAGTCCATCCATTCAGCTACTTGTTGGCTTCTTGAGAGTCCCCCAGAAAAGTCCCCAGATCTTTGATGGCTGCTAAGTTCTTCATAGGACCTATGATTTCTGCTCCTCAGCCCAGGTCTCTGATGTCCTACAGATAACTGGTCAGTTCATGAGAAAGCATGCTCGGTACCAATGCTCTTGATAAGACTCATTATAATCCAAGCCTTATATGCCATGGGTACCATGGCCCTGCATCCATGTTCCTCGCGAGAGGAAATATAAAGTAGGAAATAAAGGAGAAAGGTGGCTTGTTCAAATTATCATGTTCCCAGAGCTTGCCTGTCTTACCTTTATCTTAATTCCTCATAATTCCTGCCTTATTTAGGTGACAATAAATAAGAACCAAAGAAACCTTATCAGGATTATGAAATTTCAGGATCCTGAAATTCGGAACTGTTTGGAATTTATAATATATATGTTTAAAGACACTTTTAGCATAAATTAAATTATATTTAATGCATTTTTGAGAACTTAATTTAGGGATATGTTTTCCTGCTCACTTTTCGCTCATTGGAAATTTCCCTAGAGCAAAAGTAAGTATCGGAGATGAAGTTATTAGTCTTCTCTGGTTTAAATACAGAAAATTTTCTACTTCATGTACTGCCATCTCAGCAGCTTCCACTTCATTCCTGATGTTCTGCAGAGACATGTTGATATGTGGAGACACAGAACTCACTCAAATGTGGGCCCTTATATATCATACTATAAGTTGGTTCACCGAATGAAGAGACTTATTAGAGGACTCAGACTGGGGCAAAGGAAACATCTGAAAACAGTGTGTCGAAAGGCTGCCGGCAGATTATGCTCTCATTGGCTATCAGGAGATCTTTGGTGGTCCTACAATCCAATCCGTATTGGACTGTATGTTAGATTAGCCTCTCTAAATCGACTATGTGAAAAGCAGTCAAAACTCATCTCTACAAGCAAGCAAATAAAATACTGTGTTTCCCCAAAAATAAGACATACCCAGACAATCAGCTCTAACAGCGCCTTTTGGAGCAAAAATTAATATAAGACCCAGTCTTATATTATGTGAGACCCAGTTCTATATTATATTAAAATAAGACCAGATCCTATATTAATTTTTGCTCCAAAAGATGCGTTAGAGCTGATTGTCCGGCTAGGTTTTATTTTCGGGGAAACAGGGTATAGTTAGGGAGGATTAAAAAAAAAAAAACTATCTTCACGCACAAATTCCTTACCATACTGTGGGTGTGCATGTGTGGGAATATATGTAAATGGATGCATGTATGTTTTGAGAAAGTAACAGTAGGGCAAAGGTTTCCATCATAACCCAATGAGGCAGAGACAGCAAAGGGCCCACCAATATCCATTCTCCCCTTCTTCCTTAGTAACAGAGCTTTTTTTTTTATTCTGGCATGTTACTACCCAGGATAAAGACTATATTCCCCACCCTCTCCAGCATATCATGTGGCCATGTTACTAAGCTTTGGGCAATGAGATGGAAGAAAAAGAGCTGTGTCTCTTTAAAAGGAGAGTGTTGTGTTCTGTTACTACTTCCTGCTGCAAGGAATGCTCATCTGATATCTGGAGCTGTAACTGCTATCCTAGACTAGCAATAATTTTGAGGGTAGAGGTCAAGAACTAAGATGTGAGAGTAGAATGGCAGAAAAATCCTAGGTATCTGATAACCATGGAGCTATCACATCAGTTCTGGATGCTTATCTTTAGACATCTTTTTATTAAAAAGTGAAATAAACTTCCATTTTCTTAAACCACTGTTATTGTAGAGATTTCTATTACAAGCAGCCAAAACACTATTCCCAAGTATCAGATAGAAATATTTATAAAATATTTAATGTCTTAGAAAATACAGTAAACATTTCCTTCTAATCATAGCTATAATTACTTAGTTATTACCACTATTTAATACCCACTTTATTGACAACAGTAAATAGTAAGATAAAAAAATATTTTCAACACTTAAAAACTAGACATATCCAAATGTATTCTAAAACAATTTATGATTTCTAATGGAAACAAAACGAAACAGCAAGGGTTGCTACTCCATTAATTTTAAAATTTATACTCCATAAAAAAAAAAAATAAGACAATGTATGTATGTGCAAAAAAGGAATAGTGTATATTACCTCATGTATATTTTATCGTGCTATCCTCACAAAATAATAACCCCATATCAGTAAAATAGTATTATTAATCCATAGAAAGAGCCATAACAATCATTTAAACAACATATGCCAAATAATGTACATTAAAACAAGAAAGTAAAATATAAAAGCAATCGTTGACATAATTCAAAAAGAAATCATGCATTTGGGGTTGATTTCTTTGTTAAAAACTTTATTTAATAAGAAGCTATTCTTATATTGCACCCAAACAATAACACAGAATTTACCACCAAACTATTTCTTTCAAGTAATGACTAGCTTTCAGGTAGCTAAATTTTCCATTCTTAATATCCGAAAAGCAAAAGCATTTGCAAGTTACTAATAAATGCTGATACCATAGTTTAAAATAAAAACAAGTCTAGCCAAATTTTCATTTGATTAAGATAGAATTGTTTAAAAAAATACTTACGGGGGATATGTTAGCATTAGTTTCACAATTAGAGGCAACGACACTACATTTTTTATAAACATCGATCAGGTCTAACATGTTACTATTTTTTAAGAAAGCATCGTAAGTCCTCCTAATGTCCTCATAATGGTCAATCATTTCCATATTTTCAACTGGTAAGTTCAATTTCTCATGTAGTAAGTATTTCCAGGTCAATAAGACATCGCTGAGAGAGACTGTAAATTCTCCACTGTGCTGAAAGAGACAATGCCAAAAATGAAAAGATAAAGTTGGGTGCCAGAATATTAACCATCTTATAATTGGGATGGAAAGTACAAACTGAATTTTGTTATAGCAAAGTATACATTGAATTCTTGTGGATTTGAAACGGACATCCAAGTTGAGCTATGGAATAATTTTAAAACCAGATATAAAAGAAAAATTTTCATGATTTTATAAAATATGAACAACTAACTATGGTAAGGTTGCACATGACAAAATTGACATATAGTTATTGTCTATTACCTGAACTTTACTAAATTTCTTCTACACAAAGCGGGAGAATGGGTAGGCACTGAGCTATACTTTGTACTAGTGAAGAGGGAAACATTTGATTCTGTTAATATTTGGTTCATTTTAGTTCTTCTACCTAATCTAGTATTTTTAATCTCTTACTTAAAACTGTCAATGCCATAGTGGAATTCCACATAAGGGTTAGTCTTAAAACGTGATCATAAAATTAAATTTTTAAAAATTATGTTTCATTTCTTTTTTTGCCATTGTTTTCATTAAAATTTATTGGGGTGCCAATGGTTAATAAAATTACATAGGTTTCAAGTGTACAATTCTGTAATACATCATCTATATATCACATTGTGTGTTCACCACCCTTCACCATATATTTGACTCCCTTTACCCTCTTCTATAATCTCCCCTCCCCCCTTACCGTCTGGTAACCACTAAACTGTTGTTTATGAGTTTTTGTTCTTTGTTTGTCTTATTCCTTTCTTGCTTTCAGTTTTATATGCCACATATTAGTGAAGTCCTATGGTTCTCGACTTTTTCTGTGTGACTTATTTCGCTTAGCATAATAATCTCAAGATCCAACTATGTTGTCGCAAATGGCACTATTTCATCTTTTCTTATGGCAGAGTAGTATTCCATTGTGTATATATACCACATCTTCTCTATCCAATCATCCATGGAAGGGCACTTTGGTTGTTTCCATGTCTTGGCTGCCATAAACAAAGCTGCAATGAACATTGGAGTACATATATCTTTACAGATGTTTTCAGATTTTTTGAGTATATACCCAAGAGAGGGATTGCTGAGTCATATGGCAATTCTATTCTTAATTTTTTGAAGAATCTCCACACTGCCTTGCATAGTGGCTGCACCAATCTACATTCGCACCAATAATATATGAGGGTTCCTTTTTCTCCATAGCCTCTAACATTTGTTATTATTTGTCTTGTTGATGATAGCCATTCTAACCAGTGTGAGGTGATATCACATTGTGGTTTTTATTTGCATTTCTCTGATAATTAGTGATGTTGAGCATCTTTTCATATGTCTGTTGGCCATATATATGTCCTCTTCGGAGAAATGTCTATTCAGGTCCTCTACCCATTTTTTAATTGGATTGTTTGTCTTTTTGTTGTTGAGTTGTATGAGTTCCTTATATATTTTGGATATTAGCCCCTTACCGGAGACATTGTTTGCAAATATCTTCTCCCATTTGGTTGGTTACTCTTCCAGGGAAAGAAAATATCATTGCTAAAACCTTGGGTCAGAGAAGAATTTTGATTCTTCCCCGCTTCAGGGACACACTAAACTTTTGCAAAGAATTGCTAAAAAGCCATAGTCAGGTTTCTTACTATATATTGTCAGATGTTACTAATCAAGCAAAATTTTCTTTTTTTCTCTTCTTTAATATCTACATGATAAATTAGTTCAGTGGACATTTGAAAGCATTTTTTGATTGCATTCTGCTCCCACTTTATATCCCAAATATTAATAATGGTGCCCTCCAAAAAATGTCAACCTTAATTCAGTAAAAAATCCTAACTACTCCTTTCCAATGCTGCATGAGTATGTGGTTTTGTGAAATGTACCGATGTTGCTCTCTTCCACAGTTAAGCTCAGTTAATATGTTAGCAGTTTCTGCTAACACCTAAAACTTTCCAATAATTGTATTTAAAGATGGGTGGATATTTAAATAGAACTATAATTCACTGGAACTAAATTGTAACATCAGATTTAGCCAATGAAGAATAACAGGAAGAAATCAAACAGAACCAAATAATATAGTACTATTTCTAAATATCTGACTCTTTCAAATCTATATCTTTGTATCTCTTATAAAAACCAGCCACATTTTCTAGTTACTATCCAAATTTAAGACAAAGTGTACAAACCGCCTTAAAATAATTAACTCTTTGCTCATCCATATGAAAGCAACTAAGAAAATTATTCTTATTGTCTTGAGAGTGGGGACCTGTTGAGTCATAGTTATGAAAATTAATTATATTTCATGGAACTAGTTCAATAAACAAAAAAATCAGCAACTCTGAAACCTTGGATCCATAATCCAAACACAAGACCGATTTTCTAATTTCTCAGCATTGAATCAAAAATTTTATACTTTACTTCCCAATCCCACAAAGGTTACATACTACAAAATCTCCAAGTGGTATTTAAATTAAATAAACCCAGTTATTTAGAGTTTCAACATTAATTGTTTTATCTCAAAAATTCCTATAACTATTTTGGAATAACATCCTTCATGTTAAAAACAAATTAAGATTTTGCTGAATGTAAATGTACAATTTATTCTCTCATTTTGTTGACTAGAACTAGTTAAAGTGAAACTATGCAAGCTCTTGATCTTGTGAGAAAAGGTTTTGACTAGATTAACAGTGTTTATACTGGGATTGTAAAAACATTTTAAATCCAAATAAAAATGCACTCTAGATATCGGTTTTCATGATCAGGTGCCCACCATGACAGCATATTCTATTATTCAAACCAGTAACAACTGATTGAGAGAGAGTCTGTGGTCAAATCAGAAAATGTTTTGCTAGGAAAACATGCCAGCTGGCTAGTATCTGAAGGAAGTTCAAAATGTTCAATGCTTTAATTTTTTGATGGACATAAGGATTGTATTTCACAAGAATAAAATGAGAAAAAGCAAGAGTCAGACTTTTTTCAGAACACTTGCACTTTGTATATTTTACCAAAGTTATTTATAATTATTCAAAATTTGAAGTAAACTTGATGTTTTTACCTCACTGGGATTTTTGTTATCAAAAGAGAAAATATAGCAGTCTACATAAGAACATTAATTGGCTGTGTGAACTTGGGTAAGATACTGAAATCCCCCGGGTCAGTTTCCTTGGTTATAAAATGAGACTATACAGGTTAAATAACACCTGATAAATCGTAGGTAATAAAAAATGTCAGTTTCCTTTCTTTTCCTATTCAAAGTAAAATAATTGTTAGTTTACTGGGGGAGGGGTGGTAGATAAATATAATACAAGTTTTAAAACTATTTCTTATGATGTTACTCTTAAGTCATTTTCATATCTGACAGTCAACCACAGGTGCTGTGATTGTTTTCCATGAAGTTATAAAATTAATCTTTGTTTTATCCAATAGGGCATTTTTAAAGTTTTTAAGGCTTTTTAGGTGAAAAATAGCCGTTATAACATAATTGCCAGACGGAGTCAAACTATGAAGCCAATTCCAAAAAAAGGAAAGGCCTAAATATTATTTGCAACCTAATGAAGTCATATATACGTTCCATATAATGAAGTAGTGAATGAATCTATAACAGGTTAAATCTTTAGCAGCATAAAACTGCCAGAGAGATGTCATATGATTTAAGCTAAAATATCTTCCTCCTTTGCCCAAAACCTAAAACTCAAAGATTATTTTCTTTTTCCCCACTAAAGCTATTAAAAAAACAAACATGCTAATAGACTAACAATTCTACCAGGTATTCAAAAGTTTTAGTATAGTCAAATTCAGTTATAAGGACTATACTTTAAGGACTCATGTTCTGAAACTTCAGAGAATTAAAAACCTAAATAGACTGCACACACAGGGTGCAAAAGGTAGGTTAAGGATACATACAAACAAGTCCACCCTTTTATTACTGTATGCCGCTTATGAATGCACCTACAGGCATATATGTATATTGTTTCATATTGCTGAGTGACTTGGTAGTCTGAGCACAGCTGGTGATGCCTGAGCTAACTCTGTACATGGAGAGTTAAAGCAAAACTGAACTGCAAGCCGCCATCTCCACTGCACACATGCACACATCTACACAGGCTGTGAAAAGCTCAGTTGCAATTCACCCCTCCTCCTTTCCCACCCAGAGTCTGAACTTTCACAGTGAATAAAGTGAATTAACAAGTAGAAAATTAACAAGTAGAAAAAAACCCGGCATGAATGCTACATGGACAAGCCCTGAAGGAAAATTGACTTGGATTATTTCAATATGTCAAAATTTTTACAATGAGAACTAAAACTTTTTAGGCTATATTCTAGTTAGCTTGTTGATATACTTATTTTTTTAATTATTCATAAACAAGCAAATAAACAAGAGGTAGTGATTTGAATATGCTCTGTTTGATTCCAGAACAGCCTTCGATCACTAAACAATAGTGATTCTTAATAATTGCCTCAATTTGTCTCTCTCCTTATTTCCCAGTGTATGGTCATCAAGATTTAACCTTCAGCTAGCCCGTTCCACTTAAACAACATCCTCAGAATCTATTGCTTACCTTAATACATTTCTTCAGATTATTAAAGGACAGATTTCACAAAATGCTCAAGCAGTAACATTGGCAAAATTTGGATACAGATTGTAATGGGGAGCAAAGGAAAGAGACTGTACAATGACTCTTAGATTTAGTCACTGAGTGAACGATGACACAGGCCACTGAGACGAAGAATATGAATAGGAAGGTAAGCGGAAGGAGCAAACAACGTGGTCCAAAAACTGACGGGGAGACAATAATGGGACATTAAGGTGAAATGTCCAGTGAGTCCTTCATCACACCAAAGCCAGACTCAGTAGAGAGGTCTGGCACATAACTACTGGTGAAACAACATAAGGGAAGTATATCCAGTGGAAGTGGGTAAAATGGAGCACATTGGAAGCTATCGATAAAGTGTATAACAAAGAGAGTACCTAAAATACAAGTAGAACACTTTCAACGAGTAAGAATGAGATGAAAGCAACTAGAAAGCAAAATAGCAAAGGATAGAAACAGTTTAAGAAGAGGATATCCATATGATCAACTAAGCATTTAAAAAGATGTTTAAATGCTCCAGTTATCAGAAAAATCAAAATGAAGTCCTTTTTCTCTTTTCTAATGAATTTTGACAGCATCTAAATTGGTGAGGTAAGAAAATGGTATTCTACACCATTCACATAAACGTAATTCTAGCAGACAAGTTGAAGAGCAGCAGGGTAGTATCAAGTCAAATTACAGAGGCATCTATCATATGACCATATGGGACCTAGAGAACCTCTTGTTCAGTGAATAGACATCTCATTTCAGTGCAGAAATGTTTGTAATATTAAAAATTTCAAACAACCCAGAGGACTGAAAATGAATAAAATATATTAACAAAGGATGACTGCTAAAATTAATGAATCAGGTCAACTTTTCCATCAGTACCTGAAGAGGTCTTGAAAACAATGTGGGATGATAAAAACAAGATGCAGAAAGAATGTATAAAGAATGTATGCCATCTGTTATAATTGTATAATAGACACATTAACATACACGTATGTGTCTGGATCTGCAGATAAACCCCTCCTAGTAAGAAATAGCTAAAACTACAGGAGAAAATAGGAAAAGCATGACTGAATTGTCCGTAAGAGAAATTACAAAAGGTCAAAAATAATAAGAAGTGTCAATATAGAGGGGTAAGCAAATGGTGGGGCCTGCATTTCCCTGGTATCTACCAGTCCCTGGCACTCAAGAAAACCTGGTTTTTATGAAACCTGAGCACAAAGTTTAAGAGACAGAGCTGAGTACAAAAAAGGCAGGAAGCTGGACCAGAGACTTTCCCTGCCCATACAAGCCAAAGCCTCTAAAGGCCAACTCTCTTATAATATGTCCAATAGAAAAAAAAAATATGCATGGCGGAAGGTGGTGGTTAAGACACCTTCCTGTGAAGGCATTTCTGAAGTATCCTCAGTATGTGCCTACTAGCTAATTTCTGCCGAGATGGGGACAGCACTCATCTACCTTGGCATAAAATTGGAGGTTTATTCCCTGGAGAGGATAAAATACAGCCTACAGACTGAAGGGTGCAGCTGAGGAGAGGAATACCTGAATGAAAACCATAGGAATCACATGACAGTTTATATTCTAAATTTTGACACCCCTTTCAGGCTCCCAACACATTGCTAGCTCAACTTCATACGATTCATGCAGGAGGAAAGAAGACTCTCTTCTGAGGAAACTGTTCCAAAAGGGATTTCCGAAATATATCACATTAAAGCACCCCCTCCGCCAACCAAATGGCCAGGTCAGATCAGGATGACAAGCCCTAACCCTGGACACAGAGCGTCCAATGAGCATTTCAGTGACTCTAGTGGCCCAGGATCATCAGGGAGAAAGTCTCTAATAGGAAGAAAGGAAATCCTTCCCAAATAAAACTAAGAAAAACAAAAAACTTAGAGGAAACAGATTATGTAAGAAGAAAAAATACCTCAACAAAATATTATTAATAATCTCAAAGGAGAAAATACATCCTTGAAGCAAGAACAGTATATTTTAAAAAGAGAGATAACAAAAAAAAAAGAGCTTTTGGAAATAAAAAGGATAACAGCAGAAAATCCAACAATTATCAAACCAAAAACTATTAAATATTGAATATCTTACTGAACATTGGTTGGAAGAAAAGCAAAACAGGGTGAATGAATAAATAAACTGATAAAGCCACACAATGGAAAATTATTCACTGTTAAAAAGAAATGAGCTATGAAACCATAAAAAGTTATGGAGGAACTTAAATGCATATTACTAAGTGAAGAAGCCAATCTGAAAGGCTACATACTGTATGATTCCAACTACATGACATTCTAAAGAAGGCAAAACTATGGAGGCAATAAAAAATGGTCATCAGGGATTGGGGAGAAGGAAGGATGAATAGGTAGAACACAAAGGATTTTTAAGGCAGTGAAACTATTTTGAGCAATACTATAATAGTGGTTACAAATCATTATACATTTGTCAAGACCCATTGAATGTACACCAAGACCAATAAAGACTCAAGTCTGCTGCTTACTATCAAATGGTTCATACAGAGTAATAATAACAATATGTACATACATGTGTATATTTTTATTTATGTATACATACAAAAATATAAAAGAATGGTATTGCAAATGTGACAAAATGTTAATAATTGGTGAATCTAAATGAAGGGCATAAAGGAGTTCAGTGTAGTATTAGTGTAACTGTTCTGGAAGTTTAATATTTTTTCAAAATAAAATGTCAAAAAAGTACTACTTCCATTTTTTTTCAACAAACCTAAGTAAAATTGAATTTTAACAATGACTGGAATTAAAAACGAGGAGCAAACAAATTGGACATATAACTACGATCACCATCATCCTGTCAGCTACACCGGTCCTTGCGCATGTTCCCAAACTCTTCTCTTTGGTCTCCTGCCACAGGACCTCTGCATATGCTGTTCCTCCATCCTCATCTTGCCCCCCACTCATCTGCCTAGTTAACCCCTCTCTTTCCATTAGGGCTCCGCTTGATCTGACCAGGTCAACTCTCTGGTCTCATAGTATCGTCTACATCTTCTTCCAACAGGTATAATTTTGCATTTCTTTGGATTCTTTTCTTCTTAACGTCTGCCTCACCTACGAGGCAATAAGCTTCAGGAAGGCAGGAGCCATGTCTGGTTTGCTCACCATTTTTTAAATAACTCCAAGACTTATCACACTGCCTGGTGGCACATAGTAGAAGCTCAAAGAAAAAAAAAGAAAAGAAAGGAGAGAAGAAAAGGAGGGAGGAAGGAAGGGAGGAAGAAAAGAAATCTGTGGAAGGGAGGAGGAGAGGAAAGAAATTAATATTTCTATGAACAGCTATCATTGGCCTCCTTGCTGTTCCTTGAACATGCCCTTGTTATCTGCTGTTCCCTTTGCCTGGTAGTCCCTTTCCACCTAAATCCCCATGACTAGCTCCTTCTTCCCATCTTTCAAATCCGTGCTCAAATGGCAACTTCTAGATGAGGTCTTTGACCACCCTATTTCAAATTACAAGAGCTCCTCCACCCCAAACTCCTTCTACTCTTTAGTTGGATCTCTGTTTTGCTTTTCTGTGTCGCACTTATTATGACATAAAATACTAAATATCTTACTTAGTAGAGTATTATCTATTTCTCCCGACTAGAGGATTAATTCCATAGAAGCAGGGATTTCCTTCAGTGCTATATTCCTAATATTTAGAAAATTGTCTAGCCCCTAGTAAAAACTCAGTAACTATTTGTTGAAAGAATGACTGACTGACTGACTAAATAAGAGAATTTTGTCAAAATTTTTCTATGTTCAAAATGTATCTTCATGTACATTGTTTTAAATATGCAAAACTGCCAACTATCCATGCGTAGGAAAAATCATCTCTTGTTTTAAGATCATATAATTCCTAATTTTTAGGTGTTAAAATATTCTTCCTTTTTCAAAATGATGGTTCTAGTAATTATTTTTTCCTCAATGGCCTTATTTGCCAACATGAGAAATGTTTGAACCGGTCAACGTCCAATTTTTTTTGGAAATTTTACTAATACGTGAAATCAAAATGCCTGTATTGACATACAGGATTGAAATAATACATCAGAATGTCATTTCACTATCTAGCCCAACAGACCCATGAATACCAATTCACCCTTCCAAAATCTTCTTCCCTAGTCAAGACGGTTCTCCTTCCCATCTTCAAACCATCATGATTTTGATGCCCCTGGCTGCTTCTTCTGATCTTTCCATTCGTTCATTCCTTCTTTAAACCCTTCCCATCCAAAGACTACCCTTCCTTTATATTATCTAAAAGTCCACAAGTCTTTTCTTACCACTCAGCCTACATTTATCCTTCTTTTATGGGTACACTTCTACCCCTTTAGGTAGAGCTCATTCCAAACACTAGTTTGGGCCACACCAACTACATAAAAATCACTTCAGGGAGATTAAACAAAGATGATTTCCATAGTCAATGCAGATTAAGAGAATCAGAATTTCCAAGATCGGGACACAGGAGCCAATATATTTCAAAAACCCTCCAATTATTCTGACTCATAGCCTGGCTTAGGAATAATTAATCTATACCATAGATTCTTAAATTAGTCGTAAAATACTTCGCTTATATTTAAGTAAACATTATTTATGTGTGCTTTCCAGAAACTTTCATCTCTAGAGACGAAAGGAAGTCATAAAATAAAAATAATTTTTAACCCTAATCATATTAGTTGCATGTTTAACTTAGGACTTCAAATTAAACATCAAATGTGCATATCCCCTATGTTAAATTATACATAGGAAGACCTTAATTTCGAAACAAATCATTTCAAATCCAAGAGTAACTTTTGATACATATATGCAGAAGCATTTGTGAATGTCCATTGATATTACCATAGGAGGGCATCTGTTGCAAAAAAAAAAAAAAAATGAATGTAATGAAGTTTATTCAAATGGGCAGCAACCAAAATTCACTCAAAAAAAAAGTTAACCTAAATACAGTCTACTAACCTGTTTGTTGTTCTCTGCCATGCAAAGCTGCAATGTCAAGAGCATGGAGTCTGCACCACATACAGTAGTTCTCTCCGAATCACAAAGTGTGTGCCAATTCCTTCTGAAGTCTTTAATCATATCCAAGACAGACTTCTGATTAAGCACAGACATCCTCTTAAATTAGGACAGAATGTAATGTTAAAAAGCCTTATTCTAATTGGAAATTAATATTTAACATGTGTAGCAAGCAGAGTTAGAGAAAAATAAGTAATAAATGAGAGGTCATTTCATATTTACTAAGATTGCTTTTAATTAAATTTAGGAGAACAGAATAAAACAATTTCTGCCCAATCATATTTTCCTCTCCTTTCATTTCTTAAGCCAAATCTTTTGAAACAACAAAATACATCCTTCAATCTGAAAATTCTTACAAAACAGATATACCAATTCTACAAACTTATAATTATAGACACAGACATAGCTAATTAAAAATATTTGTTTTGAAATAGATGGTAATATCTGTGGTAGATTGGGGGGGAAAAGCCAATTTCCTCCCATCCTTATATTATCCCCAAAGAGATGGTGTATTTTTCCACCCCTTTGAATCTGGGTCGGTCTTGTGACTTGATTTGGCCAATAGCATGTGGCAAGAATGACACTGTGGGAGTTCCAAGCCTAGACCTCAAAAGGCCCATGTAGAAAGGAGTTAATGCAGCAGGCCTGACTGCTATCCTTTCAAAGGCCTGCTTACAAGGTTGGCCCTTGGCTAGCGTCTGGGAACTGAGATTTCAGGAGGGTTTCCGGTAACAGTGGCTCACTGTGCCCACACTGTTTGTACAAACAATACAGTTTATGCTGAACATATGCTTCCTTCTCAGTCTGGAATTTTGGAATAGAGACAGAGGGTGCCTACGTGTTCAGCCCCAGCAAAAACCCTGGGTACTGAGTCTCTAAAGAGCTTCCCGGACAGACAACATATGTGTTGTCACAACTTGTTGCTAGAGGAATTAAGCAAGTCCTGCATGACACCACTAAGAAGACTTTCGAAAGCTTATGCCTGGTCTCCATTGGACTTCGCCCCATGCACTTTCTCCCTTTGCTTATTTTGCCTCGTATCTTTTTGCTGTTATAAATTATAGCCATGAGTATGACTATATGCTGAGTCTTCTGAGTCCTCTTAGCAAACCAAGGCGGACTTAGCAAGACCAGGTGGTCTTGGGGGCCACCTGACATAAAACCTTGAAGCTTTAGTTCTTCCTCTCCTGCTATTCTCAGATGTGGAGAAGTCCAAGCTAGTCTACTGGAGAGGTCATGTGAAGGAGATCCAAGGCGCTCCAACTGACAACCAATATCACAGAAACGTCAGTGAGGTTATCTTAAGACTACCTAGCTCCAATCAACCTGCCAAATGAACTGCAGCCACATGAGCGATCCCAGAAAAGGCCAGCAGAACGACCTCGCTGAGTCCAGCGCAAATTGCTGATCCACAGAATCAGAAGCAAATACATTGTTTTAATGCCGCTAAGTTTTGGGGTGGTTATACAGCAATAGATAACCAACAGAATAGGTAATTTAGGAGCTTTCTTGGCGCCAAATCCTTTTTAAGAGCTTAAGATTTATTACCTCATTCAATCTTCACAAGAGTCCTGTGAGGAAGGTCTATTATTATCCCCATTTTACATCGAAAGAAAGTGATGCCCCATGTCACTCAGCTAGCAAATGGTCAAACAGACCTAAACCCAAGATGCCTGCCTAACTCCCTAAGCTGTGCTCTTTAATCACTATGCTACCTAACTTCTCCTGATAGACAAAAGCCTTTTTAAATAACTGGATATAGTTCCAAGGTTTTACATACCTAAGCCTATGTAAGGCATTCAATTCCTTTCTCTGAGTTTACAGAGATGCCTAAAAGTTTGGGGTTTTCTTCCTACTTTAAGTACCCAAGTCTCCAACATATTCACAGGTCATTATCTTATTTTGGGCATTTTACCATACACATCCCATTTACTTACTCTTTGTGATTTCTTCTTCTTTTTTTATGTGGCGTAAACAAAATCCCATATATTTACTGTGTATCTTGGGTTTATGTGATAAAAAGGAGGGGGGCATTTTAAAAAAAAGAAAATGGGCATATGCCATTTACAAAATAGTAATTCATAGACATAATTAGTGATGTCACTTAAAAATACAGTTATAAGAATGTATATTAAAGTATCTATATAAATACAAATCCTAGTAAATAGCTAAGAATTATATTTCTCTTCAAAATATCCCCCTATCTCTCCTAAGGAAAAAAAAAAGCTTCGGTGATGTGATCGATTTGTCTAAAATAAACCTTTAGTAGTAAATTATTCACTGGTATTATTTAAAGGTACTGTGAGTTCAGATTGCTAAGAATGAAGACTAATCTGGAATTAGACTGTTCTAAATCCTGGCTCCACTTTCTAGTTGTAAGATCTTTACCAAGTTATGTCACTTCTCCCTGCCGCAGCTTCTTTGCACTGAAAATGAAAATATTAACAGTTCCTATCTCACTGGGTTTCATGAAAAGTAAATGACACAAATATAAGATAAGCTTTTAGAACAGTGCCTGGCACACATAAAAGCCAAACATCTCATCCAGGAGTCAGCACACTTTTTGGAAAGTGCCAAATAGTAAATATTTGAGGAGTACAGGCCATAGTCTCTGCCACAACTACTCAACTTGACCTTGCAGTGTCCACGGACAATACATAAACAAATGAGCTTCAACAAAACTTAATAAAAACGGAAATTTGAATTTCATATAATTTCCACACTTTTTCACACATCACAAAATATTCTTCTTCTTTAGATCTTTCTTTTCTCCCAACCATTTAAACATGTAAAACCCATTCTTAGCAAGGGAAATGGCTACTCAAAAACAGGCAGTGCCCAGGATTTGCCAACCCTGCTCTAGTCTCAGCTCTTCCAGTAGCTAGCTAGCTGTGCGAGCCTAGTCAATAAGCTTCACACCTGACTGCCTAGGTAGAGGTATCATCAAAGAGAAAACAGGAATAATACCTTCCAGCCAGTTTCAAGGAGTCAATGAGAATGAACATGCACTCTGAGCGTCAGGCTGCACTACACAAAAACAATAGAAGGCGGCAGCCATCATTACTCTTGTTCTAAAAAACTGGATTAGAAGCTGTACTAGGCCAAAAATTGAAAAACAGGAAATCACCACTGGGGAAGCAGTGTGAGATGATTAAAAGAACTACACTTTTGAGTCAGACAGACGAGGGTCCACATCCAGGGTCTCCCATTTATTAGCTGTATGCCTTTCGGTATTTAAAATCTCTGATGAGTATTTATGTCTTCATGTACAAAAAAGGGGAGGATATCTCCTACTTCATAAAATCATGAGACGTCAGTGAGACAAGTAAATAATCCACCTAGCGCCTGCACTCAGTAAGTACTCAATAAAAAAATAGCAGTCGTTGCTGCTACCGTTATCATTGTCAGAATGTGTGCCCTAAATGTCCCCTGAGAGAATATAAAAGGGAAAGGACAAATGGAGCGAATTGGAGTCTGCCTGTTTTGGGAGTGGGACCCTGGCTTCCTGCCTAATGAATCTAAGTAGGGCACTAAGGGCCTCAGTCTTCAGCTCCACTCATTACTAGATACGGCAAACTCTGTTCAACACACCCAGACCCAGTCAGGCTAAAGAGCGAAGCCGCAGCACGAATAATACCCTAAACGGTCACATGACGCCTGGCTGTCACCGGAAAACTGGCGGCCTGAATCGCCACTTAACGTGTGACAGGAGGGTAAGGAAAGGCGAGACTCACCTGGCTCGGGGGAGAAGCTGGAGGTGCAAATCCAACAGAAGTAAGGCGCCGCCCAGCTGCAGTCTCTCTACAGTTCGAATACTCCCGGGTTACATTTTAAATCTCGCGGGAGCGTCTGGGAGCCAATCGCCGCGCCCGCCCTCTGACCCGGAAGCCGAATCGACGCGAGCCGCGGGAACCTTCGGTGGAGACCCGCTACCCTCTGGCCGCTTCCCGGTTTCCTCTGGTGCGTATCAAGGAGCCCAAGGGGTCGCGCCGCTTCGCTACCGAATGCCTCAAGCTCCCCGGGCGGTTCTCCACCCCTCTTCCCTCCGACCTCGGGCTCGGGGAGGTGGTAACGGGGTCTCACGGGGCCTGCCTGACCCTGGGAGAGGCGTCGGGGCTCTTTGCAGTAACTTCTTTTATTCCCTCCCTCCTCTACCCTTCCCGTTTTAGAGGGGCGAGTGCAGCCCGCCCTGTACTGCGAGACCCTGATCATGTAATGAGATTGGGCACTACTTTAATGGGCAGTAGGGGACCGAATATCCTAACATCGAATCTTTTGCACTTCCCATACCACTGTGCCTCTGAGGGCATCTCACCTGCTGGTCACCCTTAACAAATGTTGTGTCCAGGACGCCCACTTGCAAGAATACTAGTTTATAGGCACCCAGAGGTGGGGCTCATCTGAATCTGAGTAAATACTCATCAGGCACTTGATAATGTTTGTTGCCGAGCCCAACTTTTCAGGACAACTGCATCCAATTAAAAACAACAACACAACTCTTTAGAATCGGTAAATCTCATCTGGGAGTGCTACTTCCAGAGTGCACACCAGACCACTATAGGTTAGTTGACTTTCGTGCCTGGTTTTATGAATATTATTTTTATATTACACATTTTGGCACTCCTTCCAGATCCTGTATTTTGTATCTGCCAATGTTGTAGAACTTTCACACTGAACCTTAACTTATCCCTGGATTGTGAGCTCCTTCAAGGTCAAGAGCTCTAGCACTGGTGTCCAGCACATAGTAAAGTTTTCAAATTCTGGCTTGTCTTATGAGCTTGGCAAACTAGTTAATGTACTAAACTCTTGATTTCTTCATCTATAAAATAGGAACCATTGGTAGTACCTCCCTCTTAGGTTTATGCAAATATTTGGTGTGACAAGGTCAGTAAAATGCGTAACATGGCACCTGCAGTTAGTGCTCTGTCAATGTTAACTATCATTAATTATTTATAAATATATTTACTATTAAAGTGATTTCACCTTCATGTACTCTTAGACAGTCTAAACAAAATTATGGTGATTTATGCTGCAGGTAAAATTCACAAAGTAAATAAATACATTAACTTTTTGAGCTGTCTGTGGAATTTGCAATACCCTGTTCTTATTTTGATTGGTTTGCTGAAAGAGTAACATGTTGCTGGTTTCTATCCAACTGTATCTGTGCTGTAATCCACAGTTTCGTGACCTTGTGCAGTAGAAGGCTGTTTTTACAACTACTCAAGATTTGACATACAAGATGAAGCAAGATGCCACAAGAAATGCTGCCTACACTGTGGATTGTGAAGATTACGTGCATGTGGTAGAATTTAATCCCTTTGAGAGTGGGGATTCAGGAAACCTAATTGCGTATGGTGGCAATAATTACGTGGTCATTGGCATATGTAACTTTCAGGTTAGTGTACAAAACTACAGAGAATCACAGTGACACTATTTCACTGATAAGAAAGGTTATACAAACTTTAGTAAAATTTTCCAAAACTTTGAAAATATATTGAGTTTGAATGTTAAAAAAAAAAAAGACAGACATGAAGAACTACAGAGAAAGACATTCTCAGTAATATATGCCTGAGATTCGTGTAAACATTAAATAGTGAAAAAAAAGAATATAACATTTCTTGTTTGCCTCATGATTAGAAATGGAATATTTTCACAATTGAAGGTTGTGATTAACTGACTATTAGTGTATAGGGAAAACACCAATTAAAGTAGATCTAATTAATTATTTAATCCAATTTTTCTACATCCCACTTTGAGAAGGAAACAAACTAATGTTGAGAGTCTAAAAAAAGATCCTCCAGGAGATTTTGTAACTCATGATTTCCTTCTTTCCTATTAATATGCTCTCATACTTTTCATCCACCTAAAGCATACATCTAGAGTATACAAAGTATGGAATCATATGAATTGAACAGGGAGTTTAGCATAGTCATTAAGACAGTGAACTCTGCTGTCAAAATGCCTACATTTTTACTCCTGTCTGGCTTTACCTCTTAATTGATATATGACTGTCAGCAGGTACTTAACCTCTCTTCTATAAAAATGAGGAAAATAATTCTTAATTGGGTTTTGTGAGAATGTAATGAATTAGTACATGTAAAGTTCCTGGAAGGCATCTGGCACTCTTAATACATGTTTTAGCTGTCATTGATTTGGTCAACAGTGACACACAGGCACAGACCCATATTTAATCACCACACTGAAGATTGCTTTGTGGTGAGCACATCCATGTTTTCTGACAAGAAAGCTAGTTCTACATGTAAGAGAGACTTTGAACAATAAGGGCTCAACTATCAGGAATCGCTGGTTAATCTTTTACCAGAATGTTATTCGTAGCACAGTATTTCTCAAATTAAGGTTAATCAATGAGGTAATTTGAGAGTGACCAATTTTCAAAGATTTAAAATAACTTTATCTCACTAGAGTGATATAAACATTGTAAATAATATTTCCTCTTTATTTAGGAGGCAGTTCAGTATCTTTCAATGTTTTGACATCATAAATGTAATTTAGCACTTTACAATAAATGTCTAAAGTTATACAAAATTAGACTGCATGCATATTTATCCTAAGGGGAAAGTATGAATAAAAGGCTTCAGTTTGTTGGTTTCTGAGTAGAAATTATTCCACATTATCTTTTAGGGTTGGGTTAGGAATTTCTAGCTTTTAGGCTAAATCTGACCCTTAGACTGACTTCAGCTGGACTACCAGGTTAGGATCATAAAAAGTCACATGATTAAGAGAAATGATAAAACACTCTTGAAAATGTGTGTTTTTCTGCAAAAGAACCTACAAGAGAATAAAGCAGCCCCCTGTAATTGAAACTGTTTACTTCATTACTTTTTAAATTAATGGCTGTGAACATAGAATTGTATTCAAAAATACTGAAAAAACATTAGGTGTGTCTCTAGTTTTATGTTCAGCTAAGAAATATTGAGAAAGTCAACAAGAAAGAAAAAAATTAGGAAAAAGGTATGGCAGAGGTGATGGGTAGCAGAACGAGAGAAGTTGGAGCAAAAGAGGGAAAATGACAAAATGAGAAAAAAGAACTAGCAAAAACATTTGTAATGCTCCATTATGGTTTGTAGGCATATGCATTCTCCCTGTTGATCCTCAGACCTGTGAGATTGGCAGTGTAGGTCTTATCCCCAAACTTCCTAAGGAAAGAATTGGATTTTTATTAATTTGGCAAGTAGTGAACACAAATTATATTCTGTGCCATGGACTGGAGATATGATTAAACAACTGTTCCTGTCCTCATTGCGTTTCTATTCTACTTCAGAGAAGTTCACAAATTTGTGTAACTGGTAAATGAAAAAACAAGATCTAGACCCCATTTTTAAACCCCCTTCTGTGCTGCTGCTCAGATTAAAGCCATGGTTCAAACATTTTCGGAGGAGAATTGATTTCTAATAATTTGCCCTTTGGGGTTCAGAATAAATTGCTGCTTCCCTTTGACGTTATTTTTTACCTAATTTAACATTACTAAACATTGTTCTTATTCTTTCATGTTAGAACCTTCAAGTTCCATTGCACCCAATTTCATGCCTCCCACTTGCCTTCAGAGAACACTAAAGGTGAATTGAAAGATTCCCACATTCCTCTCAAAAAGGCAATCCTCATTCTAAGACTTAGGAACACACTGCCGATTGCGTGAATTTGAATTTCAGCAAAGCATTTTTCAGAGTCTCATGGTAGAAATTGAATCTGATGGAAATTTGAGCCGAATGATAAGTAGCATTGATTGGTATCAGGCATTTGAAGTGCAGATCAGGTTCGGGGAACTGGTGATAAGTATGCTAAAAAAAAACAAGGACGTTGCTCTCAAGGAGATGTTTAAATGTAAGAAAATTTTATAAAAGTCCTGTGTGTAAAGGGGAGAGGAAACATGAAAGTTTCCTTTCAAAAGGTTGTCAATAATGAATCAAGTCCTCTGCTGGGACTTGGGTGAAAACACTTGATTTAGGCAAGTACATTCAATTTATATAGAACATGAAGCTGAGACAAATACCTAATGCTTTGAATAGCAGACTCATTTAACAGTTCTTTTTGAATGTCGTGTGCCAGTCTCTGCTCAGAATGCAAATATTGTGTAATAGAGTGAATTAACGGCCCACTTGAACAAGCTAGAATTTAATAAAGATGAACATAAAGTCTTAAAATCATGACTGCTAGAGCTAAAAGGGAGAATTGTTGACTTCTGGTTTTTAGTCACCTGGATGTCCACCATGAATCAGCGCAGTGATTCAGCTGCCAGAGGAGCTAATTCAGTGCTATCCAACAGAAATATAATACGAGCCACAAATACAAATCTAAATATTATAGTAACCACATTATGAAATTAATTTTTTTATCTAGCATATCCAAAACATTTTATGTACAACCAATATAGAAAAATACTAATGAGATACATTCTTTTATGCTAAATCTTTGAAGTCTGGTGTGGAGTTTGCACTGTATAAAGTGTACACATCTCAGCTTGAACTACTGGCCACACAGCAAGTGCTTAAAAGCCTCCTTTGGCTGGTGGCTACTGTACTGGACATCACAGCTCTGTATCTTCTGTAAATTGACAGTAATGTTTAATGGGTATCAGTTCTCAGTAGTGTATTAATAATTCAAAGGAGATTATAATTATTTAAAGACATATTTCACAGTGGTATTAAAATGTTTAAAACTCACATAAAAAAGGGATTAGACTCAGTGGTAAATATATTTTGTAGTATTTCTCAGTTCTGTTGGAGTGGAATTGCTGCTTTAAGACTGGTGCTGAATCTCCTCCTTTGAGTGTATTCACCTAGGGGGAATCAGCTATGGCCAAGTATTTGCCATCACTGAAATAGACTTACTCTGTATGGTTCCAGAGAGCAAAATTTAGAGCCATGAGTAGAATTTACATTGAAAAAGATCTTGGTTTAATGTTAAAGAGAACTACCCTCAGTTGGAATAAGCTCCCCCAAGAAGTAGCCAGTTCCCTCTCACGGAAAGTGCTCAGAGGAGGGTTGTGCAGTGTCCTTTTTCAGATGTGGTATTAGAGATTCAAGCATTCGATGAAAGAAGTGGACTAGGTAAACTTTACAGTCTTGTCTAACTAAAATTCTGTATTTGGCTTTAAATGGGTGGGGTGGGAAGGACTGCCAATTTCAAATCCTTAGAATAGCCCTTTCATCAACTTGGCTTTACCCCAACCTCAAATATGCTGGAGCCTCGTATAATGATTTGTATTATAGCAAGTTTTCCAAAGTATCTTAATTTCCTGCCTATACAATACTGCCTACACCCAAACTAAACCCAAAATAGCATTTGTCTGCCGATACCACACACACACCCTGGCCTTTTAGTTGGCTCAATGGCAGACATTGCTGCCAGGAAAAAAGGTTTCACTGGTAATACATAAAGCTCAGGCTATACCGTCCCTGGTTTTCTTCATCCCACGACCACCCAATAACTCCATATATACTTTGGATAACAAATCACAGGACCTAATTGTCAACACCATTGTTACAGTAGCAAAATAATGTGTGTTTTGATGGTTAAAAACTTCATATTTAGAAGATTGATTTGTCAAGTGTGGAAAAATAGATGTAACCCAAACTATGAAGTCAACTGTGATTAGGCTTCTAACATTATTTTAAAATTGCTTAGTGGTTGCTGCCTTGGCACATCTGGCTATTAGCCATACAGTTATTATATACACAAATTATGAAGTAATAAAATTTGACAGTGTTTTTCTTTTCTTGATAAATGCATTTTTATCCTGTTTTCACTTACGGAAAAATTTTTTGCTGTTAACTCTTAAGTTCACCTGAAATGTAAATTTATTTTCAAGGGTTATCTGAATTATGTAGAGAAAGATATGTAATATATTTGTGAAGCGACTTCGCTAAGATCTCAAAGGCTATCCTGGAAAAATCAACACATCCACTAGATTCGATTAAAGTATATGGTATAAAACTTTGCATTTAGATTCAAGATGAATGGAATTCTTAAAACCATCCATCAGATAATTCCATTCCGTGTAGGTATTCTGTTCCATTAAATATCAAGTTTCAGCTGCTCTAGATTTTTTTTCCCTGATATTTTGTATTCCTATACATTTTTATAAAGGATAACTATAGTCACTTAATACAAAAGGTTACTTGGGAAAATTTGTCACATAATTTTTGCTTTCGTCTCTAGACCCAGTTACAGTATTGATTTAAATAACAAAACCATGATTTATTGGTTTTTAAAATCACAATATTTTAAATTTATAAAATGTATTTTAAAATATGTATTAAAAGAATAATTAAATAGATCCCTGTATACCTACTACTTAGCTTAAGAAATGGAACATTAGCAATTTTTTTTGAAGCCCCCTTGGGTATTCTTCCCTTACTGCCTTTCCTTCTCATCCCCAAGAGGGAACCGTCTGAAATTTTGTGTTGGTGATTCCTTGCTTTTCTTTATAGATTTAACCATATCTGTAGGTGTTGCAAATCAATGTTTTTCATGTTTTAAAACTTTATGTCAATGAAATTATTCTGTATTATGTCCTTCTATAGTTTGTTGCTATTGACATTATATTTGTTAGGTTCCTCCATGTTGTATATTATACACTGTCCCAGTCTGAGTGAGGATGGTGTGAGTGGCTCCCTGTGATGGGAGGGCATCCTGTCCAGGGTGGGCTCCCATCTTGTACCCTGAGCTGCGGGGAGAGGCTCTTGCCACCCAGGACCCTTAACTGGAATAAGCAGGGTTGGAAAATCATTATCTTGTTATTAATCTTTCTTACATGTATGTATAGCTTATATTTATTTCATTGTTTAATATTAGAAATGTTTAGAGTCTTCTTTAGAAGATTGGTGATGTTTTTGTGACCAGAAATATGCCATAGGAACTTAACTCTTATTTATATCAATTCGCCTCTGGTGAAACTGGGCTCATTACACATTGTTCACAGGTTTCAAGAACCTGTCGATGACATTCAGTGAGGACTTACATGGCCTCCTGACAAAGTCTGCATTATAATGAAATACACAGTAGTGTTTGTTCTCCTAACTTATTATAACATTTACTATGTGTGTTTAGGAAGAAGAAGCAGACATTGAAGGAATTCAGTATAGAACACTACGAACCTTTCACCATGGAGTCAGAGTCGACGTCATAGCTTGGAGCCCAGAGACGAGACTTGATTCGTTGCCCCCAGTAATCAAGTAAAGTTTAAAATTATTAAATGCAGTATTTATTAATGTCCTCAGTTTTAAGTGATCTAAAGCCTTTTATCGTTAGAGACTTTTTTCCTCTGTTTGCATTTTCCCCGACTCTAGATAGTGGAAGATACTTTAACATTTGCAATTATTCCTAATTTAATTCTAAATTTGTAATTTAAATATGTAGCCGTGGCAGTGATGCCTTGAGCACATGTTTGGGCCTAACTACAAAGCTCTTTACCTGAGATTCATCTGAATCATTTCAAGTCTTCACAGATTTTTCACTGAGTTTACCACTTACTGAAAGTACAACTCTTAAAATAAATTTGGTTGAGTTATCAATCAGTCTTACATTTTTATGTTTAACAGTACATAAAGCTGTAGTTCTGGTAAACCTTGGGCTTCAGTTTTTGTGAAAGCATTTGAAAAGAATGATTGCTTTTTTGAGAAAAAACTCTACCTGCTAAGGCCCTCTTCACAGGGGCAATAATATGTCAGATTATTTAAAGTCTGTTACAGAACACTAGCCTTGTTTCCACAAATGTCAAATCTAAAAAGTATCTTCTTTTAAAAAACAGCCTTTAGCCAACCATAGTTAGCTCTTATTGAGCTAACCTAATTTTTTTTAATTAAGGGATAATTTACATAGAGTGAAATTCTCAGCTCTTAAGGATACAGTTTGATCAGTGTTGACAAATGCATACACTTGTGGTATAACCCACTCACTGGTAATACACAGCATTTCTTGCACCCCGAAAGATTTCTTTGTGCTCCTTCCTAGTCAATCCCTGCACTCCATTCCCTAAAGCCACCATTGATTCAGTTTCTATTATATTACCAGAAATGAGTTTTGCCTATTCTACCACTTCATGTAATGGAATGATACAGAATGTATTTTTTGTGTCTGGCTTAATGTTTTTGAGATTCATCCATGTTGTGTATACCAATGGTTCATTTCTTTTTATTTTTGAATATTCCATTACATTGTAGAAATATACCCCATTTTGTTTATCCATTCTCCTATAAATGGACACTGGGCAATTTGCAGTTTTCAGCTATTATGATTAACGCTGCTATGAACATCTCTGTATACAGCTTTTAGTGGATAATATATGGTTTCATTTCTCTTAGGAGTAGAATTACTGAATCAGAGGGTAGATGTATGTTTAAAATTTTTTAAAAATACCAATTTCCATAGTGGTTCTACCATTTTATATTCCCACCAATAATGTAAGGATACCCACTTTACCTACTCTCCAGCATTTATTGTTGTCAGTGTTTAATTTTAACCATCCTGTTTGGTACCACAGTGACATCTCCCCGATGTGAAATGAGTTGAGCATTTTTTCATGTGCATTCTATTTCCTATCTAAGGAATTTTTGCCTACAGTGAGATTGTGAAGATGTGCTATGTTTTGTTCTAGAAGCTTTAACAGGTTTTAGCTAACTGAATTTTGAATATCTCCACAATAGTCAAAATACATATGTCATTGTTAATAGCCAGTGTGCTGTTCATTTTCTTTTAAATTAAAAGGAAGTGTTCACAGACTCTGGAGCTAAAGAAGAGTCAGTCAGCAGTATGCATTCTCTAGCAGATTTTGATAGCTATAGAAACCGTGTTCTTCCCATGGTTTTGCTTGGCGCCTGTTTTCCTGTCCTCTTAATGGATTTGCTGTAGTGTTTCATCTTTTTTGTTGCTTTTGATAAGCTGCCTCAAATCCTTTTTGGGATTATGCCAATATAAATAGTAAATTCAAAACATTAACCAGCTATTAATTTTAAAAACAATAGTTTGAGAACAAGCTGACAGCACAGTTTTGTTTTCAAATAATTTATGTATTTTTATTATAAAAATAATACTTGCTTACTATATCAAATGCCCTTTCCATTTTTTTCATAAATAATTTTATACAATTTTGATTAAATTATATGTAAATTTTTATACTTCTTATTTTGCTTTACTTTTTTTCATAGTATTTCACAGTAAATGTTATTTTTTTCAATACTGAATAGTGGTCAATCAAGATAACTGAGGTGTAACTTTGTATCTCTCTTACCATCATTAACTTTTATCTTACAGTTAGAAAGAAACCCTTTCTAATGTTTTATCTTTAGCATTTAGTTGCCTTAAATTCTGTTCTCTCTCTCCCTACCTTCCTCCCTCTTTCCACACCCCCCCAAACTTGCTACTCTTTTTTCATACCCACTTGATGGAGAATAAACTGTTCACCTTACTTCAGCTCTGTGAAATTTTCTGGTTTAATTTAAGAATAACTTAATTACCCTTAACATGTATAAACTAAAGCAGCAAACATTTAGAGAAAAGTGGAACAACAGAGCACTGCCCATAAAGTTTTGTGGTTTGTTTTTTTTTATCCTAATAAAATTCTTTCATTAGTTTTGTTTTTAAGTAAAGATACTTTGACCCCTATAATTTCTTTGTTCTCTGGTGTTTTTACTGAAGTTAGCCTCATTTTCTACTAATACCTTCTTTACAAACCCTTTTGCTTGAGATATTTCTCTTAACACCTGCTAAAATAGCCTTTGTCTATTTTAGAAATGAGATTTTAAACAGAGATTTTGAAGTGATTTCTTTAGAACATAACTGTGAGGAAACCTGCTTTAGTAGACCCTCACATTAGTAATGTTATATAGCACATTTATTCTGGAGTCTCCGCTGAGTGGGGAAGTAATGAATACCCAAAACAATAATGGAACAAATTCAAAGGAAAACAATTAGGTAGAATAAGTTTTGTTTTTCAGTTTTTCTTACCTTTATTTGTATGTGTGAAATATAGCATACATGCCCAAAAGAGATATATATTGCTGAGGTTCTCCATGTACCCTTCCCGTCAATGGAAAGAGCTGTGGTAGCAGAGCTCTACCAACACATCCAGGTCTATAGATTAGGAGACTTGTTGTTATTTAAATTTTATTAAATAAATTAATTAGTTGAGGAAAAAATGGCTAACTTTAATGTAGTGAAAACTAAAGAAATTTAGATCTGTATGATACTCATTTACCTAAAACAACTGGAAATAAACGTTACTTGTCAACTTGTAAATACAATGTTTATTTCTTCCCCATCTATAATCCGACATGCTGAGAATCTAAAAATTTTAGGATTTAAGTTAAACAAGTTAAAAAAATAGTTGTTTATTGCTTACATTTTATTTTTTAATTGATGAACTACTAGCAAATATCTCAAAGTTTAGGGTCAGTACAAATAATACTCCAGTTTTTGGTAGATATAAAAATATCACCTTTTATAGGTATAAAAGTGTTATCTTCTTTCATCTAATTTAATTTATTTAGAGGAATAGAAAAGGTAAGAAGGCTAATGGATAACTGAAGAAGCCAAAGACTCAGGCAGATGTGCAACAGTATTTTTAATATCTAATATTGACCTAGCTAAAATGAAGATACTTTTTTAATATATTTTTTATACTTTTAAGAAAAAGTTAAGAATTGAATTCATAATTTGTAATAAAATTGTACACTTTTGTTATTGAAGAGACATAGCCAGAATATACTAATTTTTGTGTGTTTTCACAAAAAATAATTTAAGTACCTTTTACTTTCAGTAATGGCTATATAACATATTTTACAACAGCCACACATACCCCTTCTGCCCAAAAGAAAGCATGATTATGAGTTATGAAAGTAGCTGTAGTGACTAGAGTGGGGATAGACAGGAGAGGAGCTGGAGAGCTTTGACTTACAGAGGCTGAAAGTGGGTTTGTTTTTGTTTCTTTTGCTTCCAGATTTTGTACTTCGGCTGCTGATATGAAAATTAGAGTGTTTACTTCAGATCTTCAAGATAAAAATGAATACAAGGTATGTTGAACAGTATAATTTATAAATTTATAGTTTATTTTAAAACATATATTTATTTTTGCTTTTTTAATTGGATTTACCCCAACTTAGAATAACTTATGGTCATCTTTAAAGTATGTAATTCACGGTCTCATTGACTCTGTTTTAGGCTGTAGTATCTAGGTTCTTAGTAAGGACTATGGATTATAAATCTGATATCACTTGATGAAATTCAAGGATTAGGGAGGCACAGCAAATGAGGGAGAAATAAGAAGTCATAGTTGGTATAGTAGGACTATAATAGACATGAGCACACTTTGAATATGAGTCAAACTTCAAGGAAACAAACCATCAGTACAGCATAGCACACAAGGCAGAGTTACAAACTGGTTAGGAGCTGGGACACAAGAGCCAACAATGTGGGTTTGAAGCCCGGCTCCACCACTTTAGTAACAGTGGGACTTTGGTCACCTTCCCAATCTCTTTGTGCTCATTTCCTTATCGGTAAAATGGGATAATCATAGCATCTGCCTCATAGGATTATGAGCATTGACTGAGCTAATTTGTATAAAATACTTAGAACAATGTTTGGTATATAGTAAGCCTTAGATATGTGTTTTTTTATTGGTATAAGAAATTGCCCTGTAAAATAAGACAGAAAAGAACAAATAGAGTTGACCCTTGAACAATACAGATTTGCATGGGTCCACTGTTATACACACATTTCTTTCAGTAAATACCTGTACTGTTTTTGATCCACTGTTGGGAGTCCACGGATGTGGGTCAATGCATTGATCTATGCCATTTTATATAGAAGACTTGAGCATTCGTGGATTTTGGTATCCACAGCATGGGGTGTGGGGGGTCCTAGAACGAACCCCCAGCAGATACTGAAGACTTGAGCATTCGTGGATTTTGGTATCCACAGCATGGGGTGTGGGGGGTCCTAGAACAAACCCCCAGCAGATACTGAGGGTAGTTAAGTTTTGGGGGAATCAAAAATTATACCTGGATTTTTGACTGTGCAGGGAATCAGCACCCCTAACCTCCATGTTGTTCAAAGGTCAACTGTACTGTGTGATCTCATTTAAAAGTTAAATACGGGGTAGAGTGGTGGTTATCGGGATGGGGGTGGGGACAATGGGGAGATGTTGATCAAAGGATACAAACTTCAAGATGAACAAGTTCTGGAGAGCTAATGTACAGCATGGTGAGTATAGTTAACAATGCGTATTATATGCTTGAAAGGTGTTAAGAGAGTAGATCTTAAGTGTTCTCACCACAAAACAAAATGGTGATGGAGGTATTAACTAACCCTATGGTGGTAATCATTTTGTAATATATATGTGTATCAAAACATGAATGTACATCTTAAACTTAACACTGTTACTTGTGTCAATTATATCTCAAAGCTGGAAAAAGAAATAACTCTCAGTTTGAATTGAAATTGCATAATGTTTTTTATAAGAACAGTATTGCCTTCTTGGCTTTCTAATAAAAAACGAATAATGTTATGAAACAGATAAACTGTAATGTGATATACAGGTGATGTATTACAGAATTGTACACCTGAAATCTATGAAATATATGTAACTTTACTAACAGTTATCACCCCAATAAACTTTAAAAAAATCAACTATAAACCTGTCCAATAATTTAGAAAATAGTGAAAAATATGCTCTAAGCTATATGTAACGGGCTATATACAATTGTACAATAATACAGTGTACTATATATTTGCTAATTTAAGGGTACCAGTGGTAGCCCAGTGTACAAATGGCACATAAAATTAAATTTTTTTTTACTCCATCAAAAGTTAATGTGCTAGTTACAATAGACATTAAATATTTAATATTAATTTAGTTTGTCTTGTAGGCTGTGGCATAAGTTTTAAAGAATGATATGGAGGACCTAGGTTTATTAAAGTTACACAAGAATGTTTAAATCAAATCCTTTTTTTTTCCTCTTGATATATTTCTAAATAGTAAGCAGTTTCAAATAGGACCACTCTATTAATCTTAATACTGAAATCAAATTTTTGGAAGGAACGAGGGAAGCAAAAACAATATCCATTAAAATGTTTAAAAATCTGATGTTTGACAGATCTGTTTAAAGATTTCGATTATAAAGATTTAAACTAATTGAACCTTGCTTGCTCACATAGCCCTCCATCTTACATCTTCCCCTTCATTCCTTCTGTGGCCAGAAGAGGATTTCTGGGTTGTCTTGATTGTGGGCTTATAATACTCACTATCCCCACGGCTGGCAGTCACCTTGAACAAGTGAATAAAGGCCTTAGAAGGTGATGTTCATACTGTGTTTATTAGTTAGCATTGAATGTGCAGAGCAGCAGGTATGAGATAAATAGTTGAGGAGGGCTCTCTCTCAGTGCCCCTAGAAAGTTCTCCTAGCTTTAATTTTTATTTAAGCTTTATGTAATAAGTAAGAACGGAGGTGATATGAGGACAGGTACAGTAAAAAAGTGTGTGTGTTTTTGTAAGAAATGCATACTAGAAAAGAAAGATCAAGCTAATAGCAGTGTGTTGAATAATCAGCTTCTTTCCAAGATAAACCTTCCAGAAAAGTGGGTGTATAAATCATGCTTTAAAAATAGCAGATTGCTTAAGAAATATTTATGGAAAAGAGAAGCATGCAGTGAAAGCTTTTAAGGCAGTGAAGTAAAAAATACTAGGTAGGAATATTGTAGATTTTTTTCCCTGCGTTCTTACTAACTTTTCCCCTTATTTCAGGTTTTAGAGGGCCATTCAGATTTCATTAATGGTTTGGTGTTTGATCCCAGAGAAGGCCAATCAGTTGCAAGTGTGAGTGATGATCATACCTGCAGGTATATTGCTTATGATACAAGCACATTTTTAAATTTTCATCTTTAATAAGAATTACATTTTTAAAATTAGAGAAAAATGTACTTTCTATATGTACTCCACAAGCTGTTGTAAAAGAAGCATACTTCATTTAAATTGTAAGTATGACACAAGCATGAATTTCAAAACCAGTGAGTTAAGTTCTCATCCCAGTTTTGGAAACTTCCCTTGCTGATTCATGGGTACCTCTCTGCCTCTTATTGTAGATTTGTGCATGTATGAAATCTAAATATGTATATTGAGTCAAATTCTCCAATATTGGGCAAAAGCAGTAGGATAATAAAAGCCAGTTGCTATATTGTGAAGTTATTTAACAGATCCTGTCTGATAAGTTAGTGTTTATTAATAAATTGTGAATCTTATATACTTCAAGACTCATGGGAAACTTAGTATTTTGACAAATTCGAAGGTCTCTATAAGGTTTTCTGTGTGTATAATACATTTCAGTATCACATTCTTCCACCTCACCCACAACTGAAACAGATGAGGTAGCTATAACATTTTAATAGTGCCTGAGGCTAGAGAATATCACAAGTAAAAAACAAGATGAAGAGCCAGAGTGGGAGGTGGAAGTAAGCTATGGAGTCAGGAGTGAAGTCAGTGAATCAGTCATTATAGGAAGGCCAATTGCTTCATTCGCTTGAACAGTAGTGTGAGGGGGGAAAAAAAAAAAAACCACTGCTCTGCAATTTTGCATTTAGTGTTAATGTTTGACAAGGCAATGACAAAATCATTAGTATTTATAAACACTTGTACACATACATAGCTATTAAATATGTGTCCTTTCACATTGGAAGTAAAGAGCCTCTAGCTGCTTTTTAAATTTTAATCTTCATAAGAGCTCATCTTTTTAAAGTTATAGAGTCATAGGCCATTATTCTTTATGTACTGCCTGTTAAAATTTTCATATCAGGGACATGAAAGATTTACACGACATTAAGATTCTAGGGCCCCAAGTATTACAAAACCAAGTTTATATATAGACCTGAAGAGTGAAAGGGGCCATTTTTAAGATAAAAGATTAGATCACTAAAAATAAATAATGACATTATAGTTCTCTCACACATGGATTTTCCTCATCACAAGCATTTGGAAAAATGAAACCTGAGGAGGGGGAAATGAGTGTCTTTGCAAGCCTCTGAATACTGAAAGAGTGGCCTCTGAATACTGATCAAGAGCCAGAGAGACCTGGGATTACATTCAGTGGTCTATGATTATTTTCTTACTTGTAGTAGACTTTGGGATTTTTGTAGACTAGTAAAATTGTCCTGAAATTTGGGGGACCAACAGAGAGTTGCCAACCTTTTATTTTGTTAAGTAATAAGAATTTTAAAAGTTCTACTGCCTTCTGTTATTACAGTAACTATAAAAGAAAGAACATTAGTACTCTAAAAAGGACAAAAGGCTTAACTTCAAAGTAAGTCCTTTAAGTTAAATAAATTTAACTTTTTGAAAAACTCACTATGTTGCCCCTAATTGTCTTATTTTGTTAGACTGTGGTTGATAGTGTTGTTCAGCAAATACTTGTTCTCCCTTCCCCCCCCCCCCCCCCACACACACAGAAGGAAGAGAGTTTTCCCCACTCCCTTGGGTTGACCCGTGTGAGTTGTTTAGGCCGGTGTAATGTTAGCAGGTCTGACACAAGCAGAAGCTTGGAATGTTTTACTTGGTTTGTCTTGACCTACTGTGTCCTGTCTGCTATAAGGTGAGCATGTGCTAGATAGCTACCGGTCCCAGAATGAGAAACACATGGAGGAGATATGGCCCCATCTGGCAGTGTGACATAGAGCTTCCCACAGGCCCGTGAGCAAGACATTTATGCTTATTTTTGTAAGCCAGTGAGATTTTGGAGTTGATAACATCAATGTAGCAATAGCTGGGGAGCTAAATTTAGAATTCATCAGCTTAGTTTGCCAACCAGAAGTAAAGGACAGCTCTGACTGGTTATTAAAGTCAAACCTCTTGGGCCAAAAGGTAAGCAATATAGATAAGATGTTTAAACGAAACAGAAGATTCAAGTCAACCAAGAAGTTTCAAGTAAGGAAGAGTAGTAAGTATCATACAGTCTCACAGGAACAAAGGAAAGAAGGAATTCTGAGAAGACAGACTGCAATAGAAAAATGTTTCAACTATCTTTATTATCTCACAGTATAGAATTGCCAAGTTACAAATAAAGACACCAGCCAAATAGCAACTGTGTAATTTGAGCACAGGAGATAGCCATTTACATCCCAGGAACCATTCCTATTACTGTACTAAAGTAGTGCTTCCTATAATCTCAGTCTGCATGGGGAAGGTACATTGGTGAAATCCTCGTCCAATCCTAGTCAAAGCCTGTGTCATCCTGAGAGTAGTTTTATATTCAGGTAACTCCATACTTAAAAAAGAGAATAACTAGACTGAAGGTGAGTAAGGAAGTAGAGGATCTGAACAACATTATAAACCAACTAGCTCAATAGATGTATGAAACACTGCAAATACTCCCAACATCAGCAGAATACACATTCTTCTCAAGTGCACACAGGACATTCTCCAGATAAAACCATGTTAGGCCTCAAAATAATCTGAATAAATTTTGAAAGATTGAAATTGTAGAAAGCATCTTCTTTGACCATAATAGAATGAAGTAGAGATCAGTAACTGAGGAAACCTGGAAAATCTACAAATACATGAAAAGTAAACATCACACTCTTAAGCAGCCAGTGAGTCAAAGAAGAAATCATAAGGGAAATTAGAAAATACTTTGAAATGAGTGAAAATGAAAGCACAATATGCAAAATATGGGATGCCATAAAAGCAGTGCTCAGAGGAAATGTTATAGCTACAAACACCTGTATTAGAAGAGAAGAAAGAACTCAAATCAGTAACCTGATTTTATACCTTAATGAGCTAGAAAAGAACAAAGAAAACCCAAAGCTAGCAGAAAGAAGGAAAAAATAAAGATTAGAACAGAGATAAACAAAATAGAAAACAATGGAGAGAATCAATGACTCCAAAAGTTGTTTCTCTGAATCAGTGCCAATTAAAAAAAATATTTATCTGATAAATTGAGTATTTTGATCTATGCATATTTTATGATGTTTGACTTAGGCATTTCTAAGAGACAGACAGTATTATAATCAAGTAGGACATTTGTGGCCTTAGGGACACCATTTCAATATAATCTATCCCCTGAACGGGTTCATAAAGTTTATGTATTTTATTGAAAATTGCCAAATTCTGAATCCGACAGAATGAAGATCGTTCTCATTTGCACTAGTATGTCATCTATCCATTAAAAAGTTGTCACTTGTTTATCTCTTGTTATAGAAAACAAATAAATGTATAGGCAGTAAATTAATGTATAAATTAGCTCGTTCAGTCAGCAAATATCAAGTGTCTGCCACATGCCAGGCACTGTGCTAGGTACTTGGTAATCACTGATTTATTTTTAAACCTGTAAATAATAGTTTCAGAACCATTTCAGGCTTCTCTAAGACTGACAAAGGTATTTATTTTCTATATATGAGTTGCAATATTAATAAGTAAATATGATTAAATATTGAGTGCTTTACTGTATGCTCACCACTATGTAAATGTACTTAATTTTTGCAACTCTGCGATAAGTACTGGTTTTATCCTCATTGTACAAGATGAGGATACAGGGCATAGAGAGGCTAAGTAACTTGTGGTGAGGACACAGCTGTTAAGTAGAGGACCAAGAGTATCCGGCATCTGGCTCACCTGCACTCACTCTTAATCACTCACTCTTTAGCTTTAAATCACTCACTCTTTAGGGACAATCTTCAACTTTATCCTGAGATGGTGTTTGTCTCTAAGAATATTTTAGATCTTTCTTACTTCTCTACATTCTGTAACACAGCTATTCAAACTATGAACCAAGGTGCGACTCATAATATTAAATGTACTTAGAGAAGAAGACAGATTAAATTTTATAAAAGATTCCATCTAGTTTTAGTATTCTATAATCTGCAAATTTATAAGAAAATTGAATTCTCATTTAAGTCAGTGGTTCTTTCCCAATCTCAATACCCCCTTTTTTTTTAACATTTTATAATGCCTACTATACAATCTGAAATGAAACTCATAGAAAATATCACCTATCAAAATACATAATTACAAAAATTATTATAGTACCTTAATTGTATTATACATTTCTATAAAAAAACAAGACAGTACAGTGTACATATACTCAGATGTGACTATATAAGAAGACATAGTGAGGTAGTCTTTGTCCCTTTTTACAATAAATACATTTGAATATCAGAAAAATAAGATAACAGGAAAATGTTAAGCAGAGACAAGGCTGCCAAGCCACACAATTCCAGGGATTTGGTTTGCATAGTATACAATGTAAATAGTGCCATCTGGAGTCCTGCAGTGTCATAGCCCTGAGCACAACTAGTTTTTATCCTAAGATAAAACTCCTGTGTGTAGTAACAGAAAAAAAACTAAATGTGGTAAGTGAAAGAAGGAAATAATGTTAATCAAAATAGAAATAGTAACACAAAGTGTAGGATGTCAAGTTGAAAAAATAAGGGAGGATGATCTTGCAAATCAGCCAGTTTTTCATATGGATGGTATTAAAGTAATTCACTGTTACCCCATGGGTGGAGAACTAACAAAGATTGCAAAAAAAGCATCTCCTATCTTGAAATGTGGCCACTTTTTGAAGTATTTCTAAATTTCACTCTGACGTTCGAAAGTCATGTAGAATGTCTACCATCCCTGTTTCTCATTCACCAAATGCCTGTAGGACCCCAATTATTAGGACAATCAAAAAATGCCCCCAAGGTGTTAGAACCACCACGTCTTGAGAATCATTGATTTAGATAATAATATGTGACCAGGCACTATTCTAAGTGATTTATATGAATTAATTCAATCCTCAAAACCCTTGTGGTACATCCTCTTATTATTCCCGTTTTACAGATGAGGATCCCAGGCAATGTGGTTCTGAAGCTTTACACTATTCTGTTTCTAACTTACGGTTCTTTAAGAAGTTTTCATCTTTTTACATTATTGAAAAAGCAGCTGTTCATATTACCTGTGTTTTAATCAAAAGCAGGCATTGTGTAGTGCTTAATAAAATTGATAGAATTGTACTTAGAGGCATATTTACAGAAGTGTTACCTTCTGCTTGTGAAGAATTTATAATTTTTGAAAGTACCTTTGCTAAAACAGTAGTACCAGTTCTTGAAATGAAGACGTCATGTTCCTTCTTCATACTTCTTTAACTCAGTTTTCGGATGTGGAAGAAGAGGAAAAAGAAACACACTTTTCTCAAGGACGAGGAGAATTATTCTAGAGTAAACTGCCCTGGCTCTTTCACTACAGAGGTATTTTGCGGAGTCAGCCATGCTTTACTGCCTTAGCATCATCCCAGCGCCTAGAAGAGTGCTCTTGCGGCAGGTCCTCAGTGAGGGAATGGGTGAAGGAATGAATAAAACTATTTGTCACCACATCTTTAGAAAAAAGATGCCATTACCAAACAAAGCATCTGACAGGAGATGTGTTTAAGAAAGAAATTCCCAAGTAAATCATGGGATTGCAAACCCTTCAGCCTCATGTTCTATACCATGTCCTTTATGGCCTGTCATCATATCTATTATACCATATGCAAATACACACATAAACATACATACATGTACACATATCTACATACATATGCACAGGAAAATGGAAATACTAGTATTCATAATTATGACCCAGAATCAATAAAAGGTTAAAATTATTGTAATATTTGAGAAGTAAATAAGTGCATACTCATTTCGAAAGATTTATTATCCCCTACCTCCAAAACAAGGTAAAAATGGTGTTTAAGTATTTAATGGGTTAAGCTTATTATTTTAAAAACTCACTAATACAGAACATCTCATTCCCAGTCAGTGCCAAATAACAGATGTTCTTGTATATTAAAAACAGTACCGTTCTGTAAGAACAAGTCAGATCAACAAGTATTTATTAAACACGTTTAGTATAGCCAACATTTAGTACTTTGGGAAATACAAATGAAATAGAAGACTCAGTACTCACTGTAACTACAAAGGATGTCCGAAGTAAGCCCCTGTCCTCCTACTCCTCCCCTGCAAATATCTTTTAAAATATTAGATAAAATTTATGGTGAAGGAAAATTGGCTTCTAGAAACCAAAGAATTCTTAGTTTAAGAAGATAATAGAGGCATGTAATGTGCCATTCACTTTGACTGTAAAATATGGCATATTAGTAGTTGTCATGTTGTGGCTGTCATCATTTTCTTAAAGAATAGGAGAAGGAGTGGGGTATTTAAAAAAAAGAGTAAGGTCTCTCTTTTTTTTTTTTTTTTTTTTTAGGAATATAACCAAATCACGGGATAAGGGAATACTAAATAACTTAAGATATTCACTAAACCAATAGTATCGTTTCTTGAAAAATTTTATGAGAGGAAAAAGAGTGTTTATCAAATGTTTTCTCTGTACCCCATGCTAGCTGAGTGCCTCTGTTCGTGTATATTTGAGAGTCTTCAAGAGCTATAGATAAGATGATTGTTCCTCCCCCACCATCACCCCAATTGGGATCACAAAATATGTGACCTATTTAAAAACACTCCTTGTGGGAAACGGAAAGAAGGGGAGGGCCTTCTGAAGGTAGGCCAATGAAGCATTCCATGGGAGGTTAATCCCCATTGAGAAGCAAATAAACTGCATAAATAATTCTAGGTACAAAGTGAGATCAGGAGAATTTATATTATTCCTTATAATGTCATGGTTAAATAATGCCAGAAAAAAGTTCTCAGCTTTTCTTCTAAAATTCTCTCTAATTTTTAGTAACATTTTGAATCAAGATCAGTTATTGCATAGATGTAACAAGAGCTTTATTTTAAGAATAATTAAAAGTAAGCAGTTTGTGTTGAGTTTGGTAATAGTTTACCTCCAGCAAACGGAACACAAGAATGTGTCTTTATAAGAACTATCCAAAAATTATACTAAAACCTGTTGATCACATTTGCAAACTCTTTTTAATTGAATGCAATGAAATAATACGTTAATGAAAGATTATAATTGAGTAAAAGTTATATAGTGATGAAAGAATTTTCTGAAATTTTATATGATCTTGTACTGGTAACCCCACTCTGTAGTAGTCAATTCTTTGTTCTCGCATGTGCCCTTGTGGATGAAATACAAAACCAGTACTTCATAAAGTGTATTACCATATCAGTGATTGCAGTGCCGTAAGCCTGCTTTATGTGGCCCTCGTGTGGTTGCAACAAGTGAATTGTATGAATGAGAATTATCTCCATAAACATTTTCAGGTTTATTTTGAAAGTCCACTTATGTGACTAATAGGAGTACTTTCCCTCATTTACAGCATATAGTCAGATTTTAAGTTATATCAAAATATTTCTTGGAAGTAATGAAGTGCTGATATTTCCTGGGTAGTATTACTCGTGTATATATATCTAAGAAAAATCCTTTTACTCTGAATTCTTTGAAGACGAAATCATATATGATCTGTTTGAAAACTACCATATGGTGTGTTGTTTGTAGTTGAGAGTTTAATTTTGAGGTTTATTTTTAAATTTGACAAAATTTCTCACAATTCCTATCCTTCAAAAATCTATTTATCTATGTAAGTTAAATAATGCTCGTATTTTAATTCTCCTCTGGGGTGGCCCCAGGTAGTTTTCTCACCTCTGTAATGAGACACTTGTAGCTTCTACTGAAAATATTTATAATTTCAAGAAAACAAAATGAAGCAACAACATGTAAGCTCATAAGATGTTTTTTAACCTCTCCAAGGCTTTGTGAAGATGTGTATAGTAGTAGATTATTTTTAGTATGGCATAGTTGGTTTATTAGTGTTATGTTTGAAACAGGCCACTTCCTTCCCTCTCCAAAACACACAGTCTTTGATTATTGACTGTATTTTTTACTCATTTTTAATTATTAAAGGGTAAAATAATAAATATGCAGTTATCTGTCATTTTTCACACTTATAAGTCTTCTTAATCTCAAATCAGTAAAATTTCTTGTAATCCATTTCTTTTATCATTAATACTATTAGTACATTAATATTATTTGCTTTGTAGTCTCAAGTATTAAAAAAAAGCAGAATTATGTGATATATAGATAATGTATTTTAGAATTGTACACTTGAAACCCATGTGATTTTACTAACCATTGTCACCCCAATAAATTTAATTTAAAAATAAAAATAAAAAAAGAAAGCAGAATTAGTCTAATCTTTTTTCTAAATATATTTGAAACACTGACACATACTGAAAGTACTCTTCACAAAATTCTTATTTTATACTATTATGCCATTTTGCTGGCCTCCACTGTTGAGGCTTTTTGCCTAGCTACCAAAGTTGTCCATAGTCTAAACCACAGGGCAACAGTTTCTTTATTCACCATTCTAATCTACCATACCTACTGTCAAGATTTGTCCATCTAATCCCTAGATTTGTGCTTTCACTTATATGGCTCTACACCTCTAAACTCCTTTTGCATTTAAAACCAGATATTTTAGCATTAAATTATTTTGTAATTTGTTTCCCTTTGCTTCCTAATTGTTCACTTACTGAGGAAATATACCATGTCTATCCCTGTTTTGAATCATCCATAGCATGATGAGTAATTTAGTGATTGATTATTTGGAAATGTGAGGGGGGGGAATCTTCATTTTGCTATCACAAATTCAGTGAAAAATATGTTTCTTGTCTAAAAATGGTGGAGGTCATAGACAAAAATCTAAAATTATAAATTAGAAGAAAATATAGGAGATAATTTTTCACCTTGGCTTAATCAAAGGTTTTAGATATAATACCCAAAGCACAATCTATAAATTTAAAAAAAAAAAACAGCTAAATTGAACTTCATCAAAATTAAGAATTTCTGCTCTTTTTAAGAGTCTCTTCAGAGAGTTAAAAGATAAACTGCATACTTAGAGAAGATATTTGCAAATCACAGATGTGAAAAAATAAATAAATAACAATGTTGGAGGTCCCTTTCCTCCACCCAGTAATATTGTAAATAAAGTGCCTTCTCATCCTTATAACTACATCTCAGTATTACTTTTGTTCATGTTTTCATATTTAACTAATACAGTAATTCATGTGACCCAGGCATGTCTTTCAGATTGTGGTTTGTGTTTTGTGCCTTACCAGTTACAGAAGGCCAAATGAACACAGATGTGTCTTTTAATGTCATCCATTTCTTCTTTGTCCATGTTGTCAAAAGTATTTGGTAGCAGAAATTTCCTTCTACAATGAACTCCCTAACAGACAATGCGTGCCAATTAAAAGTGGAGTCTAAGCAAATAAAAAGAACAGAGTATTACCTAGGAGATTTCATTTTGAATTCTCAGAGAGAACATCTCCTATCTCTGTCTACGAATTGTCAATTTAAAAGGCCCTTGAGAATATCTAGGATATCGTCAGTATTTCAACACCCAATTTATGGAATCTTTTTATTAATTAAATGGGACAACTACATTTAAATAATATATGGTAGGAATACTTAATGCTGTGCTAAAAAGCACTCAGGCTGAAATGATTTAGCAGTAAACTACCAAATAATTTTAACAGTAAACTAGTAAAAGTAAAGTGTAATTCATAACCTTAGATCTGGATAGCTTTTCATCCATACGTTTTACAGCTACATCTAGGTGTTCTAAATAGGACCACAGAGTTGGGTGGAGTTGAAAATGTTTGTTACAATTGTAATCGAATTGGGTCAAAACTGTCTATTTTACTTAAAGAGTGATGCTATCTATACTCCAATGCCTTTTGATTCAGTCTGTATTACTGGCTTCATAATATGTCAGCAGATTACTTTAAAAGCTTTTTCTTTGAAATTTCCCTTGTAAACATTTAAATAGGTATACATGTATATTTCATATAGCTCCTGATTTTTGGTCAAGTTAGTTTAACTTGATAATGTTATATTTTTATACTTTTATAAATGGTCTGTTATCTTGCTATATGTTTGATTATGTGTATTAAGAAGGCTGTGTATGAACCCTTACAGCTTTTCTCTTTCTCTGATGTACACTTATCTGAAAAGTACGTTTCTGTGGTTATAATTAACTTTTAGGTAATTTTATTTATTATAAACAAATGTACTAATAAATTTGAAAATATTAAAATATGAATTTCCAAATTTATGAATTTTTTTCCCATTACAATAGAAATTCTTCTTAGCTAACATGGTGTAAACCTGTAGTTGCTCAGATAAGCAAAAAGTCAGTAAACTCAGAAAATCATTTTAAACACGTTGCGTACGGCGGGGTTTAAATCCCTCATGAAGATTCTCGTGATCCATACGCAACGTGTTAAAGGAATGCCTACAACCTTGTTTTCATATACATCATATATGAAAATCTATCAACTGGCCATTTGCCCAGTTTTTGACATTAGGCCAGGTATTTTTCCTTATGACTCTGTTGATTAACGTTGGACCTCTTTTTTTTCATGAGCCACACCCATAATACAATGTCTACAAAGAAAATTACTCTTGCTAAGCAGTTTTAATTAAAATATAACTAGATTTTTATGATTTTTATAACTTAATCTTCTGTAATTGTCACATGTGCCTAATTTAAGAGGTTTTTTTTTAATTTAGAAACTTGCCTTTAGTTATTTGTCATCAACTTAGTTTCACAAAAACAACTCTCTCACCTTCAGATTCTGTCAGCTCATATAATATTATTTAAGTATGTACATTAATAAACATGGGTTTCTATCACAAACAGTGGTCTGCTAGTAAAGAACCCATATTCCCTCTTGGTGAGCCTACAACAAATGCTTATGTAAAAATATTAGAAAATGGCCTTGTTCTTATCAGTTCTACAGAGAGAAAAAGGAAGTCTGTCAGAAGGAGGTCAATTAAGAGAGCTTTTACTATCTACATTGAGTTCACTACGTTTTAAAACTGATGCACATTTATCCATACATCAATACATGAAAATAACATCAAATGCAAGAAAAAAGGATGATTTGAGAAATCTACCTTACAAGTAAGACCAACTGAAAAGTTGTATCTTTTGCCCTTTAGACAAATGATTGTTTTAAGATTGCTTTTGTCAGAAAATGTGTTAGACAAAGGTTAGTCTTTTTCAGTTGGTAATGAAAAAGAAATATGAGACACAAAAGAAAAATGAGGTACAGCAAAGTTGGAAAACTATTTGACAATACCTGCTAAAGTTAAACATATTTGTAAGCTATGACCCAGCAGTTCCACGCCTGGATATGTACCCAGCAAGGGTGTGTGTGTGTGTGTAGGGGTGAGTGGGTGTGTGGGTGTCTGTATTCACTAAAAGATACGTGCAAGGTTTATAGCAGCATTATTGATAATGACCAAAATTTGGAAACATCTTAAATGTCTGTCAGCAGTAGAATGGACAAATACATTGCAGTTTACTTAATTAATGGAATACTGTATACAACAATGAGAATGAACAAAGTTCCACAACATGCAGCAATGTTGGGAAGTTTCACAAACTCTAATGATGAGTGAAACAATGCCAGACCAAGAAAGTACGAGTATATACCATCTGATTCCATTTTTCTTGTCTTCAAACATGCAAAAGTAAGCTAAGGTTTTAAAAGTCAGGATGATGGGCACCTTTTTGTCAGAGGGCAAGGAAATATGACTGGAAGGAAGCACAAGACAGCTTTTGGAGTTCTGGAAATATTTCTTAATTTAGGTGCTGTTCTCCTTGACCATGTTTTCTTTGAGCTGTATGCTTAAGATTTGTGTATTTTTATTATGTGAAAGATATATCAAAAAAATGTGACTTTATCTGCTGAATTAATATTAACTAGAGAAGACATGTAGTAAAGACGCAGAAAAATGTGTTGAGCTCCACAAAAAGGATTCAAGAAGAGCTTGATTATGGAATTTTATCAAAAAGGGAAATAAGATTTAAGAACTTAAAGTATACCATCTGTAGCTAATTTAGTTATGGTAACTATTTTTCAGCCCAATTTGTTGTATTTTGCATACTTAGTACTTGGATTATGTAACCACTAAAAATTATTTAATAAGCATATAATTATAAACCATAAATCATTTTATCCTACTCCTACAAAGTAATCTGGATCATCCTCCTCATTTTCAAGTCAGTTTTTATTTAAAAAGTATCAAGTTCTGTTCAGGATAAAATACTGTTTCAAGATTAGAAAAAAATTGGTTCATTGGACAGAAATACACTTAATTGACCTTTTTCTGATAGAATATTCATATTTTCTGCCTCTGGTTTCCTTCATTTGAAAGGGAAAAATATTCTGTCTGGTATCTATTTATTCAATTCATATAATAGCAAATAAAAATCAAATACATATTAGAATAAGATCAAAACAATGGAGCCTTTAAGCCATTTTCTCATGGAACTCACTGAATTTGCAAGACAAATTCCCACTATTTCAATTGTGATAAAAAATATTAGCCAAACCCTTTATTCTGCAAAAGGCAATAGAGGAAAGAAATACTCAGTTGCCATAGTTAATGATCTTATTCATTGTGTGGAGTGAAATAACTACATAAACCCTTGGTAGATGCAATTCCCCTCTTCAATTAAATTGTAATTTTCTCCCTTGTATAGTAAATATGGATGAAAAGTTGATTTGATAAGAAGAAAGTGTGTGGTTCTAAATTATCTAATCAAGTATATAATCATTTGGAAAACATTGATGTTGGTGTATAATGTTACGATATTTCAATATTGGAGACCCTATAATTTCCCTAAGGAAGAAAAAATGTTTGGAATAATGGGGTTTGGTACAGGATAGTAGTATGTTCAGTAAACACATCTACTTTCTTTGAAGTAAATTTTTCCCTAGACTTTAAAAATATATTCTTTAAGTTTGTTGAAATATGTTATGTTCCCTAAGAGGTATGAACTATAAAACCCAGAAGAAAAAGTCCAAGGCATTCTAATGAATGAGTTCAATGCTTAAGGACCAGAATTGTGTAGGCACTCTGCCAACCACCCACCAACTTCTGTCCCCTGCCATGCTAACACTGTGCCACAGTGTATTGGTGAGATGTAACAGTGCCTACGTGTAAAGAACGAGCTGGAAAACTACCGTTTTGATTGGTGGATAGCACTTCTCACAACAGGTGCAATTACCGAGATTTCTGAGTCTTGATGTCCACCAGGGTGGGAAAGAAACTGAGATAGAAGGCCATGTCAGTGATTAGCTTGGTTCTTGTTACTGTGGATTTGTAGGTATTGAGGAGAAGGAGAGTGGGCGGAACCAAGTGTCTTTTCCTTCAACCCACCTTTAATCTGATAGCTATCAATCAAGGCCACCTTTGAGAAAGAGAATTGGGGAAGTAAGCCAAATCAAAAAGATGTAAGATAAGGAATAGCCCCTGGCATGGAAACCGAAAGGCAGAAGAAATAAGCAACTATGGGAAATTACTATCTCCCTAAATTTGTATCACCTCATACTAGCTTCTTTAATGTTATTTTGAAAATGTAAGCACTGGTAGGTGGGGGTGGGGGTGTGTGTGTGGCACCCCTGGTAGAAATTGTTAATTGAAATAATGTGGGATTGCAACCTGATTAGGTTAAGATTTTGCCCACAAAATGAGTATATGAATAATTTAATTTGGTTACTATGTTGCTCTGTTAAATTAACTACAGAGAAAATGTATTTGACTGTTTTTCCAAGATTATGGTAAAAGTTAAATTCTTCATACTACTTTCACATCTTCTAAAATAATTATAATTGTGTTACAATTTTCTTTAAAATGTATACTTTATTAAGTACACATGTCTACCTTATAATCTGTAGTTATTATCTTTGAATAGATTCATGGAAATTTTCTTTTTTTAGTAGTAACGTGTCAAAAATATTTAAAATTATACTCCTATTCTTTTCTTAGGATTTGGAGCTTGGAAGGAATCCAGACAGCTCAGTTTGTTCTTAATTCCCCTGGAATGAGTGTGTGCTGGCATCCGGAGGAAACTTCTAAGGTTGTTATTTATAACTTAGCTTTCTTTTATCAAGCTGAAAAGACATACATGTGTAATGCATGTATACATAAAGGGGGGAAAATCAATGACTTTTCCTACCTCAGACACTCTAATTGTCACAAATGTATTTAGATTAGCCTAGAGATCTGTACCTTAAAAGTTCTATATAATTTTTAATTTAATAACCACCACCCATAAATGGCATTTATTCAGAGTACACTTTCTCTGCTCTTTGCTAAATTACAATGTAAAAACTGATGCCCAGGCTACCTAGCAGCAGAATTTGTTTTTTCAAAAAAAAGTGAAATCCATGCTTGTGAGCCGTCCTGTATGAACAGAAAGCATCGGTGGCATAAGGCACATTCTACCTTGCTGCAGTGGTGTTCAACTCCTATTCAAAATAGAGCTTTCTAAAGTTCTAAAAATGTCAATTGGCCTTAACTCTTATTTCACTGTGAAGATGGGAACCGTTCAACAAGAGTTCTCTCACTTTCCAGTATCTTCTCCTGGGCATCACTCATTTTATCTTTCCCTAGAATCTAAAAAGTTACCACATTTGTCTTCTTAAATAAGGTTAATCTTTCAGTTGTTTAGAGCTGGTGCCAGTTCCTTAGGCATCCTGTGTTCATAGCCCTCTAATGTCTTCCTGCTTCTCCAATGACTCTTTTCTGTCCTCATATTTGCACAAAAAGGTAAGCTTGCTTGATCACAGCAAACACATACTACTTACTTACATATGCTTGGCCCATTGTCAGCATTTCATGTATGTTAGCTCATTTCATCCTCATGACAACTTTATGAGATAGGTGCTGTGATGATCCTCATTTTACAGGTGAGGAAAAACCAAAGCTTAGACAAGTTAAATAACTTGCCCAAGTCACACAGCTGCTAACTGGAAGATTGGCATTTGAACCTAAGCAGCCTACTCCATAGTTCTTGCTCTTAACCATCCTTCTGTCTCCCCTTTTCATTTTAATCTGCCTTTCTCACACATTCTATTTCCAAATGTTTGAACTCTTCAATTCCTTTTTCCCCATTCCTTGGTCTAACTCTATGATCTCATTCAGTCTCCACTATTCTCTCAGAAGTCATCAGTGTTATTTTTTTTAAGGGGAACAGGACTTTATTGGGGAACAGTGTGTACTTCCAGGCCTTTTTTCCAAGTCAAGTTGTTGTCCTTTCAATCACATTCAGCCTCAAGTTGTTGTCCTTTCAATCTTGTTGTGGGGGGCACAGCTTAGCTCCAGGTCCAGTTGCCGTTTTCTAGTTGTAAGGGGCACAGCCCACCATCCCTTGCGGGAGTCGAACCGGCAACCTTGTGGTTGAGGATGCATTTCAACCAACTGAGCCATCTGGGAGCTCAGCGGTAGCTCAGCGGCAGCTCAGCGGCAGCTCAGCTCAAGGTGCCGTGTTCAATCTTAGTTGCAGGGGGCGGAGCCCACCATCCCTTGCGGGGACTCGAGTTGAACCGCCAACCATGTGGTTGAGAGCCCACTGGCCCATGTGGGAATCAAACCATCAGCCTTCGGAGTTAGGAGCATGGAGCTCTAACCGCCTGAGCCACCGGGCAGGCCCCATCAGTACTATTTTTAACAAATCCATTCTTAATCTCAAGGCAGCTTTTTGCTCTGTTGTTCACTTCTGTCTTGAAACCCTGGTCACTTGATCTTTGAAGCTGCATTATTCTGTCCTCTTGAGCGTCTTTCCATGTATCCTCTCTCCACTGTCAACTCATCTTTCACCATGTATTTGTGAATTGTCGCAAGGGGTAGTTCTCAACTGCACTGTACCCTTTGTTGTAATAGAGGATAAAAGAAGAAATAAAGACCATGTTCTTATTATATACTGACTCATAAGAAAGAAAAACATGCAAAGACAACAACACATTTTAAGTGTTAGAATCAAACATCTAGTGAGTAGATTGATGACATAAAGAAAGATTAATCAGACAGATCTGTTTACAGCCTTCATAGAGGAGAGGAGGTAATCGTGAGCTGAGATGCCCCAGACTGTATAAGTTCTCTGAGCCCTGGAATTCCCTGAAAACTTGTTTCAGGCCTATTGGATCTTTCATCAGTAGAGTTATACTCTGTATATGTGCGTGAGTGACATTTTCTAATTTTTCATTTTATATATATGGGGGTTGTTTCCATGTATAAGTATAATTTCTGAATCCAGGTCGTAAATTTTATTTTATACCTAGATTTCTCCCCTGTAGCAGTGAGTCTTCTTGAAACATAATCAGGGATCCTACTAAATATTTTTGATGTGTTACTACTACCAAAATATTCATATCGCCATGTATAAATACAATAGGCTGCTTTTTAAAAACTGTGACCTAGAGAAGAAATGAGAATGTTTATTACAAACTCTATCCCAAAACATTTATCTTAATACTTAATTGGTGGTTATTTCAGATCCATTTCTTCTATATGCTTTAAGATAATTTCTGTTTTTCTTTTATGTGTCATTAAAATTCCACTCCATCCCATCTCTGTTATTTTTTTATTATTTTTTTATTTCCATAACTTCAGAATGTTTGGAAGTCCCTGTTCTAAATCGTATAAACTCAGAATCATAAAGTTACCTTTGATATCTTACATCCCTACAACACAGACTTTTTAAAATCTTTTAATTTTTCCTTCGCTGTCACTAGAATACATTCCTCTGTGTCATAAAGTACATTCTGCACATTTCTGTTCTCACAAGTAGCTCTTTCTAAGCCTTAACTTGTTTCAAAAGTCTTTGGCTCTCTACTCTGATTCTTCTTGCCTACGTTAGATAGACTAACCTTAAAATACCAGTTTCAGCATGTCACTTCTAAACTCAAAAACCTAGGGGCCGGCCCGGTGGCTCAGGCGGTTGGAGCTCCGTGCTCCTGACTCCGGGGGCTGCTGGTTCGGTTCCCACATGGGCCGGTGGGCTCTCAACCACAAGGTTGCCGGTTCCATTCCTTGACTCCTGCAGGGGCTGGTGGGCTGTGCCCCTGCAATTGACAACGGCGACTGTAACTGGAGCTGGGCTGTGCCCTCCACAGCTAAGATTGAAGGGACAACAACTTGACTTGGAAGAAGTCCGGGAAGTACCCACTGTTCCCCAATAAAGTCCTGTTCCCCTTCCCCAATGGAATCTTTAAAAAAATAAAAAAATAAACTCAAAAACCTAACGTACAGAGAGACGACACAGAGAAGTGGGTAATAGTATGGACTCTTGAGTTAACTAACTGCCTGGAGACATATCCCAGTTCACCACTGACTAACTGTGTGATCTCTGGCAAGTTACAAAAGCTCTCAGTCACTACTTTCACTTCCTCATCCTGTAAAATGGAAGCTCATGAAGATGAAATGACTGAACACGGATGAAATCCTTAAACGAGAACCTGACACATAATAAGCACTGAATTAATTTCAGCTGCTTGTCGTAGTAGAGTTATTACTATTACTGACACAATTTGGCGGTTCTCGGTGGTCTGCCGTATCAGATCAGGCCCAGCATTTTTGTTCTGCTGTTCTTGGTCTTGATGACAATGAGGTAGCCAGAGAAGACAGCAAGAGGTAGGGCCATGATTGCCTATCTCATAGACTTCTTATGACAATTATATGAGATATAAACTACGCAAAAGAGTCATGTAATCTAGAAAGCACAAAGCAAATGCTAGCATTTAATAGTAAAGGATACAAAAGTCAGAAATTGAGCTCTTAAATCCAATAAACCACAGTTGGAACTACAATTTTAGAAAGTGGTAGCAACTAAACAAAGAGTTTAGGATGTCATGGGATCAGAGAATTGGGATTGAGGACATTTCAGTCTCTGACCCAAAGAAAAGAGAGGTTACAGAGCCGCTGAATGAAATGAGGTGTAATAATCAGCAGTTGTTGAATGCTTTCTCGGTGCCAGGAACTGTGCTCAGTACTGTACACATGTTCTCTCGTGGAATTCTCACAGAACACTCTGAGGTTGGTAGCATTTTTCTCACCATTTGGTAGCTAAGAAAACTGAAGCACCAGAAGTTTGTGTGCCCAAGGTCACACAGTCACAGATTTGACCTCAATCTGCTTCTGCACTACTTAATGTAGTGTGTATTATTATGGTTCTGAGAAGTCCTAAAGGAAAAATTCCCCTGTAACATTTTTAGATCCAGCAGTTCCCAAACTGAACTTTTTTACTCTGCTCTTTTAACAACAAAAAATCTATTGTCACAGTTGAGCACAGTTTTTAGAAATAATAAATAATAAACTTTTTTTTTTCTAGAGCTTAGTTTTCAATCTGACTTCAACTTATAATAATAGTTAATGTTTTTTGAGTGCTTACTCTGTGCTGTTAAGTTCTAAGTGCTTTACACGTATTAACTCATACCATCCTCCCAAAAGTCCTATGAAGTAGCTACTGTTACTAGCCCTTTACTTATTAATGAGGACCCGAGGCACAGAGATGTCACTTGCTCCAGATCATTTGCTCCTGAGGGCAGAACTGGGACCCACCCAGGCTGGCTGGCTAAACAGGTTGCATACTTTAACCTGCGATCCTGTATCGCCCTCCTACTTTAGGACCTGGGCCCAGATAGTGTTGGCCCTTCTATGGTCCATAAGTTATACTTGGAATCCCTAGGATTTTCAATCATGTTCAAAATCTCAATTAGTTTTACTAGGTCCTGGTAAGTCTTTGGTCTCCTCCATTTCCAGTCCTTTCCCACCCTCAACTACGCGTATATAGCGCATCAGACCACTCAGCAGTCTTCACAGTCTAGCCTTGTAGTATGGAACACATGTGCTCTGTAGTTAGACAGACCTGGGTTCAAGACCTGAGTTCAAATCCAGGCTGTGCCACAAGCTAGCAGTGAGACCTCCAAAGTTCCTTTAATCATTCTGAGCAATCTCTTCTTCTGAAAAACAAGATTAATGATAAGTTCCTCCTACAGTGATTATGAGGATTAAATATGGCGGGGCATGTAAAGCTCAGTGTTGCTCTTGTTTTTGTTGTGTATTCATCATTGACTTCATGTTATTGTTAGTAGTGGTAGTATTTAAACCTGCTGTCTATTCTTAAAGAATGGTTTTAAATTCCCCCTTTTCTATTAAGAATCTCATAATTCCAAAGAGTACCCATATTCTAAATAATCCCTCCTTCTTTTACATTCCAGGGTATGTGGCCTTCAATTATGGCCAGTGCTTTTTCATAATTCTCTTCTCTAGATGGAAGGTTTCTTGAGATCAAGGATTATGTCTTTTGCATTTGTGTTCTGTTGAAATTAGCATACTATTTTGCATATGTGTGTGTGTATACAGTTGATCTTTATTATTCATGGATTTCATATTTTCAAATTCGCCTGCTCGATAAAATTTATTTGTAACCCCCAATTCAGTACTGTGTCACTTTCAGTCACAGACACGTGCAGAACAACAAAAAATGTGAGTAAGCAAAAGTGCACATTCCCACCTAAGGCCAAACTAGGCTGCGCTCTGCCTTCTCCTTTTAGTTCCCTTACTGTAAACAGGTGTCCTATGCGTGGTCTGGTTAGTGCCACATTTTGGTGATTTTTTTTGTTGACTTCACTGTGTAAAATGGCCCCAAGCATAGTGCTAAAGTGGAGAAAACACATGTGTTACCTAAGCTTTGTTCAGACATAAGTCACAGTGCTGTTGGCCATAAGTTCTGTGCTAATACATCAATATACAGTTGATCCTTGAACATAATGGGAGTTGGAGGCACCAAACACCCCACATACGCACAGTTGAAAATCATAAGACTTAGGACTCCCCAAAATGTTAGCTCCAATCATCCCTCTATATTCACAGAGGATTGGTTCCAGGACCCTCCACAGGTACCAAAATCCTCAGATGCTCAAGTGCCTTATATAAAATGGAACAATGCATACAGTCAGCCCTCCGCATCCAGAGTACCAGCCTCGGATTGAAAATACTGTTTGATCTGTAGTTGGTGGAATCATGGATGTGAACCCTGGGCCAACTGTATACTTATTGAAAAAAGGCCACATGTAAGTAGACTCAAGCAGTTCACACTTGTGTCGTTCAAGGGTCAACTATATAATATAAGGTGTCTTTAAACAGAAACACATAAAACATGGTTATGTCTTGGTCAGTTGACAAAAATGTGACTCAGAAACCCAACCCTTCATTTCCTCTAGGATCAATGGTTCAGTATTCACTAATTCAGCACCTTTATAGAACCTAATGACCGTAAATAATGAGATTGTGTGTGTGTGTGTTCACACATATAGTAGATGCTCAGTAAAGTTCCCTTAGATGAATAATAGAATAACTGATGAAGTTCTAAGACTTGATCGAGCGTATTAGAAATATCAGAATACTTTTATGATGTTTTATGTGTCTGGGACAGTACTTTTATATAAAATCTCACATTTTAGCCACACAGGAACTTTCTGAGTCTGATATAATGATTCCTCATTTTACAGAAAAGAAAAAAGAAAATATCAGGTCACTCAACAGACTAAGTAGTAAAACCCAGTATTGTGACTCTAGTTTCACATTCTTCCCAGGCTGCCACTCCTACTTCACACTTTCAGGAATGTTTTCACTTTAACTTAATCAGAATTAAAAGAATATTCTTTAAAAGTAAGAACTTTACAGAAAATACAGTTTTTCAAACCCTTTTGCACAGTAAACAATTACTTATGCACTTAAATGTTCACAGCTGTCTCTGTATCTTAGATCCCACAAATGTGTATGCTAGTGCCATACTTCTTTGAGTCTGAAAAACAAATTTTTTCACATTTTAATGTTTTGTAAAATTGGAATTTATCTTATAATTATTTTGTGCATTTGATAAAGTATTTCTTGGTTAGGGAGGGAGGAAAGATACTAATTTATTGAACATCTTAAATCAGCAGTATTTAAAGGGGATGTTAAAGTAATAGTAATTACTAGTGAGGGGCTCCTATGTCAAGCATCATACTGGGTGCGGTACATGCATTACTCATTTAGTCATCATGGCAGTGCTATAGCTGTTCTTCTCCTCACACATCCATTTTAGAAATGAGAAAACTGCCAATCAAAGCCTTGTAATTTGGCAAGTCATTCAGCTTTTAAGTGAAGAGGACAGCCTTACTCCCCAGTCCTGTCTGTGCCCTTGAACTATGCCATGCTGCCTTCCCTTCTGGAAACACACTTATCTTGTGTAAGGATGTGTAACATATAAACGTATCCCTTTTGCGAAATACACACTTAGCTATCCTTTCTAGGCAACATAACTTAAAGGTAACTTCCCAGAATAAATCCTTAGGCTCATTTATTTCTGGTGACTATACAACATTTAAAATTGTACCCAATTTTCTTGACTCTTTTGCCAGTTTTCTGTAAGGTTTTTGTTTATATTTGATAGAGATTTTTACATAGTCTTTTCTTCCTTTCTATTTGATCTTCCATTTATAATATAGACAAATGTTTGCATGTTACTATATAAATTGAATCTGCCTACTTCGCAGATTTGGCTAGTGAATTAGATAGTTAAATTTTCTTTATTTTTCTGTCTTACAGCTGATGGTTGCAGAAAAGAATGGAACAATCCGATTTTATGATCTTACAGCCAATCAGGCTATTTTATCTCTTGAATCGGAACAGATGCCATTAATGTCAGCACACTGGTGCTTCAAAAACACCTTGAAAGTCGGAGCTGTTGCAGGGAATGATTGGATAATTTGGGATATTACTTATTCCAGGTACTACCTCAGTATGTTTATCTACTGCTTACCAAAAAAATAGTCACTACTGATGAATGATCCGTTGAGCCATTCTTGAATACCTGTTCCTCACTGGAGAGCAAAAACAAGTCCCTCTTGTGGAAGGGCCAGCCGCTATGGGTTTTTACATAACAGAAACAGGCACGTGCTTTTCAGGTTTATTTTTATTGTAACCCAGAAAGAACAGTGTACAGGGAGGAAATCTTTGATCTGAGCAATGTTTACTTATGTTAAAAAAAAAAAAGGAGAAGAAGAAGAAAAACACTGTCCCTGTTGACTGATGGTATTCTGTAATGGTTCTAATTCACGTTATGTCTATATCATATTTCATCTATTTTAATCCAGTGCTCATTTGGAATTTTGTCACAGTTGAAATATGTTGGACCTTGTGTCCTTTAAAAAGAAAATACCTTTGAAACCTTAACTTAAGTTCTTCTACTTGAGACCAGCACATAATTCATAAAATTGAAAATATTATCTTTTAGTTACCCTCGAGAAAAGAGACCTGTCCACATAGATCGAGCCTGCTTATTCAGGTAATATACTATTTAGTTGCAGTTGTCATTTGATTTTCTGAGTTTGGTTCTTTTATTCATGTTTATACCACCCTCTGGAGTACTTTCCCAGTCCTCTTTTGTGGGGAGATTCCGGGGGGGGTGGGGAGGTTGTTTGTGGCTGTTTTTTTCTGATCGTTTTATAAATGACTATTTTTCCTTTCCTAAATAAGTTTTTGCTTTTGTCTTTTGGTTTAGGCAAGGGAATGATTTGTTTTTCAGTATTCTTTTTAGAAAAGTTTTTAAAACACAAAACATGTTGCCACTCCAATACCACCCCAATAATTTGGAGCATATACCTCCTTATTTTCAGTGCTGATAAAAATATGAAATGTAGGTGGACCCATATTTATATATATATATAAACTTCATTTTTGTACTTTAAATGAGAACATGCTAGCTATTATATTTCTCCACCTTGTTCTTTCTTTGCTAAAATTAACATACATGTCTACCTTATTCTTTATAATTCATTTTTGCATTATAGTCTATTGTATAATGTAGTCTTTAGGGTGCTTCCAGCTTCAAGTAACAGGAAAACTTACTAAGAGACTAAAACCAGTAGGACATTTATTACAGGCTATGTTATATCAAATCTAAAATATCCCCAATAAAATTGTAGAACTTGAAGAAAACACTATTTTATGTACTCCTAAGAAAAAAATATATGAGGTGTGATAAAAAAATACTATGACTATTTAAATTTAAAAAATTATTACAGTAAAAGACACATTGCCATTAATCCCCTTCAATATACTCCCCTTTGCTTCAAACACTCTTATCCCATTGTTCTTGCCACTTTCTGAAGCAGTTCTGGAAGTCCTCTTTCGTGAGTGTCTTTAGTTGCGCTGTCATGGCTGCCTCAAGGTCCTGAATCATGTTGACTTTGGGGAAGAGCCAGAAGTCACACGGTGCCAGATCCAGTGACTAAGGTGGATAAGGACACACCATAATGTTTTTATTTGACAGAAATTGCCGTACCAGAAGGGATGTGTGACACGGAGCATTGTCGTGATGGAGGATGATTTATAGCAAACTGTAAAACACACCTTCTCTCAAACATAGCTCACACCTGACTGACCGCACCGAACAAGTTGAAACTTGTCACACAGTTACTAAGGTTCGATGTGCTGCTTCCCATATTGAAGATCCCTGCCTTTCCGTTGGATGGCAGTTGACAGCAGCATTCACTGTATTTTGTGATCACAAAGGAAAATCTCTGTATCACACATCGCTTCTGGTACGGCAATTTCTGTCAATTAAAAACATTACGGTGTGTCCTCATTCACCTTATTCACCAGATCTGGCACCGTGCGACTTCTGGCTCTTCCCCAAAGTCTAAATGACCATGAAACGTAAATGTTTTGAAAGGATTCAGGACATCGAGGCAGCCACAACAGCACAACTAAAGACACTCAAGAAAGAGGACTTCCAGAACTGCTTCAGAAAGTTGCAAGAACGATGGGATAAGTGTGTTCGAAGAGAGGAGGGTTAATGGCAATGTAACTTTTACTGTAATAATTATTTTTATTAAAACATTGACCGTATTTGTTGATCACACCTTGTACTCAACTAAATATAAGAATGCCATGGATTATAAAATGCATTCTGATTTCAGAGATGTGAGCAAATACACATTTTAAAATCAGTGAGCTGTGGTAGTTAGCAAGAAGTCTGGAGGAGGCAGTCTCAGGATTGGTTTCGTAGCTTATCAGCGCTGTCAAGAGTTGAAACCTTTCCCTGCGGCATCCTCAATGGCAAGGCTTTGGACTTGTTGCTTCACGGCCACAAGACGACTACCAGAGTTCCAGGCATCATAGCCTCGTACCACATTGACCAAAGGAAGAGGAGAGGAAGCAGCACTCCCTGTTCACTGGGGATTGCTGTCATTGTCTTAAACCAGTTGTGTCTCATCCCGTGGAGTTGGACACTGTGCTAGAATGCAGTTGGGGTTCAGTTAGCATGGAGAAGGGCAGAATGACTGTTGGACAAACAACTAATAATATCAGCCACACTTTTTTTTTTTTGGTCAAGGAATGCTTTCTTTTTTCTTTTTCTTGTATCTCCTCTACTGCACTTATACTAGTGCTGGGCCTGTCACTGGAGCTCCATTAAAACTTGTTGATTCACTGATTCGTTGTATTCCAATGTCTAGGTTGTCTTGAAACTTAAATACCCAAGGTACCAAAAAAATGTATACACATCTTAAGAAAGGAAAAAACAGTATTAAAATTGTAATACAATGAATGACGCTACTAGCTTTCATTGATTAACACCATCTTTTGAACAAACATCATACTACACATTGCTAGTCATTCAATCCAACTTTGAAATGTAATATACATAGATAACATCTCTTAAAATATGTACATTTTTTTGGTACCCTCGGTATTTAAGTATCTAAATATTCTGGGTGTTTGCATTACCCCAAGGAGTTTAAACATGAGTTTTATCACTAACATATAACAAATGTCAATAAGAACATTAGATGTGTTCTTTTTTTTAATTTATTGGGGTGACAATTGTTAGTAAAATTACATAGATTTCAGGTGCACAATTCTGTATTACATCATCTATAAATCCCATTGTGTGTTCACCCCCCAGAGTCAGTTCTCCTTCCATCACCATATATTTGATCCCCCTTACCCTTATCTCCCACCTCCCCACCCCCCTTACCCTCTAGTAACCACTAAACTATTGTCTGTGTCTATGAGTTTTTGTTTCTCATTTGTTTGTCTTGTTCTTTTGTTGTTTTTGGTTTATATACCACATATCAGTGAAACCATATGGTTCTCTGCTTTTTCTGTGTGACTTATTTCGCTTAGCATTATACTGTCAACATCCATCCATGTTGTCACAAATGTTCCTATATCATCTTACCGCCGAATAGTATTCCATTGTGTATATATACCACAACTTCTTTATCCATTCATCTATCGAAGGACATTTTGGTTGTTTCCATGTCTTGGCCACTGTGAACAAAGCTGCAATGAACATTGGAGGACACATGTCTTTATGTATAAATGTTTTCAGATTTTTTGGGTAGGTACCCAGGAGAGGGATTGCTAGGTCATACGGTAATTCTATTCATAATTTTTTGAGGACCTCTACACTGCCTTCTATAGATGTGTTTTTTTAATGTGTTATACTGTGAAATATTTTGTATCTGTCTGATGCCTTGTTTGTGTCTCCTTCCACGCTGTCAGCCTTTGGTTGTAAGAAAGGAACTGCTAACCTTGTGTAACTTTGGAACTTAACAAAGTGGCACACAATAAGCATGTAATGAATATTCACAGAATAAGAAAATATAATTAACTTCCCAGAATTCCCAGTCTAATTGTAAAGCCAGACTATCAAATTTAGGGTTTAAAATTATTGTTTTTGTGCAAAAAGGAATAACCTGGTTCAGAGAAGCGTAGTTATCAATAAGATACTGTTCTTATTTTTACCTTTTCTTTTCTCAGGTGGTCCACAGTTAATGAATACTTGTTTGCTACTACTGGTTATCCTGGCAAAATGGCAAGCCAATTTCAAATTCATCATTTAGGACACCCTCAGGTAATTTGGAAATATTTTGTGGCATATATATTTTCAAATTTACGTTTTCTTCTTTTCTACTCATAGCCCCCAAATTTGTAATGTGTAACTAAAGATATTTATAAATGTCTGTTATTTGCATGAGTTAGAAAGAGAAGGCTTTTTTTTTTTTTTTGATGTTTAAATCACCGGTGGTAATAGACTTTTGTCAATATTCATGTAAAAGGCATTTTATTTCTTGTATTATATTTCCTCCTTCATTTAAATATAATGATTTTGCTTGCTTGGTTGGTTTAGACTGCAAAAATATTTGAGTCTGGACTACACCATTTATTCATAGATTATTTGTATCCTTCATTCTAGCCAGCTACAAACAAATAATGCATATTTCACCTATGAGGAAGCACATTTTTAATTCTGTTTCTGCTATAAATAGACACTGTATCAACGCATTTCTTATTTTTGAAGGGTAGTTTTGTTTATCAACTTTGATGATTTATTGAGCTTCTTTAATTCTTCACATATTTTATAGCCCATCCTCACAGGTTCTGTAGCCGTTGGATCTGGCCTTTCCTGGCATAGAACTCTCCCACTATGTGCAATTGGAGGAGACCACAAGCTGTTATTTTGGGTGACTGAAATGTAAAATAAATTTTCTGGATACCTTAGATCCATAAACTTTGTATTTTTAGTACATATTTTGGAGAATTCCTTATTTTTATACCAAATATACTGTAAGCTCTAGAAACATCTCAGTTGTTGTTTTTGTTAAATAAAATGTTGATGGTTTGAAAAATTATTTTCCTACTCTGGTGTGTGCGTGTGCATGTGTGTGTGTGTGTGTGTGTGTGTGTGTGTTTAAATCATCTCTTAAGGCTGTAATTGACACAACAGCTCCAGAAAAAGAGATGACTAGGGAAACATAATGCTTTTGATTTTTGTTACAGGATTTTTCCAAAGTATATACTATCTTCTATACTTTATGTATAGGTTAGTTTCCTAATTCTCAGGGACACAAACATTTACAAAAGAGAAAATGTCTCTGCTTTCAGCATTACTCTAGAAGTGGTTGAATGTATTTATGTGGATGTATGTATTTTTTTAGCAATCTGTTATGCGTAGGGGGTCTTACAACTTCTTCAGGTCTTATAAAACCATTAAATTTAACATAAAAATGACTTTCAGTTTCTTAAAAATGTGGCTGATTATGTTGTTCAACCCTGTTTACTGTATGCAAATTCCTTTTGACTGGACACCTCAGCATTCTTAGAACATCTGGTATATAGGATAAAGCTTACCTTGAAAAATGACATCATTTAGTACTTTTTACAGCCTTTGCCTTTTATGAATTTTTACTATTCTTATCAAAAAATTTAAATGTTTTGGAGATGACACCTAGTGGCAATAGAACTTGATTCACCATCTCAAAGCTTATTGAAATCAGGATTATGTAAGGCAGCCATATCATATTTTTAATGACACATCATAATATAATCAGAAGAGCGTAAACTTAGGGTTCTGCGTGTCAATAACGTATAGAGTTAAATAAATGCCTACAAACTCTGCATTGCTGTGTTAATGCCCTCTCTGAAGCTGCATTTCTTCTTATAAAATAGAGCTATAGAAATTAATGTCTCACGGAGTTAGTGAGTATTAAGAAAAGGTGACTGAAAATACCTAACAAGTGCCTGCCACACAGTTCAGGGATTTGTAGGTATTATTAATTTATTTCAGAGATGTATAGTTCTTATTTTTGAGGACTTAGAAGATTATTTCTAATACCAGTAAATATTTTTTACTTAGTTTACTAAGTTTTCTATTTATAAGATGTCTTGTAAGTATCTAATGGAATCAAGAAAATTATCTTTGAGAGAAAATGTTGCAGGTAATTAAAAATTTTTTAGTAAAGTTTTGTAATCATGTAGATGTTTGGTATAAATTGTTATATGCTTTAAAGTACAGATGAAAAATTACATAGCACAGCAGTTTCCATGTCAGTTATTTAATACAGTAAAATATAGAAATAATAGAAATATTTTCCTTTACCCCTTCATAAGCAGATTTTGAACTTAAAAAAGCAAAGGACAGAAAATTTTGACATGGTTGCCTTTAATAGTCTTTGTGATGGAACAGACAACGTTAAAAGTATGAGGATAGGCCAAAGAATTTGTCATTTCAGGATGTATCCCAAAAGTAAGGGATAGATCCTGAAATGACAGATTGGACCAGTGTTTTTGAAAATTGTCTTATACTTAGAAAAATTGACTTAGGAATTGAATGGGCTATGTTTAGGGATGGAGATTGGAAAGGTTTGGGTATTTGGGTATCTAGGATATGCATTTTCCAGAATAAGGGCTTATCCAAATATAAGTTGTCTGTTGAAATTACCCAATAGAACTATCTGTTGGGGCAGCTGCCTTGGGAAAAGAAAGATAACTCACGGTGGTCGTGTCAATACAGATGCCAAAGAGAGGCAGGTAGTGTTACCCTCAAAGAGAGAAAATGGTTGTGTGTGTAAATTAATATGGTGGCTGTGAGGTGAGAGGGAGGTCTTTACCTCTTAGTTTCAAGAGTAGTATAAATTTTATTCTGAGTAAGCATTGAGAATTGTAACCTTGTCTTTCTTTCAATCTTACATATAGGCTATGCAACCATTTTCCAATTTCTCCTTTGTTATTAAACTTTAGTGTATTCAATTACTTTAAGTGGTGTAGTGATATTCTTTTTCCTTAGTAAACTTTGTTCTTAGTAAACTGTGTTTAAATTAGACTAAGGCAGGAGGAAGTGTTTAATGGGGAATTAATTATTGGTCATCACTTCTAATTCCTGATAAATAACATGAAGTGTGTGTGTGTGTGTGTGTGTGTGTGTGTGTGTGCTCCAGTTAGTTTTAGTTTTTCCTTGTTTGTTTATAAATATGTCTAAGATGGTTTTTCTTTTGTTGAAATTAAGTTTTCCTCAGGATTGCTTCACTTACAAACATTGTGAAAAAGAAAAAAAAAGTTGTACTTATGTTCTAAAATGTGTATTATTTAGGACTGTTGAAGCAAAAGTCAGGATATCACAAATCTGCAAGATGTCAGAACTAAATCCTACTCTTTCAAAATGATGGGATCATAAGTCTTATTTTATTTTTATGATTTGGCTTGTACATTGTGAATATTTTAATGTTTCCCCCATGCCAAAACACAAAATCACACACCCATGCACTCCAATTTGTTTCTTACTTTGGTAATTTGCAACTGCATATTGACACTGACCTAGAAATGTTCCTGTTGCTGTTTTAAATCTCATGTCAGTGGAGAAGAAATTGAAATCTGGTTTGCACATTTGTGTCTGGTTTTTTGTAATTGTCCAAAATCTGACATTATCCCAGAAATGCTGATTGGGAAGTTATGAGACAGTATTGTGCCCAGGACTGATTTCTGAGGAGAGAGAAAGTATTTGCTCCAGATTATTCCCCATGTTTTTCTGTAGCTCAAAAAGTTATACTCAATTTAACCCAACTTTATGCCATACCGGTAATAGCCTTAGTTCTTCTAAACCCAAATAATATTTGCAGAGTAGAAATTATCATTATGATGGTCCATTTCCACATACTCCTCCTGAGAGCTTGGTCAAGTCCCCAAAGCAGCATTCTGTTCCAGTGTATCATTATCAAGCTGTCGGTATGCTCAGGAACGGGGACAGGAGGGAACACTCTGTTTCTTTAATCTAACACCTTGCTGATTCAAAAACATTTATTTTAACAGGCATTGGAAAAGGCTTTCAAAACAGCTAACATTCGTTTCTAATTATATATTTAAAGAAATATGCCCTTTAAAACATAGGTAGTTTTGTTATTATTAACATGACTTTAATGTATAGCAACCATTTGTTAACTAAACACAGTAACAACAAAATCATTAGGATATCAGCTTTGAGGCTCGCATTTCACAAAAGGAAAAATGAATGCACACTGGATGCCATATCCATTACTCAAACTCAACATAACCAATTTCTTTTGCATGCATGGACACAGCCTTCATGAGAAATCAAAAAGCATTGAATCTACTTTCTGACCTTTTCAGCTATTCTTTGAACTACCTTAGTAAAAACAATTGTTGCCCTTATGTAAGATCAAGTTACATTTGCCTGGAAATTTCTTCAGATCAGCTTATTTCTGTTTAACTTATGTCTTTGTTATATAGCTATTTGCCTTCTCAACTAATTCTTAACAGAATACTCTACCTTGGGACAACTCGTAACATTTATACAAAAACTTATAAAATCCATATGAACAATGGTAAGTTAAAGGGGTGGCCACCAAGTTTCTCAGCCTTTGCAAACAATTTGAGTAACCCAATAGATCTAAAGATATATGAAATAAGCCTTTCTACCAACTGTATTTTTAGTGCAATATTGAGTCCCGTGCCTATTTCCTTCCTTTGTAGTAACAGGCAATAAATGCTGCTGGTACCTTTGCTTCTAATGGTGGTTAAACACAAAACTTTGATCTTTTTTTTTTTATAAACACAACTGTTGTCCTATCATTGAGCCAAATCCAGAGAAGATTAGACTCTGGTCAAAATTAAGGTTAATCTCTGCAACCATCTCAAGTAAGAGCTTTCTAATATTGTTTTAGGAAATCTCTATTTTTGAGACAGTATATAAAGGAAATAAGCCCCAGACAACTAACTTCTAATGTAAGCCAGAGGCAACTACTGATGGATTATACCACAGTGATAAAGAAGATAGGCTGTCTAAACAAATTAGTTCATTTTGGTTCATTTTTACTTAGACTATAACTGTAAGGAATGACTCTTAGTTGACTAAGTTTAAACCAGGCCAGTCAGTATAAGTTATTTTTTAAAGAGCTTCTTTCTACCATCTTAATTTAATGTTTCCTTCGTTAATTGCTAGTTCTTTCTTACACTAGTGTAATGAAAACTAGGTGGTTATTTATTACAGATAAAATAACTCATGTTTTATTGTAATTATTGTATAATAGCTCACTTTGATTTCCAACCTACAAATTTTTTTTTTTCATTAAGATTTAGACGCTCTGGAATTTTAAATACTTTGCCAAATGTTCTGTAGGGCTGGTTCTCCTGAGAGTTCTACACTAGCGCCTCAAGCTGTGTTGTGAACAGCTAATGATGCATCTCTCTCCAAATTGCCTGTACCAAGGAGAACATCTGTGTGTGTATCCGTCATTGAAATCTATGGGGCTCCAGTAAGATTGCCCTGGTGCTTGATTTTGAGCAAGTATAGGACCTGGTCATGTATACAGCTGCATCAGAGATCTCACCCCATCCTGGACTTACCCCACAAATATTTTAAACCCCAAGCCCACAGAGCAATCTGAAATGCATTTGGTGTTTTTGACCTATTCCTTTCCCCATCATTCCATTCACCTACCACAGTAACTAAGATGTCTTCACATGTGTATATAATCTTTACAAAACCCTCAGTCATTGCTTTCCAACCTCTTCATAACAACTGGGAGAATATGGAATTATTTCAAGTTTCTCAATATCGGATACCTATTAACCACTATCAAAATCCTTTTTTTCCTTTGAAGCTGTGATGTCCTAGGGCCCTGAGATTATAGGCCACTCCAAAATCAAACTTGTCCACATAATTTTAGCAGACGTTGACAGCAGGTGTCCTGCCGTCTGCCTCTTCCTCACGCAAAACACCATTAACAAATAGGAGGGATGAGTCTGCCAAAGAATCCTTACCTCCAACTCAGAGAAAGTGGTTTTGAAGATTTCATTCAGAAATCTGAGAGGGTTTAAAAGATCCCAGATACCATGTGTGGGGACAGAGCCAGGAGTGCAGTTTCCAGGCTCGGCCTCACGTGGAAAGGTGCTGGCTCTGGTAGTAAATGGCCATCCTCTGTGGCTAGTTGGCCGTCAGCTGTAACCAGTGAGCCATTGGCCACCACTATAACTGCTGTGGCTACGCCAGCAATAAATGGGGGCTAGCAAGAAGATGGTGTCTGAGCGAGCAAGCGGAGTGAGGATTGCGGATTGTGTGGCTCCTGTTTCTCCAACCCAGCCACCAGCGAAAATATAGTGCTATGACTCCCCCATCTGTGGCTCCGTGGGTGTTCCTTTTTGGCCTCACCATATCCTGCGTTCTTATGTGGGGAGCAGGACCAGAGACCCCGCATGACACCTGCTTGACACCATGTTTCCCCGAAAATAAGACCTAACCAGACAATCAGCTCTAATGCATCTTTTGGAGCAAAAATTAATATCAGACCCAGGCTTATTTTACTATAATATGAGACTAGGTCTTAATATAACACCAGGTCTTACATTAATTTTTGCTCCAAAACATGCATTAAAGCTGATTGTCTGGCTAGGTCTTTGTCATGCAGGGTGTCAGGCAGGGTCTCAGCTACTGCTCCCCACATAACGCGGGATGTGGCTAGGCCAAAAAGGAACACCCATGGAGCCATAGTGTCATGCGGGAGACCCTGCTCGCTGCGCCGTTTGTCATGCAGGGCGGCCTGCGGGGTCTCTGCTCCCGCTCCCCATACAAGAACGCAGGATATGGTGAGGCCAAAAAGGAACACCCACGGAGCCATAGGTAGGGGACTCATACCACTACGGTCTCACTGGAGGCTGGGTTCACTGAACGCGCGACCTGCTGTCCCTTTTGTCTGCAACACACCGACGACTCTCTTTCACTCTCCTCTGTAGCCGCAGCAGTTATATTGGCGGCTAATTGGCTAACTGGCTACAGCTGACGGCCAATCAGCCACAGCTGACGGCCATCTACTACCCGAGCCAGCACTCCTCCACGTGAGGCCGAGAGCCTGGAAACTACTTTCTGGGGCTCTGCCCCCACACATAGGTAGGGGAGTCATACCACTATAGTCTCACTGGAGGCTGGATTGGAGACACAGGAAGCAGGAGCCACACTGTCCGCAACCTGCTGTGCTAACTGCAATCCGCGCTTGCCAGCTCAGCCACCATCTCCTTGCTAGCCCCCATTTTCTGCTAGCGTAGCCACGGCAGTTACATCAGTGGCCAATGGCTCACTGGTTACAGCTGACGGCCAACTAGCCACAGCTGATGGCCATCCAATCACAGTAGATGGCCATTTACTACCTGAGCCAGGCACCTTTCTATGTGAGGCCGAGAAACTAGAAACTGCTTTCCGGGGCTGTCCCCACACTCCACCCCTACAGGGTCTCGCCTCACAATCTATGCGACAAACATCTTCCACGAGGGGCCCTGTGTGAGGAGCCTGGAGGTGAATGCAATATCCTGGACACAGCCAGGGTTTCTCAGGGCACCACCAGTGCTGGGCACAGCCAGACTTCCTGGGCTTCTTAGGGTACCACCAGTCTCCCTAGGTACTGCCAGGGCGTCTCAGGGCACTGCCAGACTTCCTGGGCACAGCCAGGGCAGCTCAGGGCACCGCCACTCTCTGGGCACAGCCCGACTTCCTGGGCTCAGCCAGGGCTCTCAGGGCACTGCCACTCTCTCCAGGCCTCTCAGGGTACCCTGCTGGAACAACAGCGGCTCACAGTCAAGGTGCTTACATATTCTCGATGGCAGCGAGTCAAGACACAAAAGCAAACATCTGCCAGTTCCACTACATGGTGGTATGTTCCCAAGATAACAGTCAAGTGGTCCATTAAATTAGGGCTAGAAGGCAATTCCCCATAGTCCATAGTCATTCACCAGGGCTGTCCTGGGGGTGAGGAACGACCTTGACCTTACCCTCATCTCCCACGGAGGACTCAGCAAGCGTTTCCTCCTGGGACTACAAGTCCTGCATCGGGCTACCTCAGCAAGCACTTCCCAGCCCACAGGGCCGCAACGACCTTCACTTTCTCTGGCCTATGCTGGTTGGGGAACCGTCCAAGTCTTTCCACCCCTCCACGGGGGTCCAGCTCTCCAGCAGCTACTCCTCCTGGTCTTCCTGAGACTGAGTGTTCATATGCACAAACTGCTCCACCGCCCTTCGGGGAGCTTTGGCCGGCACCATATCCATATCCTGCTCACTGCGCTACGTGTCATGCAGGGTGTCATGCGGAGTCTGTGTTCCCACTCCCCACATAAGAACGCAGGACATGGTGAGGCCAAAAAGGGACACCCACGGAGCCACAGATAGGGGAGTCATACCACTATAGTCTCGCTGGTGGCTGGGTTCTGGAGAAACAGGAAACAGGAGCCACACAATCCGCAACCCTCACTCTGCAGCCACCATCTTCTTGCTAGCCCCCATTTTCTGCTAGCGTAGCCACCACAGTTATATTAGTGCCCAGTGGCTCACTGGTTACAGCTGACAGCCAACTAGCCACAGCTGACGGCCATCCAATCACAGTTGATGGCCATTTACTACCTGAGCCAGCACCTTTCCATGTGAGGCTGAGAGCCTAGAAACTGCACTCCTGGCTCTGTCCCCACAGTCTTATTTTCGGGGAAACAGGATATATCAAGGTGTGCCTGTTATCTTGATACCTATTACGTTACCCCAGGTTTGGCTCTGGAGTTCAGATAAAAGCCAGGATACTTTAACCATTCCTATCTATGTGATATACAGAGGGTGCCAAAAAAAAATGTATATATATTTTAAGAAAGGAAACAAACTGTTAAAATTGTAATAATATACATCAATAACAAAAGATGAATACAAGTCATGTGTATACATTTTTTGGGCACCCCCGGTATAAGAGGAAGATTTTCTGAAGCAGGATATATTATGGGAAAACTAATAGAACCTAGCCTGGAAAATAAAGGGGAGTGAAATACTATCTTTGAATAAGAATTTGGGATTTTAAGATGGATATCCCAATATAGTTCACCATTTCCATTTAATATTCCCATTTCAAATACTCAACAATGTGTGTGTGTGTTCGTTCATTCGATGAATATTAAATATCCAACCACAATCATCTGGGGTTCCACAAATTTTTTTTTCTATTAAAAAGGGCTTCATACTGGAAAATATTATGAACCACTTTCCTAGACTGACTGGCTCACACCTTCTGGCCCAGTCATTTTTTTAAAGGGTAATAGCAAATGTTCTAACATGATCATTTTGGACTCTAGAAACGAGGCTACAGGAAGAAATGTTGATGTTGAACTTCCAGAGTAGTGTTGAGTGATTTTATGTGGTTGTGATTCAAAAAAACCTGACCGCTTTCAGAAGTCCAGGTGCTGAGTCATTTACTAAAACAGCCAGGGGAGGTTAATTAGAAGCAGCTGATAGTGGCATCATTTGCTGCTTTTTGTTTTTTTAATAAATGGAGAAGGTTATGCTATGCAGAGTGCTATAAAAGGTGTACAAAGCTAAGCAAAGACTCATGACTGAGACCTACCTCACTTATACCCCCACCAATGGGGGAAACATCTGACTTCATGAAATCAAGGTAAAATACCTTGGCTCTATAAAAATGGTAATGGTTATTTCTAAGAAGAGTGACACCGTGGGTGACATTTTTTCCTCATATGCTTTTTTCTTTACTCTGTTTTCCATAATAAGTATTTCACATTTATAATAAATTCTTAAATTAAAACTAAGCTAATAACTGTCATGCACATGGCTCTGTAATAGTTGTAAGAGAATATACAGAAGTAGAAACTGGTCCCTGACAAAAGAAATTACAGAAAGGTTGGCAATGCCACATGGTCACAAAAAGATAAAGGTAGCGTGTACTAGGTATGAAATGAGTGATGAAAGCAAGGAGTGTTATAAGGATTAAAAAAAGAAATAGCATCATCTTCCAAGGCAGGATAGTTAAGACACTTGGGTTTCTTGGGGCTTTAGTTCCTCTGAAAAGGGTGGAGTGTGTCAGAGGTTGCTAAAACAGGAGAATCTGGATGAGGAATGATTAGACCCCCTTCCCAAAAGCCCTCCCCTGGCTTGCATAGCCAGGCAGCTACTACTACCCCTCTGATCACTTCTTGAGAAATTGAATGAGATCCTAAACTCAGGAGAGAGGTGCCTTGCTAAGATGGTTACCTGAAAATCCACATACAAAAGATGAGTGCTCTGTGTTGTCTTACATTCTGTATTTGACTTTTTAGCGTCCGTTCATCACAGGACCAATTATATAAATTATATTTTCTTATTTTCTGTATTCTTGAAGCTCTGGCATTTGTGGTCTTATAGACCCTGGGAGATACTATCTCTCCCAGGACTAGCTAATTCCTAAAGATAGTAAAACATCTTACTTGGAAGCTCATTTTTATATGCAAACCAACCAAACCTGAGCCCATGACAGGTCCCTTCCCCTTCCCCCACCCCCATTGAAAAGTAGAGCATTTCTATGAAAACTTTTGTAGGTTGAAATGGCATAAAGGGAAGAAGCAACTATCATTCATTTATATGGGAAACTTTTTGAGTGTTCCCACACCCAAAATTCAACGCACACACCGTGTCTTTACTTTGTTCACAATTATCGAAATGCTTAATTATGTCCAGTTTTACACCAAGCGTAACACCCTTAGCAGCTCTCTCAGGCTTCTCTGATACCTTAGGCTACATCTCGCTAACGGATACACAATGTAATGGCGACAAAGCACAGATGCTCACAGACACCGGTCAAGGCCATGGCGGCTTGATGCTGAGACACCGCGTGGTTCCGGGGGAAGGAGCTTGGCGGGGCCACTCTCATTACTCAGGTGAGTGCTGCCTGTATGAGGGCTCACTGCAAAACAAACGCTGAGCACTGTTTTCCTTTTCACCTTTTTTCATAAAAGTGAAAATCCTCTTCAGATTTCTTTCAGTTAGTGAAAACAGGTACTAAGGTAGGCCTTCGGTAAAAGCCAAGTGGCGTAACAAAAACTTGAAAAGCAGGAGGTACCTGTACCCTCAACCATCTTACGTAACCCTTCGTACATCAAATCCTGCCACAGTCATTCACATTAGCCAATCTCCAGCTGTATCCCTGCCCTGCCTTGCCTTTCCGGCTGAGGCAGAAAAAGAGTTAATGACAGTGGGCCCAATGGGAACTGCCCAGGCCTGCATCCCCTCCCCAGGAACCGCCCAGGCTCATCTCAGAGATAAGCTGTCAAACACCCCTAAAAAAGGCAGATAAGACCCTAACGGGATTGAGTTTGTTCCTGACACCTGCGCAGATGGCTGAAGCCTAACTGCAATTAGAATAAAGTGAGCATTAAAGTTTGGCACCCCTGTGGGTTTTTCTGTATGCATTATGGATAAGAGCATGCACAGAAACTAGTTATGTAACCTGCATACGTCAATCAAATGATCTCAGAGGGACGTCACATCTCCTGCTGTAAGAAAATTTACCTGCCTTTTTCTACATAAGAAAAAGCTAGCCTAGAGGACAGGACAGCTGTCTTCCCTAGACACTGACACTAGCTTCCTTTCTCCTGACTAATAAAACCTCTCGTTGTTTTCTCATTTTTCTGAGTCTTGTGAATGCTTTCACACTCTGCAAATGACCAGGGGTATCTAAAGATAATACATTTCCCACAGAAACCCCAATAAAGACCCTGGCCTAGGCTTTCCTCTGGCTCCGGCTTCTGTCTACCTCCTAACCAAAACCTAGTGGCCCTGTGTGGCATGGCATGTCGCTTTCTCTTGGGAAATGTAAGTAAGAAATTCTCTCAATAACATTAGCCTCTCTGTTTCATCACTTAGTCACCTGTATATATTAAAACTCATGGGTACAGATGCAACTGAGACCTTTCCCAACCCCCTCAAGGAAAGCAGTATCATCTCGCTACCTATTTTATTGGAGACCCCCCTACCTGTAAGTATCTTTAGATCTCCTCTTGAAGTAATCATCTTTCTAGAGGGGAATCCAGTCTCCGGCCTAGAGGATATAAGCCTACAGCCCAGCTTTCTGAGTGAAGTTCCAAAAGCCAGAACAATTAAAAGAAGTAGCTTAAAACAATGGAATTCTTAACACAATGGAAATAACTAGGCTAGAATTCTTTCACTTAACTAAACACTATTTTCCCTTTTCAATAGACAATTGGTATCACTCCTGAAGGGTGAGGTAAGGCAGGGGTAGGGGACATTTTATTTGCCCACTATTATTAACCAATACATACCTCTTTAACTGTTCCATCCTGAAGCAGAGCAGGAAGAAACACAAAAGAAAAACGGGAACTCAGTTCTCATTATTTACCCCACCTAGAACTTATCCACGATGAAATTAAATGGCAGTGATTTTTCTAGTAATCTGCTATGAAAACCAAGGTAAGTATTGAAAAATTAAGATTTTGTTTATTGAACAGATAGATGCAGATGGCGTATTAGTCGCTGCCCTTTGAAATTGGTATCCATTACAATAAACTTGTTTTGCTATCAAAATTCACTACGTAAATGAAATATGCTAATACATTTCCAATGAGAGAAAGCCTGGAGGAAGAAGTACATATTTCAGAGGATTTCTGGCAGTTGGCCAAAACTTACAGCTATAGATTGTTTTCAATAGTCCTGGAAATTCAGTGACTAAATTGTGACTGGCATTGCTGTCAGGAGCTAGGGATGATTGATGGTCAAGGACCCCAGGAAGCAAAGAAAAACTGCCACTCTTCTTCCTCTTAACTAGAACTCTCCTCTTCTAGAATTATATTTGTCTTTTGTTTTTTAAAGAAACCGAACCACTGTGAAAAAAAAAAAGTTTTGTCAATTGGCCGACTGAGAACAAGTTCATGTTTCTATAATTCTATTTTATACATATATAGAGAATAGATAAATACATAACCATGAAGCGGCTCTCTGATTTTGTTTTGTCTTCTTTTCCTATCTGGTTGGGAGCCTCTCCTGGTGCTGGAGAGGAAGGCTAGGCTCTAGGTTGGCTAGTTGGGATTCTGCTCTGGGAAGCTGATTGAAACAATTTATCCAGAATTGTGGGTCCCACCTAAATCAAGGGTTCATGTAAGCTGTGAAAGCACAAGGGTCATTAGGCCTCAATGCATTCAACAGGTACTGAGGGTTTACTAGAGATCAGACATTGAGCTAGGGCATTAATAGTGAACTAGGCAGAATCTCTGCCCTAAATCAATGGTCTAGTGCTTCAGACAAACAGGTAAGTATAACATGTACTGAGATGAAGTGAAGCAGAAGATGCTATGGAAGGAAGCATGTATTTGGAGGGACAGTTAATCTAGTCTTGATGGATCAGGGAAAGCTGCTCTAGAGATAGGATGATTAGACTTCTGCCACTGATTAGGATATAGAAAGATGTCAGAAAGCTTCTCACATCTGTAGTAATAAGAAATAACCAGATAAAATAATCACACTTTTCCATGGGGCTGTTGGGAAGCAGTGGATAGATCTTAATAATTAAATTCTGTACAGGTATCTATGTCTAGAGGGACACAGGTGAGCAGAGAGCTGTGCATTGCCATTCTCAAGAAGAAGGGTCTGGTCTGAGTATAAGTAGATGGAAGAGCAAGCCTGGGACACTCTGGGAAAATGCAGAGTCAAGAAGAAACCAGCGCAGACTTTGCCAACAGTATAAGCTGGTGGGACAGACTTGGGTCTGGAAGGAACCCAATCACAAAAATAAATCACTTAGGCCTGCATCCCAGCCCCCAGGTTGCTAAGATTGAACATGCAAGGGAGAGTGTGCCTGAAATAGGAGGGTACAGGATAAGATCCCAGGAGGAGAGTTGCAGGAACTGAGAAATCAGGATACCAGAAAGATGATCTCTGTAGACACTCAAATTTCAAGAATTACAACAAGAGTAGTGTTAGAAGGAATGGTAGCAAGCCAAACACTATGGACTTCAAGGAATGAATAACAGTAACCTAGGAGCCTGTAGATGACCGCTACAAGGATGTCATTTTATATCTGATAGCATAAACCCAGAGCTGTGGGGCGTTTGTAAGGAAAAAAGAACAGCAATGGTCTGAAAGCAATGAGAAGCAAGGAAAACACCCACCCCACCTCTGGGCCTAGTATTGTAAGGGTGTGGGTGAAAAAAGAACCACAGGATGAATAGGATGCTATATCCTCAAGAAACAGTCAAGCTTGAGTTTGAAGAGAAGAATGAGCAAAGACGAGATTGAGAAATGAAGATTTTGCCAATGACCCAATTCCCAAACCCTAGAGGAAGGGTCTAGAAGTTGGGGAGGGGTCAGGAAAGGTGATCTAGAAACCCATATGAGGTTGAGGAGAGCCTGAAGGATGAGGAATAACTTGGGAGTCCAGGACCAAGTGTGAATGTTTAAGGCACAGAGTAGTTGAGGAAGAGGTGAGGAGGGGGGACTCTTGCCAGAAGCAGGAGAGCTCGTGAAAAGAATGAGTGGTGGTCTTCACTCCAACCAAAGGTGCTGTGTAGGCCAGAGAAGGGGTGCTCTTATCTGGAGCATGTAGATCTCGGTCGTGCAAATCTCACTACCTTTGTACATACTGTTCCTCTTTGTGGAATGCTCCTCCCCATTCTTCTTCACCTTGCTAACTTTCGTATCTTCAAAATTCAGCTAAGATATCAGGTCCTCTAGGAAACCACCCCTAATTTCATTAATCTGATCTGGGTGCTCCTGTTTGGGGCATACTTTAACCTAGACTACCACATTGTTACTCTTTTTGCATTTTTCTGTCTCCCTAGCTGGACTGTGAGCAACTTAATGTCTGTTTGCTTACTTGTTCATTATCTGTTTACCTCCATGAGCGCAGAATTTTTGTCTGTTCTGTTAACACTGTATCCCAGATTCGTAGACTAGTGCTTGGCACATAGTAAGGAATATCTTTTGGATGGATGGATGGATGGCTCTCTTCAATCCCTGACACCATCTCAGGTCATCCTAGGTCACAGCCCTCAAGACCATGTATTAAAATTATTAATGCATATTCATTACAAAGCAGAGTGGCTGGTACTAAGTGAGGACTCATAAGAAAAAAAAAATATTTACCCCAAGGAATTTATAACCTAATGGAAAAATTCCTACTCATGGACTTTATCAAGGCAAAAAACATAAAGGACAGTTGCCTAGAGCTGTCACTCACAATGTTTATCTTATTTAGTGTGGCACTAGTACAGTATTTAGAACATAGAAGATGCTCAATAGACGTTGTTGAAACAACAATGAAATATTCAATTATATGTGAAGAGATTATGTAGTCACAATTATATAGCTACAGAGACATGAAGAGATACATTTAAACACATTCCTCATCCTATGCATCCTCACTTCTACCTCCCATTTCTATGTGTACAAATAGTATTCTCAACTTTTCTGTTTCCAACTTTTATTAGACATCTATGTGCTAGGCACTGTGTAGCCTTTTTACAAATGTGAATCGTCACTCTCGTGTTCAGAATTTTTGAATGGCTCCATCACCTATTGAAATAACACCTTTTGGTTCAGAATAATGGTGGGGGTGAGCGAGATTGATTAAAATGCAGATTTTCCCCAGAGGTCCTAAGTTTATCTAAGGTCAATTCCTGGAATGTGCATTGTAAGAAGCACCGTCCACTCCCAAATAATTGATGCAACTGGCCCATGGATCACACTTTGGAGAAACACGGACTAGAGTATCAAATCTGGCATAAAAGGGCCTTAATGAGCTCTTCTGTCCATTCCTGTCTCCTTTGCTTCCATTCTCCACTTCTGGGATTTTTTGCTTCAGCACAACCAGTTACCCATTTCTTCTACAAACCATACTCCTCAATGCCTCTATGCCTTTGTTTGTACAAAGATCCACCCGAAATTGTCTGTCTGGCTAACTCCACTCAGGAACCTGCTAAAAAGCTACCTTCTTTGGTTTTAATGCAATCTTCTCTGGTTTTCTCAGAGGATTCAAAAGCACCTTTCATCTACAATACCAAAGCACTTTGCATCTGTGTGGGTGTGTGCGCACAACTTTCTCAGTATTGTTTGCACTAGATGTGGCAATTCTAGACTCTACCTCTGCCTTAGATTAAAATCTTCTTGAAGGCAGAGACCATTTTCTTCATCTTTTTAGCACTGAGCATCGTGCTTGGTATCTAGTAGAAGGGGTTCAACTTTTGGTTTGGTGACTTGTCCTAGATCACGTAGCTGGTAAACCGCACAGTCAAAATCTGAACCAAGATCTTCAAATCCCACATGCAGCCTTTTCAGGTGTCTGTGGCCCCTTTTTGATGATGTCTCAAGTGGATGCTATTTCCAACGGTTTCTTCCTCACTTGTCGCATTTGACATTTTATTTCATGTTTTAAAGTCCTCTAGAAACAAGTCTTACTTTCTCCGTCGGGGCATAAAGCACAGCGGGCTTAATCTGACTCAATCTTGGTATTCCCCACAAGGCCTAGCAGAGTACCTGGCATTTAGCATTAAAAAAAAAGTTACACACACACACACACACACACACTTGATTAACGAATGACCCCTAGCTATATATATTTAACAGATAAAACTAAGCAGGTATAACCTCAAACGGACGCAATCTTTTACTCTTAATTTTTGCCTCGTTTTTAAGATTTTACTACGAGAACTGCAACCATGCTCCACCCCGCGTCTGACGTGACAAACCAGACCTAGAACTACCAATTCCAGAATTCCATGCGGGGGGCGTGCTCTCCGAGAGCCGCCGAATGATTGGCGAGCGGGGACTTTTCCTTCCGGCAGGAAGGGCCCGGGAGGCGGGGACTTGGGGGAGACGTTTAAACACTATTACCAGGTTGGGCGGGCCACGTCCGGGAGGACTTTGTGGGTGATCCCTGGGTTCCCCGCCCGCTGAGGAGATGGATGAGGACGGGCTTCCTCTCATGGGGTCAGGCATAGACCTGACCAAGGTTTGTAAAGGAAGGAGTTGAACTTCCGGTGACCTGGGAGGAGGATGGGGAAGGGACGCCCGATGCCCAGGGGGACCCCATCTCCCTTGCCTCACCCTGTCCCTGGCCCTGGGCTTCTCTTCGGCCGGCCTCGGAAGGGAGAGTCCCACACTTCACCTTGAAAAGGGGTCCCTCCCGAGCTGTTTAAGGGGGTCGTGTGTCTCTCCCAGCCTTCGCTTCACGGATCTCTATGATCAAGGCGACATGGGCCGGTTGCGAACTCTAACCCCACGTCTTTTACTCGGCCCCCAGGTTTTATGTGTGTTTGTGTGTGCTGTCTTTATCGACAAGTTCTTACTTGTGAATCCAGAGCCCATTCCCAAACTTTTCTGCAGCTTCTGCCATCTTCGGACACCCCACCCCCACGGTTTGGGAAAACAAATTAAGGACTGCCTATTGGCAGTACTAAAAGGGACTCGCATCACACTGCTCATAAAACACCCCGTTATATTAATATCAAAGGGATTGCACAGTGTATCTTCCTCCTGTATGAACCACAATAATATATTTTTTACATAACGCAGGTGCCAGCTATTCAGCAGAAAAGAACGGTGGCATTTCTAAACCAGTTTGTGGTGCACACTGTACAGTTCCTCAATCGCTTTTCGACAGTTTGTGAGGAGGTAGGTCCTGTGATACTGGTGTAATAAGTACCCTAGAAATCACTTTGCACTGCTGAAGACAGCAAATGAGTAAAACAAGAATTAGTCTACTCTTCCCATCTGATGTCCCCCAATTATGTTAACATACTGTAAATCCTTTTTGATTCTGTTACCATCAGTCCTGCACTCCACTTCTGTTGAATTAGTTTCCTAGAGGCCTTTGTGAAATAGTTCAGTAAAGCTTATTATGATTAAAGAGAACGAAAGGAATTCCAAAATTTCACAGTTGAAAACATTTTGTATTTTGAAATTAGTTACGTTTCTCTTACCCCAAAGATTTACATTTTCAAGTACACATTGTTTCAGTTGATATTAAAATTATTTTACATCTTTGGAGCCAAAAAAAATGGGTAAGAAGGTAGCCTAGAAACATAGCTTTGGCATCAAATATCATTATGAAAATAAAAATACTTCCTGCAACTGACTTGTGAAGTGAGGATTAAGTACCCAATTAAAGATGAAAGATCCCTGTCTTTAGGGGAAAAAAAAGGCAAAAAAGAGAATGGGGATGAAATGGGAAACATGGGTTGAAATTGGATTTAAGAAAGGAGAAAGATAAAATCACATAATTCATAGGTAAGCCAATTAAATAAGCCGTATTGAGTTCTTTATGTCTTGTATTTAACATAAGGTATAGCCTTAGCAAGTGGAGTTTTTGTTAGATATCGGATTAATAAAAATTGCATGGAGAGAAGAAAACTATTTTCACTTGTAGATTTCAGCTGCTGTTTTTTGCCTAGCTATCAAAATCTCTTCTGTCTTCTTACTAAGACAAAGAAACTGAAATGATAATTGATAGAGTAAGGGATTCAATTCAATATGTTTTATCTAATAGGTCCAGAGACTAGGTGCTTGCTTCGGTGAGTTTTATATTGCTGCCTCTCTAAATGGGTGTAGAATTGACTGACTAAAAACCAGTAAACCAAGGATTTAGTCCTTCACTTTTTATATCAGGGATGGGTACAGAAGTATCTGGACAGAGACTATTCCAGGATTGTTAGTAGAGAGGAGCAGATACTCCATCCCCTCATCACTGGATTAAAAAATAAACAGCAACAGCCAGCAAACACACCTATGAAAGCAACTTAACTGAGCTGCTCTGGGCCAACGATAGCCCCTCACCTCACCTCTGTAGTGCCTCATGGTTTTCATGGCCTGGGGAGTGAGTACTGTTGATTGGGGACTAGATCTGATATAACAATAATCATCTCTTGTTTACTGATTTCTTATGAATTATCAGAGCCTCGTGATTCATTCTTTTCTCCCCTTCTCAACTTCCTCTCTCAACTTCCCCTCAGCTGTTTTCACTGTATTGTTCACTATTCCCTAGTTCTTCCTTGAACTTTAGAGACAACCTTGTTAACTAAAAACTCATGAAGTTTAAATGTTGTTTATTGCCTTTTTCTCCTTAACGAATGATAATCTAGGTTGACTAGGACTCATTATTTATAATATTTTAGCCGTTTGGATATAGTTGTAGACTGTTTGCTGGGTGTGATGACAGTGCTTATTCTGTGCTAGGCATTGTACTAATTGCTTTACATATCTTGAATCATTACAGCCAGCCCTTTGGAAGAGGTCCAGCTATTCTCTCTTAGAAATACAGAAACAAGATGTAGAGAAGTTTAAATAATTTGTTTAGCCATTCATCCATTCATTCAACATATATTTAAGTGCATAGTATTTATAGCTGCAGTAACTGCGCTAACTTGCCCACACTCACACAGCTGGAAAATAGCAGAGCTGGGATTCCAACTCTGATCTATTCACTGGAGAAAACAAAAATGTCTCCCTATTCAGTTATATTGCATCTTCTGCCCTGAATAAGAGGCATGTTTACATCATTTTCAAGTGAGAGACTTCAAAGTGCCTTTTTTATAGCTATTTCAAATTTTATTTTTCAGATACGTATTCTCTTCTTTGCTATGCCATATCCATTTGATGTAATGTCTTCTTGATATGATGAATTCCAAGGACATAATATATGTGTTCAAATATAAAGTGCCATTTTATTCCAAGTTAAGATTAATGTGGTTTTTTGACATGGCACCTAGTAGGTCTATAATCCTCATTTAAAGCATCAAACAAGAACCCAAATAACTGTTTCCCTCAACAAAACATGAACCTTAGCTGTTATGTTTTGAACTGGAAGTTAATGGGGGAGGGAGGCAAGAAATACCTGTTTGTGTTTTGTTTTTTGTTTTTCATACAGTCTGGTTTGAACCAAACACAAACTGTAACAATTTCAATCACTGCTAAACTGAAACTGTAATTAAATTTGAAATAAATGGCTGGGGCTCTCTTCATGGCTAATACTGGTTTTAGAGTTCTCTAATAAAGAGAAAAGTGAAGAACTTAACTTTTAAAAAACTTTCTGGATACCAGGCTACTTTGTAACTGTTCTAATGACTGGATCCAGGATAGGAAAGAAGTTAGAAGAGGGAGAAAGGAAAGTAGCTGAATCAGATCCAAGTTACAGAGTTACTTAGGGTCATCTCTTCACAAAGCCCTAGTAAGCATTTCTACTCTGGCCCTACTCAGCAAAATCTTATGGTGGTCCATTGGGACTGCTAATTTAAATTTGGAGTGGGTGGGTGGGGGGTGGGGGGGATTCAATGCAAGTTCTATGCATATTGCAGATAAAAGTGAGCAGATATTTAACCTTATATTGAATTTTAAAGTCAAAGGTACTCTATAAACAGGGTAGTCAGATGTGTCATTTTGACTCAGACTTGTAACGTGCCTAGAATACTGGGTTTTTAATCATTTAAAAATATTCTAAAATGTTTCATTTTTTTCCTAAAATCTTAAGTATAGGGAAAACTGCTGAGAATTCTCACATAATCTAAAAAACTTTACAGTGTTTATCTTCTACATCCAGTTTTAAGCCCACCATCGGACTTATCAACCAAATAATGTTTTGTTTAAAACTATTTATTGCTACAAGTTTTTACAACTGCTTTTACAACTTTTACAACTGCTGGGCTTAAGTGTCAGATGAAGCTTAATAAAACCAGCAATTGCTTCCCTTTCTGGCTGTTCGGACACGTACAATCCAGTGTGATATACCAAGAGATCCATTATTTTAAAATACTGTTTCTCTTTTAGAGAATTGGATATGCACACTGGATATTTTACAAACCTAAAAACCACAGTATTTTATTTTTGTTTCCATGTTTAACTATTCACTCCATATTTCTTCCTTTCGTCTTCTTTTTCACTTTAATAAAATACTTTGCGTTAGAAATAGATGGGTGATAAATCAAGAAGTTTTCAGCTCAGCTTACAGATTTCAGGCAACTTGTAAATTCCCCTATTGTCCCAAGCCAAGGTATATTTCAGGTTTGCTTTAAATCCTTATAAAGATAAAAGGGTGGCTAAATACATGGGAAACTGATGTCTTTCCATTTCCTCCTTGCTTAAACTTTCAGAGATGGGCACAGTTACTCTCATTGGTTATATTATTTACATTCATAGTCAAGTCATCTACACGTTAGAGCGGTGGTTCTGAACTAGGAGACATATGGCAATGTCAGGAAATATTTTTAGTTGTCACAACTGGAGAGTACTAGTGGCATTGAGTGGATAGAGGTCAGAGATTCTGTTACACATCCTATAGTGCACCAGACAGCCCCCCACAACAAAGAATTGTCTAGCCCAAAATGTCAGTAGACCCAAGGTTAGAAACTTGCTTTGTAGTAGTCTGGGATTGTACAAGGAAAATGCAGAAGGCTTCAACATCTTAGAAATGAACTTCAGCAGCCCATAATTGAAGCCAGGTGTAGTTGATCAAGTGACAATGGCTTTTCTAAAAAGTATGTATTTATGTACATTATAGGAATAATTATATGTTATAGGAATAACAGTTACTATGCCAAATTATCTTTGAAAAGCAGAGATTCTTAATTTGTGCCATGTACACTTTGGCAGTCTAATGAAACAAAATTAATGTTTTTAAATGTATAAAATAAAGTGTATAGGATTACAAAAGAAATCAATTACATTGATTTCATACTTTAAGAAAAACTCAAAATTTTGACGTAGTATGTCTTTTATTAAAGCATTATATTGTATAATCCAGATAACATGTAAATTTTAAGAGTCTCGTGCTCTACCGACTGAGCTAGCTGGGAGCCGCTCTGTAATCTTTTAGACTCTCAAAAACCAGCTCTAGAGAAGATGGATAATACTTTTATGGATAATAAAATAACATGGTTTATCTACAACAAAAATCTTCCCTAGCCAGGAGAAAAAGTCATTGTTGATCAGATTTTAAGAAAATCATTTACATAGTGGTTTTAAACTCGGGGTACATGAACTTGGATGACAAAATAACTATATTTAACTTAAATTTCACAGTTTCTTTAACTTGAAATTTAGTCAGCAAAATTCACAGTAGTGTTCACATCCTGGGAAGGACGGTGCAAGATTTTTATCACGCTATGCATTTTAATAGTGTGCAATTTAAAACTTATGAATTGTTTGTTTCTGGAATTTTCCATTTAATATTTTTGGACCATGGTTGACCATTTGTAACTGAAACGGATAATGGGGGACTACTGTACTTCACAATTGTTGTTATTAGATTAAATGTCAAAGATGTTTTGGATAAATTATTATACATTATAATATATTGATGTTTAGATCAGTGTCTTTCATGTCTTGTGTGAATAAATCATATATCTTGTTTTATTAAAAAGACAGATCATTTCATTTTGGTGTGGTTTTGATAATAATAAATGAGATTAGGTAAGATGAGTGTCAAAGCAAAAGATTAACATACCAGACGAATCTGCAACCAAAAAAAGATTGAGAATTACTGCCCTACAAAGTACAGTCATCCCTCAGTATCCACCGGGGATTGGTTTCAGGACCCCAACAGACACCACAATCCAGGAATGCTCAAGTCCCTTATATAAAACGGTGTAGTATTTGTATATAACCTACACACATCCTCCTGTGTACTTTAAATCATCTCTAGATTATAATACCTAATACAATGAATGCTATATAAATAGTTGTTATACTGTATTATTTAGGGAATAATGATAAGAAAAAATTCTGTACTTGTTTAGTACAGACACAACCATTGTAGGCCTAACCGCATAGTACACATCAGCAATAATGTAACTTCATTTTCCTTAATATTTTTGATCCACAGTTGGTTGGATCCAAGGATGCAGAACCCATGGATATGGAGGGCTGACTATAACTCTTTTGTCCAAGCCTCTTTAATCTTCCTTATCTAGTAATTAAATCATCATTTTCATCCTTATTCCATTATTTACTAAGACTTGTATTTCAGTCCTTAGCCTATCCTGTATGAATCAGTGAGTACCCATTGTAGGACAGTTTATTTAGTTTTATGATCTAAACCTGAAAAAGAAAATTAATACCAATTTTTAAATCAGATAAACAGCATCTGTTTTAGGAAACTTTGATCAGAAAAATTTGATTCCCAGTGTTTAGCACAATAACATCTTAGTGACAAAAGGATTAGTCATTTATTAGCTTTGAATAACAAAAATTCTACCTGTGAAATACTTTGGGAATTTTCCATCTTTTTTTAAATTAGTAAACTTTATTATTTTAGAGCAGTTTTAGGTTCACAGCAAAGCTAAGCAGAAAGCACTGAGTTCCCTGCCCCTCGCCCCCATGCACACTGTCTTTCCCAGTATCATCATCCCCCACCAGCATGGTACATTTGTTAAAACTGATTTGTTACAATCTACCTTGACACATCATCTCCCAGAGTCTATGATAAAGCTTTCTCAAAACAATGTAAAATTCTTTCAAAAATAGTATCTGGAGTTGGAGTGTTTGAGTTCATTATTTTACTTGTATGAAGACTTAGTTTTTTTCATCTTTAAAATTGGCATAATAATAGTTCTTATGTCTTAGATTTGGTGTGAGATTTCAAATGATATGTTGTATATACAGTGTAGCATAGTATGGTAAGTGCTCAAAATGTTTACAGTGATGATTATCAGTTAAAAATACGTATTTACATAAAATATATTAAGACAAAGATTAATTTTTAATTCATCTTTTTGTTTCTCTTTATGTGTTTATTTACTTTAGTCAAACCAATGTATGTATTTTAAAATAAGTTAGAAATTATCATTCACTTTACAAATTTGCTGTGGGATTTCTACAATCATAAGCTTCTCTAATGCGTTAAAAGACTGATTAAATTTGCCAAAATTTAATTTCCATGATTTTCAGGAAAACACCTATAATTTGGAGAGGAATCCATCCATATAGTGTCTTATAAACCTGTATTTATATTTGCATAAAAGCTTTATGTGAACAAATCCTAGAAATCAAAATTAAAGTTAGCTTTGAATGCCACTAAAACTAGATTCTTATGTTTTATTTCTAAATTATATCTTTGTAGATCTGAAGATGCTCGTCTTAAAAATAAGTATTTTGTGAAGAAGCACTAACCACTCTGTGGTTGCTTTCGCTTTTTTCTCTCTCTAAATGTGGGCAAAATTACCATTTCTCAGGGTGTTAAAAATCTGCTTACGAGTCAGTCAGGATCTTGATAATATCCCAGAAGCAGTCAAAATGCTGCATACACATCTGGCAACTAGTAAACCATCCAACTGCTCTTGGACTGTCACTGAATATAATAATGTATAGGATTATGTGTAGAAATAAATGTTCTTACGGATCATATTTTACGATGTTACCTTTGTGTGGCTGTGTGTGTGTGTATGTATGTACCGGGGGTGCCAAAAATGTGTAATACATACGACTTGTATTCATCTTTTGTTACCGGTATATATTGAGTATTTCAATTTTAACAGTTTTTGCCTTTCTTAAAATGTGTATACATTTTTTTGGCACCCTCTGTATATAATTGGTTAGAATAACTAGAGTATGGTAAACTCTTGGTTCTGGTTTATCTGGGATTTTGGTGGTGAGTTGATTCCTTTTGTTTTTTTAGAACTCTGATTTTTTCTTTGTTTTAATTCCTTCCAACACGAACTGCTCGCCTTCCAGTTTCATGTCCTTTCACTTTTCAAACTTGAAAAGCTTGAATTTAGGATTAATTATACATACTTACGTGTTTAAGTAATTTATAAAGGCAAATCCTGTTCTAGGCTGTCTTGAGCTCATTTTTATTCTTGTTTTCTATGAAGAATGTCTTCATTCATCAACAAATAATTATTAGTCTCCTATTAAGTGTCAAGTACTGTTCTGGGGGCTGGGGGCATAGCAATGAAGAAAAACTCTGTCCTGGGTGGAGTTTGCATTCTGATCCCAGTGATTGATTATGGCTCTGATAATGAGTCAGAGAAGGCTGAAAATGTAACTACTTCTTATCTATGAATACAATTTTATAAAATAACTGTGAAGCATGCTAATGAAAAAGAATAGAATACTTGAATTTTTATTCCTACGCATGTAAATAAGAGAAATATGGAAAAAATAGAAAATGACAAACACTTAAACCATGGTTTTTATTATTTTCCAATCTGCCCTTTGTTATCCTTGTTAAGTTTAATTTAATCAAACTTTATTCTTTTGTTTCTAATCTTTTCCAGAAATTGGCAGACCTTTCTCTTCGTATCCAACAAATTGAAACAACTCTCAATATTTTAGATGCAAAGGTTTGTATTTCTGAATAATTTATAGTATAAACTTTGCTGTATACTTATCAACCTTCTCAGTTATACTTAACTTTAAGTGCATTTGGGAATGAATTAAATTTAGCCCCTCCATCCTGAGGTGGTATAGTGTTTTTTATTTGTTGTTGTTTTTTAATTTATTATAATTGCAAAGGAAATGATAATTATTATCAGCCATTAACTGAGTCTGTTTAAATGTACACATGGATTGAGATTTCTTTCATTATGCTAGTCAAAAGCATAATGTGAGTAACATGTTAACAAATTGAGCTGTTATATAGTTTACTTCATTTGATGGAAAATTCCCAATTATCTTAATAGTAATCATTTGATAACACACTAAGAACTTTAGGTGTCTCCAGAGCAAAATTTGGAGAATGTATCAGCCGTTTTCCATTTACGAGTATATTAAATGCTAATGAAGAATATCAGTAGTTTGAAGTCAGAAAGATAACTAGCAAATATAAAAGGGTTGTTTTTATTTGAAAACTTGCAGATTTTGTGTGTTTTTTCTGTTTACATGTAATGGAGACACTAATATATTTTTGTGACTTTGTCCTTTTATCAAAAAAAATTCTGAAAAAATATTAAATATTTATGAGGAATTAAAATGACTAATATCTTTAGCATAGGATCATGATGTGTAGTTTGTACTTTCTACATCTTCTTGTGGACTCAGCCCCTTTGTTTCTCTCCAAACATTTCTCTAGCTTGGAAAATTTAGGCTACCTGGCCTTGAACATGTTCAAGATATCCTCTTAGCAGCCATAGCCACTTGAAACTATTTGGGCCATAGCCACTGTGCTAAGTACTGTCATCAGTCAACAGTTCTCAATGAATATCGCTGCTTCAGATCTTATTACCATTGGTTTTTCATTATTCTTTATTATGATTATGTATCTTGTTTTAATGTTTGGGGAATTCTTGACTTAGAGTCCAAGGTCACAAGTTGAGTTACTATATGGACAAGTTAACCTTAATTATTTCCATGGTCATAGAGTTAATCTCCAATATTAGCCAAACATCTGACAAATATGTATCACTGATATCAAGATTGAATCAGAAAAGAGGGTTTGCGTGGATCTTGCAACTCCAACCTGAGATGTTTAGCCACTAACAACAAGCTCATCTTTTGTATATGAAAAATAATACATTTTAGTAACATTCAGAGATAAATGTTTAAAAAAAAGGAGCTATATTAGACATGAAAATGTGATGACAAGAGTTTTGTCATTTCTCAAATAATTGAAATTTAAAATGTGCTACAAACCACTTTTTTTTACAAAGTGTGTTTAGTAAAAATCTTTTTACAACATCTTTGTGAAGTCAGTTTTTTATCCCCACCCTACAGGTGAGAAAATTGAGGCTTACAGAGATTTCCACAAGGTCACATGGCCTGTGACTTAAACCTAGGCACTTTGACTCCAAAACCATGCTCTTCTCATTCCTTACACAAGGATTCTTTCTAGTTTAAAAATAATTTCTGGGAAAATAATGATCATAAGCTAAATTAGATTTGTGAGAAATTGTTCAGAATATTATATTTGTAAATGCCTTTTCCTTTTGAATATTTTACGGCATAGATAATTTCAAACACCGAAGATGAGATTTTATAAACATGTTTCTCTGCACTTAACACACACACACCTAGGAACTTATAGTATTTAGCATGTAGTAGTATCCTCATATACCAACATTAATTTTATTTTCTCAGTTGTCATCAATCCCAGGCCTAGATGATGTCACATTTGAAGTATCTCCTGTAAGTGTCACTAGTGTCACAAATGAATCACATTCTGAAACCACTTCAGAGCAATCACAGGTAAGTATTTAAGTTCCAAGAAACATGAGCAAATCTTGTTGGTTGAACTAGATAGACCTAAGCAACAGGTTTGAAGGAAGAAGTTAAATAAAAATCTAAAACTTTGAATACTAACATTTTAAAGCCTTAAGATAGAAACTTAAGGCTTAAGATAGTTTGGAAAAAAAAAGTTAGGTGTTTTGTTTTGTTATTTGGAAGGGCTTCCTGAAGTTTATATTTTCTTTGCCAATAAAAAAAGAAAATTGATCTATACAGGACTTGGAAAAATCTTGAATATAATTACTTTCTTTAAGTTCACTATGGAAATTTTTTCTAAGCTCTTATAAAAAATGTACTTTTAAAATGTTTTATTATAGAAACTTTCAAGCATTCACAAAAATAGTGTAGTGCAATGAATACCCAAATGCCCATTATCCAGATTCACCAGTTAAGATTTTTGTGGCAGTTGCTTCATCTCTTTTTTGTCACTAGCTGAACTGAATCCCTGGATCATACTATTTCACCCCTGTATAATTCCTTGAGCATCTCTGAAAAGTTCTGACGTTTTCTTGCATAACCACAATGCTTTATGTCACACAATATAATTAACGCCGATTCCCTTGTTATCTAACGCCATGTTACTCAAAGTGTGCTTCATGGACCAGCAGCCTGGGCATCAGCCGGGGGCTTGTTAGAAATCTCAGGCTCCACCCCAGACTTACTGAATCAGAATCTACATTTTAGCAAGATCCCTAGGTGATTTGTAGGCTATTGAAATTTGGCAGATAGTGATCTAAGAAATACCAATTGTCTAAAAAGTGTGTTTTGGGGTTTAATTTGTTCAAATCAGCATCGTAAGTAATGGTCTTTACATTTGGTTCTTATGTTTTAATGTTCATTTATTCTCTGTATAAGTTTAAATTTTATATTACTTTTTATTTCAAGAAATAAAAATTTACGGTTTGAGAATAATCTCTAGTGTATCTCAGTGAGGTATTAAAATTCAAAATATGATAGTCATTAAAATGGAGAACAAGTGGACTTCCTATCTCTGTGGAGTTCTGCATTTGTATCCAGAGGTACTTTTGACAGGATATTTTGTAGATCATGATGCTGTTGACTGTGATAATGCCTAAGATGTAATGTGTGCTTCCTGTGAGCCAGGCTACTTCCAAGTGCTTTTCATAAATTACTAATAACTCATTTAATCCTCGCAACAACCCTATGAACTACATACTGTGTTATCAATTCTACTTTACAGACGGGTCAAATAAGTATAACAGAGGTTAAGTAACTTGCCGAAGACCAAACAGTAAATGTAAGAGCTGGAATTTTAACCCAGGTAGTTGGGTGCCAAAAGTCCTAGCTCTTACCTGCTGCATTACACGATACTGTCTCCAGCACCTGTGTTGAATTCATTAAACATACTGAGCACACGTGGTGTGAGACACTGTGGGAGGAGGCATATAGTTAGATATAGTATAGATTTGTGGAATGAATTAGATGACCATGTTCTAAACAATTACATACTAGAAAATTTAACATCCGTTTAAATTACATAGGAAATTCCATCATCATGGCCACTGGAAAACACATATAATATATAAGAGGAAAGCCAGATGTTGTAGAGGAGTTTAACTTAAAAGGTTCTTTCACTTAAATATGGACCATCCTTTTTCTAAAACAAGACATGTAAAAAATATTAAGAGTATTTCTACTCTATATAGTAGCTATGCTTTGGTGGATAGTAGCTGTCATGTTTCTATACATTTTTAAGTGGTATCTGTGTAACTTTGAATATTAATTTTTCCAGGTGCCATTATGAATGCTATCTTCAATATGCCTTTTAAAATTTATGCAGTTGTTTTGGTCCTGCCTATTTAAGGTCTCAAAAAATTGGTTATGAGTAATCACATCTAAATTTTCTAAAATTCAGAGTAGCCTAATATACCTTGGCAATATTATTTTAAAATTGTATATTAATTCATTTGGAGGATTTATGAAGCTCTGTTGGCTTCCTGAGTTTAAAAATTGTGGTAAAGTTGTGCATTGATTAGCTTAATAAAATGACTGTTTAGCATGTTTTTAATATTCAAATCAACTTATTTCTTCTCCATTGTTATTAATTGGTGTATTTTTTTGTAAAATATTTTGAAATGGATGTAAGTATGGCTTAACACAGAATTTCCATTGGCGTTAGTCAACTGACTTATCAGATAAAGGATAATTATACACGTTTTTAGAAATCATCCATTCATTGCAATCTCTATGCATGAGTCAAAGATCCAAAGTTTGCATACTGATTTTTCTGCAACTTTAATTTCATGGTTCAGATTTTATCATTACTCACAATAGAACATCCAATTGTGCAGATTGAGATTAATTTAAGAATAAAATGAAGGACAGTTGAGAGATATGATAGAGGATTTATTGGGTCATTCAAATAAGACCTGATATAATTAAACCTTGTTGAGGTCTTGACTATTAGGCAGAAGTTAACGGCTGAGTTTTGAGATTCAGTAGGCCTGTACATAATTAGCATTTAGTCTATTGTGCTATTGTGGGCGTTTATTGTCCATAATATTTTAAACATACTTGGGTCTTGTTTGAATTTTTTATTTAATTAAATGTTTTGGACTTTTTGTATTTATGTATTTTACAGATGAATACACATACACTCACTTCTGTACATTTAAGTGGCAGTATAACAGTAGTAGAAATCTAAAGGATTTTTGGGTGTTTTATTTGCCTCAGTGTTTTTGAAAGCTTTAATTTATATTTGAATTATCTAAGGAAAAATCTTAATATATAATTCACATTCATTTTAAAACTCAATATTTCAAGATATTTCTTGATTTATCTATATTTCAGCATAGATATGTAGACATAAAATTTGACTTCATTCTGCTAAGGAAATTCCTATTAATGCTAATACCTATACAAGTAATAAGTGAGAATTCACAAAAGCAAACTTACTCTAAATGTTATTTCTATGTTGATAGAAAAATCAAGATGTATAGAGACAGTCTTAGCTTTGCACTTAAGTGAGGGCAGGGTTGCAGCAAGTTTGAGGTAATACAATACTGTGAGAATTGCCTGTATGATAAAACCATTTTTATCTAAAAGACCATTCCTAGTATTCTTTACTGTACATAGTTTTTAGTATATAATGTTAACCACTATGTGGAGAATGTTACCATTAATAGTTGAAATATATAAAACTGGACAATTTTGTCTGAGAAATGGGTTTCTTCCACGAATTCTTTAGGCATTGCTTTCTAAGATGTTAGAATAGCCATATCTACTTAGAAAAAGATTATTTACTAAATTAGGAATTCAACTGTGCAGATGATAGATACCTAGAAAATCAATTTACTGTCCATGAGAGTTGTACAGTTGATGAATCGATAGTTTTATTACCTTTAAGAAAAGTTTCATTAAAATAATATGTCCAACCTTTAATTCATGTTTTATATCTGCATTCTGGGGACAAGTAAAGCAGGATTCTAATATTTTTTAATGCCATGAATATGTTTGCATTTTTAAGGAACAATATATTGTTAATATTAAGTGTACCTTTCTCTGAAATCATATTTAAATATTTGGGAACATATATTCCATAATTAAATTATTGGTATTTAAATTTAGAAATATGATTTTTTTCTGATAGTGATTGCTTTAGAATTATAAAAAGAAATATCCCTTTTAAGTAACATGATGGACCCCTTTTGTAAATTGTCTAAAGATTTACACGCAATACTCTCTACAGCAGAACAGTTTACAAGACTCTGGACCACAGGAAAGTGAAGTAACAGCAGAAAATATCTTAACTGTAGCCAAGGATCCAAGATATGCCAGATATCTCAAAATGGTTCAAGTGGTAAGCTAATTTGGTCTGTCTTCTCTGTCTAGCAGCCACGTTTGAAATTCTTAACCCTGGAGGTTTCATTGTTACTTTACAACCTGAGAACACTGCTAAACCGAGTGACCAAGTTTTCTATTCTCTTACTTCTTTCCTATGTTTAATGAATAGCCTGATAAAAAGTAACAAAAGATCAGACTTTTCTAATTAAAATTGATCTCACACTTCAGATTAACATAGTTTAATATAGATTTATGTAAATTTTTTTGCTTTACACAAAGTTATCAATGTAAATCTTGGATGTATCAATAGAGGAATGAAAGTGGACTGACTGTTCATTTGGTAAATGCTATGGCTTTAGCTTAATTCCTGTATGCTAGCACAAATAATGTTTTTTGTGTGTGTATTTTTATTCTGAATTTCATTTGTCAAGTGATTTGGTTCATAGAAAAAAGCTTAAGTTTCTTGGCCATGTAAGGTAATCCTTTAAATTTATTATATGATTTCAGAATTTTTATTTATTCTAAGAAATCATTACATAGTATGATACCAAAAATATCTGCAGTTGTCTGTAACAGCAGAAACTAATTTCTTTTCATTCCTGTAGAAAGTGCTGTTGCAGTGATTGAAGGAGCTAGCTGTTCATCATTTTTCTGTTAATTAAAAAATTTATGTTTTTGTACCATTCTATTATCAGGCAAAAGAAGTAATAATACTAAGAAGTACTAAGGACAACATTTTTATTTTGCTGTCCATGGCATTACTTATCACCAAAGTAATTTAAAAACATATACTCTCTGATAAAAGAAAGAATAGATTGATTCATTTAGAAGCTACAATGGTGACAATGGTAAGAAGAAAACACATTCGTTTTTCCTAGCTGTCAGAAGTGGATTTGTCACTTTCAGAATTCTTCACTGACAGTCAAAACCCTGGGCTCTAGCCTTTAGAAAAAATATCAACCAGACTTTGGGATGAAAATGTATGAAGTTCTTTAATAAAAGAATAAAGTAGAGCTAGTTTGAGCATGAATCGTGATAAATAAGTTTTTAAAGCTAGAACCCAGGAAACCCTAAGCTAAGCATAAAATATAAGTATGGACTGTTAAAAACTATATGTTTGACTCATTCAAACAAAAGAGGAAAAGTTTCAGAGGGACTTTGGAAGGCATTTATTTTTTTAGTCTCTCTTTGCCTAATGTATATAAAATATGAAATAGGAAAATCTACTTGATTATTTCTATAAGAATTCTCTGAAATCTTTGATTAAAACCTGTATCTTAGGATAACTGTTGCAAAATTACGTCTGATTTTACAGGAACTTTAAAAACTCTTCTGTATAATTCCACTGTCCATTTATCCACAAACATTTCTTAAACACTTACTTTAATGTACTATATTAGGTATTGTCTAGATTTATTTAGCCAGCTAAGGTTCCCAAAAACCACTTGAAATTTTTATTTTTGTTATTAATTATTTAGACACCTTCCATTGCTTTTCAGAATTGTGTGTGTGTGTGTGTGTGTGTGTGTGTGTGAGTGTGAGTGTGAGTGTGTGTGTATGCACACACACACATACTGGGGGTGCCAAAAAATGTATACACATGATTTGTATTCATCTTTTGTTATCGGTGTATATTGAGTATTACAGTTTTAATACACATTTTAAGAAAGGAAAACTATCAAAATTGTAATACTCAATATATACCAATAACAAAAGAAGAATACAAGTCACGTTTGACTTCTGCAACTACAAGAGGTGCTCAAGGTGGTTACCATCAGTGTCCAGACACTTCTGATGACGGAGAACTACTGCTTACGCAACGTTGACCAAAGTGTCCACCTGTAGACATTTTTTTGGCATCCCTGGTATATATCATATGTGTGTGAATAGATACATAGATAGATAGACAGACAGACAGACAGACAGACAGACAGATTGATAGATATAGAGATACAGATGTTTAAATGATCCCTTAAATATTCATTTTTCTAATTATATGGCTTACCATCTCACTAGGAGTAAAAGCCAAAGTCCTTTACAGTCCCATGAGATCCTATACAATTTAGCTCACTCCTGTTACATTTCTGATCTCATGTCTTCGCTCATTCTGCTCCAGCTCCACTGGCTTCATGTCCCTTGAATAAATATATGGACAGTCTCCTCTCTTGAGGCCTTTGCATCGGCTATTTTCTCTGCCTGAAACAATTTTTCCCAGATATCTTCATGGTGTACTCCTTTACTTCCTTTAAATCTATTAACTCCACTCTGGCCCCATTCCTTTTACCCCTTACCTGCTATATTTTTCTTCATATAACCTTCCAATAATATGTAAATTACTGCTTATCTTACATAGTTACTTTGTTTGTGTCTCTCCCACTATTAGAATATAAATTCCATGAGGGTAGGGGAGTTTTTGTATATTGCACTATTCCCCGTTCCTAGAACAATACCTGGTACATATTAATAGTATTTAACCTATGAATGAAAATGCCTGTATTTTCTCTATGCTGTTTTACCTTTTGATAGGTTTTGATGACAGATTTCTTTTTTACACTAGCTCAGTGGTTTTCAGACTGGGAAACTGTCAAAATACAAGTTCCTTGTCCCTACCCTACGAAATTAGAATCTGGAGTTGGAACTTGGAGCTAGAGCATGTGTAGTTCTAAAAAAGCCATGCTCATGAAGAACTATTTAAAACTATTTCAGCCTGTCACATCATTCAAAGAAGTTTTATTTAGAAACATTTATGATAGAATAAATAATTCTTCATTCTATTAAAAACAAACAAACAAACAAACATGCTCTAGCAGTACTTGGAGCTTAGCTTCAGCCCATTCCTTTAGTCTCACTGAGCAGGAGCAGGAGTTCAGTTTCTTGTGCCTCAGACTCTTCCAGATTTTAGTTTAATTTTCCTGGTTTCAGTACGTTATGTCCCCTCTGCCTTTGGTAGGAGATTCTGATTCCTCAGCATTTACAGGGTTCTGGAAGTGCTGTTTCTTTGCGGCATCTCCCTCTTCAGGCACATGGACTTGGCCTTCCTCTGCTCTGCTAAGTCAGCAATCATTTCCACGTTCTTGTGGTTCATATACACCTTCTTGTCATTAAAATTGGAGTTTGTGTTTGACTTCTTTGTGCCTTATTGTTTGGGGGTAATTTTCAAGGAGAAAGGGGGGAGCAACATCTTTACACTGCCATCTTCAAACTGTAAATTCATCCTAGTTAAATTTAATTTTATTGTTTTTAGTTTATTGTGCCAACCTGTATCCCAGAATCTTATTACCCAACTTTTGTTTCTTACTGCTCCCTGTCCTGAATTCCATTCTTCATACAAAACCACAAATCCTTCCCGATATAAGCTCCATGCTTTTCCACCTCTGAATCTAGATCCCACTTCTTTTGATTATTACATGTCCAAATTCTACTTATTTGACACGTTCCTATGAGCACTTTTACTAAATCATCCCTAGTTCTGAACCCACCAACACATCAAGCTTGAGTAATATCTCCCTTCATTGACCTATCTAATCACTTTATCTATATGTTTTATGGAACTTATGAGTTCATAACCTTGTTCAGTGATTATTTACATATTTTTATTTCCCCTGTTGAAAAGAAAACCATGAGAGGAAGAAGAGCTGTGTCTTGATTCACCTTTGTATTCACTTTAGCACTTTGCCTATAAAGGTGCTCAATCAATACTTGTTGAATGGATATTTTATCCTACATGTTAACGCTCCTTGCTAGCTTTGTGTCACTTGAAAATGTGTAGAAATGCTCCCATTTCTTCAGAGTACTGATTTACAATGTTTTGTGGTACCAAACTAAGAATAGACCAAGAAGAAGTCTCCCTCCTGATGCACATGAGTCTGCCAGTCATTAATCTTCCTGAGCCCTCTGTAAATCCACCGTTTCTCAGCTTCCTAAGTATATTATGAGTGACTGTTAAAATGACCAAGGGCAGGTATAGGCTACATGTTTGACAATGGCCGGGATTGTTTTTCTTGAGCACGATTATGACCAGGGTTCTTGGCACTTCTGCATCAACATTCAGTTCTATCTTTTTGCTCAAATGTTAAGTATGAAATAGTTAAATCTGTTCCCTCAGTGCTTCCTTTATCTGTTGAAGGATAAACTTTTCAGCATATAGGAATTTATCAGATGCTCGATTTGGGCAAAATTTAGCTGCCAGTACATCACATCTGTATTTTATCCTTGTGCTTGTTTGCAGCATGTTTTAGAAAACCTCATCTAAATTCTTCATCTGGCCAGGTGGCCAAAAAAGTATGCTCCACCTCATAATACAACAGTTGCCTTTTATTAGCCTCACTTAGGGGTTCCTTTAGCCCAAGTTCAAGAATTTCCATATTTGTGTTGATTTATAGGTATCTTTGTCCTTCCATTGTAAAACATGGTAATATATGCCTTTCAGATGCCAGTTCCTATTTATTAATAAGGGTTAGCCATCCCTGGGATTTACTTATTTTGAAATTTCAGGTTTGCTCTAGACACACACACACACACACACACTTTTTTTTAGGCTGTTGGATTTGTTTCCTATTTCTTTATATCTCTCCTGTTAATAATTACCTGCTACCCTGTTTACCCGAAAATAAGACCTAACCGAAAAATAAGCCCTAACATGATTTTTCAGGATGACATCCCCTGAACATAAGCCATAATGCGTTTTTTTGGAGCAAAAATTAACGTAAGACCCGGTCTTATTTTAGGGGAAACACGGTAGTTCTTCTATTTTTCCCCGTCATGTTATTGCTATTCATAGTCTTGCAGTTTTAATTGAGGATTTTTTTAGTAATTTATTTTTTTATTGAGGTAACATTGGTTAATAACATTATATAAATTTCAAGTGCACATTATAATTCGGTATCTGTATGCTCTATTGCATGCTCACCACCAAAAGCCTACTTTCCATCCATTACCATATACCCTTTACCCATTTCACCCTTCCCTGACATCCCTTTTCCTCTGGTAACCACCTTTCTGTTGTCTATGAGTTTATTTTTGTTTTTTTCATGTTACCTTTTTGTTTTATATTCCGTGGTAAGTGAAATCATACAGTTTTTGTCCTTTTCTGACTTATTTTACTTAGCATAATAACCCCAAGCTCCATCGTGTTGTCTCAAATGGTGATATTTCATCTTATTATGGCTGAGTAGTATTCTATTGTTTATATGTACCACATCTTCTCTATCCATTCATCCATTGATAGACTCTTAGGTTGCTTCCATATATTGTCTATTATAAGTATTGTTGCAATGAACATGGGGTACATATATATATTTTCAAATTAGTGTTTTCATATTCTTCAGATAAATACCCAGAAGAGGACTTGCGGGATCAGATCATATGATAGTTCTAGTCTTAATTTTTTGAGGAACCTCCATACTGTTTTCCACTGTGGTTACACCAATTTACATTCCCACCAGCAGTGTACAAGGATTCCCTTTTCCCCACAGCCTCTCCAACACTTATTTCTTGGCTCTTTGATAATAGCCATTCTGACAGGTGTGAGGTGATAGTCTCATGGTGGTTTTGATTTGCATTTCCCTAATAGCTAGTGAAGTTGAGCATTTTTCATATATCTGTTGGCATCTATATATCTTCCTTGGAACAATGTGTATTCAAATCCTCTGCCCTGCGGATTTTTTTATTCTTTGGTTTCAGTTTAAAGCCCCTTGATCATACCTTTGAGTCTTACTAAGGATAATCTTTTGGTTCTTCTGAGCTACTTAGCACTTTTCGAGGAGTATATAATCATTCTAATGTCATAAGTTAGCGCTGAAACTATTGTTCTTCAGCAGCAACTGCATAATTAGCAGTGTTTTCTATATCCATATCTTTACAGAACTATAACAAGAAGAACAGATGACAGTAGCACCCTGCTTTAGAAAATGCCTCACAGGAGAGTCCTTAGAGACCCATTACAATCTGTACATAGACTCCTTCAATTTCTGCCATTGACATGGGAAGAATCTAGATATAGCTTTGTATCTCTATACTCCAGGGTGATGAAATGCCTTCCTATTTTCTGTGATAGTCATCTTATCAGTTCATTCTGCTAAAGTGGTTCAGTTCCTTGAGTGTTGGTTCAAAGGGATATAGATAGAAAGAAAAACAAATCTGACCACTTCCTGTAAGGAGGAATCTAACCTCAGTTAATTCTAGAGGGTAGCTTCATTACAAATTGCCTTATCCATACTGGAAAATGTATCATTTTCCCAACAAGATTGTATATTTTTATTAAAATACCCAATTTTTCTTGACCTCAAAGGGTGACTAAGGTAACTCTAGCTTATCCACTACTCAACAATTTAGTTTTAGGTGTTAATATAGAGAAAGACTAATATCAGCATAATTCATCAAATGAGTTGCACTTTGTCTATTGGTATGGTCTTGAGTAGTTTATCACCCATCGTACACATTACTACATGTTACTAAAGCTGAATTTTAGAAGCTTATATTCTGTATAGGGAATTGTTTGGATTAACAAAAGAGAAGATAGCATGATCTCCAAAAAAACCTGTCTTTCTGAAAAAAAAATCACTATATTTATATCAAGATTATAAAAATGTATTCCTAAGATTCTAAAAATAATATTTCTGTATCCTCAAAAGGGAACTGACAGTTCCAGATGTCCTCTCAACTCCTAAGGACAATAACAAGATTTCTTTCATTTTTAATTGCCTTTATATTTTTATAATTTAAAAATGAGTTGTTGCTCCCCAACCAGAGTCTTATACCTGTAATTCCACTTAGGCTGAGTTTATCTTTTTCCAAAGTGTAATATTCTTCCACTCAGCATCTTAATACTTACTAGACCCTCAACCCTCTGGTAGTCTCTCCACTTTCTTCCTTTCTGAATTATTGTTTAGAACCATTTCATTCTCTCTAATAAAACAGAGAATAGACAAATGTTTTTCAAGCTACTTTAGCTTCTTTGCTGGTATAAAACCTTGAATTTGCTTGACAACCCATGTAGTGATCATTCACTTTAGACAGGAAGACATAGGAAGTCTGGCAAATTACAAATACAGATATTTAACAATTTTCAGGCCTCCTAATTATCAATGAACTACAATATTTTTGGCTTTCTTCCTAAGCTGCCACAAAATCTTCCTTTTCCTGGATCCTGGTTAGCTCCTGGAATGTACTACTATTATTTTGCTTTGCCTCACTTGTCACATACCTGCCAATCTATTTTAGAGCCTAGACAGTTAAAACTGCTCAGTTAATATAAACTCATTTGAACATAATCCAGCAGAATTTTTCAAATGTCACAAGTACCAGTTCACAGAGAAATAAGCAGTACCTCATTTTTTGGTCTCTATACCTTTTTCTTTCACTCCTGGGTTACTACCATCTGTGAGATATAAGAATGATTACAGTTCCAGAAAGTTGTTTATGTGAGACATTTGAATGCCTAAGAGTACACCCAGATCTTTACTCTGTACTTCTGGGATGCAACATGATACAGTTTCTTAGCTTTGTCATCCTGTGTGACCATGTTCAGGTCATGTTGCCTCTTAAGGCCTCAGTTTCCTCATACCAAAAATGAGACCTGAAGTTCTCTCTAGATTTATGATCTATTTAATTGATCCCCAGATTTGGATCTCATTATTAACGAATGTTCCTGGAACACCTGCTGGCATTTTCTGATTTTCTTTTCCTTTTTAAGCAAGTTTTACACAAGATTTTTCAGTGAGTAATACTGTTGTGTTCCAAATGTGACAGATAATTGATTCTGATTTAATGTTTGTTGTCATAATAGTGCAGCACAAGCCTTTACTAAATTACATATTGCTTTTATAACTTAACTGGAATTGTGTACATAGATCACTTTTCCAACAATTCTCCCCCTTTTACTGGCAGAGCTTGGTGAATCCTTTGCCAGTAATAAATTGTGCATTGGGAAAGTCCGACTTCCACATTAAGAAGCTAATGACTTGTGTTTTTTGAAACCAGATTTGCCAAAACAGTCTCTTCAGACACTTAGGCTTTTTTAAAGCTCTATTTTCTTTGGCTGGCTTAAAATGTGAATTGAATAATCTCCTTGGTTCTGGTGGTTCTGATGCATCTGTTGCCAGTAGTGGATGTTGGCCTGGGCAAATGGGACTTCCATTACCTAAGGATGAAGAGTCTCCAACTGATTATTAAAGATGTTGATCAAGAAGTTATGTACCTTGGACCTTGCAAAACTAATCAAGCATGAAGTAGAGTGCTCTTTAGATAAGGTGTAGTTTTTGTAAGAGTAATTAAAAGGTTTAAAAATATTTTTTGGGATATGACCCCAGTGTGACTTTCCATGGTCTAGAGAGCTCTAGGGTAAGTTCCTTGTCACTGACCGACAGTATAGTAAAAAATGGTTCATATATGGTCATAGCTGTGGAAAACCCTGCTATGGATTTTGTTTAACAACCATTATTTCTTTTCTCATCTTTTTTTAACTCTGTAGGTATTATAATATTAGTATGTGTTTTGTTTCCTTTATAATACCTATGATTTACTAATCAATATCAAGGTCAGTATTTTTTGAGCACATAAAACTTGAAGGGGGAAAACTTTTTGTGCTTTTTTTGCCTCACACTGTACAATGATTGATTTCTCACACACATGAACGTAGGTAAAGGTGCAAATAAACATTTGTCTGTTGAATTAATTGCATAATTTAGCCAACTTTGAAAATTGAAAAGGGAAATACATTATTCTTCCCATCAACTAAATGGCCAGCCAGATCCATTTGACCACAACTAAAAGAAAGAAGCAAAGGTTAGCAGAATGGTAGACTATATGAGTAGTAACTTTGAATTGGGATAAATGGAACTCAAGTGACCACTGTTCTTTTCCTTCCTCTGCATTCTATCTTATATCAAATGCTAGAAGGATTGGATAGCAATTTCCCCTAAGGCAGAAAACTGACAGCCACCAGTTGGGAGCCCCTGGGGTGTTACTATGCTTTGCCATGGCCTGAGTGTCTGGAGAACCTAGAAACAGGTAACTTTTTGTTGTATTTTTGGTAAAGAACTACCAAAATTCCTTATTCTCTGCTAAAGTCAGTGAACTAGCTTCTAAGGAAACCATGTGTGAGAAATTACTATGCCTGTTTGACAGATGGTGATTTGTCAATATTCTGGCTGCCCTTTGAACCTTCCCCAAGTTGCCTTCAAAGTTAGAGTTCAGAACCAGTCATACCATGTGCGTATTTAATGTTGAGAAGTATTGCTTTTAAATGGTGTATTTGCCCTTTTGTTTATTCTTTGCTGTTTTATTTTTCTTATATATGTTTGTTAGAGAGCAGTAAACAGTGATATTGCTAAATTCAGGTTTTCAATTTCATACTTTCCCTGATGTATGAAGTTAGAACACTGAAAGAAAAACATGTAGTGGGACAGGTACTACCAACTTACATGGTTGTCAGTATCCATTTGGTAATATTCTATGCACCTGCCTTGATTCTTATCTATGCCTTATGTAGTCTTCACTAATAACGACTGTTGCCATAATCATACAGCTCGGAATATATTAATACTGATACCACATTTTTCATTATAGTTATCCTCGGGTAGCATTCAATTACCACAAAAGTGTTGATTTGGTAGCATTCAATTACCACAAAAGTGTTGATTTGTGAATAATTTGTTTCCAGGAACTAATTATTTAACCATAACTATGTTTATTTATAGTGCTTATGGTTTCTGGAAAAATATATTTTCAACTCTGAACCTCACTCAGGAGGGTTTGGAATGCTCAATGAAAGTTGAAGAATTCTGTCAGACCAACAAGCAGGTGTATACAGATATTGGTCTCCATTAGAGTTATAGGAGGACATTTGGCTACTGTACACTTGCATTCTTTGTTTTTAATAATATATCAGATAATTAAAAATTAATTTAAATTTAAAAATAACTTAAAAGGGGGAGTAAGAGAAACATAAATTTGAGAATGCAAAATAATCTTTTAAAAATAATAAGGAAATAAATTTAGGGTGCTAAATTTGTCAAATCAGTTTTTCTTAAATATAGAAGTATGTTTGAAGAATATATTTCTTAAGGAATATATTCTCTATATTATAGTTTTGTGTCATTGGTATCATAATTAAAATAATTGAGATAATGTATAGGACAGCTTATCTGAAATAGTCCTTTCAAACCAAAACATGTAATTCTTTATTTCAGTTTATTTATTTTGCTAAACACCAATAAAATTTACTTCATCTGCCCTAAATTCACTATAACACTATACTTCTATACGCCTCTGCCCACAAAAGAAAGAAAAAAGAAGGAATACAAATAAGCAAGCAAGCAAGGAAAGGCAACTTTTAGAGGATAAGCTTCAGGTAGGTTTAAATTTCATAGGAATTTCCTTTAAATGATATGTAAAATGGGAACTAACAAAGACAGAGGCATTCAGCAGAAAAATATTTTTAACTTTTTTGACTTCATATCTTTCATTCCAACTTCTGTAAACAACTTCTTCGCTCTTACTTAGAAGTTGTGACATGACTATTAATGTTCACAAGGAAGCTTTTGAAGACATACACTAACAATGACAGTTTTTATACTTGCTGAAATGTGTGGTGTAATTCTTTTACTCAGATCCAATTATAATTTTTCAGTTACCCAACTTTGATTTCTCAGTGCCCGTCTATCTTTCTTTCCTGCTGACTACCTTCGTCAGAAATATGGTACCTCTGATCAAAGCTTTTCAAATTGGTGAGGAGGAAATAATAGTAATGTAAATTAAGTAGCTACTTACTTAGGTTTACTCTTTATAGAAATATTATGATTCTCACCTTAACTATAAATTTGTTTCTCTAAGATTATGGTTAATTAATGGGGAAAAAAAGTAAAGACCCCAGGAGCCAAATGAGCTATCGTAAGGAAGTTGAGTCACCTGAGGTGAAAAAAAGTGTCTCAGAGGTTTTAGAGACCATCAACTTGACAGAGGCACTTTAGCACCGTTATTTGGACAAGGATCTCAGATACTGGAAGTATTCATAATGGGGTGGACTCTCCTGGTGTGGAAAATAATGTGCCTTGAATAGATCACGGCAATGTAAGATGCAACAACATACCTCATTTGTAAGTTAATTTTTTGGTAAGGATTATTTTATAATTTGCAGAAAATGCTAATATGTTAACTGTATGATTTAAAGGGAAATAAAATTGATTTCAAAATATTTTATTGGGAAAAATGAATGAAAATTATATGTTCCTCTACCTGAAGATATGTACATCTTTTGTATTTATCTTAATACTGAATTTAAAAAATAAACGTATCTCTGGACCTAAGTATAGCTTACCAGAGTTTTTCATGGTATAATACAACATCCCAACTTTTCTTATTCTTTTCCTAGTCTGAGTTCACAAATGACTTTTATTCAGTTAATTGGTTAGACCACGTGCTGTTGACACATTAATACCAGATTGAGGACCCTTCATTGTGGTTCTGTAGCCTCATGGGGTGCCTAATTCTGGCCACTGCTCTTTAAATGGGTGCCTATGGGCAGTGAATGAGAAATTCATAATACATCAGTTCAAACACATTACCACTATTGAAAAATTAGTTCAAAAGTGAACATTCTGTGGTTTCAATCAGTAGAATTATCTTTATCATTAATTACTAAGAAGTCTATTCTTTATATCTTTTATTGCTATATTTGGAGATATTTCTTTAAATCCTCTTGAATAGGTACATATAGCAGTAAGTTTTCAAAAACTGAATAAGAGACCATCTGAACTTGTTACACTTTTAATTCAAGTAGCAAATTCCAAAATGATTTGCAATGATTCTTTTTAAAGTTTTTGTTCCTAGAAAGTAAGTAAACATATAGATTTAGACAATTCTAATCAATACATGTCTTCAACAACAAATATCATTTGAGTGAAATGAGGTGTAGCAAAGCTGTAATGTATCTGACGTATTCATAATGGTGTTATAGCATTAATTAGCCTATCAAAGCGAGTCTTTAAATTATTGGGTTTTTTGCATTATAATAAAGGGAGGAAAATGGGTCTTCCACAGCACCAAATTACTCCTAAGTCAACAAATATTTGAGGCGCTAAGAAATGGTCAATACCTAATATTTATCATGTTACAAGAATATTCGGGGGGGGGGAATCAATCACATGGGAAAATAGATGCAGCTACCGTGTTTCCCCGAAAATAAGACCTAACCGGAAAATAAGCCCTAGCATGATTTTTCAGGATGACATCCCCTGAACATAAGCCCTAATGCGTCTTTTGGAGCAAACCTTAATATAAAACCCGGTCTTATTTTCGGGAAACATGGTATATTTTGAGTCCCATAACAATAAATTCCCTAACTTTTTGAAATAAAATTTTAAAGGTTTTCTTGATAGACATTTAGGTTAACCTTTGTTCCCATGCCTAAAAGGCACAGATGGAACTGCTAACATGTATTTATTTTATGAATAAAGTAAGAATAGCTGCCTTACCAATTTCCTGGAGCCTAGTCATGGCCTGTGTCATTTTTGTCCATTTTATCATGTGATTTGTTCCTTCATCTTCAAAGATAATCTGATGCGCAATTAGTGGGGAATACTTTCTCCCTGTGGAACTGATCTCTTGAGATAACATTGAAAGGGAATAATTTCCTGTTAGGTCCATGGACACTGGGAATTGTGCCAGTCAAGATTTGTGAGCTGCTTCTTTGCCCACATACTTAGGTTCAAATGAATGACCCATGCAGGCAACAGTATCAGAGTTAATATCAGAATCTGTCATTTTCTAAATCCGTACAGTCATTAGAAATAAAGCTTCCCTTTTTTTAGGTAGCCATCTTCATTCTACAGTGATTAAAAGGTTTAAATTAATTTTGTATTCCTTTACAGAAAGCTTCCAGAATGAGAAAAGATGGAGCGTGCACTTGCTTTTGTGTTATGGTTTATTTAGTAAACATTCATTATCTATTATATAGAATATTTCATCTAAAAATTTTATCCTAAATATAACACCCTACTAGTATATTTCATAAAATGCAGTATAGATATTTCAAAGAGAACATTATTGAAAATCAGAAGGCAAAGAAAGGATTGAGCATTTTACTAAGTTAAAATTAGCCTGATTGGGGGACTGGCTGCCTTTTTCTAACCCATAGCGTCTTTTCAATCCTACTCATTCCCTTTCCCTTCAAATAAAACAAGTACCATCCACCTATCAACTCAGTAGATCTTTTCTTATATTGTTGACCTAGGTAGGGAAGAAAACTTCACAAACTTCATATTTTCCATCTTTCATAACTGAATTGTTATGATTCAAACTCATAAACTGAGAGGGAAAACTCTAAAATATAAGGCACTTTTTTGTTATTTAAAAAAAAGGGAAAGTAATTTATCTCTATTAGATTGATTAAGAGGTTTTTGTTTTTTTTCTCCTAATCTAAAACTTTAGGAAAATTTCAACATGTTTTATAAAGGAATGTAGTAGCTTGGCTTTCATTAACACAATAACACATAAATGTAAATATTGGCAGTCCTATAACCCCAAACAGTTTTTGTGATATAAGAAACTAGTGTTTAACTATTACTGCTGCCATCATAATTTCATTACTGTGGCTTCTTTACACACTTTCTCCAGTGACGCAAATAGACATGATTTTTTGGAACATCAAACTTATGGCTGACTTCTCTCTTCTTCATTACTTATGTTGGACAAACTGCCATTATCACTTGCCAAAAATAATCCCACAGTTCAGTAGACTTCAGTTTTGAGGCCTCTCCTGTCCTCCTAAGACCACCAGTAGCCTTGTCTCTTAGAGATTAGAAATTGGACACTTCTTTGATGTTTAACAAACCAGGCTGTTCCTTAACCTCTAAGAATGAATATAACAAAACAACCAATTTTCTAAGCAACGTCACTAGAAACATTTCAGCAAATCCCTTTGGAATGCATCCTTTGTAACAGGCCAAATTATTTTTGTATCACGCTTTACGAGATTTTTATTAAGGTGATGATAATAGTAAAGTCTCTAATAGGGAAAGATATTATCAGTTATATGTATCTTCCTTTATCTATATATATATCCAGATACAGAAATGACTAAAAACTCACTAAATTTTGGTAATAGTCTTTTGCTGGAATCAGGTTCGAGAAACTAAGAGTAGAATAGGGAGCTTATAGAGTTCAGACTTCTATTATTCTTATACTATAACCAAGTCCATGAAACTAATGTTAAAATAGGGAGCTTATTTAATTCCACCAACTTCCCAGTTCCTATTCCTTCCTTCCCTTTTACCACCTTCCCTCACTCCCACCCTACACACACTTTCCTTGCTGTATTTTAGGAAATGTGTGTTTTTTTTGTTTTTTTTTCAGTCTCATTTCTTTTCCCTTCTGTTTTCTCGGTTTTGTAACTTGTTTGTTTAACCTTTCCAATGATATCCTGTGGATTATGCTAAAGTATAATAAATAAGTTACATAGTCAAGTTTGTAGAAAGACCTTATACCATCAAACCATAGTTAATAGAAACTGAGAGGTCTTTTTAAAGAAGTATGACATTAACTCTGCACTTTTTCCCATTTCTCCTTAAGCACTTCAGTGTTTTTTTATGAAATGTTTCAAACTTCTAATTTCCCTGTTATACTAAATAGTTGAATGGCATTTAATTATCAAGCACAATTCCCAACTTGGTTGTTCAAGTAGTCAACTTTCTCTTCCATCAAATGAAATTTATTATTATGTGATCATTAAGTACATTTTATTTAAAAATATTTCTCTCAAGTCTTAGTTCCAGGTAGTATATTTAAAAAAGTGGTTCAAGTTTTAATCTCATCCTTACTTTATCCCACATGTAAGAGTCTGTTAGCATTCCATTGCCCCTTAGCAACTAACTGCTTTTTTATTTTGTCTTTCATTTATCCTTAAATTTCATAAGCTAACAAAAAGCCCAGAGTTTTACCTTCTACTGTCTTTGTCTTCCAAACCTATCGTATTTCATTTTTCAGAATACCTTAAAGATTGCCCTATGGAACAAGTATTACATTCAGCAGTATGGTTTTGAAGAAAATTTTGTGATGGTGCTATTTATTTTCATCCATCTAATATTTAAGATGCATTTACGTATCCATTGTTACCCGAGTTTTAATAGATTAAATTTTACTAATTTATAAAATAAAACAGAACAGTTATGAAGATAAATGTATGAATGGGCCTGTAAATGACAGCCTTGCCTTTGCTACTTCTCAGGAGGGAAAGTCTTCCTGGTAACCTGCAAATGTAAAAGAATCCTTTGCTTTCCCAACCTCCTTTAACCTCGCAAGCTGTAGAGAACTTGGACTTTTTCCTCCTCCATTGCAAAAATAAAAGATTATGGTTAAAGAAGGCATTTTTGCTGGACATCTTTTAAAAAGTAAATAAGAATTAAAATTTTAATATATTTTCTGGTTTTAAAAATGAGGATTATAATTCATCATGATCTGAACTTAATTTGGCAAGATCTGTAACAATGAGAGATACATGGTCATTAACTCTGAAGACTTTCATGTTGAATTTATAATCCACTTTACTCTTATTTTTAGCATGTGCTTGCCTAGACTTAAACACAGATTTTATTGGGTAAAATGTAAAATGAAATCAGCATTTTGAAGGAGGTCAAATATCTGCACAAGTATGCATTTGTTCTTAAAAAATATGTTTGAGACAAGCATACATATGATAGATTAAACATTTATGTATATTTCTATGTATTTGTGTTTTTCATTTTAAATAAACTCCTATCCCATCTTCAAGACTCACCTCAGTGAATCCTTTGCTGGTCATCAACTCTGCCTGCCTTTCCTTGGTTCTAACATTGCCCATTATACAGGGCTCTGTTATCAATTTCATGCTTATATTGTGGTCATGCTTGTATATGTGGTCATATTGTGGTCATATGTGGTCGTAACACATCTATTAGACTGTACTCCCGGAGGGCAGGGGCTGATTATATTTTTATTTTCTCAGCATAAAGCACTGTGCTGCCGTAGTGATGTGAGCACGGAGGTGTAGGACTGTGATAACAGAATTCTACTACTGACCACGTATGCTCCTAACCACCCTGTAAGATCCCTGAGACCAAAAAACTGTAAGATCCCTGAGACCTCAAGGGACAACTGCAAAATAAAGCAGGGAACCTTGGCTGGATGGGTGCCCAGAAACTTCAGGGTAGGGCTATGAGAAATTGGACTGGAGCATCAGAGCTCCTACGGGGCCTCTTTCTGTATTTACTCAGAAATAAATAGAAATTTACTTGAAAAGGGAACTGATTTGATGGATAAATAAACATTTATTGAAAGCTCACTTGTAAAGTTCAAAACTGAATGTCCCAATTGGCTAGTAACATGGGAAGACCAAAGGGAAGAGTACACAACAGCAATAGAGAGGTGACTGAGCTTTCTCCCATGTGGGCCCTGGCTCAGCTTACGCCTCCTACCTACCTCATGGGATGAAGAGAGATGAAGGAGAGTCCCAGCCACGCGTTCAGCCTTTTAAAGCACAGTGACCCCACTTATTTTGAAGGTGATATAATCAAAGTCCTCAAATTTAACACATCAGGTTAATATATGCTCATCTTTTGGGATGATGTGAAGAGGAGTTGGCAAAGAGACTTGATTGCATCTTCTCTCCTTAGAGCTTTATAAGTGAGCTTTCAATAATTGTTTATTTATCCATCAAATCAATTCCCTTTTCAAGTAAAATTGTATTTTTTTCTGACATTGCCTTTTCTTACTATTTTGATGTTCTTATCCTGAACTTTGAAATTCACATATTCTCAATGTTTTTGCAACGTATACACTTCTAGAATTGTCATTGCTTAGTGTTGGTATTGGTGTGGGGAAGATGTAGAATACAGTCCCAGGAGAGTTCTTTAATTGTATTTGACCTTTGTGCATAATGTGTCCAAAGGGAAGGACATTGCTTATGAAAAGAGCATTAACATAGCTATACTTAAGAGTAGAAACCCCTGAAACCTTTATTTGAAAAGGAACTTATTCATGCTATTAAGTATTCATTGTACCGGTCCATCCAAGGCTTTAATCATTTGAATTATCAATGTTTTCTTTCTTTTGGTGATATAAGAAGAGAGGGAATATAATACCTGGCTTCTATACAGCAGAATTACTAATGCAAAAGCTCAAATATTTCATTTGGGCTTATATGGTATTGGAAAACACTGATCCATTAAGTCAGTTAAAATGTTTACTGTTTTAGATTATTCAAGTGCTATGCACATTCTAATATAAAAGCAAAATAAGAGTTATTTTAAATGAGCCATTTAAAATGAGCCACCAGTTTTAAGCGGTATGTGGAGACACATAAAGGAGGCAATTTTTTAGCTTCTATTTCTTTAATTTTATTAAGAAATAATTGACATATGTCACTGCATAAGTTTAAGGTGCGCAGTGTGATGGTTTGATTTACATATATTGTGAAATGATTACCACAGTGGGTTTAGTTAACATCTATCAGCTCATAGATGTGCAATAAAAAGAAAAGAAAAAAAATTTTCCTTGTGGTGAGAATGCTTAGGATCTACTCTCCTAACAACTTTCCTGCGTCTCATACAGCAGTGTTAACTGTTGTCATCATGTTGTACATGACATCCCAGGACTGACGTGTCTTACTCAGAACTGGAAGTTTGTACCTTTTGACCACGTTCCTCCTATTCCCCCTCCCCACCCACTCCTACCTCTGATAACCACAAATCTGATCTCTTTTTGTATGAGTTTGTTTTGTTTTGTTTTAGAGTCCACATATAAGTGACCTCATACAGTATTTGTCTTTGTCTGACTTATTTCGCTTAGCATAATTCCTTCAAGGTCTATCCATTGTCCCTAATGGTAGGGTTTTCTCATTTTTTCTAGCTGAATAATGTATCTACGAGTATATAGATATAGGTATCTATACAGATATAGCTATATAGACATATATCTCACACCTTTTTTATCTATTCATCTATCAAGGAGCACTTAGGTTGTTTCCATGTCTTAGCTAATTATAAATAATGCTATGAACATGGGGTGTAGATATCTTCTCAAGTTAGTGTTTTCGTTTCCTTTCCCAGAAGAAGGATCGATGGATCATATGGTAGTTCTATTTTTAATTTTTTGCTCAACCTCTACACTGTTTTCCATAGTGGCTGCACCAATTTACAGTTTCACCAGCAGTGCAGGAGAATTCCCTTTTGTCCACATCCACTCCAGTATTTGTTATCACTTGTCTTTGATGATGGCCATTCTAAAAGGCGTGAGGTGATAACCTCACTGTGGTGTTAATTTGTATTTCTCTACTGACTAGGGATGTTGAGCATCTTTTCATGTAACTGCTGGCCATTCATATATCTTCTTTGGGAAAATATCTATTCAGGCCCTTTGCCTATTTTTAAATTGGATTATTTGGTTCTTTGCTATTGACTTGTATGAGTTCTTTCTATATTTTGGATATTAACTTCTTATCAGATATATGGTTTGCAGATTTTTTGTTTCCATCGTGTTGGTTGTCTTTTTATTTTTTTGATGATTTCTTTTGCTGTACAGAAGCTTTTTAGTTTAATGAAGTCCTACTTGTTTTTTATTTTGTTGCTTACGCTTTAGGTGTGACTTCCCTAAAAATCATTATCAAGATCCATGTCAAGGAGCTTTTTTCATATGTTTTCTTTTAGGAGTTTCGTGATTTCAGTCTTTAATTCACTTCGAGTGAATTTTTGTAAGTGGTAAAAGACAAGGATACAATTTCATTCTTTTACATGTGAATATCCAATTTTCCCAGCACCATTTATTGATAAAATCGTCTTTTCTCTATTGAATGTTCTTGGCTCCCTTGTCAAATATTAGGTGGCCATATATGCTGCGTTTATTTCGGGGCTTACAAGACTGTTCCATTGGTCTGTTTTTCTGTGTTTATGATGGAGGCATTTAATGATTGGATTATTATATTGTGTTCTTTGCTTAGGGTGTTCCAGTCATGGCAATAAGAAACAAAATGGTATCAGAAGGACTAGACCCAGATCTTCTTGAGTAAGTAATTCTTCTAATATAATGATATCATTACCAAGATACTGAATTTGTAATACTGAGTTATAATAAAAATATTTCAAACTCTCTCTACTTTTTCCTATACAGTGTTTTATAATTGAGGAGACCACCTTCATAAATAGCATCTCTGCTATGTTACAAAGATAAAAAATCTACCCTATGCTACTAAAACCAGCCTTTGCACATTTAAGAGCATTTACAATAGATCAGTGGTGAATCTAGATATCCAGAAGAGATGGAATTTGATGACAGTTTTGTTACATAAAAGTAGGGCCCATAAGAAATGTGGTTTTTTTCCATGCTGCCTGCGTTGTCTCTCTTTTCTTCCTTCTTTCCTTCCTTCCCTCCTTCCTTCCTTTTCTTTTCTTTACTTTTTTCTTTTCTCTTCTCCCTTCTTCCTCTTCCTCTTCTTTTCTTTCTCTTTCTCCTTCGTTTCGCTCTCTCTCAATTATCTACCAGATTTTCATTTCAGACCTCACTGTATAGGAAATTTACCATAATCTAAGTTGAGCCAGAGTGAGAAATAAATAGGTTAAAGTCACTCTAGATCCACATTAATTGTTATTATGAAACTAGATACTGGATTGTGTGAGTTTTATTAACTATTTGTTGAGAAATGCTGACAATTTGTGGCTCAGAAATTTGACAATAATTTATTCCATCCAAGCAAACCTGGCTACATAGCTCATCCTGGATAAAATATATCTTAATGTATTATTCAGAACTAGACTGTTTTGTAAGTATCTAGATACTTATAAACAGTCTTTCCAGTTTGGGGCTTTTAGTTCACCCCAATGTATTTAGCTATGTTATTCAGGCATTCATGTTGTACTAGCAGTATACTACTTTGGAATTTTTCTTGGCTCTCAGCCCTTAAACAAAATGTGTTCATTTTGGAGGTGAAACACCATAAAACAGTCTCTTTTTCATATTTTATCATCAAAAGTATGAAATTTGGGAATTTTTAAAAAGTTTTTAAGAACAGATTTTCAACATGTATCTAACATTTAATAATGTCCAAGTAGCAAACAGTTCAATTGCATGGATTGGTAATTTGAACTAAAGCATCTTCAGGATATTTGACATTTATTCTGGAAATTGTTTCTGACACACACACACACTTTAAAAGCAGATGGATTGTGACATATATTTTAATGTGATTGAACATATGGGTCCAATCCATTTGGTACTCACTGTAATATATGTTATAAATATACTTAACATTGACCATGACCTTTTTTTTTTTTTTTTTTTTGCTTCTGGAAATACACAGTAGACCTGCTATAATAACAGAGCTAAAGTGACCTTTGAAATGATGATTTTTCTCTGGAGAGAAAATATAATAAATGGAAAACTAGCATCCCAATAAGCATCAACATACATTGACTATCCAATCCCTTTACCCCTGTGGCTTCATTTTGTCCACTGTTCAGACTAAAGCTACTTCATAATCCTTTACTTAACCAGCTACCCACACTAGCATTTTTAATATCCCTCACATCTGATCACATCACGTGCTTCCATGTCCATTGCTGTTTAGTTCAACCTCTCATCATTTCTCACCTGAGTTATTATAATAGTTCCTGACTGGTTTTCCTATTCTCTTTTAATCTGTTACTAAAGCCTGAGTGTATCTGTTCATACTTCATTCTTCATTCAAATCTTTCTGTGACTCTCTGCTGCCTTCAACATATAATCTAACGTATTAGAATTGCATATAAATACTTTTATCATCGAGACCCAGATTCTTTCTCTGGCTTCATTTCTTGCCTATCTTATGTAGCTGTAACAAACTACTGGCAGTTCTCCATATGTATCATTTTCTTATTCCCTTTTGGTGTCTTTGAATGTTTTCTCTCTTCTCCATGGAGCTCCCCTTCCCCCATCTTATTGCTCTGGCTGATTTCATATTTCAAGAGTCCATTTGGGTATCACCACCCTAAGAAGTCCATGGATGGCTACCAAGAGGCGAATCCCTGGTACCCCTAATAATTCCTTGATGTATCCCACTTAGCAAGTTTGAGGGTATGTCATTGTCTGTAAATGTTGAAAAACATTCAGTTGCAAGATGGTGCCAAGTTTTAGGGTAGAATTCCAGTAACAGCTCAAACATCATCTTACAGAAAAGCTACTCCTCAACCACAGCCTGGAGCCGGAATTCTGCCCCATTACCTCATAAGTACAGGCCATTGGTCACAAGGGGCACTGGTTGGAATGGGGGTGACTCACTAGAACCTATCACCACTACTGCTAGCAAACCAGCTCCAACTGCATTTAGCCAGATATGATAAATGGAGGAATCAACTGTCTTGTTAATGAGGAATTCTGGCACTCTGATAATCATGTTTACAGAAAAGTTGAAGAGCCTCACTTTGGGAGAAAAGTCTGAGCTGATGAAGAGAAGAAAATGTGCCACCCAAGTGAAGAGTGTACTTTCATTTAGAATCGTAGGTACATAGTAAGCCTCAGCCAAGAACTTTCAGTAAAGATTGTTCTGTTTCCTTTTTTCTTTTAAAGTATAAACATACACTTTTTTTACTAGCCTTAGATAGTAAAACAGACTCATATAACTGCCTAGATTTGCCTGAACTGAGCAAAAAGCAAAGCTGAGGTTGATATAAAATAACTACTGATTAGAAAATACATTGTTATTTGATTGTATATAAAATTTCGGAAGCTAAGTGTACATAATTGTAAACTAAAATAGTTTACATGATAAAGGAGAAGAGAGCCTGGCTCTTTTCCTAAGAAAAATGACTATTATCGAATTTTAGAAATTCTGTAAAACTTAAGAAAATGTCTAATAATTACCAAATAAATAGTATTTGTGTGCTGCTTCTAAGGGATTAATTAGTTTTAAAAATCCACATTTTTGAAAATAATAATAGTTCTTATATAACCAAGAATTAGTCCTGTTTATTGTAAAAATTAGTTTCCAATGCCACTGAAAGAAAAAAGATACGTGAAAGAGTACCTTTGTCACCTCATACTCAAAAGAGTTTAATGGGAAAGAAAATGGAAAATTTTAAGGTTAATTTGTTTTAGTTTTGTATTCAGAAATATAAAACAGGTAAACCATGCCTTGTAAAGTCTTCCAATCAATGCCTGGATTTTTTACCAGGGGAAAACAAAGAAAAAAAAAAGCATTTCTGTCATATCCTGTTCTAGGCTTACATTTATGTCCCAGAATTAAGGTTGTTTACTATTATTATGCAGTAATTAGTATTTGTACTACTCTTGGATACAGAGATTAACCCTTGGGCCTGCCCATCAGCTAGAGATGAAATTCGTGATGGTTAAAGGCTCAGGCTAAAGCAGACTTCAGTAATGGTCAGCTTGCTGGGTTTCAGGTTCTGCCCTGCTACTTTCTAGCTATCTGACCCCGGACTAATTACCTAATCTCTCTGTGCATCAGTTTCCTCATCAGTGTAATGGGAAATGGAAGAATTCATAGAGTTGATTGGACTAAATAAGATAAAGATGTAAACACTTAGCACAGTTCTGGATAAGCAGTAAGCGTTAGATGTGATTTATAAATGTTATGTAATGGAGGAAGATATAGCAAGTTCTAAACAACTTACCAGGCTTTAGGATCACAACTTGTTTATAATCCTGTAGTTACCTGTATACCATTGTGATGAGACAGGTAAAGGGTTAACAGGAACCGGCTTGTGAGCTGGTAGGAAGGAGCTTAAACATTAACCACTTATCTCTGAATCCCTGGCTAGCACTGCACCTGAAAGCTGACAAGCACCTTACATCCATCGTAGGTGGGAACGGAACATTTCCCAATCGCAATAGCAATCTCCTGCAAGCTGACATCCATCATAGATGGGAACAGGACAGACAACTGTAGTAGCAGCCCTCCTGCAGGCTAACAAGCACCCTATATCCTGCTTAGAAAAATGTGAAACTCGAGCTAAACAAAAACCTTGCACAGCTGTCTCCTTCAGACTCTGCCCTGGCAAACTTCTGCCAGTATTTCTCTTACCCCTCTGTCTCGGTGGCTCTATCAGACTACCCAGGCAAAACTTGTTTTGCCAGTTCAAAACAGAACTCTCTCTCTCTGCCTGACTTTCAGTAGATCTTTTTGCTCTCGTAGAGTCTCATGAATGCTTTCATGTTCTGCGATGACCAGTGGTTAATTCCACACCAAGACACATTTGTGTTTTCAACAAAGAGATATTTACCATACACAGAGTATTCTGTTTTCTCAAACTGGAAAATCTGTATTTTAAACGTTGCAGTAAAGAACAGACTTCTGAATGAAATTCAACTGGTCATACTCCATATAAGTAAAAGAGTACAGTTTGCAGCATATTGATTTGGCTGAAGAAAGCATGTAATTGAATTCAAGTTACTCTGCAGGCTTCGAATAGAACCAGCTCAGTTGGCATTTGTCCTAAAGATATCTATTCAAAAGATTTATACTCTTCTCCCAGACTGTGGAAAGACCTGTCTTATGGTTGCCAGAAACAAAAGTAACCACCTCAGCCTACTTATCACTGAGACAGAGGGGATTTATTAGTGCTAACCAAAAGGATACTGGAAAGCAAGATTTTCTGTTAATTATATTCAAGGCATGTCCGACAGATTTTTTTGCCCTCTAAGGGAATTCCTTTTCGGCCAGTGATCTTTGCCTACCTCTTGGTACACAACAGCATTAATGGATTAAAGGTTGGGTTTGGGCTGACTGAGGATAGAAGAGGCCTCAATTCCCCAACCCGACAATTCCAAAAGTAAGTTCTTTTTTTCACTCGTTCCATTTTTTTTTATTTCTTGTTGAGCTGGGTTCCCATTCAGTTTAGTTGCCAGTCTTCAACCACTGGCTGGCAGAGTGGAAACAAAATATAAGACAGGAGAAAACAATGTCAAAAAATTGTGATTGGTCCACTGTTAGAGACCTTGATCACAAGAGTGAGAGAGATAATAAAAATAAAAAAGACAGTGTTACTAGAGCATTTGAGATTTTGCTCCCTGGTATATGTTGTCAGTTTGGCTCAAATAAGCTCTTATAAAAATTAAAAAAAAAAAAAAAGGTAGTATTACCCTATCCAACCAAAAGTTTGCTCATCAATGCATCCTTTGGATTGATTTATGGCCAAAAGGGGAAACTGTGGGTAAAAAGGGGGCTCTATAGAAAGTAACCTGACTGGGCGATCTGATCATAAACTCCTAACTGGGCAGGTCATGGAGGGTAGTCACGCCCCAGACATGTAACTTCTTCAGTAACAGGTTAATCTTCGTCATAAGCAAGTCCTGTCCATTGTTTCTGTGCATCTAGGTTAACAGATCTTTGAAATAACCACCCTCAAGAGAACACATATGCTTATCAACTATCTGTAGTCCAATCCCCGCTTTGATTTTTCTCACCTCCATATAATCTTCCTTACATTCCCTCCTTAATTCCAAATGCATAAAAGAAGCTGCAAAACTGTTATTCTCTAGAGCATTTGAGATCTTGTTCCTTGGCATGTGTCCTCATTTTGGCTCAAATAAATTCTTATGAAAATGCAAAAAAAAAAAAAGGTGGTGTTAAAAAGCAGTTGTGGTCTGTCAGTGGCTAAACTTCTAGCTATAAAATAAATAAATCATAGAGATATAGTGTACAGTGTGGTGACTATAGTTAACAATACTGTATATTTGGAAGTTGCTGAAAGAGTAGATCTTAAAAGTTCTCATAACAAGAAAAAAATGTGTAGCTAGATGTTAATGTGTAGGTGGATGTTAACTAGACTTATTGTGGTGATCATTTCCCAATATATATAAATATCGAAATATTCTGTACACCTGAAACTAATATAATGTTATATGTCAATTATGTTTCAATTTTTAAAAATGAGTTAAGACAAACAGTAACAAGTATGAAGAAATTGGAACCCTGTGTACTGTTGGTGGGAATATAAATGATGTAGCCACTATGGAAAACAGTATAGCAGTTCATGAAAAAAATTAATCATAGAATTACCATATAATCCAGCAGTTGCTCTTCTGGGCATGTATCCAAAAGAAGTCAAAGCAGGGACTCAAACATATATTTGTACACCCATGTTCATAGCAGCAGTACTCACAATAACGCAACAGTGGAAACAACTCAAATGTCCAACCATGAGTGATTCAACAAAATGTACTGTGTATATGCACACAACAGAATATTATTCAGCCTTTAAAAGAAAGGGAATTCTGATATATGCTACAACATGGATGAACCTTGAAGACCTTTACTATGATAAATGAAGTAAGCGAGTCACAAAATGACAAATCTTATATGATTCCACTTAGAAGTGTCAAATTCATAGAGACAGAAAGCAGAATGGTGGTTGCCAAAGGCTGTAGGGAAAGGGGAATGGGGTGTTATTGTTTAATGGGTATAGAGTTTCAGTTTTGCAAAATGAAAAGAGTTCTGGAGATGGTGGTGATGATTGCACAACAATGTGAATGTAAAATAAATGACTACTTAAGAATCCCAAACTTAGTAATGCAATTTCAGTGAAAACTTATATTTCATATAACTTCTCCCCACCCTCCACCTATGGCTCCTGCCAAATGGTCTGATCTCGACTACTGTTGCACTCTAATATACCTTACAGTCTAGTTATGAAATGACATATTTTATTTTAATCATCACAAGAATCCAGTTACTTGGATACACAGTAGTAGTTAAATAACTTCCCCAAAGTTACCCAACAATTAAGTAACAAAGATGGGATTTGAACCCAAGCAGTATGGCTCCAGAGTTTGTGTTCTTTTCTTTTTCTTTTCCTTTTTTTTTAGATTTCATTGGGGAAGGGGAACAGGACTCTATTGGGGAACAGTGTGTACTTCCTGGCCTTTTTTCCAAGTCAAGTTGTTGTCCTTTCAATCTTAGTTGTGGAGGATGTCGTTCAGCTTCAAGTTGTTGTCCTTTCAGTCTTAGTTGTGGAGGGCGCAGCTCAGCTCAAGGTGCCGTGCTCAATCTCAGTTGCAGGGGGCGGAGCCCACCATCCCTTGCAGGACCCGAGGAGTCGAACTGGCAACCTTGTGGTTGAGAGCCCACTGGCCCATGTGGGAATCGAACCAGCAGCTTTCGGAGTTAGGAGCATGGAGCTCTAACCAGCCGGCCCAGAGTTTGTGTTCTTAACCACTATGCTATATGCAGCATCACATATATCAAAAAAGTGGTTCCACATATAAATTAATTTTATCCTTTCAACTCTCTTCTAGGCTGCTTTTACCCTTTTCTTAAATAGCATATATTTTAGGGGAGTTGTATACATTGTTTTATTTGTTCGTGCTTCCATAGATACTAACATAATTTTGTATTATAGTGTTCAAATAATTCCCTCAGGTAATTTTTTTCCTTTTTGACAAAGTGAAGACAATAAGAAATCAACTATGTAACAAAAAAGAAGTTACTGGGGGAAATGTGCCCAGTTTTCATGCCCACTGCTACAGTTCTTGCTTCTAGGGACAGTGATGAAGTCTGTGGTCCTTTGTTCGTATTTTAGGCAGAGGGAGCCTCAGTCCAAACCTAGAAATGCTGTAGCCAGCTTTCAAGTTTTACTGTATTGAGTATATGTGACTTCCTCATAAGCACAATCTAAAATTGTACAGCAGAGTAAATGGGTTGATATGTGACAGACAACTAGGGAGAATGCCAGCATTTTTTTCTTTTCTGTAGCATGCCAGATGTGATATTAAAAAACATAAGCCAAAACGCAGCCATAATTTTTCATAACTAAAAGTAAACAGACCATACGTTTTCTTATTTTAGTAATAGTAGTTCTGTCTCTGGCAAAGAAGAGTTTTATTTGTTGATATTCTAAGTCTTTAATAAGAATCAAGGAGCCTGAGGGAGAAATCAGTCTGGTAGTTTTTAATTATTGAGACACAGGAGCTGTATTATTCTTCCTTTCCCTGTTAGTTTCCCCCGAAGTATACTTTACTTCCTTACTTTACTTTCTTGGTAACAGTGACTAGAGACTGAGTGACAGTGCTACAAACTGATTCAGTGATTTACTGACAAACACGATGGAGGCTAGCTAGGTGACTATTTTAATAACACCATTAAATTTTCATTTTGGTTTATTCTAGCACCTCCATGCAAAGTTGGAGTGTAACCATTCTCATATGTCCTTTTTTTGCCTAGGGACTCTTCAAAATGCTATTTTTACCAACTCATACTTTTTATATTTATTCTCTGAAGATAAAACGTGTACGTGGAAACACTCAACAAACATGAAGAACCTTGTTTGACCAGACACTCTTCTCTCCTGCAAAATTTCCCTATTGCCTATGTTTCTTAATAGCCATGCTTGAACTCTCTTTCCATTTTAAGACGTCTCCCTGCAGCTTTCCTGAATATGAACATTTTCCTTTTCTGTCCATCGCCAGCTTTCCTCTCTCTGTACCTCATGTGCACCCGGGGGCTACATGGCCTCAGCACTGGTCACGCCAGCCTCTCCAGATCGCATCTCTGTCTACAGTTGGATCTCCATGGTAATGAGAAGCAGAAAGTGCGGAAGCAGCACACTCTGGAAGGGCTGGCAAGAGCAAACAGGGCCACAGCCTGTACAGGAACAGCACTTTATCCCCATGGTGCTGGAGACGCCCGCGAGGCACGCGGTGGTGGCGAGTGGGAGTCTCTCAGTGACGGATGCAGACTGGGCACATTTATTAGCAGCAATATTCTAGGATGAACCTAATTTACAGGTTGTGCTTGTTTTCAAGTGGAAAAACCTTTAAAAATGTTTTTCCTTTTCTTTCAGGAGGCCAGATGCTCCAGTGCCTGATGGCGAAGGTGAAAAAAATACAGAAGAAAGTTCAGATAGCGAATCTTCTTTTAGTGACTGAGCTTAATTTTGATAGCAATTACATAGACATATGTAGATGTACATTTACGTTCTATCAGAAAGCGAGCCTGAACTTGAACTCTTCGCCATGAAAACATCAAATAGGCAAATATCCACTAACAAGCTTCCTCGGTGTTAGAAATAAATAAACAAATAAATGAATGAATGAATAAATAAATAAATAAATAAATAAATAAATAAATAAAGCCTTTAAAACCTGGCAGTACGTCTCATTACCAAAATAAAGCGCCCTGAACTGTAAAACAAAATAGCCTAAGAAAGTGCAATTGGTGCTGTAAATACTACGATGGAACATCACAGGGATGCAATGAACATTTACTGTAAAGTCAATGTGAGGTTATCAAAAACAGACTCAATGCAAAAAAAAAAAAAATGTGAATTTGGCTAAGTGAATATTTTGTGACTATTTTAGCATGAAAAGTATTATGTACATTTGTATCATAAATGTTAAAGAAATTTCTGGTAGAGAGTAATACTGTATTGAAATTTTCTGTGACAACTTATAGCTTATATATCATACACAATATGATGTAGAACTTATATCCATGGAGATATATTTATTAGGTAGTATTTGTTAGCATCCTCGTATAGAGCTTTTCACCGTTTGGCCATTAGTTCATATACTATCAGAGTTAGGTATTATATTTATTATAAGATAGAAATTGAATGGAAGGTAATTTCAATATAGTTCAGACTGCACAAGCATCATTGTCATCAACTCTTTTATTGCCTAAACAGAAAAAATATATTTGCACAGGTTTAAAATGATCTGACCTCACCTTACAAATAATTATTCATGAATAATTATTTGCATACAGTCTAGAAAATAATTAAAATACAGTCTACCCTTGGTACCCACGGGCGATCAGTCCGAGGAGCCCCACAGACACCAAAATGCACGGATGCTCTTGTCCCTTATATAAAAAGGCATAGCATTTGCCAATAACCTATGCATCCTCCCGTATACTTTAAGTCATCTCCAGATTACTTACACTGCGTAATACAATGCAAATGCTATGTTAATAGTTATACCGTATTGTTTAGAGAATAATGAAAAAAAGGGTTTACGTGTTCAGTACAGATGCAACCATAAGCCTAAGTATACAGTACACGTCAGCAACAGTGTAACATTTTTAAAAAACATTTTAGATCACTTGATACCAAGTCAGTTTAATCCTCTACCCAACAATCTTTGAAGGGATTGAGTATTCCCCTTTCTCCATTGTGCAGCTACTTTGATAGACCGCTATAGTTCTTTAGAGAAAGATTGGGTGAATATTTATTGTATATACTTATGGTGGCATAAGTGGCATTCATCAAAGGGCTTTTGCCTCTGTTTCAATCGATGGGCATGAGATAATAGTTAATAGGATAACACTTTTCCATTCCGGTACCTGACATCAACCTTTTGCTCACCAGCTCTTGCTTTTTGGGGTTTTACAAGTGAAGACACACTCTCCCTTGAGCAGTCACCACCACAGATCCCTGCACACCAAGAAACCTTGCCTGCCACTTCAGCCTTGCTGCTACTGTGCCACTGATTGTTGAATACCACTACCTGCCCCCTGCCATTATGGAAAAATGTCTCAGTTAATAAAGGAGAGCCCACAGTAAAAGAGCATCGTATCCTGTGAATCGTGGCCTACAGAGTACAGCTACCGCTGATTTTCTGAAAGATGTCGTTGCCAGCCTCATTGGTATATTCTTTATTGCCTTAGTAAAGAGTGTGTTCTCTGGACCCTTCCTTGGAAAACAGTAAGTTGGCTCTCTCCATACAGGAAATCCTTTCTAACATTCCCACCTTTCTGAGCCACTGACCTTCAATACTTTGCCAAGGCAATTCCAGCATCTCCGTGTCGTCTAGTATATGCCATCATCATGACAAGTTTCAAGAAGCCATCCCAGCAGCCCATGAAAACCTGCTCCATGTGTCCTTGCCACCACGTCCACCTTGAATCTTGAATCATAAGAGAATGCTCTCTTGTCAATAAAGTCTCCCCTCTCCAGCCTTAACACTCTGCCCCTCTGGTCCAGCCACACAAGACCTATTGCCAGACGTGTTCAGATTCCTGCCAGTACTTGTCAGCCAGTTCTAAAATTCTTTCAGTAAATAAGCTATTGCTGCCCAGATCAAGGACTCCATTTTCTCTCTAGGCTGAAACTTGAGCTGAGTTATCCTTCTCAAAGCAATGGGCAAGATAAGTTAGATCTTGAAGTAGTAAGAGTCAGCTTACAAGGCATCCACTACCGGTGAACACTGACCGGTCTCCAGGTAAGGGGGAGGCTGCTTCCCTCTAGTGAGGGAGAAAGAGCTGCTTTGGCTGCCATGGGGGATGCAGAGAAAACCGGGATTCCAGCTTCTCAAGCGCACCCATCCAAATGTTCTCATCCCGAATGGCGGCCCCTGTCCTATGACATCAGGGCCCTGACTTCAGCAAAGCAGATTTGGGGAGGCTGCATGTTGCGTCTCCTTTGCAGCTCTGCCAACCCTTACAATTAAACTCCGGTACTGATTTTCACCACAGCTGTCCTATCACTGAGGAGATAATGGTCTCTTTAAACAATGCCAAGGTAGCCTTTCAGCTTTTGGTGTGCCCTAAGATGATAGTCGGCTGATCTGCCTGTGCCACTTCATTTTTTCACAGCTTCCAAGGCAATTAACAAATGCTAGCCGATTCCATAATTGCCCCCAAACCATTCTATTAGGTTGGTGCAAAAGTCATTGTGATTTAAAAGGTTAAAAACAATTGCAAAAGTCGCAGTTACTTTTGCACCATCCTAACAGTGACATAGCTACTGGATAACCCATTGCTTCCCATCCCCGTCCACCACAAGTGGAATTCTTAGGGCATGTGATACACACCAGGCATTACCACCATCCTGCTAATACTAGCAATAAGATAAGTGATCCAGTTCCGGAAACCCATCCTAAAGTTCTGCTTTCCAGGGACATTCTCCTACCAAAGTTCCTCCTAGAACAGACCTTGACACAACACTTCGGAGCAAGTAGTTTATTTGTGAATTGATCCCAGGAAGCAGGAGAGAGACAGCAGGAAGAATGAGCAAGGGAAGAAAATACAATACAAGAGCACATGATCGAGAGTGCCATTATGTGTGCTTGGGACTTGATTCTGCGACCAGCACCACCTCAGAAATGAGCAAGTGCTTCCCAGAATTGTCCACCAGAAGGACTAGAGGCTGGAGCATCCATCCACTAGCCCTGGACCCGTTGGTTGATGGCATTACTCTTCTACATGTCTGCAATTATACTTGCATAGGCCTCGGGGGCTCCCATGGCCTTGGAAAGGACGTGTCGCCACAAATCAGAGAATTGGGGCACTTATTTGAGATGGGTTGCTGTCACCGAAAGGTGTCTTTTCTATCTGAACTTGACGCCCACTGTGGCTGAAATCCAAGGCATGCCTGGGAGATATGCTACAGGGCAAAGCCACGACTGTCAGCTGCAGACGTGCTGCTTCTAAAACACCAGACTGACCTGAACTTACTTTTCCTTCAAATGTATAATTTTCTTCTTGGATATAAAGACAAGTTGGATAGCAAACCTCACTCAACATTTCCAGAACTTTTTCATTAAAATTTTTAGTTTTTCAAATCTTCCAAGAATGACCAAAGGATAAACAATGACTAAATCTATATCTTTATAGTCTGTTGCAACTATAATACAATTTTTAAATGTTTCCATTTACACATACCCCGCAGAGTTTTTCTGTGAAACTTTTTCTATCTGAACCAGAACATGGCTCCTGTTAGAGAATAAATTGTGTCCATGTGCTCTCACAGAGTGCCCAGACAACATAAGGTTCAGGAAAACTTTTGTTTCTGATCAAGTTCTTCACAAAAACAAGCTTGATTTCCAGGATTCGTGAAGAAGTTAAATTCCTACAATTTAATCCTTTACTTCAACGGTTGCTGCGAGAGTGCCAAGGGGTCTTTTTCAAAAACATTCACTTTTACCTTTCTAGTTGGTAAGATTCATAAACAAAAAGATGGCCACTAAAGCAAGTGTCACTCTGACATGGGTTTTAGGTAGGTAGGTTAAACAGATATTTATCTTTCTGGAACATGACGCATAAAGATTTTATTTGTGACTCCATGTCCTCTCTTCCCAAAACAATATTATTTTAGGTTGGCAGCTTACAAATAAATAAGTCTGGAAAAAACTCATTTTACAATATCTACAAATTATTTACTAGGCATCTGTGTATACTTACGTTCAAACTGATATAATTAGATTAAAACACTTTAGAATTAAACAGTTTCACAGTTAACATTGCATTTTTTTTTTTTTGCAGTAAGTTCTAAATATTGGAATATTTTTAAGTCCAGAAGAAATCTTAGCAAATATCTAGTCTAATTGCCTCATTTTAACAAATGAATAACTTGACGCCCAGAGGAGTGGAATGATTTCCCCAAGAAATGTAATAAAGAAAAAGTTTATTTGTATAAATAAAAATGCTTAATCTACCAGTAATAGTCTTATCTTAAATATTGACACTTTCAGTTATTCATACAAAGGCAAAATACTTAAAATTTCAGTAATCTTATTAAAATTTCACATTTTTGTAATCTGCAAAATGGAGCTGTGGGAAAAAATCTTCATACTTTTCTTCAGGATATTCTAATATCGATCTCTCAATTTTTCTCACTTGTGTGAAAACATGTGACCCTGTGGCAATCAAGTTAAGCTACTTCTACATTTTCTTAGGGACATCTTAACCATACTAGTTTATACTTTGTATACTGTCATTCTAGTTTTCCAAACTTTGAAAAATTCGAAGAAGGTGGCATCATAGTTTTTCAATGGCCAGCATGAACACAGAGTACCTGGATAGCAAAATCAAAACCCCCCAAGGGTAAAATCTGTGATAAATTTCTTCACAGACACCAACAACCAAAAATCACTCAAAAATAACTAGATAATCTGAACAGCCTTATAGCTACAAAAGAATTTGAATTTATAATTAAAAACATTCCCATAAAGAAAACTGGACACCCACATGGTTTCATTGGTGACTCCTACCAAATAAGGAAGCAATAATGTCCATTCTGCAAAAACTCTTCCAGATAATTGAAAAAAGGAAACTATTTCCTACGTCATTCTATGAGACCAGCATTAATCTGATACCCAAATCAGACATTACAATAAGAGAAAACTACTGACAAATATCCCTCATAGAAACAGAGGTAAACATTCTTAAACATTTCTTAGCAAATTGAATCCAATATCATAGAAGATATACAGATGTTCAATAAGCATATGAAAAGGTGTGCATCATCCTATATGATTAGGGAACTGCAAATTAAAACAACAATGAGGTTATACCACATACCTATTAGAATGGCTAAAATCCAAAATACTGTTAATACTAAATGCTGGGAAGGATCAGAGCAATAAGAACCCTCATTCCTTGCTGAGGAGACAGCAACATAGTATCACCACTCTGAAAAACGTTTAGCCATTTCTTACAAAGCTAAACATAGTTTTACTAGATAGCACTCGCACTCCTAGGTATTTACTTAAATTAAAAACTTAAGCTACAGTAGTTAGAGTGTGGTATTGGTGTAAAATAGGCAAATATCAATGGAACAGAATGAAGACTCCAGAATTAGACCAATGTGTATACAGTGCTAATTTTCAACAAAGATGTAAAGGCAATTTAGTGGAGCAAAGGCAGCACTTCAACAAATGGTGATGGAACAATCCAATATTCATATAGTTAAAAAATGAACTTAAATCCATACCTTGAAACTTATACAAAATTAAACTGTATCATAAACCTAAATGTAAAACCCAATACTATAAAACTTCTAGAAAAATAAAAACATAGGAGAAAATTTCTGTGACCTTAGGTTAGCAAAGATTTCTTAAACGCAATTCCAAAAGCATGATCCATAAAAATCAAATTAGGGGCTGGCCCAGTGGCTCAGGTGGTTAGAGCTCCGTGCTCCTAACTCCGAAGGCTGCCAGTTCGATTCCCACATGGGCCAGTGGGCTCTCAACCACAAGGTTGCCAGTTCAACTCCTCGAGTCCTGCAAGGGATGGTGGGCTCTGTCCCCTGCAACTAAGATTGAACACAGCACCTTGAGCTGAGCGGCCCTTGAGCTCCCAGATGGCTCAGTTGGTTGGACTGCGTCCTCTCAATCACAAGGCTACCGGTTCGACTCCCGCAAGGAATGGTGGGCTGTGCCCCCTGCAACTAGAAAATGGCAACTGGACCTGGAGCTGAGCTGCACCCTCCACAACTAAGACTGAAAGGACAACAACTTGACTTGGAAAAAAGTCCTGGAAGTACACACTGTTGCCCAATAAAGTCCTGTTCCCCTTCCCCAATAAAATCTTTAAAAAATAAAAAAATCAAATTAGTAAATTGGAACACCAAAATTGAAAACTTCTCTTCAAAAGACACTGTTAAGAGAATGAAAAGACATGTCATAGACTAGGAGAGATGGTTGCAAATTATATATCTGATAAAGGAGATCTCTAAAACATATTTTAAAAAATCCCTTAAAACCCAATAATAAGTTCAACTTAAAAAGATGGGCAAAAGATTTGATCAGATACCTCAAAATATGTATACAGATAACAAATAAGCATATAAAAAGATGCATCGCATCATTAGTCATTAATAAAATGCAAATTAAAACCACAACAAGATACTACTACATACCTATTAGAATGGCTAAAATTTGAAAGGCTGACTATACCAAGCACTGGCCAAAATGTGGAGAACATAAGGGAAAGTAAGAAGATATACAAACGGTAAATGAACACATGAAAAGATACCGAACATCACTATCCATTAGGGAAGTGAAAATCAAAAGCACAATTAGGTATCACTTCACAGGCATCAGGTTGACTATTATTAAACAGCAAAACAAAGGAAAGTGTTGGGGAAGATGTGGAGAAACTGGAACTCTTGGACATTGCTGGTGGGGATGTAAAATTGTGCAGCTGCTGTGGAAAACAGTATGGCAGTTCCTTAAAAAATCAAGCACAGAATTACCATATGATCCAGCAGTTCCACTTCTAGGTATATCCCGAAAAGAAATGAAAGCATGGGCTCGAACAGCATTTTCACAATAGTGCAAACGTGGAAACAACTTAAATGTCCCTCCGTGGATGAATGGATAAACAAAATGTGGTATATACATACAATGGAATATCATCAGCCTTAAAAAGGAAGGAAATTCTGATATATGCTGTAACATGGAGGAACCTTGAAGTTATTACGATAAATAAGTCAGACACAAAAGGACAAATATTGTATGATTCCACCTGTATGAGGTAACTAGAGTAGTCAAATTCATAGATACAGAAAGTAGAATGGTAGTTACCACTGGCAGGAAGGAGAGGGGAATAGGGAATTATTGTTCAATGGGTACAGAGTTTCAGTTGAGGAAGATGAAAATGTTCTGAAGATGGATAGTGGTGATGATTGCACAACAATGTGAATGACCTAATACCACTGAACTGTACACTTCAAAATGGTTAAAATGTTAAATTTTATGTTCTGTATATTTTACCACAATTTAAAACAAAACAAAAAAAAAAAAAAACCTGTTACGATCATGAAAGAACGTAAGAGCCTAATTAGGAAATATTGTTCCCATGAGACCTTCCTTAGACATCTAATACCCCTCCAAGGAGTAAACAAAGCTGCAGAAGAATTTAACAACCAATACCATGTGCAAGATACTGCTCTAAATGCTGAGGGCAAAGATTTATTTGTGTATATAACGAATGACTACCAAGTCTCTTACTATGTGCCACAGATACTATTCTAGGTGTCAAGGATATTGCAATGAACAGACAAAATTTCCCACCTTTGTGTAGATTACATTCTTATTGGAGGGGAGAGAGAGACAAATAAGTGTAATATGTTGTATGCCAGATCATGATAAGTGCTTGAAGAAAACCTACTTAAGCAAGGAAAGAGGATAGCTAGTAGAGAGGATTGGGAGGGAGTCACAATTGAGCGATGGAAAAGACATAAACAGATACTTCTTAAAAATCAAGATGAATGCCCCACAAAAATTAGAGATGGAGGATTTTATGGATGTATTGATAAGGGGCATCTAATCTCAGTTTAGAGAAGGGGAATGTCAGGGAAGCTGTTGAGATGTAGCAATATCTGATCTGAGTCTTAAGGAATGCCACAAAAAAGTAATTCTTAACATAAATAAATTTTATGCCAATTAAATTAGAGGAAGAACGTGAACAAATTAATGCTATTTGGGGGTTGTTTTTCAGTATGCTTGGACTAACCATTAAGTTATATTTCAGCTCTGATATAATGTTACCTTATGATGTGAAAGTATGAATTTAATGTTGCCTTTTGAACTTAGGGTATCCAACCAGCTGCATAATGTTGTTTGCCATATGACTAAACATACACAAATTAAAATTTTAAAAAAAGAATGTCACAAAGAGGCATTAGAGGGGACAAGTTCCAGCAGAAGGAGCCAGCCGCATGTGCAAATACTAGGAAGTTTGAGACGCCATGAGGAACCTGAGGAACTGAGTAATTCAATACAAAGTGAGACATGAGGCTGGCAGGTCGGGGCACCGTGGACCTTGATGGGGAGCTGGAGTTTTATTTGAAAGTCTATGGAAAACTATCAAAAGGCATTAAACATGAAAGTAACGTAATTGGATTCTACTTCGCCTTTTGCCGTATGGACCTGATTGAAAGAAATCAAGACCAGAAGCAAGGAGATATGACTAATGCATCCAAAAGAGAAATGATATGGTTAAACTAAAGTGCTGGCTGTCAGGCTAAAGAAGAGATTCATTTGAAAAATGCCCAGGAGCAAAACTGCACGAGTTGGTGGTCAACTAGATGTGAGGTGTGAAGGAGACAGAAATTAAGGACAATGCCAAGGATTAAGCCTAGATGAGGACTAGGTACCATTTACTAGATTAAGGAGTGCAGAATTGAAGGGGTTTAGGGTAAATAATAATTCCATTTGAGACTTGTTTACTTTGCAGCACCTGTGGACATCCCAGTGAATCTGTTCAGTACATAGAACACGTCTGGAATTTAGGAGAAAATTCTGGGCTGAAGATACAGATTTGGAACTATAATAGATGAAACCATGGACATGGATGAGATCATGAGAAGGAAACTTGACCTGTAGATTGGGAAGAAGGCCAAGGAAGTAATCAGGGAGAAAACACACAATACCTGGGACAGGTGGAGGGCAAGAAGCCCAGTACAAAGAGTATTATGGCCTGGTCAGAATTAGGAGACTAGGACCCAAAAAGGATGGGGTCACAGAAGCCAATATCAAAGAGTGGTTCAAGTGGAAGGGAGCAGCCACAACCAACAAATGCCAGGTCACACTTATCATACCTTTTAATGTAATTATTTGACTTCCCTGCCAGACTCCTCCACTGGGAGGGCATTTGTACTTCTTTCCATCATATTCCCAGCTCCAGGTACACAGCAGGTACTTAGTAAGTATTTTGTTGAATAAATGGAGAAAAATTTCAGCCATTGTTTCTTTAACATGTTGTGTACGGCGGGGTTTAAATCCCTCGTGAAGATTCTCGTGATCCGTACGCAACGTGTTAAAAAAAAAAAAAAAAAAATATATATATATATATATATATATATATATATATATATATATATATATATATATCACATGTTTGTCTCTACTTGCCTCTCCTCGCCTGCTGGAATGCCAGTGACACTAATGTTAGGCTCCTGGGTGTTGTCCCATAGCTCACTATTCATTTTTTCCAGTCTTTGTGTTTCATTTCAGATACTTTCTATTACAGTCTTCAGATTCACTGATCTTTTTTTCTTGTCCTGTCTAATCTGCTGTTAATCCCAGCCCCATCCAGTTCACTTTTCAACTGTAGACGTTTGACTTAGGTCTTTTTAGATATCTTCCATTTCTCGCCTTGTCACGCTAACACTTTCTTCTTTTTTTAAAAAATTTTATTAGTTTCAAGTGCACAAGACAAAGCAAAACTTAGACATTTATCATTTATATCCCTCACACTGTGTGAACCCCCCTCCCCCTATCCATTATCCCTCTGACATCGCACACAGCCATTACATTTCCACTGTCTCTATTCCTAATGCTGTACTCCGCTTCCTGTAACAATATACATACAAATATATAAATATACATACATATATATATATAAAATTATAGTTGGCATTCAGTATTGTTTAACTCTTTGAACACATGGGATATATTTATAATAGCTGTTTTAATGTATCTACTAATTTCATCACCTATGTCATCTCTGGGTCTGTTTCTATTGATTTGCTCCTCATTTTGGTCTTCTGTTCCTGTTTCTTTGCATGCCTGGTAATTTTTAATCTAATGTCAGATATTGTAAGTTTAACACTTTTGAGTATTGGATATGTTTGCAATGCTTTAAATACTTTGGGGGTTTTGCAGTAGGATGCAATTAAATTACTTGGAAGCAGTTTGATAGTGTGAAGCCTTGTTCTTAAGCTTCGGTGGGTGCAGAACAGCATTTAGCCCAGGGCTAACCTGACCTACTACTGAGATCATATCCTTCTAAAGGCTGTCCTCTGTTCCTTACTTGTTAGGAAGTCTTTCTGCTCTGGCTAGTGGGAACATAAACTATTCCCAGACCTGTGTGTGCTCCAAGGATTACTCCACTGGCTCCTTTCCAGTGGTTTCTTCTTTAGTCTTGGTAGTTTCCTCAAATCCAGGCATTTATTATTCAGCTAAAGATTTAAGGGGGTCCTCTGTGGATATCTGGAGTTCTCTCTCCCTCTCTCTCTGTCTCGTGCTGCAGTTTTCTTCTCTCCAGTGCCTGCCCCATGAAGTCTAGCTGCCTTGGCATCTCTGTACTCTCAACTCAGTGCCCTCGACTCAGGGAGATCACCAAACGCTGCTGGGTTCCCGTTCCCTGTGTGGTGGCCTGGAAACTCCTCAGGTGGTAAACTAGGACATTTATCAGGCTCATCTTGTTGGGGGTTTTCTCCCCTTTTTTTCAGAGATCTCTATTCTGTGCTGCCTGTTTTCCAATGTCTGTAAATTAGTTTAAAATATCTGGACCAGTTTTTCTATTGTTTAAGGAGGGAGAGTAAATGTGGTCCCTGTTACTCTCTCACGACCAAAAGTAGAAGTTCAGTGCTTCAACTTTAGACCCTCAAATTTAATTAGAATGTGGGCGGCTGGAAATTAAGCTAGCACCTAGAACAATGCATGGCACATAGTAGACATTCAATAAATATTCTTTTAATTAAGGAGGTCATGTTTCTTCCCAACATGGCCTTTAGTGAACTTTTCTTTCCATTCTAACCATTTCCCTAACATGCCAAGAACATTATCAATTTTCTCCTCTGAAATGTTGACTATCCTCTTCTCTAGTCATCTTTGTGTAGTTAACGTTTATCCACATCATTTCTAAAATGTTTAGGAAAAAAACGATCCTAAGAGAACACCTACATAAACTGTAGTAGGTGCCTCTAGTTGACCTAATCTACAGATAACTTCCTGGGCAGACTCTCTAAGGGGTGGTGTACCCATCAAACAGTGATCTAATCCAGTGACCTAAATTTTCCTCGGAGGAAATGCTTCATATTTCTCATCTACCAAAATAATTTAACCTGGTCCTTCTTTAGCTCTCTAATTTATGGCCTGAAGACTAGAAAATGCTAAGAAATTGCTAGGATTGGCATTAACTCTGTCACTTCCAGGCTACAAGGTTAAGTGCTAAAAAATGTCTTGAGTGAAATCCTCTCCTAAATCATATCCTCTTTTAGAAGAATAGAGTAAATTCATTTCAAAGCTAATAACTGTATTAGCACACAGTGGGCATGTGGGCTTCCTCCATCATTCCTACAGCTGCTCTTCTTTCATCCTTACTAGTAGGTTTGCCCTTTTGAAAAACAGAATGCCATACAAGAGTGGAACTACATATAACAGCACTAAGAGGCAAAAATACATTTTTCATTTTTTTACAAATCAGATGTGGAATTAAATGGAAACAAGTTTTAAAGTGAACATTATTTGTTTAGGTAACATATTCCCCCACATTAAAATGGAATATGCTATCGGGTAAGGGGGCCACCTGACAAGCCACAGCATAAGTGGCTTATTACTACTTTTAGAGGGAGCATTTCCCCACTTTTTGACCTTATTCGACATCTGTTTTTCACTTTGGAATAATGAATCTGGATCCTTAAGTCCTAGAAAAAGTTGGCATCACTTAAGCAACTTTGCTGACAGTCCCCAGATCCGCAGGGCTTATTACTAGTAAGATAGATAATACCTGGAGGAATCGTATTTTTGAAAAGGTTTTTGGATATTTCTTTTCAGATTTTGATGAAAAAGAGCAATGGACAAGAGACATGGGGATATGAAGTACAGCATAGGGAATATAGTCAATAATATTATAAAAACTACATATAGTGTCAGATGGGTACTAGACTTATCAGGGGGATCACTTCATAAATTATAAAAATGTCTAACCACTACACCATACACCTGAAACCAATATAAAATAATATTAAATGTCAACTATAATTTTTAAAAAATAGTCATGGGGATATAAAGTACAGCATGAGGAATACAGTCGATAATATTGTAACAACTGTATACAGTGTCAGATGGGTAACAGACTTATTGGGGTTATCACTATGTGATTTATATAAATGTCTAGTCACTATGCTGTTTGGTACACTTGAAACTAATACAAAAAAGGCTGCCTATTCAGCCTCACTATTGAGTCAAAATTAAGACACAAAATCCATTTTCTGATTTTTCTGGGGCCTAATTTGTTAATATTTGAAAATTTTCTTCCAGGCAAAATACTCAAGTCACAATGTGTTTCTCGTATATACCAGCCTCACAATATCCACATATTTCTAGAAGTGGATGACTCTCTTTAGCCTTCTCCCTTCAGACAATTGAAACTAAATGCGAAAGAAAGGGATCCCGTAGAGTTTCTTTCCTTTAAGTGAAAGAATTTAATTATTTTAAACTTTATCAAATACACTGCTCAAACAGGAAAAGAAAGCAATGATAGTAGTAGCAAAACAGAACTCTGCAAAGTTAATTTATTAAACAGAAATTTAGTTTGATTTTATGGATGAAGAATTGCTGCAACATTTTGACCACAGAACTTCTGAGGTGCAGAAGAGGATGTAACATGGGTGGGAGGGCTGAGTTTAATTTATTTCACCATCCTTTTATTTGTACTAATAATTTGAGGGCAGTGTTGGCTGTAATTATTAGGCCAAGAGATTTTAGTTGACATAAGGTTGCAACATTCAGTACGCAGGAAAAACGGGACAAATGAAAGTCAAAATAAGTTTCTCCTTCTGGAACTATTAGACGAGTGGGAACAGCTTGTTCACTAATTGCACAGATGAAGTCATTTTTGTTGCACTGATATTAAAGGCTTGACATGAGAATCTTTTAGTTCCATCTTGCTCTGCTGTATAACGCTGGTGACAGTTATTCAAGAACTGCCTGTTCTATCCAAAAAGTTCACTGTCTGTGGAGTTACTATCAGAGTGTCTATATACATAGTTAAACTGCTCCCAACTGCTTTGAAGCACAGCAGACCCTCTGTGTGGCAGGCACACCTCAAGTTGTAATTCTCCTCCTTTGGATATCATAGTCATCATTTAACTTTTGAAAAAAAATTTTTTTTTTGGTCTTATACTTCAAAGACAGTGGATAAGGTTTTGCTTTTTTTTTTCCAAAGAGACCGCTTCTATTTAAAAACAAATTTACTTGCTTCCAAATGCAAAGAGCCTTACAAGCACATAGTAAAATACATGACGCCTCAGATCCTTCCTTAAGTTGATTTTCATTGTATAATCAGTTCCATTTGGTGGAGAGTCCTTGAGGCTATTTCACATTCTGTTCAATATTAACACACACTGAATTTGTAGAATCATAGAGGGTTGTTGGTGTGAAACAGGAAGGTTCTGCAAAATTAGGGCCAATCAAGCTAAAGGTAGGATCGCGCATTACAATTTCCACTTGTCCATAAGAAAAACAAAAAAGGAAGCCCTGCAGGTGAATCCAGGAATGCCCTTTCAGAACAGTTACTTGCTGTTTGCCAATGTGAAAACAACGTGGTCCTTCACTGAGTATGCTGGTGTTTAAGAATTTGCAATTATTAATTGATGTTCTAATAAAGATATTGGCTCAGAGCTTTTTGTAGGAGAGTATTTTACAGTAACCTCTTCTTTAGAAAGGTTGAGTCTATGTAAACATGGCAGACTACAACTTGCCTTGATAAGAATGTTATTAATATGAGATATTTTGGCTTCCCATCTTTCTTGTATTTTAATGGCCCCAAATGGTGAACCTTTCAATTTTTTTATTTAAATAATTTCTATAGTATGCAAACTGTACAGGACACCACAACCATTAAAACAAGCCTGCAGTTGCACTAATCTAATCTCCATGGAGACACTGAAAGGCAGACGGACAGTTCTGGACAATAGACAAGAATGCATTAGTGTGTTTACTACATTCTGTATTTCTTCCTACTACACATGGTGACCAACTTTCCTACAAGGAAAAAGGTAGGAAAAATCATCAGAGCGGATAGAACTATTTTATTTTTGCGATAGAAAATAACACTGTACTTTTCATAGTATTTCTGTCCGACGGACTGATAAGATACATAAAATTTTTCAGTAGCCATAATTTTAAAAGTAAATTTATTTTAGTAATATATTTTATTTAATCTAATAAATCTAAGATACTATCATTTCAACCTATAACCAATACAAAAAGTATTAATGAAATATGTTATGTTCTTTTTCTCTTGCTAAGGCTTTGAAATCTGGTGTATATCTTATACTCTGCAAATCTGAATCTGAATTAGTCACATTTCAAATGCTCAATAGCCTTAAGTGGCTAGTACCTGCTGTGTTGGACAGAGCAATCCTATAGAGTAGTACATAGTCACTGTATTGAAATGAGGAAGAAGAGGAAGAAGGAGGGGGAGGGGAGGGGAGGGGGAGGGAGAAGGAGAAAGAGAAATAAAGCCTCTTCAGTGGAGGCTTCTTGCAGTTTTTCCCTTGGACTTTTTAGAAGCCACATTACACGCCAACCTCTGGGCCTGACATGTTCTGTCCAGAATGATTATGCTTCAAGGTGATTGGCATGCTATAAGGAAGCAGGTCCACCAGACATATTTTGCTTCCCTGTGTCTATTGTATTAACATTGTACCCTGAGCCAAACATGAATCTTGACTTCTGACTATAGTATTAATCTTCTAGAACCCTTTCCACTTTGGCCCGGCCACCTACTGCTAAAGCTGATTTGCATCCAAGAGGAAGTTTACCCAATTGTGATGGGCCCAAAGCTGGGTCCACCTGAACAGCCTGTCAACCAGCACACATGCAGTGCCTGTTACAGGCTAAGCACTGCCTTAGTTCATAACCTCATTTGCACAGGTCCTCATATGCTTTCAGCCGTATTTCAGTAGTATCCTCATCGCTTCCTCCACTCCCCGATTCTAAAGTAATCCTCCATAGATCTACCAGGGAGTTTGCTTAAACATATCTGATTGTTCTGCTTCCCCAGTGGACCGCTGAGATGGTTCCCACTGCCAGTAAAATGCCAGCTCATTACTGTTGCCAACGAGGCCCATTGCACCTGGCCCCAACCCATCTCTCAAGCCACACCTCCATCTCGTTTCCCTAATTGCATGGTCTCTCCCCCATATGCTCTCCACACAACGCAGCCAAGTGGCTCCTGGCTATATCGTTCTCTCATGCCAGCTGTCCTTTGCCTAGAAAGTAGTCTTTCCTCTTGTTTACATGCAGAAATCCTACTCTTCTGTCCTATGAAATCCCGGTCAGTGCCCCGGCTTCCCTACTTCTTCCACCAGGAGCTGCCTGCTAATCTGAAGACACCTTTGTTTCGGATGGCTGAAGCTGAGATCTAGCTTCCATTGGGGGAGTTTTCTCAATGTGATCGCTTTCTTGCTCGCTCGCTGTTTTGTTTTAGAGAGGAGCTACGCACTAGGAATCCATGAGCAACTCCAGTGTAACGCTCAGCCTTCGCGTATCGTTAATGCCCCCATTCTTATCAACAGTCATCTCTCAAGAAAAGCACGTAAAAATCTTTTTTTAAAGTTGCACTACTTGAAAGTTATTTAAAAAGAAGAATGAACAATATTTAATATAGTCACACCAAGAAGGGACTAAAATTAAGATGTGGACCCTATAACTCCTTTGTGTGGGCTGAGTCCACATAAGCGCTCGTTTTGTGAGTATTCATTACCCTGTTGGTGTTTTTCAGGGCAGTTTCCCACTCATGCTTTTTATAGCAGAGCTGTCAACAATTCCCTCTCACAGCTCAGCATGTCCCAAGTCAAACACATCAGCATCTCTTTAAACCTGTTCTTCCAGACTCTTTGAGCTCTGGAAAGGACATCCCTTGGAGTTATACCAGACATGCCCTTCTCTGTCGTTCCTGACAACAAAGCTGCCAAATCCTCTTATGCCACCTCTGCAGCCTCTCTGACAATCATTCCCTCTCTACTCCCCCCAACACCAACATCCTAGCTCAGGCACAGCATGCCTTCCACATGCACCTTTGGAATCACCTCCAGCCCTGTTTCCCTTCAACTCCTAAATTCTACTATCTACCAAGATTTCCAAAATCCATCTCTAAGTATGTCACCTCCCAGCTCAAAAACCCTCAGTTCCTCCCCATCACCTAATAAACTAAGTCCAAATTCTTCGCCTGACATTCAAGGCCCACCCATGCTCTGACCCCAATATAATGTTATCATGTGATCTCCCCCTACTCTGCTACCCATACTCCAGCCAAAACGTACTAATCGTCTCCCATGTACAACCTGCCCATTTTAGCCTCTGGTGTTTGTCTGTGCCGTTCTTTTCTCTTCTAACTTCCCTAATTTGCTGACTGAAATATAACACCATCTTTCAAGTTCCAGTCAAAATGACTACCTCTTCCATGAAGTCCTTCTGGATTTTCCAGAGACAATAATCTTTTGGTCCTTGTACATATTTTATTTGTATTTCTGGTATGACCCTTACTACAGCTTGCATTGTAAATTTGCTTGGGTATATATGTATGTCAATGCAATATCTTCTCTCTGCTCAGATTACAAAGTTCACTTCATTGATTCAACACACATTGGTTGAGTACCTGGCACATTCTAGTGCAATACAGAAGGCAGTGAGCGAGCCAGACACAGAGGATCCCTTTCCGAGGGCCACTCCGCAGCACCGACCCTTTGGAAGCACTCAATGATCACTTGTTGAATATGTGAATTCCTAATTTATCTAAAAAAACATAGGGCCAGAAACTTCTATTTTCAGACTCAAAAATAGAAAGGGAAATAAATTAAAAAGTCTTCAGAGCAGCTGATCTAGGAGCTCACAAGCTATATGTGTTTGTCTCTTGCACACTTTAGCCATGGAGACCCTGGCAAGCCCTCACAGAGCCCTTTGCTCTCAGTTAGCACACATCTTTAGCAATTAGAATCATGACAACAACCACAGTGTGCTTGGGCATTTGATTTCCAAACTCACTTCAGATGAGAAGTAGAGAATTAGGAGTGGGGAGTAGAAATGACACATCAGTGAGACTGACAGCCCAGCAGCAAGGGAGGACCCAGGAAAGTTAAAACAACAAAACAACAATAAAAACATGGCAATCTGCAGCCATTTAGAATAAGGACAAACAGTTCTGCATACCTCCAAAGGGCCTGAGGGCTTCTCGGGGTTACAGCACAAGGCTACTTTTAATGACAAACCTGGAGTCATCAAGCTGGATTACGTTTATACTGCACTATTTCAGAAGACAGGGATGATGAATATATTGGAAATGTTTCCATCCAAGATAATTAAAACTCTTGGTGTTTAAAAGGATAAATCCTCAGCCATCTATTAAACTCACTTATCCAGAACGACTCTCTCTCACCCCCACTTGCAGGCTCTGGAGCCAGAGTTTTATTGTACTTCCTTGCGTTACTTGATTCATTAGCCTCAGAACATTTGTTGGCTCTCAGCACCTAGTTCAATTTTCATTCAGTAAGTCTTATTCCCATTTTATTTGCACAACACTCTAAAAGGGCCAATGGAGGACACAAAAGATTTGAAAAATCTAGACCAGAGGCTTCTCTTGGGGATGCTCAAGGTCTAGCGGAGGAGATATTACCTACATCCTTGAACCAAATTAAGGACACCATAGAGTGAAGTGCAAATAAATGTGCTCATACAGTAAAACAAACTTTGCAACATACGATCGTTTGGGAAAGGACTAGCACTAATCACAAAAAAATTCTTAGCTATAAGCCTCTGAGCCAGAAGTGGAAGATTTGGGAAGAGCATTTTGGGTAAAGAAAATAACACAAATTGGAATGCATAGTAGGGACAAGAAAGAGCAAAGTGTGAGCAACTAGTGGCAAAGAGCCAGCCTGCCAGCCTGGGGCTGAGGAGTTCTGCTTGGGAATAATGAGAGATAAATCTGAAGCATTTCAACAGTTTTGTACAAATCCCTGTCATCTTTCTAAGGTCATGTCTTAGTTTGCTCAGGCTGCCATAACAAAATACCATAGACTGAGCGGCTTAAACAACAGGAATTTATTCTCGCAGTTCTGGAGGCTGGGAAGTCCAACATCAAAGTGTTGGCCGACTCAGTTATTTGCAAGAGCCCATTTCCTGTCCTGTAGGTGGCCACCTTCTTGCTGTGTCCTCACATGAGAGAGAGAGAGCAAGCTCTCTGGTATCTCTTCTTATCATGAAGGCTCCACCTGAATGACTTCTTCTAACTACCTCCCACAGGCCCCATCTCCAAATACCATTACACTGGGCGTTAGACTTGAATCATATGAATTCGGCGAGGGTAAGAGGGTTTGAGGCTAGGAAACAGTCAGTCCATAGCAGGTTATGTGAATGTAAATCCCTGTATCTTTTGAAACGCCCGAAAGATCAAGTGTCATGTACAGATTGGTACTCTGTCTTCGATCACGTAGTTTTGCTCGAGAATTTATGTAACAGCTAATTGCCAGCTACAAAACTGACTTGCTTTGCTTTCGCTTTGTAAAATGAACTTATATTTTACAAATAAAAATCATAGGAAATGTAAAATGCTCTTTTGGATAGAAACTCTGGACAATCCTACTTTGAGAAGACATCATGCAGGGCTGCGGATGTGTCTCGAGCTTTGGGTAATGGTTAACAGATTCATGAGTCATTGGGTATGAACACAAATAATGAGTTTACTTTCTACAGCTTGTTAACTGGTAAAGACTGGCGATTTATCAGCCTATGAAAATGAGGTTTTATTAACTGTGCTTTTACCTTTCTCACTAGACCGTAAACACTGGGAAGTTGGGGTAAGTGTTTTCCCCAGAGTCTAGACCATCACCTACCACAGAAATGGCCCTTACTATTAAATGAAACAGCTGAATAAATGGTTGAATGCAAGGCAAATTAATTTACTAACATTTGACGAAAGTGAAATCATATATTTCTCAAAATTAACTTAGCCTGAATTGGCTGAGATTCTTGTAACTGATGGATCATGACTTTTTAACAAATTAAAAGCAAACCACAAAATCAGGGATTTTAAAGTAATTTTTTCACAGGCGTGTTCGTTGTAAACCCAATACACATATCCTGCTGAATTGGCTCCTCGGTGTCATTAAGAGCCAGTTTCAACGTTCACATGACAATGAAAATCTCAAGCTTAAATTTATTAATATGTTGCCTTGGCAGAACACCAGGCCCTTAATAGTAAAATATGGAGAGAGAGGATATTAGCTTCCAAAGACTTGAGTTTGATTTTGAAATTAAACTGATGTTGTCCTTAAAAATATCTTTCATAAGGAAACACAATTGTGAAGTTGTGAACCTAAAGCCATTTAAATGAAAAACAATCCAAAGAACAGAGAATCAAAGTTTTAGTTTCGGTGTTTAGTTGGAAGGCCCAAGGGTCAAAACATTTAAGGGTTTTAGGGCCCACCTGAGCAATTCAAGTCTAGAATTGTTGCTAACGTACCAATCGGGTAACTCCTTAACATACTTAGCAAATAATCTGCCAAGTACACTAGGATATGAAGCTGAAGCACCACATATTCAACCAGATGGATCCCCGAAAAGGAGACTACAGCATTCCCAATAACTATGGCTCTCATTGAGCACAAACTTAGCAGGTATCTTTTCCAGCACTGTTAAGGGCTCTATGGACACCTAATCTTTACAAAACCCCCATTGAGCAGATGAGGAAACTAAGATTTAAAAATAGGCTAAGTACTTTTCAAAGTTCACATGTCCAGAGGACCGGACTGCAGGTCTCTCCTTGTGGCTGCGGCACGAGAGCAGAACACGAACTGCTGCTGGTGCAGCCATGGCAGGACAGGCATTTAGAAAGTTCCTTCCCCTTTTTGGCCCAGTATTAGGTGAGAGGAATGCTGTGGCAATTGTAACCGAAGGCATTATGCTTCCACAAAAATCTTAAGGAACAGTATTGTAAGCAACAGTAGTAGCTGCTGGGTCGGGCTCTAAAGGATAGAGTGGAGAGACTCAACCAGTTGACGCGAAAGGTGCAGGTAAAGTTCTTCCAGAATATGGAGGCACCAAAGTAGTTCTAGACAACAAGGATTATTTCTTATTTAGAGATGGTGACATTCTTGGAAAGTATGTAGACTGAAATAAATCACCATTGAAATGGCATCACGTGAAGCTGCCCCTTTCACTGAAGTTGTGAAATCTCATCACGTAAGTAATTTCCATGTCTCTCTTTTGTAATAAACTAATGATATCCAAAGTCATGACATCCAGTATCTCTTAAATTTAGTTTCACTGTACTTATATAAACATTTCCAAATAAAATATATTTTAAAAAACAGGCTAAGTGAATTACCCCACGTCAACAAGTCTGTTGCACACAAGAGTTTAGCCTTCGCCGTTGACCACTCCATTTTATTCCACTGCTCCTCAAAAGAGGAACTGACAACATGAGCATCACCTGGGAACTTGTTGGAAATCAAAGTCCTGAGCCCCCACCTAGACCTACTGAGTCAGAATCTCTGGTTGTGTGACCTAGGAATCTGTTTTAACCAGCTCTCCTGGAGATTCTAATGCACACTAAAGTTTGAGAAGTGCATCTCTATAACTCTATCTATGTTCCATTCCTTATCTCCAAACTTCAGCAGATATGTGTATTTCACTTTGCCAGTGCAGATTCTTCCAAAACTCAAAAAACTAATACCACATCCATTTATTTGTTTGAATTATGTGAACTACAGACACTATACTAGTAATTGTAATTCCAACAAACAGAATATATAAACTGAGCCATAAGGAAAACAACCTAATAGCATTATTATTCATCTAAAATATGAACGAGGGCTACAGTGATTGGAATTCTTTCAAGACCTGACTACACTTACTGATTTGGGATTAAAATGTAATCACTTAGCTCATTCTAAGCTTTAACAGATAAAATAGATATTTCATATAAGCCCAGAAATGAGTATCTTGCCAAGAGGGCAAGAGGAACCATCATTGTTCTGTGACAAAAGTGAAATATAATACATAAAAATGGCAATCAGAATTCCAATCTATTGCTATGAGTGGTTGTCTTGCCAAATAATGAAATGTATTGATATACTGCTGAGCTGTCATTGGCATGTTATACAGACATTGAGACTTTCTAAGCAAAGTTACTGGAAGTCATTCAAATATTTATAATAGTGGAATGGGTAAACTGGAGACAGTCTCTTTCAAAAAAATTTTATTCCAAACTTCTTGATGAGAAAATATTTGGAATAAAGCACAATAGATTTATGTACAGACTTATATGGCTGAAATTGATTTTAGTTTCCCTGGGAATTTAAGAATCTTTTTAATAGTTGAGAGCTGGTGTACAGCTGCAAGAGGTTGGCTTAATACAGAGCCAATATTTATGCCTTCTTGATAGAGTAAATGAGAGTTCTCGCTCTGTTTTCTATCTTACTTTTATGTTGAAAGCCTGGCAACACTGGAATATAATACTTATTTCTTCAAAATGTTTCTAAATTGTTGTTCACTGTTTTGCATTTCATCTTGAGGCTGCTTTATTTATAATATTATTAAACCTCAAAGAAACCCATATGGTGGGAGAGAGGGGAGAAATTTTGCGATTTCACTGTTTTATTCTTCTTTAATAGAATTTATGTGAAACTTAAAATTGTTCAAGTCTGTTTTTTATTCTCAAGGAGTGAGTCCATGCCTTGCAACAGGATGGCTTAAAAACATGGGTATATTATATTACACAATAAATTGTGTAGCTGACATATAATTCTGCAGAAATCACCTTCTTTCTAACAGGTGTGTAAAGGTTATGTAGATACCTGCTATTTCTATATTTAAATAAAGCAAACCCACCCTCACAAAAATACAACCATATTTTTGTCTAGATACAGATCCAGCAATATTGCTACTAGTAACTCCTACTTCTCAATAATTTCTAGATTCTTTCTTGCCTTGCTTACTTATTCCTACTGCTTACTATTTGCCTACTATAATTGAGGATCTACTAAGGGCTAGCATTATGCTGGTGTTTTACCTGGATGTCATGTGTACAGGTTCGGTACTCACATTTACTGAGCACTCAAGCAAATACTATTGTCTATGTACATATGCTGAAAACACAGAATTTGTCTGTAGGCAAAGGAATTTATGCTTCCTGGGATCCTAGCTCTCACCAGCAGAGTCTTGACATAATATGCATCATCTTTTAGAGAAGAGAGTAAGAGCATGACCCCAACTGGTCAGGAGAAGGTAGTGGTTAACATTTTGGACATTGGTACCAGGCAGCCTTGGTTCCAACCCTTGCTCTACTGCTTACTATCTACAGGACCATGAACCAGTCTCTTCAGCTTCCTGTGCCTTTGTTTCCTATCTCATGGGGCTATTGTGAAGATTAACTCAGCCAATGCTTGGAAAAGTACCTGGTATGGGCTAGGTGGTCAGTATATGGCAGCTATCATTGTTATTCTCTGAGCCCTTTCATCACCTGTAGAATGACTGCAATAAACAAACAAACTTTATGGAATTTCCGTTATGGGGAAGGCTAGAGGTCCCATGAGGTCAAGAACCATGTAAGTATGTATGTCTTTTCAATATTGTATCCAAGCACACAGTGTAAATGCCTGGCATACAGTAGGTATGAATAAAAATTCAAGCGAATGAATAAATGAATTATATATATATAAAGCATTTGGCATAGTGCCTGGCATATAGCAAGTGTTCAATTAAATGAGGGACATATTAAGTATTTTTAGGTATATTGTGGAATCCCTCAATAGAGCTTTTGTTCAAGTCTGATCTCTGCCTGTGATATTGGGAAGTCTTCACTCCCCAGAACTAAGACCTCCAAGAAGCTCCATCCAGTAGCATTATGGAATAACTCCTTAGGCCTGGACTAGAAAGGAGTTAGTAACAGCATTGGACCAGAAATCCAAAAGGATAAGATTCAAGTCCTGGCTTGACAATTTCCTAGTTCTGTAGCCTTAGACAAATCATTTCACCTTTTGGGGTCTGTTAACTCAATTATAAGATGAATGGTTTGGCTTGAAATATCCTCTTCTAACTCTGAATACCTACAATTTTAGGAATAGCGTAACTCTTTGTTTGGGACTATATGAACAATTTTTATGGCTTATCCCTCACTTATTTATCATGCCTGTTACATACACACACATGGGTATACATGAGTCGACAGTGCCTGCTGTGAATTTTTTCATCTAATATAGGAACTTTTCTTCAGGAATATTGAATTCCTGTTTCATTTTATACTTTTTTTTGGTGATACCAGCATGAGAGTTGTACATGTAAATCTGTCATCCACATTAGATTAGAAATGAAACATGTTCTAAAAGGAAGACTTGACTAAGAAAAATTACTAACCTATTTTGTCCATTCCGGTCTAATATGATTTCCCTCATCCACACTTGTCCAATTTTTCTTGTTTATGCCAATTATTTACCATTTCTTATACATCCAACTGGTCAAGTTTGCGTTTGTGCCTTGTCTCTCTCTCTCTCTCTCTCTCTCTCTCTCTCTCTCTCTCTCTCTCTCTCTCTCAGAACTATCACTTATTAAGCACCTACTATTTGCCAGGCTCCTTTCTAGGGAATTCTGTAATTCTTTCAACAATCCTCAAAAATTACAAATGAGGAAGCTGAATTTAAATGCTTAAATAGGTGACAGTAATTGATGGAGAAAGAATTTGAATCCAGGTCTGTTTCATCAAAGTCAATGCCCTTTCTACATTATAGTGTCTTTCAAACATCTATTTGCCTTGTCAAATCCCAACACCTCCATACATAAACACAGAGTTGTGAACATAATGCTCATTAAACTTATATTGAGTAAAATGAAAGATAAAAAGGGACACTCTGGGGTAGAGATCCAAGATGGCAGAGTAAATAAACACTTCCTTCCATGAACACATTAAAATTGTAACTAAATTATAGATCAATCAACCTGGGGAACCATCTAAAGTCTGGCTGAACAGAAGTTTTATAACTAAGGATATAAAGAAGCCATGTCAAGACTGGTAGGAGGGGCAGAGACGTGAACTGGATTGTTCCCAAACTTCCTTATGGCGGCTGACAATAGGGAGGGATACCTCGGCTGTGGAGGTTCCCCCTGGAGGAGTGAAGGACCCCAACCCCAGCTCCCTAGCCTGGAGTACTGGTGCCAGGAAGAGGAGACCCCATAACATCTGGCTGTGACAAACAGTGGGGATTCCAACCATCTGGGTGGGACGGAATGGGCGAGAAACCCAGACGTCCTCTTAAACGGCCCGTACACAGACTCACTCGCAGGCACTCACCTTGGGCTCCAGTGGAGGGACAGTGACTCGGAGGGCTTCAGAAGCATACAGGAAGCAGACTGAGATGTGTGGCTTCAAGGCCAGGGCTGGAGGACAGTCGCCATTTCTCCCTCCCATGGGGTCCTCCTCGCCTGCAGCCAGCAGGCAGGCACCATCTTTCCTGTGTTGAGCCCGCCCCCTATGCTTACGGCAAAATCTGAATCTGATTGGTCTGGTGAGCTCTAGAGCTCTGCCCTGCTGACTCACTGAGACCTGGCCTCACCTAACTCGGTACTGCACGAGGCTTTATCAAAAGCAGAACCTCATGGGAGCCGGCAAAAGACCTCCAGCTGTCCTGGATTTTGTGGAGTCACTGCAGACCCGGTACTAGTGGCAGCCATCCTTGGTTCACAGCGTGGCCTCTCCCACATGCTTCCAGGTTTAGTACAGGCAGTGAAAAACCACAGATAGCTTTGTAGCTCCTACCAAGTGGTCCCCGGCTCGTCACAGGCAGTGGGTGATGTAGGCCTGTACAAGAGCCCCTCCCAAGAGGCCTCAGACCACAGCAGAACACTACCCAATTAACCCCACAAGTGGCACACATAAAGGGCGGTCTCAATAGGCACCAGAGCCTGTTGGGGTGAATCCCACTCTGTGGGGTAAGCCCCCCTGCACAGCAGCCCATACATAAGTAGTGGATATGGCCACAGGAAATAAGCCTAAGGCTCAATCCCACCCACTGAGGTGAAAACAGCAATCAAGGCTCAACTATAACAGGAGTGTACACACAACCCAACAAGAGACACTCCAGGAGCACCCAGAGCAGGTGACCAGAGAGACTGTGCCAGGGCCCCACAGGGCACCTACTACATAAGGTCACAGGGCCAAGACTGGGAGACATAGCAGACATACCTCATACATAGAAACAAACATAGAGAGGCAGCCAAACTGAAGAAAGAAAGAAATACATCCCAGAAAAAAGAGAAAACTCCAGAAAAAGAACTAAATGAAATGGAGACAAGCAGCCTACCAGAGACAGAGTTCAAAACAATGGTTATGAGGATGCTCAAGGAACTCAATGAGAACTTCAACAGAGATATATCAAGCATAAAAAAGGACATAGAATCCATAAAAAAGAACAAGTCGAAAATGAAAAATACAATAACTGAAATGAAGGATGAACTAGAAGGAATCACCAGCAGACTAGATGAAGCAGAGGATCAAATCAGTGATTTGTAAGATGAGGTAGCATAAACCACCCAATCAGAATAGCAGAAAGAAAAAAAAGAATCCAAAAAAATGAGGGGAGTTTAAGAGACCTGTGAGACAACATCTAGCATAACAACATTCACATCACAAGGAAGGAGAAGAGAGAAAGCAATGAAGGGATTGAGAACCTATTTGAAGAAATAATGACTGAAACTTTCCTAACCTGGTGAAGGAAACAGACGTACAAGCCCAGGAAGTGCAGAGAATCCCAAACAAGATGAACACCAACAGGCCCACAACAACACACATCATAATTAAAATGGCAAAGGTTAAAGACAAAGAGAGAATCCTAAAAGCAGCAAGAGAAAGGCAACTAGTAATTTATAAGGGAGCTCTCATAAGATTATCAGCTAATTTCTCAACAGAAATTTTGCAGGCCAGAAGGGATTGGCACAAAATATTCAACATGATGAAAAGTCAGGACCTATAACCAAGGGTACTCTACCCAGCAAGGCTATCATTTAACATAGGAGGAAGGATAAAGAGCTTCCAGATAAGAAAAAAACTAAAGGAGTTCTTCACCAGCAAACCAGCATTACAATGAATGTTAGAGGGACTTCTTTAAGATGGGGGGGAGATCAAAATTATGAATAATAAAATGGCATTAGCTACATATCTATCAAAAATTACTTTTAATGTAAATGGATTAAATGCTCCAATCAAAAGACATAGGAGGGCTGAATGGATAAGAAAACAAAATCCTTATGCTGCCTACAAGAGACTCACTTCAGATTGAAAGACACACACACAGATGGAAAGTGAAGAGATGGAAAAATATGTATCATGAAAATGGAAACCAAAACAAAACAAACTGGGGTAGCCATATTTATACCGGACAAAATAGACTTTAAAACAAAGGCTATCACAAGAGACAAAGAAGGGCCCAGTAATCCCACTTCAGGGTATTTATCTGAAGAAACTCAAAATGCTACTGTTAGGGAACCTGTGCATCCATATGTGCATTGTAGCATTGTTTATGATGGCCAAGATATGGAGGCAGCCTCGGTGTCCATAGGTAAAAGAATGGATAAAGAGGAGGTGGTACATATATATAGTGGAATATTGCTTGGCCATGGAAGGGAATGGGTTCTTGCCTTCTGTGGTGGCATGGATGGACCTGGAAGGTATTGTGCTGAGTGGATTATACCAGACAGAGAAAGACAGATGTAATGTGATTTCACTTATATGTGGAATCTAAAGAAAAAAAATAAAAACCAAACAAATCAGAAACAAATTCATAGATACAGAAAACATTTTCATGGTTGCCAGATGGGAGTGGGGGTGAGGGTGTGGGTGAAAAAAGGAGAAGTGATTAAGAAGTACAAATTTGTTGTTACAAAGTAGTCATTCAGATGTAGGATATAGGGTAAGGAATATAGTCAACAATATTGTAGTTACTATTTTTGGTGTCAGATGGGTACTAGATTTGTTGGAGTGATAGAGGGGAGGTGGTTGGAGGTCAGGATGAAAAAGGTAAAGGGATTAAGAAGTACAAATTGGTAGTTACAAAATAGTCATGGGGATGTAAAGAAGAGCATAGGGAATACAGTCAATAATACGGTAATAACTATGTATAGTGCCAGGTGGGAACTAGACTAGTCAGGGGGATCACTTCTTAAGTTATATAAATGTCTAAGTACTATGCTGTACCCCTGAAATTAATATCAAATGATACTGAATATCAACTGTAATTGAAAAATTAAAAATTGGGGGAAGGTGAAGGGCAATAAGTGGTCCAAACTTCCAGGTATAAAACAAGTCATGGGGATGTAATGTACGGCACAGGGAATATAGTCAATAATATTGTGATAGCCTGGTACGGTGTCAGATGGTTGGACTTATCATGGTGATCACTTCTTTAGGTCTATAAATGTTGAACAACTATGGTGTATCTCTGAAACTCGTATAATATGGTACGTTAGGTCTAGTTCTAATAAAAATCTTTTAAAATTAAAAAAAATTTTAAAAGGGGGCACACTGGGCCTTCTTCACTTTTGTGGCCTCATTTCTCTCCTAGAGTTCTTTTTTCAGATCAAAACAGGAAGTGGTAAGGTTGCCACATGAATACAAATCACAGAGTTGTTACAGTGCCAAATTGGCTCTAAGGCATCAAGAAAATCGAAGCTTAGTCCCCTCTATTTATTTCCCAACATTCAGTGGGCCTGAATATCTTACAACAGACTTTGTGGACAGCAGCCTGCTGTTGAGGGCACAGACATTGTCCTAACCAGGGGCAGGGGTCACTAGACCCTTTCATATTCTAGACCAAAGAATTGTCTCTGAGCAGATTATATTGTAGGAGAAGTTGATCAGTTGGTGTTATTACTACTTTGGTGTTGATCTTTGGTATCATTACTACTCACATATATTGTGAAGACTACAAAAGTGAGAGATTGAACAAGGCCATTATTTCTGACCATGGATACAGGAGAGTTTATACTTAAGTGGGGGTAATCAATGCAATTTTGAAATCTTCTCTACTGGGTAAGCTTTTGAAAAGTAGGTAGTCATGATCAATCTAGGAAGGTTGCATTAAACTTAACACTTGTGTTAGGCAAGTTAAACTGACAACTGTAACAAGCAGTCTCAAACTTTCAGGAGCTTTACACAATAAAAATTCATTCTGACTCATGCAATAGTCCAAGGTGGGTATTCCTGGTCAGCCTATAATCCCCCAAATAGTATCTCAAGGGCTCAAGCCCCTTTCTTCTTATAGTGCCACCCTCTCCACATTTTCAACATCCTCTCCATTAAGCAGCAAGATGAAAAGAGAGAATGTGGAAGATTAAATAGAAAGTTCTGATAAGCCAGGCCTAACTATATATTCCTTCCTGCCCACATTCCTTTGGCCAAAGGAACATGGCCAGTCATATGGCCATGCCTAAATGCAAGGCAGGCTGGGGACAGCAGTCTAGCTGAGTACCCAATAAGGGAAGGAAGTTGGGTAGAATGAACACACAGCAGTCTCTGCCACGGGCAGGCATGACAGATTGCAGCCATTTTTGCAGTCAATCTACCACAGAGTCTAAAAAGCACACCAGGCTGAGACTTGAGAGAACTGAGTTCAGATTCTGACTTGGCAGCAAACTCACTCTGTGACCTTCCACAAGTCACTCATATTCTCTGGTCTTTAGACTCCTGAGCTCTGAATTCCATATTAATATTTAAAATGCCATATTCTGTTCTTATTTGTATTTAACAAATGTTTATTTCTTTTAAATATTTTTTAACGAGATTTGAAAATACTGTTTTCTAATGTGGTATTACTTGGGACCAGCATACGGGAAAACATCTGCTTTTATTTCATTCCCTTGACAGGGATTCTAAATATTTGTAATTTACGTGAAAAAAATTACAACAGTTGTACTGGGTTTCTTTCAAATGTGAAGAAAAAGAAAAGGTTTTGCAAATGAAAATGATAGAAGCCACCTTACTAGGAAAATAATCTAAAGATGATGTTTGCTCAGGATGGCTCAAAAGAGTCCCCGTGTCCTTGCTTTCACCAGGAATTCCTGATAAATGGTCAGTAAGAGCGATGAGGTTAATAAACTCTCTGGAGAGTGCTATAGGAAGGGTTATGATGACTGGCTTTGCTTTATGCTTGTCAGTCTCTTTCCAAAGGAAACTAGTAAGACAGTGGAGTGAGCCTAGGTGTCCTGGGACCCTGTCCCTGGCAGATCCTGGAGCAGTATCCTTCCTACCCAGAAGCCCCCAGCAGGGCTCGCCAGGCATCTGCCTTCAGCAAGGCCAAGACTAAAACAGTTTACACAGCTGGGCCTGAGTTTCATGAGGATTTTCCTTCTTTGTGATCTGGTTCTCAGTGCTACTTTAGGATACCTCTGAAGATGGGAAGCCAATTTAGCGCCAATCATCAAGTAAATTACTAGTCAGCCCTCCCATTTCCAAATCCAGACCCTTTAACTTCAGCCTGGTCCCTTCCTCCATCCATGCTAAGCTACTACTCACTGCTCATTCCAAACACCATGTCTTGTTTTTATTTCCCTTCCTCCTCTTTCTCTTTCTCTTATTCAAAGCATCATCAAAGTTCAGAGCCAGGCTAAATTCTGCCTCTTGCTGGAGCTTCCCCTGCCAACTCCAGGCCTCTGTGCCTTCTCCTACACAGGCGCGAGTTACCCAATAGGCAGGCTGAGGATGTGCTTAGCACACTTGCGAGTCAAGGGGCTCACCACCACCCCTCACTCCCACGTCACCCCCACACATATAGAAAAAAACCTCACCTTTAATGGAGGTATCCAGAATTTTGAAATGGAAAAATCCAGAAAGAATTCATATTAACCTCCGTCTGTGTAGCGTTGGTGACATTTCATGAAATAACATTTATTCTGCATTACATGGAGAGAAGGGGCACAAAAAGGGGAACTTTTTTCATTTTAGGGTCTTTAGAGTTCTTAATTTTGTACCAGTCTCTCCTTGGAAATTAGACTGTACTTCCTATGTTTTCCATAGATATTGGCGTTTACTTGTATGTTGGCGTGTGTAGGTGTCGGACCTAGTGGCTAGGCGTGTGGGTTCTGAAGTCAGACTGACGTGTTGGAACCTTGACTCTGACACCACTAGCTCTGTGACTTTGGGCAACGTATTTGTGGTGGATAATCTCCAATCATGGCTGCCATCAAATCCTCCCCTCCCTGCCACTCCTCCATTGAGAGGTAAAACTTGTTTCCCCTTCTCTTTACTCTTGGCTAGGTAACTGCTTTGACCAACAGACCAGGGCAGAAGTGATGTCCGGAGACATCTGAGCCCAGGCCATTTCTTTCCTCTGAGGAAGCTCCTTCTTGAAGTCTAGCTGCCATCCCAGGAGAAGTGGTGGAGGAGCATGGATGTACCCTGGTGGGCAGTGCCAGCTGTGCTCCCAGCTGACATCCAGCGCCCATTGCCAGCCATGTGAGCGAGCCATCTTGGATGTTCCAGACCAGTTGAACCTCCAGATAAATGCAGCCCCAGATACATCGCAGGGAACTGAAGAACTGCCCGGCTGAGCCAGGTTAGCTCAGAATCATGAGATACAATGGTGTCGCATCAAGCCACTGACTTTTGGAGTGCTTTGTTACACAGCAATAGATAACTGAACAGTATTTAACCTTACTTAGATTTGGTTTCTTCTTCCGTAAAATGGGATTGATAATGGCATCTATTGCATAGGATTGTTTTGAGGGTCAAATGAGATGAAAAATATGGTAAGTGTTTAGTGATGTTATGCTATCTATCTAGGCTATGTTTTGCTAATTATCATTATTATTATTTTTGATTGTGCAAGGGAAGGCTCTGTCACTGGTTAAAAGTTTTCAAGAATCAGTGCAGGAAGTGGTGGGAAAAAATGAAGGTATTGAAAATAAATGGAGCTAATATGTATTGGAGACCTACTGTATCCCAGGTCCTATGCTGTGTTTACACACATATGATCTTACTTTTTCTTCATAGAAACCTTGTTAGGCATGTGTTTTTATCCTCATCATTGAGTGGAGGTTCAGAGAGGTTAAATAATTTACCCAAAGTAAAATTAGTAATACCCAAAGGCAGGAAGTAGTGCAAGTGGGCTGTACGACTGCAAAGCCTATTCTTTTTCTTCACATTTCCACGCATTTTGGACAGAGGGGCTTCCTGAGGTCTTTCAAAATGTAATTACTGTTTTCAATGAGAAATTATATATTCAGCCAGATTCTATGCAACCCAACCGATATGCCACCTCTGATAGAAATACTGAGGAAAACTTAAGAACATCCCCCAAATCCTTCACTTCCAGTAATAAACATTAGAAATCTAGCACCAAGAAATCTAGATAAATCTTTCATGAAACTAGTTGCTTTTAGCTTATGTCACTTCTCTGAGAAACAATTTCCAAGCAAGTAAAGCTATACTTCCTTTCATTTTTTTCCCCCTAAAATATCGTCTTGAAGCCCTCAGGAGGACTGCCTCTTACGCCTGTATATTGGGGCTGCTTAATTTGTAAGTGAGAAGTTAGTTTATCTTCTCTCACACAGCCAGTTAGCTTGGTAAGGTTAGAACAAAGCTGATAAGGAAACCTATACTAGGCCCCGCAAGCCAGGCCTCTGAGATCCTGGCGAAAAGCTCACCGCAGATCTGTGTCCAATAATAAAATCCTCCTCAAATCTGGGAGCACTCAGCTCATTCCTGCCTTCTCAATCTCTTAAGTGCTTCCTTCCCATGCTCCTTCTTTTTCCTTTCCCCAGTCTCTTGCAAAACCTTGTTCCAAAATGTCAGTCAACCATCAGCTAATGGAATCAGAAGTTGCCTCACAATCACAAAACCTTCTGGTCCCTGGCCCAAAGGCCCCCCCCCCATTACATTCAGTGTCCCAAGATGACCTCCCAGCCTCTATGACGTAAGAAGACATTTCAGAGCAGCTTTATAAATGGAGAAACTTATTCGTTATTTTTTCAAGGGACCAAGAAAAGAAAATGTTATGAACAAGGAAATTGGTGGTGGGTCATTGGCCAGGACACTGAAATTTGAACATTGAACAATTAATTTAAGGATAATATAAACAGATTTCATTATACAGATTTTAGGAATATGATATGAATATCCTGTTGTTTCAAATTCTAGAATGTTCCTCCCTCTATGGCACCCCACCCCCGACCTTCTTACTATGAGCTGGCATTCTCCCTCTCACTACTCTCTGCTGGTTGTTTTCTTCATCTTCCTCTGCTGTTAGAGTACAGATGAACTCACTCTGTGATTGGCCTCATGTGGTTGCCTTGCCTACATTTATTCCGGTTTCCTATTGTGTCGCAGACACACATTTTTAAGAGTTCCATTATGTTAGTTTTTTTTCCCTACTCTTTTCAGAAAAATTGACTTTTCAAAAGAATATTTAAAAATTTTTTTTTTGTTTAAAGTAATAAGGTTTGTTTTAGTGCTTTGTCCTCTTTCACAATTACAGCCATGTAATCCATAAGGAATCCATTAATGTGTAAGAGGCTTTGAAGCTGCTAGATGTGTGTGTGTGTGTGTGTGTGTGTGTGTGTGTGTGTGTGCGTGTGCTGTTTTTTTCTCTTTCTCTCAGAATCTTGCTGCTGCCAACCACTGATTTAGGAATGTGTAGGGGTATATGCCAACTCAATAATCAAAATCATTTTGGTACTGGGAACCCAACCGCAGTCTCTGTAGACCAGTGGAATTTATTGCTTGCTCCAGTTTATTAAGTAATAGTAACAACAACATTTTGAATAAAGAAGAGTCTGATAAGATGTGATAGAATGTCAGGATAATTCATTTTGATCATAAAACAATGCTTGTTTTGAATTTGAATTACTAAATGTTTAAATACCCTGATAGTCCACGGCTTCCTTCTCTGGACCTGGCATAGGAAGATGATTCAAAGCTCACTTCAAGAAAGAGACTCAGTGCAAACTGCTGGTTCTCTGCTATCTACACATCCCTGTTTTGTTTTGTTTTTCCCATAAATACATATCTAGTACCAACTGTGGGCCAAGCACTGGTCTAGGCATTGGGACCACAGTGGTGACCAGGATAAACACAGTTCCTGCCACGTGGCACTTTCTGAAGGAAGATATCTTGGTTGCATAGATGACTTGCTGTTGAGACATTCGAGGCACATGCAAAACAGGGTAATGGTGAAACTTGAGGACTAGAATCCCACTGACGTGTGCTGTGATTCAGGCTACACCACTCCAAGTTGCTTTATCTTGAACAATTTACGTGGCCTCTCTAAGCTTCAGCTTCCTAAATAGCAGTAGTACTTACCTCATGGGGTTATTTTGAGGGTTAAGTGAAAAAGCTTTGTATAGCTTTTAGCAGAGTGCCTGGTTAATAGCCAGTAGCAGTAGTTGTAGTAGCAGGAGGAGGGGGAGTAGATGGGCCCCACCAACCTTGGCAGAGAAGGCTAAGTTTCCTCATCCTCAGCATGGCAAGTTCATGGATCCTACCATCATTGGGAGGTTGCAGATGCATTCTACCTGGGGAGTCTCTTCAATTTGAGGGAGGGGGGAAAAAAGGCTTGTCCAATTTTCAGAACCACATCCTCTGCCTTCTAAAGCTGTTGTGCCTCCTACTGCTCGTGGAAGGAATTGCAGCTCCTTTCTTACTAGGAGCGTGGTCTTCAGCCTTTACTGGAGGATCCCTCACACTACCTCAGCCCTGACATCTCTGACTCCAAAAGATGCAACCACCCACATCACCCCTGAGACCTGCCACCAGTGGCTGTGGCTGTGAAAGCCAGCCACCCCGTGGTACAGATTCTTCCCCGCAACTCAGCCCCTTGGGTTGCGGTAGGAGCCCCATCCTATCCCATGGTAAGCCCAGCACAGTAGATCTAGAACTTCCAGGGATACTGGAGCTCTGGGGCTCACAACAAACCCAACTTTCTGATGGATCCTGGATTGCTTTTCTCCCTGGGACAGCCCTGATTTTAAACATTAATCCCCAAAAGAGCCCTCAATAGTCATCATATGGCTGCCACTGGCCCTGTCGTTTTGGCCGAGACAGCATGATTGCCATACCAAACCAGACCTCTTCTGGAATGGTTCTCCTGGGCACACTGGAGGCTACTTTGCCCAAGCTGTGATGCAGGGCAGAAAGCCGTGCCCACCTGGTTCCTGTGCACCTCAGCCTCTCCAGTGGCGATCTCTTCTACCCAGCAGGAGACAGAAGATCACTTGGTTTCCACTCTAGGCATCTAGATGCAAAAAGAACCCACTATAGCGAATCTGTCTGCTGCCTTCCCTATGAAGTAAGCAGGCACAGGAAGTCCCATTCAGTTTATCTACCTCCAAGGGCCTTACCATAGCTAACATGTGGGAGGAAAGCAAATGTATATGAAACAAACATGATTTTCCTCCTAATAATAATAGTTGTATACATTCCACACTCACTGGGTGCCCAATTGCCTACTTGGTGCCAGAGAAGAGACACATCCCAGCCACACTCTTGGTAGCTTAGCAAGAGGCTGGCCAAGCAAGCCTGTGTTAGCTTGAGGAAAGTGCAGGCTGATGCCAGAAGCTGATCTCTGAAGGGTCTATCTTTGAACAAAACTGCTTCCTCAACTTGGAAATTCCCAATATTCTATAGCATACCAGATGGTCTCTGCCATCCTTTCCCTATAAATCTGTAGAGCAGCTCAGGACAGGGCCCTTTCTCTGACGCTGTCTCTGACAAGCATCCAGCTCTGGTCAGTCAAGCACTCATCTATCTGTTGGATGATGGCAGCGCAGGGTACACATGCATTCTGCTGCCTCTCTATGTGGAAACTTCCCCAGTAAACCATATTCCTCTTTCTGCTGCATGTCGCCGGTCAGGTGTGTATCTGTGCTGCCTTCGTGTGACAGCAGCAGATCCCAGGAAATTAGCCAGCATGGATACTTCTGCCTGATTAGCAGAGTTCCATAGGGCCACTCATAAAGGGGGTCCAAACTTGTTCCTGGACCCTCATTTCCACTCTCTAACAAAAAAAGGAAGCCCTCCTCCACCACCACCACAGATGACTATATCGCACAAGAACTTCTACAAGGAACAAATGCAAAGGAGGGGCTAGTTCCAAAGGAAAACTAAGTTTATGCTAAGTTTTTGTTACACCCACAAGTAATGTTTCAATATGATCGGACTTCCCAAGTAGATGGAAACATGGCCGCTGGCCCTTTGAAAGGAGAGGGCAAACCTAGGAAATTACTCAGGCCTGGGCAGCTGTGTCCACGTTAGGCCTTATATATGAGTGCAGAGCTGAGAGGGAGAGAGGGTACTGAAATATGGCCTACACTCCTCTCTTAGTCTGTTTGTGTGGGTACGAGCACCCAAAAGAAGGAATGTCATACTTTCATTCCACACACAGACAATGTCCACCCACAAAGCCTAGAGGAGACCACTTCCTTAATTCATCTGCCTGCAGGGGCGCCTTTTCAAAATTAGTATCATTTGTGTGTGCTAGCAGGTGCCTTCATTGCCTCAAAGCTTTTCAGGACTGGATAGTTCTGTGGTCAAGTGAGGTATAGGACACCCTCCTACTAATAGTTTGAAGCATCCATCCCCCTTTTGGAAATGGTAACTTCATAAAGGCCTTGGGCTTACCTTGGATTCTGGTCTTCAACCAGTGGGTAACTGGGGAGCTTTAGAGCATAATTGGCCCTGTTCATTAAGGTTTTTTTTTTTTTTTTAAATTACATGTTTTTATTTTGAGATAATTATAGATTTACATACCGTTGTTGTAAGAAATAATACAGACAGATACCATGTATCCTTTACCCATGGTTTAATTTTTTAAACCAACATTTTTTGAGCACTTTTTCTGTGCTAGACCTCAGGAAAGAAAGATGCCTGAGAGGGGATTCCTGCTCCTCAGTACCTTATATTCTCGTGGTGAAGACAGACATAAACAATCTCTTTGATAAAGTTCATCATGTAAAGTGCCACGAGGGGAGGGAGCATCCCGGAGGAAGAGTCCGGGCTAGTGTCTTGGGAGATGAATAAAAGTTTTTCAAGGGAAATGGGTGTTGGAAGGGCAGTCTGGGCAGGAAAAAAAAAACCAAAAAAACAGTTAGGCAAAGGCTCAGAAGTATAAAATAGCCTGGTGTGTGCTGGGAGCCATTCAAGTAATTCAGCATAGATGGGAACAAAAAAATTCAAGGAAGGGAGTTCAGAGGCATCTTGGGAATGAGAAGGGAATGTTGTGTGATCCTGACCTCCCACATTCTATGCTGGGGAAATGAAAAACAGATGGAAAATAAGCTCCCAAACATGGCCCAAGCATGGCTCTGGGAGAAGCAGGAGAAATTTTTGTTCCAGTTTGAGGAGCCCACAGAACCCTCATTTCCAAACCTTGGACTAGGGCCCATTTCCTTCCACGATCTTCACCTAAAGCCAAGAGCAGGAAGTCTAGCTCATATACTTCCTCTTATGCACAAAGGCAGCAACTGGAACAAAACAGAGCGCCCCCTCTGCCAATCTGGGCTGCCACTTTGGGGACGGCTAAGCCCAGCCTCCCTTGACTCCCATGTGGCATGGAGAGTGTCCACAAGTCCCCTAAGGGCCCAGCGAGGGACACGGAAGGTAGTCGATGGTGCTGCTGGCAAGCTCAGCAGAGGGTCGCCAGAGTGGGGGCTGCAGGGCAGACCACATGAGCTGGGAATCAAATGGGAATCTCTTATACTTTAAAGAAATATACAGCCTCAGAGAGCTAAGATGAGGCAAGTTAAGGGGATAAGGCCCCCAGGCTGTGACTGAGCTGAGAAACAGAGGACCTCGAGTATTCTAGTCACAGATGTCTGCAAAAGGTGCCAGTGGAACAAGGAGTGACCAGGTAGATATACAGAGAAATCACTTTTTCAAAGATGGTAAAGATCCAAGAAGCAGCCTGGGACTAGCACACACCTTAGTTGCCACTTGCCCAACTTCACAAGTGACACAATAAGCAAATGCATATGCTAACAGGCCCTAAGGGGTGCAGGACAGGGAGGGAATACTGAGATACTTAAAGGGAAGTGTCTTTACTCAGCAAGATGGGGCTCATAAGGAGGATTCGGTCATACATAAAAAAAAAAAAAAAAAAAATAGGAAAGAAAGCTACACTTTCTTTGAAGAAATGGATATATTGTGTATAAATGATCAACCCGTCAATATGTGGTTTATGACCCTGCCTGGCCAGATTTGGGAAGGAACAATTCTATTTGAATTCAGAATGACAAGGGTTCTATGCTGGTTGGTGACTTCTGAATCATGCCATAAATACTCTACAGTGTTAAAATAGTCTCTTACTGAAGAAGAGATGAGATCCATTTTTACCTGTCCTCAGGTCCCAAGAGGTGTCAACCCTGATACATCCCCCTGAAAACAGGGATGTGGCCTTGGTAAGAGGACTGGGGCAGCCTTTGGACCTGTGAACTGGCTTACTTCAGGACAACCTGATCTCATAGTATTCCACCTTGTAATTGAAAGGGAAGGAGAAAGAAACAATGGTGTGGTCTAAAGAAGAAATCAGTATCCTTTATGGGCAGGACTTAGAATTTGGCAACTTACGAGTCAACGAAGGCCATATTTTTCAGTATGTTTTTTATACTTAAAAAAGAATTTTCTTAGTGAGGCTTGCTATGTTAACAACCCTCCCCCTTCAACCCCCCCCCCCCATCTCAGAAGCTTACAACACTGGTTCAATTCCCCTGCATATTCTATAGAGGCTGAGGTGGGCTGTGGTTTGCACCAGGATCTATGAGTAAGAAAAACTCATTTTCTCTCCTGTGTATCTCCCCTTTACTTTCATGCCACTACCACATTCACAGCACCAGATTGTGGGGGGTGGAAGTGCATGTCCCAGGCCAAGCAATTTTGCGACACCAGCTGGATGTCCTACAATTCAATTCAATTTTGACACCATTGAACTGGAGATAGCATCAGATCCCACAGGTTAAGGGCTTTGTCCTATAAGACTGCCCCCTAACACCACCTTTAGAGGCCAATCTGAAGTCCAGCTTGTCACTTCTGCTTCTAACTTCACAAGTGACACCAATTAGCTACAGATCAGAGGTTTCCAACACTCCGTTCTCAAGCTCAATTAATTTGTTAGAGCAGCTCACAGAACTCAGGAAGAGAGCTTCCTTACTGTTTACCACTTTATCATAAAAGGATATGATAAAGGATATAGATGAACATCCAGGTAGAAGAGATGCGAAGGGCAAGGTATGTGGAAAGGGGCGGAGCTTCCATGCCCTCTCTGGGGGCACTGCTCTCCCCTCACCTCCACATGTTCACTAACCCGGGAAGCTCTCTGAACCCCATACTCCTGGGATTGTTATGGGGGTTTCACCACTTAGGCATGATCGCTCCTTAACTCCATTTCTGGCTCCTCTTCCCTCTGTGGAGGAGAGAGGTGGGGCTGAAAATTCCAAGCTTCTAATCATGGCTTGGTCTTTCTGGTGACCAGCCGCCATCCAGCAGCCCACCAAGAATCACCTCATTAAAACAAAAGACACAGCTATCACCCAGGAAATTCCAAAGGTTTTAGGAGCTCTGTGTCAGGAACTGGGGTCAAAGACCAAATAGCAGAACAGCAGATGCTCCTCGTACTCTTATTGCTTAGGGACTTACAAGGGTTCGGGGAGCTCGGTGCCAGAAACTGAGGCAGAGGTCAATATATATTTTTTCCATTCTTTCACACCCTGACTCTGCTCTGTCTTTTCATTTCAGGACCCAGGCTGAAAGAGCAGCCTGTACGTGGGACATGCCTGAGAAAGAGCTAGAGAAATGCCCCAAAACTCAAGATGTGTCTTAAACCTTCTGCTGCAACATGGCAAATGTCATATTTATTCACATTTCATTGGCCAAAACATGTCACATGGCCAAGCCCAAATCCAATGAGGGAAGGACATAAAATCCTCCCCCGGGAGACACAGTAAATCATGTGGCAATGGACACGGAGGGGGTAGGGAGAATTGAAAAATGAATATAATCTATCATGACAATATAAATTCATATAGAAGAGATGGAAAATATAAAAAAGAAAGGCGAAGAAGATTAACTATAATCCCACTGTTAACTTTCCGATATATTTCCTTTCAGAATTTGTGTGTTTGCTAATTTTGACAAATTTAGGATTATATAACATTACACAAGTTTATAGTTTCTTTATAGTCTGCTAGTTTATATTCAATTGTATAATGAACTCTTTCCCATATAAATAATAATTTTTTTAAAATATCACTTTAGTGCCTACACAATTTTTGTATTCATTTGGATAGACTAGGTTTTGTAGCCATAACAAAAAAATCTCAACTTTGTTGTGTGGCCTCAAACAACAAAGGTTTATATCTTATTCAAGCCATTTGTCCAGTGCAGGTTGGCGCAGAGCTTCTGCTCATCTTGATCACTCTGGAACCGAGGCAGATGGAGCAGTTACCATCTCAAATGGATCTGGTTGTGCAAGAGGGAAAGGAGAATTCAGGAAAGCATGCATTGGCCTTAAAGCTTCATCCCCAAAGCTTTCACATTTTTATTAGCCAAGGTAAGTCATATAGTACGATATATTTTTAAATGGCCACAATATTTTGCAGATCTGCCAATCAATGGGTTCAGTCTATTTCTCCACCCCTCAACTCTGGGCTTGGGCATGTGACTTCACTGACTGACTAATGAGACATTAACAAATGTAATGGAAGCAGAAGCTTGAAATGTGCTTGTGTGCAATAGGGCCTGTTCTCTCTTAATGATTTTAGAACAGCCCAGGTTGACCGAGAGGATGAAAGATTACATGGAGAGAATCTGAGCTGTGCCAGCTGTTCCAACTGTTCTAGACATGGACAAGAGGCCATCCTCAACCATCCAGTTCCAGCTGAGCCAGCCCAGACCAGAAGAACCATCCAGCCAATCCAGATTTTGAGTGTTTCAAGTCACTATATTTTGGGGTGGTTTGTTATGCAGCAAGAGCTGACTTATTCACATGTCTGTATCTAATTTCATCCAGGAGAGGGCCATGATAATGATATTTTTGTAGAGTCTTAATGACTCTTGAATCTTAGAGCTATGCCATCATTTATTTAACTATTTTCTTATCGTTAGAATCACATTGTTACCTAATAAGTTATAGCACATTTATTATAACTATAAAGAACACTACCATGAACATCTTTGTGGATACATTTGTATCCAAGTTTCTGATTATTTCATTATAATAGTTTGGTGGAAGAAGAATTTAAGCCTCTTAATAATTACAAGTTATGAGCCAAAAGGATTGTACCAATTTACATATCTAATGAAAGTATGTAAGTGTACCCATTTCACTGCACCCTCACTCACCATCATTGAGTGTGAGCTTCTAAAAGTTTCTTTGTTGTTAATCTAATGGAGGGGGATGAAATCTCATTTAAATTTTGTTTCTTTGCAAATTTGAGGTTAACTTTTTCTTTCAATATATTTTTCTTTCAACATATTGTTAACAGTTAAAAATTCTTACACAGCACTCAGAATGTATATGACAATATTTCTATATTAAATTAAATCCAACTTGAGTGCCCCACAGGACAAAATTGGACAGAAGCTCAATATCACATATCCTTCCCTGTGTCCTTTCCCGATCTTAAATGGTGGGGAACCTGAAAACCTAAAGGAGCAGTGTGATGGGAGCGAGCTATGTGTCGGTGCCTCAGCTCCCTTCAAGCTAGGTGCAGGGGAGACTTCATGAAGGGGAAAGTCCACCTGGGTTCCAACAGCCTTGAAAGTAGTGTCCAGTTCTCACTTACAGACATACCTTATTCAGGTCAATCTACCTCAGATGCATTGGAGTGGGCACAGGTTTCCTCCAGCTCAAATCTTTAACAACTTTCGCTTGCTCACTACCACATTCTGCCAGCACTACAGGAAGGCAAGATGCAGCCCTCTGCTTCCTTTACTTGGCAGAGTTATAATTTGGGAACACTTAAGTGTGGCATGTGGGGGTGGGGTTATGAAGGGATATGGCTGGGATTACAAGAGGTTATGCACAAGGCAAAATGCTTTTCTAAATGGAATGAGCAGATATCTCCAAGACGAGCAGTGTAACTGTAGGAAGCATAATATAAATGTCAAAAGTCTAAGAAATCAGATGCAGAAGTATTGAACCATAAGTCATCATATTTCTTCTGTAACCAAAAGAATCACAATGTTTTTATTAAGTTAGAAAAGAAATACAAAGGCAGACTATGAGTACCACTTCATGGACAGATTTACTACTAAGTCCCTTTGTATTCATACCCTCACCTCCTCTATTTTTTTATACCCTGTCTTTGAAAAAGCTTCACTTTCACCAAATGTCAGGGATGTAGTTTCAGTCAGTCAATAAATCAAGAACTATTCTCGTCACTTGGGGAGTTGGGGTGGATCCCAAAACCCAGTCACAGCTGCTTGCCTCCAAGAACCATACTCGTATAGTCCTGTCTTCAACTCTTCTTTCAGGTAAAGAAACTGAGTGAAAAAGCATAGGCTTCATGAACCCCATTAACTGACAACCCATAGGCCTACCTGCCCTGGTGTTACAGTGGTCAGCCAACTTGGTTGCATCTAGACAAATGAAGAACTTGCGAGAAAACACATGAAGGTTACTAATGCCAAACACGTTATAAGGAGACATTTGCCTGTGCCATCTGTGTATTATGTCTTCTACAAAGGACTGTCAGCAAAGGAAGGGAATGGAAACTATTCTCATTGTGGGCAACCTCCCCCTCCCCACAAATGCCAGAGTTGAGGCAGTGGATAAAAAAGTGGGCAGAGGAGCAGGAGCCCCTGAGAAGGCAGATCAGAAAAGGGGTCAGCTCTTGTATCTTGAATTTGTTGCTGGAAAAGAGAAGGGTTTTACTCTCCCCCCAGAGCTGTTTTACTCTTCCAAGTCTACTGGGGGTCTTTTTGATGTAGTTACTCCCCACACAATCTCACATCTCCTTAAGGTCCAACTTCAGCTAATGGCACTGAAGAAACAATAGCTCTCTTGGAAGAACAGAAGAGTCCAGAAGCTTCTAGATCCAACAGGCCACTGTCTAACCTGACAAACTGCTCTCCAGCCTGAGGGATGATAAAACCTCACAGGCGGGGAGAAAATTCCATATCAAGAATGTCTGCTTCTGAGAGCTCACTCTGATTGCACACATCCCCATTAACAAAAACAGATGTGTGCTCACAAGTAAACATTCAAGGTCAATATATGTTCCTCTCTGCCAATCTAATTTGGCACTTCAACATGAGCAAATAGTCTAAGAAGCAGAGTGCAACTTTGCTATAACATTGGTGTCCAGTGAAGGGACTCAAAGCTGTGTATTGGGTTAACTGTTATATATCTAGGAATAGACTATTTCACGGGGAATGATTTGAGCTATGGTAAGTTTCCTGACATGTAGTGAGTAGTCACTCTCTATTAGAGAAAAAGAGGGTATAATATTTAAGAGCTTAATTTTGAATCCTGGTTCTAGCTCTATGAGTGTCACCCTCATAGAGTCATAGGGCAAGTCATTTAACCTCAGTTTCTATCTCTAAAATGGAGGTTTTAATAATGTGTATCAACTATCTTGTTGGCATTAAGCACATAAAAATGTGAGCTCATCTAGGATTGTTCCATGGCGCTAGAGGAAACAGGATCCCAGAAGGCTGGATACCTAAGCTTGTCTTCATTCATTCCTTCACTGAATATTTATTGAGTATCTACAATGAGCCAGGTAGCGATATAGCAGTGATGATAAAAGACATAACTCAATATCATCATGGCACTTACAATCTTGCGATTTATCTGCCATCCTAAATGGGACCCTCCTGTATCACTCAGCATCCTGCACATGGTGCTTCTCAAAGTTATCTGAACATAAGAATCACTTGGCTCTTTTGTGAAAAGATATTTTCAAAGACCTCATCTCATTCTACTGAGTATCACAGGAGGATACTGACTTCATTGTCCTCATTGGTAAAATAGAGACCAGCAACCCCTGCCACGATCTTATTGTATATTCAAGCAAAGTAGCATGTAGGAAAGGGCTTTGGAAACCAAGAAGTTACTTTCCAGTGTGGCATCCAGGCTGTCCCTGGAGGTTCAGAGAAGCCAGCTAAAGGCCCCTCAGAGACTGTGGCCTGTCCTGATGTCCTCCTTCCCCACCTTCTCTCTCGGGACTCTCCAGAGACATGACTCAGAAGCTACCCATCCCCATTTCAACCTCATGAGCTAATGAGTCTCAGACTGGAACCAAGGTGGACACTTGTGTTGCATTCTGGGAGAACACCTATTACAAGCCTTCAGAGGGCCAGTCAATGGCCATAACTGGTGGTTTTCAGGAAACAGCTCTGCCTTTCCTTGGTACCTGTTGAAATGGTAGATGAACCCAAAGATGACAGTGGTGAATTGAAGGATCTTGATAAGTTCTCATCATATAGCACCTGCCTGCCTTTCCAGCTTCATCTGCCATTCCTCTTCCATAATCCCCTTAAACCCTGATTACCTCTCCCCTTTTTTCAGTAATAAAATCCTCCAATTTCTAACTTTTCACAAAGCCATCCAGAATAATGACTCGTTTCCTAGCCCCTTTGCTACTATGATCAATGGGATGTAAGCAGAAATGTCATGTGCATCCAGGAGCAGTCCAAAATAAACAACTGGCATGTGTTTTATCCCCTTTCTATCCTCTCTTCCTCTATCCTGCTGCTTGGAATGCAGATGTAATGCTGAAGCGCTAGCGTCTATTTTGAATGTTGGGGAGGAGACTACATATTAGTAGCTTTGGAATAGAGAAGGAGGCTGGAGCTCTGAGTACTGTGTGGAGTCGAGCCTTGGGTCTAGCATTGAATTATCAACTTCTGGACTTTTACATAAGAGAGAAAGAAACCTCTATCTAATTTAAGCCACTGTTATTTTGAATTTCTGTTACTCACCTCCCAAATGAGTCCTAACTGACCTAGTGGTCAGGGGCGTGGCTTCTGGAATCAGACTTCCTAGGTTCAATCACTTATTGGCTCGTAGTTATCACAAGTTTGCTTCGCTTTTTGTCTCAGCTGAAAAAGGAGGGTGGTAAAGATAGCATCTACCTTCTAGGATTAGGAATAAGCTAATATATGTGAAGCTGAAAACAGATAAACCCTGGCACATAGGAAACACCCAAAATGAAAGTGTGTGCCAAGGAGCAAGATTGAAGGTTATTCTCTCAACTCAGAGGTAGGCTTTTTTAATGCTGTAGCAATAGCAATAGTGCTAATAGTAATAGCTTTACATTTTTTATGGAGCACTTCACAAGAATCTTTTCAACAACTGTGTAAGTTATGTATTATTATTTTTATTCCACAGAGAAGAAACTGAAAGCTTAAGAAAAAGAGGGTAAGTGATGTGCCAAAGATCACATAGCTAGTAAGGGGCTGTAACAGGAATCACACCCAGGTCTTTTAGCTCCAAATTCCCTACATTTTCTGAAAACCTTCACTCACTCATAAATGCAAATCATTGTACTACTATGTGTTCTAGTTTTCAATCATGTCCTACATGCATACATTTTTGCAAAGAGATCCCCAGGCTACACTTTTCTATTTATAAAGAATCAAAAAGGGTACCCAAATTCTTCATGTAAGAAATTTTGCTTCTGGTCCCTGACAGCTCAAATGTAAATAGACACTGTGTTTGATCACAAAAAATGTTAGCTCTAGAATATACTATGGAAAAAGGGAGCTGATCAGGGCTCAGCTCAGGACTAAGGGTGGAAGAAAAGCCTTGATCCACCTTGATTGCAAATCTGGATAACCGAGCCTGATTCTGAGTGATATTAAGGGGCCCAGAGTGGAACGTCTGGGGTGGGGGTGGGACTTCAGGACAGCGCATGTGTTTTGAATTGGCAATTCTTTTAACAGAAGCTGTTTGGAACCAGGACTGGGAAGCTGCTGCTAACTGCCATGTTGTAGCCATTTTCCATGTTCCCTGAGGGCAGGGTCTGTGGCTGTCATTGTATCTGAGGGGATTTAAGTTAGATGCTCAGAAGAACTTGCTCACTCTAATGACTGTGGGAAGCAGACACCACTGTGGTTGTAGAATATTATTATCTGCACAAATTTGAAGAAAGTATAGGAAAAACTCACACATATAGGATATCAGTTGAGCATCATTGTAGTAGAAAACAGTTAAGTAAGAACAAAAAGTAGTAGTCTACAGTTATGAGCAGTGAAAACAGACCTGAATTCAAATCCCAGCTTCAGTGATTTGGGCCCATTTCCATAACCACTCTCATCCTCCCCGCTGCCCCCCACAAAGAGGAGATCACAGTATGCTTGTCCACCTCTGAGTGACTGTGAATACAAAATGTCCGATAATATGGGAGATGTTTAATAAATATTCATTTATCCTTTTCTTATGAATCTTTTCCTCTATGATTCAGCACTTCCTGCAATTCTAAGGTACTAGAAACTTTTCAAAGGCGAAACTGCTTGATTTCTAGCTTCTGAACCCTTTCCAACATTACTTTCTGAGAAAGGCGAATCATTGAGGTGGATCAGAAATCAGACAGACAAACTGGGCTTTGCTTGCTGGCCCAGCGCCTCCCTCTCAGATTCCATTTTCTCCACTGTCCTCACTGGCACAAAAATGGGATTGTCAAAACCTAGACGCTCCACACAGCGTGTAGAGTCCGAGTGGGACTCTTACTGCCTGTGTATCTTACTGCCTGCAGAGATGAGCACCTGAAATCTCCTTAGGGTTTGGGACTGGGCTCCAGTGCCAGTTGACAGGAAGGACAGGCTGCTGGAAACTAGGGCGTGGGCCTGTCTGCTACTCCCTGCATGGCCTGGGGACTCCTATGCCTGCCTGTACACAATGAAAGGATGAGATTAGGCGAGTGCTGAAGACCCTCCAAACTCCAAGTTCCTCTGAGCCAGCAATGAAGAGAATTCCTATCGGAAAATATGACTTCTCTGTCCTCTGTTAGTTTCTATGGGATATCTATACTCCTGAACCTTGTTTACACTTTCTCTTGAAGAAAAAAGCTTTAAAATCTATGAAACATTTCTTTCCTAAGTGGGAGGCTCTGTGTATAGGGGTAGAACGGGGGAAAGGAGGCGTTAACAATGAGAGAGGATGCAGGAAAAAAATGACAATGTCACCTTAGAAGCAGTCACTCCAATCTCTTGAGTTCAACTTGGGTAGGGAGGTCTGGCCTGCTTCTTCACCAGAAAATGACAAGGAGCCGATCAGTGAGAAAAAGTTATGTATAGTCCTTTTGCCTCCAAGCCTCTTATAGCCTGCCATAACATTAAAAAGTCTTATTGTGTAAGTCTTACACCCAAAGCACAGAGAAAAAATATAAATGAAAAAGAACTTATGTCATAAAGTAGTTCTTTCCTTCACCTGTACATTTTTTTTCCTTCAAAATGAGACTGGATGAAGGAAAAAAGAATTCCTTTTCAACTCCTAGGCTCTATGTTTAGTCCAGTAAGAACTTCCACTGTCGAATGTAGTTGCCCCAAAGAGAACACAACCAATGGCAAGCAGTTGAAAAGAGTTGCTTTATATGATTTTCTGTCTGTAAAGGTAAAGGGCAGAAGTACGTGTTACCTACCGATCCTAATGCCCCCTTTTTTCCCCCCTCCAAAGGAGGAAAAGGGAGAGAAAGATCCAAAAGGGAGGGGAGCTGGATCTCAGTAGCTTTCCATTCAGCTGGAAAAGGAATTGCTCTGGTTGCTACAACTTGGGTTTGCCCTTTCTTGCTGCGTTTGGGGAGGGATGGCCACTACTGCAGTCCACTGGCGCCCCCTATTGCCCATTTCAGGAAACTCACAGGGCTGCACAAACTGCTAAACCCTGTCACCTTAACAACTTCTAAATTCTTCTGAAAGGAAATCTCAAAAATCAGAAATTGTGATGGCACCTTTAATTCACTGAGGGGCAGTTTACAGTCAAGTTAAATTATTATTCCACAGACTTATAGACTGTTAGGGTCTTCAGAAAATATTTAGCCATTTTTTTTTACACTAAGTGTGAGCATTACTTTTAAGAGATATTAGCAGTTACTATGTGAAACCAAAGGGGTTAGGAAATGGTGAGTTAACAAGCATTAAGTAAACACTATACGTATAAGCAGGTTCTTCCTTCCTGGACTTCTCAGAGCCTCTAATATGGATTGTGTATCTCCCAAAGGGAAATGCAATTTCTCAGTAGTTTTTGACAACAGACCCACTTTCTATATAAACTTCTTATAGGGCCAATATTCCAGGGACACACTTGGCAAGTGCTGATAAAGTCCAGATGAATCATTCTACAAATTTGGAAAGTCAGTCCCAGGGAGATGCCAGTGACTAGATAGTAGCAGAGCCACTGTGAGGACCCATCCGGTGACTGCCGTACTCCCAGAGATGCTTCTTCACCAGAGTGCCCCACCCCCTTATGGCTGATCTTTAGTATTTCCATCTCCATAAAGCATGTTTATTTGTGGAATGGGAAATGGCATTGCCTTCAGCCAAGGATATCGAAAGTAAGGTAGACCCCTTTCAAATATGTTCCACCTCTTTGGGGAGGAGAATTTGCTTCTGATATTTTCAATTCTATTTCTCTGTCTCTTCTGAAGAACTTCATTGCTTTATAAAAAGCCCCTATTCAACAAATAGTTGTTATGCACATAGCTCTGTGCCAGCTGGACGATACACAGATGGACGAGATAATATACTACGTTGGGTAAGAGCAAAGGTTTCGAGGTTGTGCCACATTCTGACTGGGTATATTTGGACAAGTCATTTATCATATTTAAGTCTCAAGATATAGAAACAACCTAACTGTCCATTGACAGATGAGTGGATTAACAAATTATAATATACGTAAAGTTCAGCCTTAAAAAAGGAAATCCTGCCACTTGCAACAACATGGATGAACCTGGAAGACATTATGCTAAATGAAATAAGTCAGACACAGAAAGAAAAAATCTGTAAGATCTCACTTATATGTGGAATCTTAAGAAGCTGAATACAGAGAAGGAAAGAGCAGAATGGTGGTTACCAGGGGTGGGGAGGTGGGGAAAATGGGGAGATGTCTGACAAAGGGTACAAAGTTGCAGTTATGTAGGATGCATCAGTCTAGAGAGCTCATGTACAGCATCATGACTATAGTTAATAATACTGTACTGAATACTGAAAATTTGCTAGGAGAGTAAACTTTAGGTACGTTCATCACAACAACAAAAAATGGTAACTATGGGAGAATACAGGTTAATTAGTTTGGATGGAGTCATCATTTCACTATGTATATGTGTATCAAAACATCATGTTGTACACCTTAAATATACACAATTTTTATTTTTTTTTATTTTTTTTTTGAGTACTAAAAGTTTGATGTGTTTATTTAGAAAATTACATCAAGGATAAGGTATTTAAAATCTTTATCAGTCAGGTCTAAATTATTGTTAAAAAGTGATTTGACCTGTAGAAAGTATATTCGGTCTTCCAACTTTGCTTTTCTCACATATATCTATGCATTTCTCTATTCCTTTACTTTTTATTTCTCTCCAAATTTTCAGCGAAGTTACTAATGCATGTCACCTCTCATTTAACCACATATAGTAATATATTTAATTTTGGATACTACATTTTTCACATATTATATTGTGAACTTTTTTCTGTGCCATTTAAAAATACTTAAAAATATAATACTCAATATTTAAATAATAACCATTGTCTTGTTGTTGTTGTTATGTTGTTTCCAATTTTTAGTATTATAAACAATGTTGAATAGGTATTTAAAACTGCGTTTGTTTCTGAAATCAGACCTGGATACAATTTTTATTTTTTAAAAATCAATTTAGGGGCAGCCGGTTGAGTCAGTGGTTAGAGTGCAGTGCTCATAACACCAATGTCTCTGGTTTGATTCCCACATGGGTCCGTGAGCTGTACCCTCCACAAGTAGATTGAAAACAATGGCTTGGCATGGAGCTGAGCTGAGCGCCCCCACATCTAGATTGAAACCAACGACCTGACTTGGAGCTGATGGGTCCTGGAAAAACACACTGTTCCCCAACATTCCCCAATAACATTTTTTTAAAAAATCAATTTAATAAATAAATAAAAGACTCAGGATGCCTATCTATAAAATGGAGATAACACTGATACCCTCTTTACAGATCAGGTTGAGGATTAAATTAGAAAAGACATGTAAAATGGTTAGCAGTGCCATCATATGTAAGTATTCAATAAATATTTGCTGCTACTATTGTTGCTGTTGTGATTCTTGGCATTGTTATTATAATTATTGTGATTGGGAGTAGGATTATCTTGATAGCCCAGTTGGAGAAAAAAGACAAGCATACACAGAAATTCAAGTAACAATGAAGGGAATGGATCAGAGACAGCAACAAGGTTTCATGTCACTTGCCAGCTCCAGTGAGCATTTCGCGGCTGCCTCAAATGCTATGTTGAGAAGAATTCTGAGGTTCAACCTTGGAGGGAAACAGCACCAATGTCAATTAGTGATATTTTTCATGGGAATGGGGAGTGTGGATCTGAGGTTACATGGCATGAACTTGTCATTCTTAGAATGAATAATGAAATGCCAAGCATGGTAGATTAGACAGAGCAGTCATTTCCGGAGGAGGTAGGATAGCTGGACCTGGAGGATGTGTTTGATATCAAAGAAAGGAGATGAGGAAAGGGAGGGAGAGGTATCTGGCAAAAGGAATTTTCTGAGCAGATGTGCCAAGGATAAAACCCACATGGGTCTAGTTGGGTGGCAGTAAGTAGACTAGCCTGTCTAGAGAAGTGTCTAATGCTAAAGATCAGCTCTACAAATATGGGAAACAGAAATGCTGAGCTGCTCACACACATCTAATATGCTGTCCCACTGTTCCCATAATTTCCTCATATGCACTGGGCCATTTGCCTGGATTTGAAGTTCAGGAAATGTGGACACCAGTAAGTCTCTAGTACCATCTTGTTTACCATGGAGCGATTTGAAGGCTGTTTCCCGTGGTCCTTCCCATGGTCCTTCCTCTGGCGTTCCATCAGTGGTTGCTGTTGAGAGCCTATCACTCTATGCGCACTTTAGAAAGTCCTTACACGTGGTTTCCATCATGCACAGATGGCACTGCAGCCCCAGGGACCTGAGGTCCTCCACGAATGTACACATGGATAAAAAGTCATTGAAAATGAACACTCGACCTGCCAGAAATGTCCGTGTGTACCGGCGCCTCCTCTGTATTCAGTACTGTGCAAGGTCGGGGAGGGATATCAAAGAGGTATTTATTCAAACCACAAGGATAGGAAGTTTTGAAAAATTACTTCGCAACACTTCATAACTTGGCATATGAGATTTTATTCATCTATTCTCTTTTAGAGTGTCTACCACAAAGCAGACACTTCTATATTTGTTAGGACTTGGGAGGTTGCAAGTGACAGAGACCTAACTCAAACATATTGAAGCAAAAGAGGGGGTTATTACAAGGGGTCATGTGATGTTTGTGAAACCCAAAGACAAGAATGTACATAGGAACAACTGAAACCAGGAACTTGAGGACCATCCAAGATTCTCTTTGCTTCTTGTCTCTGTGTCTCCTTTTACTCTCTTCATTAGTTTCAATCTTCATTCTAGCTAGCAATCAGTTTTCTCCATGTGGTGAAAAATATGGGCTCAATAGCTCCCAAATTTCCAGTATATCGCTATATAGCTTTGGTCACTAGAAAGAGACTATGTTATCATTCTCTCTGGTTCCAAGTCAAAAAATCCCAGCAAAGGACTCATTAAAGCAGATTGAGTCAGGCAAACTCTACAGAGTCATGAAATAACATGGCGGCCCCTCTGGGAACCACAAAGATATGGCAAAGGGAGAGGAAACTTGTGGAAATAGAGAGGGTGAGGTGCTGAGCAAGCAAAACAAGAGGCGTCTGTTACGTCTTTCCATAGTTCTTTTGTACATGCCAACTCAATTTAGCCATCGAACAATAGTTCCGTTCATTTATAAACATAAACACCTATTCACTTACTGAGTGTTTGCTACTTGCCAGGTACTGTGCTAGATTTTAAGGATGAGAAGATGACTCACGTGGTGCCTGATAGTGTGCTGGGAATTCAGAAATACAAAAATACAGAGATACAAGTGGCAAGCGTTGTGCTATGAATGATGAAAGTTGAAGAAGTTAGAAGATAAGTGGGGTCGGTGGGGCCTGGAACATTCAGGGGAAACATCTTGGAGAGGGTGATACTTCTGTAGGGTCTTCAAAGGGTGAGGAAGTTCTTGTTTATGACTACATGTGTTTAAAGTGCAGGATTTTCACAACATCGCACTGAGTGAGGCCCTCTGCTCAAGGCTCCGTGCATCTGGAGGCCTTCTGGAATGCAAGCCATTGGCCAGTGGCCCTGTTCCCTTCTCAGAGACAGGACTACCACCCACAGTTCTTCTGATGGCCGTGTGTTTTTTTTATTGCCATGGCCTGTTGGATCAAAGCCTCTGAGTTTGATGCAAGTTCAGAATAATTTCCTTCAAGGATTAACTCATCTTTCTGGGCTCGGGGAGCTACACAAGCAACATCTGGTATAGCCTGCAGAGGGATTCTTCACCCAAGGAGTTTCAAATTTCAACATGTGAGCCATCCTGCTGAATAACATCATCGACGGGAAACAGCATGCAGACCTTATCTTGTAACAAGAGCTCTGGATAACACTCACAGTCACATTTTGCACATGACTATAATAAATGGTGCAAACTGTAACAGGTTCTTTAGCACTTTGTTTCTTGCCAAAGGACTGAATTTCACACTGATGGGGTTGAATCCCCTTGTGGGTTTTCTCTGGGGCCATTACATAGCCCATCTGTTAATAACACCCTCCTTATGCATGGACCAACCCAGAGGCTCACATTTTAATGTAGTCACAGGGAATCTTTTGGTCAGTTCCCTTTGTCAGGTTCCACCTATCACCTTGCTGTCTGTCCAGGCCTTGTGAAGAATCTTCAGTTGCCATTTCCTTGCCTTTTGGTAATCCTGGCTTTATTACACCATGCTATGATTTTTATATCCCTGGCTCTGCCCTCTGCATCCCATGGCCTCATTCCACCACTCCTGGAGTTCTCTTCAAGGTTAAATTTTACCTAGTTTTTAAAGGTGAGCCACTATAACAGCTAATAGTTGAGTTTTATATATCAGGTATGTATTATTCATAGGGGCCTAATTATCATCACCCATGACTCACCAGTGAGGAAAATGAGACTCAGATCTTGAGTGAATTGCCCAAGTATAAGATATGAACCCATGTCTGCCTCACTCCTAAGACTATGTTCTTTTTAAGGGAATAAATATAGGGATCCAAGAAAATGGTTGTGGGAGTCCCACATGAGATTCTCCGTACTTCCAAGTGGAGGAGGAGAAGGAAAGAGAAATGAGGAAAACCCAGAGAGTAGAGACTCAGAATTCAAAGGAGAAGTCTGAGATATAGTGAACTGTCTGAAGCCAGAACAGGTTGGAGAATATTGAGGCCATTGGCCTGAAGAAGGCTGTTGGCAAATGTTTTCAAGAAAAACTGCAATACAGTAATGGGTCTGGAAGAGGTCAGGTAGTGGGTAGAACAATACAGACCACAAAGTCAATGAAAGTGTCACCAGATAGAAAATGGAATATAGTGAAGTGCTGTTTTGTATCTACTGAACTTGAAACTCAGGGTGGGGCCCAGGAGTTGTTTAAATTAGCCCTCCAGGTGATTCTGATACACACTAACGTCTGTGAATCACTGCTACATCACAGTGTCTCAGCCTTGGCTGCACATTAGAGTCACCTAGAATCACAATATGTCTGCCCCATTTCCTGAAACTGATTTAATCGCTACAGGCAGTGGAGTATAACAAAGTTCTCCATGTGCAGCCAGAGTTAAAAACCATTGTTGCAGTCAAAGAGGAGGTGGAAGGGGTGATAATAGCTATGCTGAGTTCTGACTGTTCCGGGCATTCTGACCATACTTTGCAAACTTCAATGGGCATAAGGATATCTCAACAAGTTTCCAGGTACTTTATGGGCATTGCCCCAATGAATCCTCACTGACAATTCTGTGAGGCAGGTACTATCATTATTCCCATTTTACAGGTAAAGACATTGAGGTTCCAAGAAGTTACCTGACTTACCTTAGGCATCACAGCAAGGAAGTAGCAAAGCTACAACTTGAGAAATCAAGACTTCTTTAACTCCAAAGTACTCATTCTTATATTATTAATTTTTTTATTGTGGTAAAATACACACACACACACACACAAAAAAAAAAAAAAAAAAAAATTATCACTTCCAGGAAGTCCTAGCCACAGCAATCAGACAAGAAAAAGAAATAAAAGGCATCCAATTTGGAAAGGAAGAATTACAACTGTCACTATTTGCAGATGACATGATACTATATAGAGGGAATCCTAAAGATTCCTCCAAAAACAAAAAACAAAAAACAAAAAAAAAACACTATTAGAACTGATAAATTAATTCAGTAAATTAACAAGATATAAAATTAATATTCAGAAATTGGTTGCATTTATGCACCAATAATGAACTATCAGAAAGAAAAATTAAGAAAACAATCCCATTTACAGTTGCATAAAAATATGCATAGGAATAAATATAACCAAGGAGGTAAAAGACCTGTAACTTGGGAAATTATAAGACCTTGAAGAAAGAAATTGAAGAAGACACAAATAAATGGAAGCATATACCATGCTAATGGATAGAAAAAATTAACGTAGTTAAAATGTCCATATTACCCAAAGCAATCTACAGATTCAATGCAATTCTTATTAAAATACCAATGGTATTTTTCATGGAACTAAAACAAATAATCCTAAAATTTGTATGGAACCATGAAAGACACTGAATAGCCTCAGCAATCTTGTGGAAGAAGAACAAAGGTAGAGGTATTATGCTACCTGATATCAAGCTATACTACAAGGCCATAGTAATCAAAAGAGCATGGTACTGGCATAAAAACAGACACATAGATGAATGGAACAGAATAGAGAGCCCAGAAATAAACCCTCGCCTATGTGGCCAATTAATCTATGACAAAAGAGGCAAGAATATACAATGGGATAAAGACAGTCTATTCAATAAATGGTGTTGGGAAAACTGAACAGATACATGCAAAAAAAGGAAAACTAGACCACCTTCTTACAGCATAAACAAAAACAAACTCAAAATGAATTAGACTTAAATGTAAGATCTGAAACCATAAAACTCTTAAAAGAAAATAAAGGCAGTAAACTCTTTGACAGTGCTTTTAGTAATATTTTTTCTGATCTATCTCCTTGGGCAAGGAAAACAAAAGAAAAAATAAACAAATGGGACCACATCAAGCTGAAAAGTTTTTATATAACAAAGGAAGCCATAAACAAAATGAAAAGACAATCTACTGAATGAGAGAAGATATTTGCCAATGATACATCCAATAAGGGATTAATATCCAAAATTTATAAAGAGCTCATACAACTCAACACCAAAAAAGAAGAAAAATCCAATTGAAAAATGGGCAGTCAGAGCGGCCGGTTAGCTCAGTTGGTTAGAGCTCAGTGCTCTTAACAAGGTTGCTGGTTTGATCCCCACATGGGCCATCCCCACATGTGAGCTGCACCCTCCACAACTAGATTGAGACAACTACTTGACTTGGAGCTGATGGGTCCCGGAAAAACACACTTAAATAAATAAAAGTTTAAAAAAAAGAAAGAAAAATGGGCAGAGAACCTGAATAGACATTTCTCCAAAGAGGACATACAGATAGCCAATAGACATATGAAAAGATGCTCAATGTCACTAATCATCTGAGAAATGCAAATTAACCCCAATGAGCTATCACTTCACACCTGTCAGAATAACTGTCATCAATAAATTAGCAAACAACAAATGTTTGGATGAGGATGTGGAGAAAAGGGAACCCTAATGTGCTGTTGGTTGAAAATTGGTACAGCCACCATGGAAAACAATGTGGAGGCTCCTCACAAAAATAAAAATGGAACACCTTATGACCCAGCATTTCTACTTCTGGGTATTTAGCCAAGAAATCCAAAACATTAATTCAAAAAGATGTATGCACCCCTATAACCATTGCAGTGTTATTTACAATAGCCAAGATATGGAAGCAACCTAAGTGCCCATCAATAGACAATTGGATAAAGAAGATGTGGTACATATATAAAATGGAATATTACTTGGCAATAAAAAAGAATGGAATCTTACCATGTGCAACAACATGGATGGACCTAGAAGGTATTATGTCAAGTGAAATAAGTCAGAATGAGAAAGACAAATATCATATGATTTCAGTTATATGTGGAATATAAAGAACAACAACAACCAGAAACACTCATAGATACAGAGAACAAACTGATTTCCAGATGGGAGGGTGGTTGGGGTGCTGGGTGAAAAATGTAAAGGGATTAAGAAGTACACATTGGGGCTGGCCTGGTGGTTCAGGCGGTTAGAGCTCCATGCTCCTAACTCTGAAGGCTGCTGGTTGGATTCCCACATGGGCCAGTGGGCTCTCAACCACAAGGTTGCCGGTTCGATTCCGCGACTCCCGCAAGGGATGGTGGGCTGCGCCCCCTGCAACTAGCAACAGCAACTGGACCTGGAGCTGAGCTGCGCCCTCCACCACTAAAATTGAAAGGACAACAACTTGACTTGGAAAAAAGTCCTGGAAGTACACACTGTTCCCCAATAAAATCCTGTTCCCCTTCCCCAATTAAAAAACAAACAAAACCTAACTGTAAAAAAAAAAAAGTACACATTGGTAGTTAGAAAATAGTCACAGGGATATAAAGTACAGCATAGGAAATATAGTCAATAATATTGTAACAACTATGTATAGTACCAGGTGGGTACTAGACTAATTGGGGGGATCATTTTGTAAATTATATAAATATCTAACCAGTATGCTATACACCTGAAACTAATATAAAATAATATTGAATGTCAACAGTAACTGAAAAATTAAAAAAAACATTAACCACTTTCACCATTTTTAAGTGTATAATTCAGTGACATTAAGTGCATTCCCAATGTTGTACAACCATCACCACTATCCATTTCCAGAACTTTTTTTATCACTCATAACAGAAACTCTATACCCATTAAACAGTAACTCCCCATTCTCCTCTGCCTGTAGCCCTGGGGACCTGTATTCTGCTGTCTATCTTCATATATTCATTCTAAATCATTATGTTTCTAGATGGGCTCAAAGTGAAAATGGAGATGCTCAAATTGACCAAATGTTTTCTGTGAGTAAGGGTATCTCTAAGTTAGGTGAGGTCCCTACCTGCATCCTGTGCTCCCCAAATACTGAACAACTTGTCATTCCCACCCAACAGCATGTTCTCTTGTCTGTGCCGCAGCACATGAAAATCTCTTCACTATCTGTGCCTTTTCCCACCTCACCTTCATGTAGCAAACTCCATCTGCTCCAAGTCTCCCTCCAGACTTGTCCATCTTTAGGGATCTGAACTGAGTGCTTCAACTAGCATGGTCCCAGAGGTCACAGCTTTGCAAACTAACCTACACTCCAATCACCTAGACATCTTATAAAAAGGAAGATTCAGATTTAATGAGTCGGGGGGGGGCCTGAGAATCTGCATTTTTTTTAAGCTCCCAGGTGCTGCTCATGCTGCTGGTCCCTGGACCACACTTTGAGTAGCGAGATCAAAGAATGCAGTGCTTCACCATAGCATGTTTATTGCAGTGTTTCCTTGGCTGTTTCTCCACTGCACTGTAAATACCCATCTTATTTATCATTATATTCCTGAGCCCAACATGGTGCGAACCCACAGTAACTTTCAATAAGTGTTGAATGAATCAATCAATGAATGAGCTCACAGCTGGAAAGATAAAAAGAAACCAGATCTGTGAAGAGCCTCTCATAAGCCACACTAAGGAATTAAACTTTTATTTCCCACTTTTTCCATGCCCCCCCCCCCCTCCCGCGCACTCCGGTTCAAGCCATTGTTTCTCAGTCTAGTTATGTAGGACACAGCTCCCTGGCCCATCCTGGTATTATGAGCCTTGCGCTCCCCTGGGCTGAGGCAGTCGGTCACCAGTCATTGGTCGGAGGTTCAAAGCAGCCCACGGCAGCCCATGGCAGTTCATGACAGTTGCAGCCGTTGGCCGCTCATGGCGGCACACGGTAGCCCACAGCAGCACATAAAAGCCATGGCAACTCACGTCAACCTCCAGCTGCTCATGGCAGCCCAGCTCCAAGGAGAGCTGCTGTTCACAATCTTAGCTGTAGAGGGTGCAGCTCACTGGCCCATGTGGGAATCAAACCAGCAACCTCGGCATTAGGAGCACAGCACTCCAACCACCTGAGCCACCCAGCCAGCTCCAGGAATTTAAATTTTATCCTGAAGTTATGAGAGCCACTGAAGGATTTTAAATAATAGGGTGATGTATCAAAGGTGTATGTTCAATGTGTAAGATGTATTCGAAAGGACGGGACTGAAGTCAAGAAAACAATAGTGAGCTACTGCACTAGTCCAAGCAAGTAATTATGAAGGCCTGAGGTAGTGGTGCTGGGAATGGAGAAGAGGAAAGAGGATTCAAGACCATACAGATGGGCTGACTACACTTCCCCATTTGCTTCAGACAGACCCCGTTTACTCTGGCTGTATTTATTAGTAGTGCTCCTTTCATTTCCCCAAACGTCTTGGGTTGGATGATAATTATCTGTTCCCCCCTATAAACTGTACATAGAAGATAAGCTTTGTAACACATGTGCTTGTGGGGGAGAGCAGATAATGGGGAGTCTAAATTAGGACTCTCAAGTTTCTGTCCTGGGTGGCCCAGTGGATGGTAACACCATTCCCCAAGCTCGGCAGTCCACAAGGAGGAGCCGTGGGATAAAAAGTTTCTCTTTAAAAACATTTAAGTTAAGTGAGTCATTAAAAACTATTAAGTCGATTGCACTGTGTAGCATGACAAGAATTGCAAAAGACACACACAAATGGCTGATGTTTGGGGAATACTCATGGAAGTCTCACCAAATTGAGAACATCCGCTTCTGAAGCTCTGCATGGAGTTAGTCTCAGAGCAATTTGTTATATTAGGAAACCTGCCCTATTCTGGCTGTCAGACCAACTGTAGATGGGAAGTCAAAATGGCCAATGAATCCCAGCTTTTTCTCACTCCCCATTTTCTTCCCTTCAATTCCCTGCTGTCTGCTCCCAACAACTAATGACTTTTGAGTATCTTCAGGATTAACTGGAGCACAGTTAAATGACCGCCGTCATTTGCAGTCAGAAGAGTGGTGTATCATGCCAAGGCGGGGTTAACTGAGTCTGAAGAACATCCCCTAGTTTGACCTGAGCCAAAGGTCAGGGAACACCACAATGTTCTGCCTCATTTATAAGCCACATGACCCCAAATCCTTACTAATCTCTCTTCATACTTGCCAACACCTCGGCTTTTTTCCTACCCCCCACCACATGTCAACAACTAGGTAATTATTTAATAAACCTCAGAACATACCTTTGCTTCTTCTTTTGGCCAGAGATCTGGGATTTTCCAGGTTTCGGTTTCAAGGTGGCTCTTACTTAAGGGTTCCAAGTGCGGTCAAGCGGAAGAATAAATTCACCCGCTAGAGCCTTTTAAGGGACCTTTCAAACAAAACTGTGGCTTTTCAAGTATTAAGAGGAAATGACAGACTGAACTGAGCTCAGTATTCATTTTAATACACGTGTTAAAGGTTACGTTAGCAGCTGTCAAATTGCTGGCCAACCCTAAATACATCACTCTTCGCCTTAAATCAGATGGCTTGGGTGGTCCCCGGAACTTGCTACTCTGGACTGACCCTGAGCAAAAGGATTGTTCAAGAAGGTGAAATTTGTCTTCCGGCATTCCTATTACTCGTGCTAATATTAGCCTGATGAGCAAGAGAGCAGGAGAGCAGAAACCCAAGACCTGGCATCCAGAGGCCCTCACTGCTTCCTGACGCAGTTCTCAGATAACGAACTCCGCGTCTCGTGCTGGAGGTCTGACGCCAGACCCAGACGTCTGACCAGTGTGAACTCTGAGCACTTCATTTACCCAGCCTGGGGATAGCCAAAATGGTCTTCCCTCTGAACCCCAGTATGACTTACCCCTTGGGGAGTAAACACCAGGTGTTTCTTTCCAAACAGAAGACAACCCTGAGTCCATCTCACTGCGCCAGCCAGAAACAAATGATAAGGTACTAAGAGGTGAGAGTCCTAAGAAACCATACCTCACAGCCTTCAAAGCCTAAACCATACTGAAACCTCCACCTCCCACACTCCCACCCTCCCCAGCCTCACTGCCCTATGGAATCCTTGGCTATTCCACACTATTTCCTCCTCAGAGGTCCACATGGGTACTGGAGACCTCTGCCCCCAAGTCTTAGATGCATGGTTTAACTAACTAGGACCCACCCTTTTGAAACAACAACCAAACCTTTTTACTCATTTTTCTAAACATGCCAGTTTAGGGATTTCACTTCTTGGTGCCTTATATTTTATAAGCCTAGAAAAGCTCATTCATACTGACATGATAATGGCTGATAATCCCATTGTCCTCTTGGAAAAAGCTGACCGTAACACTCACAGCCCTGCGTTTAGTCCTAGCCCCATCCCTTGGTACTTGGTGACAACCTCAATGCACTTTAATTTCCTTAATATTTAGTAAAATGCAACCAACTATAATAATATCTTCAATATGGTAGATCTCATTGTTAACAGAACCAGAGTGATAACCCAAGCAGGTAGAGAAATGTCCCTGGTACTTAAGCAAAAGTCCCTGAATACCTCGTACTGAAAAAAGTAGGATGACTTTCCATAGGTAATTCCAAATAATATTTTCTTTTTTTAAATGGCAAAGTGACCTTTAGGACAGTGAAACTACTCTGTATGATACTATAATGGTAGATACATGTCATTATACATTTGTCCAAACCCAGAGAACGTACAACACTAAGAGTGATCCCTAATGTAAACTAAGGACTATGAGTGACGATGATGTGTTACTGTACGTTCATCAGTTGGAACAAATTACAACTGGTGGGGGATGTGAGTATTTGGGAGGACTGTGCATGTGTGGAGGGAGACGGTGTATGGGAACTCTGTACTTTTCACTCAGTTTTGCTGTAAACCTAAAAATGCTCTAAAAATAGCTTATTAATTTTTGTAATAATATAAAAGGCACATTTAAGCAAAATTAAAGCTTATGATTTTTACATAAATGTTTTAAGTTTTTCAAAGCTGGAATTTCCTCTCTCTTTTTGTGGTTCTTGCAATTGCTGGTATCCCCCCACTCATTGGATCATTCCACACTGACCGTCAATCTACAAGGTCAGGAAGGCCAAATGGTCTTTGGATTCCTCCACGTGTTCTGCAATGGGTCAGTTTGCCAGAAAAGGAAAAGAGAATATCATGGTTGATGACTGATGTCTATAAAGCACAATGTTCTCAAAAGATAAGGAGCTGTAAGTGACGTGGTAGCCCTTCAAAGAAATACCAAAAGGCGGAAGTGGGTAGAAAAGGGACAAGACTAGAAGAGGCAGAGACAAAAGTTTGAGATCACAAAAAAACCAATGTGAGCTGGAGACACTCTTGACCATGAAAAGAAGGAAGAGCCAGAGAAAGGAGGTAGAAGAGAGTAGGGTTGTGCTGTTGCAACAGAGGGAAGCAAACAGCCGACCTCCCACCCCAGGTGTTTAAATAAAAGGGAGTATAAAAGAGGGAGAATGTTTATAGAAAAGTGACAAAGTCGGCTGGCCTCTGTCCTACACCATCTACAGCAGAATCCACATCTGTGCCTGTAGATGCAATGAGTCACCAAGAAAAAGTGAATTTATACTTGGCATCCTCAGTTTAAAGGAAAGTGTGAAATAGTTGGAAAGATTTTCCAACCGAAAAAAAATGCTCAAGTAGAATGTTCTAAAGGCAAGATGACAGTCAGTATTGGTCAAATTACAGAGGTAGTTCCCGTTTGTCCCAGCATTCCCACTTATGGGAATTTCTCCCACAGATTTCCTTGCACATGTGTGAAATGATATACATATAAGGTCATTCACTTGTAATTGCAAAAGTTTGGAAACCACAAGATTGTTCATCAAAGGACTTGTTCAATAAATGGGCACAGCCATGTAATGGAATACTGTACAGGTGTAAAACAGAACAACCTTAAAATTTGACAAGGAAATATTTCTAAGATATATTGCTTAGTCAAAAGAGGAAGGCTCAAAGCTGTACAGTATGCTATTTTGGGGGTTGAACTTAAAAGGAAAATATTTTAAAACATGTGCTTCTGCTTGTAGTTTCATAAAAAGTAGATCTCAATAAGGAAAGGGGTGAATTCAGTAAATGTGGGTAGAGGAAAATACAAAGGCTTTTCATAGACTCCCTTTTTATATTGTTTTGATTTTTAAATCATATGGATATTACTGATTTGAAAATTTTTAAATAAGAACAAATGGTTCAGAGAGTAAGGGCTGTGAATGGGAGCAGTTGAATCCTTACTTATTTAGAAATTATCTTTCACCCCAGCGTGGTGACTCAGATAACAGCAGTTGACTGTCTTTGTACATTGTTGGTATCTCCTTCAGCATTTCCCAAGCATTGATTTTGGAGGACACTGCCACCCTGTCCCCAACATGAGTTTGACACCCTGTTGCCCCCTTCATTTTAGAAGGTGAATCTGCTGGGGGTGATCAAGGAGAGTCAGAAACTTCTCCTCCAGGGCTTGAGGCTGTGGTTGCTCTCTTGTGCAATAGACAGGACACAGATGCATGACCTTTTGGCCTTGAGAATGCGGGTACTCAGAGCCAGACCAAGAGTATGTGTGTGGGGAGACGGCTGGGCTTACTGATTGCCAGAATCAGGGAGTAGGAGAGAATGGGATATCACTTATCTCCCTCCCACTCCTCCTTCCTCATTCCAGGCCCAAACACCAGACCAGTATGTATCCAACTGAATAAAAAATGGGAACATGGGACACTGCCACATGTAAGGGATGTTAGGAAACCCAAACACAGCACAACACTGATGTACTTAATTTGGTTTATGAAATGCAAGTTCTGTAGAATCCTGTGTTAGTATTCATTGAACAACAACAACAACAAAAAGATCTACTTAATTAGAAATCAGGAAAACAAGAGTCCCAGACTGCAATCTGTTGCCATCTGGCAGTACAGAATCTCTTGTACATCATTGAACTTCTCTTTGCCTTAGTTTCCTCATCTGAAACATATGATAATATGTTTCAGAGGTTAAATAAGAACACAAGAAGCTTGAAAAAGAGTAAACATCACTTGGAAGTTAATGGAAGTTAACTGAAGGCACGTTTATTAAATGGCTTGCGTTTTCTTTTCTTTTAACCTGAAAAGGTCAGCAAGTAAATTTGGTTTCCTCTGAAACAAGTTAGGTTAGCTTCTCTGGTGTGGAGGGCAGTGGTGGGGGAGTATTTTAATTCCATAGTGGAATCTTGCTTTATGTTTGTCCAAGATCCATTTCCCATTCCTCACCCACAATCAGCCCAGTAGTATGGGTGGTGCTGACCCCTCCCTGCTCCAGAAGTGGACATGTGGCTCAGTTCTGACCAATCAGCATATCCTGCCTCCCTGGGCTACAGGATGGGCATGTGACCCAAGCCAGCCAATCAGGGTTTTTGTTGAAACTAATGAGAAGTCCTCTCTCTTTCCACTGGATAGTTTGTAGACCTAGGGTTTCCAGAAACCATCTCCCTCTCACTGGGGGAAAGCATGCCTGAGAATGATGCTGACAGAGAGAAAAGAAGAGCTGAGAGGAGAGAATAAATGGAGTCCATTTTTTGACTCCACCGTCCTTGGAGCCAGCTCCAGCCCTGTACCTCTCAGTTTCCTGAGTGGACAGATGCCCCCTTTTCCTTGCACAAATTTGAGTTGTATTTCTGGTGCCTCAACTCTGAGAATTTTGACTGATGCAAACTTCTGATACTAATGTTCAAAGATCTCTACAAAGATGAACCATCATGCCCACATGCAAAGCTATATAAATTAAGAAAACATATGATTTACACAAAACCTTTATAAAATCCAATGGAACTAGAATTGTGTCCTGGATGAATACACTACCCAGGCTACATATGGTAACAGAGACACAAATGACCAAAATAAAGAAATACTTCATTTTATTTTACTCTTTCAGTCATGAGGTCCAAGGCAATGCAAGCTCATGGAAATTGGACATAATACCAAAATGTGGATAAGACCAGCTTTAGAGGTTGCATGGACGCAGCAGAATGTGATTGGAGTGAATTTTGGCCTTCTCAGTTTGCCAAGCCAGATGTACCATTTTGTCTAGCCCATGTAACCATTTCTGTGGTAAATATCCAGGTTGAAGACAGTTGTCACTGCATGGTGAAGCCCAAACAACTGAAACGTTTACAGTACACAAAGCAAAACAGTCAACATTATTGGGTGATAGAGAGGATTGGTTTATCACTTAGTCGTCAACCAGAGTAAATTTCATTAGGCAACACTACAAATATCTCTAGTCATTCCCTTATTTGTTCACTCATTCATTTATGCATTCAGTGAGTATTTATTAAGCACCTGCTGTGTACCAGGAGGTACCCAGTTCAATGCTGGAATTATAGAGAGAAAGATTAAGGCACATACTCTGCCCTCAAGGAGCTCCCAATCTAATCTCACAGAGAGCTGTGGAAATGCAGAATGAAACTCAGTATGAGAAGTACTGATAACAAAAGTTGGTTCAAAGGGAGGACAACCAGGAATTCATTCTACTACAGTTTCCACGGTAAAGGTATGTGGCGTTCCACCTCCTCTTCAGAATAACAAGTGCTTGACATGGCTTTCCTCAGTCTTTCAGTTCCAGTGTGACAATGGGGATCCACATTATTACGGCAAGTTACAAGGAATGGTTATCAGATTCCCACTGCTGGGCACTTGGGGGAAACAGTTTGTTGTCGCAGAGGTCCTGACTCACATTTCATATATGTCCACAATCCAGCCACAGCATTTCGAGGAGGAACGAATAAACTGCACCCCACACCCTCTCCTTTCCCCCCTCTCTGGGGCCTATGCTCTCTTCGACATGTTTACTGGTGTAAAGTGAATTAGAGATGTAAGTTTCAGCTTCTGAGTCAGACTGTACATCAACTTACGCCAGTAACAATAAAGGGTGGTTTTACAAATGGTATTTTTAATGATTTTCACAGGTTGGTTTTGCAGAGGTTTAGTATAAGCAAAAGTCTCCTTCCCATAATCCTCCCTTCTACCGACGTTCTTTGCTCGTCTAGCAAAGACAGCAATCTGGACTGTCTTCCATTTTACCCAGTTGTTATAAGGTTTTTGATTTTGAACCAGCCCTACTGAATCCATCCCACCTGAAATTATGCCCACTACAGACTGCCAATTAGCAGCAAAGGTAATAACTCCAGCTCTTGTGAGCAGAGGGGCTGAGCGGAGCGGAATTTCAAAACTGAGGTCTTCCGTGTTTACTTAGAATTGATGTGCATAGTGGTATTAAGGCTTTTCAATGGAAACATTTTGTTTAGTTCATCTAAAAATCAGGGTATCTGATTAGTGTTCATTTATGTACTAAATCTTTATGATCACCATACATGAATTTTACAAATGTTCTCATGATAGAAAAGTATACAGTTCATTGTCTAAAAATGAAATTTAAAAAGGACTATCCCCCAATTTTACTTTTTGTTAATAAATTCCTTTTAGTGTATTTCCAGAAATCAATCACACACACACACACACACACACACACACACACACACACACGGACACAATAGAACCTGTACAAAAATAAGAGCTCTCCATTTTCTGTAACACCTTTTCTGTAATGAATTTGCAAATATAAAAAAAATGTGTCTATTTGGAAAATTATAAAAACATTGCTACAGTGTCATAAATGCTCTACATTCTCTAGGAAAACATACCTTTGGAAATAATAGAACTAGTGGGAATTCTTAATGAAGTTCAAGTCCTGAAGTGACACAGATGCATGCCACTCAAGGCAGCATGAAAACCCTGTCTTTCCCCTGTACCACTTCTAGAAATTGTCTATGACTTTCATTGAGATATAATTCTTCTTTCTTCAAAAATCATCATTGAGTTCTGTGGATATCCTGAGGGTGACACTCTTAAAAAAAAAAAGAAAGAAAAGAAAAAAGGTACAAAAGAAGGTAAACATCAGAGGGTAAGGGGTGTGGGGGGTGGGAGATGAAGGTAAGGGGGATCAAATATATGGTGATGGAAGGAGAACTGACTCTGGGTGGTGAACACACAGTGAGATTTATAGATGATGTAATACAGAATTGTACACCTGAAATCTATGTAATTTTACTAACAATTGTCACCCCAATAAATTTTAAAAAAAGCAAATGGTCCATTTCATCTATGTCATCGACTTTATTGGCATAAAGTTGCTCATAATATTTAAAAAAAAAGAAGGTAAACAAAACCAGCCTTTATGAGAGGACTTCACTACGGTTTGTGCTGAGCTTGAGTTGGGTCCTACAGAATTTTCTGGGCTTTCTATATCCTTTTCGCTAATAATGAATTCACTTGTTTCAAAATATAAGATTTTTACCTGGGGCCAAATCTGATAATGTCCCACCTTCTCTCTGTCTTGGGAACAATTTTCAACAACTCACTTTTATTTTTTTTTAAAGACGTATTTCCTGTTATTTGGAACCACCAAGTGAAACCTCCTCAAAAAGGAAATAACCAGGATGTATGACTATAAGCATCAAATGGCAGAGGACATATACAGGTTTCATTGGTTGGCAGAACGGTTAAAGCTGTTTGCCTTTGGGAATACACTAAGTTGTATGATACATATTTTTTCAAACGCGTAAGGATAAAAAGAGAGAAAAATAGTGCTCTTTTTAAGGCAAGGAATTTTCTATGGATTTTAACAATCCTACGTGTTCGCCATTTGAAACATTTGAATTGATAAACACCTACCTGGAAATCATGGATGAATGTGAGGAAGTAGAAAATAAAACCAAAGGCCACTGTCCATTCACAGATCGCACTCACTACGTGATATACATAGTCCTAATAGCAACAAGAAAGAAACAGAATTTAGCCTAAACCGATTCACTTTAGTAGAGGTACCGAAATAACAATGACAAGGTCAGACCAGAGGGAAAAGCTGTGCAGTGACATCAGTCACCCCGTGAGGAAACAGTACGTAAGGCCACACAGTAACGTAAGGCCGTGCAGGTGAACAGCAGGGCCCTGCCCCGTGAGATCAGGAATGCAATCATTCCCAAAGTGCTCTCTGGTTCTCACACACTCTGGCTTTAACACTTGCCTATATATATTACAATAGTTTCAAAAAGCAGAATAAGGACCACCAAATGGCTGAGACTAGGAAGCCAAAGCGGATTCAATGGAAGAGAGAGTGTTCCATACAAGGCGGGACTTGCTTTCCAAGGCTGGGAATCCCCAAATTGAAAGGCATTCATATTCATGCAGTTATCTGAAGGAATGAGTGTATGCATCTAGAGGAAACGGGCTGTCACCACTGGGTGTTGTGTGTCTTTATTGCCATAGAAAATGTCAGTTCAGAAAACAGTTCTGCTTAAGGTAAACACAGCTAAAAAGCAAATGCCAATGAGACATTTACGTGTTCACTGACTATCTTCTTGAGGGCAGGAATGAAAAAATGGAAGGCAAGAATGAGAATGGCTTTAATCGGGGGTTCTGAAGTCAGCTGCCTATGGAGGCCAGGAGATTAACAAAAAGAAATGAAACTGATGGTTGCAAAATGACAGGGAAGATGGGGAGCCCATGCCTCATCAACTCAATTCAATTTTCACTAGATGAGAAACTATGACCCATTTGCATTCAAAGAGGTGAAAAAAAAAGTGTGTGTGTGTTCTACAGAGAGAGAGAGAGAGAGAGAGAGAGAGAGAGAGAGAGAGATCCTGATGTTTAAATGCTGGAAATTACTTTAAAAAAGGGCGGGTAGATGAGGGTAAAGCGATTCAAATATATGGTGATGGAAAGAGAACTGACTCTGGGTGGTGAACACACAATGTGATATATATAGATGATGTATTACAGAATTATACACCTGAAATCTATGTAACTTTACTAACAATTGTCACCCCAATAAACTTTAATTTTAAAAAAAGAAAAAAAAAAGGCATTTTAAAACACCGTTTAAGTAAAAAAGATAACGTCATCATTCTGACGTTAGCCCACTTGCAAAATTAGACCTGTGGACCACCAGGTGGACCCATCTGATTTCAAATAATGACCTCCCCCCCCCCCCATTTCACTTTCTGTTTGGCTATAGGTTACAAGTGTGAATAATCACATGTGCTGAATTGCAGGTCGGTTCTATGGTGACAGTTGTTTTCTTTGCTCCAATTTTCATCTGCAAGATTTAATCCAGGCACATCAAACTCTCATGGACACCTGTCCTTGCCCTCCTTATAATGTTCCCATCTACTGTTCTCATCTAGGTCACACTGGGGAGGACCTGGCCAGCCTCCATTAAGGGGAGGATCCACCCCATCCCATATTATCCCTGGACAATGAAGGTGGGTTAGGAAATTTTGGCAGATATTTATTTAGCACATTAATGAAGTGCACTGAACCAGAAGTTCAGACTCCTCCACTACAAGTGTGAATGCAGGCAAAGCTCTAATCTTCTTGCTATGTCAAATGAGACAGTGACATAATTCTTGCCCTCCCTACCAAGTCAGTCGATGCACAGGAATGTGCTATGAAAGCTCTAAAGCGCTACACATTAGTTTGGGGTAGTGCAGAAACGATTATTCTATTCAGTGAATTAATGTAAAGAGTTTTCCTTACATTCATTAGTATTGAGAACAGAAGGCAATACAAGAAAGGCACGGTAATTAATGGAATGTATTTTTAAAAATCAGGTACTTTTCACATTTTTAAGATTGAAAATGAAATGAAAAAAGATTTTTAGCTGCCTGGGGATATGATTCCATGAATGCTTCCCTTCCCAGCAGCTGATTTGTGGGGGAAGGTCTCCCCCTAGTGGTTAAAAAGTAAAGTACAGCTGAGGCTGCTGTGCCGTGAGGTCTCACTTTCAGGAAGCACTTTTAAAAAATTTGTCTGCATCATTGTCTTCCTCAGCATCTTCAGTCTCTCCCTTGTCTCCTGCAGGCTTTCATCACGTGCCAGAATACTCTGTGGTGGAAAATCCTTCCTCTGATCACGCTGTCCTCTCTGGCCACCATCTTACTTCTCTTCCTCTCACCTCCAAACATTAATAGCTGAATGAATGAACCGCTCCTCTCATCATTTCTTTAACCCCCTGCAATTGGCTTTTAACTCCAACATTTCTAACTGAAACTGCTTTTTGAAAAACATCAGCAACTCCACCTGCCCCTTGAAAAAATACTCCTGCCATGCTTAGAATCACCACTATAATGGCATGAGTCCATCTCAATTCCAAACGCTCAGTTCCATGTGTTCTGATGTTTGGTCTGGAAATGACCAGTCACTCTACCCTATGCTCTGCTTGATGGCTCTCAATCCCACCAGAGGTCTAGTCCTACGTTGTCTAACTGGACATTTCTCCTTGATGTTTCACTACAGTCTTTGATTCAACGATTGTAAAACCAAACCCATCAACCTCCCCCCAACAAAATAATGTATTCTGTCAGGAACTTTATCTCTTGCTCTCTGCTCATGAGAAGAAATTCTTTGGTTCACCCAAGATAAAAACTCGGAAGTCATCTTTGATTCATCATGTCCTTTCATTCCCATGTTAGTCACTTGCCAGTGCCCGTCAAATATTTTCCCTTCTTATCTGCTATCTAGGCTAATCTTGATGTGAAATCTGAACTAACAGAATTGCCTTCTGCCATCCTAACTCCGGGCTCCCTCCTCGTCAATTTGTTCCAGGCATTGCTTCTAACTAATATTCATCCAATAATATTTTTCAATTACGCTGGGCACCTAAGTGAAGCATGAGCCTTTCTGCCCACCTCGTAAAATCTTGCACAAACTCCTTCCTGAAAATTTATCCCTGATCCTATTTATGTCTCACTTTATCCTGAAATGAAATAACCGCTACAGTGGAGCTTGTTGCCTGACATCCCATGTTTCCTCTGGCCTACATACACTTGCCTTCACATTGTTCCCCTATCCTTAAATGTCTCAGCTCTCTTACTAGTCATAGAGGGTTGAAGTGTTTAAGAGAGAATTAGGAATTCAAAACTTTGAAACTAATCCCAGGAACCATTTGAGAGTACTCTGAGAGCTAATTAATACAACGCATTACCACATAATTGGACAGTAAGTGAATTATATGCCATATTTACTCCATATTTTGCAACTTGTTCTAAGAAATGGCAGCGACCCTTTCGAAGAAGGCTTTACCCAGCCACAACCCCACAAAACCAAGTTCGACAATTGTATTGAAAATGACTTAAATTTTACCTTTTCTTTTGGATTCCACTCCAGCTTGGTTATAGAAATTAGTGAAGCACAGGCAATCACTAAAAAAAAGGAAATTGTTAAGGAAAGTACAGAAGAAAAATAGGTCTTTTAATGTTAAGACTAGATTATTCTTCCAATAATAATTATACAGTGTTAAAATGCTCCACTTCATACACATTAGGATGGCTACTATAAAAAAAAAAAAAAGAAAACAAGTGTTGGCGAGGATGTGGAGAATTTAAAACCCTTGTGCACTGTTGGTGGGAATGTGAAATGGTGCTGGCACTGTGAAAAACAGTATGGAGGTTCCTCAAAAAATTAAAAGTGGAATTACTGTATGACCCAGCAATTCCACTTCTGGGTATATACCCAAAAGAACTGAAAGCAGACCCTCAAAGAGAAATTTGAACATCCATGTCACAGCAGCATTATTCACAAGAGCTAAATCATGGAAGCAACCCAAGTGTCCACAGACAGATGAATGGATAAGCAAAACGTGGTATAACGTGCACTGGAATATTTTTCAGGCTTAAAAAGGAAGGAAATTCTGCAATATGCTACAACATAGATGAAGCTTAAAGACATGTTAAGTGAAATAAGCCAGTTACAAAAAGACAAGTAAGTAGTATGTGATTCCACTTATATGAAGTACTCAGAGTAGTCAAAATCATAAAGATAGTAGAATAGTGGTTGCCAGTGTCTAGGGCGAGGGGATAATACGGAGTTATTGTTTAACACGCATAGATTTTCAGTTTAACAAGATGAAAAGAATTATGGAATAGATGGTGGTGATGGTTGTACAACAATATGAATGTATTTAATACCACTGAAATATATACACTTACAAATTGGTAAGATGGTAGATTTTGTTATGTGTATATTAACACTACAAAAGATACTTAATACCAACATTTCTGCGGTCCTACCAAGTTATATTAGCTTCTCAAAATCTCAAACCTTAAATTTGATTATGGCAGCAGTTAAATTACAACATGGAAATAGTTACTTCTTAGCAATATTTTTCAGTTGTGTATAGCGAAATTTTAATCTGCAGCTACACTTGCCTCAACCCTGTTTCTTGGTGTTGTTGCCAGTTACAATAGTTCTTTAAATTTGGTCAAAACGACTGACATGGCACTCCAAGATGAGTACTTTTTGAGTCCATTTTCCCTAAAAAAAAATATTGAATAAGAATACTTTTCCCCTAAAAATACTATTTTCAAGGCAACAGCTTTATTAACATTTATTAATATTTTTAGGAAAATTAACATTTCAACGTACCAAAGCATTACAAAGTATCAAGGCTCATATACAAAAACAAGCTATAGAAATTCAAACTCTTACCTTTAAAAAACATATTTTTGTTGAGTAATTGGGTATAACTTGAGCCCTTTCTCCCAAGCTCAAAGGGTTTTACAAATCAAAGAGATATATCCTACGTGTGACCTTGGGCTCAGCCTGCTAATGCCAGGGACTGGGGCTATTGCCCTCCATGGAGAATATTGTCTATACAAAGGCAGTGACACTACTTTGATTAAACTTAGAAGGTAAAAGAGAAAGACAGACATTCTTTAAAAAAAAAAAAAAAAAAGATTTTAATGAAGTTAGAAATTCCAAGTGTTGCATCAATGCCAAGTTTAGAGTCCCCTCTGAATAGGGAGTCAGCACCTCTGCTCCCTGCCCGCCATCCCCATATGTTGCAATGCTTAACACTTCTCAGTTTTTCAAAACAAAAAAAGTAGAAAGCATAGCAGAGTCTCTGATCCTTTCATGATCATACTTCTGTTTCTCATAGTTTTAAAGGCCCTTCATTCTTTCATGTATGTGTTCATTCTGTTCCATGTTCTGGGCACCAAGTACCATGCTGCAGGGGGAGAAGAGGCAGGAAAAACCCTGGCCAAACAGACTCAGTCTCAGCTCCCAGAAACATCCAGCCTTGTCGAAGGAAGCCCAGGACTGCGCCACGCGAGAGAAAAGAACAGGGCACAGTGCTGCGTCACTGGGAAAAGTATTAATTTAGAGTGGAATGGGGTTTGGGTGTCAGGGAAGGCTTCCCCGAGTGGAGCTGATTTTAAGGTGTGAGGTTTGAAGAGTTCTCTAGAGCAGCACCGTCCCACAGAAATACAGTGCCAGCCACAGGTGTTATTTAAATTTTTCTACTATAGTAGCCGCAAAAGAACCAAATGAAATTAAGTTTAATAATGTCGCTCCTTTACCCCAGTAGATCAGAAATGTTATCATTTCAATTATGGAATCATGTAAAGAATTATTAATGAGATATTTTACATTCTTTGTTTTCTTATTAAGTCTTTGAAATCTGGCGTGTGTTTTGCACAATGGCTCGTCTCCATGTGGAACTAGCCCCGTTTCAAGTGCACAGAAGCCAAATGTGGCTGGTGGCGACCATGTTGGACTGGACAGTTCTGCTCTCAAAAGACAAGGTGAGGGGAGTAATTCCAGCCAGAAGGGCAGGGGCACAAAGCACAAAACAGCCAAGTCTGGAGGAGAAAGTGTAAAAATGAGGTCAAAACAGGTCATCTCAGAGTGAGTGTCTCCGGTAAAGGAACCTGGACTTTCTGTTGTTAGTGATTTTGTAAGGGCTTCTGAACGCCACAGAAGCTGGTGCAAGACCGAGTTTACCAGGGAGGGCGAGAGGCCTGATTCTAATGGGCCTCAGTGTCTTCAGTAGTCAAGTGAGGGTGTTTTGCAGAAATACTACAATAAGGAGAACCAAAGGCATTTTAAAGACGCTTTGAAATCTTTGTAAGAAAATATAAATACCAGCTAATGTTTAATGCAGAAGACTTTTTCCTATGGATGACTGAATTAACTCCATACAGGGACATACCCTGTTTCTGTGTGAGGCTGCCACCCCTTGGCATGGCTCATAAAAACCCTCTCGAAACGGGAACTATTAGTATGTGAAACTCAGAGACCTGAAATGCGTATTCTGCTAAAACTTTTTCTGAGTTTAATACCTAGATTTCTGTCTCCAAAGCTGGAAGCAAGGAAAGGTTCCCTACACCAAGAAACGTTCATTTAACACTACAGACACTTCTGCTATGAATTTTACAGATAACACAAGCTAAAGGTCTTAAGGTGATATATTTGAAGAGGAAGCATGAATGTCTTCAATTCATAAATAGGACAAGGAAACTGAGAAGGAACTATCTTAGGAACCAGGGGTATATATAGTTTGTTGTTAAATTTCTCAATACCAGGATTTGTTTCCTCTGTGCTTACAGATTTTGTAATTAAAAATGTCCTTCCCTAAACTGGGGAAAAAAACCCAACCCAAAACCATTCATAAACTTAGTATTTTGTATAGTTTCTATTTTAAAAGAGCAACACCGAACTTAATATTTCAAAGTACATGGTACTGGCTTACGCACTTTATACCCCAATCCAACCCAGACTAACAAAACTGTCACTAATAAAATAGCTCCCCGTTTCCTATAATGTGACAGTAATCACCATTTTTAAAAATAGTAATCACCATTTTTAATGACTCTGCAGCTTTCTCTGAGGAGTGCAGATGGTATTTCAAAAGATGGAGAATTTCCCTCTTGAAGACCACAGACTTTTTATTTTCTTTGTTAAATACTTCTAGAAAGAAAGACAGCGAGAAAGAGAGCTGTCATTTCCTTTAAATTAGAACATACAAGCCCAATTTTCTTTTCACATTGAATTAGAAAATGAAATAAAAGTTTAAAAATGAAATCAGTAATAAAAAAGAAAAGGCTAAGTGTATTTTAATTGACCTCGAAGTTAATGACAGAGAGCTTTTAAAAACCTCTTAATCTGAGTAAATCAAACCATCTAATGACCTACGTGCAGGGAAAGGGGAGAGTCTGACCTTTTGGGACTTCACAGGGCTGTTACTATAAGTACAATATCAATATTTGGTGTCTTTAGCCAAGCACTACAAAGGAAAATAAATATTTTCACATGGCTGGTGAAACCAACCCTGTTGGAAGGAAAGTAAACAGAGACTGAAGTTTTCTGACCTTTTTCCATTCTCCTTTCAGACCATTCTTTTCCTCAAAGATTCTTTTGATCTAACCTGACAATGTTGAGACATTTTCTTAATGATTTACACTTTTCCCCCCAATGGTTCTTCTGAAGCATGTGGAAATGTGGCTGTTAACCTTTGCTTTTTTCATGCTTTTTTTTGATGAAAGGTGGGTAGGGGAAGGTGTCCCGCTTGCATGGACACTGACAAATGTAAAAAGGATACTGGGGACCACAGCTGCACAGGAAACAGCAGAGATGGCCATCCGTACGTGGCAGGTGGAGAGGCTGTTCCATTGGGGACACGATTTGTAAGAGATGATGGATTGCAGGAGCGTGTACACGACACCGCAGACAAAAGCCAAAAGGGCACCGCCGTCGTGGACGACTGGGACAGCTAACTCCTAGACAGAAAGTCACAAGTGTACGTTACTCGGAATGAGTCTGTCCACATCAAGACCTGAGCACTCACTCACCCTCGGCTACTCAAAGCCATCTGTCCTCACAGATGCACCCACCCTCCTTTGGAAAATGTAGCCGCTTGCAGATAACCAAGGCAAAACCCTTCCCCCATGACGAAGTAAATGTTTTTCCACAGCAAACTTGGACACATGGAACAAGGACAGAATGACAGCTACCTTAGAGGTGGCAGAGTTGGGCATAGTGGGCTTTGGAGTCTAGCTGACCTGGATAAAACTTTCTCAACTCCACCACTGACTGGGCTCTTAGTTTAAAACCTGAATGTCTTTATCTGTAAAATGGGCATAATAATTTCTGCCTTGCAGATTTGCAATGAAGATTACATAAGTTATAAATCAAGTACACAACCTGTTCCAGGATGCAAAGGTGTTTAGGCTCCTTACTCCCCCATAATCGCTATTTGTCCTGCCCAAGCCACCCCAAATGAACACACAAATCTAAGTAAAAACACTGCTCTTGTAATGCAAAGACAATTTCAATCAAGTCCCCAGCCCCCACCATCCTCTAACCAGCCATTTTAACAAGAAGGCAGCCCCTACACCCCTTCTACACCCCTTCTAGGCAGAAAGTCTGGTGTCGACCCCAAACGTACTCTTAACTGACCCATTAAGGAGTGCACTGGAGGCTCCTTTCAAATGTGCAGTAGGCACCTACTTTCTGGTATAACAATGACATTTAGATTGAATGACTGAGTTTCCCCTTGAACTTAAAAATTAGAGCTTTGCAAAGGAGCAATTTATTGTCCAAGACAGCCTGGTTTTGGCGCCAGACTCCTCTTGGCCCCAATTCACTGTCCACACCCATTCCCTGAACATATTTTTTTTTGACCTGGGCCACCCAGGTTTCCCCAGAACCACAGAGTTCTATTACTGACTGTCCACGAAAAAAATCATTAAATCTTGGTTAAGATTTAACTCCTAACCACTTCCGGTTTGGCACTGCCTGATTCGAATCAATTTCCACTAAAACTCTTTAGGAAATGCTTTATCCTCCACATGGGAAAAGAAAATTAAAAAAAAAAAAAAAAAAAACTTTTAAATTTATTTTCTAAGGAAATTTATTTCCTAGTACCAAACTTAGGAATGTAAAGGGAAAATCCACTATTTGATTTGTGTTATATTCAAATATAAATGTATTAATATTCTGCAATGTGGCATATCAATTATTCATTTATTACATGTAGATTCTATATACTTAGGATACCAAGCATAAGTGTATAGATTTTAAAAAGTTATATATGAAAAATAAAATACATTCTATGCTTTTTAAAATGTGTGTATACCGTCAAATATTTAAAGAATTAAGGAAAATAACCATTGAACTGTCCATGTAAAAATGGTTAAGATGGTAAATTTTATGTTATATGTATTTTACCACAATTAAAAATAGTAATAACCCAAAGCAAATGAAATCACTATCTCAAAAAGATATATGCACCACCATGTTCATTGCAGCAGTATTTACAATAGCCAAGACATGGAGACAACCTAAGTGTCCATTGATGGATGAATGGATAAAGAAAATATGGTACACACACACACACACACACACACCCACACACACACACAAACTGAGGAATATTATTCAGCCATAGAAAAAGAAAAATCTCACCACTTGCAACATGAATGGATCTGAGGGCATTATGCTAAGTGAAATGAGTCAGATAGAGGACAATACTGTATGATCTCACTTAGATGTGAAATCTTTTTTAAAACACTCACACACACAAAACCCTGAACTCATAGATATATACAGGAAACACAATGGTGGTTGCCAGAGGTGGGGAGTAGATGGGCGGAGGAAATGGGTGAGTGTGAGCAAAAGATAAAAATTTTCAGTTAAAAGGTAAAAACTTTTCAGTTATATATAGTACAGCATGGTGACTACATTTAACAATAGCGTATTTTCAAAAGTTGCTAAGAGAGTAAATCTTAAAAGTACTCATCACAAGAAAAAAAACGTAACTGTGAGGTGACGGATGTTAGCTAAACTTACCGTGATAATCATTTTGCAATATGTACATATATCAAATCACTATGTTATACACCTCGGACTAATACAATGTTATATGTCAATGACATCTCAATAAACCTGGGGGGAAAACAATATTAAACCAAAAAAATAATAACAGAAGAATTGTTGTCACCTCTGAATGTTAGGCATATTGGGCAAAAGAAAAAAAAAAAAAAGAAAGGCATCTATTGCTAATGAGTTGTTTTCAGGAATAATGTTTTGAGAATCTAAGTTGGTTAATATCCTGAATTTGCATATTTAGTTCCCTCCCACCAATATTGTCAAGGAATTTGCTTCCTCACTCCTGGCCAAGTCAACATATCTGTTAGGATCTTAATCTGCAAAATTAATTGCCCCCCCAGCAGTAATCCTGACATTATCCGATCAAAAGGCCCATGAGTGACCGACAGCTGTACTCACAATGCGCCTTTTTCAGGGTAGACTACATACTCTCTCAGAAAGATGCCTTTTAGAGGGGGAAATGAGTCTTAGATCAGACATGAATTTTGGATAGAGGATAAGATGAAAATCTGGAGCCCTTTTGGGATCTCTTTTTCAAAACTCTCTTACTAATTTAAAAGATAGTAAAGATAGAGAAAACTAGAATATTGAGAGGGTTAAACCTTGGAAAACTTAACTTTTCCAAAAAGGAAACTTCTGGAGGAAAAGTAAAACATTGACAGATTGGTGAGGACACCCCAAAAAGTAGCCATCCACCCACCTGGTTCAGGAAAGGGAACTATCTGTGAACTTTTCGATAAATGCAATTTACTTCCTACTCAGGAAAAACCACCAGAGAGTCAACGCTCCCTCTTCCCCTCACATCTCTAATTCTTCTTGAGGTTACAGCTCAAGTTGGTTTGCTCATGGCATGCTGGAAATGAATTACAGGATATTCAACAAGGAAGTTGTAAAGATACATTTATGGGAACAATGACAAGACAAACACTTTGCTCTCAGGAAAGTTACAGATTCTATTTCCAGTTTTTGTATAAATGTAATCACATCATAGAAGCCTTCAGGAGAACCAAGAGTTCAATCATCTAACTATCTAAATTTTCTTCCTAAAGTCTTCCCTTTGTGGTTTAGAAATTGACAGCAGTATCACTTAGGACATTCACTGATTTGGCAAATTAAGTGATAGGATATCATAGAGTGCATACTATCCCCCACTGAACAATTCATATAAATACTCTACTAGACAAATTATATCATTCCAGGTCTCCCCACTTCCCCCCTTTTTTTTTTTTTCATTGTTTTTTCTGATACTAGAACTTATGAACATGTTTTTTTCTCACAGAGATTTCCTCATTCTGGCATTGAGGTTAACTCTTTCCCACAGGTTCTGGACAGATGGCTTCAATGCAAGGCTCACTTCTGCCTTTATTGCTCATATGATTTTGGGTAAATGTTAACCTCTCTGGGCCTCCATTTCTCCACTGAGAATGGGGAAAATTATACTACCTATTTTCTAAGCTTACTATTAGAATTATATGAGTTGAAGCATTCGATGTTCTTATAAATATGTCACATAGAAAATTTTCAATAAATGAGGTTAAGAAAAACAAAATGCATACAATCATAAAACAAAGAAATGTCACAGAGAGTCTCTACCATGTGACAAATGTCACATGTAACCATACATGGCAGCATTGTTTGTCTGATTTTGCCATATATGGCAATAAGAGTAGCAAAGTGAAATGAAGCCAGAGGCAAATTTAGTTCACAAAATGCCCTCCCTGAAGCCCTATGCACTTGCTTCAGGGAGGCTACAAGTTTGGCTCTCACCTTTCTAGTTCCAATGTGAACAAGGAAGTACTAATAATTATGGATTTGTAACTTTCAAAACTGAAAACTCATTGTCCCTGAGACCTTAAAGAATATCCCAGGACCCTGTAGATTATCCTGAAGATACTGTGAAATACAGGGAAGGGTGCCTTTCCCCTCACCCGTCACAATACAGCACTGAGTGTCCCAGAGCACTCTATTATAATGCCCCACCCCTAATGACAGATGGCATCCCCCATGGACAGTGCAGAAAAAGTGACTCCATGAGGCCCACGTGCTATAGGTCAGACAGGGGACTCTCTGACAATGGTCCGGCTTCACGCAGGAGCAGAATATGGATGGATGGAGGCCTGAGGTTATTTATTATCCTCCCATATCCATGCTAGGGTACAGCACCCTTAGGCTGCTGCTTCAGTGCGTGGACATGTACTTTAGCAGCCTGCTGGCAGTGAAGGCTGACACTGTTTTGTGAAAATAAGCATCATACAAGATCAACCCACTTCTGGTAGGAAAAAAGTTAAAGGAGTACCCTTAAAAAAAAAAATTGTCCTGGAATGAATTGATTTCTGCTATTACCAAGAGACAACAGTGATGGACAGAGCAGGACAACCATAGAGTTAGCCTATAATGATGAACTGGTGATGACCATGATGGTTGTCAAGTGCAGACCGCTGGTTACTACAGTACGTTACCTATTACCTCATCGAATCCTTGCCATAACCCTATAAGGTGAGTACTATTATAATTGGTATTAATTTGAAATACAACAAATGTTTTTAAAATATTAAACATGTTCTCCATAGACAAATAGGTTCCATGCCCTCCAGTAAGAGATCTCAGGATGAACAGGGACCCACAAATTAGAATAAAACAAGTAGAGTTTTTTCAAACACTTGACACAGTAGAATATATCAAGCAGACTCCACAGTAGATGTCATGTAAGATAACTGGCGCCAGGGGGGCCACGTTTGGGCGTGGCAACTAATTAGCTGAGGAATCCTGAACAAATTATTTTACTTTCATGTACATATATATATCCTCATCTGTGAAAGAGCTTGAACACCAGAGGTTCAAACAGTAGAATTGGTATACATACAGATACACACACACACAAATATTTTCACACTCTTAGTGAAATCATTACAATGACTGAAACAGCTCTCCTAACACATCCAACCACATCAATAAGAATATAAAGCAATGCAACACCCATAGCATCGTTCAAAGCATGCTCTCTCACAATCATGCCACATGCACCCTGTCTCTCCTAGTACCATGCAGGACTGACTTTCAAATGATATCTGTTTCTCAAAAGCGAACTATCCCAATTGTCATAATTGGGATACTATTTGATAGTTATACGGGCACAAGCATAGCTCTTGAGTTCTTGCTTCTTTCCATCAGACACACATACTCCATCACCCCCCAAAACTGAAAAAAACTCTTGGTCATACCTGAAAATTGGCTACAATGCCCATTCCGATACATCCCACCAATCCCAGAACTAACGACACCAGGTTAAAAACAGGAGTGCTGAAATAGCTGGTTTGATTCTGCTTCTCCACTATTTTATATCTTGTGTACATAGTGGCTGCACCTGAAAAAGAAATGAATTTTTATTATTTGACTTTTTAGAATGAAAAACACAGAAAGTTTTGCATTGTTTAAGTTTGTATTTTCAATTTTCTGATGGCAATAGTCTCCCCACTCACTCACCCGTCCTTACTCACCCTAGCTTACTCTCTCCCTAGAGTAATGGACACACACACAGACACACACACACACACACACACACACACACACACTTGGCTGTTACCCTTTCCACATAGATGCTATCATGCATGTATTGTTCGGTGACTTGCTTTTTTTCACTTAAAAATGTACTCCGGAGATCTTGCCATGTCAGTACAAATAGGTCTATGTCATCATTTTTAGGGGTCTCATCATGGTATACAGTGAAATGCCATATTTATCTCATCACTCTCCTAATGATAGATTTCAACATTGTTTCTATGTATTTCTTATTGCAAACAATGCTCAATGAACATCCTTGTATGTGCAAGTCTTTGGCACACTTTCAGTGCTTGTGAAAGATGAATTCCTAGAAGTAGTATTACTGGGTTAAAAAACTATGCCCAATTAAAATGCTGAGAAGTAGCTCCAAATTGTTCCAAGACTGTAGCAATTTATACTTCTAAAACTATACAGAGTTTGAAAGTAATTCTATATGCCCTTGATTTTTTAATTACTCCCAATCTAATGAATGAAAACTGGCAACCTGTTGGTTTAATTTGCGTTTCTCTGATCATTGGTGAGATTGAGAAACTTTTGGTATGTCTACTAGTCATCTGCATTTCTCCTTTTGAAAATTTCATGTCTATAATTTTTTTCTCGAGTTTGTCTATTCATTTTAAATTTGTGGTTGCTTTTTACACATTATGTGCATTAGTCTATTGTCTGTTGTCAATATTACAAATTTTCTCCTGGTCTGTTGTCTGTCTTTATTTCTTGTATTTTTTCATCACTTAGAAGTTTTAATGTTCTATCTACCCAAATCTGTCAATTCTTTCCTATTTAGCTTCTGATTTTTGTGTACACTTAGATAAGGTTCTCCATCTCAAGTTTTTAAAAATATTTTCCTATAATTTAATCCTCTTATAGTTTTGCTTTTCCTGTTCAGTTCTTTAGTTGCCTTTGGTTTTTGTGAAAGGTATGGGGAATGTACTAAAGGTATGTTTTTCCAAAGAGCTAGTCAATTAACCAAATACCATTTACTGTTTTGGAGAGTAATTTAAGAATAAAATGTAATCTCCATGACAGGAGGGTCCTTGTCTTTTGCTGTTGTGCACTAAACACAGAGAGTGTTATATACCATGTTTCTCCAAAAATAAGACCTAGCCAGACAGTCAGCTCTAACGCATCTTTTGGAGCAAAAATTAATATAAGACCCGGTCTTATTTTACTATAAGGTCAGGTCTTATAAAATATAATATAAGACCAGGTCTTATATTAATTTTTGCTCCAAAAGATGCGTTAGAGCTGATTATCCAGCTAGGTCTTATTTTTGGGGAAACAAGGTAGTAGGCACTTAGTAAATGAATGTTGAATAAATGGATAGGTATCAAAAATTTTAGATCCATATTTCCTTTAACTCAGCAACTTTATAGAAAAACATATATATGCAAAGGTATGTTTAAAAGTATATTCACTTTAGCATTATAAATTGCAAAATCAGAAATAGCCTAAATGTTTAACAATATGGGACTGATTAAATAAAGTATAATACATCCATGAGATGGGTATCATGCATGTGTAAAAAGGATAAAGTAGATTTCTATGTATTGAAATAGTGTGATGGCCATAATATTTTTGCTGAATTTTAAAAAGCAGGCTAAAAGCTAATCATTGATCGTAGATTATTTTAAACAAAGCTATTCGTATCAGATTCTGCCCTGCCTAGAAGAAAATGCCATGTTTATCACTTGCTGATGATCAAAGAATCTGTCTTCTAAATCTGGACTCTGGGCAAGGATGGTGTAAGAGGGCAATCAGACTGAGAGACTATTTCTACTTCCTCTTGCTCACCTCTAAAACCTCGGGAGAAGACCACACATGGTTGACAGGGTGAAACATTCTCTCTACCAAGTAGGATGAACAGATTCAAAAGATGCCAGGTCACTAAGTAGGGTTTCCAGCACCTCTGTCCCTTCCCACCCTATACCAGTAGAGAGGGACAAAAGTGCTAGTTACAGGATAGACCTCTGGCAAACACCTGATTGTTACATAGGGTAGGGGTTTATGGAAGGGCAAAGGAGAAAGAGACCCGCATCTTACATCTACACACCGGATCACTCTTTAGTAGACTGAGCTTTTCAGTCATCACATTAATTGGCTCACGAGAGGCTCGTACCCTACCAACTGCATCTCAGGTGTATTTAAGGAATTGAAGTCATACCTGAGTTAGAGACAAACTTCCCTGCTTCACCTTTCCCCTCTAACAGGTGAAACAACACCTGTGTCAGTGCCTCTCAAGCTTTAGTGAGTATCCAAGTCCCCTACAGTGCTTATTCACATCACATGTTCTCAGGACCCATTCTCAGAGATGCTGATTGAGTAGCTCTGCACTGTGGCCCCAGAATAGGCATTTTAACCAGCACCCCAGATGACTGTCATGTAAGTTGCCTTCAGAACACATCCTGAGAAATATCAGTTTATACATTAGGTGTCTTTGGTTTACACACATGTATTGGCTATAAAACACAATTTAAAAAATCAGATTACATATGAAATCCATTGCAAAATCTTGTGGCAAATTACCAGAGGAAGTAAAGAATAGTCCTATAATGAGGTTATAAGGAATTCTGGATTTCTAGTCATTTAGTTTCTCAAAGTAGAGCAAAATTTAGTTTGAAAGGTTGTACTTTTAAAAAATGATAAACACCAAGAGTGAACCCTGAGGTAAACTATGGACTTCGGGTGATTATAATGTGTCAATGAGCGTTCATCAACTCTAACTAACGTCACTCAGGTGGGGGTTGTTGATAATGCTGTGGTGGGGGGGTGCATGGGCTATATGGGAAATCTCCACCATGGGCTCAATTTTTCAGTGAACCTAAAACTGCTCTAAAAAATAAAGTCTGTTAAAAATTATTATTAAAAAATAATTAAGAATTATACACAAACTGCAAATGACACATTTCTCTTCACTGGAGATTGTGAACTTTTAAAATTTATTTATAATAATCATTATGTACTTACCAAGAAATGCAGAGAAGTTTATCATAAATCCAAAAATACCACTCTCCGGAGGTGTTGTTCCTGTATCACTGAGAAAGAGAAGAAATATCCAAATTATGAAAAAAGAATTCAGTTCAGACCTCTGGGCAGGCAGGTAATTGGCAGGTTTTATACTGCGTTTCTTCTCGGTGTTTAGTCACTTTGAATTCCAAAGATTTGACCTGATTTTGTTTTAAAGTGTTCTCATTTGGCTCTGAAAAATCTAAAATTCATTTTTCTATCATGAAAGATTACATCTTTTTTTCATTATAAAAAGCTAGTAAATGCTCAAAGTGAATGGTGGTAGTGTTTCTAAAATGATCGAACTCAATAAACTTGATTGACATGTGTCCATTCTTGGTGAAGACTTGAGTGTGACTATTTCAGGGGGGAAAAAATAGGTCTAAAATCACATTTGAAAAATCTGCTACCGGGATGCTCAATACACATAAACACATTTAAATTTTTTAACAATTTCACTTATGCACAAATTTACACTGAAAATAATGATGAAAAGCTGAGCAATATTATTGAAGCCTGCCAATATTTTATGGAAGCAATTGAGGGTATGATAAATTATTTTAGCAAAACATAATTTCTATAAAACATTTTTCAGGTGTAGTCTATCACTAATTGAATGAGCTGGAAGGTAGCATTGGAAAGTTCTGTTTTCTATTCATCTGTGCCAAGGCTTGAATGTTTACATTTTCAAGTTGCTCGCATAAAGCAACAGTTTAAAACTGATGGCAAAAGAGCTCCCAACATGAAACAACTTGTACCCGTCTTGAGTGTTCCCATGTTTTAAAACAGCTCTGCAATTTAAGTATTGAAAAACTGATCACGTTGAAAAAGGCGTACTTCAAAGTGTTTGAAGAATCCCACAAGAAGCCTGTGTTTGCGGAAAGCAGGAGCCATTCAATTTTGTGAACACTTAATACCTGAAGAACATAAAGAGGTCAATATTCCCCCTTATAACAAATGCTTATATTCTCAACTATTTCAATCTCCGCGTCACTTGTACCTATAAGAATCTGAAGTACTTAGAATTTGATATTACTATTTTTCTCACTGAAGGAATGTTGTAGTGAAGGCTGCCTAAGGTGGGGAATGCCTTTCTGAGGACAACCCGGTGCTGAGTGGGTGACGGGAGGGAACTGGAACCAGTAATGAGAAAAAGGTACAGACAGTTCATACCCTTGGGCAACACTTTTGCCAGAATATTCATTCTCACAGGGAAATCAAGCCTTCTATTCTTGTCCTCAGGGTATAAAAAAGCAGCTACCTGCCATGAGCTGCTGTCAACCAGTGTGAGTGGCCGGCAGTCGGTATGAGCCGCTGTCAGCTGCAGTGAGTGGCCGACTTACAACTGGCACTGACTGCCTCAGCCGGGGGGGGGGGGGGGGAGCACAAGGTTCATAACCCCAGCATGGGCCAGGGAGCTGTGTCCTACACAACTAGACTGAGAAACGTCTTGAACCAGAGTGGGGGGCGGGGCAGAAGTGGGGGGGAAAGAAAGCAGTTACCAGGTAACCCATGGAAGATCACTTGTTACCATAGGTCTAGGTAATCTGCCATATGCCAGGAAGATTATTTACTTGTTCATGGAGAAAGAGAAGGAAAGGGAAGAATGAGGAGGCTATTTAGGTGGACAGGTAGTTGGGGCGGACTAAGGTGTTCTAACAGGAGGTGAGAAGACCAGACTCGGAAACTATCTGTCCATTCACAGCAAACCAAGACATAGGCCAAGGGCCCCAATGTATAGTCCACATAACATCAAATATGCAATCTGAAAGCTCAGAATTTCGGGATGGTATTTTATTCTTGTTTATCTGTACATTAAAAACAATACAGGCAGAATCAAAAGTGCTTTGCCAATAGCCATTCCATATGTGTTTTTTGAATGACGATCAGTACTTGCAAAAAAACTTGACATAATAGATACCACTTATTGGATATTTACTATGTACCAGGTACTGCTAGGTGCTTATTATACATCATTTCAACCTCATTTTATCAACCTCATTTTACTAAGGAGAAAACTGGGTATTAGAGAACTTATATACCTTGTTCGAGGTCACAGAGCTATTATTACACAGCAAAATCTATATTCCAATCCAGATGTCTGACTCCCTAATCTTTCTGCCTTCACTATGCTCTAACAGCAGGCAAGGGACAAAGCAATTAGAAGAAAGATTAGGATTGGGATGGAGAACAAACAGTGATGTGCTGTTTGTTAATAAATACTTAATAACCAGCTCTAGAGGGAGTGCATTTGCAGTAGCCTAGGCCCATTTCTATGGTGTAAATTCTCCCAACATGTCAAACTTCAAACTACCAAAATGTTGGTCACTGAACATAGAGTTGGGAAGAAATGCACACAGTTGGCTCTCAGGAGCAGTGAACCATGATGGTAACAAGAAGGGAGCATCATGCCTTTCCTGTATACCAGGAAGGTGACAAGCAGGCAAGACCTCACAGCTTCTCAAATGCCATAATTTAATTGTAAATATCTTTAAGAAATCTTCATTGCCATGGTAAATCTGATTTCCTTTCGTAAGTCCTGAGTCTACAACACCTACCTTCAATGCATGAGTACCAATGGGCCTATTTTCCTATACTTGGCACTAAAACATAGACAATATTAAACTACAAAAAATGGGGAAAACATTAATGTAGTCATAAACAGTTGTTTGGTTAAATGCAACCACCTTTAAAAATTTTTTTATTTGGCTCCACATATAATATAAAATGTATCCACTCATCAACAAAATATTTATGGGGCATCTACTAGGTATTAGACACAGTCTGAGACACAAATACCCCAATCTGTCAGGTAAGAATGTCAGTTTGTGATTTATTTCCATTAAAGTGACAAAAATGGTACCTAGCATTTGATGAAATTTTGCTCAAGAATATTTCAAAAAGACTTTCCAAGCAGCAAATGAAAATGTGCTAATATGTTACATCATATATTGTGTCACGTCTTCTGCTTCATGTTGGAATCCAGAGGAGTATAACACCAAGGAGGTACAAAGAGGCCCTGTGGGCAGCCTCTCTGTGTTTTATTTTTGTTAAGGTCAAACTAAATGATCTCACTGCACAAAGGCAGCGGTAGTAGTCTTTAGCTGGCATAGCTTTACTTGGGTACCTGATTCAGGAAACTGGAGAGGGAGAGGCAAAATCAGTTGCCTCCCAGCCCAGCAGAAGTAGTCTCCCCGCCCAACTCCGACCATATGATTCTGGACCACGTGGCTTAAGCAATATGGTTCTAGCCCTGCCCCAGTCCCATTTATAGCCTCCTCACCTTGTCAATGAGGCACTTCCTGAAAACTGCAACAGGGATAGGAACTGTTCATTTGCATGTGGTTTCAAAACTGTTGAGGTTGTTGTGTGTACACAGTAGGTTCTAGGGTAGGTTGTGCCTCGGAAGTCAGTTTATGTCTATGTTTCCTTTATTTACATTTCTACAAGTTAATTTCATCATGGAAATTTCCAGGTTATTTGTCTAACATCCTTTTGCAAACTAATTTATAACATTAAGCCACTGCATAATCACTTGAGGCTCAGAGGAATGGAAACAATACAAACAAGACATATACGACAATATAAGCTTGGTCAAATGCTTTAAATCACTGAATACATGTGATTCTATTACTCCAAAGCCTGCAGTCATGATTATTGGGATGACAAAATGCAAAATTATCTGCATGCCCAGACTGAGGTTGCTGGGTTGCCGTAATACTCTAGTCCATTGCTTGGAAGATGAATCAGGACTTAGAACCTAAAAACATTTAATGCACCAGTAAAAAGAGACCATTAATTCCTTTATCTTCACAATGTTTAAATGTTATTTAAAAGGAATAAGTATGATAATAACAAGCCATTACATTTTATTGGATGCTTATAATTATTAGGGCTAACTTTTTGGCAGCTTCACTTGGTAACAATTATTCTAGAGGGACAGGCATCTTAAAGCTATATCAACTGTTTTTAAATGTAAAAAGAATTTCCTATTCATAAATGCAAACAACTCTTTCCTCACACTACACACCTGCAATTTGCCCTCTTTCTATCAATCCGAGTTTCCTCTTTGTTCACTCATACAACATTTTTTAAAAAATTGTTAAGCACTTCCAAAGTGACGGGAACTGTGCCAGTTAGTGGGGATACAAAGATGCAAAGATAACTGACTCACAACCTTCAAGAAGCTTAATATCTAACAAAAAATGCAAGGATTCAGTGATTCAATACACAGTTACTGATAGCCTTCTACGTAACAGGTAATTTTGTAGGCATGGTGACTGTAGTTGTAAATAAAACAGAAAACGCCCCTCTTTTGTGGAATTTATATTCTTGTGAAGGGTAATAAAAATAGTCTCGGAGTGATAAATGCTGTGAAGAAAAGGAAACCTGCATAAGAGGGAGATAGGTGAGCCCCATACTTGAGACAGAGTAATCTGGGAAGGGTACTTGAGCAGAGATCTGAACGAAGTGGAATATTTGGGCCAGGCAAATCACAAGCAGAGAGAACAGCAAAGTCAAAGGCTTTAAGGTGGCAATATGTTAGAAAAACTGCAAGGAAGTAGGTGTGCCTGGAGGGGAGTGAGTAAGGATGTGTGTGCGTGTGGGGGGAGGGGTCACGCAGAACTCATGGGTCATGGTAAGGACTCTGAATGTTATTCTAAACATGATACAATGCTGTTGAGGGCTGAGAGCAGGGAAGTGATATGAAGCTGATGTTTTTATAAAGGATGTTGTGAAAAGACTATAGAGGGGCAAGTGCAGACCAGGGGAACCATATTAGGGAGCTATTTCAGAGGTTTGTCAAGAGATGACAGTGGCTGGGACCGGGTAGAGGTGATAAGAGGTCAAATTTGGGAAGTTTTTTTTGTTTTTTCTTAAGCATTTGGGTTAGTTTGTATTTTATTTTATTATTTTTATTTATTTATTTTTAAAGATTTTATTGGGGAAGGGGAACAGGACTTTATTGGGGAACAGTGTGTACTTCCAGGACTTTTTTCCAAGTCAAGTTGTTGTCCTTTCAGTCTTAGTTGTGGAGGGCGCAGCTCAGCTCCAGGTCCAGTTGCCGTTGCTAGTTGCAGGGGGCGCAGCCCACCATCCCTTGCAGGAGTCGAACTGGCAACTTTGTGGTTGAGAGGACGCGCTCCAACCAACTGAGCCATCTGGGAGCTCAGCGGCAGCTCAGCTCAAGGTGCCGTGTTCAAATTTAGTCCCATCTCTTGCGGGAGTCGAGGAACTGAACAACCAACTGAGCCATCTGGGAGCTCAGCGGCAGCTCAGCTCAATGTGCCGTGTTCAATTTTAGTCCCATCTCTTGCGGGAGTCGAGGAATTGAACTGGCAACCTTGTGGTTGAGAGCCCACTGGCTCATGTGGGAATCAAACCGGCAGCCTTCGGAGTTAGGAGCATGGAGCTCCAACCTCCTGAGCCACCGGGCCAGCCCAGGAAGTTTTTTAAGGCGAGTCTCTATAAACCATCCCTTCTTGGACTATAGCTACTAATATTACAAAAGAAAACAATTAACATTTCCTCAGTACTTACACTCAGCTCGGCACATCTTATTTGGTCTTCACAACATTATAAGGAAAGTAGTTATTATGGCCATCTTAAAGAGGAAGAAACTGAGTCTTAGAAAAGTAATGCACTCGAGATCACACAGATAGTAAATGGGGAAGCCAGGCTATGCATCCAGAGCTGGATAATTTCAATGGACACAACTTAGGAACCCTTCTCTGCTGTGCTCTATCACATTTCATTTTATGATAACATATTTCCATATGAATTTACAGTCTTGTCTATTTACAACCACGTTGGCATCAGCTGTTCCTTCTGGAGCCATGAGCAAGTTGTCTTTGGCATGCAAGATAATAACTCTATAATGCATGTTCTTGGTGGGCTGAAAGGCAATTACTGTTGGGTATTTAGGACTATTAAGTGGTGCACTCTTTAAGTGGAAATTGAGTCCTTATTAAAAGTTATCAGCCCTGCATCAGTCAGGACTTTTGAGCAATACTCTAATGCCTTTTAACAAGTCAGAAACACAGAAGAAAAATGTTCACAATTTTATTTAATTTAGTGGGGGAGGATTTTTAATGTCATCAAGTGACACAAGAAAATTTAAATTGAATGGAAAACTGAACTATTTACAGTTAGCTCAGGAACTGAACACTGCCTCCACCACCTCAATTCATTTTCAAGCTGTACAAGTTTGAGATTTTCAATTTTCTCATTATGCTTTTGTTAGAATTAACTAATTTGGGTAATGCATTTTTGAAGAAAATATCAAATGATAAAGTATCACTTAAAAGGATGATACTTTTCTTAGCTGAAAATTTTACACGGCATGCCTCCCTTTTCGTTCTTATGACACTATGACTTAGAGATTCTATGAGGTAATCATCCCTACATTGTAAAGATTAACATGTCATCAACAGCATGTCAGAATATGTGTGACTCTAGGCACACAGACCTCATTCTCTGATTATTATCCCAGACACCATTGTTACAGTTAAATAGGAAAGCAAACGTCACCACTGCCTGAAATTCAATGTAGTAGTTAGTAATCAAAAATATTGGTTTAAGCAGGAAGTCATCAAAAATTATACAGATACATGCACACCACAAACATAAACGTATATTCGCTTGCCTACCTATTGATGGAAGTTAAGGCCATTACACAAGTGCGAGTCCACTACATGTCTTCCTGGAAGATAAACCACATCTACCCTGCATGATCTCATTTCCAGTTTTGGTTTCTTTAGAGGGAAACCTTAAAGACACTTTTGAAGCAATTTAAGTGCAGAATCCTTCCAGTTTTTTATCATTTTTCGTAAATCTTTACACTCGTCATAAACACTATTAAACAGACTGCAATTTTTTTACTTGTCTCTGTTGAATCTTGCCAAAGCATTCGACCGAGTATTCTTATAAATTATGGTTCTCTTTTTGCATTTACAGACCAACAGTTTATGTATATTGAGTTAAATCTTACAATAAAAAAAATACAACTGGCATAAACACATTTGGGAACAAACACAGCTGGCATTGATAAGCGTACAAAAACAGGTGAAAGGAGAAAGCAAGCAGCTCAGAGAGTAGCCACCGCTGGGAGAGGTTTTCAGGATCCACTGGCTTTAGTCAGTGTACTTTTCAGAGAATGAGGTTATCAGTTAAACAAGCAACTTCATTAAGTTGAGGGTAGTTAGGAAAGCTTCTGCTACACCCACAAAATAAACTGATCACTTATAAAACTAGCCCTCAACCAAATGTCCTTTCCTACTTAACACTAGCATCTACCCAGATTAACCTGGACCGGTCCCTTAATAATACTAACAGCAAGTGCTTACAGATAACTTATTATGTTCTTGGATCAGGGTGTTAATGAGTTCTCAGTGGGTTCATGTGTTAATTCACAAGGGAGGTGCTATTAACCCAAAGGGAAACAGAGAGAAGTCAAGTCACTTGTCCAAAGTCCTATAGCCGGGGCACATGGTGTAGTCTAATCAAAGTCATCTGCTGCACAGTTGTTCCCTTATCCAATCTACTATGTTCCCTCTCAGTATGATTACCAAGTGTTGTAAATATTCAACATGGTGAATATTTACTAGGTTACCCAGTGTTCTGCCAATAATCATTGGGCGGTGGTCATGAGGAGAAATAATGGGAATGACCAAAGACCACATTCTATGCAGCAAACAGCACTTGCACAAAAAGTAAGACTAGGCTAATAAAAAGCAACCAGGATGCATAACTGGCAAAACCTTAAAAGTAAAGGGCCACAGAATATTCTGGAAGCATGAGACACAGCCAAAGAAGACGATATAAAGAGTGGCTTTTATCATCTGGGAGAGCTGAGAAGTAAATAGTCAAACTGACTACAAAGGGAGATTGCAAATCTTATAAACATGGAGAATTTCATGAAGTCAGTAGAAATGGTGTTGGAGACAAGAGTTGGAATCGCAATCAAAGTAGTAAATGAACAATGAATGCTGGCAGAGTCAGTTAACAATCGAAGAGAAACTGACACGACCAATGAAACAGGTATAAACGAAACAGGCCCTGGTGTAAATGATCTTAATCAGCATTCAACTAATATTTACCAAGCATCTCCTATGTCTCTGGCGCTGTCATAAATGCTGGGGATGGAGCAGTGAACAGGCTCGAAATCTCTCCCTCATGAGACACAGACAATAAACAAGATCAATGTCCTCCCACATATATTAAGAATGGTCATTGGGAAAATTGAAGTCATAAAACATTTCTGCAAAAATGAGCCTCTTCATATCCCCCTTCAAAAGACAAATGTGAAATCAAGGACTTTGTATCATGCAATCATAGAACTGTATTGGAAAAGTATGTACCCTTCCCTTAAAAAGAGCACTTGAATCATTTTAAGATTTTGGTTCCTTATAAGAATTTTGTCTTTTCATTTTGTTTTGTTCATTATGAGAAGCGTTCGTTGTAATGAATTTTGTTTATTATAAGAATTAGCACATTGTGATTGTAACCTACATTTTGTGATTGTTAACGAAATAAATACCAAATAATTTCTATAATTTTCAGATTCATTTTTGGAGTTAAAAACCTAACTTCTTTTACTTATTTACTATGCCATTTTGGTCTCCCTTCTAAGGTGGCTTAATTCTAGGTTTTCTGCCACCAATCACTGATCAGGATTTGTGGTCCTGAGGAGGCGCCATGGAAGTAATCAAAGACCACAATTCATCCAGCAAACAGGACTTGCAAAAAAAAAAGTGAGACTACGCTAATAAAGGATGCAACCAGGACGCAGAATTGGCAAACTTGAAAGTAAAAGGCCACCAAATATTCTGGAAGCATGAAACACAAGCCAAACAATATGTAAAAGATAATGGCTTACCAGTTGGAGGAGTTGAGAAGTAATGTTGATCCAAGATAGCCTGAGGATTTGGTCACAGAGGAAATATAAGAAACTATAACATTATCACTTTGTGAGGGGTATAAATGATAAATGTCTAACTAGTCCATCGTTTTGCACAACTGAAACTAATAAAATAAAAAGAGTAAGTACTGTAGGATTATATTAATATGAATCGCTAGCAAAGTAAGAAAAAGCAGATCAGCAGTGGTGTAGGGCCAGGATGGAGCAGGAAGGGGTACGAGGAAGTCTTCCGCAGTGATGAAAATGTTCTATAGCTTGACTATCATGATGGCTATATAGGCATACACATTTTTTTAAAAACTCACAAAACTGTATATTTAAAATAGATGCATTTTCTTGCATGGACATTATACTTCAATAAAGTTTATTGAAAAAAAAAAGAAACTCTAATAAATTAACCATGATGGTGCTCAACAATATATATGGGTGTAACTAATCCTTTCAGGTTGACTTTTATTTTTCCTTGGTTTTGACATCCTTGCATTAATGGTTTCATAATACAGAAATATTGCACTGTTCTACTCCAACTTGTTAAATTTAGTGGCTGTTTGAATCCCATGTTTCTAATTTAATTTTCTGAGAAAGCCCATTCATTTGTCTGAAAAATAAATACATACATAAAGGTATGCCAAGTTTGCAAGATGTTACTTTTGAGAGACACTGGGTAAAAGATACATGGGATCTTTCTGCATTATTTTTTGTAACTGCATGTAAATCTACAATTATCTCAGAAGTAAAAAGATTAATTTTTAAAAAGTATGGTGAAAAAGTATTTCTGTCATTTTACCCATCTGCTAATGTCTCCTTGACTATGACTTACTCCTTCCATCATACAGATAAATCACTTTTATTAGTTTCTTTACGCAAGCAAATACAAAATGTATACTATTTCCCCCTCCATCCCCCAACCCCCTACCTCTTCCACAAACTGGTAACATATTTTGTTCTGCATCTTGCTTTTTCCATGTAACAATGTACTGGAAATTTTTCACATCAATGTGTTAATTCAAAGAGATTATTCTATGTATAGAGAGCTTTGTTTGAAGTCTTCTTTGAATAAACCATATTTATTTAGCTAGTGTTCTCCTGATGGATATTTGTATGGTTTCCAACCTTTGTTATTGAAAACAATGCTATTAGCAGTAACCTTGTAGAAATATACTTTTGTCATTTTGATAGATAAAGTCAAGTTCCTCCAGAGAGAGTGAATCAATTTACATTCCCACCAGCAACATATGGGAGCCTGTTTCCACAAAGTCTCACAAATAGTGTGTCAAACATTTAGGTTTCTTCTGTCAATTCAGTAGATGAAAAACGGCATCAATGAGTTTTGATTTGAATTTTTATTCAATTCTTGAGGTTGAGCATCTTTCCATATATCTAAGAGCTATTAATATTTGCCCATTTAGCCAATATAATGAAGAGTAACAGTGTCATAGGGAAATACCCGGTAAAGAAGCTGAGTTTGATTGCCATACTAGAGAGGTGCTCCCAGGGTTCTGGTGCTTAATTAACATGCAATGGCTTTTAGTCAGTGTTCAACATTGTTAAATACAAAACAAAACAAAAGATCAGAACATCAGATTGCTTGCACAATGTGAACAACGTTATCACCAAAAAGGAGGTTCATTCTAAACACAGATGTCCTGACTTATGATGGTTCTACTTGTGATTTTTTTTTTTTTACCTTATGATGGTGTGAAAGCCCTACAGTCAACAGAAACCATACTTCAAATTTTGAATGTTGATCTTTTCCCAGGCTAGCGATATGCGGTATGATCCTCCCGGGACGCTGGGCAGCAGCAGTGAGCCCCAGCTCCCAGTCAGCCACAAGATCATGAGGGTCAACAACTCATCCTCTAGAAATGTCCAACCACTATGTTGTACACCTGAAACTAACATTGTATGCCAACTATATTTTAATTAAAAAGTTTATTTTTTTAAACTGATACTCTACAGTATACTATGTTGCCAGCATTCTTTGTTTTAGTTCAATGCTTCAAGCATTCTTTAAGTTTCGTGTGCTAATGGTTAGTGGTTAATGGTGAGTTAACGGTGAGAACCTATACAACCACTGTTTCACTTTCAGTACAGTCTTCAATACATTACATGAGATATTCAACACTTTATCATAAAATAGGCTTTGTGTTAGATGATCTTGCTCAACACTAGGCTAATATATGTGTTCTGAGCACGTTTAAGGTAGGCTAGGCTAAGCTATTATTAAATACTTAAGCTGCGACGTTCGACTTTTGTCGATTTTTGATACATTTTGGAGAAAAAACTTGAAACCAATTAATGCAGTGAAAGAGTTAAGCTAGATTACTAAACGCATTTTCAATTTACGATATTTTCAGCTTAAGATGCGTTTATCAGGAGGTAACCCCAAAGTTGAGGAGCATCTGTACATCCAAATCACTGACCAACCACCACTGACTGAATCAGGCCTTCCCTGAAGGGAACTGGCCTGCTCGGGGGGAAGAATACAATAACCACAGTGAGTGCCTGAGAAATATTAATTCAACAAGTAATGTTGAGAGCCTTCATAGATCTTACACTCCAGAGAAGGAAGACAAGTAATCAACATAATAAGTAAATCATATAGTTTGTTAGGTGACAGAGCTTTGGTGACTAGTAAGACTGGGTATGGGGGATCAAGCTCACTAGGGTGCAATTTTAAATAGGCCTTTCAGAGCAGGCCTCACTGAAACAATACTTGAACAAGGGAGGTAAGGGCAAATTCTGGAGGTAGGACACTCCGGCAGAAGAATAGTCAGTGCCAAGGCCCTGAGAAGGAGGTGTGCCTGACATGTGTGAGACACAGAAAGGAAGCCAGCGTGGTTGGAGGAAACGGAGGGAGTGAGGGTAAAGAAGAACAGGAGGTAGTGAGAGCAGAGAGGACTTACAGGAGATAAGGGCGAACATTTCTGGGCAAAACTGATCAATTTGGCGCTACTTCCACCAGGTCCTGTTGTCTGGCTCTTATCTACCTACCTCTCGTCCTGGCCTCAATGACTTGGTTTTCTGGGAGGGGCAGGAGCAATTCAATGCTCCAGCTGCTCTTGTCTGCAGGGAAGCAGACAACTTCAAAGCCTCAGGCACATGTGAGCAAGCAATACACGTGTTTGTTGTTTGTAGACTGATGGCTCCTGGCAACAAAGGGACAATCTCATGCCTTTTCTTCCTGTAATTCTTTTTCTAAAGGCTTTCTTTCCTTGTTAAATTTAAACCCTCTCCCTTGGAATGTCTGTGATCTGAGCATCTCACAAGTGGTTCGTCTTGTCAGCTCATTTCCCCATTTCTGAATGTCTTACATTTCAGGTTCACCTTGGGGTAATATTAATCACAACCGTATCAGACACCTCTACAAAGACTCAAACCCTGCCTCTGACTGCTTGGCCAATGCGTATCAAATATTATCTGTCCCTGACCTTCAGATCTGGGACAAATACAGCTACTCTTTTCTCAATAAAAAGCATTGCAGGAAGAGAAGCTTTTTACACAAGTCTAAGAGGATCTATCCTGGTTCAGAATCCAGAGGAGTGACACAGTGGCACTTGGGACTGAGATGAGCCATGAGAAACTAAGCCCTCGTGCCCATTCTGCAGGAGCACAAGGCCTAGTGGGAAAGTCTGCTTGATGCAAGAAGCCCCTCTTTCTGCATCAATACCATATATTTCCCCCTACTCCAGAACGCTCTCTTCCTTGCATCTCTCTAAATTCGAGTCTCTTCTTGCTTCATCTTCACTCCCTTCCTCACCCATATTACAAAATATTGTGCACAAGGCAGAATGGCTGCAGAAAGGAGAAACCCTACAATCTATAATCTCTACAGACACTGGGTGTCACCAACTTTATTATCCCCTCACCAGCCAATACCAATCCAGAGAAGTCACATCTCTTAGATAAAGATGAATTGTTCTAATAAACACTGCCATGGGCGAGGCACTGAGTTGGGAGGCACATGAAGAGGATCAGGACGTGTGTCCTGGGCACTGATGAAGGGACCCTAAAAAGGTGGAGGCCAAAACTCATGAGAAACGAAAAGCCATAATGACAACACAAGGGATGTCACAAGCTGAAATGTGAAGGCTCTCACTTTGGGGGCACAGAACCCAGAGGGACCTTGGGCAGCTCCATCCAGGAGAGCGAAAACCTGACCCCCAGTGACCTGGAGGTACCACAGTGTTGCTTTTGGCATGAAATGGATCTGGGTGTGGATTCTGCTTTCACCATTTCCTAGCTGTGACATCAGCGTCACACTGATGGTATTTCAACATCTGCTTAAACTTAGTTTCTTTTCATGAAAAATGAGCCAGACATCCACTTCAAGAGGATGTTGGGAAGCAGAAGTGAAACATGTGAGCTGTTTTAGCGCACACCTGGATCTGCAACTTGCACTCTCAATGAAAAGCATCCATCAGCACGCATCCTGTTTCAGTATCGCCAAAAAAGCGTCTTCTAGAGATTCTGTCCCGCACCCAGTCTGAAAGTTCTCCTGTCTCCCCTGAACAGCTCGTGATGCCACTGTGTTCAGTGTTCAGGGTCAAGTCAGAACTGCTTAGCTCCGTACCCCCGACCCGCCACCTCCCTACACATCTGCCAGGGTGCATACTCTCCTCTCCTCGTGGTCACACCTCGGTCTTTCCGCAAGACACCCCAGCTGGATCTGGTCCCCCGTCCTCCCCATCAGCAGCGCTTCCCAGCGGTGCCTCTGCCTGGTCCCCAGCCCTCCGCTCACCCTGCCCCTCACCTGATGTAGGGGAGGAAGGGGTTGACATGCCCGGAGAGCACGGCGACCACGTAGGAGATGATGAAGGCAGCGGACGACCAGGTCACCAGGAGGAAGGGGACGAAAGCCATTCCCTTCAGGAAGCACAGCATCGCGCCTTCGGGAGTGCGCTGCCCTCAGCGGGTCGGGACGCCGGGCTGTTCCTGGCTGCTCGGGGGGGCGGGGGCCGCCACGTGCCGGCCCGCCAGGCGGCGTCCACCGCACGGACAGCCACGAGCTGCGGGACAGAAGGCTCCGCGACGGCGGGGGCAGGCCCAGCCCGGGAGCGAGGGGAAGCGCGGAGACCCGAGGAGGCTGCGGAAGGCAAGGCGGCGGGCCGGGGTGGGTGGGGCCCAGGCGGCCCGGGCTTGTTGCGAAATGAGTGAAGTCACAAAGCGGTGCCCCGCGGACTTGGAGGAGCGCAGCGACCACCCAGGGGACGCGATGCCAGGTAAGCGGGGATGCGGCTCCTTTCGGTTTTGGTTCGGGCTCTGCAGGGGTCAGCGGAGGCGGGCTGCTCCGGGGACGCGGGCGGGAATGAATGCCCGCCTCTGGGAGCTGCTGGTTGCGCAACTCCGGAGAAACTGATCAACTCCTCCCAGCCCCTCCTTCCCTCGGGGTTTCCGGGGTACGGGACCATGAACACCCAGGGCTTCCCCTTCGAGGTCCCAACGCCTGCACATCGCGGGGGAGACGGTGACCACCGCGTGGTGACACCCACCCCATCCCGTCGCACTGCTATTACTGCTGCAGGGGTCCGGGAGAAGTGTTCGGTGACGTTCACCAGGCTACGCGGTACGGATGTGACTCGCACCTGGATTGTGTCCACCTGAAAACCAAGAGAGTGTGGGGGCGGGTGGGAGTCTGGGTGGGACTGAGCTCTAGACAGGCTTGTGCCGCCCACAGTTCTGCTTTACACCAAAGCAGGCTTGGAGTGTTTGTTTCTTAGGAATTAGATTTCCCTTTCTCCTCTCACTGAGCAAGCTTAGCCCAGGAATGGGAAACAAGACCTAAGAGAAGTACAGGTGACTTAAGACATTTCAAACTCTGTAAAAGGAACTTATGTCCTGGAGGCACTTGCAAGCATGGTGATTTTGAGATATAATTTAGGGATTCTGAGCCGAAGGTATGTGGTGGGGGTGATTGGGTCATTGGTGAGGAAACGTGGGTTCATTTCAGCTGCATAAACAGTTTTTGGTTGTCACACCCCGCTAGGGGACAGGATACAAAGATGAAATCGTTCTACCGGCTCTAGAGAACTGACATTCAAAATAAAACAATATTGTATGAAACATGAAATAGATAAGAGGAGATTAAAAAAATAAAATAGTGATATGCATAGAGCTGAGAGGCAGGGGCCAGTGCTAGGAGGAAGAACCAGGAAAGGGTTCCTGACAGATGATGTCAAGAGTTTTCCAAAGTAAATGATTGTTCATCAGGCAAAGAAAGGTGAGACTAGCATTCCAGGCCAAGGAAACAGGAGAAAATGCATAGAGTGTGAACTTGCTTGTTTTTCTGGAATTAAAACAGCCCTCCAATAAGTGTAAGACAGGGACTGGAGAGGTAGGCGAACAGGCCATGTCACCAGAGTCCTGCTAAGAATCTTTGTTTTTGTGTGTTTTGGTTTGTTTGTTGGTAGTGAGGAGAGTGTAGGGATATGGATAGACTCGTATTTCAGATCACTGTGGCTGTGGGGTGAGTGAGCACCACATTGAATAAAACAAATGCTTTAAATTAAGGCTTTTTATAAATCACAAAAGCTTCCATCCATGGTGATCCATTGCACATCTCTACCTAGGTTTCTAAGTTGTGAAAGTCACTCTCTTTCCGTCCCTTTTCTCCTTTCCTACTCTACTAGTGCTTCATCTGATTTAAAAAAACCCTCCCTGAGGCAGAGGAATTATGACATCAAATGGAATTCACCTGATCATCGTCTTTCTATTGCTTACGCAATTCCCTTAAGTAATCCAATTGGCTAATCACCTTTAACACAAGCAATTACAAGCATTGTCTGACTATAGCAGCAATGGGTGTTTTCTTGTTTAAAATAAGTATGTATATGTGTATACACTTAAAATAGGTATGTAACTGACTACATATATATGTACATATGATGGCAAGCAGCCCTGAGAAGCACTGCGCTGCTTCCTCTTCTAAAAGCTTTCGGTCCCATAGACCTTACAACACCTTCTCATTGGAATAGTAAAGTGTGTGTGGTGCGTGGATGAGAAAGAGAGCTCTACGGAAAGTAACCTCACAGGGTGATCTGATCATAAATTCCTCACTGGGCAGGTCATGCCTCAGGCATATAACTTCTTTAGTAAAAGGTTTATCTTTGCCTCAAGTAAGCCTTGTCCACTGTTTCTGTGCATCTAAGTTAATATCCCTTTGAAATTAGCCTTAGCCGCACTCACAGAGAGCACATAATCTTGTTAACTATCCTGTAATCCAATTCCCACTTGGCTTTCCCCCACCTCCGTGTAATCTTTTTTACATTCCTTAATTTCAAATCCATAAAAGAAACTGCAAAACAGTTATTCTCTGGAGCATTTAAGATCTTACTCCCTGGCATATGTCATCAGTTTGGTTCACAAAAACTCTTGTGAAAATTCTCTGCAGGTGTGGACGTTTCTTATGTCAACAGGTACAAAATTCTGAAGTCCTAGAAAACAACCTTACTGGTGAAGGAAACCAAAATATGTCACCCCAAAATATGCCTCTTTGACATAATTACTTTGAGTTGAAGGCAATTAAGAAGCAGCAAAAGCAGGAAGAGCTCTCTTACCCTCCTCCTCCTTTTCTGTCTAAAGGCAGGGTATAAATTTCCTTTATACTGCTCTAGACTCTTAGCCCAGAGATGGCACCAGAGAAATTTGCAAACAAACCTTACTGAGTTAGCTTCCCCCCATATGTTTACCTTCCCCACATATGTTTACCTTCCCAGTTTACTGCCCCCCCCAGCCTAAAACCATTTTCCTTTGTCATGTTAACAGAGAACCCACTGAGAATGTAAATATTTTTCTTCCCCTACACCGGGTACCTTTAGGATATATAGTGAAAGTTGCGCTTCTCCCCTTGAATTGATTCCTAACTTTCTCTCTGTCAAAGGAAGTCACACTGACTCAGTAAGAGTTTCAAAGGACTGTCCTTTTGAGGATGAAGTTATTCTTCCTTGGTAGCCACCACTTATTGAAAGGCAGTGTCCTTCCTCATCTAAAGAATCCCCAAGTTCAGGTGTTACCCCTTTTTATGGATGAGGAAACTGAGCTTAGGTCATGCAGCTAATGAATGGAGAGGCAGCTAATTAATGGAGATGCAGAATTTGAATCCAGGTCTATCTGACTCATGAGCCTATAATCCTAACAATTGTGAAGAACTGTCTCACCTAATTCCTCAAACTCCAGAATTACAGAAGGAAATGCCTTCAAATATATGTAGTTATATTTTATTTTTGTACATGTGTATGTATTTATGCAATGGAAATAATGCAATTTGAAGACTTACACAATATTACATAACAACATAAATTGTCATGCAGGGACTCAGCTCCCGCTCCCTGCACAAGAACGCAGGATATGGTGAGGCCAAAAAGGAACACCAACAGAGCCATAGATAGGGGAGTCATACCACTATACTCTCGCTGGCGGCTGGGTTGGAAACACAGGAAGCAGGAGACACAATCTGCTGTCCGCTTCTCTCTGCCAACCAACCAACCCCCTTACCAGCTTTGCCACAGGAGTTATATTAGTGGCTAATGGCTAACCACTAACAGCTGATGGCCACCCAGCCGCAGCGGATGGACATCTGGTTACAGCTGATGGCCCTCTAATAACCAAGCCATCACCTTTCCATGTGAGGTCAAGAACCTGGAAACTGCTTTCTGGGACTCCGTCCCCACGTAAATAATTGTGAAACATGATTTATTGTTGATGGCTGCTGACTGATGAAGGTGGTGGTTGCTGAAGGTTGGGGTGGCTGTGGCGATTTCTTAAAATAAGACAAAAATGAAGTCTGCCACATCGATTGACTCTTCCTTTCACTAATGATTTCTCTGTAGCATGTGATGCTGTTTGATAGCATTTTACCCACAGTAGAGCTTCTTTCAAAATTAGAGTCAGTCCTCTCAAAACCTGCCACTGTTTTCTCAACTAAGTTTCTAAATCCTTTGTTTTCCTTTCAACAATCTTCACAGCATCTTCTCCAGGAGTAGATTCCATCTCAAGAAACCACTTTCTTTGCTCATCCTTAAGAAGCAACTCCTCATCTGTTGAAGTTTTACCATGAGATTGCAGCAGTTCAGCCTCATGTTCACTCTCCACTTCTAGTTCTTTTGCTATTTCGACCCCATCTGTAGTTCCTTCCTCCACTGAAGTCTTGAACTCTTCAAAGTCATCCAGGAGGGTTGGGTTCAAATTCTTCCAAACTCCTTTTAATGTTGATATTTTGACCTCTTTCCATTAATCACAAATGTTCTCAGTGGCATCTAGAATGGTGAATCCTTTCCAGAAGGTTTTCAATTTACTTTGCCCAGATCCAACGCCAACAGCAAAAAAATTATGAATTGCTGAAGGTTCAGATGATGGTTAGCATTTTTCTAGCAATAAAGTATTTTTTAATTACGATATGTACATTGTTTTTTTAGACATAATGGTATTGCACACTTAACAGACTATAGTATAGTAAATAGATTTTATATGTAGTAGGAAACCAAAAATTTTGTGTAATTCGCTTTATTGTGACATTCACTTTATTGTGTAGTCTGGAACCGAACCTACAGTATATTCAAGGTATGCCTGCATTTCCGCCAGTTTTTTTCAGTTTTCTGACTTTCCTAGTCTAACATAATTAGAAGCAGAAGCTGGATTCTACATTAGATCCACATCTTTTATCAGGAATAAATCATTTATGGCAAAAGCAACTTTTAAAAATTAAGTTCAGCAGCTCTGTCCCTTGTCATTAATACCAGATAAGAGAGTATAAAAATTAGCACTGGTACATTCCATTCCCCTCACCTTGTCTTTACTTATTCTATATATTTTTAATAACAAGCAGTAAAAAACTCAGTGACTTCTCCATTCTAAAAGTTGCCATAGCCTCTCTCCTTGAATGTGGACTGAATTTAGTGACTTGCTTTGGAGGACTAGAGTACGGAAAGGGAAATAAAATATCTTTACAGGGGAGAAATCTGCCAGACAACACCAGATGATCAAAGTTAATGTCAGTGGTAATAAACTGATGCTCTATACATTGATATAATAAGATATCGTTAAATAATGCAATGAGAAGATACATACTCTCTGTGGTACTTTTCCCAAAACCCTTGCTAGCAGTTTAATCATAAGAAAACAAGATAAACCCAAATTGAAGGCCATTCTATAAATTAACTGATTAGCCCTTCAGAAGTGTCAACATTATGAAAAACAAGGAAAGACTGAGTAACTGTCACATACTAGACGGGACAAAGGAGACATGATGCCTAAATGCAATATGGTACATCCAATTGGATCCTGGAACAGAAAAGGGACCTTAGTGGGAAAATTAGTGAAATTTGAATAAAGCCTATAGCTTAGTGAATGGTTATGTGCCAACTTTGATTTCTTAGTTTTGACAAATGTACCATGTTTGTATAAGATTTAGGAGACACCTATCCTCCATTTGTGTGCCATATTTGCAACTTTTCTGTAAATCTAAAATTATTCCAAAAGAAAAAGCTTACTTTTAAAAGTTGCACTAATATGTTCACTACAAACTCACTGCTAAGATCTTATATTTAAAATCTCACAATTAGTCACCTATGGCAACCCTATTACCTTTCAGTTTATCCCAATTTTATTTTTATTAAAGTATAGTTGGCGTGCAATATTATATATTAATTTCAGGTATACAACATGCTGATTTGACACGTATCTTACGATGTGATTACCACACTCGTCTAGTAGCCATCTGTCACCATGCAGAGTTATCGTACTTTTCTAAATTATACTGTAGAAGCAGAAAACATATATTATGGCAGAAATAATTAGATGTTCACCTAGAATGAAAGATCCCTGCTCCTTTCCCATTGTGTAGTTCTTGCTGGGAAGGGATTTCTCAGACAGGAACTTCATTTGTCCTCCAAGGGCTTCATTTCCTCCTGGTGGGATCATAGGACGAGTTCTTACCGATGGGAGATGTGAGTCACTTCCCAGCATGAGAGGTGAAAAATGGGTAAATGGGTATCCCTTCTTGACTTCTCTCTTCTCCCATCAGCTGGCAGAATGCCAGTGCCTGCAATGACCTTCAAAGCCCAATGTTATGGACAGAGACTTGCAACCTAGGTCTACTTAACTTGACTCTCCCATCTTGTCTAACTCATTGAATTGGGTTGATGTATTTCTAGGTTCACAGAGAGGGTCAGGCAGATGTTAACAAACATTGCTATGAACAACAAATAAATACAGAACTAAAGTGAACAAAAGATGACTGCAACTCACTACGTTTAGAATTAAAATCAAAATTGTGTATTTTTTAATGAATGGCAGGGTTATAGGGAACATTCCACCCCAGTGGCATGTCACCATCCTTCCTTGTCCTTCCAAGAGTGTTTTGAAACAGATAAACTTATCTGAGTGAATGTGTGCAACCATTGCTCTGGAAAAAAAATAATAACATTGCCCTCTCTTTAAAAAGCACTGTGTATAAGTTCTACTCTCCCTTTCATGATCAGGAGTAAAGTTAAAATATACTATTGGGAATAGGGGTTAAGTAGAATCTTTTCCCTGTATATTCCTGTTTTTGGCAAAGGGACATTGTCATAACAGGGATGTCACTATCTGGTATGTTGGTCACCGTGTGAATGGCCCAACTGTGCGTGCATGTGTGTGTGTATTGTGCGCACACACGTGTGTGTGTGTGTTTATTATAAGCAGGCACCCCTGAGCTGTGAATGGATTCTGGGCCCTGTTCCCAGGTATGGAGAGAAGTTGCCCCTCTATTTACAAAGGCAGGAAATTTCAACATACTTTCAACAGGTTTTGAATAGGACAGAGATTACATGTTTCTAGCGCCTATGCTATACTCATTTGTACATAATTAAACTTTAAAGATATAATGTTCATTTCTGTTTTAGATTGTTCACCTGGCAAACTTTCTTCAGGGTATTCTAGAATGTAAGCTCCACAAGGGCAAGACTTTCTGCTTTGGTCACTGCTGTATCTGCAGCCTTGGAGCAGAGCTTGACAAATGTGCTTAGTAGTTGCTGAATGTATTCACCTCAGCAATGACCTTCTTCATGAAGTCTTCCCTTAGTACCCCCAAGGTCTGACCTCTGTGCCACTCTTCTGCATCCTGAAGCATCCTGGGTGACTTCTGTTATATGTTTCGTAATGTTAACGTGTCAGCCTACCCACTGGACTAGAAACGCTTTGTGAGCTGGAATTGAATCTCCTATATTTGTTTCTCTAGTGCCAACCACTAGCACAAAATAAATGGTTAATAAACGTTTATTGAAAAAATAGATACTAACTTAATACTATTACCTTGAGAATCTGGTCTTTATACAATTGTACATACCATCAGCATATTAGCATCTCATAAGGGGCACTCTTTAACCCCATATCACTGAGTACAGAAATCAGAAAGCTACAACAAGGCTTAGTCATTTCCATGACTTAAAGAAAGAGAAACCAGAGCCCTTCGTGGGAGTGATACCTGTTCATGAGGATAACCTGGTCATTACAAGTTATTATAGGTTTGGGCAATGGCACTGGATACTTTTTCAGTTTCACAGTATTTTCTGCAGATGTTTTTATGCTACCAGAGATGAAGAAGAACATATGTGAGAAATTTGGGAATTTCCATTATGACAATGAGTGAGAATTTCTTATAAATTTTAAGAGGTCGGTTTTTTTCTCCCTTCCCCTTATGAATAGTTTCTAAATTAACTTGCAAATATGGGAACTCATATGATCTGACTTTCTCAGTTTAGCTAAACTTAAATCTCTATGTAACTACACAGTCCCACATAGGGTTTTCTTATGAGGTGCAACTCATAAGGTGCTTTAGTTGTCATTATCTATGGAAAAACTGAGGTCTGATGCTGAAATTTACAATAATCTCATGAATTTATGTCTCTGCATAGTAAAGATATTACACAAAGTGGGGAAAGGTTTTGTCAGCTCTTCTTTTGATAGTCTGACATGAATGGGGTAAGATTTGAAAATGGCTAGGATAATGACAGAAAATTCAGATCAGCAGGCAACTATTTGCCTCCTCTCAACTACAAAAGAAGTAATATTTTGAAGGAGACATTTATTTCATAATTATTTTACTTAATTACTTAATCATGTCTTATTGAAGAGCTAACCCAGGATTCATGGTTAATTCATTCAACAAACATTGGTTGAGGATGTACAATTTGTCAGACATTGTGCTTTGTGATTAAGCATATATAAAGAGAACACTCAGTGCCTGAAATTAAGGTCACGGTGTTCAAAATGAACTTGGTTTGCTTAGGAGAGGAAAAGTGCTCCAGTGTGACTGGAACATGTGACGAGAAGTCTGGGGAGATCACGGTGTGACATTGTGAAGGGCCTTGCTTCAGTATGCTAAGGAGATTGGCTATAACCTGGAAGCAACCTTCCAGGAGGCGAAAGTTCATGAGTAGGGTGGTATCATTATCAGATTTATTCTCTGTGGTGAAAACTCCAGCAGGCCTTGAGTGCAGGGACTAGAGATAGCAATGAGGATTAATGATGGGTGGGCCCATTTAAGAAATGCTAACAAAATAGCCTAAGATAGCAGATTGTGAATGGAGAAAAGGAATTTGGTCTCCAATTAGATGAGTGCAATAAGAGAGAAGAATTGATGAGATGGAATTGATTTCCTGCTTGAGAGGTTCAGTGCATGTAAATCACCAATTGAGCCAGGGAACCGGAAGAAGTGTGGAGGATTATGAGTTTGGTTTTAGATATACAACAGTTTAATGGATAGTGTAAGATGCTTGTAGGATACCTAGGTGAAGACAACTGCTAGGTAGTTGGCAATTGACTTGGGACGTATCAGTGGATGGGGATGGTCCAACATTAAAATAGGTTGAGATCACCAAGGGGGTAAATGCTGCCGTGAAATCATGCAGAAGAAGAAAGTCAGTTTATCTGGTTTGGGCGGATAAAGTCATTGACAATCTTTGTAAGACGCATTTCAGTAGAGTGGTACAAATAAAAGTTTCATTGGACTGAGGAATGAAGGCAGTAGGTTCAGACTTCTAGTCCAAGATGATAGAGAAATACTACAAAAGGAGGAGATGCTCACGTTTATGTGTTAGTGAAGCAGGGCCTGGTTGGGACCCCCTGGGAGAGGCCTCACACAATCCCCAGCCTCACCTTTCCTTGACCTACCTGTAGCTTAACCATAGATCAACCCCCTGTGGCTTGAGCTCAGAATGCCCCCTGTCCCAGTTCCCTGTTTTAGAAAATTACCCTGACACTTATGATTAATACCCTTAGGCTTATTGATCACAAGCTCCATAGTCTAGCATTCTTTCCAGGCTACTCCCATCATTGTTCCTGGGTTATCCCCAGAACCATCATGTAGCCTCTGGAGAAATGCCCAGATATTCCCTGAAATACGCTAAGCCAGTCTGAGAATGTTAAGGCAGATTTTGAAGGTGTAAACCTGCTGCCTTCTCAGACCACCAGCGCTCTGACCCTAAATATTTATCCTCTGGCCCAACTCCTGTGTCGGTCTATTGGCCGAGCCAGCGCAGGCAGCATAAGCCCTGGACTCAGTTGCCCTCTGGTGTCATTAGGAAAGAATCTTATTTGAAAACGCACTAGCAGAGGAAGTAAGTGATGAAATAAGGTCATGGAGAAAGGGGAGGAGGAAATAAATACAAGCAAAAATTGTTGCTTTGCAGCAGTTTTTCACATTTACCAGTCTCAGTCATGTACCCGTGTTTAAATTGGGCCTATCATTCTGGCTAACTATAATAACCCAACCCTTAAAGGGTTGGAGGGTTGCATAATTGCGGTGTGAGATATTTCATTTCCAGTAAGGAGTTAACATGTGACCCATGAATGAGAGCTCAATGCCACATTTCCAGAAAATGAACTGAGTATTTCAGATCCATAGAGAAGTTCCTTAAAGGTCATCTGGTGTCATCGATTGGATTCGTGCAAGAGGAAACTGTAAAACCAGAGAGGTAACGTATTCAAATTCACATGACTGTGGTGGCAGAATCTCTATGTCCTCCATCATCATCATCATCATCCTCACTAATATTGGGCTTTAATGTTTTATGGTCAAAATTTTGAACATTATATCTCAACCATATAAAAATGTATATAGCCTCTTGATTTTCTATAAAAGGTGGGCAAAGACGAGGTGGGAAAACACTCAAAATATCTAGTTAAAGGATGATGTAATTGATATAATATTGTAGAAATACCGCCTCCAAATGTTTTTTTTTTTTTTTTTTTCTCTGTAATCTGTTTCCTTCTCTTACAAACATTCTTAACTTTAAGGCTGGGAGAAGTTTATTGCCTCAGAGAAAGGAAGGAGAAGAACTAGCTTTAGATTAAGGAATGTAGGGGAGAAAAAAACCACTTTTTCCTCTACCCACTTTAGGACCTTGTAAATTAGACTGGCAAAAGACAGACTAACAAGAGAAAAACAAACAAGTTTATTAACATGTGCATCATACACACGCACGCACACAGCACTCACTGATGAGAAACCCAAAGTGGTACTTTGAACTCGGGTTTATGTACCATCTTAGGCTAAACAAAGGAAACAGGATTTTGACCTTCTGGGTTGTGGGAGGGGAGGAAGGAGGCAAGTTATGGGGAGGGTGACTAGGAAAAGTATGATAAATAAGGGTTGTTTAGTAAGATTTGTTATGTAGATATAAGTGAAAGCTTTCTTGTTGTTAAAAGTTGTTAAGAATCTGCCTCTTCCTGCTAGGGAGAGGGAGTCACCTTTTACAAATGGAAAATTCCTTTGTAAGTGTAAATTTCCTTTACAAAAGGCAAACTTGTGCCTGCTCTATTTTTGAAGCTTTTCCTGCATCTGCTGGTTCTCAATGGCCTTTAGCTCAAACCAATCCAGATGCCAAAAAGGCATATTTTCGGGTAGCATATTCTAGTACCCTTCAAAAAGAAGAAAGACTTTCTAAAAGGGAAATCTACCCGTTGAGAAGCCTTCCTACGGTCCAGTGGTACAGGATATGGAAGATGTGGGGAAAGAGATTAGAGTCCAAGACCCTTGCTTTGCACACAGCTTGTTACCTCTTGAAACTCAAGGGGTGAATTTGAAAAGGGGAAAACTACAGTTTGCAATGATGAAATAAACCAAACACAAAGGGGGCTTTGGACTGGCTTCTTGTTTTGAAATGGATGAAATACCACTCTACAGAGTATTCCTAGGCCTATCAGGGTGGGTGCAGTGACGTGACAATAGTTTAATGAGACAGAGTGAACCTCCCTTGATGGCTTGAAAGGAGTCAAAAGTCCCTTACCTCTTATACCTTTTGGGGAAGTAAAAGATAATTGAGTGGGACCTGCCATGGAGTTGCCATGAGGTGGGTGTGGGGTGGAGGGTGACCTGGCCGCCCCTGCCACACATCTTCGGGAGACAATGCCTGAGCCTCTAATTTGGGACCAAATCAGCATTTGTGGATCACTGGGGCCCAGCCCCACCAAGAGGACAGGCCAATGTTCTTAATACTGCACGTTTTGGTAGAAAATGTCCCCAGTGTCCCCTGTGGCAGGCATACCTGGGACATCAATACTAAGTTGAGCAGGGACACTGAGGTCCACGAGTGTTTCAAAGCCTACAAAAAGATCCACTTAGGGACACAAGGGCTCTCTCTTCCTAACAACAAGGTGCATGGCTTCTCCCACCTTGAAAAGTGAGGAAAAGCAGAGTTTGCCACCCTAAAATATGCCTTTTAGAATATTGACTACTTTAAGACTATTTTTAAGAGATAAAAGACTCAGGAAGAACCGTTCACCTTACCCCTGACCAAGAAAGAACTGAGGCTGCAAAGTAAAACAAAAATTTATTTGGGGTCTTTATGGACGCAAATGCAGGATTCACAGACTCAGGAGGAAATTTGAGATGTGCTCCAGAGAAGACAAAGAAAGGCAGGGGTTATAAGGAAAAGGATGCAAATTACACAAGTCGATTTGAAACTTTTCCTAGTGGCTGTCTAACATGGCATTCTGACTAGACTGAAAAGGATTGGTCAGGACCAGGTGGCAAAGCTGTGCATGGAAACAGGAAAGTAAGATCCAGGTGTGGCCTTGCAACAGGGCACAAAAACATTTCAAAAGTTCAAGTCTTATCTGGATTTAGACACATGTAACTCTTCCCTAATGGCCTCCCAACTCCATTTTAGGGCCCCTTGACGTTGGTGACTCCATTTTAGAGGCTTCTGTTCCCACCCCTAACTACCTAAAAGGATTTAGATAGAGGACAGTTCTCTCTGTGTCCCATTGTTAGAGATGGCCCGGCAAACATTTCTTTACTAACCATTGGCTTTTCTATCTCGATGTGAATTGCCTTCCTGCTCTTTGAAGTCCCAAATGACAATACCCACTCCTTAGCTCCAGATAACATGCAAGCTTTAATTACCCAATCTGTCCTCCATAATCTTATGAAACCCCCATACGTACATATGTAATAAATTTGATCATTTTCTCCTGTTACTCTATCTCATGTTAATTTGATTACTAGTCTAGCCAGAAGAACTTAAGAGTAGGAGGAAAAATTATTTTTTCCACAAAAGTAAGAAGAGGAAGAAGGATGAAACAGCTATGATGTGGAGTTAGAGATTAGATTATTGAATTTTTACCCAGTAAAGAGACAGTTTTAAACAGAAGAGACTAAAATGCCTTCACTTGGCAAGTGTAACTCTGTGGTATCCCACTTACTGCTTCCCTTCTCTAACAAAGTGGGGTGGAGATTAGTGAGAATGTTTGGATCAATTATAGATAAATAAACACTAGGGACATAGATTTGTAAATTGTGATATATTTAAAATTTAACCTCATAACGCTATGATATTTATGTGAATTATCTCATTTAATCTTTACAGCAGCCTTATAAGACAGATAGCTTATTGTTATACTCATTTGACAGATGAGGAAACTGAGGCTTGGGAATAGTAAGAGGAAACCAGATATCAAACCTACACTGATGGATTGCACAGACTATTTTCTATGTCCTCCCTGTAGGTCCAGTAGAATACTTGAAAAATAAAAATTTCAGTAATTAATTGATTAATTGAGGTTATATATACCACCCTAAACCTTTGTGTCTAGGAAATATCAAGCATCATTCTTAAATGTATTTTTTTGAGTGCTTACAATGTGTCAGTCTTCTTCAGGAAAAATAGTTATTATAGAAAAAAGGGAAGACCTGAGATTCCTTCCCACCCCCACACCAAAAAAAAAAAGGGAAGGATGGATATTATAAAACATATATAGAATTCAAAACAATAAAAGTCTGTATAAATGGAGAAATAGATCAGGTACATGAATTGGAAAATTCACTAATGTCAGGATGTGATTCTCTCCAAGTTGACCTAAGGGTATAATGTAATCTCAACCAAAATTCCAGTGGCCTTTGTTATAGACATCAACAAACCCATACATAAGGTTTATGGAAAAGCAAAGGATTTAAATAGCCAAAACATTTTTAAAGGGAAAGTAAAGTTGGAAGACTCACATTATCTAATAACATTTTCTGTAAAGCTGCAGTAATGAGGCAGTTGATACAAAAGTCATGAATGACATATAGTTCAATGAGACAGAAGGTAATCCAGAAATAGACCCACAGATATAAGGTCAGTTGACTTTTGAAAAGGGGTCAAATAATTCAGTGAGAAAAGGAAAGTCTTTTCTGCAAAACATGTTGGACTAATATGCAAAAAAAAAAAAAAAAAAAAAAAGTATCCTGCTTCACACCATGTACAAAAATTAGCTCAGAATTGATCATAGACTTAAATATAAGAGCTAAAACTTAAAAAAAATTATAGAAGAAAATATAGGAGAAAAATATTTCTGATCTTGAGTTAGGCTAGTAGTTCTTAATCAGGTGTGATTTTGGCCCCAAGGGACGCTTGGAAATGTCTGGACTCATTTTCTGTAGTTACAAATTTGGGTGGGGAGTTGCAACTGGCATCTAAGGAATAGAGGTCAGAAATATTGCTGACCATTCTACAATGGTACAGGGTACCCCTCACACACAACAAAGAATTATCTATGAAAAATAGTAGTGCTGAGGTTGAGCTTCAAAGTTTATGAAACTGCTATACTCATATTTTATAGACTAGGAGGCAGAGGGGAGAAATGTTGCTCCATCTCAGTAATAATTACGCAAATGAAAACAGTGAGGTTTCTCAGATTCACCACCAATTTCCACCTCAGGGCCTTTACACCTGCTGCCTAAAATGGTCTTTCCCCAGATTTTCACAGGGCTCCCCCTCACTTCATTCACATCTGTGCTTAAAAGTCACCTCCTCAGAGGCCCTTCCTGATGACTCTAACCCCTAATTCCACCATTCTCCAGTTCCTAATTCTGCTTTCTTTTTCTTCATCACACTTATCACCGCCTAACATTATATTGTATATTAACTGCCCATTTCTTTATTGTCTGCTTACCTTTAGTGATTATATGCCCATAGGGAAATAATTTTGTCTTTATTGCTCATTAATTGTTTCTTTGGCCTAGCACAGTGATGGGAACATAATAGATACTCAATGAATATTCATTAAATAATTAAATGAACGAATGAGAAACAATTTTATATACATTTCTTTGACCAGATGTGCAAAATTTTAAAAAGAGTGTTGTGAGAGATATAAGAAGTTTGATCGTCTTATATTCTATTAGAGAAATATTAATTGGTACAACATTTTTTGAGGGTAATTAGCCAATATCTATCGAAATTGAAATGTGCCTACCTTTTGACTCAATAAGTCTTACTTCTAGAACCTACTTAAGAAAAATATTTATACCAAGGCACAGAGATCTAAGAATAAGGATCGTCACTGTATCACTGAATATAACAGTAACAATAATTTAAGAAGTAAGGGAATCATTAAATTATATTGCATTTAAAAATTCTGAGGAATATTATGCATCTGTAAAAAAGAATAGGGTAGATTGTATCTTATTAACATGGAGATCATACCGTATAGGTAGTAATGTAATGGTGCAACCTGTGAACTCTGGTGCTAGGCTGCCTGGGCTTTTATCCCAGCTGTCATTTATTAGCTTTGTCATCTTGTTCAAGTTACTTAATTTCTCTGTGTCTTAGTCTCATCATCTGCAAAAATGAAGATGACAATTTTTCTTACTTTACAGGGTTCAATTAGTTAATATATTTAACATACTTAAACAGCATCAGGGATATAGTAGACACACAACAAATGTTAGACTTCGTTGTTATATTGGTATAATAATAACTATTTTTGTTATAATATTGTTATACTACTACTAATTGTTATTACTATCATTGTTATTATTGTTACTACTACAGAAAGAGTTTCAAAAGCTCTGTTAGAGCAAGCTCCATGATTCAGGAGCTGTGTCTGTTTAGCTTGTCATTAATATAACCCCAGGGCCTAGCACAGTACCTGGCACATGTTGAACACCCAATAAAAATAATGACTTGTTGAATGAATGATGACATATTTGTAGAGCCAGCTGTAGATCAATATGTATAAGATGGTTTTTTAAAGGCAATTTAATGGTGAAGTGTTTAGGGAAGATGTGTGCTGGTGTCTGCAACTTACTCTGAAATGCATTGGAAAGAAAGATGGGTTGATGAAGGGGAATTGGCATAGATGTTTGAATAGATTATGAACAAGCAAATAAGGCAACAAGTTAATAGCAGAATTTAGGTGGTAGGTACATGAGTGTTTTACTGTACAATTCTTTCAACTGTTTTGTAGGGGGAAAAAGGCTGTGTGTGTGTGTGTGTGTGTGTGTGTGTGTGTGTGTGTGTGTGTTTTAGTCAGCATAAAAGAGGTCTTACAAGGTTTCTCAGCAGGAGTGTCTGTGGCATTCCAAGTGGAACAATGTTCTATCATGTGGGACCCTTTTGGGCATTGCAGAGTTGTTAACATCTGACCACTATGCCCTCAAAAGCCATAGAGCTCCCCCATTCTTATGACAACCAAAAATGCTCTCACACATTTGCAAATACCTAAGTGTGGAGAACCAGATCCATATAAAACTGGTAACAATGATAACTTCTCTGCAGTTTCATTTACGAGGGGTATGAGGGGAGGAAATAGTTGCATTGCATTTTTAATTTAAAAAACATTGCATTTTTAATTTTAAAAATGCTTGAAACTTTATTTTTAAACAATTAAATCTGCAAAAAAAAAAATTGTCTGGAAGAATATTCATCATGTTAACAATGGTTACACCTTGGGAGTGGAAGTAGGGCCTTGGAGGGAAGGAAGTCTTTAATATTTTACTTTATACACTTACTGTTTTTATTTTTTATGAGCGTGAATTGTTTTGAGACAATATAATTTAAAGGTCAACTTGCAAAAGAAAAAAGCAAGGAGAAACCTTTAGAGAAAAAATGGAGCTGTAGAATAATTTTTCTTTTCTTTTTTTTTATTGGGGAATATTGGGGAACAGTGTGTTTTTCCAGGGTCCATCAGCTCCAAGTTGTTGTCCTTCAATGTAGTTGTGGATGGCGCAGCTCAGCTCCAAGTCCAGTCACCATTTTCCATCTTAGTTGCAGGGGGCACAGCCCACCATCCCATATGGGAATTGAACCGGCAACCTTGTTGTTGAGAGCTCGCGTTCTAACCAACTGAGCCATCCAGCCACCACAATTTTTTTCTTCTTTGGTCTATTCTGTACTAAGAATAGAATATTTTCATAATAAGAAAACTAAACTAGACTTTAGTTAAAAACAAAAAGTATATTAAAATTCGTGTCAATAATGCATGAAAGTAAATATTTGCTAAGCAGACAGATACTTTTGGTTTTTAACCATATTTATTAGAAATTATCTGCACAGAAAATAATTCATTGGTAATTTTTCACTGGGAAAATAATAGTTTGATTAACAGGTTCTGTTCTTACCATATTCTTGCTTTTTAATTATTTTTAATTTTAGAAAATATTTTCATTACAATATAGCTAACATACAATATTATATTATTTTCAGGTTTACACCATAGTTATTCCACATTTCGATACCTAAAGAAGTGAACACCGTAAGTCCAGCAACCATCTGACACCGTCCCATGCTATTGCAATTTTATCGACTATATTCCCTATGCTGTACATTACATCCCCAAGACTTATTTGTTTTATACCTGGAAATTGGAACCTCAGAGTCCCCTTCACCTTCCACCCTCTTTAAAAAAAATTTCCAATTACAGTTGACATTCAATATTATATTACTTTCAGGTGTACAGCACAGTTTATACTCTTGTTACTAGGATGATTGAAGCCTTAGTGGTGTGCTTGCCGAATTGGGCTCGCTCTGGAAATTATCATTGTGGATGCTGCCACTTAGTGGTGAAATATGTTGACTATTTGTTGTGAAAATCTGTAATTTGGACAAGGGACTTACGCAAGTGTTAATCCCCTATCTGAATCATTCATTTATTCATTTTACAAACATTTGCTGAGTCCCTAACCTAATAGACCACTGATGGGCACAAAGAGGATTTGAAGAAGTTTGAGGAACAGACTCTGCCCTAAAAATGCTTTCAGGCTTGTTCAAGAGACAAGTACACACTTGAGAAGTTCAATAAAATCATGATGCAATAAAAACATGGACTCTCACATTTAAAGTAGATCTTAACAGTCAATCCTGTTTAACCCCATGAGATGGTTAATGCCAAATATGGAGGAGAGAATTTACGAGCAGAACAGATCACTGACTGAGGGTTGGAGTGCATTCTGAGGTTCCAGCCTGGGAGACTGGGTGGGAGGGTAATGTTATCATTGAAAGAGTCACAGAAATTTAAACAGGGAGATGATTTAGGCACTAAGATGATGAGATCTGTTTTAGACACTGAATGTGTAGGAACAACAGGATATTATGTTGGCTATTCTTCATTTGCTCCCGGATTCATTCCCATACCCTTTGCTGACCCCACAGATGGCTTTACCCACCCTCCCCTGGCCTCTGGCTTCAACCAATGGGAGGCACCAGTAAGAGAGCAAGGGGTGGAAATAGGTCAAGTTTGGTATTTCTTTCCCTGCTCCTTCACTGCCTAGCTGCCTCCTTTCTCTCTGTGGCTGCATTTCTAATCCTCTTCTGCAGCTCCCGTCCACAGTGCCAGCTTTCACCAGATTCTGAGAACACCATTTCCTTGAAGACATTGTTAAATATCTCATTTCCTTTTAGACATCTCCTTAAAGACAATATAATTTGCCATGAAATAAAAGTTAGAAGGAGAAGAGCAGAGAGCAGAGATCTAGTCTACGTATACTGGACCATCTAGAGAGGACCGGAGGAAGACTAGAACCCCAAAAAGGGAGTTATCAAAGATCTTGGAGAAGAATCAGGAAAGCATTCTGTCCTGAACATAAAGTCAGACAATGTTTCAAGAAGGGGTTATTGAAGACACTATCAAATACTACGGAAGGGTCAAGGAGAAGATGAATGAAAAAATACTACTGGATTTGTTAGGATTCATTATTTCAGTGGTATTTCATTATTTCCGAGGGCAGTTTTAATAGAGTAGGGTAGAAACTAGGTTGCCAAGGTTTAAAACAAGTCACCCAATTTAAAAAGGGTTTGAATACAGTTCACCAAAAACAATAGACAAATGGCTGATAAGGATCTGAAAAAATGCTAACATCATTAGTCACTACGGATATGAAGGAAATGCAAATCCAAACTATACTGAGTGACTATAATTAAAATGACAGACAGTGCCAAGTGTTGGAGAGGAAGAGAAGAAATTGGAACCTTTCTTCATTGCTGGCGAGAATGTAAAAAATGGTTTGGCAGTTTCTTAAAAAGTTAACATAAACTTACCACACAACCCAGCAATTCCTTTCCTCCATATTTACCCAAGTGAAATGAAAATATACATCTTCCTAAAGATATGTGTGTGATTGCTCAGAGCAGCATTATACATTATAGCCTGAAACTGGAAACAGTTCAAGTGTCCATCAACAGTGAGTGGATAAACAAAATGTAATAAGCATTCAATGGAATATTACTCAGCAACGAAAAGGAATGAACTATTGATACATGCTACAACATGAATGAACCTCAAAACATCATGCTAAGTGACAAAAGCCAGATGGGAGACGAGACAGCCTAGATATTGTATGATTCCATTTCATTTTCTAGAAATGTCTAGAAAAGATAAATTTAGAGAGACAGAAAGCAGATCTGTGGTTGCTTAGGGCAGGAGGTGGGGGTGGGGATTAACTGCAAACATGTACAAAACAACTTTTAGAATAATGGAAATAGTCTCAAATCTAATTTTGGATTATGGTGATTGTTGAACAACTCTATAAATTTACTAAAATAATTGTTGACCTAAAAATGGGTCAATTTTATGGTACCTCAGTAAAGTTGGTTTCCAAAAAAATGTTAAATAATGTTCAAGGAACCTGAAAAAGGATGGAAAATGGAAATAGGAACAAAAACATTGCACAATTGCTCAACAGACAGTGAAGCTTTGTTTATTTAATCTTATTTGAGAGAAATTTGTCTTCATATAAAAACACGTTTCTAGCTTATCTAGAGGAAAATTCCCAAAATTAATTGGCAGTGAATCTGTACATTGTGAAGCGAAACAAAACAAAAGCCAAAAAGAATTTCTTTACCTATCGAATGTAGATCAATATGAAGTGATATAGGAAACAAGAGTAAAACTAGTCCTATCTCATCTCAATTGCAATTTTAATGCCACTGCTTCAAATTAAGACCTCAAAGGGTTTATCGGCCCTAGAAAGGAGCAGAACTGTCCACATTGCAAGAGAACTTAGAATGTAGCTTTTAGAATTTTGGTTGTTTCACATGCTTCTCATGGTGGAAGAAGACAAAAGAAAGTCTATTTTTCTTTTTTTATTCTGTCCTGAGCATAATAAAGTCAGACAACATTTCCAGAAGGGGTCATTGAAGACACTGTCAAATACTACAGAAGAGTCAAGGAGAAGATGAAAGCAAAAATACTACTGGATTTGTTAGGATTCATTATTTCAGTGGTATTTCATTATTTCAGAGGGCAGTTCTATTCACACTAACCCTAATATTTACTAACTCTTTCCCTTGGTACCCTGTAGAGATTCTTACCATACTCATTTCCCCACTCTTTTAGCCTGAAAAGTCAGAGGCAGCAGTTATGTTAGTGTTTTGCCGTGACATTTGTATTTTAGATAAACTCACTCGGGTTTATACTGTTTCCTTAATATTGGTTACAGTGACTATAATAAAGTTAAAGGGTTGCCAAAACATTATAATACAATATGAATACTCTGAGAGTCTTCTAGAAGACTGACTGCAAGATGCAAAAGTCTTCCTACTTAATTTGCACTTAACATTGCAATGAGTTGGATAATGAGTGTTTATGGATAATCAAATATATATGTTGATTGCTCACTGCTTTGGCTCTAAGCAGTAGAAAACTAAATAACAACAAGAAAAATCACGGAGATCAGAAAGTTCCAAAGGCTTAGAGATCAGGAAATTCATTCAACTTTCAAACACAGGGTACGAGTTAGCTATTGCAAATAGGTAGATTCTACAAAGTATATCATGGTGGGCTTGATATTGATCACGAGGGCTGAACAAGAGACTTTAGGTTGAATTTGTAGGAAGTGCTCCCAAAGTCTCAGCTGAACTGAGCTGCCAATGGAGCTGGTGACTGTTTTCAGAACCACACATCTGCTAAAATAGGTGTCCTTTGTCCTGCCTCTCTCCCTATATCACTCACTTCCAGATTAAAACCTTCTGTAAATTCATCTGATTATGGGAATCTACATCTCATCCGAAACCCTGGTTTCAGGGATGTACCAGTTCTGGATTGTTGCCTGTCAGCTGCAGATTCACCGTTTTAGAACCTGCTCTGTGATAACGGACTGGACTCTAAGCATTTCTCCTTTGTAGTGTTAGTCTTTGCCAGTAGAGGGCGTTGGAGGGATAGTGCAGTAAGAAAGGGGCTCTTACTGATTCCAGTGCGTGGTTTTGTTTTTTCTTTCTCCTGCTGTCTGGTGGGTTAGTGTACCAGTAAGTGAGGACATCAGTGGTGCTCTGCCCCAGCCATGGCCGCCCAGGGAGCACAGTTACCACCCTGACCTAGGCCTGGAACCACCTTGCTACAGTTTCCCGGATGTGGACACTGTGTGCCCAGGACAGGCACCCCTAGCAGAGCCTGAACTTGGAATGTGCACGTGCCTCCCATGCCAACATTTATGGGAGGCAATAAAATTAGCATGTAGAAGGAAGTTTATAGTTTTGAAACATTTGCAAGAAACAATAAAGACAGCAAACTAAGCTAAGTATTAAATTTGAGAAACTGGTTCAAGAGCAACGGAGAAAATTCAGAGAATGAGGGGAAAGGAAATTATAAAGATAAAGGCACAAATCAATGAACTAGAAACCCACAGAAAAATAGACTGAATGAGCCAAAGGGTAAGTGAACAAAAATGTTTAGAAAAAAGTTGAGAAGATACAAAGGAATACTACACAAAATGAAACAGAGTAAATGACCATAAACATAACAAAGATTTTAAAACCTAATTATAACTTGAGTTCATTTCTGGAAATCCCCCATACCAAAGTATTTGGTCCAGGTCCAGAGAGTTTCCAAAGTGAGTCCTACCTCAAAAGTTAAAGTTGTCCTCTGTATCGCTCTAGTTTCCTCTATTAACACATTGCAATTCAGTTCATCAAAACCTTAATAGTTGCCAACACTGTACTTGGTCCCTTTTGTAAGTGCAAAATACATTCATTTATATAATACATTTTTTATCAATTGGTTACTCTAAGCAAGGCACAATAGTAAGGACGGGGATATGAATATGTTATTAATATAATAAGGTGGGCAAGTCTCCTTTCTTTATGATGCCTATATTCTGTGGGTGAGGCATACAAAAAAACCCCACAAATAAATATAACATAAATAGAATAAAATATGGTCACACTTATGTGAAAAGTGCATATATTTGTTTGTATATGTCCACGATCTCTCTGAAATCACAAAAAATAAACAGTGGGACATGTTGTGTTTTTGCTCTTGGTGTTCTAGCAGAAGCAATTAAATTGCTTAATAATCTTGTTTTATTTATTAGTTTTCAAAAAATTAAATGCTGTCCTGGCTTTCTTTTTTAGAATAAAAAAGAAGGGGATGAGGTGACTCGCAACAGGCTTGTGTTTCATGAACATACACTATTTATCCTGAAAGGAGGGAGGGACAAAATCAAAATATGTTTCTTAGCAACAAACAAGTTTTTCAAGCCTAAAACTCAAAAGTAAAAGCATTTCACAATGTGAACCTTTTACCTTTTCACCTGAATAAAGCAAGGACTCAACTAAATACAGATTTATTAGGAGTTATTTTAACATTGCTTAAGCTGCTAGTTAAAGCTTTTTGTTTAGATTCCATTTTCTTACTAGCGCAAGGTAAGGCTTTCCAAGGACACAGTTGTATAATATATATACAACTTGTATGTTTTGTAGGCTTGGGGCCAGAGGTTCTTCTTTGTGCAGGATTATTTACTTTGGTTCATTTTTCATCATGGCTGAGCATAAGGAGGCCCAAAGATGGTTGATGTTTTAGGGCCCAGTCAAAGCATTTTCCTTGTCTTCTGAGTTTTGAACCAATTGAGAAAGCCATGCAAGGTACAGACAGACAGAGATCAAAGCATCAGCTTTAGCACTGATAAAGTTAACTGGAGAAGGTTGTTTTACCTCTGCAAGTGGGCAACCCGCATTTCATCCCTGACTGAGACAGACTTTCTAGGCCCTGGCCCTAGCTCAGGCCCCGGGCACTGATTCTCCCATGCTTGGCAGGTAGAGCATCAGAACTCCCATCTCTGGCAGACCAACTCAGCCCCTCTCAACATCAGTCGGGTATATTCCGCATCTTCTGGAGTGAGAGGTGGCAAGACAGACCGGGAGTGTTAATAAAATACTGAAAGAAAAAAGTGTCTTGAAATGAAATATAGTCATTGCAAACTCCTTGCTATGTAAGCCCTCTGATTTTATTCTATTAGATGGTACTGTCCAAACCCCTTCTATCTGAAGACCCTGCAGGCACACTGCGGTTCAACTCTTACTTTCACGTGGGACATTAACATTTCTGAAGAGCTTACAGGGTTCTACCTGATTTTGATAAGATTCTGCCCATCCCAGGATTTATCCTATGGGAGCAAGGAACTTGGAAGTGCAGAAGGGTCAGGAGAGGAAAGAATAAATCTTGCTTAACCAATCTTGCCTTGGTTTTAATCTCAACAAAATTCAAACTGTTGGTCAACAGTCTGGCTGTTGCTTTAATTAGAGTATTGCATACTCCAGTACGGGCAGGTAATACAATTGGGTGACTCAGGCTGGGTGTCACAAATACACATAAGAATATCTTCATTTCTACACACATGCCAAACCCCCTCTTTACTGGAATCATATGGCTCTCTGTGCTTTCCATTTACTACTTTTGATAAAAGTGTGTGTGCAAATATTTCTCACCAGTGCAGTAAATTATAGTCCAAGCACTATGATAAATGTCAACTGACCCTAAGCCTCAAGGTTGGGGAGATGAAACACAGTGACATATGAGTCACGGTGAGCACATGTCATACAAAGGAGTCCTTACTTAGCCACAGCTAATTGTTGCCTTGTGGAAATGTGGCCCCAGCATGTCCAGATTTTTCCATTTATTCAGAAGAAACTAGAAATTAGAATTAGGATTTGTCAATGAAATCTCACAATTTTAAAATACTTTAAAAATTTTTCTGGTCAACTATAACTTATCTGTAGGCCATAAGTTTATCATGTGTGATTTATGTTAGATTACTCTTTTTTTATGCCCTAGCCAAAGATTAATCTTCTTTTTTTATAATCAAAGAGGCTTTTCTTATGTTTGAAGTTTTCATCTGAATGTTAAAAAAATAAAAACTATTAGGGAAAGAGCATATTGAAAAGAAAAAATACTTTTCTTGATTTTTGTTACAGATCCTGTAGCTGAAAAATTGGACAAGTTCACCAATAATAAGAATATAGCATCTTGGGACTAAGGGAACCCGTTTCTGTAAACTTCATAGTTCACTAGAGCCTAAGGTATTAACTCCCCAATTATTCCTATCGTCAGTAATTATTCCATTTTGGAAATACATCTAAAATATTTATTGTATGCCTGTTCTTCCTCTGGTGTACTCCGTCTAGAGAATCAGCACTTTCATCCACTTAGCTGTCCGTGTTAAAATTTTAAGTCACGATTGACATGCTTTCCCTACCGCATGTGATTAGTCACCAAGTTCTGGCAGTTCAGTTGACTAAATACACCTAGGTTCTCTCCCTTGACATCGTCCTGACCCTCCTCCAAGCTACCATCACCTCTTGCCTGTATTCTCCAGTAGCCTTCCACATAGAGTGCCAGAGTTAGCAAATAAAAATACAAAATGTACAGTTAAATTTGAATTTCAGATAAATAACAATTTTTAGTATAAGTCCCAAATATTGAATGGGATAAACTTATACTAAAAATGAAGTATTTGAAATTCAAATTTAACTAGGTGTTCTGAATTTTATGTGGCAAGTGTATTCCTACCCGTCTCTCTTCAACTCCTGGGGTCCCCTCCAATACATTTTCCACACCACAGTTATGATGATTCTTTAAATTCCTATCTGATCATGTCAAAAAACTTTTTGGTTTTTATTAAAATTCTTCATTATCTTTAGGATGAAGTCCTTTATTCTTAAGATAGCCTTCAAGGCCCTGCTAACCTCTCTAGCTCCATCTTATTGCACTTCCAGCCCCTCTTGCCTTAGATCAGAGACTTCAACGTGCCAGCCCTGCCTAAAATACACATCCCTTCCTACCCCCACCCCTCCATCTTTAGTCTGGGCTTCAGCATCACCTACTCCAGGAAGATTTCCCTGATCTCCCAAGCTAGGTTAGTTCCCTTCACAATACTAACTCAATACTTTTCCCTCTAGAGTGTAAATTCCAGGAAAGCAGGAACTGTATCTTTCTAGGTCATCCCTCTAGGTATCTAAGTCAGTACTAGGTATCCTCAGTGCCTGGTAAAATGCCCAGCACTGAGTGTTCCTTGATAAATGATAAATAAACACTAAATATCACTTGAATTTTTCTCAAAGATTGGGGTCACTACTCTATGACCCGTTATCCTATTGCCCTGGGAGACACTGGTGCCTCCACTGTATCTCTCTGTTCTTGCCTCTACTCTATTGACCCCAGGACAATTATGCTTTTTGAACCAGCTTGACTTCTTTAAAAAAAATTTTTTTTTCCTTTTCTCACTTTCTCAAGATCATCACAGGCACTTCTTGTTTGGAGGGATGGGAAAGAAAGTTCCTATTTTTTTTTCTTTCTTTTCTAACCTGCTATGGACTGAGAAGCCAAATAACAAAGTTTCTCAGAATTATATTTTCAGATTTTGACAGAGGAACTGAGGGGTTCTCCTAAAAGCAAAACTCCTGGGTTTCAGTGGGTTTCTGACAGTCTTTTTCTGTCTTGGTTTTTCTGGCTCTTTTAGGTTGCCATGTAAAAGATTCCCAGATAAATGAGATGCTCCTGTCCATTTTCCCCATTGTTCAGATACTGATAGTTTAAAATAATGTCTACAAATTTCATATTGCTAAATTCATCTTCTTGAACTGCATGTTTAATCAGCTCATTCCCCTGGTGAAAAGCCTCAGGGCTTATAGAACAAAGTCAAATGCTGTATTCTTCTCTTGACTTTTCCAACACTCAAAATGTCCCAGGACTGAAGTGCTTTCATGAATTATTTTATTTAACTTTCCTACTATCTCTGTATGGTAGCTACCCAGATGTATCATATTACACCCACGTTTATTTTACTCAAGTTCAACTGAATGGCTCAGGAGGGACAGAGAGAGTGAGCTAGAATCAGTTCTCTAGAAGAAAGGTCTTCTACAGTACGGACATCCTTGAGGCTCTCTAGTTGGAGCATAAAGAGATAGAAAAAAAAAAAGGGTAAATTACACTACCACAAAGCATACTTTCTTAGAAACATAGATTCTAGGGTAGGGCCAGGACTAGGGGAGCGAGGCACTTGCTTTGGGTGCAAAATTTAAGGGAAAGACCAAATCTCACTAAGTAAGACATAATATTTTTGTGCAATATTTAAAAAGATCAAAATTAATGTGAAATAGCCACAGAGAACAAAGTATCAACATTTTAAACAAAGACAGAATCTGACCTTGCATTTGCAGGGCTCACCACCCCCTAATCCCAGCCTTGTTGTAGAGCCTAAGTATTAGGTTCAAATAACAATTCTGTCATTCACTGGTTGTGTGGTATTAGACAGTCATTTAACCACTTTGTACCTCAGTTTCTTCATCTATAGAATGGGGATAATCATGCTATCTACCTCATAAGATTGTGAGGATTAGATGAGTCCCGGCCACAGCAGCTCTTAAGTAAATGCTGGCCATCATTGTTGTGGCAACAAGCATCTTAACAGAGTCCTGAGTCCTACTGAAAGGCAGATGGTTTTATATCTATTACTACCCTTGAAAAGACCTTGGCGCTGTTTAAGTGTCTCATACAACTGTCATAATTTTTGTCATGTGTGTATAACATGTATATCAGCTTCTCCTAAGGAAAGATGAAAAGAATTGACTGAAAAGTATAAACATTTTACCTTGGATTGGAACAAAGGTAGTAATCACATTTTCAAGTCTGTTAATTTCATCTGACCATCCGGTTGAATACATACATATTTTGAGTGTATCCTGAAATTGGTTCTGAAGATAACTAAAAAAATGCTATAAATGATGGCAACACTGGGTAAGTGTTTTGTTTCCCTGACTAGATTCAAGATAAAAATCATATTAACTCGGGTATATTTGGCAAAAAACAAAAAACAAAACAAAACAAAAAAACTCTCCCAAATAAGAGGTGCCCAGGGTAGGCCCTCCTAGAAATCACCTGATGCTAAAGTGGAAATAACTGAGCACCTCTGCGTAGTCCCCTCACCCCAACCCCTCACCCCCACCCCGTACATCGCACGATTTCTGTAACATTTTTGCACTCGCAGTTTAAGTGCTTATCTTCCGAACTAGACTCTCTGGGAACAGTGGCCAACTGTAGCTCATTTCTGAAAACCCGACACCAAGCACTATGCCAGGCACTGGACACTAAATATTTAATTAATAAATGAATGAATGAAATTTGGTTTTGGCACATTTAGCCCAAAAGTTTCCTCCTCCAAGCAATGTGGTTAGAGAGACAGAGGGGAAATGAGCTCCATGCAGCATTTCCTCTCAACCTTGTGAAAAACCATAATTTCCCAATTATTGTAAATGAAGAAAGGGGTTTGTGCACGAAAGTATTCATGGCATTATAGCGTCATCTGTGGCACAGAGACCTTGCAGGGACCGGCCCACGGATTTTCGAGGTCCCCAGCCCAGACGTGAGAGCCGCCGCGCACGCGCAGACCGGGAGAGCGCTCGCCTGCCCTCCTCCCCTCCGTCCTCCAGGTGGCGCTGGCGGCCCCACCACCGCCGCCGCCGCCGCCGCCTCTCCCCTGGCCAGACCCGGGCGGCGCCGGCCCCCTCGCGGGCGGCGGGTCCGCCTCCGCTGCGCGGAGGGCGTGAGCTCCCGGCTCCCGGAAGCGGTGGCCGCGGCGCGGAGCCCAGCGGCCGTCGGTCTCCGGAGCGGCAATGTGCGGCTGCCGGAGGCTGTGACCTGAACGCGGCGGCCCGATCGTGGCCGCTGAATGGCGGCTCGTTGAGGCGGCGGCTCTGGCTCTGGCTCCTCCGGGCGTGGCGTGGCGGCGGCCGGGGTGATGCTGCTCAAGCTCCTACAGAGACAGACCTATACCTGCCTGTCCCACAGGTATGGGCTCTACGTCTGTTTCGTGGGCGTCGTTGTCACCATCGTCTCCGCCTTCCAGTTCGGAGAGGTGAGTAGCGGCGCGGGAGCTCCGGCCTTGAACCCGGGCGACCCCGCGGCGCCCCGCCCCTGCCTCGCGGAGCCCCGGGGCACCCCGAGCCCTGGCGCGCGGGGCTCCTGCTTCCCCATCCTCCCTGCCGCTCCGGGGACAAGTCCCAGAGCCTGTCCTTTCCCCGGAGGCGCGGAGAACTCCGATCTCCTCCGCAGGCTCAGGTTTCAGCATCTGGGGTTGAGATCTCTCGTCCTCCCTACGGTTTGTGGGGATAGGCGCTGATTTCCATTCCCTCCAGGTGTTTTCTGCAGGGTCCCCAAGTCATTTGACTGTATCCCCCAGGAATTATCCTTCACGAAGCCCCCTCCCAGGACCCAGAGTCGGTGTCTTTTCCCATTCCTCAATTCTCATTCCTTGCCCTTCCTGCTGTTTTCCTCCGCTGGTGTCACCTTCCTAATCTTTTCACCTTTGACATAGGCACTTCTTAATCTAGTTTCTTCCTTGATCTCAAAACGTTGTCCAAGGGGCGCGTGTTTCTCTGCCTGTAATTTGCGGTGGGGAGTGGGTGCTGCCCCCAAATTTAAAGGACTTACTTGTGCGAGGGGACTTTTTGCATTTTTTGCTCTGTCATTTGGAACAGCTGTACACCTTCAGTTCGGCTTACGGGCAGATGTGCACACACGGATGTGAGAGATCTCTTGGTAGCTCCAAAAGGTAGCGCCAAGCCCTTTTCCCTACCTGGGGATCTCCTGAGGCTAGGGCCCCTTCACGTGACCAGGACACCGTCATGATCTTGGACTCCAGCACCGGGACCTCTTGGGAGCCAGCACAAGCCGTTGGGTCACAGGATTGGCTAATAATTTAGACTCAGATCACACGAGCCCGGCCTTTCTTGACCTGCTCTTAGTTAATGTGCGATGAAGTAGTTCTGTCAGACTGTAAATTCCTGAGAGGGTCCAACAACAGGTTTGGGAGGTTTCGGAAGCACGGGTTTAATAGATTTTGTACCCCTCTGGATATACACTTTAAACATATTATTGAATGCAACAACCCTTTGGTTTAGGGTGGATAGTTATTTAATTATCGACCCTCTGATACCGTATTCTTTATCATAAGCAAGTGTGCAGTGACGGTGAGTGGGTCAGAACTGGGGGAGTACACGTATGTGATTTTAGAGTACACCATTTTTTAAAAGAAGTGTCTAGCAGCTGGGAGAAGAGTTGTATTTTAAAGTCAGAAATCTGACTCCTTGTGTATATGTATGATATATATATATATGGTCGCAAAAGGTTTTAAGATTAACAGAATGATTTTTAGAAATGCCACAGTATACATTTGCTTGAAGTCTGTACCCATGCTGGATTGTAAGCTCCATAAGGAAAGGTACTGTCTGTTTAACTACCTACTGTAACCCTGGCCCAGGCAGTAATACTGTGCAAGTACTGCCACAGTATGCAGTCTAAATATTTGTTTAATGAATGAATGAATGATATGGCATGATTTCCAGGCACTTTTAGTAGTTCTTGGTCTAGGGGCTGATAAAAATAAATTTAATAAGTACAGGTGAGAAAGTGCCTGGGACTTGTAAGTGTGGAATATGTAACTAATATACCACCTGCTGTTCTATCTTTGTTTTGTGTGTTGCAACTTAATATAGTGAATGTGTCTATGCATAGTTAAGTCTTATTACTGATAGATACTTTTTTTGGCCATGAGTAATTTAAATTAGCTGTTTATTAACAACCCTGCAGTGTGAAGGTGACTTAAAGGAATCCTTTATTAGACTTTTTCATTTTATATATTCAACATCTGGTCATTTATTTACTAAAAGAAAGACCTTTTTTATTTTTCAATTACAGTTGACATTCAATATTATTTTATATTAGTTTCAGGTGTATAGTATAGTGGTTAGACATTTATGTAATTTACGAAGTGATTTCCCCCTGGTGAGTCTAGTACCCACCTTGCAATACTCATAGTTATTGTAATATTATTGACTATATTCCCAATGCTGTACTTTACATCCCTGTGACTATTTTGTAACTACCAATATGTACTTTTTAATCCCTTCACCTTTTTCACCCCGTCCCCCAACCCCTCCCATGTGGCAACCATCAGTTTTGTTCTTTGTAGCTATGAGTCTGTTTCTGTTTTGTTTGTTCATTTATTTTGTTCTTTAGACTCCACATATAAGTGAGATCATGTGGTAGTTGTCTTTCTCTGACTTATTTCACTTAGCATAATAGCCTTTAGGTCCATCCAGGTTGCCACAAAGAAAAACATTTGTCAGTCTTGAAACGGCGACAGATCTTAAAGTTTGGAACAGACAAAAGAAATGAGGCAAAGAATGTTAATAGGTGACATGGGAGGTAGAGACACTAGCTCAATACCACTAGTATATCGCCTGTAGTTAATTTCTACAGCACAGTGGAAAGAAAAGCTACCGGATTAGGCAGATCCGGGTTTGAATGCTGATGTCTGTATTCATGATCATGATAATAGCCAATACACGTGCCAGGCACTCTCTTAGCTGCTTTATTTACATTAACTCATTTAATCCTCACATCACCTCTGTGAGATGGGTACTGTTATTATACCCATTTTACAGGTGAGGAAACTGAGGCATTTGCACAAGTTAGTCCATCCAGTTCATGGTACAGCTGAGCTTTCAACCGAGGTAGTATATGACCCCAATGGCTGTACTTTTAAGCACATCTCTTTATGGTCTGTCAAACAGCCCACGTTGTCCCTTGTATGATCTTGGAAAGGGTACTTAACCTCTCTGAACCTCTGCTTCCTCATCTTTAAAATGAAGGCAAGAATACCTTCCATGCAGGTTTGGTATGAGGACTAAATAAGACCTGTGTATAAAGTAATACACACAGTTCCTGGCCCGTGAGAGACTCTCATAAAACAGTAGTAACTGCTGCTGCTATTATTATCATCATCAACTGTTTTATGTCTTTAATCCTTATTTTGAAATAGAATACTCTCATCATACAGTGGATATTACCAAGTTGTTAATAACTTCACTAATTGTAATGGATAAAAGGACTATTATTTATCATTATTAACTGTGAGTTCATTAATATCTTTCTTCCCCCACTCTTAGAATAAGTGGTCTTGGTTCCTACTTTTTGATAAACCCTTTGTACACTCATCCAAGTTTTGAGACAGAAAAGGGGAATTGAGGGAGGGATGTATTTTAAAAATACATTTTAAAAAATTTGCCTTTCGGGGTGGCTGGTTAGCTCAGTTGGTTAGTGTGGTGCTCTTAACAAGGTTGCCGGTTCAATCCCCACATGGGCGACTGTGAGCTGCACCCTCCACAACTAGATTGAAATAACTACTTGACTTGGAGCTGATGGGTCTTGGAAGAACACATTTAAATAAATAAAAGTTATTAAAAAAAAAAAGACATATACGCAAATATCCATACAAATATTACTTAAAAAAAAAAAATTTCCCCTTAAGTTTAATATTGATTCTCCACAGTGTTTTCTGGAGAACCCCTGCCAACTCTGATCAAACAAAAGCAGAGCTGGATCCATACCCACAGGGAGGGCAGTCAGGGTGGGGGGGTCTAATTTCCACTGAAGTCCATTACCTTGGGGTGAGAATTTGTCTGTAAACTGTGCAGTTGCCTTGGGCAAATCATGTGGCCTCTGGGAGTCTAGTTCTCTCATCTACAAGTGAGGGCACTAGATTGACTGTGCTCTTAAGATCCTTTTTGTCTCAGAAAGTCCTGATGTAAATATTCATCCTCTGTTGTTGATATTGATACTTTAAAACATAGCTTTTGAAGTAAAAATTTCAGGGCCATCATTCTTTGGTTGAATTATTTATATACATTATTTTTATACAAATCTACAATCTCTCATCTGAAACTTTTGGAACTACTAATTTACCTGAAAACATCAGAATCTTTTACAGTGGAACATATGCCTGTTCACACTCAGTGAGGAAAATAAAGACTATAAATAACTTCAAGTCAGTTTAGACTAAGTTTTGCCACCAGATAAATTCAGGTCAGGTCAAATTTTGCTGCCAAATAGACACGGAAAGATCTTCACAGTTGAGAGCTTTTTGGAGTTCAGAATTGTGAATAGAGGGTTGTAAATCACTGTTGATCAGATTGAAAACTGGGTCCAGCTCACGTTATGTTCAGCCTCCGTGACCAGTTAGTTTCTCGTACTGGCCCAATTTCAAGAAAGAAACTAGTTACCATGTTTGTACTTGAGTAGTTCAGTCATTGAACAGAAATATTTTGAGTGTGTTCTTGGCCAAAGGCAACAAACAGGTGAAGTCGAAAGAGACCTGGCCTGAGAGTTGGGAGGCAGCCTCTGGCCTGGTTCCGGCGCCAGTGATGCTCAGTGGTTCCCAAACTGCGTCAGTCCAGCGCCTCCTGGGTGGGGGCAGCCATTCTTACCTGTTTGGTATACATTTCTTTTTGGGGTGGAGAAAGGTTTCATTGTTAAAAATAACGTTTTAAAACTTCTAGATTTCTAAGACCCCCCACTTTAGCTGTAATGTTGTATGAATATACATTTATTAGGTGTTTAACATGAGAAAGCATGAACTATAACGGAGTTTGTGCTACAGAGAAAATGCAGGTGGCCTCACAGTCTTTTTTTAAATGGTCTCTTTTGGGGGTGGGATTGCGAGAAATATGCAGCCCAGCTAACTGTCAAAGCAGTGACCTGGTCATATTCCCTGCTGTATTCATAGCACCCAAAATGAATGAATGGAAATGATCTTAATGACATCCCTTCAAATTCATTTCCAGTATAGGTAAGTTTTCTGTTCTGATGCAGACCATCTGTAGCTAACCTTTTCTTTCTCAGACATGATTCGTCTGATTATACTCTGTATGGTAGAAGGTGGTATCTGGGATACAGAGAATTATGGCGCATCCTTGACCATCTTTGTCTAGTTGAGATGAGGCTGTGATATACACATGGAGAACAATAAAAGGGAGCAGGCAATTGAATGACTGAGTAGGTACCCACTAATCACTTAGAAAATCAGAGGAAGGGAAGAAAATTATGGAGTGAAGCATCCTAGAGGAAGCTGAGACTTTTAGAAGGAGGCAGGAGCCTTTTCTTTTTGAATCATTAGTGGTTTAAAACTGCTGCTGGTATTAGCAGCACGAGGTTGAGACAGAATTCCAACTCAGACCTGGCTTCATAAAAGAGAAAAGGTAGTGTTTTTGACTTGTGTAGTTGAAAAATATAGGGTGAAACTTCTGGCAGGCTTGGGTCAAGGTGCTCAAATGATGTCATCAGAAGTCTCATTTTTGTCCCTGTTCTTCCCCTCTGTTGGTTTAGTTCTAAGGCAGGCTCTGTCTACATCGGAGCAAAGATTGCTGCCAGCAACTTCAGCTTCTGGTCTACCATTTAGTAAGTCAGGCAAAGAGAGCTTCTCTGCCTGCTCCTGCCAGCTAGACCCAGAGTGGCCTGCCCAGCCAGGTCACGAGGGCCCTTGCTATTCACCACCTGGATCTTCCCCAGAGCGGGGGGAGTGAGCGGGGCCATCAGTCTCAACTGAGCCACATGATCCAAGAGGGGGTTCCCGGAAGGGAAATCACAAGGCTGTTATCAAAGAAGGGCGAGAGCAACAGATGTCCTAGACACTGGCTGGAGCCAAAACCTATTTCCTGTCCTTGGGCTTCACATTGACAGTGTGACTGCGATCGCTGTTAGCCCTTTACTTTGTTCTAGAAGATGTAAAAGTGGGTTGTTTCCATTTTTAATATCTTATAAATTTCGGTATCTGTGAAACTTGTCTTCTTGGATGGGTGTATTAATACGGAGTTTTGTTAAACACAGCTCAAGTGTGCCCTCATAAATCTTTCAGTAACGATTCAGCATATATCTTTAATGTGGTAATTTGATAGCTGTATTTGGTTTGACTTACTATGAGGTCTTACTTTGTTGATCTTGTTAATGAACTTTAGCATCTAAGAGAAAAATCTTCACCTGAGCTTTTTGCAGCACCTGGTACTCCACACATTTGGAAATTCTCACTCCTTTCTTTACGAAGACCACCCTCCCTGTTCTCCTTGCCCACTCACTGTTCCTTCTGTCTTCAATGCTGGGATTCCCCAGGCTTTGCTCCTTGGCCATCTACTCTCATGGGGGATGTCAGGTTTCAGACCCTGGGCCAGACATTTGTGATTCTCCAATCTCCAGCTGCCTCGCCAACAAGCCTCTTAATGAGAGACAGATTAAAAGCATACACGTTTATTTAATCTAAGTTTTACATGATGTAGGAGACTTCATAAGGAAATGGTTAACCTGAGTTTTTAATGCTAGGTTTGATGAAGACTGGAGAGTCGTGATAGGACGTAAAAGGATATGAGCTAAATATAGAAAGCTGGGGAAATGCAGTCCTGCTCATTCAGAATTCCTTTCAGCGTCCCTCTGTCTTCGGAGAGAAGGACACTCCTTTCCTCTAGGTGCAGAGAAGGCACCTCTAATAAAAGGTCTTAAGACCTGCTTCAGGGACGGTCAGAAAATTCTTCCTGCAGCTGCTGTTTCTCAGTTCCTTCAGCGTGAAATATTCCTGATGCCAAGGTAGCATGATTGGGGGTAGCATGCCCTGCCTAGCAGTGCAGAAAGGCGGGGTGCAGGCTGATTCCAGCATGGCAGCAACCTCTCCCTGGTCCTCAGAGTAGGTAGCCAACCAGCCTTTCCTGTTTCTCAGGTGGGAGACAGATGTGGCACCCACCCAACTGCACGGACCTGCAGTGGGCTCTCTTGGTCATGCCACTGAGTCCTTTTCCTGGGCTTGAGGTGATGGGAAAAGAGATTTCCACCCCTCCCCTTTAGATGCGGTGGAGCATGATTCCCAGAATGCCAGCAGCTTCCAAAAACCGAGTTTTCAACCACCTCCTCAGGAAACTTTGCATTTTCTTGGTTCAACACTTCTCTTTGAACTGTGGTGTCTGGCATTGTGGAGCCTTAGAAGAAGCCTTTCTTTCCACCATGCACAGCTTCTTAATGCAGGTAGCAGTTAATTGAGCTTGCCCAGGAGATGAAACTCATTTGCCATTTCTGTACTCAGCATCCTGAGCACAAAGGTGGTATCCTTCTTATCTTGGAATCCCTGTGCCACAGCTGAGCGCTGCCTGCATCATCCATTCACTTAGTACGGTTGTTTGAGCACTGTGGGAGGCCGGTGGGCATAGAGCAGTGAGCAGAGCCCACAGGTTCCTGCAGACACATTCAGACATTAAATGCTACTTAACTAACAATTGGGAGAAATGCTACAAAGAAGAGGGTGTTGTGGGAGAGACCAGCAGTGAGAACCCAACTCAACTGGTGGCTGGGTCAGGAGAAGCTTTCTTTATACTGTTTGAGTTCAACTTTGAAGGGTCAGAATTGCCCCCAAGAAGCACTTGGCAATGTTTGGTGACATTTTGGGTTGTCATGACTGGGGGTGGGGTGGGATTGGTGCTACTGGCATTTATGGGGTGGAGACCAGAGATTCTGCTAAATATCCTGCAATGCACAGGACAGCCCCACAGCAAAGAGTTTCCAGCCCAAAATGTTAATAGTGCTCAGGCCTTGGAAACCGTGTGAAGGGCTTGAAGTTGGGGTACATGTGAGAAGGTGAACAGAGGCCCATGTGGCTGGAGGGTGGGGAGCAAGAGGAAGTGTGGACCTAGAGGAGATTGGTGCGTTGGTTGTGCCCTGTTCTCAGCACTTGGTAGAATAGGTGTTCAGGATTTGAGTGTTTGTCCTGAGAACAATGGGAATACCATCCAAGGTTAGTACCTTGTTTCCCCCAAAATAAGACCTAGCCGGACAGTCAGCTCTAATGCGTCTTTTGGAGCAAAAATTAATAGAAAGCCCAGTGTTGTATAAGACTCAGTCTTCTAGTATAATAAGACCGGGTCTTCTATTAATTTTTGCTCCAAAAGGCTCATTAGAGCTGATTGTCCGGTCTTATTCTAGGGGAAACACGGTATGTACTGGCATCCAGGGGCTGGAGGCCAGGGATGCTGCTGGACATCCTAGGATGCACAGGGCAGCCTCCACAACAAAGAGTTGTCAGGCCTTAGATGTTAATAGTGCCAACGTTGAGAAACACTGAACGAGAGGAAGCACGGATATCTGCAGGACAGAGTGGGAGACTTGGACTAGGCTGGTGGAAGGGTGTATTAAGAGAAGTGGACAGACCTGAGACCTTTAGAAGGTAAGACCTCCTGGTCTTTTTGTTCCATTATGTGCCAGACATCCTTGGGATACAAAAATGAGCAAGATAGACAAGTTCCTTTGCTTTCCCAGATCCTAACTATAGGTGCTCAATAAATATTTGTTGAATGAATACTTATAAAAATTTATTTATTTTTGCTCACTGATTGTGATTGAGCCTAGAGAGGAAAGGTGGTTTAAATGAAACACCTAAGGTATAGAAGGCACCTTGCACAGTGCCTGGGGCCAGGTGTGTAGTAAGTGCTAATTAAATGCCAGGTGTCCTCTCCCAGGACTGTTCTGCCCTCGGCCACAGTGATTCTCATGGAGACTGCAGCAGGAGACCTACCTTCTGGGTGGATGCAGGTCATGCTGGAGAGTATGTTCATCCTTCCTCAGAGCAGAAAAGTTCACAATGATTACTTTACCTGAGTGGGCTTTGTTATGGTTGATGTGAAAGCAGAGGGAGCAAGTGCATTTTTAATTTACTAGCGCTGGCAACTTACAATACCATATGTTATTCTAGTTCTTTCTAAAAGGTAACAAACAAGTGTAGCTGTAACAGGTTATAAATATTCATGTTATATCTTCTGAAGTTCTTACTGTCCTTTAGATTGATTGTTCCAGTCTTGGGATCCGCATGCAGTGTCTTTAGCAGGTGATTAGTCAGCCTCTGTGTGATTCATTTGTGTACTCAATTAAGCAGGAAAAAACAAGTGAGCTTTTAAAATGTTACAGACTAAGTCACACTTGTGCAGGAAGAGCCAAAAGCATTCTACCATCAGACTAAAAACCATATTGTCCACTTTAAAGTTGCTTCCTAAAATTGTTTGTTTTAGATTCTAGTTTTCTCTTTCCACATTGATAATACCTTTCCCCCCTTTTCACCTCGTTTCATTAACTTTACTTCCGTCTCTGATTAATTCCAAATTGGATAAAGCTTCTTTATCAAAATTTCAGAAGGTATTTATTTGGTAGAAAAATGCAGAGATGTTTGCTCTGGGCCAGCTATTCTGCTTTCTAGAGACAGAAAGATGGTTCAGTTTCTTTCTGCTCTTACGGAATTCACTCTCCCGACAGGGAGATGGCCAAGCAAATAGACAAACTTGCAATGCACTGTGAAAAGTTAAGTTGAAGACATAGGCATGGGTGTTGGGCACAGTTTCTCCTACATCTCAGCTTGATCTTGAAGGAGATGAGATGGCTGAGGGAAGAAAGGCCCTCCCCCCACCTTTTTAAAGTGAAGGATGCCATAGGTGTACTGGTAGGTGTGGGAAGCACTGTCACCTTCTAGGAACAAAAGTAGTTCTCCAGGGCCACCGCCTTCCAGGATTGAAGCTGGAGAGGCCGGCAGTGGCCAGTTTACGACTTGTCTAGTGCGTGACGCTAAGAAACTTGGATTCATCCTGAAGAAAATGGGGATCATTCAAATGATTTGAAGCAAGAGAATGATGAATCAGGTCTGTGTTTAGAGGTGAATTGCAGGTGGAGGAGACTGGTAGCAGGTGGCTGTCAGGCATAGTAGGAGTCGTGGTGAAAATGCCACATTGAGTGAGGCTTCAGAATAGGCAGACTTTCCATATTGATTTTTATAATTGTACAAAGGCCTGAAAGAAAGGTGCCTTTGTGTTTGGAAACTGGCGTTATATATTGCTTATTTATTGCTTGACTTTGGGCAAGTCTTTTTATTTATCCGCAGTGTGAAGGAATTAGGAGGTGAGGCGGTGAGTAGGTCATGAGGGTGCGGCCTTCATGAATGGGATTAGTGCCCGTACAAAAGAGACTCCAGAGACTCCCTCGCCCCTTCCACCTAGTGAGGCAGCACAGCTGGAAGGCAGCTGTCTATAAACACGGAGGCTGGCTCTCACCAGATGCCAAGTCTGCTGGCACTTTGTCATCTTCGTCTTCCAGCCTCCAGAACTGGGAGAAATAAATTTCTGTTGTTTATAAGCTCCCCAGGGAATAGCATTTTGTCACAGCAGCCTGAAAGGACTAAGACAGGAAAACAGAATGAGCATGCTTAATCAAATGTGATGAGGAAACACTTCTGATGAGGAGATTTGACTTCCTGATTGGTATCGAAGGAGGAGGAGGGTTAGTAGAAAAGATAAGGCTTAGCATATCCCTAAGATACATGTATTGGTCTCTCTCTCAGTGTTTTTAAATGCAAAATTAATTTTGTGTTCAGAAACTGTGAAGAACCTTTATAATCTAGAGATATTATAAACTTGAGATGATTATCAATGTGTGAAAAGCTCTGTCAGTGTTAGAGTTCCTACTGCTTGCGGCTAGAGAGCCCCAACCTCTTAAGGTTTACGGGGTAGCATGTCCCATTTCTTTACTCGGAAAATTGAGAAAGGGACGTGAGCTTTTTACAGAGAGAGTTTTACGTCCTTATGTACCTAGGCTTGCTGTTGTCTCTTTATAATCCTAGCCCTTTAGCTTTACCTTGACTGTCCGAGAATGGAGCCAAGCGCAGAAAGTTCTAGAGGAAAACCGTGGAGTGATAAGCTATTCCACGATGTTTGCCTTGTGAAACTAGTATTCATTCATTCTAGAATGTTCATGGATTTTGTGCCAGGCACAGTGCATGGACCTGGGAATAAAAATAAAGAAGAGGTCCAGTTCCAGGCTTTGAGTTGCTCACGGAGGTGGAGACACGTGTTTAAACAGTTAATCCTGCAGCATTGTAAGTGCTGTCTTTAAGAGACATGTGAACGGCTTGTATGAAGGTATTGTTGTACAGCCACGTATGACTTTCACATCTCATTTACTTATCAAAACAGTCTTGTGAAATAGTTGGTAAAAATATCCTCATTCTACAAAAGAAGAAATTGAGAATAGAGAAGTGCCCTAGATTTTATTGTTGATAAGTGCCAGATTTAAACTCATGTCTTCTGACTGTACAGCTTATGGTCTTTGCACCATATACCTGTTCTCTTCTTAATAATTACCTTCCTCCTTTCCTTAATTCGGGAATTCCTCCGATACAAAGGATTATGGGCTTTCATCTCATTCACTATTATTCTGCCACAGGCATGAATCTCTCCTGTCTGGGATCATACAACTCTATAATAAAAGTGTATACCGGTTTTATAACTTTAAAAAGTTTATCATCTGAAAATTTTAGCATTTGTCTACACAAACCAGTTAAAGGACTGTTAGACCTGCAAATACTGAGGAAAAAGGCAAATTTATTATGTGATTGTGGTCATTTATAAACATGCTGGGGAAACATTTCGGAGTCGTTGAATTAAGGATGATAAACATACCAGCTTCAGAACCAGTGGAGAGACAGTGGAATGACCACGTTCCTAAGTGTGTATTTGACAAAGCTGGATCTGTGTAAGGAAGCGTCAGAGGAGGCCTCCTGATGAAGCCGAGAGAGCCTGGGCGAAGCTAACCAGGCACATGGGCTCCGGAGTTGGGTTGATTCAAATCTCAACCCTGTCATGCACTGCCCTGTGGCCTGGAGCTTCTCTTGGGAAAATGACCCATTTTTCTCCCTCCCTCACAGTTGGCCCCTTGTTACGAGGATTCATTGGGGAAGGAGTGTTTGGCATGATGTGTATACCCACCCCTTCTCCTCTACAAACAACACATTAAAACTGACTTTGGCTGCCATTTTGTAAAAACTGATCGACAAATGATCTTAAATACCTTACATGCCATGACTATTAAAATGGAATCTTAAAAGTGATAAGCATTTTTAACTAGTACAATAAACTACCTTCAGATGATTTTTACAATTCCTTATTAAAAACATTTTTTATGAGGTATTTCAGAGCTCATGTGGTATTTTAATAAATAGTATTTCAGTTCACTGTGTCTTAAATTTTACAGACAACCTTCCCTTAGTAGCAGGGAAAAGTAAATACTCTGAGGAGAATAGTGTAGATAGGAGGTGGGGGGGGGGCGGGGAGGGGGGAAATAGCTCAAAATGGCAAGTAGGAAGTTTTTGTAGGCCGACATTGTATCTGTAAAACTTATGTCAGTTTTCCATATTGCTCCATAAAAATGTTGCATTACTACCAATGTAATGTTTTAAATGTCTTGCCATTATAAAAATGATGGTTCAGGAAAATACGCTTTACCAGTGACTTCTGGTATTTCCAGCATGCTTTTTATACCTTTTACTCGCCTACGTCATGTAAGAATCACTCTCCTGCTACAGCAGCACAACAAAATGACAAGATAGATTTTGTACTTAAGTTCATAGGGGAGGAAATTGAGGCCTGAACATTTGTAACTTACCCAGCGTTACACAGCTACTGGTAGGAGAACTGGGAGGTTCTTCTAGGAGGTGTCCCAAATCCAGTCTTTTCTTATGTCACCCCTGCTGTAACCAGCTATTTGTTAAGATTATGGTATACGGTGAAATGTACTGGGTATGAGTTGATGATAAATAGAATTTTAAGTAGTTCTCCACCTTGAAGCAATTTATAACTTGATTGGTCTGACAAGATGCTAACATGAAGTGAAAGGTAAATATAACAATAAAAAAGCTAAGTGGGGGCGGATGGGTGGCTCAGTTGGTTGGAGCTCGGGCTCTCAACCACAAAGTTGCTGGTTCGACTCCTCGACTCCCGCAAGGGATGGTGGGCTCCACCCCACCGCAACTAAGATTGAACACGGCACCTTGATCTGAGCTGCCGCTGAGCTCCCTGATGGCCCAGTTGGTTGGAATGCGTCCTCTCAACCACAAGGCTGCCAGTTCGACTCCCGCAAGGGATGGAGGGCTGCGCCCCCAGCAACTAACAACAGTAACTGAACCTGGAGCTGAGCTGCACCCTCCACAACTAAGACTGAAAGGACAACAACTTGACTTGGAAAAATCCCGGAAGTACACACTGTTCCCCAATAAAGTCCTGTTCCCCTTCCCCAATAAAATCTTAAAAAAAAAAAAAAAGAAAGAAAAAAAAATGCTAAGTGCTGCAAGGCAAGAAATGTTGTTACAAGGCAGTGGGTCATTTGGATTTGCAAGTTACCAGTAGTGATAGAGATAAAAGTTACTCAGTTCTGAGAAGGAAGCATTCAGATTGGGCTGAAGAAGATGGGGAGGCTTTGTGAAGGAAGAGACTTGATAAGTGTTTCTCAACTTGTCCAAGCTCTGGTCTGTTGTTTGTTGCTAATAATGGCTTAAAACAAGATCCCATGGGAAGTTTAAGTCTTTTTTGGTTTCTTTGTTGTTTGGAAGGTATTTCTATTTTTATGGCTTAACCCAGGATAAATAATTTGTAATTGTCCATTGAAATTCCTGCTTTTTTCCATCCTGGGTAGTATTAAGAAAGTGATCTGACACTAAACCTGAGATGAATTTTATTTGATTTACAAGCCTCCTTTTTGATTTCTTACGTAGCTTGTTACTCATTCACTTTAAAAAGAGTTTGGCAAGATTTCCATAATAGGGTCTAGTGGGCGATTGATTTAAGCAGAAAAGGGAAGTGGTTATGACGGAAGAGAATCTAGTTTAAATGTTGATGTGGTTAGAACCAGGGCCAAGACCCAGAGGAGGCCGAAGATGGGAAGAGACATGGAGTTGACACGGAGGCAAGGGCACCATTTGCACAGCTCTTCACCTCCTTTAGTCATGCACTTTTAGGACTGGAAGAGGTTTCAAAGATGATTTGGTCAGACCTCTTTCACTGTAACGATGAAGAAACAGCCCAAAGAGACTTAAGTAACTTGCTCAAGAGCGCTCATAAAAGTGACAGAGCTGGGGTGAAAACCTGCGTTCCCTGAGTCATAGCCCAGCTACGTCCCCTGAGAGCTAAGTGTGCAGAATTCTGGACTAGTAGGAACGTACCTGAAGGTGTTAGAGAGGACCTTTGCTATGATTCTTGTTCTTTCTCATACACCAAAGTGATTTGGAGATGGCGAAATTAATTTATCTGACGAAGGAAGACATGGTGTGTCAGCACACAGCATGTCAGCGTTTCTCAGCCGTTTATGAAGTGGCCCTTGCATGGTTTCTTGCATGAGCATGCATGGCCCTTGCATGAGCTCAGTAAGTTGATACAAATTGATACAATTATATTATTAAAAATAGATAACATATTCTATGTTCAACGAAGTAGATGGCATTTTATAGCTATCGGTATGTGCCTACCATTGGCTTTGGTGCTGTATCTGGTACTGAAAGCAGAGCTCATTCCACCTCCTCTAGGAATTTGCAGTCTAGTTGGAGAGGCTGGTCGTATACATGTGTAACCTCTAATGTACCGTGACTAAAATGGGAACCTGGAATCCCACCAGCTTTCATCCCCACTACGCCTGTTCCCTCCTGTGTCATTAAGTGGCCCCACTCTCTCTTCAGTCACTCATACCAGATATACTGAAAACCTAGCAGTCACCCATGATTCTCTTCTCCTCACTCCCTATCCAGTCTGGTTGCACATCCTCCAGCACACACCTTGTTCTCCAGCCGAACTGCTGACAGACTCCTCCTGTCCATCCTTTAAGACACTGTTTCTTCAGGGAAGTCTTTTTGGTGTCTTCCTAGAAAGGGTCAGGTGCTCCTTCAGTGCAGCTATAGCCATCAATAAACCTCTATTAAAAATCATTGGGGGGGCCGGCCCGGTGGCTCAGGCAGTTAGAGCTCCGTGCTCCTAACTCTGAAGGCTGCCGGTTCGATTCCCACATGGGCCAGTGGGCTCTCAACCACAAGGTTGCCGGTTCAATTCCTCGAGTCCCACAAGGGATGGTGGGCTCTGCCCCCTGCAACTAAGATTGAACACAGCACCTTGAGCTGAGCTGCCGCTGAGCTCCTGGATGGCTCAGTTGGTTGGAATGTGTCCTCTCAACCCCAAGGTTGCTGGTTCAACTCCCGCAAGGGATGGTGGGCTGTGCCCCCTGCAACTAAGACTGAAAGGAGAACAACTTGAAGCTGAGCTGCGCCCTCCACAACTAAGATCGAAACGACAACAACTTGACTTGGAAAAAAGTCCTGGAAGTACACACTGTTCCCCAATAAAGTCCTGTTCCCCTTCCCCAATAAAATCTTAATATATATATATATATATATCTCATTGGGTATTATTACTTGAAGTCAGAGAACTTAGCTTATTTCTCTTTGTAAACCTAGTACAAGGCACATTAGACCCTCAGTTTTTAAATCAGTACATTTTAAAATCAGTTGTTTTAAAATTAGTACATTGAGTGGGAGAACTATTAGTTGAATCTGTGGTGTTTTTGAAGCATGCCAGTGAGGTGAGGTGGTAAAGGTAGGCAGAGGCCAGATCTTGAAAAACCTGAATGCCACCCAAAGAAATGAGCAGTTGTAGAGGGGCACAATTACAGAGGCCTCCCCTGTAGCCAGATGTTGTCAGGTGACTACCTTCTGCCCAATGAAAACAGAAGTGCAGCTTCCAGGAAAACTCCTTAGAGAAGGGGGACGTCTTTCCCTTTCCCTCCTTTCTGCTGGCTAGGATGAAATCTAAATGACGGGGACTCCCACCGCCATCTCAGGGTAGCAAGGCCATGTCCTCGGGCTGGTGGAGTAGGAAGCTGGAAGAAGCCTTGGCAGGAAAGCGGGCATTCCAAGGAGAGGAAGAGAATGAAAGAACACATTTAAAGGTCAGAGAGAAAAGGATAAGCTGGCAAAGGAGACTGAGAAGGAGTCACCAGAGTGATGGGAGGAAAACCAAGAAAGTGGTTCCTTTAGGAGGAACTGGGCAGCCACTACCAGTTGAGTAAGCTAGAGATCAGGGAAATGTCACTGGATTTGACAACATGGAGGCCTTGGCAAGGACACTGAAATGGTGAAGGCAGAAGTGATGGGCTGAAGAGTGAAGGGGAGAGTGGCAGATGACTCGAAAGATATTTGCCTTTGAAAGAGGCAGAGAATTTAGAGTAGAGGGACTAGCTGGAGCGAGGTATGGAGTGAAGAGAAGGTTTTCCTGAGATACTCCTGGAATATGTTTATATGCTGATGGGAATAATCCATTGAGAGGAAAAGAGCAAGGAGGCAAGGTGTTGAGAAGGTGAGTTGATGTGATCCAGAGCAAATGGGCAGAGATGGGATGTTTGCAAGGAGGAGGGACACTTCCTCTGTGAAAAAGGGAGCGAAAAAGAAAATGGGGCACATGTAGGTAGGTTTATGGATTTGGGGTGCAGACATGGGGGAGCTCCTATCTAAAGCCCTTTGTTTTCTTCTGAAATATTTAGCAAGGTCATCAGTGAAACCTCACAGGTAGTGAGGTCATCATCCCCCATATCTTGTCAGTCTCCCGTTATAGCTTGTGTTCTTCTGTGCTGTGAGAAGAGTCTGTCCCAAGTTTTGAATGGATCATGTAGCTGCCTTAAAATCCGTCAGTGCCTCTGCCTCCCGTGGCACACAGGCATCTCACAATCAGGGCCCAGGTTACTAACTGCTCCAGTCAAAGCCAACTGCACAGTTATCCTCGGGGACTCATCCTTGATGCTTCTCACCCTTAGAACACTCTTCTGACACTGTGCCTTTCTCTCCACCTGGCGAACTCGTTCTCTAAGGCCCGATTCTCACATCACATCCTTTTAAATCTCTTCGATTCTCCTTCCCTTTCCACAGGCCAGGAACTGTGGCATCTACTGTGTTTCCCCGAAAATAAGACCTAGCCAGACAATCAGCTGTAATGCATCTTTTGCAACAAAACTTAATATAAGATCTGGTATTATATTATATTATATTATATTATATTATATTATATTATATTATACCCAGTCTTACAATAAAATAAGACTGGGTCTCATATTAATTTTTGTTCCAAAAGACACATTAGAGCTGATTGTCCGGCTAGGTCTTATTTTCGGGGAAACTGTGTGTGTGTGTGTGTGTGTGTGTGTGTGTGTGTGTGTGTGTGTAGATACAGAGATAGATATAGATATAGATAGATAGATGTAACTATCCTTATAATGTAGCTTATTCATCTGGATTGAGCACTGTGTCTGGTATATGGCAGGCACTGAGTGAATGGGTGAATTTTGATTGCGTTACCTGTTTCTGTAGCAATTCTTAATGAAATGAAAGTTATAAACTCAGTATTTGATACAAATATAACATTGTTTCTTTTCCTTTTCTCTTCTTTTTTTTTCCGTAGGTGGTTCTGGAATGGAGCCGGGATCAATACCATGTTTTGTTTGATTCCTACAGAGACAATATTGCTGGAAAGTCCTTTCAGAATCGGTGAGATCAATTTTCGAGAGTAGCTTATGTGGACTCAAATGTTGAGTCATGAAATCACCCATGCTTTCAATATAGCAGTTGAAGGGGTCTTTCCAAGTTACAGATATGGTTTAATTCATTCAAGACTCCTCTCTCTGAAGAAACCTTGTAGTCCATCCTCACATTTTACAGATGGAAAATCCGACTCCCAGAGAGTAATCCTGCCTTGCAGGTTATTGAGTACTTTAAGTTACACGGTCTCATTTTACCCTTGCCCCAGTTCTGTGAGGGAAAGGTAACTCTACCCCCGTAGGAAGAGGAGACTGGGTAGCCACTCTGCAGCCAGTTCAGAGCCCTGGCCAGTGTTCACTGGTAACATCACTGTTGACCAGGGCCGTTCCCAAGGTAGCCACCAGGACGGGACCCTCCCTGCCCCTGTGGTCACCACCTCTTGCTGCGGGAAGGAGCACATACCTCATGGGTTGGTTCTTTTTGCTCCTTAAGGTCACGCTTCTTGGTGTAGCCATTCTTGAATACTGCCTTAACCTTTCTTTTCCTTGAGAGTTTTCCTTCCTCACAAGACAGACTTCAGAGTAGAAGCAATATTTTCCAGCGTCTTCCTTCCCTTTTTACAGCTAGAATGAATCACACAGGCTCTTTGGTTTTTTTGTCTATAGAACTATTACTTACATTGTTTTATATCATAAAAGAAATATATATCTGTGGTGAAAATAGTTCAGACAATACAGAAAAATAGGAAGTAAAGCCCCTCTCTGTTCCATTCTGAATTTCCCCTCACCCAGAGGAACCACTGTTAATGGATGTTTGTTTTGGATTCTTCTGCTGATTGCCATTCTAATTTAAAAAAATAAACAGTATCTGTTGACTCTCCTTTTCATTGTAATGGCACACAGCCAATCACTAGGGCAGGAAGCAAGAGGGGAGCAAAACAAATGTGGGGTAGCTACCAACGTAGTTAACCTCACAAAAGACCTTGATCTAAATGTCAGAGGCCATAACAAGAGATCCTGACTGCCATTGTTTCCTGAGAATAGGTCCCATAAATCCCTGTACTCTCACTGAACCAGGAAACCTAGTGAAACTACAAGTGACAATTGGTGTCAGTTGACACTTCTTGACAGTTTTCTGAGAATCTCTAGCCTACCACACCGATTCCTCGGCAACCCTTGTCCCCACTTAGAAGCACCTGCGTGTTTCTCTGTTCATCTCTTATGAGTGCCTGTAGGATTTCTGTCAAGTGAGAAGTTTTAAAAATAACAGTGCTTATTAGATGTATTCACTATTCTCGTCCTGACAGTTTCAATGAAGAACGGTTGTGGGATTTCTTGAGTCGACCTAAAGCTTTACTCTTTCCTTTCCCTTAAAGTGCCCTCCTTATGAATGGCATCCCTGAATTTGCTCCTTCAATGAAGATTGAATCTTTGAGTCTTACTGTTTTAGATCCTGAGACACAACTATTTCACAGTCTAGTACGGGAGATAGCTTGTGAGCAAGTATCTGGTAAAGTAGGGAAACTCTGGATCTTTCTCTTCGGAGCTCTTAAAACAGCAGTTTTCAAACACCCTGGGGGTCTGTGAAATCAAAACTATTTTTATAACAATACCAAGGTGCTGTTTGCCTTTTTTACTGTGTTGACATTTGCACAGCTGGTGGAAAAGCAGTGGTGGGTAAATTTTCCACCCTTCAGCCGGAATCATTGTATTCTTCACCACATATTTGCAGGGGGAAGGAAAAAGCTAGTTTCACTTAAAAATGTTGGTGAGGATGTAGTAAAAATTATTTAATTGTATCTTGACCCTTTGAGTAGACGTTTTTTTTTTGTTGTTTTTTTAAATGTCTGTGTGATGAAATGGGAAGCCATCATAAAGCACCTGACTGCGTGGTGATTGAGCTGCAACCTGAAGTAGCTCTTCTGTTTCATGGAACACCATTGTTGTAACTTGAAAGGACAAATCCAAGTATAATTACTCACACTTGGTTATTGGCAGGTATTTTCTTGACAGTGAACAAACCAATCCTGTCTCTTGAAGGAAAACAAATAATAGTACTTGTTCCCAATGATAAAACTCGAGCTTTTGAATGAAAATTAAAATTTTGGAAAACTTGTTTCCATCACTGTGAGCTTAACAACTTCACAATATGGTAAAGACTTCTTTGATTAGACTTGTGGCATCACCCAAAAAATCACATTCATCAATATTATGTAAGAAAATTAAGGAAATGTGTCATCATTTGGCAAATCTGCATAACTCGGTAAGCTCTGACTATTTTTCCAGATAAGCAATACATTGATGTTACAGAATCTTGCATGGGTAAAAAGAGACATTCAAAGTACAAGAAAGGCCAATGGATTATAATGTAAAAGCACAAAAAGTTCATTAATGTGGTTTCAGATTCTACATTGCAACTAATTTTTAAGAAACTGCCACTGTAGTGTCAAAGAAGAATACCTGCTATTATCTGAAAAGGCTATTAAAATACTCCTCTTTCCAACTACCTCATCTGTGTGAGCCTGGGTTTTTTTCCCATGTACTTCAGCCAAAACAAGGGAACAGACTGAAGACAGAAGATTTAAGATGCTTGCTTTCTTTTGCTAAGTCATTCAGGAGATTTGCAGAAATGTAAAACCATGCCTTCTCACTAATTTTTTTTGTTGTTTTGGATAATGTTATTTTCATTAGAAAAATTATTCATATGAATAATTAACATGTGAAGGGATTTATTTTAAAATGAATTTAATAAATGTTTTTTAAATGTCTTTTATTTTTGAGAATGGCAAATGTGGATAGTTATAATCTATACACAAAAACCTTTTGGGGTCCTTAATAATTTTGAGAGTATGGAAGGTCTGGAGACTAAAAAGTCTGAGAACCATTTCCTTAATGTAGTAGTTTTCACACTTTAGTTGGCACCAACCAGACTCCCATGGCAGGCTTGAAAAAATATGGTTTCTCCCCACCCCCAGAATTTCTGAGTCTGTAGGTCAGAGAGGGGCTCAGAGACTTCTCATTTCTCACAAGTTAACTGGTGAAACTGAAACTGCTGGCCTGGTCACCACACTTTGAGAAGTGTTACATTAACGGATTCTTAATGAAATATAATTTGCCTACTTCTCCAATTTTCACTTTAATAACATTGAGTTTTCCTAAAAAAAATCTCAAAATGGAGTCTTCTTTTTTTTTCCCCCTCAAGCATTTTTTGACTACCTATTCAACCTACTGTGCCTTTGCTGTGTTAGGTGCTATTGGTGTGGTTGTGTAAAGCCATGCTCTGAGGGGCCTCGAAACTTTTAGAAAGAAAACTAGCTTAGAAAATCCAGATGTTAAGGTCTAGCAGTTTTAATTAAACACGCTTGTTCTCTTTCTGAAGAATTTTTTTGTGTGTGTTAGATATTTCTTCTAATTTTAGATTGCATTAAAATATAATTTGATTTTTATGCAGAAATATTTCAAAATTGCCTTATTTTGATGATGACAAGTAAATGAATCATACATATCACATGTTCTAATAGATTTTAAAATACTGTAATGTTTATAGGAAGTTTTCATTGTTTTGCTAGTTTTTCTACAAGTCTTTTTAATATTGTTTACACTGAATGTAAAAAAAAAATCCATTCTATATAAATTATCTACTACTACTAGTTGTGAGGCATTAAGTCAGTCTGGGGCTCAATTTTATCATCTCTAAAATGTAGATGTTATATTAAGAGTGAAATCTCTAACAATTGTTTTGTTCTAAGATACTATTTAAGTTCTAAGTTTTCTTACCTACTTTATAGAATGTAGAGCCAAGGGACTATTAAGTGCCTTTATTTAAATTTAAACTAAACTGATTAAAATAAAAGTTGTATCACTGTCACCACAGCTTTAGTTTTGAGTCAGAGGTGACTTATATAGTCTTCAGCTCTAAGATAAAGACTCCCTTCTCATGTGGGAACTAAGATAGTGGTCTCGTGGTTAAAATGAAAGATAATCTCACTGTGACAATGTCTAATCGTAGAAAAACAACTGACTCACTGACGTGGAGCAGATCACAAGTTCTCCTTAGGGTGGTTAGTCTAACACCAGAGAATTAAATCAATCATGTCATACAGCCTTATTAGAAGAAACAGTGCACAGATGCATTATATATTTACATTGTGTTCCTCAGTTGAACATGTATAGATATGTCTTGATTCTATTTAAAAAAATTTAATAGCAGATAATTACTTTTATAGGAAAGTTTTAGAATGTATAATTCTTTTTCTTCTTTTTTAAAGCCTTTTCTTCTAAAAATATGTCACTTAAGCAGTTTTTTAAAGTTAAGTTTCAGTCTGAGCATAGACTACCTGAGAAGTTGGGAGTGAAATGACTTTGGGTAATTTATATGAGGGTAATGTGAGGCATTTTATTTTTTTTAATGGAAAAGACCGATGTATATGTTGAGAGAATAAACTAGTGGTTATTTAGCCAACAAATATATATTAAACCGCACTCATACACCAAGCACTGTTTCTAGACATGTGGTGATGAAGAAGAGAAACTCACCTCATATAGAACTGGCATTTTAGGGGGGAAGCTTTTTTTTTAAACTTTACAATGTGAACTATAACCTACATATAAGTGAGCAGTTCTCAAAGTGAATTTCTGGACCAGAAGCATGGGTATTACCTGGGAAGTTGTTAGAAATGCAAATTCCGGGGTCCAGCCCAGACCTAATGAATGAGAAACTCTGGAGATGGAGCCTAGCACTCTGTTTTACAAGTCCTACAGCTGATTCTGATAACCTGTTAACATTTGAAAACCATTGGTGTAGATAAATGCAGAAAAAACCTAGATGAGGAAGCTTTTGTACACCCTTACAGTAGGGAGAGAGAGCCTGAAGGGAAAGGAAAGAGGAAATAATGAAGCAGGGCACAGAATACACGATAGCATTTCTGTCCTACACATAACTCCATCTAGTGGAAGATAGACATGCATAAAAGAATAGTCCAACACAGTGTGCTAAGGATTCCTTAGTGTACAAAGCACATTCTCTTTGTGCTTTGAGGGAAGATGAGGGAAGAGGGCAGTTGAGGAAGGAGGAAGTGGTTGAAAGAAGCATGAAAGAAAGGATATTGTAGGCAGAGGAGGAAGCATGTTCAAAGGCACAGAGGCCTGCAAGTTCTTACCCTGTTTGGGTAAGGGTTATACGGCTGGAGTGTCTAGAGCATGAGGTGTAGATTAAGGAGTTTTAGGTTTTATTCTGTAGGCGCTGGTGAACCTTCACGGGAGGGCTGGTAGGTGCTCAGCGATCACAGATGCCTGATGATGAGGTGATTCCTGGTTTTCCCCATGTAACTGGGTCCCCTGGTGTTCTGAGACCCCCCTCCTCTTATGCTCTTCCCTTTGATTCTGTTGTCTCTGCCACACTGCCCACAGTTCTTTGCCCATGTCAGATAGGTATTTGCCTCAGGGCATTTGCATGAGGTATTCCCTTTGTCTGCACCGTTTTCCCCCCAGTTACCCACATGGCTTGCGTCCTCACTTCCTTCATATCTGTGCTGAAATGCCACTTTCCCGTGAGGCCATCTCTGATTTCCCTATTTAACACCGACCTCCCCTATAGGCACACGTTGTGTCCCCATTTCCTGCTTTATTTTCTCCATAATAACATTGAACATCATCTGACTTTATTTGGCTTATTTCCTGTCTTCACCTTTCTAGAATGTAACCTCCATGAAGGCACAGATTTGGATTTTTTTCTATTTACTGCTGAGTCCTCAGCTTCTAGAACACACTTGAGTGCTCAATAAATACTTAGTGAATGGGTAAACACTCCTGCCATCATCTTACCTGCTTCTTCGAAGCTAGAGGTGGTTGTGACTTCTACTATTTATATTTTTCCTTCCATAATTTGAAAGATTTATCCACCAAACCACATTTATATTCCCATGAGATAATTAATCCTGCCCTGAGCGAGATGATTGCAGCCAGAAGCAAAGATGAGATGGTTTGGTTAGGCTTTGGAGCTCTTCTTACTGCCATGGGCCTGACCCTGTGCCTGGCCTGTGAGGAAGACAAAAGGAGGGTAAGCTTTGGTCCTTGACCTAAAAAGAAACCCAGACTGTACCATTTCTTGGAAAAGACCAAACTTGAAACAGAACCATCCCAAGTCTGTGTCCTGTGTCGCATACTTTGTAACATAGGTCTGGAGCAGGCACTGCATGATGGGTAGGATCTTGGTAAGTCGGTGAAAAATAGGGGAAGAGAGCTTTCAGCAGGGGTAAGAACTGAACAAAAACACCAAGATGAGCCTTAGACAGGATACTCAAGAATTAAATGCTTGCCTGACTCCTTATTTTGAGGCTAGGATAACAAGGAAACAACTGAGCAGGTTTGGGAAGTTCTTCTGGGCTAGTGTCTCAGAAACCAGACTCATTCAGCAAATACTTACTGAGCTCCTATGTGCTGAGCACTCTTTAATCAGTTGGGTACTTAAGGGAACAAGATGGAAGTTTCCTGCCTTCTTGGAGTGTACATTCTAGGGGAGGGGCACATATAATTACCAGTGTAGGTTCACAAGTTAGTTCTTTAATATGTTAGATGATAAGTGCTATGAAGAGAAGAAAGCAGAGCAAGACCAGGAGGATTGGGAGGGGCTAGGTTTGGGGGCAGCGGGGAGTAGGAGGGCTGCATTAAATAGGGCTGGTCTTCATGGTGGAACTGTATATAACTCTTTGGTAATTTTAAGCTTCCATTTTTTTTTTCTCTGGTTGCATTTGTATCCCAATTGACTCATTTTTGCTAAACTGAGAATGTAGTAGTTTAAGTGAGCTTCTCAGACCTTCCCCACAATCGTAAATGTGGAGTGCTGTCAGCCTCCTAACAGGGTGGTTGTGGGGCTCAAAGATGCAAACTACACGAAGTACGTAAACTGTGTAAAGAAGGTTTTCAACAAATATTAGTCCCCTAGCTCCAGTGTGAAAACATGCAATTTTGTGATATATGCCACGGTGGGATTACCTTTTCATTGACTTTTTTCACAGCCTCGAAGTTTAAACCCTGTTATACTCTTATTCCCCAAAGCATTGGAAACATGCATATAAGCTGGGGGACTTGGTTTGCCCTAGGCTCTGTCTGCCCATGCCGATCGATGTGGTGTACACCTGGGTGAACGGCACAGACCTGGAACTACTGAAGGAACTCCAGCAAGTCAGAGAACACATGGAAGAGGAGCAGAAAGCAATGAGGTGAAACTGATTTTTTTAAACAAACAAAACCCCAAAAGTTCTATAAGTAGCAGTGCAGTTCAGAAGGGTGAGGTGATGTCCCCAGTGCTATCCCAACAAGAACCTGCATCTCAAGAGCTTGGCAGCCATGCGCCTGACCCTTGTTTCTTGGTGCCTAGAGAGGACTCAGCTGGCCCCTTTGGCAAGATCCTGGCCTCACTTTGTTAGCTGCCCATTTTAGACGGCGGCACACTAGTGATGCCTGGGTCTCTGAGAGGCCTGAAGATGGAGGAGCCTCCCAAGGGAGCCCTGGGATTCCTGCTCACTCAGTCTGAGGCCCAGGTGTGATATCTTCAAGCAATAAGGTTTTATTCTGCAACATAGCTATACAGTAGGATGTATATTATTCCCTTGAAAAATAAAACAGGCCTACAGAGTTAATTTTTTTCCCATTTGATAAAGGCAGTAAAAAGTATATTCTCTTTACCCCTTGGAATATCAAATAGTATGCAAACTAGAAACTGGTGATTTCATATATATGGAATTTTGATCATTTTACTTTATCTGGGAAAGGTACCATGGGCTTCTGGAGAGCCTTCAGAGCTAGGGCCCTGGCCAATGTAATGTCCCCTCTGATTCCCCAGGAGTATTTGCTGAGAATTTCCCCATTTACTTCTTTGTAAATGTTACGGGTGCGCCCCAGTTGCAGGTCACTGGCTATGTTATACTGCAACAAATAGTCTGTTTTATTCAGTGTTAGAGAATTTCAGACCTTCCCAATATATGAAAATGGCTTTGACAGTCTGGTACCATGTTTTACTAGTAAAATGTAAAAGATTATGTTTTAATTGAACTGTTGTGGTTACTGTGGAAGGTACATGATGATAATATTTATTGATCATATTTTGTTGAAACATAATTTATTATGTACCTTAAATGTTCTAAGCATTATTGCACTCCCTAATTTACTGGTTAGTTCCAGTGGAGTAAGCAAGAAAATCAATGTTGTAAGTTATCTCTTGTTCACATTCAGGGCTAGCACTAGTCCATGCATCTGTAATGAAATACATTTGCTTTCTTTAGAGAAATCCTTGGGAAGAACACAACGGAGCCTACTAAGAAGAGGTAAGCAGTTTGATTTTCCTCTCAGGAATAAAAACTTGAAGGATTGAAGTAAAACTCCCAGGTTCTCACTGTTTTTTTTTCGGAACACAGTATTTTGTCTTTACTCTATTCCTCCTGTTAAATCCCTCTTTGGCTAGTTTTTGACCCCCAAATTAAGTGCATCCATGAGATAGGAAGTTTTGCGGTGCCCAAGTTATTGTTGATTGAGAACTCTGGGTATTTGTGTTGTGGCTGACCTAAGCTTTATCGTTTCTTGGAAGGGTTAAGAAGGTTTGTTTTTCTTCTTTATCATTCCAATCAATCTGTCTTAGTGTACTGTTCTTCTTGGTCTGCTTAAACTCTAACTTATACCCAGTGTCTTCATTTATAGAATTTATATCCATTATTTAATTATGTGTTCCATATATATTTCCTTATCTTTAAAAGCTGTCATAGTTGTATGTCTCATATTTGAGGACTGGGAAGGGAATTTAGCCTAATGACAAGAATCAGATATATTTATCTTGATTTGAATCATAACTGACTCTGATAGCTCCTTAAAACAAGACTGCCTCACTTAAAGCAGAAATCTCTGTTAACTGCCACTTCCCCACTTAATCATTAGACTTAAAAGAGTTATTCATAGAAATGTTCCTGAGGAATTTTGAGATCCAGAAGTACCTTCTGAATTATCTCTTTATGTTAATTATAGATATTTATATATACTACTGTTAATACTGTTATTTTAAAATGCCTTATAAATTATTTAAAGTAATGATGCAACGTTACAGAAAGGTTGAGAGGAAAGTAAAAAGAACAAACCAACACAATTCTATGGCCCTCCCTCATTCAACAGCTATGATTGTTTTATTATTCCTTTTTCATGCATGTTTTATAGTTATAAATTATAATCTAAATGCAATTTTTTATCCTATTTTAAAAGTTTTATATAATCGTACATATTTCTATGTTGATAAATTATCTCCATGCTTCTTTTCAATTTTGATAGTTGTATATAATATTCTATAAAGTAACTATACTATAATTTACGAAATGTAGGGCACTTTTATATTTTCACTTTTGTCAGTACTTTGTGATATTTTATTTGGGCCTGTGGCATTTTTGTGTGTGTGTGTGTGTGTGTGTGTGTGTGTGTGTGTTCATTTTTCCTGTTTGTTTCTCTTCTCCTACTTGAACTAGATTCCTGAAAGTAAAGTACTGAGGAAGAAGCATCTGCCTGTTTTAGATAGATAGATAGATAGATAGATAGATAGATAGATAGATAGATAGATAGATAGATAGATAAAGATATAGATATATAGATAGCTATCTATATATAGATAGATAGATATTTATAACCAATGTATGTATAACCAAGTTGCTTTTCCAAAGAGGAAATGGTGAATGCCCATTTAGAGTGACTCCCGCAGTTTTTGAGAGGAATAGGTTTGCTGTACTTGGACTAACATTGAGACATGATTTCTTGAGGGTGCTAAGTTAGTAAACAAAATGTGATACTTCATTGCTTTCATTTGCATTTATTTGATTATTAGTGAGGTTGGACAATTTTATGTATTATTTAAATAGTCATAGTTCCCACTTTGAATTCTTTAGCCGTGTCCTTTGCCCAGTCTTTTATTTAGGTAATATGTTTATTCTAGGTATTTCTTAGGTTTACATAGAAATATCTCATGTAAAATCACCTTAGAAACTTGTCACATTTACTTTTGTTTGCATCAGTGTCATGTCGTATCCAATGTATTTAATTGTATTCTAGTTGGACCTGGTAAATTGTATCTAGTATGGTGACACTCTTGTCAACCGGATTTATCTACTTCCTAATCTGCCTAATAATGGGCTTCACAGGAATTATGACTAATCTTTCAAATGATAGTAATGAAATGCTTAATTTTTGCATAACTTTGAATTAGTACATTTTGGTTGCAATCATGTTTTATTAATAGAAATTTGAAATATCTATCTTTAGACTTGTACTTTTTTAATAATTTTATATACCATACTTGCTAACTTACTAAATTTTTATGTTCTTGAAATAAAATTCTTTGTTTATTAAAACATTATGATTTTTTATAGGATGTAGAAAAACACCTGGAAAATTTAGTAGCACCAACAAGCTTTTTAGTGTTGATGAATTTTTCAAGAATGTAGTTGTGAGCATGTTGGTGTTTCCTTCCAGTGAGAAGCAGTTGGAGTGTTTGCTGACACACTGCATTAAGGTGCCAATGCTCATCCTGGACCCAGCCCTGCCGGCCAACGTCACACTGAAGGACCTGCCATCTCTTTATCCTTCTTTTCATTCTGCCAGCGACATATTCAATGTTGCAAAACCCAAAAACCCTTCTACTAATGTTTCAGTTGTTGTTTTCGACAATACTAAGAATGGTAAGATTTTTTTGTGGGTATTTTAAAATCCTGTTATCATTGGATGTTTGAATTTAAAAATTCTGAGTGGAACAGAGATGATTCAGATAAAAAGAGAAGCAAAAGAGCTGCCATTGCATCTCAGCCCTAACCTCAGAAATGCACATGTAATACATGCGCTTTCTGTACTTCAGGTCAGGACCTTACTCCTGGTACTCAACATTTACCTTACTTTCTTGGCTCTCAGTTATTCTGGAGGGTTTTGTTTTTTGTTTTTTGTTTTGTTTTGTTTTTAAAAACATATAACTCCTCAGCAAGGTTGCTTTCTGCTGTTTGGACAGAACATACGTGGAGCAATCATACTTGAACATACCTGGAACATTCATACTTCACAGTCTGAAACATCTGGTTATACAGTTGAGTTGGCCAGATGATAGAATTAAAATCGTAATTGCTTCCATAAAACTGTACCCGCATCCATAGGGATCCCTCCTCCCACTTGGCTGCTGAGGTGCTGAGCCCCATGCCTGGGTCTCCTTGAGCCTCTTGTCTCTCATTCTTCCTCTGCACTGAACCTCTCTCCTTGGAGGCTCTGTGTGTTTTCACTTGTGTGAAGTGCAAACTGATTGTCCCTTTACGGCATAGAGTCTTATTCTCAAGCTCCCATTATTTCAATGTCATACCTCCCTGCTTAAATCTGGAACTATATGACCCATTCTTCCTTTTTACTTCCACAACTATTAATAGTAATTCACTTCATCCTGTTACTTGCTTTTGTTGTTTTGCAAATGATTCATAGATTGTTACCCTACTCATCTCATTTCCTCTACACCAGGCTGAATTTCTTCACACAGACTCCAGTCATAGATGCCTAGCTGCTCTGTAAAGTTCTTCTGCAATCTGTCTAGCACACAACTGTAAATAAATTGGAAAACCCTGTTTTATCAGTTCACTCCCTTTTTGAAGAGAACAGTACAGTAGTATATATTTGTTTTTCACAGACACAAACTTCTCTGTCTTTCTCGTGGTTAGGATTCAGCTTTTTTTTTTTTAATTAAAGTTTATTGGGGTGACAATTGTTAGTAAAGTTACATAGATTTCAAGTGTACAATTCTGTATTACATCATCTATAAATCACATCACAGAGTCAGTTCTCCTTCCCTCACCATATAGTTGATCCCCTTTACCCTCATCTCCACCCCCTCCCCCCTTATCCTCTGATAACCACTAAAATATCGTTTGTGTCTATGAGTTTTTGTTTCTCATTTGTTTGTCTTGTTCTTTTGTTGTTTTTTGGTTTATATACCACATATCCGTGAAATCATATGGTTCAGGATTCAGCTTTAATTACTTTGATTCTGCCCATCAATCCTCACCTCACTGGCCTCCTTGTATCTCCTCCAAGCTGTCAGTGTCGTCACCACGTGTGGTGCTGCCTCTCTCTTTCCTCTAACTCTTCCTCTCCTCGCCCATCTCCTGTTCGTTCCAGACCCGTCAAGTTCCGTCTCCTCCAAGAAGATCCTGGACTAGTACATTCACTAGTACATTCAAAAATGATATTGTTTTACTTTAACTTTTCCTGGAAGAACTTATAACCTAACTCCCAACTTAGTTTTTGATTTGGTGTTCTCTTCTAATTTCTTTATTGAGCAGAGACCTCAGTCCTCACCTGCTGGTGTCCTGAATAGTATCTAATGTAGTACTCACCTCCTGGTACTTAAGTTATTTGTAATTTGAAAGGAAATTGTAACCTTTCCAAGTACAGATATCTCCCCTTTCCCACTATAGGTCTGTTCCTGGACTATTTAGTATAAATAACTTAGTGTTTTTTTATTTATGTTTTAAATCTATAGGGAAAGTAAAGGGATAATCTTGGACAAATTATAACAAGTTATCCAGATTATTGTTTGGCTAAATTTAGCTCTGTTTGTTAAACTAAGGTTTCCTTAAATGAAGGTATTCTGATAATATTTTATCTAAACAGAAAAGGGAATGACATTATGTTAATAATTATAACTTAGTTATAACATCTATGGAGAGGAACTTGAGTTTTCTTCTAATTTTATAATGTAGCAAAGACTTAAAAAATTGTAAATTTTGATATAAGTAAAATCTGTATTAAACTATAGACACCTAAACACTGTTTTTGAATTCCCACTTGGGTTTCTAGTTGACTGTTCTACTTATTATATTCATTCGTTCAGTAAAGATTCGTTGAGCCGGTGCTCTGAGTTGGTTGTTGTTCTATGTCACAGGGAAACAGTAGAGAAGAAAAAAGGCACACTCCTGCCTTCCTGGAACTTACATTTCTAGTGGGCCGCATACTTATTCTTTATTGCACTCAATTACCTAGATCAGGGATTGCCAACTTCTTTCTTAAAGGACCAAATAGTAAATATTTTAGGTTAGTGGGCCAGAGCCAAAATGGCAGATGTTATGTAGGTATTTATATAAGAATTTAACATTTAACCTTTTTAACATGTAAAAACTGTTCTTAGCTTGGGGCCATACAAAACAAGCCATGGCTAGAATTTGGCCATGGGCTCCTAACCCCTGATTTAGATGAAAAAATTTGTAGCCATACTTGACATTGCATTTATCTCATTTAACCTCTTTCTATTTAATCATCGAGGTCTGTTGACCTTTTTTTTTTCCTCCTGAAATGTGTCATTTCTTCCCGTCTCTGATTCTCCTACCACTGCACGGTGTCCTCGCCTCAACTGATTGGGCGGTACTTAAACAGTCACTCCGTCCAGCCCGCGAGGGGTGGACCTGGGTCTCCTCAGCAAAGTGGTTTTTCCAGTCAGGCTTATCCCCTTTGATGTATAGGAAATGAATTTCCTCCTGTGACAATTTATTTTATCTCTGGACTACATTGACTTTTACAAGGACTTACAAAGTGCTTCCTTACAGCTTTCTTACACTGGTTAAGTTTGTATCCTTTGGAATCCTATAGAACTAATGTAATCCTTTTGCCGTGTGAGGTTTCTTTTCATTTTTGTTCCTTTAGCTGTGTCTTAGGGGCTTCTGTACCGGCATCCTAGTTTGCACTTCCCAGAATGAGCTTTTGTTTCTGTTTTAAAGTGTGTCAACTGGTGTCAGACATTCTTTTCAGTGTGGTTCAATCTGCAAATTGTTCATTCAACAAGTGTTTATTGAGTGCGTATTATGTGCCAGGTGCTGTTCTCAATGCTGAAGATGCATCAGTGAACAGATGAGCAAAAATCTGATCAAGTTTACATCTTGGTAGAGGGAGACAGATAATAAATACAACATACAAGTAAATTATATAGTTTGTAGAAGTTAAGTGCTGTCGAGAAAAATTGAGCAGGGGAAATTGGGTGATAGGGGCAGGCTCACCAAGAAGGTGAATTTTGAGTGAAAACTTGGAGAAGATGAGAGAGCCAGCAACATGAATACGTGGGGAACGAGTATTGAGGTCAGTGGAATAGCCAGTGCAAAGGCTCTGCGGCAGGAGTGTGTCTGGCATGTTTGAAGAAGAGCAAGAAGTAATGGGGTCCAAATGGTGTAGGCCCAGGTAGCCATGACAAGGACAGAGCCCAATGAATCATTGGAGGATTTTGAGTAGAGGGTAATGTGATCTGACTTATGTTCCAAAAGGATTAGTCTAGCTGCTGTGGTGGGAATAGAGACCAGGTTTGGGGTGGGCCAAAGTTGTGATAATTCAGGTAAGAGGGAAGGTGGCTTGGATTAGAGTGGTGGGAGAAGTGGTTGGATTCTGGACATTCTGAAGGTCTGCCCACCAGGGTTTCCTGATGGGTTGGTGTTGGGGAGTATCACCTTTCTTATTCTAAGTACTCTGCTTCTGTTTAAACGCACAACATAGTGATTGATACGGCCATAGCACATTGCCACATACTGAACTCAGTGTTGACTAAAACTTTTTAAATCTTTAAAAAATAAAAATAAAAAACACCAGATGTGCTAATGTTGAAACGTCTCTTAATTTATGCTTGTGTGGTTAGTTTGGGGTGCCAAGTTAGAGATCTTAACCTTTGTTTGTAGATTTGATTTTGCTAGATTTGACACATTGCTCCAAATAGTAAGAACTTTGGGAAACCCTTACTTAGTCTGTTTGTTACTCAGGATAATAGCTTCTCTGTCAGCTTCATGTAAATTCCACATGTTTGACAAGCATGCCTCTGTCTCTTCCAAAACCTCATAGACAGAACCTATGGCAGAACTCTAAAACTTCTCTCTAGGTGGATTCTAGCTTTATAGTTTCACACTCTGCAGTCAGAATGGAGATCTCCACTCAATGTGAGATCGAGCCTGTATGTCTCCATTATATCCATAAAGATGACATGAGATGTTTATAACGACCTTGCTGAGATTATGTACTAATACATATACCACATCTGTTAGAATTCTCTGATCTGTCACTGTAGAACCCACCATGTCAATGGAGGGGAGAGAGCCACAAAGATAAATTTATTCATAATGAACCCGTGTCCTTAGTACTCAGTGCTTCCGTTAAAGATAAACTGTATTGCGAAGGGTTGTTCTTCTCCAATGCTCACCAACTATACTTTTATGGTACATTTGAGACTCAACCCAGGATTGAAATCCATCTTGCCAGGCTATAGTTTGCACAACCTACTTTCTGTGCCGATTTTGAAGATCAGAATTACAGCCCTCTGACCTCTCTCCTGATCGCCAAATGTCAGCAGCAACTTTGCTGATCTCATTTGTCCCCAATCACTTTAGAACTCACTCCCAGTTGGGCTGTGTCATTGCCCCCCCCCCCCCAGCCCCCTCCAAATCTGCTCTAATCAGCCTTATCTGAATTCATGGTGACTGGTGACTTTCTTAAGAAACCCTGGGATCCACAGTGGCTCCCTGCTATTAATCTAAATGCCACTGGCCTAGCTTTCGAGAGCCCCCTTCTGTTGTCTCCTACATTTGGGATTTCTGTCAATTTGTCGTTTCCACATATCTGCTGCTGCATGAATCTCTCCTTCGGTATTGCAAAATTTAACATTAATTATACACTGATTTACATTGTTCCCGTTTGTTGGCTAGGTTAATTTTGTCTTCCCCCAACTACCACTTTTTGAGACCATGTATTATTTTAACAGCTCTCAAAATGCTTTGTACAGTGTCCTGCCAGACATCAGTGAAGTATTCATTTGATTGTATTCTTTATTGTAGTTGAAGGTGCTCATGCTGGAATGTTGAAGAGAAACAGCAAACAGACAGTTTGGAGGGGCTATTTGGTATGTGATTTTAAATTAATTGTATTTTTGCAGTAGACTAGAATAAAAGTTTGAGTAATGTAGCTCTTTTACGTTGAGAGGCTTTTTAATGTTTGCTTTTTCTCTAAGGTTGGCTTGCTAGTGTTAGTAAATGTTGATGTAGGTAATCTTAACATTCTTACTTTGAAGCTCATGTGGTACAGTAGATCTTTGCTAGTTTTCTCAGCTGTAAGTTTCCCCAACCTATTGACACAAGAGTGAGCTGTGTTTTTCCCCCTTTTGTTTTAGACAACAGATAAAGAAGTCCCCGGGCTAGTGCTAATGCAAGATTTGGCTTTCCTGAGTGGATTTCCACTGACATTCAAGGAAACAAATCAACTAAAAGCAAAATTGCCAGAGAATCTTTCTTCTAAAATAAAACTGGTAAGAGCATAGAAAATAGAGCAAACTAATATAGCACATCTCACTTAATGCATGACTTCTCTCGTGGTTCATTTCGTTCATAGAATAGCTGACAATCATAAGAAGCATAGAGGGTCTCTATTCTGCCACAATATGTTGTCATGGAGATGGCTTGTTATTTATAGGAGATCCTCATTCCTTACTCTTAATTTGGGCAAAATTCTAAGAGTCTTATTTGGTTTGCTGGTGTCCCAAATAGAAGCAGGATCATTTGTTTAACAAGTGAGCTTCTACGGTGTGTCAGGGGCTGTTACACCTGCTGCGGATATAGCAGTGGACGAAAAAGACAAAAGCCCTGATGGAACTTAGAGTATAAGGAAATGGAAGCAAAAGGAAGGAGGAGATGGGGGAAATCATACATGTGGTAAGTACACACAGGCTCCAACCTGCATATTTACTGGGAGCTTTTGCTCAAAGGGAGTGTGCTTCAGACATTTGGAACGTTTGCTAAGGTGAAATCTTCCTTCATTAATAGCTAACAGAGCCATTAACGTAGTAGGATTTAGACTTACTAACTCTTCACGCTTGACCAGTGATGCCATTTGTCAGAGTTGACTTTGGAGGCTGCCCTGTGACATGCCTTTTTCTTAACATTTATTGTTTTCAGAGCTATTTGCCTGGTTGATTTAGGGCACAGTTCATGTAGGTATACTTTCCTTTTGACCTTATGTCAAGATTCCTGCTATTCTGTCAGAAACATTCCAGGCTATAATCCGTGGGCGTGTTTTCTCTCAGAAGAAAGGGCATAAAGTTCTTGGTTCGAAATTTGTTAAGCTCTGGTTTTCTTGATTCTACAAAGCAATGCTCTTTAAATTCTGTCACTGTGTTTAGCTTACCGATTCTTACTTCCTGCTGATGTTGCTGTCACTGATGTGATTTGATACACCTGTATATGGCAGTACAAGGTTAGGAAAAAGGCCAGCTCATGCAACTGAAAAACAAATTAGCTCCTTCTAGGGATTCAATAACTCAAACCTACTAGGTTTTACTATGTCCTGGTGATTTTCTAAAACTTAAATCAGTTCCAGAATGGCTTGTTCAATCTATTGAAGTGTTTATTTTAGGAATAAAATTCACAGACATGATGCCATGTTTTAAAAGAGCAGGTGCATAAGGTAGTTTCAGGGAAGTCACTAAAAGAAAGGGCATTAATACAATATTACTGTAATTTACTGTGACCTTGAATGTGTCTTGAACAGAGGGTTGAGCGGGCAGAGAGTCCAGACAGGACAATATGCTGTTCACCCTACCTGCACTGTCCCTGCTGAAACAAACGACCTGGTCAGCCTTCAAGGATCCCATGCAGCCCTCCTCTTTGACCCCGTGTCTCGGATCCACACAGACATTTCCTATCTGCATGTAAAGTGGAAGGCTATACTATGCTTCTCTATATCTAATCTTATACTATCTTGTTTTGTTACTTGAATACTGAGTATGCAAACATACTGTCTCCAAATGAGATTATAAATAGCTTGAGGACAAACCCATGTCCTCCGACTTCTTTTGCACACCCACTCAGCAACCACTATCATTGAATTAAACTAAATGTGAGAATGCACTTGAGAGCTTTGGGAAGGTTTGCTATCTGCTCTGACATATGTTAAAGAAGTGAACAGAAACCAAAAATCAAATCACAAATGAAAAACCCATCATGAATGAAAACACGATGATTTAGAGTGAGCTGAAAATATGGACAATCTGATTTCTCAAAAGGCGAATTCTGTGTCCATCACATACAAAAATTCTATAGATAAGTTAGTGGTAATTAATCAGATCATAAAGACTCACCTCAAGGTATCTCAAACTAGAAAACCTTTAATCGAAAAGACTAAGTTATAAGACTATAATAGTCCACAAAAAAATTTTTATGAATTCAAATCTATGGTCTTGCAAATGGAACCTTTTTCAAATCCCACTTTTCCTCTGTTCCCTCCTGAGGGGTGAGGATGGGGATTCTGGTTTTGCTCTAAACAGAACAATGAAGGCAAAGTAATATTTGAGTACATGGTACCATAAGCCTAAAGTGACTCCTATGGATAATCGTACTGTTGAAGCGTTTTCCTTTATAGTCCAAGACGTTGTTTGTGGCAGGTTTGTATAGTCATAGCCTTTCTTCTTGCTCATTCTTTCAACAAGCACTTCTTGAGTGGTCCCCTAAGTGCCGGCCCCAAAATAATCACTAGGGGTACAAAGGTGAATAGGTAATTCCTGTCCTGAGACACTCACGGCCCAGGGAGGGGTCTCTGGGATAGAACTGCTCTAAGTGGCAGGAGGGAGGCCACCGGCCTTGGCAGAGGCCTTGTGGGAGCCTGGGAGGGTGAAATGGTTCAGCTGTTGAGGTCCTGAGGTCCAGTGCCTCACAGCCCTTTCCTCTCACATGCCACAAAACACCTGTAATGTGGCACACTCTACACGGAGCTCTGGTTTCCTTCCCCGACAAGCTTGCTTCTCCCAGTGAAGCTCTGAGTGTGGGTAACGGCATTACTTCTATATTCTGTGGAAACATCCACTTCCCCTTTCATTTTTCCTTCCCTCTCCCCCAACAGCTGAGTCACCTGGGTCATGTTGAGGGTCTCTCACAGATGTTTCGGGAACCATTCTCATCCTTGGCACCACTGAGAAGGCACTTGTTGAACCCAAATGTCTTGCTGGACTGCGGCAGCGTGGCTGAACTGGTTTTCCTGCCTCCAGCCTCCTCTTGTCTAATCTCTACCTACTACATCTTCCCCTACTGTGTTCCTTAGAATGGGGTCCTCCTCCTCCTCCTAAAGATGCTTCCTGTCTCCAAAATGAAATCCAGGCGCTTTACCCGGAGATCTTTCTCAGTCTGGCCTCAGCCTCCCGTCCCAGTCTCGGCACCAGTACAATCCCTGCCGGGGCTCTGGCCTCAGCAACAGTTGTCCCAGTTCTCTGCAAACACCATTGACTGCGAGCCTCCGGCCCTTTGCTCAGGTTGTTCTCTCTTCTTGGAATGGTCTTTCCTACTCTCTGCTGGGAGAATGGTTGCTTTGTTCAGGGCCCAGCCAAAATGCCTCCTGTCTGCAAAGCCTTCCTTGCCCCCACATACCTACAGCCGAGGTGGTCTCACAGCGCTTTGTGTAAACACTTATTTGGAAGGGATCACACCCAAAAACTATTTAAGTGCTTTTATTCAGTCAGTCATCCTTAGCACAGTAATGCTACAGTAACAGATGTCTTGAAATGTCAATGGCTTAAAAAGAGCAAAGGGTAAATGGGTCTCTATGGGGTAGGTGTCTAAAAGTTGCTCTCTCTTTGAGAAACTTGTGATTTAAAGAATTTAGATAAACTTATAATTTCAAGTAAGAATCTGTATATGGAGGCAGTTGCCCAAGCTAAGAACTTCAGCTTTCGGCTCTTGTTGCAACCACTCTTCCTTACCGCCTCCTGTCTCTCTTCCTGAAAAGTAATTAAGGTGTCCGGGATTGGGGCGCCACCTAGTGGCCAGCACAGGAGACCTCCTCCCCACCTTTTTCACCACTCAAAACTTGGTTGATGACAGTGGTAGACAATCTTTCTCATATACATAAGTATTTCCTTCTGCTCCTTACTTTTCAACTCTCTTCCAATTATTATATAGTTACCTTAGGAAAACGTCTGTGAAATTTCAAAATAGTTTTCAAGAATAAAAGCAGTTTGGAAGAAGAGATGAAGATAAGGTTAGTTTCTCATTAAATTTTAAATCAGAATATTAAAGCACGACATTTATTTATTCTAGAATAGTGATTTTAGCACTCTCAGGAGCCCTCCCAGGTGCTGTGGGAGCCACTGTGGGAGGTAGAGAAGGAGCAGGGGAGGCGGGGAGTGGGTAGTGAGAGAGACTGTGTAGGTACCACGCAGACAGAAGACTGTTCGCCCTGCATGGCCTTCCTCCCATCTGCCCCCCACACCTAGGCAGGGTGGTGACAGCAGTGCGGGCTGAGTATATGTCAGGCACTGCCAAGGTGAAAGAAGACAGGAAGACAGTACACACACCAGCACGTGCACACATACAGCCACACACAGTTTGTGCTAAGAGGTAATGGCCTGCATAAGAAAAAGGGGGAAGGGTATAAATAAAATTCTAACTCTAACCTCTAGTTTTTTGGCCTATGTAACCTTGAGAGGTGAGCGAAGTATAGTCATGTTGCAAATACAAGAGCTCAGAATGAACGCATAATAATTTGTGTTTGCTTCTGTTTTACAAATGAAAAAAGAAGGCCCTAGGCACGGTTAGAAAAGCCAGGTCAACAGAAGGATTTTGCTGTCCTAGATGAGTGGTTTCCAATCCTCTCCCTGCCCTTTTCAGTTCTGAAAGGTCTTTTTCATAGGAAATTGTGATACAGAGTTAGAACATAAACAGATCTAGGATGGTTTAGATTCTAGTGGAGGTGGGGAAGCCTGTTCCTAACACGTGTTGATGCTTATAATGGGCTTACGACCACTTCAAAAGCTTTGCTCCCAAAGGTGCTCTTCCTATGGAAGTGTTACCGGGAATGACATCGTACCTCTGCTCTTTGTCTTCTTGAAGGAAAGAATTCAGTTAAGAGACAGTTTGTGCACTGTAGAACAGCAAGAAGTTTACTAGTAAAAGCAAGTACACTCTGAGATAGGGAGCAGGCTGACCCAAGAGAGGGAAACAGCCCCTCCTTACATTGTGTGAGAGTTTTTCTTTCTATGGGTAGAATTTTCTCCCCTCTCCCTCACCAGTGCCTCTCATTATCCCAGCTGGCATGTCTCATATTCCCTTCTCGCTCCCAAGGCTGCCTGAACTCATTACAATGGCCCTGAGAAGCAGGGTGTACATTCTGATAAGCAGGATGGTTTGTCTCTCTTTCTAGCTTCTTACAATACATCCCTTTGATTGAGGGGTATGTGTGATCGTGGAATCCTGCTGGGCTAGTAAGGCATTAGTGCCCTAAGTGAGGGAAGCTGCAATGCGTGTTTGATCCAAGTAGGAGCTGCAACAAGGAGCTTTCTAACTGGGGCTGGGTCTCTCCTCCTCCTGCTCATTTCTATCTACCTGTCCTATCAGAAGCACTGTAAGCAGCCCTGCCAGACACTCCTCCTAGGTATGGGGCACAGAAACTGCTAGGCCGCCCTGCTAGCAGACCTGCTCTCCACCAATCCAGTGAAGTTACATTGTAGGGCTTAATCCCAGAAAAAGGAAATGGGTAATATTCTAGAACAAAGGGCACAAACTGGTGACCAAATGTATTTAGTTCAAATATATGACAAGCAAAAACATTTGAGCCAGCATTGAAAATTGGGAGATTTCATATAATTCTCAGGGATTCTGATCTCAGGAAATCTGACAGCACTGGGTGGCATTGGGTAGTGGCCACAGCTTTCAGATGTGGCCTAAGATGTCCCGTCTGCCACACTCCCTACCACTCCTTGTTTTTAATAACTGGTCTGTTCCATTCATTTGGGAAAAGTGGCTTGTTTAGGTTTTCTTGTTTTTTGAGATGTAGGCTTGCTATTTCATATATATGTGAAACTTCATCTTTAAATGTATATAATATATATTTAGATGTATACTATGTATACTGTATATTCTATATTATACGTATATTTAAAGTTCAGTGATCAAACTGGGAATCTAAAGGTGTCTCTTCTTTAGGGTTCAGTGTTTCCACAGGTAACCCTCTTGTTATTTTATAGTTGCAGCTGTACTCAGAGGCCAGTGTAGCCCTTCTAAAATTGAATAACCCCAAAGATTTCCAAGAACTGAATAAGCAGACGAAGAAGAACATGACCATTGATGGAAAAGAACTGACCATAAGTCCTGCGTATTTATTATGGGATCTGAGTGCCATCAGCCAGGTAAGGGATACAGAGATTATTTTAACACCCGAATCGCGGATTTAGATCGTTAAAGATGTATAGTCACTATATTAGAAGAAGGAAGAGGGTTTGAGTTGACTGGAACTTTTCTAATTTTCCCATCACTGCCATTGGTTAATATTAATTGAAGTGACTAGAATCAGATGCAAGAATCTTTTCTAAAAAGTGTGGGAAAGAAATGTCAGATATTTGTGTTGTTGTTGTTTTAACTATGCTGAGTGTTTTGTAGGTGTTGTAATGTTTAAAAGTAAGACTGGGTCTTTAAAAGTCTGCCAGAGCATCCTGAGAGTAGAGAGGGCAGGGGGAGAGACAGGAGGAGGAGGAGGTGGGACTGAAGGGACATTTTACATCTTCATGGGCCAAATGTTTTTCTCAGTCTAAGCAGGATGAAGACGTTTCTGCCAGCCGTTTTGAAGATAATGAAGAACTGAGATACTCCCTGCGATCTATCGAGAGGCACGCACCATGGGTTCGGAATATTTTCATTGTCACCAATGGGCAGATTCCATCGTGGCTGAACCTTGATAATCCTCGAGTGACAATAGTGACACACCAGGTACGTGACTTTTCATATATTACAGGGCTGTGGTTTCTTTTTCTGTCTTTTACTTTTCCCTAGTTTCATTTCCCTCATCCTTCTCACTTCCATTTCTACCTATCTTAGTCCTTCCTCACTTTCCTCCTTCCTTCGAAAAAGAAAATCACGCATTCACCCACTTTCTTTCTTTTTTTCATTAAAAGGATGTTTTTCGGAATTTGAGCCACTTGCCCACCTTTAGTTCACCAGCTATTGAAAGTCACATCCATCGCATCGAGGGCCTGTCTCAGAAGTTTATTTACCTGAACGACGATGTCATGTTTGGGAAGGATGTCTGGCCGGATGATTTTTATAGTCACTCCAAAGGTCAGAAGGTGAGTATCCAAGAGGAAGCGATATCTAGCTTGTAAGTCACTTAGAAGTTATAAACGGGAAATCAGGAATCAGTATATATACTACTGTATTCAGATTTGATCAAATAAGCATTTCGAGTACTAAGCCCAGGAAAGTTAACAATTTGGGAGAAAGAAAGCTACCTCCTAGTAATTTTTCACTTTTCTACATTCTCAGATATCCAGAACCCACTCTTTTTACCCAGCCCTGTAAATTTTCTCCTACAACAGCAGCAGAAAAAGCAAAATCACTATGAAACACAAAACCCTGGTTACAGTGTCAGCAAAATGACCAAGATAGAAAGTTAGCTCAATTTATTGCTTAAAGACATGGATGCAGTTTCACGGAAGGCAGCTGGTCTCACTGTGTCTTTGAGAGGCAGGAAGGGGAAGTGGTTATGAGCACAGACTTGGGAGCCAGCTGTTTAGAACCGTGCTGAGCAATGACCTGACCTTTGTGTGTCCTGCCTGCATAGTGGGGAAAAGAGGAATCCCCCGTAGCGTTGTTAGAAGGATTTATTGTTAGGCTGGAGGCTTATCACCGTAAGCTTGTAAGTGATAGAACTCTGCAACTGTACGTGGTAAATGCACAAAGCTACTTTTTCTGTCGCTGTTCATGCCACCCTGCTGTGCTCATTCTCTGGTCTCCCTGTTCAGCGGCCTCCCCCGTGTCAGATTGTAGGGCTGCAAAGTTGAGGTGTGGCTTCACGGGGGTGACACACAAAATCAGTGACTCTGTTCAGTTATTTCCATTCCGGCAGGTGTGCCCTGGGTGCCAAGGAGTGGGAGCACAGGAGGTTGAAATCAGACAGGAACCGGGAAGAATTCCCAGCTGAGTGGAAATGAACTTTGATGAACAAGTAGGAGTTAGTTAGTTTCCAAACAGATGGAATGGGCAAAAGGCATGGAGACTTCAAAAGGGGAGCATGCTTCGTTTAATGATTTTCATTTCAAAAGTAACCGTGTCCCGTATCACATTTTGAAAGCAGGTGAGTCCACAACTCAGATTGCTGCACTGACTAATTTATCACAGAATTTTATGCTTAGGGTGTTTAGTGTTCATCTGTAGCTTTTCTCAGCCTTGAGACAAGATTATGCATAAATACATTCAGGAGTTAATGACAGCTGTCACAGGAAAGCAGTGACTTGTGTGGTGTACTTTCCACCTGCTTTGGCATGCATTTGTACTCACATCCAAGTCTGACATGTTGCTATTTTATTTCAAAATGTATTATAAGACTCTGGTGTGAGAAACCACCCATGAGTTGAGTCCTGGTCTGCTTTCCTCGAGGAATGGAACAGAGTAAATGTGCTCAGTAAGAACTGCCAAAAGAATACAACTTAGAAAATGACTACCGGAGCAGGCAAACTAAAAGCAAACTATGCCAATGAATGTAGTCAGCCCGTGGAAAATATTAACCTTTGCTAGAGGCTCCATTTTTATTTTTTTTAAAGGAATCCTAATTTGAGAGTTAAAAAGTGTCAGAAACCAGAAACCGGTGTACATTCTCTCTGGTTTTATCGTAGGTTTATTTGACATGGCCTGTGCCAAACTGTGCTGAGGGCTGCCCAGGTTCCTGGATTAAAGACGGCTATTGCGACAAGGCTTGTAATAATTCAGCCTGTGATTGGGACGGTGGTGATTGCTCTGGTAAGGATGTGTTCAAATGTAATTTGCTTCAGTTTATGGAATTTTTTCATTCCTAATCATTAGTGAACATGGACAGTGAATTAGACGTTCTTCAGGTATTAAAACAATCCGTAATCCAGAGACTCTGGAGGTGATGACTAGTGTCTGTGTGATCCAGCTTTTCGTATTATCCATCGATGAGGGCATTTTCCCATGTTGGCCTGGCATTTGAAAATGCCTTATCTTATTATTGAAAATATGGAAATCAGGAATACCCTTAATCACGTAAGCTCGAGAGCAAGGACATCTGTAACTGGTTCTCACAGGAGCTCATGGCTGGTGGCTTTTAGCAGCAGATGGCTATACATAGGTCAGTGTGTGACTAAAGAGATGGCAAAAGAAATAAATGTAAAAAAAAAAAAGAAAGAAAGAAATGTCTCATCTCTTCAGCATTTCTTCTCCCTTTCTTACATGCTTATATTTGGACTTGTTGGTAACAATAAGTTCTTTACTTTTATTTGTTGCCGTCAATTTATAAAGCATTTAAATTTATGAAACATTATCCATTATCCACCTTAATTTCTTAGTCACCTGAGAAAGAGAGAGTACATGCAGAGATGTTGTCATCCCCGTATTTCATATGAGGAAACAGATTTGGAAAAGTGTTGAGTACTGGAGGAAACAAAACTTCAAGTTGTGTTTCAGTCAGATCTATCAGATGCTCTTTTGAGAAATAGAAGCAGCTGCAGGGAGAACACACAGACATGCAGAGTGGATCTGTGCAGCCCAGAGAACTCAGCCACTACTAGAACGTGGACATTAGATAACGAGGTTAGCACCCATAGTCGGTCATGTTTCGGGCAGTTCTGACAGCCACAGTCTTGGAATAACCTCTTCCTGTGTCCCTGTTCCTCCCTCCACGTCTACACGTGTCCCCTGGAGCAGTTTTGAAGTCTGTGCCTCTCGGTTGCACAGATAGTAAGTGCCCAGCCCACAGTCAAGTAATGCCCCCTTTTCAGTTCGTTTTCTTCTTAAGCTACACGAGATATCTTACTAAAGAATGAGGTGAATGCTTTCTGACTGAACCTTGGGCATCCATCTTGAAAACACTATTAAGAAATAAGGAACTATCTCTTTTTTAAGATTACAAGTGCAACAAGGTTCTGTTTTCCTCTTCCCTCTATAGGTAACAATGCAGGGAGTCGCTATGTTGCAGGAGGCGGAGGAACCGGGAGTATTGGAGTTGGACAGCCCTGGCAGTTTGGAGGAGGAATGAACAGTGTCTCTTACTGCAATCAAGGCTGTGCAAATTCCTGGCTCGCTGATAAGTTCTGTGACCAAGCCTGCAATGTCTTGTCCTGTGGGTTTGATGCTGGTGACTGTGGGCAAGGTATATTTATTGCCATAAAAACACAGAAGGATCAGGGGATAAAACTCCTTGATAAGTAGAGAGGGTAAAGTAATTATTCTCAGTGTATCCGTTTCCCAGCTTTGCATCCAAACTAGTTGTAAGTTAAAAGAGAAGGACACAGATCTTTAGAAAACAGTAGATACTAAGGCTACATCTTTTCCTTTATTGCTTGAGTCTGATTTTTCTTTTTACTAAGCTGATTGACCTTCGTAGAAAAATACATGATGATGGTTTAATTTGGAAATAACAAAAGACCAATCATTTATTAGATAAGGATGGTTTGAATACTATATCTTGTTGATAGCTTATTAATGGAGGTGGTTTTGGCAGAAAGTTGTATTTTTTCAAATGGACAAAAAGATGGAAGTTGACCATTGGAATTTGCTGTCAAGAATTGTGTGGTGTCTTGGTAGTGAGGCAGACTCAGCAAACATTCCATGTTGATAATTGTGGTGGCTTCAGATAGTAAAACGAGCCCTCCTCTGCCAGTAGCTCTTAGATTAGAATTTCTGATTACTTTGAAGTCCATTTAAAGGCATTCTTAGTAAAAACTCAGACTCTAAGAATTAAAGGAAAGGGAAGGGAAGTGCCTAATTTTTTTTAAGTCATGTTTGTGCTTTTTCCTCTAGATCATTTTCATGAATTATATAAAGTAACTCTTCTCGCAAACCAGACTCACTATGTTATTCCAAAAGGTGAGCACCTGCCTTATTTCAGCTTTGCAGAAATAGCCAAAAGGGGAATTGAAGGCGCTTACAGTGACAACCCAATAATTCGACATGCTTCTATTGCCAACAAGTGGAAAACCATCCACCTCATAATGCACAGTGGAATGAATGCGACTACAATACATTTTAATCTCACACTTCAAAATACAAACGACGAAGAATTCAAAATCCAGATAGCAGTAGAGGTTGACACAAGAGAGGAACCCAAGCTGAATTCTACGACCCAGAGGTCTTACCAAACTTTGGTTAGCCCCATAACACTTCTTCCAGATGCGGAAATCCTATTTGAGGATGTTCCCGAAGAGAAACGCTTTCCAAAATTCAAGAGACATGATGTTAATACAACAGGGAGATTCCAAGAGGAGGTGAAAATTCCCTTGGTAAATATTTCACTCCTTCCAAAAGAGGCCCAGTTACGTCTCAGTAACCTGGATTTGCAATTGGAACGTGGAGACATCACTGTGAAAGGATACAACCTGTCCAAGTCAATCTTGCTGAAATCGTTTTTGATGAACTTACAGGACGCCGCAGTACAAATAAACCACGGTGAAAGAAATGATAGTTTGGAGGTTCCACTGGCAAAACAGGTTCACAAAAGCATGTTGCCAAACAGCTTAGGAGCATCTGAAAGGTTACAGAGGACAGCTTTTCCAGCGGTGACAATGAAAGTCACTGGCCACTACCAGCGTCAGAATCCACCCTCGGACTTGGAAACCAAAGCAAGCTTTAGATCTGAAACTCAGACCCAAAAAGTAGGCGGCGGAAGTGTGTGGAAAGAAAAGCTCTCATCTCTGATGGTTCCACTGGAAACGCATGTGCCCAAAGAAAACAAAATCACAGGGGAAGAAGAGAAAAACAGAATGGAGGACAATCCTCAAAATCACATAGATCTTAATGAAGTGTTACCCAGAAGAAAACTGCAACATTACACAGACAGTTACCTGGGCTTTTTGCCGTGGGAGAAAAAAAAGTATTTCCAAGACCTTCTTGATGTAAGTGACATCCAGCCTTGTTCCTTCCCATGCTCAGGAAAAAATAACCTTGTTAAGTGATAATAATCTAATAGCAGCTACATTTGGTCCAACACTTTTCTGTGCCAACCACTGAACTATATGTTTTTCTTAGGTGGTTTCATTTATTGTCCCAATAACCCTAATAATAAAAATAGCTTATAGCAGTTTCTCCTAAGTATTGTTATCCCCATTTTACAGTTTAGAAAACGGTCTTGTTGTGAAAATGAGCAAGGGATTCCGCCTGGGGCATAGCCTGAGTAAGCGGTAGAACAGGAATGGTATCTTTGCTTGCCATGCTGTGATTTCAAAAAAACGCTTTTGTGTGCACTGCATGAGTCAGATCTGATATTTTCCCAGCTTTGCTGATGAAAAAAAACCAAGGTGAGAAGTTCCTTAGCTTCCCCGACATCACAACAGCTAGTCAGTGTGAGCCAAGCGTCAGAGTAGGAGAGCTTTCCCTCCCGAACCATGGCCTCCGCAGAGCTGCGGTGTCTGTATGTCTCCCGAGAGCCATCACTGCTAACAGCTGGGGAAGGCAAGATGCTTAGAACACAGTCGCTGCTAATGGTTATTCAAAGAGCAAGTCGGGAACACAGATTTGTGGGCGAATAATTGTAGCAATGTGACAGGTATCTCTGTTGAGGTGTGTGCAAGGAATCCAGAAGGAACATTCCTTATCTTTGCCTGGAGGTATTGGGAAAGACATCCTTGAAGAAGTACCCTGTGAGCCGGCTTTTGAAGGGTGGGTAGGAGTTAACAGACTCAGAAAACTCCTGTGGGATTGTGAACAAATCCCAGTCATGAGTGGCTGTCAGGCTGGGAGAAAGGAGGATGAAGAGGGGAACTATGTCTTATTCCTTTCATTGTCTTCAGGAAGTATCTTGTACCTGGCACAGTAGGCATTTATTAATTGTTGAATGAAGGAATGCAGAGTTTGTGCCTAGGTTTATTTTCACACTGTTTTTCCTTGTTTTAATTGCAAAAGTGCCATAAGCTGGTATTAGAAATTGCAAGCTATGTAACAAGAGATACAGTAAAAAGGGGAAAGGTCTCCCTCCTTCCTTCCTTATCTCCCCACTTGAGATAATCACGATTATAATTTGGTGGGTATTTTTCACTATTTTTCTATAGGTATGTAAACATATAAACCATATGGTTTCTGTTTTGCAACAGTGAAGTTACACTATACATATACTGCTCTGCAGTTGCCTTTTGGTTTGTGACATGTGGGCAAATTGCCCATGTGACTGCCATTGTTCTTTTTAACAGCTGCAGGCTAGTTCCAGTGTTTTGCAATTTCAAATAGTGTTGCAATAAATATTCTCATACACATATCTTACTCTTGAGGATGTTTTTATTTCTGTCGGTAGAATTGCTAGGTTAAAGGGTCTTGTGCATGGAAATTTCAATATGTCCTTCTGAAATGTTGTACCACTTCATGCTTCTACAAATAAGTATCCACGACTGGTTGTTTCGCCACAGGCTAACCAACACCAGTTATCATCAACCTCTTTACATTTTTATAGCTTGAGAAGCAACACTATTGCGTCCTTTGTAAAGTGTGTTCATATTCTTTGCCAATATTTGCCCATTCAGTCATTTTTACCTCTTATAGGGTTCTTTACATTTTATAATACTAAGACAATTATATGGTGAAACCAGTTTGTATTTTAGTTCTTGTGTTCAAAAGTCAAGTACTTGCTGCTTTGAAATCACCGGTAGAAAAGCTTGATATGAAAACACTATCAAATTTATTTGTAAATAAATTTTCTAAATGTTGTATTGAATGGCTATGACATCTCCTGGTTAATGACTATTCTTTGGCGAATCCCCTTCATGCTACAGCTGTTGTTCTCAGGCCAATGTTGGTGATACTTCACTAGAATCCAATTCAGTCCTGCTCTTAGTGTCCGTTAAGTGATGTGTGAGTGCTCATTTCATTTGCCCCTCACGGATCGTTAGTGACTAGTCATTACCACATTCTATAAATGGCACCTCTATCTCTTGTTAACCGAATATACTTGTGCATTAAACATAACGCTGTGGTGTGTGGAATTCTCTTTTCAGGAAGAAGAGTCATTGAAAATGCAATTGGCATACTTTACTGATAGCACACATACTGGGAGGCAACTGAAAGATACATTTGCAGATTCCCTCCGATATGTAAATAAAATTCTGAATAGCAAGTTTGGATTCACATCTCGGAAAGTCCCTGCACACATGCCTCACATGATCGACCGAATAGTTATGCAAGAACTGCAAGATATGTAAGTCTGGCTTGTGTTTGGGTTGCTTGCATGTGCTCACAGCTAAGGCTGCTTGAAACTTACATCTTTGCCGTGCTAAATTTGTGGCTCTAATATTTGAGGAGTCATATGTTGAAGGTATTGTCTAAATAAGTGGGAAGGAAACAAATGCTAACTCCACAGATGTTAGGCACCGTGTATATTTTAAACATCTCGAGCTCATTGTGTGTTACATCTGTACAGGTTTCCTGAAGAATTTGACAAGACATCATTTCACAAAGTGCGCCATTCTGAAGATATGCAGTTTGCCTTCTCTTATTTTTATTACCTCATGAGTGCAGTTCAGCCATTGAATATATCTCAAGTTTTTGATGAAGTTGATACCGACCAATCTGGTGTCTTATCTGACAGAGAAATCCGAACACTGGCTACCAGAATTCACGACCTGCCTTTAAGTTTGCAGGTATTGCATTTTCCCCCCTAAACTTTGTGACGTTTTAAATAAAACTTTTAATTGTGATACTTTCTTTTTCTCCCCCTGTATCTGTCAGTGTAAGTCAAGTAAAAGCAATTCTTAATATTTAATGAGGGTGTTCCCAACTAGTTCATTTTTAGTGCCAGAATTAAAACCAAATTTGGAGTTCGTATTTTATGAGATTACTTTTTTAGGCTTGCAGTGCGGATCGCTATTGTATTGTCTGGAGAAGAGCCAGACCATCCCTGAGTTTAAGACTCTCGTGACGAGTTCATTCAGGGGCTTCGGGAATGGCCGACTGGAGAGCCCAGCCAGGCCCGTGATGCTGCACAGGACCCCCTGTCATGGTCCCCTCTAGTCCCAGGAGTAGGAAGCTCACTATTGAGAGTGCCAAGATGCATCCAGCTGCAGGTCACCCTTCTGGTGATCCCCTGGACCATCTTGTGTAAAATGGTACCTCACAGTCCAGGATGTTCTACTTTGAGACGAAGATGCAATACCTGTATTTGTTTTGTCTTGTTCTGCTCTTTTTAGGGTATCTTTAGCACAAGAATCATATAGTCAAAGTCTCTTTGAAGATAGAGTTTATTAAACATTTTGGAGACTTTTACATAGTTTTTATTTTAAAACCACAATCATTACTTGTAACATACATAGGAGGTTTATCCTTTTATTTTTCTTTAAGGATTTAACGGGTCTGGAACACATGTTAATAAATTGCTCGAAAATGCTTCCTGCTAATATCACTCAACTAAGCAACATCCCAGCAACTCAGGAAGCATACTATGACCCCAATCTGGTAAGTGGAATGCGTTCTTTTATGAAAAACAGAAAGTGTTTCCTTATCGGGTGTTATTTACACCATTTCTGTATGGCACTTCAAAAACTAGAAGTGGGCTCTGTGTGTATATATAATTTTGGTGGAAAGTAGCACAGATAATCCAGAATAATTTATATCTTGTTTTGGAATATCTTTTCTCTTACCCAATGGATGTTAAGCTAATATTGAAATCAGTTGCTTACATTCTATAATTAGGCCTCCTATTCACTAAGGATGGCAGAAACTAGCTCTAAAGTAATCTCGTTGGCTTGGGAGAATAGTCCTGAGGTTAAACATTAACCAAGGAAGTACGAGTATTCGTCAACTGGAATACCGTCTTTCATCAAAGCTAAGCTGTTTTGATGCTGACACTTTCTTGATCTTCCCAGAAGGTGCTGTGGATGATTGACATACGTATATGTTGGAGTGCCACTTGGCTGAAATGATTGGAAGACTGTTAATTATAAAATGCTTCCCAGTTTCAGAGAAGTGATAATGTGAAAGAAAAATGTGTATTTAGAATTGATGGAACAAGGGTGTAATATAGCCATTAATTGATGCTTACAATTAATTTTTACTGCTATATGGAAAAATGTTTACAAAATAAAATTCGTTGGGGGAAAATAGGTAGTACCATATACACAGTATGATTTGAACTATGGAAAACTCCCAAATACCTTCACACACGCACACATGCACACACACACCCCAAAAAGTAACAGAGATGACAATAGATTAAATCATAAGTGCTTTTTAATTTCCTTTTTCACGCTGGTATTTTGCATATTTTCTCTAACGAATAGCTTTTACTTTCAGAATAAATCAGAATAAAATGTTATTTACAAATTTTTTCCACCTTGCCAATGATCAAGCCATATATAAATAATTTATAGTAAACTGCAGGTAAGACATTTATAAATGAATGGAGAAAAGAGTAACAAATCAATAAAAAATCTGGTTCCTGATTGAAGGAATCATTCATTTAGCATTCACAGTGCACGTCAGGGACTGTGTTCCTCTCTTCTGTTCTCAGAGAGCCCCAGGAAGGCTCACAAGGAGACACAATGTGATGAGTGGCAGCCGCTCGTGACAGAGGTTAGCACAGGAGCCATCAGAATACGTAGACAAACTATAAGTATCGTTGACCATGCACTGGTTGGTTTAGCATATGACATGGATTAGTATATAGATATGTGCCACTTAAAACTTTATTTACAAAAACAGGCAATTAGCTTGCGGGCCATAGTATACCAATTAGATTTTTAAAAACATTGTCTTGATTACTAAGTATTTTGATACCCTCTTAAATTTTGCACCTGAGGCAGATGCTTTGTTTGCCTTACCTGGTCCCTAGCCCTGATGTAATGTCTGTATTTTCTCACAGCCACCAGTCACTAAAAGTCTAGTAACCAACTGTAAACCGGTAACTGATAAAATCCACAAAGCATATAAGGACAAAAACAAATATAGGTAAGTAGACATGCAATTTCCTCTTTGTTTAGTTTAAGAATAATTATGACAAGAATCTCGTATTTTCATATAGTTTTACAGTAGTTTATTAAGCATTCTTTTAAAATGTATTTGAGATTGTTTTCTTATGTGAGATTGAAACATTAAGTCATTCTGAGGATGTTGAGTCTGTTAAAGTTTTATAAAATGTATTTCTTATTGAAAGTTTGTTTTTCATATCCATGTAAATATTTACACTTTTTAAATGTTTGGTAATTAGGTTTGAAATCATGGGAGAAGAAGAAATTGCTTTTAAAATGATTCGTACCAATGTTTCTCATGTGGTTGGCCAGTTGGATGATATAAGAAAAAACCCCAGGTACTGGATTTTTAAATTAATTAATACTTTATTTTTTAGAGCGCCTTTAGGTTCACAACAAAATTGAGCAGAAAGTATAGAGAATTCCCATAACTTTAAAAATTATCTTTAATCATGCAAACATGCATAAAAAAAAAAAGCAACAGAACTAAAGAGAACGGAGTGATTTATTTCTGTTTGGAGCAGATGGAAATGGCTAATGATGGAGGTAGTGTTTAGACTGAGAGATAAGAGTTGTGAGTTGAGATAGGGTCCACTCATGCACAGACTTCTATGAGTCAAGTGACGTGAGCTGTTCAGTGCCACTAAGGGGTGGGACTGCATCACAGGGGAGGTGAGGCCAGACAGCTGGGCCTCTCAGCATTTCTAAAATTAAATATTTTTTATCGGAGTCTTTGAAATGGTTTTGGAAGTCTTCAGTTTCACCTCATTTAAATTATGATTTTAATTATAAATACTCTGAGATGTAAAAGTTCTAGACATGTTCAAACCATGGTATTTTTTTCTGAAAATCCCATTCTTGTTTGGGCGTAAGGGCAGAAATTGGAATTTTAAGAAAAATGAAACTATCTTGAATGCTTATTTAGTGTATTTAGTAATTCAGGAAGTACTTTATTTCCTACAAAATAATAAATGCATACTTCCCGTAAGCCAAGTAAACAGTAAGACACAATAATTAATAATCACCCAGCCTGTTGCTCCCTTTGCACATGCTGTTCCCTCTGCCTGGAATGCCCTGCTCTAATTTTTAAAAATAATTTTAACTTTAAGAATCAATTTCGGTATGTGCTTTTTGCTTCCCCCATTCTGTTGATATGCTTTCTCAGTCATTAGTGATCTGTAGTAATGCCATTTGAGAATGTGCAGTTCTTAGTTATACCTTCTCCTTTTATATCCTTATGCCTATTTGCAAGTTGTTGGATGAGTTGTTGAATTCATAGACCTCTGTGGTACTTCAGGAGATAGGATTTTACTAAAAAGACACAATGGTAAGCCAACCTTCACCTGCAGTGTCTGCCAGGCCCAGATACACCCTGTGACCCTGAACAGATTTTATCATTTTGAGCCCTTTCTTGTTTTGTTTTACTTTTATGGGGGCTCATTTTAAGTCAGGAGTGGGAAAATTAGTCTTCTGACTTCATCTCTAAGGATAGGTTTATCCCCTTCACAAGGATTTTGGGCTGGGCAGCACCCAGGCTTTGCGTTTCCCTCGGACCTCTTCATCGCTGCTGCCCTCCTGCTTGTGTTGGCTTCATCCTCAGGCTGGAGACGGGGCAGCTGCCGCAGTTCTAGATGTCCCTGCAGACGGAGCCATGTTCTGAGGCAGAAAGGGCTTACCTTTTGCTGTGTGTCACGTGTTGTCCCCTCCTCACACCAGTCACTGTGAAGGGGAAGGATTCGCTCATGCTAATTAGAAGCTGTCTCTGGGTTGGGCTGGGGTCACCTCCATGCAAGTCAGCTCATGGTGGTAGAAATACCCAACAAAGTGTAGATTCTCTTTAGAAAGAGAGGGGAGTGTTTGCTTGGCACCCCGAAGTGTCTGCTTTAGCTACCCTGTATCCACACACACCCTTTGTCTCATACATATACTTTCTTTAATTTTTCCCAAATTTTGAAAAAATTTTCAAGGTACAGAAAACAATTTTTTAAATTTTAAATAAATTTTTATTTTAAAAAGTACAATAAATCCCATAAATACTTAACCCAGGTTTTAAAATTATCAGCCTTTTGTCATCTTTGCTTGATCTTGCTTCATCTATTTACACATATGTTTTATTTTTGTTTTTGCTGAACTCTTTGAAAATTGGTTGCAGACATCCAGACACTTTACCCCTAATTTAGCATATGTCTTCTAAAACAGTCACACCACAAGACCTTTCACACATATCTAAGAACCTTAACATTGACTAAATAATGCCATCTAATAGATAGTCTGTCTTCAGATTTCCCCAGCTGTCTCTAGATGTTCTTTATAGCTGTTGTTTGTTTTTAATCCAGGATATAGTAAAGGCTCATGCATTATACTTGATTGACATATCTCTTTAGTATTTTTTTAATTTAAAGCAGTCCCCATGTTTAGCGAATAGCTAGGATAATGAACTTTCACATGCCCATTACTCATCTTCAGTAAGCAATTTATGGTTGATGTGGTTTCATCTGAACACACCCACTCCTTCACCACTACCCAATTATTTTTGCATCAGTCTCAGACATTGTATCATTGTATGTAAAATTTTCAATATATTTCTCTATAAAGATTCTTAAAAAATAACCACAATACCATTTATTATTCCTTAATATGATAAACTGGTCAGTGTACACATTTCCCCAATTGTCTTTTATATGTATTTCTTTCCTTTTATATGTTTTTAAGTTTGTAGGTTTGAAGTGGCATCAAGTAAATTCATTACAGTCTGTGGGTTTTCCTTCAATCTCGCTCTCCCTTTTTCACCATATAATTTTTTGTGTGTGTATATGAAGAAACCCAATTATATATTCTGTATATTTTCTACACTTTGGCCTTCTCTGATTGTATCCCAGTTGTTTAACATGTGCCTCTGTCCCTGTATTTCCTGTAAATTGGTAGCTGGATATGAGAGGTCTTTATTATTATAAATTAAAGTTTGGTGGGTTTTTTTGTTGTTTTTGGTTTGGGGTTTTGTTGTTGTTGTTGTTGTTGCTGTTGTTTTAGCAAGTGTACTTCAGAAGTGCTGTTCTCTACCTACCATTTTTATGGGCTCTCAGTTTAGTGACTTTTGCCTTGAAGGAAACTTGAAACAGTAGGGAGGCACCTCTGTAAGATTACAGAGGAATGGAAAGCAATTCCTTTTTGCCAGAACTCTAGCATCTTACAGTTTGCTTGGAGACATATTAAGAAAGAGTCATCAGAGTCATAGAATCTATATAGCTTTGAGGCTATCCCAATATCTATGTGACTGCTCTTAGTAATATTACTGTCAGTTCAGAGAACTGGTTTTAGGTACTTACTCATTTTTCCCCTGGTTGCTAACAAAATGCTCCAGTCAGTTAACTACATTTATTAAACACTTACTTTGGAGCACGCCAACTGGAAATCATTCATTTATTTCCACAGCTAGAAGGCGCTTTCAAGATTATCTTTCCTAGTGCTGTGTTACAGGTGAGAACTATCCAAAGAAAAATTGACAGAACATTACTCCCCCAGAGAATCGTATTAGTACATGTAACACCTTGGCACATAAACCATTTAAATATATTTGGAATCCATATTTCTTGTTTTGTTAAGTCAGGATCATCCTTATGCTAACCAGTAACCCCGGGTCTCTGTTATTTCCAGGAAGTTTGTTTGCCTGAATGACAATATTGACCACAATCATAAAGATGCCCAGACAGTGAAAGCTGTTCTCAGGGACTTCTATGAATCCATGTTCCCTATACCATCCCAGTTTGAGCTGCCAAGAGAGTATAGAAACCGTTTCCTTCATATGCATGAGCTGCAGGAATGGTAAGTGCTCGTGGTTCATATACATGTGTATTTTTTTTAGAGTGATGCAGTTTTTTAAATGTGTTATTTGCTCTATAATTTCTTTGCAAAATACACTTATAGTTTTTATGGAGCATAAGAATTGAAATGTACTTTCTACTGAGCTCACTGGCCGAGCACATCTGCTGAGCCTTATTCATTGTCGTTACTTCCATCAGAGTAGCCAGCCACCCTGTTTCTTGAGCACCTGCTATATGGCAGACACTGTACTGGGCAGTATGTTTAGTCTTTACAATGAAGGGCACTGTCATTGCCATGTTACAGATGAGAACATGGTAGTAGAAGCTGAAGGATTTGCTCAAGGTGAGTTATTAGTAGCTGATAAGTAGCAAATCCTGCCTAATTCCCCCCTCTCCTTCCCCCTGAGAATATAGTGGTATGACTCCCCTACCTATGGCTCCGTGGGTGCTCCTTTTTGGCCTCACTGTGTCCTGTGTTCTTATGTGGGGAGCGGGAGCTGAGACCCCTCCTGCCGCCCCGCATGACACATGGCGCAACGAGCAGGGTATAGTGCCGGCCAAAGCTCTCCGAAGGGCGGTGGAGCAGTTTGTACATATGAACACTCAGTCTCAGGAAGACCAGGAGGAGCAGCTGCCGGAGAGCTGGACCCCCGTGGAGGGGTGGGAAGATGTGGATGGTTCCCCAACCAGCATAGGCCAGAGAAAGTGAAGGTCGTTGCAGCCCTGTGGGCTGGGAAATCCTTGCTGAGGCCCTCACCCCCCAGGTTGGGGAGGACTTGGAGCCCTTGCCTTGCGGAGCGGGCACATATTGTAGAGTCGGCACACAGCCCTGGTGAATGATTGTGGACTATGAGGAATTGCTTTCCATCCCTGATTTTGTGGACCGCTTGACTGTTTGCTTGGGAACATACCACCATAGTGGAACCTGGTGGATGTTTGTTTTTGTGTCTCAAGTGGCCGCTGCTGAGAATATGTGAGAGCCCTGGCTGAGTCCAGGAAGTCTGTCTGTGCCCAGAGAGGGGGGCAGTGCCCTGAGAGGCCCTGGCTGTGTCCAGGGTGCCTGGCTGTGCCCAGAAAGACCGGTGGTATCCTGAGAAACCCTGGCTGTGCCCAGAAAGACCGGTGGTATCCTGAGAAACCCTGGCTGTGTCCAGGAAGTATGGCTTTGCCGAGAGAGGGTGGCAGTGCCCTGAGAGCCCTGGCTGTGCCCAGGAAGTCTGGCTCTGCCCAGAAAGAGTAGTGGTACCCTTAGAAACCTAGGCTGTGCCCAGAGAGAGTGGCAGTGCCCTGAAAGGCCTGGCTGTGCCAGGGGAGACTGGTGGTACCCTAAGAAGTCCAGGAAGTCTGGCTGTGCCCAGAAGGACTGGTGGTGCCCTAAGAAACCCTGGCTGTGCCCAGAGAGCCTAGCTGTGTCCAGGATATTGTATCCACCTCCAGGCTCCTCGCACAGGGCCCCTCGCGGAAGGTACTTGTCACGTAGATTGTGAGGTGAGACCCTGTAGGGGTGGAGTGTGGGGACAGAGCCAGGAGTGCAGTTTCTAGGCTCTCGGCTTCACATAGAAAGGTGCTGGCTCAGGTAGTAAATAGCCATCAACTGTGATTGGATGGCTGTTGCTAGTTGGCCATCAGCTGTAACCAGTGAGCCATTGGCCACTAATATAACTGCTGTGGCTACGCTAGCAGCAAATGGGGCCCTAGCAAGAAGATGGTGGCTGAGCTGGCAAGCGCGGATTGCAGAGAGGCGGATGCCGCCAGCGAGACTATAGTGGTGTGACTCCCCCATCTATGGCTCCGTGGGTGTTCCTTTTTGGCCTCACCATATCCTGCGTTCTTAAGTGGGGAGCAGGAGCAGAGACCCCGCAGGCCTCCCTGTAGGACAAATGGCACAGCAAACAGGGTCCCCCGCACGACACACTTTTAGAGCAGGAACTTCATTTAATTCATCTCTGTATACACAGGAAGTATTGAGTGACTGAGGGAATAAATGAATATGAATGACTAAATGAAAATGATTGAAAGAGTGCTTTTGTTTAAATGCTAGAAGTAATTTTCTTTTGAAGTCTTCTCCTCTGCCTGGATAACTTTACTAATTCAAATATAATGAAAAAGCAAACTCATGTGAGAAACGTATATTATGTTAACATTTTAGGATTGCCTCCAGTGTTTCTGTGTTTCATGTTGTTTTTGCTAAATAAATAACTCATGCTAATACAGTGAAACCATGCACAGAGCTACATAATTGTTTCTTTTCTCTTTGAACAGGAGAGCATATAGAGACAAATTGAAGTTTTGGACTCATTGTGTACTAGCAACATTGATTATGTTTACTATATTCTCATTTTTTGCTGAACAGGTAAGTTTTATATATTTTATGTAGGGATCAAACAGTATTTCTTGGTATATTAGTATCTGATTCTTTTAGAAAATAATATAAATTCACGAGAAAGTTTTTTTTGTTTGTTTTTCTATTGGGGAATTTTGGGGAACAGTGTATTTTTCCAGGACCCATCAGCTCCATGTCAAGTAATTGTTTTCAATCTAGTTGTGTGTGTGTGGGGGGGTGTGCATCTCACTGGCCCATGTGGGAATCGAACCGACAACCTTGGTGTTATGAGTACTGCACTCCAACCACTAAGCCAACTAGCCTCCCACTGACAGCTTAGCTCCAAGCTCAAGCCATTGTTTCTTACTGGCCCATGTGTGAAATGAACCGGTGACTTTGGTGTTATGAGCACCACACTCTAACCACTGACCCAACCGGCTGCCCACAAGAAAGTTTTAATTTCTTCTATTGGCTTACAGCTCATATGTCAATATGTCAAATATATTTCATAATATTTAGGCATCAAACATAATAGTCTTTTATTCATTTATCTTCTAGATCCATTACCAGTATTCTTTTTACCTGGAACTCAATAGATTAACTTGCAGAGTTCAAGCTAAAACTGAAAAGCTCTAATATTTTTAACTCAAAACCACCTAGAATCCTCATCTGATACTATTTTTTTAGGGTTTTCCAATTCTTTTTCTTTAACCTTTCCAAAAGTGATCGTAGTATCTTCTCTTCAGACTTCCCACGTTCTGTAGATGGTGCCCCTCGTACTCACTTACATGTTCCCCACTAACATTTCCTTTGAATTGCTGAGAGCTCTCCAGGCAGGCACACACACAGCCTCCTTCAGCTCCTTCAGGTGAGGGTCCAGAAGTAGGAGGGAGATTTGTGAGATGAAAACAAAAGGGCAAGAGCATCCTTAGTAGGCCGCAGGTATGAAATGCTCTGAAGAAAAAGGAATGAGGAAGGAAGGGAACAGTGTCTGGGCTGACCTGACTGGTGCAGGGCAAGCGGACCTCACCTCAAGCCTCCTTCCTAGGTGCCTGCTGAGTGGAACTGTTCTAGCTGTCACTCACGGGAATTTACTTCAAGAAGGAAAAGGAGGTCAAAGTACCAAGAGCTTTAGGATAAACAGCTCCTGGGCTTCCTGCCACAGATGGAAGGAAATTCGAGAAATGGAAAATTGGGCAGGCAAATAGGACTGCGATTTAACCTTCATCTACTTCCCCGGGGAATATAATCTTGTTCTTGATATTTGTTGCTATTGTTCCTGGCAGGTAAAAAATCTTAGGAAAAAAAGAAATCTTAAAAAGTCTATGTCTGCTTTTAGAGCAGAAGAGCAGGGAGGAACCTATGAGTCTGCTGCTTGCTGGCCTGCGATGGGGAAGGAGAGGGACCCTGGCTGAAGGGAGCAGCTGGTCGCAGTGGAAGGGAACAGCAGGGTCAGGCTTCCACCCGCTGTCTATACCGGCAGAGAACAGAGGACCAGAGAGGCAGGAGGAGGGAGGAAGGAAGAGAGGAGTAAATCCCCTCTCCTCTCTGACACCTGCTCTTTACTTACTTGAATCAAATTCCTTAACCTCTGCCATGCTCACAAACAAACCAGCCAGTGCTGCCTCTTCCTCTGCCCCAGAATTCCAGCTCATCATTCAAACCATGGGGGTTTATGCTTTGGCAAAGCCCCACTTCCACCTCAAGATGGATGAGTAGACAGTAGGATCCCAAGTTAAAATCATAAAAGTCATGTTTATTTTTCTCATCGAAACTTTATTACAATGATGGTCAGATTTTCTGTTTCACATGTCTTATGGATTAACTGTTTCTCTGAGAAAGAAATATTTATCCAGGTTCTAAACTAGTAAATTACAAATGAACTTTTTGCCTTACAACTCATTCATAAATTGAGTATTACTTATATTTTCAAATGATTGTTGCTATGTTTAAGTATAGGGAGAAAACGATAATAGTATTTTAATGTAGGTTTTTTACTTCTTTTTTTTTAAGAATTCTATCTTATATGTGTAGTCATTTTCAAACTTGGAGACAACATCTTAATGGCTAAACAGAGCCAGTCTCCTTCAATAGAAAATGACTTGACAAACAGACATCTTGAATATAAATGTGCTTGGTAATTGCTCTGTGAAATCTGTAGTTACAGGTCTTTAAAAGTGCAGCTTGGGCCAAAATACTTTAAATTCTTGTGGGTTTAAATATCTTGTGGGCACATATCTCTAGGTATATTGACCCTACAAAGCCAAACAAAAGTAGTGGTTGATTTTGTTTTGGGGAGGAATCATGGAGATTGTTTGCTGTCTGTTTTTGATGTATAAGACTGGCAATGATTAAGGTCATATGACTCAGAAAATTTAAAGTTTGTCAACATGGAAATTAAAATTTATTTTTGTCTTTCATTTAGTTAATTGCACTTAAGCGGAAGATATTTCCCAGAAGGAGGATACAGAAAGAAGCAAGTCCTGATCGAATCAGGGTATAGGAGATCTTCATTTGAAAATCATCTACCTCAGCATTCACTGAGCATTTTAAAGCTTGACATCACAGAGTTGTCTTTCTGATGTGATGTTTAGCCAGCTTGTCCTGAAGAAGGAAAAACATCCAGTTTAATGCTTGATCTGTGGCGTGAATATAGCCTACTGACCAGGAATTATTTAACCAACACACTGAAAACTTGTGTGTTGTGAAGCTCTGAACTGGTTTTACTTTTAAAGCATTTGCTTGTGGACCTGTCATTCTTTTAATGAAAAGGCTCACTGACGACACTGCTGCTAAGTTCCCATGGCAACCATTGCCAACTAACTTCAATATGAGCAGCCTAGGCAGCCATTGCTAAGAGTCCCCAGTCTTTGCAATCCAAACCCTTTTGCTGTGGTTTTACATTTTTGGTCTTTTGTTTTTCTTTTTTCCATTTCCCATTTTTAAAATAAGTAGCTACTAAGTTAATGAGTTGTTCTTCTGAAAATAACGAATTGGGATGTCTAAACATGTTTTTATAGATTTAAATAATGCAGCAATATCCCCTCTATTGGCAATATCTAAATTATGGATTTTATAAACATTTAAGACTGTAAATGGTCTTAAGTGACTTAAATTACTGACAAACTCAATGACTGACATTTGAAATATTTTGTCCTTTTTCACCTCGGTCCCTAAATATACTGTGATTTCATATGGAGGCCTAATTACAAAGGGCTAGAGTTAAGTAGCAGAGCTACTTTCCAGATGTAATTATGTTTGGGAAATACACATATTCTAACAGAAGTGCCTCATTTTAGAAATGAGTACTGCTGATGGTATTGGCCCATTACAGTGTTGTCTTTTTTAATATTCATCGGTATATTCCAATTGGTTTTATATAGTGCAGGGGTCAGCTAACCTGTTCTGTGAAAAGTCACATAGTAAATATTTGCAGGTCACATGTGTCTGTTGCATTTTCTTCCTTGTTTAGTTTAAAAAAATTGTTTTTAACCTTTGAAGATGTCAAGACCATGTTTAACTTCCAGGCCATTGTTTGCTGACTATTGGGATAGAGAAGTAGTGTTTTTATGTATGGGTAAGTCCTGACGTGCAGCCATATTTTATTTATATAATCATTATACAGTGGATTTCCAGAGACCAGAGTCTATGAGTCCTTTTTGAACTCTGACAGGTTTTAGATCATGATCTGAACAGTATTCTTTCAAAATGGTACACATATTTTGTAAAAAGAACTTGTAATGTAAATACTGTGTTTGTGCTGTAAGAGTTATGTATTTCAAACACTGAAGTCTCATAACAACTTACATTTTGTCTGATGCTTTGATTTTTAAATCTCTGAGGAGTGAGTTTATTGTTATCCAGAGTCAATAATCACTTAAGTACTTATACAGTGTGTTAGGGTCTATACTGAACACTACTGGAAATAAATGGAAAGTAGTGTAAGGACACAGTAGTATTATAACATACTGGAGAATGTCATTTTATAGGGGGAAAATAAGTTCTAAATGGGATTGATCATTGAAATTTAGGGGGTATCTGGGTATCATTTATTTAAAAGTAAAGAATTTATTCTAGAAAGGTTATAGAGAAATAAATGTTTGGGTGTGATGGAGATTTCTGTGTTTAGAAGAATATAGTTCTGTCTAATTAGGACTTTTTAGATAATGGGATAGATAATATACATCATAGAATATTCATAGAATCATTCTTCTAATTCTGTTAGAGCCATTAGCACAGAGGAACCTCAGAGGTTGATGAGTAGTCAAATGACTTCAAAAATTTTAAAGCCTCAGAACCATTAATTCAAATGAAATTCTATAGACGGCCAGTTTATAATACAGAAGAAGGAAAGCTGCTCATCCTGCTTGACCCCAAGGTGGTGCCTCCAAACTCCCATGCCTCCCCGGCAGTTTCAGAATGACTACCTGGACCACACCCTGCATTTTGTCATCGAGAACACCAAGGTCAGGAAGATTACATGACTGTTCCAAATTCTGACAGCCAGTTAGAGGCAGAGGTGTGTTGGAGCGAGGTTGTCTGTCTCTTTTCCCATCCCCACCAGGCCATGTTGACTCCCCATGACATACTAGCATGAGCAGGTGAATCACACACTCTCTGCAGATTTCTGGAGTTCAAGTCCCGGATCCTGGTGTTTTGCTACGATTCAGTTTTCTGAAATGGTGATGATTAACGGAAATGGCATGTGAGGTAGACAGTTAAGTTTGTGAACTTGTTGCAACGATGTTGCTAACCTTTTCTGATATCAGAGGGATTATTCATTATGAATTTGTACCAACTGGACAAACAGTTAACCAAGTTTACTATTTGGAAGTGCTGAAAAGGCTGCGTGAAAAAGTTAGACGACCTGAACTTCTCACCAATAATTCTTGGCTCTTGCATCACAACACTGCACCAGTGCATACGGCACTGTCTGTGAGGGAGTTTTTAGCCAGTAAACAAATAACCGTATTGGAACACCTTCCCTACTCACCTGATCTGGCCCCCAGTGACTTCTTTCTTTACCCAAAGGTAAAGGAAATATTGAAAGGGTAATAACGAACGACAGCTCTGATGGCCTTTCCAGAAAAAGAGTTCCAAAATTGCTTTGAAGTGTGGACTAGGCACTGGCATCGGTGCATAGCTTCCCAAGGGGAGTACTTCGAACGTGACCATAGTGATATTGAGCAATCAGGTATGTAGCATGTTTTCTAGGATGAGTTTGCGAGCTTAATTGTCTGACCTCATAGGCAATGCACCCAACACAGTAGTCCTGCCTGGTAAATATCAGTGGTGATGATGGTAGTGGTGAAAGTTTGTGTAAAGGATTGTTATCCAGGCCAGAAGTGAGAATTTTAGTGTAGTCATTAAAATGAAATGATTTTTTAATTAAATTTTTTTTTTCTTTTGCCCACTTTCTTTTTCAAAAGTGTTTGTTTTTAAGATTATTTCTACATATACTGCAAAGTATACAAACAATGACTAACAGATCAAGGACCTAAATGGAAAGTGTAATAATAATTCCAGTCAAAACATTTAAGGAAGAAACAGCACCATCCCCACAAAAATTCCTCCAGTGTATAGAAAAGAGAAGCAAAACACCATCTAACTCATTCCTTGAGGTCAGTACAATCCCACACCAAATCTTGGCTCAGTTACCATGAGAAAGGAAAACTAAAGGCCATCTACCTCATGAATCCCAAACAAAACCGTAGGAAGTCAAATTCACTGATTCTCCAAAGGAGCAACCCTTTATGATCAAGTTGAGTCCACTCTAGGAATGCAAGGTTGGCTCAATACTTGAAAAATCAATGCAATTCAGATCAGCAGGACTGAAAAGAAATTGCATGATAATCTTAATGGACCTTTCTTTAAGAAAAATGATTATGAAAATTCTACGAGTAGAGAGTCTAGCACAGTGACTTTTCCCATCTGTTCAACAGTTAAAAATATTTTGCCATACTTGTTTGCTTTATTAATTTATTTAGTTATGTAGTTACTTAGTTATTTGTTGGTATATTTTAAAGTCAATCCCAGACTTCATGGAGATAGGAATACAGGGCCTTCCTTCTTTGTTAAGAGGAGGTGAAGGGGCGTCCTGTCAGTCTTGATTTCGCCTCTCCACTGGCCTTAATAATGCTACATCTTTTTTTTTCTTTTTAATTTATTTTTTAAATTTATTGGGGAGACAATTGTTAGTAAAATTACATAGATTTCAGGTGTACAATTCTGTATTACATCATCTATAAATCCCATTGTGTGTTCACCACCCAGAGTCAGTTCTCCTTCCATCACCATATATTTGAAAATAACACTACATCTTACTGAGCATATTCTATGTGCTAAATGCTGTATGTTCAAAATCTTTTCATCCTTATCACATCCCCATTTTACTATTGGGGCCTAACTAGTTTAACTGCCTTGCCCAAGGTCTAACTGTTAAGTGGCAGTATCAGCTTTTGACCTTATGCACTCCAAAATTCACTCTTAGCCATTAAGATACACTTGGATTGTATCTTAAGGAGCCAAATCTAACAACCTGCTTAAGGAAAAAAAAACAAAGAAGGGGGCTGGAGACAGATATCCTACTAGGACTCACATTCAACAAGGCCCATCCCTGCCTCTTTCTGCATGTCAGCTTTTCTCCCCATCGTGGGGTCATAACAGCTCCTGATTCACGGAGAAGCAGGAAGCATTCTCTCTGGCTTCCATATAGAAAATCCTGAAGGAGGTAAGTTATTTTGATTGGTTTAGTCTGAGTTTTGTGGAGAAGGGAATGGAGACTTTTAGCAAAAGAAAGAGGGGAGGGATGCTGGGCTGAACAAATGCACTCTAGCTTCACAGAATAAAGATTGGGTGCATGTGGAAGACCAGATTTCTGGATTAATTACTCAAGTTGAAGGTAAACTGCCATACTTGTAAGCAATTGGAAAAATCAAATCTGTTGATTAGAATACAGTGAACCTTACATATTTTTCATTATTGAAAGAATTCAAAGAAATGTGTGCAAGGGCTGGCCCGGTGGCTCAGGCGGTTAGAGCTCCATGATCCTTACTCCAAAGGCTGCCGGTTCGATTCCCACATGGACCAGTTTGCTCTCAACCACAAGGTTGCCGGTTCAATTCCTCGAGTCCCGCAAGGGATGGTGGGCAGCGCCCCCTGCAACTAAGATTGAACACGGCACCTTGAACTGAGCTGCCGCTGAGTTCCCGGATCTCAGTTGGCTGGAGCGCATCCTCTCAACCACAAGGTTGCCGGTTCGACTCCCGCAAGAGATGGTGGGCTGTGCCCCCTGCAACTAGAAAATGGCAACTGGACCTGGAGCTGAGCTGCGCCCTCCACAACTAAGACTGAAAGGATAACAACTTGAAGCTGAACTGCACCCTCCACAACTAAGATTGAAAGGACAACAACTTGACTTGGACAAAAAAGTCCTGGAAGTACACACTGTTCCCCAATAAAGTCTTGTACCCCTTCCCCAATAAAAAAAAAAAAAATCTAAAAAAAAAAATGTGTGCAAAGCATCAGTATAGTAGTACCTGCCACATGATAAATACTTGATAAATGGTTCACAATTATGGTTACTATGGTTCATAATTGGTCCCAAGTTATCTATCTGATCTTCCTGCTTTTCCTCCCATGCCAGTCTCACTCATGGGCACACACTATGCCAGCCACATTGAATTTTCTAAAACACACTATGCATTTTTATGCCTCTATATACCCTTGCAGATGCTTTTATTATTGTATGACCTGCCTTTTCCTTCTGTGTCTATCTTTTAACTCCTACTCATAACTCAAAGTCCATCAGCAATTGTTCATCTACTGAGTTTTCTAAGAGACTGCCTATATCACCTTGAATTATTTGAGACAATGAGTAAGGAAATAAGGGATGAAATATTTAGGCTTTCAAATGACCTTGACAAAGTTCTACACAACTGATTACTAAAGAAAATGAATAGTTTTGCCAGGAATTTAGGTAATTAGAGTAAATGGGTGATGATATATATGGAGGAGTGTTAACAATGTGGTCTTCTAAGAATTAGCAGAGACTTGAACTAGGCAGTCTGAAAGAATGATCAAAGTCAATAAAATCCTGAAGTCTTTGCCAAATCTTAGATAAAAGGGGTGAAATATATGATAAAAAAAAAAATGCAGAGCTGGTTAGTAAACTAAGGCAGGTACAGAAGTCAAAAAATACTATTTCTGAATTACTTGGGGGAAAATACATATATGCACAGAAAAAAGAATGAAAGGTAATAATACTGCAAATATAAAATTGTGTATTATCTCTTGGTAATGAGATTATGAGTGAATTTCATTTTCTTCATAAAATATCTTCTAAAAATTGCTTTACAATGAATATTTATTACTTTCATAATGAACAATTTAACAGTAAATGTTAGGTAAAATTTTTTTCCATTTTTTTGTTTAATCTGTATACATATAGTGATATGAAACTTCTTCCACATTTTTTTAAAGATTTTTATTAAAATATAGCTAACATACAATATAATATTAGCTTCAGGTGTACACCATAGTTATTCAACATTTATATACCTAAAGAAATGATCACCATGATAAGTCCAGCAACCATCTGACACCGTACCACGCTATCACAATATTATTGACTATATTTCCTATGCTGTATATTACATCCCTGAGACTTACTTGTTTTATACCTGGAAAGTTAAACCTCTTATTCCCCTTCATTTTTCTCCCCTTTTTTAAATTTTGAATTACAGTTGACATTCAATATTATTTTACATCAATTTCAGGTGTACAGCATGGTGGTTATACATTTATATAATTTAAGAAGTAATCCCCCTGACTAGTACCCATTTGCTGGCACTATATATAGTTATTACCATATCATTGACTATATTCCCTATGCTTTACATCCCCATGACTACTTTATAACTACCAATTTGTATTTCTCAATCCCTTAACCTGTTTTCACCCCACCTCTCAACCCCCCTCTCATGGTAGGTAATATTTTAATGACCCAGATTAAATTTTTAGTGGAAAGTAGAATGTTTTTTATTAGCCAACCCCAGGAAAGCTAACTTTGGTTCCATTTTAAGAAACTTCATGTGATGAAATAATCATTCTAATTATTATGTTTTTATTTAGCTGGCTAAGGATAAAAATTTGAAACCTGAACATGGATGAGTTCTCTATTGGAACTAGAAAAGTCAAAAGATGACAGAACCCAATCTTGATTATTCAGATAATTCATTCCTATCTGTTGTTCCTAATTTCCTTCCTGTTTTTTACATTTTTAAAGTTCTCTAACATTTGAGAAAGTAAGGCAATGGCATTAGTAAGTCACCAGATGGAGACATTGAGCTATCTTTGTTAAAGTGACAAATCAAGTTAGTACCAAAGTTTAGGCAGTATGAGAATAACGTGGAGAGTTTATTTAAAACTCAGACTCCCAGTCCCAAATTAACTTACAATGTTAATTTGGTAGGCCTTGGATGGGGCCTGGGAATCCTCATTTTAACACCACCTCCTCACGTCATAATCTGCAATGATCTTGATACAGGCTGGTCCATGAACCACACTTTGAGAAACTCTGATATTTGAAATAATGTGTATACAAAAACATTTAGAGTTAAGTGTACAAATTGAGGGGGGAAAAGTAAAACCACTTTTAATTCTTAGGAACGCCAATATCTAAGGGTCCATTGAAGGAGGAAGAGCTAGCAAAGATACTGATAAGTATCTTTGATAAGAATGATAAGAGATAACATATAGAAGCCAAAGGAAGACAGAATGAGGGAGGAAAAATGGGTGGTCAACAGTTTTGACTGTTGCTGAGTCAAGTGGGATGAGGACCAGAGATTGTACATTTGATTTAGCAACATGGAGGTCAGTGGTCACTTTAGAGTGAGCACAATTTTGAATAAGTGAGGGGGTCCAAAGTTGTTTTAGAGTGGTTTAAAGAGTATATGGGAGGAAAGGAAATTGAAGCAACAAGCTGAGATAATTCTTTCTAGAAGTTTGACTGCTAAGAGGAAGATAGAGGAACAGTAGCTTGTTTGGAAATAAAGCCCAGCAACTTTTATAGTTGTGAGAGATTTCAGTATTTGTATATGTTAATAGGAAGGATAGAGCAGAGAAAGAGAAAATGGATAATGTAAGATTCTTGGAAGATAAGAAGGCATGGAATTCAGAAAAGAGGAGGGACAAGTTTTCTGTCTAAGAGAAGGAAAGGATGGATACAGACGCAGGCAGTTTGTAGGTTTGATGGCAGAAGATTTGGTGGTTTCAGTCTGAACTACTTCCTCAGAAAAAATAAGAAAAGGGTCAAATACTAAGCATGAAGAGAGGTTGGCAGGGTTGAAGGTTGAGTAGGGTAAAACAGGCTTAAAATGGTAACTGGGGAGAATGTGTAGGCCAAAAGGAAATGGGAGAATGTGGGGCAATGTTGAGGGCCCAATTGAGGCTGGAACTCATAAATTTAAAGTGCTACAAATTTGTTCTACTGGGTATATTTCTCCAGAGGCACCAGAGCAGGGTGGGCATAGAGAAAGATAGTTAGGTGTTTGCAGAAATAACATTTTGCCAGGTAAGTACAGTGAAAGCATAGGGTATTTGCAAAAGACTGACTGAAATTATGGAATTTGAATCTAAGACAAGAGGTGGGGGCTCATGTAGAAAGGAAAAGTAAGAAGGTAGTGGATTGGAAGTTTTGAAGAGACTGGCAAATGGTTATCGTGGCAACAGATGAGACTAAGTGAGCCGGAAAGGTAGGAGGTACTGGTTTGAGGGTAGGATGTCTGAAAGTAGAATTTTGAAAGTGGAGCAGCTTTAGCTGTGGCCATAGAAACTGAGGGACTTTGAATGGAGTGCAGGTGCAACTCATTTTAGATGAGGACATTAAGGAACTGAGGCCAGGAGTCCGGGTGAGAAGATTGTGGCAGATGCCATAGTGTTTGGTGAATGAACTGGGGAGGCCAAGAGGTAGATAACAAGACTGCTGCTTGGGACATCTGCCTACGGGATTAACTTTCCAAATTATGCTTAGATTCTTTCTAACTGTGATTGCAAAAATATCAACTAGTTATGTATAATCTTGTCCCTTTTAAACCTAAAGAGGTTCCTTTGTTTTGGTGAATGGAATTATAGGAGAGATGCAACAGAAGCATGAGAAAGTTTTGTTTACAGAATAAAGTGATATGCATAGAGTGACCCAAAAGGAAAGATCCAGGGCAATATGAAGAAGGAAAACTAGAGAAGAGGTGTAGTGGAGAGGCAAGTAGGGGAGGTAGTGGGAGAGAACTGGCAGCTGCCATTAAGGTCTCCTTTGGGGACTTGGAGGGAAAGTCCTTTGGGGATTTTGGGGCCTTAAAGGGATATTTAGGAAGTTGAGAACAAACATAAGTTTGATGTGCAAAGTGTCACCTTCCTATATTTTTAATAAAATCATTTCCCAATTTCAGGCAGAATTTTATGGGACAACATGTGAGGGACTGGCTTTAAGATTGTAAGAGCAGTGACTATCACAGTATTCTTCTAAACCAGTCTATGTAAGCAGTTTTTCTGTTGATTAAATTGCTGTTGGTTTCTTGGTTCTTTTTTGAAAAATACTTCCTTAAAGACTCAGAATGCCTTGTAATATTTTATATATTCTAACTCTTATATTGTTATATTTTCCATCCCAAAATCCACATATATTTATAAAATATTAATTCTAATTTTCATGATTAAAACTTATTTTTTGTTACTAAATGTGCCTGGCACGGTAGGCATTCATATGTTTAATATTCAGGAAATAGTATACCGATGACTCAACAGACAAATTATTAGAAGTAATTAAAAGTGTTTAGCAACATGCTGGATATAAGAATAAGATCAATATCAGAAATCAATTAGATTTTTATATACCAGCAACAAGTAGATCAAAATACCCATAAAATATTTATAAATAAATTTAATAAAAGTACAAACACTGCATAGAGAAAAAAAATAACTTTATTAAATGATATTAAAGAAGTTCTAATAAATGGAAAATATACTACATTCAAGAATAGGAAGACTCAATTCTCTCCAAATTGACTTATAGATTCAGTGAAAATTCCAGTCAAAATCCAGAAGGCTTTTTTTTTATTGAACTTAAAAAACTGATTCTAAAATTTACTTGAACAGCAAAAGCTCAAGAACACATAGTATACTCCTGAATAAAGAAATAAGGTGTGAGACTTGCTCTATCAAAGCTTTAATAAAGCTGGAATGGTGAAAACTAATTTTGGCACAGGGATAGGCAAACTGACCAGTGGAACAGGCTAGAGAAACAGACTCAAAAACATACAGAAACTTGACATATGACATATGTTGTAGAAAAACCATGCACTATTCAATAAAATGGTTTCCTCATGGGGAAAGTATAACTGAATCCTTCTTCATACCATAGCATAGAAATTCAATTCTAGATAAACAAAAACTTAAACATGAAAAATAAAACCTTCAAACCTTTATATTTTTATGACTTCAGGATAAAGATACATATCTTTGAAAAGATACCAAAAAAGTCATAAAGATTAATATCCAGCGTATAAAAAGACCTATAAATCAATAAGAATCACATGCTACCCAATTGAAAAGTGAGCAAAAAACCCAAATAGATATTTTAATGAAAATGACATGCAAATCGCCAATAAGCCTAGCAAGATCTTAATCTCATGAGTGATTAGAGTAATATAAAAGAAGACCTCAAAGATATTTTACACCTACTAGAATGGCAAAATTAAGAAATCTGACTATCCCAAGTAATGATGAACTATATTGAACAATGGGGACTCACTTTGTTGGTGGGAATATAAATTGTCTAACCTATGACCTAGCAACTTCACACCTAGATACTCTGTAAGAACTGTGGCACATATGCATGAGATTAGAATGTTCATAATAGCATTGTTTATATAGACTACAATGTTAAAATAACTCACCGTCCACTTACAAGAAAAGAAATGAATGTACTGTTGAAAAGTGACAATGGAATATTATACAGAGGTAAAAATGAAAGAACTATAGCTACAAGTAATAATATAGAGCCTCTTAGTAACATATTAAGTAAAAAAGTGAGTGCCAGAATACTACACAGAATGTCCTGCAATTTTTTATACTGCCCAAGCACAAATAAAATTAAGCAGGGTTGTACAAAAACATATATATGAGGTTATAAGGCTTAGAAAATTGGAGGGGGTGATTATTTACACAAAAATCCAGGATAATTTAAAAATATATTTCTGAATAGGAAATGGGATGGGATGGGGTGGAAAGGACTTCATGAGATTCAATGAGTTCTGGTAAAATTCTACTTCACAAATTAGGTAGGTAGTGTGTTTGTCATGTTTCATAATATTCTTTTGCAACTTTTAAATATAAAAATATAAAAATTTAAAAAGAAAAGAAACTGGAAAGCAACCAGCTTCAAGCGTATTAGCAGTAGGCCTCGGTCCACAAAGTGCTCTGGACCATCAATCTCGCGAGATCAGCTAGCTATGGGTTTGGAGTCCCGCGCGGCCCACTGCACGCATGCGCACCGAGATCAGCCAATCAGCGACGCTCCTGGGTGAGGCGAAACTGGCTTTTCTCCCGCGCGAATTCCGAGTTGTCTCAGAGGAGCGCGCGGTAAAGAAGGAGATACCTCAGGTAAGGGGCTGCCGTCGGGGAGACCGTAGTGGCGGGGTTAACTGTTAGTGATATGTAACTGTGGTTCTCTGCCATTGGGTTGTTTTCAGACGTGAATAAGTGCAGGAGTCTGGAAGTGCAGGAGTCTGAGCCAGAAGTTACTCTTGACTTGTGAGGTGAATCTTTCTCATTGGTTCCACCTGGGGTCTCTGACAGGAAAATGAGGGCAGTGAACCTCACGCAGGCCAGGGCCTTCAGCGGCCGAGGGTCGAGGGGAGAAGGGAGACGGGAAAGCAACAGGCTGAGCTGGGTCTGACGGTCACACCGCACTTGGAACTTGGAGCGTTTACCGTTGGGGGGGAGGGGGGAAACCGGAAGTGGAGAGGAGGGGGAAGGGTGGGCCGTCGTCAGCCATCTCTCCCTCCTGCCAGCCCCGAACTCATCAGAAACAATTGAAATAAACTAAGGGCCATTCTTCTTTAGTCCTCGATGTCTATATTGTGTAAATCTTACATGCACGTTAATTTTCCGCGGCATAGAATGCATAACAGTTTTATTTTATATTTATGTTGCTGTAAGCTTTTTGGGGGGCATGCGCATGGTCGATCCTGCCAACTACGATTTCACTTTGTGACTGAAATGCAAAAAACTAGATTTTCCCACATTTAGCCAGACTTGGTCAGGGGCGGGACAAAATTCTGATCTCCCAGCCCTCAGACGCGAGCTCTTCATAGCAGCACACGTGTGAGCAGGGTTGACACTTATCTTGTTAACTTTCGGTCCATCAAAAGAAATGAGACTCCTAAAATGTTATTCAACTAAGATAATCTTTATTTGATATCTCTAATTTTGAAATTTACCGGTTTACTAAAATTGTGTTTTTGGATTCGGAAGGTTTAAGAGATTTTTTTTTTTAAGTTGGAAAACATCTAAATATGGTGCCCTCTGGAAGAAAACGTACCAGGAAATCTGGGAAGACATCAATGGAGGATCAGGTTATGAGAGCCTATGATTCTAAGAAAGAAGATAAAAAAGATCTGGGTGGTTCAGAGGATGTTACTGATGGTACAGTATATCTAATATTGTTGGGCAGTGACCATGTCCTGTAGCTCATTTATGTTGAACCTACTGCATTTTAAACTGTAATGAAACTTCATGTTTGTCATTTGGAGTTAGAGTAGCTTGTATAGCATTTGCCTTTGCAGCCCTTATTCCCAAAATGTCTGATAAATATTACATGGCTTATTATGATATTAACGCAGGAAGACTTGCAAAACTGTTCATGTGAAATGGTCATGAATCTTAATTCCACTTAACCTGCAGAGAAAGATTTGCATTTATATATCTGCTTTAAAAACTCATGTTGACAAAATGCCTAAAAGACCTCAAAATTAAGATATTTCTTCATTAAAAATTACCAAAATAGTATAATTTAAAATATATGTGTATTTTTTTATTAATGCAGAGAAGACTCCAGTAATTGATAAGCATGGGAAGAAAAGGAATTCTGCAGAAATAGTTGAAGATATGGGGTAATGTGCTCAAAATAATTTTTGCCTGTTAGATACTAAGTACTTTAAGAACAGTCTACTTTGCCAATGAGTATTATATGTAAAATACTGAGTGATTTTTATGATATCAAGCATGACATTTTATGGGTCCTTAATTAAGTTTTTAAATGCAATTTCTTCATAGGGGTGACGTACAGAATATGCTGAAAAGATTTGGAGGTATGTTTTTAGGAGATGCCTATAGTTAAAGAAAGTTGTTTTAAACCATGTATTTTGTATAATAGGAAATTCTAATCAGTTGTACTCAAGACTGTCATTTAATGCTTTGTTTTCATATATAAGATTTTGCATAAGTATATGTGATTCAGCTTCATAGATTTCCTTACTTAACCTTTTCCAGTTATGGATGTGAAGAGTGCGAATGATACTAACAATGGTGAGTACTTTTACTAGCAATGATTCTTTCATATTATACATGTGTGAATTTAATGGACTATGGAATTTTAGAACAAAGTGATGAGAAAAATCTACCCCTCTTGGGTATGGACTTTTACAGACTTCCACTTTCTTCCAAAGACTAAGTGATACAAACACACACATCTGTATGTATGTCAGTTTACCATTTTCTCAATTTAGTTATATTCTATGACATTCCATTGTTCTTTTCTCTATCAGGAACAGTTTAAATTGAAGCCTTTAAATAAATATTATTTTTACATTATTAAACTATGTAGTTGAGAATTAAAACAGCCTTGCTAGCTAGTAAGAGCTGTATAATCAGATAAAAAGTTAATAAACTTTAAATAGTATGTCAAATGTCAGTTATAGTAACTGTTAGGGGATATAGTACTCAAATAGAGTCAATATTCGGCTTCTCAATATGGCTTATTTATAGAATCAAGTCTTTTGAGTGCTTGAAAAGCCTGTTTGATTTGGTTATGGCAAAATGCTTGTTTTGTAATCTGTCTTATATATTTATGGTTATTGATGGATATTAGAAGTATATTTATATAATAATGCAGTTCCATCATGATTACTGAAAAATAACTATTGATAGTAGATTCATATGCACGTGTTTGGAAAAACATTATTTGAAGTATTAAAATTTTTACGAAATGCAGTACTTATGGGTAAAAATGTCCTATAAAAAGCTCCACAAAAATATTTAAAATGGTTCTTGAATGAATTTATCTACATATTTACTTAAATTAAGATTTTTCTATGCCTGGTTTTTGTCTCTTAGTAAATGATATGCTTAAAAGTATCATTCACTATATTTAAAACAAGTAATTTTCTTATTCTTTAACTATTTTTATACTTTTTGCTTTTTTTGTTTTTGAAGTTTTGTGTGTTTCGTATAATGAGTTCTAACAATAATTCATCTAAATGTGTTCTTTCAGTTGACAAGTATTTTATAAATTTAGAAAAATTTAGCCTTAGTGTTTTCACATGAGAAAATTGAAGTCTGTCCTTGAGACCCTCTTTTCTTTTATTAGCTCTTTTTAACCATCTCTAAATTGAAAAAAAAAAAATCTAGCTAGGAAAAGCAAAACTGGTATACTAGTAACTAAAAGTTATCTAAAAGCAAATAACCTTGCTTTTTTATATTATGTCTATTTTAAGATTTAACTTTGTCTTTCTGAAACTGTTAAACCACGTTTACCCATATTTATTTTGAATATGTGGGAACAAAATATGCAATTTTATTCAACATTAAATTTTAATATTTATTTTCCATGTAGCTGACGTTAACCAGGTTCTTTTTACCAAGAGAAAAAAATTAGAAATGTATGCCAAGGCTTCTTTCAAAACCAATACTAAGAGAATTGAAAATGTTTGGAAAACCCAACGAGAGCAAAGGTATGGTTGTTGGTTCATTCACAGCCACAACATTTTTATCATTTCATAGTATTCATTCATGCAAATTATGAAAAATATTACCATCTTACATTTATTGGGGTCTCCAGTAAAAAATATATTTGGTTTGGTTTTTCTCTAAGTCCTTTAGTCCTATAACTTCACTCCTTTGTAGACTTGAGATATATTTCCTAGAAATTAATAAAGATTACCTTTATCCTGTTAAATAAAAATGGAGGGTTCTTTTTGCTATGAAGGTAGTTTGTTCTAGAAATACACTAGCTGAATAAAAAGTAAATGTCATACAAACCATTAGTCTTGTGATAGTCAACAGTGTTGAAAAAGATCAATCATGTATTATAAATAATTTATATATTTTAGGTGAATTAACTATTCTTTTGTATAAAATCATTGTTGTACCAAAATGGGAATAAGTGAAATATGTTTATTTGGAAATCTTATATGATAAATATAATAACTTCATTGAATCTATTATTATCAGAGCCCATATTCATTAGGAGAAAATGAAAAATAAACTGGGAGTAAAATGAAGTTTTCTGGAAAATTTATATATACAATAAAACTTTCTTTTTCAAGAGCTAAAACATGTGAGGGCTTTTCTGTTAGCTGGTTAAATACTTCTTGGAGTCAGCAATAATCAAAATTGTACTTCTTGTTTTCATATCTGAAATTTTAAGATCCTAGTTCCTTCTTTTATTATAGTATAAATTATGTAAAGTGAATTTTGTTTTGAATGTTTTTTTCCCATATTGATATGAAATATGACAATATTTGTTACTATATTTTACAGAAAGAAGCTTAACCAAGAATATTCTCAGCAGTTTGTGACTTTGTTTCAGCAGTGGGAGATGGACATACAGAAAACTGGGGAACAAAAACAAAAACTAGCTGTTAGTATCATGCTTAGCTTTATAATTAATTTATTATAAACAAGTGTCAAGTAGGAATGGAGAGCCTAACCTTGTAGGAGACCCATAGAACTTGGCAAGGTTACATTACCCATTGCTGGCTGTATGCTTTGGTTCTGCCGAATGGTAAATCAGAGAAGTACAGGCACATACCATTCTCATAAAAGCTGTTGGTCTTTGCTTCCTATATTGATTGGGATTCTTGCAGTTGCAAGCGACAGAAATTTGTCCAAGTACAAAAGAAGGATTATTGGTTAAATAAAAGAAGTCCAGGGGTAGTTTAGCTTTAGGTATAGTTGGATGGGGGAGGGGGGAGAATTGTTCATGTAGTATCATCTTGGCTCTGTCTCCAATTTGTAGTAAGCTCTCTCAATGTGGTAAGCAAAATAGGTTCTTGCAATCCCAGACTTAACTAAAGTTTAGTAACACTGGTGGAATAAGATAGTCTTTCTCAGTAACTCTAGTATAAAAGTCCTCTGGAGGAATATCACTGATTAATTTGGATTATTTGTCTATTCCTGAACCAGTCATTATGGTCAAACATGGTTTGCTCTTAATGGCCAGATTTGTTACCTGCCCATTTCTATAGGAGATAGAGGTCATATGGTATATAACTACATTAACTATCCTTTTATTTCATCCTTTCATTGTTTGTAAAATTATCACACATTTCTTATCTAAGAACTAAGGTGCTATTCATATTAAATAATTTTAAGGGTTGGTTGATCAGCTCTGTTTTAGAAATGTTAAAATTTAAGATGAATATGAAACATGCATCTGAAACAAGGGGGGATGTTGTGTAGGCCACTGGTATAAGTCTGGAGTTCAGAGAAGAGATACGGGTTGAATATACAAAGTTGGGAATTTTTCCAATCTCCCATCATCATATCTACCCACCCACCTACAACCCTCTGTGCTCATATGCTATATCTTCTCCCTGCTCTTAAGGATGAGCTATCCTTGTTCCTTGCTAAGGCCAAGGGAGTGATTGTAAATGTAAAAGAGAAGTCTTAAGGACTGAGCCCTGAGTAAGTACTTCGGTGTTTAAGAGTTCAAAAAGATGAAGAAGAACCAGTAAAGAAGACTAAGTGGCCTAATAAGTAGAAAGAAAACCACTGTAAGCAAAGTAAAGCCTTTTAAGGAGAATGGATTAACTTTTTATATGCTGCTTATAGGCCAAAGAAGTTCGATTTGGCAATGTGAAGGTCATTGCTGTTGATCAGAATGGTTCCGATCAGTCTTGAACAGAATGATTTTGATGGAACGAGTGCAAAAACCCAGCTGGAAAGCGTTTGAGAGAATGGGAAAGAAATGGGATGGTAGCCTGAGTAGAAAAGGAACAGTGTTTTTTATTTTATACATTTTAAGAATGGAGAAAGACCAGCATGTTTGTGTGCTGTTAGGAATATTTTTGAGGGAAAAATAAAAAACAATGGAAAGGGGGGACATTTGCTGAGTTCTTGAGAATGAATGGGATGTAAAAAAGTTGGCGTTAGCAGGGAACAAGGATAGTTCATCCTTAAAAATAGGAGAGAGGTAGAATATATGAACACAGAGGGATGTAGGTGGATGGGTAGATATGGTGATAGACTGAAAGTTCTCTTTGGATTGCTTCGATTTCTTTAGTGAAATAATTAAGGTCATCAGATGGTAGAAAATATGTTGCCTTTTGAGGTCAAATGAGAAAATATAAAATGCTTTCCTGAGTGGGCCAGTGAATGGACTAAGGAAATACAATTATCAAGCAACATTAAGGGTCCATTTTAGGCTAGTGATCATGATTTAAAGTTAGACCTGTTGGCATGTAGTGGGTTTTTCTCCAGTTATGACCATCTACCGGGATGCAGGCAGAGTAGCTAGAAGAGTTAGGTTTTCCAGGGTTGGGGTTTAGCTAAACAAATGTGACAGAGTAAGAAGGGAGCAAGCTATATAGGCCAAGGAGTAATAATGATTGACTGTAGAATTTACACTGGGAAAGAGGAAAATGAGGACATGGAAATAGGGATAGGGGACAGTGAAAAGTAGGTAAGATGAATAGATTTTAGATCTTGATGGAGATTATTGAGCTGTATACTAAAAAGAGAAAGCTAGAACAGTAGGGAGATAGTAGTTGAATTGTGGGATATATGGAGACAGTATGGAATAATGGTTAGAGCCTGGATTCTGGAAACATACTGTTTGGAATCACATTCTAGTTTGACCAAATGTTAGTTGTGAAACTGGAAAAATTATTTTTCTTTATGCCTTAGTTTCCTCATCTATGAAGGGGATAATAAGAGTACCTATCTCACAGAATTTACGAGTTCAAATATAATTTTATTTAAAAGATTTCAGAGTAGTATCTAACACAAAGTTAATATGAAGTTTACTATTATCAGTACTATATAGAGGTTATAGTTATTGGTAATGACAAAATTCTAGCATATGAAGTATGTAAGTGAGTGGCTAAAGTAGGGTGGAGGACAAAAATCATTGCTGGAAAGTAGGCCAAGGAACTTAAAGACCAGCATTACTGGAAGGGTCATCTATGTTGATATTGAAAACACCAAGAATTAAGACATATTTTGAGTATTAAAATTTTTATTCAGTGACCAGTAGGATTATTGTATTTTTGTTTTATATTAGTGGTGAATACAAATTATCTAAATTTAGTCATAATAATGTTAAAGCAAAATGTTAAATGTATTGATTTTAAACTATTCCTTTTAAGCTTACTTTTTGCTAAATTTAAAATTTTACTCAAATTGTTATCACATAATTTTTTTCTTTTACTTTTGTAGAACTTTTTTCGACAGCAACAAAAGATTTTTCAACAATCTAGGATTGTTCAGAGCCAGAGACTGAAAACAATTAGACAGTTACATGAACAATACACAAAGGTCTGTTGTATTTGGTAACACAGTATATTCTTATAAAATAATTCATGTATGGAAGTAGAAGATAATTTTTTTCTAAGTTTAAGGAAACGTTTTCTTATATATTTTAAAAACTATCCATTTCTAACATATTGTTTTTTATTTTAAGTTCTAAATATATTTTATTTTAGGATTCTAATGTTTTGGGGGAATTATTCAAAACAGGAAATGGTGAATTGGAAAATTTACGTAAAAATTGTACATATTGTACATAAATTCATATTTTATTAACACTTGTGATAGTTATCTATTCAACTAAAAATACAAAGTCCATAATTCATTTTTAGGTAGTCTTTTACTTGTCTTTATATCCCCAGTGTTTGTTAAATAGAAAGTACCTATTGAAATTGATGAATATTTATTTTCAAATGTATTATATATGTGTTTTATGGCATATTTGCTTTTAGAATCATTCCAGTGACTAAAAATGGCTTTATATGCCAACTTACAAGAGATGGCACAGACACAGAATAAAAAAACATGTTGATTAAAAATTTTTGGATTGAGAATTATCTAATGACACATGCATATTAAGAAATTGTGGTCTGTGGTCTGACTATTGACCTTATTCATGCAGATATGTATTTTTGGTAATTTTTCATAGTTCATTGGAATCCTTTTTTTGGGGGGCGGTGATGGGAGTTCTTTTAGAAAATCTTGTTCGTATACATGTCAAAATGTCACTTCTAAAGTAGTTGGTATTCTCTGAGTAAACTAATTAGTTTTAAAACAAATACTTTTAAAGAACTTTAAAATAAGATATCTGAACACAAAAGTTATTTTTAAAAGTGTTTCTAATCAGCTAGCTCTAATACCTCCCTGAAAATTATTTGTTGATTGGTATGAAGATTTGATAACATACTAGAAAAGATTTCTTCTAAGTATTATCACTAAATATTACCACTTAGGATAGGAACATTAATATTATATTGACTTCTCCACCTCCCTTATTCTTCACATCTAGTTATTAGTATGTCCTGCAATTTTCACCTCTGCAGTGGTTCTTTCTTTTTTTTAAATTTCCACTGCTACTACCCTAGTTCAGAACCTCATCATTCTTTGCTTATACTATTAAAAGGCTAACTGATTTCTCTGTTCTCTAATCCATTCTTCATAGGTCTGCTATACTATCTTCCTAAACATTATTTCTTCCCTCCTGAAAAACTGTCAGTAGCCTCTTACTATAAATTTTTAGGTATTCAGTATTCCCTCCACCCAATACTATGATCTTCTTTTTATGTTTCAGTTTCTACATTTGTTCATTACTCTCACCCCTCATCATAATTGCTTTCTCTGAATTATGCACTTCCATGCGTTTGCTTATGCTATCTGCCCTAGAATGCTTTTAACTTTTTCTTTATCTACTGAAATCTTACTCTTTTGCCAACTAAATTAGAATTAATCCCCATTTTCTATTACAGAGCCACAGCAAGTTGTTCCATTCCTATTATAAAATTGTGTTATTTTTGTTCATATGTCTCTTACTGGAATAAGGGAATGATCATGTATTATTTTAAATTTCTCCACAGTACTTAACATCATATACTTTTTATATAGTAGGCATTAGGATCACTATTTATTGGATGAGTAGTAAAGATTTATGACATAATTTTTGTTTTTCATAAATTGAAGAGGTATACTACAGATCATTTTATTCCCTTTATAATGAATTCATATCAACTTGACTGTTAGTCATAATAAGTAGATTACAACCTGATATTTAGAAAGCTTACTATAAATTTTCAAAATGATGGTATTTATTGATTTGGGACTTTTTCCTTTTTATGTTCAATATTGAAACCTTAATTCATGAACCACTGTTTTGAGCAAAGTACACTACACTGCTGTTATACCTCCTATAATAATAGTTGATTCTTGTCTGACATTTTTTAATCTTTTAGTGGGTATTTTGGTTTTGATGTATTACTTAGACTATTTTTATTTGGAATAAATAATATACATTGAAAATTTTAAAATTCCTACTTTTGAAAATTAATTGTACAAGTTTAGAACCTGAGATGAAAAGTGGTGGTTTGTAACTGAACTTAGCCTTTTGTATTTTAGAGTATGGAAGACTTGGAGAAGAATCATAGTAATCTAGTTATTGATGCACAAAATGAACTTAGAAACGAATTGGCTATGTTGCGAAAAAAAATTATGATGGAAACTGTAAGTCATTTAAAGTCCAAAAAATAAGGATTAATATAAGCGTTGAAATGTTTTATTTGCTGAAATATGTATAACACTTATCTAAAAATTAAACAAATGTTTAATACTTCCTTTCATGTAACAGCAGCAGCAAGAGACGGCAGCTGTTCGAAAGTCTCTTCAATCCATGTTATTCTGATGATTCTTTGAAGGAAGAACTTGAACCTAAGTAATATGATACAATTATAATATTAGCTAAGAGGCATGTAAATCTTCAGAGTGGTTTTAAAATTCTAGTTTAAAATATTACATCCTGTTTATCATTAGCTTAAGTGTAAGCCTCCTCTTTCTGTTAACCTTCAAATAAAATCTGAACAGTCATGTGAGTAGCAGCAATTTCTAAATTATATGTACCAAACTTTCTGATCTTTAATAACAGTAATAGTGCATTTTTCTCTTTAACACTTGTCAGTTAACTTTCAGCAATAAAGATGACTTAATTTCAGGTTTTGGCTTCACTGTATCTCTGTCAGTCCCAAAAAGTAGAAAGCACAAGTATAGAAGGTTACATTGTTCTTCCTAAGAAAAAAAAATCTATTTTACATGTACATCCTTTTGTACATAGTCATTAAGTTACACAGCCAGTTCTAATAAAATTTCAAAGAAACTGCTGATTTATAAAATTTATTAAAAGCAACTTAAGTTTGTGTCATGGAATAAACCTGATAAAAACCATTAAGACAACTGAACATTATATAAATATCACTTTTAAAATATGGATTAGTGAATATGTCATTTCCACAAAGACATCAAAATGCCATTTAGTTGGGCTTGGTGCACAATTAAATGGCACATATTTGTAGTAATGATTAAGAGCATATTATCAACATACCTAATTACTTATGGTTTAAGTACTTCACATCTGTCTTCAAAAATAAATTACCTAGAATGCTTTTTCAGTTTTAATATTCAGTAAATATATGGAAGTTTGATTTTACTTTCATTTCCAAACTTGAAGTTAATTCTTATACCTTGTCTTTTAAAATGATTTAATAAATATTAAACTGTTTCAGCTTTTGTTTGAAATAAGTCAAACTTACTGTTTTCTTGCTCAAATTGCTTTCACTGAATCTTTCAAAACAAAAAATAATGCCCATTAGGAGAGGAGTGATTTCCTCCTGTTTTTCCATGTTTTAAATTCTAGTTTTTGCCCCTACAACTCACTCTTAGTTTTAAGGTTTTCAATGTTTTTAAAAATAAGTCCATACTGATTCTCTTTTTCTGTGATAACTTATATAGAAAGAAATTAGTCTGCCACCATTAACAAATATTTGACACTAAGGGGACAGTTTACTTCCTAAATTTTTGCACTTTGTAAAGGATTTCCATTTTAAGCCAAAGTATTTAGAATATAAATCTCAAGTACTACTCAAATTTCTAAGAGGGTCCTTATTTAAGTTTACTAGTAGTTACAGGGGCAAAATAAGTACTCTGGAGTGTTTTCTGTATACTTAATTAAATATTTTTTCCTCTTAAGGTATATCAGTTTTTACTGTTTTTTCATTAATGTCGTTTTCTTGCTTAAGATATAGTACATGTTCATTAATCATTCACTTTTTTAATTTTATTTTACCATATGGCTTATGGTCTACAGAATTTGTATAAAATTAAAAATAGGGTAAGATGGTAGTCAGAGGATTTGGATCACCAAAGATCCTTGCAGTAGTAGTTCTATCATTCATAATAATCACTCTAAATACTTTTAAGTGAGAGTAGAAAGATGTGAACCAGTACATAATGTACATAGTGGTTGAATAACTGATACTTATTTTACCCCCTTTTTAACCTCTAATGAAATGTATACTTGAAGTAACTTAGGCTGATATTCTAAAGGGAAGATAATTTTGCCATGTTTTCATAAATTACTAATTTTCTTACATGTCAACTGTGCTTTAGCGACTGTATTATTTTCATAAAAGGGAATGTTTAATGTCCACCTTTTTGTAACAATGAAATTTTAACTCAGAATATCAAGGAACAAATTACCCTCACTGTAAAGATTCATTTGTTTTTCTGAACTGGTAAGACAAATTCCTTTTACTAAATACAAGTTGTAGAAAATTCCAGTAGCCTTTTAAAATTTTAGTTGGCATATTAAAGCAAGTATTTACTTTTATATAATAATTAACATACTGCTTTTGAAAAATGGCTAATAAAGCATTTCTTATAGCATCATTTGACTCAGTAATTAGAGTATTACAATCCATGCACTTATGCAATATTATGAATTCATCAATTTTTAGCAAAGTAAACGTCATCTTCAACATGGCTAAAATCCTTTAAGTCCTAAATTTTTATGTAATCATTTGGCAGTGAAAATCCCAAGTCTCTAATAAAGATTTCTGAGACAAAGAGACTGTTATTTAGAACTATAGTAGTGCACTTTCTTACCCTCAGAAAATTGAAATTTCTTTCTTTGGTTTTGTTTCTAATTATTAATAATTTATAGATTGTATTACTCTGATAACATCGGTGGTCAAAAATACTGATACATAATGAGGGCTTAACAACTGAAACAAGACATAATGGAATCTGTAGGACTTAATGTTTTATATTCAAATATAACCTTATTTGATAGTATACTAGCCTCCTGCAAAAGGGGATTTCCTTCACTCCTAGGTTCCCCTAACTGCTTCTCCTCTTTTCCTTGGGCTATTAGTCAATATGCTTGTGAACCTGTTCAGGTGCTTGATGACATGAAGTCTTGAAGATATTTAGATGAAGATGTCTTGAAATTTGCAGGCACAAAGCACTAAAGTACATCACCATATCAAATGAAGAAATGACCTTTAGAAGCAAAAAAGAAAATATAAAATAGATTATGGTATATTTCTTTTTTTAAGCAGTAGCTATTTTTCTGCCCTCTGCCAATCTCAAACCTTAACCCAAAATTCTTCACTGGAAAATTGCATTTTAGAGTACTTTCATATGTTTCATATTTGGACCTCACTATATAGTCTTCTGGAGTATGCAGGACATTTCACAGTTATAGTAACTGAGGCTCAGAGTGGTAAAAGCTGAGACTTAAATACAAAAGCTGTAAAGTAACAGAATGCATATCTTTTAATTTTCTGCTGTGTAACAAAGCCACAAATTTCTACTAAAAGGGGCTATCAGTCATTATAATGAAATTCCATCATTTACATTTTTTATTCCTTTGAGATTAGTTGTTAAAAAGTAAATGCCTAGAAAAGACACCATAGTTGAGGGGAGGCATATACAAAATTGTGTTGTATACAAAACTGAGGAAGGCACACTAAAAACTATCCTCAGGACCAGAGGCAAATGCTTCCTTTCAGAAAAAGGAGCCTCCCAGCTCTGCTGGTAGAGGGAATTCTCACCCATGAGGGGAAAATCTCGTATCATTTACTTGAAAAGCTCCATCTAACCCTTTTCTCTCTGAAGCAAGAACCTTTTCCCTAAGGATGCTAAAGGGCATGTGTTTTGTTTGGGCTACACAGTGTTTTTTGTTTTTCATTGTGGTCCATGCAGTGTTCTAAAGAGAAATTGAATTTGACTTCCTCACCATAATCTGCACCACCATTGAAAACCAGACCAACTCATTCATTACAAAATAGGTGCTTGAATTTTTAACACCTGATATTTTAATTACATTTGGTAATTACCAGTTACATTTGGTAATACTTATTTAAGTTCACAAAAAGAAACCCTACATTGAATTTTCAGATAGTTTGAATAATCACTCCCTATTTCTTAAACTTAGACAGTTTTAGAGCTCTAAAAGTATTTAAAGTGGACAGTAAATTAAAGGAAATTATTTTGATTTGCAAACTTTTTAGAATATTGCCTGAAAAACTTTCAAGGATTAAGATTTATATTTTACCATTTGAAGAATGGAAGACTTGAATGGACCACAAAAGGATATTAAGTTATTAATACTATAGAACCTAGTATAAAGGATCATCAGACATACCTAAGTGGTCTATACACAGAACAGATGCAGTTTTTTAGTGCCTAAATCTAACAAAGAGGGTGAGATTATTAAATTATCAAGAGATTCACTGCAGGGTTTCTTTTAGTGTACTTGAATACCATGTTTCCCTGAAAATAAGACCTAACCAGACCATCAGCTCTAATGCATTTTTGGAGCAAAAATTAATATGAGCCGGTCTTATTTTAATAAAATATAAGACCAGGTCTTATATAAGACTGGGTATAATATAATAAATATAATATATAATTATATAATACCCAGTCTTATATTAATTTTTGCTCCAAAAGATGCATTAGAGCTAATGGTCTGGCTAGGTCTGATTTTCAGGGAAACACGGTATATGTTATATATCACTTAACAATTTGGTGAAGGCCAGTGAGGTCCAGAGGTAGGGAAAAATACAGTAGAATTGTTCAAAACCACCATTAATTGAAGACCAACCATATAGATGTCTCAAAATAAAAAAATTAATAATGCTTTCTTTATCCACTTTTGTGATTAAGGTGTTAACAACAGTGATTTTCTTTTCTTCTAATGGCTAAAACTTCTGTCTTAAGACCATAATTCTATATAACCATTTTGAATAATAATGACTTTTGAATATATACATTATCCATTTCACTTTCTTAAGCAGGATGTAATCAATGAGAATTTAATCTTTGATGAAATCATCATTATTAATATAAATTATGCAGTACATTCAAGGGCCATACAGATATATAGGGTTACTTGCTTCTAGCACAAAATGGTCCCAGAATCCACTACTTGGTAATACTGTCAGTTCTGCTTCCTTTCCTCAATATTAGCTGACAGTTCTTGGTGCAGTAAGTGGCCACCTTTGCTAACACTAACTCCATCTAGTTTACCTGGTACCTTCTATAAGCTCGGAATAATTCAACAAGCTTGAATAAGTAAAGTCAGACTCTAATAAGTGTTGGAGTCCTTTGGGCAGAATAAAGTGATTTTTGACATCTTTGTCCTATTATTTTGGGGGGAGAAAGATATAGTTATTTTTAAGGTACACAGTTAACAGTTATGTTTTTAAGAATTTAGGCTGTTGGAAGCAAGACCTCCAGATATGTGGGCCATTTCTATACTCAATAAAAAACAATTCACAGCTTTAAAGAAGTAATTTTACAAAACATTTACTGTATAGATAGTGAGACTACCTGATATTTCACTGAAATCACTCTTAAGCATAGTGCTATTTGACATGTTAAAAATAAATAAAAATCTTAGGAGAAAAGAACTTACCATTGCTATCCATAGAACAACATATTCGTCTACAAAATTATTAAAGTACTGGTCTAAAAATAAAAGACCTGGGCCAAAAAAGACAGTGTCTTGAAGATACAGTTCACTTTTAGTCATGTGAGCTATCTATAAAAAAGTAAACAAGATAATTTCACTATTAAATTTTAAATATTTTAGCTTTTATTTTCAGGACAGAATTGATTATAATTTTAATTCATTATTAAATAAGGATAAAGAGACCATTTAATTTCACATTTGATACAGAAATACTGAATCTAAAAATTCTCAAATTCATGACTGGATGACTAGGCAGCTTATTAAAGTCTCCAATATTTAAAGTCCTTGATATCAGAAAGTTGCAATTGATAATTACAGCTGAGAAAATAATTAAAAGAACTTACTACACAGTAAAAAGTCTGTCTCCTTGAATATAACATTAACTCATTTACAGTTTTACTTGGAGCACAAATAGGTAAATATTATTTTGTGATGATAACACCACAAAAAACCTACCCATTGTATAAAATGGTTTCCAGTTTTATGTTTGAGGCCCAAGTATGTTATTTATACCATCAATCATAAATTAAAAGAATTTCTTACCACCAATTTTTGTGCGACTTTAGCAAAGACACATCCAAACATTAGGGTATAAAGACAAGGATGCTTTTCAAACACATTAGTTGCCGACTTTTTATAGATCATTATTGCCAGTATAATAATTATTCCTATGTGAAGTCCAGGTGACAAAACACTGGTGCCCTAATGGACAAAACAAAATCAGCATCACATTTTAACATTGCATTTATTACACTGCATTTTCTGAGCATCTATTTTGTATTAGGAACTAGAAATCTAAAGAAGAGTATGATGTAGTATATGGCTTACAGGAGTATACAGGCCTTAGCGGTACTTTTCAGACTTTCATGGAACCCCTAGGGTTATACAGATAACAATACAGTGCCACTGATGTTTGATTCCAATTTTATATACATACACATTTTAAACTAATAACCACTAAAAAATAACAATATAATTTATTCTGTACCAAACTTTACTATGCTAAAGGCCATCAACACTTGGATTTCCAAGTTAACATATGTGCAGATATTGAAATACAGTTTAATCGGTCAGTTTTACAAATTATTTTAATCACTGATTAGGAAGAGTTTAATTCTGCCTTGGTCTCTCTATACCAACACCACCCCCCACCCCCCGTTTTTTGCATTTAGATTGCAAATGCACTCTTACATAACTCCATACAATCCAACCGATTACATTTTTATCTATGTGAATCAGGATTCTCTCATAATTTGCTTATCCTAAACAAAATAGTGAAATAAATTTGGTATTAAGACTTTCTAAATCTTTAACCTCCAGTTTAAATGTGTTCATTAAAACTTACTTAAGTTTACATGTTATAAATTATAACTTACTATAAAAATCATATAATAAAACACTACATAGTAATAACTTATAAAAATTCAGACTAATAAAATAGTACTTTTATCTGTATTATGGTTCTGTAGATTTTTATTCAAGAAAATCTAAAACATTTGGAAAACCTCCAGTTTAAGAGTTTGAAATCAACCACTTCTTAGCCATAGTATTTGATTTTTTGTTTTCCTTCAAACATTTAATCAATTATTTCTTAGTAAAATATTCTCTAAAGTGGACATTGATCCTTGTTAAATCATATTTTCTTCAGTGGTACTCTATTTTATCATTCATGGTCAAGCAACAAGTATTTTTAAGCACTTTATGCATAGTACCATACTGAGATCAACATACAAAACACCTCAAAAAACAACACATTAATTTTTCTAAATATATCAGAACTTATATATCTGAGTGTTATACTGTGCTTTTGAATTACGTATATAAAATGTATTCATAAGGATTGATAATGTATGAATTATGTGGATTCCTTGAAATTATCTTGAGAATTTATAAGTCATTTAAGAGGATGAGACTTTTTAAAACTAAAAATGCGGTATTTCGTGTTTATTACTCCTCTTATTTATTAGACCTAGCTCCAAGTGACTGATTTTTTTCCCAAAATTAAATCCACCCTTAAAGTACAGAAAATTTGAACTATAGCGCCAAAGAAATGAAAGAGAATGAGCTATAGCTTAAAGTCATTCTAAAGACATTCCAACAACATTTTGATAGAAGATGGCATCACTGGAATAAGTACTTATATTCTTGAAGATGACAACATGTTTTTCTAAAAAACATTGATAACGTATTTTCTTAAAGCTTGACAGGAATTCTGACTCCCACGTAAAGTATTAAAGTTAAGTTCTAAAAAACAAATACATTGAATAAATACAAAAGTATTATAGCCTGAGCAAAGTGTAAAGAATACAGAACACAAGGTCTGTCCACTCCATTTAAGAATTAAGGTTAAAAATTTTACCTTTTAACATACTAGAATAGTAGCAATAAACTGCCCCATGTGTGAAACCATGACCACTAGCAACTTTCTGGCCATACCAACAGGAACTCATTCCCTACCTACCTTTTTAGTGCAAGGCCCAAAATGCAAGAAAACAGATGGCAATTCTTAATTATATACAGTAATGAAACAGTGGATGAGTGAATGGAATGTCAGAAAAGTCTACTCAGAAAGGCTACAGAAAGAGGAAAAAAGCTTTATTATCAGTCTAAACTTTTTTTTTTAATTAAAGTTTACTGTGGTGACAATTGTTAGTAAAGTTACATAGGTTTCAGGTGTACGATGCTGTAATACATCATCTACATATATCACATTGTGTGTTCACCAAAAGGCTTTTGAATTATATGCCTTAAAAGAATCCTTTAAGATACTTAGAGTTCCTTTCCCCATACCTGAACTTTGGCATATTTTTATTATCTCTGTAGATGGTGATAAGAAAATTTAGCATAAAATTAATACTAAATGTTGATGAAATTAATGTCTTACTGCTATAGTGGATCCATTCTTGCCAACTCCACCATGGAGGATAACATGGAAGTAATTTGAACAGGAAAATATTGCTCCACCTACAACTCCAAGAACTGGGAAGATCTTCAATTTTATTTCTAGAACAGGTATCTTTAGGGGTAGAGGAAAGAAAGAAATCGTTAAGAAAACAATATTTTTCCCTATTAAACAGTAAAGAAACATGATGATATAGCCCTGTGCAATAAGCTATCCTTTTTCTTATAATCAAATCTTAACTTCTGGAATGTAGCCTGAAGTGGTAACTTTTGATGATTTTATTCATTAAGTGAAAAAGGAATCCACCAAATTCAGCTAAGTCTACTTATGTAATTGTGATGAGATATTTAATCTCATAAGCCTTCATCTGATTTAAAGGAATGAAAAAAGGACAGTTTACTTGGATCTAGTATGTTTAAAAGACAGCATCCCAGGAAAGTCAGATACCATGATCTGCATCATGAATGTGACAAATAGTCATGATGAGTGTGCATGCAAAAATTCTGTGTAGTTAATATCCAGGATTAAATCTCTAGCAGTATATTTACCTGTTGGTCAACTGCTGTTCAAGAAAACTTCCAAAGGCAGCAAAGGATTTAAAAAACAGTAACAATGAATTGCCAAAAGCTATAGGCTAGTGTGTTTTGAAAATAGACTTTGAAATATTGTACCAAAATTTGTGGAAACTACAGTTTAACAAGTTTAGAAAATTTACATCTAAAATAAGCATCCTTGTTGGTGAGAATAAGCAGATGTGCTTTTTCCCTATGGTATTGTCAAAACACTGAAATGACTTTAAGGTTAAATTAAATTCTTCCCCATTAAAAATAAATCAGGATTCCAAATTTAAGACAACCATATCGGACTTAATGACGAGAGTTGCCTAACTGCCTCTAGGTCCACATTTACCTATGGGTACTAGCAAAGCAGCTACCTGAAAAAACACATCATATCCTTCTAGTATATTCTAGAGGCCTACAGTAGCAAATACTTGATTCTATTATTTATTCTTATATGAGAAGGAACACAAATGTCTCAGGGAATGTACCACTACTTAAAAATATGCCCAAAGTCGATTTCTGAGCCTAGTGATGTGAACTGTAATTGGCAATTCTGAAACTAAAATGCCCTAGAGAAATCTCATTATTTTTAATAGACTTGCTTTTTAGAACAATTTTAGGTTCACAGCAAAATTGTATGGAAAGTACATCGAGTCCCCATATGCCCCTCACCACCCCCACTATCAATACCACCCACTAGAGTGGTACATTTGTTATAGTCCATGAACCTACAATGACACGTCATTATCACCCAAAGTGCAGGGCTCTCTCTGGGTGTTGTATGTTCTATGAGTTTGGACAAATGCATAATGACAGGTATCCACCATTATAGTATCATACACGATAGTTTCACTACTCTAAAAATCTTTTGGGCTTTATCTGTTTGTCCCTCCTGGCAACCACTGACCTTTTCACTATATCATTTTGCCTTTTTCAGAATGTCATATAATTGGAATCATACAATATATAGCCTTTTCAGATTGGCTTCTTCCACTAAGTACTCTACATTTAAGGTTCCTCCATGTCTTTTCATGGCTTGATAGCTCTTTATTTTTAACACTGACTAATATTCCATTTCCTGGATGTAGCATAGTTTATCCATTCACCTACTGAACGAACACCTTGGTTGCTTCCAAGGGTTGGCAATTACAAATAAAGCTGCTATAAACATTTGTGTTCAGGTTTTTGTGTGGATATAAGTTTTCAACTTATTTGGATAAATACCAAGGGATTTTATGGAAAGAGTGTGTTTAGTTTTATGTCTATTTTTACTGGTGATACAATAAAGCTTAGTAATTAAAAACATAGAGTCTGGAATCGGTCTACTTAATTCCTAGCTCCAGTACTTCCTAGCTATATATTCTTGGATAAATTACTTAATCATTCTAAAACTTATTTATAAAATGGAAAAATGATAGTATCTATTTTATAGTATTGTTCTGAGGGTCAGATGAAACAGTGATTAGTAAAGTATTTAGAAACACAGTAAGTGTTGAATAAATGTTAGTTGTTGACTATTGATATTATCCTTATTCCTTTTCTTAACTCTTGAGATTGTGAGTCAGCCAGTGTTGTGGACTTAGGTTGTAGACACAGAATAATTTGTCTCTATAGTTTCTTCCTATGCAAAGCACGAATTTACGACAGTAGTTTCCTGAGAGTCAACCTTTGTCAAAATACTGAGGTCAGCAACAAGCAGAAAATAAAAACACTCCTTTAATATGGGAAATTTCACCTCATAGTAGATTATAAAAAATCCAAATTAGCAACGTTTCTTTCCTAATATTGAGGGACAAGTGTCAAAATGTAAAATATTTTATTGAATTTACTTTTCTAAATACCTATTTTATGAGATACATTTTGGCCTGGAAAAGGTAGTTCAGCTAGTGTGTTTAATTTTGTATTAGACAAATGGGGTTGTTTTCTTCTATGGACTAATATATTCATGCATAGGGGGAAAATGCCTTAATAAGATATATAGGATAATAAAATTATAAAACAAGGAGAAAAGGTTAAGAAATTGAATGAATAATAAATACAATGCCAAGGATTTCTAAAGAAAATTAATAATGCAATATTTTCCCTAAATATTTAAAAAGTACTTAAATATAAATTTAAATACTCAGTTTTACCGTATAGTCCCACATTGTTGCTCCTCCAAATGTAGACAACACAAAGACGATCATTAACGCTACCTGAATTTCAGTTACATCCACTCTAAAAAGGAAGGACAAAGAATAGAAAAGATGTTTGTAAATAAACTTCCTGAATGCAGAGGTTAGTTAACCATATATTAAATATCAAAGATGTAAAAATTTCTATAGCCTTAGTTTATTTTCACCTTCAGTTCCATCACTGAATTATCAACTGACTACACTGTTATATGAAAAAACCTATAGAACAATATGTGCTCACATACAGGTAAACATTAGTATGTATATTAGGTATAACATTTATGGATGCACCAATTAAATTCCTGATTGAAGCTTTGTCCCTTATTATAGATAAATGAAGTATAATAGATTGTGAAAATAAATTCAGTTACATTTTTAAATGTACAACTTAAAATACATACTTACTTTCCAAACCTCAGCACGCCTGAAACATAAGTCTGCCAATGAGCACAATAAAACATGAACATTCCAATAAAAGAGCAGAAAAACAACCAGTCAGGATGAGTTCCTAAGCGAACAGCAATTGAAGCTCCAACTGCCATAAATACTGAAAGAAACAAGGTTTAAGAACCATTAAGAACTAGAAATAATTAATGAAAAAACTAGCCTATATTATTCAGAAAACAACCAGTAAGGATGAATTCCTAAGCGAACAACAATTGAAGCTCCAACTGCCATAAATAATACTGAAAGAAACAAAATTTAAGAACCATTAAGAACTAGAAATAATTAATGAAAAAACTACCCTGTCCTATTCAGAAACAGAGTTTTAAGGTACATAATCTTGGCATTCAAATAAGGTACAATGAACAAAATAAATTCTTGAAGATACTTTTAAAATACGCTGTGCAAAACTGCTCCAAATGTACACTTATCCAAAAGAAAATGACCAAACAGATCAGTTCATTTAGTTTTTAAGCCATTATTTAAAAAACAAACACTATAGTTAATTTACCTGTGGAAAGAGAGTCACAACCATGGTCAAAAAGTTCCCCTAAGGGAGAACAAGAATTTGTTCTTCTGGCTTGTTTCCCATCAATAGCGTCCAGTGACTGGTAGATAAAAAGTCCAAGTGCACATAAAAGGTATGTCCAGTATGGTGCCTAAAAATAAATGTAAATAATAAAGACTGTTAAGTGGCAATAAGCTAACTTCTGTTTGAAAATAGTTCAGTATAAGCCAAGTAACATACTTTCTTGTGTTCATACTTGATATTACCCCAGTATGTTATACAAAAGATTCATAATCTTCCATTTAAAGATGAAAATTAAAATGAGAAATCAAATGAATTGCTCTAAGTCATCTGGGTCACAGAAGTCCATATTGTAAGAAGCACAAATTAAATGACCGAGCAAGGATTAGGACCCTGAGTTTGATTCTTAGTCCACAGGTCTTTTAACATGATACTATTCATATATGGCATCAGCTTTGAAATTATTCGGTTAAGTCTTTGCTCTGAAAAAAGACCTTAAAGACAAATTACAGAACCCTGCTTCCATTCATGATGGTGTATAAGGGGACTGGATTTACTCTCCCCCCTTAGAAAACTAGAAAAGCAATAAAATAAATGAAACAACAGTTTACAGACATTGCAGGCAATGCAGGACTGTGATTCCTAAAGGAAGGGAAAACAAATGACGTGAGCCCTATGGCTGCTCCAGCTTATTGCCCAGAGGCAGTTTCTAGGCCATAGCATAGCAATGGGGAACCCGAACAGAGCCCAGTGATCTTGCTGTGTTGAGGAGAAACACAGAGTTCAGGAAGGTCAAGGCAGCTATAGTTTGTGGAGCAGAGCATGGGAGAAGAGGAAGCTGCTCAGAGAAGGGCACGAGTTGTGATCTATAGAAGGGTACCTTTGGCTGAGAACCAGCCTGTGCCTGAATGAGACAAAACTACTAAGGTCAGGGAAAGAACCACTGGAAAGCACAAGGCCGCACAATTCTTGAAGCCCACACAAAATTGGGAATCATTCGTGTTCCTGCTATGCACAGTAGAAAGACCTCAACTGGGTAGAGTTCTCAGAAATGTATTGTCTTAGCAGTGGGGATAAATTAGCAATAGACTAAAGGCTTCTCTGGACAGCCCTAACAGACTTAAAATCCAGCCTCAAAAGGATCCAGCTGATGCCAGTCAACTTACCTGTAACTATCACAGAGTACAACATCTTAAAGGAGTGATGATAATAATTTAAAAATCTAGTATCCCCAAAATTAAAACTAATAATGTTTGGCATCCACTCAAAAATTACTAGTCATTCAAAGAAGCAGGAGACTATTATCTACAAGTAGGAGTAAAATCAATCAGTGTAATCAAACCCAGGAATGGAATTGGCAGATGAGGACATTAAAAGTTATAAATATACTTCATATGTTCAAGAAGGTAGAGGAAAACATGAAAGACTCAAGTGAAACCTCTAGAAATGAAAAATACAATATTTGAAATGTAAAATAAGATTAATAGCACATTAGACACTGCAAAAGAAAAGATCAGTGAACTTGTAGGCTACTTATGGAAACTATCCAAAATGATGCACAGAAAGAAAAAAAGTCTAAGAATAACTGAACTGAGCATCAGTCATCTGTGGGGCAACAGACAGTCTAATATATGTGTAATTGGAGTCTTGGAAGGAGAGAAGAGAGAGGGTTGTACATGAAAAATACAAGAAGAAGAATGGCTAATAAATTTCCAAATTTGATGAAATCTTTAAACTCACATATTCAAGAAGCTCAACAAACCCCCAAGAAGAATATTTTTTAAGAACCTGCCAAGGAACATCGTAATCAAATTACTGAAAATCAGTCACGAAGAGAAAAACCATAAAAGCCAAAGGAAAAATGACATTACATACAGAAGCACAGATAATAATGAAAAAGGAACAAGTCAGTAAACTTGACAATAGATCAACAGAAATAATCCAATTTGAATGAGAGAGAGAAAAATATTTACAAATGATCATTCTTTTCTTTCAGTACTTTATAAATGTAGTATTCCACTTTCTCAGGGACCTGTATTATAATAGCAATAGTCAACCCAGAAATCTGTCTTAGAGAAGAATTAATAGCAAAATTGTTAAGAACTCAGGTTTTAAAGTTAGATCCATGTTTGAGTCCTTGGTTCTGTTATTTAATAGCCAAGTGACCTTGGACAAGTTATTTAAACTCCCCGAACTTTGGTTACCTCATAGGTAAGATGTAAATAATACTTACAGTTGTATCTGATGAAAAATTTCTTAGCTCTTTACACATAACCTGGCACATAGTAAGTGCTCAGTAAAGTTAGCTATTGTCATTAAATTGTTTTGCATACTTTTAGTGGGAAATACAATTTTTAAGTTATCAACTTAAGTATGGTTTATGTGGTAATTATATGAATATCCAGTCCACCTCCTACCCTATTCCTCAATCTTTCTAAGTAAATAGAAGTTTACTTTGAACTAACGTTATAAAAGTTTCAGGATTTGTTAATATTAAATGCCGAGCACTAATGATTATACTACCAACTGCTTAAAAGGACTTATTAAGTCTCTTTTATTTAAAAGAAAAGTAGCATAAATTAGAAATAACTTAAGAATAAAAGCAACCTGAGTTATAAACATAAAAATGTCATATTCAGTTTTGTTTAGCATGTTTTTAAAAGACTTACTGGAAACTATGAAACAATTTAAGAGAGGGCTAAAAACAGAATTGAGAAATCACGACAGTACAAAAATAAAAAACAAAATAAACTACCTAGAATCTTTTAAAAGGATTCCAATAATCCTGTTAACTCTTTTTCCAACCATCCAGCTCTTACCCATTTTTCCTACTATGAAAAATTATATTGTTTTAATTTTGATAACAAAAGGAGACAGTTATATTCCATTTCTCCTTTCTATGCACAGTACCTTCTTTTATTGAAAATTTGGGGCTTCTCAAGAAACACTCCCAAATTTTCACATTAAAAGCTTAATTCTGGGCTGGCCGGGTGGCTCAGGTGGTGGGAGCGCCGTGCTCCTAACGCCGAGATCACCGGTGTGGGCTGCCGTGTGCTACTATGGGCTACCGTGTGCTGCCATGAGCAGCCAGTGGCCAGCGTGAATGGCCGGCGGCCAGCGAGAGCTGCCGTGAGCTGCTGTGAGCGGCTGACCTACCACTGGCGACTGACTGCCTCAGCCGGGGGGAGCGCAAGGCTGATAACACCGGCATGGGCCAGGGAGCTGTGTCCTACACAACTAGACTGAGAAACAATGTCTTGAACCAGAGTGTGGGAGGGAGGCGGAAAAGAGGGGGCGAAAAACCTTAATTCTGACCTCTGTTCTGGGAGACTGGCTGCTGGCAAGTCTAAAGGTCAAGGAGTTAATGGAAATCCATACTGAAATAAATTTGGTTACTCCTGGACACCATGGTTGGGGGAGAACTCTGCCCCTCCTTTAGAAAAAGGAAACGAAGTCTGGTTCACTAGTTTAAAACTACTTCACTAGGATACTACAGGAGTTACATTTAAAGTTTAAGCAGGTAAAGAGGGGCAGGGGTAGTTTAAAGAGGGAAAAGAGAGAAGAGGTCTAGGCAAAAACCAAGGTAGAGGCCTGAAAGGAAAAGGTTTATTCAGACAGACAATCCATAGGTAATTACTAACGAGATAAAATTGGAAAGGTAATAACATTTCTTAAACAGTACAACACAGGACATTTAAAAAAAATGTATTTTATTTGATACAATAGCAATCCAGAGACAGGGCAGTCATTATCATGTTGTTTTCATTAAAGATAAAAGTGAAACTTAGAGAGTGGTGATAAAGTCACATCAAAACAAGCAGCTAGACTGGGTCCAGGATTCAAACTCAGGTCTTCTGACCTGCCCTAAGCTCTGAGATCTATTCTGTGCCTGCCACAGGACTGGATGGCCTTTCCCACCTGGAGTCTTACTTCACAGACTTCCTAGTCCCGTCAAGTCTGCTGAGAAGCACTTTCCCCTCTCTCACACAAGACTATTTCAAGTGCACTGAGCCACAGGAAATGGCTGCAAGTCTCGTGAGGCTTCCTATCTTTTAAACCCAGAAAAGCACACTGATCCACCAAAACCCAGCTCACTCCTTTTCCCATCTTCCCAAGGCCTCAGGAGCCTGAGCTACTTTCTCTTTTCCCTGCTGTCATCACCTCCATTCCCACCTGGAAGCTATTGAATAGTTTGCAAAATTTCAACTTCTTTTCTAATCTGTTATCTCTGCAAAACAGGCCTCAGGCTGGAGATCCCCTTGGCGAGGTGCAGCAACACCCTTCCTTCCAGGGGTCTCCCCTTTGGGTGTAATTGCAGGATGGACAGAGCCACCCCAACTCAATTCCAGTTTTCATGTAAACTTATTTTCAAAAATTTTAAATGGAAGTATGGAAAACTCAGGCTTGCGTTATGCATTATAAAGTCATGAGCAATGTATCAGAATACTTCTATTGAAGGAACCTATTCCAAAGAGTAGAACTTCAGGTAATATTAGATTCCTAACATTTAAAGTTTTAAATTATATAATATTCTTAATATCTACTGTATCCTTTAAGATCAGAATTTAACAATATATCATAGAAATCTTTCCAGGTCAAACATACAGATCTACATCAATCATTCTTTTAAATAACTGCATGGTATTCAATTACGTGGCTATGTCACAATTTACATAATAACTTTACTAACGATGAATCTTACATGACTTCAGGAAAGATTATTTATTATATAAGTTTATTCTAAAAAACAAGATAGTTACTAAGGATCAATCATTACCCCTAGTCATTAAAAAACACAAACTAATAAATTTAAATCACTTTTCAGTTACACCACTGAAAAAGATCTGTATAAAATTATTTGAGAAATTTTACTTTTTTCTAGTTAAATTATAGCTTTGTATTATTCATTATAGAATAGAGAAACCAGAGGTCTGAACCAGATGATATGGCAATTGTTCTTGTTAAAAATAACTCTGGATCAGAGAGAACACTCATATGTGGATGAATTATTCACGCTGGATATCATACCCATTTTTATACATGTGTTTGAATGAGCACATGCGTCAAGACAAGACTTAGAAAGTGTCAATGAGAATATCCCTGCTCACTGGACAAACTTTACTTACAGCTCGGACCTTAAAATACTGGATTTTCTAGAACACAGTCTTAGGTCTTCTGTAGATAAAAATACTAGACTAGTTTCCAAGGTCCCTATTCATATTAGAATATAATCCTCTCAAGGGTACGAGGCATGTTGTTTGTTTTTAAAATCTGCCGTACATACCACAGGAGCTAAACAACTAGATGATTAAAACTAACTGATGATCTAAATGTTTCCGACTAGGCAGTAGGTTCCCTGGTAATCTATCAGTTAAAATGGTTTCCAAAGGGAAGAATACATACCCCAGGTTTTCCTGGCAGAGTGGTTAGGAGTGTGGAGTCTGGACTTACCTGCACCCAGATCCCTGCTTTGCCATTATAAGCAGAGTGAATTGGATGAGTTATGTAACCTCTCAGTGCCTCAATCTCTATCAAAAACGGGAATAATCACTGTTCCTGCCTTATTGTGAGAATTACATGAATTATTATATGTAAAGTGCTTAGAAAGGTACCTGATTTATGGAAGGAGCTCAGTAAAATTTAATTATTATAATTGTCATTAGTGATACTACATAAGATAATTTTAGGTGATTCATGGGTAAAGTTTTCATTTTAACATTTATGTCTTTATTTTAATGTATTTTGGAAAATCATTTATTTAATATAGTTTTAAAAATAGCTACCATAGCTATCAAATCAATGATTTTATAGATATCAAGGCTTCAAATGAGTCTAAATCTTTAAAAAAGAGTAGGTTTAAAGTTGATGAAAGAAAAATAGTAAATAAAAAATAGTATAGGTAATACACAAAAGCAAAAATCTTCCCAAATTAAAATTTAGGAAATACTGGAACTATTCATTGCCTAATTATATGAATTTTTGTACTTAAAAAAAAAAATGTATGTTTTTGCTTTAAATAACCTTGGATATGAGTTGATACATATCCAAAAGATATTATATAACCAGTAGCTACTGGGTCAGCTGGTAACAGGGACATTTCAATGATCCAAACATCAACTGACTTCTCTCTCCATAAAAATAGAAACTGCATTTATAACAGGTAGGAAGAAAGAAAACTGGAAGACAAATCATGCATATGTGAAAAAATGTAATGCTGGTGTGGTGTTAAATGGTGGACTTTGTACCCAGTCGGTGGTTCTAGTGATTTTTAAAGGGAAAATTCATGGAGTTTCTAATAGACTGCTACTCTGACACTGCTCTAACCCCTATTACGTGCCTATGATATAGTTAAGACTTTTAACTGTGGTGGATGAGGCACTTCCTTGTTTACAGAGGGAGGCTCCCCTGAGGCCTGGAAGGCTCCAGGGCATTTGGTGTCAGGAAGGGTAAGATTGTTCTCACACCAATCAGAAAGGGTCCTGGGGGCTTACTGGTTTCAACAGGGACCTTTGGCCTCAGCTGTGGTTAGGGGCCAGCATCTGAGAGAACACAGGATTTCAGGAAATGAGGCAGGTTATAAGCTGGGGGAAGGAAACCAGGCAGCACACCAATGCGGTTTAACCAGCACTTCAGGGCCTAAGAAAATCCTCACGACATCGGAAATTTGTACTTTGAAAGGTAGCCTTCTTTCTTTTTATATTTCTTGCGGAACAGTCTTTTTTTAAAAAAAAAAAAAAACACACACACAAAAAAAACCTCCTTTAGTTCTTACTAGAGTTCTTGTTGAAAATGCCACACTCACTGTGCTATGGGGAACAGGAAGGAAGAGACTCTCCAGGCCAGATCTATCATCATCAGTTGTATTGGGTGTTTTAACCTCTGTCCTGTTTTTTAACTTCAGAAAACCCAAGTGGTCGAAGCAAGCCCTGTGTCCAGGTCAAATATAGCAGGAGTGGGATTTAAAGCTCTTCCTATACACTACAATGCCATGTTTTATCTACATTGAGCCAGAATTTTAAAGGAGAAACAGCTTAGTCCTTGGGAATCAAGTATAGCAAAACCACAGGAATCAAAGAGGCAAATCTCAAAGAAAAGCTACTTCCACCTGCAGAAGTTCCTTCTAGACAGGGACAGGACTTGGGTGAGGCAAAGTGAGGCCCACTGGCTGCAGAATTTAAGGGGACATTTATTCCCAGGGTTGTGAACTTGCCTGCGTAAATTCTGAGGCCTTAGTGCCTGCCTGCCTCACTCTAATACCTGCCCTGCTTCTAGAATTTTCACCTCCTGAAAGTTTGGAGTTTATACTTTGTTTTAGAAAGAGAGGCCAATCCCTTACAACATTCCTGCCTTAACAAATGATGCTTGATAAGTTATTGAGCTGGTTTAAAAAAAAAGGAAAAAAAAGGGATCTAAGTGATAAAAAAAAAGGGATCTAAGTGATACTAGATTTCAAAGAAACGAAACCTATAAAAAGTTGAGAAGGAATCTGTAGATTATTGCCTTTTCTTATTATTCCCCCAACAAATAATTCTTTATAGTGCAAAGGCAACTATAATCTGAAATAAGACAGGGATTAAAACATTTCTTAAGGTCTTTCTGACTTCCTCAGATATACTTGCTTTTTGGTTCAACTTTCTATCATAAAAGAAATTATTCCATGCCCTTGACCTAGCTCTATGCTGGGCACATATCAGCTATAAACATACTGTTAACAGAGACACTGACATTGATTTGTATACACAGACCAAGAGGGCAGAGCACAAACATCTACTCAAATAAACTTAAAAGAGAATGGTGCCACAGTTTATATCAGCCAAAAACAGGTGTCTGAGTGTTTTGTGGTAGAGAAATGCTACGAGGCTAGAGCTTGAAGAACTAGATTCAAATCACTGAGTTTTCTCATATGCAGACATAGGAATTGCATTAAATAAGCTCTAAGGTCCTTCAAACTGTTGGAGTCTATGATTCTATTTTAGAATTAGACGGACAAGGAATGACCGCCAAGGACAGAACCGCATTCAGATAGAACTGCTTCATCAAGGTAAGGAGGAGGCCATTCGGTTCTTGTTTTCTCTACTCACCCTAACTCTTGCTTACTCTTGTTAAAATCACAACTGATAAGTATTTAATCCAAGGCCAGCTAAAACTGGTTAAGGGTGGGAAAGCATGATCTCCCAAGATTACATTTTGTTATTTCATTCATGCAGTTAATAATTTAGCAAATATTTACTAAACCTCTGCTTTATGAAAGGCACCAGTGGGCAATCGCTGTCTGAATTTAAACTTTGGCAGGTTGTCCTGCTCAGTAAGGACACATACATAACCGAAATGGAGAAGTTCCACTAGAGAGCTACAAAGTCCTATGGTGGAAACATAGCTTTCTTGTTGGAATCCAGGTCTCCATTAAAGCTGTATACCTTGGAAGAGGTTAATTTCCCTTCAGTTTCCTCATCTAGAAAATGGGGATAGTAATAATACCTTTTCACAAAGTTATAGAGGATTAAATGAGAAAATAGACAAAAGCAGCTTAAAATAATGCCAGGTAGGTAGTCAATACCAGGTAAATGTTCATCATTGTTGTTATTATTGGAGTTGAGAGGATTAAGTGGTTGATTTGACGCCAAGGAGGAAGAAATGTTTTCCTAAGGAGGCAGTATTAGAACTGGGCATTAAACGATGGAAGTTGCACAGGAGAAGGGAAAAGGAAGGAGAAAAGAGAAGGACAGGAAGAAAAGAAATCCTTGCTATACAGTAAGCAGTTTGATTTGGCTGGAGTGGAAAGTTCCTTAACAGAAATGGTGGTATGAAATGCAATTCAGAGCACAGTTGTAGACGCTTAACTTCCATCATTTAACTTCTTTCTATTAATTTCCCTTCATCCCCAGTCATATCCTAGAAAATAACACAGTAGTTAAAAAATAGAGCAAATATTATTAATATAGCTATGTAGTCAGCATTACATGGGTAGATAAGCCTACACATCTAAATCCAAAAATCTTAAGTATTTTTCCTGACCCTTTGTGGAAGCAATCTCTCAAGTCTGAAAAGCACTAAGAATTCGTAAGTCTAAGAATCAGAAACAAGTTCCAAGCCAGGTTAAAGTCATTTAACTCTCCGGACCTCAATTTTCTCTTCATAAAAATACATAGTACTACCATGACTTCAAAATGAATGGAAAGGCCATTCTAGGAAGGGAAAAAACTTGCCAGCCTCCTTGGGTTGATCTAAGACATAAATGCAACAAGGGATATGAGAGCACTTACATACCTGATGAATATTACATAAGATACAAGGTATTTTTCCTACATACCACATACAAAAAGGCAGGAACTCCAAACAAGAAAGTGGAGGTATATGTGAAAAATAAGCTTTGGTGTCACACTGACTAGGATCTGAATCTTGCCTGATCCTATCATTTCCTAGCTCTGTAACCTGAAAACATAACAGCCTGAACCCTTATGCTTCTTTCATGCTTTTGCTAGAATTACCAGACAGGCAATGTGAATCCTGTAATGGTGTTTCTCTTCACTGCTTTAGCCACGTAGAACCATGTGCAGGATGCAATGACATACATTTTAGAAACTCTTCTCAGTTTCATCTTATTATTTTAACTCTAACTGCCCCTTTTTGGATCATTCTGATTTTTTTCCCTTTTTTATTTTTTATTTTTTTGGAAAAGTGGCTCCCTTTTTTTGAAATGAGGCTTCACCTAAAAATTATTTAATCATAGTTTTACCTCTTCCATCAGGCTCTCCTTGACGTCCCTAAATAGAATCTCTTGGATTTGTATGTATGCCCTGCTCTTTGTAAGTGTTCCACAAGTGGTTCTTAAATTCATAATAATATTGAAAAGTTCACAATTTAATTGACAAATATCAGAAACACCCAAATACTGTTAGCCAAATCTTGGCCCAAGAAACACTAAATTTTATTACATATTTTCAGGACATTTTTAAGAACAGTAATCTTTTTAATATGTTGAGCAAATTATAATTTTCTATGTTTATATGCAGGTAATATATCATTTGGCCCTCACTGCATCCTTGTGAAATTGGTTTGGCAGCTATTACTTTGTTTTACACACGGGGAAACAGACCAACTGGTCTCTGCAAGGTGTGGCACAGCCACATTAGAACCCAAGTCTTCCACTTCTAACCCAGCACTCTTTTCATTCTAGCCTAAAAGTAAAGCAACTTATTTTTTTCAAACAATATGGAAATGAGTAACAATGGGAATTTCTGCCAAAAAAATCATGTATAATAAACATAACCGTCAGTCCACAAGAACTGTTTAAAATGTGGGCTGTGTTAATTATTTTTAAAAATGGATGCATACATGGAAGGCATGGGATATTTCCACTGTATTCCTGCTATCCAACCTCACATTAGTTCTCCACAGGACCTATATACACTCAAATATGATTATAAAGGGATTTCACTATTTAGAGGGCAAAGAGGAGAAAGCAATGTCACAGAACGTGCAGTGTAACGTTTATCCGTATACTCTAAAAGGCTATAGATGAGTGGACCCTCTCTGCTTCCTAAGCCCTCCACACTCAGCCCAAGGGGTGCTTCTCATTAACAGTTGTCCAAAGCCCACATTATTTACTCTTCTTATTTGATACACAGGTCAAATACTGATTGCTAATAAAATCTGTTGGCTTTTGTGATCCCTGGTGATAAGGATTATCACCTTGCTAACACCTTAGTTTGTTTTCCACGAAAAAGTCAAGGAAGCAGAGGAAGTTACCTCTTCAAAGTAACTTATCTTTGATCAGGGCTACCAGTAATTTCTGGATCACTAGCACACCCTTGAGAAACATAAGATAGTAAGTGTCCAAAGGGCATCTCGGCCTTGGCCAACCTGACCACAAGCCCTGCTGTCAGGCAGGATGGGGATATGGGTGTTCAGTCCCCATTGTGTCACTGCTCCTTCATCCCACAGCTTGGCACCGGATGGGGTGGCGGCCAGGCAGGCTGGTACCCGGCTCGCAGTGACCTTGACAGCCCCTCCATCTGGGAGAGGCTCAGGGTGGACATGGGACTGGGGTTAGCGGCGTGACAGCCTCTAGGCGGCCCCGGGGAGTCTCCCAGCGGACGCGGCGCGGGGGCAGCGGCCGTGTCCGCCCCTCCGCGGCCCCCGGGAGGCTGAGCCGCGTGGGGGTCTCCCCGCTCTCTGGGCGCCTCCGGCGGCGGGACTGCGGGACACTTGGGGCGGAGTCGGACGGGGGACGAGGGGCTCCTGGGGACAGCAGTTGGGGGTTCTTACGGCGCGGCCCAGGAGCGGGCGCGGGCGGGCCCTACCTCCTCCGTGATCGTGGGGCAGTAGGAGATGAGCACGAGCGTGGTGAGCAGGTTGACGGCGAGGCCCAGGAGGGTGATGGAGTTGGGGGCGATCCACAGCGGGACCCACTGGAGCAGCCAGGTCCAGTAGAGCTGCAGCGGCGGCTCGAACAGCGAGATGCCCGCGGCGCTGTAGCGGTGCTCCTCCAGCCGCCGCAGCTGCGCGGCGCTCAGCGGCTCTGCCAGCGCCCTCAGCCAGCGCGGCGCCGGCCTGGCCCCGGCGCCCGCCGCCATGGCCGCCTGCGGGCCCGGTCGCTGCGAGCGAGCGCAGCCCGCGCCCGCCGCCAGGGCGGGGAGAGATGAAGGGAGGGGCTCGCGGGCCTGGGCCTGCGCGGGCCGCGTGGGACGAGAGAGTTCGGCGCTCTGGGCCGAGGTCGTAGTCAGGCGGGGCCTCCCCGGGTCCCCGGGCCTCCGCCCCCAGAGCATCTTGGCAGCGGGTGAGGCCGCGAGCTGGGGGTGGGGCCTCTGGGGCGAGGTGGGGGAGAGCCCGGCGAGGTGTCAGGGAGGTAGGACCGGCTCTCACGGGCCATCAGGTCACCATTAGGGCCCTTCTGATGGTAACTTTTATAACTGGCGCGCAAAGGGCCCTTTGGGCTTGATGCACCTGTCTCTAAGGTCCAGTTCTTCTTCCGGGGCGTCTGGGAACGCTCCCCTAAGGGAAGTCTCGCTTGCTGGACGGTTAGGAAGGTGTTTCCTCTATCTTGTGATCGGTGAACAAACAACTCCGTTCCCCCAATGTGCGTCTGCTCTGGCCCTTGGCTAGCCACACTGCAGGACGACGCTGCCTGCAGAGCCTGGGGGTGGGGGCGGACGGGGTGAGAACAACATTTGCCCGCACGGTGGCCCCATCTGTCTGCCGAAGAGAGGTCCCGCCTGATAAACACTCAAGGACAATTCTTCCTTCCAACTCCCAGGACGGGGCTCTGCCATGTATTCGTTCTGACGAACCCTTACTGCGGGTTCAGGGTTCAGAGACTAAAGTGCTAGGACTAAAAATCAGGACTTGGAAACACTATCTAACAAGGTTGAAACCCAAAAGCCCATTTTTTAGAGCATCTAATAACAGTAACAAAGGATAATTCTACACACACCCTTCCGTGGGAATAGAGCGTCGGGATCTAGGCAGTGTCCTCCCACTGCATGCAGGGAACCACACCGCACATCTGGTAGTTCACCAGCCCTTACCTCACAATGCACCCAGTTAAACAGAATGTCCTGTCATAAACATGTTACATTGAGATAAGCCTGCAACTTGCCTTTTTTTTTCACTTCATGGTTCTGATCTGGATGCACTTTTCTAAGGCACAGAACAAGTTCAGAAATTGTGCTAAAAATAGTTGTGTTGGGCAATGCCTATCAGCAGATGCAGTTTGTCCCACAGGATTCATGGTAACACCTCAGAGAAGGGTCAGCAAACTACTACTTAGCCCACCACCTGTTTTTGTACAGCCCCTGAGCTAAGTCTGGTTTTTACATTTTTAAATGATTGCAAAAAAATCAAAAGAATTCTTTGTGATATGAAATTATATGAAATTCATATTTCAGTGCCATGAGTAAAGCCATGTTTGTATTTTACATACTGTTTCTGACCACTTTTGTGTTCAAAGAGCAAAGTTCCGTGGTTGCGACAGGACCCTATCTATGGTCTACAAAGCCTAGACTATTTACTGTCTGGCCCTTCACAGAAAAAAAGTTTGGCAATTCTGCCTCAGAGACATATGGGGGTGTCTACTGGCCAAACCATTTATTGAATGTACATCTACTAATCTTTAATGTGAAAAATGATGCTGACAAATGAAGGAAAGGAATCAGAATGATAGATCCCCTTTTAACTGTGCTGGTTTTATGGACAGTAAACTTGGAGACATCTACTTTTAAATTTATCAATGCCATGAATAATCCAAGGAAAAATCCTTTTCCAGATTAATAAATTTAGCTGTATTAATGTTTTTGTTTCTTTTTTGTTTTATATTCTATCTATGAGTGAAATCATATGGTTTTTGTCCTTTTGTTGGACTTATTTCACTTAGGATAATACCCTCAAGATCCATCCATGTTGTCCAAATGGCAATATTTCATATTTTTTATGGCTGAGTAGTATTTCATTATACATATATACACTATACCTTCTTTATCCATTCATCCATTGATGGACTCTTAGGTTCTTTCCATATCTTGGTTACTGTGTATAATGCTGCAATGAACACAAGTGTACAGGTATCTTTTTGAATTAGTGTTTTCATATTCTTTGGATAAATATCCAGAAAAGGAATTGCTGGATCATATGGTAGCTCTGTTCTCAATTTTTTGAGGATCCTGTATACTGTTTTCCATAGTGGCTGCACCAATTTATAATTCCACAAATAGTGTACAATTTGTGGAATAGTGTTCCCTTTTCTTTACATCCTGTCCAAAATCTAACTAGAAAGCTCTGCACAGCCGAGGAAACCATCAACAAAACAAAAAGGGAACCAACTGAATGAGAGAAGGTATTTGCAAATGCTATATATATGATAAGGGGTTAATACCAAAATATATAAAGAACCCATGCAACTCAACAACAAAAAAACAAATAACCCAATTAAAAAATTGGCAGAGAATCTGAAGAGACATTATTCAAAGGAAGACATACAGAAGACCAACAAGCACATGAAAAGATGTTCAATATCACTAATTAGGGATATGCAAATCCAAACTACTTAAAAAACAAAGTAAACAAACAAAACAGAAATAGATTGATAGATAACAGAGAACAAGCTGATGGTTGCCGGAGGGAAGGGAGCCTGAGTACCTGAATGAAAAAGATGAAGAGTGTAAGAAGTACAAAGTATAATCATAGTTATGAAATAGTCAAGGGGATGTAAAGCACAGCATTAGGGAACAGAGGTGATATTGCAGTAACTATGTATGGTATCAGGTGGATACTAAATCAGGGAGATCATAAATTCTATAAATGTCTAACCACTATGCTGTACACCTGAAACTAATGTTAAATAATACTGAATGTCAGCTGTAACTGGAAAAAAAGAAAAAAAGAAATTAAAAGACTGCAATGAGATATCACCTCACACCTGTTAGAATGAATGGCTATCATCACAAAACAAGAAGTAACAAGTGTTGGCAAGGATGTAGGAGGGATACTTTAATCAGAATATCTTTCTTTTGGGGTATCTGAAAGAGGATGGCCCCAAATAAATATCCATAGAAGAAACTAGAGAGAAAGAAGGCTGAAGCTGCACCTCTGCAATCCTAACGAGCACATGAATCTCCTGTAGGTCCTGTAATAATGCAGGTTCTCAGTTAGTGGATCTGGAGGGTGAGAGTGGGTGGAGCTGAGAGTTTTCATTCCTAACAAGCTCCCAGGTGACGCTGCTGCTCATTGGACCATATTTTGAGTAACAGGGAACTGAAGCATACAGTCTCAGAAGGCTTGGGGGGGAGGTACCACTTTGAACAAGCCCCTTGAACCCCAGGTGGAAGAGGACGGTGCAGAAAGAAGAGAGAAAGGACTCAGGGCAATTAAGGGATGAGAAAGGCCAGCTTGACTCAGTTTTGCTTAAGGCTGTTCTTTCCAGAGCAAAGAAAAATAAGATAGATAGATAGATAGATAGATAGATAGATAGATAGATAGATAGATAGATACATACATAGATACATAGACACATAGATACATAGATACATAGATACATAGATACATAGATAGATAGATAGATAGATAGATAGATAGATAGATAGATAGATAGATGATTGATAGATAGATGTTGAAGATTTTCTATTTTATTTTATTTTATATTTTTGATTTTTTGCTTTATACATATTTTTTAAGTGTGTGTATTTTAGTTGATCACATAATACAAATTCTGTGGAATTGTGATCTACTTGTTGGTCCTTGGTGAAGGTGTTGGTTGGTGAAGTTCTTTTTCCATTTTTTAAATTAGTTCTAGGTGTACAAAGCAACATAATAGTTACACATTTAAACCCCTCATAAGGTGGTAACCCGCCCCCCAAGCTACTACCCCTCACATCTTATATAGCTGTTATATATAGCTGTTACAATATCATCAACTATCTTCCCTGTGTTGTACTCCACATCCTGTGACTATATATGCCTATATATTTAGTTATAGTTGACAGTCAACATTATTCTACTTCAGCTTCAGGTGTATAGCTCATTGGTCAGGCATCTACACAGTCTATGACGTGATCCCCCTGATAAGTCCAGTGCCCATCTGGCACCTTACATGATCTTTACAATATTGTTGGTTATATACACCATACTGTATTAACTACCAATTTGTATTTCTTAATACCTTCACCTTTTTCACCCTTCCCCCAACCCCATTCCCAGCTATCACCCTGATATGTCTAGTACCTATCTGGCCTAGGTATAACCATACCTAGTTATTACAATATTATTGAGTATGTTCCTTATGCTATATCCTCATGACTACCCAATTTTTACTTCTTAATCCCTTCCCCTTTCACCCATCCTTAACCCCGCTCCTATCTTAAAGAAGTCCCTCTAAGATTCCTTGTAATACTGGTTTGGTGGTGATGAACTCCTTCAGCTTTTTCTTGTCTGGGAAGCTCTTTATCTGTCCTTCAATTCTAAATGACTTAACTGGGTAGAGCAATCTTGGTTGTATGACATTGCTTTTCATCACTTGAAATATTTCCTGCCCTTCCCTTCTTGCCTGCAAAGTTTCTGTTGAGAAATCAGCTGACAGTTGTATGGGAGCTCCCTGGTAGGTAACTAACTGCTTTTCCCTTGCTGCTTTTAAGATTCTTCGTCTTTAACCTTTGGCATTTTAATTATGATGTGTCTTGGTGTTGGCCTGTTTGGGTTCATCTTGTTTGGGGCTCTCTGTGCTTCCTGGGTTTATATGTCCATTTCCTTCACCAGACTAGGGAAGTTTTGTATCATTATTTCTTCAAACTGGTTTTCAATTCCTTGTTTACTCTCTTCTCCTTCTGGTACCCCTATAATGCAAATGTTGGTATGCTTGATATTGTCCCAGAGGCCCCTTAAACTCTCCTCAATTTTTTGGATTGTTTTTTCTTTTTGCTGTTCTGGTTGGGTGTTTTCTACTACCTTATCTTCTGCTTCACTGGATGGATCCTCTGCTTCATCTAATCTATTGTTGATTCCCTGTAATATAGTCTTCATTTCCATTATTGTATGCTTTATTTCTGACTCGTTCTTTTTTATGGTTTTCATCTCTCTGTTGAAGTTCTCCCTGAGGTCATTGAGCATTCTTATAACCATATATCAGATGTTTGAACTCTGCATCTGATAGATTGCTTGTCTCCATTTTGCTTTGTTCTTTTTCTGGAGCTTTGTTCTGTTATTTGGGACATGTTTCTTTGTCTCCCCATTTTGGCTGCCTCTCTGTGTTTGTTTCTATGTATTAGGTAGGGCTGCTATGCCTTCCAGTCTTAGTAGATTGGCCTTATGTAGTAGGTGTGCTGTGGGGTTCACTGGCACAGTCTTTCTGTTCACCTGAGCCACGCGCTCCAAGTGTGTCTCTTGTATGGGTTGTGTGTGCCCTCCTCTTGTAGTTGAGATTTCGTTGATAATTTCACATCAATGTGAGGGACTGACCCCTGGGCTCACTGGTTGTGAGGACTGGCCTTGACTACAGTGGAAGAGTTGTTGTGCAGGGGCTGATCCTACAGAGCAGGAGCTGCCTCAGCAGGGCTCTGGTGCCTGCCCAATCTGCCCCTTGGGTGTGTCGTACTTGGAGACGGCTGGGTGATGCTCCAGCTTGTTTTGAAGCTGGCTACTGGGGGCGCCAACCCCAGGACCACCTTAAAGGGAATCTGCTGTCAGTCTACTTCAGCCATAGCTCATGCCCCACCTGGGGCCACCCAGCAGGAGTGTCATGCAGGGTCTCTAGTCCTGCTCCCCGCACAAGAACACAGGATATGGTGAGGCCCAAAAGGAATGCCAATGGAGCCATCGGTAGGGGAGTCATACCATTATACTCTCGGTGGCAGCTGGGCTGGAGACACAGGAAGCAGGAGCCACAGGATCCGCAACCTGCCGTCCCGCTTCTCTGTCAACCCACCTCACTTGCTAACTGCAATCCGCACTTTCTAGCCTAGCCATGGTAGTTATATCAGTGGCTAATGGCTAACCAGTAACAGCTGATGGCCAACTAGTCACAGCTGATGGTCATCTACTACCCAAGCCAGCACCTTTCCACTTGAGGGCAAGAGTCTGGAAACTGCTCTTCTTGCTCTGTCCCAACACTGAGCCAGAAAGAAATAAGCAGATGGCTGCCGCCCTTGCTATGCTTGGAAGCACCTTGAGAGGCCAAGCCATGAACCTAGGCCGGCTGCCACTTGTGCTGGCTTAGGGCTGCTCGGCCAGAGGTACTGGATGCGCTCAAGCCAGATGCTGCTTGTCTAGGTGCTGTGAACCTTTGAGAGTCTAGGAAAGTCTGCAGCTTGAGCCAAAGCAGGTGGTCTGCGTGTGAAAGCTGCTGGAAGCGGCCTGGGTGTGCCTGAAAGTTGGGTGGGGTCAGGTGTCTCAAATCGCCAGGGCGGGGTAACAACAGACTTCAGAGACACAGATATGGTGGCCACCTGTGTTCGTGCCAGGAAGAGGGAGGTCTCAACAAAGGAACAATGGCCTCCTCCACCTCCCCCGTCCAGGAGAAAGCCACCTCTCCAGGCCAGGTCCCAAGCCAGACAACTCAATTCCCCACTATATGTCCCTGCCGCCTTTCCAGCTGCTGCCCCAGCGCTGGAGCTCAGAGCGAGTGATTCTGTTGGTGGGTAAGTCCGTGCATGTTCCCTTTAAGAGGAGCACCTGTGAGAGCTGCCACACTCAATCTCACTCAGTCACAATCTCCACTGGTTTTCACAGCCAGAATTTACGGGGACTTCTCTCCCCGGAACTGGAACCCTGGGCTGGGGTGGAGCAGGGATCGCTTGCTCCTCTAGGGGGGGCCCCCCAGCTGAAATACCCCTCCCGATCTTTAAAGGTCACATGCTGGTGTGGGACCAGCCCCTTCCTCATGTCTGCCCTTCCTACCAGCCTGGAGGTGGCTTCTTCCTCAAGTCCTTAGCTGAAAGGCTTCAGTTCAGCTTGATTTTAGGCGATTCTCAATAATGGGTGTTTTGTAGATTAGTTGTAATTTTGATGTGGTTGTGAGAAGGTAAACACAGCGTTTACCTACTGCGCCATCTTGGTTCCCTGGATCGGTGAACTTTTTTTTTTTTTTTTATTAAATTTATTGAGGTGACAGTTGTTAGTAAAATTACATAGATTTCAGGTGTACAATTCTGTATTACATCATCTATAAATCCCGTTGTGTGTTCATCACCCAGAGTCAGTTCTCCTTCCATCACCATATATTCGATCCCCCTTACCCTCATCTCCCACCCCCTTACCCTCTGGCAACCACCAAACCATTGTCTGTGTCTATGAGTTTCTGTTTCTCATTTGTTTGTCTTGTTCTTTTGTTGTTTTGGTTTATATACCACATATCAGTGAAATCACATGGTTCTCTGCTTTTTCTGTCTGACTTATTTGCTCAGCATTACACTCTCAAGATCCATCCATGTTGTCACAAATGTTCCTATATCATCTTTTCTTACTGCCGAATAGTATTCCATTGTGTATATATACCACAACTTCTTCATCCATTCATCTATCGAAGGACATTTTGGTTGTTTCCATGTCTTGGCCACTGTAAACAAAGCTGCAATGAACATTGGAGCACGTGTCTTTATCTCTAAATGTTTTCAGATTTTTTGGGTAGATACCCAGGAGAGGGATTGCTGGGTCATATGGCAATTCTATTCGTAATTTTTTGAGGAACCTCCACACCGCCTTCCATAACGGCTGCACCAGTCTGCATTCCCACCAACAGTGTATGAGGGTTCCTTTTTCTCCACAGCCTCTCCAACATTTGTTACTATTTGTCTTGTTGATGATGGCCATTCTGACTGGGGTGAGGTGATATCTCATTGTGGTTTTGATTTGCATTTCTCTGATGATTAGTGATGTTGAGCATTTTTTCATATGTCTATTTGCCATTTGTATGTCCTCTTTGGAGAAATGTCTCTTCAAGTCCTCTGCCCATTTTTCAATTGGGTTGTTTGTTTTTTTGTTGTTGAGTTGCATGAGTTCCTTGTATATTCTGGATACTAGCCCCTTATCGGAGGCACTGTTTGCAAAAATCTTCTCCCATTCAGTTGGTGGCCTCTTTATTTTGTCAATGGTTTCTTTTGCTGTGCAGAAGCTTTTAAGTTTCATATAGTCCCATTTGTTTATTTTAGCTTTTACTTCCATTGCCTTTAGTGTCAAGTTCATAAACTGCTCTTTGAACCCAAGGTCCATAAGTTTAGTACCTATGTTTTCTTCTATGCAGTTTATTGTGTCAGGTCTTATGCTTAAGTCTTTGATCCATTTTGAATTAATTTTGGTACATGGTGACAAATAGCAGTCCAGTTTCATTCTTTTGCACGTGGCTATCCAATTCTCCCAGCACCATTTATTGAAGAGGCTGTCTTTGCTCCATTGTATGTTTTTAGCTTCTTTGTCAAAAATTATCTGTCCATATTTATGTGGTTTTATTTCTGGGTTCTCAATTCTATTCCATTGGTCTATATGTCTGTTTTTCTGCCAATACCATGCTGTTTTGATTATTGTGGCCCTGTAGTACAAGCCAAAGTCAGGAAGTGTGATACCTCCATTATAGTTCTTTTTTCTTAAGATTGCTTTGGCTATTCGGGGTCTTTTGTGGTTCCAAACAAATCTGATGATTTTTTGTTCTATTTCTTTAAAATATGCCATTGGGATTTTGATGGGGATTGCATTGAATCTGTATATTGCTTTGGGTAATATGGCCATTTTAACTATGTTGATTCTTCCAATCCATGAGCACGGAATGTCTTTCCATTTCTTTGTGTCTTCTTCAATTTCTTTCAGAAAAGTCTTATAGTTTTCAGCATATAGGTCTTTCACATCCTTGGTTAAGTTTATTCCTAGGTATTTTATTCTTTTTGATGCAATTGTAAAAGGAATTGTTTTTTGTATTTGCTTTTCTGAGATTTCATTGTTGGTATATAGGAAGGCAATGGACTTTTGTGCGTTGATTTTGTAGCCAGCAACTTTACTGTATTCGTTGATTGTTTCTAATAGCTTTTTGGTGGAGTCTTTAGGGTTTTCTATATATAGCATCATGTCATCTGCAAAGAGTGATAATTTAACTTCTTCATTCCCAATTTGGATGCCTTTGATTTCTTTCTCTTGCCTGATTGCTCTGGCAAGGACTTCCAACACGATGTTGAAAAGCAGAGGTGATAGGGGACATCCCTGTCGTGTTCCTGAACGTAGAGCAAAGGGCTTCAGTCTTTCTCCATTAATTATGAGATTAGCAGAGGGCTTGTCATATATGGCTTTTATTATGTTAAGGTATTTTCCTTCTATACCTATTTTATTAAGTGTTTTAATCATAAATGGATGTTGTATCTTGTCAAATGCTTTTTCTGCATCAATTGATATAATCATATGATTTTTGTCCTTTATTTTGTTTATATGATGTATCACATTGATGGATTTGCGTATGTTGAACCATCCTTGTGCCCCGGGGATGAACCCCACTTGGTCGTGATGAATAATCTTTTTAATGCATTGTTGTATTCGATTTGCTAGAATTTTATTTAGGATTTTTGCATCGGTATTCATCAGAGATATTGGTCTGTAGTTTTCTTTTTTTGTGCTGTCTTTACCAGGTTTTGGTATCAGGGTAATGTTGGCCTCATAAAATGTGTTGGGGAGTACTGTTTCTTCTTCAATTTTTTGGAAGAGTTTGTGCAGAATTGGTATTAGATCCTCTTTGAAGGTTTGGTAGAATTCACTAGTGAAGCCATCTGGTCCCGGACTTTTGCTTTTGGGAAGGTTTTGGATGACTGATTCAATTTCGTTACTGGTGATCGGTCTGTTTAGATTTTCCAGTTCTTCATGGTTCAGCCAAGGCTATATGTTTCTAAGAACTTATCCATTTCTTCTAGGTTGTTGAATTTGGTGGCATATAGTCCTTCATAGTATTCTTGGATGATCCTTTGTATTTCTGTGGTGTCCGTGATAACTTCCCTTTTACGTTTCTGATTTTGTTAATCAGTGTCTTCTCTCTTTTTATCTTAGTAAGTCTAGCCAAGGGTTTGTCAATTTTGTTAATCTTCTCAAAGAACCAGCTCTTTGTCACATTAATTTTTTCTATTGTCTTTCTGTTCTCTATTTCATTTATTTCTGCTCTAATTTTTGTTATTTCCTTTCTTCTGCTGACCTTGGGTTTTACCTGTTCTTCTTTTTCTAGTTCTTTAAGGTGTAACATGAGGTTATTTATTTGGGAATTTTCCTGTTTCTTGAGATAGGCCTGTAATGAGATAAATTTCCTCTTAAAACTGCTTTCGCTGCATCCCAAAAATTTTGGTAGGATGTATTTTCATTGTCATTTGTTTCTATGTATCTTTTGATCTCTCCTCTAATTTCTTCTTTGACCCAGTCCTTCTTTAAAAGTATGTTGTTTAGTCTCCATGTATTTGTGTTTTTTCCCGCTTTCTTTTTACAGTTGATATCCAATTTCAAAGCCTTGTGATCAGAGAATATGCATGGTATGATTTCAATCTTTTTAAATTTGTTGAGACTGATTTTATGTCCCAATATATGGTCTATCCTTGAGAATGTTCCATGTACACTAGAAAAGAATGTGTAGTCTGATGTTTTAGGATGAAGTGCTCTATAAATGTCAATTATGTCCATTTCATCTAATGTGTCATTTAGGGCTACTATTTCGTTATTTATTTTCTGTTTGGATGATCTATCCATAGCTGTCAATGATGTATTTAAGTCCCCTAGTATAATTGTGTTTTGGTCAATTTCTCCCTTTAGTTCTGTTAGTAGTTGCTTGGTGTATTTCGGTGCTCCCTGACTGGGGGCATAAATATTGATGACTGTTATGTCTTCTTGTTTTACAGTCCCTTCACCATTATGAAATGTCCATCTTTGTCTCTTGTTATCTTTTTCACCTTGAAGTCTGTTTCATCTGATATCATTATGGCTACACCTGATTTTCTCTGGGCACCATTTGCTTGGAGTGTCAATTTCCACCCTTTCACTTTGAGTCTATGCTTGTCCTTGTAGCTGAGATGTGTCTCTTGGAGACAGCATATGGTTGGGTTTAGTTTTTTGATCCAATCTGCTACTCTGTGCCTTTTTATTGGTGAGTTCAGTCCATTTACATTTAGGGTGATTATTGATATGTGAGGATTTCCTGTCATTCTATCTTTAGTTTTCTGGTAAGGCTGTGTCTCCATTGTTTCTTTGCCTTTTGTTGTTGTCTATTATTTCTGTGTGGTGGTATTCTATGATGTTTCCTCTGTTTCTTCTTTTATTTCAGTATATATTTCAGTTCTGGATTTTTTTGAGTGGTTACCCTTAAGTTTATGTAAAAGTAAGTTTGATATTTAGAGTATTCCATTTTCTTCAGCACGCTTACTTTCTCCATTCCCATATTCCGTTCAGGCCTTTATTCTCCCCTTTTTGAGTTTTGGTTGCCACAAATTGTCCCTGTTGATGGTGGTCGAATAGCCTCCTTTAGTATTTCTTGTAGTGCAGGTCGTGTATTAGAAAATTCCCTCAGCTTCTGTATGTCTGGAAAGGTCTTTATTCCTCCTTCATATCTAAAGGATATCTTTGCTGGATATATTATTCTTGGCTCATGATTTCTCTCTTTCAATAGTTTGAATATTTGGTTCCACTCCTCCTGGCTTGTAGAGTTTCTGCTGAAAAATCTGATGATAATCTAATGGGCTTTCCTTTGTAAGTTACCGTCTTCTTTTCCCTGGCTGCCTTGAGGATTCTTTCTTTGTCGTTGATTTTAGACAGCTTCAGTACAATGTGCCTTGGAGAAGGCCTGTTGGGATTGAGGTAACTAGGTGTTCTATTTGCTTCTTGGATTCGAGGGTCCAGTTCTGTCCACAAATTTGGGAAGTTCTCATCGACGATTTGTTTGAATATATTCTCTGTTCTCTTCTCTCTTTCTTCTCCTTCTGGTATGCCCATTATTCTTATATTGCTCTTTCTGATGGAGTCAGAAAGTTCTTGTAGAGTTCTTTCATTTCTTTTAAGTCTCAAGTCTCTTTCTTCTTCTATCTGTGTCATTTCCAGGTTTCTATCTTCGATGTCACTGATTCTTTCCTCCATCTGGTCAACTCTACTACCTAAGCTGGTTATTTCATTCTTAATTTCTTCTATTGAGTTCTTAATCTCCAGAAATTCTATTTGGTTCTTTTTAAAATTTCAATCTCTTTGTAAAATGCTCATACTGTTCTTTAATTGAGTTTCTGAGTTCATTTAACTGCCTATCTGTGTTTTCTTGTATCTCGTTGAGTTTTTCAGAACTGCAGCCTTGAATTCTCTGTCATTTAAGTCACATATTTCTGTATATTTAAGTGCCTTTTCTGGAGATTTTTCACTTTCTTTCTGAGCTATCTTGTTGCCTTGGTTACTCATGGCGATTACTGGTTTACTATTTCTCTTCCTAGACATCTACAGGAGTGACTTCTGCAACAAGTTGATAGGAAGAGGTCTTTCTTTTGTTCAGCAGTTCTGTTTACTCCTGCAGGGATCCGCCCAGATAGGTGGGGCCAGGGGCGGGGTGAGCTGTGAGAGGTGGCCCAGAGCAATGGCAGCGACCACCACCACAGCCGGTCCTGCTTCCACAGCTCTCTTCCCTTTGCCGGAACTAGTTGGGCTGTGGATTTGTGTTGTGGGCCACAGTTCTCAAATATAGCAAATTTTCTGTTGTTTTGATCTGACACTGCTACTGTTTCGCTTCTAGCACCGGCAGGTTGGGGCGGGGCGAGCTCTGAGAGGGGAGGGAGGGGGTGGCTAGTCTCAGTGCCTAAGGCTCCGTTCTCTGCTCGGCAGTGCGGGCTTAAACCACCGTTTTCAGCCTTTTTCCCTCAGTCTTTTCTCCGAGGTCTCTGCCGTGAGCGTTGGGTTCAGCTGTGTTATATGCTGTCCCCTCAGCCCTGTGGAGCCCTGGCGGAGCCCTAGCAATCCGATCTCCCGCAGCTGCGGTAGTTCCGGGAAGCAGCGAGCTAGGCGCACTGAGCTGGGTCTGAGTCCTGCGTCCTCCTCCTCTCCCACCTGTAGGTGATTTCAGTCGGTAGTGGGCCTCTTCGTCTTGCCTGTCTGCTGTGCAGGGAGTCCTTTGTGGAGTTTTTGTTGTTCGATTCTTTGTAAATTCCAGGGGAGCTTTACAGAGGCTCACCTCACTCCGCCATTTTTCCGGAACTCTCCACTTTTTTTTTTTTTTAACATGATACTGTGCTTCCCAGGCTGGGATACCTTTAGCTCCCTGACAATATGCCTGGAACAACACCCATTTGAAGATCTAGGAAGAAAAATTTGTTTTCTATTGAATAAACTCATACATCACGGAGAAGTAGACAACAGGTGGATAAACTTGAATGAATCTGAGAGGTGTGGCAGTAGCTTCAGGGTATGCTCTCGCATCCTGTCCCAGGTTTCCTTTCTTTGGCAAATAGCAATGCAGCAGTGGTGAACAGGGTTAAGAAACCGTGACTGAGATAATGCCTGTAAAGCACATAAGTAGGTGCTCTTTTCTTTTTATGGTTGATTTTCTCACTGCTGTTTCCTCTTTCTTTTAGTTCCTTGCCTGGTAAGATTGTTTCTGGCTTCATTTCTCTCTCTGAGCTTGACGGCCCTTCCCTTTGTACAAATAATCAGGTGTTAGTTCATCTTCCTTTTCCTGCCCTCTGCTGGATGTTGATCCTTGGTCTTGGCCTTCACGGAGCCCCTCCTTGCCACATCCTCCCTATCTTTCCATCACTCTTGGTTCACTTCTTCAGGGAGTGGATTTACTAAAGGCAGACTTTCGGTCAGAGCCCCTGCTGGCCATTGTAAGGACTTAATAATCATCGAAGGACATGGGAACAACTTATTGCACCAATGAATTCCAACTTCTATTGGTAGCTAATGTTTATTGAAACCTAACTATGAGCTATTAAGAAGTGTGTAAAGATAATCGTGCAGGAAGAGAGGCTCTGCCTCTTCTTGGCAACCTCCATTATTACCCAATCTGACTCCAGCTTGGTGGTATCTCCCAGGGTAGAAATGGGAACTGGATTTACAATGACCCCCTACTGGTGGACACACTCAGTAGGGAGGCCGGGATGAACAGCCCAATGTCAGTTTATCCAATAGCCTGTAGGGGGTACATTATTTGGCTCATTAGTGCCTGGAATTTTCCAAGTGACCAGATGATTTCAAACCAGCAGTTGGTTTATTTGGCAACATGGCTCCTTTCCAATTACCCTTTGTCCCAATCATCCAAGAGAGAGATGCCTTACAAAGTCTGAATTATGATTTCTTTCCTTGCCATAGGGTGGCTGGTAACCCCTAGACAGTTTTTTCTTTTTTTTCATTAACTTAAAACATTTTAAGGTTTTAAATGGGTATAGAATGCCTTTAAGATGATTTCTTGGGCTCTATCCAAGACTAGGGTAAGGGTGAGAGTAGAGTAATAAAAGGAGGGACTCTCTTGCCTGTGGATAGCTGTGTAAGTGTTTATCTACAAAGAACAGACAGATTCTTTCTAAAGCTATTGCTTGGGAGACAAGGAAGCTTTGGTTGACTGTGCAGTAGAATGCAAGGCTTTTTCCTTCGATGATTTGAATCACCCAGTGCCCCAAGCCACACTCTGAGTGACCCCTCTGGGAGTGTTGAACTGTCTTGCTGCCTCCCTGGTATTTCATTCTATCTACTCCAGATAGAAGAAAAGTATTCAGCTAGGCCAGAGATTGCTCAGGTCAGTGCATTTGGGGACAAAGAAAGATCATCAAGGGACTTTAAGAGGCTGATGACAGCGCTTAGAATCAGGAGAACTGGTCATTCCCTGGGTGGGTTTGTTTCTCTAGTCTACACCAATTTATCAAAATTTAATTCCAAAGGAATTTAAAAATATCTATATGTAGCCCCTGAATCTTTGTTGCAAGGATGGTAATTTGTGGCCCAGGAATAAGGAAATAAAACAAATGATTTTTATTTACTGAATTATTTATTAATTTATTGGCTTACACAATGAATATTTATTTCACATAGTTCTGGAGGCTAAAATCAGGGTGTTGACAGATTCGGTGTCTGGTGAGGACCTGCTTCCTGGTTTGTAGATGGCTGTCTTCTTGTATCTTTCGATGGTGGAGAGGGAGAGGGACTAGAGTTCAACTTAGAATCAATTAATATTATATGGAGAATTGGTAATACTCTGGTGTTATTATTCCTTATTCTACTCTTACTCCTAGGGAAAAAGAGGCCAAATTTATATTTCCTGAATTCCGTTCAGGGGAACTTAAGTGAGGAAGGAGACAGAGTCAGATCTGGAGTTTGGTGGGTGGGGAGGAGGAAATGGTAATAGTGGAGAGGTGAGAGTGGATGGTGAAGGAGGGAAGAGGGGATAGAGGAACGGGAACAGAGGTGGTTGGGGGCTGCCTGATCCCTAACTTTTATAGTTCACATACATAAGTATTTAGGAGTTATGAATCAAGCTAACAGATGGTTAAGGAAGTAGTTGTATCCTGTAGTCTTCATGAAGATTTCCACATAATGACCTGGAAGGCCAGGTTTGAATGTAAAATGACCAGATTCTTCAGCAATACTTGCCAGAATACTGTGGCCCACTGGTAGTCTCCAGTCTCCCTGCTCTTTGCATCCCAGCTCCATCCTGCACCACATCATGAAGGGTCTCAGGGACACACAGGTAGATGCCCCAGCCTCATGCACAGGCTCTAGTGACACCCCTCACACCCCAACCTCCTAGCAAAGAGGTACCTCTAGACCACCCTTTGGGTCTCAGGGTGCATATACAAGCCTCCTTAAAGGCTTGAAGCCAGGAAAAAGGCCCTAACAGTGGGTGTGGGTACAGTCTATAAGAAGGAGCGGTGTGGTAAGGGTTCCAAGTAGGCACCTCCCCTTGGTTCTATGACCTCTCGGCGTTGTGTCGTGAGATGCGGTTGAAGAAGGACCAGCATGAGGCTTTTGAAAGTGCAGAAGACGCTCTGGCGTAGGTCCAAGGTTGGGACTGAGTGGTAGAACTGTCCAGTGTTCCCACAAAGAACATCTGTAAAAGTAGCAGGTAAATAGCTAGCTATGGTCGTAGACTAGAAAGACACCAGGTCCACATTTGACTAGCAAATTTCAGAGGCACCCGTCTTTGAGTGGACCATACTGGGATGGAGCACAGGTGTCTCTGCCGTCACCAGTGCAGACGGAAATGGAGAGACTTTTCTTCTCCCTGTTTTCGAGGCACCAGGAAAGATTCTAGTTGAGCCAGGACCTGCGGTAGGACCCTGTGGTGTGATGGGATACCTTACCCTTCACTGAAACTTTCTCTACAACATCAGAAAGAGTGAAGGCAGCTGCTAAAAAGATTACGGACTTGTACAAATGTTTCTCAGCTTCTAGATTTTGAAGAAGGTCTCCATCAACTTGAATGGATGCCATCAGCAAACCCTAAATCTGTAACTGCTCTGTAGTCTGCAACAGCTCTCTGTCACTGTAACTAACTGTTTTGGCAGGAACTCTGGTGGATTTGGCCAGGATGTCAAACCAGTGACATGCTGGAGGTCAGGCCTGACTTTGGAAGCAGGGTGGCTCCCAGCCTTTTGTTCTCAGTTCTGTCTGAGTACACAACCCCAAACACAAAAACAAATACTATGTCATTTCATCATAAACACTTCAGATTTATTGTAGCATTTATTGGATACATTTTTCCCTTCTGTTGAGAAAACTTGTTTTGAAAGACTTGAAGAAGTCTTTTAGTGCATTCAAATGGGAAAAAAGGCACAGATCCACTGGTGTTAAGCAGGGTTGTGTGAAATAAACAACTCTGCTTTGCTTAAAAAAATCTCTTAGATCAAGAGAAAGATGGGTTTTCAAGATTCTATTGTGTGTATTTTAGTTTTTTACTCTGGAAAAAAAAAAAAAGCATTTACAGCCTATTATTTTAAGCTAAAATAAGTGCTTGTGCTTATTCTGTAGCTTGCTTTTTTTGTAAAGTTTAATGACCAGGCACAGACAATAATGATCAAAATGCTGACTTCAAATGGGATTTTGTTTGCAATTTTTAATTAAGCAATCCGTGCAAACTTTTTTTTTTTTCTTTAACACTGAGAGGGAAAAAAAAATGGCCACACTTAGGTGCCTGGTGTTAAAACAGAAAATGTTTTCTCATTGCAACCAGATTTCAAAGCAGTGAAGTGCAGTGAGGCAGTGCCCAGGCCCTTAGTATTCCTCAGGATTGCTTGATTGCAAGTCTCGCAAATATGAATCGATTATGTTAGGAGGCACACCTTGCAACAGGAGCCTGCAGAAGGAAAGTCCACCTAGAGGGGACAAAAGAGAAACGGCAAAGTTAAAACCATCTATGTGAAAAAATCACTGAAATAATATTTCTGGACTAGCAGCCTGGAAATGTGTCTAAGTTCCAGTTAGTTACAAAGACTCATTCAGTCTCTACTTGGAAATCTTCTCCTGGGTTTAGTACATTTAGAATTTAAAGCACTTGGCATCTAGAAGGAAACGCAAGTTCCTGGCAGACCCATAGCAGTTTTTTGTTTCCTCCCATTATTCAATCTTAGTTTAGATTCCTAACTGGTTGGGAGGTATTTATTGCTCTTTGAGAGGTTTTGGGATTCTCTATAGATAATTTAAGTGCTCCGAGTGAATGGCAGAATAAGTGCAAACCATGTTATGGATCAGTGGGAAAAACTATTTCCTGTCTGTTAATGTTCTTTTTAATTAAGCACAAATTCTGACTCAAGCATAGTGGAGAAAAGGGGACTACTCCTTTAACTTTGGCTATTTATATATTGTCCAAAGTGAAAACATTAGAAATATTCTGTTCAAAATACTAAAACCTACCCGATACCTTCTGAAGGTGAGAGACATAACTACTAAAATTTCATACTTACCTTCCATGTTTCTGAATTATTTTTAAAAAGTAAAAGTACCCTTCACAAGAGAACCCATGAAACCATAACAATTCATGGTCCTTTAGAGAAATGCTTCACTACTTGCTAATAAATTCACATCCAGACAAAAACAGCATGCCATTTGAACATTCTTAAAACTTCTTTAATGCAAATTTGGAAAAGTCATTCTCCTTTTTAAAAAAAAAAAAAAATTAAGTCACATATTGTAGAAATGATGCCACTTATGTACATGTCCATTCCTTGATGCAAAGAGGATCAGAATGCTTGAGTATCACTCATTTTCATCTACATTAAATGCTTTAATTCATGCTCTACTGCATTCAACAACTTGCTTCATGTCAACAGGAGATTGTTGTGCTGAATAAGTACTAGCTGTTAATTTCAAGATACTGAAATACAAATAAAAACTACGAAGTTAGAAATTTTAAATAGTCTATTTTCATTGGATTACATAATGAAAATCATGCCATACTCCACAGGCTTTGTATGGCTTATGACAGTCATAAGCTTCATATGCCAAAACCATATGAAAGCTTACCTTAGATGATAATATACATTCAAAAATCCTTACTGTGCTACAACTAAGGAAAAGAGAGAGAAAGAGAGAGAGAGAAAGAGAGAGAGAGAGAGAGAGAGAGAGAAGTTGTAAGCATTAATAAAGTATTAAAACCAAAGTTGAGTACTTGTTGAATGAAATTATGGTCATGATTATGATGAGATGATTTCATTAATCCTTAGTCATGTGAAAGATGTAGGAACATAGAAGCGCGTGGAATGAAGGGCAGGGATCCAGTCACTTCAAAAGGATCATTAATATGTGAAACATTTATTAATATGCACAACCACTTTGCCTAAACAGGTGGCAAAGCCAATTTGATTGTACAGTGAATATTTATGGTAAGAGCTTCCAAACCATTAGCTTAAAAAAAAAAAATCCCCTACAACATATATATATTGTGTTTTTCAACAAAAGAAAAACATGGATAATAGACAAAGCATTAGTGTACATATATATATGTTGAAATTCTAAAAGGCAAAATTATCAAGTAGATAAAAATATTAGACTAGTATATGCTATGATGTTGTATTCTGAACTGATTATATATGACTGATTTAAATAAACACAAGGCTTACACAATCAGGCTAGAAATTAACTATATGTATAATCTAAAAAACTATAAAGAACCCTAATTCTTTCCTCTTTTGAAGGCTTACGTTATCTCTAGGGATTCAGAGAGCAAATATTGTAAACACAGCCATAGATCTACGTCCCTAGAGTTTACATCGGGTTGCTTACCCAGTCCCAAAGAACTTCTTAATTCACTCTTCCAAATGGAAGTGAATCATACATAAACGATAGGGCTCATTGGTTGCTTAATGCAATTTAGTACTGGGGCCTAGGATTTTTCTCTCCTCTTAGGTTCATGAATATATGAAATATTTTTGGTCCCATAAAAATGGGACCATAGATAGATAGATGGGTTACAGATATTCTTCTGGTGAATTTTTCACTGGAAAATCTTAAATATGAAAGTTTCCAAATATTGGATCTATTTTTATTTGTGACCTTTCCCCATTAAAAATGCCCAGAACACTGTTTCTATAACTTAGCAACTTAAAAATGTTCAGTTTTCTGAATTTCAACATGAATCTAAGGAAACTATACTAGGAAACTATCTTAAAGGAAAATCCTATCTCTTGACATATGAAAAATGAAAATATTAAAGAAATACCACTGTCCTAGGTTTAGCTAATCCTACATCTAAAATGAGGTCATATTCAAATGCAGCTTTCTGGATTTATTTATGGAGACCTGTAGTATGGTACTTAGTTTTCTGACAAAACTTAGTTCCTACATTACTTAATATCCTTGAATAATTTGGCCTTCCTCGTTCATGGCATAAACACTGTATGCCATGAGCTGCTAAAATATATAATTATAAAGCAAATCAGAAGTCAAGCTTTACATGCAAAGTGCGATTTCATGTAAGAGGAATGGAACAGAAAGTAGAAATATCCAGTGGGATATGAATTTTGAAAACCTGTTGTTGCCCCTCCAAGAAGAATGGTTGTCCAGGGGTAATTACTCCTTGATATATCACTGTAGAATTAGAATATTTGTACCAGTATTTATTTATTCTCGATTGACATTCTTAACTTTATTTTTCACAGCTTAACTTGATTCATTCAAGTCACCCATTATCAGATAACAATCTGATGATAAACAATCTTGGCTTTACTTTAGGACCAAAAACTTTTACCAATATATTACAATTGATAGCTTATTATGAACTTATGTACCAGAATACATTATTTATATTATCAATATTATTATATATAATGCACTATACAATTACTATAAAGAACATATCGATTATGCATAACGTTATTAGCTTTTATGGAGGACCCCAAATGTTGAACCATTTATGAAATCATCATTTTATATCATTGGCAACATTCAGTTACTTACAAAGCATGCAAAAGTGGTACTAGATTTTTGTTTTTTGGATGTTGAAACATAAATACCAGCAATACCTTGGAACTAATAAGGCTTGGAGTTTAGAAACCAGATATATTTGCAACTGTGACTTTAATCTACATTGAAAGCTAATAGACAGCTAAAATAATAACGTTTAAATTTATAAGCACTATCTTCATAAAGTGTGAAATATTCCAAGAATATTGTTTTATATTTGAAAGGAAAAATAAAACAAAAAATATTTTTTCCCTCACTCACTTATGAATTTACTATACTGTATTACCTGAGGATGGACAGAGATCATAAGGAAAGAATACTATTTTTTTAAAGTTATAAAAGGAAATTTTTTCCAGAAGTTTCTTTACTATTTTATACTAAATTTAGGACAATAAAGCTTTTTTAAAACATAAATACCCTAAGCATTTACTATGTTTTTTTCTAAACTAGATATTTACAAGATAATCTTTCTTTTAGATCATAATTTCTTCATTATAGAGTGTAGGAAAAAGACTTCAGTTATCACAGAAAGGCAATATAATACAATAAGAATAAGAGAAAGCACATCAGGACATGTCACCTATTATCTCATAACGGTGACTTTGACAGCTGTAGGAGTTTTCACGGTGTCCCAAAGTAGGTTTTGTCAAGAAAAAAGGTCAGTATACTCAATTAATATGAAAATTGATTAATATGACAGGTTATGATGAGACTTTTCTACCATATTAATCCTTATACATTTTCTTGGCTTCATTGGTTGCAAACTTCTGAAAACTAGTATAAATGAAATGCATTCCTGTAAATAGAAATTCTCTAATAAGATTTTTAAAAGCAACTGGTAAAAATATGTGTATGCTATATTCCACATGTGTAATATGGCACACTTAATTAGCAAACTTATCCATATATATTGAAAGTTTCAGAAAACAGTAAACTAATTAAAAGTGGTGTAGATTCCTTAATTGCAGTTTCATTAGATAAGTTTTTGCACTAGGCTTCTATTTATAGATGGACTATCTCACCACTATAATACCTCCTTGACTTTATTTATTCTCACCATGCATTCCACTGAAATTAATATTTCTTTCATTAACAAGAAATGCAAGAGATAAAATTAAGTCTTTCAATAACCAAGAAGCCTTCACAAACAAAACAAGAGTGAATGCAAAATGGAAAAAATGTCTTCTCTCCCCAAAGGCTCTTCCCCCTTCCTCCTCCACCCCGGGACATTTTGGCAAACAATCTGCATTTTGCAGTAAGGACAATAATTAATGATTTTCGTTCATTTTATTCTATCCCCAAGACCTTGGATGTCATACCTTTCACCTCCAGTTTGCATTCTATCTCCACTGTCCCGAGGTCATTGACTGCTTTGCAGCAGTAAGTGCCTCCGTCATAGGGGCTGGGCTTGCGAATCTCCAGCGTACAGACCCCTTGGTTGCTGAACATCCTGTATCTTGGGTCATCCACAATAGCAACTTTGTTTTTCATCCAGGTGATTTTGGGCTGAAATTAATATTGAAGTAAATTAGGTGAAAACATATCTGTCCTTAGCATATTCATAGGCCATCAAAGCCAGTGACAGCATTTTCAAGCATGGGCATGGAAAGAAAGCACATCTAAGAAGAATCCACTTCCACTTGAGCACTGTTTCTCTCAAACAAAATTCTACTTAGTGCTTGGCAAGAGACCAAATGAGCAGTTCTGATCCCCATCAGGTGTCATAACCATCTGCTTTTCTCCTTTTCCTGATATTCTTGCTGAATTATTTGTGGGCTGCTTATGCCTCCTCACCATTTAATCTGTCCTCTGACAGCTGCTTTCATCACCATCATTCTCCAAACAGGTAATTCAAAATTTGTCATAACCTCATCACCTGGGACGGTGATTCCATTCTCCTTGACTCTTGAACTACATGTAACGTCACTGACTCTCCACTCCTGTTTCATATCGTCTTGTCCTTTCTTATGCAGATGCACACCCTCCGCATCCGCTCTTCCCCCTTTTATAGGATTTTGCTTTGCTCAGACCCCAGAGATGATGCTTCTCTTTCTTCTTCACCCGATCCTCTTCCTCCTTCCACCTTCCAAATAGAAGCATTCATTGAGGCTCACACCTTGGTCCTTGGCTGTTTGCTCACTACCTTCTTTAATTAATGGTATTCCTTCCTACAGCTTCCACTCCATGGGGTGGAATGTAGCACCCCATGCCTGGGGACTCCTCAACTGAGAGTCACAGCCCTGCCTGGCCTCTCTCCTACGCTCCAGTGACCCTTTCCTCTGCCGAGGTCATTCCCACTTGGATGTCCCAACATCACTTCCAATTAAACATGAATTCAGCTTCTTCTTCCCATTCTCATTTGGTTTCTCTCTTTGACTTCCCTATTTCTGTTTATGGTATTTGCTGGAAAATACCACTATTTGCACTTTTTCCAAATTCTAGGGCTCTTTCCCTCAGTGCTACAACGGGGTAGATATCTCTATGGGCAATATTCATAAATTTGTTGTTCTTCTCAAATGCAACACCATTAAACCTTGAAACCTTTGTAACTCTTCAGTCAGGTGCAATTTCTCCTTTCCTAGTACTCTGTACCCTTAATATAGCATATTTATAATTCTGCCTTGCAGTATAGTGTTATTGGCTTTAATCTTGATGAGTGAATATTACCACCTAATTTTTCAGGTGAAACATTACTTCCATCTCCTTCCCTCTCAGTTCTTTTTAAAATATGTGGTTTGGTTTTTCCTTAGAAGATAGCACTTAACTAGTAAATAAATATAAACATTTTTACTACTACACTTAAATAGTGCACCTGATTATCCACCAACACCACCCCCCTCAAAGTCCTACCATCCCCAAAAAAAGATACAAATAGCAGTTGGAGGGTCAGTTTATATTACGACTTTACATTTATAATGTGGAAAATACAAAAGGCGTTTGGGGTTAATTCTTAAATTTAACTGATGTGTTTTTTAAAAAATAAAACATGTACCTTAGGATTTCCTCTCACACTGCAGTTCAGAGTGGCATTGTACCCAGCTATAGCGTAGGTGTTAACCAAAGGCTGAGTAAACATGGGCGCCTCTGTGAAATCAAAGTCTTCATACACTGGATTTTTATAGACTTTACCTTAAAAACAAGCATTAGAAATATACAAATTGGCCTGAGAATATATTATTCTTGGCATACTCAACTCAGAATTAAAATTTCCCTCAACTTAGAAAAACATAAAAACATGAGTGAACACCACATGGCATTCATTCTGAAGGGTACAAATGTACAGTCAATCACACATGGGACAGAGAGCCAGAGTGGTTGTCTGAAACTGAAACAAATATTGAAAAGAATTCAGTATCTGGGTATTTTGGTCAACGATGCATTTTAATGTGAAAGTAATGAGGAAGAGCTTTAAGAAGTGTAGTTCATGAGGAAATGAAATGATAGGAATGGAATTCAGTTTCACCCGTTTCATGGGTCTCACGTGTAGCTACATTGAAGGTGTCCAAGAATAAAAGTAACCCAAGCTCAAGAAGTCAATGGCTACTTTTTCCTCTCCCTGTATTTTTAGTCAATTATATATCTACAGCCCAGAAATTAGAATTAAAGCTTGTTATTTAAAAAAAACGTAATGACCGTATCATTTTCCTCTAAAAATTTTACTTGTAAAATTAACATTTTACTCGGACGTTTTTACCAGAATTTAATAATGTGTTTATCATTTTCTTATTCTCTTTCACCACATCCCTTCTTCTTTCAGTTTTCTCCAGTGATTGAAAACCAAGTTTTCCAGATGTCCAGTTGTGACATTGTGATTTATAAGAAGAAATACAAATTTGGTCTTCATCCCATTTCCAGCACAAAGCTCGGAAAACCCTTGAAATTTCCTAAGCAATGAGAGCTATAATGGTGTCTTTTGTTATGTAAATTAGGTGACATTTGGACCCCACCCAAGGATGGGGGCTGGTTGCCAGGGAAACCAACTTTGTGATTGATTGGAACTTTCAGTTCTACCTCAAGACCTCCAAGGAGGGGAGAGTGACTGAAGATTTAATCAATAATGGCTTCGTAATGAAGCCTCCATAAAACCCCAAAAAGACCTGTTAGTAGAGTTTCCAGATTGGTGAACACAGGGAGATTCTAGGAGTGTGGCAGGGCTTTGAGAGCATGGAAACGCCGTGCCCTTTCCCCATACCCTGCCCTATGCATCTCTTCCATCTAGCTATTCCTGAGTTTTAATCTTTTATAATAAACCAGTGATTGAGTAAATACAATGCTTCTCTGAGTTCTGTGAGCTGCTCTAGCAAATTAACAAACCCGAGAAGGGGGGTCATTGGAATTTCTGATTTACAGCCTGTTTGTCAGGAGCACAGGTGACCCGGCCTTGCAATTGGCATCTGAAGTGGGGGTTTGGGGGGCTTTCTTGTGGGATTGAACCCTTAACCTGTGGGATCTGATGTTATCTTCCAGTACATAGTATCAGAATTGAGTTGAATTGTAGGAACCCAGCTGGTGTCTGAGAATTGCTTGGTGGTGTGGGGGAAACGCCCCCAAACCCTACACACTGAAATTAGGTCCAGAACCCCCTTTTACCAGTCCACTACTAACTCACCATCCTTGGCAATCACAGCGCTTTCTTTAGTCATTGTTGCATCCTCACTGAGGCCACACATGTTTTCAGCAAAGACCCGGAAGTAGTATTCATTTCCTATGACCAGTTCAGTAATGGTGGCACTGGTTCGGTGATAATGCTCAATGACAGTGAACCATTCCTGAAAGAAAAAAAAACACTTGAGGAAAATCATTTAAAAATACACAACTATTCCAACTGTTGCTTAGAATAAATAACAGGAATGTTTCATTAAAGGAAAAGTAGCTCCAATTTTTACATTGACAGTAATAATAATTTACATTTAATTTGTTTAACACTTTATAATTGATTTACCTTTGACTACGTAATTTTATCTGCACTTACACGTTAGAATCATATACCCTTGATGTCAACTGTTACCTTTATATTTTCTTCATAACCGTACAAAGTCTGTCATCTATCTATTGACCTATTTATCTTTTGTATAACAAAATATAATGCTATTAGGTTGGTGCTAAAGTAATTGAGGTTTTTGCAATTATTTTTAACCTTTTAATCTGCAATTACTTTTGCGCCAACCTAATAGAATCTTAGTGCCAACTTAGCTATTCTGAGGAAGAGATAATGCTAAATCACTAGAGAAAAATTAATATCATTCAACAAATCTGCTGAATATTATTAATATAGGTTCTTTTCCATCCATTACTCTACTTTGGTCACACTCTGTCACCTTAACCTGGCTAAGTGTTCTTTACAGCACTTGCTACTGTAAATTATATTACATATTTACTATTTTACTTGTTTATTCTCTACCCCCACCCATCACTGGAATGAACACACCATGATAGTGAAGACAGACTTTTCTTCTCACGCTTTGTACCCACAGTGTCTATCACAGGACCTGGCACATAGTCGGTACTATGCACAAAATAAATGTTTATTGAGTACTAGAATGAATGACTGAGAAGCTAAAACTTGATTTTTTTCAATTTTTTCCTCACCAAGAAATATAGTGATTTCAAACTTTATCTTGCAACCAATAGCAATTCCCATTGTACCACATATGTTTAAGACTACTGATTGAGAAAATATATTCGCTGACAAAAAGATGGTTCATAAAGGACAAGGTTTTCCTTGCACCTTTTAGGAGGCATCATTATATATGTATTTTGCATGTTTTTAAGATAGCAGACAAATGCACTTATACCCTCCTTGATTCCCAAAGCACTCTATGCAAACTTTTATTCCAACATTTATTATATTGTTTTGTCATCGGGTTTTGTCATTTGGTTTTATGTCATTCTTCTTGCCTAGACCGAGTCTCTAAGAACAGGAACTGTCTTGTCTTTCTTCCCTTCTTTTTTCCTTTCTTTCCCTTCCCTTTCCTTCCTCCTTCCCTTCCCTTTCTTTTCTTTCTTATTCTTTTTTATCCAGCAGTTAGAACAGTGCTCAACACATAGTTAATGAATGAATAAATATGTTGGCACAGATAATGTTTCTGGAAGGTATGAACGACCATAGGAATTGAAGTGAAGAAGAGCGTCTGTAGCCACAGTGAGACCAGGGCACAGTGATCTCCTGGGAAGTGCACTGGGCAGAGCGAGCATCTTCTCGTCTATAGGTCTGCCCCTGCTGAAATGCAACAGAAACACAGTGGTGCAGGGGTTAGGGATCATCTCCTATCGCCAGGCAGACCTCAGTCATAACAAGCAGCAGGAAAGTCCTGGCTCATCTGGACTTGACTAGGTATCTATGAAGATAAATGTTGGGCAAATATGATGGGGGTGGAAGAATGGAATGCCACCTGAAAGAAACGTGGTACCTCTGGATTCACTACTGGTATCTGGGTCAAGGTCCAAAGAAGAGCCCTTGTTGCTAAGGAAATCCAAGATATGCAGTACTTCCCTTGCAAAGTTACCCATTAATCTAGTTCTCAAGCTGTCCAGATTTAGTTGGAAGATGTTGTTCTATATAACAAATCTTGTTTTGTCATGTAACACCCACTCGGGGGAAAGAAAAGACATGCTAGAAATAGTTTATGGAAAGGTGTGGCTTGAAATCCATTCCAATTACTTAAATTGCGCTTTCCAACCCTTTTTCCTTGTTCTATTAACCCAATGTAATTCCATAATCTAAGTTCTTACTGAGATCTACTAGTGTAAATGTCTAAAGACTTCTAATTAATAGCATTCAGTATGATGTTTTACTCCTCCTATGAGAGTGAAAAATAGCTTCATGCCATTGTGTGTCCAAACATTCATTGATTCATTCATTCACTTACAGGTAGGGCAGGAGTAGAGTGTAGTGGGTGATTCTGATTCAGGAAGATGGACACCTTAACATTTAAAATCTGGAGATTGTAAGTCATTTATACTCCCTGAGCCTCAGTTTCCTTGTCTATAAAATATGGGTAATAATAATTCATACTCCAACTGGGTTGCTTCTTGAACAACCTAAGCTCCTTCTCTCCCCAGGACCTTTGCACATGCTGTTCCCTTTAGAATCTTTCTTTTCTACCTGGTGTCTTTTAGTCCACGTTATCCAACATTATGTCACAAGGAAAAAGAGTTGCATGGGTTGTAAATCTGAGTCAGAATCCAGAGTGAGTATTTGTTGAATGAATGAATTTATTCAATTCTGTTGAGCATTGTGCCATCTGCTTTCTATCATTTTAGCCTCATGATAACCAAGCAAAGCCAGTATTCTTGTCCCTTCTTTATAGATGAGGAAGGTGGGGATCAAAGAGGTGAAGTGACTGTCCATGTACAAGTGGGATTCAAGTCCAATTCTCTGTGGATCCAAAGGCCTTCCCCTTTCTACTAGGCTATCACTTCTCCACCGCTTGCCTGAGTTCCTCATCGGAGAGGACCTCCTGCCTCCCCCTTTACTTATGATGAAATCTGATTTTGCTGCTGCTGAACCAGAGGAAGCCAGGCCTTACCATGCTCTTCTTGTCAGCCTTCTGGATCGTGTACCCTGTAATGGCTGCATTTCCATCATCCTTTGGTGGTGTCCACGATAGAGCAACATTCTCTCCCCACACATCCTCAATCTTCACAACTTGGGGCGGACCTGGACGGTCTATAGGATGAAATCACAGTATCACTGCGAGGTGACTTTCCTTCCCAACCAATACCTTGTTACAGGAGGATATTTTAAAATGTCCTTCCCCTCCCTGCATTTCTATCCACATTTGTTTCACCATTCTGCACTTCAAAGAATGCACTGCAGCTAAGCTTATCTGGAAACTCTTGACGTTCATATTCATGGAAATGAAAGGATTTTCAAAAACCTTTAAATGAGACTTCAAACTTTATTAACCATCCCTTTAGGGGCAGGCTACTGGCACTGATTCCCAAGGCCACCCTGCCTAATTGGAAATGTAAACTGACGCTGAACTTGAAATTAGAACCCACCTGGGCTGAGAACTCCAGCTTTTGGTGAGAGGCACTGAGCCCACAGCCTTGAGTGGGTTCCTCTGTTGCACCCAAAAGGCACCTTTAATGGGTGTGAGGAAAACTTGTTTTTAATCATGCTGCCAACTCTCCCTCCAAGATTTATTTGTATTTATCCAGTGTTTCCAATATATGTAACTAAAATGCATTCATGAGGAAATGAAGCCTTCCCTTACTTTACTTTCTGCGACACATGAATTTCTGTGACCCCTGACCTTCCAGGCAATTGCAGTAATGTTCAGGAAGGCCAAAGAAAACTAAGTCTTGATTGGCAGGACCCCCCGAAAAGCATGCAGAGGCAGAAGGAAGGACCATCATCATATTACATATTTGCATAGTAGGTCTTAATTTTCAGAGAAAGTTCACATCTATTATCCTTCTCAGTGCAAGAATCACCCTTTCTGTCCTGAAATATTTTTCAGGTATTAAAATGCAATTGTAATTATTTTTATAGGAAATGTCAGACAGAAAAGAGCAAACTCCACTGTGCTTTCTGGTAATGTTCTTCTCTCTTTTAAATGTGCTTTACCAAGCAGTCTTCATGGGCTCAGTGAGTGGGGAAAACCACAGGGATAACCCTCCATTCTTTCCACCATTACTAGCAATGGTTTCTACAACCACAGTCTTCTATCTCCTTTTTTCACCAATGTGTCCTACAGACCGCTGTCTTTTCCAGCCCAACATCCCAGCTGCACCCAGGTCCACTTCAGCTTCAAAGTCCACACTGACTTTTCAAACACTTGCTCCCTCATAGTAAATGGCATTGCTAGATTTTTACTAGCGTGGCAGATACGTAAATTTGGGACTAATAAAATAATTAGAAAAATAATTGTTCCTATTTATGAAATGCTTTGAGTGTGGAAGCGATGTGCCAGGCACTTATAACTACCTGGTAAAATACTCACTACATGGCCAAGCAGAAAAATAAAATGTCCTTCCCTATGTTTCAGAGGGCAGTGGTCTACCAGACCCTTCCATGGGGCTTCCATTAGAGTGGAGCCAGGCCAGATCCAAGGGCACAATCTAACATTCCCCCAACTTAACAAACATCACGAAGGGTTAGTCAGTAGGTGTGCTTAGTTTAAAGGGCATGAACTTTCACCCATGGGACGGCTTGCCACAGAAGTTGCTCCTCTGGTGAGAAAACCTTCATCAAATTTGCTGAAATATAGTAATAAAAAGGACTAGAAACAAAGCTTCTCCTAGTTCCACTCTTAAATTTATTCTTGACATTGCAAAAATTATAGAACAATTCAAGTGAAATGGGTCTTCTCTCGATTCCCCTAACTGGATAGAAGAACGAACCTTACCGTGTTTCCCAGAAAATAAGACCCAGCCAGACAATCGGCTCTAATGCATCTTTTGGAACAAAAATTAATGTAAGACCCGGTCTTATTTTACTATAAGACCCAGTCTTATCTAACATAATATAAGACCGGGTCTTATATTAAATTTTTGCTCCAAAAGACGCATTAGAGCCGATTGTCCGGGTAGGTCTTATTTTTAGGAAAACATGGTATTTATTATTTGGGCAGGTAAGTATCTAGCCCTGCAGGATCAACCAATTCAGTATTTATTTGTTGAACTTAGTTTATGCACCTCTTCCTTACATTTAATAAAATTTCTTCATTCTCTATTAAAACTTTATTATTTGCAAATTTTAAGGATAATAGAAACATGATAAACTATGTCTAGAATCTACAATGTTTTTTATGCAAGAATTCAACACAGGAAGTTGTTTCATCATTGAGGAGTTGAGAAACAGTAAGAGAGGACTGGGTTGTAAAGCAATACAGCTGGTTTTCACTAAAAAGTATATACATTAATTTCCTTTAACACATATGTCCTAAATCTCCCATGATTAGTTCTTTTAGTCAGTGAAAAATTATTTTGAAATGCTAACAAGCTTACTAATTTATTTATTGTTTAAAAAAATTCCCAAAAAAGAATTTTATATCAAGCCAGCAGAACACAAATTCTTACTCCGGCCTTAATGACAAGAACAATTAGTCCAAATACTGCTTTGACAGAATGTTCTAGTTCCTTTTTCCAAACCTACCAACAATCTGGATGTCAATTGATGCACTTTCTTCAAATTTTTCCACTTTGACTTGCAGATCATATTTCCCAGAGTGGCTCCTCTCCGCTTTTCTGATAAATATGATGGTATCAGTATCAGAGTTGCGGATATTTATTTGATTCTTATCAATTTCTGCACCATCCTTCTTCCAAGTTAACTCTGGTCTTGGTTTTCCCTAAACGAAAGACAGAAAAAGTAGAGGGGGCGGGAAATCAGATTGTCTGAAGATGTTTGTCAGCAGGACAAATAATGACAGTGTCTTACACTATTCTAGGCAAGGTTGAGAAACAGCCTGGGTGTGGGCGACGGCAGCAGTAACAGTAACACTTGCTATTGCCCTGACTGTATTCTGTGTACAAGTCACTGTATTAACTACATGAAGTTTATTATCTTCCTCAAGCTTCATGTCGAGATAGTATTATTATCCTCATTTTTTGCATAAGGAGTTAAAGGACTTGCCCAAGGTCTTGCAACTAAGTGCGAGAACTAGGTCTTTCCAGCAGGGTCTCTCTAGCTCCAAAGCCTGCACAATACAGCATATTGGGTAAGAACATGGGTTCCGGGGCTCTGGAATCTGGATTTGGATCCTGACAACACCACTGAATAGCTGTGTGTCCTTGGGCAAGTTACTTCAACTCTCTGCCTCAGTTTCCCAATCTGTAAAACAAGAACAAGGATAGTACGTATCTCACAGGGTGGTTATAAAGGCTGACATTCTTAGAAAGCTCCTGTATACTACGTGTTTTATTAATATCATCTAAGTGTTAATGATTATTCACTGTACTGTGCTCTTATTTCACACTTGTCTATGATTCTCTGTTCTCTCTAGCTGCTGAAACTATTCTTTAAGAGCAGACTTGGAGAAATTATAATCTCACTCAAGGACACGAGTTTTGGTTTACTCATATATTACAAAGGAACCCCCTAGGATTCCTGAGCACTCAGGCTCACCCCACAGACAGGAACCAAACATTAATTCAGTCAGGGAAGGCACAGCCTTTGTACAGGCGCCTAATGTGGCTTGTTGATAGGTTATGATAAGAATGTGCGAGACACACATCAAACCCCTGCCCACAGAGTTTGAAGAATGGTTGGCCATACTCAGACTTGCACAAGGAAAGTAGAGAACAATATTGTTAAAGATATGGAAAAATAGTTCCAGGTCTAATTTCCTTAAATGTACAATATGCTATTAGCTACTGGAGAAAAAAATTGAGTTGTCTGGTAACGTGGAGTAAACAAAAAACACTGGATTAAGTGTCAGGAGACATAGACTGCTCTTGACACTTCCATTTACTTGCCGTGTGACCTTGGGCAAATCATTTAACTTCCCTGAATGTCAGTTTCTTCCCTTCTCTATGAAGATAAGGAAATCAGCCTTTCCTGCCTCAGCAGGTGATTCTTAGAATTAAAGGAGAAAATGTTTATGAGAACTCTAGAGGTTACACAAATAGCAAACATGCACAGTCTCGTCACCCCCTTCCTGGCAGCTGAGCAGCCCCTGGGATGCCATGCCTATGAGGTCCCTGTTCTCATGTTCTTTCCAACCCCAGACCCTCGTAACAGAAACCAAATACACAGACCCCCAAGATCTGAGAACAGAGCCCTCGCGATAGAAACGATTCAGCAGCCCCCGTCCAGGGCTGGGTCTGCATCCCAAGTACCTGCCTTGTCCCAACTCCCAGTTTTATTTGAGGCTTTGGGAGGAGAGAAGTGGAAGAAACCTTGCCAAGTCATCTCCTTCCTCCTCTGCTGTGTTTACACTAACATCCTGCTTGGCTTTCATTCCGATTTCATGCACTGTGTATGTGGAAGATGACTGCCTTTTGTAAGGCGTGGGCCCGAGTGCAATGACGATGGCCTGAACGGACGGTCTAGTAAGCCTGGTTTTTACGGGTTTGAATGAGCTCTGTGTGTGTGTGTGTGTGTGTGTGTGTGTGTGTGTGTGTGTGGTGTGTCTGAAACTGATTACTATAGTCAAAGCCTGGTTAATCTTGTAAACAACAGATTCTTTTGTTGGAGCAATGATTTAACAATGCTCAGTTATTTCAGTTAATGGCATCGAGATATCAAATTTCAGCTATCCCCCTTACTGGACTGTAGTTTGATTTAGGTAATTGTGGGAAGTAAGCATATGTGGTTTCCTGACTGTTAATCTTGAGAACGTGACTTGACATGAAGATCAGTTTTATAGATATACAGGACCAGAAAGAATCTTCAAGCATTTCTTGTTTGGGTATCCCCTGGAGGTTTCCTCCACGTCCCACCACGGTCCCTGGGCTTCAGACAAGACTCAATCTCATGTGTCTCATGCAGAAGAAAAATCTATGACGGTTTTATAGATTTTTCTATTTTTATAGTAGGAGATTGTTTATCACTCCCCAAATCTCTTCCGTTCTTTACCTATCACCCTCTGAGGAAATCCTGACTCATGATGAACTTAAATAATACAGCATCTCCCTCTACTTCTTAAACACCCCAGCACGGGAAAGAGAAAGTGAGCAACCCCTGAGTTATTACCTGATAAGGTATAACCAGGTTAACAGCTTCTCCAACTCTGCGGATATAGGTTTGCTTCAGGTGCCTTGGGATGCGAATCTTTGGAGGCTCTGAGTGAGAGGAGAATAGCACAGTTTCGTGATCAGTATCGTACACTGGAAATAGCCGTTCATTGGCATATTGTCATGATACTCACTGGGATATCCTTACGCGTGTGTCTCGGCAGTAAAATCTTAGATGTGCCTCTAACAGATTATATATGGTAGCTTAGGTTCCAAACATTTTCTTCAAAGAGATGTTTTAACAGTGTAACGCAATAAAATTTATCCTTGACCTCTTTGATTTTACTGCAACTTCCTATTTTTATTGTCATGACAAGCCTAAAGCAACTTTATAGAAAAACACCAAATTTACTCTTGGGACCTATTTTTTCATAGTTTTCAACAGTGACTATATTCTCCAATGAATGTTCCATAAAAATGTACAGAGATGACATTAGCTGGCAGGACTTCCCAGTCTTTTTCACCAGAAAAAAAACAAAACAAAACAAAACAAAAATGTTTTAGCACCTAGCACTTGCCATTGAGGTAACTCTGTTGGAATTTGATAGTAACTTTCTCTGTATGTAACTGCAGCGAAATACAGAATAGGCAGCCCTAGCCTACGGTCATTAATGTTTACTATGTATTGATTAAACATCATGAAGATAGTAGAAAATGTTGCTGCACACCCATCAGAAGCAGGGAATGAAGTCGGTCTCCTCACCTGTGTGCTCAGTATGTGACAGACACTGGGCTACATGCTTTTCATGAAGGGACCAATTTGAATCTCATAGCCACTTTCAGGGCCAGGTGCTGCTTTTACAAAGAAACCGAAGCACAAGACTTTAAGTAACTTGCTCTCAGTGACACAGCCAGGATTAGAACCTGGAGTCAGCCTTCAGTGCCTGTGCTTCCCTAGAAGCAGGGACCGCAGTCAGAGATCTGGGTTTGCGTCCTAGATCAGACACACCGTAGATGTGGTCTCAGGCTCCTGTTCTCTAAAATCAAGATGATGACAGCATCCAATTTGTAGGACTGTAATGAGGGTTAAATAAAGCTGTTCATGTAAAGCATTTAGCCTAATGGTTGAGCATAGTAGGTGCTCAATAAACTTTAGAGATGATGATATGACAACTGAATGCTGGAGCTGGAAGAGAACCTGGAGATCCTCAATTCCCTAACTTTGTGTGAGGAAAAGTGATACAGGATAGTTAGCAGGTCCCTAGGTAGACAGGGAGGCCCTGGTGGAATAAACAAAGACAGCTATATCCTAAAACGTCAGGTTTTGAAATCACTCCTTCGCTCCAGGACATAATGTAACAAGGCCTTGAGGTAAATCATAAAATTCATTTTGACCTGACAAACGGAGCAGATCTGATAGATAAAGAGTGGGTTACTTTGCTAATTCCTTTAGGATGGGCAAGCATAACAAACCTCGTAGACGAATTTCATTAGGTGCCAGTTCCCTTCTTCAAATAGTTCCCTTCTCCAAACAGCTCCCCTTCCCCAAGCAGGCAAGGGAAGGTATAAAAGTAAGAGCTTTTGCCTCAGTCATGGGGCACCCCCATTCAGGACCCCCTCCCACTCAGGAGCTGCAACATCTTCTCCTGCCTCTAATATACTGTCCTCTTTTTAAAAACTTTTTCCCTCTCCCTGGTCTGTGTTTCCATTCTTCGGCTTCACGAGACAAGATCCCGGCCCACACTCAGAAACTGCCAGCAGATCCTACATCACCTACATCAAAAGGAGAATCAGCAAGGTCCTGCAGCAAAGTGAACCTTATCTTAATAAGAGCTAACACACATTGAGGGCTTATTACGTGGCAAGCACTCTATGAGGCAAACAACATGGAGTAATTTATTTAATTCTCACACCTCTTGATGTGGTAAGTTACTATTATCTCCTTTTGCAGATAAAGAAATTAAGGCTCAGAAAGATCAAGTCTCTTGCCTGAGACCACATAGCTAGTAAATGATGGAAACAAGAGTCAACTTATCTAGACTGTCACCAGAATCTACTAAGAAAACATGCATGCTTCATGTTCTCATCCATCCATCCATCCATCCATCCATCCATCCATCCATCCATCCATCCATCCCCTAACTCACTCCCAAAATGTTTCAGGCAGGCACACTATAAGTCTGTGGCAGAACATGGTCCAGACCCAGATATCCAGGCACTGCCCCCAATCCACTGTTCTTTCCCCTGGAGCAGTAATTCTCAAAACTTTTGGTCTCAGCACCTCACCACTCTTAAAAATTATCAAGAACGCCTCAAAAATATTTTGCTTATTTGGGCTGTTGCTGTCAATATTTACCATATTAGAAATAAAAACTGAGAAATTCTGAAATATTTAATTATTCATGTAAAATAATAATCTCAATAACATTTTAATGGAAACAACCATATTTTACATTAACAAAAAATTAGTGATACGAGTGGCATTATTTCATATTTTGGCAAATTTCTTTAATGTCTGACTAAATAGAGACAGCTGGCATCTCACATTTGTTTCTGCATTTAATCTGTTGCAGTATGTTGTATTTGTTGAAGAGTTTGAAGAAAAGTTTATTAAAATATGTATACCTCCAGTCTGTGAATACATTTTTCAGACAATTGTAGACATTTTTCTTTGCTTTAACACTAACCACGGTAAACTGTAGTTTCTTAAAGGTTAGCTGCAGTGTGGATTCTGAAAACATTTCAACGAATTTTTCATTCGCTGTTACATTAAAATCCATTGGTCTAGCATGCATTTTAAATGTACCTTTTACCTATGCATGATTTTTTAACATGTACTGGTCATTTACAAAATACTGCTTCACTGAATTATTGCAGATCTTCCCAACGTTGACACATTCCATTACTCAATACCCAAAATTACATCCATTAATATCACCACATATTTCATCAGAACAGTTGGTAAGTATTGGGAAGCTGTCAAGTCCACGGTGGTGAATACAACTTCTCCAAAATTCTAATTTTTGTTTAAAAGCTCACATTTTTTCATTGACAACAAATACTATAAAATGTTTTCCTTCCTCCTTCCCATCTTTGGATCTTGGGCTAAGCCCACCCAGGCCACCTGGACTGACAGTGGTGAGGTGAGGGGTGTTCCTTAAGGAAAATCCAGGTGTTGCTATCAGAAGAATGACAAATGCGTGATGGTTGGGCAAAAACAACATAGGTCTTACTCTCAAAATTTTTTCTGGAGATAGGACGTCATAGGAATGGCGGCAGCGGGGCGCACTTTTTGAGTTCTCCTCCGAATCTTATCAGAAATGGGACATTTATAACCCATCAAAGGACTCTCTGCTCATCACACAGAACAGCTAAGAGACTCGTGCAAGGATTACTTGAGGGTGGGCAAATTGGGCGAGCAGGGGAAGAGGGAAGGGAGCAGAGTGGAGACGTGGCCCCATCTGCAACTGTGGAAACGCGGCCGGCATCTGTGGCTGTGGAAACACAGCCGACATCCGCAGCTGCAGAGACGCAGGGGATCCCAGGACGGAACAGAGAACACAAAAGCCAGGAGATGGGCTCTTTCCCTGCATCCCACAGCTGATCTCTCCCGCCGAGGGGGCAGCATATCCAGCATTTCAGGCAATAACCTCAGCTGATACCTCCAGTTAAGCCCTAGGCCGGACAAAGGATACAAAATCCATACCTGGGCCCCCCCCTTCCCCCGCCACTCTTCCAATCCTACCTCTGCCCTTCCAGAGATTTAAACTGGCCCCTGAACTGAGGAGTAGTGTCAGATTACAGAGGAGCCTTAGTGCTCAGGCTCTGGGAAGACTGGCAGGCAGCTCTGACCTAGGGAAGAGGTTGGGAAGAGTGTGATTTTTGCTGGGCTAGGAGAGAAGAGACTCCACCACCCCCAACCACCACCTTTTCTGGCCTGCGGGAAGAGTGTAAACTGCTGGGCTGGGAGAGAGAAGACCCCTCCATCCCGGCCCCCACCCTTTCTGGCCTGCCTAGGGTGGGGCAATTACAACTGCAGAGACACTCCCAGGGATCAGCAGTAGGCGGCAGACGCAGCTCTGGGTTTTCAGCAGCTCAGAAATCTCCTGCCCACCACACACACACACACACACACACACACACACACGGAAGAAGTGCCCTAAGACTCAGGAGAACTGGACACAGGGCTGGTGGTGCTACTCTCAGTGTGCATATGTGCAGGCAAGGGCAGAAACTGCACTGGCTTTGTAAAAACTACCATCTAGACCCTCAGCCCCACACATCTAAATTTGCAGTCCCAACGTCACTCTGGGCACCAGGTGACTGGCTCTGCCTGCACAATACGCAGGGGACTCTTTGGTACAGCAGAGGACAACTTGGAGATTACTTGGTGGGCTTAAGCCAAGACTGGTGCTGCTTTTTGTTTTGTTTTGTTTTGTTTTGTCTTTATATCTTTGATATCTTTGCCTGTGTTGAGTGGGGGTTGTCGGTTGTTTTTACATGTGAATGTATTTGATTTTTTTGTTATTGTTGTTGTTGTTGTTGTGCTTGGTGATTTGCTTTGTTCTGAAATTGCCCTACCAGGGCCCAGCTTAAGAGGCACAAGATTCAACACACCCAGAGGCCAACTCCAGACCAAACCAGAGTACTACCGGGTTTGACCTATAAGTGACACTCCCAGAGGGAATTCTCTACAGGCACAAGGGCCCATAGAGGCCAAACCACATTTAAGCGGTCAACCCTCATGCAGCAGAACACCCTGCGGTGGGCAGAGCCAAGTCTCACAACTAGTCAGCCTAGGAGTTAACCCCACCTACTCACAAGCAAAAAGCAATTAAAGATCTTCTTTAACAGGACAATATACACAATGCAAGAGTCACCTTTGGAACACACGCAGAGGAAAAGAACGAAGTAGTGCAAGTCAAATATAAAGGACACATACTACATAAGATAACCCAGCAAGAACTAAGAACTCTAGGGGATCTACCTAATACATCGAAGCAAACACACAGAGTCAGCCAGAATGGGGAAACAAAGAAACATGTCCCAAATAAAAGAACAGAAGAAACCTCCAGAAATGGAACCAAATGAAACAGAGGTAACCAACCTATCAGAGACAGAGTTCAGAATACTGATGATAAGAATGTTTAAGGAGCTTAGAGAGGATACAAAGAAGGATGTAGAAATCATAATGAACAACCAGTTGGAACTAAAGAACACAATTACCGAAATAAAGACCTCACTTGAAGGAATTAACAGCAGGTTAGATGAAACAGAGGATCAAATCAGCGACTTAGAAGACAAGTTAGTAGAGATCACCCAAACAGAACAACAAAAAGAAAAAAGAATAAAAAACAATGAAGATGGTTTAAGAGACCTATGGGATAACATCAAGCACAACAACATGCGCATCATAGGAATACCAGAAGGTGAAGAGAGGAAGCAAGGGATTGAGGACATATTTGAAGTAATAATGTCCGAAAACTTCCCTAACCTGATGAAGGAAACCAACATACAAGCCCAGGAAGTGCAGAGAGTTCCAACCAGGATAAACCCAAACAGGTCCACACCAAGACACATTATAGTTAAAATGGCAAAGGTTAAAGACAAAGAGAGAATCCTAAAAGCAGCAAGAGAAAGACAGAGGGTTACATACAAGGGAACTCCCATAAGACTATCAAATGACTTTTCTACAGAAACATTGAAGGCCAGGAGGGAGTGGCAGGAGATACTCAAAGTGATGGAAAACAAAGGCCTACAACCTAGATTGCTTTATTCACCAAGGCTATCATTTAAAGTTGATGGAGAGATAAAGAACTTCCCAGAAAAGAAAAAGCTAAAGGAATTTATTACCACCAAGCCAGCATTGCAAGAAATACTAAAAGGACTTCTGTAAATAGGAGAAAGATGAAAACAATCTAACTACAAATTTAAAAATGGCAATAACTATATACCTATCAATAATCACTTTAAATGTAAATGGATTAAATGCTCCAATCAAGAGACATAGGGTGGCTGAGTGGATAAGAAAGCAAGACCCTTGTGTATGCTGTATACAAGAGACTCACCTCAGATCAAAAGACACACACAGGCTGAAAGTGAAGGGTTGGAGTAAGATATTTCATGCAAATGGAAATGAGAAAAAAGCTGGAGTTGCAATACTTATTTCTGACAAAACAGACTTTAAAATGAAGAAAATACTAAAAGACAAAGATGGGCACTATATAATAATAAAGGGATCAGTCCGACAAGAGGACATAACCCTAGTGAACATCAATGCACCCAACATAGGAGCACCTAAATATATAAAACAGATGTGGACTGACATAAAGACAGAGATCAACAGTAACACTATCATAGTAGGGGACTTCAACACACCTCTGACAACAAGGGACAGGTCTTCCAGACAGAAAATCAATATGGAAACAGCCTTAAATGATACATTGGACCACTTGGATTTAATCGATATTTTCAGAGCATTTCACCCCAATGCTGCAGAATACACGTTCTTCTCAAGCGCAAATGGAACATTTTCCAAGATAGACCATATGTTAGGCCACAAAACAAGTCTTGATAAATTTAAGAAAATTGAAATCATACCAATTGTCTTCTCTGACCACAGTGCTATGAAATTAGAAATGAACTACAGGAAAAAAAACTGGAAGACACACAAATTCATGGAGGCTGAATAACATGTTACTAAATAATGAATGGGCCAAGCAGGAGACCAAGGGAGAAATCAAAAGATATCGTGAGACAAACGAAAATGAAAACATGATGACCCAAAATTTATGGGATGCCATGAAAGCAGTCTTAAGAGGGCAATTCATAGCATTGCAGGCCTATCTAAAGAAACAAGAAACATCACTAATCAACAGTTTATCTTCACACTTAAGGGATCTGGAAAAAGAACAGCAAAATAAGCCCAAAGGGAGTACAAGGAAGGAGATAATAAAGATCAGAGTGGAAATAAATGAAATAGAAACCAGAAAAACAATACAAAAGATCAATGAATCCAAGAGTTGGTTCTTAGAGAAGATAAACAAAATTGACAAACCTTTAGCCAGACTCATTAAAAAAGAGAGAGAGAGGACCCAAATTAATAAAATCAGAAATGAAAGAGGAGAAGTGACAACAGACACCACAGAAATACAAAAAATTTTAAGAAATTACTATGAGCAACTATATGCCAACAAATTTGACAATCTGGAAGAAATGGACAATTTTCTAGAGGTGTACAACCTCCCAAGGCTAACTCAAGAAGAAACAGAAAACCTGAATAGACTGATTACCACCAGGGAAATTGAATCAGTAATCAACCATCTCCCAACAAACAAAAGCCCTGGACCAGATGGCTTCACAGGTGAATTTTACAAAACGTTCAAAAAAGAATTATCACCTATTCTCTTCAAGCTCTTCCAAAAAATCCAGAAGGAGGGAAGACTCACAAACACTTTTTACGAAGCCACTATCACCCTGATCCCAAAATCAGACAAAGACACCACAAAAAAAGAAAACTACAGGCCGATATCGCTAATGAACATAGATGCAAAAATCCTCAACAAAATATTAGCGAACAGAATTCAGCAATACATTAAAAAGATCATACACCATGGTCAAGTGGGATTCATCCCTGGTATGCACGGGTGGTTCAACATCCACAAATCAATTAATGTGATACACCACATTAATAAAATTAAAAATAAAAATCACATGATCATATCAATAGATGCAGAAAAAGCATTTGATAAAATCCAGCAGCCATTTATGATAAAAACCCTCAAGAAACTGGGAATAGAGGGATCATATCTCAATAAAGGCCATATATGATAAACCCACAGCTAACATCATACTCAATGGGGAAAAGCTAAAACTATTCCCCTTAAGATCAGGAACAAGGCAAGGTTGCCCACTTTCTCCACTTCTATTCAACACAGTGCTGGAAGTTCTAGCCACAGCAATCAGACAAAAAAAAAAAAAAAGAAATAAAAGGCATCTAAATCGGTAAGGAGGAAGTAAAATTGTCATTATACGCAGATGATTTGATACTATATATAGAGAACCCTAAAGACTCCACCAAGAAACTATTAGAGCTGATAGATGAATTTAGTAAAGTAGCAGGATACAAAATTAATATTCAGAAATCAGTTGCATTTGTATATACCAATAATAAAACATCAGAAGGAGAAGTTAAAAAAGCAATCCCATTTACAATTGCTCCAAAGACTATAAAATAGCTGGGAATAAATTTAACCAAAGAAGTAAAAGATCTGTACTCAGAAAATTATGACACTGAAGAAAGAAATGAAAGAAGATACAAATAGATGGAAACACATACCATGTTCATGGATAGGAAGAATTAATATAGTTAAAATGTCCATACTGCCTAAGGCAATATACATATTCAACGCAATTCCTATCAAACTACCAATGACGTTTTTCACAGAAATAGAACATATAATCCTAAAATTTATATGGGACCATAAAAGACCCCGGATAGACTCAGCAATCTTGAGAAATAAGAACAAAGTGGGAGGTATAACAATACCTGACATCAAATTATACTACAAGGCTACAGTAATCAAAACAGCATGGTACTAGCATAAAAACAGACACATAGATCAATGGAACAGAATAGAGAGTCCAGAAATAAATCCATGCCTATATGGCCATTTAATCTATGACAATGGAAGCAAGCATGTACGGTGGCATAAAGACAGTCTATTCAATAAACGGTGCTCGGAAACCTGGACAGACACATGCAAAAAAATGAAGCTGGACCACCTCCTTATACCATATACAAAAATAAATTCAAAATGGCTTAAAGACTTAAATGTAAGATCTGAAACCATAAAATTCCTAGAAGAAAATATAGGAAGAAACTTCACAGACATTACTCGGAGTAAGATTTTTACTGATATATCCCCTCGCACGAGGGAAGTAAGAGAAAAAATAAACATGTGGGATTACATCAAACTAAAAAGTTTTTTCACAGCAGAGGAAACCATCAATAAAACAAAAGGGGATCCTACTGAATGGGAAAAGATATTTGCCAATTATATATCTGATAATGGATTAATATCACAAATTTATAAAAAACTCACTCAACTCCAAAAAAACAAACAACCCAATTAAAAAATGGGCAGAGGACATGAAGAGACATTTTTCTAAAAAGGACATACAGATGGCAAATAGACATATGAAGAAATGCTCAACCTCACTAGCCATCAGAGAAATGCAAATAAAAACCACAATGAGATACCACCTCGCCCCTGTCAAAATGGCTATCATCAATAAATCAACAAACAACAAGTGCTGGCGCTGATGTGGAGAAAAGGGAACGCTTGTGCACTGTTGGTGGGATTGCAGATTGGTGCAGCCACTATGGAAAACAGTATGGAGGTATCTCAAAAATCTGAAAATGGAACTACCTTATGATCCAGCAATTCTACTCCTAGGTATCTATCTGGAGAAATCCCAAACTCCAATTCAAAAATCTTTATGCACTCCTATGTTTATTGCAGCACTATACACAATAGCCAAGACATGGAAACAACCGAAATGCCCATCGGCAGACGACTGGATTAAGAAACTGTGGTACATTTATACAGTGGAGTATTACGCAGCCATAAAGAAGAAAGAAATCTTACCATTTGCAACAACATGGATGGACTTAGAGAACATTATGTTAAGTGAAATAAGTCAGAGAAACACAAATACCATATGATCTCACTTATATGTGGAATCTAAAGAAAAGAATAAGTGAATAAACTAATCAGAAACAGTTTTGGAGACATAGAGGAAAAACTGAGGGTTGCTAGATGGGTGGGGGCTGGAGAAGGGGGAAAGTGAGGGGATTAGAAAACAGTTGGTAACCACAAGATGGCCACAGGGTTTTGAAAATTAATTTGGGGAACGTAATCAATAATGTAAAGATTTTGTAGGGTATCTGATGGACACGTGTCCCATTTGGGAGACCACCTCAGGGATGATGCAGATGCCTGATCACTGCACTGTACACCTGAAGCTGAACAATAATGTACGCCAACTATAATTTTATATATATATATATATATATATATATATATATGTATGTATATACTTACAAGAAGCGGAGTATAGCATTAGGAACAGAGACAGTGGAAATGTAATGGCTCTGCGCGATGTCAGAGGGATAGTGGATGGGGGTAGGGGGGTTCACACAGTGTGAGGGATATAAATGATAAACGTCTAAGTATTACTTTGTCTTGTGTACCTGAAACTAATAAAAAACAAAATTAAAAAACAAAAAGGTTTCCTTGAATTGACAGGTTCACTTCATTCATTTTCTAGAAAATGTCTGCCAGGTACCCAGTCTGACTAGACATTGTCTGTCATGCAGTCATTCTTTCAAGTAAAAATAGAATTTCATGAAAAAAGTCAGTAGTTCAGCCTCTAACTCAGTAGCACCAGGGCTTTTCCTAGTCACAACCATTATACACAAGGGCTTTATACATACTTTTCACTGTCACAGAGTATAGGAAAAATGTGTACTCAAGAACCAAGCTTGATAACATTAATAATTTTTATGCCACATCAAGGACACTCCAAGGCAAAATTGGCCCTTTTATTTTCATTGCAAGTGCATGGTGGTGAGGAAGATAAGAACGACTAAACCAGTTTGTGGCACTGACTTGATCCAAGCTGAGGCACTGCTTTTACACCTTCGGAGCAGATTATTATGTGTTCACATTATTATGAAAATGATTGTGACCTTGCAGACCCGCCTGAGCCATGTTGCTGCTGCAGGAATTGCTTGCACTGCTACATCCACACTCTTTCTCTTCAACGTCAGTGTTGAGGAACCTGGTGAGGCTGGCAAACTGGTCCTCATACCAAGTTAGAAACCCCAGGGCTGACATCCATTTTATTCATTTCTAACTCCCAGGAGACGTCGTTAAATAATATCAAAAGGAGAGACAATGAACTAGGAAGTTTTGAGAAAGGGGTTAACAATAACAAAAGCAAATAACGTGAAATGGAGACAAAGTTTTGAAAGCCTTGCCACCTACCTATGATTTCCTTCACAAGGATGGGCTGAGAGTAGTACTTAGGCTCACTGGCACCGGCTGCATTCACAGCCTTCACACGCACAAAGATCTTTGCATCCGTTGGCAGACCCGTGATGGTGAACTTGGTCTTGTCAATCAGATCTGTGTTCGCAGCTACCCAGTTCTCAGCTAAAATCCATTTAAAAAAAGGAGAAACGATGTTTAGTGAAAAAACCACCCTAACCAATACAGTTGACTCAACATTACTATTTTACTCATAATTAAATCATTTGGCCTGGACTCAGACTACGTGGGTGGGCATTTTTCCTATTTAAATGAAAAACATCCTAGAACTGCTAACTTAAAGAACAGGAAAAAGGATAATCAGATTCTGCTATTTCTGAAAAACCTTTTATTCAGATACTAGGGTCTCCTGCATAACAGTAACGGTCCCCAAGAATCTGGCAGGAGTTTTATTCCAATTCAGTTTTATAATGATGGAGGTAACCATGATATTTAGCTATCTCTATATATTAAAGTTCAGAAAAACAGGAAAATGTTATTCTTACAAATGAGATGCCAACCATTATAGTCATATAACATCTCTACTTTATCTCGGCTGGTTTATTATTATGGACACTCGTATGAGCATAGGGAATGTGATCAGGCTCTCATTTATGAAGAAGAGAAGCACATATCCACGGAAAGTGGAAACACAGCTCAGGAACCAAGACCTTGTAAGGAGTTGGCACAATTCTTTCACCTCAATCAAAAATTCTGACTTCTTAAAAGCTTTTTATAGCTTTGTCTACAACATCGAGAGAATGTAAACCCAGCATTCATGGCTAATAAGTACTTCAGCTTCTAAAAGTTTATCTTCAGTAAGCCCATTCCAGGAAAAAAACAACAACAACAAAGCTTGGATCCCACATTATTAACTCAATTGCCTGCCCTCCCCCTGCATCTCTAAGGACTTCTTTTGGGTGCGTGGAGGGTGGGTGTACTTCACATTTGGTCATGGAACATTCCAGAAACTTTATCATAGAGAAAGAAAGGTTGAGAGCTTTCATAGAATACTTTACCTGGCAGGTCATATGCAGCCTCCCCATTTTCATCAGACTGTTTTGCTGATGTACCTTTGAGAATCCGTCATTAAAATTAATTAAAGACACCCACTTTCACACCAGAATAATATCGTTATCAGTAGTCAGCATTCTCTGTTAGTAAAGTATGCAAAGTATGCAAAGATATGTGTCTTCAGATTAGGAGGGGGATCCCTCAGGAGAGGCACTGCCTGCTCTGTTCAGACTGTGGTTTTTGTCCTGAGGCACCTCGCACAGAGAAGAGGAGGAGAAAGGAGGATGGGGCACCTCCAGCTGAGGGAGCAAGAGGTAGAGAAGAACAAAGCAAGTCCCTAAAGAGAAAGGAGGGGCAGGTCCTGGATTCTACAGGGGAGCAGCACACAGTGGAACAATCTATCCCTACTCCTGTCCCTGTCACCCAGCCTGGGAGGGTTCTCTGGGTCCCCAGGGGATGGAGTACTCCAATGGTGGGGCTCGTGCAGTAGTCTGGGAGTGAGGGTACCCCTAATGAGGCCAGCCCTGTCTTACTTACCAGGGCTCTAGTTCTCAATGGAAATGAAAACTGCCCCAGCAGCTGGGGAGGCAGCCTCTGGTTGCCATGACAACAAGCTCTTGGTCAAGAAAACAAATCAAGCTTGCCTTGGTCCCTGTTTCACATGAGTGAAGTGAATGTTGCTGGCTCAGAGGGTGGTCATGGGCATATCCCAATGGTTTGGGGTGATGACTGTGTAGGTATCGGGGGACTGGGGACTGCATTGCCCCCAGTCCCCTGCGTCCCTTGGAATATTCCCCTCTGTCTCATTCCAACACTTCTAGGAGTATCAGGGTATAGGGGCAGGAAGCCAGAATATCCTTGTAGCTTAGAGATCATGTGGATGACAAAAATTACTTAGGATTTTGAAAAAGAGATACATCTTTAAGCTAATGGTTGGTTGGGGAGCTACTGCGTTGTTATTTTCATAGTCAAGAGACAATTGATGAAAAAATGAAAATAGGAGACAAAAAACGTACACGAAAGAGTGAAGAACTAGTAAAGGAGAAAATTTCAAGAGAAAACAGGACGAAACAAGATCAGAGGGGAACAAAAACAGCCGATCCCTTCACATTTGAACCACGGTAACTGAGGGGGATAAAAGAGAAGAAGGAAATAGAGTGAAGGAAGAAAACAGAGTAAAATGCTGCAGGCATTAAAAAAAGAGAGAAAGGCAGAGTCCAAACCAACACACGATCTTACAGAAGAAAGAATTCTCTTACAGAATAAAACCTGACAGGTTGAAAAGCATTAAACACTACAGAAAATTAGTCTGGAGGACAGCAGCCATTAAAAGAGAATGAAGAATAGGGCAGCCACAAAAGGGAAGTAAGAAAAGACTGCAAGAAGAAAGATACAAGTTCCATAGAAAGCTAATTCCAAAACGTTATGTGGCAAAGTATATACATAATAATGACTGTGTACATATACATATGTATATGTGTATATACATATATATCTACACAGACCACACACAAAATCATGTAAAATACACTTCGTTGTATTTTATCTAAGGTGGGTAACATCAAAATGACAGCCATCTATCATTTTGCTGTATCTTCTTACTTTTTAAACCTATCAGAAAGAAAAGAGTAAAGAATTTGCTCTGTTTCATACATACATACAAGGTTCTTGGTCAGCAGCCAAAACACACACAACACTGGGAAATTCTGCTGGCTGGGCAATATAAACAACAGAGTGAAGCGCTCGTGATTTTTTGAAATGAGGGTAGGGGAGTGGAATGGGAATAAACCATATTCTGAAGCTCCCAAGAATTTACCAGTTGCATGAGTGACGTTGCCCCCCTCCCATGCTGGGATAACTCTGAGAACTTCTTCTAAGGTCCCCACTGGTTTGGGTTAGTAGCTCTCTAAGCCCTGGGAAAATAAGCTTAGTGCTCTGTGAGCGCAGCGTGTGTAAATGGAACCGAGTGGTATAAGGATGCTTCATTCCCCCTCCTCTTCTTTCCTCCCAACCAACGGTGGTCATTTTCACGGGTGCCCTAATCCAGGGGCTGGGAATTTCCTTCTCAGCAGTTTTCTCTTCATAGGAAGTTTCTTCTGCATAGAGGTTTTCCTCCTGGGGTGGTGCATTTATGTTCACACTCCTGATATCCCAAATGTGTTCTGTGGTCTCTCTTTGCTTCATATGAGTAAGATCCATGTTCAAGTTTGGAGTCCAGAGAGTTTTCTTAAGGGCTATGTCTTGGCCCGTCATATGTGGAGATATGAACGCATTTCCCTGGTGGATGGTTTACCATCACCTAAGATAGAGCCTGAGTCCAGAGCTGGGGCATTTTGAATCACACATTTTTCAAATCATGACAAGTAGGAAATCAAAGACACAAAATGCTTTCAGTGAATTTCACATCTTTTTTGCTTTTAGGTACACTCTGGCCCATATTTTCTTGCATCATTTTCTCTTTTTCTATTATTTCTATTAGCAATTTTTTTCCTGTTTCTCTTCTGCTCCTAAATTTAAGCCAGTAAATTTTTATATACCCAAGCCACACATTGAAACTATTTCTTACACCATGTGGGATTTAATGCTGCTTCCTTTAAACATTGAAAGTTGTCCTTAATTCTTCTTCTTCTTCTTCTTCTTCTTCTTCCTCTTCCTCTTCCTCTTCCCCTTCCCCTTCCCCTTCCCCTTCCCCTTTCCCTTCCCCTTCCCCTCCCCATTCCTCTTCTCCTTTTAAGAAGGCAGGGGCTGATCATCAGATAGCCATATATACAGTCTCTTTATTACCCAGAAACAGGCAGCTCTTTTGATAGCTGACCTCTCTGCTCAGTATAGGGTTTAGAATTTCCAACTCATTGCATCCTAACTAGACTCTTATTTTGCTTTGGTACAACTTAATTCCACCAACTAAAGAAATGGAAGTCCCTGAAGTTTTGTCAGCATCCCTTCCTCCTATGTCTTAGATCATCCAACTGGGCAGCCTAGCTAGGATATTTTTGAGATCTCAATTTGTTAGCCTCAAGTACCAAAGAAGGGCTACAGTTTTATCCATTTTAGAAGGATGACCTTTGGCTTATTGTCGTTTTCAGTAAGAAGGAGATGAGTTCCCAAGAAAGAGAAACAAAAGAAGGGGGAGCATATCTCACCTATTGTTGCAGGTATTCATTTTCACTACGAATCGTACTTACTTCCTTCCAAGCAATATTCTAGCACATAGCCATCTAAACCTGCTGCACCAATCTGGTCTGGGGGCCGCCACTTCATTGTGACCGTGGTGTCAGTTACAGAGTCAACAGCCAGAAGAGTAGGAGGGCTGGTTACAGCTTCAAAGATAAAAGACACAGAAAAAAAGACATTATTACCTACAGAGTTATGGCACAAGGAATGGTGATAAAATGAGCTGGGATGCAAACAAAAATATACACAAAAGACCCACGTCTTAATAAAATTTAATGAAGACTCCTGACTCCTTGAGTATATGCTGTGTGTTAGGCAAAGGTCTGCTAGACATGGAAAATTTTAGAAATGCTGCCACACTTTCTCTCCAATTTGGGAGGATAGTGTGGGTAGCTGGGAGGCCCAAGGAAGTTGGAAAAAGTCAAAGTTGGGGATTTAATGATCTAGAGTAAATTTCTCATAACTCTCTAATTTTAAAGTGCAAATAGTGAAGACCTCTTACAGTCTGTTTCTTTTTTAACAGTCTGTTTCTTTGTCTTTGCTGAACTGACATTTTTGGTTCATAGATAACATTTAAGGTATGACTGTAAAGCAAAGCCTAGTTTCCAACTGTGCTTTGTTGAACAGATCTCATTTGTTTTAGTTACAGTTTTGGCACCAAGGTGCTGGGTTATACCTTCAGACGGACAAATGGAGAGTGGTCATGTGTCAGTGGTCATGTGTCAGTGGGTTCAGCAACACGTCTTCAGAGGGGAGTGGAAACCACAGCCACCCACAGCTGTCACTGGAATTCTGGTAGTGAATTCCAGAGCCTACATTATGAAGACATGTAACTCTACCAAAATTGTTTTTTAATTTCTTAGACAGAAAATTGCTCAGAACCACCTCCAACCTCCTCAAGTGGTTCACCAACCACTCAAGAGGCCTCCAGGTCTGCTCCAGTTATAGGTCAGAAGGAAGCAGTCACGATCTGGGGCAATGATTCCCATGACAAAGACACATCTCTCTTGACTCACCCAAAGGAACAAAAGGCTTGGAGGGCATACTGGGCTTGGAGATGCCGATGGCATTCACGGCAAAGATGCGGACCTCGTAGGCCACACCTTCAATCATTTTTTTGGGCTCAAAAGTTGTTTCTTTGCAGAGATCAAAATTCAGCCTCATCCATCTGGAGCTTTGTTTCTTTTTCCTCTCAATAAAGTAGCCTGCAGGTGACACAAAATAGGAACTCAGATTTTTATCCTGGTCTCCAAAATTAAACTTTGTCAAATATTAGAAGTTCTTAAATTTTCTGAAAGAGTCATGTATGTATGTATTTGTAACCCACTTTATTTCATCAGTTGTTTGAGAGAGATTATAGGGGATACAAATATTAGCATCAGAGGAGATAGATAAAAATAGCAGGAGTACAAAAAATTAAAATTGTACAAGAAGAAAAATAGATCATAAATATGTAGGTCTTACCAACTTAATGTAATTGGTATAGTTGATCAATAGATTTGGCTCTGAATCCCAGCAATGTATGTATAAAAGGGGAAATTACCAGTTTTTCTGAGTTTCATTATTAGTAAGTAGAAAAAAGTTCTTGTTCCATAGGGGAAGCAAATTCTTCTAAGAATTTAACTATAAAAGAAATTTCTCCATAGACATAATTCTGTGGAATGAGACATTTACCAACTAGTTTACTTAATAGTATAGTTAGACTCATGGTATTTCAAATTTATATACTGGATATAAATGTCAACCAAAGAAGAGAACAGTCAATTAGATAATATTTATCAGAGCTATTAAAAAATCTCAAGTATTTATACAACATCCCAAAATACTTCACTTTGAATGGATAAAGATACAGTATAGTAGTTTTTCTTCTAAATGCCCTATTTTTAATGTACTCTATACTAAAGTGCGTAAAGAGGACACCAACTCCAGTGGAAGTTCCACAGACTGACTACCTTGTAATTACCTAAAATTGGGGAGCCTCCATCGTAGGCAGGAGGCTCCCAGTTCATGATGCACCAATCATCTCCCACATCTGTCACATTCGGTGCCACTGGAGGATCAGGGATGTCTGTAGCAAACAAAAAATAGAATAAAATATGAGAGAGAGAGAGAGAGAGAGAGAGAGAGAGATGAAAAATATTAATTGGAGAATGTAGGTTAATTGGAGAATGTAGATCAGAGAAGCAGTGTTATTTCTGAGTACTTTTTCATGTTTACTGAAATGCACTTAGTAACTAACTTGGGCAAAAAGTCATGCTTCATATGAAATAAGAGAAGGTAAGCCAAATAAAAATAAAAATCCTTAAACTATCATCACAACATTAGAGAACAAGCCATACATGGAATCCAAGACTCTTGTTCTTTACCTTGAAAACAGTAACTAAGAAATTATTGCCTAAATGTTGGATGTGTCTTTGTTTTGTTTTGTTTTCTAACTACAAAGTAAACTTCCAGTAGAATTGAATCAAGGACTGATTATTATAAATTTTACATCAGTTGGAAGACTGAAGATGTTGACTAGTAAAAATCCAAGTCAGAAATGGCAAGTTACCATGTTTTGTAAATATAGTTAGTTCAGTGCCTGATAAAGTGACCTTAGTTTTCGGTCAACTTGAAATACATTTAAGGAAAAACTAAAGTGAGATGAACAGATCATGAAACCTTGGATCAATAATCTGCTAGATTCATTTCACTTGGTTTCAGGCTTTGGAAAAATTCACTTAGATGGTCGTCTAAGAACCAACCAAAACACATCTTACTTCTCTACAATGATTGTGATATGGGAAACTATTTAGCAATTGTGTTTCAGTAACTTTCGAAGACACTGAAAGGGAGTATGACTGTGGAGAATTAATGACCAGCAACCTAAAATGGCTACCTCAGCTACTCATTCCTGCAGTGTGTCCTCCATGCAACAAAAAGTGGGAAAGGAAGGGGAAGGGAGGAGAGGGGAGGGAAAGAGAGGAGAGGAGAAGAGAGGAGAGGAGAGGAGAGGAGAGGAGAGGAGAGGAGAGGAGAGGAGAGGAGAGGAGAGGAGAGGAGAGGAGAGGAGAGGAGAGGAGAGGTGAGAAAGAAGGAGAGAAAGGCGAAGAAAAGAAGTAGAAAAAGAAAGATAGTGTTTTGTCAAAGATAGCTCTCCTATGTTTCTCTTTGTTGGCTAATTGGAAAAGTTGAGAGAATCAAGAGCTGACAAAGTCTACTCTGGGTCTGGACACGTCAACTTGATTCTCAAAGTTTTGTGATCCAGAGGACTTACCCACAACTTTAATCTTGATGCTGGCATGTGCTTCTCCAGCTTCATTTTTCAGATTTATGTTGTAAACACCAGAATCATCTTTTTCAGCTGCATCAATGATCAGACTGCTGCTGTCAGGGTAAGATTCTGCTCTTATCCGGCCACTGCCCTCCATAATAGCCTAAGGAGGAAAGAAATAAAATGTGCATGATCTATCCAATAACCAGGACTATTCCAGAGTGCCTTGGAACTTAAGCTGGACATAGTATGAATGTCTAAAATGCATGTTCTAGGTTTAATTCTTCATCAACTCTAAGGACAAAGGTATTATCATGTTGTTTACACACGAGAAAACTGTGGGCCATGGCTGCCACATGGTTAAGAAGTGGTGAAACTGAGATTTGACTCTAAAGCCCACTAACCATTAACTCACCAAAGAGAAAGTTGGAAGACTAAAAATATGAGTGCAGTGTCATTCTAGAGGAGTCTCTTTGTATATGAAATTAGAAATACTTAAATTCATTTTAGAAACTAAATTATGATTTTTTATTTTCTTAGATGTCTTGAAAATTTACAAATATTGAAAAGGTTTGAAGAAGGCCACAATGCCAATTTTCTATACAAGTTGTTGAGTATTGATTTTTTTCCCCCTCCCAATAGCACACAAAAGAATGAACATCTAATTCCCAAAGTAAAGACAGTGAGGTTGAGCCTTCTATTATGTTTTCTTTCCTTTATTTTCTTCTTTGTCTCCACCACCTCCTCCCCCTTCTTCTCCACTTCTTTTTATCTTAAACCAGAAATTTAAAGCAGCATTACACCTTATTCATTCTCAGGTCATTAATATTTTCTATATGACAATGAACAGCCAATATGCAAAAAGGCAAAACAGAGACGGTCTACTCCTGCTCTCTCCTCCTTTGTCTCTGGGTTAGGAATCATAAATACCCAATAACAAAATTTTGACAACAGTAAGAATACCTGAAATAGTTTTCATAATTCTGTTTTCTAACAGAACAAAATTTCATCATATTAGCAAAATTCTAATCTTGAGATTATAAAATTTTTTTCAATGTGAAAAGAAGAATATTTATTTAAGATGGTGTTACATTACCCTCCTCAGTTTTCTATATTTTGCTTGCTGTTGTGTTATACTTTACATAGAGTGAATGTCACACTTTTTAGATGTACAGTTCTTTGAATTTTGACAAATTTACGTGATTGTGCAACCACCACCACAATCAAGATAACAGACTATTTCCATCACCTCCTCATGCTCCTTGGCAGTCACCCACTCACCCCACATTCTGATCCCTGGGAACCATGGGTCTGTTATCTGTCCCTACAGTATTCCCTTTTTCAGAATGCCATATAAATGGAATCAAACAGTGTATAGCTTTCAAAATCTGTCTTCTTTCACTTAGCATGATGCTCTTTAGGTTTATCCATGTTGCTGCATGTATTACTACTAGTACATCCCTTTTTACTATTGAGAGCAGTCCATTGTATAGTATATATGCAGTTGGTATATGTATGTACAAACTGTGTGTTTGTACCACTGGACTTTTGGGTTGTTTCCATGTTTTAATAATTATAAATTAAGCTGCTATAAACATTCATGTATAGGTTTTTGTGTGGACATATGTCTTCATTTCTGTTGGGTAAATACGTAGGAATAGCACTGTAGAGTTTTGTGGTAAGTGTAACTTTATAAAAACTACTAAACAGTTTTCCCCAGTGGACATACCATTTTTCATTCCCACCAGCAATGTATAAGAGTTTAATTGTTCCATATCCTTGTCAGTATTTGGTATTGTCAGTTTTTTAAAATGGTTTTTTAAAAATACTTTTTTTTTTTTGTCTAGCCTCTTTCATTTAGCATAATTACTTTGAGATTCACCCATATTGTTGCATGTGTCAGTAATTCACTCTTTTTTATTGAGTAGTAATCCATTGTGTGAATATCCTACAATTTGTTTATATATTCACCTATTGATGGACATTTGCATTATTTTCAACTTTTGGATATTATAAACAAGGCTACTGTGACCATTTGTTCTAATAGATTTTTTTTGTAGGTTACAGCAGATTTTCTGCATCTATGATTGTCATCTGTAAATAAATACAGGTCTACTTTTTCTTTCCAATATGGACATCTTTTGTTTCTTTTTCTTGCCTGATTGCCCTGGCTAGAACCTACAGTATAATGTTGAAGAGAGTGGTGCGAGTGGGCATCTTCTCTCTTTTGTTCCTGATCTTAAGGGCAAAGCATTCAACCTTTCAATATTAAGTAGGATGATAGTTGTAGGATTTTCATGGATGTCTTTTATCATGTTGAGGAAGTTCCTTTCACTTCCTAGTTTGCTGAGAGATATTAGAAATGGATGTTGGATTTTCTCAAATGTTTTTGTATCTATTGATATGATCATAATTTCCCCCTAGTTTATTAATATGGTAAGTTATATTAATTGATTTTCAAATGTTAAACCAACCTTTGCATTCCTGGGATAAACTCTACCTTGTCATAATAAAACATTATTCCTTTTATATGTTGTTGGATTCAATTTGCTAAATTTTGTTTAGAAATTTTTCATCTATGTTCATGAGTGATATTTTGTAGTTTTTCTCTTCTTGTAATGTCTTTTTCTGATCTTGCTGTAAGAATAATACTGGCCTTCAAGAGTGGGGGCATACTGTTCTCTCTGCTCCAATTTTCTGGAAGAGTTTGTGTAGAATTGGTATTATTTCTTTCTTAAATATTTGGTAGAACTCTACAATAAAGCCATTTAGACCTGAGATTTTCTTTGTGAAAAAATTTTAACTACAAAGTCCATTTCTTTCATAGATAGAAGGCTATTCAGTACTGATTTAGTGGCATTTCACAAATTCTGATTACGTAGTGCATTCATAAAGATTTTCTAATTTCTCTTGTGATTACTTCTTTAATCCACGAGTTTAGAAGAATGTTACTCAGTTTCCAAATATTTGGGAATTTTCCAGCTATATCTCTGTTATTGCTTTGTAATTAATTTCATTGTGGTCAGAAAACATACCTTGCATGACTTAAATTCTTTAACATTTATTGAGAGTTTTTTATGGTCTATTTTGGTAAATTTCCCATAGGCATATTAAAATAATGTCCATTCTGCTTTGTTCAATGGAGTGTTCTATAAATGTCAATTACATCAAGATGGTTGATAATGTTTTTCAAATCTTCTATATTTTTAATGGTTGTCTTCTTGTTCTATGAACTATTGAGAGAAGAGTATTGAAATCTCTAATTTATACATTTTTCTTTGAAATTTTATATTTTGGTGTTTGTTTTCTACTTGTTCCATCTGTTCTTTGTACTTTTTTTCTGCCTTTTTTTAGATTAATTAAATATTTTTTGTGACTGTATTTTATGTCCTTTGTTGGCTTATAAGATATAAATAATTTATTTAAGTTTTAGTAGTTTCTTTAAAGTTTATATTACACATCCTTAACTTTTCACAGTCTACCTTCACATGATATTATAATACTTCATGTATAACAAAAGAAATTTACAATAGAATACTTCCATTTTACCCTTCCCAATCCTTACTTCCATTTCTCCCCTGTTGTCCTTAGGTTTTTATTGTCATAAATTTTACTTACACTTATGGTATAAACCACAAGATGCATTGTTACTATTTTCAATTATCTTTTTAAGAGACTTAGATAATAAGACAAAACATATATTTATCCATGTAGTTACCATTCCTGATGCTCTTTGTTCCTTTGTGAAAATGTTTTCATCTGCTATCATTTTCCTTCTAACTTAAAGACTTCTTTTAGCATTCCTTGTAGTGCTGGTCTGCTGGTGATGATTTCATTCAGCTTTTATGTATCTGAAAATAATTTTATTTTGCCTTCATTTCCGAAAACTATTTTCACTGAGTACACAATTCTAGATTAACAGGTTTTTTTTTCTTTGAAGATGTTGCTCCACTGTATTCTTACTTGCCTTGCTCCAGAGAAATCTGATGTCATCCTGGCCTTTGTTCCTGTGTATTAAATGTGACTTTTTTTCTCCATCTACTTTTAAGATTTTTTTTTTCCTAATCACAGGTATAGAACAATTTGATTACAATGGGTCTTGGTGTTATTTTGTTAATGCTCCTTGTGCTTGGTTTTTGTTGAGCTTCTTGTATCTGCATTTTGTAGTTTTCATCAAATTTAGAAAAATGTTGTCCATTATTTCTTTAAATATTTTTTTGTCCCCCTCTTTGGGGACTCCAATTGCACTTATATTTGACTGCCTGAAGTTGTCCCATAGTTCAGTGATATTTTTGTTCCTCCAGAAAACAGAAAAGGAGGAAACACTCTCCAACTCTTTGATGATGATGATGATGAATAAATTATTTTAGAGTAATTTAGGTTCACTGCAAAACTGAACGGAAAAGTACAGAGTCCTCACATAACCCCTGGCCCCATATATGCACAACCTCCCCCAGTACTGACATCCCCCATCAGAGCAGCACATTTATTACAAATGATGAACCTACACTGGCACATCATTATCATTCAAAGTCCAAAGTTTACATTAGTGGTCATTCTTGGTGTTGTACATTCTATGGGTTTTGACAAGTCTATAATGACATATATCCATAACTATAGTTTCATATGGAACAGTTTTACTGCCTGTAAAACATTTTATATAGGAAGTGACACAGTCACACTTGAGCTGGCACAACTCTACCACTTCAACCTTATTTTTCTTTTCCTCATTCTGCCCCACCCACACTGGCTTTCTTTCTATTTCTCCAACACATCAAGCTCATTTTCTCCCTTGGTCCTTTGCACTTGCATTGACTTCACCTGGAAATATCTTTCTTTTGATCTTCTATAATGAATTCCTTATTGTCATTCAGAAAGTCTGTTGTCATTTACCACACAATCACTTGATCATAATATTAACCTATTTTTTAAAACTTCATAGCACTTATTACTATGCAAAATAATTTTGTCCATCTAGTTATTTAATATTTCATTGTCTGTTTCTCTCCCACGCCATTCCCTGACACTCATTAAAATGAAAGATGGAATTTTGTTCACTGTACATAAAAACATGCCTGGTCACATAGTAGGTAGTCAGAAATATGAAAAGTACATGAAAAACTATTATGCTTGCCTGAAAATCAGTGATCTTTCTTTATCAAAGGAATTACATCTTTGCTGTACCCCTGTACATTTATTTGCCTTCTTCTTTCATCTGAGTAATGGTGGGCAGGGAGTAGGGAGGGCAGTGTGTGTGTGTGTGTGTGTGCGTGTGCGTGTGCGTGTGCGTGTGTGTGTGTGTGTGTGTGTGTTTGTAGAACAAACCTTGTCTGCTCGGCTCCAAATGACTTTAGGAGGTGGTTCTCCAGTGATGGGAATCTCTAGACGAAGCTTGCTTCCTGCAATTACTGTCACTGTATTGTCAGCATCAAGACCATCTAGGTTGATTTTAGGAGGATCTGGAATATTAAACATGGCCTTTGTTATCAGACAGTCCTTTTCATGTAAATATCTGGGCTAGTTCTTGGCTAGTGCTAAACATTGGTAGTAACCAATATTTTATCTGGCCAAAGAGAATGTAATGTTGATGGTGCCTAGTTAATGTTCAAAATTACTTCATTGTAAGACTTCTAAAGAATCAACAATTATGATTAGTGATTAATACCAATTATGTATTTTTTTCTTTCAACATCATATAGTTTTGAATATGTTACAATTCCAAAAAAAGTCAAAACAAACAAACAAACAAACAAAAAACACAAGAACACAACTCTGCAAAGGTTTCTTTTATCTACTCACCAATAACACGAACTTTGGCAGGCAAAGTAATAGAGTAGGCATCTGGTGTAAATACATAATCACCTTCATCCTCAAGGAGAGCACTGTCTATCACTAATTTGTGGATTCTAGGGAAATGAGAAAAACATATTTCTAACACTTTGCAAAGACTTAAATTGTATATGACCCAAACTGAGGAGACACCTGGCCTTTATCTGATTAACTTGTTTAGTGCAGCCTGGAGAGAGAGAGAGAAAATAATGTGAAGGCGTAATTATTCTATATATTGATCCATATTAAATATTTACTTTTGGACTATATGGAATTATCTCTATAAATACAGACTACTTATTATGCAAGAGTCTCTTATTCTTTATCTCTTTGGCTTTAAAAAGGCTAAAAGATAACATCTCACTAATGCCATACTTTAAGATCCAAGAAATTACCAAGAATACCCTTGAGTTTAACTTTATATGCCATACCTCAGAGCAATATTTCCTAACTTTACTGGGATCATGAACAGTGAATATCTGATGGACACTATGGATCCTCTCTCTGAAGAAGAGCAAATATTTTTGTACACACAGAATTTGTTTACAATTTTAGAGGATTTATGAGGGCCCCTGAAGTTCATTCATGATCTTCTCAGAATCTAGGGATCCAAGTTTAAGAACGCTTGCCTTAGACCTTTACTGGATTCTAGGATGTCATGTCCCCTCAAAAAAAAAAAATTGAGGAAAGGTATATGACACTTATTGGTTAGGGAGAATTAATCCAATTCAACCAGTTTCTCAACTAGAATTCAATATCATTCCTCTAACCTATTTAGATAGAAAGAATCAGTCAGTGGATTTTGATTAGACGAAGCACCCGACTATAACGTGCATATTCCAGGATCACAGGTAAGACGTGATGTACAACAAAGAAATCACATGCTCTCGCTATTTGGAAGCAAAGAACTAGAGATAGATGCTCTCCCAATTACTACTTTTCAAATATCCTTGCCAAATACATACTTTAGGAAGTGGAAAAAGTGGAGATGGGGACCAGCCTTCACGTATGGATCACTTAGCTTGCGTACCTTCCTTTGTGCACAACCTTTAGACGGTCACTCTCCTGAACTGGTAGGCCATTTTTAGTCCATTTTCCTGATATGTTTTCAGAGATTTCACACTTCAAGCAGATTTCTTTTCCAAGTTTTACAGTCTGATCAGTCAGAGGTGTCAATACCTTCAGAGGCCTCACTACAGAAATAATAGATGGTTGTTAAGTGCCAAATCCAATCCAGATAGGCAAAGATGGTGTCATTTCACAATGGTACAGTCAGTTTTGCTATTAATGCTTGCTTGGAAAATGAGAATTTGTTCCAATGCAATTGATATATTAGGGGACAACTGGAGCATAACACAAATTTCATATTTGATTATGCATGATTTCATTCATGAGAAAGACTAGGTAAATCCAGAAAACTATGCCCAGCTGAACTGAGCCAAGCAGGGCTGCACAAAACACACAAACATACCTCAAACATCTACCACCTACCTCAGTTCACCCATGTGATTATGAGCCAAACCCATGCACATCTGAGATTACCACTACCCGTTACCATCCAACTTCAAATAGCCTCTCTCCACCACTCCACAATAGTGCACAAGCTACAAGACTTCCCACACTGCTTCCATAAGCAAATTTCAGGTGTTTTTCAAGGTAAAATGCCATATTCATTGTAGTTTTTATTAACCATTCAACATTTATAAACTTTGCTACTATTTTTTGTTAGGTTCTTATTGTTTTGATTTATTTTTTAATGTGTCACTGACAAAAGTTTTGAGTGTTGTGCCCATAACCCCGCTTTCCCCAATAGCCCTATGGTTTTGATTGCATGACTTTGTATTACCACAGTAAGTTTTAGAAATACATATGCTCCATTATAGCAGAACTGACTGTAATTGCTTTAAATGGATACAAATATCGATAAGGATATGTCTGTGGTTGTAAACTTTTTTTGATATTAAAGTAAAATGGCTACCATTCCATGAAGCATAAAGAGTGTACTGAAATTACTTCTGAATTATTCTGTGATCATATGAATTGCAACTGGTCTAAGAAAGAAGAAAGAAAGTAGGATTTCTGCTTTTCGTGTGTTATCAATCTTCTCATGAGATTTGCTATTTTAATTCTCATGGCTAACTGGAAAGGACTTTCTCTGCCACTGAGAACTGACTACCAATAGTGGGCATTTGGGGAAGTACATAAATTCTCTCATGCCTCTGAAGCAGATTAACAAATTAGCTCTTATAATGTTCTCAATTGAGGCCCATTAATTTGAGTAACTTTTCACCTCAAATGTAGTTGCAGAGTGTTGAATGTTTATTTAATGTATAGATAGCAAGTTCACCCATGGAGTAAACAAACATTATCAAGATTTGACATAATATCTAAGTATTTATCATCTATTTACATGGTTTGGGAATAAAATATTTCTCAACCATTTGGGTAAATTGTTCAGCAGGTGATTTTAATACTTCCATCCCAATACTGGTGCTCCACTGTTAAACTGAGTAGTCAGTTCTTTTCTCAGAGACCTTGATTGGTATGACACACACACTCAGAGAATGGAATTTAATTTTACATATTTAAAATTGCCACAAGTAGAAATCATATAAATTGAAACTTTCTTAAAGCTGAGTTAACAAATGCAACACCATTAGTAAGCCAATGTGGGAGCCATCCAAGGAAGTCTTACTTACAGTCAACACTAAGCTTAGCGGACGATTGTCCTCCTGTAGTCATTACAGAATATTCTGCACTATCGGCCTTGGTTGCTCCTTCTATGATCAAAGTGTGTTTTTTGCCCTCAACTTTAACTTTGTATCTTGATTTTGGACCCGGGATGATCTCCTCACCATTCTTAAACCTGGGTTAAAATAGGTTATTAAAAACAATGTTACAAAAGCCCTTCAGGAGTCGGACCTATTGGTCTTGTTTTTCCTATATCCCAGTGTCTTGCAGTGTCTGGCACTAATTGTTGAATTAAAGAATGTATAAATCAATCTATCAGTGCATGAATATTACAACAAATGTTGTCTAAAAAATTACATTAAAGGAACATAAGCCCCCTCTTTCCACTCAAGATCAATTAGATGAAGATGCAAAGAGTAGATATTACTCATGTTTTGGCTTTTGAGGTACACTGGTGAGAACAACATTTTAATACATTTTAAAGGTAGCTATGATTCTAGATTAGAATAAAAAATCTACTCTGTACCAAATACTAAAGATTACTGTTATGTGATCTACTATACTTCTCAACAAAGCATTTCATGTTAGGATTCTGAATCTTCCAGTCTTTAATTTTGAGGTGACTCACAGAGAACTTGAGAAAACACTTCCTATCTGACCAAAATTTTTTGCCTTTTAATTTTAAAAGTAATTGGTGATTCTTAGTCTAAAATGTTTTTCTGAGGAACTCACAATCAAGTGACTAGGAATAAAATGAAAAAAAAAAAGGTAAATTTTTCCAGGTAAGTTACAAGTATGACACAGTGAGAAGAAGCATGGTAGAGAGGTAAAGAGCATCCATGGGCTTTGGATTTAAACAGACTTAGGCAAACTTAAGCCATCCATTTATTAGTAAGTGCCCACTTCCCTACATCCTTACCAATATAGATTTCTGGATCTTTTTTTCAGTTTCATAGGTGGGAAAAAAGAAAAAAAAAACCCATTAGTGTAGTTTTAGTTACCATTTCTACTAACACAAATGAGATTGAGATTCTTTTCATATCTGTAAAAGCAATTTCCTGTTCTCCAAACTAAGAAGGTACTTTTTTTGTGTGTCTATTAAAAATGAACAGACCTCAGGAAAGCTATTTACCATTTTACATTGGCGTCATCTTCAGATACCTCACATTCTAATTCCACTTTCTCCCCACAGTAAGCATTTGTATCTTCCAACAGTTTGGTCACCATAATTGGAGGCTCTAGTGTGAAAAAAGAGAGAATTAGAATCATTAAATATCCAAAACCCACTTATGACCCTGTATCTGTTCACAGATGAAAAATCAATAGTAAGAACCATACCACTGAGTTATAGTTAGATGGTGCTAGAGAGTAGGTGAGGTTTTGTGGGCTTTTTTTTTTTTTTTACTTTTCTTGGCAAAATGTATAGCTGGCAATCCTGGGTAAGTTTCCACAATTTTCTCATAACTCTGAAGAGAGTTAAACAAATATATTATTGTTCTAGAGAGCAGACAAAACATCCTTTTGGCAAATAAAATATTAGGTGGTAGACATTTCTGATGAAGGAGAACTATAATACTAAAATTCTTTGATTTGGTTCTAGATGGATGATAGAGAGTGCAGGATTGTCTCAATCAGAGGGCCTCACAAAGAAAAGAAGTGATCCCTGACTTCACCGGCACCCTCTAGCTCTTTTCACCATGTCTTAGTAAATGCTGGTCTTCAGAGTTCTCAGTGCCGAGCACTGATGCCCTTTTACTTATGAAGCTGGTTTCAAGACAGATCTATTTGTGATCAGCTGAGTGTGTGAAATGAGGTTTATCCTGTAGACTCTGTTGCATTTCAGAAGCTATAACCAGAATAATTATATTGCAGAATACTCCTTGCTTGAGTCAAAACCTCCAGGCATTTTTACTCAGCAGTTTTTTGTCTTCCCCTTGGCTTTTTTTCAACAAACCTGAAGATTAATTAGGATACACAGTAATTGCCAGTGTAGAGAAGCTTCAATGCAGAGCCAATCTAACACCTAAATGAAACCATGTCTAGAGGTGCTACTAGCTCTGTTCTGGAGCTCCAGAGCTCACCTCATCACTTTCATTTTGATTATTAGCCCTGGGATAAGGAAAGCCATCAGCTCTTGATGACTCCAGTAAGACATTTCACTTTACCTCTCACAAAGAGCTCAGTGGAACATTTTTCATCACCAGCTGTTACATAATACTCCGAGTCATCTGTTAGCGAACAGTTATTGATAAACATGATTCTTTCACATCCTTTATGTTCAAAGATGTATCTATTTTAAATAGGAGGAAGATAAATAGAGTCCATGAACTTCATTTTATTCTTTTCTTTATTGTCAACAAATTTGGCTTATACTTTGATAATGCTTAAAAGATAGGGATATAATTTTGATCTGCCATTTATGCAGCATATCTTAAATAGTTTAATAAACATCAAACATGAAACCATTTATCTTTATAATATATAATGTAATATATATGCACATTTATATTTAATATATTATTTCTGTTATTTTCTTTTAGACAAGGTTTTTTTTTTATTTCAAATATAAACTTGCATATTTTCTATTTTAATTTTTTAATCCATTGTTGAAAAATAGGGTTGGTTGAGGTTGTCAAAGAGATTGTTAACTCTGTAAATTTTAAAAAATGACCAATTCATCTACTTTGTGGAGGGACAGAGACTTGATCTTATTCATTGATTCCAATCCTTGCCTAGCCGAATGACACAGATTTTGGGGGGTGAATAAATAATTATACAATATAAGCAATAATATGAATTTAATCACTAAGATAGACAGTAATACTATAGAATGTGATATTTTCTTAAATAAGCTTAAGAATGAGTGTTATCATATCCCAGTTACCATCTACTAAGAAAAATACTTGGGTATTTGGAAACACAGCACTAAAAGCCAAGAAGATTGCAAAACTTAATTATCTGTGATCTGGATTATGGATCATAGGGCATTGTAATAGACTAAAGAAAAAGATTTCATTTGGAAAATTCTCAAATTGAAGACTTTAAGAACAAAACACTCGACATTTGCTAGATAAAGATAACCAAGTAAAATTATGTTTTTGGTAAATTCAGGCCTCCTTCAAGAGATTTTTACCAGATACAAACATTATCACAAAGTCACTCTGTAGACATGACCACTTTAAGAAATGGGAAGCCACCTAATTGTACTACAGAAGTGACAGATTTTCAGGATTAAAGTCTTTTATAAATGGGCATGTGCCTCCTGTTAACTTTTAAAAAAATATATTGGAGTTGAAAATCTCTCAGGCTGAGAAGGATCTCTGTAAAGCAGTTTCATAATAGACTAGCGATACCATCAGACATCAGGGATTAGTTTGTCTCCTTCATTGGGGAGAGGGCCAAGAAATAATAAAACACAGGCTTTAGATGCTACTCTGGAAAAACAAAAGTTATCTAATTATAAAGTGTGATTCCCAGTTGGTATATCAAATATGTATTTCAAACTTTTACAAAAAAACTTTTTTTTAAAATTGGGAGAAGTTGGGCAATGCTCTTAAATAATCACATATAACCTATAGTGACACAAAACCATAATTGGGAATCACCTGAAATAGTTCGTGTAGAATTAAAACATTAAACAAGGTTTAATTTATATAGCACTATAATTTTAATGGTTCTAAAATACATGAAAAGTTTTTACTCGCCCTCCACATGAATTTGTATTATAAAGTTTTAACTAAAAAGCACTTTTATTCATAGAAAATTAAGTCAAACTACTGTTTGATTTATGGAGTTATCAATTGATTATTTGCAAAGCCCCACTTACTTTGTGCTGGGTCGAATTTCTTGACCATTTTTATACCATTTCACCTCCAACTTTGGATCTGCCAGTTCCACAACGAACCTAACCTTGCCTCCTTTATCAATCTGATATGCAGGATCAAGAATTTTTGCAAAAGCTAGTAGAGAGAAGAAGCAACACTATGTTAATATGTGCATATGTATGCTATAGATTTAAATAGTCAATATATGTACAAGAATCTAAAACAAAATGAAAAATTGAGACTTGGAAAAAAAATTGGAACCTTCCAAATTATCACTTATATTTTAAAATTCTGTTGATTTATGTACAGTAAGATGGTTATAATTTTTAAAGAGAATCCACATGTTTTTGGAAGAAACACGAGAAAATAATTACTGAAAGGCTTTAAAAATGATTGTCCTAACCCTTAAGGGAATGGTATGATATAAAGCATCCAAATGAAATTGAACTTGAAATTGAACTAGCATGATGACAGTCAGGACCACTGGTATTGCTTTTGTATAATACTTCTATGCCACAGATAGTTTTTCGTCCTGGAATTTGTGAGATAAATTCAACAACACAGAAGATTAAATGGAATGCCTTTGACTAACTGAAATAGTAGGTTTATCAGAGTTTTTGTACTGTGGATATTTGCCCAAATAGTGGCATGTTTAAAACACTCTTCCATGTATAATTGGGAACTCAGGACTTTAAAACATTTTAAATAACACAGAACATAATGTTTGCTGTTTTTTTTTTTTTTAAAGTAGTCTTTGAAAAGTTCTAAACAGAGGTAGTTAACTTCTTTTTTAAATTTCATAATTTTTCAGATTTCAAAGATAATAATTCTCATTTAGACAGTTTGGAAAATACCCTTACGTGTGAAATAACTGGTGAAGTTGTCATGCTTGCATTTTCATCATTCCAGCCTTTTTACACTATTGCTTAAACAAGCTCACTTTGTCAAATTTTAACAAGATAAAAGAAACAATAGCTTTACAAAAAAGTTATCTATCACATACCTCAAGGCATCAATTCAGAGCTAAGTGATACGAATAAGAAAGTTCAGTGTGGAGGGACAGAGATGTCATCTGGCTCCACACCTTAGAATTCATATATTTGTGACTCAGTCTCAGACACCTCTCAGGAATAAGAAAGTTCAGATAGTGGCAATGGCTGAGTTATGTACACAAAACACTTCTATATTTCTGTGGGGCCGTTTCTCTACCAGTTTACAGTGAGGTTTAGAATAAAGGGCAGATTTTTAAAAAGAGGTGATGATATTCTTTCAATTCTATTTGAACATTAACAAGCAATAATAGGTTTGATATGTTAACTGGATGTGTCATAAAACCAGTAACTGAGAATGACCAAGTAAATAGGAAACTTGGAAGAGCTAATAATCAATGTAAAACGTATTTTTTAATTTTAAATTTCAACATCTCAAAGTGCTTTTTTTCTTTTTAAAGGTAATTAAAACCACAGCAAACTGCACCTACTTTAGATCTTCAGGGAGCAGCAGAACTATTTTACAAAACACTTGGATAATTTTATTAAGTGTGAGACATGAATGCCTCCCACCCCATCAAATGGGTACAAGGATATGATGGTAAAACAAGAAGACATCGCATCAACTCTGCTTAAATAAGAATAAAGAATTTGAGAGTGAGGAAGATATCGAGGCTGGAGAAAGAGGCCGCTGAGAAATTCCCAGTGACAGTGGGAATATTTAAGATTTCCTTATATACCGTATTTGGTATTACTTTAACGTAATTCTTCTGTTATCTTAAACCTTCTGAAACTTACCTGCATGGCCAGTGCTGTGCGAGGAAGTGAACTATTTCACCTGGAGCCAAAGGTAGCTGAGAGAAGCGTAAGCCCTGCAAATCCCACCGCATCCAGTCCCACCCCAAACCCAGGGGTAAAGAGGATCACCCGCTGGGGTTCACGGTCACGTCTTTCGCGGGCACAGGACCCGGCCCACACGGCCACGCTTCCCTGGCGGCCTCACCTGCGCTCTTCTTCTCCACCCTGCGCATGCGCTTGAGCCGCTTGAGCATGCCGCGCAGGTCGGTGATGCCGTACTGAAAGGCGATCTTCTCGTACTCGTTGGGGTTCGCATTTTTCAGCAATTCCCACACGTCTATCTCGGGTTCTTCCTCGTGCTGCTTCACCTCCCTAACCGGGGAGAACCATTGCCTACGTTAGTAGTTGCTCACTGGCTCTTAAACGCAAGGAAGGTCGCAGTATGGTCTGGATTTTCTGTTTAGTGCCTGAGTACTTAAACTGAGAAGAAAGCCTACTTGCTTGCCTTGAAGTCTCAGAGAAACTTCCGGGAAGTTAAAGATCAAATATGTGTGCAGTTATATTAACACTCTTGTTTTCCTAAAGAAAAACACAATATTAGGCAGAGAGGAGGATATCAGGAAATAGCTTGAAGATATTTTTACTTTTTATCAACTTGAAAGTCTAGAAGGTGAAATTTTTCAGGAACTTAAGATCAATTTTCATCTAGGATACGGGTATTGAAATAGTTTTGAAAAGTAGAATAAGAACTAGAAATTTTAAATATTGGTCTATGAAATAAAAATTCTCTCTACCTTCACTGGTGTACACATGCTAGCTGTCTGTATATGGAGAGAGTACAAGTACAGTACTCCAAACCTTTGGATTTTGCAAATAGCATTTTTCTTACCATGTGTACATTAACCATTTTTTGCTGTTTTTTCATCCAAAAAATATTTGAAACTGCCACGCAGGGCCTTTTGTTTATTTTTCATATGATATTTGTGGACACAAATGCTTTTTAAAAGAATTTTTTTTCTAAATTGTCAAAGGAAAAAGAGAATGAGGTCAAAATTTTTTCATATTTCATTTTAAAGTACTGTCTTGAACTTTTTGGGAAGAAGGCTGGATGTCAATCATAAAGATACAAATGTTAAACTTTAAAGCAAATGGTTAAGTTTTCCATGAACAAGGGGAAAGTAACTTATCACTGACAAAAGAACATATAGAACATAGAAAGAACATATGTAACTAAAAAAAGTAAGAGTTAAAGTACACTTGTATGCCCTTATTTTAAAACCAAAAATGAAACAAAACTCAGGAATAAACACTCTTTAGGGAAAGAACCTTAGTATAAACACAAAATATAATTTAAATTGATTTCCTTACTGGCTAAATAGTCCTGAGTTTGTTTAAGCTTAATTGACCTTTTATCAGGTTAATTTGGAAATGTTATTGTGACTACTTACTGTGAATACTGCCGGTTTGAATATGACTTTACAGCAAAACTGGTCAACACATCTTAAACATCAGTGTGAAAACAGATTCATGCTATCATGTTAGCAAATGATGGATTACATATGTTTGCATTGTCACATGAGTTATACCTGTTTCAGAGTTTCTAATGAGGAAATGCTGGCTTGCAATCATGGGGAAAGGGAGGAGAATATAAATATTAACATAGAGTTTAGGGTGCTGTTACGCAAGGATGACTTCTGAATATCTAATTTCCACTGTCATGTAAGTCTTTTTGCCCAGTGGGGAGGTGGCTGAGGCTAATCTGGAATGTGGAAGGAAGTGAGAGGTCATTGGTCCATCAGTATCCTTTGTGGAAAGGACTAGGCAACACCATTAGGAAAATGTGCCTCTTAAAAACTCAAGACACAAGTATTATCTTCCTCTCACTGAAATAATGATGCCCTCTATTAACATGGTGAAATTGAAATGCTTAATAAAATTGTGCTGAAGTTAGAATATTGGTAATAATTTGCCAGATCTACCAAAGCTACTGCCCGAAGGCAGTCTAAATTTCAAATACATCTTTTAAATGTTTTATAGGAAGTCTGGGAGGATTGCAATTAAAATGTGTATGTATGTACATTTGTATATGTTCTCTGAGGGTGTTTCCTCAATCCACTTTATTAGTGCTCTATTTTTGTCACATTCCAGTCTCAATATAGTCCCCAAACTAAAATTATGCCATACTACATACACATTGTGTTAAATTTGTATTTCAGCCAAGAACAATTACACACATACACATTTCAAGTATCCATCTGACACTGGTGAAAGGATTTAAAGATATAAAACTAGATTAAAATAGCTAAAATGATACACAAGTCAAACACTGAGGCATACCTAGATCCATGAGGTAAAGATTTATGTGATGGAAACCAGTAATAAAAATCACCATTTTCGGTAATTTCTCAGGTTTTGTTGCTAGATTCATAAAACCAATCTTCACCATTTTTTTCCATTAAAACACCAAAATATACTCCACTCTACCATATTCTTAATTTTATCAAATTTTATGTGTGAACACTGAAGACCTCTTGCATATTCCTTCTCCCTTTTCGCTCCATCACTTAATTGAATCCCAAATTGCAAGACTGAAGTATTCCTCATTTTGTATTGGAATGTGAGGTCCAAAATGCCATAGACTCCCACCTATGGCATTTCCTTAACTCATTCAGAACCATGATGGCTGCAGATGGTCCTATCTGCTTGGCTACATTAATTTAGAGTAGAGAAAATTCTATAGGTATTCCCGATTCTCTTCCAAGCACTGGGATTGACCTAGATAACCTTCACAGTTCTTTCATCTACATCAAAATTTTTATAACTTGATGATCCTAGTGAAGTACAAAGCAGTTATAGAAATTTTATGTAGAATAAAACTTGCAAGTTTTTATATAGGTCAAATCCCATAACAAGATGATGCCCAAAAGATTTATTCTGATTTAACTAACGTCTCTTTGAAATATGCTGGCTTTTTTCAGGGCAAGGAGATCTTTTGTTGTATGGAGATGTTGATCGTAATCATACTTATTCAGATAGGGATTTTGCCACATTCTCTTGGAGGAGTAGAAATGGTAACCATGTGTCATTACCACAATGAAAACATATGCAATTCTCAAATTAGTACGAAAACACTTCTAAAGTTATATTGTGGATTAGTATATTAAATGAATATAGGCTTATGTTAACAACACTCTAATTATGAGTACAAATCATAATTAAGGGATGTACGTAAAGAAAATGAGAACTGGAGACATGTTCGCTCCCCATGTTTTCTAGTAATTATTTTCTTTAGTCATTTCACCATTAATTAGATATCTTTTATTCTGCAAACTACTGGTAGAACTAGTCTGTTCTTTTTTCCTTCTTTTTCCTTTTCAATCAGAGCATGACATTTAATAATATACTGTATCACATTTTGATTGGTTGATTGATTAGTGTGTGTGTATTTTGTCTCTTTATGAATATAAGCCCTTCAAGGGAAAATGTCACAATTTTCGTGGAAGTGAATATTTATTTGACATCTACTATGAGCCAAGCCTTTTACATTTATTTAATTCCCACAATAATTCTATTAAGTAGTTTTCATTCTCTGCATTTTCAGATGTGGAAACCAAGTCTCAGAGAGGACATATATCTTGACCAAGTCATGTAATTAGTAAATGATAGAGTTGAGACTTGAATTCATATTTTTACCATTACTTTTCCATCCCTCAAATATGTATTCATCCCTTTCTGTGTGCCAGGCACTGGAAGGCACTGGTTTTCCTCCCGTCACCTGTAGCATTATATTCTACATAAAGAAAATATTTAGTATTTTCCTGGTTGGGTAAGTAATTGCAGGGAAAAACAAAAGAAAACTTCTCTTGTCTTCATGAAGTGTCAATTTATGTTATAAACTGAAGCATCTACTTCTGAGGCCAATTCAGAGTGGTATTTCTTATATGGAGTCACAGAAAGTGAGCTGACTTAGAAAAGGGAAACTTGGATTTAGGTCCCTGACCTGCCTCTAACTAGGCTGTGTGACTTGGGGTAAGTCACTCAACATTTCTGGTCCCTGGTTTCTCACCTATAGAATGAGGAAGAGTGAATAAGGTCACTTCAAATACTATTGCTTTAAATAAATTTGGGGAGTTAACAAATATTATTGAGGCTAATGATTATTTGAAGTATCCAAAGGATGAAAGATGTATTTGATACTGCCAAGGCTATTGATTGGCTAATATCCATTGGTAATTAATAAATTGCACTTGTTAATAATTCTGTTCTCAACCTAAATGTTTAGAGCTTGGGTAAATTTTTCATCCATTAGAACTTGAATAAAGTCATCCAACTAAAGTGAGTATAACCACAAACTCAGTTTTACTATTTGTGATTTGTTGTGAAGCATATTTTTACTATGTTCCTTTAATAACCAGAGCAAGCATAAATAACCATAAATGAAAACTGATATCAATAGTATATATCATTAATTTAGAATTATAATTTTACTGTTTATTTACAAATTTGCTAGATAAACACAATCCAAGCAAAAATCAACTTCTTTTTGTTGTTTCTGCACTAAATATCTAGGCATGTGTAACTTTATATATAATATCATGTGTGATATGATTATATATATATATATATATATATGCAAATATATGGACAGAAGTCCTTTAAAACGATTAAGTGCTAAATATCCATATGGAATTACAGAAATTTTATTGCAAGAGAGAACAATATTAAGGGAGTGTGAGTGATAATACTAAATATTTACTTCCATTTTACTACCATATTTTATCTCTTCTAAAATGCACATTTTAAACGCCTCTGAAAGACAGATATACCTTATAATCAATAATGTATCATAATAAACTATTTGGAGCAATTTTTATTGCTTAGTGATTTAGAAAATACAGGTATATCTTAAAAATGAATGGTGTCTTAGATTTGATGAAATACAGTAAATCATAAATGTTATATTAAAGTAGGCCTGCCTTTAAATATATGTACCTGCAGAGACATCTAACAAAATTGTGAAATTGATTTTTCGGTCCAAAATCAAAGGCAGGAAAATGGAGACTTCATTTATTCAATTATCACAGGGAGTTATGATTGAAATGAGAGAACTCATGAGAGAAATCGGAGGTTTCTAGGTATTTAAGTGTTCTGTCTCAGTTTTCAATCTCTTCATCCCCAACTAAGAAAATATGCGAAGACTTATAAAACATTCAAAAAGAAAATTTTAAAGCATCAGCTAAAATCTTAAACAGATTAGTTTGCGGTTGTTTGTCTCTTTCTTAGTCGACTCTGTTATATTCTATAAGCAAAACACATTTTAAGAAATGAGAAACTCTTTGAAACACATCTACTTTAAACTTGACTTCTCTGAGTGGGCATCTAAAAGATTTCCAGGCCACAGCGCCTCACTCCATCACTTGGTTCTCACCTACGTTTCAGGAGACCACTAAAGTCAAGTTCCCCTGCATCCTCTTGACCTTCTCCACTGTCATTAACAAAAGAAAAGCAAATCCAGGTTTAATGCTGAGACACATACACAAGATTCCCCCAAACACTCTACATATAACGTATATGCAATTTTGTATCAGCACACAAGTCATGGGACTAATTCAACACAAACTATTTCTTTTCACACAAGTGACATTTAAAATTTTTGGAATATGTACTTGTGGAAAAGAAAACTTGAGGAGCTTGTGTCACTCTACGACTTCAGAAGACACATTTTTGTAGATTGCATATATAAAACGACTTGGATTTGTGTTAAAACGGAGTAACACAAATGCACGTAAGCCAAACAACACAAAGTACTTTGTTTTTGCAAGTAAGGGGGCCTCTAGAAACATACCTGTGTGAAAAGCAAAGGACTTTTTGCTGATCTCTGTTAGTCATGTCTAACAGAGATTGGCTTGGAGGGCAAAGTGTACCAGTGTCAAGTATATAAGCACAAGCTTATATTCAAAGGTAACCTCTTTGGGTCCACCAATAGATGAATCAGATAATGTGATACCAACATAACATAAAAATGGAGCTAGCGTAGAGCTTTTTAAAAGATGCATTCCTTTCTGTTTCAAAGGGAAATCATTACAAACTTTTCACTTTCTTGCTAATAATTATACCTTGTAAAACAGATTCTTCGAAAATTTGTCTTTGAATTGTCGATGAGCCCTTTATTAGGAAAATTTGAAGGCTTCCCTATAGAGAAATGCATCTTAAATTAGGCATGCAGCCATATTTGTGATTTCTTAAATAGAAGCTATGGAGCTGACACTTAAATGGCACTGCATATTTACTTACATGTTTAATGTTTTAATGAAGATTTTGTTTCCTGCTCTTTACAAATGTTAATTAAGTTTCTAAGGAAAGAGTCTGCGGGTTCAAAAACAGTGTGTATAAAATGTAAGTCATACAAACTGAACTCAAATAATGTGTTTTCAAAATTTCTTTAATAGCAGGTATTTGGAGAAGACCTTTTGAAATAAACACATTTCTAGATTATGTTTCCCTCTCCTAAACTATACTGTACACGGTATGAGCACAGTTTCAGATCTCTCTGTTTGCTGAACATGGGGTGAAGGCAAGGTGGAAGGAAACTACTAGGATTTGAACGTTATGACTTAAAAAAAATACCAACTGATTGATCAGATAATATTAAATATCTTTTTCAAGTAATTAAAATTTTCGTTTATTCATAATTTAGGAGGGAAATAATGCCTTCTACTAACTGACTAAATCATCGTTTTATAATAGTTTGGGATGATTTTCCTTATTCAGCAAAACTGTATGGATTTAATCATAGGAAACACAAAATATTTGCTCTCATTAAGGAATTTATATTATGGAAGAATTAAGTACAGAGAGTAAAATAATGACAGGAAGAAGCTAGTTCCATTTCTCATAGACTAGAAAAATGTTTTCGTTTTTCTTCCTTGACCTCCTGATTTTTCAGCCTTGGCAGTTGCAAAATAAATCAAACAGGTATCAGTATTTGCCTTTCTATGGTGGTTTTTATTCCAGTCTCAGTAGTCTTTCATTTAGGATAATTCAATATTTAAATAATGTTAACTTCAGTAGCTACTTAATTGTGGCTTTTTGAGCTCACGGCTTAATAGCTTCATAAGTGTTTTCAAAATGAAAAGCAATATAAGCTTTCTGACATTACTTAACTGATGCTACATAAGATGTGTATCTTTATATATTTATCTTTTTTGGCCATTTAGTGTGAAATAATGCAATTAAGGAAGAAGCCACATATGAATAGATTGAAAGTCTGTCTTTATAAGGCAACTGTGAAACCTGCAAAAACGGAAGATTCACTATAACAAGAATATTCTTAAAGATAATCAGTATATACTTGATTTGCCCTTAAACCCATGGCTTTTCTAGAACAGTAACTTTTGAATATATGGCATGTTTAACTACAGTGAAAAGAGTTGTTTGTGTTTGGAATATAGAGGATGGAGGAAGGGAAAGTGTGCTTTGAAAATCCTCCAATTTCATATAATACAAAAGCTACCTAACATCCCCCTTTCGTTACCTTCTCTTGAAAGCAGATCTGATGTCAATGTTTGGAGTAGTCCCGGTAGATTCTTTAAAAGGAAAGAAAACAATAAAATAAATACCATTAAGAAGACAGTTTTGGGTTCAGTTCTTTTCCAGGCTGTGGGGATTTCTGAGATGGAAGGAAGGTCAAGTGAGGTGCGGATGGCTGCCATGGAGGCCTGAGCTGCTGAGAGACTGTAACCTACTCTCCTTACACAGAATCAATGAAAGGATTTTAGGAGTTACCTTAGTCCATTGTCATTCCACCTGCCCATTAGCATCACCTGAGGAACTTCAAAAATACCAGCTTCTCGATCTCCCTGCTAGAGATTTTGATTCACCAGAGCAGAGATGGGCACCCAGAAATCAATATTCTTTAAAAGCCCCTCAAGGGATGCTCAGAGATGCCCGGCCAGGTTGAAGAAGCCCTGCTAAGGACCAGATTCCCACTTACTACAGAAATCTCGATAGCACCTCCACCCATGATCACGCAGCCTCTGCTTCACATCTCTCAGAACGAGAATCTTACAACCTTCTGTTGTTGTCTACAGAGCTTTAACAAAAGAGCTCAATCTAATGTTAACACAAAATTCACCTTCTCATAATTTCCACCTTTTGATTCTAATCTGCCTAAACACTTCTCAAGTACATGGAAAATGACCTTTGCCTTCTTCTGTGTGAAAACCCTTCCCCTGTTCACAGTGAGGCACATATATTTGATCTCCTTCACCAGCACATTCAAGCTGAATAGGGCATGGTTTCTGAATTCTCTGTCCTCCTGGTTGGTTACTCTCCTCCGGAAGGGATCTCAGTGGAGGTATGGTGCCCACGGCCAAAGACATTATTCCAAATGTGGAACAAGAAGCATACTGCAGAGAGGAATATCATTTCCTAAACCTAGAGTCTATATCACTTGTAATGGCTCAGTTTTAAATGACATCAGCGTTGTCTCTTGTGGCTACATCACACTTTGGATTCCTCTTAAGTTTATGATCTTTGCTGCCACGTTAACTTTCCCTGTGTATATTTCTAGAAGTGTTTCCCCTCCCCCTCCAATCTCCATGTACAACTTTGCATTTATCCCTACTAAATTCCCTCCAAGCAGTACACAGAGCATACAGATAGAGAATTTCCATATCTGACATTAGTCCTTATAAGAAAAATGCTCCTTCCCACCTGGGTATCCTGACATCCTCGTACCATATAAGCTTATGTCCAAACCTGAGTGGAAATAAGTGGACCCAAAGAAACAGGTACATTCAGTAGCAGCAAAAAAAAAAATGGCATCAGCCCTTATCTGGGAGATTGAAGGAATAGATAGCATGGACAAGAGATACTTGGCAATAAAATCCCCAAATTCCATTTGTAAATTGTCTCATAACAATTTAATTCAGCAGGCTTGCTGAAACTACCACAATCAGAAACACACACCGTTTTAAAGGAAGCTTTATTTTCACAATCTCATGGTATTAAATGACCTTCCTCTCCTCCATCCCCTTATACCCCATTTAAAAAAAAAAGACGTCACATTTATCCAGATGAGAAAGCTCTCTTACCGTGTACTTCAAGATCAAACGAACAGCTGTCAAACTTATCCTTATAGGTGACCTCACATCTGTAGTTTCCTGCATAGTTCTCTTTGGCCTTGATAATCTGCATCTCGAATGTGTACACCTGCAATGAAATGCATTGGGACACATTTCAGTCCTACCTTGCCAACAGAAAGATACCATCACATCTTAGTTATTTTCCAAATTCCTCAGCATTGTCTTAAAGACATGTCTGTATCCGGGATTCCAGTAGCATGTTTTTAATAGGGGAGAGATCAAAGTGCCCCATAGCCCCTGGGCACAACAGGGCAACCACATTAGACTGTAAATATTAGGAATGGTAGGTAACTCCAAGAGAATTTTCTGGAACTGAAATCTCTCAAGGCTGAACTTGAAAATGACCTTCTACCCACACAAAAGGGATGAGCGAGCTAAGCTCCTGTGCCAGGAGTTCAGGGCCATACCCGACTTTGCCTTTCAAAGGTTTCCTTCAGCTGGAGGTGCTTCCCTGCCTTGCTAGCCAGGTCCATCCATTTCCCTTTGAACCATTTGACACTGGGTTTTCTAAGAAGATCTTCAGCCTTGACTTTGGCTATAAAGCTGATATTGTCGCCTAGAAAAAGCACAAGTGATTCAGACTGTTTTAAAATTTGTCATTTGTTTTGCTCTCAACTGAAAGGAGTTACACAGGACTGCACTGCATATACTATGATGTGACTGGTGACCCTGGAATTGTGCATGAAATGGTCCTGATTTTTTTTTTTAATGAATAGGGAAGGTTTTAGTATACTCCAGCTTGTGTTTATGGAGCAAAAAAGGAGCTATGGGTTAATCGGTAGAAATAACTTTTGTTTAGTTTTATATGATATGAAATAAAAATGGAAAAAAACTGCCACAAATTTTTATATATATATATATATATATATAAATATTATAAATTCTTTCAAATCTTTTTTATTAACTAAGTGATGGGAAGTCTGGAATTATAAGATTATGACTAAATGAAACTGATCTTTTTTAAATAAACCTGTCAATCTGTTTGAATTGACTGATTCCTGATTAGATCCTAAGGACATCAAAACTCTAGCCTGGTGGCCATCCCAACACCTTGATGTCTTCCCGAAACACGGGGTGAGCAAACATTTCCATTCACCTGCAGGGTGCTTCTACATTCTAGACCTGAAAGAACATAGTCAGCCATGTGCTCATGTGCATACTATTTGGTAAAGTGTCAAAGGCTAGTTCTGATGTCAATTTATTTCTTATAAAAAGTTATTTGTTTAAAAATTCCTGGACACCCAAGGTGTTCTTTAACTCAGCATGCTGTTTATTTCTTTCCCAGCACTTGGCTTTTGTGGTTATCTCTTTAATTTCTTGTTCTCTACTCATCTCATTAAAACGGTGAAGATCTGAGCGCTTCCATGGAGTACTCAGTGTTCAGAATAGTGTTTGAATAGGAGGTGTGTGATCAGTATTTTTGAATGCATGTTCCCAAAGTTGAACCACCTGTTGGACTAGCTTCTTTGAGATACTACACATCATGATCCAATGTGTGTGAAGATTTGTAATTGTCTTATGGGATGAGGTGTATTGTAATAACAGCAAACAATAGCTCAGGGCTTTAAGACATGCCAGGCACTGTTCAAATTCCTTCACAGGTAGTGAGTGTTATCTCTGTTTGACAGATGAGGAAACTTATCTGAACCCAAATCCAGGGTCCAAGCATTCATTACATACAAATGCCTACATGCTAAAGGGTACTGAAATGATAGCTTTCACCCACTTTTCAGGTTCTATAAGCAGGATTTAATATAGACATACAATGAACTATTATTCAGCCACAAAAGAAGAAGGGAAGTACTGAGTCATGCTAAACTTGGATGGACGTCAAAAACATTATGCTAAGTGAAAGAAGCCAGACACAAAAGGTCGCATATTGTGTGATTTCATTTATAAGAAATATACAGAATAGAAACATTTATAGACACAAAGCAGATTAGTGGTTGCCAGAGGCTGAGGGGAAGAAAAATGGGGAGTAATTGTTTAATGCGGGGGTACATGATTTCTGTTTGGGGTGATGAAAATGTTTTGGAACTAGACAGGTAGAGGCTGCAAAACACTGAGTGTACTAATAGTTACTGGTTGTTCATTTTAAAATAGTTAATTTTATGTTATGTGAATTTCACCTGCATTTTTTTAAAAAGCAGGTTTTAACACTTGGCACTCACCAACTTTCACTGTTCCTGTTTGAGGCTTTTCCACGAACAGGGTGGATAGCTGAGAATTGGCATTCTGCTTCTCATGTTCTTCTGTGGCAGGTGATTCCCCAAGAGACCATTCTAATGAGCAGAAAGGACGAAAAGAATCATTTCAGGGCTCAATTCTTCATCGGCAGACTTACCTGGATTTGTCATGTTCATCAATGCTGAAGCTTTTCTTTGTCTAATAAACTTGGATAAATGTTACATCATTCTTTCCATCTCCCCTGCAGCCATCGGTAGAGAATGACAGATTCCCATTCTTACAGAAATCTCTTCCATAATGGGATAAAGGAATATTCTCTAATTTCTAGAAATAATAAAACTTTTGAGGTAGGTTGTTACTCTGTCTTTGTTGGAGCCACGGTTCATTTATGTCCCCATCCTGCCTGTCCCCTAACAGATAAATAATGATGGGAAGGATACTAAAGCAGTACTCTCAGTATTTTTCCAGGTGACTGACGCTAAAGCCATATCTATATAACAATAGAATTGTGTGGGTCAATTTGCAGATCAACCAGGAAAAGTCAGACAACTAAGCCTGGCCTGGTATTTCTAAATTCCTTGCTATTGTATAATTAGACAATTCGATTAGGGTTGTATAGATGAGGTCATAGTTTGACAATTTAATACTAATAACAGATCATGACCTGCAGGTACCAGTGTTAAGAATACTAGGAACGTGCTGAAAGGGAGGGAAAAAGAGAAAAACTGAAAGAAGAAAAAAACTCTTTAAAGCTTTCCCATGAAGAAAGAGAACCTGAAAATAAAGTGTATTTTACATTTTCTACTTTGCACTCCAGGTGCTTAGCTTGGATTAATCAGTCAGGTCCAGTGAGGAGGGTGGGAGAGAGAACTGCAGATATTCCCTCTGGCTCTGACAGCTGAATTCAGAGTTCAGTTTTAGCTGCTTAATAACTGAAAAAAAAATGCATGGGTTGCCAACTCTACCTGTTAATGTTTCTTGAAAAGAAGGAAATGTAGATTTAGTTATTTTAGTTGTCATGTATCAATCATGCTTCATATTTCTGTCCATAGGAGACAATCATTTTCACAATGAAGTTATGCAATGTAGTCAAGATTACATAATTTTTTAACATAAAAAAGTTGATGTTATAATTTTATGTTGTGTGTCTGTGATATTAATAATAACAGCGAATAGTGGCCATTCACATTTGGAACATGAGGGTAGGACTTTTTATTGTTTTATTTCTATATTTACAAATGCCTGCAAAAGTAATTGGCCCATCAGAGGCCCATAGTAGTATCATAGTAGGCCCTCAACTCAAAATTGTTGAATGAATAAATAACCTCACAGAATTGTAGCAAAACTGACAGGATCTATTTGTAGGTGCTTTATCAACTGTATGTAAAGTTCTATAAAAAAAAAAAAGTGAATTATCATCTAACTTCAGCACACCCCAGATGGAGAATGAAAAAGTTTCTTAATCTCTGTGTATTTGTCAAATGTTAAAGATGATAGTTGTAATAAAACGAACAAACTTGTGGTATACGTAACTATAACAGATTCCTGAATTTGTGTGTGTGTATCATGCAAAATTAATTGTTTCTCAAAACATTAGTTTTCTTGTAAGAGGAAATTTAATGAGAGATTGCTATATGAGCTACAAACTGAAAAAAAAACAAAGATTAGAATCAATACAACTTCAAGAAATGAGGTAATTAGTGATTATATTAGAATGAGGTGGGGATGCCTTGCTCCAGGCATGCGCTCACCTGAATCTTTTCTCTCCAGGGCCCGACTACACAAACCTGAAAGGAAAGTGTGATTGGGATCATGCAAAGGGAAGGGGGTGAAAAATGGAGTTCTGCCTTTAATCATCTTGGATCCCCCAAACCCTCTTCTGATGATGGGGAGAAAAAAACTAGCAGTTGGCTTGGATAGAAAAATCAGTAGAGCTTCAACTATGAAAGCATCTCTAAAACTATGTCTTATTTAAAAAGCAATAATAAACTTAAAAATCTTAATACCTAAAGAACAGGGGGAAAGTGTACATAGCTGCAAATAGAAGACAGACATCTTAGTCCCTAAAATTTGTATCGAAAACTTAAGAGTCTTATTTATTTAATAAAGGAGGGCTCTTTTTAAAATTTTTCTCATATAAAACAAAAAGTGGCCACTGAAGCCAACATTTTCCCTCTTGGTCCTGGCACAGGCAAAACCTGGTGCCTCTGCCCACACATTGTCTCAGCAGGGTGCTCTGCCTTTTCTTCCCTTTACAGTCAGTTACTAATAAATGACAAAGAGGGGGAAAGAAGGGGTTGGATTTATCCTAACCTGGAGGCAGGGCATTAGGCGGGAAGACTTCCTCTTCATCTGAAACAAGAAATAGGTGTACAAAGTCAAGGAGAAAAGGACTTCGTCACGAGTATCCTGAGAAAAGAGAAATCTGAAAAAGAAAAGGAGAAACTACACAAAACACTTTCAGCTGATGAGTAAGCCTTAGAAGACTTGATACCTGAAAGATTAAAATTGAGTATTCCAGGCAAAAGAGAAAACAATAAATAAAAGGGTGAGAGAATAGGGTAATCAAAATGAAAGTGTTAATTAATAATTAGAATTCTATGCAAGCATTTTATGTGATTATAGGTTAGGAAAAAAATTAATGCTAAAAAAAAAAAGTTGAACCTTGAAATCAACAACGGTGGTGGTTTTCAAGTTCTCATTTTATAACTGAAGTCAACGACAGACGTAATTATATACCACAATGACTTGGATACAGACATAAAAGCATATATGTACTATTTGAGAACTTGTTACCCCCCCTACCATGAAAACCTCATGATTAATTTCCCTTCTATGTTTAAGAAACAAAAGTCAGCATTAACTAATATAAATCAATTTGTCATAGTAAGTTCACCAATGATTATTGTAGAAACTTTATAAGCATTTTCCCAAGATGATATTGGTGTTGGCCAATGCTATATAATTTTTAAAATATTTACCCATGCACATTTGTACAATTTAAAATATGCCTTGGAGTGTTTATGTGCAAGGCATTGAATATTCCCTTTTTCTAAGACGTCTGAATTTTAAAGTGTCTGTGTTAGATGCTTAAATAGGCATTTGGTGTTATCTGAACCACAGCCACTCTCCTCCCAAAGCATGAAGACTAGTGAAAGTGTAAATAACAATAACCTTTGTACTTGTGGATGTCAAAACACAAACTTATATGACTATATAAATAGGATACAGCAAACACATGCACGTGTGAAAAGAAGAGGTAAAATAGCACACTTTTGTGTAATCTATTAGAATATTTACTACAAATATTATTTACTAGCCTGAAATTTCTTTTCTAAGACTGTCAACCAGGGATACGTTTTAGTATTTATTTTTAACAAAACAACTAAAGTAGTATTTAGAGAACCTAATTTATAGTTTCAGAACCTAAGAGGTGATTCACTGTATATTGTGAGAGCCAGGATTCTTCAGAGGAAGATGTCTGTAGTCCAGGAAGCTTGGAAAATGTTAGGCTAAATAAAGTGAAATGCTTCTTTTTTATTGTATTGTATGTGAGCATTTACTGAGTGACGTCCCAAAGCCTTCGTTGTGCTAATATGTGCTCGTACAGGGATAGAGACAAGACATGATACATCAGTTAGCATTTCCTAAGCTTAGTTCACTTTTGAATCCTTTTCTCCTGGAATACCCATTAACATTCCACAAAATCGTGCATTTAGGGAAGTACAGGTATTTCTGAGCTATCAGCAGAATTCTATATTTCAGAAGACTGTTAGGTAATTAAAAATTTACATAACGAAAAATAAAATACTTTGCAATTTAAAAATATTATTTGCCATACATTTAATACAATATCAGCATTTTATTTTTTAACCTGTTTCAAGACTTTTATTTACTGAAATATGAAAGAATCTTGATTTAAACTCCTGTAAAAATTCTTGAAAATGAAGTTTTAAAACTCAACCAAATCTTAGAAAGGAACTTCCTTTATTATATATAAACTAGAAACTTGAACCATTTGGAGTCAAACGAACACTTTATTTTATATAGGTTTTGTGGTTGTTTGTTTGTATGCTTTGTGCACAGGGCATAATGAAACTTTGAGTTAATTGTTTAGAATGCTAAATGATTGAGAAACTATTCACAAACGTTCATAAAACTAAAATAAAAAGATAATCAATTTTTTAAGCAAAAATTTGATGAGTGAGTAATTTCAATGTCCATTAAATGTTAAGACTACGTGAGGGGACACGCACAATTAGACTATTAAGGCACCACATATTAAAATAGTGCTTCAAAGTGTCATGAAGTGATCTAGATAATCCAGCAATACTTCCAAACACCTGTTACTTCTCAATTGGCAATATTTGAGTCCTTGTACATACATTTTCAAATTTATTGAGGTGCTAGAAAATATAATTGACAAGTTTACTGTTTCTTTCTTTTAAAAGTAGCTTTGGTCTTAGCATCCCTTTAGGTTAGGAAATAAAGTTAAGAAGTAGAGCTCTTGACCTGAAATTCCTGAAAAGTTGCCTGGTTGAATTTGATTGAATTAGATGAGAATGAAAGGTTTCATTGTTGTTGTTTTTTTTCTGTTTTTATATTTAAGTCTTTTATTTCTAGAAAGTTTTCTTGTATTATGGGTTTTTTGTTTGTTTGTTTGTTTTTTAGTTTCACGTGTGTAAAACAATGTAATAGACATTTATAGCCCTCACAAAGTGATAATCCCCCTCCCCCAATCTACTACCCCTCTGACATCATACATAGCTGTTACAGTTCCATCGACTCTATTCCCTATGCTGACTCCACATCCTATGAATATATATATATATATATATATATATATATATATATATATTTAATTATAGTTGACATTCAATATTATTCAGCTTTAGCTTCAGGTGTACAGCGCAGTGGTCAGGCATCTACACTATCCATGAAGTGGTCTCCCTAATAAGACAAGTGCCCATCATTGTTTTTCTGTACCGTGGAAAAACAGGTTCTACTGCTAGAAGGGAAATTGAATATGCAAATCTTTTGGGTTGTGCCTAATTCAACAATACATATGAAAGGCATGGCATCATAGAAAGAACATTTCCAAAGAAAACAAAACAAAAAATACAATATGTAAGTCATATTTTCTTTTTAAAGGTGACTACAATGACGATGAAAACGTACACATCTGTTTTTGGCTCTTTAGAATGCAGCATACATGAAGACCTGGGCCCAGAGCGGCAGAGCTTTCTGCCTAGCGACATAGAAGGGAAATTTACCCTTCTAATGACAAATTTTACTTGTCATTAAGTCATGGGAAAATAGCATTTGTAAAACCGTAAAAATGATTCTTTGAACAGCTGAAGTTCCCAGAGAAGAATGCCTGGAAACTAGAGAAAGAACTTGGTGTCATATTACAAGCCGGAGATTTTAGGGGGTACAAATGAAATCTGAAATTCAAAGGAGAGACCTCCAGACATAGTAGAATGTGTACATTCTTATAATTCTTCACACTCTCTTAAGCATAAAATAACTTCTACCTATGATTGACTTAAATTGCATTTTAAATTAATTTTTAAAGTGAAACCAATTTGGGATTATTGTTGGGATTTTTAGAATACAGACTAAAAAGTATATAAAATTAAAATATACATAACTGTAAACAAGCCTCAGTTAAATTCTTTGATTTAGACAAATTTATGAATTCCTCCAGCAGGGTCATCCGTTGCAGTAGTTGTTGGCATACATGACCAACCATAGTAACATCAACAACCACCACCACATATGGAAGACGATAACATCAACGGCTAACATTAATTCGCCGTGTTTTGAAGCATTTGATTAACTTATCACCTTTTCTTGATGAGGGGACACACGCCTTCACACTTTGAGGCTTTTGAAATCAGGACTCCTCTTACAATAAATATGTATAGTTCATAAATTTTTTCTCCCCCAAATCTGTCAAATCAATGCTGTATCTTATAGTCTTGTCTTAAAATTGAAAAATACAGTGATATTAATTTTTAACAAAACTCATTACAAAGAAATATGTATTTAGAATATATAGATAAAACACAGAGACATTTTAGTAGATGGTTGTCTGATATCTAAAGGTAAAATTGCACAAAAACATTTTAGCATACTAGTAAGAAGTACCAAGATAATGTTATCGCAGATGTAAAGGGACCTAAATAAAGAAAACAAATTAAAAAAAAAAAGAAAACAAATTTTTAATTGTTCTTTTAATTAAAAGAAAATCATATTACTTAGGAGAAATTTGCTGGAACTTCTGTTGATTCACTTCCTCCTCTGCCAACCACACTCAGGCCAAAAGAAAGACGCTTCATATCAAGTGACGTGAAATCTTTAATATACACAGTTTATTTGTTATAACAGTTTATGTGGTAATGGGAATGCCTGGAAAAAGAAAGTTTTTACTTCTCTTGCTACAATTACCAAAAGCAGTTATTTTTCTGGAAGAAAAACAAAAAGAGGCAGTAAACATCCCAATTGGGTTTACCAAAAACTATACAGACTATAAGCTGATAAGATGAAAACATAAAAATAAAAAAATAAGCATCAGAACTTAGGCATTGAAATGAGTACTGATCTTCAAAGCAGTCTCTGATTGTAAGGATGCTGGCACATTTGCAGCCTCTCATAGGACTAGTTTTAAACTTCCCACAAGGCCAATTGTTGAAGCACAGAAGACACCCAGTCTCCTGCCTCTATGTTGACACCTACAATGTGGGTTGACCAAGAAATGTGTGATCCCACTAGTGCACCCACATTATTCTCTACACATGGCCCTCGGTGACAATTGTCTACTTCAAAAGCTGAAATCCACTCTCCTCTGTTGATGGTCGTTCTCCTCTCTAAAGCTCCCTGAAGTCGGCTGCAGGAGGGCAGACCCAGCACCTGACTCTTGCTTGGCACATAGCTGCCTTTCAATATTTGCTGAATAAATGAACGTTAGCATAAAAGGCAGATCTTTAGCCCCACTGAGAGTGTACAAAAGAATCTATACTTCACATTTTATTGATTTGCCACCTGTCATTATTCTGGAAGAATTCTAAGCCACGGTAGCATTATCTTTGTAAGGACAGTGCCTCCCAGCATGATCTGAAAGGATTTGCACATCGAAATTCTGGCATTGCTGTTTGGTTAAACACATCTTTTATTGTCATCTCTATTGTTTCAATTCCAGGACAAAGTGGGCAGTATTAAGGAACAGGATAGCTGGACGGACAAGTCCAGAGGCAAACAAGCAAACCAACAAATAGTCAAACCCCTTCCTGGGAAAGCAGCTGTTTCCCAGACAGACTCTTAGTAAATCCAAAAACTAGGCAATTCACCCACAAGCAGCACTTATAAGATTGACATCAGAACCAAACAACATTCTGTGGCTAAAAAAACAATTTTAGAACAGTTCCAGGCTGTCGCAGAACGATTCAGGCAACCTGGGAATGATATTGAGGCTGTGCTGCTATGAAAAACATTCTTAATAGTAACAGTCTTGGAGTTATTAATGGAATATACTTCAACCAATTAGATAAATAGGGACTACAGTGTGAAAATGTTCTGCTATCCAGGCGTGACCATTTTCAATTTTTTAAGTGAGTTGGTCTTACATCGTCCATCTGTTCTGAGGGTGAGCACCTAACACAGCATCAGTGTCTCATTCTGAATCTCACTGAGTAAGACCTTGTATGGGACTCACATCCCCCTGCGCAGCAAGTAGGAATGAAAATCTATCTAGATTACCATTGTCTGTACGTACTCCAGCTAAGCCAGCGTGGAAATTCGATTGTTCATTCATTCTACAGATATTTATTAGGAAATCAATCGCCTTGTGCAGCTTTCTGCCAGACACTGGAAAATAAATGAGACGAGGGGCCCAAAGGGGTCTTAAGACAGGGTGCCTGACTGTCAGAAAGCTTACAGCCTGTTAGGGAAATGAGTGAATGATTATTACATGATTCAGTGGAGAAAAGAGTGATTGAACAAAGCAATACGTCCAAGAGGAATCAGGAGGAGGAAGGGCAGATGAAAGTCACGGGAAACCTGTATAAAGGAATGAAACCTGAGCTGAATGGTTATAAAAAAACAATTGGATGGACTGAGGCTTGGGAGAAGGCGAAGGGCAGAGAAGGACATTCTAGTCAATGCTGGAGAAAGGTCTGTTGCACCTGTCAATCTTGTTTATGCTCATGCAATTCTTCCTCAGCCATGGCTTTATATACAGCAATTTTTATTGTGTCCATATATTTTTTTTTGAAATTTTCCTGTCCTTGCTGAAATTGGGTAATAGTTGAAAGGTTTGTATATTTAGAAATAATTTCTATTTACCTTCCTTCTTTACTTAGGGATGTCACCTTCTATCCTAAACTGATTTTCTTCCTAGGCATGTAGAGCAAATATATACACTGTAGTTTACGTAGTTGAGTATGTGATTGCAAGTGGCCTTGTCCTTGCTTAACTTTTGCAAATGTCAGAAAAAAACAAATGCTACTAATTTCAGGATGCCCTCCCCACTCATTTGTGCTTGCTTTTTCATCCAACTGTGTTCTGCATAAAGAAAAGAGTTTTTGTTAATTGGTTGACTGGTTGGTTGGTTGGTTGGTTGGTTGGTTGGTTGATTTTACTAAACAGAGAGACATTTTCTCATTTAAGCACACAAATATAATATGATGACTTTTCAGATTAAGGGTCAGGCACAGGCTTTGTTTAAAATTTGACAGCATGCCCTCTGGGATTACATCATCTGCTCTGTTGGTTGAGCCTTACAGCCTGGCCCAAACACCTTTCCAAATTTGGAAACAGATATGTATGCCATTGGCCTTGAAGAGAATAATATTACAATAACTTTAGCCAGGATGTCCAAACATCCTTGAACCCATCTCATGGAAGGAGTTCAAGGAGTTTGAACTGTCTGCATTCCATAAGCAGATAACCTTCAGATTGTGGCTCATGTGGCCAGGATTAGTACAGTTCAGAATATTATCCATGGGAGCCACTGGAGGTCAAAGACAAAATCAGTGTACTGATATTATGTGTTCATTTATGAGAGTGTAAATACAAGTTAGCTGAAGGAAAATGGTCCACTGTACTGAAAAAAAGAAGAAAAGTATTTTACTAATGTATAGGAGACAATAATGTCAGAGGAATTAGGTAATGAAGCATGACATAAGAACAAAGAGATACTAGACATAATTTTGAGTGGTGTCCAGAAAAAAAGTCTTATTGCAGTCAGGAAATAATTGGTTGTTCTAAAAATTGACCTATGGTTTTCATTACACAAACAAAAAATGAACATATAAACGATGATACAAACATATAAAGCGGATTGTCAAATCTGCCTCTGTGAAAACTTTCTTCTGTAGAAGATAATGCTCCTCAGTTTAGGGACAAATGGTCAATAATGACAATGACCACCTCCATGTAGAGATAAAGGAATTAGTATTGCAGGAATCCACATGATAAAGATTATCCATTTTTTTAAAAACTGGGCTATCTCCATATAAAGTAAAAACAGAATAATATTACAGGAATAAATGTTTCCAAATCAATAAAAAGCAACATGACATTTGCTTAAGGTTGTCTTTCTTGGCAAGCTACATAAATCATTATGTAAGTCTACATGAACACATAGTCAGTATTACAAAATGAGATGCTGGCCTTCAGAATTACTAGTGAAACCTGGAACGGTTCACGCAGTAACATGAAAACATTCAATTAAAGAAAAATCTGGGCAATCCAGATAACTTTCCAAATTGGCATAATCCCAAGATCAGACACTTCTTTTCCTTCACATGCACATTAGAAGTTGGAAACTACCAATTAATTTGCTGGCATCTCAACAAAGTGCGTGCGATATATTTATCATTGTTGTTTTTCTTTTAGAAATGTGTGTAATGAAAACTGATCAAAGCATCATTTGTCATTCTGTTGATGGGCTCGTGCAGATAAGATGCAAACAAGAAACACTTAACCACATAGACGAAAGAGAAATTCCATGGAGCCACCATGGTAATCATTACTGACCTCTTTCTGCTTCTAATTTTGTTGAATTCAGCCTCATTCTCCCTCCCTCCACTCACCTTTTGGTGGTGCAGTTCCGGCTTCCTTCTCTTTGTTTGGTTCTGTGTGGAAAGTACAAGCACATTTTTAACAGTGTCTTAAGGAAAGCATTTAATGTGTGAGGCGCAATGGGGTGTGGGGGGAAGGAAAAAAAAGACAATAGATCATAAATGATCCTCATACTCATTTATTATGCTGTACATGAATTATGAATTTGGGAATTATAATGTAGAGTTGCATTAAACTAATGGATTACTTTTGAAAAAAGTATACCTAGAAAGTTGCAATACAGATTTTGTTAAAATACACTTAGCTGCTGTTATAACATGCAGGTTCATGTTATATATAATAAACTGGCATGGAAGTGAGTATAAAATGTGCGTCACTTCTTTGTAGGCCTCAACAACGGACTTACTTTTTAAGGAAGTCTGACCCATGCAATGGTTCTAATAGTTTGAACTTCTAAATGATATTGCAGTAAGGAACCACGGTATAAAATCTGAAATTACACAATAGTTTCAATATATTTCAAAATACTTTGGTGCACATATTAATCTTCTGGGTTGAGCTGAGTGGCAATAAATGCAATACGAGAGCAGCAAAGTCAGATATTATCAGTTGAGACCATTCAGTTTACATTTCTCTCTGTTCAGCACCATATTCATTTAGATACCTGTAAATGGTGTGTGACCTGTGGTTTATATAAGAAAAAAATTGTTTTGAGTATGAATTCCCTCTTTTTTTGATTGACTCGAGATCTGAATCTTAGTTAATAAGGACAGTTTTAACAGAGTTTGGAAAGAGACTTGTTTGAGCAACAGGAAGTCAGTATTGTGCAATGAATATGAAATATGGCATAAGGGAACTAACTCTGTAGTGGCCCAGTGACAGCTCCTGCTCTGAAGAGCAGAAGGGAAATGTTATGTCTATAATGGCCTGTACATTCTCAGTGTACACAATATTGGCAAAAATAAATCTGTATACGAGAGAAGAAAACATACCAAAGAAAAAGTTCCTAAGAAGAATGTCACATATGTGTACTGGTTGAAAGAAAGCTACACATCAGCCTGCCTCTGTTTAAACTCATGTGGCACTGAACCTGTTTCATTCATTTGGACACATAGCAATACACTTCTATACTTCTTAAGGGTTTCGAGGGTGTGATCTAGTATTCTTAGCTGGACCAAGGGACTCCCATGAGCAGGTAGATTGCTCAAACTGCCCTCCTGAAAATGATTTCTAGGGTGGAAGAACTTTGTAAGTGCCTTATAAATTTCCATGCAAAAAGATCACCAACAACTGAGGTCTTACTCAATTCCTGCTTTCAGCTGGGCTGGACTGGTCTGTAGTGACCTCCTACCCCTTGTCTTCACGCTCATTGTCAATTCAGGGGACATGCTTTAAGTGACCTACTGCCTTGGGAGGTTCTTATAGTTTTGCCTCCTGTTTCAGCACAGTGGTTGTATTGTATTTAATTGTTCTCTGGTCTGTATTTTATTTTCTACTTGGCTGTAAATAAACTGAGCACAGGGAAATATTTTCTACTTGGAGTTGCCCACTACATCTGGTACAGTATGTTCGTACCTAGTTATCAATAAGTATTGGGTAGGTAGCTCTGTATCCTTCTGACGGGTTTGGGCAGAGTTGTGCACATGATAAATACCCTGTGGATAATTCTCGAATGAATACTGGCTTCTCATCCTGTTCAAGGAGGAAGAGTTGATGAGCGAGGGTACTTGGGTGTCTTCATGGGAAAATGCACATAGTGTTGGTGGCCTCCATCTTTGGGGCTATTTGACTGGGTAGACGTAATTCTGGAGAGCCATGTTGGGGTTTAACATTCCACTTGGGCTCATCATTTCTTTCAATCCTGTTCTCGTTCATAAATCTGTGTAGGTGTAAAAGCAGGTGTCACCTGCTGTGTCGCTAGGCACTGCCTCTACCTGTCAGGGAGTTCACTGGAAATGTTACTTCTTGTTTTTTGTTGTTGTTGCTGTCACCTGGTGCACAACAGGGTACTAAGATCTGGAAAAGTTTCTTCTGATGTTGAGCCTCAGATGTCACTAAACCTTTCTGGAAACTCGCTGAGGAATGTGTGGAGGTGCTTGATAGTGGCATAGTCCAAGTCTACAAGGGGCTGCTGATCTTCTGGGACTGAGGTGGGATCCGCTTTTCACTCTCACAAGAAAGATGCAGGTTTTGTTTGCCCTTAGCTACATGTGAAAAAGCACTGCAAATCCTCAGACCCTTGGAAGTTTAGCCTCTATGACGCAAAAACATGGGCATAACTATAGCTTTGGCATACCTCTGAGGGTTTTATAAGTCTGTGATGTGTCATCCAAATTAGATTAACATGAAAGGGTTATACAAACACAATGTATTATTATTATTATTATTATTATTATTATTATAAACCTATCACAACTGTGGTCATCCAACTTCTCTATAGGAGTTTGATTAAAGCTCACAGTTCACTGAAGGCTGAATCATGCTGGGATAGACATTCTATATTTGCAGCCCAAACATGTGAGTTAGTGTTTTCACTTACCTTCTGGGGGTGGGGCTGGAGCTGGGGTTGGCACTTCATTTTCTAGAAGTGAAAAGAGTAATGGAAGAGTTAGGCTCATGTATCACAGAAAAAAGCTACTTTCCACAGCCCCAGGCTGCACTCAACTCCAGGCAGCCATCTTACCTGTACTGACAAGAGGGATAACGCAGGAAAAGCATCAACCTGTGGCATTGAGAGGCCCAAGACACACTGCCTTTTGGCCGATAGTGTGAGGTGAGGATCTAAATGGTATTATACAGATTTTCAAGATGTGGCACAGTGTAGTGATGAACAGAGACAGGTAAAATGGGGATCCAGGTATCCTTGCCACTTAGTTATTCCCTCAGGCAGAGCATTTAACGACACTGAGCCTGTTGGTCTTCTCTGGAAAGATGGACACGACGACACCTATTTTATGTGCATAGAGTTGCTGTGAGGATGAAATGAGACGCAGTGTGTGGCAAGCGTGTCCCTTGGAGACTAAGGTGCTCACATCCTGTAGAGTCTAAGGTGAGGTCAGTGCTCAGTAAATGCTTTCCCCAGAGAGCAAGGGCACCACAGTTTCTGACATCATGAGACTCATGAGACTAACTTTCTGAATGTTGATGAAACCAAAGTCCTCCGACTTTGCAGTGTTTCTTTTTATAAGACAAACCACTGTTCATCGGGAAACAAGTTGTTTCTCACAGTGGTTTCTGGAAGTACCTATGCCTGCAGGAGATTTCCACCTACACTTATCCTAAGTTTTCAGAGCTCTGGGTTTGAGGTTTTATACCTGGATTTGGATATCCAGAATTATACAGAAGTATGGTGGTAAAGCCTGTGAAAGAATCTTCTGTTAACAAATATACTATGTCCAAATAGCTAAAGGCATAACCCGTGACCAAAGGGCTTAGAATTTCCCCTGCTGAGTCCCCACAGATGCCCAGAACTGAGAATTAGTGACGTGTGTGAGAACCAGCTGCTCTACTCCAGGGCAGGAAGAGGCAGTTAATGAAGGTGATCTCTTTTAAAAGGATTTTCTGCTTGACGATTAAATACCAAAGAAAGGTTTTTATATTATAGGAACTTTGTAGGATCCCAGGAGCTTTGTCTGTCCGGATCTAGGATTTTCCACAGTTTTTCCCTAAGTGGCTCTTTCCAAGCCAAGAAGACAATACCTCACAACAAGCAGTGTGGCCCGAGAGTCACTATGTGCAGGCCAGGCGTCCTATTTCAGACTGGGCAGCCTGGGGTGAGCATAGAAGAAGGAATGGATCTCATGGCAACAAAAATCAAGAGAGAAGCGAGGCAGGGCTGCCAGGATGTAGCAACATCTCCTTCTATCACTAATTTTTGGTGCCAGGTATAAACTCCCATTTATTGTTTAAAAAAGAACCAACCATTTTCATTCAGATGACCACCAATAAGTATATTACTATTTACTAATGAGAATAAAAAATATGACCAAAGGAGGGAGGCATATAGCCTTTCAGACTGGCAGAAGATAACATGGCAGGATGTGATAGGGTTTGAAAGACAAATGTTCCTTCGATGGCATTGAGAGAACAGCTTTCGTTTCTTGCCCATGTCATGGAAAAGATCTTTAGTGCCAGCGTCAACCAGAAGACAAAACACTAGCTCAAGGCATTTTATTTTCAGAGATCTGAGTGCAGAGATGGAAATTGAATGTTGACCTCTTGGCTTTGAGTACATTGTTGCAGCACACAGATATCAGAATACTGAGAGGGAGTAGCCAATTTCTTTGACGCGTTATCTTTTGGATTGTTGCCCATTGTCTGAAGACCTCTTGTGGCTGTCTCTACAGACAAGTTTCTCTGCCCTCCAGTCTCTTTTTCTCACAGTCCCAGAGATTACTTATGCCACAGCTGGGTTTCAGCCTGTTATTCTACACGAGAGGGTACCTGTTAGGCCTACACTCTTCAGGTTAGCATTCAAAGGCATTGTCGGCAGGCACAGCCTATCTTTCCCTCCTCTTATTGCACCTCAGTGGCCCCTGTGTTTTTCAGCTGATGTCTCTTTTCACCTTCTGACCTTTCTGCCACAGAGAAGAGTGATGATCCCCAACAGACCTTTTCATTTTTTCTCTACATGTGATTCTGTCAGACAGACCTAGGTTTGAATCCTGACTCTATGCTGTATTAGGGTCAGGCAACTCCTAAATCTCCATCAACCTGCTATCCTCATCTGTGAAAAATAACTAATAAGATAAATGCCTTCATAGGGTGCTAATCCTACATAAAAAGCCTAACACGATTTCTGGCATGTAAATAGAGCTCTATAATTTACAGCAATAACTATTATCATTACTGTCCTTTGGCAATCTTTGTCTTTTTGACATGTCTCTTAAGACTCTCAGAGCTAATTATTCCATTCTGTTCCTCTCCCTTATTTTCTCTGCATTCTGGACCACATTATAACACACTCTTGTTTCACTAGTTATTTTTAAATTATTTTTCAGTTGTCTCAATATATTTGTGTGTTTTTTTCCCTCTCAACTAAACAAGGACAGGGATCTTTCATTCCTTTCCCATCTTCCTGGTACCTCATTTCATTGCTGAAAACACATTAAATGCATAGTGAATTGATTTAAAAAAGAATTAAGAAAGCCTTCTTTGGTGATTGTGTTTGAACTACCAAATTGGCCATGGTTTCTCAGCATCTGTGTAAACAAAGGCCCATTAAGCAAAGGAAGCCAGGGTTGCTTAAAATCCTGTTTTCGAAGTAAGGCCAAGGGTGAATTCTAATCAAATAAGTAAAAAGAGAATCATTTTGAACATTGAAACTATAAATGTGCCCTGAATGTGAATTCTCCATCTCCATTATGTCTCTAGTCCCAATGTTCTATGTAACAGCTTCCAAATCAAACTAAAGTGAGAGTTTATAGGGCTTAATTCAACTTCCAACAAATCCACAGACCATGGGTGATTAATAGCTAACTATGTCAGATAGTCAGAACCACAGAAACATTACAGGATATTAGTGCTGGTACATTTTTAGGATGGTTGCAGGAAGTGAAAGTAGAAATGCCTGCCTGGTAGGTAGGTGGAGCCAGAACTTTTCCTTCTTAAAATCCTAAAAACCTCATTACTTTACAGCCAGTGAAAGAATAAATAAATCACAATCACTTTTTGACACCTACTGCATACAGGACCTAGTATATATTCACTCTTATAATATCAACAATTCTGTGAAGTCTGTGCTAGAATTACCCCCATTTTGCAGATGGGAACTGAGGCCCTGGGAGGTCCCACAGCTCATTGGGGGTGGGGGCAGGCTCTGGCCCAGGTCTGCCTGACCCAGAATCTGGGATCTCCAGCCTGGGGCTGCACTTCCCTTCTCAGCTGCTCATACAGTAGAGGCAGAAGTAAACTGATTGACTTTTCAGAGCGATTATTGTATGTTTTTTCTCACTGACTTGATTGGTATTATTGGAAATAACAGCACAACTTATCACAAGGTTCTTGGCAGGAATGAATGAGTTTCTGTAGGGGCAGGGAACATAGAGCACACTGTGTAGTCCTTATCTCTTTATGGTTATCATCACTATTATCAGAATTTTACTGTGACACCCCTGTGAGAATGACACTCATGTCTTTCCACACATGCCCCCTGCTAAGAATTGGGCTTATTTCACGGTCTGTGGCGGCATCACGTTAGAACATAGTTGGAATGGGGGTAGGAGATGAGGAAGCATCTGGGAACTGAACAGAGAAGTAGGCTTCTTTCTCACTGTCCAACTGTAACATGGTAATAATTAATTTTGAGGAAATTTACATGTATTATATAGAGTTTGTACAATGTAGATAACTCCATCAATCAATCAATCCTTGTGGGATATAACAGGTAAGAAAATGAACTCAGTAGTTTTCAGGGAATTTGAAACAGAATTCCAGCTGGCCTAAACCTGGAGAGATGGGGAACCAGGAGTGGTGGAGGCCAAACAGCACATGACTTAGACTGAAAATAAACCATTACAGGTAAAATAAACCACTTCAGGGGCAGAAGTTATCCTCTTTTGCCTTAAAGGAACTGCTCGCACATCTCTTTTACTTTAATTCACACCTTTGTCTCTGACTTTACCCTTAGCTTTGCTCTCTTCTCTAAAAATCATTTGCATGTTCCTAAAATTCATTGGCTACCTCTATAACAATAATTATTCACAGCCATTTCCACAGTACCCCACTGAATAGGGACCATAAGAAGAAGCCCCCGTGTGACCAAATTCATGAGCTCTCACGACGAATTTAACAAGAGTGGGGGGTTGTAAAACTGGCTAAGATGAGATGGCTGTGTTTAAGAAACTCACAGGTAAAGGAACTGCCGTTTTCTATCAGTTTCATCACCGAATCAGGTAGATTTGTTCTCTCGAAACATTGAAGACTCACCACCGCTGTGGCCCCTCAAGTGCCTCTGAAACTGCCGTGTGCACACAGGTCCTGTAGAGATTTGGTCAAGTGCAGATTCTGACTCTGGGGGTCTGCAGCAGGGTTCAAGATTCTGCATTTCTAGTAGGCTTTCAGGTGACACTGATGTTGCCAGTCTGCCCCCTCCCCCCCACTGAGTAGTAACAAGGCTCAGACTCTAAATACCACCGAGTGCTCTCCATTTCAAATGAGATCATCAATGCTAAAGGGTTTACAGTAGATGGAGAGTCTTCTTCTCTTTGATCACAAGCTTCTTGAGGACAAGGCCTGTCTCCTCCTTTTCAAATTCTGCACAGCAGGTGCTCCATAAATATAGTTGACTGGCAGCCTGTTCCTACAAGCACAAAAGCCCCTTCTCCCTGCTGCCAAGAAATGAAGAACTGGCCCCTGGCGCTCAAAGGGCAGCTTTCTTCGTCTGCCTTACCCACAGGGAACACTATGTCTCCCATTGGTGACCCTTCGCTGGCCTAATGCTCCCAGGCATTCGCCAGCTTCATCATTTATATTTCTTTGTACTGTCAACACACATCTTCCGTTTCTTAACAAGGGCAGGAGAGCAATTAGGGCTAGAGTTTTGGCCTTCAGTGACCATACATCCCTTGCCTTTCTAAGGAATCCTCACTTTCAAAATCTGGGCTGCATTTCTTAGCAAAAAACCCTTAGACACCCATACCACCTCCACTCTCAACTAGCTTAGCTTTGCTCTAACTACTATCAGAAAGCACCCGGCCTTGGGAAGCTTTAAGTCTTTCCTCTTAAGATTTAGAGCAATCAGGTACTTATCAAGGTGAGGTCCTACTATACCTGTACTTTTTCAAAAGACAAAGGGCAAATTCTGTGGGACTTTTCTGCCAGGTAAATAAAGCTGGCTTTGTGTACCCCCTCTCGCTGTCCCATTGTCTCCATTAGAAAACATACCAACAGAATGGACTAAAGAAGCAGGGATATACAAGTTGTTCTTCTTAAACTTTTTTTTTTTTTAATAAAATGAAGAAACGAGGGTACTCTGACAAATTAAGCCCAAGGAAATATTTCAATGGACAACAAGAAAATTAACTGGATTCTGAACCAGCAACTAAAGCGAGCTCCTTCCTCCTTCTGCAAGGGCGGCTGATGTTTGATCCTGTCTAACTCATAGCTATAGACTTTCTCTCCTTCTGCAACCCTGAAATGCTTTCAAAGGGCTTGAGCTATTTGTGGTGGATTTTTCCTATGACCACCTACTGTAAAAAGCACAGGTATGCCACCAATGGTAGGCCTGCACAGTGAGTGCCAGGGCATTCTAACTGACGGGCACTGGTGGCAGCGATTAAGCAGACAGCCCATATGTGGCCTTGGTGCTGCCGCTGAAAGACTAGGAACCCGGTAACTCCATAAATGGTTTTGCTCTCTCCAAAGCAGACCATTTCTACTTTCAAGGATCAAGGGATCCATACATAGTCAGCAAATTCAAGGGAAAAAACTCTGAAGTCTGAAGAGGCATTGACCTGCCTGTCTCTATATATGCCTCTACACCAAAATGATACAAACAACCCAGCTTTCTCCTTCCCCTGGGCTCACTGGCTCAAATAACACATTTCTTGACCTTCTTAAAAATATTTTATGGACTCTCGTGTTCAATTTAATTGAGCTTTTTGGTAACACGGAAGGCATAATTGCATCATATAATATGCTATATAGCCACAGAAAAAACGGGAAGAGCATATAATACTTGTTATCCTTGAGTGATAGAATTATAGGCCTTTTTTGTGGCTTTCTTTTGGTCACTTTTTTGGGTTAAAATAAATGTACTGAAAACATCCTTTGGTAACTTGGCATACAGGAGAAAATTGTATGCTATTCCTAATTATTATTTGTTTAGTCTTAATATCAAATTGTTGGTTTGAAGTAAAATATGTGAATGCCCTATGTATTACAAACGTCCTGGTGACCAAGGCTGTATCTGGCCAACTGCTATTTTGTCACTTTTGGTAGTACAGCAAATTATTTTTCTTTTTAGGTTAAATATGTCATAAACACTGTCAGATATATTCCCTGTTGACTGTGAGGTTTGCACTGCATACATGTGGCAGCCTGGATCGCACATGCCTAGAAAACAGCAAAATGGAAACTGCTTTAATATAAAATATCGTTCATGTGGTGGTGTTCATAACTCTTAGAGAAGTTTCGATTATATGAATCATAAGTGTCAGCAAAAAAATCAGCAACTATAAATGATAGTGTATTTGTATTGGTCATATTGCTTACATATCAGAGATAAAGGTTTTGGACATAAACTAATGTTTAATTTAATGTTGTACAATCTCATGCTTATTTTGTCTTGTGTTCTATTCATTATAGTCTGATATTTTCCACCTTGAGTTTTAAGGGAATTACACATTTTTAAAGAGCAATTCTATATTGATTTATAATAATGATTCTCAAAGTATGGTCTGAAATCCCCTGAAACCCCATTAAGAAGTCCACGAGGTCAAAAGTATTTTTAAAATAATGTTAAGACATTATTTGCCTCTTTCCATTCACATTCTCTCACAAGTATGCAGTGATGTTTTCCATAGGATATATAATGTGTGATGACATAATGCTCCGACAGTTAATGGAACTTGTGCTGTGTATTCCTTTTTAAAATTTTTAATCAATTTTAACTTCTAATCAATAAGTAAATATTGATAGATATAATGTGCATAAGCAAACACTTTTAATTTTTCTCAGTAATTATTAATAGTGCAACTTTTAAACCAAAAAGTTTAAAAACCATTTGGAATTTATTGCAATCTTGTTAAAAATATTTTGTGTATATGTTTTTCAAAAAATAACCTTCGTTTAGGAAAAATCTATAACCTTGATTAATAAAATGAGTGAAGCAGTCAAAATAAAAGCCATAAATTGATTCAGGGCGGAGGGTAAAAACTTATTTTCCTATGTGCACAATAACAGGGACAAAAGGGCAATATTGTTTAGTATCATTTCTCCTATTCAGAATTCAGCTATCTAGCAATCTCACTTATCTAAATAACAGCTGCTGCTCAACAAATTTTAAAAAGTCTCCAAAGAGCAAAATGGATTTGTCTCAAGATCCTCAAGCCCCTTAAACTCTGAGCACAAAGAGTTCAAGTGCTTTATTCACAAGAGAAGCCCCTGACCAAGGCCCTCAGTTAGTCTGGGAACTGGGACTAAGTTGAGGCAGGCCAGGTGCCCAGAGAACAATTTTTAAGGATGCACTCACTCACAGATACTGACCCTGTACTTGCATGATCCCGTGAGTGCCTCCTTAAATGTGGTGCCTTAGGAGCCTTGCAGGGCACTCCATATTGTAGCCTTACTCATTGAGATTAATGACTTGGATTGGAATTCACAGCAAACAACAAAGGGAAGGGAAGGGGCAGTTTCACATACTGACTGACAACAGTAATAAAAAAAGACAGCAGCTTCCCAGCAAGTGATGAACCAGGAAAACTATGAAAAATTGGACACAAATTCAAAATACAAATAATATGAGCCCATTTAATACAAAAGCAAATAATTTGGGCCGTCAGGATACCTATCACATGGCACAATAACTGATATCTCTAATTTAAGACAAAGTTAAATTATATCCACTTTACTTTGTTTTTAAAAGCGAGGAGTAACATACTGCATTCTAGGCATATTTCTACCCAAATCGATTGAAACAATAAGGTTCAAGAACAAAATAAACCCTTAGCTAATCCAGAGAAACCAGCTATTCAGAATGATTCAATCAATTTAATTCATAGTCATTTACTGTGGCTAAATATTGCCAAAGACTGTATTCTAAGGTGTGCATCAAATATGAAAAATTTCAGTGGCTCGTGATTCAATTTGATGGAATTTCCCTGAATTCACAGAGTTTTTTCCTCACCTAGTCAACTTGTTCTTATGTCTTTCTATTTATGCATGTTTCAACTCAAGATGTCATTCCACAGAGGAAGAGGATTAAAATATGGTTAGTATTACATTTCAGCAAATAGCTTCTCACTATTAACATGGGGCTGGATGAAAATAAGGCCTTTTGCTATGATCCAATGACTTGTCTATTTATCCTTATTCTTACATGCTTTAAAGTAAGGATTCAAATAAGTGTTGAAGCGGCATAGATAGATAGGGGTGGTGGTGTCGGAAAACATTTACTCATATTAAAGAAATTTAAAAATTTTGCTCAGCCTAAAAGGCAATTATTGCTAAAGGGATTTGAACTGTTAACAATTTCTTCGTTTAGTCCCTTATTATGCCTTTCCTGGGGCTCTGTTCCTGGACAGACCATCACCACAATCACGTCACTCTCACATGGTGATAGCGTAATCAAGTTCCTTAAAGGCCAAGCTTGCCCCAAGGTATGGCTGGGCCTGATGTTGGGTGACTTTTTAAAAATAGAGGAAGGACAGGACCAATGCCAGGTGGGGTCATAAAAATTAAATCCCACAGCAGTAAACACAGCAGCACTCAATCAATCAACCACCACATCCATATGTGGTCATGGAGACTTCTTTATGCAGTTATCTCAGATATTCAGACCAGAGGAAGACCCCACCTGGCAAAAGCAGCCCTGGTGGGGAGAAAAATTATAACATCCAACAAACGCAAGCCTGTTAACGCTCGGTGGCAGATATAGTTACATGTTCCACTGTACAGGGTGACTCTTTCATTTAAGTGGGAAAGGCCATGACCCCACAATGGAGGGAAGAAACAACTGATTGTCATCGTCTGTCTAACAGCTAGAGACCCCCAGCTGGACATAACACATTTCAGTGGGAACACAACAGAGGCTCTGGAGTACAGAACTCTTATTTGATCAGAGCTTCCCCGGGTGAAAGCTGCTTCACCACAGGTTTAAAAACAAAAAAAAACCTTATGGTGCTGGCGATGACAGCTATGATATAAACAGCAGCTGTTTGGGAATGTGTTATAAATATTAACACAGGTAAGGAAGAGAGCAGTAGTTGTTATGTACCTTAAAGTGATTGTCATATATTGGTGGAAATACCTTCAAAATTTATATTAAATGTGAGGCATTTAACACTTTATGCCAGACAAGATTTCTGAGTTTGCTGCTTTAGAAGGGAAATACTTGAGTTCTTATTATGTGCTAGGTCCTGTTTTGAGCTTCTTACCTGATTTATCTTATTTAATTTTTACAAAGACCCAATGAGTTAGGTACTATTGTTATTACCATTTTACAGATGAGAAAACTGAGGCATACGAAGTTTAAGTAATTCACTACATGGTGCAGTTTGACTTTGAATTGTCTAGAATAGTCTATGAATAGCATACTTTGTTCATATCACCATGTTTAATAATTAATATTACTTAATATGCATAAGGAAAAAGCAAAAATACATACTATATGCAGAAAGACTTTAAAGACATCTAACTTAAAAACAAGAAATTAAAATGTAGAATTATACACATAGGAGAATTTTTAGTTATAAGCAGAGAATTCTTTTCCAAGATTCATAAAGTTTTATAGACAATAAAAGCTATTACCTGATACAAACAAAGAATTCCTGAGAAATTAAAAACAAAACAAAACATTTGATGCTATTTAGAGGAAGAATTAGATAATTTTGGAGAAAAAAATTAGCCTCGGGTTCTTATAAATCTCTAAAGTACAAGACAAAACAATGAATAAAGCAAGAGTTTAAGATCTAACATCTGACATATTATTAGACATAATTTTAGATATTGTATTAATGTGACAACTAGGCCTATACAAAGATTCCTACGAGAGTATAAAAGGGCAAAAGTCTTATTAAAGTGGATTTCAGACTTGCAAGGTATAATGAAAGTCAGATTACAGGTAGCTTTTTTTGTGTACTCATTTTAGGAGAGAAACAAGCATGTGATTAAATGATCCCCGTCTTTCTCTTTGCAAAATCAACCACTTCACGCCCCAATCTGACGGACTAAAACTTTACTCTGAAAATGCATACAGAAGCACATATATAACCAGCCCCATGAACAGGTACATCCTGCAATGTGGCATGTTGTCTGTCTGTGTGGCTGTCCAATGCAGATGCGATCTTGTAAGTTATTTCTGGGACTATCCACATAGAAGAGACATGGGTGCAACAAGACAATATGGTCACTGATATCTTTGTACAAAGCTCTGGGTACAGAAGCCCAGTTCTCTCTGGTAATGAGACAATTTGCATACATGCAGGAAATGAAGCGATAAAGTCTCTTCTTTTTCACTTTCATATTCCTTAATCATTATGCTTTCAAATTTTGGAAACCCCTCTTGAATGACAAATAGCTACTTCATGATGACCCTAACAAAAATTCTTTCTAGGGCTGTAAAAACAATAGCCCTTATTTCCTTTCATAGCAGCCTCTTCCAGCAACTGTCCAAATTTTTGAAAAGGATGTATTTGTTTACAGAAGTATTGCAAAAACATTGTTTCTTATTCGTGCAAGTTTTTTAAGTGACCATTTATTTATTTATTTTGCTGTCCAAGTGTTTTTTTTTTAAAGCGACTTTAGCCTGGGTAGTGTACTCCAACATCCACGTCAGATCCAGGGACTTTAAAATTGCTATAAATAAGAAAACTCTGTGAATTATGTGTCTATAAGGAGCCTAAAATAAAATGTTTCAAGGCCATGTCTCATGGCCAAAATCAAGTGGGCCATAGAGAGAACAAAGGATTACAAGTACTCCACTTTTCCCTTTCTCTTGGGTCCCTCAGCCCAGCCAGGGAGCCTAACCTCTATCTCTGTTCATTTCAGGAACTTTTCACTCCCGGTCTTCGCTGCTGTTTGAGAGGTCTGGGGAGAGTTCTGATTTACTGAATGAGAAGCAAGGATACAATTTGTCTTTCCAAAGATTTTTTTAAAGCGATATATTTAGGGCGCTTGAGAGGAAAGAATTGGCCGTCCTTTATTTATCTTCCAAAACAGGTGTGGTCCGGACAGTCATAAAATCAGGCTACTGAAAAAGAACGATTTTGCCAAGTATTAAGTCTCTCTAGTGTGCATTGGCCATGGAGTATTTCTTCTTACAAGAAACAGACAGCTCAAATCTATACATCACACATCTCCAGCACAGCATAGAGAAGTTTTTTCAGGGGAAAAAAGAACATTGTGGCATTCATTCATACAACTTCTTTATTCCTCATCCAAATCTTTAACTTGGCCTAAATGAACCATTCAAAATAGGAGGAAAATAGTTGCTCTTGATAGAATAACATCCCCCCTCTTCGACCATTCTTTCTTTTACTTCCTGCAAATTAACTTTTTCCCCAGTTGAGGGAAAGGTACTATTTTGTATTTAAGATGACTTTGCTAAAGGCAAATTTATTTTGGTGTCTGGAATAGGTCATCCAGTCTCATGCAGGTAGAAGCTGAAGGTCAAGGAGTAAATTTGAGAGGGAGGTTTTCCATCACCAGGGTTCCTTTTCTGAGGATGATTAAGCCTTGAGCCATGCTGAGAAATGGGCAAGAGGTAATGAATGCTGCTCTTCTTTCAGACACTAGGTTTGGGGCTCAGCACAACTTGAAAATGTGATGAAATCTCTGGGGACCAAGAAAGAAAGATACAGCAAAGGAAACGCTGTTGTGGACAGAAAAAAAGTTATTCTCCATTACTATGTTCCCGCCTATTTCTACTGAAAAAAGGCTGAGATAGATTAGATAGATAGATACTGCATGCTAATATAGCAAAATAATCTGTAGCAACAATGTCATGCCTTTGATTCCTGGAGTTATCAGAATGGCCTCTTAAAATTATGGTCATAAACGAAGTCATGTTGTACTGTATGTTTGAGTTTTTAGGAAGAGATTTCACATGGAAGATGAGGAAGTGGCAGTGATTTCCCAAGGTTTTTTGAATGGTACACAAGCACTAAGGAAGAACTTTGCCTTTTTCCTGCAAGTTAAGTACATAAAATATGAAAGAGCCGGATACATCACGACAAAGTGAAATTTGTATTGAGGCCTCAACTTGGTGTTTTAGAAGAGAATTTTCTAGGTCCTATACATTTTGACAGTTAACAATTGCCTAAGTATATTAGAGAACCAGTCGTTATGGTTTTAATTATCAGAAACTACAGAGATAAAATTCTGAGGAATCATTTTTATGGGTTTAAGAGTAATTCATAGTATTTTTAAACTATTAGAGATGCTACTACCAAAGAAAGGCTATTGGAATTTTCTAATTTCATGTTGATAAAATTGCTTTTTGACAGGAAAAGAGAAGTTTCCAGTGAAAGGTGATTTTTTAATTTTTATTTATTTTTATTTATTTATTTATTTATTTATTTATTTATTTATTTATTTATTTAATACCATAGGACCCAGGGGCAATTAACTGTGAGAGCTTTTGGAACAGAGACCCTGTTGAATATATCTCTAAAATCCCAGCAACTAGTCTCTGGTAAGTACTCAATCATTGATAATATAAATAAATGTATCCAAAGCATTCCCACAAATCTCAAGCTTTTTTTCCACATCCTCTCTCACTATTAGAATAGAATAACTTAACATTATTAGGCTTCAGGTTCTGCATGCATTCAAAGTGCAAGACAGGTCTCTTATCTAGAACTGATAATGCAAATAATATAGTTCGCTAAGGAATAAATACACAATGAATAAAGGTGGAGAGGAGGGTATTGGGAAGTGGTTGTTCCTTAGAAATAATGCTTTCTTCCTCCAAAAGGGGTTACCAAGTCATCCAGAACACTTTCCAGGGTCTAAATAAGGATCATTGACTAATTACTTCCATTAAGAGTTCCTCCTTGAGGCCCAAAATTACATCTGTCCTTCCTCCTCCTGAGAAGGACCAACTCTCCCACGACCCAACATGAAGTTCCCACAATTAGGCCACTGGAGGCTGAGAGGCAGTTGAAAGATACATCATTTGCATCTTCAGGTGCTGAAAACTCAATCTCATTCAAAGAGTTGCCAGGTCCTCCTGGATCCTAAGAGGGCCAAATCAGCCCATGTATTCTATCAAGATTAATAGCAAGAACATTCATAGCATGTCCTTCCTCGGCATGGTTCTCTCCCCTGGGGAAGAGACGTTAAAAAAACCTGGAGGGTCGGGAAGAAACTGTCACTTGGGAATGCTTCTGCAGATACTTTAAAATGACTGAAGAAATGGTTTGGTGGCAAGTTTTATTCTTGAAGCTGTCTTTCAGAGGGATGTTTGTATGGCACAAAACCAACCCCAGTAAAAAATGAAATCAGTGAGGAGAGGGTGCAAGGACCAGAACAGTTCCTAAATTGCCATAGTCCTTCCTCTTCTGATGTTAACAATATTAAAATGCAGTGATTTCACCAGGAACACTCTTCAAGGAGCAGTGTCCTTAAGAATCAGTTCTGCTGGCAAGAAAAACAAACAAACAAACAAAATCCCTGTACTTCCTCAAAGGATTTTAAATATATCAGTAACCCTCTTTTTATCTCCACTCCCCACCACCCAAATTTAAACTGACCAAAGAATCTGTGCGTATAAAATTACTGTCCTGGGTGGGGGAACTCCTACACAGAATATCACATCAACAGTGCTTTTATAGCAAGAAAATATCATGAGGACTTTGGTATCTGTGTTAATTTATTTAAAAAATATTTTGGGGGGATGGGAGGAGCTGAAGTTAAAGATATGTTTTCCTCTTTGTAGCTCAAAAATGTCATTGTCTTTAAAAGTAGAATGTATCAGATGGAGTTGTCAGACTCAGATAAAGGAAAACTTTATGCGTGTAGCAATCAGAGTAATTTAATTAGTTCTATAGGTTCTACGGTCTGTCATCTTTATTAGTTTTTCAGCTTTCTTGTCATTTTTAAGTGGGCTTTAAAATAACACATGCAAATTCATCCCCTAAATGCAGGATAATTAAAACAATATTCTGTCCTCAGTCATGAAACATAGAATGCATTTCATCCAAATAAGCCTTGAAGAGGCTAGTCAAGTGACAGATCAAATAAAAAGGACACTTAATACACATGTAAATCATTTGCATTACAAATAAGACACTCTAGCAGGGGTTGGACTCACTGCCTGCTAGTCAGGATTAAGTTCCCATATTAATGCATGCATTTGGTGTGGTTATTTCGGGTGGAAGACTTCATCCATCAATGCCCTCCACTACTAAGTAAAGCCAAGCTGTAAACTGATCACCACAGCCTGTCAACACTGGTTACTTAATTACATAAAGAAAATATATTTCAGAGACTTTTGATAATTTGGTTAGTATTTCAACTTTCAGTTCAACATCTAGCATCTTTTTAAGGTTCTTCAAACTAATGGCTAAAAGCAGTATTAAGAATTAAAAATGAAAAAACAAAATACTATTCTTTTGTTCCCTGCTAATCTTTTCCTTTGGCTTTTATTTGCAGAAGTGAAAAATAAAGATTCAATAAGCATTCAGGAAGACTAATATGTATGTTAATAGATGGTTCCATTAAAAATTAAGCTAAATAGTACTTGTGCTATTAATTTATGTTTTTCATGAGTCATTTTAGTAACTTCTAACTCCAATTTATTTATGTTAATTCGTAGTTTTAAAATCTTGATTTTTTTTATAGAAAGAAGAAATGTTTCTTCTAATGAAGAATGTTTTCATATTTTCAGTTTAATTATTTTCAAAGGCTACATATTTTGAAATTATCTGCATTAATACTCATTAAAGAACATAGCCCATCAATGAATACTCAAAGTTATTCTCTTTTACCCAGGTGTTTGATTTTCTTTCCATGCAAGAATTTAATAATGTAATAAAGCTCCAAAAGCACTGATAAAAGCAAAAAAAAAAAAGCCTACATCTGTATATTCTAAATGTCTTTCCATGAAAAAAATAGCAAATCTGGAAATAATACCACAAATTCATTTTGGAAACTTTGATCAAATTTATAAACCATGTAAGAAAGCATTCCAAGCCACTAACACTCCACAAACTGCAAATATAGGGTGAGAAGTTTGTGATTGAAACTAAGAAAATACACTTGAAAACGCAACCTGCTCACCACGAGCAATTAACATCCTTAAATTACACTTTAAGGATCCCTTACTACAATCGAATGATAAAATCATAATTAAAAATTTTAGTCAATATCCCTTCATAAACGATCATTGTCAGATATTTTTCAATTGGTTATACTTTCTTATATTTTTCTTCTGGCCTTTTTACTCTCTGGAATCTTTTCCTGAAGTCACAGTAATTCTATTATTATATAGTCTATTTAAGAAACTGGATATTTGTTTGAAAATAAATACCAAAATAAGCGCACTGTATTAAAACTACAACAAAAAGATTTATGGATGAGTCTTACCCTCTTTCTTAGTGGGTTCTGGCATGACCACAATAAGAGGTTATTCACCAAAGAGTTTGCTCCCCTCCAGTACTAGTTGACAGAAACCCCCGAGCAGTTGAGAGATGGTGCAGGTCAGTGTGACAAGCAGTTGGGGAGAAATCCAATGCTTTTGTACTGCCTCTGAACATCAATCATGTTGGCACCGCCTCTTCTTTAGCCCAAGGATGCTGGAACTTGACAGCTATGAGGACCTTTCCCACATCTGTTGTCTGCACTCTGCTCTCTCGCCTACTGGAAGGAATCTCCTGTCCATCTCATGTGGCTGATGAGAACACCTCTAACTTTCTAAATTCAGCTGCAGCCTCATGCTCCTTCTTACCCTTTTTTTTCCTGTCTAATGGAGGCATGTGTCGACTGAAGCTGGCAAAATTTTGCCAGATGAAAGAAAATTAAAATATATTTAAAAATTGTAGTATGCTAATTCAGCATATACATTAATTTTTATTAAGATATAAAGGAAAATCTGTTATTAAGATAATTTTATGCTCTCATTAGTTTCTTATTTTTGTGAGCTCTTAATTATTGGATTTAAATTTATCTTATTTTTATTAATATATTAATATCAATTTGAAAAGCCAAATTTCCATGTTGACTATCTTCTCTCATTTTCTCTTCTAAGAATAGCAAAGGTTTCTATTAAGGAACACTTAGACTTTACCTTTTCTCAAAGAACAACCTTTAAAAATTCACATGGCATATAAAAAAATGAAGTAATGATACGTGCTATAACATGGATGAAGCTTGAGTACATTATACTAAGTGAAAGAAACCCAACACAAAATACCACATATTGTACAATTCCATTTGTATGAAATGCCCAGGATAAACAAATCCATAAATTCAGATAATCGATTAGTAGTTGTCAGGAGCTGGGAGGAGATGGAATTGCAAGTGACTGCTAATGAATGTGGAGTTTCTTTTGGGGTGGATGATGGAAATATTCTGGAATTAGATATTGGTGATGGTTGTACAACTTTGTGAGTATGTTAAAAACCACTGACTTGTACACTTAAAAGTCTATGGGGGATGGGCAAAGAAAGTTAGACCAGTAGCTATTGTTTTGTTTCAAGGTGGCAGACAAATCTAATTTAAGATATTGGCAGACTGTATCATATTGGACCACTTTCTCCCAAAACTCTCATGGCACTGATGGAGAACTATGAACTACCAAGTGGTCAAACTAAAAAAGATACCTTACTTTCTTTGTCCACATGGATGACACCTCAGAGACTGGGACCAAAATTAGTTTATATGAAAAGATGACTCCTTGAGTGCCTTTATTGATATGTGTTTTCAAGATCATTCTCAAGAGACTTTGATTGATTTGTACTGAACCAGCCACACTGTCTCATTTAATTTCCCTTGTGGCTGAGAGCACAGCTGGTCAGACTTAGCTCTACCAAACTCTGTGCCAAGCTAACTTTTCATATAAAGATGGAAACTCAACTTAGAACTCAATAGCATCATGCTTTAGCTATGTGGGGGGAGGGGAAGGAGAGACAGTCAAGGAGGTTCATGAACATCTATCTACAAAGAAAGCCCTTTCTCAACCACATAGTGCCACTGATCCCATTGTTTTGCTTTTTAAAATACTTCTTGGCTCTTAGATGTTGAACATCAGCCAGAAAACAACATATTCTGTAATACAAAGCTAGATGTGCTTTGAAAGAATGAAAAACAAACTTTTTAATTTTTTTTTTTTTTTTTTTTTTTTTTGCATCTACCATGAGAGAATCAATAGGAGAGATAAAGTAGAATCTGAAGTCAGACCCTTGGGTTCTATTTCTGGACCATCATAGAGCTGAGTTACTCTAAGAAAGACAAGTGGCCTTTCTGAGCCTCAGTTTCCTTTTGTATAAATTGAGAGGTTTAACAAAATGGCCTCTGATGCCCTTTCTAGGTTTAACTTTGTGATTTGATACTGGTGCTCCCTAAAAAAGAATCATTTCCCCCCCAGCATTCTCAGCACGCTGAACACCACATATGAAATTGACAGAGGGACAAAGTGTCACATTGCAGAAGAATGTTTATAGTGATGGGCAGATTTCACACATGCCACAAAAGAGGGGCCATGTCATCACTGGCTTCTGCGGAAACTCTGTTGGATTTTTAATACACTGGTCATTTTACTGAAGTGAATAAGTGCCAGGAAATATTGCAGCCCATGGAGAAAATATTTTATGACCTGAGGAACTATTTGGTAATAAAGGACTTGATTGTAAAAAGACAAAACCTAATTGGAAGAATCCAAAGTATGAACAAATTCTATGATATATGATTGTAGAGTGTGTTAGATGGTTAACTCAAAATTTTAAATTAAAATAATAAGTAGACATGTAATTTTCCTAGGATTGTATTGTTTTAGGAACACATAATCCCTATATCAGATCTTATACATCATCCATCTAGAAGGTTGCGGATTCTTTTTTATTTATTTATTTATTTATTTTTATTTTATTTTATTTTTAATTAAAGTTTATTGGGGTGACAATTGTTAGTAAAGTTACATAGATTTCAGGTGTACAATTCTGTGTTACATCCTCTATAAATCCCATTGTGTGTTCATCACCCAGAGTCAGTTCTCCTTCCATCACCATATATTTGACAGATTCTTTATCTTCAATATCACTCTCAGGCAGTGGGGAAAATGGTCAACATGACTCTTTTTTCTTTTGTTAAATGCTTTATTGGTTTTATTCCCCTTTGCACTATTTAGGATTAGATTTGGCTGAATATTGCACGAACCCACAAAATAACAACAGTTAAATCAAGGCAGAAGTATTTCTTGTTCACATAAAGCAAGTCCAAAAGTAACAAGTTTGGAGTCAGTATAGTGGCTCTGCAGTATCATCAGAAATCCAGGCTCTTTCTGCTCTACCATCCTCCAGGTAACTTCATGGTCGAAAATGGCTGCTAGCACTCAAATCATTACATCCACATTCCCAGCAGCAGAAAAGTGTTTTTTAAAAAGGACTCACTTTCTCCATTTTTTAAAGACTTCTTTGAAGTCCCATACAAAACATCTAGTACATTCCACTGAACTTGATTACATGGCCATATCTGGCTATAAAAGGAGTTGAAAAATGTAGTGGCCATGGGCGTCTGTTACTAAATAAGAGAATGAGGAGAATGGTGTTGGATAGGCAGGTATCAATCTCTGCCACATCTTTCAAAATAAAAGCAATAATGTTCTCTGTACCAACCAAAGAATGCAGAAAAGTATAACTAATAAGGCTCACTCTCTCTCCAATGTTTCCTTACTCCAAGGTGTGAATTAGGGTCTAAATTGCTTCTGTGCTCATATATACAAGTACTCATATGTAGGGACTTCTTCATCTATTTTTATTTACATTAATCTTTAACTTGATTTTTCTATTTAACATGTCATAGACATCCCTCCATGTTAATATATATACTGGGGGTGCCAAAATAATGTATACAAATGGACACTTTAGTCAACATTGCTCTCTCGCTCTTTCTTTCTACACACACACACACACACACACACACACACACACACATATCTTTTTAATAGATGAATAATAATTGTTCATGGTATGGATGTGTGCCATATAGTCTTAATTACTTTCCTTTTAATGGGTAGAATGGTTGTTTTCAGTGTTTTCTCACCACAATTAATACTGTAATAAATATAATACACTATACACATAACACTATAACCTTACAGACATTTTAAAATTAGATATATATAGATATATACAGATATTTTTTTATTAATAGGCTAGATTGTTAAAACTGAGCTTTCTGGTATACGTACCTGGTTTAAATCTAAATAGATTTTTGCTAGATTATGTTCCCAAAAGGTTGCCTATTCAACAGGTCAACCAGCAACATATAAGATTACCTGTTTTCTCATACCCTAGATGTTATCATTAAAAAAAAAAAGTTGTGAACTTAATGGGTTAGAAATGATAGCTCATTATCAGGGTTTCCATTTTTCCAAAGGTTAAGCAATATTTCATGTTTTTTGGTGACTTGTAATTTTTTTCTCTGAATTGCTTTATTCAAATACTTTACTTTTTATTAATGATATTAGCTCTGTATGTATTTCAAATATTTTTTCTCTCTTTTGCATTTTGATTTTATGATTTTTTTTGCTATAAAATAATTACATTTTTAAAATTTATTAAAATCTGTCACCTTTTCTTCTATGGCTTCTGGATTTTCTTACTTTAAAAAGTCTCTTCACCCAGTGTTATTCAAATACTCTCAAATTTTTTTCAAATATTTTTAAATCCTTAAATATGTTTATTGTGTGAATTAAGGTGTCTAAATTTTTTTATTCTCCCCCCGACCCCCAGCTTAACAGGGAGTCATGCCAGCACCATTTCACTGTTATTTTACCACTGATTTGAAACGTAACCTAGAGTTTTTGTTACATTCCCATGTAAACTAGAATCTATTTATAGATGCAGTGTTCATTTTTTACTCATCAATGTATTTATTCTTTAGCCAATATCATTCTATTTGCATTAATTAGCTTTACATTAAGTTTTAGTATCTGATAAGGCAAGATCTCCTCTGTGGTCTAATTTTTCAAAATTTTCTTTGCAATTCTCCATTTATGTTCTTCCCTATAAACTTTAAATTAATTTTGCCTGTCCCTGTCACCTTCTTCCATCATAAAAGATACTCTAATCAAAATAGTATAAAGTTGTTATATATCAATTCATGAATGATTGTCATCTGAATATTAATCCTTCTCACCTAGAAATATTGTATGTATCCCAAGTCAGATATCATTTTATAGTTATTAATAAAAGTTTGTAATTTTTCCTATTAAAATTCTATAACATTCACATTAAATTTGTGTCCATGCATTTTATAGTTTTTGTTACAATTTTAAATGGAATTTCTTTCCTCCATTTCCATTTCTTACTGGCTATTAAGAGTATGAAGAAAAGCTATGAAGTTATTTTTATAATTATTTTGTATCCAGCCATTGAAATGATTTTTTAGTTCAAATAGGATTTTTAAGGTCACTTGGATTTATTTACTATACAATTATATAATTACACGCTATGCAAAAATGATAATCTTGTTTTTTTATTTCCAATATTTATTGAATTAATTTTATTTTATTATTACATTAGCTAGAAGCCCAAATATAATGTGATAATAGTGTGGAGAGTAGGTCTTCTTCTCTTGTTCTTGATTTTAATAGAAATGGATCTAGCATTTAAAATTTAATATGACATTTGTTATTAATTTGCAATAAATAGCCTATCATTTTAGGTTGTTTCCTTTTATTTATACTTACTTGTTTATTAATAATGGCTATTGAATTTTATCAATATCATTACTGATTCAATTTATTTGTAATTATGTGTTTTTCTTCTTTGATTTGTTTGTTATAGGATTTTGAAAAATTGCCAAATGTTGGACAATCCTTGCCTTCCTAGCAATAATACTGTTTCATTATGGTGTATTATTTTATTGATAAAATTTTGGATTCATCTGCTAATATTTTATTTTATGAGAGACCAGCTGACTAACCTCCGCAGGCTGGCGGAGATAGTTTTGCATTTATATGTTGGTGAAATTATTCTATAAATTATTGTTTGTGCTATCTTTATCATGTAAGTTATGTTACCATCATAAAATTGATTATAGATACTTGCATTTTTTTCTAATATTTAATATTGTTTGGAAAATGTGTTCTTTGAAGATAGAAACATTTGGTTATAAAACCATCTGGTCTGATCCATTTTTAAATAGTAAATCTTTACAAATGCTTCCAATTTCTTCTTTAAATTGAGATGTTCAGTATTTCTACTTCTTTTCAAATTAACTTAGAAAATTATTTCTTATAGATTTAGTAAGAATATTCAAAATAAAAGCAATAATGTTCTCTGTACCAACCAAAGAATGCAGAAAAAGGTTTTATTTTAATTTGTAGTGTTTGCTATGGTTGTGATTTTTATGCCCCATTTTCAGTTCTAACAAAATTTTTATTTTCTCTCTTTCCTTTAATATGTTTTTGCAGAGTATAGCTACTTTTATTGGTGCTTTGAAAGAACCAGTTTGTAGTTTTATTTTATTTTCTTCTCATAACTTCTTTAGGTCAAATCTGTTGTTGTTTTTCCTTTTCTATGTGGAGGATTTAATTTAGAGTTTATTTTCAGCCTGGGACTATAGCTGTATCGCATAAATTTTTAACTTAACGTACTGGTATTTTTACTAATTTTTGAATAATTTTCAGTTTCGGTTTTAATTTGCTCATTGATTCAGGAGTTATTTAAAAGGCATTTCTTAATTTCTATGAAATTAAGATTTTCTTGTTATTGTTTTCTTTTTTAATTAATTTTCAGTGATGTGAAATTTACATCACATAAAATTAACCATTTTAAAGTGAACAATCCAGTGGCATTTAGTAAATTCAGAGATTGTATAATCACCACTTCTGTCTAATGCCAAAACATTTTCATCACACTAAAAGGAATCCTGGAACCCATTACCTAGTTACTCCTCTGCCCACCCCTAGTGTTTCCTGCCCACCCAATATGTTTCCTGTCTCTGTGGATTTACCTATTCTGGACATTTCATATATATGAAATTATACAATATGTGACCTTTGTGGCTAGAATATTCTGTCTGATATTGATACCGAACTCTTTCTTTCTTACAATAAATAATACTCAACCATAAATAAATAAACTAATTGGGAAAAAAGCATTTTCCACCTAACAGATACATTTTTAGTAAAGTATTATTTTGTGCTTAATTACTTATCAGTTGGTAATATATTTTATGTTCCATTAAATCAATTGTGTAAAAGTATATTTGTACCAGCAACTTAATTCCAGATATACTTTTAACACACTGCAGTCTTGTGGTTATAAAAAAAAATGTTTTTAAAATTTCTATTTATATACCTTTTTAAATTTTTTTTGCTGTGAAAAGCTTTATTGTTTCAATTTGACCCACGGCATGAGAGAGGGCTCCGGGGTGGTTAGAAGGTTGTCTAGTTGTTACAGGGAGAGGGCTCCAGGGTAGTTAGAAGGTTGCCTAGTTGTTGCAGGGAGAGAGGCTCAGGCAGAAGTCCAACACCAGAGGGATGCAGAGGGGCCCCTCAAAAGCCTCTCGGCTCCAAAGGCTCCTAGTTGTGCTTGAGGGTGAGCCTTTCTAAGAGATACTTGCCAAACCCGGCCTGGGGGCCAGCCAGCCTGTGGAGGTTAGTCAGCTGGTCTCTCATTTTCTTGATGAGTTTCACCTTTTCATCCAGGAAGTGGTTCTCCCGGAAGTCACAGAGATGTGGGTCTGTGCAGCAGAACCCAAGGCATGCAGATCCAAAAGGGCCTGGTTCGGGTTCTTTTCCACGACGGTGGCGGCTTCCATGGCATCCTGAGTTTTACCTCACTCATCTTGGGAAGGCTTCTGCAGGTCCTGGAAGAGGGTGCGGCCGCCATACTGGTTTTGTATCTTCAAGAGATGCTGGGCGCCCTCGCCCTTCTCCTCGGCCAACTCGTGGAAGAAGTGGCCCACGCCCTCCAGAGCCACATCGTCGTGGTCGAAGTAGAAGCCCAGAGAAGGTAGATGTAGGAGGCCTGCAGAGGTAGGTTGACCAGGTAGGTGACGGTGGCCTTCACCTTGATGGAATAATTCTGACGAACTTGGGAGCTCATGGTTGCTTGGCAATGAGGAGTTAAGCTCAAAAAATGGTGTTGGCTGGTTTTGGAGGCCAAGGTTAGCTGAGTTGGTTCCAAAGGTTGAGACTGGAAAAGAGGTTGGAGGGTGGTCGGAGGCTGGAAGAAGGGGAGTCCTTGGGTCTGTTCCATCCAAACACTGTGGAAGCAAGAGACAGATCCGGGGGACTGCTGAGAGCACTATTTGTATATCTTTGAGGCAGAGAAATATAAGATGAAAAATTAAAATAAAATAAAAAACATTTAAGGCAAGGAATTACATTAAATGGGACTAGAACCCTGTGAGGCAAGTAGAATAAAAATATTTATTTAGGGAGAAAGGGAATAATGTTCAATTTTAAGAGGATAAAGAGCTTATTTATGTCTTTAATGTATTGTGGTGGGTATCATATCACTATAATATTTTCATTCCATTGGAAATATTTAAAACAGTGAGGTTAGTTTTATTTTTGTTTGTGATGCCAACTTTTACAGAAGGCTGGAAATGACATTCTTTGCAACTATTTAAGTTTATGATAGAAAATGTTAAATATCAGTTTGAAAATGTGTAAAGATTATCCAAAAATTTTTTTTGAAGATGCATTCATCAGCTCAAGCTACCATAACAAAATACCATGAACAGGGTGTCTTAAACAAAATAAATTTATTTCTCACAGTTCTAGATGCTGAAAATCTGAGATCAGACTACCAGACTGGTCAGGTTCTGGTTAAGAGCTATCTTCTTGGTTTGCAGATGGCAGTTTTCTCATTGTGTCATCACCTGGCAGAGAGAGACAGAAAAAGCTCTCTAGTGCCTCTTATAAGGACACTAAACCCATCAGGAGGATCTCAGCCCCATGACCTCTTCTAAATCTAATTACCTTCCAAAGGCCCCATCTCTAAATACTTTCATATTAGAGGGTAGGACTCAACATATGAATTTGGGGGGATACAATTCAGTCCATACCAAAAGGTTTGTGAACAAAATAGTTTAAGGGCCTTGTTTAGATGACCAGTTTCAGAAGAGGACAATGATCAGGAGGAAGGGACCAATGGGTCTAAGTGGTAGTGGACAGACCCTGCCTCTCCCTCTGCTTTCCCTCTCCTCCTTTGCATGGGCCTTGGCGGAAGTGGGGAGACTTTCCCCAAGATTCTGCTCCTGGCTCTCTGCTCTCTGTGTACATTCTCTCCCTTGGTGAGCTAATCCCCTCTCAGATTCTCAGCTATTACTGTGTGAATGACTCCCAGAACCCCTCTCTGACCTTGATCTTGAGTTTCACTTCTAAACCTACCATGTATATTGAATATTAAAAATTTAATCAGTGAAGGACGATAACAATTGCTTAAATTGTTGTTTCCTTCCAGTTTTTTTCTTATGCATATGCTGAGTTTTAACTAAGCTGTGAAAAGCAGAGGTCCAGGATTCAAAAGGAAATTAGTCAAAATACAAAAGAAAGCAAGTTATCGAGTAATTTAAAATTTGAAGTCTGACCCCACATTATCACTTACATTCTTAGATCTACCAGTTCCCCCAGCCATAAATTGCCTCACAGTATGTGAAATAAGAAGGACTAGATGGTGACGGTAGTGAAAGTTTGGTAAATTTATAAAATTTTAGACTAAGTAAATTTTGTCTCTCTCTCTCTCTCTCTCTCTCTCTCTCTCTCTCTCTCTCTCTCTCTCTGTCTCTCTCTGTGAAGTTTGTTCTATGTGCACTTGCAGCTACCAGGACAATGATGTTTCTACCCATAATATTATACATTGATGTTATGAATAATTGATCTTTAAATTTAGCAGTTCAGGGAATGGATGGTGATAAAATTGAAGACATTCCTCTAAATAGTCTATGGAAATCCATTCTATTAAAAAAAAAAAATTTCTTGCACAAAATGTTCCTGGACTCATCATTCTTAAAATGAAAAAGAAAGGAACTCGCCTTCTTGACATTCCTTAATGTGACTTTGAATTTTCTCTCACAGCAAGTACAAGTTCATACTGGAAGCCTTGCAGTCTATCAATAGAACTCTGCTCACCCACCTTATTTTAAAGCTGAAGCATGTTAAGCCCTCTAAGCCTCTCCTCATAAGACATACCCTTCATCTCCCAAATTAGTCCTGGTGCCTTTGCTGGATCTCTTCCAAGACTCAGATGTTCTTTTAAGCTTCATGTCCTATCACACCATGCAGTAGGCTATAAGCAGCGAGAGTTCCTTTGCCTTAAAATCTCCTTTGATCAATGGACCCTAACAATTTCCAGTCTCCATGTCTTCTACTCTGTGCTTATATGTTTATTGGAATACCACAAAATTTTTCCTAATTCTGATGACTGTAGATTACATGTACAATAACTGCATTTTCAGTAAGAAATTAAAGAACGAAACAAAAAGCACAGTGTAACTTAGAGGTACCTGACCTTGACCCACCATTTCCCGTCTGCAGGTCTTTGTTTCTGCCATTTCCTTCAGTTGAAGCAGCTTTACTTTCCCTCATGGTAGCTCCAAAGCTGATCCATTTTGGAAGGATAAACTCAAAGATGACTTCCTCCACAAAGTCTTCTCTCACGTTCCAGCTGGAAATGATCTCTAAGTTCACTGAATACTTTATAATACTCCTTATATAGTAAAAACAGTCTGCCTCCTATTGTCCTTATTTCTGTGTTATATTGTTTAAACTAAAGATTTCAATCTGTGGGCTACATCCAGATTGCAAATTAATTTTGCTTAGCCCACATAATTGTTTCATATAAAAAATATAAAAACCACATGAAATACGAATTTCTGGCTTCTTTTAAAAATACTGGGTCCAGGTAGAAACAATAAGCTGGAGCTCAATAGGGGCCACCCCAGTTTGTTTCTCGGGCCGCTTCAGTCATTTATGTTAACTGCCTAGCCCAGGTGGGCATTTGAATTTGCAATACTTAGTCTACACTGTAGTGTTCTTGAGGCAGGATCTTGTCTTAATCACTTTTACAGCATGCAGCAAGCTCTTAGTAATTTGTGGCTGAAAAAAATAAGTTTGTATGGGTTGAGAGGCGAGTATTTTTTTTTAAGTGACTTTGAGGTTATGTCACTGGGATCTGACCAATTCCTGTGATTCTCCTATTCCATCCTCACATTGTTTGAAGTTATCAATAAGTATCTATTCAGCTTTGACTATGTGTGAAAGCGTGGAGATATGAAACAAACAAGTGTGTCATCCTGCCCCTCCCTATAGGGGACTATATGAGGTAATAAGAAATAAGCACATGAAATAGTTTATGAGTAAGATATCATTGTAATTTCAAGGCAGCAGAGCAAAGTGTTTAACAGATGAGATGCTGGTGTCAGATATAATTGAATTTATATCTTGGCTCTGTACTTAGAATCTTATAATTTGGGTAAATTATTTAACCTTCTGAGCCTCAGTTTCCTCATCTTTTGCTGACCCCTTTTCAAGACTAAGATTAAGACAATAATTATATCTTCCCTATAGAGACATGGGAAGGTTAAATGAGCTAACAACACATGTGAAGTCCTTGGCATAGTGTCTGGACATGTTAAGTGTTCTGCAGATGGAAGAGTTTATTATTGGCAGCTAAATAATCCAGAATCATCTATAGTATATCTAAGAACATCTAATCAGTACACAAAATTTACCAAACCCTATTTCCCATATTGTCTGTATTATGAGCCAGTCTGCTATCCTCTACAAAAAATGACTGCTTACTATTCAGCGTTTACTCCTATGTGTGATTGCTGACTCTGTGTGGGTGTGCTGGACAAGATCAGTTTGTCACCGTGAGTCTTTTCACATTGGACATGTAAAGGCCAGCCCTGGGTCTGCAGCTGCAGCTGCTATTTGCAGCGCCAGGGCCTCTGAGATGGGATTCTGGGGCTCAGATTTATTTTCTTCCCTGTGCCTTTGTTTAAAAGACGCTGGTCCTGCTCAGCTGCCCTGACTGTTGCTGCTGCCCCGTAGTGCCCTCATTTTGCCTCCCTGGTTGAAGGTGTGCTTCACCCACAACTGTCTCCCAGAAAATTCAGGGAAGTCACCACCATCATTTAGTAAACACAGTGTCCTGGGCATCCTCCTAAGCATTTTAGATGTATTATCTCATTTAATTTCTATAAAACGCTATGAGATGGCTACCATTCTTATCCCTCATCTTAAAAGATGAAGAAACTGAGGTACAAGGAGGTTAAATAATTTCCCAAAGTTCACAGTTAGGAAAAGGGTGGAACCAGTATTGGAAAGCAAGTGTTTGCCAGAATCCATGGTCTTAACAATTACACTCTACTTCCTCTATTAAATTTAGGTGAATATCTTTCCTTGGAAAACACTCTTCCAACCCTGAGTTGTTGGTTGCCCTTTTAGCATGACAAAGAGGACCACAAAATTGCTTCCTCCATAGGCTCTGTCCACAGATCTCCGTCCGTAGTGCCACCTGCAACACTACTTTAAAGACTTTGAATCACCTTTGGGTTAAGTGAGGAAAACGCAGGGATCAATGAACATAGTCTGTAGTGGACTTTCAAAATACATATCTATTGATTATGAAGGAAAGATCCACAAGTAAAGTCTTAGTGCTTAATTTTGAGAGATGTATCAATAGAATGATTTCATGAGTTAGGACAAATCAGATAAAGTCATTAAGAATCCTTTAAAACATTCCTGAAACGTATTATCCTTAGTTTCCATCAAGCAAAATAGAGAAACATTTTCATATTTTAGAACTTTGTCAGGTTCAAAGCCGGATGAGTTAAGTGGGAAAAAAACATTTATGTATTTTAAAACGCTGTTACATACAAAAGTCTTTAGATACGAGAAACCTATGCACATATTTTAAGTGCTGAAGAAACATGAAATGAAAGCAAGTGATCAGCGTGGTTCTGAGCTGTGGACACTTGACAATGGCTAGAAAACGGGGTCATGCAAGTTAGAGGACAACCTCCTTCCAAGTTTCAAAACCCAAAACACAGTGACTACAAGAAGGAGCTGAGGTTGCCAGTGGAGTTGGGAGAAGAACTACTAAATATTGGAGCCCTAGGGATCAAATCTGGATCAAACCACCATTAACTGGAATAGAATCTGTCTTGATTGCAAAAGGACAACCTCAGTTCACTACCAGTGTAATCATCTTCATTAAGCAAGTGTGCCTTTTTTTTAAAAAACTGGGAAGATTTAGAACTAAGTGTAGAAAAGTTTCAGAGAATCAAAACTATGGTATTTATATATATATATATATATATATATATATATATATATATATTTCATTTGTTTGTTTGTTTGTTTTTTGTTTTTTTAATTAAAATTGATTGGGGTGACAATGGTTAGCAAAATTGCACAGGTTTCAGGTAAACAATTCTGTAATACATCATCTATCTATCACATTGTGTGTTCACCACCCAGAGTCATATTAATATTTGGCAGTAAAATATTTTAAAAGAAAACCAAATATTTCAAATTTATAAAATTTGGCGTATTAGAGTGATGTGCTATTTAAATACTAGGACAACCAACTTGGAAATATGCTTGGCAATGTTTACAAAAGCTGAAATTGACCCAGCAATTCCACTCCTAGGTATAATATCTAATAGAAATGCATTCTTATGCACTTGATAAGATAAGTAACAGCAGCGTTTGTAATACCAGAAAACTGGAAACAATCCAATTATTCATCAGTATACCACAATGGACAAATTGTGGTATATTCCTACAAGGGAACATTAGGTAGCAATGAGAATAAATGATATGGATGAATCTCACACACCTAATGCTAAAACAAAAGCTGCTAGACACAGAGAGAACACACTATATACTTCCATCTTATGAAGAACAAAATAGGCAAAGCTATCCTATGTGGTTAAAAGCTGTAATATTCTGCTTCTCAATTTAGATGCTGCTTATACCAATATATTGGGTTTGTGAAAATGAATTATATAGCTATATATACTTTTCCATATGCACATTATACTTCAATAACATTTTCTAATTGGAAACAATAAAATAAAGTATTGTAGCTATGCAAAAAATCGACTTGACAGGATATGCTTTGCTTCAAAATAATACAGAATAGCAAGAAACTAATCAAAATGATTAGCCATGAGTTGACAGCTATTAAACCTAGAGGATGGATTAAAATACCTATAGAATGAAGATTCATTAAAATATTCTTATGTTTAAAATTTTTGGTTAGTAAAAAAAAATATTCTTATGTTTAAAATTTTTGGTTAAAAAAAACACAGGAGAAAAAAACTTCTTATCTATCTCATGCTGATTATAACTGGAAAGAGGCTACCTTGAGGAAACAAAAAAATCACCCTTTCCCCCATTCTCCTAATGTGAAAACTTCGGAAAATAAAAGTTTAGTTAAAACCCCTTTATCCAACATGGTAAAATGGTGGGTTAATCAACAAATCTGATAATTTTAAAAAATCATGTGTACTAATATTTTAATGTACATTGAGTCATTGATATTTTGATGTAAGACCAAGGATTTTTCCTTATTAGAGATGCTGATTATATTCTTATTGGTATTACCTAAATGACATCATATGATTTCCATTCTTTGTTTCTCAAATGCAGAGCCAAAACTTAAAATCATTTAAAAATCAAAATGTGCCTAGAATTCTTCTAGCTTTTTACCATTTTCTAAGTCTTTAGTTAGTTGTTTCTCCACACCTAATTTGACTATTTTTTTGCAATTTGAATTTATTTAGGCATTCAGCCTAGTGTTTATAGAAACAACTCCCCACATTCATACTTTATCTGTTTACTTAATATTTAATTAAATTTCAATTACAAGTCTTACTGGCACAAACAGGTTTGGGAATAAACAATACTCTTGATCAGGCTATAACTCAACTGGTAACAGAAGTAAGCCTGTGTGTGTACTTAAGAGTATTTCAGGGTGCTAGGGGCAGCAGTCAGTATGTTTTTTTTTAGAGGGAGTGAAGAGAGGTGGTTAATTTTGCCAGTCAGTTAAGTGGAGGTGGATAAAGAAAGTTAAGATAATAATATCTATTATTTCTTGAGTACTAAGCCTGAGTCAAACACGATGCTGAACATTTTGCATACATTATTCCATTTAATCCTCACATTCTGTATACAGTTTTCCATGTAATTCTTGTAATAGCCCTGAAAATTATCATCAGCACTTCACAGATGAAAAGAACAAGTTTCAGAGACGTTGGGAAGAATGATAAGATGCTATCCCATTTATCTAAACTAGGAGAACTCCCTGTGACCACAGATGCCCTTCATTTGAAAGTTGCACAGCCTCGAATCATCATTAGGGCTCACTAAGGGGGAAGGGCAAATACAGGAGGAAGCCAACTGTTCAGCTTCATCCTTTCTTAGGAATCTGGCTCTGAAAGAAGAAAAAGACATGGGTAAGCACAGCACCATCAATAGTAGCCATAAAGCACCCTCAGCAAGAAAAGTTTACTTTCTTTAAATAATTTCTGTGGGTATCTTTGGTCCTTTTATATGAATCAGATTCTCTTCTCTCCCCAACCGTCTTGGTTATATCATTAGCATAGCCCAGTTAGCCCTTCCTGAGGAAGGGGAAAAAAATCCTTCAAAATCTAACCAGTTACTTGGAAGTTGCTCTGAGAATATGAAATGGAAATTTTCTTCTAGATTTAGACAGATGATTTGCCACCCTGCTGCACATCAGAATCTCCTGGGGACTTTGGAAAAAAAAACAACACAACAACCCATACAGGGCCTTTGATTGCCTTGCCCAAGCCCACATTTAGATTTCATTAGAGTAGGTGGGATGGGGCTCAAGCATCAATATTTTTTTAATTAAAGTTCCCCCAGCTGGTTAAATGTACATCCAGGGTTGTAACTATAGATCTTAACAGTCAGATTTTTAAGGACTGAGTGGCTGTCATTGACTGGTTCAGAGGAAAAATTCCTATAAGCGTAGCTTATTTTATACAATTGAGATATTATTATTTTTTCTTTTTTTAAATCGAAAGATGTTTGACCTATAGCATTGTGTAAATTTACATGTTGATTTGATACAATTATATATTATAACATGATTTCCTTCGTTGCAATAATTAGCACGTCCATCATGTCATGGAATTATTATTTCTTTTTAGTGGTTAAAATAATTAGGACCTAGTCTCTTAGCAAGTTTGGTGTTTATAATGCAGTTTTGTTGTCTATATTCACTACGCATATTCTGTGCATTAACTCTCTAGGGCTTATTTATTATACTACTTGCTGCAAGTTTGTACCATTCACATCTTTCCTATTTCCCCACCTCGTGACCTGTGGTAACCACCGTTTTATTCTCTGTTTTTACAAATTTGGCTTGTTTTAGATTGTACACATAAGTGCCATCAGGCAGTATTTGTCTTTCTCTGTCTAACTTATCTCATGAGAAAGAAGGACATTCTGTCATTTGTGACAACATGGATGGACCTCGAGGACATTATGTTAAGGAGAGGTATTTTTGAAAGGCTGCTCTAACTATTCTTCTAGGACATCATCTCACCCATTACCTTTATAATTACACAAGCCCTGGTCTTTCACTTGTGACTGCTCATCAACACTTCAGCTTCTTTGTCAAGTAGTTAATGCTCTAATAACTGTCACTAAATACACCAAGAAACCTGATATAAAAGGAATCCTGTAGTGAACAGTTTTGTGATTATTTTTAAATAACTTAATACTGAGCTGAGTATAAAGCGTTATATTCTGTTTATAAGTCACTTTTCTTGACCATTTCCTACTAAAGTGATTGTTTACCTTTCCTTTAAAATCTTAAGCTAAGATGGAATTTTAGGGCTATATCAGGCTTAGGCTGGACAAAAAGATCTAAAAGTACAATGTTATAGCTAAAGAAAAACAGTGGGGTTTGCGTAAATATGGAAGCAAATAATTCTATACTTAAGAATTTTTTAAGTTGAAAATTTACCACTTATCCCCCCCCATGTCAATATCATGTTATTCAGGGGTAGGGGGTCAACCTAATGATGTATCCAGCTAACTGAGAACCAAACCAAGATATTTTTGTATTTTACTGGTCCATGTCACCTAATTGTTTATGAAATATTCTATTAGAAAAGACCCTCGCTTTACGTTCTCTCTCTGAGTTTGAAAGGGATAGGGGAGGAGGGGAGAAAGAAAATCTGGATATTCTTTAAGGACTATACTTTTGCAGGCTGTGGTGATGATAAGCAAGCCCTGTATATCATACTATTAAATTGTCCCCAGGGACCCCAATGTGGAATTTTCACAGTGCTACATGGCGTGATTTGCCTAATATAATACTTTGTTATTTTTTTCCTTTTCTACCAAACCCAAAAGCTCATCTTTCTTATCTATTCTGACAAAATCATGTGCTAGAATTGTTCTTTAAGAGAGGCAAGAGCTCTGTCATGACATTTCCATTTTTATAGAAAAAGGCAAATCATGAATTTCCGGTTCTCTCCCATATTTCTCTTGAAGGTTTATTCAAGGTCATACTAAAGTTTTTTTGTTTGTTTTGTTTTAGAAAAAAATTACATTCCCTTTGATCAAAATGTTTTTTTAAGAAAAGTAAAATATTAAACTCATACATTGAACTTTTCTGATATATATTTATAAAAAAAACTGTCACTGACATAAAACAAAATGACATGTCACCACATTTTTAAAAAATCATAGTTTACTGTTCCTTCCTTCCTCCTTGGCCATTTTAAACATGTATATTTATAGGGTTGATGAAATAGATACTTTATATATATTTATCCTATCAACTCTACATACTTAAGGAGATTTATAGGGTCATTTTCCTAAGCGTAATTGACTGAAATCACTCTCAAAATGTGTCCTTAACATCCCTGTAACTCCATGTTCTCCTGTATAAACTGAGTAAATTTGAGCAACACATGAGTCTGATATTTTCTGAGAGAAAAGAGGCAATTCTGCAGATTTAGAAAAAGTTTTCCCCTCCAGCATGTCCCAGTTTCTAAAGACAGAGAAATAGAGACACTGGTTGAGAGGCCCTCCTATGGGGGAAGATTCTTCATCCCAAAATAAACTCTTCCTGCTCAAGTTAGAGCCTCTGGCTTAAAGTCTCAGAGTCCTGGAACCAGAACAATACAAACATGGGATAAGCGGAATGAGACAGGAGCATTTGTACGTGATGTGATCATTGCTTGGTTAGTGCAGGCTCAGTGACATGCTGGGAATGCATTGCAGTCAGAGGGCATTTTAGTCAACATAAAGGAAGACTAGGTGCCATCTACTGGTGAAGAAACTGAAAAGAAGTCACGACTTTTCCATTTTTCCAACAAAACTTAGTGTATTTTCAGACAATGAGGTCGCAGGAGCTGGTTGGGGGATACACAAATCATTATCCTGTGGTCATGATAAGCTGGAAAGGCTGTCTAACCCATTCCCCAGCCTGACTGGCAAACTTAGATTTCCACTTCTAAAATTTGTAAAACTCTATGCACAAGATGGTAAAGATTATGTAAAAGGATGTTTAGCGTTGCATTGTTTGCAATTACTAAGAAAATGAGGCAAGTTCCAGTAAGGGGAGTCTGATTAAATACACACACACACACACACACACACACACACACACACACACACAAGGTCTGACAATTAAGTTTGCAAACTTGCGGCAATGATATTGCTAACCTTTTTTTGATGTCAAAGAGATTATTCCTTATGAATTTGTAACAACTGGACAAACAGTTAACCAAATTTACTATTTGGAAGTGCTGAAAAGGCTGCATGAAAAAGTTAGACGACCTGAACTTTTCGCCAACAATTAATGGCTCTTGCATCATGACAATGCACCAGCTCACATGGCACTGTCTGTGAGGGAGTTTTTAGCCGGTAAACAAATAACTGCATTGGAACACCTTCCCTACTCACTTGCTCTGGCCCCCGATGACTTCTTTCTTTATCCAAAGATAAAGGAAATATTGAAAGGAAGACATTTTGATGACATTCAGGACATCAAGGGTAATACGACGACAGCTCTGATGGCCATTCCAGAAAAAGAGTTCCAAAATTGCTTTGAAGGGTGGACTAGGCACTGGTGTCGGTGCATAGCTTCCCAAGGGGAGTACTTCAAATGTGACCGTAGTTATATTCAGCAATGAGGTATGTAGCACTTTTTCTAGGATGAGTTTGCTAACTTAATTGTCCAACCTTCATATTTACTATACAATGAAATTACACATACAAAGAAGCTAACCGCCATCAAAAAGAAAGTAGACTTATGCATATTGATGTGGAACAATATGGTTGAGATATGTCAGAGGATAAAAGCAGGTTGCAGAACCGTCTTATAATCTGATTTTGTCTTGTAAATAATAAGAATAATACGGAAGGTTATTCATTCAAGTAGTTAACAGTTTTCATTCTTTTATACCACGTACCATTTATACCCAGGATAAAAGGAAGCCAACACAAATAAATTTTAAAGGAAAATTAAAAAAATTGCAAACTTGGTTATGTAATATTTTATTATTTAAATTTTATATATTTTTAAAATAAAAAAAATGGTTTATACCCTTTTTAAAAACTTTGGTTTATATATACACTTCCTTTCCTAGAAATTTATTCTACAAAAAAAAAACACTTGCCTGAAAATACCAAAGATTGTGTATAGATACAGAAAAGATAAGGAAAAGCTATAAAAATAGAGGGAAAATAATCCCACATTATATACAAAAGAAAAAATAAAGCACCTGAAATTCCATTACCCAAGTGTTCAATGTTATTTCCTTCCTTTTTCTGTCAGTTTAAAATATACGTCTATACACATATATTTTATGTGCTGTTTTTCCATGTCACATGACTGTAACTCTAGAAACTGCCCAGTTTTGGGGGTGGCTCATTAGCTCAGTTGGTTAGAGTGTGGTGCTGATAACACCAAGGTTGCCGGTTCGATCCCCACATGGGCCACTGTGAGCTGTGCCCTCCTTAGAAAAAAATAAGTAAACTTAAAAAAAAAAAAAGAAAGAAACTGCTCAGTTTTAAAGAAAGTCTTTTTCATTTCCTATGCTACATCTTGAGGTAATTTAAAACAAAATGTTGGCAGTTTTACCTTCTCATCTCTTTGTTAACCTAATTTAAATATTGTTTTCATACTGTCACCATGGATAAAACTCCAGCATCTCTCAAAACAGAAACCAAGGAAACGATCAGATTTCTTTAATGCTCAACTCAGCACAATAACTTGGCTGATGGGATAAATACATGCTGAGCAGTGGCACACATGGCCTTCTGAGTAAAGGGCCGGGTGATATGATCACCATTCTTGCAAAATCTCACAAATTAAGAAAATAAGATCCTTTGGTGAAATAAAACCGACAGGGAAGATTGACTTAATCTGATTCAAATCTAAGTGAAGAACAGTGTAAGCCACTAGGAAAACTTATCTATTAATAGAAGACAAGTCCTTGATTAAGTCCAGCTTATGTACTTTTCTCTTTAACTGACAGGGAGACTTCTAGAGGATTCAGAAAAGCAAAAGAAGGGGTGTATGCAACTCTGAGTGTTGACGGAAAATTTTATTCAAGTGCTTGATGTGCCTAAGAAAGGAGGAAAGAACGATTGGGATGACAATGATGACAGGTCAAAGGCTTGAGGGTTTAGCTACGTGAGGCCCTACTGTATTACACTCAGAGTTATTTTGGGATAGTCACAAGAGTACTTGAACCCTGAACAAAGAACCTCTCCTTGCCTTATCCTATTGCAGATAGGAGTAAAGTGTTTCAAGTGCCCAGAATTTGAAGCAACTGTGAAACACCAACCAAAAAAAAAAGGCTAGTGAGTGGGTTTCTTTTCCATTCTTTTGATCTGTCTTTCTCGAACCCCTTCCCCCACCCCCCAGCATTCGCAAACTTGTTTCGTCCTGTTTTCCCATAGTATTTATAATAGCTTGCTTAGGGCACCATTTGATAGGACTGATGAAGCCTGGTGGGCATCTGATACTACTGATGACAGGTACTGTATGAAACTGCATAACCCTAGTTACACTTGGTCATAGCAGTGCTCTGGGCGCTGGTGGGAGTTGCATTTAGAAAAGGAACAATAGCAATACCAAGCATACGTGCCCAAAGTTAGTCTGCAGATAGGCAATTCAGAACTATTCAAGCCTTTCTTATGACAGATATAGGAAAGTGAGTTTTAAGTAACAATGCAGAGAAAAGCACTTTAAAAAAAGAATGAACAAGCTATACTGTGGTTAGTTGGATAATATTAACTTCCCTCCAAGTTCAACATTACTCAGTATCTCCTCTGGAAAACATCTCTCTGACAAGTTAAGACATCCTTCCCAAGCCCTGTCTTAGATTAGTGCCTTCCTTTCATTGGCCTCAACTTGACTACAGTCCCAAATGAATAAGGATCTTTCATTTCAGCAATAGACTTCCAGGGCAATTATAAATATAGGCTCAAACTGCCTTAGTCATAAGGTTAGGTTTTAATTTCTGATATGCAAAGTGCTAATGGTTCCAGTGAATACTGGCTAAATCTGCAGTGCTCTCTTTGCTTGTAATAACCATATTATGATTGTATTATCCAACCTAATAACAACTAAGTCAAATGAAAATTTCTACCACTCTTTTGCTTTCTTTCCTCATCCCATTCAGATTTAATCATAGTGCTCACGTTCTATTTCATCAAAAGGTTTAATATAGGAAGAAAACCATTCTCAACTCTCCATCACAAGATGGCTAATCTAATATTACTGGTTACTCTTTACTAAGTAACAATAATCCAATATGATAGATAGTATTATTATCCTCATTTTACAGATGAAGAAACCCAGGAAGAAAAGTTTCAGTATTTTGCCCAAGGTTACACGGCTAGTAAGTGGTAGAGATGAGCTAAGACTCTAGATTGTCAGGCTCTAAGTTCATATTTGGAGCCTGTAGAAAATATAAGTCAACTAACACCCTCTGTTTCTCATTTTATCTCCCCCACTCAGCAGTAACCTTGTTCATATGTTTTGAGTACAATCCAGTAATGTGTTTGTTTCTGATTTGACTCTTCAATAATTCACTTTCACACATGGCATTTAAACATTTAGGGTGGCCAGATGGCTCAGTTGGTTAGAATGCGAGCTCTGAATGACAGGGTTGCTGGTTCGAGTCCCACATGGGCTAGTGAGCTACACCCTCCACAACTAGATTGAAGACAATGAACTGCCACTGAGCTTCCGGAGGGGCAGCCGGATGGCTCAGTTGGTTAGAGTGTGAGCTCTCAACAACAAGGTTGCCGGTTCAATTCCTGCATAAGATGGTGGCTGTGCCCCCTTCAACTAAAAATTGAAAATGGCAACTGGACTTGGAGCTGAGCTAGACTGAAGGACAATGACTTGGAGCTGATGGGCCCTGGAGAAACACACTGTTCCCCAATATTCCCCAATAAAATTTATTAAAAAATAAATGAAAAATGAAGTATAAAAAACAAACAAACAAAAAACATTTAAACAGAACATCTTCAAAGACATCAGGTTATTTTATACCATGAATAAAATTAATTTATCAACTGTACAAATTCTGCCCCACTATTAACATATAATAGCCATATCAATAGAGTATAAAAGATATTTTAAGTTACAACCGGGTGGTGGGGTTACCCCTTCCTCCACTCTATCCTGGCAAACCCACGTGTGATTACTCCTTTCACATGTCTTTCCACTCCTTAGCTCTCCTCTTACATTTCACTCTGACACATTCTTTTCTGCAGGTTGCCAAACGTCCTTGTGATGGGACAGAAAAATAACAACAACAAAAGTCATGTAAGAGTATCCACAGCTTTCCTTTCCTCTCTGTCCTGCCAAAGAGAATTCTCCCTCTTCCCAAAGCTCTAAAGAGGAAGGATTCTCGCTTGATGGAAGCAAAACTAGGTCAATTCAAAGATGAGGAAACTGTGGTCAAAGAGGTTGTTTTCCCCAAAGTTCATGTTACTATTCAGTGATAGTGCCAAGATTCTGAATCTAAATATTGCAGGAATTATGTCTTATTAATGCTTGTATCCCCACAGCATGGTGCTAAGCAAATACTAGGTGCTTGGTCAAAATTTGTTTTATGAATGAAGTGGTTAGGAGAAAAAGAGAGAAGGAAAGAAAGGAAAACGATATCAAGTGGCATATATTACTATGTTTGAGTTCACGGAAGGTAGAGAAGAAATTAGGTGAAATTACAGCATTGTCATAGTTCTTCTTGTGCCTCTTGTAATGAGAACTCTTTGGGTGACATCTGAACATGACCTAGGCTTATATTTAATTCTGTTTTAGAGTTGGTTGTGTAACAGTGAGGTGCTGAATTGAATTGTACTTCAATGTCACCGAATATGCAATTCTCTCTCTCTGTTTTCTTTCACTGTGCATTTTGCCAACCAACAGGATGCCTATGATTTAGTAGTGACTGCAGGATGAAAGAGAAACAAAAATGGGTAGGGATGATAGTCTCGTCGGGGATGTCATGTTGTAGAACCAAGTAGTTACGGTACAGGACGGTAGGTGCTCTGGTGGAGAAAAGTACCTGGTGCTATGCACGGTGGACCGTGATTCCATCTTCTACGGAAAGAAGAGAAGAGAATGGTCAGGGAAATTTTTCCAGAGGAACCTTGGGGGTGTGTTAAGGCCATTCCCAACAGAGAATGCAACCGGGACAAGAGCATGGAGGTGGTCACATCGTGCCATGTTCAGAGATTGGCAGGAGGGCTGGTGGGGCTGATGCAAGGGTGCATGGTAGGGCTCTGCCCAGTGCCAGGAATGGAGACCGACACGGAGTCTGAGCCAGATGCTGAGGGGCCTTGTCTGCTCTGCTAAGGAACCTGGACTTCCTCTTTTTATTACTCACCGGGCTTATATAGTTTTCCCACTTCCTGCATAAGTGGACCGTATCCTTGCTCTCCAGTCTCCATCTAAATGAACCTGCTCCACATGCCTCTGTCTGTCTGGACCTCAGTCCTTCTGGCAGGACATTCTAGAAGTCTCTGTATTTTGGTAAGACTGTAACTGCCAGCCACAAGCTCGGTGAGCAGCCTGGGGACTCTGGGGATATTCTGGGGTGTGTGTGTGTGTGTGTGTGTGTGTGTGTGTGTGTGTGTGTGTGTGTGTGAGAGAGAGAGAGAATGGGAAAGGACCTAATAAACATTTGTCCTGAGCATGCCACAAAACATTATTTTTATTGTCAAAGAATAGACCCTTAAGCAGTTTTGTTTCTTGGATTTATGTTTCATATTGTACATGTATTAATATTGAAGTTATATAATAAACCAACTTTAAAGTAAAAGATCAATAAAATTAATGAGGCAAATAATTCTATGTTAAAATACCAACTACTGGCATTTACAAACCATTTTGACCTTTTGATTTTAATAACTGTGTAAATAAGTTTTAATTAATATAAAGCACGCATCTTGTTCTGTTTTTTTCACTTAGCAGTATCTCACATAGAGTTCTCCATCCATCTATTCACTCACTCATTCATTTTATTATGAAGCAGTAGTAGTAAACAAAACATAATGATCTGTATATCTCATCTAATCCTCAGAGCAAATCTGTGTCAGATACTGTTGTTATCCCAATTTCCAGTTGAGGAAATGAAAGCTCAAGGACGTTAAGTGACATGCTTCAAATCATACAACCAGCAAGTAAAAGAGCCAGAACTCAAACACAGACCCCACAGGTACCTAGTTTGGTGTTGATTATTCTATTGCAGTGTACTTAGTACATTATAATTTACTTAATGTACTAAGTACATTGCAATAGTGTTTGGCTATGTGGGTTTTCTATAGCACTGCTGAAGAAAAATTTGTATGACTTTTTTTAAGAGAAGAGGGGGTCATGGAGAGAGGAGAGGTATCTATTTCTTCTAGATATGTTCCCAAAGTGAGTATCATTCATTTTGGGACCCTTGTTTATGCTGTTCTGATCCTTTTCACAATGATTCCATTGATTTTTCAAGACCCCCAATTTTCTATTAACCTATGTGCTTCTCTACAATCTTGCCAGCACTGAGGTTTATTTTATTTTGATACCTCAAAAGAAATATGTGCTTTTTGCCATAAGCCAAACAATACAATGAACAAGCATTCTCCCCTGCAGTACCCCCTCCACTACAAATCTCACCATGCTCCCCCAACCTCAAGGTAACTAATGGTAACAGTTCAAGTATGTCCTTCATACCTTTCTCTAACTCATATAAGTATATCTGTACAGGTGTAATATTTTCACTCTCCTTTTTTTTACTTGAATGGATTAAACTATACCCATGACAGTGCAACTCGTTATTTCTTTCACTATACCATGAATATTACTCAAAGTCAACACATACAGCACTAATTCATTATTTTTACTAGTATGGATATACCACAAATTTTCCATTTTTTTCTTATTAGTGGAATTAATGTTTTTGCCCAAATAATTCCACAATAAACATCCTTGTATAACTATCCTTATATTCTGGTGCTTTTATTTATTCAGGAAAGGCTCCAGAAAAAACAAAAGGATATGTATGTTTTTAATTTTAATGTATAATGCTACACTTATTTGCCCCAAAATTGTAGTAACTCACATTTCTCACAGCAATGTATGGCAATGTCTATTCCCCATCTCCTGTCAACACTGAATATCACTGCTCTTTTTAATATTTCCCCAAATATTTTTTCACCAAAATAATATTTCACTGTTTTAATATGTGTTTCCCTGATTACCAGTGCAGTGAAATATCTTTTCATATATTTATTTTGTTTATTAGCCCTTTATGGAATTTTCTCTTCTATAAATCCATTTTTATTTATAAATACTTTATTATGTGTTGCTCTATTTGCAAACGCATGCATGAGAAACAGCAATCTTTATAAACTGGTAAATGTAGAAGTGCTTATTTCAGGTGGAGAGAAGAATTCTATAGAGGGATTGATTGTGAGGTGTGTATTATTTTAAATTTTTTGTTAATCTAATTACTACACACACACACACACACACACACACACACACACACACACACACCCTGAGTTGTTCCTACCTTATCTTCTTTATTTTTACTCTCTACTCTGCTTTTCTCTTCCTCTGCAGCAGACCCTCTTGGTGCCCTACCCATGTTCCCTGAGCATTAACCATTCCAGTACATGCCTGCAAGAGTCATCTCCACTAACGGGCTTTTTCTCAGTCAGGCTGGGAATCACTGGGAATTACAGGAGAAGTACCTTAGCTTCCCCCCTCTGGGGAAGGGAGATGATTTTGAGATGATTTTGAGATGTCTTTCATATGGTCATCCAGAGTTCCCCACAGGATTGTCTCAGGTGCTCAGTAACACACCTTCATTGGCCTCCTTCTCCTCCCTGTCTCTTTCCCCACTTTTTTTTTTTCCTTTTTAAGATTTTATTGGGGAAGGGGAACAGGACTTTATTGGGGAACAGTGTACTTCCAGGACTTTTCCAAGTCAAGTTGTTCTTTCAATCTTAGTTGTGGAGGGCGAAGCTCAGCTCCATGTCCAGTTGCCGTTGCTAGTTGCAGGGGGCGCTGCCCACCATCCCTTGCGGGAGTCGAGAAATTGAACTGGCAACCTTGTGGTTGAGAGGACGCGTTCCAACCAACTGAGCCATCTGGCCACCAGGGAGCTGAGCGGCAGCTCATTGACTTCATTCTAGTTGTGGAGGGCGCAGCTCGGTGGCCCATGTGGGAATGAACTGGCAGCCCTGCCCAGAGCTCGCACTTTAACCAACTAAGCCACCGGTCCGCCCCCTCCCCACTTCTTTATTGGTGCTTCCTCTGGAAAGATCTGGAAAGACTTTTACCTAGGCACTTTGTGGACTGCTGGATACACTTTGGTGAATAAGACACGCAAGTTTCCTCTCCATGCAAGCTCAGTCTTATGATTTTCCATTTCTTTGCTTCTGAATTTGTTGAAGAGCATCAGTAAATGCCGTTTGCTGAAAACGAATGCTTTAGAGCCCAACATCATTCATAAGGAGGTCTGACATTCAGACAGTGTTGGAATGAACTCAGAGGAGCAGAAAACGTGGAATCCGCTGCTTTCTCCATTCTTTATTAAGAATCTGACATGAACTTCTCTAAGGTGACACATGTTTCTATAATGTATCCCAACTGTTTACATTTCCTACACCAGCCCTACTCATCCTCATCTCCCAGTTAGGAACCCAATCCAACTGAGACATAAATTCTAAGTCACAGGAGATCTCAAAGCAGAATGCTGATCTTTATACCATATTCTGTTTAATGGATTGTCAGGCCTCCCCTTGACACACACACACACACACACATACACACGCATGCACGCACGCACACACGCACACTATCTCAATGAAGAGACAGAGTAAAAGTTCAGGAAACTCCTCTTGATATGTGAGTTGCTATGGTGATGGGAGAGCACTGGAATTGAGAGGTGCCTACAGAAGTTGTTGTATCTGAGGCTTAAATAATTTTCATGAACAGTTTCCTCTCTAAGTCAGGCTTGAACAAGAGCATCACTGGGTTCCCTTGGCTTGTGGCAGGTGATTGGATTACCATGGGGAACACAGACACAGTACCTGCCTGCCAGGAGGTGATGGTAGAATGAGGCTCCTTTATTAGCAAGTAGACACGTTTGTAGAATAAATAGTATGAAGAAAAAAACAGGCTGTAAGAAGAATTATATTTATTTACTGGGGATACCAAAAAAAAAAAAAAGAATCCACATGACTTGTATTCATCTTTTGTTATTGGTATATATTGAGTATTACAATTTTAATAGTTTTTGCCTTTCTTAAAATGTGTATACATTTTTTTTTAGCATCCTCTGTATTTACATCTTATAGTTGTGATAACATGAAAGGGAAAAACAGAGAGCACCTACTTTGGTTTGGGGGACAGAGGCTTTCTGAGTAAATATTAGTTAAACTGAGGTCAGAAGGAGCAAGAGTCAGGAGCCATGCCCGACAGTGGAAATGGAGAAGAGGGTTCCAGGCAGAGCAAAAGCATTGCCAAGGTCGTGGTGTGCAAGAGAATGTGTTACATCCTGGGAGGGTGGGGTCATCCTGGGGTGGGGGGAGATAGGGCTGGAGTTGGAGGTGGTGCCTGATGGCTTCACACCATGTGTAGTCACGTGTCTGTCCCTAAAAGGTCATTATCTCACTCCTAGGAGAACAGTCTCTTCAACTTGGCATCTCTGTACCTCAACATTCCTCTCTGAAATATGTATGCCCCTAGATTGAGAACTGAGTTACCTGTTTGGGAAAAGATGCGCTTGCTTTTGGGTAGAGATAATTAATTCCAGAAAGGAATAAGAAACGATGTGTTTCAGGAACCCCACTAAACCTTTGGGAATGTATCCCTATGCTGACACATGAAGCCAATTGTCAGAGTCACCAAAGTAGATTTTCTGTGCCCCTGGAAACACTTCCTTCCCTTGGCTCCCATGACCCACACCTCTCCTGGTTCCCCTCCTATGTTCATATTTTCTCCTCTTTCTCCTTTTCAAGCTCACTACTGTCCACTGGGCTGTGGAATGGTGGAGTCCTTCCAAAATCAGCAACATTTTCCCTAGGGAACACCTACTTATCATTCTAATCTCATCCTCAGCATAATTTCTTTGGTGAAGTCTCTCCCGGTCTCCTTCACTAATGAAACCCCCTTGTTTGTTTGTTTGTTTGTTTGTTTGTTTAATGACACATCAGTGGCATCCTTTAAAAAGTTTATTGCAATGGCACTCAGTTAGCTGCAGCTAATTTCACTGACAAAGGAACTGGTATAAACTGGTTCTAGAATTTTACTTAGCTAACACTGCAGACTTCTTCTTTTTTTATTATTATAAATTTTATTGGGGAATATTGGGGAACAGTGTGTTTCTCCAGAGCCCATCAGCTCCAAGTCATTGTCCTTCAATCAAGTTGTGGAGGGCACAGCTCAGCTCCAAGTCCAGTAGCTGTTTTCAGTCATTAGTTGCAGGGGGCGCAGCCCACCACCCCATGTGGTACTTGAACCAGCAACCTTGTAGAGAGCTTGCACTCTAACCAACTGAACCATCTGGCTGCCCTTCCAGAAGCTCAGTGGCAGCTTGTTGTTTTCAGTCTTGTTGTGGAGGGTGCAGCTCATTGGCCCATATGGGAATCAAACTGGCATCTCTGTTGCTCAGAGCTCGCACTCTTAACCAACTGAGCCATCCGACTGCCCCAGAAACCCCCTTGTTATGGGCCAAATGTTTGTGTCCTCCCCCTCAAATTCATATCCTGAAGTCCTAAACTCAATGTGATGGTATTTGGAGATGGTGCCTTTGGGAGATAACTAAGTTTAGATGAGGTCCTGAGGGTGGAGACCCCATGATGGGATTAGCGTCCTTAGAAGAAGAGGAAGAGAGACCAGTACTCTGTCTCTGCCCCATGAGGACAGAGAAGGAGACTCTCTGTGAGCCAGGCCAAGAGCTCTCTCCAGAACCTGACCATGCTGGCAACCTGAGCTTGGCCTTCCAGCCTCCAGAACTGTGAGGAAATAAATCTCTGTTGTTTAAACCACCCAGTCTCTGGTATTTTATTGTGGCAGCCTGAGCGGACTGAGACACCTCCTCTTACCTTCATAGCATCATGCTCCTGTCCTTCAACAGTCCTTACAGAGTCATAATTTTAGATTAATTCCTGTAATTAAATAATTGTTTCCCAGGAATTCAGCTTCATGAGCACAAAGCGTCTTGTCTCCTAAGGCTTATCATGAGGATTAGCTTCATGGGGCAGTCACACAAGGTCCCACGCTCAGAAGGGCCCCACGCTTGTTTCAATGCTCTGCTGTCGCCATCTTGAAATTCTTCATAATTTTTGAACCAGGGACCCTGCATTGACCTTTTCCACTGGCCCCACAAACTATGTAGCCAGTCCTGCTTATCATTACATCCCAGCTCTTAGCAGAGTCTGGCACATATTAAATCCTCAATAAAAATAGTTGAATGAGTGAATGAATGAATAAATGAATGACTGAATATAAAGTACCTAGAGCTAAGAATTGTGGCTGGGTCTGTCTTGATCCCAAAGCCCATGCATTTCCCCCCTTTCCATATACCACAATTTACACTCAGATACAGGGCTGAGTTTGACTAAATCTGCCCAGGATCTTCCTCTCACATTCATTGCTCCAAATTACTTTCTCCTGGGGTATCTCTGGGGTAGTGTTGCAGTGGCAGCATTCTCTGGCATAAACATCCCTCTGAGTCATAGACCATTGCCATTGCCAGCAGTCTGGACAGCTGCAGCTGTCAGGCGTCTGTGAGTTACTTTGAGATGGCATGAAAAGGATCTCCCGATTGGTTAAATCTACTTTTGTCCTGCCCCCAGATCTGTAGGATTGGCATTTCAAAAGAATACTTTTATATACATATGAGAATACAACGCCAGCTGCTGAAAGGAATGGACCTCCTCAAATTCAGTTGAGATAATCCCTTACTTCAAAATTAATTTGAATTTTATCAAAAGCCCTTGACCCTGCTCTAGTCATAGTTAATTTACAGGAGTAACACGGAGGGACTACACTTGGAGTCAGGAACCTGGGGCAGTCATGGAGAAGTGATTCAGGTAAAAGGAATCTGTGAATTGGCTTGCCTTCCTAAAGCCACAAAGTCTGTCTCTACAGTTAAGCATGTAGCAAGACAGATTTGCAAAATTCTACCCTGAAGCCGCCACGAGACATAAAAAGCTGGGGCCGCTTTTGGTGCAGTGCCCACTGGGCAAATATTTGGCTCTTTTAGCATTCCAGAAATGAGCTCTGTGCCCACAAACCATCTTCAAATGGCAAGCCAGGGAGGGATTCAGGCTCAAAGAGAATTAGCTGGTGTGCTTTCAGTCATGTATAAATCACACCCGGGGCAAGGGGTGAGGAGCAGGAGTTGCTATGCAATGGCTTAGCGCTAGGAAGAGCATGGCCCAATTCTTTAAATAAAAAGCTGAGCAGGGCCTGTTTCATGAGATTGTGCTTTGCCACATAAACCATGTCAATTACCCTGTCAACGGTCATGCCACCTTTAGTTTGTCCTCTTGGTATAATGATGCAAGGGTAGAGAGTAAATCCCGTCTACTTTGAGCTCCTTATAAGGGTGGAGAGTATTATCTTTTGGATCTATAGGTTTCAATGGCAAGTGGTTAGAATCTCAAGAAGTCGGTCTGCTTGGTGACTCTGTGCACCCTAGAGAAGTCTCAAGGGCTGAGTTTCAGGTCCACATGAGTCTCTGGTGGGGACAGAAAGGACATTGTAACACCTTCCTCCATCGTGGACAGATCAAGAACTCTCAAATATCGATTCACTCTGATATCGTTACAAGAGAACACTGGGCCAGGAACGTGTCCTACCAGCCACTCAGTTGTCATATAATACTAATATTGATTATAATAACAAAGTAATTGATTGCCCTTTTTGAGTGATTACAATATACAAACTATTCTACGTATATAGACACTTTACTTATTTGTTGACTTATTTACTCCCCACAACAACCCTCTGAGGTGGGTGCTATTGTTACTCTCCTTTGACTGACGAGGAAACTGAGGCACAGAACATTATGTACGGTCACTCTACCTAGAGGAAGGTTATCCTAGTGACATTTTGAGGACCTGTGTTGCAGGATTTTGCAAAGATGACTTGAAAAATATTTTTTAATGAACTCAAAATGCTAAAAGCTTAATGGGTGAGGGTGTAAAGAAAAAGAGGAAATCAATATGTGGTTTTAAAAGGGCACATTTTGCAAAAGAGTCAGCTGGAAGCATAGGGCCACTTTAGGAAATCATGCTCAAGTAAGTTAATTAGACTTTTCACTTTATCGATACCCTTGGTAGAAATTCTTTTCCATATTAGGGTACAGGTCAACCTAAACATGTGTCAAATGTCAACTTAAGCCTCTTACAAAATGTCTAGACCAAAGTAACATCTAACATTGTCTCTTTTGGAGTCTCACACTGAAGCAATAGCTGCAACTTTTCCTTTTAAGCCATGAAGTCACTTTCTTCAAACTCATATTCTGAGTTTGATCAACTCGGGCTACTTGAAAATCATTTACTGTTACATAGAACTAGTATGTCTTTTCCCTCTGCAATGAGATACAAACCAAGCTGCCAGAATAATTAAGAGACAATTTAAGGTATGCAGCAGTGATTAAAGGAGCTTCAAATTCCCATGTCAAAGGAAAAAACGAGACGGAGAACGGAAATGGTTGAGGCATCTCCAGTCAATGCACTATGTGGATTCAGGAAACACCAAAGTCAAAAATGAAATAACAGCCAATGGCCACAGTCACTTTAAATTACATGAAGTTAGTTCAATTCTTGGTAACTAAGTCGTACCTGGGAAATGAGGAGCAGTTATTCTTCTTGCTGATCTTGCAACCCAAAGATGATCATCACATGAAACTTCTTCTGGGAGCTAGTACCGTGGAAAACTTACAAGTTAATATGGGTTATAAACAGCTTTGCTCGAACTGGGCTGAAGGAACTGGCACCTTTTATTAAATGTAACCTGGAAGTAGTAACCTCCTACCGTGGGGGCCAATGTGCAGCAGCACTTGAGAAGGGGGGAGGGGTAATGCCGCCTTCTCCCATGGACCCCACAGTGGAAATCCTTGGACGTTTTGTTTTGTTTTGCTTAGCATCCATTCCTCTTTCTTCTGGCACCGCAATTATTTATTGGGGAACCACTAACCCTCATTCCCTCTGATTGTCTACCTGTCCCTTTCCCCCAACTTCAGAGGTAAGAGTATGATCAAAAAAACTGGCCAATCAATCCATTCTATCCCCTGGCCATTGGTTCAGGGATGGTCACATGATCCAAACTAGCCCGTGAGACCTAAACCTATGACTTTTGTAGAAATTATTGGGACAGGGGCTCTCTTTCTTTTCTTCCCCCACCCCAGCTTTTTTTGAAATATAATTGACAAGTAAAAATTATACATATTTGGGGTATACAACTTGATGTTTTGGTATCTGTAATACATTGAGAAATAGTTGCCACGATCAAGCTAATTAACATATTCATCACCTCACATAATTACCATTTTCTTTCTTTCTTTCTTTTTTTTTTTTTTTTTTGTGGTGAGAACATTTAAGATATACACCCAGAAGTGGGATTTCATAAGATAGTTCTATTTTTAAAATTTTGAGGAACCTCCATACTGTTTTCCATAGTGGTTGTACCAATTTACATTCCCACTAACAGTGCACAAGTGTTACTTTCTCCACATCCTCGCCAACACTTGTTATTTCTTATCTTTCTGATAATGGCCATTCTAACAGGTGTCAGGTGATATCTCATTGTGGTTTTGATTTGGATTTCCCTGATGGTTAGTGATGTTGGGCATCTTTTCATGTACCTGTTGATCATTTGTGCGTTTTCTCTTGAGAAATGTTTGTCCAGGTCCTTTGCCTATTTTTAAATAGGGTTATTTGGTTTGTTGCTATTGAGTTGTCTCTTTGTACTAGAGTTGCTAACCTGGTAGAACACAATCCTGGAGTTGCTAGGAACATCCAAGCCCCCCCCCCACCATGGGGAAAATCTGCCTGAGAATGAAGCCAGCACAGGGCTTAGAGAAAGAGAAAGGCAAAGTCCTAATGATGTCATTTTGAGATCCTGTATCTACTTGTGCCTAAAACAAAACTACCTTCATTTACTTCTTTTCTCAAATATCCCTTTGTCTCTTACTCAACAAGGGCCTTATCCTGATCATCCTATTTAATAATTTGACCTGACCCCCACCCAGAACCCTCAACCTCCCTTACCACAACCTCCTTTCTCTTGTTTCCATATACTTGTCACTTTAAAAATATGATTACCATTTGTCATCTATTTCTGCCTGCTCAGATTTAAGCTCCATCCAAGGTAAGGATCTTGAGCTGTTTTGTTCACTAATGTATCCCAAGGGCCTAAACAGGGCCTGGCAAAAAGTAGGTTCTTGATAATTATTATTGAATGAATAAGTAGATAGATAGATGGATTTTCTAATTACATGAGCAAAAAAAGGAAGGACAAGGGAGTTCTCTGAGGTCTTTTTCATAAGGGTGCTAACCTCTTCGTGAGGGCCCCTCCCTCATGACCTAGTCACCTCCCACAGGCCCCACCTCTTCATATCACCACATTGGGAATTAGTCTTCAACATATGAGTCTGAGGGGGACACAAACATTCAGTCGATAGCAGTATCAATCACCAGACAAGTTGGTCTGATAATTTTTAAATACCTTCTTGTGAGGCCAGACCTACATTTATTTCTTTTTCCTCTGATACTCAATAGAAGTGTTGGAGGACACATTTGAGGAAATCTTCCAAAAATATGTCAAAAAAAAAAAGAGATGAAAAATAGGAGAGAAAAAAATAACACCTTAATAACAAGAATTGTAGAAAGAAGAAACAGAGAAAATGAAGGGGAGAAAAGCCTCTAAGAAATTATTCAAGAGCATTTTACAAACGGAAGTACTTGAGCTTCCAGATTGAAAACATCCACCAAGCACCTTGGGGAATGTATGTCTCTAATCCCAGACCTCAACATCCATTGCTTCTATCTTCTCTTAGGTATCTTTGAGGCATCTCAAATTCTACAAGTCGAAAATTGGACTCAGTTTTTTCTCCTCAAATCTTGTTCTCTCTATGGTCCGTATCTTGAAGAAGGTATAACTATTCATCCAGTTATACAGCCTAAAATTCTAGGAGTTATTTTTGACCTCCCCCTCTCCCTTTCGATATTCAATCCACCTTCAAGTCCAGTTGTTTTGCCTTCTATCATTTAAATTCATCTACTTGTTTTCACATTTAATATCACCTCTTGCCTAGAAGATAGCAATAGAATTCTCATCTACCTGCATCCTGTCTTAACCTCCTCTAACCTTTTTTTTTGTTTTCTCACATTGTATCTACCATGTTTCCCCCAAAAGAAGATTTAGCCGGACAATCAGCTCTAATGTGTCTTTTTGGAGCAAAAATTAATATAAGATCTGGTATTATGTTACATTATATTATATATTTCATAAGGGTGCTATTATATTATAATATAATATTAAAGACCTGGTATTATAATAAAATAAGACCAGGTCTTATATTCGTTTTTGCTCCAAAAGATGCATTAGAGCTGACTGTCTGACTAGGTCTTATTTTAGGGGAAACAGGGTAGTTATCTTTTCAAAAGGAAAATCTGATCATGTCTTCCCTCTTTGCCTCCTACTTAAAACTGAGACTAATCAGTCTAACTTAAAATATGCAAGAACTTTCTTTTCTGGAACAGGTGGTCTCTTCAGGGGTTCACCTCTAAGCTGTGGTCAAAACTTTTATATTATTTGTTCCCCTAAGCACCAAGAGAGAAACACCAAAGACTGAGGCTCAGAATTGGTTGCCTAACTGGGAAAGAACAGTTAAGGGGAGGACCAGAGGCAGAGGTTAATGAGGTTTGACCCAGGAAAGAAAAGCATCCGCAAGTATTGGAGACCCAATGACAGCTTGTCAATGCTTTTCACATCAATATAAAATCTTTAAAGTGGCTCTCATGAGCCTGTGAGGTCTGGTCCTGCCCACTTCTCTAGCTAACCCTCAGCCTGCCTGCCCTGTCTCTACTAGGCCCACAGCTCTGTTTCAGTCTCTCCTCCTCACCATAATCCTGCCATCTCAGGACTTCTGCTCATGCTGTTCCCTCTGTCTGGAATGCAGTTCCCTCCCCTCTTCATCTAGTTAACTCTTCCTACTCCTCCAGCTCTCAGTCTCACCAGTAATTCCTTGGGGAAAACTTTCCTGCCCAAGTCAAATTCCCTCCTCATAGGCCCTCAAAGCAACATTTTTTTTTCTTCTTAATAGCAATTACACCAGTTGGCAATTTTGTTTGTGTGATTATTTGATTAGTGTCTTCCTCTCTCCCCTCCCCCACACTGAGTTGTAACCTCATGAGGGCAGGGACTGTATGTTCTGCTAACCATTGATACCTTAGTATCTAGCAAAATTTCTGGCCCATGCTAAGCTCTCAATACATATTTGTTGAATAAACAGATAGTTGAATGAACGAATATATAAATGAAGGAAAGAGCTAGAGATCTGGAAACTTCTAAAATATATTTTTTAATTGACCCAAAACAACTGTTGTAGAATTACTACATTATTTATTCAAAAGCTGTCATTCAAGTGCCCCAGATAATAATTTATATAGCATGGTGCTTATGTCCTCAAATGTATCCTGATATTAATATGGATTTATGGCTATAAGCCATAGTTTTAAGAAAACAAGTGCTATCTTCTTACAGTAGTAAAGCATGGTTTTAATCTCTTAAGAGCCTATCAAAAAGCAAGCTGGGATAATTTTATAACTGTGAATATCCTAATAAGAATATGATACTGCTTATTTGGAAAATTCAATAAGAATCTATTTGCAGACTTAATAGTACAAAGAAATTTGCCGAGGTATAGGTTACCCAGCCTTGTGAAAGCACAGCTCAAGACCAGACTGTTCCTGCTAATGTCTGTTTGACATAAGGTAGGGATTCTAAAGTGGCATATGATTTTTATCATCGTAAAATGTCAGACATATAGTCCCTATTTAGAGATTCCAGAGTAGGACCTTCCTGAAAGATTGCTCTGATCATTATATGGATGAAGGTAAACATCCATTATTATCTGGTGATAATAAGAGAGAACATTTACGGATAGCCACTTCTGTGTCAGGCAGTGTTCTAAGTGCTCATTTAATCCTCATAACAATTCTAAGCATGGTAGGGACTCTCATTTCCCCCAGTTTATAGATGAGGAGACTGAAGCACAGAGGTTATGTAGCTTTCCCAAGATCACACCCCTATGCACTCTGTCTGGCTGCAGAGCCCGAGTCTGTACTGGCCCGTGCAATACCCACTAACCCATGTAGTTGTTGAGCCCAGGAAATGCGACCAGTCAGAATTAAGACATGCTGTATGTGTGAAATGCACGCTGGATTTTGAAGATTTAGCATGAAATATATAAAATCTCTCATTAACAATTTTTTCTGTTGATTACATGTTGAAGTGCTATTTTAGATACACAGGGTTCCATAAGTCATGACTAAAATTAGTTTCATCTCTTTCTTTTCTTTTCGACTATGGCTACTAGAAAATGTTCAGTTACATGTATTCATGGCTTTCATTCTGTTTCTATTGGACAGCACTGGGCCACACTCTTCAGCTACGTTACACTCACTGTCTCCTCATCCAGTAGCAAAGTCTTTCACTGCTGGTAGTTAACGTTTTGTATAGGACTATTAGCATTGTGAATGTACTGTCAGCATGAATGATGAGGTGACAAATGTGGAAAGGAGCAAGAGACGAGAAGCAGAGGTGTCATCGACATTATCAGCAAAATCCAAAAGCAGCAAGACATGTTGGCTTGTCTTCAACACATGTACCTCTGTGGTTCTATTCATTGTATAGCATATGTCCTCATTTCTAGACTCTGTCCTGACTCAAGCCTTTGATTGGCAGATACCAGCAACCAAGCGACATTTTCCTTGGTCCCCACTAGATAATAGAAGAAAACCCATCCCCCTTGATGATTTACCGTGGGGCCCATCAACAGAACAATTCCCTCTACCCAGCAATTTCATTCATTCATGGATTTGTTCTTTTATTCCCAAGTCAGGTGAGAGATTTGCCTGGATGATTTGAGAAAATATGGGCTCTTTCTCCTCCTTTTTGCAGACCCTAAGGGACAAAGGATGTGGGGCCATGAGAGAGAGGAGAAATAAGAAGAGAGGGACTCTATATGAAATGGAGAGGACCGTGGCGGTCATGGCTCAGGGCACAGAAGAAGGAAGACAAACTGTCTGTCCTTGCTCTCTCTGTCCAGAAGCTCCAACCCCCCATCAGAGGGTGAGCTCCCCACACCCCCAGCCGTGTTCCTCACTCCTCCGACCTAGAAGCCTCTTTCACGATTTAAGTTTTAGATTTTTTTCATCTAAACCTGCAAAGGGGCAGAGTAATTAGCCAGGTTAGTCATGCAAGACTAGAGGAGCGTGGACCACAGACAACATGAGTTCTGATGACTCCAGAAAACTTTCTTAAGACCTGAAAAAATATTTTAGAGTTACAAGATGAAGTGGTGATGCCTGAAGACTCAGTAATGTCTGAGGCGTGAACATTGCATCCTGGACTTGGGGTTTTTCTGGCTCTGGACAGGATAATCCAAGGGACATAGCGCTGGGCAGTCTAATTCCTTAAGAACAGGCATGAGCCCCAGGCTTAAGTTCCTGAAGACAGAAAACATACTTATTTTCCCTTTTGCCCCAGAAATCTCTTTGTGTTGGCTCAGCGGACGATGGATGTAAGGACAGCCCTACTTAAACAGACACACACACACACACACACACACACACACACACACACAAATTAGAAAATGCTTCCTACAAAATAGAATGAGGACAAAATAATAAAAAGCATAAACATCATGACCATATAAACAACTTTACCCTGATTTTGTCTTTAAATTTGTATATATTTTTTGCTGAGTCTTCATATGTCATCCACTAGAATGTAAGCTCTATGAGGGCAAAGTGTTTTGTTTGTCTGTTTTGTTTCTTGTTCTATTACCATCATTTAGAAAAGTGCCTGGCCCATAGCAGGTACTCAAAAGATGCTTGTTGGAAGGAAGGAAGGAAGGAAGGAAGGAAGGAAGGAAGGAAGGAAGGAAGGAAGGAAGGAAGGGGGAGATTCCACACTCATATAATTGGAAAGAAATGCCTCAAAATGTTAATGAAGACTATCTTTAGGTGGAGGGATTATGAGTGAATTGTATTTTTTCTTCATAATATTTTGCATTTTTCAATTTTAAAAAAGAATTATTTATAATTTGGACAAAATAAATATTAGTTTAAAAATACTTCTGGACAATAACTTTTAAAGGCATATTGGTATGTTTTAAATAATATAGATACTTCTTGCTTATCACTCCATGCCCTAGAGCACTAGATGACATTCTGTACGGAGGCTGCATCTCAGCTCAGGAGCTACTGTGTCAGACCCTGTGGACACAAAAGACTGACTATGGCAGAGCCATTGCCCTTAAAGCAGGTTATAGGGAAGAACATCTCAAGGAGTGATAATAAGCTTTACAAAAATCCTTGCAATTTAATTGCAGTTACGTTTTTATATTCATCATCACATTGAAACACAAAAAATGTCTGAGAAATCAGGGCAGGTGTTGTTTCCCTCTACAGAAGAGGTTGTGTTAGAGAAAAATGGGCAGCTCTCTTGAGGCCAAGCAGTTAGAAAGTGCTAGACTCACACACTCATGGCTTTGTGTGGCCCTGTGTTGTCCGCTTTCCAAGAAGCTGTAACAAGGAGGCTCTGGCCGGGTCCTGAGGAGGAACTCTCACTGGACATTTGTGCTTTCCTAACCACATGTGGCGATTTCCAATTAAATTTATTAAAATCATTCATCTCTTCAATTGTGCTAGCCACCTTTCAAGGGCTCAATAGCCATATGTGGCTGGCGGCTACTGCACCGAACAGCACAGAATACGACCTTTCCATAATCCCAGAAAGTTCTATTGGGTAGCTATGTTATACGTTCATTTAAATGGGTTTTATAAGCAAAGAACAATCAATGTGCACTAACAATTACAATATGTGAGACCTCAGTTAAACTTCCTAACAACTTCTAGAGGAAGGCTGTATTTATTATCTCCACTTTCCGAGCAGGGAACTGAGGCCAGAGGGATTAAGCAACTCACTCAAGATCATGTATCGAGTGAGGAGGTGTCGTGAGGACTTGTACGCAGCTAGTCTGGCACCAGAGTTGGTGTGTTTAACCACTGTCAGTCATTCTCCAAGTGTGGTCCCTATGCCAACAACCTCAGTATCACCTGGAAATGTAACTGTTAGAAATGCAAATTCTCAGGCTGCACCAGACTGACCAGAGCAGACGTTCATGGAGGGGCCAGCAACTCTGTGTTTTAACCAGCCCTCCTGCTGACATCGGACATACCCAGCCCTGTGCTAGGCCTTAGCTGCTGGTGTCTTTTAAACTGGCAGTGGTATGCCTAAAAAATCTTTTTAGTAGAATAAAAAGAAAAATTGTTAGCTAACGTGTACTGAGCGCTTCCTCTATGGCAGACTCGGGTCTATTTCTCACTCGAATGGACTTGGAGCCATTATCTAAGCTGCCCGTGGCCACACAGGTAATAAGTGGTGGGCAGGGGTATGAATCCAGGCTCCTGGCTCTAATGCCCATCCGCTTCACCAACAGGTCTTTCTTAGTGGACAGTAGAGAAGCAGCTCATCCATCAGGTCTCTAAATACAAATGAGTTTTTAAATTCTCTGCTCCTGGAGCATCCTTCTCTTCACTCTTCTCCTAGAGGAGACCCTGCTCTCCAAGTCTCATTCTATCATTTATTATTATTATTATTTAGCCCAACGTAAAAATAACATTTTACGTCTACCCTAGAAAGGGCCAACGTGAGGTTCAGAATGTTCATTCTTGGAGGTTTTCGAGCAATAGAAATTCACTCATGCATTCTTCCATGTAACAAATTACTGAGTGCCTACTATGTGGTAGACACAGTTCTAGGCAATGAAAAGAAAACAATGAGTAAGAGACAAGGCTCCTGTCCTCATGGGACTTATGTTCTACCGGGAAAGGCAGACAATAAACAGGTAAGAGAATAAATGATAACAAGAAATGCAGATTGTAAAAAGTAGTAGAAAAGAAATAAACAAGATGCTGTGTTAGGGAATAAATGATAGTCGTTAGGGATGCCTCTCTGAGAAGGTGACATTTATGCTGATACATGAAGGATAAGGAAAACCCTGTCATCCAAAGAGCCTAGGAAATGGCATTCCAGGTAGAGGGAATAGCATGTGCAAAGGCCCTGGGGTGGAAAAGACTTGGCTGGTTCTAGGAGCTGACAGGCTGTTGAACACAGGGGTAGGGGGAGAGCTAAGCTGAGGATGGACATATAGGAAGGGTCCAGGTCATGCAGGGCCACATGGGCCAACGGAAGAAGTTTGGATTTTATTTGAAATGGGATTTTATGCTTTAACAAAGGGTTGGCATGATCGGATTAACACTTGTAAAAAAAACCATTCTGGATGTGAAGTGATTTTAAAGGGTCAAGAATGGAAGCAGGGAGTATAGTCAGGAAGCCGTGGCTGTGGTCCACAGGATTCACAATGGAGATGAAAGTAAGTGAACAGATACAAGAACTATGCTGGAGGTAGATTACTGTGTGTTCAGTATCTGATTAATAGGTGACAAATAAATATGTGTTAAATGAATGAATGGCTGTATGAATGAATGAATGAATGGATATTTCTAGATTGCAGCCCTGGACAGTGTCTTATTCAATATGTTTCCCCAGTATTTATCACAATGTCTATTTAATAACAACTTATTGAACAAATAAACCTGGCAAGGGGACTGTAAAACAGCTTCTGGCAAGAGCTCTAATTTTCTTCTTCTGAAAATAATAAAGTACTGGATCTACTTCACAGAGCACATTTTATATGCTAATTGTGCATTCATCAAATAGTCCTCACAACCACCCTGTGAAGTGGTCCTATTGTCATCCCCATATTACAGCTGGGGAAACGGAACTTCACAGACATACATGCAACACATTTATTCCAGAAGTGTTTATTGAGTGCCTTATGTGTTGGGTCTCATGGATAGTAAGCAGCAGATCTAGTCTTGAACTTAAGACTGTCTGATTCTGAAGCCCAACCTCTTTTACTAAGTTAAACTACATCTAGTGAAAATTAGAGAATTGAAAAATCTATAACTTCTCTCAACCTGCTCTGTACTTTATAAGTAACAGCAGGTACAAAATGAAAACTGGTTCGGCTGGGTAGAGAGCACACCATACGCCTGTACCTCTGACCTTTCATCTCCCCCTCCCCCCAACACTTCTCTGTGTGACACCAGGATCTCTTGCTCTGGGTGGAGACAGGGAACTGGCCGGCTCCACAAGTCTGCATTCCCACTTGCTGTCCCAAAGGTCCAACTGCCTTCAGCAATCTGACATTATGCCCTGATTGCTAAGTCTGGTCTGGCACAGGGACAGAGAGACTCCGAGGCTGAGGAGTTGAGAATTCTCACTGGCCACTTGGGAGGGCCAGATAATACAAGTGAGACAGACGCTGGCATGCTAAAAAGAGGGAGTGCTATTTTGAGAATCTGTCCAAATAATGTTTCACAATGGAAAACGGGTGGCACTCTGCAGAGGATGTGACCTGACAGGAGTTATGACTCTGGCATCAGTGCCTTGGGGTTCTATTTTTATTGCTAAAACTTGCAGTTTGAACTTAAAAAAGTTGGTGCCTCAGACAAAGTAAAAATTGGTGTGAAATCTGGAAAATTTTTCTAGAAAATATTATAGATCAACATAGGAAGGTCAATCTATTAAACACATCATGCCATATCTACATAAGGAATACCTTGCAGCGACTAAAAGATAATATGAAGCACTATTTGTCCACAAAGAAATATGTTCAGGCTGCAGTTCTTTGGGGAAAGAGGTAATTACAGAGTGTACATCTATGGCATTATTTTGTAAAATATATGCATGTTTACACGTGCATTGAAAAATTTGGAAGGAGATACAAAAAAATAAAAGGTGATTATTATGCCTTTACATTTACACATTATGAACTTTTTACAAGACGTATGGTTTATGTGTGTATAATCAGAAACACAAAAACAAAAAACATGGTGAACAAAGGGTCCCTGACCAAGTGACTAAGGGGAAGCCTGTAGGGTAAGGGTTAGGTAAGAAAGGACCAAAGTCTTTAGCTCATGCTTTGTTTGGAATATTCTCATGAAAGATACTTTTCTATTTCTAAAATTATCCCGAAATTGCTTATATTATATTGATTAGATATGAAATGCAGATTAGATGTGTAGATTTGGGTTCAAAGAACATCTAAAAAGTTAATGAAGGAAAAAAGAAGAAATAAAAATTAATCAGCCATTATATCCACAGGTGTATAGTCTGTTCATAAGAACTAATTAACATGGAATTCTTTGGCTGGGGAGAGGACATCTATTTACATAGGGGTGACAGAAGTCTGCTGAAGGCATAAAGCCTTAGGAAAGGGGAAAATGAAGTCTGCAAGGTAGGCAAAGACCTTCAAGCACCTTGACTATGACACATTTAAGAGGGGAAACAGAAAGCTCACCTCACCATGTGCCAATGTCAAATTCATCTGTTATGTTAATTTTCCGTAGTTCTTCAATTTAGAGAGAGACTTTTTTCCCCCTCAACTTTCTCCTCAACCAGATAGTCTGCCTAACCATTGATTTATTTAAACTGCATAACAGCTTAAGTATATATTTAACTTGAAGGAGATTATGTTTTTCATTATTACTTTCAAAGAATAAAGAACACATTAAATATTAAGCAATTATGTAGCATCAAGTTCTATCTAGATGTGTTAAGGGTTAAATTGTGTCTTTCCAAAAATTATATGTTGAAGTCCCAATTCCCAGTACCTCAGAATGTGACCTTATTTGGAAATAAAGTTGATACAGGTGTAATTAGTTAAGATGAGGTCATACTGAATCCAATATCACTGGTATCGTCCCATAAAGGGGAAATTTGGACACACACAGAGAGAGACAAGCATAAATGGAAGACACTGTAAAGAGACACAGGGAGAAGATGGCTATTTATATACCAAGGAGAGATGCCTGGAACAGATCCTTCCTTTATAGTCCTCAGAAGGAACCAACCCTGATGACCCCTGATTTCCAACTTCTAGTCTCCAGATTGTAAGACAGTAAGTTTCTGATGCTTAAGCCACCCAACTTGTGTACTTTGTTACAACTGTTTTAGCAAACTAATGCAAGGTGCAATATATCCTAAGGATATGTGTGTGTTTAATTCTACCAGTAGTCAATGAATGGGTCATCATGTCTTCCTCCTTTATAGGGATGTCACCAAAGCACATAAGGAAAATCATGCTCAAGCTCAGTTAGAGCCAGAGGTCATCTTCATCTTCTCTTTCTGGATCTCGGTTCCCCCCAGAAACTGTTCTCAATCCTGTTCTTAGAAGGACACCACGAATGGGAAAGTCATTTCTCCCAACCAAACCAATCCCTTGAAGAGATGTGGACTTTTCTCTCCATTAAAAGCAAAAACACGGGGCAGCTGGTTCAACAAGGTTGCCGGTTCGATCCCCACATGGGCCACTGTGAGCTGCACCCTCCACAACTAGATTGAAACAGCCACTTGACTTGGAGCTAGTGGGTCCTGGAAAAACATACTTAAATAAATTTTAAAAAAATTTTAAAGCAAAAAAAGTTCAGAATTAATTATTAAAAGTACCATGAAAAATTTAAGGAAGACTTTGCACTTGCTGAGTTTTCAGGAAGAGAAGAAAATCATTATCTAATGTGAAAAGTCTTAAGCAGCCATCTGCATGACAGATATAAGTAGATTGATTCCCACAGGTGGCATGAGGAGAGAAGGGAGAATGGCGAAACAAGCAAAATAAAGAACCAGGCAGGGGATGTATGTAACTGAGCTCAGTGTTGAGATCACGTTACTCCCTTTCTTAAAATCCTTCAGTAGTTTCTTATTGCCCTTAGAAGAAAATCACATTCCTGGCCACGGCTTCCAAGTCCGTTTTCTTTAGTCTCATCTCGTCCTTTCTCTTAACATATCACTCCCTTTCTATTCCCTAACACCACCAAACCCTTCTCGCCTGCACGTTGCCCCAGCTGTTCACATAACTGGCTCATCCTTTAGGTCTCAACACAGAAGTCATCTCCTCAGAGAGGCCTTCCATTGCCACTGGATGTAACACAGAGCCCCTCTCTGCCATCTTGCTTCCATCTCCCAAGTTTTAATTCTCTGCAGGGCACTTATGACTTTTTTGTTTAATTATTTCTTTGTTGATGATCTGTTTCTCCCTTCTAGAAAGTGAGCACCTTGAGAGCTGGGACCCTGTCTGTCTTGAGCACCAGTGTAAATTCAGCATCTAAAATGATGCTTGGAGCACAACAGGTCTCAATAAATGTTTGTTGAATAAGCAAATGGACCATTTTCACTTAAATTAATAAAGAAGTGTGGCAGTTCATGGGATATTGCAGTCAAATTCTGTCAATGCCACTTCTTAATACTAGTAGTGTAGATATGGGGGGCATTTTTAACAAAATTGAGCACGCCACATATTCTATGAGAGGCTGAATGGTTTTTTTCTTGACCCTGGAGTGGGAAGGTATGATTGTATGATTGCTTTGTGTGGCAGTAAACAAATCTTAGTATATGATGATGCACTTTGGGCTTGAAAGCCTGGCACAGTCAATAGAAAAGAAATGCTACATAAAGAGGTGCTACATAAAACTAGTAAATTAAATTTCCAAGCTCATGTGTTAGGCTATTGACTTCCCAGATTCTCTCATACAGCATGGTAGTTAAGATCAGGGTCTCAGTAGTCAGACAGCCTAGGCTTGAATCCTAACTCTGCTCCTTCTTGGATGTGTGACCATGAGCAAATTATATAACCTTTCAGGGCCACAGTTTCCTCATCTGTGTACTGGGGATGATAATTATTGCATAATAGTTCCAACATTTTTATGTAATGAGGGTTTAGGAGCAACAATGTGTTTGAAAGAAAATGTGAAGCAATATGTTTAGGAGCTGGTTTTGCAGGGTAAAACACAGTCTACTTAGTTCATCTATTTTGAGGTCCTGATGGAAATTTGGTGACTACTAATGGCTTCCCAAGATACCCGTTGGTACCACTACTAGGTTGTGTAGATTTAACAAGACGTTTAAAAACCCTTAGCAGAGTATCTAAGGGCTCAACAAATGTTCCCTGATGTGGTTGTTGTTGTTATATCAGTGCCATGTAGATACTCATAAGAGCAACAAAAGCCCCCTTTCTAAACAAACAATCAAAATGGGTTTCCCAAAGTGGACATAGTGAAGATGGTGTCTTAGTCCATTCGGGATGCTAGATAACAAAGTACCACAGACTGGATAGCCTATAAACACCAGAAGTTTATTTCTCACAGCTCTGGAAGCTGGATATACAAGATCAGGTTGTCAGCACAGTTGCGTTCTGGTGATAGCCCTCCTCCAAGTTGCAGACTGCCATCTTCCTGTTGTGCCCTCACATGGTGGAATGAGTGCTAGAGCGCTCACTGGCATCCCTTTTATAAGGGCACTGATGCCACTCATGTGGACCCTACTCTCAGGATCTAATTACCTCCGAAAGCCCCTACCTCCTAAAACCACCACATTGAGGTTTAGGGATTTCAACATATGAAAGTTGGGGGACACAAACATTCAGTATATTGCAGATGGGCATCCCAACAAGTCCCAGAGAGAAACACTAATGTCCAGAGAAAAGACAAGGTTCAACTAATGGATATTTAAGGACTGCAAATGCAATTTTCCCCAAAATAGTTTCTCGCAGAAAAGAGTCTCCTTATGTTTGAATCATTACAAAGTCTTATATTCTTTTGCAATTATTTTGTACAACAAAGTCCTGTTTGGGGAAGAAATATTTACCTGAAACCATCTCAGTCAATATTAGTACGAGAGGCTTACAAAATCAGTTAAGAAAGAGGCAAAGAAATTTAATACAGATTTAGTCATTGTTTCTGAGGATGTCACTTCACAATTATGAGTGATGGATGTTTGTATAAACAAAGTTTTTGAAGTTTGTTTTAAGAAGCAATATAAGTGGTACTAGTGATTGTGAATGTAAATCTTAATCTAGGACTTGAAATGTCTTCGTGTTTCCAAATGGGTTCTTGGCCTAGGCATGAAATTTCTTGTGATGGAATCATAACAAATAACAAAGAGTGTTATAGAGCAAACAATTCAGAAGGCAGGGAAAAATTGATTTGATGGCTCAAAAAGAGGCCATAGTAACCTACATGCCAGAGACCCATGTAAAAATGTGAACACAAACGTTCCTTAGAACAAGAATGTTTTAAGAAGTACTTTTTCTACGTTAATATTTGTTGTAGACTGAATGTATGTGTTTCCACCCCCCAAATTCATATGTGGAAGCCTTAACCCTCCAGTATAGCTATATTTGGAGTAAGGAAGTAATTAATTAAATAAGGCAATCATGGTGGGATCCCAATTTGATGTAATTAGTGTGCATATAAAAAGAGACACCAGAGAGCTCTCTCTCTCTCTCCACCATTTGAGGACACAGTGGGAAGGTGGCCGCCTGCAATCCAAGAAGAGAGTCCTCACTGGGATCTGAATTGATTGCCACCTTGATCTGGACTTTCCAGTCTCCAGAACTGTGAGAAATAAATTTCTGTTGTTTAAGCAGAAGCATTTATATGGTAGTTTGTTATGGCAGCCTTTATTTGTCGGGGTTCACCAAAGAAACATAACCAATATTTATTGTTTATTTGTTTGTTTATTCATTGGAATTGGCTCATTCAATTGTGGAGGGGAAAGTGTCTCAAGCTCTACAGTCCCCAAGCTGGAAACCCAAGAGAGTCAATATGTAGTTCCAGTCTGAGCCCAAAGCCCAGAGAACCAGGAGAGCCTATGGTGTAAGTTTCAGTCCAAAAGCTGGCAGGTTTGAGAGGCAAGAAATGCTAATGTTTTAGTCTAAGTCTGAAGGCTGGTAAAGATCAATGTCTAGCTCAAACAGTCAGGCAGAAGAAGTTCCTTCTTACTCAACCTTTTTCTTCTATTCATGTCTTTAGTTGACTGGATGAAGTTCACCCACATTAGAAGGAGGGTAATTTGCTTCACTAAGTCAAGTGATTCAAATGTCTCATCCAAAAACACACTCACAGACACACCAAGAATAATATTTGGCCAAATGTCTGGGCACCCCATGGCCCAGTCAAGTTAACACATAAAATGAGACATCAAAAGTCCACCCCTTGTCAACTTGGCACCCACATGCATTTCCTTAAACCAATATAATAGTGATATAATTGATATAATTATAAATTATTGTTTGTTGTTTTATATGTGCATTTTTAAATATGTATGAGTAACATAATTGCTAAGCATAGTCATTTGACTAATCTGCACCCTAGAAAGTTATATTTTCAAATGACTGAAAACTTTTTTGAACTTCTCATTGAGAAAATGAGGGATTAGGTGATATTTGGGGTCACTTTTAAGTGGGCGCATGTGGTTTTTTATGAGGTTGTTATGTCAGTTAGACCTCAAATCAGCCTTGAGAGAGAGTAATATCTACATTATAACAATGAATAAATTGTGTCTCAAAGAATTTAAGTCACTGTCCAGGGCTGAATAGTCAAACTCAGGCTTTTCTACCCTGAATCTGGTGTGTACATCCACAGAGACAACCTAACACACACATTTTTTAAAAAGCATAACACACCCTTATATTTTGTTACATAAACAATATTTTCTATGTATCAGCCTCATTGTACTATTCTCTCACCTATTTAATTTACTTGTGACGCCCATTCACCTATGAATTACTCCTCAGGTAGTCACTAACCCCTCATGAAAAACCACACGGTAATCTAAGAGATAACTTTATGAGTTTTCTCATTTATTGCAACTAAAAAGAGTCTGTACTCTAGAAAGTCAAATGTGCTGAATAAGTTATTCAGTATGGAGGTAATAAGATAGCAAAAATATTTTTATGAGTTGGCATGACATATTCCTTCTGCCACTCATGGGATATGATAGGATATTATTGCCCTATAAAAATGTTTTTATATCATCCTGATATCATGTAGTCCCTACATATAAATGCTTCTAAAAATATCCATAATAAATGTTGGGTTATTTTTGCTTCTGGGAAAGATTTGCATAGGGAAACCTAAAAGAAATACTAATTTCCTATGACCAAATAAATAGAACTAATTTTCCTTGTATTTAAAGTACCTTACACATTTTAAAGTACATCAGTATAATAATGCCTTATAAGTAGTCTAAGAAACACTAATGTATCTTATATTAATTATTTAATTATTTAGCATTCTTGTACTAAGTTAGGTTGATTTCCCAGTGATTTTAATAAAAATGTCACATAAATTAAAAAATCATGTCATCGTCTTTAAAGAAAAACTCAAAATCAGCTTGCAAAACAGGCAATGAATAAAATAATCAATGTGATAGATAGCTATAGATTAGTTCATGCCTCTATCTACTTCCCAAAAAAAGACCATAAGGCCCCAGAGAATAAATATACATAAAAGCATATTTGATAAATAAAGATAAGAAGAAACAGAAAACAAATATAGATCAAAGATGGATAATTAAATCAGAAATTATGACTGAAAGTGCTTAGATAAATGATTACATAAATTAATGGGATTATTACTGAATGTCTGAGGTGTCATGTTCTGAATTTCGTAGTCATTGGAGCAATAAGGAAGGAGGAAGAAACAGATTAGATGCAATCAGTGCTTCTCAGACTTTCCCTGTAAAGTTCAAGAATGACTCCTGGGATACATAAACTGAAACAAGCTACCAGAAGTGAAAAATAACTTTATGACTTAGCATAAGAATTCATGGAAATACTGCATTCTATCATTAATACATTGACAATTGTTTTAATGAAAAAAATAATTATTTTTGTTAGTCCTATCTGTGAGGACTGTTCTCCAGGATGAAGTAGCATGCTGGTTCTGTAGCTTAAAACCATATTCCCACAACATTGTACATTTCCTCTTACCTCTGGGAAGTAAATATATAGTTTGAAAAGCATATGTTTACAAAGTTCTCATTGTCTGATTTACTGTGTAAAATCATACAACAGACTTTTTAAAGTGAAAAATTTTAATTTAAATATATATGCAGGGCTATACCCCAGGATATAGTATAGGAAGGAAATAGATTATACTTTATAGAGATTGAAACCCAGTCTTGAATTAGCACATGTCTGCTTGGATTATGGTGACCTACTCCTAATCTGCCTTCTAATCAAAGCTAATATAAATCCTTTCTGGAGGAAATAATATCTAGAGTCTCTATAATTTTTTTCATATTACATGTCTGGCATTCAATTTAAAATTACCAGACAGACCAAGAGGGAAAACAGACAATAAAGACCCACAAATGATCCATGGAGTGGTAGTAATTGCTTTGGCCAAGAAAAGAAATTTCAACCCACATGTAAACAGGAGGGAAATTTTTAAAACCAAGCTGGTTTGCTGATTACTCTGCCTGAGAAGTTCAAAATTCGGAAACACCAGGTATCATGGAAGGCAGAGGGCAAACACGGTTGAAAATAGGGTGATTAGTTGAAAATCTTTAAATGGAGCAGCTGTATCCCCTATCCAGAAAGGTAATTATTCTGTCTAACAGGAGGTCACTGGTTTATTATGTGAAGACATTGGATCAGAATGGTTCCAACTTAGGATGGAGGGTAGAGTGAAGTATGAAGCTGAATCTGCTTACTGCGTGATGGGATTCCCAGACTAGTATTGAACCTGCTCTGAGAACCCTGGGAACTAGGCGTTAGTCTCTCCAGGCTCCCTTCAGGAGCTGTCTTCTCACAAAGACTTTTCTGCAGGTGATGATATTTGGGGACTCCAAAGAAATAGCTCTCTCCCAATCACACCATCTTAAAGTGAAGTCCACAGTCAGTAAATTCTATGCATAAATGCTTTTAGTGCCTTATATTTTAGTGGAGAGACAAGAATCCCCAGATATTTGAAGAGAATCATAAACATACAAGAGAAGGAAAGTGAATAGGAAAATATTAAGTGAAGGAGTAGAGAGAAAAGAGATTATATTGGAAATGGAAGAAAACTTAAAGCAACACATATATGTAATAATCTTAGAAATATAGGAGTACACTTTGACTTTCCACCAAAGACTGAAGACACTCAAGATATCCCACCGAAGGGAAAAAAAAATTATGTGTGTGTGTGTGTGTGTGTGTGTGTGTGTGTGTGTAAATAATGCACCCATAGAATAAAAACAAGGTTTAATAAAAATGAAACAGTCAGAAAATAGTAGGAAACATTCATATATTTGTAATAGATACAATAAAATTTAATTGAGGAGTTGGAATATGAAGCTAAGGAAATATCCCAAAAGTACAACAAAAACGAATGAAGAAGAGAAGACTTACAAGATCAATTATGAAGTCTAACAGTTACAAATTCCAAAATGTAAGACAGAAAAAACAGTGCATAAGAAATTATCAAAGACATGACAACAACAACAACAAAAATCCTACATCTGAAAAGTATAAGTTTCCATGTTTAAAAGGTCCACTAAATATTCAGCACAGTATGTTAAAAAAAAACCAAACCCATGCCAGAGCACAAGTCAAAGTTTTTAGAATGCCCAGGATTTAAAAAAATCCAAAAGCTTTCAGAAGGGAAAAGAAAAGGCGCTGCCATGTGAAAGGCATCTGATGTCTCAAAAAAAAAAAAAAAAAAAAGTGAATGGAAGAAGGCTGTGAGAAATGCCTTCCAAATTCAGAAGAAACTCAAAATTCTCTACCCAGTAAGTCACAAGCCAAAAATGAGGATAAATGAAGATAGTTTTGCACATACATGGGCTAAAAACATTTATCTGCTATGAAGTTATATTAAGAAGCTCTTTGAAGAGGTGCCTTTGCAAAATGAGAGGAAACCTGATATACTACAAGTGGGGGCCCAGCACAGGAGAATTACAATTTGATAATGTCAGTTGATAATATCTAAAGTTGGGAAACCAAGAAATAGCAACCCTGCATTTATTTAGACACGTGTCATAAGCAATAGTTAGAAGAGTTTGGCGTGGTTGTCTCTGCAAAGCAAGACTGGAAGAGGGGCTGGTAGGGGCTAGGTACTATTGGTTTTCATTATAAGCCCTTTAGATCTATTTGAAGTTTAAACTCTGTACATGAGTACCTTGATAAAAATTAAAAATCTATTAATTTTTAATTCTGTGGGTTGAAAACTTTAATTAATAGTGCCACATTGTACTCAAAGTTGTTCTAATTAAGAGAGAGAGAGAGAGAGAGAGAGAGAGAGAGAGAGAGAGAAAATTCCAGTAAGCTCTAACTGCTAGTCCACAACTCTCATCTATAATTGACACAACTGAATGGTCATAAGTAACTTGATTCACTGACTGCCTGTGTTGGCTCCTCCCCCTCTTCCAGAAGCCGACATTAAGACAAGAACATGAATGTTAGTAGTTTAAGAGGTGGTTCCAAGAAACAGCATTAGGGGAATAGGGAATTGTAAGAACATGTTTCAGCATTATTTCAGTTAAGCGCTAAAGAAGCAGAGGTAAGTATCTACCAACTCCCATCTGTCATTGACTGAGAGCTGTTCCTAAGGGGCCATTAAATCCTGAGCACCCCTCAGGTCCTCAGAGGAAGCTCTGCCCACCAGAATAACACTCCTGGAAGAAGAGTCAGTATCAGCTCACTTTTATAATTGTAACTGGTTGATTATATTATTTTGAGCTCTTCAAACTTAATCCCAATGAAATTAAATCATGAAACTGGAGCACTATAAAAGCTTCCTGAACAAGGAAAACAGATATGCATAGAGCTTCTATATTGTAAAAGTTATAAAATATAGATTTTAGTTTCTTAGATTAGCTTCAGCTATAGAAATATGTTACAGTCTTACTTGATATTTGGAAAATTTAAATACTGCACTGAAACTGCCTTCTCAGAAAGATAAGGAAAAGTTGTTTAGAAACTATTTAAATTCCTATGACCACAGAAGTACTAAGAACAAAGAGAATTTTTGGAAATTAGCCAGGTGGGACAAAGGTCTTTAAAATTAAACTATACATGTTCTGATACTTGTTATTGTAATTTAAAAATTGAATTAACTTTTGTCATTCTTTTGGCTGCCCAGTATCTGAACCCTTCCTATGTTTGGGGAATTCTTGACCTCATGAGTCTTAGTAGGATGCAGAAACAGTCTCCCAGTTCCAGAATTTAAAGTTCCAGATAATTACTTTTCTAGCTTTCTTTGTGGTGAAGCACGTGCTCGTGACCAAGCCTCAGCAAATCCAAAGTCTCCTTCCCAGAATTGGAATGGGCATCTAGTAACGTACAGAAGCAGGGTTGGCAGACAACCATCTCTAAATGCAATGGCAATTGTAGCAAGTTAGTTTTGGGGGTGGGGGGGGCAGCAGTGATGCTATGCTAGCTCTATTCAGTGACATGTGAGGTGACATAAGTTGAGGCATCTAGTGATTGGTAGCAGTGACAGTGATGTCCCCACTTGACCGGATGTTTTGGGTCTTTATGACCCAAAGGCTGCATGTTCTCCAGCCTTCTCGGAAATTCTGTAAGCTATCTGATGCCTTTCAATAAATTCCAGTGAGTACTTCAGTAAGTCAAAGCTGATTTCAGTTAGTTACAACCAAGAAAGCTTACTTACTACTTCCAAATTTAGTACCAGGAAGTGTGGCGTTGTCAGTAGCAAATGCTGAAAAATTACTGGCACAGTCAGACTTCTGAACACGTATTAACACAGTGCTCAGTACATGTTTTGAATGCCCATTTCAGATATGACTATAGGAAAAAATTAAATGCAGAGATGATCTCAGAAGGCAGAACCAGGGATCATGAAGGACACAGTAAAGAGTATTCCCTACAGAGACTGGAAATAGGGCCAACCTGGTTGACTGACTAAGGAACTTCTCTCTCAGGCAGGCATCTCACCATTCCTGTGCAGTTGGATAAGATATGTGTCATGGAAAAGTGCGAGTTGTTTTCTGCTTTTGCCCTGTCCCAGTCAGACTTTCTATTGTAATCTATTGCGGGACCTTGAAGAGCAAACACAGTCACGGATCAGAGGAGACAACTGAACATTTGTATTAACGTTGTTTTTAGCTTCTATAAACTTGGCACGTTAACATCTGCCCTGCCTGTGTATGCCAGACACACCTGCTACTGGACAACCTAATAATATGCCCAAGTCACCTTGCCTTAGCCAACTGCCTTCCTCCAGTAGGAGTCTTCCTTCAGGGGGTATGCTTTTTAAATATAAACAAATCAATCCAGAGTCTACCCCCTATATCGCCTCTCTAATAGGGTTCTCAGACTCCCTGGCTACTATATACCCATCCTAAGTACCTTAGGGCCAGGTACCTGACAACTAGGGGAAGCCCCTTTGCCCTCAAGTACCGAAATTAGTGAAACTAGCCAATCGTAGGCCTGCTCACTTGCCTCACCCATCTCTGCTTGCAGAAACCACAATCAAGACTCTTTCCCACATGTCTGTCTTCTCATCTGCCTCATGACTGACCCTAGTTGCTTCCCCATGTAGTCCCCTTGGCATGATGCACTCTCTTTCTTGGAACTGTGAGTGAAATAAATTATCTCTTTGATGGCAGTCATCTCCTGGCCTTACTGTATCTAAATAATAATAGAATAGATTTTAAAAACTATATTACCCAGCCATCCTGGACTTGGATGTGGTAATTTGATGAGACTTAGGGTTACCTTCACGTAGGGAGTATGTGAATAATTTCAATAAAGGCATAAACACTTGGTAAGTGTATGCAGTCAGTTACGTGTATTAGGCAGTCAGAGGGGTGGGCTGTAGCAAACGTTCATGTTTCCTACTCGTCTATTACTCTCTCTCCTTCCAGGGCAAATACCAGTTTTATTCAGGTTTTCATCCCTCTCTCCTGTGATTCAAGGGATCATGACCTTTTCTCTCCTCCAGGAGTAAATTCTATTTGTTCTGAGCCAGTCAGAGCTGTCCCTTCCCCCTTGCCAGTGATTGCTTTAGGGCTGAGGAGGGGACCCAGCTCTAGTTAATAATCCCTGAAGAGAAATGTTCTGGGATCTCTGGGAAGTTTTCTCATGACTACAAAGGAGAATACTGGGGAAAAAATGGCCATTTCTGTCACTGTACATTGCTGTGTCAGGGTGTAACCTAACTGTAGCAGTCACCTTACTCCCAGTACGCCTGAGGATAAGACCAATGGCAAGAAAGAGAAATAAAAGAGCCACTAGAAAATGAAGCCAGAACAATATGTCTCATGGTTGTAGCTCACTCTTTCTTTGGACTTCTTGATTTGTGAGATAGTAAATTTTCTTATCATTTAAACCAGAGTCAGGGTTTTTGAGAATTGAAGCCCACAGCATCCCAGCTGATCTCCCTGCTTTTACTAAGAGTTAATAAGAAGAAACAAAGTGTTCCAGAGATATCAGTCTGACTCTAAAACTTGTAAATGTGATCTTTCATCACATGAGTTGCTATCATTTAATTGCTTATGTAAAATGTGCTTGTTATGTAAAATTTCATTTGTTCACCTATATCACAAAATGTTTATTATTGGAAATTCAGTGGTTTTTTTTTTTTCCACTTACGATGTATATGAACTCAATGGGCTGTGGTTGATTTAGCTATCACTACAAATCCTGCATGGGTTTATTTATCAAAGAGAATCTTCATTAGCTTTTACAGCTGTAGAGAATAAAGATACCTCCGATAGCAGATCCAAACGTTGTGTAAAGCGTTGTTCTTACACAATTTGCAGATGTCTCATATTTAAGCACATCTACTTCTCTGACTAAGCAGATCACCATTGAAACATTCATATACCTTCCATGTTTGGATTTCTGATCATGTGGCCCACTGCTGAAAAAACCTAGATGCTCTAGATTCTTTTTCCACTTTCAGCTCTTTATTAAACTAGTTCATGGCCTGGGTAATTGGGGCTGCTCCCAACAGACAATTCTTGAGGTGTCTATTTCACACATTCATGGATGCCTCATTCTTCTTGCCTGACAAAGTGCACAGTTTCTTTTCTAATATATACCCACTGCCCTCAAAAATCTATCCAGGCCTAAATTGCAGAAGCAGACATCTATCAAATTCAAAGTAATTTTTCACCATATTGCAACGGTAAACAAAGGGTATCCTCACCTCTGAGTTGGGGGCAGAAAACTTGATGAAATATGGTTCATTTCAGTTGTTAAAAATGTTTTCATTAACTTTCATCAATCTATAAAAAAGGAGTAAATTGCTTTAAACCATTAATACCTTTATTATCAGAATTCACACCATCAAAACAAAATCAAATTCCACCCAGATTATGTGAGTTAGAGAAAAATATGTGAACCTAAGTATCTAAATATAAGGTTATATGAATGTACAAGTCATTCCAGCTCTTTGGGGAACTGGTTTTGATGATGTTTGAGTAAAGTTCTTTACTAATGTTTTATCCACGTGAGCATGGGAATATGCAGGGTCCATTATATATTTACAACATCTGATGATTAAAGGAAAGATTCCAGGGCTGTGAAATAATTGGCACTGTCCTTTAAAAATCAGCACCTGAGAAGGAATGCAAACAAATAAACTCAGTATATCCAGCAACATTGACTAACTTCATAAATGTTCTATTTATTATAAATGCAAAAGGTGCAAAAGAGCACATACTGTGTGATTCCATTTATTTGATGTTCAGGAAAGTGGACAGATTGGGAAGAAGAATGAGAGAAACTTATAGGGTGCTGAAAGGGTTCTGTATCTTAATCTGGATGATGGTTCTACGGGTGTACACATCAATCTGTACAGTTAGGTTAGATATAATTAATGCTGCTACCCTCATGCACTTTACATATTTTATTATATACTTGTATGTGTACCCAATCAAGAACTTGCTTATCAGTAAGCTATTAAATAGATTTTGGTTAAATGTTGGTAGAATTTCTAAATCTACGATGAAATATTGACTGAATTGAAGTTTCATGACAGAAGGAACCATGTCTGTTTCACTTAGCACTAGATACCCAGAGCATAATGTATTCTACCTGGCACAGGGTAGCAGAAAGAGGAAACAGAAGAGGGGAGGAAGAAAATTATTTTAGCTATTTTTCAGTTAATGTATTATAATTAATGCTGCCATCCATGTCATGCATTTGGGTTTTTTTTCCCCCCGTTTTAGTAAAGGAGATACCTTTGAGTAGGGCTGCCCCATAGACTATTTCTTACATAGAACATATGGGATGAAGAAAACATTTTTAGCACTTACTTATGCCTTATGAATAGGAAGAACTGAAGGGAGAAAAGAGGATAAATCAACCAGAAAGACCACAAGCTCCAGGCCCAGAGTGCAGAGGAGGATCCTATGATTTAAAGGGTGTGCTGACAGAAAGTACCTGGAAAGAAAGATTTAATGCTTAATACCTGGGCCAAGAGACTGAACAACGAGAAGCTGCCAATGAGATGCACTGTAATTGGATGGAAGCTGCTTCTCAGAACTCCCACTCACTGGAATAGTGTGACAGCCCCTCAGCAAGATGAAAGTGACAAGATGGAAGATGGGATACCCAAGGAAAGAGGAACTAAGAAATTTCTCTTCCTGTCCTTAGGTGGTGGCAAGGAGGAACACCCTGTTTGAAATAGGGCATCCTTTCTCATAATATATGGAGAGGGTTTCAGTCTTTGAACAGCTGGTATTCCTTTATAAGGAAAGACCTGTTTGTGAAAACAGGCTGTGGTAGGTGCATTTTGGGTTAAAGGCAGAGCCCAGGTTTCTGCCCCAGAGGAAGCAAACCCTGTGTAACAGTAAGAAAGAGGGTTGGAGCTGACTGGGGGCTTTTGGGAGAACTGTCAAGATGAATCCCTCAAGCTAACATTGGGGATATGAGGGACTGTGGGGAGGGAATGCTGATGCAATTTTATTAACTCATTGGCTGAATGATTTGTGTCGTAAACCCTCTTCACCATTTCTTCTTTGCAATCTTTGGTAAAATTTATGTTCTTTATTAATATTTTATAAAAGCGTATTTTTTTGTGGGAGAATAAGTGTAATTGCTGAATCCTACTTTGATCTTAGCACTAATTTAAATCGTCTTAGTCTGTTCGGGTTGCTGTAACAGGATACCATAAACTGGGTGGCTTATAAATAGAAATTTATTTCTTACAGTTCAGGAGGCTGGGAAGTCCACAATCAAGTGCCAGAACAGCGTCTGATGAGGGCCCACTTCCTGGTTCAGAGATGGCCATCTTGTATCTTCACATGGTGTAAGGAGAAAGGGAGCTCTGTGGGGTCTCCCTTTTTTTATAAGGACATTAATCCCATTCATGAGGGACCCACCCTCATGACCTAATCACCTCCCAAAGACCCCCACATTCAAGTACAATCACAATAGGGCTAAATTTCAACATCTGAATTTTGTGGGGAAAATGTTCATTCCATAACAGAAACTCAGACATATGGAGATGGCCAATATTGAGTTTGCCCCTATTTAGTCACTCTGGGTCTGCCATGTTTTTAAAAAAATTTTATTAAATTTATTGGGATAACATTGATTAATAACATTCTGTAAATTTCAGGTGTACATCATAATTCTTCTGTATCCTCAATTGTGTGCTCACCTCCTGAAGCCTATTTTCCTTCTGTTACCACATATTTGACCCCGTTTACCCTTTTGTCCTCTCCCCATTCCCCTCTGTAACCACCATTCTGTTTTCTGTATCAGTGAATTTGTTTTGCTTGTTCCTGTTGCTTTTTGTTTATATCCCACACATGTTCTTTCTTAAGAGTCCCTGGGGAAGGAAGGGCACCAGGAGGGCAGTGGAACAAAGGAGAGTGGGAATGCTAAAAATTGGATAGGCAGGCGCCAGGGAGCTGTGGGCCTGGATGAGAATGGCCCACGTAGTCTAGGAAGCTAAGCTCTCCTGCTTCATGGTAATCCAGATGGCACATGCACGAACCTGCCAAGCAGGAAGAAAAACAAATTTCTTCCCAGCGCTCCTTATGGAACATGGAGAATAAACCATAGCTTTCAAGCCAGACTGCCTAATTCCTAGTTTCTCTCTGGATTTATTATTTCCTAGTTTATCATTTATCAAAAATCTTTTTCTTTTTTTTCTTTTTCTTTCTTCAGCTATTCCAGTTTGGTCTCAGCTGGACCTAGTTCAAGGGCAGGAAATCATGTTCCAAGGTTGGGCCAGAAAGATAACAGGGCAAGAGCACCTCCCTGTGGCTGAGTGGCAGGAGAGCAAGAACAGGCTGGCTTCTGGATCTATTCTAGGGAAGAGAGAAATGCAAGGAAATAATTGGTGGGAGGTATAAGCTTTGTTTGGAGTTTTATCATTCAAGTAAGTGGCACTTTCCTTAGATCATTGTTTCTTTAGCACCACAAGGTGACAGACCATGAGGTCTGAAATGCAGAGAGAATATAGGTTCAGGATAGCCAAGATTTTTAAAGCCATTAAATGTATTTTAGCATGAAATGAACACTATTGTATGCAATCAGTTTCTGTTTGCATAACCATCAGATATATGTTAGTGATTTTTTTTGTGTGTGGTATGACGGGAAAATAATGTTTAAGTGAATATATAAATTAAATCATCTCTACTGGCATTGTTAACCTAGAAGAAGTATTGCATAGACAGTAGTAAGAACAAGGACATTCAGTCTGTACTTTCAAATGGGACTTGATCATTTTAACATTGTTCATTGGCAGAACTTCTTACGACGTTAGCATAGATTATATGCTATTTAATAAAAGATGGCAACAATGAAGTTAATTGTTTTTCTGTTCAACATTTACTTGAAGAGAAAAATCCCAAAATGTGTCGGGATTTCTGATGCCAGGAAACCATGAAATGTAAGGGTATATTTACAGTCAGGTTGACTTAGCTCATGGTATTTGGCATATGTATAATTGCAATTTGCATTCCAGTTACTTAAACTTAGATATCCTTGATCAGGCTGAACATACTGTGAGTAGAAGATCTCTTTTTCCAATAAATAAGATGGAGAGAGTCTTTGGAGAATGGCCTCACTGAATTGGTAAGTTAGTTTTCTCCGGGTTTTGGTGATTCCCCCGTTCTTCCATAATTTCTCAGTGCTCTGGCCATTTTCTGGTAAGTCATAGTCTTCCGGTTGCCTTTTCTTTTTCCCCAAAGTTGGGCAAGTTTTTCTTTGTTTTTTGATACAAACTGAAAGATGCCTTTGGTTTTATCTACCCACTGAATACAAGATGCCATCTCGGGATTACACAGGGATTCATGAAGGTATTCGAACAGTCGGAGCTTCTTCCTGCCTAAAATAAAGGAAAACAATGTCATGTTCCACCATGACTGTACACAAAGAACATCCTTGGGAAGAGTTTGTTGAGTGACTATAGAGTTAAAAGCTGCATTGGGACTACTCACCCCCTTAGGAATACATTTATGGCATCAGTTTTTGAGACTTGAAAGTCAAGTGTATATTTGACTTACTGAAGTTTCAGCTGAACCTTTTTTTCCTTGGGGAAGTTGTCAAAAATTTTGTAACTTCCTTCATTGGAAAAGAAAAGGATGGAGCCTCTCCACCTAAGTTTCCTATTTGTCAAATGGTCTTTCTTTATAGTTAAATCTTGACAGTTTTATGTCATCTTAAACTTTCTACAGAACAACAACAACAACAAAAAACTGAGCAAACTGGGCTATAAAGTTTAGTGGTTTTAAAGAGAAGCCTCAAAAGCCATTTCCAGAAAGCAAGTCATTTGAAGGGCTTTATTCAAATAAGTTAAGTCAAATGAGGTAAGGAATATGAAGTTATTTTATAAAATACAAAACAGTATGCAAATATAAGTGAAATTAACAACAAAGGTAAAAATGCAAAGTCTGGGTCTGCATAATGTCTTGAAAAGTTAAGAACAGAAAACTGGAGTAGAAAGTGTCAAAATATCTTCATGACATTTTGACATTGTTTATGAGCAGGGACAACAAAAATGCACAGAGTAGCAGACTGGATCAAAAAGTAAACCCAACCATATGCTGCCTCCAAGAGACACATCTCAGCTACAAAGACAAATATAGACTCAAAGTGAAAGGGTAGAAATTGGCACTCTAAGCAAATGGTATTCAGAGAAAATCAGGTGTATTTATTCTTATAACAAATGAAACAGAATTCAGGATAAAAAAGGTAACAAGAGACAAAGATGGACATTTCATAAAGATAAAGGAGACTATACAACAAGAAAATATAACAGTCATCAATATTTATGCCCCAATCAGGGAGCACCGAAATATACCAAGAAACTACTAACAGAACTAAGGGGAGAAATTGACCAAAACACAATTATAGTAGGGGTCCTAAATACATCATTGACAGCTATGGATAGATCATCCAAACAGAAAATAAATAATGAACTATCAGCCCTAAATGACACATTAGACAAAATGGACATAATTGACATTTATAGAGCACTTCATTCTAGAACATCAGACTATACATTATTTTATTGTGCACATGGAACATTCTCAAGGATAGACCATATATTGGGACATAAAACTAGCCTCAGCAAAGTTCAGAAGATTGAAATCATACCAAACATATTCTCTGATCACAAAGCTATGAGATTTTTTATTGCTGTGAAATAAAATGGTACTGAGAGTTTTTAATCTCTTTAGGAACACAGCCCTTTATATTTCAGAAAAATTAGGCAGGAAACTTTGGGAAGATTTATTGTGGTTTTTGTTTGATCAGTGGTTGGATTTCTTTGGTCTAATAGAGAATGAAGGTGACTGCCCTTTTTTTTACTTTGAATTGGCCTGTAAATGCCATGCCCCTCCAGATCTATCAGTAACAAAAAAAAAAATCCATGGCCAAATTTCATTTTCCCCTTGAGAAAGTGGAATAGTGGATTCCCAAACTGCTTTAAGCAGTCTCTGGGGAGAAATACTCTTGCATCAGTCATCATTTAGCCAAAAACCTCAAAAGTTTTTACAAAGATTATCTTTTGCATTATATTATCTTGAGTTTATGAATTGAGAAATGCAAGGGACTTACCAAAAATCATATCACGAATTAAAGTCACAACCTTAAACAAACTCTGTGCCTCTTATTCCGTGGTCAAATCAGTTACAATGGATCCTCATCTTTCAAAATTTGTTTTCAGTTAAAAAAAAAAGTTTAAATCTTTATTTTTAAAAAAATAAAAGTATTATATGTTCATGGTAAATGATTAAAGCAGAAGCACAAAGTGAAAGTACAAGTTCTAGTCTACCTAGAACTACATTATTTTTAGAAAGTGTTTTTCTTATTTTTTGTATATATAGACATCTGCATATCATTTAAAAATTACAAATGATATCATACTATTTTAAATTCCTTTTAGTGAATAATGTATTGTAAATCATAGAGCAATACAAAGATTAGCTATAGATAGATGAAATGCCAAACTGTTGAAAGTGGTTGCTTCTGGGACATAGCATGGGAAGAGAGAAACAACACTTTCACGTTTTCTTTACATGCTTCTGAATCATTTGAATTTTTAAAAAGTGAGCATTATGACTTCTGAATTATGGAATTAAAAAAGATTAAAACAAAAAAGTGAATGTACTTTAGAGTTCATTCTGTATCAATACCAGTATATAAGGTAGGCCTTCATTCCTTTTAATAGCTATATTCATACTCATATATGAGTATGTTCTACTTGATACATCTACTTTTATCCCAATAATGAATGCCTAAATTATTATTTCATTCTGTTTCAAATGTATCCCTATTTCAGGTTGAAGATGAAGCTCTAAAAACAGAAAATGGTGAATGGTATGTCCCCTAATGGCAAAGCTCCACAACAGAAAACATCAATGAAAAGATACAGGCTTCACACCGTGGAGTGAGGGAGGCAGAGAGGGAATATGTGAGTGAGTTGTGGGGGGAAAACAATCGATGAGAAGCTAAATAGCCGGACAGAAGTAGAAGTGTTATTCTCCTTGTATTAAATTACTGCCACAGTTCAGTATTTAACACCAGTGTTCATGATACAAATTCATTTTTTTCAGTGCAATTTTATACATGATTTCTCACTGAATTAGAATATTACTGCATATTTAGAATTTTATAATTCTAGGATACAGTATACTCTTTTCTAGGAACAAAACTACCTTTCCCAAAAAATACTCACTTAAAATAATTTTAAGTGTCAAGTATCATTTTACAAATTGCATTGTAAAATTGAGATGCATCTGATATATCTCTGTACCATATATACCAACAAATATGGTAGGTGAGTTCCCATTTTTCTACTCTCACAAACAACATTGCAAGGAACATCCTAATATATATGGTATTTTGAGAAATTACGCACAGTATCAGGATATGAGCATAATGCTTTACATGGATTTTCTCATTTGACTTTTACAGCAATCTTACAATGTCCATATAATTATTATTATTTGTTTTTTGAATAAGGAAATTATGGTACAGGTTAAGTGAATTGCCCAGGCTCACACAATTAACTCAGAGCTCACACTCAACCAGTGAGTTATATAGTCCTTATGAGTCAAAAGATATGAACACTTAAAATTTTGAAAGGTATCGCCAAAGTGTCTTATAAAACTTTGTAACAATGTACCCTTCCCCCAATAGTGTGTGTGAATGTGTGTGGCTCGCGTCTTAGCCATCAGGGGTGACTACCCTCCTTAACCCTTTTGCCCATCTGTTAAGTGAGATTATCTTCGTCTTAATTTGTGAAATCAAGATTTCAAATTTATGAAATATCCAAATATCGTGGAACTCTTTTTTGCAGAAAACTTAATAGAGAAGGTGATTCCTAGTCTGAGAGCTTCCCAATGAGTAAGATAGAGAAAATAAATTATGGAAAAGTTCTTGTTTCAATACCTAAAATATATATACGTTATTTAAATACAGATATATCTGAGCTAAATGGACACTTTGCAGCTTTGTAACATCTGTATGAGGCAATAGGAAGGCTCATCCAGGATAACGGCTTGGAGTGGTTCAGTCTGTTTGAGTTAAATTACTCTCAATCGTGATTAGAGAATATTTTGCTTATTAATTCCAAAGTCAGCTATGAAACCGCCTTAAAGCTGCTTTGAGGGAGACCTGGTTCTTTTATCTACACACAGAATGATGATCCACATACCTTTTCCTCCCTTTTGCTGGAGAACAGCAGGTTGTACCAGTTGGTTTTCAGGGATGTTCTGCAGAGATTGGTGAATATTCCCTTCAAAATAGAGGTCTGCAGTGCTGTTCTAAATAAATAATGCAGCAGGATGTTAACTGGGACATTCCATTTGGTCCCCAGCTTGGCGGCTAAAGTCAAAAGCTGAGGTCAAAAAGAGCTAAACATCTCTCAAATTGTAAAAAACATGACTGCAGTTGGAACTAGCATATATGGAGAGGCTCTCGGGATGAAGGGTAATCTTTGGCTTTGAGTGGAGTTCCATATTCTCCCCCCACCACCATGAGAAAGATCCTCCTTTCCCCTAAAAATGCCCAGTGAGAAAGAAAGATCCAAAAGAATCATTAATAGAAATTGGGGTTCCAGCCAAAAGGCAAAAATGGGCTTCCATTCCTGCCCATCCAGGCAAGGGGAGATAAGAGAAGAAAGATGGCAGCCAAGGGAGGGCAGGACTAAGAGAGGGGACAGGAGGGAAAGCCTGAGCTACTACCATTACATGTGACAAGGATATGTGGGTCTCCATGGGTTAATTACACACAGTGGAAGGGGCTAGATTTGAGCCCCCTTACATCCCATATAAGAGGGCTACCATGTAGGCGAGGAGTTCCCAAGCACAAGAGGTGGTGGGGTATGTGGTAAGGAGTGGGAGTTGAAGTGGAATTAGGGTTGCCAGATTTAGCAAATAAAAATGCTGGGCATCCTATATTTTACCTGGCAACCCCAAGTGGAAGCAGAGGAGCTTAACCTGGAACCCAAACTCCCTCTTCAAAGACATGTCTTGTGGAGAGGCCCTGACAGAACAATTTACAAGGTCAGCAAAGCATGGTTGTATGTAACGATTGGAGAAAAAGAAAAATCATTTCATATCTACACCCCACGACATTAAGACTACTTTAATAAAATGGGTATATTAAGAAAACAATGTAAAAGAACACATGAATGGAGAGATAGATGGTGGGGACATTTCCTTTTGCAGGAGGCTACTAAAATATAAATAAAATGATTCAATACATGTAGCTAGCTCTGAGCTTGGGGGAGGAAAATAGAGCAGGTTAGCACAAAATTGTAGGTACAGCCAGTGCAGGGGAACTTTGGGCCTTTGCCCCATGGCTTTTAGGGAACAAGCATAACTTTTTTGCAATTTTCCAGATGGGCAAAAGAGAAGCAGTGATGTGAGAACCCTAAAAACACCTCCTCTTTTATAGAAGTCATTCAAACCAGTCTACAGCTAAGTGAAGAGAAATGACAAAGGGCAGTTTCCTTCTTGATAGCATTGCTAATTATCATCCACACTGACTGTCAAATTCACACCACTGATGGCTGTAAGCATTTTTTTAGTCCGTGCTGTCTTTAAACTGGGGTGCAGCTAGCATACATCAAGTGGAAGGCTGGTGTAAATAGGAAATTTGCCTGTAACCGAAGGACGGTATCCTGGTACGTGTACTCACTATTACTGTTCTCCAGTTATACACAGGTTCCTCTGCAGGCAACACACCATAGCAGTTGGGATTTCCTCTCACATGAGAACAGTGGTTGATGAAAGTCAGGTAGTTTTTGTAATCTAATTTAAAAACAGAGAAAGAAACTGAGAAAAGTTAGTTTTTGTTTGTGTGTGTGTGTGTGTTTGTGTGTGTGTGTGCACGAGCGTGCGCTTATATGCTTATGTGGTTTTATATGCAATTGCTCCTTTCCATGTTCTTTTATCACTTTGCATTCCCCTATGGTGTTCATTGCCTTTTGCTGGTATTACTGATATTCTTTTACATAGCCCATTTCTCTTAGTAGAGTACATGCTCCTTGAAGGTCAAGATCCCATGGTTTCTTGTATCTTGGAACTGCCTGAAATACCCTGTGCACACTCAGTAAGCAAAATAACTGCATCTCATCTAGACTATGTTTCTATTGTCTAAGGATAATGGGAATACTTATTCTTCCAGGTAGAATATATCTTTGGTGGCTGAGAGGTCTTTAAGATAAATTAGAATAATTGAAAGCCCTATCTGAACAATTACAATTATCTGTCTATTAAATAAACCAGATATGCTTAATAGCAAATAATTATGTCTTAGTATTACTGTGTGTAATTCTCTATCTTCTCTGCATTTTTGTATGTGAAACTTTAGATTTATTTAGGCTAGCTAACCCTGGATGCATTTTTCCTTTTTTAGAATTAATCCTAGATGCATCGGGTAAAAATGGTCATGTCTGTTCTGGTCATTATTCTTACATGTGTATGTTACCAATAAGCCAATTGATGTACCAGCAGAAGAAGGGACTGACATTTTACCTGGGGAGTACTGAAGATCTCCAGCTGAATGTTGCCTCAGTACCTCAAAAGCATCTTCAAATGCTTGACCCAGCTTGTCTTGTTCAACACAAGCCTGTTAGAACAATGACAGAATTCTGAAGTTGTGAAATTACCAATTGAACTGAAATTTTCTGATATAAAGGAGGGTTTCTCAACCACGGTACTATTGACATTTTAGGTTGGCTAAATGTCTGTAGTTGTTGGGATCTGTCCTGTGCATTGTAACGTGTTTAGCAGCATCCGTGGCCTCTACCCACTAGATGCCAGTAATACTTCAACAGTTGTGACAATCAAAAATGTCTCAGATAGTCAAATATACCCTGGGGGACAAAAACCAACCCTGGTTGAGATCCACTGCTCTATAATATACTATTTAGGCACCAGTAATTTATTCTATATTATAGTATTTAATGTTCTTGCTAAATTTTAGCAAGGAGCTGTGTAGGAGGAGACTGATATGGAAAAATGGATCAAAGAAATACCTTTAATAAAACAGAATCTGAATCATCATTTAAAAATGAAATGCTCTTAATTTCAAAAGCATGTTCCCAAGACTTAAAATTAACCTGTTTTAATTAAAAAAAAATTAACCTGTTTTGCAAACTGTTTCATACTTATTAATCTGATTCATACATTTTATTTTCAAAATGGAGGATGAGTAAAGATTTTAAAATGACAACTTACCATGCTTCATTAATAAATTGACAATTCTGAAAAAGATTTAAAATCAAAATTAAATAGTGCCTCTATTTAATTTGCCTCTGAATTAAAAGATCTTACTCAATGTTTTCTGAAAATATCTTTATAAACCAAAAGTACCATCTGAATTCTCTTCGATGAGTATAAATTTTCTTTCTACAAAATTTCCTACGTGTTTTTGCTTTTCTATCATTACAAAACTTCTTAAATGTTAAAACAGCTAAATCGTTAATTACCTAAACTGCTTAACTTGATAAGAGAATATGGAAATAATTCAAGAATACATTTAAGTATTTCAAAAAATTTTAAAATATTTCAATATTTTGAAAATCAAATTCTTTTTTACCTTAGCATAGCTCTCCATTTAAAAGCAATTTCTTTTTTTTATAACCTTTCTGATGTCACATACGTAGCCTATGGAGAATCTGGTGCAAGACATGCTTTTTCCTCTCAAGAAATGTGGATTTACATTACAAATAAAAAATACCCCATGATACCCATCTGTGGACTTTCTAAAACCCTAGGTTAAGAACGTTTGTCTATAATTTTACGTTATCTACTTCTTATCCCTGTAAGTAACTTAGATTTTGTTTTAAATAAACAATTATCACATGGACTCATATTAAACAGCTTTTTAACTCTATGTTCTATAGAACAACACAAAAAGCAAAGAAATCCACATAAGAAAGAGCATGTGGTGGACCCAACATGGCTTATCATTTCATTTAGCACGCCAAACAACTGTTTATACAAGTTCTTAACATTTGTCCTGCAAACACAATGAGCTTACTTTAATATTTAATACTGCATAATACAATGAGATGATATAATCTAATGCTATTATTATACATATCCACAATACATTAACATGTCAAACATCTAAATTCTATTCAGTTCTTTGAAATCACTATATCCTGTCAGTCAAAAAGGAATATGAAAAGAAAAGCCATATAAAACGTAACTATGTAAGGTGACGGCTGTGTTAACTAATCTTATTATGGTAATCATTTTGCAATATACTTATGTGAAATCGTCATGTTGCATACCTTAGACTTACACGTTATATGTCAATTATATCGCAATAAAGTTGGGAAAATGTATTTTTAATCAATGACTTTCAATTAAATATGCCCTCAACTCATAAGCGCCAAAGCAAATACATGAGTGCTGTCCTTTGAATTAAAAACTTAAATGAAGCTACTCTTTTGACTAAAATACCCCACACAAAACTATCACAACTCTTAAAATAACAAACTCAAAGGGAAGAAGAATGTTTGAAAGCATATCAATCACTTCAACTGCTTAATGTTTCTTGTATCGAAACAGGCAGTTAAGAGAAAACAGTCATTAGGCCAAAGGAGAAAATTATTAACAGTTTTTACAAGGTATTTTGAAAAATATAAGCTAAATACTTACCAGGAAGACACTTCAACCCTTTACAAAGATGTTTCATTAATACCAGAATCGGTAAGACAGAACTGTCAAGAACTCACTGGCAGAGTTGCATAAAATAGCTGTTTTTAAGGAAGTGCTACAAAAAGGGGATTTTTTTTAAAAGATACAGTGCCTTCGTAAATTCTATCTCATGATATGGCCAGTAAACACCAAGGGCTATTATTTTGAAGAGGCACAGAATACTTCGTATCCTATGGGCCAAAAACATTAGAACAAACCCCATGAAACCCCATCCAGCATAAGTTGCAGCTCTGCTGGTCCACACAGCTCCACTGGAAACCTCTGACCCGTACAACGCTTGCCCAGCCTCTTTTTACTCCAATTACTTTTCTCCTGATTTTGGACTCCATATTGCCTTTTTTGCCTGGACTATTAACAGCCTTCACTCTGGCCTCCCGAAATCAGTCTCTTAAAGTCATAGGCTCTTGCCCTGGCATTCGCGGCTCTCCATTACAGTCTTAGTCTTATTGACCATCATTCATTTAAGAGGAAGAAATGGAAGCATGCTAGGTTCTTTACTCCACACTTGGATCTACCAGAGACTCCAAAATGTTAGAAGAGGCTTATGGGTGGTGAACCAGTTGTACGTGTTTGAAGCTGCTGCATTTGCAGACCAAGTCCCGTTCTCTTCTTTAGTTTGAATGTTCATTTGAGATTATTTTTGGTGGCTCTGATGGAAACTATGGGGTCTCCCTTCACCTAGAATGCTTCCCACCCAGTCCAACCATCTGCCCATTTAACCAGCCCATCTTACCCGTTCATCAGAGTCCGATCTAGCATCCACAAGCACCAGGTGGAAATAACCTTCCCCTCTGAAACGTGTCTGCATCACCCTTAACTAACAGTAACCTTCTGCCATTTTAATAGATATCACATTTAGCCAGGGGGAAAACCACCTAAGAGTTTTTTTGTAAACCTTGTGGGTGTGGGAGAGATTTTCTGTTTTGCATTGTTGGAATCTGAGGTCACCATCGATATGGGGCTATTGTTCTAGACCAACTACTTTATTGACCCGATTTGTTATGCAAATGTTAACACACATTCCTCTCTTCTGAAATGTAGATGTTATAGTAACAAGTGTATAATCGCTAAAGTTGATGAGTTTTTAATCTGTGCTGTCTCCAAATCTATGCCCTTTTCATGTCACTTTATTTGGTTTTTATTCAACAAATATATATTACTGAACTCTTTCCTCTGCTGGACACTGTCCTGTGTCCAGGCACTACAGCCCTGAACAAATTCTAATCAGGAGAAATAATTACAAAACAAATAAACTAGATAAATGTGAGATAACGATGAGGTCTGAGAAAACGATACAGAAAGGTGATATGGTCCTGGTGAATGGTCACACAAATTCTCTGAGGTGGGAACATGTGTGAACTGAAATCCAAAAACAAAAAAGAGTGAGTGAAAGAAAAGCAGAGATGCAAAGATCCAGGGAAGCACCTCCTGGCAGAGGTAATAACAGGTACAAAGAGCCTTAGATGAAAATGGTTTATTCAAGGCACAGAAAGAAAGCTGGGGGGTGGGGGTGGGGGAGCTGGAGCAAAATGAGCCCAGGGGCCAAGAGGCAAAGTCAGAGAGGAAGGAGGGGATCCATAGCAACCTACATATCAAGCCAAAAAGAATCTAAAAATCACCTGTGATAGTAGTTACCAGCTTAGCCCCACTTCACAGAGGAGGAATCTAAACCAAGGCTCAAAGACATTTCGTGATTTTTCCTAAGGCCAATTGCTAGTGAGAGATAGGTTGGTCTGCATCCAGATTTGGACCCAACTGACTTCATGCTCTCAACTCCATGTTGGATGGAACCCGGTATCTGAAGACTAAGTTCCTTTAGGCCAGGATTCTCAGTCTTGATGACAGTCTCTATAGCGCCCAGCTACAAGCTTGATACATATTTGAAATTAATGGAAAAACAAGTACACTTTCTAAGCCAGCATTTTGCCAGCTGATGTCTCCACAGTTTTATTCTGCAAGCTGTTAATAAATGGATCCTGAAAAACAGTTGAGTGAACACGTTTTGCTGCTTGAACTTCTTTAGTGAAGGCAATGAGTATATTGATGAGTATGACACAGTCCTATATCACAGATGAGAAAATAGAAATGCAGTTTTGGGTTCTGTAGGGCTAAGGGTTGAAGTTGCTTTCAGCAACCCGGAAGTTGACGTATTGTCCTTTTAGCACTTTAGAAGTCAAGGCTTCTTATATTACTTGAGAATCTGATGACAGCTATGAGTTCTCTCCCCGGGGAAATGCCATCAGCACACATTTTCAGGCAAACCCTCACAGTCAAGCCAATGGACCACACTTTGGGAGCTCTTGTTATAGTGTATTTTCAAAGCCTTCTTAATTAAGATCTTAAGGACTGCCTCTTAAGACAGTTGTACCCAATACACACACCCACACAGAGCATCTTTTTGGGAATAGACACCAGTATTCCCTTCAGGAGTAAACTGAGTAACAAGGGCTCTAAAGAAAGGATCCCTGATTGACAGTTTTCTTTTAGAGTTCATTGTCTTCAGTGGCAACTGAGATGATTTTAGAACATCTTAAGCAGCAGATGTCCTGGTGTCTAAATCATAGAATGCCAAGCTTCAGGAGGAAGATGGCGTTTTCTGAGAATAAAGAACTTCAGAACCCAGGAAAAGGGAGACTAAATTCAAGCTCTTACCACTTTGCAATTTCTATTTAAATAATTTAATTGTTTAGGGGACTACAGAATCCCCTAATCTTAGTAAGATCTCTGAAAACCTAATAAGCAAATAATATTGCTAGACCATAAAGAAGGTGCTAAAAAACTTCTGTCTGAGTAGGAAAATTCCTAGAACCATAGATTATAAGACAAATAGCTAACCCTCACCCTCATTTTAATAATTACTTGCACTGGATTACTCTTTAAAATTTATTGAGACTTGTTTTGTGGCCCAACATAGGACCTCTCGTTATAAATGTTTCACTTGCTGTTGAAAGAAGGTATGTTTTGCAGTAATTGCACATAGTGCCGAATAAATAGATCTAGTTGGTTGATAATGTTGTTCAAATCTTTCATATCCTTATTGATTTTTTTTGTTTGCATGTTCTGTCAATTACGAAGATTACAGAAGATTACAAAGATTACAAAGAGTAATGTCCAACTGTAATTGTGGATTTGCCTATTTGTCCCTGTAGTTCTGTCAGTTTGTGCTTCAAGTATTTTGAAGCTTTATTATTAGACACATACACATTTAGAATTACACGCTCCTGATGAACTGAGTCTTTTATCCTTATAAAATTTCTGTCATTCTTTCTGGCAATCCTTTTCTGGTAGTCCCTGAAGTCCACTTTGATATTAACCTCACCAGGATTCTGATTCTTTTTTTACTTTCAACATGTCTATATTGTGGCTTTATATTTAAAGTATGACTCTTTAAGCAGCATTTAATTGGGTATTGCTTTTTAAAATCTAGTTTGACTATCTCTGCCTTTTTAGTGCTTAGTCTAATTTAGTAATTATTGACATGGTCAGGTTTAAGTCTACCATCTTGCTATTTGCTTTCTAGTCTATTTTTTGTTGCTTTGTTCTTCATTTCCTGCTTCCTTTTGGATTAAATAATTATCGTATTATTTCATTTTATTTCCTCCATTAGCTTTTTATAAAGTGATATGTTATGATATACCATTTCACGTATAATGTAAGAACCTTATCATTATATTCAGTATAATTCCATTTACATCCCTTCTTATCCTTTGTGCTACTAATCACATATTTACTTCTATGTATGAGTATGTTATTACCGTAGATTATTTAACCCTCACAATAATGCTGTGAGGTGGTATTATCCCTGAGTTCTGTTTGTGGCTCCATATCTTCTGTGTAAACTTGGATAAATTACTTAACCACTGTTTCCTATCAGTAAAATGTGGATAATGATTTTACTTACCACATCAAGCTATTGTGAATATCTGAGTGAATCCATGTATTGTATTTTGAATAGTCCTGGTATTTAATAAATGCTCAGCAAACGTTAGGTATTATTATCCATTTTATAGATGAAGAAACAGAAGTTCAGGAAGGTCAAGTGACTCAGTCAAGGTCACAGATAGTGAGTGGGAGAGGTGAAAGTTTTCAAACCAGTTCTACCTGACTCCAACCAAAGGCTTATGACCACTCAACTGACTTTGCTTCTTATCTATAGGGTGAGACTGGGAATGAGAATGAGAATAAGAATTCGATAATTGCTCTAGTCAAAGAACTCTTGAGAGGTTTTATTGAGATAGTGCAGGAGAAAGAGCTGAAAATATGCACTACGGTAAATGTTGATCACCAAAACAGCTCCTATTTTACCACATCTGGGACGAGCAGCCTAGCTGGCAAGTGGCAGAGCCAGGACTCAAACCCAGGTCTTCCCTTGCTGTGACTGGTGCCTCTTCCCAATAACCAGGTTAACAAGTGTTCTTCACAGGCTGTGTGTATTTACTGCAATTGCAATTACTTTAATAGTTCCTTGAACCCGTGTTCCTACCAATGGAGAAAACTCCTCTGACACAGGACTAGTAAAAAAACACCTGTGCAGACACACATAAAGATAGGAAAATATCTGCATATGTATATGTATATGCACCCTGACAAGAGAATGAATAAATAAATGGTGTTATGTCCACATAACGGAATAATATAGAAGAGTGAAATGAATAAACTATAGCTAAATGCAATGACATAGAAGAATAAAGTTCAGTGAAAAAAGTAAAACAAAGGAAACCATTTAAATATAACAGAAATTTTAAAGAATTTGAAAACAAATAACTAAATGTATTTTTAACCATCTTTTCTTTGTCTTCCTTCGTTCTTCCCTCCCTTCCTCCTTCTGCTCCCTCTCTTTCTTCTTCTCCTCCTCCTTCTCCTTCTCATTCTTCTTCTCTATCTCTGTATCTATCTAATCTCTCTTTCTATGGTTGATGGATGTGTGTATGTGTGTGTGTATAAACCACAGGAATAATAAGCAGAAAGTTTAGGGTAGTAGATGCTCCTGGGGGTGGAAAAGCAGGGAGATGGTCTAAGGCATAGCACATAATATATTAAAATTTTTTCAGTTTTTTAAGGGGGATCAAATATATATGGTGATGGAAGGAGAACTGACTCTGGGTGGTGAACACACAATGGGATTTATAGATGATGTAATACAGAATTGTACACCTGAAATCTATGTAATTTTACTAACAATTGTCACCCCAGTAAATTTAAAAAAATTAAAAAAAATTTTTTTTTTCAGTTTTTAGACCAGGAGATAGGTTCATGGGTATTCATTTCATTAAAATGAAAGCATACGTATCTTTTTATGTGTTTCAAATAGCATACTAAAATAATCAACAACAGATAAAGGGAACAGGAATATAAGGTCATCTAACAAAGCAGGGAAAGTTCCAAAAAAGAAAACTCTAAGGAAACAATTTTTGCTTGAACAGTGAAAAAAAGTCATCAGTGTTGTAAAACTATATATTTTTATTCTATTAAAATTCGAGCATGATTTAAATACAATCTGTGTAAATGTATGACATTAATAAAGAAGTATGACAATAATAAATGTGACAATAATAAAAAGTGCAGAAGTTTAGAAAACGTGTTTTGTCCCCCTCATCATAGTCTCCAATCCATTCCAAGTATTATTTCTTGTTTGAAACTATATTCTTAACAGGAATAATTTTGCCATCAGATAACATTGTACCGTACATATGGACTTTCTAGATTTGTGTTTCTTGGCATGTCACGGGAAAATATAAAAGCAGACCCAGCTGGTTTAAAATACATTTGGTTAGGCATCTATACTCTCTTCTTTTGTTTGAGAAACCAAAGAGCTCAGTTATTTTTCTTTTGCATTCATGGTATGAATTCCCATGGTTTCTGTGGAAAAGAGGAAGTTAAATGGTCAATTTTCAGATTTGAGGTATTAGATGCTAATGTGCTTGAATGTTCGAGTGTTTGAAAGGATCGCCATCAGCTAAAGTCCAGAGTGAGAGTCCTTTGGGAACCTGGAATGGGGAAAGATAATACCGTTTCCCTGAAAATAAGACCTAGTCAGACAATCAGCTCTTATGCGTCTTTTGGAGCAAAAAATAATATAAGACGCGGTATTATATTATATTGTTATGTTATGTAATTTTATGTTATGTTATGTTATGTTATGTTATGTTAAAGACCTGGCCTTATATTATAGTAAAATAAGACCTGGTCTTATATTAATTTTTGCTCCAAAAGATGCATTAGAGCTGATGGTCCAGCTAGGTCTTATTTTGGGGGAAACAGGGTATTATTCCCATTAGATTAAACAGCAAGGAGAACAAAACCAACCTCAGAGTCTCCTGAAAAAGATGGGCAAACAGGAATATTCAAAAAGACAATGAGTCTTTCAGAAGGGAGGGCTGCTACTCAAGGAATCCCAGAAGAAGCCTATTCTAGAACTATCCAAGAAGTATCCAGAAGTAGAGCTAATCTGCTTCTGGGCAAAATCATTGCTATTGTGGAGCTGGATGCAGGGTGTGGTAGCCAAGAATTTTAGAAAACTTCAGGCATCTCTGGAAAGACCATCCTCCTTATAATATGCTGAGTTCGAAGGTGGGTCAGGCAGGCAGATTCCAGAAACTACAATATTTAAATCTAAAATATCACCACAAATATACAGAGGCAGGGGAAATATAGTATTTACCCAAGTTGCTCTCAAGGACAGGGCTATAAGTAGTTGGAACAACAACAACAAAAAAGTTTTCTAAGGTGTGGGGCAGCAGTGGGAAGTGAGACCTCTGAGAGACTCCCTCTTGTACCTATGAGGTCTCTGAATGGCCTCCATTTATCCATTTACCAAACATCTACTGAAGACCAAATAGAATCTTAGATCTAGGTGCAAGAATATGTCAGTAGCTAAAGCAGACAAAAATCCCTGTCTTTGTAGCATTTCTGCAAGGGGAGACAGATGGTAAGCATGGGCTTGATGAATAAGTACATTACGTAGCATAATGGAAGATAAGTGGCTTATGAAACACATGGAAAGTTGAGCAGGTAAGGAGAAGCAGGAATGGGCAAGATTCCTTTTTTAAAGAGGGTCACCAGGCCATAGCATAGTAAGATGGTAGCACTTATGTGAAGACTTAAAGGAGGCAAGGAAATGAACCACGTGGACATCTGTGGGAAGACAATCCAGACAGAGGCAAGAAGGGGTGAAAGGCAGCATTTGAGCCAAGGCCTTCTTAAGAGGGAGAATCCCTGTTAATTACAGGTTTATATTGGTTGCTTGGGGGCGTTGAGGAAAGTGGTCTTTACCCCACCTTTCCTGAAGTCAGAACTCACTTCTAAATGCTTTAAATGTCAAATTGATATTTTAAGGATATCAATTTGAGTGTGCACCACTTTAGGAGTCTACTCAGGATGCCTATTTGTTTCCATCTCTTCTGATGCCATTAAACATTCCATGTGGCTTGCTTGGGGTAGGGGAGGTGTCTAAGTCCCTCCTTTAGCTGGGTCAACAGCCTCCAGTCCTTTACAGTAAGATTAAGGCAAAACTGTAAGTAGACATGCCCAGGTAGGAATTTTAGCCCAGGTTTTTTAATCTATCATTTCAATCCCTGAAATTGGATTAAGGTAATCCCTGTTTGCTAATGCCCTTAGGCACTTTTAGGTAGAGGATAGCATCCAGTTATTTCTATAATGTTTCAAATATAATACCAATGAGACAGTAAAGAATCATCAGACATGGAGATTAGGCAATTTGAAGGAGAACCAGTAGTAACAAAAGACAGTAGAAATCGCCCCAGAGCTTCTGAGATTGGGGTTGTCAGCCACAGACTTTGAAATAATTATATTTATAGTGTTTGAGAAGATGAAAAAAAGCAAGAGTGAAAATCTCAGCAGGGAACTGGAAATTATTATTTCACTTTAACGGACAACCAAATAAAAATGTTAGAACTGAAAAATGAGGTGCCAAGAATAAGAACCCAATATATCCATTCATGCCTTTTCTATTTTTATACAACAAAACAATTTGTTGATCTTCTCAAAAAAAATTGGCTTAGTTTGTTTCTTTTGTTTGCTTTTTTTTTTTCCTATTCATTTTCACCTTTGTTACCTCCTTTTTATTCTCTTTGTATTTTTTTTTAATCTTTTATTTGGGATGCATGGCATTAATTTCTGTTTGTGTTTGTTGTTTTTTTTTAAACTAATATGAGCAGATAAGGCTAAAAGCATCACTTCTGCTCTATCCCACAAGTTTTGATATAGAGCGCTTTCACTATTATTCCGTACTAATTATTTATTAACTTTTCGTTATGATTTTTTTCTTTCACCCAGCAGTTATTTATGAGTATGTTTATAATTTCTAAATACAGTATCTCAAGGGCTTTTAATGTTTTTTTGGTGACACTATTAAGTTAAAAATTAAAAACAAAAACAGAACTCAGCAAACTTTTTTTGTAAAGGACCAAGTAGCAAATATTTTAGGTTTTGGGAACAATATATGGTTTCTGTTGCATATTCTTCAATGAAATACTATGTAGCCATTACAATGAGGCATTATTTTTATATCAATATGGAACTCTAAGACATATTATAAAATAAAAATGCAAGATGCTAGCGTATATAGGATAATTCAACTGATATTTAAAGGGATATGTTAAATAGTATATGTGCTTATATATGCGTGGAATAGTCTGGAAGGATACATGAGAAACTGATAAAAATGAGTATCCCTGGGGAAAAACTAAGGATTGAGTACCAGAGATGGGAGACTCACTTTTCACTGTGTATGTTTTACTTCGTGTATTTTCTTTTTAATCATATGCATTACCTAGTTAAAAATACACACAAGTTGTTTAAAATTGTAGGCTGGCATTTTATTATATAACATAGGTTTAAATATACGTTCTTCCTTTGTCCTGAAGAAGTTTTCACAATTAGGAATAAAAGGTATTGTGAAACCAAGTAAGAATATTCCATTAACACATAGTCTTGACCGAGTAAAGAAAGCCTCATAGATGTTAACAAAATAAACAACAGACAAAAAACCAAAACCTTCAGTCTGCATTTAAAATCTGGCTGGGTGTAGCCTTTGAAAGTTACATTTTTAATAGAATTATCTCTTGTTCAGATTCCAGAAGAGTTTTACCTCTTTTTAAAAGGCAAGTTACCTTTTTAAAAGGCAAGTTAAGTTGACACAAGTTAAAATCTAGCAGAAAAAGTCTGAGGCTCATAGAACTGAAAATGAGTTAGAAAACTTAAACTTTAAAAGCATGAGGGAAGCAGCAGAGTGCAAGTCAAAGCATAAACTTTGGAAATCCCTAGTCTGCTTTGTAATATGGGAATTTGGGTAGTGGTTTACCCATTGGTTCATTTTCTCATCTGTGCTGCATTTAATATTATATTGGAGGTCATAAACAGTATAATAAGACCAAAAAAAAAAAAGAATAAAAAGCATATGGACTGGAAAGGAAGAAGTAAAATTGTGCTTATTTGAAGATGATGTGATTAGCTATGTATACAATTCCTAGAAATCCACAAAAATGTTGCTATTACTAATAAGTGAAGTTAGCAAGGTTGCAGAATATAAGGTTAATATACAAAAAAATTATATTTCTATATACTGGCAACAAAAAATTGGACATTGAAATTTAAAACATTATCATTTACATTAGCATTTAAAGACATAGTATACTTAGAGATAAAATATATGTGAAACCTGAACATTAAAAACATTGTTGAGGGGTGGCTGGTTAGCTCAGTTGGTTAAAGCATGGTGCTAATAACACCAAGGTTGCCGGTTTGATCCCCACATGGGCCAGAGTGAGCTGCGCCCTCCTTTAAAAGAAATAATAATAAGTAAAAAATAAAAATATTGTTGAGAGAAATTAAGAAGACCTAAATAAGTGGAGAGTTACACAATGTCCATGCATTAGAGACTAAATATTGTTAAGATGTCAAGTCCTCTCAAATTTAGTTATAGATTCTAGATGTCAATCAAAATGTCAGCACACGACTTGTAGAAATTGACAAGCTGATTATAAAATTCATATGAAAATCCAAAGAATCTAAAATAGCCAAACAATTTTTCAAAAGAAGAACAGTGTTGAAAACATCATAAAGCTACAATAATCAATATCATAGTATGATATTGGCATAAGGATAGACAAATAGATTAATGGAACTGAATAGAGTCCAAAAATAGACTTATACATGTATGGTTGATTGATTTTTTTAATAAAATGAAGCTGGAATAATTTGATATCCAGATGGAAAAAATGATCCACCTCATAACACATATAAAAATTAACTCTAAATGATTCAAAGATTTAAAGTAAAGAGTTAAAACTGTAACACTTTAATATGGAAGCATAAAAGAAAATGTTTATGCCTTTGTGTTAGGCAAAGATTTGAAAATAGAACACAAAACCTAAAAGAATAACAACTGATAAATTGAACTTCATGAAAATATAAACCTTGGCTCTTCAAAAGATCCTGTGAAGAAAATTAAAAGCCAAGCTATATTTATTTAGGCAAACCTTATTTCTGTTTAAAAGACTTATATCCACACACAAAAAAAACCTCTGAAACTCAATAAAAAGACTAAAGCTCAAGTTTATGTTTTTATTTTCTGTTTATCAATTATTTACTTATTTTAACTTTTAAATTTTTTAAATTATAGTTGACATTCAATATTATATTAGTTTCAGGTATAAGCATAGTGGTTAAACATTTATATAACTTATGAAGTGATCCCTCCAGTAAGTCTGTTGCCCACCTGGCACCATACATAGTTATTAAAATATTACTGACTATGTTCTCTTGTGCTATACTTTACACCCCCATGAGTATTTTGTAACTGCCAATTTGTATTTTTTAATTTCTTCGCCATTTTCATCCAGCTCCCCAACCCCCTCCCATATAGTAATCATCAGTTTATCCTCTGTATCCATGAGTTTGTTTCTATAAAACTCAACTTTAAAAAGGGGACAAATATTTGAACAGACCCTTCATTAAAGAAAATATATAAATAGTAAACACATGAAAAGATGCTCAACATCATTTGTCATTGGGGAAATGCAAGTTAAACACCACAATGAGCTACATCCACACACATACTAGAATGGCTATAATTTAAAAGATCAGGAGTTACCAAGTGTTAGCAAGGATATGAAGCAGTTAGAACTCTCATATATTACTCTTGGGAATGTAAAATGGTATATAGCCATTTGGAAAATAGTTTGAACATGTACCTACTATATGACTCAGCCGTTTTGCTCTTAGATGTTTGCCCAAGAGAAATGAAAACACGTCCACACAAAGACTTGTATGAAAATGATCATCGCAGCTTTATTCATAATAGCCCCAAATTGGAAATAACCCAAATTTCCATCAACTTATGAATGTATAAACAAATTTTGATGTAGCCATACAACGGAATTTTACTCAGGAGAAAAAGGAACAAACTATTGACACACCCCCATTCAACCTGGATGAATCTCAAAAACCTGATGCTAAGTGAAAAAATCCAAATACAAAAGACTACATACTGTATGATTCAATTTATATGAAATTCTAGTATATGTGCTGCCGAAGTGAGCACATATATGAAATTCTAGAACAGGCAAAACTGTAGTGTCAGAGGTCAGAACTATAGTTGTCTAGTGTTAGAAACCAGGAGAAGGGACTGGCTGCAAAAAGCAACAAGGAAACATTTTTGGGGTGATGGAATGTTCTATATCATGATTGTGGTGATGATTACATAGCTATACATTTGTTAAAATCATTGTGTTCTTAAAATTGGCAAATTTTACTCTATGTAAGTTATACATCAATAAAGAGGATTTTAAAAACCAATAATAGAGAATGTAATTAACAACTTTATGTCCATAATTAAAAATGTAGATAAAATGGACAAATTCCTTGAAAAACACAGTTACTGAGGTGACACTAATAGGAAGGCTTCATACACTTCCTAAACTACATACACTTGTGAAAAAGAAGCTGATACTTGCAAACAAACCTGTGTTCTACCTACCAGAAGAGTGTAGATAGTGTAATTAGGACGGGTTTTACATTGCTGTTTTGTTTTTGTTTTTAACTAATGTGTTGAAACCATTTTTCTTCAGAAACTGTGTTAGTAAATATTATACTTTGTTGCTCTCAGTAAAAGATTCAACTATATTTGTTTACCTGGAGACACATATTGTTTAAATAAGTTCTAAAAGCCACAAAAGGAAAACAAATGATTAATTTTATTAAAGACATATATAACTCAGTGTGAAAATAAGTATATACCCAGGATATTAATATTAGAATAGAAAAAAGTCTCAGGGACATTTTTATTCTTCTGTTTATTTTTTTCTTTTGTCCTGTCTGGCAATTCCTAATTTGGTTTTGGTAGAAAATCAAATCTTACTCGATATATCTTTATGAACATTTGGTAGTGGGTAGGAGAGGAAGGCAGGTCTCTGGATTGAATTTTTGCTTCCCTTAAACATAAAACTATTAAAAAAATTATACCTCCTCCTATTTTTCCTTACATTTAATAAAGGTGAAGATTTTTCAGAAAATGACAAAATAGGTTATAAATCAGACTATTGCAAGAGCGGAGATTAGCTATGAGAAAACAAAATCACTTATCACGCCAAGAAAATACTAATTGAAGCCTAAACATACAGAGGGTGCCAAAAAAATGTATATACATTTTAAGAAAGGAAAAGACTGCATTAAATTTATAATACTCAATATACCGATAACAAAAGATGAATACAAGTTACGTTTGACTTCTGCAATTATAAGAGGTGCTCAAAGTGGTTACCATCAGCGTAATTTCAATGTTTTCTTTTCCTTTCTTAAAATATGTATACATTTTTTTGGCACCCTCGGTATTTTCCACTCCCCATGGATTTGTTTTATCCAACCAGCCATCGCCGTTTTTGAAAGAATGTTAAATGCTAACTTTCAAATTTCTCTTCTTCTATAGGCATGCTTATGATTAATACAAGAAATATAGAATAAATGATTTAATATGAGCAAGGTGTTCAGAACAATACCAGGCATATAATATTGTATTAATAATAGGTTATTTTTTAAAGAGATTAAAAAAAATTAGATGAGCAGTGTTGGGATTGACTCCCACTTAAATCATAGTTGTCTGGGAACAAGTGAGGACCCATTGCAAAGTGTCCTAGGAACCTGGAACTTCTCAAAAGAGCTAAAATTGAATCTTTAAATTATTGACCTTGCATTTGTGCCTCTGTACTCATTTTGAAGCAAACTCATTTACATATTATATTTCCACCTGTATTTCCTCTCGATATCTTTGCTCTTTTTTTTCTCAATTTAAGAAATCAAGAAAAATGTTTAAGAACTCAGATTGTTAAGGCTGGAGACAGACTCTTTGGGTTGAAATCCGAGCTCTACCATTTTCCAAATTCAATTTTTCCTATGCCTAATATTAATAAAAACACAATGACATTGCTGACATTATTATATGGCACAGAAGGGTTAAGTAACTTGCCCAAGGTCACATTGCACTATCTACCTGAGGAAAAGCCTCACCTTTATGGAAATGCTATACAAAGGCAAATTAATCCTGACCCTCCCATTCAAGACCAAGAAAGCAAAATTCGGTTCAACCCACAAGCATTGATTGAGAACACGTGCAAAATCAGGACAAGACTTCTGCCCTTTCCGCCCTGATAACCTGTAGGTGAGGTGAATGAAGAAACAGCCCGAGTAGTTGTATGAGATGTCATACATGACAATAGACATGGGAAAAGAGTTTGGGGAGCTTAGTTATGCATAGATGCATGGTGAGGGCCAGAATGAATCAGGAAAAGCCACAAAGAGGAGGGACACTGGAAAGGCAGCTTTGAAACATGATGTTCAGAATTGTCTCAAACCAACGACTCTGCTAACATAGAACACAATGTTTGTCATAGTCTTTCCAAAGTGAACTGCCAAAGCTAGTCTGATGTACACAGAGTGACCAAAGGGGTTCACTGGATGTGGGACTTTCAGTTGTAAAACTAAAAATTTAAACCAGTCCTGGGCAAACCAGAGAAATTGGTCACCACAGAAGTACGTAATATAGCTATTAACAGTGGTAACTAGCATTTGTTGACTACAGTAGTCTACCCCTTATCCGTTGGAGATACGTTCCCAAACCCCCAGTGGATGCTTGAAACCACGGAAAATACTGAACCCTATACTGTCATGCTCTGCTTAATCACAGAGGATACATTCTGAGAAATGCATCATTAGGTAATTTTGTCTACTATGTCACTAGGCAATAGGAATTTTCTAGCTCCATTATAATCTTATGGGACCACCGTATATATGGGGTTTATCATTGACCGAAACGTCGTATTGTACTGCAGTCAACTTTTCACTTAAAGGAAGCACTTTATGGCTTTTCTTGGGCATATCCGAGTTGCCAGCATCACTACTCTTGTGCTTCGGGGCCATTAAGTAAAATAAGGGTTACCTGAACACAAATACTGTGATACCACTACGGTCAATCTGATTGATAACTGAGACAGCGACTAAGTGACTGACAGGTGGGGAGCATATCTGTGGATACATTGGACAAAATATTGACTCACATCTGGTGAGGGACTAAGTGGGACACCTCAAGAATTCACACAACTCAGAATATCACACAACTTAAAACTTGTAAATTGTTTACTTCAGGAATTTTCTATTTACTATGTTTGGACCACGGTTGCCCGAGGGTAACCGAAACTTCGGAAAGTGAAACCACAGATAAGGGGGGACTGCTGTAACTACAACATACTGGATGGATGCTGTTCTAAATGATTTCCATTTCTTAGCTCATTAATTCCACCCAACAACCCCACCCCAGTTTAATACTATCATTAGTTCTATTATGCAATGAAAGAAGTCAAGACACCGAGATTCTCAAGGTCATGCATCCAGGAAGTGGTGGGACCAAACCCAGATGTTGTCCTTCTGGAACTGGCATTTTTCACCATTGTTCTATCCTGGGCAAACATCAAAATAACCAGCTATTTTGTTTGGTATCTGAGGATCTTGGACTCCTATAAACATTGGCAGGGTCAGACTTGAGAAGCAAAGCATTCAATATGTCGTTAGTTAGGTTTATTTGAGTCCAGAACTGCCAGACGCCCAAGTCCATTCCTCTCCAAGACAAAATTTATCCTGCTTTTGAGAAGTTCCAGGTTCCTAGGACACTTTGTAATGGGTCCTCACTTGTTCCCAGACAACTATGATTTAAGTGGGAGTCAATTCCAACACTGCTCATCTAATTTTTTTTTAATCTCTTTAAAAAATAACCTATTGTTAATACAATATTATGTGCCTGGTATTGTTCTGAGCACCTTGCTCATATTAAATCATTTATTCTATATTTCTTATATTAATCATAAGCATGCCTATAAAAGAGAAATTTGAAAGTTAGCTTTTAACTTTCTTTCAAAAACAGCGATGGCTGGTTGGATAAAATAAATCCATGGGGAGTGGAAAATACCGAGGGTGCCAAAAAAATGTATACACATTTTAAGAAAGGAAAAAAACATTGAAATTACGCTGATGGTAACCACTTTGAGCACCTCTTATAATTGCAGAAGTCAAATGTAACTTGTATTCATCTTTTGTTATCGGTATATTGAGTATTATAAATTTAATGCAGTCTTTTCCTTTCTTAAAATGTATATACATTTTTTTGGCACCCTCTGTATGTTTATGCTTCAATTAGTATTTCTCTTGGCGTGATAAGTGATTTTGTTTTCTCATAGCTAATCTCCGCTCTTGCAATAGTCTGATTTATAAGCTATTGTGTCTTTTTTAAACACAATTTCTCTTTTTCAATCTAAGGTCTTCTACGGAACTGCTCTTGGTGATTCAGAAACTCTTGTGACCTTGTCGAAAGGAGCTTTGGAAACATCGATGTTTGTTTGCTTGTTTTTATAGATTTTTATCAGGCAGTTTACCTGCCCTCATGCCTTAGGGAAGGAGAATGGGAAGCCACCAGCATCTGTGGTCATTGTTGAGTGATCAACTTAGTGTGCTAATGATTTGAGGGAGAATGAATTTGAGGGGGGAGGAGCAGTTTTTCCAATTCCCAATCACTGTCAGAATGCGTTTGCTTTCCAAGGGGATTTCCATTTCATCTCAATTTTTATATTACCGTAGGACTAATTAATGGCCGTAAAACATTTGTAGGCCCCGGCTAATCAACCCAGTCAGAAATAATTTTTTCCCCTCCTTCAAAACCTCCAAAAAAGGAGAAACCATAATTTTCCTTTGAAAACTAAGCCTAGCAAATCAGAAGCCTTTATGGTAAAGAAAGGCAATCGTGGCTTGGATTCTGCCAGTCAGTCTCATTAACAGTGCATTATCTTTATATCATTCTGTACTCATTTTCCCCTGAACTTATTTTCTTCTGTCCAGAGCACTTCCTGGTACCAATTAAGTCACCAATAAATGCTACTTTTTAAAATTTTCTATTTTGAAATACTTTCAAAATTTAAAGTGTTGCCAGAAGAGTACAGATTCAGCAATTGTTATAGATTCACTACACTTGCTTATCTCTCTCTTGGTAAAATTTATGACCAAAACCTTAACTTAGACTGGAATTGGGAGGGCTTGTGGGAGGAGCTCTCTCATCCCATGTCATCGCAAGAGTCCTACAGGTTACAACAGAGCTCTATGGTAGTAACAGCCCCTGCCCTTAACTTTCTTTTCCCCTCTACAAATACTTCCTCAATCAATGTGCCAGCAGAACTTGCACATGGCTCGCCATGTGTGCATGTTCCAGGTTGCAATCTTCTCTTTTTCCCAAATAAATCCTTTTTGGTGACAGAATACCTAGTCAACATTTGTTTTGCAGTCGACATTCTCTATTTTTTATTGATACATACAATTTTTAATGAACCGCTCGAAAGCAAGTTTCAGACATCTTGCCTTTTTGTGTCTAAATAGCTCAGCATGTATATCCTAAAAATAAGGACATTCTCTTATGCAACTGAGAGATAACAGAAAATATATATTGGTTTCTGCCCCCAGTTCCTGACACAGAGCTCCTGAAATGCTTATAGATTCCTAAGTGATAAGAGAAGTAAGAGGGTCTTTTTTTCTATTGAGGTGACTCTGGGCGGGCTCCTCATGGCTCCTGAATGGGGGCTGGTCACCAGAAAAACCAAGCCATGAATTCAAGCTTTGAATTTTCAGCCCCTCCCCACTTTCTCCAGAGAAGGGAGAGAGATTAGAAATAGAATTAGTATTTGACCATTCTTACATGAGGAAGCCTCCATAAAATCCTAATACTATGGGGTTTTGAGAGCTTCCAGGTTGGTGGACACGTCCACTCTAGGCGGGTGATGTAGCCGAACTCCATGGGGTCTGAATAGCTTATGCTTGGGACCTTCCCAGACCTCATCCTATGTATCTCTTTATCTGGCTGTTTATCTATATCCTTTACCACATCTTTTAATAAACTAGTAAACATGTTGCCCTCAAAAGTGAATTGCACCCAAGGAAGGGGTGATTAGAACCTCTGATCTGCAGCTGATTTGTCAGAAGCACAGATGATAACTTGAGCTTACAACTGAAGTTTGAGGTGTGTACATGGTGGGGCAGGGGCAGTCCTGTGGAACTGAGCCCTTAACCTGTGGGATCTGATGCTATCTCCAGATAGAAAGTGTCAGAATTTAGTTAAATGGCTGGACACTCAGCTGGTGTGATGGAGAATTGCTTGGGGTGGGGAAAAAAAATCTCCACAATTTTGGTGACCAGAAGTAAAATGTTTTGTGTAAGTAGTTAAATTGAGGTTACTTATAATCCCACAGATAGACTTTATAACTCTTTCTTTTCCTCTATTTGTATTATTAAAAACCAATCTGGGGTCCTTCAAAATTTTATTCTGATGATGTTAAGTCAGAGTGGCAAAGAAAATAGGCTTTAATGCCTGACAGAGTGGTTCATATCTCTGATCTCACTTAGCAGTTGTGACTTTGAGCAATTAACTCATCCCTTAATTTTCTCATTTGGAAACTGATCATAATGAGAGTGTCTGCAGTTCATTTGTCTATAATGAAGATTAAAGGAAGCAGTGAATAAAATAAAGCACTTAGCTCTTGGCCTGGCACAAAGTAAGTGTTCAATAAAAAGGTGTGGTTGCTATTATTGTAATTAACCCATTCAATGGCAAGCAAAGGCAGCTAGTTCTCCCTAAAACTTTCTCAGCCTCTTTCGCTGTTGGGATGGGGCCATAGGATTAATTCTAAGTCAAAGGACTAGAGGTGGGCATATCATGTGCCAGTCCCATGGCACTTAAAAACTCCCTCTTACTGCTCCCCTGCCATAGTGACTTTGGAGGCTGCATGTTCCAGATGGAATAGTGACAAGGTGGAGATAAGTTGCCCATCACGTATATAATTTCAATGAACAAGAAATAAACCTTTTTATCTTAAGCCACTGAGATTTCCAAGTTTATATTTTACTACAGTAGAATCCAACATTTACTTGATTAATTCAAGTGGCATGTCCACATAATGTATACATGATGAATTGACAATTATTCAAAACACTAAATAGACTGTTGATTCTATGTTTACTTATAGTTGACTCTATGTTTACTGATACTCATTCAACAGCTATTTCTTGAATACTAATAACATGCCTGACTGTTCTGGCAAGTGGCAAGCAAAACCAGACAGAGTACCTTCAATCATAAAGGTGATGATCTAGTGGGGGAGACAGGTATTAATCAAATAATGACATAAGCAGATGCAGAAGTATAACTGGTGTTGTGTTAAGAAGAAGGGAGAAGACCATGGGGCTATGAGAGGCTATAACTGAGAAATGACGTTTACCAGTAGCTGGGTGATCCTGGGTAACTTGGCTTCTTAGCATTAGTTTCTTGTAAAATGAGTACATCATCCTAGCTGATCTTCCATCCCAGGCCTACTATTCTATATTTCTTTGTGAATTCTTCTGTTTCCCTTGTTTGTGTGAGCGCTTTTTAAATCAAAAAACTGTTTTAGCAGAAACATTGGCTACCAGATGAGGCAATGTGACTTTTTCTCATACAGCTAATTTAAATTCAATAGTGTTAGTCAGCCTCCCTCAATGTTTTTGCTGAAACACTGGAATAATGCTTACTAATCATCTCCAGGGGAACTTTGTGAGCTATGAATAAGCAAATTTTATTGAGTAAGAAAGGCAGGAGGTGTACAACCATTTAGCAGAGATGAACCTCTCGGGGGTGGAATTTGAAAAGCACCTGAAGAAGTCTGGGGACGGGGGAAATCTTTCCCCTTCTAGCTATCTGAAATCCCATATCGTTCATAACTCTTCAGAAAACCTTTAAATGACAATGAAAGTGTTTACTTGGGAACAACACCATTCTTTTTTTCTAATACTGGAGTGTGACTGTCGTATGGTAGCTGGAAGTCACTGAGGGATAAGCGAGGGAAAGAGCTCAGAAAGACCTGGAGCTTGAGGGACTTGGCCAGAGAATGTAGAGTTGGGTTGGGGTGTAGAAGTAAGCACTCTCTAGGGAGGCCCTGGCTGCCAAGTGGAAGAGACCACCCAAATGAAGGATCAAGGAACAATAACTTTACTTCACAATGTTGCCAAGGGCCAACAATGAGTACCTGGCATATTTACTACCAAATAAGTTCACTACCTCATACCAAGCACCATAACAACATGGGGTGGTCTTACATAATCAAAAAAAAGAAAGAAAGAAGGGAAGCAAAGAATGAAAGAAAGAAAGAAAGAAAGAAAGAAAGAAAGAAAGAAAGAAAGAAAGAAAGAAAGAAAGAAACAAAGAAAGAAAGAAAGAAACAAAGAAACAAAGAAACAAAGAAAGAAACAAAGAAAGAAACAAAGAAAGAAACAAAGAAAGAAACAAAGAAAGAAACAAAGAAAGAAAGAAAGAAAAAGAAAAAGTCAAAGTACTTTAAGCAAAAGTGGAAAGGGGTATGATTTCCCACCCTGCCAATGACTGGAGGTCTTTGCTATGAGTTTCATAACATCTGTATATCCTAAATAGGTGTCAAAGAGGAAAAGGACAGAAAAAAATTAGCACAAACTTCAATTCATGTGACTTTGATTCCCACGTTGATGCCAGCGGAAAAAACAATACATAACTGCAAAATAACTTTTTAAAAAATTACATGACTAAGCAAAACTGACATTAACAAGCAGTTCTTCTTTTTGTAAAGGACTCGAAACTTGCTAACATAATAGCAGCACTTTTCTCATGCCCATAGTACCATTTTCACATCCCACATTTTGCCAGTTTGGTATTTTCTTCCTTATTGCTTAAAAGATTATCAGATATTTTGAAAGGAGAAAAGTCCATTAAAATGCATGTAGACTATGCTTTTAAAATTCTGATAGGACAAGGAACATTTAAAATATCAGAAATAATTAAATATGAAGTTTCTTGAGAGGGCAAGGAACTTAGGTTAATGTTCTATATCTTTTGTGGGGGGGTAAATGCTATATTTGTGTTAAAGGTAAAAAATTTTTTCATTCATTCAAGCAAAGTAATTCATGTTATTTCATACTATTCTTGAGTTGTCTCAAACATTGTGCTCACATCTATCTTGTAAGAGATTCTAAGTAAATAGAAAAATTTTTTTCCATAATAATATACATGCCTAGTGTTACAGAAGGGACTTTGGGGACCCAGTGATTTTCAAATCTTTTTCTTTTTTAATCAGTGGATCTAGTTTCTATAATCAACTTTCACATGGCATGTCAACCTATGAAACACATGACAGCCACCCTGGTGGGAGAGGGGACTCAGGATCCCAATACAATCTCGATCTAGTATTCATTTCAAAGAAACTTTTTTTGCTTCACTACTTTATCATAAGAGTCTAGCAGAAGACCTGACACATAATAGGGACTTGATAAATATATGTTGAAAGACTATGTTAGACTGCCTCAGTCAGTATCAAATAGAGTTCATCCCTTATAATGCATATTAAAAAATTATAAAAATAAATAAATTATGTAATAATAGAAACTCTTATATAGTACATTATTTTTAATAATAGTAATTGACCAGGTAATAGTTGGTCTTAAAATATGTTTGAGTACTTGGCAAAGCAATGTGAATTTGTTTTCATTTGAGGAGTATATTTTGAGTTCAACCATGTGCCGTGCCAAAGTGAACTGAAAAGATCAAGTGGCTGCTGTCCACTTTGCCTGGACACTCTCCTCTGGTCTTCATGTAACTGGCTCCTTCTCATCTTTCAATTCCTCAGGCTTCAGCTAAAATGTCAGCTTCTTCAAGGCCTTTCCTGACCCTTCTGTCTAAAATAGCCCCTGCTCCCCTGTTGGTTACATTTCATCACATGACCCTTCCTCCTTTCTCCACATACTCTATTGAAATCTACAGGTGTCTTGTTTATTGATTTGTTTGCATGTTGAATGTGACATATTCTTCCTCCTTTGGGGCAAGACCCCAAGGCCCAGCACAGTACGGTGGCTGGCCTATAGCCAGGATTCAATGGATGTTTGTTCAATGAATGGATGAATAAATAAACGTGTGTAGTGCCCAAGACCACACAGCTGCCCATGATGAGCTTACAATTTAATAGGAATTTAAATATAGGTTGTGCTTGGAATGGCTGTGGATGGACTGGTTCTCCAGCCAGGGGAGGCAGTCAGTAGGAACACAAGACTTTAATATCAGTTACTCCGCTGCTTGAAATACCCCCACCCACTTCTTTCCCTCTATGGTACTTATCCTTACTTTCTCCTCAGCTGTAAATGACAACACTAACATTAATTTTATACCCCTTGATAAAAGTCAATTTTGATGTCCATCAGTAAAAATCCCTGATCTCCATGAGAAGGGCTCACATGAGGCAAAGGGACTCTATAGTATGAAGTGACTCATAGTGTGTGTTTGGGGAATGGGAGATAAAGGGTGGGATGACTCATCTTGAGCCAATGAATGTAGTTTTAGTAAATGGATTGAAACCTAGCTGGGAATATTTGGACTTTAGTTGGAGAGGGTCCAGCAGATGTCTGTTTGCATGAAAGACCCAGGAGCTGGCATATAATAGGGACTTATTTCAAAGGAATTACTTAGTTACTGGAGAAAGCCAGTTTTGAGTGTTGCATGCTATTTATCACTCAGATTTGAAGAGCTTGTGCAGCATGTCAAAATCAAGAACTGGACAAGTTAATTGTTCTGTTAGAAAAGTTTTAGTGGGACCTGGTGGGGAAAGGGATGCCCTGCTGTCCTATGTAATATGGTGACAGCACGATGGGAAGTTCCCTGTGAGATGGCACTGGAGGGTCCACTCACCTCTTTCCACATTACTTGGAGGCTGAGAGGATATAGCTGTGGGATTTGCAGGGGGGCTAAGATTCTTCCAGTCTCATGTAAAAGATAGAATCTAAGAAACACTGTTTGCTACTGTTAATGCCACTTTTTCATTTTACTTTCATTTTACCCCATGCCTCAGTCATAGAATATTTTGCCACGTTAAAAAGAATGAGGTAAGCCTGCATGCATTGATATAGACTATTTCCCAAGATATATTATTAAGTGTAAAAAGGTACAGAACACTGTAAATATTATGCTACCATCTATATTAAAGGAAATACTATACATGTATGTATGTACATATGCATAGAATATGTTTAGAAAGATACACAAGACCATTTATAGTGAATAATTCTGAGAAGGTCACTCAGTGTTGAAGTCAATGTGGGTGAGAGGCTTTTCATTCTTTGATCTTTTGTACTGTTTGAATTTCTTTTCTGGATGTATATACACATATATATACATGCATATATATATATACATGTATTTACATGCATGTATATATATACACTTATAGTTATAAACATATTTATAGTACATTATTATAAATATATTCTTCACAATATATTTATTATACATAACTTTTTAAAAACTATGCATTGCAAGAAATAAAATTTAAACTCAAAATGACTAGTGAGTTAGTCTGAACTTTCTCATGTTGACTATTACTATCTATCCCAAATAAAAGGAAAAGAAGAACATATCATTTAGAATATGATATGCAAATATTTCCGGTTTTCATATATAGTATATATTTTTTTTTCATAAGAAATTTTCTTGTTGGATAGACCAGTTTCTTTCTCAGAAACAGAACACGACATTAGTGCTTAAGAGGTCTGGTTCTGATGTCAACAGCTTAGATCCAATCTTAGCTCTGTCACTTAGTAGGTATGTATCTTGGTAAATTACTTAACCTATCTAAGCTTCAATTTCATTGTCTTTAAAATGTGGGAGAATAATAGCATCATGAAAATTGAATGAAGTAAAGCAGTTGAAGCCATTAGCACACGGACTCAAAGTAAGCGCTTGATAAATGTTATTAGAAAGTGCATATGGTGACAAGGAAGAACACACAATGCTGAAGACTCATGGAATAAAGTCAACATTTGTTTCCCTTTTTGAAAAATGTGAACACCCAGTGACAGATAATAAAAAACATTTAGAGGAGCTCCGTTGTGTAATTACCAGTCTTGTAACTTCCAGTTACTGGTTGAAGTTCAAATCTCCCAAGGATGGCAGATCATTGAGAGTTGAGTGGGGTGTGAATAAAATGGCAGGGCTTCCTGGCCAGTCTAGGAAAGACTGTGTTACCTCCTTCTGGATGCTCTTATGATTAGTATTAATTTTCCTGGGTGTCACTTAACAAGGATGAAAGAACCATGTAGTGAAGAGAAAGAGAACAAAGAGTTCAAGCTTGATTCTAATGAGCTGGGTGACCTTAGGGCCACAGTATCCTCACTATACTGTGTTCTCACAATAAGGACTCTGGCCTAGATGATCTCCGAGATTCTTCTAGATCTAACAATTCTGCAAAAATGCCAGGCCTGCTTAGCCCTTCTGGTCTCTACCAATTCTGTATCTTGCATTGTTTCATTCTGATGAACTCAGATTAGAAGGTGACAGAGAGCTTTACAAAGTCTGAACTAAAAATAACCTCTTCCCATAAATATTTTATCGGAAGCTAGAGAACTACTGTGTTTCCCTGAAATTAAGACTGGGTCTTATATTAATTAATGTTTGCTCCAAAAGACACATTAGGGATTATTTTCAGTGGATGTCTTATTTTTTCATGTACAACAATCTACATTTATTTAAATACAGTCATGTCATCTTCTTCTGGAACATCATCATAACGTACTAAATGCGTCCGTCTGGCTGACGATCTTAACTGGGGCTTATTTTCGGGGTAGGTCTTATTTTCGGGCAAACACGGTAAGTAAAATAAAATAAAGATACTTAAAAATCAGCACTGACATCTGTTTTCTGAGAATTTTCATTTTATTATTTATTTTCTGAAGAGAGGTTTCCATTTGGGTGAGTAAACTCAATTAAGAATGGAAATCTTTAGAGTTTATATAAAACAAACTGATTTTAATTACTAAAATATACTAAGAATAAGAATCATTGTGCTTTATATCTCATATTGAAGTGATACAGTACTTTTACTAGGTGTAGCTAAATGATAGCTCATGTTTTCCAGCATTTTGTAGAAATGTTATACCTTATGCATAATAATGATAAAAGTGCTTTACGTTTGTGGAGCTGGCACTTTACAGTTTATTTAGAGATTTTACAGTTTAATAACTTAAAACCAAAATTTATATCTGGTTAAGAATTCGATAATATACAATATAGCTCTTTTCTCATGTCAAAAGTGATAAATAGATATTTAGGTTAAAGTTTACTTTACAAAACAAATATTGTAAGTTGGTAAAAAAAAAAAAAAGTTAAATAGAAATGAAAGAGGGTGGCATGTTCTGAAATGCTTCTAACTTTTCTCATAATAGTGAGTTAGGCAATATTCAAAGAACTTCCTTATTTTAACTTTAAAATTTAAAACAACTTCTCTATATCAATAATAAAGATTCTTTGTTTTTCACCAAGCAAGGAGTTCACTTTATTATTTGACATGCAACATGGTATTTGGTATAAAGCAAGTTGTTTAACCAGGCTACTGAAATCATGATATAATACCAAGTCATATTCTATAGAACTAATCTTTTATTATGTATAATGTCAGGTTCTCATGCATAACATAATATGTCTATTTGGTTTAGGAAAGTGGAACAGAAAACAGCAGTAACAAATTTCATTGTTTCAAAAACTGAAGAGACAAATTTGAATTTTAACAAAAACTCATTTTAGATATTTTAATATCATTAATTTTTTAATAGATCAAATTGTTGTTTAAATTGAACTGTCTCATTTGAGTAGACTGGGAAAATTCCATTTTGGCTCTTTCCGCCATTCTGGAAAATGACAATATAGAACAGTAAAACATTTGATTTTTTTCTGGAGTAGGAAGCTGAAATGAATCATTCATTCATTCATTCATTCATTCAACAACAATTTGTTGAGTGTTTACTACATGTGAGACATTGTGCTAAGCTTCATAGGAAAGAAAAAGAAGTATATAATTGAATACTTGCATACACGCAATGATAACCAGTAATTGTTTGTAAACGATGGACCCGTCAAATTCTGAGCACAAACTCCGAGCACAAACAAATGGATCCTTTAATAGAATTTTTAAAAAGATTGAGGAGTAGGGGCATTAGAGTTCTCAGGAAAGACTTTGCCCAGGAGAAAGAGCCTGACAAGATGGGTTGGATACATATAGGGGCAAATACATGGAGAAAGCACCCCAGGGAGGAGAAGCAATATATAAACATGAAAATGTCAGTCATGCATATGCCCAGAAGACGATAAATACATCATAGAGCATAGAACTTTATAATTACTCAAAGGGTGGTCTGTGGACCAGTAACATGAGCATCCTATGGGAGCTTGTAGAAATGCAAAATCAGAATCTGATTCTACGTGTTCAAGGTCTTTGAGTGCTTTGTATATACAATGAAGTCTGAGAAGCTTTAACTAAGTCAATCCTTCATTTTTCAAGTGGAATCTGAACTAGACAGAGAGTGGTTGGATGGCTTCCCCAATGATAATGCAAACCTCACTATCTAGAACTGAAATCTAGGTAGTCCTGGAAATAGTGAGTTTCCCCCCCAATTCCACAATGTTTCCCTGAACCGGAGAGAGAGGTCGTAAGTTGGATCTAATTATGGAAGCATTTGAATGTCAAGTTGAGAAGCTCAGGCCTCATTCATTCATGAATTCAACAAACATTTGTTGAACCCCAATGTGGTAGCATTAGGGATACAGAGAAGAATAAAAAAGGTCCTACCCTTAAGGAGCTCACAGTCTTCTGGGAAAGTAAATAACCAACAGTTATAAATATCTTTGTGCAGTGAGTTTTAAAGGTTTATAATAGAGAAATTAACATGATGTATTCAGTTAAAATTTATTGAGCACCTACTACATGCAAAATGGTGGTGTTCATGGGTATTGGGGAGTGGGGAGAAACAGAGAGATGGATCAGGTAAGTCTGAGAGTAGGCAGTCAAGTAGGAATGAATAGGCTTTGGTCGCTATGAGGTTGATGGAGGATCAGAGAAAGAAACAACTCTGCATTAACACAAAGGTGGTAAAGAAAGGTAGAAATTGTATCACTGAGCAGAGAAATGGGGAAGTTGGGAGAGTGAGCCAGATTTTGGGGGTTTTATTTGTTTTACTTTTTAGGTAAGGGGAGAGACATGTTTGGTTTTAGACGTTTAGATCTTGAGTGAATATCTATAAAGAATTATCTAGTAAGGAGTTGGAGATTCAGAACTGGAGCTTAAGAGACAAGCAGGACTGAAGAAATCATTGATAAGATGTTTTGTCTTCCTAACAACCCATTTTAATCACTGGGAAGTGAATAAGGTTGATTGTGCAGCTCCAAGTCGCTTAGTTACATTTTGTTTGTCTTTAAATGAAGCTCCAAAGCCTTTGGTTTCTCAGCTGCAAGCAACACAAGCTGGTTTAGTGATCTCAATTGCAACCACATGTTCACTAATGTCACTTTATTTCCTTTTCCCGTTAGGGCAAAAAATGCCAATAACCAAATTGTGTTTTTTTAGACTGCAGTTTCAAAGTCTTACCCTAGTACATTTTGTCTGTGGTGTTCACTTTTTTAAAGTATTGGCTAACTTCAGAAACCACAGCGATCCTATATCCTAAAACAATTTGATCAACTGTAAAAGTGTTTATTATATTCAATGCATAGATGGGTGGTTTAAATTTCTCTAAAGTTAATTGTGTAATTTAATTTTAACATGCAGGTTTAGGAGCTGCTATATGTACGTATTATGCTCTTGCTCTTTTTCTTTTCCCCCTCAATATTGACTATTCAATCTGCCAGCTTCTGTAAGCTTCTCTCTCTGGTACTTATACCTGTGGTGTCAACCTATCATCTAGTAAGGACTGAATGAATCTTGCTGGGGCAGACCTGGTGGATGGACTCAGCAGTAGATCTCTCCTACCTATTTGCCATGTTGGCTCAGTTCATGTAACAGACTTTCCATGTTGGTCTCCAAAGGGACCCTTGTGATACAGGCAAATACATTCAGTTTATAGGGGAGACAACAGAGAGTGTACAGGAGAAAATTTAGAGTTATTAGAGTTATGGTTGATGGCATGGGCTTTGGAATTAGATAGAATAGGGCTCAAATCCAAGCTCTGTCACTTTTCAGCCAAATAATCTTGGGCAAGCAACTTCTAAAAAAAAAAAAAACCAACTAATTTACTTTTATTTAAAGTAATCTACGCACATGGTATAAAATTCAAACAGTTCAAAAGTTACAATAAAATATAAGTCTCCCTACACTTCAGATCTGCAGGCTATGGCAGAGCAACCTCTCTTTTAAGAGTTTCTTGTATAAACTTTCAGAATTTCCTTGTATATGCAAGCATGGTGTAATACAAATGTAGCTGTGTAAGTGTAAAAGTATCGCATCTATTTCAATTCCTAGAAGTGGAATTTTTGTCAGGGATATGTGGATTTAACATTTTGTATGTAAATACTGCTTCATGGCAAGTAAAAAGATAGCACAGTGGATGAGAGTGACAATTTCCCCACCTGCCACTTCTTAAAAATTTTACCAATTGGGTAGATAAAAATGACATCATAATATGACTTATTTAAATGTTTTTTAAATACAGCACAAAAAACATAAATGTGTAGTTCAATGAATTATCAAAGAAGCAAACAAGAAATAAAATATCAGAACATTGCAAGAGCTTTTCTCATGCTTCCTCTTAATCACTACCCCCTTCCTTCTTTCTAAAAATTAAAATCGTGTTCAGTTTTGCCTACTTTTGAACTTATATACATGGATTCATATATAGCATGCATTCTTTGGTGTCTGGCTTCTTTTGTTCAATAATATGTTTGTGAGATTTCTCCAGGTTGTTGTGTACAACTAGTTCTTTCATTTGCATTGTTATATAGATTTCCATTATGTAGATACATTGCAATTTATGTATGCATTCTACTGTTGACAGACATTTGGGTTTTTTATAGTTTGTTATTTTTATGAATAATGCTATATAAATATTCTTGTACACACCTCTTAGGGTACATAGGCATGCATTTCTTTTAGGTCGATACCCAGGAGTATGGCACTGCCATAGCCATGTCAAATCAGTGTAGCCTCTTTGAGGATGAAAGACCACGCACGTGGAAAGAGAGGCCAGCCAACTTAGTCAATGTGCTAGCTGAATACAGCTGCATGAGTAACCCCAAGCAAGACCAGAAAAAGAATTGCCCAGACAATCCAAATGATTGTGAGAAACAATAATTATTGTGGGTTTTAGTCCCTACATTTTGAAGCAGTTTCTTACACAGCAATCAATAACTGACATAGAAATTGGTATCAGATGTGGGGTACATAGAAACTTAAATTGATGTGCCATTGACTTTGAGACCAATTAGTGAGTAGAGGCTGAAAAAATGACGAGCCTGTAAGTGAGAGCTGGAGGAATGGAAGAAAAAAAAAAAGTTAGGGAAGGCTAGAAAGGCAGTGAGGAAATATTGGAAGCTAGAAGAAGAGTGAACTGTGGTAAATAGTGGAACAGTGGGCAAAAATGTTGCTTGTGGTAACTTGAAATATAGATAACCTATCTAATGAACTTGCAGAGCTGACTGAGATATTTCCAGACAGAATATTGAAAGGGGCATTTGGCTTCTTAAAGCTGAGTATGATAAAATATAGGAAGAGAGAAAGGCACTAAAGAGAGAACTATTCAGTTTTTAAGAAGAATTTGGAGGAAATATAGAGCACCCAGCCTTCCTGGGTTAGAAAATAAAACTGTTTCTTATGTTGAGCTTCTCTAGCTGGCAAGAATCTTAAACTAAGAAACAGCTTCAGTGTAAAGGTAAAATCAATGGTATGGCTGTAAGACCCTTTGTTAAAATCTCAGAAAAATTTAAAATAGCAATTGTTAGACTCTCTCAGGTAGCTAAAAACGGTTCTAAGAATCTTTTTCCCCCCTTTTTCTGGCTCCCCCCCCACTCTGGTTCAGGCCGTAGTTTCTCAGTATAGTTGTGTAGGACACAGTTCCCTGGCCCATGCTGGTATTATGAGCCTTGCGCTCCCCCCACCCCAGCCAGTGGTCAGTCCAGCTCACAGCACCTCATCATGGCAGCCCAGCTCCAGGGAGAGCTGTTGTTCACAATATTAGCTGTAGAGGGCACAGCTCACTGGCCCATGTGGGAATCGAACCAGTGACCTCACCGTTAGGAACACGGCGCACCAACCATCTGAGCCACTGGGTCCACCTGGTTCTAAAGAATCTTAAAGGAATTGTTCCACAATAGTCTGACACTTCCAGAGAGGTCTGTTCCCAAAAGAATTATGAATATGTCTTTTAAGGCATGGAATAAACCTCAGTAAGATTCTTTGGAAATTGACAAAGTTTTTAAGAGATTTATATTGGTGAAGGCACTGCCAGTTTAGACTAAAAGAGATGGAGACAATGAATTAAAATGAAAAGAGACTTGTGAGTTCCCAACATATTAGAGGCAGAAAGCAGGTGAAAATCCACTAATTTGCAAACAAAGCCATTTCTTTTGGAAAAGGAAGAATTTCTCATGATGAAGCCAAGAGTTTAAGGGATGGCTAAAAGCCACGTAAAACAATGGAGAGAGAACAACCACTCCCAGGGAGCAGAACTGGTCACAATCAAGGAGCATTTCCTGCTCCCAGAGTAGGGAACCTTGGTAACATGTGCCTAGCAGAATTTCACAACTTCTATAGATTAGTCCCTGCTAGATGCCTTCCATTCTTCCTTTAATTGAGTGGGAGTATCTACTGTAGTTTTTCTATTCCTGTCGCACCATTGTAGATTGAATATATGAAAACCATCATATTGTACCCAGACTTGATGCAAATTGCAAGAAATACTGATTTCAAAATTAATGCCATGGTTAGATGAAACTTTTGGTATGGGGAAGTCTATTTTATATGTTGGAGATATGTGAATTATTGAGACCAGAGGATAGACTGAGTGACACAGTTGTTACAAATAATAGCTCCCTGTCATTCTTCCAAGTATTCATCAATCATTCTTCCAAGTATTCATGGTCTGTGTACTCTCCTCCTACATTGACTCTGGGCTTGACTGTGTAATTTCTTTTGGCCATGGGGACACCAGCAAACATAAGGGAAACAAAGGCCTATTAACCTTGCACATTGGGGATTGCCCTCTTGGAACACTGCCATAACCAGGTGACAAAGGTCATCTTGATAATCAAAGCCCTCATGGAGAGGGCCAGCTACACCAGCCACCCACCAACTGAATATAGTTGCATAAGTAAGCTTAGGCAAGATGAGCAAAGGAAAAGCCCAACAACCCACATAATCATGAAAATAATAAATTGTCTCAAGTCACTGAGTTTGAAGTAGTTTGTTACACAGCAGTAAAAATAATTGAACCGGGCTGGCCCGGTGACTCAAGTGGTTGGAGCGCCTAACGCAGAGGTCACTGGTTCGATTCCCACATAGGCCAGTGAGCTGCGCCCTTTACAGCTAAGGTTGTGAACAACAGCTCTCCCTGCAGCTGGGCTGCCATGAGCAGCTGGAGGTTGGCGTAAGCTGCCGTGAATGGGCTGCTGTGAGCTGCTGCTAGCTACTGAGTGCTGCCGTGGGCTACTGTGTGCCAGCATCAGCGGCTGGCAGCTGGGGAGAGCTGCTGCGAGCTGCTGTGAGCGGCCAACCTACGACTAGTGACCGACTGCCTCAACCGGGGAAGCGCAAGGCTCATAACACCAGCATGGGCCAGGGAGCTGTGTCCTACGCAACTAGATTGAGAAACAATGGCTTGAACTGGAGTGGGGGGGTGGGGAGGCGGAAGAAGGGGTGAAAAAAAATAATTAAACCCTCCCATTACTGTAATGAGACTTAGAAGGAAATAAAGTAATGAGAGAGAAGCTCTCACTTTGGCTATAATAACTGTGATAGAGAGATAGCCAGTCTTGCCCTTGGCAAAAGGTGGAAGGTAGGGGGAAGGGGTTGGGTTGGTAAAGAGGACAGATTCTGCAAAAGATCTGAAACCACAGACCTTGGGCTACTGTGGCTTATGTCTTCCCTATTGAATGAGGACCTGAGATATAGTCCTGCTCTCAGGAACAATGGGGACCATGATAGCAACCATAGGTTAGGAGGAGCCATTAATACTGTAGTTAATGCCAGCCACATCCACTCCAAGGGGACAAATACTAGTATTAGAAAATATCTATAGTGAGTACCTATTGTGTCCTCAGCCTTGCTTTATAAACTTCCCCCTTCCTGCACTCTTATCCATGTATATGGTACCTGCAAAAGCAAGTATGATCCTCTAGTGGGTACTGTTCCCATAGCCACAGTAAACTGGTCCAAATATGAGCATATGATTCTAAAGAATTTAGTGTGTGGGTGTGGGGAGAGTGGGTGCAAATGGAAGGGACAATTCTGAAACAAGAGTGGCTATGAACTATGGTCATAAGCTGAGGACGATTATGGATGGGTGTTAGGTACATGGAGGTTCACTGAAACTAGTCTCTCAATAGAGTATTTTGAAATTGTGCATTAAAATAACTGTATTTTGAATTTTTTCACAATGAAAAGTTTTTTAAAAAATGTTAAATTGTTAATTTTTATTTCATGCATATGCACATTTATTTTTCAAGATTATTTTTTAAAAATAAATAAATATTATCATTCTCTAGGTGGCAGAACCATCCTCAGAGGTAATAAAACCCTTGTCATAAAAATTTAACACCCTAAAGATGGCCGATTAGCTCAGTTGGTTAGAGCGTGGTGCTAATAACACCAAGGTTGACAGTTCAATCCCCACATGGGCCACTGTGAGCTGTGCCCTCCTTAAAAAAAAAAAAAAAAAATTAGCACCCTAAAACATGCTCCATCTTTAACATAAAGGGAAAGAAAAAAAAAACCCTACATGTATAATCTGGAAGAAAAGGACTTAGCATAGTGTAAAAGAGCAATTCTTAAACTTTCTGGGTCATAGGCAGATCCTTTGAGAATTTGATGGAAGTTCTGGACTCTCTCTCTGGGGGGAAAAACGCAGGTGCACACAGATATAAGATTCTGGAAACAATTTCTATAAGTTTGTAGGCTCCCAGAAGTCTACCTATGGGTTTGTATGATGCCAGGTTAAGAACCCGTAGTCTCAAAACAACCCAAAATATTCAGGAATAACTTTAACCAAAGAAGTACAAGACCTTTACACTGAAAATTACAAAACTTTGTTGAAAAAAATTAAATACGACCTTAATAAATGGAAAGACATTCCCTGTTCACAGACTGGAAGACTTAATATTGTTAAGACAGCAATACTCCTCAAATTAATCTACAGATTCAATGCAATCCCAATCAAAATTCCAAGTGTGTGTTTGTTTTTTTCTTTTTTTTTTGCTTTTGCAGAAATGACTGAGGTGATCCGAAAATTCATATGGAAATGCAAGGGACCCCAGAATAGCCGAGACAATCTTGAAAAAGAAGAACTAAGCTGGAGAACTCACCCTTCCTGATTTCAAAACCTACTACAAAGCTACATGACAGTGTGGAACTGGCATAAGGATAGACATATACATCGTGGATTAGAAATGAGAGTCCAGAAATAAATCTGTACATCTGTGGTCAACTGATTTTTGACAAGGGTGACAAGACCCTTTAATGGAGAAAGAACAATTTCAACAAATGGTGCTGGAACAACTGGATATCCACATGCAAAAGAATGACTTTGGAGTCCTGTCTCATACCATATACAAAAGCCAACTACCATGTTTCCCCGAAAATAAGAGCTAACCGGAAAATAAGCCCTAGCATGATTTTTCAGGATGACGTCCCCTGAACATAAGCCCTAATGCGTCTTTTGGAGCAAAAGTTAATATAAGATCTGGTCTTATTTTTGGGGAAACATGGTAAAAATGCATCAAATACCTAAATGTAAAAGCTAAATCTACAAGACTTGTGGAAGAAAACATAGGTGTGCATCTTCATGAGCTTGGATTGGGCAATAGTTTCTTAGATATGACATCATAAGCCCAAGCTACAACAGAAAATATAAATTGGACGTCATCAAAATTAAAAACGTCTGTGTATCAAAAGACATAAAGTGAAAAGACAACTCACAGAATTGAAGAGAGTATTTGTAAATCATGTATCTGATAAGGGTCTAATAACCAGAATATATAAAAACTTAAATAACTCAATAAAAAGATAAATAACTCAATTAAAAATGGGCAAGGATTTGAATAGACATTTCATCAAAGAAGATATACATATAGCTAATAAGCACATGAAAAAAATGCTCAACATCATTAGGCACCAGGACCATCCCAGTCGAAACCACAATGAGATAGCACTCCATACCAAGATGGCTATAATTTAAACAGTGAAAAATAGTGTTGGCAAGGATGTGGAGACATAACAACCCTCAAACATTGCTTGTGCAAATATAAAGTGGTGGAAAACAGTTCCACCAAACAATGCAGCCACTGTGAAAAAGTTTGGTAGTCCTTCAAAAAGTTAAAGACAGTTACCATAAGACCCAGCAATTCCACTCCTAGGTATATGTACCCAAGATAATTGAAAACACGTATTCCCACAAAAACTTGTATACAAATGTCCATAATATCATCATTCAAATAGCCAAAAAGTGGAACAATCCAAATGTCCATCAACTGATGAATGGATAAACAAACATTGTACATACACACAATAGATTATTATTCAGCCATAAAAAAGAATGAAGCTCTGACACATGCTGTGTGGAGAAACCTTAAAAACATTAAGCTGGTAAAATAAGCCAGACACAGACTGATAAATATGGTACTATTACCCTTATATGAAATGTCTAGAATAGGCAAATTTATAGTGACAGAAAGATTAGAGGTTACCAGAGGCTAGGGAAGTGAGGAGTGGGGAGTTATTGCGTAATGGGTATGGAGATTCTGTTTGGGGTGCTGAAAATGTTCTGGAATTAGGCAGTGGTAATAGTTGCAAACCTTGTGAATATACTAAAAACCACTGAAATATACACTTAAAAATTGTGAATTTTATTGTATGTGAATTATATTTCAATTAAGAAAGAAACCCCTAAGTCCCAAAGAGAAATTCTGCTCTGTTACCAAAGTACACGTTATTGAAAGAAAACACTTGAAATGCAATGCATATCTTGATTTGTGAAAATCACATACCTAGTTATGATTTTCAAATGCTCCTTAGGTTGAAATACAATTATAAATATACAGTAAGATAAGCCCTTTCTGAAGCTTATATTTATTACACATATATTTATACTTATATTTTATAGGTTTCTGCTTCATGGAATCAAATGTGAGCAAGAGAATGCAGCGTCCACTAGGCAACGGATCACACAGAACTGTTAGGTTTCAAATTTGGAAACTGAAGCAAATTCTTGAGGCACAGACAAGTGTTTGAAAATCAGTTCGCCAAATGTATAGATGATTTGGTAAATGGCTCAATTACAGAAGGCATCATAATCTAGTTACTCCAGGTGTGGAAGCCAAATGATAAGGGTTCTGTCCTGGTTCTGTTGCTTAGCTTGTTTCTACTTCTTCATCTGTAATGGAGATGGTTGACATTGAGATTCATTCTAGTTTCAAAATTGTGAATTTACTTGATCTTATTGTGACTTTATAGTCAAAGGTGTTTTGAAATTGTTTTCTTTGCTTGGACTGCATTAAAACATTCACATTAAAAAATTTAGTAAATTATTATTGAACCATATAATTTGAAAAGGATTAAATTGTCCACTCAACTTTTAATAAATTGTACTGATTGATTGCGTTCTACTGAGAATTTGTTTGAAGCAATACCACCACCTGGTGGCTTCTTTTCAACGATGTCGACTTTCTTGTATGTGATAGTTTGGCCTCTCCTTTCTAATAAAGGCCAGTAGTTCAGAAATGCCTATTTTAGGAAACAAGTTAAAAAATATTGCATGCTATATGTTAAAGTTAACCAATGTTTATGGCATTGGCTGTAGAAAGTTATTTTACAATTCAACAAATTCCCTCATTAAATATTTGTCTAATGTCCAAGTACAAGAATAAAATAGTGAACAAAATAAACGAAAATACTTGCATTCATAAATGTTACATTCTAGTGAGAGGAAGTAGATAATAAATAATAAGCGTAATAAGTAAATAAATTATAACATGTTTAGTGGGAAGTTGTATTAAAAAAATCAGGATAAGAGAGATGTTGGGTAGTTTACAATTTTTCCCCCCTTTCTTCCGCCTCCCCCCCACTCCCACTCCGGTTCAAGCCATTGTTTCTCAGTCTAATTGTGTAGGACACAGCTCCCTGGCCCATGCTGGTGTTATGAGCCTTGTAGTCCCCTTGTCGGTCCGCAAAGCAGCTCACTGCCGCTCAGCTCCAGGGAGAGCTGTTGTTCACAATCTTGGCTGTAGAGGGCACAGCTCACTGACCCATGTGGGAATCAAACCAGCAACCTCCGTGTTAGGAGCATGGCACTTCAACCACCTGAGCCACGGGGCTGGCCCCCACAATTTTTAAATAGGATGATATTTGAGTAAAGACCAGAGAGAGGTGAGGTCCATTCTTCAGACAGGCTTGTCTGAAGAATAAAATTCCTTAGACTTACAATCTAAATGTTTAGCTTTAATTCCAGCATGCTGCTATAATTCTGCTTCTTCAATTATTTCTTTTTTAGGAAACAAGAACTGTAATACCACGTCAATATTAATAGGAATGACTACATTTTGAAAAATAATGTTGTCCAAAAGATAAGGTACCTCTCCTGCGGAGTAATGGATATCTTTAGTTAGTATCAGGAAAAAATACATGAAGTGGTAGTTGTATTAACTTATTTTTCACCACCTTAATGTGATATTTACACATTGAAAATTGTGTTCCTATGAAAGAACTACTCAAGTCTTAGGAATTGAGAATTGAGAGAAGGGAGGAGAAGGTGAAGGTGGGATGTACTCATGTAAGAAATAGAAAATATGAAGGTCTGCCTGGGAACATTTGGGGATATAAACTCTCACAGTGGCTGGGGTACATGCTTGGCCTTGGAAGGATTGGCTACCCTCCCAAGGACCAAGAAAATATTTACAGGAGGTGGAGCCTGGTCTTCGCTTTGGCGCAGGTGGGCCAAGCTCTGATACATCTGATCTCGTACCAAGGACTGGCGCCGGCTCCTAGCCAGATCCGTGTCCAGTTCCTTGTGTTGTTAACACGTTGTTAGTGAAGTCCTTAAAACCCCAGAAAGCCAAGGCAGGCAGTAGCGGTAGTTGTTGTTCCCTGGCAGCCTTGGCTGCTGCAAGATATCCTGCCCGTGCTGATGACTTTACTTGACTGGGATTTCGCCCACACTGATGAAGGGCCGGTGCTGTTTCTACGACGCTAATTGACTGGGCCCTGGTGGTATGATGAATTGCCTCCTTGCTTGTTAGTGGTATGATAATATATCCCCCTAATCTCTGTCTTGTCTTACTTACTTTTACTTTGTAATAAAACTTTTTAACCCCTTCATCCCGGCTTGTGGTGGTGTGTCTTGTGTATCAGGCCTTGAAATTAAGTCTGTGCACAGCAATCGATAATACTTATCAATACAACTCACTAACAAAAGATTAATTTCTCTAGGTTGTTTACGGCTTTATTTATAAATTTGTCTCAACACTTTTTGAAGCCATATTCATTTTCTGTCTTAAACACCCTTGGGTTAATAAGTGCCTCTAAATGGCAGCAACTGAGAGTAGAGACTGTTCGTTTCATAGGTATAGCATAGGCCTTGAACATAGTAAATGTTACTAAGAAAGTTATGTTACTTGTCCAAAACCTACTTTAGAAAATAACTTTAAAGGGTAACATCTTATCTTAATATTTTGAGATTTTTCTTTAGACCAAAGTTTTCTGTGAATGGAAAAAAGGGGTTTTGTTTTTTGATTTCTTTTTGATGCATCGAGGAAATTAGGTCAGACAAAGCAAAGGAGTAAAAGGCTAGATTTTGAAAAATAAACTTCTTGATCAAATTGCCTAAAGGGTTGTGTGTTTTTTTATCACTCTATTGTTTCCATAGTGACTTGCAATTAGGTGCTTCATACACATTATGAAATGCTGAAATGCTATCTAACAGTATTAACAATGTTTTTCAATTTGTATATAGCATTTCAGTTTACACAGCATCCTCATGTATATATTATTTGCTTATTTGGTTCAGAATATACAGTGTGAATATAAAGTTTAAAGCATGTCTTTCCTTTTAGTTCTCATTTAAGGGGAATCGAGTTTCAGGGAACTATGTGCATTATACTGGAAACATAAATCTGACATGGACATAAGTGTTTTTTGATTAAATTTATTGGGGTGACAACGGTTAGTAAAATTACATAGGTTTCAAGTGTACATTTCTATAATATATCATCTATATATCACATGTGTGTTCATCACCCAGAGTCAGTTCTCCTTCCATCACCATATATTTGACCTCCCCTTTCCCTCTTATATTATCCCCTCCCCCCTTGACATGGACATAAATTTGAAGAAGCAATGGCCAATATGTGCCAAGTGGTAGCAGCTAATCTTGGCTAAGAGAGGGAATGAAAGAAGATGAATAGGTGAGAAAAGTCGGTGGAATCATAGCACACTGAGGTCCAATAGTTGAAAAACGAAATGCTTATGAAGCACAGCCTTAAAAAAGTCCAGGTGTTTAGGTGGAGAGTTGCTCAACTCTCCCCTTCTCAAACAACAAAACAAATGACAACAACACCACTCCCCCCCAACTTCTCCTTGCAAGAAAAATTTCTGTGAACTTATGATTTAGGAGCGGGAAGGGGAGACGAGAACAAAAGGCAAATCTAGTTCATGCTTATGCAACTGGAGAGGTCTGAAAATGAAGTAAAAAACAAAACAGACAGTCCATAAACTTCTGTTGAATGGATGAACATCTCTATTATAAATAAAAATATAATATGCAAAGATTGTATTTGGAAGGTGACCCAAGAAAGTAGTCACAATGGTTACTTCTAGGGAGAACTGCGGGATTAGGGGCTAGGGATAGGTTTACTTTTCTGAGTATTTACGAATTTTCAAGACACGCATGCTCAACCTTTAAAGAAAAAAAAACTTCTGGGAGAATCCCTTCTCCCCATCCTTCAAGTATCCCTTCCTGCCCCCGACTTCACTGTCAAGACCTATGTTACTCCCAATCGACGACCCTGGAGGAAACAGGTGTCCAACCCAAATCCCTGTGATCTAGATCAGCCCGCCCACACTGCCAATCACAGAAAGGTGGTCAGGTGCACCGTCATGTGAAGGAAAGGTGTGTGTGTGCGGGGAGGCGCTCTAACGCTGACCCTGCAGGCCCCTGCGATGCCCAAAATCTCTCTTTAGCGGCCTTAGGTGTCAGGATGCTCTGCATTGGTGGCGGGGGAGTTGGGGTGTCTTCTTCTTATTATTACGTAGTGCTAGTGCCTTTTCGGAAAACGCACCCAGGTACAGCTGGGTCGCCCCACAGGGCGCTTCAGAACCAGCAACTCTTGCGACGCCGCAGCCCGCGCCCACGTCCTGTCAAGCTGCCGCACCGAAGCCTGACTAGCATTCTCGGTTAGCGGATTCGCCGCTTTTTGGTGTCAGAATTTAAAAATGAAAATTCAAATTTCCCTGTTTTGGAAGCCCTCCTGCCAGAGAAAACAGAAGCAGGACAGATTTGGAGCCCTTGAGCTTTTTTCTCTTCCGGCTTCCACAGTATTTACACCCAGAGCGCGGCGGACCTGCGTCGAAAGCGACGACGCGGACACACAGGCCGCCGCGCAGGCGCGCAGTCGTGACGGCTGCTCCGTCCCGCCCCCGCCGGGTGTCCGACGTGGAAGTTGCTGGCGGACCAGGCTTCCAAGGAAACCGCCTCCCAGCCGGAGCGGGAGGCCGAGGCGAGTGGAAGCGGCGGCATTCGGGCTCGAAAAAGAGTCGCTGCGGAGGCCGCGACCTGTTTCTGACGATCGACGAGGGCGGACAGGCGGCTCATCATGGGTGAGGGATCTGAGAAGGGCGCTTGGGCCGCGCTTGAGGGGGCAGCGGCCCAGGGCTGGGGTCCGGAGGAGGAGAGGAGCGGGCCTGGGAACCCCCGACTAGCCAGCTTCTCACTGGAGAGGTCGCTGAGGACTTAATTCACGGTGGCGCTTCCCCTGTGGGGGTGGATCCTTCCTGGAGCGGTCGTCCCGCTCCTCGCTACTTTCTCCTTCATCCCAGCGGGGTCGGGTCGGGGCACCGCGGGGCCGCACAGCCCTGAGACCTGGGAGCCCGGCTCCGAGTCCTTTCCCCTGACCATGAACTTTTCCCTCAGCAGCTCAGACCCAGTTCGACTTGCTGGGCGGAGTTGGTCTTGCGAAGCTTGGCAACATGTCAGTCACTGGTTCGCTGAGGTTTCTTGGGTAAAAAATGAGATCTGACCCCACTGTGGAAACTTGATTCATTCTCTCTCTCCCTCTCTCCCTCCCTCGCCCCTCCCCTCCCCTCCCCTCCCCTCCCCTCCCCTCCCCACCCCTCCCCTCCCCACCCCACCCCACCCCACCCGTCGGTGGGACTGCATCCGTTTGAGAAATCCAAAGGGAGGTGTTGCTCATAATTTCGTTTGATAGCCATTTTGTCATTTGTCTGCTTGTCCGTAGCTTGTCGTGTAGAGAATAGAGTAATGTGGAGGAGGGAATGGGGAGGGTATTACTGGTCAGTGAATGACATTTTAATCTCAATTTTTGGAGTGCTGATTGAGGGCACTACATTGTCATCACAAACATCAGGTAAACCGTCTTCCCCGCTAGAGCCCAAAATGAAGGTGCAACTCCTTTAACTTGTTCGCAGCCCTCCAGATGAAGGTGGAAATGCTTTGGCTTATTTAAATGCCTCCACGGTTTTCTGGGGGGTTTACTTCCTGCTCTGGAACACCACAAGCACTTTCCTGTTTTCATCCATAATCACCTCCAATTTTGCTCTTTCGCCTTTTTTTTTTAAACCTGTACTTTGTCAACATTCTACCCCAACTATTACACTTCCCAAGGGTTCTCTACCTGACGGAGTGTTCATTTTTCCAGACTTGCAGCTCTTAATTGTGCCATTTCTTTGTCGAATAATCATGTATTATTGAGTGGCATCACTTCTGTTGTCAGTTGTTTTTTATATTATTAAATGTAACTTTCAATCTAATGCTTTTGGTGGGAAAGAGTCAAGCCAAGGTGCTTTTTTTTTTTGTAATTGTAAAAGAAAATAAATTAGCTTCTTTTGTTGTAAAAAGAATAATAAAGACTCTGAATTTCCACCTTCCTTTCTATGAGGAATTATTTTACTTAAACACAATCATTTCTAGGAGGCCTGCTGAGACAAAGGATAATTTTTTAATTTTTAATTTTTTTCCAGTTTTATTGAGGTTATGATTGACAAATAATTGAATGTATTTCAGGTATACAACATATTTTGATATATGTATACCTTGTGAAATAACTCTACAATCAAGCTAATCAATACATTCAGCAGTTTACGTAGTGTATGATAAGAACCTCTGGAGATCATTCTTAGCAAATTTCAGGTGTACAGTACATTATTATTAACGATAATCCCTGTGCTGCACATAGGTCTCCAGAATTTACTCATCTCGTAACAAAAGTTTGTGCATCTGTCCCATTTCCCTGATTCTCCCATATCTGGTAACCACAATTCTACTCTGTTCGCAAGGTCTTTTATATTACACAGTACCTTGCATATAGGGAGCTTCCTGGAAATATTTCATGATGAATTGAATGTAGCATTATTTTTTTTAAATGAGTGTTCTATGAAGAATAGTTTTTATTTTGGGCTGCTATGTCTCAATTTCTTGTGCTAGTTATATTGCTTAACAGAAATCTCAATGATTGAAGGTAGTTCTGATGGTACTGATGCTATATAATAATAAATATTTATTTAACGTAATATTTATTATAATGTAAATATATTATGTATAAACTATAATAATCATAATAATTGCTTTTCATGTGCGAGGACCTCATTGTCCCACTGTCATTCTGATTCTCCCTTTGGTTTTTAGGGGTAGTGGGGTGATCATGCCAAGCTATCCATATTCTTTTGATTAGAAAGTGAGCTCCATAAAAGCAGTGGTCATATTTCTCTTATTATTTAGTGTATCTTCTGTGTTTTCCTGATACAATATCTAGGACATAGTAACAATCAGTAATTACTTGTTTGATGTTGAATAATGTATTTTAGTTGGGGCAAAAATATGCATCTATGAATGGAGGAAAATACAATATTTAATTTGGTATAGCTTTCAAAGGGCAAGATTAAATGTTTTGTGGACCTAGTTCTGAAAATGATATTTAATACATTTTTGCTTTTATTATTTTTTTAGGTGGCTTTTTCTCAAGTATATTTTCTAGTCTGTTTGGAACCCGGGAAATGAGGATTTTAATTTTGGGATTAGATGGAGCAGGAAAAACTACGATTTTGTACAGATTACAGGTTGGAGAAGTCGTTACTACTATTCCTAGTAAGTGTTGGAATGATTAATTATAGGGGTTTCTGTTTTCCACTCCACATAACTTTATTTCTGAATGAATAATTCACATAATAAAATAATTCATAAGGTTTATAAACTTGTAGCATGAGCATATTATTGATAACACTTTTTTTTTCATAAACTGAGAGGCAGTTTGTTGTAATTTATGGACCCTGGTGCATGGCTAGGTTTTGCTGTTTAGAGCTATTTTAAAAATTGGCTTGAGGTAAGACACTTAATCTCATTGAGAGCCAGTATCTTTTTTGATAAAATGAAGACAATAAATATCCACTGGCTTTGAGGGAGACATAAGTGAAATGTATAAAATACTTTGTAAACCTCTTTAAAGAATTATATAGATGTTGAGTGATACTGCGTGTGAAGTGGTTTTTTCTGTATTTGTTACCAGGTATTTTAACTTAAGCTTAGTTTCTCGTAAGTAATTCTGTTGATTACTTGTAAAGAGCTGAGTTGAAGAGACTGAATGCTGAATTAATCTGGTACCTAAAACTATTAAGAGAAGAAATACCTCAACTTTAAATCAGTTGTGGGTATCTTAGAAAAATATTCTCAATAGTCCTGTTTGACTACATAAGAATACTGTTCTACTTATACTTTTTACCATTTGTTGACCTGAATTTACTTAGAGGAGATTAATACATTTAAACTAAGTTTAAGAGTTCAGAGTTTGCGCGAGTATTTAAATTATGCCTCTAAATTACTCTGTCATGCAAGATATTTCTATATTTAATCGTGGTTAAATTTCCAGATTACAAAAAAAAGATAGTTTTTTATGAGAGAAGAACTTTTAAAACTCTGTGACATCTTTTCTCTCTTCTTGCCACCTTCAGTAAATTTCGGTTCCCTTGATTTTGGCTTTTCAAAATTGCCCATCTCTGAGTCCTGGGGGTCTCTGCAGAGCACACAGCCCAGTGGCTTGCATTTCAGTGAATGCCAATCTACACCACATTCCTGTCCTTTGCATATAAACTGTGTTCTTAGTCCTGGCAGAGATGGTGATTACATTCTTACCTCAAACTTGTCATATACATGTGAATCATTTACCAATATAAACTTAAATCTAAAACAAAAATTCGCAGCTGTTTTTATTTTTTTTAAACTTTTAAAATCGTAATTTTTGTATGTATAACTCCTCTAAGTTTTTCCAGCATCCTCTGCACCTTCCCTTAGATTCCTTTCAATGATAATAGTGATATCCTGCCTCAGCTGTGTGGTGCCAGAGCTCTGCCTAAGAAGGATGGCAGGTAAAAGGGATGAGACACCTTCCCTTTGCCAATCAGCTGTGACCTTTTTACAGATGAGCTCCTGAGGAAGTCTGCAGAGGGTCTGTGAGAGTACCAGGCTTAGAGAACCCAGCTTCCATAAAGCAGTATCCAGCCATTGCTGTCCTTACCCACTGAAGTTTAGAATCTAGGCTTTCTTGGTTTCGTTCCCTGTTTATTTGCTACCTACCAAAATTCAATTTTTTATATAATACATCTGCAACTGTCCTTTCTAAGTACAACTTTCTGGACACTTTTTATGCCAGTACTGTATTATGATAATTTAACATAATACGATTTCCGTTGAGCTAAGAATTAGGTATTTGCAGAGGACTGGAGATTCTCCCCCTCCCCCTTTTTCCGCCTCCCCCCTGTCTCCCACTCCGGTTCAAGCTGTAGTTTCTCAGTCTTGTTGTGTCGGACACAGCTCCATCACTGGCCCATATGCTGGTGTTATGAGCCTTGCGCTCCCCCGGCTGAAATAGTCGGTCATCTGTCGGCCGCTCACGGCAGCTTTCGCTGGCTGCTGGCCACTCACGTTGGCTGCCAGCTCAGCCCATGGCAGCCCCTGGCAGCCCAGCTCCAGGGAGAGCTGTTGTTCACAATCTTAGCTGTAGAGGGCGCAGCTCACTGGCCCATGTGGGAATCAAACCAGAGACCTCGGTGTTAGGAGCATGGCGCTCCAACCACTTGAGCCATGGGGCTGGTCCCCTGGAGATTCTTATATAACCTGAAGGTGGTGCTGAACTTGCTAATTGATGGGGTGTGTGTGTGTGTGTGTGTGTGTGTGTGTGTGTGTGTGTGTCTGTCTGTCTGTAGCACAGCATATTGTCTTGTCTTAAATGGAATGATATCTTAACCAATAATGTGATTCAGTAATTCCCATTCGTTGGGGAAACTCAATTAGGTTGGATACTTAGAAGGTAGAATGCATTAGTCTACATAAACTACTTATTTATCTTTCAGCCATTGGATTTAATGTTGAGACGGTAACATACAAGAACCTTAAATTCCAAGTCTGGGATTTAGGAGGACAGACAAGTATCAGGTATGGTACGAAGACTGGATTATTTTGTGGTATTTAACATTTATTCGCTCTTGTAGGGTTAACAGCAGTAAACCAAAATACATCTTCTTTTGTAACTTAAGTGGAAGCCACCTAGTTTAAAATGAGGTAAAATTGCCTGTTCTCTCAATTAAATTAAAATCTAAGGAAACTGGTTTTTCAGATATCACTTAATGAAGTGTTTTCATGAAAATCTCAAGACCTAATTAGTTTTTTTTTTTTTTTTTTACTAAAGAGGGTCCTTCATTTAGTTCTTGTCAGCCCCTTCAAATGTGAGACAGACTATTCTGGATTTCATAAAAATACCTTTCAGGCCCACCATTTAGGGGTAAGGTGAACATAGATGCCCTCTGGAACTCAGGTCTCCTGCCCAGCATTCTGTGCCAGATGTGGCGACTGTGAATATTGGGTGACTGTCAGTGGTTGCTTACTGTGGTACCATCTTAACAGATTAGTAGTGCATTCCCCAGCATCCTGCTGCCTTTTAACTTGTTTTATTTCTTGAACCATTTTGGAGTCTGTTTCTAATTTTAGCAATTTCTACTTTCTAGTGTCTTTGGTGATCAATTTAATGCCTAGTATATAAAAATCATAGTAAAATTTTTTAAGAGTCCATTCCTCTTAAGGAGTTCCTAGTTAAAGATTTATAAGATGTAATGATCAGTTCTGTGTACAACTTTTTTATCAATACATATAGTGATTTTATAGGTTATAAATATATTCTTTCAGCCTAAGTCTGAACTCATTCTGAAACTCTTTGGCCCTGTGATTTATTCTTTACCTCAACATTCTTTTTCTCCCTTCACATTTGAGGGCTATGGTATATATCCATCAGAAACAATGCATCATTATGGCATTGATTCTAACATGGGTGGGCAGGTTTGGCATGTAACCCCCCCATCACTGCCAAGTCCTAGCATATAAATTAACGTACCCATTTCTTCTTCTTTCAAATAATAATATATTCTCCTTTTCTGAATTTTTTTTAGGCCGTACTGGAGATGTTATTATTCAAACACAGATGCAGTCATTTATGTAGTGGACAGTTGTGACCGAGACCGAATTGGCATTTCCAAATCAGAGTTAGTTGCCATGTTGGAGGTAAGAAAACTACTAAAATGTGGGAAAATCATTTATATTTGCTTGCTGTTTCCATTGTTTATTATTACATGTAGGAATAATGAAAAGGAAAGCAGGGATTTTTTTTTCCTCCATGCCTTTAGTATTCTTTTCTTTTATGCACATTACTTCCTATTCCAGAAATACTGTTGGGGAGAGGGTTGGAGACAAATAGAAAAGAAAAATCCAGCCTTCTAACAGGCTTTAGACTAGATTCCTTGATTTCCAGGAAGTTCAGAATTGAACTCTTTCTAAACTAAAGTATTTTGTCACTCTATGAAGTAATTTTTTTAAAAAAAGTCTTTATTTCTAGTCATATACGTTAGCTTATGGAAGCAGATATGGGTATAAATAGTAAGAAAGCATAATTGTTTCAGCATTGAAGTTCAGAGAAATACGTGTTTCCAGCCCAATTATGGCCCCTGCTTACCTCTCCCAGCTTTATCATTCTTTACTCTTGGGTTTATAGTGCCTTATCCACATTGGCTTCTGTTCTTTGAACACACTAAGCTTGCACACCTGATGGCTGGCGTAGGGCTCTTTGCACTTGCTCTTCCTCTGGTTGGAGTGCTGTTCCCCAGATCTTTGCATGGCTACCTGCTTCATGTGTTTCATCTTGTAGGTTTCTTCCCAAAGAGAGTCTTATTTTCTAACCCCTTATTTGCTACTTTATTCTTCGTACCATTTATCGTTTCTTTCCATTATTTTAAAATATATTTGTTTACTTAGGTATATCTCCCACCCTAAAGTGTAAGTTTTTCGAGTTTACCCTAATATCCCTGGTGTGGGACAGTGTATAGCACTTAATTAAGACCGCAATACATTGTTTGCTGCGTTGCATAAGACAATTTATTGGCTGGCTGACTGAATTCAGAAGATGCTTTAAATAGTTAATTAAGGAAAATTAGGTCTCTTTTTCTCAACAAAACTGAATTATTCAGTCATTGAATGTTTAAATATAAGTTGTAGGCCACTTGATTACATCTAGGTAAACGCATTCTCAGACTACTTTGGACTTCTGATTTCTTTACTACTGATTTCTTAGTGACTTGCAAGTTACAAATTGTAGGCCTAATAGTTTTAAACACTGGCTTACAACATAGCATCATACTTATAAGAGCTTCTTAGACCAAATTCCCTTAAAGAATTTTAAGGGAGTGTTTAATTGCTTTGGGTATATTGGATTTTTAAAAATAAAAGCTTTATGTAGATGTAGTTCACACAGTATAATGGATTTTTATCATATAAAGTTTTGCATAAAAGGAATGGATTATTAAGTAGTTTGCAATTCTCAAGTTGTGCTGGATTGTTAGGTTATTTGTGGTATTAGCATTTGACTTTTATAAACTTATGGAGAAATAACTAAAATGTATTAAATTATTTTAAAGATTTTTATTGGGGAAGGGGAATAGGACTTTATTGGGGGAACAGTGTGTATTTCCAGGACCCATCAGCTCCAAGTCAAGTTGTTGTCTTTTCAGTCTTAGTTGTGGAGGGCGCGGCTCTGCTTCAAGTATAATTGCCGTTGTTCAATCTTAGTTGCAGGGGGCGCAGCCCACCATCTCTTGCGGGAGTCAAACTGGCAACCTTGTGGTTGAGAGCATGCGCTCCAACTGAGACATCCGACCACCAGTGAGCTCAGTGGCAGCTCATCGTCTTCATTCTAGTTGCGGAGGGCGCAGCTCACTGGCCCATGTGGGAATTGAACTGGCAACCCTGTTGCCCAGAGCTCACGCTCTAACCAAATGAGCCACCTGACCGCCCTGAGAAATTATTCATTCTTTAAGAAGTAACTTTTAATTGATTCAGTCAATGAATATTTACTATCTGATAAAAAGTACAAGTAAAGTACAGGTCAGGACTATTACATCAAAACTTACAGACACAAAATTTGTTTTACCTTTTTTGTATGCAAAAATAAATTCTAAATGAAGAATTAAATGTAGAAATAGATATTATTAACTATAAGAATATGTAAGTGAGTATGTTTAAAATTTCTGGATAGGGAAGGTCTTTGTAAGTCAAAAAATTGGAAGGAATTACAAAAGAAGAGATAGATTTAATTATATTAATACAAACAAAAAAACCTCCAAAACTTTAGAGGCCAGATAATATAACTTAGGGTAAAACAGGGAACCAGGACACAGTTTTACAACTAGTGACTAAGGATTAGTGTTTTTAATCATATCAAGAGCTGCCATTCAATAGGTAATGAGCAGAAGGCAGAACCTACAATTCACAGGAGAAAAAAATATTGCTAATAACTTTGACATTTTTAATTCCCTAATAATAAGCATATAATGAGATGCTATGTTTGGAAAAATATATAATTTCCAGTTCTACCAAGGCTGCATTAAAGATAGGCACTGTCATACACTTTGGTGGAGTTGAAAATATTACAACTTTTCTGGAAAGCAGTTCACTAATATATGCAACAAGAGCCTGAAAAAAGTTCATACTTTGATTTCATTTTTAGAGGATTGTGTTAAGAAAATAAAGATTCATACAAAGGTTTCTGTATAAAGACTCTGTCACTTGGGTTTCTTTAATAGCCAAATGAAAAGAATATAATTGGAATTTTAATACTATTAAACAGTTATATAGTTTATGGTACATGTATTTGAAATATAGAGTACATTTAACCATTAATAGTTTTCTTTGAAAACTGTTGGTTTAGAAAATCATACATGATTTAATCTTTAGTTTATGTTTTAAAGCAGGGTATGGAACTAAATATAAGTGTGATTTTTAAATGTATAAATTTATTAACTATAAATATCTGAATTACAAAGCAGTAGAAAATACCCAAAATGTTAAACAGTAGTCATGTTTGGGAGGTAGAATTATGGGTGAAACTTCTTTTCTTTGTACTTCTCTATAATTTCAAATAATTTATAATGAACATTACATATTAATAATTAGGAAATACACTTTTAAAATAATGTATTTTTGGCATTTCTTCCTAAACTCAAGGGAATGAATTGATTAAAAGGAATTTAATATCTTTTATTTAGGAAGAAGAGCTGAGAAAAGCCATTTTGGTGGTGTTTGCAAATAAGCAGGACATGGAACAGGCCATGACTCCCTCAGAAATGGCAAATTCACTTGGGTTACCTGCCTTGAAAGACCGAAAATGGCAAATATTCAAAACTTCAGCAACCAAAGGCACTGGCCTTGATGAGGCAATGGAATGGTGAGTATGTTTCCAGAAGCCATCTGTGCATTTGTGCGTGAGTGCAGCTGTGTACACACATGAAATTCCCTGTCATCTTAAGGATGAAATTCAAATTACTTAGCAGCTCATAATACTAATTTCCTCCAGCCTTTTCTCCCACTTGCCTTCATGTGCAGTCACTTTTATTTCAACAGCACCTACCTGATTATAGTTAAGGCTGCCATTTTTCTTTTTCCCTGCCTCACTTCACCTCAGTTCCTTATCCTTCAGGACTTAGGTTAAGGCTTTCTTTTCCAGAGTCTTCCCTGACATACTCGTATCTCCATGCCCACTGCCTTACCACACACATGGTTAGATGTCACAGGTTAGTGATACAGTACTTATTACACTGTCTTGTAATTGATTTGTGCATCTGCTTACTAGATTATCAGCTCCTTGGGGACTGAGACTAGTTTTCACCTCTGAATTATCCACATCTGGATAATTGGCTGTGGTAGTAGCAGCTTGGAAAGTAGATATTTGGTCTTTTCTGATTAGTCATTCAAAGTGTAGGCCAGTGAAAGCTAAAAGATCCTCGTCAAAATTAAGTCTATAACCTAATTTTTCTATAACTATCTTAGCCTTCATCGTTTAAAATGCTTTGGAATCCACCTCCAGTATAAAATTGATAAACGATCATACTTTGTACCTGAAAGTATGAAGTTAATTTTATGAAACCATTTTTTCTTCACAGGTTAGTTGAAACATTAAAGAGCAGACAGTAATTCAATCACTTCTACTCCTCTGAAATGAAGACCACATCATATATCCTTTTGGAAACAGTTAAGTGTGCTTCACACTACTAAATGTTAGAACTGTTTGTGATTGTTGGCATATACTGAACTGACTGCGACATTTGTAATAAATATAAAAAATAAGTATTTGGTTGGAAGGGTAACTCATTGTGATGGAACCAACTGAATGGTCTGTATAATGTAAAGTATTCCTTCCTTGCTTTCTTGTGTTAAGGTATATATTCTGTTTGTGTGGAATTCTTATTCAAATACCATCCTATTAAAGAATGTACTCTTATTAAGGAAAATAACCCTCCTATTTTTGAATTAGTGGTTGTAGCTTGTTTGTATAAACACTAATAAATATCTTAACTAAGATTTTTTCCCCCCTAAAATGAATTAAGTTTTTCTGAAAATTAGACTAATAGAGTAGGTTAGGTCTTCATTTGCTTAATGACCAGTTTGTTTAACTGTTTTAAGAGCTTTTGGTTATAGGCATGAAGTTGAAGTAATTATTTTGGTGGTTAATTTCACTGACTTATCTGTAATTGTCATTTTATAGTACTTTATAGTTGTCGGAAAATTTTTACATATATTGACCTAGTTGATTTGTATAAGAACCCTGTGATGTAAGTAGGACAGATTGTATGTAATGTCTTCATTTTATGGACGTGTGGAATCTTGGGTTCTGATAAGTTAGCTTATCCAGCTGCTAGTGAGGTGGGGGAGCAGGGCTCTGAAGGGTATTTCAGGGTTAGGAGCTTGTCCCATAAACTACACCATAAGTTTCTGAAAATGCCAACTTGGGCAACACAGACAGCCTAACTCCTTAAAAAAAATTATGCTAATTGAAGTATTGTACATTCAAAATAATGTCTATAAATTTATTTGTCCATACTAGTAGAGGTAGTAAAAACAATCCTAAATTGTTGTATTTGATGAATTCACAACACTTTAGAGAAATAATTCACATTGAAGGAAATAAAAAAAGATCTATTTTAAGAAGCATTGTAAAAGATGTCCTTGCTTTCTTTTATTCCTTTAACCTACTTGTAATTGGACATGTAAATTTGGTGAAAAGCCAAAATCTTTTTGGTTCTACAGGGAGAAATTAAGCATTTTTGGTTTTAAAAATTAGGCTTACTGCTAGGCTATCGAAAAGAATTACATTCAAAGGAACTTTTCCAACTGCCCAGTCTACCCCAGGATTGGCTACAGTGTGACAGAAGGAGATATAGTCCTTAGTAATTACTAAAATCAGGGAGAGCTTTTTTCATTTTTTAAATTGGACAACCAGCATTTAAAAAATTAGATGCCGGTGAAGTGAACTTAATACCATTGTGACAGTGACCCTCAGGTCTCAGGAACAGCAGGGGTTCATTTCCTGTTCCTGCCATTGTCTTCCAGATGTAGGCATCTGGCCTCTCTCTCCCCTCACACTTGGTCATTCTCTCAACTCACATGAATGTGGCTTTCTCTTTTCGTTGGTGGGACTTTTACTCTTCTTATTTATTCCCCAGCAGTCATTCCTAATTTGGTCTTTTTGTGTCAAGTGGCAAAGTAGTCTCTGGCAGTTGAGGATCACTGAGAACAGAAGACAGGGGAGTGGGGTCCTGGCAGGCAGGTAGCCCTGTGTGTAGCCCCTGCTGAACCCTGAGGAGGGCACTTGGATAACGCTGATCTGTCTGGTTTGTCACCAATAGGATGGGCTAAATAGAGTGTACACTTATTTTAATATGGTATAACTTATTTTAATATGGAACAAAAGGTTCTTGTCTAGTGGGAAACAACTATGCAGGTGTGTTGCAGGAGTTTGAATGTTGATATTTATAAAAATCTACTGAGTGTTGTTTTGTGAGAAGCCTGAAAATGGAAAAAGCATCAAACTTGAAATCAGAACACATGAGTTCTAGGCACGAATGGCTACTCCTTCAGTATTTTTCTTGTTTTTTTGGTTTTTCCTCTCTCTCTAAAACAAGAGACTTGGACAAATTATATCAAAGGTTTGTTTTAGCTCTAACACTCTATTTTATAACTGGTTGACAATTGTACTGTGTTACATGGTCACAGTGAAAAATTGAGTGGTGGAATTCTGTTATTAGAATACCTGAGATGCACTTTAAATTGTGGAAATGTAAGCTCCTTGAGGGCAGGGACCAACTATATTTACTGTTAGTTTCCCTTCCATCTAGTGTGGTGCACCTGGCACATAGTAGGCACTCAATAAATATTTACTGATTAAAACAAAGCTGTGCTCAGTATCCCTGAGATATCTGTTATGATTTTTGCCTTAATATTAACTTGTTTTTTTATTTTTAAAATTTTTATGAAAGCAATACATATACTTTAAATCACTTAGAACTGAAATTGGCCTTTCAAGATGCCCCATATTTATCCGTTTGGCACATTACAAACTCCTGGTAGTATGAGAACTCCTGTTTGAGAGACAAGCTACATCAAGACACAGACGCTGAAGTTATGAAATGTTTGAACATTTGATTCCTATCCTATGTGCTGTAATATTCTAACCCCATAATTACATATTCTAAGAGCAAGGGCTTTCAATCCTGGGTTTGAATCCTGATTATGCTACCTACAATCTATGTTACCCTTAAGTAAATTATTTAATCTGACTCTCAGTTTCCTTATCTGTAAAATAACCCATTTTAGGGCATGTCTCAGGGATACTTTGAGGATTAAACAGAAGTGTTTGGCACAGAGAATGGCTCTTCCGCTCCTTTCCCAGTACGTGGGGCACTAAAGAATATTGCTTCCATAGCAAGTGTAGAGGGAGGCAAGACACCATATGGTTGAACAAGCTATTGCCAAATTATTTGCCCAAGTGGTTTACAAGAGTTCCCTTTGTTCTACCATGCTCACCAACATTGGTGATGTCAGCTTTGTCAGTCTGAAGGGTTCAAAATGGAATTCTATTCTGTTGTTAATTTGCATTTTCCTAATTATTAATGACGTTGACTACAGGGGTGATTCAAAATATCTAACAACTGGATAGACTTAGCTGATGCAGGAGGACCCCTAACAGTCCAGGTATTAAGCCTTTAATTTCTGGTGTGGAGACATATGGAGTCTAGGGGCTCACGCAGCCACGGTGGCACTTGGGGGGGGGGAGGGTCTCAAGGTAGGGACCACTTACCAACCGGTACATAAGTACTTTCATATTTGAGAATATAATATGTCATCTAAATGTTAATGCTTAAAGGCCATTTATATTTCTGTGCAATGCCTATTTTGCTCTTGCCACTCTTTCTACTGGATTATCTTTGTTGATTCATAGGGATTCATTATATAGCCTAGATACCACTAATCCTTTATCAGTCTGTGGTACATACCATAACAGTTCCGTCTTTTCCTAAGGAGAAGTTCTTAATTTTAATGAAGTAGAATTGATCACATGTTCCTTCTATAGATAGGAAAACTGTTCTTTTTAAAGAACATCATGGCTACTTTCAGCTCATCTTCTGTACAAATTTTAGATTTGGCTTACTAGGATAATATGAAGGACTCTTTTTGGGATTTTGCTCAGATACGCATTTAATACCAGTGGGATCTAACTTGGGAAAAACTAGCATCTTATGATACTCAATTGTCCTGTCCATGAACATGGTTATACCTCTCCATTTGTGCAGTCTTTTTTTTTGTGTGTGTGTGTGTGTGCAAATTTTTCTTAATGTCTTTTGATAGTTTGTAACTGCCTCCATTGCTTCCAGAAGTGTATTTCTAAATCATTTGTTTGATTTACTCCTAACTTTTTGTATGGCTATTTTAAAATGTATCTTTAGAAACAATAATTTTTAACTATGGCTAATGTCACATGCTTTTTAGACAGTGAAAATACAATAGTATTATGAAGTGTTTTAATTAAAAAATATTTGAGCATGATTACATTAAAGGTATAATAATATACAATCTCTGCCAAAGTTTACCTTAAATAATAAGACGTGCTGTGACGTCAGACCAGCAGAAAACTGGAAAAGTGATGCTTTGGGGAAGCTGGGAGACTGTCAGCACAGGGACACTTTACTCCACCATTGCCAAGTCTTTCAGGCTGCGGCTCTTTTGTCTCTTGGCCTTATAGCCTGGGCGCAGGAACTCTATCTTTCTCTTCTTTGTTTCACTTTTATTTTTGTGTTTCTTCAGCTTTTTCTTGGCGGCAATATCAGGATTAGTTACAAACTTGAGAAAAGAACAGAAATTTTATATTCCTTTAAAGTAAATGTTAAGCCAATAAAAACCAAATGCACAACGGACCATTTTGTTCACTTTTAAACATCACGAATGCAATATATGCCCATTAAAAACAAACTGGAGGCCCAGCCGGTTCCTCTTTCCTCCCTGGGTACTACCATGCACACACTCCTGCAAACAGTTACTAAACCTGAAGAACACGCAGTATTTTCAAACAGCAAACTTACCTCCAAAGCCTTCCTCTTTTTCCGGAGTGCCCTTTTCTCATTAGCCTGTTTCTGTACAGAGGCAAAGGCTAATGAGAAGCTCTCCAGCCCAACCAGCTTTTTGAGTAATTCTATGATTTCCTGGGATAGAGTCTTCAGCGAAGGATCTAATCACACACAGAGCAATAATCAGAGGCAATTACATTAGAAAGGAGATATTTGAATATCTACAAAATCAACAATAAGCAAAATTTAAACTCCTGAGGCATTATCAATTTTATTACTTCAACATTAAACACTAATCTGAAACTAGCCTCTACTTTTCTGAGAGAACAAGCAGAAGTGTTGGATACATCTCCCAGGATACAACAAGGGATCAGAGACCATGAAACCTACTTCCCAGAGGAATCCTGGCTCAGAAGACATTATTAATTTGAGAATTGGATGGAAACATTTTGGGTTACTTTTACTAACCTGCTCAGCCCCGCAGATTGGGGGAAAGGTAAGTGTGTTTCTCTAGGTCCTCTCTAATTCACAGGTCACAGGCTTAGCTCTGACAATCACCTTTTTTGTTTTTTGGTGGATCAGACTCCTTTGAGAAGCTTACACAAAGCTGTGCTCTCCCACCCTTTCTTGCCTCCTCTTTCCCAAATGCAAATAACCCACAGATTTTTGCATCAAGTTCAGGAGAGTTCAGGACACCTGTTCTAGATCGCAAGTTTCTTGACAGTAGAGACGAGGCCTTTTCCACTGTTGAACCCCGACTGCCTGGCAAATATTAGGTGCTCATAAATGTTGGCTGATGAGAATCAAAGCAGACCTGACCTTCACCATTGCTTTTTCCTTTCTAAGAGGAAGGAAACTCAAGGCTGTGGGACTAAAACAGCTCCTGCTTTGACATTTACTTCATTTGTTTTATTTTAAAACTCTTAACATTCACTTCACCTTTTCTCTTTCCAACCCAACCCCCAATTCCCTCTTCTCCTATTATGAAGAGACATTTTAGGATCACTGAGGGAAATGTACCAAATGCACTGGCAAGAAAAAAGAAAAATAGGAAAAATTGAAGTGATAGATATTTAAACTATTTCATACTTTTGCCTTATAATTCCTGAGAATATAATGACATTCCATTGTTCATTATTCATAGCACTATGAGGTTTAGAACCACCCCAAATTATAGTTTTCTTTGAATATTTAATCTATACTTAGGAGTGAAACGTAGGAACATTCATTCTTAGACACGAGAAAGCATGTTGGAGAAAGTAGTCAAATATAACACAAACATGCCTAATTTGTTTGCTATTGCCTTGATACCTAGCAAGTTTTCTTTCCTAAAATAAACTCTGCCGAGGAGAGGACAGGAAGGAGAAGGAAGCATTCAGGAGAGAGGCGCAGGTATTGAGAAGAGAGGCTGCAGTTACCCTGTTCCGCGTAGGTGCTGTTCAGTTCTCGGAACAAAGGAGCTATGATCACCGGGAGGTACGGCTTCACCTTGTCTACGCCCAGGTCCATTGCCACAGCTCCGAGAAACTTAAAGATGCAGGTTCTCTGGAAATATAGATCATTGTTCATCAGAAGTATTTCTCTTATACTTGGTGCCACACCATTTAGAAAACAAGGTCTATTTGGGGGCAGATACAGCTGCAGTTTTGGATTCAAAAGTTCCCAGGGACTTGGGAGGATCACTGACACCACTAAATTATTTTCTAAAATAAATTACTACTTTCAATGACTGCACATTATTCATACCTTTAAGGGGTTTCTAGGTGAGTAAGCGGATTCCAGTTTTGCAATCCGGGACAACTTCTGGATCAAGTACAGCAGCGTGGCTGGCCTGCTGTGCTCTTCCTTTTCGTGTGCACAGGCCTCATGTTCTATATCCTCTCTGGCTACGCCATCTCCTAAAGCTTCTTGCTCCTCCATGTCCTCCTTTATCTCATCTTGCTTATCCCCAGAATCGGGTTCCAGTAAATATAAGACTTTGGCTATGAACAACAAATTCTTAACAACCTTAAAAAAAAAAAAAAGAAAATCTTGGCCATAAAAATGAATGAAATCTTACCATTTGCAACAACATGGATGGACCTAGAGGGTATTATGCTAAGTGCAATAAGTCAGGGAAAGAGAAATACCATATGATTTGACTTACCTGTGGAATCTAAAGAATAAAGAAACAAACAAGAAATAGACTCACAGATACAGAGAACAAACTGATGGTTGCCAGAGGGGAGGGGGGTTGGAGAGCTGGGTGAAAAGGGTGCAGGGATTAGCAAATTAGTAATTACAAAATAGTTACAGCATAGGGAATATAGTCAATGATGTTGTAACAACTATGTATAGTGCCAGGTAGGTAGTTGACTCATCGGGGGAATTACTTCATAAGTTATATAAATGTCTGACCACTATGCTGCACACCTGAAACATACTGAATGTCAACTGTAACTAAGAACAAAAAATAATTAAAAAATAAAACTGACCGATAAAAAAAAAGCGGGGAGGAATTGGACTTTGATTTTGAAATAAATATGGCTTGGCAAAACAGAAGTTTTATAGGTATTCAACGATTAGGGAATAAAAACGGCAGCCAGTTGGCTCAGTTGGTTAGAGCACAGTGCTCATAACAGCAAGGTTGCCGGTTCGATTCCCACATGGGCCAGTTAGCTGTGCCCTCCACAACTAGATTGAAAACAACAACTTGACTTGGAGCTGATGGGTCCTGGAAAAACTGTTCCTCAGTATTCCCCAATAAAAAAAATTAAAAGGAAAAAAAACAACTGGGTATTACACTATTAAACTGATGATCGTTCCTTTTTTTTGTAATTCATCAGTTCTTGTGTGCTTAAACCCATTTCCATGTAACTTGCATCCAGTTGGCCTTGTTCTATCCTTTAGGGTCACACAAAGTAAATAGATTTATTCTGGACCATCCATTTACATTTTCAAAGATAGCTTTAAATTCCTCATTCACAGAAATAACAATTTCCATTTACTGAGCACTAATGAATAGCTTTGTGTATGTGTCAACTTAAAATGGCCCTATTAGGTACTATTATCCGGAGAGAAGATTGGGGTTGAGTTACTAATTGACTCACCCAAAGATAAAGTGAGTGGTCAGCTGGAATTAGAAGGTCTTGAGAATTCAAACCCAACTTCAAAACACTGGCTCCTCCTTCCTCAAATCCCATCTGATCCAGGGAACCAGCCCAGAGACAATTTTAGTCTTATAAAAAGGGCCCCCTTTATTGAGTCCCTGTGACATCCATAAAATTGCTGATGTAGGTATTTCACACCCCTCATGGGAGAGGGAAAACCCTGGCTGCTCCACTAGAGGTGCTGTGTTCCTAAAGTTCCCCAAATGTAGTCCTCAGAACCCCACACACCTTCCTAGTCTAGCCTGTCCATCAAGAGCTGGTGCCAAGATTGTCATTTCCTTCTTTTGGAAGCCTGGCCTCCACGAAGGCAGTCCCTGATTTGGAGACCCTTTCCCCCTGTGGCAGCCACTTCACATTGTTAACTCATGCTAAAATTATAATGAACTAAAATCCATACTTTCATCTTGGGTCAATTCTAGTAAATCTCTTCCCTGCCCTGAGTTTGTATGGTCTGTCTGTCCACCTCTATCAAAACTGATACTGTGTGAGACCCCTGGCAGGATTTCTTTGGCTTCACTGCTATCCACTAAATAGCTATCCATTCCTTCCCCAACCCTGCCATATAATGAAGTGTGTTGTATACTTTTATTTTAAAAAGTGATAGAAGTCTAAGTGTTTATGGCATGCCACCTGAGACCACTCTTTAGATGTAGTATTCACCTAATCCCTAGTGCCCCTATCCCTCGGTCTACATTGCTCCATCTTGTGCATGACTCACAAGAGATGAGGTCAAGTGCCTTATTCATCTCCATATACCACATCTGTGTCACCTCAGCATCTACTAGCACAACTGCTGTATCAAAAGAGGAAAAAAAGGGGGGGGGCGGGGCAGCAGACCAACTATTCAAAAGCAATTCACATTTACTATGTATTTATAAATGCCTTCTCTATAGTTAACATTTTACATATACATTTTATATGAAAACAGATAAAGCTTCTTAGTGATGGAATTATTTCTCTGTTTTCTGTGAAGGACAGACAATTGTCAGACTACACTGTAGCATGAACATTAGTGCTTTCTCTTCAAATTCGAGGGTAAGAAATTCAATATTACAGTTTAATATAAAAACAATGCCTTTCAAAGCATCAGTCACAATGCGGAGTACATACGTTATAACTGAAGACGAAAAGATTTAATAAACAGCCTTCCACTGCATCATCTTTACTGGGAATTTTAAATGGAACCAAGAGAAACCCCAAATGGACCCCAGAGTTAATTAGATATATGTGCGTAACTGAACATGTATTTAAATATGTTTATATTTCATTTAATTTCCCAAGCGTTAAACTACGAAAAACAAAAACCAAATACCAAATATAAGCCTATCCCTAGACTGTTGGGACAATAGGTCCCTTTTATTTAAGTGGACAGGATTACGATACTTACCTGCTCTCCTAGAGATTGATCCAAGAATTTGGAATGTAATTGATGGCAAGAGGCTAGGGCGATACTTTTCATCTGTGAAGAGAAAATGGACATTAGGAGACACAATGCAGGACATTTCTGAGTAACCATAATAATACTAGATTTTGCTCTGAATGACCACCTGTGCAGGTCTGGAGTGGGAAGGTTCATGACCAGAAATTGTATAACTGTTCCCTTCTACCTTCCACAAGCATTTAAGCCCAGGGAAATGAGATACTTTCAAGCTCTAGGGAGATAAGATTAATAGATCACAATCCCTTAGATTATTGGTAGAGAACGTTGCAACATTCCAATACTTTTTTCTTCCCCTTTTCTTCCCTTTTACCTTCCACTCATTCAGTATTTACAGAGTTCCCACTATGAGCCACGTGTTGTGCTGGGCTGCCCTAGGAAATCAGAGATGGAGAAAACATGGTCCCTACCTAACATTTTTTATGAATGTGATCTCATTTAGTTATCAATAAGGTTATGAAGGAGGTAGGGCAGACAATAATAATCTTATTTGCCAATGTTGCTAAAGAACTTAAACATATAATGGAAGATGAACATGCAAAGCAAAAGTCTGGTTAGACTGACAGTCTAAAACTTATCTTTGAAAAACCTTGGCCTTGAGGGTGACCCCTCTCTAGTTCCTAACATTCCTATAGCTTCACATACGCAATAAGTTGTTGGCTGGAAGAATTTCTCACAAGGGCCAACCCCAAGGTAGTTACATGAACCAGGAGGAACATCCCACACAGATCATGAGGGAAGAAGTTTTAGAGAAACCTTACCTTTTGGTCAAGGTCACTTGTTAGGAACCTGAACGCTACAGGTTCTGAGAGTTTCCTTTTAGTTTTTTTGGCTTTCCATTTTCTAATAAGCTCCTCTGGTTGGCAAGAGGCAAAGAGCAATCCAAAAATCTGAGCTGCGGTGAGCCACACCCAGCTGTGCGGATGTCTCAGGTGGGAGTGTACATGACCTACAGGAACCAAGGGAACCAAAATGCATTCACAGAGGTCTTGCAGCTTTCCGGACTCTGGTGGTAAATATGACTGACAGGCATGTATCGAGTACCTATTATGCGAGTACCTATTTAGTGAGTACCTATTATGTGCTTGGATTTGAGAACTCAACATGAACAAAATAGCCCCTGCTTCCCAGAAGCTGTTGAGCTAGGGAGAAGTGAGGTAGAGAGATACTGGAAGCAACTAGAAAACCAACTGCAAACATGGTAAGTGACACGAGAGAGGTACGAGTAAGCCTAAAAACAGACCAGCTCCATTAAGAACTAGTTTCTGATTCAAGAGAGAGAAGGTGGCATTAATATTCACAATTTCTAAATTAAAATTAATGTAAATATATATGTAGGTACATATTGGTTTCTCCTAAGTATTGAAATTGGTGGCTCCAAGCAGCTGACTGAAAAAGTATCATTTCTTGAGGCTTCCTACATGCCAGGCACGGGGCTAAGTGTGTTACACAAATCTCATTTAGATTCACAACAGTTCTGTGAGGCTGGAATTGTCATTTCCATTTTATATTACAGATACGGAAATGGAGGTTCCGGAGGGGCTAAGTGACCTGCCAAGCTGTAACAGGCAGAACCAAGCCTGGGCCCCAGCTCCATCTGGTCCCAAAGCTCATACTATTAAATACGATCCCTTAAATGTCATACTCTAATGCTACATGGCCACTCTCCATATGCCACTTGGAAAGTACAGTGGAAAAACCTTGTGGTGTCAGGGAACAGGATTAAAATTCTGGATGAATCATGTCATATCTGAGTTTTAGTCTACATTGCTATATTTCATGAACGTGGTTTTACTTTTGTTCTACATGCCCCTTTGTAATTATCTGGCCATGTCTCAGTGGAGGGATACCAGAGTAGGTCATACAGTAACTTAGTAACTGTATTATTTCTCATAGGATGCTGAGTTCTCTTAAAACAGGTGGGTACTGAAAGCATTCATTCCATTGTCTATTTCCTACAGACTAATCAAAATCGAATGTTAACTTTAAAAATCTATAATCTTATTTTTCTTTTAAAGAGTGATATCGTAAATGTCTCACAGAAGTGAAATGGTTTAGTCAATTAACACATTTACATGATGGACTATTTATAGCTATTTAAAAGGGTAACTACTAAGCATATTATAGTAATATACTTACTTAGGTACAAACAAACAGGATATAAAAGTTTACATGGAATTATGCACCAACAAAACACAACAAAGAGACTGGATGGAAATCGATACCAAATTAATCATCAAGTAGCAAGGAGGAACTTTGGGGAATTTTTTTCCTTTCTTATACTCCCCCACAACTAATATTCTTTCTTTAATAAATGAAATATATTACTTACAAAGTCATAAATATATATTTTTTTTCAGAAACATTTTTACTGTAATTAATATGAAAGCCCTTTAATTTTTTTCTCATAGGCTTTTTCTTTGACATCACAGACTTGCTGAAGTATTCATATTCTAATTTCCCAAATCCATTTTCAATAGTTTTATCACAACTAATGTGCTTACTTTTAGATTAGATTGAAATAAAAAGGTGATACTTACTCCAGATTTTACTCAAAGTCTCATAGGGCTTGGTAAACTGAATGATACTGCATTCCTTGATGAGTTTAGTTACCAGTGTCAGAAAACTAAACAGAAGACGATCTGCAGCTTTTTCTTCAGTTTCTTCCACAATCTAAACACAGATTGGATGCAAATCAACTAAGACAACAACTTCAAAGTATCTGATGGACATTTTTACTCTAGCATGTAAATCTACACCAGTGTTTATCAACTGCAAGACTACTGACATTTTGAGTGGGATAATCCTTTGCTGTGGGAGGCTATCTTGTGCACTAGAAGATATTTAGCAGCCTTTACTCACTGGATGCCAGTAGTACCCTTCTACCCTCCAGTTGTAACAACCAAAAATGTCTCCAGACATTGCTCAATCTCCCCTGAGGGGCAGAATCACCCTGCTTGAGAGAACCTTCGATCGTCATATACTATGGAAGATAACTTACTTTGACCTTTATTTTAAAAAGAAGATCCAACTACATTGAATTCTTGCTTTTATTAATAAAAAGAAAACAAAAACATTTTGAACACATCATTTAATCTATTAGCTAGACTACCTCAAGTAAAACTATAAAAGTTAGCAAAAGTTTTATTCTCTAGCACATAACTTACATCTTGAAAGTTTTCAGGATCAATTTCCTTTTCAATCACAGGGAGAACAGTTCCAAGTCTTCTCTCGAAAGTGAGGCCTTCACTTTCCACAAACAAGCCACAGATCAGGGCAGCGAGTTGTCTACTTAAGCTCTACCAAAAAAAGCCAAAAAACAAACAAACAAAAACTCACCACAAGACAATATTAATACAACTTGGGAGACTGTTTCCAAACTTGTAAAATAAAAAGTATGCATGATTCTGTCCTCAATAGTTCATGACACCAGAAATCAACGGAGAATGGATCTTTGGTGGCCAACAAGAAAAACACGGAGAAATCTTCATACCCAAAAATAATATTTAAAAAAAGTGGTATTCATCATTATCCACTAATACATTTTATTCTCATTTTAAATTTAAAAAAAAAAAAGGGAAAAAGTTTCATACCATCCCTTCAGCCCTCTATTCTGACTTTAACATTTAAACCAGTAGTAAGATATGACATGTGCTGTTTATATTCCACAAAGATGAGCCAGTGATGCTGGTGGTAAAGTCATCAAGTAGATGCAATCATTGACAAAAATTACATTTCATAAATTGAATAAGCAAAATTGGAAACAAAGGTACTCATAAATGGGGGCTGGTTAAGTAAATTACGAAACAGTCACACAGTGGAGTAATTGGCTGACATTAACCATGTAGTGGGAATAGAGGTGATTTTTACGTTACCCTCTGTAACTTCTTATATTTTCTGAAATTTTACTATAAGAATATATTATTAACATAATCAAATAAAAATAATAAAGCTAGTTGAGAAAAATTAATCCAACAATATTCTTACTTAAAGTATGAACACCAAAAAGCTAAGACTTTTCATTGAAATATTACTAAAAGTAACCCTAACCTTCTTTGCTCCAAACCAGGTGGTAACCATATCAAAGAGCCAATCTTTTTTCTCAAGGTTGATTTTACTGAGTAAGGATTTGATCGTTATAGATGCCATCTTTTTACACATGGCAGAGTCATCATTCACCATCATTAGACAAAGAGGAATAAAGAACATCCCGCAGTTCTCATGGAGCAGCCCCTGAAAGAAAACAGGCACTTATGAGCACACTCAGACTAGAATTCTCAGAGGCCCTAACAAGGGTGGACCGTGGGCTCCCAAAGGCTCAAGGGAAACACGGCTAACAGTTTGTTTTTGTAATTCACGGTACCTGAGGGAATGTGTCAAAGAGATAAGCGATCATTTCCAAGACAGACTCTCTCCCAGTCTCATGTTCATAACTAGGGCAAGAACATTGGAAGGACTTGTTAGTATCTTTTAAATTTACTAATAATTATTTTTCAGAGCTTAAAACACTGTTTCAAGGTGCCAGTCTATATCTTAAACAGTGGGGAAAAAACCCCGTTTTCCCAATTTTAATGTTTGCATATACCATGCTACTGTGCAGTTTTAAATGTAATTTTATTAATTTTTTACCACTCTCCTAAGTGGACTCTAATGACAATTCAATGGTCAGAAGGAACTGAAAAGCAACTTACAGAACTGCAATATGAAGCCACACACAATGTTTGCTAATCAAGTCAATGATTCACAAGACATCATCCTCAGAGAATGTGCCATTACGTTTCAGCTTATTCAAGACCGCTGCCACATTAAAAGGAAAGCAGAAACTACCTTCGTTGCTTCCTCTGTGTAGCTTATGGCTTAAACTTACTTCAGTTGAGCGAGCAAGAATTCCAAGTTTGGTCTCAATTTATCACCCAGCGGATAGTCAAGAACATATTTCAGGAAAACCTGGGAACAGAAGTCACACAGAAGATTATTTGGATCGTATCTCTCCAGGATTCCTGTTTCCTAGCCGCTTTCTGGGACACACTGGTTGGTTACAAAGACCTTTCAGAAGGGTGATCAGTTATGTGACGTTGGCCTCCTGAGTTGACAGCTGTACCTCTGACTCTCTCCTCCCACTTCCCTTACTCAGGTCTGGCCCTTCACGCCTGATTAAGAGTCAAGTCTTGGCCCACCAATGGCACGATTGTTTAGGGCTCCAAATCTAAGCTCAAGAGTTGGAAGCTCCCCTGTCTTTGACAGGTGGTGCGTGTGGTGGTGGATGAGTATAGACTGGAGTTCAACCTGTATTTCCTCTTCAATAAGAATAACAATAATTTTAATACTGATATTAACTATTGCCTTTACTAAATACCTTCTATGTGCCTAACACTGGGTTTCTTGGTTAATTTTCATTACTTCCTTAGGGAGGTGATGTTACCCCATTTTACACATGAAGAGAATGAAGTTGGTACAGAGATAAATAATTTTGCTCAAGTGGCAATGCTTAGTCCATCTGCATCCAAAGGCTCTGCTTGTAAACTGTACACTATTCAGCCTCTTTTGTTAATAAACCGTGAGAACTAAGGCATATCATTCAACTTTCTAGGCCTGTTTTTTTCCCCAGCCATAAAATGGGGGTACTATTTCTTTTGAAGGATAGTTACAAATAGAAGTCACATATGTGAAGTGCTGGGCATACAATTAGTGCTTAATAAATAGCAGCTGGCCCTCCTTCTTCCTAACAGGAAACTTTTCCAAAGAAAAGCCTCTTCCCTTTCCACCCTGGCCTTCTCAGAACTCCAAAATCTCCCTGAACTCTGGAGTTCGTATTTCCACTTCAGACTTTTCCACCTCCTGGGTGGGTATGTGCTCATACGATCAGGGATGAACAAATGTCTGAACACAAATCTGCTCACGTCACTCCCCTGCCTACTGATTTCAACAGCTTTTGCTCTTCTAAATCTTGAACAAGTCCACAAGGTCTTGCCTGACCTGGCTCCCTTCCCCACCTCACTCACCTTCATTTAGCTGCTCCAACAAGCTCAGCTCTTACCCACCTCAAGGCTTACCTTCCTCAGGCATCTGCCACTCTCTTCACCTGGGAGGTGAAGCCTTGTTCTCCCTTCAAAGTTTGCTCACATGCCAATCCTCAGGTAAGCCTTCCCCGACTCTCACATTAGGGTGGCTCTCCACCTGATCATGTACTCTTATCATACGCTCTTCCATATTTTATTAATTCTAAGAAGCACAGGTTTTCGTATTTTAATATATCTGAAATTGGGATGTGTCATACAACTGATGGCACTTACCCTTGTGTCAGAGTTTTTCCTTTCTTTAAGGTATATAAGTAATGCTGTGTCTCATAAGTGATGAACTACGACAGCACTTCTTTCCTCCTGGCACTCATGTGTCTGTAACTAAAGAACTATTTGTGGAATTTTGGTTTTGTGCCTGTGTACTGTAAGATAGGGACTATAAATTTTGGTTCACCACTCTTCCAGTGGCACCTGACACACAGTGATATGCGGAAGTGGTCCACGACGACGGACCTGTGGATGGAAATCTTTGCCACAGGCTATCGTGCTGAAGAAGGACCGGTACTTCTGTCTGTCCGACACATGCTACACGTGGTGGGCTATACTCAAAATGCTCCTTGTTAACTGGAAAGGCCCGTAAGACAAGGCAGAGACCCTTCTCACACTTGGAGTGTAGATGGGTATTCCTGAGTATCAGAATAAAGCATCAATATGACACAGAGTTATCTTCAGAATTCAGTCGATGTTGACAACTCTCTATCTAAAACCAAACAGAGAAGGCAGGGCCCAACCCTTGTTATAGGAGTCAGTTCTCTACAGACCTGTCTGCACTGGACTCTGGCGGGTTCGCTTTGCGCAGAAATTGCCAACTTGGATACTTTCCGCATGACATCATCAATTTCGGGGACCAGCAATTTCCTTGATAAAATGGCCTAAAATACAAAAGGAAAAGACATACTCTTCATGTTTTATTGCAGATGGGTGTAAGCCAAGCTGATGTTAAAGTAGTCACAGGCAGTTTTTCAGAAATAATGAAAAGTACCCCCAAAAGAAAAAGAACATAAAAATGGTTAAAATGGGCAATTTTATGTTATGTATATTTCACCAGAATTAAAAAGAAAAAGGAAGACACTGTCCAATACAATAAATACAGGCAGAATACTTGTGTTTGTACAGAATTGCCTGGAAGTATTAATATAGAGTTCACGTTCAAACCTTTTAATGAGTAGATATGTTAGCTTATAATTAATTTACCAAAACCATCATCTTTGTAAGTACTTAATCTTGGAAGCCTACAGATAGTCAAACTACCATGTTCCATGGTATTCTAGATATCTGACGTGAGGCTCATAAACTGTAAAATCCACAATGCTGGTGACCATACCTTCAGAAGACCAAATGCAGTGGCCTGTCTTGAAGTGTCATAAATGTCTTCCTCCGCGTACGCTAGTAGAACCTGAAGCTGCTTCTCGGTTATCTGGTAAGACTTCACTTTCTTCACAAGTATGGTCACACACTGCAGGTTTCAGGAGTGAGGTTAACAGGATGGCACACAAATCAGGATCCAGTGAAACAATGAGGACTTAATATAATATCAATGCTTTTTCACACTGGAAACCAACCCTCTGGCCTTAGCAAATTCATCGAAAAACATCTGACCAAGACCACAAAGGACAAGGTGGAAAACTAACTTTGAGGTTAATCCTGGGGCTGACCTTTCCTAAGTGCATGTAAAAACAGCTCACCTTGAAACAATTTACCACCAGGTGGAAGTTCTGGCCTCTGGCAGCTCCGAGTTTGGCATAGTCCTTCAGCAAAAGGAAAAGGTGTTTTGTCAGCTGTTCCGCTTTTGTTTCTATGGAAGGCAGAGGGAACCTCAAGACCCAGATCAGGCATTGCAGAGCACCTGTGATCACCTGAAAAACAAAACCCAAGCCAGTCAATTTAGGAAGTGACTACACCCAATAACCCAGCACCCAAGGCTGTGCAGACTCTATAAGCAATCGCGCTAAAGGAATGAAATGCTCTGAGCAGCCCAGGCTGGGAGAACTGCGCCCGAAGTGAAAGAACATAGGGAAGTTTCTCATTCCCTCTTGTAGGAGAACTAACTGCTCCTCCAAGACAAGTGAAGACACATCCCAAGCTCACCTGCCATATTCTTACCCTATCTGGGTCAATGACTGTAGGGATTGACCAATTTTAGCAATTAAAAGAATGCATTACAAATGACTTTTTTATTTCTAGAATGATTACTTCAATTTAATCCGTTCTTATAAGCTTATATTATGTATTCAAGGAACTCTACTGAGTGTTAGAAATAAAAATAAAAAGGATGCCATCCCTCATTTAAGGAGCAGATAACTGGCTCAGAAATTAAGCATGGGAAACAATGAACTATAATTTAATAGTTAAGTGCTTTGCAAAAGGTATAAAAAAGTGATTACCTGAGAATCTCTGACCCTCTAGCCCAAACCTCAGAGGTCACCTGGATGAGCTAGTTCCCCTAGTTTAGCTCTCTCATCGACCCTACTGCTCTGGCTGCTGCGATGGCCTTATTGGGCTGGATGAGATGAGACCCAGAGCAAAGAGCTCCGGAGTCAGAAAGACCAGGGCATACACCCAGCTCTGCAGCTTATACTTACTCGACTACAGAGATGTTACTTAACCTCTCGGCACCTTCCCTGTAAAACAGGCAATCTGAGGAAGTGGCAGGTGTAGGCAATGGAGTCTGACAGACTGAGGCTCACAGTACCCTAGATCTATGCCCTGGGGCAAGTCATTAGCCTGAGGCCTTGTTTTCTTATCTAAAAAACAAACGATAACCTACGCCTTCTGGATGGTTCCGAGGACTCGGAGCAGTGCTGCTGATATGAATACAGGGACCCCACCACGCACCCTCCTGAAGCTGTTGTGAGGATCAAATGAAATAAGTAATGTTCCTAGAGGGGCTTTTAAAGCTTTAAGGGTATCCAAACATACGGGATTATTACATTGGGGAGCGACTGAATGCAGGGAATAGAGGCGGTTCAGGATGTCCTAAATCCCTTTAAAAACTCAACTATCTCATGAAGCACGAGCCTAGAAGTACAATCCAGGTGCTTTTGCACGACACAGCTCTTGTGAAGGAAGATGCTCACCTTCACGTCCATGGAACCCAGGCAGTCTAGGAGGAGAGAAACGAAAGGGTCCAACATTTCCAGAACACGTTCCGTGGAAGACTTGATCTTGGATGTCTTCAGACTCAGGTGCAGCAGCTAAAAGTTTTAAAAAGACATTTCATAGCACTTGCCTACAAGACTGAATGCGTTAGGTAAAGGTGAGATATTTTAAGAGACATGCGTGAGATGTTAAGGTGCTACTTTCTATTTGATATACAAAGCTTTTGAAAAACTGGGAAACTGCCTGGGAGACACTCCGTGAGTGAGAAGGTGGGAGCTCACTGTGCAGCTGAGATTCTAAGTTCGCTAACCAAATGGTTACTCAGCATCTACTTGGATCCCAGGCACTGGCTCGGCACGTAGGATGCAGAAATGACCCAGACGGACACGCTCCTGCTGTGATGGATCTTAGCCAGGAAGACAGACTCTAGGAAATAATGAACTGGCAACGCAGGCTGCTTGGAGAGTTCTGTAGGAATCTGGGCAGAAGGAGGAATGGGTGATGAGGTCCTGGGGCAGGAAGTGTGGAGACTTCATAGAACTGAGGGAAAGCCACATGTGGCTGGAAAGTGTGTGGGAGTCGTACAGTATGAGGCTGGGCCCTTGCAGCCCAAATAAAGCACTGGCTCTCTCCTAGGAAAAACGGAAGCCAATGAAGGGCTTTGAAAAGGAAATTAAATGATCAGACTTGTGGTTTTAAAATCTCATTACCTTTTAAAAAAATTTAGAGTAGTTTAGGGTGCAAACTCATGGGCATAGCAATAATGAAACCATATAATGAGTATTAGGTCAGAATCATTCATTCTGTGAGTTATATTATCAACATAAGAAATAGAAGAGATACATAGTAAAAGGACCAATGCACCTTTTAAAAAATATTCCATAATATGTTGACAGCAAGGCTTTTATAGTGGATTAATAGTGCAGTATTAGAATTTTAGCAGAGCAGTAAAAGGCACAGACCCACTGTGGGCAGTGAGTCTCACTATAAGGTTAATTCTTACCCGAAGCCCAGACTCAATGAATATGTGCATGTTGGTTTTCCTGCTCACAACAGCTTTCTGCCCACCTCGTACTGGAGTTGGGGGGAGCAGCAGACAGCTCTGGGGTGGCAGACGGGGATCGGGTGCAGGGGCTGTTGGATTTCTGTCAATCACAATGGAATAAATAAAGAACACTATATGTTAACTTTCCCATTAGTTACTATGTCCCTCTCTGGTGATAAGAGCTGAGCACTACATAATGTGCTGTTTGCTGTGGGTTTTTTCTCCTTTAACCACAAGACATAGCAGGGATTATCAGGTTGTAGATCGAGGTTACTAGCACAACCCCAGAAACAGAGGCCAGACTGATGCACACACATTCAAATGAAGATGAACAGCAAGGGGACACGCCCTTTCTTTGATTTCTGAAAACAAATGCTAAGGAGTGTCTTTTAGAACACAGAAGCAAAATCCAGAAGAAGCTTACTAATAAGGTATTTTAAAATCTTTTAAGGTCTAAATCTCTGATCAGAACGAGAGGTATGTATTGAAAAATCTATCCTAAAAAAAAAAAAATCTATTCTAACTTTTGATTGAATAAATATCCAGAACAGAAATGGTGTCAGAGAAATGCCAAAAAAATCGGCTGCTGTCACGTTAGCTACCCCATTCATCAGAAAAATAATCTCATGTTGAGATGTACCACTCGGAAGGACCTCAGCCCAAATACCAGAAAGCAGTACCATCTTATAACTCAGATAAATATATATTTTTTAAACTAAAGCAAATTATTAAATTAACCCACTTGAAATTAAATACGAATGGAATGGTTTATCAGAAGCAAGCACCTAAACAATAGCTTTTTTTTTTTCAAACTTACTTTTCTTTCTCCGTTAACAGGGGGAGATTTTCACTGACCAAACCATAACTGAGCAATAGAATGGATTCTGCCGTCATTTCCTGATTGACAATTAATCCTGCAATGATTCGGCGTAAGGTTTCATGAACTTTCCGGGCTAGTTTTAAACTCGTGGTATTTTGTAAGATCTGAAGGCAAACACAAATGTCATGCCAAGGTAACACAGAACTGCATTTTGACTTGTTGCAATGGTAGTTTTTTTTAAAATATATATATTTGCTTTTTAATATGTTTTCTTCTAATAAAAAAAAACATATTCTTAATAAGATTTCAGAGATAGAATATATAAGACAAATTGACCCATAACCTCAACACCAGAGATAACCATGTCAGCAGTGTGTATGCCTCTGAATTTCTTGCAGTCTCTGTGTGTTCTCTCTGTTCATGAGGACCGAGGGAACACAGCTGGAGATATGATGTGACATTTGTAAGATGTCAACCTCCAAGTGCATTAAAAGCTATTTCTTTGCAAAGGTGGAGGGATTTGATAATATACATGGAAACTACATATGCTCTGTTGACTCTTTTTCATCCTTGAAAATTTAACATTCTTAGATCAGGGTAAATGCATTTCTAGGGAAAATGATGGAGTTAATCTAGAACCAAAACATTTGGAATTATAGTTAATTCATGCCATTAGATAGTGCTTTTTGCTCTAGTCTTAGTACATAAAACTGTAATAAAATTAATGTTTACTGAATGTTCTCCCCTGTAACTGGCACAGAGAACACTATCCCTGTCCAATAGGAGGCAGAAAGAAACAGCTGGAAAATGTGAGCTTTGGATCAGAAAGATCTGGAACTAAGTCATGACTTTCCTCCGTACCCATGCTCCTTGCTACCTTCCCAAGCCTGAATTTTCCTCTCTAAGACGGAAGCACCATCGATTTCACAGGGTGGTTGTGCAGGTTAGAAGAGATAATGAAGCACAATGTTTAGAACATAATACATGCTCAACAAATGCCAATTTTCTTCCTCTTGGTAACCTGAGAGCAGCAGTGTGACTTCTTAGCTGCTGACTATGATTTCCCTGCACTTCAATTCTTATTGCCTTTCCTTCTGCATCTGATGGCTGACACCAGGGACTCTGATTCCTGGATGAGACTGCTCAACTCAGGGCTGCCAGCTAGTGGCCATATGGTATTGGTGTCCTTTGCACCAAAGGAAATGGTGATCAGGTGCAGTGTGAAGGTTTGCCCTGCCAGGCTCTTTTCGAGATCTGCTGTATTACATTCAAGTCCTTACCTCTTTCAGTGGAAGGATAAGTTTGGTAACTTGATCTTTTCCTACAAACTTGCCCAGGATTTCATAAGAATCATAACTCTTGCTTCTTCGTGCCTCCATGACTTTGGAAAGGATCTGCTTTACTTCCTTCTCTTCAGCAATGGCACCAAACAACTCGTGGTTAAAAATCTTTAAAAGAAAAAAGCCAAATGGCAATTACGTACACACAGAAGTGGAAAGAGGACTGGTACGTCCAAACCAAGGAAAGCCAGTTGGACTGTACTGAAATTAGTTGGTAAGAATTTCTACTGGATTTCACTTTTTTCAGTATAGGTTAGGGACCAATGACTAAAAAAACAAACAAATATAGAAACAGCTGAAGGTTTACACTAATGAGAAACAAAAGAAGACTATAGTAAGTCCTCAGTGTCATCGATAGGTTCTGTGACCTTAAATAAAATGACATAGGAACCAGTTTTGACACACGGATGACAAATGAATTCAGTTTTACCATCAGCTGACCGATATAAACAAGAGTTAAGTTCCTGTGGCATCTCATCAATATGACGATATGATGCTTTTCGAGTACCTGCTGTACTCCATAGGTTTACACATATAACTATGTAATATACAGACAGGTACTTCTCTGACATTATCAAAGAGTAGCTTAGTTTCTTTTTAAGAAATTCTCACGATATTTGCAACTTAGTTATTGAAAATAATACATTTAATTCAATGTTAATGTATATATTTTTAAATAAATAAACAAAAGGTTGTGTGACAAATTTAGTCTCTTCCTAATCCTAACCGCAAAATTATCAAATTACCCAATTTTAAAAGTTGATTGTAAGGTGAAGGGCTTAAGAAATTGGTAGTTACAAAATAGTTACGGGAATGTAAAGTACAGCATGGAGAATACAGTCAATAATGTTGCAACAACTATGTATAGTGCCAGGTGGGTACAAGACCAGTGTGGGGTGGGAATCACTGCATAAATTATATAAATGTCTAACCATTATGCTGTACACCTGAAACTAATATAAAATAATATTGAATGTCAATTGTACCAGAAAAAAAAATAAAAGTGATACTTAAAAAAAAAAAAAAAGATTATGACCAGCTTTATTACAGTGGTCTGGAAACAAAACCACAGTATCTCCGAGGTATGCCTGTATGTACAAATTATTAAGGTAGTTGAGCAATTCTCAAACTATGCTATGAGTTTACAACATTTTTATGAATAAATTTCAAAATGCTTCTGAAAGTTCGTTAGCACACCTCATTTGAAAAGAAAAAAAAAAGTTGATTGTGACTAATTTTTTTCACTGTTATAAATAAAGCTTTGGTAAACATACTTTTATATAAACCTGAGACTACATCTCTGATTATTCTTTGAAAACAAATTCTTGGAAGTGGCTGAAATTTCTGCTTATTTCAAAAGCTCTTGATACACAACGCCAGTTTCCTTTCCAGGAAGGCTATACCAACCCATGACCTAATAGCAATGGCCGAGCGCACATCTCACTTCACTTGAGTCTTAGCTTTTTAAATCCCTGCTAATCTAAGAGATGAGATAGTACATTATTTTCATTTTTATAGGCCATTATTATCTCTTATTTTGTGAACTGATTTTTTGTGTCCTTTGCCCACTTAAAAAAAATTTGGAATTCCTTTCTCTAAACCTTACCTCAATCATGATATTTAAACAAGAGTCCAAATCCCCGACGTGTAGCTTGTTGGTGAGGCCATGCAGCAACATGTAAACAGTGAAAGTTAGCACGTGGACCTAAAATGAAATGCACAATAAGAGTATGAATGGTTGGGAACACCACACAAGAAAAGACAAGATCTAAGCACTGCAAAGAGAACATTCAGAGTATATAATCTGTCATCATTGTAGGGAGTAGCTTTGAAAAATGACACATACTTATGTCACTATCTAAAATCCTTTCACCAAATGGTCATTTTGTACAAAAGACGCTCAGAAACATATTGCCATGCTTAGGATTATTGTGACTAAACCAGGCCAGTGGTTTATAAAGAAAGGCATGAGAGTCGAACTTTAAAAACCAAACTGTGAATTAAGAAGCTTGCAGATGTTGAATACAATCAAAGAAGGTAAAGTGTTATGAAGGAAACAAGTAAGTTTTTGCCCTCAAGGGTAACCATAGCTAACATTCCTAAGAGCTTGCCATGGGCCAGGTGCATATTAATATTTCTCATGTATTGAATCATTTATTTCTCACCCTCTGTATCTATAATCAGGTGCCACATTATCGGAATGTCTCAGAAGAGGAAGCTGAGGCACAGAGAGGTCAATAATTTGCCCAAGGTTACATGGGTAGGAAGTGGTGGAGTCAGGATTTGAGAGCAGATGGGCTGGCACCAGAGCCCCTCACTATGCTATGCTGCCTCTCAAGGTTTTTGATTCTTTATATTGCTTCCTGAATTGTAAAGTTATCAAGGTAAACATCAGCTAATGATCATAGGCTAAGGAAATATACATTGTCAATACACAGACTGAATTTGAAAGTGAAGGCAGTTTCATTTTCATGTGTCTACTTGTGATCTCTCAGTGCTTTTATATATATATGTATATATATATATATACATAAAATGTTTGCTTTTATATATATATATATATATATATGTATATATATATACACACACACACACACACACATATATATAAAATGTTTGCCATTTTAAAAAATCCTTTTGGGGGGATAAAGAATAACTTGAAGAATACAATTTTGGTAGCGTCTACATGATTAACACTAAAACTCAAACCAGTTGTACTTTGGTCCCTATTTTAATTATTTTAACAAGTACTGGGATGGACTTGAAGAACAGGTAGCTAGAGAAAAAAGGGCTACTCATTTTAGCACCTTAGGTGCTCCATTGAAATGTGAATGACTCCTCAAAGACAGAGCTGTACTGTATTTATCCGTGTACGCCCAGTGCTCAATACAGCACCTCACACAAAGTGGTCATGAAATAATTCTGGCTGAAAGAATAGAATAAAAATGGATGCCGACAGGGGCTCCAGTTCCAGGGGAGATGGAGATAGCACCCTCTGCCCTGTCTCGGGCTAGACAGAATGCAGCTGTAACACCTGGACAGCAGCTACTGGGGAAGAACACCAGAACGCAAGTCCCACCAAAGCTCACCCAGCCCCTCAGCACCCCAGTGGTGATGGTGGTGGCAGTGGCCCCCAACTCTGTGGGAGGGGAACCCTCCTCTCCTCCCGTGGAACTGCAGTTCCGAGAGGGTGGGCCAACTCTTGTTGCTTTTCTCCATCTCTGTCCTGCCAGCGCTTGGCCCGATATAGGTGCAGATGTAGGAAGTGCATAGCAAAGCAGAAGAGAAAGAGCCCCAGCTTTCTAGCTGGAGGACTGAAGCAAATGGAAAGTAAATTGTTAGTAAAAAACAGAAGATACAAAGAACCAAATGAAAATTTCAGAACTGAAAAACCCAATAACCAAAATAAGAATCTCACTAGATAGGCCCAATAGCAGGATGGAGACAAAAGAGGAAGGAGTCAGTGAACTTGAAGATAGATTAATAGAATTATTCAATGTGAACAACAGAGGGGAAGAAGACTGAAAGGATATATAAACAGAGCCTCAGTGATGAGTGGGACAAAAACAAAAAGTCTAATATTCATTTCATTGGAGTTCCACAAGAGGAGAGAGTACAGTGCAGAAAAATTATTTGAAGAAATGATGACTGACAACTCCCCAAATTTGGTTGAGAAGCGCAGAGCTTACCATGGGCTAGGCACGTATTAATACCTCACATGTACTGAGTCACTTAATTCTCACCCACTCTATGATGTTGGTGCTATGTTACTGGCATTTTTCAGAAGAGGAAGCTGAGGTGCAGAGAGGTCAAGTAACTTTCCAAACAGAGTAAACCCAAAGAAATCCACACTCAGACATATCATAATCAAACTGCTGCAAAATAAAGACACCGTCTTTAAAGCAGTCAGAGAAAAACAATGCATTACTCAGACGGAAACAATGATGAATAACTGGATTATTCATCAGGAAGGCCAGAAGGAAGTGGTACAACATTTTTCAAGTGTGAAAGAAAGAAGGTCAATGCAGAATTACACATCCAGTGTCAATATCCTTCAGGAATGAAGGTGAAATGAAGACATTCACAGATAAGGGAAAATGAGAAGAATCTGCTGCCACCACACTTGCTCTACCAGATGGCTAAAGGAAGTTCTTTAGACTGAAGAGGGATGATGCCATAAAGAAATGTAGAAATTCAGAAATGAAGGAAGATCCATAGAAATGATAACTATCTGGGCAAAATAATAGAACACTCTTCTCGAATTCTTTAACATACGTTTGACAATTAAAAGCAAAAATTAAAAAGTTTTCAATATGTGGCGATGTGATACATGAATAACTAAAACCAAAGGAGAAGGGTGAAGGGGACCTGTAAAGGTTTCTATGTTCCACTTGAAGGGGTAAAACACTGAATCTTACTAGATTATTAAAAGTGAGTTTGTATATGGTAATCCCTAGAGCAGCCACTAAAAAAACTATACAAAGAGAGATTATCAAAATTAATAGTGGTATTTTTAGTGTGTCAGACTCATCACGTGGAGAGTAGGAGCCGTACCTATGAACAAGTTAAGACACAGAAGGTGAAGCTAACTACTGGGAGTCTTGGCTGAACTTGAGAAGAACAAGCTACAGTGTTCATCTAACTTGAGATCACCCAGGGATCTTATTAAAACGCAGCTTTTGTGGGTCAGGCACAGGGCCCTCAATGCTGCATTTCTAACAAGCCCCCGAATGCTGCTGGTGGCACCTGTCCAGGGCCCACACTGGGAATAGTGAGGAGCTGGCCAGCCACGTGACTCAAAGAGCTGTGTGCTCCTCCTGGAGAGCTGATTATTTTTGTGACTTACGTCAACTGCTTTAACTCTCAAACAAGTTCGTATTTTATTGTTCACATTTGTGGCAATACATTCAACTAGAGTTTCTTTTTTTTAAGAACTCAGAGGATGCAGAATTTGGTATCAAGTGATTGGAGGTAATGTAACCTAGGTCTAAAAGGAATTTTACAAAAATCAAATATAGGAGCTTTTAAAAATACTGACTAGAAACTTTTGAATATTTTTGCTTGCTATCTCAGCGGATCAGCTTTACTGAAGATAGACCCAAAGCACCGTGACTGACAGTGTTCAAACTGTAAACATATGAACCCCAACCCAACTTGAATGTTAAGCACATGGTGCAGTTTACCTGATATCCACGGACAAGGGTTGTCTGTAATTCTTTTAAAATATATTGTAGGTAGTGCACACCCAGATCTTCTATTATTTTTGCGAGAGTGCTGCGTGCGATGTCTCTGATTTCTTGTGCTCTGTTCTTGAGGAGGACACACACTTTCAGCAAAATACTAGAAAATGAGAAAGGAAAAAATGACTAATCATAAAAACAGAGACAAATAAAATTCTACACATCCTTTTCTCTCTTAATTGCTCATAATCCAAATTTCCCAACTGGGATTCTAAACCACAGCAAATTGTGACAGCACTTTTCTTCCTGACAAAAGAGATTCAAACGTCAGGAAGAAAGAACCAATTTTTGAGTTTCACGGAACTTTCCCAATTTGTCACACAACCTACCTTGGCAGATTAGTTTCCATAACTTCTTGTGGGAGGGACTGCATTAGCTTAACCATGGCAAAAGCTAAAGGAACTCGAATTACTTCCTCATCATTCACAACCTTGGATTTTATGAGCTTGTGTTCTTCTTCCCTTTTAGACTGTAAGAAAAGTTCAGGTTAAACTAAAACGGAAATACACGGATCAGGAACCTACCAACACTGCAACTTTTCATTTGAAAAATAAACTCTTTTGATATATCTTATGTGCATTTCTAAGTTTGGAGCCTCAAGAAACAAACATTATTATGCAATTTGAGAATAACCCTCTATAAATTGTAAAAATAACAGGAATAGGAATGTTTTTTTCAAAAGAGCAACCAGAAAAAAAATATAGCCAAATTTTTACCGATGTGGGTTAAGACTGCTCTGAAATTCATAAAAATCATATAAAATTTGTATCAGTTGAGATTTCAAAGTGTTTGAGGGACATTGAGGGTACACAGGAAATACAGTGCCTCATACAAGAAGGTTATTTACTAATACATAAAATGACCAAGTCAGTATTTTAGCAAGGGCTGGCAAGTGTTTTCTGTAGAGGGCCAGATAGTTAAGTATTTTTGGCTTTTAGTCTCTGTTGAAGCAACTCAACTCTGTTGTGGTAATGCAAAAACAGAATTAGACCACATGCAAATGAATGCATATCACTGTGTTCCAACAAAACTTATTTAAGAAAACAGGCTGCAGGCCAGATTCAGCCAATGGCCTGTTTGCCAACCCATGTTTTATACTGAGAAGGGCAGGCTCTGGCTTCAGGAGAATCCACTCCTAAATGTTATACCTGTTAACGGGGGGAAGATAATTTTGAACAACAGGTTTTTCATTCCATGGGTTGGGTTTTTCATTCCAAGAATGAGAAAAAGGAAACAGACTAATTTTTAATAACCTGTTTTGGAAGAGGGAGTCATCTTAATATATACTTTGGAGATAGAAAAACATATACCTACCATATGAAAATCACAATAAAGAAGGAACATAGCCTAGCTGCAATTCTGTTGAACTTGAAGATGACGAGACAAGAGAAAGGTGGATTGTGAAATGTTGAGATAAAAGAAAACCCAAAAGCTGAAGTCAATCGATAATAGGAGCCTCAGTCTGACAGGACCCCACAAACACCCCAGTTCACGCAGACGTGCTGGGCCCCAAACAGAATAATTACCGCAGATGCCAGGCATTTATGTAGCCTGGGTAAGATATCCCCGGTTATGGTGCCTTGGATATTTTTAATTGTTCTCTCCAATTCTTCCTTATTCTGAGGAAGGGAAGAGATGGACTTGGTGATACGCTCGTTTTCATTAGCTGCTGTTCCTGGAGCAGGGTTTCCTAGTTCTTCATTGTTGTCGGACAAAATCTTACATCTGTTTTCCTTCTCTTCCTCATCCATATGCTCTAATTCCATGGCTTCATGCTCTGGCAACTCAATCTCTTCTATTGTGCCTATGTTTAGTAAACAACACAAGCCATCTTAAATCAAATAAGGAAAACAACACAGTTAAGTAATCTTTTCTACCAATATCTAATAATAAATATCTAGTCACCAACGATGGGTAGGCAAGATAAGGGCAAAGGAAACCTTAATAAATGAGAGGGCCATGGTTTTTTGCTTTCTCACAGTTTAGAGTCTAATGAGGAATACAGACAAGTACATTGACAATTATAAAAGAGTGTGAATTTTGGGAACACACTGGGAGGCCAGTGGGGTAAGAGGATCGTTAACCAAAAGAAAGTTTCTAAAGTACTGAGGCTGAAGGTTTCCAAAAGCAAAAATCGACATTCACGAGCAGGAATATCATAATGGCAGCCTACGCAGAAAGGTCCCTTACGGTAGAGTTCTGTTTATTACAGAAAATTAGACAGTATAGTATTGTGGGGTGAATCCAGCCTTGGCTCTGCTAACCAGCCATGTGACTATGGTCAATTAATTTAACCCTAGTGGGTTAAATTTCACCAGTGAAATGGAGAGGGCACCTACCTTGCAAGGCTATTGTGAGTATTAAATGAGATAAAGTCTATGAAGCACTTAAAATATATTTCTGACACTTCACTGACTTTCAAAAAATGGTAGCTATTAGCCTTTGTTTTGTTTACTGGCTGTGTAGCTTAGGGAATATTACTTTACATTTCTGAAACTTAACTTCTTCTATCAAAAATATGGGATAACTAATAACTAAGGTTCTTATGAGGACGGATGAGGTAATGTTTATAAAAGCCCAGCTCATAGTAGGTGCTCAATAAATGTTTTAAACTTCCATCATATCTAACAAGAAAAGAGTTAAGCAAATTAAGTATTTTAATTTTTTAATGTTTCTATTTATGTGTAATTGCAAAATGCAGATTCAACTGACTGAAGATAAACTATTAAGGAGGTTTAGTACATTGTTTAAAACACCAGTGGTTCTTACACATTCAAACCAGTCTTTTCTATTCATTAGTGTGGTTCTAGAGTGATTTTACTATGAATCAGAGAATTAGAAAATTTGGAGTAAAAACATTGGAGGAGTGCAAACTAAGGGCCAGAATATTTCAACGTCTTTAGCCAAAACAATTAGGATAAATACCTTGTTCTAGTTGAGTGTTCATTCTTTTCCTTATTTTTCTGTTCTGGCTAGAACTTCTAGTTTGACATTCGATATAAGTACTAGCAGCAAGTATCATACTTTGCCTCATTTTGGTCTTAAAGCAAAGACTTTTTATCCTTTACTATTAACTATAATGTCACATTAAGTTTTTAAAAGGCATCTTTCAAGAGGTTAAAGGAATTTCTATTTATTCCTTGCTTGATAATTGCTTTTATCATGAATATATATTGAATTTAACCAAACGTTTCCCCTGTGTCTATTTAGATAATCGCATGTTTTTATGCGAATGTGTTAAAATTCCATTAACCAATTCTACCAACCTCAAGGGTTATGGGGGCTTCCTTTTTCTCAATCAGCTGAAATGGCTGGTGTTAAGGCTGAAATTGCCTATTCCTTGAAATGTTTGTAGCACTTGCCTATAAAACAGTCTCAGGCTGGCGTTTTCATTAGGAGGAGGTTTTTAACTACAGATTCCATTTCCTTAGTGTTTAGAAATCCATCCAGATTTTCTACTTCTTCTAAAGTCAGTTTTTGTATTTTATTTTTCTTATATTTTGTACATTTCAGCCAAGTATTCAAATTTATAAGTACAAAGATCATATTATTTTACACTTATCATTTAGTTAGTTGTGACCTTTTAAAATCCCTAGTATTATTTATTATGCCTTCTATTTTCACTGATCAAACTTGTCAGAGGTTGTCAATTTATAATTTTTTCCAATATCTATTTTTAGTTTGATGATCTTTTCTTATGGTATCTACTTTATATTTCATTATTTACTGCTCCGCTTTTTAATCTTTTTCTTATACTTTCTTTGCATTCATTGCTTAATGCTCTTTCCAAACATGAAGGCAATAAAATTGGATTTCTATGTAAATAAGTAACCTTCAGCTCAGATTTCCCCACCTAAATTATTTAGACTGGCCTTCTCTATTGTTAAATAAGTTTTTATAAGAATACTCAAACCATTCATTTTAACTTTCTCCTGACTCATTCACTGGTTACTGCCACAAGAGCAAAAAAAGGGAAATAAGTTGAATTTTGCCATCTTTAATTCATTATCATAAATTATCCAAAAATAGGATGGAAACTTAGTTTAAGAAAGTATTAAAAACTTACTTTCTTCATTCTGAATTTTTTTCATTTGTTCTTCAAGAGTTTTATGGTCAAAGTGGAATGCTTCTAACACTGTTACTAGCAAACTGTTAAAAAAAAGGTACAAGAAATATGCATTTGATTAATAAGATCATTTGATAATTAAAAGAATTTAAAGACGTATAAACATTAAAATTATTTTTACCAGTTTTAGGTATTTTTGAATTTAACAAACATTAGCATAACTTCATTAATACAATGTAAAAGTACACTGAAATTACAGAGAGACTATTTCAGGAAATAATCCAAAATTTAAATTTTAAAAATAAAACAAAATAAGAAGTTTGACCATACCTGACACCCAACTTTTGATTGATCTGTCCTGTCTGTAAGACATGAATGAAATGTTTCAAGTAATATACATATGCTGACCAAGAGAGATGTCTGCAAATAGCTCCAATAATCTCCGTGGCAGCAATGATTATATTTTCATGCTGTAAAATAAATCAAAAGCATTAACATAAAGCAAGCATTTGCTAATAAAATACAGAGCTAACATGGTACATTAAAAAGCTTAGGTGATCAGCAATTATATAAAAGAAAGAATGCCCAAGCTATACTCCATTTCCACCCCCTACCTCTAGGAAAAGATGCTGTCAATTAAAGAAATGACACCTTCCTTTACCTAAAGGATAGTAACATATTCTGGACTCTTTCCACTCAGACCACCCTGATAGTTTCAAGTAAATTCAATGTGTAAAACTTGACAAATGCCAAAATTAACTATAGACTGCACTGCTCAACATACAAAAGTACACTGCCTTGGAAACTTCTCTTTAATATCATGATAGAAAAGAGGAACTAGATTTATCCTCATACCTTAAACTAGAAAAACAGGCAAAAATACATGAAACAACAGTTTTCAGACTTTAGACATCAAACCGTGCAGGGCAGTGACCGCTGAGAAGAGGGAAACAAATGAAGTGTGCTTTATAATGACCCCAATCACTGTGTAGAGAGAACTGTCAGGTCAGAGCATGGGACGGGAAACCCAGAAGGGCCCAGTGCCTGAGTGAAGGAGGCAGAGTTGAGGCAATGGTGGCCAGAGTCCACAGGGCTGAGTACCAGAGAGGAAAGAGCTGTGCAGAGAGGAAAGCGGTATGTCTCTGAGAAAGTTACATACCTCACTTATTCTCAGTTTACTCTCCTGTAAAATAGTGATAACAGTCCCTACCCATAGGGTTGAGCTGTGGTGAGGAAGAAGTCATATTACGTAGTCAAGTACTTATAATAGCGCTTATATCTGGTATAGCGCTAAAGAAAAGGTAGCTATTATTCTGTTTCATTTCTTATGAGCCATTTGGGAAAACAACTACTTTGCTGATTAGTGGAGTTTATAAGAATTAAGTCCTATGACACAAAAATAAAAGTATGCCATCTTAGGAATGTGGTCATTTCTAAGAGTGGCAATATTTTGTGGTTGGCCTTTGTGAGCGAGCAATAGTATAAATAAAAGCCACCATTTATGGAGCATTTTCTATGTGCCCGGCACAATGCTACGGGCTTTAGAACTACTCTAAGCCTCTGACTATGGTGATGACATCAAAACGCATACCACCAAATTCAGATGCCATTCCTCACCTACATTTTGGGAAAGTGTGTCATGGTATGGGTAGGGGTTCACTGGTTTCTGGATCTAATGCCCTACCTTGAGCATTTTCTCATCAAAAATTGGAGTCATGGCATAAGGCATGATGTAATTCTGGAGAGATTTAGAAGACAGCATGATTTTGCCTTCCATTAGTTGTTTTGCCAGTTTCTTCAAGGCTCTTGCTCGCCTGTGGATCTATGAGTAAGATAAAATATTGAATGAGTTACTGAATAATCTCACCTAGGACCAGCTCCATTTCAGTTATCATATTCCTTTTCCATGAAAAGATTAAGGAATGAAATACAGTCTGTGTTACATGAGAAAACACCTGTGCCTCGATTTGCTTCTAAAAACATAATCCATAGCACTTGTTTAACAATGGATCCAAAAGCACTGAAACTTCTTTTAAAAAGGCAGAAAGGGGCCATTCTGGTGGCTCAGGTGGTTGGAGCGCTGTGCTCCTAATGCCGAGGTCACTGGATAGATTCCCACATGGGCCAGTGAGCTGCGCCCTCTACTAAGATTGTGAACAACAACTCTCCCTGGAGCTGGGCTGCCATGAGTAGCTGGAGCTCGGCGTGAGCTGCTGTGGGCTGCCACGGGCTGCTATGCTGCCGTGGGCTACTGTGTGCTGCCAGGAGCAGCCAATGGCCAGTGTGATTGGCCGGCAGCCAGCATGAGTGGCCAGCAGCTGTGTGTGAGCAGCTGACAGCTGGCGAGAGCTGCTGTGAGCTGTTGTGAGTGGCCAACTGACGACCAGGTCAACCGACTGCCTGGCGGGGAGGGCGGGGGGGGGGGCGGCGTAAGGCCTATAACATCAGCATGGGCCAGGGAGCTATGTCTTACACAACTATACTGAGAAATAATGGCTTGAACTGGAATGGGGGGGAGGGAGGCGGAAGAAGGGGGAAAAAATCAATAAAAACGGCAGAGAAAGGCGACACTTATTGTGGTTGGTGATACCACCAAGGAAATCAGACCCCAGGAAATGATCATCTCCTATTCAAGTTGACTGATATCATGAAGACTAAGGAATGAGAAGTTCAAAACCTTTTGGAAAATTAAAATACATCTTTTTAAATGAGACAGAACTGTTTGAAATGCTTATTTTATAGGCAGGGGAAAAAAATCAGAATTGTACTCTACCTGAATGTGCTTCATATTCTCAAAGAAGTCCATTTCTGGATCATGGAAATCAGTAAGCTGTACCAAGTCTTTAAATTCTGGTTGATTTGGAAAGGTTTGAATTAAACAGGAAAGCAGTGTGGTATAATCCTGATGAACACTCTGCAAATACCAAGTTGAGAAAACAAAATTTTTGTTTAAAAAAAAAATTTGCTTCCTAGATAATGCAAAGAAACACAAAAAAATCATTAAAAAAAATTTTTTTTTAAAGTAGAACATTCCCACTGTAAAAACAAACTACATAAAATCAGATATGATTGCTCTCTTTTCCATTCTTACTTCCCTGTTAAAAGTTTGGTTTACACAATCAAGTATTTTAATTAAATGTACTAAACCCTGACGGCTTTTCTAAGCAGCAGTAGGGAAAAATAAAAACATAACTGAAAAGCACAGATAGTATTAATAGCACTTAAAAGACTGCTACAATTGCAAGCCCCAGTACCTCTGTCTGGCTCTTCAAGCCTTTCCTCAGTTTCTCCAGGAGTGAACGATGAATGATTTCTCTATATTCTTTCTCTGTGACATTCAAGGCAGCTAGCTTTTTGATGATAGTCATCAAGCACATGTTGGCATTATCACTTAAAGACATGTCTCCTAACTGGAAACAGGGAAAAAAAAACCAAATTACTGTTTGTAATAACTGTGATATGGAATTTATTTCCTAATGAAAGACTTTACAAAATGTTGCCACTGCTCTGTGTAAAAATTCCTAAGAAATGTCCCACAGGTACTTTATACCTAAGGAAGACCCAAACGAAGGGCTGTGAGGAATACAGCAAATGACTTTGAAATACCATGCTTACTGTTAAGTGTCACTTAATTTCAGAAAATACTATGACGTAGACTTTTAGTTTTCCTTCTCAAAGTAAATAGAATAAAAGGCTCAGGAAAGCTAGTTTTCAATATTCAGTATCAGGTGATCACTGAAAATGGCTGGTTATAATTCCAGTTAGTTGCACTAGAATTCCTGGTTTGAGAATGCAGGTAGTGAGTATAGAGAGAGTATTTCCAACTCAGCCACCCAGACAGTGATTCAGAATTCCTTGTGTTGAAATCTGACATGATATATGAAGAATGAGCCCCAAATGGGGAGATCACTTTTTCATATATTATACAATCTTTATATCAGCTGAATAACTATAAAAAGTCACAAAGAGATTACTGATGCCATTATAGGGCTAACTATTAATTAAGGGTTTCATTTTGCCTATTTTGAGGTCTTAATTGAGTTCAGCAACATGGTACTTAATATAGTCCAAACTCCTTTTATTTTTATCATATCAATACAAGAGGGCAAACTGTCAAATAGTAGTTACATAACTGACAAATTGAGATATAATTGACATACCATCAAATCCACCCTTTTAAAGTGTACAATTCGATGGTTGTTAGTATATTCACAAGGTTGTGCAACCATCACCACTGTCTAACTTCAGAACATTTTCATCACCCCCAGAAGAAAGCCTGTACCAGTAAGAAGTCACTGCCCATTCCTCCCTCCCCCCACAGCCCCTGGTCACCCCTGAGTTACTTTCTGTCTCTATGGATTTCCCTATTCATACACAGCTCTTCTGACTTGTCACAGAGCTTCCACATAATATATTATGTGGAATATATTCATAATATAATATATTACGTTATTCAAAATATTTGTCTTTCATATCATGAGAATAACAACATGATCTTTGACAAACGAAATATTCTGCAACTAAAAGAAAGACGTTTTACACTAAAAGCCCCTGTCCTCAAAACACAAATTAGATCATGTACTTGCATTATCAAAACAACAAAAAACACTTCATAGAGGATTGCTATAAAAACCTACCTCCAGATTATAGAAACAATTATGCATAACTGGAATGAGGTAGTTAACATCCACAGTTTGCATCTCTTTAATATAAGAGGTGACAGTCTGGAATGCTGAGAAGCGAACGTCAAAGTTGATGTCGTCAAGGTGTCTTTGATCAAAGGCGTTAAGCTACGAGAAATGCCATTGAAACCACATAAATGAATGCACATGAATCTTAAATAAACACAAATGACAATACTTTTGAAGAAAAGAGAAGATTTTCTTTCTTACCTTGACAACATCAGTAATATATTTTAATCCACTGTCAAAATCAGAAAGAGTCTAAAAGGAATGAAAACAGTATGTTAGAGAATAAAACCTTAACATTTGTGCCCACCTCCCTTCATCTTCCCCTCTCCCTGACTCAAAGAGGTGATATGGGGTAAAAAAAAAGAATATTACAGACCTCGAAAACTGTACAAAGCAATCGTCTTGACAGCTTGTTCTTAGTAACTGAGAAGAGTTTTGCCAGAGGCTTGAGGAAGCTTGAAGGCTCCAGACAATGTTTTAACAGGTTTTGTACTGTCACCAAAATATCAACCTCTGTATCCTTAGAAATATTAAGAGAAATCATAGTTCAATTAATTTATAAAACTGTTCAACTTGGCTTTAATATATTACAGCACAGAAAACAATTATAAGTAAGAAGTAAAAATAGTAACTGGAAAAGTTATTTCATAGTCTTTTAAAAGTTCTTAGCATTTAACTTAAAATCCATTATAATGTCCATGAACAGTTTCTTCCTTTAATTCTAATAGAAAACATGCATAGTTTTGAAACAAACTTTCTTCTATCTTAGTCAAAAAAGAGCCAAGAAAAATGAGCTTGCTGAAGAAAAAATATACACCTCCGGTTGTCTACAGATCTGTGGTCTTCTAACCTGAATTACTACATGATTGTATAGGTGTTCAGTATAACTACTAAGGCCGTATAAGTAATTTTGAGCCATGGGAAGGCCCTTTTAATCAAGATTGAACTACTGTTTGAAAACCATATCAGAAACTCTTAGCTATGTCTCAATATTAAAGCAATCTGACTTTTCATTCAGTTTGCCACTGTGATCCATATTTAAGACCATACAATGCACTTCTTGGGTTCCAGATTTGTTATTGACCAAAGTCAGAGAGGAAAAAAAAAATCCTGAAATGGATGAGAAGCTAAACAAAGGAAAACAAAGGGGCTGACACTTTTAGTGTTATCGTAATTGATGATGCCTCCACCTTCTTGCCTGCCCTCATTTCTACTTCTGTCCCAATTTTTCTCCCCTATTTTCAATTTTATACTTCTGTCTAAAGTCTTTCCACAAATATTTTGCGACAGGCACATCACAGAATCTAACCAATAAAATTATATGTTCACAAATAAGCCTAATAATGTGCTACTTCAAAGACAAAGTAACGTCCTGTCCATTTGTACCTCAGCAATATTGCCACGGTGGAGGAAAGGAAGGAGGAGGGTAATGAGTAGAGAACTTTGTTCTTTGTCTTTCATAAACTTGCTGATCCTAGAGAAGAAAAAACAGTGGTAAGTAAGGGAGACATACGAATGTTTCTCTAGGAAGTTAAGATTTTTTGTAGAAAAACATCCGTGAGGAAAGACACAGGTACTTTTACGTATGTGTACATGTATAAAAAATTTAACTCAGTTATTTAGCAGTGCCAACTCTTATTCCTCTCCAACTTTAGGCTACTATTCTATTTCTTTTGTAACGTGATTGCGTAGGAGGGTTAGAGTAAACTCCAATTCTGTGACCTGGCAATTAGTAATTTCTTATTTTGTAAGGAAATCATATTTTTAAGTGCCAAGATTTGTTTAAGGCTTTATGTAAAGTATTTCAATTAAACTCCCACAATAGCTCTATGATGCAGTAATTATTAGCCCCATTTTGCCCAGAGAAAACGGAGGCTCAGGGAAGTTATGTAACATAGCTAGAAAGTAGCAGAGCAGGTCTTTCCAACCCTGGTCTTTCTGGTGCCTAATTTGTCATCATCTTCCCACTACCACGTAGCCTGTGATAAAATTTAACAAGTATATTTAGTGTGGTTTCCCATTCTGCAAATAAAACAGTTAAAAGAAGTTCCTGGAAGAGTCTATCATTTTATCAAAGAATATATCATTTAGTGTTGCTGAAAGTAAAAGAAAAAATAAACTTTCAAGAACCAAGTCCTGTAACAATTAGAGCTTAAGCTAGAATCATTTTTTGCACTCAAGTTTACCAATCTTGCACTGTATAGAAAGCACAATTACGAGTATATACAGTGGTAGTTCGGTTTTCGAACATCTCCGTTGATGGACATTTTGGTTTACGAACGCTGTAAATTTTATGGATCTAGGGTATCATTAGATGGTAAAACTCATGCTAAATTTGCAGTTTTGGGGTTGATTTTAAAGGTCTGGAATGGATTAATCCATTTTGCATTACTTTCTATGGGGAAACCACACCTTGGTTTTTGAACGTTTCAGAACTCGAACAGTCTTCCGGAATGGATTGTTTGAAAACCAAGGTACCACTGTACTACTAGGTTTATTGCCCAAAAGAACCTTTAAAAACCTTTGCAAGATCTTGACTCTTAAACAAAACAAACTTCTTTTAAGGACCAAGCTATCACTCACTTTGAAAGAATGCCAAGTTCCTTGCTGACTTGTGCCCTGTTCTTTTTCTTTTTCACCTTTTCTGTACTTATTGTGGTTTTGCTGAGATACTGGAGAATTGCAGGTACATGAGGTAGAATTAATCGTCCTCCTATTGTGATAGACTCTGAAATAAATAGTGACAGATGTTTTGGTTTTAATTAACTATTCTCTTAAAGGATAACTGTATAATATCTTCATAATGACAGACAAGGAAAGCATTCAATTACCATGAAAATTTAATAAATTTCAACTCTAAAGATTAAATAACTTTATTCTTAGTCAAAATCGCTATATCATTAGATAAATTAAAAACTTATATAAGAGACCCCTGAGGCTTTATTTAAACCACTTTTGGTGGTAGTAAAAGGCTTATTAGGATAATATGGTAGGAAGAATTCAGAGACATGACAGTGGAAATCATTTGATAATTTCCTGGAGGGTAGGTGAGCTTTCGCAAACAACCTGAATTTCTACCACTGCAAAGAAAATTCAGTTTATATAAGTTGTATTCATTTCCAGACAAAAGAAACTCTTTCAATAGCATTAGTTATTAATAGAGTCAAATTCTATTGACTTTCTCGTTTCTGAGGGAAAAATGCTACCTCAGAACCAGATCATTTGCTTTTTGCAGCATACATACCATCTGCACTTTCTGGGTATACGCATCCAGTTACGGGCAAGCTCAAAACTGTTTCTGTGGGCTCAAAATCTGGAAGGGTAAGAAGGTCATCGGCTATATCCATCACAATACTGGCTGTGGCTTCAGAGAGATTCTTTGCTGAGAGAATCGCAAAAACATTGGTCAGGATATCACATTCTGGGTGCCCAGGTTTCTGCTTAGCCAGAAAAGGAAAATATCTGCAAGAAAATAACATTGAAATAGTCATCTTATTTCTCAATGCTTATTTCTAAAAACATGCTCCTTATGAATTTTCATATTGTTTAACAAATATATATGTGTGTATGTATGAACATTAATAAGATACTCAAAAGGGAAATGACTTTAAATTCTAAAATTGATGGATAATAATTCTAGGCACCTCACAAACAGTAAATTATTTAGGTATTATATGTACAGTTCTCATCTAATCCACATAACATCTCAGTGAGGTAGGATCATTATCCCATTACAGAGGAAGAAACTGAGACTTCTCCAAAGGCACTGAGCTAACAAGTGGTGGAGCTGAGATTTGAACAACAAGGTCTCCAAAGTCTAAGCCCTTGCGAAAACAAATTCGTTGCAGAGAGGCTATTTTTTAATTATAAGCCTTCTAGAACGTGAATGTTTATACACTCATATAAAAACAACATACAACATGGAAATTAGGAGTGCAGACCAAACAAACATTTGCTGTGCCAGGATATGCATCATTCAGAACTCATCTGTTGGGGGAGGTGGATGAGTCCACCCCCGATAAGGAAAGACCCTCACAAATGAACCGAGCACCCCACCCCGTTGAGACAAACCCACAAGGGTAGAGGGCACAGAGGTGCTCCAGACAAGGGCAAACCAGCAGTTGTTTTACAGTCAGACATGCAATCCTAACAACTCGTAGGAAGGTCAAACTGAAAAAATTCAGATAGCTTGGCTTTACCAATTCATCATCACTGGAAAACGAGCTGAAACACTTTAACATACTCAGTACTGACAGGCTGAGAGAAAAGTTCTAAGAGATTATATTCATACATCTTTGTCCAACAGTTACTGGGCATAGTGTGGGCAGGCACCAGGAAAGATTCTTTACATATTATCTTGTACATATGAGGTAAGCATTGTTATTTCCATTTTATAGATGGTGAAACTGAGGCTCAGAAAGGCCAACTTTGCCAAAGAACGCATGGTGGTGTTAGGACTTGAAGTTAGGTTTGTGTGTCTAAGGCTACTCTTAACCACTATGCTGTATGTTGTCTTAAAATTTTTTCAAGCAGAAAAGGTGAGAGAACTGCTTTTAACTGCAATATCCTAGCAAGAGCCCATTCAAATCCAATGCAACTTCTAAGTGACCGAACTGTGTTTCTTGAACAGCAATATAATTCATGCCCCACAGAACACTGAACATGCTCCAAGCTTAAGTGTATGGCTCAATCAGAAATTTTAGTCACTTATGAAACATGCAATGAAATATCCACTAACCATGGATTAAGAAGGCTAACCCTCTGTAATGGAAAAATAACAAATGTGAAATGGTCTCTCCCTTCAAGGAGCTTTAGGCAGGTAAGCTATGAAGACAGATGAGTGCGATAAAGGCAGTTTGTGGTCACAGGGCCGCCCAGAAGTAGAAAGAATTCAGAGGAGGCAAGACTGAGCCACGCCGGGTCATAGTGGCCACAACCTGAGCAGCTATTAAGAGAGTGGCCAGGGACAGTCCTAGCTTGTGGCTTAATAATTTGTAGCATCTCTTTGAACCCTCAGGAATGTTTCAGTTTGGACAATAGATTATATATTATATGATCACTCTACTTAGTAAGCAAGTTGTTGTTGTCCTGAGTTCACCTAATTTCTGAGACAATTTAACCTTAGTTGTGAGTGTAAAGATATTGCTTATAGGTCCGCTCTACCTGCATTTACCCAAATACAAAGTAAAATGCTAGACTGCTCTGTAGATGAAAACCTGTCTAAATGTCTGATTGACATTATGTAAACTGTAACCATATTTCAAAATAAAAATTTATTTTTTTTATTGAAGAGTAACATTCCCATCAATTGGTCTTGACACAATTACACGTCTATTGCTATAAAGATTTTAAGGGAAGTCAATCCTTCTAAAGATTTATTTCAGTTAAGTGTTAAACAGAGAAGGAAAAAGAAAGTTCTGCTGCTTATTTCCTCCATTAACATGTGGCTTCTATTTGTCTCTGACCAAAAATGAGAGAAATTGCAGAAGAGAATGAAATGTGTCTATACCTGGAATAAGGACCCAACTAATATAAAACCGAATCACTATCGTAAAGTCTTCTTGAATGATAGTCCGTTATAGTTCATTTGCCTGAAAATCACACAATTGTAAAGCATTGCTTAAGTATGCCTATGAAATACTGCTTATAAATGTCCAGTGATGGATAAAACAAGGTATGAAATTGCTTTCTCAAATTGGGAAATAAGTGAAAAGAACCCTTCCTACCAGTAAAAATAAAACACACTTTCCTGAGGAAGACAACGTGAAGGTCTTCGGTTTTTGAAGACGATCTGACGACATGGGGAAATGTTCACCACGTAATGGTTATCAAAGCTGGTTATACAGTATGATCCCAATTTTGTACAAACTGATGCCAAGATTTTAACATCACTGAATCAATGATAAAACATCTTCTTTTATTCTATCTTTCATTCTTCAAAACAGATTAGGGCAAACTTAAGTCTGTTTCCATCATCGAGATAAACAGCACAGGTAGTTTTCACACTTCTCAATAAATATGCATTTGGTCTGTAATACAGCATCTCTGAGCCACCACTAGATAAAGGTTCTGTAAACAGCTCATAATGTCCTCAGGAGGATGCTAACTTATGACCACGAGAGCTTCATGTACGGGTAGGTGGAGTTTTACCAAGAATAGAAGATGTGTAGAAAATCTAAAAAGCCTGTAAAATTTTTCTGATTTTAAGTGGGAACTGGGAAAAAGACACAGAATGCCAATTATAAATCAGCTTTTACGTTTAACCAAGTATGCAAAAAATGGTAATATTTATGTGCTGATTTAACTATCTGGTGTTTCATATTCTCTTTTTCCCTTTGCCAGGCCAAATCAAACTGCTAACATAATTATTACACATTGGAAGAAGATCCTTATCAATTTCAATATTAATTTTCAAGTTTTAATGAAACTATAAAAATAGCAAAAATACGTTTTAATATAATATATATTCCACAGTTTTAATTTACATTAAATTGTGAACTGTTATTTTACCTACTTTTTCCTTTTTTATAGATTATAAATAATTCAAATACTCCAAAATTGTATCATGAAAAGCCCCCCTCCCCCTTCTGGCCCGCTCAAACCTTCATACAAACCTTCAACTGTAACATTAATAGTTTCTCATGCACCCTTCTAGACATTTTCTATTTCATTTTCTATTTACACACATGCACAAGCATTTTCCTGGATCACACTATATATATTTTTTAGCAACTTATATTTTTCTTAAAACTATGTATTTTGAGATTCAATTGCCTTATTCTCTTTAACTGCACCTATAGTAAGTAGTTCACTATATGGAAGGCCATAAGTTATATTAGTGCCCTATATCAGTGTAAAAGACTGCCCTTTTTAAAGAGGGGAAAAAAGGTCATACCTTGCATTTCTGCTCCAAATGCTAATTAGTTTCAGCAGAGGAGTAGGAGAATACTGACTCTCAGATCCAAGCCTGCTGATCTAGGACACAGAATGAAAACAGATTACAAAATAAAAACATATAGAATTGTAGGAAAAAACAAACAAACAAAGAAATAAACAAACAAAACACTAAAAAGCAGAACAAGCACAGAAACCACACCAGAGGATCAAAGAGTCAAGGGATGGAGATTAACAGTTAAAGGACAGATTGAGGAAAAACTAAGGTAATCCAAAATAACATCCACACAGGAAAAAATGGAAAGATAGTGCCTGGAAATGCTAGATGCTTAAAAGGAACCAGGTATGTTAGGTTTCAATTGGTCAGAGATGGCAGAGCTCAAGCAGCAAGAAATCTTTCCTAAAACCAAGTTTCTTGTATAGTCTTCTTAGCTATAAGTATACTAGATATCATCACCAAGCTGTCTCAACTAGAGAAATCAAACGAGGGAACGTAACAAAAATACCTGTGCATTTTCTCTCATGCTTGTCAAAATCCAGAGACATATCATGTGAGGTCTATAAACCCTTATGTTACATTTGCTTAAGAGACACAATCATATTCAAATTAGCCATAAGTATAAATGCCATGGTATTTCAGAACCTAGCTCTGGGGCTTTAGGCGGTAGTGGAGGCAAAAAAATGGGTTTTAAAACTTCCAGAAATAAAGGCTCAATGTAAAAGAGAAGATCAGGACAGGCATTCGTGTCTGGGTGTAGAATACGCTGGAGCAGTAATAAGAAAGGAAGAGGAGAAAGTATCCAGGCAGAATTAGAAATCAGTGTTTACCTGGGACCAAACTGCCCCATGGAATACAGCATCAATCTCTTCTGTTCTGAACTGGTAGGACTCCCAATCCAAAAAGATATCAGTTACCATTTTGATTCCAAGACGTCTTAAATTTTTCAGTGGGTTAATAAACCTCAGCTGTATCTGTAAAACAAAGATCTTCTATTAACATATATATAGTTTTAATCCTTGACTCCTCAAGGAGGCACTCTTGCTCAGATGGCTAAGAATCAAACTAGAAATCGTGTTATTAAGTGTGTTGACTTTGGCTCTGATTCACATGGAAATGTTAACTGAGCAAGTCATATTGCTTTTTTCATTGAACAAGATGGGAAAGCAGAGACTTAAAAAATTAAATGGTGAGGGGGCAGCCGTGATGGCTCAGTTGGTTAGAGCACGAGCTCTGAACAACAGGGTTGACAGTGAGATTCCCACATGGGCCAGTGAGCTGCGCCCTCCACAACTAGATTGAAGACAACGAGCTGCTGCTGACCTGCCAGAGGGGCAGCCAGATGGCTCAGTTGGTTGGAGTGCGAGCTCTCAATAACAAGGCTGCCTGTTCAATTCCCCCATGTGATGGTGGGCTGTGCCCCGTGCAACTAAAGATTGAAAATGGTGACTGGACTTGGAGCTGAGCTGCACCCTCCACAGCTACATTGAAGGACAACGACTTGACTTAGAGCTGATGGGTTCTGGAAAAAACACACTGTTACCCAATTAAAAAAAAAAAAAAAAAAATTTAAATGGTGAAATGTGCTCCATTATCACTGCCCAGTAAAATCACACTGGAGTATCCTTAGGGGAAAAAAAAAACCTCACAACTGGAACAGCTATTTTGTATTCCACATTGTTTTACTTTTCTACTCAAGTAACTGTCTCAAATAAAATCCTGATTTCTTACTATGAACAGAACATTCTAAACAAAACACACCACAATGCCTTAGATTAGAGAAAAAAAAGTTAAAGCTTCATTTTAAATGAAGGTCACATTCCTTACTGTGTTCACAGTTGTATTATTTCTTTTTTCACCTTTTTTAAAATTAGGAGTTTTCAATTATTCTTTTTAAAACTAGGCTAGGGGATTAATTTATGGTCTCTCCATACAGTGAAATACTTTGAGCAGTAAGGGAGAATGAGGCAACTGAATTAAGGCATGGGAAGATCTCAAAATACATAATGCAAAGAAAAATACATGTTGGAAAAAAACAAGATTTGTTTGTTTAGAGGCATAGAGGTTAGAGTGGGTGGATATCTGAATTAACAGAAAACATCTTTTATAACAGAATGTTTCTTCTACTGGCATCTCCTCCTCTACGGAGTTACAGAAATCACATATCGTATGAAGGCATTTTGCTCTGGCTCAGAGCAGAACAATTTACTGAGCCCCCACTAATCCAGTGGCATGACAGCCATCATCATCCTGACCTCAATGTAAAATCTTACTGAAGGAAAAATTATTAAATTCTGTGAGAGACTGAAAATGCCAAAGATATTGGATAGGGGAGGAATTATGAATTTGAGAAGGGTAAAGCTTCAAGGAAGAGGCAGAATTTTTCACTGGATCTTAGAGGAGGAAGAGCTTTAGGCCAGGCAGAGGAGAGAAAAGGCCTCAGATTTCTCCCACGCACAGAATGTTGTAAAAACCAAACACATGGGGGAAGAGTCAACCCCTAATGGTTTTTGCACTTGATTTACATACTGTGGGCTCTGGATATGTAAGTGGCAACTTATTTTTACACATCACTTTAATTACCTACATCAAAATCTAAAAACTACCCTGCAATTTATGAAGAAAACACAAATCTCTTTATCAAGTCTTATGGCCAAGATATTACAAGAAAACTAAATTGGAAAGGTATTTGTCATGAAAATCTAACATGCTGATCAACAGAAGTATTTGAATCTGGAAGAGCACATTTTAAATTCAAGTGAATAGGAATAAGGATACCATTAATGTGCTGTGCAAGTCTGAGCAATCATGATATTTCGTGTACTCATCAAGTTTCTACCAAGTTACAATGACAGAGAATGATAAGATGGTGACATAGTTATAAGTCACTCTGTCTGCTTTAGTTCTATTGGCAATATTCTCATTATCATCTACATCAGGTTTGGTGAAAGATAAAAACTACCATTGATACTTGAAAAAAATAAAACACACGCAAAAACCATGGCATCATGATCCTCTGGAGCAAATAAACTAATTTTAGCAAACCTGACATCAAATCAGACACCCCCCCACCTTTTCCCCAATCCCCACCACCAAGCCCCCTCTCTATGGGGAAGGATCTGCATGTTCTATTTGCTTCTGTAACTACAGTGCCAGCTGCCCGGGCTACTCAATTAACTATTGAATAAACTGGAGGAAAACCCTGCAAGTGAGCAATTGCAGACTTTAGTTCCTACAGAAATAGTCACCATGACTAAGTTTATGTAACTTACAAGTTACTCCATGGTATAAATGTACAAAAAATATAATACCGAACCAAAGCAACCCTCACAATACACATTTGAGTGTCACTCAAACCTTGGAAGATCTGAAGGATGCAAAGAAGTAAATGTATGACTTAGCTCAAACGCACAACTGTAGAACTTTAACTCACGTAAGCAGTATTACTGTGCAGTAATTCATTACAGCACTTCAAGGAATTCTTTGGACTTGTCCAAGAATTAAAAAGAAAACAAAACAAAAAAAAAACCCTCCTAGCTGTCAAGAATTTTAGCACCTCACTAACTAATGAAGTGTGAAATTGCATAAATGATCCTCTGAGTTACTGATTATTGAAATGGGAGTAGGGCTGCATTACTGAGTAATTTCTTCTAAGTTAACCGAAAGTCAGAGGACTTACAGAGGGTTTATAAAACCTTCAACCTTTCAGGATTTAATATATTCATGCAGAGATAAAGTCACGGTCACTTGCTATAAGGCATACGTGAAAATTCTCATATAGTTCTCCCTATGGCCCTGAAACTTTCACAATAGAGAAAGAATTTTCCAATACCTCTTTTTTTCCAGCTTCCAGTCTCGGTCCCTCACAGCCTCTTTTCCACAAAGCAATTAAAGTGATATCCCCTGCTTCAAACCTCTCAGAGGTTTCCCAGTATAATTAGAAGTAAATCTAGGTCCTCCTCATAGCCCATGAGATCCCGCCTACAGCTAGAGCTCATCTTGTACCATTCTCCTGCCCCCTGTGCTCTAGCCACCTCAGCCTTTATCTGCTCTTACAAAGTGACAAGACTGTTCTACCTCAGGGACTTTGTGCTACTAGTCATTTTCTCTGCCTGAAATGTTCCTCCCAGGGCTGGGTAGGTGTAAGCTCAAATATCACCTCCTTAGAGAGGACCCTGACCACCCTAGTAGAAGCATCTATCCACCCCCAGTTCGGTCACTTGCTATTACATTCTCTCATTTTATTTTAAATTCTTCACGTCTTCATGTCTCTCAACATGCTCATGTTTTCCTCTACTTTTGTGAATATGTGGCATCTATTTCTAATAGCTGTTTTAAGTCCTTGTTTAATTCTACTGTCTGTGTCATTTCTGGGTCTGCTTCTATTGACTGTTTTTTTCCTCCTTATTGTGAGTAAAATTTGCTACCTTCTTGGTATGTCTGGTAAAACTTGACTGGATATCAGACACTGTGACAGAGCTGTGTGGCTGGGGAGGCCAAGGCAGCTAGAATTCACAAGGCAGAGTAACAGAGAGGAGAGAGCAACACAGAGAATGACTTGCAGAGATCTGTAGATGGGTCTCACTTTATTTTCTTCTCAGAATTTACCACCAACTGACATTATTCTAATTATCGGTGTATTTATTTATTATTTTTCTCCCCATGATACTGAGTCCTTACCTTTCTCATTCTCCACCTAGAACAATATCCTGTGGATGGTAGGTATGAAATAAGTATTTACTGAATAAGTAAATGGAGAATATTTTTGTTTGCTTTGTTCGCTGCTCTGTACCCAGCACTTAGAACAGTGCCTGACAAATAGTAAAATCTCAATTAATATTTGATGAAAGATTAATATTTGAATGAAAGAATGAGGAAAACACAATGGTGCCTACCAAAATGAAAGGTGTGTTCTAAATTTGTGGGTCTTGGTAATCAGAAAATATTATTTCATTACTAAAATAGATTCATATCCATGCAGAGCCCTGAAAAGCAGATAAAATTTTGGCTGTAGTTTTTAGTCATCATGATCATATTTGAGAGGCAGTTCACCAGGCATATCCACAAATCAAATGAAATAAACTTTAACTAAATTAAAATTGTGCCTGTTTATCATGAACTGAGAATTAATAACAGAAATTAGTCTGGATCTTTGTTTCAAGTCCCATTTTCTTCAAGAAACATTTACTCTCTAAAGACATTAAGTTTCCCTAAACTCCAAAGAGTATACTTATAGCCACATACCTGTATCAACAGAACATAAATATATTGTCTTGAACATAATTCAGAAAATATTACTGCGCCCACCTCGTGAAGTCCCTCGGCAGCTAGCTAGCTGGCTTACTTTGTATGATCTTGCTGCTCATCTTTATTCAAAACTTGAGCTTATAGTAGTCAAGTATTTACTTTTAAAAGAGCTCTGGGTAACTCTGTTCCAAAACAACAGGATGATGCTAACAGTATTCTATTCATTCTCCAACCTTTCTGGATAAATGAGCAGTGTAAGATGTCCTCTAGGCTCTCGAAATTAAAATCTAAGAAACATCAGCTCAACTATGCCTGACTTTGGTTCCTGAGATGCATAGAGAACTCACTCACTCCCTACTATTTCATCTCCTTTAAAATATACACTTAATATAAGATGTTCAACATCACTAGCTATTAGGGAAATGCAAATCAAAACCACAATGAAATACCACCTCACACCTGTGAGAATAACTATTATCAACAAGACAACAACAAGTGTTGGAAAAGTTGTGGAGAAAAAGGAATCCTCACAGTGGTACAGCCACTATGGAAAACAGTATGAAGTTTCTTCAAAAAATTAAGAATAGAATTACCATATGACCCAGCAATCCCTCTTATGGGTATCTCCCTGAAAAATTTGAAAACATTTAATCATAAAACATTTACACATACACACACACACATATATATGTATATATATGTATCTGTTCATTGCAGCATTGTTCATGGTGGCCAAGACATGGAAACAACTGAAGTGTCCTTCGATAGATGACTGGATAAAGAAGATGTGGTACATATACACAATGAAATATTACTCAGTCATGAGAAAAGATGAAATACTGCTATTTGTGACAACATGGATGGATCTTGAGATTTCATCATGCTAAGCGAAATAAGTCAGACAGAAAAAGTTGAGAACCATGATTTCACTCATATGTGGGATATAAAACGGAAAACAGCAAATGAATAAGACAAACAAAGAAACAAAAACTCATAGACACAGACAACAGTTTAGTGGGTACCAGAGAGAAAGGGGAGTGGGGAGGAGGTAGAAAAGGGTAAAGTGGTCAAATATATGGTGATGGAAGGAGAACTGACTCTGGGTAATGAGCACACAATGCAATATATAGATGATGTATTACAGAAATGTACACTTGAAACCCATGTAATTTTATTAACCAATGTCAGCCCAATAAATGTAATAAAAAAATAAAACGATATAAATTGCATTTTCTGACTATACATAAATATTTATAACAATAAAGATTCCCATTATATATGGAAAACTGTTTTAAAGACACACTTTACATAAAAAAAAGATTTAACCTGGAATGATGTTAGATACTCACATTCGGGTCCCAACCAATTTCCCAAATAAAACAGACTCATACTAGCCTCCCAAAAGCATATACAGTGAGTCTCTCTTACCTTTTCTCGTTGGTCAAGGATGTGCGATACAGTTGCTGTCATGCAGAGCAATATCTGCAAAATCTTGGGTAAGTACGCACTGATCAGATGACTAATGTTCTTCAACACTATTTCGAGGCTATTTAAGATACCATGCTGACGACCTAAAGGAAGGACTTTAGACAGATCCAAATCTTCTACTGCCTGAATGACGGCAGCATGGCACTCTCCTAGTGAAAGAGAGGAACACACACATCATGTAAAAGGAAATATTACTTTGTTACTATTTATAATATAGCTTCCTTTTGATTTCCCTCAGTAATACAGTGTTTTCTATTGTTATATATTTTCCTCATGTATTTTCTCCTTTTGATTCTTAACAAATATTCAATGACCTAAGTATGGTAGGTTTTACTATTATCACTTTATAGATGAGGAAACTGAGGAATAAAAAAGAGTAAGTAACTTGTGACAGAACTAAGTTTCTAAGCCCAATTCTCATCCCCCTTATACTATTTTCCAAAACCAGAGTTACAAATAGTCTTTTATTCCATCTAGCAACTTTCCATACATTTTTCTCACTCTCAGCTTTCACTGACTACGCTGACTTCAGGAATTTCATTTAAAAAAAGTCTTGCTACATTATAAGCTCCTTGAAGGCTGAGAATCAAATGTTTTATTTCCCTTGTAGCCCCTGGTAAGCAAATAAAACAATAGTCCTTTATAAACAGGCACTATACTCATTTCATAATTTACTTAAAAGACTTGAATTGTTATTGCTTGAGCTTTACTTCAAACGAACTGGTATGAGATCATGAGCTTAACCAATTCATAACACCTACTGAACAAAACCTTTTGTATTCATTAGAGCCAACTTCCTTCTCAGGGTAATATTACACTGAGTAAATCTTTTTAACCACTGGATCCATTATCACAGAAAAAAAAAAAAAAAAGCAACACATTACCCTCCAAATAAAGAAAGATCTGTTTGCTTAAAGCAAAACAATTATGGGACTGGAGCAAAGGTTTTGTAATCAAAAAGACCTGGGCTTGAATCCCAGCTGTACCATTTTCTAGCTAAGTGGCCATGGGCAAAATACTTACCTCTCTAAGTCTCAGTTTCTGCATTTATAAAATGGGGACAAAAAGTTATGATTCCTCATGTGGTTAAGGATAAACTGAATTATATGTAAAGGGCCCTCAAAACATCTGGCATGAAATAAGCACTCAATAATATTTAGTCATTATTATTATTATTATTAATTACTTACATTGCATACTAAAGAATATACCACAGAGTATTACAGCTCATTGAATAGACTTCTTACACCCACGTCGTTTAGACTATGAGATGGAGAGCAGACGATTATAAATACTCACTTTTCTATTTTCAACAGTGTCAAGGCACAGGAGGTATTCAACAAATCATTCTCAATAGATGAATGACTCAGTGAATAAATAATACCAAGACAATTAAGATTAATTTTGTAGCATTCTTTAAGGTTCTAAGAAAAAACCTCTTCACTGCATATGGACAGGTACCATTTTTCAAATGGCCTAAATACACAACAACCAAAAGTACATACATATCTCCTAATCAGGAGTTTACTAACATGTGGATGTTGATCCAGTGTTGAGTTCCACCTAATTCAATCAAAGTTTAAAATGAATTGCTCTTTTAAAAAAGACCACCATTGAGATTGGGAGGGGCAACCCCATTAGAAAGATACCCAAGAGCTGGGAAACAGCCTGAGTCATTCAAAGTCTACAACAGACAACACATTCAGAGTGTCAGGTAGTTGATAGGTACCATTCTTGAAGTGCTTTACAGGTTCAAACAGCAGGTCTAAAAATATCTGGATCTCCTCAGGTTGGGTCCCGGCAAGGAACCTCAGAACAATGGACATGCGGGTGCCTGAAGCAGATTTCCCCTGAGTTTTACTCCCAGTCTTATTTTTCATTCGGCCATACAAAATTCTAAAAAGTCAAAAGAACATTACTTGGTTTGCATATTAATCCTAAAACATAATCCTAATTGTTTTGTTTTCCTGAAAGGCTAGCATAGCAACCCAACAGATTTAAATGGGTGTATTACAAAACAAGGAAGAATGAAATAGAAATTAGATATTTAACATAGACATTTAGGGGAAAAAAAAATCACGAATAAACAAGTTAAGGAAAGCAGGAAGAAGGAAATAATAAAGATAAATGCCAGAAGGCGGATTTTTGAGGAGGAAAAAAGCAATAAAATAAGCAAGCCAAAGGTGAGTCTAATCAAAGAATGAAAACAAAAATATATAGATTAAAAGGAAATGAAATAAGAGAATAAAACTATAAGGAAACTAAAAATATTTCAACTAAATGAGTACTTTTCTGAGGAAAAAACCCACAAACATCAATAAACAAGCAAAAAACTTAAGAAGAAAACCTAAATAGACCAACAATCATGAGTAAACAGAACGCATACAGTTTTACAGATGAATTTTTTAAAACTTTCAAGGAAAAACAATTTCCATGCTATTAAGTTTCATTGAGGAAAGAAAGCAGGAGATGGTTCTTTTTCATTTATGAAGGTGGTATAACTATGATACTGGGATGGGATAAGGAACAAAAATAAAACTATGTACTAATCTTGCCTATGAACATAAAACACAGTATTTCTAAATACAGTATGCAGTGGTGCATTAAAATAAACCAAATAAGGATTATCTGAGAAATGCAAGAAAGAATCATTAGTAAAATCACTTAGATTAACATAGGTCAATGGCTCATAGGAAATATGATCATTTGTAACATGCTTAATAGGTATTCTAACTAAATTCAATACATTCATGCTAAAAATACGAAATAATCTAGTAATAAAAGCTACTCTCCTAACATGATAAAACTTATTGACTTAACATATAAAATGTAAACAGCGGTTTTCAAACTTTTTGATATTAAGACTCCTTTACCACTCTTAAACATTATTGAGGTCTCCAAAGAGCATTTTCTGTATGTGAGTTTTATCTACTAATATTTATCATACCAGAAATTAAAACAAGTTAGCATAAGTAACATTTTAATTAAAAATAATTATATTTTCCAAATCTCTGCTCACCAAAAATTAGTGAGACTAGAGACATTTTACTTCTTTATTTTTTTCAAATTTCTTTATTAACTGGCTTGTTAGAAGATAAACTAACTATCTTCTCATATCTGCTTCTGCATTCAATCTTCTGCAATATATTCTGGCTGAAGAAAATCCAGCCTTCCACAGATTACATAGTTGGAGGAGGTAAAAATATTTTGTGAACTTTCAGATCATTCTCTTTAGATAATTGTGGATATTCCACTTTGATAGTCTACCAAACCTCAACAAGTGGTAGTTCCTTAAAGGCAAGTTGCAGTGTGGAATCTAAAACTGTAACAATGAACTACGTGAACTCTATTACGTTCAAATCCATCTGTCTTGCACTTTGACAAACCTTTCCCCATGCATAGCTCTGTAACATGCATCAGGTTGTTTGGGAAAAAAATGCCATTCCTTGAGACAACCAGTAGGCAGAAGTGCTTTGTACATACTTTCCACTTTGTCAAGTAGGATGATAAAAAGACAAGGACGCAAGGGTCAACATTCATCAAGGCCACTAAGTGAAACCAGCTTTTTTTTTAAAACTCCAGGTGGGTGGCAATGAAGAATGACAAGTACGCTCACTGTCCTGATTCACGCTATTGTCCTGGCAGGACAAACGTGAGCACGATGAAGAAAGATAGTATCTTAGTTCTATTATGAGAAAAGTTTTAACCCTGTGGACCTCCGACCGTGTCTCAAGGATAGTCCCTTTCAAGGAGCAGATCACACTTTAAGAGCGGCTATTCTAGAAGCATTACTGTTAAATCCAGGAACAACACAAGGACAACCATGATCACCACAGTTAATTACCTACCTAGGCTAGTAGGTAAGACACACATTAAAACATAGAAAGAAAAAGAGGTTTTGTATCATAAAAGAGAACACAAAATTAAATCGAACGATATTCACTAAAGGCCATGGAGTTTACCTTCTAGCTGGGGAGATAAGAAAAGAGGCTATGTTGGATGATCAAGTATTATAAAGAAAAGTAAAGAGACTAATAAAGGGACTAGAAAGTGATAAGGGGAAGGTATGATTTTATATAAAGAAGTCAAGGAAGGCATCTCATCTGACATTTGAGATGAGACTGAGTGAAGAGCAGTTAGCTGTCACGTGTTCCAAACAGGGATGAGCCAGTCCAAAGACTGTGGGGGGCGGTAAACGGAAGAGAGGTGGTCAGAGAGGCCATCTGGGGCTGGGCTACTCCGGGCCCTCTAAATAGTAAAGACTTTCTATTTTATTCTCAGTAAAATGGGACTCAACGGGTTTTTAAACAGGGGACTAACAGTCTGACTAAACACCGTTATTTATTACTATTTTTTCCGCCAAGACAATCCATTTAAAACTAATGAAGTTTCATGATGTAGATGGTTAAACACTTAAAAATCAACAGCTTTTGCATCTCATAATTAGTTACATACCAAATAAATGAAATATTTTTATTATTTTTCAATGGTAAAACTTAAGAGCAATACTGGATTTAATTTTATCATTATTATTAAAATAATACCATGGCAAGAACTTTCCTCATGTTAGGGACAAAATATTTTAAAGTAAAGTTTCTATAACAATTTGACTATCCCACAAGGTCCAATTAAAAAAAAATCAAAAGAAAATACAAAACAAAATAGTTCATTACGATTGCTAAAAGAATCATAATCCTAATACAATTGTATTTGTGATCAACTATTAAAAAAAAATCAGTTTTTAAACAGTACAAATACCTCATCAGAATAGGAAACAGATCTGCTCGGTGGGCTGTTTCCACGACTGTATTATCTTCTGAAATGTTAAAATGCACTATCTCTTCCTTAAAGCTTTTGTCTTCAAGCAATCTTAGCAAGTTTTCCCTTTAAAAATAAAATGTAGCACAAATCATCACTTAATATACGGCAGCAGTTTTTAAAAATGCAAAAATGTAGAGCACTATGTGTTAAATGAAATAGGTATTAAAGAATTCACAATGTAGTTGGCATCCATAAAGGAAAATTTTCACAAAAATAAGTTCCAAAATGAGAGTTGTTCAAATTTTAAGATAAAAGGGATTATAAGGAGTTAGATTTAGTCAAAAATTCAGCTGTTTCAAAGGGCATAATACAAAAGTCTCTTCAGTTCTTACAGTGATTATTATGGTCCCCTACGTAATCACCAAGATTTTAAGACATTATATAAGCAAGAAGTGACATAATCTCAACACAGACTTTTCAATTAATATTCTCTTTCCTACCTTATTGTCTATGGAGAAGCACTCTAACAAACATAATCCCAGTTTTCATTTCTTACCTAAAAGAGCATTATGATTACCTTAGAAAAGAGGGAAATTTTCCAGGCCTTCACAAAACTATTTTACAAGAGGCTCAGGTAGAAAGATAAAAATCAGCCAAAGAAACAGCCTTTCTCTGGCATCAAATAACTTACCTGTAAGGGAGGATGTGCGGATGTTTATATGTCATTATGCAATCCAGGGTTATTTTTTGCACCGTTTGATCTTGGTGTAGCAACAACTAAGAATGATATTTAATAGAATAAATCAATGAAGTCACATATACACATACCATGGGATAGTAATTTACTTGTGTTAACTTGCAAAATTAGATTTCTTAGAATCTACATTTTCAGATGTGATTTAAAGCTGATTTCTGACAAAAGCTTAACATCTTCCTGGTATTAAAGGAGGACGAATAGAATATGTGCAAAGAACAAAATAAAGAACAAAGAACAAAACTGACATCTATATCCCATACACCAGACCTTTGGGTCTATCACTTTTTTTGGCCAAGGCCAACTGTCTACATAATCTGGAGTTACATCAAATGAGCTGGTCCTGTGATGAACAACAGCTTTTATAATCCTGTGAAGGGAATGGCTGTCAGTAAAATGCCAGGGAAGACATGGCTCTGAGGCCTCTCTGACCAGTCAGTTCAGAATTTTGCTTCCTGTGGACAAATGAGATTTTCAAGCTCCGGCTTTACAAACAAGTTGTATCCGAATTACGGACAGAATATGGATAAGTTCTGCCAACATGAAACGTTTCATCTAAAAAATATCCAAATGAAAAAAGAAAATTTTGTTTCCCCAGATGGCTTAGAATGACATCCAATTCTTACTCTGCTTCTGACATTAAATTTTTTCTTCAACGTTTTCTGGAATTCAGGGTTATATATTATGACTGTAACAACTATTATTCCAACTATTTGCTTCTGCAAAATGTAACACATCCTGAAATCCTAGCACTCCATCAGGCTAATTTATCAAAAAGTAAAAAGTTGCCAACTGTTCTGGGCACAATCCCCACTCCCTTCTAAAAGCTAATTCCCATGATATAATTAATGCTTTGTTATACTCACTGTTAATACAACTCATCAATGTTTGGTCACCCAGAATGCCTTTAAAATCAATTAAACTAGTACTGTCTAAAACTGTCTCTCGAGATACAGAAAATGTCTATTAATTAAAAATATATACAGAGGGTGCCAAAAAATGTACACACATTTTAAGAAAGGAAAAAACTGTGTTAAATTTATGCTGATGGTAACCACTCTGAGCACCTCTTGTAATTGCAGAAGTCAAACGTGACTTGTATTCATCTTTTGTTATGGTATATATTGAGCATTACAATTTTAATAGTTTTTTCCTTTCTTAAAATGTATATACATTTTTTTGGCACCCTCTGTATATACTTAAAATGTTGACATGGGCTCTATCCAACAATTATCAAAAACCTAAAAGTTATTTTGGCAAAGAAAATGGTAGAGAACAGAAAGAACGCAGTGGCAAGAATGTATTTTACTTACCTGAAGATAAAGCTCATATAATTTGGATTCCAGATATAAGGCCCGTGGATTCGAAAATTTAGAGAAAACTTGCAAATGAGCGATTAACTGCCTACAACAATAAAAAAAGAGAGAGTACTACAAAATTAAAGGACAGAGATTATTTTCATAAGATAATAGTGCCCATCAATTTAGTCTCTCTGACAATTATTCTGAAAACCTTGACTATAGTTTCATTGTTAATTATACAAATAATTATTTGCATTTAGGAAATTATCATCCAGAAATGCCAAATCTCAGGCAAGCCTTCCCCTGAAATCCAGGTTCCCCACCCCAGAAAATCATTCAGATTTTGCTTAGAATGGTTCAAATTAAACCAAAAGTAGAAAGTAATCAAAACAGTAATACATTCCAAAGTTGAATACCGATGAATTTTGGGAAGCTTCCTTGTCTAGTTTCTATACAGTAAACAGGAAAGTGGTAAAATATATTCTTCCTCACTTTCACATAATATAAATACTGATGTCGGGCCAGAGGTCCAGGTTTAGGTAATTGCTCTTCCTCCATGGCTCTTGCTTATCAAGGAGGAAGAAAAAGCAATGCTGTCATTGAAAGTTCAAGTTGAAGAGGGGACTGACAGCCTCAGGGCAAATTACATCATCTACTAAAACAGACTAAGAGAGTTTCTACCGTATTTACTCACTCAACTTCCTAGTCCACACTTGATGAGGTTTTAGGAATACTTGAGAAAACTGTTTCTTCTGTGTATATAATGTATAAGACATATTAGAACTTAAAGAAACGTGAATGAATAAAATGTTAAGATTTGGGGAGATTTCATTTGCCTATTTCAAAAATACATGCAGGGAGAAGTGGAGAAAGGTCAACAGGATACATGGATGATCCTGTCATTTTGGGCCGTGTGACTTTGGGGAAAGTTAATTAATGTCTCAGATTTTCAGTTTCCTCATCTTGACAAGGAAAGACGTCCTGATTTTCTGTGAGGATTAAATGAAGCGTGGGACCTCTGCTCCTAAGAATTTAGCAAACAATGCATTTCTCTGCTCTTGGGCAAAAGAACACAAAACTGTGGAAGTCCTACTAGTTAACATAGAGAAAATAAGCTGGAAATTATGCCCTCTCTAGATATTATAGAGAACTAGGGGAAGGGTAGTACTATTATTTATATTTAGCTTAAATGTCTGTGATGGTAAGTCTTACGTATCAACTTGGCTAAGTTTGAGTAACCACTTACGTAATGAAACACCTATCTAGGTGTTGTGATGAAAGTATTTTGTAGGTGTTGTTAACATCTATAGTAAGTGGACTTTAAATAAGAGATTATTTAATATTCAATTATGTGGATGGGCCTCATCCAATCAATTGAAGGCCTTAAGAACAAAAACTGATGTTTCAGCCTGCTGTCTTGCCCTGCAAATTCTGGACTTGCAGGCTCCCACAATTACATGAGTCAATTCCTTAAAATAAATCTCTTAACACACACACACACACACACACACCCCTCTATTCTATTGGTTCTGTTTCTCTAAAGAGCCCTGACGGATGCAGTATCCTTGTAATTACTTATCCCTGAGCCCCTGCACTTTAATAAACAAACTTTAAATTGTTTCTACTGTAAAATCCACTCCTCCCAACATTTATTAAGTATTTCTTATCTGCCATGCAGTCTTAAAAAGCCAAAGAGAATAACAGCCAATTTACACGTTCTCATTAAATACTTGCCCGTGAGGAGCACGCTTCATGAAGGATTATAACCTTGGACTATGAATATACTGAGATGGCACCAAGGACTGTCTATCAATTTATTCACATTTTCAACCATGTGTATGTTAGCAACAGTCTAGGTTTTACAGGGGAAAGAAGAATTAATTCAGACATGGACCTTCGACTTAAAGGGTTCCTGATTTTCATGGAAGATCTATAAAAAATTAGTACCAAGGCAAGGAGTAGCACCATGACAGAGGTCTAGATGGCTGTTATGAAAGTTTGAAGTTGAGTGAGATGACTTTCCTTTTAAAAGACAGGAAAGCCTGCGTGAGGAGGCAGTGCAGGAATTGTGCCTTGAAGTAGGAACAGGATCTCAGCTGGCAGAAATGAGGCAAGGACATTGTAGAAGGAGGGAAGGGCACTGCAAAGTTCAGGGGTGAGAAAGGAAGAGGCATGACTGGAAAAATAGGTTATTTATTCAACAAACACACACGAGGACTAATCTCTTGCTGGCTATTATGTTTGAAGGTCATGAAGAAGAAAACAGCAATCTTTGTCTTGGAGGAAGCAGTGGGGGGTAGGATGCTCTGAGTTGTGAGAAGGTAGAAGCAGAAAAGGAACTAGTCTGCGTGAAGTGTAGTCATGATCTTTCTTGCCCTGGCACTTCATGCACTATTTCCATTGGCTGGCAAATCCTTCCCTGCCCGAGCTGCTGGCAAACTTTCGTCTTTCAGCTTCAAAGGTGCCTTCTACCTATTAAAAGCCTTCCCTTTGTGGTAGAATTCTTTTATTTTTTTAAATTTTTTTTTACTGTGCTCCCATAACACCTTTAAAAATATTTCCTGTATAAAAATATTTCACATTAGATCATGCTTCCTGCATTGCAGAGGCTATGTACCAACCATCTTTGTAACCCAGCACTTAGCAAAAGGCACTCAATACAGCTGCTGATGGATGAACTAATAAATGGCTCGTGGAAAAAACTCAACAAAGGGGCCTATCAGATTGAGACCCTAAGTGTTACAGTAACAGCAGCACCAGATCCAGTGGATCTCTGACACACAAATTCAGATGAGTAAACTGCGATAACTTTTTCTTTTTTCCCCTCTTCTTCCGCCTCCCTCCCCAAATCTGGTTCAAGCCATTGTTTCTCAGTCTAGTTGTGTAGGACACAGCTCCCTGGCCCATGTGGGAATCGAACCGGTGACCTCGGTGACACGGCGCTCCAACCACCTGAGCCACCCGGTTTCTAACAATTTAGGTAAATGAATTACCCAGAAAATAGGAAATATGTTTCTTATTTAAATATAACAGCATGGGGGAAAAAAAAGTAACCAGGAGTTAAGTCAAAAGGCAAAGTAAAAGTGCTGACACGCTTATTTATAAGAGCAAAGATGTTCCATTACGTGTTCCCCTAGCACACAAACATAATGCCACGGAGCCATGGAAAGTGGATGACAGAGGTCAAAGGGCATGTTATCCCTCCAGGCTCCAGCCCTCTCATGCATAAACAGCAGCTATGATGAGATCAGCCCAAGTCCAAGACTGTGGCAAAAACCAAAAAACTTAGAAGACCGACAGTTTTCTTTGGGCTATAAAAAAAAACCCCAGGAAGATACAGCATTTATGTAAATAATTATGTGAGCAGTCCATTCTGTCCGTGTCCATTTCCCAGTAAGGCCATAACAGGCTTCTTCCCGTTCTAAGAACTGTGGATTTGAGATCTACCAGCAAGACTGAACTTACTTTGCCGCAGCTCTTCTCGTCTTTTTCTTCGGTGAAGTTTCATCTTGGGGCACCCCCTCCTCCTCTACCTCTTCTTCGTCTCCAGCAGCAGGTTCTTCTTCTATGTCCTCTGCTGCCCCACCTCTGCGTTTTCTTCGCAGATCCTGGCTTGGAGCAACCTGCAGATCTGCTGGGTAATACTCATTGCTACAGAGGAAAGAGAGGGACAGAAGGCAGGTGAAGCTAAGATGCCCTAATTCTGTTCGTGACAAATGTTCATGTCCACAGTTCACAGAATCACACATTAGAGACATCAGAGGCGCCCCAGTTAAGTGTCTTCCACAGCATCCTGCTCCTGTAGTCTGCCAGCCCTTCTGAAGTGCCTTATTGGCCAAGTCAGTCACTAACTGGAGAAGACAGACCATTCCATCGTTACACTGTCGAAAATATTTGAAATGTCTACTCTGGACTGAACTGAAATCAGCCTCCCGGCCTCTAGAAACACAACTGGTAGAGGCAGGTGTAGGGGTGGATTATATTAAATAATGAAAGCATAACATTAAGACCATGCTGTTCACAAAACTACTGAATAAATCACGTGGCCTAATATTGAAAAAAAAAAAAAAAAAGACCATGTTGGTCACGTTCCACCAGATACATTCTACTTTGTCACTGTCCTTTCAAAAATATGGTGCTGTAACAAAATTCAGTCCTCCATGCATGCATGGTCTGATAAAACAGATGGAACTATCAAGTCCATTGTTTTTGCGGGCAGTCACAACATGACACAGACAGAAACTGAATGTCCAGGCGATAACCAGTAAGCCTTTATGTTTGTCTCCTCTAAACTAAGCATGTGCAGTTAGTATCCTCATTTGTTCTTACTGAATTCCATCCCTTTAATTTTGGTCCCTTGTTGCAGGTAACTAACATTATCTTAAAGGCTGTCACTGTCATTCCCTGCATTCGTTTTGTGTCACTTGAACAATTATTATTTTGTTGTCTGTTTTGTGCATGGCACTGGGTAGGATGTAAGGAAATTGATCAGACATTAAATCCCTGGTAAAATAGCACGTTTAGGATAGCACACTACCAACACACCTGGAAGAAACTCCAGGTTAATACACTAAAGTACAACTGGAGGACTGAGGCGCTACCATATTCAACTTTGTGTTCTCACCTAGCAGGATCTAGCACTTACTAATACATTTTAAAAATGGATGAATAAATGAAATAAGTAAAGTAGCTCTGTCATTTACAAATTGTACCATCATCAATTTAATAACATTTGTATTATACTCTCAATATTCAATGAACCACATATTTTCAATCTTTATGTACAGCATGCTCACTCATTCATTTTATTAAATAAGATAATTCACACAAAGCACTTACAAGTGTCTACACAGCAAGTGTCATTCATTAAGTGCCAGCATCACCTGTTACTGGGATGTTTTTGCGATTGTTAGTCATTCAGTCCTGCTTCTGATTTAATTCTTCTCAGAGAATGTTTACAAGGGATTCACAAATTAGTTCTAATATTAAATTACTTTAAACATATTTAGAAATATAAATTTCTAGCCAAAAATAAAAATAAAAAGCCCATAATACATTTCAAAGCCAGAATTAAAGGTGACATTTGGGTTTTCCACTAGTTTGGATCATCTATAAAAGTATTAATTATAGGTAATCAGTGTCAACTAGTCTTAAACATTTTTAAAAATTGTGTATCTTTAGTCTCTTAAGTCTTCTTAAAACTCAGAGACCCACTTCCTGTCACAGGCTCTTCTCTCTATCCCCACCCTCACAGTATCTTGTACTATTAGAGGAAGGTCTTTATCCTTAAGTTAAGGGGTAATGGATTTCTTCCTTGAGGGAAAAACAGAAAATTAACAAGGTAGGAAATTCATATCCTACTAACACCATTAATACTAGCTGGCACTTGCGATGCACAAAACAACTGACAGATACTATTTTACTTGATCATCAAAACAAGGCAAGGAAGATAAGTATCACTGTTCTCATTCTATCAATAAAGACTAACGAGTTATGCGAAAAAGAGAAAATCACTACTCTTCCACCATACCATTCACTGACCTGCCTGCATCTTTGCGTGTATCCTTTCCAGAATGAATTATTCATACAAACCTTTTCGCGTATGCATGGGATCCTACCTCCTCTTACCTACTCAAAGGCATGGATCTAGCAATTTTATCCCCTCTCTTGCGTTACCAATTTTTCCCTTCCTTCTGGAACATTCACACCAGCGTTACATACGTACCTGCTGCTTCGATATTAAATAGCAACCCCAACAACAGCTCCCTCTTGGGTCCCACATCTCCCCCCACCCATGTCTGCTTCTTTTTTGTAAGAACTGTTCATATTTGTTTTTGCCATTTTTCTTCTCCATTATCTCTTAAACCCATTTTAATCAGGCTTTCATCCCGGCCAGATTAACCAAAATAACTCATGTGAAGGTCACTTCCAAAGCCAGTGGTCATTCTTAGTCTTCATTTGATTGATGTTTCAGACACATTTGATGCAACTGATCAACTCCCTCCTTGAAGTCCTTTCTTCAAGGAGTACTAAGTAGTCTTGGTTGTTCTATCACTCTTTCCTGGCCTCCTTTGCTGGTTCCTTATCTCCCAACCTCTAAATATTGCTGTTGGTCCTTGGAAATCTTCTTTCTTTACATTTATACTCCCAGGTGTAATTTAATTCCCTGTCCCATAATTTAAAAAACCATCTACCATCTATATACTAATGAGTCTGATATGCATTATCTTTACACCAAAGCTTTCCCTGGGACGTAAAGCTCCAAACTCAAGTGCTTACTTGACATCTCTACTTAAATGTCTATTTAGGATCCCAAACTTAACATGTCTAAAGATGAATCCTTGACCTTCCCCACAACTGCAAACTTTTGCATTTCTCCCAATCTCAGTAAATGGTAACTCTCTTCTGCCAGTTACTCAGGTCAAACCCTTAGGGATATTCTTGATGCCTCCCCTTTCTCCTTCCTGCACCCCTCTCGCTCCCACCATGCCACATCTGACCTGTTGGCCAATCCAGCAGGCTAACCTAGTTGCAATTCTTCAAAAATATATCTCATTGAATTGAAATCCTTCAAAAAATATCCAGAATTCAACTACTTCTCACGATCTGCACTACTACAACCTCGGTCAATCTCACCACCATTTCTTGCCTGGATTTTTGCAATCTCCTCCTAAGTCTCTACTCTCTAGTCTCTCTACCTACCCTCACCCTGCCATCCTACAGTCTATTCTCAATATCGCAGCCAGAAAACTCCTTGAGAAAACTGAAGTCATGTCCTTATCTTTAAACCTTCCAACGGCTTCCCACTTCACTGACAGGAAAAACCAAAGTCACTTAAAGGCCTACACAACTTGGTCTCCTGTTAACTTTCTGCCCTGGTCTCCAACTATTTTCTTCCAGGATTAGTGTGGTAACCACTCAGACTTCCTAGCTGTTCCATGAACAATCCTAGCATGTTGTGGTTCCCAGCCTGCTTAATCTAATGCCACAGCATTTTCCCATGTAATGAAATAGTATTGTCAATCTACATTTATTCATTAATTAGTAATGTTCTACACACCACATCCTACACCTTTAGTCTTAAAGCAATCTCTCACACAGCGTATCTTTTCAAAATAGAACAACACTCCAGAAAGTTCTTGTTATTTTTTTGAGAGTACATTCCTCAGCATCATGGGAAACACTCAAGAGGCTCAAAACAGAGTGGCTTGGGTTGAGTTACTGGAAAATACTTTTAAGCCCCTGGCAGACAATGTAACAATGAACAACAGGGCAAGAAATAGCAAGGTCTTTCTACATTGAGCTAACTCAATATGGCCTTTCTCATGTTGTAACCTGGAATTTTTTATTAATGCCATTTGTGTGCTGGTTAAATTCATGTAAAATTAAGTGGTGAACTAAACTAGTTTAGTTGTTAGCTGATAGAGCTAGTGCTTTATAGATGTGCCAATCATTTGAAAACACAACAGAAGCAAAAAGAACTCAGCCAATTTGGGAGCTTAACACTTTGTACCTTCTTTTTCTCATACCCCACCAGGAACATATTCCTAGAAGAGAACACTTACTTGATAAACCTCAAGAAAAGTGGGGAAAGCTCCCTGGACCGTGGCTCTATCCTTTCTGGGAATTTTGCGAGAGCTCGCCAGAGCAAAAATCGAAAATTGGTGTGGTCCAGTCTTTCCTGACAATGGGTTTTCAATGTTAACTGCTCAGAAAAAAGAGCTCCAACATCTCCTTCCTGAGTCTGCTCCCAATTTTCATCTCCAATGGACTTCTCCTCATTTCTTATGTCATTTTGCAGTTCTTTCTCTGAAAGAAAAAATAATCATCATAACCACTAGGGAAATGTTAACATGTGCCCAATGTGTGCTAAAGTAAGGGCGTTTCTTTCGCTAGTGATATAGCGAATAATAAACCACATCCAAAGGTTATCACAGATAGTACATTTCTCATTTCTGTTTCCCAATTTCATGTGTAATTAAGCAGCAAAAATTAAACAGTTAAGCAACCACTTTTCTTCCCAGACCCCGCATCCCCCTTACATACCAGCATGTGTAGCTGCTTTATCCAGATGTTCATAGTAGACTTTCCAAAATTTCTTATTTTCCATTTCATGTGCATGAGAACTAAGAGAAAAGATTACAAATAAAATACATGACATGATTCTTATTTTGACGTATTTCACAGAAAAAAAAAAGAGTGAAAGGATATAACTAAAATGTTAATTAAGATATCCCTGAATGTGGAATAACTTTTGTACTTTTCTGTATTTTTCAAAATGCCTGTACTGGGCACAAGCTATTCTTATTGTCATAATGTACTAAAGTATGTTTTTAAAAACCTAAGTAGATTCCTATGAGACTATTTTTAAAGGTACAATAATGAAAATGGGCAATGGGTATGACGTATGTTCCAGTAAGGGAAGGAGAAGCCTGTTTGGAGAGAAAATTAGAAAATTCAGTTTGTTCAAAGCTAACTTTAAAATGTTATTTTTTTTTTCCTCTACCAAATTCAGATATACTTAACACAAAGGCAAAATAAATATTCACTAACTACATGAAACATGGCTTCCAGAACTTAAGAGAAATTAGATCAATCATATAATTTGGTATCCTAGCAACAGTATCCTTAAATTTTTATATTCTTTCTGTCATTAATTTTCTAAGAATATACATAAACTTTACATAAGACATGAACCATATATGTTGCTGACTATATGTAAAAACTAAACCAATTTTTAGACAGAAAGATGTACTCCACAGGAAGACAGCCCAGCCAGCTCTGGAGGAGCAGTTGAAAGGCACTCAGGCACTGAAGAGCTAACAATTGGAATAGTGGGCTGCTGCTAACACATGTCAGATTCTTCCTTAAGTGCAATGAACAAAATTATGAAGTTGATGTTAGAAGGCCTTGCTTTCAGCATACTGGTTTTTGATGGCTTTGAAAGGCAGTTAAATAGCAGACAAAGTGGTTCCAAATTGGGAAAGGATTTATTTATTCTGCTTCTGTCAAATAAGAACTAATCGTTAGGGTTTTGAGGGGCCACACATTACGTATATTTCCAATCCAACAAAAGCCAGAGTAGACCATCTAAAGAACAAACATCTGCAAAAGGACAGGTTTCTACAGATGAGGCACAACACAAGTATTTTCTATGTGATTATTAAGGTCCTATTTAGAGCTAAAGGGACTTTGGATAATAGATAGCAAGGGTTTTAAAGTCCTCATTTTAAAATTAAAGTTTGGCTCAATGACACTATATATATAATCCAATTATTACACAATTCTTTGTTACTGAAAAAAATTCAACAACACAGATGTATCATATAAAGTAAAAGAAGGTCTTCCAAAGTTATTTCAAAGTATAAAGAAACATACACATAATAGTTGAACTATTGAGAAACTTGGCATCAAAGAGAAAAATTAATGTTTCTTTTTCCTTCACATTGTCCCCAAAAGGATTTAAGGTAGCTATAACTACTGCACACACCCTTTATACACTTAGAAGGGGTATAAGACTGAGTCCATCATTCTGCAGTAGTTAAAACATAATAGCTTCATCCATTTACCCATGCTTACCTTATGAGTTCAATAACAGGATCCCAGAGAGCACTGAAGTTAACATATAACATGCCTAATAAATAACGAAGCGGCACCTGCAATTACAGATGAGTTTAGTACGTGGGTAATGAACAGCACCGAAATGTGAATATCCCACCTCAAGCAACTGGAGGTTTGGAAAGAAGCTTGTACTTTAAGGAAAAAGTTATAAGTCTCAATCCAAAATTCAGTGACTAATAATTTTCCAACTCTCCCCAAAATGTCACTTGCTATTTAACACAGAAAAATCAACTAAAGCCAACACAGTATTCAAATTCACTCCAGATGTTCATGCTCAGGCTATGTTTGGATAGACAGATTTGACTCATGATTCAATTCCTTCCTAACAAATGCTGCCATCACCTTAGAAGACAAAACCTGAATAGTAATCAGTAAAGCACAGATGCCAAAGACCCAAGAAAGCATGCTGTGAATGGCAGCTGCGGCTTTGCAAGCAGATGTCTGAGCTCTGTAAACTCTGCATTAAAGGAGCTCTGTTCAGAGGGTCTAAGTGTTCTCAGCGCCTTTTGCACCCAGTCATTACTAGCATCCCCACAGGCTAGGGAGGCATTGTGGAGAATGGTAGTTGTGTTATTATTTAGGGGTGGGGTGTTTGTAACTATTTTAGCAGCAGAGCCACTTTTCCCAAGTAAACATAACCAATAGAGGACACCAATACATAAAGCAGGGCATGAACAGAACTGCTCTGACTGAAAGGAGAATGCCCCATATGGCCTTCCTCCCAAAGGATCCGTGATGTATCTTCAAGGGTCACAGACAGAAAACCCTTGACACAAAAGGTAAAGGGCCGATGTCCTGCGGCAGTGAACATACTGTAGAAGATATCAGGCTTTAAACTTGATGTTGAGTCTTCCTGTTGCCACTTACTATCTACCTTTACATACTACACACATACTCAAGTGAAAGTGGGTAGTAAATTATTTCTACTGTTGAAACAGCCAGCAGAGCTATTTAACTCAAAGCATCTAAGAGAACTAAGGATTTACGTAGTTTTACATTTTTTTTTTTTTTTTTTTTTTGGTGACCACTTCATATGTTTCTCTTTCCAAAAGCCAACCAAACAGATCTTAAAGCACCAATTAAGAAAAAACCAACGACAAAAAAACCAGTGTTTTATACCTCCTGTAGCGGCCCCTCAGGGACTGCAGTCTGCACCACATCATATCTTAGTTTTCTCAAGTGAAGAAGCTTCTCTCTGTAATCATTCACAGTTGCTGGAACAAGTTCTGCCTGGCGCAATATAGCAAAGGCAGATGGACGCTCTGAGAGCCCGTCATCCTGAACGACCAGAGAAAACCAAGGAGGCATGTCAGTGTTTTGATTTTCCAAAAAAGCATTAAATGAATGTGACCAAAGGTCTGAAACATAAAAACTGGGATATGCTAATGCTTTAGGTTAAATAAACAACACATTTTTGGGGGTAAATGATTCATTTGTCCTCATACCATTTACTTTCCGGTAGATAATTTAGGTTTAGTATCTAGTATAGAAATGACAAGAACAAAACAAACAAGTTAATCCTCAAAATAACTCAAATCGCTTGGCAACATCTGTTGAAATAAAGGAAATGTACATGTACTTGTGTATATATATATTTTCACTATATAATTCTACCTCTAGTAGAAGTAATTTCTACCTCAAGAAGTAATAATTTGCATTAGGAAATATTTCCCTATATAAAGATAGCTATGTAAGGATGTTCCTGCAATATTACTATAAATCCTGAAAAACTGTAACCAATCCAGGTAAGTATCCATAAACAGGGAATTGGTTAAATAAGACACATACATATACATATATATGTATGTATAGTTTTTATTAAATTTATTGGGGTGACAATGGTTAGTCAAGTTACATAGGCTTCAGGTGTACAATTCTGTATTACATCATCTATATATCACATTGTATGTTCACCACCCAGAGTCAGTTCTCCTTCCATCACCATATATTTGATCCCTTTTACCCTCTTCTACCATCCCCACCTCCTCCTTACTCTCTGGTAACCACTAAACTGTTGTCTGTGTCTATGAGTTTTTGTTTCCTTGCTTGTTTGTCTTGATGTTTTAATCAGTGGACTGCTATTCAAACTTCAAAAAAAAAAAAAAAAAAAAAATGAGGAAGGGCCGGCCCGGTGGCTCAGGAGGTTGGAGCTCCATGCTCCTAACTCCGAAGGCTGCCGGTTCGATTCCCACATGGGCCCGTGGGCTCTCAACCACAAGGTTGCCAGTTCAATTCCTCGAGTCCCACAAGGGATGGTGGGCTCTGCCCCCTGCAACTAAGATTGAACACGGCCCCTTGAGCTGAGCTGCCGCTGAGCTCCCGGATGGCTCAGTTGGTTGGAGCGTGTCCTCTCAACCACAAGGTTGCCGGTTTGACTCCCTCCAAGGGATGGTGGGCTGCGCCCCCTGCAACTAGCAATGGTAACTGGACCAGGAGTTAAGCTGCGCACAACTAAGACTTAAAGGACAACTTGAAGCTGAACAGCACCCTCCACAACTAAGATTGAAAGGACAACAACTTGACTTGGAAAAAAAGTCCTGGAAGTACACACTGTTCCCCAATAAAGTCCTGATCCCCTTCCTCAATAAATCTTAAAAAATAAAAATAAAAAATGAGGAAGAACTAGAGATATGGAAAATGACATGGAAAAACCTTCATAATACCATTTGTTTAAATTATGTGTGTGTGTTTACAAAAGTCTGAAAGAATATTCACCAATTATCTGTGGATTTTCAGTGGTGGCCTTGGTCGGGGGCAGGAGTAAGAATTTAAAAAAAAAAAGAATTCAATTTTTATGACAGATATTTATAGTGTTTGAATTTTCTGCAAAATTATCATTTTGAAACTAAAAAAAAAATTAACATATTACATTTAAAAAGCTATCCAAACTGAATAGTTAAAAATACCTCCATTAGTTCCGGAAGTCGAACCTCAAAGTGGTTTAGGATCCTTATTGTCAAAAGCCGAATCTAGAGAAAGCAAAAGGCATGTTTCAAACCCCAAAGTTTAAACATAAGAAGAAACTGATTAAAAGTGAGATCTAAGTTTTACAGAATTGTGAAAACTATATTACTTTTCAGAGTAACACATGTTTAGTCTCTCTCTTACTTCATATTCAACACCAACCCCTCACTCAAATGATACCTGGAACACTTAATGCCCAGATTAACCTGAGAAGGTAAGGTTGCCCATAAAACTATGTTGTTTCTTTGAACTGTAACACTATAAGTATCTCTGTAAATAAGTGCAAAGAATCTGATTAAGCTTACAATTCCATTGAAATTAGTGAGTTTTATTTCTAAAACGTATTCATGTATTTCTCTACAGCTGAATGAGCAGCAGAATCACTCAGACGGCTTTAAAAAACCATGCAGATTTTTCAATTCCACGCTACTCACACTGAATCAGAATTTGCGGGGTTAGGGACCCAAAATTTACATTTTTTTTGTTTCCCAATGAGATCGGCTGCAATCAGATTACAGGTCAGTCTTTAGGAATCACTGCTTTAAAAAGAAATCACCCCATAGGAGCATTTTCTGATTAAGGAGTTCTGACAACCACTGGCAATACATATATAGAAACAAAGAATGAGAGCTAGAGAACACACCACAGAACCGTATTACCTTGGTTATGCCAGTTGAAATGTTTGCTTGTAACTTGGGAAATAATTCCATTAAAGCTTCCTCAGAAAGTGGCCCTTTGCAACCACATAAGGATAATCTCTGATAATAGAGATCAGCCAACAGCAACACGGATGGCTCCAGAGGAAACGTTCTGCAACAAGATATTTATTAGACCCAAACTGCATCAGACACTCCACAGTATGAAGAATCAAGGCCTAGCAACAGTGAGTGACGTGCTCAAGGACATACAGCTAGCAAGAGGCAGAGGCAGGATGAGAATATGCTATTTTGACTAAAACCCAATGCTGTCTCTTCAATCCATATAGCTGTGAGTAACAATGACTCGAGGAGGGAGATGTAATATTTACTGAGTGTTCTCCATGTGCCAGGCACTGAGCTAGTGAGGGAAGCAGTACAGAGCATACAGGATCTGAGGTATGGCAGCCCCGCCATTCATCAGCAGTGTAAGCCTGGGCAAGTTGCTTAACCTCTACGTGCCATCCTCCTTCAACACACATTTACTGAGTGTCTACTGTGTGCCAATGTCTTTTATAGACACTGGATATAGCAATAAATAAAAGACAAAATTTCTATTCTCCTGAAGCTTGTATTCTAATAGAAGGCAGCCAGTAAGTACCTAAACTAATATATAATCAGTATGACAGTGATGAGTGTGATGGAGGAAAGTAAATCAGGGAAAGGAGGCTAGACTGAGAGACTGGGGTGTATAGGTAGAGGGGGAGGGAAAGGCAGGTGAAGAGCAATGCTATTTGATATGGGAGTGGTAAATGGTTAAAGAATTCTAACTGGTCTCCCGTATTCCCCTTCAGTCGCTTCTCAACACAGGAGCCAGGGTGATACTATTTAGGCCTAAGTCACTCCTCTGCCCTAAATCTCCTGTCCCCTTTCACTGGGAATAAAAGCCAAGGCCCTATAACGGCCGGAGGTCATACACTGCCTGCCATCCCCACCTTTGTGTCATCTTCTACTACCCATTCCTCGCTCTGCTCAGCCAAAATAGTTCTTTGCTGCTGAAGCCAGCACCCCCCTCCCAGTGTTGGCATTTGTGTTTCCTTGGGGTCTGGAATAAGAGTGCCCAAGGTCAACATTGTGCTATGTTACGGTTGGGGGTAGTCAGCATTATTTACCCTTTACATTCTACACCACCAGTTTACACACACAGTGAAACACCCCTTTACAAAGATGAATCTATTTTGAAAGACTGTGTCAAAAAATGTACTTGTTTTAATTGGAGGATGTAAATCAATGATAAAATCTCCTATGTGAATAACACCTCAGGTAGGAAATAGATCAAAACACAACTTTCATTATGTCCAAGACTTCCCAGAAACAGAAGCTTTTATATTTTATTCACTATTAAGTTAAATGGAAGGTATGTTTACTCACAATACTAAATTCTTCACACGTTCCACAGGAACTAGCTGAAGTAGTTCAGAAGATTCTTCCAAACTTAGCAGAGTATTTACAGCTTGACAAAGAACAAATAAATTTCCTAATGGGCAGAAAACAGAAGAAACCACATTACTTACTTCTTTGACACAAAAACTATCAGACATTTAACACTTGCTATTTATGCAAACTTCTTAAATTTGAGCCTTCTAAAGAATTACCTGTCAAATGTTAGACTATAATAGAAAAGAATTAAAAAGAGAAGTTTCCAAGTCTTATATTTTAACTTTCTTAAGAGAAAAATATATTCAGAATTAGAAAATAAAAATGTATGTGCTATAACTGAAAGGAAGGAAGAAGTCCAATGGTTCCGCTGGCTGGCATTATCAAAATTAGAACTTTTGAGTAAAGCTAAGAAATTATCTTTGTATAAAACTCATGTTGATTTTCTCTCCAATTTATAAGGAGCCACATATCCAATGGCTCTTACCTATAATCCACTCAATTAGTAGTATTTATATATTCATTTAATCCAAGACCACATGTTGGCAAACTATGGCCTGCAAATCAGATCTTGTAGGTTGTCTGTTTTTATATATGTAGCTGACAACCTAAGAATGTTTAATGTTTTTAAAGGGTGGTTTAAAACAAAAACCAACCAAACAAAAATAATACACCACAAAGACTGAATGTGGCCCATAAAACCTAAAATATTTACTAACTAGTCCTTTACATAATAATTTTGTCAACCCTCTGCTCAAGACTTGAGAACTTCCTATAAGGGTAGAAATGTCCTATACTTAGGCCAATATGCAGCCACAATATGGTAGCCAGTAGTCACATGTGGCTACACAGAATCTAGCACATTAATATTTAAATGAATGAATGGCTACTATACACGTGTTGGGGAAAAAATACTGTGTTACAATAAAACATAAAACCTACTTTTAAACTGCCATTCTCTGGCTCATGGGGGGAGACACACAAGTATGCAACAAGAAATAATGTTTTCGGGGGGTGCAGCCTAATTCTGCCTGGAACAGTCATGAAGGCCTCCCTAGAGGTGTTGTGCTTGAGCTGCGTTTTGAACGGTCAGTACGAGTTCACCAAATGACAAAGACCTAGAAAGAACTCAGAAAGAAGGAACCCATGTGCAAGAGCAGCCAGAGGATTGAAAAAGAGTATCCTGCTCATACGCAGGGGGTAGATGGGGCGTGGGAGCCAGGGAACAAGACACAAGCTGGGGCCCCAGAAGGAGGGGCCTTATTTGTTTGACCACGGCATCCTTTTGCTACTTTACCTTCAGATTCAGCTTATGTTCAAGCCGCCCTGAACCGGTCGCCACATTACGAGGCACAACCTTCTTAGCCTCTTTTTTCCGTATTTATCATACAGGGGGTTATGCCAGAACACAATGCTGGAACTATTTTCTGGTAGTCTAGGGGTTTACAATTACTTTGGCTGTGCCAGAAAAGAAAGAATAGAGAACAAACGGGAATTGTGGCTGACCTTTTCCAAAGCTCCCTCTGTCAACAGTCGTAAAGAGTGACTCCGTGAAGCATGTGACTTGTGGTATCACCTTCTCCTTCTCAAGAGGTCTGTCCAAAAAGTAGGGAGAAAAAGGGAAAAGTTCAAACTGGCATTCAATGGCTTTTTCATGGAAGAGCAAGGAACAGCCAATAAAAGTTTTAACCAGCATGCTAAGTACCTCTTTCAAAGCAACACTGTATTTTCTCACCTAATATGAGGTAACACGACAAGGGCTGCCCAAGACTGTGAAAGGAAAGTCGTATCTTTATTTGGGGGTAACTGAATGATAGATAAAAGATGGTCCAATACTGGGACCTGTTCCTTTCCTCCCTTGGATCTGGTCTTCTGCCTTAGATAGGATCTGAAACAAGAAAAGGTAAATGTTTTAAATAGAAGAGAACACAATTGTTCTCGCCCTTAGAAGTTTGAAATAGAATTGGGTTCCTTTTCAAGCGTGGAACATTTGGGGAGAGGAGGGAACTGGTGGTGATGGTTGAATATAAACAACTAAACAAATACACTTAATTTACTGATTTTCTGTGAGAGGCTTTTTCAACCCCATTGGTTCCACTTTCTTCTATTTCCTATTTTAATTTGCTTCATAACCTAAAGCAAGTCTCCTCGGTTTTAAGTTTATAATGTACAAATTTTGTGCCGATGAACATGTTTTTAAGAACTGGAGAGGCAATTTATTGGAATAAACTGACTGCCTCCATCCCTCCCTTCCCTTTTGACATAAATTTTATTATATTAGTCCCCCACTTGTCTGTGGTTTCGCTAGAAAATTCCATAATAAACAATTCCTAAGTTTTAAATTTTGTGCCATTCTCAGCAGTGTGACAAAATCTCTCACTCTCCCACTCCGCACCACCCAGGATGTGAATCATTGCTTTGTCCAGTGTTTCCACACTGTAGATGCTCCCTGCCCCGTTAGTCACTCACAAGCTGTCTCGGTTATCAGATCACCTGTCGAGATATCGCAGTGCTTGTGCTTCAGTCACCCTTATTTTACTTAGTAGTCCCAAGCACAAGGGTAGTGATGCTGGCAACTTGGTACGTCAAAAAGATGCCAAAAAGTGCTTACTTAACTAAACAGGTGAAAGCTTTCAATAGGGCATTTTATCATCTTGCATCATAATAAGAAGGGCAAATATAGTACAGTAAGGTATTTTGAGAGAGGAAGAGACCACATTCACATAACTTTTATTACAGTATATTATCATAGTTCTTCTATCTTACTGTGCCTAATTTATAAATTAAACTTTATCATAGGTATGCATGTATAGGAAAAAACATAGTATATATAGGGTTTGGTACTACCGTGTTTCCCCAAAAATAAGACCTAGCCGGACAATCAGCTCTAATGCGTCTTTTGGAGCAAAAATTAATATAAGACCCTGTCTTATTCTACTATAATATATGACCAGGTCTAATGATATGATATGATATGATATATGAAATGCTATGATATAAGATATGATATAATACCGGGTCGTATATTACTTTTTGCTCCAAAAGACGCATTAGAGCTGACTGTCCAGCTAGGTCTTATTTTCAGGGAAACATGGTATGAGAGGTTTCAGGCAACCACTGGGCAGATCAGGGGGGACTATCGTACTTCACAAATGAGAAAGATGTCGCAAAGTTATCATGATGAATTTGACAAATGTCACTAAAATGATTATGATTTCGAAGTAAATTTCTCTGCTGCTTTAATCTGACAAATGGTTACTTAATGTTTTCTGATATGACATCCATTTTTAAGTATCTGTTACTTTGGTACTATTCTTACTTGCCTATTTTTATTTTTGTTAATGAACGATAGCTCGGTCTTCTTTAAGACAGAAATCTAATCAAAAGAAAAATCATAGAAACATGTAAAATGATTTGTTTTTATAATTTATCCTCCATGTCCACATTGCTTAGCTTATTATCCAACAGAAGTGGAATATGGGGTTTTTATTTCTGTATCCTTTTTGATCATTAAAATTAACCAAAAAGTTGCATTCTCTTTTGTTTCATACTTATCAGGGCATTGACTGTTTGGAAATTATGACAGCTAATTTCATTGGCAATTTCTAAAAGTCACCATACCTTGAAATACAGCCTTCCTCTTATTAATCATTATTCAACAATCTGCAAAAATCTTACACATAAAATACTGAGATGCTTTTCAAAAGTGAGTCTTTTGTTGCCATGTCATTCCTCTGCTTCATCGTATCTGCCAATGAGCTCCTCCAATAAAATTCACACCCCTTACCTCATTTTGATCTGATCCTCACCTACTTTTCTCGCTTCTTCTCATTCCACTCTCTTCCTTGCTTAATGTTTTTTACCCGCACAAGCTTTCTTTTTGTTCCTCAAATATACCGGGCTTATTCCTGCTCCAGAGCCTTTGCAGTAACTCTTCCCTCTACCTGGAAAGCTTTTCACCTGGACTTTCATGGCAAGGCTGGATACTTCCATCATTACAATTAGCCCAAAGATCCCCTCTTCAGGGAAGAGTGCAGCTTCTCCATTTACGCTTTCTCCCAACATCCTGTTTTTTCTTTTTATCATTATCTCAAATCATCTTGTTTATCTGCCTAACACACTCCACCTCCCCCCGCCCCCCAGAATTTCATCTCAAAAGAAGGAACCTTTTTCTTTTTCATTGTTATGTCCCAGTGCCTAAACAGTGTCTAATACAATAACTACCTGTCAAATGACAGAAACATTCATCTTCTGAAGAATCTTTTCAGATCTATCATCTCTTTTTATTGTCACAACAAATCTGTGAGATAAATGGATAGAGTGTGACTAAGAAAATTCACAGAGGTGATGACCATTCACATATATCCTATTTCTGTGGAGGTGGCAGAAGGAGGTTTTCTCAGAGAAAGAGACACAGAAGCTGTGGCAGCACTTGCCTTAAGTTAACAGGCCTATGTTAATTTATTTATTCTTATCATGTCACATTCCAAGGGGGATTTGAGTGGCTGAGCCGGCAGTGTGAGAAGGTCTGACTTGCAGCCTCAGGCCGGCCCATGGCTTCACCTCATGGAAGCCAACAAAGCAGCTCGCTCCCATTGACCAGAACCCATAGTTTGGGCCACTCTGAAGGAGTCTGACGGTTGGAGATTGGCTTGGTGTGGCAAAACCAAGAGTAAAGTTCCAAGGAAATAATTCTACAGGGATTATTCATTACCCATTCCCCAGGAATCAGAGCTTAGCAAAGCGAAAAACCAACAGAATCCTGTGGGTATATTGTGATAGAGACGCTACTTTTAAGGTTGGCAGAAGAGCAACATGTAAAGAAGATGGGTTCCTCCAGAATCTCAAGCTGATCAGACTCAAAAACTAACTCTGCTGTGTGACTGTGGGGACAATGACACCCACCTCACGGGATACTGTGATGCTTCAAAGCTGATTACTCAGCACAAACTGAAGGAATGCAGCGACAGGTCTAACTAACCCAAGAGAAATAAGAAACTGATTCATTCGTAGGTTTAAACACATAAGAATGTTAAGGGAACTGGTATCCTAATCTATAATTTCTAGTAGAAGCACACCCACTCCAACTATTTGAAAAATGGTAAGCAGAATCCTCTCACATACTTACATAAACTGTTTTCAAGTTGAAAAGAGCACGCACTGCTTTTAATAGGAATTAAGAATGTAATCCATGGCCCTTTTAACAATTCAAACAATGCGAAGGTATATAATCTAAAGTTAACAGCTTTGTGTATCCTTAGGGAGATGTCAATTCTCCCCAAATTGATCTATAGATTTAATGTAATTCCAAACAAAACCCCAGCAAGTTTTCTATTTCTTTTTTTTTTTTTTTAGACATAGACAAATTTCTTCTAAAATTTATATAGAAGGACAAAGGAACAGGGACAACTGAAACAATTTGGAAAAAGTGGAAGAATTCTTTTCCTAAGGTTGTAAGACTTATTTTACAGTTATAGCAATAAGACAGTGTGGTATTAGAATAAGACAGGCATACAGGTCAATGGAACAGAACAGAGAAACCAGAAATAGACCCACACATATATGGCCAATTGATTTTGACACAGGTGCAAAAGCAGTTCAACGAGGAAGCAAAGCCTTTTCAACAAATGTTGTCAGAGCAGTGGATATCCATAGGCAAAAAAAGAAATGACCTAAACCTCATACCTTATATAAAAAATTAACTCAAAATGGATCATGGGCTTAAATGTAGAACATAAAACTACACAACTTTTAGAAAAATAGGAGAAAATATTTGGGATGTATAGCTAGGCAAAGAATTCTTAGACTTGACATCAAAAGCGTTATCTATAAAAGATAAAGTTGATAAACTGGACCTCATCAAAATTTAAAACTCTGCTCTGTGAAAAATCTTGTTAAGCAATGTAAGACAAGCTACAGCCTGGGAGACAATATTTGCAAACCACGTATCTGACAAAAAGGACTTGTACCTAGAATATATAAAATACTCTCAAAACAAAACTCAACAGTGAAAAAAGAAAAACTAGAGTTAGAAAATGGGCCAAGGAAATGAACAGATATTTCACTAAAGAGGATATGCAGATGGCAAACAAGCACATGAAAAGATGTTCAATGCCATTAGCCACTAGGGAAGTGAAAATTAAAACTACAATGAGACATCATCCTATCAGACTGGTAAAAATAAAAAACAGTGATAATATCCAATGCTGGTGAGGATGCAGCGAAACTGGATCACTCACACTGCTGGTATGAACGTAAAGTAGTACAACCACTCTGGAAAACACTATGGTAGTTTCTTATAAAACTAAACATGTGCATACCGCATAACTCAACAAGTCCACTTTGAACATTTAACTTAGAGAAACAAAAAGCTATATACATGAATATTTATACCAGCTTTACTCAGAATAGCCCAAACTAGGAATAACCTAAACATCTTTCAACAAGTGAATAATTAAACAAACTGCTACATCCATACCACAGAATACTACCCAGCATAAAGCACATGAAAAGACATTCACCATAAAAAGGAATGGACTACTGAGACACACAACTTGGATGGGTCTCAAGGGAACTGTGTTGAGTGAAAAGGAATACGGTATAATTCCATTTCTATAATATTCTTAAAATGACAAAATTATAAAAATGGACACTAGATTAGTGGTTGACAGCGGTTGGGGGTGAAGTGGGGAGCAGTAAAGCAAGTGTGGTTAACAGGTAGTACAAAAGATCCTTGTAGTGATGGAAAGCTGTGTCTTAACTCAGGTTGTGGTTACAAATATACATGTGATAAAACTGCATGGAACTATATATCCATTTACACACACAGGCAGCGGTGAGTGCATGTGAAACTGGTAAATCTGAATAAGGTCGGTGGATCGTACCAATGTCAATTTTCTAGCTGTGATATTACAGTAAACTTTTGAAGGTGTTACCACAGTGAAAAACTGGGTGAAGGGTATACGAAACCTCTCTGTACTATTTCTTGCAACTGCATGTGAATGTACAATTATTCTAAAATAAAAGGTCAAAAAATGTAATAGTCATGTCTTTCTTTCACTTACCCTCCTCCTGACATTAACCAAGTTAACTTTTTTGTGTATTTCCCATATGTTTTCCTATGCTTATGTACACTTTTTCTTTTAACTTTGCACAATGGGATCATACCTCACATACTATTCTACAACTTGCTTTTTTCACATAATAATTATAATGGACATCTTTCCAGTTAATACATATAGATCTTCATTTTTTACAGAATTGTTAATGCATTATTTTAAAATGGGGACTCCTACCAACAAAACAGGGAATAAAGACTTAGAACTTACCCCACCGTCTGCTGTGAGAAAACCAGAGGGTACTTCTCAATTGCCATTGAGCCAGCAGTGGGAGGCGCTGCTTTGTTCAGAATAAGCTTGGCCAAAATGGCCAGAGCTTCATCTCTGACTGCAGCGTCATCGATCAAGAAGCAATTCTCAATATATGAGAGAAAGCTGGGTAGGAAAAGCTAAAAATAAGAAAGAAAATGCCAGTTATCAACAGATATAAATTTCAGAACATCTAATGAAGAGAAGATTCTAACACTTCCACAGAGAAAAGTATAGATCATAAACAAAGGATGAGGAATCATAATGGCATCAGACTTCTCCATGGGAACAATGGAAATGAGATGATAATAGAGAATAGAGCAATGACTAAAAGAATTCTGAGGTAAAATGACAGAATCTAGAATTCTATACCCAGCCTTCTGGCAATACAGTGTGAGGAGAAAACAAAGACATTTTCAGATGTATGAAATCTCAAAATTTTACTTCTATTCCTTTAAAGGAACCTCTGAAGAATGTTCATCAAAATAAGAGTAAACTAATAACATGGGAAAGATGTGGGATCCATGAAACAGGAAAACAGCAAAGGAAGTTCTAGAGTGACATCTGTGCAGTGGGCTGAGAAAGCAACCTATTTGGACTTGAATTGCTTCAGGAAGAACGTCTCCGAGAAAGGGAGGAAAAAAAAAATGAGGTGCTAAATTATCTGACCACTTGCCTTACAAAAGGCATTCTACTCGTACAATGCTGTTGGAAGACGGATTCACTGACCGGCTATTCAAAAAAAAAAAAAAAAAATTTCCAGGTTTTAAAGAATGAGGTGAGGCAATTTTAGGAAAAATGAGAAGGTATACAAGAAAGGAATATAATTATAAAATACGTATTTGTTTTTATAAGGATTAAGTATATGGTGACTATGAATTCAGCCAAAATTTGTGATATAACTCTATTTAGGAAGATGAGGGTGTAAGAGAACCAGAACCCATCTACCATAGGAGGAAGTCTACAGATGAGGACTAAAACTTTAATAAAGGAAATGTAGCAAATTCAGATGATTTAAAAATATAAATACCACCAAAAAAAAAAAAATAGCTAAAAGTCATTAGATGTGTTTGTTCCTGGTGAGTAAGGTGGGAGTGGAAATCAAGTGACTGCCTCTTAGCCCTGTTTGACTTTTTAAATGACATATTCTCTATGGCAAAAGTAAGATTTTTGGAATCAGTCCGCTATTTGTCCTTCCTGTGCCTCCCTACGGAGAGTAGAGCTACCACGCCTTCCTGTGCTCTGATGAAACCTCAGATGCAGGGCCTCCTGCCCAAGGGTCTGCAATTTCACACTGTTGGAGCCACCACTGCATCCCCGGGGCTTGCAGCTTTCTACGTTCGCTGTGGCTGAACCAAGGAAGAAGGCATATCCACATTTCCCCAGACATTATGATTCCATGAAAGATTTTGAGGAGAGGAGGAAGGCTGGCATCTTTCAGAGTGCAAAGTGGTTTTGGAGTGTAAAGAATTTCTTTAAGGTGAGTTCCACAGAAGCTTGTCACTGTATTCCCAAACTATGAAACATGGATATCTGGGCTAAGGACTAGTTTTCTCTTGATAAATAAACAATTAAAAACAATTTTTAAAAAAATACATATTTTTTAAACAGACCAAAGGGAACAGGGAAGAAGGAAAAGATGCTACTGCTAAGAAAACCAGAACAAGACAAAGGGCCCTCACTGGGCAGGAAGGAACAGGGTTAGGACGTGTACAAAAGTTTTTTTGAAGACAAATGATAATATAGATTATTCAAGACTAAAGGGAAAAATGAGTGAGCAGATGCAGAGATAGATTTCCATGAAGTATAGTGTAGGATTATCAGTTATAAGAAACAGCAAGTGTTTGAGGGGGGTGAGGGGAAAGGGAGAAAATAAACTCAGGATTTGACGAGAAAGATTTCTACCTCATTCCATGAGGTATTTATGTTGTGGCAATGAAGTGAATTCACAACATTCCTTCAATGCAAACTGTTTCAGAAACTATTTTCTACGCTGCAAATTCACATACAATTTCCTTAAACTGTTTTTCCCCCCAATTTTACCACATGGTTCTATAACTTCCTAAAGGATTATTAAAAACAAGCTCATTAACTAATATTATTTTAAAGGCCCTAGTGTATAGAATAAAATTTAACTTGTGACCTAAAATTGGAATACAATTGCTTTAAAAAAATATATGGATGAAAACATCCAATACTTACTCTGTTTCTCTTTAAAAACAAACAAAAAATCACGGGATTTTAAATTTGATTATTTTATCATGACAGGTTAAAAAACAAAACAAATCCAAAATTTGGTATCTTGCTCACCTGCTCAAACTGCTTCATAGCAAACATGACTTCAGAAAAATCCAAAATTAAACGTCTTTCAAATCGGCTCTCAAAAGTCTGTGGACCACAGGTAAAAAAAATATTAACGTAAGTACACAGAGAGTATTTTCCCCATTCCTGAAAATAAAAAACCAAAAACCTACAAGGTCCTCTAATGTGCAAATACATATAGTGGGCTGGTTGATATAAGCTAATACAATAACGAGAGGTGAAAAGAACTTGACTGCTGAACTTGCCTCTGTGCAGAGGTGGGAGACAATAGGTACTGAGAACTCTGCAGGAAGGCAGCTAGAGTGAGTGAGTGGCGGGCACACTTCAATCAGTATTCTGTCCAAATGCTAGGCCTTCTCCATAGGAACTTCCACAGATGCGAAGGGCACCGCGTTCCTAGTAATCACACAGCCTCAGGGCTGCTCAATTCTCTCCCAGCTACAGAGAATTACGAAAGGGCTAGCGGCATGATTTTATACCTTCCTCTACACTTGATACTGCTGCACCACACGAAGCTAGAAAGAACCTAACTGATCTTCCTGTCTTCAATCCCACTTCTCTTCAGTCCATCTTCTAAACTTACTAAAATGCAAATCTCATCAAATCATTTCCCTGCGGAAAACTCTTCCAGGGACCTCCAGCACTTGCAGGATAATATCCAACCTAACTTTTCAAAGCCAAGCAGAGCCTTGCTGATACACATCACACTTCCTCATGTGTCCATATGCCTAGACAGCATACATTTTTTTTAACACATTTTTGCTGTTTTCCTTCCTAGTTTTTAACCCATTCTCTGGCTGGCAGGCTGCTATTTAACCTTCAAGGACTACCCCAAAATATAAGACCTTTGAATAGCAACCTCTGTTCCTCAACCCCAGATAGAATCATTATGCTTCAATATGACATCAATAAATTAGTTCAATAGATTATGACAACTCACTCCCAGGACCCCACCTCCTTAACAACCAAAAATCGTAGGTACCATAGCATCCATCCTGAAATATCCAGTCCACACCCACCACATGGTAAGCTATACATATTTGGTGTATATCTGCTGAATAGCTTTTATTACACTCTGCTTCTCTTATTTCTATTACAGCATGCAATTCACATCTCCTTAACAAGATTATAAATTCCACGAACGGAGAGCCTTTGCCATGCTTTATTTGTACTTCCCAAGAGGTTTATGCAATGCTAAACATATTATTAACCTCTCAATATTTGCTGAAGTAAATTACTTTTTCTATGGTTTCTTTGATGAGGGTCTCTGGCAAAGAAACATTTTCGCCTAGGATCAAAGCAGAAATTACATCCAAGAGGGTCTGCCGACAAGATGTGGAGAGATGGGTTATTTGTAATGTTTGTGTCAATACCTGTAAATTAAAAGAAAAAAAACAATGCACACTTAGCAATCGGCTTTTAATGAACAAACTCTAATCAAATTAAGTTGGGAACTCACCTTACAAACATCAACAGGCTTGGTTATCTTTGATCCATTTCCATGTTTCACAAGTATCAGGTATGTTTCTAACAATTTTTTAATCTGTTCAGAACTTTCACCGCTATTAGTTTGGGTTACTTTTGAATGTAGATCAAGGAGTGATTCCTGTAAACAAAGAATTTAATTTAATAGAATAACTATAAAAAAATCAAACTCATCTGTTAATCTAATAATGAAAGTATTGTGCGAAGCAGTTCAAATTTTCACATTCTTCTGTTCTGAAAGAAAAAGATGCATTTATTTACTGGGAGTCACTAAGGATAATAACAGCTAACATTTCTATTTCTGGGTGCACAGCTGTTAAGTTCCTCATAAGCATTCTCTCACTACAGAGGGAGTATTATTACCCCATTTACCAGATGACAAGGCCGGGGGATAGAAACTTAAGCAACTTTTCCAAGCCATACTAGCAATAACTGAGAAAGCCAAGATTCAAACAGAGGCAGTCTGGCTCCAAAGCTTGCACTCTTTTAACCACTATGCTCTACTGCATCTCAAAATAGCAAGTTAAATGAAAATAGTACAGGGGTGGAGGGAAGAAAAATCCTAATCAGTGTGTTAACAGTATAAAGACAATTATAAAATACCATCTCCAGGAGTGGTCTCCTAAACTAAGACCAAGAACAATCAACTCTTGAACATATGAATCCCGAAAAATTAGAACTCACTTGTAAACATTCAAAAAATGTACCAAAATGTTCCTTGTGGATGTAGAACGCAGTGGATTTGACCATGTTTTTGAGAGTTTCTCCAACTAAAATCCATGGTAATTGAGTTTCTGTTTCAGTAACTGGTCCCAGCTTTTGCAAAATTAGCTTCACTGCCTGTGGAAATCCAAGAGGCATTAAAATCAACATATAAACTCTCATTTTTTAAATATCACACTGTGATTTCCCACTCTGATTATATTAGCTACCTTAAAATCCGATCCAGGAATTATTCAAGGATATGAAACTTTGATGGTTAACTGTCCTAAAAGGAATTTCCAAACTAGGATGGGGAATTTTATCATATAACTGCTCCCTCCCCACCCACCTTTGCTTGTTAATCAGTTTACGTTATCTTCTAGGATCCAGGATGAAGAGAGCAATGATTTTGTAAAACTCCCTAGTGACCCACAGCCTACATTAGATAAGCACTGTTATCAAAGCCTTAATGCTCCCCGTTTAGTGCTATTTATTCTAGGCGATTTTCTATCATTTCAGTAAACCTTTCCTATTTTCTTTTTAATTCCTTTCACATAGACTCAAAGTATTCCCCCCAGTTATTTACCTCTCCTGTACAGGAGTGAAACATGTTTCTCACTCCTTTGCACATTTCAAAGAGCAACTGTCCAACTCCTTCTATCTTTTCCGGATGTTCATCAAGATCAAGAAACATTAAATTGAAAAGTGCATTTTTATTAGAAACCTAAAACACAAAATGCGAACAGAAAAATTTAATTTAAAACATAAGCATATCCAAATAAAGACATTTTATTTGCTATTCTACAGTTTCATATTTAAATATAATTAGGGCAAAACTCTAAAAGGAGTAGACACTTGTAATGATCTCCAACCACTATAACAATATACTTTCACTTGTAATGTCACACAAAAGTGTGATTAATTCATTGGTATAAGGAATGGACCAGAAAAACTATAAAGGCAACATTGTCTTTTAAAGAAAATCATGTATTTTATGAGTATAAAAGAAATTTAGTACCAATGTTTTTGTTTTATTACAAAAACCCTCTAAAATTTCTATGAAAACAAACCCAAATGACACTGTACAATTAGTTCCTTCCAGGAAATGATTATAAAAATTGTTATTAATCTCACTGTTCATGTATTTACTGGCTACACACACACACACACACACACACTTTCTTTCTCTCTCTCTCTCTTGCTCTGTCTCTCTCTCTCTCTCTCTCAATTAGGGGTATTTCACACACACACACACACACTGAAAGCTACCAAAAATTAAATAACAATAAAAAAATGACCTAAATTATTTCATATTAATGAGCAAAGATTAAATCTCATGGTGAGATAAACTCAAAATACCTATAGGTTTCTGTATATATAGAATTAGCCCCTAATAACTACAGTATAAAAGGTATCAGCTTTTGTCATAAGATACTTGAGGATTAATAAACAATAAACATATGAAATATCAGACTAACCTTTCTCATCAAAAAAGTAAAGCTTTCAGCAGCAAAGTTTCTTATATGTAGCTTTCTATGAGCCAGGAGTGTACTATACATGCTATAAATGAGAAAATAAGACATGTTTAATAATCATAATTTCAATAAAAATGTACTACATGTCAACTGTATATCCAACCAATACTGTGCTAGGTATACAAGGAATATGTAGCAGGAATAGAACAGGAAGTTTAAAATCTCAGTCTATTACCAAGACACCCACCGGTTGAACAGAAATTAAGAATCGTAGGATTGGTGGTGCTTGGACTGATAGGAAGAACTCCATTAAGAGTTGAAACTTGTAGTAAGCCCTGAACAACAGGAAGAATTCAGGTGAATACCAGAGTGCGCATTACTAGAGATAAAAGCGAGATCAAAGATGGCAGAAATGACCATGGTCAAGATAACAAGGAGGCTGGCCAGTCTAAAAGACGAAGAATGATGTGGTTGGGGCAGGCAGTTCCAGGAAGCTGCCAGGTAAACAGGTGGCTCTGAACACCAAACTGAATGCAGACTCCAGCTTTCATTTATGTAAGCACTTACTCTGTGCTACTTCATCTCAGCAGCACAACTCTATAAGGTAAGTACTACACATATCCCCATTCTACAGATAATAAAATTGAGGCAGAAAGGCTAAGCAACCTGCTCAAGGTCATATAGCCATGTAGCTGTAACTAAATAATTACTTGTATAATAACACTGTAAATTGGTCTTCCTAATGATAGGAGAGCATGGAATATATTAAAGTGTAAATTTTGCAAGAAGAGGGATTTTTATCTGTTCTATCTGTGACAGTATCTCAAGTACCTGACATACAGTATTCAATAAATACTCACTAAACTGACTGACTGAATGAATGACAGAATCAAGAGGATGTGGAGTCCTGGAAGACACTGGGTCAAAGATGCCCCAAGGGGGCCAAGTCTCCGAGACAGGAAGAATGATGGCGTCACTGTTAGAAACTGGTCAAAAAACAGGGCCTGGCACAGAGTATGTATGTACCAAATACACGAATGACTTATGCTGAGTGAAATAGGTCAGACGGAGAAAGACAAATACCATATGATCTCACTTCTATGTGGAATCTAACAAACAGAATAAACGAGCAAACTAAACAGAAACAGACTCAGCGATATAGAGGAAAAACTGAGGGTTGCAAAATGGGAGAGGGGTGGGGATGGGGGAGAAGGTAAAGGGATTAGAAGGTACAAATTAGTAGTCACAATATTGCCACGGGGATATGAAAGACAGTTTGGGGAATATAATCAATAAAGTTGAATAATATTGAATAATATCACTGAAGCTGAATAATATTGAATGTCAAATGTAATTAAATATATATATGCATGTATATACATACATATATGTATATCTATATATACACACATATACATATACATATATATAAGTATACGTATACAGTCATGGGATATGGAACACAGCACAGGGAATAGAGTGAATGGAACTGTAACAGCTATGTACGATGTCAGAGGGGTAGTAGACTTGGAGGGGTTATCACTTTGTGAGGGGTGTAAATGTCTAACTATTACATTGTTTTATACACCTGAAACTAAAAAAAACAACAACAACAACAACAAAGAGTTGGCTTGAATGGGAATACGTTGACTTTCATTTCAGTAATACTCAAGGGAAAATATCCCGGATGTTGAAGATATCATACTCAAAGTAAATAAATTCAGAACTAGGAAGGCTGACTTAGGAGATATAAAAAACCAAATAAACTACATATCCCCCCAAAATCTTGCTGGATTTTAGTGAAGTCATCTCGGTTTCTAATACATTTTACCAAAGGCTTCATAGAGAACTAGTAAAGACTGGAAAAATATTTCTTTCTCCTTTGCTCAGAGGATAGGGTCGGGGAAGGGGGTGTGGTACAAAAATAAAACCTACAGTCTTATCCCATACCCACACCTATATGGGGGAAGGAGGAGGAGCATTACTCCTGTATTCCTGTGGCAATCAGAGTGTATAGAAATAACCAGGACACTAAGTGAAAAATGATCATCAAGTTCCAGACTAAAACAGATTATAAACAATCTTTCCCTGAAACAGAAAGCTACTATGGAACTGTCTCTTTCCCTGTCCACGTTTGTTCACAAATACTGTGTCTCTTTTGGCTTAATAAGTATGACAGGGGCTAGGGCAGGTATCTAGACAAAGTTCTTGTAGTTTACAGGTTTGTACAGAACACTATTTCATTAAGCACCAACTGTTAATGGAGTTTGTGTAACATAAGTGGTCAGAATGCCAGACGGTCAGAGTACAAAGCTTTCACTTCTGACCAAGGTGCCCGGAAATATTTGTGGAGGTTATGGAATCCAAGCCAGGCTTTGATGGGGAAGTGGGGGAATGATTTCACCAGCTGGATATAAGAGAAGGTCAGGTCAATGCAGACTGGTGGAATAGACTTTGGTTGGAGAACCAATTGTATATAAGGAAATAATTAGAGTCTGAGCTGGAAAAGTAGTTTGGAGTCAGAAGCAAGGGAAAAGGCAATTAAAGTATACATCAGAGTCAGTATGCATGACAGGTGGTATGCATGTTTTAACTAAATACAAGTGAGAGTCAGAAATTCTCTCCTGGTTGCCAGTATTGAGAAAAACTGCCCTTGACCAAAACATAAAAACTTACAAAACTTAAATGCTAAAAAATCTCATTTTTGAGGAGGATCACTTTGTTTAGGGGCCTCAAGGACACAGCTATTTTCACGTATTACTTTTGCTCTCTAAACTAATGCAGGTGAGGGGCAGCACTGACTGTAAACAGGCATGAGGAATCTTTGAGAGATGATGGAAATGTTCTTAAAGTGGCTTGGGGTGATAGCTGCACGACTTTATAAATTTACTCAACAGCACTGAATACTCAATAAAGTATAATAAGAATTAGAAACAAACAAGAAAAGGAAAACCCAAATTGGAGAGAGAAAAGGGTCACCTGTATATGCTGGACATGTCCTTTACCATGAGCCTCCACAGGTACTTGTAAAGATACGACAGCGAGGTGAAAGCCCATTCTAACAACTCGGTGTCCTGAGTCTCCAGGATTGAGGTGATCGTCAGAAAAAAATCCGGAAAATGTGGATAGAAGTCTGTCTGCAGATCGCGTGCCAACTGTACAACCAAACTGGATTAAAAATAAGAAAACAAAGCTGTTTTTGAGACATGTAGACCGAAACACAATAACTGGAAATCGACTTCACAAATGACAGTAGATCACCTATGGTGACAGGATTAATTAAACCTTCCAAATCAAGTCTCAAGTGAGGCATAACATTTTTCACATTTTAAGAATTCAGCAAAGAAATCGGGCTAGAGCAAGAAGGTGCATTCCGTCATAAGTTATGGTGAATCATTCCTATTATGTCAAAGAAAAATGGGGTTCTCTTAAAAGTATAAAACAAAAAACAAAAAAAAGTACACACCTAAGATTCTGGTTTATGGCAATGCACTAACAGAAAAGGTAAACTCTTATTTTTAAATTATGAACACCAGATCTAATGTAGATATAAAACACAGCCATTCATAAAACTGAGATAAATGCTCTGGAGCTTTCTCTCAGCATGCTACTTACTCCAAAAGGGGTTGAAAAGCAAAACTGTTCTTGATTTGCAGGTGAGTCTTCAAACTCTGAACGATTTCATTTTGATGATAGACCAGCTGATTGAATGACTGGCATTTGTCAATAACTTCTTTGTAAAATTTCCCTGAGTGAAAAAAGAAAAAAGTTCTACTTTTCCATTATATGACTGTTTAGTTGTTTTGAACATATAAAGTACAAATGACGAGTGAATGAAATGGAAACAAAATAGAAAATACCAAAGTGTTCCGTAAGGTTCAATTCTCTCCATTTCAGCAGACCCTCAAAAAAGTAGGTTTCAACCTCCTGCCAAGATTAAAGCAGTCCATTAATCAGACAATTCAAAGACAAACTATGATCAAAGTAAAGAAGAATGATATGTTAATATCTTAAGACAATGATGAGAGCCAAGAGTTAAAAAAACTTTGTGTTTTTTTTTTTTTTTCTTAAGGACATTAACACACTTAAAAAGCATTCAGGTGTATAGTATGGGCAGATGTTTCATGAAAACAGTGTTTTCTTGATTTGATTATAGCAAAGAATTCTCTAAAACCTAAGTAAAAGTCACATTAAGGAAAAAAAACTTTTGCTATGGTTTTTACAGTTTTAGGTCCAGAAAAATGTTCAGTTCACAGAAAAATGTTCACAGTTCTTTCATTGTGCTTTTGGAAGTATGAATTGCTACAACCTTGTGGGAAGTAATTTGGCATTTCGATTAAAATTAAAAACGGGTATGCCCTTTAACCCAGAAAATCCCCTTTTAGAGATATTTCTTATAAAATTTTCAAACTTGTAAGTATAATATATAGATTTTTATTCAGCTTTATTGTAGTCAGGGGATAAAACAGTCTAAATATCTAATAATAGGAGAATGGTTGGAATAATCTGTGGCCTATATATACTAAGGTATATTAAGTGGCTATTAAAAAGATTTATAACTACATTGAACAAGAGGATGTTGATCATATGTGTTCCAAAGTGATAAAAGTCACAGTCAAGTGGATAGTAGGATCCAATTTTTCTTTTTAAAAAAAGACCTCTATAAATGTTTGCACATATTTGTATGAGAGAAAAACATGAAATACATATATACCAAACTGCCAATATTGGTTTCCTTGGCAATAAGAGGTGAAGTGGTATCATGCAGGGTCTCAGCTCCCGCTCCCCACATAAGAACGCAGGATATGGTGAGGCCAAAAAGGAACACCCACGGAGCCACAGGTAGGGGAGTCATACCACTATATTCTCGCTGGCGGCTGGTGGAGACACAGGAAGCAGGAGCCATACAATACGCAACCTGCCGTCTGCTTCTCTACCAACCAACCTCACTTGCTAACTGCAATCCACGCTTGCTAGCTCAGCCACGGTAGTTATATCAGTAGCTAATGGCTAACCGGTCATAGCTGATGGTCAACTAGTCTCAGCTGATGGCCATCCACTACCAGAGCCAGTACCTTTCTGCATGAGGCCGAGAGCCTGGAAACTGCTCTCTGGGACTGTCCCCACAAGTGGTGAGATAATACGCTTGTCTGAGTTTACCACTATGTTTTTCAGCTTGTTAACACAGTACATATTACTTTGTACTTTGAAAGGTAAAACCAGTAAATTGTTTTCATATATGTATATATGTGTACATGTATATGGTGAGAGAGAGTGAGGGAGAGAGAAAGAGAGAGAGAGAGAGAAAGAGAGAGAGAGCAAATATATAAGCACATATACAAACAGCAGGCCAAATCTTCCACCATTTCAAAAAAAGTAAAACCTTAAATTGTGCTTTGGAAATCTTTAAAAAATAAAAATGAAATGAAATCAATAGTTAGGGAGAATAGAGAGGAAGAAAGAGAATCCAGTTAAATTTTGTTCAGTGTCTCTTAAATTTTGTTCAGTATCTCTGAAGGAAACTATAGCTAACAGTTTAAAACCTAAATGTAGAAGGCATACCTAGCCAGCACAGTGACTGCCACATGTAAGCCATTTCTGATAGACTATGTCCCTGTCCCTTTGCAATGTGACTTGCAGCCCCTACCACCAAGAGATGGCGTCTATTTCCTCACCCCTTGAATCTGGCCTGGCCTGGTGACTTGTTTTGACCATTAACATGCAATGGAAATGATCCTGCGACTACCAAAGCTAGACTTTAAGAGGCTTTGTAGTTTCTGCTTTCATTCTCTTGGAAAGATTTGCCATTGTGAAAAGAAGCATAGTCTACCTTACTGGAGAACAATAAGAACGAGGACAACCCAGACTAACGAGCCCTAGTTAACAGCCAGACATTTGATTGCGGCCCTTCTGGACCTCCCAGCCCAGGGGCCTAGCCTAGGCTCTCTTCTCTTCTAACTTAACACTCTATCTCTTAGTACTTTCAATCTCTCCTGCGGTTTAAACCATAAACCACATGCTGAGTGTCAAGTCTGTAATTCTATCTCTGAAGCCACTTGAACCCCTCCAGATTATACAGCCAAATGTTTTTTGCACACACCATCATTTGGATTGCTACAGGTATACCAAACTCAACAAGCCCCAAACGAAATCAACCTGTGCTTCTCTTCTTATAAATCTATCTTTATGAATGCCATCCTCAAACAACCAGTTGTTGAAACCAAAAAACTTAACCCCATTCCCTTCCTTCCTGCACATACAGTAGGTCACAAGCCCTATTAAGTCTACGTCTTCACTATCCCTGGAATCCTTCTCTCCTCTCCATCTTGACTGCCACTGCCATAACCTTACTTAGATGACTACCAAATCCTCACAACTAGTTGCCCTGACTCCAGTCCTGCTCTTTTCTCCACAATAAAGCCAGAGAGATCTAAAACTTAAATCTGATGTCACTCCCCTGCCTTACAAACCCTAGAATGACATCCCAGAGCTTCAGGATAAAACCCAAATTTAGCTTGACATACAAAACCCTGTATGATCCTTGACTATTTCTTCTGCTTTACCTCTCACCAGGTACCCCCCTCACTCTATCCCAGTCACCATCAACACACACAAACATCATATATACAATTTTAACCACACTGAATTACTTTGCAGTGTTTTTTTTGTTGTTGTTGTTTTTTTAATTAAAATTTACCAGGGTGACAATTGTTAGTCAAGTTACATAGACTTCCGGTGTACAATTCTGTAATACATTATCTGTATTTCACATTGTGTGTCTACCACCCCGAGTCAGTTCTCTCTCCATCACCATATATTAGATTTTGCAGTTTCTTGAATGTGATATGCAATCTCTAGCCTGTTGCTTTATACAGGCTTCTCCCACAGCCTGCCCTCTTTGCTCAAGTCTATACAAACAACAGACTACATTCATGTATCACCTTGTCTACATTATCGTGTTTGACACCCCACCCTACACCCCCAAAGAATTTAGGTTAGGCTGCCCTGACTGAGTTCCCAAAGCATTATGTGCCTACCTAGATAACATCATTTAATACACTGAATTCACATATTGGAGACAAGGCAGTCAAAGAGACAGTGAGCACAGTCCGACTAGAGCCAAGTGATGAACAGTAACAACTGAGGCTGTATCCCTAAGCTAAAAGCACATTATACAGGACCTTAAAAGGCTAGCAGAGAAACTATTTGATGCAACAAAAAGCAAGACTTTTGAGTAAAGGTGTGACGGAGTAAGAGCGTGGTTAGATGTGGAAGAGAAATTATGTAGTCCTAGCCCCTTTCCTTTTATAAAAGAGGAAGCCAAGCCCTAGGAAAATGACTTGCTCAGAAGCTCTTTAAATTGTAGTTTTAGTAACATGGTCTCCAACAGTGCTAAGAATGCACATGGGAAAAGGAGAGGCTAGAATCACAGAAGCCACCTACGTATCAAGTCCATAGAACTTTGTGCAATGATGGAAATGTTCCATTATCTGCACTTGTCCAATAGCAACTAGCTACATGTGACTCCTGAACGCCTGCATTTTTAATTTAAATTCACGTGTGGTTATTGTAATAGACAGCACAGGTTTAATGCATTTCATGTTCATAAAGGAATGGTTTGAAAAACAATCCACTTCCAAGAGGAGAGACCGAAAAAACTGACTATGAATACTTGAAGATTGGTCAGTATAACATTCTCTTACCTCATCGTAACTCGCAGTTCTATCAATCCGGTGAATGATATCGATATTCACATTCCCCAGTCGTTCAGCAAATGTAAGAAACTGTGGGAAAGGGGGGAGCATATTCAAAATACAATATCATTTAATACTTATCACGTCTTGAGTACCTGTGTGAATGCTGTATAACAATCACATGTAGATAATTTCTTTGTGAAAGTACAAATTTTAAAGCTTCATCAAGCCTCCTCATGTACTAGCATTACAAATAAGGGTATGTTTTGTTTGCAATTTCAGGCTTGTATCTGCAATCATCCGTAAAATGTATAATTGAGTTTTGAAACTAAATGTAGATATCACTGATGAATCACAAAGCTAAATGTAAAAACAAACCGAAAGGCATAGGGCCTTAAACAAATGCACTGCTCTACTACACGAAGATAATGGAATACGTCTATGGATAAGTTTGCATAAGTTCTTTCCATTAACGTCATTTCAAATAAACTTTCCTTGCTAGACTATGGTGGACGGAGGTGAAAGCTGGAAATGTAGTCTTGCTAGATCTACCGTTAGGTTCCATACTCCCTTACAAGTAAAGGGATCTGGCTAAGTCGTTGCAGTAACAGTGCTTTTAAACATGTGAGTATACAAACCTAGGGTTGCACCATCACGAGGAAACTGTCAAGGGACAGAGAAAGTGGCGTACGTAGCAGCCATTTGTTGGAAATCTCTCACATTCTCCCGCCGACCCACCCCCTAATTTAGCCTTTGAAAGTAAAATAGCAGGGGAGAACAGCTGTTAAGGAATTAGTCTATAAGAATGAATTTAACTGCAGACTGAAGGGGAATCCAAGCACGCCAGACCCCACAAACCTTACTGCCCGGCTACTTTCCCCACCCCATGTGTGCTACACCCGGAGAGTCTCCCTCTTTTGCCGGAGCCTGCGGGCAAGAGACTCGCGCTTGGTCCAGAACACTGCAACCCCGGGAATCCCGCTCAGAGCCAGTCCCACGGGTGAGAGACCAGGGACTCAACGGCTCCCGGCCCAAGCTCCCTTGCTCACCCGATGTGTGTTCTCGGTCTTGTGGGAAACGGGCTTTGTCTTCATGATTGCAGAGGGGCAGTGGCCCGCGAGGACCTGGGGAACGGTCCGAGGGAAGCAACTCCGTAGGGAACGGAAATTGGTAGTGAACACTTGCACTCCAGGATTCCCAGGTGTTCAAACTCTTTCTCACGTGCAGCTTGAGCCCCTGGACGCCGCCATGATGGAGACGGGGAGGAGCCTGAGAGGGTCACGTGGGCGGAACAAGGGGACGGAGCAGGCGCACACTCGCCGGAGCCGCGGGGGAACCAGAACGAGACGCAGAGGCAGTTTGGCGGTTCTGTGTTTGTGGAGTTGTTACAGTCTTCAGTAAAGGTTTATAAGAAAAAAAAACATGTGCATTTTTATGATAAAAGAAAACATGTTTGTCATCATTCTCAGCTAACACTACCACTCACGATATGTATCCTGCACCCTGCAAAGCGCTTTACATCCATAATTTCACATTAAGCTTGTACACTGAGCAAGATTCTTAGCCTCTAGACTGATACAGATGGTAACCCTATAGATGTCCCTTGGTCTGGATAATGGACCTCAGGTGATCTGGATACATGACCATTCTTTCCTTAATCCCACAGGAAGGTTAATCAGAGGGTTATCTGTAACTTTGTTGTATGTCCAGGCATTTACACATGACTGGATAGGTCAAATGTTTAAATTCCCAGGCTAGTTAAAACAATCCTTCACTTACATCTCAACCTACTTGATTTTAGTAATTTAACAGCTTGACTATAGTGACTTCATTTTATGTCTTCACTCTATTCCTCAAGCACTTTGTGAATGCTGCCTGAATAGAAATGAGGCACATATTTTTAAGCCTGTTTGGCATATGAAGAAAGCAAGAATGTGGAGCTGGTAAGTGGCAGTCTGGCAGAGATCACTCAGCTCCAAAGTCTGATATTCTTAACCACCATGTTCTAAATAAAATCGAAAAATAGAAAGAGTTTTAAAGAAAAATCTTATAATTTCATGGACAACCAGTTAATATTTTGTTTTTTTTTTCCCACCACTCTAATGTCATGTTGTTAAACATAATTGTATAAACAGTTGTGTGGATATATATATATATATGTCTTGAGAATCTACTATGGTCCATGCACTGTTCTATGAGCTGAACAAGACAGACAATAATATTAATAATAATAATAATTCTGTTGGGACATTTTAGTCTGAGGTGCTTACATCTTAGATAGCCAAGGTAAGATGTTAAGTAAACAACTGAATACATTCCTGCTTAGGGTTCAATGTAGAGGTCAGGACTGGAGATGTCAATTAAATGCCTATATCCACTTAGCTACAGAAAGTATGAAGTAATTAAAGCAATGGAACTAGAAGACATCACTTAGGGAGAGAGTGATGAAAAGGAGGATGAAAAAGAGAAGAGGACCCAAGTTGAACCCTGGAGTACTCCAAAAATTAGCAGTGGCCAGGAGGTGACTAGGAAAGAGCCAGTGAGATAGAAACAGACTAGTCTTAGCCTGGAAACAGAGCCAGTGGCCAACTATATTGAAAGCTGAGGACATAGAAGTAGCTGCTGTATCTGACAAGATGAAAGTCACTGGTGACCTTGACAAATACAGTCCATTGTGGAGGAAAGGAAGTGAAATATGCATGGATTGAGGAATCAGATGAAGAAGTGAAGTACGTAACACTTTTACATTAGCATTACAGCATCAACATTTTCCATGTCATCACAGGGTTGTTGTAACTATTTTTAATGGCTCCATAGCATTTATGGATTTTATTTTTTAGTAATAAAATACAGAAGTGTCCAATGTTTGGCTGGCATCCAGTAGGCTAATTGGCTAATTGTTTTTCCCTTTCTTTAGGTGGTTCTTTTTATGTCACAGATCTCTTAAGGACGGCATAGAAAGCTGTAGAACTTCTCAGAAAAATGCAAATAAGCTCATTCACACTAAACTGTGTAGATGATTTCAGAGAGTTAGAAATCTGAAGTTACCTGAAGGTAAGAGACCCCACTCTAAGCAATGTTCCCAACTTGTTGCCAAAATCACCTCCAGATAATTTTATCCTTTTCCTTGTCTGTTATTTATTTTTGTAAAATGAAGTTAATGGGACAATAAGGAGTAGAGAGAAAAATGAAAATCAAGGACACTAAAAGAACTGACACAACTTATGTATTGCATTGTTAATCATTATATGATTCTTATATATTGACAATTCTGGTTGAGCAATTTGTCAATATAACAGGGTGGTTAAGAGCATGGATGCTAGAACCAGATTGACTGGTTTGAATCTTAGTTCTATCACTTATTAGTTGGTGTGACCTTGGGGAAGTTACTTACCCTTTCTGAGCATCATCATATGTGAAATGGACCTAACAAATGTCCCCACATTATAGAAGGCTCGTATGCAGAGTAAATAAGCTAATGGATAAAAGGTGTTTAGAATGATGCCAGGTACCATAACTGCACAACCGTTTGCAAGTTACTTAACATTCCTAAGACCCTAATAAAACTTCCTGATTTATTAAATGGAGATGATAATAATGCCAATCTTTCAAGGTATTGTGTTGGCACATAGAGCATGGAATAAATGTTTACTGAAAGGACAAATAAGTTACTATTCTCTACTACCGTGTTTCTGCGAAAATAAGACCTAATCGGACAATCAGCTCTAATGCATCTTTTGGAGCAAAAATTAATATAAGACCCAGTCTTATTTTACTATACTATAAGACCCGGTCTTATATAATAATGTAATACAATACAATACAGTACAGTACAGTACAGTACAGTACAGTACAATACAATACTGGGACATATTAATTTTTGCTCCAAAAGACGCATTAGAGCAGATGGTCCGACTAGGTCTTATTTTGGGGGAAACAGGGTATATGGCTACCTGACAAGTTCCTCAAGGGCAGAAACCATGTACTTTTTCAACTTTGTATCACCAGTGCATCCTTTGAATTTGAGAGATGTTTAATGAATGTTTGTTGAATTAACAAAGGATACAGTACTTTATTTAACCCTGACAAACTGAAGAATAATATAACTCCTGCATTGGATGTGGGTTGTGCCACATGATTTTTAAGGTCTCTCCCAAAGCTAAGTTTCTTAGGTTCTGTGGAAGAGCCAAATCAGCACTACTGTTTAGAACATCTCCTTGTCTCCAGCTTTTGACCTCTGTGCTAAGACTTGGGATACCCCATGCCATCCTGTTTCCTTTTTCCACCATGCTTCTGCCTGCCCTAACCAATTCTAGCCAGGAAACTTATAATTCCTTGATTTCTTCCTTATTTAGCTTGATCAGGAACTCCTGGAAGTTTTGTACAAACACAGAGAGTGTTGTACACTTAGTCTTTAACGTAAACTTAGTTAATGTTAATCTATCGGTATTGCTTTAATCATTACAACAAGTATACCACACTAATGTAAGTTATTAAAATGGGGGAAATTGAGTAAGGAAAGGCAATGGGTATATGGCAATTGTCTTCCTGTTCAGTTTTTCTCTAAACTGAAAACTGCTCCCAAAATAAAGTCTATTAATTTAAAATTTTGCAACCCCTTCCTTTTCTAAACCCAAAGTTCTTTGGAGAGCATCATGGCTACCAGAGATGGGATCTAGAAAGACAACAACTTGCTCTTGAATCTATGGGGCTCCAAGAGGAAGTAGAACAAACATCTCATTAACATTAGAAATCAAGAAAATTTGGATCTGCGGGATTCAAAGTGAATCAGAAAGAGAAGTGAGTGCCTCAGAATACCAGCAAAAAAAAAAAAAAATTTTGTTTCATTTATTCATTCAATGAATCTTTATTGATCAAGCACTGATCTAAGGATTGAAGGTACAGCAGTGAACAAATTCCTTGCCATTATGGGGCTCATACTCTAGTGTAGGAAAACAAAAAATAAACATGTAAATCTGTAGACTATCAGATGGAAATAAGTGCTGTGGAGATAAGTATAGCAGGTGGATACAGAGTGTGGCAGAAATTTAATTATTCCTCAGAATTCATTCTCCCCCTTATCTTTTAGAAAAAGAACCTCTACCTCAAGTTTTCTCTGTAACATGACCATGCATTAGAGACTACATTTCCTCCCTTCCATTTTGCATCTGAGTATACTGTTGTGACCAAGTACAGGTCAATGGTATATGAGTGGAAGTGTTTTGTGTAATGTTTAAATATTTGCAGAAGGATAAAGCCACTTGCCTTGTACCCTTTCTTTCTCCTTCCCCCTGGCTGGGAAATGGCCTTGACTGGACAATCTTTGGAAGCCAAGTGTGGAAGATGACAGAGCCCCCAGCTTTAGACTGCTCAATTCTTGCTTGTTACATGAGAGAGAATACAAGCCACTTTGTTTTTGGATCTCTTTGTTATTGCATCTTAGCTGATACCTAATTCAGGGAGCACAGCAAAGTGGGGAGGGTTTGCTAGTTGTCAGGTGGTCAAGGAAGCAGAAACTTGAAGGAAAGGAAGGAGGGAGGGAGCCATGGGATTCAGAGAATTCCAAGCAGAAGCACAGCAAGTACAAAGGCCCTGACACAGGATTGAGCTCTGGTCTATCCAGGAATAGCCAGGAGCCGAGCATGTCTGAAACACAGTGAGAGAGGAGGAGAGAAAGTTAGAGGGGGTGGGGAGGCGCAGATCACCTAGGGCTTTATAGAGCATAGTAGGAAATTGCTGATACTGCCCCTTAGAAAGAGTTGACAGAGTTCCAAGATAAGGACAGTGGGAGAGAATCCATGAAGAGGACCTTGCCAGGTGCCTTGTCAGGCCAGAGAAAGGAAGGTGACCATCCTCTTCTGAAGCATCTATAAAGTGATCTATGCTTATATTCATGGAGAATTCCAGAGACAAAGACATTATGGTTTCAACATATGCTCTTGACTGTAGTCTCTTAAGCAAGTGCTATATTTATAGGCAAATGTTATCTTGGAGGATGTATTTTCCAGAGATTCAGGGGTGATTTAACTTAAGAAATGAGTAATACTCCACTTCTGGTAAGAAGGAACCAGAAACCTAATGCCCAAGATCCTCTCTGTCACAAGAGCTAGGTGTTCATCATTTCACAGACTCGGGAAATCCAGAGAAATAAAATGACTCACCTGAGACAACCCAGTAAATTAATGACATAACTGGGAGCTACAATCCCGGTGTCCTGACCTCCAGTTTAATACCCTTTCTCCTTCAGTCAGCTTTACTTCAGGCTAGGTACAAAAGGTGGTGGGGGATATTTCAAATCTCAAAGCAATCCTAGTGACCTTTGAACTGGGTTTGGTTGGAGAATCTATGTCAACAGCAGATTTTCTTTCCTAATGATTCCTTGTGCAAAACAGCGTGGGATGAAAAGTTCCTGATTGCACATAAATAAGATAATCGGGCTGAAGATAATCAGTATTAATAAGGCCTCTTATTTATAAAAGGAGGTTTTCAAAGAATTTAGCATCCACCATCTCCTCTGATCTTTATGGTAGCCTTGTGAGGTAAACAGGGTAATTTCCATCGTGTTATAGATGAAGAAATAAAATAACCTCACAGACAATAAGTAACTCAGCCAAGGTCACATATCTTTGATTGATGTTGCCAGACCTTCTTATTCCTTGCTGAAAGGACATGTTGCCACATGCAACCTCCCCGATGATTAATAGCTGACACTTTATAGCTCTTACTACGTACCAGATAATATTCCAAGTGATTTCCATATTATGACTCATTTTCTCTTCCTACAAGGTAAATTGTTATGCTCATTTACTGATGGGAAAGCTGAAGCACAGAGACTGAGTAACTTGCCCAAAGTCGCATAGTCTTATAAAGCAATCAGAGCTGGGACCCGAACATATGCAGGCAGTACCCAGAATCTGTGCTCTGAGCCACTGCTCTGCGTCGTCTCTCCAATGAGGATGTGGAAATGATTTTATGATTCAGGTAGCTCCTGGGCACACTTCAAGAGTCTTTGAGATCAAATTCAGGTACCTCATTGCTCCCATGACTGTCACAAGCCCTTCCTTTAATGTGTATGGCCACTTGATCTTATTTTATTTTCTTGTGTGATAGATGTGATCAAAACTTGATTTTTAGATGACATCTGGTCAGGGTGGAAGAAGCATTGTGCATAACAATAGCTGCTTTGGCATCAAAGCTGGAAAGTCTTTACAGGTAGGAGTGAACCGCCTTCTGTTTTGCAGTAGAATCAATGCTAAGTCATTGCTTCACTCTTTCTTTAATTCGTTAGTAATCCTGGGGAGTATAGAAGATGTGTGTTGTTTTCATCTATTCCTCCTTCTTTTGGTAGCACTATTTCAATTTTCCTTTAGGAAATCCCCTCTTTGTTTATTCTTGGTCCACGTGGTTTCAATACTAACCCATCCCCTATCTCTAAGGTTGGATGCACAACCTAGGCCTAGGCCCAGCGTATCTCCTTGAAAAAAACAAAGTGCTTGGTTCAGGGATAGGTGTGTGGTCCTGGTTGCTCCATTGAAAGTTGTCCCTAGGACTTTTACTTGAACTGTTAGAAAACAGAAATCCTCTTTCTACTTAACAACAAATACAATACAGTGTAAGCTGGAGGCTGCTGGTGGCCCTCTTGCCCCATGAGGGAGTCTTTGCAAGAGAAAGAAACAAGACAGACAAAAGTAGAACCAAGAGATGGAGCGACAATGACAAATTTGGGTCACCTAGATCTGGCTGTGTCTACCCTTAGACTTTTCAATAACAAGTCCCAAAGTCCCTTCCTTGTATGTTTAAGCAATTCTGAGTCAGATTTCTAATGCTCGCAACCTAGATTAATTTTCCTGATTAATAAATCGTTCTGCTTAATGCAGGCCTAATTCATATACTAGACTTCCTGCTTTGCATGAAAGTTGAACTGTATCAGTTATCTATTGCCATGGTAAAGTTACATAAAAAAACAGCCATAGTGGCACGCAACCAGTCTGCGGTTGGCTGGGTGATTCTGCTGTTCGAGCTGGCCTTGGCTGATCTTGGCTCATTCCAGCATCTGTGGTCTGATGAACAACTGATTGGGGACTGGCTAATCTAGCATGGCTTTGGCTGGAATGATTTGGCTACATGGCTCTGCTATGTGTGGTCTCTCATCACCTAGCAGGCTAGCCTGGGCTTTTTTCATAGCAACATATGGGCCCGAGAGAGCCTGGAGGAGTGCAAGGCCTAGGCTTAGAACTGTCATACCACCACTTCCACTGTATGCTATTGGGTAAAGTAAGACACAAATCCCCATTGCAAAGGGCATAGCTCCAGGGAGGAGTGGAGAATTAGAGCCATTTTTGTAATCAGTCTACCACATTCTTCCTTGTTCCTTTTATAAAACAATGGTGGTAGAGAGATAAAATAAGCAAATGGATACTGGAATGTAACCAGGTACTCACCAGAGGAAGCAAAAATTCCTTCAGTGTATCAAACAGGGCATGATGCTACCCTGTCCTTATTTCACTTGTTTAGCATGTGTGATTTTCCTTGAACTTAGAAATTGATTCAGAAACCCTGTTCTGAAAGAGACTGTAAAGGTCATCTGGCTCAACCTGCACGTTTTTCAGAAGAAGAAACCAGGCCCCAAAGGTAGGGAACTTTCTCAGGGTCATGCAGTGGCAGATCAGGACCCTTAGCTGGTGACTCCCAGTACAGCAGCCTTTCATCATCTTGTGCTGTACCCTCCCCACACCAAAGCAGGACACAGTAGAGGCCACATGCTTAAACGTGGCCATAATTGAGCCTGGGCTCTAATCCTGGCCTTATCACTTATGAGCTATGAGACTTTGGACAAGTTATTTAACCCCTCTGTGAACGATGGTAGTAGTTGTGAGAATTAAACGAGAGAAATGTTCAATACATTTTAGGTATCGTCGTCTCTTAAAACACAGCATTTTTCTATTTGGCTTGTTCTTTCCTGCATCTAGTCTGGGTTTAGGAGTTTAGGGGAACTGAAAATATCATAACTCCTAATATTTACATTTCAGGAGTAAATGAATCTTTTAAAATTATACTAGATTACAATTCCATGTTTACTTGTAAGAGATGCTTGTAGACGCGTTCATTTGTTTATTTACTAATAAATATCTATGGAGCGTGTACTCAGAGTTGGGCACTAGATTGGGTCGCTATTGCTGTAACATATGACCATAAACTTAGTGGCTTAAAGCACTGTAATCTGGAGGTCAGAAATCTAAAATGGATCAGCTGGGCTGTGTTCTTTCTGGAGGTTCCAGGGGACAGTCTGTTTCCTTGCTTTTTCCGGCTTCTAGAGGCTGCCAGCATTCTTTGGCTCATGGTCCACATCACTCCAACCGCTGCTTCTATCATCACATCTTCTTCTCTCCCTCTGCCTCCATTTTCTCATTGCCTTTTCAAACCCTCTTGCCTCCTCTTATGAAACTCTCCATGTGACTCGTGCTCTGTTACAACATAGTGGTCTGGAGTAGTCAGACTTCTTATACGGCAGCTCAGGGCTCCTAGAATTCCGTGTTCTCAGCAAGCAAGATAGAACCTTCAAGGCTATTTTTGAACTATCCTAGGAAGTCACATAGCTTCATTTCCACCACATTCCACTGGTCGAAGCAGTTATAAACCTACCCAGATTCAAGGGGGAAAGGACGTAGATTACATGTCTTGATGGAAATAATTTCAAAGAATTTTCTTTTACATTTTTAAAACACCCAAATGGACTTCCCAAACGTAAGTCTTTCTTAGTCGTCATCACTACATTTCCCTGCCATTTCCCTGCCTTGGGACTGTGCATGTCTCTGAAGTTGGCAGTGGTTTCCTGCAAGCTTCTGAGTTGGATGGCAGCAGCTCTTTGGCTCTGAGGCAATGAAAGCTAGTGGCGATCTCCGTGAATTTTGCTTCTCGGGCCTTTCCATCAGTTCTGTGTGCACCTAATTTCCTGTATTAAATACCCTTCTACTTGAAAGACCGAGAGTTATAGCTGTTTTCCCTACAGGACATGACTGATATAATCTCCAAAGTATGCTCTCTTAATGGCTGCCTCTCACATTATTAACCTTCACCACTTTTCTCAGACTCTCATCCTGCTCCCTCCCAACCTACCCACAGGCCTGCACGTACAGCATGCCCCTAGGAAAATAACTCTGCTTCTTATTACTCAGAAAAAAGAATACATTTGGTATGACCTCCCTCAAGTCTCCTCTTGACTCAACTGGAACTATAACGATCCTTTTCCCCCCCTTCTGCTCCATTTTAAAAGAAGACTTAATCTGTACTTCTGGGGAAAAAAAGTTAAGCCTTTTTCATATGGTACATGACATCTTTCATTTATCTCTTCAACTTAATTTTTGGCCACTTTCTCATATGTACCTATATTAATTATAGTAGATGCACTGCCTTAATAAATAAACTCATAATATAGGTGGAATTGTTGCTGTAATGAAAAGGCCCAAAGATCTATAGTGGCTCAAACACAATAAAAGCTTATCTCTTGCCCAAATAACAGGCTGGGTAGGTGAGTAATCAGTGGGGATCAGCCCTCCTGTATTTAGGGGCCCAGACTGGTAGGGATGCAACCATGTTCAACATATGCTTTCCAACATTACCCTTTCCAGACATCCGGAAGGGGAAAAGTGTGAGGAGAATATCCATGGGAAGTTTTTAATGGGTCAGTCCTGGAAATGGTACATATTTTTCCTGCTCACATTTCATTAGCTAGAATTCAGTCACTTGGCTACACCTAGCTGCAAAGGAGGCTGGGAAATGTAGTCTAGCTGTGTGCCTAGGAAGAAGAGAAAATTGGGTTTTGGTGAATAGCTATCAGTCTGTGCCATTGTCCCTTCAACCTTGGGAAACTTACTTCATGTTTCAATAGTTCAGCTCTGTCATTTCTAAATCAAGGATAACAATAACCCCTCCTTCATCGGGCTGTTGTAAGGATGAAATGAATTAGTACTACAAAGACCTTAAAACATTGCCTGGCACATATTCAGCATCCCACCAAAGTTACCCATTATTACTATTATTACTAATTATCCTTAGAGACTTAACTTAAAGGTTACTTCCTATGTGAAGCCTTCCTTCTCCTTTTTCCTTCCTGTCCATTTCTCTACCGAGTTATATTGTAACTATTTTATGATTGTCCCCTCCTCTGCATGCTTCTTGAGGGCAAGGATTGCGTTTAGTTATTTTTACATCTCAAGTACTTAGCATAGTCCCTGGGATATTGTTGGTATTAACTAGATAGTTATTGATGGAGGAAAAAGGAAGTGAGGAAGGAAGGAAGGAAGGAAGGAAGGAAGGAAGGAAGGAAGGGAGGAAAGAAGGAAGGAAGGAAGGAAGGAAAGAAAGAAGAGAAAACCATGTAAGGGTCAGCATCTTGTCATGGGTAGATTCATGAAAGGGCAGCCTGGTAAACTGCATAGCAGCATCCGTTATCACCATATCCCAGGGCCCAGGGGTTGGTCAGTTGATACTGAACTCCTACCAGCTCCAGCCATTGCCACAGTACCCAGCGGCTGGAGGTGTGTTGCACTTCGTCTCTTTCTGCTCTGGGGCTGCTCTTACTCCACTTGTTTGGCACCTAAAGAAATGTTTGACTTTCACATATGCAAACATGCAAGTATGAAAGTTGGCATCTCATGGGGCAACTTAATCACCGAAGGACGGGAGCTAGAGGATAAATGTTCTCCTCTTCTGGCTGTTGGGCAGACGATTCTTAGGGTGACCAACTTATCTTGGTTTTCCCAGGACTTTCCTGATTTTTGCACTGAAAATCTCACACTGCAGGAACCCCTTAATTCTGAAAGGTGATCTGTAAGACTCTTCTTGGGGTTCCAGTGGGGTAAGTTCCAGTTGCCCTGGGTTTAGTAACACACCTCTGTTGCCTTTCCCTGCTTCCCTGGGTTAGGTCCCAAAATAAACTACCTCTGGGCAAGCCCCTGTTTTAGGCTGTTTTCTGTGGGGAATCTAGTTGGTCTTTGAATTGGAGCTTACCTGTGCAGTGATGAGTGTTTACAGGTCCACAAAACTAGAAACAGCAGAAGCAGAGGAAATGAGTCAGGGACCCAAACAGCCAAATTATCACTTTCCTGATGTTGTTATAAAATTAATCTGGAAGATATGGTACTGTTCAAAGACAATCATCATGAAATGTTTATTATAAAGTTTAATTGCTTAAACAGCAAGGTGTTAGAAAGGATTGCAGACAGTCAGGAGACTTAACTTTTAGCCCTAGTATTTAAAATTCTATATGACCTCTGTCACTCTCTTCTCTTTAGGCCTCAGTTTCCTATTTATAAAATGAGGAGGTTGGACTTGTCCCATTTTGCTTTTACCAGTTGTCCTATCCTTGGCTGTTGCAGTTACTCATTGGGCCGGGGAAGGGACAGAGGCTTGAGGGAGTCAAATAGGTTTGGTGACTATGGAGGGACAGGTACTGAGAGTTCTCACATACATCAGTAGTTGACTATATGTTGCATAAAGATTTTATAATGGGTCGTGGTGGACCACGAAGTACCCCAAACTCATTTCCCTAACATTCTTGAGACTTTACAATTAATCTCAAGTCCTCTTTCCACAGTGCCAACTAGACAAGATTTCAGGGCCAAGAATATTTACCTCTGAGTTTTAAGAAAGATCATCATAACTGAAGGACCTGAGGCCATGACCTTCACAAGCCAAGTCCAACGTCTAGTTCGTGGTGTGGTGGGACAGCTCAGACCTGCTTCTAAAAGCTGATTGCTAAATATTCAGGAAGTTTGAAAACCAAACAACCATTGGTATCTTGAAACTATCCATGGAGTGTATATTGACACCATAGAAATTAGTGAATGCTACAAATGGGGGCTCCCTGTGCTCCTCAACCTAGTTTATCACTGCATCCAGCTTTGAACACTGGCAGCTTCTTATCCAGGACTGTGACTAAATTAAGTATGTCTTAAAAATATATATATTTTTTTCTTCTCTGCTTTTTAGTTTGTAGATACAAAGAGCAGTCATTAAAATCTGGCTTTCCTTACAGAGTCCATGAATCTGAAATATGCAAATCCTGCAGAGGTTTTTGGCAGGACTCTACACGCCCAAGCCCTGCAGGTTCTGACGGGCTGGGCCCTGCCCAGAAACTCTCATGAAGGTGTCGTGCTGCTCTTTCAAGGGAGTTTCTCATCATGAATTGCCTATTTGGGGGCTTTGGGCAATTCTTTAAGGATTTTGGAATCCTGGTTAGAATCCTTGCTCTGCCACTTGGTAGCTCTGTGACTGGGCAACTTATTTAGCCCCATTGAGCTTCCTTATATGTAGAATGGAGCATACACACTTGAGAGGGTTTGTGGGTTTGCCATGAAGCCAAAGCGTTTAAGCATCAAGGCACCTCACTTGCATGAGCCCCTCATCAGGGGCCGTTAGACATGTTGTAGTTTTAATTTTGTAATCTGAAAGACTCCCTCCCCAAGGCGTATACTCTTCAGCGCCTCACACAATTTGTGTCAGCTCCTGCTTGTAGGAACAAATCACATAACACGTATAAAGCACTTAGCCCAGGTCTGGCCCATTGTAAGAGCTTCATAAATGGTCCTTGTTGTAATGCAGACACTCCCCCCCATCAGCGCACATAATTTTCCACCTTTCCCTAAATATCAGCACTCATTCATGTTTTGTTCAGAGTTCGCTTCTCTTCCACCTGTCACACTGGCTCCTTGCTAGTCGTCTCCACTTGCCACCATGAGATGCAGAGGCAGTGCCCCACTGTGTCCATTTTAACAATGGGAAAACAATGTTTAGCAATTATGTTCTTCAGACAAGTGATGGGATGGCAAGGAGAGATCATAAATAATTTGCCCAAAGCTCCTTGGTGTGATGGGAATCAGAGTCATCTGAATGCTTAACAAAACACCCAACAGGACAAGAAAACAAAGGATAATTGAGGCAACGCTGTAATGCTCTGCCAGTTGTTAAAATAAGAGACCAATTGTCAGTCGATCATGATGTAGAGAGCTTCCCTTAAGAGCAAGTGTATCTCAGAATTATCAAAGAGATCTAAGTCACCCTAATGATGGTCTTTTACCACAAGCGGAAAGACTGGAAGCCACATTTAGTCTTAAAAGACGCAGCACTTTGCACTGCAGTGGTGACAAAAATCTCAGATCCATTGTGTTCACTCAGGGCGAGTAAAGGGAGGAGTGACGTGTCTGTGAGCCTGACACGGCATTCCTTCCCTGAGCTGTAAGAAAGGAACTTGACTCAGATGCAGCTTAGGTGCAGCCATTACTGACAGCCTATTTATTGTATACAGGCGCCACGAATGGAGAGGAATAAAACCAGGTCTCTAGTGCATTCTCTTATGCTGTGCTGGGAGCTGCGCAGTCAAGTGGAGAGAGTAGCTGCTGTGTTTAATCCTGGCTCAGCTTTGAGTTGGGTCTAAATTATAGACCCAACTATGATTTAGTTGCGACTAAATCATCGCCCCTCTGCTTTGAGTTGGGTCTAAATCATAGTCCCATTGCCTATTTATGTAACCTCCTTGAACCTCAAGTTTCCTCACCTGTAAAATGGGAATACTATCACTCACCTTGCAGGATTGCTGAAACATAGCAAGTACTTAATAAATGTGAATTTTCTTACCTCTTCCTGAAAACATTAAATCTAAGTGTCATTTTTTTTCTTTAAGATTTTATTGGGGAAGGGGAACAGGACTTTGTTGGGGAACAGTGTGTACTTCCAGGACTTTTTTCCAAGTCAAGCTGTTGTCCTTTCGATCTTAGTTGTGGAGGGTGCCATTCAGCTTCAAGTTGTTGTCCTTTCAGTCTTAGTTGTGGAGGGTGCAGCTCAGCTCCAGGTCCAGTTGCTGTTGCTAGTTGCAGGGGGCGCAGCCCACCATCCCCTGCGGGAGTCAAACCAGCAACCTTGTAGTTGAGAGGACGCACTCCAACAAACTGAGCCATGTGGGAGCTCAGCGGCAGCTCAGCTCAAGGTGCCGTGTTCAATCTTAGTTGCAGGGGGAGGAGCCCACCATCCCTTGCGGGACTCGGGGAATTGAACTGGCAACCTTGTGGTTGAGAGCCCACGGGCCCATGTGGGAATCGAACCGGCAGCCTTTGGAGTTAGGAACATATTGCTCTAATCACCTGAGCCACCAGGCCGGCCCCTAAGTGTCATTTTGATACTCTCAGAAACTGTTTGTGTATCCTTTCTGAAGCTTGTATTATTTTAGTAGTTGAAACATTTTATTATGATTGTCTTATTACAAAAGCAATACCTTTTTTGTGGCACAAGAATTAAAATACCTAAAGAAACAAAAAAGAAAGCTTAAAAATTACACATACTTTGAATATGTAGTTAGAGTTTCTGTTAACACCCTTGGGTGTATCCTTCCAGAACATTTTTTATGCCTATAAATACTTATATTATAAAAAATATAATTATATAATACATATTATTTTATAACCTGCTTTTTAAAAATATAGTAGATCCTTATTATGGGAAACCCTTGGGAAAATCTATCAGGACAAGGCCAGGTAACAATTTTTCCTTGTCCTGGGAAGTACTTGAGATTAACGCATTATGACAATTGACTATCGTTATTAAGTAAGTTATACCAGAATTTCAGTGCCCCTTTCCCAGAGGAAGGCCACATAGCTGCAATAAGGAAAGAGAACAAGTGACACCCAAACCAATCCTTTCTTGAACCTCCTTTGTTTAGAAATCATACTTGCTTTCTTTTAACAGTTGTATAAAACTAGAAAGAAACGTATCCCTTTATTTTTAAGACAAGGCAAAAAGATTTGTGATGGAATATTGTCTTCGTTTGAGCTGCTATAACAAAATACTATTGGCTGGGCAGCTTAAACAACAGACACTGATTTTCTCACGGTTCTGGAGGACAGAAGTCTGATACCAGGGTGCCGGCAGATCTGGTTCCTGGTGAGAACTCTATTCCTGGTTTGCAGACAGCTGCCCCCAGCTGTGTCCTTACATGGGTGCAGAGAGCTCTGGTCTCTCTTCCTCTTCTTATAAGGACATTAATCCCATCATGGGGCCTCCACCCTCTGACCTCATCTAAACCTAATTACCTCTAAAGGCCCAGCTACTAATAGGATGACATTGGTGGTTAGGGCTTCCCCATATGAACTTTGGAATGGGACACAAACCTTGAGATCATAACAGATGTTGTTACAGGCCCATAACTCTGCCCTAGAGAAGATAATAAAAAGGGGCAAGATACCTTTACCCTCTATGATCCGTCTTGTTAGAAAAAAATAACAGGATTGACTCAGACAGGCATCCAGGCTACTCTGCGGATGGTTTAAGGAGTCTCACTCCTGGCTAAGAGATGGAGGCAGTACAGATAGTGTTTGTATATTACTTAGTGAAGCATTTCATGAGGAGCCAAGGTAGAGTGCTGCCTATTGGTCCATCTATCTCGTGTATATTCAATATCTGTTTCATTGAAAGAAAACAAGAATCAAAATGAAGTCTTGCCAAAAGAGGGGCTATATCTCTAATTTGGGCAAGCTTTAGACTGACTAATCCTTATTTATCTTTCCATAGCATTTCATGTAATGTTCAGATTGTTCCTCGATTTCTCAAATGGAGATGGCGATTAAGAGAGTGATCCAACTATTTATAAAAAGTCTACACTCCAGGGACTGCCTCTTATTATCATTCAACAAGTATTGTTTGAGCTCCTACTATGTTCCAGGCACTCTTTTATGTGGTAGGGATACTGTAGTGAACAAGAAAGGCAAAGTTTCTCTTCCCTTGCAACTTACACCTTGCTATTTGCTGCCATAAGATATGATTATAAACTTATTTCTGATGACTCTAAGATTTCCACTTAGTGATACATCAGAAGCAAGGTGAAGAAAGCCACAACATACACAAGGAGCATCTTTCTGGAATGTCAATTCACTTGAGGATTTAAGGGGGAAAGAACATCACTTTTTAAAATTAAAACAAACATTAAACTTTTCATGAGATTGAAGCCGAAATTTTAGTCTGAGGTGGGCCTCCTACTGTTATGGGTTGAATTGTGTCCCCTTAAAAGTGCATATGTTGAATTTATTGAAGTCCTAATTCCCAGTACCTCAGAATATGACCTTATTTGGAGATAGGGTCTTTGCAGAGGTGGTCAAGTCAAAACGAGGTCATTAGGGTGGACCCTAATCCAATATGACTGATGTCCTTATAAAAAAATTGAAAATTTGGAGACAGACACTCATATAGAGAGAACACTAAATGCACTTGAAAGACCTTAAGTGAAACCAATTCAAGCTCGTTGAAGTGAAAAGTGCAAATTCATTATAAGGGCACATGGGCATCTTAGAAACCCAAAGACAAAGGTGTGGGCTGGAAAAATTGGAACCATTTACTATCAGAGTTCCTCATATCTCTGCAGATGGACTGGCTTTGAGTCTTCAGACCTTGTAGCAGGACAGACAGGTAGGTTTCCAAGTTTACATAGTTGAGGTCCAGTTATCTGGAGAATGACCAAAATCTGATAGCACCAAACCAGACGAAGAGATGCTGACTCAGCTGCAGCTCAAACAGTACTTGTTGAACAATAATAAGAGGCAGTCCCTGGAGTGCAGACGTTTTATAAAATATTTCCTGAGAGTCTTGAATTTTAATTTGCTAAATCTGGCAACCCAAGTTCTGCACCTACATTAAAAATCTGGAAGTGCTTTAGGTAAAGCTTGTGTTCTCCAGTTTGTCACTACAACAAAGTATCTACACCTGATCCCTTTTATTTAGTTAAGTTATTTGCCTGGCACCTGTAGGTGTGTCACTTTGCAACACCTTCTCTGGAGTTGGAGGCCAGTCAGGTGAAAGATTACCAGAGACTGAACTAATACAAAAATATAGAGATGAAGAGGTGATGGGTGGATTTGAGAGCCATTAGGAGGCAGAATAAAGTATTTGATGTCCGTCTAAATGACTTTGGTTTCATCACCTGGGCTTCCAAATGGAGCCAGTAACTGAGAAAAGCATACAGGCGGTTATAGGGGAAGATGGTATTGTTGTACTTAGACATATTGGGTTTTGGGTGACCTTGAGAAGGCTGGATGTGGGGTGCTCAGGAAGAGGTAGGGACTAAAGATATAAATTTAGAGCCAGGGGCATGTGGGTAATAGTTGAGATATGAAAGTAGTTCCTAAAGAGAAACTGTAGTATTAGAAGAAAAAACCCCGTGGAACACCAATACTTAAAGCGAAGGGTGGGAGGAATTCAGCACAGAAATAGTCATGATTAGGAAGTAGATGAATCAGAAACAGTAATTTGGGCTGGTCTCAGTGGGGCGGTTCTTCTGCTGGCCTCACCAGGGCTTTACTGCATCTGCAGTCAATGGCGGGTCAATTCGGCATTCTGTTTCTTCAAGTGCTTTGTAAGCATCTGTTTGTGCTACATTTGCCAGTGTTGCATTGGTCAAAGCGAGTCACATGGCCAATCCAGACTCAAGAGGTAGAGAAACAGATTCTATCTCCCGATGGACATATCTATAATATCATCTTGCATAGGCATGGATGGATGGAGGGAAGAAATTCTGTCCACCTTTAAAATCTACAGGATGGTTTTATGATCCCCATTTTAGAAATGGGAAACTGGAACCACAGACAGTTTAAATAACTTCCTTATGCTTTCAGAGCTAGGAAATGGCAGAGCCAGAATTTGAACCCAGGTAATCTGTCTCAGATCTGAGCCCTTAACTATGTTATACCACCTCTTCTAACTATGTTTACACCTCACAATAATAGGCACTCAACAAAAATTGTCTCTTCTTTTCATAACATAAAAGGCAGCATCAAGAAGGACCTCAGAAACTATCAATTTTAATAGACTAGCAAATGTTTGTGTCGAAGTATTATGCATCCCTAGCAATGATGATTGTCACTGATTAATATTGGTTTTTTGAAGAACCAAGAATAATGGCTACAAACTGTATTTGACCAAAGGCATAACAACAAATATTGCTTTCAAAGTCACAAGAGTTGGATAAAAACATAGAGCAGAGATTGAAAGCAGTACTAAATGAGAAAACAAAAGTAATAGCATTTTGAAGGTAAGTTGGTCATTTATTTTTCCAGTGATCATTTGTTAGTTGTTCTTCATACATTAACTTGGAACTAACCAAACTGGCTGAATTGTAAGTCAGTTAATGTGAAATTCAAACCTTAAGTAAACACGACATCCTGAGACTCACAGGATAAAGCTCAGAGTTCATATATGAATTTCACTTTTCTCACTCAGAGTCACAGGAAAACAGTGAGAAGGAACAGTACTCCAAGTGAATTTACGGGAAATCAATGTTCAGGGATTCAGAAGAGGGAGTTAATACCCTCAAAGGGGCTTCAAGGATATAGGTGGGCTCAGCCACAGTGGATACCTTAGTGTGCATATGAGTTATGAGCGGTGGAAGAGGGAGTTGTCTGCAATGCAGACTTTTAGATGCATCCCAAGACATCCTAAATCAGGTCTGTGATGGGTTCCAGCAATCCACATTTCTCATGCCCACTCCCAGGTAATTCTGATACCGTCATCCCCAGAGCACATTTTAAGAGTAGACAGTAGATGTTAAGCTTCCAGATGAGTTGGACTACAGAAAGGAGAGAAGAGAAGAATGAGGCCTGGGCTTGAATTTAGTTTCACTGTTAGCTGGGCAATCTTAGACAAGTGAATTCATCCTTATGAGTCTCTATTTTCCTATTTGTACAGTGGGTATAAAATAACTTTCTGTTAATAATTATACTTGTGTCTACCTCATAGGGTTGTTGCAAGGGTAAAAAAAAATGTAATAACTTTAGGCACCTAGAACAATGCCTAGCATATAATAGAAACTATGTTAGTGTTAGCTATGATCATTCTATTAGACTCCTAACAGGTCATACAGAACTGGCAGTTTCCTAAGTGACACTTTTAGTTCATTCATTTTTCAAACACTACGTGATATACTGGATGCCTAGATATCTCAGGCACTATGCTAGGCTCTGGGCAACAAAAAAATGCCCATTTTCCATTTCCTTAAAAAAGAAAAACTGACTATTCAATGTCTTCTCAAGAACCTTTGTAACTAGGGTTGCAGAGTTCCCTTTATTTAGAGCAGGATTCCAGGGAGTGTGACCATGCTCTGTGGCTCACCTATAAAGAACTCTGTCAGGGGGTAGCCGGTTAGTTCAGTTGGTTAGAGCGTGGTGCTAACAACACCAAGGTTGCCGGTTTGATCCCCGTATGGGCCACTGTGAGCTGTGCCCTCTTTAAAGAACAAACAAACAAACAAACAAACAAACAAACAAAAAAACCCTGTCATTTCATCAAAAGAACTCTGTCACTTCCTCAAGAATAAATAATGTGGGGAGCGTATTGGAGTTCCCCAAAAGCCAGTTTTTCCTGAGCATGCAGTTGTGTCAAACCTGCTGCCAGGACGGGCAGTGTATGGTGACATCGGGACGGGCTTGGTGTGGGGACATACAATTCCTAGAATTTGCCCTGTGAGCTTCCCATGGGATAGCTTCTGTCCTGCTTCCCACAAGCTTTCCTCCCGCTGGTGGAAAGCAGGGATAATGCGGCTACAAATTCTTTACTCTGAGAATTCTGACTCTGTTAAATCTGTAGTATGTGTTGTGAAATGACTTGCTTTATTAGGGTCAACGGGCTCCTGCAGTGCGTTCCTTTTAATTTGACTTAAAAGGAATTCATGAGGCTCTTTCACTTCGTATGAAGAATGAGAATATGGAAGGAGGGGAGTGAGGTAAGAGAACTCACATTTATTTAGCAGTTACTCTGTGCCAGAAAATTTATATAAGTTGCCTTTTGGCGAGCCTAGACGAGGCTAAGGTCTGCAAGGCCAGGGGCCATGTCTTTACTTATCTGTACACCCACTGCAGCAACTAGCACAATTGTCGTGTCTATAGTAAATGCTCCACATGTTAAATATGAATAGATACGTTATGTGCACACGTCTGTCTATCGATTATCTATCATCTATCTATCTCATCTATCTAATTTTTGCTAAAGCTCATGTTATTTAAAAGTACATTTACTTTGGTTTCAGTTCGAAGACCATCTATGTCAAATAATTGATTTTCTACTTACTATCATATGATAACTGCAAAGCTGATTAATTTGTTATTATAGTCCTTTGAACTTGAAGATGTTTTCAGTAGTGTGGATTAAATACACCTGTGGGTTTGATGAAATCAACTTTTTAATTAAAATGATTACATTGACCTTATTTCCATTACCCATAAAATAAGACTCCCTTGTCTTATGGTGAAATTTTGGCATTAAAGAGCAGTTGAAGATGATATGTGCGTACTGGAAAATTGAACAGGGAGGGAGAGAGAAAGTGGGGTCCCAAGAGGGAGCATACTGGCATCTCAGGTTTCACCCCACTCTATATTTCTTAGGTATTTCGTGTCAGGATTTAGAATTGATATGAACTAATTGGGTACATCATCTTCTGGGATTTGTTTATGCCGTGTAATTTAAATATACCGGGGGTGCCAAAAGATGTATACACATGACTTGTATTCATCTTTTGATATTGGTATATATTGAGTATTACAATTTTAATACAGTTTTTTCCTTTCTTAAAATGTGTATACATTTTTTGGCACCCTCTGTATATTAGGACAGTGATTCCCGAAGTTTCGTCATTCTGCATTACCATCAGAGTGTTTACTATACCTTTGTATTACCTGTACTAGTGTTGATTTGATATTTTAAATCAACTCAGTTCCTTAAATTTTTATTTATTTATGTTTTTGGAAAAGGGACTGCATATCATTACCATAAAATTGGAGACAGGCCTCACTTGCTAAACATTGAATGTACTTGTAAACGTAAATCTAATAAAAACAAAGAACGTATTATAAAAAATTCTAACTAAACCTGTTTTTCCTGATCTCTAAGCCTAAGGCATGCTCCCTGTTTAGAGGGCTACTAGAATACTAGCAGCAACTGAGACTTACCCTGGGGTGTAGTCAGAAGGAATGAAATGAATTTTATAGAGGAATAATTTTTCTCCCCTTATAATTCAATATATGTTAATGCCTGAGCCAGCTCCTAAAATTATCTCCCATAATATACATCATCCCACACATTGCAAAACGTTTTATCAGAGGAGAAACATCTCATGATTTTGACATTTGCTGCATACCCTAAGTTTTCTGTTAGAAATACCAGTCATAGAAATTGGAAGTAGTCTTCTATGCAGTTTAGATATTTCAATTTAATGTGTCTGGTAGAGATTTTCCAGTTAAGAACATGATGTCTTGTCCTCCTCCTGCCTCTGAAAAGGAAAAAAGGAGCCTTACTATCGAAGTTAATAGAGATGAGGGACCAAAGCCATCATAGAGCTAATATTGCTTACTGTTTCTGAAGGAAGTCTTTCATAGGGGCATGTACCATCTCTTGGCGGGAAGGGAGGGAAGGGTTAGACTGACTTCTCTCAAACACCAGTGTACAGTCTTGATGATATTTCTGCCCTTAAGAGCTCTTCTCCCTAGAGGACTTCCAAACTGTTGCCTGTAGCTGTCAGTGCCTTTCCCAGGTAGGTCCTGGTGGTTCTCCTTGATCCAACGCAGGCCTCTCATCTCTCCCTGAAGTTCATAGATACTTCAAGTCAAGGGCTGCAGATAGTCACTTGATGAAAGGATTACAGAATAGCGGCAACCACATGCGTCTAGTGGAGTTGCATTACATGCATATTTAACTTGCATGAGAGAGAGAGTTCAAATCATAAACATGCCAGATTGCCATGGTTGGTCTCTATCAAGGCTTCTTCTGAGGCTTTAAAAACGTAGAAAGCACTTAATATGTGCTAGGTACTGTTCTAAGTTGTTCTATAATTATTAACTCATTTCAACTTTATCACAGCCTTATGAGCACCTACTACGTGACTGTAAAGCACTGTACTTTATTAAATTATCCATCATTCTTAACAATAATCCTTGAAGATAGTATTATAATATTTCCATTGTTGTGACCACTCCTCAGAAACAGGAAGGATCCCACCCAAAATTTGGTTGGTATGTCAAGACTAATGATGCCATGCGCGCGTGCACACACACACACACACACACACACACACACACCAAGAGGGCATGAAAAGGTTTATTACTCACATAATAAGGCTTTCTGGAGAGAGTGAGGTGATTCCCAAGCAGATCAAAAAGTGGCTTGAGAGAGGGCAAATAAATGGCACTGGCTTGGGTTTTTTAATTTCTTTTTTTTTTTGTGGTTAGGGGGTGGGACCAGGGTGAGGGTTTCCACACATGATTTGAGCTTCTCATCAGCACCAAAAAGGAGGGAGCACTCAGGCTTTCTTGTCAGTTTGCCCAGACGTGGGACAGAAGGGGCAAGAGGAAGGGGTGAAGCTTAAAAGCCGTTAGTAGTCAAACATCAAAAAATGGAGTCAGATTCTTTTTACCAATGAAGCGACTGAATTAGGCATGACTTTAGATCAATCCTTCCATCCGTAATTTAGTCCACATTGTCCTGTGGTTACATACTAGGTACCCATCTTGAAAATGCACACCCTTGATCACTGAAGGGGAGTGAGAGACAGATGAAAGCCAAAAAAAATTGCAAATCCATCTGTACTAGGAAGACTAGAAAAGCAATATGGCTTGGCATGGGGAAGGAACACGGCCTTGGGAATCAGATTTGGTGTTTATTTGGCTTTGCCATTTATCAGCTGTGTGATCTTAGGTGATTTACTTAGCCTTGCTGAATCATACTGATAAGGAACAACTCCAGTGACAGGGGACTTTATGAGATATCCATTCAATTTTAGCTCTGTTGGAAAATTCTTTCTTAAACAATGGCAATTCACTATAAAATTTTCACACATTTTCCGAACACTGGCATATCAAGGCAGGTTAGGAATTCTAAAGTATAAAGACAACTGGCCATCTGGAAAAAATATTAAAGAGGAATTTGGGAAGTAGAGCGTCGATTCAAGGACAGTAACGTCAAGCTCCTTAACCGGTGAGATGAAGATCATCCTCAGACTTTTGGGGGCTCCAAAAGACACCAGAAACTCCCCCAAGTGAGGAGAAAATGGAAGTACCTAGGACATTCATTGAATATTAGCAATAGTTTCAGTACAACGCTGAGATTTGCTACTCAAACGTTGCTTCCACCCTGTCCCAGGAGAGTTTAATTTTCAGGATGGCTCCACATCTTACCATTTTACAAGCCCTAAAGTGAAGGCCTCTTTTGTAATTGTTCTGGCAAAAGTCCCCGGGCTGACTCTCAATGATCCATATCGGGTCATGTGCCCATGTACCCATCCATGAACCAATCACTGTGACTTTGATTTGTCAGGCCTGAGTCACTCCTCTGTGTACCCCTGTTATATTGTGGTAGGCTCACCTGAACTGCGTGGGCTGAGAGCATGGGAGAGTACATACCCAAGAAAAACTGAAGTTCTGTTACTAAAAGGATAAGGCAGTTATGCTGGGCAGGCAAAATAGCATTTATTTATTACAGATCTCCAAAAAGTGACCTCACTCTCATGTTTCATATATTTCAAACTGTGTAGGAACTTAGGGTCTGCCTCAAGGTGAGCACTCACTTAGACAAGGGTGGGAATGGAGACCCTGGTTGCGTGCAGTGCTTTGTTCCTTCCCCCTCTCTCCCTGCTACTCCTATTGCTTCAGCTTCTGGTCTTATTAGGTGTTTAACTGACCGAGGGGAGGTAGGAGTCAAAGGCCAGTCTTCCTCCGATATACTGGGACGTCAGATAAGTCACATTACGGATGAGTCCCAGCACATAGAATCTAGTGCCGGGGTCTCCGGGCTGTTGATTCAGACTTTCCAGACCACACATGTGCTTTCTCTGTGACAGAAAAAAACCGCTACTAACTAAATCTTCAGAATTGTTTCATACTTATTAGAGGTCATATGTGCCTCAAATAATAACAGTAGTGTCTATTTAATGAATGTTTACAAATGAGCTTTTGGAACATTGCCTATTGATAAGCCAAAAATTATCAGTGAATCTGAGAATGTGTGCCAACATTAAGCTGACTAGACATTTGTTATGAATCAACAGGGTTTTATTTGTGTTTGACTGGCACAAATTCCATTACTCTAAACCACTCAACTGCAGATAGAGAAGTCTTCTCCCCCATTTCTTCCCATAACCTCAAAAGGATGAAATCTGAACTGGAGGTAAGGTAGAAATCAAGATAGAATTTATCAACTAAAGGAAACATGATATGAAACATGGTATCTATCAATCTGTCTATATACCTTCTTATATATCTATTATGTTATATTAATTATATCATCTATACAGTATGTATTACATACAATACTATATACTAATACTATATAAAATATAAAAATTATATTATGAATATAGTAATTATATTTATATTATATAGTATATATTTTTATATATGTATACATATATATGTGTATGTATATATATAATTTTCTTTCTTTCCAAGTTTTAAATTTGGGCAGTATCTGTGATCTTAACCAATTTATCTTGCCTTTTCTGATGCATGTCTAAGAGCTTATAGGGGATTCCAAATAGATGACTAAATTTAAATTGCTATTTGGATTCCCCCATAAGTGACAACATGGGTGGATCTTGAGATTATCATGCTAAGTGAAATAAGGAAGGCAAAAAAAGTCGAGAACCATATAACTTTACTCTTATGTGGGATATAAAACTGAAAGCAACAAATGAACAAGACAAGCAACAAAGAAACAAAAAAATCATAGACACAGACAACAGTTTAGTTTAGTGGTTACCAGAGGGCAAGGGGGGAATGGTAGAAGAGGGTTAAGGGGGTCAAATATATGGTGATGGTCAAACATATGGTGATAGAACTGACTCTGGGTGGTGAGCACACAATGCAATACATAGATGAGGTATTATAGAAATGTACACTTGAAATCTATATGGTTTTACTAACCAATGTCACCCCAATAAATTTAATAAAAATTAAAAAAACAAAGTGCATGATGGAAAAAAAAATAAAGTGCTTGACTGTCAGTATTCTCATAGCAAAACTTCCATGAAGTTTGTAATATTCCTTTGATGTCTCAAAGTTTCAGGAGTGGAGAGCAATCTTACTACTGAATGTTTTTCCACTTTGGTTTAGAGATTTAATTTACTACATAAAATTTCCAAGCTCCTTGACCTTCTGGACTCCCTACCACCCTTAATAAATACTTATACTAGTTGTGAATATATATCAGGGCAAACATATGGCCCAGGCAGGCCTGTAAGCAACAGAACCCATTTTAACTTGCTTACATAAAATTGGGGTTTATTGACTGACATACCCAAGGATCTAAGGGTTTACCACGCACCTTCAACCTCAGATCTACTAAAAAGCACTTTGGTTGATTCTTTGGAGGTATATGCCAGTATTAGGTTCTCTGAGTGGTTGGCTTGAGTTGTATGTATACTCCTGTAGCGGGGAAGTGGTGTGGCAGCGAGGACATTGCATCTGAAAGCCTCATCATGTAATAGATGATTATACAGAGGGAAATTGGAATTTTGTTTCCAGAACAAAAGGAAGGTATATAGGGCAGGCAAAACAGCAGCTGTCTACCATACTACCTTCTAACCAGCACCTCATGAAAATATTGCTTCCAACTGCGTACAAACTTCTCTCCAAGAGAAATTCTGATAAATATGGAATATTACATCTCTTTAAAATCCTAGTGATTAAAAACCTTTTTATTAAATTATAATATACATTATAATCTGCACATATTATAACAGTGCACACATGAATTTTCATACACTGAATGCAACCTTATAACCAGTACCCAGATGAAGAAGTATTACCAGTGCCACAGAAGTCCTGCTGCATGCTCCTTTTCAGTCCTTATTCCTACTCCCCTCCCACTGTCAAGGAAAACCACTGTCCTGACTTCTAACAATTGATTGGTTTGGCCTATTTTAATATTTTATATAAAGGGAACAATACTACATTGTTCTTTTGTGTTTGGCTTCTTTGTCCAATATTATGTTTCTAAGATTCATTCAGATTGCTGTTGTAGTTAGAAATTATTCATTCACATTTCTGCATAGGATTTCATTGTGTGAATACACCACAATTTATCCATTCTGTTGTTGATAGGCATTTGGGACATTTTGATTTGGGGATTACTATTTAGATTGCTGCTATGAACATTCTCGTGTATGTCTTTTGGTGAATACGTGTCTGCGTTGGTGGTGGGTATACACATGTGAGTAGAATTGCTGGGTCTTAGGGGTTGTTTGCATTTAGCTTTAGTACTGAACAGTTTTCCAAGAGGTTGCACTAATTTACACTCCCACTAGTGGAGTATGTGGATTCAGGTTGCTGCACATCCTTGCCAAGTCTTGGTATTTTCCATCTTTTTCATTTTAGCCATTCTGGTGGGTAAGTAGCATATCACATTATGGTTTTAATTTGCAATTCCCTGATGACTTATGAAGATGGACACTTTTTCATATGCTTATTAGCTATTTGGATGTCTTTTTTTTTCTTTTGTAAGTCTTCTGGCCATTGTTTTATTGCATACCATTTTCTTACTGATTTGTAGAAGCTCTTTATATATTCTGGATATGAATAATTTGTCTAATATAATTATTGCAAATATCTTCTCCAACTTTATGGTTGCTTTTTCATTCTTACTCATGTCTTTTGATGAATGGAGTTCTCAATTTTAACATTATCTGCAAATTTTTTCCTTTCATGTTTAGTGATTTTTGCATGCTATTTGAGGAAAGAAACTGTTGCAAACTTAATTCTATGATGTTTTATCATTTCTCAGTGATATTTTAGGGGTCACAAGTTCACGTCATTTCTCATCAATAATAGACATCAATTTACATTGGTATTTCAGTTACTTTGGAAAGATCCTTGAGTTTTGGTTTCTGGGTAGAGTTTAATAACCAACAAATGTGTTTTGGAATATTACATTTCAGTAAAATATTGTTTCACCTTAACTTACGTTTTTTGGAGTCATTTCCTAACCCTCAAATTGGAAAGAAAACTCCAAATGTTTACTTAATTTTTTTTCAGAGTCAGCTTGGTCTAAAGAAAAAAGTACCCATTTAGTACAAATGAGCTTTTGTCTGATGCTTTTTAGGAGCATGTCATTCTCTCTCTCTGAACCACAGTAACCTCATCGCAGAAGTTGAGAAATAATTCCTGCCATGTCAATATCATGGTATTTTTATGAAAATAACAATAATAATAACAATAAGATGATAAAATGCCTACAATGCACTAATGCTTTATAAAAAATAGCTACCATGGTAAGACACACTGCCAAGAATTTTGGCAAAGAGAATGAGCAGAATCTGAGGTTTACTGTCTACCAGGAGTGATAGAAAAGTATAAAAAAATGAACGAAATGTTTCATAGAGAAAGTTAACTCACCAGGGAGTAAACTCATTTGAATGTCTCTGGAGATTTGTTCTTTTTTGTACAGTTCTTCCCAAAGAACAGCAAAAAAACAATCCAGAACTTGTAGAGCAAACTAGATAAAAGTTTCAGTTGTTGAATGTAATTCTTTAATCTGATAGTAACATTTGAAACTATACACAAATTTATGGCTCTGTTTTGTTAGTTCCTTCACAGAATCTGCCTACTCTTTTTACTGATTATTTTGGAAGGCTAATGACTCTTTCAATGCCTGCCATTGATTAAAACCACCTTAGAAAACTCTAAGCACTTTTGTGAGAGCCAGTTTACAAGGCCCATCCGAAAACCTGTCTGCTTACTTTTTAAGTTTGTTTTTAACCAAAAGTGGCATTAACCTTCTTGGCATCAGACTTTGCTTTGAAAGACTTTAAACTGTCTAAAATCACAGCCACCTTCCGCAAAGACTGTCATCAGTTAAGTTGTTTACGTAGAAGTACCCAGGCATAACGTTGCCAGAGTTAACAAATAAAAATACAGGATGCCCAGTTAAATTGGAACTTCAGATAAATGTTGAATACATTTTTTTTTTTAGAATAAGTATATTCCATGCTTACACTAAATTCATATTTAACTGGGCATCTGTATTTTGTTTGACATCCCTACCCAGCTGTTGAAGATAATTCTAGAACAGGAGTTGCTGAAACTGCTTTGTATAACGGTGACATTACAGTACTAGAATACAGTGTCTCAGAGCAACTACCTTGAGACTTTTTTTAAAAAAAGAGGGATCACCTTGTCTTAGTGTCAGACTTCACAACATTACAGCCAAGAAAATCACACATCACGGGTAAAAAGCCACGAAAAGTATGTGGATTTCATTAGTGTACATTGTTTATCATACCTTGACCAATCTCTTATATTAGTAAATAAATAGATCCTTGTAACTGCTCTAAAATCAACCTATGCTTATTTAATGAGTCAGATCAACTGTTGTTTTAAACACTTTATTGACATACGATTGACATGTAAGAAGCTGTACTTAGTTAATGTATACAACTCAATGAATTTGGGCAGATCAACTGATTTTACTGAAATATCACAGGGAACAATGAATAAATCAAATGGAAAAGTTATACTACCATGACAACAAATGAAAAGAATTCCCCATTGAAGATGGGCCTTAACTTTGACCAGTTCCTGGTCTTAACTTTGTTTCATTTGACCACCCTGGTGAAGAGGTATGAGATGTTCTAAGAAAGTGCCCCAGTGCCTCCTACCTTTGTTTAACCATCATTGAGTAATAGCAACTTGTCATTACATAATCCAAGTAGTAAATACCATCAGCACACAGACGCCTTACAGACATGAGAGGGCTGAGGCTGTGATGCGTGAGGCCTGTGGTCAGGTATTTTGTATCTATCTTTCCAAGTATTTCAATGGTGCTTATTATACAGTCACTGGTTTCCTGACACAGTGTGCCTTCTATACTCAATGTGAAATTCCTTTGAAATACTTTTCTTTGTGCTTTCAGCAGTTTCCAGTTGTTGTTTTTTTTCGTTTTGTTTAAAGTGAAAAGTTACTTTTCTGTACAAGAAAATCAACAGAAGAATTTTGCCAGAAAGCAGGAAAGGCAGTTAGGTTCTCATTCTGTCAATATGATATGCCTTTTAAAAACTTAGAGGTTTTTTTTGATAAACCAATTATTTTCTCAAGAATTGTATGTTTGTGACAACATGGATGGATCCTGAGATTATTGTGCTAAATGAAATAAGTCAGAAAAAGTCGAGAACCATATGATTTCACTGATATGTGGGATATAAAACTAAAAACAACAAAGGAACAAGACAAACAAATGAGGAAACAAAAATGCAGAGACACAGACAACAGTTTAGTGGTTACCAGAAGGTAAGGGGCAAGGGGGGTGGTAGAAGAGCGTAAAAGGCATCAAATATATGGTGATGGAAGGAGAACTGACTGTGGATGGTGAACACACAATGTGATATATAAATGAAGTATTACAGAATTGTACACCTGAAACCTATGTAACTTTACTAACAATTGTCACTCCAATAAACTTTAATTAAAAAAGAATTGTATCTTATTGAATACAAAGTGAGATGCCTAAAGTTGGAAGAAAATTGAGACTTGTTACTGCTTTTGTAAATCTGTGTCTTGGCCTGAGGATGGAGAGTAATTGGACATGAAAGATGAAAGAATTGCTAAGCAGTTCAAAGAAAACAAGCAAATGAGAGAGAGAGAGAGAGAGAGAGAGAGAGAGAGAGAGAGAGAGTTATAAACTCTAGGAAAAGATAAAGGTTACATATAAAAGTCAATTTCTTCTTAGCACACTATGTGACTTGGCTGTAAATAATATTTGTATAGTCATAATAAAATAAATGCTGAGTTTTTTCTCTAACAAAAAATTATGATGTATCGCTATTGGGAAAACTAGGGACAGGAAGTGTGGAAGTGCGCGTCTATGTGTGTGAAGGTGGGGAAAGAAAGGAGCCTGATAAAAGTGCTAAATTCTCAGTTTCCGTAATAGAAAATACCAAAGCCTTAAAATATCAAGAAGTAGCTGTAGTACATAGCAACTTAGAAATATGGCAGTCAATACTAGAAGAATCAGCTAACAGACTATAAAAGTGGTTTTTCTGGGGAGTGGGAATTAGGACACTTGTGGAAGTGGGTATTGGTTATTTAATTATAAGACTTGTAGTACCATTTGACTTTTTTACCCAGATACATGTATCAGCTTAATAAAATCAAATTTTTTATAAAATCAGGGATCCCTCAAACTAAACTAATATCAAAAATTTTTAAATAATATTAAATCCTATCCAAAATATATAAGGATCTCATACAACTCAACAACAAAAAAACAAACAATCCAATTAAAAAATGGACAGAGGACCTGAAGAGACATTTCTCCAAAGAGGAACTACAAATGGCCAATAGACATAATGAAAAAATGCTCAACGGCACTAATCATCAGAGAAATGCAAATAAAAACCACAATGAGATATCACCTCTCCCCAGTCAGAATGGCTATCATCAACAAGACAAATAGTAACAAGTGTTGGAGAGGCTGTGGAGAAAAAGGAACCCTCATACACTGTTGGTGGGAATGCAGACTGGTGCAGCTGCTGTGGAAGGCAGTGTGGAGGTTCCTCAGAAAATTAAGAATAAAATTACCATATGACCAGCAATCCCTCTCCTGGGTATCTGCCCAAAAAAATCTGAAAACATTTATCCATAAGGACATATGTCCTCCAATGTTCATTGCAGCTTTATTTATGGTGGCCAAGACATAGAAACAACCAAATTGTCCTTCGATAGATGAATGGATAAAGAAGTTGTGGTACATATACACAATGGAATACTATTCTGCCATAAGAAAAGATGAAATAGTGCCATTGGCAACAATATGGATGGATCTTGAGATTATAATGCTAAGCGAAATAAGTCAGACAGAAAAAGTCAAGAACATATGATTTCACTGATATGTAGTATATAAAACTGAAAACAACAAAAGAACAGGACAAACAAATGAAGAAACAAAATCTCATAGACACAGACAATAATTTAGTGGTTACCAGAGGGTAAGGGGCAAGGGGGGTTGAAGATGAGGATAAAGGGGATCAAATACATGGTGACGGAAACAGAACTGACTCTGGGTGATGAACACACAATGTGACCTATAGATGATGTATTACAGAATAGTACACCTAAAATCTATGTAACTTTACTAACAATTGTCACCCCAATAAACTTTAAAAAATAATAATAAATCAAAAGTAGGAGATGATTTTTTCAGGCAGGGTGTGGAATATATTTTTAGTTCCAAACAAGTTTTGTAAATAAATAGATTTTAGGAACATAACCTGTTCCTAAAAGGTTTTAGGAACATAATCTATTCCTAAAAGTTCCTTAAGGATGGGACTTTCTGCATTTCACACACAATAATAATAATACTAGATCTGCCTTAGGAGGTTCTAGGTATAACCTGGCTTCCCCCCACTTGACCCCTTGTTCAATTCTTTCTCGTTACTTGCTGGGAGTGAACAGCATTGCTCTTGGAGAATTGCAAAGCACCAGCCTTAGCAAAGCTTACATGTCTAGGTCCATCTAATTCAGTTCTTCTGGAAATGAAGTTTGGAGAACTTGCAGGCCCTTTTCTGATCTTAAAATGAGCTGGGAAACTCATGCCTCTTTCCTTTCTTTGCTCTTTCAAAAAGGTGAAGGGGCTTGTAATGACACTCGAGGGGGAGAGCTTTTGCCAGATTAAGCACATAGGGTGCTATGGGAAATAAGTTAAATGGACAATAGATTTAGCTTAATGGTACTTTACCAACTTTCAGAATTTTTCAGTGAAGCTTCAAATTTCTGAGGACAAGAGAAAGCTCTTAGCTACAAGGTTTAGCCTTGGGTTTAGACTAGGTTGCATGTGCTTTCCACTGGGCTAGCAAAATCTCTCCAACTACTAGAATTGGAAAAGCAGCCAGGGCTGAGCTGGGAGCATTTCTCGTAGCTGTGTGAGGCCGTTTCCCCCTAGGAACTGGTTATCATTTGGTATCAACTACCGACTGGCCAGTGAAAGTTCTAACACACCACCTGGTCCAGGTGGCTGCCTTTGGGAAAATAAAGGGGCAGAGGAGACACTCAGTGCCAGTGAGCAGAGCTCTTGCAATGTGGGGATCCGTTCCTTCCCTTTTATCTTTATAAGAAAGGCAATTTATTCTGTTTGTTCTCTGCTAATGGCCCTTATCCTTATCTAGAGGCTCTGGGCCCATTTGCTGCAGTAGAAAGATAGTTCTGTCACAGAGAAGACTGGACTGGACGCTTGACAAAATCTCCAGTGAGAGCCCGTGTCAAGTGGAGCTTGAGAGTCAAGTACAGTTTGCGGCTAGGGTGCCACATTCATAAGACATCTCCCTTAGGCATTTCTAGATCTCAGGAGGAATAGAAGTACACCTTATCTAAGCTTGAAATATAAAAAATGAGTTACAAAGTAACTTAGTGAATGGATATTTGTTTTGAGATAGGTGTCTTTACAAAAAGATTTGCCACAGGACTTCTTAGATGATTAGATTGATAAAAATTCCACATACATCATTTTCAGGCCTGGATAGAAATGCTGACTAAAAAAAATCACAACTATTTTTATGGATGATTTTCTGCTGTTACAGATATTTTTTTAAACTTCCCTCCTAAATCCTATCTCCACAACTAGAATATAAAGCCCTTAAAGTAAACGATTGTGTAATACATTTTTAAAATCTCAGTTTCTAGACCATATCTTATACATGATAGGTACTGAATATATGCTGTGTGTTGATGATGACATTTTCAAATACTTTACTCCCTCTATATAAAATATTGAGGAATATCTATAATAAAAACCTGGGTCAGATTGAGGGCATATCAGGTCTTCTTTTTTTTTTTTTGCTTATTTGCATATTCTAATTTTTCTACAATGATTGGGGATGGGGGAGAATCTCTGCCCTCAGCAACATTCTCCCCTCCTAGAGGAAAAAGGGGCCACAAATGTATTTGAATGTAATAATCAATCAATCAACCGAAGCTAACTTTTTTTGAGCGCTTACTATATGCCAGGAACTGCTTTACATGTGTTAGCTTATTTAATCCAAAAAATGATTCTTCTAATCACAGGTGTATCAACATTGTCTTGAGAAATATCCTGTGCTCAAAAGCTGGATCATTTCCTGATTTTATGTAAGCAGACTGACGTACTTTTTGATTCCGGTCATAGTGATGCAGTAACCCTTGTACATTCATTTGAAAGACTTTAGGGAAATGGTCACTATATTGACACAAAGGTGTGCCTTTACGGTACCATGAAATTGGGACTTGTATGTGTCATAAGTAGAGGTGCAAACGAACTAAAGAAATTCTTTCTTATGACTAGAGATTTTGAAACTATGAGTCAATTGAGTTCTAGACTGCTTCACGGCATGAAGATAACTTGTCCACTAGATGAGAAATCTCCAAGTATTACCCTGACTGACTAATTCATCTTGTGAAGCACGGAGTGATCACACACACACACTTTCAATGACTCTATGTAAAGTGAAAAGCAGCCTACAACATACAGGGGTTTTTGAGGTTGGCCTGCTAGCCCTGAGTACTGCCCCATCAGATGGGCAGTGGAAGCTAGTTTATCCTACCTGTGATTCTCTAGTGTCTCCAGGGAAGCAAAAAAAAAAAAAAAAATCATACATAATGAAAGCAAAGAGAAGTCTTTGGCAGCCCAAGGCCAACCCATCACTCCACCCAAACCAGAAAAGCAGGAGCCTAATGCTATGGAATGTGCTGTGTTTCCTCCTCCCACCAGCCACCAGTTGGACTTGTGGCTTCCTGAGGTATTCCTGAAACTCAGGGAGAATGAAATTGGGAGAACAGGTCACACCACGCTGCCAGAAACTGGAGTAGTCACTGCAGCTACAGCAGAAGATATCACTTTAAAGAAAATAATAATCAGAAAGATCATTAGCAATGAAAACAATTCCCCCTATTTAGATTGGTCTACTGCCATTCTAGAACGTTTCTACCTTCTAGCCCACAGTGAAGAATAGGCACTACAGAGGAAAGTAATGGGAATGGCTGATGTTGGCAGAAAGGAGTATCAGAATTTTTGGAGCTGGGAAGTTCTAAGACCTAAGACCTTCTACTTCCCGAAGAGGAAACTGAGGCACAGAGAAATGCAGAGACTTGCCTATCACACAGCACAGTCAGTACTAGAATCCAGATCTCTGGACTTTCAGTTCAATGTGCTTTCACTTCAGGCATGACTTTTTTAGAAAAAAAACAAAACAATATAACACTTCAGAAAATTTAGAAATTTTAGCAAAAAAAAAAGTCCTCCATACTCACAACTTTCCAATAACTATCATTTTTGTATTTTTTTCTTCCAACATGTGTTTGTTCTCATATGTTTAATATAATGATAATCATTAACCATTCATGTCTCTATTTTTGAAAACAAGAAAAATTTTCTCATTGCAATTTAAGTAATTTTTAATGTTTATTCATATTTATTTATTGAATGTATACATGTACTGGGTATTGTTTTACATAAAACAATATCCCTGTCCCACAGAACTAACATTTCAGTGGGGTAGACGTAAAATATATAAATAAACAAGTAAGTAATGTGCAACATTCCCCAACTAATGTGGATAATTGTTCCTGAATACAGCCCCTTATGGAGAGAAAATGTAGCTCATTTTCTCATAGGCTGAAAATGTAACTAACATTAATTTCAACGGGAATGTCGCCATGCAGCAGCCTACCCGTCTGTCCCCTTGTACCTGCCCCCAAAGAAAGGAGAGTCTGTGAAATGGATCCTTTCAGGGACCTTGCTTCACTTTTGTGTTTGCACCTTACGTCTCCCTTTTTGGTCCCAAAAAGATGGCTGGTCAGCCAATGACAAGTAATATTCCCCATGGGGGGGGTGGGGGGGGCAACTCAAGCCAGGCGCCGTCGAGTGGGGACCAACAGGAGAACCCACGGGGTTTGTAGATGTGGGCATAGCCCCCCACCTTCCCCAGGCTAAGATAAACCTCTGCCTCTGTGGCTGCATTCCTTCCCAAAACCTGCAAGGGAAGAGATTCAATGATGTGCTCTCCATTTATTCATATGCATATAGGTTTTGTCCCTTGGGGAAGTACAAACATCCTGACACTTGCGGTCCAGCTGTCTGCAGGCAAAGGTGATTGGCTTGAATCAGTTTCCTACTATGGTGCATGGAATTCACAGATCTTGCGATTGCCAAGCTTTATCCCCACCTAACTAATAAAAGCTAATGCATTGGCCGATTAGGCACGTCCAGTTCTTGAGGCTGCAGGACCCTTGGTCCCGCTTAAACTCTATTCATGGCTACTGTCTTCTCTTAACCCTGCGCCACCCTCCTCACTCCCCACAACCCTCGTCACGCTGGACGCGACACAGGAACATTTTTTTCTCTTGAATCCCGAAATTAACACCCATTTATGCTAAAAACAACACCAATCCCATTAAAATAGACAAGTTATATCATAGGCAAATAATTATTATAAGATGTGTCTGTGCTCACAGAGCATCCGTATGATACCCAGTATTTATATAATTGAATGTTGAATGAAAAAAAAAGATGAACCATAAAGACTAAAGACGTGGATGAAAATGATGCACAAAATGAATAGTTCTGTCAGGATAGCTTTTTCCTGTGGGCCCTGCTCAGGGCTCCATCCCCCTCCTCCTCCCATACCTTACTGGAGCTGTCTCCAGTTGGCCCGGCAAGCTCCCGCTAAGAGCTCCATCCCCTTATTGGAGCTGTCTCCCACGGGAACTATGGTTAGAGGCCTCCCCGTCAAAACAATGTTGAGCGATCACAGCTGCTAGGGACGGACCTCTCCTGCACCCCGGCCAGATTTTCCCCCAACCCGGAGGCCTAACCCTATAAAACAAAGCGCCCAACCCCAGTGAGTGCTCAGTGTTTGGGAACAATCCTGCTGAGCCATCCAGAGTAATAAAGCTGTGTTCTCCCTGATCTCTGCGTGCCGCTTGAGTCTCTGGGTCCTCGTCATTTTTCCACAACAGTTCCATGAGTACTCTAAAAGAAGAAACTTAAGGCAACCTGCATGATTCCCAAGGCTGTAAGGATGACACATGGCCACATGTGCCTGTGGCTTCCTAGCCCAAGAGATCCAAATCCAAATGTGAAGAATGATTCACAAGCCAAAGAGCAGGTATCAAGTAAAACTGATTAACTCTACTTCTTGTAACATCCGCACCCCACCCCCACCCCAACAGTTCTATACAGGGCAAGACTGAGTAGTATAATGGCAGGTAGTGATAAATGGAGGGAAAACAAAACATATAATACTATGTATATTTATATGTATATGATATATGTTATGTATATAATCTATACAGCTCTCTGTATATAAATCAAATATGTATCAAGAGGAAAGGGAATAATGGGGGTGGAGGAGGAAGGTCACATCTGATACAGAATAATTAGGGAAAGGAAGTTCTGACTGGTCAGAGGTGACATTTCAGTACAGCTGTGAATGATGTGAGAGAGTGAGCCATGGAACTATTTAGGGAAAGAGCATTCCGGTAAGAGAACAGGAACTGCAAAGGCCCTGGGGCAGAGCTTGTTTGATGTGCTCAAGGAATGGCAAGGAGGCTGGTGAGAGGGAGCCCAACGAGGGAGGGCAAAGTAGCAGGAGCTAATGCTGGCCAAGTAGCCAGGTGCTAGGTTAGGGAAGGTCTTGCTGGCTACGCTCACGACCTGAGCACTTACCATGAATGGAGCTCGCAGGACTGGCCGTTGCTCTGGGTGAGTCAGGGAGTGAGTGAATGTGAAGGCCGAGGACACAGTGTACACTGTAGGCTTTATAAACACTGTGCACCTAGGCTACACGACATTTATAAAAATACTTTTCTTCAATAATAAGTTAACCTTAGCTTACTGTAACTTTTTCACTTTATAAGCTTTTTAATTTCTTTAACTTTTCGACTTTCATAATAACACTTAGCTGAACACAAATGCCTTGTATAGCTGTACAAAAATATTTCTTTACATCCTTATTAGTAGCGGTGAGTAACGCATTACACTACGTCACCATGGCTACAACATCACTAGGCAATAGGAATTTTTCAGTTCCATTATAATTTTATGGGATTGCCATTGTATTCGCGCTCCATTGCTAACCGGAACACTGTTACGCGGTGCGTGACTGTTGTTGACAAGCCTCTACCCAGTAATCCACCGAGTGTGATAGGAGAATGAAGTCTGTTTCAGACATGCTGCCTCTCAAGAGATAGGCCCTGTGAACTCTTTCTCCAGAAGCTGCTGGACGGTGTATGCAGCCAAGACAAACATACCAAAGAAGAAACACGAGCTTCAAGAAATAAGAGGTCAACTGGATAAAGACAGGGAATATCCCCAGAGTATAATACACTGAGATCCCAGGGAAATAACTGTGCAACAGGTCTAGAGAGCAAACAGTTCCCAGTGATAACCTGATGTATTGAAACATATTGAGTGGAGATTTACAGTCTTGGGGAAAGAGTTTGGGAAAGAGATGAATGGGCGAAGGGTACAGGGAGTCTACTCTTTTTTTGTGTATGTGGACAAACTTTAGTTCCCAGGTTTCAGGATAGAAGTTTGGCCACAGTTGTGCCCTGTGTCCTCTGTCCAGAGTCTCTCTGGAAGGTACTGAAAAGAAACAAGAAGTAGAAAGAAAAGAAAGAGTCTCAAGTTAAACAGGCACTTGCAGATATAGCTAAGCAAGTGGACTTCTCGTTTGGAGATGCAAATTTTCACAAAGGTAGATTTCTTTGAGAGCACATAGAAAAATCTAGAGTTGGGTATGTTGATATATCACTTCTCATGTCTTGTAACAAAGTGAGAAAATTGACCACTGGTGGAAAGCTAATAGCCAGAGCACTGAAAATTTCAGCTGTTGTAGGGCTGGATTTAAAAGGCACCAGGATCAGGAGAAAAAAGCCTTTGGGTGAAAGACCACAGGATGAGGATGAGTAGACAGTGTATGTGGAATTACTTCCCCAAAATAATCACAGCTGGATTGAAAGAGTATTTGGGAAAAGTGGCAATGTTGTTTATGTAAGTATACCACATTATAAATCTACTGGAGATCCAAAGGGATTTGCCTTTGTGGAATTTGAAACAAAAGAACAAGCAGCAAAAGCTATTGAGTATCTTAACAACCCACCAGAGGAAGCACCAAGAAAACCTGGTATGTTTCCTAAAACCACAAAAAATAAGCCCATTCCTGCCCTTAGAGTAGCTGAAGAAACGAAAAAGCAGAAGAAAGGGCAAGGGAAGAAGGAAGACAGTCTCCAGACCAAAAGGCTGGACGTGGACACAGGGAAAGACAGCAGTGGCTGCAGAGTGAAGAGCTCCAGGACCACGTCTGAGGGCTCTGAAAGAGAGGTCACTGAACCCCAGAAGCCATCCTCAAAGGAAAGGAAGAAACGGGAAAGAGCTGAAGTAACCAGCTCACCTTAGGTCAGAACAGGGAAGAGGAAGAAAAGTAGCTCTGAAGATGCAGAAGTCTTCACCCCCAGATCAAAAGTCAAGAAAACGGCTCAGAAAGACAAACTTAAAAAAGCCTCAGAAATGGCCAAAGAATACAAAGATTTAGAAGACTCTACTGACGAGGAAAAGGATACTGGAGATACAAAAGACAGATGCATCTTAAAAACAAAAAGGACGCATGAGATAAAACATAAAGAGAGGCACAGAATGGGAGAAGAGGTTATACCAAGATTAGACTGGCAAAGACTCAACATGCAAGTAAGCATATTAGATTTTCTGAATAGGATTGAAAAATATTTTGGTTCACTTCTTAAGATTTCATTGGCTGCTCAAGCTATTTTTAGGAAATCCATTTTTATTATGGTAGTAATATATAATGAATGTGTGTTTTTTTAAAAAAACCCTACATTTACTTAAATACTTTTTTCTTTAACTTGTAAATTAGACTTTTTTTCTAAAGACAAGTATATTGTATACCACAATTTTTCATTAAACATTTGATGAAATTATCTTCCGTAATTCAACCTCAAAGTGATTTAGTAAATAAATGTTTTCAACATTATCATTAAAAAAACCAGACGTACAAATTGGCAGTTACAGAGTAGTCAGGGGGATATAACATACAGCATAGGGAATATAGTCAATAATATTGTAATAACTATGTATGGTGTCAGGTAGGTACTAGACTCTGGAGAATCACTTCATAAGTTATATAAATGTCTAACCACGATGCTGTACACCTGAAACTAACATAATATTGAATGTGAACTGTAATTGAATATTTTTTTTTTAATTTTGAAAGGACAATAGGAAAATATCTACAAATTTTGAATAAGAAGATTATGACCTAAGGTTTTCTCAGCTGAATTTTCTTTTCATGTGTGAAAATACCAGATAAACAACATTATATAGGCAAAGGCTTGGAGAATAGAGAATTCATGAATTCTTTTTGAAAACACTGTTTGGATAAATATATCAGACATTTGCAAGATCTGAAATAACAGGGTATAGATTATACATAGTTCATGGCATTCTGTAAAAGTAATAAAGCAAGGGAAAATAGGGAACACAGGCTGTTTCTAACAGCGGTACTTCCAAAACATCTTTTACCTCAGCCCCAATGTCAATAAATTCGAAAGCAGCTAAAGAGTTATACAATGCCAGCACTTACAGTGCCAGGGATATTTGCAGATAGTCTCATCTAATCCTCTACAACACTATGAGAAAAGAATTATTATCTGCATTTTAGATGTGGGAAGCTAAGGCACAGAAGTACTTGCCCAAGATATCACGGCTTGTGGATGTCTTCAGAGTCTAGAGTTTAACCTCGAGCTGTTCTTCCTCTAACATGACTGCAAAGATGTATTGGTCATTAGCTGCCTGAGGTTCTGTTCTTAACTCTAGATATCTAAAAAAAAAAAAAAAAAAAAAACCAACAAAACAAGTTTTGTTTAAATAGCATCTTCTCGTATCTAGGGCTATTGGCTTTAAAGGAAGTTTCCAGAAAATGCATTTAATTGCTAGAAAGTTTCCTGAGCTGGATTCCTCTGTGTTACGCTTACAGGTTGTTTATATATTGGGGGTGCCAAAAATATATATACAAGTAGCTATTTTGGTCAGCGTTGCTCAAGCAGTAGTTCTCTGTCATCAGAAGTGTCTGGACGCTGATGGTAACCACTTTGAACAGCTCTTGTAATTGCAGAAGTCAAATGTGACTTGTTATTGGTATATGTTATTACAATTTTAATACGGTTTTCCTTTCTTAAAATGTGTGTACATTTTCTTAGCACCCTCTATATATACTGTATATATTTTCTATACTATATATTTTTTACATATTTTCTGACAATTAAGTTCACAAACATGTTGCAGTGATGTTACTAACCTTTTTTGATAGTAGAGGGATTTTTCATTATGAATTTGTACCAACTGGACAAGCAGTTAACCAAGTTTACTATTCGGAAGTGCTGAAAAGGCTGCGTGAAAAAGTTAGATGACCTGAACTTTTCATGGCTCTTGCATCACAACAATGCATCAGTTCACGCGGCACCGTCTGTGAGGCAGTTTTTAGCCAGTGAACAAATAACTGTATTGGAACACCTTCCCTGATCTGGCCCCCAAGTCATCTTTCTTTACCTGAAGATAAAGGAAATATTGAAAGGAAGACATTTTGATGACATTCAGAACATCGAAGGTCATAAGACAACAGCTCTGATGGCTATTCCAGAAAAAGAGTTCCAAAATTGCCTTGAAGGGTGGACTAGGCGCTTGTGTCGGTGCATAGCTTCCCTAGGGGAGTACTTTGAAGGTGACCATAGTGATATTCAGCAATGAGGTATGTAGCACTTTTTTTTAGGATGAGTTTACAAACTTAATTGACCTCATATATGTATGTGTGTATATATATATATACATATACATACATATATATGTATACACACATATATACGTATGTATGTGTATATATATATATACACATATATATGTGTATATATATATGTATATATGTATATGACAGAGCAAACTTCACAAAATTGCAACATAATTCTAAGCCACATATTTGTTTAAGTGATTGCTTTACTTGGATTTCACTTCTATTTCCTCTTCACATACTGGGCTCAGCTAAATGTATTCTGTTTATCAAGGCTTGTTTTACCAAATTATACAGATGTACGAAAATGAACAAGCATGGCCTGAAATAGACCTATGTCTGGGCACATTTGGCTGGAGTGTCCATTTTAAAAGAAAAACCCGAGAATCGCGTTGCTTTACAAGCGTGACTCATGCATGGTTAGTAACATTCCAAGGCGAGCCACTTAAAATATGTCCTGAGTACTGATACTGGCGATGATCTTGTCTTCCATATGTTTTCAAGTGCCGTCATGAAAGTGTACATATTTATGCCTACATTGAACACACTATCTACGTTTGGGCTCTACCACATACAGCAAATGATTAAGAGAACACATTCTGAAATCCTAACTGGATTAAAAATCCTAATCTCCAGCATTTCCTTGGGCAAGTGATTTAACCTTTCTAAACCAGTTTCCTCATTTTAAAAATGGAGATGATTCCTATCTCAACAAGGATAAATAGCAAGAATTACACTAGTTGATGTATAAAGTGCCGAGCGCGTTAATGTATCACATGGTAAAGGCTCATTACATAGTAGGTAAGGCTCCTTAATATTACAGCAACTATGATTTCTATGAGAGACTGTCGGGCATCAAAAATAATTGTGGAATGCAAACGCAGGCAACCAATAGCACAGACCTGTCCCTCTCCTTTATAATTGCTTACCTGCCTCAGGACTGATACCTCGGCTCAGAGCACACTGTCCCCACTCTCCCCCCGCCCATCGCCCATTAATTCATCAAATAAGGCGATTTAAAAACTTCAGGCGTATCTTCTTATGAGGACCCGGACTTTTGAACTGGAAAGCTAAAAAAGAAAAGGTGACAACTGCCCATCGATCGCCTGCTCACTTAAATGGTGCGTCCCATCCGGTGCAGTTGATACAATTTGCGCCGAGCGCTCCCTGTGGATTCGCCAGACGTGGAAGAGGATCCAATTGTCACCTGCCCAGGTGTCCGCGGCGCCTGAGAGAGCTGGGCCAACTCGGCTTGGCACCTGGTGAGCGCTCAGCGCGGCGTGGGAGCCTCCCGAGGTCTCAGACCCGAAGGTGTCTGTTGGCTGCGGTGGGTGCAGAGGTTGCTAAGGGCGCGTGCCTCCCCCCCCCCTTCGCTAGGCTGTCGGGGCTCTCCGGGACAGACACCTGAGGACGCCTCCAATCCCCGAAGGGCGCCACGCCCGCCGCGCCTGCAGCGCGGGGAAATAAGAAGTGAGCGCCAGGCAGCCCAGGTAGAGCTGCAGTCCAGGCTGCGCGCTTCGAGGACGCCAGTTTACGCACAGGGCCCCTCTGACCGTGCGGAGATGGACCCGTCACCGGGTATCGGCACCTTCACGGTGTGGGACTACGTGGTGTTCGCCGCCGTGCTGCTAATCTCGGCCGCCATCGGCATCTACTACGCCTTCGCGGGGGACAGCCGGGAGACCTCCAAGGACTTCCTGATGGGCGGCCGCAGAATGCACGCCGTGCCAGTGGCGCTGTCCCTCACCGCCAGCTTCATGTCAGCCGTCACCGTCCTGGGCACCCCCGCCGAGGTCTACCGTTTTGGGATGATATACAGCCTCTTCGGCATCACCTACTTTCTAGTGGTGGTCATCACCGCGGAGGTCTTCCTGCCAGTGTTCTACAAACTGGGAATCACCAGCACCTATGAGGTAACGGGCGAGGGTGGGCTGGGGAAGGCAGAGGCGAGGACTCGTCAAGCTCCTGGAGGGATTTTCCCGAGGGCAGACTCACCACCAAGTCGAAATGTCTCCCCGTGCAGGTCCATTGCCTTCCTCCCCCCCGACACCCCCCTTTTGGGAAGAGGTGTCCTTTAAAGGAGAAAAACATCTTGGGAGGTACTCCCAGGGTCTCAAGTGAAGGAGACAGCCTTCCAAAGTGATTAAGACCTGTTGTGTTGCTTAAGGCTTTTTCTGCTTTAACATCTTTAATTCCGAGTCAAGGGGAAAGATTTGAAAACTTTTTATCTTGGTGGAGGGTAAGTCATTCAAGTTTCAGCGCCTCCTCCTTGAAATGAACCCCCTTGTTCCAGATCCTCAGGCAAAGCTCACTTTTCCAGGATAGTTGGTGGAAACATTTGTACTTTCCCCTCTCCCCTCTTCACAGACACACCTTCCAAAGAGAGGCTGGCCCTCCAGTGGTTAAGGTGCTGTATCTCTTGTCCCAGTACCTGAGTTTGAGATCAAATTCTACCACTTAACTAGGTGGGTAAACTTGGGTGACATATTTAACTTTTTGTGCCTAGTTTTTCATCTCAAAATGAAAATAATACCACTTACCTCATGTGGTTGTTGGGAGGATTAAATGAGATAATACAAGTGTAGCATTTAGAATAGTGTCTGGCACAGGGTCAGTGCTGAATAAATATCAGCCATAAGTTTTGTCGTGGTGGTTCTGGGAGACGTGGTTATCTTGGGATCACTAGGAAAATTTGACTGCAAGGTTTTTAAACAGCTCTACCTGCCATCTCTCTGGCAGATGATTTCCTATTGCACAGGTCCACTGGGTATAGGTTTTCTCAAGTTGCCTGCAGGAAAGGGCTTTGCAAAGATGGTGACTGTTTGGTTTAAAGAGCTGTTGAATGGGAATGTTGGGGAGGACAAAAGCTCAGGGGATTGGTGGGGTTCAGTTCATTGCCCTCAGTGATCTCCTTCAGTCAGGTGCTAACCCATGAGCCACATACACACGCCTACAGAAGTGTCTTCTCTGATAGGCCATTATCCGGGCAGCTCTGAGTCTCATTCTCAGCAGCTTTCTCTGTCCTTGAATGTATATGGTGTTTGCTCCAATCCAGAGCTACTGGAAGGTGGTTTCCTAGTGAGGCTGGTTCAACGGCCCCAGTGCCACTATAAGTGTTGGTGACAAATTGCAAGGGCTCTAGTGACGTCATCTAGGGCAAGGCACCCCTGGGATTGCATTGCCTTATACTCCATGTGGTCATTGTATTTGGGAGAGTGAAAAGTCTTTACCCCAGAAGTGAGCAGGATGGAATGTCTCTGATTTGCTCAAAGATAACAAACTGATTGCCCCAGGCCAAACTCAGTCTTCAGTCTTTTTTTTTTTTGATCCTTAGGGTGCTTAAAAAAAAAAAAAAAAAAAAAAAAAAAGCATTTAATGATGGTGAGAAGTTAAATAAAACTCCAGATTCTGGCTTCTTTTGACTGGTGACCTTGGGCCCACTTTCCCTGTGGCCACAGGAAGGCAGTTTCTGGCCGTTGCTATCACTCTATACTGAGGACCCATCATTGTGTTTGCATGGTTACTTTCTTATGACAGAGAAATCTTTATCTGCACTTAATGTCTTTATCAAAAAACAAAAGGGAAAATGGACAGGGGTGAAAGGAGTTCTTATTTCAAGGGAGTGGTGAGAGAACATATTTCTTAGTGGCTATGAGGAATATTCCAACACATTAGTATGTGAACACCTGGCCAATGTCACTCACGTATGTTACCTCATGGGACCCATAGACATTTGGGTCTGTGAGCTCTGATCTGTCGTTCCCCAACTGCAAATCTCAGAAAGGCTTTGAAGAACCTGGCAAGATGACCTCAGTCCCCACAGATGAGTGCTGTTCTCGTTATCACTGAGGTGTGCCTCTGCAGGCCAGCAACGTTAACTCCACCAGCAACAGATTTTCCACACATTTCCAGTGGTGGAGCCTACGTTAGCAGGGTTCCAGTTAAAAATGGCAAAAAGCTAACATTTATTGAATGTTTAATCGATGCTGGGCCCTGGGCTGAATGTTTCACATACATTATCTAACTCAGTCCTCAAAACAGCCCTTGTAAGGGAGGTACTATGAGAGCCCCATTTTGCAGCCCAAGAGACTCAGAGTAAGTTAAGCCACAGAAGGGAGCGTGAAGCAAAGTAGACACTTGCCTAGAGGCTGTGCCGTAGTGCGTCTTGGCTGCTTCGGAAGGTTCTGGTGAGGCTTCCTGAAGAATATTTGTTTGTTTTATGCTGAGAGGTAGAGCCATCCATACAGAATAAGACGTCTAGCATGGAGTGATACTGGCATTCTTGCTCAAGTAGTAAATGTCTTCCCATTTACAGTTCATTAGCTAAAATTGGCTGTTCAGAGCATCTTTGCTACCTATCACTGCCTTCAAAGTTTAGTCCTGGTAGGTGTTTAACAGCCCCCAGACCCACAAATAAGAAGTCAAATGCAGGAATGGGATTTCATTCACCACTTCTGCAGTATCTTTCTGGATCCAGCAAAATCTGGGTGTTTGAACTGAGTTGTCCAGACTCTTTTTCTCCCCCTCCCCCTCCTCCTCCTCCTCCTCTTTCTCCTCCTCCTCCTCTCCCTCCTCCTCTTCCTCTTCCTCCTCCTCCTCCATTATTCAGTAGAAGTCTTAGAGTCCCTAAGTTATTCAAAGTTCTGAGGACTGTGAGAGATCTTTGTTGCTATAGGCACCTTCTATTATTCTGTAGTTTTGTCTGGAAATCCTAGAGCCTATGTCTATTAATAGCTCAGTGCCTTGGGCTTCTGGGAGGCCTCCAGGTATTTCTTTAGCAGCCCAGTAACACTGATAGCTGAGATAGTAGACTTCTTGAATCTGTCTTGAGGTGGTCTTCTGTGAGCTTAAATCCATAGGTTTGCCTGGATCCAGCTGATCTTGGGGGGGAAATGCACACACACACACTCAAGTTATTTGGTTCAACTTGCTACATTCTTACCTTTATTACATTCTCTCTTCACTTTTCTTTAGTCTCTAGCAATGTGGATCCATGTACCCAGAAAAGGCCAAAACTTCTCTATTCACGTACATTCATTCCTTACTACAATTTTACAAAATAACTCTGAAGAGAGGACACTGCCCTGTTTCCAGGCTTCAAGACACTTCTTGAGTTTTCTAAATGCCTTCCAGATTATCCTTGGATGATTCTGACAACACGTAATTCACTGAGATTCAGATTCTCAAGGCCTGTGGTTTGGATACCAGCTTCTTCTCGTCTTACTGCTGAATGAACAGTTTACAACATTTATAGCATTTGGTAGTCTCCAAAACTCTGCAAAGCCAGAGTGGAAAGATTTATTTATAGGATCCTCATTTTCAAGAGGAGGAACCTGAGATTTTGAATGACTGCCCCAAGTTTGTGGAGTCCGGAGGAAGGCTGGGACAAGGGCTGGAACTCTTCTCCTTAGGTGCTACACTGCAATATATATATATATATATATTTATTTATTTATTTATTTTTTTACCTGTCAGTTATTTTTGGAAGTCCTACTATATGTTTGTGCTACCCACTCACTCTGTATGAATCTTAGACACATGGTCAGTTTGTTTACTTGTTTATTTTGAATAATGTCGTGGTTACATGCACAGATTTTCGCATCAAATGGTACTTGATTTGCACTGTGCTGGCTCTAACAATTATTAGGCTGTAACCTTGGTGTTCTCTCTGAGCCTTTGTGTTCTCACGCGCTGATACATAGAACCTGCCTGCGGAATTGTTGAGAGGACAATGTACAAAGAAAATAATCTATCAATGTGAGCTGTGGTTATGGAGCAAAATTATCCTGTGTTTTCCTCTGACTATGACCTAACATCAGTTTTTCTTTCCTCTTTTTCCCCCTGCTGTATGAAAAGATTATTGTCAGCCTTAAAATTCTCTCTACATGTAGTGATAATCTTTAAGTTAAAGACTATTTTGGACCCCAGGTTCCTTCCAGTTCTGAAATTCTAGAATTCTCACTCTATAATGCATTATGATATATCATACAGGAGATAAGCAGATTGTATCATAAGATATAGCCGACATCAAGGAGAGTAGGAAGAATTGGCAGGGTCGTTGGCTCTGAACAGAAACTGACTTGGGTTGACTTAAGGTAAAAAAAAATATTGGAAGAATATGGGAGTAGCACATATAACAGGGAAAAGCTGCACAAACAGACTGTGAAAAGGACAAAAGCCACGGCAGACTCTTCAGGCCCCCTTGTCAGAATCAACCTGCTTTTGCTCCATTCATTTTCTCTTTATATTAGGTTGGTGCAAAAGTAATTGCGGTTTTTGCAATTATTTTTAACCTTTTAAACCGCATTACTTTTGCACCAACATAGTATCTTGCCTCTAAGATTCAAATACCCATTGGGAAGAGAAGCTGATTAGCTGAGTTGGGTCATGTGATGCAGGGCACCGTGATTGACAATCCCCTCACAATTGCCTGCAGTGGGAGAGGGTTAGTTTACTAAGTGAATTAAAGGAAATGAATGGAGTAGATACCAAAAGCAAGGGGGAATCAACATTTTGCTCATTTAAAAAATGCAGAATATAAATTCCATTTATATGACGTTCTGGAAAAAGCAAAACTAGGGGTGGAGAACAGATTAGTGATTGCCAAGGTTAAGAGGTCGTGGAGGGTTTGACTATAATGGAGCAACATGAGGGAGTTTTCTGGGGGTGAGGGAACTGTTCTGTATGTGTTAAAACCCACTGAACTGTACTCTAAAACGAGTCAATTTTGCTATATGTAAATAAAAATAATAGTAAAATAGAGAATACAAATTAACTATGCAATTGCTTTACATTTCTAACTCCTTTACTTCCTAAGCTTCTGATTTAAGAAAAAAAGGTGTCCAGAGGTTAAACATATTAACCATGTTTTCTTTTTTGGAAACAGTATTTAGAACTTCGATTTAACAAATATGTTCGTCTCTGTGGAACAATCTTCTACATTATTCAAACAGTAAGTAGCTCTCCATTAATTTATTTGATCTTTTATCATCTAAAATATTTTTAACCAAGGCATCGGTGCCAAGTTTTTTTGGCACCGATGCCTTGAGAGGTAAATAAAGAAATGTTGAAAGTAGGAGAAAACAAAAAAGGAAAAACACTAGTCACTACACAGCATTAACCCTTAAGATCACTAAACAGTGTTTTAGCAAATATATTACTTCCTGGAAAAACAGAATGATTTCAATGAATGTTAAACATTATATTGATCAAGCAACAGTTATGTTGTTTTAGGAAAATATGTTTTTCCCTATCCCACCACCTCACCAAAATCTCTGTAAAGGCATTATTGAGATGACAAAGATATTTGAAAGAGCTATAGTAGCTGAGAGTAGGAATTGTAACAAAGGGAAAACAAATTGTATGCTTCATAGTATTTTGCAACATGTTGAATAGGTTTGAAAAAATTTACTGACATATAAAGACATTAGGAAATACTTTTCTTTATTGGAAAGCATAGTTTAAAAATGAATCATTCATCTCTTTTAAAAAATTGAAACATAGACCCAATTGAAGCAGTCACTGATTGTAAAACAACAGAACCATGCACTCGAGAGGTGTTTTTACACTTGATCTTAGCCAAAAGGCCAAGAAGCAATGGAGGTGTTTTTAAAGCCAAGCAACAGTCCAGTAATTCAAGAATATGCAAGTATAGATTTACTGATTGACACAAATGGAAAGCAGAGATTTGCCAAGCAGTCAGTGACAGAGAATGCTTCCCACCCTTCATCCAGGCTGCTGGAGGCTTGTCATGATCATTGTCACATGATTTATATCTATCTTCCTCTTGGCAGCTAAGTGCTCTAGGGATGGGTTCGATAATAGAAGTCTAGAAAGTTTTCATTCCCATCTCTATTTACAGTACCATTTCTCTAATCAAAAGCTACCTAAGCATTTCTACAACACAAGAGAGTGCCTTTGTAAATTATTTAACTCAACTCTTATTTATATCTTTGTAAATTATATCCCTTAAATTATATCAGTCCTTAACACTTGCAGTGTAAAAGGAAGGGGCCCTTTGGGGTCTGGTAGAGATTCTGGCACAGAGCTGAGGCTGGTAGCTTGTACTCTCTAACAATTCAGACACTCTTTGGATCACTGTTAGAAATGCCAATACAAATGAAAAGTGGGGGCTAGTATTTAGAAGCTGGCCTGTGGTCATGTTTTCACATCTTCACTTGGATAGAATAATGATTGTGGAAATGTAGTTCATCCTTGCAGAAAGAGGGGAGCTTTAGTATCTCCCATTTGAAGGATTTACTTCCATAGATCTAACCATGTAATATAATCAAATATTCAAATACTACATAATATGGTATTTTTATGTTTTTATAAAGAAATCGTAGAATTAGCTTCTATGTGATATATTTGAAAGATCAAGTACAATGGCAATGATATTCTGAGCAAAAATACCTTATTTATCTTATTTACTGTTGTACCCCCGATTACTGAATATTTGTTAAACGTGTAAATGAAACAAATAAACAAAATGAAAAAGATGGAATACAGTTTTGGTTGGCTTTCAGGAATTTTTAGTACAAATTTTCACTTTTGTTTAATAGGCATGCAAAATTTTACAAACGAGTTTCTGAAATTTTCACTGTTTTCCTAATTAATTATGTGGTGATTACCAATAATAGTTTGAAGGATGAGGGGCCACCCACTTTAAAATTTGTATTCTTTCATTCTCATTGTTTTAGATCTAGGATAAATGATTTTAAACTTGAGTTGATGGATTAGTGACTACACAAAGCACATGAAAAGTCCATATTTTTACACAACATTCGTCATAAAATATTTTGTAAGCTATGACCACACCATAACTGGAAAACGAGAATCAACTTAAATAACATTTTTCAAGTTATAAACAAATTTTATTAAGCATATTGAAACTTCTATTTTAATTCATAATTGAATTTATAGAAAAAAATACTGATATTTTATTTTGTAATTCATAGTATTTATTTATTTTCTTCTTCCTCCTAGATTCTGTATACAGGAATTGTTATTTATGCCCCTGCCCTGGCTTTGAATCAAGGTACGTTTTAGAGTTACCAATTATGTCACATTTTGGGATTCATTTTTAATAGACCCTGTTCTCTCTTTGGGGAGCTGGGGAGATGGAGGAATGTTGCCAGTGACCTGCATCAGCTTGAGGTGGGAAAGGTGGGTTCAGTGTCTCCACTAGCAGTTTCTTTGGGTTCCTGGGTCCGTAGCTCCAAAAGTTCTGTAGATCAGTAGAGGGACAGACCTCACTGGGCAATGATTCCCTAGGATATGCCAAACAGCCATTCTCCATTCCTCAGAATGAGCACCCCCTGTAATCTAAATCCTGAATGACTGTGCTTCCTCCCTTGGTGGTTGTCACCAGGAGCACATCTCCAAAGGGCTTCTGTGTTGTTTGGCTCAGTTACATTGTAAAATCTGGCAGGGAGAGAAGATTTTTCTTCTCCCCATTTCTAATGTGGTCCAAAATGCAAAACAAACAGATCTGTGATCTGAAATATCAGATTGTTCTAGGGACAAAAGGACAGATGGCTATAGTGTCCTTATACACAAATGTATTAAGGTTATGCTGATCAGCACAACCTTAAATCTATGCTCTAGATTTGGGCAGATAATAGCAGTGAAGCTGAGATCGTTTACTGAGATAGAGGTGTGTGTTATATCCTCAAACAGCTTCAGGGAAACCCTCTGTCCTTTGACTTCTTATCAATCACAAGGGAGTTTACCTCGAAAACTTCCTTGTAAAATGCACAAGTGGACTTTGTGATGGGAAGGATGTGGTGTACTTCCTGGAGTTAATATAAATTGAAAAACACACACACAAAAAAAAACCCCTTGCTAACTCCACACTCTTAATTTTTAAATTTCATGACGGGAAGAGAAGTGTTATCACCTACGTTATTATAAAACACAAGCAGTATCATTACAAAGAACTCCATTATATAATGTGCTCTTGAATTCTGAATGGTAGGTATGTTCCATGTCAATATTACCAACATCATGAATGCATCATTTCATATGCAAAAAAGTCAGTGGTAAACTTAATAAGTTACCTATTGGCTTTAAGTGTAATTAAAGATGTTGGTTTTAGGGTTTTAAAGTACAGTTCTGGTAAAATGAGAGCACTACTTTCAATCTGTGAAGAAATCGAGGACTCGATTCTTATCAGTTTATTGATCCACTTCCTTGGACTCCATTAGAACCTGGGGACTGCATTTTGACCACTTCAATATCAATTGTGGATTGCACTGTGACGAAGGCAGTAGGCACAAGCATAGATATGTTACTTGGTTTGAAAAAGGTGCGCAGTAGAAACCTGTTTAACTGAATTAAAACTTCACATTTTCTAGGTCCAATCTTTTTTTTTAAATTTATTTTTAGTATGGAAAACTTCAAACATGTACTAAGACAAAGAGAATACTGTATTGAATCCTAATACACCTTTAACTCTGCACTAATAATTATCAACTCTTGGTTAATTCACTCCCTGTTTCCCTCACTAGATTGTTTTGCTGTGAATCTGAGATACTTTATCATTTCATCTGTATTGATTATCTCTTTTAAAAATAAGGATGTGCTTTCCCCCCCCCCCCCCGAGATATAATTGACATTATGTTAGTTTCAGGTGTAAAACATAGTGATTGGATATTTTTCTATTTTGCAAAATGATCTCCACAACAAGTCTAGTTAACATCCATCACCATACATACACAATTTTTTTCTTGTGATAAGCGCTTTTAAGATCTACTCCCCTAGCAACTTTCAAATATGCAATACAGTACTGTTAACTATGGTAACCATGCTGTACATTACATTCCCATGACTCATATATTCTATAACTGGAAGTTTGTACCAGGATGTGATTTTTTAAAATACAGTTACACCATCATCATATCTAAGACATTAACATTCATTTTTTAATATCATCAACATGAAGTCAGTGTTCAGATTTTCCTGAATTTCCCCCCAGAGTTTGTTAGAATCGGGATCCAAATAAGCTTATTAATTGTATTAGCTGATTTGTCTCTTAAGTTTTTCTTTCTTGCTTTTTAAAATTGAAAACTATTTTTGCTGAGATATAGCTTATATACAATAAAATGCACAGAACTTAAGTGTACAGTTGGATGAGTTTTGACAATTTTATACACTTGTGTGTCCACCACTCAACTCAAGGGATAGAATATTTCCATCATCCAATTCCAGAAAATTTTCTTGTGTGTCTTTCTAATAAATCCCCCCTACCATTCCGAGCAGCCAGTTTCTGATTTTTATTACCATAAATTCATTTCCCTTGTTCTTAGATTTTTTTTTTTTTTTATAAATGGAATCACGTAGTGCCTTTTTGCATCTGGTTTCTTTTCCTGAACAAAATATTTTTGAGACATTTATTCATGTTGCTACATGTATCAGGAGTTCATTCTTTTTTTTATTGTTAGTATTTTATGATATGCACCTACAAAAATCTCTTTGTCTGTTCGCTTGTTGATGGACTTTGGAGTGTCTCCAGTTTTAGGCCAGGATGAATTAAGGTGTTAAGAACATTCTTGTACAGGTTTCATTTCACTTTGCTTTGCTTTTTGACACACATTTTCATTTCTGTTGGGTGAATACCTGGAAGCAGTATAAAGTTAAATATGTATCTGTTCTGACCTACCACAGGGTAGATGCATATAGGAAATTTAAAGAGAAACTGCCCAATAGCTGCTCTACTTAGCAAAATGGTTGTTCCATTTTATATGCCCACCCCACAATGTATACGAGTTCCAGTTACTGCACATTCTTGACAATATTTCATATTTGTCTTTCAATTTTAGCTATTCTAGTTGTATGTCTAGTATCTTATTGTGGTTTTAATTTGCATTTTCCTGATGACTACTAATATTGAGCTTATTGGTCATGGAAGAATAAAATAAATACAAAAAGACTAGTAACAAGTAGGCAAAAGACTTGAACAGTTTACAAAAGCAACTATTCTTTCAATCCATTAAATGGTATATTTATTCATTTACACAGACCTTTTAAAATTTCTCTCAGTAATGTTTTATGGTTTTTGATATCGAAGTCTTGTACATATCTCTTAGATTCATTCCTAGATAATTGATGTTTTTGATGCAATTGCAAGTGGTATTGTTTTATAATATCATTTTCTGATTATTCATCATTGCAAGTATATAAAAAATACAGTTGACTTTTATATGTTGATCTTTTTTTTTTAATTTTATTGGGGAACATTGGGGGACAGTGTGTTTCTCTAGGGCCCATCAGCTCTAAGTCATTGTCCTTCAATCTAGTTGTGGAGGGCGCAGCTCAGCTCCAAGTCCAGTCGCCATTTTCAATCTTTAGTTGCAGGGGGTGCAGCCCAGCCTCCCATGTGGGAATTGAATGGCCTCCGCTCCAGAAGCTCAGTGGCAGCTCGTTGTCTTCAATATAGTTGTGGAGGGCACAGCTCCCTGGCCCCTGTGGGAATCGAACCGGCAACACTGTTGTTCAGAGCTTGAACAACTGAACTATCTGACCCCTCTATATGTTGATCTTTTATCCAGAGAACTTGCTAAATTTACATACTAATTCAAGTAGGTTTTTGGTAGTTTTCTTAGGATTTTTATGTTGTTTATGAATAGAGACAGTTTTAGTACTTCTTTTCCAATTGTATTCCTTTTATTTCTCTTTTTTGTCTTACTGCACTGTTACTGTGGGAAATTATATATTGATTTTCGAATCTTAAACTAATTTTGCATTCATGGGATAAACTTCACTTGGTCATAGTGTATTAACCTTTTTATATATTGCTGGATTTGTTTTGTAATATTTTGTTAAGGATTTTTACAGTCCATGAGGAATATTGATCTGAAATTTACTTTTCCTTCAATGTCTTTATCAGGATTTTTGTATCAGTTATGCTGATTCATAAATGAGTTGGAAAGTGTGCCCATTTCTATTTTCTGAAAGAGTTTGTGTAAAATTGTGTATTTCTTTCTTAAATGTTTGATAGAATTCACAATGAAGGCCTCTGGGCCTGATGCTAGTTTTTGTGGATAGGTTTTGGTTTATGGATTAGATTTTTAAAGCAAACATAGTTACTCATATTTCTAATTCTTAGTGAAGTGGTCTTGGTGAACTGTTTTTCAGGGAATTAATTCATTTTGTCTAACATCAAATTCATTGGCATAAATTTCTTTATAATATCCTCTTATTTGTTTAATGTTTGTAATATCCATAGTCCCTCCTAATTATTCTTAATGTTGATAAGATATCCTTTCTATTTTTTTCCTTGCTATCTTACTAATCTTTTATTGTTGTTTTAATTTTTTCTAAGAACCAATTTTTGGCTTTGTTGATTTACTTGTTTTTGCTTTCTATTTCATTAATTTGTGCTATTATGGTTATGATGTTTTTCTTCTACTTTGGGTTTAAATTTTCTAGCTTCTCAAAGTAGAAACTTCGATTATTGATTTAAAATTTTTATTTTCTAATGTAAACATTTAAAGCTATAAATTTTTATTTAAGCACTGTTTCATCTGCATCCCACAGATGTTGATATATGTGTATTTATTATCATTCAGTTCAAAACATTTTCTATTTTTTTTCTATTTCTTTTACCCATAGGTTGTTTAGGAGTGTGTTACATAATGTTCCAATAGTGGGTGATTTTCTAACATATCTTTTTGTTATTAATTTCTAAAGTAATAATACTTTCGTCAGAGAATTATTATAATTTTAATCCTTTGAAATTTATTGAGATTTGTTTCATGGCCCAGGATATGTCCTATCTTGCCCAAAATCCCATGTACTCTTTTTTTTTTTTTTCCATGTACTCTTATAAAGAATGTGTATTGTGTTGGGTGTCATGTTTTACAAATGTGAAAGTTTCAGTTAATTAATAGTGTTGTTCAGATCTTCTATGTCTTTACCATTTTTTTTTACTTGCATCAGTTATGGAACAGGGATGTTAAAATTTCCAAATATAACTGCTAAGTTTTCCTTTTCTCCTGTCCTATCAATTTTTACTAGATGTATTTTGAAGCTCTTTTAAAATCTCTTTTAATTTATAATATCCCTCCTTTTTTTTTTTAAATTGCAATTTATTTGTTGAAGAAATTGGGTCATTTGTTCTGTCAGGTTTTCTAGGTTCTTGGTTTCACTGACTACATCAGCATGGGGTTCATGTTCCCAGTCCTCTGTGTTTCTTGGGAACTAGTAGTTGGAACTAGAAGCTTTCTCAGACTCCGGTTCAACTTTTTGGAAAGAATATTTCCTAGACGGTTTCATTTATTTCCTTCAGAAGGCACAGAATGACAGCCTTTATTTTTTTTTTATTAGTAGCAATTAATGATCACTCTAGGTCTATTATTTCATTAGGATTTATAAGATGGGTATTCTAATTCTATGATTCCATCTTCATTAGATAGAATACTCCTATAAAGAGATACTTCATCTTGTCAACTGTTTGGTTACCATGAAATATAGTTTGTATAGAAAAGGCAGGATAAATGTCTGATTTTCCACCTTTATTTATCAGTTTTATTTGTAATAGATATATACTATGTCAGAGAAGCAATAGATTGGGGGAGGGGGATTATCACTTTGTGAGGGGTAAAATGTCTAATTATTATATTGTTTTGTACACCTGAAACTAATAAGAGAAATAATAAAGTCCCACTATGATTTGAAAACAAAACAAAACAAATTATAAATTGGTTCCCTGCTACTCTCTGCAGGTAACTGAAGGTTTTTTTTTAAAAAATCATTGGGAATGCATGGATTTAAACAGCTGATGTTATTTCATACCATTATGGTTATAATTATTGATGCTCATATTGTCTCATTTTTGTCCAGCAGGAGTCTTCTTAAGTTGTCTTCTGAATCCTTTCGACATGATTCCAGTAGTGCTTAATAGTTTCTTTGTTTTGTGGAATGGCCAGATGTTTCAGTCTTACCTTGTAAATATCCTGGCCCAGCCAGGTATCTGCTATTCTTTTTAGGAAGAAATGGTATTTAGAGACCACAATCTACATAGTAGAGGTATTCATTCGACTGAGTCAGTCATTTATTCTAGGTCTTTTCAGTGAACAGAACTGGAGGATGTATATTAAAGAAAAACTAAATTAAGAAGTTGTACTAGTATTTCCAATTTTTCAAATTCAAATTTTGGATTATAGGGTGTTTGCCTCACGACTTTGATTTTATAGTTTGTCTCTTTTATTTTATGCTGAAACTATTGTTCTTTTAAAAAATATTAATGAGATTATTTATTTTCTTTATGCACATATATACTCATATACGTATATATTGCTTTCTCAATTTTGGCTGCACATTGGATTCACCTGCAGCATTTTAAAAAACACCAATTCCTAGCTCTCACTTCTTGTGATTCTGAATTAATTGGCCTGTTGAGTGTACAAGTCATTGGGAATTTTAAAATCTCTGGTGATTTTAATGTACAAAGTTGAGAAACACTAATGTAATAGTTTTACATTAGCAATTCCATTATTTTTACTAATAATGTGATGCCAAAAACAGTTAAAATTCATTTCTTTGAAGTTCTCTTTTTCCCCTGGGTGTGTCCATAATTTTGTCTTTTTCAGAAAGCATGTAGTTGGAATCATACAGTGTGTAGCCTTTTTAGATTGGCTTCTTCTACTCAGTAATATGCATTTAAGGTTCCTGTGTGTTGTTTGATGTCTGAGTAGCTTATTTCTTTTTAGTGCTGAATAATATTCCCTTGTCTGGATATACCACAATTTATTTATCCACTTATTTGCCTCCTGAAGGACATCTTGTTGTTTCTAAGTTGTGGCAGTTATGAACAAAGCTGCTATAAACATCTGTGTGCAGACATTGCTGTAGTCATGGTTTTCGAGTCTTTTGGGTAAATACCAAGGAGCACAATTGCTGTTTGAATGGTAAGAGTAGAGTTTTGTTAGAAACCGTCAAACTCTCTTTCAAAGTGGCTGCTACCATTTTGCATTCTTACCAGCAAGGTACGAAAGAATTCTGTTGCTCCACATTCAACACCTGGTAGTGTTGGTGTTCTGGATTTTGGCTCTTCAAATAGGTGTGTAATGATACCTCATTTTTTAAAAATTTGCATTTTCCTGATCACATATGATGTGGAGTGTGCTTATTTGCCATCTATATATCTTCTTTGGTGAAATGTCTGTTAAAATCTTTGGCCTATTTTTGAATCAGGTCATTGTCTTATTGTTGAGTTTTAAGAGGTTTTTTTTTGTGTGTGTATAATTTGGATAACAGTCCTTTTTCAGATGTGTCTTTTGCAAAATTTTCTCCCAGTTATGGCTTGTCTTCTAATGTTCTTGATATTATCTTTTCATAGAGCATAGGTGTTTTAATTTTAATGATATCCTGCTGATCAATTACTTCTTCTCTGGATTATGTCTTTGGTATTGCATTTAAAAAGGTATCACCATGCCCAAGGTATCCTGCTTTTCTCCTATGTTATATTCTAGGAGTTTAATAGCTCACATTTAAGTCTATGAGCCATCTTGATTTAATTTTGGTGAAGAGCATAAGGTCTGTATCTAGATTTATTTATTTTTTCCTTGTGCATGTCCAGTTGTTCCAGAACCATTTGTTGAAGAAACTCTCTTTGCCCAATTATATTGCCTTTGCTCCTCTGCCAAAGATTAGTTGACTATATTTATGGGAACTATTCTGGGCTCTTTCTTCTTCATTGATCCACTTGTCTATTTTTGCACCAATAATCACACTGTCTTGGTTCTTGCAGCTTTTTAGTAATCTTGAAGTCAGGTAGAATCAGTTCTCCAACTTTGTTCTCTTTCAATAGCGTGTTGGCTATTCTGAGTCTTTTGCCTCTCCATAAAACTTCAGAATCAGTTTGTTGATTCTACATAGTTTGTCATTATGTACAAAATAACTTGCTGGTATTTTGATTGGGATTGCATTGACTCTATATATTAAATTGGAAGAAGTGACATCTTGACAATATTGAGTCTTTCTATCCATAAATAGGGAATAGCTCTCCATTTAATTAGCTCTTTTTTTCATTTTATTCATCTGAGTTTTACAGTTTTCCTCATATAGATCTTATATATACTGTTAAATTTATAGCTAAGTATTTCCTTTTAGGATTAATGTAAATAGTAATGTGTTTTTAATTTAACATTCCACAGTTCATTGTTGGTAAGTAGGAAAGCAATTGACTTTCGTATATTAACCTGTATCCTGCAACTTTCCTATAATTACTTATTTGTTTCAGGAGACATTTTGTTGGTTCTTTCAGCTTTTCTACATAGATGATCATGCCATCTGTGAACAATGAGAGTTTTACTTCTTTCTTCCCAATCTGTATACCGTTTGTTTCCTTTTTTTTTTTTTTTGCCTTATTATATTAGCAAGACCTTTCACTATGATGCTGAAAAGCAGCAGTAAGAGGGGACATCTTTGCCTTGTGTCCAGTCTTAGTGGGAAAGCTTCCATTTTCTCATCATGAATTATTATATTAGTTGTAGATTTTTTTGTAGCTAGTCTTTATCAAGTCAAATAGTGTTACTTAAAATTTCAAATAGTGTTACTCAAAATTTGAGACAAAGGTCATTTGCTAGCTTAAAAAAAAAAAAGATGAGCTGTTAATAATTTGCAATGTAATTATGTGGAGATAGTTCCTTCTCTAAAAAAAAAAAAAAAATGTGCCATTAAAATATATTTAGGAATCAACAGGTTTATTCTAATAGAGAGAATGTAAACTTTAAAGAAAGCTATAGAACAATCATATTCACTCCATAAAGAATGAAATTTTTATATATAGGATATAAAATCCTATAGGATACAGTATAAATATATATTCACCTATTTGGTTGTTTTTGCAATCATTTTTTCTCTAGCCCAATGGTTCTCAGTGGGGCACTTTTGCACCTCAGGGGATATTTAGAAATATCTAGATACATTGTTTGTTGTTACAGCTGGTGAGGAGGTGCTACTGGCACCTAGTGGATAGAATTCAGGGATGCTGCTAAACATCCTAGATGCACAGAGCAGCCCTCTCCTCCACAACAAAAAATGATTCTGAGTTTGAAAACCTAGTGGGTAAGGTTGCAATCTAGATTTTCCTGAAGTCACACACCCTGATTATGTTCCTTTAGGGAAATTGCCATGACTCTTCTATCTGATCTTTCTCATCCATAGGTGAGGAGTAAATATCAGTAACATACAAAATGTTATGATGTAGAATAATGACCATATATTTTCATAGCATTTTGAAAATATTAAGGACTACAGAATTGGGAGTCATTATGAAAACAACTCTTAAGAGAATTTTGTTTCCCAACATGATTTCCAACATTTACACATGTTAGAATGAAGGAAATATTAAGTATATGTATATGAAGATTTCCTAATATTGTTTTATTTACAAATACCCCTGAAAGTATAGTTTATTGTTAACAACTGAGTGCCTGTCTATGATGTAGATATACAGGACTGGATGGAGTTGAAATGGGGGAAGTGATTCTCTGTGTTGATTCTTGTAGGAAATTCTGAGTTTTTCCAATAACAATTGTTGATACAGAGTCAGCTGAGTGCATGACCATTTAGTTACTAAAAGTTCACAGTAAAATTTAGTCACAGTAAAATTTACTTTTACACTTACGTTGTTTGCCCATTGTTTATGAAAAAATTTTAGTGACTTAAACATTAAAATGGAAAACATGGTTGCATTTCTGATTTTTCAACTGGTTGATTAAACTCTCTATAACTGTCTTTGCAGTTGTCTGTTCTTGGGGGATAATGTCAAATTGAATATAATTAATTCTATCAGCTTTTACAAAAGGTTCTTTCCACTTTACCACAAAAAAACCCTCTTCCTACACACTACATATAGATTATACAATTGTAAGCAAATAAACATGCAAATTTTTGTCACTGAAGAATGTATTGTATTTTAAGTAATTAAGTAACTATATTTGAAAATGGAAACTAATATCTTTAATACTGGCAATTTCATAGTCATTATCATTTTGAATATACCCCTGCTCCCATTTTCTCTATTCTGTAACTCTTTAACTCCTGTTAGATAAGTGTTGCAACTTATTGTCCTGTCCTCCATGTCTCCTAATCTGGTTCATGACGTCCATCTTGTTATATGTGATGTATCCTGGACAATTACAGAGAAAAGTCACTTGAAATCTAAATAGAAGTAAAGTATAATGTAATTTTTAAGTAGAGAAATATAAAGAGATAGATAAAGCCTCCTATGCACACATTTAAGACAGCATAAGAAACATCATGTTTCAGTAAATAAGACATAAAAAGTACAGTGCAGTTTAAAATAGTGCCAGTTGAGATAGACAGAGAGAAAAAAGGAGCTAGGTGAAAGAGGTGGAGAGACAAGAGATAGGAGACAGATAAATACATAGATTTCTCTCCAGCTGATGCTGTGCACAGCATTTTTATATAATGCTGTGCTGGGTGGAATCCAATACACCCAGGCAAAGAAAAGTATTCAAAAAATGGTAGGACAGGAGATCCAAGATGGCAGAGTAGATAAACACTGTGCCTCAGTTCTTCTGTGAACACATTAAAATTACAACTAAATTATACAACAATCAACCTGGATAACCATCTGAAGTCTAGCCAAACAGGAATCTTATAACTAAAAATATAAAGAAGCCACATTGGGACTGGTAGGAAGGGTGGAGACGCCAAACAGGCCCCAAACCTCCCTCTGGAGGTTGAGAATCAGGAGGTATATCTCATCCACGGAGGTTCCCCCTGGAGGAACAAGGGACCCTGGGCTCCCACACCAGGCTCCCCAGTCCTGAGTACTGAAAAAGGAGTCCCCACAACATCTGGCAATGAAAAACAGTGGGGATTCCTACCATTGGGTGGGATGGAAGGCAGCAAGAAGCACAGACATCCTCTTAAAACGGCCCATGCACCGGGTTACTCAGTTCCAGGCACTCACCTTGAGCTCCAGTGGAGGAACGGTGACTCTGGGGGGCTTTGGAGACGTACTGGGGGCAGACTGAGGTGTGTGGCTGCAGGTGGAGGGCTGGACGACAGTCAGCATTTTCCCAGTGAGAGGTACTTCTCCCATGCAGCTGGCAGGCAGGCGCCATCTTTCCTATGTTGAGCCCGCCCCCACAGGCCAAATCTGAACCTGATTGGCCTGGTAAGCTCCACTGCTCCACCCTGCTGACTCAGCTGGGACCCCACCCCACCCAACTCACGCACAACTGGAGGCACTTTCTCCATGAGCAGCCAGCAAGATTATCATTTAAAATGGAAGGACAGATAAAGAGCTTCCCAGACAAGAAAAAGCTAAAGGAGTTCATCACCACCAAACCAGTATTGCAAGGAATGTTAGAGGGACTTCTTTATAAGACAAAAAAACAAAACAAAAACAAAAACAAAATTATGACTAATAAAATGGCAAGAGCTACATATCTAGCAACAATTACTTTCAATGTAAATGGATTAAACACTCTAATGAAAATACATAGGAAGGTTGAGTGGATAAGAAAACAAAACGTTTACATATGCTGCCAACAAGAGACTCACTTCAGATTGAATGACACACACAAACAGAAAGTAAAAAGATGGAAAAAGATATTTCATGGAAAAAAAAAAATCTGGAGTATCAATACTTATACCAGACAAAATAGACTTTAAAACAAAGGCTATGATAAGAGACAATGAAGGATCCAGTAATCCCACTTCAGGGTATTTATCTGAAGAAACTCAAAACGTTACTTCAAGGGGACCTGTGCATCCATATGTTTGTTGCATATTGTTTACAGTGGTCAGGATGTGGAGGCAGCCTAGGTGTCTGGTGATGGAAGAATGGATAAAGAGGAAGTAATACTGTATATACAATGGAATATTGCTCAGCCATGGAAGGGAATGGGTTCTTGCCATCTGCAGCAACATGAATGGACCTGGAAAGTGTTGTACTGAGTGGAGACTACATCAGACAAAGACAGATGCAATGTGATTTCGCTTATATGTGGAATCTAAGAAAAACATTAACAAACAAAACAGAAACAAACTCATAGATACAGAAAACATTTTGATACTTGCCAGATGGGAGAAGGGTTGGGGGTATGGGTGAAAGAAGAGGAAGGGATTAAGAAGTACAAATTGGTGGTTACAAAATAGTCATGCAGATGTAAAGTAAAGCATAGGGAATATAGTCAATAATATGGTAATAACTACATATAGTTCCAGGTGGGTACTAGACTAGTTAGGGGGATCACTTCTTAAATTATATAAATGCCTAACCACTATGCTGTACACCTGAAATTAATATAAAATAGTATTGAATATCAACTGTAATTGATACATTTAAAAGGAGGGGGGAGAGGAAGGGGAATAAGAGGTCCAAATTTCCAGGTATAAAACAAGTAAGTCATGAGGGTGTAATATACAGCATGGGGAATATAGTCAATAGCGTTGTGATAGCATAGTATGGTGTCAGGTGGTTGCTGGGCTTATCATGGTGATTGCTTCTTTAGGTATAGAAATGTTGAATAACTGTGGTGTACACCTGAAACTAATGTAATATTGTATGTTAGCTATATCTTTAAAAAAAGTCTTTAGAAAAAGGACAAGAAGGTAAAAGAAATTAGCACTGTTCAATGACAGCCTTGTACAGATTTCTTTGACTTCATTATATTCATATCATCTCTTCACTTTCTCAGCGCAGTGGGAAAAGTATCAGATGAGGACCTGTGGCTCAGAGAAAAGTGATATGAAGGCCAAGGTTGCAAGAAATTGTAGAGGGGCTCTTATAGTGGGCTGGATACTAGACAAACCCCGACACCAGTATTTATCCAACTGTATCCTGTTTCAAGCAATGTTCCATGACAAAAATAAATGCTATTATTTACAATAGCCAAGATATGGAAGCAACCTAAGTGCCCATTGATAAGACAACAGGATAAAGAAGATGTGGTACATATATACAATGGAATATTGCTCAGACATAAAAAAAGAATGAAATCTTGCCATTTGTGACACCATGGATGGATGGACCTAGAGGGTATTACGCTAAGTGAAATAAGTCAGACCGAGAAAGACAAATGCCATGTGATTTCACTTATATGTGGAATCTAAAAAAATAAAATGAACAAACAAAACAGAAACAAACTTACAGACACAGAGAACAAACTGATGGTTACCAGATAGGAGCAGGGTTGAGGTGTGGGTTAAAAAGGTGAAGAGTTTAATGAGTACAAATTGGCAGTTACATAATAGTCAAGGGGATGTAAAGTACAGCATAGGGAATATTGCCAGTAATACTGTAATAACTATGTATGATGTCAGATGATTACTAGATTTATTGGGGTGATCACTTCGTAATCAGGTATATAATGTCTAATCAGTGTGTTGTATACCTGAAACCAATATAATATTGTATGTCAACTGTAATTTAAAAAATTAAAAAAATTTTTTTGAAAAGAAAAAAAATTGTAGGAGTCAAGAAATACCTTGTTTCACATGCTGTTGGAAAGGCAAGGGGCTGACTCAAGGAGGCTGTCTATAGGGGCAGTAATCTAGCAGAGAAGAGGTATGTGAGGAGCTTCAGGGGAAAGTATAGTGGCGAGATGATTCATAAAATTTAAGCAATTACCTTCGCCCTCCCTGCTCCTTTGATTCCATTGACGCCTTGGCTCTTTTTCACATTCAAATAATCAGGTCTTTGATGTTTATAACTCATTAAAAGGATGCTTCAGCCACTACCAGAGAAAAGAGGGTTTTCTTGGCATTTGAGTGTCAAATAGGTTAATAAGGATAAAAATATCTTGGAAGGTGAGAGCTAGGTTCTCAGACCCCCTAGAGTAGAAATGGATTCCCAATGTTGGGAGGTTTCGAGGGAAGCAATAAGAGTTAACAGATCTGCGGGTCTTTGAGGAAGGGTCTCTGTATCCTACTCCATGTGCTGGGTCCTGGGATGGCCACAGGAAATCACCATAGATCTGTGAGATTTGAAAAACAACAAACCTGTGCCCCATTTCCTGACTGAGCTTCGAGCCCCAAGACCCCACTAAATACAGAGCTGAGTGATGTATCTGGGCAGGCCTATGGCCTTGGGGTGTTAGAGAGACTTTTCCATGAGCACAGAAGCACAAATTGTTGAATGAGGTGTCCAGGCAAATAGGAATTTAGCCTCACAGTTTCCTACAACCTAGTAGAGTAGAAGAACAGCATGAGGGTCAGGAGGGAAGGTATGGGAATCAGACTACGTTTAGACTGACAACCAAAGATCGTATGGTTTCTGAGCACAGCGTGAACATTATAATCTTGGACAATTTGAAAAAATGTAGGCTGGTGGGGGAGTGGTGATGGGAGGAAGAAATATTCTCTTTTGACAGCAGTAGCCAATCCTTAGCTAAAAATTGATTTCAACCTCTTAATGCTTTTCAGGATCTCTTTCTTAAACATAGACATCCGTGTTCACTGCCGTATTCTTAGACAGAGTCCGACCCAATAAATGTTTGTTGAATGAGTGAATCCATACAATTCCTGCCTCTTAGAGTTTTCATCTACCTCTCTGCTTGTATGTTGGTTTTTAAACGAGTGTCATAGGTTTGATTCTCTGGGAAGCAGAGTGTGAGATGGAGTTTGATGTTTATTAAGGAGTGCCTTTGGGATCAACACCTGTGGAAGGTGATGACAGAAGCAGGTTTGGCCCGGGGTGGAGATTGAGCTGTAATGCAGATCCAAGGACAGTCCCTCACGGAGACTGTGAAGTGAGAGGAGCCCTTCAGCGTTATCCCAAGTTGGGCCAAGATAGCCAGGCTTTCATATTGCTGCCTCAATTAGTCCCTGATGGCTGTCACAGGAAGGGGAATGGCTTTGAACCAGGCGATCCTCTTCGATGAGGCACTCGAGAAGGGATGGAGACAAAGGGGGATCTCAGCCGGGTGCTACAGTGTCCACTTCATTTCAGGGAATGTAAAACACTTGTCCAAGGTCACACACCTTGGATGGATATGAACTTGGTTTTGTCTGACTCCAGAGCCCATAATCTTAATATTTTTGTTCTACTGTACCTGTTGATGTAAGCTCACTCCTAAGTTGGTGAGAGTGGGAGATGGAGTTAGGAGGACTTATTCTCAGGTTTCTGGGCTAATACAAAGTGCAGGTCAAGGTGAACGACCTTTGTGTGGCACTGACCCAATCCTTTACGAAATGCCCAGTGCTGTGTTCAGCTAGGAACCTGAAGTGATGGTGCTTTGTATTGCACATTATGATTAACTGATGACTGCTACAGTTTGAAATTGCTACCCACCTACCTTTCCACCAGGATAATTGTCTCTAAACTATTATACAGTCAGATAAAAATGATTAAGTTCAGCTTGAAATGGAGAGTATATTAAAGTAATTCAAATTATGGCACATACTGACTAGATCAGTTTTCAGAGTGTTCCCCAACATATAGTGTCAACACCACCTGGGTACTTGTAGTGATTGAAATTCTCAGGCCCACCTGAGACCTTCTGAATCAGAAATGGTGGTGGGATTTTAATCATGTCCAGGGGATTTTAATGCATGCTAGAGGTAGTTTGAGAACCACACGGTTTTGAAAGCATCCTCTTTGATCCACAAATAAAACACCAAACCAAAGAATATTTTTTATAAAGCAAAACGTTAGGTAAGAGGAATTGGATCAAACACCAATCACCATATTGATTTTCATTTAAATAATTTATTCAACAATTCATAATTTCTTGCATTTCTTCTCGCACATCTACATTCATGGCCACCAAATTGGGGAAAGGCAACTCTACCATCTGAAACAGAGGCATATGGTTTGATGTTTTATTGGTAGATCATGAAGAATGCTTTTGAACCAGTTTTCCTACCAGCATTGGGCCAGATGACTCTAGTTGGTTTGCATTTATCTTTAAACACTGAACTCAGGTTTATCATAGTGAGAGCCTTGTAGAATGTGAGACCGACTGAAGGAAGGGAAATAGTGGGCTAAGTCTCCAGCACTATTTAGAAGATTCACATTCTCTTTGAGTTTTATGAGCACATAGAGTTGAATGTGTACAAGTTAAATGCCTGTATGATGGACTGTCCCTGGGTGGTTCTAGTTCTCTTTTTAACAATGTAAATAATTTATATGTTTTTCAGGAGGAAGAAAACAAAACATAGACCACAGATTTCTATTGACCAAAGAGGATGTTTTATCCAATTTTGACATTTTTAAGAAAGTAAGTTAGCTTTCTTTTTCCTCAAATTAGTAAGACTGCTTTTATCACCTAGATAGACTACTAGTTGGTCTTCAGACTTTTGAACTCTGATGGACGAGGAAGGTATTCGCCCTGTTTGATGATCTATTTTTGTTGTACATCTCTCCCTCCATAGACTACAAAGCTGATTTAGTGAAAGAAAAGCAGTAGTAACAATTATTTAGAAGTGCCTGAATGAATATATATTTTTTTGTAATCACCATGTTAACATTTTCTTTTAGAAGAAACACGTTTTAAGCTATAAGTCCCATCCGATAGAAGACGGTGGAACTGATAATCCTGCTTTCAACCACATTGAATTGAACTTCACAGATCAAAGTGGCAAGATCGATGGGACTCATTTGTGAAGCAGCTGTGATGCTAGATGATCTTACACAGTGTGCCAGTTTTATATGTTTTCTAAGACAATTGGATCAGGTTTAGATTTTTTTTGTTCTATCGTAAGTGTTTTGGGGGGTACTTTCGGGGGATACATTTTTGTTAAAGCCCTGACTTTCAAAGTCCTGATTTTTTTCACTTAACTGCACTCATTAATCAGTGCTACTCTGGAGTTAAGTATTTCCACATCAACATTTACTTCTGGTTTTTTACCATAAAGTTGTAGATGTGAAAGCTATGGAACTTATGACTGCATATGTGTTGAAAAGCTAATACGTACACGCATACTTGATGGTCAAAAGCATATTCTTAAATTCAGGCATTCTTAAAAATATTTTCCATGCCTTTGGTGCTAGCATGTAAATTTTGGGGTTTGTCAAAATCATAATGAATGTTAAATAGAGCTTTTCTCAGTACTACTACATACTCTAGTCTTAAGGAGCAATGAGGTGACAGGTCTGTTTTATGTATATCTTTGTTTCTCATCGACCCCTATCAGCCCAGGGCACATATTAGCCTTGGAACCAATTCTGGCTCAGGAAGGTGATAATCAAGAACTATCCTGTTTGGGACAGAGCATAGGCCCAATGATCAAGTTCTTGGTTCTGTGTGTCTATTCTTGTGCCTTTTGCTTGGTATCTAGAGTTCCTGGCCACTGGCTGCTTGTATTACTTTTCTCAGACTCTCGTTCTTATCTGCATTCCTTGTTTCTGACCCATCAACTTTGATTTTATTGTGCACGTTACCTTTGCTTACCTTTCTAATTTCCTGTTTATTGTCTTGGGCTTGCATATATATATCTTAAGACACCCCATTTGAATCATGCTAACCAATATCCTGGTTCACTAAGCCCCAGCCTATGAATTATAAACACCCATGAGCCTGATACTGACTAAATTACTTTCAACATGGGTACTCATGGATTTGATGATCCAAGAATGTTTACATGATTAGAGTTAGATGATGACATTGAATGCTATTAAGTTAAATTTTTGAATGTCAACTACTTTGCAATTAATTAAATTTAATGGTATATATACTTAGAAATCTTGAATTCTATATTCATCTAGTTAGAGATCTAAATTACATAGGCTAACACTACTATTTTTCTTTAATATATTGGAAATATTAAATATATGCTTTGTTTCATGTTTTAAAATTTCAAGTAGCAGTCTCAAAGTTTATTTTTTTTTTTTTAATTTTTATTTTGCTATGTTTCTAGCTAAGAGTTTGGTAAAGCTTTTAACAATAACTTTTTTTCCTACAGTACCCACATTAGATGTTTAGGATTTTTTTTAGCTTTATAATGTTTTAAAATAGTAATTTCAGAAAATTTAGGTACATTAAAATATTTTATTTTACTTATTTTCTGATATTTAGGTAAGCATGCTCTGTATATTTAGAGGTTGCCAATTGAAAACATTAAGCAATAAAAAATAGGGAGTAGCATTTATCTAAAGCAAAGAGATATATATGATATTTAAATTAACAATGTATTCATAGATTTCATATATGTATAGATGTTATTTTTTAATTAATATATTTATAAGCATACATCAAACTTTGTAAAGCTATAATTTTTTAATGAATAGGAAAATACAGTCTTATTTGTTTTATGTGAGTGTGATTTGAACTATTGTTATTTATTTAATAATTCTAAATGCACAAGTGTGTAGAATTCTTCAATTTTGAAAATCAAAATCAGGTTATTTAAATAATTTTTTTCTCTTATCTTACTGTGAAGAGGTTTTGCAATGTATTGTTAATGAGAGATATAGTACTTCCATTCTTGTCCATTTTCTTTTAACAAAGTATACCTTTGTGATAGTAGGAACTATTTATATTTTACTTTATATACGAGTGCCACATAGAATGCGTAAGAAATCCAAGTGATGTTATTAATTATTAAAAATTACTTACTTTATCTAAATCTTTGGGTAAAATCAAATAGAGGTAAAATGTTACTATATTATCATGTAAATTAAATAATCTAATGTTCTTAATTATTTTCAATCACAACAATCCTAACAGGAGGGAAAAGTTGTTCGATTTTTATTTTGCCACTGACAAATTGTATCACCTTGATTTTATCCTTAATCTCCTCTAATGATGGAACATAACACTAAACACTACCTACCTCACAGAAATAATGTGAGTGTAGAAGATCAGATAGCACTTTATTAACTCAAATAGTGTTACTTAAAATTTCAAATAGTGTTACTTAAAATTTCAAATAGTGTTACTCAAAATTTGAGACAAAGGTCATTTGCTAGCTTAAAAAAAAAAATAGGAGTTTAATTTTAGATATTTAGAAGTTTCAGTTATGTGGAATAGCTACCTGTCTTTATTGTGGAACACAAGGTAAATGAGGCATTATAAATTTTATTTGATCGCAAATAGCACTCAGGAGTAAATTTTGGAATTTTTTAGCTCATGCCGTATTTGGTACTGGACATTCTGCAAGATTATCCTGGACTTCCTGGACTTTTTGTGGCCTGTGCTTACAGTGGAACATTAAGGTATGTACTCTGACTCTAATAACATGGTTTCCTTGTTGAGATCTTTCTTTTGTTATTGGATATTTGGGGGGATAAAGCTGAATTCTAGACATGGGGCACAGATGCTCCAAAGGAGGCAACCTACTTGGGTATCCTCTCTGTTGGTCTAACTCTTGTCTCTATGGGTTAGCAGTCTGTTATCCCACTTTTAACTTGGTCCCTACTATCTAATAAACTGTCACCTCCCTGTAGAGTCACAATGATGATAATCAGTTGATGGTAGCATTCACTGAGGATCAAAAACGTGTGCTCATAGTCTTGGTTTTAAATATACATGTGGCTAAAGCATGGTCAAATGGAAAATTAGAATTAAAATCTCCTATTTACATGCTGAATAATATACACTGACCAAAGAATCTTGTTTTGTGTTTGAACTTATTCATTGCACTTTTCTTTCTGTGTTTGCTCCACAGAATTCTTAACATGTGCAGCATATGATAGTGAGGAACCAGGAAATTAGTATTACTGATATTTATGGCATATGTTAGTGAGGATTCATGGCAATCCTCTCTATGCACGAAGAAAAATATGTTTTGAAATCATGATATAATAATACTGCATAATATTGAAGCTGAATAATAATGAATGTCAACTATAATTTTATATACATGTATATATATATATATATATATATATATATATATATATATATATGGTCACAAGAAATGGAATACAGCATAAGGAAGACAGTAGAAATGTAATGGCTGTATGCAATGTCAGAGGGTAGTAGATTGGGGGAAGGAGGTTACCACTTTGTGAGGGGTATAAATGATAAACGTCTAACTATTACAGTATTTTGTACGCATGAAACTAATAAAATATATTTTTTAAATTCTACATAATCTATGTAGATTTTTTCCATAGACACTGAGTAGTAATTGCAAAATGGAAGCAACCTTAAATTATCCTTTTTCTCTATTAAGCCTATGCATGTTTCCTGAATCATACTTGGATAAGAGTTTCCCGGAAGATCACTAAAAATAATGAAGTAGAAATCTGGTTAAATTTCAGAATTAACAATTTGTTTTTTCCCTTTTTCCTTCCAACTTAAAGTATGATTAAAATTCAAATATTATAACAAAAATGTTACTTTCCCTTACAGCACAGTGTCCTCCAGTATTAATGCCTTAGCAGCAGTAACTCTGGAAGATCTAGTCAAACCTCACTTCAAATCACTTTCAGAAAAGTCTCTCTCTTGGATTTCCCAAGGACTGAGTAAGTTTCCATTTTCACAATTCCATTTTAGCTCTGGGAGATGATTTTTAGATATACCAGCAATTCTTTCCCATGGAAGACACAGGGGAAGAACCTCTGAGTGTAAATATATATACATATGTGTGCCTGTGACTTTGCCATCAAGATCTGGGAGACATGTCAAACAGTTAATTGTCAGGGACCACAAAGAACAATTTCTAGGTGTCTTACTTAGTTTTCCTTTCCTGCCTTCTTCTTAACCCAAATCTGTTAAAATTCTTAACCACAGAAAAAAATTCAATCGTTTTCAACTTTAGACCTCAATTTTAAGAAATATCCTTAGTTTGGAACCAAGAGCCACACTTTTTCTATAGTACCTGAGAAGGAGCTAGCTGTCAGTTTAAGGTAATAGCCTGTGTGTTATGAACTGAAGATAAAGAAACAGAGCATCATGATTTTTGACCTGACTTGATTGGTTGTTCTGTCTGCACACGTACGCTGTCCTGGAGATGGTCTATAAAATTGTGCAAGGAAAGCTCAACTTCTGTTCTTAGATTATAGAACATGATTAGGGGTTAAATATCAGCTTGAACAAAAGGTTTAAAGACCTCTCGTTCCCAAGTGTCCCAAATGTAATATCTGTCTCAAAGACATCTGCCTAATGTACTTCCTTCTTTATTTTGACATCTTGGGTATACATGTTTTGGAATGAACGACCAACAAAACTTTATGAGAGGGCTAACGGTTCTAAACCTCAGCAGAGTAACACTCATAGACTTTCAAAGAAATTGTAAAGGTACTCTGTTTTGAGCCATAATTCTGTATATAATTGTCATGACTATTGCCTGGAATAAGTACTCAATTTATTCCCGTATTCTTCAGTGTCCCCTAAATTTAAACAGCATTGCATCATTTTATCATGTACCCAGTTTTAATCCTCGAGCATAATTTCAGAATGATACAATATTTCCTGAAGAGTGTTTAGACTGGCTCATTGCGAGGTTATTGAAAGGGGGTGGTTTAGTGGAATGAATAGAAGCTTTTGAAACCAGTTAAACCCAATCTTGCTTCATCAGTGTACTACTCACTGTTAGGCTTGAGCAAACAACCCATTTGAGCCTCTGATTCTTTATATGGAAAATAGGAAAAAATAATAATTACCTTGCAGGGATACTATGCGGATTAGAGATAATGCATATAAAACAAGAGGCAGTAGCTGGTGCTCAAAGAATGATGCTGATGATGATTAATAGAGAGATTTATATTAAATTATTATCTCAAGATATTTACAGTAAGGATATCACAGAGAATAACACAGCAGATGCTTTGAATGTGTTTCCAATGGCTTTGAATATCAGAATCCACTATGAGGACAGTTCATGAGCTATCAAATGGAGAAGAATCAAATTAAATATGTTGGAAATATTATTTACTTTAGGATTCAGAGGCATAAAAAATTATTGCAATAAGAGCTCTTTGCAAAGAATTAATGTAAGATTTTCCATTTAGATGCAATAAGATTATTTACTTAATATACTTAACAAAGATGTGAGGGTTAGTGTAAGTAATATAGGAATAACATACTAATCTAATGAATGCACTAATTTTATTGACTGACTTGTGATTTTCGCTGAATGAAAGCCGTTAAAAATAAAATTGGTGTGTGTCAGGGGGAGTTTTCCTATCACTTAAACAATAAAACATGTACTTGGGGAAAATCTGGAAAATACTGAAAGCCAAAAGACCAAAAAAATATTAAAATAAAAAAGTCCCATAATCCGACCACCAGTGGTGGCTTGGGAATTTCTATAAACAACTTTGGGGGAAACAATTTAGTAGAAGCACTCGTCTTGAAGCTGCCTTTCTTTTCTAGTTTAACAGGAAAGGTTGGGTCTGTTGATGGAGATTATGAGAGGGCTAATGGTCCGAGACCATATCCTGGTGGGGATTGACACTTTCCAGGAGAAATGAACACTTACAGTCAGAAGACTCTAATTCCCCATGTTTATTACTCTCCTCCCCCACCAATGTTGTGCAGAGCAGAGCTGAATTGTGTCCTATTTTTCCCAAACGGAAAACAGAGACCTGAGCCTTCCTTTATAAAAAAAATGTTGATGGAGAATTAGATGAATAACAATAGTTCTTCGCATTAAAATCCTTAGAGTTAATTCTAGGGATTCTTATATAACCTGATGTTGTAATTAATCCTTGGACACAATATCAGGGTTTTCTTACCTCTTTACACGTTGCTGATCCTGTAGGAAAACACCCCTCCCCCTCCTCTTTTGCTGGCTCTGACGTACATGGTCATTCTTTACCACAGTCATGTTATTCACTTTGAATCCAAGGTGTGGTAGCTTATTCTATTGAGAATTCTAATCCTCTGGATCTAGACTTTACGCTGGCTTTTATGTCACCCATTTAGGTGTGCTGTTTGGAGTCCTGTGTATTGGAATGGCTGCACTGGCATCGCTAATGGGAGGTTTGTTACAGGTAAGAGTTGACCCTCAAAACTTTGAGTCATAATCACTAAATTCTTCTTTTCATGTTTAATGTTGATGTGACCATCTTTCCAGACTTCTCTTTATATATATCTACACATAGACATAGCAAGGAACAGAGGACTAAATTCTTAAAACTTTGCTTTAACTTTCTATTTTGAGATAACTATAAACTTACATGCAATTGTAAGAAATAGTAATACAGAGATCTAATATACTTGTTACCTGGTTTCCCTCAATAACATCTCACAAAAGAATAGTACACCATTGCAACCAGGATATTGACAAGAGATGGAACATTTCCATCACCACAAGAATCCCTCATATCGCCCTTTTATAGCCACACCCACTTCTCTCCTGCCCTGACTTCCTCCTTAACCTATGGCAATCACTAATTTGTTCTCCAGTTCTATAATTTTGTCATGTCAAGAATGTTATATAACTGGAATCATATAGTACATAATTTTTTGAGATTGGCTTTTTTCACTCGGCATAATTCTCTGGAATTCATCCAGGTTGTTGTGTGTATTGACAGTTGGTTCCTCTTTATTGTTGCATAGTATTCTTTGGTATGGATGTGCTACAGTTTTTTTTTTAACCACTCACTTGTTGAAGGGACATTTGGGTTGTTTCCAGTTTTGTGCTACTATGAATAAATCTACTATAAGCATTCATGTATGGGTTTTTGTGTGAACTTAAGTCTTCATTTCTCCGGAATAAATGCCCAAGAGTGTAATTGCTGAGTGGCGGTTGCATTTTTACCTTTAAAGAAACCTGGTAAACTATTTTCCAGAGTGACTGCACCATTTTTATACCATTAACATGTATGAATGGTCCAGTTTCTTAACATCCTTTCCAGCATTTAGTAATATCTCTAGTTTTTATTTTGGCCATTCAGACAGGTGTGTAGTGATATCTCATTGTGGTATTAATTTGCATTTCCCTAATGGCTGATGATGTTAAACATTTTTTTCAGTCATTTACCAACTGTATACCTTCTTTCATAGAATATCGCTTATCTTTTGCTCATGTTCTCATTGAATTGTTTGTTATTTTTACTGTTGAGTTTTGAGTGTTTTCTATATGTTCTAGATAAGAGCTCTTTGTCAGACATGTGGTTTACAAATATATTTTTCACTTTGTAACTTATCTTTTCACCCTGTTGACAGGGTCTTTTACAGAGCAAAAGTTATTTTTATTTTGAATAAATCCAATTTATTAAGTTGTTTTCTTATGGATCACGCTTTTGATGTCAAGTCTAAGAACTCTTTGCCTTGCCCCAGCTCTTGAAGATTTTCTCTTATGTTTCTTTTCTAAAAGTTTCAGAATTTTACATTTTATAATTATGTCTGTGATCCATTTAGAGTTAATTTTTGTGTAAAGTGTGAGACTTAGGTTGACATTCTTCCCTCCTCTCCCTCATGGATATCAGATTGCTCCAGTACCACTTGTTGAAAAGGCTATCTTTCTTCCATTGAATTGACTTTGCACCTTTTGTCAAAAATCATTTGGGCATATTTATGTGGACTATTTCTGGATTCTATATTCTACTCCATTGATCGATGTGTCTATCCTTTGGTAATACCGTAGTCTTGATTACCATAGTTTTATAATAAGTCTTGAATTCAGGAAGACTGAGTTTTTCTACTTTATTCTTATATTTCAAAATTGTTTAGACATTCTAGTTCCTTTCCCTCCCTATATGAAGTTTAGAATAATCTCCATATCTAAAAATCTTTCTAAAATTTGATAGGATTACGATTAAACCTGTGTATCAGTTTGGAGAAATTGTATCTTTACTATGCTGAAACTTTTAATCTATAGTAGATCTGTCCATTTATTTATATTCTCTGATTTTTTCCATCACCGTTGTGCAATTTTCATTATACTAGTCCTGTGTATATTTAGTTTGATTTACACCTAAGCATTTAATTTTTGAGTGATTGTAAATGGTATTGTATTTTTAATGTTGATGCCCATGCCCATGTGTGCAGTAATATATAGAAATACAATTGATTTTTCTGTATTTATCTTATATCCTGTGATCTTGCTGAATTTACCTATTAGTTCTTGGGATTTTCCACATACATAATCATGTTATCTTCAAATAGGCACAGTTTTATTTTTTCTTTCCAATCTGTTTCTATACCTCTTATTTTCTTATTGCACTGGCTTTGGCTTCCACATCATGTTGAATAAGAGTGGTGAGAGTGTAATCCTTACCCTGTTTCCCAATCTGATGGAGAAAGCATTCAGTCTTTCACTCTTAAGTACAATGTTAGCTATAGGTGTTTGGTTCATGCACTTCACTAAGTTCGGGAAACTCTCCTCTATTTCTATTTTTCTGAGAGTTTTTATTATGAATGAGTGTTGAATTTGGCAAATACTTTTTATGCATCAATTAATCTAATCATATGATTTTCTTCTTTAGCCTGTTGATATGGTAGCTTATATTGATTGATTTTCAAGTGTTGAACCAGCCTTGCCTACCTGGAATCAACTTCACTTGGTCATGGAATATAGCTATTTTTCTATATTGCTGAATTCTATTTTCTAATGCTTTGTTAAGGATTATTGTATTTATATTTATGAAAAATATTCATCTGTAGGGATTTTTTGCTTTTTTGTTTTTGTGGGTTATGTGTGTGCATGTGTGTTTCCACTGTCTGTCTGATTTTGGTATCAGAGTCATACTCACTTTATAATATAAATTGGGAAAAGTCTCTCCTATTTTCTGGAAGAGATTGTGTAAACTTGGTGTTAATTATTCTTTAAATATTTGGTAGAATTCTCTAGTGAAACCATCTAAACCTGGAGATTTCATTTTGTGGTGCTTTAAAATTATGAATTCAATTTCCTTAATAGTCATAGAGATATTCAAATTATGTTTCATAATGGATGAATTGTGGTAGTTTGTGTTTTCAAGGAATTAGTCTGTTTCATCTAAGTTGCCAAATTCATGTGTGGAGAATTATTCATTCCCTTATTATCCTTTTTTTGTCTGCAGGGTCTATAGTGATAGCCCCTGTTTCATTTCTAATATTGGTAATTTTGTCTTCTCTGTCTCTGTCTCTCTCTGTCTCTGTCTCTGTCTCTCTCTCTCTCTGTCTCTCTGTCTCTGTCTCTCTCTCGTCTTGCTAGAGGTTATGTTAATTTCATTGATATTGTCAAAGAACTAGCACCTTATTTCATTGATTTTCTGAGGCTTTTTGTTTGTTTATTTTCAACCATTGACTTTTGCTCTTTATTATTTTCTTCCTTCTGATTGCCTTGGGTTTATTTTGTTCTGCTTGAACTAGAAGCCTAGATTACTGATTTGAGAGTTTTCCTTTTTTATAATGTGTACACTTATTGCTAAAAAGTTTACTCTCAGCAATGGTTTAGATGTGTCCCACAACTTTTTGTATTTCCTTTTTAATTTGTATTTTCAAGTTTTCTTTGAGATGTCATTTTGACCGATGGCTTATTTAAAAGTATGTTATTTAGTTTCCAAGTGTTTGGAGATTTTTATGTTATCTTTCTGCTATTGATTTCATTTCATTTCAATGTGGTCAGAAAACATACATTTTGTATGATTTTAATTCAAGCAAGTCTATCAGCAGCATTTTTTCCAACAGCATTTGCTCATTTCATGTCTCTGTCACATTTTGGTAATTCTTTCAATATTTAAAACTTTTCCATTATTATATTTGTTATGGTGATCTGTGATCAGTGACTGTTGATATTACTATTTTGTTTTGGGGCGCCACAAATTGTGCCCATGTAATATGGCAAACGTAATCAATAAAAGCGTGTGTTCTGACTGTTCCACTGACCAGTCGCTCCTTCATCTTTTTCCCTCTACTCAGGCTGCCCTATTCCCTGAGACACAACAATATTGAAATTAGGCCCCTTAATAACAATGCAGTGTCCTCTAAGTGTTCAAGTGAAAGGAAGAGTTGCACATCTCTAACTTTAAATCAAAACCTAGATATTATTAATTTTAGTGAGGAAGGCATATGGAAAGCCGAGATAAGCCAAAAACTGGGCCTCTTGCCCCAGTTAGCTGAGTTGTGAATGCACAGGAAAAATTCTTGAAGATAATTAAAAGTGCTACTCCACTGAACACATGATATGCTGATATGGAGAAGATTTTTAGTGGTCTGGAGAAAAATCAAACCAGCTACAACATTCCTTAAGCCAAAGCCTAATCCATAGAAAGGCCCTAACTCTCTTCACTTTTATGAAGGCTGAGAGAGGTGAGGAAGCTGCAGAAAAAAGTTTGAAGCTAGCAGAGGTTAGTTTATGAGGCTTAAGGAAAGAAGCCTTCTCCAAAGCATGAAAGTTATGAGAAGCAACAAGTGCTGATGTAGAAGCTGCAGCAAGTTTTCCAGAAGTCTAGCTATGTGTTGAAGGTGGCTACACTAACCAAGAGATTCTTAGGGTAGCTGAAACAGCCTTATATTGGAAAGAGATGACAATATAATAGAAATGATAGATAGCTAGAGAGGAGAAGTCAGTGCCTGGCTTCAAAGCTTCCAAGGACAAGCTGACTCTCTTGTTAGAGGAAAATGTAGCTGGTGACTAAGTTGAAGCTAATACTCACTTACTATTCCCAAAATCCTAAGGGTCTTAAGAATTATGCTAAATCTACTCTGCCTGTGCTATATAAATGGAGCAGCAAAGCCTGGATGACAGCATATACATTTACAACATGATTTACTGCATATTTTAATCCCACTGTTGAGATGAGACCACTGCTCAGAGAAAGAGATCGCTTTCAAAATATTACTACTACTGACAATGCACCTGGTCACCCCAGACCTCTGATGGAGATTTACAAGATTAATGTTTTCCTGCCTGCCAATACAACATTCATTCTACAGCCCATTAATCAAGGAGTAATTTTGACTTTCTAATCTTACTATTGAAGAAATACATTTTGTAAGGTGATAAATACCATAGATAGTGATTTCTTGGGTGGATCTGAGCAAAGTAAATGGAAAACCTTCTGGAAAGGATTCACCATTCGTTTTGCCATTAAAAACATTTGTGATTCATGGGAAGAGGTCAAAATATCAACATTGACAGGAGTTTGGAAGAAGTTGATTCCAACCCTCATGGGTGATGTAGAGGGTTCAAGACTTCAGTGGAGGAAGTACCTGCCGAGGAGGAGGTGTTGAGACTATCAAAGCACAAAAGAATGATGTGATTGATTATCAACTTCTGCGAGAACAAGGCCCGGAAGAGTGGTAATCACTCTTGACTTAAGCATTCATGTAGGTGCTCCCATTGTCTCATGATGTTCCAGCTTCCTTACATTTTACTGCCCTTCTTAAGGATAGCTGAAAGATCATATAGATACTTGAGACTAAGAAGCAAAAACTTCCAAGTTCTAACGATCTCTTCACCAGTGACAAGACTGCCATGTTTTTCAGGAGGAGGCCAGAGACATTAAATCCTCATCCTAATGAAATTAATTGGAAACACTTTAACTTTGGATTCGACATTCCTAATTGCTGACTTTTTACCATTTTCGTAGGCAGCACTCAGCATATTTGGCATGGTCGGTGGACCACTTCTGGGCTTGTTTACTTTGGGCATTTTGGTTCCCTTCGCCAACTCAATTGTAAGTACAAAGAATGAATATGTATAAAGCTTGCTTTCTCAAATACAGTAACAGCTGTACCATTTTTTTTTCCTCACTTGTAAAGATATAGTTCCTATGATATCTGTCATTAGTGACTTGTCTCAATGACTTAAATTACTCATATCGACTTGGCTGGGGTGTACAATGAAGTACTATGCACTGGGACCCTGCATGTGTGAAGCTAAATAGAAACTGTCGGAACAATATAGTGCTATTTCAAATATTCACAATATAGCTAAAGGGCAACATTTCTTGTGCATTTATCTTTGTGCCCTTCTTGAAAATTAATCATTAGCATTTAAAGAAGGAGATTGCCAGCCTCATATTTGAGAGATTTAAGGGCAATAGAACTGAGGATACCTGTGAATATCCAGAATACAGCAAAGAGTAGCAATGAGAACTCACCAATTTGGCTAGAAAGTTTCTGCTCTTCATATTTAAAGCTATATCTCCAACAACATGGTTCTAGCCCTAAAGGGGTGATGATAGTTGGGAATAGTATCCAAAAGAGGGCATATCTCTGTTCTTCTACAAAGATATATCTGTATTTCAAAGAACTAAATTTTGTTTGGAATAAATGAAATTGAAATTATTTCTCTGAAAGTCAGAAGAAAGTCCATTGGTTCAGGCCTGCTATAAGATGAAGTTTAGGAAAAACTGCTAACGTATATGGTTTTTTCAGACAAATGTAGAATAACCATAGAGCTATGACTTTACATATAGGATTCCATTTTCCTCATAATGCATTAAGAATTAGTAAGGCAAATACTAATATGGGCTTTATGTCATTATTATTACTAATAAGGGTAAAAAGGATCTAATATATGGTGGTGGAAAGAGAACTGACTCTGGGTGGTGAACACACAGCGTGATTTATAGATGATGTAATACAGAACTGTACACCTGAAACTATGTAACTTTACTAACAATTGTCACCCCAATAAACATTAAAAAATAATAATTCTCAATGAAGTATCATACAAAAAGCTAGTTTGGTAGAAATTGATTATAATGAGAGAGTAGTTTGTGCCTACCTCAGAATGTTAAAGCTTTGATTTGACTCTTTGTATTATGAAATGCATAGTGATTTGTTGAGTGCATGAAAAATTTTAAAAAGACTGACTTTTGGTTTTTGACATTTATTTCCACCATGAGTTGCCTCCAGAACAACTGTAGATGACTAGGTCCAACATGCACTTTTTCAGGGAAGTAAGATTACTATTTTTATAAAAGGGGAAGTACCTCTTTTTACTATATCCACATTTTTCACTAGGGGAATATCTACCCTTACCTTGGAGTGGACTTCCTGCTTTTCTCACTCTCTCCTTCCCTCTCTCCCTCCTTCTTTCTCTCCTTCCATCCTTTCCTTCCTTTGCTTTTTATCCTCCCTCTTTTCTTCCTTCCTTCCCTGCCTCGCATTCAATCATTCATTCGTTCAGTGAATATTCACAGGCCTAGAACTATCCTGGGAGTAGAGCGCACTGAACATTTCTGCCCTCGTGGGTTTTGTAATTTTATGTACCCTTGACCAAGTCATGTACAGTGCTAAGGCTAAGCAAATCTGGCCTGTCAACAGCTGGTCACCCTACTATTCCAACCTCATAATGTTCAAAAGTATTTGTCGTGTGCTTACAATATGCCCAGCGCGATGCTAAGTGCTGGGGCCTCAAAATTAAGGAAACCTAATTCTGCTTTCAGGGGCTCACAGCTTAAGGAAAGAGCTCACAGTCTTTGTTCCCAATATAAATCCTCTGATCTATTCAGTAGCCTTCTCATTCTTCCACCAACACGCTGTTTGTTTGTTTGTTTGTTTGTTTGTTTCTACCCCATGATTTTGCTTATGTTTCCCCCTTACTGCAGATATTGTCCCCCTCCTCTCTATGTGGAGCCCAAGGGACAAGCTCCGCTATCGCTATCTGATCATTATTCTTAGAGAAAGGGGGGAAATTCCACCACAGAGGAAGAGGCTTCACAGCTCCTTTTTTGTGTTTTGCTTTGCTTTTGTCCTCATCATTTGGAATTAGAGCTTATATCATTCAAGGGCTGGCAGAGCACCTGAATCACTGGTAAAAAGCACAAGCAGGGGACCCAAGTAAGTCTTCCACAGATTGGGAAGCCAAATATCTTCAGAGAGGATGTCTCCATTTATCTTTGGAAATATTTGGTTTGGTTGTATGCATTGTTGCCGTCACTTGTGAAAACTGCTTGCTATTTTCGCCCTAATTACTCTGCAGCACAGTTACAGTCATGTATGTTGTTAAGTATAGGAATAAACTCTGTGTGTGCTTTCTTCTTCGTAGTCTGTTGCTCATATGACATGCCATCTGTTCACAGATTAAATACAAATAGAGGGAACAATTGGTCTGGAGTCAACTACAGGAGCATTGTAGTTATTTGGGTGTGAAGAGATGACGAGGCCAGAACAGAGGGCTGGCCATCAAACAGAGTAGAAGGGATGGAAGTATGAGACATGTGAAAAGAAAGATGGGCAGGAATTGGTGATTGGCTAGATAGGGATATGAAAAAGGGGATGGGATTACAGAGTCCCCATGGCTCTGGGCTGAGGGAGCAGGGGTCCATGCTGCCCTTGACAAGAGGCAGGGTCTTTCGAAGGGCAATAGTTTTAGGAGGGAAGCTGATAAATTTGGCTTAGACCATGTTGATTCTGACCTTCTAATGTTAATTTCCATCTCAAAGCAAGCTGTGTTATTTTCCTTTTAAAAACACTCTTGTTTTGCAGGGAGCACTTACTGGTGTGCTGGCTGGATTTGTCATTTCTTTCTGGGTTGGAATTGGAGCTCAAATTTATCCTCTGCTTCCTGAGAGAAGTATGCCACTAAGCCTTGAAACTTACGGCTGTAATACCACACACAATGGGACAGATTGGATGTCAACCACAGAAGTGCCGTTTTCTACCAGTGCTTTTCAAGGACACAGTGCTGAAAGGTATTAAGCTTTATGATGTCATATTTAAAAATATGTGTACGACAGGTAGAGAACCCTAGTTAATTTTTGTCTTACCTGCAGCCCTGTGATTTTACCTAATTCTGAAATGAGCAAAGTCCATGTGGCTTTCTGGCTATAATATTTGGTTTAGAAATAGCAAAAAATGGCATATTTTCTTAACTTCAATAGAAACTTCTGCCTCACCTACAGATCCAGAGAAGACTTCAATGGTAACAACAATAACAAAATTCCATTATGGGTAAATGCTACCAAACACCAGTTCTAGTCGAATGAAAACTTGTCTTTGTCAACTCAAAAACTTTTATTAGGTTGGTGCAAAAGTAATTGCGGTTTTTGCAATTATTTTTAACCTTTTAAACCGCAATTATTTTTGTACCAACCTAACAAAATGAAAAGCTCAGTTATAAAAGAAACATTGCTTGCATAGCCTTACTAACTAAAAGCTGCAATTATCTAAATATGTTGGAAATTGCTATTTGTTTAATTTTAAAGATTCCAAATCTTTAGAGAACAAGCAATGAGTTGTACCTGTGATCTTTCTGCTAGAGTTTTCAGTATGCAGTAGTACACTTTGGAGCTTTTCAATACTGATGTCTGATTTCATGAAATGATATAGACCTGTTGGTAGATGAGTGTTTAATTGTATAGTGGATGTAAGAGCAAGGCTTTCTTTAGTGGGTATAAGTTTGAACAACTCTAGTTTGAACTGTGTGGGTCCACTCATATGGATTTTTTTCAATGAATATGTACAGTACTGTAAATATAGTTTCTTTTCCTTTGATTTTCTTAATAACATCTTCTTTTCGCTAGTTTACTTTATTGTAAGATACAGTATATAATATATGTAACATACGAAATATGTGTTCATCAATTGTTTATGTTATTGTTAAGGCCTCGGGTCAACAGTAGGCTATTAGTAAAGTTTTGGGGGAATCAAAAGTTACATGCAGATTTTGTACTGTGCGGGGGGTGGGGTTGGCGCCCCATTACCCATGTTGTTCGAGAGTCAACTGTATAAATGTCGGGCCTTAAAGCATAAACGCCATAGTTATGTCCAAGGAATGCAAAATAAGGCCACTGTCCCCAAAGTATTGCCCCGGTTCCAGCTTGCCTAGAATGAAACCATTAGAGAATCATTCCCTTTGGGTCAAGACATAGTACCTCCCTCTTAAAATGGACACACTCCTGAGAGAAGAAATGTGACAATTATTATTAGTGGTTCATGTCCTGCAGGGATTTCAACTATGAGAATGCTTGCTGGTGGGGATTCAAGGCTGGTAAACGCTGTATGGGGAGAGAGAAAAGTCGTTCTAGACCCTGGAGCATATTTGGGGGAGGTTTGACTAGGTGCGCTGCTATGGGGAGAGGGGTAAGGAAATGCAGGGAGCAGTCTGGACAAGCATGAAAGCACTAACACGAATGTCAGGAAGTCATTAGGGAGAGTCAGAAGGGGAGAAAAGATTAATGGAAGAGCAAATGGGCAGAATTCAGGATGTGCTTGTTTCACAGTTTTACTCAGCATTTGTCCTGATTGTGTAAATGTCTCTTTTAATTTAAGAATCTAAGACAAAATTGTTATTTGGATTCCTGAAACAAATAGATTAGCTGAGGTTTACCGTGTGCCTGGTACCATAATAATCACTTTTATATGTTAGCTTATTTATAAAATAGCTAATAAACAAGAGCTTTTGAGCATGAACTCCGTACTCAGTCCTGGGCTGGCTGTTTATACAATACTCATGGAAAGTCTTCCCCTCCCATTCTCTGTGGTTCCTGCCTTACAGGAAATTATAATTTAGCTGGAGAGAATGTGTCAATATACACAAAACAATTAACTCAATAAACACGATAAGTATAATAACTAGCACATGGTAAATAGCTAATAAATACTTGATACATAATTGTTAATAGAATGAATATAAACAAAGATGGAGTGCAGGTTAGCACGAGAGACGTAGTACTACTTGAAGAATGCAGAGTTTGGCTAGAGAGAGAGGTCTGGAAAATCATTCCTGGTCACAGAAAATGACCAGGAGGAAAGTTAGACAAGAAAATAAACAATTTTTTGTGATAAGTGGTATTCATAGGCCATCCTGGGAGCCAGGAGGAGGAAGAGCCTAATTATTCCTGGGTGGAGTCAAGGAAACCTTCTTAGAGGAGTATTACATGAGCAGGAGTTCATCAGGTGATCAAGGTTGGGCAGAGGGACAAAAGGAAGGAGGAATGTAGATTGCGAAATGGAAAAGCAACGTATGCAAAGGCATGAAGGCCCAAAGCCAGATGGCACCGTAGGAAACCATATGTAATTCAATGTCGTAGTTCAGTATCGCTAGTGTACAAGAGGAGGGAACAACACAGCTGAAGATGAAGTAAGATACCCTTTGGTTGCCTAGCTTCTGGGTGTCAGTGACCCAGATTGAGTTTTTATTTTTTAAGTTCCCAGTACTTGTGCACTGTGCTTTGGTCAGCTGGTGTTTACTTCTCTCTAGGACGCTTTGGTAAGAACTTTTCTTATTCCGATCTCAGGTAAATGTCCCTTCTTCACACAGGCTTTCCCTGACTCCATATTAGAGTGTAGTTCCTTCTTTCCACCCTGTTAATGCCACACTACCTTGCTTTATTTTCCGTATAGCACTTTCCATCAGTGGAAATTATTATATTTATTAGTTTACTTGTTTATTGTATTTCTCTCCCCATTAGAATGTAAACTTTATGAGGGCAGGAGTCTTATCTACCTTGTTTATGGTAGACTTTCCAATGACAAGAACCATGCATGGCACATAAAGCAGACTTGAAGGAATACACATGGACATTTAGTATTATAGTATATGGTCAAGGTTAAGACCTTGACCTGATCCAATAAGAAAAAATTAGGATAGCAGATTATGCCATTTAAAACATTATTAAGTATTGTATTTTGACACTGCCATGAGGATTATTGACACATACTCTTAGTTGCTAGTAGCATTACATGAAATCTTATGGTTCTGCTTCTGCTCTCTCTTAGGACTCCACTGATGGATAACTGGTATTCTATTTCCTATCTATACTTCAGCGCTCTTGGAACCTTGGTAACATTATTCGTGGGAATGCTTATCAGTCTACCAACAGGTAACTATAAACACTACTATTGCTGTATTTACCTCTATGAGGTCTAACAATTAAGGTATCAAACTTATTGCAACAATGTGCCTAACCTTTTTCGCTACCAGAGGGTCCAATCATTATGAATGTGTACCACCTGGACAAACAGTTAACCAAGATTACTATTTGGAAGTGCTGAAAAGGCTGCGTGAAAAAGTTACATGACCTGAACTTTTTGCCAACAATTCATGCTCTTGCGTCATGACACTGCACCAGCTCTTCTAGCTTACCATGTTGCTGTTGAGAATGGGAATGCATGCTACCTGTTGACCTTCGCACGTGACCCATTTCACAGTGGCTGCTTTGTCCTAGGCCCTCATTGGGGTCCTATGAATCTGAAGGCCCAGGTCCTTCAGTTTGAGGGCATTTTCCTGCATTATTTCTTTTGTGATTTCCTGCCATTTTCTAATTTTCTCTTTCTGGAAACTCCTATTAGTCAAATGTTTGAGTTTTTAGACCGTTCTAATTTTCTTATCTTTTCTCTCCAATTTTCCATCTTTGTGTCTTTTAGGTCTACTACATGGGATACTTTTTCAATTACTTTTCCAATAATTCTCAAAGGAGCACTCTGAGCCCATCTTGAGAATAGTCTATAAGGGAAGGAGGGCAGGTAGAAGGCTATTGCAGGAATCCAGGTGAGCGGTCCCAGTGGCTCAGATCAGGGTAGTAGTGTGGAGTTTGTGAAAAGTGTTGGGCTCTCTAATTTTGTACATTCCCTCCCACGTGGACATCCGTAGGAACCAAACTAGGAGGAGGCATTTCCACTGTCCTCTTTCTCAGATGGGTAATAACTAGTTAGAAGTCTTACACTTTGTCCAAGTATGTGTGATATCTTGGTGTGCCTTATGCTACAAAGCTATCAGCACTGTGACACTTTAAGGAATCCAGCTATCAATCATTGTGTTTTGGCACCTGGACAGCACTGTCTTTCAAACTTCTGACACTTGTATTTATAATTAATGAATTATGTTAATAATTACTGGTGATAATATAATTATATCCATCATTATATTAATTATATTTATTATACATTTATAATAAAGTCTGTAGCTATTTGTTACCTCTCAGTTGTTTTAAACTATTCTCTTTCTTTTCAAAAAGGATAGTGCTTTTTCTCATAAATAAAATGACCAGCATAGTAGGTTTATTCTCTTATCTATTGTGATATATTTTAAGGAAGATTTTAAACTTTTCTCACCAGTAACCCAATTGTTCAGATCTGGAATACTCCTAACCAATCTTCTTGTACTATTTGACCGTTGGTCCTTATTCACCCATTTTTTGTTTTTCTTTAAGAATGGGCTATTAGAGTACTCCTTTTTTTCCCCCTTAAATGCTTTGATTCTGATAACCATATACAACCATATATTGTGTTTTAAAAAGTAATGCTTTTTCTAGGTGAGCAGGCATGCAGTGATAAAAAACACTTCAATTTTATGAATTTCATAAATGACTTACTCCCACTCCACAGCAGCAGTGAGCACATTGGAAAAAAATCTGGAAATGTAAAATCCTGGCACTCCTTGGGAAATATATTTTAAAATCTACCATAGGATACTAAGAATCTAAGAATTCAGGCCAGACAGACTTGGTGGGCATTTCAGCTTTACCTAACCATGTACTGTGCACCATGCGTGTAGCTCTTCATCAGAAAAGTAGGGTAAATAATTCCCTAAGTAGACTGTGAGCTAGTTAGACTGTGAGTGCAGTGACTGTTTTATTCATCTCTTCCTCTAGAACACCTAGTAGGGTCTCTAGCACATGTAGGCATTCAACAATGTTGAGTCAATTAATTTACAGTTGATCCTATCTCTAGGACAGCATAGGCTCCCATAATTAAGTCTAGTATTTTTTACTAAACTTGTGGTTCTCAAACATTAGAGGACATAATAATCAGTTTGGAAATTTGGTAAAATTCAAGATTCAGTGGCCCCACCCCCAAGGTTCTAACTGGGTTAATCCAGGTTGGAGTCCAGGGACCTGCTAGTACATCTCCTAGGTGATTTGGGTAGAGGTAGTTTGAGAACCACACGGTTTTGAAAGCATCCTCTTTGATCCACAAATAAAACACCAAACCAAAGAACATTTTTTATAAAGCAAAACATTAGGTAAGAGGAATTGGATCAAACACCAATCACCATATTGATTTTCATTTAAATAATTTATTCAACAATTCATAATTTCTTGCATTTCTTCTCGCACATCTACATTCATGGCCACCAAATTGGGGAAAGGCAACTCTACCATCTGAAACAGAGGCATATGGTTTGATGTTTTATTGGTAGATCATGAAGAATGCTTTTGAACCAGTTTTCCTACCAGCATTGGGCCAGATGACTCTAGTTGGTTTGCATTTATTTTTAAACACTGAACTCAGGTTTATCATAGTGAGAGCCTTGTAGAATGTGAGACTGAATGAAGGAAGGGAAATAGTGGGCTAAGTCTCCAGCACTATTTAGAAGATTCACATTCTCTTTGAGTTTTATGAGCACATAGAGTTGAATGTGTACAAGTTAAATGCCTGTATGATGGACTGTCCCTGGGTGGTTCTAGTTCTCTTTTTAACAATGTAAATAATTTATATGTTTTTCAGGAGGAAGAAAACAAAACATAGACCACAGATTTCTATTGACCAAAGAGGATGTTTTATCCAATTTTGACATTTTTAAGAAAGTAAGTTAGCTTTCTTTTTCCTCAAATTAGTAAGACTGCTTTTATCACCTCGATAGACTACTAGTTGGTCTTCAGACTTTTGAACTCTGATGGACGAGGAAGGTATTCGCCCTGTTTGATGATTTATTTTTGTTGTACATCTCTCCCTCCATAGACTACAAAGCTGATTTAGTGAAAGAAAAGCAGTAGTAACAATTATTTAGAAGTGCCTGAATGAATATATATTTTTTTGTAATCACCATGTTAACATTTTCTTTTAGAAGAAACACGTTTTAAGCTATAAATCCCATCCGATAGAAGACGGTGGAACTGATAATCCTGCTTTCAACCACATTGAATTGAACTTCACAGATCAAAGTGGCAAGATCGATGGGACTCATTTGTGAAGCAGCTGTGATGCTAGATAATCTTACACAGTGTGCCAGTTTTATATGTTTTCTAAGACAATTGGATCAGGTTTAGATTTTTTTTGTTCTATCGTAAGTGTTTTGGGGGGTACTTTCGGGGGATACATTTTTGTTAAAGCCCTGACTTTCAAAGTCCTGATTTTTTTCACTTAACTGCACTCATTAATCAGTGCTACTCTGGAGTTAAGTATTTCCACATCAACATTTACTTCTGGTTTTTTACCATAAAGTTGTAGATGTGAAAGCTATGGAACTTATGACTGCATATGTGTTGAAAAGCTAATACGTACACGCATACTTGATGGTCAAAAGCATATTCTTAAATTCAGGCATTCTTAAAAATATTTTCCATGCCTTTGGTGCTAGCATGTAAATTTTGGGGTTTGTCAAAATCATAATGAATGTTAAATAGAGCTTTTCTCAGTACTACTACATACTCTAGTCTTAAGGAGCAATGAGGTGACAGGTCTGTTTTATGTATATCTTTGTTTCTCATCGACCCCTATCAGCCCAGGGCACATATTAGCCTTGGAACCAATTCTGGCTCAGGAAGGTGATAATCAAGAACTGTCCTGTTTGGGACAGAGCATAGGCCCAATGATCAAGTTCTTGGTTCTGTGTGTCTATTCTTGTGCCTTTTGCTTGTTATCTAGAGTTCCTGGCCACTGGCTGCTTGTATTACTTTTCTCAGACTCTCATTCTTATCTGCATTCCTTGTTTCTGACCCATCAACTTTGATTTTATTGTGCACGTTACCTTTGCTTACCTTTCTAATTTCCTGTTTATTGTCTTGGGCTTGCATATATATATCTTAAGACACCCCATTTGAATCATGCTAACCAATATCCTGGTTCACTAAGCCCCAGCCTATGAATTATAAACACCCATGAGCCTGATACTGACTAAATTACTTTCAACATGGGTACTCATGGATTTGATGATCCAAGAATGTTTACATGATTAGAGTTAGATGATGACATTGAATGCTATTAAGTTAAATTTTTGAATGTCAACTACTTTGCAATTAATTAAATTTAATGGTATATATACTTAGAAATCTTGAATTCTATATTCATCTAGTTAGAGATCTAAATTACATAGGCTAACACTACTATTTTTCTTTAATATATTGGAAATATTAAATATATGCTTTGTTTCATGTTTTAAAATTTCAAGTAGCAGTCTCAAAGTTCAATGTTATTTTTTTAATTTTTATTTTGCTATGTTTCTAGCTAAGAGTTTGGTAAAGCTTTTAACAATAACTTTTTTTCCTACAGTACCCACATTAGATGTTTAGGATTTTTTTTAGCTTTATAATGTTTTAAAATAGTAATTTCAGAAAATTTAGGTACATTAAAATATTTTATTTTACTTATTTTCTGATATTTAGGTAAGCATGCTCTGTATATTTAGAGGTTGCCAATTGAAAACATTAAGCAATAAAAAATAGGGAGTAGCATTTATCTAAAGCAAAGAGATATATATGATATTTAAATTTACAATGTATTCATAGATTTCATATATGTATAGATGTTATTTTTTAATTAATATATTTATAAGCATACATCAAACTTTGTAAAGCTATAATTTTTTAATGAATAGGAAAATACAGTCTTATTTGTTTTATGTGAGTGTGATTTGAACTATTGTTATTTATTTAATAATTCTAAATGCACAAGTGTGTAGAATTCTTCAATTTTGAAAATCAAAATCAGGTTATTTAAATAATTTTTTTCTCTTATCTTACTGTGAAGAGGTTTTGCAATGTATTGTTAATGAGAGATATAGTACTTCCATTCTTGTCCATTTTCTTTTAACAAAGTATACCTTTGTGATAGTAGGAACTATTTATATTTTACTTTATATACGAGTGCCACATAGAATGCGTAAGAAATCCAAGTGATGTTATTAATTATTAAAAATTACTTACTTTATCTAAATCTTTGGGTAAAATCAAATAGAGGTAAAATGTTACTATATTATCATGTAAATTAAATAATCTAATGTTCTTAATTATTTTCAATCACAACAATCCTAACAGGAGGGAAAAGTTGTTCGATTTTTATTTTGCCACTGACAAATTGTATCACCTTGATTTTATCCTTAATCTCCTCTAATGATGGAACATAACACTAAACACTACCTACCTCACAGAAATAATGTGAGTGTAGAAGATCAGATAGCACTTTATTAACTCAAATAGTGTTACTTAAAATTTCAAATAGTGTTACTCAAAATTTGAGACAAAGGTCATTTGCTAGCTTAAAAAAAAAAAAAGATGAGCTGTTAATAATTTGCAATGTAATTATGTGGAGATAGTTCCTTCTCTAAAAAAAAAAAAAATATGTGCCATTAAAATATATTTAGGAATCAACAGGTTTATTCTAATAGAGAGAATGTAAACTTTAAAGAAAGCTATAGAACAATCATATTCACTCCATAAAGAATGAAATTTTTATATATAGGATATAAAATCCTATAGGATACAGTATAAATATATATTCACCTATTTGGTTGTTTTTGCAATCATTTTTTCTCTAGCCCAATGGTTCTCAGTGGGGCACTTTTGCACCTCAGGGGATATTTAGAAATATCTAGATACATTGTTTGTTGTTACAGCTGGTGAGGAGGTGCTACTGGCACCTAGTGGATAGAATTCAGGGATGCTGCTAAACATCCTAGATGCACAGAGCAGCCCTCTCCTCCACAACAAAAAATGATTCTGAGTTTGAAAACCTAGTGGGTAAGGTTGCAATCTAGATTTTCCTGAAGTCACACACCCTGATTATGTTCCTTTAGGGAAATTGCCATGACTCTTCTATCTGATCTTTCTCATCCATAGGTGAGGAGTAAATATCAGTAACATACAAAATGTTATGATGTAGAATAATGACCATATATTTTCATAGCATTTTGAAAATATTAAGGACTACAGAATTGGGAGTCATTATGAAAACAACTCTTAAGAGAATTTTGTTTCCCAACATGATTTCCAACATTTACACATGTTAGAATGAAGGAAATATTAAGTATATGTATATGAAGATTTCCTAATATTGTTTTATTTACAAATACCCCTGAAAGTATAGTTTATTGTTAACAACTGAGTGCCTGTCTATGATGTAGATATACAGGACTGGATGGAGTTGAAATGGGGGAAGTGATTCTCTGTGTTGATTCTTGTAGGAAATTCTGAGTTTTTCCAATAACAATTGTTGATACAGAGTCAGCTGAGTGCATGACCATTTAGTTACTAAAAGTTCACAGTAAAATTTAGTCACAGTAAAATTTACTTTTACACTTACGTTGTTTGCCCATTGTTTATGAAAAAATTTTAGTGACTTAAACATTAAAATGGAAAACATGGTTGCATTTCTGATTTTTCAACTGGTTGATTAAACTCTCTATAACTGTCTTTGCAGTTGTCTGTTCTTGGGGGATAATGTCAAATTGAATATAATTAATTCTATCAGCTTTTACAAAAGGTTCTTTCCACTTTACCACAAAAAAACCCTCTTCCTACACACTACATATAGATTATACAATTGTAAGCAAATAAACATGCAAATTTTTGTCACTGAAGAATGTATTGTATTTTAAGTAATTAAGTAACTATATTTGAAAATGGAAACTAATATCTTTAATACTGGCAATTTCATAGTCATTATCATTTTGAATATACCCCTGCTCCCATTTTCTCTATTCTGTAACTCTTTAACTCCTGTTAGATAAGTGTTGCAACTTATTGTCCTGTCCTCCATGTCTCCTAATCTGGTTCATGACGTCCATCTTGTTATATGTGATGTATCCTGGACAATTACAGAGAAAAGTCACTTGAAATCTAAATAGAAGTAAAGTATAATGTAATTTTTAAGTAGAGAAATATAAAGAGATAGATAAAGCCTCCTATGCACACATTTAAGACAGCATAAGAAACATCATGTTTCAGTAAATAAGACATAAAAAGTACAGTGCAGTTTAAAATAGTGCCAGTTGAGATAGACAGAGAGAAAAAAGGAGCTAGGTGAAAGAGGTGGAGAGACAAGAGATAGGAGACAGATAAATACATAGATTTCTCTCCAGCTGATGCTGTGCACAGCATTTTTATATAATGCTGTGCTGGGTGGAATCCAATACACCCAGGCAAAGAAAAGTATTCAAAAAATGGTAGGACAGGAGATCCAAGATGGCAGAGTAGATAAACACTGTGCCTCAGTTCTTCTGTGAACACATTAAAATTACAACTAAATTATACAACAATCAACCTGGATAACCATCTGAAGTCTAGCCAAACAGGAATCTTATAACTAAAAATATAAAGAAGCCACATTGGGACTGGTAGGAAGGGTGGAGACGCCAAACAGGCCCCAAACCTCCCTCTGGAGGTTGAGAATCAGGAGGTATATCTCATCCACGGAGGTTCCCCCTGGAGGAACAAGGGACCCTGGGCTCCCACACCAGGCTCCCCAGTCCTGAGTACTGAAAAAGGAGTCCCCACAACATCTGGCAATGAAAAACAGTGGGGATTCCTACCATTGGGTGGGATGGAAGGCAGCAAGAAGCACAGACATCCTCTTAAAACGGCCCATGCACCGGGTTACTCAGTTCCAGGCACTCACCTTGAGCTCCAGTGGAGGAACGGTGACTCTGGGGGGCTTTGGAGACGTACTGGGGGCAGACTGAGGTGTGTGGCTGCAGGTGGAGGGCTGGACGACAGTCAGCATTTTCCCAGTGAGAGGTACTTCTCCCATGCAGCTGGCAGGCAGGCGCCATCTTTCCTATGTTGAGCCCGCCCCCACAGGCCAAATCTGAACCTGATTGGCCTGGTAAGCTCCACTGCTCCACCCTGCTGACTCAGCTGGGACCCCACCCCACCCAACTCACGCACAACTGGAGGCACTTTCTCCATGAGCAGCCAGCAAGATTATCATTTAAAATGGAAGGACAGATAAAGAGCTTCCCAGACAAGAAAAAGCTAAAGGAGTTCATCACCACCAAACCAGTATTGCAAGGAATGTTAGAGGGACTTCTTTATAAGACAAAAAAACAAAACAAAAACAAAAACAAAATTATGACTAATAAAATGGCAAGAGCTACATATCTAGCAACAATTACTTTCAATGTAAATGGATTAAACACTCTAATGAAAATACATAGGAAGGTTGAGTGGATAAGAAAACAAAACGTTTACATATGCTGCCAACAAGAGACTCACTTCAGATTGAATGACACACACAAACAGAAAGTAAAAAGATGGAAAAAGATATTTCATGGAAAAAAAAAAATCTGGAGTATCAATACTTATACCAGACAAAATAGACTTTAAAACAAAGGCTATGATAAGAGACAATGAAGGATCCAGTAATCCCACTTCAGGGTATTTATCTGAAGAAACTCAAAACGTTACTTCAAGGGGACCTGTGCATCCATATGTTTGTTGCATATTGTTTACAGTGGTCAGGATGTGGAGGCAGCCTAGGTGTCTGGTGATGGAAGAATGGATAAAGAGGAAGTAATACTGTATATACAATGGAATATTGCTCAGCCATGGAAGGGAATGGGTTCTTGCCATCTGCAGCAACATGAATGGACCTGGAAAGTGTTGTACTGAGTGGAGACTACATCAGACAAAGACAGATGCAATGTGATTTCGCTTATATGTGGAAACTAAGAAAAACATTAACAAACAAAACAGAAACAAACTCATAGATACAGAAAACATTTTGATACTTGCCAGATGGGAGAAGGGTTGGGGGTATGGGTGAAAGAAGAGGAAGGGATTAAGAAGTACAAATTGGTGGTTACAAAATAGTCATGCAGATGTAAAGTAAAGCATAGGGAATATAGTCAATAATATGGTAATAACTACATATAGTTCCAGGTGGGTACTAGACTAGTTAGGGGGATCACTTCTTAAATTATATAAATGCCTAACCACTATGCTGTACACCTGAAATTAATATAAAATAGTATTGAATATCAACTGTAATTGATACATTTAAAAGGAGGGGGGAGAGGAAGGGGAATAAGAGGTCCAAATTTCCAGGTATAAAACAAGTAAGTCATGAGGGTGTAATATACAGCATGGGGAATATAGTCAATAGCGTTGTGATAGCATAGTATGGTGTCAGGTGGTTGCTGGGCTTATCATGGTGATTGCTTCTTTAGGTATAGAAATGTTGAATAACTGTGGTGTACACCTGAAACTAATGTAATATTGTATGTTAGCTATATCTTTAAAAAAAGTCTTTAGAAAAAGGACAAGAAGGTAAAAGAAATTAGAACTGTTCAATGACAGCCTTGTACAGATTTCTTTGACTTCGATATATTCATATCATCTCTTCACTTTCTCAGTGCAGTGGGAAAAGTATCAGATGAGGACCTGTGGCTCAGAGAAAAGTGATATGAAGGCCAAGGTTGCATGAAATTGTAGAGGGGCTCTTATAGTGGGCTGGATACTAGACAAACCCCGACACCAGTGTTTATCCAACTGTATCCTGTTTCAAGCAATGTTCCATGACAAAAATAAATGCTATTATTTACAATAGCCAAGATATGGAAGCAACCTAAGTGCCCATTGATAAGACAACAGGATAAAGAAGATGTGGTACATATATACAATGGAATATTGCTCAGACATAAAAAAAGAATGAAATCTTGCCATTTGTGACACCATGGATGGATGGACCTAGAGGGTATTACGCTAAGTGAAATAAGTCAGACCGAGAAAGACAAATGCCATGTGATTTCACTTATATGTGGAATCTAAAAAAGTAAAATGAACAAACAAAACAGAAACAAACTTACAGACACAGAGAACAAACTGATGGTTACCAGATAGGAGCAGGGTTGAGGGGTGGGTTAAAAAGGTGAAGAGTTTAATGAGTACAAATTGGCAGTTACGTAATAGTCAAGGGGATGTAAAGTACAGCATAGGGAATATTGTCAGTAATATTGTAATAACTATGTATGATGTCAGATGATTACTAGATTTATTGGGGTGATCACTTCGTAATCAGGTATATAATGTCTAATCATTGTGTTGTACACCTGAAACCAATATAACATTGTATGTCAACTGTAATTTAAAAAATTAAAAAAATTTTTTTGAAAAGAAAAAAAATTGTAGGAGTCAAGAAATACCTTGTTTCACATGCTGTTGGAAAGGCAAGGGGCTGACTCAAGGAGGCTGTCTATAGGGGCAGTAATCTAGCAGAGAAGAGGTATGTGAGGAGCTTCAGGGGAAAGTATAGTGGCGAGATGATTCATAAAATTTAAGCAATTACCTTCGCCCTCCGTGCTCCTTTGACTCCATTGACGCCTTGGCTCTTTTTCACATTCAAATAATCAGGTCTTTGATGTTTATAACTCATTAAAAGGATGCTTCAGCCAATACCAGAGAAAAGAGGGTTTTCTTGGCATTTGAGTGTCAAATAGGTTAATAAGGATAAAAATATCTTGGAGGGTGAGAGCTAGGTTCTCAGACCCCCTAGAGTAGAAATGGATTCCCAATGTTGGGAGGTTTCGAGGGAAGCAATAAGAGTTAACAGATCTGCGGGTCTTTGAGGAAGGGTCTCTGTATCCTACTCCATGTGCTGGGTCCTGGGATGGCCACAGGAAATCACCATAGATCTGTGAGATTTGAAAAACAACAAACCTGTGCCCCATTTCCTGACTGAGCTTCGAGCCCCAAGACCCCACTAAATACAGAGCTGAGTGATATGTCTGGGCAGGCCTATGGCCTTGGGGTGTTAGAGAGACTTTTCCATGAGCACAGAAGCACAAATTGTTGAATGAGGTGTCCAGGCAAATAGGAATTTAGCCTCACAGTTTCCTACAACCTAGTAGAGTAGAAGAACAGCATGAGGGTCAGGAGGGAAGGTATGGGACTCAGACTACGTTTAGACTGACAACCAAAGATCGTATGGTTTCTGAGCACAGCGTGAACATTATAATCTTGGACAATTTGAAAAAATGTAGGCTGGTGGGGGAGTGGTGATGGGAGGAAGAAATATTCTCTTCTTACAGCAGTAGCCAATCCTTAGCTAAAAATTTATTTCAACCTCTTAATGCTTTTCAGGATCTCTTTCTTAAACATAGACATCCGTGTTCACTGCCGTATTCTTAGACAGAGTCCGGCCCAATAAATGTTTGTTGAATGAATGAATCCATACAATTCCTACCTCTTAGAGTTTTCATCTACCTCTCTGCTTGTATGTTGGTTTTTAAACAAGTGTCACAGGTTTTATTCTCTGGGAAGCAGAGTGTGAGATGGAGTTTGATGTTTATTAAGGAGTGCCTTTGGGATCAACACCTGTGGAAGAAAGATGACAGAAGCAGGTTTTGCCCGAGGTGGAGATTGAGCTGTAATGCAGATCCAAGGACAGTCCCTCACGGAGACTGTGAAGTGAGAAGAGCCCTTCAGCGTTATCCCAAGTTGGGCCAAGATAGCCAGGCTTTCATATTGCTGCCTCAATTAGTCCCTGATGGCTGTCACAGGAAGGGGAATGGTTTTGGACCAGGCGATCCTCTTCGATGAGGCACTCGAGAGGGGATGGAGACAAAGGGGGATCTCAGCCGGGTGCTACAGTGTCCACTTCATTTCAGGGAATGTAAAACACTTGTCCAAGGTCACACACCTTGGATGGATATGAACTTGGTTTTGTCTGACTCCAGAGCCCATAATCTTAATATTTTTGTTCTACTGTACCTGTTGATGTAAGCTCACTCCTAAGTTGGTGAGAGTGGGAGACGGAGTTAGGAGGACTTATTCTCAGGTTTCTGGGCTAATACAAAGTGCAGGTCAAGGTGAACGACCTTTGTGTGGCACTGACCCAATCCTTTACGAAATGCCCAGTGCTGTGTTCAGCTAGGAACCTGCAGTGATGGTGCTTTGTATTGCACATTATGATTAACTGATGACTGCTACAGTTTGAAATTGCTGCCCACCTACCTTTCCACCAGGATGATTGCCTCTAAACTATTATACAGTCAGATAAAAATGATTAAGTTCAGCTTGAAATGGAGAGTATATTAAAGTAATTCAAATTATGGCACATACTGACTAGATCAGTTTTCAGAGTGTTCCCCAACATATAGTGTCAACACCACCTGGGTACTTGTAGTGATTGAAATTCTCAGGCCCACCTGAGACCTTCTGAATCAGAAATGGTGGTGGGATTTTAATCATGTCCAGGGGATTTTAATGCATGCTAGAGGTAGTTTGAGAACTACTGGACTAGGTGATAATGGTAATTATTAGGAAAAACTGAGTTGGGATTAGCAAATAAACTATATAAAATGATTTCTTTAAACATGGTCTGAACATGTACCCTATTTGTTCACAGTATTTGCTTTGCGTGTTGGACCTCAGCCCTTCCAAATGACCACAGCTTCCTAATTAGTGAGATCTGAATTCGTGAAAGTTTAAAATTACATCCTTGGGGACTAACGTCTAGGTAAGCAACTGTGCATAGGCTCCCACTAATAACAGCTTTAGTCCTTACCTCTCCCTACCAGGGTGTTAATGGGATCCAAACTGAGTACATCAAGTATATAAAATCACTCATGTAATGGGGACAGGGTTGAGCAAGACCTCCTTCATTTTTTGTTGAAAATATTATTAAAAAGTGGCATCTAAATCTGACAGTTATTTGGTAATCTGGGGAAATTACTGTGTCCCTGTTGGAAAAAAACAATAGCTGGCAGTTAAATCTGAGGGAGTTTAAGTTCTTCTCTAGAGCAGAAGATTGCGTAAAGAGCCAAGTGCAAGACTTTGGCGGTTAGTTCTATACCAGTCAACTTCGTTTGGGTTTTTGGACGTGTCTGCTGGTAATGTCCTTGGGCCAGTGGGGCTTGCTATCAGGGTCCAGTTTTGGGGCGAGCCCACTGCCCACACTCTGGGGTTGAAAAGAGGTGCCACTGACTGAGAATATTGGGAGGGACAAGTCTGCTGCCTTGGTTCCATGCCCAAGCAAGAATATAGGATGGGGCCCCACAGTTGCCTGGGTGCTCTGGTCAGGCTTACTACATGGTCAGGACTGGGTACTATACTCAGCAGTGAGGCTATGGAGTAGCTTTCCTGCCCTGGGAGGGCAGCAGGACGGGCCCCAGGGCCTATGTGGCTCATGTTTTGGGGACCCAAATTAGGAAAGACTGCACTGAATTCCTGGGCTAGCTCTGCAGCTGAGGAAAGCATGAACTGTGCTCTGTTCCACTGTAAGCAGGACTGTTGCAGGGCTGTGCAGCTGTCAGTGTGCTCTGGTTAGGTTCCCAGGTCAGGCACGTTGAGGAGTATTCAGCAATGAGTGGAGCTACACATTAGTTTTCCTGCCTAGGTGGAAGGGGAGAATTGGCTCCACACCTGGCAAGGCTCTGAGTCTGTGGTCTTGACTCAAGCCAATCCATGTCCCATGTTCCTTGACCAAACAGCCATTGGCTTTGCTCTGCAGTGAATCAACTGTGCCAGCTGTACTCATTGCATGCATGTTGCTGGGCTACACAGCTTCCAGTTGTTCCGGCTGTGACCAGTCTCCAGGGCTGGAAAGGATCTTCCTTGGAGGACCCAAATCAGGCAGACCTGCACCCCGCCAAGTTCCCTGCAGATGAGCAAAGCTATTGGTTGGGACTGCTACTTGGGTACTGCAGGTAGGCTCTCAGTCCACAAAGATGTGAGTGCTGGTGGTAGCAAACCCTTGCCCCCTTCTCCATCACAATCCGATTCCCAGGGGTCAAGTCGTGCCGATTCTCTGGTCATCCTCGTGGGGTGAGACTGAAGAGGGTCTCCCCATCGTGACCCACAATGCTGGGGGAGCTAGATGTCCACACCGGGCTCTCTTTTACCCCTGAAGAAACTGTAGGCTCAAGGAAGTCCTCTTGGCAAGGTGCTATGCCAACCTGGGGAAGGGGCAATGTGGTCGGCATATGGCCGCTCCTCTCACCCTTCCAATGAGGTCTGGTTTGGTCTCTGGTACAGGGGGGTGTTTCCGCCTCACCCGCATGTTCTAGGATTCTGTCAGTGGTGTCTTGTTTTCTTCTTGTGAGGGAGAGCAAAGTTAGGAATGACCTATGTCACCACCTTAGTGTCATTATTCCCAATACTTGAATTCTTAAAAAGTCCCTCAGAAATTCCCCTCTACAGCTTTCTTTGCCTTTCTCCCCCAACAAACCTAAAAACATCAAGATATTCACCACATTCCCTGCACCAAAAACAGGGAAGGTGAATAAGTGCATTCACTGTGCCACTAAAAAGAAACGAAGGAAGAGTGGGTACATTGGAGGGAAGAAAGTGGAAGGGAGAGAGGAAGGAAAGAAATGATTTGTATACTATAAATTTATCAGGAATTGTGATTGCCAGAGACACTTGGAATAGCAAAGGCAGAATTCCACAGACAGAAAAAATTTCTGGCCATGGAGTTGGCTTAGGTTCAGTTTATGTTCAGAGCAGGTAGAAAGTGGCACTTGATAAATGTTCACTTCTTTATCCTGACCGGTGCCTTGAGTGGTCCTCTACTAGTTCTGAATGTTCACAGCCCATTTCAAACCCAAGGTCTCCCTGCCCACCACTCTCTTTGCCCCAAGGAGTAGGAGAGCAGCTATGGATGTATCAAATCCAGGATTTACTGGGTCATGACACTGAGAGTAGAGCTTCGGGCACAGCAAGCAGAAGTTACAATGCTGACTCAGTAGAGCAGCATTGTATCTTTTTTGTCTTTTTGTAACTTCTCTTTGTACTTCCTCTCTTGGGACCTTCCTTGGAAATTCCTCTTCCTGGGACTGGTGTGAAATATTTCACAGACTTATTGGCCAATGATTGAGAAGAAAACTCTGTTAATGGCCTCTTGTCTTTGTTGCAGTAAAGTGTATCTCCTTAGTTTAGGCTCTGCTAGGGTTAGTACTTCACTTCCAGGAACATCAGGTCAGAAGGAGTGCTAGTAAGATGAAACTAAAGAATGGCTGAAGTTCTAGCCGGCCCAAAGCCACTGTGACTGTTGTCATCTGAGGGACGGAAATCAATCAGCTCAGGTGAGCCCACAGCCAAAATGAGAGTGTTTGATGGATGTGGTAATGGGAGACCTCTCCTCTCCCAGCTGGCCTAGGAAAGGTGAAAACATGGTTCAAGGGCAGGTTCTACAATGTCTGGAAGAAGAGTAATTATAACAGGCATTGCTTAGAAACATCATTTCCCCCCAGACAGACAGCCCCTTTCCTCGGATTAGCAGAGTGTACTGGTAGGCAGGATAAGCAAAAGCATTGTAAGTATGATTGGTTATATTTCATATTTCCTCAACAAAGTGTGTCAATAGCATTTCCCAAGCTCTTTGGAGTGATTTCTAATTAGTCGGCTTGGTACCCTAAGAAAGTAGATGGAAAAGATGGGTTAGGAAGAAAAATGTTTCTCTGCAGGGTAAAGTGATTTCTGAGGGGTGTTTGGGAGTGATAGATCTTTCTTTAAAGATCCCACTCTGTTATGGTTCCTCTTATCCTATGAGAAGAAAATACAACAGAATTTCAGAAGACCCAGCTGCAAATATTCCATGTGCATAAATTTATTTTAAATTTTATTGCATCACATTATACAAGCATTAAACATGGCTTCATGTTGATGACTATTTAAATGTGAAAATTCATCATTCATGTCAGTACCTTTTGGCTATTTACAAGTAAGGAATTTTTATGTACTTTATATATCTCTGTATTTGTATGTACATATGTAAGAATACATGACTATACATATGTACACACAGAAATACATCTATGGCCATACACATAGCTATAGATATGTCATATATAATAATTTCCTCAGAAAGATCTGAAATTGAAAAAAAAAGAAAGAAAGGTTGTAAACAGGGTCTTGTTTGTGTTGTTTGGTGACATGGAATTAGGACCATCTGATGACATTCTAGGAATGTGTGTCCCGGTGTCCAGATACCCTTTTTATTAGCCCAGTGTCTGTAAAATTCACATGGGACAGAATGCAAAAAAGGTAGCAAACAGGCTGAAAAACAGGCCCGGTATACAAGTTCCCCTTGGTTTTAAAAACTCGAGATTGTAACTGCCCGTGATGTGCATGCTTGCTTGGTCAAGAATGGTCTATGGATAGATAGCAATTGTGTGCTGGACTGCAACGTGATTTCTCAGGCAGTCGTGTCAGGGTGCCGTCTCCCCTGCTGCTGCAATGTCTGCAACATGCACTGCGGTTGCATTTTAGTCATTCACTTGAATGTGCTTCTGCACAGCCAGGAGAAGTAAACAGAACTCCCATCCTTGGCCTGGAAATGAACTATTACCTGGAAAGAGAAAAGGCATTAAAATCCTATGACACGATGGCTTAAGGACACAATTGTGCAATGGTGTGTACTTACCATGAAACAAAGGCATTCATAGAATTTGTAACCCCAAACGGAGTCACATATGGTCTACATATTATTGTGCCTACTTTACGGGTGAACAGACTGAGTCAGAGAGGCAGTCTGAAGCAAGGGGCCATCCTGCCAATTGTTAGGGGAATAGAAACAGACAGGCAAACATTGCTTTTCATCAAAAATGAGAAATGGCCCCATTACAGAGAAAGCAGCCCATAACGATGAGGCCAAGAAGAAACTCCCAATTGTTACTGGTCCTACAGCCCAGCAGCCCAGAGGTGTGGATAATGCCACAGCTGCCCTTGGTCTCCGGCCACTGGAGCTCCCAGGACCAATTCTCTTCACTAATGTCTGCCTCCTACCCAACCAAAGCTGTCTGGATAGTCAGCTTTCTCCTCCGAAGGCTGACCAGAGCCAGAGAAGAGGTGATCAGAATGGGGCCAAGGGCCAGGGGCTTGGAACAAATTACAGGATCCCAGAAGGTTAAAGCACGACAGGCTTTTAAAGTCTTCTTCACTCCCTTACTTTTGCAAACGTGGCCATAGAATCCACATGAATGTTCAACCCCAGGTCATATAGACAGAGAATGGAAAAGCTAGGTTTAGAATTGGGTGGACTACAACACAATGCTTAGCAACAATAGAAATCCCATATAGTATTCCATAGCATTTCATCATCTCGTAAATGCAGTGCCTATTTGAGCTGAGTATTAGTTCTTAATAAGCGGGCTCAGAAAAATTAAGTAATTTTCCCAAAGTCACACAACCAAATGGCAGATCTAGGGAAGAGTAAAATTACTAAGTAGCAAAACATTTCTCGCCTTTAGGGAAAACAAAGTCTACTCTGGAATTGAGGGTATGGCCAGTGTTCAAACTCTATCTACCACTGTGATCGCTGTGAGCCTGGGGTCTAGGTGATTCCCAAGTCCACCCTCATATCCAACTTATAATAACCTCCTGGACTCTTATCACAGACCTGGCTTTTAGAGGCTGAATTGGAGAAAATGTTTTCAAAGTTAGACTTCAAACAAGCAGAAAGAGAGAAAGGAAGGGATAGGAAGGCAAAAGAAATGCTACACATTATTAGATTCACAGAGTGTTAAACTGCTCATCTAATCATTCTGTCACCGAGGGAACTGAGGCCCAGAGAAGGTAAATGACTTATCCAAGGACACACAGCTAGTAATTGACTTGCCAGACAGAAGGTTTCTGAACTTTTAGATAAGACATGTGAGAACATGATGGAACTTCCTTACAATGTTTTTAGCCTATCTCCAGCCAAACTTTATTATTGAATGTGCATTTAATGGGTGCCATGTGCTAACTAGTTTGGAGAATAAAATTGCCATCCATGGAGTCTTTTCTAAAGATGCTTACAACTGTGCGGGGAAAGCCTGGTAACTATTTGAAAATTATAAATTAGCAATACAGATCAATATATATCACTACATGCACGGATGCAATCACCAGAGACTTTTACAAGGACTAAAGTCTGAGTGGGCTGATGAGTCTGGGGAAAACTTCTTAGAGGGTATGGCATGACTGGATCAGCCTGGGAGGAAACAATAAATAGACGATGGAGGGAGGGCCATCTTAGATAAGATGAACAGGTGACTTTAACCAGAAAAATGGGACATGTTGCCCTGGGGATATTATTAAAGTGAATAGCCAGGCTGGGGAAGAAGGAAGAGGAATGTTGATTGCAGGTAACACTAGGCCCACTCAGGAACGCTTGACGCCCGGCCAGAGCCTGGCAAGGAGGCAAAGAAGAGCTGCAGGAGGGCGTGTGATGGGAAGATCAAGTTAAATTTGCGATTAAAGTAGGAAACAGGCTGCTTTTGGAAGCTACTCAGGAGTAATTTTGATTCCTATCCATAGAACAATAGCAAGCTTTGGCTTAAGGCACCCTCTCCCACGTGGAGAGGTTTCAGACCAGGAGCACACCTCTCACCTACCTGGTCATGGCCACTCATTGTGGTGAGCTTTTCCATTTTTCTTCCTCTCCTTCCGTTCCTTCTGCAGACGCTCTAGCTCTGCTTCATACATCATCTCCTGAATCAAGTACTTTTCTCTTCTCATTCGATCTCTTAGATCTTTTGGGAGGTCTGGGATCAGATACGAAATGAGGTGCTTTATACAAAACACGAGGTGCTAAAAACACAGAGAATACAACAGAGTCAGGTCTATTGTCCATCCTTAGCTGTTAAGAACTCTGGGTATTGGTTCAAGAACTCCTCTTACTCCAGCAACACGGACTGTCTGGAGTGTCTGGAAAGTGGGATGAGGCCAGGGGAGGTGTGTGTAAGGAAGGATCTCAAGGATAGATGAAAACTGAATGTGGTCTGATGGTACCACATAGGAAATGAGAAGAGGGGTCATAAAAGGAAGCGGAGAAGGAATGGTTGAAGAACGCAAAGGACACCCAGAAGAACGCATACTGTAGAATCAGAAAACCCAGGTTTGAATCCCAGCTCGGTAGCTTTTACTACTTAAGAGCTGTTGGTCTACCTGAGGATAAGTCACCTGGGCCTCAATTTGCTCATCTATAAAATGGGTATTATTGTGAAAATTATAAGAAAATGTTTAAAGATGATTTGTAGATTGTTAAACGGTCTGCTACTCTGGATTGCAAGAATTATCAATGGGCCTAGGGAAGTGAATGTTCAGGAAGAAACTTTTTTTCTTTTTTTATGGGGGGCAAACTGCCACAAATTCTTTACCTGAAATACTAACAGCTGAAACTCTAGAATCACTGTCACTTCTGTTCATCTATATGATGGTGACTGATAAAGTACCAGAAGACAATTTAAAGTCCCTTACAATTCTAAAGTATTAAATAATGATTAATCATGTCCAAATGACACCATTAAGTATTCTTAACTTTATTGAAAACTTGGTATATTTGGTGACTCAGGGATAGCTTATGATCCTGCTAATTAAGAGGATTTTCTATATATTTCTAGTATTTTAAAAATAGCTTACAAACAATAAGTTGAAAAGGAAAGTTCTACTTGATAAGTCAAATAATAATGCAATCCTGTTTCTATTTTGTCTGAAAAACTTGAAGACAGTGATGGGTTAAAATTTCTTTAAAGAGGGACTGAGCCATTTGATAAGTTAACTGCCAGGGAAGAGCAGCTTAATATTGTTTTCTACTGGTTTTCCGGAGTGAAGGGGAAAAAAAAAAAGTGAAGGAATAGGAATAGTTTCAAAGAGGTTAGGAAGCTTCTGGAACAAGTCAAAAGTCAGCCTTGGCTTGCATTAATTTGGCTTTAATATATGTGACAGGAGGTACAATTTCTATGAGTATAGTTATAGACATGCGAACTATTTTTAGCAGCAATGTTCTTAAAGACTAAAAGATAATAGATAATATATTTCTATTGACACATACTTCATGCAATGACTAGGCAGATTATACTTTCTAAGTCTACTTTGAGTCTTAGATGATGAATACCTATTTGTGTGCTTGAGCGTAAGTAATGTCATGATGACTGATACACAAGGCTACCACCTGTAATACCCAGTTCGACCCTTTCCAAACTGCGGTCCTGGAACTCCTGCAGCAGTACTGTCTTGGGGGCTTGTGAAAAGCCAAGTGCAGACATGATGCATGAGAATCTCTAGGAGTTGGATGAAAAACCAGCAATTTTCCAAAAGTTTAAGAATCAATGCTCTAGAATATTAAATTTAGGACCAGTGATTCCTGACTTATGCATCAAAAATCAATAATGGACTTCCAAATATTTCTTGGACAATTCAAGAACTTTAAGGAAAAGAGATTACATAACATTACTATACTACTTTTGGACATAAATAATCCCATTGAAAGTTCTCATAACTTATGTTTATTCATTACTTTTAGTTACTTCATTATGTCAAAGGATATAACGGAATGGGTTGAGAAAACTTACCTCAAACACAATGATAAAAGCCAGCCGCGCTGCTAGGACATGCCAGAACTGCAGTGTGTAGCCGTAGGGCACCAGTGAATGAGGGGGGTCACGGTAGTCTCGGTACCTATAAATATACAGGAGAATGTTACATTCCAAACTGTGCTTTTCCTGACTCCCGAATCTCTTTTCTTCCCGCTATGTAGTCCTTATGCATGGGAGAAAAGTTTAGAAAGCTTCCGTATACTAGATATCTGTTGTTTTGCTTGTCCAGTATTTCTCCTCCTGATAAAAGAATATCTCTTCTTCTCCGGGGAATCATCTGTGTGAATTAGGCAGGGCTTGCCCCCTCCCCTCAGAAGGTGAGCCAGACTGGATCAGTGACACTCGTCACCAGGACTTCAGCTAGAATGATCACTTAGTGACTTATCACTCAGCCCACAGAAGGTAAAAGCCTGGAGCTCCTGGTGGCCACCACACACTGTGTGGAGAGAATGAAGTCGACAGAGCAGAGCAGAGCCAGCAGAGGGGCAGTGCCCTGATGACACGGCTAGAGGTTTGGGATCTAGCTGCTACTAACGTTACTATCTCCCCTCCAACTACCAGTTACCTGAACCAATGACTTTCTTTTTGTTTAAGTCAGTTTATACTGGATGTCTGTCACGTTCCACTGAAGAGTCCTCCCTAATGCATCAACAACAGTAACTTCTGAGTCGGCATCAAATTCCACAAATGTTTGTTGAACATCTACTAGGGGCCAAACACTATCCTAAGAACTTAAATCCATGTGGCTCCATTTTATCCTTATCATACCGTTACTATTATCACAGGTGGGAAAACTGGAAAGTTTTCATGTTTTGAATCCAGAGTTCTTTTAATTAGCTCTAGAAATGTGAAAAGATCTGGAAATATTGGTTATTCCAACAGTTATGCTGTTGGACATACCAAGTTCTCTTGTTTGAATAAAAATTATGATTACCCAGGTTCTCATTTAAGATAGTACCTGACCTCAAGGTCAGCACTAATTTGCATATGGGGATACAGGATACGCATAATTCCTATGCAGAGTATCTTTGAAAAGTTATCAAGGATTACAAAAATATGAGCGGTCATTATCATCATCATCACAGTCATCTAAATTACTAGCGTCTATGGGATGTAATAATGTATCATGATTATTTTATGAGTAAAGTGTTATTTATGATGAGTACCTGGTGACAAACTTAAGAATGAATCTGTTAGTGTCTTCAAACTATTGGTTCTCGCTCTGATAATGAGGATTAGGTAATCATCCAAACCACTGTTGTTTCTAATACATTGTTACATAATCTGTTCCTGTCATAGGTCCAGTAATAATGACTGGAATTTTAGGGAGAAACATTTATTCAGAACTGAAAGTTTGCGTGGACTATTCTAGCTTCCTTTTACTTTTTGCATAGCACAGCTAGCCAAGAACCAGAAAATGTTCTCTGCAATTATGATAACAAATATAATTCTTTTGCTCGTATTTTACTATGTTTATGTCAAATACAGTCCAAGTAAATATTCCAGAAGAAAAATAGCAGTATACTTCTTATTACATATATTGCTGATTTTTAGACAAAAGTATATTTATAAGAAGAGAGAACCTGAACTGTTTCAAGAGTCACCTTCATTGATTCCTTAAACATTTTACGCAATGGTGTTCACTAAAACAAGAAATTCTTTTCAGGACCCACTGGTCCTATTTCTGCTCTTGTCTTTTGCCTTTTGTTTTGACTGTTCCATCTCCTAGCTTCTCAGACCTGTTCGGCTTTCCATTTGAAGAATTTTGACAAATCTCTTATTCCCCAGATCCCTTCTAAATTCACTGGGCGGAATATCATGGTTTTTTCCCTTGACCTTGCAGACCATTTTTTCTTGACTATTTCCAGAAAATACAATATAGATGCATCATTCTTAAAATTCCTGTTACAAATTCATAGCAAATAAATGAATTCATGTATTCAGCTGAATAAATTAGAACACATCAACTATAAAGAACCGTTAAATATAAGTATGAAAAATAGAAAGATGAAATACTTTTTTAGGGCTCAATGATGAAAGGAGATAATCTAACACGATGATTCTATTTGTAAAATTGTACGTGTATAATATGCAAAGTGAAAACAGTTGTTTTTAGTTGGCAATTTGAAATTTTAACTTATGGATTTTTAGTATTTTAAAAATTAATGTTCTTTACCTGGTTTCTTTTCAACAGTAAAAACCACTTATACTTATGGCTATAGTGACTTGGCTACATTTTCAGATATTTTCTATGTAAGGATCAAGTTATTGAGAATCTGTGTCTACTTCTTATGCCCATGTGCAGTGTATGTCCATCTGTGCGTCCATCACAGACCCTGCTAAACCAAACCAGAGGAAAACAATGTGCTTATCCTGGCACTTTTGTTCTGAGAGCAACACTCAGATGTAAAATTCTGAAGAAATTTCACTTTTCAGATGCAGCAGGTTTCTGGCCTTCCTACTCTCTTAAATCATTGTACCGTCAAGTTTCTCTCTAGAAAATTTTTTATTGCTACCCTAAAGAAATTACACTCAGTGGTGCCAATGAGTTTGGATGTCTGTCTCCAGAATTATGTACTGGAAAGCACACTGGAACCAAGTTTGGGCTTCACCTGACTAACAGGATCTTGGATAATTCATGAAGCTTCTCTGGACAGCGGTTTTTCCTTATCAACAAAATTAGGGTCTCCGTCTCACCCTCCTCTAAACTCTTGGACTCTCACTCTTATCGTGTGTGAGTCTGTAGACGACTGTGGCAAGTGAAGCTCTCAGTTGACGCTCCAGCCTACCCCTGACCCCGCTGGCTTTTTCCGTGAGGCAGAGGATTGAGGGAGGGCCATGCTCAGGTGTCACTTGTGCTCTGAGTCTCCGTTTTTTATGCAGGGCTATTTATTTGCATAATGACTGGCTACATGTTCCCTGGCACTTGTACAAAGAAAACACTTCCCTGTCCTCCTGTAGGAACAACGAGGAAGCCCAGCTTCAAAGCCAATTAAATCAAAGTTTTATTCCTCTAATCTTTTAGTCTAGTCACTTCAAAGACACTAAATCATCTGGTAGCATTCATGTTTGGAGGACTTTTTTTCAAGTGAGTCCGAGTTGTCCTCAGAAAGTAGTAACACTTTTAAATTCTTGTCTTCAATTTTACATGTGGGAAAAGTGGGATGTTCCCTTTTGACTTAGTGTATTCTCTAGAGCTACTTTTACTTCTCAGGAAGTGGCTGATTGGCGTAGAAACATTTTTCTAGGACCAGGTATAGTTAATTCATACCTCGTTTTAAATCGGGAAAATAAAAGTGTACGTATATCTGAAAAAATGATAAGTGAACCTCATGTAACCCCGGTCCAAGTTAAAAGACCTAGCACATGGTGAGTAGCTGAGAAATGCCTCACTGGCAACCCCAGACACCCTGGGAAGTAGTAATTTTATGCTTTTGCTGTAGTAATTTTCCTGTAGTAATTTTCTGCTTTTCTTTATAGTTTTACTACTTATGCAAGTGTTCCTAAATAAAATAGTGCTTAGTTCTGCATGCTTTGAACTCTATATAAATGAAATCATATTGTATGCATTATTTGGGATTACATCTTTATTATTCAATTTATTGTTGAATGCTCAATTCTATTCCATTTTCTATTTATCTGTTCCCTGTGACAACACTACAGTGATTGATTCCTATAATTTTGTAATATGTCTAAGGTAAATCTCCACCTCGTTATTATTCTTCCAAAGTGTCTTGACTCTTCTTATCCTTTGCATTTCTATATAACGTTATTTTGACCCTTAGGTCAACAGAATTGACTTAATCATAAGTCTTAATTTTTTTATAAGTAACCTTATCGGCCTATTCATATTCTTATTTTTTTCTAATTTTTACATTTATTTAATATTCTAATAATATAATGAACTCTCATAAATCTACCATTGACCCAAGAATTAGAACATGACCAGTAGCTTACAGCTACCTCTGTGTTCCTCCATCTTGTACCTTGCTTCTCCCATCTTGAGTTTCATTTTTATAGTTATATATATTTATGTATGTATATGCATATTCATTTGTCTGAATATTATACTGTGTAGCTTTGTTTGTTTTTGAAATTTCTAGAAAGGATATTATACGGTATGTAGTCTTCTGAGGCTTGCTTTTTTCACTATCATGCTACTATGATTCATCCATGCTGCTTCATGTAGCTAATTTATTTCCACTGCTATAAAACAGACCATACTATGAATATATTATTGTTGTTTTATGCAGTGTATGTTTAGATTTATACTTACAGGGTGGTCATTTCTCTCTTTTCTTTCAACTCCTCTAACCATGTAAGGCCTTGAAAAACAAAGCTCAAGTCTATCCAATTCAGCAAATGCCCGTTGGGTAAAAGTTGACTGCAATACTCTGCTACCACTCTGGGTTCTGCCTTTATTTATTGTTAAATTTTTTTTCCTGTGACGAGAACTTTTAAGATCTACTCCCTTAGCAACTTTTGAATATGCAATACAGCATTGTTAACTGTAGCCAGCATGCTATGCATTACATACTCAAGACTTATTTTATTACTGGAAATTTGTACATTTTGACCTCCTTCACATTTTGCCCAGCCCCACCCCCAGCCTTTGGTAACTACCAATCTGTTCTCTGAATCCATGAGTTTGAATTTTTGTTTGTTTTCAGATTCCACATACAAGTGAGATCATACAATATTTGTTTTTCTCTGTCTGACTTATTTCACTTAGCATAATGCCCTCAGGTTCCATCTATTTTGTCACAAATGGCAGGATTTCCTTCTATTTTATGGCTGAGTAATATTCCATTTGTGTGTGTGTGTGTGTGTGTGTGTGTGTGTGTATCTCACATTTTCTTTATCTGTTCATTCATCAATAGTCACTTAGGTTGTTTCTATGTCTTGGATATCGTAAATAATGCTGCAATAAATATGGGGGTGTACATATCTTTCTGACATAGTTTTTGTTTCCTTCAGAAAAATACCCAGAAGGAGAATTGCTGGTTCATATGGTAGTTCTATTTTTAATTTTTTGAGAAACCTCCATACTATTTCTATAGTGACTGTACCAATTTACATTCGTACCAACAGTGCACAAGGATTCCCTTTACTCCACATCTTCACCAACACTAATGATATTTTTCATCATTTTAAATTAAATTTATTGGGATAGCATTAATAAAATTATATAGGTTTCAAGTGTACAATTCTATAATACATCATCTGTATATTGCATTGTGTGTTCACCACCCAGAGTCAGTTCTCCTTCTATCACCATATATTTGATCCCCTTTATCCTCTTCTATCCCCCACCCTCTTACCCTCTAGTAAAGACCATACTGTTGTCTGTGTTTTTGTTTGTTTGTTTTTCTTGTTCATTTATTGCTTTCAGTGTTATATCCCACATATGAGTGAAATCAATATGGTTCTTGACTTTTTTTGTCTGACTTATTTTGCTTAGTATGATAATATCAAGATCCATCCATATTGTCGCAAACGGCAGTATTTTGTCTTTTCTTTTCTTGTGGCTGAGTAATATCCCATTGTACATATGTACCATATCTTCTTTATGCAATCATCTATCAAAGGATACTTTGGTTGTTTCCATGTCTTGTCTTTTTGATAATAGTCATTCTAATAGATGTGAGGTGGTATTTCATTGTGATTTTGATTTACATTTCCCTGATGATTAGTGATGAACATCTTTTCATGTACCTGTTGGCTATCTGTATGCCTTCTTTGGAGAAATGTCTATTTTTTTTTAAAGTCCCATTTTAAAATTTGATTACTTTTTTGCTATTGAATTGTATGAGTTCTTTATATACTTTGGATGTTAACCCCTTATCAGATATATGATTTACAAGTAGTTTCTCCCATTTTGTAGGTAGCCTTTTCATTTTGTTGATGGTTTCATTTGCTGTGCAGAAGTTTTTTAGTTTGATATAGTCCCACTTGTCTATTTTCCTTTTGTTGCCTTTCTTTTGGTGTCAGATTCAAGAAATCATCACCAAGACCAATATTAAGGAGATTACCACCTAAGTTTATTTCTAAGAATTTTATGGTTTCAGGTTTTATGTTCAAATCTTTAATCCATTTTGAGTTGATTTTTGTGTATAGTATAAGACATGGTTTAGTTTCATTCTTTTTTATGTGGCTGTCCGGTTTTTCCAAAACCATTTATCCAAGAGACTGTCTTTTCCCATTGTATATTCTTGGCTCCTTTTTCATAAATAAATTGACCATATGTGAATTTTTGACCATTTATTTCTGGGCCCCCTATTCTGTTTCATTGATCTGTATGTTTTTATGCTAATACCATACTGGTTTGATTACTACAGCTTTGTAATATAGTTTGAAATAAGAAAGTGTGATGCTTCCAGCTTTGTTCTTCTTTGTTCTCATAACATTGCTCTGGCTATTTTAGCTCTTTTGTATTTCCATACAAATTTTAGGATTGTTTGTTGTATTTCTGTAAAAAAATTCCATTAGAGTTCTGATAGGGATTACATTGAATCTGTAGATTTCTTGGGGTAGTATGGACATTTGAAAAATTATTTCCTCCAATGCATGAACATGGGATATCTTTCCATTTATTTGTGTCTTCAATTTTATTAATCAGTGTCTTATAGTTTTCAATGTATAGGTCTTTCATCATCTTGGCTAAATTTACTCCTAAGTCGTTCATTCTATTTGGTGCAATTGTAAATGGGATTGTTTTCTTAATTTCTTTGATAGTTTGTTATTAGTTGTAGAAACACAACTGCTTTTTGTATATTGATTTTCTATCTGCAACTTTACTGAATTTGTTTTTTAATTCTAACAGGTTTTTGGTAGAGCCTTTAGGGTTTTCTATGTATAATATATCATCTGCAAATAGTGACAGTTTTACTTCTTCTTTTCTGATTTGCATGACTTTTCTTTTTCTTGCCTAATTGCTCTAGCTAGGACTTTCAGTAATATGTTGAATAAAAGTGGCAAGATTAGGCCTCCTTGTCTTTTTTCTGATCTTAGAGAAAAAGCTTTCAGTTTTCACTATTGAGTATGACATGAGCTGTGGGCTTGCTTGGTAACCACAAGCGCAAACCTATAGTAGATACACAAAAGATAAAAGGAAAGGAATCTAAGCATACCATTAAAGAAGAGTTATCAAACCCCAAAGGAAGAGAGCAAGAGAACAAAGTAATAGAGAGGAACTACAAAACAGCCAGACAACAATTAAGTATACATTTATCAATAACTACTTTGAATGTAAGTGAACAAAATTCTCCAATCAAAAGACATAGAGTGGCTACCAATTTGTGCTTTCTAATCCCCTCACCTTCTCCCTCATCATACGATGTCAGAGGAGTAGTAGATTGGGGGGTAGGGGGTTATCACTTTGTGAAGAGTGTAAATGTCTAACTATTACATTGTTTTTTACACCTGAAACTAAAAAAAAAAAAAAAAAAGGACATAGAATGACTGAATGACTAAGAAAATAAGACCCATCTATATGCTTGTGATTACCATGAGGCTTACATATAACAACTTGTATTTATAAGTCTATTTTAAGTTGATAACTTAAGTTCATTTGCATTCTAAAGCTCTACATTTTTACTCTCCTGCCATGTTTTGTTTTTGATGTCACAGTTTGCATCTTTTTAGCTTATGTATCCCTTATGCAATTATTGTAGTTATAACTAGTTTTTCTACTTTGGTCTTTTACCCTTCATACTAGCTTTGTAAGTGATTATTTCACTACCTTTTCTACATATTTACCTTTACCAGTGAGATTTATAGTTTCATAGGTTTTCATATTACCAATTAGCACCTTTTTGTTTCAGCTGGGAGCAGTCCCTTTAACATTTCTTGTAAGGCTGGTCTAGACATGATGAGCTCCTTTTAGCTTTGCTTGTCTGGAAAACTCTTGATCTCTCCTTCAATTCTGAAGGACAATTCTGCCAAAGAGAGTATTCTTGGCTGGAGGTTTATTTCTTTCAAATCTTTGACTATCTCGTGTCACTCCTTTCTGGCCTGCAGTTTCTGCTGAAAAATTTGTTGATAGTCTTATTAGGGTTCCCTTGTATGTAACAAGTTGTTTTTCTCTTTCTGCTTTTAATATTCTCTCCTTGTCTTTAATTTTTGACACTTTAATTATAATATCTTGGTGCAGGTCACTTTGGATTCCTCTTATTTGGAATTCTATAGGCTTCCTGGACCTGGATGTCAGGGTTCCGTCCTCAGAGATTGTTTTAATTAGTCTTGGCAACAGCCTGGTCAAGGGGAGATTTTAAAATTCTACAGGGGATTTTAATGCATATTAAGGTTGAGAACCACTGCTTTAAACCAAGTCAGTCAGAAAGGGCTGAGCTCTCCCCATGGCAGAGCCAGCCCATCTTAGGCTAAGAGTGTCAAGCTCACCTGCAGTACTTGAGAGGAGTCCCCGAGAACTCACTGCCATCAGACTCAGGCTCGGATCGATTCTCAAAGTCGGAAATTCGAAACACAGACAAGCTGGCATTCACATAGCCAACCATGCACCTGAAATAGGAAGGATATTCTATAATTAGAACCCCAATCACCTCGGCATCCAATTCACTAAAGGCTGTACTTTCTAGAATTTCCTGCAGTTGTTAAGTGTCCTTAGCTGACCCTGCCTTGTCACAAGCACTCAAGTTAGGATACACTGAAAAACCCTGGGGGTGTTGAATCAGAAACAAGTCATTTCTTTTGTTCTAGTCCTTCTTGTGCAGAATCATCATACAGAAAATCATTACCCCCCAAAATGCTTCAGTGCAATAGATGAAAGACAGCATTGCTTAACCAGCATAAATTATAGGTAAGTCACTGCTTCTTTCATCGATGACATACACACAGAGAGATGATACACATGCCCATATAAACACATTACTTCATTAATCAATATCTATGCTCTCTCATAATGCCCTTAATACGATCGGTGTGAATATAGTGCTCTCTGTCCAACGCACATCCCATGCTACAGTTACGCTAGACTATATTCCCTGCATGTACCTTATGCTTTCATGCCTGTGCTCAGGTTGTTTTTTCTGATGGGATTTCCTACTAATTTCTTTCTTTTAAAAATAATTTTTCCCCCTTCTTTCGCCTCCCCCCCAACTCTGGCTCAAGCTGTTGTTTCTCAGTCTAGTTGTGTAGGACACAGCTCCCTGGCCCATGCTGGTATTCTGAGCCTTGTGCTCCCCCCGGCTGAGGCAGTCAGTTGCCAGTTGTCAGTTGGCAGCACACAGCAGCCCACGGCAGCTCACGCCAACCTCCGGCTGCTCACAGCAGCCCAGCTCCAGGGAGAGCCATTGTCCACAATCTTAGCTGTAGAGGGCGCAGCTCATGAGCCTATGTGGGAATCGAACCGGCGACCTCAGTGTTAGGAGCACAGTGCTTCAACCACCTGAGCCACCAGGCTGGCCCGCTACTAATTTCTTTAAAAGTGAAAATAGTGCTCATCCTTCAATGGCCAACTGAAATGCCATACTTTTTGGGAAGGCATCCTAATCCCTGTCAGAAGGCTCATTCCCTTCTCTCTACAGTGCCATAATTCACAATTGCCATACAGCTTGTACAGGAGTTGGCCGCATACAGGTATGTATACTCCTTTAGGCAGTGGGTTTTTTTTTTTTTTAGGCAGAGCGGGTGCCCTAGATATTTTTGTATCCTAGGATCTAGGACAGTTTCATGCACTTTAGGAATCCAGTAAATATTGAACTCAATTGATGTGATTAGAGGAAATTAAAGTACCAGAGATTCTATCAAAGTTTTTTGTTTTTTTTTAATTAAAGTTTATTAGGGTGACAATTGTTAGTAAAGTTACATAGATTTCAGGTGTACAATTTTGTATTACATCATCTATAAATCCCATTGTGTGTTCACCACCCAGAGTCAGTTATCAAGGTTTTGAGAATGGACCAGGAATAATCCCCAGGGATTATAAGGTTCTTGAGAACATGGCTTTCATTCTACACTGGGGTCAGAATATTACAATACTAAATGCTTGGGCTTTGGAGTCAAATTGTAGCCCTGTGGCTTTCTAGACATGTAACCTTAGAAAATTATTTAACTTCTTTAAGTGACTAAAGTCCCCGCCTCATAGGGTCATAAAGTTATATATACAAAGTAAGTGATATAGTGCTTAGCCAACAGCAAGATCTTAATTAATGTAAGTGGCTATTAATTCACTTTATTTCTTGCACCTAGCAGGAGGTCATTAGTAATTATTGATTGAATGATTGAATCATGGTCTTCAAACTTTATTAAATTGCCTGGTGTGATTATTCCCAAGGTGCTGAACACCAAACCAAAATAATGACATGAACATAATTCTGAGAGCACATGGGTTCTACATGTTGTCTCACTCAAGACAAATGACTGGTTTTATCATGGCCTTAAAAAAAAAGTGAACCAAACAGGACTTATTTATCAAGTCACTCACAGGTGAAACAAATAGTGAGTGTGTAACATGCCTCAGTCTAACTGGCAGCAGGCCTCCTACACTACTCCTTGAAAGGCTGATTTGGAATTACGTCTCCCTCATCTATGAACTGCTTAGAACATGACATGGAAACAAATTAGTGTCTTGAGAGGGAGCCAGATGTTTGTGAAATACAGAAAATACCAGAGTCTTCTCAGGAGCTGAACAATGGAAAAGGAAAGGTGCAAAAAACAGGCCCAGCATTGAAATGAAATATTCACCACCCCTCCTACACTCTTCTCATAAAGCAGCTCTGAGATTGAAGCTGATGACTTCTCTGACTAATGACTGCTCTGTTCAAAAACTCAAGTTAGAAAATCTAAATTGAAATGAAACACCCATCCTACGGACTGAACACCCTACCCTTATAATAAAGAGGATATATCTTTAAACTATTTATTAAGCATTTTATCATCATAAATCCAAATTGAAACTGTGCCTTTAGTGGATGTGTACTCCTTCTGGGTACAAAGCATTACACATGGACCTAGTACATATATACATAGTTACCCACTGTGTAAGTCTCCTTTCCACATAATCTCCATAATCATGGAAGGAGAGAGACTGTTAATATTGAACTGTCTAGGCATTTCTCTAATTTTTTTCACTATGATAGAATCTTAGCTTGCCAACATCAAATAGTTGACACTGTCATCAACTCAAGGAAATGAGATTTCCCAAACTTTGCTGTACAAAGTTTGGCCAAATGGCATTCATGGGTCAACTCAGTGACCTACTGTTGCAGCAGTAGATCCCATGTCTAATCACTCAGTTTGCTGGCAGGAGATCTATATACCCTCACTGGGTGACATACCACCACTTCCAAGTGAGACAGGGGAAAGACAAGGCGACATTGAAGATCAGGGAGCAGAGAGGTATGGAGAAAATAAGTGTCAGACAAAGGAAGGATTTCCTATGAATATAAAATAATGAAGTCAATTTTCTTATGGGACTAACTGATAGATGGCCTCTGAAGGCATTTCCAAGAAAGGAGATTCAGAAAACATCTTATGTAAGGGTAGCATTGTTTGCATTAGGATGGATACCTCTTCCAAGTAACTTCTGAGAAACCACATTCATTTAAATGTGAGAATTCTGGTTTTAAAACCATTCATTACTTGATGTTTTCAATCCTTTACTCTGGGGGGGAAGGATGAACTAGGGATCATTATAATCAGTTTCAAGGGAAAGAACAGAACCAGAAGTTGACTTTTGAATTCATAGATTCCAGATCAAATTCACTGTAGAGTATCTCTGAATTCTGCTACTAAATTTGCCTCAAATCAGTAATCAAAAAACTCCAAACAAACAAGAGCCCTGGACCAGATGGCTTCACATTCAAATTAATAACTTTACTAAACATTAAAAGGAGAATTAATAACTATCTTCAAACTATTGCAAAATATTGAAGCAGAGAGAAGACTCCTAAATTCGCTTTACAAGGTCATCATTACCCTGTTACCAAACCAGACAAAAACATTACAAAAAAAGAAAATTATAGACCCGATGAACATAGATAAAAAAATCCTCAACAACTTATTAGCAAACCAAATTCAGCAAACATTAAAAATATTATACACTATGATCAAGTGGGATCTATTCCCAGGATGCCAGGCTCATTCAGTATCTGCAAATCAATCAATGTGATACACCACATAAACAAAATGAAGTATAAAAATCATGTGATCATATCAATAGAGGCATAAAAAGCACTTGAAAAAATACAACATCCATTTATCATTAAAAACTCTCATCACAGTGGGGAGAGAGGTAACATACCTCAAGATAATAAAGGTCATATATGACAAACCCATAGCAAACATCATACTTAAAGTTGAAAAGCTGAAAGCTTATTCTTTAAGATCAGGAATAAAACAAGAATGTCTACTTTTACCACTTTCATTAAACATAGTATTGAAAGTCATAAGCACACTGTCAGACAAGAAAAAAAAAGTCATTCAATTGAAAAGGAAGAAGTAAAACTCATTATTTGCAGATGACGTGATACTACCCTGTTTCCCCGAAAATAAGACCTAGCCTGACCATCAGCTCTAATGCGTCTTTTGGAGCAAAAATGAATATAAGACCCCCTCTTATTTTACTATAATATAAGACTGGGTCTTATAGAATATATTATAAGATGGGGTCTTACATTCATTTTTGCTCCAAAAGACGCATTAGAGCTGATGGTCCAGCTAGGTCTTATTTTCGGGGAAACACGGTATTTATACAGAACCCTAAAGATCCCACCAAAATATTAGCATGGATAAATGAATTCATTAAAGTAGCAAGATACAAAATTAATATTCAGAAATCAGTTACGTTTTTATACACCAATAATGAACTATCAGAGAGAAATTAAGAAAATAATCCCATTTACAACTGTATAAAAAAGAATAAGATACCTGGGAATAAATTTAACCAAGGAAGTAAAAGACCTGTACTCAGGAAAGATATTGAAAAAGCTACCAATAGATGGAAGTATATACCATATTTAAGCCAAGAAAAGCTGTAGGAAGGGTAAGAAGAAGGTGTGGAGGTAGCCTGGAGTGTTGGAGAAAAGTTACTGGTTTGGTTGGAATACTTTTAATTTAGGGTCAATTTAAATTGAAATATGGCATCTCTGCATCAAGATTAAATCATAAGAAGTGGGATTTGACTATGATTGTACACACCACGCCCAAAGCCTATGACATCTAAAATATGACAATGCTGCTCCTCTATCAGTTCAGTCATTTCTAAAGCATTTCTAAATCTGGAAAAGGAAAAAGCCTGTAAAGGATAACAGAATAGCTGGTGGGGTAAAAACTAAGCTTCATGCAGAAATATACGCAAACAAAACTACGTGAAAACAAGAAAAAAAATGACCAATGGATTAGAAGATAAAAGGTAGATCTTTCGATTTTCAAAGTGGCAGAAGGCTAAGTCAAAGAGAAAGGTTATTAAAAAAAAAAAAAGCTCTAGAGAGCCCAATAAAACTGAATTAAGGAGGCTATTAGATGAATTTTTAAGCACCATGAACACTGTCTTAAATCTTATAGGCTGTTAAAATTCTAAAGCTTTGATTCACTATCAACCGTGCATAAATGTTTCTACTTTACTGTTTGGTGTGCCCCCAAACAACAAGATTTCACCATATTTGGAGTAGGGAAAGCACTGAAATAACCAGTGGGGTTTAACTCCCAGGGAGGGTATTGTGAGTCAGCTAGATCACCACTTATTGGAAAGTGCCCTGAGGGCTGTGTCGTTCAGTTTGAAAAGCACTACGTGAGTGTAGGCTTACCTTGTGTGGGCTCCAGCAATTACACTGCCTTGTGATTCTGGATCTAACTGCTCTAAATTTCTTTCTGCTCTTCAAGGTTAGGGTAATAACGCATGTCCCATTCCCAGGGTTGTTTTGAAAATCAAATGCAAAACATACGTGAAAGTGGTTTGAACAAAGGTAAGCTTTTTAAGGCTAAGTCAAGCAGAGAATGTTGACAATGGTTACCATTAGAAGAAATGAGTAGGTAGTGCAACATAAGTCTTTAAGTTTCTCTTAAAATAGGATAGTACGCTCCCTTAAAGTTGCTAGATAACTAGTGTTTAATGGCCAAGTGGTTATTACAGTAAATAACTTCATAGAAGTCTCTTCACATAGCTAGATTGTGAGCTTTATTTCATTTGATCATCCATCCTTTAGAGCATTTATGTCAGATTAATGAATGTGGACCTAGTCCGGGTGAATTCAGTTATCTTGATTCCGTGGCACTTTACTCCTTGGGGCTACTCAAACTATAGTGTTTACAGACCATGAATTAGTCTTGGCTCATACTAGTAAACCAGGACGCAGGGCTGCTTGTATGAGTACAGCAGACCATGTGGGATGATTTCTGGGGCACTGAAAAGACCCTGTGATTCCCAACACACATCCCACTCTGACCTACAGACATGTAAATCCCACAATTAGATTATATTGATGTTAGCCAAAGAGAGGTATTTTCTCCCATGAAAGTATGTTAAGACTTCTTGTCATTTTTCCCAAGGGTATAGCAATGAAAGCTAGGGGACACGTCATAATTTTACCTAGGCTTTACCTGACCAGAAATACACAGCCCTGGCTTTGTGGACCATGGAGGTGATACCACAGAATTGAGCTACGAGAGAGGTTAAGCTCACTGAATTTGCCTGCGGTAATATGTACACTGGTCAGGCCAGTAGCCCAGAAAGCATCATTCAGTTATTTATTCTATAAATATTTACTGAGTACCTAGGTACTCAGTACATGGTTACATATTTCTCATGGAGAATTTGCAGAGTCTACATATAAGGACATTAGGGGAATCAGATTGTAACTGTCCTTTTACAAACTCAGAAAAATGGCGTAACAATACACCACACCATGTACCATGTTTTTTGCTACACACATTAGCATACCACACATTTCTGAATTTATAGAGGTTAAGGGTGAGGAAACTGATTAATTGCTGCTCTCCCATTGGATTCCATCTTAAACTTGTCTGACTTGTATAACCTCTATCCCTTCAGTAGAGCAAGATGTGTTTCCTTTGGCTGAAAGTGTTATTATCTTATAATTTCACCTCCCTCACCACAGGCCTTCACTTCCTTTGTCCCATGTACTCCAATGTAGAGGCTTCTAAGTGTCCCAACACCACACAATGGCTAGGCAGTAAAGATTTCATGATGGTTTTACAGTAAACTTACTTTTGCCCAGCTTCTCCTTGGCCTGCACAAGGTCCATACTTATAAGCGTACACCAAGCGAGGGATAAAGTCAGATGTTATCGCTATGACAAACGCATTTGTAATTACAGAGAGAATTCCAATGCCCTCAAGAATTCCATACCAAATTCCTATTCAAAGAGAAGTGTTGCATTAATTCCAGACACAACAGCAGAGGTAATAAGTAGGACAACAAGTGGGTAATTAATTTACAACAGTCCTTTCCATGGGTCCTTTCATCTTCCCACAGACTGACACTGGCAACCAGGAGTAAGAATGTGTAAACACCTTGGCATTGCAGAACTTCCTGTGGAAGTGCCAATGTTCATGACTTAAAAACTATTAGGATCAGACCTAAGTAGAGAATTCTGGTCAATGGGAAGACACCAAAACCCCATCTGGTTAGACTGGCATATGCCATGTCAAGTTGCTGCCAGACTGGGAGCTCCCTGGGGTACAGACAGGATCCCTCTAGTTCATCTTTGTGGGCCCAGTTCATGCACTGACCCAGGGTAGGTGCTCACTGAATGTGTGTTTGTTTCATGTGGAGGTTAAAGGGCCACTCAGTCCTCTTCCCCACACATTGACTGAGCATCACCTGCCTGCTCTGTGCACTGGATGCAGAAACAAATAAAAAGCAGTCTCTGATCTCAGGCAGCTCTCAAGAGGCTGCACCTGAATCAACTCAGCATCTCTAGTCAAAGACCAATGGCCATCTCCACCTTTAGACAAACTAGAGCATGCTTCATTTGACTCAGGTAAACATTTAGGAAAGAGCAAAACAAAGTTAAGCCAATGGAGGACATACTCTAAAAAGAAAATACATGATAATTGAAATTATAGATTCCAAAATCTTAAGATAAAAATAACCAAATTGAGAATCTGTGTTAAGCACAAATTCTTTAGCACTGGAAATTATAAATTTCCAAATAGGCTGCTTTACTTCTTATGTGATTATTTAAAGCTAACATAATTATTCTTTTGCAAGTTAGTTGAGTCATCTTATATGGAAACCGTAAGTAAAAAATCTAAAGTTGGTGTCTATTTTAACTTTATCTACCAGATGGTTAATATCTTTTCAAAAACATACCCAAATCTGACTTACCTATGTCTTTGGCCCTTGATGCTAAAGGTCGCCTCCACTGTGTGACAAATTTGTAAGCATCAAGTCGTATTTCAATTATGTTATTCAGTAAGGCCAGAAGTGGTGCTAGGGGAAAAGCTGCCACAAAGATAGTTGTGAATCCAAACTGAAGAACTAGGGAAGAAAAAAAGGAAAAAGAAAAAAGTGTGTTGGTTTCCCATGAATGTCTCATTGTTTTAACCCATGTTTTCCCAGTTCAGAAGCATAGGGAACATCTCTTCCAGAAAGATGGCCAGGACACTGGAAAAAGAGGCGCTCCTGGGCCTGGAAGCAGTGGCACCCTAGAAGCAATGATCACACATAGGGTCCAGGTCTTGTTTCCTAAATTCCATTCTCTAATAAAGGAGCCAGGGCTCCTTGGAGAAATGTTTGATTCCAGAGCTATGGTAAGGAAAATACAAGCTGAGCCTGGAATATCTTGTGATGCCAGAAAGTTAGGAAGTGCTTGAAAAATGATGGGACACATGAATGGGACACAGGACAACTTGAAGGAACTCCCAATGGCCAAAGCTGGAACAATTTGTGTGATAAATAAATAGTGATAATATTGCATTATAACCTAAAGACTAAATATCTACGTCCATACTTATATAAATATATACTGATCTCAATGAATAATTGAATAAATAACTAAATGGTGGAGAAGTGGCCATTCTTCCTTATGGTAGAATTCTGATGATTGTTGAAGGCAAGAATCATCAAAGAATGCTAAAATTAGCAGAGAGGAGTATATTTGTATATTCTTAAAGTATTTCCCCATATTGATACTTAATAATTATAAAGGGATTAAACTAGTATCTTTGCAGTGGTGACACATGGTAGACATCACCTTCAGCAAGTGATCAAAATTAATACCATCAGTAATAAGACATATTCACATCATATACCCCTGATATGATACACTGAGGAGGAAACAGTATCATTTCTGTGGTATTCTTGACAAAAATGCATAACCTCAACCGAATCATGAGAATACATCACACGAACTCAAACTGATAGTCCTTCTACAAAACAACCGATCAGTAATCTTCAAATGTCAAGATCATAATCATGTCAAGATTATGAAAAACAAAGACTGAACAACTGCCATAGGCTGGAGGAAATTAAGGAGATAACAGCATCTAAATGCAATGCTGGATCATGGACAAAAAAAAAAAGCGGAAAAACTGGAAAAATTCAAATAGTTCTGTGACGAATTAATAGTATTATGTTAATGTTAACTTTCTAGCTTCAATAGATATGTAAGATGTTAACATTAGGGGAAGCAAGATGGAGAGAATGTGGGAACTCTACTATTTTTGCAACTTTGCAAAATAAAAAGTTAAATAGAGGCAGTCCTTGATGCAAAGCAACTAGCTAACATAATTAAAATATATATATATATAGTTTACTCAGCATCATGGACTCCAAAAAAGTATTTGACTGAGTGACTGTATTTTTTTACTATTTTTACTTTTTAAACTTTATTTTAGAAAGTAACAACAAGAAAACAATGACTAACTTTTATATACTACTTTCAGCGTAACTGGCACTGTTCTAATTACTTCACATAGCTTAATTTAATTTTCAAGACAACCGACGAGGTGGGTACAGGTGAAGAAACTGAGGCACAAAGAGATCAGGTAAATTGCCCCAAACGCATAACTAAAAAGCAGTTCTAACCCAGGAGGTGCGGTTCCAGAGACCTGAAGAGTCCACGTATCTCATCTCTGTGATACTGCCACCTCCGGTGTGTCCCCTATCTTTGGTTACATTCATACTCAGTGACTCTTCTCCCACCAATAGACATAAGCATTCCCCTTGGTGTTTCCCTTGGTTTCATTTTTTTCTCCTGACTTCCCTCTTTCCTTGGGGGAGTCCATCTATTCTTATGACTTCATTATTATCTCTCTGATAAGGATTCTCATTTCTCTGTCTGTAACCCTGACTCTTTTCAGGGAATTTCCAGTCGTCTGCTATTATGCTACAGAAACAGCACTCTGCAACCCAATTTCTCAGTCTCAACCTTAAACCTGTCTCTCCTTTCTTGTCCCTCCTTTCCTCCTCCCCTCGGAGTTGTTGTGCATGACAACCAGGTCTCAACTATAGCTCAACCTTTAGAACAATTAGCCTCTACATTTCAACAATTACCCTTCAGAAATGTTTCTCCTCTCTCCCTCCTCCCCGCTGTCCCTACTGGACTTCAGACTTGGCTTTTCTAACTGGCTTCTGTGCCTTAGACTTTTGCCTCCCTCTCTCCTCAAATTGCTGTCCATATTGGTTAAAGTCCATCACTTATCAGCTCCCTACTCAAAATGTTTCAATGGGTTCTCATTGCCTATAGACTAAATCCCAAACTTTTTACCATGCCGTTCAAGGATCTTTGAAGCCTTGTGTTCATACATACCCCATGCTCCAGACAGGTTTCCCAGAAAATCGTCTACTCTGACCATATCAGACTTCTGGTTTTATGAGGACACATCATATATTTTGTTTCTGTTTATACTCTGGTGAAACTCTATTATTTCTTCAAGGGTAAGCTCAAAGGTGCCCTCTTCTGGAGCCTTCCATAATTGTAATTCATTATTATTTCCTCTGTAGCTCTCACAAACCTTCTTACCATCATAGAATTTATTTTGTTTTGAATTTGACTCTTTGCCTGTTCCCCATATTGCACTGGGCTTCATGAAGGTAGGTATGGTGACTTCTTTGTTTCTATTTCATACATACTCAGTATAGTGGTTTTGTGCATGGAAGAAACTAAATAATGCTTATAAGGTACAAAGTAATGCTGATTAGTTGACTGACATGTAATTACAATGAAGAAAGGTCAGGAAAGCAAAGAGTGGAAATAAAATTAGCAGACATAATTCTTATAATCACTAAGAGTACTGGTGTTAGAGATGGAAAAATCCAACATTCACTGTCGCATAACTCTCTAAGACTGAGTTTATATAAACTGCAAGTGTAAAAGGAAAGTGTCTTTAGTCCATTGGTAGTTCTTATCTACCTGACACCTAACAAACTTAATAATGTACTTAAATACTATGGCCTGTAATCAAATTAATTGCTTTCACGTAACACAGATGCAACCTACACGGTATCAGTCTTGAAGTCATTAACTACAATTCCCACTAGTTGCTGCTTTATCAGTGGGGTCCAGGGAAAAGACTTGTTTTAGCAAAAAGGTGGATGAATTAAAAATTTTTTTTGGAAAAAAATTTAAACATAGGAAAGCACAGAGAATTATGTCACAAACATCCACATACCCATGGAAGAGTTAGCATTAACTCTTACAACATTTTGTCATACCGATTTCATACCTTTTCAGAAACAAAATAAGTGAAACATATAGATAAAACTAAAGTTCCCTTTATTTCTTCTACCAAAGTTCTCTCCCTTCACAGAGGCAACCATTGAATTTTCCATGCATCCATCCAGTTCATTTATTTATATTTTTATATACATATACATGTGTATGTACATATTAAATTATACATAGCGTATCCATCATGTAAACAATGTTGTTTTATGTCTTTCTGGTTTACATAGCATTCTCTACATATTTTTTTGCCCTTTTCATTTCACGTGTTTTTGAAATCAGCTTGATATCTTCTCAGCTTGATACCTAGTTAACCTTTTGAACTGCCTTATATTCCAATATATGAATATGTTTCCTTTTGATTTATTCTTTCTCAGTCATGATCTTTTCAAATATTGCATTTTCTTCATCCTCTTTCTGTTCAGATTCTGGGACTTCCATTATACCTATTTTAGACCATCTGACTATTTTCCATGTTCCGCTTATGTTCTGTTTTTCTATTCTTTTCTCTCTGTGCTTCAGTCTGGATTTTTTATTGACTTGTCTTCAAGTTCACTAATCTTATCCTCTGCTGTGGTAATCTGATATGAAACCTAGCTATCACATAAATTCTTAATTTCAGACTTTGCAATTCTAGAGTTTTTTTAATAGAGCCGAATTCTCTTTTGCAATTTGTCTTTTAATAATTTTTGTTATTTTCCTCTACTTCAACATATTAATCATAGTGATTCAAAAGTCTTTGTGTGCTAACTTCAATTTATGGATCATTAGTGGGTTTCCTTTTTCCTCTTTATTATTAGTCACATTTTCCTGCCTCTTTGCTTTGCCTAGTAATTTTTTTATTGAAATGTATTTGACATATAACAGTGCAAATTTAAGATGCATAACATTGTTATATTGTAATATGATTGCTGTTGTAGCAATAGTTGGCACCTCTACCATGTTACATAATGATCTTTTCTTTTTAGTGGTTGGAATCATTAAGTTCCAGTCTGTTAGCAAATTTGAGAATTATTATGCAATACTGTTGTCTATATTCACTATACTGTGAATTAGATCTCTAGGTCTTATTTACTACTCATTGCAAGTTTGTACCTGAAAAAACATCTGTCCTATTTCCCCAAATCCCCTGGTAACTACCATTTTACTTTCTACTTTTATGAGTTTGGCTTTTTTAGATTCCACATATAATTGACACTATACACTACTTGTCTTTCTCTGTCGGACTTATCTCACTTAGCATAATATGTTCAAGGTCTATCCCTGTTGCTGCAAATGGCAGAATGTCCTTCTTTTACATGGCAGAATAATATTTCATTGAATGTATGTACCACTTCTTTATCCATTCATCTATTGATGGACACTTAGATTGTTCCCATATCTTTGCTATTGTGAACAATGCTAAGGTAAACATGGAAGTTGAATATGTATCTTCAAAATCTTATTTTCATTTCCTTTGGGTATGTAATCTGAAGTGTAATTGTGGAGTCATACAGTGGAACCATTTTTAATTTTTTTGAAGAATCCCAATATTGTTTTCCACAGTGGTTAAACAAATTTACATTCCTGCCAACAGTATATAAGGGCTCCCTTTTCTCCATTTCCTCACCAACACTTGTTATCTCTTGTCTTTTTTATGAAAGCCACTCTAAGAGGTGTGAGGTAATGTCTCATCATTGTTTTCATTGGCACTTTCCTGATGATTAGTGATGTTGAGCACCTTTTCATGTACCTGGTGGCCATTTGGATGCTATCTTTGGAAAAACAATCTATTCAGTCCCTCTGCCAATTTTTAAATCAGATATCTTTTTTGTTATTGAGTTGTATGAATTCTTTATATTTTTTGGATATTAACTTCTTATCCAATTTATGGTTTACAAAATTTTTCTTCCATTATGTGGGTTGTCTTTTCATTTTGCTAATTGTTTCTTTTGTTATGCGGAAGCTTTGAAATTTGACAGTCCCTTTTGTGGAGTTTTCCTTTTGGTGCCATATCCAGAAAATCATTGCCAAGACCAACGTGGACGAACTTCTTTATGTTTTCTTTTAAGAATTTTATGGTATCAGGACTTATGTTTAAGTCTTTGATCCACTTTGAGTTAATTTTTGTGAGTGGTTTAAGACAGGGGCTCCAACTTCGTTGTTCTTCATGTGTTTACCCACTTTTCCCAACACCATTTATTGAAGAGATTATCCTTTTCCCATTGGATGTTCTTGTTTCCTTGGTCAAATTATTAGTTGAATATATTTGCACGGGTTTAATTCTGGGCTCTATATTCTGTTAAATTGGTGTACGTGTCTATTGTTGTGCTAGTACCATAATGTTTTGATTACTATAGCTTTGTAGTATAGTTTAAAAGCAGTAAGTGTAATACCTACAGCTTTCTTCTTTTTCCTCAGGATTCAGGATTTTTTTTTTGGTTTCATACAAATACTAGAATTGTTTTTTCTACTTTTGTGAAGAATGACATTTGTATTTTGATGGGGATTACATTCAATCTATAGATGGTTTTAGGTAGTATGAGCATTTTAACAATATTCTTCTGATCCATAATAACAGGATGTCTTTCTGTTTGTATCTTCTTTGATTTCTTTCAGGAAAGTCTCATAGTTTTCATTGTACAGATCTCTCACTTCCTGGATTAAATTTATTCCTAGGTATTTTATTGTTTTTGATGCTATTGTGAATAGGATAGTTCTATTTATGTCTGTTTTCAGATGTTTCCTTACTAGTGTTTCCTTACAACTGGTTTCTGTATGTTTATTTTATATGCTGCAACTTAACTGAAAGTTGATTACATCCAACAGTTTTTTGGTTGAGTCTTTAGAATCTTTCTATATACAAAATCATATCACCTGCAAATAGTGACAATTTTACTTCTTTTGTTCCTAGCTGGATGCCTTTTATTTCTTTAGCTTGCCTAATTGCGCTAGCTAGGACTACCAGTTCTATATTGTATAAAGATGGTGAGTAGGCATCCTGTCTTGTGCCTGATCTTGGATAAAAATTTTTTGACAAAAACATACAATGTAGAAAAGAAAACTTCTTCAAGAAATGGTGCTAGGAAAATTGGAAAGCCGCATGCAAAAGAATGAAACTAGACTGCTATCTGTCACCACGTACCAAAATTAACTCAAAATGAATCAAAGAGCTAAACATAAGACCTGAAACAATAAATTGTATAAAAGAAAGCATAAGTATTAAACTTATGGACCTTTGGTTCGGAGAGGATTTTACGAATTTGATCTCAAAGGCAAGGGAAGTAAAATCATAAATAAACGAATGGGACTATATCAAACTAAAAAAGCTTCTGCTCAGCAAAAGAAACCATCAACAAAACAAAGAGTCAACCAACCAAATGGGAGAAGATATTTGCAAATAATGTCTCCAATAAGGGGCTAATATCCAAAATATATAAAGAACTTGTACAACTCAACAACAACAAAAATAAACAATCCAATTAAAAAATGTTCAGAGAACCTGAACAGACACTTCTCCCAAAAAGGCATACAAATAGCCAACAGATAGATGAAAAAATGCTCAACTTCACTAGCTATTAGGGAAATGCAAATCAAAACACAATGACAGATCTCACTTATATGTGGAATCTAAAGAAAAGAATAAATGAATGAACTAATCAGAAACAGTTTCAGAGACATAGAGGAAAAACTAAGGGTTGCTAGATGGGAGAGCGGGTGGGAATAAGTGGGATGGTGAGGGGATTAGAAAGCACAGTCAGTAACCACAGGATTGCCATGGGGTTATGCATTTGGGGATTGTAATCAATAATGTTGTAAAGCTTTTGTTGGGTATCCAATGGACACTTGTCTCATTAGGGAGACCACCTCAGGGATGATGTAGATGCCTGATTACTTCACTGTACATCTGAAGCTGAAGCTGAACAATAATGAAGGTCAACTACAAGTTTATATATTATGTATATAGTTACAAGAAGCGGAGTACAGCATTAGGAATGTAGACAGTGGAAATGTAATGGCTGTGTACAATGTCAGAGGGATAGTGGATGGGGGAGGGGGGTTGACACTGTGTGAGGGATATACATGATAAATGTCTAACTATTACATTGTTTTGTGCACCTGAAACTAATTAAAAAAAACACAATGACATACCACCCCACACTTGTGAAAATGGCTATCATCAATAAGACATGTAATAACAAGTGTTGGAGAGGCTGTGGAGAAAAAGGAACCCTCATACACTGCTAGTGGGAATGTAAATTGGTACAGCCACCATGGAAAACAGTATGGAAGTTCCTCAAAAAATTAGAGTAGAATTATAATATGACTCAGCAATCTCTCCTCTGGACATGTACCCCAAAAATCTGAAAACATTTATCCATAAAGATATATGTACCACTATGTTCACTGCAGCATTACTTACGGTGGCCAAGACATGGAAACAACCAAAGTGTCCTTAGATAGATGATTAGATAAAGAAGATGTGGTACATATACACAATGGAATATTACTCAGCTATAAGATGAAATACTGTCATTTATGACAACATGGATGGATCTCGAGATTATTATGCTAAGCAAAATAAGTGAGAAAAAGTCAAGAACTGTATGACTTCACTTATATGTAGGATATAACACTGAAAATTACAAAGGAACAAGACAAAGAAAGAAACAAAAACTCATAGACACAGACAATAGTTTAGTGGTTACCAGAGGGTGAGGGGGGAGGTGGGCTGGTAGAAGAAGGAAAAGGGGGTCAAATATATGGTGATGGAAGGAGAACTGACTCTGGGTGGTGAGCACAGAATGTGATATATAGATGATGTATTATAGAAATGTGCACTTGAAACCTATATAATTTTACTAACCAATGTCACCCCAATAAATTTAATAAATAAAATCAAATTGAAAACAGAACTACCATATGACCCAGCAATTCCACTTCTGGGTATTTATCTGAAGAAATCCAAAACACTAATTCAAAGGATATATGCACCCTATGTTCACTGCAGCATCATTTACGATAGCCAAGAGATGGAAGCACCGTAAGTGACCACTGATAGACGATTAGATAAAGAAGAGGTGGTACACATACACAATGGAATAAAAAGAATGAAATCTTCCCGTTTGCGACATGGACGGACCGAGAGGGTATTATGCTAAGTGAAATAAGTCAGACAGATAAAGGCAAATACCATATGATTTCACATATGTGGAACCTAAAAAACAAATAAAATAGAAACAAACTCAGAGATACAGAGAACAAACTGATGGTTGCCAGAATGGAAGGGGCTTGGAGGTTGGATAAAAAAGGTGAAAGAGACTAAGAAGTACAATTTGCAAGTTATAAAAATCATCACGGGGATGTAAAGTACAGCCTAGAGAATATAGTCAATAATATTGTAATAACTATGTATGGTGTTAAATGGGTACTAGACTTACCAGGGGGATCACTTCATAAGGTATATAAATGTCTAATCACTATGTTCTACACCTGAATCTAATATAATATTGTATGTCACTATAACTAAAAAATAAATTTAAAAAATTCAATGAGAAAAGATTATCGTAATAGAAAAGTGCAACAGGAAATTCATGGAAAGGAAAATATAACTGGTCGATAAATATGTGCACAGACAACCACATTAAAACAATGTGTTATCGTTAATAAAAAAGATATGTACAAAAATACAGCTAACATCACATTTAATGGTAACATACTGAACACTTTTACTCTCAGGTCAGGACAAGGAAGTCCAATGTCATCAATTTTAGTCAGCATTATATGGAAGGTCCTAGTGTAATTAGGTAAGAACAACAAAAAAGGTGTAATAATTAGAAAGAAAAATACAAAATTATCATTATTTGTCGATGACTGATATGTAGACAGAAAATCTCAAAAAATATAGAAACAATTATAATTGATATTAGACTTCAGCAAATTTGTGTGCTAAAAAGGGCAATATACAAAACCTATTATATTTCTGTACACTATCAACAAAACATTAGAAATAATACTGTAAGAACAACATCACATTCAATTGCACTAAAATTCATAAAGTGCCTAGGACTAAATCTAACTACAGTTGTACAAAATTGGTATACTAAAATCTATTTAAAAATCGCTGAGAAAAATGTAAAAAGAAATAAATGCAGAGATATATAATATTGATAGATTAGAAAAAAAACTAAATTCTCCCCAAATTGATTTAGGGGTTCAATTGAATCCCAACCAGTATTTCAGGAAGATTTTTGTATAAATTAGATATCTGATCCTTAAGTTATATGGAACCCCTTGAAGAATAAAGTTGACACTTCTGTTTACTTAAATACACCTCAAGAGAATGGGAAAGCAAGCCACCAACCAGGAAAGGTTATTTGATTTGCACCATATATATCTGACAAAGGACTCATATCCAGAATGTGTGAAAAACTTCTATAAATCACTAAGGAAAAGGAACAACAAAACCATGGGCTTGAATGGGAATTTACACGAGAGGATATCCAAATCACCAGAAGCATATGAAAAGGTACTCAGCATCATTAGTTGCCATGAAACTTCAAATTAAAACCATGATACAATACTACTAGATACCAACCAGGATGGCTAAAATTTTAAAAAGGCTGACACTATGAAGTTTTCATGAGTATGTGGAATAACTAAAGCTTATGCTGCCAGTTGGAGTGTAAATTGATACAACCCAGTTTTGAGAACTGTTTGCACGTGTCTGCTGAACATCAACAAGTGCACGTCTATGACCTCGAACTATATTCCTACATAAGTTCCCTTCAGAAATCTGTACATACACTGAACAAAATACATGGAGCAAAATGTTCATAGCTGCATTATTCTGCGTTATTTGTAAGAGCCCATACCTAGCAACAATCCATGTGTCTATCAGAATGGATGGATAAATAATGGGTGCATTCCCATTTTCAGGAGATTAGAAGATCTGCAAACTCACATAGTTAACTCTTGGCACACTGAGGCCAGCAGGCCCACAGGTAAACTGACCATTGTTCAACTCCAGCTGGACACAGGCTTTGTTCCTATTAAAATGCATCTGTCTAGCACATTAATCCTTAGCAGTTGTTAGAAGTACATTTCATGATATGGGAGAGGTTTGAGGGATTGGCGGGAGGTTGCTGTGGGGGGCAGAGGAAAAAGTTGGGGAGTGTCTGGGGGTGGAAATGTAAAAAAAAATATAAGGAAAGATGGGAGTAGGTATCAAAGACAAACTATGCCTGTTTCATAATTTTGCATCAGGTACACATTCTAGGAATACTGCACAGCAATGAACCTGAAGATCTACTACTTGTGACAACATAGAAGAATCTTATAAACATCATATGGAATGAAAGAAGTCATTTCCAAGAGAGTATGTATTATACAATTCCATATATAGGTGATCAAAAAAGGCAAGATTACTGTATGGTGTTAAAGGTCAGGAGAGTGGTTGGGGAGGGTATTATGATGGGGCTAGAAGACAAAGGGGTCTTCTTTGATACTGATAATATTGTTTCTTTTTTATGCTAATTTTTATGTTAATTTATTTTTTAAGTATAATTATTTGTAAGTTTATTGGGGTGACAACTGTTAGTAAAGTTACATAGATTTCAGGTGTACAATTCTGTAATATTCTGTTTCTTGATCTAGCTCACAGGATGGCAAACATTTTCTGTCAAGAGCCAGACAATAAATATTTCAAGCTTTTCAAGCTAGATAGTTTCTGTCACAACTACACAACTCTGCTGTTGTAATGCAACAGCAACTATAGATAGTTTGTTAATAATAAATGTAAATAAATGGGTTTTTCTCTGTACCAAGAAAACGTTATTTATAAAAACAGGCAGTGGACTGGATAGGGCCTGCGGGCAGTAGTTTGCCAACCCCTCACCTACCTATACAGATTGGGTACATTTGTGCGTAAATTTGTGAAAATTCATTGATCTGTACGGTTATGATTTATATACTTTTCTCACTATATATTATACTTCCATTAATAAATTTTAAAAAATATAACAAAGCAGAAAGTCATTAAGAAATAACAAAACAGCAAGAATGGAAGAAAGCAGTTAGAATTCACTGAGACTTGTTTCTTGCTGCAAAGACACTACAGTATTTGACGCACTCCACTTCTAGCCCCATAAAAGCTTCACTGCCAGCACTCAATATACCAACATTATTTGTTCATTTCCTTCTTTATGGGAGAAGAGTCCATAAGAGACCTCCATGTGGTTAGTTCTCATTTATTAAGTTTGACTATTAATGCCCAAATTGATTTCTTCTCCAAGTTATATAATTCTGCCATTTTAGAATTGAAACTCTAGAAACATCAGTAGGTATTTAGGACATAAGCAATCTAAGAAACATTAAGCATCAATTCTACTTCTCCTTTAATTTTCATATTTGCCCAGAAAAAACTGCTTCTTTCAGAAGTAATGCATCTTGCCCATCCCTACCCCACTTTCACCCAATGTTATAAAACTTAAACATAATTAAGGAAAAACAAAAAAAACTATACATGCTCAATATATCTGCTAAGGGGTTTTGTTAGCTTTTCTCCCTTGAGAGGTAAGAAGAATAGAAAAATAATAATGTTATAAGATACCATGCGCCAGGTACAAACTATGAGCTGGGCATTGTCCTAAGCCCTTTCCACGCATTAACTCATTTGATCCACACACAGACCCTATGAAGTGGTTACTCTTATCATCTCCACTTTAGAAATGAGGAAATTGAGACAAAGAACGACTAAGTAATTACCCAAGCTTTCACAGTTAATAAGTTACAGGGCTGGAATTTGAACCCAGGCAATCTGTTTCCAAATCCCATGCTCTTAGTTACATGCTAAGATAAAAAGATTACAGAGAAATCTGATTCCTTACAGTGTAGCATAGCTTAAGCATTCCTAGCTTTCTGTCAATCCTCTCCAAGAAAAAAACAACCGTCCCCACTATACCCCCTACCGATTCATATTACAGCATCTTATGAAACTTTATTACACTTACTCTTTATATCTCTGGCTTCCCCCACTAGCCTATGCATTCTTTGAAAGCTAGGACTGTGTCCTATTTCTTCTTATATCTCTAGTACCAACTGTAGTATCTGCCTGGACATAATGTGGCTCAACAGATGTCTGCTGAATGGATCAATCAAGTCATGAGTGATAACTCCTTTGTCTTTGGTTCATCAAATTTTCCAACTCAGTTTTGTTTTCTGGTGATTTATTACAAGGGACAGAACACATGTCATGATGAGTTTGATGTGACTACAGGCTTTTGGCACCATCTCTATGCATTGAGCTTCTTAAAGCAAGACACTGCTTCCTTTGCATTTAGCTCAAAAATCTGTGCACATTGATAGCCTAGATGATAACTGATGTACGCGTAGCTGAATGTAGCTAAAGATCTAGAATTTGCATTTATGAAACATAGGATAAAGTAAAATATTTCCATACTCATTTCTAAGTATTCATCAAAGAGTCCGTAGGCGTTCATTGGCTGGAGGTTGTAGTCCTTTTCCCATTGTGGGAAACTTATTTTCCTGTCGGGCCCATGTTCTTGCCGTAATTTTCTTCTAGTCCACCAATTCTGAATTAACCTGCAAGACAAGACCCATTGATTTAAAACATACATACAACTGCTCATAAGACTTAAGTAGTAAGAATCAGAGGGAGTTCGAACATAGGATCCTAGTTAAAAAAAAAAACAAAAAACCTAGGACAGGCTGCCAAGGAAATAAAGCCTTGGAGTAGGAAGAAAAATCACAATGGAGGCTATACTTCAAGTATTTGTACTTCCAAGTGAACAGAATGATGGAGGAACTTATTTTAATCATTCACGGAACTGTCTCATGTTCAGTGCTGCCTAGAAGGGCTGGGTAGAGGGCTGAGAACATCCATAAACCAACCCCTCTAGTACAGAGGCAATACTCAGATATGCGAGAAGATGTGACCAATAAGGCTTAAATTAGGGCGAACGAGCAGTCTTCCCACGTGGGTGCTGAGCTGCGTATTCTGACTTGGGGGTGCCAAGAAGACTTGCAAACCCACAAAATGCTTCCTCTCTTGACTGAAGCCAGCAGTCCCACAACTGGACTCGGATCTTATGACATGGAACAGAGTTGAGGAAATGGGGGGGTGAGGGCGGGTGGGGAGAGAGCTGTGTGCTATGGGGGATAAGGGAAAAGTTGAAGGGCTTCTGGCAGGAGAAATGCCAAAAAACAAAACAAACGCGAAATGAAGGCAATAAGGGGATAGTTATCAAAGACAAACTCTGCCTACTTCACAGTTTTGCTCTATGTTCGTATTACTAGAAGATAAAAGATAGCTCCCTTGATGGCTAATGACATTTTGCTAAGTTATGGTTTATACTTTAGAGTAGAATATAATGCTTCTACTTTTTAAATTTTATGCTTTAAAAAGTTCTGTAGAAAACATCAAACACTTGGAATGAGTTTTCTAAGAATAAATCTAAGGAGAGAAAATTACTGGTATTGGTTCTGACAGGAAGCTAAGTGATGAATTTTCAAAGTGAAGCAAGTTGCAGCTAATTTTTCTGGCTGAGTGGTCCTCCCTGAAACCCAAAGTTCTCTAAGGAGATGCCAAGCTGACATGGAAACCAGTAGGTGTGGAATTAAAACAGAAATAGAAGTGTTGCTGATTTCCGTCTCTTTAAATCTTAACAGCCCAGAGGTGAGCAAACCCAGCAGATTTCAAGGTGGTCCTTACACCGGTGATGCAAGTTTTTGCCCACTGTCAACAACATAAACTATTATGATAACATTTTTACTGGTTATGTTGACTTAGAAATACTATGGTTTCTTTTCTGAATCCCTACATTTTCTCCTTTCCTTAAGTTTCTTTTCTGCACAGTCTGAGTTTAAGGTAGTTAAAAAAAAATGACCATTCCTGATTTATCTCAGGGATGTTGGAGCAGAGATTTAGTTAATGTGTCACAGAGATTTGCAACGCTGGAGCTTAAAGGGTCAGAGACATCATTTAAAGCAGCTTGAATGCAAGTATCCAATATTTAGGGGCCTGGTATACTTTTATTTCCCCGGTATACTTCTTATAGACTATTCACCTTTGTTCCTGTGACTTGTGCTAAGTCTTCCAAAAGAGCCCACGTTTATTACTTTCATGAGTGTCCTTGAATATCTGAGCATGAACATTGTTAGCTCCGGGTACATGCACTGGCTTAGCTGCTGAGTCTGCATTGCTTATCTTACTTGCCACACCTAGAAAAGCCAACAACGAGCAGTGCTGCCTCTCCACTACAGATATCAAAGGTACTTACGGGTAGCCAAGTTCCATGAAATTATTCCAGGTCTGCTTTAGCACCATTATAATACCCATTTGCATACAGAGATCAATAAGGCATCCACTAGGGTGGCACTGCGAGGTAAGCAAACACAGAAATTCAAGAATCAGTGGAGAGGAAGAAAGGGTGCCTGGTTTCTAGTCTGTACGAAGTTGCCCTAAGGCTGTTTAATACAAGTTTGGAGGAAACAAGGAATGATGGGAGAATACAGACCTCTTCTAGTCTCCACCTGTTTATCAGCCTCAAGTAGGCACCTGGGTGTCCTGTAAATCTTCAACACACACAGAAAAACAAACCATTAGCATCCTATAAGTCGAAGCTTTCAGTGAATATTACATTCAGATTAGCACATCTTCCAGTGAAAATTACTGGTACATTGCAATTATTTGCAATAATTATCAAAGGGGATAGTTATCAAAGACAAACTGCCTACTTCACAATTTTGCTCTATGTCCATATTACTAGAAGATAAAAGACAGCTCCCTTGATGGCTATGACATCAGGTCTGAGAATTAGGAAACTCTGTGGAGCTGTCATAACTGCAGCTTTTGGAATTCTTGTGGCGCTGTCTCTTTGGCCTTTCTATCTGGCTGCAGACCACAGAGGCCAGTTGCTTGCTGTGACTTAAACATTTTCTGCTGAATACCAAGGGCTCCGGCCTGTGGAAGCAGCAGGTTGGTTTGAAACATATCCTGATCTTTTTGAATAATAGCAATGACTTTTTTTTTTTTTTTAATTAAACTATTTGACTAGAATTCCATGCTAAATACTGAAGAGAAGCTGCTGTATCCATCTGACCAAAACCCAATCCTTGGCCTATCCCTGGTTCTCCTCTGCTCTGAAACACTTCCTGGAGGAATGGAATTCATGGGCCACGACCACTAAACATGGGATCCTTTCCAAATCCTCGTAACTGCTGCATTCAGAGGTTACCAGGTCTGCACTGGCATCCTAGGTCAGCCCCCTTTTCAGTCTGATGTCCTTCCCTCTTCTGTGAAGTCAGGGATCTAGGACATGTTGAGGCCACTCCCCCCGCCCCCCACCACCATGCCAGCTGCTCATGCAGGTGTGAGACCCGGAGGGCCTGGTTCAGGTGCAGATGGAGCCCACATCCTTCACATGTATAAATGGTTTTCCTCCACTTACCTCTTAGCAAGAAAAGGTGTACAGATACTCTAGACCATTTCCTGAGATGGGAGTGGGAAGGGAAAGGAGGAGACTGAGCTTCTTCTTTTACACTTTGTATAAATCACTCTACAGGAGGGACTTCTCTGTCCCCTCTAGTCAGTGACCTTTGAGCATTCTGTCCTCAGCCTGGGGAGTGTGGAGACATAGGGTTCTTACCTTCCGAGGAAGAACGCAATGTAAAACGTGGAGCTGTTCAGATTGACAAATTGAAAAAGAAACATTTTCAGGGTGAAGCTGTTCTCCCACTCGGACTCTGTGCGAGGCTGTTCTGTGGATAAATGGGGAACCGAGTTTGAAAGGCTGCATCTGATCCCCTCTCAGCTGCCTCTGTCCCGCTCCCCATACACACAGGGTGGGAACAGAGGCCTCCTCAGGAGGTTGCAGGAGAGCCCAGTTTGCCTATAGTTGGCTGAGGTAAGTGGATCGTCCGTGGGAACCTCAGGCTTGTAGACCAGCCCCGACAAGGGTTTGGTGGGAAGCGACTACTGACTTGTCTGCGGGGACAGAATATCCAGTTGGTTCCACCATTACAGGATGTCCAGAGAGTCTACAGTACAGACAGCTAGGCTGCAGGGGCCTCATTCCCCGTGCTGGCTCCCAGCAGGAGTCTCTCCTTTGGCTCTTTGTTTCTGCCTGTGGGTAGGGCTGTGTGTGGGGTCAGGTCTCCTCCCAACTGCTAATAATTCCTCAGTGAAATACCAGGTGCTACTAAGTGAGAGGGAGTCAGAGTCGCATCTCAGAATGTCACCAGTATTTGACTCCTTTACCAGTCACCCTCGGCCACCATTTTTCATTCTCGTGGACAAATGCCAAGGAGATGACCTTGCCTTTAGAGCTTTTACCGTGTATCACCATCTGTGTCTCACAATTTCCTGACCTCAGTCAGGAACGGATCCTTCTATTTCAACTTCTGTAAAGCAAATCCTCTTTGGATGTTGTGATATGAACCAAAATACAGACCAAACCTCCAACTTGACAAGTCAAATGCACTCATCCTTCCCCAAGATCTGTGTCTTCACCCCAAACAATGTCAAAGAAAATGTATTTAATGCAACAGCACTTTTTCTGTTTCTACATTCCCTGAGCTTCTAATTGCTCGTTTACCATTTCAATCCATCAATTCCTTTTCCACGAATTATAATACAACTCAAAATGTTTCCTGGGAGCATATCAGAGAAGGGAGGGGAGGAAGAAAGAGAATCTGATTTAAAGCAGCTTAAATATCCATTTCAGAACAAGGCTGCACTGCTGTTAAGGGAAGAAAAGGAAGAGGATGCTTAAAGGTTTTAGGTTTATGTCACTTCTGCTACCGAGCTCCTGGTTACATAGGAAGATCTTCCAGTTGTCAGCCAGGTGGGTGGGTTCCCAGGTGTCCCAATCATGGATGAACCATGGCTGTATCTCCACTGGCATCTTTGCCAGCCTGGATCAAGGCACCACTTGGCACAGTCTACCAATGCACAATTACCTCTTCTATGGACCTAAACCTCGTTCTATCTATTTTGCAAGGGATGGTAGTGATGGAAGATTTCAATAACATTAAAGGAGATATGCCAAGTGCCTAGCTCTGTATCTGGCACACAGAAAGACTCAATAAATAGCACCCTGCATTATAATGAATATTATAAATAAAATCACCTTTGTGACTCCCCCTGCCCCGGATAAGCTACATATTGGAATGCACTAAAACAGGTTATGTGGGAGCGTGTAATTTCCTCAACTTGCATAGAATGAAATGACTAATATCGCAACAATAAAACTGTGACACTTTCTATATCTTGAAAAGCTGGAAAATGTATGGTGTATAGCTGGCTACCAGATTATTCTAGTCAGAGAAAAGTTCTTAGGGATGACTCGTCCAGACGAATGTTATTTCAACCAATGTCGGTGATGGTTAGCCTGCCTACATTCCTGGCAGAGTCTTCCAAGCCACTAACTTTGCTATGGTTTTATACACCATGAAAACTTGATACATTTTTGAATACATGAAAATTGCGGGCAGTGGCAAATGAATACTTTTCTAAATGATTCTGGGCACTTTATACACATGTACTTCTGTGATGCTTTATTTTTTGTGCGTTTTCCTTTTATATAAGAGAAAACTTACTTTAGATTACATTACAATTGATGTTTGTCACAGGTTTCAAAGCTTTAAGTAAAAAAGGTCCCCCAATTATTGTACATATTTAAACTGGCCTGTTGAAGGCAAAGAACAAATTGCTGCATGTAACTCAAAATAAAGGGAATATTTCTTTGCAGCAGTGTTTCAGAAATGAATCTTTGAAAAGGTACTTTCCAGACTACAATACTGTACCATGAAATAAAAAGGGTTTGACTTACCTAAATTCGTCAGAAGAAGTGCAACTTTTTCGTAGAGCTGTAAAATAAATTTCATACATTTAACAAATGAATTGTAGATGTTTTAAAATCTGTAATTATAAGTGAAATAGGTAACCATGAGTGAAAATGATTTCCTTATCCACCCATTGCTCCAATAATGAAAATAATGTGAACAATTGTGTCCTTTCAGGGCAAGAAAGGTGCCGTGGTACAAGGCTCCATTTTACTATGTTTAAAATCTCACTTCTCATTTTGGAGTGAGTAATTCTGTGACAACAGGGCTAGCAGCCACGAATTACCAGCTTGTTGAGTGATGCTGGACAAGTCACAACATTCCTGGGCTCCACATGGCCTCAATGGAAACTCTCCAAGACTGCTTGTGGTGGTAGGATTCTGTAAGCCTTCCTGTTTAGGGACTGCTGGATTTTCTGGCTTATAGCAGTCATAAATACTGACGTGATCTCACATTACTGGGAACTCCCACGTTTATGATACTCTGCTTTTCCAGTAGTGCCCGGGATGCATTCTTAAACTAACTCATCATCTGCTAAATGGAGGGTCCTAGGAGGGAAGGAAAAGGTGTGTGCTTGTGTGTGCTTGTGCATGTGTGTATGTGTGTGCTTGTGTGTATAGAAGTGCAGGGTGTACAGTTCAGGGCCAACCCAGCTCTAGGAGATTTCCCCAGAGAGGGTATAAACTGAGAAAAAGAACAAGTGCCGTATCAAAAATGAAAGATGATAAATGAAAATTAAAAGGAAAACTGGTCAAATGGATTTGAATAATATGCAAATGCTGATCACATTTTGAGTAAAGTGGTGAAAATGCATTGGTTACAATTTTCCTGGCTGGAATTATAACTTTACCAGCCAGTTAACTGTAGGGCTTGGGCACGCTACCTCACCTCTTCTTCAGACCATCCTTTTTCCTTTTATATGTAGTTGAGAATGGGTATTGGACTCATCGATCTTAAGGTCCTTCTTAACTTTTGAATTATCTTTTCCAAGATGCTAGTTACAGGAACAGGCAAAATACTCAGACTTTATGACACTAAACTTTCAGCAATGACTATGGCTTGCTATGGTAAGATATAATTAATATGGCCATAGTATCAAATTTTGTGGATAAAACCTTAGACCGTTGGAGTCCAATGTTAACAGACATTGGTATAATTTTCAATAAGAAATCCTGTGGAATAGATTAGTCATAAATTTTACCTTAAAAATAAAATGGTGGTAAATAACAAATTAAGACAGATGTTTTAATCAATAGTAAAATATATTTTACTATTATAAACATATTGTATCATTGAGGTTAATTATCAAGGAAAATTAGATTTGACTGATGAAACCACCTTTCTCAAAAACGCAGTGTTGGGTTACCCAGTTTATTCCTTACATCTTTCATGCTGACATACATTTGTCAAAGTGCCTCACTTTGCACACTTGTCCCAAAGGTCTTGTGAGCTGGTGACATGGCCAATGTTATTTTGGTTTGGACACTGAAAAAAAATGGAATTTATAAAAGGAACAGCACAGGAGTTAAAATATGATTAATATTAACCTTTTGAAAAATAAGTGTATGGGGACCAAGTGTATAGTACCTGTGAACCCTTTATATATACACTGAAGATATACAGAGATGGACAGTGAGGCTTTGAGTGGGATACAATAGGAAAGGGCACATAAATAGGGAAACTGATGGTTGGCAACAGATTTTTAGATGAGTGGTTTCTGGGGTTTGATTTCTCATTAGGCAGGTGAGACAGAAACCATAAATGGTTTGTTCTGATCAGAGCAGTGGGAAATCTGTTTCCAAACTGAATAGTACAAATTGTGAATGTTAAAATCTGTAACTGACAGAAAGCTTTCTGATCTTAAGTACTTTTCCAAAAGAAGCTTCTAATTAAAATACTTCTAGTTTGATTTTGTTCTCCGGATCAATGCATCTGAGCATGTCTGCTGGAAGCCATATTTTGTGGTTTACTTCTTTTTGGAACAGGACATTGTGGTTTTCACTGTTTACAATATAATGAAATATCTGACTCATATTAGTGTGGGTGAATGAAAAGATGGTAATCACTTTTAGTCTCCTTCTGGGATATAATATATCCTCTGTTGACATCTTTAGCTTGCAACCATCATATTGATATGTTCTTTGGTTGCTAGTGAAGCAGCATGGAATTAAAACAGTATGACAAGTAACAAGAAAATCCATTCTATTCATTCCATCTTTGAAATATTTATTTTTTGTAGTATTTATTTTTTAAGAAAAGAAATAAAATGAAAACCAGTGAGTGCTTCTAAACCAGTCATTAAGAGGCATAATATTTTGTTAGGATCAACAATACTTTTGCAAGACAATATGAATTTTATTTTTAAAGTACACACTGAGTAAGAGAAAATACACATCCTTAAATCTAAAAGTAGGCATTCCTTATAGGTCTGCTTCTTCAGCCAGCATTGGACAATTCTAGCAAAAAGTAAGAAACAGGTATGTGATCAGAAACAATTGATATTATTTAAAAATTAGAGGCTTTAGTGCACATAAATTAAAAACCAATCTAGCTCTCAAGGTTTTTATGTTCAATTAATGAAAGTGTAGTAATGATTAATGTATAAATGATCATTATTGCAAGACCAGAATGACCAAGATTTTAAGTAGCTGAAAACAATTTATATAGCTATAAAAAACTGTGTTATTGGACCATGAAATATCTTAAATTGAGTAATTTCAGAAGTTAGCAGAGAGTTCAGTTCTAAACTGGTCAAAGCTATGTTATAGTCATTAGTTTGTCATCTGTCCTTTATGTGATATTTGCTTTTTGAGCACTTACTTTTTTTTTTTTTTAGATATTCTAATGAAAATCTTTCCAAACTATATTACACACTTGGTGTCCTTCGTAATGGAACCTGCAAAGCTTCAGGGCATAAGACAGGACTGCAAATGTGAGTGCTGGGAGGGGGATGTTATCAGAGATAGCCAAGGAGGATAAAGCAATTGGTTCCTGCACAAAAAGGTGCTGATGACACTGCTTTGAGAATTCCTACATGTATATACATTTTCTTTTTCCTTTTCCTTGCCATGGCTTGCCATTTCCTGTCCTTTTCAGTATTCTTGTCTTAGTAGTAACCTTTTGTTCTAGTTTGATGTTGGCTCACAAATCAGAATACTAAAGGTATTCACATTGTATTTAAAATAAATGAAAATACACCTTAAGGGTATTCATAAAAGTAACTGTTAGCTTTAGTGTGTGGACTCTGCATCATCCATTTTGGTGACTCTAAAACCCTTTGTTAGACAAAACATACAAAATGCCTCCCAGTCTAGCTCCCGGCACATAGTAGGTGCTTTGTAATGTCTGTAACTGTATATGTTTCCCACTTCCTATGCTCCCTTCTTCATTTTTAATTTACTTCCTCTTTTCTTAGCTGCATCTCGTGAAGTAGAGATTGCTGGATAAGTGCTATCCAGTTAAATGAAGTTGTTACTCTGACAACACTGGCACCTGCTCAAAATGTATGAGCAAACATATACTTATAGGCTCACTGCACGTACACAGAAATTTATTTAGGATGTATAAATTAAATTTTAATCAGACATCAGAGAAAAGAGATGTTAAAAAACATACGATAACCTTTAATTCCTTGCATCCTACATGGACGCAGAATCTTTCACTGCTCTGGCTGTTTGGTTAATGTCACCGTGAATCACCCCCTTCATAATCCACCTTCAGACTAGCTGAGTGGTGGAGGGGGGAGTGCCAATTTCAATCTCTACTTGACCAAGCAATTATACAACCATCACATCAAAATGATCAACAACTGCTCTTCTTCCATTTTTATAATGTCTGGATTTTGAAACTTTTTTTCTGAAATAATAAATTCCTGTGTATTTTAATCATAACAGTAAGAACAAATTACCCACATGTCATTAACTCAATGACTACTAGTTCACCTAAGACCCTTAAATCAACTTCTCTATTATTGGGTAGGTTGAATGCTCTTAGGAATCCCTTAGAGTTTACTGGTTACAGAATTCGGGATTGTTCAAAGAGCTGGAAATAACAATCTGAGTGGATGAGACTGTGTTGATAACAGTATTAAATTACTCGGACTTTGGAAAGCTCTTTACTAATGATGAGAGTGTTTCAGCATTATGGCCCAGATTTATGATGAGGTATAAATGAGGGTGAGGGGAAGTATAATTAATTGAGTATCTCCAGGCTTAACACGGTGCTTGGCACTTCACGTACATTATCTTATTTATTCCCTACTGCAATCTTCTAATGTCCGTATTTTTATATATAGGTTGACCTCAGGTCTAACAGTGTCAGCCATTATCTTTTGTTCTGCAAATAATAACAATTTACTAAGAGCCTATGATGTGCCAGGCCCTGATACTGGGAAATAACAACAGGTAAAAAAAAACAGACAAAAGTTTCTGCCCTCATGGGCCTACATTCCAATGGAGGAGACAGATCATGAACAAAATAACTTTTTAAAAATAGCATATGAGATGGTGATAAATGCCATAGAGAAAAACAAAGCAGGCAAGGAGATAAGACATTGTCAGATGGCAGGAATAGATTGCAATTTGAAATTGAGTGACCAGGGAAGCCATTAGAAAGTAACATGTGAACAAAAACCTGAAGAAGGTGAGGGAGCAAGCTGTGCAGACTCATTGGGGAAGAATATTCCAGGCAGAGAGAAGAACAAGTAAAAAGTCCTAGGGCGAGAGCATGCCTGGACATCCAAGGAGCCAAGGGAAGCCAGTGAGGAGCAGGAGAATCCGGGTGAGTGGTGAGCACACAGGGTCAGAGATGTCACTGGGGCCAGACGGGGGAGCGCTTCAGAGGCCATGTAAAGACATGAGCTTTTATTCTGAGTGAGAGGAAAGCCACCGGATATGTGAACAGAGTGACATGAGTTGACTTCTATGTAAGCAGCTTGCTCTGGCTGTTGTGATGAGCCTAGACTGGGGGGAGCAAATGTGGAAGCAGGGAGCCCAGTTAGGAGGGCACTGCAATAACTGAAGTGGGACTCGGATGTGTGTGAAAAGTGATCAAACTCTGGAAACATTTTGATGGTGAGAGAAACAGAGGAGTCAAGGATAAGTAAGGCCAAGGTTTTCAGCCTGAGCAGCTACAATGGGGAGGCTGAGGGAGGAGCTGATTCTGGAAAGAAGATGGGGGGTCTGCTGGGTTTGAATGTGTTAAGTGAGGAGGGTTGAGTAGGCAGTTCAACATATGAGTTTGAGGTTCAGGGGCAACATCTGGACTGAAATATACATCTGAAAAACACGTGAAACCAAGACAAGCAGCACACCCCACCCTGGTATGTCCCTTGCAGAGTTATTTCAAGGAAGGCTTTGGATATTGATGCCTTCCCGTCATTCAGAATCAAAGGAAATGGGAACCAATACTGTTGAACTATGTCACAGATTCTGAGCGGCGCCTTTAAAATACATTCTCTGAATGTCCTCAAGTGGTACACAGTATTATCTTACTGGATAAATAAGGGAACTATGATTCACAGAGCATGAGGACCTTGCCCAGCCTAACATGGTAGAAAATCCTGGAGCCTAGATTTAACTCAAGCCTTCTAACGACCCAGACCCGAAAGCATGTCATGCCAGGCACTTTGCTGCTGGGCCACCAGGGCTCCTGGACTCTCTGAGGCCAGGTCCCTTCAGCAACAGAAGAAAACGACCGCCGCAGCCCATGTACTTCACCCGTCTGGCTAGTTACCAGCAGCTCACTCACCACATTCAGCAGCATGATGATACAGAAGTTGATGCACACGGCGGTCCCCGTGGTTGCGACCTGAGAGTTATTCCTGATTAACGCCCACTTGAAGGCAGCAAAAGTGCTGACGGTCACCACCCGATAAATGACGATCCCAAACACGGCGGCGATCACCACACAGATCTGGCAGGAAGACAGAGGAGCCCCAGTGAGCACTGAGGCGGAATGAGGCAGGAAGAGGGGTCCCCACCACTTGGGAAAATCCTCTGATGACAAAAGAAAATAAAGCAAGGGTGGTACTAACTCAAAAAACCACAGCACAATGCATACTTTTCACTGTGGTTAATGCTTTCTTGTGTCTGTTTGTATTTATTCTCGTGTTATTCAAACAGAAAAACCATAGTGCTTAAAAGTTCATAAACCATGTAAGCTATGGGGTAACATTTTATTATGCAGAATATTAGATTGAACAGATGAACAAATATTTATTGTGGAAATCCTGTGATGTCACTCTTCTGTTTAGAACTAGTTATTGGTTTCCTTTTACTCTTAGGATAAGAGCAAAGCCCTTCTAGTGGCCCGCTAGACTCTCCCCAGCCCCACTGAGTGCCATTTTACCCTCCCCTGGGGGACTCCAGACCTTCTCTCATTGTTTCAAATGGGCTAAGCACCCTTAATCTTCAAGACCATTTCCTTTACCTAAAATGCTGACCCACCCAATTCCCCTGCCAAGTATATGAGGTCTGACAATTAAGTTTGCGAACTCATCCTAGAAAAAGTGCTACACACCTCACTGCTGAATGTCACTATGGTCACCTTCGAAGTACTCCCCTTGGGAAGCTATGCACTAATGCCAGCATGTAGTCAACCCTTCAAAGCAATTTTGGAACTCTTTTTCTGGAATGGCAATCAGAGCTGTCATCGTATTACCCTTTGATGTCCTGAATGTCATCAAAATGTCTTCCTTTCAATATTTCCTTTATCTTTGGGTAAAGGAAGAAGTCATTGGAGGCCAGATCAGGTGAGTAGGGAGGCTGTTCCAATACAGTTATTTGTTTACTGGCTAAAAACTCCCTCACAGACAGTGCCCTGTGAGCTGGTGCATTGTTGGGATGCAAGAGCCATGAATTGTTGGTAAAAAGTTCAGGTCGTTTTCGACTAACTTTTTCATGCAGCTTTTTCAGCACTTCCAAATAGTAAACTTGGTTAACTGTTGGTCCAGTTGGTACAAATTCATAATGAATAATCCCTTTGATATCAGAAAAGGTTAGCAACATCATTGCAACAAGGTCACAAACTTAATTGTCAGACTTTGTACACACAGGCAGCCTAGTTAATACCTACTCATCCTTCACATCTGAGCTCAAGAACCACTTCATAATTGAAGCTTTTCATGACTCCCCAGATTTTTATTTTGTTATATAGTATCTGTACTCTTCTTTCAGTATCCTTATAATTTCAAACAATGTGTCAGTTTGAGTATTGACAGTTGCCCCTACTTAGAAAGTAAGCCCCATCAGGGCAAGGGTGGTATCCGTTTTGCTCACCCTGGTCTCTGTAGCACCTTAATACAATTACGGGTATTCAGTTATTTGTTGCTGAATAAGCCAACTATGTGATAGGTGCATAATCTCTTATTAATCAGATATAAACACAGACTGAACTGAGGCATCTTTCTCTGAAGAACTTCATGGTATTGGAGAAGAATACAGCATGTCTTCTATCTCTATAAAATAATGGGAATTTGAGGCTCCAAAAAGTTTTGTGACTTTTATTAGGTGACTCACTTTATATGTCAGAGTAGAGACCTTAGCCTACTTAGTTATCAAACACTGGATCTTAAAGCTAAGCCTCAGGATGGCCTCCACTGGCTTACAGATTTCTGTTTTCATAGAAACATTCCTGTTTTACACAAATCTATTTTTGGCTTACTGTGAGTGACATGCTCTAAGAACCTGAGCATGAACTCTAGCGGGAACTGGCCAAGATGATGATGATGATGATAATAATAATAATAATAATAATAATAATACAAAACACTGCCCATGTCTTAATCCTAGAGCTGCTAATAGGGAGATAGGTAAAATCTATGCTGAATTTCAGACAAGGTGGCAATATGGTGGAATGGACAGCTTGCTGGACTCAGGAAGAAGTCAGGTCTGAGTCCTGGTTCAGCTGCTACCTACTGTATTTCCCCCAAAATAAGATCAGATTTTATACCATATTTCCCCAAAAATAAGACCAGGTCTTATATTAATTTTTGCTCCAAAAGACGCATTAGGGCATATTTTCAGGGGATGTCTTATTTTTTCATGTACAACAATCTACATTTATCAAACACAGTCGTGTCACCTTCTTCTGGAACATTGTCATAATGTACTAAAGGCATCCGTTTGGCTGATGATCTTAATGGGGGCTTATTTTCGGGGTAGGTTTTATTTTCAGGGAAACACGGTAGCATGTGACCTTGGGGAAGTAGCTTGTCCTGTCCATGGCTTCGGCCTCCTATGCTCTAGGTAGAAGAGAGAAAGCTTATGTGTATAGGTCTTGTGAGAAACAAAAACCAAGACAACAAACATGAACACACTTATAGAAGGCAAAGCATGACGCAAAACAGGATCTGCAGAAGGGCATCGGTATGAATCTTGATTTGAGCTGAAGGACTTTTGGGAATGCTGCCTACCCTTTCATCTCCTGAATTCATTTCTAGCTAAACGGGATAGGTTGTCTGGATTTACTGTAGTCTTGTCCCTTCCACTCTAATGATCTAGGACATATAGTTACACACTTGCTATCGAAAAAGAGGAGAAGAGAATCCTAGCCACCTCTTAGTGTTTTAAAATGACATTTCTGAGGAATCTGCATGTTTTGTTTAATGGTTAAGAGGGTCAAAGCTGATCACCAAAATGACTTCCTTTTAGAAAATGCTAACCACTCAGCTTCAAGTTAGTATTTTTCAAACTGATAAAACCATTAGTAAATCTGAAAATCAATTTTAGGGGGTTAGAGCTAACATTAAAAAAAGACTACAATAAAACAGAAAAAAAAGTAGAGTTCGTTGCATATTGGAAAGGTGAACACTGTTTCAGTGACTCTGTTTAGTTTTATACATCTATTTGCATAGCATATACGGGGTCATAACAGAAAATGTATTTCTTACATGGGCCTGGTAAAAAAGTTTGAAAACACTGCTGGAGGTCCTACCTCATCTTTTTAGTTACCCTTCAGAATGGCAGGAAGAGGCAAGTGCAAAGAACATTGGACTAGAGGGTCTGAGCTCTTGGATATTTCCTCCCTATTCAGGAGCTAACCTGGACAAGCCCCTTAACCTTCTGGAGTCTCAGTTGCTTCATCTGTAATGTGGAGATGAGACCCTCCCTGACATGTCACAGAGCTGTTGAGAGATTTAAATAAAAGAACGTGCAAAAATGTTGGGTAGAACTATGCAAATGCCTGACATGATTATTGTTGTTATCATGCTACAAATTTGTACTTTCTGAAAAAAATAGTTTTGTAAAAAAACTTTCAAACCATAAAAAATATTCCAGATGCAGAAACGATCAGTCGGCTGCATTTATCTGCAAATGCTTGGTATGGTTCTGGCTTTCCGGAAATGGGATTCATCCGCTCTTTCTTGGAATACTTGGCTTCAAACTGGGGCCGTATTTCTTCCTTAAAAAACAAGCAGACATATTTTTATGCTCTGAAGAGTTGCACACACAATAAGAAAAAAATCATTTTACCTAACAGGAAAACTGAGTCACCAGTTCTCACACTAATCAGTCAATGAAGGAGGTGGGCTTGAGACCCAGGTATGAATGTTTGGAAACTGGCCACTTGAAAATATCTAAAGAATGATGATCTCATCTCATTATCATCGAGGCAATGTGATTTAAACTAATAGTTAAATGTCTGTTATCTTATTAAATTATGCTTGCGGTAACTGAGAATGAGAATAGGGACCACCTGTTCTGTCTCTAGTGGTTTGGAACAATTAATAAGCTTTTACTTTTATTACCAGGAAATGACATGAATACTAGGACGAAGAATGCTCCTGAACAGCGAAATGTTCAGAATTCATTTTGTGAGTATATCTAATGGCAATATAATTCTTAGTAGTACAAATTTTATTGAATTTTTCGATTTAGACAGCTAAAAACATGGTGGATCTATTTTTTTAATAAGTCCCTATAGGAGTCATTCACCTTTAACCATAGATTTCAAAAATATTCTTAATCGGTATTGAAAACAAAGTAAATACCTTTCAAACACAGCTAACAGCAAAGCTCCTCTAATTCTAAATCAAACTGAGATTTTATTTCAATTAGTTAAACCCCATCCAATGTGAAAAGCTTCTGACTAAAAAGCAATTATGGGATTAGGAAAAGGTAATCAGCAAGAGGGTATGTTGAAATAGTTCCAGTTAATTAAGTGCATGTTCTATTTAAGTGTCTTAGAAGAGGAGAGAAAATGAGCGGAAACTCTGGCAAAATGGAGACTGAGTTAATCCAGGCATAAACACTCACGACTCGGATGAAGGCACTGACAGAAAGCGAAGAGGAAGCCAAGAGAGGAGAGGTTATGAAGAATGGGCACCATTTGGAAAAAATGGGCACAGCCCATGCAGGAGGAAAGGCAGCCTGGCTCCTCCTTCAGGATAAACCCAATGCTGACCTTCACTCAGTGGCAGGTAATGGGGAAGGTCAGAGGGAGATGATACAGTTATAAACAGCTTTTGTCTCCTTTTATTTATTTTAGGCAGTTACACTTGAAGATATAAATAGAACAGACCTAGACTTTGCTGCTTCTTTGGGAAACAAAGAATTTATCAGGCTGTAAGTGTCATCAAGAGTCACTGAGTTAGCCATCCAAAAACTGAGGCCAATTACGGAGTCAGGCCTGTCTTCCTAGGTATGATAGGCTGAATTGTGTCCCCTACGCAAATTCATATCTTGAAGTGCTAACCTCCAGTACCTCAGAATGTGATGTATTTGGAGACAGGGTTTTTGCAGAGGTAATAAGTTACGATGAGGTAATTAGGGTGGCACCTAATCTAGTATGACTAATGTCCTTATAAGAAGAAGAAATTTAGACAGAGATACTCACGGAGAAAAGACAATGGGAGGGCTCAGGGAATAGATGGCCATCTATACACCCACGAGAGGGGCCTGGAATGACAGATCCTTCTCGCAAAGTCCTCAGAAAAAACCAACCCTGCCAACACCTTAACCTCAGAGTCCCAGTGTCCAGAACTGAGAGACAATAGATTTCGGTTGTTTGAGCCACTCAGTCAGTGGTCCTTTGTTACGGCAGCTCTAGCAAACTAACACCCTGGGTTATCCCTGAAGGAGGCATGAACAAGTCTGGGCTTTTCTGCACAGCAAGCTGAGAGACACAGGCTAGAACTACCATGTTTCCCTGAAAATAAGACTGGGTCTTATGTTAATTTTTGCTCCAAAAGATGCATTAGGGCTTATGTTCAGGGAATGTCATCCTGAAAAATCATGCTAGGGCTTATTTTCTGGTTAGGTCTTATTTTCGGGGAAACACGGTATAAGGCATTTCTACAATGAATCCCACTCTGAGAAACGGAATAGCACATGGCTACTGAGGTAGGTTCCTATAGAAATATATGCTGAGTGAAAGAACGGTTCAGTGCTGCAAGCTTTTTAACAGGGCTGGGAAGGCAGAAGGCTCCAGACTTACAAGGGATGTTTATCCTAAGGGTACACGTGTCTTAGGCCCACCACAAGTGCCAAAAGAGCTGTTTCTACATTTTCCTCTACAAAGATGAAATTCAGAAAATTTCCTCTACAAAGAGGAAACTGTAGAAACAACTCTTTTCTTTAGAAATGTGAAAAGTACAAAAGTGAAGTAGTTTGTCTAAGGTGACATAGTTGCTTAGTGGTGACTCAAATTCCCAGGAAAGAACATTTTTCATCTCATTTGAAAGTCGCTCCCGTGAACATACATAGTAAGAAACTGAAGAGCTTTACCCAGGAGGAAGTCCGAAATGCAGACTGGCTACTGCCGGGAAACTCCACAGTCAATTGGGCAGTGTCTTCAAATCCAGAAATCGTTTTCTGGAGAATGCTTACGAAAGCATGAGAGGCCTTATCAAAAGAACAAGGACTGCTGAAAAGCCCAGCATCCTTCTAGATCTAAAGCTGCCCAAATGTGTTCATGGACCTGAGGAGAAAAGTCAGCCATTCACAAGGCAAGACTTGAAGAAAAACCAACAAAAATACCTCTCAAATGATCTCTTCTGCCATACCTACCACAGGGTTAAAATTCTCACTTATGTTTCTACAAGATTTCTTTTCATATATAAAAATATATATGCATGTCTCTTGGAAGAAACACACCCATAAATACCCATTATCCCATCATAGAGGACTAATTTATCTGATTTATTGGCACATCAGAGCTCGGAGGAAATGGGACTCAGGAGAGTTTAAGAGATAATGGATGAGAGGAAGGAAACAGGACAGGCCTGGATCAACTGACAAGGGAGGGAGGGTCCCTACTTGGTGACCGAGCTCAGCATGGGGACTTGAGAGACTTCTGATAGGAATGCGGCAAGAAGAGAATATCAAGACCAGACACGGGTTAGAAGAGAGCACCGTGTATTGGCTTAGAAGGGGTAAAGGGAGAGTGATGGGGCTGGGAGATGTGTATCTCTCCTTCACAGTTTAATCCGGAACTGGACCTGCATTTAACAAACATCCACCAAGGAGGTTGATTGAGGAGCAGTTTTTCCTCAGCATTTTCCAGTCTGAGCATGTGCACACTGGGCACTGTCCAGGGTCCTGGAACTCACAGGAACTTTTCCTTGGAGTAGTTCTCTTAGGAGGTTTGCCTCCACGTGCCTAGAGTTGTAAAACTATTACCCTCTTTCTGCTGAAGTAAAGAAATGGAAAATAGCTAAGAAAACTAAACAAGTCTTGTTACCAATTCTTTGGAAGCCTTTATCTAAAAGTGAAATGTTTTACTTAGCCATGGACTTTTATTCCACTAAGCAATCAAAATGTTTTTTGTGTGTTTTTTTTAAATTCTGCTAGTAGGTTTTATACTGCTTGGAGTTTTCTGCAAAGACCGGTACTGAAAATGCTTTATGAATAAACCTGACTTCTGTATAGAGCAGAGAGTGATAACTCAAGGAGACTGTGTATTTTTTTGGTGATTTGCTTTTTTAAAAATTCTGAGGTAAATGATACAAACCTCCTCTTCTTCCCAGTCTATCAAATCCCAGTCATAAGCAATCACTGCTCGCCGTCTTTTCCAAAACTCCAGGAAAACTGTTGCTAGAATAAGCAGAGAAAGACAAAGACATTTTCAAACAAAACAATGTTGTTAACCATGTCACTAAATAATGAAGCCACTGCAAAGAAGGACAGTTGTTTGTGTAAGCATCCGTGAATATCAGAATTTCTAGCTAAACTTAATGTAACTAGGACTGTTTTCTCAGAATTACTAAGTTTGTACCAAGCATAATGAAAAATTCAAGACTTCATTTAGAATTAAATTAAGCTGATTTGCAAGTTGAGGCAGAATTGACTTATTAGAAAGACAAAACTCCTGGGATATAAGAATACAGAAAACTAGGTTACTAACAACTTTCTAATTGATAGAGTACTTATTTTTAAAAGTGAGGGGCAGGTTGGAGCAAAAAAGCAAACATGTAAGTGAGCAGTTCACATGTATTTGATTGGCAGTGATTACTTGTCCCCCAAATCCTCCTCACAGCAAATATCTATATAAAATGTATTTTAGTATTTCATTGAAGGAAGCTATTTTATTAGATGAAGGAGTCCTGTTGCTTCTCTTTTTCTCCAAACCATCTCTTTACCGTCACATTGAAGGTAAATGTGTGTAATTTCTGTAAAGAACCTTTTCCAACAAGTGTTGGCCTCCCCACCCAGGGAAATCTGGGGGTTATCTTCATCCAGCCAAAGTAACTTTCTACTCAATTCTACTTTAAAAAATCTACTCAAATGAATTACTGAGCACTTTACAATGACAGAGAAAGATGAAAAAAAAAATCAAATATAGTATCACTGCCTTGGAAGTCACAGGCCAAATGAGGGGATGCACATATACATACACTCAAACTTTGAGGACAATTGTAACTATAGATACCACAGGGACATGCTAGGAGACTCAATTAGTGTCTCTACCCCTTAATACTTAGACTTATGGAGGCAAAAATATGTCATCTATTTGGAATCAGTTTCATGAGGAAAGGTAAATAGGCAAATGACCATTCCAAAGAGAGAGAATTACTTTCTTCTTTCCTTTTCTGCCTTGCTCTCATACTATTTCCTTATTAGTGGTATTCAGACATAGAACATACATTTTCAAAATAAGTAACTAGAAGGACAGAATATAGTTAAGAGCTCTCTGGCATGTGACCCAGACATTCATTCCTAGGTTTGAAATCCAGCTCAGTCAGATACAAGCTGTGCTACTGTTGGCAAATCAACTAACTTTTCTAATTCTCTACTTCCTGTTAAGCAAAAGAGGGATTCAAAATGCTCTAAAAATTCTAGGTTGCTTTACCTTAAGTTTGCCATAAACTCATCTTGTGGCAAGCTCTGACCTGGGCTGACATGAGGCTACTTAGAGTCTCCATTTACCCCTCTGAGAATATCCATACATTGAAAGCAGCCATATCAGTGAACATCTCCCAGCCCCATCACTCTCCCTTTACCTCTTCTAGGCCAATACACCGTGCCCTCTTGTAACCCATGTCTGGTCTTGATATTCTCTTCTTGCCCCATTCCTGTCAGAAGTCTCTCAAGTCCCCATGCTGAGCTCGGTCACCAAGACCTCCCTCCCTTGTCAGTTGATTCAGGCCTGTCCTCTTTTCTTTCCTTCCCAGACCTCCTGGGGCATCACATAATAAATGGTATATACACCACAGTGCCTTCCTAAAATCTGAAAAATTCAGAGTACTTATAGTTGTTATATATGAGCACCTAAAATAATCAAATGCTTAATTCTAGAAGAGGGAAATTAAAAGAAATGGATGAGATGTCTTTGAAGGTTAATAAAAGTGCCAACACTGAGCAGCCATTGTCCATCAGAGTCCTTCCTGTGAGTCGTGTTGTGTCAGGGGTTCCCCCAAGACCACCTCCCGGCTTGAGGAGTCCCTAGGAGGACTCACAGGACTCAGCATATAGTGGCACTCATGGCTGAGATTTATTACAATGAAAGGATATAAAGCAAAATCAGCAAAGAAAAAAGGCACAAGGGGCAAGGTCTGGGGGAAACCAGGTACAAGCTTCTAAGAGTTCTCTCCCAGTGGGGCCACAGAGGACATGCTTAATTTCCCCAGCAATAAGTTGTGACATGTTCTGAGGGTGGAAAGTCTGAAATCAAGGTGTTGCTGGGGTTGGTTCCTACTGGAACCCTGAGGGAGAGTCTGTTCCATGCTTCTCTCCTAGCTCTGGTGGTCGCTGGCAAACCTTGACATCCCTTGGCTTGTGGGGGCACTGCTCCAATGTCTGCCACTGTCTTCACGTTGCATTTTACCCTGTGTCTGTGTCTCTGGTTTCTCTTCTTCTATCAGTCATACCGGTAATCTAGTATGGCCTCAGCTTTACTTGATTACATCTTCAAAGACCCTATTTCCAAATAAGGTCACAGTAAGAGGTATGGGGGAGGGTTAGAACTTCAACATATATATTTTTTGGGACACAATTCAACAAGATTGTTTTGTCACAATGACTAGGGGCACACTAGAATTTAGGGTAGAAGCCGGGGGTGGGGGGTATCTGCCTGAATCTTAGCTACTAGTTCACAATTTAACCTGGGAGTTTTAAATTCTAATGAAATGAGAAGAGCCAAAAATAAAGACAAAGAAATCCTACTCTTCCAACCATAGTAGCACCTTACTGAAACTACTTATAGATACAAAAGTACTATGCCCTGAAGTTATGGGCTCATTGTAAGAGCCTGGTATTTATCTTTATCCTCAGAACTATCCTCTTTTTCTGGAAGGCCTAGAAAAGCCCACACTTATTCCCAAAGCTGCTAGGGATACAATGCTGTCAATTTTTGCCCTCTGATAACACAATTGGTATGGAAAGGCTTGATTTGAATCTTCATTTTGAAAATGTCTACACTGATAGTCCAGAGGGGAATTAGGTCTAATACCAGAAAATAACTTTAAAGGCATTTTTTCCCAATATTTTTTAAAAAACAAGGAGCTTAGAGATCCTATAGTTTAATTTTTTTCCTTGTCAAAAGATTATGCTCCATTTGTATGTGTAAAACCAAGAATTGAGCTGTGGTCAGCAATAAAATGGGAAGTACATGTGAAGGAGAAAGGACGGTTTTTATTTCATGATCTGCTGTGTGATGACTCAAAGCATTTTCAGAAACCTGGTCACGGTGATTCTCTCACTTCCTAGGAAAGAAGAATGGCTTACTTCATACACACATTCAGCCACTTTTCTACCTATACTAATTTCCTTTTATAAGAAGTAAAATCAATACTACGAATAGGTTTCATTTTTTCAGGCCCTTATAACTTTCTGAGAATGTTCCTTTCGAGGAGGAACAGAAGAATTACAATCATGTACCTTCCAAGAACTTGAAATAGAGGAATGAGGTCACCTCTTGAGAGCTTCACTTATAAAATCTTCACAAAAGCAATCAGCTTAGCTAGGAGTCACAAACGCAAATGGTAAGGCGCCCGATCAGTACAAAATCTAGAAGAGGAAGCCACGCAATAGAGAATGATGGGGATCAGAACAAATTGGGGAACGTGTGGACCATGTAAAGCGGCAGGTGTTCTTCAGTTTCCATTGACTGTATTGTGGCCAGATCTATAAAATTTTCAAGAGAAAATATAAAATATATCTTCATGTGAACTATCTCAATTTCAAGGTGATAATAGTTTATTTGTATATTTCTAAAATTAGTGAGAACCAAATAGAATATTTTTGTAGGTTTGCTAATTTAAAACATTTGAGATAGGCCATTGGCAGAAATGATGTAAGTGAATGTAAGTGAGTGACTAGAAAGCATATAGATCACCCTAAAATGCCAACATGAGGGTAACCTCAGGATTCCAGAAGGACAGGAATGTGATTGCACATTTTAAGAAGCTAAAACTTAATTATTGGCATTGAATATTTCCTGGAGAAAGTCAGTGTGTCCAGATAGGGGATAGCCAATATGTAACTTAGGAAAAACAAGTCTCTAAGAATACAAATTTGGCAGAGTTTGATATGATGTAGAATATTAGAAAGGTATCCTGACATGAACCAGTCTCCAAGGATGTTCTATATAATGGGATAAGGATGACTAATCAAACAGAAAAAAAAATAGTTTTTGCTCCCCTCTTCCATTCACTTAACAATCATTAATTGCATTTTTTTGATGTACTAGGGATTTTTCTAGCTGAACTAATTTCCCTGCTCAAATATTGATGATTAATTTGGTTTCCCAAACATTCTGACACATGAATAAGGTACTCTAGATGACCATTATAAAGTATTCACTATCATATACCTGTATTTTCACATTCTGGATTATGCACTGGTATTTGCAAAGCTTAGAAGAGGTATCCTCAAGTCAGTTTAGCTTTGGGTATTCCAACAATGTTTCTGACCTGGTGAAGCTGAAGAAATGGCCAGTTTCCCCAAGGAATCATAATTGTCTGAGGCCCTGTCTGAGGGTGTGCTTCCCTTTTATAAAAACCCATCAAACTGTAGCAACCTGAGGACTTTCACTTCTACTCATGAGATCAACTGTTACAATATAAGAAAAAAACAGTTATCAATGCTGGACAAGAGACAGTGGAGGACCGTGATCCCTGAGAGAAAAGAAATAAATGAGGTGGGCCCTAGGATTGTACCAACTCATGATTCAGAGGCATTTCCGACTACAATTCAAGCAGGAAGAACCAAAACAGAGCCTTGTGGTCTTACTGAGCTGAGGAGACAGAGACTGGAGTAGGGAGGGTTGGTTGGTAAGAATTTGTGGGCAGAGTACCAGAGACAAGGGAGCTAGACTGAAAGAAAATTCCAGAGCAACAATGAGGTGCCCTGTACTCTTGACATGTATGGGGTGAAACTACACAGGCTGCTTGTTGGTAACAAACAATCCCTAGTGGAGGGCTGGAAGTAGTTCACAATCCCACCCATCAGAGTGGAGAGATGTTGTTACACATAGCGTATTGTAGGAGGCCTCATAACTATCATAAATTAGGAGTGGGTCTCTGGACCTACACTAACAAGCTAAAATAACTCTCAAACCAATCAAATTGGGCTCCAAGTAAGTTAAACTGCATGCCTGAACAAAGTTAAGATTGAAAGACAACAAAAACCCACACTCGACATTTTCCATCATTTAATAAAAAATTACCAGGCAGGAAAATAAAACCCATAACCTGGAGAAAATTCAATCAATCTCTGACTGACAGTCTAAAACTGACAGAAATAATAGAGTACGGATGATAAAGTGACCATTATAAATATACTTTATATGTCAAGAAGGTAGATGAAAAACATGAGCACAATAGGGAGAGTAATAAAAGATATAAAAAGACTCAATTGATTGAGATCTGAGATGAAAAGCACAAGATATGAAGAGAAAAATACACTGGATAGGATTAACAGAAGATTAGATTTTTCAGACGAAAAGATCAGTGAACCTGAAGGCAAATCAATAGAAATAATACAAAAGAAGCATGGAGAAAACAAAGACTAAAAAGACTAAAAAACGTGAACAAAGCATAAGTAACCTGTAGGACAATATTGAGTGGTCTAATATACATGTAATTGGGGTACTAGATAATATGATTCTGGGAAATTTTCTAAAAATATGCAACACTGGTACATTGAAAATGATATAACATGCTTAGAGAAATTAATAGAACACTTAAATAAATAAAAAGCTAAATGACATTTAGGGGTAGAAATATTTGATATTAAGTTTTCAATGTTCACAAATTGATTTATTGACTCAATTTAATCACAATCAAAATGTCAGATTTTTTTGGGTAGAAAGTAACAAGTTGATTCTAAAATTTATATGGAAATGCAAAGGACATAAAATAGCCAAAATGATTTTTAAAAAGAATAAGATTTCAAGGCTCACTATAATGTTATCAAGACAGTGTTTTACTGCCATAAAAATACTAATATGGATCAAACAGAACAAAATTTTAACCAAAAAAATGCCAAGAAAATTCAAGGAGGAAAAGGATAATCTTTCCTATTACTGGAACAACTCGATATCCATATATGCCAAGAAATGGATCTGACTTTTACCTTACACCACATACAAAAATCAACTTGAAATAACTCACAAATCTAAATATTTGAGCTAAAACTCTTAAGCTTTCCAGAGGAAAACAAAGGAGGAAATCTTAGGGACCTTGAGGTTGGCAAAGATTTCTTAAATAAAACACAAAAAGCACAGACAGAAAAAAAGAAAACAAATCTTAACTGGAATATGTCAAAAGTAAAAACTCTTGCTTTTCAAAAGACACCATTAAGAAAATAAAAATGCAAGCCTCAAACTGGGAAAAAAACTATTTGCAAAGATGTGTATGATAAAGGACTTCTATCCAGAATTCATACAGGATTTTTTCAACTTAAAAATAAGACAAACCCAATAACAAACGGACAAATGACTTGAACAAATACTTCACCAAAGATGTGCAGATTACAAATAAGTTCATGAAAAGATGTTCAACATCACTAGTCATGAGGGAAATGCAAATTGAAACTACGAGATAACAATATACACCCATTACAATGACTGAAATAATAAAGATTGATAATTCCAAGTATTTGTGAGGCTGTAGAACACCTGGAACTCGTACATCATGTTGTCGGAAATGCAAAATGGAAAGTTACTTTGGAAAACAACTTCTTATACTGTTAGACATTCACTTATTCTGTGATCTACCATTGCCACTCCTAGTTATTTCCGTAAGGAAAATAGATACAAAGATTTTTATGCAAATATGCCAAAATTTGTAATAGACAATGATTTTCAAGTTTATTTATAATGGCTAAAAACTGGACGGCTCTACATGTTCGTTGATTAGTAATTGGGTAAACAAATTTTAAAAATTAGAAAATGGGTAAAAAAATGGTATATCCAGGCAATGGAATACTATTTGTTTCTAAAAAGGAACAGACTACTGACATACACAACAACAAAAATGAGTCTCGATAAGATTAGTCTTAGTGAAAGAAGCCGGGCGCAAAATGCTAAATACTGAATGATTCTATTTGTTTGAGATTCTAGAACAGGTGAAACTATAGTGGTGGGAAGCAGGTTAGAGGTTGCCGAACGACTGACTGCAGATGCATGAGGAAACTTTCTAGAGGATAAAAATGTTTTATATCATCACGATGATGATGGCTACATGACTATACACATTTGACTTGTCAAACTGGACACTTAAAAATTTTGGATTTTATTGCATGTAAATTAAACCTAAATAAAGCTGACAAAACTCTTATAATATCATCCAGAAAAAACCACCAATACTGTGACTACATCAAGCAAAACATATCTCAGTATAAAGTTTTTATTCATGTAGCTTACATCTTTTCTGAGCCCAATTCTGCATAATATGTTCACTAAACACTAGAACAGCCTTCTAAGCGGCTACCCGTTACATATTGGTTGCCACTTTCACCTCTGCCCATACTGTTGCCAGTTACTTTCCAAATACAGTTGATGATGTCACTCCCCAGCTTATAACTTCAGTTGGCTTTCTGTGGCCTACAGGTTGAAGCCATGGTTCGCTGTTGTGGCACAAACGTCCTGTGATACGCAGATCTCAGCCTTCAACATGCACCGTTATGGGTTGAATTGTGTCTCCTACCTCCCAAAAGATACGTTGATGTCCTAAGTGCCAACCTCAGAAAGTGACTCTATCTGGAAATAAGGTAATTGCAAGTTAACTCGATAAAATGAATTCATACTGGAATAGAGTGGGCCCTTAATCCAATATGACTAGTTAAGAAGACAGCCATGTGAAAACAGACACACAGGGAGAATGTAGGTGAAGACAGAGGCAGAGACTAAAGTGATCTACAAGCCAAGGAATGCTAAGGGTCACTGGCTGTCACCAGAAGCTAGGAGAGAGGCATGGAATAAATTCCTCCTCAGAGCCCTCCAAGGGAACCAACCCTGTTGACACCTTGATTTTGGACCCCTAGCCTCCAAAACTGTGAAAGAATACATTTCTGTTGTTTTAAGACACCCGGTTTGTGGTATTTATTTTACAGCCCCCCTAGGAAACTCACACACACTCTGTGAGCTGACTGCACTGGACATCCTTCTTTTTCAGTGCAACCAGCACATAGAGTGTATATGAGCTTTGCCCACATTATTCTCAGTTCAGAATCTTACCCACACCTTCCCCAACCCCACTCCTTTGCCTGGCAAATTTAAGACTTGGTCCCAGTATCTCATCTTGGCCAAAACCTTTTCTGCTTTTCCTTTTTGCCTCAGGAAGTTGGTGCATGAACCCTCACTGTCCCATTGTACATTGGCCTTCATACCCTGGATCACAATGACCAACTCTCCCTCAATATACCAGGATCCCATCTTACTCATTTTTGTATACTCAGTGCCGAGTGCCAGTGAGAATGCACTGTCTGCTGAGTAATGGAATCTTAATCAATATATCCTACAGAATGCACATGACATGGTGAACACTCTCTGGAATGATTCTGGAGGTGGGCAGACCAGGTCTGGTTTAAAATCCAGGCTCTACCACTTACCAGCTGCTGGGTAAACTTGGGCAAATCGGATAACTTCTCTGAGCCTCAATATACTCATCTAGGAAAGGGGGATAGTAATTTCTTCCTGGTGGGTTATGAGAAATTGATGAGGTGTCATGAGTGACTGTACCTACACACTTAGTAGGCATTTAGCAAATGCATACCTTTTCTTTTTCAGAATATACAATCACCATTTTTGTGGGACATACGTTATAAAAGATAATTAGTGCAAATATCCAGAATAAAAGGCCAATTATTATAAAATTTATTATCAAAAAATGAGACATACTTCATTCATAGATTACTGACAGGATCATATAGAGAATCTTTGAATTTGCATTAAAATAACCACAATGTTGTTACTTTGGTCGGAGAGCTATGAGAATATTGATTTGTTTGTTTACTGAAGATAATTTTGGGTAACACTGAGAGAGAGAAAAAACAGAGGAAGGAGGGAAACAACCCCAGAAATGAAGAACAGTGGGAAATAATCTGTTTGCTGACAAGTCTCTGCACATCGTTCCCTAATGACTCATTTGTTTTCCCTAGGGAGAGAAGCTAACTTAAGCCATAATTGTTTCGTTCCTTGAATCCTTCTGAACAAAAATGAGCATTGAGGAAAAAGCCACACTGCGGTTCAGCCCAGAGCCCGAGGCTCACCACATACCCCAAGGCTCCCCAGGCATCCCTGCCATCACAGGCATGAGAACATGAATGAAGGCAGTGGAGTTCTGGGAAGATTTCTAATCCCACACGAAGGCCCACGCTAGCCGCTACAGATGGTCTCCAAATGGAGCCTTACTGTTTCTCTGGTGAACACACAAAGCAAAAGGCAACACAGCAAGCATCAACTCGCCCCTTCTGAGGTCTTGTATACCACTTTCATCTGTTCTCAACACCCCACATCTAGCAATTTCTCAAAAAGAAGGTTTGCTTTCTTAAATGTTGTAACTTGTCAATCATAAAGGATGATCCTGAGACCATTAAACTGGGCACTGTTAGAACTGGCACGCTTTTAGAAATCATCACCCTCACAAAGCAGTATAAATGGGGCTCAGGTCAAGTGCAACAGTCCTTTATCTTCAAGTTCAGATTTCTGAAGCAGAAGCCAACAGGATCTCTGATCCTAGCAGTAGAGTATAAGAGCTAAGACTAGCCAGTTGAACTCTTGGTTTTGCCACTTTCTAGCTACTGCCTCAGTTTCCTCATCTATCACATGAGGATAATAACAGCACTAGTACCTTCTTCAAAGGTTGGTATAAAGATGAACTGAGATGATACTGTACAATGCTTAGGACAGTGGCCAGCACATAGTAGGTCCTCAATTTGTGTGTGCTATTATTATAACTGGCCATTCCAGATTTCTGCAAAAAGGCATAGCCCTATCTACAAAGAAACACCCGGGGTAAATCATTCTTTTTCTCATTCTTTTGCTGGGAACAATATAAGATTTAAGCAATAAGTTGTCAACTGAAACAAAGCAATCCAGAGGATGAATTATTCTGGGCTTGCATTGCCTGGAGTGAGCCTAAAATGTTCCCTTGTGCCTATAGGTTATTACAAAACATCTATCAGATTCTTACTGAGTACCCTCTGAATAACAAGGAATGTCAAATCTCCAACCCACCTACTTGCAACCTCAGAAGCTTCTCAACTCCACCCTCCAGGCAGCCACCACCAAGCAATCAGTTGAGGTTGTCAGGGATAAAATAAAACCTACTTATTATGCCCAGAATGAGGCATTCGAACTTGCAAGGAAGGAATGCAATCAATCCCTTTTGTAATGGTGGAACTGAGTGAGGGGTGGAGGAGATGACAACCGCTGCCTAGTAGACAAATGTCGTTATACCGGAATTTTACTTCTATATATAGTCTCAGAGGGAAAATTGTGGGAGAAGAAAACATTACTTCAGTCAAAGTATACCTCAAATGGGTGAAACAATGAAATGGGTAAGGGAGTTCTGTATTTTAATTCTTCCAGAGTACAACTCTCTATACAGAAGCATTGACTCCTTTCAGAGCAGACTAGTAGCCCAAAGCAGAGCTTCCCAATGGGTCTGACAAGAATGGACTATAGGTCTGCAAGAGGTAATAATCCCTTCAGCCCTTGCAGTGGCTGGGGGTAGGGAGGTATTATCCCAGGCTAAGAGCAGGTTCCTTCCTCCACGTGCATCCATAATTGCACAAATCGTATCATTTTCTATGTACGCCATGACTTGAAAAAGTTTGGGAATCACTGGTTCTTAAACCAGAAATGAACACATTTGTAACCAGGGCAAAGCTCAAGCACTGGATTGCTTATTATACTTCCTGATCATAGTTACCGATACTGATATGATCCAGAAAAACCAAATACACATTCTTGATTGGAGAGCTTGGTCCAATAACCAAACTCTGTTAATGATTAGCTTCCTCTGTTTGTTGTGCACTAAACGTGGCACAAGTAGTGAGGGCTTTCTGCAAGGCCCACCGAGGGAGGCAGGTACCTCGTGGGAATTACAGACCGGCTCTATTCAGAGACAGGATATGGAAGCCAGCAGCTCGAGAGACCTCAGCCACAAGAGACCTGCTGGGTCTTCATGCTGATACTCCACTAATGACATGGCTTGGATATGCTCTCTCTGCTTCTCCTTGGGGAGAAGCCTTGCATTTTCTCCCTGGTGGCCACTAGGTGGCTTTTGCACCCTTTATCCTGTATCTTTTCCACTAGTTATTTACGCTTGCTTATTTCTGTGTTCTGAGTTGTCATTATGTCAGCCTTCTCATAATTTCTCCTGGCCCCTACTTCTACCTGATGGTTGGTCTCAATTCCCCTCTCCCCGGCTCCTTCCTGCCCTCTCTGCAGCTTTCTGTGTCAGTTCCTACTGCTAACTCCCTATCTCTATCCACATTTCCCAATCCACATCCTTGAGAATAAGACTCTGGATGGCCCTTTAAGTCCCTGTTTGGGCAGAACTTCAGGCCATCTCCAAGGCCACTCACCAACCTATGGTTTGACTGATCGTGGGTCAAATGCCCCCTGGCTGAAAGGGGCTATAGTCACAGAATTCAAAATATGTCCCTTTAACAGAGCTGTGATGGGTAGGACAATTATCCTTTAAAGAGCTCTAGGTAGGGAAGACACAATATATCTAGAACAAGCCTCCTCAAGAGAAAAAGGTTTTATATTTTCACTTGTCAAAGAGAGTATTTAAATATATTCGTTGTCTCATGAAGAAATTCTTCTGGTAATTTCTTTCTCTTTCCCTTCTCTTTTATTTTTTCCATCCATTCATCTACCCATCCATCCATCCATCCATCCACCAAACATAAATCTGTCTGTCTTTAAAAGAAATATGGGGTGTCCAGTGATCATAACAGTCTTTGAGGACCACAAACCTCCTAGGGGAGGTATGTTGTATATGCATATCATTATAAGTGCCAAAGAATGATGTAAACCAAACGCTATGACAGTTCAAATGAGGAAGACATCTTCTGGCGGGAGCAGATGACAGTTCAGCTGGGCCCTGAAAGATGGGGGAAGATTCAGATATTTATCCCAAACAGAAGGAACAACATGAGCCTAACCCTCAAGTTGGTGGAGTAACATCAAAATTCAGATTTTGGTATTTTAAGTTCTAGAAAAAAATTACATAATCATTGTACAAAATTCAAATCACACTAAAAATGTATAGTGTAAAAAGTTTGTCTCTTGTCACTGTTCACTTACCCTTCCACGAATCCTCCTCTCCAAAGTAACTGCCATTCACTGTTCACTGTGAATTTGTCCAGACTCTTTTCTACACTATTAAACGAAAGCTTTATAATTATTTGACTAGGAAGATACTATTAAACCCATTTTACAAAGAAGTGGATTAAGGAACTTCTTTGGGTTAAATAATTCTTTAAGTGAATGTCTCATCACACCTTGTTATTATGGTGCCGTTGGCTTGAACTTACACAGAACTCAGTTCAGCCTTATACGTAGCTCTTGTTTAGAGGAGGTCATTTTGACCCGAACTGGAAGAAATCCAGAGGTGGGTACTCATACATTAGCCTACTGAAAAGATCCCACTCACAACAGAAAGTCTGATATATACTGAGACGGGTATTCAGGTCTTGCCAGACCTTTTGCTATACTATAATATAAGCTTTATTTTTATCTCCAGCGGATGGTGACTTTTACTTTAATAATGGAATACTGACAAAATCGTTGGAGGTTAAGAGAAATCAGACATGTCTCTCCTCCACAATATCATTTTTTAAATAAACCAAATGAATTACTTATCAGCTTGTGCCTATCAGAACAAGCAACTGAATTTACTCAAGCTTCTTCCTTTCAAATCCAAAGTCAGATTTCCAAAGGAACAGATCACAGAACATAGGAGGGGAACTCAAGTTAGACGGATGTAGAACACTTACCCCAGACTGCCATGAAAACAGCAAAGAAGACAGTGGCTCCATTGTCAAAAAGGTGGGTGACCTGGGAACATTGAGTCATAGTTAAACTAACTTCTTATGTACTATATTTCAATTCATATTTTTTTTCAGGTTCTGTAAAACTAGCTGTAAGGATATAATAAATTTTGCAGGGTTTCTTTGTAAGATATTCCTTTTAGATAATAATCAAGAAGGGATATCCTCTAACTGTGAAGTAGTTTATATATGGAAGAGAGAATCTGTTCCCTTTATTTGGGCACCTAGTTGAACATTTACCAACAGCCCCAATAGTGCTGCTAAGAATTTCCTTTCATGCATTATAAACACTATTATACGTGAATATATGTATATCATATATTAATTATATATTACATATTATATCTACATAGATAGATAATAAAGACCAGGAAGGTATTATTGTTGCTACTTTAAAGGTCTCTGATTTCCCAAGCACTCTTTTTATCCCCTCTTCTTCCGCCTGCCCTCCACCCCCACTCCAATTCAAGCCACAGCAGCCCACGGCGCCTCATGCTGACCTCCAGCTGCTCACGGCAGCCCAGTACCAGGGAGAGCTGTTGTTGTTCACAATCTTAGCTGTAGAGGGCACAGCTCACTGGCCCATGTGGGAATCGAACCAGCAACCTCGGTATTAGGAGCACAGGGCTCCAACCACCTGAGCCACTGAGCTGGCCCCTAAGCACTCTATTTAATGCCTCATTTGTTCACTTTGAAAACATGGCTATTTTGTTTGTGTAGTTTTGAGCACACATTTTCTGGGCTGTCCTCTGGGTTTCAGCATTATAAAGAGGAGAGAGCAGACCATGAAGAAAGTCCACTTCCACCTATGTTAAAGCCTCGGGTAATCACTATATTTACCTATGACACATAACGTAAGGATAGCTAGCAAATACTTTATTGTTAGAATAATATATTCTATCACAAACACCACAGCAGAAAGCAAAAATATTCTTGCTGCGAAACTGCCAAGCTCATTTTTCCATCCAGGATACATCACACCAGTATCATGCCAAATTGAAATGATGACTGATATGTTCATAAAGCATAACTTTTTTTGGTGCTTTAGAGCTCTCTATAAAGTATACTTTACTGTCCCTTGGAGAATGTGCCAAGTGTAAACAGGTCTTTTCCTGTTATAGCAGAGTATGAAGTATTTCAAAATTTTTCAAAAGTTTATGCCTTCTCTCTCTCTCTCTTTTGGAACATAGGAGAGATGGGCAACACTCAAACATCTAATGTGAGACAAAAGTCTAAAGCTGATTTATTTCATATGCCAGAGGGAGTGTTATGTTGTATATTGGGCACTCAGCATCAAACCAAGCCTGAGAGTTCCAGAGGTATGTGGTTGCTATGTGCTCTCTATTAGGGTATTTACTGGGAGTGGGTAGAAGTTATTGCCTGAACCAGTGTGTAGATTCTGCAATGGATTGTGGTTGTCATTATTTTGGGCTGCTCAGATCATCTTTCCTTCCTTCTCCCTTCTCCAGGTAACAGATCGCTCTCATATAGGTCACCAAGGGGCACGTGGCTCAAATAGAACCAGAGTCCTTTTCTGGGACTGGTATGCAAACATTTGGAAAAAGACATTTTTCTGCAGCAGTTACCAATTTGGGAATATATGAATCAGGAGGGGTGAGTTAATAGCGACTTCTGCCAAAACCAACCCAGGAACTCACAAAACACAAAAACAAACAAAGACCCTGAGAACTCCAGGGGAGAGGGAAGGTTGCCTTGAACTGGTGTGTGTGTGTGTGTGTGTGTGTGTGTGTGTGTGTGTGTGTGTGTAGAGAGAGAGATACAGAATGAAAATGGTGGATGGTGGTATACGGGAGAATTAGGTGGCAGTTCCCAAGAAGAGTGAGAGCATAGGTGGTTAGAGATATTACATAAGTTCTACTCCAGCCTTGTCCTCAAGCGTCCCTTAGAAATCAGCTGCAACAGGCCAAACCACATGTGCTGGCGTTCTTGGGGTAGTATCAGGGAGGCTCAGAGTCTTGCTTGGTTGAGGAGATGATGGAAGTGGGTGCTGCCTAGCCAGCGGCCCTTGGGTGTTCACTTCTCGGTGCATTTCCCCGTAAGCCCCAGGGCTGGCAGCTTATAATCAAGGGAGAGTGCCTCCTCCCAATTCTCCTTTGTTCTAAGCTGGCTTAAAAATACTACTCCCAGCAGAAAAGTCCTCTGGAAGAGGGGCAGCACACAGTGAGGCCTGGGACACACTGTCCTCTCCTCCCTGTAAACTCACCAGGGCTCACAGCCTAGAACCTGGCCTGTGACCCTGACCCAAAGTGCTTGGTACCTCCAGAGGACAAGCACCCACAGGCCAAAATAATGGTGTATCTGGGGAAGAGAGCACCTCACCCCAAATCCAAACTAGGTAACATATACCTTCAGACATTCTGTTACAGCAGACTAAGATTTAAAATAAGCATAAAAATATGCTTCAGGAGAAAAAGGAAGGAAGATGCAAGACTGAAGCTATGGCGGTCGGCAGCCACCTTCCCCATCATGGGAGAAAACCTTTTCGGCAGAATGATCATGTAGAGAGGTGGCCAGAGAGTGACCTGGGGGCCTGGAGGACGAGTTCTAGGCCATGAAGCCTTTGTGCTCAGATACTGCAAGCTACCGCAGTGTCTTTTCCAGCAAAATGAGCCAATAAGTCCCTTTTTGCTTAAGTCAGTTAGAGTTGGTGTTTGAGGGTCGGGGAAAAACCATTCCTGATCAGCAAAACAGCCATTGATTATATTGTATCCGGGCTCCGATTTGATTCCTGGGTACCCTCAGTCCCATGAAATCAATCACACATTTCTAAATACATTTTTCTAGGTGAAACTCTGTAGAACTTCAGTTCTGTCACTCTATGGCTTTTTAGCCTTCATTTTACTAAGTTTCCAGGTACGATCAATCCTAAAATCCAGAATCTAAACATCTTATGATGCAGTTGGGAAAATTACGGCCTTCAGTCAGATAAACCGAAGTTCAGCTATTTACTGCTATGTGACCATGGATGAGTAATTTTTACTTCTGAATCTTGAGTAAGATGGGAATAATAACATCTAGCTTGAAGTTGCTGTGAGAATTAGAAATAATAAAGGTAGGTTGTCTAGCTATTTTTGATAGCTATAACCTAGCTATTATTACTTTTGTTCTAGATCTTATATTCAGTAGGATAACTGCTCAAAGAAGCCCCTATAAAATCTGAGTAATCGAAACTATTTCAAGATGATCCTTTAAAGGAATTATCTTGGATCTTCTAAAGAGAGCACTTCACTAAAAGCATGTCTTTGCATGTTAAAAACAAAAACAAAACAAAAACCCCACAAATAAATACACGTAAATACCCCAAAACAACAACAACAAACTGGGCTTCTGAGATTCCCCCAATGCAGGATTTTTGTACCTGAATCACTCAGCCTTAACTCATGATCTTTAAACAAAAATGATATTACTGACAAAATTCTCTTGATCCTTACCAAATCTCTATTTCCCTAGCTCACTCTGTTAAATTTGCCCTCATCCAAAAAGGCCTATTTATATGTTCTCCAAAGGCAGGAAGAGTGTGTTGTGCTTTTTTGGTTCTTTGCGGCACATACTAAGGGCCCCAATCTTCTCGTAATTACAGAGAGCTTGCTGTGGTTTAGGCTCCACCCACACAGCCCAGCCACCTGCACTGCTATAGACATCAGCGATGGGCAGGCTTCTGGGCTGCCTATCCAGTGTTCTCTCATTTAAAATGAACAAAACTGCAATACCAGCAGCATAATTAGATAGATCCAAGCTGCAGTGATTGCAGAGGTTCAGGAAACTCTGCCAACCCCTTTTATATCTGGAATCTGGGCAAGTTGATAGGCAGTGAGTCTTGGATAAGTCTTTATCGGCCCATATTCCAGCTTTGCATTAGTGACACTGCCCCAGAGTGAAAAACCATAGGCATTTGATGAACACGTCGAAAATTTTAATAACGTAAGGCATAACATGAGAAAGGGACATGCAGTAACTAACATATCATAGACATAATGGTCCTATGTACTTGTTTTTTTCAAAGCACGCTCTTCTTTGTTCCTCATGACAGGCCAGGAGGCTGAGAGGGCAGATGTCACAGGCTACATTTTAGAGAGGAGGAAGTTCAGCCTCAAGGAGGCGGTACCTGTGCAGGGTCTAGGAGGTAAGTAGCTGAACTAGTCTTGAATCTAAGTCTTATTTTGACAAGAACGATGATGAAGAGGAGGAAAAGGATGGCGGCTCGCATTGTCTGAGACCGTATCATTTACCAAGCACTTTGCTCCATACACATCTTATCTCACTTCTTATAACAATCATGTGAAACAAGCATCACGTTCATTTTCCAAATGAGAAAACTGAGGCTCAGTAAGGTTAAGTAATTTGCTCCAGGGCTGACAAGTGGTAAAGAGCACTGTCAAGATTTGAACCTCTCTCTGACTTGAACAACTGCTCGTTTTGCACTGTGTGTGCTGCAGCTTCTTGTGATAATTAGATCCAATACATTTAAAATACATATATGGTACCAAAAGATATTTGAATTAGGAAACTGAATGACTGAGGTAAGTCTCTCCTACAACATAAACTTGAGAATCAAAGATCAGATACCACCAAGAGAATATAGCTAGCCTCTATTCCTCAGGAAAGGGTATGTAAAAGTCAACCCACCTAAAATGCTGCAAATTTCTGTTGGTGTAGTTGCAAATTGGTGCAGCCACTATAGAAAACAGTATGGAAGTTCCTTAAAAAATTAAACATAGAACTGTCTTATGATCTAGCAATTCCACTCCTGGGCATTTGCCCAAAGAAATCCAAAACACTAATTTGAAAAAATATATGCATCCCTATGGTTATTGCGGTGCTATTCACAATAGCCAAGATATGGAAACAACCACAATGCCCATCACTAGATGATTGAATAAAGAAGTTGTGGTACACTTATACAATGGAGTATTACTCTGCCACAAAAAATGAAATCTTACCATTTGCAACAACATGGATGGACCTAGAGGATATTATACTAAGTGAAATAAGTTAGACTGAGAAAGACAAATACCATATGATCTCACTTATATGTGGAATCTAAAGAACAGAATAAACGAGCAAACAAAACAGAAATAGACTCAGATACAAAGAAAACACTGATGGTTGCTAGATGGGAGGGGGGTCGGGTGATGGGTGAGAAGGTGAAGGGATTAGAAAGTACAAATTGATAGTCACAAAACAGACACAAGGATGTGAAATACAGTATGGGGAATATAATCAATAATGTTGTAAAGACTATGTAGGTGTCAGATGGGTACTGTACTTATCGGGGGGATCATTTCATAAATTATATAAATGCCTACTACTGATCTGTATATCTGAAACTAACAAAATAATTTTGAATGTCAACTATCACACACACACAACCACACACACACACGTGTGTGTGTGTGTGTGTGTATTCACAGGATGTAAAGCACAGCATAGGGAATATAGTCAATGGTACTGTAATAGCTATGTACAGTGTCAGAAGGGTAGTAGACTGGGTGGGCTACCACTTTGTGAGGGGTGTAAATTTCTAATCATTATGTTGTTTTGTATACCTGAAACTCATAATAAAATAAAATTTAAAAATAAATGAAATGCTGCACAGTTGAAATTACCTTGGCATAAATGCAGCTGTCTGACAGCCTCATAAATGGACAGTATTTATCACACACAGGACACATGATGATATCTGTAGCTTGGCAGACTTCTTTACTGGAAAAGAGAACCGAAAAGGACTGCTTTTTGATGACATAAGAGCATTTCTTCTCCTCCAATTTCACCAGAATATTCAAGCAGTAAATAAGGTCTAGTAAACTGCATTTTTGTCCTCCAAAGCTTCTTAGCCTTATTTGTTATTAATATGAACAAGTTCCTGCACAATTTAGTAATTTGATAAACTTACTTATTTATGGGGCTGTTTCTTGGATTACATATTAATAAGTTAAACTCAGAAAAATGCGTCAAGCAAACATTGGTTGTTTTACCCCAAATTATACAAAAATTATTCACAACACTGCATAAGTTTGAAGCAATTTCATACTGAATTATGGGAACAATGAGATACTTAAAAGTGCCTGCCTTAATTTCTATATGCATGATAAGTTAACATTAATAATGGAGGAATAAATAAAAATACTAGGGATTAGTTCTGGGAGAGAACTATATCTCATTAACAATTTCACCGGAAAGTAAAATATTTTGGTAGGTGGGAGGATCAATCAATCACTTTTTTTTTTGCAATCACTTCTAAAAGGCACATTTATTATTTAAGAGCATTGTCCAGTCCTGTAATAAGATCTCTATGAATACCTAAAACTCTGTTCTGGTGAGAGGGACAAGATAACAATCATTAACACTGACTCATTCTCAAGAACCTAGCAAGTTGGAGAGATGTCTCTCTGGTTTAGGTTTAAAGGGTCCTTGTAAGAACACAGACGTCATACAAAATGATTGTTAACTCACTAGTTTGCAGGATTAGCATACAGGAAAGAAGGTGGACAAAGTCAGAAAGAGCAACTTTTAGCCAGTGAATGAAAGTGATTTGTTCTGTGGACATATGGAGGCCTACATGTCCACAAATGTAAACTCTGCTTCCTCAGTAGCTGAAGACCATAGTAGCAGGGGCAATGGATGAAGAGACCCAGTGAACTGAGCCTTTCGAATTTTTCCAGAAGAGACTGGGAAGGAAGTTGGAAGGAAAAGCTAGGTCGGCCCACGATCTGTGAACACCCCCAAAGCACAAACAGCCATCTTTAAATACAAGCAGAGGCCTTCTCACCCAGGGCTCCCCATACCTGACTTGGCAGTGATCCAGAGTAATGATTCCGTACAAAAAGACGAACAATCCAATGAAGGCTGCTGGGAAGAGCATGCCGGTGTACCAGCCCAACCAGGCAAAATACAACCCAATCTTCTCTCCAAAGTACCGCCTGTTGAAGACACAACAGCCTTGCAAATTATAGCGAAATGTTTAGTTAGGCATTGTAACACTTTGCTCAGTCTTCTACTTTAGTGGCCTTGCTGGTAAACATGCAGACAAGGGAAGCCAAGAGAATAGAACATTTGACCTAATCTAGGCTCTGGGGTTACATTTCTTCTCCTTCCTCTCTATTGCAGAAATAGGGTGACTCCTTTTATAAAACAGCGTGATTGTACACAAGCTTTTTCTGAGAACACAGAATAAATCCAAGCCCATCTGGAAGATGTGACACCATTATTAATACAGAACCAAGGGAATTTGAAGAGTTGGTGCCAACACATGATCTCATTTTTAATATTTAAGTGTGTGTTAGTTTGTCATATATATCACTATGTATATATATATATATATATATATTTTAAAAATAGGAAACCAAGGTATTGTGAAAAACTATCCATTTCAGTATTTTGTAACTTTACAAGATGTTTACAATGCTAGAATCACAAGATATTGGAAAGAAAAAAACTCTAGTGAGATTCAACATGAATCGATGCTGAGAGCAACTGTCCCTTTTAAGTGATGACTTTTCACAGGGTTCTATAAATATTTTCTATAAATATTTACCTCTATAAATATTTTCCTGAGGGTAACCAGCCTGCCTAGGATCCTGTGGTTTGTGAAGTTCGGAAGTGTCCAGGAAATTCCTCAGTTTTTCTTTTATTTATTAAAAATCATTAATAATGTGATTGACTTGTGTTAGACTACAAGCCCAACCAGTTGTGCTTTCTGCGCCTGTCAACTGCTACATTTAATTACACAGAAGTTAATTACTTCTTAGCCCAATATAATATTCTAATTCTTTTTTATGTTCATTCTAAAGAGCTGTTGTTAACCATCTGTTTCCAAATACTGGTTGCTACTTTCCTATTAGAATGCCCAACAGTTCCTAAAAGAATGGGATTATTTTATCCCATCTTCCATGGTGTCCCAACAGAAACTTTCCATTCCCAGAAGACTTTTTCCAATATACACTCATATATGCATATAAGTATATTCACATAACACATACTGTGCTAGGTGCTGAGAATAAAATGGTGAGCAAAATAAGCTTGGGCCCTGCTCTTACGGAGCTTACAGGGTGATAGAGGAGACTCACATAGATCTGTTAAAGAAATGTTTATAATTACAAAACTGGGAAAAGAGCTACAAAGGAGAGGAACACAATTCTATGTGTACATATAACAAGGCCATTTGACCATTCTACTCAGGGAAGACTCCTCTGAGAAGGTGACTATTGTGCTGATGAGTGAAAGTTAGCTAGGTGGGGTTAGGGCCAGCATAGAGCATTTCCAGCAGAGGAAACAGTACATACAAAGGTCCTGTGGTAGGAAGGATCAGATGAACTACGCGCAGTGTGACTGCAATACCAAGAACAAGAGGTTGGGCTGGTGAGGTAGGTGGGGGCTGGACCTCAATGTGTCTTGTAGACCACGTTAAACACATTAGTCTTTTTCCTGAGAGAAATGGATAATCATGAGACAGTTCTAATAATCAAGGGACATGATCAGATTCATATTCTGAAAAGATCACTCTGTGTGCAGGGAGGAGAATGGATTGGAAGGGGTCAGAGTAGGAAAAGGGAGACCTGTAGGGGACAGGGTCTAGGTTACAGGGGACAGAAGCAGTGTGACGGAGGAGATGCTGGGTGTGGCCAGATTTGAGAGACGTGGAGGAAGCAAAATCTATAGGGCAGAAACTATTCCAGAGATGAGATTCCCTAGATGCTCCACAAATTCATTTTACTCAAATCTTGCTTTCGCTTTTCATCTTCCTTCCCTTTGGCCAAAACCAGTCAATCCCACTTCTCTTCCAGGGTTCAGCTCTACAGAGCTTCCCACAGAGACACACACCCATCCTTTCTATTTTTCCGAATTGTGGTTAAAACTTATCGCCTCCATCAGACATTTTACCTAATTGTGCACAGTCTTGTATTATTTTATAGTTGTTTCAAGTATTGCATGGACTGTTTTCCTGAGGGAAATTGAGTTTCTCAAAGCCAGAGATGATGGCTTCTGCATATCCCTGCCAATAGTACTTACGTAGCATGGTACCAGAAACATAATGGGCAGTTAATTAATACTCATTGACAAACTGCAAAGTCTTAATCAAAATACTGTCACGGACGGAGATGTTTTGCCTACAGCTATTTTCTGTAATTTTTAATCAATGTCATCCTTTAATACGGGACTGAGGCTGGGAAAACAATTTGCTTTTATTTCTTTTTCCTCCACTGTTTTATCCAGTATTGAGACCGATCAAAGGAAAATGGTCTCATCTCAGAAAATATTTTTCACTCACCCAGATCACCTGGATTATCGGCTACCAACACAAAGAATGGTACACAATTCATCAATATCCTTGAGTCAACAGGAGTCACCACTTGGCAACAAGGACTCTGACAGAAAGAATGACTCCCCAGGCAGATGAAACATGAAATTAGTTGTCCTATTATTTCATTTTCCTCTGGGCTCATGTTTGGAGGGCTCCCGTAAAAGTGAAACAAACCCAGCTAGTCTAGGAAATGAGACATGCCTTTCTCTTTAACAAGAAATCCATGAAGTGTGGATTGTTCCTACCCAGTCTTAATAACCAGTTTCTAAATAAATAATGAGATGTCAGAGTATAATGCTGCCATGGAAGAAAGCTGGGCATTTATAGTTTACAAAAGCATACATTTTCACTGCACAATTATCATAGGTTAAAAGCTGATTTTTTTTGACCTGAAGAATTAAAACAATCTTTTAAAGTTTATTAGTTTAAAATTAAAATTAAAATAAGCCTGAAATTTATTAGAATGACAGCACTTCATATTTCTTACTTACATAAAAGTAACTAATATTCGATTTGTCACTAATAAATGTACGCAGTGTCACTTCTCTACAATTGTTACTGATAATTTGTTAATAACAGTCGCATGGGTGACCTGCTCCTTATGGAGTCCTGTGGAAAACCTGGCTTATCTCACAGGCCCGTGTCTAAGGCTTTTTTGGAGGAAACACCATCCTCATCAGGGGGAGGTCTGATTTACCAAGAATGACCCATGTCCGCAGAGGAGTTGCTCTCTTAGGAAGAATTCGAGCGAGAGCTGTGCACCTTAGACCATTTTTTCTCGTCCCAGCAGACAGTCTGCCCTAATCATTTCATGCAAGCTTTATAGTTGCAGCTGGTTAAAAAACTCACCTTACAAGATCCAAAGGCTGGTATTTATACCACACGCCCCAGGAGGCCCAGCACTCATAGAGCAGATGTCGGTGGTTTTCCGCTCCATGGGTTCTAATGGAGTTCTTACTTCTGTAACTTCCCTGGGATAAAAACACCACTGCCGGTCAGGTGATACCCACAAAATCCATAAGGAAAGTGAACGCTAGTCTCTTAGGGCAGGAGTAGCAATAGAGGTGATACGGGGGGGAAAATGGATCTACACTATTGAAGGGAAAGAAGTTTGATTAGTTATTCTGAACATACCTTGTTGGTGATGCTATGTAGTAAAACGCATGTGGCAGGTTTGAACTGAGTTCAAATTCAGTTCTGCTCCTTTGTAGCTAAGAACCTTAAACTGTCTGAGCCTTGGATTCTTAGTTCATAATGGAACTAGTAATCTGCCTCATTGGTTTCTTCTGTGGTTTGAATGAATACAGTGTCTTGGCCACAGGCCTTGCCCAAGACTTATTAGTTCTCTTTCCCACTTGGGTTAAGACAGGGTAGTTGGTAAAGAGTCATAGCAGTAAACTTGTCACATGGCGTTATCTATAAGAAAACCTTGGAAGTCACCTCAAAAGTAGAAAATTCAAACACTAATTTGACCTCCTTATTGAACAAATGAGGAGACCAAGGGCCAGAGAGGTGGGGGTTTTCTGAGTTCAGTTAATGGCAATGCTAGTTTCACCCCAGAAAAGGTACTTTCTGGAGGTAAAGTAAATGTTAATATTAACCTGAGAAGTCCTGTGGAAGTGGAAAGTGAACAGGGCCAAGAGACAAGAAGCTCCGGTTCTACTCTCAGCTCAACTACCAAATCACTGTGTGATTAGAGGTGGGCTAACCTTTCTCTAAACCTATATTTAAATTTTACATGAAATAAGGGCAACAATAGCTGTCCTTCCTGCCTTCCTGCTTCTGAATTTTGTTATGATTAAATAATATAATACAGTTAAGCTGAGAGCAAAAAGTCAAAACAGCAATTATGTTATTGCAGCTGTACTACGAATTTGGACATTCTCTTGTAAAATACAAGGCTTTATGAAGATATGAAAACCACAGGGAAGGCTTTGGAGTTACTGTGCGGGGTCTCATAGCTGCACCTCTCAGACACGTTCATACCCGCCATCCACTCGCCTGCACAGATCCTGCTGCCCACCTACCATTGCTCAGACACTGCCCTTACCATGAGCAAGGCCGGGGCAGGAGGAGGGTACAGTACTCACTGAAACCCTTTTTTGGGCAATGCTAACTAAACAACTAGAGGAAGCCACATAATGTTTTGGGGGGAAATCTGTCTTTAGAGTTCAGAAACACCTGTGTGTGGCTCTAGAAAACCGTGTGTCAAAATGTTTGCTTCTGTGACACTAAAACGATCTTTTAAAAAATGTTTCATCGCAGACTGTAAACAGGGTCTCAGACCAAAGCACCTAGTTTTCTTAATAAGGTTTAAAAATTTTTTTTCATCTTTTACATCCTCATGGTATTTGAAATCAAGGGAAGGAACACTGTAAGCCCAATGAAAAGACTTGCCATTTGAGGACAGTTGGAATTATCCTCCAAAGTTTATTGGCAAACTGCAAACATTGTTTCTAATAGAAGACTGCTCTGAAAATCATGCTAATAGTAGTATTGCAAGGCTAGTTTGTGATGTCCTAGGGGGCCTGGGCCATGATCTTTATCTTTTTATTCTCTGTCATACAGTGACCCATATGGAGTAGGGGCTCAGAACTATGAAAAAGATAATAATCTCTGACTAATAATGAGGATTATGTCCCTGAAAAGCCCACGTGTAAAGAGAATTCTAGGTGAAATAACCCAAGATCTAATGGGGAAATAGTTAGGGGTAATCACAGTTACATTTATAAAAGTCCTTATATATGACACAGAGTGTGTAATAAATAAGAAAATGAAAAAGTAAGGAAATAAAAAAATAAATAGGTTTTTAAAAATGAGAATTTGAGTACCTTAAGTGAGCAATGGTAAGTACAATACTATTAATTTCCCTTTATCACCCTTTGGTTACCAGAGACTTTGCAAGATGGCTTCCTCCCAGTCCTTAAGAGCAGCTATAAATTTCTTTGTTGCACAGACTCTATCTTTCAGGAACATTTTCCCCCTGGGTCTGGTGCCTCATGCACTTTTTCAATGTCTCTTTAATTTTACGACTTGGAGTCCCTCAGCTAGTCCTTTGAATTCATGCCGAGTGACTCCTGGTTCAAGTATTCTTGCAGTTACATAAAGATATGTAGAAATATATCTATTGGGGAGAGAGACGTCACAATTCAAGTAGGTTCACCCTAATTACCTTCTGAACAAACTAAATTCATTCTGAACAAATGTCATATCAACAAACCCTATTAATAACTATCCTCAGATGCTGATTTAAGAACAAGAAACTGACAGAGAAGGAGAAAGACAGGACAATACCTCATGCAGAGGAAAAGCAGCTTCATAGGAGCCATTGGTAAGCAAACGATTCAGACCTAAAACAACAAAAAAGTCCAAATTGAATTAATACAGAGTTTCAACTCTCACAATGTTCAAGACTAACATAAGTGTGGTACTTTTTGGAGAAAACAATTTAGGTTTTAGAAAGTGCTTTAAGAATGCCAAGAGTTTAGAAAGAAGGTTTTGCTATCTGCTAGGAAATTGGGATCGAGGGCTGGGAAATCAGGTTTTCAAACAGAAAACAAGGAAGCACACCTAGTACAGTGCTTGGCACAGAGACTGGAATGTACTGAGAGAAGTGGACAAATTTATTACATCAAAAAAGTGATTTCCCACCAGGGGTTCTTCTATTTTCATCTGGAAGCTTCAATATGGACAAATCTAACTCCTCTGCACTGGACTAGTTATGTGACTTCTGAAAAGTCCTTTTGTCCTCAGACCTCAATTTTCTCATCCATAAAATGGGGGAGCAGTGTTGGATATCTGGATTTTTTAAAAAAAAAAACAGCTTTATTGAGGTAACTGACACCTAATAAATAACAAAGGTTTAAGACCTTCAATTTGAGTAGTTTTGACTTCCGTATACACCCATGAAACCATCAGCACAATCAAGATAGCAAACATGTCTAACACCCCCAAAATTATATCATCCCACTTTGTAATATCCCACTCCTCCCTATGCCATCTCCAAGGCAAACACTCATCTGCTTTCTGTCACTATCCATTAATTTGCATTTTCTAGTTATAGATACATGATACAGTACTTTTCCACTCAGCACAATTACTTTGAGATTCATTCATATTGTAGCTCCTTCTTTTTTAAAATTAATTAAAATTTATTGGGGTGACAATGGTTAGTAAAATTAGATACATCTTGAGTGTACAATTCTGTAATCCATCATCTATATATCACATTATGTGTTCACCACCCAGAGTCAGTTCTCCTTCCAGCACGGTAAGAGCGGAGGGTTTCTTTTTGCTGAGTACTATTGCATCATGTGGATACATAACTATTTGTTTATCTAGTCCCCTGATGATAGACATTTAGCTTGTTTCCAGTTTTGAGCTATTATAAATAATACTGCTATGAGCATTCGTGTATTAGTCTTTGTATGGATATCCGCTTTCCTTTCTTTTGGGTAAATAGTAAGAAGTGGAACTCCTAGAATATGATAGATGCATGTTCAACTTTTTGAGAAACTGCCAAGCCAATCTGTTTTTTGATGTGTTTGTACAATTTTACACTTTCACCAGCCGTGTATGAGAGTTCAAGTTCCTCCACATCCTTCCCAAAACTTGGTAGGGTCAGTCTTTAACTTCAGTCATTCTAATAGGCATGTAGTGGTATCTCCTGGTTTTACTTTTCATTTCTGTAATGAATAATGACGTTTAAATCTTCTCATGTGCTTATCTGCCATCTGTATATCTATCTTGTCTTGTGAAATGTCTATTCAAATCTATGCCCATGAATTCTTTTATGACTTAGTTATGAGTGTTTTTATATGTTCTAGATGTAAGTCTTTCATTAGACATAAGCTTTGAAAAATTTTCCGCTAGTATGTGACATCCTTTTTTCACTCTCTTAAAAATATATTTCAAAGAGATGTTCTAACTTTGTGAAGTCCAATTTATCCATTATTTTTTCTTTATGAATTGTGCTTTTTGTATTATATTTAACAATTCTCTGACTAACCCAAGGTCACAAAGATTTTCTCTTAGATTTTTTTATAATTTTAGGTTTTACATTTATTTATTTTTAAATTTCAAAAAATTTTCATTGAATTTATTGGGATGACGCTGGTTAATAAAATTATATAGGTTTTAAGTGTACATTTCTTTAATATATCATCTGTTTTACATTTAGATCTATAATCCATCTGAGTTGGTTTTTGTATATGAGTACAGGTTCCTTTTTTGCATATGGATGAATTATTCCAGTACCATTTATTAAAAAGACAATCCTTTATCTACTGAATTACCTTTGAGCCTTTGTCAAAATCATTTGTTCATATGTGTGGCTCCCCTTCTGGATTCTCTATTTTGGTCTACTTATCTGTCTATATTTACACTATAAAGATACCATACTTTCTTGATTACTGCCGATTTATAATTCTTGAAATCAGGTAGCTAATACTTTAGCTCTAAATTTGTGTTCTTTTTCAAAACTTTTTGGCTATTCTAGGTCCTTTCATTTCCTTATGAATTTTTGAATCAGTTTGTCACCCCTGGTCCCCCTCCCGCAACACCCAACACACACACACCCTTGGGGTTTTGACTGAGATTGCACTGAATCTGTAGATTAAATTGAGGAGAATTGACATCTTAAGTTTTCTGATCCATGAACAAGATATGTCTCTAAATAAAATTCTCTCAGCAATGTTTTGTAGTTTTCAGTGTATACATCTTACATGTCTTTTGTCAGAAAAGTATTTTCTATTTTTATGCTATTGTAAATGGTATTATTTTAAAATTTTTAATTCTTCATTGCTAGTTGTCAGTTTATAGAAATACAATTGAGTTTTGTATATCAATCTTGCTTCTTGTAACAATGCTAGACTCTTTAGTTCTACTACACTTTTAGTGGATTCTGTTGGAGTTTCTACACAAATCATCAAGTCATCTGAGAATAAAGATAGTTTCACTCCTTTTCTAATCTGGATGCCTCTTATTCTTTTTCTTGCCTTACTGCACTGGCTAGTAAAATGATTACTACAAGGAGCAGACATACTTGTCCTGTTCCTTATCCTTGGGGGAAAGCATTCAGTCTCTTACTACTATTAAGTATAATGTTAACTATAAGTGTGTCATAAATATACTTTATGAGGTTGAACAAGTTCCATACTATTTGTAGTTTGCTGAGTTTTTATAAGGAATGAATGTAGGATTCTTTCACATCCTACATTCATCCTGCACCTTTTTTCTTTGTCTGTAGAGATGACCAAATGGTGTTCCTTTTTTCTTTGCTAATATGGTGAATGATATTGATTGATTTTCAAATATTAAGCAACCTTACAGTCCTGGATAAACCCTGCTTGGTCATGATGTATTATCCTTTTTATATATTGTTGGGTCTTATTTGCTAAACTTTGTTGAAAATATTTGCATCTATATTTATGAAGGATATGGATTTGTAGTTTTCTTTTCTAGTATTGTCTTTGCCTGGTTTTGGTACCTGGGTAATATTACTCTCATAGGATAGGATGGGAAGTATTCTCTACTCAATTTTGTAAAAAAAAAAAAACTTTTGTAGAATCGATATTACTTCTTTCTGGAATGACTGATAGAATTGACCAGTGAAATAATCTGGGCCTAGAGTTTTCTTTGTGAGAAGACTTTAAAGTACAGATTCAATTTCTTTAATACATAGGGCTAATCAGATTATTTCATACTTTTTTTTTTCTGTCTTTCCTTTTTGATTGTTTCAGGTAGACGAGTAAATCTTGTGCCTGTGAGTCCATTTTGGCCAGAAGTGGAAGTTTAATGTGTCGATATTTAAAGTTTTTTTCATCAAGAATTATGCTACTTCCTGAAATATAACCTCAAAGAAAGATGGCTAGAAGGATGTCTTTCAAGTAGCTTATAAAGGAATGCTCTCCCTGCTTAGATCCAGATTGGAGTCCATAGGCTTAGCCTAACTGGAAAATGGAACATGCACTGATTCACTTTTTATTGATGGAGGATTTGCTAGAGGGTCAATCAATGTTTAGGTACTCGTAATCATAGTAATACAGTAATGTGTTTTAAGATGATTGACATTAACACTGGATGTTAATATCTAAGAAAATAACATCCATAGGGCTTTGCATTTTGTCTAACACAAAGGAGGTCCTCAATAAATACATTTGTAATGAATGGATAAATGATTATGTAGAAAGCTTTGATTTCCTGGATTCTGTATCAAGAATTCCACATATCTCATCAGTAACTTTCAAACATTCCAGATATTAGAGAAAATACAATTCCCAGGGACCTAATAAGAGACTCTGATAGTAACCTTTGTAAGTTTTTATAATTTATCAATGTCCCAGAAAGTGAGAAAGTAGTTAATATTTGAAGTTTATCAGTTACCCTTTGAGCACCAACTTTGAAAATACAAATCAATTTCAAGACTAATTTTATACACTTATATTGTTAAATAAACCTTGGTTGATCTATTAATTGCTGTATTTTGAAAATGAATTTCAACTGGTTTGATTTTTACAGTTGTAATAAATTCAGAGTGAAGCTGAAAAACTTACATAGTGGTAGTTTACACTCCATAAAATACCCTATGAATCATGTTTACAAATCACTATTTTTGTGTTATCTCTAATCAAATTGGCTCATGTAAGATGCCACTTTCTGAAAGTTTCAGGCAAAAAATAACACAAACATTTATTCTTTCAAAAAATCAAATTTTCTTCTAACATGTTTTTCCTTTTATTTATGAAACTAAAGATGACAATGAAACATCAACAGAGCATTTGCAATTGTACTCCATATTTGTTGGCATAATGCCTGATCCTGGGTTAATAGTTTACTCTGTAAATGGTTATTTCTAATTGGACACTCTTCCAGTTCATCATTAACAATTTTCAAAGCATTGGGGTTCTTGAATAGAATTCTCCTTTTTTTTTTTTCATAAAATGCTAACACTAGTAAGAAAATATTTCTTACTAATAACAATACTACACTTCCTGTGTTCCTTTAATACATTTAAAAATCACTGTCTCTGCCCTTCTTTTGTCTTCATCCTGACTAGTTGTAAAAATAGCCCACATTTTGAGATGAAAAATTGAGCACAATGATTGCTGCATGACCTCATTACACACAGTTTTTGACTGTGTAAGGATGTTATAGACACTCATCATGTTCAAAAGATTTTCAATTCAGTTCAACAAGCACTCCCACTATATGCCAGATACTGTGCTAAGCAATGATGATACAAAGATTAATAAGACAACTTATTTATAATTAAGGAGCTTATTATCTAGACTAGCAGCTTTCAACTGAAGATTCTCAACACACTAATGTGTTATAGTAAGTTATGAGGTGTGTCCTGCAAGTTATAATACCAATATCAGCGAAGGCACTGCTTTTAAAACTGATTTGCATTTTATGAAATAAGCCAGAATAGCTACTGCCATAATCATTTCACTTCCACACACTTGTTTTCTAGTATGTTCATGACACAAAGTTAACTTAAAAAAAAGTATGATAAAAAAATAAGTGTAGCACATCCTAAGTTTGTTTTTAAAATATCACATGGACAACTAAGGGATAAATATTTAAAAATTAACATAATATTTAAATTATTTAGTGTATCAAAATGTTAACAGTGGTTCTCTTTAGGTGGTAGAATTTTCATAATGTCATTGAAAATAAATAATTCAAGATAATAAGAGAAGATGTGCAAATGATTAATTACCAAATAAACACTCCAAATAGAATTGCCATATGAATTCAGAGGAGGGATGAATTCTTTCAAGCTACAATGGATGTAGGGCTTTATAGACAGGATGTGTCTCAAGGGTGGATGGCTGCTGCAGAGAATAGGAGGATGTGCTAAGCCACAGCCCTATGAGGTTAAGACAGACCTAAATCAGGTTCAATTTCACTTCACTGCATTGACTCACATTGGACATACTACTCCAGGTGTATTCGCACCTGGACTAGGTAGCCATTTGTTTCTCCCTGTTATATTTTAATCTATGCAGCTTGGGATAAAAGTAATTTTTGGCAGCTTCACCATCCTAGTGACTCACACTGAGCTTGCATTCAACTAACCCTCTCAAGTCTGTTCCTCTGCTGATGTTGAGCAACATTTCTCCCACACTGTACCAGGGTAGTTGCTTTGCTGATTCTGAGTGCAAGACTTTACATTTACAAACTATTAAATGTCATCTTGTTGGATTTGGCTGAGATTTCCAGATCACTGAGATATTTTAGGCTCCTGCCTCCAATGACTAACATTTAAAGCCTCCGTCCAGTCTCTACCCCTCACTTGAAAGCTTGAGGAGCAGGCTGTTTAGGTAATGTACTGGTTATCAATTTATTGCCCCCTTTGCTCCAAATGTACATTCTTTGCCTGCTTTGCAATAATGGAGCTGAACCTTGTAAATATTTCTACTTTGCCAGATGGTACAATGTTAAGCTTTGTCAGGGGAATGCGCTGGAGGGACACTGGAGGAGGAAGGAGTTTGTCTCCCTGGTACCAGTATGCTCTTCTCAGCAGGCTTCTATGGCTCCTATGGCACCCGGCTCCTGCAGTGCATGGCGGCCAGTGACACATGGCACCTCCCCGAGGGCACGTATCCCCTTGAACAGCCGACAGAGTAGTGCTGCTGGTGCAACACCTCCCAGTGCCTGGCTTCCTTAGAACCCCTTCAGGCAGCTTCCCGCAGTACTTGAGAGCGCAGATTCCCAGAGAGTCCTACTGGCACAGAACCCCCAGCCAACTGCTCTGCCACCTAGGGAGCCACAGCTACACCCCTTCTGACAGGGTCTGGATCTCAGCTCTGTTGGGGGGAATCTTTTTAGGGTTGGTGGCTGCTCCTAATATCCGCTATTCCTCTATTCTTTAGAGTTCTTCTTACTCTTTACCAGCCAATCCTCTATTACCCGAATCCTCTGCCACAGTTAATTTGTTATATCGAACTTTCTTTCTTCCAATTATATGGGATTTTTGTCTCCCGATTAGACCCTGACTGATAAAGGTGGTTATTCAAACTATTGATAAAGATGTTGCTGGGATAGAGATAAGGACAAAGCTACCCAAATCTTCCTGACATATAATAATCTGCTCAACAAGGCAGAAAATTTGGTAATATAATATGGAAAGGTTCTCACAAAAATATCCAAAATGTAAATTGTGGAGGCCATTTAATGGGGGAGGTGATCATTTGGAGAATTTACTTATGTGTAACAGCTCATCTCTGCATTTACAGCTCCCTCTACCGGCAACACCTACCCATCCTTCTTCCCACACTGGCTCCCTCAGTCCCACCTCAGTTCAAACTTCAGCTTCTCATTGAAGCTTTCCCTGACCATTCCATCTAAGCTTGAACTCAACCCCACCCCTTACCAGCCTATCTCTGGGACATCATCCATTTCAATTTCTTCATATTACTTATTATATTTACTTATTTATTGTCTGCTTTTAACTTCTTGAACATAAGCTCCAAGAGAGAACTGAGCTCATCTCTCCAACACCTAGTCCAGTGCCTGGCACATAATGAGCGTTCCATAAACATTTGTTGAATTGAGAGAATTTCTCCGTGATCTTACATGAATGAGATAACATGCTATTTAAATTAGAGACGTAAAGATGTTATTAAGATTTTACACTTGTGAGTTACCCATCAACCGTCAAGTCAGAGTCTTTATAAATGATGAGCATTTCTAGAATGGATATAAACTTAATAAAAATAAAGGAAAAAGTCTGTAGTCCCCCCAAATCAAATGTAGCTTGTTATACTAACATGCTACTTACCAATTTTGTTTTTTCCTTCTTCGTACTTTATTCTTTGTAAAATATGATGTACAATTCTACTTCTTGTGGCATTGTTGAAGAAAGTGTCTTTGTTGTGTATGATGAAGCTGCACGCACACATTGAAAACACAAGTTGAGGATTAATTGGAGGCAAGGGGTCAAATCTTTGATACAGTTTGGTGTTACTCATATAGAAGTGTCTCCAGTCAGGCGGAGAGAGGGTCTGTCTAGAAGAGCATGAGAGCCCAGAGGTCACACCAGGGGCAGGAGGACCACAAATCTCCGTAGTTTTGGTTCTCAGTCTCCCGAGCATTTAACGTCATTATATGTCAGGAAGGAGCTAGAGCTCAACAAAATTAAGGAACCTTAAAATAAACTAATAGCGAGTCTAAGCCTCACATCTTATTTTTCTCAGTAAGGTCATTAGACAAATTCAACTAAAAATTCATTTTGCTTTCATCTCTTCTCTTCTACCCCACCCCCTCCCATGTCATAACCACTTTATTTTTCAGGAATTGTATTATCTGAGACTGGCTTGGATGGTGGACACAGGACTTAGGGAATGAGCTCTGGTCTGGCTCAGGGGTGAGATGAGAGGGAAGTCTCTAGAAATCACTCCTGTCCATTCTTTTCCCATGTTCTTTCCAGGATGAGACCTCTTTTGTAAAGCCTGTACTTGATTGCTTTCTCTCTCAGCCAGCAGCCCACCCAGCCTTTCACTCACACCCCGACACTGGTTTTTCCAGCCGATGTTCCTTCCCTACTGAGAGGTTTTCCAGGAGAGATAGCGCTTCCAGGACCATATAATCCAGCATGAAGTGGCCATGACTTCCTTTCCCAGGAATGTGTTGAACGGTAAACTATTAGAGATACTGTAAGTAAAATTGCTTCATTTATTGTGAAGTTTAACCAAGCAATCCTTGACGGGGTTCTTTGCATGAGTTGAACACCATGCAAGGTATATATCAGTGTTGACGGCCGTTGTCCTCAAAATCCAACTCAGAAGTCACCTCCCCCAGCAAGTTTCCCCACCCCTCGAACTGCACTCCTGCCCCCAAAAGAATTCAGTACTCTCTCCTGAGCTTCTTGTCTTGAAAACACATTAATTTACTGATTGTTCTCTACTGTCATTTATATGTTTTTATTCATTCACTCAGCAAATGTTTATTGGGGGCTCTCTGTAAAGTACTGATTATATAATGGTAAATAAGATAGATAAAATCTTTGTCCTTGAGAGGCCTACAGGCTAGTGGGGAAGACAAACCATAAAGGAAATGAACATGATCGCAGGGCAGAGGTGGGCAGAATCAACTTCCTTTGACATGCCTTCCTCCCACACAAGACTGGGCTCATTCGGGACAAAACACTGAATCATCATTATTTCCATAGGCCCGGGATATAGATGTGGCTGGAACACAGTACAGGTATAGGTTTTTGAACAGCAGTAAGTGAGGATCATGGGGATTTATGTTGGAAAAATTGTCATTAAATCTTTTTCTTTAAGAAGAAGGATTATCAAGACTCACTCAAATGATGGAGAAAGAGATAAAACTGGCCTAGAGAAAGGGTGGTCTAGACATGGGGTTTGGTTTGGGAACAGAGTTGGGAATGTTAGTTTAGGATAACATATAAAGGAGAGAATGGGCTGAGAATATGAAGACAAAATATGTAAATCATATGAACCGATTCCTTAGAGAAGTATTTTCCTCTCACTTTTACTTCTCTTGAATTTTGTTACTGAATATTTTTCTCAGAAAAAAGTAATTTGACTTGATGGATTAGAGATAAATGCTATGTGGGTGAATGAGGAAGCTGCAGAATGTATTTTATATTTTCTCTAGAGTTTTCTGAAAACATTTTATGGTATCAAAGAGGAAGAGGTAAAAACCAAGAGACACATTGAAGGTGCTTCCTTTTATTCTATCCTCCTCTGCTCTTTCACCTTACCTGAGACATACCATTGCATTTTAATACCAGATAAAGATGTCATAAAGAAATAGACAACAAATAAAAAAGCCCATTTTGACTCACAATTTCATATGATAACTGAAAGCTGATAACCACAGCCATACTTGACAAGACAATTTCAAGCTTAAAAGCCCATGTCCCTCTGTCACTACATGTTTTTCTGCTTCCTTCTACTTTTATGGCACCACATTACATTCTTTGAGCTCATGTGACAGTTCTCTGTAAGTACTAAAGACAATCTTCACAAATGTGTTTTCCTCTTCCTCACATCTACGTTGTACCTGGAGCCTGGAAATACTATAGTGGAACAAACATACAAGGTGTGATCAAACAATACTGTGAATGTTTAAATAAAAAGTAATTTATTATAGTAACAGACAGATTGCCATTAATTCCCCTTAAAATACTCCCCCTTGCTTCCAACACACGTATCCCATTATTCTTGCTACTTTCTGAAGCAGTTTTGAAAGTCCTCTTTCATGAATGTCTTTAGCTACACTGTCATGGCTGCCTCAATGTCCTGAATCGACTCAAAACATTTATCTTTCATGGTCATTTTGACTTTGGGGAAGAGCCAGAAGACACACGGTGCCAGATTTGGTGAATAAGGTGGATGAGGACACCCTATAATGTTTTTATTTGACAGAAATTGCTGTACCAGAAGTGATGCATGACACAGACCACTGTCACGATGGAGGATGATTTATGGCACACGTTAAAACACACCTTCTCTCAACCGTAGTTCACACCCGATTGCACCAAACAAGTTGAAACTTGTCACACACTGTTACTAAGGTTTGAAGTGCTGCTTCCCATATTGAATATCCCTGACTTTCCATTGGATGGCACTCGGCAGCAGCATTCACTATATTTTGTGATTACAACAGAAAGGCTCCATGTCACACATTGCTTCTCGTATGGCACTTTCTGTCAAATAAAAACATTATGGTGTGTTCTCACCCACCTTATTCACCGGATCTGGCACTGTGTGACTTCTGGCTCTTCCCCAAAGTCAAAATGATCATGAAAGGTAAACGTTTTGAATCGATTCAGGACATCAAGGTAGACACGACAGTGCTGCTAGACACTCACGAAAGAGGACTTCCAGAACTGCTTCAGAAAGTGGCAAGAATGATGGGATAAGTGTGTTTGAAGCGAGGGGGAGTATTTTGAGGGGGATTAATGTCAATGTGTCTTTTACTGTAATAAAATTTAAATATTCACTGTATTTTCTGATCACAGCTCATATAGAGCATGTGCCAGGAGGTATTCTAAGCACTCCAGATATGTTAACGCATTCAATCCTTACAATGACCCAGGAGGTTAAGTACTCTATAGCCCCATCTTACGAATAAAGAATCAGAGAGCTTAAGTGATGTGCCCAAAGTCACTCAACTAGTAAGAGGCAAAGCCAGGATTTGAACTCAGGCAGTCTGGCTCTAGAGACTCCACTACACTTATCTGACTTCCTGGGTCAGAAACTTCCTGACTCCTAGAAGTTGGCTCTCCTTGGGATTAGCCCAAGAGTTGCTCTGTTTGGAATGCTCTCTTTGCTTCCACTCATCCTTCAAGCCTCAGCTCAGGGCACATCTACCTCCAAGGGTCTTCCTGAGCCCCTACCCTTACCCTGAAAAGTAACGTGGTACTATAAAAACAGAAGGAAGCAGAAACCCTTTAATGAAGGAGAGAGATGGGATTTTAGTTATAACATCACTCCTGCTTTTCCTTAAGATGCTGAAGTGAGATAGTCTTCAGTCTACCTTGGCTTTGCCACTTACTATGTGGTGTTAGGACCACCCCTCAACTTTTCTGAGTCTCGGTTTCTTCATCTGTGAAAATGGGGATAATACTGTAATTTCTCATAGGGTTTTTGAAGAATTAGAAGAGATGGTGAGTACTGCTGAGCCCACTGTCTGGCAGTCAATAAGCTCTCAGAGTTAGCTGTCATTGCTGTTGCTTCTATGACATTATACAGTCCTTGTCTGCCTACATGCCTGACTTCTCTGTGTGAGCTTCTTGAGGCAGGGACCAGCCATACTCATCTCTGTCTCCCAGCACTGGCACAGGGTTTGGCACATAACAAGCTTTCAAAATTGGCTCAAATGAGCTGACCTTCTAGAGAGCATTAGCTAACACTGGAGGTTACGAGACTAAATCTCATCTCCTTATACCTTGGCCTCTACTCTTTCTACCCACTCCATCTTTCCAGCTACTACTTGAACCATTCCCTCTACAAATTGCCTAAGGATCTTCCTGTAGGGTGTGGAGCAATCTCATTTTCTCTGTCAATCCTTCAAACCGGAGGGCTAAGAGAAGGAACAGTGATGATTCTCTACATCATGGTTCTTAAGCTTTTCTTAGTCACTTAGCTAAAACAACTTTCTTCAAATGAAATCTCTCTCTCTCTCTCTCTCTCTCTCTCTCTCTCTCTCTCTCTCTCTCAGACACACACACACAATGGAAGCTGAGCTGTTCTGAGAAACATAAGACTTGGTGCTCAGTCTCTGAGGTATCAGGGCGCCACCCAGGACTGGAAACTCAGCTCTGTTTGCACACTTTGCTGCTGGGACAGCAAGTCAGTACAAATCCTGAGGGCTACTTGACCAGGTCTATCAAAATTATGCATATATCCTCATTAAATATCTCCTGACCCAGTAATTCCTCCTTTAGAAATTTATTCTACAAATACACTCACACATGTGCAAAGTGACAGATGTATGCAAATGCTCATTGCTGAGTAAGTTATAATAGCAAAAAATTTGGAAATGACCTAAACAAATCATTAGTGGAGGATTGGCTAAACAAAAAGATGAAGAGTGCTCACTGTGTATATATATATGAAAGTCCAAGACACTGCAGGGGAAAAGCAAGGTTTAAAACAGCCACACAGCTATTTGTGTCAAAAAGACAAACATATACAAATAAGGAAATAATAGCTATAAAAGTAATGACATATACATTCACTTGTGCATGCATAAAATAACTATGGAAGGATACATATCGGAAATGCTGGTTGCCTCTGGGAACTAGGTGGCTGGGAAGGTAGGAAGGAAACTTCAATGTACATACTTAGGAAATTTTTATCACATGTAAGTACTGCCTATAAAAATGGAAATATATTTTTAAAAATAAATTTTAAAGGGAAAATGCAATTACTGTTTCAGGTGTGTTCTCACCTTCCCACTGAGTGGTGAGGAGGGGAATACACTGCTGAATTGGTGGAAGATTAAGGCTCTAAACATACATATCCTTCTCCTGCGCTTTGGAGGGGTTATGTAACATGCACAACGTCATACAACCAGCAGGTGGTGAGGAGGGATTCAAAACCCATCTGTCTTGTTCCAAAATTTCCCATTAGTTTGTAAAAGGAACTGCTGGGAGCACAGGTCTGCCTGTACACATGTGTGTGTGAAGGGGGTTTTCTGGATGCTTTTATCTTGCCCTGTGAAGAAGGCCCTGCTTAAGTAATGGATAAACCTGAGCCTGAAGTTCCCACTAACTCCCTGTTAGGGCCTCTATGCTCCTGTTTTCTCCAGAGGTAAGCAACCCTTTGTTTTTGTTTGGCAAGACTCATGATCTCCTCCTTGCCAGGAAGGGAGGAAATGGGAAAGGAATATGCTGTGAAATTGAGGTTTAGTTACAGACTTCCATGAGAAGTGATTATTTGCTCTTTACTAATACATTCTCCCATGGCCAACTGTCCACAGCAGTGGTATAAAGTACTGCTATATGCTGTTTGTTTAGTAAGCAAGCATTCTACTTGTTCTGTGCAAAGCAATGTGCAATGATTGAGGGTGTTGCATGTGGAGGTGGATAGAGGGTAGGAAGAAATGTAGGTGTTATGTATGTATGTATTTTGAGTGAGGGGAATGCAAAGGTGAAAAGAACCCAGCTCTTCTCCTAAGAGGAGTTTCTATTCTTATTAGACAAAATGAGAAACACATGAACATTAAAGAGTATAAATTAGGGAGAGGTGTTCATTACAGCTGGGTATAAAAACAGCTAATTAGAAAGTGTGCCACTTTTAAAAGCAGATAACTCATTGCTTCCTACAAACTCTCCTCTTAGGCCATGGCTATGAAGATAAGACCACACTTTTTTCACAACTACTTTAGTTTGAATTTTCTGGAGTCCAGTACTATTGAACAGAAATTTCTGAGATATTGAAAATGTTCTATATCTGTGCTATCCAACATGGTAGCCACTAGTCACATGTAGCTCTTGAGCACTTAAAACTGTGGCTAGTGCAATTGAGAAAGTGAATTTCTATTTTTATTTAATTTTTACTGATTAAAATTCAAATTCAAATAGCCACATGTGCAAATAAACATTTTGACAACACAAATAAACAACTGCCAAGATTGTGGATAACACGTTAAACATGTGGGCAGAGGCTCAGTAACGGGATCCTTATACTGAATCTCCCTTTGAAGCAGAAGAGTGTGAGATGGGTGAGAGTGCGCTCCAGGTCCATGTACAGGTTGTCAGAAGACCTGGGTTCAAATCCTGCTCTCCCACTTTAGCTGTGTGGTTTTGAGGAAATCATTGAGTTTCTTTGGGACACAGTTACTTCTCGGGAAAATAAGAGCCATATTGCCTTAATTGCCCAAGGACAGGGTTAGCTAGTCACAAAGTGAGGCTATAAAGTATTAAGCTAGATCATCAAACTTAGTTGGTAAATGACTGGACTCCATATATCCAACTGCCTACTTGACATAGCATTTGAAGCCTAAGAGACAACTCAAACTGATCATGTCCCAAACAGAACTCTTGATCTGCACTCTTAAGAGAAAAATCTGTTTATTCCCTAGTCTTTTCCATCTTAAGAAATGGTACTGCTAAAAGCTAAAATAAATGAATGAGATGATATCAAACTTAAAAGCTTCTGCACAGCAAAAAAAACTGTCGACAAAATAAAGAGGCAACCAACTGAATGGGAGAAGATTTTTGCAAACAGTGCCTCCGATAAGGGGCTAATATCCAAAATATACAAGGAACTCATGCAACTCAACAACAGAAAAACAAACAACCCAATTGAAAAATGGGCAGAGGACCTGAAGAGAAGTTTCTCCAAAGAGAACATAACAAATGGCAAATAGACATACGAAAAAATGCTCAACATCACTAATCATCAGAGAAATGCAAATAAAAACCACAATGAGATATCACTTCACCCCAGTTAGAATGGCTATCATCAACAAGACAAATAGTAACAAGTGTTGGAGAGGCTGTGGAGAAAAAGGAACCCTCATATACTATTGGTGGGAATGCAGACTGGTGCAGCCATTATGGAAGGCAGTGTGGAGGTTCCTAAAAAAATTATGAATAGAATTACCATATGACCCAGCAATCCCTCTCCTGGGTATCTACCCCCAAAATCTGAAAACATGTATCCAAAAAGACACATGTGCTCCAATGTTCATTGCAGCTTTATTTATGGTGGCCAAGACATGGAAACAACCACAATGTCCGTTGATAGATGAATGGATAAAGAAGTTGTGGTATATATACTCAATGGAATACTATTCGGTGGTAAGAAAAAATGAAATAGGACCATTTGTGACAACATGGATGGATCTTGAGGTTATAATGCTAAGCAAAGTAAGTCAGACAGGAAAAGCAGATATGATTTCACTGATATGTGGTATATAAACCAAAAACAACAAAAGAACAAGACAAACAAATGAGAAACAAAAACTTATAGACACAGACAATAGTTTAGTGGTTACCAGAGGGTAAGGGGGGTGGGAGGTGGGAGATGAGGGTAAAGGAGATCAAATATATTGTGATGGAAGGAGAAATGACTCTGGGTGGTGAACATACAATGGGATTTATAGATGATGTAATACAGAATTGTACACCTGAAATCTATGTAACTTTACTAACAATTGTCACCCCAATAAACTTTAATTCACAAAAAAAGAAATGGTACTGTTACACATCCAATTTTTCAAGTCACAAATGTGAAATGCATCCTTGATTCTTTCTTTGCCTCATGTCCAATATCCAATCAAATTCTTAGAGTCCCTCTTCCCAAATGCTATCCTGAACTTGATCCTTTTTGCCCTCTTTGCTTTGAAGTTGTTTCTAGGACCACTGCAATAGCCTCTGAACTAGTCTCTCATTTCACTCTTTCTCCCTTTAGTTCATTCTCTACATAGCAATGATCTTTTAAAACATAAATAAAATCTTATCCCTCTCTCTTCAATGACTCCTCATAGATTTGGAATAAAGCTGCTTTCCATGCTCCTATCTGGTCTGGTTCTTGCCTATACCAATGACCTTATCTCCTCCTCTCTTCTTCCTCTTACACCTTGTAAACCATAACACTGCTCATTTTTCTGTCCTTGGAAATAACCCAGAGTGTTATTGCCAAGGGCTTTTGCTCATGATGTTCCCAGATTTTTGAACAACTTTTGTGTCAGCTTTAATTCATCACCTTACTATTCAGCTAAGACAGTCACTCTCCAGCTCCACAAGTCACTTTCTCTCTCTTCCATAACCTTCTTTCATTTTCTTATGTTTTACTCTCCAAAAATTTTTATTAGTGTAGAGGTAGGAGGAGATGTGTCTCCATATTCTTATCTGCCCCCCTTCCTCTCTAGAATGCAGGCTTTATGAGGGCAGGGCTTGGACTGCCTTGTTCCCTACTCTAGGGCCTGAGGGAATAAGCAGACCACATGTTCTTCATTACCCAGAGGCCACTGAATGTTCCAGAAATTGTCAGATTACATTATAGATAAATTTTACAATTTTTTCCTAACTTGTAAGATTCTGAAAATCAGTTTATTCTATCATGATTCTTTGTATGTGATACTACTTTGGGGGAAACAAAGGCAATGAAGAGGCTTTTACAACTTGGTTTAACACCTATTTTATGGAATCTCTGAGATTGGTAAAATAAACAAGTATCTCAAAGGTATGAAAATCTCCATGGTTTACAACTTCAAGTAGTTATCTTTCTCAAAAAGCATTTAATTCCTTATAGATGGTGCTATACAATTATTTCAGAATTACAGTCACATTACTGACGTCCATAAACTGAAAAAATACCCTAAGGCATATGGCAAAGCAGGAAATAGACCCAGGTAACTAATGAAGGCATGTTTCTTAGCCCTGGAGCTGAGGTGCTTGAGGCATGTGCCTCGCTGGATGCCAGAGGTGCTATGCATCAGTGATGGCTACATGCGTCTCGGTCTCCATTTTTAATGGAAGCATCTATTGTAATTATCCTGTGCCCATCTCCCCACTGTCTCTTGGAAATATAGGGGGCAATTAACTGGTCTTATTTCATTAACAGTTCTCTGGCTCAAGAACCATACCTGAAGAGATGCTTCTAATAACTCTCATCCCCAATGGAACCTAATGTTGGAACATGAGATCCCGGATGTTGAGCCTGATGCCATATTGGGATGAGATCTTCGGGGATCCTGGAATAGGAATGAATATATTTTCTATGTGGGAGAAATGAGAATAAATGATGGCCAGAGGGAAGACTGTGGTAGACTGTGAAAAATGGCCAGGAATTCTTTGCATTGCTGTATGCACATTCCTTTGGAATTTTTTGCTTCTTCCATCAAGAGGTAGTGTATCTCTCCACCTTTTGAATCCAAGAGGGACCTGAGACTGACGTTAATCAACAGAATGTGGCAGAAGTGATTTTGTGAGAGTTCTGAGCCTCGGCCCAGGTGCTGTAGCTTCCAAGACTGCCCCAAGACTGCCAATGTAAAGAAGCCTGAAAATAAATATTTCAGGAAAGTTTCTTAATTGGGTTTTAAGTAGAAATTTCCTTTTTAACAAGGAGAAGCAAAGCTGATACACTTGACTGTCACTTACATTATGTCCTCAAATTAATGAAAATTTAAGTAGGAACAAAGCAACCAATTAATTTTTTATGTGACAAGGCCTATTTTGAGAGTTCTCCGGGCTTTAGGCAACCACAGTGCAATAACTAACTTCTTCTCTTAAGTATACTTGTTATGAGTAAAAGGATGAGATAATTATCAGACTAAACATATAATGTTCAGAGTTCTGACTGTTTGGTAAAGATTTTCAAGCCTCATTTTAGGATTAAGGTGATAAGTTTGTGGAATATAAAACAATGTGAGCATTTTTCTTATTCCAATGGTCATTTCTAACTCTACTTCATGATATCATCTTTGCTATTTGAATGTTAAATAGAAGTTAAGAAATATTTCCTTCTGAGACCTCCAGATAAAGATGGAGAATTAAACACTTGCCTTCAATTTTGCTCTCTTTCAAAACCCCACAAGAATAGTAAAGCGTGTGTGTGTATGCGTGTACCCATTTGTGTGTGCTTAAATAAAGGTATAAACCCTCCAAGAACAAAGATAACAAAAGAGAACAGCAACAAAATGTTGGAATGTGAAAAGCAGACAGATACGTAGTAACAGATTTAGGGGACCAGAAAACCTGAATCCTAAACCAGCTCTTGGGAAAAACCAAGAACAATCATATTTATGCTACAAGAATCTCATAAAATTTTAGACCTGGGATACCAGTGACCTCTAGAAGTGGGATGAAATGGATGTTAAAATAGGTACTGGTTAAAAGCTATTTAGGAAGATGTTAGGTGCCCATATCCTCACCTGTACTCTACCAGATGACTGGAGCTTTGTTTTTGTTTTGTTTTCATAAGATAATGCAGTCTCTAAACTGTAAAACATCAGGCATAGTTAGGGTAGTGAAAACTGAAGGATCGAGTGAATATTTGTATCCTGGTATCCAGCTATCTCCATCCACTTAGGCTCCAGAATATTGGCAGCCAGGCCTTGACTTTCCAGGCAGAAGACTGGCAAATTCTTCTCTGGGGAATCTGATCTGTCTAAGATGAAAGATCTAAAGGCAGTGACATTGGAGACTCCAAAATGAAACCATCCAGTTTTTCCTACGAGGAAGCCCTCAGTGGACAGGCCCCACCTATTACTTTGCACTTACATTCAAGTTTTGTATTTCCTATTCTTCACTATAGACAGTCAACCAAAGATTACTAGGTATCTGAAGAAATCAATTAAAACCTACTAAAAAATCATGATGAATAAAAGCCATACATGACAAACCCCCAGCTACCATCATATTCAATGGTAAAAAGCTAAAAGCTTTCCCTCTAAGATCAGAACAAGACAAGGATGTCACGCTCATCATTTTTATTCGTCATACTACTGGATGCTCTAGCCAGAGCAATTAAGCAAGAAAAAGAAATAAAAGGCGTTCAAGTCGGAAAGGAATTAGTAAAACTGTCACTATTTGCAGATGACATGATATCATGATATTATATATAGAAAACCCTAAAGACTCAACAAAAAAACTGTTAGAATTAACAAATTCAATAAAGTTGCAGAATACCAAATTAATATATAAAAATCTGTTGTGTCTCTATACACTAATAATGAACTATCAGAAAAAAAAATTAAGAAAAACATTCCATTTATAATTGTATCAAAAAGAATGAATTACGTAGGAATAAATTTAATCAAGGAGATGTGAGACCTGTACACTGAAAACTATAAGATACTGGTGAAAGAAATTGAAGATGACGCAAATAAATGGAAAGATATTCCATGCTTATGGATAGGAAGAATTAATATTTCAAAATATCCATACTACCCAAAACAATCTACAGATCCAATGCAATCCCTCTCAACATACCAATGACATTATCCACTGAAATAAAACAAACAATGCCAAAATTTGTATGGAATCACGAAGAACCTGAATAGCCACAGCAATCTTGATAAAGAAGAACAGAGCTGAAGGCATCATGCTCCCTGATTTCACACTATACTACAAAGCTTTAGTAGCCAAAAAAGTATGGCAATGGCATAAAAACAGACACAAAGATCAAAGAAACATAATAGAGAGCCCAGAAATAAACCCAAATATTTATGGTTTAGCCAAGAACATACAATAAGAACAGTCTCGTCAATGAAAGGTGTTGGGAAAACTGGACAACTATATGCAAAAGTATGAAACTGTACTCTTATCTTATACCATACATAAAAATTAACTCAGAATGGATTAAATATTTGAACATAAAACATGAAGCCATAAAACTCCTGAAGAAAGCAGGTGGCAAGCTCATTGATATCAGTCTTGGGGATAATTTTTTGGATTAGACACCAAAAGGCAACCCATGGAATGGGAGAAGATATTTGCAAATCACATATATGATAAGGGGTTAATAACCAAATATATAAAGAACTCACAAGTCAATAGCAAAACAACCCAAACAATCCAATTTAAAAACAAAATGGGCAGGGGATGTGAATAGACATTTTCCCTGAGAAGACATACTAATGGCTTAACATCACTAATCATCAGGGAAATGCAAATTAAAACCACAAGGAGATATCACCTCACACCTGTTAGAATGGCTATTATCAAAAAGAAGAGAAATATCAAAAAGAAGTGAGGATGTGGAGAAAAGGGAACTCATATGCTCTGTTAGTTGCATTGTAAACTGGTACAGTCATTATGGAAAACATTATGGAGGTTCCTCAAAATTTAAAAATATAACTACATATGACCCAGCAATTCCACTTCTGCATATTTACTAAAGGAAATGAAAACACGAACTTGAAATGCTATCTGCACCCCCATATTCATTGCATCATTATTTACAATAGCCAAGGTATAGAAGCAACCTAAGTGTCCTTTAAGAATGAATGGATAAATATGACACACACACACACACACACGAATAGAATTCAGCCATTAAAAGAACAAAATCTCGCCATTTTCAACAGCATGGATAGACCTTGAGGGTATTATGCAAAGTGAAATAAGTCAGATAAAGACAAATACCATGTACCTCCATAGAAAAGAAAACAAGTTACACAAAGACATATACCATCTCACTTACATGTAGAATCTAAACAAACAAACAAACAAACAAACAAGCTCACAGATACAGAGAACAGATTGGTGATTGCCAAAGGTAGGAGGTAGAGGGTTGAGGGGGGAGGTAGGCAAAATGGGAGAAGGGAGTCAAAAGGTACAAACTTCCAGTTATACGGTAAAATAAATAAGTCCTGGGGATGTAATGCATAGCATGGTTAATTTAGTTAATAATACTATACTGCATATTTAAAAGCTGCTAAGAGAATAAATCTTAAAAGTTCTCATCATAAAAAAAACCTGTAACTCTGTATGGTGACAAATGTTAACTAGACTTATTGTGGTGATGATCCTTTTGCAATATATACAAATATAATCATTATGGTGTACACCTGAAACTAATATGTTATGTGTCAATTATACCTCAATTTAAAAAATCATTATGCTCAGAGAATTAAGATAATTGAATTGTAAAAAAAAAACACCTGAAAATATGATTTAAAAAAGCCAGAACATTATGAGAATAACTCTTAAAAACTAAACAAAATGAGAGCAGAAATTAAAACTCAAAGAATTAAAAATAAGTTGAGGAAATCTCTCAGTTACATATTATGCAAAATGGAGAAAATACAAGGACATGAGAGGATCAGCTCAGGAAGTCCTATATCTGAAAAATAGGAATTCCAGAAAGAGAAGGAACAAATCCACAAAATTCAAGAATTACGCAGCAAAATTTTCCTAAACTGAAAGCGTATTCAAGAAGAAAATGTCCACAGAGTCCCCAGTATAATAGATGAACACAGAACCACGTCAAGATCATAACTAGGATATTTCAGAGCACTGGGGACAAAGAGCTCATGATGCTAGCCTCCACAGAAAAGAAAACAAGTTACAGAGAGAGAATGAGAAACGGGAATGTTTTTGAAGTTCTTTGCAGCAATATTGAATTTTAGAATCAAAGGAGCAAGACTTTTAAAATTCTGAGAAAAGGAATTTGTCTGGATATAGAATTGTATACATAGTCAAACTATCATCACGAGTGAACTATAATAGATACGTGCATTAGTTTGCTATAACAAAGTACTCTGGGTTGGGTGGCTTAAAGAACAGAAATGTGTTTTCTCACAATTTTGGAGCTGCTTCACGGATAGATGGAAATTTTTTCTGAGCCTAAGAGCTGATATAATAACATCTACTTTATTGGTTTAAGGTAAAACAAACCTGGGTTACAGTCTTGATTCTGCCAAGTACAGCTGACCCTTGAAAAATTAGAGGGATAGGGGCACCAACCTCCACTCTCCATGCAGTCAAAAATCCACATATAACTTTGGACTCCCCAAAAGCTTAACTACTAAAAGTCTACTGTTGACTGGAAGCCTTACGATTAACAGTCAATTAACACATATTTCGTATGTTATATGCAGTATATACTGTATACTTACAACAAAGCCGGAAAAAAATGTTATTACAAACATCGTAAGGAAAACACATTTACAGTATTTATTGAAAAAATCTGTGTATAAGTGAATCTGTGTAGTTCAAACCCGTGTTGTTCAAGGGTCAACTATACTGTTTGAATTTAGGAAAGTAACTTCTTTAAGCCTCAGTATCCTTATGTTTCAAATGTCCCACTTCAGAGGGAGGTGTGCGGATTAGAAGGTATTGTATGCAGTGTTCTCATGTACACAGTGGGCTTGTAAATTATAGTTTTATGATTTTATTATTAGCTCATTTTTTATAAAGATTACTGAGACTCATAGTTCTAACATGCCCCAGTAAATAAGTACCTGCCACTTTGAAATCAGGTGTTGAAAGGTCTTTTAATAAATGTATTTTAATAAAATCTTTCGGACACACACACAAAAATGTATTGAGAATGATATCAAACACATATGTACCTGTTAACTCGGGAAATAAAAGTTTGCAGATGTACTTGAAGTCCCCTGTGCGCTCCTCCTCAATTTTAGTCCCTCCCCCAGAAGTAATCACTGTTGGAAACTTTTTATAATCCCTAATGTGTATGTATTCCTAAATACACACCATTATATTGTATGTTTTAAATCTTCACAGAAATGGTATCATGCTGTACGCATTCTCCTGTAACCAGCTTTCCCTGTGCAACCATTTGAGGTTCATTCATGTTGATACAAGGAGCTCGAGTCCAGTCATATGCCTTCTGCTTACAAGTCTGTTGTACGAGGACACCGCCGTTCATCTGTTCATTCTCTGGCTGGTGGGTATTTAGGCTATTTCCAGCATTTTATTATTATAAACAACACTGTAAAATGCACATGTTCTCAAGCAAGAACACACCTTCTATATTTCCCCAAAAATAAGACTGGGTCTTATATTAATTTTTGTTCCAAAAGACGCATTAGGACTTGTTTTCAGGGGATGTCTTATCTTTTCACGTACAACAATCTACATTTATTCAAATACAGTCATGTCATCTTCTTCTGGAACACCGTCATAACTCTCCAAACCCCGAGTTCCGGCTTGAATTTCTTGCGACTCCATTTCCTGTAGAACCATTGGCCCCAATGTCTCATGTCCAGCAATAGAGCTCTCCTTAAACGAGCACTTCTTGTCCATGTAGCCTGCTCTTAGTGCATTGGCAACACGGCTGTCAGTGATTTTATCCCATGAATTCTTCACCCAAGTCACGACCTCTTGCAGGCTAGGCTTCACAAAGTTTCCACGCTGATTTCTCTCCATCCTATTTTCAATGTAGTCATTGATTTCCATTTGCAAATCGTCCTTGAATGGCTTGTTTATTGCAATATCAAGAGTCTGGAGATAGTCAGTCATTCCTGCGGGTGGAGAATCATTATTTGATCTATTCTTCTCTCTGCAAGGAAGTTCTTCATGTCTTTAGCGTGGTGAGGGCTGGCTGAATCCCAGACTAGCTGACCTCTTTGGCCACCTCGCAAAACAAGTGGTAGCATTAAACAGACCCACTTCCTTATAACTGCTTGTGTGCACCAGGCTTTTTCGGTTTCAAGAACATAAATGCCTGAAACATGTTCAACTTTTATCTTTCTTGCCCTTAGTGATGATTAGAGGTGGGGCTTTCTTTCCTTCCAGATGAATTGCCAAAATACAGGGAACACGTGCACTTCCGTAACCAGTAGAAGGAATGCAGATTTCCAGTATATGTGCTGCTGAAGCGAGCACGAGGGAATGTAGATTGACGAGGCACTCCTCTGATCAATTGTCATTTGAGATCCTTGGCTCATAAACACTGCAGTTTCATCCATAGCAGTCATGTTGGAGAGTTGGTATTTAGAAAAGTCGATGCCATCAACAAAGGACTTGAATGCAAGTGCACGTTTCATAACTTCAGCATCTTCCAGCTTGAACAGTGTTGTTCTTAAAGACAGTTCATATCACTGAAGGAAGCCATCCAGCCAGAGTTGTGATGCTTTGAATTCTTCTGGGGAGATTTCTAACTGTGGTGCCATTGCAAGGGCAAATGCTTGAATATCAGCCCTGCGCACAACCAAAGCCTTTGCTCTCCTGTCAGCAATCCATTCACAGATGTCTTCCAGCTCAGGAAATAATGGTTGCCAACCTGACCCACACTTGCGCTTCTTAGCATTTCCCTCGTCCACCTGTTGACTGAAGTTATCGTACTCTGTTCGCCGTTTTCAGACTATTCAGAGATCCAACTTCTTCTCTTTGCAGAAAGCCGTAAGATTCTTTCCCTGGGAGTTCTCCACGATTCCTTTATTGTACTTGACAGAACAGCTCTTTCTTTTTGCACTCATTTTGTCTGGGGGTCAAAATATTACTCCCTTTAAATCTACCATGAAATCAAGTGCTAATTGAAGACTTACGAGACAGGAGTGGCAACAAAAATGATGACAGTTAAGAATGATAGTCCACACAAAAGTGACAAAAAATTGCAGGCACCAAAATTCAGCAAATATTTATTTCACACGAGTGCATTAAGTACGTCCATTACAACACACGACGTATTGAATTATGAAGATTCATATTAGACACAACCACATCCATTTGTTATCAAGTGTACATGTTATTCATGCATTTTGTCTGTACTCTGTTGGTCATTTGGCAATAAGTTTCAAGTTCATCTGCTTACATAGACGTTTATCTCTCGTCCAAAGGCACCCGCTTGGGTATTTACAAATACTTAATTATAATTTATATAATCATTTATTTTAAGTATTAATGTCAATAATATGTATTTATATTTAATTATATATTAATATTGTTTTATAATTCAATACGTCTGTCGTGTGTTGCAACGGACATACTAAATGCATCCGTGTGGCTGATGATCTTAATTGGGGATTATTTTTGGGGTAGGGCTTACATTACGAGCATCCTGAAAAACCATGCTAATGCTTATTTTCCAGTTAGGTCTTATTTTCAGAGAAATATGGTAGAAGTGGCATTTCTGGTGCGTAGATTTGGACAGGTCTTAAGAAAGAAGCAAGAGTCAAATTTGGGAGTCCAATTCATCCATGTGTCACAACATCCTGATGTGACATGATCAATGATAAGGTGTGTGGCAATTACTTTGACACTAATAATGGCTAAAGTGTCTAAATTTGGGGATATTTTTTAAAAACAATATATTAGAATGGATTAGAATTGATTTGGAGTACCTTTATAATAACACCAATTTACTCCCATATATTCTAATGTACTTCCTACGGGAGCAGGAAAGCACAAAGAAGTGTGTTGAATAAGTAAACATTAGCATGCATCATGGTAGAAAAGGCTTGGAGAACCGTTGGTTGAACAACAATATTTTTAAATGTCAGTTACCTAACAAGAGGATATGCGGTCATTGAAAACCTGTTGGTAAGACACAGTAGGCTACACACTCCCTCTGATATTGGCTAAGTATACACAGAACCAAGGGAACCGGGGAGGTGGACAATAGTCTGGATAATTCTGGAGGAAGAAGAGGCAGGAAGAGGAAAGGATAGGGGGGAAAAGGAAGGAATGCTAAAAGAAAGAGGAGAAAAGAGGAAAAGAAAAAAAGTAATATCCTGGAATTGGCAATAATTCAAACCATTCCTAAACTATCTCCACCTTTAGCAATGAACAGTGAAAATGAATATATACAGAATTCACACACGTTAAAATATCTGTTTATATATCAGGTTTGTATGTTAATAATAATAGACAAATTTATTGAAAATTTACCATAGGCATTTACACAATGCGTTGCTAATTTTCCTATTATTTGGGTACTACTCTTACTCCCAATTCACAGATGAAGATATTGAAGCTGAAAATCATATAGTTTGTGAATTGCAGAGCGGAGACTTGGGGACCAGGCCCCACTCACTCCAGACCCTGAGCTCCCAAACAGAACTTGTGTGAGCTCAACCACTAGCCCTTAAGAGCAGAAACTGTAATTCCTTCATCTTTGTCCCGTCCCACATGGTGCCTGTCACTGAACTGGTGCTTGACGCTGATGGAACTGAAATCGCTACTCAGAATGAAAACATGAAAGCACTGGAATATACACATTTATTAGTGATCACTTTTATTTGCTAAGTAAAAGTGAGTCAAAATGAAGAAAAAATAGTTTTTTACCAATCTATAAAAACAGGTGTGGAAACATGAGGGATTTCCTAATTAATCCTCAGAACAGAAAAAAATCCAATTAAGAATAACCCAGGCCTCAGCTTTCCAATAATTAGGGTGCTACTGAAATTCAATCAATAATAATTTTTACCTGGATTACTTAGACAATTGTCACTGTATGTATTGGTCATTCAGTGACTCATTCACTGCTACTGTCTTAGTCTGGTCTTGGTCCCAGGTCTGGTTTTAATATTCCCTTGTTGGAGCTGACTCGGCCCGAGTATTAGAGGGACAGATCTGAAGGGACAGATCTATCTACTTTCCTGCAGTTCATTTATATTGCTGTGATCAGCAAAGACCTAGAAACTCTGCCAGTTATCTACAAAACTTGAAAGTTGGTAAAATTTATCTTCCATAATCCCTGTCTTCTTTTTTCATTTCTGACCTTTTCCCCCCACATTTACCATCCTAATGGCACCCTCTATCTATCCTCACTACAGCCAGAGTATCCCTCTATGGCTCTTCTTTCCACCTCAGCTTAATTTTTAACTCTCTAGAAGAGATCTGGTAGACTTATTCATAATGGGGTGTAAATGAAGAATAACGTTAAATTCTTCATTTTTCCCAGGGACATTTTAACTTTAGACACAGGCGATCTTAGCCAAAGGATTTAAAGTTCAAACTGTAAAATTCCTGGTCTGAGAGAGTGTACTTTTTATTATCTCTTAGCTTCCAACTTCTATGTTCTCCTCTAAGATGCTGGAGCTGGAATTCTGCCAACAATTCTACTTTGCATCTGGCTCTCTGATATGTTCTGCCAGTAGGGGACATTACAGGAGACTGAAAAAGGGAAACAAGGGGGTTAAAGGACTTGGTTTTTCCTGTTTGCCTGTGGTTCCTGTCAATGTCGTTGCAGCAATGATTCCTCAACCACACAGTGGCACTTGGTTCAAATTTCTATCTTTTTTTTTTTCTTTTAAAGACAAACTGTACCCACTACAGTTCCCCTTACCCCAGAGGTACTGGCATCAGCAGAGTGGCATCTCCTCCCCACAGGACTGTGGCTCAGCTCCGGGGGGCCCCTTCCTCTGAGCTTCTAGGTTCTGGTAAGTCCAACCTCTGTATTCTGTTCCCCCAGCCCTGGGGGAAGTAGCTGCTTCACTTCTTGTGGTTAATGTCTGTGTGGCCTCAGTGCTCCCTTTGTGGCATTTTAGTTCTCCAGTATCTATTATTTACTTAACCAATTCCCCATATTAACCTCTCTGTTGAAATAAGTCCTGGGTTTGTTTTCCTGAATGGAGCCTCAGTGATTCAGGGAGCGAGAAAATAAACATTCTTTAAGGAAGAATCTCTCTCTGTCTCTTTCTCTGTCTCTCTCTCTGTCTCTCTCTCTCTCTGAAATCACATACCACATAAGCAGCCATCTACCTATCCTGCTTGTTAATCTGACAGGAATATCATCACAGTGTAAAGATGGTGTCTGAATTTGAATTTTGAAATATTTTCCACCCCAAGTCTAATTTCTACCCTACATAGTTTTCCTCTCTTCTGCCCAAATCTTTGCTAACTAACTTTCATGGAAACTTCCTTCCCTAAAAATATGGAAGGTGTCTGAAACCAAAGAAAACAGTACCAGGTATCGCCTGCATCCTAGAAGAGCTCACAGACTAATGTGTTATATAAATGTGACAGGACAAAAACATAATCACAAAAGGTATTCCTGAGTAGATTACATTGTTATTCCTAATTTGCTTTTCCTTTGTGAGGATTATGTAACCTTATCCATTATCATGGCCTCACATGCCCCCATCCTGGGGGAGAAGTATAACTTCCCACCCCATTACCAGGCATGGCCATGAGACTTGTTGTGGTCAGTGAAATGTGAGCAGAAGTGATATATGCCATATATGAGTAGAAATTTTAAAAGCCAGTGTGTGGCTCTACTATTATTTTGTCCCTTTGTCATAAAAATGCATGTCTTAGGTACAGGTTACATCTTCAGCCAAGATCCCATAAGAAAGAAGACATGTGAAGCAGAGCCTCAGCTGATGAACAGCTACTATGGAGCAATAAGTAAGCATTTGAGTACGCCCCTGAGATCTGAGGGTTGTTTGTCACTGCAGCATAATCTAGCAACATCTGACTGGCCCATCTCTAATCCAACAAAGACAATCCTATAATTGATGGCCTAATTACCTCTCCTGAAAAGGGTGAATTTTTTTTTTCCTGGTGAAGAAATTATTTCAGTCTACATAATAAAGTGATAGGAGAGAGGGGTGAGGTTTGAGGAGGGCTGGGGAGGAAAAGAACAATAAAAGAAGAGGAAAGAAAAACTGCAGGCTGGGGTGCAGGAGGAATGTTTTTTGTCAGGATAGAAAGGGAGCATGTGAAGGAAGAAGAACGGATGATAATAAGCCATTGGTGAGGAACACATACTTGATTTCTTTTTGTGTCTCTTGAGAAACTTGAGTTAAGACTGGGACTCCCTTCTAACTACTTTTGGTTGTTGAATTGTGCTTTGTGTAGCATGTACACATGGAAACACATAAATGTGGGACAATACAATCAATTTCACAATCAAAGCATTTACCAAGGCAAAGGGCCCAGAAGTCTAATGCAACCTGCATGAAATGTAAGAGGTTTCATAAAGATGATGACATCTGAACTAGTTCCTGAGGGAAGAACAAGTTTTCACATAGTGAGAGGAAAGAGAGGGCACCTTAAGAAGAAGGAACAATTGTCATGGGATAGTTAGGTAACCTCCACAGCCGTGCTGTAGGAGCGTCCAGCCCATCCAGCCTAGGAGGCTGGGGAGAAGAGGAGGAGCTGGAAAAGCAGTTCTGTGTGTCCTGCTGAGTTTAAACTTTACCTTAGAGCATCTTTGAAAGCTGTTTCACAAGGAAGCAATGCTACCCCATATGGCAGTGCGTATTATTTACTGCTGAAGGTGCAGGGCTGAAGGAGAGAAGGAACGGTAGAAATCCAGCCCTTACTCTGCTTGTCCATCTGTGGGCTGTGAATTCCAGGAGGAAGGGTCCCCTTCTTCTAATTGTACAATGATGCTGTATGGACTAGTGATAGAAGGCTTGCAAGTGACCTGCGGCTTGAGTGAGGTGGGCAGATTTGGGAGTGGGGAGAGATGGAGGAGGTGAGAAGACACAACAGGAGATGCTTCAACCAAGGTAGCATTGGTGAGATCAGAGGGGAGGAGCTGGGCCCAAAAGGATGTGGTCCTGCTGGTGTATGGTGAGGAAGATGGCAGCGTCAAGGCTGGTCAACACGCAGTGGTGACATCACTAATCAGGAGTGGGGAACACAAAATTCATGGTATGGGTGTAATGTTGGGGGTAAGGAAAGTGGGGAATGAGAAGAATTGGTTTACTCCCAGGGATAAAGACATTTCTAAGACATGGTCCTAATTAGTGGTCATTTGAATAAAGTACTAATCAAAGACTACAGCTTTAACTCCTGTCCCCTCCCCATTGCCACTCTTAGATATAAGATGCTCCCTGCCCAGGCCCTGGATTGTAGAGGGCTCATATATGGACTTCCCCAGCCATACTGCGTCCCACGGGGTGAGGTATCAGCAGAGCCAAAGGCATGTGCTAGCCAGAGCCTGCCCCCAAAGTCCCAAGGCCACTTCTGGGTCTTTGTGGACCTCTACTCCAGGCCTGTCCTACTGAAGACACCTCTATACCTGACAAGTAACCAAGCTGCTTGCAGGGGGCATGGATGGCACCTGAATATGGGATTGGGTGTCCACATGCATGAGTCTGAAGCCCCTCAGCGTGGGATGAGCTACGAGTAGGAAGAGAAGAGGGCAGGCCAAGGGCGGGGAGGGGAGACAATTTTCCCCACAACCACCAGTGGAACGGATTTCTGAGGACCCCAATATCTTGGACTCCCAGATCATTACGCAGATGTATTTGTCAGGGTAGAAGGAGAGACTGTGTTGTACTTAATTGTTAATGTGACTTATTACTTTTAATCATTTAGACATAAGGTCTATAGGCTTTATTTGTACTCCTGCCCCAAGCCTTACAGTTGTTAGTAGCCCTTCCCTTAGATTCAAATGAGGTGATTTAAAAGAGAGAAATCTATTGTCTTTCATCCCCAAATGTAATGATGATAAATAAGAGAGTCTCAGTGTGAGGGTGCTAGCAGAGTAGATGGGCGTGAGCTCATGGGATCTCACTGTTTAGAAAGGCTTCCTGCTTCTCCCAGCTGTGTAACTCAGATAACTGAACTTCCCTTTCTCCAGCTCCATCTCTAAATGCTCGATTTCTCCATCTCTAAATGCAGATAACACTGCTACTAGTCTCATGAGAAGCCCGGTGTCTAGTGAGTGCTCGATAAATGTCAGCTGTGGTATTAGGGAAGGCGCAAGGGTTTAAAATCTTTTGAAATCAGGCAGATGTCAACCCCAACGATTCTACCTTCTGCAAAATGATGATAATGAAATTATGTTGCAAGGTTATTGCAAAGGTCAAGTGAGACAATGGATGAACAGCACAGAGCCTGGCACAGGGCACCTAGAGGCACAATTGTTTCCTCCCCTCCGATCTCCCTGGTTCCCTCTGGCCACTATTGTTCCACATGATGTAATGCGCTTTGCAATTCAACCACACATGAGGGCCTAGTCCTGCCTTCCCCTTTATGTTAACCCTTCCTTATTTTATTGTACCTAAATTTGGCAAATCTTCCCTTTTCCTCTAGGTGTTTTACATTGCCTTGTGCCACTTTGATGAGTAAAATAGCCTCTTTCCCATCAAATTTAACATGCTCAAATTAAATTTTTAAATAAAAAAATACATATAAACATACATATGAGTACACGTGAACATATGTTTCTCTACTACACTACAATAACTTAGCACAACATATATGTAAAAATTTGTTGAATGAGTTGGTAACTTTAAAAAACTGTATTTATTTACAGATGGATAAGTGTCAATAAAAGATTTCTGAGTGACTTATTCAAAGTGGGTCCCACAAATACTAAGGGAAAACAGCGAGCTAACTACTGGATCTCCAGACAGCCAAAGGTGTGCTCTCCCCGCGTGATTAGATGACCTCTTTGTCCCTTAAACTAAAGTCATTAAATTCTGTCCTACTGAAAAGGAGCCACATCATTTTCAGAAGCACAAATTTCAGGCTGCAGAGCTTGTTTTATTTTCATCTCCATTTAAAACTTCCTAGGACCCAGCTATGTTTCCCCTGACTCTGTAGATCCATACGAATTCCCGGCAAACTGAGGATGCTAATGGTAAGGAAGTGGCTGCACTAAAACCGGCGTCGGAGATGCCTGTGAGTCACAGCGGCACTAGCAGAACATTCTCCTACCTAAATCAATCTCGGTATCTCTGCCTAAAGAACTCTCTAAAGATTTCATATCAGTGAAAGCAACCAAAAACCAAACAAATAAAAGAACCACCCCAGCAACAAAAACCCTCCACACCCTGAAAATAAAATACAATAAAAGGCACAGGCAAGATGCATCAGACTGTTTCCCTATGTCACTTCAGATATCTATGTTGAGAGCGTTTAGAAAACAAATATGCATATGTTTTACTGATAGATAAATGTGAAATGGCAATCATGTTTTAGTTTGGGCTGCTATAACAAATTACCATAAATTACCAGAGACTGGGTGGCTTAGAAACAACAGAGATTTATTTCCAGAAGGCTGGAAGTCTCGATCAGGAGGCCCGTATGGTCAAGTTCTGTTGAGGCCCTTCTTCTAGGTTGCCCACTTCTCACTGTGTCCTCGCATGGCTGAAAGAGAGGGAGCTAGCTCTCTGGTCTCTCTCTCTCTCTTCTTTTTTTTTAAACTAATTTTTTATTTTTCAATTACAGTTGACGTACAATATTATACTAGTTTCAGGGGTACAACATAGTGATTAGACATTTATATAACTTACGAAGTGATCCCCCTGGTAAGTCTAGTACTCACCTGACATCATACATAGTTATTACAGTATTATTGACCATATTTCCTCTCAACCACAAGGTTGCTGGTTCGAATTCCATAAGGGATGGTGGGCTGCACCCCCTGCAACCAGCAATGGCAACTGGATCTGGAGCTGAGCTGCACCCTCCACAACTAAGACTGAAAGGACAATAACTTGAAGCTGAGCTGCACCCTCCACACCTAAGACTGAAAGGACAACAACTTGACTTGGAAAAAAGGCCTGGAAGTACACACTGTTCCCCAATAAAGTCCTATTCCCCTTCCCCCATAAAATCTTAAAAAAAAAAAAAAAAAGAATGTTTCCACATTCAGAGCTGGATAATTCTTTGTTGTGGGTGGGGGAGGGGGCTGCCCATGCAGGGTAGGATGTTTAGTAGCCTCCCTGCCCTCCTCCCTCTGGATACCAGTAGCACTGCTCACCCCAAGTTGTGACGACCAAAAACGGTTTTCAGAATTGCCAAATCACCGTGGATTGAGAACCACAGGTTTATAATTTATTGCCAGTGACCCCAGCTAAAATGTAAGCTCCGGGAAGGCAAGCATCTTTCCCTGTTTGTTCACTGTTGATTCCCAAGCACCCAGAAAAACCACAGGCATGGAATATGTGAATGAATGAATACCTCTTTAAACATATGTACCCACAACAAACATACATCTCAGATTCTTCTGTTAGGAAGTGATCAACATTTAATTTTACCTCGCCTTTTATGGATTTTCTAAAAATAAAATAACAGTAATGATAAAAACAAAAAAAATACAGAAAGGAATATTTTTCTGTCTGTATCTAACACAAACATTCTTCTGAAAGGCAATTCAGAATTACTCCATTTCTTGAAAGAATATACTGTGTTTATTATAAAAAGCGACATGACTCTCTTCCATGTTTCCTTTTCTCTACCAGCATAAAACCTTTATTATGAGTACTGACCTTAGAAAGTAATTGTCTCAAGGGTGCTACTGCTAATGCCATTTTAAGAATTAAGGACAGTGATACTTAAACAGGCCAACATTCACAGGCAAGAAAGTGAAGAGAAATAAATTAATTTTTAAATGGACTTGTCTGTCATAGTCATGAGATTTGACTAGAATTTAACTTATCTCAGAGAGCAGGTGGCCCTGCCTGGAAGGTGTCAGGTGATAAAAGACAGTAGAACAATGGTTCTCAAGGAAGAAGAGGGGGGTGATTTTGCACACCCCCCCCCCCCCACTGCCACCAGGGAAAATTTGGCAATGTCTAGAGACATTTTTGATTTTCGCAACTAGGCTGGGAGGAAACTGCCACTAGCATGTAATGGATAGAGGCCAGGGGAGCTACTAACCATCCTACAATCTAGAAGACACTTGCCCCAGCAAAAACTTATTCAGCCCCAAATGTCAATGCTGCTCAGGTTGGGAAATCCTCCAGGAGAGTGTAATGCTTGAGTGTGGGATCTGAGCCTCTGTCTGAATTTGAATCCCTGTTCCATCACTGAGACTATCCTAGCATCTCTCGAGTTAGGGGTAATACATGACTAAGGTCTGGCCCAAGAAATGTGAGTAAAAGTAGTATACACCATTTCTAAGCCTGTCCCATAAAACATCGTACAAAATGACTCATATCTCTTCTCCTATCTGTCAACCAGATACAAGGGATCTAGGGGGTGGCGGAGTTACTAGATAGAAGTAGCCTGGATACCTGAACAGTTACATGGAGTAGAGGCATTGCGCCTCCTTCCCCGTGGTGAGTCACACTAGACAGTGAGGTAAATCACAAATAAACACCTACAGTGTTAAAGCACTGATGTCTCAGGGTGGTTCCGGCAGGTGGATGTACTGCAGGTTCCTTAATCCCTTTGTGCGTCACTTTGCTCCTCTGTAAAACGGTGATGGTAATAGCTCCTCTCTCACAGCGTTCTGAGGATTAAACTTCCTAAAGTAATGTCTGGCACCTAGCAAGAGTTATCCCAGCTGTAAGCCCATCTTTGGTGATACCATGTAAAATGACCAATGACATCCTATGCTGATTTATAGAGATATATACCTGCAGGTTTGCTTCTACTGCCTCTCAAACATAGTTATCTGTTCAGATAGTGCACTAAGCTGTCTGCTTTTCAATCTATTCTCAACTTAATCTTTTTCTATAATGTAACTCAAAGTATAAAGATTTATGATTAGATTCCTCGATGTTGTCTTCTTTACTTTTATCCTTACTCCATTCATTTAATAGACAAGTATTGAGCATCTATTGCATGCTAGGCATTGTGTTAAGTATTGGAGATACAATTGTGAGCAAAATCAGATATGGCCTATGATCCCATGGAGTTCACAGTTTAGCTGGAGAGTGAGGCATTAATCTTATAATACCTAAGTAATTATAAAACTTCAAATGTGAAAAATGTTACATAAGAAACATGTGGCTTAAAGAGTATTTAGCAAGAAGACCTTGTCTCTGGAAGAATGGGAGGAGGGTTCCCCTGGGAAGAGTCTTTGGAACTGAATTTTGAAGGATAATAAAAGCAAACAAAGTAAAGGGAACAGGAATGGGAAGAGAATCCCAGAAGCAAAAAAATGCATGTGCCGAAGCCCTGAGGCAGAGTGCACCCAAAAAACTGAGAGAAGTTGTATATTCCTGGATCATAGAAGGGAGGAGTGGAAAGCAGGGAAGGCAGTTAAGGCTGTAGAGCAGTTGGCAGTGTGGTCAGGCCACCCGAAGCCTTGTGCTTGTACGTCATCTCAATAATTTTGATATTTATTCTAAGGTTTTTAAACAGGGTGAGGTGACATGATTAGTTGTACATTTTGAAAACATCATTCTGTATGCATTTGTGAGAATGGATTGGAGGTAGGCGAGAATAGAACCAGGGAGACATGTTTCCAGGTTTCAGAAGTGAGATAATGGTGGTAAAGAGAGAGAGCAGTTGTTGGATTAAAGAGACACATAGGATGTAAAATCTTCAGCCCTTGGAGATGTATCAGATGTGGGGAGTGGAAGGGGAGGGAGGTGTCTATCATAGCTTCCAGACTGTGGTTTCAGTAACTGTAAAAATATCAGTGCCGTTTACTGTAAGGGACAATGGAGGTGACCACAACTGAGGAGAAAATGTCTTGAATTTACTCATAGTTTGAGATGAGTGTGCGGTAAGCTAACTTCACATCATCTTTATTCTTATACACTTGATTCTCCTATTTTCCTTTTATCCATTCATTTTCTCATTTAACAAATCGTTAGTAAGCACCAATGATGGGATTCAAAAATGATGATCCAAACATAGTCTTTCAAGAAGCTTATGGTCCAGGAGAAAGCAATTAAAATGGATGGCACTATTAATTAAGAGCTATGATAGGAAAAAATATTACCGGCATTATTCATGGTGGCCAAGACATAGAAACAACCAAAGTGGCTTTTGATAGATGATTGGATAAAGAAGATGTGGTACATATATACAATGGAACATTACTCAGCCATAAGATGAAATTCTGCCATTTGCAATGACATGGATGGATCTTGAAAGTATCATGCTAAGCGAAACATGTCAGACAGAAAAAGTTGAGAACCATATGATTTCACTCATATGTGGGATATAAAACTGAAAGCAACAAATGAACAAGACAAATAAGCAAAAACTCATAGACACAGACAACAGTTTAGTGGTTACCAGAGGGGAAGTGGGGAGGTGGGTGGTAGAAGAGGGTAAAGGGGGTCAAATACATGGTGATGGAAGAACTGACTCTGGGTGGTGAACACACAATGTGACATATAGATGATGTATTACAGAATTGTACACTTGAAGTCTATATAATTTTATTAACCAATGTCACCCCAATAAATTTTTAAAAAGACATAAAAGAGTGCAGCTTACCCAGAATTGGGGTGGAGGTTGGAAATCTTAGAAGGATATCTGAAGGAAATGTCTCTGATAAAAGCTGAAATACGGGAGCCCAAAGGAAAGGGTACTCCAGGCGAGGGGAGAACACGTGTACATAAGACACAAGAGGGCACAGTGAGTTAAGGAGATCAAAGCAGCTCAGTGAACCCAAATCACACAACTGGGGAATGGAAGCAGGAGCGAGTGAGCTAACTTAGGAGTCTGGGATTTATCCTGAGAGCAAAATATTTTTAAGGCTCTTTCCCACTTTGATCACTATTTAAACTTCCAATTCTCTTTTCTTTCTACTACATACACACACACACACACACACACACACACACACACACACACCACATCATTCTCTTTTATTCTTAGATAAATACAGTATCAAACACACAGCAAAACCAAGAAGTCACATGGGGTCTGGGATTGCATTAGGAAAACCAGCAGATCAGGTTATAACCCCCAGAGCTAATTAACCAACTACTTCTGATTACTTTAAAGCCATTAACATCACTCTCAAAGCATCCTTAGGGAAATTTTTTTCTGCTTGCATCAAACAATTGTTTCCAATTTGACAGCCAGCGTTCGTTCTTCAAGGCTTAATTTTACACATTCATTAAAGGGATGTTGTCTGTGTGGCATGACAATTTTCGAAAGGAAGAAATCACCACTTCCCATGACATTCAAGATCTTGTTTAATTTTTCCTCTTCCAATCGCATGACAGAAGTGCCCACACTACCCTCTTGGTCCCACTAAGGTCTGGTTCTTGGGTCGGCTTCATTCCAGCTGTCCCTCTGCGTTTTCCTCCTTAGTTCTCCTGTCTTGAAAGCTCATCTTCCAAAAACTACTCTCTTTTTTCAAACATTAACGCAGGTTTTCTCACACTCTATACCCACTCACAGAAAATTACTTGTAGTTTTTCAAACACTCCATTCTGTTTCACGCCATGTTCTTTTATACATATATTATTCTCTCTTCTTGAACTACGTTTGCCCCCTTACCTACCTGGACAAGCATTATCCTTTAAGACCCATCTCAAGCATTTTCTGCTTGTGACCAACCCTCGTCTCTTACCAAACTCCCACCAAATCTGAAGCACGGAGCACTCCCTTTTTCAGGTCACACCCATCATACTGTTTACAATTATTTGAAACGTTCTTCTTTCTACTATGTCAAGGGTCAAGACTGTGGATAATTTACCTTTATATCCTCTGTAACCAAACAGTGCCTGACAAGAAGTAGACACCTAATTCGTAGACATCAAATTGAATGAATCAATTGTTCAGTGAATACTCAAACCTGTCAAAAAAGGCTTCTCGTGTATGTGAGACAACTGAGTACTCATATCCCACAGGCATCTTCACTTATCACATATTTTAAAACACTTGTAAAGATATGAGTCTTGGTTCTAATCCCTAGAGATCCTGATGGGTTCCCAGATGCTCTGACTTTGAGAACCCTGCTGAGAAACTTTGTTCTAAAGCAAGAACACCAGGAAAGAAAACGAGCCTGTAGATGAGGACTGGGAAACCTTCCTCTTCCATTTACCTCTATCCTTTGAAGTAAAAACAAAACTCCAGGTGCATACCTTATATTTCATTGATTCCTCCATCCATCTATCTAACTATCCATTTATCCAGTTCCTAGTCCATTTATCTTTTTTCCTTTTAAGCAAAACAAAACCCCAGGGCACATACCATATACTTTATTGATTTCTTTATCCATCCAACTATCCATCCATCCCATTCCTCTTCCATTTACCTATATGTCTTTGAAGTAAAACAAAAACCAGAACATACACCATGTACTTCATTGAACTCTCCATCCATCCATCCATCCATCCATCCATCCATCCATCCATCCATCTACCCTGCACTGTGCTAGGAGACTCTCCAGCACTCTCTCAGGCACAGGAGAAGCAAAGGGAAAATCAACACGTAAATCAGAGTCTATTCCAGAAGAACTGAAAGCCAAATAATCACTCATGTAAGAAACTTCAAGATGAACGACATAGGCATGGCAAGGGTTTAAGAACAGGAACATGTCAGCTCTCATCTGTCTTTTTCTCTTAAGAAAACACCCATAACGTCCTCATTTCTGAGTTAACAGGAAGTCCCTTTTAGTTCTTATTTCCCATGGAAGATTTAACTAGGATGTTGAAGCTGGGCTGGGAGTTTCACGTCTTCTTCAACGACCCCTTTAAATGTTCACATAATGTGGTTGGGTTGGCATCAATCTGACCTGTGGGGACTCAGGGTTTGGCTACTTCAGAGGCTTACTGAGTTGCTTCCCTTGCATCACACATTATACATTTTGATGCAGACCATCTATTTTTGATTGTTCTTCCCTCCTTTGGCTCTAGAAGTCCACAGTCTTTAACTGATTTTCTGTTGCTAACACGTGCCCCAATTTACACTCCCTGAAACTTGGCAACTGCCATTTGGTTTATTTTTTCTCAAAGTTAGCAATCTATTTTTTTGTTGTTTTTAATCACTTTGTTCTAAAGCAAGAATGTCACTCCTTTCCTCCCCTCAGGTGAGCCATTTTTACTGAGGCTGTCTCTAAGGCTGAAAACAGGGAGAGCCAGGAATTCCGGAAGTCTGGCTGAGAGTGAGGCTGGGCCAACCTGGTTCATCTTCACTTTAAGAGGCTGTTTTTGCCTCGTTGTTTCCTGCCTTTGGCATGCTCTCCTCTCCTACCACCGACCCTGCCATCTGGTCATGATTTCTTGTCATCTCAGAAGCTTCAGAGTCAATTCTCTATAACTTTTGCGAGTCCCCAAAGGCTCAATTACTTAGCCAACTCCCTACCCCCACCCCTGACCTCTTGTCAAAAATGACAATTTACTTTTGTGACAATTCAGAGACTGTCTGATAGATCAGCCAGGAAGCCCACTGCTAGGTGACATGGCTTTTCCTGGGGCAACTTGGTACGTTGCTAAGGAAAGGAGAACTGAGAAGCAAACTAAAATGTAAAAGAAACAAACCAACAGCTCCTCTTTTCAATAGGAGAAGGTGTAGATCAGCTTTCCTCTTGGCTGGAGAGGTGCAGAAGAGCCTGCAGGGGGCTCTGAGCACCGCGGATTGGCAGAGAGAGCCACAAGGCAGAAGGGGCCTGGGTCTCTGAACCACCATGCAGAGGTGGTTCACCCAACACACATACGAATGCGTGTTCTATTGTGTTAAGCCGCTGAGACGTGGGGATTGTTTGTTAGAGCAGTTTGCTTTCCCGGAGTAAAATAAAAGGGCCATGAACACTCCCAGGACTCACAGGGGAGAATGGCGCTACGCCGTTCCTTCCCCATGTCAAGGAATCAAAGGCGTGCAGGGGAAGGCTCTAGCACAACTGCACGTTCTTAATAAGACAAGGGCTTTCACAGGAAACACTCACTGATGGATCCTTTGCTGGCTGAAAGGGGCAGTGTAGCAGTCATTCTCCTCCAGGTCTGGCAGTGTCTCCTTGTCCAGCCTCATTGGCTTCTTAGGTAACCATCTCCGAAACCTGCTTATTTGTTTATCGATCCTGTGGTACATGAAAGGCAAGACCAAAGGGGACAGCATGTCAGCATTGCCCCGAAACACAGGTGAGAAGTCGCTGCAGAGCCATAATGATGACACCACATGCTTCTGATACTGCATTCATGATATCCCACACCTCCCATTTTACAGACCAAAAGAAGAGAGCCACAACTCTAGTGTTTTTTGATTCCACCAAGAGGCCTCAATGTTACTGTTCATGAGGTAACAGCCATGAGTTATGCCAATAAATGAGCAAGGAGTCCTCACAAGGCTGGAAGGCTCTGGAGAGGAAGTTGACAGTCCCTTAAGCAAAGCAGCAGAGATCTTAAGTTCTTACATTCTGCAGGTTCTAGAAACCTCCTTTTGTGCTTGGAAACTTCCCCCATCTTCCCTCGGTTCGGGAAGAGCTCTAGCTGGCGTTAACTTTGTGCAGGGAAGCTGACAGCACACGCTGTGGGTTGACTGTGCACGGAGCCCAATCTCCTGATCTGCTTCTGGCCTCTCACGCCGCCTCTCAGCAGCCTCTCAGCAGACAGCTGGCCCGTTACTGTTCACTTCTCTCTATTCAGGCTGACCCAATGGTTGTCATGGTGCTGGGGCGTCATGCAACACCTGTGTCACTCTGCCCAGGGCACACAATGATGTCAAGGAGAACCAAAGTGTCCTGAAAGTGGTTTTCAAGCCACCATTTTCCCCTGACTACCTCCCATCTGCTCTGACATCTACTAGGGAAGAGATCTAGCTTTTAAGTGACCAATTTTCAATCACTCACAGCCACTGGCAGGAGCAAAAATCACAGCAGAGTTTTAAATAATTGTGCTATCTCAGGTATCTATACCACGGGGAAAAATTGTTGTTTTTTGTTTTGTTTTGTTTTTTCCAAAAGCACATGTCAAATAACATCTCTGCGAGATAGACTGAACAGGTACCATACCCATTTTACACATCACAAGACACCCCATGGTGGGGAGGGTATGATTATTTAGCCCAAATTACCCAGCCAGTGAATAAAACCAGAACCAGAATACAGATTTTGGACTCTTGATTTTAGGGATCACCCCATCAAATAGGTGATGATGGAAATTTTCACCTAAGGGCTACAGAAGGGACAGCTCCCTCTGGAGAAGAAAATACTAAATGACTTCTAAGTCCATTAACTGAAAACACATGCAATCTGGGCATGTTTTACTTTTTCCAATTAAAAAACATATTTACATGGCAATTTATCCTTTTCAATGAAACTCCCAGATGAAGGAATTATTTTCTATACTACCAATCAACTTGGAAATGAAAAATTTGGTGGCAAACTGTTCTTTTACCACCTCTTTTATTCTCAGCATTGTTCCAGCCTCACCAGGACCCCCACTCGGCCTGGTGGTGGCCATTCATTTTTCAGAAACCCTGTAAGTTCAAACTGGAAAGAACCTCTCAGCTTTGCTTGGCCCCTCCTCTCAAAGAGGGACCCGTCCCCAACACATATGCACATAGTAGTAAAGATTCTACCCAGGATAATGTAGGCGGAGAAGAATAGTAGATTGGGAGAGCCCAAAGCCCCAAGGAGGGCAAAAAGTTCCTATCTCCTCCATTCTTCATTCTCCTGGTTGTCTCCTCCCTCGCTTAAAATACAGTGAGATGACGAGCCTTAGAGAGGCAGTATGACAGTGAGAACGGGGGCTGAGTGCCTAGATTCAAATCCTGGCTCTGTAAATATTACCAGTGTGACCTTGGGCAAGTTATTTATCTTTGTGCCTCAATTTATTTCTCTGTAAAATGGGCATGATAATGATACTCAAGTCCCAGGGTTGTGACGATTAACTGATCAGTATGCACATAAAGTCTCTAGGACAGCATCTGGTGTACAGTAAGCACTATTATTACCATCTCTTTTTTCCCCAAAAGAATAACAATTTGAGCAATATGCTTGCCTCTTAACATTTCTGTCTTTTTTCTTTTCAATTCAAAGTCAATTGTGCTTCACCAGCATCTATCAATTTTCCAAGTTCAATGGTTTAGTCCTTAAACGAACTCACAAATTAGGTTAAACTGCCTAGGTTAAGCTGGTGGCTTCCCTCATGGCTCTCAGCTTTACTTCATTTGATTGCCTTAAAACTCGTTCAAGAAAGAGGACATTGTATACGGATGGATGGTAACTAGACTTATGGTGCTGATAACGTTGCAGTGTGTACAAATACCAAGTTATAATGTTGTTGTACACCTGAAACTAATATGTCACATAAAAATTTTGCCTCAATAAAAAAAAAAAAAAAGAAATAAAGAGGACACTGGCTCAGAGGTTTTTCATAATAGAGTTTTTACCTCCCACACATCTCCAGTCTGCAACACTAATCGGATTACACTTTGCAAATTCACATTCTCACAGAACCTGGGCTCTGCAGGCAACGACTAGGAATCAAATCCTGCTGGAGCCAGTACTCATCACGGATACAAACAAACAAAGCTGCGAAAAATCAGGCACAATACTCTCTGGGAATGAAACGGCAACTCTCAGCAACTAATCTGTATGTAGTTCCACAATGTACGTGAAATGTGGCGAGATGGAGAATAGTAGAAAAGGGTAACGAAAATAATTGAGAAATGAGTCGGGGCAAAAAGAAGTGACATAGAAGTGAGGGAAGACTGCTTGGCATGGGGGAAAGACACTGGGATTTGTACTGGGGAGGTCTGAATCCTGGCTCCACTGCTTATCTGCTGTGTGAGCTACAACTCACTCACATTTCTGAGCCTTATTTTTCAAGAGTTTTTACATGGGGTTATCATCCTCATCATCCTCATCACATGACTGACCTTGAAGGGCTGTTAGGTGGATTATAAAGGACGGTGCGCATGAAAAGCTGTAGAGAAACTGCCAGGCAGCAGCAGTGTTATCAACTTCTTGAGGACCATGGAGGCTAACGGAAATGTGATGGAAAGCAGAGGAACTGGGCTTTTTAAACACTATTGTGGAAGCAAGTTATTTGAAAGACATCTTAGTATGAAAACTCCTGACACAGTGACTGGGGTTGGGAGGTATGTGGACTGGCCTTCCTGGGGACAGCACAGGCAGGAGGCGAAGGATGGGGCATAGATGGCCCAGGCTCCATCACACACGCTGGTCCATGCTGTGTGCTCGTTATAATGACAGAAATAAGTACTCAAATGTGTTCAGCAGTTTGTGTTCTCTTCTGGTTGGCAGAATGCCTCCCCCACAACAATGTGTGCACCCGAATCCCCGGAACCTGGGAATATGTTATGTGACATGGTAAAGGGGACTTTACCATTACATTGGGTCCACCTGAGTAATCCGGGATGCTCTCCCTATTTTTAGCTCTGTAATCTCACATGGTAAAGGGGATTTCATGTAATCCCATGAATCCTTTAAAAGCAAAGAACTTTCTCCGACTGGAGACAAGAGAGATGAGGCAGAAGGGGAGGTCAGAGAGAGTCAAAGTGTGAGAAAGACTCAGCTGGCCAGTGTTGGCTTTGAAAATGAAGAGAGCCAGGAGCCAGGACGTGAGGGCAGCTGGAAGCTGACACAGACCTTTTTCCATGAGCCAGGGAAGAAACCGAGACCTCCAACTGCACAGAACTGAATTGTGCCAGCAACCTGAATAAGCCTGGAGGTGATTCTCCCCCAAAGCGTCCATCAAAGAGCCCAGGCTGACCAACACCTTGATTTCAGCCTTGGGAGACCCCAAGCCGAGAAACCAGGTAAGCCCCCACCCCCTGACTTCTGACTTGCAGAATTGTGAGATAATAAATATGTGTTGTTTTTGCAGCTAATTCGGCAGGAATGTTACCACAGCAACAGGAAACTAACACGCCTCTTAAAACAGCCGTGGTCTGATCTTCCCCTTGAGACCTGGCTATGGCCAGCCAGGCTCCCAATGCTGGGTGGATGTTCCACATAGTGCCCCCACCTGCCAGTCACGTGGCTCTGGGAACAAGGGTATGGCTCTCTGTGGCTGGATGACAACTGGCTGCTCTTCCGCAAACAAACACACTCCTGTCCCCAAACTGTGCTACTCAGACATCACTGAGGATCCCCTCCTACTAAGCAAAGAAATACAGAGTGCAAAAGGCACCCGGCTGGAAAGCATGAGACTCAGATTAGGCTCTTGATTCTGTCATTGCATGTCAGTGGGGCCTGGGACAGCCTTTTATCCTCACTGAGTCTTAGTATCCTCATCTCTAAATGATGGTCCATCAGATGCTCTTTAGATACTACATATTGGTGGTGACTTAAGCAATGATAGCTTGGCTAGATCGGTCTAAACAAATTTGAGTTAATAGAGAGTCTTCCTTTTCACAATGCATAAGGGATAACCTTTCCTATAGAATGAAAGACTTTGGTGCCAGCCGGAAACGAGTTCACATCTTAGCAGTACAGCTCGTGAGTGGTGCATGCAATGCTGGGCAGGTGACTAAATCTCTCTACGCTAATATACCCTTTACATGAGGCAGTGATGGGGACAACATAAGATCATGAATATCAAGTGTTGTTCACACAATGCCTTGGGTGTACAAAATGCACAATTAAGTGGTATCAATTAAGTGGTGGTATATAGGATGAAGAAAATGATGACGACAATGAACTTTTATGTAGAGGATTCTCAATGGAAATTCTAGAGCTAGGATCGTCATTTGGATTTGAGGTCTGTGCTTCCATCTTGCATCTAATAAACTTCCCTAAACAGGCAATCCTGAAATTCACTTAGATATGTAAAGCTCGAGAAACCAATCAACCAGAAAGCATCTCATTTGTCTCTGCAGTATAGAAGTGGGGACTACTTAATAAAGTCTCCACTGATAGGGAAAAGAAAAGAGAAAACGTTGGCTTAATGATTTAGCATTGATTCTGGTTGGATACACTGTCACTTCGTTTTGCCATTTACTGAGCAAAAGCCCTCTTACAGACTACATGGGCAAATCAATAAAGAGAAGATGGATCATCTACTTAGGCATTTCTGGCCTTAACGTGTCACATTAATAACTGAACTAAAAAGTGAAAACTTTTATAGAAAGATGTGATAAGTTCAGGGACGCCCCCACGCCATCCCCCTCCCCCAAATAAATGCTGGTTCATGGCAGGTGAGGTGTTTGGTGGCTGGAAAGAGCACAGCACCAGCAAATGGGCACAGATGTGTCCCCTCCACCGTGCTGTGCCTCCTCAAGGTGTGCCTTGGGAATGCCTTGGGAAGGTTCTGCTGAAACCTCTCTGACCCTCGGTTCCCTCAGCTGGAAAGGAGAGACGATCCTGCCAACCTCACCAGTGGTGATGATGAACGGAAAGGCCACATGCAAAGGACTTCACTACCCACATGCTAACTTGCCAGTAGGCCTTCATAAATTACCTATTGTGTGCAGGGACCCTACCTGGACGCTGTAGGTGTACCCTGAAGAAACAGAAGACAAAGGCATTTCTCTTGAGCCACTAACCACTCAGGAGGGAATTTGTACTAATGACAACTTAATTAGGCTGAATTAAATGAAACAGGCTACTTCAGAGACACCTGCTTTTCCCTAGACCAGAATATTATAATAACAGCACATTTCTAACAGATTATTACATTTTCAGGGATGGTATGCCTAGAGGGAATATACAGATGAGTTTTCTTTTTTCTTTTTTTAATAGCAACTCCACACACAGCCCTACATTGCAGTAAATGAAGCCCTACTGGACTGGTAACAGTTAGACACCAGCAGGCTTGGATTTCTTTTTCCTCTTCTTAGAGCCAAGTCTCCTACATTTACAGCTTCTCCTTGAATAGAAGTTAGGGATCTTTGGAAGCTAATATGATTCCTTTTAGGTCTCAGGGCTACTAATTGGGGCACAGCCTAATTACCTTATGGAAGTGTCCCTAGGCTTTGGAACACTTACGTATATTAATTTTTGAAAACGAAGATGGAAGTATACAAGCCATTTTGTCATTCTGCTTGCATACTCATCTTATAAGATTACAGCTGCACTGAATATATAATGCAGTGGGGTCCAGCAGTCATCCTGCCAACCATTGCAAAGGCTGACTTCAGGCAGGGTGTGTTTGGGGGAGTGGAGGGAAAAGGGATGAGTAGTAATGAGACGCCTGCCACAAGCCACCCACAATAATCAGATTTGTTACTTGGTAATCACATCTTCTACAGACTACATTTATATTATTTGGTGAAGGGAAAAAAAAGTAGGAGATAAGTTCCCTTTCTTTATTGGATAGATAATTTATAATGCCTGTTAAGTCTGCCCAAAGGTAAGTCAACACAGCGTTCAATAGACCAAGTACATGAATGAAAAGAGCATTTATTCCAAATACATATGCCTGAACTACATGAGTATGCTTTATGGGAAGTCAGGTGACTTTGCATTATAAAGATATTAATATTTGTGAAGAGATACTTTTGCTCTTCCTGCTCAGAAACTTCCTATCATTTCTCTTAGTATCTTAAAGGAGCTAGGTTGGTTTCAGGGATCCTTCCATGAATTAATAAAAGGAAATACCATTTATATAGATGAAACTAAAAGCTAAATTAAATATGCATGTTTAGTATGACATAAGAATTTGAGACGATTGGAAATGAATGTTTTGTTCCTGGTGTACGATCAGGACAATTGTAGACGTGCCCTTCAGTTTGTAACGTCAGAACTGGCTACAAACACAGACATTCTTCGGCATCTAAAACAGACTGTTCTGAGGTGAAAGGAAGAGTTAAAGACACAATTTTTTTACTAACTGCACTTTAAAATTTACACCAGATACTGGGCTTCACAAAGTTAAACCACCACAGTGATGTCCAAAACTTCTACGTGGTAAGTAATGAAACTTATCTTAAGAGGCCATTCTGAATCATTTTCGTATACCACCATAGTTAGATTTTTTTTCTCCCCAGAGTCTTCCAGTGCCTCTTTCTATCAGTTTCAGGTGTACAAAACAACATAGTGACTAGACATTTATATACCTCACAAAGTAATCCCTCCAATAAGTCAATTACCCATCTGGCACTATACGTAGTTATTAGAATATTATTGGCTATATTCCCTATGTGATTTATGCACATGAAGTAGCATCGACTTTTTCAGGCCAGAGATTATTGTTTAGTAAATTGTTCTTCGAGTTCTAGAAGCGAGGATTTTCCAAGCTTGTATTCACTCACAACTTCCCCTTTACACACATGGAGAATATGTGGTTGGCCATGTGTTCACAGGCTCCTCTGCTTCTCTCCTCTTGGCTCCTGTTCTAAATCCCATCCCCTCTTTCTCCCTTCCTCTGCCACAAAACTTGTCAAGGTATCAGTGAACCCTCACTGCCTCTGACTTGTCAGGACCTCGTTCCATTCTCTCCCAGCTGTAATTTGGTTTCCATTACACTCTATTCCATGGTCAGCCCTCTAAAAAAACGTCGTCCCAGACCAGCAACACCAGTATCATTGGGGATCTTGATAAACATGCAAATTATTGAGCCTCACCTCAGAAAGCCTGGGGGGTGGACCCAGTGACCAGAGTAGTAAACAGCCCTGCAGAAGATCTGATGCATGCTGAAGTTTGAAAACCACCACTCCGTGGAGACTGCAAGGCGGTTACCATCGTAACCAAAGACTGATTCTCACCTCATACTTTATCAGTAGCAGAATCACCCCTTCTTAAGGAAGCTCATTCCTGGTGCCTTTGCACTGCCCTCCCTTAGTTGTCCTCCTGCTTTTCAAATTGTTCCTATTCATGCTCTTCCCATTTCTTCCTGTTTCCTTAATGCAGATTTTCCAAGGAACTGCTACTGGCCCTCTTCTCTTTGATCTCTACACCCTGCCCTGGAAAATTCCATTCACTCCCCTAGCTAACGTCATTATGTCTATGACTTTGATCCCCAAATTGTATTCTCCAGCTTTTAGCTTCAACTGTTTGCCATCAGTTCTAAAGACCTTTGGGACACTAATGCCTCAAAGACCTACTGTGAGTTACAATACAGAATCATTACAATGAAAATCATCATCTTTCTCACCACACCTGTATCTCTTCTGGATTTCCATTCTTCTTTTACCTCCAACAACATTTTCTCAGTCCCTTAGGTATAGAAACCTCTCTTTTCTCAAACCTTAATTTTCAAATACCTGCTAAATCCTTTGGCTTATAATTTTACAGCATTTCTCATATACTTTGACATTTTCCTCTGTAGATTATTTGTCTATCCAGAAGGCAGAACAACAATCTGAGTGTTTTTTAGAGTGAAAGCTAAACAGAGGTTATGGAAGAACTTTCTGTCAGAGGTGCCCACAGATGTGTTTGGGAATTCCCTGTCTCCAGGGATATTCAGACATGGGCTGGATGACCACATAGCAGAGGTCCAAGTGTCTGATAAGTGGTTGGATTTGATGACATTTGATATCCTATCCAACCTTGAGATAATGTGGTTCCTTTTATCATCGTTTTCTTTCTAGCTCTCATTGCCCACCCCTCCCTCGCAGTGTGAGCAAATGTTTCAGGCTTCAAATCTGTGACAATTTAGGCAGACCTGGTTTTTCAATGCTTCTTTTCTTTGTGACCTTCTTTTTCCCCACTCTAATCCTCGTGCAGGTGTATGGAGATTTATTCATTCACTCACTTAACCTACTACGTGCTAGATGCTGGAAATATAGGGTTGGATGAGCTAGTCTTGCCTTCACATACCACACAGGTAGAGAGGTGGACATCTACGTCATGGGTGAGGGGGGCAGAAAGGGCCAATGCAAGAACAGAGAAAAGGCATCATTAACCTGGTCAAAAGGCCTGACCATGTGGACTGAGTTTTGAGGGCTGAGTAGGCATTATCTTGGTGAACAAATGGGAAAGAACCTTCTAGAAGGACCACTAAATGCAAAGGCATATAAACCTGAGTAACCATAATATGTTCAGGAGCCATAAGCAAGTGTTCAATATGGATGAAGCAAAGAGTGATGGGAGGAGAGAGATAAGTGAAGACAACTCACAAAAGGGCTGTGTTTTAAGAGGAAGGCTTTTAACTTTATTTTTCCACTATGGGGAAGTCAACAAGTGACATGATCAGATTTGCTACTTAGGAAGGTGAGTAGAAGAGTCTGGAAGAGGGTCAGAACATAGGAGAAAGAGAAATTGACGTAAAATAGGCAAGAGGTGATGAGAGTCCAGCTAAGGCCATGGCAGAGGGAATAGAGAGTAATGCATGGATTCTAGAGGTATTCCTGGGGCAGCATCTGTAGGACATGAAAGACTGATTACATGAGGGGGGAAATCATCCAGAGTGACCTTGGGTTTTAAATTAGGTGACTGTGTAGGTCATGGACAAAGCCTGTGTAGGGAATATAAGTGGAAAGAACGACAGGTAGAATCAGAAGAGAGCGAGTGGACTAGTCACTAAAGGGTGGAACAAAGGAGACACTAGAGGAGATGGCTAACAAGTTCAGAAGCAGAAAGGGAATGGGAGGTATGAAAAGATATACGGTTCTTATTATGAATGTTACATATAATAATTACTGATACCACTTATTGAAGTTCTACTTCATACTAAGCACTAAACCTCACATAAACCCTATAGGACAGTAACAAGAACACTTATTTTACTAATGTGGAAAACTTAAGCTCAAAGATGTGAAGAAACATGCCCAAAGTCACCCTGTGACAAGATTTAAAGATAAGCCTTATGTTTAATATGTAATGAAGGCTGGCAAATTTGAACAAGAGCAAGCCTTCTCCCTATTCCCTATTCCTTTAGGCCTTTGGACTACATCACATTTAACAGATTGTAACAAAATGGACAAACTGGATATTTTGTGCCATGACAGTTGGCAGAATCTTCCCATCACCTGGTTGTGTTTCCTTCAGGTTTTATATGATTTAAGTTTTAATTCACTCGATCCACAGTCACGCAGATCTTTAATTTACTGGGGAGGTAGAGATGGACCTAGCACACAGAGCAGTGGCTTTCAAAGCATGGTTCCAGAATCAGCCACAATTAGCCTCACTTTGGGAACCTGTTAGAAATGAAAATTCTCCAGCCGCACCACAGACCACTGCATCAGAAGCTCTGAGGGTGGGGCCCAGTGATTTGTGTTTCACTTTAAGTCCTCCATCTGATTCTGAGGCTGGCTGAAGTTTAAGAACTATTAAGAACTACTGAAAAGGCTCACGTGTAGCATCAGGCTTTTATGGAATGCATATGTTTTGTGACAAGGGACGAATCTAAATCATGGTGAATTCAAATGCCATGGCTACTGCCTAATGAAAGAACTGCTAATAAGAATGCCACACAGGGAAATCTTAGGAAATCATAACATCTTAGTTTCTTTGGATGCCAATTCTCACACCATATTTTGTTCAGCATAGGTACATTTGAGTAACCTCACTAAAATCTATCAGTTACTCTTTTACATATAATTCTGCATAGCATAAATAGAGTGAACTTGAATTCTAAATCTCATACAACTGACCTAAGTATAGGACTTTCAGAGAAATGTAGTGGTTTCCAAGTTTTACCAGCAACTCAGCTCAGGGTGAATGGTCACATAAGACCAATTACAATTTTGAAGTTAGATGTCTAATGATCACAACACAATCAAAATAAGAAACATCACTGATTCTCCCTGGTTTCTAAACAAACCATAAGGAGAAACAAGTTTTGGAAAAATACACACTACAGTAAGGTTTTTGTTTTTGTTTTTCTGTGGATGTGTGGTAAAAAAGTGGGTAGGAAGACTTCCTGAGTGAGGTAATATATCTACATATTTTCTTAACAAATTATTACTAACATAGGAGGACCCCACCCATGCGGGGGGCCAAGCAACTACCAGCTTTTTGAAAGGGTGACTGTCTGTACTTCAATATTTCAAGTTACATATAATGGAGAGTGGAATTTGAGTAGGGTAAAAAATAATAAATAAATAACATTCTGGCCAAAGATACCCTACACAGCTGGGATTTTTGGTAACTTATCTAACAGAACGGTCTTAAACAAGCAAACAAAAACAGTCTCAACATACCTGCAGCTGAATTGTGTCCTCTCAAGTGTGGAGAAGTCACAGAGAACACTCTGAGAGGGACATTTTTGCTTTCTTTTTTCCAGGCTAACCTGAACTAGCTATTTTTGGAATGTGCTTGGCAGCCAGTTTCCCCAGGTGACAAAGACCGCGTCTTCCCCAGCATGCATTGTCATTGTTGGAGCACACAAAGCAACAGATCAAACAAACACTATCACGACAGAGCATGGTACTAACCTGCTCATGAACTTGTACCGGCGGGGCAGGTAATAGATTTTTCTCCTGGAAGAACAGCAAAAATGAAGCCAGTCGAGAAGAAAACCCATCGTCAGTTACAGTTTGAACTAGCAAGGAAGGAAAGGAGATTGAAGATAGAAGCCTGTAAGAGGTGAAGAAGAAAAAACTAAAAAGAGATTAACAGTGAGAAATGTAGTGGGAACATCAGGCATGCATTTTTGAGCCATGCAATCTTATGAAACATTTCCCATTGATATTTCTTCCTCTCCTCATTACCATAAATTTTATGGTTGCCACTATGCCTACAAAACCTGTACAGGGTGATGATTTGGAGCAATTGGTATTTGTATGAATTCAGCTGAGATCAGCTTTTTTTTCAGGGATGCAGAGATGGACTGCCAGCCTGCTGGCAAGGCACATAATTTAATGGGACACTATTATATTAACTAATATTTATTCATACAGCACTTTAAGTTTACAGACTACTTCTCTCATTTGATACAGGCAAGGGAAATATAAAAATACAGATATTTTACAACCAGTATGGGACGAACACTAACTAGTCAGTATCAACTTCTAGCTGTAAATAACCACACAAGGGCATGTGGCCTAATCAGTAGCCCTGGTTACAGGTGAATTAAAGAGGTAAACCAAGGAATCCCGGAATTTGTTTTTGAATCAAACTTAATAAGGATCTGTCCTCCTTCTGTGTATCTGCAATTTTTAATATTAAAGATGAAAATTCTGGGTGTAGTTTGAATGAAGGAAACATGGAGTAGATGCTTTATTGAAACGCAATCTCCCTTTCCATATTTTGGGCTTCCATCAATGGAGTAGCGATGCAACGGAGGTAGTTCCTATGTATTCTGAGCTGTTACTGAGCTACCTCACTTTTGGAAAATGGAAAAGTTTATACACCAAAAGTAATTTTTCCTATCTATGAAAACTTAAAAGCATAACCATGTTTTTAGCAAGCCAAACTACAGAGACAATAAAAAGATCAGTGGTTGCCAGTGGTTCGGGTTGGTGGGGGGCTGGGGAAAAGGGATGAACAGGTGGAGTACAAGGAATTTTTTTAGGTCAGTGAAACTATTCTAGGTGATACCATAATGGTGGCTACGTGACATAATGCATTTGTCAAAACCCACAGACCTACAAAACAAAGAGTGAACCCTAAAGTAAACTATGGACTTTGATAATAACAATAATGCATTAATACTGGTCTATGAATTATAAGAAATATACCACACTAATGAAAGATATTAATAAAGAAATTGAGTGGGGTGAGAGGGGGTATGTGGGAATACTCTGTACTATCTACTCAATAGTCTGTAAACCTAAAAGTGCTCTGAAAATAGACTATTTAAGGGAAAAAAACCATATCCATGGACATATAGGTATTTAAACATGTTTTATTGGCAATGTCTCACTGGAAACCTATAATTCAACTTCTTTTTAACACTGTAGAAATAACAATCCAAGGAGACTAAACCTGGGATTCAGAAGTGCAGTCTGCAGAAAATAATAAATACAGGTAAGATTATATGGGGCATTTACATCCAGGCAAATGGATGTTTGTACATTTTGTTGAAATGCTATGGCAGGGCAGTTCCTCCTCTGGAAACGCATATACCTCCTTAGGTAGAGTTATTTGTCTGAAATGTTGGATGAGATGATAGCATACATTTTAAATGCACCAGATTGCATCAAGTGAAAGCATACTCAGGTAAAAGCACATCAATATTAATGATGCCTATTAGTGTCCGTACATTAACAGTATTTTCTCCTAAAAGTGTTGTCCTGCAGGAATGCCTATATTTAAAAAGAAGATTATTATTCACAGTTACGATGGTTTTCATTTTATGGCTTGGATCACATTCTCTTAACGCTGCATCATAAACGTCCTGCTGCTGCAGACAGCTTTTTTCTGCTAGGTAATGGGCCTGCAGAAGTGTGAGCTATGATGAAGCCAGGCCCTTCATACAGGAAACCCTTGCAGGTACTCAGGGAATTTGCCGTCCATTAACATTGCCTGAGTTTCCACCATCTGCTCGGGTTCTCGGCTCCAGAAATGTGTTCTGGCAGAAGGTTTTGTGAGATGTCTACTGGGGAGGGGGCATCAATTTCACTAAGTTTCACTATGTTACTTTTATCAAAAGGTAGAGTTTGAGCTTTGTTGGCCAGAAGATGTTGATCTGATTTATAACTCTGTCTAAGCATATTTTGTAGTGGTCCTTATGTGTGATATATTACTAATTCATTTTAGATATAGTATTGATTACTGACTTTAACTATAAACTATAGTATTATTTAACAATTTTCCATAAAGACTAATTTGATACTCCTTCTCTCTCTTAGTGATAAATACACATATTTTAAATCCTTGAGTTCTTAGATTTCCTTGGTAACATTTTATATACAAAAATAAATCCAAAGATTAGAACTGTGTTTATCTCAATTCCTTTGAGAAAGCTGCCTTCAGGCAAATAGATGCGAGAAATCCTAGCCTCTGTTTTGATTTAATATTAGAACATAAAGGCCAACAAAGAAAGAAAATAATATGTACCAGGAAGATATATCACAGGCCTATGAATGGAAATGGCCCTTCTCTAAATGTGTCCCTAGCTCCTCTCTGTCTCTAAAAACGTAGCTGATTCTTTGTCTCTATTCCTTTCACAGCTCATTAAGAGGTATACTTTAGAATTGGCACCAGTTTACGTATTTCCTGTTGTCTGACTTGACTTTATTGGCAAATTGCAAACCAAAAGTATGCAATTCTTTAGACCCTTTGGAACTGTCCTTGGTACTAAATCCCTCCACTTCCTTCAGGAGATTCCATTATGGACTACCCACATTTCTGGCGATTAAATTCCAGGCTTAATACTTTATTTCTACCTAGCAAATGAAGATCACTTTTCCTTAATCAATAGGGAAAATAATAATATGCACTGTGAGAAAAAGGTAAATTAATCCTTTTAAACAACTAAGCAATCCACACAAAGTAGTTTCCATTCCTTTTGGAATAAATATCAATGCTTGTGTTTGCACAGTACTCACAAACTGACTTTTTAAAATTTAAAAATAGGTTACTTTTAACTATAAAGTGTGTTTTCATGAAACTTTTTGAACTTGTTTCTATGGAAGCAGATTTTAACGATTTTCTGGAAGGAATTTGTCTGTAAAGACCATGAATACTGCCTGGTATTGCTGCCGTCTGGAGTTTGGCCCTTCAAATAGCTGTACTCGAGGCTTCCAAAAATGGCACTTGGAAAATCAAAATATCACCTGGAAAATTCTTCTTTCTCACAGGCACTTGAAATATCTACCTACTAAGGAATGAATTAGCCAGAAAATTTTCACAAAAAGCTATGGAATCATTATTGATTATGAAGACTTATTGTACTTCCTAAATGTTCAAAGGATTTTCTTCTCTAATAGCATCACAGCCTGCATTTCAGTTTTGTTTGTTCAGAGAGAGGAGCACATTAGGTGTACAGCGAAGCAGCAGAGAGAGTAGGGGAAAATATATTTACACCTACCTGAAAGGCATTCTTACATTCATTTGTTCTGCATATCTTCCAAGCACTTCCCATGGGGCATGCAACTTCACAAAGATAATGTCACTATTTATTAGAGAAGACTGAAACAGAAAAAAGAAACTAAACTGAAAATCATATCCAAGTCTCTCTCCTACGCTTTAAATTGAGTTGGAACTTAGAAAGCATGAACTTGTATGGAGTTTAAGTTTGCAGCATTCTTCAGCCATAACCTAGGTCATTACCTGTCCACATATTCATTCAACAAATACACCACTGTGGCAGGCCCTGGAGACCTAGCTGTGAACAGTAGAGATCTGAATGACATTTACATTCTATAAAATATATTTTAAAAATATAGGTAAAAAGTTAAAAAGAGAGTGACAAATTCAGATAATGATGAGTGCTCTGAAGATAACAAAGTAATGGGGAAAAAATTACCGGGAGAGGGGCACACACTGTTTTGGAGAAGAGATCAAGGGAAGGCCTCTCTGAGGAGGGGACATGTGAGCTGAGATGAAAAAAGGAGCCAGGTGGGTAAAGAGCATGCGATGAGTTTCTGGGAGCAAAGGCCCTAAATTGGGAAATTGCTTGGTATTTCCTTCACTTGACGGACAGAAGGAGAGTAGAGAGGCTGGAGTGTATTAATAATAAAGATTGGCATGAGAAGAGGCTGAAAAAGTGAGCAGGGACCAGAGTGTGCAGTGATTCACAGGTCATGACAAGATGGCTGCAATTTATTCTAGGAACACTAGGAAGCCATTTGAATTTAGGTTTTCAAAGACCAGTCTGGCTGCTGTATGGGAATCAACTATAAGAGCGCACTGCAGTGAAAGCAAAGAGAGGGAGGGGTGCTCTCAATCATCCAGGACAAGAAAAGTTGGCGGTGGTGGAGATGGAGGGACCTAAGAGACGTGAGACTTAAATCTGGGTCAGTATCCGGCAGAGCTTTTTCAAAGGACTGTGTTCTTTGATCCAAAACCTTGGCCTCCTGTGGGGCTTTTTATCAACACAGAACTTAGGGAAGTAAAACTAGGACTTCACACCCTGATAACCACCCAACAGGTTTTGGTCTATGTCTCTGGCCAAAAGGACATTGCCAGTGAGATTTCCTTTAGAAGTCATTTCCCAGGAGGAGGGCTGGGTTGTGGAAAGAGGTAGAAGGTGACAAAACAGTGAGCCAGACCAGTTTAATTTAGCAACATGACCGATGATTGATTCATCTCTTTCTCACACAGGGTCGTTCGGGACTGCATGTCATTTAAACTTTTATAGTTGAAGAATGTTGACAGATATGTTAGGACTTTGTGGCTGAACTCTCCTTGTAATAGTATTTAGAAGCAATCCGATATTTGTACATCGCTGACAAAAATAGAAGCTCAACGTTAGGCTCTAGCTGGGGTAAATCTGTGCTACAGGGAATTATTTTTCAATTATAGATGATGTATAATTGTCATCATTCCGCATATTCTCACTCAGGGTTTTCTTGCTGGGCTTATAAATACTGCACTTAATTCAAAAGAACGCCTCAAGATATTATAAAAGTCAAACTAGTGTCAACTATAATACAATGTTTTCAGGGACTCTGGTGATGCTGAATTTCCCACAGGGAAGAGGACCAGGGCCAAAACCCACAATGGTGGGGCGGGGCACCCTCTGATACTGCTCTGAAAAATCAAACTTTCTGGCAGTTCAAGCTGCAATAAGGTTTTATCTTCAGGCTCAGGTCAAGCAGACCCTTGACTGAAAGTCCTCTGAGGACAAGGGATGTTTCTGTTATTCATGGTTGATTCCTCTGGGCCTAACCAATATTTGTGTAATTCATGAATACGGTGAAATACGAATAGTTAGTCCTGGCCCAGGTGAAAGCTGTGTGTCCTGTGAAACAGGAAGTGACTGTCGATGAAGTCTCTCTCTGAGCCAAGACAGCAAGTTACTGTGAATGAGGCAACCACCCAGGGAATGGACAAGCCAGTAACCACTGCAGATGTGGTGGCCAGTGCTGTCACAGCACAAGTTACTTTTCTGTTTCGTAAACGATTACATTAGGTCCTCCCTGCACAGGGTAGTCAGGACTAAGAAGCCAGCAGGGATGAGCTCATGGGTGGCAATGTTTGTCCAGAACGTACGGAAACAGAGCACACACATACACAAACTCTCCGTCCTGTCCAATCCATGTCTGCAAATGCACTGCTGCCCTGCTCTGAGATGGTCTCACAGCATATCAGTCGAGCATTTTTGTGCTTTGGAGAAGATTACCACTTGTTTCTCAATGTATAGTACAGCTTTCCAAGTTATAAAGCAGATGAAAGAGTATATTTGATAAAAATGGGTCTTTTGTTTATATTAAGATATACTTCAGAGTCTGGGAAGGTTTTGTGGCTTTCTCACTTGGAAATTTTAATTGTGATAATGGCATTCATTAAATTCACCTAGCCTTCCTACAAGGTTCTACACTCGCTGTTGTATCTCTCTTGTCTAGGAGGGAAACCGTAAAAAATGTGCAACTAGGCAGACGATATGGGAATATAACTGATTCACAGAGTCAGACAAACCTTGACTTAGAGCACAATGTCATCTTAGGATATACTCTCTTCATGGAATTACTGCGATGGCTAGTGTTACAGAAAATAAACCATCTAGTGGAATAATAATTATTGTGCAGATCCCCGTGAACCTAAGAAACATTAGTATATTCCACTTAAGGCATCTTTCAAATGCCACACTTCTGTGTGTGGAAAAGCCAAGTTCATTACCTGAACACATACTGAGTCAACTGAAATTCCAATCTCAACCATTTTCTGCATAAAATCATAGCTGTTTGGATTCATTCAGCATGATACAAGCGACATATTGTTTCTGATTATTTCAATTGGAATAATGATAAGGCCATCACTTTATTACGATTATGATTTTTTCAGTGCTTTGTAATTTTGGAAGTACTTTCACACCTTACCTCATTTTACTCCCACTGAACCCTTGTGAGAGAGGCTTTCCTTCCATTTCTTAAAGGAGGAGGGAGAGACTAGGTCAAGTAACTTGCAGGGAAACTAAATGTTTATCCCAGACTGAGTGGATGCCACACCTACATTCCCTGACTCCCTTGTCAATTTTACCTACTGAACTCCGAGGGTGAAATAAATTCACGGCTTTGTATGTACTAAAGATGCACAATCTCTGAATCGTTCCTTTATCGGTTTATACAAACTAATCTGAAAAGAATTTCGTATTTTAGAAAACAAAGCAACAAAACAAAGAGCAAACTGATGGTACTACGGAACCGAGATTTGATTTGAACCTCTTAAAAGTTGTTTTGATAAACCTGAGAAAACTGTTACCTGAATTCCCTTGAATGATGATGAACGTCTATTCATGGCTCCTGTGTGCGGGTGTGTGCGTGTGTGCACACATGCACCCATGCGTATGTCTCTCTGTGTGTATAAGGCTTACTATTTATATTCAGTTTCTCAAGAAGGGACTGAGCTTTTCAGCCCAGAAAAATAAATATGAAATAGAGGATTGCTAATTATATGGGTTAGGGATCACTCTTTTGTTTACTGCTGAATGATTATGCTTCTGTGTCTAAATAGGGTTTTTCCTCATTATTAAGTATTCTTTTCCACATAAATCCAAGTGTGCAAATGTCAAAGTGAAGAGAAATTAAAATGACTTTTTTGAAACCCAGAGTTGTTTCATTAACACACTGCAATAAAAATCCCTTAGACCCTTGGTGAGAAGAAAAATGCCCATTTAGAGGAATCTGGGAAATATCCTTAGAAGAATAAAGGATAAATTAAATAGTAGCATGGAAGCTACCTGGAATAGAAATAGATATGATTCACAGAAAACATTCCTCCTCTTTTTGCCTTCATTCAACAAGTCCATATTGAACACCTTCTATGCACTAGATGCTAAGAATGCAAAGATATAGAAATCATGGTCCTTGCCTTGGTATGTTTCAATTTAGCAAGGGAAGGTTAGACAAGGTGATAGCTAGGAAAAGAAGAAATAGCATGCTATTATCTACTCCAAGCAATCTATCTCTCAAAGACATGCATACAGATATACACATCTCTGCATCTCGTGACCCTTGATCTCACTGCCGAGAAAGGGACACTAAGGGACAAATAAGTTTAGGAGTAGGGGCATGGAGAAAGATCGTAAGTTCAGTTTTGGAAGTGTTAAGTTCAAGATACTAAACCCATGAGGAGATGGCTTGTGCGTAGTTCGATAAATGAGTCTGGAGCTCAGGCGAGCAGTCTGGGCCAGGGATACAAAGTAAGTGAGGCCGAGATACAGACAATATTAAAATCCCCAGTATTGGATGAGGTCACTCTGGGAGAGAACATAGGTCCATAGGCAGCTGAATTCCAGAGGTTAGTTAGAAATGCAGACTCTGAGGTTGGACTGCACATAGTCATATGTCTATCTCTTACCATCACTGGGATCTTGGGCAAACTATTTTTTTTTTTTTGAACCTCTCTACGCCTCAGTTTGTTCAACTGTAAAATGGGAAATAATGCCAGTACCGGGGGTGCCAAAAAAATGTATACACACTTTAAGAGATGTTATCTATGTATTACCTTTCGAAGTTGAATTGAATTATGGTAGCAATGTGTAGTATGACATTCACTCAAAAGATGGCGTTAATCAAATGAATGCTAGCGTCACATGCGACAGACAGGACAGTCAAAGAAAACAGCAAAAGTGTGGTTGTTGCTTGAGGAGTGCAAGACCGTTTTGAAGTGGTATTTGAAATTTGAGAACGTTGTGGAAATACAATGACAATGGAGGCGTGAATATGCAACAGAACCTCCAACACACCCAACAACTGCACGCATTCGTGATAAGTTTGAGACGCATGGTGTGATGTGCACAAGGGAAGATACGGAAGGCCTTGCACAGCAACAAGTCCTGCTTCTTCTGCTGTGGTGTTGGAACAGTCCACACGCTCGCCACAGAAGTCTACCCAACGATGTTTGCCATAATCAGAAGTGTCTGGATTCTGATGGTGACCACTTTGAGCACCTCTTGTAATTGCAGAAGTCAAATGTGACTTGTATTCATCTTTTGTTATCGGCATATATTGAGCATTACAAGTTTAACACAGTTCTTTTCTTTCTTAAAATGTGTATACATTTTTTGGCACCCTCTGTATCACTCTATTGAATTGTGTTAAATGACATAATCCAGGTAAGATGCTCACAGTGCATCTAAAAACATGTTAGTTATCATTATCTCCAAGAAGAGCCATGCCATATTGGTGGTGGTGGTGGTAAGAACACAGCACGCCTCCAAGTTATGACCTGGGAAGGTGACAAATAAGGAACCAATATCTGGGAAGGATTTTACAGTCTTTGCTTACAAGGCTAAACTGAAGAAACTCTGAGAGTCAAGTCCCCAGGTCCTGTCTCCTGTCCCTCCACAGCACCGAGCATCTGCTACACGTTCCTCTAAGGACACGCATTTCTCCAGCAACATTCAATAGACCGAATCCCTATCCCACTGAAGTTCAAGTTCTACTGGGGACACAGGCCCTCAGTCAACACACCTTTCCGATGGCACGCTTAGAAGAATAAAGAAGGGTAAGGAAAGAGAAAGCAATGGTGAGAGGAGATGCTATTTTAGTTGTGTGGACAGGCCTTTTGATAAGGTGACATTTGAGCAGAAATCTGAAGAAAGTGCAGAGAAAGGCTATTTCCTTATCGAGGGAGACAGCATTCCTGGCAGTGAGAAGAGTCAAAGGCGAAGGGTCCCGGGTATAAATATGCATGACATTTCCACTTACCGAGGACAAAGTGTCACACCAGGTAGCCACTGGCATCTGTTCTGTATCCCTTAGGCAGCTACCTGGGTATTACTTGCTCATAACTATGCTGTTAGTAAAACAAAGCAAACCCCTAAAATGCTGAGGCAAAAAGGAGATATTAATTTCCAACTGGGAAGTCAGACAAGCCTCGTGGAGAAAGAAAACAGGAGCGGTAGAGGTGCACAGTGCATACTACATGCTGGGTAGTGTTTTAGGGCTTTCACACACGTTAAATCTACTCTTCACACAAGCCCTGTGAAGCAGGCATCATTATTACCCTGATCTATTACAGACAAGGAACTGAAGCACAGAGAGATTGGGCACGGTGGCTAAGATCACACAGTGAGAAAGGAGGAAACTCAGATTGTTGCAAAGACAGCTGGGTTTCAGAACTGCTTCTCCACAGGAGAAAACCTGGGGCTAGCGTGAATATATTTTCTCCTGGACTCAATCCCACTGTCATTTTGTTTTTTGGAAAAATGCTGAGTTACATAATGGAAGTCAGGGTACAGTCCATATATAGTTCCCTCTGCATTCTAAAATGAATGTGATGCCCGTGGTATAAACAATCTTGAAGCCTCGTTCTGCCACTCACTGCCTGAGTGTTTCCAGGCATGTTACTTAGTTCATAAGCCTCGTTTCCTCATTTGTAAGGTGGGAATAATAATACCCACCTTGCAGAGTTGTTCTGAAGCTGACACAGTTGTACAGTAGGTGGTTCAAGTAACAAGAATTTCTTTCTCTGATAGTTACTGAATGCTTACGTGGGCATTCCACTAACCGACAGCTGATTGGTGGATGTGGAATCTAGTCTCTGAAACTGATGGTAGGGTTACAGGGCTTGAAGTAATTGCTAAGCAATTTCAACTCCTCTCAGTGGGGCTGCCACCTAACCAGCTGTGTGTCACTGGGTAAATGACTTGTACTTTTCTGAGCTTCAGTTTTCTCTGAAAAATGAGGGCATACATCTCTAAAAAGACTTTTGCATTTTTAAATCCTTGATTTCCTTAGGGACATATCAGAATTGTGAGTGTAGTTAAAAAAAAACTCTTCAGCTGATTTTGATGCAATTCTCTCTCCACAATTCCCCCCCACACACACACACTCACATACACTGACTGTCCCTGGTAGAGAGAAGCCTGGGAGGCACTGTATGTTCCTAAATAACCACATATTCATTCTCTGAAGATGACATTAGCATTAGCGACATGAAATAGGTATGTGAAATGGCCACTCACTGCGGCTTACATCTTTAAAGGAGGGTTCCCTGAGGACTCCACCCAGGCCCTTTTCTCATCTACCTATTCTCCCTGGGAGAGCTCATCCCTTCCCAATGGCTTCAGATGTCACCTATTGTCTGATGTCTCCCAGATTCGTAACTTTGCCCCAGGCCTTTCTTCCAAGTTCCAGATCAGCACACCCAATGGCCAGCATGGTATCTGTCCTCAGCTGTCTCACTGGCATGTCACACTCTATGTGTCTAAAATGAATCTGTGTCTCTGGCAAAACTGTTCCTCAGTGCCCCCAGATTCGGGAAATGGCACAACCATCCACCCAGTTGCTCAAGTCCAGAAGTTGCCTTTGACTTCTTTTTTTCTCTTTACCCTACATCCATTTAGTCACTACGTTTTATTGATTCTACCTCTTAAATTCCTCTCAAATTAGTCCACTTCTCTCCACCTCCACTGCCACCATCCTCCTTTAAGCCACCATCCTTTACCTCCTTGAAGAGTGCAACAGCCCTGTCACTGGGCTTCCTCCAATTCCACTCGTGCCTTGTATATTCCCATTGACATCAGAGACATCCTTAAAAAGGCATGTGATCTATGGTTTCCCACGGCTCTCTTGAAAATCACTAAAGTGGCCAATGCACGATCTGGCCACTCCCTTATCTTGTACCACTGGGTCGCAGTCACAAGGGCCTTCTTTCTTTTTTCCCAATTGCCAAACGCCTGACAGTCTCAGGATTTTCTCATACGCTGTTTTCTCTGCCTGGTAAATATTCTTCTGTCAGGTCCCAAGTTAAATGGTGAGCAGAATTCTAAGGCCTGCAAGATTCCCACCTGCCCAGTCGACACATCCTGAATAACCAACTGTTCTTGAGTGTGGGCAGAACCTGCGAATATGAGGGGATAGCACTCCTGTGATGGGGATACTGATTGGTTGGCTGTGAGTTAACCAAAAGGGAGATTACCTTGGATTGGTCTGAACTAATCATGTGAGTCCTTAAAAGAGAGTCTCAAGGTCAGAGAGATTCTCCTCCTGATTTGGAAGAAGTGAGCTACTGTGTTGTGCGAGGGCCGGTGAGGGCAGGACATCATGAGGGGCCTCTAGGAGCTGAGAGCAGTCCCTGGTTGGCAACCAGCAAGAAATTGGGGACCTTCCATCCAACAACCACAAGGAACTCAATTCTGCCAATAACCATGTGAAAAGACCTTGAACTCCAGAAAGGAATGAAGCCTGGCTGACACCTGATGGCAGCCTTGTGGGGTCCCGATTAGAAGATCCAGTTGAGTTGAATCCAGACTCGGAACCCACAGAAACTATGAGATGATAAACATATGTTGTTTTAAACCTCTAAGTTGGAGATAAACTCTTATGCAATATAAAACTAATATAGGTCATATTTCAATTAATTCTGTAATGCGTATTCCACTAATGGCCATCAGAGACTGTTTAGCTTCTCCACAGTTGTATCCCCAGCACCCAGTGTGTTACTAAGCACTTTGTCATTGAGAATGAATGTTTCTAAGTTAATTTATGAGCCTCTTGAGACCAAGGCTCTGAGTAGCTTTCTGACATTATTGAATTATTGATTAGCTTGTTCAAACACTATTATTAGATAGGACAATTTCATCTTCTTGCCACTACAAAGGTTTAATATGGTTTAAATTTATGAAAGGTGCAAAGAAACACTTCTCTATGCCACAATCAGGAGAGAACTAGTGCTGAGTTGCTGAGCACACATTTTCAAATATTTTACTAAATGAACTCTGATACAACTTGGTTACTCTGCATCAACACTAATGATGCCTACGTCAAGCCTAGGAAAATTACTGCATCAGGATAACTGAAGAAAATCAACGTTTGGTGTATCAATTAGGATAGGCTAAGTTAGGCTGCAACAACAACTAGCTCCAAATATCAATGACTTAACAAGGCTGTACTGTCAATATGGTAGCTACTGGCTACATCCAACTATTAAATACTTGAAATATAGCTAGTCCAAATTGAGATGTGCTGTGTGTGGAAAATATCTACTAGATTTTGAAGATCTAGAATATCTGAAAAAAATGTGAAGTATCTCCTTAATTTCTGTGTCACACGTTTACAGTGATAATAATTTAGATCTATTGGATTAAATAAGACATATTAAAATTAACTTCATCTTTTACTTTTTATATGTGCTACCAGAAAATTTAGAAGTCCATTATTTCTATTGGCTGGTCCGCTAGGATAAAGGTTGATTTCTTATTTGTGCTACGTGTCCATCACAGCTCAGCTCACTGTAGTGATTGTGAGTCACACTGATGGATCAATTGTGCCAAAGGACAGGCAGAGCTCAGAGGGACTCATCAGGACACATGTCACTTCTGCACCTTGACCACTGGCTAGAAGTGGTTATAGGGAACCATTTGTCTACAAGGTCACCAGGAAGAAAAATTATATATGATAAGTAACGCTAATGAATGCACACTGTGGTGGAATACTCTTCCCCATCATCTACTTAGGATCACAGATTTATTGTGTAAAGCAAGTGTCATCTCTTCCTCATAACATAACCACTCACAAAGTCATTCAACAAATGCCTAAAGATAATCCTGACTATATCCTAGGCATTATGTTGGCCCCTACAAATATGGAGAAGGCTATGACATGGTCCTGGACCTCAGGGAACTCACAATTCAACAGAGCAAGTATTATAACAACTACAAATAGTGTGATGAATATGACTAGTAGTTGGTCTAATATCCTCTGGGAGCCCAGGAGAGAAAACGCTCCCTCTGTGGATGCCCCCTCCATGCAGTAATAAATCTGTCCTCAAAGTAAACAATGTCAATTCTGACTCCCACAACTTCAAAAGTTCTTTCACTTGTTACAGATCATTTTAACATCTCCTTATTCCTTCAAGGTGGCATATTAGATAAGTTGAACTTAGGGACAACTGTATCATCACACCTACACTTTACATCATCACAAATCATCAGCCCACTGATAACTATAAATAGTTCCGACCCAATCAATAACCCACATATCATTACGCCCTTCAAGAGCTGCAGCGATTCACAGCCATGAAAGAAGCATGACCCAAAAAGGACAGATGAGCAGGGTGTCTGCTGCCAGTGAAGAAGTAATTTAACTTCGGAAATACTTTCTAATGCTCTTGGAAAGGTTATGACATCCCTCCCAGGCATAGTGTATTTGTCTCTTGGTGGAATGCTGATCAGGATTGGAGAATGCAGTAACAGTGTATGCAGCAATACAGTGTACGATGTGCTTTTGACCTGAAGGTTATAAAAAAGCTGTCAAGGAATAGGGCTCACATGATTTCTGATAACAGAGAAATGCAGCTGATAGATTATAACACGACTCGTATCAGTTCCTCGTTGGTATAATGATGCTATGACAACTTTGCTTACTTTACAAGACTAAGCCATGTATATGCATATGTATGATAACTATGTATGTTATTGGATAACATTATATAGTAACATATTATTATACATAATTGTATTAGATCATTATACATCATTAGATATTGTATATATTAATATATATTTTATGTGGAGCCATGTTTTGTAGGTGTCATGAGTGTGTCCCTGGCACCTGGTTCTCCTCTCCTTCACAGTACATGGGCTTCCTCGCCCACTGTACCAGGCTGCAGGCATACGATGAGCTCTGGCTATTGAGCTAGAGCAGAAGCCTTGGAGACTGGTGTTGATTCACCTCTCCTTGCCACAGAGGCAGGTGTCCGGAGGAAGTTTATGTAATGCTGGGTCCTTGGTAACTACAATAGCAGTCTCTTTCTCTCTCCCCCTGCTATTCTGAGATCAAGAACTAAACCCTGTTGCCATAAGCCTCATGGCAAAATCTTGAGTGACATGTAAAAATCATGTAAAGATCTGTGTGGAATGTCATGAGATCACTGGGAGATAGAGATATAGAAAGAAAGAGGACCCAGGACCAAATGTTAGGATGCTCTAACGTTGGAGATCAAACAGAAGACGGCAAGCAAAGGAGATGGAAAAAGGACCAGTAAAGAAGGGAGAAATCCAGGAGAGCATGACATGTCTCCTGAGTCAGAAAAAGAATGTTTTTATGGATAAATGTTTTCAGGTTTTGGGGACAGATATCCAGAAGAGAGATTGCTGGGTCACATGGTAATTTTCTTTTTAATTTTATGAAGAACATCCATAGTGGCTGCACCAATTCACATTCCCTGTGTCCACTGTAGCGTTATTCATGGTGGCCAAGACATGGAAACAACCAAAGTGTCCTTTGACAGATGATTGGATAAAGAAGATGTGGTATATACACACAATGGAATTTTATTCGGCCATAAGAAAAGGTGAAATACTGCCATTTGTGACAACATGGATGGATCTTGAGATTATAATGCTACGTGAAATATGTCAGACAGAAAAAGCTGAGAACCATATGACTTCACTCATATGTGTGATATAAAACTGAAAGCAACAAAGGAACAAGACAAACAAATAAAGAAACAAAAACTCATAGACAAAGATAATAGTTTAGTGGTTACCAGAGGGTAAGGATATAGAAGAGAGTAAACGGGGTCAAAATATATGGTGACAGAAGGAGAACTGACTCTGGGTGGTGAACACACATGTGATATATAGATGATGCATTACAGAACTGTACACTTGAAACCTATATAATTTTAGTAACCAGTGTCACCCCAATAAATTTAATATATTTTTTTAAAAGAATGTCTTTCAAAGGAGGAAAAAGCCATCATTTGGATGAATGCTGCTGATGAGGCTAATAAAATAACAGGGATGGCGTGACCACTGGATGTGTTGATAGGTGACCTTTATAAAAGCAGTTACTGTGGAATGTTGAGGGAGAAAGCCTGAACCAATTTGAAAAGAGATTGGTAGGCGAGGAAAAGGAGACAATGATGCCAGAACATCTTTCAAGGTTTTTCTGTGAAGTGGAGAAGAGAAATGGGGAGGCCGTTGGAGGAGAACAGGGGAGTCAAAGCATCTTTCTTTTTAAGATGAGTAACAGAAGCCTGTTGGTAATGATTGAGTAGAGAGGAAAAACTGATAATGCAGGAGAGAGAGGAGACACTTACAGGAGCAAAGTCCTTGAGAAGGTGAAAGGGGAGGAGATTCAGCACATAATAGGAGGGCTCCAGAGATAGCAGCAGACACTCCCTGCATAGTGACAAAGGGAAGGCAGAGAGTGTGGGGACAGTCGCAGCAGTTCTTGTCCCATTGCTTCTATTCTCTACCAGAGTATAAGCATGGTTATCAGCAAAGCCTGTGTGTGCTTGGGGATGGGGTGGTACAGATAAAGGAGGGGGGAGGGTTGACAGATAAGAAGAAAGTATGAAATAACTGCCGGCCAGCTCCCTCACCTATTCACTCTTCAGTCAGATGTCACCTTCAGGGAGATCCCGTCCCAATGCCCTGTTTAAAATGACTAAACCTTCACCCCCAGCATTCTCATACCCTGTTCTACTTTTTCCTTTGCCATATCACTTATCACCTTCAAACATACTATGTTATTTACTTATTTATCATGTTTATTGTTCCCTGGTTCCTTCATCAGAATGTGTGTCACAGGATAAGGGCTCTTTGTTCACCCACGTATTCCAAATGCCGAAAACTATGCCAGGCACTTTATATTTATTGAATGACGTTTTTAAAATGAATGAATGAAAGAAGGAGGTAAAGAAAGGGAAGGGAAGGTGGGAGGGAGGCATGAAGTTAGTTCATTGTTATGGGGGGCTAGGGAGGCCTGCAAACCTCCTAGGCTCACTGGGCATTCCTTGGTTCTCATCTAAGACAGTGGTCATGATTTAAAGTGAACCTGTCTGCACGGTCTTCTATAGCAACATTCAACCACTCAGGTGCAGGCACGAAGAAGGTGGTGTTCCATCAAGGTCAAGGCTTTGCCATGCAAAAAAGCCAAAGAAACGAAGGAATGAGAGAATTCAGGTGCTTGTAAATGAGTGGTCATCATGCTAGACTATGAAATTGAAGCTAAGTAATGAAGGAAATAAAATGATGGCTGAAAAAGCAGCCGGGGACAATTACTCAGCAGGCTCATTATCATATTCCATGTACTTCCCAGTGACATTTTGGAATATTTAAGCCAATTGAAAGCAAGTTTCAGCTCCAGGTATTAGCTCAGTATTTAAGGGTTTACTTAGAACTGTCCTTCCCTGAAGAGACTTCATTTTAAAGCGATTAAGGTACAGCTTTGCTAAGTATAAATAGGGAAAAGAAAAGTAAAATTCAGTATTTACCTGCTGATTGTTTATCTTTGTTTTGCCAACCAAATAGAACTCGGCATGACAAAAACAATCAAGACTAGTAGGTTTTCATTCCACTGGAGTTTGTACAGAGAATGGCATTCCTTTCCCGCATCAGGCACCTCAAACATCACGTATCCATGAGTCACCAAATGAATGACTAGATTTCAGAGGACTCACAGGTACTTATTAGAGTCTGAAAAACTGAACCAAGGCAGCCGCAAATGAATGCCAAAGTGATTTACTGCTGAGCAATCCAAAATAATATCCTGGCTAAACCCAGGAGCCCACAGACTGTGGAGGAGAGGTCTCGAGAGAACACCTAATGCATTTCTGAAACACTAATGGACATGAGGTCTCATTGCATGTCATTTTCTTTCCCACCCACTGGACTGCTAAGGTCAAGGAAAATTGTGTGCAGTACAGCTTCATTCTTCTGCCTGCTCTATTCCCAGCCTTCCATGAGGCTCTTTTTAATTTCAACCATATGTAGAAAAAGTCAGAATGGAGGTAAAGAACAAGAACTCTAGTGAGAAATAAATACCATCTTCTTGGAAGACCATCATGATCTTGGTTAAGTTTGCAGGTAATAGCTCGTATAGTTGGTTTAGGAAAACCTTTGGCCTGAAAGAAATCTAGCAACGAGATGACTTTATTTAAGTAGAAGTACAGTGGGATGGATTTGGTTGCAAATAAACTAAATGATATTAAGTTAGATAACTTTGTAAAGAAATAAAAGAGTAGAAAAATAAAATACATATCTGACTAGTATCATTCCAGTCATGAAGTCCTAGGAGAACAATTATAGCTGACAAATTACATTCTTGCGAAATTGATGAGTGAGCATAAACAATGTGAAAGTCAAGATGAAATGATGAGCCAGGCATATGCTCAGCTGTGTGGGGAAAGCCGTGAGGTCCTTGTGGGATTCCCACTCAAACTGGAGAAGGAGAGATGTACAGAGGAGCCATGATGCCTCCCTCAGAAGTTACGGTCCCTTTGCTCATACTGTTTCCAGTCTGGAGTGCCACGTCCTGCTACCTTTCTGCTTGGTAAATACCTATTCATCCTTTAAGACACAGGTCCCTTCCTCTAACCTTCCTGAAACCTCTGGGCAGAGTCTGAAGTTCCCTTAGTGCTTTTACAGAAACTCTTCAGGCTGTATTCTAAACGCCCATTTCATGTCTGTCTTCATTGCTAGTCAACAAGCTCCTCAAACACACTGAGTAAATTGTGGCAGGCTGTAGTATCCAAAGATGGCCCTGACAACAGCCTTCATCCCATATGTCTTCTAGAATCTTGCCACTGTCCATTGAGAGATGGAATCTGTGTCCCTTCCCTTTGATCCTGCCTCTGCCAGTGGAATGAAGCAGAAGAAACACTCCTGAGTCCAGATCATACAAATGCACTGTCTTGTTCTGCCTGAACCCAGCCACCATGTCATGAGGAAGCCTGAGGCAGAGGAGCCTCAGAGAAGGCTATGGAGACGTCCACATGGAAAGGAACCAAGGTCCACAGCCTACAGGCCTGACTGAGCTCTCGGCTCACAGCCAGCACCAACTTTCCAACTACGTAATTCAGCCATTTTGAAACAGGGTCCTCCAGACCCCTAGAGGTGCTGCTGCAGCTGATGCCCCACGGAGCAGAGAAAAGCTGTTCCTACTGAGCCCTGCTCAATTGCAGATTTGAGAGATGTCATAAGCCACAAGTTTTGGAGTTGTTATGCAACAATAGATAACTGGAACACTTTCATTTTTGATTCTCCACAGCCTGGCACAGTGCCTGGAATATAACAGATACTAAGTATCCATGTGCCTGATGATCTTCTTAACACCACAGGAGCCAGAAGTGGTGGCGAGAACCTTCCTCTTGTGGGCAGTAGTGCAGAAGGCGTTTTCAGCTTGTCTTTCCTTCGTTCTGCCCCTTTTAACTGCATCACAAACACATGACTGTTTCCTTATGTAGGCTGTGACTGCTACTGTCTGACCAACAAATTAAAGATTTGGTCTCAATGAACTTAGCTCTGCTTAAGAGAACAGTACAGTGTCAGCATCAGAACAAAGGCGTGGGTGTGGGGCAGGTACTGGGACTGTGGGCAATTTGCCCAGCCATGCCTACGTAAAACACCAGAAAAAGCTAATCTACTATCACCTTCAGGTGCAGCGTTAGGGTTCATAACATAAACTGCAAAACCATTTGGGTGTGACAGAGGAGGGGCTAGCAAAACTTAACTGAAAGGACAGGTGGCCCAATCAACTCTGTTAGGGGGAGGGCTGGTGGCTGCCCTATACTTTGTGATGTCAGCTTGGCACCTGTGCTCCCTCCTTCTGAAGTCTCCTCACATATTGTGGAGAAGCTGGGACTACATTTCCCAGAATCCCCTTCCTCATGGGAAGATGAGGGGTGCTCAGGTGAAACCTGGAAGGTCGAAAAGAAGAGGCTATTTCTATCCCCAGGTAGGCAGTTAGAGAGAGTTGTGTAACTTATTTGTGTAAGTTAAAGACAGCTTCAGTTAAGTTTTGTGAGAACCATCTATCTGTGCCATAGTCAGCAATGCTTGAGATTCCCTAGTGGCTTCCAGGCCAGCTTACAGGACCTATTGCTATGGCTCTTCAGGAAGTTGTGGAGGTGACTTCCTGTCCTTCACTCCCCAGCCTTTTTAGCAGTGGTGTAAGCCTCTATATTAAACACTCCATTCTTGGAAGACACAGAGTAGCTTGTCTTCCTGCAGAACCTTAACTGACAGAGGAGCCAAGCAGTTAAAAGCACTAGGTAAGACTTTCAAAGAAGAAACTTTGGTGTAAGTGTAGACAAAAGTGTGGACGACCACCAAAGAGGTAGCTTCAAAAGAGGTGGAAGTTAAACTGACAAATGGCAAAGGACAAGTTAGGGAGAGGATTTGCGACCAGGTCAGGTCTCCCCAAAGGTCCTAACAGTGCTCACACACTTGATTTGTCCCAGTTCTGTGCCCGGGGAGAGATCATTTAGATACAAACACCACAGCCTTCCCAACCCTCTCCTTCAGCCAAATCCAGCCAGTTTATCTCCTCCTGTCTTTCACCTACCCCGCTCCCACCCCGCCTCCATTCAGTTGTTCCATTTATTCTTCCTATGCTCATCCCAACCCACACATGGAAAACTGCAAGGCAAACACACCTCCAACAGTGAGAAAACTCTAAACAGCTTCAGAGAGTTGGACCTAAGAGTGCAAATTCCAATGTCTCTTTGCTTAGGGCACCCATTATTTTAGAGACTTTCCTGAACTCCTGGAATAAAACAGTGACTCGATCCCAGTGTTCCTGCATATTCTGTCCACAGCACTCATCACTCCTGACATGTTTATTTATTTAATGCCATTCTTCCCTCAATAATAGTAGACACTCACGACATATTTGATGAATGAATAAAAAAATGACTCCATCTAGAAATGGAATCATCAAGTACCATCAACTGCTCTTAAACTATGCCTAAGACACAACAAGAAGTAAGTTATTGGTCCCCGCCTCAAGGGTCAGTGCTGAATCATCCCTTTTGCAACTAAAGTATATCAAGCTTGGTTATTAAAATTCAGCTTACCATTCATCTTTGTCAAACTTTCCATTTGTAAGAATTACAAACAGACTATGGATTTACAGTTGTGTGGACTGCTTCAAAGATTTGAAATTTCTCCATCTCTTTAATAAATAATTAGTGACCCCTAGTATATACTTTGAGCCATTCTTAGCAATTTAACATAACATGTAGCAAAAAACAAAAACAAAAAACAACAGGAACAAAAATAACATCATAGAGAAAGTACCTCAGTTCTTTTCATAGCTGTAACAATGTGATGCCTACATTTGGTACATAATACACGATGACAATGCAAAATGTGTTTTATATCAGACAAATTCCACTTAGACCACTGAGAAGATCTTTCAGATTAATTTTCAGCGTGTGGGATGATAACAACAGTTTATTATATCACTTCACTTTTTCAGCTGTGCCTTGTCTAATGGTTATTTTTCCCCTGAATGTTGTGCTATCTTAAGTGAAGGACTATGCATGAGTCATATGAAATAGGTATTGCTTTAGAACAATCCTTTGAGTAAGTCAGTTCAAGATAACTTTGTACTGGTCATCTTGACCTGGCAACAGAAATGTTTTCATTAAACTTTGTCTTCCTAAACAAGCAAAAACAGTTGAGGCAATACTAGCCCCTCAGATCTTTAACTGGTCTCAAAAATTAGAGTGCAAATAAGGGGGTTGTGGCGGTGGGGAGAGGGAGACAGAGACAGAAAGACAGATGGAGATGGAGAGAGAAGAGAGAATGCCACCCCCCACCCCACCCCAAATTTGATGAAGCTGCTTTAAGAAGATGGACCAGTGAGAATAGGGCCCAGATTCTGATGGACTAATGTAGGGCAGTGGTAGGTGATACCAAAAAGGACTGAGTCCTACATACCAGGCACAGGCCAGGGACCCTCAGTCCAAGAGGCAACAAGGCTCAATAAGGAATCAGGATGACCAGTGGTGGAAGCCACTCTCTTCTCCATTGATACCAACAACAAGCATTTATTGAGCTCTTAATATGTGCTACACTCTTCTAAGCACGTCATAATGTATTAACTCGTTTTATCCTCATAACAGCCCATCAGTTAAGATTACCTGCTATTTAATAAATGAAGGAACTGAGGCACAGAGAGGTTAAAAGCCTTACCTAATTATTTACTTAGTAAGTGATGAAATTGTAAGTGCATTTAAATCCCACTTGTCTGGCCTGAAAGGCCAATCTTAACTTACCCTACCCTTCCTCTCAAATACGAAGTCTGACAATTAAGTTCATGAACTTATCCTATAAAAAGTGCTACATACCTCATTGCTGAATATCACTATGGTCACCTTCGAAGCACTCCCCTTGGGATGTTATGCACCATCACCAGTGCCTAATCTACCCTTCAAAGCAATTTTGGAACTCTTTTTCTGGAATGTCCATCAGAGCTGTCATCCTGAATGTTGTCAAAATGTCTTTCTTTCAATATTTCCTTTATCTTTGGGTAAAGAAAGAAGTCTTTGGGCTTCAGATCAGGTGAGTAGGGCCGGTGTTCCAATACAGTTATTTGTTTACTGGCTACAAACTCCCTCACAGACAAGTGTTGAGTGAGCTGGTGCATTGTCGTGATGCAAGAGCCATGAAAGTTCAGGTCATCTAACTTTTTCACACAACCTTTTCAGCACTTCCAAATAGTAGACTTGGTTAACTGTTTGTCCAGTTGGTACAAATTCATAATGAATAATCCCTCTGATATCAAAAAAGGTTAGCAACATCATTGCAACAAGTTCATGAACTTAATTGTCACACTTCGTACAGAAGCCTGTTTTCTGATTTAAGAATCTGATGTTAACACGTTGCGTACAGCGGGGTTTAAATCCCTCATGAAGATTCTCGTGATCCATACGCAACGTGTTAAGAGTGCTTCAATCAGCTGGTCCACATGAATGAAAGAACGGAATAGCTGCCTTCAATGCTTCAAGCTACCTCATGGACAATGCAACAAACTACATAATGTTGGGTCAAAGGGTCTAACTCAATAATTCTCAACAAGGGAAGATGTGTGCATGGGTGTAGACACACACACACACACACACACACACACGCCCCGAGGACATATGGTAATGCTTGGAGACATTTGTGATTGTCATTACTTGAGGGGAGTGCCACTGGAATCTAGTGGGTAGAGGCTAGGAATGCTGCTAAACATCCTACAGTGCACAGGACAGCCCCTACCAGAAAAGACTTCTCCAGCCCAAAACGTCAGCAGTGCTGAGGTTGAGAAACTGTGGAACTGAATTGGTTGATGTCACCCACACACAGCCATGGACATCAGCTATTCACAGTCTTTTGCAGCAAAGTCAAAATTCTATCAACTAAGGACTGGGTTAAGTCTTCAGGGTGCAAAAACCAGTACAACACAGTTTCTGCCCTCAAAGTGATTACACCAGCCACGTGGAATGTTTGGCTTTAACACATCGTATACTCAACTTAGAGGGAAAACTGGATAAATTAAAGCAGAATACATGCCTCTGTGTACTTGTTCTCTCTTTCTGCACTTTCATCAAGGACCCCGTGAATTCGCTGATCGCTGGGCACTCTAGGTGGGCCATCTGAAACCACAGATTTGGCAGCATCTCTACTCCGAACTTGGTATCAGTGGTAGTGAATACTGATAACACCCAGCCTGGAAGTCGAGCTGCCGTGAGTGCTGCAGAATCATCCTCTGCCAAACAGGAGCAGTGCCCACCTCCCATCACCTACACAGACCTCACCCAATGACTGACTGACACAGGACCCTTGCTTTAAAGGTGACCCAGCTCTGTGACGTACTGTGCTCCAGAGCTTTCCTGTTGGATCAGAGAACACATTCTTGGCTTAGCTTTTCTCCCCTGCCCTCTTCTACTGCCTTCACTCCCCTTTCTCATGAGAGCCCTGCACCAACGAACAACCTTAGCAAGAATCCTTGCCTCAGGCTCTGCTTCTGCTTGAGAAGTTCAACTTAAGATTTCACTTTTTGAAAAAGGCCCCTGCAAGAGTGCATCAACAATGATGACTCTTGAAAGACACTGCTATGGTCTGAGTGTCTGTGCCCCCAAAAATTCAGATGAGGAAATCCTAACCTCCCAATGTGATGGTATTAGCAGGTGGGGCCTTTGGGAGGTGACTAGGTCATGAGGGTGGAGCTCTCACAAATGGGGTTAGTGGTCTTATAAAAGAGGCCCCAGAAACCTAGTTCACCCCTTCCACTGCATGAAGACACAGCAAAGGCACTGGCTATGAACCAGAAAGTGGGTCCTCCGCAGGCAGCAAATCTGTGGGATACTTGATCTTGGACTTCCAGTCTCCAGAACTGTGAGAAGTACATTTCTGTTGTTTATGAGCCACCTAGTCGGTAGCATTTTGTTATAGCAGCCCAAACAGACTAAGACAGGCCTTCAAGGGATCTTCAGAGCTTTTATGCTCAGATGAAAATCTGCTTTCTTCACTCTTTTCTTATGATTACCCTCAACTTTCCTTTCTCTTCACCCCAACCTGAGACCCTTGGTAATACATATGGGTGACATATAAGAAAGTGGGGATTATTAAGTGGAGTAAGGTCTAAGTCTCTTTAGAGACCCCAAAAGCATTAAAGGACAGGAATGTGTATAGTTCAGTTTGTCGTGACACCCATTTATTTTAGACTCTCATTATCATGGTTTTAATGGTGAAAGAAGTAAGGAGTCCTTGTTTTTCTCCTCAGTCTCTCAGAGCTCTAAATCCTGAGAAACCGTCTATAGCAACAAGCTGGATGTGGTTGCAGAACATAAACAGGAATGAAAATAGAAAGGGTCATATGGGCACGAAGCCTGTGAAGGCAGAGAACGCGGGTGAGATAAGCACTTTATATTGGAATCTTTGTGATGGTTTCCTTTGGATAGAGGTAAAACGAGACTAAGATAGGCAGTCAGGTACAGGTTTTCAGCTCTGGGTTGATCTATAACTTCATTCTTGATGAATCCAAACCAAATCCTCTGAAACCAGATAAATGTCTGAACCTTGACAGTGCTAAACTTGTGACCTAATGTATTCTGAGTTTTTCTAAGACCATTAAAGATAATCATAAATCTCATTCATGAACAGACATTAGCAATACATGGTCAGTTGATGTTGCTATTCCTAATGATTACATTTTAAGTGATTTGTAAACTCTAAGAACATTTTCCTAAAAAGTTTGCCCTGAAAAGCTGTTTTAAAAGTAAAAGTGTTAATACATTGTGTTTAGCTGATATAACTATAATGGTGATAATAAAGATTTATTAACTGCTTACAATATGACAGGTACAGAGATAAGCACTTAATATGGATTATTTAATTATTGAATAAGCCATGAAATAGATCTCATCATTAGCCTCATTTTGCTGATGAGCTAGCTTTCTCAAGAGCACACAGCTTTTAATGGTGGAAACGAGTGAGCACTCAGAATATCTGACCCCAGACCCTTCACCATTGTATTAGTTTCCTATTGCTGCGTAACAGATTACCACAAACTTAGAGTCTTAAAACAACACACATTTATGAGCTCATAGTTTCTGCAGATCAGGATCCAGGCACAGTTTGGCTGGGTCCTCTGCTCAGGCTGTTCCCAGGCTATCACACAGGGCTTGGTTAAACCTGCAGTCTCATCAGAGGCTTGACTCAGGAAAGACCAGCTTCCAAGAACCCTCAGTTGCTGGCAGAATTCATTTCCTTGTGACTATAGGAGGGAGGTCCCCTTTTCTTGCTGGTTGTCAGCCGGGGGCAACTCTCAGCTTCTACAAGCCACCCAATCTTTGTACAGGGCCACCTTCACGTCTGTCTCACATGAAAGGACATTAGCAATACATAAAGGAGAGTCTAATGTCAGCCAGCTGAGATGGGATCTTCTGTACCATGACATAATCAGAGAAGTGACATTCCCCTATATTTGCCATATTCTATTGCTTAAAAAAGCAAGTCACAGTCCTGCCTACACTCAAGGGCATGGAATTATACTGCGGTGTGAAAGCTAGAAAGCGGGCATCACAGACTTTAGGGTCTGCCCGCCATAACCACTAGCCACGTAAGACTGTTATCATGCTTATGCCACCTTCTCAAATGTTGCCAAATTTGGATATCACCCAAAATATTTTCATTTCCTCTATTTCCTTAATTTACTTTTAAAAATAATTATTTTACAAAGGACTTTTGTATCAGAGTCATAACTGGAAAATCAATGTATTACTTGCCATCAAGAGAAGATAAACAAAGGCAACTTCTTTCTTTCACCTCTTTAAATAGCATATGACCCATGAATAGCCTATGACTCTTTTCTCTCACATAACTCATTCAAGCTGTCTGTGTACTGTCTGCAATTCCCTAAAGCTCTGCTTTATACTCTTCTCAACATCTCCTCTGCTGTGCTCTTAAACAAGCCACCATCATCTCTTTCCTGGATCCTTGCTTCTGCCCTTGCCACCTCCCCCTTCCCATAGTTTAATATCATCAGACAACCAGAGTGACCCTAATCAAATAGAAACGAGATCTCATCATGCCTCTGCTCAAAGCTGTCCAAGGTCTTCCCCTTCACTCAGAGAAAAATTAAAGTTCCCCAGTAACTGTTGTCAACTGATGTCAACTGGCTTTCACTGCCTCTCTGGTGTATGTCTCACTCTTCTCCACCTTGCTCAGTCAACTTCTTTCATACTGACCTCACTTGTCCATGAATATACCGCAGGGCCTTTGCACTTGCTGCTCTCTCTCCCTGGAAGAAAGGCCCACCTTTGCCAACTTTTATAAAATTGCAAGTCTCTCCCAATACTTCGTTCTGCACTTTCTTCTCCTTAGCAATTATTGATATTTTATATAGATATAGATATATAGATGCATATGTATATGTAAATATATATAAGAAAATATATATAAGTAAATATACAAATATGGATATATTTATATATTTACTTATTTATATATTTACTTATTTACTTTGTACCTAAATTCTAACAGGGAGGAGTTTTTACCTGTGCTATTCATTGTTGAATTCTTAGTGCTTAAAGCAGCACCTGGCATAGAATGAGTGTGCAATAAATACCTGTTGAATGAATTAACGATTATCAAGAGGATATAATTTATCTAATTATAGTTATCTTGCAATGACGGTAATGTTATGGGTTTCCTCCCAGGTTCTGCACGATTCTCTAGAGGAAGAGTACTTCATTAATACAACTGCAATTCATACATTCTAAATAATTCAAAAGTCATCCGTGATTTGACTACTTATACAAAGGAAAACATACACTTCTTATTGATGATAATGATTTCAAAATAGGTACCAAAGTGTCAATAATGGTCATAAAACTAAAAATAAAAAAATAATCTAAAATAGAAAATGTGAATTCATATATATGAGTGTACCTTTAGGAAAGGGATCTCTTTAAATTGGCACTAAATCACTGGGAACTAATACTTTATTTGGGAATTTTGCTGTGCTTTTGTTTTCTCTGGGCTACTTGACTTAAAGAATATTAAAGACCTAGGGTGCCAAAGCAAGCACTTAACTGCTGACTAATCAGGCTGGGGCAAAGGTTTTAAGAAAGATTAAATTTGACTATGTGCTCACTTTTATCATAAATTAAAGATTCTCTTAGTTGTGTTTCCTGATATTCAATGTTAAAGAGATAAGACTCTTACTATTAAACTGTTCAACTAGAGAGTCTGTCTTTAGCCATTTAGAAGCATAAACCTCTAAGACGTGTAAAACATGTTTTCCATAATTTTTGGACATCATGACACACAGCTAATGATGGAGATACTAGTAATTCACAAAATGTACTTAGTATTAATCACCTCGGATGTATATAGATTCATAGTAAGCTTTCTGGGTTTTCTTCTTTCTTTTCCCACCTTGAAATGAACTAAGTTCTGTGTTTTATGTAGAACAGGTTCAAGCAACTTCTGGAAGCTGAAATAGCTATTACAATGGTTGTCTCTTTATTGCAGCTGTTTACAAAACACTTGATTTACATAAAAGTGCTCCTGATGGGTTCTAAATCTAATAACACCATGTTGATAGAAGTTTATTGTTCAACCAAGGAACATTTGATTTTAATTGTTTGTGGCAGGGAAAATTAATTTACCTGTAATTTCCTGCTGCTTTCTAAGCAGGGAAGAACCTGCAGAGGCCCCTCTTCTTGCTGAGCTGGCTGGGGCCCTAAGGATGAACAGCAGAGCTCAGAGGCTGCGTTACAGCCCACCGTGCCACTTACGCAAAGGGTGTGGGCGGCAGTGAAAGTCGGGAGCCACGCAAGGGGAAAGGCTACTTATGAAGAAGGTTCCAGAAAGAGGCAAGCCTAGATATCAGTAGTGGATAGAAGATTGTGGGATCAAGAAGGAGAGCTGCCACCCAGAGAAGAACAGTTGAAAGCAAGGGGAGGGAGAGATGCTTAGATAAATTTTTATGAAGTTTTGCCATATGGTGACATCACCCTTTTTCCAATTGCTAATTTTTTCCTCATATATATTAAAATAAATACCTAGCTATTAAAAAAATTTAAGAGTTATAACCAAACAAAATTATCTCGTATACAACCAAAATACATAAAAGCAAACCATGGTCAGCACAACTGTATGACAAAAGGCAGAATAATCTTCCTCAGCTACCTGCTCAAATTCTAGTAGATGAGTACTGTAGTCTAGATGTCTTAGGAGACACCTGAGAGATTTGTCATCTCTTTAGTAATGTGTATTATTTGATAAAGTATTAGGCTTTTTGAGTTTTAACTAATAAGTCATGAAATGACATTGAAAAGACCTCTGTAGAAGCAGCCCCAGATATAGAGAAAATAGTGATGAAGCATTAAATATCAATATTCAATTAATTGAATAAAGGTACCTAGTTTTGATGGGATTCAAAATTTGACAGAGTCAGAATGGATCAGAGAAAGGACTGACATTATTTAAGATCATGTGACAATACAGTGCTTTGATTTCTGTATAGAAAAATTCTGAAACTTAGGAATAAGAATAAAAGAGGAAGGAATGGTTTTGAAAGATAAAAATGTTCATGTGCCATTAATGTTGAGAAAAGAGAGTATACAGTTGCCTCAGCAAGAACTTAAAAAACAAGATTTATCAAAGACATGTTCAATGAGTATAGGAAAGATTTTCTGGAACCCCACCAAAGTGGAAAACAACAACGTATTTAATTTTGTTTGTTTCTCTAGAGGAACGTCCAACTGAGACAGTCTTTGGAGTAATCTAGTTCCACTTTCCTGAGAATGAGAACCTATTCCCTTAAGGCCAGGCTCATCTCACCATTTTTCTAATTCTCTTTTTAGACATTCTAGAAAAATACAGCTTGTTTTATAAATCCTCAAGAGTTGAGATCAGTCTAACAGATCTGGAAAACTCCCACTTATCTGACGTGTTCCAAGATCAGCATGCATTCTGCACCATACAAAGAGAAACCTGGATGTCTGATTTCAAAGAGCTAGTCCCTCAGCCTTAAGGAGCAGAATTAGAAGCAAAAGATTTTCACTGCTAAATTGTTCTTATTGACTATGAAAAGCTCCAGAATCTTTGCACAATATTTAAGGAAAATCTGAGCTGAGTTACATAATCCACCTACCAGGGCCAAGTTCTATAAACACACACAGTAATTCTGGGTACACAATAATCTCACTTTGTTTTATTATCAGAGACCTGGCTGGACCTCTTGCACTTTCCTTACTAAACTTTTCCTTAAAACGCTCCATACAGAGAGGAAAGAGGGAAGGAGGAGAGCAAATACTGGTAAGGTAACCCTGGAGTTTGGGAACATGATAAAAGCAACCTGAAAGTTTCTTAAAACTGAAATCATTGTGTGAGTTTCAGCTGTTTGGGGCCAAGTCAGACAGTCTCTTCTGGTGTATGAAGATGCCCGAGCTCATTATGTTTCCTGAAATGTAAAAAGAGCCTCTAGCGTGAGGTGACTGCGTTTTATCCAGTTTTCTTTAATCCATGAGACTAGCATGTTCCATTCACACAGAGAAGCAACAGGTGAAGGAAGTCAGGTAAATTGTAACACTTTGAAACAATGTATTCAATTGGAATAGAGTATTTTGATTTTCATGAAATCACTTGGTATTAAAATGCTCTCAAGGCAAACTGTGCTGCAGAAGTCTAACTGCTGGAATATTCCCCAAACACTGAGGACTGGCAAATTCTAACCAAATAAAACACTCAGTTAACATAATGACTAATGGCTTATTTTTCAAATTGTCTCTTGATATGAATAGATGTATATGTATATTTCTAATCCAAGCAAACTATTTACCTCTTTCTCCATTTGTAATCCTTCTGCTCTAATATTTCTTTCAAATACTTCTCTCTTTTCAGTCTGGGGGTTGGATTTTCTGTACACAAGAATATAGTCAATTCGACACTTTCCATCTCTGAAGTAAAGTCCATTTGATTTGTTTTTTTCCCGCACTATCTGCATATAAAGAGAAAGGGACCAGTTTAACTAAAACTAAGCCTTAGGTGAATATTTTTTAAAGAACAATTCAAACTAAATGCAATTTTTCTTGTGCTTTACCAAAATCACACTTTTATTAATGAAAAATGTAAACAAGAGGAAACAAAATAAAAACTGGAAAAAGCATTGAGTCAATTGGGTAAAACTTAGGATACCCAACATTACCAAATGCTTGGCAGGGATGTGGAGCAACTGAGAATCCTAATATTCTACAGATGAGAGTGACAATTGATATACTTTCTCTGGAAAACACACTGGCATTATTTTATAAAATTGAACATTTGCATAAAATACAATCATAGAGAAATTTCAGATAAAGCAACTTGGAGACATGTATATGAGTATTCATAGCGGCATTGTTCGTAAGAGTAGAAAACAAAAAAATGAGAATTCAAATACCCATGAACAGACAGATAAATTGTAGAATAGTCACACAGCGGAGTATTATACAGCAATGAAAATGAATGAATTATAGTTGCCTCTAATTATAAACATAAATCTTAATAACAACATTACAGAAAAAAGTAAGTCACACTACATGATATTACTTTTTGTAAAGCACTAAATAAAATAAATCTAAAAAGAAGTTGTTAAAGCTACTGGTGTATGTGGTAAAACTATTTTTAGAATAAGAACAAACAAACACAAAAATTCAGGAAGATTGGTAGGCTAGGGGGATAGGACTGCAAGTAGCTTTGATGGTTTTAGAAATATTCTAGTTCAATGTTTCTTAAATATTTTGCCCACAATGAGAAAAACATTTTACTTTGTGTTATTTGTGTACATATGTAAACACACACAAAATATCTGAGACAAGTTTTATACACTAATACTTACCCTTTCTACTTGCATACACACTAATGTTAATTTTCCATTCCATTAAAAAACAATGGAGTTGGTAACCTACAATTAGGTTGTGACCCTAATTTGAAAAATCCCTTGTAAAAGACTTATTGGGATTATCACTTTGTGAGTTATATAAATGTCTACCCACTATGTTGTTTTATACACCTGAAACAAATAAAAAAATATTTTTTTCTTGCAAAAAAGAAAAATACCATCCTAGCTAATAAGATAGATGGTGGTTCAAAGTGTTCATTCCTTATTATGCTTCAGAACTGACATATAAATTGAAAATATTATTTTGCAGTTATTACATATATACAAGTTAAATACCAAAAACAGTAGTTGTAATTTCCATCCAGGCTCCATGGGCTTGCTGTAATCACGTACAGCCCTGAAAGACGCCACGTATGGGTTGCCAGGCTGACAGATTTCAAAAACATGTCTGTAAACTAGCAAGTAGAAATGGGGAAGCTATTTTTTCTCCAGGCGACAGTATACATCAGTTTCCAAATATTAGTATGGAGAAGGCCAACATGCCAGCCCACCAAGGCCATTGCTAGAATCCATATTCTTGCACATAAGTGCTGTGCATGCAGCCTCATCTGGAAGGAACATTTCAGCCAGAAGGCATGGAAATACCCTTGTCCCATACTCAGTGTAGACATCTACAATTGATGACCCATTCTCACCGGCTATTTTTTGCCTTTGGCGTTCAGAGGTACTCAGAAGTCTACCCAAGTAAACACTGTCGTAACAACTATTGGCCAAGCCAGGGAACTATCCTATTTATGTAGCACACGAGCACCTGCCTGCAAGGCTTCAGCTAAGGCATCAGGAGGAGGGTTAGCAAAGCCCTGACCCTCCTGAGGCTGTTTCCTCATCTGTAAGTTAAGGGGATGAGACTAGTTGCTTTTTGAGGTACCTTTCAAGACCTCTCATTTATATCACATCATGGCATTCATAATATCTGTGTGAATGGATGACAAAATAACATGGACAGTAGTGTATGGTGTTTGTAGGGAGAGATCTGGGAAGCTTAGGAGAAGAAAACCTGTTCTAATATGTCATCCTTTCAATGGCTAACTGGCTCTGGAATAGTAAAAACATTAGGAATATGCAGTAAATAAATGACTCTTATTTTGTGTTCCTATCACCTATACCCAGTGCATATACAAAGGAGATATTAAACTCCACTGAGATACCACCTAAGCAAAAGTGAATGCCGCTAACAAAATAGTTCTTTTCCCAAAATGAGCAGATAGGTCTATTTACAATTACAATGAGTTTCCAGATTACAGAGGCAAATGGAACTCAGAGATGCTTGAAACAACACCGTCTACTAAAGGCTGATCCATTCTGTGTCACTGTTCTAGGTGCTGGGGGATTTATACAAGGAACTCCATCCTTGTAAAGCTTACTTTATACTACCGTGTTTCCCCAAAAATAAGACCTAGCTGAACCATCAGCTCTAATGCATCTTTTGGAGCAAAAATTAATATAAGATCTGGTCTTATTTTAATATAACACTGGATATAATATAATATAATATAATATAATATAATATAACATAAAATAACCGGGTCTCATATTAATTTTTGCTCCAAAAGATGCATTAGAGCTGATGGTCCTGCTAGGTCTTATTTTTGGGGAAACACGGTAGCTACTAACACCAAGAATGTCAATTATCTTAAAATAACAGGTTGTTTTAAGAATCTTCCTTTATATAAACAGAATGTCTTTAGGTATAAGATGGGAAGTGCATGGACCTCTGACAGTTTGTTTTGAGCCTACGTAGAGTTGGGACCCCTGAAGTATACAAGACCATGGGGCTATCAGGAATGTAAGACCTGCCCCCTTGTTTTCTAGGAACCTACAGTTCAATGATATGATTACATTAAACGGTCCGTTGAAATATGCTTTACAGGTTCTGCCTGGATCAAGATTTGTGTTTTTCAGTATGGAGGTTCCTCAAAAAATTAAAAATAGAACTACCATATGACCCAGCAATTCCACTACTGTGTATTTATCCAAAGAAATCTAAAACACTAATTCGAAAAGGTATGTGCATCTTTATGTTCATTGCAGCATTATTTACAATAGCCAAGGTATGGAAGCAACCTAAGTGTCCATCAATAGACAACTGGATAAAGAAGATGTGGTACATGTATAAAATGGAATATTACTCGACCATAAAAAAGAATGAAATCTTACCATTTGCAACAACATGGATAGATCTAGAGGCTATTATGTAAGTGAAATAAGTCAGACTGAGAAATACCATGTGATCTCATTTACATGAGTATGTGAAATCTAAAGAACAAGATAAATGAACAATAAAACGGACTCATAAAGAGAAAGAACTGATGGTTGCCAAAAGGGAGAGGGGTTGGAGCTGAGCGAAAAAGGTAAAGGAATTAAGAGGTACAAATTGGTAGTTACAAAATAGTCAGGGGAATGTAAAGTACAGCCTTGGGAATATAGTCAATAATATTGTAAAAACTATATATAGTGCCCAGTGGGTATTAGACTAATCAGGGGAATCGTTTGTAAATTATATAAATGTCTAATGACTATGCTGTACACCTAAAACTAATATAAATTTTGAATGTCAAAAAAAACACACAGGAAATATCATTGAATTTAAATGAGCACAAATAAAACTAACAATTGGCTATCCATTTGAAAAAAAGAAGAATAGGATAGAAATGCTTAATAGAGTACAAATTGAAGACAAAAATTAAATGTAATATTTATTCAGTAGATTTTTACTGAACACCAAATATGTTAACAATAGACATTATTATGCAGACTGGATATTTTTTAATTTGTATTATTACTATGTTGTTATCTACTTTATTAAATCATTTTATTAAATACATCTAAACTTAAAAAAAAGACAAAAACATGTTTAACTATGAGTCACATTAATGGATTTGGTTGCTAAGTTACCAAATAAAAAGCAAATAAATGTCAGTTTACATAAGACTAAAAAATAAAAAATAAATAAAAAATTGTGTTTTTCTAAGAAATCACACTCTTACCTCTCCCCCTGCTTCCAATCTGCTGGCATCATCGGAAGTACTGGTCAGATTTCCAGGGTGAAGGAGAGAATCATCATCTTTGCAAGGACTGTTGACAGCTTCTAATTCATCAAAAAGAATATTGACATCCTTGGCCACTAGAACAAAAGTAAATACATTACAAGTGGGATTAAGGATTTGCGATCTTAAACGCTACACTGAAAAAGAATACATCTCCCTTTGGCTTCATATTTTTTTCATTGTTTCAGTAACACCTTGAATGACAGGTATTTATTTCCTAAGAGAAAAGGATGCCAGATATATAACATGCCTGACCAAACAGTGTCTTTATTAGGTGAGATTAAGGACAATGCAATGCAAAGTAAAGTACCTTCATAACATAAACATAATTTGCATTCCATGATAACAGGAGGTGTTGTGCTTAGCTTTCATTCACTTAATTGTTTAGCATAAGGCACTATCATTTATGACTTCTAAGAACTCATTCTCTGTGTTGGAGACGACCTATACTTTTTAATTTTTTTTTTCATTTAAGTGCCACACAACTTGTTAAGTAAACCCATACATGTGCCACTTGTGTGGTTCACTAAGAACTGTGATTTTACTCCTCCTTTGTTACTTAGAGCCTAATAAAGAAAACCCAATGCAGGAATAAAGCATGCAGTCAGACTTTTTGTCTTTCTTCTCCTCTCATCATGAATTGAAATCATGAAGTGAGCCACTCAGGGCTCTCTCAAAAGACTGCTGATGCCAACATGTCAATACATAAAGCACTGTACATCAGAGTTCCAAATACAGAATACCATGTTCAAATTCACAGTGCCTTGCAGCATACCAGAAGGTCAAGTTGAACACTAGTGGATGACAAATGTTAATGCCAGGTACAGGTCCCGTCTTTATCAACTAGAATTATGGACGAACACTGAAGTTCACTTTTTCCTTTGATGCTTTAAAAGGCTAGGTATGTTTAACCTGTCAGAAGCCAATACACAGAATAATTCACAGGAGACTGGGTTCTATTTACCCAAGCATATGAAAGACTACTCATTCTTTCATTCAAAAAACCTTTAGAGGCATGCACACCATGTGTCACATACAGAGCTGTGTGATGGCCATACCTTGGTGAATAAAAGTGCTATGTCTTCCTGCCCTTGTGGTAATAAGTAAACAAAACAAATAATCAAAGAAATGGAAAGTGAGGTGAGTGCTATAAAGAAAAGAACAGTCTGGATATACAGAGACAGGAGAGAACATATTTAGTTGAGGCAACCAGGATCTTAAAGCTATATCCAAGTGTGTGATTTTAGGCAATTCATTTAACTTCAAGTGTTTCATCAGTAAAATAAAGCAGGCGTGGGAATAAAATTAACCTTTATTGCTTACTGTGATAGGCTGAATCATGGCTCCCAGAGGGGACCTCTTCCTGGAACATGTAAATACGTTAGCTTATATGGCGAAAGGGATTTTGTAGATGTGATTAAGTCAAAACTTTGACAATGGGGAGATTATTCAAGATCATCTGAGTGGGCCAATGTAATTACAAGGGAGGCAGGAGAGCCAGAATCAAAGAGAGACTGGAATATGCTATGCTGCTGGCTTTGGAAAAGGAGGATAGGGCCACCAGACGAGGAGTGCGGGAGGCCTCTAGAAGATAGAAAAGGCAAGGAAGTCGATTCTCCCTAGAACCTCCAGAGGGAGTCTCGCTAACACCTTGATGACTTCTGACCTCCAGAAGTGTAAGATAATAAATTGTGTTGCTTTACGTGACTCAATTTGTGGTAGTTTGTTACAGCAGCAAAATAAAACTAATATACTTACTATAGGTTTTGAAACTCGGAGGCTACAAAGTAAAAACATCATGGTCCTTTCATCCAACTAAGGTTTAGGAGCCCCCACTGTGCACCAGGCACTCAAGGATTGGTTCTAATATTTTGGGGATGAAGTGCTGTATGTTCAGTAAATTCAGACAACCTCCCTGACCACTCTATGTCAAGAAGCTCCCCCTCACCCAATTATTCTCCAACTCCTCTTGCTGCTCACTAATCTTTCACAGCCCTTATCAAGCTCTGTATTGTTCATTGTGTTTCTCTGTTCACTTGTGTACTGGATATTTACTCTGTTAGAATATAAGTTCTCACCAGGCAGGAACCTTGTCTGTCTTGACTGGTGTACAGAGGTCCTAGCATGGAGGAAGCCCTCAACACATATCTGTTGAACGACAGAGTGATGACCTCAAGGCAGTCACGGCGCCATGACGTCTGAGAGCCTCCTTTTCTCCAACATTCTATGGCTCTAGGACCTTGCACATACATTTCTCCTAACTTGATTCTTATTCACAAGCCAGGAGCTCCACAGTGTCAAGTAGATACTGATTACATTTTCAAGTAGATAGTAATTAAATTGGCTAGATTTGAACAACTGGACAAAGTATGATGTTAACAAAGTAAGAAGACCTGCTTACTACTCCAAATGCTTAGCTGTGTGAATCTGTGCACCCATTTCCTCACTGGTGAAACAGATATAGAAGGAAAGTTCTCTCTTAGGGTGGCTGAAAGGATTATATGAGATGAATTACATATTAGCAGGGTGGCTGACACAGAGCAGATCTGCAAGCAATGTCGGTTTGTCGATTAGACTCAGGGACCTTAAGTTAGCAGTCTAGCCTTATTAATACAAGAAGGCAGAGGGGCATTTATAAGTTGTAATTGTTGCTATGGAGGATGGATTGGCATGAGATGTGGGTTAAAGGGGGAAGCTAAAGAGGACATTGACGTTCATGTCTAGGTAACTGGCTCAGATGAGAAGACAGACACTCCATGAGAACTGCCCCTATGCTTTTGCTATGGACAGACCACCACCAGATCGTCTTCTGCCAGGATCACTTTCTTGTGTTCTCAACTGGGACCAAACTGTAACCCTGGAGACCTCTGGCATTGTCTGGAGACATTTTTGATTTTCAGGGGCAGTGCTAATAGTATCTAGTGGGTAGAGGCCAGGGATGCTGCTAAACATCCTACAATGCGCAGAACAGCCTTTACAACACCGAGTTATCCAGCCCAAAATGTAAACAGCACTAAGGTTGAGAAATTCTGCTCTACATTAAACGCCCAACTATTTGATTCGAGAGGAACCAGATAACGTGGGAAAAGGGAGAGAAGCCCTTTCTTCCCCTTACTTTTGCCCAGCAGAATTGCTGTCTGGGATTCCTGAATGCTCAAGAGAAATTTGTCACCCCAATAAATTAAAAAGAGAGAGAGAGAGAGAAATCAGTACGGGATGGCAATCTGATTTTCAGAGAATACGTTTTAGCTAGGAAGGCACCATTATCACCTGCTGGCCTCTCAAGATATTTCACAGTGATTAGAAATGCTGAACTGTCAGGAATCCTCAGAAAGAAGACTGTTGAACATAGAAACTCTCCACAGACAGAAGAAATATGTGCCCTTCATCAATATTTCACCATTGTTACTGATCTATGAGCTTTCACTCTGAGGTAAATTTTATAAATGAAGTACAATATCCTTCGATGAACACTTACATCATGTGCTTTCTTTACTAGTTACAGGTGTACAAAACAGCATAATGATTAGACGTTTACACTCCTCACAAAGTGATAGCCCGACCAAGTCTACTACCTGTCGGACACCGTCCATAGCTATCAAAATACTACTGACTATATTCCCTATGCTGTACTTTACATTCCATGACTCTATATTTTCTTTTTCCTTTTTCTTAACATTTTTTAAATTAGTTTCAGGTGCACAAAACAATGTAATAGTTAGACATTTATCATGTATATTTTCTTTAAACAGAAAATAATCACCAACTTCTGAAGTTAACCAATTATTAAACATCTATTTATTCAACACATATTTATCATGTGCCTACCATGGCCAGACACTATGCTGGGCTAGGAACTGGGGCTCAAGTAATGAACACGACAGACATGGGCCCCGTCCTCATAGAGCTCACTTTCCAGCGGAGATGGGAGCGGGGCCTCTCTATGTGTGGGCAGGAATATACTCTACGTCCAAACAAGGTAACTTTGTTAATGGATCCCATGACCTCTCACATACTTTTTTTCTCAAGTGAAAGTATGTTTGATAAGCATCTGCCTAAAACAATTCTGCTATTAATTTCATAAATAAGAAAATAAGACAAAATGTTCTTAGGAGTCATTAAGAATGACCAGAGGCAATATTGTATCATAGTTACAAATCTGTGCTTTCTAATCCCCTCCCCTTTTCCCTCATCACCACTCCCCTCCCATCTAGCCTGACCACTGCACTGTACACATGAAGCTGAAGCTGAATAATATTATATGCCAACTATAATTGAATATATATGTATATAGTCATGGCATATACAGTTCAGCATAGGAAATAGAGTCAATGGAATTGTAATAGATATGTACGATGTCAGGGGGGCAGTAGGTTGGGGGAGGAGGGTTGCCACTTTGTGGGGGGGGTGAAATTCTGGCTATTGCATTGTTTTGTGCAACTGAAACTAATTTTGTTAAAAATGTAAATGTAAAAAAAGAAAAGAAAAGAAAAGAATGACCAGAGGGAGAAAGAATGCAGAAATTCCTGTGCAACCCAAATAATGGACCTGCATTGCATGCAGACTCAGGAAGGGCTGTATGAACAGAACCAGGCAGCTACCATAAGATTGAGACCATGCATTTGGAAAAGCAAGAGAGATACCCAAATGATTTTCTTTTGCAAAGAAAAGCAGGCATTCAGCCTAAAACGACCTGGGGGGAAAAACAGCAGGAGCTCACTTATAACAACTGAACAAAGGTCAAGAAACTAACAGCTACAGAGTCTGAGTAAATCACCAAACTCAGCACAGCAAAGAGATTTCTAAGGGATGGCTCCCTACACTATTGCAGAGAAGTCAGAGGGCCAGGAAACAGGCAGGTCCTGACATTCTTTATGTGATGAGAAGGCAAATCTACTGCATAGTACTGAATCTACTTATCAAATATTTGCATTCATTTCAATGATTCCTTCAGTGAACATCATCAGTCATGCTCTAGAGAAAGACCACAAATATACTGCAAGGGCTCAAACAAATAAACAAATAAACGAGCAAACAAATTCTCTTCTGCCATTTGTTCACTGAACCAACATTTAGTTTAGGTGCTCGAGACATTAACATAACCAAGACAGGAGTTGGAAGCCTCCTACTTCCAGAGAAGAGGATAAAATCAAGGAATCAATGTTATAAAGGCAATGAAAGAAAAAAAGTAAGTATTTTTCAGAAATTGTCTAAAAGAAAATAAGGAACAAATACAAAAAAAAATCAAATAGTTTGACTCACTGCTCTTTTCGTTAATTCTCTATTTTCCAAATGCAGCAGAACAACTCCACCTTGGTATTACAGGAAAGAAGCGCTTTAATCTCAGTATTTTTCTGATGCAGAGAAAATAAAATGAAATTATAGGGCACTGAAGACATGAGAGAGCTGAGCAGCATAATCTCAGTATCTATATTTGTTCTCCAGAGTGCCAGTTCATTATACTATTTTTGTCCTGAGTTCTACATTATTACATCTGATACTCAGAATTCTGAAGGTATTGCATATTGACCTCAAAGCCTCATTAGAAAATGAAAAAAAAAAAAAAAAGGAGACCTTCAAGAATAATTTAGAATGCCAAAAAAAAAAAAATTATTTACATCTCCACCTGAACACCTTACCTGGCTGTTTTATAACAAGTTCACCTCTACGTCTTGGGTCCCATTCAGGTGAAGGCTCAAGGGAGCTCCAAAATTGACACAGGGGCTAGCAAATAGGAGGTACTCAGTGTCCATTTAAAAATAAATAAAAGTTATTTGTAAGAGTATATCAATTGTTATCTTTCCCTATTTTAATTATCTTAGTGAGATTATTCAAAAGAACCGGTTTCTCTCTTAGGCTCAGATGCTAAATTAGAAGGAAGTAAGAATAGACTACAGTTTATTGAGAGCCCACTGTGCGTTAAGAATTGTTAGGTCTGGTTTCTCCTTTCATCCTCAGAACACCTTATGGGACAGGTATTATGAGAAAGAAGCCAGGTCCAGAGATGCTAAGTATGGCCACACAGCTAGGAAGTGACAGAGATGAATTCTAACCCCATTCTGTCTCTCAAATCCATGCTATTTCTAGCTGGCTTCTTTATTGTTGTTGTTGTTTTTGTTGTTGTTGTTGGAAAGCATTCTACTGTTCTTTAATCGCGTGAGGCTTTCGAGAACAGGAAGTCATTTAACCACCAAACAATTATCTTGTCACAGTTCTAACAACATTTATCTGAATACAGCTAGATTCTACATCTATAGCACTACAGGTCTGACACTTTTTAAAATTTAAAAAAATGCATCAAATTAAATGTTTTCAAACATTCAGAGAAAGACACAGATTCGGCACAGCTTTGAGCACCTTAGGCTAGGATTTTAAAAACCAAACAGTACTTAGCATTTATAGGATAATACTAGCAAGCCCGGCACTCCCTAGATGTTCATTACTCTTCAAATGAATCTGGTAACATCCCTAAGGCAGAGACTGCCTAGTTTACCAATAAGGGAAAAAAAAAAAAAAAAAAAAAGAGGGACTACTTTAGAACACTCAAAATAAATAAAGTACTTGGAAAGGACATAAATCCTTACTTAGCTGGGTTTATTCCTTTTCAATAGGCCAGTAGTTTTTAAAGTATGTTCCCTGGAACCCCAGAATCCTTTTGGGAACTCCAGAGGCCATGGAGAGGGCAAAGGAAAAACTGAGTGGGCAAAGCCCTACACCTTCTACCCCTCCCTACTCCAAACAGTTCAGTTATCTATTTTCAATATTGCGAGTATATGTAAAAATGTATTTTGGGAAAAAAACAGTGTATTATGGTAACTATTAAATGGTTATGTTAACATATCCCCAAAACACTGGGGTAAGAAAACTACAGTCCTCAATGATACAGATTGGCACATTTTTTCCTGTCATGGAAAGTTTACTTGAAATACTTGGACAGTCAAAGTATCCCTTTGAAAAAAAAACAAACAAAAAAAGTCCCAAGATTTAAAAAATATATGTGGTCATTAAAAAAAAATAATAATTCCATTGACATTTCCTGGCTCAGCAATGCTGTTTGTTAGACACAGCATCCATGATGGCATGGGGTGCCCAGAGGATGCTCTGCAGTGGGGCCAACATCATTACCTTGTTCCTGGGACAGCATGTTTCTTAGGAAGACCTTCTCTGACTACTTAACACTCCATTCCAAAGAAAGGACAGGCACCTCCATTATTTCTGTTAGGTTGGTGCAAAAGGAATTGTAGTTTAAAAGGTTAACAATTGCAAAATCCGCAACTACTTTTGTCCCAACCTAACATATAACAAGGCAGATCCTAGGAATGATGTGATATTTAGAGAACTGTGTACCTAATTCAAGCTTTGCTCCATAACCTTGGTTACCTTTTCACAACCTGAAATGAAGTCAGTGGTGTTCGGTATCAAATGTCCTCAAAGTCCACTGACCATATAATTTTCCTTTCTCTGCAAGGAACATGAGCTTTGGGTTCAGACAAGCCTGGGTTCACATGCTAAACCTCCTACTTACTAGCCATTAGACTGGGTTATTTGACTTCTTCAAGCTTTTGTTTCTTTGTTTTAAGTGGAGATGATACAATTTGCCGTACAGAGGCACGGTGGCAGCCAACACTTAGGACAGCACTTACCATGTGCCAAGCACAACACTAAATTTACACAGATTTACTGCAACTCTCTCTCTCTTACAAATGTGGAAATTAAGGCAAAGAGAATTTAACACTAAAGAAAATATTAATAATATAGGTAAAAAGGTGAACCGCAGAGTGGCCAGATAAGATTACTAGTTTAATGTATGTCAGCCCCTCTCTCTCATCTTCTCCTTTGAAACAGCATGAGCATACAGATTAAAAATAAAATAAAATAAAATAAAATTGGAAATCAGGGCTCAAGAAACTGGATTCAAGGTGACTCACTTGATGTCCCTGAGAAATGACTCAGTCTCCCCAGCCACAGAACCACAGAGTACCACCGAGGGAGGAACAGCTATTCTGATTATGTAGGCACATGTGCAAGCAAAAAGGTCAGACTATCGGATAACAACTATCCAATAATCCTCCAACCCCCGAGTTCTCATTTCAAACACTCTGTTCTTTGCTCTTGCCTCATTTGAACCTAATGGACTATAACACAACAGTGTCTGCTGGGTATGAACACCATTCAAGAGTCCCACAGTCTAGATCTGCATATGCTGGGGAGTCAAGAAAAGAAAAACTATTACCAGAGGGTAAGGGGGGAGGGGGTTGGTAGATGAAGGTAAAAGGGATCAAATATATGATGATGGAAGGAGAACTGACTCTGGGTGGTGAACACAAAATGTGATCTATAGATGATGTATTACCTAATTGTACACTTGAAACCTATGCAACTTTGCTAACTATTATTACCCCAATAAACTTTAATTAAAAAAACAACAACAAATGTGTCTTTACTAAGCTATGCAAACAACAATTACTATAAAAATAGTTTCATGAACATCTCATTCATTATAAGTTCACTTAGCTCTAAAAGAATTTAAGTTCATTTCCTGTACTTGCATATGGTAGAAGCCAACTTTTATCATTTACTAAATTTTTTTTTAAATCCTATCAGCACTGTATAATCTATCATCTTTCAAATCAAATGAAGTAATTACATAATTTTATAACTTATTATGAAAAGTTATTTTCTCTCCAATGTCTATTAACTTGATTTTTATTCTCCTGGGGAAATTTTTTTCTCTTCTATTCATTAAACTAATCTGAAGGGATTGCCCAACCAGAACAAATAGCTGGTCCTTTTATATTCTTCATTAAAAATAGTTCTCTCAGAATAAGCCTCACCTTCTTCAATTTTAGAATCTCTCACCTCAGTGTATATAAACCCTATACTGAGCACATTCATAAAGGAATTAAATGAAGGGTAGGAGACCCCCCCCCATTTTAATCTGGTTTCCACTATTTATCATATTATCTTGGTACTTAACTTCTCCCACCCACCCTAGTTGTCCTGCCTATGAAGTGGAGATATTAATTATCTCATAAGGTCAGGAGGGAAGTATAATGATACAAGGGGATCACTATTATAAGAATGCTTAAAATTGCTCGTTAAAAAATTCATAGGAAAGTGCAATGTCACAAAATTAAACATAGCAAAAACACTGCAGTGGTTCTTTATGCAATGTTCTTCAGATCCAACCCTTCAAATGCAACATTACATAATACTATTCAATATTAAAAGAGGAGCATCATTATCTAGAATTAGAGCTCTGATAACAAAACACAAATGTAAGTGGCTTAGTATGTGATACTGTGCTACCCATCCTTAATGCTTAATCTGTAACTTGAGTAAATGTATTGATTATGATAAAAGCCTTGGTGAAAACTAGAAAACACAACTACAGTAGTATATGAAGAGTAAACCTTGATTAATCAAAATGCTTAGAAAGAGGGGTTCACTTGTAAATCACAGCCCATCATTGATTATTCCAAATACCCGTTTTTGGAGAATAAACTCCTGATTTCGGCTTATTTATCAACACTTACTTCCTACTATTTACATTTGAACAAAGGAAAAATATTCTGATTTTGTAAAGATTTTTCTTTCATTATGATCAATCAAGTAATCTAAAAAATTATAATACCTACTAATTTAGTAAATATTATCGCATATTAAATTTACAGAATTTATAATTTCACTACAGTTTTCCATCAGGCTTCTTCAAAGACCCCAAAATTATGTGGTTCAGTTTCACAAATTAAACCCACATTTCACTAACCATCTTTTCTGGTCTCAAAATTATTTTAACTGGTATCTCTTTTTAAGACATCATTGTATTTTTTTAAAGCTTGGCATCCAAGATTTCTAGTTTTGGTACCCCTCCCAAGTATTATAATAGTTTCTCCTTTCATGGTGAATTTAAAATTTGAGTGAAACTTACTTTCTTGTATTGCATTAAGAATCTCTGAAAAGTCCACATCACTCTTTGGGCCGTCAGGTAGTATTTGCATATCCAGCTGGTAGCCTTGCAAATCCACACCTCCTTCTAGAGAAATGAAAGATATTCATGGAGTTTGCACTGGTTATCAGAGAGCCCAGCATTAAAAGGAGAAGCAACGTTAAAATCTAAAATGAATAGCCAGCTGGTTTGCCAATGATCTTCCCTCTTGGATAAATGACTCTTTAAAAAAAGAAAAATATTATCAGCCATTTGCTTCTTATGGGACCTAAAAGGTTTAACTGTATTTCCAATGCAAATATAAAGCAACTGCTTTATTGCAATACCATATTCTTTACAGTATTTACTGATGATTTCCTAAGTGAAGACTATAACATGGTAGCCTGCACCCAAGAATATTTAAAATTATTTTCAGCTTCTACATGGCTAATAAGTGAAATTCAACACAAACACTTTATGACATCTTCTTTAAAACAATAATTCATTTGTAGAAAAGAATTTAATATTCTTGATATCACAGGAAAAAAAAAGGTATCACTTTTTCCTCTCACAGCTGGACTTCCCTTCTATATCACACATTTTTTCAATGATATCAGAATACTGTCATTTATTCTATAAAGTAACTAAGCTTTTTGTATTAGTTTTTTTCTGATGTATTTTGGTGTATTCTAAAGAAAGAGGATTTTTGTGCTGCTCCACCCACCTTTATTTAAGGAAGTCAAAGAAATCAAGACATCAAAAAGTAACATTATCGTGAACAATAAGAAACCTCCGAATACTTCTTAAAGTACCAGTAAGAACATCTCCAATCGAGGAGTCTGGAAGGGCTAAAAGCCAGTGCTAAAATACACAAATAGCCTGATGAATATGTTGACGCACGCCCTAACTTCCAATATTTTTGTAGAAACAATTGTTTTATAAGCCCAGGGATTATTCTGAGCCTTGAATAAAATTTCAGTTCTGTCCCTAAGACTCAAGAGGAGTAAGCCACAGTCACTGCCACACAGGGACACGTATCCTAGGAGGGAAATGAACACAAGTAACTTAATATATTAGAAAGTGAGCTTGAAGAGGGCAGGGACTTTTGTCTGCATGCTAGAACCCAGCACTCAGAACAGTGCCAGCACACAGTAGGAGCTCAACAAATGTAGAGTGAACAAATGAATGAGGTTACGCAGTAATTATGAAACAAAGGCAGTAGGGCTATTAGTAAAGCTAAAGGCTCAAAATCTGGAGTCAGACCAGCGTTGAAATTCTTATGAGGTAACACTGAATCTCAATAGATCTTAGTTTCCTCATCTATAAAATAGGGGTGATAGTAACAGTCTCACAGAGTAGCCATGAGGACTACAGGAGATAATGCATGAAAAGCTCTTAGCTGTCACACAGCCAACACTCAGTAAATGGAAGCCATTATTATTACCATCCATAATTGTTGATTAGAACAAGACTGGCATGTGTATAAAAACTATCTAGCCTTTGAATAATGAGAAGAAAGCGATAAGTCAGTTCTGTGGGACTCTCAGGTACTGTAGACACAGCAGTGAACTTTTTAAATGCATACATGTAGTTGCCTCATTGCAGAGTCTGAAGTTCTCTGTGAGACTAAGCTTCTCAATGGGACAGAACAAAGATGCTTCCTGCTGGCCCCAAATTAAAATGGGTTATTTGCTTTCTTCCCCATGGCAGGCTACTTTGAATGGGTAGGGAAAAGTTCTGATGCTTTTCAAACTCGACTAAGGCTAGTCACCTTTGTTCTGCTCAATAACCAAAGATCTCACAATGGCAATGAAAAAAATAAAATAAAATAAACCACAAGAATAATCAATACCCCCCATAGGCCAGAACTGTGCTATGTACTCTATTATCTCTTAGTCTTTCATCTTGACAAGGAAGTGCAGTAAGTAGTAATTTGTCCAAAGTCACACAGCTACTAAGTTGTAAAAATATAATACCAATTCATGCTCTTAACTCGTCTTTAATACCACCCACAGCCTAACAGTCACAAATACAGGCTATTAGAAGTGAGAGAACTGGATTTACCAAAGTCCTATGTCCTAGTACTTCAGACCAAGACAAAATCCATTACATGACCTAAAAAGTAAATGACTTCCTAAATAGACTAATAAACAGAAGCCTAATTTATTTACCTTTTATTTGTCATAGTCAGTAGTTCATAAATTCATGGACTAGTTATGACTACTAAATAACTACAATTTTAATAAAATTCCACAAATTTTTAATAAATTTCTTTTGTTAGAGGACATTATTAGAGCATAAGAAGTTTCAAAAGAAGCCACATAAGGAGGCATTCAGGTCATTAAAGTCTGTTTTTAAAGGATATTTAATGATATGGGAAATGCTTAAGATATAATGAAAAAGTGAGGAAAACAGATATTAGGAAACATAAATATATAGATATGTCTCAAGTATATTAAACACACACACCCTTTTTGAATCTTTTTTTTTTTAAAAGACAAATATTCAAATGGATACAGAAGTTATCTCTCAGCTGTGAAATTATGGGTATATTTTTGTTATATTCTTTACCTTTTCTTTGTTTTTCACAATAACCATAAAATATTTTTATAATTTCAAAGTCATTTAAAAATTCAGATTCTGGCAGTGGAGAATATTAAGTACTTAGAGTTGAGAATTCAAGACAAAGATTACAGATGTTAAACCATTAAGGAACTAATTTAATATAAGATTTTTTACATTAATGTAATTCTTAAAATGCATAATTCCAGGTCCAAATTGCAGCTCCAAATTGCAGACTGCAATGTTCTCTTCATGATAAACATTAAGATCACATTTAGAATCCCTTAAATAGAAGTTATTTTTCTTCCTCTGCTCCAGAAGAAATATAAAATATACTTTCATAAAGTATAATATAATGGCCTGGAATTTCTGGCAGTAAGTCATTCATTAAAGTCTAACATGACAAAGTAGGAGCTCGTGTAAAACAAGGACATTTGTAAACTTTCCTAAATGGAAAGTAACCTCTGTGTAAGGACATTCTCAAATGAATCTTTCAACGTGACAATCTTCACCTTTAGCACTTACCGCCCAAATGAAAACGACTAAATGACTTCAATATACAAAAGGCTGTATGTTTACTTTGGACTTTTGATGATTATTTATTAATAGTTTTGATGTGATTTCTAAAACAGAGAAGTGGAGTTCTTCCTATAGTCACGGATGTCTCTTCTTTGAGTCAAAACACACAACTCTGAAAAACTAGGCCAGACGGTGAAGATGTCATGTTTTCAAACTGAAGAATCTTTAAAATAAAATATAACTCCACTCGGCCTCAGTAATTGACATGCAGCTAAGCACAATCCCAAGGAAACTAAACAAATAAGTCACATCAAACAGGAAAGCTAAAAGATCCTTAATGAGGTCAAGAACATACTGAACAATTTTTAAGAATCAGTAATAGTTACAAAATTCATGTGACCCCCAAATTTGCCTTTAGCTTTTTTCCCACTTGACTGACAGGGATGTTTAGACTCAAATCTTAATTGTGATTCTATGGTATGAGTAAAGTTGAAAGTAGTTTCAATAAAAAGTAACCTTGATAACAGCATTTACATGTAATAAAAGTTCTTCAGCTGAGTAAACAATATTTTACAAACTCATTTTAGATTTTTATCTAGCTTACATGGATTTTAGCTAAATGCTTATGTACAAAAGGAACCAAAGAAGCAAGTTCCAAACATGAGTTTCTTCGTTGGCAAATATGTCAGTGTCTCTCCCATCCCATCTCTGTCTATAGAAATCCTTTTCTACTTTTAAGGCCCATCCTAAATGCTCTGCTTGATCTTAAGAAGTAAATACCATTATCCACCCACCGACCCCTTATAGCTATCTATAGTTTATCTTTTCTATGGTTCATATTTTCCATCAAAAATAAGGTAGGTTTTTCTGTTGTTGTTGAGCTGTGAAAATAAAATAAAATAAGGTAGGTAAAGTATCTAGCACAGTGTGGAGTAGACAGCAACAAAATGTGAGTTCCTCTTCCTTCCCATCTAGATCTCTTCGTGATCTCCAGCACCCTCAACTAGACTGTAATGTGATGGAGGCCTGGGACCAAACCGCATCCACCGTTTTAGCTCCTACAGAACCTAAAACAAGGCCTTGAAAAAAAATAGTTGCTCAGTTTATGCTCTCATATTGCATTTTCAGTTAATGCTCTCATATTGCATTTTCACATTATTAGTTACAGTAATGGATACAGACTAAGAAAATGTCCCAATCTTCCCTCATACTCCACCATTTTTAGGCATCTTGATAGGTTATCTGTAGGCGACCACAAAAGATACATTTGAGGTCATACATTTGCTCTTTTTTGTAAAATCTTTTTAAATACATAACTTTGCTAACAATTGTCATCCCAATAAATTTTAATTTGAAAAAAAAGAGAAAAGAAAAAAGATTTTCGCAAATAATAAAGAAAATCTTAAAGTACCAAACGACTTAAAATGAAAATCAACAGTTGCCAAACCCCACCCTTTTCTCAACCCCAGTCCCAGTCCCCCAGTACAACCCCTTTTAAGAGTTTGTGTTTTTACTTCTTTTGGATACGTTGTGTGTGTAATTGTGCTGTTTCTTGATCAATTTTATATATTATTGTTTTCTGCTATGCTACAAGACAACGTAACTTATATTACTGTTGCTTTCCCTTGCCCTCCACCCACCCATCAAATCACTATTTTAGTTATTCTATTATATTGCCTCAGTTTAGTAACTTTAAATAAATTACTTAAAATTCAATTTCTTGTTCAATCAAATATAGACAGTTCTTATATTTATAAATTAATACAAAGTGGTATAAAATGCAGATTTTGACACTACACTGACCTGGATTTGAATTCTATTTGTATATGACCCTGAGTCATTAAATAAGCCTCATTTTTCTCATTTATAAAATGAAAAACAAATTTTTTGTGGCTCTATTAAAAATTACAGACAATTATTTACATACATGTAAATAACTTGGCTCACAGTATTAGATCATCAGGACTCACTAAAAATTTTATGTGACATATTCTTTCTCTGCACAATGAGGGCCAATTCCAGGCCTAGGGCCTAGACTAAATCAAAACAATTCAATAAAAACATCCTGTAATTTGTACCTGGAATGGTTAGTCCATATTTAAACAGAAGCGTGACAAGTCAAATTTTACCTTCCCCATGGAACACAAAAGATGGAGGACTCTGTAAAGTAGGCTTAAGAGGACAAATAGTATTTTCCATGATTTCTTCATAATAAACAATGCTAAAACTGAACTTCTGTCTATATTCTATTTATCTTCTGCAAATAAAAATTGGTAGCTCCTGTCCTGAGAGGACAGTCAATCCCCTAAAGCAGCATTTTTTTACAGAACAGAAAACAGTGATATTTCAAAACTTGATATATATATCTAAAATAAATCCTCACATGTAATATTTTTAGACTTAATGGGTTGGAAAGACACCATTTTTGAAATTGGAAGTTTGTTTTCAATTCCCAGTATGGAATTCAGTGTGTTTCTATGACAGTGTTAAGATGGAAAACAGTAGTAAGGGAGGGAGGTATAGTCTGTCTTCTTTACAGACTTTCCCTCTAACAGCCAGTGTCCAGGATAAATCTGTTAAGAAAAATGAAACTAAATTCCGTTCTTCTGGAGGATCTGAAATTGAAAACCCTAGATTTACAGGTGGGATATTCCCCTAGTTCTGGAAAAACTTTCCATCTCTCTTTCTTAATTTCATTTATAGGGCTTACCAAAATCTATTTAGGGTTCCATATGCTAAAAAGACTTCACAATAGAGGATGCTTCATAAATGCTATTGTAAGAAGACACGCCAATCACACTCTTTTATATTAGCGTTGTGTAACAATAAATGTAGTGCTATGGCATGATCATTCTTCTATAGAAGAAAGCTCAGCTTTGTAACAGTAGTAATAAATAGATGGGTTCACCCACACTAGACACTACAAAAGCTAAAGATCTTCCAAATTAACACTGAGGAGTTCTAAAAACCCAATTCTGGACTGGGCCCTGACTGGACAACCACATTTGGCTAATAGCGGGCGGATGTTCCTCAGGTCTAAAATGGAAATAATCCCACTGCTTCAGCCAGTGATGGCTGATCTTCAACAGAATTGCTTCCATGTTTCCCAGGATTGGCAAGATAGTCATCTCCTGAATTATACTGCATCGCTGCACTTAGAGTTCCAAGGAGAGCCTGGCGGTCTGAGCTGCAAAGCTCCAAATGGCAGGAAGTATTTGTATGTCATCTAGGCAGTGCTCTGCGGGGGTCTTCCAATCTCCCCACCACGCTGAGCTCTGTTGCTATGATGACAGGGACTCTTGCAGAAGAAAGGACGAGAGAAACTCAGGAGAGGTTACAGAATAGAAACCACGAGACTTTCAGCAACACTAAAATGTTGTTTACTCTTTTAACTTGCATGATAAATCTGGGTGTACAGAAGGGCTTGGGCTGGATGGATGAAGGAGTGTGCTTGGAAGACAACAAGCCTCATGAGAGCTTGTATATCAGCCTCTAACCTCACTCCAGGAATTAAGCATAACAGAAGTTACTATTAACTGACTACCATTGTTAAGGGCTTAGGCTAGGCTTAGGTCTTAGGCCACTAGTTACCGTTGTATGATCTTTTATTACTATTATTAGTAGTAGTAGTTTCAGGTGTCCAAGCAACACAGTGATTAGACATTAATATACTTCACAAAGTTATAACCCCAATAAGTCTATTATTACCCATCTGACACTGTACACAGTTATTATCATATTATTGACTATATTCCCTATGCTGTACTTTGTATCCTCATGAGCATTTTTTTGTTATAGTTGATATTCAATATTATTTTATATTAGTTTCAGGTGTACAGTATATTGGTTAGACATTTATATAATTTATGAAGTGTTCTCCCTGATAAATCTAGTACCCATCTGACACTATATATAGTTTTTACAATATTATTGGCTATATTCCCCATACTGTACTTTACATCCCCATTACTATTTTGTATATAGTTGTATGATCTTAAGTGAAATAGTTACATAAATCTCTCCAAGCTCCTTAAATATAAAATTATTTCAAATAGCCTCAGGCAGGAGATGCAGTTTTAAATTCCACAAAACACTTCCCAGAAATGAATCATTTGGTTTTCTTTGGGGCTGCCTTTCCTATGGCTTTCCTTTACACTTTGTATGTTTGAATGGTTGTGAAAACGTTCTTCAGAAAAGTGTCTCTAAATGCATCATATAGGTCAAAATACTGGGGGTGCCAAAAGAATGTATACACATGACTGATAGTCATCTATTATCGGTATATAGTGAGTATTACAATTTTAATACAGTTTTTTCCTTTCTTAAAATGTGTATGTATTTTTTTGGCACACTCTGCATCCTCTGTATATGCATATGTCCCTCAGCAAAGGGAAAAGAAAATGCAAATATCAAAGGGAAGAATCTGTATGTATTTTTAGACAACACAATTTTGTTACTTAGTAAATGATAGCAAGGGGCACTGATACCAATACCCACGTTTGCCAAGGCTCAAAATAGCTTGTTTTCCTAAGCACCCCCGATGTGATGTGATGTGAGTTACTAAACTCACATCACACTTCCAAAAAAAAAAAAAAAAAAACCACTTAAGAGGAAGTGATTCAAATGAAGGATGATTAGTGTTATTTCTAAAGCACAGTACTAACTATTCTGAAAGACATCACAATGACCTTCAACGCAATGAGAAATAAAACAGAAGTCCTAGGAGCTCTTATCGTTTTCTTCCATATAATTTCAAAGCCATGTGGAAGATCTTATCTTCCAGCCCTACCAAAGATCCATTCCACAAATAGGAAAACAAATACGTCATTTCATCTATGCTTCAGATCTCCTCAAAAAGAGCAGCGAGCTTGCTTAGGCTCAGTCAAGCAAAGATTCAGCCACAATTCTCAAAAACAAAATGTCTGTTTCCAGATAAAGTGATGAGAAAACACCAAAATTTCACACTCGACTAATTCTTATCTTCAAGAAAAATAAAATTGACATAGTGGAAAAAAAAGTAAAAAACACCATAAGAAATTTAAGACATAGGTTTTAGTCAGGGTCTATCAATCACTGATTGTTTACTTCGGGGCAAGGAATTCTATTTCCTGAGCCACAGCAAAATACAGGTAATGCCATCTCACAGACTTCTGTGAGAACTAAGTGTGATGTAGGAGAAATATTTGTGAAAGCCCTTTGGAAATAATGGAGGATCATCCAATGTAAGGGGGTGGTACCGTGATTCTTACTGTTGTAAAGATTAGCCCCACATTTACTTTCTCCTTGTTTTTTTTTCCCTAAAGAATGAGTTGAATCTTGATTCTCACCTTGGCAGAACTAGAGACAAGTCAGCTAAGAGGTAAGTCTTCCTTGGCTGCCTTTCATTTGTAAATCTCACTCTCCCTACAGCCTCTGGTACTGCTGTTTCAGGGCTGAAACAGAACACGAAAGACACTTGCTGAGTTCAGTCTGTTCCCTAATTTGAGACCAGACCTTAACAGGAGGACTAGAAAGCAATCTTTGAAACTCATGGAAACAGAAATGAGTTTCATATGTTGGAGCTAGATAAAGAGAGGATGAAAAAACAAAGGTCTAATGCAAAGTAGAATAAAAAAAGGTGCCATGAAGTAGAGCATCCCTTACATAGAAAGAAATAATAACACATTAAGGTGACTTTGTATGTTGTCAATGGAACACTAATGGCCCCTTCTTCAGTATGGTCTTCTTATGCTAAGGTTTGAACTATTACAGAGCTTTTAATTTAAATTTTCCAAAGCTTCTTTATTAACTTGCTAGAAATGCTGCTATCAAGTTGTTTAAAGACGGTAACTTAGCACAACGAATGAGAGAATCAAACCACCCAAGTTGGAATGTTGCCTCTGCCACTTACTGACTGCCATGTCCCTGGACAAGTTACTTAACCTTTTCTGTGCCTTAGTTTCCCCAACATAAAATAAGGGTAACAGCATGGGGATATTACGGGAATTAAACAAGATAATGAAGGCAAATAGCTTAATGGTGCTTGAGGTTGGAAATATGGTCGAGGGCTTAATAATTGTAGCTATAATTTTATTATTATCACATATTTAATTCCTCTGTATACAGACAGCACTACAGTTATTCTAGGTCACTGATTTTGCTCCATTACCTTTTAATATTTTAAGATTACCTGTCCATCTCTCTACCATACCAACGTGTCCCAGCATTTAAATACCACATCTATATAAGTGAAAAATAATCATGCATTAAGGGGGAAAGAGCTGCTTAGGTTTTAAAAGGGAGATAAAAGAAGGTTAAAATTACTTGGGAAAATAATCAAACACATCAGCAAATCATCACTTCGCAAATTCTAAAAGAGAATAAAGGACATATTCTGTGACTAATGACATTTCTCTAGCACTATATGATGGGCCTAACAGATAAAGGAAGAATAAGAGAAGAAATAGTTTAGATTTCAGAAGGCTTCTAATTCTATTTCATACGGCACAGTCAATTAAAGTGGGATGACTTGATCTACACCCTCTAAGCTTTACAGTTTCAAATTCAAAAAATTACAATCAATGCTTCAGTTTACTGTGATGTTGACCCTTAAATTATAGTCCTAAGCCTGGTGCCACTTAATACTTTTATTATTGGCCTCTAAGAGGGAATGGAAAATAATATTCATTAATTATGAGTGGATCAAAGACAAGGTCAAAATGAAATTGATCTACAAGAGAAACATCTAAAACAATCAGAAGGAAAGAGAAACCAGCACATACAAGGTGTAGGTGAGCAGCTCCTATGTCAGTACAGCATCATGAAATGCCATCTTACCGGTATCTGGCACCAGTTAACTGGGAAACTGTCTAATGGTGACAGTGACAGCAAGAAATGATTCAGAAGACATGTATTTTCAGGCTTTTGTATTCTTCTGAATTTTGTCTGTGATGATGGTGACAACAAAAATGATCACTACTTATTACTGAGCACCTACTATGTGCCAAAAAATCATATTGAGCATTTTACATGAATGAATTTATTTAATTGTCATAACAATGCTTGTATAGATTTGCCAGGTATAACACATAAAAATACAGGGTGCCCAGTTAAATTTGAATGTCAAGTAAATAACTAGTAATTTTTTATTCTAAGTGTGCCCCCTGCAATATTTGGTACATACTTATACCAAAAAATACTCATTCTGAAATGTAACTGTGAGTTTTGTATTTCATCTGGCAACTCTAACACCATGAGACAGGTATTAATCCCCTCATTTAGCTGATGAGGAAACAGATTCAGAGAAATTAAGTCATTTGGTCAATTCTATATAGATGTCAGGTAACATACTTGTATCTGGGTTGAAAATACCTAACAACAAAGCTTGCATTAATAGCCAGCATAATGCACTGTCTCTATTATTGTGGTCTTTTCTATACCTGGATGGCCAACCCTCCCATTCTCCTGCTGATATACTGGATGACCTTCAAAGTCCGATTTGTAAACCATATGCTTTTTGAGTCATTCTTAAATTTTCCCCAGTAAGAATGTTCCCGTAACTTTATTTGTATTAGGTTGGTGCAAAAGTAATTGCGGTTTTTGCAACTGTTTGTAACCTTTTAAACCACAATTACTTTTGCACCAACCTTTCCAGCCCTTAATACAGTTTGACTTTCATTATAGCAGGTTAAGTACAGATTCCTGCAGTGGGCATTCTTCCATGCATATTTATTTCCCTGTTCTGATATCACCTCTATTTCCTTTTGGGGAACTGTCTTTCCCTTACTGTGTGCAGCCTGGGTGGAAGGAGAAATCAAGGGGTACTCCCCTCCTATTATAAAAGCTAAAGGATGGATCTCCTTCTGCCCCATCCTCTCTCATCACCCTCTACCCAATCAATAGAAAGGTGCATGGCCAGTAGGACTTCTCTCCCAGGTCTTCAAAACTTGAGCCAAATAATGCCACCCCCAACACCCTAAAAAAAGGTAAAAATTCATTTATTCAGGATAGTGAAACATTTTTTTCTAAGGCTGATTCTCCAGGCTTTCCTACTATATCATTCCAATTTAACTTCCTTCTTTGTTTGGATTAAATGATTGGTTTCATTTATTCACAACCAAAGAACATCGACTGATCACCTCTTTGGACATGACTGTGAGCTTCCTAAGGTTCGTGTGTAATACAGTTCTACACCATTCCAGCCCCGAGGAGGAATCTTTCAAATAAATAACTGTGAGCACATAGTAGACACTCAGAAATGCTTGTAAACTCAAAGAGAAATACATGAACCCAAATTCTTCAAGGCTGATGGCACAGAAGACCTGCACGACTCTCTTGCTCTTTCTTTTCATACTGAACAACCAGTGAGTGGGCTTTTAGAAAGCGCTTTGGGAACTGGGGTTATTAACTCTGTAAAAAGTGGATGGATGACTTAATAGGCCTCAATATGACTAAAATGTCCACGCTGCTTCTAAGGACTATGACTCACTACAAATAAGGAACTCACTTTGAGAGCTCTTCTATAATCTCTCAACAGAGCTATGATGCATTAGTATAAGCACTCAAAATAAAAGGATGAAGTTGAAATCACATCCATCTTGCAGAATGAGTTTTAAATACGTGTGTTTTTTTTTTAAAAAAAGGCCTTCTAGTCATAATCTATTTAACATAATTTTACTTAATTATAATTCTGTGCTAAATAACTGGCTTTATATTTTCACCCGAAAGCCAATGTAAATGGGGTTCAAGAATCTATGATAAAATTATGGATAGATAAATGCGCCAATGTGCTATTAAGATAAGAGCAGTGACTAAATTTTCCCACGCTGATGTTACACTATTGGGAAACACTTCAGTAACATTTCTTTAAATTGTATTATATTAATATCAGTATAAGATGTCAATTAAAGGCTGACTCTACTCTGCTTGGGTCATATGTAACCCTGGGTCATACGCAACTCTGGGCACTGTATTTTCAAAGAAGCAGTCACAAAATAAGACTCTTTGTAAGAGCAGAGTGGATAGGATGGTAAAGAATCTGAAAACCATGTCACTGAAGGAAGCACTAAAGAAACTAGGAAATGCTTCAGTTGACAAATAGCTCAAGATGAGTTTTTGAACAACTAAAAGATCATCATTTGAAAGAAGGATTCGATTTACTCTGTAACTTCAGAATGCAAACCTGTATCCAATGGATGGAATAGATTCAACAAACAACAAATAATCAGTGCCATGAATTCTCTCTCAGAACAACCTCTTATCTTTCCAGTTCTTCCTCCCATTACCCCACCTCCACACCCTTTCAACCCATCTGGGACCACCAACCAACTGATCAACTTTCCACTCTTCCTCACTCCCTTAATGGCTTCACTCCCTTTTCAGCAAGCTTAAATCACATAATCAATTGTTATAATCATTCTTTCGCATGCATCTTTGACTCCCTCTCTCTTTGCCTAATTCTTTGGCAAATTTGCAACCCTGAGTAGATCTAACTCCCCATGTATTCTATGTCTTCACTCATGTGGTTAAACATGGTTAAAGAAAAACACACAACCATGGTGATTAGTCCTACTTTAATTTCAAGACCATAAATCTATTTGGCCTTTTAACGTGGCTGGCAATCCCATTCCCCTATCCAGCATATCATCATACCTTAGCTCTTTCTCTCTCTCCCACTTTCTCTACCCCTCTCTGGCTCTATTCTCATTCTCAGCGACGTCCTTCCTTCCCACATTACAGATAAAACTGAAACAATGGGAAAAGAAATTCATAGATCCTCATCACACTGCCACCACCCACATATTCTCCCATTCCACCTGTTATCACAGATAAAGTATCCATGATTCCATTGTGCACAGCTCTTAGCTCTCTCACTGACAGCCACATCATGAATTCTCCCCTCTCTCGAAAATTATCTGCTAGAGATTTGCTATTTTGAAAAGAAACTCCTTCTTGGCCTTACTTCTCCTCCAGCAGCTCCCCTATTTCACTATCCTTTGAGGCAAAACTGCTCAAAAAAAGTCATCTGTATTCACAGTATCCAATTCCTATCTTTCCATTCTCAGATCTACTACAGTCAGGGTTTCATCCCTACCACTTCACAAAACTGTTCTTATCAAAATCATCATTGATCTTCACTTTACTAAAATCAATGGCCAATTCTTAGACCTTGACTGACTTGATTTTCAGCGACATTTAACCTAGATAACCACTCCTCTCTTCTTGATAAACTTTGTTTACATAACTTTCAAGACACATAATTTCTGGTTTCTTTCCAACCTTGCTCGGCATTCTTTCTTGCTCTTCGTTGCTGCTGGTTCATGTACTATCGGAGTGTCCCAGATTTCAGCTCTTAATCCTCTCCCGTTCTCTAACTTTACTTCTTCTTTTTGTCATCTCCTTTCACCTAATTGCTTTTCACCATTTGTATGTCAACAACAGTTAATTTTGTATCTCCTTCCAAGACCAATCTCTCAAACTCCAGACATGTTTATCCCACCACCCACATGATCTTGCCAGTTCTCAATATTATCATGTTCACAGTCCAACTTCTGATCTTGGCCCCATGTCTGCCTTAAAACCCACCAAATCTGCTTCCCCTGCAGCGTTCTCCATGTCAGTTGATATCAGTCCAATGTACTCAAACCAAAAACCTTAGAGTCATTCTTATCTCTCCTTTCTCACTTACACCACATCCAACCCTTTGAAAAAACCTGTTGGTCTAGCTCTAAAATACTTCTGGAATCCAAATTGTCACCACCACTCTGCACACGTCCTCATCCCCTAGTCAGAGTTATCGTCATCTCTCGACTGGATTGTTATGGTGGCCTCCTATTTGACCTTTCTCCTTTCACCCTCTCTATCTGTAGTCTATTCTCAAACAATAGCCAAAGGGACTCTGTTAAAATATACGTCAGATCATGGAAGTGTTCTGCTCAAAACCCTGTAAGTGCTCCCAGTTCACACAGGATTCAAAGTCCTTACAATGGCCCACAAGGCCCTGCCCCATCTGATTCCGCTGATATTCCCCTCATTCCAGGCTCAGGGCCTCTGTGTTCCGCAAACTTCCAGACTCATCCCTATCCTAGAGCCTGTCTTGCGGCCATCCCTCTGCTGGAATGAACTTGCCCATCTACATGGCCTTCTTGGCTCCTTCTAGCCTTTGAACACACATCTCCTCCACAGTGTGGCCTACCCTGACCATCTCATTTAAAATTGCAACAGACAATTCAACCACCAGATTCCCCTACTTTTTCTTTTACCCATAATACTTACCTCTTCTTAAACACTATATAACCCATCAACTCATTATGTTTATGTGTTTGTCTTCTCCCCCAGCTAGTATGTGACCTCTCTGAGGGAAGGGACCTTTGTCTGTTTCCTTCACTGTTGTATCCCAAGTATTTGAAGAATGCCTGGCAACCTAATACGCACTCAATAAATACCGGAGGGTGCCAAAAAATGTGTACAAGTGGACACTTTGGTCAACATTGCTCAAGCAGGAGTTCGTCATAATCAGAAGTGTCTGCACACTGATGGTAACCACTTTGAGCACCTCTTGTAATTGCAGAAGTCAAATGTGACTTGTGTTCATCTTTTTTTTTATTGGTATATATTGACTACTACAATTTTAATAGTTTTTTTCTTTTCTTAAAATGTGTATACATTTTTTTGGCACCTTCTGTATATGTTGAAAGAAAACTATTAGAAAACTATTTGAATTTGTCAGTGAAACCCCAATAAAGCTGGAAAGAATTTTTTTAAAGAAAGCTATTGTAGTAGTCTGAAAAACTGCTAATGAAAGTTCAGGTTAGTCCCACCCTACGAATATTTACTAGAGATACAAATATGAACGATCTAGAATTCCTGTCCTGACAACCTTATGGTGGAGAGATGGACAGATAATTTTAAACTGTAGAAAGATAACAGAGTAACACCAGTGCATCCTAGAAACAGCAACATGAGCAAAGGTTGGGAGATGCAAAACAGCACCATGTGTAATGGACAGCTGAAAGCAAGTCAATCTGATTAACTGTCCGATTAATCCAATTAACGGTCTAGTTGATGTGCTAGAGCACAGTCTCCAGTTACTCAATGAACACTAACCTAGGAATTGCTATGAAAGGGTCTTCAGGATGTGATTCAAGTCCATAATCAGTCAAAATCAAGGAAGATTATCCTTGATCATCTGGGCAGGACTGAGTCAATCAGTTAAAAGGTCTCACAAGCAAAGCAGTGGCCTCCCTGAAGAAGAAGAATTTCTACCTGCAGAGAGCAGCCTCAGCTGTGTCCAAGAGTTCCAGACTGCCCATCCTGATGGCCTGCTCTATGGATTTCAGACGTGCCTGGACAGGTCTCAGAATCATGGAAGCCAAGTCCTTGGAATAAAGCTTTAGTATATATCATCTACTGGTTCTGCTTTCCTGGTTGAACCCTGACTGGGTACACTAGAGTATAAAGTTTAAGGCAGAAGACAGCAAATAACGAAGGTTAAGGAAGAGTACGGGTAAATCTTGAAGGACATTTCTTCTGCTAAGAGGTTTGAACTTGACCCTATAACCAGCCGGACAAGCATGGTGAATGACATGATCACGGTGAAGATGAATGCTTCTGGATTTAGTGTAAAGGAAACAGTCGGACAGGAGGCAAGAAGAAGAGAGAGATGCTAGAGGTGGGAAACCAGGCAAGTTACACGTGAAAGAAGTAAGAGTAGAATCAAGAATGAAGACTGTCGCAGAAGCCAGGGAACATTGTTTTGGGAAGAAATGGTGGGCCACCCTGGTCTGGTGCATCAGAAATGTCTGCTACTCACCACATTGTGACACAAGGAGGTCACTAAGGTCCTCAAAAACAGCTGTGATGGAGTGGAGGTGCTAGAACGCAGGATGTGTTAGGGTGAAAAGTGGCTGGAAAGGGAGAGAGAAGAGAAACAAGAGATAATTCTTTGAGATGTTTGACTTGGGTGGGGGGCAGGGGGTGGCAGAGAAGAGCAAAGGATAGAGTGTAAAACAAAGATGATGAGAATGGGAGAAGCTCAAGCCTTCTTCATAGACTGAGGGGAAAGAGCCAGCAGTAAGGGATGGGGAAGAGATGAGAATGAAGGGACATTCTCCTAGGCAAGGCTCAAGAGGGGAGGATGGCCAAGGCCAAAGCTGAAGCCTTGTTCAAGGACACGAGGAAGACTATCATTTTCTAAACACTGAAGGAAAGAGGGGAAGGATGGGCGCAAACAGAGATACATTTAGAGATGGAGGATAAGGGATCTGCAGTAATGTATGTCCCATGGTCCCAGGCTTTCTCAGGGAGGTTAGGGAATAAGGTTATCAACTGAGAAAGAGGATGGTGTGACAAGGCTCGAGATAGAGGCTTGGCTTTAGTTAGAGCTGGGTGGTCACCTGCCAGGACATTACACAGAGGAACCAGGATCAGGTGAGAAGTATACTAAATGACTTCTGAATTCCCTCAAAGTTCAATGTTTCTGTGATTCAGATGGACAGAAAAGTTGTCTTGTTCACTGATGTCTCCTCGGCACCCAAAATAATGTCTGGGATACAGCAGGTACTCAATAAATGTGTTGAATAAATGAATGAATGCCTAAATGAACTTCTCATCCAAATCAACAAATAGAACCTTTTAGCTGGGAATTATCTGCTTTGATATAGATGCATTTTAATATGTTTCATATGTTAAAATGCTTCCCAGAGCCTTGAAACTCAATATAACTTCAGTCTTCTCCCCTAATCTTAGGTGGATGCGGGCAAGTCAAACCAGGTATCTTAGGCTTCAAAGTGGGCATTTCTGGTTTGACTTTTTCCCCGGGCTACCCTAGAACAAATTATCAAGAAAATGACCAAATCTGTCTTTGGTTTTATTATACAATAAGCTTTTTTGAATTGAGTAAGTTTATTTACTCGGATTTTCATTTATTTAGATTCTACCATTGTAGGTACAATGCAGCCTGAAACTTTTCCGTTACATCAAGCTCTCTCTTCTCTTATTGGTCTCAGTTACATTTTCCACTGATTGAAGTGAAGAGAGGGAAAAAAAAACCCAACAAGACTCTTACAAAGTAAGCATAACTGGGAGAATGGCATAATGAGATAATAAAAATATAACTAATGCCGGCTGTGTTAGTGTTGAACTTGCCCCAATGCATTACCTGGATGGAAGGCTTTGGTTCCAGAAGAGCTTGCCTCCATCTTTATTGACCTTCTACCTGGTGGGAGTGAGGAATGCCTGACCACAGGCAGGCGACGACGTGACCCTGGGCGGCTTGCCACACTTCGCCGTTGATGGATTTGCAAACGCTTTTCAGCCCCATGAATAGATAAACTTAAACCTGGAATGAGAAACAGCATCATTATATTGGAAAAATCAGTTCAGAAAGGCTAAAATGTCAGATTACTTTCTGGCGTGAATTCCACAAAGTACAAGAAATATATTTCAAATTCTTAAGGTATGCTAGTGATGATACCAACTGAATTGTGATACCAACTGATTTGCACATCACATTATTTTCTTGCACATTGTTTTATTCAAAAGTTGCTATCCTCAGTTATCATGACACGAGCTTAATCAACAAGGATCCAATAAAATCAAATATTAAAATTATTTCCCAAATCTTGGAAAATACGTACATATCTGGCATGCTATTGTCAGAAGCAATGAGGATTAGGAAGTGTTGCTGGGGTATGTAGAATTTCAATAAAAATCAAGGAACTTTCTCCACGGGATTCATGTAGAGGCCAGAGTTGACATTGAACTCGGATTTACACATCTGGTAACCTTAGAATTATGTACCTTTTTACTGCTATTTTCCGGGAAAATTTAAAACATGTCAAAAGCAAAAAGGATACTACTGAACCCTATGTACCCACCACCCAGCTTCAATAAATATCAAGATTTTTCCATAAAGCTTAAAAAAAAGATTTTTCCAATCTTGTTTTATCTATCCCTTTGTTATTGGTTTGTTTTTCAGGTGCTAGATAGAGTAGTTTAAAGCAAACCCCAGATATCATGGCAATCTCATCAAAAACCATATTGATTGTATCAATTTCATTGATTAAATCAATGTGGGTCACACCTACTGATACATATGAAATATATTAAATTCTAAGTTCAAAAGATTTTTTTTACAAAAACATTGATCAACATTGGAAGTTGCTAAAATATCAATTCATTGCTCAGAAAATTGATAAACAGGGAAAAAATGAAGCATTTGTCCTGCTTTTCCTTTATTCACCATATTTCAAGCTAATCAAATAGCTGATAAGAGAAAGTTTTTCACTACAGAAGAATTCCAGCTAAGAAATTACTGATGAAAAAGAGAATTAGAAAATCATTTTAGAAGCCTCAGTAAAATATATGATTTGTCCAAAGAAGCACTGTGAGGACAGAGGGGGAATTCCAACTAGAGGGTGACTGTCTCCAGATCTGTTCTTTAAAAAAAACAAGGAAAAATGTTGGCCTTACTTAATGCAGACCAGCCCAGGGGAATCAATTGGTCAGGAATCAGGCCATGTGATGGGGAAAGCTAAACATCATCACAGAATTTTTTATTAAGAGAAAAATCTTTTGAAATGTGAAGGTAGAAATTTAGAGTTACAAGTTACTTTAGTGGTTAGCTAATTAATCTGGTGCCTTACGCAGATGAGGAAACTGAGCCTGGCAGGGTTTGCGTATTTATGACTGGTTTACACATTACCAATACCAGAAGGCTACAATGAGAAGTCTACTATAAACCCAGACATGAGGCAGGAAAAAAAAAAAAAGCCTGCTCGGAGGTAAACTAAATCAGCAAGCATCCGTCATGTCAAAAGTGTAAAGAGTTAACTTAAATTTCCCCAAGGGGGGAGAAAAGATATGACCTGGACCAATTTGTAAATTCTAACAAATTTTAAGAAAGAATAACTTGAATTACAGTGAGGTTTGGTCAGTCAAGGAAGCATGAAAACAAACAAAACGAGTATAAGGGAGACACACGTGGGCAATGACCATCCAGGCAACAGCCTCAAAGTTCAAGTGTTCCAAATGCACGGTCAGACTGTCCCAACACACAATTTTACTCTCCGTTATCCACTTAACTGCCCTCGCTCTGACAGCGCTCATCAGACAACCCGTGAAGTAAGACTTAGCTTCCAGTGCAGGGAAGGAGTGGTTCCATCTACCTGGCAGCCTAGGTGTTCAGTGTGGGCTAATAAGCTGATGTCCCGGGTTTCACACATCTACCTTCTCCTGAATTGCTTAATATGAGTCTGCCCCTGATCTGGTTTCTAAGTCTACATACTATGAGCCTGAGCCTTGGTCCTGTGAATTTCCCCCGGGGAAGGTCTGTCATGCTGGGTTGCCCGTTGGGAGATAGCCTGGCAGCCTTCCCTTGGCAATGCATGCCCTGCTCTGATGCTCAGGTGCCTGGGAAAGTGCGTGCCCTGGACTCCTGGTGTCTATGGGCAGGACTAGCATCACAGCACCGAACTGGCATTCTTCCACTCCTCCCGTGCGCTCCCCACTACCCCTGTGTGCGCCACAGTTCCATAGAGGTGAAAAGTGAACATCTGCAGAACCATCGAAATTCCAGAAAAAGACAGATTTTCGGGTGACACATGAAAGGGCTGGGACAGGTGTTTTAAGTCAACAACAGACAGTACCTGCAGTCTCAGTCTGAGAATGGGAGCTAGATGGCTCTCCCCAAAACACTGCTTCCTGTCCCTTTCGCAGAGAATCATTAAGCTGAAGGGACCAGGCCTGTGAGTCAGTGTGGCACTTTGGGATCTTATGTAACTCCCCTCAAAGAAGCACCAAATGACAAATGAGAATAAAAATTACACAGTGGGTATAAATGGCATAAGTGCTTGAAATGGTTGAATCCCATGTCTTAAAAAATATGATAATGGAGATCATGGGGAAAGTGTTAAAAATAAAGAAGAATTCATGAGTATTACCAGAAGATGGATGAGGAAGTTGAGGAATTTTGGTACATTACAGGGGAATTTGGGAGGAACCCCTAATACCTGTGCAAATCCATCCAGGCCCTCCAAGAATTAACAGTTCTCAGAGGTACAGATAAAGGACCCGGCCCACCAGAGCTCTCCGCATACCCTGGCCAAGTCCATGGAGGAGAGAGATGTGCAAACAAATTGTACACAAGACAGAAAATATACTCCAGATATATGAAAAGGTGAACGTTTATAAAAGATGCAGCAATCATATCTTCAGAAATGAATTATCAGCCAATAAACTGCATCACATCATTTGTTCTTAATTATTTTAGAAAAAAACGTGGACACTGGTTATCTCCTAAATGCCAGGCACTGTGTTGAGATATCAGTCGGCATCCCATTAACGCCTCACATAACCCGAAAAGAGAGAACTGGTAATTACATTTTACAGATGGGAACCCAAAGGCTCAAGAGGGGAAGTTACTGGTCCAAGGTCACACACAACTAATGAACTGGCATCTTAACCCTGCTCTTTTCCACTAAGCCATGTAGTCCAAAGAATTAAATAGCAGAACTTAGGCTAATTGTTTGAAGTCTGTAGTGGTTCTGAATAATTTAACAAAGTAGGGCTGGAAGGTCTATAATTTATCAAGGTAAGGTTGGAAGGTACAGCATGCTGGCACTCCTCTGACACAACACTTACAGAGCTGTCATTTCCAGTACCCCCCACCTTTCCCATCCAGGCTGAACTGTGCTCCAGGTTCCTGACTAGCTATCACACTCCTCAGTCACTAAGAAGGGCACCCTCCCTGGAGGCCCTTCCAGTGCCTCGGGCTCACAGTCAACACTCCTGTCTCTATCCTGCAGTTCGCCCTTGTCAGGCAATGCCCTGGTACTGTCATTCACCTACCAGCACATGGGTGTCCCACTTCTCCAACTAGCTCAACGGTCTCCAAGGAGGAGGATCATATTGTATACTTCTCTGATTCCTTCCTGGGCTCTGAACAAAGTACATTCTGCACAAAGATGTGGGATGATAGTCCCCCATTCAGCCCCTGAACGTGGCATCTACATGGTGCAAAGACTCCTTGGGCATAGGCAGGGTACAGAGTGAAGAGCCAGCCAAGGAAATGACAATGAGCATTTAGTGCTTCCTGTTTCATTATACCTTCGCCATCTTCCCTAGACTCCTTGAGGCCTGACGTGGCTGCCTCCCTCAGCTTCAGCAGGCAGCTCTCTCTCCAACTGAGCTGAGAAAGATGGAGTCCAGGTGAGGTAAATTTTCCAATCTTCCCTCCATCTCACCCCAAAATATCTTTTAAAAAGCACTTTTTATCCCCTCTGGAAATGTGTCATCTCTCTTATTTGATAAAAGGTCCAAAGTCAGACCTTGAGAAACACATATCCTTAGAGGTGACAGCAAAGTGTAGTGTGTGGTTAAAATGTGGGTGCTGGAGTCAGAGTTTCTGTGTTCCAATTTTGGCTATCCCATTTACTACCTGTTTCACCTAGTGCATGCTACTTAATCTTCTTGTGCCTCAGTTTCCTCACCTGTAAAATGAGGATAATCACAGTTTATATTTCATAGAGTTGTTGTGAGAATGAATGAACACTCTAAAGGTCTTACGGCAGGGCCTGGAATACAGCAGTTGCTTGGGTGACAAGTTAGTTGTCATCATTACCTTCTATCATATCAATGACTTCCCCTCACTCTTCATTCTCACACCTCTTAAGTCATAGCATTTACCACCATTACTTATCCTCATCTGCTTTAAATCTCTTTGCTTCTCTTGTTCCCAGTGATGGGGTATTTGTTTCCTAGGGCTGCTGTGAAAAATTACCACACTCTGGTGGCCTGAAACAACAGATATTTATTATCTCACAGTTTTGGGGCTAGAAGTCTGAAATCAAGGTATCAGGAGGTCTGTGCTTCTTCCAGAAGATCTGGGGGTGGAATCTGTTCCTTGCCTCTTTCAGCTTCGCATGGTGCTGGCATTCCTTCGTGTCCTTTGCCTTGTAACCACATCACTCCCATCTCTTTCTCCATAGTCATATCATCTCCTTCTCTGTGTTGGTATCACATCTCCCTCTGCCTCTCTTACAAAGACACTTACGATGGCATTTTAGGGCCCACATCGATAATACAGGACAACCTCATCATCGCAAAATCCCTAACATACTCCCATCTGCAAACTCTTTCCAAATAAGGTTGCATTACGGGTTCTAGGGATTATTAGGACATGCACATATATTTGGGAGCCATTGTCAGCCTACTGTAGTGGGCAAGGTCTTTTCCCAAGGTTTTGACTTTGGCCTTCCATTCTCTGCATCATCTCCCCATGTCTCCTTTGTGTGGTCAGCTCCCAAAGTCACTCCTGCTTTTCTCTGCCTCCTACATTTCAAGCCCATCTTTCCTACTTGGTGTGAGTTTTCTCCTGAGAAATTCAATGAGTCCACAGAAACACAATAAATGTGTAACATTCTGACAACAGAAAACAAAGTTCAGATTTCTTTTAAGCTCCTCATATATGTTCTTTATTTCTCAGAAATTCTATCTAAAATATAAGTATTTTTTTCAACAAGATGAAATAGTGCCATTTGCAACAACATGAATGGATCTTGAGATTATTATGCTAAGTGAAATAAATCAGACAGAAAAAGTCGAGAACCATATGATTCCACTGATACGTGGCACATAAAACTGAAAACAACAAAAGAACAAGACAAACAAATGAAGAAACCAAAAACTCATAAACACAGACAATAGTTTAGTGGTTACCAGAGGGTAAGCGGGGAGGAGGGTGGTAGAAGAGGGTAAAGGGGATCAAACATATGGTGATTGAAAGAGAATTGACTCTGGGTGGTGAACACACAATGTGATTTATAGATGATGTATTATAGAATTGTACACCTGAAACCTATGTAACTTTACTGACAACTGTCACCCCAATAAACTTTAATTTAAAAGTAAAATAAATCTGTTGGTCCTCTTTCTCTCTGGCTCAGATCCAAGGTGCACAAGTTTTGGCTGCATCACCCAGTAGATGTGTGCCTGTGTAAAAGTGATTTGCTTTCATTTAAATGTCATTCCTGTGATTCAGCAGAGCTGTCTGCCACAGAAACGTGTAGTTCTGTCAATGTTTTACAACTTGCAGCAACAACGTCTATGTGTTGCATCGCTCTCCTTGTCAATTCCTAGATAAATAACTTTTCAAACCACTGAAAAACTATGTTTTGAATGTCACCAACATTAGCAACAAATGAGACTCGCCTATTCCTCATTAAGAAAAAAAGTCATCTGTGGAATGGGCTATTCACTTCTAGTTATCTCTTTTTCTCAACTTGAGCTACACAGTGGAGAACAAATCCAGCACTTCTTCCCAGAGCACTTGAGAGAATGGAGGTGAAAATTCTCCAGGCTAGTCAGGTCTGGATTTTTTTTTTCCCAGCCTTTCTGGAGCTTTTCTAATATCCTCTCTTATTTGGCTCCAAAAAACATTTTACAAAATATTTACAAAAGTATACTGATACCTTCCCATATCCGGAGCGAAAAGACTCAAACACCCAGGACTGCACATATCAAAGGACGCGCCCCTCTTGTCATTAGCTTAGGTGTATTCATTAACTTTGGTAGAGTCCCATAACTGGGGGCAGAATTTGTGCCACCTCAGTCCAGTGAGTTCAGGTGGACAACAGGGCAAACAGATTCTGAGGAGCTTCGAGTCTCAGAAATGGGGGTAACCAAGCAAAGGTGCATGGCAGGGAGCAGTCACAGAAGCTGAGATGAAATCCACAGAGGACCTCAGTGGAGGCCTGAAGCTAGGACACTGCTTAGTCCCGGCAGGCCTGATGAGAGGCTTTGCTACGACCCAACCTTCCTCCATCACATCAGGTCCTTGGGTGCGCCATGCCTCCTTCTATTTGGTCTTCCTGCATGGTGACAGGCTATTTGATGGATTGGCATCGGGGAGTTACACAAATCTGACAACTCTAACACATCCAAACCAGGAAGAACTTCCTGCCAAGTAGCCGTTATTTGTAATTTTGTGACAGTTGTCAGTCTAACGCCACCTTGGCATTCAAGCATTTTGAAAAGAGACCAAAAATGATAAAAAACTAGATATATTACTCATATTTAACTTTTGGCTCAATGTCTATATGAAGAATTTACAGAACCAAAGGATAAGAGCCTCTAAGAATGTTTAACCAGCATGAATTGAATTCAAATGCAGTGCTGGAGATAAATGACTAGGGTTTCTCCTTCAAATCCACCTCTAGATTCTTTATAGCTTTTTTGTAACTTCTTTCTCTCCTGCGACTGGGGCAGATTTAGAGCCTCCTTTTTAAACCCTGCTAGAATTCTTCTAGAAGGATTTCACTTCAGGAAACCAAAGTAACAGAGTGGATTATTGGCTCCAGTTTTTCATACCTTCTCTCCCCCATGTGACCCATCAGTACTTCCCAGTAAAGAGGGAAAATATGTTCCCTGCTCCAGAGATTTTGGACTTGGTCATCACGACTTGCTTTGGCCAAGGAGATGTTAGTGGACATGATGAAAGCAGAGACGTGCAATGTGTTTGCATGCTTGGCTTGGTCTCTGAGGTTTCCGTCATCACTATGAAAAGCACATGTCCCAAGTAGCCATGAGCCCAAAATGAGACCCAGAGGACAGATGCTAACCTGACCTGCAGCCCTGAACCGCGCCCCACATGCTCCAGCCAAGATGAATCCAACACCAACTTCCCAAAGACCCCAGACCAAAAAAACAAATGTCTCAGGATGTGACCCACTGAGATTTGGGGGATCCACTGAGATTTGGGGGACCCAGCAGAGAACTGACAAACACAGCCCCAGTAGCAATCTTCACAAGGTGGAATGAAATAGTACCAGTGGTTACAGTTTGGTTGCTAAGTGGGGAATTCACAAATCAAACACCCTTCTTCTTGCCTGAAATATTCTCCTTCAGAACTCCAATTCAACACATTCTTCTAGAATCAGCTCATTTATAACCCATCTGAAAAAAATCCTATTACCCACAACGTCTTACCCAGCCACCCACCCTCATTACCCTAAGCTGACATGTCCCTTTCCTGTACTCAGTTAGCACCTGGTACATACCTATATCAAAGCATATCCACCTGCACTGTAATTGTCTGCATATCTGTCCCCTGAACTAGGGACCATCTTATTTAATGTCCATCATAACGCATGGCTCATGGTTGGCACTAATTACGTACTTCTAGAAAAGAACAGAGGGAGAGAGGGGTAAGTGTGGAACACAGCAGAGAATGGGACATCATTGAAACTTCTCTTACCCTCTCAAACTCTACTCCTCTGTTACACTGATTGTGACTAGAGAATGTTTAGTCACCGGGAGGATAGCAGACACCTGTGAAGCAGGTAGGCTTCAGCGGACATAGTAAAACAAGAGAGCCTTAAACAGCTGAGCTGTTTCCCCTTCCCCACTCACACTAGCCCATCAGTTAACACCCTCCTGGGTGAAAAATTGCCCATGTGAGACTATTTTTCCTTCATAAAGAATGATCTAAGAGACAAAAAAAATGATGCTGTTCATTATTGATGAGGATATGATGACACCGGCCCTCAGACATCGCTACCTCACCATGGGCAATTAGGCGATTTGACAGAACTTAAAAGTTCATGCCCAGATAAGAATGTTTCTCCCTATAGATATTTAATGCATTTCAAATTGCAACTAAATGTGATTCCTTACTACTTAAAAACAGGATTATACCCTCAGACCCATAATTCCACTTCTAGGAAGCTATGCCAAGGAAATTATCAGACATACTAAGAATTATGTACAAAGATGTCCCACTTAAGAATTTTTGTAATTTAGGGAAGCAATAGGAAGATGGCTTTCCTGCTAAATGGATACTGGTACACATTATGGCTTTATCTTATAAGAGCTGTGGGACTTTTGGTGAATTACGGTTGACTTATGAGCTATGCCTCAATTTTCTTCCTTTGTAAAATGGGGAGTTTAAATTAATACCTTAAAGATTTGTGATAAAGGCCAAAAGAGTGTTGTGTGTTTGTAGAGCATGGTGCCTGACATATGATAAGCACTCAATAAATGGTACTTAGGATCATAATTGTAATTATTAATACTGGCATTATAAATATAATCATTATTATCAATAGTGATATTCAAAACTAGAAACATACCTGTTTATAGGGAAATAGTTAAATAAATTATGGTCCACTCATATGTTAGAATGCTATACAGCAAAGATGTTGGTGCAAATGGATGTTAAGATAAGAAAATGCTCACATTCATTCATTCTTCCTTTTTCCTTACTAACTGCCTCTGTCATTTGAAAACTGATTTATGAGGATATAGAACCATTGAGTGTTAATGGAGAAAGGGATGGATTTCCATGGGGTTCTATATCCCCACCTTGGGACGCCTTTTCCTTCGTAAAGAGGAAGGTTGGAGATGGTCTCCATGCGAGTGATGTTTTGTTGGCCCCCATAATGTCAAGTCCATTCTCTACCCTCTGTGCCCTGGAGAGCTGACTCCTACAGACTGTATCACCCGGGCTCCCTCACAGGCTTCCCAGGGGCCTCAGCCAATGGGAGGCACCAGCAAGGGCTGGAGAGTGGGAGGAGAGGTTGGGTTATTTCTTCCATGCTCCCTTTCTGCCTCAGCACTTCTGAGGGCCCTCTACACAGTCTGCTCCTGGTGGGTGGCTCTTTTTCCATGGCTGCTGGGTTCTATTATTACCCTTGTCTCTTCAGACATATTAAAGACTCCCCACTGTTGCTAGTCATTGGGTGCTTCACCATGTCTTATTAATTTCCTTAACTTATCCACTCCTTTGTAACATAAGAGGTCCCTTTATTAAAATCTGCTCATTTACTGGAATTATGTTTCTACCTGACCCTTGGTTACCAGAGTCTTGGAAATCCAGCTCTTTCAACTTCCATAGTTAATGGTTCTACATCATTGCAAATCAACAACATTACTGAAAACTCTCTTGGAAGGCTCCCAGAAACTTCAGGTTTGCTATCTTTTACCTTTGTTCCCCAAGATTTTCTCACTTTGCGTCATTTTGGGTCATCTGTTTTTCTTCACTACCTTGAAGACTAATCCAACTTTACTTCATCCTGTGATACTTAACTTACCCTAAATCTTTACAGTCTCACTCAGAGAAACAGAGAGAACGGCTCTGGATTTCTTGTAACCTCAGAAAAGCTTAGGTGTTTTCCTTGTGTTCTGTGGACTTAGGCACAATATGCCACCACCACCCCCATCCAAACCCACACAGATAGATATAAACTTATCACAGATAACAGAATAGTGTCCTAGGTGATATTGAAGGATGTAAAGAAGATGGAAGTAGGCAATTACAAGTATTTGGTTTAAAATTAATACCTTGGGAAAGATTGCTTTTTGAGATCTTCAATTGTTTATTGATTGCTTCATTTAACAAACATTTGTTAAGAGCTTTCTCTGCGCTCAGCAGTGAGGATTCAGAGATTAGAGGACAGAGCCCTTGTACTAATGGAGCTCACAGTCTGAGAGGAGGCATTCCCCCAGCACTAACAGAGCGGAGAGCAATGGCATCTGATGCAATCTGAAGGAGGACATCAATACTTCCTGGGCTAAAAAAAATAAAAAAATAAATAAAAATCCAAGGTCATTTGGTCTCTCCTTAAGAAGCCAGTGAGGCATCTCTGGTTTTCTTAAAACAAATTTAACTGTTTGGCCTCTTCATAAAAGAACAGCACAGTCAAATGTTATCATATCCCAGGTACATACAGTTGTGAATAGGCAACACGAATAACTAAGGAGAAACTAGATATCTACCTCCTATGGGGAACCCTACACATTGTGAAAAAGTATACACTGCAATCCTAAATTCCAGTGGAACCACTTATTAAATGGTCTCACCAAGTGAGCAAAAGTAACTCTAACAGAAGGGAGATGTGAAAGGTCCACAAGGGCGGTACCATACAGACTATGCAGCTCCAAGGAGAGAAAGGGGTCCGTATACCTGTCCTGTAAAGGGTGAGATAGTAAATATATTTGGCTTTGTGGGCCATATGATCTGTTACAAATACTCAGTTCTGCTCCTGTAGACCAAAAGCAACCATGGACAATGTATAAATGAATGAGTGTGGCTGAGCGCCAATAAAACTTGACTTATAAAACCAGACAGTGGGCCAGGTTTGGTACGTGGGCTGTGGGTTCTGAGCCCTGACTTAGAGAGCGTGGGAAAGGCTACCAGGAAAAACTTCACAAAGAAGGCATTGCTGTCACTAAGCCTGGGCTGCTGAGTAGGTTTCTAATCGGCAGAGATAGAGGGAATGAACATTTCTAGCAGCAGAGGCACGAGGGTATGAAAGCACGAAAGAACAGAATTCAGGAAAGGAAGAGGTGTCCAGTTTCAAGCATGTTTAAAATGAGCAGTAACACTGGCTCATCACATCACTGGAAAGTAGTGATAATGACAACTTTCTTTCATATGGAATTTTAAAACTTTTAGAGAATTTTTCAAAAGCCTTGAATGCTGCACTACAAGCATAATCTTCCGTTTAAGGCATGAAGAATCACTGAGGTTATGTGAGCGAGGCTTGTGGGAGGGCCGTCAGAGTAGGGATTTAAGAAGGCAGGTCTACTTTAACTGGGGCAGTAGATCAAGGTAAGACTAAAAGTAGAGTCTGGAAGATCCGATAACCTCCTTGACGTTCAGGGTTGAGAGGAAAGAATCAAAATTAACTTTGGATCTGAAGACAGAGAAGAAATAAAAACACGAATGGAATATTCTGATAGGCAAGATTCTGGGTTTGGCTTCATATATGCTGTGTCCCTGGCTTCCCTGAGACATCCAAGTCAAATGTTCACCCAGCACTGTCAGAAACAGAGGGGAGGGGTTTGGAAATGTCTGTGGCTGGAGTTCTTTGCCTAGAGATTAATGCTGACACTCTCAGAGGGCTGCATTTCTGAAGAAGACAGAAGAGATCACAGATAAAATCTTGAGGTGATGTCTAGAAGAAAACCAAAGTAACAGCAACAGTATAGTTAGCATTTGTTCAGGGTTTACTATGTGCCAGGCATTGCTCTAAGAATGTTCAAGATGGTAACTCATTTAATCATCACATGAGTCATACGTGGTCCAAGCATTCTTTATCCTCATTTTACAGATGAGAAAATTGAGGCACAGAGATAGTGCATAACTTGCCAAAGGTCACAGATAAGTGTCACAGCTGATATTTGAACCCAGGCAGCTTGGCTAGCCTACGCAGCAATACTGCACTCCACGGAAGGGAGTGAACGGGACTGCATGCAAAGGAAGGCTGAAGAAGTGAAGAACTGAGAAGAGAAAGGTTTAAAATGAACTGAGACAGCAACAGATGCCCAAACACAAGAAGCTGAAGAGAGAAGATGGAGCAATGAGTACAGGAAGCGCAGTGAATCCAAGATACTGAGTCCAGGTTCTGTGGCAGGCGGCATGATGGCTCCCCAAAGATGCCCAAATTCTAATCTCTAAACCTGTGAATGTGACCTGACATAGCAAAAGGAATTTTGCAGATGTGATTAAGGACTTTGAGATGGGGAGATTATCCTGGGTTATTAGTCCTTAAAAGCAGAGACTCTTTTGTGGCTGGCGTCAGAGAGAGATGCTATGTTGCTGGCTTCTGGAAGAGGCCATGTGGAAAGGGATGTGGCAACCCTAGAAGCTGGAAAAGGCAAGCAAACATTCTCCCCTGCAGCTTCCGGAAGGGACACGGCCCTGCTCACAATTTGATTTTAGCCCAGTGAGACCTGTGTTGGGCTTCTCACTTGTAAAACTCTAAGATAATAAATTTGTGTCATTATCAGCCCCTCAGTGTGTGGTAATTTGTTACCAAAGCAATAGAACACTAATTCAAGTTCCCATCTCCCCTTCATCTGATCAATATTCTTGATAATGATTCTAAGCCCCCGGTCCATCGGCCTGTCCCAAGCAAAGCCCACTGATGATGGGCCCTCCCCAGAGTCAGCACAGCATCCAGGACATCCAAAGCAATGTACTGAGGGGCCTATGAAGGAGAACGATGGAGAAGCTGGGCCTGCGTGAATGGCGTTAATCAATATTGAATTTAACTGACCATAAAATAAATGTCAACTCAGAGAAGTCTAAAAATGTATCAAAACTAACTCCAGAATACAACCCACTAATTATTTGCTGATTACAGCAAATATGATAATAATGGTGCGATTACATTTTTAGCCATACAATGTACTTAACAAATGTTTGGAAAATAGGAACAAAATAGCAATAAATTACATGAAACTTGAAATGTCATCTTTTAATCATATTTACAATGATTATTTCAAAGGAACAATGAAGATTATTTATGTAATCTGAGTTATAAAGTTGAGCTTGACTAATTTCAGTGCTTATTTAATGAAATGTCAAATACAATTAATAATTAACGAAAATTCCTCTGGCAGACAACTGTTACAGTTTAAAGCCTATTTGAAATGCCTTCAATGATAAATAATGGAATTACATTCCATTTTTCTAAAATAAACATTTAGTTAATTTACCTCCTACTCTGCAAAAAGTATCTAGCAAAGGATTCTGGATAGGTCAAAGTAAAGCATCTATTCACATACTGTCACTCTCTATGATCTTTTAAAACTTATCTGTCATCACTGTTACATAGTGCTGAAAGCCTGTCCCTAACGTCATATTTCAATATATTAATGAGTCACATGGCTGGAATCGGGTATGTACCACTTTCATGGAAATGTAAATATTGAAAGCCTTAACTGACCACAGTTTGCAAGCACCTTGGTTGAGCAAATGTGGGGTGACGGCGAGATCAGTTTCCATAGAAAAGGTAAGGTGAAAATAAACATGAGGTAAAAATAAAAACTTAACGTCGTTTTGAAATACATGCCTCCTGGTGGCTACTGATCCCAAAATTCACTGGCATCCAATGCCTGCTGCAGTGGGCAATCTTTCTCTTAGATTAAGAGTCAGCAAACTATGGCTTGTGGGCCATATCTGGCCCACCATATGTTTTGTTAAATAAAGTTTTATTGGAACATAGCCACCACACTCATTTGTTTAAATATCTGCTAAGGCTGTTTTTGCACTATGCTGGCAAAGTTGGGTAGTTGTAACAAAGACCATATGGTCTTCAAAGCTGAAAATATTTCCTATCTGGCCCTCTACAGATGAAGTTGGCCTACCCCTGTTTTAGATCAATATTGCTAAGATATTTGGAAAACATTGCTCAGGTATTCTGACCTACTGAATCACTCATTTTTCTATTATTATTAGTTTCAGGTATACAAAAACAACACAGTGATTAGACATGTACACACTTCTCAAAGTGATAACCCCAACAAGTCTATTACCCATCTGATTCTCAAATGTTTTACAGACTATATCTGTTCGAAATTTCAAACCTTGATGGCTTGAAATTTCATAGACTTTTGCACTTCCCTCCTGTTAGCCTTTTCACAAACTAATATGGCAGTTAGGGGCACATTCTGGCGGGGGGCTATAGGTAACAATAGGTAAAAGTATAAACAGAGCTGCAACAGACCACAAAAAAGGCTCACATGGTCTAGTGTGTAGGTGTGATATGATATGACATAATGTAATGTAACATAATAATATAAATTTTCTTATATTGTTCATGGATACCAAACTGAACTGGGGGTAATGGTCACAGCAGCTCACATTGAAGCACCATGGTTAAGAACATGGAATCTGTATCCAACTGCCTGGCTTCAAATCCTGCTTCTACCATTACCAACTGTATGTTCACAATTAACCTTTAGGGGCCTCAGTTTCCTTTACTATAAAATGGGGATAGTAATAGTATCTACCTCATAGAATAGAGCAGTTCTAGGCAAAGAGAAAGTTCTGTAACATAGGCCTGACTATTTATAGTGATATACTAACAATTAACAATCTTTTTATTGACAATGAGATTAATGCAATCTATCTACCTAGGTTGTTATGTATTCTGGTTCTACCCTTTTCTAGCTGTGAAAATTTGGACAACTTGACTTAGCTGTGTGAATAATAGTAGTATCTACCCCATATGACTGTTTTGAGGATATGAATTAATACATATAGCAGTGCCGGGCACAGAGTACACATTCAATAAATGTTAGCTATTTTATTATTTTCACTATTAGTATTATCATAATTATGAATATTTTCATCATTGCACATCAGGACTGATGGTAAATGTTCTACACTATGAAGTCACTACTATCAACACCACTTTAAGATGAGGGAACTTAGGGATTAGGGAGGTTAAGTAACCAGTGATGGAACTAGAAACTGAGCCTTTCTAACAGCAGCATTAGAAGAGCTTTGGGCTTAAATCCTAATACAGACAAATTTGTGCAGGATAAAACAGGCTGATTAAGAAACAGGGTTGGAGAGGGAGGGACTAAGATGGTGACATTGAAGCCTCCTGAAATTCCTTTCTCCTGAAATTCCTTCCTTCCACAGATGACCTGAATGTGCAGCTACACAGGGATCAATTGCCTTTGAAAATCCACAAACTGGCTGCGTGAGTCCTACACATTGGAGTAATGAGAAAATACCAACATCAAAATGAGTAGTACTAATCCTTCTCAAACTCTTCCCAAAAAATTGAGGAGAAGGGAACACTTCTAAATTCATTTTGTAGGGTCAGCATTACCCTGGCATTACCAAAGCCAGACAAGGACATCACGACAAAGGAAAATTACAGGGCAATTTCTGTGATAAACATCGGTACAAAAATCCTAAAGAAAATATTAGCAAATTGAATTCAAAAGTACTTTAAATGAATCATGCACCATGATCAAATGAGATTTTGCCCTGGGATGCAAGGATGGTTTAATATAAGCAGGTGAATATATTTGATACACATTAACAAAATGAAGGATAAAAATCATATGACCATCTCAATAGATGCAAAAAAAGCATTTCACATAATTCAACATTCTTTAATGATTAAAACTCTTAACAAACTGGGTATAGAAGGAATGTACCTCAATATAATAAAGGCCATATATGACAAGTCCTCAGCTAACATACTCAATGGTGAGAAGCTAAATGCTTTCCCTCTAAGATCAGAAACAAGACACGTGTATTCAACAGCATGCTGGAAGTCCTAGATAGAGCAATTAAGCAAGAAGAAGAAAAAACGGCACCCAGATTAGAAAGGAATAAAATTGTCTGTTTGCATGACATTTTATATATCAAAAAACCTAAAGACTCCACAAAAAAACTATTAGAACTAATAAACAAATTCAGTAAAATTGCAGAATACAAAATCAATATGCAAAAATCAGTCACATTTCTATACATTAACAATGAACTACTGGAAACAGAAATTAAGAAAACAATCCCATTTATAATAGTATCTAAATAGTATCTAAAACAATAAAATATTTAGGAATAAATTTAACCAAAGAATTGAAATATCTGTCAACTGAAAATGATAAAACACTAATGAAAGAAACTGAAGACACAAATAAGTGAAAATATATCCCATGTTCATGGACTGGATGAATTCATATTGTTAAAATATCTATACTACCCAAAGCCATCTACAGAGTCAATGCAATCCCTGTCAAAATCAACAGCATTTTTCACAGGTAGAAAAAAAATCCTAATATTCATATAGAATTTTACACACAATAGACTACAATAGACTCTGAATAGCCAAAGCAATCTTGAGAAAAGAAGAACAAAGCTGGAGGTATCACATTTCTTGGCTTCAAAGCTATCGTATCAACACAGTGTGGTATTGGCATAAAAACAGACACACAGATCAATGGAACAGAATCAAGAGTCCAGAAACAAAACTCATGCATATATGGTCCATTAATTTTTGACAAAGGAGACAAGAACACACAATGGAGAAAGGGCAGTCTCTTCAATAAATGGCATTGGGAAAACAAATGATATTGGAGTGTGCCTTCATTTTATCCACACTCAAAACAATGAAACTGAACCTCAATCTTACACCATATACAAAAATCAACTCAAAATCGATTAAAAACTTGAATGTAAGACTTGAAACTGTAAATCTCCTAGAAGAAAGTATGGGGATAAGCTCCTTGACATTGGTCTTGGCAATAATTTTTTGGATTTGACACCAAAAACAAAGGCAACAACAACAAACAATAAATAAGTGGGACTTTTATCACACTAAAAAGCCTCTGCAGAGCAAAAAAAGAAAAAAGAAAAAAAAACACAAAAAGCAAACAAATCATCAACAAAATGAAAAGGCCACCTATGGAATGGGAGAAAATGTTTGCAAACCAAATTATCTGATGGGATTAATAATAGAATGTACAAGGAACTCACACAACGCAATAGCAAAAAAAAAAACTAAACTTAAAAATGGGCAAAGAAACTGAATAGATATTTTTCCCAAAAAGACATACTAATGGCCAAGAAGTAAATGAGAAGATAGGAGATAGCAAAAGATAGCAAATGCTGGTAGAATTATTATTTTGTCATTCTTTATATATGTATAAAATTCTGCCCTTTCTGGACTTTGTTTTCACTGATGTAGCCCAGTGTCTGGCACTTAGAAGGCATTCGATCAATTTCTGTAGATGGATGGGAAAAAAAAAAAAAGAGGGAGGGAAGGAGTCAATGAACAATTATTGAATACCTACTATGTTCCTACTATTTCTCCTGATGCTGGAAAGACAAAATAAAAAGAAAATGGTCTCTGCCTTCATTTTTCCTCCAACTTTATTGAGCAATAGCTGACAAATATAATTGCATATATTTAAAGTATACAATGTGATGATTTGATATACTTATACATTGTGGGATGGTTACCAAGACCAAGATAATTAAAACATTCATCAACTCACATAGTTAACATTTTGGGGTGTGATGAAAACGCATAAGACCTATTCTCAGCAACTTTCATAAGTGTACAAAAATGCCTACATGCATATCTTCCCCCAAAGAACAAATAAAATATGTACCTTTTAATTCATCAACTATTTATTATGCATTTACAGTGTGCCTGAAATATGCAAAAAAAGAAGGAGTGGTCGGTTAGCTCAGTTGGTTAGAGTGCGGTGCTCTTAACAACAAGGTTGGCGGTTCGATCCCTGCATGGGCCACTCTGAGCTGCGCCCTCCACAGCTAGATTGAAACAGCTACTTGACTTGCAGCTGATGGGTCCTGGAAAAATACACTTAAAATAAATAAAAGTTTTTTGTTTTGTTTTTTAAAAAAGGAGATCTTCTCTCAGTCCCAAGGGACTCCAATCTCACAAGTGAAACCACAATTAGGTTCACAAACTCCAATCCAATCCCTGATCCCCAAAAGAAGCTGGGGCCCAGTTACCCAAAGTTATCTGCTCTATTAGTGGACATTGAGTCTAATTCACAGGTGTCCAAACTTCTTAATTTCTTGTTCCTTTATCTACAAAATGAGTTCCATCTGCTTGGACAGGAATTATATAAAATAAAAAGCTTAGTTGAATATATAAGAATACATCTATAATAATGTGCTTCAATGGCTTGCTTCACTGTCAGGAACTTTAACGGCACTAGAAACTTTATATTTATTTATTTATTTATTTATTTATTTATTTATTTATTTATTTATTTTATTATTTGTTTTTCAGGACTTTATTGGGGAACAGTGTGTATTTCCAGGACTTTTTATTGGGGAACAGTGTGTTTTTCCCAGGATCTATCAATTCCATCCACGTCAAGTTGTTGTCCTTTCACTCTCAGTTGTGGAGGGTGCAGCTCAGCTCCAAGTCCAGTCGCTGTTGTTGGTTGCAGGAGGCACAGCCCACCATCCCTTGTGGGAGTTGAACCAGCAACCTTGTGGTTGAGAGGACGCGCTCCAACCAAATGAGCCATCCCGCCACCCGGGAGTTCAGCAGCAGCTCCACTTAAGGTGTTGTGTTCAGTCTTAGTTGCAGGAGGGCACAGCAACCCACGTCCCTTGCGGGAGTCGAACCAGCAACTATGTGGTTGAGAGCACACGCTCCAATGAACTGAGCCATCCGGCCACCCGGGAGCTCAGCAGCAGCTCATTGTCTTCATTCTAGTTGCGGAGGGCGCAGCTCTCTGGCCCATGTGGGAATCGAACCATCAGCCCCCTTGCTCAGAGCTGGCGCTCTAACCAACTGAACCACCCGTCCACCCCGAAACTTTAGAAAGTGAGATTTATGGTACTCAATTCAAAGACGCTGACACCAGGCAAAGTCCCATTCCCCACTGTGGGTCCAGTCCTTCCTTCATGTAAGAAACTTTCCTGTAGTTGGCACTCTGGTACAGAGATGAAAGACAAACTACCTCCCCTCCAGGAGTACAAACTCCAGCCTCATTATAAAGCAAGCACCTCACCAGGCGTTGGTTTCTTGAGACACACTAATTCAAGTACCATAGACAGAACTTTTCAAGGTCTAAGGCTCAGAAATAAATATTGACTGCTGAATCAGAGCATGCAGTGTTGAGAAGATAAAATTTAAGATCAATGGTTGATTCATTTCATTTAAAGAATTCGCATTGATTTCTTTTTGAAAGCAAATAAACCAAGAAAAGCTGATGCTCCTTTCATTAAAAAATAAAATACATACAATAAAATAACTGCCTGCTAGAGAACAGCACTCCTTGGGGAACCTGTTCCAGCACTGCCAATAAACAATTGTGCTAACGTGTGTTTATCCTATTGCTTTAGGAAAACGTGACTTTTCTTATAAGTAGAGGGAGAATCAACTCAGTCCTGCCTTGGCTCTAAGTTGTTGATTCTGATTTGGCTGGATGGGAACCCATTTTTAAATGGTAACACTGTTGGATATTTACACATAAGTGGGATCTCCACTTAGCATGTGATCAGAAAATGGAACAAACTCCCACTGGCTGTTGATGATCTCACCAAGAAGTGTCATCAGGTCCTTGAGGACAAACTGCATTGAGAAGGCAAAGAGAATTAACACCTATCCAGTGCCCACCTGTGTCACACACACTGTGCATATATTATCTCATTGAATCCACTGGACTGTAATTCCTTGGGGACAAGCTTGGGTCAGATTCACGCCTATCTCCTCAGCACCTTCCATACTAGTTGGAACACTAAAGGTGCTCAAAAATGTTAAATGGATTCTCGCATTACCAGTCACATGACCAGAAGGCAGGAGAGGAGGTGTTCAAACTGCAATACTTTTCCCACCCCAGCAGCATATCATTAATGGACAATATTGCTCTATAATTCTGAGGGCCAGGATTTGGTGACTAGCTGAGAAATATTTTTGGATAATTCCAGGAAATAACTGAGATACAAATGGTAGTATTACTCACTCACTTGCTTACCACTGGGGGGAGGAATGAAATATTGAAGAATCTACACTGATTAGTGCATGAGATCAAGAACAGCTCTGAAATATGACATATTGTGCAAGTGCTTGGAGTCTGGTATCAGAGAAGAAGATTTATGTCCAAATTCTTCCAAATATTATAGCTAGTTACCTACTTTTAAACCCATTTCTCCATCTAGAAAACAAGTACAGTAATAGAACCAATCTTGTATAAATCCAACTCTCCTACCACCCTATACTTGCACCTGAGTAGTTTAAAGATGCTAAGAAAAAAAAAAGCATCATTCAACCATGTTGACTTTAAATGGATGCTCACAGAGTCCCAAATGGGAATTCAGTGCAGAATTGCCTAGGAGTCCTACCTTTTTGCAGTATATGTTAATCTTTCAGGTCTCTGACAGGACACAAAACTCGTCACACCTTCTCTCACCACCTCAGCTACTCACCTCACCTCATATACCATTAAGAAAAAAGGAGCACTCAGCCTAGAACCAATTCCACATCACCAACCTACCGGAACCCACAGACTGCCTCCTGTGATTCTGAAACAGAAGAATCTGTCTGTTCTTACAATCAACCCCTCTACCTGGCCTCCATACCTCTGCCCTCTCACCTACACAAGCATTGTGTCCTGCAGTTCTTCCCTTTCTCACTCATCATCATCAGTTTCTCCCGCTCTGTTGAATCACTCACATTGCAAATAAACATCATTTACATTCAGAAACGTTCTTGACCCACATCCCTTTCCAGCTACCATCCCATTTGCCTGCTCTGCCCAAAAGCCTGTGGACATAGTCAGCTACAGGACCATTCTCTTTTCAGCAAACTCCAATGGCCTTTATGTCCACTCCATTCCACTCATGGTTCTTGTCAGTCACCAGCAATCGCCATCTTGATAAATCCCATGGTTATTTCTCTGTCTTTACTTCCCCTGATCGCTCACACATCTCCCTGCTTAAAGGCCTTCTTTTCTTTGCTTTCAGGACCCCACACTCTCACGAGTTCCTGTGCCTCACTAAAAATTCCTCCCAGAACTGACTACATAATTAGTGGGGTCCACTTAAGAATGAAAATGCGGGGCCCTTAAAAATTATTAAGAATTTCAAAACTGCAATAGCAAGCCATTAAACCAAGTGCAGACCCTTCTAAGTGTGGGAACCGTGTGTGACTGCACGGGTCACATGCCCATGAAGTTGGCTCTGGTCCCTCTTTGTCTAAAGGTTACAGGGTCCCCGAGCACCATCCCAAACCTTTTTCTATCTAATGTTCTTCCTCTGAGCAGTTCATTTGCTCTCAAGGCTTAATAACCATATCTATGCTGATAGCATCTAAATTAAATCTCTAGTCCTAACTTCTCCCCTGAGCCCCAGATTTCTTTATCCAACTGCCTGCTTGACATCTCCACCAGCATGTCCAAGAGGTATCTCAACCTGGTATGGCCAAAGAAAACTTTGGAGTTCCATCCATCCCACAAACCTGCCCCTGGCTTGGGGCTTCAGTTTTAGTAAATGACACCCTCATCCTCCCAGTTGCTCTTGCCCAAACTTGAAAGTCATTCTTGATCCCTCTGCTGCTCTTGTATCCCAGATCTAATCCATCAAAAAATCCTATCAGCTTTAACTTCAAAATATATCGCTCATCTGACCAAGTTTTTACCATGTCTACTACTTCCACTCTAGCCCAATGTTGGGCACATAACATGAACCGAATAAACATTTGTCAGTGAATGAATGGGTGAATGGGGCTGCTGTGAAAATTGAGGAAATCAGTGTAAAGTTCTTATTACAAGTTGGTGTTCAGTAAATAGCAGTTGTAGTCAATGCAATTAATAATAAAAGGAAGTTCAACATCATTGTTACAGAGACTGGCTAGTTATTCACCAAGTGCAGTTCCTTTTTATTTTCCCTGGACACAAAGCTAGACTATATTTCCCAGGCTCCCTTCTTTGTATTACGTGTGCCCATGTGCCTGAGATCTGGCCAGTGGAATAAGGACAAAAGTGATGTGTGCTTCCCTGGCTCACAGAACCTTCCTGCACGAAATCACTTACTCTTACTCTTCAGAGTCTGCTGGCTGGTTGGTGTACCCTAACTTGACCTTGGAGACCATGTACTGACGATGGCAGAGACTACACCTGGATCCCAGGAGGTAGGGCAGAGTTTTACTCCTCTCTGCAGGACAGTTGGACTTGACCGGGGTGAGAAACATCTACTGTGTTCAGCCATAGAGATTTTGATAGTTATCTGCCATAGCAATTAGAGTTACTTTAATACAAACTTGTTACTTCTCTGGCAGCAGATCCCTGGAGTGTGTGCAGTTTCAAAAGAAGAAAGAGCCTCAAAGGACGTGCTCAGGAATCACAATGTACAGGATGTTGGAAGGAGCCCCTGAGGGTATCCTTTCAATAATAAATTATTGTGCCCTCACTAAGGAGTCAGGCCAAGAATGGCCTTGGGATTTGCCTTTTTGTTCATTGACACACAGTAGGTACTCAGTAAGTATCTGTTAAATAAATGATGGTGTGGGGGGCGGGAAGGCCCTTAGGGTAGAATATTCTCTGCTTTCTATGGGGACCGCAGGGAAGCACTTAGATTATGATATGACAATTACTTTCAATGACTTGTAGAAATTATATAACTAAGTACTTTTCAGATAGCCAACGTGTCCCATTTTTATAAAATTATAGCTGCTTGAATGTAAATTAAAGTGCAAATAAGGTCATTTTGTGGCTTTTTTTTCTATCAGCATACAAATTAACAGGGTTTTTATGATAACATATTAATTTGCCTAAGCTAAAAGAGTAGCTAAATTGGACTTACATTTCTTTTTAATGACTTGCTTAGCTGAAAATGCATGTTAATTCTGCAGCTCATTCTCATAGTAATTACTTAGCATCATAAAGTGAAATGCAAATGGTCACTTGGACACATCTTCCTAACTACACTGATTTGCCAGGATTGCTCAGAAAATGGAGCTGATCTCAAAATCACATGTTCACGCTCCCTGAGGGTGAGAGGGCTTCTTTCAGCTGCCCTGCCCCACTCAGTCTTCTTTTGCTCCCACTCTGCCCTGTGACAGCATCGGTAGTGTTAGGATGCAACTGATTTGTTTCTGTGTCTGTCTACCCAACTGAAGGAAGGGCAAAGCAGAACAAGGTCTTACTCTTCTTTGATTCTCAAAGCTTAAGTCACAGCTTGACACTTAGTAGGTGCTCAACTAATGTTGAATGAACAAATGAAAAGAGATAGAAAAAGTGAACCCAGTAATCATTTGGCTGCTGAGACTAGGAAAACAGCATCATCAATGCATCATAAATGTACTCGTTTGAGTTATCAGTGGCAATCACATTATGTATGCAAAGATACATCAGCTAAGCTTGCCCCTGAAAATTTACTCAGTTGGCCAACACACATAACTAAGCACCCTATGTACAGAATGGCAAATAAAAAACATTTTGGGCTCTTGGGGTGCTCAGTCTATAGGAGGAGAAGATTCATAAAAAGACATAAGCCTAAGGTGTTTAGTAATACAACACAAGTGCGTAGAAAGGGCACAGCCCTGGGAACAGCTAACTGCCTTCAGCAGTCTCAAACTCCACTTCAGAGGAGAGTTGACGTTCAAGCTATAAATTAAACGGTGTGAAAAGGTTTGGCTTGGAGAGAGAGGGGTTTCTCACAAATAACACCCGATATATTTTGTACAGAGTTTGATTAAAGAAATCACTATTCATTTTAGACTATGTCTTAGAAAGTTTCATAGGTGCAATGGACTACGTAACACCTCTTTGTCACGTCTAGTTCTCTCAATGAAACAGACATGACAAATGACCTTCTTTCTTTTAAGAACAGCTCATCAAAGATTTAAGGTGATACAAAAACTCAGTTATCACAGTGATGGATGGAGCTTGATCACCAGGGGCAGCCCTAGTGAAAAGATTTCCAGGGAACAATTAATAGCACCATCCATGGGGAGCACCACAGATGGGGACAGTGATGTTAAGAGGCGCGTGTGTCACCTATTAATTGAGTCTTTGGTCATCTCCTAGGATTGGGGAGGACCGATGAAATGAAGGCAGAGAGTAGATGGGTCAATTTTCCAGAAAAACATGGACACGTGCCAGTACCACCTGAAAAATACCATTGTGGAGAAGGATACTTCTTTAGAACCAACAAACCTACACCCTTAAATGATGGCATTTCATGTATGTTTGGGCACCTAAAGCAATTTCAGGAACAAATAAGAAAATAGTTCCTGCCTTGCATTAATACATATAGAAGCCTGGATATTGATTTCCTGGACTATGGATCACCCTGCCACACTGCAAAAGTTTATTTATTGTCCTGCAGTGCCAAAAGCAGGGCTTGCAAATTCTAATTAAAATTTAAATGAAAGTAATCATCAGATACAAGAGACCCACAGGCTAAGGGATTAAAATAAATTATGTTGTGATGGTATTTGAAAGTAAGAAAATAAAAAATCAGGATGACTTTTTTTAAAAAAAAAGGAAATAGAAGATCAGGATGGCGTTCTTAAAAAAAAAAAAAACTTCTGCAAATATAAGGAATGACAAACTGTCATGTTTCAAGGACTATGCTGTAAGAAAAAAATAATGAAAACTGAAAATAAAACCTCACTCTATTCATATTGTTTTTCAATAGACAACCAAGGCTGCTTAACTGAATTCCATCAGCTGTAGAATATGATAAGGATGTCTAAAGAAAGTGCAATAATTATTTTGCGGACTTTTAAAAACAGGAGTTGTATGATGCGCTGGAGTTTTAAATAAGATCCATTTAAATGAGATTTGCTGCATAAAATATCACAGGAAAATGTCAGAAGTGCTAACCATGTCCCTCCCCTTAGGATCCTGTCAGCTCCTTTCTGGCAACCCTTTCCATACTGTTACATTTGCCATGGGTTCCAGCACTTAGGCCTTCCCACCACTGCTACAGGCCTCTATATCCCTTTATGAGTTTCTCTTCAAATCATCCTAATTTGAGCACACTATCTGTTTTCTACTCAGCCCCTGCAGTGGGATTCTGGTATTGGATTGCTCATGTACTTGAGAAATGCGGGCAGAACCTCCGTGCAAGGAGGAAACGGAAGACCAATGACTCAGGGCAAGGGGTGACATCAGTTACTCAAGTTGTCACCAGTGATGGCACGAGATGAAGTGTAGGCGAGGGGAAGGTGCTGGGAGGTCATGCTGGCGGAGGCACTTCATTGCTATGGTGACAGTAACGGCTGTAAAGATTATGAAGTCTCCTGGCTTCTTCTCGCAGCCCGAGAAGGTGTACAAGAGGAAAAGAGAAATGGAGATCTGTGACTACACAGCTGAGAACATACAGGCGTAAGCCAGAAAGCCTCCCAAGCCACTTGTCTCCTGCAGTCTCAGCAATCCTTCATCCTCTAAGAGTCACAGGGCAGAAAGGGCTGAGGAGCGAGCCCAGAACCCGTCTGTGAAGACTGCACAGCTGCGTGCCAGCCACGTGACCAGCTCCACCGGGCATCTGAGGTTAAGGTAAGGCACTAGTGGGAAGGGAGAGTGACCCTGATAGATGGGATGGCAGCAGACACAAACAAAGCTGAAAATTCTGCACCACAAAATCCTCCTGCACGTGGGGACAAGTATTTCGTCCCCAAGAAAAACAGCCTCTCCCTGCATCATCTGTGGGTTATCATTAGGACTCACCCCAACCTCCTCTCATCACCTCTAGGTGAATTGCTAAGGTTTGGTCCCAGCACAGCCCAGAGGGAGAAGCATGAGACAGCCCATGTACCTTAAGATTGGCAGAACCTCGCCCATCTGTATTGGCAGGAACCAGGGGAGCACACGTGACTTTCCAAGGGCACTGGGCCAAGGAGGACAAAACATAAGACTTGATGTGGTTTAACTCATTGACAGGAGGCACAAGCCCCGGATTTAGGATTTAATGTTTTAGCTCAAAAGTGGCATTAGTGATCCGCCAAATTGTCAAATTAAAGCCTGGGCTCAAAGGTGGCCTAGGTTTACGCGGTCAAGTTGAACTTCCCTGCCACCCTGTAGAGCAGAGGTCAGCAAACTATGGCTCGTGAGCCAAATCTGGACTGCCATCTGTTTCCATACAATCTGCAAACCAAGAATGTTTTTCACAATTTTTACAAGTTAAAAAAAATATATAAACAAACAAAAACCTACTGGACTTTGGCAAGAATAACGATTACATATTGCCTCTTGGCTCACCAAGCCTGAAATATCTGTTATCTGGCCCTGTACAGAAGTTGACTAAGCTGACTCCTGCTGTTGGGAAAAGAGTCTGAGGCTTTAGAGAGAGGGGAGTGCTGGGTGGGTGGGTCTCTGAGCATCCCGAACCCCTAACCACAACTCCCACACTGCTCCATGACTAGGGGAGATGGAGGGAAAGCACCCTTGGAAAGCTGTGGTGGCTGTCCTCAGTCTGATGTCTGTCTTCTCAGGATGCAGATGGTGGTGGGGCGGAGGGGGCTGGGGATGCTGACATGGAATCAGGTCCTTTGGTCTCAATGGAGACAAAGGGATCCAAGAGCAGAAGCCAGCTGGTGGCACTTAACCGTCAGTGACAACATGGACACAAGACATCACAGGGATGAGTGGTAATCGGAGCCTTGATCCACAAGGACGTGGGGTGATGACTAAATGATCCCAGGATTCCAAAAAATGAAATAGGTAGTTGTACCTGACATACACAAGGGGGCAAAATCCAGGTCTGACGGGCTGAAACCTAATACAGTCACTATAGTGGGGATTCTCAGCCTCTTTCCAAGCTCCACCGACCCAAAGCTTCTCAACTGAGAGGTAGACGCTGGCTGCCCTTGAGGAAGCCCTGCAATGCTGTCTCAGAGCCATGCTGAGAATCAACCCTCAGGCCTTCCATGAAGGATCCTGTGGCTGTTTCCAGAGTGACTGTGCACGGGAGAAAGGGAAATACTCGGACCTTCCTCAAGTTAGATACTGGATCTGAAATCATAGTGCTCTCTGACACACTATCTGAAATATTGCATTCCAGTGGTGGGGGGGTGTGCAATATGGAGATAGCCAACACAGTCTTGGCTTGAGTCCCTCTCATAGTGGGTCCAGTGGCATCAGACAGCCATCCTGGGGCTGTTTCCCAAGTCCCAGAATGTACAGAAGCCAATACTTTTATCAACTGTAAAAATCCCCACCTCGGTTCCCTGCTTCAGGGAGTAGGGCCAAATGACATTCCTAGAACCACCCTGCCCAGTCCATAAACTGCAATCACTGCCACACACCTGGTGGACTCACAGAGATCGGTGCTGCCATCCCAGACTTGAAGAATTAAAGAGTGGTTATTCCTATCTTATCTTAACTCAGAGAAAGCCAGATGGTTTGTGGAGACTATTAGGAGACAACCACAAACTGAACCAAGTAGTCCTGCCAACCACAGCTGTGGTTCCAGAAGTGGTATTTTTATCATAGAAATCAACACTGACTGTGGCATCTGGCATACAGCTACTGACCAGGCAAACGCTATTTGCCCCCATGCCCACCAGTAAAAGAAGCCACATTTAGTTTGCTTTCAGTGACTGAGGGGAAAGTATACCTTGACTGTTAGCATCAGGCCTGTGTCATGTTATCACCTGGAGCACTTCTGCCAGCACCATTATCTGTGGATGTGGACAATGCCTTATCCATTTGCTGCGGTGTCTCTTTCAACATGGCGTCTGTCCAGGGAACGTATTTTAAGGCAAGAGAAGTGCAGCGTGGCACTCTTGCCACAATTTACCTCCTCCTCAACCCTAAAGCCCAGGTCCAGATGCAAGGAGGAGAGATGAGAGTGTTCCTATCCTAACTGTAACCCTAATACCTAATAACCCACTTTTAGAATTTTTGCTTCTCATCCCCATGACCTTGACCACAGAGACTCCGAAGTCTGACTGCCTAAGGGAAAAATGCTTCTATTGTGTCAGGAAACACAGCCAGAGTTCCATTGTGTTAGAAGCTGAGATTTCCCCTGGGTAGTTTGGCTTGGTCATACTACTGAATAACAGGCAGAGAAAGATTCAAAGATTCATCACAATTACCAGAGAGAAACTGAGGTGCTAATGCAACATGGAGGACTGTGCTTGGAAGCAGGAAACACAGAAGCAACCCGGTAAAGAAGGGACTGCCAAGGGCTGAGATTCTGGAAGGATAAATGTTTGGGCCACCTCTTTCCAGTCCCATCTAGCTGAGGAGCTGGAAAAACATACGGGAAACAGGGAGCAGAGATGGGAGAAGACAGCTTGTGCTACAGTCAAGGACTGCCACAGCTATATTTACACTGTTCCTTCTTCCTTTGCTATTGGTTTGAGGAGGGAGTATCAGTGAGTGACATTATTTAACCATGAGCCATTACTGAATGGGACTTCGTGTGTCCCCTGTGAAGGGAACAAGAACTTTTCACTTAGACAAAAGACGAGCACATCTACTGAGAGGCAAAAAGAGGAGACTGTGCTAGATACCATCCACTCCCCTTCTAGATCTTCTCCCCACGCTTCTCCATCCTGCCCTGTGCACTGAGACGATCACTGGAATGGATTCATAATGGGCTCCCCCTTCCAGTGGCTTCTGGTTGGGTTCTGCCAATGGAGGCACCAGCAGACGACCGGAGGGTGAAAGGAGAGCGATGCCAGGATATTTACTCTCTCAGTTCCTTCCCTGTGGGATCAGGGAACCTGTGCTAAACATGGAGTGTGTAACATTAAAACAGACTTTTGAATTTTTAATGTTAATTTTAGCTTAGTGGAAACTGCATCTGCCAGCAGCTCCCTCATACCCCAACCCCTTCAGGCTTAGGGGAGGTAAACACAGCTGCGGTTACTGGCCCTAGAGCGCTGTCCTGTTTCTATGGTTTCCTTACACCCTGCCCACACCTTTGCAAATGGTCCATTATTACATTCTTACATTACCCCAATTTAAGTATTCCATCTGTTTCGTACTAAGACCTAGATTCATATAGATAGCATCAACAGTGTAAAATAAAATGCAGCTTTTGTGAGGCATTATTTTTCTTTGTTGTTTTTTTTTAACGTATACACACAACATATGACGAGGTAAATTCAAGTAAAGCACTTGAGGCAAAAGCACAGCTTATCTGAAAGGTGTCTGTGTGTGGGTGTGCATGTGTGTGAGAGGCAAAGAGGAGATTCCTGCCAAGAATCCTAAGCCTAAAAAGGGAGAGGAAACTACAGTGACAGTCAATTTAGGGGTGAGGATTCCACATCTACGTACCTGATCTACCAACTGGGAACCCTTCTAGGACAGAATTCTGGACAGAAATAGGAAATAATTGCTTGTAGTGAGTACATGATTGTTGCTTGACTACCCAACATCTATTTCCTCTTCTTTGGCTAACAGCATCCTAATTTTTTTGGGGGGCCTTCCCTCTACTATCCTACTTCCACATGATTCAAATAAAATGGACCTAATCTATCCCCATATCTACAAGGGGGCAAGAGACCCAGGCCTGTCTTGCCAATTAGAGTAACACATCCCCTTGACCGCAGATATTGATTCAAGGAAAACTATATGAGAGTATTAGAGTCATATTTTGGGACTTTTGCTGCAGTGACCTGGAGCAAGGCATCCAGATGGCTGGAGTCACTTGCAACTAAGCCACCTTGCAACTCAGAGTGGACAGCCTGCCCGAGAAGGAAGCCAACCCAAAGAAAAACAGACTAGAAACACAGGGAGCAGTTGTGATGACACTGTTGGTGTCCCCTGGATCAAACCATGCCTGAAGCTAGCTAGATATTCCTTTGGACTCGTCTTTTGCTCAAGGCACTTTGAGTTGGGTGTTCTGTCACCTACAATAGAAACAGTTCTTACTATCAGTGACTTATTAAGGACAAGGTGGTGAGATGAGGTTACCCTGGGTGTAGGAATTAAGAGGGCAGATAACAAAGAATTTAAAAACAACAACAGAACCCACTACGAGTCAGTCTGCTTTTTAGTATTACCATTCATTGGCAATTTTAAACCTTATTAAAATATTCCTCCCTCCAAAATCTTTTCATTAGTCAAAGTTCTAAATAACGGTTGAAGTTACTGTTAAATTTTAATAACATGTATATTAACACATGTAAGCTTTAAATCAGGCTTTTTAAAAATCAATTATCTATAAGAAACTTGATATTCTAATTGGAAATTAATTCAGAGAACTCAGTTACGTAGTTGGCCTCCAGACTTAAGTGGACTCAGCTACATACCTTCACTTCAAGCGTTAAGTTTGTTATGGCTGCTCAAAAGAGATAGACGGTGCTCAGCCTCGGGGAGATCGGAGAGGCTCCCCAAAGGAGCCAACACCTGAGTTGAGTATTGAAGATCAAAGCCTTCATCTCATGCAGGATTCGTCTGCCAGATTCCTAACTGGTCACCCTTTTTCTGTTCTAACCACCCTAAAGTGTACTCTCATCACATCACCCAGATCCTCTTAAGACACACTTCTGCTAAAAAACTCACACACACACACAAATTAATTAATTTAAAAAATGGGGGGGAAAAAAAGAACTCACAATAACTTCCCATGTCAATGAGCCCAAAGACAAAATTACACTGACCAAAAAGTCACGCATGATCTGTACACTCCACTCCCAGCCCATCCCCCTCAGTCTGGCTTCCTTCCTCTTCAATGAGCCCTCCAAGCAAGCTCCTGCCTCAGAGCCTTTGCATTTGCTGTTCTCTCTGCTGGGACCCCTTCCAGCTCCCCTCCATCCCAAGGGCTCGTGGCTTTCTTCCTCACTTCCTTAAGGCATCTGATAAGCACCTTATCAGTTCGACTTTCCTTTCCCTGCAATAATTAGCAACACTGTGCCACCCCAACACCCCCCCTTGGTGATCCCACTTACTCTGTTTATTATTCACAATAGCACTTCTAGTCACCTGACATTCTATTTATTTACTTGGTTATCTGTTCATCCTCTGTCTCTTCCAATAGAATGTAAGTTCCAGGAAAGCTGTACTCACACGGCTTAGAAAAATACCTGGGCCTAGAGTAGGCTCTTAATACATATTTGAGAATGAGTGAACCCAGGAAGGGCCTTTTGGGCATTGGAGAAACTGCTTAGACAAAGGATAGGGACATGGGAAAGTGCGCTTCATTTAGGGAGAATAAATTTAAATCTAGAAGGGAGAATATGGAAAGGTAGGCAAGTAGGGACTGGATCACAACAGCCTTGTGTACATATGTCTTTCCAGATGCCTGAAATCCTTTCTGGAGCCAGGGATCCAGGCAGAGTTTTCACTGACCAAGGTGAGCACACAAAACAGCCAAACTGATATTCCCTCAACACCTCAGAATAACATGTATTAAGCACTTTTTGAACCCAATAAAATTCTTCGCAATCCCTGGTGAAGTAATAAACTTTGAATCAATAACTACGCATTAGCCAAGCTTTAGCATCAGAATTTCCTCCTAATTATAATGCCCAGTGGAAAGATGGTCAAGATGCAAGCTCAGCATCTGGCTCCAAAACAGTTTATATGCAAATACATCATCCCTCCAGCCACAGTCGCACTAATGGTCCTTCTTTAAATAAAGCTTTTTTAAAGGCCCTGGTGGCAAGGAAAATTCAACCTGAGAATTCACATTAAACTACTTCTTTGTCCATGGAAAATTAGCCAAAGTGCTACCAAGGAGGTGACATGTCCACAGTGCACTTTGTGCAACCACAAGTGTTAAGATACTTGATGTCAAATAGTCAGTTATTGAGCACCTATTATGTGTCAGGCAAGTTTTGGGTCCTTTTCATTAATCTAGTGCCCACTGAATGTCACACATAGTGCTAGATAACCAGGGTTAAAGAAGAATTGGACATCCTTCCTCAGCTGAAGCCATAAACACAATCATGTTATAGGTTCCACACTATGATAGGGAGGCAGAAAGAATGTGTTCTCATAGAGTGAATGCTTAAAAATACTTTAAATGTTTAAGTCTTCAAATCATCTGTGATCCATGTATAGAAGGTATGTGATTTGCATCTCTTATACATTTTTATGGGCTTCAGACACTAGAAGTATTTCAGTATATCAATTAGGATGGACTTGGTTCTGCCAAAGTAACAAACAACCCTCCAAAAAATCTCACTGACTTACAATGTGTGATCAAAACATACGGTGACTGTTTAAATAAAAAAAATTGTTATTACAGTAAAACACATGTTGCCATTAATCCCCCTCAAAATACTCCCCCTTGCTTCGAACACACTTATCCCAGTGTTCTTACCACTTTCTGAAGCAGTTCTGGAAGTCCTCTTTTTTATCTTTAGTTGTGCTGTCGTGGCTGCCTTGATGTCCTGAATCGATTCAAAACATTTGCCTTTCATGGACATTTTGACTTTTGGGAAGAGCCAGAAGTCACACAGTGACAGATCTGGTGAATAAGGTGGATGAGGACACACTACAATGTTTTTATTTGACAGAAATTGCCGTACCAGAAACGATGTGTAACACGGAGTGCTGTCATGATGGAGGATGAAACCGTTTGCTCCTTTCATGTTAATGTGTTATTCGTGATCCATGATTTACGGCACACTTTAAAACACACTTTCAACAGTAGCTCACACCTGACTGACTACACCGAACAAGGTGAAACTTGTCACACACTGTTACTAATGTTCCACGCCTCACTTCCCATATTGAAGATCCCTGCCTTTCCGTTGGATGGCACTCAGCAGCAGCATTCACCGTATTTTGTGATCACAGCCCGTCGTAAAACAACAAAAAATTATTTCTTGCTCACATTATATGTGCCATTGTGAGTCAGCTGGAGGACCCTGTTCACATCACCACTTAGAGACGCAAGTGGATACAACAGTTACTGTCAAAAATTAGAAGAAATTAAGGCACACATTAGCTCTTAAGGTTTCTGCTTAGAAGTGACACGTGTCACTGCCACTCACATTCAATTGGCTGTAAGTCATATGGCCATATCTGAGTTCTACTGAGTAAGGAAGAGCAATTGTACTGCACTGTATCCCAAAAGAGGGACAGATTCAAAAGTTTGTGAGCAGCCCTGAAGACTATCTTAAAAGTACAACAGAAATGGAAGTTTGAAAGTGCTGTTCCCTAATACGTATGTGATGTCACTTTTTACCCTAAGCTTGACTTTCCTTGAGTGTTCCTTCTCTCCTTCTCTGGGAAATGAAAATCCAGATGCATGATGACTCCTTTTGTGAAAATCTAGTATTTGACACTTTCCTGTTCCTATTTGGCAACTTTGGGAATCTTGCTTTGAATATACATTTGAGTCACTGCTGTTGGGAGTAATTAGAAAATGAGGGAACTAGAGGTAGAAACAGAAAAGGACAGATGGTAGAAGAGTAGTGGATTTTGCAGTGAAGCTACTGGCAAGAAACAGGAAGCTGAAGGAAAATGGACCCCAAATCCTAAATCCACTCCATATTGTAAGAAGAAAGGAATTTAAGTCTTATAAGGATTTAAGTCACACCAACATTGACTATTTGAATGGAAAACCAGGAAAAGAATATAAGGACAAAAGCTTTTTCATGTGCAAATTATCTGTAATCAAATAAAAGAAATTAAGAGGGATCTTTTTTAAACTAAAAGGGAGCATAAAGTTTTTAAGAAGCAAAAGATACTAACTAGAAATTAATTACACAATCCAGGTCAATATAGAAAATGCCAATTTTCTCTGTTTAGTATGAGGTCTGTAGCTTTATTTTAGCAAATATAAAATATTACTTATATGGATTTTTATCAGCTGAGTTAAAAAGTTGCTTTTCCCAGCCCATGAAGTCCTCAATCTCAAATTCTCCTACCACCAATGATAGAATTTATATTTTCATACCCATCTCCCTGCTGAGGAATGAAGAAGGGATGGTTTACATTTCAGTTTTACTTTTTCTTGTCCTAATGGTTTGATTTAAAGTGGGGGAAGAGGGGCTTTCAGATGATCTTTATTTCATTTTGTCTTCTCATATTAACCTATCTAACAAGAAAAGTCTTTCATAAGTCTTTCATAAGAAAAGCAGTGACATAGGTTATTTTATAATTTGGAGTTAAGGACATTGTAGTTATATTACAACTTAGCTTCAGAGACAACCAATTTCTTTTTCATCCCACATCCAACCACTCCTCACAGACAACTGAGGTAGGGTACCCAAACTCTTATTTCACATGGATGGTTCAATGATGCCATCGTTTTGACAGCTGAACCCTGAAAATCTCGATGGCGCACCACACCTGTCTACATATCAGTCTCACGGGGAGGCCGGGTGGCCTGGAGTGTTATGACTGAGGGCTCCGGAGTTGGCACGCTCTGGTGTTTGCACTAAAGTTAGTGATGCTGGGTAGATAACTCTCTGTGCCCCTGTTTCCCTATATAAGGACTGTAGTGAGGATTAAATAAGATCACGAATGCAAAGCATTTAGCACCACGTGGGGAAAATAGTGAGTACCTCGTAAATGTCAGTTACTGTTATTATCACCTACTATAGTCATTCTATAATGATGGGCCCCACTACCCATAAGAACTGCTGGTTCTTATGCTTCAAATAGTGCATATATGAAATTGTCCATTTAAGGTTTTCTAAACCTTATAAATGCATTCTTATACCCACAGACTTCTTAGCAATAAAGAGCAGCTATTAAAAATGTGACAAAGTGCATGGCCCCTGACAGTGACCTCCAAATGTACCTGGACACCCTCTTGGGTGTTTCAAGAACACTTGAGTCTCTGAATGCCCAGTGAAGGCTTCTCCACTGACATGGGGCACCACACTGCACTGATTCTACTGAAACAAAAGCTCTATCACTTTAAATCTCGATGAACCCAGCTAGAGAAGAAAAGATAAGCCCACCTGAGAATTATATTTTGCTCATCTCTCCCTCAGCTGTACCCCCACATCCAATCAATCAGAAAGTCCTGCCAAGTTTCCCACTTAAATATTTTAAGATCCTTTGCTATCCTAAAAGATAAAGTCCATACTGCTTACCATGGCAAACACTATCTAGCTATCTGGCCCTTGTTTAATATCTTTCCACTGTCTGCCTCACAGGTGATTCTTGCACAATATGAAATTGCTTTGATTCTCATATTCACCTTGCTGTTTCCCACCTCCGGCCTTTGCTCACGTGGAAACACACTTCTCTCACCGTGGTCTGGCAAACTTCTTCTTACCCATCCTTCATGATACAACATAGACATCATCTTCCACAACCTCTTGCCCCCATCCTCACCTTGACCAGCTGAAACAGCTGCCCCTCTTGTGTGTTCTCAGAGTAACCTCTACCCATTTCTGCCATCATTCTCAACTCTGCTGTGTTCCAATGGTTGCTTTTCCTGTCTATTTTCCCCAACAGCTATGAGAGCTGGCCCTATACTTTATTCACCTTCTGACGTCCCAGTTCTCAGTATGGAGCCATGAACAGATGCTCAACAAAGAGTTCTGGAAAGAGAGAGCACGTTTATCCCCAGATATATTCCTAGTTACCAATATATACTTGTAAAAGTTCCTTAACGTCTATAGCAATCAATTGTCATCATTTGTAAAATAGAGAACCGGCTGGCTAAGTCCTCTGCCAACCATAAGGAACGATGGTTCTACATTGAACGATTTTCTAAAACCTGCATTTACAGTTAGAGGCAGAGATGAAAACTCTGGCTGATGATGTTCAAAGTTACTTAGCAAAGTAGTCATGATCTATATCTAACAACCCTCCTTTAACTTCGTTTCCAGGCTGCTCCCTTCCTTCACCCATTATTCCAGCCACACCATCAATTTCAATGTTCTCCAAATGCACTGCAAATTTTTCATGCCCATGGCTCTTTGTCCATTAAGTTTTCTAAGCTTTGAACACTGTCCATCCTCTCCTTGCCCAGGGAAATTCCACTCTTTCCTCTAGATGTGGCTGCAATGCAAGCTCTTCTGTGAAATTTCTTCCTTAATTAGATTTAGACTGCAGTGCTTGTCCCTTTTGCCTTAATTTTATAAAAGTTGTCTCTATGGTATTCAAAATACACAGAGCTTCTCACACAGTAGGTGTTAAATAAGTGCTTTATGTTCTATGTGAATGCATCCCTGATGTCACAATAAAATGAGAAAGCCCACTCAAAGGATAAATTGACAATGTCCAGACAAGAATTTTTAGTAACATTCTCCTTCTTGATATTTCAGCCATAAAAATAATGCAAAGCTACATATGAAAAAACATTCCGAGAAGAAAATGTTTATAACAATGAAAAACAGAAACAAACTCTCTAAGCATGACAGAGTACACCAATTCAGGAGACTATCACGAGGTCATTAAAAACGGTAATTTGAAGATGACTTGGAAATACAGAGTTAGAACACAAAATTAAATATATGACATGATTGTAACTAAAGAGCACGATGAATAAAGATTTGAATGATGGCCAGAAACTAGAAATAGGCCATTCTGCTCCAATGATGAGATTATGGAGAAAAAAAAATTTTTTATAAAGCTCCTCCAATGTTAGCATAATGTTGTTTTAGGAAATAATAATAATGATAATAAAATCTTAAGGACAGAAATAGAAGTTAATAATGACAAAAACAGAAATAAAGAAGAAAAAAAAAGAATGTGTCGAACCAAGCTGACATTACTAACACAAAAAAATATACACACAGATATAAAACATAAAGTGATACAGGGTCAAGCTTGAAAATAAGAAATGGAATATTCCAGGTACAGAGACAAAGAAGGAACTCAATTCCTGATTAGGAATCAGGACCTGATACACCTGTGGTCCAAATAGGTTTCAGATTAAGACATAAGAAACTAGGAGCTTGGGATAAAGCATATGAGGAGATAAAAGAAATGGACTTGAGACCAGGTGAGGTGAAAGCTGGTGTAAGTCTCCCTCCATGAAGCCCAGGAACTCAAAGGTCATCCAGTCCATGCAAAGGACACTAGATAAACTCTGCCCACATACCCAAGAAAGGAGCAAGGAATCTCATTCATTGCACATGCCATGAAGGAGAAAAAAAGATAAGTCCCCTGTGAGAAATCCAAACCCTTGATAATGGGTAGGTATAAAATTCAAATTCATATTCCCAAAGAGTGAGAATCCTGACTTGAGAAATTAGAAAAACAGAAAACAGTTCAAGATCTAAGTCAGTTGGAAGCAAAAATGAATTGGTTCTGAAAGGATCCACATAGGAGCCTGGACACGTGAAACCCTCCCCACATAAACAACCAAAACTTCTACTGAAGATAAACTACAAAGGAAATCTAAACACCACTGAGGAAATGGAACATGATGAGGAAGGCTGAATAGATAAAAATAATTTACAACTCAAGAACTGAATAAATAGTTTTAAAGAGACTATAAAATACGCGTATGTTTACTAAATCAAATGAGTTAAAAGGACTAGAACACAGCTCTATGGGAACAAAACATTGTTTTGAAAAAGAACCAAAAAGAAGCCAACTAAATTAGATTCATTAATTAGATAGACTGGGAGAATCGTGCAGAACGCAGCACTGAAAAATGAAGAAATGAAAAATATGAAAGATCCACTAAGAAACATGAAGGATAGAATACTCAACTCGGTGTATACACAAGTTCTGAAATGAAAAAGGATTCGAGAATGAGAAAGGGAAAATTCAAAATAAAGACTGAAAAATTTCCACAGCTGAAAGACATGACATGGGTCTCTGACACTTCTAAGTCTAACCACAGCTATCACAACTCCAAACTGCACTCCTGCAAAGAAAAGAGGAAATAGCTAAAACAAATAGAGACCAAGAAGGAAAGCATAATCAGAGCAACAGATTTCTCATCAGCTACAAAAGATGCAGAAAGCAATGAAAAAAATATCTTCTAAGAACTTCTAAGAAATTAAGAACGAAAGGAAAATAACTTACTTTAGAATTCTATACTCAGTAACACTATTATTCATGAAGTAAAACAAAGACATTTTCAACAAAATAAGATTTTACCACCCACAGAACCATAAATATGCTCGTTGTTAAGAACCAAACAGAATCCAGAAGGAATGAGAGAAATGCAAAAAGCAATAATAAATAAACTGGTTATCGTGTTGATAAATCTACATAAAACTACAGACAGTCCCAGACTTACGTTTCGGAAACTTGGTTGAGACTCCAAATTACTCTCTTCATGACTTAATGTTGCAAATATAATTTAGCAAGTTTTTAAGCAACAAAACACAAATTTCAAATGGAAAAAGTGTATACATGATAGATACAGACGGATGAAAAGTTCTAAGAGAAAATTAAACACAGTTGAATACTGAAAAAAGTAGACATGTATACAGACCATTTTGTGATGAACTATAAACTAGCCAAATTAACTTAAGAAGGAGTAAAACCTAGACAACAAAGAAGACAGTAAGAAATGGAATAGTATGTCCTGCAAAGCTTCTGCCCCCACCTCCCACATTCTCTGACCTCATCTCCATCCCTCACCTCTTCAGCCACATTAGCTTTATTGCCACTCCTCTCACATGGCAGGGTGCTCCCCCCTTAGGGTCCCGCTATGGTTTTCCCTCTGCCTGGATGTGTTCCTTTAGGTAGCTCTGCTTTATCGAACAGCTAGAGCAATTTTTTAAAAGCGAGTCACGTCAGATCCCTCTTCTATTTAAAGCCTTGCAATGGCTCCCAGTCTTAAGTACTCAAAACGGTGTAAGAGAGCGGGAATACTCCTGCCCCTAGCCCATTCTCTTTCAGACTTCATTTCCTGCTCTCTCCCGCTCCCTCACTCCGTCCACCACACTAGCCTTCTTGATTCCTTCAGTGTGCTGAGCGTGCTTCCATTGAGAACCTTCACACTTGCTGATTCTTCTCCTTGGAACACATCCGTACACCCACTGGCTCACTCCCTGTCCCCCTCAGCTCTTTGCTCAAATGTGTCCTGATCAATGAGGTCTTCCCTCACAATCTCATTTCCAATGCCGTTCTTGGTTGATTTACTTTGCTTTGTCTCATTTACCACCACCTGACGCATTACAGAATTACTTCTTTAAGAAATGTTAATTTTCAAGGAAATTATAAAAATATATAGCAGAAAATATAGGTAAATATCTATCTGCATTATAGATGTGGCAAGGATTTCTAAACACAAAAGTTAGGAGAGAATTCACAAAGAAAAAGATCGATAGGTTTTGACCTAAATAAAATTTCTTGGACTTGCCTAGTTCCAGTTGTCCTCAAATACTTTCAACTCATTTCAACCAACTGTCCATATTAAGAACACACTGCACAGCCTGGAAGACCATATGTTTGATGGTCAAAGCCCACAGGTCATGGCGATTTGAGGTACCACTGGAGTTTTGTGATCACAGTTAAAGAGGACAATTGATCTAATCCCTATTTTGGGAAATTTGTTAATATTGCAAGGCATGTATCCAATGGCTTGATGAGTAGAAATTTTCCTACATAGACATATGAACATGCAAAATGACATGTACAAGGAAACAAATTCATAGATACAGACTTTGAAATAGGAACCTAAATACCCATCAGTGAAGGGATGAACTAGGATACCCTCATACATTGGAATACATTTGAAGCTATAAAAGAGATAAGATGAAGCCTCTTGTGTGCTTATTTACATAGGATGTTTACCATGATACAGCAGTAAGTAAAAAAGCACAAGTAGAACAGTGTGTACCACGTATTACTGCTTGTTTTTTCAAAGGCCTAAAACTGAAACACTGATTGTCTCTGGGTTGAAGAATTTGGTTGCTAGGGGCAGTAAGGAGACTTTTCCCTGTATACTTCTTGTACCTTCAGAATTTGTAACACCTATATAAAAACAAAACACTTGAAAAAGACATACAGAACAATTTACCTTTATGTTTCTCTATCTAATATTCACAGTAACAATTACTGTCAATGACCCAAGTTCTTTTTTATTCTACTAAAATATGTCTCTATTGTAATAGGCAAATGTTCCCCAACTCAGAACAATGGCAACTACTGTATCTTCATACCAAGGACAGGATTCTTTTATTTTTCTTAGCAATTAATTCATGCATTCATTCAACTGTGGATTAGTTGAGTGCTCTCCATGTACCAACACATTTGCTGGGGTTACAAAGCAGAAAAGAAACCAGTCTTACCTTAAGGAGCTCACAATATACTAAGGAAGACAGAAGTAAACAGGCAACTCATTCAGTCCACACCTACTGATTAAGCACCCACTATGTGCAGGGCAAAGCAATACAACGTGTTAAGTATGAAAGAAAGAGGAAAAGCAGAGGCTGGAGAGGAGCTCAGACAGGGGCATCCAGCTCAATCAAGAGAGGTGAGTCCAAGGGACCAGTGGAAATTACCCAGACAATGGAGGGGATAAGAATGCGCCACCGTGTCCAAAGGCCAAGAAACCCTGTGGTACTTTCAGGAACCTACAAGTAGTTGGCTTGGCTTGAGCGAAGAGTGTGAGCGGGTCATGGGCAGAAAAGAGGCTGGAGCAATGGATCAAGAGAAGTGTGATCACCAGGGACGATATTCATGGGTTGTGATTTTAGCCCAAAAAACATCAGAGAGACACAAATATTTTCAAGCATTTAGGATTCCCAAACAGCAGTTTCCAAATGTGGTTGTACATCAGTGTCTCCAACAGAGCTTGATTTTCAGGTACCACCCTGACATACTGAATGAGAATTTTAGGGCACGGGACCCTAAATTTTTTTTTTTTAAGTTTTTCAAAGTCTGCCTGATGATTCTGATGGTGAACCAAGTTTGGAAACCACTGGTATCTAGGATCTCCTGGAACAGGGGTTCAAAATGCTCTGTTGGAAAAGTGAAAAACAATGTGATCTCATTTATGTGTGGGAAACAAAACTGGAAGCAACAAATGAACAAGACAAACAAACAAGAACTCAGAGACACAGACAACAGTTTAGTGGTTACCAGAGGGTAAGGGGGACGGGAGGTGGTAACAGAGGAAAAAGGGGGTCAAATCTATGGTGATGGAAGGAGAACTGACTCTGGATGGTGAACACACAATGTGAGATATAGATGATGGATTACAGAAATGTACACTTGAAACCTATGTAATTTTACTAACCAGTATCACCCCAATAAATTTAATAAAAATTAAAAATAATACCCTGCTGGAGACTGAAAAAGAGACAAGGAAGTGTTGAGCAAGCAGAAAGCTGGCTTCACTGGGCCGTTCCCAACACGTCAGCCACAGAAAATGGAAAGCAGGAACAATGGGACAACTCAAGACCAATCCCCCAAAAGGAAGCATTTACAAGTCTCATCTCACAAGGGGAACAAAACAAATGAGTCCAGTTGATACAGATATAAAAAACAACCAAAGTAAGAATAAATTTTTTTAAGTCGGTACAACATGCAAAAGCAGAGAATACCATTTAATATTATTTTCTCTTGGCCACATATTTGAAATTACAAACCCATATTGGGCATTTAGAAGAAAGCAGCACATATAACCTCCAGTGACCTGAAAACTGGGAGGTTTTTTTTTCACAATCTGAAGCAAAATGAGAAGCGGCAACACACTACTGTACCAGGTCAACATAATTCTTTACAGAGGACTGGCAAGAACTGAAAATTCACAACCCTTTAATGCACCAAAGTAAACATTCATCTCTATTTTGGGCTGCCTTCCTTTTTAAAATTTGCTTTGGCCACAGTTTGAGGTATTTTGCAAGACATAATTACACAGCATTCCGACATGAAAACAGAAGGAAAGGAATGGGAAAAAAATAAGGAAAACCAAACCACCCGCAGAGGTCTATTTTTAAATATATTAACAGTCTTATTTCTACATGAGTCACCTACTAAATAGAAATATCACCCACAATTCCACCTGAGCTGCATAGTGTTTTCTTTCAGAAAGCTAGGAGTATGTTTATTAAATTTATTCATTCATTCATCCCCTATGTATTTACTGAGCACCCACTCTGAGGCGGGCACTGTGATAGGTGCGATAACCTGGCAATCAAGACAGTATTCTCCTTGCCTTCACCTCACATACTGGTGAAAACAGACACCAGACAAAGCAGAACGAGGACATGCGGTAAGTACTGTGAAGGGGAGGCACAGGATGCTGAGGGAAAATACAACGTGGGGACCTATTCCAGCCTGGAGGGTCATGAAGAGCAGCCTCTGTGGACTTTGCTAAAGGTGTGAGCGGAAAAATCAGTAGAAGTTAGAGAGCAAGGGAAGGAAACGAGTATCCGTATGTGTGCATAGATTAGGAGGCCAAGCAGGAAGGGAGTGAGGGTATATTCCAGGTAGAGGGAACAGCATAAGAAAATGTGTAGAAATTCGATAGAACCTCTTATGCTTTAGAAATTGAGAAAATTCTTATGGTCAAGCATATGGAGCAAAAGGAGAGTATCAAGAAAGGAGGCTGGAGAGATAGGCAGGGGATAGACACAGTATCTAATTCTTCCAGAACATTCCATGAATTAAGCAGAGATGGGTAACCCTTTTGTCTCAGTTTGCAATCAGCTCTACAACATAAAAGTTAAGTGCCTTGGCCAGGGTCACCAAATCAGAGCAAAGTCGTAACTCTGCAGCACTAAATCCATTAGTCTAATAGTTTCATCAGATACTCCAATCAGAATATTGCTTTAGTTCCAAATTATGTAAAATTCATAACAATTTAAAAGAAGAGAATCAATGCAACAACATGGATGGATCTAGAGGGTATCAGGCTGAGAGAAATAAGTCAGACTGAGAAAAACAAATACCATATGATCTCACTTATATGTTGAATCTAAAGAACAGAATAAATGAACAAAGAAAACAGAGACAGACTCATAGATACAAAGAATAAACTGATGGTTTCCAGAGGGGAAGAGGGTCAGGGAGCTGGGTGGAAAAGGTGAAGGAATTAAGAAATGCAAATGAGTAATTACAAACAGTAATGAATAGTCATGGGGATGTAAAGTACAGCATACAGAATATAGTGAGTGATGTTGTAACAACTATGTATAGAGCCGGGTGGGTACTAGACCAATGGGGGGAATCACTGCATGAGTTATATAAATGCCTAAACACTATGCTGTACACCTGAAATTAATATAAAATAATATTGAATGTCAACTGAAACTGAAAAAAAATACACAATTAAAAAATATAAATATAAAAATCAAAACACGTGCTATCCATACCTCTGTTTGAGTTATGGTGAATTTGAAAGCTTAAAATTCTTGTTTTCAATTGAATGAATGTGGTCTAAAATTAACTCCTAATGTTTTAATAGATATTAGCATCTATAAAAATTTTTTCTGCTCATAACATCACATTATTGAGCGATATTATAGTTTTTTCAAAATGTCACCATTGGGGAAACTGGGTGAACTGTACCTGGGTTCTCTCTGTATTATTTCTTAAAACTTCATGTGAAGCTACAATTATCTAAACAATACTTTCAATTGAAAAACTGAATATTTACCCAAAAACTAAGACATAAGAGAGAAAAATATGACCTTACTATATCACAAAAATCTTGATTTTTTTTTTCAGTGTACACTATTAATCCATTCAAGGTCTTGGAACTCTACAGAGCTAACACTTATCAAAGGATTTTCAGGTGCCAGATTCCCTGCTAATTAATTTGCAGTCTCATCTATGCTTCATAATTATAAGATCAATATATTATTATTTGTTTAAGTATTAGAAAACCATAGCACAGTGAAATAATTTTCATCGTCTCAGGGCTTCTGAGTGTCAACGCCAGGATTCAAACTCATGTTTGAGTGACCCCAAAGACCTGGTTTCTAAGTCACAAACCAGCTCCTAGGTTCTTTCCTTCCACAGGTCATTCACTCACTGTAGGCACCCATTTCCTCTATCAATGAAGAATTTGAACTAGATGACCTCTACCTTCATTTCCAGTTTTAAATATATGTAACCTTATACTGAAATGGTAAAATAAATGTTACATATGCTATCTAAAAACAACTCTAAAATAAAACAAAATACCTCTTTTTTTTTTCATCCCCCTCTTCCTTTAGTCTGGATGGCTAGTAGAATGAGCATGCTTTGTTTATTTCTTTGAAATTTCATCATACAGACAGTATATCTATATGATCATAGAGATACGTGTCATAATAATATATACATATATCATATAGACAATAAAAAGATTCAATAGCAAGTATTTTAAGCCATTTTTTAAAGTAAGCAGATTTATTGGCTTATGTTACTGAAATGTGAGAGGACAGGCTGGTTTCAAGCACAGATGGATGCTAAACAATATGGTCTTGTGAGAGACAAAGGAGGAAGAAAGAAGGCTTGTTTCAAGCTGAAAAGGGGACACTGACTTTGACCCCAAGCCATTTCTAGCCTTTAAGCATCAGAGTAATTACTATATGTCACCCAGTCTTCTGCCCAGATCAACTTTGTTTCAGGTGCTATCCCAGAAATTTTTAATACTCCCTTTAACTCACAGCCCTGCTCCAGGTCCCATTCCTCTCTCTGGCCCCTTCACAGCTTCTTACAAGAATTATGTGCACTCACTGTCTCCATCCGCCATCTCACCTTCTGTTCAGTCTTGAATCCCTCTAATTCTCTCCTACACCCAAATCCCACCAAATCACTTGTGCTTGGGGTACAATGACTTCTATCTTGCCAATATGATGGTCCTTTTCTGCTCTCAGCTTCTAAATCGTCCAGTAGAATTTGACAAAGTGGACAACTACCCTCCTGAAACCTCTCCTCTTGGGTTCAGCAATAAAATATTCTCCTGGTTTTCTCCCTTCCTCCTGGCTGTTCCTTTTCAATCTTTCTCACAACCTTCTCTTCGTCTATGCACCTGCATTTCTCCAGGACTTTGCCCAAGACCCTCTTTTCTTTTCTCTCTTCCTTGCCAAACTCCCTCATTCCTGTGGTTTCAATATTATGAATATATTAACACTCCCAAGTTTCCCTCTTGTTTTGACTGTTCCTCTGGCTATTTATACCTCCACGTGGATGCCTCATAGGCTTTTCCAAGCATGAAAAGCCCCAAACATAATTTTTCATCTCTCTTTCTTCATCCCCCCTCTTCAGAAAGTCAGCTTCTCCTATTTCTGATCTCAATAAAGGGCTCCACCACCCACCCATGAGGCAGGCCAAAAACATCCTCTATCTTACCATCCCACACAGCTGGTCTATTGGCAAGTCTTGCCAACTCAGCTCCCAAAACGTTTCTTGAATCTATTTACTTCTCTCCATCCCCTCGTTCCCCACTCCAGTCACAAACCACATCCTCCTTCCGCTGACCCAGACTCTTAACTGATCTCCTCACACAGGCCCCGCACAGTACATTATCCACAAAAGACAGAGGAACCGCTGGAAAATGAAATTCAGAACATGTTACTCTCCTACTTGAAACCCATAAATGGTTTCCCAACCCATATAGGATGAAGTATAAACCCAGTTCCACCTCAGAGTACTTGCCCTCAGATCTGCAACTTCTCATCATTCCCGTCTCTTCCCTAAGTATCTCACGTCTTCCCTCATGGCCCCACCCAATTCCATCATCCTGCTTTCTTTTCTTTATAGCCCTTAGCACTGGATGAAATTATCTTTCTAATTTAGTTCCTATTACCATGTAATTCCCTCCTCTAGACTGTCAACTCCATGAAGGCAGGTACCTGGCTTGTCTCATTCACTCTAATGCCCAAAACATTACCTGACATAGACTGCACACTCAATAAATAACTGCTGAGTGAATGAATGAATGCAGCATGGACACCTTCACTGTGCCTTGTCTTGACTTTGATTTTAAGTGAAGGAATAGAAAATAAAGTGATAAGTAGATTTTAGTTTAACTTCCAACTGAAGAGAAGTGTCCAATAATGCCAACGTTCTTTCCTTCTGGCCAGTTTTTCAATATGAACTCATGACATATTTCAGATTGAAGTCTAAACTCTCACAACCACTCAGATTATTCCATGCCACTCTATCAGTATGAAATAATTACTCTAAAATGACTAATTTAAACCATTTCTTTCTCCTTACTCAAAATTCTAACCAAGTTAAAAGTGATTTTGTATGTATTGGAGGGATAGAAGTCCTTCCTACCAAGTCATTCCTTTTTGCATCTGATGCCTTCTACATTGCAAGGTACTGTTTTTATACCAGTAAGACACTTTATCCCGTTACACACTTTGATAAGGGTTTGGATCTATAAGTTTGGGGCCAGAAATTGGGTTGAGTTAAACTGCTCTATAAAAAGAAATTGATGTTCTCAGGAGCAGATGGTGTGAAGGGTATTTCCTCAATATAGATTAGAAACATTTTCATACAGTTACAACATCATAGCAATGCAGAACATCAGAAATTGAGACACTTCTTTAGGGAACCTGTTAATTCTCGACTTGGCTTGACAATAGTTTCTTCTCTCAGAATCATGACTTTGATGATGGTGGTGGTGGTGGCCACTAATAATTACTAAGGACTGATGATGTGCCAAACACAGTCCTAAGCACTTGGGAGTGCATTATTTCAGTCTTCTTCACAGTTTCCCTAGAGTCACCCAGAGAGTAAATGATGGAGTTATATTAGAACCGGGATTTGCCCATGCTCTTTTTTCTTTAGAAAATTTATTGGGGTGACATTGGTTAGTAAAATTATATACGAGGTCTGACAATTACATTTGCGAACTTGTTGCAATGATGTTGCTGACCTTTTCTTGATATCAGAGGGATTATAAATTATGAATTTGTACCAACTGGACAGTTAACCAAGTTTACTATTTGGAAGTGCTGAAAAGGCTGCATGAAAAAGTTAGACGACCTGAACTTTTCGTCAACAATTCATGGCTCTTGCATTGCGACAATGCACCAGCTCACATGGCACTGTCTGTGAGGGAGTTTTTAGCCAGTAAACAAATAACTGTATTGGAACACCCTCCCTACTAACCTTATCTGGCCCCCAATGACTTCTTTCTTTACCCAAAGATAAAGGAAATATTGAAAGGAAGACATTTTGATGACCATCAAAGGTTATATGACAACAGCTCTGATGGTCATTCCAGAAAAAGAGTTCCAAAATTGCTTTGAAGAGTGGACTAGGTGCTGGCGTCGGTACATAGCTTCCCAAGGGGAGTACTTCGAAGGTAACCATAGTGATATTCAGCAAAGAGGTATGCAGCACTTTTTCTAGGGTGCGTTCACAAACTTAACTGTCCTACCTTGTAGGTTTCAAGTGCACATTTCTATAATACATCATACATCCTTTATATATTGCATTGTGTGTTCACCACCCAGAGTCAGTTCTCTTTTCATCACCATGTATTTAATCCCCTTTTCCCTCTTCTACCATCTCCCCCTTGACCCTCTGGAAACCACTAAACTGTTACCTGTGTCTATGAGTTTTTGTTTCTTTGTCGTATTCCTTTGTTGCTTTCAGTTTTATATCCCACATATGAGTGAAGTCATATGACTCTTGACTTCTTCTGTCTGTGGCATGCTCTTGATCACAGTTTATCTATCACAATTCTAACAACAGGAACCACTGGCTGGTGATGCTGGTATGGGAGAAAGAAATTGTGTCATCTTGGAGTTGGTCCATGAAAGAAGAGACAGGCTGGGTTAAGACACAAACTTAAGATTTTAATCAAAGTGTTTATTAAACTTAGAAGTAAAACGTCATGATGTTATGCTCAGAAGTTCTAAAAAGGAACCAGAGACTCTAAAAAATGACATCTCAGTGCGTGTACACACACACACAGACACACACACACACACACACACACACACACTTGCAAACAGCTCTAAAGAAAAGGCAAAAGATCACAGAAAATAATGTGGCTACAGAGGGTGTCTGGTTTTTTTAAAAAACTCATAAAAGATGGAAGGGGGTGCATATAACAAAGAATGAAATAGACAAGTAGCACTGACCTATAAGAAGAACATCAGAAAATTTTAACTAAAGCCAGGAATGAGCTGGAGTCTGTGAAAAATGCCAAAGATGACAAAAAGGTTAGGCTGCAAAAACAAAAATAAAACAAGGACATTTAGAGCCAGAAAATGAACAAAGAATATCATGTCCTTGGCTTTGGGTGGGGGATGGACATTGCAGTATTAGAATTTGTCAGGACCTATACAGGATATTTGGCTGAGATATACGCCAGTGTTGGGTCCACTAATTTGGTTGACTCAGCACCCAGGAAGATTGGACACCCACAAGGAGGCAATGTACCTTTCTTAAAACACACTGACAAAAATGTCATAGAAGATGGACAACCAACTTCTATTTAATTATTATATTCTACAAAAAGCAAACAGAAAAAGGTAGACTAAATATCTCTACCACTGGTACATACATAGGAGGCGGGAGGAGAGGGAGAGAGACCAAACACTCATTAGCACATGATTAAGAAAATTCACAATAAGCGGGAATACTATGGAACCCATGTCTCTGTGAAGAAAAGCAGTGCAGCAGAGAAGACAAATCAATACATATCTCAGACTAATGCACATTTTACAATAATTCATTCGTTTTCTCAGAGTCCACGCTCACAGGCACAGCATCCTTGTTCTTTTGTTTTGTTTTTTTTGTCACCTTAAATGAACCAGTGGGCAGAATCCAAGTCCACTCAATCTACACAAAAGAAACCAAGTTCTGCCTAAAAAAGTCTTTAAAATGCTCATGTGTCTTAACTCTCCAGCAGCAAATTTCATACCAGCAGTTGGTCCTGGATATCATTGAAGAAAGATGTCACTGATTATAAAGAAAACCATGACATGCACTGAGGATGAAAAAATAAATAACCTAGCACCTAAACTCTGAAACAATGCTTTCTTATCACTAACATTTTTTCTATTTTATCATTATTGAAAGGCTCCTTTAAACTTAGTTAGATTGATATTTTTAACATATATTGTTCTTTTATGTACATTAAAAAGAAACAAATTGGTTAAGGTGTCCCTAAACTTTCTTCATTTGCAGAGTTTCATCTCCAAATCAGTTTTGACTAGGTGTTTCCAATCTCTGTTCTGTCCACACAAAATCATTCCCTGTACCATGGAGAGAGATCCTATGCTGTCTCTGAGATTTTCCTTTCAGCCACTGATACCCATTTTGCAAGTTCTGGTACAAACCTATAGCCAAAGGCAATGAATCACATCACAACTGCAGTCTGGCCAACAGCAAGTACAGGATGCATCCTGAGCCCAGAGCGCTAGGGATAAGCATCTTGGAAACAGTTTGCTATAGTATATCATTCTGGGAGAATCAATTCTGAATAATAATCTTCTAACTAAATGAAATAGGCCTATCTTCCCGGGTACCTCATCGCTGGTCTTTTCAGTCTTCCATTCCCCAAAGCTGGAACCTACACTTAATCTCCCTTCTCTTCCATCCACTATGTCTAACTATGTCCTTTTCGAGCCTCACTTCACAATGCCCAGTGGACTTGCCCCTTGCTCCTTAGTCCCACAGCCATGCCACAACCCACCTTACACACACTGTAGGACTGTGGTCTCCTACCTGCCTTTCTTCCCTGCAGTCCTTCTGCAACCCAATGTACTAGGATCGATGACCTTAAAACAGCCCTTTCATCATTAATTCCTTGCTCAAGCATTTCCATTGCCTCCCTTTTTCTCATGGTTCAAACACCAAACTCCTCTGAAGGCCCCCATAATCTGACTTCACTCAACTTATCAAACTATATTTTCTACCTTCCTCATCACACATCTGGCCTGATGTTTAGGCTGTTCTCCTCCCTCTCTTTTGAGCCCACCATATGCATGCCAACATCACATCTTTGCTCAAGCTACCGCCCACACCCCTTATCCAGTTCCAATCCCTTTCCTTTACAGTCTTCCTTGACTTTTCCCGACCCTGGGACTTGCCTTTTTTCTGTTTCCTATGATACGAATAGGGAGTATATTTTGGTTTTAGACTGAATGTGTGCTCTCTTCTTCTTCCCTGTGAGACTGTCAGCTTAAAATCATCAACACTGAACCAATCTTGGGGCTCAGTCATTTCCTGTCAAGTCGGGACCCAGGTCATTTTTAGTCCATGCTCCTTCCAGCCATCTGCTACGGCATCCTTCCCCTTCACCTCCACCAACTGCAGCCCGTTGGCACTGTTATATCTTATTCCAAACAGAATCATCACAAGCATCAGCTAATCAACCATGCTCCCTACCATGGCCACCAACAGGCAGATATGCTCCTGCGTAATAGTGAATACTCAAGGCTCGCTCACATTTAGCAGGATAAGCTGGTCTGTGCGCAAGGAAGGGGCAGTTACAAGAGCCATGAGGCTTTCTGAGAAATGGAATTGCTTAATCATGATGTTTGTGATGCTCCTATCAGACAATCTCATGCTGACTTGGAAATCTAAAGGAAAAAACAAATCTGTTGCAGCTGCACTTTTATGTGACTTAACCATTGAAACCTCTTTGCCCGGACTGTTAGGGATGAGAGAGCAATTTTTATTTATAATCCTGCTCCCAAACAATGATTAGACTATTGAGAGGGATCAAATGGTAGTGGGTTGAGGGAACAAACTCTGGAGCCAGATTGCTTCCATTGCACTCCCGGACCCACTGATTATTATAAGGTCACTTTGAACAAGTGACCTTAAAGTCTCTGTGCCTTGGTTTCCTCATCTGGAAATTGGAAATGACAAGAACATGACTTGTCATTTCTTGTCTCATAGGGCTGTTATAAGGATTAAGTGAAAAACATCTTAGAACAGTGCCTGATACAAAGCAAGTGCTCAATAAATATTACCTATCACTATCACTATATTATTATTATTATTACTATATTTACTTTTTAAAAACTAGTTGGAAGACCTGTTCCAAACATAAGGCAAAGCCTGGCTTCTCTGACATCCTTTGTTTGACCCACCCAATAAACAGTGCTTTGCTTTAATGCCTTGTCATGACCCCTCTTCTCTTCCAATGTAAATTCTCTCCTCTGGGGGTATTACCAACCCAGCTTCCCCCATGAATTCCAAACCTGCAGTCTAAGTGAAGACTCTTAACTGTCTGCTGACATCTTCCCGTGGATGAGCCTTCCACAGGAACTTCAACACCTCTCTCTCCTGGCTCCTCATTACCTATAGGATAACTCCAAATCCCTCAGCCCAGCCTTCTCGTGCACATCTCACAGGGTACACTTCAAGTGCCATCCCTTTCAATTTTCTAGGCTTTGGCTTATGCTATTCCCTTCACCTGAAATCCCTTGGCCCCTTTTCTCTATTCTAACATAAACTCCTTTGGAAGCATTTCCTGTGCCTTGCTGGAATACCTTCTCTTTCTCTATACTCTCAAAGTATCCTATTTCAAGTATTCTAGTATCATAGCTCTTATCGTATTATATGATAGTTACTGGCTTCTGTTTGTCTTGTCAAGTAAAAGTCAAAGACTTCTATTTTATTCATTTTTGTATCCCTAATGCCTAGTACAATGCCTGACACAACATGTTTTTCAAATTGATTAACAGGCTTCTGAGGCCAGGCAAACCTATAATAGGTGTTTTAAATACTTAACACAAATTCACATTTCCATCTGTGGGGACTCCAAAAACTAACTGACAGATGGAACATAAAGGGATGTAAGCGAGATGCATGTGCAAAGATTACTGACTCCAATAAATACCAGTTTGGTGGGGAGAATACTGTAAGAAATGCATTTGTATTTTTCTCACACTGTCATATTTTTCACCTGATGAATGGGGCCCTAAGGAAGTGGTCCTGCTGTCACTAATTGAAATGTACTTTCCTGACTTTCAGCTTGGGGTGTTTTGTTGATTCATGGAGCACCTTGCTTAATTAAATAACACAAGTGCTCGGTTACATAAGTGCACCAAATTTCCACTTCACAACTCAAGAGGCCATAGTGGAAGGAGCCATTCAGTATTAGATAATACTACATAGCTGAATATGCTGGCAACACCAGTTGCAACAGAAATGTTCAAATTATCCGCCTCTCTGCTGGCTGCCTGCAGCCATCCTGAGACATAGTGCCATTTTACATTTGTGTATTTTGGGGTATATTGTAGAGAAAACCTATAAGCACAGAAATTTCCACATGAAGAAAAAACAGCACAATTAAATCAATAAATCAATTGCCTATATTGCAGTAAAATAATCAACTACATTAACATTACAAATCACGCAACTAATACAGACATTCTGTTTACCTCTCCAAACTTTTTTTTAGCGATTTCGTTTTCAGTACTTCGCAACATCAAAGCAATGATACCAGGGACAGGAAAAGTACTGCGTAGAGAATAGACTGCGGAGTCAAAACTCAGCCCTTCCATCGTCTATGACTTTCCTTCTATTTTCCTTCATCTCTCTAAGCCTCATCTGTGTGTGATTAAGGAAAAACCTGCTCCTTCTTACAAGTTGTATCCATAGTTCAGCCAATCAAAGTGAATTCAAAAATATATACAAAAGGTTCTTCACAAGCTGTTCAGGAGGTAAAATGAATGATACATTCTTCCCTCAAAGAACTCACCTGCAAACAGAGATCTAGCTAGGCCTGTCCTGCTGTGTGGGTGCAGTTAGCTCCAGCCCCAAGCCTAATTGTGGTACTTGCTACAATGTACTGAAGTTACATCCTCACATATCTTTGTCTCCTATTGGACCATAAGGCCCATGGAAACAGAGGCTACGTCTTGTTCATACACTGATTGCATCCATGGTGGGCTGGTTCCTCCTCCATCTCTGACCTCATTGCCCACTACGTTTCCCCTCCTTCATTCCACTCCAGACACACTGGCCTCCTTGCTGTTCCGCAAAATGCCAAGGAAACATGCCTCAGGGTCTTTAAACTTGCGTTCCTTTTGTCGTGATCACTCGTCCCCCAGATATCTGTATTGCTTGCTCCCTATGCTTGCTCCATCCGTTTTTGTTCAAATGTCCCCAGTGAGACCTTCCTCGACCAGTTTTTAAAATTGCTAGGCGTGTACCACAGCATTTTCTATCACCTTACCATGCGTTCTTTCCCTCACTAACACACATCCCAAATTCTACTCATCTTGCTCACTGTCTGCCTCACCCCCTCCCCAAAACACAAGCTCCCAACTTAGGAGTGTTTATGTACACTGCTATATACACTGTATATACAACACCTAAAATACGTGCTGGTGCACACATAATAAGTGGTTACTAAGTATGCAATGAATAAACAAACTATAGGACTTCTAAAAAACACAGCATGATGCAATCTGTGCTCTCAAGGAAATTAAAATTTCTGGAGATTGAAGGGAAAACTACTAGGGAACATTTTGTTTGGCCACTAACCATCTATGGTGCCTTCTTAATGGCATCCAAGTTTCCTTTTAGAGGGTTATTTGTCTCCCGCTATGTGCAGTCTTGGAGATGAGAAATCCAGGTGCCGGGCCTCCACTAAGGTCATCAAACGGGCAGATTCTGCCTCTCGCTGCCCTGGTACAGCTGGGCTGAGCGTATCACACAGTCTTCCTATCTGCACTCTGAGTAACTGCCACCACAGTGGAAGAAGTGCTTGGAGTTCATTCATCTCAGCAGTGGCTTGCTGCTCAGACTGCTCCTGCTATAAGCCCATTCCCCGGCCCTCACACCTCATCCATGTGGTACTGCCTATCCACTTCCAACCCTGGTTCTCAGGCTCCGGTGAATCCAGTGGGCTACTCATAGCCTTCCCCAAAATTCCTTCTCTTCACTCAAGTTTGCTAAATCTATTTCAAATATTTGTTACCCAAAGAACCCCAACTGATACAACATAAAGAAGAAAATAATTCAGGGCAGTATCTATTAAGTGACAAATAAATAAGTTTCCTTCTTTGGCGCAGAGGAGGACGCAAGTCCCACAGGCTCCATGTAAGAGATGTGACCAGACCGAATCTTTGAATAATGGACAGGATCTGATGGGTGGAGAAGGGTGACGCTCTGAGGCAAGGGAAACAAAACCTTTTAAGAACTCCTACTATAAACCAGGCACTCTGTGAGACAGTTTACTCAAGAATACTCAACTAGTAAAAAAAGTGATGAAACAGACTGGAGGCCAGATCAAAGTGTGGTTTCAAGGGGCTATAAGGTTAAGTGGCTTACAGAAGACGTGCTTAATTAGAGGAGAGCTGAAGAAGGTTTGATATTAAGGGTGAGGTGGTAAATGGTAGAACAGCTAAATTTAAACTTTCAGGCTATGACTTTTCATCTCTGAATATGATTCAGGAATGAAAGTAAGGCTAGAAACAAATTTGGTAAGAAACACAAATTTGAACATGAAATGGTGAATGAGTTCTCAAAAATAGTAAACTAATGTATCTGTGAATATTAATGACAGCGCCTTCCATTTCTTCATTACTCTTTCACACAATGTTTTTTCTTGAGCTGCAACAAACCCCAATGACTATCATCAGGTGCTGAAATGAAAGTGTTAAATGTAAGAAATAATTATTTTTTGCTTTTCATTTCTCAATTACCTAAAAAAATATATAGTCTGGGCATGATAAGTTCCATTTTCAATTTTCATTACCCTGTCCAGTTCCTCAATACCTTTTTCTTTGAAACTATGCACCCCCTCCCCTATACCCTTTCATATGGGCTTTAGCTCTAGTGTTCACAAATAAACTAAGAAAATAAACAACACAGTATTTTGAAAAAAATATTTCAGTTGGTTAGAAGTGTCATTCCCAAGCAATCAGTGTGCCATAAAATCTAAAAGCAAGTTGCCTCCACAAAAGTTTAAATATTTATTGAGCTGAGGTGCTTAAAGCATTAGCAAAATAATATGAACACTTCACTCAATATATGGGAGGTAATGAAACAGATCTGGAAAACAAAGCAATGATTAAAATTTTGTTTCCTTTATGTTCTCTTTATTTAAGATGGTATCTTGAAGACCATGTAGCCCAAAATAGTCCAATAAATTCATTCCTGTTGTGATCAAGTAAAACTGGCTGAGCACATCTTGAAAGGCAAGTGGTTTTGACTCGGCAGGATGGCTGGCTGAAATCATTAAGGAATAGGTCTGAACAAATACATAAGCAAAAAGCACAGCAAGAAAAGAATGATTAACGGGCTAAAGCAGATGCTCCGGCATCAGCATAAAATGTTTACATAAGTGAACACTTTACACACGTTTCTGAGAAACCAGAATGACTCCTGAGATGATGAGCAAAAGGTGGCGAATGTCATCAGTTCTGTGTGGATTGGGGAGGATAACGGTGGGGGGAATATTTAAAGAAACACATGTCACTCAGTGTTAGTTCTCCCTAACAAGTGTTTCAAAAATACTACTGGTCTTAAAAAAAGCAATACAAAAGATCAATGAATCCAAGAGCTGGTGTTTAGAGAAAATAAACAAAATTGACAAAGCTTAGCCGGACTCATCAAAAAAAGGAGAGAGAGGACCCAAATTAATAAAATCAGAAATGAAAGAGGATAAGACACCACAGAAATACAAAAAATTTAAAGAAATTACTATGAGCAACTATATGCCAACAAATTAGACAATCTGGAAGAAATGGACAATTTTCTAGAAGCATACAACCTTCCAAGGCTAACTCAAGAAGAAGCAGAAAACCTGAATAGACTGATTACCACCAGGGAAATTGAATCAGTAATCAACAAGCTTCCAACAAACAAAAGCCCTGGACCAGATGGCTTTACAGGTGAATTTTACAAAACATTCAAAAAAGAATTATCACCTATTCTCCTCAAGCTCTTCCAAAAAATCCAGGAGGGAAGGCTCCCAAACACTTTTTATGAAGCTACTATCACCCTGATCCCAAAATCAGACAAAGACATTACAGAAAAAGAAAACTACTGGCAGATATCCTAATGAACATAGATGCAAAAATCCTCAACAAAATATTAGCGAACAGAATTCAGCAATACATTTAAAAGATCATAAACCATGATCAAGTGGGATTCATCCCTGGTATGCAAGTGTGGTTCAACATCCTCAAATCAATTAATATGATACACCACATTAACAAAATGAAAAATAAAAATCATATCACCATATCAATAGATGCAGAAAAAGCATTTGACAAAATCCAGAAGCCATTTAAGATAAAAAAAAAACTCTTAAGAAAGTGAGAGTAGAGGGACCATATCTCAAAATAAACACATATGATAAACCCACAACTAACATCACACTCAATGGGGAAAAGCTAAAACCATTCCCCTTAAGATCAGGAACAAGGCAAGGTTGCCCACTTTCTCCACTTCTATTCAACACAGTGCTGAAAGTTCTAGCCACAGCAATCAGACAAGAAAAAGAAATAAAAGGCATCCAAATTGGTAAGGAGAAAGTAAAATTGTCATTATATGCAGATGACATGATACTATATAGAGAGAACTCTAAAGACTCCACCAAAAAACTATTAGAATTGATAAATGAATTTAGTAAATAAGTAGGATACCAAATTAATATTCAGAAATCAGTTGCCTTTGTATATACCAATCATAAAATATCAGAAGGAGAAATTAAGAAAACAATCCTATTTACAATTGCTTCAAAAACTATAAAACACCTGGGAATAAATTTAACCAAAGAAGTAAAAGATCTGGATTCAGAAAATTATAAGACATTGAAGAGAGAAATTGAAGAAGACACATGCTCATGGATAAGAAGAATTAATAGTGTTAAAATGTCCATTCTGCCTAAGGCAATATACAGATTGAACACAATTCCTATCAAACTACCAAGGACAATTTTTCACAGAAAGAGAACATATAATCCTAAAATTTATATGGAACCATAAAAGACCCCAGATAGCCTCGGCAATCTTGAGAAATAAGAACAAAGTGGGAGGTATAACGATACCTGACATCAAATTATACTACAAGTCTACAGTAATCAAAACAGCATGGTACTGGCATAAAAACAGACACATAGATCAATGGAACAGAATAGAAAGTCCAGAAATAAATCCATGCCTATATGGTCACTTAATCTACGACAATGGAAGCAAGAATGTACGGTGGGGTAAAGACAGTCTATTCAATAAATGGTGCTGGGAAACCTGGACAGACACATGCAAAAAAATGAAGCTGGACCACTTCCTTACATCATATACAAGAATAAATTAAAAATGGATTAAAGATTTAAATGTAAGATCTGAAACCATAAAACTCCTAGAAGAAAATAAAGCAAGAAAGTTTACAGACATTACCCAAAGTAAGATTTTTACTGATATATCCCCTCGGGCAAGGAAAGTAAGAGAAAAAATAAACATGTGGGATTACACTAAACTAAAAAGTTTTTTTCACAGCAAAGGAAACCATTAATAAAACAAAAAGGGATCCTACTGAATGGGAGAAGATATTTGCCAATGATATATCCGATAAGGAGTTAATATCCCAAATTTATAAAAAGCTCATTCAACTCCAAAAAACAAACAACCCAATTAAAAAATGGGCAGAGGACATGAAGAGACATTTTTCTAAAGAGGATATACAGATGGCAAACAGACATATGAAAAAATGCTCCACCTCACTAATCATTAGAGAAATGCAAATAAAAACCACAATGAGCTACCACCTCACTCCAGTCAAAATGGCTATCATCAATAAATCAACAAACAACAAGTGCTGATATATATATATACGTATATATATGTATATATGTATATATATATGTATATATGTATATACATATACATATATACCATTTCCTCTGCCTGTTCTTATTCCAGAACAGCTCTCTTAAAGAACATGTCTTAAGATAAATACAAGAAGAGGTATACAGCATAAGGAATAGAGACAGTGGAAATGTAATGGCTGTGTGCGATGTCAGAGGGATAGTGGATGGGGGGAGGGGGGTTGACACAGTGTGAGGGATAGAAATGATAAATGTTAAACTATTACATTGTTTCGAATACCTGAAACTAATAAAAAAAAATACTACTGGTCTTGCTTCTTTACCACTCACCCCAACACCTGCCCCTACCTATCATTTAGCTAAGTTTCAGTCATGGATTTAATAGAAAGGACTCCTGCACTGAACAAAAAATAAGTTAGGACCTTAGAGGGCCTCTCAGGCACCCCCAAGTATAAGGGTCCATAATTCTCCTCAAAAAGTCACCTGTGTTCTTTCACGGTAAGTGGCATCTTTAGAGTACCCTCAGAAACTTACACAGAGGATCAGGAGAGGAGGGGTGTCCCTGTCTTCCTCAGCCTTCACCATGGAATCTTGCAGCATAATGGGTAAGCACAGGGCTGGCTGAGACTGGTGGATCCCAGTTCAAATCATGGCTCTGACATCAGAGCAGATTGCAGGATTGTTAACTGACAAATTGCATCATTTGTAAGATGGGAATAGAGATAGCGACTGCTATATTTTAATTCCGAATAAATATTAACAATATTTTCATAAAAATTCAGGTGTACATGCTTCGGGGGGGGCAGGGAAGGCTTGTAATGCAGGGTCTCATCTCCTGCTCCCCGCACAAGAACGCAGGATATGGTGAGGGCAAAAAGGAACACCAGCGGAGCCACAGATAGGGGAGTCATACCACTATATTCTTGATGGCGGCTGGGTTGGAGATACAAAAGCAAACATCCACCAGGACCCCAACAGGGGATCTTCCTGCACCCCAGTCTCACTAGCGGCTGGGCAAGACACAAGAAGTAGGATCCACACAATCCGCAACCCCACATCCACGCTTGCTAACCCCACTTGCTAGCCGCAATCCGCCATCCACTTTTCTGCCAAATGACCCAACCTGCTAGCTGCAATCCACCATCCGCTTCTCTGCCAGCCAACCAACCCCCTTGCCAGTGTAGCCATGGAAGTTATATTAGTGGCCAATGGCTAACCGGTAACAGCTGATTGCCACCCAGCCACAGCGGATGGCCATCTGATTACAGCTGATGGCCATCTAATAACCAAGCCAGCACCTTTCCACGTGAGGCCGAGAGCCTGGAAACTGCTCTCTGGGACGCTGTCCCCACAAGGCTCAATGAATTGTAGAAATTATTTTGTCCCATTCCATCACCCCCTTAGTAAGGAGGTTGTAGCCCAGAGACGTGAGGTGTCTTGACCAAGAGGTCACAACTACATGGCTTACTGGCACAGACAGTCATGCCAAACCCAGGCCAGTCGGCATTTCACTATATCACAAGTTGATGAAGCCAGACCACAGACTTACTTTACTAACTACATTTTATTTAATAAGTATTTATTAAACATATTCTATGGTCAAACTTTCACATATCCTTTTCTTCTCTGCCAGCTCTTTAATTATTACCACACACGGGAGCCCAGTGCCCTCAAATTGTTTCTTTCTCCCCATCATCAAAACCAGTTTATCATTTTCCACAGGTGGAAATGACTGATTCTAGTAACTGCACTGGGTCTATCACATATTAGGAACACAGGAAGTGCTCGGTAAGTGACTTCACTTATAAACCTACCTGTTCAAAAACAAAAGATCAAAAGGAATCAATCTGGAATTTTAGAGAATCTCTATCAGGAAACTGATGGCGAAACCTCCTTTTTTTTTGGAAGGAGCTTTCTCCAGGTACCCCTGAAATGTACAATTCACAAGCATCAACATACTCAGAAGGTCTCATGCAAGGGACCTGACATCAGGAAAAATGACTAAAGGTCAACTGTGGGATGTTTGCAACTACCTCAAGGAAAAGTCACCCACTGCAGCTTGGCAGTGTTTTAAATGTCACAGTGTTTTCTGCTGAAGTACTTGTATCAATAACCACAAGATCTTCATACAGTTTTAACTATCAGTTCAAAATGGCGTATTTAACCAAATTATAACGCACTATAAAAAGCATTGCAGCAAGACAAGTTATAAACACATTAAAATTTGAAAATGTACAGTACGTACTCATATATGTTAAACTTTTAGAGAGAGGGAAATATATTTTTCTGCTACCCACTGAGGTATAAGTCTGGCCTACTTTCCACAAGAGACAGATTTCTGTATAGTATTTATAAGAGCCCCTTGTTATCCTCATTAAAAGAGGGAAAAAAAATCAACTTCTCTTTAAATTTTTAAATCCAGACTTTGTGCTCAAAGTGGACGCATAAGCTAAACATGAAATCACGGTAGAGCCACCAATGAATGCAAGTCAAGTTAACCATGTCTTCAGATAAATATGCTAGAGTAGTTAAATAAAATGTGAGAAACATTATCTCAGCTGCCAGGTCACAACTGATGGCAGAAGAGCAATGTATGAAATCCTTGCCTGAGCAGGAAGGATGACACACGAGCCCTGAAAGAGAGCCTGGAGGGCCCCTGTGATGCCCATTTTATCCAAGAAGCAGACCCAGGGCTGTTCATCTGCTATAAGGGCAGAGGGCTGAGGGTCTGCGGGAGACAGAAGCAACGGTGGTATTACCCAAAGTAAAGGGAAAGGCCTGTTCAGATTAGGTAGGAGAACTTGTTTGGGTCCTACTCAGTGAATACATTGAAACACTCAAGGAGAAAAAATGAAAGACTCTTAAACACCGTCTAATTTCCAAAATATACAAAAACCATCATTCATCTTCTTAGGCAAATGTAGAATCATCCCATAATTAATGCCCTGACTTTCCATCTCACAGACTTCTTACCGCTGCCATTTAGAAAAGAAAGTAGAGAAAGATGGTTTCCCCACATCATCTTGGGCCCCTCACATAGTCTCAACTTTAGCAGCAACCTAAACTGCTTTACAAGTGTGCTGACAAGTCAAAGAAGCAGCCACCAGTCTGACAAGGAGAAACCCTCGCACATTTGGAGAGCACTTTACAGTTTCTAAAGGGCTCTCATGTACACATACTTTCACATAGGCTTCAATACAAAAATATGCAATAGGCAAAATTACTACTACTCTTTACAGACAAGAGCTGTGTTTCAAACAAATTAATCAACTTGTCCAAAATCACACAATTATTGAGTGGAAGAGCCAAGACTTAAATATACTACTGTCACCACTCTCTTCCATAGTGTGGCATCTTACACAAATTGTGGTCACATGACCTCAAAAACCCATAGAAAATATACATGGGCAATGCATCACTGAAAGCTATGGCACACAATTTACAAAGGAGTGGGTCTGGGAATGTATTAAGCCAAAAGAAAAAAATGGCATAAAAAGTTTTGGTGCAGCTCACTATACTTTAAATTGATTCTACTCATGCTGTTTCAATGAAGCATAATTATATATACACAACTTTAATATTAAGTGATTACTTTGTACTCATGTCTTCTCTGAAGTCTGTCCAGAAACAATAAAAAACAGCTTCATAAAGCAAAATATTAATTTTTATTTACATTCTACAAAGTCTAATGATAGAATTCCTACTTGCGATTTACACATATACTGTATTATATTAAGGGAGGAGAAAATTCAATTGCAAATTTTTCCACTAGGACTGGCTAATTAAGAACTAAATAAAAAATCTTCATGTAAAAATGGAAAGAATTAACTTCTATAGAGCCGCTACTGACTGCCATACCTTTTTCTGATCATCATATCTATAGCCATATAATTAATCTCCCTAGGCATCTTCACAATAACTTTATGAGATAGGGGTTATTAATCTTATTCAATAGATGAGGAAATTGAGAATCAAGACAGAAGCAACTTCCCTGAAATTACTCACCTAATAAGCACCATATTTCATTTTAAACCAAGGGCTATAATGCCAAAGAACTTGATTTTTAACTGCTACATTATGACAACATATATTGACACAGCTTTTACATTTATTAATTTATTCAAAGACATCAAGATATTCCAGACAATAAAAAGCTAAAGGAGTTCATCACCACCAAACAAGAATTACAAGAAATGTTAAAGGGATTTCTTTAAGAAGAAGAAGGGAGGCGGGGGAAGAAGATAACTATGAATAATAAAATGGCAATAACTATGTACCTAACAATAATCACTTTAAATGCAAATGACTAAATGCTTCAATCAAAAGACGGAGGGTAGCTGAATAGATAAGAAAACAAGACCCATACATATGCTTCCTACAAGAGACCCACTTCAGATTAAAAGATACACATACTGAAAGTAAAAAAATGGAAAAAGATATTTCATGCAGATGGAAACAACAAGAAAGCAAGGGTAACAACACTTACATCAGACAATACAGATTTTAAAACAAAGGCTATAATAAGAGACAAAGAAGGAATCTTAATGATAAAGGGATCAAACAAGAGGATGTAACCCTTGTAAACATCGACGCACACAACACAGGAGCACCTAAATACATAAAGCAAATATTGACCAACATAAAGGGAGAGATCAACAGTAATACAGTCATAATAGGAGAATTTAATACCCCATAGACATCAACGGATAGATTTTTCCAGACAGAAAATAAACAAGAAAACAGCAGTTTTAAGTGATACATTAGATGGATTTAATTGATATTTTTAGAGCATTTCACCCCAAAGCAGCAGAATATACATTCTTTTCTAGTGCACATGGAATATTTTCCAGGAAAGACTACATGTTATGCCACTAAACAAGTCTCTATAAATTTAAAAAAAAATAGAAGTCATATCAAGCATCTTCTGTGACCACAATGGTATGATACTAGAAATCAATTAGACGAAAAAAACTGAAAACATAGAAACACATGGAGGCTAAATAACATGCTACTAAACAATGACTGGATTAATAATGAGATCAAGGAAGAAATCAAAATACACCGTGACACAAATGAAAATAAAAACACAACACCCAAAAATCTATGGGACACAGCTAAAACAGTCCTAAGAGGAAAATTCATAGCAACACAGACCTACCTCAAGAAACAAAAAAAATCCTCCCCACCCCCCAAAAAAATCTAACCTTACACCTAAAGGATCTACAAAAAGAACAACAAAGCCAACGTGAGCAGAAGGAAAGAAATAATGAAGATCAGAGTGAAAATAAGCAAAATAGAGTCTAAAAATACAAAAAAAATCAATGAAACCAAGAGAAGGTTCTGTGAAAAGATAAAACAAATTTGATAAACTTTTAACCACACTTATCAAGAAAAAAAGAGAGCCCAAATAAATGAAATCAGAAATGAGAGTGACAACTGACACCACAAAAACAAAGGTTTATAAGAAAATACTATGAACAACTTTAAGGCAACAAATTGGGACAATCTGGAAGAAATGGATAAATTCCTAGAAACATAGACTTTTCCAGGGATGAATCAAGAAGAAACAGAAAATCTGAACCAACCTATTACTACTAACAAAATTGAATCAGTAATCAAAAACCTCCCAACAAACAAAAGTCCTGGAACAGATGGTTTCAGAGGCAAATTTTACTGCACTTTCAAAAAAGAATAAACACCTATCTCTCTCAAACTAATACAAACAATTCAAGAGGAGGGAAGGCTCCTAAACTCATTTCACGAGGCCAGCATTACCCCGATTCCAAAAACAGATAAAGACATCACCAAAACAAAAAATCATAGGCCAATATCCCTGATGAACATAGATGCAAAAATGCTTAACAAAATACTAGCAAACCAATTCAGCAACACATTAAAAAGATCACACATCAACATAAAGTGGGATTTATTCTTGGGATGCAAGGTTGGTTCAACATCTACAAATTAATGTGCTATACCATAGAAACAAAATGGATAAAAATCATATGATCATATAAATAGATGCAGAAAAAACATTTGACAAAATCCAGCATCCATTTCTTTTAAAAACTCTCAGCAAAGTGGGAATAGAGGGAACATACCTCAAATAATAAAGGCTTTATACCACAGTTAACATCATACTCAAGGGGGAAAAGCTAAAAATGTTTTCCTTAAGATCAGGAACAAAAAAGGCTGTCCACTTTCACCACTTTTATTCAAAATAGTATTAGAAAGCCTAGCCACAGTAATCAGACAAGAAAAGAAATAAAAGGCATCCAAATTGGAAAAGAAAAAAGCTATCATTATTTGCAGGTGACATCATACTATATAGAGAGAACCCTAAAGATTCCACAAAAAAACTACTAAAACTGATAAATAAATTCAGTAAAGTAGCAGGATACAAAATCAATATTTATAAATCCATTGAATTTTTATATACCAATAACAAACTATCAGAAAGAGAAATTAAGAAAACAATTCTTGTTATAATTGCATAAAAAAACTAGGAATAAATTTAAACAAGGAGGTAAAAGGCCTGTAGTTGGAAAATTACAAGACACTGAAGAAGGACAATGAAGAAGACACAAATAAATGGAAGCATATAGCATGTGCATGTATAGGAAGAGTTAATGTCGTTAAAATATCCATACTACCCAAAGCAAACTATAGATTTCATGCAATCCCATCAAAATACCAATGGCATTTTTCACAGAACTAGAATAATTTTAAAATTTCTATGAAACCACAAAAGACCCCAAATAGCCACAGCAATCTTGAGAAAGAAGAACAAAGTTGGAGGCATCAGGCTACCTGTTCTCAAAATATACCATAAGGCTATAATATTCGGAACAGCATGATACTGACATAAAAATAGACAAATAGGTCCAAGGAATAGAATAGCGAGCCTAGAAATAAACCCATTCCTATATGGTCAATTGATCTATGACAAAAGAGGTAAAATTATACAATAGGGTAAAGACAGTCTATTCGATAAATGGTGTTGGGGAAACTGGACAGATACATGCAAAAAAATGGACCTAGACCACCTTCTTTCACCATACAAGGTGTGATCAAACAATATGGTGAATGTTTAAACTAAAAAAATTATTAGAGTAAAAGACACAATTATATTAATCCCCCTCAAAATACTCCCTCTCGATTTGAACACACTTATCCCATCATTCTCGCCACTTTCTGATGCAGTTCTGGAAGTCCTCTTTTGTAAATGTCTTTAGTTGCACTGTCGTGGCTGCCTCAATGTCCTGAATAAATTTAACTTTGGGAAAGAGCCAAAAGTCACACAGTGCCAGATCCAGTGAATAAGGTGGATGAGGACACACTGTAATGTTTTTGACAGAAACTGCCGTACCAGAGCAATGTGTGACACGGAGCCTTTCACTACGATTACAAAATACGGTGAATCCTACTGCTGAGTGCCATCCAATGGAAAGGCAGGGATCTTCAATACAGCAAGCAGAACTTCAAAACTTAGTAACAGTGTTTGACAAGTTTCACCTTGTTCGGTGGAATTGGGTGTGAGCTAAGGTTGAGAGAAGGTGTGTTTTAAAGAGTGCTGTAAATCATGGATCACGAAAACCACATTAACATGAAATGGGCAAACGGTTTCATCCTCTATCATGACAATACTCCATGCCACACATCGCTTCTAGTATGGCAATTTATGTCAAATAAAAACATTATAGTGTGTCCCCATCCACCTTATTCACTGGATCTGGCACCATGCAACTTCTGCCTCTTCCCCAAAGTCAAAATGATTCAGGACATCGAGGCAGCCATGACAGCGCAACTGAAGACATTCATGAAAGAGGACTTCCAGAACTGCTTCAGAAAGTGGCAAGAATGATGGGATAAGTGTGTACGAAGGGAAGGTGAGTATTTTGAGGGAGGTTAATGGCAATGTGTCTTTTAATGTAATAAATTTTTTTAAATTTAAACATTCACCATAATTTTTTATCACAACTCATAAGCAAGAATAAACTCAAAATAGATTACAGACTGAAATGTAAGACCTGAAACCATAAAACTCCTAGAAGAAAACACAGACAGTAAACTCTCTGACATTGCTCTTTGTTAATATTTTTTTCTGATCTATCTCCTCAGGCAAGGGAAACAAAGAAAAAATAAACAAATGGGACTACATAAAACTAAAAAGTTATTACACAGCAAAAGAAATCATCAATAAAATAAAAAGACAACCTATCAATCGGAATATATTAGCCAATGATATATCTGATAAGGGGTTGATATCTAAAATTTATAAAGAACTCATACAACTTAACACCAAAAAAGCAAACAATGCAATTAAAAATGGGTAGAAATGAATAGACATTTCTTCAAAGACAACATACAGAAGGCGAACAGACATGAAAAGATGCTCATTATCACTAATCATCAGAGAAATGCAAATTAAAACTACCTCACACCTGTCAGAAAAGCTATCACTAATAAATCAACAAACAACAAATGTTGGCAAGGATATGGAGAAAAAGGGACCCTTGTGCACTGTTGGTGGGATTGCAAATTGGTGTAGCCACTATGGAAAACAGTATGGAGGGTCCTCACAAAATTAAAACTAGAACTACCTTATGACCCAGCAATTCCACTTCTGGGTATTTACCCAAAGAAGTCCAAATCACTAATTCGAAAAGATACAGGCAACCCTATGCTCATTGCAGCGTTATTTACAATAGCCAAGATATGGAAGTAACCAAAGTGCCCATCAATAGATGACTGGATAAAAAAGATGTGGTACACATATACAATGGAATATTACTTGACCATTAAAATGAATGAAATCTTACCATTTGAGACAATATCGATGCACCTAGAGGGTATCAGGCTAAGTGAAGTAAGTCAGACAGAGAAAGACAAATACCATATGATCTCACTTATATGTAAAATCTAAAGAACAAAATAAACAAATAAAACAAACACCTCCATGAATACAGAGAACAAACTGATGACTGCCAGATGGGAGCGGTGTTGAGGGGCTCGGCGAAAAAGGTGAAAGGGACTAAGAAGTACAATTTGCCAGTTATAAAAATAATAATGGGGATGTAAAGTACAGCATAGGAAATGCTGTCAATAATATTATAATAATTATGTATGGTGCCAGGTGTATACTAGACTTATCAGGAGATCACTTCATAAATTATATAAATTTTAACCACTATGCTGTACACCTGAAACTAATACAATATAATACTGAATGTCAACTGTAACTGAAAAATTAAAAAATAAAGAAATCAAGATACATGTTTTCTCCATATGGCTCTCTACCAGAGAGTACTCTATTAAGTGGTTTGTCCTAACCAAAAAGAAAAAAATTTAAAGTAATAATAGCAAGCTATGTTAGATTGGAGAGAAGAAAATTATTTCTATATCCACCTTTCACTTATTTCTGATTTCTATTTAACTCTTGGCAATAGGATACTGGTGTCCCCATTATTTTTACAATCAATCACGTGTAAAAGTTATAAAGAGTAAGGTGGGGCTTTTCATAGGCTCTTATTTTCCCAAAGTAAAATAGCATGGGAACCAAAAATCGAAAGAACAGGGACTCCCAAGAGTAAATACTACTCATTTTGAACATCATTTTTTCTAAAAATCTCTCCCCTACACACACAGGCAAAATCACTGAGAAGACTTTTATACTTTTTAGGAAAGTGGGGAAATGCCAAAGGATGGGAAAGCACTAACAAGGCTCCAGTGCATGAATCACACCACTTGGCAAATGAGAAGGAGGTCACAAGGCATTAAACACAGTCTGTAAAGGTGAGAAAGCAAAGGCTCCCATAACTGCCCTCTCCAATTGGAGAAAATATTGAGGGGAATTGGGAAATATTAAACAAATGTAAGTTTACACAAAATGCTAAAAGGACTACAAGTAAGAAAATGGTTTGGAGGAGGCGAGACTAGACATGCTAAGTTGCCAAGCCCAGTGAGACTGTGGACACTACCGCGAATATGAATGTCCAGCACCCCCTAGTGGTTGGTGCATATTTATGAATTATTATTTTTTTTTTTTAAATCAGGAGCACGTATCAAACCTTGTTTCTCGAAATAAGACTCTAGAAACAACTTACCTCTTTCTGTATGACACGATTTGAGGGAACAGCTCTCTTAGCTCCACACCACTAGAAACCTTCAGTTTCTCTGGGACACATATGTGAGAAGGAGGGGTAAATAATGAAGGGCAGAACTATAGAATCAAGGGGCTTGTCTTCATTTGTACTTTCTCCTGCAACCACATCAGCTTCTGCTAAAGTCCTCTGCATCTTAAGTGACTGGACTTCATACCCATTTTAGCACCTCCAAACACTAGAATTCAAACCATAAAGCAACTAATGCTAAAAACATTTTTCTTTGTTACCTAAAATAATAATCTCATAGGATGTGAAGTGTCTGTTTATATCAAATAGTGACATTTCATTCTCCCTCAATCAATCATTTGTGAATATAATTCCATTCTTAACAAATATTAATTGAGCTTCTACCACGTGCTAGGCATTATTCTAGGCAGAGCAGTAGACAAAACAAAACAAAAAATCCCTACTTGTCTTGAGCTTACATCTTACAGGGCAAAACAAACAACAATAATATGTTTACTTAAACGATATAGTTTGTTGGATTATAGACATGCTAGGGGACGGAACACCAAGGAAAGGGGAGACATAAACAGTTTTGAGGGAGGGGTTCTTTTTTGTTTTTGATTCTTTACAAGTTTAGGTAGGAAGACCAAGGAGAACATCAATGAAAAAAAGAGATTTTAAATAAAGACCAGAAGAAACTGAAGAAGTGAACCATGCATATAACAATGGAAGAAATGTCCAGGCATAGGGCAAACAGGAAGTACAAAAGCCCTAAAGCAAGAACATAATTGGGTAGATTCAAGAACCACAAGGGCCTGTATGGTTGAAATGGGGTGTGTGAGGAGAAGAGAAGTAGGTGAATTCAATGCAGAACAGTCAAGAAAGCCATGTAATACCAAAAGCACAAACAACAAATGAAGAAAAAAAATCAGTGGGGCTAATCAACTTGAAAGTTTCTGCACTACAAAAGAAACAACCAAAATGAAAAGGCAACCTATAGAATGGGAGAAAATTTTTGCAAACCGTGTATCAGATAAGGGGTTAATATACGAAATTTCAAAAAAAAACTCATACGACTCAATAACAAAAATAATCTAATTTAAAAATGGACAGAGAAACTGAATAGACATTTTTCCAAATAAGTCATCTAAATGGCCAACAGGAAAGATGCTTAATATCACTAATCATCAGGAAAATACAAATCAAAACCACAATTAGATATCACCTCACACCTGTAAAAATAGTGATGATGTCAAAAAGACAAGAGATAATAATTGTTGGTGAGGATGTGGAGGAAAAGGAACCTTTGTGCACTGCTGGTGGGATGGTAAACTGGTTCGGTCACTATGGAGAACAGTATTGAGGTTCCTCAAAAGATTAATAGAACTACCATACGATCCATCAACCTCACTTCTAAGTATATATCTAAGGGAAATAAAAACAGGTTACCAAAGAGACATACTGTAGCATTATTCACAATAGCCAAGATACGGGGGGGGGGGGGGGGACAAAAACCCAAAGATCTGTTGGTGGATGAATGGATAAAGATGTGATACACACACACACACACACACACACACACACACACACACACAACTGAATACACTTTAGCCATGAGAAAAAAGGAAATTTTTCCCATTGCAAACACATGGATAGACCTTGAGAAAATTATGCTAAGTGAGATAAGTTAGAGAAAGACAAATACTGTATGATGCCTCATATGTAAAATCTAAGAAAACTGAAACCATAAAAACACAGACTAAAATGGTATTTACCAGGGCCTGAGGGTGGGGGAATTGGAGAGATGTTGTTTAAGGGTACATACTTACATCTAGGGACCTAATACATACTAGAGTAAGTCCTCAGCGTCAATGATAGGTTCTTCAAAACTACAACTTGAAGCAAAACAAAGTTAACAAAACCAATTTTACCATAGGCTTATATATGAATAAACATGAGTTAAGTTTCAAAGGCACATGAGTATTTCTAATTACAAAAACGTCAAACTTCCAAGTAAAGACTCAACACACTTCTAATATTAAACATTGAAATAAATATGAGGCATTCATACACTTAAGAAAGATTAATACAAACAAGTAAGATGATTTTCCAACCCGCTTATTCCAGTTCAGAGTCTCAGGTGGCCAGAGCCTACCTCAACGGCTCGGGGTACAAGGCAGGGGCCCACGCTGGACAGGACACCGTTCTATCGCAAGGCACACTCACACATCCACCGTCACTCAGACCAGGGCAATTAAGACATGCCAACTACCCTCACATGCACATCTTTGAAAATCCACACAGACATAGGGAAAATGTACAAATGCTACACCAACAATGGCCCTGCTGAGAATCAATTTTTTTAAATCTCATCAACGTTATAACAAAGTGATGTTGAAGGAAATGAGGTTATTCAAGGACCTGGTGTACAGTGACTATAGAGACAACAGAACTGCATTATAAACATTAAATTCACACACAAAAAAAAATACCCAGTGATTAAAAAAGAAGAAGAAAGAAAACTACATCATGTAAGGGCCATTATAAGGACTGTGATTTCACTCTGACTGAAGCAGGAAGTCATCACAGGATTTGCAGTAAAGGAGTGCTATGACCTGACTTCACATTTTACAACAGTTCTCTGGCTGCTGTGTGGAGAACAAACTTCAAAAGCTGGAATGCGAGGGGGCAGGACATAAGCAGGAAGACCAGTGAGAAATCTCTAACTGTGAGAGATGGTGGCTTATACAAAGATGTTCCCACGGGAGTGATGAAAATTTGTTGGATTCTTCATGTATTTTGAAGGTAGACCCGATAGATGTGGAATGTGAGAAAGAGAGTAGAGTGAAGGATGAGACCAAGGTTTCAGCTTGAGTAACAAAGAGCATTGCCATAAAGTGAGATGGAGAAGACCAAAGAAGAATTCATTTGGGGAAAATCTCCGTCTTAGCCATATTAAATTTGGGACCTCTACAGAGATCCCATACTTGGAAATGGCAATAAGAGAAATGGTACTAAAGTATTTACATGTTGCATTTACAATCTAAGCACAGTGTAAGGTAAGGAAATGGCACGGCCGTTAGGATCAGGAAAACATCCCTACAACTTCCTGCCGGCAACACTGCTTCAGCACCATGGACAGTACCCAACAAACTGGTAGGGGCCAAATACGAAAAGAGAAAGTCATAGTACATCTATGAGTACGATCAGTGGAAATCAATGCATACCTGTTAATGGATATCAACTAATTTTCTGTAGCCATTTTATTAGTTGTATTCAACAAATCATTATCATGCTGAATGGATGAGCTCTGTGAATCTTTCTGTGGCCAATCACCATTTTCCATATATTTTTCTTTCTCAACCATATCTTCAGAAATATTTGTTTTTCTGTCTTTAAATACATATTTCATAAAAAATCTGCTATACATTTTCCAACGTCGCCCTCTTTGGTCATTTTTCATATTCCAATTAAAATTTTCACTGTTATATTGCCTTTTGCATGTAAACATTACTCCTTTTTAACGAATCTATGCTCATTTATAAAATGTCACATCAACTACAGTGGAGCTGAGAATAGTACAACTAACTTGCCCATCACCAGAGGTTGTCTGAAGTATGGATAATTACATTTCTCTGCCTAACGATTTCATTGCTCCAAACTCCTCAGTGAGGCATATCCCCAAGGTGTTTGATTTTGATAACAACTTCCATGATAAAGAAATTTTGTACAATTTAAACTTTTTATTTCATAAATAATAGCTAAATGTTATAAACAATAACACATAAATGTTCTGGGGAAACATCTGAAAATGTCCAGTGAACAGGCTGTGCAATCAACAACCCAGAATCACATCATTTCCTTTTAAAAAGCTGAAAACGCATGCAGGCATATTTTGGATCATTTATCAAAATGGCATTAGTGTGAATTATATGCAAATATGTTCATGTCCATAATTAAGTGTTTCAAATTTTCACCAGACTGGGAGGCTGGCTGTTGACATCTAACTTGATGTCTAACATGGTCCTGTAGGGACCTTCACACAGTCTTTTTAGTTCTTCTTACTACAGAGTCTCCATCCTACCTCACTCTATGCCTTACTTACCATAAAAGGTCTACTCTGTGCCTTTGATATTTGTATCTAGTTAACTGTATATGGCAACATGGTGTCATTTTGGAAGTCCAATGGGTTTAAATTCCAGCTCAGCCTATTTACCTGTGTATGACCTTGGACACATCATTTAATATCTCTTAGCCTCAGCTTATACATCAAGAAAATAAAGACGTATTTCAGAGAAGCTGGCAGATTAGATGAGATCATGTACATAGAGAGTTTAGCATAGTCAGGCCCATAGCCGGCCCTCAATAAATACTATCTCTCCAGATAATCACATGATCCAGTATTTGTCTGTTTTCCTAACTGGCTGACTATTCAGTGGATTGGGATACCAGTTTCTATTAATTTTCGTTTCTAAACTGTTAGTAGCTACTATCCAAGTCTGTAAGTAAGAGATTTAGGATTCTGTATATGAAAATATATGCAGTTGGGATATATACTTTCCTATGTCACTAATTGATACCAGTGAAATTATTTTGATTCCAAGTAAAAAGATAATTTATAATGACAAATAAACATGAGAAAGCTCACCATTATATAACACCTGGATTTGATTTCAAACAGTTTTTAAAACATAAATCTACGGGCAACTCACACAAAAATACTTTACTCCCATCTAGATCTTAAAAGTCTTTTTGAAAATGGACATCAATTTAGCAAGTCAAAAAAGAAAACCAGAAAACCTGACTTTAATAATCACAACAGTTCCTTTGTCTCTGATTCCACTTAATGTGTTAACACTAAAATTAAAACAAAGCATCTGGCATACAGGTTTCCATGACAGCTTAGTTTTCTGGTTTGCAAGCCGTTTCCTCTGTGAAGCAAACATTCAGAGTCTTGGGTACTTCATTGATAAGATCTTCTGCACTGGCTACCGAAGTTGCTCTATGCAGCACATATTTTAATGTTTTGGACAACTAATTTATCCCCATCTGTGAGAAACTGGCATTATCCAGAGCCCCATTTCTGTAGACTATGAGACTCTCCAAATCAGTTAAGGTTGCATTGTACTCTGAAACCAGAAGTCATTTTGTGCCCATCTGAGAAAATGTGTTTTTTAGAAAATCTGTAAATCTACAAAACAAACTTAAACTAAATAGAAAGAATGTTTAGCTGGAGTTTTTTGAAATCTGTGATGCTGTCTTTTTATTTTTATTCTTTTGATTCCTAGTGGAATTTGATAATCTAGGAAAGCAATTTTTAAAAGTTTCGTTCATTCTTTTATTCATTCAACAAGCATTTATTAAGCCCTTACTCTGTAGTATAGAACCCTTCTTTTTTAAATTGAGGATCTTGTCTTATTAGGGAGACCACGCCATGGACTGTGTAGATGCCTGACAACTGCACTGTATAGCTGAAGCTGAATGACATTGCATGTCAACTATAATTTTATATATATATAAATTTTATATATTATATATATTATATATATGTTATATTATATATATAAACTATAATTTTATATATATATATATATATATATATATATATAGTCATGGGATGTGGAGTACAGCATAGGGAATAGAGTCGATGGAATTATAACAGATATGTATGATGTCAGAGGAGTAGCAGATTGGGGGAGTAGGGTTATCACTTTGTGAGGGATGTAAATGCCTAACTAGTACATTGTTTGTACACCTGAAACTAATAAAAAAAAGTTAATCTAGGAAAAAATATTTAAAAATAAAAATGTAGGTTTACTTTAAAAAATAAATAGAGGAATGAGACCTGGAGGAGCGAGTGACATGACTGACTTACAGGACAGCCAAATCCAACACAAGGCCTTCCTGCTCCTAACCCAGAGTTCTTTCCAAGCATGATACACTGGGCATATACGACACAACTGAGTATATTTGTTTAAAAACTCCTTTCTCCTATAGAGCCTCAAAAGTTCTCGATTGTGAAAAATAAGCTCAGGAATCCTCAGCTTAATTTTTATGTTGATGTTATTTTTCAATTACTCATCTGCCCATTCACACTCAAAAAAAATTCCTAAGCACTCCAAAGCTTTTTCCCATCAAGAAAAGCACTGGGTACTGATTGGGAGAAAAGCACTGGGCACTGATTGGGTCAGTTGGAGCAAGGGGGGAAATAAGCATATCTCATTTCCTGCTCGTGAACATGTCAATTAAAACAATGTCTTTGGGGAGAAGCAATTTGAGAATATCCACTGGAATTCGACATACGTGACAAGTAACTCCTGAGTGATCCATTCCATTTCTAGGTATTAATGCTACAGAAACATCAGCTTAGGTTTCCCAAGATATACATGCAAGGATGTTCAGTAAGTCACTATTTATAACAGTAAAACACTGGCTATAACCTTATGTTTATCACTAGTGGAAACATACCTAAATTATGGCAAGTGGCACTTATGATCTGGAGTACTACACGGCTGTTAGTCACAAGATGGACCTACATTTCCTGGCAGGTAACTCTCCAAGATGAATTCATTGAAGAAACAAGTTGGATATCTATCTATCTATAGAAATATATAGATATAGCCATAAAATAATCCATTTATATTTTTGAATTTCATATATGTGACTCTGAGTCCATCTCTATTTCTTTTTCTGTCTCTATGATTATCTGAAAGCATAATCCCTAGGAGTGGCATTAGGGTAGTGAGGGGATAAATTGAGTCACTTCATCTTTATTCTTCTGTTCTGTACTGCTTTTTAAATAATAAACATGTACTGCTTTTATAATTAAAAATTAAATACTATGCTGGACATATCTGCTTAAAACCTCCTGTCTACCAAATAGCCGAGAAAAAGGCAAAGCCCTTTTCAGTGATGCAGCCGTTGATGTTTACTGTCCTAAATGAAGTTCATTCTGTACATCACATTTGTTTTATTAGTTCTTGGAAATTTGGTCCTAAACTTTCACTGCCCATTTGGTGGCATATTAAGGCACCATATGGCAGCTTACTAGACATGACTACACTGCATAAACTATTTCTATAAATAAAACAGCTGAGAATTACCTTCAGGCCATCAGTAGATGAATCTGGGAGCCAATCAGAAATGCAGGAATGTCCCTTCAGTTCCAACAACTATAAGTACTTTTATTCAAAAGGGTGCTGGCTGTGGCACAGTTACAGAGAGCTAAGTAAACCAGTTCCAAGACTATTCATTAGTGCTGACGAATGAAAAATTAAGTATGAGAAATCATGCCCAGCTGAGCACAATGCAGATAACTAGACCTTGCATCATTAATGAGAAAATCAACCAGTAAAACCAGGGTCAGGATGACAAAGCATAGGACGGAAGAGAAGCATCCATTCTTTTATCATTTTCCTCATCAGCACAAGAAAAAATTATTGAGACTACAACTCTGCATTGCAAAGCAGGGATGAACATTTTGGAATTAAACCCGATGGTGGAGATAGTCCAGAATCTCAACTGCTGGCTTAGATTTTGCCTATACACCAGTTCTATTTTGAGGGGGAAAAAGTAATTGACATAGCAGTAGAGAAAGAATTGCACAAGTACTACTGACAGCTCTAAAATCTCAATTTCTTTCACCATGAGGAGTTAGAGATAAGCTTGCTGGCTTACATTTTTCTCAATTTTGAGCCAAGTGTTTGGTTTTCCTTGAGACAGAAACACCACAAATGTATTTCAACACACAGTAAAAAATTCTTTGTAATCATTGCCTGTCTTTGCTCTGCCAATTCTCATGCTACATAATAATCAGGGGAGGGAAAAGGGGGAAATTTGAGAAACCAATTTTCTCGCTGGGGTGGAAAAGAAAACCAGGAGACCCATCAATTAGCTGTTTGAAAGAGTTTCTTTGGTAATAAATAAAGGAGTAAGATTTTAATAGATTGAAGAATGAATGGGTTCCAGCTTTGTGGTCAGGTGGGAGAGCTCCCTTTCTGCTCTAAACATCTAAAAATGCTAGATAAAATGTAGCTACCCAACCACAAAAATTGTAAATGCCAAGCCAAGCTGGAAGGCAAGGAGAGGAGAAGCCAGAAGTAGGGGAAAAGAGGGAGGGTGGGATTCCAAGGTAAAAGCAACAAGCAGAAACTAGGCCAGGGCTGCCCACAGGGAAAGAGCCTGGGGACAGGGAGGTGACAGAGCGACTGCATGCCAGACATTAAGGATGAAAAGACAAGTAATACATGACCCACTGTCTAAAGAGCTTGGCATGGTCTCCAACTTGCACTCCATGCATGGTGAGTCAAGTTGCACGGGGTTGGGATAGGTGCGCAGAGAAGGAGAATTCGAGAGAGGTGACCAGACAAGAAGAGAACAACTCCAGGTTCTCCTTCCACAGCCACCTCAAGCCTTGCATGTTTTCACCACAGCTTTTAAAAAACATTTTAGACAACAAATGAAAAATGTATCTTATACTTAGAAAACTGTGGTTGGTCACTATGTTGTTGATTTTGCAACTTTATTTTCAGGTTCTTTATGTCAACCTTTATTTCCTAAAAATATGGAGCAGATAGGCCATAACCATTAATCACCACTGAGAATTTCAAAATACAGGTTTCCTCCAAAATAATTTAAATTTTACTAGCATCAATGCTCATTCTTAACTGATGCTAAGCCATAAAATTCAGTATACTAAAATATTTTTATACCACTGATGAATCTTACTTTAAATCATAGGGATATATATCCATCTTTGAAAGTTGCTATTTATTGAAATACAGTTTTCAACTGAATTATAGTATTTAAGCTCTCCAATATTAAATAGTTTTCCCCCTTCCCTATAAATACTACTAGTCCCTATCTGACAGCACTGGTAAACTGCCACAATGCTGAACACATTTTCATCTATCCGGGGTGTTCTACCATTACATTTAACTTACATTTCAGAATGCTAAATCAGAAAAAGAGCAGAGTAGTAAATTTTGACTACATTTATTCTTCTCTGCTTATGTTGCTTTGTTCACTGAAAATTACTAGGACACCATTTAAAGACCTACTGGCCAAGTGAATTCATCAACTGTCTTTATATTATGCAGGTCATTTAAGAAAAAATACATGATCAGCCTTTTTGAGAATGAGCAATACCGCGTTTCCCCGAAAACAAGCCGGGTCTTATATTAAGTTTTGCTCCAAAAGACGTATTAGGGCTTATGTTCAGGGGCTGTCCTCCTGAAAAATCATGCTAGGGCTTATTTTCCAGTTAGGTCGTCTTCTTGGGGAAACACAGTACTTAGGATGGAAGAGCCCCTCGTAGGTTATCCAGCTCAGGATTTCTGTCTTGGCACTACTGAGATTTTGGATGGATAGTTCTTTGTTGTTGGCAGCTGTTCTATGTACTGTAGGATGCTTAGCAGCAGCACTGGCTTCTAGCCACTAAATGCCAGCAACATCCACCAAATCATGACAATCAAAAATGTCTCCAGACATCACCAAATATCCCCCAGGGGGATGAGGGGGGCAGAATTGCCTCCAGTTAAAAAACATCAACCTGCAGATTTAGAAGTTGAATCGCATGGAGGTTCAAGGATTGACTCAAAGCTGCAAAGCTTAGGTAAGACATCAATGAGACTAAAGCCAAGTTATCTGAATCTTAGACGAATGTTCTTTCAACAATGCCCCTGTTTCTCCCATTAGACACTACCATATTAGGTAACGAAGTGGGTATTTTAATTACCTGATTGATAATGATGAAAGTCAATAATATTAAATAATTTTTTAAAACCTTAAAAATTAGTTAACTCTATTTGTACTACATGTAAACTTCCCCACCCTCAATTTCCTTTAGCTACTTGAGGGAAACTCAGCTTTACAGAAAATTAGCCTGGGATAATTTAAGAAGATGCCCAATTTTAGATGAACATATTTAGGTTTCTACTGCTTATATATCTAGTATGAAAGCTGACCCAAATTTTTCAAGGCCTGGATAATATACTAGCATGTAGCCAAGATACAAATCTATTATCCCTCCAGTAATTTAAAAATGCAATTTTTACATTAACCTTTTTTAGTCCTCTGCCAAGTTCCTGCCCTTTACATCCAAACTTTATAAAGACCTGCTGTTAAGGTAAAATTCTGTACCTGAATGATTGTTGTGAACTTTGCGAAACATGAACTCTAGCACATTGCTCTTCAGTAAAACACTGAGGACCTAGAACATTCACCTTGCCAAGACTTTGTAGAAAGATAAATGAGACACAGTGCTTACCTTTCAAAGACTTATAATCCAGTGTTAATATACACAATTATTTTTTAATAATTCTATAAAGGGTGCCATGGCAGCAAAAACCAGGGGCAATGAGCCCAAACTGGGGTGTTGGGAAAAGTTTCCTGAAGAAAGCTACATTGTAGCCAAGTTTTGAAGGATGGTATTTTAGAGAGCCGATCAATCAATCAAAGGTGGGAAGAGCATATCAACAAATGGAATGGTTAAAGCAAAAGTAGTGAGAACTGCAATTTGTTACTCCATCTTTCAAGCTATGAAAGAATGACCAAATATCTGCTTGGAGAACTAGAGGTGGCCAGGAGGTAGGGGTTTTCAAAAAATGAATTATTCATTAAGGTGTTCCAAAGCATTCATTTCTTCATAAAATAGGATTAAGCTTTTGCATACATGAATTACGTGTATTTATGTTAAGTGTATTATTATAAAACCCACACGTGGTTGTAAAGTTGTTTTTGCATACGAGGCATAGTCACATGTTCTGAGTTATGACACAGCCTTTTGTGAAGGCAAAGCCAGAAAATAATGCAGATAATCTATTGCATCCTAGTCAAAGAGACTTCCTATCACAGTTTCCCACAAGCCAATCGTTTCCATCACAATCCACAAGGTCATGACTTATGGATGATGCCATCTAACACTCTTTAGTCTCTCCGTAAAACAAAGACTGATGCCACAGCTCACAAACACTCATCACTTCAGTTGTCTGGTCTTGAACACACTCATCCACTTCTGATCCCTTCATTTAAGTTACATGGTTTCCAAGTACTAGTTGTGTTTGTTCCCAAACCATGTTATGCCCTTTACACTTATTATTGTAATTGTGACTTTATTTAAAATGCAAACCAATGAAGTATAAAAAAGTTGGTGTTTCTATGAAAGCTGTAGAAACACGATAAAGCTGAGTTACATATATAAAACAAATTGCTTGTGCAACTGTATTAATGAGAGAAATCGTAAAACACTAAATGAATTCCACACTTAGCTTATTCTTACAAGCATCTAAGTCCTCCGAAGAGATGAATTACAAGCATGGTTTATGAAAGAAAGATAACGTAGAACACAAATTATGGATTCTTACTTAAAGAATAGGTCTTACCCCCCCACCAAAAGATTAGCAGATCATCTTAATTTAGGTTATTGGTTAAAATAAAATGTTCAAGAAATATATCATATTTCATAGTGTTGTAATGATTCTCTCATTTAAACATCTTTTTTCATTGCCCAACAAAATCTGTCCTAAGCATTTAGAATAAAAGAGCTTCTAACTGTATTTCTGGTGACATTAAGAATGTCCACTCCACATACGTCATCAGGAAAATGCAAATTAAAACAATTAGATACCACTGCGCACCTCTAGACCAAAATCCAGAACACTACTGGTTAGGATATGGAGGAACGGGAATTCTCATTCATTGTTGATGCGAATGCAAAGCAATACAGCCACTTAGAAAGACAGTTAGGTGGTTTCTTACAAAACTAAACATACTGTTACCATATGACCCAGCAATCTTGCTCCTTGGTATTTTACCCAAAGGAGTTGAAAACTTATGTCCACACAAAAACGTACACATGGGTGTTTATAGCAGTTGTATTCATAACTGCCAAAATTGGAAGTAACCCAAATGTACTTCGGTAGTTGAATGAACAAATAAACTGTAGTATATCCAGACAATGGAATATTATTCGGTGCTAAAAAGAAATGGGCTATCAAACCATGAAAAGATATAGAGGAACCTTAAATGCATATTAGTAAGTGAAATAAAACAATCTGAAAAGACTACATATGTATAATTCCAACTATATAACATTCTGGAAAGGGCAAAACTATGGAGATAGTAAAAAGATCAGTGGTTGCTAGAGGTTGGGTGGAGAAAGGATGAGTAGGCAGAGCACAGAGGACTTTTAGGGCACTGAAAATACGCTATATGATACATACCATTATACATTTGTCCAAACCCACAGAATGTACAAGACCAAGTGAGAACCACAACGTCAAATATGGACTTTGAGCAATTACGATATTTCAATGAAGGTTCAACTGTAACACTCTGATGGGGGATGCTGAAAATGGGGGATGCTGACAGTGGGAGAAGCTATAAACGTGTGGGTGCAGGGGGTATATGGGAAATCTCTGTGCCTTTGTCTCAATTTTGCTGTGACCCTAAAACTGCTCTAAAAAATAATGTCTTCATTTTAAAAAATAATCAAGTCCACAGTATAAAAGTCGATGGCCAGTTTAGTAGATCAAGTATGGAATCCAACAACTGAACAACAAAGCTGTCCCACATAGCAGTAAAGGTTGTCCATTCTTTTATAAGGAGATGCGTTTATATCATAGTAAAAACTCTTTTCACATAGACTAGATATACAGCTAAGTTAGCTCTTTAGTAAACCGGCTTATAGCTTCATTATCATACTGCTTTGATTCTTCTCAATTACTTTGTGTTCAAAATCTCAAATCACATTCCAACCAAGAGCTAAATAGGCTCTAACTAGACTGTGTCTAGGCAGGGATTACCCTTGGTTCTGTCTCTTAGGAATCACTTAAATTGCTCAGATACCACAATTACAGCTAGAATACAAACTGTGTTTCTGCCTGTTTGAATCTTACCAAGTCGGCAAGCTTTACAAGTGCACCCCAGCTTCAGATAATCAAGTACTTTTTAACTTGGTAACACATATTTTGAAATGTCTCTATATAGCGTACACTTAAGAAACTAATAGAAAAGGGAGCGAGCCGGGGGAATGGCCAGTAGGTGGAACAGTCACAACACACATTATCAATTAAGTTCATGGTCTTACATGGGCGTGGTTTGTGGTGCCCCAAAACAATTCATTACAATAACATCAAAAATCACTGATCACAAATCACCATGACAAATATAATTCTTACTTAAAGAATAGGTCCTACCCCCTATTATTGTGAAAATAATAATATTGTGAGGATTATCAAAATGTGACACAGAGACGCAATGTGAGCAAATGTTAGAAAAATGGTGCCAAAAGACTTGCTGCAGGGTTGCCACAAACCTTCAATTTGTAAAAAATGCATTATTTGTGAAGCACAATGAAACAAGGTATGCCTGTACTGTTATCTACTCTGGACTGAATGCCTACTCATCTTTCAGAGCTTCATGTAAATATTACTTTGTCAAAGAGGTCTTCCCTAATACCACAAATTAAATTATGCTTCCCCAGTTTTTCTCTCTCATGCCAGTTGCTTATTCATAGCAATAATCACCATTTGTAATTATATATTGATTCGTGTGTTTACTTCATGTAACTATGCCGTGAAACTCTAGGTTATTTAAGGACAGAAATTATGCCATATTTATTCACTATTATATGCCCACTGGTTAGCAGTGGCCTGTATCAGGTTCTCTGTAAATATTTTTAAATAAATCAATGAATTAATGAAATAGTAGTATTATGCCATGTAGCTCATGCTATGACATTTTTATATTTTAAATGCTTTGTGAAGACAATTAAAGAATGCTGAATTACAGAGATTTAAAATATCAACTTCATTCTCTTTAAAAATCTTAAACGTTTCTCCGATCATCCACAGATGCGATCTGCCAATCTGTAAGATCTGTGCTATACACTTGTCACCAATCCATCAACTAAGTACAATTATTTTCATTTATAAAAATGGTTATTTTGGAATATAAATATTTTTTAAAGTTGCATAAACAATTAAAAATATTGCTTACTGTAATATTTAAATTGCTTACTGTAATATTTAAATATGCCAAATTTTTAGTTGTTTACAATTTTGTACTGACATTCAATTTTTTTCATCAAAATATTTTTCTGTTGCCTGGCAAAAATACACACACACATACATACACATATATACATAATGTTATCTGCTAGAAAGTCTTATTAACAATAATGTCTAAAATATTTTAAAATTAGTAAATCTGAATTGTAGTCTAGATAAAATCAGAATTACCATTTATATTCACTGCATTTCCACTTTCAAGTACATGAAAACAGACATAAAAAAACTGCAACAAATTTAATCCAAATAAAGCAAGTGGCAGTATAATAAGTGAAATACCATGAGTTTTGCTAAATTAATGTTGTACATTAAACGCTCATGGTACCAATTAATGACTATTTCAGATCGCTAGCTAAATCATGCATATTAATTGTATATACAAAATATTTCTGTTCCTTCCTGACTGCCTTGAGCTGGGACATTTTTTTTTCCATTGGACTCAGTTGAAACATTGGCTCTCCTGGGTCTCTAGCTTGCTGACTGGAGATCCTGGGACTTCTCACCTTCTGTAACGCATGACAGCCAGTTCTTTATAATCTCTTAATCTCTCTCCCTCCACCCCGTGTATGCGTGCTCATACATGTGTGTAAAATATGTGTACATGTGTATATACATGTTAGTACTTCTGTTTCTCTAGAGAACCCTAACTAATACAAACACCATTATCCATTTTAAAAACACATGATCAAGTGCAAGCTCCTTATCAGTTGGAAAATTTATATGGCTTTTTTTTTTTCCCTTTAACTCTTACATTCAGTCCACTTTCCCACAAAACTTTATTCTGGTATAGCATATGGTTATGTTGGAAAGGCTTTTATTGCTCATACTACCATATTTATTTGGCAAGAAAGTATTTCAAATTGCTGCTCTGTTCAGTGCCCAGCAGATTCTATATCCCTGCACAAGACACCACAATAATGTTTGGGATGGATGAAAAAGATGCTTTTCTTTGCTGAAACAGGAAAAAGTAATTGTGAAGGAGGAGGTGAGACATGAGACTAAGCATATAGTTCAGATTTTGGGAACTGATGCCCTCAAAACCATCCCTACTTTGCTAAGTGTTTGGATGCTGTTTAAAAGCTCCTGGAGTGGACCACTCATTTGAGCAGTAAAGAATCTTCTATGTATAATCTTGGCCCATCTGGTTGGCTACCTCTATGCTGCCCTTGGAAATAAGGAGAGCAGCCTGCTATTCAGACAAATCTGTTTGTTAACAACTCAGCTCACTCTGAAGGATGCTAACCACAGCTTTAATTTGACACTCGGTCAGGGCACCAAGCCTCTCCTTAACTGGCCACACAGAATAGCTGTACTCTGGGCTTTATGAGTCTGGGAGGAATGCCACTTCAAGTTCAATGCCAATGAGTAATTCTCAAAACCTCAGTTGAGAAAAACAATACAGAGAGAAGACTGCTTGAAGGACAAGAAGTTCATCTACTCTTCATATCGCCAAACCAGATCAGCAGGCAGCGGGGGACCTAAACAGAACCTTGCAGTTGTAAACGAACACTACAAAATTTTGCTTTGAAGCAATACTATTAACATAAAGGGTTTTAGGAGAATCGACCTTACAAAACTTGATGATTTGTATAACAAAACACAGTGCACTCTTTTATTTATTTATTTTTTTTAAGACGGCAAATGACCTCAGCAAAACTTCATTTTGAACATATTGACAGTGAATTATTAAAAACATCCTGGGTCCCAATCTCTTCGGTGGAAATGTAGACACCTAAATAACGATGGTCAAGTCAACAGTTTTTTTTGTTTTGTTTTTTATTTATTCATTTTATTTTGTATTAGTTTTAGAGGCACAAAACAATGTAATGATTAGACACAGTGCACTCTTTATGGGGATTCCTGGGAGAAATTCTTATCTGATGCTGGTGCCAAGAGTAGTTACAATCATCCTGAGCAACCGGTTTCTCTTTACTCCTGCAAAGTGTTTCCCCTTCCCCGTGGCTGACACAAAGCTGACAGTCGAAGTTGTGGCCCCTGCATCCTTATGCTTAGGCATGCAATTTAATTGTATTCCTGGTTCCATTTTGTTCCCACCATTTCTTCCTTACTTTCATCTACTTTTACTATGCCAAATACTATGTACTCTTATCAGCACCCTAAATGCCTTCTGGTAAGAGGTAATATACATATGAATTCCTATATCCAATATCTTGCTCCTTCTATGTCCATGTTCCTTCCGCATCCACTACAGAGCTACTTTCCTTTAAAATATTGCCTATGTTTTATACTTGGAGTCATGAATATACTATAGACTGTCACATAAAACAAAGTTACCTAGAACACATGGTACAATCATTAGGGTCTCCAAAAGTAATTCAAAACTAAACAGAATACAGGAGTATTTAATCAAGAGAAAAACAACAACAGAACAATAACAACAACAACGAAGTCTATTTCTAGGTTTTGATCAGCAACCATTTTTTGAGTTCCTATTTTGTGCCAGACACTAAGCTAGATATAAAGAATTAATTAAAAGGAAAATAAGAATGGTTCATGATTCAAAAAGACTACTATAGCCTATGAGGGAGAGGAGTTACATATGCATATATGTATGCATGTACGTATCTATGTCTGCATGTGTGTGTATGACATATACACACAAACACATTCAGACATACATATGTGCATGCATACATATATGCATATATATACACACATATATACATATACATACACACACACACACACATACATACCGGGGGTGCCAAAAAACGAATACAAGTGGACACTTCGGTCAACGTTTCTCAAGCAATAGTTCATCGTAATCAGAAGTATCTGGACGCTGATGGTAACCACTTTGAGCACCTCTTGTAATTGCAGAAGTCAAATGTGACTTGTATTTATCTTTTGTTATCGGTATATATTGAGGTATTATAATTTTAATACAGTTTTCCTTTCTTAAAACGTGTATACATTTATTGGCACCCTTGTGTGTGTGTATGAGTGTGTGTGTATGTGTACACACACACTCATTTACAAACGTATATTGTGTATCACTAACACTATGACATACATCTATATAAGGTTATAAAAACAAGGGCCAGTTAATGCCACCTATGGGGGTAACAAAAGAAAGGTTTCATATTGACAGCCATGGTTTAAAGGACTCCTTCTCATCCATCACTCTGGCAAAATATAACTGAAGTTAATTTTGTGACTTATGATGACAACAACAGGTTAATTCAAGAAAGAATGAACCCACCCATTTCAATGAAGACTGTGCATGGTTTCCTATAAGTACAGTTAACTGGAGAATAATAATATGTCACACTGTATCACTTCATTAGTATGGCCAAGGGAACAGTCTCCACTCCTGTCCAGTTCTGATCTCTACTTGTCCTGTACCATGGAAATTTACCCAGTCCCCAGTGACTAGGGCAGTTCAGCTTTGGGCATGGTTTTCATCCTCAATTTTTCAGGGGAAATCTAATTTCTTATAGCCAGCCGAAAATCCTTCAAAAGGCAGGTCTGACAAAAGGGTACCTGGCTGAGATCCATAAAAACTCTCATGAATGCATTTTCAGTTTCATGACATAACACACCACATGATTTATAGGAACAGAGTTACTATTGGGAACTGATGGCACTGTCTCACTCAAAGATAACTTGCAGATATAAAAGAATTAGCCTTGACTCAACTCTCTGGAACATTTTATAACCTTTGCTAATGGAAAACAAGTACCTAGGCTTTAGAAGGAACTCTCTTTTAGCCAAAAACACTTGGATAAAATATTAGGCAATTTATAATTTTCGGTGACATTTAATTCATGTTTCCCACACTCCCAAGATCCATGACCTGGGGGTCCTTTGCTGTGCCCTCACATTGTTCCTTTTCTATGTCAATCCCAATGGATTGTCCATTTCTTATATGATCAGGGTCTTAATTACTATTTGCTGAAAATTCTCAAGCTGTGAAATTGCTTGAAGTTAAATTTAAGGGTAGTCTCTATCAATTTTATTGTTCAGGAAAGTAGATACCATTTATATACTTCCAATTAACCCCTATATAATGCAGCCTCCCAGAGTAAGGAAATCCTCAGAATTCTCTACAGAATCATTTCACTCATTCCAGTGTGGTGTACAAGTATACAGATGCATAGAAGGTAACCCTGCAAGAGTTCATGATGGCCCACTCACCATACCGGCCACATGACTGCTCTTGCTGAAGTCACCCTCCCCAACTATTCCTTCCTCGTCTCCCTTTAAGATACGGTGTATTTCCTTAGCAGCACCTACCTAATCTATACTTGCCCATTTTACTTCTGAGGCACATCTTCCTGCATCCTTTCAGCTCAAGCTGGGAGACAGACCCACAACCCTACCACCCCTCACCACCTCTAATGCCACCACCCTGGTCCATCATCACCTCTCTTCTGAATTTCTGCACCAGCCTCCTCACTGATCTGTTTCCGCCCTGACTCCCTGGGGTCTGTTCCCCTCACAGTAGTAGTAAGCGAGAACCTTTCAAGGCTGCCAGTCAAATCATGGCACTTCAGTACTCAAAATACTGGCTTCCCATCTCACTCTGAGCAAAATCTAACACCTACCATGACCTCTGGCTCCCAGCCTCCTTCTCTGTTACATTGCTCTAGCGTTCCTGGCCTCCTTGCTATTTCTTAATCACACTAAGCACAGGCCCTTCTCAGAGTCTTTGCCAACGGCTGTTCCCTCTGCTTGGGCACACTTTACCATATATCCCCTGGCTTGTACCCTCCCTAACGCCCAACCTCAGGTCTCTGCTCAACTACCACCTTGCTAGAGGTCTGCTCTGGCCAGCATACTCCAGGCCACTCTCCCTTGCCCCTGCATTCGGCTTCGTTGCACTTAAATCGCCCGTCATATCAGCTTACTTGCCAACTTCCTTGCTAGTCGCCTCCTTCTTCAGTGTACTCTCTTTGGGAGCAGGGAGCAAGTCTGTCTTATAGACTGCTATATGCCTGGATCCTAGAACAAAGTCTGGCCTCCAGGTGATTATAAGTAATTGTTGAATGAAAGACTCTTACATAAGGTCCCTTTGTCAATCCTCATGTGTAATGAAAATAATCTCTCACTGTGCCCACTGTTATAATCTCCATACCCGTATTCCTCATTGTAGACACACACCCTTCTTATTTGCACTGGATAAGGCTACCACAGTGATGTCAGCTACAATCTGACCTTGTCTCTCTCCTGCTCAAAAATTTCTTCAGTGCCTACAGAATATAGCAAAGCCTCCTTCGCCTGTCACATTAAGCCTTTGGAGATCTGCCACTTGCCTACTGATGGAGCCTCACCTCCTACCTTAGCTCCAGAGACTTGTAGCTCAGTTGTGCCCCAGGGGCTTTGCACTCGCTAATTTCTGTCTGGAGCAGCCGCTCCTGCTTTGTCTACCTGGCAGCATCTCATTTAATGGTCTCAGTTCAGACTCTACCACCTCAGTGAAGTTGTCTCTGATTGCCTCAGGCTAGCCTTAAACCCTCACCCCCATCGTCCAACTCTACCTTGCCTCTATTTACAAAAATAGCACATTATTTTACTATAATAATTTGTTTTCAGGTCAGCCTCCCAGTGAACAGCAAACCCCTTAATGAAAGCATTTTATTAGCATTCATATTCTTAATGGTTGGCCTACAAGGTCTGACAATTAAGTTCGTGAACTCATCCTAGAAAAAGCACTACATAACTTCTTACTGAATATCACTATGGTCACCTTCGAAGTCCTCCCCTTGGGAAGCTACGCACCAATGCCAGTGCCTAGTCCACCCTTCAAGGCAATTTTGGAACTCTTTTTCTGGAATGGCCATCAGAGCTGTCATCGTATTACCCCTGAAGTCATGGATATCATCAGAGTGTCTTCCTTTCAATATTTCCTTCATCTTTGGGTAAAGAAAGAAGTCACCTGATTGGGGGCCAGATCAGGTGAGCAGGGAGGGTATGCCAATACAGTTATTGGTTTACTGGCTAAAAACTCTCTCACAGACAGTGCCGTGTGAGCAGGAAAATTGTCATGATGCAAGAGCCATGAATTGATGGAGAAAAGTTCAGGTCGTCTAACATTTCACACAGACTTTTCAGCACTTCCAAATAGTAAACTTGGTTCACTGCTTGTCCAGCTGGTACAGATTCATAATGAATAATCCCTCTGATCTCAAAAAAGGTTAGCAAGATTGTTATAATATGTTCGCGAACTTAACTGTCAGACCTCATATATAAATGCTCATTAAATGCCTCCTGAGTTTAAATAATACTGGACAAATTAATTAATAATAAAATGTTACAGAACACTTTGCAAAAGGATCTGAGCAACTGGTGCTCTGAATTTGGGAGTGTGAAGAACATTTATTAAATTCAATTACAAATTTAAAAACAAATGTTTTTATAGTTAGATCAACAATTCAAAATATGGGTTTTTAAAGGAGTGATAAAAGAAAAAAAAATCAGTCAATCACATTTACCAATACAAATTTTCAATATTTTCCCCTAGGAAATTTATTCATTCTATGGTACCTAAAGGACATTCCCATTTTCTTCTCATCCCTCAATACTCCTGGAAATCTGAAGATTAGACAAGGCCCTATCATAAAACCATTTCAAATTATTCAAAGACAAAAATATTACCAAAATCCATATGAAGGATATTTTAAAACACTACTGACAGTCATAAAAGAAGATTTAAATAAATAGGAACATATATCCTGTTTGGGGACCGTTTGGCTCAATTTCATAAAAAATTCTACCTAGATTAATCTATGAATTTAATTTAACCCTCCCCTAAAACATGATTTTTTTAACTATGCAATTTCAAAGCTTCATTGAGAAAAATAAGCATGTAAGAAGCTCCAGGAAAATCCTGGAACAGAAAAAAGAATAATAAGAGGAGACTGACCATACCAGATATTGAAACACATAAAACTAGAGAAATTAACATAGTGTGGAGCTAGCCAACAAACTGAGTCAACAAAACAACGCAAACTCTCCAAAAATAGTTCTCACTGCATAAGGGGATTGAATAGATGATGCTACCCTTTTGTGCCACCTTTCACCCTGATCCAATTAGTCATCATCTTTCATCAGGAATTACCACATCACAGGCAAGGAAAAGACACACTGTTCAAGAAATGTTTGGAGAGAACTGGGTAGTTCCTGTGGGAAAATTAAATTCCTATTTCATTACTACACCAAAATAAGTATGAACCAGAAACATTTACAAAAATAGAATCATAAAAATACAAAATACAAAATTGTAGAAGAATCAGTTTCCATGTTCCCAGAGTGGGTTAGGCTTTGGGGATTATTACGCAAAATCCAGAAACTACAAAGGAAACATATGACAAATTTAACTACATAAAAAGTTCTTATGCTCAAAATGTCATATATAATATCAAACAACAAATGACAGAATAGGGGGAAATATGTGGGGGAAAATCACGAGGAAATGTTAATTTCTTTAACCTACAGAGAGCTCCTAAAAACCAAGAAGGCCCAAACTCAAATTTTACAAGTGAATTTGCAAAGGGCCTGAAGAGACTGTTCACAGAAGAGGAAAATACACAGTAAAGACATGAAAAGATGCTCAAGTTGAACTATGAGATAGCACCTTTCACCTAGCAGATTAGCAAAGATCAAAATGTGAGTGGGTGTAGGGGTGAGGACACAGGCAGTTCCCTTTATGGCTGGTGGAAGTGTAAATTGGCAACACTTCTGTCAATGGCTATTTCATAAGAATTATCAAAATCTTAAACTCACATGCCCCGTGACTCAGCCATTCTACTTTCAGAAATCTTCTTACAAACTTACTGGAACACAACCACTTCTCGTGGACCACGCTACCAATCCCATCTCCGTGGCTATTCTCTCCAGGAAACTACAAATCTATACAGTACAGCCTAGAAAACACACCACCTGAGGAGCAACCATCCCTAAACCCTCTCAAATAGCAACAGTAAAGGGACTTAATCATATTTGCTGCCATCTTGCTCAATTTACTCTTTTCCTGCCAGAAAGCCATTTCCTGTGTCTAGTAGGTCATCCTCCCATGATCCCATTGCCACGTGGTCTTTCAATTCCCCTGTTCATACATCACTGTCATTCAGACTTATAATCCAATTGAATCCCAAATTACAACAAGTATTTAAGAGAATAAGAAAAACTGTGAGATCCCTCCAGAAAGCTTCATCATAAAATCATTAATCAGAAACATGAAGAAGAAAGTATGACCTTAGTTATTAAAATCCTGCTAAGCAGGTAAATAATACACATGTGCATATGAGAACTTCTCCAAACTTCTGACGCCAGGAAGACAAAGTGATGATGAAAGTTAACCGTTGTGTAGTGTAACCATCTCATAGGGACCGCACTAAGCACTTTCCAAGTATTATCTCATTTAACACCCACAGCAACTCTATGAGGCATAGACTGTTAGTTATACCCATTTTTATATTTGAGAACAATGACACATAGAGACTAAGTAACCTGCCCAAGGTCCAAAGGTGAATAAGTGGCAGAGGCAGAATGGGAACTGTCTGCCCCAGGCCCAGGCTCTCCACCACTAGGAGATACTTTCTTGTAAATCCTAATTCTTTTAGAAGCAAGATGGAAAGCTTGCTGGAGTAGAATGAAATACTGATACTGAATTAAAGATCACATAGAATAGAGAGTGGGAAATGGGGGAAAGCCATAAATAATGCTTTTTGTTTCAAGGCACCATTTCCATTAACCAACTCACCAGATGTTCTACATTAAGCAGAACCTGTTTTGGTAAACGTTGCTCATTGCTCATTGATATACATATGTCTCACGGGCTTCATCCTCTCTCCCTCCCCTTCCTTTCCTCTCAAATTGCAATTCCTTGGAAAATTTCTTGTGTGTTCACTTTCTGGTTCATCCTTACCTTTTAATGAGCTGTGCTCACTGGGGACATCAACCATTCCTGTCCCCTCCCAGGGCCAGAACTCTCTCCACACGAGCTACCGGATTTCCCAGGAGGACACCCCAATCTGCTCCCCTCACACAAGAACAGATCCATTTCTTCCTGTGTTCTTCATCGAAATTCTGACACCTTTACCCTTGAGAAAAATACTCATGGGCTTTGAAGTCCACAGTACTTTTCCTTTAAGTCAATTCAAGCACTAAATGCCTGATTTTCATTTTTGGTCATAGTACTTTCAACTGTTTCCACAGCTGAACTTATCTGGGGGGGGGGGACCCTCAAGATTGTGGTTTATGATCTACTAGTCAAAAAGTAAATATAAAAATAGTAAGCTGAAAAAAAATAACAGAGAGAAGATAATTTAAACATACTGCATAAGTGAAATAAGTCAAAAGAAAACCGAAATGTGAAGATAACAGCAGCAAAAACATGCTTCATTTTCTTTTCCTCCATAGTGCTTATCGCCATGTGACACACTTTATATTTGTTAAGGTGTTTGCCTGTATCGTCCTCCTCGTCCTGCCAGAATGTTAACTCCTTGAAGGGAAGAGGCTGTCTTGCTCACTGTTGCTTCTCCAGTGCCTAGAACTGTGCCTGGAGCACAGTAACTACTCAATAAGTACTTGTTGAGTGAGTGAGTGAATGAAGGAAGCTTTCCTGTCTCATCTTTTGCTCCATAAATAAAACTTATTTGCTTTCATGCTCTGGTCAAGATATCTAGAGATTTTCCTTGCATCTTCTCAATCTTTTGAGGTTACTTTCAAAATGGAGAATCATCTAATCAGATCCAATTCTCAGATGCACAAAACTTAACTTACCACTCCCTAAACATATGTTCCCTGATTCCTTTAGAAAAAAAAAAAAAAGGAGGGAAGAGGCACAGCAGAAATTATACTTTAGGGATGAACTGAACCATTACAAATGGAAAATTCTAAGCCACTTTTCACCTACAGGACACTAGCTGATGCATACATATTCCCACTGTTTCATAAAATGATTGCATTCCTTGTAAATAGAATAAAGTTAATTGCCAAAGAAGCATAACAAGTTATTAGTAATAAAGCACCATAGAGCCTTGGGCTTCTTTACCCTCTGGACAGCATAATAACAGGCAATTCAGTGACCTCAATCTCTCTCTAGGTCTAAACTGATTGATTTAAGTTAGATTTCCGGGCTTCACTTCCTTGTGATGACTTTGAATGTCAAAGTATAACTCAAGGGCCAGAGGGATGAGTGAGAAACAAACTTATGTGGCTCCTTGGGGAGCAACTGCCCTCCTTCCCTACTGAATACAGACTTTTGATTTAATTAAGCCTGAGGGGAGATTCCAAACAAATTTCCATGTGGCTTTTTCTAGACCATATTAATTATCTTCCAACTTGTAGAAATAGACTGCCATCTAGATCTTCTGATACCATTCCCATCTCCCCTCTCCAAAGGTTCCTCATCTTCCCCTGCATGTTCCACTCCCCTTCCCTCCCTGCTGACACACCGTCAGCTCTATAGGTTCTTGCTCAAGCCAGCCTCTCTTTCTGGGACGCCCTTTCTACCCCGGCCTTACCGCAAGTCTACAGCCTACTAGAATCCCTCTCTATAACAGTCTGCCTTGTAACCACGTCATTTATACACGGAACAAATCCCTCCAAGTTTGTGGCCTTTTGGAGGACAGAAATTATGCTGCTACTTTTTTTTTCTTCTTCAATCTTTCATTCATTCCTGGGGACCTAACATAATGCTTTGCTTATAGAAGACACTTAATAAATTCTTGTCGTTTACTTTATTGAAACTCTTTTGGAGGCAAAGACATTTTCTGGGGTGTTACACAGAATTTCTAATGAATGATATCAGGATGGCTGCCAATCTCTTTATCCTTCTCACTAAAATTCATATAGTCACATTGTTTTGAAATATTGAGTTTTCCATATAGAACAACAGTCACAAATATCAGCACCATAGGTTGTATATAGTGATTCCCAATTCATTTGTTCAAGGACTATTGGGTTTTTGCTATAGCGGTCACTGAATTAGGTCCTTGGGTATAGAGATTCAAAGATAGTCCCTGCCCTCAAAGAACAAAATGTCTCTTTGGGAGAGAGAGAGAGCCAAACAGACAAATAATGACACTATAGTCAGTAAAGTCCTATGAGACCTTTGTAGAAGAGGACATACATGGTCTACCTAGCTCAGCTTTGCGCAGTAAGGGTCATACAAAAATGGCAAGCATCCAAAAGCTTTCACGGAAGATGATATTTGAGCTTGCCCTGAAGTTAGACTGATGAAAGAAGAAGGACATTCCCAGAAGAGGGAACAGTATGTGCAAACACACTAAGAAAAGTGAGAGCTGCATTATTTCTGAGCACCGCAAATGATTTGATTATTCTGGAACATTCCTGGGGAGCTACAGAACAAGAAAGCAAGGGCTGTACATTAGTATGGACCTGGTATGAGAGGCCAAGAAGTTTTGTCTTTAACCTGCAGTTTGTTCCATGGACACTGTGCTATCCAGACGATCCATTTCGGATTCCAGGAAACAGGTTACTTTAGCCAAAGAATGAAACTGTCGTGTTGTGAATCACAATAATAGTACAAACAAGTTTAGCTAATTAACCTCTTTTGTTCAGTCAGGTAAAAAAAAACTCGGAAGCTGAAAATACTATGTTGGAAAACTGGAAGACATGTGGTACAATGACAGGAAAGGTGCCTTTTTATGAAAGGAACTAGTCTGCAGAAGAATCCCAGGCAAGAATTTCCCAAGCAAACTGTTTTTCAACTGGATTCCTTGAGAAACCATGTGAAACAGTAAGCAGACCCCTGGTTGAGAATCAAAAGATGATAAACTCCACGAAGCAGAACTAGATTCGGAACTCCCTGAGAGCAACAGCCACATCCAGCTGTCTCACCACTGATTTTAACCAGTTGGCACTAGCGTGAACACAATAGGTGCTCAATAAATATTAGGTGAATGAATGAAGGAATCAATCCATAAGCATCATCCCCTCCACAAAACAAATAAATAGTTGAAGCACAAGGAGAAAAAAATGAGCACAGTGTTTGTAAAATTCTTGAAACGTATTTAAGAAAAGCAAAATTTCAATTAAAATAAATACATTTCCACACAAGTGTGAACAAATTACCATAAACGTTTGCTTGACGGTGACTCACTCTGACTGGTACAGCCACGTAATCTGCATGAAATGAACCCAGAAATAATGGACACCACTGAGTTAGATGCCACAAAGCAGTTTTGTGAGCAATGAATGACACAGTAAGTGTCAGCTGTGTATCGTGGAAGAGGCCCCACACCAAGAACGGAACAGGGGTCTGAGTAAATCCATGTACAATGCACTAACTGGTCTTGCCCAGGTGCTAACCAGGTCTCTCTAATCCTGGGGAAGGCACTTAACTTCTCCTGGGCCTCAGTTTTCTTATCCAGGAAGTGAGAGGGAAGGTAAGATGCTCCTCAAGGTCCCTTTTGATGGTAAGGAAAGACACATCAAGAGGTCCCAAGATAAACAGGCAGTCATCATATACACATAGGTCCTGTTCCTGAAGGTTCACGATTTTACACGTTTCTGAGTAACACCGATGCTCGTGTCACTGTCATAGTTCTGGGGGCTTTGTAGGGTCAAGGGAAGGTATAGCCCATCTCCTCCAGAATGGGTTTACTGCCCTAGAAATTACCATCCCTCTAGTAAAAAAGAATAGAGAGGCAAAATAACAGTTCACACTTTTTAATGGTTGGGGGAGCTTTCTGAGGTTATGTGACTGAAGGGCAATGTGGAAGATGAGTTTGAGTCTCACAGCCAATTAGTGGCTGGAGCTGGACTGGAACCTGGGGTCCTGAAGACATTCCACTGTGACTGGCTGTCATCTCTGATGATCTGCAGACACTCATTCCCTCTCTGACACTCACAGGAGGTCCCCAGTGGGAGACCAACAGGAAAAATGTAAGTAAGTGAATTCCTGCTGTATTACAATATGTCTGCTTCCTATAAGCATTACTGCTGGCTCTCACAAGCCAAAAGATCACTAAGCAGATGCCTAATGAAGGGTCAAATTTTTCTATTAGAGAAAAGGCCCACAAAACCTGTCATTATGTGTTTTTAACCATCTCGTGGCTCTTCAGACTTAAGAGCCAACAGTTTGTCTGGAGAATTAAATCTTAAATATAGGGAAGAAGTTTCCCCTTTTATCTTGCATTATTTTGGGGCTGTGATCTGGTTCTCCTCCAAAATTCTGCCATCTCCCTCTTCCACCCAAGAGATATAACTTGCAATGTAAACGTTTATGACAGTCTAGCTATGTTATGCTACTGAGGACATGATTTTTTTTTTTTTTTTGCTGCGAAGCTGATCTAGCGACTACAGTCCTAAATGAATTCAGTAAGGAGGCGCACTTCAAACACGCAGGATTTAACCCAGCTCATGAAGCATTTCTCCTATTTTATACAATCTGTCTGAGTTGTCAATTGAATAGCAAATTCCTTTCAAAGTAGATCATCATAGCTGGTGTTAGAAATGGTTTTGAATCTCTGTTAAAGAATGGTCCTCCCTCTAAGCAGCTTTATGTGGGAGTTGTACATTACTCATTTCACTCTGTAAAAAAGGCTTAGGGAGAGATGGTAAAAGACTACATTGACTTAATTATGTTGGAAAAGGCAACAGAAAAATTCAACCAACATCCTTAATGATATTGTTCATTCAATTCCCTCAGAAAGGCTATATCACATAATCAAATGATGTCACTTTGTATCACCCATAAACAACCCCTATTAACACAAAGACTTTTTAGATAGTAAACATGTCAAGATTTAAGGGCAGTCCAACCTAGACAGACACAGAATATCATTAATTAAAATGCAAAACTGATTCTATTTCTGTTCCTGGTAATCAACTATGGAAAATAGTTTCAATGTCAAGAATGCTTGCAGAAGAAGCATGAGGTTATATTCCTATTAATGGGGGCAATTTCTTCTCTCAGGTACATGATTACAGGTTGAACACTGGAGTTCGGTTACTAAAAGAGAAGCTGTAATCAACTCTTCATTAATCGTCAATTTTCACTGTCTGAGTTTATATGTGCACATCTACGCACATTCACATATAGAAACAGATATAAAGCAGAGGTGGGAAAGAGAGAAAGCAGAAAGAAAGAGGATAAAAATGGAGAGTACTGATTCACAACATAAGCTGCAAGTTTCAAATTAAAACAACACCAAAAAGAAACAGTGTTAAGAGCACTGTTTCGACAACAGCTCTAATTAAGAAATGTGAAAAATTAATAATTGCATCTACACCAATCTAGGTGTTTCTAGACCCATTTCAAATAACATCCATTCACTAGGGGTGCGAGCCAAATCAGTTGCAAGGAACAGCAGCTCAATTAACACACACACACAAAATGTTGCAGTGACTTCATCACACCAAGAGGCTAGGCTCTACTAGCACTGCCTTCATCAATTTTTCTTGCAGTAGTTTTCTAGGCTGCCTTCAGAGACCCTGCAAAGGAATTAACATGACCCCATGCTGTGAGACAAGAAAGTGCTGAAGAATGCACTCTCTCGATTCAAACAGATTCCCAAAGGTGTTACCTGGAGGAGGGGTGTGGGAAGTGGGGAAATCCCTAGCAAAAGAAGGAGGAGGAGGAAGAGGAGGAGGAGGAGGAGGAGGAGGAGGAAAGCTAGCTAGAGGATGCTAAGCCATATCTTAATATCTCAGGAATTTTCCTTCTATTCTCTAAATGAACATGCTACAACTATTAAAAATATGAACACATAATAGTCACAAGTAAACGGTACATTCACATATATGCATATATATATATACAATTCTGGTTGCATAGGTAAACATTGTTCAGCAAAATAAAGAAAGCCTATGGAATTAATCTCATGGCTAAAGTTGCGACTAATTAAAAGAATATTTTCTAAATGCATCTGAAATTGCCTGCAGTGTGAAACACAGTGTCTATTTCTATGACACCCAAGCTGATTCCAACTCTTTCCATCTTGAATATGAATACCTCACATTCAGTTGCCAGGCGCCTGATAAAAATCTTTGCAAATGGAGGGGGGAAATTAAGCAAAGTAAGAAAACACCACTCGAGATGAAAGTAAACAACTAAATATTAAAGAATCATCAAGGGAAGCAGAGAAGTCTGCCGGTAGAATCACTATGTTGCTACAAGCGATAATCGAAGTAGGAAAGAGTAGAAATTGGAATAGCTAATCCAAACAATGCTTAAAGTAATCCAAACATTATTTAAGGATTCAGAGACTACATCCTGCAAGGATCCTGATTTGTAATGTTTGCTATTACCCACTGCTGCTTTTACTCTGTAACTGGACTATCATTTAAATGAAGAAGAGTTTGTAGATGTTGGTATGTATGCTTTCATATACGAAAGAGTACTCCACCAAAAAACAAAACACCAAATGTTTCTTCTTACGACTCAGGGAGCAGGATAAAAGCATATGCCTGATGTCATCACCACTATTTTAAGAAAAATCCACACAGACAGTGGAAACAAAAGTGGTGAGAATAAGAAAGACAGTTAAGGAACTTTACATTCCAAACTCCCAATCCACAGGAGAGACCAGAAATTTCACCCGACATTGTCCCCTCATTATTACCCCCCAAAATCACATATATTATTAGTACAGTATCTTATAAATCAGAGGCTGAATTACATTGAATGGGAATCTTCCCTAATGTGAAATGGACCAGAATTGGAAAACCCACACAAAATCAGATAAGATAACCCAACTCCAGCCCAAGACTAGAAAAGAACTAAACAGAATTACAACTATGACACTTATTCTTTGGAATGTCGCATTGACCAAAGTAATTCAACACATCTTCTACCAAAAAAAAAAAAAAAAGAAGAAGAAGAAGGATATCTCCCTGTGGAGACAGACCCCTTTAATCACAGGTTCCATAAGGTGAGAACCAGACCTCAATGTTCTTGGGTTTCCTTTGGGCTTCAAGAGGCAGCCAGTAATAAACTTGAAGCTGTGCTCTCTGAAGGGAAGCCTGGGAGACCAGGCGAAAAATTAGAACACTATTCTACAAGTAATGCCCTGGAATAAACAACTGGACGGTGGTGCTGCAACACGCATGTTGGAAACCTTTTTTCTCTTAGAAAAGTCTAACTATTCTAATAGCCTCAAAGCATTTGGTCTCCCAGCGGGAGGATGAAATTACGTTGTCAACTCAGAGATGTCCCTATCACCACTGCCCCACTACCCTCTGAAGAGGATGTAAAATATGGTTGGCAGAACAGGCACCCTGAGACTCCAAAGGGAAAGAAGTGATGAGGTCATGCTGTCTACCCCATCCGCCAGTGCAGGATTCCTCCTGTCGGGGATGTTACTGCCAAGTTGTTAAACCCTCAACATCCAGGGCCATTCTGGACCCACCCGCAGGTGCTTCAAGCGCCACTGCCCACAGCGGACTCTGACATAACTCATGCGTGTGCTTGCCTTCACCCGGAAAGATAGAATAGTTTGCTACGCGGGCCGACCAGCCCCAAACCTTCCAGATTCCCAGACAGTGCCCCTCATCTTGCCTAAATTTGTCAGTCAGCCTCCACTGACTGATTCCCTGAACACTGCTGCAGTTCACCATCCTGAACACATTTCCCTGGCTGCTGCTTCAAGGACAAAGAGAGAGCGCTTATGTTTCCATCGCAGCTGAGCAGCTCAGGTTTGTGGGGGAAAATAAAAATAAAAGGACAAACAATCCAGACAAACGACCCCTGGCATTTTAGTGAGCTCCCCAGACATGGATCCACCAAAACGGGAGAAACGCAGAGAGAAGGTCACTAAGCATCACTGGAAAGACAGCAAGCAAGCGAGCGTTCCGTTCACTGCAGCAGAGCACCTCATTCAAGGCAAGCACTTACCATAAAAATAGAAAGGGTCCACAGAAGGAGAAGGGATCCTTCCTCAGTGTCTGAGGCAGAAAGAAATCCACCGCGAAGCTCCAGGCAGGCTGCAGATGAGGCCAGCAAAGTGATGAAAGGCGATAAAACCACCACACAAGTCCTTTTCAGCCTCCCCTCGGGCCCGCATGCAGTTGTTTGTGCTGTAAAAAACCCTGAGAAGTCTGGAGCAGGACTCTCCCGAGAACGAGCCGGAGTGAAAGGAGCCTGGTGGATTTCAGCAGCCTCAGAGCATCACGCTCAGGATCGTCCGCCCCCGGGTGCAGGGGAGGCAGGGGCGGTCGGGGAGCCTGGGCAGCAGGCTGGGGTCGAAAGGCGAGAAGAGGAGCTTCTTTGGAGTGGAAGGAACTGCCCGGCGAGAATATCAGTATTCTACATCAGTTATTGCCAGCGACCAATCAGCCCAGCCAGGGGGCCGTGTCAGTGTGACAAGGGAGCAGCAGCAGATGACAGCCCGTTCTGAGAGAGACAGGACAGCCCCTGCCTCCACAGAAGTTTGGAAGGACTGGCATTTTACCCTCCGCTCAATTGCTGATAATATCTGCTTGTTACTAAAATCAAGATCCAAAGCCCCATAGTTACCCCAGCCACTTAGGAAGTTTCTGAGGCATCTCACAGCATCTCTGCAAGAAACCAGACTTGAAACCCACCCTAAATGGTGTCTAACGGCATCTCACAGACCTGACAGCCCGGCAAATGTGCACCAAGAGGTCACCATGAGTACAATAATGGTACTTTGGATGTGAGTTTCTTTACGCCAAAGGTGCAGGATGGGATGACCAGGGACAAGATTCCCTATTTCACAAGTAAGGAAGTTAGCTAGAAAAGGTCTCTCTGGAAATTTGCCTCTCGGTTACATTCATTTTCTTGTGCAATATATTATGTACAGGAGAACTTGTTAGGGATGAGTTTATAAAGATAGCTAACATTTCCTTTGGAGGTCAGTTAAATTACCCGTAAGACAGAGACTATGTGGTTTTGGGTAAACAACCCTGTACAATAATTTATCTGCACACTGAACTTTGAGAAACTCTGAGCAAGACTAATGGAAGAGGAAAAGGAGCAAAATCCCCTTCTTAGTGGTGACTAAAGGATGAGTGAAAAATGTTACACTTTTCCTGGTGGCCTTTCTCCCCATTCTATTTTAATATTGAACCTATAAACTTAGTACCTACGTTAATCAATTTGGGTTCATTGGTGATTAAAGTAGACGGGGGAGTGGGTCCTAAAGTTAAATGCCAATCCAACTGGACTCCACGGTGAAACTTCAGAACTTTTATATAACTTGAGATTGCCTCGAGTCACCATTTTATCTCTGCAGAAAAGGTTCTGTTTAAATGAAAAGGTTCATTTTGGTTCTGTTTTAACCTAGAAGTTGAACTATAATTTGGACATTTCGTTGCAGTCTCTACCCAGAGGCAAGCTAACTTTGGGGAGTGTGAACACTACAGCTTAAAAGGAAGGGCTGGTCTCCAAGGAAGCAGTTAACTCACCACCCAAATGAGTCACAGCAGGAGGCCATAAAAATCTTCCACATCACAGATGAACATAATGAAGTTAAATTTTTAAAATGAAGAAAGTGTGGTTTGCTAGGGTAGTCCTATGTACATTAAATAAGGAAAACCTGGGAGCCCAAGTCTCAAATTCTGTTTAATTATTCACTCCCGTTCAACTGCAATGAGCAAACATTTAAAGGGTACTATGTGTCAGAGGTACAGAGATTAAAGGGGCAGGCCCTGCCTTCAAGAAATTTATAGTCTCATGGGCAAATTTAAATCTTTTTTTTTTCTTTTTCAAAATTTCAACGCTGTGATTCTTGCCAAGACAGAAAATATTCTACTATTCTAAAGTCTCTCAGATAAAACCAAACCATGATGTTTGACTGTGGACGCAAAGTTCCAAATTAGACTAATAAGGCGTTTTCCATAATCAAAACCATTTGGGAACTACAAATGCCCAAATTATTTAAATCTAATTAAAACATGAAAAGGGTTTTTAACTGAATGTTTGCTTTTATCAGCATCAACAGCTTCTGACACTGCAAAAACACGGGGCAGCATAATTTAATAAGGGAATATTATCTAAAGCTCCCAAAGTATTCGAGATTAGTACTGTTTACGGAACAGCTTCAATACCTTGAATATATAGGGTGATAATGAAGCATGAAAATGACAAAACTGCAGAAGTACAAATTACTTAGTAGATTAAATAATGGCACATCTATATAACAATTAGGTCAATAAAAATGGGTATTCTGTCACTTACTCAGATGTAATTAATTTTAAAGTTTGGCGACTATTCCACTCCTTCCTCCTCAAAAGATGATAGAAACACTGTCCATTTCAGACAGCAATAAGCACCAATTAACTTTTGTACAGTACAAAACATTTATCCAAATCAATTAAACTTGGGTCAATTTTAGGGACTGTCTCTCACTCACTGGTATAACACCAGTACTTAATGTATAATGGGTTCTCAATAACTGTTAGATGGCCACTTGAATAGCCAAAATAATCTGGCTAAAATTCTACAACAGCATGATTCAATACCTTTTAAGACTACAAGGTCATTGGAATTACATAGCTATACCCGCCACTTGTTTAAAAAGAAGAAATTTGCTTCAGAGTGGCTTGCTGACAGAGCTTTATAAAGTCTGACATTCGAGGATTCTTAAAGCTCAGGCTCGCAACACTGAACTGGGTTCCACTTTCTGTAACCAGCCTGAAGAGAAAAATAAAAACACACCTATTTTCTAGATCACCAAGAGAGTGAATAACCATGTAATGCCATTTATGACATCAGAATTTGTAACGGAAGTATGAGAATCAAGGAATTTATAACATTCAGCCATCAATGGTTTTGAAAATAAAGTGATAATCTCTTTCAAGGAAATGCCAGTCTGTTACGGAACTAATAGTTACTGAAACTTACTTTGTGCCAGACTTGATTCTAGTGGCTTCCCATACCTCTTTTAGTCTTCACAGAACTCCTAGGACATATTATTATGGACGTTGCAGTAACCGGGGCACTGGCAGTTGAAGGAGCTTGTCCAGGTTGTCAGTAAGGCCAGTATACGAACAACTGGCACAGCCTCAAAACGCTGCTTCTCCTCTATGGAAACATATTGATCTGAACATGGACAAAGCCCCCCAAAATGTTTTTGACTAAACGTATAAGATTATTTGGGGACCCTTCCCACAGTGTTACATGAATGCTGGTGAAGTAGGAATGAGACAAGTTCTTATTAAGGCAGAAAAAAACTCATTTCACCTCAGAGACTAAATGTAACCCTTGTATGCAGCAGAAGTGAATTCTTTAGGCTTATAAAGAGCAAACAATTTGTATTTGTTGATTTGTTTTTCCCAACTCTGACCCCACATTACATTTTTAAAGCAAGATGAGTGATCCTCATGAGAAGAGTAGAATGAAAGAATTTTCCAGAAAAACATAGTCCTTTATCTAATACCTAAATCTTCAGTGTTCGTTCGGTGGGAGACCTAAAATGGAGCGAGAAGAGGTTGCTCTGTTAATGTCCCCCTACCAGAGGTCACTGGCTGAGAATAATTTCCCCAAAGTGCTTAGTAGGTGGGCTCTGAAATATGCAAAAATAGTTCCAAATGCATAAAAGGTAAATAATCTGCAGCACATAAATATAGTCATAGCATCCACGTCTTCAAAACTTCATTTGCTCTCAGCATTTCTCAGCCAGAAGAATCCTGTGGGATCGTCAAAGATCAAATCATACAAAAAGAATCCATAAGAACACAGACCTATAACTTTTTCTCCTTTTTCTTGAGGATAGAAAAATAAATCAACGGCTGGAAAGAGTCAGGGAAAATTGAGCTGAGCCTGGGGAGGCGAAAATATGGAGCACGTGTGTGTGTACAGATGGAAAACTAGTGTGTGCATCCATGATCCAGTTGGTATGTCTCTACATCCAATTAGTCCTTAAATCACATTAATGTGACAGCCACGTTTCTCCTCAACACATCATTAGGGATTACAAATAATTTACAAACTCGTTCTTTCTCCTAAACTATTATAGTAGCTTCCAACCTTGCTCCTGTTCCAATCCAGCCTCCTCTTGCCAATAGCATTTGCTTTCTACAACACAGCAAATATAGTCATACCATTCCCTTGCTAACAAGCCTGGGATGGTCAGGCCAAACACAGCACCTCCTGAGCCTAGCATTCAAGGCCTTCTGCTATCAGACTTCAGTCTACCGTACATTTCCTACCGTTACTTCCTATATACCCCATGCTCAGGATACACGTGATTTCTTACTATTCTCCACAGATACCATTCTCTTTTATCATGATGATCTTTTTTTTTTTTTCCCTAGAATAACTTTCCTTGCTTTTCTCCCTGGAGAAACCCTACTATTCATCCTTCAAGGCCCAGTTTTACTGTCATCTTCTTGGTGAGGCCTTCCCCAGACTCCCCAAAGTACTTAGTCACTTCTTCCTCTGTATTCCTACAGTAATTTTTTTCTAGTCTTGTGTTATAGGGTAAATAACACTATGCCAACTTAGTTTTAACCTATTTAATTACTATTCCCAGGGTCTGGCACACAATAGTTGCTCAATAAACACATGATGAGTGAATCAATATTTTATGCCTCTTCTTCAGTCAAAAGCAATTTGAAGACAGTACAAATTTGTTTTGTGGAAGTCTGAAGGATTACAAGCTTATGATCTCTCTCTCTCTCTCTCTCTCTCTCTCTCTCTCTATATATATATATATATATATATATATATATATATATATATATTCCTCCTTCAATCATGACTTTCTGTGGTTTAAGGAAAGAGCCTTGGATTAGACTCAGAAGAGCCCATCCCAGCTTAGTTCCTTGTGTCAATCTCAGGTGATTTCCACCTAAATGAGAATAATAAAACCTGTCCTACTTACTTTTGAGGGCTCTTCTGAGCAACAAATGAGAAACTATAAGGCAAAGTCGTTTGTAAGCTATGAAAGTATATGGTATAGATATAGTTATTGCTGCTGTTGTCATCGTTTGATAATTATTGTAAACATCCCATCAAAGCCACCACACAATTTGTTAGAACAGGTACCGTAAGCCAGCCCAGGAAGCCAATGACTCAGCACTTAGTCATTCTAAGTGCTTCAGTTCTGCTGGTCTGCAGTTACGGTGTGGTGGAAAAGCCAAAAGGCCCTAACTCAAGTCCTAGCTGTGCGACCTCCTGGCTGTGTGGACCTGGTCTGATACCCACTTCCCTCAGCCAGGAAATGTGCACAACAATGCCTACCTCACGTGAATGAGATGGGATATATACCGGGGTGCCAAAAGAATGTATACACATGACTTGTATTCATCTCTTGTTATCGGTATATATTGAGTATTACAATTTTAATATAGTTTTTCCCTTTGTTAAAATGTGTATACCTTTTCTTGGCACCTCTGTATATGTAGTATATGTACATCTATTATGAGTCTCTAATAAGTATTCAAGACTGGCTGGAAAAAGGTAGCCGTTTCTCCCCAACTCTACAATATTGACATGCTCTCCAACCATCGCCCTCTTTCTGTTTCTTGAACTCACAGAGCGACTTCCCACCCCAAGGTCTGTGTATGGGCTTCCCCTGCCCCAGCCTTTCCTTAGCTCCTGGCACGGCTCCTTGTCAGAAAAGTCTCCTTGACCCCATCAATCATTTTTCCAGCACATTACTCTCTTCACTCCTCTCATACCATTTATCTTTAACTGTAAGCATTTTATTTCTTTGATTGCCTCTTTAACATTTGTCCTCTACAGTGTAATGTATGTTTCTGTCAGACGACGAACATTTCTTTCGTGCTTCTCAATGTGTCCCCAGAGCCCAAAATAGTGTCCAGAATGTATGATATACTCAGTATACGTTCCTCGACTATTTACAGCATGACCCATGTTTTACAGTTGTCCCCATGTTCTCTACATTTGCACAAAGTTCCAATCATCCTTGACTATTGAGGGGGAATGAAATCTTGGGAGTCACTTAATATGGTACACAGAGCAGTACCACAACGTTCAAGATTATACAGATATTAAGTAATGTGTAACATTCATTAACAGACATTAAAATGCTATCCAGGGACAAGGGGTACCTACAAGCAATATGCCAGCTCCTGTCTCCATTAGAAAAGGAATTACCAAGAATGGCATGCTGATCCCCCCCATATAACTGGAACTGAAGACAGAGCAAAAATGTTAAAAATTGTGTTTAGTTAACAACTCAGGAGATTTACTAGATCCTTAATTCACATTGTATGTTAACATTGCTCTGGTCCAAGCTGACCCTGAGAACAAATTGACAAGGTCCTTGATTTTTGAAGCATCAAATAGAACAAACGGTTTCAGCGTATCAGGAGCCCAGGAATCCAGACAATTTCTCTTTCTACCCAGGGAGCTGTTTCAAAGGCGAGGTACAGAAACCCTCCCAAGCCTGACCATCCCATCCCTGTTTCAGATTAGCCCAGCCCGAGAGAAGGCCTAATAAATAAATAAGCATGGCAATCCTCTATAATGTATGAAGGTTACTTTCCAGTGGTCGTCTGGAAGGACATAGTTTTCAATTAGAGTATTTTCAATTAGCAGCAGCATGCCAATCTACCAAGTAGGCATAAGAATTTAATTGTCATTGCCAAGAAAGAGGAAACAGCTAACTTTTTTAAAGAATAAGCATCCTAGACCCAATATCAAACATATCTTTTTCTCCCAAATCTGCTCTTCCTCTGGCTTTTTTTCCCATTTAAGAGCATCAATATCTACTCTGTTGCCCATAGAAAATGACATTTACTGAACTCTTACATAGAAGACTGTTCCGGCCACCTTCTAAGGTACCTAGAAATGTCAGCGTCGTCCTTAATGTTAGGTCATCTTGTCCATTTCACCTCCTGCACACTTCTGTCTTCCATCATCTCCCCACTGCCCCAGTCTAGCCACCAGTTCTCCCCGGGGCTAACGTGATAGTCTCAGAAGCAGTCTTTCTCCCTTGAGTCTCCTCTGTCCAACCCATCCTTCGCAGCTACCTAAGGATTTTTAAACAAAACCACCATCCGGTCCTCTCCCGAAGGAAGTTCTTCTCTGCTTCTTCCCATGTGCAGGATGAAGGGCATCCCTTATCCTATCACAAGAGCCCCCACGACTGTTCTCCCACCTGTCCTCTTGCCATCAGCCCCCCGCCCCGCCCTTGCAGCCTCCATTCATCTATCTCCTGACACTCAGAACTCACCACGCTGTTTAATTTCAGCGTTCCGGTACAAGCTTTCTCCATTGCTTAGAATTTCTTATCCCTGCCCTCCTCTTCCTGAACTCTTATTCGCCAAGACCCAACTCAAGCATCTCCTTGGAAGCATTCCCTGACGCTCACTCCCTACTCACTCCTCTATTAGAGTTAACCATCTCCAAGTTATGGCACTGATCACACAGTATCATAACTGTCATATTATCTGATTCCGTCAGGAAAGTCCTGGTCCTGAGTTGTATTCATCTTTGTATCCCCGGGAACAAACTCTCCCTGGAGACATTCAAATACGTGGTTATAGAAAGACTGGGCTTCCCTGTATGTCTGGCTCTCTTACTAGACTGTTCCCTGAGGAATGAAAGACTATCCTATCTATCTTTCTAACTTCTCCTCAGCTTATTACAATGCCTGGTACATACAGATGCTCACTGTATATTTGTGGAATTGTTTTTAATATGATTGGGGGAAAAAACAAAAACAAAAAAAACCAACCCTTCAGTTCAAGGAATTTAGAAATCCCTCTGAGCTGATTTCTAATTAGCTCATTTTTTAAATTTAAATTTCAAAATTCTCCTTCTCCTTGAGATTATAAAAAACCACCAGCATTAATTTACTTCACAAAGATTCATCCTCTGAAACTCCTGGCTTTTGATGGTAACCCAACTAAGTGAGGCACCTTAGGGTAAGAAAGCATTCCAAACATACTTTCTACTTTGAATTGCCTGGCACAGGAAAGACGGTTGACTCTCTCGGGGAGAAGGGGCTTCCTCGAGATGTTTCACCAGCATTTAAGTTTGGAGGGGAAAGAGCCCTGTCTTCCTGAGCACAGAATTTCACTGCTAATATAGGGGCTGCCAAGGGGTTGTGGATGTTCCTTAGAATCCCAGTGCCCCACCCAACACACAGGCACCCAGATAAGAAGGGGTGTGGCTTGAGGAGGGCGGGCAAGACCTGAAGCTTACAATGGGCCCTCCACACCAGCCAGAGGGTTATCTAATTTCCTCACCCTCTCCCCCACCTCACAGGGAAAAAAATATGATGCATCCAAAGAACTGGAATAAAACTCCTCTGCTCATAGCTGCAATGGCCATCTGCACCTAAAGAACTAGTCCCCCCCTTTCCCCCTTGGCGTGGCTAAATGGAGGACATCTAACCACACAAGTGATTGCTGACCCCTGGGGGGTCAGCTGGGGGACAGAAGAACGCCTGCATCCCCCATTCTGCTAGTGTCGCTGATCCACAAGCAGAAAATCAAGAATGAACTACATTATCAGTGCTACAGATGTGATTATCTAGTCTGCTTCTTTAATATAATTTCACCTCATTTCTCTGCAACCAAATTTGAACTCTATTACTTGAGCTGTGAGGAGAAGGCAGAATGAGCGTTTTAAAGGACTATGACAGGCTCACATTTTGGTAAAGTAAAACTAGGCCATACACTGACCATTCTAAACCTTTGTAGGGATGGATTTTTTTCCTTTTATGAATTTGTAAGAAGTCCCTTGAACCTCTAACAAAAATAAATCTGTATCACCGGTGGGAATGCAAAATTCGCCCAGCCACTTTGGAAAACATGTTAGTGATTTCTTACAAAACTAAATACATGCTTATGCTCTTCCCACGCAGTGTAGCAGTTTCACTCCTGGATACTTACCCAAAGGAGCTGAAAAGTTATGTCCACACAAAAACCTGCACATGGATGTTTACAGCAGCTTTATTCATAATTGCCCAAACGTAGAAGCAACCAAAATGTCCTTCTTGGTGGATACGTAAGTAAACTGTGGTCAATCCAGACAATTAAGTATTATTCAGCACTAAAAAGAAATGAGCCATCAAGCCATGAAAAGACATGGAAGAAACTTAAATGTAGATTACTAACTAAAAGAAGCCAATCTGAAAGGGCTACATACTGCGTGATTGCAACATACTGTGTGACATTCTGGAAAAGGCACAACTATGGATACAGATCAATGGTTGCCTAGGGTGAAGGAGGGATAAATAGGTAGAACACAGAGGAATTTTATGGTAGTGAAACTATTCTGTATGATTCTATAATGGTGGATACATGACATTATACATTTGTCAAAGCCCATAGAATGCACAGCACCAAAAGTCATCCCTAATGTGAAATACGGACGTTGAGTGATAATGTACCACTCTGGTGGGGCGTGTTGATAATGGAGGAGGCTGCGGGTGTGGGGCAGGGAGTATATGGATATTCTCTGTGCTTTTTGCTTAATTTTTCTGGGAACTGCTTTAAAAAAAAATAAAGTCTATTTAAATATAAACACACAAAAAATCTGAATTTCCCTGCAGACTAGGTAATCTTTTTACAAATTTCAGTTATCATATGAAGTAGATACTGGAAAACAAAAGGGAAAGAAAGAAAGGAAGGAAGGAAGGAAGGAAGGAGAAAAGAAAAGAAAAGAAAAGAAAAGAAAAGAAAAGAAAAGAAAAGAAAAGAAAAGAAAAGAAAAGAAAAGAAAAGAAAAGAAAGAAAAAGAAAGAAAGGTGTAAGGACTCCCCATATCCCACACAAGCAAAGTAAAATTCTAAGAAATTCACTGTGACAAATACACAAATCACACGGCCGTGTTTTCACACCTCAGAACCCAAACTATGAATGTTATAATGGCTAGAGTATCTTGCTAATACAATTTCCATTGTCAGGGCCTAGCAAAGCAAAGCACTATGAAGATATTGTGAATTCCACTGAAACAATTAAAAAGAAACAAAAAACAATTTTTTCTTCTTCCCTTCTAAGGCTCCTCCCCGTTTAGGTTTATTTTGTATTTCTACTTGGCATTAAAACAGGAAAAATATGATAGCATAAAAAAAAATAGCACGCAGGACTCTATGCAGGAGTAAAGGCAGGAGAAAAGCAGCTATAAAAGATTTACGTCTACCTATGAATTATCAAATTTCAACTGCAATTACAAGAAAATAAAAGAGAGTAAAAGGAAAGTCTTCATAGAAGAAGAGACCTGCAGTTGCTGTGTCTGGAGAAAAGGAGGAGGAAAGGAAAAAGTGGCGAGGGGGGAGGTGACACATCAGTGAATAAAATAGTCACTGTTCCCCTTAAGTTCACCATAGTCAGGCAAAAAACATACAAGTACATAGGATACTGAATGTTGACAGATGGTGATAGCTCTAAGACAAATGTGCGAGGGGCAACAAAAAAATGGGGTTGGGGCATTCAAGGAGAATTTTGAGAAGACCCTCGTAGGATGGATGCTTTGGCTGGGCCTCTGAGAAAGGGCAGGACATCAGCAGGGAGAAGAAATTAGGACCAGCCAGGAACATCATTCCTACTAAAGTTATGGCTAGAAGGCAGAGAACTGGGTCAGGAGTGGATTTGTTTGTTCATTCATATGTTCAACAAAAATCTATTGAGCACCTGCCAGTGACAGATGTTGTAGATGGTGGAAGAGAAAGGAGGTCAGCAAAATGTGATGAGCAGAAACAAAACTGCACACAGCTTTGAATGTTAGGTGCACTTGTGATGGGCAGCAGAGAACCTGGTGAGATGGACGCCATGGGTGTCTTGCTCCCCCGATGCGTTGTTCATTTTGGTCTCCCTTCCCATATAGAGACTGGTAACATGATGCCTGCATTTACCAGACTCCTTAAAGCTAGGACTCTGCACAAGAATGAGACACAACTAATTCAATGAATTTGCGTGAGATTTGGAAGGTAGACGTGAGATGGAGACCATCTTCCTGACCTCTTTGGGCTGCTTTCTGCTCTGATAAGTAAGGTCACAGGGGTGTGCGGTTTGCCTGCAGCATCGAATGGTCTATCGCCTGGCTGGGTGAGGAAAGGCAGTTGAGGGGCAGCAGCACTAATGGCTTCCTGATCCATGAATAACAGCTGTGGCTGAAAGTTCCTCAATGCCAGACTTCTATCAGACACCTCAGAGGTAGACCCTTGTTCCTGTGCCCGCCTCTAACCCTCCCCTGATTTGATATTCCCTATCCCCCCATGTTAGATCATTTCCTGATTAAAATACCTAGCGTGGCCTCTATTTCCTATACTGAATCCTGAATGGTGTCACCAATAAAGAGTTTTAGCAAAGACCTGTGCTTCAGGAAGTGACCTGGGCAGCTGCTTAGAAAAGGGACTGGAGAGAAGACAGATGGAATAGAAACCGATCTCGGAAACTCTAAGGAATGTCCAGCCAAAACTAGTGTGCCTGGAAAACTTGGACTGGAAGAAACGTGCTGTGGGAATACAGAAGAAAAGAAGGAAATATGATATTTCTTAAGTAACATTTACAGGATCAACTGAAAATGGGGTGGGATGGGAGATGAAATTTAAACTTGGCCCACTTCATCCTAAGTCTGCTCGGGCCCTTTGAAGTGCTCCCACTGCACTCTCTTGTTCACCATCATAGCACCCATCACATTTCTTTAAAACCAACCCTCTCTTCTGGCATCAGATGGGACTTTCTTGTTCTTTGTTGCACCCTAAGTGAATGGCCCATAAGACAGTGCTAGGTATACACTGGTTGGGTGGATATAAGGAAAGACAAAAGGGGGGGAGGAGAAGGGAAGGGAAAGGAAGGGAAGGGAAGGGAAGGGAAGGGAAGGGAAGGGAAGGGAAGGGAAGGGAAGGGAAGGGAAGGACCTAACAGATACCACGCATTTCCATTGATCAAGTACACACAAACAGAAATGATTTCTTTCCTTTTGGTTGGAATTCTATCACTCCGTTTTGGAACAGCACTGATTATCTCATGCAGACAGAAGCTCTGATAGGAAGTTATATTCACCCTTACTTGTCATGGAAAGTATTAAAGTCCATCCAAACTCCTTGCTGTGGCAAAGAGGAAGAAAAAAGACACTTTCAAGTATGTTAAGCATTGTCTTTTAAAGCCAATAAAGGAACCTCCCAATACGATGACAGTGTAAGAATATTCCTGTTCATAAATGGATATTAAGGCAGTAAATCACAATCTCTAAACAGGGAATATTAGTATCAATAAAAGGTTGGAAAACAATCTTTACAGATGCTAAGATTAGTTTTGTGGGAGTGGAAAGATAGGGATTAAATTTATAAATCTGAATGCCAAGCAGTAACATTACAAAATAATGGCACTGTTTATTGCCAAATTTTACATGCAACAGAGGCAACTTTCTATTTTTCCCCACATAAAACTTAGAAAAAGCCTTCGCATTTATGGAATTTCTTTATGGAGTAACCCAAACATTAGGGAAGCTGAATGTTAGGGCTGCATCTGCAACCTAGGGACAATTCTGGGAGCTGCCTCTGTCTCATGGCATTTTGCTCTTCCCAGTACTAAGTTCCAAATGTTAACAGGGACATAGAAATCAGGAGACCCGGTTTCTAGTCCGAGCTTTGTGACTAAATTGCTTTTTCTCCTCTTCCTTACCTGTGAAAATGAAGACTCGTTTTTCAGGTGCCTTATGACTAAAACTGCATTGAATACCTGTGTCCCATCTAAGACAAGTGATAAGCAGTGTCCCTAAAAGTTATCTTAATACCGCTACTTGGATATTTTTCCTCATACATAGCATTCTTGCCCACCTTCCTCTCATCCCCAGACAGTTCTTAAAAATGTCATCTACAAGAAAAAGTAACCTCCAAAGGAAAAGAAAAGGCCATGAATTATCTGAAAGGGATTTACTTTTCCTGTTTTAATTGATTGTTGTAAAAGAAATAAAGGCAAAAGTCAACGGACCAGTGAGTGAGCAATGCAGATGAAGGAGATTTCTAAAAATTTAATTACATTAATCCTTTAAACCAGTTCTTAAAAGATACCATTATTTTTATGAAAAATTCAAGTAGCCCCTTCACATTAAAAGTTACTCTTGTCCAAACAAGCGGCCACAAAAGATACTTCATCAACAGATTCCAGAAGTTACACTACAGCCTGTACCCCTTGACTCCAGGAATGAGAGGTCTAGAAAGAAAAGTAAGACCCAGGCAGGGCCCTGGGTCATTTCTGGCGCAGAATCCCAGGGGTGATTTTTGAACCAACCTAGTACCGTCCCTGAGCTCTGGCGTGAGTCTGGATCGCTGCAGAGGGCTCTCAGAAGTTGGTTTTGCCTCAGCTCTAGCAACCACTCCACTCACCATCCAGAACAGGCGGGGGCAATCTGAGCATCCAGGACACAGGGACATGCCCAGAACAGGCTTGGGAGCCAGACTGCCTGACCTCGAGTCCTGGGTCTACCCATTCCTGGCTGTGTAACCTGGACAGGTTACTTTACCTCTCAGTGCCTCTACTTCCCCTCCTGTATAATGGGAATAGTAATACTGCTACTTTATAAGGTTTCAGGAGGATGAAGGGCACGAATTCATGAATGACTAGCACCTGGCATATAGCAAGCACTCATTAAGTGTTAACTATTATTGGCATTTAACCTTTTGGCTCCTTTTCTCTGTGCTGCTTATGTTTATCAGTTGGTAATTAACGTCCATGGTTATACTACAGACCACAAATTTTTAAACATCATAGGTGTCTAAAGACACACAGCTGGGAGAAAGTCACTGCTTTCCCCCGCCCCCCCCCGCCCCCCGCCCTTTAACAAGCAAAAGGCTCTTCTTTGCAAAATGTCAGAATGGCAATTAGGAAAAAAAAAAAAAGTCTGTACTAGTTGCTACCCGCTTCACCCCTGCAGTGGTCAGCCACTAAAAAGCACTGGAGTGTCATGCTTATTTTTCTCACACTCTTTTACTATATTCTAAGTATTAAGTTACGAATTTTATATGTATTATTTCGTTTCATACTTAAAACAACACAATGGCAGGGAATCAATTTAGTTTCATTTTTCAGGTAAGGTTATCTAAGATTCTAAGAGGACAATTTCCCCAAGGTCACACAATTGTGAAGCGTTGGAAATAGGAATCGAGTTCAGATCTGTTTGATGACAAACACTGAACTCCTAAACACTGTATCCCATGGCCACGTATCATTTACACTCTGCTTTGATAAAAGACATAAAGGAACTCATGATCAAAGAGATTCGCATTTACATGCACCTGTATCAGTCAGAGGGTTCTGGTTTGGATCTGTGGTCTCCTTCTGATCTCAAACTCACCCATGTTCTGCACATGACTTTTAAAGAATACATCTCCAAAGACCTGCACTTTCAGCAACCACTCCTTTGGGGAAGGAAAAATAATGTTCTGTATACTTGAAAGACTGCTATTTTAATGTGTTCAGTTTTTCACTCCGACAGCCCCAAACAAGCCCTCTTTAAACGCAAATTGAAAAGCAAGGCATTTTTATACATATAAATATATTTTTTTAATTGAAGCGGGAAGGAGGAAGGTGGTGTAATCAGGCTTTGAATTGTATATCTTTTTTTCAGATCACAACTCCCTTTTTGCCTCAGAGAAGCACAATAGGTACTCCCCCCTGAGCGTGAGACCTTTCGACTGAAATACAGCTTCAAGGAGAGATTACACTGGATTTTTTTTAAAAAATTAACTTTACACAATCATTTATCTCCAACTGCACTTCCCCTGGAGGCAGTTAAATTATTCCCTCATTTTACTTTCATTTATGAGATTGTCCAAAAAGAACTAAATTGTTTTTTTGCTATAGGGAAATTGATGGTTGTAGGAAAGAATTACAGCCAAAACTTTCTGTGCTGAAGAAGAAAAAACATGGAAAATGGCCATCCCATTCTGGTTTGTCTTTGACTAAGCAGCATTCCATGCGTGTGGGAGTGAGGGACAAGGTCTAGCCTGCACACGCACTTCCCAAATGCCAATTACAGAGGATGTACGCTCTCGGTCCATTCCCTAATAAGTCTTTTCGTCTGCTTGGATGTTTAATTTCTACTCACTAAGGAATAAATTAATCAAAACACTCAATCTGTTTTAGGTATTACCTTCTCCAGAGATGTAATCTCAAGATGTCGATCCCTTTTTCTATCCAATTAGTTATATACCCCGTGACCTAAAAAATTTATTGGGTTGTCCCAGTCTTCTAGTTATAAAATCTTGTTGATATGATTCGGCATACCCTTAAGGAGGTCAACATTTATAGATGATTTGCTTTGCATTTAGTTTCTGGCTAGTCTTAACATTTCATTAAAACAGATCAGACAGTGTCATACTTTTGAATGTTATAATCATTTAACTGCCTTTTCTCAAACAAACATTTGCTAGACTAGTTTGTGAGGGTGAAGCCACACAGGACATATTGGTGGTTATGGTTTTCCAAGTCAGACTCTAGAACAAACATACACTAAGGACTCATTAAGTGGTATTTGTCATTTAATCTTTTGGCTCTTTTCCTCAGGGCTGCCTATGTTCATCAATTAATGTCTGTGATTATACTACAGACTGCAAAGTTTTTTAAAAAAATCATAGGTGTCTAAAGACACACAGCTTGGAGAAAGCTACTACATTGGCAAACTTTTTCTGTAAAAGGCCAGGTAGTAAATAAATATTTTCAACTTTTCAAGCCATAAATTCTCCGCTGTAACTATTCAACTCTGCCATTATAGCATGAAAGTAGCCAGAGATAATATGAAAACAAATTAGCATGACTGTGTCCCAATAAAACTTTATTTATAAAATCAGGCAGTGGGCCATATGTGGCTGAAGGGCCATAGTTTGCCAACATTCTCTAGGTTACACCAAGAGGCTGAATTTCTAAGGGTGTTTGATTTTCTACCTGACATCACAAGAGGTTATTTAAAAATTGAGTGACTTGAGTGTTATATAATTATTCCTTATAGTGTACATTTGTGTTTTATGCACTGATCTGCATGGCTTCTATTTCATGATTTTAAAAAAAGAAACTTTAAGTAAGGGACCAAAGGATCCAGGGAAACTGATTGGTCAAGACTTAGAGGCAAGACACAAAGGGAACTTTTCTGGATAGGACAAAGATTTACACAGAGATTGGGAAAGTTTGGAGTTGGGCAAAAATGTTATGTAGTCCAACCACTTTCCCGGTGGAGGAATTCTTTTTGTAACATCCCTGACAGGTATTCTGTTAACCTCAGAAGGAATATGTCTATGACTAGGGTGGGGGAAGAATTACCATTTTATAAAGCAAAATTGGCCCTCTGTAATTATTTTATTCAACAAATATTCCTGTGGCCACCAAAGACACAGTCAACAAAACCAAAAATAAACAAGAGAAACTACATCAAAAGAAAAAGCTTCTGCACAGCCAATGGAAATCATCCACAAAATGAAAAGGCAACCTACCAAATGGGAGAAAATATTTGTAAATCATGTATCTGATAAGGGGTTAATATCTAAAGTATTTGATGAACTTATACAAATCTATAGAAGAAGAAAAAACAACAACAATCCAATTATAAAATGGACAGAACTGAATAGACATTTTTCCAAAGAAAACATACAGATGAACAACAGGTACATGAAACGCTACTAATCACTAATCATCAGGGAAACGCAAATCAAAACCAGTGAGATCATCTCATACCTGTTAGAATGATTATCATCAAAAAGACAAAAACTAGCAAGTGCTGGAGAGGATACGGAGAAAAGGGAACTCTTGTGCACTGTTGGTGGGAATGTAAATTGGTGCAGCTGCTATGGAGAACAGTTTGGGGGTTCCTCAATAAACTAAAAATGGAACTACCATTTGATCCAGCAATCCTACTTCTGGGTATATAGTCAAAGGAAATTAAAAACAGGATAATGAAGAGATTTCTGCACCCTTATGTTCACTGCAGCATTATTCACAATAGCCAAGTAAAAGGGTTCCTGGACCCAATTCCAACGTGTGTGTGGAAGCTTCCCCACACTAACAAGCAATTCTCCAACACCAGTAGGGTGTGCAAGAATTCAACTCAATTTAACTCAATTCTGGCACTATCTACTTGGAGACAGTCAGATTCCACAGGTAAAAGACTTAGTGCTACAAGGCCACCCTCCACTTCAGATGCCAATTGTTAAGCCCAGGTTATTACCTATGCCTCTGACTGACCAGCTACAGTTTGGAGGTTCCAATGATCCCCTCCAACTCAGGATGCCAAGTGCAAGTCCAGGTTGTCAACTGTACTTCTGACCAGCTGACTGTAAATCAGAAGTTCCCATGACTCTCTCCTTGGGTTTGATTAATTTGATAGAGCAGCTTACAGAACTCAGAGACACATTTTATTTATGGAACCACCAGTGTATTATAGAGGCATACAACTCAGGAACAGCCCAATAGAAGAGATGCATAGGGCGGGTGCGCAGAAAGGGCACAGTTTCCATGAGCTCTCCAGGCACCCACTCTCCCAGTACTTCCATGTGTTCACCAACCTCAGAACTCTAACCCAAAAGGTTAGGATTGATTAAATCACTGGCCATTGGCAATTGATTCACCCTCCAGCTCATCTCTCCTCTGAGGGGTCGGGGTTGGACTAAAGTTCCACCCCTTTAATCACTTGATTGGTTCTCTGGGCAACCTGCCGGCATCCTGCAGTGCATTCTAAAGGTCACCTCATTAACATAACAAAAGACACCTTAAACACTCTCACCACTTAGGAAAATCCAAGAGATTTAGGAGCTCTGTGCCAGAAATGAGGAAGAAGACCAAATATATACTATTTCTTATTATAAATCACAATATCACACCAAGATATGGAAACAACCTAAGTGTCTATGAACGGATGAATGAATAAAGAAGATGTGTATATGTATATGTATGCGTACACACACACACACACACACACACACACACACACGAATATTATTTAGCCATGAGAAAGAAGGAAATCCTGCCATTTGCAACATAAATGGACTTTGAAGGCATGTTGAGTAAAATAAGTCAGAGAAAGACAAAACTCAGGAACAGAGTAGAAAAGTGTTTGCTGGGGGCTGCAGGGGTGGGGGAAATAGGAAGAGATTGGTAAACGGTACAATCTTTCAAGAATAGCTAGCTAGCTAGATAGCTAAATATTCCTGTGCAATTTCCAGCTTCAATTCATAATGCTTGGCTCTGTGAGAACACAAACACCTAAGACAGTGTCAGTCCCTTAGGGAGCTTACAGTCTAATGGGAGAAATGACAGGACACAAATAATTATAATAAAAAGTAGGAAATAATAGTAGAAAGTTATTATCACTTAAAGAACAAAAATACAAATATCTCAATTAAAAATAGGGGAAGTACTTGAACAGGCACTCCACAGACGTATGAAGAGATGCTCAACGTCATTAGTTACCAGAGAAATACAAAGTAAAACCACAACAGGGAAGCATTTCATACTCAGCAGACCCGCAAAATGTAAGTCAGACAACTTCAGGCATTGGCAAGGATGCAGAGCAACTAGGACACTGGAGCCATTGTGGGAATTGAATGCATTTATATATGTAAGGTGCTTAGAGGGGAATAATGTAGGTCTGTTTAACATTATTTCATTAGAACACAGATGAAAAGGGGAAAAAAAATAGATTCCCAGATAGGGCCACTGTCTGTGTGGAGTTTGCACGCTCTCCCCAAGTCTGCGTGGATTTTCTCCACATACTCTGGTTTCCTCACACATCCCTAAGATGTGCACATAAGGTGAAATGGCACATAACTTGTCCCAGTCTGAGTGTGTGAGTGAGTGTGTGAGTGTGAGAGTGTGTGTACGAGTGCGCCCTGTGATGGAAGGGCATCCTGTCCAAGGTTGGGTCACACCTTGTGCCCCAAGTTGCTGAGAAAGGCTCTGGCCACCTGTGACCCTGAACTGCAATAAGCAGGTTAGAAACATCCCACAGTTTCCAAGAATTTATCAAGGACGTTAAGTGAGGACTTACTGCACTGCCGGGCACACAGGAAACCCTAGGTGAATTAGCGATCATCAGTCACCACCGTCATGATTGTCACTGAATGATTGTTATGTGCTTATGGTGGAAGTGTAAACTGACATAACTAATTTGGGAAACAATTTGGCCTTCAATACAGCTGAGCAGGTTCATACTGGATGGCCCAGCAATTCCACTCTAGTGTATAACCCTAGAGAAACTCTAGCACTTGGATGACTCAAAGGTGATTCAAAGCAAAATTGTTCTCAATTTCTCCAAACTGGAATCCTGCACGTGTCTACAAGTGGTGGAATGGATACATACGTTGGGTATATTAATACACTGGAATACAATATGTAGCAGAAGTGAATGAATTACATTTGTCTACAATATAGATCAATTTCATCAAATTTACCTTGAAGTGAAAGACTCAAAAATAATATACTACATGATGCTGTTTACATAAAATTCAAAAACTCAGCTATGTATTGTTTAAGGATAAGAATGTATAGTAAACATATAAAATAAAGCAAGAAAATGAAAAAACACAGATTTAAGAGTGTTGCTTCTAAGATGGGGGAGAAGAGGGAATAGGACCAAGAAAGCCCACAGGAGCCTTCAAAGGCAGTGCTTATGTTCTTTTGTTTAAATTGGATGGTGGATAAACAGGTGTATGAGGTCACGTGACCCTTTATCTCTTACATACGCTTTATATTTTACATCCACTTAATTAATAAAAACCAATTTTTAAAAAGAATTATAGAAGGAAGAGCTCACTTTTGACTGGGAGAAACTGGACAGACTGGTCACCATGGCAAACAGAATTTTTCTTTTGCAGCAATTTAACTGGGTGATGGCAGTTTACTGAAACTCTGCCTTGGGATTCTATAGCTGCATCAGGCTCCAAGGGAGAAAAATCTACAATCTATTAGCAGTGTCTTCCCTGGTCACTGATCTAGAAAGTGTCAATACTCCCTGAGGTTTTGGCAGCCCTGTGTTGAGGTTTCCCTGGCCCACAGTCATTCCATCATGCCACATGGTCTCCCGGTGAATCAAATGTCATCTGTGCTGGGTGTTGAAAGCGATACAGAAATCTGAGGGTAAAGGAATACAGCATGCCAGGCAGAGACGGGTAAGAATAGTATGAGCATTTAAAGAAAACCAAAGAGCATTTGGGGTCCTGGCCAAAATCTGCTAGTTCTCCTTTAACCCATTCCTTTTCAATAGTCAGTGGTATGGGAAGTATCAGAGGGTGAATCATACTTAAAAATCACTCACATGTGGCTCTAAAATGTGTATTTTTAAAGACTGGTCTATCCAATGACGTAAGAATTCTCCGCAACTGAAACCAATAGGTTAAGTTTGGATTCCTCACACCATCAACACCATAATTCCATAATCCTCGCTCCCTCCGCCCCTGCCTTCCACTGTGTTCTACGTGCTAGGTGCTGGACTATGTCTAAGAGACACAGAGCAAATAAAGAGTCCCTGCCTCCAAGGATCTGAGTGTCAAACTAGAGACAGGTAAGTAAATGCAGCAACAAGACACCAAGATGGGGCGTCTGGCACTCTTTAATGAGACCTACAGATCCCCGTGCCTTTCTGTATCACCTACACCATCACTCCTGCCAGACAGAAGGGGTCAAATGTGAGCCAGTAGGTCCCAGCCACAAGTTCTCCTTTTCTCCTCCTTCAATGCAAGAGCTCATCTGAAATATTTACTTGTACTTAAGGAAAGAGAATACAAGGCAACTGGCAGAAAGAACTTTCTTCGTCTTGGTTTTTATAATCTTGTCCATGTTTGTAGAATGTTTGTAGTTATTCTGCACTACCTATCCAAGACGGTTGTTTGTGATTATCAGATAGATAATATGGCTTTTAAGCTAAAAAGATAAAATCGAACCTCATGTAATGGGAAGAACAGCAAGAATCTGAAATCCTAAGCCAGTCATTTTCAAACTGTAGTGTGCCGAAGAATAACCAGTGTTCGTCAGTGTTCCATCTAAAACGCAGATTTCCAAACACAGGATCTAAGAAATTTACATCAGGAGTTCTGGAGTGAGGTCCACAGTCCATAATAAATAGCACTCCAGACGATTCTAATGCTAGTAGTCTAAGGAGAACCTTCTTAAGTACCACTGATGTCGGCTAAAATAGTCACTCTAATTAAAAGTTGAACTTTGAGTCTCCTGGTAACCGAAGCAAAAAAGAGAAACATGGTATAACATAATCATCACTATATCCAGAGAGACAAACGTTTTGTAAATTCTAAAAGTAATAGAACATGTTTTTATTGCTATCTACATAATAAACAATCTCTAAGCTGAATTACCGGTACTTGAAATTTGTAAACGCTCTCTCCTGAAAGTTTAGATAATATGGTTGAGAAAAACATTATGTGGAAATACATCAAATAGTACTCAATAAAATTCTAAATTCATTTTACTCCTGGAAATACGTGTTAAGCCAATATCCTATAGCCAATTTATAATTCTGCCTCTGGCGCCTGCACAAGAGATGGCTTTCATGGTAAGTGTTTAAGTTCAAGTGACTTAACAGAGCCCGACCATAGACCTACAGGCTAGGAAGCAAAGAGATCATATTAGACATGGGAGGGAACGTATACCCTTCTCAAATGAATCTGTACTTAATTATGTCCAAAGAACTAACAAAGATTTCCTAGGAGTAATCTACAATCCAGATGACCTTCCCTCTAATTCTTTATAAATACAGTGGTACCTCAGTTTTCAAACATCTCCATTGACGAACATTTGGTTTATGAATGCTGTAAACCCAGAAGTAAATGCTTCGTTTTTCGAACATGACTCAGAAGTCGAACATGTCACACGGCTTCCGCTGAGTGCAAGATCCTAAGGCCTAGCTGTCGGCTGTTTTTGAACGTTTCAGGACTTGTGGATTACGTTCGAAAACCGAGGTAACACTGTATTTGTACATCCCTTTACAGTTCACATGAAAATTTTCCATGTTCATTTAAGCACCACAACAACCCAGTATGCAAATTTCTAACAGCCTCATATCACCGAGAGAGACACTAAGGAATTACCCACGGACAACAGCTGGTACTGGCAGAGGCAAGAGTGAAACCCCAAGGTGTCCTCTTCCACCCCAGCGAGATGACCACACTGCAAACTCTCATTGTTAGACCCTAACACCAACATAACAATTACATTTCCATCTTCATGAATATTCTAGTCATCTGTCTGCATTATTTATTAAGAGGCCAGATCCATTGCAGGAGCCCTCTAGAACACCAGCATCTTTCCTTTGTATTAAAATCACAAAAGCATACCTCTCAGGATATCCTTTCATCCTTGATGAGGAAAGTGAGATTGATAAGGATGCATAATTTTACATTTAATGAATGCCTTCCAAGAAAATGGACTTCAGAAGTCTTCCTGTGAGAAAGCATGGATGTTGTGTAGGATTAAAAATGACTATTCACACAGTCATTTTTAATCCTACAAAACATCCATGCTTTTTAATCCTACAAAACATCCATGTTGTTGTGTGTTTTTTTTTGTCTTTGTATTTTGGTTGTTTCCTGGTTTCAGAGAAGCTATTTAACACATCATAAATAGCTATCTAAACAGATGGTTTTTCACACACTAGATGCTATCACAGGCACAGAGATTCATGACATGACATTTTTAATATCTGTGGATTACTTAGATTTAAGGGAGTCATTGAGATTTTTTTTTTTATTAAATTTATTGGGGTGACAATTGTTAAGAACAGAATTGCACTACCAAAATTAATGCTATTTCCACTCTCCCTAAAATATCTGAGTGTGACGTGAACTCACTATGGGGAAACCTGAAAATTTGAGGAAATTGTAACATTTTAAGTTACAGAAAAATATCTTCTGTCATTCAAAGATACTAGTAAAAACATAAAAGTATGGTATTTACAACTCAAAAGCTACAACCAACAAAACAAAGCAATTTGATTCAACAAACACACTGAGGACCGATAAGGCACAAGTCCTGTGCTAAAAATACACTGAAAATGCAGAAATAAGACAAAGTACCTGACCCAGGGGCACTCAGAGACCCAAGAGAGCTGGGTATGTAAGCATGTAAATTAAAATGCAGTGTGATGAGGGTAGAAATAAATGTCGAAAGATACAAGGTCAGAGTCATAACCTTTTCCATGGGTTTCAAAGAATTTGTAATCTCCATCACCTTCATTCTACCCACTGTGATTAAGAAATACTTGTATTACAAAGCATCGAGGACTTGTCTACGCTCCCTCCACAGACTTTGCTTTTGACCTTGTTTCCTGTTGCGGTAGAGAAAGGAGAGATTCTTAGGTGAGGCCTGGCCTAAGACTTCTAACTTCTACCACTATCATTCCGCAAAACCAAGGAGAATGTGTTTTGGCAGTCTTCACATCACGGCTTGACTATCTCCCATTGTTGTTTTCTTTTACACAACTTCATTAATTATATTTACACTTCCAGCTTAAAAACGGTACTCAAAGGCAAGCTTCACGTACAATTCAATGTGGCATTTCATTATCAGACAGGAATTTGACTGATAGGATGTGTCTAAGGTTCTCAGGCAAATCAGTTGTGGAGCCGGGACTTAATAACCTGGAGCGTGTCTCAAAATCCAGATTTCTAACAGTCCTTCTCCATTAAGAAGTTGATTTTGCTCTTCCCCCAGGACATCAATCAAATGCTTCATTCCTCCTAGTTCTAAGAAAACTCAAGGTTTTGCCAAATTTTCAATCCTTCTCGGTACATTTCTTAAATAAAGCAATTTGACGTTTGTACTCACTTTAATCGATGTCCTTCTAAGGTAGAACAATGTCTCCTTGCAAACCCTAATAGGCGAGCAGCTCCCTGAACTCACCTGTAACCAACGATGGCTGCGGGACTCACCTGTCATTTCACAATAACAGTGTGACCAATAGCATTAGTTTTCACTTTATACATAATCAGCACTATTCCTTCCAGAACATACGTTTGATGGAATGATGCCCTGAGGAATTAAAGGAACAAAAATGATCATCTGGTAATTACCCCAGCCATCAGTGAGTGTCAGGAGGTTTTCCACAGTTTAAAAGTAGCCTGCAGCTAAATGTATGGAGTCTCCGGAGGGGCTTCTTTTAACCAAATAAAGCCCCCGTCCTTGCTGCTTCTCCTTAAGATGCAAAACAGTAGGTCTTCAATTTAGGAACGAAGTGGTTATGAGGCCTTTTGTTTAGAATGCCGAAAACAAGCTCGCCAAGTGGTTCAGGAGTATGTATTCCTCTTATATTGTCAGGAAGTGGCAACAAGCCTGGCATGCGCTCAAAAAATGAGGAGTATATTAATGAATGAATGCCAGAAACAGGGTTGTAAGTCATAGCAAAATTCAAGGCCAGTTCACAAAAGCCCCCACGATGACAATAAAAGTGCCCAGAGCTATGTGAACTGGGAATGGGGCACGCTGGATACCAGCTCCTGCAGCAGGACAGGAGGGGGTCAGGGGGCTTCGGCAAGAGCTGCCCATTTGAAAGGCGGGATTCACCTGGGTAACAAATGCCCTTAGGGGCACTTATTCCTTGTGTGAATTAGCCCTGTTCATTTAGCCTTTTTACTGGGTGGAAATAGGCCTTTTTAGTTCTGTTATGGCTAAACCGCTTTCAGATTGTGAAAGTCTAAGCAAATCGGAAAGGACCTGGGTAGAGGAGGAGGAGGAGGAGGAGGAGGAGGAAGAGCCAAGTTGAATACTTCGCATTTCTCACCTCTCAGGGATTAGCCTGTAAGTGGTAGATACAGGCCCTTATCCTCGCCCTCCAAGCTGATGGGGGTGTGACACAAAGGAATGTCAAAGTGACATAAAAGTGCCCACCTGAATGTCTTCAAGGGAGACTGGGGGAAAAGGGCCTTAGATAAGACGCCAAAGCATGAAAGCACATCTATCTGCATGTTTGTAAGAGATTAATAGACTTTTAAAACAGGAGAAACCTTAGAGATTGACTCAATGCTCCTCACTTTAGAGATGAGGGGAGACCAGAGAGGTCAGGAAGCTCATTAAGAGTCACACAGCCAATTCATAGCCAGGGCTGCCAACAAGTACCCTCCTTGCCACCCTGTATTGAGAGAAAGATAAGCAGCAATTTGAAGAGAAACAACATGGTGCAGTCAAACAGGCATTGGCTGTTAGACTTTGGGGCAGTTACCATTTCTGCTCTTTATCTAAATGGCTGTAAAACAAGGATGACAACTACGAATGCCGATGGCTGCTGTCAATGAGTGCATGGAAAACACCGGACATAGAACCCAGTACATAGAAATGCTCAATAAATATTAACCCTATTATCTTTCCCTAAATGTCTTCCCCAATGGCCTTCTCCAAAGCCTAAAGGATCACTGCATTCCCTTGAGACCAAGGTTTTGTGTCACAAAGGAACAGAGGGAATGAAGTAACACTAAAGTAGTGTGTGGGAAGGTAAACCCAACATTCAGAGTACAGGTTACGTCTGTGGGGAAGTGAATGCTTCAAATGCACCAATATTGTGCAATAGCTGCAGGTAAGTGGTGAGGACGTATATTTTCATCATGTTTCTATGCCTTTTCATGTGTCTGAAAATTTTGTAATAAAATGTTTAAATAAATAAAAAGAGATAAAAAGAAAAATAAGTCATTGAGAAAAATGGCACCTGGGACCAGAAAGTCTTTATATAACAACAAAAAAGGAAAACTTGAGAGTATGGGAACTGTCCCAGGGGACAGGGTCCTACACAGCAGGATTCCATGGGGAAAATGGGCTAAGAAGAGCACCTCACAACCTTGACCTCCCTCAGTTTCACCTAGCCTTCCTAAGACATGTAAATATAAACATCTTCAGTTTCTCTATACATTTCCTTTCAATCTTTAGGTTTGGGATATAGGTGCCTTTTGTCAAAGGAAAGAAGGACGCAGCTATGTTTGAGGGGTCTCGTATCCTCTGCCAAGTCAGCTCAGCCACACTCACCACAGAACTGTAGCAGCTAAGCTTTGCCCAGGCTTTCCTGATAGTCCTAAAGACAGGGGAAAAGAGAAGAATAAGGAGAGAGAAGTGACAGAGCCAACACAGAGAAACCCATTATTAACTCAGTCTCCCCTGATTCTGGTGTCAGCCATGTTAAGAACCCTCCATTCTAGTCTGTTCTTAATTTGATAAGGATACACTCGTATGCATTGCACAAGGCATACACAGTATGGGCTTAACTAAGTACATGGAGTGAAAGCAATGCTCCCACTACACACAGATACCCACAGAGAGAGAGACTGGGGCCCAACATGGCCCAGTGGGAAGATATGAGATTTGGTGTCGGAAGACTTGGGCTTAAGGCCATGCTCTGACATGCCCCTGAGCAAAACATGTACCCTCTCTAAGTTTCCACATCTGCAAATGAGTATTCTAGTACCTACCTGTAGTGGGTTGAATGGTGCCCCCTAAAATATATGCCCACCTGGGACCTCAGAACGTGACCTTATTTGGAACAAGGGTCTTTGTGTGTGAAGGCAAAGTACAAGCTGGAACACAATGGGGACCTTCGGAAACATTGCCAGCAGGCCACGTAACACACAGATCTTGAGATTAACAATCTTTACCTCCTCAGAAGTTAACCAATAAAAGCTCTGAGTTGGCCCGAGCTGGCCCAATTTGGGGCTCAGTCTTTGAGGCTTGAGTCCCTTGGCCTCTATTCTTGGCTACTGTCTTTCTTAACCCTGGGCCGCCCTTCTGGCTTCCCACAACTCCTGTCGTGCAGGACGCGATAGGCCCTAAACCCAATGACAAGTGTCCTTAGAAGAGACAGAAAAGAAGACAGACACACAGAAAGAAGGCTGTGTGAAGACAGAGGCACAGAGGCAGTGACTAGAGTTACGCTGTCACAAACCAAGGAACTCCAGGAGCCAGCAGAGCTGGAAGAGGAAAGGGAAGATTCCTCTCAAGAGCTTTTGGAGGAAGCACAGTCCTGCTGACATCTTAATTTCGAACTTCTGGCAGGCGTCCAGAACTGTGAGAGAATACAATTCTGTTGTTTCATGCCCGTAAGTTTGTGGTACTTTGTTGCAGCAGTACTACCTTACACGGTCAATGTGAACATCAAGTAGGATAATGCATGTGAAAACCCATTGGGAACTATTTAGAGGGATCTAAGTGGTAGCTATCATTACTGAATCACAAAATTTGGGAGAGTAGCATGGCTTCTGTGAGGAACTGAATTCCAGACCTGCCCCTAAGGACACAGAGAGGCCCCTTAGAAAACTGGGGACTGGCTCCTTCCTGGGCCAGCGCCTCATTCCACTTGCACGTGTGCCTCTGAGGAGGATTAGAGTATCAGTGAGTGTAGGAAGAAGGTGCCCAACTGCTCTCAGACACTGGTCACGTGGCAAGCATCACACACGGAGGCCACCATCTGCACTAACAACTCACATTCAAGAACAGTTCAATGTCAGCCTTTCTCTCATCCTGAATGAGCCAGCACCAAGGGCAGGTGCCCCTGGGGCAAGAGTCTGTCCATGAACAGTGTCACTGTGGGTCAGAGCATTTCAGAGCAGACGAGCTCCAGGCTGAAGAAGGAAGGGCGCCCGGCCAGGCCCTCAACTACCCATCTCTGATCCAAAGAGGCTCATTTAGGACTTTCCTGAGTCTGACGTGATCCTTCCCAGCCATTGCTTGTTTTATTTTTGGTCTTTCTGGTTTTAATTAATTGGAAAACACTTCAGAAATTGCAAAGTTCTAACAACTGGATAAAAGTTAACTTAATTAGCTGATGTTCCAAATCAGATTATGTAGCTATTTAAATAGAGGTGACCCTAGAACAACAGGTTTAAACTGCGTGTATCCACTTATGCTCAGATTTTTTTTCCATATGTACTGTAAATGCATTTTCTCTTCCTCATGGTTCTTAATAACATTTTCTTTTTTCTAGCTTACTTTATTGTAAGAATACAGTATTAAAATACATATGACATATAAACTGTGGTGACTGACTGTTTGTTACTGGTAAGGCTTCCGGTCACGAGTAGGCTTTTATTTATTTTCAATTACAGTTGACATTCAATGTTGTTTTATATTAGTTCCAGGTATACAGCAAAGCGGCTAGACATTTATATAATTTATGAAGTGATCTCCCCAATAAGTCTAGTAACCACCTGGCACCATCAGCCATTCCTTTTTAAGGGGAGTCCTGAGTAATGAATTTTTTTCCTTGATATTAAAATCCACAGTCCTTGAGGGACTGGTGAATAGATACAGTGAATAAACTGATCAAAGCAGGTTGGCAAAAAGCACAAAAAGAGTAACATGCATGCATGGATGGAAGACACACAGAGAAGGAAAACCTGCTGCAGAAACTGTAAAAGAAAAGGAATGTAAGAGACAGGTGGGATTATAATCCTTGATGAATTTAATGGTGGCTTTAGACTTTATAATTTGCTTGTATGAAAGTTGGTACTATTCCCATTTTATAAATCAGAATAAACAGGAGGCAGGTTGGCAATCTGCCTTCAGAGAACAAACATTTTCTTATCAGGAATTAATGGGGTGAGTGGCCTCAGTGGCCTTCAAAGGTTCCTTCCAAGTGTGAAATTCACCCTCCTCAACTGCAAAGTCTGCAGTGACTCACTCCACCCTCTACAAGGTCAAGGTTCTTGTCATACAGTACAGAACAATCAGGCCTATCTTGGAAGTTAAGTCAGGCAAAGGAGAGTATATAGAAGTACTCAGAGATGAGACTGAAAAGAGACAGGCAGGGGCCCAATCATGAAGGGCTAAGGAGACTGAATTTTATTCTCTAGACAATCGGGAACCACTCAAGTTTTACAAAGGGAAGTGACATCACCAGATTTGCCCTTTAAAGAGATTAAGCCTCATGAAGAACGGAGACTTCAGCGAAGTTTCCAGAGAGACTCCAGGGAAGACCAGTGACAGAACAATGGTCCAGACAAACGTGATATAGAAACAACTTAAGTGTCCATCAACAGATGAATAGATAATGTGACACACACACACACACACACACACACACACACACACACACACACACACTCAGGAACATTACTCAGCCATGACAAAGAGAATCCTACCATTTGCAACAACATAGATGGACCTTGAGGACAATATGCTAAGTCAAGTAAATGAGAGAAAGAGAAATAACGTCCTCGTACGATCAATCTTACCAGTGAAAAATTTAAAAGCTAAACTCATAAAAACAGAACAGATTGATGGTTGCCAGATGTGGGGGGTGCAGAAAAATGGATGAAGGTGATCAAAAGGTACAGACTTGCATTATAAGATAAAGTTCTGAGGGGTCCAATGTACACTGTGATGACTCTAGTTAACAACACTGGATTGTACATTTGACAGTGGCTGAGAGAGATCTTAAAAGTTCTCATCACCAGGAAAAAAAGAAATTGCAACTCTGTGAGATGATGGATGTTAACTAAACTTACTGTGATATCATTTTGCAATATATACATATATCAAACCATCATATTCTACACCTTAAACTTATTTATGCCAATTATAGCTCAATAATTGTGGGTGAGGGGGAAGGCTAGCAGTACACATGGACAAAGTAAAACATCCAAAAGTCACTTAGCTAGAACTTTAAGATTTTTGTCATTGCATTTTACCTAATAAGTAACTGGTATCTAATGCTTGAAAAAATAATAACAGCAGCAATAGTAATTAATAATGACACATGAAGTCCTGATTTAGGATTAAAGGAAACTACCCCCTTTCTCCGAGTGCTTTATCACTTAGACCCTCTTTGCAAACTACGCTATCTAAGAGCAAATGATACTCTAATAAAGTAGTAGAAGACTTGTTCTTTGTCACTTGTCTTTTCCCTAGAACAGTTAAAATGGTTACATGTTAAGGTTTGAAAGGATCTCTCTGTAGGGAAGGGAGGTAAGACAACATGAGCTGCAATAGCAGCAAACTGGAGAGCAGGTGAGAGCCAAGTGAGTGCGCAAACGGTCAAGAAAACAAATACTCGTACTGAAGGTAAGCAGCAGGTGATAGTAAACCAGGGAGAAATTTGTTAGGGTTAAGTCAATTAATGGTAATTAGATGCAGATAACTAAGGAGGATTGTAATCAAAGTACAGTGATGGTGGCCGACTTATAAATTAAGGATTAGCGATACAGAATTAGTTTAAGGACAGAATGAAGACTTCATCATTAAGCCATTAGTTCAATAAATACTGATCAACTATTGTGTATCTCACATTGTACAAGGCCACAGGGATCCAAATTCAGGCCACACACGTTTGCTGCCTGCACAGCACTCACCATTTGGCCGTGTAGATACACACTCAGCTCTGACTCACTGTGGTTAATTATCTGAGTAAGGTGCCATGGGCACACAGAGGAAGGCGCATGGAGCATAGGGAAGCCCTCAGAGGAATGGCGTTTATGCCAGGTCTTCAATTTCATCAAGCAGAAGAGGAGGAGGAATGGACACTCCAGGTGAGCGTTCGGCTCAGCAAAGGCAGGAAGACATTGCAGTACACCAAGTAGAGCCAGAACACAGGATGCTTGGGGCAACAAAGCTAATAAGACAGGCCAGCCCAGACTATGAGGGTCTCGGACCCCATTCTATGAAGTCTGAACTCTAACTATAGCCGGTCAGGCACCACTGATGCTTTGTTTGTTTTGCATTTATGTTATTGTGGTAAAATACACAGAACAAAGTTACCACGAGAGACTTTTAGTACAGTCAATCATGTTGTGCAAACATATTACTCTCCAGCTCCGGAACCTTTTCCTCACTCTAAAGGGAAATCCTATACATATTAAGTAATCACTCCTCCTTCTCCCCTCATCCCCTGGCAACCACTAATCTGCTTTCTGTCTCTATAGATCTATTCTGGATTGTTCATATAAATGGAATAATACGACATGTAACCTTTGGTGTCTGGCTTCTTTCATTTAACAAGTTTTCAATATTCGTCCATGTTGTAGCATATATCTGTACTTTATTCCTTTTATGGCTGCATAATATTACATTGCGTGACTATCCCACATTTTGTTTACCCATTCATCAGTTGATGGGCATTTGGGTTGTTTCCTCCTTTTTGCTATTGCGACTAGTGCTGCTATGAACACTGGTGCACAAGTTTATTTGAACACCTGTTACCAATTCTTTTGGGAATATACCCAGGACTAAAATTGCTGCCTTCTATGGTCATTCTATGTTCTGCTTATTGTAAAATGACCAAAGTCACCGATGGTTCTTAGGCCAAGGAATGGCACATTGGGCTCAATGTTTTAGCCATTGATACCAAGTGACTAGGGAGGAGAGAACAGATTGAGAAAAGAGTGAAGGCAGGGAGCCCATCCAGGAGACTACTGCCCCAGCCCAGGTAAGAGAATAGAAAGCTTTAATTCATGGCATGGGAAATGACCAGAGGAATGAAGAAAAGAGGGTAGATTTAAGATACATTTCTGAGGCAGAATGAGCAAGAATTGATGAGCAATTAGATGTAGGAGAGGACTGAGAAAAACACTTTATTCATAGCTCCACATTATAGTGTGGGTTATGTGTTGACAATTCTCCTTCTTGACTAGATGCTGAGCTTCAAAAAGGAGTCATGTATTAGTCACCTTCACATCCCCAGTGCTTAGCACAGAACCTGACCCAGTAAATGAACAAAGAACAAGTTTAGTGTCTGGCTGACACTGTTATTCACAAGAGAAAAAGACCTGATAGATAATGGCTGTGAATGGGGGGTTTAAGATGACTCTTCACTGTCTGTTTGAGAAAGAGGATGGATGGTGATCAGTTTGCTGAAACAGGGAACACAGAATTGGTTCAGACAGGTTTTTGTGGGAACATGAAGGTAGGGGTGTCTAACAGAGCTAGAAACTCAGAGCTAAGTCTTAGGGGGATTATGCAACAAAAGACAGTATTTTGACATCAAATGTTGGTAGCTTTACTCATTAAAATCTCTCTCATTTAGATATCTAACTTCATGAGTCAACTCAAATTCCATAATATAATGGCATAAATATCTTCCTAGGAAGAACTGGGAACAACAGGAGTAAAAACTATCCTGTGGGTTATGGCTTAATCTACATTATGCCACAGCTAGGCTTCAGGCAGATCTAGGCACATCTCCAATGTTGGCAGGGCAGGGAGTCCTCAAACATTTACTTTCCTAAGATGATCTACACTGGAGAGAAGGGGCCTTTACAAGGAAGTTTAAGTAAAAGAGGACAACCCAACCAGAGTATGAGGAGGACAGCATGGTGTCTCTTTCAGGAAAATAGCCTTAAAGATGCAGATCTGAGTCTTCCTTGAGAAAAGGTCCACTTTTGAGTCAAGAAGACTATGTGTGTGTGAGATAGGCTGGAATAAATTGTGTTACCAGCTCCACTTTTTTATCCTTCCCTAATTCCACATCTCGTTTCCATGCAACTTGCAGTGCCCATCCACTGATAGACATTCTGCCCCACCATTAGCTCTGGGCTAAGTCATGTGATGTGGTTTAGTCAATGGGATATTGCCTGATGTGTTCCCAGCAGAAGCTTGAAACCTTTCTTTTGCATGATAGCATGCCAGGGCTGAAAGACTTGGGGAGCAGAGCCAAGTCACCTCACTGCTCTAGCTGAGGTCAGCCTAGATCAACCAACAGACATCCAACTCCAAGACACTGAGTGAGCCCCAAGTGAGCGCCAAGATCAGCAGAGCCATCTACTTCCAGATGCATAAGTAAATGCTTAGTGTTGTACACTGAGTTTGGGGGGTTGTTTGGCCTGCAGTAGTATTGTGGTAACGGTTAACTGATACAAGGTCCTTTGCCACGGTTCTTTGACTCAACACTGTGAGAACTTCAGGAAACACAGAGCCCTTTTGAGGGGATCATAGATTCGCCAACATGGAAGACAGTCTCATTCCCGCACACATCATAGATGATTTTTTTAGAAACATTAATAATCAGTCTTCAAAGAGAAAGCATTTCCTTGTACAATAGACTTCACACACACCAGGAAAAAACTTACCCCTGTGACCCTTATTTGTTTTTGGAAGGATCTGAGAGATTATCTTATCTAGATCAATGTTGCTGAATTACAGGTTGCCATTAATTAGTAGGCAACAACATCAATTTAATGGATCTTGACTAGGACTTTTTTGGGGAAAAGATGGAATGCAATGAAAAATATCAGAGTATATTACAGATAGTATTATTTCCTGAAACATTTTTTTCAGGTGTGTGTGGATAAAAGAGAGACACACACATAGAGACAGAAGGAAGAGGAAGAAGAGAAAAAAATAGTAGTGATAAATAACACTACGAAAGTACTAGGTAATGGTCAAAGAAAGTTGAAAACCACAAGCTGAAAGGTAGTTGAACAGAATTTTACAACTCACCGAGCTCAGCATCCAAGCAAACTCAGAAGAAATGAGCAGGAGACAGGTGACAGAAGCAACAGAAGGAATCAGTGGGCCAGAGTAACTAACAGGACCAGCAGCTTCCACTCACTTCTAGCATGCTGCACAGAAACTCCCTTGCAGGATTTTGAAAAACACTTTTGTCTACTTAATCTCACTTGAGTCTCATGATGGCACCATTTTACAAATGAAGAAATCAAGGCTCAAAGAGGTCGAGTCCTTCGTGTGAAGGTAAAATGGTAAGTGGCAGAGTGCAGAAGAGAAGCAAGGTCTTTGATCTCCTATTCCACATTCTCACTATAATCTCTACCAGCTCCAACACATCCTTGAGCTCTCTCAGCTCTCTGTCACACAGAGTCTTCACCTGTTTCCAAAATCTAAATTAAATCCCCTCTGGATATACTTGCTAATAGTGTTCTTTTCTTTCATTGAGAAAACCAAATTTTCTTACTTGTATAATTACTTAATATCTGTTTAATATGTTTCATCCACTAGCCTACTCCACTGTCATTCCATAAAGAAAGGAGCCCTGTGTGGGTCCTTACAATATGCAGCACCTATTCAGTGCTTGACACATAGTAGGCACTCGGTGAACAGCTGTTTAATGAATGAACACAAACCACACTACCTCAGGTGAGAAAAGTAGACCTAACTCTCCCACTGTCCAACTCCAACCATAAATCAGTTGTATCCTTATTTTCCTGAAAGAGACAAAGACTATACAAAGTTTCCAAACAGACCCTCATAATATGATAACCAGGTGAATAGTGATCAGAAGGGTGTTACCAGCAACGCTTTTGCTAGAGAGAACTACAAGCTGACCCTGAATCCAGGAGCTGAGAAAACCTGCCCAGTTGCTGGACCTCCTTCTCAAGAGAACTCTGAGCCCTGATCCTCTACTTGGTCTTGGCTTTCAAATGATTTACAAGTCAGCTGGTGTCCACAAACCCACTGGATGAACTCGGATAAAACACACATGCAAAATATTAAACCTACTTCACCTCAGCACTATTTAACAAACAAGTTGTTTGACAAAGGTCAGCAGACTTACCGTACTCGTGGCTTGAGAACTCCACTGCGCTCTCCAATTGCCCTTCCTATTTATATCCTCTTACTGGCTTCACCTCAGTCATCTGATGTAGTAGATGCTGCAGGATGCCATCTAACTCCCCTGCTCCTGAGAGTTGGTGCTCATGGCTCTCAGCTGAGTCTCTCTCTGAGTTTTGCCCTCAACGAGAATTCCCCCAGGTCATACCCCTCCCCTGCACAAGGCTGCATCCAGGCAATGATGGGAGGGTACAAAAGCCCCATTGTGGGACACCTTTGAAGGGCTGTTCCAGTTCCAGATCTCCGTATGTGACAGGCTGAGGCATCTGAGCATCATCACTGTCCAAATCCTCCCTCTGCCCAATCCTGCCTTCATCATCCTTCTGCTCCCCACCACACACACACACACACACACACACACACACACATTGATCCCATGGGCGTGCCTCAATACACACTTCTTACATGTACATCTCTGGCTCAGAATCTCTTTCTCAAGGAACCAAAACTAAGAAAACTAAGCTGCCTCTCAAGTCATTACCATGGTGGCTTGGATTTTTTGTTTGGTTTTTAGTATATAAATAAATGTATATGAAAATGTTAGAACCCTTATACCTCACAGGTCAGTAATTTTCCCATAACAAGGTATAAGCAAACCTCCCGCTTACAACTAGTGGTACAGCAAATATTTTTATGGAGTGTGTTTTGGGAACTCTGAGGTATATTTTTGATAAAAACAGTATGGCCAAAGATCTTTAAAAAGACCACTTTCCTTCGCAGCATCTGCTTGTTTGTAGCCATACATTCTTGGATACTTTTTTCTTTTTGGGGGGGGTTCATTTTTTGTTGTCTGTGTCTTGTGCTAAATACCAAGCTCCATGACCATCATTTAGAAAGTTGTAACAAAGGCAGAATCTCACCTACCCCTCACCACCCATTACTAAATGAGGAGCTGCAGTTTAACAAGATCACCAGGTGATTTGTACTCACATGAAAGTTTGAGAACCACTGGTCTATATATACATATATAAAGAACTCATTGAACTCAACAACAAAAACAGAAACAAGCCAATTAAAAAATGGGCAGATGACCTGAACAGACACTTCTCCCAAGAAGATAAACAAATGGCCAACAGATATATGAAAAAATGCTCAACTTCACTAGCTATTAGGGCAATGCAAATTAAAATCACAATGAGATACCACCTCACACCCACTAGAATGGCTATCATCAACAAGACAAGTCATAACAAGTGTTGGAGAGGCTGTGGAGAAAAAGGAACCCTCACACACCGTTGGTGGGAATATAAACTGGTACAACCGCTATGGAAAACTGTATGGAGTTTCCTCAAAAAAATTAAGAATAGAATTACCATACAATGCAGTAATCCCCTTTCTAGGTATCTACCAAAAAAATCTGAAAACACTTATCCATAGAGATATATGTACTCCTGTGTTCATTGCAGCATTATTCACAGTGGCCAAGACATGGAAACAACCAAAGTGTCCATAGGTGATTGGATAAAGAAGATGTGGTACATATACACAATGGAATATTACATGGCCACAAGAAAAGATGAAATACTGCCATTTGCAACAACATGGATAGATCTTGAGATTATGCTAAGTGAAATAAGTCAGAAAAAGTTGAGAACCATATGATTTCACTCATATGTGGGATATAAAACTGAAAGCAACAAACAAACAAGACAAAAAACAAACAAAAACTCAGGACACAGACAACAGTATGGTGGTTATCAGAGGGTAAGGGGGAGGGGTGGCAAAAGAGGGTAAAGGGGATCAAATATATGGTGACAGAAGGAGAACTGATTCTGGGTGGTGAACACACAATGCAATATGTAGGTGTTATAGAATTGTATACTTGAAACCTGTATAACTTTACTGATTAATGTCACCCCAAAATTTAATAAAAATTTTTTTAAAAAGATCACTGGTCTAAACTATGAAGGTTCAGTATCATATTTTAACTTGTAGGTACTTGGGATATCCACTCACTCACATACCACATCCACTAATCACCAAGTCCTACTGAAGCTATCTCCAAAATGACCCTTTTGGACTATATTGCTTAATCCCAGTTCATGCCCTCTTATCTATTGAGGACGACACTTTGTGTAGCAAGAGTTGAGATTACTGGATGAATGGATGAGTTTATTGGACCATCTTAATGGTTTTTTTAATTCTAAAATATATCATTCTTTGCAAATCATTTTTAATACAGCTTTAAATCAAGTTTTTCAGTGTCTTATATCAGAAATCCTCAAGTAAGCTGCATCATTTAATTGACTTTGTCCTCGTGTGCCATTAATCAATCCCTGATTCACTGTTTTCAATCTTCTAAAACTAAATAACCACTACACATGAGGAGGAAATGAACAGGATTGTGCTAGAATCAGAATTAAATGATGGGACATAGACTTGAATTCTAAAAAGAACAATATAGTAAAATTTAGGAGAACAAGGGGAAATTAGGAAAGTTGAAGAAAGCTCAGCGATTTATTTATCTTAGCCAATTTGCTCATCAAAGGAGTATTTCCTCTTAGTTCTAAAGTACAGGTGGTCCTCAGCGAACGTCAGGTGTTTTCAGAGAAGTGACACATACATGGTGGTTAAGATTCTGGGCCTGCACAAATGTCAGTTAACTCATGGAACACCAAAAATCAATGTAATACTGGAATAGGAGCCCCAGAGAACCAAAGCACCCCATGCAATAATATCTCTATGGATAAGGCATTCAGTGCTTGACCTTGTGTGAAGGACACATTTATCCCCAGCTGCCCTGGAATCAGCCTTCACACACCCTCCCACTGTTTGGGACACCAGTCCTTTACCTGAACAGCCTCTATTCAAAAGCCAGCCCTTCTACTGTGACGTCCTCTACCCAGCCTGTATTCTAGAAAACCACAAATCACCTTCCCAAAAGCCAGGACATGTGGTTTACCTGTTATAACTTCCTAACCTGAGTATATTAACCACCATTTAAACCTTACCAGGAAATTTAGTCCAAGATTAAAATTGAAACACCCCTTCAGGGCTATTTTGACAAAAGGAAAAATTTTAAAGGCAGAGAGAGACATGGGTAGGTACCCATTCTTTTTTTTTAAAAAATCATATAAACTGTTCAATTAAAACCAAAGTCAGAAAAAGAGGGAGAAAAAAAGAAACAGCAAAAAAATTCAATGAACAGAAAGAAGTTACAAACAAGGTAGATAGCTATCCAATTATAGCAATAATCACTTTAAATGTGAGGGGTCTAACTACATCATGAAAAGACAGATTGTCGGAGAGGATAAAAACACAAGCCCCAACTTTATGTTGTCTATAAGAAACCCATTTTAAATATAATGGTGATGGAAGGAGAACTGACTCTGGGTGATGAACACACAATGGGATTTATAGATGATGTAATACAGAATTGTACACCTGAAATCTATGTAATTTTACTAACAATTGTCACCCCAATAAATTTAATAAAAAAAATATATAATGGTTAGAAACTGTCTAATTTACATTTTTCCTGTTTTTCATAGAGAGGATAGCTGTTCTCCCATTATTGTGTACTGTGAATTTATCTGGGCTAACACTCAAGCAGAAATTTCAGCTTTAGACTTGCTGGGCAGATGGCATGCAAGCAGGGGCAGGTCAGTGAGCAGCTCTGGGCATCTCTAAAAGGGAGCATGCCACCTTCCAGCTGGGTCAGATTACTTTCATCTTTTGGTCACATCAGTAGCTCAAATTGCAGGCTCACTTTTTGTGGCCCCCTAGCTCAGAAATACAAAACCTCCCTGTTTCCTTCAGCATCAATGCTGAGTGTATCTGATCACAATTTGTTGAAAGAAAATTGTGCTATTAAATGAGTACCTCTTCTAGGGCACTCTACACCTCAGGCAAATTCACAGCATCACCACAGTTCGTCATATCTCAAGTTTCCAGAGCTCACCCATATAGGAGCACCGGGAAGCCCAACGAAGTCCCTGGGAAAGGTACGTCAACATCTTCCATCCTACAAGACACGGTGCTGTGCTCAGACTACAGGTACACAAGTAAAAGCTAGACTTGGGAAATGATCACTGATCTGGAATAGAGGTAATCATTTCACATTTCTGTTCCCTTGCACAAATGAGGAACCTATTTAAAATCCATAAGGAATGTTTGGAATTCATTAAGGATCTCTTTCTAAAACTCAGCTCAACCAAGAGACCCCTAGAGGGAAAGAGGTGAGATGCAGGAGACGCGGAAGGAGGGCACAGGCAAAAGGGATGAGTTCTCCCTTACTCCTGGGTCTGCAGACACGAGGCGATTACCGCTGGTCTTGAATACAAATGGAGAAGCTCTGGTTTATAATATAATTTCAGAGGACTGTATACTGGTGGCTGGTGGGTAAGTATCAAAAGTGTCACCTGTATTCTCAGGGGGAAAATAATCTCTCTCTTTGGAAAGAAATTCACTCCAGCATTTTGCTTAGGGCACAGTTTGCAAAAGGTCCTTGTTCAATATAGGGCAAAACTCATTAGAACGCTTGACCCCATTCTCAATGATGACCACCAGATTACTCCCACTCAACAGAGCTCCAGAGGCAGAACCAGACTTAACTGACATAAATTAGTGGTTCTCAACTGGGGGCAATTTTTGTACCCTACTCCTACCCCAGGACATTCGACAATGTCTGGAGATATTTTGGGTGTCACAACTGGCATCAGGTTGGGTAGAGGCAAGAGGTGCTGCCACACATCTACAATGCACAGACAACCCCATCATGAGCTCAGAATATCCAGAGTGCCAAGGCTGAGACACCGGTATAAGTGAAGAAGAAGAGAAAACCGATGTAAGTGAACGCATTGGTGCAGCATGAAATTCAATTTAGGGAGAGTTAAAGGATCTGAAAAAACATGGAGAAGGGGGAAAATTAAGGGTGCTAAAGACATACTTTATCAAAGACAGCCCCAGAGGAGAGAGCAGAGACCTGGGAATGTCATAAAAGCAGGAATCCATTGCAAGGGAAAGGTATAACACACAGGAAGAGAAACTGAAAGGGAGGAAGCAGCATTAAGAATTAATGATGAACGTGAGACACCGAGTTAGGAATCAGGTCATGTGCATTGCATGATGTTTAGCAGCATTTCTAGCCTCTACCCACCAGATGCCCGTAATACCTCCTGCCCAGTTGTGACAACCAAAAATATATCCAGACATTGCCAGATGTTCCTTGAGAAACAAAATCATTCCTGGTTGAAAACCATTCTCCAAGAAAGATATTTTTGAATTAAATATATTTTTTTCTCTCATTTCTTTAATTTTAATCCTTTCTTCTTTTCTAAAATAGGCTTTTTTAAAATTCTTTACATAGATGGGCATTGGATACACTCTCCCTGTTTTTTTTCCAAAAATATTCTTCTGCTAACCTCTCTCCTCAATCATCATTAACTGTATTTGGAATTCTGTATTGACTGTTACTTCCTTCAGCACTTTGAAGATATCAATACACTGTCTTCTTGTCTCTATCATTACTGTTGGAAGCTCTATTCTTAGCTTGTTTGTCATTTGCAGGTAATGTTTTTTTTTTGCATCAGGTTATTTCTAGGATTTTTCCTTTGTTTTTGTTTTTTTTTGCTGACTCACCATAGTATGTTTATACGTGGATTTGTTTTTAATTATTCTGCTTGGTAGTCATTATTTCATAAATCAAAGAATTTGTGTTTCTCATCAATTCTGGAAAATTCTCAGACATTGCCCCTTTCTTTCTTTACTTTCCTCTCTCTCTCCCTCTCCTTTTTTCTTTCTATTCTCAGAATCCAGAACAGGATTTCTATTAAATGTATATATATTGGACTTTCTCATTCTGTCTTCTGTATTTCAACCTCCTCCTCCTTATTTTTCAATCTCCTATCTCTCTACAGTACATTTGGGGTAATTTCTTCAGATATATCTTCCAGGCCTAATTCTCTCTTCAACTGTGTCTAATTTGCAGTTTTAATGACAATAGAAAACATACTTTCTAATGCTCAGGTGTACAATGACTGAACAAATACATGATTAAGACACTAATTCTCAACTCAAGAACTTTACATCTAGTAAACTAACCAGACACATGAAAGGAAAATTATATTACAGTATATAATAAGAGCAGAATTCAAGACGTCTATAGGAATTGCCAAAGGAAACATAAAGAATGACTTAAAAATGCGGAGGGGAAAAAACGGAATCCATGAAGGAGGTCATCTCTTAGCTAGGTTTGAAGAATACTTTTTCTAGGAGGAGACTGTGAGGAAGGGTACGCAAGCAGATGGTAAAACATGTGCAAAAATAATGAATCTTTAGGGAACAATAAAGAATTAAGTGTAACTACTGCATGGATACATCTGTAGAGAGTGGTGAGAGATGCTAGACTGTCAGTTAAAGCTAGTTAAGAAAGCCCTTATGTACCACGTATGAAGTGTTTACAGTTTATTCGGTTGACAATGGGGAAGCAACAGAGGTGTTCAAGGGGATCTAGGTGAAAGGAGAAAGGAGAAACAGAAGAAGGGAGGGAGGTAGACATATATGAATTTGGGAAAGCTAACCCTGTGGACATGGAAGAATTAAAACGTAGGGAGGCTGGTTACAAGATGGCTGCACTAATCTCGGTAGAGAAGATGAGAACCTGAGCTAAGATAGTATTGGTAGAGATGGAGAGGAGGCACTGAATTAGAGATATTTCTAAGGCAGACATAGGACTGTGTTATCCAGCTGGCTGTGGAGGCTGATGGCCAGCAGAGGGTTAAGCATAAGGACAGCCAGTTTTTATATCGAGAGTCTGATGGACTGACACCATTAAACTGAGTAAGAAATTGACTTTGAGAGCAACCAGAAGAAAGTTCCATTCAAGGAACATAAATTTGGAAATGTATGGACTGTATCCATGCTGAAAAGTCTGCTAGGAAGTTGTAAACACATCTTTAAAGCTTGTTAGCAAAATCAGACGGGGAAGTATTGTTTTGGAGTCATCGGAGTATACAGCTGGGAACTGAATACAATGGAAGAAAGTAATCGACGATCAGCTGGGGGTGGGGAGTGACGAAAGATGTAAGCTGTGTGGTGATGCAAATTGTAAAGTGTGGTCTTCAAAAATTAGGTATCAAACCTATACAAAATATCTGGCATGGGGATAGTTTCCAAACTTTCCTCCTATGGTTCTCTCAAATTTATTTTCTTTTAATTGAAGAAATAATTTAATAACATCTTTTGCACCCAATATATTTTAACATTATATTTTTATAATAGTATATTTAATGCTATGTTATTAGTATTTTAATAGTATACCAGTTAAACAACTTAACAAAAACATGCATGTGTACAATCACCTAATATGAAATCTTCTATCTAAGCACTTATCACACTGAATTAAAATACTTGATTTACTATCTGTCTTCTCCTGTAGACTTTGAGCTCCTGAGACAGCGGTGATGCCTCACTGAATTTTCTATCCCAAGGATTTGTCACAGCACATGGTACAGAGTGGAAACTTTGTTATGTACTGGATGGATGGATGGATGGATGGATGGATGGATGGATGGATGGAGCGATCCCAAAAGGGGAGACTGTTTTTTCAACTTAACCTGCTGTGATTTATTTACTGATTAAAACATTCTCTGCCATGAGGAAAGAACACTACATCCAGGACCATGGAGAGTTTCACAAGGTTGTTCACCACACAAGATGGCAAGTGGGATTAAGTAAAGTTTAATACAAGAAAACCTACTGTACAAGTAAGTCACACAATGAAGAGAAAGGATGATGGAATAGGGTGGTAGCAAGAGTAAAAACAGCTCAATAAAATGAGAACTCAAGAAGTTCTAGTCATTTAGTGTTTTTTAAACTGCTCCTAAATTGTAGAGTAGTGTGATTTATAAAACACAAAAAAATAATTTTTAAATTCTTAAAGATAAAAAAACTCCCACAATTGAGAAATAATTGTACAGTTATTTCGTGCCTACAAAATAACTCCTTCACATCAGCTCCTTCATCAGACTTATACTGTATGCAAAAAAAAAAGAAAGCTCAGAAAATATGAGGGGTGAAATATGAAGGGTGTATGTCTAGCAAAGTCTGGATTTGTAAGACATTCTGATAGACTTCAACTGGCTTATCCCATCCCAGAGTTTTCTTCAAACTAGCAACATAAGCTATCTATCTATCTGTCTCTCTCTCTCTCTCTCTCTCTCTCTCTCTCTCTCTCTCTATCTATCTATATATACATATACATATATATACACATATACGCATATGTATATATACGTGTATATATATACAAGTGTGTGCATACACATACATATATATACACATACACATGTATGCATAAATATATATGCATGTATATACAAGTGTGTGCATACATATACATACATATACACACATATGTGTGTGTATATATATATATGTGTGTGTATATATATATGAACAAATGATAAAATTAAATTTTTTTAAAGAAATACAAGAAGAAGAAAGGAAACTGGATGCTTTCACACAAAATACATATTAAAATCAATAAATTCCTGTAAGAGTCAAATAAATGTAATAATTGACCTTATAATCACAATTGAGACTTATACCAGAAGCTATACCAGCATCTAAATTTTTCTATAATAAAACACCAATAAAATGCTTGTGTACTACATCATTAAATATTCAGGCTTACTTTGTAAGTATACAAATAATAATAATACCAGTTGCTTGGAAAAATTCAGTATTTTATTGCTAATTGAAAGCTCCAAGGAATAAAGAGAATGACGGGCTTTTGTTTTTGAAAACCTACAAGTTAAAAATAGAAACCTATTCCAAATATCAGAGTACAGTGCTCTGTATTCTGAAAAAAGCCAACTCAAAGGGAAACGTGGTAAAATCGTGCATCTGGCAGCTGCCATTTCACACTCCTCTTTGTCAAGAAGTGTCACAACCTTTCAGCTACTCCGGCAAAGGCAGCACTTGATTTCTTAAGTTCAGATTTTACTGAACTTTGAAAGCAAGCCGAGTTGTTTTCCCTTTGTGATAACATCAAAACCCTGGAGATTTCAAACATACATATGGAAAAATGTTCACACCCCAGATCATGATTTTTCTCCTCTCAAAATGACCCTCAGGGCGGACAAGAAAGATGGGTAGTTTTGCCATGGCGGAGCTAGCTGATGACATGCAAGTGTCCGCCCGTACCCTACAGTTCAATCTCTTCGATTTTCATCTAGCCATTTAACCAAAGATACTTTGGAGGGCGTCCCCCACGGCGTATCTGTGAGCCTCAGGAATCAAGCCCCCAGGAGGGGCAGCCTGCAGCACACAGGCTGCTGAAGCTCACTCTACGCCATGAACACAGTGTCCCCTGGCATAGAGCCCAGGAGTCGACATTTTTAACAAGTTTAATGGTGACTGAACATTTTATGCAATTGGCTGTTTTAGAGATTGCTTTTGACAATCTGGAACGTCTGCAACATAAGCATCTCATCTCTAGGTGGCAGCATCTGTGAATGGTTGAGTGGTACTGTGAATGCTGACTGTCAACATTCAAAGACTGATTTCCAGGACAGGAATTATGCACTGGATTTGGCCGACTAAACCATTATCACAAAGTGCTGTATCTATGGAAGAAAAACATGGCAGGACAGATGTTACAAAATTTAAACCTCCAAGTCGGAGTTTTTATTACAAACACAATTAACTGGTTATCCTTGCATAGATCAAACTTTCTGTGGCTCATTTAAAGTGCAGTCAATTTTAAGGTAAGATGCTGTAAGCAGTTTTCTTGCCCTAATTGTTTAGGTCACAACTCCCAAGGATCACACAGGTCAGCAGTCAGCAAACATTTTCTGTAAAGGGCTGGATAGTAAATATTTTAGGCTTTGCAGGTCATATGGTCTCTGTCACAATTACTCAATTCTGCCATTGTTACCAGAAAGCAACCGTAGATAACACATGAATATATGACTGAGTGTGACTGTGTCCCAATAAAACTTTACACATAAATACTGAAATTTCAATTTCATGTAACTTTCACGTGTCTCAGAATATTATTATTCTCTGAATTTTTTCCAGCTGTATGCTCTGAATGTTTGTGTCCATCCCCAATTCCCAAAAATCCATATGTTGAATTCCTAATGCCCAATGTGATGGTATTAGGAGGTGGGCACCTGGGAGGTGCTTAGGTCATGAAGGTGGAGCCCTCGTGAATGGGATTAGTGTGCTTCTAATAGACCCCACAGAGATCCCTCACCCCTACTGTCACGTGAGGATACAATGAGAAGTCTGAGACCCAGAAGAGGGCCCTCATCTACCCATGCTGGCACCCCGGTCTCGAACTGCCAGCCTCCAGAACTGTGAGAAATAAATTTCTGTTGTTTACACATATAAACGATCCAGTCTGTAGGCTTTTGTTAGCGCAACCTGAATACACTAAGACACCAATCACGTTTACAAAGTAAAAACTATTCTTAGTTCTTGAGTGGAACTAATCAGGTCAGATCTGGCCCACGGGCAGTAGTCTGCAGACCCCTGACATAGATGGAATTGGAGGAGTAACATGAATTGGCAGCCACTCAGGCGTTCAAAATGACTTTCTGATGACTTTTTCGAATACAAGAGTTTAGTTCAAGACAGATGCCTTGTCACTAAACAGAGGATTAAATAAATTAAACAAACCAACAAAAAGTCATATGACAAAACTTGGAATTCTGATTCAGGGGTTCATTTCCAGATGATCATTTTACTAAATAGAACTAGATCAAATACAGACTTGGGTCAGATATTTCTAAAGACATCCAACCTTCCTTCTGGCAAAGCCAAGCTGTCAATTTGAGGAAATTGTTGCCGTCCATAACATCACACAAGCAGAAATACAGATGCAACCTGGTCAGCAGGCAAATACGTGAACCTTCACTATACTGAGTCCGGAATCTCTAACAGGAAGCCAACAACGTTACCTGTCGTGTCTTGACTCAAGGTTTCCTGGCTGCTGCTGCTGTAAGAAGGCACTGGAGTGATGGACAGTGAGGCTGGGCAAGACAAAGGTGTGGCCAGCTCCGTCTTGCGAGTGAGGGACGGGTAGTACCCGGAGATGCCTGCATCTTTGGAGATGAAGAGCGGCAGATCTGACGGGAGGGGAGGTCTGCCTTGCACATACGGATTTTTCCAGTGGGTGAGCCCAATTGCAACAGGCCCAGCAACGTCATAACCTGGTGAGACAAACACATGAGGTCAGTAGCAGCTATCAAAGCCTTAACTACAGTGATTTTTATATTTCCCAAAGTCTTACCTGTGAGTCAAGTCGAACACCACTTGAGATAAGGATGCATGTTACTTTACGAATAAAGAGGCAGGAATCACCACACTTGATGGATCTTGTTCACTTACTCAACATACATTTATTAATCACATACTATGTGCCCAGTCTTGGTCCTTAAGGAGCTCAGAGTCTAGTAAAGTCTTTGTATAGGAGGTAAGACTTACGTTCATAATGAAAAAATACCTGGAGGCCTACTATGTGCTAGACACTTTGCGTAAGTGATTCCAATCCTCACAGCAATTGTACAAGGGGACTATCACTATTTTAGTTTTATAGATGAGGAAACTGGATCTCAACTTGCCCCCAGGTCAAGCAGTCAGTAAGGGCCAGAAACAGAATCTCAGCCCAGAACTGACTGACTCTAAAATCTATATTTGTTTCCCCCTAAACTACAACTAACCTGGGTACAAAGCAAGATGAAAGAAACAGTTTAAAGTAGGACAGAAATTTCCCTCTGGGGAGAAAGCCCTTTTAGGTGGAAGGACAAGATCATGAAAAAAGTAGCATGAACTTGACCTTATGGGCAAGGGTTGCAACCTTGGGGCCAGAGGACTGCAGTTGTTCTACAGATGTGTTTTCAGTCCATGCTTTTCTTAATTTGAAATAAAAATCAATCAAAATTCACAACAATAAAAATGTACAGAAAAATCAGCCTTCTAGCTTCTCTTGAAAAATCCCTTAATGTTCTCCAAAAATCATGCGACACTGGACTGCATTCCTACATGGTGACTAACAGCTGGAGCAACCACGGCAGCTGCCCTCTTAAGGTGGAGTAAGGGAATTCACATTGTTTCTTCCCCAGTCTGAGACAGACCCCACCATCCCTAATACACTCCCAGCCTACTCACTCATGTGTCTTACATGCCTGACCTGAGCAGGCATCTGCATGTGCAACCGAGATACAGAAGTTAGGAACAGAAAGAATATAAGTGTAGTCAGGAAAACAAATAAATAAGAACAGAAAGGTAGGCTGATACAAGACAGTTGAGGGTCTTAAATGCCAAGGCAAGAAAATTGGATTTTATCTGGCAGGGAAAACAATATACCCAAAAGTTTGTGAAGTGGAGACTGAAATAATCAAATTAATAGCTGCAAAAGTAGCCAGAATCTGTCCCTTCTTCCTCTAGAAGGTCTTAACCATAGTGAAGGGAAGCCCAGTAAAAGATGCTGATATGTGGGGACTGGAGGTGTGAGGGGAGAAAGTCCAAACTGAGGAGTAGGTGTTAGGAACCAAGAAGACCCAAAAGAGGTACAAGGGACAAGACTGAACGATGGCATCTGGGGCAGCCCTCCTACACCATGCTAGAAACCACCAGAACACAGATATGAGTCAGACGGCCCCCGCCCATACTTTACAGCTAAGTGTTCATTCTCTCCATGTGTGTCTCCCTCATGAACTGAGACTCCCTCAAGGTCAGAGGATGTCTCAGTCCTCTTTGAATCTCCCTCCCAGTGTTTCTCTGTTTGACTCCTTCCCTCACTCCTCTTCCACCTCGCACAAAGCGAGACTCCGAGCTGACTCCCAACAGATAGATACCCACTGTTAAGTGAATTCTTCCTAGATGCAAGAGGCTATGAAGTAGAGTTCAGGCGAGAGTTATTAAGGGACCAAATTTAAGTATGGGCAGCAAGAAAGGAAAAGAGGTTCGGAGAGATATGCAACCCTGACATGGGAAGAAAGGAGTTTGGGGCTGCCAGGTAGCTTTGTCTCTCACTGGCATGATGTCAGAAGAGACTTATAGCAACCAGAATGGTGGATGTCCTCATCCTAATTGTGGTGATCAGGACTGGCTTTACAAGGCATGAGGAAGGTTGGGTGTGTTTTTAGACATGAAGAGTGGAGCTTTAGTAGAAATATCTACTGTGTTTCCCCGAAAATAAGACCTAGCCGGACCATTAGCTCTAACGCGTCCTTTGGAGCAAAAATTAATATAAGACCTAGTATTATATTATATAAGACCTGGTTTTATATTATAGTAAAATAAGACCGGGTCTTATCTTAATTTTTGCTACAAAAGACGCAGTAGACCTGATGGCCCGGCTAGGTTTTATTTTCAGGGAAACATGGTATGTGGAAATGTCTGGCAGGAGGCTGGGAAAAAAAAGGAAATGAAGATCAGAAAAAATGGGACCATAGTCACAGACCTATTAGTCGTCCACACAGAAGGCAAGGCTCAAGCCTAGAAATGAACAATCGATTTCACTGTTATAAAATTACACATCCACTAAAACTACCGTATTGCCTAACGCTTCCTGGCACTGTGCTAAGGCATCTACCAGCACCACCTGATTTAAACCTCACAATAGCTCGGTCAGGCAGGTGTTATTATTCCCATTGACAGATGAAGAAACTGAGGCTAAGGGACATTGTTACATCCCCAAGGTCAACAGCTACACAGAAATAACAGCCAAGATTCAAGCCCAGGCTCACTGAAGACAACTTGGGTGCTCTTGGACCACTGAACCATCCTCACTACCAGGGGGTGGGGGGCAAGAGGGATTCTTGGGGCTGGAAACCAGTCCTATTTCCCCACAAATCACTCTTAGGTTATTTCTTTCGTTCTGAACAATTTTTCAGAGAAGGATCTCAATGAAACACTTGAGGAAAGAGAAACGCTGACACATGCCAACTGGATTGTTTGAATTTTTCTTGGTCAGTCACTTTCCTAAAAGGTAACTCAGCAGAATGCAGTGAAGGTGAGTGAAATCTTTCTTGAGCGAGGGCTATGGAGCCTCTAGAAATATTCGACGAGAACACAGATTCTCAACGTTCAGAGCTGTAGAAGACTGATGTGAATCCTACTGACCCAGGACTGCCCCTAAGAGAGTCTGTTACACTAAACCTCCAATACAAATTTGTTTATTTTTTTGTGATCAATACTCTTAGATTGCCCACAGCTACTAAGAGTGTACTGGGGCCGTAGAAATCAAACTCCAGAATGCTCCCATTTAAATCGATGTCCCATTATGTTCCGATTAAAAATTTAAAAACATATTACCTTCTATTCACACCAGAGAACACTTTTACAAGAAAAAGAATTACAGGACCATGTTATCCCTTGCCTTGTTGCTTCAGTCAGAAACTCGCTTAAATCCCTCTTCTCAGTCCACGTTCCCAAGCTCCTGGGGAGTCTTTATACAGAATAGAGCACAGTGTGAAAGCGACATGTTTAATAGTCCCAAGGAACTCTGGTCTCTCCACAGTTCAGGTTTTACCATATCTTTTATAAAATTATAATTGATGTGTAGCATATAGTTAATTTTGAAAAGATATTGTTCACATAGTTAGCAAGCACTTTTTTTAGTTTAAGAAATTACTACAGCATTCACTCCTGAACGGGAGTTCATTAGCAAATATTTTAATCCATGGTGTTGATACAGATGAGCTATGATAAGATCTGCATAATTATGATGGAATATAAATGGACCAGCCTAAGTTTAAAAGTGGCAATGAGGTCACAGTATTTTGAGAGAATAACTAACCGACCATCCAGGGGAACAGCTGGCATCCAAGTGTCCAAGAGGCAAGTAATAGAAATGTCACACTGGTAGCCTGCCCATTCTCTCCCACCCACCAGCCTGTGCCCACGTGGGGAGTGGGGTCTCAGCTCTCTGTGTTCTATGTCAACATTATCACCCACTAGACCCAAAATTGTAAAGAGAAACACGTAAGGAACACTCAAAATTTCAGGCAGTCTTGAGAAAAAAAATGATATTAATTAACTATGAAGTTCGTAAATCTCTTATACATGGGTAAGATGTGAGTTTACTAACAGAAAATAAGGAGTTATCCAAGGTCTCATGGATAAATAGAAAGATTTCAGAAAGAGTCATTTTTCTGTTTCTTGAAATTTTTTGGCAACTCTGCTTTAGGCAGGACATAGGTTCCTATAGAAACTACATTATTAGGAAATCCACAAGTGTGCTGTTTTATTAAATGGAATTCTCTCACAATATGACACTTCTCTGTGAAATGACTCCTCTGTAAGAGGAGGACTGAAATGAAGAAAATGAAAGAAATAAAAGGAGCTTTTAAAACTGAACTCCTTGGAAGACCCAGCGATCTGTCCTCCCTCCAGTATTTTGAGTCTAAGGTTGTTAATTATTTTCTGCTTTTACTATAAATATTGCAAAAGTGCTTCGTGCTGGACAGACTATGGGCACTGAACACTGCCTGATGCCTGTGCAGAATCCATACCCCTTCTTCCTCCCAATAGAGCCCTATTTTGTTTGGGACTTCATCCCAGCCCCACTCAGTCATGTAACTCAGGGCAAGTGACCTCATCCTCACCTCCCTCCCCCTGGGCATGATGGATCTAAAGATAATCTCAGCTCCCTTGTCAATGATTGGTTCGTGGATAGTCATGTGACCCAATCCCATGAGATAGGAAAAGTCTCTGAGGTACTTCAGAGGAAATCCTCTCAGTTCCACAAGTGAAAGCCTGAGGAAGGCACCAAAGCTCCTTTCCCTCTGATCACTGTTGTATCTACATGCAATTCCTGGAACCATGGCAGCGATCTGGCTGCCACCACAAAGATAAATTCTCTGAGCAAAGCAAAGGGTAGAAAGTCTTTCACAACATCACTGAAGAGCTTAATCAACCTGTTCTATGGACAGGCCTGCCTCTGGTCTTCCTGTTATGTGAAATAATGCATTGCCTTATGGTTTCAACCATTTTGAGTCAGGGAGCTGAAGCAATATTCAAGGGTCTTTCAGTTATCCCATCACCTTCTGAGAAAACTAAGTGTCCGTCATACCCACCTCCACTTCAGAAGGAACTATATATGTCAGTAACCATCTGTTATATTAGTTTCCTAAGGCTGCTGTAACAAAGAATCACAACCTGGGTGGCTTAAAACAACAGAAATTTATACTCTCACAGTTTTGGAGCTAGAAGTATAAAAGTTAAGATGTCAGCAGGGCCACACTCTCTCTGAATTCCCTAGAGGAGAATCTGTTCCATGCCCTTTTCTTAGCTTCTGAAGTTGCTGACAATCCTTGTTGTTCTTTCACTCATACATACGTCACTCTAATCTCTGCTTCAACCTCCCATGGTGTTCTCCCTAAATGTCTCTGTGTCTCTTCTTTTCTTATAAAGATACCGGTCATATTGGGTTAGGTCCCAACTAATCGAGTATGACCTCATCTTAACTTGATTCTGTCTGCAAAGACCCTATTTCCAAGCAAGGTCAAATTCAAAGGTATCAGATGTTAGGACTTCAACATATCTCTTTGGAGGACACAACTCAACATATAATACTCTGACATGGTGGCCACAGCTAACTAGACCAGGGGAGGGCACCTGGCCAGCCAGTCTGCAAGATGGCAAGTGACAAAAGTTTTGTCCAGTGGGAGATAGATTACCTGGGTTCAAATCCTACCTCTTACTACTCATATAGCCTTAGACAACTTTTTTAATCTCTAGAGAATTTAGTTTCATTTGTAAAATGGGGACAATAACAGTATCTACCTCATAGGATTGCTGTGAGGATTAAATGAGTAAACAGAAAAAGAGTAGCTAGAACAAAACTCAGCACAGAGAGAGACCTCCCCAAGAGTGGCAGCTACCATATGGTCCTTGCCATCGCTCCCTCCACTTTCACTGGGAAACATCTTTAAAAAGAAGTCCTAGTCAGCTCATCACTCCTTATTCAGAGCTTTGCAACTTGGCTCACATCACACCATCTGCTGACCTGGCTCCAGGATGTCACCAGAGCAGATTTCAACTTTAACTCTCCTCAGTCTCCCTTTCTAGAAATTCTTTGGGCTTTCCAAAAAACGTGCACATTTGGTCTTTCTACCTGCCATTATTTCTACTCTAATTGTGCTTCCCCCCAAAATTGGTCGTGGGCCCTCAATGTTGTCTTCAGCTATTGCCCATTCCCTCCACATTTCCAGTTCCATGTGGGGCATTTTAAGGTGGGAGCAGTTTCATGAGCACCTCCAACCCAGCACATCTAATCTATAGCCATCACATCCTCTTCCTGACTTCTGTGTTTCTAGGAATGGTTCAGAGTCCTTGTCACCCTGATTCAAAATCGCAGGGCACACTTACGAGGTCTGACAGTTAAGCTTGTGAACTCGTCCTAGAAAAAGTGCTACATACCTCATTGCTGAATATCACTACAGAAGGACTCCCCTTGGAAAGCTATGCACCAACACCAGTGCCTAGTCCACCCTTCAAAGCAATTTTGGAACTCTTTTTCTGGAATGGCCATCAGAGCTGTCATCATATTACCCTTGATGTCCTGAACGTCATCAAAATGTCTTCCTTTCAATATTTCCTTTATCTTCGGGTAAAGAAAGAAGTCATTGGGGGCCAGATCAGGTGAGTAGGGAGGGTGTTCCAATACAGTTATTTGTTTACTGGCTAAACTTCCTCACAGCCAGCGTGGCGTGAGCTAGTTCATTACCCTGATGCAGGAGCCATGAGTTGTTGGTGCAAAGTTCAGGTCGTCTAATTTTTCCACGCAGCCTGTTCAGCACTTCCAAGTAGTAAACTTGGTTAACTGTTTGTCCAGTTGGTACAAATTCATAATGAATAATCTCTCTGATATCAAAAAAAGGTTAGCAACATTGTTACAAGTTCGTGAACTTAATTGTCAGACCTTGTACTGACGGAAAATAATGTATGTCTTCTATTTATAATGGTGATATAAAATTTGTTTTTAAACTACATGACTATAAATCTTTAAAAATGATTTTTAATATTAAGTGCATAATCATACAGGCGATACACAAATGAAACAGTTAAAGCAAATAACGAAAAGTTGGGCAAACCCGGATTTTTAAAATCTCTAGACTACATTGCTTCCGTCTATTTCTATGCGAAAGCAATAAGGCGCCCCACAAGAGGGCGCTGCAGCAAGGTGAATTCACAAGCAATTGCTCTGATTCTGAAAATAAACACTCATGCCATTGCATTTTCTACTCCTTCCATAGCCCTCCCCCTCACCGGCATTCCCAGGCAATAATAATTTTTATAAAACAAAATGACACAATTGCTCACCGATGGTGATCTGGCTGACACAACTGTAGTAGCTGCCTGTCGCACTGGAAAGGTTATAACTCCCACTGCTCACATCTTTGTCTGTTAAGAAAAAGAAGGTCAATTATATTCTGGGAGACACCACAATGACTGCTAGTAAATAGACCAGCATTCTGTGTCTGCCCAGTCTCATTCTCATTCATTCATGGATGCTTCGGGAGTACTAGGTGCCAGGTGCTTGGAACATTTCAACAAACAACCCAGGCTGCCCACACAAACAATTTGAGATCAATGTCACTGTTATTATAATTGGGGGGGAGCGAGGTGAAGAGTGCTGGGGGAGGAAGTGTGTGCAGAGGCAGGTGACAGGACTAGAAGGTACCAGGTAAGGTTTCCTAGAGGAAGTGACATCTAAACTAAAACTAAATGTGAATTCTATCGGACTAGGCAAAAGGGGGAAGAACTGAGGGGAAAGATCCAGCCTCCAGTTATCACGGCTGCAGCTGAACGCAGTAAGGAGAGGTGAAGCAGGAGCCAAACTATGAAGGGTGTTATAAACAGCATTAACAAGTTTAGATTTTGCCTAGAAAGCACGATCCCATTTTCATTTCGAAGAGATAACTTTCTGGCAGCTGGAGAACAGAGGGGAGGAGGGTGAGATAAGAGGCAGAAAGGCCCCTCTAAGAGGCAGCTGCAATAATCCTGACAGCGAGAGGCGGTGACTGCCAAGTCGTGGGAGAAGTGGTAGCGGAGAGAGAGAAGTGGATGAGATTCCCTTCGAGGCTAAAAGTACAACCCCCTGCATTGAATTCTTCACTACTGGGAACAGGAAATGTTCTAGACAGAAGGGGTAAAAGAAACCCAAACCTCACATTTACATAGCATCTTAGCATTTTCACCCACATCATCTCATGCACAAGATAGAAGAGGGCAGGCATCACCCTTCGCGTCTGACGGAAAGGCTGAGATTCAAGGTGGCTGAGGGACTTGCCCAAGGTCACATGACAGCATGTGGCAAAACAGCTCAAGTCAAGATGAGAACTGCTTCAAATTGTTTATAAAACATGGTAGGGCATCAATAACCGATTTTAAAATATCAGAGTAAATACTATTGTCTAATACAAAACACTACAGGTTAGAGACATAGTCATTACAGCAATGGTTGCAAAACTGGCCTGAAGGAAACAGCTGAATACTTTGTTACGTAATACTAGGAAAACTTCAAAACTCTGATCTACAAAGATGAAAATTTTGGATCTGAGGGAGAAAAATAATTATTAACGATTAGTCAAATCCAGTCAAAGAAAAGGGATTTCTGGAAACACTGAGATTTTAATGAGAGTGACGTGGATTGGAAGAGAAGATGGTTTTATAGGTAAACATTCTTAGGAAGAATGAACTGCAGGCACCTGGTCAGAGGAAATAAGAGTCATTTGCGGGGGTGTCTCTATGTGCTTGGGTTGGAAAATACTGACACAAGCAGGTAATGAACCAGAGGGCAGAGAAACACTGGTGACCCTCAGAGGCAACACCAAGGCCACAGCAGGTCCACAAACGGAGATAAAATGAAAAAAAAAAAAATTACTATTTTAACATGGGAAAAAATAATTCCAGCAAGTGCATGTGGCCAATTACTCTTGTAAGAAACATTCCCAGGCCATCTCCATTCTCCAGGGTGCTTCCTGAGTAAAAGGCACCACCCCACCCCCCACGCCCCCAACAGAGATGAGCAGGCAAGATGGTACAGGCACACCTTGGATATAGTGGGTTCGGTTCCAGACCACCATAGTAGAGTGAATATCGCAATAAAGCAAGTCACATGAATTTTTTTTGGTTTCCTAGTGCATATGAAAGTTATGTTCGCAGTACACTGTGGTCTATTACGTGGGCAATAGCATTATGGCTAAATATGTCCACACCTTCAATAAAAAATACTTTATTGCTAAAAAATGTTTTATCGCTAAAATCATTATGAGCCTGTGAGAAAAATGATGCACTTAGAATTGCTTGACGCAGGTTTGCCACAAACTTTCGATTTCTAAAAAACACAGTATCTGTGAAGCGCAATCAAGTGAAGCACAATAAAATGAGGGGGGCCAGTACAGGTTTCCCTGCTACCCAGAAGGAGAGCATGCCTATGAAACTTTTCATAAGCCAAATGGCACAAAGCAAAAAAGCAATTACCATGAATTTAAAAGCAAAAATCCTCTTCAGATTTCTGTCGGTTAGAGAAAACAGGTACTAATGGAGGTCTTTCATAAAAGCAAAGTGGTGCAATGTGAACCTTTGAAAAGAAGCCGGTTACCTTACTGCTTTATGTGTATTCTAAACCATGTACTTGTCAAGGTGTTACTCAAACCCAGGTGTTATTCAATTCTGCAATTTCCAGGGCTTAGTGCTGTGTCTGGCATAAGGCAAATAAATGCTCAATATATGTTCATTGACTGAAAGAAAGAAAAAAGGAATGCATGAAATTAAAGAAAGAATAACAAATGACTATTTCCCTTTCCTATTAGTTATAACTTCATTAGCGATGGCTGTGATCAGAGAAAGAACATGGGACCAGGAGTCAGCCGATGGGTTTGAAGCCCAGTTGCTGTATATAATCACTGAACTTGGGCAAACTTTTGACTTCCTTTAGTATTGTTTTTTCCATCTGAAAATAATGACAATAAGTCTTATCTAACTTTTTCTGGGGGAGGGGGGAAATGGGGTATGTTAAATAAAAATAATCAGCTATACAAAGCCATACAAAATTCATAGTTAGCAAATAATTTAGCATATATTTTAGAATCGGCTGAATCAACAAAATCCAGACCTAAAACATATCAAACTACTCTATTCTAAAGTTGTCACTCCTAATTCTTTTGAAACCCTTCACTCATGATCTCTCCTTAAAAGATTCTGGAATGGAGGCATCAAAGGTGGAGAGCGAGAGGAGAAGGAGAGGGAGAGAGGTAAAGGGGAAGGAGAGAGAGACAGGGAGTGAAGGAGAGAGAGAGAGAGAGAGAGAGAGAGAGAGAGAGAGAGGTTTTCCCAAGTACATAAATGTCTATGAATAGGGAGAAGAAAAGAAATGGAGAAAAACATACTAAGGAATTCTAGAGGAAAGCAGCAGAATGCTTAAATTAGTAATGAATGTCTGGGAAGAGGCTGTGAATAAATCTAAATGGTGAAACTATTGAAATATGAATCATATGATGAGGTGTGATAAAAAAAATATGGTGAATGTTTAAATTAAAAACAAAATTACAGTAAAAGACACATTGCCTTTCATTTCCCTCAAAATACTCCCCCCAACTTCAAACACACTTATCACATCGTTCTTGTCACTTTCTGAAGCAGTTCTAGAAGTCCTCTTTTGTGTCTTTAGTTTCACTGCCGTGGCTGCCTCAATGTCCTGAATTGATTCAAAATATATTCCTTTTATGGTCATTCTGACTTTGGGGAAGAACCAGAATGCCAGATCCAGTGAGTAAGGTGGATGAGGACACACCGTAACATTTTTATTTGACAGAAATTGCCGTATACCAGAAGTGATGTGTGACATGGAGACTTTCCACTGTGATCACAAAATGTAGTGAATGCTGCTGCCGAGTGCCATCCAATGGAAAGGCAGGGATCTTCAATACAGGAAGCAGTGCGTCAAAACTTAGTAACAGTGTGTGACAAGTTTCAATTTGTTCAGTGCAGTCAGTCAGGTGTGAGCTATGGTTGAGAGAAGGTGTGTTTTAAAGTCCCGTAAATCATGAATCATGAACAATGCATTAACATGAAATGGGCAAATGGTTTCATCCTCCATCATGACAACGTTCTATGTCACACATCACTTCTGGTATGGCAATTTATGTCAAATAAAAACATTACAGGGGCGGCAGGATGGCTCAGTTGGTTAGATTGCGAGCTCTGAACAACAAGGTTGCTGGTTCGATTCCCATATGGGATGGTGGGCTATGCCCCCTGCAACTAAAGGTTGAAAACGGCAATTGTACTTGGAGCTGAGCTGCATCCTCCACAACTAGATTGAAGGACAACGACTTGGAGCTGATGGGCCCTGGAGAAACACACTGTTCCCCAATATTCCCCACTTAAAAAAAAATTACAGTGTGTCCTCATCCACCTTATTCATCGGCTCTGGCACCATGCCACTTCCAGATCTTCCCCAAAGTCAAAATGACCATAAAAGGTAAATATTTCTAATCAACTCAGGACATCAAGGCAGCCATAATAGTGCAACTAAGGACACTCACAAAAGAGGACTTCCAGAACTGCTTCAGAAAGTGGCATGAATGACGGGATAAGTGTGTTCGAAACGAGGGGGAGTATTTTGAGGGGAATTAATGGCAATGTGTCTTTTACTATAATAACTTTTTTATTTACACTCACTGTATCTTTTGATCACACTTCGCATATGAATGGTAAAACTGGGGTGTAATGATGGTGGCAATATTTCAAAAAGACTCAAAGAGCAAAAGTCCAAAGACTGTGATAGTTGTGGTACACGGTGACTCTGCATAAAGGAAGGAGTTTCTCTGATACAGGCAATAAAACAAAAATGCTAAATTTTATGGGAGGACCTGAATATCTATCTGGTCCCTTTATGAACCAACTTGAGTTAATTTTTTTTTTTTAATCTGGTAACTTGAGACTAGTGGAAAAAATTGAGACTTTGACATAAATAATCCCCACAAATTCTAGAGTCAGTATCTAAACTAGATACCTGGTTCCAACCTTGGGCACATTTCATCTCCACGTGGCTCCGTTTCCTCATATATACAATGGGAATAATAAGGGCACCTCCCTAATAAGGCAGCACCTAGTGTTCAATTAATGCTAGATGTTATTTGTATGTTAAACTTAAAAAGTCCAAGGATATCCCTAAAATGGAATACCATACAGCAAAGAAAATGAAGTAAACCTACACAAAATATTATGGACGGATTGCACAATCATAACGTTGAATGAAAGAAGCAACACAAAACAATACATGACTCTGTTTATGAAAATTTCACAACAAAACTAAGCTATATTGTTTATGGATGCATACATGGATGGTAAAAATATAAAGGAAAGTAACCAATAATTAGCATGAAAGTCAGAGAGGTGGTTCCATTTGGCGGGGAAGAAGGCAATTTGAACTGTGGAAGCAAACAGGGAGTGCCAGGTGGGTTCCGTGGTGCTGCGAATGTTTTATTCCTTGACAGAGGTGGTGGTCACGTGGTATATAGTTATTTGTTAAATTATATATAATTATTTGTTAAATTATAAATTTGTCTTACCCATCTGTTTATACATAAATTATAGTTCCCAGTCATATTTTTAAGAAATGAAGAGGGGCAGAATCATGGCAGTGCAAACTAGGAATGCAAATTCTGACAAAATAACTAAGAAAATGAGCTGGCAGTAGCATTAGACAACACTAGTGACTGAGCACGCCAGGCACCATGTTAAACATTCATTATTTCATTTGCATCCATTATTTCATTGAAGCTTCAAAACAACTCACTTAACGTAGCTATAGTTAGCCCACTATACATATGAGGAACTAGAGGCTCACAAAATTAGGGAACTGGTTCAGAGTCACACTCTGAGAAGTCATAAAGCTGGAATTAAAACGCAGGTTTGTCTTACGCTAGACAAATATTTGATAACAAAGGCAAAGACAGAAGGAGGACAGATTAATGTCACAAGCTTGGTGAGGTGGATTCCTGCTGTATCTGGCACTACGTCTTTGACAAGATTTTATCGGATGTACTAAGCACTGAAGTTCTATAGGGAACAAGACGGACATCATCGCATGTATTCTGTTTTCAGAGGCCCACTTAAAAGAAATGTGTGACAAAATTAACACACATTTCTTTGTCTCAAATTATTTTTCATGTACTCATAACCAGTATGATCTTATAACAACAACAACAACAAAAATCAGGCTCATCTCAACATTCAAACTATCTTACCTTTCATCTTAACCACAGTGAGAAAGCAAGTACCGTGCCTATTTACATCTTTCCACTGAATGCAAAATTCTGGTAAAAATATAAGCAAATCTAAACAAAAACTGTTAATATAAAATGATAATTCTAATGTCTAATTTGGAAGATCTATTTAAAAAATAGAATTAAAATCCTAAATAATAATATTATACAAGCCAGGAAGTAGGTGTTCAAAGTCAAAGGATTGTTCAGGGAAAGGCTGACAGATTAGATTTAGAGTTAGTTTAACAAAATGTAACGAGTAAGTATAGACTTTGTTAAGTAAGATTTAAGTAAAACTAGAAGGGTAATTATTAAAACAACAGAAATAGATTATATTTCCAAACCAGTTTGTTGCATTGGTGGGGGGGGAGACAGATGGTAGGGAAGGACGGGAGAGGGGATTTAACAAAACTCAACTTAGGAAAAGGAAACAAATGAGAATAAAGCACAAGGGGGGAAAAAACAAGACAAAGAGTAAATATGAAGTAAAACAGTAGAAAGAGGTTTAACTATATTAGTAATAACAATACATGTAAATGGTATAAATTTGCTGTTTAAGAGACTGTGAGATGGATTTCTAAAACAAATAACCAACTAAATGCTGTTTATAAGAGAAACACCTAAAATATAAGGACACAGACATGTTGAATGTAAAAGACATAAAAAGTTACAGCAAGCAAATACGAACCAAAATAAAGGTGAAGTAGCTTTGCTAATTTTAGATGAAAAATGCTTTAAGACAAAAAGCATTACTAAAAATAAAAAGGATAGAATATAAGGATAAAAGTTTCAGTTCAATTCTTCAGGAAGCTATTTAAGAAATGGGCCTCATTTCCTTCTTTATATTGTGACTGAAATTCATTCATTCAAAAAACATTAACTAACTACCACATACAGTAGACAAGGGCTGGCCCCAGGTAGGATCTAGTGCCTTGGGAGGTCTCTCTAAGGTGTGATGAATCGATTAAAGTCTAAAACGTGTGTTTCCACTCACCAGGTCTTTTCCTATAAAAACGGATCTCTTAAATAATATCGTGAGGACGATAAACACAGCCTGGTGCTATATAGTGGACCTTGCACAGCGTGCTGTATATTGCATAGGGTTTTCTAGGTTTTTACAACATTTTGGCATTTGTTCTTTCATGTGACGTTTGCAACAGCATGAGGAGGCAGGCAGGACAGGAAGGAGTGGTAGTACTTACTAGTAGCAGTAACATCATGCTCTGTATCTTCCACTGGACCTGAGCTAGCCCCAAACGCCCACAGGCCAACATCATCCCTTATTCGTCTTATGACCACAGTTCCTGGCTCTGCCGAATGCATCGAAGACACAGAAAATGATTGCCCACGCCTCTAGTAAGCTTTCAAATACTTTAATCACCATTTCTGCATTTTAAATACCGTGCCTGATACTCATTATCTCAGCTTCCCTTTGATTCTACTCTCACAGCACCGTGACAAAAAGCCCTTTCATGAGCCCTAATTACAGAAAAGCCTTTCCTTTCCTGTCGTTGCTTTCCTACTGGTACCTACTCCATTCAGTGTTGAAAATCCTATATTCTATTTCAATTTTTTTCCAGAAGGGAAAGAGCCATGCCTTATCACTACAATGTAAGATTCGTGAAAACAGGCAGTTTTCGTTTTTGTTTTAACTTCCAGAACCCACAACAGTGCCTGATACATAGTAAGCACTCACAAAATATGTTGAATTGTTTTTTCTAGAAACTTCCTCGGTAGCTGTGGGCTGTTTGTCTAGGAGTACGTTCTAATGGAAAAATCAACATGCCTATTACAAAGAACATAATGTTTTAAAGGAAAATACTAAAACATTTCTTCATAGGATCAAAATAAAATGTTAATTTAATTTTACCCCAGAAAGAAACTTTAAAATATGAAGGGCTGAGGTGAAAGAACAATCTGTACATGCTTTGCTGCATCTTCTCAATGGAAAGCATCCTAATCAGTGTTGACCACGAGAGTCTGGATAGCGTAATAACAAGCATTGCCAGGTGGAGGAGGGCAAGAACAAGAGAAGTCATCAAATAGCTCCCTGGATTTATTTTGTAGCTAAACCGTAAATTCAGTCAGTTAGCATGCATCTGATTTTACCAAGCAGCATGGATGCATCTGCTCTTTTCGTTTGTTCAAGGGTAAAAGTTATCTTGCTTATTTGCAATAGGAAAACGGATTTTTAAACTCTTGTGCATGGGGTACTGCCCCCTACTATCCTTCATTCTGTCCTTCAGTCAGTTGGACAGCCAGGTATTGATCAACTACTATGCGCACGTAGATAAAAGATATAGTCCTTGCCCTTTGGGATTTTACAAGCCACAGAGGGGAGTCCTCCTTATAGCACAAAACAATAAACTATGAGGGAGAGGACTTACCCTGAGAGGTCCCAAGAGAAGAACCAAGTCAGATGGGGAGGGTCAACAAGAGGGAGAATGAGCCTCGTAAAGGGGAAAGAAGTGCATTTCAGAGCAGGGTCCAGACACTTGAGTAAACCTCAGCCACGCAAAACCACCTCCCTCCCTAAAAGGTGGCATGCTGGGGCAAAGGGCACCCAGAGAGAAGGGTGGTCAGCTCCTGGAGGGCTTTGTTTGCCAAACTACAGAGGTTAGACTTTGACCTGTAAACAGAGAGGAGCCCTTGAAGAGTTTTAGGCAGAGGAATAGCAGGATCAGATTTGCAAGTGCGATTAGGAGGAGCCAGGACTAGAGGCCGGGAGATCAGCTGAGGAGGTGGCTTCTGCCGTCGGAGTGAACAACTATGGTGGCCTGAACTAGCCTAAGAGCGGTGGCCAGGAAGAGGATAAAACAGAAGAGAAAGACTTTAAGGAAGAAAAATCAACAGTACTTGGTGATTAAGAGTCTATTGGCTGGGAGAGGCAGTTGATAGTAACAGCTACTGTGTTCCCCCAAAAATAAGACCAGGTCTTATATTAAGATTTGCTCCAAAAGACACATTAGGGCTTATGTTCAGGGGATGCCATCCTGAAAAATCATGCTAGGGCTTATTTTCCGGTTAAGTCTTATTTTCGGGGCAACACGGTAATGCTCACTGAGTACTCACTATGTACCTCTCCTATGCACTTACAAGCATGATTGCATTTAAACCTCATAGTGACCCCATTTTACAGATAAGAAAACTGAGGCACAGGAGGTGAATTAGTTTGCCCAATGTCACTGTTTGTATGTAATGGAAGGGGAGGACTTAGAGAGGACTCCCAGAATTCTGACCTATGTAACTAAACAGAGCACACTGGCCCCTACCAACCACTCCTGTCTTGGACATCATGCTCTACCAACACCATGCTGCTCGTGGCTGCCTTTAAGCCCTCTGCCATCTCTCTCCTTTGTCTTGTTTCATGCTGTTGCCCTCCCTGGAATGCCCTCCTTCTCCCAGTTGGCCTTTTAACATGTCTCTTCCAGGTAACTGTTCCTGACCTACCCCTCACTCCTCCCGGCCCCTCCCTTACAACACTGCATTAGAATTCTCAGTTTAGGAATCTATCCTCTCCAGCTGACCCTGCCATCTGTGAAAGAAGTGGTGCGATCTCATTTATTCTGGTACCCTGGGTCCAGGCTAGAGTCTGGAACATAGTTTGAGCTCAGTAGCTATCGTTATTCTATAGGAAACAGGTATGAGACAGGAATTATTTTGGACACACTGTTTGAGATGTGTGGCATACAAGCAGAAAAGTCTAGCAGACAGCTGGGTATATAAGCATAGCACACTCAAACAACAAGTTCTGAGTTGGTGATTGCAATTTGGGAGTCACCTGAAGAAAGACAAAGTCAAAGGAGGGAAATTATGTCCTAGGCTCTCATCTCTTTGCCTCACTCCATTCCCATGTTGCATGGTTAGGCTTAGCTCTCACTACAACCCTCTCCTATACCCCCTTCCAATCACAAGTCCTGTATTTCTGGTCACCCACTACCTTTTAGCCTTTGCTCAAGCCATACCTTCTGCCTGGAATTCCTCATACAGCCACCCACACATTCGCTCATGTTCTACCTCTCCCTAACTACCCTCAGCCCTAGACTCCACGGCCAAACTCTCTAGACCTGCATTTGGGCTCCCCACTTGTTACAGAAGGCCTGGTTAAGTTCTTCATCCTGTCTGTGCCTCAATTTCTTCGAATGAATATGGGGCCAACACTGGACTCATTTCTTAAAGGTTGTGAAATTGAAATAAGCTAATTCACATAAAGTGCCATTATTATTGTGTCCCAGCATACCCCACACTTCTACTTACAATGCAGGAAACTGTCCCCCCCAATTTACAGGTTTTCCACTAAGAGACTGAGTCTGCACTTGGGACTGTTGTCTCAAATTTGGTAGATGTCTAATCAATGTCATCCACATAGTTGAGAGACCTATTATAAAGTCAAGGACAGAACCCAGGCAAACACCAACATAAACAGAAAGAAGAATCCACAAAAAAAGAAGCACTTTAAGAGGTAGGAGGAAAATGAGGGGAAAATAGTTATAACAGCAATACTGGCTCTGACTACTTTTCTTTCTCGTCTTCTACTTGCACTCTCAGCTCTGGCCACACTAACCTTCCAGCTGGCTGTGAACATGACAAGCTTGTTCCTGCCCCAGGGCCTTTGCACTTATGGTCCCTTTGCCAGGAATGTTCTTTCCTCACATAATAGAATGTTTCATTCCTTTCCTCCATTTAGGTATCCATTCAAATATGTCCTCAGAGAGGCTTTCCCTATCTAAAATAGCCTAGCCCCTCTGTGCTCTGTAAGCTCCTTAGACCCCTTATTAAGCCTCCTCAAACCCGAAGCTAATGTCAGGCTAGCAAATCCAACCACAAGTCCCTTCCTGGTTCAGCCTCGGACACAGCCCTGTGTCTTCTGCACTGTCAAGAACAAATCAAGACCCAGTCATTTCTCTCTAAAAGAGACTTGTCACCCATCCTTGGTCTCATGCACGTGGTTATGTAATGAGCTAAAAGCGGTTAAGAACCTAAACCATTTAAAGGACGAGGAACGAAAAATCACAGCTTAGTACAAAAGGTTGAAGCATTAAAAATCCAGAATTTTAAAAACTGCATATCCATTGAACATATATTTATTAAAGGGCATATTACAGTTATTGATTACCCTAATCTCATTTCACATTTCTAGAATATATGCATCTGGACGACTTCCTGGACATAAAAATTGATGCTAAAATACAGAAAGAGCAAGAGTTCCAATATAGTGTCAAAATACACATTTGGATACGTAGCTAATAAGGTTTACTGGAAGCTGCTGATAATGAAATGCATACATAAGCCAAATTTCTCTCCTTAGGAACCTAAAACACATGGTCTACAGTATAACTGTTCATTCTCTTGGCAGCTCCTGTGGCAAAGACAAAACTAAGGCATTTGTTAATCAGCCAAATGAATATAAAAAGTTGAATCCTACAAATTCCAGGCAAGACACTTAGATCACCCTCCATCATGATCTATAAACCCAAATCCATCAGAACCAAAAGGGGACATTTTTTAAAGTAGTTCAATTTTCAGAAAGATGATTTGTGGAAGGTTCCAGAGCTGAGCCAAGCTCTCATCAAATAATGATCTCAACAGCACTTAGAGTGAGAAATAGATTCAATGTGTTCAATTTTGTTTTTCCTTAACGTGTTCCCTAGATTGAAAACCCTGATGGACTAACTTATCTTGTCATGTCTTGGATCCTATCTCTACTCACCAAAGAAATAATGCATACTTTAGAGATGGGAAGAGAAGAAAGTCTGTCAAGGATATATTTAAAATAGCACAAATTCATTTTCTTTTAAGGCTCTAAAGAGAAACCTGTGTAATTCTTAATTGCTAAAAAAAAATGATCTGCCACCTTTTCCTTTAATTACTGACATATATTTACTTTTCAAAAAAATTCCACTACTTCTGGCTTCATTTTCTCCACCTGGGTGCCCAATTAAGCCTTTAAAGCTTGCAAAAATTTGTGGAACTGATTATTATGTAAACCTATTATTGACAGTATCCACAGAGCAGCATGTGAAATCTAACATGATATAAAAAAACAAGAGTTAGAGCCCTCTGATAAGAAAAGGTGTAAAAATAGGTTCCTGCCAATGAATATGCCTGAAATATCATGCCTGAAATACAATGTTGACTTATCCTCAGATGGTAACCCAAGAGCGACAGTGTTGTGTGTTACACGTGCAGCAGGGGCAAGAACAATTCATAACCCAGCAGAAAATGATTCAAGAAAAAAATAAAAAGGCCACTAACATGCAATTTGTTACCAGCTCACAATTTGTTAGCAGTTCCCCAGCATCAACTGCAAATCCTCAGAGCCACCCGAATGGTCATTTGAAACAGTTTAAATCCTAAGAAAGAAACGCTGACCTCTTTAACCTTGGGAAAATGAGCAGGGGACATCACCGTCCCAGAGAATGAAGCCTCCACGCAAAAGAGCAGAAATTTCCCCTCCCGCCAACTCCAGGCTTGAAGATGTCCCTGCTGAACATTCCCCAACAATTGCTCACTACCTTCGCGTTTAAAACGCCCAAACTAGATGTTATCACCTCAACTGACTGGGAGCCAGGGGAAGGGAGGGAGGTCTACTTGAGTTTCTGCGTGCTATAACCCAGTCTCCACGGCATCTCTGATAAAGGACTAAAGAGAATTGCTTTTTCCACACAAGCAGGAATATTGATAAAGAGCTTTGTTGGCTTCGCCAGCGCGCTGAGATTTCTAGCTGAATCTGAAACCTTCACACTGTGATTTTTTTTTCCTTCAGAATTGTGCGATGTCGTCTTAAAATGATAAAAAATATATATGTTTGTTTAATGAAAAATATATTTATTTAACAAAGGGGAATAATGCCTTCTATTTCCATAGAAATGCTATTTCCAAGCTGATTTTTTTTGCATTAAAAATATATTTTGTGCATATTATTTTATCCCATAGCATCTGGCAGAAAGATGTCCTCATCTCTAATTTACAGATAGAGAAATGCAAGAACAGAAAAGTTCTTAAATAACTTGCCCAAGGTCAGTCGCGGGCAAGATAAGCGCTGACTGAACGCAGATCTCCGAACCTCGCACCGTTAAAAAGGACTTAACACCCGTATCCTTTCCCCTCGGTGTTCTGAAGCGAAATGGATTTTTCTGGAGTCCTGAAGCTCCCAGATACCTTCTAAATTTTAGGCGTTTTAACTCCACCGATTCTTTCTGCGAACACCCCCTCTCCAAGTTCCAGGCAGCCTCCAACCGCGCGGAGCATCCACCCCCCCCAGGCCGGCGCGCGCTGCAGTCGGCTCCTTCCCTTCCAGACCCTTCCGGAGCCGAACCCCGAAGTTTCCCGCGGTGCTCGAACGGTTCCCGGACCCCGCCCGCCCCAGCCGCCCCGGGAGCCCCGCGACAGCCCCCTGTTACCGTATGCCGCGAGAGAGGCCATCCTGGCCGGTGTCCTGCCTAGGCTGGCCAGGGCGTCGGAGAGAGCGGCCGCCTGCGCGCGGCGCCCCTGGACGGCCGGCGCCGGGTCCGGCGATTGCATGCGCTTGGCTCCCGCGGCGCCCGGCCGCCCTGCTCCTGAGCATGCCCAGTCAGCCCGCCGCGGCCGCCCGGGTGAGGTGCCGGCAACGCGCAGGTGCCCCCAGCCGGGTCTCCGCTGCAAGGGCGCTGGGGAACGTGGGCGCAGACGGGCCGCCGCGCTCCGAATGCCGGCGCTCCGGCTCCCCGCGGGGATTGAACCTGCAGCGGAGGACGCGGGGCCGGGAGAGAGGAGGGGCGAAGCAGGAGGTGGGAGGTGCCGGGGTGAGGGGGGAGACAAGCGGTGGCAGAAGGCCCGCTGCGCGGGCGTCGGGGAGGACCCCGGCTGGGTCCACGCCAACAGGATGCTGCCTCGAGTCAGGGCGGCAGGGGTGACGTGGACAAACGTGGTCTAGGGGAGTCGGGAGCGTGCAACAGCCTCCGGGACCTCACGCCTTCAGCTCCTTTTCTAGGGATGTTCCACTGGAGAGCACGCCCGGGGACAGAGGGTTTGGGTCCGGCCGCCGGTGACTCGCCCGCGATTCCCACCCTGGGGGACAGTCTCAAGAAGGGCCGAGGCCAGTGTCCGGGGGAGAGTAGCAAGTCTGTCCTGCGGACTTTTATTAATGAAGTCATTAACCGCCGAGTACCGACTTCTGACACCAACAGTTCAGACCCTCTCAGCACATCATCCTGAACCTTCGTTCGGGCGTCTGTCTCCCCACGAATGGCACCAGTGTCCAATTCCCGCTCTGCCCCGCACCTCGATCAGGGCTCAAACTCATACAATGTTTGTTGAATGACTCAATGTCCGAGCCCAGAGGCTCGCCCTCCCTGGAAATCCGTTCTATGGTGCGGGTTTTCTGTTTGCAATCAGCTGACTGGGAAATGGGGAGTGAGAGGGAGAAAGAGACCGGAGAAGCAAGTGGCACCCATCGGAAGAGAGTTGGGAGAGTGGGGAGAACGAGAGAAAAGGGGAGGCCACCCAATGTCCCCCTCGGTGTCAGGCGCACCGGACGCTTTACCCAAGTGTCAAGTCACTACCACACCGTGAGCGCACCCAGGGCTTCCTGGCTCAGGGCTGACCTGGTCACTGAGGAATCGTGGCCTTTAATAACGCCAGCGCCCAAGGAATAGGGGTACTATGCTGTCAAGGCTGTTTAATTGCGTTTGGGGTTGTGCCAACTCGGGTGGTAGCACAGAGAGGACAGAGAAATCTGGTAGAGGCAAAATCTGGCGTTTCTTTAGGAAGCTGGCCTCGTGCTCCTGTGATCGCCGCCGCAGCCCCTCGGCGCTCACCGGCCTAATTTAGCCGCCAGCTTTTCTGCTCTCGAGACCTTCGAGACCTTCGCGTCTCTCTGAGCCTTCATTCCCCCTAGCTGTGAAGTGGCGGTAACCTTTACTGCCATGCCTGCCTCGCAAGACTGTGATGGGTACAGTATCCTTATCTCTGAAGCTCTGTCTTGAACGCTGCTCTCTGCCTGGAGCTTGTCCCGTGAGGGCCCCCACTTCCTCTCCCCCTGGAGTCCCTTCAGCCTCTCACACCGACCCCGCGATGAATTGTCGCCCCCAAGCCTAGAGCAGTTTGGAGACTTGCCCTCAGCCCCAGGCTGTGGGAGCCCATCTAGCCCAGGGGCGGGCTGCTCTTTCAGGCCTGCTCTCCAGGCCTGCTCTCCAGGCCTGCCCTCGGCAGTGCACCCCCAAGCACATTTTACATCGTCCGCAGCCTCCCTGCTTTCCCCACCCCCGCCCCCGAGCTCCTCTGCACCCAAGGCTGGGCCCTCAGGTCAGCCTGTTCCACTTCTGGTGCCCTTCCCCTGCCCTCCCCTCCGTGCCTGCCCTGGTGCCTGAGCCGGGAGCTGCCCCCTGGAATCCCGTCTGTGCCTCTGCTGGGACCCAAGGCCAGTTGCAAGTTGTCTTCTGACCTCCAGCTCTTTCTCCTCTCCTTACCTCCACGCTTTAGCTCAGGTAGGGTCACAAGGAAGGACAACCAAAATGAGTTACAAATTGCCCTTTAATTCTTCTTGGCAGCTCTTTCTAATTAGCAAGAACTAAAATGTAGTGTCTAATTAATTAACCTTTCTTAAGGCCACCAGAACTTCTGCCCACATGCTATCATCTCAAATCCTTGAGCTATTCAGCTCCCTCAATAAAATTAAGATTGAGCACACCATTCTCTCCGTAGAGAAATTGATGGACAAACACACCTCATTCCTTCATTGTGAGGTTTGCTAAGAGCCTTCCTGTTAGCAGGACTGTGCTGTCAGGTGACAGTGAGCTCTTCAAGCAGCCTCCCTGTCTCCCAGCCTCCTCCTCCTGGTCTGTAGCAGGAGGAGGTGCTGTCCCTACCTCACATTCTTGAGGGGAACAAAAGCCAATAAAGAATTGTGATACAGTGATGAAGGACAAGCTGTTAACCAAACCCTGCAGGAAGCAAGTGGTTCTTCTGTTTGTGCAGCAAAGATGACTTCACCAAGGAGATGACATTTGAAAGATGAGGTCCAAGATTTGTGTGGTTGCTGGTAAAATTTCTTAAAGAGAAGTTTGTCATTCAAATTTTCTTATATTTTATTCATTGTCCATGTTTTCAGGAGTAAAATATGAACGGCTACAACCTTGATGAAAGCTGTGTTCTAAATCTTTCCAGGAAAATGATTTGTTCAGATGATAGATTGAGAAAAATTAGTTCTCTTTTCAGCATGCTCTGAACTAGAACTATTTGATTTATTGTTAACTGCCCTGAACATTATATTGCATTTGACACTGGAAGAGCCCAACTCTCTGAGATTAATATTTTTAATAACTTACTTTAATTTCGTAATTTAATAGCTACTCTACACATACTCATTCTTTAAAACTATAATATTTGCATCTGGCCAATAGACATATGAAAAGATGCTCAAATATCACTAATTATCAGATACATGCAAATTAAAACCACAATGAAATATCACCTCACACCTATCAGAATGACCATCATCCATAAATCAACAAACAACAAGTGTTGTGAGGATGTGGAGAAAAGGGAAGCCTCATGCATTGTTGGTGGAATTGCAAATTGGTGCAGCCACTATGGAAAACAGTACAGAGATTGCTCACAAAATTAAAAATAGAACTACCCTATGACCCAGCAATTCCACTTCTGGAAATTTATCTGAAGAAATCCAAAACACTAATTTGAAAAGATATATGCACCCCTATGTTCATTGCAGCATTGTGTACAACAGCCAAATGTGGAAGCAACCTAAGCATCCATCTATAGACGACTGGATAAAAAAGATGTGGTACATATATACAATGGAATATTATTTGGACATAAAAAAGAATGAAATCTTGTCATTTGCAACAAGATGGATGAACCTAGAGTTACTAAGTGAAATAAATCAGACAGAGAAAGACAAATATCATATGATCTCACTTGTCTGGAATCTCAAGAACAAAACAAACAAACAAACAACCAAAAAAACAGAAATCATAGATACAGAAAAAAACTAATGGTTATCAGATGGGAGGGTTTTGGGGGACTGAGCGAAAAAGGTGAAGACATTAAGAAGTACAAATTGGTAGTTACAAAATAGCCATGGGGATATGAAGTACAGCATAGGGAATATAGTCTATACTATTATAATAACTACGTATAGTGCCAGGTGGGTACTAGACTAATCAAGGGGATCACTGCACAAATTATATAAATGTCTAACCACTATGCAGTACACCTGAAACTAATATAAAATAATATTGAATGTCAACTGTGATTAAAAAAAATAAACTAAAAAACACTATTTGCATTTGAAAAGTAATTTAGTTTTCATTTGCCTGTAATCAACTTGACTTAAAATTTGATCCATTATTATAGATTTAACAAACTGAACGTTTTAAAATATTGCTGTTATTGACTGATCAAAGCTTTTAGTCCCTATCTCCTCTGTATTCCCATAACACTTAATATATTTATTATATCATTGATTACATCATAATTTTTCTATTTACCCATCCATCTTCTTGCTGGAAAGCAGGGACCATGTCTTACATTTCAGTGTATCCCAACACCTAGCACATTATTTGGCCCATATTAGTTATGCAATAAATATTAGTTGAATGATTAAGTATGAGAGAAAAGAATATTTGATGATACAGAGGAGGGGTTGTTGAGGGGTCAGTGTTTAGGAGACTTGAGCTGCAGGTGACTTTATTCTGTAGCTCTCAAGCATCTCCCTCCCTTAAGAAAGACTGTTGCATGGAAACCACTATACAACACACTTTGGCCAGGCCAGAGAACTGTGTCCAAACTGCACTCTCTGTTCTTTCCAGGCGCAAAAAGTGGGGTTCTTATTCTGGAATCCATTAAACTCTCCCTGGAACTGGAGGATTCAGGAAAGGGTCCATGGGGGCGCTTCATGGGGTTCACGCGACTCCTGAAAATTACATTCTAATCTGGGTGTGTATATACATTTTTTTTAAGGTAGGAAGAGGATCCATAATTTTCATCAGATTTTCAGTGGTGAGCCTGATCCAACAGAGATTAAAAAATTATGGCATAGCAAATGTTTCACATCCCAAACACAGCCTTTTGAAAGAAAAGTAATTACAACAATAGAGCATTATAGCTTCATAACAGATCCCTTTACTATAATAATTGTGGCCCCGTTGGATCTGTGCTATAATTTGCTATACCAGGAAAAAATATATAGATAAAATTAAATGACAACATTTCTTTTTAAAAATTCCAAAATTAAATTTGAATTATTTAAAACTGTTAGGCCCTCACGGTTAAATTTGGGGTTGTTAAATGGAAATGTATAATCTTCAAACTATTTTTCTGAAACAAAATAATAATTTAAGATATCAAAGAAGCAGATACAACAAGCTCATATTTAGGGCTTTAAATGAAAGTTTATAACATGTTCTTATAAAATTTGGCAAATTTGCAACAATGAAATTTATTGTGTACCAGGAACTGCTCATATATATAAATATAATATTCATATTAATTCTTTGTATATATTTAAACACATATAAAGTGCTATATCTTTATATCTTTTATATATATTTACACTCTTAATCGATAGTAAGATTAATCAAATCTACTATTGTTATCACCATTTGACAGGGAAACTGAGTCACCAAGTGGCTAATTAACTGTTAGTAAGGGATGGATCCAAGATTTAAAACCAGATTCCAGAGCTCATGATATACTTCCAAATGGTGTTGAATACACATAGACCATCTGATTGTATTGCCTTCTAAATCTTCCATTTAAAATAAGCATTTTATTTATACTTTTTCCTTGAGAAGAAAAATAGGTAAGTTGTACTGAGAGGCAGTAAGGTGTGATGGTAGAGAAGAGACAAAGTGAGATTTTTCCGAAGGACATCAGGACCAGCCAGTTGAAACAAACTGCAAAAGTAAACATGAATGGTGAGTTCTTATCTTGAGGAAGAGAGCAGATTATTCTAGTTCTGGCTTCCTGCCCTCTATTTCTCAAGTGTCATGAAAATCTCTCTTCAATTTATAACAGAAAAGCTTTTGCCTGTAATATGTGTTTGGAGACCACTTCATGCATTCTGTCCCCGTATAAATGCCTTTTATAACATATTACACTAACTACCGTGTTTCCCCGAAAATAAGACCTAGCCAGACGATCAGCTCTAATGCGTCTTTTGGAGCAAAAATTAATATAAGACCCAGCATTATACTATATTATATTGTATTATATTATATTATACTTGGTCTTATATTATATAAGAACCGGTCTTATAGTAAAATAAGGCAGGGTTTTATATTAATTTTTGCTCCAAAAGATGCGTTAGAGCTGCTTGTCTGGCTAGGTCTTATTTTCGGGAAACACAATATTGTCCTGGCAACTTAACCAAATGTTGGATAAAATAGAACTGATTTTGGAGGCACTGCCTTGTTATCAAATCCCATGCATTAATACAGAAAAAAAATTATTAGAGGATCCAAACATATTTACCTTAAATACAATTTATGTTGTTATATAAATGACATGATTCTTTTCTGAAAACAGACACATGTAACATCCTAAAATTCGGAGTGTTACAATGGCTGTACAAGTGAAAACATTTTATATTCATTTGTGTGGAATTCAAGTTGACCTACCTTATTCTGAATTCATATTTATGAAAAATGTTACCACAGATTTCCATCTCAATGTGAAAAGCAAAAATTTCTATATTAAAAAACAAATTCCCATGTTCTTGAAAGCAACCTATGAAAATATTACTCTTCTGGTCTTCAATGAACACTATCAAATTAGAATCCTACACTAAACATTTCCTCTGGAATTTCCTCATCAAATGGTCTCTCTGACATGGAAACCACTGTACAACATACTTTGGCCAGGCCAGACAACTGTGTCCAAACTGCACTCTCTGTTCTTTCGAGGCACAAAAAGTGGGGTTCTTATTGTGTGGGACTTGTACTGGCCAGACCAGGACAAGAGGAGCTTGATGGAATTCACTAGATGATGAATTACGCAAAGACAGAATTTAGGTCTTATTTTTCTTTTTTGGAAGGTCAGAGCCATGAGGAGACTTAGACAAGAGCACTGGTTCTGGAGTCAGCCTGAATTCAAATTCCAAACTCCACCACTTATTGGTTGTGTGACCTTGGGCAAATAAGTTAACCTGGGCCTCAGTTACACATCTCCAAAATGGGGGTAAAAAGAGCAACAGTGCAGAATAGTGGAGGGTATGGAATGAGTAAATATGTACACAAAGCCTTTAGACAGTTCTCAATAGATGTTAACCCATATTATTATTATTTCCAATGCCAATCAAGTAGTAAATCCTTTCACCAAGGGGTGATATTCATAATATTGAACAGCCAACACCACACCAAGCACTGGCAATCAAACAGGGATCCAGGCATGCCAGGTTTGACCAGTTAGCCGCTGGGTTGGGGGTCAGACTAAGGGAACCAAGGAGCCAGACAATGGGGGGTCTTGGGGTGGTGCTTGTCTTTTACCAACCAGTATGGAAATATTTCAATACTTTAAGACTGTCATCAGTGCGTCCTGGCTGTATCAGCTCTGCTTCACACCTTCCCAACCTGGACCTCCAAACCACTGAACTTCCTCGCCACTCCATAGACAAACTAGACCTTCTCATTCCAAACATGTTTTAGTTTCTAACTCCCTACTGAGAGAAGTGAAAGCAAACATAATGGGATTATTAAAATGCACATAGCAAGTTGATATTTGGGGGAGGCATGTGAACCTTCTATTTATGAGCACTTCCTAATAAGAGCTATTTAAAATATTTGTTTAATACAACACGTATAGGAGAGGGGTAGTAAACTCTAAAGGCATTTTAAAATAACATTAACCAAATCATCCAAAATAAATAACATACTAACCAAGAAAAATGCTGAATTGATTTAGCTAGCTGCCTACTGAGAAAAAAAAATTTTCATGTGAGGAGATTATAATCATTAGGGAAGAACATATTTGCCTCCAGTGCAGAAGAGCAAACTCAGAAATAAAATGTAAACAAAACCCAGAAAAAGATTTAAAAACCAGCAGCAGCAGAGTCCTGAAGTAAAAAGAATGTGTTGGATGAAAGAGCTCCCGAATTCTCCATTTATTGACGTTAACTGAGGTTTCTTCATTTGCTGAAACAACCCAAAGCCCAAAAGAGCTAACACTGGATCACAACAAATGTGGCCTTTCATGTCAGATTAGACCTTTCTCTCTCTTTCATGGGGCACCTTCTAGGTTCCTCAGAGATTTCCCCTCTGGGAACATCTATCTGAACTTCCCATGACACAAGCAATGCATCTCCTCTGACTAGCTGCTTGTGATTCTTCTCTCAGCTCCCAGGAGTCTGGTAATTCACCCTACTCGTTTTCAACAGTATATTCTTTTTTATTTTGTTTTATTTTTTTAGGAATTAATTAGTATTTTATTTTACCCATATTTGTTTAATATCAAAAATGCACAAAACTTAATGCAGTTGAAATCCACTTGCGCTGTTTTCAGGTGTATATTTACACAGAGAATTAGGAAAAATGAAGAAGCAATCTAAGATAAATGCTAAGAATCTTAGTATCTTCACAAATAAGCTTCCTCTGTTTTTATTTCAGTATTATCTTCAAATACTCACAGAAGTTAAGATATAGATCTACTTTAATTAAAGTTCTGACGAAATTTACCATGGATGAGAGGGGAAAAGAATAGTGAAAATGCTAAGTAAACTAAAAGGAACTCAGTACTACTTGTTTATATGCTCATGTCTCAGGTAAAATCCCGACAACTAAATTATTATTCTCCTTTTCAGAGTTCGTAAGAGTGACTACTTATGAATAATTACAGGGTGCAATATTCCACAGTCTTCTTAGATCCTTTCTGACATTTCTCTGTGTAGATCTCAGAAACACCTAGAAAAACACATACTCACAAGCTCTACTCCTCAATCTTTTTATGTGCTTGCACTGACACGGTAATGTAGACAAACATGCAACAATAAAGAAATTGTTTCCAATGAGGCAAATACAGGACAAATATAGCATCAGCAATTGGGCAAGACTATGATGCAATTCTCCTAAGGAATGGAGTTAATAATAAACATGTCAACAGATTCGACACTATATTCTTGAGGTGAATGTGGGGCTGCGGGTTGCAAAACCATGTTTGACCACCTCAATTGTAAGTTCTGCATGAGGAATGTAACATCTTATTTGAAATGGAACATTTTCTACTTGTTTGCTGTTGGCCTTTAGGGGCATCAGCCAAAAAAAAAAAAAAAGAAGAAGAAGAAGAAAGAAAAGAAAAGAAAAGAACTTCATTTGTTAAATTAAGACATTTTTTTAGAGCAGTTTTAGGTACACAGCAAAATTGAAAGGAAGGCACAGAGATTTCCCACATAACCCCAGCCCCCACTCATTCAGAGCCTTTTCCATGATCAATACCTCCCACCAGAGTAGCAGTTGTTACAATTGATGAACCTACATTGGCACATCATAATCACTCAAAGTCCAGTGATTAAGGTCCACTCTTGATATTAAACATTTTATGAGTTTGGACAAATGTAGAATGACATGTATCCATCATTACGATATCATACAGAATATTTTCAATGCCCTAAAAATCCTCTGTGCTCTGCTGATTCATCTCTCCCCACTCCAGCCACAACCCCTAGCCACCACTGATCTTTTTATTATCTCCATAGTTTTGCCTTTGCCAGAATTAAATACTAGTTGGAATCATATACTATGTAGCCTATGCAGATTGGCTTCCTTCACTTAGTAATATGCATTTAAGTTTCTTGCATGTCTTTTCATAGTTTGCTAGCTCATTTCTTTTTAATGCTGAATAATATTACATTGTCTAGATATACTACAGTTTATCCATTTCCGTAGTGAAGGATATCTTGTGCTTCCAAATTTTGGCAATTATGAATAAAACTGTTATAAACATCCATGTGCAGGTTTTTGTGTGGACATAAGTTTTCAACTCCATTGGGTAAATATCAAGGAGCAAAGTTTCTGGATCATATGGTAAGAGTATGTCTCAGTTTTGTAAGAAACTACCAAACTGCCTTCCAAAGTGGCCGTACCATTTTGCATCCCCATCAGCAATGAATTGAGAGTTCCTGTTGTTCCACATTCTTGTCAGCATTTGGTGTTGTCAGTGTGCTGGATTCTGGCCATGCTTATGGTTATGTAGTGGTATCTCACTGTTTTTTGTTTTTTTTGGCTTTTTAAATTTGCATTTCCCTCATGATATGTGATGTGGAGCACCTTTTCATATGCTTGTTTGCCATCCATATACCTTCTTAGGTGAGGTGTCTGTTAAGGTCTTTGGCCAATATTCTAATTGATTTTGGTTTTTTTTCATTGTTAAGTTCTAAGAGTTCTTTGTATATTTTGGATAACAGCCCTTTGTTAATGCATTCTTTGCAAATATTTTCTCCCAGTATATGGCTTGTCTTCCCAGTTTCTTGACATTGTCTTCCACGGAGCAGAAGTTTTCAACTTTAATGAAATCCAGCTTATCAGTTATTTCTTTAATGGATTGTGTCTTTAGTGTCATCTAAAAGTCATCACCCTACCCAAGGTTATCTAGGTTTTCTCCTATGTTACCTTCTAGGAGTTTTATAGTTTTGCATTTTATATTTAGGTCTGTGATCCATTTTGAGTTAATTTTTGTGAAGTGTGTAAGGTCTGTGTCTAGATTTGTTGTGTTTGCATGTAAATGTCCAGACATTCTAGCACCATTTGTTGAAGAGACTATCTTTGCTCCATGGTATTGCTTTTGCTCTTTTGTCAAAGATCAGTTGATTATATTTATGTGGGTCTATTTCTGGCTTCTCTATTCTGTTCCATTGATCTGTTTATTATTTGGCTACCATCACTCTGTCTGGATTACTGTACCATTATAGTAAGTCTTGAAGTTAGGTAGATCAGTCCTCCAACTTTGTTCTTCTCCTTCAGTATTGTGTTGGCTATTCTGCATCTTTTGCCTCTTCATTAACTTTAGAATCAGTTTGTTGGTATCCACAAAATAACTTGCTGGGATTTTGACTGGGATTGCATTAAATCTGTAGATCAAATTGGGATAAACTGACATCTTGACAATACTGAATCTTCTTCATGAACGTGGAATATCTATCCATTTATTCCTTCTTTGATTTTGTTCTTCAGAGTCTTATAGTTTTCCTCCTATAGATCTTGTACATATTTTTTATATTCATACCTAAGTATTTCATTTTGGAAGATGCTAATGTAAATGGTACTGTGTTTCTAATTTCAAATTCTACTTGTTCATTATTGGTATATAGGAAAGTAACTGATTTTTTATATTAGCCTTGTACCCTATAACATTGCTATAATCACTTATTAATTTCAGGAAGGTTTTTCTGTTGATTCTTTTGGATCTTCTACATAGATGATCATGTCATCTGCAAACAAACACAGTTTTATTTCTTCCTTCCCAGTCTGTATACATTTTGTTTCCTTTACTTGTCTTATTGCATTAGCTAGCTTCTCCAGTGTGATGTTGAAAAGGAATGGAGAAGGACATTCCTGCCTTATACCTGATTTAAGTGGGAAAGCTTCAAGCTTCTCAACATTAAGTGATATTTGTTACAGGTTTTTTGTAGATTGTTTTTTATCAAGTTGAGGAAGTTCCTCTCTATTCCTAATTTACAGAGAGTTTTTGTCATGAATGGGTAATATTTTATGAAATGCTTTTTCTGCATCTTTTGTGATGGATCATGTGATTGATCATGATCATGTGATTTTTCATTTTCAGCCTGTTGATGTGATGGATTACATTAATTGATTTTCAAGAAATCGATTTTAATATCTTCTTTATCAAGCTCCTTAATATAACTTTATGATAAGATACTTACCTATATTTCTGAGATTCCCAGGAGTGCTATGCAATGCAGAGAAATACCACCTGCCATTCCATAACATTAATTACCTAGCAATCCACATAAAATGCACAATAATATTAAACCATACCAATGAAATCTTCTAATCAATTAAATTATATGGAACTGGACCTGCTTAGAGTGTGTCTATGTGTATTTCTAGTGGATGACAGCCCTTTAGTAGTGCAGCCAGACTCATTAAAAACCAGTAAGGAAGTAACTCGAGCCAGTGGTCATTGCTGGTTACCTAGACAGCATAAATTATTTCTTTTCTTCCTTAAAGTACAATAATGTTTTTCTTCAAGTTTATATTTCTTCCCTACAAACCCCATGTGCTTCAGGAAAAGTGTACCCAGTTTAGTGCTTCAGTAGGCCTAAGCAGTCTAAGGATAAATCCATTCTCTTGGACAGTGATTGATTTAGCTATTCAGGTTTAAGCCAGTCAACTAATGGCATTCCACCAGTCATGAGCTAATCTGTTTAAAAATGAGGATATAGTTTCTTTATTTCTTTAAAAGACAACTGACTATTTAAAGTAAAAATAATAGCAAAGTATTATAGCATTTATAAAATGTATAGATGTAAAACATATAACAATAATAGAAGAGGGGACAGAAGGAGGTAAGCAGAACATATACTGTTGAAAGGTTCTTACATGACAAGTAAAGAGGGATATTAATAATTCATACTGGTATATGAAGAATTAAGGAAGCATGTTCTAATCCTTAAGCAACCACAAAACGTACAACAACAGCTAATAAACCAATAGTGGATACAAGATGAAATACAAAAAAAAAATTCAATTAATCCAAAAGAAGTCAGGGAAAGATGAAAAGGGGAACAAAAGAATAGGTGGAACAAATAACAAGAAATTAGCAGCAACATAAATAGTTACATTATATATGAATGAGTTACACATGCCAATCAAAGGGAGATTTTTAGACTAAATTAAAAAGCAGGGCTCAACTATATATTGTTTACAAGAAATGTGTGTTAAATATAAAGACACAGGTAAAAAAGTAAAAGGGTAAGAAAAATATAACATGAAAACACTACTAAAAGAAAGCTAGAGGAAGTATATTAACATTAGATAGAGTCTAAAACAAGGAGTTTTACCAATAATAAAGAGGGAAGTTTCCTGTTAAAAGGGTCAATTCATCAAATACCATAGTAATCCTAAACGTTTATGCACCTAATAACAAAGCTTCAAAATACATGAAGTAAAAACTGACAGAACTAAAAACATAAATTAATAAATCTACAATTATAGTTGGCTATTTTAACACACTTTTCAGTAATTGAAAGAATAAGTATACTACTAATAATAATTTGTTAAGACAATATATTTGAAAAACACTGTGAATCAATTTGATCTAAGTGACATTTATGAAATACTGCATATCCTTTTCAGTTACATATGAAACATTCACTGAGATAAGTTATATTTGTGCCACAAACAAGTCTCAACAAATTTTAAAGGATTGGATCCTATAGAATATATGCCTAAATCACAATAGAATTAAATTAGAAATCAATGGCATCTAAATACCTGGAAATGAAACACACACTTCTAAATAACCCTTGGGTCAAAGACAAATAACAAGGGAAATTAGAAAATATTTTGAACTGAATAAATATGAAAGAAACATTATATCAAAATTTGTAGGGTATAGCTAAATCAGCACTTAAAGGGAAATTTAAAACTTTAACTGCTTATATTAGAAAATTAGGAAAGCCTCAAATCAATGATCTTACTTTCCGCATTAAGATACTACAGAAGAAGAATAAATTAAACCCAAAGAAAGTAGAAAGGAGGAAATAACAAAGATAACATTTGAAAACAAAGAAATAGAAACCATAAAATCTGTAAAGAAAGTCAATAAAACCAAAGTCTGGGTCTTCGAAAAGATTAATACAATTGAAATTGTCTAACTAAACTGATCAAGAAAAAATGGGAGAAGACACAAATTACCAATGTTAGGAATGAAAGGAGGGACATTACTATAGCCCTTACAGATATTAAAAGGATAGTAAGGGAAAATGATGATGATGTCATTCCAATAAACTTGACAACTTAAATGAAACATACAAATTCCTTTAGAGATACAAATTACCAAAACTGAACACAAATTAATTCTACTTCTATAGACCAGCAGCAATTTTTTAAAGTTCCATTTACAATAGCACAAAAAACACTTCAGAATAAATTTAATTGAAATTGTGCAAAATCTGTGTTCTTAAAACTAGAAAAGACTGCTGGGAGAAATTAAAGAAGACCTAAATAGGTGTTAGGATATATCATATTTATGAACTGAAGACTCAGTATTGTTGAGAGGTCAATTCTCCTCAAATTGGACTATAGATTAAATGTAATCCATATGAAAATCTCAGCAGGCTTTTTTAGATGTTAGCAAGAAATTTCTAAAAATTATATGGAAATAAAAAGTACCTGGAACATCCAAAACAATTTGAAAAGACAAAAAAAAATCTCGGTTTTTTATACCACCTGATCCAAGATGTACTATAAAGCTACAGAATCAAGATAGCATGGTATTGGCAGAAGCATAGGCATACAGATCAATGGGACAGAACAGAGCATCTAGAAATAGGCCCACACTTACATGGTCAATTGATTTTCAACAAAGATGCCAAGGTAATTCAATGAGGTAAGGATAGTCTTGTCAACAAATGGTGCTGGAACGATTGGACATCCATATACAAAGGAAGGGAGGGAAGGAGGGCAGGAGGGAGGGAGGAAGAAAGGAAGGAAGGTAGAAAGGAAGGAAGTAAAAAAGAAAGGAAAGAAAAAAGGGAGGGAGGAAGGGAGGAAGATGAACCCTGACCTTTATCTCACACCATATACAAAATGTAATTTGAAATGAATCATGGCATTAAATGTAAGAGCTAAAACAATTAAAAAATTCAGTAAATAGTATAGGAGAAAAATCTTTGTGATCTTGAGTTTGGTAAAATTATCTAAAATGAAACAAAAATTATCAACCATTTAAAATATTGATAAATTAGACTTCATCAAAGTTATAAAATTTGCTGTTTAACAGATACCATTAAGAAAATGGAAAACACAGCCCTAGACTGGAAGAAAATATTCACAGTACTTATATCTGACAGAAAACTTGTATCTAGAACATATAAAAAAATCTCACAACTCAATGACAAGACAATTCCCCCTGTTCTCTGCCCCCAAAAATGGGCAAAATGTTTAAACACACTTTCCAAAAGAAGATTGCAAATGGTCAGTAAGTACGTGAAAAGATTCTCATTTTCTCCATAGTTCTTCCCTGATGCCTAAAATTTTCAGCACTGAAATCAATTCAGTGGGCTAAGACATTGCTTACATGCTCATTAAACTATGAGAAAATTGGTGTTTTAAAAATGACTAGAAAAGATATAAAAGAACTATCATGGTTGTAGCAGGTAGCCCTCTTTTGTTGGCAAATGTATCAGTTAGCTTTTGCTGCATAACCAACCAGCCCAAATCTTATGAATTTAAAATAGCAATCATTTATTTGGTCCATGATCTTGTGGGAAGTTTTTCAGTTCTGGACAAAGCTTGGCTGTCTGCACTGGGCTTTTTCATGGGTCTGTGATCAGTGAGTAGGTCGGCTGGGGCTGGCTAATCTAAGATCGTTCAGCTGAGACTTCTTTTCTCTGCTTAAGTACAGGTTCTTTCCTTGCTGAACATTTGATCTCTCATTGTTCAGCAAGGAAGTGATCTGCACTTATTCACATGGCAGCAGTGATGAAGGGTCAAAAAAGCGTCAAGACAGGATAAGCTTTGCTGTGCACATGGTTTTCAAACCTCTTCTATGTCATGTTTGTGGGCATCTTTTGTCCACAGGAAGTCACATGACTAGGCCCAGAATCAATGTGGAACTAGACCCTTAAAATTATAGAGCAAATGGATATAAATATATGAAGGGGAAGAATTTGTGGCCATTTTTGAAATCCACCACTACAAGTAAAACTACCCAAATCAACCTGAGTTAAACAAAAGGAGAAATTACTCGTTCGAGTTATTGAACATTTCAGAGAACCAACCATGGTTGAATCCAGGGGTTCAAATGCTATCCACAGAACTCAATCTCATTCTCACCATTTCTTGACATTCCTTTTTGTTTTCTAATTACTTTTTAGAAGTTTCTTACTTTGGTCACAAGATGGCCTTCAGCAGGTATAGGCTTTCATCTTATCCTCCCGACAACTCTAATAGAGAAAAGGTGGGTTTTTTCCCCCTTTCTAGTAGATATCCTAGGATTGAGTCTTCCTGGAAACAACTTAGGTAAAGCACTCTTCTCTGAACCTACCTCAGTGGTCAGTAAGATGGAAGAAATTGATTCTTTCAGGCTTAGTCCTATGCCTACACTGAGTGGGAAGAGGACAGGAGCAGTTCCATCTAAATCATGTGGAGTGAGATGAGAAGAGGGCAAATTCCCTAAAAAGGGGGACCAGATGCTCAGCTGCCAAAACAATGGGTGTCCTGAACTAAAAACATGTCTTGATGAAGAAGATGCTGTGTTGTAATGTGATGGGCAAGAAGCCACTGTGGCTGCTGCTGTTAACCTACGGTCACGGGTGGCTGTTCATGATGAATTTGCTCTGTGCCTGGCACTAGGCACACCAGGAACTTCATAGTGCAGTGGTCTGGATCCATAGAAGCAAAATTTGGACCTGAAGTACACTTCATCCTGGATTCTCAGAAACATGAAACTACTGGGTTGTCTCCTTGGGAAAAGATGAGTGAATGTGGTGTGCAGGAGAAAAGCACATTAAAAACCTGGTGATCAGGAAAGTAGACTGGGGTAGGCATTACTGCTACTTTCCAACATTTCCAGTTCTCCTTCCATTCTGGATATACAGAAGCATAGCATGTCCCCAGCTTGTTAAAATTAGGCCTTTCCATGAAACTGTTTATTAGTCAAAAAAAAAAAAAAAAAAGAAATGTGACCAGATAGTATATCTGCCACTTCTAGGTCAAAGTATTTTATTGCCATGGTGATCATATAAGAACATATGAGTAAATGTCTCTGCTAGCTGCCTTTCCTTGTCTACCCTTCCTAACCTCATACCCACTTTCAAGTTGGCCTGGAAATGGATTGCTCTCACCAAATGCATCAACTGAGGTTGGAACATAGTTTTATGTACTCAGGTTCAGGGACGTATTAGTTCATTGCAGGTACACACACCATCACTGTATCCCTGTGTATAAATCCATCCCGGACACTGCACCAAGTGGCCGTCGGGATTGAAACAAATAAACACATGCATGTGTGTCTTAAATTATATAAGGCTTTCTTTTTCACTTTTCTGTAATTGTCAAGTTTTCCATGAAGAACATAATTTGAAAAGATCACCAATTTTTAAAAGGACAATATGAGGGCTAAACAATTTAAACATATTAAAGATATTAGGGAAGAGGAGATTTATATAAGTAATGTAAATATATGCTACAGCTAAATAATTATATTTATTTCACCCAGGATAAACATATAATTAATTAATTATTAAGCAAGATTTAAAATAAAGCTGAAAAGAAAACTACATATTTCCATTGTAATTTCTGACATAGTTAAATGTCACACATATGAGAAAAAGCTCAGACAGATACTTGCCCAGCTTTCACAATTTTACCTAGTTCTGAAGATGGATAATTTTTGCAGAATCAGGGTCCAAAAGTTCACATTGCAGGCATCGTCATAAGAAACTCCTGAGGCATGGCCTATTTTATATTGCACACCTCAGGACTCTAAGATCTATTTATATTCTGCTTAAGCTCCTGATGTAATCTGAATCTTTTTTGAAACTTAAAATCAAAATGTGAATTTGGAGACAACTAATTTTGGTGAATTACAACTGACCTCTCAAACAGATTTCAGGATGTACTTTTTCCTAAATATAATATGTTGTTTCAGAGAAATCAAGGTAATTTCATAAGAATCTCTGTTACATTCTGTAATTCTGTAATTATGGGTAAATCATGTTACCACCACGTTTTTACAGCAAAAATTTCTTCATGATTAAAAATATGATTTCTAAGTTTTACCACAAAATTATTTCTCAGTACAGTGGAAACTTAAATAGAGAGAACATTGTGGATATCTCTCTGAAGTTTCTTGTGATGTGTTTTGACCTCCAGTATTTTCACTACAATATTTCTCCACTCATTCTTCCCTCAAAGGAAAAAGTAAGTGGATCTAAGACATAAACATCATTTACAAGCTTAGGGGCGTCTCTAAGAGTAGATTGTGTTGGTTGCCTTCCTAATATACTTTTTCCACTTTCCCTTACTAATAGAATCCTGATTGGGTCCTGGATAGCAAGGTTCCCAGCTCAATACTTAATTTCCCAGCTTCCTTTGCAGCTAGGTGGGGCCCCACCCTCAGTCCCAGCCAATGAGACATAAGCACAGGGTTTGTTGGGGATCTGCTGAAACTGCTTATCCTCCATCCTCCTTCCTCCTTCTTTTTGCCTTGACTGTCAGCATGACAACTGGAATTCCTGTAACCATTTTGGGACAATGAAGGAAAGGTGAAAAGAATCTCAGGGGTATAAACACAGACATCGCTGAGCTGATAAACCAATACCAACAACCAGCTGCTTCTTGATTTTGCTTCATATGAGAAACATAAACTCCAGTTTGTTGAAGCTACCTAAGTCATATTTTATTACCTTCAGTTAACAACATTCCTATCGGTTACCCCTCCTCAGTCCAGTCTGTTTGTGTAATCAGATAGATAGTAAAGTTTTTCTCTAATCCTTAATAGAAATTGAGAGTTGGGATTCCTGACATAAATGAGAACAGCTTCCCTGGCACCTGTGCTACTAATGAGCCACCCCAGAAGACTTTTTTTTTCTGTCAACTGTAAAATCAGCACTCAAAGAATCAACTATTTATATTACTCCCATAACTTCCCTCCTCCCAAATCACAAACCCCTATATCCGCCTGAAACAGTCATCTACTTGAGATGGACTTGTGTGAATGATAGATTTCCTCAATTCTTCAAATTCTATTATGCCCCTAGTCTGAGCATTAGTGACAAATAAGCTATGAAAAGAAATTACACAAGGGAAAAAACACTAAGGGCAAGGTTATTCCAGATGATTAAATGAAAGCTCAGTTGGTTTCAAAGGTCTAAGCTCAGAGGAGTCTGGGGTGTACTGAACATGAGATGCAATTTTTCTGGAAGGATGAACCATGAAATTTAGGAAGATAAGAAGTGCTATCCATAAGAAGTGGTCTCATAAAGAGCTTAAGACTATAAAACACACTATAAACTATCTTTTGGTTCGAATTGAAGATGATTATACAAAATGTAACTAAGAATAAGTAATAATAATAATGCCAGTGAACTTTTATTAGCACCTGTTCTGAGCCAGGCAAGGTACTTTACATTTATTTTTCTCATTTAACCCTCACAACCTTACCATAAGGACACCACTAGTAGTATCTCCATTGGATAGAGCAGGAAACAAAGACCTGGAGAAGTTATCCAAGTGCCTGACCTTGTGCAGCTGGTGAATAGCAGAGCAAGGACTCAAACCCAGGCCCATTCATGCCAAAGCTCATGCTCTTAGCATCGCTCGGGAACCACCATGTTGCATGGCCTCTGGGGATGTCAGACCTGAGAGACCCTGAGTGAGCACCTAGCCCAGTACCCCCCAACATTTTCAGGCGTGAAGACCCCTTTTATCAATCATCCTTTTAAAATCCCCTGGTTGAAAACACACATAGTGACAAAAAGTAGCTATAAATTCAATGGTTCTTAAATTACTCCACATTATATTTGTCACCTATATTCATTTGGAAAGTCGCAGTTCATAGAAATGTGAGACCTAGGATTCCTAGAGTCTAAAGACGTTGCCTGTTGAATGTGGAATTTCTGGACTCCTTGAAATCGTTTCCTGACTCTCCCACCAACATTGGAAGTTGTGTCAGTGCTGGTCCTCTGAGTATCAGAAGCTGAGACAGGATTAGATGTTTAAAGGGTTTACGGAGGGAAGTGTCTGTGAACGATAAATGGGGATGGGAGCAAGAGTAGGCCAGGGGAGCTTTCAGATCACAATGCAGGTCTAACCCCCGGAAGGAGAGAGGGAAGGAAGAGCCTCAGGCTGCAGTGCAGGTCTGAGGCAGTCTTGACCAGCTGATGGGGAATCTCATAAGACGACCGTGAGTTTTAAAAGAGAAAACACATGTAAAAATGTTTAGCATAATACCTGGCACATACGAATCACTCAACAAATAGTAGTGATTATTGCTTCTAATCCAGTGTTTTTTTCTACTAGCTATAGATTAACTAAAAATGCAGAGAGAATCTTATGTCCTTAGACTTTCTCTCCAATGTAGCCTCTGTACTCATGAAAAGTAATCGAGTCCCATGGGAATTATTCCTAAATCACCCTCCTAGTTTGCAAACATCTCCAATGCTTAAGAATATTATCAGTATTCCAAATCTTTTAAGTCACGTGGCCTGTGGCCTCCGTGCTCAGAGGAAACAAATGTGCTACAAATAAACAATTAAAATACTTTTAGGAAAATTTAACAAGTATTTAGAGTTGAATCATTTCTTGCTTTCGATATTTACTCAGTTAAGTTTTATTAGGGATAAAAATAAGCTTCCGATCTTTAAAATTCAATTCAGCACTTTAAAATATTTACTAAAGTGGAGGGGAACAAATCAATGCTACAAGGTCACCGAGGAACGTACATATTCTTGGAGAGTCACTGCTGCTCCCAAGAGCCCATCTCAGGCCTATAATGGAGCTTCCTAAAATGCAAAGGGGACTGAACCCCAGCCAGCCGCTGCCTCTGGAGACCGTCTGAAAAATTATTAAAGGTCATGAACTCTCGGTTCCAGGGAGGGCATGACTTTTTTCTCCTTGGTTTGAAGACCAGTCTACACCTTACCTTAAAAAAAAAAAAAAAACAAACAAACCAGAAAACAAATAAACAGCATACTGGTATAACATTGTGAATATAATTGACTCTATGAAACTGTACATTGAAAAATGGTTTAAAAAAAAGACAATGGGGAACTCTGTGTAAAGGGTGGGTAAAGAAAATATAAGAACTCTCTACTTCATCCTCAATCTTTCTGTAAACTAAAACTGCTCTAAAAAATAAAATTAATTTATTAAAAAAAACATTATGTTAAGCGAAAGAAGCCAGACAAAAGGCCATATGTTTGATTCCATTTATATGAAATGCCCAGAATAGGTAAATCTATATAGAGAGAAAACAGACAGTGTGGGAGGGTGGGGTAGGGAGAGATAAATAGGACCAGAATAAGTGGTTTTTAGGGCACTAAAAATACTCTGCATGATGTTATAATGATGGATAAATGTCATTATACAATTGTACAAACCCATAGAAGGTACAACACCAAGAAGTGAACCCTAAACTATAAGCTTTGGGTGATCAGGATTTCTCAATGTAAGTTCATCCTTGCTAAAAAATGTACAGTTCTGGTGAGTGCTATTGATAGTGAGGGAAACACTGCATGTGTGGGTGCAGGGGGTCTATGGGGGAATCTCTGTATCTTCCTCACAATTTTGTTGTAAATCTAAAACAGCTCTAAAAAATAAAGGTGAAAAATACAGATAGTGGTTGTCAGGGGCTTGGAGGGAGGAAGAAATGGGAAGTGACAGTTAACGGGGGCGATGAAAGTATGCTGGACTTAGTGGTGATGTTTGCACTATTCTACCTACACCAAAAAAACCACTGCATTGCATATGTTACAAGGCTCAATTTTATATTATGTGAATTATATCTCAATAATAATTTTAAAAACCAGTGTACTGAGAATAACTTTTTTCGTTTGACCAGGAGACAGTGGGATGCTGCCCGGGAGAGTGGAGTATAAAGGGAAGGGGACCAGCAAAGGTATGTCTGTCTCCTGCCTTGGGACCTTGCCCATCACTCTCTGATGAACTGTACAGTGATGTCGGCTGCTGAACCAGCTCTCAATTCTCTTACCCTGTCACAGTCCCTGTGGTTACATGTGTTGAAAGGGGTATGTGGTCCTTTGCTGCAAATAGCTTCTTCTTTGTACTTTTATTTCTCTTTTCTTCATGTATCTACTAACTACTGCTATCTATTATCTCATAATTTCTCTTTTTACTCCTTCCCACTCAATGCACATTATTTTTACTGCCCTGCTTATTGCTCTTCCTTCATCTGTTGTCACAAATAGATAAAATCCCTCTGGCTGGCTGGTTATCCACCCGTTCATACATTTGTCCATCCATCCATCCAGCTGTCCATCCATCCATCCAGTCATCCATCCATCCAGCCATTTATCCTTCCATCCTTTCTTCCTTCCATCTGCTCATTCACCCATCCATCCATCCATCCATCCATCCATCCATCCATCCATCCACCCACCCACCCATCCATCCATCCATCCACCCACCCACCCATCCATCCATCCATCCATCTATCCATCCACCCACCCATCCAGACAGCCTTTCATCCTTCCATCCTTCCTTCTTTCCATCCACTCATTCACTCATCCATCCATCTATCCATTATCCAGCTCAGGAATCTCCACCATTTCAGTAGGAACAGGCTCACTTCCAGGCAATACTACCAGAAAAAAACCAAACAAACAAACAAAACTCCCCCAAGGAAAGAATCACTATTATCTCCTAGCTTCTGTGACCAGGAAATAGTGACTTTCTTCACTTCATAATATTTGTAGCTGCTACTACATAAAAGAGAACACAGCTACTGTCCATCAAGGCCATGGTCTGCCTGGCTCACTCACAGGTGTACTGTTTTAGCACTTTGACAATGACTATTTACAGATGGTGGTTATTTCACTGCTTACATGATGATGAAAAAGGTTGACATAAATGGCTTAAGTGTTGTCTCGGCATATTCTGTCAATTACATTTTACTGACATTAGATAAAACCAGAAGTTTCCTACCCCAAAATACCTCCTCTACACGTTCATAAATTACAGATTTATACAGGGGGGTGGATTGAAGGATATTTGGTGAGCAAATTATTATTTTTAATTTCAAATATCCCTTTGGAGGAATACATTTACTAGTGATTCTAATATTAGTACCAATTAATGTAATCATATTCACACCTGGATATAATCAGTCTGGATTGGAGATTTATCCACATGGAAGAAAATAACTGGTCTAGGGTTGGGTCATCCTTTGGTGTCTTTGAGAAAGATCTACCATGGGGGCCTGAACACCCTCTACCTACCCATCCACTGACTCTTCTTTCAAGTCTGAATTCAAGAGCCCCCTACTCTTGGAAAAAGTCCTTCTCAGTGTCCCTGGTTTGGGTTCATTTGTTCTTCTCTCCCCCCAATAGCACCCTGTAAAAGACACAAATGAGGAACATATATTAGCAATACACGTACCTGACAAAGGATTTGTATCAGGAACATCTGTCTAAAGCTCTTATAACAATAATAAGGCAAACAACCCAATTTTTTAAATGGGCAAAAAACATGAAAAGGACATATATAAGTAGCCATTAAGTACACAAAAGGATGCTAAAAAATATTAGTTATCCAGGAAATGCAAATAAAGACACCATTTGAAAGTCCCAAATGAAAAGACTAATGACACCAGACTAATGTTGGTGAGGATGTGGGTAACTAGAAGTTCATTAATTGCTGGTGGGAATGAACAACGACTTCAGAGAACAGCTCAAATGTCAATTTATATGCAAACAGATAAACAAATTGTGGTACACTCCCCAAAAAACGGATAAGTGAAAAGGAACTCACCACTGGTATAAGCAACAACATGGATGAACCCCAAAAATGTTATGCGGAGTGAAGGAAGCATGCCACTAAAAGTGTAAATACTGCATGGTTCCCTTTACATGAAATGCACAGCAAAGTTCAATTGATTCTATTGTGACAGAATGCAGGTCAGTGGTTACCTAAATCCAGGAATGGGAATGGGCAAAAAGGGAAACTTTGGGGATGATGGAAGTGTTCTATATCTTGATAGTGGTGATGGCAATGGGTATGTACATTTGTCAAAACTCTTCAAACTATACATTTAAAGTGTGCATTTTATTGTTTAGAAATTCTACCATGGTTAAATTGATTTAAAAATGTATCAATTCCCCTGCACCCAATCTCCTGTAATCTACCTGCACTCTATATCGTCTCTCTCCTATCTATTATAGCCCCCGGTGGTCACCGTTGTAACCTTCATACCTATTCTATAGACATACTGAGGGCTCGAGTACTTCATTCCTTATGGTCGCCGATTACCTTCAGATGCTAACTCTGTTTAGTCATTGCTGACCTCAGCTTCAGTCAAGGGAATGGCTCAGAAAGATGGTGGCTGTTTTGCTACCTTCTGAGTCATCCATTCCCCTCCACAAAAACCCTGTGTGCATTTTTGGCATGATTTCTGAGGATAGCCTAAGCTTAATGGAGACACTATTCTTTCTTTCTTCCTGCCCATGAGTGAAAGCGGTCTGTGGACTTGAGATGTGTGCTCTCTCTCACCTTACTTCTTTCAGAAGGTGATTTTCAGATCAATAGGGAAGCTGGTGAGGCTTCTTCCCTCCCCGCCCCCTCCCGGTTTGCTGGGCCAGATTCATTTGGGACAGAGCACATTTATCTTTCTCTTGCTTAAGAAGATCATGCTGACAGAGGGCCAATTTGATTCCTTGCAGAACAATTTCATTCCAACTGAGCAGAATGATCTTTATTTTTCCAAAATCTTTCTCTGGGTCACTGTGTTGCAGGGTTTACCATTCTACACTTGCCAAGCAATAATTCCAATAATTCAACCCCTCTTGCATTTAGTGGTTTGATTTGCTAAATGGAAGATTCTTAGCAGGGAACCTCTTAAGAAAAATTGCTGGACTTTGCAACCATTAGGGAGAGTTCAATTTACTTTCTGAATAAAAGTAGAAATAAAAGCAAACATTGAAAAAACAAACCACACAAATAGCCAAGTGAACAAATCCATCAGACTGAAAAGTTTGGTGGGTGTAGCTGCTGCTCTGCCAACCCCCCATTTCTCCCCCGCCCCAGCATTCCTTTTGGGCATACTATAAGCAGAAAACAATTCAAACTGTATGTGACAACTTTGGCTTTCTTAGAATATTTATTAAATGATTATAAAGATGTTCCAAGCTGCCCTCAGTCAGTGTTAATAATCTTCTACATGAAATATTCTGCTCAAGGTCTCTAACAGAATCAGACAAGGTAGTTCATGCGTATAATTGCAAGTACTCCCACATTTTCCAGATTAATAAGTCTGTCTTTGAAATTGTTCTGTTTCAACAGTGCTGTCCTCATTCTTTCTGAGGCTTTCAAAATCTTTTAGGATCAAATAAGAAGACTTGTGAAACTCTTTTGTAAACTCTGATGTTATAAATAGAATTTGATGATTCATAGACTGTGCGCTAAAAACCTACCTGATAGTAAAAGATATGAGCAGGTAGTTCATGGAAAAAGACATACAAGTGAACTTTAAATCTATTAATAATTCCCAATTTCGCTTATAATAAGAGAAATGCAAATTAAAATTCCACTGCTATTCTATTTCTCAACTATCTGAATGGCAAAAAAAAAAGTCAAGAGGTTGATAATACAGTTTATGGCAAGACTATGGGGGAAAAGCTTTCATATGTTGCTAATGGGAGAGCAAAATGGCATAGCACATATGGAGAGTAATTTGGCATTTTCTAGCAAAAGTACGTAAGTATTAACTCTTGACCCATCAATCCCACTGCTAGAAATTTACCCTGAAAATACACCTGCAGAAATACAAAAAATATGTACAAGTTATTTATCACATTATTTGTAATAACAAAACACTAGAAACACGCAGGTGCCCATCCATAGGACACTGTGAATAAATATGGTACGTCAACACGATGGAATACTATACAGTCATAAAAAATGAGAAAGATCTCCACGAACTGATACAAAATAATGTGAAGGATATACCCTCAAGTGATAAAAATTAAAGTGCAAAAGAGTGCTCATGATATGCTCTTTTCTATAAGAAAGAAGGGGAAATAAAAACATATATACATGTATTTCCTTACTTTTGCAAAAAGTCAGGAAGGATAAATAAAAACAAATGAATATAGCTGGGGTGGGTGGGTGGGGTATAAGGAATAGGGATGCAAACAAGACTTCTGTGATTAGAACTTTCTTTATTAGTTTTAACTTTTAATCTGTGTAAATATTTTATATATTGAAAACATAAAATTAAATAAAAAGAAAGATAAAATAAAACCTTAGTACCGAAGGCAGAAAGAAGTGAATCTTACGTACACTAGATAGATAACAGTCACACAGAAAAGTAAATTAATTCAAATAACTTTTAAATACAATATTAAAACTGCATACCCCTAATAGACTATATTTTAAGATCCAAGAATTACAGAGATATCTTGAACTTTCCTTAATAGATTTATTGTTGGCAGTGTTATTGGTTGGTGTGTTTCTGAAACTATTTTGTGTTTATTATATGACACCGTAAACAGGTAAATATATTAATGTTGAAAACCAATGTTTTCCCTGTGGTATAAGGAAATATACAGAATGGGGAAATTAAGGTCTTGGGTTGTTTTTTATTTGAATTGAGGAATCATTATGAAGTCATCATTTAATAGTTTTTCTAGCTCTGTATAGAAAACGCCCAGAAGCAATGATACTCCAGTAACAATGAGCATACCTCACACTTACTTCTTCATTTCGAAATACCATTTCCCACTTAAAGAAACCAGGGCTTCTTAATGGACATGGCTGGCTCCGATTCTGGGGCAGAGAAAAGTAAAAGTGGTATCAAAACATTTTATGCCAGATAGAAAAGATGTGCTCCAAGATTAATGGAGCTATGTCAAAAGGACAAAGAAGCATTGACTTAAAAAAAAAAAAATTACTATGACTCCCTAGTAATACTCAAAAAAGAAGGAATAGGGAAAATCTTCTTTAAGAAGAATGTCAGCAAATAAAGAAAATTGAAGAAATAATAGAATAAAAAAAAACCCACGAATTTGCCACCTTCAATATATTAATTGACTAAGGTAAGTATCATCAATGGATGCTAAAAACATTGGATGAAAGATTGCTGGGAAGCAAGATGTTCACAAAATCTCAAATCATCGCAGACAATAACTGCAAGGGGAAAGGAAGCTTAACAATGAAGAGAACTGTGGTCCTCATATCAACCAGCTGATCAAAATTCCCATCAAGCATCGGGAGTGAGATAACCTGGTACCATGTAACTCCTGATGTCCGGTAACAGAACATCACCTATGGCACATTCCAGCCAAATGTTTCAGCAGAGGCTAATCAGGAGGAAACAAGAAATCCAGAATATGGGTCAATCACAAAACAACTGGCTCAGATTCTAAAAGTGTCAGTGTCGTGGGGGAAAATAGGGAAAGCAGAGGTTCTGTTCTGATTTAAACAGGCTAGAGACATAATCAGGAAAGGCAATGCATAATGCTTGACTGAATCCTGGAACAACAACAACAAAAAGAAATGAACACAGGAATAAAAGACATTCTTAGGAGAAAACTGAGGCCAGTTAAATACAGATTGCATATTGGAATATATTAGAGAATTGTTTGTTTCTTACACGTGATTATAGTAGTATAGGAATGCAGAAGAAGAAAGTCATTTTTCTTGGAAATCCATGCGGGAGAATTTAAGAGTGAGATGCTATAACGTCTGTAACTAATTTGCATATTTAGAAAACATCTATCTATCTGTATAGAGAGTGCAAATGTGGCAGAAAACTGACAACTGGTGACTTTAGATAAAGGATATGTGGATGTTGATTCTATGATTCTGGCAAGGAAAAAAGAATCCTGCATGATAGAACCTGTCAAGGTTCTTTGTGTGATCCACACACTAAAGTAAGAAAAAGAGAGTGGATCCTCTTTAGATGCCGAAAAGAAACTAATCAAGAGAGTGGTTAAATGCTTGGACGTCAGTCAGATAGAGTTAGGCTGGAGAGCTATGCAAGTTATTCAAACTCTGTAAGTTTCCCTTCCCTCACCTATAAATTGAGGTTAATAATAGCGCCCACCTCAAAGGATTGCCGGATTAATGAGACAATCCATGTCAAGTGTTCCCCTGAAATCCAGCACATGGTCACCAGTCACAGAAGTTAGCTCTGATTTGTAGAGTGTGATGTTTTAGGCATGGCCTGGCGTTTGCTTGGGGAGATAGGTCAGAGCTGCGCTTCTCCAACTTAAACTGCATAGAAATCTCCTGGATGTGATGCTGTTAAAAATGCATATTCTGGTTCCCCAGGTGTGGGGTGGGGCCTGAAACTCTTCCTTTCTGACAAGCTCCCTGGGGAAGTGTGGGCTGCTGGTCCAGGGACACACTTTATGCAGCGAGAGATGAAAGGCGTTTTCTTGTTCTGTTGCTGTTTTCTGCTTTGTTCCTAAGCACATTATGCCCTCTTTCTGCTGAAAATCACTCCCTCCTATTTACATATTCGTTTTTGGATTCTCTGGTTTTATATTTTTACATAATTAAAATTCATCTTACTGGCTTCTCATTAACACACATATTTTTATACAACATGCCCTATGACCCAGATTACAAATGCTGATTTCAATACTATCTATTTATCTATTTACCTATTTTTCAAGAGTTTTTTTTCCTAAAAAGTCTTAAATTAAAATAATAATAATAATAATAATAATAATGGTGATAAGATCATATAGAGATGTAGAAGAAAAAATAATTTCACATTTCTAAGTTTAAGAAAATGTCAATGGGAGGGGGGACAAAAAGAAGACATACTTTGAAGTCAAATGCTCTAATTTTCCAAAAGATAGAGACGATTTCAGCAGATCTTAATTTGGGGCAGGGGTAGGGGGCGGCCACAGAGTCGTTTTAGAATCTGTTAGGTCCACTATCCAGAAAAATGAACGCAGTGACACGATCCACACAAATTAGGGGTTCATGGACCCTCTGAGGCTTGTTCATAGACTAACAGGTGAGCATTATCGCCTCATGGATGGGGACACAGTGGAACGGAACCGAAGGGCAAGATCCTCACTCTCCAGTGCCTCCTGGAAAGATGTCTACAATCCTGTCACTGGAGAAGCCACCACTAGACAAAGAGAATCTACACAGGGGAGTGTGGGTTTTGTGATTCAACCTTGGGAGTAATAAGACAGATTTGAAACAAGTGAGATGGACCAAAAAACATTAGGACCTTGGAACAGATTCTCTGCGAACAGAGAGATGCGAAGGAGAACAGAGCCAGATCAAAGCGTCCCGCTTATGTAAGGCAGAGAGAGACAGACAGGGTCAGGCCTCAATGAGCGAGAATTCTGGGAGGGGCTGATGGCCTTGTTCTGCTCACGTGGAGAACCTTGACTCTCACCCTCACTTGGGGTCCTCTACGTCTAGAATCTGTGTTCAACAACGCTGAAGAGCGTCTTTAGCTCAGGAATTTGTACGTTTACCAAAATGATTTATTGAACGAGACTGAACCCACTCGGTTAAGAGAACTATTTATAGTTGTGGCACAAACTCAACTGTCCACACACTACAAAGGATGTGCAGTGGATTCTGATAAGAGTTTCCAGCCTTCCTCCTAAGGATGTGGTAAGAGAACTTTCTCGGGGCTGGTTTTGTCCAAATCCTCATCAGTGTGCCCTGCACTGCCCTGCACCACAGACACTTTACTAAAGAGTCTTAGTCTTTCCTCTGGCACATGCTCAAATTACAGCCTTCATTGAACTCAGAGTCTTTATCCATTGATTGCCAAAGGAAGCATTGCATCCCTTCGACAGGCCCTGCAAGATGCCACCTGTGGCTTTGTGACAATAGAGCTGTCTCTCTGGAACTCCAGTGTTCCCGTCCTCCTTTTCTCTGCAGAACTGCACTTCCTCAGCTCCAGCCCTGGCATTCTGAGTTTTGTCAGCAGGAGGAACATCTGACAGTTTTTTTGGCCAGAAGAGTCACATGCTACTTGTGATCGCTCTGAAAAAGGATAGCTCATTAAAAAGGAACAGGAAGCCATGACACTTCCTATGTAGCTCCGTGAACCTCCCTCAGAGGCCATAGGTCAGGCTGCTGCTGTTTAACTGCTTCATGCTCAACATCGTGTGGGTTCACCAGGTGTTCTACTTGGTCTGGAATGCTGTTATCATAATTAGACCCAAGGCTATAAAACCTGGGTACTAGGAAGGGCAGTTGGAGACATCCCTTAGGCTCAGCTAAGTCTATTTCAGAGGTGTGCTGGAGTTGGCTCATATGGGCTCACACGGGCAGATTGTTCAATTTGCAGAAACTTTGCAAGTCAGGTTGAAATTGGCCTGGTGGGAATATTTACACCAAGTTAATGGGCAAACATTAAAAATCAGGTTCTTCCTCCCACCTCCAACTGGTTGTTAACTACTTAACAGCAAGCTATTAGTAATGGTAACCTAGTGCAGTGTAGCATAGTGGTTAAGCACTCAGGTTTTAGGGTCAGGCTGATTTGAACTAGAGTCCTAGTTTTACATTTACTATGTTACTTAACTTTACTTTCCCAAAGTAAAATTGAGATTTAAAAAGGGGGGAAAAAGTGTGCCAGTTAACACTGATTTCTGATCTGATTCCTCGTATTTCCATTTGAAGAACCTCCATTAGAGTCACACTCCGGGCTTATCTCTGATCCCCAGTAGAGGAGTCACTTACGTGATTAGTGAATTTAGGAGAAGAAACTCAGCATGGATGACTCTGCCATCCCAGCACATGGCATCAAACATCATGGACCAAGATAGTTGTCTTGGCATTTAAATGTTTTGCACCCTATTCCAGTGTGTGTGTGTTGGGGGAGGGAGCTTCCCATACCACCAAGCCATTCTCAGACACCAGCTGGGTGTCCCACAATTCAGCTCAATTCTGACAGCATCTACCAGGAGGTAGCATCAGATGCCACAGAGTAACAGCTCCGTCCTACAAGACTGCCCTCCACTTCAGATGCCACTCTCAAGTCCAAGTTGGTACCTGTGCTTCTGACCAACTGACTATACATCAGAGGTTCCCAGGACTGCCTCCTTGGGTTTGACTAATTTGCTAGAGCAGCTCACAGAATTCAGAGAAACATTTTACTTACTAGATGAGCAGCAGCAACAACAACAAAGAAACATCATACTGCTCTCAGGTTACTTGCAAAATAAGAAATACAACTCAACTGTTTGTATTTGGAAATTCTAAGATAAAAGGGACCCCCCAAAACCACACAGAAAGTGGTTCTTTAAGATTGGTAAGGATTATTTTTCATATGAGTAAGACCGAGATCAGCTCACCCTTCGATAAGTTTCTCAGTTAATTAAATTCATGTCTTTCCTTGCCTAGTCTTCACACTGTGAATATATAAAATAACAGATAATCCTGTCGACAACTCTTGGGGTCACTGGTATTATATATAACCACAAGGCCATAACAGGTTTCAATTAAAACATTAAGAGAGCAAATGGCATATAGAAACTGTAATTCAATCCCTAGTTGGAATCCCCATCTGCCTGTGGCTTCCCCATTGTGTGCAGTGATTAGAGGAGCAGAGAATCTCTGCCTTTACTGGATTTCCTCTGTTCCCTTCTCACCATCCCTAGGACCTCAGCTTTGAGCTTGTCTCTCTGAGTTGTTTTGAAGTCTGATATACATACTTGATAACCTTAATGGAAGGGAGAGTGGAGAAACTATTCATTCATTGTCCGTTCAATGAATATTTATCAAGCACCCTCTACATATCAGGAATAATGGTAGAAACTGGGGTTACAGAATCTTTGCCCTCATGGAGCTTATAGTCTCATAAAAGGAGACATGTATTAAGCAACTAAATATATAATGTTAGCTAGTGGTAACATCCTATCTAAATGGAGATAAGTAAGGCAGAGAAAGAAGGCAGGAAGTGGAGGGGACTGGGTGACCAGGGAAGGCATCTCTCGGAAAGTGAAATTTGAACAAAAACTTGAAGGGAACAGGCGTGCTGATAAAGGAAGACTGTTTCAGGAAAGGGAACAGCAAGTGCAAATGTGCCAAGGCAGGAATGTATCTGGTGGGGTAAAGGAACACCAGAAAACCAGTGTGTCTGGAGCAGAATGAATAAAAGGGAAAAAAGCAGGAGATTATATCAGAAGGGAACAAATCCATTGCATGGCCCCTGGAAGCAGCCATATTGTTTTCCTTTATAGATACCTCCTTTGTCTCCTCTGTGTGCTGTCATTTTCCCCTTCTCTTGCCTTTACTCAGCAGCCATTTTCCTTTCTCCTTTTCAAGCACACGTGTCACCCTGAATGCCCAGAATCCCACTCCTTTTCTAGAAGCATCAAGGTGACATATTAGGGGATGGGGGAGTAACAGCATCTCTCCTGTTGCTTGTGTCAATCACTCCTGCATCCCATCTCAGCTCAGTCAGTCACACTCTGTACCTGGAATTAGATTCTTCACCAAGACAGAGAGTAATTGAAGCTTAATTAACCTAACGATGGTACACCAAAAAAATTGTCCAACAGTTTCAGGACCTTGGTTCCCCCAAATTCCCCTGGTTTCTGTCCTTTCTGGAACTTGACTGTCCAGGTGTTCACCCAATTCCATAGTCTAACCAAGACCTTCCATCTATATTCATATTTAACTTCACCAACAACTCCTAACTTACCATCTGTCCAGCTGGCTCTTCCTCCTGCAGTGACTCATATCATGCGGTGTCCCCATAATGCTAGGTTGTGGACTTTGGGAACTTGTCCTTTCACAGCTAAATTAATATAATTCACAGCTAAAACTTATATTAATTTATTCTTTACTAATTTATTCATCACAGGCCTGGGCTATGATTTTTCCCAACAAGCCCAGAAGCTTGCATCTCCTTAGCAGGTCTTATATCTGCTCCCTCTTCAGTTCAGATTCTCATCAGTCCTCGCATAGATGTTAGATGTTTCATGCAACATTTATTCATCCCACCAATATTGATTGCACACCTGTATTGTGCCCGGTCATGTTCTAGGCACTGAGGGTCCATCACCAGCGAAGTCCCTGTTCTGATGGAGTTTAGACTCAAGTACTGTGAAGCGGTGGTTGGGAGAGAAGAGGAACAATAGACAATTCACCACATGTGACTCAGGAGGTATCAAGCACCAAGAGAGAAAACAAAGGACCTTCAGTTGTGTGAAGGTGGGTTTGTTCCTGCTTTTGGGTGTGGGGGAGAAGGCTCCCTGGTAAGGAGGCATTTGATTGGAGATCTGAAGCATGTGGGAGAGTCTTGCAAATACCTACCGAAGAGTATTACAGGCAGAGAGAAATGGCAAGTCCAAAGGCCCTGAGGTAGCAAAGTGCCTCCCATGTTTGAAGCACACAAAGGAAGCCTGTGTGGCTGGAGTGGAGTGATCAAGTGAGAGCCTGAAGGCAGCTGAAGATGCCGAAGGGAGCCTGTCGGGAAGGGGATTTTACTGTGCACGAGATAGGAAGTAGGTGGAGAGTGAGCAGAAGAGAGCCATGATCTGACTTACATTTTAACAGGATCCCCAGCTGCTGTTTTGAGAATAGACTGTCCAGAACAAGGGTGAAAACAGGAAGCCCAGGTAGGGCTTGTGATAACCCAGGTAAGCGATGATGTGGCTTGTACCAGAATGGTAGTGGTGGAGGCATAAGAGCTGGTCATATTCTGGACCAATCTGGAACAAGAACCAACAAAATTTGCAGATGAATTGGATGTGGGGTGTGAGAGAATAAAGAGTAATCAGGGGTAACTCGATTCATTCATTAAAACAATGTGTACTACATGCCAGACACTGTCCTATACACCGTGAATAAAACAAAAATTTCTGCCCTCCTGAAGGTTCTTTCTAAGTGGGGAAAACTAAACATTAAAAACATAAACATGAAGTATGTTGGATGGTGATAAATGCTATGAACAAAACCAAAGCAAGGATAGGGACGAGGAATTTCAGAAGTAGGGTTACAGTTATAAAGAGGGTTTCAGGGAAGGCCTCGCTGAGAAGGTAAGACTGGAGTAAAGACTGAAGGAGGTGAAGGAGTGAACCATGAGGCTGTCCCAGGGAACAGCATTTATAGCAGAGGGAACAGCAAGTGCAAAGGCCCTGAGGTTTTAAATACATTGATTTTGAGATGGCAATTGGACATCAAAGTAGAGTTGTCAAGCGGGTAGCTAGATGCACAGAGTTTGGGGTTCAGGGGAGATTACTGAGACACTGCCTAGGTGGTTCTCTTGGCTTTGGGCCTACCCTTCTTCAGGTAGGGTGACCAACTGTCCTGGTTTCCCTGGGACTGAGGGGTTTTCCAGGACACAGAACTTTCAGTGCTAAAAACAGGACAGTCCTGGGTAAACTAGGCAGTTGGTCACCCTAATTCCAGGTTATCCTCCATCCTGCTGTCAGGGGGATTCTTCTAAACCATAATCCTAAAAAAAAAAAAAATCCTGAAAATTCTTCAATTGTTCCTACTAGCATGAAGGATAAAAGTTAAAGTTCTGTAGGACTCAGCACAAAAGTCCCTTCCGACACTGGCCCAACATCTCTCCTGCCCCTCCCTGCCTAGCACCCCATCCCGTGCCAGCCACTCCCACAGCCAGCACACCTTTCTTAACAACTGCCCAGCTCTATGGCATCATTGCTCCCTGAATAAATTGAGCTATTTTAACCCCCCTCTACCCTGGCCTGCACACATCCTGTTCTCTTTGCCCACCCCATCCCCCACCCCACCTTTCTGTGCAGCTAAAATCCTTCTCTTGCTTAAGTCTCATTTCAAGGGCCACCTACTCCTAGTCTTCTTAGCTGACACAGATGTATCTGCTGAGGGCTGAATCTAGGCTTGGTGGGTCCTGAAGCTTATATAATTTGAGAGGCACTCTTTAAGAAACAGACTACGAAATTACAAATACAGATTTGGTTATAAAAAGACACAAATGAAGGGACACATACAAATGAAGAGTCCTGAAGCTTAAGATTTACAATAAATCACCCTCTGATCCCACCCTATCCACCCCATGTGGAAACTGCAAGCTCACTTGTCTGTCTCCCTCCCTAGACTGAGTTCCTTGAGGGCAGAGAACTTACCTGAAGTGTCATTGCATCCCAGGTGGCTGGCACATAGAAGCTGCTCAATGGATGTTTGTTGACTGACTAACTGAGTGGTCAGGGTGGGGATGACAAAGAACACTGGTTCTTGAATCAGTTCTTGGCTTTAGTGCCACCGGCCACTGACCAGCTGTATTACCTGAAGGTAAGGAATGAGGAACTTAACCTCCCAGAAATTGAAAGACACTAGGTGAGCTACCTGTACGAAACGGCCAGGTAGGGTGCCTTGCCAGAAGAGGTGCTTCATAAATACTCCTTTCTCCTCTATTCCCATCCTTGGGTTCTGTTTGCCTTCCATCAGTCACATGCCCCCTAGGGCTGGGATACAGGCTGCTGCTGTCTGAATACTGCACATGAACTTAATTAGTTCCACTGTCTTATATTTTAGAACCGAGATCAATGTTTTAGCTGAAATATTTTCTTGGCCACTCACGAGTTAAGATTATTTAATTGATCTTTTGACCCTCATAGTTGTCTGTAGGTCTGAAAGTACATCTATAATGTGCCATTGTGCACTTGAATGCAGTCCAGGGTCTGTAAATAAGGATGAGAGAGTGCTGTTTCTGCTATTTAAGCCAATCAATGTTACTGTTTTAAAGGAACTAATTTCCTTCCTTGTAAACCCAAGTGTATCATAAATAAATAATTCAGCTTCCCAGAGATATTGATTATAGGCAGGTGGCCTTCTGCTCTCTGAGAAGAGCAAGTTATCTAAGAATCGGACACTTCTGGGCAACAGCACCACCACTCCTCATTGAGACTCTGAGTCTGTTGCTTTTGGTCATTTGTCTAATGCCCACAGCAACCTGGGGAGCTGGGCAGAGTTTGGAAGTGACTGAAGAAATTTTAAAAGTGATTTTAAAGATGAAACTCAAGGGATATTAAATAAGGTTGCAGAGCCAGTAAGTTCGGGAGACAGTATTTAACTGGTCTTTTCTGGGCACGCTGCTCTCTCTGTGCAGGGGCAAAAATGACAGTCCACAGTGTCTGTTTTTATAAAGGACAAGAATCCCGAGAGCTTCCTTCTGGATGTGCCATTCTGCTTCTCTGTACTGCCTGGGTAGAACCCAGCTTTCACTGCATCTGATTCTGTGCCTAGCTCAGTAGCCACATCCCTAACCAGTCTCTGGTCTCTCGGGCTGAGCCACGTGTTTGGACCAAGAAAGAGCTTCAGATGACCTCTGTGCATTGCTTCCGTAAATCTCTGCCTCTGAGAGGACCTAGCACACCTTGGTGTCGGCTGAATGTGACGCCAGCGGCTGTTGCAGTGAGTCACTGCTTTTTCTTGGCTGGAAACTGCTTGTTGATGATAATGGTGATGATGATGATGGGATGATGAGGGTTAAAGCGATCTTTCATCCAGGACTTGCTACATGCCAAGGACGGGATTAACAGCGTTACAAAATTCCACTTAAGTCTTAGAATAACTCTTTGACGTGGACATTAATGTCCTCATTTTTTAACTGAGATACTAGAAGCCTAAGAAGTTGGAGGAAATAACTAGTTCTAGACCACACAGATAGTAAGTAACCAGCACAGCCAGGATTCAAGTCAGGGTCTCGCCAATCATACAATGCATGCCCCTGGCGACTAAGATACTTCCAGAGGGATGAAAGTATCAGCCATTAACCAGCATAAGCTTTACCAATATTTAGGAGATACCTTTATTTCTAGGTAAAGGGTATCCATCCATCCATCCATCCATCCACTCACTCACACAGACTCTCTCCTTTGCCTAGAATGTTGCTCTACCCTCCCTGTTTTTTGTGGAGCAAATCCCCTTCTCATCCTTGAAGTCTCATTTTTCAGTTTTGTCTCCTCCTGGAAGTCTTCCTAGCCTGACACAGTGTTCTACCTCTGTGCCCTTGTGGTTCTCTGCATATCCTACTCAGAGGTGGATCCAAAATTTGGGGAGCCTGATCCACAAGGGACAGTCAGGGAGAATGACTTAAAGGGTGATCAAGGGTAGACACTTGAATTAAACGAGGCAACTAGAGTTAACTTCATTTCCTCTCTGGGTTTTAGTTTTCCTGGATGCTTGATGTAGCATAATCGCAGCCCTTTATGGCTTAATGTCAAATCCAAGTATTGGCGTCTTATTTCTCTAATGTATTGAACCATCTCACTTTGCTAGATAGATCAAACTTCAGATGATTTAAAACTATAATTTCTGAGGTTCAGATTGGAGTTGCTGATCTTTATATTCAGCATCCCTAAAAGTTGTACCTAATAGAAAAGCGAGAGCAGTGCTGACCTAACCTGAAGCTCTTAATGTCATTATCACTTGTCATTATCATGTCAGTGGGCAGCGTAATTTGCAATGTGTGTTTATTAAGAGTTATTTTTGCATATACAGACTTTGTTAAAATCAGTTCACAATAAACACGACACTACTCATAACCCATGCTGAAACTTGGAGATGTTTAGTTCTTACCCACAATAACAGAAACTTGGCAAATGTTATTATCCACATTTTACCAGTATGAGACCTGAATCTAAGAGGTGCAATGGGATCTCCTTGAGGTCACACAAGTTAGTAAAAAGTAGAGAAAACCAGGTTCTGATCACAATATCAATGCTCTTTGCACTGTGCCTCATTGAATCTCCCAAGAACCAAATCAGAACACTAGACTTTATGGCTTCAGTCATCATATGATAGATTTACACTTCTGTGTACAAACTAGTCTCACAAGAGAATAGTAGATTATACATGGACAATCCAATATAGTCACTATTTCTGCAAGTGGTATTTCCAAAGAGCCTGATTGGAGCTGTCTAATATTATTGCTTCCCATTTATTTCACTTTATTGTTAGTTAGGGAATTGACTAGATGATGCCCTGAAATCTTATGCTGATTTAGATGTGAGCACCCCCCTTATTAATACTTTAGCTCAAACCTTCTCCCAGAATCTTTGCTTTCAAATCCTTAGACATTTCTAACGCTAACTCTAGGCTCTGATCCTCAGGGGGAATTAAAGGAAAGCTATGAGTTGATCTTCTGAGTCCCTTTGTGATTTCCTGATGTGGCCGGGACACCAGGGGACCAAATCAGGCTTCCTCCGAATTCTGCTTCTCAGTCAATTAAGCAAAACAGCCCTGCATCATTTCTCATTTCTCCTCTTCTGTGGCACAAACTATTTATCATCTGAATAAACAGACTTGAAATTACAGGTGGAACTCACGTCTCTCTCGCTCCCCCCACCACCCAGAGTCTCACTTCTTGGGAATAAAAGGATAACAATGGGTTACATTTACAATAACAAATCAAGTTTCTCCACATTTTCCCCACGCCCCTGTCTAATGTCATTTCCTCCAATTATTTCTGAAAATCTGGGGTGTGGGAAGCTCATGAGCTCACCAATCCTGGGCTCCCACCGGCCTGCCCCCCATTCAGTCCTCAGGACTGATGTCTCTGCCCAAGTCTCAACCACACAGAGCAGGGCCAGTTTGGTACTCCATCTGGTGCCCACCAGGGGGCATTGTCTCCCAGCACACCCACTGCCTGCCTTTGCTCTTGGAGGCATTGGGACCCACAAAAGCTATACCTTGGCCCCTCCTTGTGGCACCACTGCTGTCACCGTCCTTTATGCTCCCTGCATTGGCCCCTCAAGTCTCACTGTGACACCCACAGCTGCACTGCTAGAAGAAGGAAACTCTCTTTCTGTGCCTTTTGGCCCCTCCCCCAAGCATGGCCCAAAGCAGTGCCCACGAAGTGTTCCAGACACAGGATGTGTGAGGGCAGTTCTTAGGTTTTTCCTTGCAGCTCCCCCTCTAGGACTCTGGAGGGAGCACCTGAGAGGTGGACTGCACTGTACTCAAACCACGCCTGCCTCAGGCCTCTGGGACATTGTTCTTGGGCTGAATTTGTGTGCCTGCATCTTCAGTTCTTTCCAAGGAGGATCTAACAGCCCCTACAGCAAAAAGGCTCCTGCCAGCCCACCCCACTAGTCCTTCCCCGGTGCAAGTGAATCCAAGTAGCAAAAGAGAGTCCTCTTTAGTTAGGACCCCTGGAACTGAGGTCTGCTCAAATCCACTTCCAGCTCTGGGCTTACCATCACTCAAACCCAAAATATACAGGAAGCTGTTGGGAAACTCAGTTGGTGGTTGACTTCCACAATGCAAGACCCGCAGATTCTCCCCACTGGAGGCACATTTTTCAGGCATGAGAGGTTACTCCCACGCCTTTGCTCCCCACTCCGAACATGCCACGGACTGGATGGAAAGTCCAGTCCAGCCACAAATTCATGCTGTGGGATAGCCGCTCCAGCCCACAGTTCTGTGTCGTCTCCACTGATCTTCCAGGCCTGAAGTAAGTCAGGACATCTGTTTGCTCCTACCTGGGGTGTTCCCTTTTAACAATTGCTTAAGGTACTTAGAGCAATAGTCAAGAAAAATAAATTTGTGAGAGCCTTTGCAATTCTGGAATCCCTGTGCTTATACAAACCTCATAATGTCTTTCTTCTGGGATTTTTGCTTTTCTGAAAGACTGTTTGCCACTGGCCCCTTTGACAGCAGAAAATACGAGGATATTGTAGGCTCTGACAGAACAAATTTCCTTCTGGAAAGCACCGCAGAAAGAGGACAAATAAAGCCTAAACAAATACAAATAGAAACAAAAACCCTACCAAGCCCAGTGTTTCCTTCTCCTTGCCCCACCACTAGCCCTGCCCCTGAGCTTCAACTCGAGCTCATGGAGGGAGCTCCAGGGAGCAGGGGATGCCTACTGCCAAAAATGTCAGGGAAGCTCTGCTTAACCTCACCCATGGTTTCCCTCTCATCTGGAAAAATAATAACCTGACAAACACTGAATACCCTCAAGACATATTCAATGCTCTGTTCGTGCTGATGTGCTTATAGGACAAATAGAGAGGATATAACCAAGATGTTGACAGTGAGCAATGAATACTTCCTGACCAAGCACTGTTCTCAGCAAAGTCTGATTTAGTCTGGGCAGAGGAAAAACTCAAGGACACAGAGCCAATGGCAGAAGCCGGGCAGATGCCCTAGACTTTTGTGCACCTCTCTAGTGTTCGTCAGTTCCCTGATATGAGGCATGCACCGTGAAGTACTTACTTAGTTCCCTCCTTAATCTTCACAACAGACACCCCTAAGATGGATATTATCATCCCTACTGTCACCTGGGGCTCCTCGGTGACTTGCCATGGCTTCCACAATCGCAAAGAAAAATATCCCTAAGAGATTCTGACCAAGTCCTTAAATCATGACTGCATTAGTCAAAACTCAGTTGCAAGACATGGAAACCCAATTCAAACTAGCTTGAGGGGGTGGGGGAAGGAATTTACAGGTAATCTAACCTCAGGTATGGCTAGATCCAAGGATTAAAAAGTGTCACCTGAACTAACACTGCTCTCTTCACTGATCTTTTTATCTCAGCTTGCCCTGCTTCATTTGTGTGTGAGCTTTATTCTCTTCTCCTGTAGAGCTTCCCCCATAAAATCAGGACGATGACCACAAGTGGCTCCGCCCAGCATTATCATTTATCTCATGATCCTAGAGGAAGAGGGAGCCTTCTCTTTCAGAACCCGTGTGTAATCTCTCAGCAAAGACCCTGGCTCTGTCAGGTCACATCCACCCCTCTTATCCTTTAACCAGTCACCAGGGTGGAGAAGTTAAGTCCCATGATTGACAGCTGACCAAGGCCACATGGAGAGGGAAATGGGGGCTCTTTGAAATGAAGATTGCCGGACCAATACACAGGTTTCCATCAGAGACTGAATTCAGTAGACCCAGTTGGAACTAACTTAACTGTAACCCCTTACGGACTTGGATCTACCAGTTATCACAGGTCTAATTTCCTTTGATTTTACATGATCTTCATTATCTGTGACATGCTTGTGAAAATGGGATCCGAATGGCAAATGAGGAAGCACAATAAGGTTTGTGTGTTTGTGTGTGTGTGTGTGTGTGTGTGTGTGTGTGTGTGTTTGTAAATTTAGGAGTGATTAGCAATTTTCTTTCTAAACAAAAGCATGTTGTTAAAACAGAATTGTCTTAATCTTTTTAAAACTGTTTTTAAGAGAATGCAACATCACCTTCTGATGTTCTTGCCAAAAATGTTTAACCCAAGTCTAATTATAAAAAAAAAAAATCAGATGAATTCAAAACACTAGCCTGGACTCTATAAAAATGTCAACTTCATAAAAGACCCCCCCAAAAAAAGGCTGAGGAATCACTCCAGATTAAGGAGACTCGAGAGTCATGACAAATAAATGCCCTGTGTGATCTTTGATTCGAACCTGGATTTAAAAATGTATATAAATGGCGTTATCAGGATAATTTAGGAAATTCAATACTAAGATCTAGGTATTAGATAACAGTACATAATAATACAACAACCAAAGTTACATCTTCTGAATGTGATTGTGGGTATGTAGAAGAATGGCCCCGCTCTTAGGAGACACATGCAGAAACATCTAGGGATGAAGAGTCAGGATGATGCAAGTTTCAAATGATTCAGGGGGAAAAAAATGTACACACAGATGGGAGAAAGAGAGATTGAGAGACTGAGAGATTGAGAGAGATAGCGACAGAGAGAGAATAAGAATGTAGCCAAATGTTAAAAATTGGTAAATCTAGATGAAGGGCCTGCGGGGCTTCATTATACACTGCAGTATTCCTGTAACATTTCTCCAGTTTTCAATTTTTTTCAAATGAAATATTGATGGGAATGTTAAAAATTAAGGTATAGCCTCATAACAATCTAAAATTTCACCCCCCACCCATAATACAGAAAATGAAACCCCCATAAACGCAGCCGTGCAAATACGGGGTCATTATTGCCAGGTTAATTAAATGACTGAGGCAGGTTTTAACAGCCCGACTTGCGATGTCCAAATCTGTTCCTGTCCGGGCCGCTGTGGTTGGCGCCACCTGGCGGCAGTGGTCTGCTTCAGTTAAATAGGGTAGGAATTGTTCTGGGTCCTATCAGTTAGTGATTCTAGGCATCCCCAGGTAATAGCACCCATTTCTTTGATCTGATTGAGGAGTCTGGCCAGGAGTATTCTGGGAACAAAGAGACTCCCCCTCCCTTTCCCTACTGCCCAAGCACAGCTGCATGTCATGGGCAGGGGTGGAGGTGCACGTAATCTGAGTCCAGTCCCCGTGGGAAGCACTGGCGTCCAGATGCTGCCTGGCTGTGACGTTGAGCCGCAGGCTTAGCTGCTCTGTGCCTACAACAAAGTCCTAGGCTATGGGGACCTAATGTCTACAGCTCAATGGGGGAGTATTTGGAAGAGTTGGAGGCAGTTCAGGGTGTGCAATCATGGCTCAGAAGGGGGGCACCATTTCACCAGTCACATGAAACATCCCACCAGCAATTTCTAACAATCATCCAACAATTTAGAAATTATCTGATGCATTCTTTCCTATAACCGATATCATTTAAAGCAGTTCTATTAGAGACTAAAAGGGAATGTATTTTTAAAATTTTATTTATATGTAAATTTAGATGACCATGTTGTTTAAAAATATTTTTAATATCAGCTGTGCACACACGTATATTTTGGATACCAACCTGCACACGTACATATACATAGGTCATGGGTATCTATACAAGTACGTGCACACACACACATATACATTTGTAGGCACACAGAAAGTATACTAGCTTGTTTTCTCAATGGAAAATTGGTCATATAGTAAGACATTTGTGTGCCCTATCCCCACTGCTTCACCCTCTTGTTTTTAATGCTGTCAATCCAAACAGCGTACATGGTATGATTTAATAGTACTCTTCGCTAATGATTTATATCTTGCTTATTTTAAGAAAAGATTTGATGAGGCTTATGATACTAAATCATATATAAAACAAGATAATGAAAAAATATTCATGAGATTGAAAAACCATCAAGAAAAGAGATAAGCATGGGGTAAGCTACATAGTCACAAGTTTAGCTTTGGATTTCTTGGAGAACAAAAGGAAAACAAAATGGGCTATTGCTTCTGGATCCTCACCAGGGAATAGTCTGGCTGGACGGACTTCCAGGTGACTAGTACAAATGGAGACAGACAGCCGCTCAGTGGTAGCAGCTGCTGACACCAAAACAAGAAGAGTGGCTTCATGAGGACATGGATGAGAGGCCTAACTCTAAAAGCTACAAGAAAACTCTGAGTTGGCTTACCACGCCAAGGCGGCCCAAAGCAGGAACTGGAACACCAAGGAGACAAGGAAAGAGGATCCTGGGTAACAGCTGTTGACCACAGCTGGAATTACAGGGCTGGCCTGAGGTAGGAGGGAACAGTATTTCAAGGATCAGGGATGCAGAGGACATAGATATGTCTCATCTTTCATATAAGGGGCATTGAGTCATATAAGGGTGACTCTGGATGTTATAAATGATACAGAAATGTTCTCATGAATGCTTCTTCCAATACTTCTCTACAAAAGATAAGACCCATGGTTTTAAAAAAGGCTGAATAAGAGCTAAATGCATTTTGTGAAAATCAGCAGCATTTCCATATAAGAAGCTACTGGGAATATAATGAGAAAGAGATTCCAGTTGCCATGGCAAGAAAAAGATAACATACTTGGGAGCAATTTTTATGAGAAATGTCTATGACCTCTCCTAAGAAAATCCAAAATTTTACTGAGAGAGTTAAAATACTTAATTAATGGAAAGGCATACCGTATTGGAAAACTAAATAGCATAAGATGTCAATTCTAAATTCATATAGAGATGAATGACATCCAAAGAAAATTCCAACAGGAATGCTTTTATGAGAAAAAAAGAAAAATATTTTAAAGTTCATGTGCAGCAATCAACAAAGGTGACTATAAAATGACTTTCACAAAGGAGTAGTAATATTGTTGGTGGGGTAGACAAATGGTGGTGAGCAGTCTTACATAGAAGATTCTAAAGCAATATTTGAAATAGTGTGGTAATCTTTTAAGAAAAGACAGATCACCAGATTACAATAAACATAAAAGTTGTACATTCTACTACATAGAAGAATTGAACATATGATTTTTCACAAAGGCAGTGCCAAATACTGTAGAAGAAAAGAATAATTCAATTAATGGTGTTAGGAGAGTTGGTTAGCAATTTGGCAGAAAAATCATTATTTAGACCTTTATCTCACATATGCATCCCAATACATTTCAAATGGATTAACTCCTTATTTATAAAAATCAAACCATAAAAAAAAGTAGAAGAAAAGAAAATATATTTATCAAACTTCGGGGGGCAGTGCAACTTTACCAACTTGGAAGTGATAGAAGAAATCACAAGAGTGAGAGATTTCACTGCTTGCATTTTAAAAAGCTCTTCATATGAAAACTATAACCAAATGAAAGACAAACAGACTGTGAACACACACACACACACGTACACACACATACACACACACACTCACTCTCTTTCTCTCTCTCTCTCTCTCTCTAAGGACAAATGCAGGTAATAATGTTTTTTGCCTTTATGTAATAACATTTATGCAAATCAGCCAAGAGACCACTAAGACTGAATAAGCAAAAGGACACTAATAGAAGAAATTGTTCAGTCAAAGAAATGAGAATGATAAGAACAACGAACTAGCATTTTCCATTTATTAAGCTGGGGAAAAAAAGACTACTACCCGGAGTTAGAGAAGAGAGAGAAGTGCTGTGAAAGGTATGTTTTTATCCCTCTGGTGGCACTGGAAACCAAAAAAACATTGTGAAAAGCAGCTGGCAATATTCATTAAAAACTACAAAAACATTTGTTAACATTGGCTGGTAATTCTAATAAAATTAAGGTATTTCTGACAAGTGAAAATATTTTCAAATTAGTTGCACTAAAGGATTCTTCTTGTTTGTAGCCACTACCTACAAAGTAACCGTGCAAACTTTCTAGCTATCTAGAAAAAACATTCCTGTTGCTGGAACTACTGTCCCTTATAGCACAACATTTTTGCTCCTCATATGAATGCATTTGTGGAGGATGTGAGCCTGATGGTAAATCAGAGTAATGAGGAAATCTCTGGGTGGCTTCAAGTTCTTTCCTCCCTCAGTAATATGACTAGTCTTTCCCCTAGCAAGTATTTATCGAGCACAATCTGTATGCACACCATTGGGAGGGGTACATAGATTAATGTGACCCAATTCATGCCCCCACAGGAAGTTTTTGAGCCGGTAAAAGAGCTTATACAGCATGTTTAGGAGCACCCAAGCAAAACTCCAAAGTGGAAAGAAAAATTCACTATCACAAGTACCAACTGTTTTGTAACACTTGTTTTTTAAAATATCTATCTAGGCACATCACACCCTCTTCAATGCAAGTTTCTAGAATGATATATCCAGTGCCAGTCTCATGTTACTTCATTAGTAAATGAAAAAGCAACAGAAACTCAGTAGAGATTCTTTGTAAATAGGCATCGTGACATGAGCATGCTTGTCAGAGGCTCAGATATTGCGAGCAAAAATGAGCCATTGAACATGCACCCTGACAGTTCCAGGACAGAAGCGGGAGACGTGGAAAGATCCAGACAGACACCAAGCTGCTCCCTTCCTTCTGGGAGTCACCATGTGGCACCTATTCTGACCTGCACAGAAATGAGTTTTGTATTCTACCATGTGAATCAGCAATCTACAAGACCCGGGATCCGCAAATACACATTCACAGGTTCCCCAGCCCTGGTTCAAAGTGGGGGGGGGGGGGTCTCCTTTCTGATTGTAAATTCATCTTTAGTCCCAAATGAGAAGTTTGCTAAACTTCTTTCTTCAGTAAGGAATCATATTCTGCTTTTACCTGTATATTTATGGACATATTTATGTTTAAGAAGGTATCTAACAGACAGTAAATAATTTTTAAAAATTGGGAGAGGTTCACTTTCGCAGGCTGCATTGAAGAAGTGAATTTTAAGATGATTTAAGGAAAGAAGCTCAAGTATAAGGCCATTTTATGAAAAAAATGGTTTCCCCAAAAGCTTAATGCTTCACCTTAGTTTTCATTTCTGATGCTTTGTGTTTTTTTTTAAAGAACCACTGCATATTTGGTATATATTGATTTTAATTTTGTTTCTAGAGACTTCAGCAGTGAATAGAGGTTAATTTGTTTTCTGAGCCATTGATTTTTCTCCTAAAAGAATGGGTTTCATTTTCAGCATCTTCATCTGATCATTCATACCACAAGTGGGTTCTCCAAGCTAACTTCTGTTGATGTCTAATATATTTTCTGAGTCATGCAACATTCCTGTGGTTATTGTAGTATCTGGTCATGATTGTTTGATTTCACACTTCATTTTTATTTCCAAATCCTCTAGAATGTTGCAGATATGTAGGAAGTCTCTAGGGGACCCCTGCCCCAATAAACAGTAGCGCTATTCTTTGTCTAGGCTCTGAGCACGTTGAGAAATCAAATAATGAATAAAGATAGAAACCAAAATATTGACATTATTTGTAATAAAAGCTAAATGGGAAAGTAAAGCTTAGGGTATTAACCAAATGAGCCTGCTAATGGGATTAGGCAAATTTAAGCACCAAATTCCAGGCAGAAATGAACCAGAAAAGCTTCCCCATTCTCACTCACTCGCCCACTTACCACGAACCTCCTGGAATTGCAGAGCAGAGCAGAATTTTGTTCTGGGCAGGCATGCTCCTTCCCAAAAGAAATAAGGGGAGAAGTCTTCCTAAATTCACCAGTCAGGTAAGTTACTACTACCTTCCCAGAGTGGAGTGAGGAAAGAGAAAGAGGCCAGGGGTTACACTGATTGAGCGTCTTTTATGGGAAGGAAACATTGGGAGAGATGGGAAGAAGGTTCCTCACTAATGAGATGCATATTGAGAAGCAACAACAAGAACTAGAAAGAGCAAGGAAATGGAAATCAAAATGTTTGCCATTCAGCCTGATTTTGCATATTTTCTAGCCATGAGGACTTGAGCAAATAATAGTATCTCCCTGAGCCTCAGTTTTCTCATCTGTAAAATGGAAATGATATCTGTTCTTCCTATCCTCCAAGGTTTTTATAAGATGACATAAAATAACGCACAATAAAAAAACTATTAAGCATGAGGGTATGATATTAGCAGATAAAAAATTACACAAAATCCTAACTGAAAATCAGAGAGGATCCAGAGTTTGCTCTCTTACTGGATCGATTCTTTCTCTCAGCTTTCAGGCAGAGTGTGGCTATTTTCAGACTTGTTTTTCAAAATGCTCCTAAGTTCCTTCACCTTCCTTCTGTGAACTTCTTATTGTCACCCTAAGGTGATAAGAAATTCCCCAGGGACCTCCTGGGCATTTCCGACGCAGGGCCCCACATTTCATTCCCTGTACTGTATTAACACGCTGCTTTCCAGCAACCACAGTACAGATGAAAGGTTTGAAATGGTTGTCTAACAAAGCAAATGATTAGGTCCCAGGAGGCCTGCTATATCTGACCCCTCACAATAGCTTGATCCTTCCTAATTGATGGGCAGGAAATCTGAGGCAAACCTGCCCCTCCTCCACGGGCCCTGTCTCCATCAGTAGCAGCAGCAACTTCCCAGTGGCTAAACCAGAAATCTGGGCTTCATGCTGGTTCCTCCAGCACCCTCCACATCCCAGGGGGAAACAACAGTCATCATTTATCGTGACTTTGTATGAGTTACCGTGTTTCCCCAAAAATAAGACCTAGCTGGACAATCAGTTCTAATGCGTCTTTTGGAGCAAAAATTTATATATGACCCAATCTTATTTTACTATAAGACCGAGTCATATACAATATAATATAATATAATATAATTAATATAATATAATATAATACCAGGTCTTATATGAATTTTTGCTCCAAAAGACGCATTAGAGCTGATTGTTCAGCTAGGTCTTATTTTGGGGGAAACAGGGTAGGTGCACTTTTAAGTGCTTTACATGTCTTACATTTTTAATCCTCAATACAAACCCACGAGATAGGCCCTATTTTATTCGCAGTTTGATTTCATTAATGAAGAAGTTAAGGCCCTGAGAGGTTATACAATTTTCCTAAGCCCCACACCTGGTAAGGGGTCTTATTGGCACGTGAACTTCCACATTCTACCAACTGCCAGTCCTGCATATTTGATCTCCTGTTTTTCAGATCTATTCCCATCTCTTCATTCTTACCATATTTGTCTAGTTGAGTCCTTCATCATCTCTCCTCCAGACTGATGCTGCTTATAACTAAAATGCCTTTTTTCTTTCCTTGGTATCTGTATAACTCTTCAAATACATCTTCTCTAACTCTGCTCACTCTACATCTTGCACTCATCCTGAGTGTTTGCAGTTCCCAGAATATAATTTGCTGTTTCAAGTTTCCATGTCTTTGAACATGCTTTTCCACTTTTTCTAATGTTTCTACTTGGCAAACTCCTATTCAGTCTTCAAGACCCAGTTTACGTATCTTCTTTACAAAGGCTTCCCAGCCATCCCAAGCATGGATGAGCAATCCTTTTTTAAGTTTTATAAGTGTTTGTGTATTTAAGTATTTATCTTCCCAAATTGACACACTCTCTGTGGTGGAGGCAACTGATGGTATTAATAGTAAAACAGAAACTCCCGTTTATTAGATGCCCACCATGTACCAGATGCTCTCCTGGGCACTTATAATCTTCATTTCTACTCTTTACAGCGACTTCGTAATATTTACAGATGAAAACATTAAGACTTACTGGTCTTTTTATAACTATACTTAGTACACTTCTGGGCAGAGGCATTCAATAATAGTTTGTTGAATTAAAAAAAAATGAATTCATAATCCTCAATTATTTATCTTTGGAAAAACATTATATTTAAATATATGTAATCCAAACAGAGATAGAATCTCAAGTCCATATAGAAATGTCTTAGAGCTATAATCTATCTGGAATTGTTTTCACTGTGCCCTATTTAACTCTATTTAAACATATGTGATATATTTTCTTGCTTTATCTTTTCTTTCAGTCTTTGAATTTCAAAAATCAAATAAATTGATTTCCAGTCACAATAGAGAATTAAGAGCACACAGAATTTTTCTTTCTAGCACAGGTACATCAAAATGATAGCTCATATATTTTAAAATTTAAAAATCTATAGTCACAGATTTTTTTAAAAGTTTCTATTGAACAGGAAACGAGTCATCCATAGTTATGAGTGAGGGCTAAGGCCACAAACTTACAAATTTATGAGCTAATACAAACCCATGAAAGATATCTAACAACCAAACAAACAGAAAAATTTGTACTCAAAGAAATAGAAATACAGCAATCCCCAAGGGTCTTTTAACTATGTTTAATATCTGAAAAGAGATCAAGGATAAAGGTTATAATAGAGAACAAAGAATTATAAAAAACTACCAACAAAAATTTTCTGGAAAATGAAAATTAATAATTGACATTAAAAAGTATCAAAATTAACTGGATTTATTTAAAGAATCATTGATTGAAAGTGAGGACATCATCCATAATACAGCATAGAGAGATAAAATGACAGAAAATATGAAAATGAAGTGAAGAGACATGTATAATAAGATAGGTTATAATGCTCTGATGTAAGTCTTCAGAATAACAAGGTATATCAAAAGTATATTAAAAGGTATATCGAGGTATATCAAACATGACAACTTTTTAAACAAAATTTCCACTCTTGAATACCTTGTAGAAGTAGAACACCAAGAAGGAAAATTCTTAAAAGCCACCAGAGAGAAACTATAAAGAATGACAATCAGATGGATGCAAAACATCTAATCAGGAAAAAGAGACTCCAGAATGGAGTCATATTTCCACAGTGACAAGGAAAAGCTATACTCAATCTAGAATTCTACACTCAACAAAAATAACATTTAACTTCCTTGAATTTTGTATTATGTGAAAGTATTCCTTTTTCCCAAAGGTAAGTGTAATTTAAGAAAAAGAGAGAGAGTGAGAGAGAAAGAATGGAATAGTTATTGTGAGGCAAAGACTAAACTAGTTTACTTTCCAAAGATCTTCCCTGAAAAAATTACTAAAGGAAGAAGAAAAATAAATCGTGAGGAAGGTAAGGGATGTAAATATTGACCGGAAAATGGAAATAATTACTGGCTGCAAAACTAGAAATAATAATTATTTTTCCTGTTTAAAGACAAGATGGACCTAAAATCCTAGATAATAACACAAAAGATAGTTAGTGATAGGTGGGGTACAGAGAAAAGATAAACATGCTAAGTGCTTGTTTTCTTTGAGAGTTGTATTTTGTAAGCACATTAAAAATTTTAGTGAAACCATTGAAAAAAATAGAACGTTTGCAAACTGGTAAAAAGAAGGTGGAAGAGAACAGAAGGCAGGAAAGGAGGAAAAAGGAACAAAACAGAAAGTATGAAAATAGAAACTCACAGTAAAATAGCAGAGACAGTCCAAACACCTCAGGAACTACATCAAATATAGCTATTAAACTCACATAATAAAGAGACTGCTAGATTGAATAAAACAAGCAAATTAAGATACTTGCATGTGAAACACCTAAGTGGAATCATTCTTTTTTCTCTGAGCTGAGTGTGTCTGTGTGTGTGAGTGTGATGTGTGTGTTGAGAGCTGGGGTGCTAATTCAGTGTACATTCTCTTTGTAAAAGATTGTGATGGCACTTAAAAGTTTTTGGGTCCAGTAGTACCATTTTAACTTTTGCATACATATTTTCACAACATATAATTCAATTAAGATTTCTTTTCACTGAAAGTTCTTCATCTGAAAAATACAGAATACTGAATATGAAGCAGATCATAATGAATATTCAAAAGGGTGATATCTATGAGAATTATGAAAGACACACCCCAAAATATAAGCTAGTTTATTCACTTTATCAGAAATAGGTCAACATTACTATTTTATTCTAAATGCAGCCATTAAAATCCCATGGAAGGAAAATTTCACGTATTATTTCACTGAAAATTTCACTGATTATTCTTTTGATAATTTTAGCCAGAAGACCTTCATTCTTTTCTGGGGCTTGTATAAATCAATTGTAACAAACTGTGCAATTATCACTCTCACAACTGACTGCTTGTGGCACATTTAAATTCCATTTTGCAAGAGAGCCAAAAACTCTCCTTTGCCTCCTAAGCTCAAAAGCCAGAAGGCAGCTGAAAAATGGACACTGCTTTGTTCTTGAATGGAGCTAATTACAGCTTGTCTGCAGCAGGATGGGTGCTAGGCAGTCAGTGTGTAAATAGAGACAATTAGACTCATTTTAAGCAGACATTACTTCTAAAAAAAGAAACAGAGCTTCAGATTTTAATTACTCTCATAGGATTTGTTACATTAAACAGAACCTGACCATTTTCCCCCCCACCATTCAGTTTAACTGAATGTGGCAATTCTCTGTCAAAAGAATGTTCTAATTTTAACATTTCTACAGATGGTTTGGTAAGAATGTGAAGTTTATTCCTCCTTTCTGTCCTCACTAGATTTATTTTAATCCTGCATCACTGTCAGTTTAAAATAATTTGCATAGTATTGAAATATGTATGTTCCTGTACCTTCTTAGAATCATAATTTTTAAAATTCAACCAAGCAGCCATTTATTAAACCCTATGTATGTTTCCAAGCATTTCACTTAATGCTTCGGAAAGATTTTCTTGCTTAATCCTTATATCTACTTTATGAGGAATGTTATTCTCATTTTATAGTTGAGGAAACTGAGGTGTGTTTACTTGAACAAGGTCACACAGGTAGCTAATAAGTAGTGGAGCCGTGATTTAAATCTAGTTTACATCCAGAGCCCTTTCCTGCAAGCAGAAATCAGAAAGTAGTTCCAAATGGTGCCTGCCCCCAAGAAACTTGGCTCAACTACTGTAGGAATTTTGGCTATGTGGGTGGTGGTGGTGGTGGTGGTGGTGGTGGTGGTGGTGGTGGTGGTGGTGGTGTGTGTGTCTTCCTGGGAGAGGAAGCCTGCATTCTTGGAGTTTACAAGTTGTCCAGATGCAAGGTTATGGGGGTCAGGACTGGGAGAGGATGGTGGTGACAATAGAGTGAAAACTGGTTCAAGGAAATGTCTCAGATGAGGTGGTCCTGTGCTCTTGTAGGTTTTTAGGCTATGGTCCAAGATCAAACGATTGACCTTTCTCCAAGATCTGTTAAGCTTATGGACAGATGACTGTTTTGAGATGCTCCGTTTTCTAATTTATTTTTATTTTTCTGTTTCCGTGTTCTGAACCTGGCCCCATTGCATTACCTCACTGATCGTTCTCGCCTCTCTATTTTCCTATTTTCTTTCTCCTCTCTATTATCCACATTGTATTACACAAGTTACTGATTCATTGTATGTTGTTTGAGATGCCGTTTGTTTGTTTTCAAAATGACATACCTCAGCTCAGATAGAATCACCTGTCCTTAAATTACTTACTTGGTAAGAACAACAAAGCCATGTGCCAGAATGTTCTCTAACCGACAAAATCCCTCCGTGGAAAAGAAAAATGTATCACTTTGTTGTTGTTCATTGAAAATTAATCAGTAATTCTTTTATTCTTTTTCATAGCCAGATCCTGTTTAGCCATGCCTAGAATTCTTTGTAGCATATAGGCTTGAGATTTTAAAATAAAATGGGATACAAGGGGGACAGGTGCTAAAGAAAAAATAGAGGTAGGGAAGGTATTTTTATAATTTGAGATCTCTCTCTCTCTCTCTCTCTCTCTGTCTCTCTCTCTCTCTCCCCACCCCCCCACCCCCAAACCAGGCATTTGTTTAATGGGGAGTGCTCTCAGATCAACATCTATAGGGAAAGGGAAGGAAACAGGACTGGGCAGAAGTAGGTGCGTTGTGATGCTATCACAATAGACATCTCATCTGATCCCACAGGGAGGGTTGGAGCCTGGGTGACCCTTCAGAATGGTCTCAAATTGAGGCAAGGAGGGTGAGCCTTTATACCCCATATCAACCAATCATTGACTGCAGGCTGCCCCCAGGGATGAAGTGAATCTATTCAAACAAAGGCCATTAGGAACTGGAGAAGTTCAGAAGTCAGATGAGACTATGGTGACAAACCCGCCAAACTCTGGGCAGCTGGAGGGGTGAGTGCTTCGGTCCTAAAGGTTGGGGTGAATCTGGGTGGCACAAGTAGCATCTACTAGAGTTTTTTCATTTTATTTCTTAATTATGAAATACTTCAGAGATACACATGGAGAATAACATAACAAACACACACATCCCCATAATCCAGCTTAAGAAATAGAACATTACAAATTCAGCTGAATTACACTCAGCATACCTTTATCCAATCTCATTTCTTTCCCTCCCTCAAGAAGTAACTGCTATTTAAAGTTGATGTTTCTCTTTTTCAGGGAAGGTGACCAATTATCTTGGTTTTCCTAAAACTGGGGGATTTCCCAGGATATGGAACTTCCAGAGGTAAAATAATGAAAGTTCGGGGCAATCTGGGGTGGTTGGTCACCCTAACAGGCATATTTTATACTTTTACTATGTATACATCAATTCACAAATAATATATTGTATTATATTCTATATTTAAACTTTAAGTAAATAAGAACATGCTGCATTATCATTCCACAATTTGCTTGTTTTTCAAGCTCAACATAATTTTTGTGAGATTGAGTCATATGGGTAATTATAACTCAAGTTCATTCATTTTCACAGCTCCAGAAGATTCTACTGTTTGGATACAATCATACTTTATCCATCCTGCTGTTAATGGGACATGTTGGGTTCTTTATAGTTTTTCATTTTAAGTGCCTCAATTAGCATTACTGTATCTGTCTCTATGGACATGTCTGAGAGTTTTTCTATGCAGGAGTAGAATTGCTGGGCTGTCTTATATGCATGCATCTTCACCCTTATGAGTTAACTGGAAAATCGCTCTCAAAAGTCACTGCACTAATTTTCGTCCCCACTAGCTTTGTTTTGGGTGATTGCTGTAGCACATTTTTACCAAAGTTTGGTATTATCAACTTTGAAAATCTAAGGGGTGTGAAAATCTAAGTGATGTGAAACTCTTGCTTTTTTTTAAACAATAATCTACTGTTTTTACTCTTCCATATTCATCTTTATATATGTTAAAATGTAAATATTCACCAGATTTTGATTCTGTAGGATAACGATTTTGTTCTCACCATGAACTTCTTGAGGACAGAATTCAGGTTTCATTGTTTTTTGAATAGCTGGAAACTATCACAACGCTTGTCACATAGCAGTCACTCAGTACATGCTTGTTAACTTACTGATCAAATTCATTCTGTTCTAGTTCTTGATAATGATTTCTTCCTTAAATATTTATGGAGGACCTAATAGTCACTATTAATTTATTCAACAAATCTTTATCAAGTACCTACCATGTTCTCAGCACCGTTTTAAGTGGGAGAATGTAGCAGACAAAAATCCATGTTAATCTAGGGTTACGTACTTAGCTCCAAGCTGCAGCAGATGGAGATCCGCAGATGAGCTGGCAGGACAAAGTGCTCAGAGAGGACCGCATGAAGGAGGTGAGGCTTAAGGGAGCCGGGGAGGATGGTGCACTTAAGGTGTCTTGTGGGAAGATGAAAGGGACTGAGATGAAGGGAATGGAATGTTTGTGTCACAGTGAAGAGAGCAGAGTTCAGGAGTGTAGGAGGGATTTTAAAGTTCAAGCCATGGAGTAGACTCAATGAAAGGCCTTGGAAGGAAGTTCAAAAATTCATATTTGTAGAGTAAAAAACACTGACTCTAAAGTTTGGAAGGAAAGGAGCAACATGACAAAAGATCTGTTCAAAGAAGATAGGTGTGGTTGTGGCCTGCAGAATGTGTTTAGCATGAAAAGTCTAGAGTCGGGAGTCAAATAGACACTGCTGCAAAAAGCCAGAAGCCTGGGGGCCTCCTAGACCACACACACACACACACACACACACACACACACACACACACTCTGACCTGCATCCAGGGATCCAGGGAGAGGCCAGGTTGCACTGATCCTGTCTCTTTTGTGGCTCCTGGAGTCACAATGCTGGTGGATGGTTCCCTAAAAGGCAAACCCAACCATGTCATTCCTGTTTTATATCCATCAGCAGCCTCCATACACCTCACAATAAAATCCAAGCTCCAAAATACGGTTCACAAGGCCCCACACGTGCCAGCTTTGCCCACCTGTGCCCCTACCCTCAGGACTCTGCATTCCAAGCCATGAATGAGGTTTCACGTTTTCATACCTCCGCATCCTGCCACTCTACCTACTCAAACATGTTTCCCTGAATGTCTGGAAACTCCTGTTCTCCCACCAAGCTCCAGCTACTGCATTAGGTTCGTAGAGAAGCCTTTTCTGGACACTTAAGAGAAATCACCACTCATTCCCAGTGAACATCTTCATATACTCACCACACTGTGTTTGTAGTGATGCTTACAAGTGTGTCTTCCCTGCTAAAGAGTAGGCTTTTTGACAGCATAATCTGTGTCAAACCATGTGCGTAGATAGCACTTTCATTAGACTGCAAATTCTGTAAGAGCTTGACCCATATCTATTTTGTGCATCATTACTCAAGGCTGAGCACATACAGGCAATTAATAAATCTTTGTTGAATTTATTTAAGATAGCAAGTACTTAATACATGTTGAATGAATGAGTCGCAAATGTTAGGTCATCGGAGGGGAGTTGAGCTAAACTTTCCATCCACCTAGGGATTCATATTTTTTGACTCATTGCCTGTTGATTAAAAATTGTAAAGCTAGCCATCTGCAGAAGCCAGTTTATACAATATATAGTGTCCCCTTTGAGATATGCCTACTGTTGCGTGCCTCACACTCAGGCATTTAGTTGGTACATCTGTGTTGCTGAAGATGGTGATGATATCACGCGACAGCAAGTGTCCTCAGTTAGTGATTCAAGAGCTGGAAGTATTGAAGGGCTTACTAACTACCTCAGTCTCACGCCCCAGAAGATACAAAATCTTCCGGTTTACTGCTCTCACTCAGAGGCTTTTTCCTTCTTAGCCAACACTTCTTTTTTGTGTGCACATTTCATCAATACCAGTTGCAAGCGAGGTCAAAGCCATTTAACTTCAAATAAAGCCAGCCAGAGCATAGGACCTTGAAATTTAAAACCACAAAGTGAGTACAAAGTGAACAGTCATTTTATGTACTTTCTGGACATCACAGATTTCTTTTCAGACCAAAGGTCGTTACATGGGGTGCTCTCCTGCAAGTTGAGAAGAAAAGGGGAACATTCAAACAGCCCAACACCTCATGCATGTGGGCATGCTGTAAAACCCAGCACAGTGTTCAGGCCCTAGCAGGTCTGCACTTGAATGAACGAATGAATGTTATGGTACCAAAGATGGCAACCACACAAAATGTAGGAGAAAAGCAACTCTTTTGTTGCTCTTATTCTTGAGAATTATTTCACATTGTAGCTTGATTTTGTTTGAAGAGAGTCCAAGCATTTCCTTCCTGTTTCTGATATTTCATAGCTCTAAATTATACTTTAAGTCCTCCTTTTCCTTCTATAACTTCCCTTTTGCTCCCTGAACAAAGGCCAGAATCTTGGCCAGGCCTTCAGGTTTTACACAGTGTGAATCCTTTCCCCACTCTGCAAGCACCTCACACTGCAGCCCAAGGGAACTCTCTGCTATCTCCACATGTTCCAGAATTTCCCACCTGTGCCTTTCCTCACACGATGCCTCCAGCTGGAGAGTGCTTTTGTGCTGGCTACAGAATGGGGTGGCAGGATTCAGAGCTTCCGCTATGGTTCAAGACTGTCTCCACCATTTACTATGGTCAACTTGGAGTGAGTTACTTGTGCTGGTGGGTTGCTTGCTTGCTCCCAGACACACCCCTTTCCCTGCCCCTGCTCCCTCCCCTCTGAGTGCTACAGGCTGTGTTTTCCAGACCCAGGTCGGCCAATGGAAGGCAACAACCAGTGCATCATTAGAAGACAGGAAAAGGAGAAGCCACAGCGTTTCTCCTTTCTCACTGCCTTAGGCAGCATCTCTGGCAGCAGCTGCATCACTTCCTTGGCTCCAGCTCCCGCCAGACAGGCCTGCTGTGGTTTCAACTTCCTGGGATGGGAAGACAGGGAAGGAGTCCCCAGGATCTCAGCTGAGCCCTGAATTCTGCTGTGCCTGAAGCAGTAGGATGTACCCTCTTCGATTCTCACTTATGTGGGCCAATACATTCTTTTAAGCTTCAGCTATTCGGCTTGGGTCTTTCCACCACTAGTGGCAAATAGTCTTCATTAGTTTAATCCCTCAAGTAAGAAGTAACTTCTCACCTATCAAGTAGGTAGGAGAAAAACTGTTTTTAAATCACTATAAGGCAGGGAAAGGCTACTTGGGGTAGGAGACCTAGAAGCGCAGAAGATGGAGGGTGACGTCCATTATGACGTGTGAAGAGACAGAGCCAAGGCATCTGGCTTTTATTCAGGTTGGAATGGGAAGCCAAGGAAGTTTTCTGAGCAGTGATGTGTCAGGATTCAAGCTGAGCTGTAGGCAGATAACTATGGGCGCAGTGTGGGCTGCAGGGCCCCTGCACAACTCCAGGGGGAGCCATATACCTAGAATACATCGTGAATGGTGCTCTAGAGTTGTACGATGTGCAGCCTTGAGCCATGGTGAGAAGCTGAAAGTGTGGTCAAAGAGCTATCCGAGGCTACCGTCTTCCAGGAGAGAGGTTGAGAAGGCCATGAACTTGGGCAGTAACAGAGGAGAGGGGACGGATTTAAGACACATTCTAAACTAATTTGAAAGTTTCCATGAGGGGAGGAAGGGATGTCATCAGAAATACGGGAGTCAGGAGGAAGAGCAGATTTTGTGAGGATGGAAAGTTCCTTCTCAGATAAGAGATTTTGAGGGAGTAACGGGAGAAAGCTGATTGCTGCTGACAATGGAACTGGGGCTTGGGGCAATAGGGCTGGAAATAAAGATCTGGAAATCATTCACCCAGAAACGGTGCTGGAAAAGACAGTTTGGAAGAAATTGCAGAGAGAAAATAGTTGTTAGAGGAAGCTGAGGAATGGTCCTACAGAGTAGCTACGTGGAAAGGGCAGAGAACGAACACAAGTCAGACAACAGGAGTAAGGAGTGAGGGATCAGAGAACGATAAGAAAAATCAGAAGCATGTCAGGAGGATCAAGGGAGAGTTCAAAAAGGAGGGGTTGGCCAGTCTCACACCCCCTTCTCCCTCCCCAGTAATCACTGAAGCATTTGTCAAGATGGAGCTTTCGTCAGCCTGGGTCCCTCTACAATGAGCAGACACCCAGGTGACTTGATGGACGTCTAGTATGAAAGAGAGCAACGTTTTTTGCTATGAGCCACGAAGAGTGTTTTATTGTTTCTGCAGCAAAGCCTAGCCCATCCTGACCAAATATATGGCGGTCACTTGGAGATGAGGAAGTGGGGAGAAAAAGAAGAGAGAATGTGTAGTCAGAGACTTGAACATGTTTGTAGCATCAAGGGGGTAATCCGGGAAAGAGGGAAATTGAAGATGTAAGAGAGGGTGTAGTTGGTTGGTCTTGGCTCTGGGCGAGACCAGTGGCTGTGTTACACCTGTGCAGGTACATCAGCTCACCACACACCAGGCCACCGGGTATGTGGCCGACACCTAACTATGAGACATTCGTGATGGGCATCACCAGCACATTTTTCTGCCCTATGAATCACTTCTGTGGGAAGCTAAAGAGGGGATGAGTAAGCATTTATCTAAGAAGATTTATTGTCAGGCCTTCTTTCACAAGCAGAGGCATGGAAGAAATATCTCAGTGCCTCAGCTTTGTCATCTGTAAAACAGGGATAATAGAATATACCTCCTAGCGTTCTAAAAATTAAATGAGTTACTATATGCAAAGCACTTAGAACTTCGTCTGGCACAAAGTGAGTTCTATTTAAGTGTGATCTCAGAACCCCTTCAGGTTTTAGGAAGAAGTTCTAAATATGGGGATGAAATCACTAGTAACTTTTTTCTTTTTGCAACCATTTAAATCAGGAAAAACTGAAAAGGCCAGCAAAGTTCTGCTGTCCTAGGAGGCACACAAGCGTGGTAAGCAATGAATATATTTGACACCTCTATCGGTTTCAAAGTCAGTGTTGTTAATCAATCTTAATTTATCTTGTATACAGTTGTGCCGTTTCATCTAATAGGAATTTCTTAGGAGGAAAAAAACAGACATGGAACAGGTAAAAAGCCCATGAACACTTTCAAGGAGTCATTGAAAGTCATATTGGGACAGCATTTCAGGGATAGGAATGACTATGGCTGATAACAGAAACTCTGGACATTTCAGACTGTGTCTACAAAACACCAAAACTACCAACAGAAAAAGTCAGCCAATCTATTGTTTTATCTACATGTTTCCCAGGCACTGGTTTGACAAATCTTATTGAGCTTATTTTGACACTGTAACAGAATGGTTGGAATGGCTTCTCTAGAAATCGGGGAGTGAGGGTCTAGAACGTTTTATCTCCCACTCAGAAAAGGGCTTTGGGAGATCCCGAATGGGCCAATTCACGGAAGTCTCCAGGATCCAGGCATAAAACAAAACTCGCTGATCTGGACATCATTGATATTCATCCTCAGTAGCATCCAGTATTTGAGCATTTCCAGCCATCAAAAATGCAGATTTGGATGTGAAAGAACCCAGGGAACATATCTGCATCATATTGGTCTCAATGACCTTGAAAGAAAAGGTCAATGCTGGAAAATGATGGCTCCTTGATGCAAGACACCTCCCCAGGTAGCTCAGACCAAATTCAACCATATACTGGACTTGTTTTCCAAGAGTATTAGACAAATCAATCATGCATAGCCTTTTAAGGAAAACTGCCTGGCTGCAGCTTCTGCTAAGACAAGTGAACCAAGCTACTTCTTCCATCAAGGTAACCATGCTCTAGACCATGTGACTAATTTGTTCACCATGCTGATTGATCAAGGGGATAGACATGGGATCTAAGGGCAGTCAATTCATTGGTTAAGCAGTAACATGGGCAGTAACCTAAAAAAATCAGCCTGAAAAGTAACAATGGTAATTAAGTCAATCAAATTCTCTCTTGAGACTGAACCGGCACATAATATTAGGTAGTTTGGGGGGCAGGATGTAGGGAGATACAAGACAACACATACAGAGAAGCAGAAACTTGGAGGCTGGCTAGAGTATGTTCATGGCCGAGCACCAGAGTGAAAGGGTGGGAAATCAGGCTGCCGAAGGGAGATGAGATTAGCTCTTTTTGTGAGCCTCACTGTACAGGTATTGCTGGGTCGCTGCCAGATTCCTGTTGTCCTTTTGGTTTCGTGTATCCCATGAAACAACCCATTATTAGAGAAAGTTGAAGTGACTCTGTCTCTTGCAATCAAAAGAGATGACCTAACACACCAGGTCTTCCCAGGATGCCTATGGGTCTCTTGGGGTTACAGGCCAGCCAGGCATATGCTTCAAAGGTCCACAAGGTGTGTGACTCACAGCAATGCTTTTTATAGGACAAATTTTTGTTATCTGCTGGAGCAGCAGGACAAGGCACTGAGATGTCAAACCACAGGGAGCAGTTGCTCGAAGCTGTGTTCCTCCGACATAACTGAGGTGGCTGGAGGGAGACCAAATATTCCATAGAGTTATGGAAACATCCTTGTAGTAGAGACGTGCGTATCTTGATTTTTAAAGCAAAGGCTTACCCAGAGAAAGCTCAGATGCCCTTGTTTCCAATCCCTTGTTTAGGATTTGATTCTTACTGCTCTATTTTCTGAGTAACAATTGGTAGTAATTTTCATTTTCTTTTATGGGCTCCTGATCTGAAGAAATGAGAAAAGACAAGCCGTTCTCATCAAGGTATTTTATCCCATGGGTAAAATCAATCACAAAGAAATGAATGGGCTACAAAGAGAACACCACACTTGTTTTTTTAAATCATTTGAATGAAGATTTTTCTCCTGGAGAGCGTGACCGGTCATACCACTGTATCCCGAGCACATAGCATAGTGGTTGGCTCAGGGCCGGCACTCAGAAAAATCGCTAGATGAGCAAATGAATGGACTGATGTTTCACTGCATTGTGGTCGAATAGGTCACTTTAGAACCAATCACAAATACAGGCAATACAAGGAATCTGCTGGGACAGACCTACTGCCTTTAGGACCCACTGGAGAGGCCAGCAACTGGGGCGAGTCACATGACCCCTGGGACAATTACCACTACCATCTTGACTTCTCAGAGGCTCAGAGGTTGGTTTTCACTCTGCAGCTAACAGGCTCCATCAACAAACTCCCTGGCCTGCGTTTCCTCATCTCTTCGAAGGAATTAGGTAGCAGCAGGAGCCTTGCTAATAACCTAATTCTGTATGTCATGCTCTCACAACCCTGACAATAATTATTTTACAACAAAAAACATGGATAGTAAGAGGAACTTTCTAACACTTTCTTCTGTAAAACTGCAGCATTCTGTTGTGTTAATGTAAGAAAAGAAATCGGTACCTTCAAGGCCGCTCTGCTCTGCTCGCCATTCCTCTCCAAAAATAAGGTCACGTTTGCAGCTTCTTGAAACTCTTACCGTATTTTCTCAGGAAAGGCCTTTTCACAGTGGGTGGATCAACAATTTGAACTAGAAGTTCACTTTATATGCACAGACGTTTATTTCCATCAGTAAAAGGCTTTTTTTCCTTCCCTCCTTCCACACTTAGGCATTAAACGCAGAAGATGCAATTGTGAACAAGTGAGACATAGAGTTCCCATCCTAGGTTTGGTGAGGGATTTAGGTAAGTGGGAAATAGTTTTAGGTGCCATACAATGACAGGAAAAGTGTAAGTTGGGAAGAAAGTACACTGGACGCATCCAACCCAGGCTTGGAGGGTCTGGAAAGTTTGAGTAAGTGATGTTTAAGCTGTGACAGGAAAGGTACCTGTGAGCCAAGTGAAGGGATTGGGGATAGACAGGGTCAAGTCAGAAGAATAGTGCCTCTGAGGACTTCACTCTTCTCCCTTCTTAACTTGCCCTTTGAGCTCCACTGATTTCAAAAGCTGGAGTGCTCAGCAGTGTTGACTTCTTTTTTTTTTAAACCTGTAGGGAGACCTAGAACTTCAAACATTGTTTTTGTTGATGTTTAAGGTAAATGCAAACTATTGCAAATTGCTGTTTAAAGGCACTTACCTTCATTTCACCTCAGTGCTTAGGATTAAAATTTTAAATGTCACATTCCACTCTTGCGATACACACCACAGTTTGGCCTATTCTTCCACAGCTGTGTTTTGGGTTCCCGAGCACCTAGCATGCTGGGATGCATTATTGGAGGGGTCTACATGACATAACTCTGTATCACATTTTCGGGGCTGTGTGAGAAAAATTTAAATTTATTTATTCCTTTTGGAAGGAGCATATGAACCTGCTCACTCAGAGGACAATCACTGACTTTTAAATGCTTTTGAAAATGGAGATTCTAGGGCCACCTACAGTAGTATCTTTTACTGTTATCTATTTCCATTGCACTGTCAGGAAATTGATTTTAATTGTTAACATAAGTATTTTGTACTAGATTTAACTTCTTTTCCTCATCATTCATCCAGCAAACTCCCAGAGCACTGTCCTGAGGATCAAATGTAATACTTCATTATTCCAAGAACAACACTTTGAACATAGGTAAGTGCTTTATAAATGTTAAATTAAAAACATAAGAATACACTAATCTCTAAATCAATTCAAGCTTAGAATATTTAAAATAAAGGGTAGTTCAAAAACAATTAAATCAAGCTTTTTCTCAGAAGAAATAAAGAAGCAGCAGGATGTGACACTCCCGTGGATTTTTAAAATGATGCCACTCAGGTCCTATTTTCTTTATCATATTAACATGAAAAGCAGATCAAGTTTGTGTAAAAGATAAAACTAAATTTATCCTTTAAACAAAATTCAATTAGTCAATCCTAGTAGGTAGTTTCTACTGTCAGCTTTCTTGAGCATTCATTTCCTCCTCTATTAAAAGGAGTTCATTTATTAACAGATATTTACTGAATGCCTACTATGTTCCAGGCGTTGGTTTAGGCTTTGGAAACACAGTGGTAAACAAAACAGATGCAATTTCAGTCTTTATGGTGCTTCTATTCTAATAAAGACAACACTATATCATGGAATTGTTCAGAAGATGGGATGTTAATATAATTGCTTTGTGAGTTGCAAAGTGCTATATAAACCCAAGGTTCTTAAATGTGACAACTGTTTTACTCTTTTTTATCTCCCATAACTCAGTAGGTTTTAGTAAATCGTGATTTGAGTAGATATTTCAACTCTGCTATGTTTGACCACTAGGGGGCCTCAACAAGTCATACCCAACACTAATCCATTCTATTTATTACATTCTTTCATTCCAATATAAGTTGTGAGACAATTTATCAAATGTCATTTAAGAAAGTTGGACATATTAAATAAAATGTATTATATGAAACTCTAAAAGACTAGCCACAAAAGGTTAATTATAATAGATAACACATACCATGTACCCACAAATCATGCAATAAGTATTGTGCTGTTCCTGACAGAATACAGAAAACTAAGAAATACTGTATATTAATGTTTTATCACTGTAATCTCTCAAAACAAACCACTTCATCACTATCCATACTTCATTTAAGATAAATCAATGTCTACATAATTTTTAATGGCTGCCTGGCATTCTATTTTATGTTTATACCAATATTAATGATGTGCTGTGATTAACATCCTTTTAGCTAAATCTTTGCATGTGTTATTTCTTCAAGATCAAGTCTTATTGTGTTTTTCTACAAGAACAACACAGCATATTTGCAGGAAAACAGTTCAAATTTAATATGTCTTTATATCTTCAAATTTACCAGCAAATGTTTCGTTAATATTTTCAGAAAATTAGCCAAAATCTCAAAACATAAATTTAATTTAAAAATTTTACATTCACAAAGGTTAGGAAAAGTTAGTAAGAATTTTATCTAAGTGGCGCTTTTGTGTTTTCTTTTTTTTTGAAACATCACAGGAAGTACATATTGAATTAACTGCTTTTTATAATTGCCCTGATCATGAATATAGGAAAAATAGTTTTCAAGAATATTCTAACTGTATTTAACTGTGAAATTAAAACAGAGTTAAAGAAATTGAAAATTCCTACTAGCAGTAGCCTTCTGTGAACATAATACTTGTGTTATCTCTAGAATTCTGCTTTAATAACTGATAAATTATTTCTATTACCTGAGAAATTATTTCTATTACCTGAGATTATTAAATATAAGTCTAGCCATACTAAGACAAATTTCTAGCAGATATAGCAATTTGGGGATCAAATACTGTTACTTAATAGCATAACCTTATAATATCCTGGGTGCAGTGAAATAAGTTCCAAAAGTATAAAGAAAGCAATTTAAATAGGAATAAAATTAAAACTATTCTCTAATATGAATGCTTCATATATGCAATTTCTCACATGAACCAAGCGATCAGCACACACAGAAGAAACAAACTGAGAACTTGGTATATATGTTCAAATTTTAATACTTGAGAAAATATAAGTTAAAATCTGATACAAACACTGCTGGCTCAAGAAAATATACACAAATTTGTATTCAAAGAGTCAGTATGTGAACCTGGATATAAGAATGTATCATAACAGCCTGTTATGGAAGCCTTTTAAAGAAGCAATCGTTTTTTAAATCAGTAGAAATAGATTACAAAAGGAACAGTAACTTTTTTCTCAAAAAATTTCCTTTATCAATAACTATAAACTCGGTGTGGAGAGGGAAGTTAGAGGTCACCTAACTTATCAAGGCATATTGAAGATATAAGCCTTAAACATCTAATGTAAGACCAATGTAAAAATAATCGGAATTTCATTTTCCTCTGGAGAGTAATTTGACATATTAGTTATGTTAACAATTATAGCAAAAACAAAAAAAACAAAACAACCTTATTCCATTATTTTTTGAAAGTACATACTATTTCCTCTGGTTACTTCAGTAATCTAAACTTAATATTAACTTACTAAATATTAAATGAAAATCTTATATATTCTTGCACTAATATTCAGAAGTGAAAACATCTTTCCATCTTCAATATATTTTTAAAATTGTGAAAATGATTAGAGGCCCTAGCTCTTTAACATTTCAAAGTACATATCTTTCAGCCATTGTTTATTTTTTAAAAATGTATATTTTGGAAAGGTAATCTTTATATAATGAAAAATTCATTCAACATGAATATAATTGGAGAAATTCCCTACTGAGGAAGAAATAAGGCTATTTATAATGTAATTTCCAATTTTTCAAAAAAACAGTTCTTGGAATTTGTGCCAGATGTCTGTGGGATACTTTTACTTCTGACGACTCTCAACACAAAGGTTATTGTTGACATACTGTAAAGTCTACTTGGATTCATAGGTTGGCTGTAGTATCATTTACTTTTAAGTTCTAGAAGTTACTGATAAAGAAGTATTGTTTCATCTCACAAGGGAATAAACACCTTCTTGAAAGTAAAATTCTTCCTCTTTGAAAGATGCATTAAATATTTCTGACCACTAAAAATGTAAAGCTTCTAGCATTTCTCGAACATTAACTTCACTTTCCAAAGATGTTTGTATTCCCTCTCTCAATGCCCAGATCAACAGTAGAACTAAACCAAATATTTGGTTCTTTCAAGGGAAGCATCAATTATTCCAAAATCTGGCTTGCATATATCTTTTATTTTAACTGTATTGCTCAGACAAAAGATCACTTAGTTTTATATAGTTTTCTTACTTTATAATCTATGGAACATTAGTAGTCAGCTTAAGATGCTTGTTCCATGATTGCACATTTGTGTAAACCATTATTTTTCTTTAGAAAACACATTGTAGTTTAAAATAGAAAAACACAAACCTCACTATTGAATATAACAACCTGTGATAACTGATAATACTGTAAAGTTATTAAACATACCCCTAAAACTTCTGAAAGTACATTAGTAATTTTTTAAATAGTCACAATCTATTAAAAAACAAATTATTTACAAACTATGAAGTCACACATGATCTAGATATAGATATGTTCCTCAGAGAATCTGCCCACAGAGCAGAAAATGCTGCATACGCACTGTTCACTTGCCATTGAAAACTTGAAGGAAGCATGATTTTATACAAGAAAATTACTGTTAGTTGGAAGAATCTAATTAAAACTGGCATTGTGCTATCTGAAGAAAAATAACCACCCGACAGAATTTTTATATAGCACCATTCTCAGATTCTTTATCACTTTAAAAATTGTTAAAATGTAATTCTGATTTAAAACATTAATGTAAAAATTCATATCTGCATTCACAGGAAACTGCATTATTAAAAAGTACTTTAATACGCTGTAAGTTTCTAAATCAGTTTCCCCTTTCACATTGCACAACATCCATCCATCTAAAATATAAGGTGTAAATTCTTATAATATATGAAAAATCTTGTTTACCAAATTTGTTTACCTTTCAATACCTTATTTTTTTCTTTCTTTCTTCTTCTTTTTTTCTACCAAAAATGTTGGTAATAAAATACTACCAATGTTAATATAAGCCAGTTAAAAAATCAGTTCCTTCTGATTTGGAAAGCTTAAAAAAAAAGTAGTAAGAATTTCACCAAACCCAGAATAATGCCAAGCTAATCTTCAGCAGCCACTGGTACTTGGTATTGTATGATCAGCAATCCTGATCAGAAACTTACATCACATGTCGTGTGTAAAACAAGTGCCAAACCATTGCTAAACCGTTTTTACCAAAATAATTAATATTAAGAGTACCCTCATTGCTATTAGCAGGTATATCACCTATCTATATAAACCTATACTTAATACAGATTCAAAAATATAGCAAATATAGTTATAGCTCTAGTAGTGTTATTTGACTTTACATTTCCATTAAAGGGTGGATATTAATGAAGATTCTATGGAAGGAAAATCAGATAAACGTCGATAACCTTGTGGTGATTTTACAATTCACCACGGGCACCTCAAAAGGGTACCTTCTGGCAAATTCAGGTATGTAAATCCTACTGAACCCTCCCTCACCCCAATCTCTATCCCCATCCCGACCCCCAACCCCAATACTATTGTACTTAATGTCTGAACTTATTTGGACAAACACAAATAGGAGAACCTTTTAAGGTGTGAAGCTAACAGTCACTTTCTTCCTTTCCTGTTTTCTTAAAATAGCACATTTGTATTTATTTTCTAGGTTTCTTACTTCCAGTCATAACAAAATAATGGTCATTGTCTTCCTTTTTCTTTGCAGTAGGTTTTTTGTCTCCACTGACAGTGTCCTTACTAGATGAGGGTGATTTCCTGGTTGAAGCTGGGGCTTTGCCACCTTTGAGGGGCCCTTTGGCTGCATACTGGCTCTTAGTGGCAGTCTGTGCTGCCTTTGGTACAGTTTGCATTTTGGCAGAAGACTGAGGAAGACTCATGATGGACAGTGGGGTACGGCCAGGGGACTTGGAGGAGCTGGGTCCTATATTCTGGGATGTACTTTGACTCTGAGGCTGCTTTTGTGAAACTATATTCTTATCTTTTGATTCCTCTGCAGCTTTTGCAAGAGCAACTGAGGATACAGCAAGTGGCTGGTTTAATTTCAAGGCTGACTTGAGTTTCTGTGCTGGCACCATCCCTGCTGATGGGGCTCCATCAGATGGCTGAGACCGAGTTCCTAGACCTGTGGTTATGGTTTTGGAACTGGATTGTGTAATTTTTGTAGGGGTCTGGGCAGAAGGAGAAGGTTTAGGTAGCTCTCGACACTTTGATGATGAATTTAAATGTGCAGTTGAGTGAGATACTGCATTATCCCTGGAAGATATGTAATTGTGTTTCAAGTGCTTTGGTTCCGTTTTTCCAGAATGCTTATTTGGCAAAAGTGTAGACTCAGGCACATCTCTTGACTTCTGGGCTGGAATAAACTTGGCCTTCCGAGTATTAGGTGATGAGATATCTTTTCTCAATGACACCGATACACAAGGTGCAGTTCTCGATAAAGCTGGTGAAGAAATGCTTCTACTTACTGGATTTAAAGAAGCAAGTGAAGATGATGCATTGTTTGAAGGAGCTTGTGGTTTCTTTATTATGCCTTTTGAAGACTTGAGTTTGAGATGAGAAGGCACTGCTGGTGAATTTGGCATTTTAGAACGGACTGACACGGAGCCCAGATTACTTCCTTTCAAGGAAGAGGCCGGCAGCAACACACCTGGTGGACATACCTGCTTTTCTTTGCTCCTTGGAATACCAACTGGCGTGCCAAGTCTTGGTTTTTGTTTCGGAAACATGCTGACTGCTGACAACGGATTCATTTCAGGAGGCTGAGGTGTTCTGGCAGGCGAATCAGGTGTACTTTCATTAGAAACTCCTTTTTGAAATGCTAGAATTTTTTGTTCTAGCGTAGCAAACTGCAATATTCGACAGGGATCATATTTAAGCAAAAATCCTTGGAGAGTATCCCAGCCTCCACCAACACGGACCATGACATGTTTTCCATGAAGCATCTTTCCCCCAAAAGAAAGTGAAAAATAAAGGTGTAAAACTGTAAGGTTCAGTTACAATTCATTAGCAGTCACAATTTGTGATGTCTGTGATCTGTGAAATTCAGAGTATCTGGCAATAGCTTTACTGTAAATTGACAGTCTCTTCCGTGTATTATTAAAATAAATATAATCCATATCGAATCAAGCAACTAACAAAACAGTATCCTCCAATTTGTAAGAAAGATATTTACACATGACTTGCATCCTAAAAAAATCCAAATTACTAACATACAAAATTGCAAAGGCAATATTGTTCAAAAATTTGAATACTGAAGGAATAAGAGAGAGAGGAGAAATGGGGACTTATAGAACAAAAAAAAATGCCTCATAAAAGCAAATAATTATGAAAGACATAAAAATGACTAAAACTTGTACTTTACAATTTAATAAATTACTTTTATATGTGTTGTATCAATTTAATTTTTCAGAAACTTTGATATAATTTATTGCTATTTCTTTGCAGATAAGAAAATGATGCCTCTGAGAGATTAAGAAAATTGTCCCAGATCACAGAGCTTGGCCTGGCCTTAAATACATCAGGCTGTCCCCACCCAAATGCTTTTGTGCAGGTAAGATACATCCTGGGTCTGCGAGCGCAGAACAAGCTGGATTTCAGCCCTCTATCCATTCAGCAGGCAAATCTGCACAATTGGATGAGACTGCCCTGAAAATTTTTATTCTAAATCCCATGTGCTATATACACTATTACTACAGCATATTGTCTTAAAAAAAGAAAACTAATTAAAAGAAAGTACAAGTAGATTTTCTGTGTGAATTGGGTGGAGTGTGGGGAGGTAATCACAGTATATGAAATAAAAGAAAAGATGAATGTTGAAATTACATTTTTAAATACTTTGTATTATATTCCTAAATGGGGAATAAAATAGCTCTTGTATCAGAAGTGGACAGAAAGCTGAACAGGTGAAACTTCAATCTCCTTATCAGCAAAGGAGACAATAAATTGCAAACTGCAGATGGGGCAAAGGAAGGAAATGAGTGTGTGTATCAGCATGTTGGTATATGTACTGATGCGTGTCGATGAAAAAGGTTTTATACTTAAAACACAAAGTTTATGTTATTATAAACTGCAATGTTTCTATTTCCTTTTTTTATTATTGATATTTAATGTTGTTAGGTGTATTTTTTTATTATTCCTTTTTAGAAAACTTGAAAAATGGAATAAGTTACCTGACGTATATAAAGATTTTTTTCCCAATTACATTCAGTGCCTAAGTAGTCTTAGCTATCTTGTAGTTAGTTGTTTGTTGTGTAAAAGGTGTTTACCTAAATTTGTTATATATTCACGAAAGCAAGTATTCTGTATTTTTCCCATACAGTGAAATTCTTTCATTAATAACACCCACTGGTCGATTTTTTTAAAAAAGTAAAAGGAGAGCAAAAGGAAGTTGGTAAAGCAACAACCTATTTTCAAAACAAGATCTGTATGTAAATAGGATGTAAATGGTAGACTTACTCTTATAAAGAGTATTTTATCCCCTAGTCGGTACCGTCCTTCAGATAAGTATTCAATAGAAAATCGATGAGAACAACTACAAGGAGGGTCTTCAGCAATATGTGTAACCTAAGATTCAAAAGAAGTAACAATTAGTGCTGTGACAAAAAGTATTTTGGTTAATGTTAAAATGCAAGGTTATTTGATAGCTGGGAAAATCAAACTCAAAGATAAAAATTTCAAGCCAGTTCAATTTTTTAGTATTTTTTCTCCCTCACTTGTTGACAAATATTGAGATATTTGCTAATCTAATGAAACCAGCGGTGATGAAGTCCGGAGTGTCCCCTTCTTTCCCCCCATGCAATCAGGCTTGGAGTGAGGACATTCACTGACCACTGGAGAAACTCTGTGAATGTGTGAGGCAGTAAAGTCAATTCAAAACATTAAGTCACAGGAAACATGAGTTCATCATTAGCTTCAACTGTATTAAGCCCTGGATTAATATATCTGTGTCAAATCAAAGATAGGGTGAGTCCGATAAAGCTTACGTAAAAATTCTCACCTGTCCCTTAACACTGTGCTAACCTAATATTATGGGGGGATGTCTAGATTTGTTCCAAAGTTACTGTCAAAATAGGCAGAGACATTTATTCACCCAAGATTGGGTAAAATTCTAAAAAATTCAAGAGGCACTTTTCTAAAAGTGCTCACTTTGTTTCAAATGTCTGCTAAGGGTTTTCTCCTCAAGAAGCTTACACAATTTTTAATTGCAGCAAATATCTATGAAATGGTAAAAACTAGAATAAACATACAAAGAAATTGAGGAATTCTATATTGAAAACATAGAAATTAAAATAAATTGGTTAAATGAAAATATCTGTTGAGATATACTTGACTGACAAAAAAATCACATATCAGCCACTATGAAAAGTATTTTGTTTCCCTAAAATTACATTTTGTAAAAAGGACATGAGTATTTTTTCTCATTTACTTGTCACAGAGACTATAGCTAAACAAATTCATTTCACTGAACTTAGGCAGGCTGTTAAAGAAAGTCTCTTCAGATGCCCACTTTAGATGAGCACTAATAGAAATTTATGGTTGTCTTAATTATCTACCCAAAACGAATGAACATATATAAATTCACCAGGGCCTGATCAGAAGGGTCCAGAATTTATCTCCCTACATCATTCATTTAACAAAACAACATGATCATAAATAGAACTGATTTTCATAAGCCATTCAATCAGATTTGTTCACTGCCTGGGTATATGTGCACATTCACACACAAACACAAACACACATACACACACACACACTTCTCACATGCATAAAATGCCTGAAAATAAACTAAAGTTGGGTAAAGAATTTACTATTATTAGAACCACATACACATTAGGCAAAGTAATTTGAAAAAAGTTATTTATTTCCGTCACTACTTTCTATCTGTAAAGTTTCATGTACACAGAATTGCAGTGGTGTACTTTTTTAATAATACTCTAAATAATGAATCAGGTAATAACTGTTCCTTATTTTAAACAAGACCCCAAGATCTCTGTAGATCACATATGTATAGGTGGACACTGAATATATTCATATAGCATATATGTAGTTGGAGAAATGTGTTTCTTTTTCGTTTTCATAACAAGAATGCAGACATGAGAAGTCACTTATTTTCTTTGTTTAAAATATCCAAATACCACTTATATTCAGCAGTAGAAATCAGCACTAACCCATTATCTAAATAAGGGAGAAGCCTAAAAGACATAAGTGCTGTATAGATAAGAAATGTTCTCTCTGGTTTTATCTATTAACATTATGACACTAAAGGAAGTAGCTAAAGAAATTAAAAACATCTGCAAAAGTGCTACCCTACTATCGATTATTTCCATTCTCCTTGTTCTTACGCAATTTGTCTGTATATACATACTTCACACAAAATAAACATTTTTCTTGTTGCTACACAGTCTTCATAATTATCACATTAAATGATTACTCTGCTAAGATAAGGAATCTTAATTTGCCTACCCGTTGCCCTATTTGAGAATATTTACATTGCTTCCCATTTTTCACCATTTCACATTATAGTGCAATAAACACTTTCATTCATGCTTTTTTCCTTCCTTAATTACAATGAAAATCAAAGAGGAACATTTTTATGGCCGTTGATATCCATTAGTCAATTTGTTTTTCAAAAGTTTACATCATTTTCCATTGCCAATAGCAATCCCTAAGTATAATTTTACCACAATTTACCAACACCAGGTTTCATAATTTTAAAAAAATTTGCTAATGGGACAAATTGTATATCTGATTTCTTTGAATATCAGCAAGTTTCAACACTGTATTTTCTTCTTCTGTGAACAGTAGTCCTTACCCATTTACCTACTGGAAATGTTTTTCTTATCAAACTGTATATGGTCTTTATATAATGGGGAAATTAACACACTAGTTTTCCTATTTAATAAAAAATATTTTCCCAATGTTTTCCTTTTTATTTACCATTATTTTAGGTCATGCGAGATTTAAAATAAGTTTTATTTGTTACCTCTATATTATCACTGCATCACATATTGATATTATTGATTTATATGAATCAATAATATAATATAGTTAAATATATTTGGGCCTGATAAAGAGTTACATAGGTTGATAATTTTCTTAATCTCTTTCAAGGCTGTCCAAATGTTTTACTATAGATTTTTATTACAAAACAAAGTAACACTTTCTAAATGTTTATGAGTAATAACTTATTTGTTATTTCTTAAAGAATTTTGTATATTAAGCACTTTCATAAAATACTACAATCCAAAAAAGACCATGAATTCTAAGCAACAGTCTAAGCAGAAAAAATACTGGATACTCAGCTCACTTCCATCACTTATTATATTAACTTATTATATATTAACTTCCACATAATAATGAACAGTTAAAGTTAAGAAGACTTTCCAGTTGAGACCCACCATCTAACAAGTCTGCATATATTCTGTCGGGGGAAATGTTCAGAAAAGCCCCATCCATTTGCTGTCACTACTTTTCTTTCCCTTGTATTTTCCAAGCACCAGTGTACCATTTACTTAGAAACCTTAGAAATCATCCTAGATTTTCTCCATCTTCACCAGAATTAGTATTCCTGTCATTCCTACCTTCTAAATATGTCATATATTTGTCCCTCTTGCTTCATTCCCACCACTACTGCTTGAGTTCAGCTTCTCATCATCCTATGCCTGGATTATTACAACAAAACCAACATAACCTCTACATGACTGTGAGAGTAATCCTTACAATTTGCAAATCAGATTATAACACTACCACATTTAAAAAAAGAATCAGTGAAATCTTGTGGCCTAGCCTACGCTTCATGATGGATTCCAGCTTTTTGGCCCCAACACTCCTCACCTACACCCCCATTCCTCATTATACACAAGCAACAAAACGTCACCTTTATCATATAGTGCCTTGAACTCATCAGGGAGTGGAAATTAATACTGGTGTATATTCTAAATAAGAAACATTTTCTTTTAAACATGGCATCACCTGTAGCAAACTATGAAACTTTAACACATCAGGATGGCAACTACTTACAGCTTCATGTAGCTCTTCATGTTGGCAGCACGATTTTGGGATGCTGATGGAATCTTCAGGCCCAGAAGTATTAAGTAAGGTCTCTTCTAATTCAATTTCCTTCTCAAGTTTTACTAATACTGGTGGCTCAACCCCATATCTGAAAACCAATTGGAAGACCTTATCATTCAAGCTAAGTCTGACCCAAGCACTTCCCTACACATCATAATAAGATATATTTTATTTTTAAATGAAGTCTGTATGACTCTTTTCCACCAGTTGATTCACTGGAATATCTGGAAATGCTTTTAAATGTCCCACAGATTGCCAACAATTCAGATTATAATCTTCACATCATAGCATATATTTGGGTTACTGGATGCTTCTAGTATTCAACCAAGGATCCTGAAAGGCACTTTCAAAATCACCTTGTGAGTAAAGATGGGGCTGAGCGAGGTGTGGAGGAAACCAAGCTTCGACCTTCTTATCAAATCCCCCTTGTGTCTGCAGGGCTAGCCTTGTCTTAAACTGCTAACACTACATGCTCTTACTTTATTCTTAATCTAAAATAATTTAGTAACCACTTTTACAGTTTAATTTTAAATGAAGGCAAGCTATATGAGCAAGCAGACGCTGACACATGGCATTGCTCATGCAAACAGAACAAAGTTAATAAAGAAACAGAAAGAAAGAAAAGGAAAAAACAGAAAATTAAGTTACTCTATTTCAATCAAAAAGTATTTTCTTTTACTTATAGAAAATAGTGTTTTAGCTAAAATAAAGTAGCTTAAAAAATATTTATGACATTGACAGTCTGAAATATTGTGAAATACATACCTTGACACAATTCGACCAATTTCAAGAAGACAAAGATACACCTGTCTTGGATCTTTATGCAAAACTATGAAAAAAATAAGAGCACATATGTTATAGGGAAAAATTAAACACGGAAATAGATTTCTGGCATGGAAAAAAGTAAAAGAATGTTGAAGACAATGGGTTTACTTGTTTGGAGACTTCGAAAAGATATTTTAGTTTTTTCTACATATTATCATTTTCCATAAATTAAAAACAAACAACAACTGGCTAAGAAGAAGATGATGAAAACTTACCATGGACCCTTACTTGTATAGCATTTTCATTCTAAAGCACTAAGGGCTTAAGTAACATTAACTGACTTATATTTTAATTGTCTCTACCAGAGATACTTTATGAAGAGATATATCACATCAATTTTATTCTAAATTATCTTTAGCATAGGAGAATGTGGTTAATAGTCTGCTCAAACTCTTCCAAAAATAGAAGGGAGCATTTCCTAACTCATTCTATGAGGCCAATATCGCCAATACCAAAGCCAGACAATGACATCATGAGAAAACTAAAGACCAATATCCTTTTATGAATATAGATATAAAAATCCTCAAGGAAATACTGGCAAACTGAATCCAGCAGCAAATGGGATTTATCCCAGAAAGCAAGGTTGGTTCAACATATGAAAATCAAGCAATACAATACACTATTAATAGAATAAAGGAAAAGAAACACACAATTACCATATTTTGTTGTGTATAATGGGTTCCCATGTATAATGTGCACCCATGTTTCTGTTCCAAATTTATAGGGGAAAAAACCTTTCATTTCAATTATTTAATTCAAATTTTTATTTGTTTACATTTAGGTACTTGCTTTTTGTATTATAAAGGAATTTTAGCATTTATTTTTTAACATGTTATGGTACAAGAAATTTTATGTAACAAGTAATTACAAAGCACAAGAACAAATACAAGGACAAGAAATTTTATGTACCGGTAACAGATGTACCATATTTACACATCATAGAAGGCCAAGAACTCTTCATCATTGCAAGATTGTCATAAGTTCAACAAAACCGATTATTGTATTCCAAGGTATTATTTTGCATATGGACATTGTTATTGATTTCCAGAGTTACACTTTTAACTCATAAGCATAAATAAAAGAATTAAAAATATGTATATAGATATGGAATTAGTACTACCCATGTATAATGCACATCCTTATTTTTCCCACAAATTTGGGCAAAAAAAGTGAGCATTATACATGGCAAAATACGGTATCTCAGCAGACACAGAAAAAGCATTTGATAAAATCAAAGACCCTTTCATGATAAAAAAGACTCAACAAACTAGAAATAGAAGGGAACTTTATAAATAGAAAAATGGACATCTATGAAAAGTCCACAGCTAACATCATTCTTAACGGTGAGAAACTGAAAGTCTTCCTTCTAAGACCAGGGAAAAGACAAGAACGTCCGCTTTCACTACTTCCATTCAACATTGTAGCTGAGGTTCTAGCCAGGGAATTTAAGCAAGAAAAATAAGACATCCAGATTGGAAAAGAGAAGGAAAACTATTTCTATTCACAGTCAACGTAGTCTTTTGTATAGAAAACCCCAAAGAATCTAGGAAAAAAACGATTAGAGCTAATAAGCAAGTTCAGCAAAGTTGCAGTATACAAGATCAATACACAAAACTCACTGTAATTTATACACTAATAATAAACTATCTGACAATGCAATGAAGAAATTAACCCCATTTATAATAGCTTTAAGAAGAATCAAGTACATAGGAATAAATTTAACCAAAGAAGTGTTAACACTTGCACACTGAAAACTACAGAATGCTGAAAGCAATTAAAGAAGATATAAATAAATGGAAAGACATCCCGTGTTCATGAACGGGAAGACAATATTGTTAAGATGGCTCTCCAAACTGACCTATAGATTCAATCAATACAATCTTATCAAAATGCCAACAGTCTTTTCTTCCAGAAATGGACAAGCAGATGATAAAATTCATATGGAATTGCAAGAGACATAGACTAGCCAAAACAATCTTGAAAAAGAACAGCTGAGAGATTCACAATTCCCAATTTCAAAACTTGCTAAAAAGAGTCCTTCTTGCTCAGAAGATAGTGTGTTATTGGCATAAGGATAGGCCAATGGAATGGAACTGAGTATCCACAAATAAACCTATATGTTCATGTTCAATTAATTTCCAATGAGGGTGCCAACACAACTCAATAAGGGGAAAAACAGTAATTTCAACAAATGGTACTAGAACAGCTGGATATCTACATGCAAAAGAATCAATTTAGACCCCAACTTCACACCATATACAAAAAATAAACTCAAAATGGATCAAAGACCTAAAAGTAAGAGCTAAAATTGTACAACTCTTAGAAGGCAACATAAGTGAACATCTGTGTGACCTCAGACTAGGCAATGTTTTTTTTCAGATATGACACCAAAAGCACAACAATCAAGGAAAAGGTAAATTGAACTTCACAATTGAAAATTCTATGCATCACAAAACACTATCAAGAAAGTGAAAAGACAACCCAAAGACTGGGAGAAAATATTTGCAAATCATACATCTGATAAGGGCCTAGTATCCACAATAAATAAATAACTCTTACAAGTCAACAAAAAGACAAATGACTCCAAAAAATGAATAAAAGATTTGAATAGACATTTCTCCAAAGTAGATATACAAATGGCCAACAAGCCCCTGAAAAAGTACTCAACATCACTGGTCATTTAGGGAAATGAAAAATCAAAACAACAATGACATATCACTTGACACTCACTAGGATGATAATAATAACAATAATAATAATAATAATAATAATAATAATAATAAAACAATAACAAGTGTTGGCGAAATGTGAAGAAATTGGAATCCATATGCATTGCTAGTGGAAATATAAAATGGTGTGGCCATTATGAAAACAGTTTGGTAGTTCCTCAAAAAGACAAAGGAAGAATTACTGTATGATTCAATAATTCAACTCCTATGTATATCCCTGAGAGAATTAAAAAGCCAGGTTTACTAAAAGAATTGTACACATATATTCATAGCAGCATTATTCATAACCCAAAAGTAGAAATTTTCAAAATGTCCATCAGCTAATAATGTATTTTAAAAATGTGTTCTATCCATAAAATGGAATGTCATTTACCACATAAAGAAATGAAGTCCTGTTACATGCTACAACATAAATGAACCATTATGCTAATTGAAAGAAGCCACACACAAAAGGCCACATATTCTATGATTCCATTTATGTGAAATGTCCAGAATACTTACATGCAAATCCATAGGGAAAGAGAAGTAGATTAGTGGTTGGAGGATGGAGGTAGGGAATAGATAACTGGGACTAATTGCCAATAGGTTTTTTTTGAGTGATGGAAATGTTCTGGAATTAATTAGTGGTGATCGTTGCACAACATAGTGAACAACATAGTAAAACCCACAGAATGTACATTTTGAAAGGGTGAATTTTACGGTACCTGAATGATAGCTTAATTTTTAAAAACACTATAAATAAAAAGAAACCTCATATGCTTAAAAATAGTTAAGAGGTTACATTTTGTTCTGTAAATTTTACAATTAAATTTTTTTTTAATTAAAAAGGAACCCAAATGTTAAGCCTAACAGTTCAGAGATCCTTAAAAAGAACAAAACAAAGTAAAACAAAAAAACCCCTGATCATTAGACATTGTGCTAAATGCACCAATACAGTAGTAGTGGATCATCTAACTTTCTTTTCCTGTCCTTAAGAGTTAAAAGTTCTAAAAAATCCCTGAGCCCTAATATAGTAATGGTATGTGCGATAAATTGCATATACACTTCCTCCCTGAATGGAAATGACAAGCGTTCTTGGACTTACGAATAGCATCTATTATACACCCCAAGCACAACACAATAAAGGCTTATATTTGACTTTAAAATTCATACCAAAAAGCATTTATCCTGAAATTTTTATTAAACTTGTTTCTCTGAACACTTTGACATACCTTTAAATAGTGTATTTGGTTTTTTAATTGCTTTGACTTCCTACTAAAATGTAAAAACTGAAGAGGCTCATCTCGGAGACCTTTAGAAAGTGGCCCTTAGAAAACATCAGCTCATCAGTTCAATGCCTATAAATGAATTAATGTTATTCGCAGAGCTTTATTTAGTCCTACACGATCAGAACAGTCAGAAGATACCTTCTACTGAGAATGAGAAATATACAACAATCTTATGTCCTATCAGAAATAATAAACTGAAAAATTGAAAGCATTTCCTCTTCCCTTTGATTTCCAGCAGCTCTACATGCCGCTAAGTCAACCACATTGTCAATAATGATCAGCACACCTGGATTAAAGCAGGATGCAAAGTGGGGCGCCAAGGATCAGTCAATTACATTGTTTATTTTATACTGGATAGGAATATCCAGAGGCAGACTAAACGGGGAGCAGTGGGAGCGCCCTACCCTGCACACAGGCAACAAGGGTGTGTGCAAGGGCAGTAGAGACTTTTAAAATAATAAATAAAACCAACCAAAAGTCAGTTTGCTTTTTATTATCACCATGAACCAGCAATTCTAAACAATGTTAGTGATAAAATACTTCTCTCTACCTGGGCAGACTACTGCTCCCACGACCCCCACCCTGGGTATGCTACTGCTCCTATCACAACATTTTAAATTCTGTGTGTGTGTACACCACACACATTTACATGTATGTATACACATACATAAATGTTTTGAGGAAATATATATATAGTTTAACACTTAGACAGCTTCCACGTTAGTCACGGCACAGATGCTTCTGTTGACTTAAAAGATATGAGAAAATATGTCAACATTCTTCAGTAGAGCATGACTTTTTTAAATGAATGGTCAAAACATTAATCCATTTAGATAATCAAGTTGGCAGCTGCTGTTTACAAGGTAAATCAAAACAACGTGAACATACATCATTCAATCTTTTCTTATTTCTACAATTCTCTAGTTAAAGAGGAATTACTAGTAATTTAGACTTGGTAGAGTAATTCTTAATGGAAACATTAATTAGTAAAGCATTACTTCACAAATCTCCCGTAGCCAACTCATTTAGGAAGTAAACTATTTCTAGGGCATACCAGACATGTCAGATCTTTAATTATAAATAAAAAGCTGAATATATTTGATTTAGAATCAGATTCTCCAATTGGGTCACATACATTTAAAGTATTAAATTTTTCAAGGAAAATGAGATGTGATATTTGAGTCCTTATTTGGAAAGAAAAATTAGAAGTGAGGCATAAGAAGAAATATATCCTAATAAACATAAAACACAACAATGATGACAAAACTTACCTAAACCTTCAGATTCAAAGAGGTAAGTCTCATCAACCCCAATGTGCCTGCACCAGTGAAGGAAGTTCGCAGTATTGTCTCTAGCAAAGAACGAACCTGAGGCAGCATCTTTCTTACAGGGCACTTTTCTCATTGGAAAATTCTGGAAAAGACAAAAGAATAACTTCAAAAACGCATCAAGACATTTTCATTAGATACCCATTTTAATATTACTAAAGAAATGTTCAGTGCATTGACTATAACTAAAAAGTATATGTGGGGGGGGTGGAAGGTACCTTCAAAATTATTTTGTTACTCTTTTATTAAGTATATTTCATAAAATGATTCCTAGGAAAACAATCTGGTCAAAATAAGCAATAGGATCATGCACTGCTAACCTCTCTTTGAAATGACACAAGAATCTTTTAAATTTAAATTTAATTTAAATAAAAAAATGAGTCTTCTAATTCCAAAGCATATCTCTATAGTATGTCTCTGTACGTAGTTCAAAACAAACACAAAATTTACTGCTATGTTAAAGATTAACACACACTCATGTTTGCTTACTTCCTTATTTGCAGATTCATAAATGTGGTTCCAAGTTTCCTGAGGAGACTATCAAATAAGGAAGTAGTAACCCACTCCTAGTTCAAGCTCTTTGAAAATTGATGATCTAAGTTTTGTAGAATCTTAATTTTTTGACTATCTGGACCAAGAGTATCTAGATAATCCTGGTGAGGCTGGGAGGTTTTTAGTTTTATTTTAGTTTAAATGTTTTACTTGAATAAGCAATTCATGCATATGATTTTTAAAAATGCAACAGGCACAGCAGGGTATGAGTCCTGCTCCCACCTCTAGCCCTCAGTTCCTCTCCCCCTAGAGATAACCACTATTACCCGTTCTTTATATATCTTTCCTGTTGCTATTATTTTCCAAAATTAAAAGAGCTGTGTGAGTTTTTCTAACGTACACAGATAAGATCATTGCAAAAATTTAAAAAAATAAAAATCAAACAATGCAGCCAAACAAGAAAATGGTTAGTACCAACCGAAATCCTCTCACCCACACTTGAGCAAGACATCCATAGGCACAAGTACACACTCGGTACATATCTGTACCTACAGCATGTTGCAGCAACGCACTCTTCTGAAATCTGATTTGTGTGTGCCTGTGCTCATGCACACTTAACAGGTTGTAAAATAGTTCTTTTTAATGAATGAATGGATAATATTACACTGAGTTAAGGTACCACAATTGATTTTTAACAATTTCTCTATTGATTTAGGTTGTTCCTAATTTTTTGCATAATAGTGTTTGTGAGTTTGTGATTGTTTTCTTAGAATAAATTCCTGGAAGTAGAATTGTTACGTACCACAGGATGTGCTTTATTTTCTATGTGATAAATATCCCTCACTGTCCCCCAGAAAGATGATACTACTTTATACTTGCACTAACACTGTGTAAATGGCCAGACCCCTGGAGAAAACACCCATGTTTGATGAAAAGAGAAAACCTTATCTACTTTAAATCACAACTTGAGGGTCAACAGAGGAAAACTAGCTAAAAAATGATTATTCATTCAACCAATATTTTTAGAACATAGCCACCAAAACAATATATGAAGAACGTAAAGGTGATGGTGATGGTGATGATGGTAATAGCTCCTCTGCACCAGGAACAAGCTCTTTTCTCATTTAACTCTCACAACAATCCGATATTATTGTTCTCAAGACGAGCTAGCCACTGGATATTTACTATGCACTAGGCATCAAACTAAGCACCATCTATAGATTATCTCATTTAATTTCACTGAATCCTCGCAAATAATTCCTACAAGGTAAATGTTAATACTTCCATTTTACAAGTAAGAATATTTTTCTAGATTCTCAAAAAGATTAAGTAAGTTATTCAAGGTCTTATAGATGGTTGGGGTGGAAGTTTACACCTTGTAGAGATAGGAAGAAACATACATAAATAAATTGGATGTACCAAGGTATAAAAATTACTAGTCAAATATCTACCTACCCCTGGTTCTTCAGAGTTGCATGTTTTCACCATGTTTTGAAGAACATCAATCAGTTGGCATAATAGTACTCCATTATCAAGTTCTTCCAATAATCTTTCTGCCTTAACTTCAATACCTAAAAACATATTTCAAAGTTAAAATTCTTCTAGAAACTGTAAATTCAAACAATAGTGTTAAAATTTAATTAAATGTAATCAGAGTAGGGCTGCAATACTAGACAAATATTAGATCAAACTATAATTATTTACTTAGAAGGTACAGTTAAAACAGCAATTTCAAATTAAAAATAAAAGACAACTGAAACACAAATATCTGTGATTTAAAAGTGCAGAAAAAAATAAAGAAAATTGATATGTACTTTATTTCATTTTAAAAAGACCAAAGCATTTCATATTTCAATATTCACTACTGAGGTTAAGTTCTGATTCACTGCACATTACTACTGCTTATTGTTTAAACAAGAAAAATTCTCTATAAATAAAATGGACTTTGTTTCATTTTAAAAATTAAAGACAGTAACATAACAAACACTCAGGGAATATCAACTTTTCACCTCTAAAATACCTTCTTTGAAGGCTTTATTACATAATAAACATTTAAAATATTTTTCCAAACCAAACTGATACCAGATATCTAAAGTTAGTGTTTGTTGTGTTTTTAATTGTCTTGGGAAGGCCAAAGATGAGCTTTATGTATTCCTTTTTACAAAAACCTTGCAATGCTACATGAACTTCTGTATTAAAGAGAGAATTTTCTTCTGCAGAGAAAGTTCGGAGCACTTATCATATTCTTTAACTGAGGAAAACGATATGATGCCAGACATTCTCTAACCTGTCATTTCCTCCTAGGTTTCATATACCTCTACCCATTAATGCCCTGAGGACAGGTAATCATTTTTAACTGCAGTATAAATTCCACTCAGGATCCCATGCCTCATACAAGAGTAAGGAAAAAGAAATCAGTAAAATATAGATCCCAAAATAAGACCCATATACTTTAAAAAAAGATCTTAACATTAGCAGTGAAAATGTTCAAAGCTTAATGTCCTCTTCCGTTAAAACTCAAACATCCCTACTTTTCAAGCCCTGTGGGTCAGGGTGACCTGGAATCTCCTCAGCTAGAATATTAGCGTTGAAAGAACAAGGACACTGAATATTTTCATTCACTGGAGTATCATCAGCATCTAGAACAATCACTCCTTGACAGAGAATAAGGTTCTCAATAAGTATTTCCTGAATAAGAGAATACAATTTTGAGGATCTTTTCAGGCCTTACCTAATAAACCAGATAACCAGATGGACAGGTCTTCTTGCATCGGCAGCAGGGTGGCTTCGTGCCTCACAGCTATCCACTCATCATACTGACAAACATCAGCCAAACCTGGCCCGTGTCTGGGGGTCAGAGGACTCCGTGGACTTAGAGGCAGGTCTTCTCCAAACCATACCTAGAGAAAACCCCAACCAACTGAATGGAGGCAGAAATACATAAACTACAAGCAAACTATTAGTCTAGATGCTTGAGAGATTTTCAACATTCAACACTGTGGCAAATGTTAAGTGAAACCCTAATTAATGAACAGATGCTACCATCAACCCAAGAGGATAAAAGTCAAGAAATATTTTTACTTCACTTGTTAGATGAGTAAATTTAACAGATTACCTGACCAGAGTTTCAGCATCTTGGCTATCAAATGGGTTAATGATACTTGACTTACAAGATACATCTTTGTAACATCTAGTATTGGGCCTAGCAACATTTGTTAAATAATGGATAAATGATTGAATGGATGCATAAATGGCATTTCGTAAACTTTAAATCATAATAAGAGTACTATCTAAAAAAAAAATTCTAAATAATCTGGTCTGTCATCTGATTTTGTATGGCCCACACGCTAAGTATGGTTTTTACATTTTAAAATGAAATCATTGTTATATAAGTACCTACATAATTGCCTCAATTTTGCCTATTGACTCACAAGCCAAAAATATTTACTACCTGGTCAATCCTTGGTTTAGAATAAAAATTGACATAAACATATTATCAAACCAACAGCTAAACATTTTGAAATTTTGCAAAAGCTTGAAGATTATTTAGAGAAAAGACTATCAATTCTCAATTCAGAAAGGGGTAATTAGAGCCCAAGTGAAGTGACGAGGGGGTTCTCGTGGGAGGGTCTTTTGAAAGGAGGGTCAGAGCCTGAATGAGATGAGAGGACAGCCCTGTGCAGTGTCAGCCCCTGCGTAGGATAAGGAGGCTTTCCCCTGGGGACCAAGGGGTAATGTCCCAGTGCAGGGTGTCAAAGCTCAAGTGCGCCAGCAAGGGCTTCGTCAGCTCAAGGTGGGGGAGGCAACAACAGCAGAAGACTGGTTACATACATGGAGATTTATCTCCATAACCTGGGAGCCAGGTTTCTCACTGCCAAAGAAGAGAGGTGCAAATACGCAATGAGAGAAAATTAGAAGGGAGCCTATGGTGTTAGAATGGAATTTCTTTTACCAGAAAGCAAAGAATGGAATTTCTTTTACCAGAAAGCAAAGAAATTCTCCAAGAATGATGCGGACACGCCAAAAGGACACAGAAGTCAGCCTGAAGTGACTTCTCTTGGCTAAATCAAGAGCAACTTAAGCATCAAAATGATATAAATGGATAACACACTGAATAAAATAGACAACTATAAATCCAAAAATATAAACAAATAAACAAATTGGAATTTTGATCAGGACTGGAATTTTTACATAGTTTCAAAGTACTTCCTCATAAAATACTTATTACAAAGGGGAAAAAAGAGTAATTGTACAATGGAGAAACCTGACAGACAGCCTCTTAACCAAGTGACAAAAGTGAACACTATCAATAATGACAAACCAAAATCCCATGCCACTTGACAGGATGCAGTGAGAAAACATAGCAGCCCTCTGTGATATTCCTGCCACAGATGCCCAACCTGAATCTAATCATGAGAAAACATCAGGCAAATCCAAATTGAGGGACATTCGACAAAATAACTGATCTGTAATATTATAAAGGGTCATGGTCATTAAAGACAAAGCAAAGACTGGACATTGTTTCAGACTGATAATGACAACACAATGAAAACCGTGATTCTGAACTGAACATTATGGGGACAACCGGCAATATTTGAATGTGGTCTGAGTATTACATGGTCATATTATACCAATGTTAATATCCTGATTCTGATTACTGCATTGTGGTTGTGTAGGAAGATGTCCTTATTGGTGAGAAATACACACTCAAGTATTTGGAGGTGATGAAACATCACATTGGCAACTTATTCTGAAATGACTCAGACAAACCAGTATCTCTGTACTATACTTAATAATTACTTTGTAGGCTTGTGATTGCTTTAAAATCAAATTTTAAAAAGTTTAAAAAAGAAAAGTGTAAGTACCAAGTAATACCAAGTAGCCTTACTTACTTGATTTCTAAAACTAGCTAACTTTCCCCCTAAAACATATTAAACTTACTGAGGTTTATTGAGTTAAGTCTTACGACACCAAATCAAAAGTCATACCACCACCACAGTTAATTCAGATAAACGCTGGAGAAAACAACTGTTTCTAATCTCCCATGAGAAATAAAGTTGCTTAAAAATAAAAATCTTAACATCCATAAATTTAAAAGAAAAAAAAAAGGGCAAGGAAAGAACATAAATATGTAATACAAGAGGCAAGCAGGAGTAGCAAAACTAAATAAAAATACCCAAAGAATAAGAGAAATATAAGTCACTTGAGGGACATTATTTCAAGAATTGAGGATAGGAATTGGGGAATGAACTCCCAACTATATGAGGAACCTATAAAGTTTTAGGAAAAAGACAAGATGGTATTTATTTCCCTGAATTCTCTTAAATTTTTCAAAGGGAGTATAGCAAAGATTTATTATCTAAACCTTTTCTTCATAAGCATGTTGTATTTCTGTTTGTAATCCCAGAACTCAGTATAATACCTAGCACATGGTATTTAGCCAAAAATATTTGTTGGTATAACTGAGGACTAGATATCAGCAAATGATTCTGTACCACCAAAATCAAGATGCATCTCACAATCAATAGTATTTTATAATCAGTGGAATATGTTATTTGTCTTTTAACCATTTGGCAGACCTGAAAAAAGGCAGAGCAAATGCAAATGTTTATCAAGGAAAGATGTACATAAGTTAGGAGGGTGGTTTTGAAAAAATTAAGTGTGAAAACAAAGAAGCTAACATTAATAAAGGTCATTCCAAATTCTTGCCACATTAGGGAGAAGAGTATTTAGATTGTCCTATTATTGGAAGCAGAAGACTATAATAACCTGGGGTTAGTCAGGTAGCATATTAATATTGTTAGATATTAATAACAAAAAACACATGTATAATGGTTGTTCTAAAACATGCTGAAAGCTGTCATACTGCAGAAATTCTCAATTTATAGGCAGTCTATAGATGAACCTGAGCAGGTACATAAACTTGTTTATATTTACGGAAAATTTTATGCCTGTGTCCACATGGCCCTTTTCTGCAATATACATTCTAGCAGGCACTTTCTGTGTGTTATTTCACCTTACCGTGTTTCCCCGAAAATAAGACCTAGCTGGACCATCAGTTCTAATGCATCTTTTGGAGATAAAAATTAATATAAGACCTTGTATTGTATTGTATTGTATTGTATATTGTATTGTATTGTATATTGTATTGTATTGTATATTGTATTGTATTGTATTGTATTGTATTGTATTGTATTGTACTGTACTGTACTGTATTCTATTCTATTCTATTCTATTCTATAAGACCTGGTATTATATATTATATTATATTATATTATATTATATTATATTATATTATATTATATTATATTAATTATATTATATTATATTATATTAATTATATTATATTATATTAAAATAAGACGGTCTTATATTAATTTTTGCTCCAAAAGATGAATTAAAGCTGATGGTCCGGCTAGGTCTTATTTTCGGGGAAACATGGTAGAAGTATGGAAGCAGAGATTCAGAGAAGTAAAATAACTTGCCAGAATCTCACAATCAGACTGGCAGAACTAGATCAGAAATGCAATCTGATTGATTCTAAAGTTCTCATTTTCCAAGACAAATTTTATCATCAGCTGCTTTCATCTTTCTTTCTAGGTAGAACTTCAATGTGATTTTTACCTTTAAGTTAATAGTCAATCATGTTCTATTTATAGCAAAGAAAGAAAACTTAAAGGGATATAAGAATAATACAGCAACTACTGTACCAACTCTGGAAATCACCCACATGTAAGATTATTTTGGTTTGTCTCATTCCCATCTTGCCTCCCCCCACCAAAAAACAAAGGAACAGAAAAAGTAAAAACCACTCTTTAAATTTTAATAATTGTTTCTTTACAGGCATTTATAGGACACATGTACAATTATCTAAAATAAAAAATTCAGATTTGTTTTCACGGAAAGCTCTTTAACTATAAATATATACTAAATTGTAATGAGGAAAACTATAAAATATTCCAATTCTTTCCCCAGAGTAATATAAATCAGATGGACCCACCAACCTTAGGGTATTTTTGATTCTTACAAATATCCAATATGGTATTTGTGATTCCTACAAATATTCAACATAGGCTTAAAATTAAAATATTCTCAGAAATAGAAAGTCAAAATATAGTACTCCTGTTATGAAAATTTGATGCTTTAAAAAACTAGTACATACAGTGCAATAAATAGATGTATTATAGAAACGTACATCTGAAAACTACATAATTTTACTTTTACTAACCAAAGTCACACCAATAAATTTAATACAAGTTTTAAAAAACTGAAAAAAACTAGTACAATAAAAAACCTTTTGATAATTTTAGTATTTTACTAATTATTACAATTGTATTATATTAATCTCACAATTTAAAAATATTTTTTCCAAGAAAAACACTTACTTGAATTGCAGGCTGCATGGTCTCAATACTGAAATGAAACTGCTTTTCTGAAAAATAGAACAGAACATTAATATGCACACAATGACAGCTTTCTTATCCTTCTAAACCCTCAGATTACAAGGATTCTGATTTATTTGAACACCTGAAACTTTTTCTTCTAGTTGGAATAATTTGACTATAAAAGAATTCAATAATCACTCCTAGCTTCTTAGTTCATAAAAGTACTCCTCATTTGAAACAGGAAAATCTGAAACACATTTTAATATGTAGTTTTTGGCACTAGTATCAAAGTAATTGTTTTTTCTAGGATAGAGAAGTGATACAATAGAGAGAACAGGCTCCCTCTCCCTCTCCCTCTCTCCCTCTCTCCCTCTCTTTCCCGACTCTCTCTCTTCTTTAGCTAATCTACCAAAAATGAAAATGCTGGTGGGACGTTTCACTAATTTTATGATTTCAAGCAAGCCAATTCTTGAAATATCTGGCTTCAAAGGAATTCTTGAAGCATAAAGTTAAGTTTACGATAAAACTTAGCCCTATAAAAATCTCCAAGAAATTTCCCCTATAAACATAATGTAAATATAATATAAATACAAATATCACAATAACTGATACTAAAAGTCAAGTATCTCTCATCTGATCTTTACATTGTGATCATAAAGTTCATCTGGACTTTGTATAAATTCACAAGCTTAACCATAAGCTTCTTTTGCCAGATGATACGGTAACAAACTAAACATCAATTTTAACTATGAAACAAAATTCAATGTCTTTCTATAATAATTTTTCATAAGTGAGTTTCTCCATGAGGTGCTAAAAACAAAAACACAAAAGAAACAGCAGAATTTAGCTCCGAAGTAATATTCTTGAAATCTACAAGGAAAATAACACACAACTTGAATTAATTAAGTTAGGTTAAATAATTCTTTAATGTACTTTCAGAGGAAAAAAAAGTGAAGAGTTTAAAAACACTCAAAATAATTAACATATATAAAACTTAGGATTTTTAATTGCTTATAGCAGCATAATACAGTAGTTATTTTTTACACCAGCATGAAGCGATTCTAAGAAAAAACAAACAGTTTATAAGGCTAAAATGCTATCAGTTTCCAAAAGTTATTTTCTTCTCTAAGTTATACCAGACATACCTCATGCACAGTGCCAACTATATATATTGCCTTCCTTTCAGGAACATTTCTCCTGGTACCAAAGTTGAACTTGAGCTAAACCCAACTAAAAAATCTAATATTACATCATATTTTCTTTGCAGGAAAGCAAAAGGACAGCAGAATGTCTTTTTTGATGTCATTTTCCCCTCTCTACCACAGCAAAAGGCCAAAGCACAACTGAGCATTACTAATGAGCTTGTTATGCTTCCCACGAGCTAAGTCCGTGGGGAATACATTTTCCTTTAGCATAAATAATCCTTTGTCCCCAACAAAGATCCACAGTAAGGAGCTTCCGAGACCATTTTTTAAAAATGCAGCAAAGAAGCTGCTCCCATTAAAATAAGGAGTCCCACACAATCAGACAAGAGCTGGAACAGTTGGAACTGCCAACCCCAAACAAAAGAAGGCCGAAATTATAAGGCGTGTGTGCAAATCAAGAACAGCGACACTTTCACAAAGAAGCTATCACAAGAATGTTCAGTAGTTGCACTTTTCGTGGAAAATTCAACAAAATTAGTTTTATGAAAGAAATGAAGAATTTGTGTACAACGTTCGCTCAAACTTTAGCAGAAAAGCCTTTTTTATATATACTTCTTGAATCATTCCTTCTTGTGCAATAGAAAGAACTGCTTTTAAGATGACAAAAAGAGAACCCATCTGGATTACCTTTAAAAAGAAATTCTTTAATAACATACTCAGGTAAGTACTCAGGTAAATTACAACATAACTTCTTATGTGATGAAAACCTATCATGTACATAGATATATGGTTTGACAGGAAAACTTTTATAAACTGATGAGATTGTGTCAGTGAATCATCAATTAATTCATGAGTACTCCTTGTGTCCCAAACACTAAGGGCCAGTTACTGATATTTTCTAGTCATTCATTATTCTCTTTCTAAATCATTTTTGTGTCTCAGGCATTTAATCCCCAAAGCAGCAGTCTTTTCTATAGTAAGCCCCAGCCCTCAATCTGCATCACAATTCACAATTCTTGATTGCTTCAAACTCATTTTAGTACGTATTTTCCTATTTCCTATCTTTCCCTGAAAGTCTCAGTCTCTATTTTTTCCCCCCCGTAAACCAACTATACTGAATCGGCAACACTTCATTTTTGAAGCTACATCTTAATTAGAAACTTTTTGGCTTTATTTTGTTTCTATTTTTGTCCTTCTCTTTTTGGAGACGTCTCCTTCAAGTGTTTGCTTACTTGAGGAAGTCTTTTCCCTTAGATTTGGAGGAAAAAAAGACCTCTCATGTGACCACGTCCAGACTATATTCTGACCCAGCTGAGAATCTTGCACAAGACAAGGAGCTTACGCAGAGATCATAAGTGAAGACTACTGCTCCACTTAATTTTCGAACCTGGGAGAAATGTGAGAAACACAGAATGTGCTCATCCACCTGAAACAGGAACAGGATCTGGGCCTAATCCACTCATCTTAAAAAGTTTGAGTCATGGGTCCTCAGGGCTATTTTTGGTAAGGCTCTTCACACCCATGTGACTTCAGATCCCGATGGGAGAAAATGCCAACCTGTTGAACGGACCCTTTGCCCCACAGCTGTAGGCTCTGAAGCTGAGTACATTTTTACTCCTCACCCACATTATAGGACACGGTGGGGAGGGCAGAAGGTGGCATGGCTCAGTCCTGGTACAAATCAAGGGTCAACTTAGAAAAGAACAGCAAAAGAAGCTAAGAAATAAGGTAAGTTTCTTAAGAAAAATAGTAGCATCAATGGCCACTGCAACGCATATACGTTCAGCACGCAGCCGGTACACCATAAAAACGCCAAAGCTGGGACAGTGGTGCCTACTGAGAAGCAGGAGGAAGATGAGGTTGGGGAGGGATGGATAGAGGTACTAGTAAGACCTAATTCCAAGAAGTGGTGAGAACACAGGTGTTATTATACTAGTCTCTACATGCCTTTCTGTATGTGAAAACACATTTGTTTTTTAATAAGCTATGAGAAAACTAGTTGAAGAAGATATCCTCTCTGATTTGTTCAAGGAAAAAAAAAAAAACAACTTTCTCAGCTTTAAATTTTTTGAGTAAAATATTTCCTGATTGCCTAACAGAAAGAAATAGAAATGCTATATCCATACTAAACATATTTCATATTTGTGCTAAAGTAACTCTCCATAGAAACAGCACTGCGGTAGAAAGTAGCTGCCCCAGCACCTATTAGCTATAGGCCATTGAGGTGGTTAACTTCTCTGAGCTTCAGTATTCCCATCTGCAAAATGGGATACCACCAATTCCCTCATACGGTTGTTGTCAAGGCTAAATAGGATGATACAAATGAAGTACCTGACACACAGCTAGCACTTAACTAGTGAGTTGTTGTGAGTAATGAGACATAATTATAGTTCCTTTATTATAATTTATCAGTTTAAAAAGATGAGAAAACAAGGCTAATAATACTTAGAAAATATTAAATGTAATTTGGAAAGCTTCTTTTACTATCATAAAAATAAATATGATAGTTATCATGTCAATGAAAGTACAAGCTTTATCAATGAAGGTTTTCAATGAAAGTAAAAGCTTTAAAATACCCACATCATAACTAGGGGGATACTGAGACATGAATTTGTGACGTCCAGTTCTCCTGCTAGAACAGAAGTCTCCGGGAGTTTATCCCACATAGGTGCTCTGCCCCAGTCAGCCTGTCTGTCCCCTCACTGTCCTCAGTTTTGCTCATTTCTGTGGCTCTATCACTGTTCGGGCTACCTGCTTTGTCATGTGGGGGGCACTCATTTATTCAACAGCATTTACACCCTTTACTGAACTAGGCACACAAGCAAGAGACACAGTGATGAACATGACAGATGTGGCTGCCTGTACGGAGCTAATACATTCATTTGTGTACGTAGGGAATACACACATGGAACACACAATGTTAAATCATAGTTGTGAAGGAAAGAAGAGAGAAACATCAGGGGCCTACTTGACACTTAGAGTGGTGAGAAATGGTTTTGCTGGAGGAAAAACATGAATTTGAAGAATGGTAGGAATTGGACAGGGAGAGAGAGGAGGAAGAGTTTTATGCATAGAGCGTAATTTTTTGTAAGGACTCTGGACACAGAAAGAGGTTGGCACATTCCAAGAACGGAAAGAAGCCGGTATGGCGGAAGCTGGAGAATGTGTGGCTTAGGGCAGGGTTGAGAAGGCAGGCAGCGGCCCCCATCACACAGGGCCATGCTGAGACAATTAGATTTCATTCTACGTGCAGCGGGAAGCCAAGGAAGACTTTTCACCCAGGGAGAAACATAATCTAATTCATAGGGTTAAAAGAGCTGAGAGGGAGAGAAAAGCATGGGAGTGAAATAGTGACGGGTTTAACAGAAAGCAGGAGAAAACAGAAGGAAGGGTGAACAGAGATCTGGGAAAAAGCACTAGGGGAAACAGTGAGAAAAGGAGGAACCGAGAGCAAAAGAAATGGAGCATGTAGGAAATGAGCTGGACAGTAAACCTGGCAGGGGAAGAGTCAGGAATCCACTGCAGAGTTCAGTGACAACTGATGGTGACTGAGCTTGAATGCTGACGTGTCTCCACTGCGGAGAAGCGGAGGCATGTGATATCTATTTTGGAGTTAAAAGCAAGACTTGATAATGGTTAGCGATGGAGGGGTGAAAGTGAGGGATGTAAGAGCAGAGTGAAGTGTCAAGAATGATTCCCAGTTTTCTGGCTTCAGCAACTGAGCAAATAGATGGTGGTAGCAGTTACTGAGATAAGGACGACGGGAGTCTGAACAGACTGAAACGGGGCTGGGGGGTGCAGGATAGACAGGTCAGAAGTGTTTGGGTCATGGTTAATTTGAGAAACCTTTAAAGACACTCAAGTGGCAATATCAGGTTGGCAGTTGGAAATACTAATCTAGAGCTAAAAAGAAAGTTAAGGAGATAGAAATTGTCAGCAAACACTTGGGAGGTAAAGCCACTGGAAAGAACGAGATGACCTGAGAAAGAAATGAAGAACGAAGAAAGCAGTGCTAGGGGTCTAAGAACAAGTCCTGTGAAAATCCAACATTTAGACATGAGAGAAAGAGTCAGCAAAGGAGATAGGGAAGGAATAATTGAAGAGATCCCTCCTCTTCTCAACTAATCCAGGAATATAATTTCTTTGATTTACCTCTTCCCAGTAGCCCTCCCTGATCCACCTGAATTAATTGTATCTGTAGCTCTTGAAGTCACATAGCATTTCTCTCAATCACTTGCCTTTACAGTGAGTGCTTTATGTTATTTTGAGTTTTTTCTGTACATTGCTTGGCCAAGTACAAGTTCCTGGACTGCTGTTGGACATAGTGTTGACAGAAGTATCCAAGCCTAGGAAGTTTAGGAAACATTTTGGTAAGAGAAATGTGAAAATTGCTAGGAAACACTGGGTTGTCTCCCTTCTCCACAGAGTTTGTGCCATAGAAGAAATATAACAGCAAAGCTCGGAGGCAGCCACGTAGTAGATGAGTGTCTGAAAGTACACCTTTTGTGGTATTATTATTTTTTATTTTTATTATGCAACCTGAATTGATCAATTGACTTTGCCTCTCACCCAACATGGCCAAGGAGAAATAGGTCAAGCAGGCTGCCTGATATACCAGCAGAATCACTAAGAAAAAAATTACTAGGACTGGGGTGGAGGCAGGGGGTCCAAGTACACAGGATAGAGTAGCTGTGCCAAGGAGCAAGGATTCCTGGGACGGTGTGCTACTCAGGGATTCATACGACTGCCCAGTGGGCAGCACATTTCTATTACACTTAAATAAACTCCATTTGTGGTAGACAATATAATGGTCCCCCAAGATGTCTGCGTCCTAATCCCCAGAACCTGTGAATATACTGCATTCATGGGCAAAACAGACCTTGCACATTGAGTCAATTAAGGACCTTAACATGGGAGATTATCCTGTGGGCCCAGTGTAATCACAAGAGTCCTTAGAAGAAAGACGCGGAAGCATCAGAGTCAGAGGAGGCCATGTGAGAACAGAAGCAGAGAGAGAGAAGGTGATAGGTACCATGATGCAAGAGAGGCAGAGAAAGAGGCGGAGATTTGAGTGATTATGCTGCTGGCTTTGAAGATGGAGGAAGGGGCCCAGGAATGCTGGTGCCCTCTGGAAAACGGAGAAGGGAAAGAAATGGACTCTCCTCTGCAGCCTCCAGAAGGAACACGGTCCTACCGACATCTTTTTTTTTTTAAAGCTCATTTCAGATTTTTGTCCTCCCAACTATAAGTTAATAAATTTGTGTTGTTTTAAACCACTAAGTTTGTGGTTATGTGTCACAGCAGTAATAGGAAACTAACAACACTTAAGTGAAGAAAGAAAGATTTGTCCAGAGGGTCAAGACATTTGACCTAACCTAGAGAAAGCAAAACATGATTAGAAGACACAGTGAGCCCAGTATGTTGAAGCAATGAGAAAAGGACACCAGGTTAAAAAAAGAACAGATGCAAAATTTACAGGTAAAACCCACTGTGAGTGCAGTGTTTGCTATCATCACCACCATCACCACCATCATCAACATCAAATGCTCCTGCCTTTGTGTATCTGAGATCACTTTTCATTCATTCACTCATTTAAATATTTACAAAGGTTTCCTGTGTTTCCCATCTCGGGGAATGACACCAAGACTCACCCAGTTACCGAGGCATCCTTTATCCCTTCCTCTCTCACACCTCTACCTCTTCCTCAGCCGAAACAGTCAATGACCATATCTTGTTGCTTCTACTTCTAAATTTTCTCTTCAGTGCCTATAACCACTCCTCTAATTCAAGCTGCCCTCATCTTCCTCCAGGTTTACTGAAACAGCCTCCAACCACTCACCCTCTCTCCAGCCTTTTAAGCCTCCAACCTGTTCTTCATGTTGCAGCCACAGCGATCCTTCACAAACTCCCGTCTGAGGACATGGTACTACTCTTCTGCTTACAGCCCTAAATGCCTCTTTACTGCCTTTGAGATAAGGCCCATACTCCTTAACAAAGCAAACAAAGCCTTACAGGATCCCCTCCAGCCTCATCTCTTGACCCTTACACGCCAGCCATATTGAACTTTGCTTAGACCACCATGCTCTCTCATTTCTGCGTCTTTGCACAAGCTGACCCATCTACATGGAACACTCTCTTCCTCCTCTTCCAGACTCGCTTCTACCTGTCCTTCACATTCAATTCCTCTAAAGAGTGCCCCTGAATCCCCTCCCCAATGTAGGTTATAGAGTGATATATGCTTCGATTTTACTGTACTCTATATTTCTTAAAATAAGATCCTCAAGGGGTAACAGTCTCCATCCCTTCTACTTCTATGTAGAAATCAGTGCTAAAATTAATATTGGGATTACTCCTAAATACAATAAATATTGTATTTATAACTAAAAGGAATATGAAACAATAATGAAATAAATCTGTGGTGTATTCATTTAGGGGAAAGGCAGCTTCCCAAGCCAGATGAAGACTTTAAGAGAAAGAAATAAGATTGTTACAGTTTAATAAAACATCACGTATTATGTGTAAAATAAATATAGAGGCTGTTCATTTGCTGGGAGTCTTTGATTTTTTTATTTGAAATTTTCTTCTTGCACTGTTTGGCAGAGATTCAACCTGAATAACTTAATTTTATATTAGACAGAATTATTAATTTGTCATGAAATGTGGGATACAAAAATATTTAAAAGAACTTAAAATCAGTTTTCCTTTATATATCATAGACTAAAAGACTCTATGGAAAACACACACACACTAATATAAAGAAATGTAAACACAATAGTAAGTATCCATTTGCAGAAAACTGCTCAAATAACTTAAAGGACATTCAGACAGTGGATTCAGTTAGCCATTTAAAAAATAAGGTAGAACTGCATCTACTAATATTAAAAGACATTTATTATATCTTATGCAACCAAAAGCAATCTGCAAGGCAATATATATAATTGTTACTGGGATCACAATGTTTTCTAAATTGTGTGTGTGTGTGTGTAAAACAAAAACTTCTGAATATATTTAAACCATTTCTCAACAGCCAATTTTGTTTTGGGAATCAAAAATATTAACAAGTCATCCATCAAGGGAAAACAAATGTTATTAGGTTTAAAACTACATAAAGTGAGCCCTTCACTATAGCTAATATTACACTTTTTTACAGAAGTTTATGTTATGTGATAGTAGGCAGAAGTTTCTATCAGTCAGCACTACAGCAATATCCACCATATTACTGATGGTTATAATCCGGTAAATTCCTATGACACTTTCATCAACAAAGATGAAATTACGTTTAGCATATCTACTCCACTTTATTACATTCTAGTTCTTTGGAAATTAGTAATTCATTTATGAAATACATGGTAACTTTCTGTTAAAACCTCCTCTGTAACAATGTAATAATATGAGAAAACTTTTTTAATTTTTAGGAAAAATACTAAAGAAATCATAATTTTGTGGCATTTCTCTATGGCAGTTAAACTTCAATTCAAAATAGGGAAACTCAAAGTGAAACAAGTTTCCTATTCTCACAAATCCCACGTACATCACGTGGTTCATTAGGTATGTAAAGATGTATCTGATATCAAAGTGTAAAAAGCAACAAATAATAAGTAAAACACACACACACCAGAAATGCCTACACGGACATGTTACTGTAAGAAATAAAATATAATAATGCACAGTAACCTTAATCCGTAACTTTCCTCATTTACAGTTGGCTTGAAAAAAATTATTGAAATAACAACTTCCTTCTCTTATCTCCACAAACTTAAAATGAGTCACAGGGGGAAAAAAGATACTAGAAGAGTGCTGTTTAGTAAAAATATAGTGAATAAGCAAAAACTAAATGGGAAAATATAAATTAGGAAACATTACTTCAGAACTGACCAATTCTCGCCACACCAATTGGACTCCTTTAGTTTTTTAGTAATATCATGTATATTGTTGACATTACTCTCATCACACACTTTGATTTACCATCACAAGTTATTTCTCATTTTTTTCCATTAACAAAATATTCAAAATAAATCCATACCCACAGCAGAAATGAACCTGGGTCCTACGAACAACTCTGTATAGAGAAGTTGCTTAATGCTGGGAATATAAATGTAAGGACAGTGTGATACAAAAAAGAAGCTGGACGTTGAGTGAGACAGTCTGGGTTGAATTCTGGTGGACCTCAGTAGGTTATTTCCTTTCTCCCAGCTTCAGTCTCCTCACCTATAACATGCAGGTAACACCAACTACACAGAATTACTAAGAGCTTAAAAAAGAACAGAAGTAAAGCACCTAGAACACAGAACCTGGCACATTCTAGGCAATAATGTATTTGATAAGAGTGTTTAGTATGGGCCGGATATTTAAGTGCTTGGCATGTATTAACTTGATCAATGAATAATTACTATCACTACCTTTGGCACCACCTTCGCTTCTGCTCCTCTCCACCCTTTGGAGATAACTTGAAAATTTTAATCCAAATTAAACAGCACAGAAATATTAAAAGCTATGTTTCAGGCACTGTACTAAACTAGTTATACGGATTATTCCATTTAATCCTCACAACAACCCTGACATCAATAAGGTAGGAACTATTATTAACCTTCTTTTAGAGATTAGGAAATGTAGGCTTAGAAAGATTAAATAACTTGCTTAAGGGCACACACATAGTAAAGTCTGATTTCAGAGCCTGCATGCTTAGCAACGCTGCTACACTAAAAAGACATACAATTTTTAATTCAGTAACCTCAAAAGCGCAGACACCTACTATTCATAGTCCATTAGTTTTCAATGAGTTTTTGAAACAAGAGTCAGATAGACAATATGTATCATTATCTACACTATCACCAGAGTTTCCACTTTTTCATTCAGATCTATTCCCATCTCCTCCCAAAGGGAACCTGAGCTGGCTGAGAATTCCAATTCTCGCTCACTTAAGAGCCGAGAGAGGTGATCAGATAGCAGCAGTTCACAAACTGCTTATCTTGAGAGAGTAGTTATTAGCACACAAACGAAGCAAAACCTAAACTTCTGACCTTGACTAAGTCTGCAAAACACCATCTCTTCAGTTAGTAACGACTGAATCAGCTTCTCCGCCCATACATTCCACAAGTACTCTAAATCGTAAGAGTCAATCCCTTGGTTTGAAAAGATTAGTTAGGAGCCGGGGGTGACTGCATGGGTAAGCATTCCCTTCAAAACTTTCCTCCCAATTCCAAGGCAATCTACAACACCCCCCCCCCCCCGCACCCCACGCAGCCCTGCAAACGGAGGAGTGTGGGTAGAAAAGCATCACTCGAACCTCCAGTTACATCTCCTTTTCTGTCCATTTGGGAAATCTGGGCCTCGCAAGGACTGGAGACGACAAATAGGGAAGAAAGTGTAGGAAGAAATGGCTGTGGCGTTCTCTTTCCAAGGTCTGTGACTTCATCAATTCTTCCCGAGGGTTTCTGTTGAAGAATCCATTGACCCTAAAGATGCTAGGCGCTCGGGGATGAGGGTGCTCCTGGAGGCCCTAAACTAGCTTCAGGCTCTGATCCCGCTTTGGGTTCTAAAGCAAGGACCGTAGCGGCTCAGAAGCGCTTCCCCAGCCAAGCACGCCTGCACCTGCGTGCGGTCCGCCACGCCAAGCACACCTGTTGCCCCTCGCACAGCACTAGAGTGGGCAGGTAAAAGCAGGCGTAACTTCACCTTGACCGCCCCAGGAACCAATCAGAGCACGCGGCTCCCGCAGCGGCCCAATCGCAGAGCGTCCTGGATTCCGCGGCTTGGGGTCCCACTCTAACTACCACTTCTCCTCCGCTGAGCGCAGGGGTTTCCACAAACCCTCAGGCTGCAGCACGGCTGCCCGGCATAGGCGAGTAGAAATTCGCGGGGGAAAGAGAAGGCAAACGGAAATACTCACCCGCTCTGCCGCAGGAAGGTTACTTCTCCCTGTGGGACATCTCGGCTCAATCTGTGCGGTGCCTGCACGCCCCAGAGCAACCGCCACCACCGCCTCAGCCTTAGGGTTTGCCGCAAAATAGCCGCCGCCTGTTTCGAAGGGACCAATCAGAAGGCGGAGAGTGGGTGTGGCTGGAGGCCCCGCCCCCGGGGTCCGCCCGGGAAACACGCGACTTGCGCGCGCGTCTCCGTCAGACGGGGGTGCCACGCCTTCCGCCGCTTGGCGTCCCACATCTTTGGTGGCCACGCTTCTCTTTTTACCGGGAGACTGAGTGGGTTGGTTACAGAGCAAGTCCTCCCATCTGGCCCCTCAGCGGCAGCCAACAGTTCGTCCTATTAGTCACCATAGGGAGGAGAGTTGAATCAACCTCTTATCCTGGAATGTTGCCCTGTAGAGTTCAAGGGCGTTGACCTGTTTTATCCTGATCCGTTAAGAGCCCCTCCCAACCTTTAATCCACTCGCAATCTGGCTGTACTGAGGTCGCCATGGTTTCCGGAGACAAACTGTCACGCAGCAGGAATGGGAGTCCTGAGTAGAAACCTTTCAGAAGAAAGGCCCCTCTTCTCCTGATGGGTCGGGGTGAGGGATGGAGAGGAATCCAGTAACTCCAGGCCACAACTGAAAGCAAAAAAGGGATGTTGGCACTTCCTTAAGAAAACACAGGCGCCAGGGGAGAAAAACTAACCTCAACACAATGAGATATGCTTACCAGCTCAGAGGGTTGAGATTAAAATAGAGACTGGGCTTAAATGTAACAATAGATAGGTCTGTAATAACTGTAAAGGTGGCTTGTTAATAGCAAAAAATAAAAAAATCAATGGCCAAAAGCCTGGATGTCTAGGCCCTTCTCCTATTGTTAGTTTAATTTTGTCAAATCATGTCACATCTCTGGGACTCCGTTTCCCATCTGTAAAGTGTGGGGATTGACCTGGAATGATGGTCTCTCTCTAGCATTTATTCCATCATTCACTCATCAAAAACAGGGAAGAGGTACTGCTGTTTGCTGAAGAGACTAAAATGAAGAAGATGGTCCCTGCCTTCAACATGCTCAGCAGCATGGTAGAGGCTCAATCAATAGAAGCCTGTGAAAGAGGGAACATCTAACAGTCTTGGAGGGTGATGGTCAGAGGTTTGAAAAGAGTTGACTTTTGAAGACTGAACAGGAATTTGCTAAGAGGGAGTATAATTGGGTGTAAGGAGTGTGTTAAAGGCCCAGAGAACAAGGTTCCAGAGGTGTGGGAGTACCTGGAATGTTCTGGAAATAATAGCTTTGAATGACTGAAGTTTGGGGATCAGGAGATAGATGAGGCTAGAGGAGGACGCACAGATCAAAGGCCTGGTAGGTGCTATGGAGTTAGATTATTTCTTGCAGACAGTTGGGATTGATTCTAATGAGGAAATGGTATAAACATATTTGTGTTTTAGAAAAAATATCATTTTCAAGGATTTTTGAAGAAAGGAGTAAGACTGGCAGCAATTCCAAGGCTTAAAAGATGACAATTACCTAAACTATCTCAGAAGGGATGGTGAGGAAGAGGTGTCTGGAGATACCTAAGAGGCTGACTTATCTGGACTTGGTTATTATGTGACAGTAATACCCATCTAAGGAATACAGAGAGAATAGCTTTGAGAGAAGCATAATGCATTTTGGTTTGGGGTATGTTCAGTCTGAATTGTGAGCAGAATGGGTAGGTAGAGGTATTTTGAAGATATTTGGAAAGTTAGGTCTGAAGCTGATTAAATGGGTGCCAGAGATAACAGATTTGAGAAATCAATTCAACAAATACTATCGATCACTAGCTCTTCACCAGACTCTACCTTGACACAGGGGTCCTGTGCTCACCAAGCTTACCTTCTGGGGTGGGTGGGTGAAGATAATCATCAAAAGGTTGACATTTAAGTGGTAACTGAACCTGATACCTGACAGTGACAGTGGTTGTTGCTTTTTCACAGAAGTCGATTCCAGACCACTTTGCTGCCCATGACTACAATAGATGATTTTCACAGGATCTGTTGTTCCAATCAACCTATGTTTTATAGTGTTTATATTTCAGACAAAAGGGCAATTGTCATAACCACTTCATTTAGCCAAATGTCAAGTAGAGTCATGGCTTTAAATTGGATTTGTTGAGCCCTAATATCAAAATATGTACACTTCTCCACAGAACCTTGAAAATAAGTAAATTGTGTTACATAGATCTTGTTTCATGAGTCATTAGTTCACAGTTCTTTTATTCTTTCGTACATGCATACAATGTGCCTAAACATTTGAGTACCACTTATAAAAGTTGAAACTATGCTATATGAATCATATACACAAACATTCCTCTCTCTCTCTCTGTCTCTCTCTCTCTCTCTCCCCCCCCTCCCCATCCCCACTACTTAGTATTTCTAAACTACTTACTGTAACTTTGGCAATAGGGTATTTTATGGCTGCTTTCTTTTTATTTTCATTGTCTATTTGGTTTGTCTTGGTAACTTCTCTTCTTTATAAAGATACAAGACAGTATGTTGGAAAGTGAATCCAGAGTCAGTCTGTGCAAATCACTTCTCTTCTCTAAGTGCATATTCTTCACTGGTTAAATGTGGGGATTTGGTGAGGAGTTCCCTTCTAGATGCTTGGATTTTTGTTGCTCTTCCCTTCTGTATAAAGAATAAAAAAGTTCTCTTTGTTTCTTTCCCAACCTCATTTTTACATCAATTCATAGTTATACCCTACTCCCAAAGTGCACTCACCATCTTACCTACGTTGGTGTTAACACTGCAGTTAGTAATTGAGGGTTCTACCTAATGAGCTACAATATACTTTCATGTGTAGATTTTCTAATTGGTAGTTAGGTTAATAACCATATTGTAGAGACTCTTGCTTTACTTGAAATTGACATGGTTATAACATGCAGCGCGAGCCTCATCAGTTTGCTTCCATCAGATGACAAAGTCTATTAGTTCTGACTTTCCCAGAATTGTGAAGATGTTCCCCACTTTAAGAAAGTACTGTGCTTATAAATCTAAAATTTAAGTTATTACATTAGGAATAATCATTCATCTAACTACACATCTCTACAGAATACAGAAGAGTCTCTCATACTTATAAAACCCATGGATATTGAAATATGATTTGGCTCTTTCACAGTCCTACAGAAAAGCTCTACTGCTTAAAATATACCATAGCTGGAGGTATTTTATTTTTGCTTTTGATCGGTTTATTAGTTGTTCTGTTCTACATTTTGTGGTTGCTGCTGTTGTTGTTTTTAATCCTTTTCCATTACTGTCAATCTATGGATTGTGCCTTGAGTGATGTACTGGATAAAATTTTGCAGCAATAGAGATCTTTATTCATCCACAATTAAACTACTCATTCTGCAGATAATCTATTGATAGCCAACCATATGAAAAACAATACTAAGCTCTATCTTAAAGGAACGTTACCAATTTATGTTAACAGATATATATGAGGTCTGACAATTAAGTTTGTGACTTCATCCTAGAAAAAGTGCTACATACCTCCTTGTTGAGTATCACTATGGTCACCTTAGAAGTACTCCTCTTGGGAAGCTATGCACCGATGTCAGCCCTAGTCCACCCTTCAAAGCAATTTTAGAACTCTTTTTCTGAAATGACCATCAGAGCTGTCATCATGTTACCCTTGAAGTCCTGAATGTCATCAAAATGTCTTCCTTTCAATATTTCCTTTATCTTTGGGTAAAGACAGAAGTCATTGGGGACCAGATCATGAGTAGGGAGGGTGTTCCAATATAGTTATTTGTTTATTGGCTAAAAACTCCCTCACAGTAATGCCATGTGAGCTGTTGCATTGTCGTGATGCAAGAGGCATGAATTGTTGGTGAAAAGTTCAGGTTGATTTCGTCTTTTTCATGCAGCATTTTCAGTATTTCCAAATAGTAAACTTGGTTAACCGTTTGTCCAGTGGTACAAATTCATAATGAATGATCCCTCTGATATCAAAAAAGGCTAGCAACATCATTGCAACAAGTTCGGGAACCTAATTGTCAGACCTCATAAGTAATGCAACGATGTAAAATTTTATTACAGTTGTTATTAATACTAAAATATTAATATATGTACATAGTGGGTTGAATAGTATCCCCTCCAAAATTCATGTTCACCTGAAACCTCAGAACATGACCTTATTTGGAAATAAGATTTTTGCAGATGTAATTAAGGTAAGGGTCAAGATGAGGTCATATTGGAATGGGATGGGCCCTGAATCTAATCAGGGTGTTCCTGTAAGAGATAAGTTATATGTGATAGAAAAAAAAATCCTCAAATTGACTTATGAAAAGGGGGAATGATTGGCTCATGTAATTGAAATTCCTGGCTAGAACTACCTAAGCTTTAGGCAAAGCTCAATCTACAATTTCAAATAATGTAACCGGAATCCAGTCTCAAATGGCTCTGCTTTTTATATTGGTTTTATTGAATTCAGACTCCCTCTGGTTACAAGATGGTTTCCAGCAGTTCAAGTTCTACATTCTCTTAGGTTCGAGTCTAACCAAAAAAAGTGAGTACCTGTACAGGTATAGTTAGGCTCAACTCAGAAAACATAACCCACTGTAGGTGCTTCAAAAGGAGGGGATTTAACACAGGAGTTTGTTTTCTGAAGAGATGGAAGAACTGAGACAATCAACAGGAGCAGTTGAGAAAACTTAGAGATGAGCAACAGTAGGAAGCCACTACATCTTGGGCTTAGAGGGTCAAAAGAGTCGTCCAAAAGGCACGGCCACCAGCACTAAGGCAGGGTTTGCCCAGTAGGAGATGTAGTCATTACCGGATATGCCATGTGAGGCAGAGAGAGCAAGAGAGAAATACCCCAGCTTTTGCCTTTCTGTCATCCAATCTTCCACCAATTGCACCTAGCCAGAGCCAGCTGATAGAAGAACCTGCAAAATGCAGGGTTAGCCCTCCCTCCCAATATGAGCAGAGGCAAGGGGAGGAATGATCGGAACACAAATAGGATGTATTATTTAGGTTTTGGCTCTGATAATGCTATATAATAAACAACTCCCAACTCTCAGTGGCTTACAGTAATAAACATTGATTTTTCTTGCTTGTGGATCTGTAAGCTCATAATCAAGGGAAAGGGCTCTGCTTAAAACTGTGTGTTGGGTTTAGGTCTGTTCCTTTTATCTCTCGCTCTGGGACTTGCAGTTATCCAGGGCATCCTCTTAACACGGCAGATGGCAAAGTGTAAGAGCAGCAAGCAGAAAAAAACATGTCATGTCTCTTAAGGACTCAGTTCAGAACTGGCATACTGTCACTTCCACCCACATTCCATGGCCCAAAACAAGTCACATTGACATGACCAACATTAATGGGCCTGGACAAATACTCCGTCTACTCTTATGAGAGGCACTAGAAATTCACAGGCAAAGGAGCCCTGGGCATATAATTCTATTACAGGGAGAGAGTGAAGAATTTGGAACAATAAATACAACAGACATGAGCAACTGACCAGCACTACCTGCCTCCCAATAAGACTCCAGGCAAAATATCTCATTTTCTCTAAATGGGTCACATGCCCAATGCTAAACCATTCACTGTGGCCTAAGATGTGTGATGCTCTGATTGCTTATGTCTGAGTCAGATTTCCAACTCCTAAGCTGGGGTTAGAATCAATTCCATCCAAAACACAAGGACTAGGAAAATGAAAGGGTGTGGTCCCCCTGAGGAAATCAGAGTACTCTTGTCATAAGTAAAGGCAATCAATTCTGGGTGTCCAAAAAGAACAAATACTACAATAATTAACACCCAAATGTGGTATGTGATATTTGACAATTTACTGAATGTGTTCTTTTCCACAATAAAGAAAAAGAAAGAATAAATTATAGATTTCTTGTTAAAAAAAAATAGGAGAAAGTAAAAGTAAAATTCTGCTATAGAATGAAATCAGTTGTTCATATCCTGTAGTCAGATTCATTAATAATATGACTGTCCATAATGTTGATACAAACTAGAAAACCATCACCAAGAGAAAACAATGGTGAAGCTAGATCAAGTCAGAGGAAAGTACAGTGTAGAGGTCATGTCTTCTTGGGAGAAAACAGCAACCTCAGCACTACTGGTATTTTGGGCTAGATAATTGTCGTCTGAGATCATTCTGTTCATTGTAGGATGTTTAACAACATCCCTGGCCCCTATTCACTAAATGCCAATAGTATCTCTATCCCCTGTTATGACAACCCAAACTGTCTCCAGACAGTGCCAATTGTCCCCTGGGAGACAAAATCACCTCCGGTTATAACCCATTGGAATAGAGGGAGAAAGGAAAGGGAGAGAATGAGGAAAACGCTTTGTCTTTTTCCCATCCTGTCTTCGTTTCTCACTGAGTTGAATAGAACATAGCATTCTGGGAAAGGTATTTTATCTGGACCTAGAATTTAGGCAGGGGCAAGAGACAGGCTGGAGTAGGACCTGAGAGTGAAGAGACTCAACAGCTAAATTGCTCTGCCTCAGAGTTAAGAGGTTTTGCTGAAGCTAATGGTAAACCACATTGGCACATAACCAGATTTGTGTTTTAGAAAAACGTTGTTTTAATGGTTCATAAAAGTGTACATCAGAGAAAGGGTGATGCCTTTCTTTCAGAACACTTAGCACAATTTGTACTTATTTCATTTTTATGTACTTATTTCTTGTCTGTCTCCTTTACTATACTGTAGATAACATAAGATTGGAGACGGTTTTCCTGTTCTGTTTACTACCATCACTCTATTACATCAAAGCTCAAGAGATATTTAGAAATACAACACCAGTAATAGCAGCTTATGGCAGTCAATTTTAATAATAATAATAACAGTAGCTATAATTTCCTGGGTGCTTAGTACTGACATGTTTGTCAAGTAAATTACTTTTGAGACACTATCGTGCTTAACTTTCAGGTCAACCCTGTGAGGTAGGACTATCATATTGTCCACATTTTACACATAAGGAAACTGAGTCTAAGAGAGTTTAAATTTTTCCCCCCAAGGTCACAAGGCTAATTACTAGTAGATCTGCTTCTGTGATACTCTGTGTCAATGATACACATTTTCTGACCTTAAAACTCGATTCTGCCATATTTCTTCATAAATTGATATCTGATTACAAATTCTTACTGTTCTTTTTCTCTTTATTTTACTCCTTCACTTTTTGTTAAAGTCTCACAAAAATTCTTTCTGAAAAAAAAAAATCCATTAGTGAACTGTTCTGCTGACAGTTCTGACACCAAATGTATGGGTCTTTTCCACACCAACAATCAGTTCTGACACCAACTGGGTGTCCTACAATCCAATTCAATTCTGACACTAACTACCTGGAGACAGTCCCTGCCCTGTAGGTCCCAGGTTATCACCTGTACTCTGACCAACTGGCTATAATCCAAGGTTTCCCACAACTCCCTTCTCAGGTTCAATAATTTTCTAGTATGGCTTACAGAATACAGGAAAACAGTTTACTTACTATTACAAGTCTATCGTAAAGAATACGACTCAGGAAGAGAAATGGAAGGGGCAGATGGTAAGGTATGGCTTGGAGAGATGGGGGCCCGGTAGGAAGAGAGCATGTAGTTTCCATGTTCTCTCCATCACACATACCCTTCCCCACCAACACCTCGATGTGTTCACAGACCCAGAAGCTCTTCAAAGTCCCATCATTTATGGGTTTTATGGGTGTTCCGTTACAAAGGCATGATTGATGAAATCATCAATCATTCGTGATTGACCTCAATCTCGGGACTCCTCCCCCTCCCCAGAGGCCTGGGATGGGGCTGAAAGTTCCAACCCTCTAACCTGTGGCAACCAGCCCACACCTGGAAGCATCTAGAAGTCCACACAGATTCACCTTATTAGCATAAATGCAGGTATGGTTGAAAGGGGCTTGTAATGAATAATGAAAGATGTTCCTATCATTCAGGAAATTCCAAAAGTTTTAGAAACTCTGTGTCAGGAACTGGGGACGAAAACCAAAAATATATTTCTTACTGTATCACAATAAGTTTTCCTCATGAGAAGCATTATTATTTGCTATTACAAGATCTTAACCAATTGAAAAAAATCCAGACCTCCAGGATTAACTCCTAGCTCTGTCTGTAGTGCCCCAGCAGTTCTAGCTCATTTTCCACTACTTTCCCCCTAGATGTCTTGCGATCTGGAGATACCAAACCACACTCAGTTCCCCAAACCAGTTCTACTCCTTCAGGCATTCAGAAATTTACTTCTCTGTCGTCTAAATGTCCTTTTCTCACCGTCCCCTCCCCTGGTCGGACTACGACTTCCCACTTAACTCTTCATTCATCAGGTAAAACCCGTTAGATGGTAGGTGCTGATACCTTCACTTTACAATCGTGAGACTGAAGCTTAGACAGGGACTGTACCCCCTCTCTCTCTCCTCTTACATTATTTGTGGTCTTTTAACATCTGTACAACTCCCTACCTCCCTCCTTTTGCTCCTGCCACCTCTTTCACCTTGAATCACGTTCCCTCTTACCCTGACCCCAGGAAACCGTGGTTATCCTTCCAAGCCCAGGGGCAGTGCCACCTCATCCACGAGCCTTTCCCAGTTGAGCCTTACCACATTCCTCTGTTCTTTGTAAGCCTCTCCAGGCAATTGCTGTGTCTTAATCATTTTGTATCTCCCATGGAGCTTAGCAAAAGAAACTTGGACTTAGTGGGGACCCAAGTCTTTTTTCGTTGCTGTAGCAGATGGAACCCAACTGATGCTAGCCATAACTCACTCTCTTTTTCACTGTCTATTTTTAGGACTTCAGGGTTGCTCTGGTATTTTAATATTGAAAAAAAAAAAAAGAAAACATTTCCTTGCTAAGCAAGGTCCACTTTGGCTGACCTCAGGAGGAAGGGAGATATAAGTCCATTACATTTAGGTGTTTTATTGTGTTCACCAAAGGATAATGGGGAGAAGAATGCAACAGTATAACAATGAAGGAAGGAAATGAACTAATTCCTGCTTTGGGAGAAGTATACAACAGCTGTGCACTGGGCTGAAGGAGTGTTTTCCAAAAGCAAAACAAAACAAAGAAATGATTAATTATATGCACTGAAGCCAAACTTGAGCACTTTTAACACAGAAAAGGGAACGACCCATCACTGGAGTTATCTCCATGTTCTGAATTTGTAAATGCTGCCTCAAGAACCTAACTATGGGAAGTGTTTCCCCTAAGAGCATAACTAAACATGCTTGGGAGAATATTTTATGTGAGAATCATTAACTTTTCTGTATAGTATTCTAGTCTCTTTGAACTTCAAAGAAAATGAAATGATCAGAGCGCTACTACAAATGACTGAATATTCACCAGGGCTTCTCCAGGGATGAATAAGTACCATTTATGTTGTGAGTGTTTATCTTTTGTGTAACGTATCCCCTCAGGCTCAATAGGATGTCATTCATCATGTAAAGAAATAAGAGTTTGCATATTTTCAAATTGTGTACCCAAATAAAAGCCTGTTGCCATTATGTTTAGTTTATTGCCAAAATTGCACATAACTAACTCTTTAATAAAATATATACAATAAGGTAAGATGAAGAGCAAAATGAGATTTTTCCCTATTTCAATAGACAGAATTGAAATAATGATCAATTTAATTAGGCAAACAGGGCATGCCAATTAGAATAAAAGATTCCCTGAAGCCATGTAAAATACAATGTAGAGAAAGTAATTCTATCTAGCCCCATATGTACAATTGTGGAAGTTAGATAATTACTACATAAATATTCATCAAAATTCTTGTGCGAAACCAGGTACAAGTGAAATAAAGGAAAGTTATACATCAGATTTATATGCTGAGGCAAAGAGAGAGCTAGACCCTGCCCCCCTGGGATGCTCATCACTGCACATCCCAGATCTCACAGAGAAGTGGGGTGAACTTGTGGTCGTTCACTCTCCATGACATCAGCATCTCTGCATGGTGATGATTGAATGTCCGCAACTCCGTCAGGCGACCCAGGAGACAGGCAAAATGTTGAGGATTTTCAGGCTGATGAATCTTGCACAACTTTTGTAGCACATCCAGCAGTGGTTCCTGAAGCTTCTCTACTGCCTCTCTATCCTTTATATATTGTCTGTCTGTTTTGAAGTTTAAAACAAAATCACAAAATTAAAAAGTGGAAAATATAACTTTGGTATAATTGTAACAACGCTAACCTTTTAAAAGTATTACTTACAAATGTTGTGCACTTAAAATGTATAAATGACGTGTTCAACCTGTTGAATTTTTACACACACATATACTCATGTAATCACAACCAGATCAAGATATAGAATATTTACTGCCTCAGAAGCCTCCCTAAATTCTCCTTCCAATCAGCGTCCCCAAATGTAACTCATTTGGTGGATATAAGCATCATTTCTGATGGGTATATTCCAAGAACTGGAATCGCTGGGTACTAGGGCATATCCATGTGTAACTTTAACAGGTACTGCCAGAAAGTTGTTATTTTTTAAATTATAATTTTTATGGTAAAACAAAGTAACAACTACCTTCTGCCTCAATGTCATGTATACAAATGATTTAAGGCTAACATTGTAATTATGTTTTATAATGCATGTGGCATCAGTTACTCCCAAGTAATTAACCAATAAGTATAGAAAAATTTTGTGTCTAAAGGTATTCATTTCAACATTGTTTAAAACAACAAAAAATTGGAAGCATCCTGAATATCCAAACATATGGTAAAGATTAATTAAATGATTATCAATACAATGGAATAAGATATATGCATTACAAAAACTTTTATGAGTATAATTTTTTGATAACATGGGAGAATACTTTTGAAGAAAAGTAAACTTAAAAAAAAAAAAGAGACCAAAAAAAGACAGTACATTCCCAAACCAATGGTTGCCAGATTGGGGGTTGGGAGGCTGGGTGAAAAAGTTGAAGGGACTAAGAAGTACAAATTGGTAGTTATAAAATAGTCATGGAGATGTAAAGCACAGCATAGGGAATATAGTCTATACTATTGTAATAACTATGTATAGTGCCAGGTGGGTACTAGGCTTATCAGGGGGATCACTTCGTAAATTACATAAATGTCTAACCACTATGCTGTACAACTGAAATTAATATAAAATAATATTGAATGTCAACTATAATTGAAAAAAAAAAGACAGTATGTTCTCTATTATGTCAAAAAGTATGTAATTTCATTTAGGTCCCTGCTCATTGGAAAAGCCAATCCTGGCACTAATTAAAATAGCATTCTGCTGAGACTTTCTTTCTTTCTGTTCTCATCTTATGTTTTGCAGCATTTTCCACCTCCTGAAAATTGTTTTTGTTTCTTCATTTATTGTCTTTCTCACCCTAGTAGAATGTGAGCTGCATGTAGCTGTATCCTGCCTGTTTCTTTACTGTTATTTCCCCCAATGTCTAGAACCATGATTATTGCAGAGTAGGTGTTCAAAATGCATTTATTGAATGAATGAGTGTGAGGTTTAGAAAAAAAGGCTAAGAATAAATACACTGAAATGTTAACATGATTCAAGTTGAGTGGTGGGATTATAGGCTATTTTACTTTTTCTTTATGTTTCTGTGTTTTCCAGATTATCTTTAATAAGCATTGTTATGATTATACTAGGGGAAAATGAGCAAATAGCATAAACATAACAGTGTAACATTGAAATTACCTGGAGAGAGGATAACGATTGCTGTAAGCAGAGCATACTCTTCTTGAGTCATTTTCAATTCTGCCACACTTTTATAAAAACTAAACATTGGAGTTATATATTCATCAGAGATACCTATGGGGGAATGTTGAAAAATTGCAGAGGTATAGTAAAATTTTTGAATGACTGAAAAATGTAAAATTACAAACACATCATATATACACACAGATTAATATTTGCACCCATATGCACACATTCAAATAATGACCATACTCGTATATTATATGTCCTGGCCAAAGGCAAAACATTGCAGAGGGTCAGCTAACAAAATCCTCAAAATGTAACCTAATCAATGATTTGTATGTCTTTGATTTTGGCAGTGTCTTTGTTTTAGTCACTACTGTCTGACAATAAAGGATAACGTTCGTGAATTGCCAAAGAATCTCCCAACTTCACCATTTTCTAGATGGGATTTGTTAATCATTTTAATGTTAATATCTATAATCACGGCATAAATAGTGTCTTAAAAAAATAAAAAAAATATATAGTTCTGCAGCCCAGAAGTATAAACACGTCCACTTAATTATGGTTAGGGTTCTTATCAGGGTTATGATCGCTCTCTGAAGTACCAAACCGGTTTTTCCATTGCCTACTAGGCATTGGTATTTGGATGTTCTCTCCAAACTCAACATGTCCAAAGCTAAAGACACCACATCCAGAACTAAACTCTTCTTCTTCCTCCACCCCTTCATCTTTCTTCAATCCACCCCTTTCCTAGTGTTACCATTCTCAGTGATGGGTATCCCCACCCACTCAATTGCCCCACCTGGACAACTGAAATTCAGCTTCCCTCTCTGTCAGGTGCCAAGTCCTGGGATTAGCCCCGCTACCTCTCACTTGGGGCTCCCTCTCCCCTCCACTGCACCTGGAGTTGACTATTTTATGTCTTTACTTTCTTTCATCTGTAACATTGCAATTGCCTTCTCGCTGGTCTTCCTATCTTCAGTTTGGTCCCCTTCAACCCATCACCTTTCTAAAACTCAAATCACATCCTATCCTGACTCCCCACTTCTTACGAACTTCAAAAACTCTCAATGGCTTTTGGCATAAATGTTCTTTCTTTTTACATAGGAAACTCCAGGACCTTTCCCCTACCTACCTTATCACCCATTACTCACCCACATGGTAATAATAGGAGCTCACTTTTACAGAGTACTCATTATATATTAGGCACTATTCTAAACACTTCTTATGGTATAATGCATTTAGTCTTTCTAGTACCCCATGAGACAGGTACAGAGAGGTCATATAACAGGCCCAAAGACACACAGCTGGTGAGAGGTGGAACCAGGAAACCAATATTCAAACCAAACTGGCAGGTTCCAGCGTGCTGGCTCTTAGCTGTGACTAAGCTGCATGACCTTTCTTTCACACAGCCTTTACTCCAGCCGTGTTCAGCCATTACAGGTCCCTAAACAATTCTCATTGTCCAGTTTTTGTACGTGTTGTTTTCTCTACTTGGAATATCCTCTTCCTTATCTAGCTTACTCCCCTTTATAAGTTAAGACTCCTTTGTGTCACTTCCAACACTCATTCAACAAATATTACTTTAGTGCCTGTTCTGCTCATGGATCCATGCCAGAGGGGCTTTGACTGGGGAATGTGGAGACAGAGAAAAAAAAGAGAGAGAGACTGTGATGTGACTTATGGATAAGGTAAGATGAGCATGAGTTCCTAGGATTGGTTCAGGCTAGAGTAGACGGCTCTATTCCATCCCAAACCAGACCTAGAGCCATAGACTGAACCAAGTAAGGATAAAATTGGCTTCCAGATTCTAGAAAGTATAAGTATCATCTAATATTACACTTCACAGAGTCAGAAAGTCTAAATCCTCACCTTTAGAAAGAACCTAAAGAATTGTCCCCAACGGAATCGTTGGCCTTTCTCTCATTAGTCAAAATACCACACTTTTCTCCTCTTTGACTTTTGATTCTTTCAGTGATTCCAGTGGGCTCTCTAACAACAGTGTCTTTGCTGAGCACCTTGGGGATTACATCACGGGGAATACTGCCCTCTATCCAGTGGTGACACACTCAACTGAACACCCACAACCGAAGCAGATACAACTTCAAAATGCAGAGGTTGGAGTGTGAGCCTGGGAATACCAGTCCTGGTTTCCGGCAAACATAGGAGGCAGTAAGCCAGCTCTGATTTTGAAATCTGACCTATGACTTGATCTGGGCACATAATAAACTCTTTATGTCTCAGTTTCCTCATCTGTGAAATGTGAATTATAACGATAGTATTACATGAGATAATACATGTAGGGGGCTTAGCACCACGCCTGCCGCACGGAAAACACTTCATAAAAGTTAGAGCAAATATCATAATAAGAGCTATTATTATTGTTATTCAGGAGACTTGGATCAACACATTCGGTCTGTCTTAATCCCAGGTCATCTAATCTTAGATTAAGCTCATGAACTTTTGTGTTTTCAAAACAATGTTTCATGTTTGTTTTGTTTTTACATTCTGCAGTTTCCCAGAGATGAACACCAATGGGCTGATCAGGGGTTTGCCTCAGAATTTTCTGGGTTTTAAGGCTAAGCTAAGATCTGTATTTTCTTGGTGAGGTTGTTCTTTTTCACCTTCAAACAGTGGCAGTCTTCAGCATTTGGGGACTACACCAATCAGTTGTGCTTACCTAAAATAATAATTCACGACTGTGCCATTTAATTTAATTTAATTTTTAAGGAGGGCACAGCTCACAGTGGCCCATGCAGGGATCGAACTGGCAACCTTAGCGTTATCAGCACCGCGCTCTACCCAACTGAGCTAACCAGCCACTCCAGTACCATTATTTTAAATAGTACATGAGGATTTGGGGACAACATTAAAGGCAGATGATCTGAAAATATTTAATTTTTAGAAATTTCTTTGACTACCTAATTTCCTATTGTATTTGTCTTTCTAAATCCCCACTCTTCCTCCAAAGATGTTACCTCCACTAGCGATCTAATTGTAGTCGATAATTGAGGGGGGGAAAATAGGTAAATAGGTAGAAATTTTTATTATGATTGTTTACCTTGTTCATGTTGTAAAGGCCAAACGTGAATATCGAGAAAATGCAGAAAACAAATAGGAAAGTTTTTGAAAAATAATTTTCCTAAAGGGTAGACCAAATAGAAATCTGCTTTTGGAATTAGAGTCAATAATCAGAATTAACCACACTAGCATAAACAAAGGGATGTGTGAAGTGCTTATGAATCAGTAATTTCTAACATAAAAAATATAACAATAACATCATCCTGAAGGGGCAGTCTTTTCCTGTTTTCCTGCTTCCTCCTCGCCCAAGGTTTGCTTCATTTTGACTCTTACTATGCCCAATTAGCTGATTTTTGGTCACAAGAGGGAGCTATTTTCTAATTTAATCACAAAGACTACCCTGGCAAAGTCTAATGTGGTAAAAAAAAAAAAAAAAAAAAAAAAAAAGTTATTACTACTCTGTTTCATTTCTTTATAAGAGGTATGATTGATAAATTGTTTCATGACCAGAAATATTCTTTCGAAGAATATAAATAATGAATATTTAATAGAATCTACACTATATTGTGTTAAGTTTTATTTAAAAAGTGTCTTTTATTTAACTTCCTAGTTTTAATTGAGGACAAAGATAAACCAGAGGCGTGTGTGTGTGTGTGTGTGTGTGTGTGTGTGTGTGTGTGTGAGAGGTGTATTATATACAAGTGTTCATATTATACAAAGGATCCTTCTTAGGCTAGGACACCCAACCCATGTTTCAAAGCCAAGTTCAAATTGCTTTCTCCCTGGAGCTTTCCCTGTCACAGTGTAGCAGAATTAGTTGCTCCCTTCTTTATGTTCAATTCTATTGTGCCAGCCACAGTTCTCTCCCTCCCATCAGAGTGTGAGATACCATATAAATTTTATGAGAACAGGAACCAACTGCTGTATTCCAAGTACCTGGCACACTGTCTGACCAATAAAAGGTACTCCATAGATGCTTTTTCTTCATCTCTATATCCTTAGTAACTAGCATCCTGCTGGAGACATGGTAGGAGATTAACAAAATGTGTTTTAAATTAGTCAATATTACATTTTGCTAGTTCCTTGTGATGAAGGTGACATAGTTATGAGATGTGATGGGGAAAGGATGTCATTAAGACGATGGAAACATTCTTGTGGTGCTAAGAGATTAGACCCTGACCTCTATTTCAACTGCTAAACTCTACTCAGCATCATTTGTGTCATACTGTTTAGCAATTCAAAAATTGCTTTCAATATAAAATATTTATATAATATTTCAATATAAAATTTCAATATAAAATATTGAATACTACTTTCAATATAAAATATATAATTGAAAATATTTAATAAATAACATATTTCCTGTTAGTCCTAGTGGCTAAAAGTTATCAGGTCAAATTAGATCTCACTAGTGCTTAGGAGTTGCCAGGGTTTGAACTGTCAAATTCCAGATTCATCTCAACAAAATTCACCAATTTTTGAACACCTAGTATGCGCCAGGTACTGTGATAGTGCTGGGAAAAGTCCTCAAACAGTTGACAGATTAATGAAGAGGCAGATACATAAATAAACATATAATGTCCAACACTAGACAAGTATAACAGGCTTAGGGAATACAGCTCAGGGCCAACGGAAATATTAACTCTTGTATTACTGTAATACTTTCTCTTATTTTGAAAAAGTTTCTTCCTATGATTTGAGTCCCAAATTTGTCCATGCCAAAAGTATCATGTGGCCACTTTGAAAAGTAAAACAAGATGTGTTAAGAATTCTAAACTTTAACTTAAGCATTTATCTTTCTTATAAATATTCTGTTTGTTTCTTTACATGTCTAACGTTTCTTTCAAAGACAGAATTGGAACCGATAGCTTACATCTGTATAAAGGGCACTCCTGGGATGCTGCTAAACACCCAACAATGCACAGGGGAGCCCCCCCACAACAGATAATTATCTGGTCCAAATGTCAGTGGAACCAAGGTTGAGAAATCCTGCTCTAGAAGAAGGACAATGAATAGTGTCCTATATGTGATGAATCCTGCAGTAAATGTTTGTGAAAAGGTACAGTAAGGTGGACTTATAGGAAATCTTTCTATCCAACAAATATACATTGAATACTCGCTTTGTGCCAAGAACTGTATAGTTGTTGAGGGTATGGAGATGAGAATACATGGTTTTTGCCCTCCAAGAACTCACAGACTAGTAAGGAAGGTGTACAAGAAAATGATTCCAAATCAATGGGCAATGTAATAAGGACTATAAGAAAGGCATTTGCAAAATGCAATTGGAGCACGAAGGAATGCCTGCCTTCCTGTGTGAGTCTAATAGGTGAGTCAGAAAGGCTTGCAACGTTGACCATTGAATCATGGAGGATGATTAGAAACTTGTCAAGCCATAAAAGAATGGGAAAGGCATTCCAAGATATACTGGGAGTGCCAAGAAAATGTATACACATGACTTGAGTTCATCTTTTGTTATCGGTATATATTGAGTATTATGATTTTAATACAGTTTTTTTCCTTTCTTAAAATGTGTATACATTTTTTGGCACCCTCTGTATAGCCGTTATAATAATATAAAAATAGAAAGTGCAAAGATGTGAAGGAATGAGAGAGCAACCATGTGTAGGACTCATAAGTACCTTAATATTGTTAGAAAATAATATTTATGAAGCTGAAATGGTAGTAAGTGCTAGATTATTGAGGACATCAAATGCCACAAAAGTGGTTTTAGTTCTTATATAATAGGGTACCTTTGTAACATTCTGAGCAGATGTGACATGGCCATAGAGATACTGCAGAAAGATCTTTCTAGCAGTAATAAGAAGGAAGGTTTGGAGGGATTGAGACAAGAAGCAGAGAGAACTGTGAAGACACCAACGCAATAACTACATGAAAAGTGGTGAGGAACTTGCAGGTTACAAAGATGTCATCAAAAAGAAAAAAATCTTGCTTACAACATAAGTTTCAGAACTTGATTCTACAAGTTTCAGAAAAGTTCAAAACTGAAGTTTTCCACCATGAGATCTGTACAGTTAAATATGCATGCCTCTAGTTCATAATAAGATACTTTACCCAAATATCAACCACATATTGTGAAAATAAAAAGCCTCTAAACTCACATGCTGCTTAGTATTTTATTATCTATAATGATGGTTCCGTTGATTAATATTTATGAATTTGCTTCTCCCAGTAGATTGTTTGGAACATTGCCTTTTTCACACGCCACATTAAAAACCTGATCTTGCAAGATGACCTTTCAGAATAACTTTTCATTCTTATGCAAATATAATACATTCTTACTTCTATTATACACTTAATTCCACAGTAACATAATGTCTCAGTTACCCTGTTTATGCCTACACAACCCTTTAAAGAATATAATGTGAAATTACTTTTCTTGTTCTTCAAATTCATACCCTTTTGTTTGCTATTATTAAATACCAATTACATGCACAAAGATACTGACTCCTGAGATATATTTACTTAATGAGGGTTACAGCGTTTACATATGTTAATTAGGCTTTAGAACTTATATCTGATACAACCTGTGGTTGAGTTGTTTCTACATAATTCGAGTGCATTTTTGTATTCCTAATGTAGTATTATGAAAAGTCGGTTTTTAAGCTTGAGTTTTTATTAAAAATAGGATTTATCATACCAATACCATAAAATATGATAAGACTGAAAGAGACTTGCCAACACTGACTGAGTTTACATTTTAACATTAAGGATATTAGCAATATATCCTCACAGACCAAGCAAGCTGTTTTGTTAATTTCGAATATAAATAACCTCTGAAATTTATAGTATTTTGTGGCCTTTTTTGATCCCCATAACAGACAGAAATGAAACATTTAATTCAGTGGGTGTTTCTCAGGCTGACAATATATCTTGCGATTTTGCAATGGTTTGCTTTCACGTATATTATCTTGTTAGTATTCCCAATGGCCTCTGAAGGTGGGTGCTACACTCCTATTTTATAGAGGGGAAACGGGCTTAGAGAGGCTAGATGACCTGCCATGGTCATACAGTTAATTAGCAGAGTGCCAGGAGGTGAACGCAGCTGTTCTCAAAGCCCAGCACTCTTTCTATATGCAGCTGTCACTCCCTAAGACCTACTAATTGCCCAATATCTGCTGGCAAGGAATATAAAGACCAGTAAGATATAGTTCCTGCCCTTTGGTTGAGAGAAAAAGTACAAGCAGCAGCTAGCAATTTGAAATGGCTTTTAAGTAAATGATAAAATGAATAGAAACAGGTCAGCGAAAGGAGACATTCTTATTAGAGTGATGAAAAAAAAACAGATTTCAAGAACACGCTGGGGTTCAAGAAAATGTGGTCCAGCCCCAGTAGAATGCTAGCCCATTGCTGCCCAATGGAGGAATCCTCCAGTGGGCAACTTTGATTTGCTTTCTCCCCAATGGCCTAGCTGAGACTTTCTAAATACTGGGCTGTGGCTCTTCCTACCCAATCCTTTCTTGCTTCTCTCCTTTCACAGGTGTTAGATCAGCATGGTGGTATTAAATTATCTTTGCCTTCACCGGCTTTCTCCCCACTTCTTATTCTTCGGAGGCATTTCCCTCAGTCTCTTGCACACACCATCTTGGTGTCTGCTTCATGTAGGACCCATGTTCATACAAACACTTAGGATAGAGCCTCACACATAGTCAATATTGAATAATTGTTGGCTTTTGGTACTATAATTAGCAGATCCGTGCATTATGCACATAAACACTCACAATTTTCTTCTTAGTTTTCTAATAAACTTTTTTTGGGAAAAGTCAGTTTTCCCTCTCAGCTGAACCAGTGTGAAAAGGGATTTCCCCCATTTCAGCCAGGCTGAAGGGACCTGGTACTGCCCTAGTAATCATCACGGAAATGGCAGCACCTAACTTAGCTTAGGATCCAGGAGATTGATGGAGCCAGGCAAAAAGAAAAGAATAGAAGATGAACAGGAGGGAGGGAGGGAGGGAGAGAGAGAGAGAGAGACAGAATGAACAGCTGCTGGATAATTCCCCTTCTCATAGAAACATTTCATTTCATATGGCAGAAATTGCCCCCCCCCTTTTTTGTCTGGCACTTCAATCAACTTTAAATGATTCATCTTTGAGGAGGAGGAGAGAGATTAGAGCAGAGCTTCCCTACTCAAACTGTCTTTCCTTTTCTTACACTCAAAAGCAAAAGAAGTGTCTGTCCCCAAAATTAATCACTACAGGCAAGATCTGGAAAAGACTTTTTGTTGATTAGTTGTCAGTGTGATATTCAGGGGAAGAACCATCTGAAAATTAAATAAATGGACGAGACTCATAGCTTCAGACAAACTTCATTCACTCATTCCACAGATGTTTGTTGAGCACCCGCTCCAAGCCAGGCATGTGCTAGGTACCTGGGATAAAATACTGAGTCAAAAAGAGGCAGCCCCTGCCTACACTTTTAACATCAAAATCCAGGTGAGACGGTAGAACAAATATTAAAGTTTGACATGATTTCAAAAAGATCAAACTAGTTATGGGGTCTATTTCAACTTGCTTTTTACCAAAAAAAAATAAAAAATGGACATATGGCTAATAAGTAGCAGAGCCTAGACTCAAGCCAGGTTCTTAATCACCATTGTTCCTTGATGCATAAACCAAGCATACATCAACTATAGTAGGATCCTTTGATACTTAGAGAGATCTATCTGTAAAATCAAAAGTATTTTATCACATGAGTCATCATCCCTTCTTATTTTATTAGTTTTCTTTTTATAAATTAGATATGACTCATTGTGGGGACAGAGCCAGCAGTGCAGTTTCCAGGCTCTCGGCCTCACATGGAAAGGTGCTGGCTCAGGTAGTAAATGGCCATCAACTGTGACTGGATGGCAATCAGCTGTGGCTAGTTGGCCGTAAGCTGTAACCAGTGAGCTATTGGCCACTAATATAACTGCTGTGGCTACGCTAGCAGAAAATGGGGGGCTAGCAAGAAGATGGTGGCTGAGCCTGCAAGCGGTGCAGTTGAGAATTGTGTGGCTCCTGTTTCCTGTTTCTCCAACCCAGCCGCCAGCGAGAGTATAGTGGTATAACTCCCCTACCTATGGCTTTGTGGGTGTTCCTTTTTGGCCTCACCATGTCCTGCATTCTTATGTGGGGAGCGGGACCAGAGACCCTGCAGGGTCTCCAGCATGACACTCATGGATTTTCTTAAACAGAGCACTGTCACAGTCTATGGAAACCAGGGCCAAATAGCTGACCAAGTTAACCTGGAGAGGCTTTATCCATCACAGGCTGAAGCCACAACACTCTTCTGCATAGAGAGAGAATCACCAACTTGACATTCAATAGCCTGAGCAAACAACTAAATTCATACACATGAAAATTCAGTAGCTTGCAAAGAAAAAATTCAATAGTTTGCATCCCTTAACTCTTTCCTAAGTCGAATTGTCAATTAGTAATTGCAATTTTTTTAGAATCAAGATACTTGCCCACTGATTAGTAACTCCTTATTTCTGCCTCCTAATCAACGGGCATAAAGTTTCAGTTAAGCAAGATGAATACGTTTCAGAGATCTGTTGTGCAAGATTGTACCAATAGACAATGACACCATATTGTATACTTACACATTTGGTAAGAGGGTAGATTTCGTGGTCAACGTTCTCACTACCATAAAATAAAATAAAATTTAAAAATCAGGATACTTAAGTAGCTGACCAAGTGACGGACTAAACCATCAATAAGAAAAACTGATCGAGAAGACTTGACTGAGAAAAATTGATTAAGAAAAGCAGAACTGGATGATGCGTTGGAGGTTCCCTGTTTCAACTCTTCTCCCTTACCCCAAGCCTCTTGGACAAACACACACACACACACACACACACACACACACACACACACACGGTATAAATTAAGGGCCAGAACAGGTAAGTGATAAAACCTGTCCAGGACCAGAATCCACATTTCTCGACAATATAATGTCTTTCAAAGGGAGAAAAGCTACAATAATATATTTCTGAGCTTGTTCTCTTCCTCTGCATTTCTCCCAGCACACATCTTGCCTTCTACCAGTTGTCTTCCTTCCTGGTGTATCCTAAGGTGGCTGGCAGATTTGTAAAGCATACTTTGATGTTTTCCCTCCCACATTCAAAAACTTTCAATGTCTCCCCATTGCATAGGAAATAAAGAATAAAATCTTTAGCCCAGCATTCAAGGCTCTTGATCCTTTGGTTCTGACTTTTTTTTTCATTTCTCTTTAATGTAATCTTTAACCCAATCAAACTCAACTATTCACTCCTCTTTGTGTGCCTAACCTGAGGTTTCTTGCCTCAGTTCTTTGCTCTTGCTGGTCCTTCTTTCCTTTCCTGCATCTCCACCCTGAGTGTTACATCAAATATCACTCAAATGCCGATAGAAACTTTCCAGGCCCCTCCTAACTAGAAGCCATCTCTTTCTCAGTGCTCCTCTTTCACATTTTATTTTAATTATCTCTGTACAGTTCATCTCCCCCCCAACACTAGACTGTAAGCTTTCCTAGGGAAAGGAACAGGCCTGATTCCCGTCTTCAAGAGCATCATAGTACCATTCCTTAAATAGTTGGTAAATTAATAAATCAATCGGTATATAAGAATGTGTTTTTTAAATCTACCAATGATGCTAATTATGCTTTCCATTTTTGACTAAGAGGAGACAACATAATGATTATGAGAAGGCTGCTTTTAAAAATTAATTTTTACTTTTTCAATTATTTTATTTATATCAAGATGAAAAGCTACCTGAAAACTTGTCTTACGATCTCTATTCTAAAATACAGATTTTATGAGTATTTAAACTTGTTCTAGTCATTTATAGACTAATAATACTTTAGGAAAAAAGAGCTTCAGGAGTTATCTCATGTCATTCATACCCACTCCCAATCCATATATAAAATCTCTAGGGAAAATAGGAATATATTCTATGTATCTCCTAGGATATATTACATAGAATTTCTGGCAATCCATTCTGATGTCTCTCATTTTTTTTTTTTTACTATTATTATATCACAATTTTTCCCATCCCTCCAGCCCCCCACTTCCCTCCCTGCCACCCATGATAACCCTCAGCTTGTTCTCTGTATCTATGGCTTTGTTTCTGTTTCTGCTTTGTTTTGTTGAGACTTTCTGATGTCTCTTGAACCTCCCCGTCGCAGCATTACTAATAATAAGTTAAACTGAGTTACTCATTCTATTATTTCATTTTGTCTCATGAGAGGCAGTGCAGGATAGTGTTTAAGAGACATGGCTTCCTTATCTATACAATGGGAACAATGATAGTATTTATTTCATAGGATATTTTCAAAGATTTGAAGAAATCATATACATAAAGTATTTAGAACAGTGTCTAAAACTTAGTAAATGATGTATAAATGTTGCTATTATTATTACTTATTTTTCTTTGAATAGAAATTGATGATAGTTTGATACATAGGCATTCATAGCTGAAGGTTTTTAATAAATGTGTCTTTTTCTGGACTGAATAATCCCAGCCCCTTGATGCTATTTTTTTAATCAAACTAATTTTACAATTCTTCTTGTGCTCCTTCATCTCAGTGCAATGAAGAGGGTTTTTTTATTTTTTATTTTGCTATTGCAACAAGGATTTTTGAACCAACATATCATTTTAGAGCCATTCTCCATGGTAATCATGATGCGCATATAATGTTGCATAAGATAGGCAGGAGCCCTGCCTTCATGGGGTGTACAAATGCTTACTTGTGGAAACAAACTCTTTTACCATCAATGAAGTCACTTACCGCTCTTTCGAATTCTCTCTTCCAATAGGTCAGCATGTCCAGCTGGAAGTTTCTTATTGAAAATCTCAGCTGAACGGAGAAACATAGCTTCAACTGCAGACCCTTTCAGCAAAGCAATCTGATCTTCATGGTCCAATGTTTGAAATCCTAGATGAAGACGATCATCCAATCAGCATCAAGGAGTTGTAAATGCTGTATAATAATATTTTATCATGCTATCACCCCCATTGATAAAACATTTCCATACAATGATTGTGTAGTTGTCTTAAGATTAGGTAGTCAAGTTGAGTCAATAAGTATCTATTGTTCTCTTCCATATAGAAGCTGATATTTATCTTTATTGAGTAGGATTTGTTGAAAAAGTTGGGCAAAAGAGGACATCAAATATCACAAACCAGAGAAATCTTTATGTGTATCTAGAAGTCGAAAGGAATATTTGGCAAACTCATGAATCTTTAATCAACCTGGAGAATGGGTAGCATGTCAAAAAAAACCCATCAAGGTCTTGTTGACGTATCTTCTCTGAGCTCAGCACTGCACCATGCAGAGCGGGGAAAATCAGAGAAATATGGGGGGAAATTGGCAATTTAAAGGAATATAACATCATCTGGAAAATCCAAAGTCCTTATCCAGGCTTATATGCTTATATGCCTCCAGCAGCCTCTCTAACCTTTTCTCCTCCTCTTCCTTCCCCTCACTCATTGCACTGGAGCCACACTGACCCTTCGCTCTGTTGTGAACACACAAGCCTGCTTTTGCCTCAGGGGTGAATGCTCCTCCCCAGCTAGCACCATGGTGCACTCCATCACTGTATGCTGCCCTCTGCTTCAATGTCACTCTCCCTAAAATAGTACTCCCTAGCACTCACTAGTCCCTACCTGCTTTATTTTTATGCACGGAACTTACCACCACCTGACATGTTATTATAGATTTGCTTATTTGTTAATTGTCCACCACCTCTACTGGAGGGTAAACTTCTTGGGGGCAGATTTTGCCTGTTATGTTCACTTTTGTATCCCCAGTGTCTAGCACATAATTGGTACCCAAGAATTATTTGTTGAATAATTGAATGACTGAAGGAATGAATGGAAACAAACACAAGCTAGTGTGTACATGTGTATACACACCACAAATAGAGATAACATAATGCCGTCAGAGTCTAAATGGCTTAGAAAAGTATTAAGTAGCAATGGGAGTTTAGAGAAGAGAGTAATGCTAAGGATCAAGAAGTAATGTCACTATTCTTGAGAATCAAAGCACTCCTTTGAGGGCGGGAGACATGCCAGGTCTCCAGCACCCTGGACAGGTCCCAGCACAGGTTATGTGCAATGAACTGCAGAATGGAAAGACTCAACCCGGTCCGTCACAAAACACTTTTTCATTATTGGTATTACTGTTATTACTCTGAGTAATAATGTCATCTCTATAATTATTCTTAGAATATTTTTTTCTTTCTCAAATATTTTTGTTTAGCCTTTTCTTTCTTTATTGAAAAAATATCTCCTTCTGCTGTATTCCTTAAACACACATTCATTGTAGTCTTTCTCTTCCTTGGGAACCAGGCCAGACACTGGGAGTGAAGAGGTGTGTAAGTACTGCCATTGCTTTCAGAAGAGCTGCTTTCTTGTGAGCAAGATTTTTTTTTTTAATTTTCAACAATTTCTTGGTTCAAGACCAACTGACCATTTGAACTGAAAAATCTTTTCCCTTAAACAACCCAAAACATCATATTTCTCCCTTTCCAATGTCTCCTCCCACAGTTTTTACTCCTGTGTAATCTTGTTTGTGATCAAGATTGCCTTACGCTTAATTAGCATAGAACAAATTAAGTTCCTCTTTCATTGTTAATAAAGAAATGAGAGAATATTAATGTTTCAGTGATAAGGAGAACTTTCTCCCCACATTTTATGAGTTCTATGTAGGCTTATGTCTATCCATGACACATTTAATAAAATAATGGCATAAAGCTTTCAAAAGAAGGCAAATTAACATGTCTAATTAAAATTCTATGTCGGAAGTTACCTTCTAGTTTAATATTACAGTGTTATGATCCTATACAAGGTATTTATTATACTTTTCTAGACCACGGGATTCTAATGTACTAATATGTTTTAAAACACTGAAACAACTTAAACCTATTGGCTTAGATTGCTTTGAAATTGTATCTGAAAGAATTGGGGGCTGGGAGATAAAAATCTTGCATTCCAGTTTCTGTACTGGCACCATATCAGAATGACTGTGGATAAATCCCTCTCTCTCATCCCACATATGATGAACACTTGTTCATCAAGTCTTATCACTCTTCTCTCTCTCTCTCCACTACTGTTTTATTTCAAATTCTCTTGCCTGGACTGGTGTGGAAGCATAGTAACTGATCTTCTTGCCTCTAGTGCCTCCCTGTTCAAATCCATCTTACGCAAACCTGATAAAGCCATATCTCTATAACATACATCTCATCAGTTTCCTGTCAAAAAACAAAAGCCATCAAAAACTCTTTACCATCCAGGGAAGAAGAATTAAATTCCTTAGTTAGGCCTAATCAGTGTGGTACCAGCTTACCTTGTGTCTAACCAAGGAGCCACATGGTTATAGCCACACTGAATTTTCTCTCCCATCTCTAATAATTCTATTCCTGTTCATGCCTCATTATATTTTCACAGGTAGATCTCTTGACTTGGAATGCCCCTTCTCCTCCATGCCACCTGAAAAACTGCTTTCTCTTTTAGACTCAAGACAAATATGATTCTCTCAGCAGCCTCCCTGTCTCTCTTAGATACAATTAATAATTACTTCCTGTCTATTCAGCACTTTGCACATCCTTTTTTTATTATAGCCTTTAATCACCCTCCTTGAATGTAACAGCTCGGCACTTAATAGAGAGTAGGCATCAACACATACTCATCATTAAAGGAATAAATAGATGAATGGCAACTTTGCAAAGTCTCAGTTTCTTAATCTATCAGTTTGGAAGAATTATTATAAATGATTTTAAATGTCCTATCTGGTTCTAACTTTTCATGTCTATAGTAAACACATTAAATCAGATGTAAGATGATTACCATTTTGCAATGAACAGATCTGCTTCTCTCAATGTCACAAGAATATTGCACAATGTAGCAGAGAAGTAGCTACATGTATAAATACCTGGCAATTTTTTTGTGAATTCTACGAGAATCTGTACATGACTGGTAGCCATTTCAGTTAAAATGAGAAAATTTTCTTCTGCACTGAATTCTTCTTTTAACTAAATTTTAAGAAAAAAGCAAATGATTAGTATGTAGATAAAAATATAAAGCTGTATAAAATCATTAGACTAAAGAACCAGATTTAGACAATAACATTTAAAGACCCAGCTCATATTTTTCAGATCCTTGGAGAGCAATTACTGTTACCAAACTAGATATGAGACTTCTTACTCATTAGGCGTTTAATGCTGCTAAAAGTTTAAACGTATGGTAAATTCTCGGCTCTAATCATTTCAAAGTACCATATTTATATATAAATTCCAGCTCCAAGACAGTAAAAGCCCCAGAAAGTATTAGCTTTAAACCCATGTATGTTCATATATTGTACGTACAATTTTATTTGTTATTTCCTGAGGCATCCTCTGTTTGCTATATGAATCCATAATATAATGTAGAAGATTCTGTTGATCTGGGGTGAGTTCAGTTTTCTCCTACACTGGCAAAAAAATAAAAGGTGTCAGGGAGGTTGGTCATAAGGCATTTTTCTTATACGTATGCACATTCATCTGGAGTAAAGCAATATTACATATTGTTGAAAAAAGCCGTAAGTACGGCAGGAACTATGCACTGTGACGTAATGCGTAATCATTTTCTATGGGTCCCTTAAACAAGCCAAATCATATTTCACTAAATTTGTCCTAAGTTATTCATTTTCCTAGTTGTAAAATAGAGAAAACAAAATATTCCTTTCATGTATTTCTTGGCAATAAATAATAGTCTGTGTCTGACGCCTATTGAGCCCATTCATAGAGAAGATCGGTGCAAGTTCAAAGTTTAATCATAACTAAGGGAAAGCTCCCACATGTGAAATGGAGAATCCATTTAAGGGTGTTCATATAGAGCAGAGGCTGACAACTGTGGCCCATGGACCGAGCCCACCTGGTTTTCTAAATCTGTTGGAACACAACCACACTCCTTTGTTTATGTGTTATTGGCGCTGCCTTCACACTGAAATGGCAGAGTCGAGTAGTTGTGATAGAGACCAGGTGGCCAAAGCCTAAAATATCTGGCCCTTTAGAGATGAAAATTTGCTGACCCCTAAAGGATTAGAGTCATCAATCGGGACAATTTAGATTCTAAATATCTCTCTTCTCTTTACTAGTATCTTTGAAAAATGTGAATAATTGTCTCAACTCTTTGCTTCCTTCTAGCAAAGTGGTACTGATGAAGTGCTATGGCGAAATAATGCTTTCATATAAAATGCTTTCATTCTGAAATGAGTATAAAACCAAAATGTGGATGAAGTTTCCTTTGTCACTAGTATAATAAATATTGAGAAGGGTGTGGCTTGAACAATCATGGATTATTGGTTTTTCAACTAAGGGCAAATTAAAATTCCTCCAAATGCCCTGTGCATTATCACAACGTGTTTAGCGCATCATCCAAGATGCTGTTCTTCTACTTGGTCCCAAGTTGCTGAAAGGATTTGTGGAGTTATTTGTGACCTCGGGGAGAAGGGCTTTTCTCTGTCGGTCCATTGATATATGTTCACTGTTTCAGTGATAAAGGCTGAAACATGGATAAAGACTAACTCACAAGCCTCTATTGAATCCACACCCTTCCCAGTTTGAGCCTCCCATCTCAATGACAGGGGGAAAACATGGTCATAAAACTCGGTTTGAAAAATCCATTTTGTACACGGGACCATTTCTACTGGCAACCTCTGGGTAGTAGAAGTGGAATGGGGAGAGGGAGGAGAACTTCCACTTTTTTACTTTACACGCTGCTATGATTTGATTTTTCACACGGCAGTATGTACTCGCATTACTCTCTTGATTAAAAAGAAGTCCGCTTAAGGGACAATGGAATGAAACCCTGCCCACAGAGCTGTGGCTGTCATTTGAAAGGCTCCCGGCGGCCAGATCACTCCCCCAGACGCTCCGCTGCTACTGGCTCTGGCAGTCACCGTCGCCGGTTATTACCCTGCATGACTTAGTTGTCGAGGTCACTTGTCGTAAGTCCCGTCCTTCGCTGTCTTCATTACTGGTCTGATCTGCATGCTGCTTCACGTTTTTTCTCAGTCGTTTCGATTTACATTGAATTTCAGTTAACAAGCCTGAAAAAATAAACAGAGAGACTTAACCACCCATGGAAAGTAGTGGTGGGTGCATGGTCATGAGGCAGCTGACAGGCAGTTGACTCATCAGAGCTCCTGTGCAACTTGGCACAGAGCCAATCCTCGTCCTCCTGATGTTTTAAGCCTTGGCCTTCAATAAGAAATTTATTTTCTGTGAGTCTCGTGAGTTTCTGTTTCTACAATTCTAAAACAGGAATAATATCTACCTTGCAGAGTTTTGTGTCGATTAAAAGTAATCATGACACTTTTTTAAAATGAGCATTACACAAAGGATTTGTAATGCCAAAGCATTGTACAAATGTAAGGTATCCAGTGAATACAATGGTGAATGAAACTCCCCATCGACCAGAGGATCTTGAAAGCTAGTGGTTCAAAACACAGTATTACTATTATTTTTCCTTCATGTTTACATAGCTGTACCATAAGTATATTCAGTTTCCCATTAAATACGTAAGTACATTTGTTGAGTAAAACAAATGTCAAGATCCCTCAGAAAAAAATTTTAAATCCAGTTAATTTTCAGAACTGTATAAATTATTGAGAACAGAGCTCAGGGGACTTTGAAATTTTCTTTTGAATAATCAGACATCATCATTAATTTACATTTAAACAGAACTATAAAAAATAATGTAGAACAATCCTCCACATTCCCATTTAACTTCCTTATTCTCTCAATGTTAATGAAACTAAGTTCCAGGAGCTTCTTTGTCCTGGGAATGTAGTTTATAGGATTCATGTGAAAGCTTGGCATCTGTCACTGGATGAGTCCATGTTCATGAATAATGTTATTGACCCTTGTAGGTGGAGTCATGAAAAATGTCCTCAGTGCTTCAGTTGGAACATGTTCATATTTAAGTGATGAGCAACATGAACCACCCAATATCGAAGTAAGTGTTTCCATTGCAAGATTGGATTCCAGCAGCAGCCCCTACTGCAGTCTTGTGTTTCACATATGCTAAGAAGAGATTGTGATCACCCACTATAAAACTTTCATCCACCCAGAGCTGCATTATTTACACTGACCTATCTCTTTTCCCTCCTGCACGCATTATTTCTCTTGGTCCATCCCAGTTTCCTGTATAGTTTGGGAATAATAGAACTGGAGTCACCTTCCAAAGGCTTTATTTCATGTGGCATTCCCTCCTTGAATGTTATCACCCTGTGGGTGACATTTGTTTGTCTATTTGTGTTTTGAGGAGGAACAGGACTTATCTCAGAATCTGAGTGGTCGGTAGAATTTGTGGAATAAAAAATTAATATGTTATATACTAGCATGCATTCCAAATTTTGATGAAGATTATGGTTCCTCACAAAGGCAGCAGTTAATACAGTGTCTTTTTTTATCAGATTGAAGGACCAAATGATATTAAAACTCGGGGTAGTTAATTTCCTGTGTAAACCTATACAAATTGGTTCAGAGCCACACTAGGAGGAGAAAGATTCTTAATAAAATGACTTGGTTTAAAACTCTATTTAGACAATTTAGAGGCAGTCATACCTTATAAAGCATTTTTAATTTTTCCCACAACTGTAAATTTGTATGCTAATTAAACAATAAATAAAAAGGATATTAAATCAAATTTGGAGCAAACTTTGACTGTCATTCTTTGTAGCTTATTAAAACATGTTATTTTAACTGCATGTGAGTGCCACGTCACTTGACATATAATTCATGCAACAAGGAACAACAGCATACTCATTTCTTTCAGGTGAATAAAATGCTCTTTAGCTGACAGTTTGGACAATTTCAGTGGCTCATTACCCTTTTCAAGAACTTAAAAGGCTTAGTAAATGCCTTCTTTAATATGTGAAGTACCATTCTAATTAAATGAGTTACCTGACATCTGCCTCCTTAAGAGATTGCTAGTGGAATTTAATTGCTTGATGCGAATACCTGTATACATACATTCAGCCAACATTCCCATCTCTTTGCATTTCCTGAGTCGACACTCTTGGCACTTTCTTCGCATGTACATATCCATCACACAGTTGCCCCCATTTTTACACTTGTATACAGCATTTTTGGTAATGCTTCTCCTGAAGAAACCTGTGGAGGAAACACAGAAAGGAGTAAAAAGTCTCCTGACAACATCCACTCAGAGAGACACATTAGGATTGAGAGGCCCAAGCATTTCCTCATGAACCCCTGGAGAGCACCTCGGCAATCCTTGAGTATACTGTAGACACAGGTACTTTCAACTGTACTGCATCATCCAGAAAGTTGCTGTTTTGAATTTATCTAAAAAATAAAGACGTTTGCCTTGTAGTCTCTCTTAGGAAAAATTTTAGTCCGTTTTTTCAGGATAGATTACTTTCATTATAACTTCATTGGAGGACAATTATGTGTCGGTGTACTCTAGGTGCTGGCGGTCAAAAGGCCAATAAGTCATCCCTGCCCTCTTAGAGTCTACAGGCTGGTTGAGGACAAAGCCATGCAAACAAGCATACAAGTGAAATTAAGCCTTCGTGGGCTGTGCAGAGGAGGCAGGGAGAATGGTCAGTTTTGGAGGAAGAGGTCGGATTCGGAAGGGAGTGCTACGCTAAGTCTTGGAAAACGAGCTGCAGTTTACCAGGCAGACAAGGAGAGGTCACATTCAAGGTTCCAATTCAGTACTTAATATGCCCAGCTTGGTGTAATAATAAAAATGCCAACCTTGATTTAAAAGCAAACATCTCTCCTGAGAAGGTGTAGCCACAGCTGTAGCCTGCTGCAGTTAAGCTGTGTAGAATTGGGCAGGGGACGTGACTGGCTTCCTTTCTGCTTCTTTGCTCCACTTTCCATTTCTACTCTTTCTCCTCCATCTGGCCAACCTGACACTTTCAGAGTCAAGGTAGAGTGGTGACTAAGGAGAGTATGGTGGGCGGTGAGGGAAGAAGTGACAGGAAAAAGTGCTTACTTGCCTGTATTGTGAGAAGCTGGCTTATGCCCAGCAAGTTTCTGAAGTTGACTTTCTTCTTTGGGTTGGGTTCTTTAGAGAACTCCTCCCGTTACTGGGATAGTTTCCTCTGCAATTCCTCAATGAGGGGAAATACAGCTCTATTCTAGCCCATGGCTTTTACCTCCTTCCACATCTAGGAATTTGGTAATTCACCTTTATCCTCTTGATGCTGAAGTCCTTCCATGTGGCCCTCTTACCATGGACTTAAGATAACCCCATGCCAGCTTTCTCTGGTCCAACAAACTCTGTGGGGCACAGAAATCTCTCCCACTTCTCCATAAGTAGTCAGCCACCCTTCCTCTTGCCCTTTCAACTTCTCAAGTGAAATTCAGATGCCAGTCTCCTTCAGTTTCAGGGGATATGTCAATCTCTTCAAGTGATCCTATTGAAGGCCCTTTCATTGGGCCTCAGGTAGCAGAACCTCCTTAGTGTATATAGATTTTACCTGGGGAAGGGGGTACACCTTCTCCTAATTCTCACAAAAGTACCATACGTTCCAGTGGTTGCCCCTAGTGGTAGACACTCACATCTCACACTCACCCCTTTGCAGTGGGGATATGGGATTCACAGCCCACTAGTCGCGTGCTCCAAAATCTTTGGAGCAAGAGGGCTCTATAATTTCCAACGCCTGCCCACTTCATGCCCTCAAAGTAAGTGAGGTATTTAATTAGTTCTTGACTACCCATTGCAAGACGGGAATGTAGCATCTACTGTCTTCCTGCCTGTGCAGAAATTGAGACAGCAAGAATCCTTCCTATTTTAACAGCCTGTTGGAATAACATTTATTGAGCACTCATTAGTTGTTGTTCTAACCACTTTACCTGCATTTAGTTTTTTAACCCTGATATCAACTTTATGATGAAGATAATGGTATATGTCCCCGTATTGCAGATGAAGAAAAAGAGGCACAGAGAGCTTAAGTATGAGTACATTGGCCATGACCACGGTGACTAAGTGGACTAGAGGATTCAAAGCCAGGTGGTCACCAAAGCCCACACTCTTAAGCAATATGTTTATCATAATTGCCTCCCTTGGGTCACAAGAGAGTAGTATAACTTAATATTAAGTACCTACTATCTGAAAGCTGCATTCTCTGACCTGGGAGATACCAAGAGGAGTAAAACATTCCTTGCCCTCAGAGTTTCCACCTTAATGGGAAGACAGAAATAAATGCCCAGCATAATATAAGACGGAGTAATAGGATAGCTAATTAAATAATAAATCATTGAAATGTAGATGAAACATGATCATTTCAGGGCCACACCATATGCTTGTGAAGGTTGTGCCAGATTTAAGGGGGGAAAGCAGCAATTCCATCACAGACATGGAGATATGCATATTTGTTATGACAGTCTTTCAAGCAGAAGGCAGTAAAAGATTATTCTAGTAAACTACGTATAATGTGACAATTTCCCAACAGCTAGAAGTCAAGCATCTTGAGGAAAAAGAGTTTATAGGCTGAGATTAATTCCAAGTAAGGGGTATCAGGGAAGAATTCATAATGAAAGTAGAATTTGAGCTGGACCTTAGAGAATAAGTAGGATTTTGAAACATGGCCTGTGAAGAAGGAAGGATATTCTGGGAAACGAGGAAAGGCAGGGAGTTATGGTAACTCCAAGGGACGGTAGATAATCTAATCCATCTTGACGGGAAGTTCGAACATGGGGCTGAATTAGCGGGAGAGGGGTGAAGGCATATAGTGGGACAGAATATGGTTAAATTCCTGTGAATGCCAAGCAAAGGAGTTGAGTCTTTACTGTGTAGACAGAGAAGCCATTAAAGGGTTTTGGGCTTTGGCAGGAGAGGGTATGTCCTAACCTGCATGTTGGGAAGAATCCTTGGTGCAAGCTGAAAAGTGCAACAGGGAGACTGGAGACTGGAGGCAGGTGACTGTTACCAGGCAACAGGTGATTGATGCCTGGACTTGATGTGAGGCACTGAGAACAGGGAGGGGGAAACAGGAACCTTGAGGACTTGGTCACTAACTAAATATGACAGCAGAGGCTGAAGGAAAATTTAGAGATCTCAAGGTTAAAAAGTGATAGACTTGCTTGTGAATTTGTTACTTGGCATAACTTGCAGTAGGAACAATCTTCCTGTTTTCTTAAATGTCAAATTCAACCACAGAAAATCTTAAAAAAAAAACACTGTGCTTCAGACGAAAGTTGATATTGGGAGTGCAAATACCAAACTATGCAGTTTTAAAGAAACTACCGGCAAAAATAATTTTTTGCCAGGTACCAAATCACTGAGCTCAACGACCACTTTAGCCTTTCTAAGCCAGTGTTTCTACTCATCTTCAGCCCCTCCCAGGAACAATTCCCTTTCAAACTGTCAGATACTGAGAGCTCATTAGTTAACAGAAATAAAACTCCTTATTCCAAGATGAGTCAAAGGATCAGTGTGCAGGAAAATTCTGCAGGTTTTTTTTACTCTGGTATAAACCGAGACAGAAATCATTATCATCTCAATAGCTGAATTAATTAGCTTTCATTCTGAGATGGCAACACAATATTATCATTATATCACTTAACCATGGGTACATATACTGTATTTATACTTATGCAAATCTATCCACACACACACCTGTGCCTCTCTATCTTGTGCATATTCAACAATGCCCATATCAGAAAAGTCATTTGAAAATGAATGGAAAGGAAATTCACTGAGGAACAGAGGCTCCCTGGTAACAAAAGATGAGTAGACAGGCCTGGCACTGCCATCTGAAGAATGTGTAGTCTAGGGGGAATTCCTGGCATGGCAGGAGAGTAAAATGGATCCCTCAAATATGCAGAATGTTTCACATCTTGCTTTTCTGCTTCTTTATGCTCATGGAATCCACATACCACACTCTACCCTCAACTCATACACATGTGTGTGCATGTGTACAGACACACGCGTATATGTGCACATCAGACTCCAGTAACTGACAGTAGGCTATCCATTACTTTGAAATCAATAAAACTGTCGGTTGTTTAAAACTTTAAGGGTCTCTGTGCTATTTAAACAATACACACACAGAGCTGAGCAACTAGTGATCTTTACATCCAATGCTGCCCAAGAGACTTAGCCTTTATGTCTGTCTCAACACACCTTAGAACAAAAAGCACTCCCCCACCCACTTATATAGGACTTATTTTGTATCAGACACTGTTCTAAACACTTTGCCTATGGTGAGTCATTTAATATTCATAACAATCCTATGAGATAGAGTCTACTATGATCTCCCTTTTACAGATAAGAGACTGAGTTACACAGAGATGATGCAATTTGCTCAAGACCTTACAGATAGTAAGTCGCAGAGCTCAGATCTGAACCTCAACAGGCAAGGTTTCAAACTGTGCTCTTAACCACTACCTTATGCTGTCCTTCTAAGTAAGGAGTTTGCATTCCTAAACATTATCTTCAGACATTAATCTTCCCAAATCCCACACAGCATGTCAAGTGCTCCATGTTTCTTCTCTTTCGGCAAAACTTCAGAAACATTCTACTCTTTCTTCCCTACCCCTGCCGTCGTTTCCACGTCTGTCTCTGTTAAGGAAGCTGCAAACAGGTACAAACTAGAGAGAAGGGCTGCTAACACTACAAAAGTAAGCTTTGGTCTCGACCACACAATTTTTTAATCTAGGATCTTGGTCTTTCTTCTTGAGCTTCTTGCTGAAATTTTTAGAACTTGGTAATAGACTCCCTATCACTTGGCAAGGGCTGTTTCAGAATATTGTGTTTTGAAAGACAAAACCCTCAAACTTCTGAGATAAAGTTGATGAAAATTATTGTAGACCATTTCATTGTCTAATCGTTGACTTTAAGTTTGTTTTTTTAATATTTAGAGAGCCACCAACAAATGTCTACCTGACTTTGCCAGCACTTAGCTTTTGCCAACTACAATTTCTATTGATTTTTTTCTTAAATAGTTTTAAAAGCACTGACTTTAAGTTATGTGTGAAAGTTACCTAACATCATTCATAAGTAGACAACTCTACAAACAACTTATCAGTCAAAGGGCATTCATCAAACTTTTACACACCCTTCTGTCAAAATATACCATGAAAATATGTATTATGTATGTATCATAAAATGAAGGAAAAGTTCATTGACACAGCATAGTTTAGAAAAGAGTTTGAAAACAACCTCATCCATGTATCAAAAATGTTGATGAATCTCTGAAAGACAGAAAACAGAGTAAATGTAGAAAGAAACGTGGCACAGTACAGGTGCAGGAGAATGCGGTGGGGGAAGCTCCAAGTTCAGATACAAGGTGATGCAGACGCGAAGTGTTCATGGGGGTCACTGTGCTAAGCCAGGAGTTGGCTAACTATGGCCTGCAGAGCAAATTTGACCCCTGTCTATTCCTGTGTGGCCCACAACCAAAGAATGGTTTTAACATGTTAAAGGTTGAAAAATAATCTCAAAAGAAGAATAATATTTTGTGATAGGTGCAAACTATATAACATGCAAATTTCAGTATTCCCAAATAAAGTATACTGGAACACAGCCAAGCTCATTCATTAACATGATGTCTGCTTTCCCACTACAAGGGTGGAGTTACACAGTGGTGACAGAGACCTTAATATCCAGAGCCTAAAATATTACTGACGGGTCCTTTACAGAAAAGGTTTGCCAACCCCTGTGCTAAACCATGAATAGCAGTAATATTTGCATTGAGTGTCAAGCAACGAATATAAGCCAGAGGAGGAGGGCAATGCCCAGGAGAAAACGGAGAGTCCTCTTGCCCAGAAGACAAGGACCAGAACATTCTATCCAACAGCATACCTTGTCCTCCCTCCTGCTCTCTGAAAACAGGCTGCTCTAACAAAGAGCATTCTCAGAGCAGGGAATCAGAGGCTATTCAGTGAGATCACCCTCCTTTCTAGAGTCATTTGGGAATTGCCTTTGTCAGAGTCTGACTTGCAAGCTGCTCTATGTCTGTTTCTCCTTTTGCCTTAACCTATTAATAAAAAATGCAGGGCCAAAGTGTAAAACACTGAAAGGTATCGTATTGATAAGTCTACTTACACAAGCTACATGTTAATGGTTTTTAACATCTTTCACATAAGAATTTTTTAAAAGCTTAATTTATTCATCAGCTCAACCATATAACCGAACTGGGAAAGAAAATAAATCTACCACGTGTTAGTACTGTAAATAAATATAATAAAGCCTAACAATTTTTTAAAAGGTCATTTGATTATTTGGCCTAATGATTTTGGATGACCAAGAAATAAATTATCTCTCACTCAAGCTCAGAATAAAAGGCATTGTAATTGTTGTTAATAATAATAGTAATAATAATAATAAAGACAGAACCCTCACATTCTTTGTCAGTATCCTTCATGTGTTCCATCCATCTCTTTTCCATTGTCTTTTTACCACTTATCTTTATTTAAAATTATCTTACCGTTTCTTGAAGAATTCATTCTTTTCTATGGTTCAAACGTCAGTAGATATGAAAGGAAATAAAGTAAAACACCTCCTTCCCATACTTCTCCCCAAGCTATCCAGTTGTCCTTCCCAGAGACAATCAATCTTATTTGCTTTTTATTTTTGTGTGCATGAGTGTATGTACCCTTAAAAAATTATCTCCTTTAATTCTGGGTTGAATTAGATTAAACTCAACTCTCTACCTGCTCCATACCTACACTTGAGTAGCCTCAATGCATAAGGAAGAAATATACAACCATATTGGCAGTTTTATTTACTCCTAACAATAAATCTGGAGCATCATACACTCTGTAGCATTCCTAGTCAGTACCTTCTTCCACTCCCATATTTTGTTACAACTTCTCCTCTTTAACCTCCCAACACCACCTCCTAACATCACTTCCCCACCTATGACTCTCAGCTAATGACTGAGTTTTTACTTGACTGAGAAAACTCAACCTATCAATAGAGAATTCCCACATGTACCACCATGAGATCTATTAGCTTATCTGTATCTGCACCACTTAATCTTCCTTCCTTCTTTTTATTAAAGATGGACTGGTTCTGTTCTAAGCCAATCCCACCTTAAAATAAAACACTCTTTGAGCCCCACTCCTCCATGCATCGTCTTGTTTCTCTGCTCCCCTTTATGGCAAACCTTCTTGAAAAAGTAGTCCATATACCCCTCTAAGCAAAAGCAATACTTAGAGGGGAAATATAGAGCATTGAACACATGTATGAGAAAAGAAGAAAGAACTAAAATCAACAATCTAAGCTACTGCCTTAGGAAACCAGAAAAGAAGAGCAAATTAAATCAAAAGTAAGCAGAAGAAAAGAAATAATAAAAATTCGAGCAGAAATCAGTGAGATTGAAAATAGGAAAACAATGGAGAAAATTAATGAAACAAAAGCTGGTTCTTAAAAAAATCAATGAAGTGGATAAATCTCTAGCAAGTCTAACCAATAGAAAGAGAGGCAAATTACTAATATCAGAAATGAAAGAGGGATTATTAATACTAATCCTATGGACATTAAATAGATAGGAATATTATAAATAACTCTATGCCTTCTCTGTCTTTTCCTCTGTATTCGTGGGGAGGGCAGATGGTTCCATAGAAATAAACTATTTAAATGACCGAAAAACCAAAATGCAAAATGCTAAAAGCAAAAGTACAAGTGGTTATCAGTGATTGTCCCTGGGGAGCAGCACTTGGGGTGCAGAGGGTTGGAATGGGCCTTTCCCAATTATATGCCCTTTTAACAAACTGACTTTTGAATCAGGCATACTCATTGCTTTTTCAGTGATAAAGTCATCTAAAGGAGTTGACAGCAAAGATCCACTGATGCCCTCACTCCTACTGTATCTTTTGAGAGGATGAAGGGAAAGGTCATGATGCTTTTTAACTGAGCATGTTTTTGACAGCCATTTAGACTCCCAGGTAGGTAAACTCCCAGGAGCTGGATGCTTAATTAATTAATAGAAAGAAAAATCATTGTGAAGATTGTATATGATCCAAATTAGGCAGGCCAGATGAACAGAAGAATAATGAGGATAAATTAATAAAAATTAATCAACAAAATAACAATAACTAATGCTTATTGAGCACTTAAGTATGCCAGATACAGAATAGATGTTTTAAACACAATGCTTCATTCATTTTTTTCTTCACAAGAACCTAATGACAATAATACTAGAAGACATTAAGGTTTTACCACTGGAAAGTACCATGTTAATTGCTTTACAAACATTATCTTATTTAACCCTCTTGACAACTCCTAGATACCTTTCTCAAAGCGTTGTCCTGAAGATTAAACGTTAGTACATCTACAGCCTTCAGATAAAGCCTGCACATAATAATCACTTGATATATGTTTATCTGTCTATCAATCCATCTGTCTTCATCAACGTCATCATTACCACCATCATCACCATCATCATCCCACCCTCCTCCTCATTATCTTTATTACTATCTTCATTTTGCAGGTGAAGAGTCTGAAGCCCAGAGATGTTAGGTAACTTGGAACAGCTGGAAAGAGAATCAGCTGGGTTTGGAATCTAGGTTGACTGCCTTCAGAATCCTTCTTTTCCCATGATTTTTATAACACATTACCGAAGGCTTCCAATGCAGTGAAATAGTTTAAACACCACCCCTTGCATCCCACTCTAAGATAATTTGACCTATAGAGAGATCATTAGGATCATTATTAAATTTTATAAAATCATATGCCAAAATAAAATAAGATCTTAGTATGTGTTTGAGACAGTGCACCTCAGCCCTGACCCATAAACAAAAGGCACATTGAAAACATTATTCTATACACTAGAAGAGTTTCAATCATTCTGAAATCTTTTCTCGAACTTCAGGACTAAATCTAACGCTGGTTCACGATCTTCTATAAAAATATATTCAAAGAACAATAGGTCACCCATTGACACATAAAATGTCTTTTAAGAATTCTACTATTCTCTCACTGATAGGTATAGAGTTTCGTGGCCTAGAAAAGAATGTGACTGACACTGACCTATTTGGAAATGTGACCACTTGAAATTTCCAGTCAGATGCAGATCAGACTTGTTAGTTGAGGTTTGAAGTTTAAATCAAAATTCATTCAGACATTAGCATATTTCCATATGCTCTACTGATAACCAAGGGGAAAGACAGCTCTCGATTTAATCTAGTGTTGAGCAAATGGCAGTTCTTGTCATTCTGCGTTATGCTTGTGTTCTGCAGTTACATTTAAAACAAAATCAAAATTGCTCTCATTGATGCCATAAATGTCTACAATAAATAAATTATTCAGAGAAATTAAAATATTTCTAACAAAAACAGATAGAGAGACTAATGAAATCAGAAAGTTTAACCATGATCTTTGTTTCAAGTTTTTAAAATTTTTCTTTTGTGTGTGTGTGTGTGTGTGTGTGTGTGTTTAAGTATCAGATCTGTAGTGAAGTCCTAAAGCAAGAGCACTGCCAGGATCTTTACATATAAAAATCTAACTTGTCCTCACAATGACCCAGTGAAAGAGATATTATCCCTATTTTGCAGATGGGAGGCTCGGAAAAGTCAAACATTTTGCAAATTAAGGATTGGCTAGCTAGATATCCTCTGTACCTCCCTCTATTCTGGTGTGTGTCCTCTACTGTAAAGGCAGGAAAGTTGAACCCAGTCTTTCCCAGACTCTCTTGCAGCTAACATTGTGGATATGATTTAAGCTCTGCCAAGCAGATGCCCTTGAAAAACATTTGGAAAGTGGAAGTGAAGCAAGAGCTGTGCCCTTGCTGCTTCTGTTGCTGCTGATGGCAAGCAGGATCATGGAGTTTTACTAATGCTAGCTTTGAGGACATTGAGAGGCAAGACACAGGGCATTCACGGTTTGTATTTATAGGTTTAGTAGGCAAGCCATGCCTCTGGGCCCACTAATTGTGGTAAAACAGCTTCCTGATCCCTAGATGGCAGCTAAGGTGGCACTTCCTGGAGCCAACAGTTCTTGTGTTAGCTTCCCGATTTCCCATTTTCTTGAATAGCCACTGCCCTGGCAGACCAGTTGTGGAGTGTGGCTCTCAGAATCCTCCAGGAGGCTCAGCATAGAACCTGCTCCTCTGCCTTTCCAACTTCTGTATTAATTGTTTTCTACTTGAAATTTTGGTTTCTGTTTTATTTCACTGAACCCTGACTGATATATTAAGTACCTTGCTTATTTGGTCAAGAAGTACAGAGCCTAGATTCAATGCATGCCTGTCAAACCCCAAAGTCCACACTCCCTTTGATGGAAAGTCATTTTGCATCTGGTAAGCACAGATATCCAAGGGGTATGGGGTCGGGGGACCAAGTTGGTCAAGCTGTTAGGCCTGCCTGGCATGGGGCACTGGTTCCTTCACTTGTTTGTTGCCCTATTCTGTGTACCTCCTCCCTATGCAGTAAGCTAGGACAATTTCATTTGTTTTATCAAGAGAATATATACAAAGCACAAAGGAGCCAATTATTGCCTTTTCATTCATCATGGCCTAAGTTCTGAGATCCCAGACACTAAATTTCCCCAAGTTGGGTAAGCAGACAATCAAAGAGGAAATGAAAAGAGCTAAGAAGTTAAGAAGTACCCGAGAAGGTCTTGAGCTCTCTCTCTCCACCCCTCCCCCTCATCTCCACACTAAGTCCTGAGGTGGGTGAAGTGAAAGATTATAGAAACTCCATGTCATTCAGGAACCCTAGACCAGAGGGATTCTTACACCCTTTCTTGGGGAGAGCCTGGAGAGGCCCTCAGGGTTCCCTGCACCCAGAGTGATAACGAAGCAGATGAAATGGTTGCATGGTTTCTCTGGGCAGCCAGACTTCCCAGCATGCCACTGGGGCAGCATCAGGAACCCACCCACCTGAGCTCCAAGGAAATAGGTGGGCCAGACAGAAAGGAGGAGTGTGCCCAGGACCCCAGCACAGAGCCTCAGAGACCTTTCCTACTGGTGACTGAAGACCAGCTAGAACAACATTCTAATGGATACCATTCCAATGCTATGTTAACAGCATTGAGCACCAAAGCCCCACTACCAGCGCCCAATCCCTCCACAAGGCTGCATCATCCTGGCATTTAGATAAAACCTCAGAACAAGGTTTTTTGTTTTGGGATTTTTTTGAGGGGTAGGGGCGGGGGTGGGGGGAGTAGAATAATCCTGAATTGAATGAAATGAAATTGAATTAAATCCAATTATACAGAGTAAGGTTACATTTTTTGTACACAGGCCATGAGTGTTGTGCTCTCACTACACAGCTTCCAGTTAATTCTGACACTGACCCTTGAGAGTCATTGATCTAAAACAGAGGTCAGCAAACTACAGCCAGGTGCATGAGTCAAATTCAGCCATTGCTCGTTTTTTTTGTTTGTTTGTTTTTTTTTAGGTTTAAAATTTTCTGAGATTAAGTAAAGCCATAGCCATGCCCCTTCTTTGCATGGCTGTGTTTGCAGAGTTGCGCAATTGCAACAGAGACTGCTACGGATTAAAGCCTAAAATATTTACTATCTGATTCTTCACAGAAAAAATTGCCAACCTCTGGTATAGAACATGGGTTCAGCCTGGCTCCATCTCATCTGCTTCCTTGCACTCTGGTCCTTTTGCTGCCACCACGGAGGCAAAGTGTCAGATCAAAATCAGTGAAAAAGCTCTGTCTCCCTCTGCTCTTAAAAAATATACCTACTTCCAGATTCAGCCTTTCTTTCCTTAACTACAAGCATCGGTTTTCTTTTGACCACTTTTCTGTCTCCTTGTCTCCTGTGACCCCGTATTTCCCTGGGTGCCTCCTATTTCTGACTTCTATTTCACATCCTTTATGGGCTTCTCTTCCCCTGCCTGCTTTTAAAGTTGGTGGGTTTTTTTGTTTTTGTTTTTGTTTTGTTTTTTTTGGGGGGCTGGGGGTTGTCCTTGGCACACTGGTCTTACTCTATTCACTCTGCCATGCTCTTAATTCTTCTGAGGAGGATCAACGTTCTCTACAGCCTTCACCTGTGAGAAGGTAAGCTGGCCCAGGTGACTGAGTTTAGGGGTTTATTCCCTTGGTTTGGACAATACTGATACCGTAACACCCAAATAAGCACTTCATTTTTTTCCTTTGGCCACCAAAGTAGTCAATATCAGCCTTAAACAAATAGCTTAAAGAGTAGAATGATCACTTAGTGGGAAGCAATAAAAGGCATCTTAACCTCGTGGTTAATAATAAAGGCTCTGGAATTAAATTTATAAGCTGTAGATTTGAAGCTCCACCCCTCATTAGCTGGGCAACCTTGGGTAAGTCGGTTAACCTCGTGTGCCTCAATTTCCTTATCTATGTAATAGGGATAAGGTATGAGAATTAATAAGTTTACTACTGAACTGTAGCAACTACATCACATAAGCTACTAGCACTGGCCTCCAAATCTCAGCTCCTTTTTGAAACATATGCTATTCCTCACCTTTCAAATAGGCACAGTAATACCTACTTTTCACAGTTGCTGTAAAGATCTGAAAAAATGTTGTAGCATTGGCATATCATTGGCACTGAAATGTGTGGGTTCAAAAGTATTTATAATGGGATTTTTCTTTTGAATCAGATTTTCAGAATAAACTATGCATATTCTTTTCTATTTCTCTCTAAGCAGGAAACGTGACTTAGATGAGACTTTGTGTGTTTCTAGTCCAGGCTTCTAGTCTACATTTTTATCTACTGAATTTTCCTTTTCATGACCTAATTTCATCCCCACCTTTGAGAATTTCACAATCACAGTGCACAACCAACCTGCCTGGCCAGATGAGTCACCTCAGGTACCTTTTAGATATGATTTACATTAGTAGTTCTCAAACTTGAGCCAGGAGGCCTTGATAAATCACAGATTCTTGGGCCGCATTCCCAAAAATTCTGATTCAGTAGGTCTGGGACAGGGCCTTCAAATTCACATTTCTCACAGCTTCCCACGTGATGCTGAGCTGGTATTCTGGACAAGGGACCACACTTTGAGTAGCACTGGTCTACACAGACAAGTTGGAGAAGCTTTTGGTAACAAATGAGTACCAAATGGAATAATTCTTGCCAAACGAATGATAATGAACTGGGCATCAATATTTATCAAGATGAGCAGAAAATAGTCACACTGCTGCTGTACTCTATGTTAATACATTCTAAGATCATAACAATAGTAGCAATAGGCATTTATTAAGTTTTGACTCTGTACCAGACTTTTTTCTAAGTCCTTTGCACATAAATTTATTTCTATATTTTGATTTTATGGATGTCTTTAAAAATTAATAATAGCATTCTGCGGATCATTTCTATGACCACCTTATACTGCCTTTCAAACTAAGTGCCCTCATTTTTGTTTGTGTCTGTGATCTCATTAAAAGTAAGAGGTACGATTTATTTGTGAAGAGCTATGAAAATGTGGCCAAGGTTAACATAATATGCATGGGATGTACTCAGCTCAGGGATGACCAAATGGAGCTCTAAGTAAACCAAGGTTTGGATGAACTAATTGTTTGAACAGAGGAAAGCAGTGGAAACTAAGGCCTCATATGACTAGTGGTATAGATATACGAAACTCTAAAAAAACTGCTTTTGTAACATTTTGAGCAACAAAACAACATAATCTAAACAGTCTGTTATTTTATAGATATCATATTTTAGTTTGTATTTACTTTTGTAAATTTGTTTTTGTTCTTTTGTTGTACAGAAATCTTGTTGTACTAAAAACTAACAGAAACAATTTAATAAAAGCAATTTGAATCAACATTAGAAACATGGCTCATTTCAAGAAAGCTTCACATATAATTTTAGTTTGAGAAACTCTATATTATAATAGTGCTTTTAACTGAATAACATAACTGAATAGTCGATCCCAGTGGTCCTCAGTGGGGTGATTTTGCTCCCCAGAGGATATTTAGCAATGTCTGCTGACATTTTTGGTTCTCACGACTAAGGGGCTGCTATTGGCATCTAGTGAGGAGAAGGCAGGGATGCTGCTAAACATCCCATAATGTGTATAAGACATGTCCACATAACAAAGAGTTATCTGGCCCAAAATGTCAGTAGCATTGTGCTTCAGAAACCCTGGTTAAACTTCTCTTTCATCAATTCGAAACAATCAGATGGGTGAGATGAACTATAGATATTTTTTGACTTATGAGATTTACAAACTAGGCTAGAAGACAAAACAAACAGATATGAAATAATTAGAACATTACAAACTGTGGTATTATAGATTCAGAAGATTTAAAGAAGAACCTCAGAAGCCAAATAATACAATTTACCATGCTATGTAGAAATTTCCTGTATGAGGACTCAAGCCTGATCATCTAACCTCTTTTTGTTTTTTGTGTTGTTTTTTTTTTGTTATTTCACACAGTTCAAATTTATTTGCTTTCTTTCTTTCTTTTTTTTATTAGTTTCAGGTGCACAAGACAAAGTAATACTTAGACGTTTATCATTTATAGCCCTCACACTATGTGAACCCACCTCCCCCCATCCACTATCCCTCTGACATTGCACAGAGCCATTACATTTCCACTGTCTCTATTCCTAATGCTGTACTCCGCTTCTTGTAAGTATATATATATAAGTACCTATATATAGTTGGCATTATATATAAGTACCTATAAGCATTATATATATAGTTGGCATATATATAAGTACCTATATAATTATAGTTGGCATTCATTATTGTTCAGCTTCAGGTGTACAGTGCAGTGATCAGGCATCTACATCATCCCTGATGTGGTCTCCCAAATGGGACATGTGTCCATCGGATACCCTACAAAATCTTTACAACATTATTGATTATGTTCCCCAAATTAATTTTCAAAACCCCGTGGCCATCTTGTGGTTACCAACTGTTTTCTAATCCCCTCACCTTCCCCCTTATCCCCAGCTCCCTGCCCATCTATCAACCCTGTTTTTCCTCTATGTCACCAAAACTATTTCTGATTAATTCATTCACTTATTCTTTTCTTTAGATTCCGCATATAAATGAGATCATATGGTATTTGTCTTTCTCTGTCTGACTTATCTCACTTAACATAATGTTCTCTAGGTCCATCCATGTTGCAAATGGTAAGATTTCTTTCTTCTTTATGGCTGCGTAATACTCCATTATATAAATGTACCACAGTTTCTCAATCCAGTCATCTAACCTCTTTTCGAATTTCTATAATGATGAGGATTTCATGATCACCTGAGGCATAAAGCCAATCTCATTGCTGGAAGTCTTGTTAGTATCAGAAAATTATTTCTTGAATTATGCTCCAAATATGCCATTCTGTACACTTATCTTTTGGTCCTCATTTGCCCTCCAGAGGAACAAACCCAGCCACTTTTTTAACTAGAGCTACTATGAAGCTCTTTTTCTTTTCTGTAGGTCAGCAGTTGATTTTTCAAAACTATGTGTAGAATTTTATATTTATTTTAATCCAACTTTCAGACTGGTCATTTTGAAAATATTTTGTTTTTCTAACAAATTAGCAACCTCTCCCTACTTTAGTTCAACTCTTTTTTTAAACTGTAACATAAGCAGATTTCCATCTTCATAACTCTGCCTGCTCAAGAAAAAGTTGTCACTAAATAGCAGGGAGTAGAAGTGTAATATTTAGTTTTATCATTTGGAGGTACAGAAGAATTAAGTACTATAAAAGACTTTGAATGTATTTTTACAAAGTAGAGTTACACAAACCAAGTACCAGCAATGAACATGGATTTTCATTATGTCATTCAAAAAACATTTATTCCATAATTAAGTACCTATTAATTACCTATTAATTAAAATTAACAGGCACTGTGTTGAACACTATGAAGAGTAACAGAACTGAAGAAGATGTAATCTATGCCTTCAAAGAATTTATAAATTCTTTTTACCTATAAAAACTTGACTCTCTACAAAAAAAAAAGAGGATTTTTGGAAGCCAGAAATGAGATCTTACAAATTTTCTTTACAGATCTGTTTTAATTTTAAATTTGGGGCATAAACACCATTAAAAAAAAATCTAGTGAAATCACACCAAGTTTTTAAGAGGTGACTAATATAGTTTTACACAATCTGATCATTTGAACTTTCAGAAGGTTTGAATGTCCTTGAGCCATTATTACGTGACTGTTTATTTTTATGGCAATCATTGGCATCTGGGAACCTGACTTTGGCACACTATTCAATAGATTTTGTCCAAGGGCAGCTCTTATTCAGCTTTCAATGTCGTAAAAGCTAGCACAGCACCTAACACATGGTATTCCATAAACATCTATTGAATGAAGAAAGACAAAGATAAATTGTTTAACCTACTAGTCCACTCTGTCCTTTCTTCTGAAATTTTACAAACTTATTGTCATTTGGAGAGCAATCACGTAGGAAGTTACACTGAGTCATTTTCATATTTTATGTGCTATAGTTTATCCATTCTAAATGGATAGCAACTCCATTGATTCCCCTACAGTCTCTCTCACAGAACTATGTTTCTGCTAAATTAAATGGTTGTTCAATATAAGCTACTTCTTTCTTTCCCTCTGTTTTTCTTCCTCTGTTTCTTTCTCAATTAACTAAAGTACATGAAAATGTATTTTAAAATATCTACTGAATAAAGTCCTATTCTCCTTGACCTTAATTTTAAAAGAGATAAATTCAAGCTTCTTTTACAAAAAAAAAAAAAAAAAAAGAAACAAGAAAAATAAATAAAATCTACAATCATAAATTTCTTTAAACTACATGTAAGGTTGTGAATAGGAAAAAGGTCACTTATATCTAAGCTAAATATTCTTACAGGCTTTACCTAGAGATCTATGATATCCCAATAAAGGTGAGGGGATAGGAAGAGGTAGATGCAAAAGAGGAGAAAATGGGAAGTTACCTGGAACAAAAGCAGAATCCATATTAAGAAATTTCAACAACCAATATAGTAAAATCTTAACAAGGAGAAAATAGCCAACCAAAAGATGCTTACCTTTGCACCCCTCACAGGTCAGTGCATTATAATGGTATCCAGATGCTCTGTCTCCACAAACAACACATAGCTCATCTCCTTTTATTCTCCCTGCGGATGCGCCCATTCGGGCCTTCTTTGTTACAGGAATCTCTGTTACCTCCGCCTGTCCTTGGTAGAAAGCCTCAGCTGGCATTCGCCTGAGTTCATATATTCCAGGAGAGTACCACTCTTCAGGCTGCTGGGGGTAGAAACCCAAGTTGGAATAATAGGATGATGAGGAAATCTGTGGTTGAACTTGGGGAAACTGAACATTGTTGTATTGGGAGTATGGTTCCACTTCTAGATTCTGTCCCAGAGTACCTGCTGCTTGTTCTGTTAGTACACCTGGACAAAAGTGACAACAAAACTGTAATTAATGTCATCATTTTATAAATTGGAGAGGCAGTTAAGCATATGGTTAGGAATGTGGACTCTAAGACAAGACAACTATTTAACTGTGTAAAAATTAACAACTCTTTTTATATCATAAAAGTCCCCATAAAGGATTAAATAACTAAATCAAAAGCTCAGAAAAATATCTACAACTTAAAGGACAGACCAAATACACATATCATTAATATGTGAAGAGCTCTTATACACCGATAAGAAAACACTCATCATGGGAAAAAGGGGGTCAAATATATGGTAACGGAAGGAGAACGAACTCTGAGTGATGAACACACAATGTGATATACAGATGATATATTACAAAATTGTACACCTGAAATCTATGTAATTTTACTAACCATTGTCATGCCAATAAATTTTTTAAAATTTAAAAAACAAAAGAAAGAAGGAAAATCAAACAGGAATGTTAAAAAAAAAGGAAAATGAAAAAGTATGTTAAAAAGAATTCAACATGGAACACATTCAACATTCCATGGAAAAAAGATAAAGAACATAAATAGACAGTTTTTAGAAATACAAACCTTAGAATGTTATAAACATCCAAAAATGTGCTCATGTTGCCAATAATTATTTTAAATTGAAATGACAATAAAAAAATCACAGTTTTCATCCTTAAATGCATAAAGGTTAAAAAAAGTTTGACAATATACATTCTTGGGAAAGGAAAATTCTTGGAGGGCAATTTGTCAATACCTTCAATACACATTCTTGGGAAAGCAAAATTCTTGGAGGTTAATTTCTCAATACCTTTCAGCATTTAAAACTCAAATAGTCTTTTAACCCAACAATCTACTGCTAGAAAATTTATTTTAAAGATATGCTTGCATCTGTATGAAAAAAAAAAAAGGTTGTGTAAAGATGTTTATTTGCAACAACATTTGTAAGAACAATAAATTGAAAATAATTTAAATATCCATCAATAGAAGTCTGATTAAACAAATTATATTATATCCATACACTGAAATGCTATGAAGACGTGAAAAAATAATGTAGATCTGTATGTGCTGACATGGAAAGGTTTCTACAAATGTTGCTATTTTTAAAAAACTAAGCTATAGAATAATGTTTATATTTGTGTATTAAGAAAAACTGTGTGTGTGTGTGTGTGTGTGTGTGTGTGTGTGTGTGTGTGTGAAAGAGAGAGAGAGTGAGAAAGAAAGAGAGAAAGAAGGGCAATTTGTTACACAATACAAAAAGAACTGGATAATGGTGACTATGAAACGTGAGATTGTTGCATTGTTTTTTGGAGTGGAAGATTAAAGTCTTTTTACTGTTTGTAATTTTTGCCATGTATATGTATAATTTTGATCGTTATAAAACAAAGGAGAAGCTTTTTAAAAAATGTAGTGCCTGGAATTAGTCTACCTGGGTTCAAATACCAGCTCTATTACTTATAATCTGTGCATGTTGGCAATTTACTTAACATCTTTTTTAAAATTTTTATTTCATTTATTGAGATGACATTGGTTAGTAAAATTATATTAGTTTCAAGTGTACAATTCTATAATACATCATCTATATATTGCATTGTGTGTTCAGCACCCAGAGTCAGTTCTCCTTTCATCACCATTTTCTCTTCAGATTGTATAAATCTTTCACCTTTTACTTAACATCTTTAAGTCTCAGTTTTGTCTTTATAAAACGGGATATAATAGCCACCTCATTAGGTGTGAGGATTAAATGAGGTAATGCATGCAAAATTCAACCACTTTGCTAAATGTGTACACACATGAAATGCTAGATAAATTATAGCTGCCATCAAAATAGTAATAATTATTATTCTACTACTATTATGAAATGAGCCCCTTATCTATGAAACCTCTAGGTAATATTATAGAAAAATCTCAGGTTGTGAAAATGATTCTATTTCCTAGAAAATAAACTATATAGCTCTTTAGAAAATAGCAATATTTAAATTATACAAAACACTAAAATTTTCACAGACATAAATAAGATATAGGAAAGTCTACAAATGTGTCTGACTCTTTAAAGCATAGTCAGATAACCCTAGACCAAAATTCAAACTCCACCTCTATGAACAATGAGACTTGGAGCAAATTCCTTAAACTACTGATAACCCCAGTTTTTACAGCAACAAGCTTGAATTGAAAATATCTGTATCAAGTGCTATGGTGAGGATGGAATGAGATAATACAGATCCACAGTTGTTCATCTGAAACCCTTGGGGTTACTTTGCGTTTTGAAATTCAGAGTTGCTGGGTTTTAGGACAGAATACAGTGCTTTTTCTCCCAGCATGGTCTGGGACTGAACCCAGAATCAAACAGCAGTATTTTCTACAATGCAATGTACGAATAGTCACACTAAGAGGAATAAATAAAGGCTATAAATATCCTCACATTCCTTCCAGTCAGGTTTTGCCACCAAAGAAGTTTGTGCCAAACTTTTGAAAAAATGCTTAGCTCTCGGAGTTTTGGGAATTCGGAATTGTCAATTTGGGGTGGTGAATCTGTGAATCTAAACATGCCCTTGTCAGTGTTCAGATGTTTGATGCTATTATTATTAGAAAACTCCATTATAGCTATTCCTAGTGCCAGGCCCGTGTATATTCTTACTTCCTTCTCATAAAATCCTATGAGGTTAAGTAACATTATTATCCCCACTTAATGAATAGTCCAAAGCATAGAGAAATTAGGCAACTTTACTCCTACCTTCCTTGTAGCTGAGATTTGAACTTTGGGAGTCTGACTTCAAAGCCTATTGCTGAAATTTCCTCTCCAGGATAATTTCAGATGTGTGATGCTTTGAAGCCTGATAGTGAAGCCTTTCTCTTCCTCTCTCTGTACTTGAGTTCTTTAGTCCCTTCAATGCATCTGCTTGTAGGTAACCTATAACTAGGCCTGCAGGACTCTGCGTGATTCTCCTTTCTTTCTTTTCCAGCCATTTCCCATGTTTTGACTTCTCTATTCCTTGAATGTGCCTTGCTGCTTCCAGACTCAGGACCTTCCCTCATGTGCTGCTTTGTGAGCCTGGGACTTTCCTCAACATAGCTCTCCCCTCCAAGAGTTTCCTCTCACTAAGAGCTATTTGTTTCTAAAATTTTCTTTGAGTATAGGTTCTCTTGGGAAATCTTCCTGATTCTAAGACCCTGGGAGTCCTGGTTCTGAATCTAGTTATAGAGTACTTATCTGCCCTGCCTCGGCCAACCTTTGCTCATCTGTAAAGACTGCATACTGGATGATCTTATAGGTCTTCTTTATATTTAAAATATCTATAAATATATGACTAACAATCTATAGGCATTAGAATTCAGGGCTTTTTGACAATGGCAAAATGGGATGTATGCATACTTAATGTTTGTTGGAAAAAAAATGCTTTCTGCATTAACCCAGGAAATGACTGACAGAGTACAAACTATATAATATCTGCAATTTCCTCTCTTTCATGCTCAACTTATTTCCTCTCTTTCATGCTCAACTTAACCATATAAAACCAGCATTGAATCAGAATATGTGGCAGACAAAAAGATTTGTTTAATGATCAAAAAATGGAAGAATATAAAAATATGGAATTATTAGAGAAAAAAGAAAAAGTATAAGTAAAATTTTAATCTATTTAATAGCAAAATATGACTAAAATTTCTGGAGTAAATAGGATTGAAAAGAAATAAAAGACATTAAAAACATTAGTTTCACTTGCATTTATACCTAGATTTTATCTTCCAACCCATCTTATCCCACTCAACTACCCATCCCCACCCTCAGCCCCAGTTTTTCTCTGCCTATTGGTCCAATAAGGTTAAGCAACTTGTCTGAGGTAAATCAATTAGTGACAGAATCTGGATTCTGTAGAATCCAAGGAAATGTGTGTTTTTTCCTTCTCACATGACAATTCAAAGATCTCTGAGCATTATTTCAACAAAACAAATCTTTTAATAATCAAGAGACACAATGGAGTCCCAACTTGAGTCCGATCATGGTATGGGTATCAATATTATATCACTATCATCTTGGTTCAGATGGAAAGCTTTCACATTCCATTACATGAAAATAACAAAACATGATAAGAATATGAGATCATTACACAGTATTATTAAATAATGTCCCTATTTCCAAAGCACATCCCCTTCTAGTATTTCACTGTGTTCCCACCAGATCTCTATAGAGACAATAAATATACAGGCAACTTAACAATCAAAACACCAGAATGGCCAACATATTCCAAAATGGTGGGATAGAACAACTTCTGCCACGAACTGACTGTGAGACCTTGAACAACTGCCTCACATTTTTCTGTTTCAATTTCTTCTGTAAAATGGGGTTATTAACACTCAGCCTTGCTACCTCATAAAGTAGTTTTGAGTATAAAATACAATCATTGAGAAAAAGATTTGATAAGTTGAATGCCTTATATCTTTGTTTCCTAAAGAACCTAGCAAAATCCTGATGTTAATGACAATTAATTGATAGTTAATTAGTAATTATTAATACCTATTAGTCTGCTTTGATGACACAAATTATAGGATACTTTTTCACTTATATATACTGAACACTTACTATTTACCAGACACTGTGCTAGGTTCTGAGGATGAAACAGTGAATAAGACAAATAGAAAACAGATAGAAAAGGCCACAGCCTTTCTCTCGTGTGTGATGGTGGGGTAGGGGGGATGTCAAAGGCTGGAATAAGACCAAGTAAACAAATACAGAATTTTGTGATAGAGCATAAGATGTAGAGGGGGCAGAGGCAGGTCAACTTTAGAGTGTGCGTTCTGAAAAGGTAAATTTATTTCTACGTTAATATAATTTAAAGGGAAACACATATACACACACACATGTATATATGTATATACGTATATATACACACATATGTATATATACGTATATATGTATGTATACGTATATATGTATATATATACGTGTATGTATGTGTGTGTATATATATATGAATTGTGAGTGCTTTTTTGGCATCAGTCTATCAAGAAGTAGGATTCTTTTATGACAGGAAATTCTCCATGAGAGTTTAGGGAAGAGTTCTTCAATGGAAACAACTGAATGGATTCCAGGGGAGTCTGAGACCCCCCTGCAAAGGAAAGCAAAATTCTTCTGGGTAGAGAATCTCTAGCATTTAACAGTTTCTGTAAAAGAGTACCATCTAAGGAACTTTCTGAGATGATGGAAGGTTTCTATACCCACCAACATATTAGCCACTAAACCATAGGAAATACTGAGCATTTGAAACATGGCTAGTGATAATGAAGAAATGAATTTTGTATTTAATTTTAAATAATTCAAATTTTAAATTAAATAGCTACTTTTGTCTAATGACTACCCTATTAGACAGTGCAGCTCTAAGGAGTTCATGTGCCCAAATGGGAGAACAAGGTTCGTGTAGTAACAGTGACACTTTCTCCTGATCTCACAGTTTCTAATGAGCCTGATAAAGGCTCCAGGTTTTATCTAGTTTTTCATCCTTGGCACAATGCTGACCACAGTAAATATTTCATGAATGTTTTTTGAAACCTTTCATGAATGGAAAATTACCTTCTCTGCCTTCCTTTTTATCCTAATCCATAGTGTCTTCACTAGATAATGCAGCTTCATTTGTGAAGTTGTTCGCTGTTCCTGGTGCCAGGCTTTTATGATGTTGCTGCGTCTCCTTGACTTGTCAGCTGACCACCTCCTCTGTGAGGCCTGCCCCAGTTAATTTCTCCTACCTTCTATATACACCTCTACTGTGGCACTTAGAAGCATATTACAATCATTTTTGTTTGTTTACAGGTTTCTCTTCCACACTAAACTTGAGGAGGAATGACATACTGGTTGTGAGGGCCGTACTTCATGGGCAAACCTGAATTCATTTCAGCCACAACTTGCTAGATACATGAACTTGGGAAGGAAAGACATTGAACTTCTTTAAGCTTCTGTTCCTTCCTCTATAAAGCTGGAGTAATATAGTACCTAGGTAAGCGGCTGTAGTGAAGACGAGCTAAGACAAAGAATATAAATTGTATAGTATCTGACACAACAGAAATGTTCAATGCATTTTTGCTTATTGTTGTAGTTAGTCCGTGAACTCCTTTGGGAAATATTACATATTATATTATATCATATCATATCATATTCTCTTCTTTTTTTTAGTCCTGGCATGTTATACAAACTGACACAGTGTTAATGTTTAATAAATGTTAAATTGAAATGATGGAAAATTTGCTTCCCTGGCCTTCAAACTAATTTCCATTTCTAAATACAGTGTCAGTCACTTTTAAACATTACATTTAAACAAACTAGTATGCTGCCAAGTCTGTAATCAAAAATATGTTAAAAATTGTAATTATTGTAAAAACAATTAGAATTTCTCTTTTATCTGGAAATTTAAAAGGTAGGTAAGATACTGTTTTGAGAAAAATATTAAAACAGGCAGTATATTATACTGTCTTAATTATAATCTATGTTTTAATTTTAATCTATGTTTTACTTCAGAGAAAAGAAATAGATTAGGTCTAAGGCTGAACTCTACTCATCTGATTTTCCATAGACTATTAGGAGAAATCTGCTGTGAACCTCGTTCAGAAAGTAAGCGTTTCTCAATCTCTTTTTATTTTTCTCACCACAACCCACAGTTTGAAATATTATCTTATATCGTGACCCATGTATACAGTTATACATATATATAAATAATTTGAACAAAATTTCTATGAAATAACAGTAATCTTTACTCCTTGAGATGCACACTGACATTTCTATTCTACTCTACTTTTATTCTATTCTTATTCTTATTCTATTCTACTTTATTCTAGTTTTAAATGCTGGTCACAGCCACAAAATAGATTTCATGACCCACTGGAATCTGAGACTTGCCATTTTTAAAACACTGCATCAAATAATCTACTCTAAAATGTTACATATTTCAAGTGTCCACAGGCATTCATGTTAGAATTGCCTAGTGTTTGACTTGAACGAATGGTGCTAATTTTACGTAATATCCGATGAAGAATTTTAGGGAAAACATGCTTAGATTTAATTTCAATGAGACACCCACCTACCTAGAACCCTGTAAAAGTCACACCACCCCAACTTCTCACACCGGTCTTTCGGTTCTCGTTGAGCCATCTTTGATAGAGACCTGTTGCTATAATCTCAAACAAACGTCCTCCACATTTCCTCAGTCCAGTTGCAAGAACTCAACCAGAGCAGCTGTAAACAGTATCCTACCTTTAGCAGGCTTCATGCTCATCATTTCCATGACCAGTCCTGACGGTGTGCAGCTGTGGCAAGCACTGATTTGAACTGGATTTTCTAACTCCTGAAACTGCATTACCATTCTTAGCTTATTCACAGCAACTGAAAATGAGACTAGGTAAGGAGTGACAGAGGCCAGAGGTTGAGTGGCTTACTGATTAACTTCATTACAGAGCAGAATATTTGTAAATGTTTATGAGAAAAGTCCTCCATGCCAAATTGCCTAGTAAGCTGGAAACCAGACTCTCAGATAAACATTTTGGGGGAGCACTTTCCACCATAAGAACTTTTAGAGGGTACATTACTGTTCAGTAGCTCTAAAAGGAGCTTCGGTGGGGGGTGGGTTGGGGGTGTCAAGGGCCATACTCTAGATCTTAACATTTGCTCCTATCAAAAAGCTGCATAATGGTATAGTTTTGTAATGTCAGGAAGCATTAAAGTATAGTGCTTAAAAGTGTGAGGCCAATTGATCTGGGTTTATATCCAGTGTTATGGATGGAATTGTATCCCCCCACCCCAAAATTACTGCGTTGAAGTTCTAACCCCAGTACCTCAGCATGTGACATCATTTGGAGACAGGGTCTTTATAGAGGTAACCAAGATAAAATGAGGTCATTAGATCAGTTCCTAATCCCATAGGACTGATGTCCTTATATAAATGGGAAATTTGGACACAGGGACAGACACACAAAGAGAGAAGACAATGTGAAGAGACACAGGGAGGGGACAGTCATCTACAAGCCAATGCTTTCCAAGCCTCTCCAAGGCCAGGAGCAGATCCTTCTCACACAGCCTTCCGAAGAAACCAACAAGTAATGTTGGACTTCCAACCTCCTGTCTGGTGAAACAATGCATTTCTATTGTTTAAGCCACCCAGTCTGGGATACTTCATTACAGCCGCCTTAGCAAACCAGTACATCCAGGCTCCCTTGGTCCTCACTAGTTTTGTGGACCATGGGCAAATTCCTGAACCATTTTCTGCCTCATTTTCTTCATCTGTAAAATGGGGCTGATCACACAACCTCATAGAATTATGATGAGCATTAAGTGAAATAATATTTATAAAATGTTTAGTATAGCGGGTCACTACCCACCTTCATTCTATTGATGTTATGATTTTTCAGCTTGGGACTCATGTTGTCAGGTGACTTGCTTATTGAGTAGGAATAGCTTCTGCAGCATAACTTGTGGATGTCAAGCTTGTGACTATTGGTTATTTTTTTGGAAGAGAAGGCCTTAGAATAGGACTCAGTAGGTCCAGAGGTGAGCTCAGGCATAACGCAGCCAGATGCACTATAGAACCTTAGGTCAGTCTCTCAGTTTCTGTGGGCCTCATTTGTCTACAAGAACAGATGGTAAAACAGATAATTCCCACCCTACTCCCCTCATAGATCTGTTGTGAAGATAAAATGTCACAATACATATGAAAGCACTTTTCAAAGGTAAATGTGATCTATATAAACATAATAATCATTGCTAAGATGTTTCTACAGGCTTTACAAGTTTACACAATGGTTCCACAGGCATCATCTCACCTGCTCCTTACTTGCACCCTTTGAGGAAGGTATTATTTATGATCTCCACTACCTTCTACCCTATTTTGCAAACTCAAAAGGCAACTCAGTGAAGTTAAGTGATTTGTTTAAAGTTACCCAGTTATTAAGGGATAAAAACTAGGACATTCACCAAGGTCTTGACTCAAAACCCCATAGCTGAAAAATGAAAGCACAGCTGCCCTAATTACCAAGAAAGAAGAAAAGAGTGATGGTCTGTGGGTATGTTTCAGTGTGGATTGCTCAGGCAAGGGTTACCATTTGCAAAGCTGTTCTTAAGCCTCAGTTTACTTCTGACCTCCTTCTGCTCTCCTTACAACACACACGCTATCCTGGCCTTGAAAGGATCTTAGTTGTAAGGGTTACTCAAAGGACGTGAACCAAGGCAAACTACCTCAGAAATTTCTCTTTCAGGAATTGTCTACTGAGTTTTTCACTGGTCAAACAAATGGGCCTGGCTGTTTTGGTTGCCCACTTACTGTTACGGAACCTTAAGCAGACTATTTAACATCTTGAAATCTCCATTTTCTCACCAAAAAAAGGGAAATAATAATGGTATCTACTTATAGGAGTGCTGTGAAAGTTACTATTAATGGCAGCTAGTTATAGAGTACTTATGATGAGCCAGGCATTCTTCTGGGGACTTTATTAAATAAGGCAAATAACTTGCACTAAGTTAAGGAATTTGCCTAAAACCACATACCAGTACATGGCAGAGATGGGACTGAATGCAGGAAGTGTGTGTGCTAACAAATCTCAAATGTACTTAGCATGATGCCTGAAATGTAGACAGCGCTCGAGAAATGGCAGCTGTTACCATTATCACAATTCTTTTTATCATTGAAAATGTGTAAATTTTTTATCTGATGTTATAGCCAAGCTTTCTCAGAGTGGTTATTCTGAGTGTCCCTGAGCTCTGTTTCCCAGCATGCAAGGTTGAGAGCCTAGCCCTGGATGGCAATGGATTCACCCACCAGCTGGCCAACTTGTCTGTAATTCTTTGTCCAACTGCATGCCTTTTCCAAACTATGCATTCCCTATCTAAAACAGGCAGTAATATGTTTTATAATAAGGAAAGGCTCTTTTGATGTTTCTTTTCTTTCTACCATGTTTAACTCGGCTAACAAGAGTACCAGATCTGAGATTCCTGGGAGAACAAAATCCAAAACCTTGGTGAATTAGTACAAATCTTAGAGAATGCTTAAATTTGTGGAAGAGATGCGGATGAGAAACGGTAGTAACAAAATATTTAAATTATGCTAAAACAAAGTTCCATTTTGTCCAAGCCAATTGTATCTTTCCATCTTCTGGAAACTTTCAGCTTTGATTCACCCATCAACTCAGAACTACATTCACTTGAGTTAAACTCAGTGAGATGGAAAAAAGCCTGAAATCAAAGATCAGAAGTATTCCACAAAACTGCATCTCAAGACTTTTAATTGTATTTTAAAACATCTGGCTTCTGTAACACTGGAAAGATTCTTTTAATATAAGCAAAAGACATAGGCAAGAACCAGATTCCAATAAAAATAAACCTACCCAGAGAAAACAGGCGTAAAGACCTGACAGAAGCATACAATAACAAAAAATAGCTAAGAGAAATGGAATATGAGTGAGTAGGATTATATGGGAGATGCCTCCTGCCACTTGCTGGGCCTCATTTAGAATGAGGCTTTAGAAAGACAGCTACAATAATAAAAATAATATAAAATCGTGGATTTAGTAGCTGTCAGTAACAGTGCTGTAATGCCAACGTGAGACAAAACATGTGTTTCCTTCCTTAGGGCACCCCGAAACTTATTTCTATACTGTTCGTGTTTGTTGACTCCTTGAAAATTCTTTGCACTCAACAATGTCAAGATAAATAGAACTTCCGTCCTTTAATGAGCAGTGTGGTGTTTATCATTTCAACAATTTAAATCATAACAACTACACATCAAGCCCTGGACTAATTATACTGTTCTATGATGTAGTTTACAGAACACTTTCCCACACAGCCATTCAGTCTTCCCAATAAGCTGTGAAGTGAACGTCTTTATAGAGGGGAAAAAACTGAAGTTCAGGGAGTCTCAATTGCCTCTGAGACTTTATTTATTTCAATTTTATTGCTTCTTTCCACTCACTTTCAGTGAACTTCTCCCAGTAGCACTGAGCTAAGTGAACCAGACTCATTGCACAGGGGATTTTAGGTAAGGGAGCATAAGACTGCGTTTTCAATTGCTTATTCCATGCTATTATTGGAATGCTTTTCTATTTACTTAGTCTGAAATTCTGTGATTTTTTTTTTTAGTTCTTAAACCACAATTTGCTAAAAGAATACATAGATTTTAACTAACATGCCACCTCCTACCCTATTCACTATGTGAGACCATGGGAAGCTGTGGACTTTGTCGTTATTACTTTTTATTATGCACTAATTGCCTAAAGATCCTGCCTTCTTCATTCATCAGAGAAGCCTTTCTTAACCCACTAAATTAATCTTTGACCAAGTTTCCTGGCTTGCGGGATCTCCCAAAGGAAAGGAGACGTATCTTTCTTTTAGGTCACCATGTCCTTCCATTCCGCGTCCTGTGTGTGTATTGAGTTACTGATGAGCTAGATTCCCATCTGGATTGACAGGCATGTGTGGCAGCAGGATAAATAAAAGGACCTCATGAGGTGATTCCAGCCCCATTTTTATAATTCCACTCTGTCCAAGCTTCTTTCCTTCTTTTCTATAAGGACCAGCCTAAGAAAACAGAACTGTACAGCAAATTTGTGCCCTCTCCCCCAAATGTTAGCCTTCCTTTGATTATTCCAATTAATTTGGGTTGGGCAATCTACTGTGTGACAGACCCCTCTGGTGTCACATCCTTTAGCACACCTCTCATTTCAGCTGCAGCTGAAGCAGATGATTATATGTGAGTTTAGATTCCCCTCATGCTGACATTTCAAGAGCACCTCACACATCTTTTGGCTTTCTGCCCACAACTTCACCAATACCACTGGAGACCACCTGGCCTGGTTCCACTGGGAGTGGCAGAAACACAGCCCAGAAGTACAGGGGAGTTAATGCCCCTAGCGGTGACCCTCAACCAAGCAGGAGCCAGAGGTCACGTAGTAACGACCCCAGTTCCTGGTCCCTCAGTGGACAATTTCCTATGCTACTCCTAGTGGCATCAAGCTTCCCTTGCCTACAGCAGTGATGTTCATAACTCATCTCATAGCGGTTTTCACTCCTTCCCTGTCTCATAGCCCTGGTCCTCCACTTCTGCTCCCTGGGAAAACCTCCCACATAAACTGCCCGCACACAAGTCCTGGCTTCGGGCTCCGCTTCTCAGGGTAAACATTGATATGAGTGGAGATGCTTCCCTTTCACCTTAAGCAAAGCCCTTGGTGAGAGAAGGGTTCACAGCCCTCTTGAGGAGAGCTGTAAGGCCTCACTCAAAAGGTCATCAGTGTCTCCACTGCCCATTAGTGAGTGCTCATCAGTATTTGTTGAATACTCTTCATGTCACCTTCTCAATGTCTTAAAGTTGGGATTTAATTATAGCCTTTATAGTAACCATGTCCAGCCAGGGCTACCTTAAAAGTCATGCCACGTACCAGGTGATTACCACTGAGTCACCACTTCTTAAAATGACAGGTATAGCAATTTGTGGACTCCAATGTTAGACAGGGATTCTAGAATTCCAAGTGTAATAATCTCCTTTCACAAGTGCTAGTTAATGGAAATGCAGGGTCCAGTTCTTTAGAGGGGTCCAGAGTCGGTTACTAGATCTTTTCGACTGCCCTAAATAAAAATGAAAAGACAAGGCCCTTCCAAGTCCATTCTAGATTTTGGGCCTTTGAATTTGCTATTTTCTCCACCTAGAATGTTCTCCTTGGCTTGTCTTTTGGTATCAGCTCCACTGTTAACTCCCCAGAGCCCTTCTCTGACCACACCATTTACAGCAGCCCCATTCTTCCAATTACTGTGACGTCATGCTGGTTTGTTGCTTTCACAGCACTTACTGTTCATTATCTGATATTATCTTGTTTATTTATTTGCATGTTTCCTGTGAGTCTAGCCTCCACTGGGAGCTTGCCTCTCTTATTCCTGCTTTATTACAATGCCCAGCATATAATGTTCAGCATATATAGAAGAAATGATAGCTATCTATATGCTGTACCATAAACTTCACTTGTCCTTGTTGTAACAACACGATTGCTATTTTCGATGCCACAGTGAGGCCATTGGAAAACGAGTCCAGCTCTCTGGACGATTGAATCCATGAGTTAACACTTCTGAATCTCTGGTGTATCTCAAGATCCAGGAGTGGTGGTTAGGCACTGTGGGCTACATCCATGGACCAGTCTTTTCCCTGGTGCTCTGTACCCTAAGCTCAGGGTGGGAAGTCCATAGAATTCATTAGTGTCATCAGGACCCAAAAGAAGATGAACAGGAGTAGTAAAAGAATCAAAGTGCAAGTCTTTATCCCCTACTCTGGCGTACGTTTAGCTCAGGTAAGAGACCAAGGCCCTAAGGGAAAGAGATGTGGAAAAAATGCTTAGACCTGGCGCTAGAACTTAATAGGGAAAAGAAAACGCATTCCCGATGGTCACACATGATTCAGATTAGTTTCCCAGGAGAGGAGACCAGATGAAGATTGGAGAAAACTACTCCAGCCAGGAATGACAACCAGACGTTGTAGCTTATGCGTCTTGTGCTATATAGTCTCAGAAATCTTAAAGGAAGTGTTAAGAAGCTAGATACAAATGTAGTACAGCAAAGGAGAGACGAGGGAAAAGCAACACTGAAAGCATGAGTCAGAGTGCTTCCTTAGCAATCACTTTCAGATGCTTCTCCCTCAACAGCACCTTCACCACCGTTTCTCTGTCTACTCACATCTTTGCACCTCATGACTGCTGAGGTCAACCTTCAACCTGATGTGCTTGCTTGGAGATCTTAACATGCAATCATAAAATTTCAGAGCAGGAAATGAAGTTTTTATGTGAAAAAATAATCTTACATGGAATTTTCCTTAGTCTACGACATGTACCTACAGTGCTAATTATCCTGTGCATTCTGATTGGTAGGGCGAAAATTACAAAGGTGCTTATACACTGATTATTTTAAGGATTTGTAGAAGGGTAGGCCAGAAGCAAATGGTCAAGTAGCTGGACATGAAGGTAGGGCCTGATGGCCTTGAATGCATCCACAGGATGAAGAAAAGCCAAATGGAAGAAATAAGTTGCAGCAAGTATGTCTGAGAACTGGTATTTCATAAATAATTACTGCTGCCTTTGGTCTCTCTGAGAGTTACTGATAAATATCGCTTGTTTTCCTTAACCTCTTTTCCCCTTCCCGTCTATAATTTATGACTTGATTCTTATTTATCAAGTGTATGCTGGGATTAATAAAATATCATCCCCACCCTTAAAGGCTCTCATACTGTATGGGGGCAGGTAGACGAGTAAAGAGGTAATACAGATAGTAATTATCAAGAAATGACCTGATAAACCTCACAGACTAAGATGCTAATAACTGGTAGGTAATAGCATACGTTATTAATTAGTATCTGCCCGGGATGTCTGCAACCAAATAGGGGATTATGCCTTCAAACACTGACTTTCGTGGAATGTCAAGTGTTTGCATTTTCACTGTCATAGTCTATCATGGTTCATATGTTAGTGTAAAGTGAAAAACTGGGAACATTTAACCTTCTCAGCAGAGCTATTATGCAGAAGGAAATTATTTTAAGAGTGGCACAAAGCTTCCCTGCCCCACCCAAAATTTACCCCTGCTGACTCTTTGCTGATGTCCCCAATTGAAACTTTATAATGACTTTTTTTTCATAAATGCATAAAGTGGAGCAATATATCATTTTATGGTATCATCTAGTTACATATCTACTGAAAACAACTTAGTACAATTTGTCCGCAATCCAGTTTAAATGACTAATCTTGACACTGTGCCATATATCCCCCAGCACTGGAAGAATGGTGGACAGAAAACCTACTGCAGAACTATAACCTAAGTAATCTCAGCCTTTTATAGTATAATATTAAACCATAAGAATCATGATTTCATACTTTAGTACATGCTATAATAACATCTGAATTAGCCCTAGAGCAGGAATCTGTTTCTACTCCCAGCTCTGTTAATTATCTAGCCTCATGGCCTTGGACACATCACAAAGCTCTCTGGGTCTTGTTGTATATATATATATATACCATTAGTAGTTTCAATGAATCCAAGCTTTGATCTACCTCTAACCTTGCATAGTAGCTAATGTTTATTAAGTACTTGTAACAAAAATGTTTTTTTATACTCACTGTTGCACTCAGCATCTAGGATTTTTTTCTCACGTATTACCAAATTGTACTTTGTTTTATTTATATTTAAATGAACTTGACAACTTACCAAATAAATTGTCAGAAAGAGAAAATTCATCCGTGGCAGGTAAGTGGAAGTGTTCAATGAGATTCATTTTTGATCCCATCCAAACTTTTTTATTTGAGAATGTACTTTCGTTATGGTGGTCTTCAAAAAAAATAAAACACCCTGAAAGGCAAACAAATAAATAGAAAGTTTGGGGAGATGGGGGGAGATGGTTAAGATAGGGAGTGAGGGAGAGAGCAAGCTAATTTACAAAACAGTAAATGGTTCCCTTTGTAGACATTTTGCCAAAGCCTTTCTGTACATATCTGTTCTCAATATTTCTCATTTTTACACCGCATTTGGACTTGCAAGTGTCCAGGACATGTACTTTCAGAAAAGATACTCTAATTTATCAGGGAAAACACCATATGTTTTCATTTTAATTCAACACTTGAGAGATTTCTACAAGACATGGTGACATTTTGGTTGTCTTTATTTCTTTTATATGTAGAAAAAACAGAAACAAATATAAAGGCCTTGACTTAAAGTAAGATGAATCAATGATTTATTATCTTAAATGTTATTCTAAAGTTGAATAGGTCTTTGCAAAGACATGAAAGTGATTTAAGACCACTCCTGCTGGAGTTTTCTTAAGTTCAGTAGGCACTATGTCAGCAAATCAAAACTTCAGAAAATGTTCCCTCAGGATCATTATCTGTGCCTTTTAGAGAGAATTTCATGGGGTTGCATTTTCATTTTCATGGTCTACCTTGGTCATGTATTTATCTAGGATAAAAAGAAATTATGATAAAAAGAAAAATAATGGTAAATCTCACCAAAATGTCTGAAGTTTCATCCTAAGATGTCCAGAACTAATCCAAGAACGCAAGAGGCAGTGTTCACTTTTAGTTATATCTCAATGTCTTTTCCTTCCCTCCTTCCTTCCCTCCCTCCCTTCTTTCCTTCTTTCTTTCCTTCCACTATGTCCTCTACGTCCCAGAAGTGATTTGAAAGGTGAAATCACGAAAAGCATGCAATAAGAACCTCTTTTCCAATGCTGTTTTCTGAGGGTGATTTTCAGAAGTTTTATCCATCTCCACAAAGAAATGACTTTGTTTACAAATAAATATTTATATGTGCTACTCAGGAAGAGAACATAGGGTTTTTGTTGGACTAATATTTATTTCATTAGCACTTTCCTACTATCTGTGTCTATGTCTTTCTTCTTTATCACTCAGCAAAATGGCCAGTTCAAGCAGAAGCAAGTAGCAGATCCATTTGGCTGCTGGAAAGGTCATCCACCAGACAGCCTTTGCTGCATTTATTCATTTGTTCATGCTTTCAAAAAACATTTATTGGGGACTTGTTCTGCCCTAAACTCTGGGCTGGATCTTTGGAGATAAAATGGTGAAGGGAGAAAAGCATCCATGGTCGATGACACCAAGCTTAACGAGGAATAGAAACACTAAAAAATCATCACACCAACGTGCAGATAATTACATATTGCCATGAAAGCTGTTAATGAAGCAAAGTTCAGAACGCTCTAATAGAGAGGTGGCATGCGAAAAGGAGTCAAGATAGGGAAGCAGTTGAGGAAGGATGTGGTTTCAGGGTCAGTTTTTAAATATAGGCAATACTAGGGCACATCTGAAGTGATGAGAAGAGACCAGAGAGGTTGGAACATTTAGAAAGAGAGAAAAAGAGAGCCTCCTGTGAAAGGATACAAACTGTGTCCACTGTGGGAATGCAGACACATCCGGATACCTCTGGTGAATCAGTGGCATGGCGTGGTCCTACCAAATTCTACTGTCCAGTAAGCCAAGAGGCTTGTTGGGAGAAAACTCATTCTAAAGTCGGAGGGAGCCAAGAACCATGAACTTCACCCTGAAGCAAAGCCACAGTCATCAGGGAAATGTGTAACTCTCAGTGTAGCACAGTGTTCGAGGGACTTGTGCTAGATTCAAGAGGCCTTCCTGCTACCCTGAGTGACAAGACAGAGGATTATAAATTAAAATGAAGCTTAACCAGGGAAGTATAAGGTAGAAGCTTCTAATAAAATGCAACAGATAGCAGAGAGCTCCTTTCAGCTCCACAGGGATGTGAACGTTCTATATCACTATGGAGCTTTGACCCCAAGAAGACTCGGGACCTTCTGGGGAAGCTGTGAAATAGCAGTAACAGCCCCTAACCCAGGGAGCAGTACCTAGCTGAGGACCTGGGACCACTGGTTGGGCATTGCTCTCTCTAGTGGACACAAAAAGTAGTAGAAGAAGTGGCCAGAGCAGACTTGATTATGACAAACTTGAGGAGACCCTAAGGTACTCCTGAAACACTTGGGGGAGGAGGCTCTGGGAGGGAGCTGGAGGTCCTGAGGAGCAAGCCAGTAAAACCTGAGTTGTTGCTATTAATGGGGCCTCACTCATATTCACAAGCTATTTGAGGACTTGGGAAATGCAAGTTTCAATATGTGTGTGTGAATTGTACATACGTGTATAATTATATATAATTATATATAGGCAATGTGTATATATATATAAATTATGTATGATAATTGTGTATATGTGTCTGAATAGTGTGTAATAAATGAGTTGAAAAGTTTCCCCCATCCCCCATTTCAGGCAACTATCATTCTGGATAGAATTTCTCCTATCTTTGGAATAGGAAATTCCAGTTTTCCATAAGAGTAATTTCCAGGAACCCACAATGTGCACAGCCAGGAATTTTTCCTAATATCTAAACACTCTGTAATTTGAGACCCATTTGTTCCGGTCTTTAAAAAACAGGAGATTTCAGCTCTGTGACTCTTATTTCAGGTTTCCCTCTGTGCTCTCTCTCATACTCTGTCTTTTTAACTTTCAGCCATGTTAATCCACCTCCCCCATACTTCTGCCGCTCATTACAGCTCTCTGATATTTCCTTGGTATAATATCATCTTCACTGTGGATTCTTACAATATATGTATTTTCATCTAGAAGTTCATACAAACTTGGCACCTTCAGTTCAAGGGCCTGGCATACAATAGGTGCTCAAGAAATGTTGGCTCAGCTAAATGATCAGTATTAACTGTTTCTTCTGCTTAGTTCTGCCAAATTCCCTGACATTTGGCGTGCTCTTCCTCGAGAAATGGCACAAGATAAGGATTTCATGCTCCTATTGGCACCAAAGACAGACTTTATCACTCACCCAAATGAAAGTCCAATTCCCTTACTTCTGTATCATTTGGGTTATTTCCCCTGGCTGGAGAGCCACTGTGTGAGTGTCCCTGATTAGCTTGCAGCAGAGCCCTCCAGAATCCAGATAGGGAGCAGAGTTAGCCTGCTCAAATCAGGTTTGGTGGGATTATGATTCCTGAAGGGGTTTAAAGAAAAGAAAACTCTTTAATTTTTAAAATCGTAAGCGATTCAAACAGTACTGAAAAATAAGTCTTCCAGCTCTATCACCCATCACTTAGCAGAATACAACTATAATGACCGGTTTCTTATGTATCCTTCCAGATATTATGCCCACTCTTAGTATAAAAGGCCCTTAAACACTGTACCTTAAACCAGGGTTTGGCAAACTTGCCTACAGGCCAACGCTGGCCCACCATCTGTTTAGTACATCCGGCGATCAAAGAATGCTTTTACATTTTCATGTGGTTGAAGAAATTAAAAGGATATTTCATGACCCATGAAAATGATGGGAAACTCAAATTTAAGTGTCCATAAATAAAGTTTTATTGGCACACAGACACATCCATTTGTTTATGGAAAATCTAAGGCTTCTTTCTCCCTAAAATGGCAGAGTTGAGTAGTTGCAACACACCCAATATGGACCAAAGAGACAAAAACATCTACGATCTACCCCTTTGCAGAAAAAGTTTGTTAATCTCTGCCTTAAACAAATAACAGAAGAAATTTTTAAAGTATTTTGTAACATTATAGGTAAACTATGAATAAATGTAATGATTACCTTTGGGGGTATAAATTCACTTAATTATATACATCTCATAATAGTAGGGTCTCCTTTACCTCTTAACAGCTCCTTCTTGGAATTGGCAGCTTTAGTTTTAATTGTCTTGTCATTTAATGAGCACCTACTGTGTCCCAAGCATTTGGCAAGTGTTTCTACATACATTATATCTTTAATTGGGATTACTTCTGTGTCCTCCTCTCGCTGATACTCTTTACCCCCTTGTTGGGGGAAGAACCACAATAGGAAGACTAACTCTTAGGAGACCCCAGACCTTAGCTCTGGAGTCTTTTCGTTTGTTTGCCTTCAAATCTTCCCTTTCATATAAAGAGTCATTTTATAGGCTGAGAATAAGCAACGGGAGTTCTCTACATTAGTGGCTTTCGAATAGTTTTTCTCATTTACTCCCTACACGAAGTTTGAAAAACAATGTGCACTCTCAACATATTTGTGGGTTGACATCTAAAGTTTTTCACTTAAAAAAAATACAATAGTTGCAAAAAAATGTAATTTCTGACTTATTGTAAAAATTGAAAACTTTGCTTGTTGTCACATTACTCTTAAATCTATTCAATTGTCTAAATACCATAGAAACTTAATATCCTCCTTCCTCCCTCTAAGAAATACAAAATGTCTTTTAACACTTGGAAATTGTTTTAATCATTCTTGTTTTTCCTTGAGTTCACATTTCATTCCATTTCACCGCAGCATTTTACCCTAACGTATCACATTTTTGTGCTTCAATTTCTAATATTGATCATCCTATCATGCTTTTCTGTAACTAAAATATGTACATAAATTTGAATTTTAAAATAACTTCTAGTGACTTTAAGATTTTAAGGTGTCAAATAAAAAGTTTTCTGGACTGAGTTTATTACTAGTCACTATTAGTGCCTATTAAACTTTCAGTACAAATAGGGCGGCTCATTTTCCTCATGGCAAAGACCACAAGTCGAAAATGCAGTCTGTTGTGGGAGACAGAGCATGCAGACAAGAAAGGAAGACACCACTGTCACGTAGCAGCCACAACAAACATTGGCAGAGCACGTGAACTAAAGGAAGAAGAGCTCCTTAGAAATACAGTTAAAGGTTCTGTTTAAATAATGAACTTTGAGAAACTGCAGACAGAAAGCCTAAGAATTCTCTGAAGTCAGTAATACAAGCCCAGATAACAGGAAGCCACCGTTTCTATTCAGATGAACTCATGTATGTGTTAATACACAAAAGATTAAGTTTGGAATCAGAGCAGATAACAAAAAATATCTGAATTGGCCCACAGATGTCCTTGCCTTCATGCACTGTTTTCTTGAAAAGCTGTTAAATTTTATTTTTTAATGAAAGTGTTTTTAAAATAAAAGGGCCATTGCAGACATTTCAGACAATACAGAAAAGCATTTCTAAAATGTCAAACTGCATTCTATAACTTTTATGTTCCATTTACACTCCCATCAGCAGTGGATGAGAGTGCCTTCTAACCGTACCTCACTGGCATTACCTACTCTCACTTACAATGATCTTTTCTCATGTGCTGGGTGACAAATCCTCTCACTGTATTAAATCGCATTTCTTTGATTACTAGTGAACCTGAAATTTTTTTTACCTCTCTCTCTCTCTCTCTCTCTCTCTCTCTCTCTCTCTTTCTCTGTATAATAGTTTCTTTCCATTTTCTGTTTATGTCTTTTTCTATGAAAGGGCTCATGCTTTTTACTAACTTAGAAGAGTTGTTTGTATCCTGAATGTATTAGCATTCTGGGGTATTTGCTACATACATTTTCATTTGCCTTTTACTTATCTTTACCTGAAATATTTTGCATTGTATATAGTTAAATATGTTTGATTTTAAAACTTATTTTTGTTGCTTTTTATTTTTAGTTTATGGTACCAGGTGACTATTTCTCAGAATTGCTTGTTGAATACTTTTTTCCTTTCACACTGATTTATGAGCCTTCTTCGATTTAAACTGAATTTAGTTTTCCATTGATTGTGTATCTTGTATCAATATCATCCTTTCCTATTATTGTTCATTCTTTTTCAATTCTTCTTAAGAAATTCTCACTTTTTTATTCTCTATAATAACCTATCACATCTTGTATCACATTCTTTTAAAAAGCTTCTTTGAGAGTTTGAGATGGTACCAAACCTATATATTTAGGTAGGAAGATTTACATCTTTATCATTTCCAAGTTTGCCTTTCAGGGACAAGGTATATCTCCATTTACTCAAATGTGCCCATATGTCTCTCAGTTTTGTAGATGTTTTTCCATGACTGTCCCTACTTCTCCGTAAATGCTTCCTCTGACATTTATATTCCTCCCTCTTGTGTGGTATTACTGATTTAACTTCAGCCATCTTGTCTTCTCTACTCTATCACCAGATTGTAAACTGGAAGACAGGAATTATAGTTTATATTTCTTTTGTATTCCCCTTTCACAACTAGCAGTGTTATGCATATACCTGAATAATAGCTGTAGTCTAGTAGAAATGCCATGGGGACAAAGCATGAGGAAATTAGGATGGTGAACCCATTCTGACTATTCATAGCTTTACGTATGACTTTGAACTATTCACTTAACATCCTTCCCACCCCACACTATACCTTGAGCCTCAGCTGAATGAGGCTGTAAACATCTAAATAATAAAGCTGCTGTAAAGATTAAAAGGTGAACTGTTCATAAGTTTTCACACACATATACATAGGGTGACCTGTACAAAAATGTTCACTGCATTGTTTCCAGTAGTAAAAAAAATTGGAAAGAGCATAAATATCCATCAGCAAGAGAACGGCTACAATAAAGAAATAGTATATTCACAATTGAATATGATACAGCACTTAAAGTGAATGAATTAGGACTATATGTATTCATATGGGTAAACTGAAAAACATCATATTTAGCAAAAGAATCGGGTTGCAGAACAATACATACAGCTTGATAAGATTTATGTATGTTTAAAGGTATGCAAAACAATGCTACATATTACCACTGATATTATAATGCAGGGGTCAGCTAACTATGACTCATGGGTCAAGTTCAGACTGCCATGGGCCACATTTGCCCTTTTGTTTACATATTATCTATAGCTGTTTTCATGCAATAGTAGCAGAGTTAAGTAGTTGCAACACAGACCACATGGTCTGCAAAACCTAAAATATTCAGGAGCTGGCCTTTATAGAAAAATCTGGTGATTCCTGCTGTAACCCACAGAGACATGCACAAAAGTACTGAACCTACATTCACAACAGTGGTGCGGAAGGTCTAGGTGGGTACCTGGGGAATTTCCATGGCAACTGAAATGCTCTCCTTCTTAAGCTGGGGGGTAAATACAAGGCAGTTGATTATATTACTTACTTTTTTGCATGTAGGAAATATTTTGTAATGAAAAAGATTGAATGAAATTATGTATGTGAAAAGCTCCTTCATTTGTAAAGATATATAAGCTTACTGAGAAATTCTCTCTTTTTTACACACACACATTTTTGAGACTTTGAGGAGAAAGCAATTTCTTCCCAAAATATTTGGAGACCCTAACTGTGGTCAATGAGGTGCTAATGGAAATTTTGGGTGGCACAATGAAATGTACCTTCAAGATTACTTTAATGAAAAGGTGGGACAGGGAGGGTAAGCAGTGAAGGGAGGAAGAATATTCAGGAAATTTGTTGCTGAAGTGAGGTTACCAGGTGCATATCAGGGTGGTATCTGTAGAGATGGGATGGACTTGACTCCAGCACAGAGAAAGGAGCAAGGGGAGGAAGAAGTCTGATGATCCAAAGTTTAAGCAGGGACAAAAATGTTTATTTTACTTTATGTTTATTTGTAGGATTTGTAACCTAAGTCTCCATTTAAGGACCCAGGAATAACTTCAGAAACGGTATGTGCTGTTTGTTTTTAATATGATAAGACCCATAGTGACTAGTAGTTTGGACTACCACTTTCTGGTTATCAATTTTACTTGTTTAGACACTGTGTGTCACAGGAAGTTCATGGGCTAGAGCTTCTCTGATTTAGCATAAAGCATTTGCAAGCAGAGACCTTGGAAACACCCTGCCCCCATTTAATAGCTTTGACTCTGATTTAGAAGAATCTCAGCTCTGAGAAGATAAAGATAAAAACCAGCTACATGTGCTGGTTACCTAGAAACTCTTCACACCCAAAGACAGCGTCCTTGGTGACACTTTTCTTACATGGATCTAGTTGTTGATGGCAAAGCATATATTTTGTTGGATGTCTATGTAACCCATACTTAAAGGGCAGAAAAAAAGTGAACTTCTAGCCATCAACATGTCATGCCTAGGGGAAGCCCTGGATTCAGCCCAAGGGCAAGAAGAATGTTCTTAAGGAAAAAGAAAAATCATGATCCTTCAAGGAGCTTATTGGAAAAGTCACAGAAGGAAAACCCCAGGAAAATAGTGTGGAGACTGCTGTCATAGAGGTAAGCACCAGTTTAGGAACACAAGCAAGGACATTCATTCTCTTAACATTCACTAATTTTCCACTCTGTATTAGGCTTGGATCTCGGTCTTGGAAATAGAGAAATGGATGAGGCAGAAGGGAAAAAGAAAACAATCACTGTCTTCATGGGGCTCACATTCTAGTGGGCAAGATGGAGAATTTGCAAGTAAACAAATGATAAGATTTCCAATAAAGGCTAACGTCCTGTGGTTGGACACTATTTTGGAGAGGGTGATCTGGGAGGAGCTCTTGGAAAAGTGGACATTTGAACTGAGATGTGGAGGAGAAGAAGGAGTAAGCCATGCCAGGGAAAAATAAATCTAGGCCGAGAAACAAGTGGGCAGCAAGTACCAAGGGCCAGGGCTTGGAGTGCTGGAGGAAGAGCAAGAGCCCAGTGAGCCTGGAGAGGAGTGAGCAGGAGGGAGGGCAGGCAATGAGGTCTGAGAGAAGGCAGCTCTCCTAGCGCCTGGCGACTGTGCTCAGGAGTTTGGGTTGTATACTAAATGGACGCCATCGGTGGGTTTTAAGCAGGGCCGTGACTGGGAGAGTGAGGGGAGTCTTCCTGAGGGTGGAGAGCTGATTCTTGAACTTGGTCTTGAAGGAGTAGGAGTTAGAGTAGGCAAAAGTCATGCAGTGGGAATGGTATAGGAAGGGAAAATAGCATGCTGTGTTCTGAGCTACCAGAAACCGTTCTCTATGCTGCGTTACTGGATTCAGCTCAAATCGGTGGAGGGGAGGTGGCCTGTTCAGGAAATGGTGTCAGCAAAATTGGCTATTCCTTTGGCAGGGAAATAAAAATGTCCATCTTGCATCATTCTTGAAAATAAGTCTCAGGTGGATTAAAAACTTTAAAATGATGAAACTATTGGGAGAAGCATGGGGGAATACATTTATGATCTTTATGAATGTAGGGATCAAGAAGGACTTACTAAACGAGAAATAAATAGGAAAAGAATTAACTTGAGTACATTAAAATCAAGACGACAGAAATCAAAACACCACAAACCAAGCTAAATATATGGAACAAACTGGGAGGAAATGTTTACAACATAAATAACAGCCAAAAAATGACTATAAACAATATGCAAATAACTCCTATAAATAAAAAACAGAAAGCATAAACAATCCAGAGTAGAAATTGGCAAAGGATACAAATAGGAAATTTACAGAAAGGGAAATACAAGTGGCCAATAAACATACAAAACATATGAAACTGATTAACAGTTAGAAAAATGTAAATTAATATAACTAGATACCATTTCCACCTACCAGATTGTCGAACCTTGTTAAGTTTGATAATATTAAAAGTTGGAGTAATTGTAATGAAATACATGGTCTCATACACTGCTGGTGGGAGCATAGTTTTTAGTCCTTTTGGAAGACTTTTTAGCAGTGTATATTAAAATAAAATAAATTCTCATCTTTATTTAGGTATCTTCCCGGGGAAACTTTTGCCCATGTGCACAGGGATGTTGATTGCAGCATTGCTTCTTAGGTTAGATGGAAATCACCTAATGACCATCAATAGGGAAATGGCCACATATGCTGTGCTCCATCTATAGCATCAAATATTAGGCTGTGGTTGAAAAGACAGGTGGTGTTATATATATTAACACTGAAAGAGGAAAGTAGAGGAGAATAGGTTTGGGGAAAGGAAAGAGAGATTTTAGACTTAGTTATAAGGTTGCAATTTTTTTATGAGATGAATGCATTGAGGATATCATTCCCCATTCTCCATTTGGCCAATTAGATAGTTGGATGTTGTAAGCAGTGACATTTAAATTCTTGTGGAGAGAGAGTTGTTGTTTATACCATGCTTCCCCGAAAATAAGACCTAGCTGAACAATCAGCTCTAATGCATATTTTGGAGCAAAAATTAATATAAGCCCTGGTCTTATAGTAAAATAAGACCCGGTCTTGTATTATATTATATTATATTATATTATATTATATTATATTATATTATATTATATTATATTATATTATATTATATTATATTATATTATAGACCTGGTCTTATAGTAAAATAAGTAAAATTATTTTACTATAAGACCCGGTCTTACATAAGACCGGGTCTTATATTAATTTTTGCTCCAAAAGATGCATTAGAGCTGATGGTCTGGCTAGGCCTTATTTTCGGGGAAACACGGTACCCCATCCCCACACGTGCACAACCTCCCCCATTCTCCACACCCACCAATTGTGCATTTGTTACAACTGATGAACCTACAATGACACGTCATCATCACCCAAAGTCCACAGTTTACATCCGGGGTCACTCTTGGGGTTGTATATTCTATGGGTTTTGACAAATGTATACTGATAGGTATTCACCATTATAGTATCATACAGAATAGTTTCACAGCCTAAAAATCCTCTGTAAAACGCATGTTTTTTGTTTGTTTTTTTTCAAACAGTCTCAAAGGGTTCCTGGCCCCTTGAAGCCCAATCATGGCCTCAGATTCAGAATATGGGTTCCAGGAGAATAAGGATCCCCCACACAACCACTTTGGAGTGCTGTTACTGTGTCCTGCCCTCTTAACCCTGGACCACAACCAGCGTTAGCTCCTTAAGCTACAGGCTGGTGTGGACTTGGCATCTACATTGAGCATTTCCATAGCTTTCTAGGAAATGATAGCAGGTAGTTCTCTGCTTGGTAGGGGAGCTCTCAGCCCCACAACAGTGGGCTTTTCTCTGATCAGCACGATCCCTCAGCAAGACTATTGTCTCCATGGGCAAGTAACTTATTTACCATGTCTTCTAGATGACCATGTTAAATACATTTGCCAGGACTTGAAACTGCAAAACTATGCCGTTTCTCCTTGTATTTGAACTAGTGACATTAATTAAAGTACAAAGGATTCAAGCTATCCCCGGATCATTGGGACCAGGAAAGAGCCTTCTAAATCTTTTTCAAATGGGAACCCAAATCTCAAACTTCTATTAGGATTTTATCTTTCAAAAAGATTAATAAAAATTTATTTTATATTCATACATATTAAATTGAGTCACCAGCACTCTGTTATAATTCTTAGACCTAACAAAGAGCTGGCCAGAAATGATGCTCTCTTGTCCTGGGGGCAAGTATTTACTCCTGGGCAATATTTTATTTCCTGTGCACTATTTCACTTTGCAATCAAGTTGTGTTATAGCAATGTTGTACTGACACAAATTTACAAAGAGGAGAGAAAATAAGAATAGCAGACGTTCCTTTAGTGCCAAAATTGTAAGGAGAAAACTAAGGGAAAAACATCACTCACTATGGATGGGCAAAGGGGTGATGGGATTACGCAGAGAAGAGCGAAGTGGGAGAGAAAAGAGGAGGGTAGATATTTTTCTATTAAGGATGACTTTTGCCTCCCATGAAGCTTAGTGGCTACGGACACTCATACAAGTTGCCTTGTAACTACATCTCCACTGATAGAAAATATAGGAGCAATAAAAAAATACCTGGGAAGAAGAAAATTGTTCCTATTTCTTTTAGCCCCTTCATGATCTATGTTGCCAGAATTTAAGAGAAAAAATGAGACTGTGAGCAAAATGAAAACACTCCCTATCAAGAAAAGAACAGATATCTTCATTCCTTCCTATGTTTACCCACCTAATGACATGAGCCTTTTGCATTCTCATGGCACTCATAACCCATAGCCTCTGTGAACAGCAGGAATTCTGAGCTCCTCTCAGACGTCCCTAATCACAACAGCGTGGTGGGTTTGTGCAGTCCTTAATTAAGATGCTGATAACTGAACTCTCCAATCAGCTCTCCTAGACTGACCTCTGGGTTAAAGCAAAATGTGCTGAAAACTTTCTACTTCCCCTGCTCGTGGTGCAGTCATTAGAAAATGCCCTACTAGATTTTACGAATCTTCACAATTGCATTGGGGCTTAACAAATCTCCCCTGTCCAGCTGAAATGTTTGCAGGCTGGTACACCTGCTTTCCCATCATTGCAGATTTCAAATTTTCTCAGCCTCCAACAATATCGAGGTTAGCAAGGAAGCCAGAAGACCTGCCCTCATATTCAGGTCCTGCTACGTCCTAACTGTGTGACCATCCACAGGTTATTTGTCCTCTTTGAGCCTCAGCTTCCTCATCTGCAAAATGAGTCTCAGAAAAACTTCCATGCAGGGTTATTGTGAGAAGGAAACGGGCCATTTAGGTAAAGCCTGTGTGACGTGTTAGTAGACATTCAATCAGTTCCATTACACATACCCATGCACGCACACATTTCTTTTCCTCCCCAAGTTCTCAAGGCCTCACAACTATTGGGTGTTCCATTACAGTCTGGCCTGATTTAGGAGATGTGGAAATAGGAGGAAGGACAAAGATTACATTACTTTCCCTCTCCACCTGGGGGGAGAGGGCAGAGGTGTGTGCTGGAAAACAATGCTGCAAGTCCTGAGGAAGGGTCTCAGGACAAGAGAGTGTCATCCCTGGGCCAATATTTTATCAGCTAACTTGGAATTGCATCAGCCATGTTGCAACATTCTCAGCAAAACAGAAGAGTCCACGGTGCAAATGGCTCAGGTCCAAAATTGGGGGGGGGGGGGACTCAAAGATGAAGGTGTGCATCATTGAATAAATCACAGCTGGAAACCCAGTGATGGCTCCCCAACATCTTTCCCTACCCCTTTTGTCAGTAATACGTAGGGGGTCTCTTAGGCCGTACCAGTGGCAACACCAGATTTCTTAGAAGCTAGGGGAGTTTCTCAGAGCCAGAATCCAAAGTGAATCATGCACATGCCTCCCGTCCTCTGCCCCTCACTCCTAAATAAAAACTCAATTGAGAGAAATGACCCAGGCTTACCTCCTAGGTGCTAATCCACTATGGCAGCAAGCAGACAAGGAGATTCCTGAGCTGTAGATTCAGATCTTGGACAATTTTAATCATAAAGTTCTTCCTAACATTTTCCATCTTTTGAAAATATTTCCATCTGCTATTAATAAGAGAAATGGAAAGCAACAGAAGAGCTTACAATGGAAGTCAAAAGAGAAAGCTTTTTAAACCTACTCTCCTCCCAGGAAAAACTTTCAATGAAGTATACTTTAAACATTGTCCTATTCCTAGTTTCTAAGTCATCTGACATGGAACTCACACCAGGATTTGATAAATGACCAAAATATAGCACACGATATAGGTCAAATTGTCTATGGAATCAGAACAGAGACACTTCCGACATGTACTGTCTCCAGCGATTCTCCTGGGTGACGATGTTAAAAAGATAGTCCTAAATAATTTTTCCATAAGGTCAGCAACTTATTTTTCAATAAGGTAAGTCAGACCCATTAACTTTGACTTCTTTTCGTTTGCCTTTGTCATTTTTTTTTTAATTTTCAGGATTTCATCTCCAACACTACTAAGTTAGAATTTATTCTCCCACCAATTCATGATTGAAAGAGAAACTTTAAATGACGACTTCCCCTCCGTCGCCTTGAGCTAGAGAGACACCCCACTCCCAGAGGAATCAGGTACTCACTCCGATTGTCTCAGGTCAGAGATGAACTTTCAAGGCCCTGGGAGGTTTCTGAGTCCAGTCTTCCTCTCCAAATCCCAGCGATTTTTCTACAAATGCTCAGAATCCGGGTTTGTTTTGGGGTGACTCCAGGAGGAGGAGGAGAGAGTTCTAGCAAAAGCCGTGGATGATCACAGGCGGCCTTCCGGCCCAGCAGCAGCATCTCTTCCTTGGCTCCGTGCCTCGTGGACACAGATTAGTCATTAACAATCCTTTCCCTGCTAAATGATATAAACATAGACAGGAACCTTGGGAGAGCCTCGAGATTCCCAGGATGCACTCCCAGAGCCCCGCAGTAGGGAATGTGACAAAGCAGAGGCGCCCTGAAGCTCATCTTTTAAAACACTTCTCCTCAGGCTGCATTTTGGGAGTTCTGTGTACCCAGATTTCTATGCACATCATCTAAAAGTGAACTGGGACGGTGGTCCCTCTCTCTCACCAATTTCTTTGAATAGTTCCAACCACCTCCCGGGAACTGAAGTTCGAAACTCTGAGCCTTCTCAGAGTTCGAAACTTCTAGGCCTTCCCTCTCCTGGGCTTCCTATATCAAGTAATAACCGATTTGTGTGGGTTCTTTTTTTGGAATGATTCTTTCTTCCAACCCACCCTGTTTTTCTGCTAATTTAGGCCTACCACAGCTCCTTTCTGAAGAAAAACACTGGCCCTATAACTCTTTCCTCCTTTCTTGTTTTTTTTTTCTCTTTTCCATATTGCATGGCGATGTAAAGTGTGGGCTCTGGTCAGATGCCTCCTCATTTGTCACGATCTTCAGCGAGACACAGTCTCTCTGAGTCTCAGTTTCCTCATCTGTAAAATGGGATTGGAGTAACTACATCATGGGCTGCAGTGAGAATTCCATGTGTAGTGAAAAATGTGTAAAAAGTCTAGAAGAGTGCCTGACATATAGCAGGCACCCAATACATTTCAGCCATTATTATTTGTTTCCTTTATCAAGTGAGTAAATATTGATTGGGTGTCACAAAGTATGTACCCAGCCCCTTGCTAAATAGTCTCCTAATAAAAAAAATCCACAAAGGTTCCCATTATCTAAAAACTAAATGGAACATGCTATGTATGGCCTGACGTTTAGAACCCCTTTCACCCTAACAATCTATCCCTAATCTAGCATTCTAGCATTTTCTGACATCCTGTCTCTTCAGAGGCCCAAACCTCTGGCCCCACCTGTGCAGAGCTCTCCTGCCTCCATGGACTTGCACAAGCTCCTCCTTTTACCTGAATTACCTTCCTTTCATAGCCGCACGGCTTCCAGACCCATCACAAATGCTGAGTTCTCTCTGAAAGGAACCCTATTCCTCTTCTGCCCCTAGTCTCCTCACCGAACTTCCCTCATCTTTTATTTCTTTCATTGTCCCTTAATTCCTCCAACCTTGTATGTTATAGTTGCAAGAACAAAGTTTCTAGAGGACAAACATGGGAGCAGACTTTCCTTTGTTTCCATCCCTGGACTTGTCAGAGTGTCTCCCATGGGAAAGGTATTGCATAACTCTTTGTTAACTGAATTAAAGAGTGAGCTGAGAAAAGAACAATTTTCCAAAGTAAAATGCCTGTGTACACACACGGGTATGTGTGTTTGTGTGTATGTGTGTGTGTGCACAATACTCCCCATTGTAAAGTAAGCTAGTGGAAGGCCACACTCAAACATGTTAGGAATGCTGTATTTTATTTCTCTTATTAAATAGCACATGTAGGTCCTACACGCTCACACTTCCTACCCCTGTGGGTGCCCAATATACTGAGGCACACTCCCTTACACAGGCTTTGCCACAAGGAGGACAGGGCCCCAGCCCTGTAAATTCTCCCTCATCCATTTGAAGAGTCTTTACAATGACACTCCCCATGCTCTGCAGCTCTGGGCTGCCTGAGGACTCCTGCATGAATGCCCAGTCCAATTCTTCTGTGATGCCAAGAGTCTACACTGTGATTTCATTCTCTCCAACAGCAGTTGGAAGTGATGGTTAAGGATACAGACTCTGCAACCTAGCTCCTGGGTTCAGATCCCAGCTCTGCCACCTACAAGCTGTGTGACTCTAGGCTTTTGGTTATTATCTCTGTCTCGGTTTCCTCATCTGAAAAATGGAGATGTAATTACTACCCATTTCATGGTGTTATTGTAAGGATTAAACGAATTAACATATGCAAAGTATTGTGCATAGAGAGTGCTTGATACACAAAATTGCTCTATAAGCATTAGCTGTTCTTTTTTTTCCCCTCTGGGCATTTCACACCATCATATTTGCCCAGCTGGACTAAGATCCGAAGGATCTCAGGTACGTTGGAAGTGAAACGTAATGAGGAGGAGAAAAGGGAGCCTTTCAGGGGAAGGAAGAGGGAGCAGCAAAGGCTCTGAGGCAGAAAGAAGCTTAGAGAAGCTCCTGAAGTAAAGAGAAGACCAGTGTTTTTCAACTAAGAATGTGGAGGAGGCACGGAGAAATCGGGGTAGGATAAGTGGGGGCAGTGGTGTTCTGGCAAATGTCTAACAACCAGCTATCAGAGAGGGATGTATACATACATACATACATACACACACACACAAGTATATTTAAAATTTTTCTGAGATAACAAATGTATAACTAATGTTTTAGAAATAATAAAGTATATAATTTTTGTGTATTTCTGTGCCAATTGATTGTCACAGAATTCTTTCATTGAGTTCTGCTGAACTGCTGTATCGGTAACCAAGTTACGGTGTCAGTTCAACCTTGATTTGACAAATGGAACTGCATTCCAGACCACTAATTCTTTTCCCAATATGTTTATTATCACGGAATCATAAAGGCGATCAAATGTTAAACTCTTACTTGCGTACAAATTATATTCATTAAACTAAACCCTCTTTCAGCTCCAACACTACATATGTTGGAAATTCATTTATCCATCAGTGACATGAGCAGCTTCTTTGCTGAATCAAATCATGTTTTTGAATACTGGAAGAACATTTCTTCAACTGTCTTTTTGGTGATCTTCACAATGTAACAGCTACTAAAACGACACACTTTTAAGTTTAACTTGCATTAGTAACATGTTCCCCATTGCATAGATCAGAGCTCAGCAAACTTTTCCTCTAAGGGGTCAAAAAGTATTTTAGGCTTTGAGGGCTGCAAGTGGTGTCTGTCATGTTTTACAACAGTTGAAAAATCTAAAACCTCTTCTTAGCTGGCAGGCTATACAAAAATATCCAAGACCAAATTTTGTGTGATGGCCCTAGTTTTCCAACCCTAAGGCCTGTCGCTCTCTTTGGGGAGGAGAGGGCAATTTTGCCCCCAAGGGATGTTTGGTAATATCTGGAAACAGTTGTGGTTGTCATGACTTGGAGGGAACGCTATTGGCATCTAGTAGGTAGAGAGGCCAGAGATGCTGCGAAACATCCTACAATGCACAGCACATCCCTTCACAACAAAGAATTACCCAGCCCCAAACGTTAATAGTACTGAGGTTGAGAAACCCTGTCTTAGACAATCAATGAAGCAATAATTTGAGTCTGATTTACAGATTTGAGTTATTTCCATGGTGCAAATATTCTCCTGGTCAAATTCAAACTATCAACACGAGGTCACTTAACAAGAAGTTGGAAGAGACATACAGGAACACGCCATTACTTAGTATTTCCGCCACACAGAAACCACGTGAGCATAGATAAGTGTTACACATAATAAAATAAGTAGAATATGATGAGTTTTGAGTATTCATTACCTTTGTTTTTAAAATGTATTTAACTGTAAGTTTATGTAATTATTCTTTAATAGTGGCTGTGTTTAACAACCAGCTCAGAAGTTTAACACTTGGCTCTCGTGACTCAGAGCAAGTCGACTCAGCACCCCATTGCGGGGATGAGGGCTTCTTATGTGTCACCTTTACAATTTAGGAGCCAGCTAGGAAGTACTGTCTCCACTTTATGAATGAGAAAACTAAGACTTAAGATTCAGTGACTCATCAAAGCCCACAGCTGGGCTTTAAACTGCAGTTCGTTTTCTCCAAAACTGATGTACTTTACTCCACTATCAACTCAGGCAAAGTGAGATCAAAATATTTCCTCCACGAAATGCCTATCAGTCCTGCAATACTGTAATTAATTGCTGAATAGTGTAGCGATGAAGGAGGATATCATTAACATATTGTTACTGATCAACTCTGGTGTAGCATTAGGTATGTAGCAGAAAAACCATTCTGCCAAAAAATGATCTCCGTCCATAGAGGTTATTATTTTTTGATTAATGCTTTGGCTTCTTTACCTTCTCTAGGATCTTCCCACATACACACATTTTTTTTTTAATTGAAAAATTTCCCCACCTACCCTAAAAAATGAGTTCATCACAGATCAGAAACTACTATCAAAGATCCTGAAGCAAATGGGAAGCAGAACAGGTAAACTTTGAATGTTGCTATAGCGAGGGTACGGCCTCGCTTAGGGTCGGGAGCCGGGGCGCTCAGCTTCACAGGGTGGTGACCACCAGGGGGGCACTGAAATGCACAAAGGGAGGAAAGGGGTGAAAGCATGGATAATCAAGCTGGCCTCTTTCCCCATGGGCTCAAGCCTGGCTGTGAACGTGAATCTCTGTGCCAGCATTGAATCAGCTGATCAGAAGCGTGTCTGCAGTGGTCCTTACACTACAGGTTTAAATAACTTCTTTTCTGTGGTTAGGTACAACAACTCCTCTCAAGAAGCTGTACTCTGAGAACCAGAAAAAAGTCCAAGACCCAGGGCCATGTGGTAGGTGGCGGTGCTGGAAGCATAATATTCGAGTCAAGGGCCTGGGTTCGAGTGCTGACTCTGATCCTGCCACATGACCTTGAGCGAGTCCATGTTAGTTTTTTCCCCTCAAAATAATATCATCATGGGGAAAGAATGCTTAGCTCAAAGGGTTATTATGAAAACCAAAGTGAACTATCACATGAAAATGCATGGTTCAAAAAAAGGAAAGGGAAGGGAAGCAACTGGCAGGCCCCATCAGATGTAAATCTTTTAGAATCTAGAAGCCATATGGGGGCCTGACCCATCTCTCTGCAATCAGCTGTTTTAAGTGACTAAGTGAAGTCATTGAGTCTACATTGGAGAGATTGCCTTCCTATAAACAGAGACTACAGCTCAACCTTCATCTGAACATAGACAGTCAATCCTCGTGATCAGAACCTCCTAAAAAGAAAATATTCACAACCTGTTTCATCGAATATGCAACCCATAAGATAAAACCTTACTATATTTTACTTAGGAAGTCTCAAATTAGTTCCTCCACTGGTCCTACATCACATACACTTTGCTTCTGTGTCTTCCTTGCCCCTGTCTTTTTCAGAAGAGTCCTTTGTTGTTGTTTTTAATTACACAAGTAGTAATCGTCATTGTAGAAAAGTTAGAAAGTACAGATAATCATAAGGAAAAAAATTCACCTATATTCCCACAACCCATAGATTCATAGAATACATTACTAACACTTTGATATATTTTCTTCAATACTTTTTAATGCTACATAGACACATCCACGTCTTCTCTTTTCATAAAAAAATGATATCATATGGTATATACTGTACTGAATCTGCTTTTCTCATTTAATGTTTCATAAATATTTTGATATTACTAAATATTTCATTACATATATAACATGATTGAATAGTGGTATACTATTTCAATTCATAGATATATGCCCTCATTTGACCAATCCCTTGCTATTGAACCTTTGAATGGTTTTCAGTTTTCCTCCATTATAAATGATATTGCAATGCATCCTTTGTAGCTAAATCTTTGACTACATCTATGATTATTTCCTTGGCCTGGTTTTCTAGAAGTGGAATTATTGGATCAGAGTGAATATATAAGGTGTGATCAAACAATACAGTGAACGCTTAAATAAATAAAAAATATTACAGTAAAAGACACATTGCCATTAATCTCCCTCAAAATACTCCCCCTCTCTTTGAACACACTTAACCCATCGATCTTGCCACTTTCTGAAGCACTTCTGGAAGTCTTCTTTCGTGAGTGTCCTTAGTTGCACGTAGTGGCTGCCTCAATGTCCTGAGTTGATTCAAAACGTTTACCTTTCATGGTCATTAAGACTTTGGGGTAGACCCAGAAGTCGCATGGTGCCAGATCCGGTGAATAAGGTGGATGAGGACACACTGTAATGTTTTCATTTGACAGAAATTGCCGTACCAGAAGGGATGTGTGACACGGAGCATTGTCATGAATAAAGGATAAAAACACTCACAAAAGAGGACTTCCAGAACTGTTTCAGAAAGTGACAAAAACGATGGGAAAAGTGTGCTTGAAGCAAGGGGGCCTATTTTGAGGGGGATTAATGGTAATGTGTCTTTTCTGTAATACATTTTTTTTATTTAAACATTCACCATATCTTTTGATCACATCTCATATTTTTAAGATTCTACAGTAAATTTAGCAAACTGTTTCAGAAACATTGTACCAATTTATATTTCCCCAATAGTATCCAAATGTGTCTATTTCTTTCTCTTTTGCACATGGAGACCTTGATGGTTCTTTTTTCAAGATAAGTTTTCCTGTGAAATGCCTCCAGTTCTCCCTTACCCCTTGTAACAGAGAAGCAACATGGACATTCAAGCAGTGTTTTTCGAATTGTGTGATATGCCCTATTAGTATGGTTCACAAAAATTAATTTAGTGAGTGGTGGCCAGCACTTGTTTCCAATGAAATAGTATATTTTTAAAAAGCATAGCAAATATTTGCATTGCAAGTAGAAATACAAGTACCAATTAATAGAGCTTTTGTTTTACTTATATATGTGTGTGTTGATGAGACCTAGATTTCAGTATAAGACAGTTATAAGGTCACAGTTCAGAATGTTTGAAAAGCACTGATCAGTCAAAAGATCATTGAATCAGGGCCCACGAGACTAGGATTCTGGACGTAATTTGGTGGAGAAGGAAGACAAAGGAAAGAGCAAGGACACACATGCCATTTAGGTTCTTTACTGGAAAAACATGTTGATGGAAATGTGATAGAACTCTCAAAGGGACACAATTCACTACTTTAAAAAAAAGTGCAACATAAGTCATGGTGTAATAATAAGGGAGATTATAAATTTCAGGGTGTGACAAGTAATCTGTACCTGTCTTCCCCACATCTTTCTTCTCCACATTGTATGTATGGTTATACATCTGGCTTCGCCTCTCCCCAGCTGTGTTTTGGAACTTGATCAACTCATTTAATTTCTCTAAGCCTCAGTTTCCCCACCTGTAAGATGAGGATGTTCAACCAATGATAGCCAAGTTTCCTTCCACGTCTGCAGTCCCAGGGCTCTGATGGAGGGACCAGCTGTGCTGTGATCTGTTGTAGTTCCCAGCAACCCACTGACAGGGCTGTCTCATGAGTGTGCAATCTGTTTAGTCACACAGGGTCCCTCACTTAGAAGGAAGGCCCTATGCTTGATTTAACGCTCTGCTGTCATTCTTTGGCAATTCTTAATTTTTCAACAAAGGTCCTTGTATTTTCATTTTTCACTGAGCCCCACCAGCAATGAACTGGACCAGTCTATTAACTCAGACAATATGAAGTCTTCCTGATAGGAAAGTAGAATTCTTTTCTTGGGCACTGCTGAGAGCTGAAGCAGTGACTTTCCATCTTGTTGGAAAAAGTACAGCTGCTTAGAGGGCTTTAGATATACACCATTTCAAAAGTCTGCTGTGCACTAGAACACATAGGGAATGCTGTTTAGAACTTCCATTCTGCCCAAGGCGTGTGTTCAATTGTTTCTGTCCCAGCTGGAGTGGACTGTCCAAACTGCATTCAACTCTTGCAAAAAAATAGCCTTAAAATAGGATGACCCGCTTCATACCATCTGCTGCTATCTGGGTTAAGTGCATGAGACACAATCACAGCAGGTTCTCGATGAAAGATACAATAGAAAGATGAAGGTCAGTGTTGGCGTAAGTGCTATATTATGACCAACCTGCATTGAAAACCCAAAGGTTTCCAAAAAGATTATTAATAGGTACACAAAGGACCATGTTTGGGGACACGGCCCATTTTATATTTGGAAAGTTCCCCATCTGTTGCGGTAACTTAGCTGATTGCTCAATGCTAAGTTCTCTGTCCTCAATGGAGATAAAGCTACTTATCAGTAAAGTATATTTTTAGTTTTACAATGGTCGGGATGATGCATCTACACTATTCCTTTTGTGTTTCAGGGGCTGGATATAGGTCATGACCATGGAGCAGAATCAGATATGATGAAAATCATGATGTTGGTCTCCTTAGAAATGAATCTGATACAGAGAAGTCAACAAAGTACTTAAAACTTAGGTCTTTACACATAGAACGAGCATGTATTAGGATTCACTATTCAAATGCTTGTAACCCTTTTGCAGAATTACCAAATCAGACATGATTCGCATGAATGTTATCTCTCCCCTGAGCCCTCAAAGAACCCCATGCTCACCCCTTTCAAAGGACTTGTTAATCTTTATTACAATTGTTTATTCCCTTATCTGTTTCCTTCACTAGTCTACAAGCCCCTTAAAGACATGTACTATTGTGGTGTTTTTAATTTCTGAATTCCTAACCCTAGCACAGAACCAAGCCTGCTGTAGGTGATAAAAAAATCTCTACACTAAAAGAATGAATGGTATATGATATATAAAGAGCTCCTACAAATCAATAAGAAAAGGATCAACAACACAAAAGAAAAATGGGTAAAGCATATAAAAAAATGGTACAGAGAAAATGAAGTACAAATAACCATTAAACATACAAAAAGACATTGAAACTCAATCACAATAAGAACCATAATAAAAGACAAAAAATAAAATATAAATGGCTGTTAAACACATAAAAACGATATTCAAACACAATCATAATAAGAGAAATGCAGGTTAAAACCACACTCAGACACCATTTTCACCTATCAGATGGGCAAAGATAAAAAGTTCGTGAACATACTGTGCCAGTGAGAAACGAAGAAACAAGCACTTTCATATATTGTTGGTGGGGATATAGATTGGCACAATGTCGAAGGAGGACAAATTGCAAGGGTGCAAAACATTTTACCTAATTCCACTTCCAGGAATTTATCCTAAAAGATATATGCACAGGGCTGGCCCGGTGGCTCAGGCGGTTAGAGCTCCATGCTCCTAACTCCAAAGGCTGCCGGTTCGATTCCCACATGGGCCAGTGGGCTCTCAACCACAAGGTTGCCAGTTCGATTCCTCAACTCCCGCAAGGGATGGTGGGCTGTGCCCCCTGCAACTAGTAACAGCAACTGGACCTGGAGCTGAGCTGCGCCTTCCCTAAGACTGAAAGGACAACAACTTGAAGCTGAACAGCACCCTCCACAACTAATATCGAAAGGACAACAACTTGACTTGGAAAAAAGGCCTGGAAGTGCACACTGTTCCCCAATAAAGTCCTGTTCCCCTTCCCCAATAAAATCTTTAAAAAAAAAAAAAAAAAAAGTATATATATATATATACTTTTTTTTTTTTTTTTTTTTTTAAAGATTTTATTGGGGAAGGGGAACAGGACTTTATATGTAGGCACAGATGTGAGAACTGGTGTGTGAATAGAGATAAATTCACCAGATATGCTCCAGAACTGCTATATTTACTATATATTATTAAAATACTGAAATTCTTACTTATTTATTGGTAAATACTGGTGCTCTGAGCCCACTTGGTATCTTGCTGCTGCCCTGTCATCCAGCTCCTTCCCCAAATCCCCAGACCTTGCTGCAATCCAGCAACTCAACAGGTAACGCCTGATGCTCAGTACCATGCTTCAGGGCTATAGCCAGTATCATTCTGATTGGTCTGTGCTTGTGTTGTAAGGGTTGTTAAATATCTGGCCATCACTCCTATGTTTAGAGTTATTCACTGTACCATAAAATGCAATAGCAAAACTTGGGAAACAACCTAATCAAAACTGACATTTGAGAACTACCATGTGCCAGGCACTATTCTGAGTACTTTACATTGATTAACATATGTAATCCTCACAACATCCCAAGCAAGGAAATACTACTGTAATTCCCATTTTACAGATAAGAAAACTGAGGCACAGAGAAGTAAGTTGCCCAAGGTTATATCTAGTTAATAAGCGATAAGACAAAATTCTATCAAGTTGATCTGATTCTAAAGCCTCTGCTCTTACAACCAAATGTCCTTCCGTAGGGATTGGTGAAATCAATTAGGGTGTATATCCATGGAACGGAATATTATACAGCCATAAAGAAGACGAGGGAACTCTTTACAAACTTATAATGGACTAGTATCCAAGCTTAACAGCAATTGAAACGAAAGTACACAAAAATGTGTGTCTTTTTTTAGCTCATTTGTGGATACACACATGCATGTGTGTGGGGGGCATGTGTGTGTATTTATCCACTTGTATGTGTGTATACTATGTGCACAGACTGCCTGTTTTAAAAATTAAACTGCAAAATAATTTTTTAAATGAATGATGTGATATGACAAAGATTCTGAGGCAGAAAGTCCAAAGAGCTTAGAGAGAAATAGAAAAGTTGTGCAAGTGGTCAGAGGTAGGTGAGAGTCCATCCTCCTGGTCGTCAAGGAGAGCTGAGCCTTTGAGCAGAGGCTTCAAAGAAGGGAAAGCTGTGAGGTTATCTGGAGAGTGGGAGCATTCTAAGGGGAGGGGCAGGGGGAAGAAGTCCATGACAAATTTTCACACAAAATGAGGTGAAGGTCACTGGAGGTCCCTGTGTCCTCTACAGTTGTTAGCAGAAGCACAGAAAGCTAAGATCTGGGAGTGGAGGGACCTGGGAGGGGCTGTAAGGGGCCCCTGAGGCTGAATGCAGATGAGAAGTCCGCCCAGTGGTGCCCATGTTAGAGAATTTCAGAGGCATGTAAACCGGAAGTGCCTGAATCTTGTCCTATCCCACATCCAATGCTGGTAAGGAGTTAAGTCGTGGAGCCATTTTCAAAGGACTGGGCAAGAAACAAAGAACTAATTAAAGGGTTGGGGAAAATAGGACTAAGGAAAATGGTTCAAGGAGCTGAGATTGTTGGTTCTGAAGGAGGGCAATGACTGTCCCCTGCTTGATGAGGCATCATTGTCAGTGGGATGGTGACCAGCTGTTCTCTGCTGCCACAAAGGAGACAAAGAGGAAAGGGGCTTCAACTGCAGCACGAGCAATTTAGATTTAGAGAAAATCTTTTCATCAGAAAAAATGATAAAGTTGTTAAATATGGAGGGAACAGATTCAAATAGGGTCCCTAAATTGGACCTGATGAAGCAGTCAACCTGGGTTTGAATCGGTCACCTTTTCTGTATCCCAGTGTTTTCATCTTACACTGTGGGTAACAATACCAACCTCATAAAGTTGTTTTAAGGGTTAACAATACCCTGTGAGTAAAGTATCTAGAGCAGGGCCTAACACATGTATAGTAAATTCTGAATAAATAGCAGCTATGTTCCTTTAGGGCAAAAGTAGGCAGAGTCTATTAACTACCTGAGTGATTTAGACCGTTACTTATTATGGTCCCTTAAGGTCTCTCGGATTCAAGCAAATATCCCAAGTACTTCATCAATAGTTTTATGTCTCCATTTTATAATGAAATTCTAACGTTTCTGGAATAAATATTAGACCATTCATCTTAATGCTTTGGTTGTAAGGAGTTCTGGTGTCAGTCATGTTCCCAAAAGTCACATTTTTAGCAACCTCACCCTCTGGAGGAGTGCTGTGCAGAGCAGGGTTTTTCAAATATTTTGGACTGTGACTCACAGTGATAAATACATTTTATATCACAACATAGTACACACACTTCCATATACATGTAACTGAAATGGAAGTTTCCAAGAAAATGCTTAGGCTTTCCGTGTGTCATCATCTATTCTGATATTTTCTATTTTATTTTACTCTAATTTTCTAAAACACTGGTCTTAACCCACTAGCTTTATATCATGATGACCCACAATGGATGGCGACCCAGAGTTTGAAAAACTTGTGTAAAGTTTAAGAGCTGTGACTCCTGACTACACTGGGTGACTCTGGTCAATTTTCTTAACTGCTGTGGGATCAACTTCCACGTCTGTAAAAAGGGGATTGTGTAAGTGATCTATCTCTTAGTGTGTTGGGAAGTTTAATTTAGGACACCAAGTACACAGTACCTAACATGTATTTAATAGACCACCCTCAATAGAAGTGGATTATGTCATTAAAATGGCTGTGACGAAGTCCCTGCACTGAAGTTGGGCATAGGTCTCAGTCCAGAGCCTATTCACTGTTATATGGGACAAACGTCCCTGGTCCTGATGTTTGGTTTCCCCACTAACAGCACATGCTCACCAGGAAACCAGAAAAGAACTTAAGAGCAAAGTGAGAGGGAGCAGCAATGCAAGAGACCAAAGCACTCCCCCAAATGAGAAGGCTGTACTTAGTGGTCAAGTCCAGATGAGAAGGAGTGCTCCAGAGCTGCAGGGAGAGGTAAATTATGTCCTGCATCCTTCATTTAAAAGGCAGAGTGGAACAGAATATATTTCAGGGAAAATATTCCATTCCAAGTGGCAAAAATACAAAAATAACTAAACATTCTGTTTCTTAAAGGAATACATCTCTTTTTTTTTTCACATGGTTATTCTGAGTTGTTGTTTTTTTCAATTCTAGTTGACATTCAATATTATTTTATGTTAAGAGTACATTCTGCATGTTGAGAAAATCATTGTGAAAGAGCTCTTTTTCCAGCTAAGATGAAGGAGAGAAAATATCACCATAGTTTGAAATAAATTGGCAGGAAAAAAACAGGTGGGCATTTCACCCATAAGTATGAATCCTACAGGCTCCCTTTTGACCTGGCAATAAATTCCTCGCCTTGGTCCCAAAAGACCTAAATACAGTTTTCAAATTTTGCTTCTCTCACTTTGAATCATGACCAGAGCAGCAGGATATTAATGGACGGATCATTAGTGTGTGTTATCCCTCTGCTCTACAGTCTCCCTCCAAAAAAGCCGCCACTCTCAGCAGGTAGATAAATCTTATGTATTTCCCTTTCTTTGCTCTCAGCACCCCCACCAACCCCTCAAAACACACACACACACACATCTAACTAAGAAGAAAGCAGAAGATAGCCCTCTTCAAAGAGATTTTACTGGCAACGAGAGTTGAGAGAGAAGAGAAATGCCTTCGGGGCAAGATGAAGATTTTAGAGACTGAGACTGAGGAAAATGGTGCCAACACTGCATCCTCAAACTTAATTCAAAATAGAAACAATACTAATCCATAACATCAACCAAAAGATTTCCAATTAAGTTTAAATTTTTCCTTTTGATCAATAAAATGTTTTGTAATATCAATTCTTTTAAGTTTCTGTGTGTGTGTGCGTGTGCATACACATGGGCCCCTGCATTGCTAGTGCCCTAAGTGCTTATTCTGCCTTTGGGTTCATCTAGCACTTAATGCTTCAGAGGAAAGATATTCCCAAGACTGGAAAGTGGAAAGTTAGTGAGAACTCAGGCCCCACTCTGCTTTGGGTAGTGGGGAGAATTTCTGAGGGAATGGCTTCCAACAGTTTCTAGAAATTTCAGGCTCCAGACCCAGGGGTTCCAAGCCTTGCCAAAGATTTGAGTATTCTGAGTGTGGCACAGAAACCACCGAGGTGCAGGGAGGGCTCCTGCAGGCTGAGACAATGGGCAACCCAGGGGTGAACACTGTGGTTGGTGCCCCGTGGTTGGTGAAACTTTGACCCTGTGGAAGAGCTGGACGTAACACTGGGAAGAGTCCCAATAATAACCAAGATTTCATTTCTTCCCAGCTTGGCAAAATGGAAAAGAAGACTGTTTTTCACGCATTTGAGTTTCTGGCCTGATATTTAAACCTGCTCACTGCTGGCCCCATCACCTCAGTGGTACCTCTGCAGTTGTGGTTAAACTCTTCCTTCTTGGACCATGGAGCCGATGGCCTTTGCGGGCACTGCTTCTACCACAGCAGGCAATTTTCCCCCCCGGGTCCAGCCCATACAACAGCCCTTGGGTGTAAGCTGTCAGGTTGGCATCTCACAAGCAGGACTGGAGCAATAGGCAGAAGGTGAGCTGAATCTCTATGCCAATCTCTGAGGCTTTATGTTTCAGAAATAAATTCATATTCCTAACTAAAATGATTCATCATTGTGCATTATATTTGGGAAGATATAAGAGAAGGTAACACTTTGGGGAGACACATCTCACTGTAGAAGGATGAATCATTTCAAATTTAAGACGTCAGCCCAGCCCCCTCTTTCCTGTCTCCAGGCAAAGGAAGGGAATGTGTCCCTATCAGATTTGGGGACTAGATATCATGAATGAGGCTGAAAAGAAAGAATGCTTTGTTATTCTAACAAAGCCCATTTTCAAAGTACTTTCTCTCCCTGCTACTGTACTTATCAAAGAGAATCTGATTATCATCAGAACAAGGCCTGGCATTATTTTATAAAGAAAGCCAGATCATTACTCATTAGGTTTTAATTACTGGGTTTAATTTTGTCAATGACACCTCTTCATTTTCTTTTTCTGAAGAAAATGCTTGGAAATTTCTCCTATCCTTTCTGATTTTATTATTCCCTATCTATGACTACTAAATACCTGGTTTATTAACATTTTTTTCTTAATTGATTTTAAAAATTCAGGTCTAAATATCAGTCTTGATGAATCACTTTGGTAATATCTACTCTGTGAATCCATAGCCAATGATTACTACAACAAATCATGGGCTTTTTCACTAATGGATAGTTTATTCAAGTATTGCTCTTACAGCATAATATTAAACCATGTATCTGCAAATGAGGGCTTCCCTGAGCTTAATTGCTGAATGAGAAAGCAAAGCTATTATCTACTTGATAAAATGAGCAAAATATGTCTATAGCAACCACATATAAAGTCTAAAGTTATAATCAGACCTAAAGTTCATCTTCTCCCTCCTGAAATATAAAAGATAGAGAAAAGCACAAAAAAACCAAACAGATCTTTAGCAATAGCAGAAAAAGGGCCTGTGAATATCAATCAGATCAGTGATGAAGTGACCCCCTGGCCTCTTCAAAAATAGAAGACCTCATGTTCAGGTACAATGTAATATTAGAGGAATATATTATAATGTAATATGACATTGTATCCTCAGGTACAATGCAATCTTTCTAATATTTCCAAATCAGAAAACTTGATGCATGGTGTGATGAGGAAGAGTGTAACTATGGGCATTAGCCCTCCCCACTTCTCATTCATTCATTCATTCATTCATTCAATATGTATTTATTGAACCGCCGTCCTGGATGTACTAGGTGTACAACAGTGCATAAGACTGCTGCATTTCCTATCTTCACGACACATATTACCTAGTAAATTCCAAACCTACTTCACATTAAAAAAAAGAAAAAAAATTATAAAAGCAAAAAGCTACTGAAGAGAACTGAGGTAAATCTTAATTTGGATTTCCATGGCTCCAAACAGAGGAATCAAATAAAACTAGACAATAATCATCATATTTGTTTATGTACTGACCTATCATTTGCCTATAATTACTCTAATACTTACAAAAACTTTCCAAAGTAGATGCTGTTCCCTCCTTTACAGCTGAGGAAGCTAAGGAGTTGCCTAAAGCCGAGGGCTAGAAAGTCCAAGTAGTAGGTTTGAACCAGGACCCATCAGTCCTCCAGCACCACACTCTTTCCCTGCACAGAGACATCTTCTCTGGGCAGAGGGCTTTTCCCCCACCAAAAGAAGAACCAGAATCATCATATTAGCATAACTGAAAGGGACGTCCCTAAAGCACATTAACTTAGCTCCTCACAGAAACATTTCATTCATAAGGGTTTGTGATCTCTTTTTTAAAGGCTATTAGAAAAATAACATCTATGCTATTTTTACTGTATATGTTATTTTTAGTATATATAGTACATATGTTGTTTATAATATACAATATATATATATATATATATATTACATAAAATATATAGCATATATTATATATACCGGGGGTGCCAAAAATATGTACACATTTTAAGAAATGTTATCTATATATTACTTTTCGAAGTTGAGTTGAATTATGGTAGCGATGTGTATGTAGTATGATGTTCGCTCAAAAGATGGTGTTAATCAACTAAATGCCAGCGTCATTCATTGTATTACAATTTTAATACAATGTTGTTTTAATACAAGTTGTTTCCTTTCTTAAGATGTGTATACATTTTTTGGCAACCTGGTGTGTGTGTGTGTGTGTGTGTGTGTGTGTGTGTAGAGAGGGATATCAGTTCTGCTTCTGAAATACTGCAGTAGATGATATCATCATGTGTTATCCCTGTTATTAAAGTCCACACAATAACTTGTTTTGTTAAGTTAATACGCTTTCTTATGTTAGTTATATAATTAATACCGTTTCTCTTTTTGCTCTAGCTTCTAGTAGGAACTTACGAGTTTAAAATTTCTGATTTCAATTGAATTCCTTATTTGTTCATTCTACAAACATTTATGGAAAATGATTACTTTTGTGTGATTATCTTATCCCTGCCTTAAAGTACTTTTGATTTCCTTTTTATTCTTACTGTAATTCCTTTTCCAAAGCATGTTTATTACAATGTATTGTAGTATACGTGTATTTTGGAAGTAGTCAGGAGTGTATACAATGTAAATGATGGCTAGACAGCTAAAACAGTTTTACTGTAAAAACAGTAGAATCTGGGATACTGTAGCATAGGGACTAAGAGTACAGGGTTTAGAATCTCAGACTCTGGGTTCAAATCTCAAGTCTGCCCCAATCACAATGTAAACTGAGATAAATCACACTTTCTGAGCCTCGGTTTCCCCATCTGTGAAATGGATCTAAGAATTCCCACACAAGGTGTTTAAAAAGATCAAATAAGATAATGGATATAAAGCATCTAGCACTGGTTGGCACACAGTGTTTAATAGTCACTACTTGTGATTAAATACAACAAATAATTTCATCCATAAATACCCAGTCTCTAAGGTGAGTTGAGCTTAGTTTCCATGGAAAATCAATGGACATTTTTAAAACCTCAAAATTTTAATGAATTTTAAACTGTTTCCCTGTGGTCCTCTCCAAGATTCTCGGCAATGTTCCATCACTTCTGGTTGTTGAGCCCTCTTGTCTAATTATAAACTAAATTCTGGCTTGTTAGCAGGAAAGATTTTCTCAGGCTCTGTTCTGTAAACAATACCAGAGAAATCACAGATGGTTTGAAACCTAGGAGGACTCTCTCAGTCAGCAGTTTTTTGTTGTTTTTTTTGTTTTGTTTTAAAGACCCCACAAATGACTCTGGCTTTAAAAGTTGCATATTTGCTTATCAACAAGCACAGCACCTTAAACATTCTTCTTTAATAGCATACATCACACTGTCTTCTAGTTGTTTATTTCCATGTCTGCCTCACCCTTAGTAAACTTCTTGAGGGCTGGTAGCATCTCTCATTCCCCATTCATCCTTTGTTCCTAATCCAGTGTTAGGCACATAGTAGATGCTCAATGAATATTTGCTGAACCAATGAATGAACCAATCAATTAGTGTAAAGCTACATGAGGGCAGTGACCATATTTAATGCATGTTATCTTCCCATATCACCTATCATAGTGAATGAATGAATGAATGAATGAATGAACATCATTTAGCTGAGTCTACTTGAGGCACAAAGAACTTTTTCAATAATAACAATGTAAACATATTTTTAGTCACAAAATGATATTTTCTTTAAATCCCAGAGTCAATTTTTAGAGAACTTTTAAAGCCAGGCCCAGCATTTAAAAGTTTGGATTTCTTTGTGACTACCTTCCCCAAAATTCTCAAACAAATCTTACTAAGTTCTTACAGTGTTCTGGTGTAGAGTCTTGGTGTTGCACTTTCTCTCTTAGTGACAGAGGAAGCTTGGGCAGACAGGTGTGAGTAGACTGACCCCAGAATCAGACTGAGTTTAGCAAGGTCTGCAGTTGGAGCCTGGCTTGTATTTTTTCTAGAATTCAGCTGTATTGCATGTCTGATAGCTGTGAAAGGGACCTGTCAGGGATTCATTCATCATGAACACCCAGGAGAGTTAGAAAATAACTCTTTCAAAATTGGGTTCAAGAGGAACAAGCCAGTGGAAATCTCGCTGTCATGCATGATATTGGCGCACATACGAAACAGCCCTTTCCTGGATTCCCACACACACCCATACACAAAACCCAACATCACAGAGACTTTCTTTGAGAGGCAGACCTGATAGATGTTTGCAGAGCCCAGACTTCTGCCCAGTAACTTGGTACTTCTCCTTCTTTCCTCTTTGCAGGAAAAAAAAAAATCCAAATACCTTTATTTACCTACGCAGAGAAACATCCGAACTACTTTAATTCTACTTTCTCTTTCTCATGTTTGCTCTGCTGGTTATATTTTCACACCCAAACGATTCATAATGATATTTTCCAAAACAAGGTACTTTCCTCCCTAAGAAGAATCTCATACCTACTAGTAAAAAATATTTTTGTCACTTGAGCAGAGATTCCTAGTTCTCCCTTTACACACCCAGAAATCTTGACTGTTAGCTGTGTACATGGACACCTAAGACTACTTGCAGCCATGTATAGACAGGGAATCTGAGCAGCACTGATGTGAACAACTTACTAGTTATGTCCTAACAAGGAAAGAGCATGCCCTCTACTTTCTTTGTACCTCTTCCTATTGGATGAAATGTGGTCATGGTGGTGAAAGCTGGGGCAGCCATCTTGGACCATAAGAGGAGGACGTGTGTTGAGAATGACAGAGCAACAAGATAGAAGGATTTTAGGTCCCTGCCACTGTGGCCCTGCTATTTCAGTCCTGAATTACTTAGACTATCATGTGAGAGAGACATGGGCTTTTTCCTTGTTTAAGCTACTTTTATTTTGGTTCTTTGTGACAACCATTTAAATGGTATCCTGCTAAATACCCCTCTTTACCCAGATATTGGCAAACATCAGCAGCATCAACAAATACTGTGACAGGCATTCTAATCAGATTATGTATTAGAGTAAGCCTGCTCATTTCCTTTCTAGTGCTTTTGTGTTTTCCTTTTTCATGTCGAATCATTCTGCAGACTCTTATCCAGTCTGCAGATCTCTATTGTTTTGGTTATAAATAACAATGTTGGCATTTTTATATGCAATGGGACTTTTTTTTCCCAGCCACTTCCAATACTCCATGCCTCTGAATTTAACTTTAGTCTACATTTAAATTAAATTTAAATTTCCTATTTACATCGCATTAAGCTTACCATTGTTATTTCAGATTTTTAAAATATTTTTTTAGTATGAAGTCTTCAACCATACAAGAAAACAGAATGTCTTTAAAAAAACAAAACAAACAAGAACAACAAAAAGAAAAACAAGAAATCACTAACCAATCATATTAAAGAAATCTTAAGATTTTGTCATATTTGGTTCATTTAAACTTTATGCGTATCATTCAGCAACTTGCTTTTTCATTCAACATCAGGCTGTAGTTCACTTGTTTACATTCTATAATTTTTCTGCAATGTATCCATTCTCCCATTGATGAACATTAAGCTGTTTTCAATTTTTCACTATTTCAATCAATGCGGCAATGAACATTCTTACATCTCTGCAGGGGCACAAGATCAAATGTTTTCAAGGATATGTGTCTAGAAATGAAACTGGAGTGTTGTAGTAGTGTATGTACACTTTCAACTTTAACAGACTTTGTTAAATTGCTCCCCAAACTTGCTCTACCCATTTATACCCTCATTTCTCTGTATCTTCACTAGTATATATATATTATCAGGTTTTTTTACTTTTTGCCAATATGATGGATATGCAATGGTAACTCATTTTAATTTACATTCTTTACTGACCTGTTAGGTTTATTTGCCATTCAGTTTTCTTATACATACTGTGACTTTCCTCTTTATAGTCTTTGCCCATTTTACTATCGGGTTAACGGGGGGGCTTTTGTTGATTTGTGGCTATTCTTTACATATTTGGGATATTAAACCTTTCTGTTTATATGCATTGGAAATATCTTCTCCCAGTCTATGGGCTGTCATTTCACTTTCATACACAGAATTAAAACATTTTAAGGTCAATTATTCCTCCCTATAAATTGTGCTTTTGTCTTCTGATTGAGAAATCCTTTCTTACCTGAAATCATAAAAATATTCTTCAATATTTTGTTGTAATAATTTTAAAGTTTTGTTTTTCAAATATAGGTCTTTAACTCATGGGGAAGTAAATATAAATTTAAATGTTTTCATTCTGGGAATAACAAAGTGTGGCTTTTATGATGTTTCAGAATTTGGTGAAAGAAAAAAAAGTGATCCCATTTTGAAAACGTAGAAATGACATCCAAAAGTACCCAGAAAAATATCAGCGATAGCTGAAAGAATTCTGTCATATGTATTTTTTTTCTGTTTTGTCGCTTTTTACAGTAAGTACTTCCAGGATCTTTTCATCCATTTCTCATGCAGCATATGATCCTTAGTTTATACGTCAAGCTCATTTTATGGGCCACTCCAGATCTGCTCATCCTTCACTACTCTCTAGTACTGGCCACTTGCCATTCTTCCCAGGCTGGAGCAATCCCAGAGATGGCTCACGTCCCAGATGCTGCCATCATCGCCTCATATCCTAACATTTCCAATTTTCTCAGCCTCCCATGAGAAAAAGACTGGGCTTAGGCACGACTCCTCTGTGCCAGCTGTGTGGGAGCTGCAGCAGGTCTAGTGTGCAAGGCCAACCTGACTGAACCCCACGGACACTCTGTTTTTTGTTTTCTTTTCTGGCCAGTCATTGCCCAAAAGGACAGGGTAATACTACAAGCAAGTGAGGGAGACTCAATGCCCTGCAGGGCAGGCTTTCACTAATGAGCCAGAAGATGGAAGCAAGCTTGCAGATAATGTCATGCCCTTATTTTTCTTCCACAGCAGACTATTCTGAGAAGTAGTGGATCCCCGTGACCCCTCAGGAGATGTCCCACATTAGCTAGCAATATTTTCTTGAGAGGTGTGCCTAAGCTTGGCAACATATCAACTCGTCCTGCTTTTCCTCCTTCTCTGCCTTATTCCCTCGATTCCCTCCCTCTTGCGCCTCAGAATTGTATCCTCTTTTCTAATAAGTATTGACATGTACTTCATACTCTCTTTTCTACAGATCCTACACTGAGTTGCTTAAAATATAAAAATGTGTTATACATTAGTAAATAAAATTCCAAGTTTTAAATAAAACGGGTACACAGTTCCATTATAGCTGTTAAAACTATAATTAGTCAGTTTTGTAAATATTGTATAATGAAGTCCTTTGACAGAGCAATCATTTGATGATTTGGCCTTGCTCCTATGGAAGGGAAGATAAAGTACAAAGATCTGAGCCGTATTTAGAAGATACTTTGGATACAATTTTGTTATTGACTAAGTGTGAGGATTAAGGGATAGGTGATGGTAAGGATTACACCTTGATTTATGTTTTAGGCAACTGAATGAATGGCAATGCCCTTCGTTTTCTCAAAGCAGAAAGAGGTCTCTATGTATGATAGGGCAAGACCCCAGAGTTTAGGCAGAGGACTGTCAGGGAAAAGGATGAGTTCATGAAATCTGAAAAGCCTGAGATGCTTTATAGGCATTTGTATAAATGGGTTGAAACGTCATGAACTAGATCTGGGTTGAAGACATTGACTTTTGAGTGTGTGATTGACACTATTGATTAACCATTCACAACCATTCCCCCCATTTTCCTTGCTAACAGAATTCCAATTGTATTCAGGCAGCGAGTTACCCAGTGCAGGACATGAGTAAAAAGTGGTTAATTCAACCATGGTAAACCCATTTCTCTTTGTCCCTGACTGGCTGAAGTTGCCTGTGTGACCCATTTCTAAGGCAAGTGAAGTTTACTGGGGAACTTCCAGGAAAGATTTTTGTCCCTGATAAAACAGAGAGCAAAAGAAGAAGAAACGGCTCTTCTGCCTTCAAAACCCACTTCCTTTCCACTTCAAATGTGCTATGCGAGAACCCGAGGTTTGGAGTTTCAGCTGCCATCTAGAACCTGGTGAGATAGCTCTGCAAATGGCAGCTGAAAGGTGGAAAGAATGGTTCCTAATGACATGTCTGAACCCCTGAACCAATAGACTATCTCCAGACTTCTTCTGTCAGATACTTAAACAGCATCACTGTTAAGCCATTATTGGACACCCTGAAGTTTGCAGCCCAAGTCTCCCTAAATAATACAGATATTGTCAACATACCCCCAGTAACTGGAGCCATGAGTGAATGAGACCAGGAGGAAAGCCCTTGGGAAGAAATCTGAAAAATACCTAGGTTGAAAGGACAGAGGAGAGAGGACTCTGCCCAGGGGTGTGAAAAGGACTATCCCAAGAGATGTTAATAATCTCATATAACAAAAGCAAGTGATCATCATCTAGCTGCACCATAAGGAAACAGAGTAAAAGACATGCAAATCTGTTAAAATATTTGGCCAAAGATAAGATGGAAAACAGGAGCCATAGGTTTTTGTCTAAATAAAGGTTTTCTTAAATTCTGGGAGCTTCATCTTTTTTTCAGCCCATTATCACAATGAAGAATTAATTTGGAGTCATTCATAGATAGGTAAAGTGAACACCTTCAAATTCCAAGCGTAAGAGTTCCCTATAGGTATGGGTCATAAAATTCACTTGGACCTGAGAAATTATTGCTTGTTAGCATGAAGCTAGGCTGATGAATAATTTTGACAACACCACACACCAAATTAGTGAACTGGCCAACTTCAAATTTCTCCTCTAGCTATTGTTTTTGCCAAGTTTTTAATTGTGAATGGACATGATAAGGTTATCCCTCTCCCTTCACTTAGAATAAATATTTGTAGACTCTCTGACATGACACTATCCATATAATGTATTTATTCTCTCATTGGGCTCTTGGTGATTTAAGAGGATAATACTCTGCTGGAGCACAGCATAAAAGACAAGGTCAGGGAATACTTCATGTGAGATAATAGTGCAATTTTAGAAATGTTCAAGGCACACTAATTTAGCACTAGGAAGAGGAAAGGACATGGGAAAGAGTTCCGAGGTCAGACAGAGTTGGTATTGAATTTTGACCCTACCACTTAGAAACTGTGAGAAATGAAGCAAGTTGCTTACACTTTCTGAATCTCAGTTTCCCCTCTGCCAGATAAGGATAATAATATCTACTCCATAGGGGTGTTCTGTGGACCAAATCACGTCTGCAAAGAGCTGGCACAGAGCCTGGCTTATAGTACATTTTTGATAAATGACTAAAAGTTCTAAGTCAGTGCATTTATAGATTGTTTTTAATATTAAAAAGGTTATTGAGGTTAAGTATCTGTTAACTATGTTTCAAAAACATTCTCCCAAGTAGTCATACATTTCTTAACCTCATATAAAGTTTCTTTCTTTGGAAAAAAAAATTTCATTTAATGCAGTCAACTCTGTCCATTTTTTGTCTTTGTGGCTTCTGTGTGTATGTCTTGTTTAGGAAAGTCTTTGGCATTTTCACGATTTTAATATGTTGTCCTGTATTTTTTCTTAATACTTTCTTAATTAAGTATATGCAATTACTCTGAGATTTAGTGTTAGATTATGATCGTTTTCTTTTTCACATCAGTATCCAATAATCTCTCTTTTCCAACAATCTCTCTTTTCTTTTTTCTACTGGAACAACTTTGCCATAAATTCCATAAATATATGCTTCAGTTTCTAAACTTTGTCCTCTGTTTCATTGATCAATTTATCTATTTTGTCATAGATATCACAGTAATTAATATTGACTTACTGTATATTTTAACATCTGGTAAAGCAAGCTCCTCATTCTTCTTTTTTAAAATAGTTTTTCTCCTAGTCCATTTTTTCAGTCAGCTGAACTTTAGAATCAGCTTATTAGGTTTCCTTAAGAAAACTCAGCTGTAATAGTTTTTGGAATTGAATTGATATTTTTATGAAATTCAGTCTTTCCATCCAGATCTATTTATTTAAAACATCTTTTGTGTCCTTTAAAAGAGCTTTCTGTACATTTCTTGTTAGGTTTGTTCATATATATGTGTGTGTGTGTATGTGTGTGTGTGTGTGTATTATAGTTTTTATTGCTCTGTGCAATTTTTGTTAGGTTTTTTTCATATACATTTTATAGTTTTATTTCTAAGATAAGACAGGAGTTTTATATATTCTAACTGGGCATCACTGATCCATAGGAAAGCTATGGTTTCTAGCTTCTTGTATGATCATGTAGGTGATCCTCTGAATTTTCATATTAGTCTTACTAGTTTTTACATTGTTTTCCTTGGATTTTAAAAAATAGAACATCAGGTTTTTCCCAAAAGTGACAATTTTATCTCTTCCACTCAAATATTTATACTTCCTTCTTTTTTCCTGTTAAGTTGTTGTTTTTTAAGTCCTCCAGTATAATGTTGAATAGTAGCAGTCATAATAGGCCTCCTTGTCTTATTTTCCAACACTAGTAGAAATTTTTCTGATGTTTCACCATTAAGTACAATGATTTTTTCTTTTTTCTAACTCTAGTTTTGGTAAGAGATTTTATCAGGAATAGGCATTTCATCATATGCTTTTTCGGTATCTATCTACTTCCATCTGTTAATAAATAGCTTTCCAAATATTGAAACATCCTTGTATTCCTGGGATAAACCCAACTATGCTGTGATATATTGTTTTCCTATATCGCTAGATTTAATATGCTAATGTTGTAAGGTTTTTTTTCCATCCATTTATGAATGTGGTGGGTATAAATTTTCCTTTGTGTGTGTGTGCGCTCTGTGCCAGTTGTGAGGTTACTGTCTCAGCTCCAAGCCCACCCTTCTAGACTTTGATTTGTGATGCTGGGGTTGGAACCCAGCAAACCACATGTCTGCTTTGCCAGATGACGTCTTGTTAGTCTCTGACTAAGAAAGGAGACTGCAAAGCTAGAAGAGGAAGAAGGGCTTTGCTCCTTCCTGACAGCTTGCTATGATCTTCCTGTATGCTTCCTTTTCCTGTGTGTGGTATCCTGGCAACACTCTTCACCCAGGCAGCAGCAGTTTCTTCCCTTAGCAACAGTTGAATCCAGTTTGTGGTTTGTCCAGCACTTGCAGAACCAGCCTCAGTCTGCTCCATACCCACCTAGCAGCACCAACGTGGCAGCCACCCCTCCGTTCAGGGGTCTGAGTTTCAGTTCATGGGGATCCTCCTCCAGACCTGTGTGTTCTAAAAAATTCAACTTCTCTTTATTCTCCATGCTTTGGGGTGGAAGCATCTTTCTGTAGCTGCTATAGTTGTGGCATCTTAGAATTCTCTTTTTATCCTTTTGGTTACCTGGGTAACGACGTTATATCTAGTTATCAATGCTTTCCATTATTTTATCAATTTTCGGTAACTGGCAAGGTTTCTATCTCTTGACTAGACTTCCACTGGTTCACTATCCTTTTCTGGCTTTGGTAACAGGGTCTGGTAGCCTCTTTGAATGAATGAGAAAGCTTTCCAAATTTTTTCATCTGTTCCTTGAAGTTCAATAAAACTTCTCCTATATACTTCTGAACGTGGTGCCTTTTCATAGGTTTATATTAAGATTAATGTTCAATTTCTTCTACGAATATTGGTCTATTCAATTTTTCTATATCTTTTTGAGTCAATTGTGGTCATCTACTATAGTTTCCAAGAAAATCATCCATTCCAACTTTATTTTCAAATTTGTTCCTATTAAGCTGTCCATAGTAATATCTTAAAATTTTACTGTCATTTATATTCTAATTTGCCTGGTTATATAATTTTAGATTCAAAACAAATTATTTCAGGCCTCTGAAGATCGGGGGTGGGGGTGGGGCGGGAGAGCAACTTCCAGGCCACAGTGCAAAGAGGATATAGCCAAACAGAATTCACTTGGCAATCTTGCTGAGTTGAGGAGACAGAAGCCAGAGTTTGGGGAGGTGCCATTGCTCAGCTATCGGACTGACAAAAATTAAAAATTATGACCACACTTTCCACTGAAAAGACTGTGAGGAAACAGGCATCCTCATACATGCTGGTGGGAATGCAAACTGGTAAAACTCTTCAGGAAGGAAGTTTGGCAAGCTTATTCTAGAACTACATATGTACTTAACTTCTGAACCCGCAATCCCATTTCTAGAAATCTACCTTGAAGATACATCTGCAACAATAAAAACCATGTACACATGTATTTATACGGTTATTCATTGCACCACTGCTTACAACTGAAAAATATTCAACAACCTCAATACCCAAATATAGGAGATGAGTTATATGATAAACTATGATGCATCCACACAATGGAGCATCATGCTGCTGAAAAAAATCACAAAGGAATAAGACAGATTACTATAAGTGGATAGGGAGTAGTCTCCAGAATATACTGCCCACTGAAAAAGAAGCAAAATGCAAACCAGTGTATATAGTATGATATCCTTCCTCTAAGAAAGAAAGGCATATAAGAAAATATACATGTTTCTGTTCATTTGTGGAAAATAAATGTGGGAAAGACAAACCAGAAACTAATGAGATTATTATCTGCAAGGAGTGGGTAGGAAAGAGATGGAAAAAAAGGGGAAAGGAGAATGAAGTAGTAGGGATGAGGTGGGTAGTAACACTTCTCTGAATATACCTGCTGGATAGCCTTGACTTTTAGAATCATGGCAACGTTTCATATGCCAAAAATAATAATAATAATAATCAATTAACATCAACTAAAATGGGTGTATCCATGGGGGGGAGGGGCAAAATGAAATACAAACAGTAACAAGTGAACCTAACTGTATTACAGGTAAATAACATAGCCACACTTGCTGAAGCCCAGCAAAGCCAAATCAGAGTCCTAACCACACAGCAGGGACCCACTACTCAAGACCTCGCAGAGACATAACTTGCTCTCATGCTTTTCCTGCATATCTGAAGCCCTCCAATCATTTTACTGGGTTTCAGGTATTTGTCATCATTCTAAGTGACATCCTTAGTTTGCAGCTGGAGAAGCCAAAAGTCCAGAAAAATGTGTAATTTTTAGATGTGAGTCTTAGTTTTAGCCTATATCTACTATTGGGCCCACGGCTGTACCCTGCCAAATGGGGCAGGGAATGAAGGAGACTGGCATAGGAAATGGAAAAGGAAATTCTTGTCTTATGAAATCCAGGGCACTGCATTGGATGAAATGATTTCATAATCATCAGTTTCTACATGACTTTCAAATGCTCTTCATGCTCATTAACACAAATTGATTATAGTTAGCCTTTTCAGTTTAATTAAAGTTGGAGGAGAAGTAGGCACAGGGTTTAAAAGCCTGGTGAGAACCTGAGTAAGTGGCTTAAATGACTCACTGCTGGGGACCTTATGCTCTCAGCTTATCATCCTGTTGTGATGGTTACATATGATGCCTGAGAAATGATCAATAATCAAGGAGGCTTTTTCTTTACCTTTAAAAATATTGACCTGCTGATTTCATGTTCTGCAATTTCTCATGAAGAAATCAGCAGAGATGCACACAAGTATTTACACACAGATTGCAGCATTTTTCATAGCACAAAAATGGAATATATCTAGATATCCAAAATAAAGAAATGGCTAAAGACATTATGTAACAGCTATTAAAAATGTTTTTCAAAACCAGTTAATGAAATGGGGAAATAATCAGAATATTAGAAAATAATGTTACAGGGATGTGTGCCTGTATTATGTTGCTTGCTAACAGAAAAATGTTGAATAGTGATATCTCACAGGTATTTGAAATATGTTTTTTTAAAAAAACACAATAATTATGTATTCTGTGCAATTAAAGCAATACATATACATACACATACATATATCTTGCTTTTTATATGTATTTATATATTTTTGTATACACACACACACACACAGAAAAAAGCCTAGAACAATTAACAAGGAAGAGAAAAAAATGACTAGATGGAAACACACCAAAATTTTAACAATAATTATCTTTATGTAATAGGAACTGTGGATAATTATTGCATTTTTACTTATATTTTAGATATTTTCTAGATATTCTGCATTAAACATGAGTTGCTTTTACTAAGTCTATTTTTTTTCTTGCTCAAGTCAATAATTTGGGAGCCATCTTGACTTTTCTCTAAACTCTTGTGTGCAATCTTGTTAACTCTACCTTTAAAAAAGTCCTGAATTTATTCATTCACTTACTACGTCCCCTTATTATGGTCCAAGTCACCATCATCGGTTGCCTGGATTTCTGCCACAGCCTTCTTTCTGGTATTTCTGTTTCCACACTTGCCCTCCCATGCCCACCCCAGTTTCTAGAAGGACCAGTAGGAGGGTTTATAAGAGAAAATTATGGGGAGTAAAAGAGTCCCACCTAGCAAAAAGCCAAAGTCCAAAGATGAGAGTTTCTAATGGGGAACTTGAAGGAAATGGCTGACACATTTCAAGGAATACTAAAGTCTGACATGGCATATGAAGTTGTGTTCCTACTCTGTGCTGAAATCACACACTTCATTTCCCATTATCCGCACAAAGCACACAGGGAAAATCGCTTATCCATAGTAACCTTGAATTATTAGTGTTTCGGGTTGCTTGTGGTAAATCCATCCAGATCTAGCCCAAAGTAGAAGACAAGATGACAAATGAAGAACTGGAAAGAAACTGGAGCAAGAAGTGACCAACAGGAATCTTGAGAAAGCTTAGAGTGGGGTGCTGACTTTCCCACGGTATGCGATAGAGGCTTGAGTCATCTTATTCCCATATGAAGAGGAAAGGGGACCTCAAAAGTCTGGGGAACTTAAGGACATCCACTCAGGCATTTATGTTACATTAATGTAAATGTCAGGAAAAAGGTGGTTGGGACAGGTGTCGGTTCCTAACTGGCTTTGTGTGAACAACTCATGAGCAGGGTCAGCACTTCATTCCTCTTCATATGCCTTACATCTGCCATAGGACCTGCCACAAAACAGGTGTCAGAAAACAGTCATAAAATAAATTCATTTGTGAGTTAGGAAGGAAGAAGAGAGGGAGGAAGGGAGGAAAAATAAATGAATGAATGAATTCACAGATAACAATAAGAATGGCTTGTGCTTCAGAGCATTTATTATACCAAGTATTGTTCTAAGGGCTTTCATGCATTAACTCATTGACTTGAGATTAGAATTCAGTTCCCCTTGGCTTTATGTATTTTGTATATTTTCATCATCAGCTTCATCAGTGATTAGATTTATGATGTGAAGAAACTCTTTATGAGACTAATTAAAAAGGCAGATGTCCTTAATTATAATAAAAAGAGGATGCTCATCAAAGCTGTTCTTATATAAGTTGCCCAGGTGCTGTTGGCTTATGAAAATGCATATGAGCACTGGAGGCTAGAGACTCTGAGGGTATGTCCTCAATATTCCATTATATGAACTAGAAATGACAGGCTGAGTCAAAGCAAAGTAATTACCCTGTTAATTCAGGCCTCCCCAAAAGCTGCTTGTCTTGGCAGTTGTCTTAGTTCACTAATAATAAACCTAAAGTAACAATATATAGACTTATATATTTTTCCCAAAGTTCTTTCAGTGCATTCTCTTTCATTTAGTCACTTGACAAGTATTTATTGAGCACCTAGTATGTGCCAGGCCCCATTCTAAGTTCCTGGGTACAGCAGTAATCCAAAGTCACTGCTCTATAGAGCTTACATTATCTCACAATCACTAAAACAGCAGAACAGTAACCCCCATTTTATAGAAAAAGAAGTTGAGGCTCAGAAAGAGTAAGTGACTCTGTGATCAAACAGAGAGATAATGACACTAGGTTCTGATTCTTGATACTTAGAATTTAAAATACTGTAATATGTACGGAGTGATTGTTTTGATGACATCGTTTTTAGTATTTTGGTTTCTCCTCAGACTGTAAACTATTTGGCTATGAGTCTCACAGACACATTGTAAAGGTCTAAGCCATCATCATCTCTTGTCAAGATCATTAACTAGAGAGAGTCTTATCTAGTGTCACCATGTTTTTCCCTTCACTTTCCTCAACACAACAGCCAGAGGGAGGCTTTTAATATGTAAGTCAGATCTTGTCACTCCTCTGCTCAAAACCCTACAAATCTCTGTGCCCTGTTTCACTGAGACTAAAAGCCAACCAACTGTCTTTACAACGGCCTATAAGGCCCTGCCCAATCTGGCCTCCATTTCGCCTTTCCTCATCTCCTCCATTCTTCTCTTTCACTCTCACCATTCTAGCCGCATTGACCTTCTCACTGTTTCTCAAACCATAGGGCATGTGGTCACCTCAGGGTCTTTGCACTAGCTCTTCTCTCTGCCTCAAACATTTCATTCCCAAATATCTCCATCTTCAACTTTTTCAAGTCTTTGCTCAAGTATTACCTTTTTAGTGAAGGCCCTGACCACTCTGTTTGAATTTGGCACACTCTCAGATATTTCCCATCCCCCTTACTTTGTTCTACTTATTTTTCTCATCATTGATCACCTTCTAAAAATCTATATAAATTGTTTTTTATATTATGTTGTCTTTCTTCCCCTACAAGGGCAAAAATTTCTCTTCCTTTTATTTACTTATGTATTTCCAGAAGCTAGGATAATGCCTGCTATATTATAGGCACCCAGCAAATATTTATTAGTATTATCATCATCATCATTATTTGTTACTGTCAAGGGGCAGGAACTATGAGACCTTTAGAGAAAAAGATTTTTCTCACTAAAGACACCAGGCTTTAGAGAAAGAGATCAAAGATTTTCATAGTCCAAGATAACTAGATTTAAATCTTAGCTCAGCCATTTACTTGGGCCTTGGGCAAGCTACTCAGGCTCTGTGAGTCTCAAGTCTCTTGAATGTAAAAATGGGAAAAAGAAAACCTATCAGTTTTGATAGGTACTGATGAAGTGATATATAGATAGTATCTGGTATAATCAGAGGACAATTAGTATTAATTCTCTCAAATTAGTAGTTTTGTTTTACTTTGGCTAGATTCTTTTTTTTTTTTTTTTTTAAGATATTTTATTGGGGAAGGGGAACAGGACTTTTTTGGGGAACAGTGTGTACTTCCAGGACTTTCATTTCCCCCCCCCAAGTCAAGTTGTCCTTTCAATCTTAGTTGTGGAGGGTGCTGTTCAGCTTCAAGTTGTTATCCTTTCAGTCTTAGTTGTGGAGGGTGCAGCTCAGCTCCAGGTCCAGTTGCTGTTACTAGTTGCAGGGGGCACAGCCCACCATCCCTAGCGGTAGTGGAACCGGCAACCTTGTAGATTCTTATTTAACAGGGTAGTTTTGGACATATTACTTCCCCTTTTGGAGGCTCTGTTCACACAGTTATCTCATCAAAGTGTTTGTTGAGATGTTCTCTCTCATAGGAACCCAGGACCCACTGGCTTGGAGAGTTCCAGGGGGGTTGGTGGGAACCCTGGGCCTCACAAGACATTACTTCACCCTTTCCGACACGTTAGCTAATCTGCCACTGAGCAGCTCTTATTGAGCCCTTTAAAAGTCAATATATAATAACAGGAGATAAATAAAACCTTTGTCACTCACTGATGCCTCAGTTTTATGCAAGTGCTGCCAGAATAAGTTGCAACAAGAACCTTTGAACAGAAAACCAGTCAAATGGTATGTACTGATAAATGTTTGTTTAGAATGTGGTTTTTTCTCTTCCTGGAATTTCTCAGTAATTAACCAACTACACTAAACAAGATCATTTCAAATAGCTGTTTAGAGAACTTGTTCCCAAACTTCTTACCACTGCTCATCCCTCTTATTCCCCACAACCTCTCCCACAGAAACCCAGGTTTCCAATGTTTTTTCTACCAAACAAACTGCAGACATCAAGTGATAATTCTGTATTTTTCACATTAGTCGAACTAATGAATAGAGTCAAAGACTTATGCTCATTAGAACTTCCAGTCGGCACGAGTTGACATACTTTCACACTGCATGGCTACTCTTCCAGACAAAAACAAAGAAATTTGATGTTTTGGATAGCCTGAGCAGCCAGATTTGAAATACATTCATTTATTCATTCAACACATGTTGAATGAACACCTATTACCTGCCAGACACGATTCTAGGTGCTAGAAATATAACAGTGAACAAAACACACAAAAATTCCTACCCTCATGTAGTTTGCATTCTAATGAAGATCGATAAGAAAAATAAAATACAGAGACAGAATAAGTTCTAAAGGAACCATAAAGCAGGAAGAGAGATGGGATGTGCAAAGCACAGTGTGGGTACAGGAATGTTCTTTTCAAGAGTGAGGTTAGAAAAGGTCTGACTGAGAAGGTGATGTTTGAGCATAGATCTACAGAAGGTGACAGTGATCTGCTGAGACCCCTGGGAGAAGAGGGAGCGAACACGGGAAACAGGCCCTGATGACGAAGCATGCCCCGGGTGTTCGGGGAACAACTAGACGGCCAGGGCCACTGAGACAAAGAACAGAACCAGGAGACACAGTGGAGAAAACAGATTGAAAAAAGTTGTGGAGTTTGTACTCAGGATGGGCTTTCACTATGAGTGAGAAGGGAGCCTTTGGAGGGTTTTGAGAAAAGGAATGGCATGATCTTCCACTTTCATGGCATCATTGTAACAGTTGTGTGAACCAACCAGATGTTTCTGGATTCTTGAAATATCGAAAAGGGCTCATGAAAGTAGTAAAAGTCATCTGAAAAATTCAGGACTTCAGCATTATTCATAAGAGCCCCAAAGTGGAAACAACCCAAATGTCCATCAACTGATGAACAGATAAACAAAATGTGGTACATCCACACAAAGGAATTCATTCTGCCATAACAAGAGATGAAATGCTGACGTATGCTTCAACATGGATGACTTTTGAAAACATTATGCTAAATGGAAGAAGCCAGTCACACAAGGCCATGTATTATGTGATTCCATTTATGAAATCTTCACAATAGACAAATCCATACAGACAGAAAGAAGATTAGTGGTTGCCAAGCTATGGGGAGAGGGGAAAGAAGGAGTGACTGCTAATGGATACAGGGTTCTTTTTGGGGTAATAAAAATGTTCCAGATTAGTGATGTTGGTTGTACAACCTTGTAAATATACTAAAAGCCACAGAATTATACACTTTACAGTGTGAATTTTATGGTATGTGAATTATATCTCAATTTAAAAAGTAAATGATTTAGGCTTTTGGAAACTGGTACCAGGAAAATGGCTTCCTCTCTATGTTCTTTGCCTTGTCATTCTCCTCCCCTCAGGTAACACACAGAACTAAGCGAAGTTAATTCTATGAAGCTGATTGATATAAATGCACACTCAGAATGCCTTAACATGGAGAGTAAGGCCTCCCTTCTCTTCTGTCTGTAACTCTACCGACCCATCATCATGGGTTGTGGCTTGCTTTTTTCTTCCAAATGCCTCACATCTTGACTTTATGTCCCCATCACCATGACCCATGACCCATTTCCACTTCATGTGAATAAATGCACCAGTGTGGCTGGTGTACCTACTCCAGTTCTTTTCCTGTCTCTAATCTACAATCTGTTCTAATAGAACAATCATAAAACACCACATTCATCACTCCTGTGCCCCACTTAAGAATCTAAACTGGCTTCTTCGAGGTCACAGAATATATTTTCTGAAGAAAAAAAAAATTTACCTATGATTATTGTGTTGCTTCTGCTTTAGAAATAGAGTTCAGATGCTGAAATGTTAGTTGTTTTCTTGGTTTACGTGGAAGATGGAATAAAATAGTTCAAATCAGAGCCAGCTTGGGAAATCCAGGAAGGATGGTCAATGTACCAACGACTTATTCAAGCAAGTTTACAAGCCAATTCTTAGCATAACTCATTCTCTAACATTCATTTCCTTTCCACCTTGCTCCTCAATGTCCACTCCGACAGGAAGGTCTTTTTCTTTCTCCAACTTCTCTAAATCGTATCTTCTCTTTAAGACCCAGCCCTGGTTCCAGCCCTTCTAGGAAGTTTGCAGGCTCGGCCAGTGACCCTTCACTTTGGCTGCTCTTCGGGATCCCTTGGCATGATCAACTGTCTGGAGTGCAGCCTGGGTATCACCCCACCCCTCTGGTGGTTCTACAGTGCAGCCAAGGTTGAGAACCATTATGGCAGGCATATTTTCCTCCCTGTACATATAGGAACGAACAAGATAGACAAAGCCCTAGCTCTCACAGAACTTACGTTCTAGTGGGAAAATAAGCATTTTTTTTAATTAAGGTAATTTCAGAGATTGATAAATAAAATAGATAAGAACATATACAGTAATAAAGAGCAGCTAAGAAAGTAGAAGAGGCAACTTTAAACAGAGCAACGTCAAACATTCTGAGAGTTCTCGCTTATATGTGGAATCTAAAATAGCCAAACCCATAGAAGCAAAGAGTAGAATCGTGGTTACCAAGGGCTGGTGGGGGTGGGGGTGGGGGGCGGGAACTGTGCAGGTGATGGCCAGAGGTGCAAAGTTTCAGTTATGCAAGAGAAATTAAGTTCTGGAGCTCTACTATATAGCACAGTGCCTATAGTTAACAATACTATGTTCTGTACTTAAAATTTGCTAAGAAGGCAGATCTTATGTTAAGTCCTCTTATCACAGAATAATAATAATAATAATAATAATAATAGGGGTGTGAGGAAACTTTGGGAGGTAATAGACATGTCTATGACCTTGATGATGATGATGATTTCACAAGTTTATACCTATCCCCAAACTCATCAAATTATATACATTGAATATATACAAATTTTTACATGTCAATCATACCTTAATAAAGTGGTTTAAAAAAAATTCTGTGACATTTAACTGAGACTTGAATGACAAGAGGAGCCAAGATATGAGGAAGGAGCACTTTGGACATGGGGGCAACAAAGCAGGGAAGTCTGAGTGACGGAAAGAAGGGCAAAGAACAAAGGGAAGTTTGAATAATACAAGACTGAAAAGGAAGGTAGACGACGTAGGGACTTGTGGACTATGGTAAAATTTGATTTTTATTTTGATTGTGATGAGAAACTGTGGTAAATTGTTTGCAAAGATGACCACTACTATTCTTGCAACCTGTACAATGTCCCTTGCAATGTGACTTAAGGCTCTTCCTATCAAGCGGTGAAGCCTATTTTCCCTCTTTTTGAACTGGGGCTGGGCAGGGAACCAAGAGAATGGGGAAGAAGTGACATTGTGGGATATTTGAGACTTGGCCTCAAGAATCCCTGCAGCTTCCACTCTCTCCTCCTCCTAATGCTGCCCTGGGCCCATCATGTAAAGAAGCCCTGTCTAGTCAACTGGAGGATGAGAGGCCATGTGGAGGAGAACCAGGACACCACAGTCACCAGGTAGCACCAGCTGCTGGAGAAGACATCCAGACCATCCAGATCCAGTCAAGCACAAGGTAACCCCAGGGAAACCAGCAGAAGAACCCCATTCTGAGCCCCACCCAAATAGATGACACACAGAACTATGAGCCAATAAACAGAACAGTTTTCTGTTTAAAAAACATAAAAATTTAGTGGTGGTTTGTTATGCAGTGATAGACAAATAATACAGAAATCACTGGAGTTTCACATAAGGAGTAAAACAACATTTTTGTTTTTTAAAGACAAATTTCATCCCAAATACATTAATGAATCTATCCATAAAAGCCACGGTCTGCAATCATTCTAGAAAAGATAAAAATATAATGGACTTCATCAGAGAGGAAGTGCAGCTCACAGAGCTATGTTGGGCTACAGGGGGCTTACAGTCTTCTCTTCAGAATGATGTCTTGTCCTCAGGCATATTAAAGCCATGCGAAACCACAAACACGAGACAAAAAAGGAGCTCAAAGTCATTTGACTCTTTACCCCATTTCAGCTAAAAACAGAATGAAAACCAAGGTCGCATTTTAGACCAGAACTCATTTTGAAATGTGTTCCTAAAGAAGAGTAAAAGGAATTATCTGTGAACTCTGAACTGTGGAGCTTCAATTCTATGTTATGCTGAAATCGTCAAGGAAGTATTACATCATTTTTAAAAATGTAAAAGACTAGGGGCGGCCGGTTAGCTCAGTTGGTTAGAGCGCAGTGCTCTGAACAAGGTCGCCAGTTCGATCCCCACATGGGCCACTGTGAGCTGTGCCCTCCACAACTAGAATGAAACAACAGCTTGACTTGGAGCTGATGGGTCCTGGGAAAACACACTTAAAATAAATAAACGTTTAAAAACAAATGTGAAAGACTGAAAGATGATCTTTGAACACACAATCTTGGAAACAACTTGAAAACAACTAGCTCTCTTAAAATATAAAAAGCTATTTGGTGAAAAAATTCTGTAATTAGTAAAAGCCAAGATGCTTACTCTTGCTGTGCATAATTATTTGCTCTGCAGAGAAATGAGACTCATTTGATTGCATAAATAGCATTATTTTTTTTTAATGGTGCTTTAAGTGATAATATTTATCCAGACTTTATGGCTATTTGTTCACAGTACATCGTACTATTTTCCATTAATGTCTCAAGGATGTTAGCAATATCTTCTTGGGGTGTTCCTCAGCAAGTGTTATTACATATTATGGCTAGATGTGATATGTCTTGAAAGGAAACTACGAAAGTACCTTCAAAATAAATGTATCTGTTTTATTCCTTTTATAGTCACTACTGAGAACAGTGGAAGAAGACGGTAGAGAAATAAATTGGAGAAGTTCTGACCTACCTGACCACCCCACCACTCCAAGCCAACAGCCCCCAGTCAGTCTATTACAGGAGATAAGGAAGAAAGGTGGTATAGAAAAGGACAAGAAAAAAGAGAGAAGACTCCAAATGAAGGAAGGAGATGGGGATCATACGGTAGAGAAAAGCAAAGAAAGCTAGATAAGGATAAAAGAAGGGGAGGTGAGAAGCCCAGATGCCTGAGCCAGAGACTCAGGCTTCCACTGCATCTCAGGCAGTGACTACAAAGCTACCACAAAATGATTAGGTTTCCTTCAATTTAGTGCACTATCTGTGGCTCATTCTGGGCACATCGTAGCCTCTTTTGGATCATGGACAACTTTGAGAATATGACAAGAGCAATAAAAGAAGATAGCCCTTCTTTCTCTGCAAGTAAAAGTCATCACATACACTTATCATTTAGTTCATGTTTTCTGGGGTGTTCTATGAACCTCAACTTCAGAAGTCTGATGGTCTCACCTCAAAGCAGTTGGGTAGCTACTCCCACACCAACACTCTCCAGAACAACAGTGGCTTTACCCAGCTTCAGGATCTGACGATAATCGCTTCTTCCCTGTGATATTCTCCACGTGAAATTTGTGGCAAAGTTAGAACTTCACCAGAAAAAGCTTGGCCTCCTCTCTCCATTTAGGTAAGGGAGGTTATTTCTGTTCTGCCACAAGCTGAAAGGTGGTTTTCTCCACCCCCACTGAAGAAAGTTGGGGAGGAAAGGGAAGTGGATCCACCTGGCAGCAACTCTCAAGCCAGTCTGGCACAATTCTACAAATGGCTGAAAGGGTTGAATGTCTGTCATGCAGGGACTCATGCAGGGTCTCTGGTCCCACTCCCCATATAAGAACACAGGACATAGTGAGGCCAAAAAAGAACACCCACGAAGCCATAGATAGGGGAGTCATACCACTATAGTCTCGCTGGTGGCTGGGTTGGAAACACAGGAAGCAGGACCCACATGATCCGCAACCCGCCGTCCGCTTCTCTCTGCCAGCCAGCCTCACTTGCTGGCTGCAATCCGCCGTGCTAACTGCAATCCACTCTTGCTACCTCAGTCACCATCTTTTTGCTAGCCCCCATTTTCTGCTAGTGTAGCCACAGCAGTTACATTAGTGGCCAATGGCTCACTGGTTACAGCTGACAACCAACTAGCCACAGCTGATGGCCATCCAATCACAGTTGATGGCCATTTACTACCCAAGTGAGCACCTTTCCATGTGAGGGCGAGAGCCTGGAAACTGCACTCCTGGCTCTGTCCCTACAATGTCTTTGGAGTTACTGGTTTGTCTTAGTTATTTGACTTAACTTGAACTTTATTTCAGAATCCAGACATTATGAGTGATTATGAATATGTGGACTGATAAAGTTAACCCATATGTCAGGACCCACAAAATGGAGGCTGCCCCGGGAGCTCGGCCCACGTCACAAATCTAAACCCAAGTCAGGTGGCACTTACTGGCAACACCTGTCAAGGAAACCTAACATACCCAATCACAATCCAACAACGCAGCTTTAATTAGCTTACTTTACCCTAGAAAACAGGACTTGCTTGCCTTATAAGAAAGTCCCCAACCTCCTAGCCAATCATGCCCTATTTGCTCATTTCCTCTTTTAACACTCCATAAACTGGCTCTTGCCCAAAATTCCCGGGGAAGAGTGCTCCACTGCTGGTGAGGCACTGTACTCCCTAATGCATGGACTGTTTCCTCTTGAATAAAGGACATCAACCTCGTTACTAAATTATTTTAGTTTTGTCATTTGACAGGAGAGAAAGAAAGAGGTGAGAGATAAAAGAGATACTAGTACCTTGTGCTATTCCTGTGTTTGAAGTACAGTTGACCTTTGAACAACACTGGTTTGAACTAAGCAGGTCCACTTATAAGCAGATATTTTTCAATAAATAAAGTAGGCGTTTCTTACCCACAGGTTTCGCATCCGCAGATTCAAACAGTATTTTCACATTCCCAGCCACAGATTCCCAACCCCAGATTGAAAATATTGTTTTCATTTACCATTGGTTGAATCTGAGGGTGTGAGCGGCCAAACAAATGTAGTTAACTTTTTGGCGAGTCAAAAGCTATAGTTGGATTTCCACTGCGTGGGTGGTCAGCACCCTTAACCCCTACCTTGTTCAAGGGTCAACTGTACTTTCAAGCCTTGGAATTTTAGTCATGTATCCAATTCAAATGTAACTTAAAAGAAGTGCATTGCAAAGCCACCTTGAAATTGGTTTTCAGATAGTCATGTTTTTGTATTATCTGTTCTGTTATTGATGCTAATAAACTTAACTAACCAGTTACTTATTGAATGATAATTACTATAGAAATGGAAAGTCAGGTTAATTTTCCCCTTGAAAATATCTCTTAGATATTTATAACCAAGAACTATTATCTATAATAGTGAAAATTTAGAAACTGCTTAAAACATCTACTTGGTCTAGACACATAACATGGAATAATACCACTCAGCCATTTAAAAAATCATGTTCTCATCGGCAAGGATGTGGAAAAATGGGCACTCATATTTCTAATGGTGGGAAAGTAAAATGGCACCACCATTGTGGAAAAGTGTTAGACAGCTTCTTACAAAGTTACACATATACAGGTACTCTATGAACTACAATTCCACTTCTAAAGAAATGAAAATACCTGTCCACAAAACTCAAGAATGCTTATAGCAGCTCTATTCATAATAGCCTCCACCTTCCCAAATTGGAAACAATCCGAGTGGCCATCCACAGGAGAATGGATAAACAAATTTTGGTATAGCCATCCAATGTAGTAGTATTACACACCAGTAAAAAAAGGAACTACTGATAAATACAATAACATAGATCAATTTTAAAAACAGTATACTGAGGGAAAGAAGTAGAATTCAAAAGAGTCGATTCTGTATGATTCCATTTATATGAGGCTCCAAAATAGGCAAAATTAATCCTCAATAATAGACATCAGAATAGTGGGTACACTAAGAGTGATATGCAGGTGTATATGTACATAAGCAAAAATTGATCTATAAACCTAAGATTTGCACTTTTTACTGTATGTAGATTGTGTCTCGGTGGTTCTTTTAAAATCATGTTCTCAAAGAATATTTAAAGACATGGGAATTTATTCTATAAGGTTACATGCAGAAAAGCAGGATATAAAACTATATATTGCAGTATGATGTCAAATTGTTCAAAAATATGTTATGTGTAAAGACTGGAGGCACATGTGCCTGGATGTTAAGAGGAATTAAATCTGCAGTAATATTAAGGTAATTTTTATTCCTTTCAATCTATTTTTCTACATTTTGAAATTTCTACAAGGAGCATCCATTAAATTTTTTAGAAGAAAAGGTTTTTTTTTTAAGTTTTCTATAACTACACTGTCTACCCTATTTCTATTGCTTCAATCCTGGCCTTTGCCCTCATTTCTAGGTTATTGTAATAGATTCCAAACTGATTCCCCGGACTCAAGATTCTATCTACTCCAATATGCTTCTCTGGATATTTCTTCCGATTTAAAAAATAGAATTCTATTTTTTTGTGTCACGCACGCAATATCTTTTTTTCTCTTTTAGATTAAATTTTGTTTTACTCTTGTGTCCTCTGGTTTCCTCCGAGTACCTTCCTTCCTGTCTGCGTTGCTCTTTGTCTTTCCTGTTGGAATTTCCGCTGTCTATGCATGTATAAGAGCAAGACAATTAAAAGCTCACCCCTCATTGAATACATTCCATTCAGAGTTTGTCATCACCTCTGTGTTGAAACTGCTCTTGTCAAGGTCACCAGTGACCTCCAGGCTGCTAAATGCAATGATCCATTCTAAGTTCCCAACTTACTTGACCTAGTAGCACCTTTGACACACGTCAACATGACCTAACCCTAACCGGAACTCTAACCCCTCCTCCAAGCCTTTTTTTTTTCCACTTGGCCACAAGCCACCATTCTCTCTGGGCTCCTCCCTCCCTCCTGCTTCCACCCATCACTTCTCCACATTTTCTGCTGATTTCTCTTCTCATCTTCCTGATCTCTCTATGTTGGAGTGCCCCCAGGGCTCAGTCATGTTCAAATGTTGATCTCATCCGGTCTCGTGGCTTAACTACTATCTGGGTGATATGACGATGACTCACACACGTACAGGTCCAGCTCTGACCTCTGCCCGGAATCCCAGCCTGTATGTCCGCTGTCCACCTGATATTGCCACTTAGCTATCAATAGACAAGTAAAACCAAAATGAAATGTCCAAAATTCCTGATTCCTTCCCCCATCTCCTGCCTCTCAGTAAATGTGCCATTTTCCTTCAAAATATGTTCAGGACCTGAGCACTTTAAAGGACTTGGTGTTCTTTAAGTATGCCAAGTGTGTTCCCACGTTAGGGCCTTAGTATTAGGTGGGTGCAAAAGTAATTGCGGTCTTTGCAATTATTTTTAACCCTTTAAACCGCAATTACTTTTGCACCCACCTAATACCAGTTGCTTTGTCCTATTTTTGGAACTCTTTGCCCAAATGTACTTCTGATTTGATCCCTCACTGCCTTCAGTTCTCTGCTCAAAGTTCACTTTATCCCTGAACACTCAACCCAGCACCCCACCCCCTACACTCCCTATCCCCTTACCCTGTGTTATATTTGTTCTTAGCACATATCACCCTCCAACATACTATGTACTGGATTTACTCATCAGCCTGCTCGTTTTTCTGTCTGCCTTCTAGCATGTAAACTCCATTTAAGTAGAGACTTTGTTCATTTATTTGCTATCCCCAGGGCCTGGTCCATTAGAGGTGCTCAATAATTGTAGAATGAATGAATGATGGAATTTCTATTCCCATGGACAGGGCTTGGTGGGAGGCCTCCACAGGGAACGATCAGGCAGGGATTCACTTACTTTGATGGGGAAAACCTCAAAGGTCAATCAATGGCTGTAAGTCTTTTTCTTAGAGAGTTCCGCCCCTTACCCCATGAATCCTCCAATCTCCTGCCTCGGGACTATGAGCCTGACTGCCAGCATTTTGGAAGCTCAGCCCACGGAGGCAGCTGAAATGTTTCAGTTGTTAGTATGCAAATTTATATTTCCCTGTGTTTAGTAAGGTTTGTTCATTCATTCACTCATTCATTCATTCGACAAATATTGACCAAGTGGCTATTAAATTCCACTGTCCTAGGTATTTGAGATACATCAGTGATCAAAATAGACCAAAATCTCTAACTCTTGGAGCATACATTCAGCATCGACAGGTGTTCTTGAATGCAGAGATTCCCCTGTCCAAAAAATAAACTTTCTATTTTCTACTAGGTTATGGGGAGGGGCACTTTCTTAGTTGAGCTGGTTGGAAAGACTCTGGGGTTATCACTGCTCCTTAAATGCACTTTCTGCAGAGTTGCTAAATCTGGCAGCTCTAACTTTCAACCAATCCTTGTTTTTTCAGCTCCCCTCCTCCAACGTCACTCTGCCCGCTCACTCTGTCCTGCAGAGGAATCTGGAGCTGGAGCCTTCAATTCTGCAGCCTCCCTGGGTGCAGGGACATGAAACAGCTTCCTTTGTTTCTCCCATATTTCTGTTGAAGTCAGTTAAGACTGATATATCCCCATTCAGCTTCCTAAATGTGATTTGCTCCTCCTTTCTCTTTGTCCTGGAAAGTGTATGCCTTCTTTTATTCCTTTGTTATGATTTTACAATGCAAATATAACTACCTACATTTAACCTGCCATACTTCACCAGCCATCCTGAATGTCATCTCCTGCATCATCTTCCTTAAGCACCACTTCAGATTTTAAAGAATGTATTCGTTGAGCACCTATCCTGTGCAGGTCACGTGCTGACCATCTGGACAGTGTTTGTGCTCCCATACCCAGGGTGTCTGGGAGAAATTCAGTCCTCTGGCAACCCCGCCCCAATTCCCCAACACATACACCCAGTATGGGTTCAGCCTTCCTATCTTACCGTCTGTGTAGCCAGAGAAATAGGAAAAACACAGGGGCCCCTTGTTATTGCATCTAACTCAAGTCCCTCATTCGAGAAGATGAGGGATCTCACCTGTTCATCTGGTTTTTTACCAGTCCCTATATGTGGGTCTGGACTAAACTGCCAAGGCTCATTCCATCAGTTTGTTCACACTTTATTGAAATAATTAGGACATTCTCCTGACCTTGAGACATGCATATGTCTGGAATCACTGCAGCCAGGAGAAACAGTGGAGAACAGATTAAAAATTAAGAATTAGGGGTGGCCTGTTAGCTCAGTTGGTTAGAGGGTGATGCTAATAACACCAGGTTTGCCGGTTTGTTTGCCGGTTTGTTTGCCGGTTCACTTCCCACCTGGGCCACAGTGAGCTGTGTCCCCTTAAAAAAAAATTAAGAATTAAGATTTAACTAAGAATTAAGATTAAAAATGTCCATGGGGGTCTTGAGTTTAAGTTCTCCTCTGAAACACCATTTGTTTATTAATAAATACTTGGGAATAAATAGCTGAACCTTCCTCATTGGGTTGCCATGAGAATTAAATGAGTTCATGTATGCAAAGGGCTTAGCATAAGACCTGGGACACAGTAACACATGAAATCTAAAGAAAAGTTCAGCTTTCCTGGCCTTTCAAATTGGTCCATGTGGTTATTAACTCAAGTTTGAATAGGCTAGACTCTATTCTACTCTAATGAATTGACATCCTTATAGTCTCTGCTGGATGGGACGCAAAGCTCCCTCCCATGCAAGATTTGCTCCCTGCATCTAGTTCAGATCAAGCAGAATGCCACATAGCAGAGTCACATCATTTATGGCACTTGGGGTTAGGAGATTATTTCAATGTGTCAAGTGAGAGGCTAGAGCTGGGTGGCAGATGTAATTAGTGTTTACTCAGTAATCCACACATTCCCCTTTAATCCCCAGCCACCTCTGAAGTTAGGTTTGGGGGCTACATGGCTAGTAGGTCGTTGGCCTAGTAGCAAAAATGGCAGTGTCATTTCCAAGAGAGGCAGTGAAAAGCCAGAGTGCCTCCTTCTCCCTCCCCCTTTCATGGTGATAGCAAAGGTTGTATGTTCCAAATGGTGAACTACAAGATGATGGTGAGTGGAGTCACAAATAAATCCTTCAGTGACTGGAACAAGCCTCCTTTCACCCAATCCAGCCCTCACTCAGCTAGTAAGACAAAAGAGAAGTACACGTTTGCTGTAGTAAACCACTGAGATTAGGGGTTTAATTAATTACTATATCTAGGAAAATAAATCAGTTTGAGAGAACTTGGTAAGATAAAATTAAAGGGACTTCAGCGTCCATTAATGGCAGACTAGGCGACTCAAACCAACCTTCACAGTAGAAAACATAGATTTCCTTCAATGTGTGCTCAAAGGCATTGGAGAGCCAGCACGGAAGTGAAAAATCACTTGGCTACCATCTGGTTGTCTGGGAGAAGATGAAAATCCAGAGAAGGGAGCCTGACATTTGAGGCCACTTTTCTCCTGGGAGCACGTGTTAATTGTAACAAAGGCAGTGTTTGATGGCTGAGCAGTTTGATGGCCTCGTATGGATACAAACGTTGGCTGCTGATGAAAACACCCACAGTAGTGTGGGTTGGGACCGTGAAGTTCTGTACTCTAGGAATAAGGGTGACTTGAAAGTCAAAGAGCCTTCCCACTGCCTGTAGCTCAGCTTCAAATCATCTGGGTGTTCCAAAATATCTCAGGCCTTGTAACTGGATGAAAGAGATCCCAGATTCCTAATGCCTTCAGGCTCTTGGAAGAAGCAAACAAAAATCCTCTCTGCAGAGAGAAAAAACAACAAAAACAAACAAATAAACATTATTCTAAGCCTAAAATCATTTCTACAAACAATTTTTCAAATACAATTTCAGATATAGTCAAAGAAAATCAGGTACAAACTGAAATAAGATAGTATGAACAAGAATCAAAACTAATAGACAATAGAAACAGAATTACATGTTTTCCAGGTAGGGACAGTGACCAGACTTTACTATAGTTAGTCTATTATGTTCCAAGGGAAAAAATAAAGGATTGAAAAAATTTCAGCAGAGACTAGAAATATTTTTTAAAAGACACAACAAAATTGAAAAAGAGCCAATAAAAGTTCTAAAACAGAAAAGACAATAACTAAAACTAAGACCACAATGGGTAGATTTTTACCATATTAGACTTTGCTGAAGAGAGAAATAAAGAATTTGAAAATAAGTCAGAAGACATTCAAAATGACACAGAACGAAGCAAAGGGCTGGAAAATACAGAAGAGATGGTAAGAGGCCTACAGCATCCCTTTAACCCGACTCCGGGAAAGAACATAGAGTATAATGCAAAAGCAGTATCATGAGAGATAATGGCTAAAAAATTTCCAAAACTGATGTAAGACATTGAGCCACAGATTGAAAATAAAGTAAAATGGACTTGGCAGGGAAGAGAGAAAGGGCTACTTTTTTGAAAGCCAAAGATGACTTCAAGAATTCTGACTCCCACAAAAGGGTGATACAATTAACTGAGTTAAGAAACAGAGAAGGAAGAACAGCTTTGCTGAGGTCGGGAGAAGGCAATCTGAAATAAAAATAGCAGATTTCAATTTTTACCTGTTGAATTTATCATCCAGGCAGGGATAACAAATGTGCCATTATTTCTTGAATAATTATTTTTTTTCTTGTCATGTTCTCCATATTTTCCAAAATTTTCATTCTTTAAAAAGAACCAATCAAACCTGAATCCTCATGCCTCCTTCCCTTTGCTAGAATGCATGGTTTGCCTCCAAAGGCTAATCTACAAAGTTGCAGCAAAATGTACAATGACTTGCAAATTACTCACGCCTGGTGTTCAGTTGTAATTATCTGTTCAATGCAACTTTCACAATACCCATCACAAGAAAATAATGTGCTTTTTAGTTTTTAACACCATGATGCAGGGCTCTATTTTTTTTTATATATACTATAAGGGCAAGTTACAGGTACCCTAAATGCTTTGATTTATCAAAATGTGGAATTTATGCATATGACACTGACTTTAAATGTTGGAATAAATGCAACTCAGTGTCACAATCTACAATATCACCTTAAGGATTACCATGAGGTTTATTTTTATATATAGTTATTTGACTTTATTAACAGAAGGAAAAAGAAAACACTGACTACCATAATTTCTCTCTTTTTTTTTTACTAAGAAAACAGCACAACTTTCACAATAAATTCTGTGGCTAACGGATGAAAATAACATAGCATGCTTTCTTTTCAACCGAAAAGTTCCCAAAAGGTTAAAAGATGATAATGGTGATGATAGCTAATGTTTACTGAACACTTTCTACAGGACAGAAACTGTTCTAAGGGAGTCACATGGATTCACTCGTTAAAGAGATTTAAAGGTATATAATCACATAAACTATATATTAATGACATTTTTGATAGTATTTAATGGAGAATCAGGCAACTCTTTTCTCAAAATTATTATTTTATAAAATACACTACAACTCTAATGGTACAATTAGGGAGCAGAAAAAAATTATATATATATATATATATATATATATATATATATATATATATATATGAAGTTAGAAAAAAACATTTTACAATAATAAACTACAAGTCAATCTATAATTACCCACAATATTACATTATTCTTCTGAAAGTAGAAATAAAATTTCCAAAACCAATGAACAGGAAAATAATTTTATTTTCAAACAACCCTTTACATACCAACAGTAAATTTTAAAATATCATTAAAATTCAAAATATATCTAAAGAGCATCCATGTTATTGCCTTATGCATCAAATATGAATTTTTCAACACTATGAGTCTAGTCCCAGAAATTTTCATTCTAGTATTTCTCTGTATAACTACTGCTATATTATTGTGGTGTCCCTGTATATCATTCCAAATAGAGTCATTAAGAATACTTCACTCAGGATTTTGTATAATTTAATCAAGTTTCCTAATATCACTAGCAGAAATGGCTAAAGACATACGTTTTGTTATTAAACACAAGACTCTTTCAAGAGAATTTTGCCTAATAAAGTGCATGAACAAACTTCTTAAATTACTGAATGTCTTAAAGATTCGTAAGTAATTTAGGACACTATTTAACAACATTCTTGATACTATGAAGGGTTGAAATTTAATAGCCAAACCCTTGTTTACTTCTCAGCCATTCTGACCATCAGATTCCCAAAAATTTGCTCTCTTGCTTAGCTTTTTCTTTTTCTTTAATCTCTTCGAATCTGTCATATAGTCTGTGACCCTTACTATGTAAAAAACTATGGATTTCCAGAGTCATTTGACTCCTCAGATCATATAAGAACCTAATGGTCTTTGAATCTAGCCCCTCGTCCAATGTTTGAATGTTCTCTGCCACATCAACCCAAATGTTTCCCATCCCCGATGCCTTCCAAAATAGAGAAGTATCCACAGGACAACCCACTCCATTTTCAGTTTTCATTATTAAAACTGTCTTCTCTACCCTGAAGTGAAACCTTCTTCACCAAAACTGCCACCCATTTTGGACCCCACTCATCTCAGCTCTGGCCTTGGCAGAATGATCTTGAGAAAGTTAATCTCTTGTTTTAGTTTCTTTAGTTGTAAAATGGGGATAAGAAACATATGTCACACAGGTGTGGAAATTAAATGAGAATGTTTATAAAGCACCTGGCACAACACAGGGCCTCCAGGAACAGTAGTCTTTGCTAGGAATAGGAAACCCTCCTCTGCATGGTTGTTCTCAGAAATGTAGTGGCAGTGACTGTTGTCTTTGCTCCGAGCCAAATATCCCCCTATCCTCCCATTTTCTTCAAAAAACATGGCATTGTCTCTCTCATTCCTTTCTGAATCATTGTCTCTCTTATTCCTTTCTGAATAAGTTCAGTGGTTTGAGAGAAGAGTCAATTGCCAATCAAAACTAAAAAAAATATATGTATATATATATAATATATATGTACCCATTTTATCAACTTAGAATAAGCTCCATACCCGTAAGTGTCATTGCAAGATAATATTTCTCTTTTATCTACTGCTGATTAAATTCCTCTCCTCCTCCCCCACCTCCAGTGTCCCCATATTTGACCCTCTGGCAAGCTGAGCTACGGGGAAGGCAATAGGTATGGTTACTTTCTGGTTCCAAGGTGTAGAGAAGACAGAAGAGCCCTTCAGACATTAGGATATATCTGAAAAGTTTCCCTCTTCATTCTGGTAGGATGTCAGCTCTTCCTCATCAAGGGTCACTCCCCTCTGTCCTCGCCATTCCTTCCTCTGGACTTCACAATTCTGGGAGGTGGCTCCATAGGACATCTTCTTTTGGGGACTTGTAAAACTCTCGTGGTTGAGTTCTGTTTCCTCGGCTAATTCATCCTGGTCCATGATTCCACACTTCTCCTCAGAGAGGTTCTCAGGGTCAGCCCACTCCTGTTTCTCCCCGGAAGCAAAGACCCCATAGAAGATCACACCGCTGTAGTGCACCAGGGCAGCTATGAGAAACACATTCTGCCATTCCTCACGGGTCTAAACAGGGAAACAGCACCAATTAATATTTTAACCCCAAACAGAGATCAACAGCATGTTAGGGGACAAAAGCACCTGGTCACCCCACAGGTACTGCTCTGCTTCTTGGGAAGTCATGTCAGAAGCATGCACAGGATCCAAACAGAATTTGAGTGTTTAAAAAAATGAAAGTTAAAACTGCAATGAATATGCATTTTTTAATTTATAAAAATGCTTTACAAAATGATTATCACATAAAATACATGCAGCACCATTTCATAGCTTTTCTAAGTACACAAATGGGGTTTCGACTCACCCTACTGGGTTAAATCAAACTTGCTTTAGAAACCCATCATTTTAAATACCAGAGGTCTCCTTCTTGCTCTTGGATACATAACAATTTGAGCCATGAAAATGCTCAGTCTTGACTGTCAATAGCTTATTTATAATCCCATTTGCTGTGTAAAATAGATTAATAGTATCACAAAATAATGGGAACTTGTGTTTAAAGTTAAGGGAAGATAGTATCTGAGATGTAATAGTCATGTTACCAATCCTCATCAAGAGAGAGGGGAAAAAAGGTAGATCCTATGCCTATAAAAACCTCCAAATCCCAACTTTCTTTTACATCAAAAAAAAAAAAGAAAAGTTGTCCCACACTTTCTTCTCCAAGAAGCTGAAAGAATTTCTGAAGTCATATTTTTAATAGGCAATCCAACTAAAAAACAATAGTTGGGTAAAAACTCCATATGCATCAAAAAATTCTTATTTGCAGAAAGCGGCATCCTGAAACCTTTTCAATGACAGAGATTAAAAAACCAGAGATTAAGTGGTCTATGGTTGAGCTCTGGATGGATCTGGAATCCTCCTGTACTATCCACCCTGGTCTAGATACACAAAGGTTCAATAATGATTAAGTGCCAAACCCATGTAGATTCTTATGAAGGGTCATTAATGTCTTCTTTATTTTTTCATAAGGAAGTACAACAGCACTAATATGTTTATGCTGGAACATGCTAAGCAATAGATTAAAACGGGTTACAAAGTTTAATTACTTAGAGTTATAAAACAATCTTGAGTGATTTTTTATTTATCCTGAGTTGATTGCCTCAATTTCTTCCTGTATCTCTAAACAGTTTTTATGGTGTTCACCCCCACCACACAGATGCACCTTTTATTTCTCAGTTAAGGAAATGTGGAACCAAAATTAATCATCGCTGTTGCCATCCATAAATAATATTTTTTTTAAAAAAAGAAAGAAAAGATAAATAGAAGTTCAAATGACTCAGCCAAGGTCAAAGACATACACATTTACACACTGGGCCTTGAGATCTTAAGTTTGCATGGTAATTCAGTCCTTTGATACTGTAACCCACTGCCCCAAAGGAAACCATTACCTTGTGCTTGGTCATCGCACCAACAATGAGGGGACAGACCATTCCAGAGAGGGTTCCCACTCCATTTGAGATGCCCATGAGAATACTGGCATAGCGGGGTGCAATGTCCAGGTGGTTGACATTAAAACCTACAGTGAAGCCAAAACCTCAAAATGAGAGTCAAGAACAGAATTTCAAATACAGTTTGGAAAATACATAACTTCCCTCGAACTTTCGTCAATCTATGTGGTTTCTGCTAGCATATGACTAATGGATACCTCTACCGAGAGGGTTGTCAGGTTGTGTCTGCACAGAGCAGAAAAATGTGCTGGGATTGATTAGCAATGTCTACCATCATCTCTCCCTGGGGAAAATTATGTCACCTGTGCTTTGTAGGTTCAGAACTCCAAAATAATAGTGTTTTGGGCAATACTAAAAAGCTGAGAGCCTGGATCGCATTTATACAGAGTAAATAATCATACAGTCACCTTCAGTGTGATTAGGACCAAACCCTGCCTTATAATATCCTCCTTCCTAGCCCTCAACTCACTCCCAAAAGGCCACCATAGGTAAGTCTGCTTTTGTAGCCACGTGACATAATGCAAAGGGTGCTTTTTTGGATAATAAACATTTGCACAGACATTGGCAGAATTCTCAGTACTTTACAAAATACTTTTACGTACATACTCGATTTAGAGTCTGTAAATCTGGATTTAGATCTTATTTCCAGCTCCTACGTCATTTTAGGCTTTTGTTTCCTCATCTCTACTATGGGGGCAATATTACTTAAGTCATAAAGATGCTGTCATATTAGACCCAGGGGAAGTATGTATGCAAGAGCTCTTGGCAAATAGCTAAGCTCTACTAACTACCACTACTGCCACTAACTCCATTAGTGTACCATTACTACACTAACTACCATTACTACACTAACTACCATTACTACACTAACTACTATTACTACACTAACTACCGTTACCATTACCAGTGCTACTTCTGCTGCCTCCGCTGCTGCTAAGCCTCTCCCTCTCCGAGGTCTTCTAACACAAGATAACGCTGCTGGGAGCAGTAAAATAATAAATGACCAACACCTCACTATTCACCTGTTTATCAGGAGGAAAGAATGAGTGGAATGAAGGGGGAGGAGTGAAGGCAGGGGAAGGACAAGGCTATGAAAAAGGCTTCCGGCTCTGAGAACCAATTGTGCCCATATTGCCCAGGGGTGCATTTTAGAGGCAGACAGACCTGCCTCTGGCAGCTTAACTGAGATGCAAACCTGGACAAAGGATTTAAACTTCCTGAACCTCCCCTTCATCTATAAACTGGGATAATCATTCTTATAAAACTGTAAGAATTAAGTTAATTAATGTATGCTCATTACATGGTATATAAAGGTGAAAAACAACACATATGTTCTTTTTGGGTGGTTATCCATCTGCTTTGGTTACCACTATCTTCCCTGAACTGTCAGAGTGTCTGGCACATAGTAGGCACTCGATAAATAATTGTTTAGTTAATTACCAATTTGAGCTATCAAATTACAGCAGGAGGTTGCAAATTTTATTTATTCATGTGTTTGTTTTTCTTTGCCTTCTCTTTAATTCTCTATTCTGGGCAAAGAACCTGAAAACAGGATTTTAAAAGAAATTTGTTTCCCCTAATTTGGCACATGGGCTGGTTTTGTTTTCCTACCTCCACTCAGGGAGAATTTTAAGAAAAGCTTTTTAGTAATAAACATGCTGTCTCTTTCAGATCAAAGTGGCAGACAATCAGAATATAAAACAGCTGCAAAATTAATTAATCTTACTGTTGATTTGAATGCGATAAACACTTTATTAGAAAAGAACCCAGAGATGAGAAGCAATTAATATGATGGGTTGAGTATTATATTCTGATACAAAGCCCAGGTATCTGTGTTCAGTTAAACATAATGCGTGGAAAACCACTGAGGTTTCTAGATGCACAATTTTGGTGTTCAAGGGGGGAAAAAAATCACTGAGAAACGGAGGTATTGACGGATTTTTTTTTTTTTTTTGGTAGCAGATATAAAAAAAAATGAAAATTGCCCAACAGCGGGGAGAGTCTGTCTTCTCTACATAGGATATTTCTCAAATAGGCATCACCTAACCCTTGTTACCTTTCGAATCTCACCAGTCTCAGCTCTCTTGTCTGAAATCAGTTCTTAGATTGTGCCAGTCTTCCCTGGCATCCCTATTAACTCCTTATAAAGTTGGCAGATAGCAGATCCAGAGGAATTATTGCCCCCATGGCCACAGTGTCCCCCCTAGTATCACTGTTCGGTCAGACAAACCTTTATTCCAGTCCCAGCCACTTACTTACCTGAGCAAGTGAAGTCACCTTTCCAAAACCTCAGGGTCCTCACTGGTAAAATGGACATAGCAATACCCTTCTCACAGGGTTGCTACAGGAATTAAATGAGATCATGTCTGAAAAATGGTTGGCTTGGAGTATGCACTAAAAAAATAATGGCAGCTGTTCTGATTTGGGGTATTGGGATTCTCTCCTTCCGAGTGTGGCTTAATTGGCAATCTGGGGGCAGTTTGATAACCCGAATATTTCAGTATCTCTGGGGACAGGATATGAATCTCTTTTGCATCACAGAACTATCAAGAGAAGGTATTTCTCAACATCCTACTGGGAAAAAATCATAATTGCCCTCTCCTTGCTACTCAAAATGTAGACCATTGAGCTGCAGTAACTACGCTGGACAGCTTGTTAGAAATGCGGAATCCCAAGCCCTGCTCTGGACCTGCTCAATCTAAGCTACACTTTGCAAAATCCTACGGTGGTTTGTATGCACACTGAAGTGTGAGAAGCACTGGGCCAGAGTGAATAGTAATTAGACAAAAATAGTGAATACTTATTAATTTTGTTATGCATCTGACACTAGGCTAAGGGCTTCACATGCTCTATTTCCACTAGAATATAAAATTTATGAAGACAGAATCTCTGACTTTTTTTTCACTGCCATATCTCCAGTGCCAAGCACAGTGCCTGGCTCATGGGAAATGTGACTATACATGAATGATCTCAGTTTATTGAGATCACCCAACAACCCACTGAGGTTTCCATTACTACTTTCTGTAGTGGAAGAAATTGAGACTTCAGGATTTAAATACCGTAACATAGCAATTTCTTTAAATTTTATAAATAGGTCTATGTACCTCCAAACCCAGGTTCTTAGCAGCAAGCTACTTTTAAAGTAGACATTTTCTCCTTTTCATCAGCTCTATGATAAGATCAAACCCCTATTTTGGGGTAGTTTAAGCCAGAGGTGCCATATTTTTCTGTTCTGAGGTGTTACTTTCGGCAGCCTGGAATGATGGAAAGGGCACAGGCTGAGAGCCAGGCAGAACTGCAATCGTGTGACCATAGGAAAATACCTAATTTTTCTGAGTTTTAGGTTCCTTCATCAGTAAAATAGTGATATTACTTTATAATGTCATCAGACATTATGAAGTGTAAAGTGTTCTTTAAGTGATACTTTGGAGTATTACAGTATGTTTTAAAGGTAGAAAAATGACTGGATTTTACTTTTTCACCCAGTTTTGCAAGGGAGCTTCTGAAGACTCTAAGATATAATATGAAGAGAGTGGACTTCTGCTGCTATGAAATGGGGATACTGTGAGAATTATAGGGGCTAATACACACACAGGGCTTTGATCAGCCCCATGGCACAGAGTGTGTGCTTGATCAACATTCGCTCTCGCCATCACCATAATTATTCTTACTACCTGTTCTAGCCTGTTCAGAAAGTCACTTCCTCTCTCTGGACCTGCATTTCCTTGTTTGGAAAATGAAGGTCATGGCATAGAAAAAAATCTACAGAAACTTTCCACTCTAAGAAACTGATTCCATGACTACATGACAAATGAGCTGATACTAGCAGGTGAGGAGGTGATAGTAGGAGGTGAGTGTTGAAAACATCACAGAATCCTTTATTAGGTAGGGCGACCTGGTGTTGAAGTATGAGAAGTGTCACTTCACCCAGGACACATGCTTGGGCCTCTGCCCATGCCTCCAGGGGGTCGTCGGCACTTTGTGTCTCTTTCAAGATGGAGGAAGTAGGGACAATTCCAGCTTGACTAGGCTCCTAAGCCCAGTCGTCAGTGATCTTACAGAGTCATCCCCACTAGATGAAATTCTCTAGCCAGTTGTCCAGTTCTTGGGAACGGTCTGGCTACTAAAGGAAGGTGACACGATATCCTTTTCCTTCCTTCTTTCCTCCTAAGACATGCAGGAGCTATAGAAAAGATTTGGAAACCCAGAGGACACTTTACCTGAAATAGCAAAGCCACTAAATCCTACGGCAAGCACCAGAAAGGAGATCGCCATCCCTTTGGTATGGGAAAAGCCAACCACCAGGAGTAAGGTTGCCTCCATGCCAAAACCTGTGAATGGAAACAGCAAGAAAAAAATGTCATTCTCATGTCAGTCAACGCAAGTTTGTGAATTTATCAAATAAGAATCTAGTAGTATTTCCATGGACCTAAGTATTTTAGTACATAAACTCTGGCACAGTGCTTACAATATTATCCAGGGGTTTCTTGACTACAGGACTATGCTACTATTATCCAGGTGTTCTCTGAGCCTTCTGACACTATTTTGGTGCACTCTGAGCACAGAATGGTCCCAGTTGGTTCCAATGATGCCCTGGGGGTGAGGGATGTTTATTATCTGTTTCTTCATGGCTAGGTGCCCCTGTCATTTCTGAATACTAAAACTCTCCTATATACTGTCAGTGAGTCCCCTTTGTTTACATAATGTATGGCCTCTCACAGAAAAATAAAATGACAACACTAATATTTATGGCCAAAAGTGACTAGAAAGCGACAGTGAATACCTGAAGTGAAAAGCTGTGCTTACTGCTTATAAATCATAAAGCATAATTCTTCCCTTTCAGAAGTTCACCAAGCTCTCAGGCCTCTGTATAAATGCCATGAGATATCTGCTCAGAAAATACAGTAGGACAAAGTACTTCCTTTATTCAGAATAAGGGACTCAAACCCAACAAAAAAGGATAAGGAAATGATAAAGGTGTTCCTTCACACACACACACACACACACACACACACACACACACACACACACACACACGCAATCAACAGCAGATAGGACGATATAAGCACTATTTCCAGGTGTAAAAGTGCCCTGGGAAATGGAAGACAATGGTGCTTCATTCCGGAGACTATCTGCTGATTCCAGGCATCTCCACATGACTCTCTTACAGTTACTTCAAAGACAACATGCCCAAATCAAATCTCTATTCTCCTATTTTTTACCCCTAAACACACAAAGCAAATAATCACCCCCATGCTTTCTTCTTCTCTAAATTAATCTTCTGTCCACCTGTGTTTAGAACCCAGACTTTAGAGTCAGACAGGCTTGGGTTCAGATTCCACCTCGAAATCACTAATTGTGTGACCTTGGACAAGTCACCTCTTAGAATTCTCATCCCCCAAGATGGAGCTAATAATACAGCCTCATAGGGCACTGGAAGATTCAATGAAATTAGCTATATAAGGTATTGAGCACAGTTCCTGGCACATGGGCCCAGCTCAACAAATGGTAACCAAAAATCCAACGCAGAAATCTCAAAATCTCCCTCTTTTTCAGCTTTTACATAAGAACCTATGGGTTCAATCTCAGAAATACCTGTCAAAACCAACCCTGTTCTCCCCTCCTCTGCCACTCTCACCTGGAAAATTTCAGTAGACTCTGTATTGGTTTTCCCCTCTCTTCTCCATATCACTACCTTTATATATTACAAATCTGATCACTTGCCCCTTTGCTTAAAACTTTGTCAAGGGTTCCACATTATTAGTACAGTGTTATATAATACGTCCTTCCTGCTGTTCCTATGTCATCTTCTGCCAGCCCTCACCTTGCTGCCCTTCACCTCTAGCCCCTATAAAGCCTTCTGCTGTAGTCACACAGAGATATTAGCTATTTCCTAATCACAGCACAGTTTCATGCCTGTGTGTATTTTCATGGGCTGTTTCTTCACCTAGGATGCTCTTCTCCCACCATGTATTTCTTTTTTCCTGGAGAAATCTTACTATCATTTAAAATTTAATTCAAATATTACTTCCTCTAAAAAGCGTTCCGGACAACCCTGCCCTCACCCACCAGTGAAGCTGACGTCTTCTTCTCCTCACTCATCTTATAGAACTTTTCAACATTGCCTTGTAATTTTTCATTTATGTTTCTGCCTCCCCCTCAAAACTGTGATATTCTCCAGGGAAGGTACCATGGGTATAGAACAGAGCATGGCCAGCAAGTAGGGGGCCCTCGATGAATAATGAACTAATGAAAAGGAAAATCAAGATAATTAAATTGAAATACAAACTAAAGCACTGTTTGTAAATCTTGGTAAGTTTCCTGCCTTTCTGAGTTCATTTCTTCAAAGCTATCATAGAAACAATGATAATTGTTTTAAATGGTCATCTAAAGAGAATCAATGAGATTATGGACCAGAGATGTTCTTTAAACTGTGAGCTTTATATCATTGCTACCTGTTAGTAATTTTATTTCAACAATTTATATCATACATAGGGCAAAACTGCTAGTGTTTTAAATAGCAACTACGCATGCTTTAGAAGTGACCTGTCTTATGTTACAAGGCACATGGCTGAAACTTCTTTTTTTTGTAACATTCTCAACAAAAGTTATACCAGAAAGTTAATTCCCATGAAGGATTAGAACGAAGACAGTGTGTGAAGAATAAAACTTTAAAATAATACATTAGTTCTTTTATAAGGAAAAAAAAAAGATCTTTACTAAATAGTAGATTTCCAAAGAAAGAAAAAAGTATTTAAGAGCCTAAAGGATTCCTGTCTACAGTGAAAATGCTAGAGAGAAAACTGTATGTTTCAGGAGCTGAAGATAAAATTTCAGGAGTAATAAAGAGATCCTTGAAAGTGAACCTATCCAGAGCTGACAAGAGAAATAAAACTAGGATTTAAAGGCCTGAAAATGTATTTCATTTCATATTAAAACATCCTAAAGTCACACAGACAACTGATTAGGCCAGGGTAGAATTTTTGACCCTCATCTCACTTTATATACTACAGAGGGAGGTACAAGGATTTGACAACTGTCTTTAAGGATCTTGGAAATGTGCCCTGATTCAGAATGAACTAGAATAGAACATCATGTCTTAAGGTGATCTGTTTACTTTAAATGATTCTAGCAGCAAATATCCCTTGCCTACAGAAAAAAAATGAGGTGACAGATTCTAAGAAATGTGTAATATTTCTCAGATGAGAAATGTCCTCTGTATTTCTTCTTAGAAAATATGAACCCAACTAAAATGCTCTAGACGATCATAGATCATGCAAATGTTTTATCATATCCAAATCAATCTGGCTTATTCAGCAATGACACAAAACTCTGTCTTCAGGTATTTATCTTAGATAAATACCTGAAGCTAGTCTAACATCTCTCTATTTAACCAGAATTGGACAACAATGGTCATTTTTTAAAATTGTTCTATGTAGAGGTCATTGTTTCTGTTATGTCAGAATATAAAATGACATAAAAAGACACACGAAGAGGTTTTTTTTTGTTTTTGTTTTTTTGTGGGTTTTTTTTTAAAGATGGGACTGAGGCTGGAGAGAGTCTATATATGCTTTCTAGTTTCTGAAAGAGAAAAAAAAAGACTTACTCTCAACAGACACTTTGTTAGCACTTGAAAATCTTTGAGAGTTCTTACCACCACCACCACCAAACACCAATATTATCAATTATGGAGAAACAATGACCAAAGTGATTAGGGCAAAATTAGATATAAACAAGACATTCCTATAAAAATATGTTTAGATTCTTCAAGGTACTTGTCCTTAGAAGAGATTGTGCAAGTAGAGTTTAAATCTAGAATTTTCTTTCAAGTTCTGGTTCAGAGGCTGCATATTTTAGGCCATGGGAAATATGATTGAATAGCAGATATTTATTGAATGCCTCCTTTGGAAAACTCCCATTTTTGTTAGTGTCTTGAACGCAGGAGAAGAAAAAGGGCACTAATATATGTTGGATCCATGCTAGCTATATGTATATGGTACCTCATTTAACCTTTATAACAATCATCTGAGGTAAATGTTATAATTCAGATTTTAAATGAGAAGAAAGTTAGTTTCAGAGAACTTACAAATCTATCTACCTCCCCCCACCTCCATTGATACTACTTTATTTCAAGCCATCATCTTCTCTTGACAGAAAGACTCAAATAGCCTCTTAGCTGGTCTCCCTTCTTCTAGTCTTGTGTTCTATATTCAGTTATTAAGATTTGAAAAACATAAATCAGATCATGTCCATTTCCCTGCTTTAAATCCTCCATTTGCTTCCCAATGCACTTCAAATAAAACCCTAGCTTTCTGTATGTCTGCAAGGCTTCCCAAGATCTGGTCCCAGCTGTACATTTTGACGCCATCTCCTGTCTCTTTCCACCTCACTCTGACTTCTTTCCTTCTGTTCTCTAGCATGCCACATTCATGCCTGCCTCGGGGCCATTGCACATCTATTCCCTCTGCCTAAAACACTTTCTTGCAAGAGCTGTAATAAGGTAGTACATAATGAGTTGCCTATATGGATAGGAAAGAGCAATCATTGGAGGCTGACATAGCCTTAACGAAGCACAAGAGGAAAAGACTTGAGCCAATGTGGAAGGATGTGTGGAGAGGGCTGGGATGAGAGGTGAAGGTGAGCAGAACTCACAGTGAAGGGAAAGGGAATGAGCAAAGTCAGAGGCAGAAAGATATATTCAGGGCCTCATATGTGGAGGGCTATTCAGCGGGAGCAGAATTACATAACTAGTGGAGTGGGACTTTGGCTACTGTACTAGTTTCCGGTTGCTGCTATAACAAATTATCACAAACTTAAGTGGCTTGAAAACAATACAAATTTAGCATTGCACAGTTCTGGAGGTCAGAAGTCCGAAATGGGTCCTATAGAGTTAAAACCAGGGTGTCAGCAGAGCTGTGTTCCTTTTGGAGTCTATAGGGGAAAAATCTGTTCTTGCCTTTTCCGGGATTTTGTATATGATCTGTCACTTGAGCAAGTCACCTTATTACACCCCAGTTTCCTCACTGCAATTGGGTTTAATAATAGCACTTGCTCCACAGAGTGATTATGAGAAATAAATAAGATAATAATGTATGTGTAAAGAACTTAGCTTCACGCCTGGCACAGAAAGCATTCAATAAATGCTAATTTTAAAAGCAAAAGAAAGGGGATAATAAGAAAGTGTAGAGTTTTTAAAAGGTGAGTAGTCATAAACATTGTAGGGGTTCACAGTTACCTTTACCTATCTCTTTTGGTAAGTCACCCAACTTGCACTTTTCCACTTTGTCTTTTCAAAATCAAAACATAAAGCAGGAACTAAACAAAGCTGGAAAGAGGATGATGTGTGTGTGTGTGTGTGTGTGTGTGTGTACACCCCACGCACAAGTATATGTTGGGAGGAAAGAAGACTACTTATAGAAAATATTTTTCTTATATTTCTTACTGAAACATGCATATATGTGGAAAGGGAAGATAGAGTTAAGGGAATAAACTACATAAGCAAAGGATACGTACTGTATGCGGAAGGATGTATGGGAAACAAGTAATAAATAGATTTGTAACAGGAAATCATATTGCTTTGACTTAAGAGCAGATGAAAGAAGCATTTCAGGAGTTGCAAGTATGTATTGATTTATCAACTAAGTTGTAATATCTCAGGTTGTAAAAGTACAGACTGGATGACTACTTGGCAGGGGTGTGATGGACCCTCAAGGATCTACTAGGGGATGGACATAGGGGCCGTTAAGATCCTTTCCAGTGATAAAACCATAAACTCCAAAATACGCTCTGCAGTTCAATTTCTTCTCTTCCTATAAAAGCTACTGAAGCCACGTATGAAATCCACGGTACCTCCACAGTTCATGATTTTTCTGACAGCAGTAGTGGTCAAAATTTTCCTGCTTCTTAAATAATCAGCCAGTTGTCCTCCAATAGGCACAATGATGGTCATAACCATGTGTGGGAGTGCTGACAGGAGACCCACCTGGATGGAAAGAAACAATGACCTCTTTTTAGCTGCTTCCAAGAAATGTACTTCCCTAATTGCCTTCCCCCACCGCCTACACTGCCAACCACCACCACCAAATTTAATCATCTAATTATATGGGACTCAGGTAGGCCTGAATTTTGTAATAAATAAAACATGAATTAGTGAATGATTTTAGGGCTAGACCCAACTGTCTCCTCCATCAGATTGGAAGCTCCTTAAGGGCAGAGATGATTTTTATTCATCTCAGATGCCCGGCCACCCAGCATAAGGCCTGGTACATGGTAGCTACACACATGGCACAGAGTGAATGCTCATTGATGGCACCACTATAACGTGACTACGTTAGCTCTTCCATGGAGACTTCGGACAGTATCTGGAGCTATGCAGACATCTACCTCTACTAGGCTTCTGTTCTTTCCATTGTAAGAAGGAGGCTTAATTCTGTTATGATGATGGTTTATATTTCATCATCCACACCTGTTTTCCCTGAAACACAGTCAACCTAATGACAATGGCTGGGGACATTGAAAAAGGCTCTTATATATGGCAATGGTCATTATTGTTATAACCACTATTATGGAGAGAGAGATGAGCTGCAAAATAAGCTTTAAGGTTCTTACTACTATTCCCTGAGTAATTTATAGGGGGGGAAAGCCTCTCACTGTTCAATCTTTTTATCCTTGTCTAATATGCCATCCTTCAGTTAGCTTCAAAAACACTTTGAAATTGGGTGGAACATAAATCTTGAAAAGCAGCTTAACGTAGCTCTGATCCTTACTAAGAAGAAATTAAATAACTATGTATACTATGCACAGAATGTATGGCTTGTCTGACCTCCAGGGTATTAGGTGTCATAGCACTGTTATGAATTATGACCAGCAATTTAATTACTTCATCATGCAAAGATTTTTCTCAGTAGAAGCAAGAGATTTAAAATTTGAGAACATTTGAAACACCTATGTGTTTACCTTACTTATTGCAAATCCAAAGACCTCTTCAAAATAAGCAGGCTGACTTATTAACAGCAAATAGAAGGTCCAGCTTCGGCAAAAATTTGCCACAATGATTGCATAAACTGGCAATGATGTGAAAAATCTTTTCCATGGTGTATTAAATTTCTAGAGAGTAAAAATACCATGAGATTTTTAGTGAATATATTGACATGTTATTTTTCTTAAGAGGACAACACAATCCCTAAGAGAAATGCTCATAGAAAAGAGGCAAGTCTTCATCATTCCTTCGATACTTACACTTAGACTAACCAAGTTGGCACCTTCTCCTATACTTGTCTCTATATAGGTCCTCTCCTCATGGGATATTGTTGGGTGAGCTGCTGGGCACTCATAGGCCTGCAACAGCCAAAACATGTACCAAATAATGCCAAACATACCTGCAGTTAAAAAACAAAAGGCTTGATGATACGGTTTCATTTTCTTATACCTGCAAATTTTCCAATTTCCTAAACAGTACTATGTTCAGCTAGTAGAGGAAGGCATTTTGTTGTTATTAACTGGTATTAAAGAAAGATAATGTTCTGCTTATTGAGAAACTCAACTTCAATATAAATGTTAAATGAATCAGAGGCAGACAAGTACTCCATTTATATGACAAACTTGTGTTAGCAATCCCTGTTTTCATATGGTAAACTCTTAGCCTACCGCATTATACAGCAAAATGCCATCGCTATGAGTCACCCATGGGTACTCATGAATAATTCAAGTCACTCACCATAAATATAAAAGACGGAGGCCCATCCGATGTACTGTACCAACACCCCCGCCAGGGGCATGGCAAGCACTGCACCGGCATAGGAACCTACAACAAGAAAAGATTGAGGGAAACTTACCAATCATCATGCCAGCCCTTTCAACTCATTTACAGTTCACATGGTGGAGTGGAACATGAATCAAACTAAGCAGGAGACAGAATACCTCCATGCAGAGGGACAGGCAAACTCACAATGTGCCTTCTAACAGGGCTTCCAGGGCAGAAAGGTCACCAGGATGCCCTTCAACTTCATCCAGGTACCATGGAGGGATTAGACAAGGATTTCTCAGGCACAGCAATTTGAATTTAATGACAGAAGACAACAAAAAGTAGAAAAATCTATGAGAACTTTGAACAACTCAACGAGGCACAATATTGTGAGCTGAAGACAGCAAGCGAAGAAATATATGGACCTACTTTTCAGAGCCACAGTTCATAGGATGATCACCTGGATCTTTAAATGAGGGACTTCAAACTAATAAAGGATCAGGCTTGATTTAAAAAAAAAAAATCAGAAAATGGTTAAAATGACATTGCAAGTTTAATGTCAAGATGACGAGGATGCCTGCTGTCTCCATCCACTTCCTGAATGGGTACATTTTTAAGTTTATTTCTTACTTTGTAAATACTTAAACTTGGAAATACATACCTATGTGTGGATATTTATCTTGTCTAAACAAGATAATGAAGGTAGAGGCAGTGACCTGGCCTCCACTATCTCCTGCTGGAGAAACACAAGCCCACGTGTCCTGTGAACTCCCAATAAATACTAACTGAATACAAATAAAAATAAAAATAAATTTAAAAAACCAAGTATCTGAAATTCCCTTTTGTCTGTGAATGAAAAAATTCTTGCTTCAGAAAAAGTGAGCAGCAAAAGGAAATTCTGTATCCCAGAATCTAATGTTAAGGAAGACCTTCAGGAAATGGGAGTTTGAAGATTTTCAGAGAAGGAGATTAAACACCATCTTTCCAATCTAGAATCCAAAATCTGAACATCATGACACCTGAGGAAGTCTGGCAATCTCTCCCAACCAGTTTCCTCGGATAGAAGATGGGGATGAAGTCTCTAGCTCACAGAGTTGTTTTGATGATGAAATAAATCATGTCTGCGAAGATGTTTTGTAAGCTATCATTAGTGCTGCACAAAAGCTATAACTGCTACTGTGGTGTGCAGAATGATAGCACACTTTCTTTTTTTTTTTCGTTCTTACCTCAGACTTTCTGAAACCAATAAGGCAAGAATTCCAGGGCATATCATTTAGAAAGAGCGGCACCCAACTCCACTGTGGGTGTGGAGAAGGTGGTCTTCTTCCCCGGGGCCAAAAACCCTGCTAGTGGGAGGGTGGCAGCTCCCGTTTAGGAGATGCCAAGGAATGTCCAGGACAAGGAGGGTCAGGGGATAACCAACAACAACTGAAATGTATCGGGTGCTTTCTATGTGCCCAGCACTGTGCTAAGTGCTCCAGACCCACGATTTTATTCAACCCTCTTTTCAATCTGATGACGTGAATACCAATATCATCCCCATTTTACAAGGAGGAAACCAAGGCTGAGGGGAAGGGGTGGGGAAGTAAATTGCCTGAGGTCACACAGGTGTGAGTGACAGGAACCCAGACCTGTAGGAATCCAAAGCTTTTACCCTTAACTTTTAATAATTTAGGCCTGGCCCCTCCACTCAAAACCACCTAATAATTCCTCATAGTAAGAAGTATTCTTTCACAGAGGAAATTTTACAACTTGAAAATGTCTTTCTTCCCTGTCGATTAGATAAACTCTTCCTCACCCTCGATGTGGTTGATTGTAATCTCCTGTCACACCCACCCACATCCCCTTAGCAGATGCCAATAGGGCACTTCACCCACATTGCCCTGGGAAGCCGACAGGACCTTGATCCCTCTGTGTGCTCACCACAGATGACAGGGGAGGCCCTCTCATGCTTGTTGAATGGCATGGAGCGTGGAAAATGCCTGCATTGGGGGTGAGAGAGTCCCCAGTTCTGTCCTCACTGGCTGTGAGAATTTATATCTTTTTTCCTCCCTCAGCCTCCATTTCCTCTATAAAACAATGACTATAATTAGATGTTTTCTAAAGTCCTTTCCAACTCCATTATTTTTTAAGAACCGATTAGCCCCAAGCCTGGGTTTCCTTCTACTGACATATTCCCTTGGCTGTTCTTTGAAACCAAGGCCACACCTTAGCCGGTAAATGTAGTAAAAAGCCTGTGACTTTGATCAGGTAGCTTTCCTTGAGAGTCAAACCATTTCTTAAATCAGCCCTTTTAGGGCTATAAAGACACTAAGACACTAAGGGGAGTGGCTGCTAGTCATTCTTGTTTTGCTAGCAAATCAAAATGAAAGGACTTATACATAAACTATCCAAGGATCTGACAATTCACAGGTCAGCTGAGGAAGAATCTTATATTCTTCTAGAGTTGGTATAAGGTCAGTAGTGGGGGCGGAGATGATCTTGAAATGCAAACAAGAGAACAGAAATGGTTTCTGAGAACCAGAGGCTAAAGATGTAAAGACATCTCAGCTGTGCATGCAGTTCCAAACTAGGCACCAAATAGGCACATTGATGAATGTTATGTGCCAAATTCCCATGGTTATCATTATTATTATTACTATTTTTACTATTACTACTATTATTAAAGGAGGTAGAGAGACTGAGAGAGAAATAAAAATATTCGCAGAAATAAAGAGGAAGCTTTATTTCTTCCTTTACCTAGGAAGTACAGGTTAGCTTCTCATAGGAAAGGCACGCTAGATTGAAACACTAGACAGATTGTGACTTTTGTGACCTCATGTACTTTTGTCTTCCTAGGTCCTTTCCCCCATAAAAAATTATTTTGAAAATATATTATGCACCTGTGTTGATGGTGGCAGCATGTGCTGTCCTTGTTCAATTGTTGATTGATACCTAGGTAGACGCTTCAGAACACTGATTACTCCCAAAAATACACAGGGGTCAGCACCAAAGGCATGGCTTTGCGTGAGGCAATCTTAGCAAGGTGAGGCTTGGAGACTCAGGAATTAAAATCACATCAGTCCTTAAGGACCACTAATTTACTTTCAGGGAAGGCGGATGGTCTCCACTTCATTTTTAGCTAGAACATAATGGTGGAAATTAATTAAAAGGTCTCTATGATAATACGTGCGTACTAGTAGTGTGTAGTGAGGAAGGAATGCGCTGAATCAAGAATCAGGTGGTCTAGTGCCAGCTTCGTGATTTAGTAGCTGTGTGACCTTGGGCAAGTTTTTGGCTAGGACACCCATTCCCATTTCTTCCTGCCTTGAACGTGGACTTGATGCCTGGAACTGTGACAGCCATCTTGTGAGCATGAGGAACAAGCATGAGAGTGAAAAACTATCATTCTAGACAGTGGAGTAGAAAGTCAAAGCACATGTAGGCCCTGGATGGATCATTGAGCAGCAGAACCAACACCAGCAACCACTCACCTTTGGACTTCTGTTATGTAAAAACAATAGATGCTATAGTCTTCACTTGAAGCCCAACACATTCCTAAATAAAGCTTGTTACGATTCTAACACACTTACCACAAAAAGAGGTCGTGGCCAGTCGGCTTCTCTCCAAAGGTGGTGCCCACTTACTCCACATCCCATGGCAGGCTGGGTAGGTCACACCCTGACAAAATAGTTGAAAATAGATGATTTCATTTGTCTCCAGTTTCTGTTTGTGTTTAAAACATGGATCCTAATTCTTTAACACAGGCTACCATATCAAAGCCCAATTCAGATGCTAAGTGCATGTGTCAGCTGTTTTGACTGACAGCACAAATGCTGAAATCTAAATGTCAGTTCAAATGTGAGCCTGGTAGGGAATGGCGAAGGAGGTCTTTATTTCACATTATTATAGAATATCACTGCAGAAAGGGACTTCGAAATCAGCTGGTTCATCCTCTCATTTCAAGATTCAGAACCTGAGGCTCAGAGCCACTGAGTAACTAGACTCTAGTCTTCATGGCTGCTGAGATCTTGTTTTTCTACCACGTCAGTATTTTCCAAAATGTAGTATATGCCCCTCTACAGTTGGATTTGAAGTGCTACAACAACCTCCATTTTTTATTATAATTGTGACGTATATATTCTAATATGCTTTAGAAAAAAATGTACCTAGCACATCAAACCCATGATTGCAAAGATATTGTTGCTTATGATGAGGTCCTTTGTCTTTTGTTGTTTTTGTTGTTGTTATTGTTGTTGTTGGGGCTTTTTAAAAGTGAATTCATCTAGGTAAAAACTATAGGTAAACAGTAGAATAAATTGTACATGGACATGATAAAAGTGACAAAGGTAAGTGGTGAATGACTGTATTTGGGAAAGAGTTCTCGACATCAGGGGTTGGCAAACTATGGTCTGATTTGGCCCACTATCAATTTTTGTACAGCCCTCGAGCAAAAAATGGTTTTCATTTTTTAGAGTGGCAAGAAAAAAATTGAAAAAAGAGTAATATTTCATGGCATGTAAAAATCATATGAAATTTAAATTTCAATATCCAAAAAGTTTTGTCAGATTATGGCCACACCCATTTGTTTACATATTTTCTCTGGCTGCTTTTGTACTGCAATGGCAGAGCTAAATAGTTGCATATGGCCAGCAAAGTCCAAAATATTTACCCTCTGGCTCTATATCATGCTACGTCCTTCATGGAGTTAAATCTCTGTGTAAGACTATACTCTTGAAAATTGACAGATTTATTAATAAATCCACTTAAATTGTTTCAGTGCACAGAGACCTTGCTATGTGAACTGTAGATCTTGGGCTTTGGTTTCATCATTTATTAAATGAAAAGAGTTGGATTAGATTATCTCCAAGATCATTACTGATTTATCTGAAATTCTGTGTTCTATGAAATGGTCCTTTATTGTATTTAAATTTGGAATCTCACAAGATTTTTTAATTAAAGTGTTCATAATTGTAGTCATAACCAGAGAGTTGAGATAGCAAGACAAAGGGGAAGATAAGAAAATTGAGTAAAGGGGGCTTTCTTTAGAAGCTGAATTTTCTAAAAGAACATGTTTCCAGCAATAAGGAAAATCTGGTAAGGAAAGAATCTCCTACCTCCACTAGACCTTGTAAAATTCTGACACACATAACACAGCCGTAATGCACTCTGGCTGCAGAAGGAATGAACATGTTCAAGGTCGATGTTAAGAAGATGGCGGCTCCAAAGACCCTGAGAGACCAAAACACTGTGTTATTCGGCAGGCCCACTCATGGATGTGGCACTTTAAATATCAGAAATCATCCTAGCAGTTCATGGAAGACCTCTATGGAAATTAATAGAAAGATAAATAGATGTTGTGTTATAGTCTGGTGTGTCCCAAGCTGAACTGTTGGGCTGCTTTGATTCCCAAGCTCCAGTCCCTGGGCCCATTATGGGCAGGTTTTTGGCAGCACAGGGATGTCCTGCCTGGATGAAGTCCTGAAGGTAGAGATTGACTGGCCTGAGGTGAGCTTGCTGGAGACCCGCCATCCTGCTTGGTTCTACCCGACTCACCCACCTGTGCATGTGTGGGTGGTGTCTCTGCTTGACAATGCTGCTCTCACTTTACCAGAAGGGATGACTGACTACCTGAGAAGCATGCTGTGTCCTGGGACCAGCCACATACAAGACAGGCTGTGTACCTGTCTCAGCCCTCAACTCTCTGCCCTCAACTTGCCTTCTCCTTCCTGCCTGGACAGGCGTGTCCTGGGAAAAGAGAGCAGGCAGCATTTTCTTTCTTTCTCACACGTGTTAATGATGATTCAACCCATTTTACACACTGGGAAATCATATTATGTGTGATTTCTTTTTAGGGCAAAAGTGTAAGCAATAACCCCAGAGGCCATAGGAGCTAATATTTTATCACTTTTTAAAAAGACTACAATAGGTAAGTGACAATAAATAAATGACACAAATTAGACAAGAACATAAGTAAATATCATCATGCTTATACTTATTTAGATCTTATGGAAGTGATTTTCAAACTTTCTAGACCTTGACCCAGGAAACAAAACATATTTTATATTGAAACCCAATAGATATTCACACACACAAATGTAATCAAAACAAATTTCAAAAACCAATACTTAAATGTACAATGAACTAAGACATTCTCTATTCTATTTTATTCTATTTGATTGTCTTCTGCTTCTCTCTTTTTTTACAGAATGCTCATTGGTAAATCATTATATTGATTTCATTACCATCAAATGAGTTGTGTTTTAGAATTTGAAAAACATCGCTTTATAAAATGCATACTTCACAAAATCCGTATCTGTAAAGTCACACAGGACCCACAATCGGAAAGGACCTGGAGATATTTAGCACTCTCCTTTTCTGGTACATATACCCTATACGTCTCCTCCAAGTGGCTGTCAGCTTCTGCTTGAATACCTCTAGTGACAGAGAACTCAGTGCTTTTTGAGGCAGCTCATTCTGTCTGGGCCACTTTTAATTGTTCAAACACCTCCTAGAGAATATCAAGGGCATTGACTACATCTTGCAATCTAGAGGCAAGTCCTTACTACTCACATGATAAAATCTATATGGTACTGGATAATATTAATGTAGTACAAAGGATCACAGAATGTCACTGGTCAAAGGAAGCTCAAACACAATCTGACCCATGCTTCATTTCACAGATGAGGAAATTGAGGCCTAGGGAAGGAAGGAAAGTGACTCAGTAGAGGTCACCAAGTGAGTTCTTTAGGGTTCAGAAGCTGTTTCTCCTGACTCAGAGTCAATTGCTTTATTATTATTATTATTATTATTATTATTATTATCATTACTACATAATCACTTAAAGAATCACAAGATAAATTAGATTAAACAAAAAGGTAAATAAAAAGAGACTCTGAAGAACAGGATCCTATGGGATCACTATCTGTGAATCACACCTGTTGGAATGGCTCCTATCTTTCATTCTGCAACCCCAAATTGAGAGCCAGCTGTGCAGACTTGGTAAAAGTACAAAACCATATTATGATCTGTGCAGTATCATGTCATATCAGTTTATCTTACCTGTTTGCAGCAAACTTGTTTGAAATGAAACCACCTGGAATCTGTGTCACAATATAACCCCAGAAAAAAGATCCATGAATAAGGCCCACTGTCTCTGGATCCCAGTTAAACTGTGCTGTCTGAAAATGAGAAAGCAGATACAGTTGTGTTTGTGAAAAAAAAAACACTTGACGACCATTTTTCACTGATGGTCCTACCTAATAGTCTATCAAGTCCTTCTTACCTTCCTTTATTCAAAAATAGTTATGGAGGACCTCTTGTGTGTTTGGGATATTGTAACAAACACAACAAAGTACCTACCTATTCTTAGGGAGCTCACCTAGTGAAAGAAAGGAGAGATTACGCACAAATTTAAACATACACACACACACACACACACACACACACACACACACACCCCAAATAATGACGAGTGCCAAAAAGAAAATAAAACAACTTGTGAAGAAAACGAAAAATAAGTTCTAAGTTTACTAGGCTATTTATGAGGTTATTCAGATACCAGTTTAGCGAGAGCACAAAGGAAATGAGAGTCTTTCATTTCTTAACAAGGATACTAAAACTTATTCTACCTACCCACAGGCTGTGTAGGGATAAACGACTGTGAATATTTCTAATAGGTTAGTCCTCTGCTTCCAGATTTTGCATTGACACATTAGGATAGTGCCTGGAACATAGTGGGACTCAGTAAACATTAGCAGCCCTTGTTGTTATGATGAGGACAATGGCAGTAAAAGAGCCTTCCACAACAAGTCATTGAAAATGTGATTCTCAGGGCTGGATTCCCTTTCCTCCCCAGGCAAGGTGACTCATTCTTCTCAGACTCCCTGCAAATGTCCCTTCCTCTGAGGAAATTCCCCAAACCCCCTTGGAACTGATGTGGTCACTCTTTCCTGCGCTTGTCCCTCAGACCTCTGCTCTTACAGCCAGGACCTCCACACTGCGTTGTTCTCATACTAGCCATTCCATGCCTGTTTCCCACACTGGGTGGCAAGCAACTCTGAGGTAGCAGCTGTGTCCTTTTGACTTTATAGCCTCAGTACCTAAAATAAATACCTGGAACATAGAAAATGCAAGTAACTATTTGCCAAATGAATAAATGAACGGCTTTGTAAAGCATTGATATCAAAATGCAAAGTATTCCTATTACAGAGTAAGGATTCTTAATTTTCAACGTACTCTGTCTTACAAACTTTCATCACATTTTCCTGTCGTATTTATTTGCTCATTTATTCAATATTTGCCTAGTGCCTCCTGTGTGCTGGGTCAGGTGCCAGACAGTGTAAATACAAACTCAAATACGAATTGCTTTTGCCTTAAGAGATCACAGATCAGGTAACATTGACCTGTACGCTGTCCTATATTTTCCGTTTTGTGGATTAGGAAGTTGAAGCTCAAGAGTAAAATAAAACTAACCATCATTAATTCAAATCAGCGCACCAAATTTTTATGTCATGCTATTAGGTGCCACACATTGTTCTAGGCACTGGGGGTACAGCAGTGAACAACAAGAGTAAATTGCTGTCTTCATGAAGATGTCAGTAGGGATGGCAGATGGTAACCAAGTGCATACTGTGTTGGATGGTAATCAGTGATAAGAACAAAAAATAAAGCAGGGAAGGGGACAGAAAGTGTTGAGTAGGAGGGAGGTAGGGTGCGATTTTAGATAGAGTAGCCAAGGAAGTCTTCACTGAGGAGATGATATTTAAGGAAAGCCTTTAAAGGAAGGAAGGAAACAAGTCATGCATTCATTATCTGAGAGGAGAGCTTTTCAGACAGAGATATAGCAAGTGCAAAGGCCCTGAGGTAGGAATGTATCTTGTGTATTAGAGGAGTAGCATGATGTCAGCATAGTTGGAGGGTATTGAGTGAGAGAGAGGAGAGTAAGAGTTAAAGTAAAAGAGGTTCAAATGATTCTTTAAGTCATTATAAGGACCTTGGCTTTTACTCAAAGAGAACTGTTGGAAGCTTTGAGCGGGAAAGGGACATGATTTTGTTAAGGCACTTTCCATATATTTCTTCCTTCTAATACCTAGAGGTAATTATTATTAGCTCTTTTGTTGTAGATGAGGAAACGGAGGCTTGGAGAGATTAACTTACTTGCCCGAGGTCATACTAGTTACATGCTACTAGTTACAACAACTAGTTGTAAGGAGAGCCGAGACCGAGACCCCTTATCTGCCTGACCCCAAACACTACATTCTTTCCACTGCTTGTAAAGAGCTGACTTTCTTACAAAGAAGTGGAGACTAGACTTCTTTGTCTTGAGTCACAGAATGACCCAAAGAACCAAGGATCCAAGGCAGAGGGATCCGCCTCACAGGTCTTGTCAATCACACTGTCCTTTGCTCATGTCTTTCTCTCTGAGGGGTTGGTGCTTCTGTCCATTCTCTAAAGGATATCAGATGTGAAGCAGAGCCCTTGGGCCTGCTGAGAACTGGCTTGCATCACAACTTGAGCCCCGTTAGAATCAGAATGGCCCCATGTACAAATCATTCCTGTAAGTCAAGCACTGTGTCAGGTGCTACTAAGCTGAAAAGTGGCCTCCAAAAATATACACCCCAAATCCCTGGAACCTAGGAATGCTGCCTGATTTGGGGAAAGGATTTGCTGATGTGATAAAGTCAAGGATCTTGAAATAAATTATCCTGAGTTATCCAGCTGGGCCCTAAATCTTATGACAAGTGTCCTTATAGGAGAAAGGCAGAGAGAGATTTGAGCCAGAGAAGGGAAGGCCATGTGAAGATGAGGCAGAGGTCAGAGTGATGCTGCCACAAGTCACCAGGAGCCACCAGAAGCTGGAAGTGGCAGGAAGGATTCTTCCCGAGGGCCTTTGACAGGAGTGTGGCCCTGTTGACACCTTGATTTTAGACTTCTGGTCTCCACAACTGTAAGAGAATAAATTTTCTTATTTTAAGCCACGATGTTTGTGGTCATTTGTTATGGCAGCCCTTAGGAAACAATATAAAGACTTAATATGTTAGTACCAAATGATCTCATTTGATCTGCAAAGCAGGCCTATTATTCCCAATTCACAATAAGGACAACGAGGGTTAGCAAAGAATTGCTAGAAATGCTGGATTCCTGCCTCCCTGCTCACATTTCTTTCTAAGAGGATTCTCCCCGTTCCCTCAGCACCATGGGCCTCACCCTGCTGACTGGACAACAGAATAGAGAGAACCAATCAGCCTGTCTCTCGTTCTCTCTCTCCCTCTCCCTCTCCTTTTCCCTCTCCCTCTCTTTCTCTCCAAATATGAACCCAGAGATTCTAGGTAAACAATACTGAACACTTGAACTGAAGCAAGTCCCCTTCAACTGAACTCAGGCCCAGGAACTCAGGGCCCAAACAACTCAGGGCCCAGGAAGTCAGCTCCCTGGCAAGGCAAAGGCTCAAGGAACTTCAGCGTTAGAGGGCAATGAGAAGCCATGGAAAAGGAAAGAAAACACTCTGTGGAGAGTCCAGGAGAATGAAGCAGATTACAGACCATGAGGAGTAAGCAAGCTGGGGAGACCTGAGCTGAGGATTTCCTAGTTCCCATGAGGCCGGCTCTGCTCTGCCCTTCCTGGCCTCTGTTCGTGCCTTGGAAACAATCACATAAAGGTTCCTTTTCCTCATGACGGTGGAGAACAGCCTGCGTTTCAGGCCCACCTCAGGCTGCCCCACCCCGTCCAGAGCACAGACTGCACAAACTTACACAGATCTTCACTTTCATGAGCTCCCCTACAGCCCTACCATAATTCCTTTTTTAATTTGAACTGTTTCACTAAATTTCTATTCTTTTGCCACCAGCAAACCCTTACCGGGACACGAGGGCAACTTGCTCAAGGTCTCAGAGCTAATAAACAAGAGTCAAGTTTGAAAGCAGGTCTGGCCAGTTCCAAAGCCCACCCTCTTCAACCTACAGGGGGCTCATGACACATGGGAAGGAATCTGGACGTTTCCAGAGAGCACTAAGAAATCATCGCAAAGTTCTTTAAACTTCAGTCTTTTATTGCTTACCAGGTGCCAGGAACTGTTCAAAGCGATTCACATGTTTTAAAACAGAATTATTAAATTACAAATGATTATTCACACATCAGCTAAAACCACTCTTTATACCACTAGTAGAATACATGCCACATATTTGCAAGACCTAACTATTCATACTGCTTACGTTTCCCACTATTTAGAAAATGAGGACTTAAAAATTTCTCAGTGCAAAATGTCTAGTTTCCTCCCCATAAAATGAAAACTCAAACAAAATTACCAGCTATTCAGAGCCCTTCTTAATACAATTAGTGAAATCTTTGTCATCAGCTTGAACATGTCAGTTGATACCTAAGCTTTGTGCTATCTGGGTAAGAGAGACATGGCCTGCTATAAATTAGAGTTGTGTTAGAGCTTCTGAAATGCTATTCAACTCCTACTTTTGAAGCCAGCGAAAATGACGGTAAGTTCCTCTAAGACTCCAGAGGGCAAAACCATAAAAACTAAGAGAGCACACACTAGCATTGGTCCTTGGATTTATCAAAATATCTTCTCCATATACCTCAAGCAGACTCTGTTGACCTAGGCTGATCTTTTCAGGCAACAAACAAGTGCAAACCAGCATTTCATTTTGCTCTGGGTCTCAGCAGACAACTTTTAATTAGCTGGCCTTGCTCACAAAAGGCTGGAAGAATACATGTGATACACATCTGAAACCTTGCCAGTGTACATCATTCTTTATTTTAAAAAATGCATGACATACCCCCCTCAGTTGCCTGCCCCCCTCCAAAAAAATAAACAACCAGGATATCCTTTAGAACAGATTCAGCTGTGGCATCAAAAAGAGAGTAGTTTCCCCAACTGTGGGCAGGGACCAGAGAACAACCAAGTTCTTCTCTGCAACTGGATGGACTTCATTCTGGTGTGTGTGTTCAATACAATGAAACATGCATTTATTGGGTATCTTCTGGGCGTATATTTCCATTTTTTCCCCTAGAACCCCAATACTGCTCTAGGCCTACCATTTAATTAATGAACCAGATTTTATTTTTCCAGTGATTCATAAAAACAATACTATTTAAGTCACACCAAAGTATATTCACTTATAACTTGAACAGCCTTTGAACTGGACCTCTTGCTTCCACTCACTTCAATCCCAATCCATTGGGAGATCACTAGCTGGACAGCATTCATTCTGGATCTGATCATTCTGGTCATATCACCTCTGTCCTTAAAGCCCATCCTCAACTCCCTACGTGGCCTACCAGGCTTCCCATGACCTCATCCTTCTTTTGGTTTTCTCTATCACATGGTGCTCACTCCCACGGTCTACTCTCTTACTGGGATTCTCGACCTGGAGTCTGTGGATGGAATCCTCTGCCTCTGTGAACTGGGTTGGGAAAAAAAATCGGCGTCTTTATTTCTACTAACGGTTCACTGAAATTTCGCATTTCTGTAATTGTGAATGTAGGCAACAAGCCACAGCTGTATTATCAGTATCTATGGCTCTATTAGTAGGAGAAATTATAAATATATTCAGATCACATGACAGTTGTTGCCACTACCTCAAACTATTGTTTATAGTTCAAAAGTCAAAATTACAGTAATTTTTAGACCCATAGCTAGATTTTGTCATCTGATGTATTCATAAAGAAGCTCATATGTTTCTATATCACAGATTTTACTGTTAAATATTTTGGTATCTCAATTTTAATATAATTGGTTTTCTTTATAATCCCATGGAGTTTATGTTAAGAATTAAAAACTATGTTAACAAAGCGTTCATAAGTTTCCACCAGGTTGTCAAAGGGGTCCGTGGCACAGAAAAGATAAAGAACTCCTGTCTCTGTTCCTAAAACATGCGTACTCTCTTGCTCTCTCAACTCTCTCTCTTAAAGTCTTCCATACATGATATTCCTTTTTCTTCACTCTTCTTAACTCTGCACCAAAACCTTCTTTGCCTATCAAATTCCTCCTCATCCTTCAGGTTCAGCCATTGTTTGGGGAATTCTTTCACAATATCGCATTCTGGGCTATGCTTTCTCCAATGTGACCCCCAAGCATTCTGAATTCCCCCAACGAAGCACCTACAAGAATTGTCATCGCTTGCTTGTATATCTCTGTAAGGACAAGGACCCAGCCTGTGTTATTCAGCATCCATCCCCATCACCTCCACTTGTAGCCACTCTACATTTTTGTCATGTTATATGACTGAGGTGCAGTGCTCTCTCTCTCACATAGCGAAGTATTTGCACAGTTGTGGCCAAAAGAGCTCCCACCACAGACCAACTCTGACCTGAACTTCTGGTTTTCCATCAACGTAGATAGTGCTGTTGTTGACCATTTCCACGATGGCAACTCCAAGATTGCACCGGATCCCAAAGGAAATGCAGAACCCCAGCCCGCTCATGATGGCAATGATGTAACGCTTGGGGACTCCACAGCAGTGGCAGTCACAGAGTGGGGGGCTCTGCCTGGGTGTCTGCACTGGCCTTCCTTCTTCATTCAGCTCAATATTGTTTTCTTCCTCATTGGTCCCATCGATTTTTCTACAGTGGAAAAAGAGTGCACAGAGAAGAAAAGCCAGGATTAGAGAAAAAACAAATTGTACTAATCAAAAAGAAAAGGTATACCAAAAAAGAAAAGGGAAGACACAAAAGAAGATGTAGCCTGCAGTTTTAAAATTTATTATTATTACCATCATCATTATTATTATTACTAAAATAAATTAAAATGGCTAAAACTACTATTTTGGATATTGTGTTGCAGTTTCACAGGCATAAAATAATTTCATCCTCCTAACAACCGCATGTGGTGCAGTTACCTTGCCATTTTATAGATGAGGAAACCAAGTCATGTGAAGTGGGATGCAAGTTCAAGACTGGAGACTATGTCTTCAGTAACACGCTTTACTGAATTTCCTTCTGAAGGGTATCAATAGACCTCATCCACATTGCATGACCTAGCTAACTATTACATTTGACCTTAATTTTAATGTCACATGAAGCTTGCTAAAACGACATCCAGTGGAGAATTCATTTATTTGTCGATTTTTTTTCTTCCTCTTTTTCTAAGTCTTAATAAAAGACTAGGTGAAGGTAGGGAGGTACATTTTCTATCATAGAACACACCCAGTTGGTTGTGTATCCTTTCTTTCTTCCTTAGGTGGTTCTTCTAAGTCAGTTATTTTCTGGCATCTGTTAACCGGATGATAGGATTTTCCATTGACTTCTATAGGTTCAGATTATGATATGTCCGTTATAGTGAATTTACTTTCCTCTTTAAAAAAAAAGTAATTGTCCAACTGAACATTTTGTGTCAATTATAAAAGGAACTGTTTGCATCCTCTCCTATATTGTAACCCTTCTGACTTATTTTGAAAAATCTGAAGATGTGAAATTATTAGGCCCACATTCTTTCATGGGTATAATTAGCTCCCCTGTTTACTAAAGTCCCCACCACTCCCTGTTGTCACCCCTACACTGAACTCAGTAGCCATTTAACCTTACAATTGCACTGTTGCTTTTCTTATAGCTAAACGAAGAGGAAAGGAAAATATCTTTTGTACCCACATCTTTATCAGAAGTCAAAAAACAAAAATTACTAGGAGCAAATATACATAGTCAACCACCATTTTATGGATGCCCAATATCTTACCTGTGTCATGAAATTCTGAGCCCTGCCTTACCACCAGAGAAAATTACTTTTTCTGTGCTTTCTTACAGCTATGATGTTGATATGTGGACCAACAGAAGCCTTTGGTATGTGGACCAACAGAAGCCTTTGAGTGAGATGTGGACAAATCAGAAGCCTTTGAGTGAGATTTCGAAGCCGAGGGAAGCAACAAGATGAAAATGCAGTTATGAAGGGGAAATGGTGATGCAAAGGTTGGCAGACACAGTGGCGGAGGCGACTGGTCCCTCTGTGACTGCTGTGCCAGAATGACTGGACCAAATCATAATTAATACTTAGAGGCAAGCATTGGTGGTGGCTGTGTTTTAGCTAGAGCAGTCTAGTGTTACAGTATGTTCCCTCCTGCCTTTTTTCTGGAGGTAGAACATCCAGACCTGGTCCTCCCAGAGAGTCTGAAAGCTCCCTAACAGGCTTTACTACATTTCTCCCACTTAAGCTACAGTTCATTCTGTTGATTGCAACTCAGAACTTTGAGTAATACCATACGTTTCTTTGTGGAAGTGGGGACTATTTTTGAGTGTTAACACGGAATGAATGTCTTTGTCAAAAAAATACAATATCGCCTGCTTCACTCTGTAGGTATTGAGCCTATGGTCTTTGCTCTGAGCTTTAAAAAGCACATAGAGGATTTGGTTGTTTTAAAGATATTTGGGGAGTTTCCAGGTTGGTGAACCAGAACACTTCCACGTGCCACCAACCAGGCTCCAAATTCCACGAGGACAGAAGCTCTTTTGGGCAGGACCTCACCCTAAGTCTCTTCAGCTGGCTGTTGATGTGAATAACAAAATACATGGTTCATGGAAGGCACACAAATAAATGTATACTGAATGAATAAATGAGAAAATAAAAAATTCAGCTATCAAGGCTTGACTTCCAAAGGAACCCAAACCAAATAATGAGACTGGTATCAATGGCTCACAAACAAGATTTAAGAAATGATTTATGAGAAAGTAGGTGAATGAAGCAGCGATCAGTTTATATCAGAGTGACATCAGAAACATGGTGGCATGAGGGGTATTCCTTAAAGATATTTGGGGAAAGTTGGAGAAAGAGAGAAAATACATCCTAGATAAGAAAATATACTGCTAGACTAGGAGAAGATAAGAGTTAGGAGAGACGGCGGAGAGTTTCAAAGTTGAGAGGCTCTGTTCCCTGCTTCTTAGGCAGAATGCCTGGTCTGGGAAGTCCGTAAGAGATAGTTCTAGGAAGCAGACCCTAAGAATGAGATTTTTGAGTTTGATTTCTTACAAGCTGGCAATGAGGACCTCATCACTTGTGGTAGGTGGAGTGCTAGTAGTTCCTGGCATGTGGTACCAGTGTAAATGCCACAATTTCAACTTGGTGAACTGGGATAAAATGCACTGGTCCACGCAGTATCCCTGGTTATGGGGGAGGTATGGGAGCAATCGCAACTTCTCCATGGAGTTGCGTGGCTATTGTTAAATGCCATTGATGATTTGAAGAGAGAAAAATGTCAGGATTCGATCAACCAATCATCAATCTAAAGGAAAGTGGGAGTCAGTCACTTCCTTGTCACCATTTAAAGAGACCCTCACCTCCTGCAGTTGGACAGCAGAAAGAACTGAAGATCAAGCCCAAGACTGCATTGCAAAAACGGCAGAATCCCCTCCGAGGGTGAGCTGGACTTAGCGACTTGCTTCTGAAGAGCAGAGCAGGGAAAGTGGAGAAACCTGGCAAACACTTCCTTAACCAAGCAACCAAGATTAGCATCACCAATAATAAGTCATGTTGATAGCATGTACACTCTGATGAGATGTGAAGAGACAGACACTTCACCTGTGTAATATTCTTCCTAAAAACTCACAACCCAAGTCTACTCATAAGAAAAATATCAGACACACCCAAACTGAGGGACATTCTACAAAATACCCTACCAGCATTCCTCAAACCTGTCCAAGTTATGAAAAATAAGAAAAGGCAGAGAAAAGTCACAAATCAGAGGAGACTAAGGAGACATAACAATTTAAGTGCAATGCGGTATCCTGAACTGGAGCCTGGAACAGGAAAAATGACATTAGTGGAAAAAGTAATGAAATTTTAATAGAGGATGGAGTTTAATTAGTAATGTACCAATGTTGCCGTCTTAGTTTTGACAAATGTATCACAGTAATCTAAGACGTTAACATTAGAGGAAACTGAGTAATGAGTATATACAAAATCTCTGTACTATATAACTTTTCTGTAAGTCTAAAATTATCACAAAACAAAAGCTTAGTTTAAAACACAGGAGAACTCCAGAGAAGGTGGGATTCTGGGTTTAAGTAGGTCTCTTATACCAAAGCTGAGACCCTGATAAGAAATGGGATCCTGAGAATTTAGGGTGGGAGGATATCTGAGACGTGGATTCGGGGATAGCGCACTTGAACATCTAACACCCGAAACTCCTCAGAACCCTCTGGACCTGCATAAGTGGACACTTCCCGTTGTCGGAAGATGGCTGTCCCTCCTCTAACTTGAAAACTATGCAAAAGCCTCCAACGGGGCAGGTAACTTACAAGACAATGTTGACGCTCTTCAGGATTTGCTCCTATCTCCCTTTCTGGGCACGAGACCAATAAGTAGAACCAAATCCCAGTGGGCATGGACTGGGTCTGCCAATGGAAGAGAAGGGCTATACACCAGAGAGGCAGGATCTGACGGACATGTACCCAACAGGAAGCAGGAAAGTGTGCCTGGGATCCTGAAGGTGCTGGATGCGAGGGAGATGGAGGGGTAATAAAGATAAGGGAGAGTTTGTCAATATGAGGGGTAGGTTGCAATGTGTCCCCCCAAAAGATAAGTTCAAGTCCTAACCTCTGACAACTTTGGAAATGGGGTGTGTGCAGATGTAATCAAGTTAAAATGTGGTCATATTGGATTAGGGTAAGCCCTAATCCAATGACTGGTATCCCTATAAAAAGAGGAAAGTTTGAACATAGAGATACAGAAACTCAGGGGAGAAGGCCATGTGACAACAGAGGCAGAGCCTGGAGTAACGTGTCTGCAAGGAATACCAAGGACCACCAGCAACCACCAGAAGTGAGGAAAGGCCAAGATGAATCCTCCCTTAGAGCCGTCAGAAAGAGCATGACACTTTGATTTCAGACTTCTGGCCTCCAGAATTGTGAAAGAATAAATAAACCAATGCTACCCAGTTTGTGGCACTTTGTTACAGCAGCCCCAGGACACTAATACAGGGGGCATTCTCCCAGGACCCAGGATTTGCCATCCTGGAAAGGCCGAGGCGGTGCTTCCAAGGCGCTGCTTGTGTGCCCTCAGAAACTTAGACACAGCGGAGATACCGAGAGGAGCCTGATGACTTCTTTTAAAAAAAATAATCATTGTGTACTACTTTCTGGTCATTATTGCATTGCAGTCAGATGATGGCCACTTTTTTTTTAAAATAATCTGAGAGTTTCTTGTGGTTCAGTAATGGAGCAAAGCACATCTTTGAAGAAGTGGATTTGACTATCAGTGACCTATGCCTTTCAATTTAACTGCGAGTGACTTTCCCCTTTGAATAAGAACCAGAAGACGGAGACCTGGTGAAGTCAGGTCATGGTTTATTAAGCAAGTCCGGCATCACTGCTCCTGCCTCTCCTGTTCCTTTTGGAGAGAGAATAGCCAAGGATACCACAGAGGCGTCTTCTTTGGGTTCAGTGCTCCACTTCCTCTCCTTTCCTTCATTGTCTAGTAAACCTAAATTACAGGCCTGTTTCATTTCGTCATGCCTGTTGTAACAACTACTGAGTTTGACTGGACCATATAAATGAATTAGTGATTAAATCGGCTGCCGTCTGTTTCTTTCGCTAAAATTTCAATGTCTGTTATTTGGAATATAAAAATTCACGGCATCTTTTCAATGTTGATCACACGCTTCAATAAATAGGCCTGTCTTGAACGGTTTTTCTGTTTTAAGAGCGATGCCAGAACTGTTATGGCAGAGAAGGCAATAAGGAACGCCGTGGTGACGTGGCCACCAGCACCACTGAGCACCTCAGCAGTGGCTGTCCTCTGAAGGTTGGATCTGACAATAGGGGGCGCTGTTCCAGAACTGGGCTCCCTAGTGACAATTGGAATGATAGAATCTTGAGGAGCAGAGGCCAGTGGCAGTACTTTAAAGATCAGAGACAAGGGCAGCAAAGTCAGAATGGCAGTGGAGGGACCTGACTCACAGGAACGCGCAGACATGTGGGTGAACCTATGAGGTGGACACAAAGTGTGAGATCTTTATGCTGCACGGGCACGGACACCAGAGCGCTTCCACCTGGAAGGGGCACTGAACAGCCAATGGACAGGCTGACTTGGCTGGTGGATGTTAGCTGGCCACTGTTCTCCGGCACCCTGTCCTAAAGCAGTGGACGAGGGGAGTAACCATGGGAGCAGAGATGAAGGCTATGCTTGGGCTCTCACTCACCAACACTGATCTAGCTACCACGGTCAGTAACAAAACCAATGCTGAGAGCCTGAGATGGCACAATCCCTGAGGAGACAGACCAGCCTCTTTGTGCCAAAGTGTTTATATAAGATTCCTGTTATCCTGAAAAAGGTAGCAATTCATCACAATTGGTGTTGACATATATTCCACATGTGAGTGTGTCCTTTTAACCTGCGGGTCTCAGCATCACTATCTGAGGATTTACAAAATCCTGATTAGCCAACGTGGGATCCCACGTAACACTGCCTCAGACCCAGACATCTAATTTATGACAAAGGAGGTACAGTGGGGGCACGTGACAATGGGATCCACTGACCCTACCTCATACCTGGCAGCCTGCCAGACCAAGGGAAGCCTCTTAAAGATGCAGCTGAGGCATCAGCTTAGAGATGAATCCCTGTCAGAATAAGATACTATCCTTCAGGATGCAAGATATTCCATAAACCAACAGTTTTATATGGGGCTATGTCCCCAAAAGGTAGAATAGGGTCTTGGAAACAAGAAGTAGAAGTTGGGGTGGCCCCACTCACCATCACTCCCAGCAATCCAATGGAAGAATATCTCATTTCATCAACTTTAGGCTCTATGGGTCCAGAAGTCCTGATTCCCAAGGAAGAATTCTTCAATTTTGGAATACAGTGGAAAACCCATTGAATATACATCTATGACTGTGGCCCCATCACTTTGGGGTCCTCCTGCCAAGACCAAAAGGTAAGGTTGGGGAATCACTCAGATGGCAAGAGTAATTGGTCTGATCTTCAGGAGGGGGTGGGACTATTGCTTCATCACAAGAACAGGAAGGCATGTGTTTGGACCTCAGGTGATCCACTGGCACATCTGCTGATACTGCCTTGTTTAGTTTAACTCAAAAAGAGCAACCAGACCTGGTAAGGACTTGTTAACCAACAGTTCAGACCCCTCAGAGATGAAGGACTAGGTCAACCCACCAGGAAGGCAATAGAAGTGAGAGGAATCGAGAAAGGGTAGAGAGGCAGGACCAGCCAGAGCAGTGGGAGCTGGAGTACATCCCACCAACTCTTCTCTTAAAGGTTCCTCGGATTTTATGACGACAGAGCCTTGGAGAAGCTGTACCTGGGTGGGGTGAATTTAATGTGCGAAGCAAGTAGATCTGAGTGGCACAGTGAGTGGGCTGCCACAGATACTGTAATGTACTCCCCAGGTCCCTTTTCTCAGGCCAGCACACTTCTGGAGCTGGCAACGGCTTGCAACGGCTCCCTGCTTGGGAGAACTGCCAACCACTAAGTGGCTTCCATTATAAATCCATATGCGTGGTGTGGCAGCCCAGTCAGTGACTGACTGACACAAAGACACACAGCCCCTTGGCTTAGGGCTGGTAATGTCCCAGAGCCCCCTGCTGTGATCTGTCTCCTGTGCATTACCGAGATCACATCCTTGCTTGATTTTCTCCTTTCCTGTCCTGCTTAACTGCCTCCCTCCCAATCTTTCCGGGAAGAGCTCCCGCTCAATAAATCACATGCTAGGCTCATCCAAATTCCCATCTCAAGCCCTGCTTTTAGGGCACCCTCCCTAAGATAAAGGTGGAGTAAAATAAAGCAGGGAAGAGGGACAAGGAACAGGTGGGGGGAGAAGGGAAGGTGAGCTTTATCTTTAAATAGAATGGTTAGGAAAGCTCCCCCTGGGAAGGTGACCTTTGAGTAGAGACTTGAAGAAAGTGAGGGAATGAGCCAGCAGGTGCTTTGAGAAAAAAACTTTCCAGGTGCAAAAGCTGGCACAGGAGTGGGCCCAGGGAGTTCCAGTAAGTGTGTAGAGTGTGGCTGGAGTGGGGTGAGACAGGAAAAGAAAGTCAGCGATGAGGTCAGTGAGACTTCTCAAGGTCCTATAGGTCAAGTTCTTATTTAAAGGGAAAAGACACTGGCTTTAACTCTGAGTGAGGTGGGCAACCATGGGGAGGGTTTGAGCAAGAGATGACATCCGACTTTCAGTAGAATTACTTTGGCCGCAAGGGTGGAAACCAAGTTGCTTGAGGTTGTGCAGGCAGAAAGCATGTGATGTCACGGCGATTGGAACTCCAGGCTCACCTGATCTGAGCCCATTCTCACACCTGCCTTTGTTGATGGAGCAGACAGTGCACGTTTGGTATAGACTAGTTTCATCTGCATGATGAGATGGGCACAACACAGGGATTGGTTCCATCTCTCTAAAGAGAAGATATAAATACTTATAAGGAGACCAGATTTCCCCCCAGTCTTCTTGGGCAGTTTTCAACACTACAATTGATTAGGAGAAAAGCCCATACTTGCTTTAAGATCCAGAGATTGCTATCTACACTGCAGCCCAAGTAACCCACTAAACCTAAGTGAGTGGGTAAATTTCAAGATAACAAGTGGAAAGAACAAAGACACCTAATTAGAGAGGGAGTAGAGTGTAATGATTGAGAATAAGCAGAGAACATCTGGTGTAAAACTCAGCTCAGCCACTTTCAAGTTGTGTGACCTTGGGCAACTTACTTAACCTCTCTGTGCCTCAGCTTCTTCATCTGTAAAACTGTGATTATAATCAGCCCCACCTCATTGGGTTGTTAATAGAATTAAATGAGTTTACAGTACCTGGAACATAGTGTTTGTTATTATAACTTATTACACATAATTAGAGGACACCCATATTGTCATTGGACAAATCTGTAATCAATCTCTGGACATTAATTTCCAAATTTAATGCCTTCTGTGTCATCTGTTCCAATACTGGACAATAAGTGAGTCCTCCTAGACTTCTAAAATATTATACTTTTAGCTGATGAAACTGTCCGGCTGCTTCTTATCAATGACTGCTCTCAAGAAAGGCTAATAAAGCCTGACAGTAACCAGCCTCAAGTGCATACTTCAAAGGTGTCTCCCTGTGCATTTGCCACTCCCCTGCCCATGAGAACGCGCCGAGACTAAAAAGCACCTCAAGAATTCCATTTAGATGATGATCTCAGTCTCAAACATTATCAGGCATCTATGACTTACACTACTTGCTAAGTTAGAAAGTTGGGGTTTCTTACTTCCAAATGTTTTTGTCTTATTCCTTTTACAAAACAGAAAACAGTGCTTTCTGGGTTTTTTTGTTTTGTTTTTTACATTGGATTCTGTCGACTGGCTTAATGTGAAAAATCAAGAAGGGGAGGGGATGTCCATTATATGCCAGGCTCTGGGCAAGGCATTTGATATGTAATTATCTTACAGACCTGAGGTTAAACCAAGTGCGTGGCAGAGCTGGTGTCACTGGAGAAGACCGACTTCTGGAGCTCTGCATAAAGACCCCTAGAGCTGAGGATCAACTTGGTTCACTGGTCAGTTACTGCCATTTTTTCCCTCCTCTGCCAATAAGTCCCCTCTAGAGATCACTGAAAGAAGGGGTTCAAGTTTGACTTTCTTTATGTTAAAGTCACTCTACAATTGTGACAATGATAATAACATCGAGCATGCATTTACTGCATTCTCTAAGATCTCAAGTACTTTTACCCGTTTTGCTATTATTATTGTTCCATAGTTCAATTCTGAGGAAACTGTTCTGAGTCCTAAACACAGAGTTGTGGGTTGAGGTTGCACAACTCAGAGGTTAAAAATTGTGTTACATCCCTAATAAACCATCTGGTAAACAAAAGGATCTTCAAGTGCATCATCCAATCAAACACAGCAAAACCAGCTCTTAGGATAAGTCTCTTTGTTTAAAAAAATAAATAAATAAAAACACAAATTTCAAAAAACGCAAACTGAAAGTTGGAAAATTCCTAAGTGCTGTTTTGCCAAGTATTTTATAAACTAAGGCAGAGTTTGGTGATTATAATGATGACTATGGTTCAAAGCCCTGCTTTTTATTCCTGACTTTTTCAGATTCCTTTGTCATCACTTAAATATGCCAGTGAAGCCACTGTGCCTGCCTTTTGCATTTTTAATCAAATAAACACCACCATATTAAGACATTACCCAGGGAGAGCTCAACAGAAGGATAAAACACTCTTAAAATAATAGGTTATTATAATCATGTCCTATGTTTGGCTACTTTATTCGGCTTTCACTTTTCAGCTAGGTTTTCTTCTATGTATTAAAATTCAATGTACGTTTGATTAAAACCCTTTTATTTTTAATCACTAATTAATAAGGTGCCCAACCTGTTCTCTTACTATGAAAGCTCATCAAGAGTGATACAATAAAACGCTTAACACTGACAGGAGCCCCTGTGTTATAAAACACAAGAAATGGAATGAATCTCAGTGTGCCTCGAAATTGTCCTTTAAATGTTAAAGCTTTCTATATTTAAGAGCTAACATAGAAAAGTTAAAAGAAGACACCAGGTGGCATTTTCACTCATCATGATTAGCAGTAACCATTCAAACACATAAAAATCTTATCAAGAACATTTTTCACATTTATTTATATCAGAGAGATTACGGGAGTCATTTTACCTTGTATATAATGACCACTTTTTAATTCATCAATAAAACCTAGGGAGGATTTCACTATGTCTACAAAAAAAATCACAAATTAAAATGTCACATCAACTAATTCATTTATGGCAAACTCTCCTTCGAACAACATATTTTACTTTAAAAAAAAGATTCATTTTTTGGTTAGGATAAAAACATTCAATTCAATGGTAGTGCTTAACATTTTCCCACTGTAATCATGTTAGATTTTCTGCTTTAAATAACACTAATTTTTTAAGTTATCTTCTTCAAACCATTGTGTAACTACCCTTCTCTTTGAAAACTACACACCCAGGCATCACTTTACCTAGTTTGTATAATAAACTCAATAATTTGCAAATATCTAATTTTCATTTATAGTAAAAAATGAAGTAAAAAAATTCTTAAAACTCATTTCAGCTCAAAGCATAACCATCTTTGTCATTCCTATTGAATTAACACAAAATATCATCTCTCTAAATCTTTTCTAACTCAATGCCAAATACACAATATGCAATGTCACTACCTCTAGTAAGTGCTAATCCTGCTGTATCAGCAGAATGCTTGTCTTGGTATTTTCTTAATTCAACCCTATACTTTCAATGCATCTTCCCATCCCCCCCTCCCCCACAACCCCTTCCCCAGGCACTGTCTGTTGGAGCTGGAAGGAGCTCTAGACCATCTCATCTGACCCACCTTGTCCTTATTCAAATATGGCTTTAAAATCATTAAGCAAATTCTCTCAAACACTGGCAATACGAAGCTACCCAGAAATAAACCTGAAGTTTGCATTCAAACTTTACCTTTGTAAAATCCCCAACGAATCTCCCACAGCGTTCTTCACTCCTTCCTTTCCAGGTTTCAGAATTTTTTCTTTGAAAGTATCAAATGCTTTCAAAGGCATTTTGAATGGGGGGCACCTCCAAGCCGCTAATAGTCAGTCTCAGAAACTGTCATCCTTTCTCATTTCCAGCGTGGGGAACACTCTGCTTTCCTTGATGAACACCTTGAAGTCAGTTCTCATGGAGGTAACAACTTTAAATCAAAAAGGAGATGACACCAAGCCAAGATCTTTCAAGTTGAGACTATACCCCCCACCCAGAAAAAAAAAAAAAAAAAAGAAGCAGCAGCCAAGGGGCTTCTGGCTGGGAATTCAGCTCCTTAAAAAGCTACCAGCTCAGCAGCAATGTGTGCTGCTGTCTCAGGCAGCGGCTCTCAGGCTGAGTGCAGCCTCGCTCCCTCCCTGGGGCTGCAGCTGGAGAAGCTGAAGTGGGTTCCAGCCCACAAGGTGCCCTGAGACCAGCGACAGCATCTGTGGCCTACCTCCCCGCCCCTCCTGCTGCTTCTGACCACATCCCTCTCCTGCCTCATTCAGCGGAGCTGTGGCTCTCACTGAGTGATCCTTTCCAAGGTGATGCTATAGTAACCAGCACAATACCTGCCCCTCAGCAGCTGGGGCTTAGCAATGGGCTCTGAGCCAGAGCAGGCACCCAGGATGGAGTGTATGAAACATTTACAAGTCCTCTGCTTTTCTGAGGTCTCGTCCTGCAGACAGGCTCTCAGCCGCCAAATTATGTCTTGTCAGCCCCTCGTGGGAGCCATGAAACAGTTTTTCAGCCAGACTCTAGTATGGATGTGGTCCGTGAAGGAGCACTTGAACTTGAGGCGGCCACAGACATCTAGGAGGGCATTTGTTTGCTCCCGGTCAACAGAGCAGGGTGTCAAGGTATGCTGCATAGGTGCCACTGGGACCATCTCATTGAAGATATCTGAGCCGGCCTTGACCTGATTGCAACTCTTCACGGGTCCTCACTGTCCTCAAGGTAAATCCAAGTTCTTCATGACGACACACAAGGCCCTCCAGGGACCCCAGCCTTGTTTCTTGTCACTCTGTTCTTCATATCACGTCAGTGAATCCAGTCAGCTCCCTATGGCGTCTGGGGTTTACTCAAGCTGTACCCTCCACCTGGGTAACTCCCCTCACCCTTCATCTGGGTAACTCTGAGGGATTCTTAAGTCTCACTGAGACATCACTTCCTCTACAAACCCTCACAGACAAGGTTAGGTGTCCCTCCTCTGTGCCTCCAAATCACCTGGCCCCTGCCCTCTGCTCCACAGGGCCTGGCTTGTAGTGGTGTCACATAAATCATTGGTGACCAGGGTTGAAATATCCCATGTTGCTCCCACATGCATGGGCAGCAGGATGTCGCCTCCGTAAACGCCGCTGCCATGAAGAAACAGCCTTCGTCTCGAGGCGCCAATGCTCCCACCCTCCCACCTCATGTGACTGACAAACTCCGAGCCTTAAACTATTGCTCCCCAAGAGTCATTTCCACAGGACCAGTCACCGCCCTCGGCAAGCCACAGTCCAAATCCTCCTCCAAGATGTGAAGCAAATTGATCTAAATCAGAGCTGGATCCTTGGTCGGTTAAACACCACCACCACTAACTATTATTGCTATTATGGCTAACATTTATTGAGCTTTCTGGTTCAAAACCTGTGTTAAGCACTCCGGGAATTATCACAACCTTTCCAACACTGCTTTGTGGTTAGTAACTTACTATTTTCCTCAACTTTACTGACAGGAAACTGAAGCTAAGAGAGGTTGGACTTGTCAGGTTTCAGATCCAAACAGCCTGGCTCCAGCCAGCCCTGCTGTCTTTCTCACTCTCATATTCTCATTCTCTCTCTTTCAACCCATCCTGTCTTCTCTGCCCACCCCTCCCTCACTACCTCCTCTGACATTCACAAGGCATATTTTGCGTATTACATCGTTCACCCATTTCAAGTGGACAATGGTTTTTAGTAAATTTACCAAGCTCTGCAAGCGTCACCATAAAGTACAAAGCAGATGAACACTTTTATCACCCAATACTATCCCTCATATTGTGACTCCCCATCTCCCTGCACTGCCCCAGGCAACCACCAGTCTACTGTCTCTGAAGAGTGGTCTTTTCTAGACATTTCATGTAAATGGAATCATACAATATATGGTCTCTTGTATGAGGCTTCTTTCACTCAGCGTAATGATTTTGAGGTTTGTCTGTGTCACAGCTTGTATGAGCAGTCTGTTCCTCCTTTTTCTCTTCTCTGTGGAATATTTTGTTGTATGGACATACGTACTACGTGTGTCTATCCACTGACCTATTTATGGACATTTAGGTTGTTTCCAATCTCTGGCTATTTTGAATGAAACTCTGAAGAATATTCACGTGCAAGTCTTTGTGTGGACATATCTTTTCATTTCTCTTGGGTAAATCACCTAGGAGTTTAATTGCTGCATCATATGGTGAGTGTATGTTGAACTTCTTAACAAACTACCATTTTCCAGAGTGGCTGCACTATTTTCCATTCCCACCAGCATGTATAAGGGCTCCCATTTCCTCACATCTTCACCAATATTTGTTGTCTTTTTTTGTATAACTATTCCAGTGGGTATTAAATGGTATCTCATTGTGACTTTAATTCCTGTTTCCCTGATGGCTAATGACATTGACCATCTTTCATGTGCATATCAGTCATTCATATATCTTTTTTTTGGTGAAATTTCTATTCAAATATTTTGCCCATCTTTAAATGTCTTTTTGGTCTTATTATTGAAGTGTCTGAGTATATATTCTCCATACAAATCCTTTATCAGATATGTGATTTGCAAGTATCTTCTCCCAGTCTGCTGCTTGTCTCTTAATTTTCTTCAAACTGTACTTTGAAGTGCAAAACATTTTAATTTTGATGCAGTCCAACTTATCAGTTTTTTTCTTTTACAGACTGTGCTTTTATTCATATATATAAGAAATCATTGCCTAACCTGAGATCTTGAATACTTTCTCCTATTTTTTTCTTTTAAAAGTTTTATTGTTTAGCTCTTCCATTTAAGTGTATGACCCATTGTAAGTTCATTTTTATGTAACATGTAAGTTAGGGTTTTTCCATGTGGATAATGAATTGTTCCAGCACCATTTGTTAGAAATGATATCCTTTCTCCAATGAATTGCCTTGGTATTTTTGTCAAAAAACAACTGAACGTAAAGATTTATTTCTGGACTCTCAGTTCTGTTCTATTGATCTTTATGTCTGTCCTATGCCAATATCACAATATCCTGACTGTAGCTTGAGAATAAGTTTAAAAATTGGGAAAGTCCTCCAACTTTGTTCTTTTATTAAAATTGTTTTGGTTCTTCTACGTCTTTTGCGTTTCCATACAAATTTCAGGAGCACTTTGTCAGTTTCTGCAAAAATCCTGTCCAGCCCCAAGCTCTTTAAAGGATAGTTTCTGACTACACACCTTGCACCCACAATCCCTCAAGGCTGAGAATGCTAAGACCCCAGGAAATCACACATCTAATCACTCCACCAACAAGTCCTTACCTGTCTCCAACAAAGCTTGCTCATTCATCAACAGCAAATACAATCAAATTAGGATAAATACACTCTCTTGCTGTAGAAAGGATCCCCTGTGCATCTGTAACCCTTTCCTCAATCCCAGATACCCTAGTTACTAACCTCTTAGAGCACATGATGGGAGCACTACTACTAGGCGAGGACCACACGAATCTCTCTTAAGGGTAAATCACTGCTAAGAGCACAAAACATTCCTGCAGAATGTATCACTTATGAAACACATCTGAACCTACAAAAGGTTTTGGTGGTGACTTAGATGGTTGATAATAATAACTAACATTTATGGAGCATTTTCTAGATGCCAGACTTTAAGCACTTAATTCATTTCATCCCCCCAAGAACCCCCCGAAGTAGGCACTATCATTATACCATCTACAGATAAGGAAATTATAGCAGAGAGTTGAAGTAAACTTGCTCAAGTTCACACAGTTAGGAAACTAAGCAGAGATGCGATACAGACCCAGGAAATCTGACATCAGAGCCTGTACTCTTAATGTCTACACTGGAGCTGTTGACAGTAGAGACAAGAAAATATAAAGGCAGATTTTCCAGAACCGAGGGTCATTTTATTTATTATTCATTTGTACTTTTTCTTGAGGGCCTACTATGTGGCAGGCCCTTTTGAGGCACTAGTAATAAAGGTTGACTGTGATACTCCCCTTGAAGAAACCAATCACTCAGAAAATGAATGAGTCCATCACATGTGACAAGTGACGCATATGGGGTTATAGGAGCACAGGTAAGTTCACCTAACTCAGCTTGCTGAAGAGAGTGGGGGAGGGCTTCCTACGTGAGGGGATGGTAGTGTAAGCTTTCAGTGGCAAGACAGACTGAGACAAACAAAGGAAAAAAATGTGAGAGCAAAGACTTGCACGAGGGAGCATGGCACCTGGGGAACCTTGCAGTTTCAGAGAGGTGGGTGCATGCACCATGTGGTAGAAAACAAGGTTAAGCAATGATCTTGAGCATCGTATAACTTGGTCATTACAGAGAGGCATTTAAACGTTCTTCCCATCTCAAAACATCAAATATAACACACAGACAGCACATTAGGTATATAGCAGAACCCCCTGAGGGCTATGAAACAAAAGCTTTGGCATATGCTGGAGATATGTACACTGAATATATATTAGAAAAAAGTCCAGCCATTGACATGTACTTGATGAATTCCCATCATTCTATACAAAAAAGCCTCTTCCCTGAGAGAACAATAATGTTAACTAAGACATCCTAAGGGTGCTTGCCCAGACCATAGCAAGTCCTCATTTTCAGGGAACTTCTAGTGTCCCCATTCCTCTCTTCCCTTTATGGTGACGGGCTCCAAAAGTCCTGTGTATACTGTTTCCTATCTCACCGACAGCACCAAGCTAAAACAGTTAGATGCCAGATTGTCCTGGTAATTTAACTTGGCGATTGACAGACTGCTAGTTAATCTTGCAAGACCCTGGAACTATAACTGTGGAGTAGCTACATTTAGTTTACGGATTGCAGATGCATAGGACACTGGTCTGGCAAAGAACGAGAGGAATGAAACTACCAGGATAAGGTGTCTGTTTCTAGTGGCCGTCCACTTCCTGTCTGTCCAGACCCAGCTGTCCAACCCTTGGGTTTCATGAAATACCATACCCTTATAACATATTGCCTTCTTTCAATTTACTGTTCCTCACAGATAAGAATCTTGACTATTGCAATGGTTTAAAATCCAAATCATGTAATATCAAGATTCCTCTACCTAACACCACGCGAGGAAGCCAACAGTGAAAAAGTGCAGAACTCATTCCAACCTGCTACCTACACCAAAGGAAAAAGCAAACAAATGCTAAACAACCTGAAGAGAATAGTTATTCAAGAAAATAATTTTATCAAATCCAAGTGTTAAATGGACATTTTGTAACCTGGCTTTGAACTAATGACCAAATTATTCACCTTTTTGAATAAGAAATTTCATAAGAAAACAAAGGTAATGAAAAAGCGAATCATCTGGAGAGTCTCTCCTGAATTCTGCGGCAGCTTTCCCAGCGAACTCCTTTCTCCACCCCACCTCCAAACTCCTATCCATCCCCCATAACATACTGAGACCAACAGAAAAATTTCTGTTTTATCCAGGACTTCTCTCAATCCCTTCAAATTTGAGTATTGTTGGTAACTGTCATCAGTGCTAATTGGAATGTACATAAAACTTGAGTTTTTTCATTGCACTTCTCCTTTACTTAGCATTCATTCTTTCATTGGCAAACATGTATATGAAGCACGTTCAAGTATCTCACTTGGTTCTCACAGCAACCCTGTGAAACAAACAAACAGATACTACGACTCAATTTTGCCAAAGGTAATCTGGCCAGTAGAATGTGACGATCTGGGACTAGATCCCTAAACCTCTTTCCTGAACTTGTATCATATCACCATGGTACACAGTACACTGAGATCCTATCATCCCACTGTGGGTACTAAAGACTGCCTTTGACATAAGTCAGGAAAGATGTACTCAGAATCCTTGTGTCTTTCAAAACATCACTGAATGCCTAACTATAGGTGAGCTATGGAAATTTTAGAAATGAATAAAACAGGGTGTTATTTTTTAAGATTACATGCTAATCTGTTTGCTTTCACTATAAAGTTCTACCAAAACATAGGGCAAACCAATAGTGAAATGGAGCGATATTAACGTAAAACACTGATGCACTGACCCCTGGGTTAAGATTGCCACCAACCATCGGTCTGATAAGACACCCCTTCCAAGGGGAGGTGAATGGGGACCCTTACCCCATTCTATTATAATTGCGTCCTTAACTGTGTTCTGACTTGAGTTTCCTGGTCTCATTTCATTCTCACAAAGTAGAATGAAAGAGTACACATGACCAAGTAGAATGACCAAATAGATATTCTCTCCATCTTACATATCAGAAAACAGGCTCCAACTCAAGAGGCTGTAACTCAAAGTTACAGTTTTTGGTGGAATCAGGATTTAAATTCATCTAATTACAAATGCTCACTTTATTATACCATGTTCCTTCTAGTCCACAATAAAACATCGTTAGTACCATTTTATTTCAGCTTACTGTGAGGTAGGTACTGGAATTGCTTTGGCTCTATGTTTCTAAATTATAGGAACATAATTGTATATTATTCTTAAATAAATGTCTCTATACTACTTTGCAAATATGTGGTTACATACATGGATACCCTAGAAAAATCAAGTTCTGTTTTCAGTCCGTCATTATAACTGTCTAAATATGAGATGTCATTAATTTTTTCCCAATTAAAAATGTAAAAGTCAAATGATCAACATATAGGATGTCTAACACAGCATGGAATAATTTCTAAATATTTTGCAATTTTCACAGAATTTACTTAGAACATGAATCCCTTACATTTTTGAATCACTTTTAACTTCATTTTCCACTGCTCCTCTGAGCCTTCTAAGTACCTACCTGGATAGACTACTTCCCTTTACCGTTGGAGCCAAGGTCATGGAGAAGACCAGTATGTACTTACTTCTTGCGAGGTATTGGGCACAGTTGGACTAGAAATCATACCCTCATCTGCTGGCTGTCACTGGTTGCCTTTAATAAATGATTTATCACTTCATCTTGGAGATCCCACTCCCCAAAGCCCCCAACATGAGACATTCAAATATCAATTTCTTGGTTTCTTTCTGGCTGTAAAAACAATAAAATTTATTTTTTATTTTTTCTTTAAAGTGTGTGTTATTGCCTAGACACTCGGAGTATACAGAGGGTGTAAAAAAATGTATACACATTTTAAGAAAAGAAAAAACTGTTATTAAAATTGTAATACTTGATATATACCGATAACAAAAGATGAACACAAGTCACATTTGACTTCTGCAATTACAAGAAGTGCTCAAAGTGGTTACCAGGCACTTCTGATTACGGCGAACTCCTGTTTGAGCAACGTTGACCAAAGTGTTCACCTGTGTACATTTTTTTGGCACCCCTGTATATTGGTTCAGACTTATCTGAAGTCCCTATTTGTGATTAGCTGGGGAAATACCCGTTCATTTCATCCAGTATTATTCCAGTGTGGAAACACTTTCCAGTTTTGCTTTACACATTATGAATGGTGACTTGAAAAAAAGATTCAAGGATATCTTAGGTTGTGTCCAAGGCCAAAATATCCTAGAAAATCTGATAATTTAGTAAATAAATGCAATTGCATCATAATAATGCAACCTGAAAATGTGGGAAGAAGTCAAGATCAGAGTATATTTTGGAGAGTTTTTCACCACCTTCCCTTTTCTTGAAAGTGCAAATGGAACTCAGTGTCCAGGTAATTTCAATACATAAAGCAGTGAACAGGGTACATATATAGGGCATCAAGAATTAAGATGGAACAAACCTACACACAAGTATTTCTTGCGAGGTCCTACCCTTCTTAAAGTTTAACTACTAGAAGCCAGATATTCTTATCCATCCGTCACAGCCTGCTGACGTTCAAAACATGTACCTGAAAAGGGACCAATGTAATGGATCATTATTTAGGAGACAGTGACATCTTCTGGTAGTTCATAGACTACATTTAAGTCAAAGATTCCACAGCCCACCCCACCCCCAAACCAGCCAGTTTTAAAGGAATAGGTTTATCTATTCAGTGTATCTTTATTGAGCTCAAAAGTGCATTCTTAAATTTCTGAAATGTTCAATGAAGTATAAATTATTAGCTAAAAAAACCCCACTACACTTATTTTGCTCCTTGCCTTGCTGTCATCCCTGGCTGAATTTAGTAGGAAAGGTTTTAAGCAGCCAACATTAATTCCACTTTTCCTAGTAATCAGCAGTCATTTCCTTAATCAAGCATGTCGTGGGGAGACCCTGCTCGCTGCACCATTTTTCAGGCGGGGCGGCCTGCGGGGTCTCTGCTCCCGCTCCCCACACAAGAATGCAGGATATAGTGAGGCCAAAAAGGAACACCCACGGAGCCATAGGTAGGGGAGTCATACCACTATGGTCTCACTGGAGGCTGGGCCCACCGGACACGCGACCTGCCGTCCACCTTTCCGCCAACCGACTGACCGACTCTCCTCCACTCTCCTCGACTGTTCCTCTGCTCTCTTCCGCTCTCCTCGGCTCTCCTAGGCTCCTCGGCAATCCTCGGCAGTCTCCTCAGCTCTCCTCCATAGCCGCAGCAGCCATACCAGCAGCCAATCGGCTAACCGGCCACTGCCGACGGCCAATCAGCCACAGCCGACAGCCATCCACCACCCGAGCCAGCACCCTTCCACGTGAGGCCGAGAGCCTGTAAACTACTTTCTGGGGCTCTGTCCCCACAAAGCAGTTTTCATAGAATCTCAGAATTCAAAAGGACCTTGGGAGTTACCTGCTCTAATCCCCTCCTATGTGTCTAGTTTAATTTGGGAAAATGTGATTCCTAAGTAATCATTCGATAGCATCAGAAACAAGTTTTAAAAGGCTCCAGACAAGGCTGAGCTCAGGCCCATCTCCCCTGAAGCCTTCCTGACTCTGCTGGCCTAAGTTGGGCGTCGCTCCCGTTGATCTGTCTCAGCCTGTATCACACTGTCCTGTAACTGTCTGCTTACTCAGCTACCTTTTTAATATGGTGTAAATTCCTTGAGGGCAAGGTCTAGATCTCATTAGAATTTGTATCCCAAGAGTATCACAGTGCCAAGCCTAAAAATCTATTTTTTTGGCTTGTTTTTTGAAGAATACATGAATTCGAATAATGCTAGGTGAGGTATTTCTTCCTCATTCACGCGGATATTATTTTAGAGGCCTATGTCCCTCCTAAGGAAGGTGGGGATACCTATTAAGCACCGACCATATGTGCCAGGAGTCCTCCAGGTGCCTCATGACTAGAATTCCACTTAACCCTAACGGGCCTATATAAGGCGTGGTCCTCACTTTACAGCTGGAAAAGCTTCATCTGGTCAGCAAGTGAAAGAGACAAGATTTAAACTCATTCACCGCAAATACTTACTTACACTCCAACTTATTCCAAAATGAGAATTTCGAAGAACATGATACAAGACTTGGGGGGCGGGGCGGGGAGGGGAGGAACTCAGAGCAAAGGAGAAATAAAATCTAAAAATCAGATAAAGCCAGAAGATAAGTACCGAACAATGCATACAGTTAAAGTCCTATGCATTCGCTCCAGGAGGCCTGCAAATTTGGCTGAACCTCCCAGCTGTCAATAAGTGATTTGTTATATTATTCAGAGACTTCAAAAGGGCAAATCAGGGGCTTAGAAGTACATTTACTCCTGAACTGAAACCTGAAATTTCCCCTCTGGGTCCTCAATGTCGCTATTGTTGTGTGAGAGTGAACCAATGTCATTCCTGGCATAAATGTCACAATGCAGTCCAAAGCAAGGTGTGCTAAAGGAACGTGATGTGTGTGTGGCCCAAAGAAGGAAACCAGACACAAAGGTCTCCATAGTGAGCTTAATTTCACTTGGAATTTCTAGAGAAATGGACGGATTATTTAATTTTGGACCTCCTCCATAAACATTTCTCAACAATGAGATTTTGAAGGTTGGGCAATAAAGTTAAAGGTTGTTCTCTGACTAGTACTTGGGGTACACATATCATTGCTAATTAAGGGCAGGTCCACATAATCCCTGGAGCTGGGGACAGAGATGACATCCCCTTCTGAAACTGGAACTGTCTAATGAAGATACCGCCTCCATTACAAGCCTTTGCATCTCTTCACAAAAACAACCTTAAGAGTACCTCACTGTTAGAGACTATATTTTCTTAACAATTTTGGAACTGTTCCACAGGTGAACAGTTGTGTAAAGCATCCCGCTCCACCTCCATAAAGCATACGTGCTGTAATTTTCACCTGAATATTGTTAAGACCTTACAAACAACCACCACCACCACCCTGACTTTATCTAGTTCTAAAGTTATGCATTCTATGCTTCCAGTGTGTGTATGGAATGCCCGTATTTGACTTAGGTTTGATCACTGCATTGAGAGAGATTGGCAGGTTTTAAGGACACACTCGGAAGAGACCTGCATGAATGCTGATTCCTACGTTCCAATTCTAGATATTGGAGTCTCCATCTCATTTTACTCTTATATGAAAGTCAAACACTGGCTTTCCTAGCAACCTAGCTACCACACAAAGGAACGTATCCAAAAATAAAATAAGGAGAAAAACTGGAACTGCATCCAATAGGTAAAATTAAAGTAGCTAGACCATATTTCCACTATAGGCACATTTCAAGAGAACTTTTTAGAAAAGAAAGTTCTTAATATAGGCTAGGTATATATAATTCCATATGGCTTTTGCTAGCAGCAAAATATGTACCATTTAGCCCCATTTTAAAATGGCTTAGTAGATTCAGGAGTATACCAGTGAGGGTGAGATCGGGAGACAGAAACCACACCGGATAGTTGAACAGGACATTTTTAATAAAACGACTGTTAATTAGTAGGAGGTGGTTAACTATTTAGAGGGATAAAAGAGGAGTCTAAGGAGTCCAGAAATAGCAGTTGCATAAAAAAAGCAGCAATCTCTAGGCTGAGACAAAGTGAAAAAAATTAAGGAACTAAAGTCTGGGAATGGCTCTCTTCCTCACCCCAACCCAGTACACTGAGCGTCAGGCTTCTCTGGAAAAGGCGTGGTGTCCACAGGCACCGTCAGCCTGCCAGTGGTGACGAAACTTGTCAGAGGCCACAGGCCACAGCGTGGGAAGAGAGTTGCCTGAGGAAATGAGTGGGTTGCCATAGAAGCAGCCCACTGGAGCTGCTCCAAAGTGGCAGCAGGGCTGGTAGTGTGACCTGAAGCACAGATGGAACTCCTTTGCTGGGGCTGCTGGGCCCAATGGTGAATAGAAATGGAGAACCAGAACGCAGAAGTGAAGTGTCTTCTCACTGACAGTGCTTTCCAGTGCTGCTTCAGGGCCCTCAATCGGTGAAGCCCAACAGTCTGCCAAGCTGGCGAAGGAGACAAGTTTACAGGGTCCAACTCCAGTATCACAAAGCAGGGCAGAGAAGGATGGATTTGGAGCTGGGAGACAGGAAGTTGGTAACTGCCAGTTCACTCCTTGACTGCTTAGCTTCCACATATACCTACACTATGAGTTTCTAATACAGCCGCTATTGGTCACATGTGGCTGGCTACTGAGTACTTGAAGTGTGACTAGCCTGAACTGACACGTGCTAAATGTAAAATAGATACTGGATCTCAAAGACTAGGGACAAAAAGGATGTCAAATATCTTATTAAACTTAATTATCAATTCCATGCTGAAATGATATTTTGGCTCTATTCCATTAAATAAAATATTAAAATCAATTTCGCCTAATTTTCTTTTTAATGTGGTTACTAGAAAATTTTAAATTATATACGAGTGTGGCTTGCACTCCAGGTAGTTAAATCCTCCCTGAGTAGCTGAAGCAACTTGGCTGCTTTGGATAGAAAGTTTCTAGTAGCCAACAAACTCCCTTTTGGTGAAATGGCTTTTTGCAATGCAACCCCCGCCCCCAAGGTTATATGCTTTAATTCTGGTACATACTGCAAGCACTGCTAACCTTGCCCCCCCAGCCATCCTCACCACAATTCAGAGAAGCAGCCCAGAGGATGATTTTGACTATAAACATTTGTTCTGTCATCTCCCTCTTCAATGTCAATTTTTCCAGTATAGATATATTTATGGTACCCAATGTATACTTGCTACATAAAAGTCTCAACAAAAGTAACCAGAAGAATTCATACAATAAAAGAGATAAAGGATGCAACATGGTAGAGAGCACTGGATTGCAGATTAGAAAACAACCGAGCTTCTGTTTGTTCCTGGCTCTGACTTTGGGTTAGGCCATATAAGTCTCTGTACCTGTTTCTACATCTGCTTGGAGAAAGATGGGGCTCAATTATTTCAGTTTTATTCAAACTACAACATGAAATCCTTTTAGAAATTGCAACCAGGTGTTTTGTTTTTTTAAATAAACAGGATAGATTATTAGAATCTATTATTGGAATATTAGAATACACTAATTTATTAAAGACGTTTTTGTTTCACGTATGTATTTTATACTGGTTTGCATTATAAGATATATTTCTTACTGAGTGTTCCAGTTACAGTTTGAAAGCCACTGACATAGATAATCTCTTAAATTCCTATATAGTAGTTTGAATAGTTATAGATTTGTTTTGCTCTAAAATTATTTCAAGACCAGTAAATCATGAAGCATAAAATCACAACTTCATATGGAAAATTTTATTTATCAAAGCTAAAATTTATTTGGTGCATACTCTGTGCTTACTATTAGGTACTTTCACATATACCTTTTCCTTTAATATGTAAAGGCAACCCATGTGAGGTATTTTACAGGTTAAAAAAAAAAAACCAACATAACAAAAACCTACTTCCTTCACTTATTCAGGTGAAAAGAAGAGTTATAAGCATGCCAAAGTAAAAACAAAAACAAACAAATCAAACCCAACCAAGTACACAGTCTGTTTCCGTTTCCTTTTATACATCCTCTAAATATGTCAAACACTTAAGCATTAAAAAAACCAATTCAAATAAAAGGTAATCTTTCTTGTAATTTGTGACTACAGGTGCTTTTTAAACTACCAATATTCTTGCTCCTAAGCACAAGGGACTTGAATGCTGTTAATACCTGAAATAATTTTAAGGTGATCTAGTACTTTCAAAATTTTATTCACATAGAAATACAAGCCTAAAAATAGAACTGTTTTTTAGAGGCAATTTCTCAACAGAAAAAGGCAATGGTAACAGTTCAATTGATGAAAATAAAATACCTTTGAGAAAGTAGAAAAGAAGTATAAGAAAATTACTAAAAATGTAGCACCATTACCACAATAAATGAGCAAATTTCAAGATGTGAAAATTACCTAAGAATGACATATTTTTCAAATAACCTATTTTTATATTTAGAAGCTCAAATTATATGGGGTTACATTAAGCTTTCCTTCTAATTAGAAATTCAACACAATGACATCAAGTTGTTTTACAAAATAAAAAGCAATTTCCTAATAAACAGTGACTACTGAATTGTTACAAAGAAAAATTCATGAGCATTAAGCAATTTTATTCCCTATGTAAACTTTTCTCAAGAGAAATCATATTGTGTTACAAACAAAACAGTCTGCTCAAAGTGTGAATGTACTTGACAAAAACACTTGATCTTCCTAGTGCTTTTCATTTCTTGGATAAGTTTCTCCAAGATTCCTTTTTGTTCTTTTTTTACAACAATGTAACAAAGTACAGCATATAGAAATCAGATGTAAAGCTGACTATTTTAAAAAAGTATCCTCTTACTGAATGCTGCCAGCAATATTATCATCAAATTACATTTTATAATCAAGTACTGTCTAGTCAATGATATTTTAGTGTGTATATATATATATAATTTTTCAATGAATAAATTTAGTATTAGCACACTAAACTACATATGACTTATTTAAATAATTGCTGGTTTCAGATATTTAAAAACCACAAACTACGGCAGCAACTATAATACATACAGTTCTCTGAACGATCACTTTAAAGTTATCATATAATGGTGGAATATAATTTAACAAAATACAAATGACATTTAGAGCACAAGGCTCCATCCGTGACTGAATGAATAATCAGCACATCAAAGAAAAATATCAGAGAAAGGCTTTGAAAAATAAAGCATGTTTCCTATTAGAACTTATTATTTTCTTCCTAAAAATAACTAATTATAATGTTCAAACAAAAGGTTTCCGAAATTCCTAGAAAAGAAGTAAACTTCAGATGCAGTAACAGATGAGGTCAGACTTTATCATGGTAAGCTTAAAATTAATGTCTTGGTAGCCAGAACATACAACTGCTCATTTGTATAGAAGTAACGTTTATTATATTTGAAACAAAACAGCAGAAATCTCAAAAGTTTACTCATTAAATATAGTTTAATTCTTACAAATCTCCTTTTGAAAATGCAATTCATATATGCTGCAACCTTAGAATTTTGAATTCAAAATGAAATATGAAGGCAATAGTCAGGGAAATCACATCAGAGGGCTTTGTCAAGTATCTGTACAAATCAGTACATACCTCTTCTGTCTGTGATACCATAGGAAAAAAGTGAATCTAAATATATACAATGCAGAAAAATACATTACTATTTGAGGCAGACCATGCTAAAATATAATTTACAACGATTAGTTTGCATTTAAGATGGTTAATAATGCCTTTAGTTTGAACCAATGAAATCAACATTAAGTTAAATTTTTGCATTTATTTGTTCAGTCTAAACATTTGCAGTATTTGCTCAGTACTAAACATTAGTTCATCTGAGAATACGATTGGAAAAAGCAAGTGACCTGATCGTTTTCTCATTATGCTTATCACTTTCTCAGTCATACTAAATGCAAACAAATCAATACAGCATCGAGATTTTTCACATATTAAAATGAAGACTAATGACTTGTGAAGGCAGACTGTACCATGTAGTATTTCATAGATAAAACTTGCAATGACCATCAACTCAATATTTTAAATAACACTAAGATTTACAAGCCAAAATAAACATTTGATTAAAAAATTCTGCTTTTCAAGATACTCAAGTACCTTTCTTCTCTTTGAGATTGGTAAGGTTGGTCTTTTAAAAACCTGAAGAGAAGTTGGTAAGAGGAAAAAAAGTCCTCAATGCTTTAAAAAACTCAACTGTTAGGAGTCCATGCAACTACTACGGTGGCATGGAAACAGGTGTTTTCTGTCTCAGAACCATTCACTTTCCCATAGAAGTAATTCCTCCAAGCCAACTATATAAAGATGGAAAGCAGCTCACCCATGATTAAAACTGAAGTGATCCTTCAAAAATAGGAGCAAGACACCTCACCCAAAAAGATCTTTTAAATCATTGCTAGCTGAGCTGCTGTTAGTCATAGTAGTTGGTGGCTGCGCAAAGTTCTGTGGGTTAAAGAAAGGATTCGCCTGCACACCAAAGGCAGACTGTCCTATCATGTTCATCTGTGTTCCCATCACCGAACTGCTCATACCTGGAGACCCTTGAGGAGGGACAAACTGATTAAGCCACTGACCAGGTTTCTGTTGTGATAACTGGTTCATGCTAACTTTGGGTTTCTGAGGGCCAAAGAGATTATTAAGAGCAGACATATCTGTAGGTCTCTGTTGTGTCTGCTTTGTACCAGCAGGAGGAACACTCACAGCATTGAAGTTTGGCAAAGTGGAAGGTGTTCCCAGTGTCATGGTGGTCGCTCCAGGTGTGCTTGGACTACTGAAGAAGTTCTGGTTTGGATTCACAGGCATGCTGAATCCTGAAGTCTGAAAGCCCATGTTAGCGTTTAGGCCATTTGTCACATTTCTCTTTGTATTATCGATTGGTGTAGAAAACACCATGCCAAGGCCCATGGGAGGAACAGAAGTGAAGGTACTTGAAGCAGAAATTTTAGGGGTACCAACAGAAAGGCTGGTCAAAGACGACATATTATCCATTAATGTGTCTGTCAAGTCCTTAGTCTGAAAAATATAAGGAAATTACTTTATCTCCAAGAACTCCAAATTACTTTATAATTAGTAAATGTTTCATACATTATATTATAAAGGACAAGTTAAAATTAACAACAGTCTACACCAAGTTGGCCAACCATGGCCCACAGGCCAAATTCAGCCTGTCAATACATATTTTTGTATGTGTTTATAGCTAAACATTTGTAATCAATATGATGATAAAGAACACTCATTTTGAACTTCAGTTAAAGAAATGTTGTCTTCCCCACCTCTCCAAAGACAGAATTGTATTCTTCTCATCAATAAACCCGTATTACAGAAAAATGACTCTAAGTGGTGAACACACAATGTGATATAGAGATGACGTATTACAGAATTGTACACTTGAAACCTATGTAACTTTACTAACTGGTCACCCCAATAAACTTTAATAAAATAAATAAATGAATGAATAAAAAAATAAATCTGTAGTACAAAAAATGATACTCTTTTTATATTTTGAACTTTATCAAAATTTTGTGGAAATTTTTTTATTCTTACGTAAGTACAAAATATTCTTGATTTTGCCTCTTGGTGCACAAAGACTTTTCTCAGAACTTTAGTGACTAAGAGATAACAAAAAATAATTTAAAGAAAGCACTTAAGAAAAACTTATGTGGGAAAGCAATAAGAATGTAAATTCTCTACAAGTAGGGACCTTAGTCACTGCTATAGCACCAGTGCCTAGAACATAGATGGAAATAAATACTGGGTAGGACACATAAAAAGTACTCCTAAATCAAGTTACAAACCTGACTATAATTGAAAAGCCAAAACTGGAAAATCACTTTTTGCTCAAAAAATACATAAATGCATGAATACTACATTCCTGATCATTCCAAAGTGAATAGAGGTGAATTAGTACTATAAGACCTAATATATTTTTTAAAATCCTCCTGTTCATCTAGCTTCCTTCTTCATTGGTAACAAGCACTATTACGAAACAATATACATTAGACTGTCTACGAGGAGTTGTTGGAAAATCCTTTATGCCCACACTTCTCAGAAACTGCATATTATTCTTTGAAGTACACTTTTATTAAAACACTAGGAGGCAGACTACGTTCAGCACTCCCTTACTCCTTAAGAGGTATGCTTGAAAAGAGCTGAACTCTTACCTGTTTGACTGGAGCAACGGGCGTGTGCACTTGAGGTTTAAGAGGCTGCTGGTTTTTCAACTTCTGTGCCTGCTCCTGTTCTTTTGCTAATTTTTGTTTTTCTTCTAGTGTAAGTGATCCCTTAAAACAAAACAAAAAAATCAACTGGTAACTTCATATTTCCATTTGTAAGGCAGAAGATTTAATTTTTTTTTGTAAACTATATTTTGGTATGTTTGACAATACCACGTAGTTTGCAAACTACTTCAGTGTTGGTGATTCCCACAAGTATGTTATTTTTCAAACTATTATAAGATTTAACTTTAGGTAGAAACCCACAGGATCTGTGCTCAAATATTTCCACTATGAAAGAACAATTATTATTTTAAAACCATTCATTAGAATCATATTCTTCCAGACGATAAGAATATGATTAGGTGATTTCATTTTATAAAATCAGAAGATTCCTGTTCAACTCTAGTCTATCACTCTAAAAATATTTTAGGAACTCCCCAGAAAGCTAAGGAAGAAGTAAACAGCTTCTTTCACTGCTAATACTGCATCAAATTCGACATTTGTCTTTTCTTTTATCGAGATTGCTGAACTATAAACTCACAGTATGTTCTCTTACAATTTTGTAAACCACAATGTCCAGCAGCTCCTTGGCTGTACACATACAAGTACTTTTATTTGTTGAATGAATGCCCTCAGCAGAAATTCAAAACTGACATATTTTTTTATATTGGATGTTAACCACTATTTCAATTGGAAAGTATACCTTGATAGTTTATTATTCAAAATCAGAAGCAGAAAAGAGACTGGAATTTATCAAGGGGTGTGACTGACAAAGTGCAGCTGAAAAGACAAATGAGTCAGACAATCTACAAATGTTACTATGTGTAAGGCTGAGTAACAAAGCAACTAAAAATCTTAAGCATGTTTATTCTCAACTCAGGTAAAGTCATGTTCCACTGATAACTTTTAAATTTTATAAAGAAAATTAAAGAATGTTTCTTGTTAAAATGCTACACAGTATTTGCCAGCAAAAATCTGTGGTTTCCAGGAAGTCCTATAATATAAGCAAGAGTACTAACAAACAATAAAGAAACTTACTCTTTTATGTTTATTCTGTAACCCATCCTCTTTACTTTCTGATTCATTTCTAGTCAGAAAGTCCGCTCCAATGTTGTTAAAGACTTTGTCAATCTGCTGAGTTAGAAAAAAGTCAACCGCTTGAATGACATCAAAAAATTGTGATTTTACTGCTTAAAGATGAAAAAAACCCTCAAATGAAGTATACTGTCAAGTACCTTTTACAAAAACTTAAATAATCTAAATATTGCCTTACCTGAGACCCAGCATTTGTAACTTTTGTCTCCTCAGAGGGATTCATTTGGTTTCCTATGTCCAAAGATCTTCAAAGAGTTGAATTGTGACAAAGCAATAAAAAAAAAAATGCATCTTTTTAAAATACTCATACTAAAAATAGTTCATCCACATGGAATTTATTAGAACCTAAACTGCAACTTGATACTTTAGTCTTAAATTGTTTTCACTATTTACTAATATTAATGTCTGCTTGTCCCCCAAATTAACATTTGTATACAAGTTGTTGTTTTTTTTAACTCAATATTTAATATTTACTGGAAAATTTGCTCAGGATGTCATAAAACCAGGCAAGTGTGGTTCTTACCATCAGAAAGCTTATAGCTCACTGAGAGAGAAGACAAAATATGGGGAAAAGTTAAAATCTCTTGACTCTAACAATAAATGCTATAATCACTGTGATGTGGGCCAGATTTACTCCTTGAAAAAAAGATAGTATTTAGATAGGAAGAATAAAAAGAGAAGGTTCATTTATACCTCAAGTATAAATACTAGATGTTAAAATTTTTAAAAATTATTTTTCAGGGTTTCTATGAATATAGTCAATCCATCAAACATCATAAACATATATATCGCAGAATACTCAGAGCACACAAAAGGCTATTTCACGTCATTTTACACTTTGTGTATTTAGTTCCATAAACCTTTATTTTGCACTGTGGCAGAAGCTAAAAAGTTTCTATCTGGGGACCATGCTCGTGATTGATATCAGTTTTACTACCTTTCAGGTGTCTTTTGGTTTAGGATTAGACTTGAACAGGTTCCTAAAACCATGTGATCTTTCCTAGGGGAAAGGCTATAGTGAAAATTCGATTTTAATAAACTGGCACTCTCTAGTGAATAATTTTCACCTTTCCCTTCTTCCTTGGAATATAAGTATTTGGAAAATAATTTAGAAAATCCTCCCTAGAAAAAGAAAGACACACAGGTGGATGTTGTGGTGCTACATATGAAATTAATGCTCTGTAAATGTTTCTGGGGTTTGAGAAAAGAGAAAGGGAGAACTCAAAACACCAGGGTTTTATAGATCTGAAAAATGTTTATAAGTGGTGCTCTTGGTGATCAGCACCGAGTTTACAAAGCCAGTGGCTAATGCCGACAAGAGATTTTCTCAGAAATAGAATATTTTTTATGTAGAGAAAATGCTAAGATTATACCACGTTATACTTTTGCACTCAGAAATGACATTAGATTTTCAACAATGTTCTACTTTAACTCAGTTCAACTTAATATGCTGGAAACATTTTTTCAATGTTTTACATATAAGTCAAGTTGAAATCCATCAATTTTCCTAGTCTATTCCAGAAAATCAATGATGAGATATCTTTAATCTCACTCCTAGACCATGTGCAATTCATACGCAACCTACTTACTTCTGCTGTTCTTGCATTATATGAAGTTGCTCCAGTTTAGTCTTATGTTCACATTCCAATCTATTAAGCATCTCTTTTATGACGGAAATGAAAGAATTGAACTGGTATGATAAGAAATTGATATGGTTATAATGCTTGAAGTTAGCAACAAATGTTATCTAATAAGTCATCTAATAAGTGAGTTAATCATAGTATTCTCTATTTCTACCAGAATATGACCCACTCATAGCACTGATGTCACAAGAATAGTATACTTAAACTGAGCAAATCACAATAAGCTTATACTTTATCTTAGTATGGTGCTAATATAGCTGATGAGATTCTTAAGTTCCAGAAAACATGTCTCAATGAATTTTATATCCTGCGATGACTAACAGCTATTATTCAGGGATCTTATATGAATTCATCCCCAGAAGTTCTTACGTATGGATTTTCCTAGAATAATCCAAAATTGACCATCTGAATTTGTGCATATCTGGAAACAAGCTACTTAATAATGGATAAAAAAATTAGTTTTTCAGATTGTTATGAAAATATTTGGCCAAAATACACTGTTTTCTAAAAAAGTTAGTAGAAATATTAAATGTACATAATCTAACATTCAAATAATTAAAGTTCATACAGTACATCTAACACTGTCTTTTTTTTAACACTGTCTTAATGTAGGTTAAGCTTTGGTTTAACCATTCTTATGGTCCTTCAGGATCATCATAAACAATTTGTTTGAATAATACTATATATTACAGGAAAAATCAGAAGCTGCTTTCTTCCCCTCCCCAAATCTTACAACAATATCTTTGTGCTGGGTGCTTATATAGACATCGTTTCATTAATCCTCACAACTCTTCAAAGTCGGTTTATTAATACTTCTATTTTATAAATGAGGGAGCTCAGGCTCAGCAAGAGAAAGCAATTCAGAGATACTAAGTAACTTCCATGGCAGAAGTAGAATTCATACAGTCTGTCTCTAAAGCTTTGCTCTTTTCTCCTCCATTACACTGCCTTTCACTAGCTCTACCATCTGTTTATCCTTTATCTTACCAAGAGGGTAACAAAAGGCCTATTTCCTTACCATGATGGACTCTCTGCTGGTGAGTTTTTAAAAACTTTTTAATGAAGCATAACATACTAACAGGGAAGTATTCCTATAAGTGCACATCTCAAAACATTCACGAACTGCATTTAACCAGTAGCCATATAAAGAAACAGAACACTGGCAGCACCCCAGAAGCTTTCTTCTGCCCACTTCTGCCCTCACCCTATGAGTAAACCCTCTTCTGACTTCTAGCAGTGTAGTTTTGACTGTTTTGTACTTTATTCAAATGGAATCACTCAGCAGATCCTCCTCTGGGTCTGGCTTCATTTGTTCAACACTATGTTTGTGAGATGCATCCACAGTGTTGTATGAAGTTGGTGCAGAAGAGTTAACAGGCCTGAACCACTATCCTTGGAAAGATGTGCTTGCAGGTTGGTCCTTGGCTGGTAACCAGGAACTCAGAGTTCCCACCATTCACTGACGATAGTGGCTCACTGTACCTAAACTATACAAAGAATATGTTTTATGCCGAACACCTGCTTTCCTTCTGGGACTCTGGAATTTGAGCACATGACAGGCAGAGGGTGCAACTTGATCAACCCCCAATAAAAACTCAGGGTACTGAGTCTCTAATGAGCTTCCCTGATTGGCAACATTTCATACATATTGTCACAACACATTGCTGGGGAAATGAAGCCATTCTGTATGACTCCACCAGGAGATGACTCCGGGAGCTTGAGCCTGTTTTCCCCCTTACTTTGCCCTATGAGTCTTCTCCTTTTGCTGATTTTGCTTTATATCCTTTCACCATAAGAAATCATATCCATGGCTGTGGAGAAAAAGGAACCCTCATACACTGTTGGTGGGAATGCAGACTGGTGCAGCTGCTATGGAAGACAGCGTGGAGGGTCCTCAAAAAATTAATAGAATTACCATATGACCCAGCAATCCCTCTCCTGGGTATCTACCCAAAATATCTGAAAACATTTATCCGTAAAGATATATGTGCTCCAATGTTCATTGCAGCTTTATTTACAGTGGCCAAGACATGGAAACAACCAATGTGTCCGATCGATGAATGGATAAAGAAGTTGTGGTATATATACACCATGGAATACTATTTGGCGGTAAGAAAAGATGATATAGGACCATTTGTGACAACATGGATGGATCTTGAGATTATAATGCTAAACGAAATAAGTCAGACAGAAAGAGTAGAGAACCATATGATCTCAAAGATATGTGGTATATAAAACTGAAAACAACAAAAAAACAAGATAGATGAAGGAACAAAAACTCATAGACACAGACAATAGTTTAGTGGTTACCAGAGGGTAAGGGGGAGGGGGTTCTAGAAGAGGGAAAACGGGCTCATCAAATATATGGTAACAGAAGGAGAACTGACTCTGGGTGGTGAACACACAGTGTGATATATAGATGACGTATTACAGAATTGTACACCTGAAACCTATGTAACTTTACTAAGAATTGTCACCCCAATGAACTTTAATTAAAGGAAAAAAAAAATCATACCTGCGAATACAACTATATGCTAAGGCCAGTGAGTCCTCCTAGTGAATCACTGAATCTGGGGGTGGCCTTTGGAACCCTTCCCCAATACAAGCTGTGACTGAATTTTGATTGCTGTGTGAAATTTGTTGTTTTTAAATCAAATGCTAAAAAGGTATTTTCCTAATTTACTTTACATTTTTTCACATTTTGTGTAATATACTTAGATTATTTTACATCAGAACTGACAGAAGAGGGCAGTCTTGAATTAGGAACCCTGTCCATGATATGGTAAGAAAGCAGATCACTCACTGTAAGTTAGACTATGCTGATTATTATAAAATACCAGAAGATATGAATTAAAGTATTTCTATTGGTGAAAATAGGCCTCTAAAAAAATCAACCATAAAGCTGAAGAAAACTAATACCACATTTCAAATAGAATTACATATCCTGAAATAAGCATTTGGAATTATTTTAAAAACCCTAAATCATAAAGATAAGAAATAAGAGCAGAAATGACCCAAAACTGAAGACTATCGGGCATATTATCATCCTATTCTTCCCCAATATCCACTGTCACTTTTTGCCAATTGTAACCTCAACCCTGCCATGAAAGTTATGAAGAAACTATCAAGCCCAAAACTGAAATCTAGAAACACAAACTTTCAGAGGCCTACGCTACAACTTCAGTGCAATTTTGGATCTGATTAATTTTATAAATTTCTCTAATTCCAAAACTCCATTCACTCAGCACTTTCCCCTATATCAAAAGCTCTCCTGCTTACCTCTCAGCTTGCTGCTTCCTTCATTGCTACAATTCACTTTTAGTCTCTAATTCCAAATCTTGCCTGCTTATCCATTTCTGACACTCTGTTAAACAGTAACCCTTCCCAGTCTTTCCATTACACTTCATTGAACACCAGTTCTATGTTGAACAAAATATCTTTGTCATTACTCTGTACCTCAAATTTTCTCTCAATTAAGTACATATTTTTGTTTCTGGCACTGCACTAAATACAGGGGATATAATGAAGAATAAGCTATAATACCCAGGCTTCTACGAGAGTCAGGCACATAAGTACAGAGCCAAGATAACTAGTGACTGAAGCACGCAGAGTGATAATTCTATAATCTTTGAACACATTACTCCTTTGCTCAAACATTTACCACATCTTGAAAGTTTAAATAGCTAAACCATACAGGCATTTAAAATCTACCTATTCTAGTCTCCATTTGTTTTTCTCCCACTACTCCCATACTGTGTTGTAGGTATCTCTGTGTCAAATTGATTCTTTATTCCCTGTGGGAGATAGATTGAAACGGTTCCCAATTATCTCATTCTGCTACTCACGCCTTTGTGTAATCCCCTATCTTTGAGCATGGGCAAGACCTGTGACATGCATGTAACCAACAGAATATGGCAAAGGTAATGGGATGTCATTTCTTTGATTGCATTATAAGAGACTGCAACTTCCATCTTTGTAGCAGACTCTCTCTTTCCAACTTTGATGAACTAAGTTGTCATGTTGGAGAGGCCCATGAAGCAAGGAATTGACAGTGGCATGCAGCTAACAGAGTTAGGAACTGAGGCCCTCAGTCCAACAGCCCAAAGGAACCGAATCCTGCTGACAACCATGCAATGAGCTTAGAAGCAGACCCTTTCACCAGCTGAGCCTTCAGATGAGACCCAGCCTTTAACTGCAGGACGGTGAGAAACTGAGCAGAGAATCTAGGCCCTCATGTCCTGGCTTGGCTGACCCATAGAAACTGAGAGATAATAGTATGTTGTTTTAACATCAAGTTTCTGGTGATTTGCTACATAGCAATAAATAATGAATATACACCCCAGACCCATTATATTAATATTTTTTTATTCATGGCAACTTCCCAGCCCCAAATGTGAATTAGCCCCAAATCCTACACATCTTTCAACATTCTGCTCATTTACTATCTCCTAGTGAGGCCCTCAATACATCCTTCCTCCTTGCTTTGAATCCGCAAACTTTCTTCATTTAATTCTGTGACGTATTATTCCGTTTTAGCAATATTATATGTAACATATTTACATATTTAATGCCAAGTATAAACTGAATAAAGCACAAAACTTCCCCTACCTGATTGAGATTAAGATTATTTTCAATACTCAGGGGAATCAGGTGAGGCAATACTTTTCCAGCCAGCTGCTCTTTGGTGATTCCCAACTTCTTATGAGCAAAAGTACATTTGTAAATGCCTGATAGAAAAGAATGAGTCAAACTTTATAAGTCAATGCCACAAGTTAACAGAAATTAGGAAAACAGTTTATCGACATGAAACCTCCTGATAATCAGTATAGTTACAAGTTTTCCCTTATCAGTGCTCAGAACAAGGACGCTCTTACACATGAATCAGAATGATTTCAGCTTTCTCATCAGTTTAAGCACCCTGACATATTCATCTTGTGTTCTTTTGGTTTAAGAGCACATTTAATAATGCAACACTGAAAGCCTATCAGAACCATATATAGTTCCTACAGAGCAGCAGGAAGGTTACAGAATGCCCTCTGCCCTGAGAGCAATTAAGTATATATTTCAGACCTCTCTCACTCAACCGGAGACATCTATTTCAAAGTGTCCACTTTGAAATACCTTTATCCACTTCTTTAACCAATTACTCAACATGTTTGAAACAATCATTTAATTCACCGCCACACAATCCTTCCCTATTGTCTCACCCATTTACTCAACCTCCAAGAACCTGATTGTCCCACCTACTCCGCAAAGCCTTCAGCCGTCAACTGAGCACGTGCTTCTCACTCTCTCAATGCTTTTGTGTTGTAAGCGTTTTGTATATAATCCAAAGCTTTCCAACACACAGTCTCCTATTATTCTCCTGTGAATGTACACTTTACTTACACACTTAAAGAATAACTTTATTGCGAACCTATTAAATGCTCATTTGCTGGGCACTACGCTCATTACTTCCTCTTCAGTTGTCTCACTGAATTCTCACAAGACTTCATTTATAATGACACTATTTTTATCCTTATTTGATAGATAAAGAAACTTTTCAAAGTCACTCTAGGAACTGACAGCCAGGATTGGAGTTAGGGCTCTTTCCATTATGCCAAACTCCTCAGAAAGACTAATTTCTTTGAGCCCAAAAGTTTCATGCCGTGTCCTAAAAGTTCTACGTCTCCAGAGGTCTACAATAAATTACTTGCTGACCATTCCTGCAAATATTTACTGAGGGCTTTGTCGAGACCAGGTACTAAAGTACATGTTAAAAATTCATGGCTGAGTAATATAGTTTTTCCTCAAAATTAACAAAGAACTTCAAATTCAGTAAAAAGTGAACTTTTTAAATGTTTTTGTGATCCTATAGCTATGTCTGTTTCTCTTAGACCCCAGCATTTCCAGATTGGACTTTCACAGCTTTAACTATTTGTAAACAATTTCAGAGTTTCTTGACAGAGTACTTAGCAATTACGCTGATAGAACAGATTGTGCTGTAAGGCTAATATGCTTTATCAGCATATCTCTTAGCAGAGAAAAATACTGGTTAAGATTTAAACACATCTTAAAAACCAACTCTACCACTTATCAACTGTGTAATCTTAAATAACTTACTTTACCTCTCAGAGCCTCAGTTTGCTTACTGTAAACAGAAATAGTAGTACCTATACATTGGATTTTGGAGAAGACAAATAAGATAATGTAGAGAAAATACTTATCATAAGGCCTCTTACAAATTGAGTAACAAATAAACATTAGGTATTACTATATATTAAAACTAACAGCATTTCAAGTAGCTTTGTTTGCCTCTCTTATTTGGTACCATTTTACAGGAAAAACTATATGCTTTCATAATACTTGTGAAGCTAGGATTGCCAAATGTCTTATTCCTTTGTAAATGTCAAGGTTCTACTGCTTTTGCTAAAATTAACATAGAGAAAAGTTATATCATGGCATTTATCCCATCATTCTTGAATTACTGGATGCTACATACATGAAAGGAGAGAGTACAATGGTTTTATAGATTGGAAAATTTATTTGCATGACTGTAAACGATAAAGTAGCATCAAAGGACATTAAGTTTTCAGCTACCTAAAATTCCCATGAGGACTGCAGGTTCCTTGGATGGAATTTGTTGTAAGAAGGGCAGGATATCATCAAGTACAAACCACTTATCCAAGTATTCCAAAATCTTTCCTAAGCACACTAATGAATTTACACGAACCTATTAAAAGAAGTAAATTGCATTAGTCATTTAAAGTCTTTGCAATCTAGACAATCTTTAAGTATAAATGTAATCTTCATATAGATATATGTTAAAATCTCAAGAATAAAAGTATGTTTAAAAGCTCTCATTTATTAATACAGGAAATTCACTTATATGCTAATTCCCGACTTGTTTCAGAAAGAATTTATGATGGTTTTACCAGCACAGTAAAGGTGAGAAATGACTTCAATTTTGTATCATTTTAAATAAAGTGATGAGGACTTGAGAAGCTTTACTATCTGGTTACTAAGAACATTTCTTTAGGGACATCTGAATTATAAAAAGGACTACATTCTCCCACCAAATAATTAATTTTACTGGGCTTCCAGTATTTTTCTCTAACTCAGGTTCAATTCATTCTTTAACTAAATGTTTTAACAACACTGTAAAGAATATCTATATTTGCCCTACATAGTTTTCTATTTCTAAATATATCTTTAATACAGTTACTAAAATGTGATATTTAGGAGCTCTTTTATCAAAATTTTATGTATATTCATTTGACTATTTTGATAAACATTTCACACTTTATTTTTTTTGCTGGAATTTGTTAAAATAGAATACTTCGAGCCAGGAACAATAACAACAATAAAACTCCAGTTTTCAAAGAAAAGCAGAAAACAATTTAGTTTAAAAAGCACTGTATTTCTGCAAGAAAGATGAAAAAATTTTTCTGAAAAATAATGTATAATTGTTTTCTGAAACACAAACACAAGGGATATTATACATTCAAAAAGATACCTAAAGGCTTAACTTACTCTTACAATCAGTCTTATAAAAGGAATTGCTGCGTTCTTTATTTATGTATGTATATGCATTTATATACACACAAAGAAAAACTAGAAATACTAGTTTATTTTTATTTTCTTTTATGATGTACAAATATTATGTCAGTCATGAAGAAATAGAGCTCTTGGAGCATTTTACCTAACCACAGAATCCATTTTTTCTTTATTACAATTCTAACTCATGAATCATGTTTCAGGAATTCCCTAGTTAGAAGTTTTAAACCTTACAGGTCTGTCTATGAATACAATTCAGGAATTCACATTTGCCACTCTGAAGGTAGGAGCACTGAATGTGGTGTGTAAAATGCAAATCCATCCCAGAGTTATTGTTCTAAATATTACATTCATTATAACTCCTTGTAAACAACGTGCCTTTTGGGGCTCAGCGGGTGTCTTACAAAGAGATATAAACATCCCTGGGCAATAATACAGATCATTTAAGTTTCCATGCTTCCCACTTCTGCATACATACTTCAAACTGAAGCAGAACATCTACTTTGACAAAATGCATGCTGCCATAGACTATAGTATAACGTATGTGATTTTTTAAAGGGTATTTTGAAAACTGAATTTTAAACTGTGTATTACTACAGTTGTTTCCCCGAAAATAAGACCTAGCCGGACCATCAGCTCTAATGCGTCTTTTGGAGCAAAAATTAATATAAGACTTGGTCTTATATCATATTATATTATGCAAGACCCGATCTTATATTATATTGTATTATGCAAGACCCAGTCTTATATTGTATTATGCATGACCCGGTCTTATATTATATTAAGACCGGGTCTTATATTAATTTTTGCTCCAAAAGACACATTAGAGCTGATGGGCAGGCTAGGTCTTATTTTCGGGGAAACATGGTACCACCTTTTTTGAAAATTTAATCATAAAATTAGAAAATTTCAGAAAAATGGACATTTCAAATTATTTTAATGTTGAAGAAGAAACAGACTCAGAGAGGTACAATGACTTGCTCAAGGGTACAGGGACAATTAGTAGCCGAGTCAGAATAAGAACTCAGGGTTCTTGACTTTATTTCGTACATGTTCGTTTCAGTAAACAGTCATATTTTTTCCTACTTCGGTGTTGTTTCCCATCTCAGAGCCTTTCTACCAAAAAACAGAAATGAACTAAAATGGACTAGATAACTGTAAAGGAAAGTCACGGCATTTAAATTGCTTTTGCCTATGATTCTATTAAGCTATAAATACTTATTTTTATTTAAATTCACATTTCACCAAGAAAAGATGGATGAGATCTTCCAAGAAATATCTTTACAAAATGCAAATTTAATAATAATATGCCCATTATCAAACATCAATATAAGAATTGATCAGTGGAAGTTAGGACATTTTTCCCTCTTTTTTTCTAAAGCTGCTCTTTGAGGAGAGTATTCAATGTCACTTCTAGAAAGAAATATCAATGAGATAGTTCTTATGATTTAGTTAGAGTTAGAGAAAAGGATGGGAACATTTATTGCTTCCAATATTTCCTTGACTACCAAGTAACTTAGTATTAAAAAGTTAATACTAACTTCTGTATTCATAGAGGGCAACTACCCTTACCCTAGATTTTTGAGTACAACTATTTTCCCCCATTTATATTCTTATTATTATTTTATTGTACCCTTTACTTTTTTTGAAAGTAGGCAAATAAGTGATAAAAAAAAAAATTTAGAGACACATGACTAAAAATAAATGCAGTTTATAAAAGGAAGCCATTCAAAAAGTTTTTAGGCTTATATACCAAGTTAAACTCTTATGATTATTTTAAAACTACCAACAAAATAAATTGTAAATTAAAGCAGGAAAGAACACAGAGAAATTACTCACATTTTTTATTGAAGCACTCAAAGTTAGGGGACAGGGAGTAAGATCAAGGATGCACTATTGTAAAATTACATATCAGGGGAAACTATAGCTATTTCACACTTTTACAGCACTATCTATATGTTACCTATAGCCAAGACAAAATATATGAGCAAATTATAAAGGGTTATTAAACAATAAGAAAATTATTTAAACAATGAGAAGTGTAAGAAAAACAAAAGTTAACATGCAATTACTTACAGCAAGGGAAGATGTTTGTAGACATGCATTTTTAATTCTTGGTATCAAAGCATTTTTCATGGATGGGTAGTCTATAAGATTTGCAAAGGTTGGAATGATGTTTAGACAGAGTTCCTATTAAGAAAATAAATTGGATCAATCTTAGTTTGGAAAGATTCTCATCCTTTCTCATATATTAAAAAACATTTTGCATTTGCATGGCTAATTTGTCACATAGTTTGAAATAAACTTCTTTGTATATTATATCAATTGGTCCTTTCAACAACTATTTGAAAGAAGAACAGCTTTTTATCAGTTTTCAATTGTACAGATGAGGAAATAGGCTCAGAAGAAATCATGCTAGATCATAAAACTAGCATATGGTACCAAATTCCCTAGTTTCATTCCTAATTTCTTTCCCTAACACAATTCTTCATTTATTTTCAAAAATAGGAAACTTAGGAATGTAAGTTTTGCTATCTTTCATAATGAGGGAAAATTAAGAACAGAGTTATATAAAACTATTCTTCTTAAATAGGGGGTTTCTTAGCTGTTACATATATCCATATGATGGAATATAACACGAACATTTAAAAAATGTATTTTAACACATTGTTTGTGGGAAATGAGTAAACTCATCATATCGCCTCTATTTGGAACCGGCAAAAATTTTGCAAAGTAAATAAATAGAGACCTCTTTTTAAACTAAAACACTGAAAGTTTCATAGAAAATATCAAATAGATTGAAAGATATGAATATTTTACGGAAAGTCTAATTTTGGCGAGAAAATGTCAAAAAAGCCCCGCGTTACGACGCGATTTGGCGGGAAAATGCCCGCTTACAAAGTGTTAAAAGACTGTTTAATAATATTGGGGAGAAAATGCAGTAAGGATATTATAAAATCCCAATTTTTAAAATGTTTATGTACATGTATCTGTCTACAGGCTTAGGAAAAAAGACTGCAAGGATATATCTGGAAATGTTAACTGTGGGCATCTCTGAGAGAGATTTTAATTTTCTTTATATTTTTAAGTACTTCCAAATTCTAAAACTTAAGCAAGTATAACTCAGAAACAGGAAAAAGTTATTTAAAACAGTCTTGTTAACTAGTGCCACACCATAATGTAAATAATCGGAACAGGGAACTCTGAGGATAACAAAGGATGAGTGAGATTAGGGGGATTAAATGAGATAAGGAAAATAATTAAAAAATGGCTGAGAACTTAACTGGCTGAAGAACACACATCTCAGATATCTTATAAGGGCAGACTGATCCATGTAGCAAAGCAAAGGAGAAAGGATTACTGAAGAAAATGAAGTATACATGTGCATCAGAGAAGGAGTTCTTGACAGTATGTGGTAAACTTAGACAGACATTCATTTGTAATTAGCAGATAGAAATGAATTAACTACTAAGAATCTGTTATCAAAATACTGGAAAGTATTTTATTTACTTTAACTTATTCCCAGATTTCCAAAAAGGCAGATATAAGAGTTATATCCACTCAGAACTATAATAATCAAGTGGGTGGCATCATTAAAAATAAAAAATACAAGCTACAATTTACAGGTATAAAACAAGTAAGTCATGGGGATGTAATGTACAGCACAGGGAATATAGTCAATAATATTGTTAGCATGGTACAGTGTCAGATGGTTGCTGGACTTACGGTGGTCACTTCTTTAGGTAGGTAAACATTGACTATTGTGCATACCTGAAACTAATATTGCATTTTAGCTATATTTTAATAAAAATCTTTTTAAAAAAAATACAAGCTACATTTAAGGGACCATTTTCCAAAGATGGGAGAGGAGAAGAAGGAAGGTGAGCAATCAGTGAGATACCATTCTCACATCAGTGAGGTACCAGAGGGTACCTCCTTAAGAAAGATCAGTCAATAACTGGTGAGAGAGAGAGAGAGAGAGAGAGAGAGAGAGAGAGAGAGAGAGAGAGAGAATGAGAATGAGAATGAACGATGTTGTATAATCTAGCAGTAGGTTACGAAGCAAAATCTTATATTATGATTAAATCACTTAGCAAAAGGAGGGGAGAGCCCTAGGAGGAGATAGGAAGAAGAACCAAAGAACAGGAGACTGAAACAAACAAAAACTCAAGGAAATCCAATTAGCACATTCTCAGGAACTTCTGACTCTTATTTTATACTTTCTTTATAATTGGTGATAGGAGGGGAGAATGAACATAGCTGCTATGTTTAATTTTAAAGGTAAATAATATAAAAATCAGGTTCACAGATATATTTCTATTAATGCCTCTTAGGACCTTAACTTTTGTAAACCATCTTCTACTTTTCCAAATGTTGTTCTAAACTCTCTCTAGCCTCTTAAATATATCTAAACATTTTTTAATTAAAATTTATTGGGGTGACAACGGTTCTATATCTGAACTTCTACTTTAAAAACATCACTCCAAAAATGAATTTCAGAAGTTACTTTCTAGCCATCTACCTGTATGAAGCTTGAGGAAAACAGTTTTGTTTCTTGCTCTTGCTCTATCTAGGATTCTACTAAAGCTTAGACATACTTTATCAGATTCTCACCAAGCAATGCTGATACTAGTTAGTTGGACTGGTGACTAAGCACATGTTGAATAATATCAGAAATGCTGGTTTCTAAAACTCAGCAAAGTTGCACACGTCAATTTGAATTATATATTAACTATTTCCATAAAATACTGGCTGATACTTATTGGCAAAACCAATCCCCTTAGGAAGAAAAATGGCCTTTCATCTCATTTAACCTTCCCTCTGCTCCCTGATCTCACTGAATATGAAACCTGGTTGGCTACACAGGGCCTGTGGGAATGTTTCAAAATCTATAACTGACAACCCCTTTGTAAAGGGCTGAAAAGCAGAAGTAAGTACACCTTCCCCACTCATCCCATGCCATTTGGACAAAGGCAGCATATCCTCACCTTTGAGAAGACATGACCTTAATAAGGAAACAAATGTTAAGATCAACTTCACAACTTTGAATAAACAAAATAATTTAGCAAAGACTGAAATCAGTCAAGAAAGGGACCTTATACATGTGGTTATTAGCCTCACATTAAAAAGAAAATTTTGGTCAGTAACTTTTTAAAACTAAAAGTCTGTTTTTCTTTACTACAATCTGTACTATAGTACAGAATTTCTCTAATAGTAAAGAAACTATAAACTTTTAAATGTGAAACCATTTTTACAGTGAGATGTTAACAAAAGTGTTTATTTTCCAAAGTAAAAAAAAAAAAAAAAACTAAACTAAATTACAATTTTAATAGTGATCCAAATTTTTTTTCCAGACAGAAAAGCCCTAGAACCCAATTTTTAATAGCAAAGCTACAAAACCAAAAGTTTGGTGAAGTACGTGATGTTTTAACATCACCTTTGTGACACAAAAGCATAACTATAAATTCCTTAGGAATGCTCACACTAAACTACTGTCTGCTTTCCTATGTACCTGCTACACAAATTAACTTCAATGCAGAAGGAACATTTCTAAATAGATTAACTTACTAAGCATAGAAGAAAATTATGAGTATGGGGAAAACCCACTTAATGTTTTCATAAGAAAAAGGCACATATATCTTTGACATTTTTGTTCATATGTTAATCACTCATTTAGAAGTATATAATAATCCAAACTATAATAAATGAAACCTTCTAAAATAGTATTCTCCCGATAAATAAAAGCAATGAATCATTGTACTTCATTAATACAGGTATTTGTCAATTGATTCTTTAAATTATTTATAAGTGGGTACATTGTAGTAACAGTGTATAACGGATGTCAATGGATTAATATATACAAATGAGTTTTACATAAAAGATTTTATGACTCAAACCCAAAATATACTTTAACTTTTTTCTTTTACCTTAAGAATCAAAATCACCATTAAAGGGAAAAAATCAAATATTGTACCTGGATCTGAATGGAAGGAGCCTCCAGTGCTCTGTAAATCATTGGTAGGACACTATTCTTTATCTCATCAGGAGGAGTTTTGGTTAGTAGCAAATCCATTTTTTGTAGGAAAATTAACAAAATCTGTGTAGAAAAAGGGAACAATGTATTAAGTCCAGAATCTTTATGAGATTTTATATATGCCAAAATTTAAAGTATCTTCTAAAGAATAAGTCATATATTTTGACACTCACCATGTTGCTAGCCTGAGGGCATGGAAGACAAAAACATACAAATCAAGTCTCTTACATTTCTGGAAGCACAATATTTAATATCTGCTCTCGGCTTCAACATTTAAACAAAGACTAATTTCCTAACTTGCACTTATCATCAGTAATACGTCACTCGCTCACAAGTACCAACTACTGGAAAGCTATTGGGTAAAAAATAAATAAATAAAAGTCTTAGGGCAGCAAAGTCAGATGGCCTTTAGATAGAAATAAATCATATCCCTCAGCTTCTATGAAGTTCAAGAGAAGAAAAGGTAGAGAAATGAAAAGGACTATTGGGAAAAAATCTACAGAGAAACATTTCCAATCATCCCTGCTCATTCGTTCTTTCACCTGCTGCCACCACATACCTAAATTACGAAGAACAAATTGCTCCTGTTCGTGCAGAATATTTGGTTTTGCCAAGTCTCAGATAAAAATTTCAGAAGGAATTTTCAGCTGGACTACTAAGGGGAAAAAGAGTACCAAAGAATGGTACTCATTCAGATGATGGCTTCCTTAGGCTATTATTTTGGCTGATGCATCGCTTGGTTAGCAGATGGCTCCACTACTTTCTCTCCTTGTCCCCTTGATCATGTTTGGGTAATTTGCTTCAAGGCCTACAGTTCCGTTGCTTGCCCTTTCCTTAGTCATGGGAATACTTGCCTTAACACCACTTCATTCTATTCCCCTTTCAAGGGAAGGGATGCAAACAGCCTGTCAAGAAAACTATGAAATCAGGTAGTTGATAGTTTTTTAATAAGCTATTGCCATGTAGTAGTAGGAACTAGTAATATTTACTATGTGCCATTTTGGAAATGAGTGAAACGGAAGCTTTAAGAAAATAATGACTTATTCAAGCCATACTTTTAGTAAGGAGATAAAGAAGGCCAGATTCCAACCCAGGTGTATGACCCTACTGCTCTTAAGTCCAAGACTACCTTGAATCTGGCAAATAAATACTGTAATAGAGTCTACATCAGAGACTAATTATGTTTTTCAATTATAATAACCACACATATTAGTTCTGGGGGCTGTAAGCATTTTCCCTCTTCTGGTAAAACTATTTATTAACAATAGAATAAAGATAAAATACTGGCATAAACCATCTACAAATGAAAGATCGTGAGAAACCAAACAAAAACAAAATAAAAAGAAATATTTAGAAGTGTAGGAGAAAAATAAATACTTCTTTTCCCAAACCTATACTGTGTTTCCCCGAAAATAAGACCTAGCTGGACCATCAGCTCTAATGCATCTTTTGGAGCAAAAATTAATATAAGACCCATTATATTACATTATATTGTATTATATATATTTATATTATATTATACTATATTATACTATACTATATTATATACTATACTGTACTATATTAGACCTTGTATTGTCTTGTATTGTATTGTATTATATTAAAGACTGGTCTTATATTATATTAAAATTAAGACCAGGTCTTGTATTAATTTTTGCTCCATTAGAGCTGATGGTCCAGCTAGGTTTTATTTTCGGGGAAACACAGTAAGTTTCAGTAAGGCCAACGGCAACAGTATAACATGCAAAATCTCATTACAATTAACTTTCAGAGATAACTTATGGAGAGCCGCACACATTTACTTGCTAAGGTCAATTATAATTTTAGGAATGGTACACTTCAAGCATATGCAAAATAGGTGACTGATGGGAAAGAAAAGTCTCTTATACTTACCTCAATTTTTAAAAACTTGCATATCCATTCCTTTTGTTTTCAATGATAGTCATCATTGACTAACATCACTGAATAACAGCAGATAAATAGGAAAAAATATCAATATACATACCTGGATTGGCTCCTGCTGTTTAAAGACAGGGCCAAGATCAGGTAGAATTAATTTGATGTATTCTTCTTTGGTGCATTCTTCAGCAATCAGTAGAACATTGGGTAAAACAAAAGGTACCATGTCAGGGTTTACAAATTCTGAAGTCAAACAAGGCAAAATTCTCTGCACAATGACACGCTGAAAGGCAAAAAAAGTTTTCAAAAAAAATAAATTTAATTTCAGGTCTTTAGTATTAACACTGAAGTTACAGTCTAAAATCTCCAATCCCTTTGGGTAAGGTGACCATATAACTTATGGTTAAAACTGGGACACTTTTTAAGAGTAAAATAGGGTGTGATTGCTAATTCTGCCAGGACAAAAGGCATAACTTGGGAATGTCACAGATAATAGGGGACATATAATCACCGTGTCTTTAGGAAATCTTCCTAATTCGTCTTCATCAATATGTTTTCCCTCTTAATTCCTTCATTACTTATGATTCATAACACACAATTTAAACAGTGTCCTGTATTATTAATTGTTGTTTCGTGCATATTAACCCTATCTACACTTCCTCTAAGGGCCTTGAGAATTAGGCCAAATTTTATGTTTCCTCTTTATTCTCCAAAGCATCTAAATAAAGGCCTATACAGGCAATACATAATCAGTGAATCTGAAAGACTAAATAATGGAGATACTTTGGTAATCAGGAAAGTATTAGTTTCCCAACCAGTGGCTTATATTTAGCATTCACAAAGAGTTTTGAGGCTATCTTACACTCATGATTTAATAAGCCAGAGAGGGAGAGTTAAAGGAATTAGAGAGGCCATTATCAATTCAGAAGCATCCCCTCACTGCTGGTGAGACAGTGACCTCCACCATGACAACTCATGGACTTCTCTTCTGATATTTAATGTCCAAGCACTGCCTTGACATAGGTAGTATCCTTCTATTTTTTTTCAATCCTATTTAATTATTTTTGGATGATGGAAAAAAGGTCTACTAAACTTTTGGCTTCAGTCTGCAGTCTTTTATAGCCATTATGCACCCAAGGTAAAAGTTACATTTACTTCTTTGGAAAAATTATTATAGAAAGTCAAAGTAAACTTTAAGCTCTAAAATCTTGACCATAATAAGAGAGTGAGGAACAACAAACCTTGGGCAGTTTTGGTAGAACCTTTGGTAGTCCTTTGAAAAACTGTGATTTCTGAAGATTATCTCTTTGGAATAAGGTATCAAAATACTGCAGTGTTACTGCACCAACATCATCAAAGAAGGGAATCTAAAAACAGGGAAATATAATGACTTTGATAAATATGAAAGTATTTCTCATGTCTGAAACTATTACACTGTGGTGGAAAAATATTCAGAACATTTAGCAAAATGCTAAGGACCACTTCATAAAAATTCTAATTATAAGAATCAGAATAAAGAAGTAACAAATTATTTTTCTTTTCAAGTTCAAATTTTCAGAACCAGTACCTTTTAAGTTGGCTAGAGTAAGCTTTTCTTTACACAACTAGTAAAATATTGAAAGATTAAATAAAACATCTTGACGGAATAAAGAGTACCATTTATCAATTAAAACCCATGCTTCTGAGTGAATTAGAAGGCTCTGAAATCTTAGGGTGGCCAGAAACTTCTGCATACCTAACTGTGACTATTAGGACTCTTGTTTATTTGAAATCTTAATTTTATATCAGAGCAATTATTTTACTGTTTAAGATTAAAAGAAGTTGAATATTTAATATACTCAAGAATACAGATATTTCTGGGGACTATATCTGACTAAATCTTGTTTTAGAAGCACTTAGTCTACTTTAACTGTTTTTGTCCCTCCACCTACGGCAGAAATTCACGCATACTCACCTTTGTCATTTGATCTGCATCTGGTCTTACAGTTGGAGTTACATTTAACAGTAGTTTTACATGTTCACGGACTTCCTCAGGTATATTGGTAAGTGAACTAGATCCTAAACGACTCAACTATTCAAAAGAGTGATAATACTACATATGAATATAAAATATTTAAAAACATATGAATTTATATTGTCAATAGTCCATTTAAGAAACTTTTGAAATTTACTAAAAAACATCTTTTTCAGATTAAAACAAATTGCTAATTCTACTATTGCAAGATAATTAAAACACTTATCTTTAATACCTGAAATTATTTATTCCTAAAACAAAATGTCCAGTATTTTAGACAATTTGAATATTCACTCTAGTAAATAAATGCCATGATTAAAGTTGTAGTAACAAACTTTAATCCTCATTATTTACATAATTACTTCTGTTTGTTAAGTTGATTTTATGCAAAAATTAAAATATGAGACACTCATCTCATTTTAGAGAATTTTATGAACACAATGTAGAAAAAAATCAAAGAAACATTTAATACATTTTAATGCAAGCAAATATTTAAAGGCAAATACCTGATCCAACTGCCTACTGAAACTCTTGTAAATATCTTGCTTGTTAACTTCAAATATAGGTTTCCCTTTGTTAAATACAGCATAAATGACAGTTCCTAAAGAGTACATGTCACTGGCTGTTTCACAGCTCACAGAAAGTATGTACTCAGGAGCCAAATATTCAGGATTTGGAAGACACAATGATGGTAAATTTGGGTCCCATTCTTTACAAGGAAACTTTGGCTATAATAAGACAGAAAAGAGATGAAATAGATTAAATATTTCAAATTAAAGCAAACCACTATCAAGTAGCAACAATCTAGTTTTAAATTCATACTCAGTCAAATAAAAATGTCATCACCATCTTCAATTCTAAAATTCCCAAATCCCCAAATCTGGAAAGTGCATGCAACAAATTCAGAGATAAGAATAAGAACTCTTATGACTTTGAGATTATCGGAGCTCTAGCAAATTATCACTATAAGATAGTGTGAATATGGAAAGGTCTGGCCTATGTGTTATGATACACAGCCTTCGAGTTTTATAGGTTCAAATAGAGTACTGTTTGAAACCTTGTTCTTTACCTAGCTACATGATTTAGTTAATAGTTTCAAAAGGTTGCTGTAAGATTAAATAAATGTATGGAAAACAGACCAAGCAGTGTCTGATCCATAGTATATACTCACCAATACAAATTCTTTCTACTTCCCTTAAAAATGTTTATTTAAATTACAAATCTATCTTAGAACAAATCAAGGTCCCTTTAACAACTACATATAGTGAAAACTTGAAATACTGAGTGGTTTCTTAAGTATAAATAGGCAGGAATCATAATTACTAAGTAACAGGTGCTTTGAAACCAGAAAGGCTGGATTCACATCCTAGCTCTGTTGCTTACCACCTGCCTAAAGTTAGGCAGGTGATGTTATTGTATGAACCTAATTTACTCAACTGTATTATTTCTACACCTCACTTTTTATCTCTTATTATCAGTGCTATTATTGTTATCATGCTCCCTAAATAAGATTCTGTGGCCAGTAAGTTGGGGAAATATTTCTAGAGATTCACAATGTCTCTGTGTATTTGACATTCTGAGGGGGGTAAAAAACCTACTTAACACAACAGTTCTCAAATTTAATTCCAGCATCCTTTCTTTTCTCAAGTAATATTAACTACTGTTGAATTAATGAGCTAGCTAAAGAATACTCTTAGGTACAGTGAACACTAGAAATTTTCTATACATTTAAACATACCATTGTACCATGCAGACTATTTCTACACATTTATGAGGCTTACAAATTCTCTATTCTATTCCACATGCAATCACAAATTTCCACAGCTTTAAAAAATTGGAAGACTGAAACCTTCATTACCTCTTGTTCAGAAGGGTTGGTTGATGATACACAAAAATCAAAGCCCATTATTTTCCAGGCGCCACTTTTATTCAAAATTATATTTTCAGATGTAATATTTCCATGAACCATTTTCACACTGCTATGCAAAAATGACAATCCTTCAGAAACCTATAAATGCAAAAAAAAAAACACCCAGTCATTTTTACATTAAATAAAACTTTCAATTACAATAATAAAATGTCTCATAAATCATAAATTCTGCTTCTCCCAATAAAAGATTTTTTACGTCAGGTAACAATTAAACTTCATCATAAACGCAAAAGTACAGACATTCTCAGTTGCCAAGATAATCCAAGCATAAGCAGGAAAAACCCAGTTATAAAACCAGAGTACAACTACTGGGTTTCCCAAAAATAAGACCTAGCCAGACCATCAGCTCTAATGCGTCTTTTGGAGCAAAAATTAATATAAGACCGGGTTTTATATTATATAATGTAATATAAGACCGGGTCTTATATAATATAATGTAATATAAGACTGGGTCTTATATTAAATTTTGCTCCAAAAGACGCATTAGAGCTGATGGTCCAGCTAGGTCTTATTTTCGGGGAAACAGGGTATTTAAGTTCCTTTCTATATGCACACAAGCAAAAGAAAATATAAAAGTACTTTGCTATCCAAATACATTCAGTTCCTGAGTTTGAAAAGTGAGAGAATCTTTGGTTCCTGAGTTACAGATAGTAAATGTCAAGAGATACCTTTGTCAGTTTGGTTTTAATTCTTAATATTTTTACATACTTACACTTCATATTGAAATTGTTTTTCTAAATAGCATTGTGCTCAGTTTTCAAATATTAATTGATGCTCACTCGTTCTCACACTGGATTAGTATTTGGTAATTTTTGTATTTGTGCTTAAGATTACCATGGGATTTACTAACCAAAAATGAAGACTGGATTTCTGTTTCCAGGCGTAGATTTTGGCAAACTAATTAATGCTCTCTGACTTCGAGGACACCATTCTCCCAGATTTTCCTCCAACTCCACTGGTCACTGCTTTTCAGTTTATTTTGTGGGTTCCTCCCCTTTACCCCAACCTCCTGGACTTAACCTCTGAGTTTTGCATCTACTCTTTCTCTGTGTTCTCATAGCTTTGACTACCATCCATATGTTTATTACTCCCAAATACCTCCACCTTGGGCCTCTGTTCTAAAGTCTAGAATTAATTAAATATCTGACTGCCTTCTTGACTTTTCTCCCCTTGAATGTTTTATAAGCACCTCAATCTTAGATGAATCTGAAACTGAGCTTCCCCTCCAATTCAATTCTCCGCTCCTGCAATTGTTCCCATATTAAGTTAATGGCCACTTCATTTTTTCCAGTTGTTTGGGACAAAAACCTTTAAGTTATCTTGCATGACTCTATTTTTCTTATACAGCAAATCCGTCCACAAATCTCAATACCTTCACCATCAAAATATACTTAGAATTTGACCCTGTCTCAGCCACCTTCTCTCCCCTGGACCACCTTCATCTCTGGCTTGTATTATTGTAGCAGCTACCTACTCTTCCCTTCTGCTCTTACTTTGCTACATAGTTTAATTCTCAATGCAGCAGCTACCATAGAGTAATTCTTTTAAAACATAACCCAGACCATGTCACTTTCCGGCTTAAACCTTGCAAAGGCTTTTCCTTTCTCTCAGACTAAAATCCACAGTATTTCTCTGGCTTTGAGGGCCTAACAGGACCTAACCACTCGTTAAGACCTTATCTCCCACTACTCATCTTCTTGTTTACTTTTCTGCACCATTCCAGGTATTTCACTGTTCCTTGAACATGTCATGCAAGAGTCTGTTTCAGAGACGTTGCATTTGCTGTTCTCTCAGCCTAGATCATTCTCTCCCCAGGTATATATATGGCTCGTTTCTCTGCTTTTTTTCAGGTCTTCATTCAAATGTCCCCTTTTCAGTGACAGATTTCCTGACTACCCCATTCAAAAGTGCAAATCTCCTTTCCTCCCCATCCAAACTACTCCCTCATCCCCCTTCACTCTTTTTTTCTCCACAAGCACTTATCATTGTAATCTAATGTACTATGTATTTACTTATTGTCTTTCTTCCCCCAGGAGAATGTTTAAGTTCCAAAAGGCAGGAATCTGTGTCTGTTTTGTTCACTGCCACACCTTAAGCACCCAGGATTCTGCCAGCATATAGGTGACCAATAAATATTTGCTTAATGAATGAACAAATATGTGAATAAATTCTCTAAAAAGATTCCTTACAGTTTTCAACATGAAGGCCAGTCAACAGTAAAAGAGTGTAAAGAGTACTATTTTAAAAGATACTTCGATTCCTGTCCCCACTTCATCACTTACTAGCCTTGCAACTTTGAGCAAATCACTGAATCTGTGTAGGTCCCAGCTGGTGAATTATTACAAATGACAGTCTATCAACTTCTTAATAAATGTGGGAATCCTATTAGACTCCACACCACTCCCAACTCCCAACACACAGTCCGTCACTAGGGCCCATTCTACCCTGCATAACTTCACTCTGTACCTCTAGTCCTTCCTAGGACATTTTAAAAAACGTTCATTCTATTTTTTGCATGTAAGCGCTATGCTAAGCATTTATAAATTTACACATTTGGTTTTGAAAAATACCCTGTATGTAACAGGGATTGTTTCCCATGTTTTCCCTACTCCACAATTCCATTCTTCTAGAATGGTAGCCCTAAAATGTACATTGGACAGGGTCATTAGCCTGCATAAAATCCTTCAGAGTTCCCCATCACCAACAAGATCTTCTTCTATCTTTTCAGTTTCATTTTTCACCATTCCCTGAGATGCAACCTACTACTTCTAATTGCCTGAATATTTATCCTCAGTGACTAGTACAATAAGCAATTAGGGGGTTGATAATATTTTTCAAGTGAATGTTCTCTAGTTCTATCTAATACATGTGAACATGAAATTTGTGTAAGATTCACATTTTTTAAAATGCTTATTTCTTAAATATAATTGATAAAATATGCAAGGTTTTTCAAGTCTAGAAAAGTTTTCTTAAGGTTAAAAGGAAAAAAACTTATTGCGTGCTTATTGTACAGTTCAGGCACCAATTTGGTATGTGCTTTTACTAATTATCTGTTAATCTTTGGAACCATCTTATGGTTGGGGGGGGAGTTCAGATGCTTATTACCAAGCTGCAGTGTGGCACTGGCATAAAGACAGACATACAGATCAAGGGAACAGAACAGGGAACCTAGAAGTGTTTTACTGTATGTTGTCAAATGATTTTCAACAAAGGTATCAAGATAGTTCAATGGGGAAAGAACAGAAATGTCAACAATGGGTGCTTGGAAAATTGTATGTCCACATGCAAAAAAATGAAGTTGGACCCTTACCTTAAATCACATATAAAAATTAATTCAAAAGGGATCAAAGACTTATTAAACTTAAGACCTAAAACTATAAAACTCTTAGAAGAAAACGTAAGGGAAAGCTACATGACTTCTTGGATATGACACTAAATACACAGGCAACAAAATAAAAAATACATAAATTGTATATGTTAAAATAAAACACTACATCAAAAGGACAAAAATCAACAGAAGAGGAGAAAACATTTTCAAATCATGTATTTGATAAGAGGTTAACATCTAGAACATAGAAAGGAGTCCTAGAACTCAACAACCAAAAACCTAACAACCTGATTCAAACATGGTCAAATGACTCAAATAGATATTTCTCCAAAGAGGTTATAAGAATGGCCAATAAGTACATGAAAATATGTTCAAATTCACTAACCATTAAGGAAATGCAAACCAAAACCGAATCAAGATATCATCTCACTTCCATTAGCGTGGCTATTATCAAAACCCAGAAAATAACAAATGGTGGTGAGGGTGTGAAAAATTAGAACCCTTGTGAGTTATTGGTAGAACTGTAAAATGGTGCAGCCACTGTGGAAAACAAAACACTGGTTCCTCAAAAAACTAGAATAACCACATGATCCAGAAATTCTACTTCTGGGTATAACCATAAAAGAACTGAAAGCAGAGTCTTGAAGAAATTATTTGTACACCCATGTTCATAGTACTATTACTCACAATAGCCAAAAAGTAGAAATAACCCAACTGACCATCCACAAATGAATGAACTAACATAATGTTGTAAATACAATGGAATAATATTCAGCCTTAAAAAGGACAGAAATTCTGAAACAAGCTACAATATGGATGAACCTTGAGGACATTATGCTAGGTGAAATAAACCAATCACAAAAGAAAAAATACGGCATGATTCCTTTTCTATGAGGTACTTAAGGTAGTCAGATTCATAGAGACAGAAAGCAGAATGGCGGTTTCCAGAGACTGGGGATGGAGAAGGGCGTGTGGGAGTTAGTGTTCAATGGATACAGCTTCAGTTTTGCAAGGTGAAAGAGTTCTGGAGATACGTGGTGGTGATTGTTGCCAACAATGTGAATGTATTTTACGCCACTGAACTGCACACTTAAAAATGGTTAAGAGTAAAATTTATGTTATATGTATTTTACCATAATTAAAAAATATATACTGTTAAGAGAATAAGGTAAGCCACAGACTGGGAAAACATATTTGTAAATGATGTATCTGACAAAGGACTTGTGATCACAATATATAAAGAAATCTCAAAACTCAATAATGGAAAACAAATGACACATTCAAAAAGTGGGCAAAAGATCTGAACAGACATTTCAACAAAAAAGATATTTAGATGGCAAAGAATCATATGAAAAGGTGTTCAACATCATTATTCATCAGGCAAAACAAATTAAAACTCCAAGATACCATTGCACGTCTACTAGAACTGCTAAAATTGAAAGGACCAACAACATATCACGTTTTGGCAAAGATGTGAAAAAAATGGAACTCTGGTATACTACAGTGGGAATATAAAGTGATACTACCCCCTTGGAAAACAGTTTATCAGTTTCTTTAAAAATTATATATATATATCTCATATATATATTTATATATGTAAAATATATACACATTTTAAGAACAGAAAACTATTAAAATTATAATACTCAATATATACTGATAAAAAAAGATGAGTACAAGTCATGTTTGACTTCTGCAATTACAAGAGGGGCTCAAGGTGGTTACCATCAGTGTCCGGACACTTCTGATTACAGTAAACTACTGCTTGAGCAACGTTGACCAAAGTTCCACTTGTATACATTTTTTTGGCAGCCGCAGTTTGTGTATATGTATGTGTGTGTGTGTGTACATGCACACCCACATTTGATCTAGCCGTTTCTCTAGGTATTTAATCAAAAGAAATGAAAGCATATGTCCATACAAAACTTATACATGAATGTTAATAGCAGCTTTATTTGCAATAGTCAAAAATTGGAAATAAGTCAAATGACCATCAATAGGTGATTGGATAAACTATGGTCTATGCATACAATGGACTACTTTTTAGCAATAAAAAAGTACTGATATGCATAACAATAAAGATGAATCTGAAAATAATTAAATTGATTAAAAGAAGAGAGGACAAAAGAGTACATAGTGTATGATTCCATTTATAAAATTCTAGAAACTATAAACCAATTCATAGTGACAGAAAGCAGGTCAGTGGTTTCCTAGGACAAGAGATTGAAACATAGCAAAGAGCAGGGGGGAGGGACTATAAGGGGTATGAGGAAACTTTGGGGAGTCATGGATATGTGCATTATTTTGATTGTGGTGATGGTTTATAAACTTATAAAACTGAGTGTTTCGAATACATGACGTTCACTGTATGGCAATTAATTATACCTTAATAAGCTGTTAAAAAATAAAATGATCGCTGTCCCCAAAGAAGTAACAATCTACTGTATAAATTGACTCTATAAAGCTGAAGATATTTTGCTATTCAGGGAAAGGAAAATCAGAAGTGGACATATATGAAAAAGCTACATCTCCTTACACCTAATAAATAATTTATTTAATCATATAATTTTTTATTAAGTACTTTATTGTTTCAGTTTAATGTTTTGTTATATTCACAAGGTTTAAAAGTCAAAAAAACATCAAAAGGGAACTGTGCCATCCACTAGTTAATAAGTGACCTTCTCCAAAGGTTACCAATGCTTTGTTTCATACAATTAAAATATAACTTAAGCCTAGAAATAAACTATGGAAAAATTCTAGAACACAGAAATAATTTTTAAATTACTAAGGTTTACATAAAGTAGTTTATAAGTTTGAAATAGCCAAAAGTAGCTAATAAGCTAATAGAATAAAGTAGCTAATAAGTTTGAAATAGTCAAAAACAATTTTGAAGAAAAAACTCACATGACGAATAAAAATACATACCTGAAGCAAACCATATTTGGTTTCTACATCATAAAGTTTATAATCCTTAATGTCTGGAGACACAGGGGAAGGTAGATTTTCCCAGTTACCTAGAACATTGGCTAAACTAGCAAAAACTGGTTCTGTACAAAATGCCAAGCAATCCCTGTTTTAAAAAAGAAAAAGAGTTAATTACTATCATTCTTTCCACATTATCAAAATCAAATACATAAAAGTGGTCCTCTTAAACTATCAACAAGAAGGTAAACTTTCAGATTTATTTTCAGCATTAACATAACACATTTAAACCAACAGAACAAAGTCAGGAAGCTTTGTCTATGAATTATACTGGATAAATCATTCAACAGTCTTTTAAATGAAGTGCTGTAACAGTTGTGATCCATTTTTTAAAACTTAAGAAGTCAGGGACTAAAACATTTCAACTCTGCTTTTTGAATGACTGTTATTCTTTATAGAAAACAAATGAATTAATTTAAAATACTGCTACATAATACCAATCAATGATATTACCCTTATTTGTAAGGCTATAGTTTTCAGACTATCTCAAAGGAACCTGTAGATTTCCCACAGATGCCTCTGGAGCAAGAGGAGTCAGGAAGAGAGACTGGGCATGGCTCCAGGTCCCCAATGACCAGTTCAATCAGAGCAGCTTTACTTTTATCTATTTTATGTATCACTTTGAAAGGTATCACGATTTCAAAATGTTTTTAAGTACTGCTCTTTGATGTATAGGGATATTTAGATATTCAGAAAATGTTAGACATTAATATTCAATAGCTTTATAAAATCATGCCCAAGAGCTCAGGCTCTGAGGACAAATACTGGACTTCAAGTCCCAACAGCCCTATTCCTTGACATGACGACTCTGACACCATGGCTGTGAGCCTCACTTTGCTCATCTGTAAAATGGTGATAAAAGACCACCTTGAGGGGTCATTGTGAAGACCAAAAGAGATAATGCATGTCAAGTCAGCAGTACAATGACTAGCACGGAAACTCCACAAATGCTTACTAACACTATTAAATGACCACACGTTTGAGATGCAAGTCCTAACAATGTTCTGGCTTGGCTTCGGCTCTGGCAATGGAGAACTATAAGGTACTGCCACATGACAATGATCCCTCCAGCTTTTCCTCCCTGGCTCTTCTTTCCCCTCTACAATTCAAGTTCTGTACTCAGTACTCTGCTTTTCCCTCATGCTCTTGAAAAATTCATTTTTTTTCATAGTTTTAATGGCTGCCTCTGTGTTATTTACCCCCATACACATCACCAACTCTGGGCTTTGATTCTTCCCATAGCACATTTCTTTTGGGTAGTTCCAGTGTCATCTCTGTTTTATTAATTCATTAAAAACTGGAAGTTATTTTTTCCTTCTCTGTTTCTATCAATGCTACTGCAATTTTTACAACTTAACAATAAAAAGCATTAAAGTAATCTTTGAATTGTCTTTCTTTATGATTGCCAGTAAGTCCCTAGTTCTATAATATTTAAATCATATACTAGAAGCTGCAGGAAAAGAGAAAAACATAAAATATTCATCCTTCTCCATTCAAGAGACTTAAAACGTAATAGTGAAATATAAGACATGTCAATACAAGTTAAAATAAGAAAGACAGGCGGTACTCTGATAGGTGACACTACAGAACCTGATGGTAAACTCTTCAGGGAAATAGTGCGACAAATACGGACTCAGGAGGCTCAGGACAAGTGTGGCAAGCCAAACTTAGGGACAGAGGGCTCACAACAGTGAGTGCTACCTCAGAGACAACTGGCGTCTTCTTCTGGTTTTTTTCATGAACAGAAGGGCAATACAAATTATATAATAAGAGACATATGAGCATATTTCTGGGTTGGCACAGCATGGTACAGTGTGGGGGCGGGGGACATGGGCTCATAATCCGGACACCGTTATGTGGCTTAAGTAAGGTCTCTGTCTCTCAGTTCTTCTATCTAATTGTGAGAATAAACAAATATAAAGCATTTAGTACAATTTTTCACATAGCAAATACTAGGTTTTATTCTCTTAGGCTGAAAGAAAGGATCTTGTGCCTTTGGGGGTAGAGGGTAGTGGTAGTGGTTTATTGAAGATTCCAAAGTAAGAATTACGCAGAAATCCAATATATAAAATAGATAAAAGCAACAAAACTGTCCCGTTTGAAGAGGACTGGGAAGTCTGGAACCCTACCCTCTCTTTCTCCACCTTCCTGTTCCTCCCCCATCCTTAAAATCCGTGGGTCCATGAACACAACTGGCAAACCATTTGGTTAGCATCTTCTGAATTAAGAGGGAAATACAGTCTGCTATGCAGGAAGACAGAAAGGAATAAATTAGGGGTTACGAGTGATGTGGAAAAGGTTTATATAGCTAGGGTATCTGTGGCACATTAAAAGCACTGCAGTTAAGGTTACACAACATAGATTTCATTTTCTTATCATTCTCAGCAACAGTTTCTAGGCTCATCCTTGAGCAAAATGGATGGTAGAGTAACTGAGGGCTATGGACTGACATACTGGGCACAGCAGAAGGTTAAATGTCTAGAACAATACCTGGAATACATACAAAAATAACCCCCAAATAGTGAATCAATGAAAAGGGCACAAGAAATTCTAGCAAATTAACAAAGACAGCTACTTCCAGGCAGGGACTATATTCTATACATCTCTTGCATCTTCCGTTTTGACTACTGTAGTGCTGAGCACAGAATGAGCAAACAGACTCATGGCAAATGTGAAGAAAGCTTTACTTAATATTTCAAAAATACACACATACATAGAATATGCAAATAAATTTTAGGGAAATAACTAATCCATAGGAACTCAACATTCAGTTTATAAGAATTTTTCACTAGCAGTGTACTATATAGACAGATATCATATATAAAGTCATTTTCAACTTTGTGTTCAGGAAGTCTCTTATGTAAGCCTTTATAAAAATTTACCTGGATTCTTCTAAAGGATGCTGGACAGTAAGAAGTCGAGGGTGTCGTAGTCGAGTTAACTGTTGGACTCCTCGTTTTAGAGAATCGATGATTTGATCCTTTTCAAATTTTTGATATTTATCAATCAGCTTTTTGTCAAAGACAAAAACTGCCACTTCCTATGAAAAGAATTGTGTAACTAATTTTAATCAAGAATATATGAAAGTAATAAAAAATTTATTTAAGTGTCACCATCTACAAATAACTAAAAACTAATGCCATGGAAATTTTAGCACTATTTAATACTTCTTTGGTATTGAACAGTTGGCTTCTTCATGATTAGTAAATCTAAATATTTTTAAAGGTATGAGACCCAGAGCCCTCATCTAAGGAAAACATAGGAAAAATCTCCATCGTTGAACGCTGGTATCAGAGGTATGCATAAACTGTGTATAATGTATTGTCCCCTATTTATTAATCTCTTATATAACCAGAATTCAAATAAAAGTTGAAATATTTAAAAATTCAAAATGCTATTCATAATGATAACCCTGGAGTACACTACAAAATTTTGAAATGCTTTTTGAAAGAGAGGTTGTGCATGTCAGAGTGCTTGTTTACACAAAAACCCAATTTATAAGCTCCTTTTACATATGAATAACCTATAATCTCTCTGTCTCTGTCTCTGTCTCTCCTTCTACCCTGTTCCCATCTTGTTATGGGTAGAAACTGGGAATGGGTACCAGTACAGGAAAATGCCCCCCTGTTGCTTCTCTTTAAGATCATTCACAGCTTTTTTCATACTACTAAAATCACACATCTTCCTTAACTATCTTCTTTCTTTCATTCTCTGTTACCCCCCAAAAAAAGTTCCCATCCAGTTACCCAATCTTAGCAAATCAGTCAAAAAATAGCCTTATTGATAGTTGACATACTACTACTACTGGGAACTACATCAGTGATGCTAGATCTCCAACCTAAATGCAAAGAAAACTGATGAAACTGGAAGCAAAATTAGCAAAGAATGAATGCTAGCCTTCCAAAATTCTTCGAAAGATTTTTGAATGGACCTTCCAGCATTTCCACAAGTCTCTTTCAAAAGCCTCTAATTAAATGTACTACTACTAAACTATCAATATCCAAGACAGTATCTTTCCATTTTACTGCTGTTCTCTAATTATTTTTGCCACATTATGATTACTGTTTTCATGAGTTAGCCTGGCAACCTAATCACCTAACAGAGATTCACTGCAGAATTTCAAGCCAGTACATTTCTCAAATACAATTTGTTTTAAGTTGGAGGCTCGCAATCTCTCTCTCCTTCACCTCCCACATGTATGTATATACTTGTATGTATATATAAATACGTAAGTTAAGGGTACTAGACAATTGAGTGTCAAAAAAAATGGTAACATAAAGGGACTATTTAGTAACTCAATTTTAAAATCCCATTCCGCAAACATCTGTGTACTTTTTAGGAATTATTCCATTCCTCACAACGATCTTATGAGACAAGTTATTATCCTTACTTTACAGATGAGGGGATTGTGAAGATGATAAGTGTATTATCTAAGACTTCCCAATTGGTAAGATGAGAATCAACATTTAAAACTAGTCAGTCTAACTTGAGCGACCACATTCTTACCCAATACACCATTCTGTCTTCCCAGAAATAACACAGGGCCAACACATATGGAGCACCCCAGTAAAACATGACATATGCCTTCAGGAAAACCATCATTTCAATGAGCACTTTAAAGAGCACTGATATATAAACACATAATCTTAGCTCTTTTGCTCATTATGAGACACAAGACAACCAGGAGCTAAGAGTGTTATGTAATGTTAATTTGAACTAAAAACAAATGACCTAGATGTTCAGGTTCCTATCTCACTATTCATGTTCACAATCTTATTTTAGTAAGTGTTCTGCTATAACACATTTTATAAGTGCATCTAATTTAAATGTGTTTATTTTTTCAAGATGTTTTACATCTTAAAAAAAAGATCATATGAAATGGCTGGCGCTCTTGCAGTTTTGCCACTCTGAAGGAGGAAGGAACACTGCAGTTCATAAAGGAAAGAAACAACGCAATATTTTCTCATTTATTTATTGTTTTAGGTCAAAGATGAAAGATTCCTACATGGGTCACAATAGGTTATCAACTACTTTAAAAATATTTTCTTTGTTCCAATTAGTTGGAACTTATTAAAATGAACCAATTTCAACTAAGTTGTTACTAATTAACTAACCCTTTGGGCCTCATACTGACTTCCTAAGAGAAAACTCTCAGCCTGAACCTCAAAATCTTTGATCAGAACAGATAGTCTTAACATCCAATTTCTAATTTGTGTTTTCTTTCTACTACTTCACTATGCTACCCACTCTGCTAATACATTATCACTTGTGTAAAAATCCTGCCACCTTATATGTATTACAAGCTTCTTGAAGAAAGAAACTATGCCTTAAATATCTCTGTAGTCACCACAGAAGATACTATATACCTAGAAAACACTCAGACGCTTATTGCCTACTGATAGTCAATAAAAATAAGCAATTATTAGAGGCTTTTCATTATCATCTTGAATTAAAATATTTTTCAACTTTTCATTATGAAAATTTCCAAACATACAGAAAAGACAATGTAGTGCAATCATCAATATATCTTCCATTTAAAATTCAACAACTATTAACTCTAATTAAAATTTGAGGCTCTTTTTTTATACAAAAATCACTAAAACAGAATGTAAGTAACATTTAGCACTCTATTGTTTACTTATTCACTTCGTAGTCTTTAAACTATATTAGCAAAGAAAGTTATCCACTAAAAAATATTTTTTCAATAGCTTAGCTTTAAACAAAATTATTCTAAAAACTAATATTTACCCAAATGGAAGCTGTATCTTTTGATATAGGACTAACTTATCATTTACCCTATCTAGGTAATGTGTCATATACGTCAATGGCACATACAAAAATGTTCATAACATATATCAATAAAAGAAAAACTACTATGTTCAACAACATAGATATATTTCATGAACAAACATTTAAGGAAAAGGAGCTAAACACAAGAGTCCACATCATGGTTCCATTTAAATAAAGTTCAAAACCAAGCAAAATTATTCTGCAGTGCCAAAGGACAGGGTAGCAGTTATCCCTGGAGAGAAGGTGGTGGTGGTGGTCGGGGAGGGGAGGGGACGGGTACCTGAGAAGACACGTGTATTAGCAATGTTTTCTTGATCTGGGTGTTGGTTACACGAGTGTGTCCACTGTGAACATTCATCATGCTGTACACTCATGATTTATGCACTATATTGTATCGGTTCTTAAAAATAAGTTTATATTTACAAAATTTAAAGAGACACAATTTTTATTCCCTAAATGTCACTTTGAAATGTCTTCAGCATCTCTACTGAGATTCTAGAAAGAGTAATGGCTAGGAACTAAAAGAGCTGCTTATAAACGAACACTCAAAAAAGAAACTGAAAAATACATAAGCCTAAATAGAATCTTCAAATGCTAATAAGGTATCATTAAAAGATCTAGCCATTTCAACATGTTTGCATATTGTATTCGCTTAAGTTTATCCAAATAATAACTTTTTACAATCTTAATTGTTTATTTTGTATACAAAATTGTCCCAAGAACTGCAAAAAATGTCTTAAAGAGTCTCAGGAATCTTTCATTTCACTTTCATAAATTACTCATTATGAGGTGTTTCTTCAAAGAATGTCTTTCAAAACCAACAGAAATAGACTTTTGGAAGCAGAAGGCCAGAATAATAATACAAATGTCTAATCAGGTACAATGAAGTTACCAGCCACACAGGTACATTTTTATTTACCAATTCATCTTGCTGCATTCAGGTTTCACAAATACGTACTTTTGATGTTCTGTACATGTTATTACTACTCTTCTCAAAGGCCTTCAAACATGTACATTAAAAAGTCAAAAGTTGTACATGATTTGAAAATTATAATTGTAATTCAGCATGTACTAAAGTGAACTTGAAATAACCCTAGGAAAAATACACAGATAATCTTTCAAAGGGTATACAAAACCTGAAAATACTACTTATATAAGGATTCTTTTAACTTGGAAATATTGTGTGTTTTTTTGTGTTTTTTGGACAATGTTATGTTGTGATACTTTTCCTGAAGATTATGTAAAAAAAAGTGAAACGCATTTGAGGAGAAAGAGAAAAAAACAAACTTTAAGTATAATGGCTTAAATATCACAGGATTTATTTCACTGTCATATTGAGCTAGAAAACATGTATTTTTAACTATTAAAACTAGGTATGAGAATCTCCTAGCCCAAAGTTCCTAATCTGGTGTCTACCTCAGAGTCAAATTTAAGATCATATATTCTGCTACAAAACACCACTGCAATCAAGTACACTGTATGCTAGATCAAGAAAGGCTGAGACGGTAAGAAAGATATTCTCAGCTTCAATGTTCCTTTATGGGGAAAAAAAGGACTAAGGTGAGTACCCTTGTCCATTATTTTTCTCTCATTTTCATATATGGTAATCCTAGCCACATGTGGCTATGGAGCATTTGAAATGTGACCAGTGGAACTAAGGAACTGAATTTAATTTTATTTAATTTTAAATAATTGAAACAGCCATATGTAGCTTGTGGCCACCATATTGGATAGCATAGCTCTAGATTACCTATGACTCCCTTTTAATAAAAATGAGGAAACTGGGAAAGAATTACAATTTTTCATATAGTTGAGAAATTAAAATGAGGCTACAATGCCAAAGTAGTTAGAGACTTAGCTGTTCCTTAAGGAAATAGCCAGTGGGCCAGACAGAATAATCAAGTCTGACCCCTGAGGTCTGAAAGAGGCAAAGAAAAAAATTCAAAACCATATTCATAGAGAGCACTGAAATATTCCCAAACTACCTTTTTCCTCAAAGCAATAAATTTTTTTGGGGGGAGAGGGAGGATTGTAGTAAGGTTTCCTAAGAAAACCCAGTTTTAGCAATTGAGAATTGCTGTATTATTATGCAATATCTAATCAATTATCTATTAATTGTGCCTGTTCTCATGTTCTATGAGCAGCAACAGAAGCTCCAATATTATCAGAGGTCAGCATACGAACTGCTATTTAAAACCCAAATACCTAGAATGCTTTTGGTTAAGGACAAAAACACTATTATGTTACCACATCCTTAATAAGTAACACAAAATTTGGTAAATTTGGTGCTTTTTCATTTTCCCCTGTATAATTGATTATAAAAGCAATTTGTGCTAATGTTGGAGGTTGGTCATTACATAACTTATGACCTGATTAATGGCTTTTTACACGTAAGTAGTCAATACTCAAGAAATCACTTATTTTGTGGATGAGCTTTTGGTGAATTGAAAGAAAAAACAATGTTCAAAAATGACAAATCAATCAACATTTAAAATACAGAACTTTGGATTTAGACTTCCAACCAAACGACAGATTTATAGGTCAGGTACAGACCACATACCAGCAATCTATCACAGGGCCAAGATTCCCACTTCATAAAAGGATAATCAAAGCTAATTCAATATACTTATGTAGGAAATAAGCTGATTTTGAAAAAGTGACAAATAATACAAACTCACAATTGTATGACTGTTACAGTCACTGGAAAAATATGTGTAATAAATCTCATTAAGTCTTACAATCCAAATGTTTCGCTTGTAGAGAAGTAAAAGTACTTTTGGAAATGGTGACTTTTCTTTTTAAAGAACATCCTTCTATAGAGGTTTTAAGTATGCAAACTTTTTCAAATCTTTAACAATTCTAACAGAAAGCTATTAGTAAAATATAACACTAACGATCCTCCACATTTCTAAGAACCATCTGTTGGTCTCTTAAATCAAATTTAAAAAAAATAATACAACTCATTCAAACTACCCCTCACTATAAGAACAGTTAGTTTTAAAATAACTTTGAAATCAATATCCTTAGACACATTACTGATTATACTCCACAAATGTATCCCATTATGATGGTAAAAACTATCAGATTAAACACAAAAGAATATTATAAAAGTCTATTTCCTAGAAGGCTATAGAATAAAAAAGGGAGTAAGAATGCACTAAATAAGAATGCATTTTAATGTCAGAAAATTTTAACTGGGTATTTTTACCAACAACTTATTGACAAATATGAAAAGGAAAATGACAATTTTTATTCTAAAACATACACTTCACTAAATGTTAAAATCTATTTTAATATTTAATAAATACACATTTGCTCAACTGATTTATAATATTTAATAAATACACATTTGCTCAACTGATACATTTATTAAGTAAGCAAAATTATGAGATGATACATCAAACAATATATTCATAACCAGGAGATTCAGGGTGTGTTTAGAAGCATTTGTTTTTGTAGACTTCATTAGGTGAAAAGAGAACTAAAGAACCCACCACTTTTGGCATTTCTTAAAATAAACATGCATACACACACCTTATGGTACTTACTAGCATGTGTTTTTTCCACTTAGACTCAATTAAAACTTACCTGTTTTGTTGACTTTTTTGTGCCATTAAATATCTTCCAAGCTAGTCCATTGCCACCACTGGCAATGTGTCGACCAACATCGAATTCTCTAGTGACAGGATTTCCCATTACAGCACTAGTGACATCAGCTGTCACTTTCGTAACAGTATTCTTCAACTTATTAAGCATGGACTCCATGGCTGCAATACTGGCTACAGTTACCTAGAAACAGAGGGATAGGGGAGCTGTGATCACTTGTTTTTACTTGTTTAAGCACTTAACATTCATGATTTAGTCCAAAAAGCTTAGTATACCCAAACAATGAGCAAAACAGTCCTATAGATAAAAGCTACATGTTGGTTTGGTCTTTAGAGAACCCAATATAACTTGGATGCAAATATAAGTATAGGAACCAAACTGCTCCCTCAACTTCAATTGTGACAGCCCAGGAAGAGAGAAAGACATATTCACATTTGACACTGACATGAATGTTATTCAACTAGAAGAGTATAACTTGGACCCTTTAAGACTTACACTGGTGTAAAGTGTCTGAATCTTCCTTCACACTAAAAACAACCATATAAAAATGGTTGAAAGGAGTTAATGTTATACTAAGGAATAAATTTGTATTTTATAAAAGTTCTGTTCATTAAAATTGCTGTTGAACTATGAAATCATTTGAAAATATTTTCTAAAAGAAAAGAACTGATGACAGAAGGACAATAAAACATGCACAAACAGTAGGTCACAAAATACTTTTAAAATTTTACACACTTCTGGCCATAATCGAAGAACAAAGACTGAATGTACCCTCTCATTTTGAACAACTACAAAATGGACAAAGCATATATAGGAAACATTTCATACACTGAACAGGCAGCACAGCTATATGATCCCAGTGAGAAAGCAAATTAAGGTGAACCCTAGGACTGCCCCAGCTTTCTGCCAAGAGGCACAATGCAAATTACAGACCAGAGAGCAGAATTCCAAGCAGCAGTCTAGCTGAGTTAAAAAGTTGAGGAAGCAAACTGAAATCAAGGATGCTGAGGTGGCTGGGAGGATTTCAAAGAGAAGGGGGAAATTTTTTTTTAGAGAGAGAGAGAGAGAAACTCTGCTGAAACAGAGCTACAGAAAATTGCATAGGGGTCCCCTTGATGCTTTACTGAATACTAAGATGCACATGCGTGGTGTGAAATAGCACCAGCTCAGGCAAGGACCAACTACAGAGCTGTGAGCTGAATTGCTCCAGAGTTTGCGCCGGGCTGCAAATCATTTAATTTCTCACCAGCTAGAAAGAGTCCTCATTGATCATTCCAGGCATTCAGTAGAAATCCCAGGACCATGCCTTACTAGTAGGACACACTGTTCTTAGATTAAAAGCTGCTCGAAATCAGCCCTAACAAACTAAAAGCAACCCTCAAACGATCAAACTAATCACAAATTACTTAACTACCTACCAGAACAAAACCCAATAGTCATGAAAGACAAAATTTTCAGATACTAAACAATATAATATTTACAATGTTCAACATGCACTCAATAACCAGATACACCAAGAAGCTAGAAAATGGGATCATAATCAAGACCAAAATCAGTCACTAGAAACAGATTCCAAAACGAGAGATTATAGAATTAACCAAGGCATTAAAAAGCTATCATGTACAAGTACTTAAAGGAAAGCATGAACATAATGAAAGAAAATGGAATATTAAAAAAACCCAGGCCGGCCAAGTGACTCAGGTGGTTGGAGCGCGGTGCTCCTAATGCTGAGGTTGCTGGTTCGATTCCCACATGGGTCAGTGAGCTGCGCCCTCTACAGCTAAGATTGTGAACAACAGCTCTCCCTGGAGCTGGGCTGCTGTGAGTAGCTGAAGGTCGGCGTGAGCTGCGGTGAGCTGCCATGGGCAGCTGTGGGCTGCCGCAGGTTGCTGTGTGCTGCCGTGGGCTACCCTGTGCCATTCCTGTGGCCAGCATGAGTGGCCGCGGGCAGCAAGAGCTGCTGGGAGCTGCCGATCGACCACCAGCAACCGACTTCCTCAGCCGGGGCGCAAGGCTCATAACACCAGCATGGGCCAGGGAGCTGTGTCCTACACAACTCGACTGAGAAACTACGGCTTGAACTGGAGTGTGTGTGTGTGGCGGGGGGAGGCGGAAGAAGGGGGGAAAGAACCCAAATGAAAGTTCTAGAGATGAAAAAAGAAAATCTCAAATAAAAAATTCAGATGATGTAATTAATAAATTACAGTATAAGAAAAAGAGAGTAGCGAAACCTGTAGAGTAAAAGGCTGAAAAAAAAATGAACAAAGTCTCAGTGACAATATCATGGTCTAACATCTATAACTGGGTCCCAAAATTAAGAGGGAAAAGGAAGAAATACTTGAAAAAAACAACGGCTAAAATTTTTCCAAATTCAATGAAAACTATACAAAACACGACGAAATTCAATGAACCATAAGCAGGATAAACACAAAGAACACCATACTTAGATTTGTCATATCAAATAGCTAAAAATCAGTGATTAAGAGAAAATCTTAAAAGTAGCTAGACAAAACAGGCAAATTATATAGAGAGGAACAAAGATAAGAATTTTCCCAAGGCTTCTCATTAGAAACTGCAAGCAAGAAAACAACTGAATGAGTCCTAAAAGAAATTACTGACCTAGAATTCTGTAAGTCCTGGGGGAAAATACTTCAAAAAATAAATGTGAAATAAAGACTTTTTTAGAATAACAAAATCTGAGAGAATCTGTTGCCAACCGATTGGTACTATATTAAAGGAAGTCCTTTAAACAGAAGGAAAAAGATAACCAGATGGAAATCTCAATCTACAAAAGGAATGAAGGATACTGGAAATAAAAATTATGTGGGTATATAAAAAACACTTCTCATGTTGACTTTAAAATATAGCAGATCATTTAAAGTAAAATTAACAAAAGTGTAATGTGCTTAAGTAAAAAAATGACAAAACAAACCAAGGACAGGAGAGGAGACATGAAAGTTTATTGCTGAAATATTCTTATGTGAGGTAGCATAACATCATTTGAAGGTAGACTGCAGCAAGTTAAAGACATATTATAAGCCCTAGAGTAATAACTAAAATAATAAAGATATAGCTAAAAAGCCAATAATGGAAATAAAATGGAACCCTAAAGTAAACCGAATACAAAAAGAAGTAAGAAAAGAGGAAGAAAGGCACAAAGAACAAATGTGAGAAATAGAAAACAAATATCAAAATAGATTTAAAATCTAACCATTTAAATAACTGCATTAAGTGTAAATGATTTTAAATTCCAATTAAAAAGCAGAGACTGTCAAACTAGATAAAAAAGCAAGACCCAACTATCTGCTGCTTACAAGAAACCTACTTTAAAACCACTTTACAAAATGATTTAAAAAAGAATGTGAAAATATACCAAGATGGAGTGGCTAGTATATTAATAACAGAATAGGCTTCAAGACAAAGAGGGGGATTTCATAACGATAAAGTTGTTAATTCATCAAGAAGACATAACAAACCTAACTGTGTACACACTCGGTAAGAGAGCTTCAAAATAAATAAAGCAAAAACTGATAGAACTGAAAGAAGAAATAGACAAATCCACAATTAAAGTTGAGACTTCATGGGTCCTCTCTCAGTAACAGATGGATATATACAGATCAAGGTAGACAAAAACTCGGTAAGGATACAGAAGACCTGAACAACACTGTCAAACAATCTGACTTAAAACACTCCACAACAGAAGATTTTGTTTTCATGTACACATGGAACATTCCCTAAGACAGACCATATACTGGGCCATAAAATACATCTCAACATATTTAAAACTACTGAAATATATGTTCTTTTACCACAATGAAATTAAACTAGAAATCAGTAATCAATATCTAGGAAAAAAATGAAAATACTTGAAAATTTAACAACATTTCTAAATAACCCACAGGCTAAAAAACAAACCACAGTGAAAACTTTTAAATATTTTTAAGAGAATCAACATAAAAAAAATCTGTGGGATATAAGTAAAGCAGTGCTTGTGGGAAATTTGTAGCTTTAAATATTTATATTGGGGGGTGGGGGTAGTCCAAAATCAATCGTCTAAGCTTCCACTTTATGAAGCTGGGGGGAAAAAAGAGAAAAAAAAATTAAATTCAAAATATGTAGAAAGAAGGAAGAGAAGAAATCAATGAAACAGACTAAATTTAATGTAATTTAATACTCTGATAGAGAAGTAAAAAAGAAAAAAACATCAATAAAGCCCAAATCTGTTTTTTTAAAAAGATAAACCTCTAGCTACATTAAGAAAATCTTAAAAAAGAAGACACACATGCGGTTCTGGTCAAGATGGCGGAGTAGAAACAAGCCCAGGATGTTTCGCAAGACCAGGGGGTGAACCAGCTGAAACTGCCTGAACCAGCTGGAGCAACCTGAAAGACCCTCCAGTGACCTCCTCATGAACTTTCCTAATTATGCCTCATTATAATACTAAAATCTCCACTCAGGAGTGGACCGTCATTTTTGAACATGGGATATATGTATAGCCATGTGTCCTGACTGCGTGTGCTGAAATGTCGCTGCCTGTACCTGCAATGATGAAGCCTACCTTGATAAACACATATGATTTCCCCTAATAAAGGTGAATTAGATTAGCTTAAAAAAGAAGATACAAATGACTAATATTAGAAATAGAGGAAATAGTATAGATTCTAATTCTATATAAATCTTACAGATTCTAAATAAGGTGTTATATAATGATCTTATTTATGCCAATTAATTCAACAACTTGGAAATAGTAAATTCCTTGAAAGCAACAACTACCAAAATTGACTCAAGAAGGAATAATAATGCTATATAAAATAAATTCAATTCATAATTACAATCCTTACCACAAAGAAAACTCCAGGCTCAGACGGTATCACTACTGAATTCTATCAAACATTTAAAGAAAAAATAATACCAGGTCCATACAAACTCTTCCAGAAAACAGAAGAGAATAGAGCAAGGCCCGTTTCATGTTACAGAGTCTGTATTGCCCTGATTCCAACTCTGAATAATGACATAACAAGAAAACTTCTGGGTGGTGAACACACAATGGGATTTATAGATGATGTAATACAGAATTGGACACCTAAAAAAAAAAAAAGAAAAAAAACTGAACACCAATATCCCTTATTAACATGGAAAAATCCTTAACAAAATTATTAGCACATCAAATTCAACAAATGCAACCCCACAAACAAATGGGATTTATCTCAGGAATGCAAGGTTGATTTAACACTCAAAAATCAATCCATGTAATTCATCATGTTAACTGAATAATGGGGAAAAGAAATCATCTTACTAAAGGCAATAAAAATTTTCAACAGAATTCAATACCCATTCATGATAAAAACTCTCAGCAAACTGGGAACAGAAAGGAACTTCCTTAATCTGATCAATGGCATATTTGAATACCTACCGCTAGTATTACATTTAAGATAAAAGATCATTTTCTCCCTAAGTTTGGGAACAAAGTAAGGATATCTACTTTTACCACTTCGATTCAATATTCTAATGGATGACCTAGCCAAAACAATAAAGAGAACAAAATAAAAGGCATGCAGATTGGGAAGGAAGAAGTAAATCTCCTTATTCCTAAATGACATGATCATGTACATAGAAGGTCAGAAGAAATCTATAAAAAAGCTACTAGAACTAATATGTGTGTTTAGCATGGTGGCAAAATACAACAGTACATTTTAAAAAGACTATTTTCTATGTACTGGAAACAGACAACTGAACATTGAAATTTCAAAAATACCATTTTAAGGTTATGAAATACCTATGGATAAATTTAAAAAGATATGCAAGACTTATACAACAAAAACAACAACAAAATTGCTGACAAAATTGAAGACAAATAAATGAAAAGATTGTGCTCATGAACTGGAGGACTCAATACTGTTAATATGTCAATTCTCTCCATCGACGTATAGACTCAAGGCAATCCAACCAGAATACGAGGGGCTTTTGTAGAAATTGACAAGCTGACCCTAAAATGTTACTCTAATAAGGGGTCCACAGGCTTCACTAGATTGTCAAACGGGTCCATGGTACAAAAAGAATTTGTTTAAACAAACTTCAAATCTTCAACTACTCTTTCCTGAAACTGATTCACCTCAGAAAACTCTGTATTCTGCAAGTTCTCCTGAATCAACTCTTTTCTTTCTTCACAATTTTCTCCCACTTTACCAAAGAAAAGTATTTTTCTCAGCCATCCCAGTTTATTATAGGGCATTTACTTGAGTATAAAAAACTTTGGGGGACAGGGAGAAGCCAATTCAAGAATGCATTAATCCTAAGAGAAAGTCCCTTATGAGTAAAGCAAATCAAATTTGGTAAGAAATACTGAAGGAGGTTGTGCTTTACTTCTTCCAGGCCAGATATTAACAGCAAAACCCCATGCCTTATTTATATCACAGAATTATAATTAAGAAACAAGATGATTGTCAAAGGAATGTACAGGAACAAATTTATTTTAATTAAGAAGCAAAAACTTCAAGGTTTTCATGAAAGTAAAACAATCACAATATAGAAACCAAATCCTTTGTAACTATCTAACGCTTGACAAAATAAAATTTCAGACGCCATCAACTTAAAAGCATGCAAAAGAGTACACTGCTTTCCAAAATTATTTAGAGAATACACAAGCAAAAATATTTGGAAAGCCACTGAACTAAGGTAGCATTAGTTTGTATCCTGTTTTCTCTGTTTATTACATTATATTTATGTAAATATAACCTACTTTCTTCTATTAAAGATTTGAACTATCTGTAAATAGAAACAGCTGCACTTTCCCTTTTTAATTTAATGCTGTATTTCTGTAAGCAGTTAGAAAATGTTGCTACTGGCAGTATGAAAACATTTATTGCTATGCCAAGTTCTCTATGAACATCTGCTGTGGATTTTGATGGGAAGGTGAAGAGACACAAAAATCTTATTTAAAATCTATATATCCATTCTTCTAACTCTGCCTGAGTAGACACATAGTACATGCACTTGTTAGACACTGGGAATACAGATGTAAATGGAAACATTTCTGCTCTTCAGGGACTCAGTCCAGTAACAGACTCAGACATACAAAGATTTATAGCAATTAACTAGAGGTATGAGTGTACCATGCTATGGGAACACGAAAATGGGCTCAAAAATTAAGTGTTTTTCAGATAGAAAAAAATGGGAAGGAGCTTTCCAGAAAGAAGGATTACCATGTGCCAACACATGGAGGGGAGGAAGACTATGATGTGATTTGGAAACCATAAATAGTTCAGTATGAAAACAGAGAATATTTTCAGAGTTAATATTCAAATTTGAGATGCCTGTCCATCATCCAAAGAGTAAACATTAGTGTACACAAGGTAGGAACAGACGTGGAAATTCATCTGGTGATTTAATATTTACTGAGTACCCACTGCCATGTTTCCCTGAAAATAAGACCTAACCAGAAAATAAGCCCTAGCATGATTTTTCAGGATGACATCCCCTGAACATAAGCCTTAATGCGTCTTTTGGAGCAAAACTTAATATTAAGACCCAGTCTTATTTTGGGGGAAACACGGTAGTTACTTGATACCATATGAGAAACAGGGGAGAAAACAGCAGCATTAGCCCACAATGTATCGGCCTAGTGATAAAATGCTACAGAATACATACAGAGTGTCACAGGAGAAAAAGGAGGAGGAACAGATGGAACAAAGTTTCCCCAAAACAGTAATGCTAGAGATGTCTTTAAAGGTAGGAATGAACTAGACAGTGAATGGGAAAAGTGTAGGAGTAACAACAAAGCAGTTCAGATTAAAGCTGGAGTGTAAGAAAGAAGTATGGCAAAAGAGACAGAAAAGCCAGATCACCAGTATTAAGTAGTAAGAAGAAATCAAGCTGCTGTAAGACACTGAAGGGTTTCAGGCATGCGTAAGATCATCAACCACTCCACTAAACAGAGTGAATGATATACTCGTACTAGGGATGAAAATAAGGCACACAGCAAGACTGAAGAGCACATCAATATGTAGTTCAGGGAAGATGTGTGTGTGTATATATATATATAGAGAGAGACAGTGCATGTGTGCACGCGCGCAATTTAGAGTATACAAGCAGAAGACAAAGGAAAGAACACTTGGAAATAGGGAGATGACAGGGAAGAGATGGTGGATGGAGGGGGTATTTCAAAGGTGCTAGTTAAATGGATGTTTATTTTATAATTACATATCAGACTTCATTATGCACTTTTATGTTTAAAATTTTAAACAAATTTTAAAAGAGGGAGACGTTGCTGAATTAAGAAAATAGCAGTAAAAAAGAAGAAAGAAAAAATTAAGAAACAAGTATGAAGAAAGCTTAGAACGAAGGGAGCTTAGTGACTAATTAGCTAAAGGAAGGAGACAAAACTGCAAAAGCCAATCACGTCAATTTCAGATTCTAGGCAGAAGACAAAAACCATTTACCAAGGCAGGTCTTAGAAAACACAATTATTTGTTTTGTGGGAGGAAGAACTCAATGTTGGATTTGAGTTGCTTCAGTGACATGCAGGCCAAAAACTTAGAAAACATGTCTCAATTGAAGATCAAAATTTGGGCACCATGATTTTAAGCAGTACAGTAGTTAAAAAAGACTGTGGGCTTGAAAAAGGTGACCTAAAGAGACCCAAGAAGAATATGGCGAAAGTAACAGAAGGCTAATGAATGAGCTTGTAAAATAAAACCTGAACTTGATGAGATTTTGAATTATTAGCAACAGCTTTTGACATGTAAGAAATCTAGAGCCCAAATACCTTTTCTGGATATGATAGCTTTCAAATTTTCACTTGATTAATAAAGAAATAAGCCTATTTTTTCCAGACAGTTATAAATGACAGAAATATTTATTCACATAAGCCATTTCCCCTTGTACACAATTTAGTATTCACTTGAAATTCAATCATCTCCCCCTCCTAAAGCTCAGCCAAAATAAGATTTGCGACAGCGCCAGTATGCTCCCAAGATTGTATCATCCTACCGTGTTTCCCCCAAAATAAGACCTAGCCGGACAATCAGCTCTAATGCGTCTTTTGGAGCAAAAATTAATATAAGACCGGGTCTTATTTTACTACACGGTATCATCTGGCTCAGCCATCACTTGGCTTTTAGCAGAACCAGTAGGTGAATCTACTGTAATACTAGATTTTACGTGCACCTGGCAGAAGGTGGGCTGAGTTCTTACAGTACCTGATGACAGTAGCTGAAAAGTACTGGCAATTCTTTCAGTTCTGCCTACTCATAAACTCTAGACACAGCAAGAATATAGTAGAAAAAATTATATTTATGCCAAAAAAAAGAACCTCCCTGAATGTTCAAGTAAAACAAGTGCAAAGAGTCCCTTAATTCGCCAAGAATAAAATACTAAAAAGTAGAATTAGCTTGCATTTTTATTGAAAATACTGAAATGCAAATAAAAAGATACTGTAATTACATCTGATCATGAAATTACATTTAGTAACTGTTAGTCTCATGGCAACTAGCAGAGACTTTCAATAAGCACAAAACAATTCACATTGACTACAAAGAATAATAATACAAATAAATACAAAAGAACTCAAAAATAGTTTGTTTTATTCCTTAGAAGAACAAGGGCCTGAGATTTCTTTCCACGTAAACGCCTGAAAATAAAAGAATACCCCTTATATAGTCATTTAAGTAGTTAAGTATTCATAAAATGAAATTTTGTAATTTGAAATAAGAATTACATTAATGACAAATACCTTTGGTAAAATGCTTCACAACATGGAAAAATGTTTATACCTATACTCCTAATACGCAGTGCTTATCTTTTTATATCTAAAGTAACATGATCCTGAGATATACTCTTGAGATAGATGTTGTTGTTTTTTTCTTGTGGGAGCACTCAGAGATCAGAAGTTTTAAAAAATTATAGTTTTCTAAAAAATGGTTAATACCATTCTTTGGCCTATACAGAAGTAATGTTTAATCTTATTCAGAAAACAAAGATTATACCAGCTGAGTACAATCATTCTCTTTACAACCACAAAAAGTGATTATTATCAGTTGAGCCAGAACAGATTACTTACAGGAGACAAACCTGATTTAAGAAACAAACATAAAAATTAAAGAGACTTAGAAATGTACAGTGAAAACACCCATCTATTCAACAAATTATTGAGCACCCACTAAGTGGAAAGCACCATGTAAGGTACAGTAGGAGAAACAAGTAAAACATTCAGTTTTCATCACTGTTTACGAACTTAAGACCATTGTACAATAAGATTTAAAACGCAATTATGAGGTTATAAGGCAATATGTGCTTAAATATCAAAATCAGTCATTTGAACAGTAAGTTCTGAAGACAGAGTATATGCAACGCTTGAAAGCACTTCCAGCCTATGTACTTGGTATACTTTTTACTACAGAAAGTCAGATTCTTGATATTGTAATTTTAAAAAAAGGTACCAAGAGCACTAGGGTGGCAGCTGGAGAAAGGGGAAAAGGAATAACTGGGTAGGAAATTAGAATAAATGACCACTAAGGTCATTTCCTTAGGACTACAGTTCTTCCCTGATTTAAGAACGTACACAATTTGAAATACACTATAGTACAATATGTAAAAACTGAAACTCATAAAGCACTTAAGTGTTGTCTAAGAGGATGGTGTTCAAACTCTGGTGAACACCTATATACATTTAATACCATCTAATGACTGAATAACTTATTAAGCCATATAGATGCCTATATACTATCTCAAACATTTGGAATAAGAACCTATAAATATGCAGTCAGGGCATTTATATTTTTAGCAGCTGCTCCAGGTGATTCTGACGCACAGTGTGAAAATTAAGTGTTATATGATTAAGTACACAATCTTCAGTGGCAAGAAAACCTTGCTTCAAAAATCAGTTCTAATACTTACTAACACTGTTTCCACCTAAACTAGCCTCCCTAACACAATTTCTAACCTTTAAAAAGGGGGATACCTCAACTGACTGTTATAAGGATTAAAAATGATGATGCACGTAACAATGTTTAGTACAATTCCTGGCACTTTTAGTAAGCATTCACTGAATTCATTCACATAACAAACTATTAAGCATTTACACAGCAACAGGAGATGAAGAACATCTCATAAATTTATTAGGTATTAATAAATAAGGCAACTCTGCGATGGTGTCATGAGAACATATAATTAGGGGAATCTATCCTAATCAGGAAAGTCTTCCTGAAGTGAGCTGAATGATGAGCTGGCATTAACTGGATGAAACGGAAAGGAAGTGCATTTCCTGGCAGATTAAGCTTCATAACCAAAAGCCGAGTACCTGAAGCAAAACAGAGTGACTAGGGGAAAAAGGAATGCCAGCAAGCACTGTGGCGATGTGGCTGGAAAGGCAACTGGAGGACCCAAACAGGCCTTTAAAAATGTTAGTTTCTCTTAAAAACAATGAAAGCCACTGCAGGGTTTTAAACATGGAGACAATGTGATTAGACCCACAGTTTTAAAAAGTCACTCAGTCTGGTGTGGAAAACTAACTGCTGGTAGACTATAATTGGGAGGCTAGTGATACTTCAGATGTGAGATGACGGTGGCTGGAGCTAGAGTACTAGTGGTGAAGATGAAGACAGACTTGAGAGATATTCAAGAGGAAAAATCAACAGGACTTCATGAGAAATTGCTATGAGGCAGGAGAGAGAAAGCTGTCAAACTTTGACTCCTATAGAAAGGGACAGACGATGAAGCTAGTCACTTGAGTTAAACACAGTAAGAGGACCTATTTTTCTTGGGGGTGGCAGTAAATCATGAATTCCAAATATGTGAGTATGAGTAGTTATTCCCAATTACAGGGTTGATTTGTACAGAAATATTCCGTTGTACAATGTCTGTATTTGTTTTATTGGTTGTTTGTGGATCTTAGAGACAAAAGAACAGGTTTCTGCATGTGTGTTGTGTAAAGTGTATCTGAACAGACTGAAGGTCCTTACCTTCCATTAGGTTCTGTTCCATGACACAATCCCCCAAAAGCATCTTCTATGAGTACAATTTAATACTGTCAAGAATTCTACCTATTCAGTGCTGATAAATCATTATTAAACTTTTAAAAAATATTTATACTAAAGAAAAAGACAGAAAGCCAAACAAACAAAAAAGCCTGCAAAGTCCAAAAGGCAGCTTCAAGCACCTGACTTTCAAACTATTACCAGAGCCTGATCGAGTTTTACAGTGACAGACTGTAAACTAGGTCAATTTTCCAGAATGGAGAGGCATGCGAACGCGTCTTAGAAAACTTCTTACTACAATAGAATCCAATTTGTAAAACAAGCCATCCTACAGATAATTCCTGGATTTGATCTACAAAAACATAGATGGCAATTTACAACTGTAAGTCACTACTGACATAGCGCTTTTAAGTCCCTTGAATGTGGAGTCTCATGAAGACTGTTACAGGAGCTGACTTGACAATACTGGTTTCCTTAATTACTATACTAATCATAGGTGTGTATTCAATCGGATCCCAAGAAGTTTTTGCAAGCTTTATCGGGCTTAACCTTCCTCCATCCTTTCTCTCCCGCTTAGAAAAATAAGAGTGCAGAAACGACCGAGGGGTTTTTCAGTCTTAACAAAACACCTGCCCCACCCACCTCAAACACAATAACCTTCCGTTGCAGAACTATAGCTACTGTCAGAAAAGGACGCCAGGGGTAGGGCCCTGCTTGGTAAACCTGGTTATCAGTTGCGGACCTCAGAATTGAGGGGATCTGTCTCACCCAGTCCTGGAGTAGTATCCAATTTCCCAAAAGAGAACCAAGAAGTCCACCACGGAAACCCGAGCTGCAGAGCCGGAGCCGGGAGCTCTCCCTGGGACAGACGGCCCCAGCCCCGGGTCGCCCGTCACTTCAAGGCCTCTTCCGGGGACTCGGGCCTCTCGGATCCGCTCCCCGGAGCTCGCTCCCCCAGGTCGGCTTCGCCAGGGCGCCCACCGCCCGGCCAGCCCAGCTCTCCGCCAGCAGGCCCGTCACCTAGCAACAGTCGCCAGCCTTGGGGGCCTCGGGAGGCCTAGCCTCGGCGCGGGTCTTCCCCATTCCCTCCTCGCCGGCCTTGGGAGCCCAGGCGGGAGCGTGACCGGTGAAGGAGGTCAGTCGATGCCCGTGGGCGGTCACTCACCTCTTCCTCAATTCTCCCGGGAGGGGCGGTGCTGGGGCTCGTTTCCCCCGCCCAGCCAAACACCGCCTGGCTGCTCCTGCTCAGCTTCCGCTCGGGGCCGAAGCTCCCAGCTTACTCCATAGCCTCCTCCACCCGCGCGGCCTCAGAGGCTGGAGCCGGAGGAGGGAAGGGGGAGGGGCGGGGAGGGACTGGGGAGGAAGAGTTAGGGAGGGGGAAGAAGACCGAAAGACCAGCTGGCCAGGGCATGACGTCACTTCCTGCTGGCTCGGAAGGGGCGGGGTGGGGCCATCCTTGGCTCCCCGCCCCCGAGAGCAAGGTGGAGGCGGGGTTACGGGCCGGGGGAGGAGCCGGCACGCGAGCTTCGGGCGGTTCTTTTGACTCCGCTGTTCGGTGCCCTTGGCAGCCAGATCGAGCTTCGCCGCGCAGCACCTCGCGGGCCGAGCTCTAGAGGTGGCTTCTGCCGGAAAACGAGGACAGGTAGCCCTATAGAGGACAGGTATATATGACAAGTAGCCCTTTACCGAGTGTGTACTGAAGGGGAGGGCAGCTCATGGGAGCATGTGATTTTGCCTGTGTTCCTCGGGAATCTGGGGCCCGCCCCTTTCCTAGCACACCTGCCCTCTCTGCTTGGGGACTGACAACCTCGACTTGGCCTTTTCGGAACTACTCTCCTTGAGAAGTCCAGGAAAACAGTGCTTCTCAAACTTTAATATGCACACGAATCATTTGGAGACTTTGTTAAAATGCAGTTTGGGTTCAGCTGTGGAATCTGATATTCTGCTTTTCAAATGAGTTCCCCGATGATACCAATGCTGTCGGTCGACAGGCTACACTTAGAAGAAGAGGTTAAAGTACTAAATGGAAAATTCCTTGAGCACGAAGGCTATTTCTTTAACCTAGCCTACTTGTGTAAAAAGTTAGAGGCGGATGGAAAATACCCTTGTCTCCACCGCGCAACAACTCGTAGACTTCTACATCCCATCCCACCCAAACTCGTCCCTTCCCGCCCGTCGCTCCTCCCTCCTCTAACCCTCACCCCTCTCCATCCTTCGCCTACACACCACTCCTGTCTCCGTACTGTCCACAGTATCTCGGGCTAATATTTGAAGGATAGACAGATAACGGCTTCTGTTAATACAGGCATTTGAAGGTGATGGGTTTTTATTTCTGTCATTTTATCTGTAAAATTGGGTATCCTGGTTCCAATTATCCATAGTCAAAGGAGGAGAGAGCTAAATTCTTGGATTCTAACCCGAAAAATCTAGAAACACCATTCTAGATGTTTCATTTTATTCCCTTATCATTCTTAAAATTCTTTATTTAAAAATTTGCTCTAGTAGAAGGAAATGAGGAGTGATTGCTGAGTTTCTTTTTGAAGTTATGAAATGGTCTGCCAACTAGATCGTAGTGATGGTTGCACAACTTTGTGACCGCTAAAATACCACTGAATTGTATACCTTCATAAGGCGAACTATGTGGTATGTCAATTATATCTGAATAAAAATTTTGCTGTCTCCAATTAATTGAAAAATTTACATATGTACTTTATAAAAATTTGGAAATATATAGAAAACCGAACATCCTCTTTCATTACAATCCTAGTTCTCAAGAGTTAATAGTTTGAAGTTTATCCTTCCAGACCTTTCTATTTATTTACATATATTTGTGTGTAGGTTGGGAATTCATTTTTACATAACCAGGATGATAGTATACAAATAATTCTGCTCAACTTGTTGGGGTTTGTTGTTTTGTTTTTCCTACTTGATATCCTTCCATGCTGTAAACCTCATTTTTCCTAATGACTGCTTAATATTTATTCCATAGTAAGGCGATGCCACATTTTATTTAATGATTCCCCAGGTGATGGACATTTTTATTGTTTTCAGATTTTATTATTCCTCACAAACTTTTTTTTCAACAAGGAAAATAAATTGATTAATTTTATTGAGCTCTTTGCCCTAGATCTCGCTCATAAAGAACTTGCCATTGATCAAAAAGCAAAAAGAAGAAAGCAAAACAAAAAAGGCTGGTGAAGCCACAGTTCTGTAATAATCAAGAATCCAGTGTGTGTGTACGTTCCTTTTAAGTGTGTCCTGAAATAATATTCTTCAAGATTAAGTATAGCTAGTAGTTAAACAAGTAATTTTAGGGTGTATAAATTTACATAATCATATATTTAATATCAGTAAAGTAAGTACCTACATCTATTCTGTTTTTATTGGCATACATGGTGCAATCTTAGTAAATATGTTATGGTTTACATAAGATGGGAGGAGTAGAAATTTAAGAAAGACAATGGCAACAGATATGCCATAAAAAAGCATACAATCAAAACTGAAAAACTTAAATATTTTTGTGTAATCTAAATATGTGTTGGTTAGAAACATGTTTAATATTTTTTTTCCAGGATGTTCTGGTCCTTTTCAAGCTACTCAGCTATGGGATGGTATTATTCATTCCCTTCAGACTCAAGTGGAAATAAAAAGAAGGCGGCATCATTTATGAACATATGAAGATTGTTTTACTGGTTCTGATGCTGTTGATATACTATTAAGGCATCTTATGCAAAAAATGTGTCTAAGTAGTAATGATCTCTCTCATCTTAAAGGAATTCATCTTTGCCAAGTTCTAATGAACCATAAAGTATTTGAAGCCATAGAAATGAAGCTATTCAAAAATGAAAAGGAATTGGAATTTGAAGCTTCCAAATATTGTCTCTACAGGTTTCTAGGCAATAAATCAACTTATGTTTTTTGCAAAAGAAAAAGGATGCTGAGAATGGATTAACTGATAAACTCAGAGGCATCTTTAAGGTTAGTGTTGACTGGGATACTGCAATGTATCATATTTAGATTCTGGCAGAACAGTCTTTATTGAGCTAAACTTGAATGTTATGCTTTCAGTTTATTTTTTTTCTTTCAGAAGTCAATAAAAGAAATAGCCATGTAAAAATCTATTTCTGCATTTGTTCTAAAACTGTTGTGGAGGACATTACCACATACATTTTTCAGAATTTATACCAGGAAAAACTTGATCCTCTGATATACCAGGAAAAAAACTTTATCCTCTGATGAATTGTATGCTTCCTAATTTTGAAAAATGACTTACCCAAAGTAAAAAGAAGCCAAAGTTTTCTGGAAATTCAAGAGCAAAACTTTTCTACTCCATCATAGCAACCATGTTAACCTTATAATTAGCATACATCCTTTCTATTTATTTGTAATCCTAATTTAGTCTTTTTTGGCAATATTCTATTATCTAGTAAGTTTATTACTTGTATCTTTTATTGTAAGCTGCCTGAAATCTTTTTTTGGAAATAAAGAATACATAAGTTTAATACATTAAAATGTATATTTGAAATTTTGATCCTGTCTATAATTGAAAAATTCACATACTATTTGTTAACAGACCAGAAAATGGAATGATTTCAAGTCCTCTAGCACAAGAGATTGGTGAGGAAAGAATTAAGGAACTCATTCATACAATGAGTGGGAATCTGGTTTTGACAAACCTATTTTCTTGCTTTCAAAAGAAGGTAATTTCAATTTTCTCTTTTGTTTTTTCAGAACTTTGTAAGAAAGAACTGACTTTAAAAAAAAAAAAAAGACTTTATTTTTTAGAACAGTTTTAGGTTCATAGAAAAACTGAGCAGAAAGGACAGAGAGTTCCCATATATCCCAGCTCCACATGCACACAGCTTCCCTATCGACAGCCCCCACCAGATGGTATATTTCTTACAGTCCATGAACCTACACTGACACATCATTATCACCCAAAGCCCACAGTTTACATTAGGGTTCACTCCTGGTGCTATGTATTCAGTGGGTTTTGACAAATGTATGACATGTATCTACCATTATAGTATCATACAATCATGTATGCTTCATCTAGTCACTCCTCCCTTCCCCCTAACCCCTTGCAACCACTGATCTTTTTACTGTCTCCAAGAACTGACTTTTCAGTTATAATAAAAGTAGTGTGTTGGGTGTATCAACTCACTAATCCTCTTTCCTGTAAGAGTTCCTTCTACATAGTGATTACATCAGACAAGACAGGTGAGGCAATATAGATCCAGTATTTTTTTACAAGGACCATGAACAGATTAACTGGAGGTGCTACATTCCACACTACCAGAAGAAAACATACAGACTCATTACCAGTCCTTATAATTTATAATTCATGACCATCTTCTAAGGAGTATATCCTTTGTCCATTACATAAACCCCTCCCAAACATCTCCCTGCCCTTTACCTTTCAGAACAAATTAGCTAGGCTACCTGTTGCTCTATTCCTCTTTACTATTTACTTCATCTACTTGTGGTTTTCTCCTTATTAGGCAAGTAATGGTGGAAAGAAGAGCCCCATACCCAGGGCAATTCAATATGGTTTCACCCTTTACTGAATTTGGTCAAACCATGGTAGAAGCAAAACAAACATGATTCACACACACACTGGAGGAGGAAAGGTTATCAACAATAGTTAGGATAAGTGTGATAAGGAGAATACAGGGTGCCCAAAGAAAGGGTGCAGAATTAGAAGAGGGACTGGAAGACCAATATTTAGAGGACAGGCAGACGAAGAGCCAACAGAAGTACAGTTTTTATCTAATACAAATGAAAAACTAACTTGTCCCACCATCTTGGACGTAATTTATCAGCAAAGATGCTAAGAAAAATAATTTCCACTGGTTGAGCCTTTCTCTGTGCTAAGCAATTTGTTATGCATTTTATATTCATTGTCTATAATCTAACAAGAGGCCGCTAAAATGAGGGATAAAACTCCCACTTTATAGTTGGTGAAACTGAAACTCCCTTTTTATAGTTGGCGAAACAAAGAGAAGGATAAAGAAAACACAGTATGAAGGAAAGCAGGCATTCTTATGTACTTTTTTAAAAAAAATGTATTTTTTTCTTTGTTATACATGCATATAATGTAAAACATTGATAGCATCCTACAGGTTTTGTTACCAAAAAATAGCAGTTCCCTGCCCTTCTCCTCCCACCCATTTCTTCCTCCCCAGAGACAATCATTTACAACTTGTATCTCATATCCCTAAATAGGATGCTTATATTGCTACTTGATGATTTTTCAGATTTAGGTACATCTGTTAATTTTCTACAAAGGAAATGGGGGTTTAGGCCTCTTCCCTTTGTTGCATCTGTCTCCCAAACACTTTAAATAATACTTATGCTTTTATACTCTTTTATGTATAATATATATAACAAAAAATGTCAGGTGAAAATAGGAGGAATATATATAGATTTAGATGATATTGTTTAGCCAGATATTTTAAACAGTAAGTCACAAAACAATAAACTATTAAGTTTTGTTGAAAGAGAGACTTTATGTTAAAACAAAAATCAGCCAATCTGGGAACCACTGCTTTAGTTTAGACTGCTTATTTTATAGATAAGGAAACAGAAACTCAAGAGAATTCAGAGATAATTTAACAAGTTTCCACAGTCTGGCATCAAGATTCAGACCTAGATTTCCATACTCTTATCCAATGTTTTATCATTATTGTTACAACAAAGTACTGTAAATTATAAAATCAGTGGGGATGAGGTGTGTTTATTTGGTATGTTTGCTCTTTGTCACAAGTGAATGTATCAGCCTTCAGAATAGAAAAACACAAAATCTATTTTAGTTGTTCTTTCTAATAAAAGCATAGTTTTCAGAGAGGTAGTCCTTAATATGTTACTAATAGGTAATCTCTTTATGTTCAAAAGCCTTTTTTTTTTTTTAAATCTAGTAGGGTGGGGTTTTTGTTTCATAAAAAGCTTTGGAAAGGAGAACTACCTTTAAAATTGACTAGTTGCTCTTATATTTGATGCATTAAAAAAAGTTCACTTTTGGAGAAGTTTCATTTTCATACTAAAACTTTTTGGGGAAAGTGCATTTGGAAATTTCTCTGCTCTTAACAAATCAGGCATGAATCGAGTTTTGTTATTGTGATCCACTAAAGTAGGATTCTTCTCTGATCCTAAAGCACAAAACAACCCAATCAGACATTAATAGATGTAAAATTAGGAATAAAACCATATAGACACTATCTAGTTTTATAAAATTAAATAATTAGCTTGCCAACAAGAAAATTTAAGCCATGTTCTACTTGGTAAAATATGGCTGGTTAAGGGTATGTGGTTGGAGGACACCTATATAAATTTCAGCCAAAAAATAAAGGTATGGAGTTCCTCTATTGTTGAAAAAGGCCATTTCTTAATTCCCAAATAACTTCACTTGACTGAGTTGAAAACTCTGCCAGCAGTGGTAAAGCAGTGCAATTATAGGACTGCAGGCCTACTTACAAATTTGCACTTGTGTGACAAGATTTAAGGTGAACCACCTTCGCTGAGATTTATTTTTATTTTATGAGTTTTTTCTTTTTTATATATACATCCTATACATATACATATGTAAGCATATATGAACTTGTGTGTCTAGGCTATCCTACACATCGCGTGGATTGCACACTCTTCAAATGCAGTCTATCCCTTTTTTGTCTGCATCACTCAGCACAATAATCATTGGATATGAAGAGCTCCATAAAGATGGCTGCGGTGATGGGATGCGTTGCCACAATACCCTACTTGAGTTTAATTTCCCTACACAGAGCTAGGTATTCTCTATCTTTTATTTGACATGCATATTTCTCTGTCCTGTCTCTTTCAGGTCTTTGCTATTATGATAGCTCCCACACATCTTATTTAAAATTGCAACATTTCCCCCTAGCACTACCTCTCTTCTACCTAATTTCTCTCCATAGAACTTGCCGCTCGCTAACTGACACACTACATATTTCACTTTTTATTTATTGCCTGCCTCCCTACCCCCACTAGAATATTAACTCCATTAAGGCAAGGATTTTCACCTGTTTTATTTACCACTGTATCCTTGGCACCTAGAACAGTGCCCAGCACAAAATAGGTCCCAATAAATATTGGCTGAATAAATGAATGTTCTGTCTTAATGCTCTTGCAAAAGTTGTTTTTCCACTTTTGGATTTATTCATAATATATTATGTATACTTCATGGTGATTTTTGATAAAATTTGTCTTCACCACTTTCATAGGTCACTATTTTGCCTCTGTAGTTAGGGTGTAGCTGCTGAAGGCCCACAATTTTTTATGTATCATTTTCCAGCACCTGGTTCAGTGCCATGCCCAACGGTTGGTATTGACAAATGTGGACTGATTCATTAGAGTCCATTTATGATCTCAAGTTTTTACTAAAAGATTGTTAATTTGATTTATTTTTGGCCAATAACTCACAGGTAGCAAACTCAGATGACTTTAGGAGCCAGGCAGGTTAGAGGGCCAGTGGGTACTTAATTATCAAACATGCAGGAAAATACATACTGTTGTTTTGCTTGAAATATATGGCCCTCTCAGGCTATTTTTCCTATTCCCACTTAACACGTAGATATAAGTACAGGGAGGTTATTTTTTACTGTAGCAAAACCAATAGGACAATATCATGGAAATGGTAGCTGACACTCAACTTCATTCTATGGGCTACAATGGGGAGAGGTGGGATTTGTGGTCAACTAGAAATGACCTGCCAGCGCAAAGGGGGTGCCTACTGGTACTGATTCATATCAGCTGACTTTGGTCAGGCATTAATTCAAGCCTCGTGTTATGAGATCTTATGATTTTTTTAAAGAGAAGCTGGAAACCCAGAATTTTACATGAAATCTTCCATTTTTACATAAGTAATTTTATTCAAAGTGCTTTATAACCAAACGAATTATGGCTATGGTCCAAATTTAATACATAGGGTACTGGCTTGGGAGCTCTGCAAGAGATTTACTATAGCTGTTGCTTTTATGATTTTGTTTCATTTAAAGGAAAAACAAAACATTAATTATGATCTGACGAGGATAATAAAAAACTTAACTCTTAACAGGAATGACCAGAAACCCAAGTTAAGATTAACATAATACTCTATTTTAATTTAAAAACAACAAACTACAATTACCCGTGCTACTTTGAATAAAATTGTAAATAATTAACAAGCTTATATTCTCTCAGTTATGCAAAATAATTTATAAGCATTAGTAGCTTTTTATATTTGGAATTATTAGGTCGGTGCAAAAGTAATTGTGGTTTAAAAGGTTAAAAATCATTGCGAAAACTGCAATTACTTTTGCCCCATCTAATAGCCTATTATTGGCCTTAAAAACTAAATAATATCACTTTTATAATCAACATAACCAGAAAATACAACCAATATGGTTCATAACCCTGGTGTCTATTTAAAGATCAACCTTGTAAAGAAAAATTGTAATTTAGCAAACTTAAATTTTCCTAGCATTAAATTAATCCATTATATATATATGTAGCTTTTCTTTTGTATTATTTAGAAATGGAAGGATTTTATAATATTGGCTGAATGTGTATTATTTCTCAATCTGATAGTTATTTTTCTTTCTAAGCTACAGAAGATGTCTGGAAACAACAAACATTGTTACATATTCTTCAAATGATTCATCTTCCATTCTTGGAAAATATTTTGGAGCCTCCAGTCAAAACACAAAATCTTCAATTAACTAAAGAGGAAGATCTTGTTATCTCAAATGCCTGTCTAGACAGAGAGGTTATTCCAAGTTTATGTCTCCTAAGTGACCATTTTTATTGTCTAATAATTGATGACTAAAAAGGTCTTCATATATTTCACCCTAGGTATTTTAAGATGCGAGAACATATCCATATGTATAAGCTAACACCATCTGTTTTAGAAATTAATCACTGTGAATTCTCATTTGATCTAACAAAAAAAGTCACTGGTTATGACCTGCAAGATTATTGGGAATCAGTGTGGGTTCATTCGTATTATTTCAGTCATGATTTGTCTATCATACCCTCCCTGCACCAGTTCAGTGTTTGCTAAAGCTCTATCATTTCTGTTTTATGACCCTCAAATAACATTAACCATCAGTTTCTACCAGTTTATTTTAGTCCTGCCCTAAAAGAATCCACAGTCTAGTAGAGAAGACATTCATGAAACAACATTACAGTCCAATGAGGTAAGTCCTATCATAAAATCAGCCTCATTTGTGGGGAAGAGGTTCAGGGAACCCAGTTATCTTAATGAGGCTCCATTCTCTTTCACTTTGAATTCCAATATATTTGTCACTCCTACTGCCGGGAACTATAGGTATAAAACCGTGGGTACTGTTGGAATTCCAACAGAGAGAACGGATCCGATCCTTTTTCCCATGTGAGCCAAACAAGAAAAGAACATCAGACTCTAAGGCTGATGACCAGAAAATTCCAGATCCTGGGAAGAACTTGGTGATGAGAGACCTGCGGACCCACTTAGATAATCAACTGTGGTCCTGTTTGCACATGGCAGGTTTCCCTAATTCACAATAAGCCAAGAAAGGGCCAAACAAAGAGCTGAGTCTTCTCTAGCTCGTGAGTCAGGTAGAGTGTAGGGACACCAGCAAAGAAACAGGATTTCTTTGGATGCTTCTGCAGGAAACAGACAGCAGCCAATCTGCCTTTATAAGCTTCCAGGAGGAAAGGATAGGTTATCTGCAAGAGAAAAACCAATACAACTGTCATTAATCTTTTCATTTGCAACACTAGAATCTAGAAGATAATGAGTCACACATCTTAGGCAAGATGTACGGTACCATTCACCTGTTGGTGGGAGGTGGGAGAGAAGGAAAGATGGAAGGGAAAAGGGAAGAAGGAAAGAAATTTGAGGATTATCAAGAATTCAGTGAGTATATCACCTAGGAACCCTGTCCAAGAAAATATTTGAAGAATGCTTTTAAACATACTACAAAGAAATAGCCAGAACCATAAGCTGATGAAGAGGAAAGAAAACATTGGTAGGCAACAAATTTTGATCTGTACTCTTCCTTTTTCTCGCTCATTTTGTACTCACGTGCACACGTACACACATAGTTCCAAGTTGATATGGTAAGACTATGTGGGAATGTATAAAATGTAAGTGCTATATAAGAAGTCAAAACACAAGGGACATACTATTAAGGGAAATTATAATAAATACTAATCTATCTCAGCAAAAGCTAGAGCTTGGGAAGGTGGCAGATGAGAAAGAGGAATTAAAGGCCTTTCAGAGGCATCACTGAAGGAAGGGAGGGGTGAAAAGATCCTAAATTTCTTATTGGGGTGGGGAGAGAAGAAAGGGAAGACAGTGTATGGTGGGGTCAACAGTGCATATTGTTTGGGGAAATAGTTGTCTTATTTTCAAATAACAGAACAATAGGCACCTAATTATTGGAGTGGGAAAGGGAAGGGAACCACTAATGAAATGGAACAGTATAGATGAACTCCTCTGAACCAAATCTAACAAAATTAGAAATAAATAATGAAAAGGTGGCCAGAAATATTTTAACACCTTGAAAATAAAGGTATAGAAAGGTATGGTGGTATTTGGTGAGGAAAAAAAGCTATTCCCTCTTATTCACTCCTCATTCATCCAGCAAAATTTATTGAAATGATTCTCTGAAAAATAGTTTCTTCCTTAGATTTGGCTAAATATAAGCTAGATTTGATTGTTTTGTCAAACAGTAGTTTATCAGAACAGCTTTAGGTAAATGGAAATGTTAACCCTTGATTTGTTTTGTTTTGTATTTTTCCTCCAGGATTGATAACTGGCTTAAGGCAGTAACTGAATGCTTGGAATATTTCCCTCACCAGTTAATAGTTTTGGTTAGTCAGCAGTTAGTGCAAAACAGAAATGAAGAGATGAGATTGAATATACAGAAGAAGATACTCTTTGATGTCATAGTAAAGTGTTATAATCAAGAGAGATTGTTAACTGATGAGTATTTTGATATTCATTCAGGAATTACTGAACTTTTAGGTAAGAGATGTTTAAACCTTAATTTTTTGCATAATAAAGAACATTTTTAAAGATACAAGTTGAATAAAATGTTATGTTACAATTTAATATTTTTCTTCTATGACATCAAAGTACTCAATGGAATTTTTTTTTTTACTTCATTAATGTTGCCTGCCATGTAAATCATACTATCAAATGTAACTAATGTAGTAGAGGACATTAGCTCTCAGGTAATTATATATAAGAAATATTTTGATATAGTACAGGATTCGAGAACTGTTGTAGCTAGAAATATTTCTGATGTATTATTTGGTGACCTTTTAGCAAAATAAAAATCAGGTGCTCTAACATCATGTCACTTTTTCAGCTATGTAGGTGGCCATGTAATTTCATGTGAAAAGCAAAATACTGTTTGATAAAGCTGGATGTAATTATGCAAGTGTTTGGCATATTATATGGAATTATATACGTAATTTCCAGTGTGTTTGAAACATTTCATAAGGAAAACTTTGAAGTGTAAAAAAGAATCTAATGTTCTTTTGTACACTTGAGAATAAAAAAAAGACTCTGAAAACCCAATACAGCATCATAGCATTTCAATTGACTAGTACGTACTATAATCTCGTTTTTTGACCCATGCTTTGTCTTCTTTGTAACTCATGTAACAGAAAATAAGAACAGAAGCACTTGAAGCGACACACCTATATCTAAGATTGTTGTTGCCCAACATTAGAGAAGAATTACAACAGCTACTTACCTTTATGGCTATGACATCAGAACCTAATACTTACAAGTTACAAAAACAGGTAAAAATAAATTGCAATAACAGTTTTATAATTTTCTGCTATTTTTTTCTTTTAAAAACTGTTCAAGCTATTATTAATCTTAATATTAATACAGGAAGATTTACAGTATAACAAAACTGTGGTCCTGAAAACTCTTGCCAAAGCAGTTTTGCAAATGAAATCATTATTTAAAGTATAGGCAGAAGAACTCGTCTGGTTTCTACTGGGGTGTCACCCTGAGCTCTTCGAGGTATCTCTGGCATTTTGTCTGGGCACATTTGTTACTAAGCTATTAGTGTCAAGCAAAAAGGCAAATTATTCACTTAATAATTTATTGAGTACCTCTAATGTGCAAAGTTTGAAGGAGTACCTACCCACTAAAGAGAAGAAAGCAGACTTAATATTATTTGCAAATATATTAATTTCTTCAACCCATTTTTGGTGCATCAAAATACTGTTTGATAATGCTGGATGTAATTATGCAAGTGTTTGGCATATTATATGAAATTATATACATAATTTCCTGTGTTTTGAAACTATGTGCCAGGCACTAAGTTCTTAGAATACGTCAGCAAACAGAACACAAATATGCAGGCCCTTGCAGTGCTTCTATCCAAGTGAGATGACAGACAATAAAAAAATACACGCATTCATCGTCAAGTCATATAGTTTATAGAAGGCAATAAATGCAATAGGAAAAAAAGAAATGCTGGTTAAGAGGATTTAATGGGTGCTAGGAAGGAGATGATTGGGAGCTTATAGTATTAAACAGGTTGACCAAGTTTGGGCTCAGTGAGAAGTGAAATTTGAGCAAAGACTGGAAGGAGGAGTCAACTAAACAGCTCTGAGGGTGGGAGTAGTGGTTTTGGGCAGAGGGAATGGTTCCTAGAGCAGAGGCCCTGGGGGTGATGCATGCCTGGGTGCTGAGGGCCAGCAAGGAGTGGGGAGCAGAGGGGAGGTAGAGATGAGGTTAGAGAGGTGGAGGCCCTTTAGGCCACCGGAGAGATAAAATGGGGCATCACTGGAGGGTTTGAGAACAGTGGCCTGATCTGACCAACATTTACAAAGATAACGCCGGCTTTTGTGAGAATAGCTTGTTGAGGGGCAAGGGTAGAAGCAGGAACACCTTTTAGGAGGCTGTTGTAATAATCTGGACAAGAGATCTTGTGACTTGAAACAGGAGTAGCAATACAGTTAGTAAAATGTGTTCAGATGCTTGATATATTTTGAAAACATGTCAAGATAGTTTTTTAGCCTCACTACTATATTGCATTTTAGTACTGATAGTGGTACTTGCAGTGGTATTTCTCAAAGCCTCTACAAAGAATTGCTCCCCTCAACTTTTTTTTTTCAGGATACTGAAGATTTAATGAGAAAAATTACATGCATAGATTTGTATTGATAAGATTGGAACAGAAATGCAATGGTATGAGGGAGAGTGGATGGTAAGGTAGGGGGGCTCTGGAGTCAGAGAACTGGATCTACTACTTGAACTACTTGGGTTCTGAAGGGAAAATGTTAGCAAATGAGTGCCCTGGATTGAGGGAAAATTCAATTTAGAAACAGCAGAATTACTAGAAGAGTTCAGCAATGTTTAAATGTTTTATTTTTATTTAAAATGACATTTCCTATAACATGCCCTAATGGAGCTTATTTTGATCAACATATAGCCTACTATTGAATGACTTCTGAGGAATGGTTTTTGAAAATTCTGAGGCACTAATTACTAAAGAGAAATTCCTAACCCAGTAGCGCCCCTCCACCTAGTGACAGCTCCATAAATTACAATTATTAGGCTTAAATAGAATTCCCAAGGGTCAATTTTAGGCTGAACCTTTTTGAGGGAGTTAGATGCAAAGGATTTTTTTTCACTGTATAAATAAAATCCAGCTCCAATCACTGTAAAACTTACCTCCTGTTAGAACAGTCAGTAAATTTCCATGTGAATTAACAGACTGATTCATAATGCTTAAGACTCTGCTTAAACTTCTATGATTCACATTCTCAGGTACTATCCAGGCAAATAAAAGATTTTCTAACTCCAAAAAATAAAATTGAGACAAAACGTTTCCCTCATCTAACTTATATACATAATGTTCAAGATTGAAAGTCATTCCTGAGACCTTTTTTTTCTGAAAGTCTTTCCTCCCTGTACTCTACAGGAGGATTTGGAAGTGCTTTTACTCTGCGATTCCTGTGCGCTGGAAAGATTTTGAACATTAAAAACCAGAAAGTTGGTGTTGCAATTCCAGCTCTGTCACTTAACAACTGTGTGATCAGTGACACTATTAGGCAACTCTTTGTTGCCGGATTCACTCACAGGTGTATCACTGAACATTTGATGTATGCCAGCACTCCACTTGTAGCTAGTGCCAACCACATATTATGCAGAACCACCTTTAAACCAGGTTTGAATTTTTTCTCTTTGGTATTAGGGCACTTCCATGAGGTCACAGATGTGGGTTGAGGGAAAGGTTAACAGTGCAGTAAATGATCTGAGTGTGAGCTCATGCAATAAACTTGTCCAACCTAAGTCCCATCTTGTATGTACCACTTCCGCTTGACAATGGCATGCTTCTGTGCATGCCTAACCTGCAGTGGGAAAGGGAAATGATCCCAGGGAGCAGAACTGAGAGCGGCATTTCCGGTTGTTCAACTTGCATGAAGATATGGCTGGAGATGAGGGCTAATGGTTTGACTAGAGGATCAGAGACTTGAGAACTAAAGACAAGAAACCTGGGAACTAGAAGCTTTAGGAAAGAAGTATCTGAATGGACATCTCAGAATAGGCCACAATGGCGAGGATGTTTTTGTCCTGTGTGAAAGGTCATCAAAGGCCTCTTCTGTAGGGAAGGCTCTAGGGGGACAACACGGCCTATACTGTGTATATTGCCGTGTTTCCCCCAAAATAAGACCTAGCTGCACAATCAGCTCTAATGCGTCTTTTGGAGCAAAAATTAAAATATAAGACCCGATCTTATTTTACTGTAAGACCAGGTCTTATATAATATAATATGACATGATATATGATATGATATATAATACTGGGTCATATATTAATTTTTGCTGATTGTCTGGCTAGGTCTTATTTTCGGGGAAACACGGTAGCTAGCCTCTCCTCTGCCATCCCAGTGCTGGCTCAGTGGTGCTACATTCTGGTGAAAATTCCCTCAGCTTCTTTCTGTTTTTCAGTAGTAGGATCCATTCTGCTAGTCAACCTATCAATTAAGCATAAGTAATCCTATTTTTAATTTCTAAGATCTGTCTTTAACAACTTGTTCATGTTGTAATAGATATTCCCTCATCAGTCTCTTACAGAATATAACTTGTAAAGTTTCTTTTTGCTTATTATATTCCCTTAGGGTTTCGTTTTTGTTTCTTGGATTTGGTGCCTCTCTGGTGGTGTTAAGTACCCCTCAAATGTTTACTGCATGGGTGTCTGTTTTTTTCATTTATGAATGAATTCCTATCTACCTGTTGGTGAATCTAGTTTCTGGTTATGGTGCCTTTCCTAGGTAAGCAGGAGGAAGGGGCACTAAGTTCTCTAGGGCCCCGCCCAGTCAGAATTCTTTCTAATGGGGTCTGAGGTCTCGTCTGTACAGAGATCAAACAGTGCCACAATCAGCTGTTCCTTTCTTTTTTTTATTCTGCTGCTTTTAGTAGCTATGACATTTCAGGTTCTATTCCTTCTCTCTCCAACTTGAACACTTCTCTTCTTACCGCTGAGCCTCAATTCCAAGCAAGGGAGTAATGCTCAGCTGTTTCCGATTTATTCTTTTAATGGCTCGCTCATGAACTCCTACTCTCTGTATTTGCCCAGAATTAAAATATCTCTGTACTTGTTTTTATGTCCTTAGTTTTCTCCTGCTCTGATCTGGGACAAGGGTTTTCTTGTTCTTCTTTCTCTAACAATTTAATGCAATTTGTTTTCCATCTTTTAGAAATTCCTCCACATATGTTCATTAATGGCACCCTTTTTGTTTCCTAGAGTCACTTAAGGATCTATTTTTCTGTCAAAATATAGTATCAACTATTTCATAACACAATAAGTATAGATTCTAATATAATGAACATCCATGGCGCCCATCACTCAGCTTAAAAAATAGTACGTCACAAATAGCACTGAAGCGCTCCCTGTGCATTGCTCCCTCTCATTTACCTCCCTCCCTTCTCCGCTGGATATGTTTAAATGGACCTGGTACAGGTAAAGAGGTAGGTGAACATGATCAGTTTGCTATGTCAAGCCAATCACCACTGAATTAAAAAATTCAAAACCAAGACTGAAAAGTGTTTGAGAGGACTGTTCTATCTTGACTACTCATTGCTGTAAATCCTAATCCTCTACTGTCTCATGGTGTACATAAAGCATGGCCAACACTGGAACATGTTTCCGTGCATGCAAATTACAATAAAAATTATAAATTCAAATGTAGCTAAGTTCTCTCTCTACTTCTAGTAAATCTCAAACTGAAATCATCAATATTTTTGCAAAATAATAGAAATCTTTAATGCATCATCTCATGCTATTTAGAGCTAATGTTAAATGTTCTCTTCGAAATTAACTTACCGTATAGTATCTCTAGAAACAAAATTTCAAAATTAGGTGTTGAAATGCATGGGAGCGGGGCCGCCAAGTGGCTCAGGTGGGTGGAGCCCCGCTCATGCTCCTAACTTGGAGGTCACTGGTTCCATTCCCACATGGGCCAGTGAGCTGCGCCCTCTACAGCTAAGATTGTGAACAACAGCTCTCCCTGGAAATGGGCTGCTGTGAGCAGTCAGAAGTTGGTGTGAGCTGCCACAGGCTGCAGCAGGCAAGAGTTGCCATAAGCTGCTGTGTGCGGCCGACCAACGACTAGCGATCGACTGCCTCAGTGTGTGTGGGGGGGGGGAGGCGCAAGGCTCATAATACCAGCATGGGCCAGGGAGCTGTGTCCTACTCAACTAGACTGAGAAACAACGGCTTGAACCGGAGTGGGGGTGTGGGGGAGGCGGCAGAAACGGGGGGGGGGGGGAGAAATGCATGAGAGCTTTGATGCTAGAGATAAAGGATTGGGGGTCAATGTTCATTAATTTCAGAAATGAATTTTTAGTGTCTCAAAAATGAGCACTATGAAACCTACACTGTGTAGAGAAATTACAGTTTACTGTAGTAAGGAAGTGAACATACACCCATTGTTCTCAGCAGAACATAACAGAAGACCTCGGGCCGGGGCATGGTTGGGGAATGCAGCTTTGAAGAATGCCCCAGCTCCTCACAGGGAAAACACCCTGGTTGGTGTGACAGTATTCTGTCTGTCCAGGATGAGGTCCTGGCCAAGTCAAGGAAAGTCCTTTAAATGGGGGTTTATCTTTTGACCTCCAACCACATCACCTTGAAATTCTAGCACTATTATACTGTATGGTTGCAAAATGCTACCAGCATCTTTTTGCTACACTGCCCACAGATTATATGCTAGTAATAGGAATTACAGAAATACAATCAATTGCAACTCTGTAATAACCAGCCTACGTTTAAGAAGGACCAATCAGGCCCTAACCCAAATAATTAACCAAATAATGATTGTAGTAGACAGCTCCTTCACCCTGCCCAGCATCTTTCTCTCTTCACCTTGATTTCCTTTTGGGAAACTACCTTTTTTCACCCTAGGCTATCTTAGTAGACTGTCAAAGTCCCCAGAGCCATGGGGCAGGCACAAAATCCTAACTGGGGTAAGGAGACTGGTAGGAATTTGATTCATGAGCACAGTAACATAAGATAGAAAATACAGAAGCTGAGGTATTTTGATGGCAGTGCTCTGTTAGGATTGTTTCTCAATTTCTATAACTTACATTCCTAAGATTATCTGGTTTTCATTCTTCCTAAGGTCCAGTTTTCTCTCAGATTTTTATGAGCTGTCCTCGGTCCTGCTGATAAATTTTGTTTGGCTTGGGATAGCCCCAATGAGTTTCTACTGTTTGCAATCAAAGAAGCCTACTTAATCTATCCATTAAGATCACTGACAGCTATTTCCTTAAATTGGAAAACTATAGCCTTTAACATCTCAAAATGCTTACTGTGGATTATATAAAAGAGTTTTTCAAACTAAACACTGACATTTGTATGAAGAGTTTTTAAACAACCTCAAGTTAACTCCAAATTTCTTTTTAACCCAAAAATTGGTACAGTATTTTTATGAGTGAAATAATACATTTCTGCCAACATAGTAATGAACAAAAAGGCTTTAGTCTCTACCCTTTCAAACTTATTCTGAATAAAAAATAAACATTTAAACACCCACAAGATTAGTCTTCCCAACTTTTGTATATACAAATAAAAATGAAAACTTCAAAATAAAATACTTAATTCTAAGAGAGAAAGAAATCCTAACAACCTGAAAACACTTTGGCCAATTCCTAATTATAGTCACACAAAACTATTTTCTAGGAAAATTGACCAGTGAGACAGTTAAGTTTCTGCTTTCAGCTATGAAGAATTAAACTTAAAACGCATTCAACCTTTCATCTTCTAATGAAAGAAAACCTGCTCTCAAAAACAGTATAAGCATTGTTATGGGAGTCTAGGTCTTAAACGCAAATATGGGCTGAGTTACAGTTTACTTAATAACCTAGCTTAGAAACCTTTGAAAATTACCCATGGAGCGAGCAAAGTATTTACATAAGTTAAGACTTTATCTTAAGATGAAAGGTAACACAGACCCTGAACCTCCTTTAAAAAGAACACTGAAATTAAACCTTTGTCACAACTAGCCAAAAAATGTTCATTCAGAAATGTTTCTTAAATATCAAATTTCTCTTCACAGATGCTATGTCCATTTTCTTCATAGTCTTCTCTTGTTACCACCATATCTTCAAAATCGTCATTCTCTGATATCAATTTTCCACCTTCCCAGGCGTAAGTAATAGGGCTAAAAATAAAGGTAAAATAAATGAACCCAGATGGTTTTATGGAACTGAAACATTAATTAGTAACTAAAGTATGGCAATCTCTACCCAACCTGATTTAACAGAAAATCATTTGAAGTATGAAAATAAGCATCAACTTCATAGAAGTAAAGCAAACTCAGAAAGAACTTTGGTCACAACTACAAGGAAGTGTTCTTTGGATTTTTTCCTAGTGCCCTGGATTTATGGACCTTCTACTTTTAATAAATACAAGGATACAAGCAAAAGACCAAAAATGCCTAAAACAAAACATGTCGTCATAACCAAGTCCAACTTCTGTGTGTGGCAGAGCTATGTCATCTCATTAATTTACACAGCAATTCATGAAACAGCTATTATAACTCCCATTTTATAGATTTGGAAAATGAGGTTCAGAGAGATTAAATCTGGAACTAGCATTTAACCTGGACTGTTTTCACACAGTCTGTGCTTTGCTGCTGTACTTTGTTGCCTTTAATAAATGAGACATTTAGAAAACAGTGCATGATAAAGAGTTACATGGTAGGACATGGACAATAAGTATAATTAGAGCACATTAAACATGTACTTTGGTTTTATCTACAAGCGGTTTATACTTTGTGTTATGACTCAATTCTATTTCTACTGTTCCTCTATCTGCAATTCAGTTTTAAATCTGAAAAATGATTTAAAAAGTTAATACATGTTTTGTATTTATTGAATTTCTAACCTTAGGTGGGGGGAGTGTGTGTGTGTGTGTGTGTGTGTGTAACACACACACACGAGCACTAGATGTGCAATAAAGATTTTGTGAATAAATGAAGAATAAAACTATTTCTGTGGATCCCTTGGCCTGTAACATCTGCACGATTTACATTTAAAATGTAGGATAAAAATCCAATATGCTTCATACTCTAGAGTATATGAACATCAATGCTGCTAAAAATTATTTTAATATCTAATGGTTATTATTTTATCTGATAGCTATAAAACTAAGTAATAGGGCCTTCTATTAACTGCTATAGATTTTGAAAAACTCTATTTTAGCTTTAAAACACAACTCTAAGAGTCAGATATGTAGGGTTTCATATGCAATTCTGCCACTTAAGACTTGGGAGGAGGGGATATTTAGACACATGTTTGGTAAGAGCTCCTGCCTCAAGGTAAAGAGAACTGGATTTTAGTATGGTCACTGCTGTTAACTCACTGTAAGGCCTTTGCCAACTCATGGGCCCTTGTTTCTTTATTTACAAAGTATGAACGTTGAACAGGATAACCTGTAAGCCTTTTTTACAGCTCTGAATTAGGTTGGTGCAAAAGTAATTGCGGTTTTTGAAATTATTTTTAACCTTTTAAACCGCAATTACTTTTGCACCAACCTACCTTAATTTTTTTTTTTTTTTTACCACTAAAGTGGAAATAATGATATCTGCTTTTTCTAGTAAGATGGAGGGGTAACACACTTTTAAATTTAAGAAAGATCTGTAAAGTGTAAAAGGTAGTTAAAATATTTTAAATTATTTTAAAACATTCCAAAACAACTTAGGAATTGACATAACTTAATCTTTTTTTTTTTTTTTCAAATTTTTATTAAGAGTTTATTTGAGCCAAAACTGATGACAATTGCCAGGAAGCAAGATCTCAAATGCTGACATAATTTACCTTAATGGTTCAATTCTTAAATTTCTATACTGGATAGAAACTCTCAAGAAATGATACATCTCAGATAACTCAAGTAGATAATAACCTAATTGCTTTGCCTGTAAAAATCTCTTAGGAATGAGGACTAACTGACTATAGGGAAGTGATCCTACATCAACCGAATGCCCATTATGTACAAACCACTATGGTTGGCACTGCCCATACTTCATCCCATTTCACCCACTGAAATGTAAGGTCTGTCAGTTCAATTTCTGAGAAAAGGAAAATGAGGATTCCAAAGGTGAAATAAACTTGCCAACGTAGTAGAACCAGGTTTTAAACTCAAGTCTGCCTACAGACCACATTATCTATGAAACGACTTCCACGTTTTGTTTCTATATAAGCCAACACTTACTTTTCAGGCAGCACAACAGAAACATCATAATCTGTTGGAGTGAGACATCGAACTTCTGAGTAAACCCGATCCCTAAATCCTGGGAAAAGGGAATTTCCTCCTGTCAAAACAATGTTCTTAAAAAAATGCGGCTGCATTTCTTTAAAAGAAAAAAAAAGGAGAAAGGGAAGAAGAAAAAAGGCATTAGAAAATCTGTTTACTTATCTTTCTGGAATGATAAGGATGAGCACTTAGGTAAAAGCAATTAGGGATTATACCATGCTTCCCTGAAAATAAGACCAGGTCTCATATTTTTTGCTCCAAAAGATGCATTAGGGCGTATTTTCAGGGGATGTCTTATTTTTTCATGTACAACAATCCACATTTATTCAAATACAGTCATGTCATCTTCTTCTGGACCATCGTCATAACTGCGTCCGTCTGGCTAATGATCTTAACAGGGGCTTATTTTCGGGATACGTCTTATTTTCGGGGAAACAGTAGTCATTGGTTCGGAAACTATATAATTTTTCATAACCATATAAATTATAATTTCTAAGATTATGTAATCAGATTATAGTTTAGACAGACACATTAAACAGAAATATGACCTCATAGATCTTTAAAAGAAAGGCAAAAGGGTTGAACTACTCACTACTTATATTACACATGTAAGCTGTACATAAATGAATAACATCCTAGTCGCTGCCATTTAATCATTATAATTGTTCTTCCCTGAAATGGACAGGGTCTTTAGATAGGCTGAGATTCTGAGCTAGTGTAAAAATGAAAAGGAGGTCCTTTATGACTTTTTAACTTGGGAGTCCAAATTTCCATGTTATCTCATTGAGACAGATATTTATGTAAGCACTATGCAATATTTACATTTGATAGGGGTAAATACTCATAATCTATAATAATATTTAAAGAAAATGTTCTATACTCATTAATTACGTGAGGGCAAACATTAAGTGCCATATGGTTAGCCAGTATTAAAAGCCTACTAAGCACCACAGGGAAATTTATTAGTACAATAATTAGGTACTGGCCATCCCACATAATGCTTCTGTTCACAAAACAAGAAACAAGTTCCCTTATATAGACATTGAGTGTCATGACATTAAGGCAGTTTAGGACAATATGTTATATACCCCATGACTGTAAAATGTGAAATTAGTATGAAATATTAATATTAAATTAGTTGTGAAATAATTATATTAGGGTGATAGCATTATGTGACTTTTTTTTCATTCTTTTTTTTCAATGGGAGGATAAGATATTTCATGTGCTACATTTTATCCAACGCCTAGACTGTCCCTTATTAACTAGGAAGACACTGAACATAATTTAGTTAAATGTTTCAGGAGAACCTAGACATCACTGGGAAGAGCCATACTTCAATCTCATTAAAATTAACTTTCTATAGATGAATCCAAATACAAGAGAAAGAACAAATGAATCCCATCAACAGCTAAAAACCACTAAATTGCTAAGTATAAATTTCTATTCTGTGAAAATTTGTTAAATTAAAACATTTTCTAAAATGGATATGGCAATTTAATACTCATGGAGAGATGAATTTATTCAAGTTTAAGTGGACCACAATGACCTCCTATATCAAATTTATAATCTAGGACCAATAAATTAAGAATTATTCAAGTACATTATTGGATCTGGAAATCTCCACAAATAAAAGACTTGCCATTTGCTGAAATTATTTAAAGAAACACATGACTTCTCTAGGGTTCAGAGAGCTTATGATATTTTAAAACTACCATTACTACTCAATATTTTACCTATGTACCTTCAGGTAAGTTCTGAATTGAATAGACAATAGCTTCTGGAATTCCCATTTCTTGAATGCCTATATCAGAAGGATTAAAGAGTATTTCTGGAACAGCAAATCTCTCATTGGCCAGACGAAGAATTTGTTCCCCAGATTTATATTTTCCACTTAACACCATCTCTTCTCTTGGCTTAAAGAAAAATAAGATAAAATGTTTAAGCTACATTATCTAGCTCACATAACTGATAACATTTAGTAATATGTAATACTAATATATTAACCATGTTCTTGGAAGTTTCGCGATGCTCAGTTAGAAAAAAATGTGGCCTTCTCTCCTGTTGCCTAAACTATTAAAATAAATAATTACTGACTCTAATATACTATTCCCCTGGAGATAATCTGGCCTCATTCCACACATTTTAACACAGAAAGGAGAACTGAGGAGTGGGAACTTCATAATCTACCTATAACAGTAGACTGATTCCAGATACAATCTCTACTTGAAAATTGATTTCTAAATGATTTAGGCATTGGGCATTATCACTGAAATTCTCTTTTTTTTCCCTGCTAACCCACCCATCTGTGAGCGACATTCCTGATGGGGCCAGAAAAAATAATAATCTGCAGCATCCTACATCATTAAAATAATGATCTCTCTCAATTTTACTAAGAATCATCAGCTCTTCTAGATTCAGTTATAGACACTCACTTCATTTGATTCATATCATGCAATTTTCCTCCCATATCAGAGTATATCCCAATCCTTCATATAAGTATAAAAAATACTTAAAATATATGAAAAGGAATATTAGTAACTTATTAAAGAGTAATGTATATAAAAATTACTACAGATTCTTTAATATAATCAGTCATCTCTCTGTTCAGATTTCAGCCTCCTCAGAGAGGCTTTTTCTGACTCCCAAATAAAGGTCCCTCCATTCCTCTCTACTATCACCCTGTATTATCCTTCATAGTCTATATTGTATGCCACCACATATCCATTACGTAGCATAGCATAGTATTGGTACACAGTAAGTATACAATAAGCTCTTGAACAATGGCATGTAAGCCAACGATGTTTTTGCTATCATTTGGAAATTCCATGTTCGAAACTTTATTTTTAAATAAAAATATCCTTAAAATTAAACAATATTCACAATACTCTAGGAAGAACTATGAATCACTTTTAACTCAATTAAACTACTATTACACTAGCAAAGAATATTATTCCTTCACAGATAAAGTATTCTTTCTCAGGTAGAATGAAAAATATTTCCTATAATTTTATAAATTCATTGAAAAGTGATACTGGCTTGAGTTGAAAGGACAGAACTCATTTTGTCAACACTCAGAATAACCTGAGACAAATGCAGACTTGGAGGTCAGTTGCCAAAAATTAGAGGTTATCTAGTCCATAGCTCTGATTTTATAGAAGAGGGTCATGCAACTTACCCAAGATCAAATATCTAACTAGGGAAAAGAGCTAGAACTAGATATCCTTATTGAATGTTAGCTCTAAAGCAGGGGTGTCCAAACTGCGGCCTGCGGGCCAACTGCGGCCTGCAATCCATTTTTAATTGGCCCGCAGCAAATTCCAAAAATATATTTCGTTTACTTAAATAAACCAGGTGAGGCAATACGTACTTCACCTTGAGTGAGTGGCCTGGCTGTTTGTGTATTTTACCATATATGGCCCTTGATAAAAACAGTTGAAAAAAGTTTGGACACCTCTGCTCTAAAGCCATTAACTGTTAATACGTAATCTGGAACTACAAATAGTTGGCTTTTAAGACTGCAATTCCAAAAAGGTTTTTGTTTTAGACAGAGAAAAATGATAGAATTTATAAAGGCTTCTGGGAGTTGCTATTTTGGTCAGTGTGGGCCATGGGTACTATGCAGCCGTCATAAATTTCATTCTGATACCATGAAAGAAAGGATCAGTTTAAATTACAATGGCTCTGCAGAACGTGGTAGTCATTAATCATGAAGGCTATTTTCTCAATTCAGGTCAGTCAAGTGCCTTATACTTTATATTTTCTGATAAGAGATAAAACGAGAATTTCTATGCGTTGTAATCAGTGACAATATTATAGACCTTACTGTTATTGTTACTATCATTATTAGAAAATCAAGTCTATAACTTTTTCCTAGGTATTTAAAAATATTCTTGGACAAACTATCAAGGTCCAAATGTTAACAATATTCAACGTATAAAGGCTCTCAAACAAATATAATTATTTTTCATTGTATATATTGTTTTTCTAATTTCATAAATATTTATCAGCCGTTATCAAAGTTGTTATGTTATTAGGCAACAATGAAAACAAGTTAATCACGCATTAAATTCAAAATAATACATCTTAGGAGTAATCTTAACATGAACAAAATATAACTTTCTAAATTTTAAAAATTATTAAAATATGCGTGATTTAACTAACATGCATTGTGAATAAAGTATAAATGTTAACATTAATTGACAACGAAAGGTTAAACCATTATTTCTGGAACAGACATTCGATGTAACATTCCATCGTCTGGCAAAAGTCCAGTCCAACTGACTCTGTCCACTCAACCGATATCAAAGTGTACAAGTAACAAGTCTATACTGCGTTAAAGAAGCACCGTCCACAAGAAGATTCTGATCACAAGACCAAAGGCCCATAAAAGAAATGCAAACAAAATAATGTGGCTTCTGTCTTTTTTCTCCAAAGATAATGAGTAAAACAATGACCAAGCGGAATAACCACACCTATACGCAGGCTCAGTAGATAAGGTGCAGGTTTGAAAAAACAAGGCTTATGATTTGGCAAGGAGGAAACTGGCAGTTTAGTCGATAATGTCCAATAAACTGACAGGTTGTCATTTGCAGGGTAGGAGAGAACTACATTTTAAAAAAGAGAAAGATTTCCTAACCCAGTTGACAGTCCAACCATCTAAAGGCGACTTTTTCTTTTTTTAAGATTAAGCCTAAATTTTCAAACTCAGGCACTAAGTACTTCCAAGGACAGGAACTGAGAACATGAATACTGATTGTTCTTCAAGTGGCCAGCTGATTCCAATGACCAGTCAGGCTTGGAGAAATTGGGAATCACTAGACTTTCCTCAAGGTCCACCCCTGTAGAAATATGGATTACTTTACATCCACCATTAACTCTACAGAGTGCTATAAACTGGTGTTTTACATCACTGGAGTGTTTTAATCAGCTATAATATGTAAGGATGATCAAATGTGCTTAATGAGAAAGCAGTTTGACGTCCATCTGTTTGGAGCAGTTTTCCTTGTCGTATAAAGACAAAAACACATTCTATAACCTATGTAGGACTTGGGCTTCAAGTTTCCCTAGTTTATGTCCTCCAGGCAACCTAATCCCATAATCTGTCCCAATTCCCTCCTCTAAAAGACAGCCCCGGTACTTCCACAGGGATCTATTTCTAAGGACACTGCAGGATGATTTCAATTTTATAAGACATCGGGTAGCCTACTCTGAATTCCGATTTGTATTTCACCTCAATAATCTGGCCAAAATTTTTTTTTTCACATTTCAGGCATACAAAGCAGTATAATTATATAAAACCCACGTCATCTATCAACCAGTTTAATGCAGCTTTACAGATAAAGTAACACTCCCCTTTTTAAATTGGTGTTATCATTCATATATATATATACAGTTTTATACTGTTATTTCATACTTATATTCTTATATACTTATATGTATTTCATACATACATATATTCCTAAACATAATTTATTCTACATAGCCTGAAACTGTATATATCCTTCTAAAACTTGCTTTTAAACATTATTATGTTTTAAATGTTTTAGACAGAAACATGTTTCTGAGACTTATCCATGGTGATCACGTAGCTCTACTTCATTTTCACTACTGCTTATTTTATAATATGAATATACAAGTTTATTTATTCTTCCATTAGTGGATATTTAGGCTTTTCCCAATTTTTTCACTCTTTTAAAGTATACTGCAATGAAAATTACCATAAATGTCTCCTTGTGCAAATATACTTCCATTTCTTACCAAAGATTTTTAACGTTCTCATCAAGCCAGTAACTAGAAGGGCAAATTTCACGTTTATCTAAACACAGAACTGATAGTTTACCTGAGCTGATCAAACATAAGGAGAAATTACTTTATTTTGACATCCAAGATAAAATACTTCTCAACATTTTGAAAGTGCATTGGATGTTGCCCTTTGCAACTAGAATCTGATCATATCAGACCAACCATGGGTATAATTCAGCCCCGGGTCAGCTGTATCAGTAATATTCACAACAGGCAGATAACCAACTTCTAACTGGATTTAAACTAATTCTTAAGTAACCCAGCAAACGGTTAACCGTAACATAGGTAATAATACTGTTTATCTCCAGATCTGTCCATGTGCTATCATTTGACTAACAGTTCTTTTTCTAAATAACTTTAGTGAGATACTTGTATTTATTAATCATTTATGCACTTGTGCCTGGAGAAATGGCCACCTGGAGGGCAGTAGTCAATACTGTAACTCTGTAAGACCGCCAATCCCAGCTGCATGCTTTTCAAATCGGACTGAAGTGGTCACTTGAAGAAATACCATTGAGGATTTTTCTAATTACCTTACAAAAGCCCTTTTTAATCGTACTAAAGTCAGGCAAAACATAATCTATCATTACTGTATTTTCTTCTCCTTTTAACCTGAAAAACAAAATAGAGACATGAAATACATTAACGTGTAACATTATCCAAGAATCAACTTCCCAATTCTTAGATTACCATTATACATACTTGGCAATATCCATATCTCTATAAAAATCCTGAGACACATAGCATACATCTTCTTTTACTTGATTAATCACGTGTGTTTCATCCATAACATGTAGCTGCCTAAAGAGAAATAAAAGTTATAACATTTAAAATGGAAAAATTTAAATGTAACTTACAATTATCATTGAAAACATTTTTTCTGGAATTAAATTTTTGGGTAACTAATTTTTTTAAATGAATTCTTGAATGTATAAAATATTTGTTATTTTATGGAATATTCATGTCCATTATCTTATGTAATCTACACATTATCCCTCTGAGGGCAAGTATTAGTTTAGTTTGCAGGAGTAAATTGAAAACAGGTCTTAAGTGGTAAGGTTTATCCAATTAAGGAGCAAAGTTTTTCCTCTAACCATTCTGAATAGAATCTTGCCTTAACTCTTTGCTCTTTCTTTTCTGATTATATAAGTATTAAGAGTCAGCACACAGTACCTGGCACAAAGTAGATGCTTAACAAATATTTGATGAGTGAATCAAAGAAAACACAAACTTAATGTAAAGATTTTTAAAAAACAAAAATGTGAGGTTATTTCCTTTGAATATTTTTCTCTGCACTTAGATTATGTACGTGTTTTCTTTTTACGTTTCAGACTAAACATTATCTCATGAACATTTTCTTATGCTATTACATAGTCTTTAAAAATGACTCTTTACTGCCCTGTAATATTCAGAGGGGTCTATTAAAATATATTTATCAATATTCCTAATGTTGGAAGTTTATAATAGGGAGGAAAAATACTTTTGTGTTTATAAACATGGACTTTGGAGTCAGAGACTGAGGTTTAATTGCGACTTAGCCAACTTACTTTACCTCTTTGGAACTCAGTATCTTCAATCTCTAAAATCACAGTAAGATCACCAACTTAACATAACTATAATAATACATTTAAAGTGTTTAACATAGTCCCTGTACTCAATAAATAAAAAACATTATTATTGCTTCTATCTTTTTTCTTTTGTTATATCTTCATATATACCATATTCCACTTTCTATTAGGTGCACAATAGTGCCAATAAGAAGAAAAATGCTAATTAAACTATGACAGTTCTAAGTTACCAATGATTGGAAGATTCATCACAATTTCAGATGTTAAAATGTAAAAAAGTACAACTCAGAATCAATGAAATATAGGTGTTTGTATCTATATCTCTGGTTATCTCATTATTTATTCATACTCTAGGACACAGAATATGAAATATCTTTAGTCTTTTGGTATACTGCCAAATCATTTACCAGAAAAGTTTTTTCAAGTTATGCTTTGATCAGCAGCAAACAAGAGTGTCCATATCACAAATCTACAACGTCATCTTTTGAAAATAATTCTATTAATCTGGATTGTAAAAAATGGTATTTTAATTTGCATTTCTTTACTAAGTGCCATGAGAAAGAGGAATTCTTACGTTTTGTTAATTCATGTATCCCAACCTGCTAAACAAATGCTTAATATTTGAATTGAATCTAATTACTATAGATGTTTAACATTTTTTATGTCCTAGAATTACCCATATTTGTCCTTTGACTGCATGTAACTCTCTAATGATTATCTTTGCTACTGAGCACTTGTTTTCTGAGAATTATCTAACCATTTTATACCAGGGTAGTGTCTAATAAATTATTTTTTCAAGTTTATATTTACTTTTGTGTTGTTTACAAAGGCTTTTGACATACATAAGGTTTAAATTTTTTATGTACTTAAGCACAAAGGCTGGCAAAATCTATCTTGTTGGCAGTTAGTCGTTTTTCCAGACTAACAAGGAACAAAAGGGAAGTTAGAGTGATGGTAATATTCTGCTTGAATTGTGTCCTGGTTACTTGGGTATATTCACTGAGTTGTACACTCAAAGACTGTCAATTTTTCTGTACATACATATGTATATATATATACACACACACACATATAATGTTTTACTTCAATAAAACTTTATTTTTTAACATGTTGTATGTAGGAAAAATATATCCTTTATTATTTCTGCTATTGTTTTTATGCTTAGCCAACTCAGTTAAATATTTTCTTGTTGTGGTTTTCTTTTTATATGTAAGTCTTAAATTCACTTGAACTTTAGTGTATGAGGCAAAGTAAAATTTTAATTTTTCTACAAAGAGCGAACTTTCCCTGTATTCTTTCCTGAATAATTAACACCCTCCTCACTGGCTTCTGATGCTTTCTTTAGTATATACTGTTATTTTTCTTTAAAATATAATGTTTGATTCAGGATTAACTATTCAGTTTCACTGATCAGTGAATCTGCATACAAGTATCACCTTAATTTAATTACTACAATTTAAAAACGTTTTATCATCTACTACAGAAAGTCTCCTTTCACTATTATTCTTTTCCGTACATATTTCTAGGTATTCTTTCCAGCTTATTCTCTTCAAGTTCAACTTCAACACCCTTGCTTTTCAAAATATATAAAGTATTTTCCATTCAGCACGAAGGAATGATTAAGTGTACAGGCTCTGGAGTCAAACTGCCTGGGTTTTGGTTAATGTCCTCATCTGTCTCAACCTTCCAATTTGCTGCTTCCAATCTAAGAAATATCCAGTACACAGGGCTCTGTATACCATTCTTGCAACTTCCTGAGTCTATAAATATGTCAGAATAAAAAGTTTTTTAAAAATGTACTAGAGCTGGGGGGATGACTCGAGATAATGGGAGTGGGTTTCTTTGGAGATAATGAAAATGTTCTAAAATTGATTGTGATAATAGATGCATATACTAAAAACCAATGAAACTGTACACTCTAAACGGATGATTTGCACAGTATGTGAATTACATCTCAATAAAACTGATAAAAAAAAGTAATGTTATAACTGACAGAAGAAAGAGGTCAAGGAGGGAGGACAGGCAGAAATAAATGAAGATTCACTCAGTTTCTCACGTAACATAGAGGGAGCTAGGAAATATGGACAGTATTATACCGGCCAAAGTTAATTTAGCAAGAAATTGAGATTTAAGAATTCTACTTACGTTTTTAAACACAGAAAATTTAAAATAATAGCATAAATAAAATTTTAGAGGCAGGAAAAAAGTTAGAAGGTGGAAAAGTATACTAATTTCTCATTTTAAAATAGTGGACAAATAATATTGGTTATTCTAGAATCAAAAATATCAATATGTTACTAAGGTTTATAGAAATTAAAAAATAAAGATAACGTTCAAATAGTATATTGCCATAAGAAATGGAAAGAGAAGGCAGAGATTTATTTTCCTTTTAGATCCTTATTTCCTTACACACATTTTTAATTTGCGCTACAATTCACATGTACAACATTTATAATTTTATAATACTATCAATATATTAACTCCCTAGAATTTGGAAATTTCTTTTTGGTAGACACTACCATTTTATTTCTAAACACCTTTTCAATTTGAATATCATTTGGGTTTATATGTGCTATGTAGCTTTATGAATAGTAACAGAATTACCACCTAAAGTTACAATTAAAGATGAGAAAAAATTTAAATTGCTTGAAAAAGTTCATTGCCAGCACCATATACTCCGAAAGAATCACAGCTAAGTATTACCTGTAAGATATGATCTCCTTTAGATGATTGGTTAATAGTTTTCCTCCCACATTTATCCTAAAAATGGAGAATGGAAATTTGGTTCAGTTTATTACACATTTTCCAGTTTTATCCTAAGAAAAAACATGAAAATTAAATGCAACTCACCGAATAATTGCTTCTTTTTTCTTTTTACTTCTACAATAAGGAACTATATGTGTAAAGGAATATCCACTATCTACAATGATACAGCATAATTCGGAAGGATTATCTCGAAAATATCTATGTGCACTGAGAGCCCCAGCTATTAAAAAAAAAGATAAAGAAAAAAATTAAATGAAAGTATATTTAATTTACAGCAATAAAGGTAGCAAACTAAGGCAAGCGCAACAAAACTTTATAAGAAAAATGTTAATTATACGCATATGCATAATTCTGTCAAGTTCTTGGCAGTACTTAAACTTTAAAACGTCGCTGTTGTGGTAAATATAAATTTGTGCTCAAATTTTTAAGGTAAATATTAATTTCATAGCTTATAATTATTTTAACAGCAGATAATTTTATTGAGTATTTATTACATGCTGGGCACTATTCTAAACTCCATGAGTATGTGTGCTTTAATCCTCAGAACAATCCCATTTTACAGAAACTGAAGCACAGAGAAGTTAAAGAATGTGCCCAAAACCACACAATTAGAAAGTAACAGAGCCAGGATTCAAATTTAGGCAGTGTGACTCTAGGTCAGGGCTTCTCAACCTTATAATTATTGACATTTTGGGCCAGATAATTCCTTCTTTTTGGGCTTGCCTGTGCATCGTAAGATGTTTAGCAGCATGTATGTCCTCTACCCACTAGATGACAGTAGCACCCTTACAACTGTGACAACCAAAAACGTCTCCAGACATTGCCAAAAGTCCCCCCAGGAGCAAAACCACCCTTGGTTGAGAACACTGTTCTAGGATTGTGCTCTTAACTATTGTAATACATTGTTGCTCATATAGACTTAAATTCCTCAAGCTAAATATCTGAATACTTTCATTGTACAGCCATGTAATGTAATTCTAACCTTTAATAAACTTACTTCTGAATGATACTTACAGATTCTTTTTCTTGCTGTTGGCAGCCTGAACTATTAACATTATTTCAATAAATAATAACAATAGCGAACACATCAGTCACAGAAAAGAACTACCTCAGAAACAATAATGCTTAAGAGATTAGAAATATGTGGTTAGTAACTTCATTAGGGAGAAATATCATATTAGTAAAAAGATAAAGTGAGAGAAATCTCTAAGGGTTCATCTAGTTTTAAATTCCATGTTTTATTTCCTTCAACTCTAAAAGAATGTCACCCAATATTCTTGGATTTTAACTGTTTCTTTATCCTATTCATATCCATAGTCACATAACTCAATTTCAATCAAAACTTTTAACTCACCATTCACTCTTAATACTGCTTGGAACTGGTATTCTTCAAATAAGATTTCATTCATTGACTCTTGAATTGAAGTGAAATTAAAATATGGTTCTGTGATAATAATATTAGTATCTAAAAAATCAACCTATGAGAAAAAAATCCCACAAGTTTTATAACTTTGTGATTATAATTATGAACACTTGTTTTACGTACATAAACAAACTTATTTAACTCTCAGAATAATCCAATCACAACAGGAGACAGGTCTGATGATACCCATTTTACAGGTAAGCAAACTGAAGGACAGAAGAACTGAGTAAGTTACCAAAATTCATAAAACTAGTTAGTAACACAGCTAGGATTTGAACCCTGGGGTCTGGTTACAGAATTCATGCAGTTTAACTATTATTCAATTTTAACTCTCTTAATGGTAGCATTAATAAAATGGTACTATCAAATTGTTTAAAGATAATTATGCAAAAGTAATGAATGATATAACTACAAGCATTGGGGCTGTTGTCATTTCGTTTTTAAAAGTTAAAAGGCAAGAAGCTTGAGGATATTTAATGTTTACATAATTCTCTCTCACACATTAAGAAGCATTAAAATTTGCACATTCTCTCAGTATATCTAAAATCACACAACAGACATTGAAGTACAAACATATTATAATATTCATACATTCAGATATGCAGGCAAAAATATTTTATTCTGAAAATAAAAATGAGACATTGAATTGTTCTAATAATAGAAATCTGAAGTAAAAGTTTAATCTTGAATTACATACAGACTATCTTTTCTCAATCCCAAATTTCACTTCAAAATGGAAATTCTATTCACTTGGATTTATTTAGTATTTTGAAAATCACAGCTAAGCTCAGTATATGAAGTGACGTAAATACATACCTGAAACATATTTAGAAGTTTATCACTCTTAAAATGTAACTTCTAATTTTTCATTTGAATAAAACATGGAAATAGAAATTTGAATACATACTCCAATTTGTTACCTGATACATTTCTTTTCCAAAAAGGTAATCCCAAACTTGTCTTTGAACATCCCAATTCACCAAGTAACCCTAAAACAAGTTGTTACAAATTTAGTTATTAAAAGTATTTGAACAATTTAAAAAAATCATGTTAATATATCCTAAATCACTGACTCTGTCTCTTTATGGTAACTTTCACCAGTCTAATGCTATTTGAATTTCAAACCAATTGTTTTCTTCCTTTTAAAAGTTCAAAGAATTACAAATTAACAACAACCAAAATGTCAAAGGAACAAAAGACACCAGTATGGGGAGATGCCTCTCTATATTTATTTTCTTTAATGTATTTATCTCATTTAGCTTTAACACAAACAAGTAAAATTCAGTACTCATACCCACAATCAGTAACTAAATCATGGTCATTTATTTTTAACAAGACAATGTCAAGTTTTGGTTTTAATAAGATCTTATTTAAAATTTAAAATAACCTTTTCTTAAAGATCTACAAATATTTCCATACATACAAAATCTTATACATAAATTTTAAAATTATCTTTAAATTTAGGTCTATAATGCTAGAAATGATACGTAATTGAATTACCTTCTGAAAAGGAAGGATGTAAAAGAGTCCAGAAGGGTCCTTTATTTCATCAATCTGGTTAGCAGTAAAAGTTTTAAGACGTGCTGTTTTTGACCTGAACTGACAGTTAGGAATAACCCTAGAAACAAAGAAACAAACAATACAAAAAATAACATAACTAACTACTTAGTTGCTAAAAATATGTTTACTTAACTACCACCTTGGATGCCAAAAAATATCCAAAACCAGTGTTTCTCATTCTGTCTTCAAATAATTTTTAAAAAGCCTTTTTTTTTTTTAAAGGTTCTAGTATGCACGAGGTTCTATACTAGACCCTTTATCTTTCTCAAATAATCTTCAAGAAATCTTTACAGGTGGGTATTGGTTCTGCCACCACACAGATTAGAGTGGAACTTAGATAAAGTTTCTGGTCTTTCTAGCTTTAATTTGGAAATTCTTTTTTTAAAGATCTTTGTTAAAATATAGCTAACAGACAATATTATATTAGTTACAGGTATACACCATAGTTATTCAACATTTATATACCTAAAGATAAATGATCACCATGATAAATCCAGCAACCATTTGACACCATACCATGCTATCACAATATTATTGACTATATTCCCTACGCTGTATATTACATCTCCATGACTTACTTATTTTATACCTGGAAATTTGAACCTCTTATTTCCTTTTACCCTTCCCCTCCTTTTTAAATTTTTCAATTACAGTTGACGTTCATTATTTTATATTAATTTCAGGTGTACAACATAGTGGTTTGACCAATTCAGAAATTCTTAATACCATTCTGGTAAAAAAAAAAAAAATCACAAGTTCAAAATTCTGGCCATAAAATTAAGTTTCCATTAAGTCAAAGATTTGCAATCAGCAAGATGCTATAGGATACAGAAGTAGGAAGTAGTTTTAAATATGGTTGCTGTCCACCAAGAACTCACAATCTGTTTAGGAAGACAAACTACAGCTATTATCAATCATACTATACAAGTGTACGTTTGTGGAGAGAGATAGGGTGGGGAGAAAGTATATGGATTTAATACTGTTCAAAACTATTTTGTACATGCTTAATTTACTATGTTGTCATTTTTTCTATGTTTAAATACTCTTTGAGGACATGACTTTAAAAAGTGCATTGTAGTCTCTTATGATTGTATCATAATTTTAAGCAATTTGGTATTCTTGATTATTTAGCTTACTTCCTTTTTTTTTCTTTTTGCTACCATACACAATGTTTATAAATAATAGAGAGCTTCCCGTATTTACTCTTATGAAGCAACTTATTTCTTAGGTGACTGATAATAGAACTGCTGTGTCAAAGGATAACAACAATATACATTGATAAATGTTTTCTAGAAGACTAACAATTTACATTCCTAAGCAGTTCGACTGTCCTCTTAAAAAAAGAAGAGAGGAAAGAAAAGGAAAAAGTTCTCTGTGAATGTTAAGAAAAGCGTTTCTTTAAATTTGCTTATTCTTTATGCAAACATCTGTTTTATGAACGCTATTGTAGCATTTCTTTAATTGACTCTATAATCAACCACGTCAGCCAATGAGCACTTCGAAGGGCTTAGGCACAAGAATTCAAAGTCTCCAGCCACTAAGACAGTGGTTTTTACATTTGGCGGAGGGGTGGGTGGTTGGGGGAGGGGAGTGTCAAGGAACCCTCTCAGGATCTGATGAAAGCTATAATCGCATCTCTAACAAAACGTATATACAAACAAAATGTTGTCCACGATTCCTGAGGATTCATTAACTTTGTGTACAGACCTCTTTGTGAGGAACCGCTTCTCTAGATGCCTATTTTCCTGAGCAATTTCCTGTTACAAAACGAAACACACGTGCCACTTCCGGGGCCGCGAACCCCAAAATTAACCCCAACCACCTAGCTCCAACAAGAGCATCCCTTTGGCTTAGGTTGCGACCGCGTGGGGGCGTCTGCAGTTTACTGACGTCCCTAGATGAAGCGTAGATGTGAAACTACTAGGCGTCTATGCCTTATCCTTCGGAGAAAACGAACACTTACGATACATTTTCATGGCTGTAACCGATTTTGGCGTTGTAGGCTCCGTTATCCAGCACTAAGGTCGTCATTTTAGCACGAATCACACCGTCTTAGCGTTCTCTTTCCGACACTTCTGCTCACAATTTTTCCGGCACTCTATGGTTTGCATGGGCGGAGCTTAAGAACGCGCTTCCGGTCTCCCTTAGCAACGGCAGACGCCGGAAGCCAGAGAATGCGCAGCCGCCTGGCCTGTCCGCGAGAGTCGTGCTGTGCTTCCAAGCCTAAGTCGTTTACGTCGTGGTGAGATCCTAGAGTAGTAGTACTCTTTCACCCATTGCGTATTTGTCCTTTACTTCACATAATGACTCGCTCCTGCAACTTTCTTCTAACCTCTGCAGCGAACCTGGGTGTGTGTGTGTGTGTGTGTGTGTGTGTGTATGTGTGTTCGAAGTATTGGTCAGACAGTGACAATTATGGAGAATAAAGTGCAAATCCAAAGGCAGCATGGTATTGAACATGGGGTCTCTTCAGCCTCATTCCCTGCCATTGCTCATCCTGCTGTAGGATCCCACCATCCTTAATTACAAACATGCTGTTCTGTCAACCGCCTTGCTTTTTTTCCTCACTCTCACACTTTTCCCCTGTCTACTTGTGCTTCAAGACAGAGCTCTGTTATCTTACCTAAAAAGGCTTCTCGACATTTAACACACTTCCTCTCGTTCCCCTTCATAAAATTAGGTGCTCCTGTGTGTTGCTGTAATGTTCTGGGCTCACTCCCGTGTATCGTAATGGTCAAGAGAATGAATTCTGGATTGGAATCCGGACTCTGCTACAAAATGTCTGTGTAATCTTGGGCGATGAAGATGATAGTGATTAATACACAGTCGGCGCTTAATGTGTGTGGGTAAACAGTTCTAAGAGATTTACATGTGTTAAGTAATTTAGTCATTACAATTCGTGAAGTAATTATTACTGAAATCAAAGAGATGGTGGTTAAGAGTACAGGCTCTGAATTCAAACTCCTAGCTCAAATCCTGGATTTGCTACTAGATGGCTGGGACAGGCTAGTTAACCTCTCTATGCTTTAGTTTCCTCATCTGTATAATGGAATGATATTAGTAACACCTCTCTACAGAATTATTTTATAGAGGGTAAATGATGAAAGTCAAGTACCTGGTAGTAGTTATCATCATCTTTTTACATATGATCATTCTCTGTTAATTTGCATAATACGGCAAACTCCTTGAAGTCAGGCACTCTTTTTGTGTCTATAACACTTTGTATCAAAAACAGTCATTGGATGTCCAAAATTATATCCAATTTTAGTCATTCTGTTTTCTCTAGTATTAAATCAATAAGATTCCTTACTACAAACATGTAAAGAATATTTTATAAATCTTACATCATGGAACAGCCATCATTTCTATTCATCTCTTTCAAAATACATTCTTTCAATCCCATCTCTCCTTCTGGTCATCATCCCTTTCACATTTAAGTTTCTCTTTTTGCTGTCCTTTACATGCTCCTTTATCAGGATCATTTTTGTTCTTGGCTTCAGCTACCATTAAACACAGATAAATCCTAAAGCAGAATTTCCATTTCCACTGTAACCTGAATGTTTCTACCCAGATATGCTGAGATAATCTTAAAGCAACAAATCCCAAACTGAATTTTCTCTCCAAAACTTCTAATTCTACCTATACTACTTATCTTTATTAGTGATCTGTCCCAAGATCCACACAATGCCCCAAGCTAGAAGTAACCTCAACTACCTTCAGCTCTATCCTTGACTGAATCTCTAGAATCTGTCCTTGTCCTTTCATCTCTATTGATAACTGCTGTATTTCTCACCTGAAAATGCCACTGCTTTCTCAGTGCCCTTCCTGCCTCCATTCTCTTCTCATTATGACCTATCCTTTGTACTGGGCGCCTAATTATTAGCAGATATTTTTCTAAATCAGAAATCTGATCATCCTCCCCAAATACACTTTCCAAAGAAGTCTTTCATGGCTTGACATTGGCTATGAAATAATATGCATACATTTGCAATTTCACTCCCCTTCAACCCATCTCAAAGTGTGTGCTGGTAAATGTTTAACAACCCGATCTCCCGGAAATCAAGCCCTGATTTGTAGTGTTTACCACTGTCTGTGATATAAATACTGCCACAATGGCTGATTTCAAGCTATATTGAAGTTACCAAACACAGAACACAGAGTTGGAAAGAGATGCACACAATAGGTTCTTGTGAGCCAGTATGAGCCAGCTTCCGTTCAGACTGTTCAGTAAAAGTTCTGAGTCTATTCACTTCCTCCTCCCAGGTTTTAGCATAAATAAGCATGTAAGTACTACTTTTCAAATATATATTTTTGGCAATGTGTAATTTTAAAGTAGTTAAAAATATGGTTTTGCTATAAATACATGACGAACATGTGCAACATATTTGTCATATTGAGTGAATTGCTTTATACCCTATCTTGTTGGCTCTTACATTAATATGAGTTCATAAATCTTTGATGAATACTTATTATATATTTGTATGACAGTCATGTTTTTAACTTTTTGAAAATTTGATAATTAAATGCAATTAACAAAAACATAAATTAATTTTAAATACTGAATTTATGGTGGTTTTGTGACATTATGTGTTCTCTCAATCCAGGGAGTAAAATTAATGTTACTACCATGTATTTTTTCAATGAAAATATACTATAACTACACTAACCTGTGGGATTCGTTGATACTTACTACTTTGAAAAGGAATCCACATTTTGTTCTAGCCACAACATTAGGCCACTTGCTATTTAGAAACCATGAACTTTGGACACTTCTGTCCTTTTTCATAACTGTGTTTCACCTGGCTGACACATTCTTTTCTGCCTAGTGAATTAATAATGATAGCTACCATTTTATTGTATTTGGAACTCTCTAAGTACTTTATCTTGATTAGCTTGGTTAATTCTCACAACAACCTTATGAAGGTAAATAGCACAAGGCTCCAGAGGTTCTTTTCCTGTGATCACACAGGAAAAAATAATCACATTCTTTCCTATGATCACATACCTAACTATCTACAGGGCTAGGTTTCACGTCCAAGTCTTTAGTTTCAGGGCCAGTTCTTTTAACACATTAAGCTGACATTTGCATCATTGAAATAATATCTCCCCTATAAGTCTATCTCTGACTTAACCAGATAGAATCACTCCCTCCTCTGTGTTCTCATAGCACTTTGTTCCTGTTTTTAATTATGTTAATGATAATAATAGCATTTATTAAGAGCTTGACATATGCTAGACATTCACTTTATATGCACAGTCTCATTTAATTCTCACAACATTCTGAGTTAGATACCATTACTCCAACAGTCATTATGTAGAGAGGCTGAGATTAAATAAATTGCCCAAGTTTACACAGCTACAAAGTGTCTGAACTAGTATTTGAAGCAGAGTCTAATGGCAGAGCTCAAGGTCTTAGCACTAGCAATTTACCTTCTGTGCTAGGCTGTTCACTCTTTGATGGCAGAAACATTTGTTTGTTTTTGTTTAGGCAACCCTAGTTATTTGAATAGTGTCTAGTTTATAGTACATGATAAATATTAAATGAGTGAATAGTCAATTCCGTTCTCTTCAAAAAGGGCCAGTTTGTTGCACTATGTGTAAACTACCCCCTCTACCCAACACATACACACACATCTTCTTGATACATTTCTCAGAAGTAGTATAATTTCTTTTCCTCTTTTAGACATCACTGGGTGATCATTTTCACCTCTGAAAAATGTTGGTTTGGGGCTGGGTGGGGTGAAGGTGCGGAGCTGTAATAGTTCCCCCTGCTATTTCAAAAACTTCCTTTTAATAGAAATTTTTGAGTGAAATTTTACATCCTTATTTCGTTAGGTACAACAACCTAGTGAGGAGGAAAAGGTTGATATTATTAACCTACTTTATAGATGATTAAACTGAGGCTAAAAGTAAGGAAATTATTTTCTCCAGATTAACACAGCTAGAAAAATACTAGAGCCATGACTTGAATTTAGGTCTTCTAATCCCCAGGTCCTATATTCCATTAGGGCATATTGTCAACTTTTACTTCCCTTAGGATTGAAATCACCAGAGGAAGCATTATATAGCATTTAGCCAGGGGAAAGCAGAATATCTTAGCAAAGGAGAAGAAACTGCAGCAAGAATATGAAGAAAGCTGAGTAGATAAAGAGAGCAAAGAAAGCAGTTAAGTTTGTGGAAGAAATTCTGAGGAAATAAAACAGTAGGATGTGAAAGGAGACTCAGTGAAGGAGGCAGGAACAAGTCCACGGGTGGGGAGGGAGGACTAAAGCCCAAGAAGTTTTTGGGATTGGGAGTGAAAGCGCCCAACAGCGTCTGGGCAAAGAAGGACACCGCCAAAGGACTGAATGAGGATGGAGGACGCATAACTTCCGCGTTTGCCGGAAGCCTGCGTTGCTCCGCCCCTCGCGCGCTCGCCCCGCCCCGAGCACGCCCGCCCTGAGCTCGCCCCGCCTCCAGGCCGTATCGCTCCTGCCCTCCCCCAGGTCTCTTAGGTGATGCTGCAGCCAAGATGGCGCTGGCGGCGGCTGTGGCTGCTTGAGCGATATGTTCCGGCTCCTCGGCGGCAGCGGCGGCGCCTGTGGCCTCAGCCGAGGCGTCGGGTCTCTCCTGGACGTGAGCGCTCGGGCGCCTCTCCTCCGGCCGGGTTAACCCGGACAAAAAGGAGACGGCCCCAAAGAGAAGAGTTAGTGAGTAACGGAGAGAGAGCGCGGTGCCTCACGCCCCGACACCATGGCTGGGCTCATCAAAAAACAGATCCTGAAACACCTCTCCAGGTCAGTGACAGCCTCGGGCGTGGGGGCCAGCCCACCTCCGCCGTAGTCGGCACCCGAGGCAGCGTGCGGCCTCCGGGACGGCGGAGATTGGCAGCCGTGCGAGAGGCGACCCTTGGATTCCCTGCTCCAGTCGGGGCAGGGGTCGCGCGGCCCCGGATCTCCCGCCAGTGGTTGGCCTCAGGAGACAGCCCCTGGACGGCTTCTCCCCGGCCTGCTCATGGAGGAGCGTGGAGGGCGGCCGGCGGAGACAGCGGGCTCGGATCGTCCCCGACGCAGCGTCCGGGGTCGTCCGGGGAGCCCCTCTTGAGCGGTGCTGCGCGGAGGCTGGAGACGGCCAGGCGGCACCCAAGTGCCTGGGTTCTGTGGTCGGATGAACCTGAGCTCTGTGCTCGCCTCCTCTCGGAGCCGAGCGGTTCCGTTAACCGAGGGCGTCTGGCGCAGTGTGGACTCCTAGGGCTGAGGCTTGTCTTAGTGAAATGTTAACCTTGTTATTGTTCTGAATTCACCCCACCTTGCCGTTCCCGCTCTGATGCATTAGAGGGTGTGCCTGTTTGCACGGTTAAGATTTGTTTTAGGTAAATAACCAGAGTTCCCAGCTCTGGCAGTTTCTTTCTTGAGTCGTTTAAGCCCCAGGTCGTTCTTAGAACACAGTTTTTTGTTTGTTTGTTTGTTTTTGCTTTTTTAATCTGAGACCCATAAAGTCAGGGAGTCAACATCTTTGGTGATAAACCCTGAAGTTGTCATTCTTTCCATTTCATAATGCGGTTTTAGTCAGAAACATGACTCAGTAAAGCTGGCAGTTTGTTGCTCCTGGCTTCTCCATATTTGTCTCAGACACGGGCTAAATGTAGGATCTTGTTTCCAAGTTGTTAACAGTGAATCCAAAGCGCTTGGTTATGACCCTTTTCTTTGTTATTTGTGAGTTGATGATTAGTTTTTAACTAATTTTAGGAAAAGGCTTGGGTGTAGTATACTTGTAAAAACAATTCTTGATTCTGCAGATCGTTGTATATACCACAGATTCTATATTGGGGAACAAAATCAATATTTCTCTGATTCAGCAAGTATTTTCCACACTTAATTGAACAAGACATAACATTGAATAAGACATAACAGTTTTTCAACGTAACAAATTATAGCGGCATTTATGAATATACGTTTTTTAGTATCACTAATTGGAAAGTTTTTTTAAAATTGTACATATGGTCCATATGAATAACTTATTTTGGAAGAAGGTTTTATCTTCATTTTTAATGTATTATTTAGGTAAGATCTGACTTAGCAGATATCTTCTAGCCTTTCTCATACTCAGTTCCACAGAATCTTTAGACCTACAGAAAATGATTTGAATGTCTATTTTCTTACTTTCCCAAGGATGATGGTACATAGCTATTAATAATTGTATTCTAGATGCATGGGAGGAAAGTTAATTCTATCAACGAGCGTCTTAGGGCATTAGAGTTTCTGTTGTAGAACAGTTGAGAAGGACTCAAAAATTAATAGGCAAGGTAATGGCTTACTTCACAAAATAAACAACACCCATATATTTAGAATTGAGTCCTTAGAATTATTTTTAAATCTGTGTGATTTCTAATATCTGTGTTGTAAATAGTAATGAGAATTTTTTTAGAGCTGAGTGTTTGAAACACTTAAGTTTTTAATTATTTCATATTTCAAAACAACTCAGGTGACTTGAAGAGTATCAAATTCATGTTCTTGATTAACTGCTGCTATTGCTGTTAACTTTATGGTGTTATTTATAAATTTAAAGGAGACGGTAGATGAAACAAGGTGGGTGTTGTGATAAATAATAGTTGTTCAAATAGGAATGAACTTTTGAAATTACATGGGTCAAGATTAATTTTACAAATTTTCCAGTAATGAAGATGTCACCATGTTGATGTAATCATCTGGAATACAATTTAATACATTTTAACAGGAAATACTTAGAACACATTACTTTCCAATAGTAGACATTTCATATGGCCAGTGGATGCAACCATGGCACCTTCTCACAAAGGAGGCCTTACCTGGCTGACCACACTGTTCTCGTAACATTCATCTTCATCTGTCACAATATATATTGTTTGCTGTTTGTCTTCTCCACTTGAATGTAAACCCCATGATGGTAAGGATTTTTGTTTTGACTGTAGCATAATGTACACTCAACAACTATTTTTTAAATGAATGGATGAATGGCACCAATCAACTGACTCTCCCTCATATTGCTTTTTTTTTTTTAACTGAGGCAAGACTGTATGCCAGCAATATTATCACATTTTACCTGTGGTGTTAGGAAGCAATGGGTAATTGAATCGTTGAGTAAATATGCTTTTCATATTTACTCAATGAAAATGATCATTGATGGGTATATTGGGGATCTCCCAGTAAGGGAGAAGGCTATCTAGGTGAAAACAGGAGGAAGAGAATGCTTACTCTGAGCCTTGAGACTGGAGTATGGTAAAATTGTAAGATTAAAGCCAATGTTACCTGGATATAGGTGCTTGATAAACTGATATATCAGAACAGTATGAAAGAGGAATTGTTCTTAAGAAATTAACAAATGCTTTGAGTAAATGCTGAACTATATGTGAGAACTATAAATCTATATACTTAATCCTTGCCTAATTGTTTAGTTTGTATCCCAAGCAACTCTTGCATTGTTTATAAAATTAGTTTGTGTATTTGGAACTAATCTGAAACTGATAGGGAGGGAGGGAGAGTGTGTGCGCACATTTGTGTAAGTGGTGGGGTGGGGTTGGAGTTGTTAATATTAAGAGAAGTGAAACAGGAAGTCTTTGAAGGAGAAATTACTCTGATCTTTCACACTGTAATAGGCGCAGAATGTGCATTGGAGGCTTTTCTAAAAGAGTATTTTTTTCGCAAGGGAATGGAAAGTTCTAAAGAAAAGTTAGAAGAAATATAAGAAAGAAAAGAAGAGGACGGGCTCCCTTTCAGCTCCAGGCCTCATTATCGGTTGCTGAGTGTGCGCACATGCGTGCTCGAGCAAAGGCCAAGATGGGGCGATAGAAGCTGGAAGATGGGGTATACTTAAGTCAGGGCCTGCACAGGGGTAGGGAAGAGGCAGATACAGATGCTCCCTCTTCCCCTCCCCCCTTTCTCTCTGGCTCAAGGAGACTATAATTGGCACAAAGTTTACTGGGGCGTGGGAGTTGGCAGGATAGACATACACCACACCTGAGTGGAGTCCTTTTGCAGTTTAAAGCTGTGTTTCTCAACCAGGGGTGATTTTGCCCTTCCAGGGAAATTGGGCAATGTCTGGAGACATTTTTGATTGTCGCAACTTGGGGGGATGGGTGGGCTAAGGGTACTGGCATCTAGTGTGTAGAGGCCAGGGCAGCTGCTACACATCCTACAATTCACAGCACAGTTCCCCACAACAAAGAATTATTTGGTCCAAATGTCAATAGTTGAGGTTGAGAAACTGGTTTAAAGTGTACACATGTGTGTCAGATGACTGAACTAGGGTTACTGTGCTAGTTAAGGTTATTTTGTCTGCAAACAACAAAACCTGCTCTGTTTAACTTAGGTAGAAAGGTAAACGTAACAGAAAGCTATTCAGGTGGGTCACAGAATCAGGGGAAGGGCAGAAACCCGCCAATTCCTAGAACCTCATTGGAAGAGTTCTTGGACCTCAGCACTATTGACATTTTGGACTAGATAATTCTTTGTTGTGAAGGGCTGTTCTGTACATTTTGGGATGTTTAGCAACATCTCTGATCTCCACCCACTGGATACCCATAGCACTCCCACAGTCTTGATAGTGAATGTCTAAAGACGTTGCTAAATGTACCCCGGGGAGCAGAGTCACTCTTGGTTGAGAACCACTGCTAAGGTGCTATCCCATCTCTCACAACTCTCAATCTGTGATCCTTCCTGTCAAGTTTCAGATCCCTGGGAGAGAGAACCTGTTTGGCCCACTTCTGTTTATCCATGGATCAATTGGCAATGGCAAAAGATTATACAGACAGCAGATATGGTTATTAGGAGAACTAGTATTTTGAGTCAGGCTTGCTGCTCCATTTGGTGTCTTTAATAGGCACTGAACTAAATTAGATTTCACACGGCCTCATTTTCTATGTTAGGGAAATTGAACTTCATCCCAGGAGGTGACTGACCGCTAATAAAGAATTCCAGACAAAAGAAGGACTTGATCACTAAAGATATCTGGATATCAGTTTTATTTTTGAAGTCCAGGGTTCAGGAGCATTTGTCTGGGGTGGGTATAGAGTCTACAGAGGGGCTGTGATTAACTTAATTAGAAAAGTAATGCATTGGAAAGATGTCAGTATCCCACAGAATTTATGGGAAGGTTAGAAAAGAAGACTTGGAAAGAGACTGGATCCAACTGGCTCCAAGGATCTAGGTAGGAGAAATTACTTGACTGTTTTAACAAGTCATGTTCCCTGAACTATGACTAAGGGGAAGGAACATATAGAAAGTGAGGGTGGTCTAGGAAATTGCTAAATATTTGGGATACTTGTCAAGGAGATTAGGAAGGGCTGACCACTTGCAGGATCTTGTGACTGAATGGCAAAGAGATGAGCGTTTAGAATGCCTCACCATGTGTTGATGGGGTGTGTTGTGCAGGGAGGCCTGCAGGGTGCCAGGTGGGGTCTCTGCTCCTCCTCCCCACATAACGCAGGATATGGTGAGGCCAAAAAGGAACACCCACGGAGCCATAGATAGGGGAGTTGCTACCATAATCACGCTGGTGACTGGGTTGGAGACACAGGAAACAGGATCCACACAACCTGCAACCTGCTGTCTGCTTCTCTGTCAACCAACCTCACCCGCTAGTTGCAATCCGCCATGCCAACCGCAATCTGCTCCCGCCAGCCCAGCCACCGTCCTCTTGCCAGTCTCCCATTTTGCTGCTAGCGTAGCCACAGCAGTTATATTAGTGGCCAATGGCTCACTGGTTACAGCTGACGGCCAACTAGCCACAGCTGATGGCCATGCAATCACAGTTGGCCATTTACTACCTGAGCCAACACCTTTCTATGTGAGGCCGAGAGCCTGGAAACTACTTTCTGGGGCTCTGCCCCCACAGGGTGGTTTAGGTTGCATAAGAACCGTCCAAGGATTAGAAATTTTATCTAGGTGGAAGAGCAGTTGAGAAAAACAAATGAGAGAACTGGAAGGATTGGAGGTTTTGTCTGAAAGTGTCACATTGAAGTTTAATTAATTTTAGTGGTAGAATAGGCCAAGCTTAGGACAAAAAACGTCAGATAGGGCCATGGAAGTGAATTGCTGAAGTTAAGGTGCATGCAATTGGAGAAAAATACTGCTAGGTCTATAATTGTTTCTGTACTGGGCATTCTGAAAAGGAAATACAACATAGATTAGACTGTTGGAAATTATTTTCTCAAATGATAATTTTATATAATTATCGATAGGCTAATTATTTACATCGTTCACTTTCATGGTAAAGCTCAATCAATAAATTTTCAGTTTATGTATATCAGGTCTTGAGCACTTGGCATTAGAGATGCAAAGATGGGTAAGATATGGTCTCAGCTCTTGGGAAACTTCAGTAACTCCCATTCTGGCATAAGAAGCAGGAATAGGATCACTAAATGTAACCTATTTCTAGAGTTATACTGCCATTGAAATTTGCCAGATTTGTTTTACTTGGATTAGGCAACTGGGAAAAGACTGAGTTAAATGCTACCTTTTAGGATTATAAATAAATTTACTTTTATACATTTGGGGATTTTTTTAAAGTAACGTCGGTTACTTACATTGACAGTATTATTTTAAAAATAATCTTGATAATGTTGATTTTGACATTAGCTATACTAGTCATTTATTAAACAAATATTTACTGAGTGCTACTTTGTACCAGGTACTGGTCCATAGCGCTGGGGCAAAAATCCCTGCGTGGAGTTTATATTTTAAGAATAGGTGGCTGATAGTGAATAACTAACTAAGTGAAGTACATTGCATCAGTTTATGGTAAGTGCTACTGAAAAAAAAATTAACGGGGAAAGCAAATAGGAAGTGCAAGGTGGTAAGGATTTGGTTTGCAATTTTCAATCTGTTGATTCCAGAAGCCTTACTTGAGAAGGTGATCTTTGAGAAGGGATCTGAAAGAGAGCTGTTGGAAGCAAACGCAGAGATCCAGAAGTGGGGAAGCTTGCTTGTTATTTTTGAAATATGTTTGAGCCACTGATACAGGTAAATTGGAGTGAGGAGTGGAGTAGAGGAAGATGAGATCAAAGGCCAGATGTTGTGGGGCCTTGTAATGACTTGGCTTTTACTTGAGTGAGATTGGAATCCACTGGAAGGCTTGGAGCCAAGGATCACACTGCAGCCATGTGGGAAAGAAGTAATAGGAAGGCCAGGGCAGAAACAGGAGCCCAATTAGCAGTGTTAACTATCCAGGTGAGAAAGATACTGGCTTGGACTTGCGTGCATGCAGTGCGTTGTTGAGATATCATCAGGTTTTAGATGTATTTCAAAGGTAGAGCCACAGGATTTGCTGACAGATAAAATGTGATTGAGACAGAAAGCAGTAATGGATGACTCCAAGGTTTTGATATAAGCAACTAGCAAGGTGGAGTTGCTGTTCACTGGGTTGGAGAAGACTGCAGGAGGAGCAGGCTTATGGAAGAAGGTCAAGAGTTTGGTTTTGGGTTCATTGATTTGGATGCCTGTTAGATATCATGGAGATCCCTTTCACTTGTGAACTAATTTAGACTGGCAACAGCAATGTCAGTGTTTTTTATGTGGTTATCCTTTGGTTTATGCAACACGTGATTACAGCAGAGTGAATTGTGAGTTGAATTTTAGGGGGTGGATTTTTTTTTTTTTATATTAAGTTCACTATATAGAAGCATCTGAAATCAAGCAGGTGCCCATTTCTTTCACATTAATTTCCAAATATATCAGATATTGATTCTTGCAAAAGTTACTTTCAGGAGATTGATTTGAAAACTTTAGGTGAAAAAGGGGTTGGATGCTTGGTCCATTGGATATTGTAGTATCACCATCCTAGAATCAGAAGGGATTTGTTCCTGTCTATGAATAGGAAGTTACTGAAACATTGAGATTTGTCACTTGCCCAAGGTTAAGGTTTGACACGTAGTGTTAAGTGGTTAAGTCACTAGTCCGGCACACCTTTAATTTTATTTTTCTATGCTGCCTGCTCAGGCTGCTATTCCGACTTAATGGCTTGGTTTTCTTTTACTCAGTTTTCAACGTTTCCCTCATTACTCTTACGGTGTTTAACTATCCTGCTGCAGTATCCCTTAAGGGATTCTTTTATTACTTGGGAATCTTTTGACTCAGCAGTTCTTTGAAATTGTGGAAGCATAATTTCTCCATCCATTTTTTATTTGCATCATTTTTTTGCAATATTACTTTTTGCAATATTAAACTTTGTCTTAATACTGCAGTTTCTGGTCTAAACATTTTCCTTAATAAGTTGATCTCTTATCAATTATACATGTTTTAAATTCTGTGTATTATATTACCTAGGATGAGTAATTTAATATTGCTATTAAATATTAGTATTTAATCAGTTGATATTAGTGACTGGAGCTCAGATCGAATGTAAGTTACAAGAAGACTTAATGATTATTTCCATGAGTGAAACATGCAGCATTAGACTTGCTATTGGTCTGTCTTATAATTCACTGACTTATTTTGAGACTTCTCCTAGACAAAATGATTGTTGTGTATAAATTTTGAATCACTATTACGTTAGTCTATCTTTTAAGACTTAATTTTAGCCATATGTATATATACTCTTTTTCTACCCCAAAATACTATTAAAAAAGGGATCTCTGGCTTCTTTTTGCCGCTGCTACCTTTTGTAGTTTTATTGTTAGGAATTAATATTTAGGGATAAACTTAATAATACTAGAAAATTCAGAGATTTTAAAACTTGGTAAAACTATGTTTTTAGATATTAATTAAATTGAGTTTCTGTTCCAAATTTTTCTTCTGCTGTGATGCTTTATATGTAAATGAAATGTACTATAAAAAGAGGCATCTATAATAAATGATATTTATCTTATCTTTAAGGACTATTTTAAGTATGATTATTCTCATTGACAAGTCATTTGTTTACTTTTTTCTACCAATACTTAAAGAAAGTTCCATAAGATATATGAGTAAAATTAAGAGCTAGGGATGTCTTCTGGAAACAATATGGTAGATGTAAGTAGCATTCAAGTTAGAATATGTTTTATGAGAGAAGCACAAAGTACTATATGCAACTTTAACAGCAGTAGAGACAGGAGACAGAGGTAGTCTAAGTCTCAGAGAAACTTACAAAGAAATATTGAATTAAAAAGCACATAAACAACAGCTTAGTCATATAAAGTGGATAGCTTTAAATCTGTTTTCTCTCACGATAGCATGCACAGCAAGGGAATATTTAATGCAAGTATTTAGAGAAGTTTAGGGTAATTTAGATCCTCCAAATTTGGCTGCAATTTTCTTTTTTACTGTTTTTCAATATTAGATTTCTCCCACCCCTTCTTTTCCCCACCTTTTGTTTTATTTCCTGCAGCCAGATTGTCTGCATACCTTCATGACAGGGCATCCTCTGACGCTTCATTTTACTTGTACATCTCCCATAGGCAACTTTAACTAGGCTAGTCTTCACGGGTCATCTTCGTTTTGAACTCCTTAAGGTCTTAAAATACATTGTTTGTTTTATTAAAGAAAAGTTTCATGTTTGTTAGTTCTGTAGTGTCATCTCTTTAAGGGCAGAAGCCCCCTGGTAGGCTCTGTGCTTGTCTCGTTTGCCATTGTACTTGAGCAGCTGCCGCAGTATTCTGGTACAGCCCGTGCTTCCCCGGATATAAGACCTCTCCGGACCATCAGCTTTAATGCATCTTTTGGAGCAAAAATTAATATAAGACCTGGTATTATATTATATATTATATGTTATATGTTATATATTATATAAGACCCGGTCTTATTTTAACAGAAGTCTGGGTATTATATTACGTTACATTATATTATATTATATTGTATTATGTTATAAGATAAGACCCAGCCTTATATTATTTTAAAAATAAGACCGGGTCTTATATTAATTTTGCTCCAAAAGATGCATTAGAGCTGATGGTCCAGCTAGGTCTTATTTTCGGGGAATCACGGTAGTAGTTGTTCAGAAACACTTTTAGCTGACTGGAGAAATAAATGTATACTACATTAGCCTTCACAGAATACGATGGTCCTGAATTCATTTTTGGCTGGTTTAAAAAGTTGACTCATATCCAAAAATTTAGATTAAAAACCCTTTTCCTGATAAATACAGTAGTTCTCCAGTTTACTTTTGAGAATACAGATATAGCTTATTACTGGATCACTCTTTGGTTTGTAGGTTGCTTTTCATTGGGAACTTTACTCTGGTATTCTCTGTGAAATGAAAAGAGGATAATAGTTGTAACTGGGACTTTTGGCGTTAAATTGACAATTTGTATTTGTAGATTGTTTAACTTTTAGAGTGCTTGTCCTAATTGGCTTCATTTAATGTTGAATTATACAGTTCAGTTTTTGTATAACTTTTGTACAGTATAGCTATCACTTTTGTTAAGTAGCATTTTAATATAAAAAATTTTAAATACATATTAATTTAGTAGATTAGTAGTAATTCCAGTGGTAGAGAGAATGAAGAAATCATAGACCGTTAATTTATCTTAGAATTTGAGTAGTCTGCCTTTAGTTCATCCAGTGTGAAATACAACTGTATTTTTAAAAAGTGACTCATAGCTAAATATTTTTATCATATCATTCCTCTCCTCTTCCTTCCCTTAAACTTGCTCCCTTCTGTGTCCCCTGTGTACCCATTCCCTGCAGCGATCCCTGCTGGCTGTGGTGGAGATTGGTGTGCTGTGAATTTCATAATCACCCAAATGAGTACCAGAGGAGTCTAAGAAACCCTGGCAACTGACTACTTGCTTTCATCAGGAATAGGGACCTTTTGTCTGAAATTTCCTGCCCTCAGGTAATACTTCTATTCCCCATCGTTTTGTTTTCTTCCTATAAATGCAAGCACTTTTATGCCCCACAAAAAGATACTTAGAGAATAATTTCTAATTCATACCGTTTTAGTCAGATACCGATTTCATTTTTGTTTTTTCACTGTATGGCTACAGGCTCAAGCAATTCCTCTCTTCGAATGTCTTTTCTAATATATGAGGTTTGGCAGTGCACTTCTGCTTAAAACCAGCTCTTCCTGATGTTGTCGAAAGAGAGTTTTATAACTTAGAGTCAGCTATTTAGAAATAGTAATTAGCATTTGATCTACTCTTTAATGGGTAAGACTTCATAGTCTATGATTAATGAGGTTTGAAGGCTCTTGATAAAGAGGGTATTTTGATCAGTTCTCTCACTGAAGGACTTCAGAGTTTATTTTGTGTACTTAATGTTAATTATAATCTTTACCAAGGAGATTGAAATGACTCATGAACAGCAGTGAAAATAGGATTCATTTTTTAAAAATGTAGGGCTTCCCACCCCATTCTTCTCCTCTCCTCTGCCCCTTTTTAAAATTCATTATCAGGAAAAGCACTTACATTGTAAAACCAGATTTTTGTGGAAATGGCACTGAATTTCTTTCAACTTAGAACTCGATAAAAAACCTAGAAACACGTATTAGTGAATACTTATAATGCTTGGAAAGTATATCCACATAAATACTTTGAACCTATGCTAAAAGTCTAGTAAGAAATCATTCATTGAAGACTGACCATGAATGTAATTGTGCACCGCATTACATACTTACCCTAGGACTAACGGGACAATTGAAACACAGGTTGGCCATATATCAGCTAGCAATTGTATAGGTATGATGATGTAAGTAGGTACTGTTTGTCGGTGTTCTTGTCTGCCTTGGTGCCATACTGCCATTTGGGTATCTGGATCTCTATCAAAATTGCTGAGGGAAAGATGCCAAGCTTTAACCTTAGGTAGACCATTCATGAAACCATTGAGATTCTCTCTAGGATATGGATAGGTAAGGTCTTTTGTTTATAATGGCATTCGAGGATGGTTCTGATTTTGTATATACCTTTAGCAAATCCTCTGGGACCTTTGCACCTGAAGTGTAGTCATAGCTATAACCCTTTGCTTTTTCTAGATTGTACTCCTTATGTCTTTTTTTGACCTGGGTTGTGCTTAGCCTGTGGAAGATGAGGTGTTGGATTTTATTCTAAGTTGAAACCACAGCTATCCATGCCTTTATTCAAGTCACCTACCAAACTTAATTTCTTTTTCTTTCTCATTTTAATCAATTATGATTCCCTTTTATTTAAATAACTTTTGAATTCCTTTTTTCCTCCTGAACCTAGCACATAGCAGACTGCTTGGCACAAAGTAGGTATCAATAAGATTTAAATATCTCTGTTGTCACTACCCAGATTTAACTCATAATTTCTTGTGTCAGTTGTTGCAATTAATTCTCATTTCCGTCTGGTCTCATACTGTTTTCCATCCTTGGCACTGTTACCAGAGAGATCTTTCCAAAATGATAATCTTATCATTTAATTTCTTGGTAAAAAAATCTTTTAATGGCTCATATTTAAGCTTTTTAAAAAAAGTTTGTTTATAACTAGAATTTTTTTTGTCCAAAGAAATATTAAAATAGTACTTCATTGCATAAAATAGACAAAAGTAGAGCTTCTCTAATTGAGTCAGTAATTAAGGGGGTCAGCTGTCATATCTTTTCCGTTTTTATTTCTTCTCCCATATGCGTTGAATCATGAGCAGTCTTTTTAGTAGCGCTGTGGGAATGATGCTAACGTGTAGGATGAAACCCACATTTCTTGACATGGGATAACGAGTCCTTCATGATCTGGCTTCATACCATCTTTCAAGGCTTATCATTTTCCAAGCTACCTGATGCCTTATACTTCATCTTTGCCTACTCTTTGTGATCATGTAACCTTGAACATGCTTCTGCTATGCTTGACATGTCCTCCTGTGCCTTATTTACCAGGCAAAAACACTCTTAAAAACATCTGAAGTGCTGCCTGCTCCATGAAGCCTTCCTGAAGCAGTATTCTTTTTAACCGATTGATCACCTCTTCCCTTGTGCCTCCATTTTATCCTACTCTCATTTTTATTGTCTCACAGTGCCTGGCACATGGTAAGACCTTAATGTACTGTTATGGTTTGGTTATGTGCTTGTCTCTAATGATAAACTGAGGTCTTTGAAAGCAGTAATTATGTCTTATTTATTAAGTTACCCAAGAGCCTAATCGGTTCTCAAGTTTTTGCCATGAAGGATGTATGCATAGTTGTGTCACATCTTCCAATATTTCAACAAAATTCAGAAACCCAGATTTCAGTGTAAGGTCCACCCATTTTAAATGTTAGCAACATCAGGTTTTTTTTAAAACATTGCAGGCCAGACAAAACATATGTGGGTAAAATGTAGCTCACAGGCTGCCAATTTGCAACCTCTTTCATTCTTTAAATGTTTTTGTAGAAAAACTGGTTAGACAAGAATGGTTGATTTTTCTTTACGTGCTTATTACAAAAATAACCAAGTCAAACAAACTGTAAATTGAGAATGCTCAAAAACAAAAGATTATGCTCGTACCTTTCTTGATCCTTGTTCCAGTAACACTGTAGGTTTCATTAAAATAATAACAACATTTATGCCTTAAATATTTAATAAGCCTCACAAATTGACCTTGAGAGCTCCTTGAGGATGAGAATTGCCATAGACTCCTATAATGCTTACTAAATGTTCAGTAAATATTGTTGAATTGAACATTGATCAATATGATAATACAATGGCACTTGATCCTAAAATACCTTTTAAGTTAAAATTGTACAAATGTACTTACAGTTTTGGCTCTGCCTTAGAGTGACCTTGAGCAGTTGACTTAACCCCTCTGGGCTTCACCTTCTCTACCATAAAAGGAGGACTTTGGGTTAGAGGAACTTTTCAGGTGCTAAAATTCTGAAATTTTTTGATATTCTTTGCTAGTATGAGGGCTGCCTGTGGCTCTACTCAGATTTTTTTACTTGGCTTAATAAAGCGGTTTCTAATATCTTTATATGACAAATGCAGTGGTGTAGTTTTCACAAAGCCATGGTTCAAATACCTTAAAAATTCTTATTCCTTTGTATTTTATTGAGTTAACTAGTCCATTCCTATTCTTTTTCTTTCTGTTTTTCCTTTTTAATAGGAGATTATTTGAGCCAAACTGACGACATATACTGGGGAGTAAGATCTCAAATGCTCCCTAGGCCATTCTTTTTTATTGAGGTATACATACACCTACATGTTTATATAGGTGAGTGTGTGTATGTTTGTATATATCAAAGTGTGCTCATGACAAATTACCCTTTTGGGAAGAACATTTCCAATATACAGAGTTTGTTTGGCTTAATTATTTTTGTAATATGCAAGTAAAGAAAATCAGCCCATCTTGTATAACCAATTATATATACATGGGATATAGATAGCTTTATTGGAATATGATTGATTTGTAGGTAATCAACTACACATGTTAAAGGTATACAATTTGATGACATTTTGACATATGCCCTCAGAAGTTTTCTCACGCCCCTTTGTAATTCTCTCCCTCCTCCCCTCTTGCCTTGTCCTTTATTATTATGCGATCTTCTTTATTCCACTTAGATTAGTTTGCATTTTTCTAGAATTTTATATAAATGAAAAAGCATACTTTTTTTTTTTCTGGCTCTTTCCCTCAGCATAATTATTTTACAATTAATTTATTTTGGTTTTATGCATTCTCTGTTATTGTCAAGTGTATTCTATTGTGGATATGCCACAACGTGTTGATCAATTCACTTGTTGATGGTCATTTGGGTTGTTTGGTTAGTACAGACAAAGCTGTTATGAGCATTCATGTATGAGTCTTTGTGAAGACATAGCTTTTCATTTCTCTTGGGTAAATATCTAGTAAAATGATTGGGTTTATATGTGGGTACATATATAACTTTTTAAGAAACTGCTGAAGAGCTTTCCAGAGTCTTAAAAGTGGCTGCAAAGTGTACATTTTATATTCTCACCAGCCAGTGTAAGAGACTTCCAGTTGCTTCATAACTTCACCAATACTCAGTATGGTCAGTCTTTTTAATTTTACCCATTTTAGTGGGGAAGTAGAGGTATCTTATGGTGGTTTTTAATCTGCAGTTCCTTATTGACTAGTGATGTTGTACATGTTTCTTTCATGTGCTTATCTACCATCTATATGTTTTTTTTGGTTTGAAGTTCTGTTGAAATCTTCTGCCTATTTTATTAATGGATTGTCTTATTTTTGAGTTGTAAGTGTTCTTTATATCGTGTTGATACAAGTTCTTTTTCAAACATGTTTTATAAATATTTTCTCCCAGTCTATGGCTTGTCCTTTAGTAACAGTCTTTTGATGGGCACAATTTTTAATTTTGATAAAGTGTAATTTGTTGAGTTTTTTCTTTTATGATTTGTGCATTTTTTTAATTGCATTAAAGATATCTTTGCCAAGCTGACGATCCCCAAGATTTTCTCCAATATTTTCTTACAGAAATTTTATAATTTCAGTTTTTAGAGTTCAGTCTGTGATCCATTTAGAGTTAATTTTTTGTTTATAGTGTGAAGTAAGTGTTAAGGTTTACTTTATTTTTTTTTTGCACATAGCTATACAATTGTTCCAACACAATTTATTGAAATATTATCTTTTACTCATTAAATTGCTTTTGCACCTTTGTTGAGTGAGAATCAACTGACTATAAATTTGGGTCTATTTCAGGGCTCTGTATTTTGTTCCTTTGTCTGTCTTTACACCAATATCAGACTATCTTTATTACTATAGCTTTTTGATAAGTCTTAAAATTGGTGATACAAGGCCTCCAACTCTGTTTCTCTTTTTTAAAGTTATTTTGATATTGTAAGTCTTTTGCGTTTTCAAATACGTTTTAGAATTAGCTTGCCTTTTCTACCCAAAGCCTTCTGGGTGTTTACTTGGGATGTATATATAAATCTACTTGGGGTAATTTGACATCTTAACAAAAAGGACATTGGGTAAAAAACTGATCTACCTATATGTTTTGTTTCTCCACTTATTTATGTCTTCTTTAATTTCAGCAACGTTTTGTAATTTTCAGTATATAGGTCTTGCACACCTTTAGTGAGATTTATCCCTAAAAATTTCATGCTAATATAAAAGTTACTTTTAAATTTCCGTTTATAATTGTTTGTTGCTAGAAGTGTAGAAACACAATTGATATTTTTATTGCATTTTCTGTTGATTGAAATTTATATATAATAAAATGGATAAACCTTCCTGATGCAGCTCAATGATTTTTTAAAATAAGATTTATAGAAAAGTTGTAAAGATAGTACAGAGAGTTTTCATATACCCTACATCCTGTCTCCCCTATTATTAACATTATTAATATGGTACATTTGTCACAATTGTGAACCAATATTTATAAATTATTATCAACTATAGCCCATACTTTGTTCATTTTTCCTTAATTTTTTACCTAAGGTCCTTTCTTTGTTTCGGGATCCCATTACGAATATCAAATTATATTTATTCATCGGGGTTTTTTAGGCTCTTCCTTGGCTGTGGCAGTTTCTCAGACTTTCCTTGTTTTTGATGACTTTGAGAGGTTTGAGTACTATTGGTCAGATATTTTGTTAAATGTCTCTCAGTCAGGATTTGTCTAATATTTTTCATGATTAGAATGGGCTTTTGAGTTTTTGGTGAGAAGACCACAGAGGTCAAGTGCCATTTGTGTTACATCATGTTAAGGTACATTGTATCAACGTATCTCACCATTGTTAATGTTGACCTTTGTTGGATCATCTGGCTGATGTAGTGTCTGTCAGGTTCTCCACTGTAAAATTATTCTTTACCCCACTTTCCTACTGTATGCTTTGGAAGGAAGTACTGTGTGCAGCCCCACAAAAGGTGTCAGGAATTATTCCCTGAGGCTAGAATAAGTAATTTGGAACTTTTCTGTATGTGAGGTTTATATGTTCTCTTCCAGTTATTTATTTATTCAATCATGTGTTTATATCTGTGTAGACTCCTGTATATTTCTTTTATACTTGGGTTATAATCCAATATTTTATTTTATTGCTCAAATTATTCCAGGTTTGCTGTTGGAAGGAAGCTCTTTTATTTGGTTCCTGTGTCAATTGATTTTATTTTTTATGTTGGTCTTATATCCTGTAACCTGCTAAACTCATTTATTAGTTCTGGTAGATTTTTTTTTTTTAAAGATTCGGTAGGGTTCCCTCCATAATCATGTTTTCTGGGGAAACAAGATAGCTTTATTTCTTTTGTAAACTGGATCCCTTTTGTTTATTTTTCTTGACTTATTGCATTGGGTAGAACCTCCAATACATCGTTGGATAGAAGTGGTAAGTAAGAGCAGATATCCTTGCTTTGTCCTTGTCTTAGGGAAATAGCATTTCAGTCTTTCATTATTAAGTATATTTTAGCTGTAGGATTTTCATAGATGTCCTTTGTAGTTTGGGGGAATTTCTCTTCTGTTGAGAATTATTTTTCCATGTATGTCGCTGACTTTAGTCAAATGCTTTTTTATGCCTCTATTGAGATCATCCTGTGATTTTACTTTTAATATGGTGAATTACATTAGTTGGTTTTTGAATGTTAATGGACCTTCATTCCTGGAATAAATACTTGGTCATGATGTGTTGTACTTTTTATATATTGTTTATTAAACTGTGGATCATAGCTTGCCTTGTGAAATTAGTGTAGTAGGTTGTGATTACCATTGTAAAAGAATGAAATAAAATAGAAAATATCAGACTGTATTAAACTATTACTTCATGACATTTTTGTCGAATGTGTGTGTGTATGTGTGTGTGTATTAGATTGTAACATAAATTATATTTCTTGACTTTACTTATATAAAAAATTTTGAAAATAACATTCACTTTTTGAGCCTGAAGATAATGAGGCATAGAATAGGGCAAGAAAGCAGCTAGTTTTCAGATTGGGGGCAAATTAAAGGAGGTACAACTTGGGGAAAATAAATGGTGTAGGGTAAGGGAGACAATGAGGAATTTTTTTTTTCCTCTCATTTTTTTTTTAATTGTATTAGTTTCAGGTGCACAAGACAAAGCAATACTTAGACGTTTATCATTTATATCCCTCAAAAATGAGGAATTTGAATTTTAGAAAAGCCTCACCTCTTAGTTTTGAGTGGAGGGATTTTTCTGACTGCATGATGAAGCTCATGGACTGTGAAAGGATGTAATTAGTTGCAGATTAATAACTTAGTGTTCCTAGCCAAAGGACCTGGCAGTCCTTCAGATTTTGGGAAGTCTCGCCAAGAACATCCTCTCTTGTATGACTTTAACGTGGTGTTAGGGTGCGTTTCTCTTCTAGAAACACTGTTTTGAATAAAATCAAGCAGAAGTTGTTAAATTTACTTACACAAAGACATTGGGTTCATGTAATATCTCTTCATATGCAATGATAATTTAATCCTTGTGGGAGCACGCAGTCTTGAGATATTAACTAGCGCTTTTAATTACTAATTCATTTGAAGGTATGTGAGTAGGGCCCAACTGAGGAGAATGGAACATGATGGTGGAAGACTTTTTTTCCCTTCTGCCACTTCCCACAATCTGGTTCAAGCCATTGTTTCTCAGTCGAGTTGTGTTGGACACAGCTCCCTGGCCCATGCTGGTGTTATGAGCCGGGCTTGCCCGCCCTCTGTCTGAGGCAGACCGTCACCGCTCATAGGTAGGCCCCTCACAGCAGCTCATGTCAGCTCTCTGCAGCTCTCACTGGCTGCCACGCTGGCTGCTGGCCGCTCACGGCAGCTCACGGCAGCTCACGGCAGCCCAACTCCAGGGAAAGCTGTTGTTCACAATCTTAGCTGTGGAGGGCGCAGCTCATTGGCCCATGTGGGAATCGAACCGGCAACCTCGGCCTTAGGAGCATGGCGCTCCAACCACCTGAGCCACCTGGCCAGCCCCAGGAAGAATCTTTATGGTACTTTAAAGTTCTAAAATGTTGGATCTGTGTTTGTCTCTCAATTACACTCCTTTGTTACTTGTCAGCTTGATCCAAAGGTAGTGCTTTAATTTCAGATTTTGAAGGAATGAATCTGATTAAGCAGCCTAGATGCCTTGACAACCTCTAGATCAATCATCTGTAACCAAGGAAGTATATTAAAATGTGTTAGATTTATACCTTTCCCCTATGTTTATAGACTTTCTCTGAAGATGGAACCACTGGTAGCTGGGCAACCACCCTAAGAAGTGTTTGTTTATTAATAACAAGTTAATTTAACTAAATAACTATTAAAAATCAAATTACGGTATTGAAGTAATTTGTTTTCCAGATGGTTAAAATCAATCATGTTTCTTTAGGACAATAGTTCTTAGCCTTTTTGAAGTCCCCAAACCCCTTTGATATGATAAATATGATTAAATATCTTGCACCCCTTAAAGCCCATCCAGGAACTTCTGATTGAGTGCCTACTTTAAATTTTTTCATTAAACAATTTAAAATGCATTGTTAAATTCTCTGTAAAATCTAGTTCTTCATGCTATAGCATGAAATATAGAATAGGAATAATTATTTCTAATTACAACTATTTGAGAAAATGCTATCTAGTAGCATAACCTCTTCTTAAATTTAGAAAAACATTAGGCATTGATGTGAACCTCTTAACTTGTACAGTGACAGGAAACATAAATAATTTCAGGACAAGGTAAGTAATTCAGGAAATGCACATTTGCTGGAGAGGTTTGAAAAGAATGTCCCAGGGGTTCACTATATGAATGCAAAGTAGTAAGTGTGAAAGAAGGTTGGAAAAGAGTTTTTATAAACTATGTTCTAAGTTTCTTTATAGCTCTAGGATTCTATGATTCTACATTCAAGTATTATATTTAACCTGGAGATGGTTCATTTCACAAATTTCAGGTTGCTTTAGAAAAATAAAACAACTGTATGCTCTTTGTTTTTATGATATGCTATAAAATGAATCTAATGGAAGTTCAAATAAATCATGACTAAAATTTATAGTAATATTACATATAAAACCATATTTCCTCGAAAATAAGACCTAGCCAGAGAATCACTTCTAATGGGTCTTTTGGAGCAAAATTTAATATAAGACCCGGTCTTATATTATTATAATATAAGACCAGATCTTATGTAATATAAGACCGGGTCTTATATTAATTTTTGCTCGAAAGACGCATTAGAGCTGATTGTCCGGCTAGGTCTTATTTTCAGGAAAACACGAAATTTATACCTTTCTTGTTTATGATCTGCATATGCATACTTAGTGTTTTATCAGGACAAAAACTTTTTAGAAAATTTTGATTACTGGTTAATTAATGTCTCTGTATTATTCGTATTCCTATTTTCACCCATGTCTTAATAATATTTAACACTCACTGAGTTTTCCTAGCATTTTACATGTTTTTACTCAGTTAACACTCAGTCTCGTGAGGCAGGTACTATATCATTATCCCCATTTTACAGGTGATGAAATTGAGGCACAGACAGGTTAAGTAGTAGGTGGTATTTTTCTTCTTGGAGAGCTGGGATTCTTGACTGCTCATGCATTTATGCTATGTTCCCTTAATCAAATTACAAATCTTGATTATACGGACTTAGCTTGCTTTGTTTTGCCCTAAATGTTTACTTAGCACAGTGCTTTGCACATAATTTATACTCTAATAATTATGTATTGATTGTAAAACGTATAATACAAATTAAACCAATTCTTTCCATTTGTCTGGAAATTTTATTCCTCTAGTTAGCTGTTTTTTTTTTTTTTTTAAGATTTTATTGGGGAAGGGGAACAGGACTTTATTGGGGAACAGTGTGCACTTCCAGGACTTTTCTCCAAGTCAAGTTGTTGTCCTTTCAGTCTTAGTTGTGGAGGGCACAGCCCAGTTCCAGGTCCAGTCGCCGTTGCTAGTTGCAGGGGGCACAGCCCACCATCCCCTGTGGGAGTCGAACCGGCAACCTTGTGGTTGAGAGGACATGCTCCAACCAACTGAGCCATCCGGGAGCTCAGCGGCAGCTCAGCTTAAGGTGCCGTGTTCAATCTTAGTTGCAGGGGGCAGAGCCCACCATCCCTTGCGGAACTCGAGGAATTGAACTGGCAACCTTGTGGTTGAGAGCCCACTGGCCCATGTGGGAATCGAACCGGCAGCCTTCAGAGTTAGGAGCACGGAGCTCCAACTGCCTGAGCCACCAGGCTGGCCCTAGTTAGCTATTTTTGTTGTTAATACTGACAAAACTAGTAAATTTATTTTCGTGTATTATGTGTAATTAAAGAAGATTTTGGATAAAATGGAAGCCTGTTTTCATATTTTAAGTATGTTTTAAAATTGTTACATTGTTAAAAATATGAGATTAACCTATAAAAATATATACATTCACATTAAAATTTATTTTATATGATACTAATGTTAGAATAAAGGACATATTTATTTTAAAATAAACCTCTTTGCATACCATAATGTACATAGTAATGAAACAGTGTGTTCTGAATTTTAAAAATAAAAGTATCAGTAAGAGTTGTGCCATTTTTATCTTTGTTATGTACTATTATTACTTCTGTGTAGTTGTTATAACTGACATATTCAGGTAAATCGGCTTTCTCTTTTATCCTTGTTTTGAATATGTTAACAAATCTGCTTTGGTTTTATATAGATTTCATGCTTCCATTTTCTCCCCATCCCCCCATCTCTACCAAGTAAATAATTATTCAGAGTTTAATTCATGGACCTAGATTTCTACCATTTTTTTTTTTTAAAGTTTAGATTTAAAATGTTTGTGTAACTTTTTAGAGCTTTAAATGATTCTTTAGAAAGCTGAAATGGTTTATTTCAGTTAACAATTTGTTCTCTTTAGGAGCAGGCCCAGGATTATACCCCTTCTCAATTATAATATTTAGAAGGCTAATACAGTTATCTGGGGACTCCAAATGGCAATTTAGTCCAAAGAGCCTGCAGCAACACTTAGAAAAAACATAGGTAGACACATAGCTCTTCCATGCCTTAATGCTCTTCTGTGAGTATTCTTCCCTTTGTTTGCCTAGTATACACTTAATGAAAGTCTGCTTTTTCTACATCAATTAAATTTTGACAAATGTGGCTGGAGAACCGTTCACCTGTTTCTGTTTTTGGAAGAAGCATATTATATTAATAAATGATTTGGGAAACATTTGTGCAAACTGAAATACATATAAAGTCTAACATATGAATAATAGAAGATAAATAATTTGATGTATACACTGCCACTCAATATAAGAAACCAGCTTTTTGATAGCCGTGGCTATGACAGTTACCAATATATCTTCAGCTTTCTATTTAAAATATTTTAATAGATCAGCCACATTAATTAATGTTTTCAAGATTAGCTCCATAGCTTAGCCATTTTAAAATCTTGTTTGGAAAAGCATAAACTTTTGATATTGCTCCAGTTAAAACTATAATCAGTATGTTCATAATTTAAATAGAAGGAAGGAGAAAGAGAACTCTTAATATCTGTTTTGTACCAGGTGCTTTATACTTGTATATTATCTTTAATCCTCACTAAAATCTTTTGACGGTGGTATTATTTTCCCCATTTTACAGATGAGCAAATTGAGGCACAGCAGTGTCACATAAGTGGCTAAACTAGAATTCAGTCCTGTTTGTCTGACTTTAAAGGCCCACACTCTCTGCAGATGTTATCACTTTGGTATGAAATAATTTGAAGATAGCATTTCTTGTGAATGACATATGTTTCAATCTTTCCATCTTTCACTTTTACTCTTGCCAGACCTGTCTTTTTTGGGTTTCTGTTGAACTTCTGTATTTATAAAAGTGATATGTGCTCCTTATACACTTAAACATACAGAAATGTATAAAGATTAAGAAATAAATCTAAAATCTCACCAACTATAGGTACTCTTGATAGTTGAGATTTTATAATACATTTTTACATAATTGACATCACTGCATATAATTTTGAACCTTGAATTTTCACCAGACATTATAATATAAACATTGATTTATATGGTTGGCAAAAATACATTATTTGGGGCCGGCCTGGTGGCTCAGGCGGTTAGAGCTCCATGCTCCTAACTCCGAGGGCTGCCGGTTCGATTCCCACATGGGCCAGTGGGCTCTCAATCACAAGGTTGCCGGTTCAATTCCTCGAGTCCCGCAAGGGATGGTGGGCTGTGCCCCCTGCAACTAAGATTGAACACGGCACCTTGAGCTGAGCTGCCTCCCGGATGGCTCAGTTGGTTGGAGCACGGGCTCTCAACCACAAGGTTGCCAATTCGACTCCCACAAGGGATGATGGGCTACGACCCCTGCAACTAGCAACAGCAACTGGACCTGGAGCTGAGCTGCGCCCTCCACAGCTAAGACTGAAAGGACAACAACTTGACTTGGAAAAAAGTCCTGGAAGTACACACTGTTCCCCAATAAAGTCCTGTTCCCCTTCCCCAATAAAATCTGAAAAAAAATAAAAGACATTATTTGATGTGCATATAGCACAATGTATCATAATTAAAGGGATTACTCCATTATGGACTATTAACTGCTTTCACTTTTTTCCCCCTGGTAAATATTGAGAAGAACATTCGTGTACATACGCAGTCAGGATGTTGCCTGACTTCTCCACTAACCACCCCCGCCACGTGCACACACGTTCCACCCTGCCCAACCCTAAGATATATAGTCAAATGTGTTCATGAGTTACTCAGATTAGTCTTTGTCCCTCTGCCCCCGTCTGTCCTTCTTCCTGTCTTCTCCTTGAGTATGGTTACAGTACTTTTGAAGTACAATTAAGTTCAGTTTTAGGTGTTTCTCCTCCTCTCATTTTATTTTTTTACATATGTAGGATATTAACATGCTTTCCAAAGTCAAAGCTATTCAAAGTCAACACCTCTGCTTGTGTACTCTGTCTTATAATTAAGGATTTTGCTCCAGCCGTTGTTTGTCCTTCTTGTACCATCAATACTAGTTTTCTTTGTTTGCATCGTTGTCCTCAGCATACAAGCCTGCTAAATTCTCTCTCACTGAAAGGAAGAAAGAAAAGAAAGAAAGAAAGAACACCCCCCACCACCGCCACCAATTCTCTCCTACCTCACTGGCCTGTCTTTTTAATCTCCTTTATTTTCTTTTATATTTCCTTGGCCTCTTTGTGGTCCCTGACCAGTCTTTGAGCTATTTCATTTTCTGTCTCCATCTTATGACCATCAATGCTATCTATTAACATTGGTGATTACAAAATTTACATCTGTAGCTGCTGAATGAGATTTGAATATCCAACTACCTAATTGGCGTCTCGTCTCCTCTTGAATACCTAATAGGCATCTCTTAAACTATTGAAAGCTAATCCCAAACTTATTTCTCCCTCTGTCTCTTTATCCCAATAAATGGCAACCTATCTTTCCATTCCTATCAGACCAAAAACCTTGGAGTCATCCTTGACTTCAATCTATACAAATCCTGTTGGCTTTACCTTCAGAATATCTCTAGACTATTTCTTTCCTACTCTTCCATTTTTGATCCAAGCTAACATCTTTTACATGGATTATTGCAACAATAGCCTCCTGTCTGGGCTCCCTGTTTCTGCCCATGCCCTCCTCATAGATTCTCAATAGAGTGATCCTTTAAAAATGAAGTCCTCTGTTCTAGTCAAATCCATCTCCAGTAACTCATGTTCACTCAAATTAAAAGCCAGAGTCCTTAGAGTGGCTTAAAAGGTCCCTCGTGGTCTGGTCCCTGTTATTTCTCTAACTTCATGTCCTTTTATTCTTGCTCTTGTTCATTTCCTCCAGTCACATTGGCCTTCCTGCTGTTCCTCAGACATGCTAAGCTTGTACCTCAAGTTTTCGTCCTTGCTTTTCCTTGCCTAGAGCATTCTTCCTCAAAATAATTGCATAGCTAGCTCCTTCACTTCCTTCAAATCTTTGCCCAGATGTCATCTTTTCAATGAGGCTTTTCCTGTTCATCTTTTTAAAAATTAAAAAGTCCTCTGTTTGCACCTCCTTACTAGTTTGCTTTTTTCCTCCATAGATATAAAAACCTGGCTTACTATATGTGTAACTTATTTTTTAATCCTCCGCACACTCTTCCCCCCATTAAGCTCCATGAAGGCAGAGACTATTTTAATCTCTTGTTCACTGTCAAAGTCCCAGTGCCTGTTAAATTATGGGAACAGTCAAGTCCTCACTTAATACGTCTATAGGTCCTTGGAACTGTGGGGAGAGGATGTATAATGAAACCAGTTTTACCATAGGCTGTTGACATAAACAAGAGTTAAGTTCCTATGCCAGTTCATCAATGTTCTAACAAAATAGCTACTGTATAAGATAAAATTTATTAAATTAATTAATGAACAAAATAATTAAGGCCTTGTATAGTTGGTCCCCTCTTTGTCTTCCAGATTAATCTCTCTGACTCAAGAAATTCTGGTTTAGAGTCAGTGGCGAAGCATGTGTATGTTGATTGGTATTCTTGTTGATGTGTAGGGCATGTAAATAAACTGGTACATTTTGCTACTTTAATGATTAATTTCAGAAAAAACTAAAAGACTGGCCAATAATTCTTGTAGCCAGTAGTTAATTTTGTCACTAGTTTCACTTTTGAAAAAGTAATTGCTGGGTGAAGTTAGCAGTTTTTAATTTTGGGGGATTGTTTTAAGGAATAAGTAAAGTAATATGTATGAAAATAAAGTACATGTGTAATTTATTATTACTATTACTATCATCATTATTTGTGACATTAGGCATATACGTTACTCATTATGTTTACTCATAAAATGTGGGGATAAAAATAGTGTTGACCCTGATGGCTTATCATGGGAGTTAGATGAAGTAATGAATGCACGCAAAGAACCTGGTGCACAATAAATCCTTGGAAAATGTTCACTATTACTTTAACTATTATTATTTCCAATCTTTTTTAAGTTTAAGAACTTTCCTTTTTAAGTCATAGAGGATCTGAGTTCTTGAGTTAGAGTTCAGGGTCCACTTTTGGCACTTTTATTACACACTTTTACTTCAGTTATCTTAATTCCTATAGACAGGATAAATGGTATTTGAACAGCTAATTCAGGGTTATAAATAATTGGTATTTTTAATATAGAAAATACCAACATTGATTGCTAAATAGAGTTGCATAATCCCCTACCCCAGAGACCTTTTAGAACAAAATATGTGTACTATAATTTATTCCTGGAATAGTGGGTCAGTTTCTAAAGCTGGGAATCAGTGGATTATTCTAAAGGGAGTGCTAATGTCCCTTGATCATCATTCCTGGCATGATGAATGGTAGTGGCTGCTGCTGCGGCTACTTCTAAAGCTGCTGCGGCTACTTCTAAAGGCGCCTTTCATTCCCTTACCTTCCTTCCTTGTAGGTTGGTTAGTAGAATAGGGATATCCCCTGTGATGTATAGTCTGTAGTGAAATGAACACAATGTGTGATTTGCACTGCCTTGTACAGTGCCTGGAAAATAGTGGATACTTACTAAATATTCATAAATTTGAAAGGCACTAGGAACCATAGCTTGGTTACATAGGGGAATATGACATTCAAATCTATGCCCAACATGCTGTTGGCCTTATGTAAGACAGCTATGGACAGGAGAGAAAACAATAACAAACCACATTGGAAAACATGGGTTTAAGTAGAGTTATCATTGCATTTTTGGATTTCTTACATTTTACATTTTTAATGCTCTGTATGTTTGCAAGAATGACTGGGGTACAGTAACTGACACTAAAATAAATGTCAATATATATTCTCTTTCAGATTTACCAAAAATTTATCTCCTGACAAGATAAATCTAAGTACCCTTAAAGGAGAAGGTGAACTGAAGAATTTGGAGTTAGATGAAGAGGTGCTCCAGAATATGTTGGATTTGCCGACATGGCTTGCTATCAACAAAGTGTTTTGTAATAAAGCATCTATTAGGGTGAGACTTTGATATCTTTGGAAAGAATTGTCTATTTTTATTTTTTAATGTCACCTGTATGTTTTATAATAAATATTTTCTTTCAGATAATTCTGTAAAGAATTTTTATTAATATGATTTAAAAAGACAAATATCTTTGTCCAAATAGCATGAATGTGTGGCCTATGAATTTAAAGTCATACATTAATTTATAGATTTAATTTTTGTTAAAATTTAATGTTATTAACATTTAAATACAATTATTGATAGTTTATTAATAAAATAATTTGTTAAATTTGGCACACATTCAAAGACATTTTTCATAGTATGTGTTGTCAAATGGGACAATACAAATTTGTAATAAGTAAACACTTTCAAATGAAGACATAAGGACTGATAAGTTCTTTTATTCTGTATATTATACTTCCTGTTGAAATTTTATCTTCTCATTTGTTTCTTTGGAGGATTTTAAAGTGTTTTTGTTACTCCTACTTATTAAAAGTTATTTGTAGTTATTATCTTTGATACTAATCATTTCATATCGCTTCTTGCTCTTAAAGACTAAGCTGAGTTTGGAAGTCTGCTCAGTAGAAATATTGAATGCTAATTTGTTTCATGAAATTAAAATTGGGCACCAAAGAAAAGATTGTGAAAAGATTTATATGTTCTTTCACAGTCACCTTTAATTTTCTGTTCTAGTTTCTATAAAGCCAAATAGCTACAAAGACATATATGTAGTGCAGGATAGTATTTAATTGATATTGTCTACATTTTATATTAATGTCCTCACTTTGTATTTGTCTTGAATATCTACAAAACGATAGGTCAGAATTCTGGAATTTAAAAAATTGTTCAATGGAAGAAATGCCAATTATGCTTTGTTGGGAAGTCTTAGCATAAATTATGAAATTAAAATGTATTTTTTATAGATTGAATAGTTTTTTAAAATCAAATTAACATTCAATATTAGTTTCAGTTGTACAGCATAGTGGTTAGATATTTTTAGGACTGGGAAAAAAAGATATTTAAGAGAACCTGAAATTCTTACTTAAAAATATGACTAAGAAAATATGACTAGTAGTCTTTTATATATAGTAGGCACGTCTGATTTTAAAAGTATGAATGAATTGCTCATTTTATTATTTTACAATTAAAGAAAAAAGTCTTATGATATAATTCGGTATGTCTGTTACTATATTAAGAGAGCAACTGTGTTGGTTACTGTTTTACATTTTTTTAGTGTTCATTTTAAAGAAAAAAATTTTTATTTTAAATTTGTTTTAGATTCCATGGACAAAACTGAAAACACATCCTATCTGTTTGGTGAGTTCTGAATTGCCTCAGAAATAAACATTTATATATGCATATGATTTAACTTCTCAGTTGATATTAATATATTCTGGAATTAGAAATTATACTGCTATAAAATCTGATGATCTCAGCAGTATTTGGTTACTTACAGTTTTTCTCCCGTACTCCTATCATACACACATCTTTCCATCAGATAATAAGTGTCTTAAGAAACTACTGAGCACATTGTTTTTGTATTTGTCTTTTTAGACGTTTAGAGAGAGATTTAAAATGACTGTGATCACTTACTGTTTATTTTGCTCCTAAACAAATGAAAGAGAAAATAGCCTTAAAGAATATTTTCATAATATACATAAAATAAAATATCTGATCATTTACATTTTTAATGTATTTTTATTAGTCCCTGGATAAAGTAATTATGGAAATGAGTACATGTGAAGAACCACGAAACCCTAATGGCCCATCTCCAATTGCAACTGCTTCAGGACAGAGGTAAGTTATTTCCATCAATCTGTATGACTGGCAGAGGGAATTCTTACCTATAGTCATCTCTATTATCTTCAGTAATGGGACATAAAATAAAGTCCCCTAACTCCAACCAGTCTCTATTTCAGCCACCTCTCATCAAAGATTTTATAGTTTTAGTATCGTTGCAAAAGTAGCAGAATTGATTTTTAGCCTCTTTTATTTATCTTGCTTTTCTTGATATTTAAATAGTAGTGATCAACCAAAGACACAGCAGTAGCAGAAAATGGAAGCAGAAGAGCTTAGGTATTTTATAAATCAGATGCATATCGTTTATTCTATGCATCCATGGAACTTTTAAGATTCTAAAGAGTTAAAACTGGATGCCTAAGAAAATTATGGGCCTTTTCGGTTACTCTAAAATTCATTAAATAAAGAATGCTCACAGATTGGATTTTGATAGATAAAAATCAAATGCTAATAAAGTAGATGTATGGAGGTCATTTCATAAATCCTTCTTAAAAAGTTAGAATAATTCTAAAAGCACAGATCTTGAAAAAATTGCCTATTTATTTTTGCATTCAATGAATTTGGATCTTGTACTATACATCATTTCCTCAAGGTGGGATTTCTGCACTATTTTGGATTGTGCAGCTATTCATGTCAAATAGTCACATAGATTTTAATGTCATTAGTGCCTCGTCAAATTATACAGCATGGCAGCCCTGAACATTTGTAGCATTCTAGGTGCTGAGTAAAACCAATGATAAAACTACTCAGGGATGAGCATGCACATCCGGGGACACACACACACACACACCACGCACGCACGCACGCACGCACACACACCCTCCTTTTTCACCAAGGTTGAACCACCTTTATATTAGTGCATTCTATCAGATGTGCAATTTATATTTGGACTACAGATAATAGTGACTGGGAAAAGAGCTTTCACATTAACTTCTTTGTAGTTTATGCATCATCCAGTATTTTGAGATTTTAAAGTTTATATTGTGTTTTCAGGTTTGATAGAGTAGATTAGTAGATTAGAGCAGTTGGTCTTTAAATTGACTAGTTAGAAAAATTAGAAAATAGAGATGTTTATAAGATTATTGAAAAGATCAGGAAAATTGTTATTAATGAAAGACTTATTTTAACGAGGTGTGGCAGAAATAAGGTATTTTGTCAGTGTGTGCTAACTGTAGTTGATAGTGCTCTTCCTAGTTCATGTTTTTATAATATTAATAAGTTTTATGATTTTAGCTTTGTAAGATGATAATCCTTGTATTTTGTTGTAAGACAATATGGTTCATCTGTTTACACATTTTCCAGACTTGTCTGATTGTAACGATCACTTAGGGTGTTTCTTAAATCTAGAGTCTCTTAGGCTCCTTCTTTTGAAATTATGATTCATTATGTAGGTCTATAATGGTTATCAAGAATAAGAATATGTATTTTTAATGATTATTTTATTTATACAACTTAGGGAAACTGATTTTATTTGATTTTGTTCTAGCTAAGAGATTAAATAGAGGGAAATTAATAAGAGGCTTAGAAGAGACTTACTTGTAAACTGGAATTTCACCCTTTTATCATGGGTGACATAGTCATAAGCATGTAGACTTTAGTCATTGATATTGCCATCGCCCTTCCGATGGTAAATATTTCAATACAATTGTAACGCTTTTTAATGTGCATAGATTAGAACAGATGGGGTTGGATATTCCAAAGGGCATTCCCACATAATTATTATAGAAATATTGTTTATATATTTCTATATAGAAATATTCAAAATACAGGAATATTTCTACTTAAGTGCCCAGTATTTGTCCTTAGGATCAGAGCAGCTCCTCCCAAGAATGCTGATGAGTTCTTACTCTTTAGTTCTCAGTTTTCTAAACCCAAGGTAGATGGCCACCTCCTTTTATAACAAAACTACCTCATGATGAGTCCAGTCAAGCCAAAGACTACATAAATTACTACATATATACTGTTTCACTGAAGGACTACAGCAACCTTTTGAAATAGATATTATTTTTATTTTACAAGTGAGGAAACTGAGGTGCATAGACTTTTGATGGTATTAATAATAATACATTACCATTAATAATATTATAAATAATATATTTTATGAAATATCATGAGTCAAGAGATGGACTATTTGGTTCATATGCATTATTTTATGCAATCCACATATAACCTACAAAGTATTACCTGATTTAAAAGATAATTCAGCTGAGGCTTAGAATGATTAAGCAAGTCTTGTGGAACTATCTAGTGGACATTTGAATTTTACATTCTGTATTTCCTCTGAGAGATCTGGATAGAGACAAAATTAGGAATAGTGGTCATATTGATGATAATTGAAGTAATGTGCCAGTTGGGCAAACTTTCAGCATCATTTCTGTCAAAATATATTGATAGTCTATATTCTTGTCATACGGTACTACTCATCATTCTTGAAACATGACCTCTACTTTCCTACTTATCTATGCCTTTGCTCATTCTTTTTCCTATTCTAAGATTTCCCTTCGTTCCCATCTCTCCCTGTGGAAAGTTCATCTTTTTTGCCTGGATGTGTTGCTCCCTAGTTATAAGCAATTTTTTCCTCTACCAAGTGTACTGATAATTCCTTTTTTAAAATACTTAATTACAGATTACCTTATTTTCAGTTACTAGGGTATGCTGCTTTTTCCTCCCCCAGTAACTTGTAAGCCCTATAATGCCACAACTATATTTTGGTTTTCCTTATGTCTTAGCATTATTCTTATAGTAGATGCTCAATAAATGTTTGCTGAATTGAATTAGAGAATGTAAAATTTTTCTGCACTTATTCCTAAATATGAGATTATATTCCAACTGGAATCTGTAGCCTTCTTTGTGTCAATTAAGCTCTCTTATTTATGTTATAGATGCCAGTTGTCTGGACTAAGGCTTTTTGAGAGTAGGCAACTTTGGATACTGATTATAATAATTTACTTTAGAGAATAACCTTCAATTTAAAAAAATCTATTATTTTGAGAAGAGCATTTTTATAACTTAAATGTAACCAGGCGAGATTATAGATTTTTCTTTTCTTTTGTTTTTTGTGTGTTTTTTTGAAAGCTTATAAGAGTTTATTTGAGCCAAATTGAAGACAATTGTCAGGAAGCAGAATCTCAGTGGATTGAGAAAATACTGCTAGATTATTGTTTTAACAAAAAATTTTTTTTTAACCAAAATGAATAATATTATGGTAGTTTGTGTATTTGTGTGAGAATATTAACAGATATCTTTCATCTTTTAGCAATTTATTTTTTGGCTTTAGTGCATTATATTTTGTTTTGCTTTATATTTCTAGTGAATACGGCTTTGCTGAAAAAGTGGTTGAGGGAATTACTGTTTCTGTAAACTCCATCGTCATCCGTATTGGAGCAAAAGCCTTCAATGCATCCTTTGAAGTTTCCCAGCTACGGATCTATAGTGTAAATGCAAACTGGGAACATGGAGATTTAAGATTTACTCGTATTCAAGATCCACAGAGAGGAGAGGTAAAGATTTTCTTCTTTTATTTTCTTTAAGAAATATTTTGGGGCAGCCAATGGCTCAATTGGTCAGAGCGCGAGCTCTTAACAACAAGGTTGCTGGTCCGATTCCCCCATGGTCGAGTGAGCTACGCCCTCCACAACTACTGTGTTTTCCCGAAAAGAAGACTTAGCTGGACAATCTGCTCTAATGTGTCTTTTGGAGCAAAAATTAATATAAGACCGGGTATTATATTTCATTATATTATTAATATTATATTATATTATTTTATATTATGTTAATTTTGTTTAAATTCATGGTCACATAATTCAAAAGCTCTTTGTACTTTATATTAAAATTAAATTATTTATAATAAATGTTTTAACAGCTTTACAGATGAATATAATTATGAAGATGTTAGTGAATTTCTCAGAAGTATATAATTTCAAAAAATAAAACCAGAGAATATATTTAGAATGTCATATGAAAATTAGCGAAGAGATATATTTCTACTTTTTTTTTTTTTTAACAAATCTACATTTATCTTTTGTATGAGTAAGTGAAGCTGATCTCTGTGTTCTCTTTAGGTTTTGACATTTAAAGAAATTAATTGGCAGATGATTCGAATAGAGGCAGATGCTACCCAAAGTTCACATCTTGAAATTATGTGCGCTCCTGTTCGATTAATAACCAACCAGTCAAAAATCAGAGTCACACTTAAAAGAAGAGTAAGTCAACAGTTACCTTTTGATTCATATGATAACTGTTGGGTTTGAAAGGAAATTTAAAATAATTTTTAGGCAAAACATTGGCACATTAACACAATGCAAAATAAAAGGAAATATAGTGCCTTAAGCAGTATTTGAAGAAACATAGTATAATGATAACATTTTTCAGATTTAATATTTAGATTTTTATTTTTCATAGATTAAATAGATTTCTCAGTTGCCATATATTTGTTGAACATTAACTGTTTTATAATTTCATTTCTCCTATTGAATGTTGCTTAGGAGTGGGTAGACAGCACAGCATTATCAGTAATTAACACTACTGCCTTGGGTTAGTAAGATATGACTGGTAATTTAGATAAATAAGGAAGATAGTTACTTAAGGATGTCAGAGTCGAGAGTCCACAATGGATTATGATGTAATTTAATGACAGAGCAATAACTTCTTTTGGGTATGGCTTAATTAAGGCCTCAACAACATATTTTGCAACACCAGATACAAATTACTATACTAAATTAAATTTGAAAAATTTTTTCAGAATATGACACTTAATATAAATATTCTGAAGTCTGAAATGTTAAAATAGTATTTTAGTTTTAAAATAATTTTAATGCCCCTTTTTCTACTAGAATTTATTGAATTAATATAGATAATTAGATGATTTATTAGCTATAAATGCAAAATTAAATTATATAAGCACTTGTGCCTATATAACTTGTACCTGTTTAGGTATAGGAATTTGTCACTTTTTTACCACAGTGTCTCCAACACTAGGAATTTAGTAAATATTTGGTGAATGAAAGAAGAATCCATATTTAACTCTATTAAAAAATTTTTAAAAATTGTAATACAAGTACATTATAAGTTTTATTTCTTGGCCTAATTTTATGAATCTCTCTCTTTTTTTTTTGGACAGTTAAAGGACTGCAATGTCATTGCCACAAAGTTAGTTCTAATATTGGATGACTTATTATGGGTTTTAACAGATTCTCAGTTGAAGGCTATGGTACAATATGCAAAATCTCTTAGTGAAGCAATAGAAAAATCAACAGAACAAAGGAAGAGTATGGCTCCTGAACCTACACAGGTATGCTATTAAGTTAACAGGAAAAAAACCCTTACTTTACATGTAAATGGTTTAAAAATGAGAATGGTTAATTTTATTTATGTGAAATAGATTGTAATACTGTGTGTCCAAGAATCTTATATATCTTACTATATAATTTGATACTTTATATCTATGTGAAAACATACATTAAATGTACTTCTATCTCTATAGTGCTTATTTTGTGTGGAGGTCTGTAGTAGGCACTAGAATTAATGATGACATAAAAATAGTTGGTATTATGAATACCTCTTTTAAGGAAGTTGAAAATATACAATTTTTAAATTGCTAAAGTAAGGACAAAAGGAAAACAACCTAGGTAATTATAGTCAAGGGAGGGAATGTGAGAATTAGTAGTGCAGAAAACTAAAACCCTGGGGAATTACTGAAGTTGAACACAAAACTGTTAGACTTCTCTGAGGGCCAGCAACAAAATGGGGGAAGCATAATGAGCTATTTATTGATCATGTTCTTAAAATTAGCAGTACTAGTTTTGTCTGAAGAGAAAAAGGTTGTCTAAAAATCTTTCTCAGTGCTAAATTAAATTCTGAGAATTTAACATGAAGATATTTGTAGAAGGGATAATGAAAATCCCAATGTATAATGTTGTTTGATAATTTTATAAAAAGTACAATTGAATTTTTATATTAAATGTCATTTGAACATAAATGAATCAGGAGGCTTTGCTAGAATTAAATGACAAAGTTTCATTTAGGGGTCTTAAGTGAATTGCAACTTGAGAAACATTTCCAGGCAATACCAGGAGTGTTCAGAAACAAAGAGAAAAGGTTAGAGTTTTACAGTAAAAAGCACAGACTTTGAGAAGAACCAGTCCTGCATCTTAGCTTCTGGGTTGGCCCAAGACAGTAATCTCCCAGATGCTAGGTTATCTGGATAATGGAACATTTTTTCCTAAGTTCTTCAGATTGTTTAGGATTTGTGTACATCCAGGTATTGGCCCACAATTGAAAAGTTGGAAAGTTTAAGTCATCAGGCTAAAGTAAAGTAAAATTGTTTTCTTAGTTTTGTTAGATTGACTATAGTGACTCCATTTTGTTTCTTTGCTCTTTTCCTCACAACTGTTAATAAAAACTTAAGGGATGTTGTCAAATCATACTTCTATAAAGCTAGAGTATTTCTTTGGAAACAGAGTAATATATTTCAGGTAGATAGCTTGTTGGTGATCTGGCCTGGTACATGAAAATGGCATACATTTAGGCTCTCCTAGGACTATCAAATTGGCATTATTTACTGCCTGCCTGCTTTGTCATAAGATACAGGGCTAAACACTGCAGATAGCAAAATGAATATTGTCTGACTCTGTCCAAAAGGATCCCAGAGTAAAATGGGGAATCAAGTGTAAAACAAATCATTGCAGTTCAACATAAATGCTAGAGTGCAGATTTAAAAAGAGGGCTGAAGGGACTATAGACGCACAGAGAAGTTTTCATCAACTTCTTGCAGAGATTGGAAAGGTTTCACAAAAGTGATAATGAAATTAAGTCTTAAAATGAGAAGTTTATTGATGAGGGAAAGTGTATCTCAGATGAGGAAATAGAATTTGCAAAAGTGTGGAGGTGTTGAAGGGCATGGTATTTTCTGATATGACTCTGGTGTTACTAGTGCATTGTTTTGGAGAGTGAGATACAGATGCCTCTGCGATATATAACAGCTTTCCAAGTTTTAAGGAAATTGAGTACTACATATTCCATTTTTGAGATGTACTCTTTCTTAAACTTGATCTGCCTGAGAATGTTTTTGTGTTAAGATGTTAAGACTGGTTCTCACATTCCATAATTGCATACTTTACAAATGAAAGACATTCTTATTTGACTTCATTCTTACTGTGATGGATTTGTCCAGGAAGAAAAAAGCCCAAAATGTTCAGGAAATAAGACAGGCAATTTGACATATTGTTATCCATGTTGGAAGTGAATGACCAATGACAGAGTAACAAGTCAGGTGATTTCTACTTCTTTGCTTTAAACACATTAGAAGGAGGATCTAATAAATGCCAGCTATTAGAGTATTAAAAATAATTTTTTATAATAGATCACTTTGTGAATCCTGGAATGTAACTTAAAGGAGTTCAGAGAATTATGTCACATTGCTAAAACAAAACTCACTTCATTCCAATCTACCTATTTATGAGATAAAAGTTTTCCAGAGATTTTGGCCATAAAAACAGTTGCATAGAGAATAATGATGAACCATGTATCATTCTAGCAGTAATATTTATTCAGTGAGATATCTTCATAATTCTCGGGGGTAACCTAATTTTAAAAGTTTGTTGAACAGAACACTGGACTGTAGCATAAAATAGCATTTTCCTGGATAGGTAGTCTGAATTGAAGCAGAAGTATGTGATGACTAAATGTGAAGGGCATTATATGTTGAAGAATTTGGACTTTTTCCTATAGGCATGTGGAAGTCCAAATAGGAAAGAAGAATCAAATATGTCATGGTGGTATTATAGAGAATGGGCTGAAGATTGCTAGTCTTAGAGGAGGGGTACATTTGAACCTCTGGTAATGGCTTGAAAGAAAAAATGAACCAAATTGGGGAGAGATGGAAACAGGTGATTAAGGGAGGTAAGGTGAAGAAAAAGTAATAATGAGTTCCACTTTGGAATTGAAAAAAACATAATTGAAGAGGTACAGGAGGTAATATTTCACAATTTTACCATCATAGACATAAACACTAGTCTGTGAAGGCTTGCAGTAAGGATTTACGTAGCTTAGGATGTCATTCACAGAGATGGTAGTTGAAACTAAAACCTAATAGTATTGATGTTACCGTAGCTCTTATTTATACAATGTGTAGATACGTTTACATAAAATAGAATATAGATTAGGAAACGAAAGATACAGATTAGGAAACTAGAAACAAGGATAAAATTCTATAAATCTTACCATCACAGCAAAACCAGTGTTAGCATTTTGAGGTAATTAGTCCTTACAGATTTTCATATCTAGGTCCTTACAGATTTTTTTGTCTAGGCATCTGCATTCTTTCCTAGTTTTAGTAAGGATGTAGTAAGTGTGTATATACAGTTTTCTTCATGTCATTAGTCTTTGTAATCATTCTTTTGTCACTCCATAATACTTCATAGTAGATTAACTTAAGCGTTCACATTTCCATTGTTTCTTTCTTGGGTGGTAGTTGTCACATCACTACTTTACGTATGATACAGAATGTCCTGATTATTTGAGGTACTGAGCGAGTGGATTAGAGAGTGAAATAGTTGCTCAGCTTTACAATTTGACAGCCATCTTTTATCATAAATATTTGCTTAGCCTCATGCTTTAAAAGAAAAAGAAGACTACATTGAAAAGCACGAGATGTTAAGATTATTCATAAGGCAAAAGAGTTTATTGTGGCCCACTTTTTTCCCCCCCTACAGACAGCATCCAGAAACCTGAATCTACCACAGTATTAAGAAAGGGGTTTGTAGAGAGATTAATGTTTATGTTTTTATTTGTATCAGTGTTTATCTTGCTGAAGAAGAGATAAAACATGATTAAAGAGAGTGTTTTCTTTCAAATAGTACCATCATAGATATCAATACAAGTCTGTTAAGGTTTTAAAAGTAGATGGGGAAGAGCTAAGAAAATGATTTTTTTTAAGTGAAAATCAGTTTATCAATTAGTAAAAAAGTTTTATTTGAGTCTCTAGTATTGGCAGCTTCACAACTACATTTCATCTTTCATTACTGTGGGCCCCAATTATTTTCATTGAGATTTTCATTTACTGAGTACACTTTGAAATTATTTTATAGTATGATCATACTTCTTAATAGATACGTGTAAGTTGTGTAAATACAGACTATATGTACTTTAATTTTCCATAACTATACTCTTATTAATGAATTATTATTAATTAGAAAGTTTTTAAATGAAAAATTTGGTCTTCATTTTGTTTATTATTACCAAAGTTTCATTTACAGTTTTAAGGCTAATATATCAATCAGATCATTAGATTATTTATGCAGAATTATTGTAAGCTATTAGAGCTTCACATATGTCTGTACACTTCATGAGTATTCTATGCTTTTTGTCTTTGGGGAGAAAAGAATTTGAACTTACAGTCTATTATAAGTCTCTTCTGGTTTCTAACTTCTTTATATTTCCAAGTTCAAAGGACACACCACACTTTATAGGAGACACAAGAACACTTACAGTACTAAATAATAATATCACAAATGCTTTTACAAAGAAGTGATTTATTTCTGTAGGATATATAATAGTGTATACAGCTGATGTATACAGGGCTCAAATTTGTAATCAAATAAGCTGCCTTTGGTAGTTAATAAACATATTTTCTAAGACAAGAAGGGGTATAAATGTGTAAATGTAACTATTCAGATATTTACCAAAACGTATTAGGTTCATATTAAAATTGTGTATAGTTCTCCAGTTTTTGGATTTTATTTTTATTCCTATATAAATCAGAAAATATTTTAAGGGAACTGAGTTATTGATCCAAACTGTATTAGCTTATTTTTCTTCACTTTATTCCTAAACATGTTTAAGTTTTCTTGTGTGAGGAATTTCAAGTATTTAATTTGCAGTGATAAGGCAGTTTTGAATTTTTTAGAGCTCTACAGTAGCCCCATCGACGCTACAAGTGAAGACACCGCAGACTTCAAATGCTCCTGATCTAAATGACGCAATTGTGAAACTGTTCAGTGACTTTGATGTTAAAGAAACCTCCCATCATTTAGTGATTTCTCATCTAGATTTACACATATGCGATGATATTCATGCTAAAGAAAAAGGTAACCTGCTTATTTTAAACTTTTGGTTTTTCCAGAATTTATTATAAAACTGGATTGTGTATTATGTAATATGTGGTATACACTATAAGATAACTGATCATAATTTTATCATTAATATGAGATACATGAAAGGTGTAATGTTAAGCATTATATATTGATATGAAATTTTGTTTTGCTTTGGTAGTTAGTACTTCAGCACAATTGTTAGCTATCAATGCTAACAGTAAAATTAGGTTTAAAAGAATCAAAGACTAAGTAGATGACATCCTTGGAGGATGATGAAGTATTAGACTTGCCTTTGAATTAATTTTTTTCATAATTTTGAAATTGTCCACAAATTGAATTGTTGTCCATACTCCATTTGTAATTTGCACATGTGTTTTCAGCATAGTGGTTTATTTACATTTTTCTGACCCCATCTGCATGGAAACCCAACTATATGGCTGTTTGACATTTCTTGTTTCTCCTCGAGGCCCACAAATCCTCCTAAAATTTGGTTAGAAAGTTGAATTTCAGTTAGGAGGTTTTCTTCTTTCCTTTTAGCTTTTGTTTCCCGTATTTTTCCATATTTTGTAGACAAAGGTAATGGGATAAGCAGGAAGCTGTTCTTGGTTACTTTGAAAATCTATAGTTCCCTAATCTAGATGCTGGGGCATTTCTGTTTCTCTGGCCCATAAATGCTGGAAGGGGCCAGCAGGTAGTCCTACTTCTAGGAGAGTGGTTCTCAAACTTTGCTGAGTGTGAGAATCAAGCTGAGTAATTTTTTTTTAATGGAGATGGTGGGCCTGTGTACCTCAGACCTGAATCAGAATCTATCTCTATGAAAATTGTTACTCTGGATTTTTAAAGCTGAGAGAGTGAATTTTGAGACTGATCCTGGATACTTAGCAGTAGAAACTATCCTGCCTTCATCAGTTAAGGCTACCAGATCACAGCGTGGAACGGGAAAGGTGAGGAAGATTTGGAATTCGGAGAATATGCTTAATGATGTTATTTGAAGGATAACCCCTCCACCAAAATATTTCCCTCATTGTACAGATCTGTAATTAGTTCTCTGGTGTTCTAAAATCCAGAAAGATCTGAAATGTTCTTTATGAAAAACTCATTTGCTGGGAAAATTCGACCTAAACAAACACATTGCTATTTGTCATCTTTGTTTTGCCCACTTAGTGTAAATCAGGGGTGTCAAAACTGCAGCCTGCGGGCCAACTGCGGTCCGCAATCCATTTTTAATTGACCCGCAGCAAATTCCAAAAAGATATTTAGTTTACTTAAATAAACCAAGTGAGGCAATACATACTTCACCTCGAGTGAGTGGCCTGGCTGTTTGTGTATTTTACTGCATATGGCCCTTGGTAAAAAACGTTGAAAAACGTTTGGACACCCCTGGTGTAAATGCTTGAGATTTTTTTTTTTAAGAGTTATTATGTTTTATTAATCAGTGCTGCCTCAGAACTGTTGTATGATATGCCTTGTGTACACATACTACTTTCATAAAACCTAAAGAAATTGTGGAACATTTTGGCTCCAGGGGTTTTAAATAAGTGATTGTAGATCTGTACTAGAAATTCTGCTAGTTGAGATACATTAGAGTTAACAAATGAACATAGAGAGTGTGTACATAGCTGTACCTTAATTTGTATTGCTTTGTCCATATTGTTCTAAAATTTGATTTTTGTATTGAAGTTACACTGACTTGTTATCTACTTCTGATCTTAATGTAGTTACGTGACCTTGGACAACTTACTTAACCTAATAAACGCAATTTCCTCTTCATAAGAGGCAGGATGATATAGTGTAGTGGTTAACATTTCCTGGGTTCAGGGGTGGCTGGTTAGCTCAGGGGTAGCTGGTTAGAGTGTGGTGCTGATAACACCAAGGTTGCTGGCTCGATCCCCGCATGGGCCACTGCGCCCTCCTTTAAAAAAAAGATTTCGTGGGTTCAAAACCAGCTGTACACTTATTAGCTGTATGACCTTGGCCTATTAACTTCTTTGTGTCTGTTTCTTTATCTAGGGGCAAAATAATAATAGTATCTATTTCATAGGGTTGTTATGAAAAGCAAAAGAATAAGTGTACCTAAAGGATTTAAAACAGTGCTTGGCATCTGGTTAGGGCTGTAAAGACAAAAGTTGTGCTATTCTTGTATCCTCATGTTTTAGCCTAGTACCTTGCAAATCCTGCTCCAAAATCCAAATATTTCTCACCTTTCCTGCTCTACCCTTTGATCTGGTAACCTTCTATGATGGAAGCAGGATAATTTCTACTGCTCAGTCTCCAAGATCAGTCTCACTACTTATTAGATTGAATTGTATTTCCTAAAATCTTTAATGTATTATCTGTGATAACAGAGAGACAGTTACTACTGCTTGGACTGCAGCTGTGGTAAGTTAAGTGTTTCTGATATTTGCTTAATACTTTTTTTTTTTCTCTTTCTCTAATCTTTTTTATTTTCCCAGAGTCGAACAGACGTATTACTGGAGGGGCTATGCAACTGTCGTTTACACAGCTAACTATAGATTATTATCCTTATCACAAAGCAGGTATGTATAACAATTTCTTTAAATACGTAAATCTTGCTTTATAATTATATGGCCAATTTGTTTCTTTTTTGTTTGTTTTTTTATTATTTTGTTTTAATTTTTTAAAGGGAAAAGAGATCAAGACATTTGTTATTCCCTCCCCACCACAGTATCTTCCCAAGAGAATAAAATTGCCATAAAAAATATTCATGGATTTTATATTGAGGTTTATGTAGATAATTAGAAAGTATAATTGTTAGAAATTGGCAATATGTATAATTTTTAGAAATTGACAATATTCTAAATAATTAGTTTAAAACTTAAAAAAATCATAATTCAGAGGACATATATTTGTGTTATTTTAATTGTAACAAAAGCAAGTTATTAATATGTTTGAATTTTTAAATGACATATTTAGTTTTTGGGTTTTTTTTTAAAAAAAAGGAGGGCGCAGCTCACAGTGGCCCATGCGGGATCGAACTGGCAACCTTGGTGTTATTAGCACCACGCTCTAACGAACTGAGCTAACTGGCCACCCCTATTTAGATTTTTTTTTTTCCCAAGTCAAGTTGTTGTCCTTTCAGTCTTAGTTGTGGAGGGTGCTGTTCAGCTTCAAGTTGTTGTCCTTTCAGTCTTAGTTGTAGGGGGCGCAGCTCAGCTCCAGGTCCAGTTGCTGTTGCTAGTTGCAGGGGGCGCAGCCCACCATCTGCTGCGGGACTGGAGGAATTGAACTGGCAACCTTGTGGTTGAGAGCCCACTGGCCCATGTGGGAATCAAACCGGCAGCCTTTGGAGTTATGAGCATGGAGCTCTAACCGCCTGAGCCACCCGGCCAGCCCCTAGATATTTTTTAAAAATTAAAAAGAATAAAACAAAAGGGTAACAGTGATTTTAGCTAAATTGTAGGAGTCTAGGAACTGTTTTAAAAAAATCTATTCTATACTTTCTAAATATCATCAATAAGTAAGATTTAATAGGCTCCTTGATAATCAAGTATTGGTAGGTTGTCCCCCAAATAATATAAACAAAAAGTAGTGTCTTTATGGCCAAATTAAGTAATTTGACCTTAAACCCACCTCTGCATTTTGGTGGTACATGGCTTTTTTTTTTTTTTAATTCACACAATTAACTATAATGAGTTTTCTAGGACTTTAAAAAGTGATAAGATTTTTCTGTTCATAAATTTTCATTTTCCAGTGTTTGTCACCTCTGTGTCAGTGCCTGACAGAATTTAACACTTAGACGGTCTGTTTTAATTTTCGCTTGCAGGGCTTTTTTTTACATTGTTCCTCCTGATTCATAAGTTACGTATACTTAAAATAATTTTACTATAGAAATCATTCATATTGGGAAGTGAAACTTTCAGTCATAAAGTAGATTTTATTTTCTTAACCCTTTTATGTACACAATACTTTCTTTAGTTGCTATAGAAGACCTAATAATCCTGATTTTTTTTTAAATTTTCTCTCCATAAAAACATAGATATGTTTTTATGCCTGATGTCCATCTTGAGGATTTTTATTGCTTTCTTCAGTTTTTTAATAATCCTCATCTTATCGTTTTTTTATAAATTTTTGTTAGTCACTTTACAACAAAATCTTTGATGAAAAGATTTTTTTCTTTGGTGGTATTTTCTGGGATTCTGCCTCATGGCAATATGCCAGGAAGTTGAGTGTTCATGAAGATTGACTAGCAGTGCTGCTTCTCTTTGAAACTTTGAGTGATATTCATCCAATGGTGGGTTCTAGATAGAAACCCTCCCAGGTTATTTGCTTTTTTGATATTCTTTTCCTCTATTCTAAATGTCCATATTTTCTATGAGTAAAATCTATAGTAAACGAAGGCTGAAATTTATTGGAAAATTAAAAACTCCCTTGAGAATATGAATAAATCTCATTAGAAGCATTGCTATAGTAGAATAAATGAAAATTGAGAACTTTTCAGTAAAATTTCTGTTATTCCTTTAACAGGAGATAGTTGTAATCATTGGATGTATTTTAGTGATGCAACCAAGACAAAAAATGGATGGGCCAATGAGTTGTTACATGAATTTGAGTGCAACGTTGAAATGCTTAAACAGGCTGTAAAGGATCATAATGTAGGTTCACCTCCTAAATCCCCAACACATGCCTCTCCCCAGCACACACAAACAGGTATTTTACCTATAACAACATTATGGCATTCCCCTAATATTAATTTGTGTGTGTGTGTGTGTGTGTGTGTGTGTGTGTGTGTGTGTTCATAATATGTTCTGTGTAAGTAAGTATTATGTTTAATTAATGTATAAAAATCCTGTACCTCATTCATACCAGAGTCTTATGGAACAAAGCCCTTTTTAAATTAACATGATGAATATAAGAGTAATATCCAGGTAGTATATTTCAGACACTTAAATGGCTAGTAAATCTCTCTTTTTAACAAGAATTCCAGCGAAAAGTTATTATATGATACAATATTAAATGTGATATAACTATGATTCCTATTTAAAGGATAAACATCACAAAAAAAGAATAATCACAATAACTTACATTTTTATATCAATTTATATATAAGGTATTTCTACATATATTAATCTCATTTGAGAAATTAGAGTTCATCTATATTTATAGTAGCTGTAACAATAATAAAAGAATGACTTAGGGAAAAATTTGCAATAAATTGAAAAGAGTTTTGTTTCCCACAGAGAAAGACTCAGCTCTGAAAGGGACTTCCAGGACACCATCAGTATTATCTCAACAATCCAAAGCTATGTTAATGTCTAGTTCTGTTGTGGTTAGACTTGCAGATTTCATTGTATACCAGGTATGTTTTACTTTTTAAATTACATCTTCTGGTAAATACTTTTTGTATCTCCCGCAAGCAACTCTTACAAACTAATGCCACCGTTTTATTTAAAAATGGCCAGTTTTATGAAATGGTTAAATTAGACAGGACAGAAAATATCAGCTCACTGATTTTTGTTTACGTTGTTAACCAGAATTAGGCAAACTGTGAGGTTAAGGTTACAGTCTTCAAGGTTGCCAAGTCTGCGCAAGACTTCTGACACCAATTCCAAGGCCAGGGGTTTCCCTAAACTACCCACAGATTCAAAATTCACTAGAAAAATTCACAGAACTTGCTGAAATCAGTTATATTCAGAGTCACATGTATTGTAGGGGAAAGAATACAAATTAGAGCCAGCCATAGGAAGAAAGCATAGAGTGGAGTCTGGGAGGACAGGAGAACTTTCTTGTCCACAGGACCCATTAGCCTCCTGACATGGATATGTAACAGTATGTATGAAATGCTGCCCACATAGTTGAGTTCAGTCTCCAGGTGACCCAAAGTGTCTATCCTCTAAACACTATTAAGGCTATCCAAGTATGGCCAGCCCCACTCTGAGATATCTTGTGAGCATGAACTATCAGTAGTGGTCTGGGGTCCACCATCAATGGGAAATTCCAAGAGTTTGGACTTACCTCCCAGGAGCAAGGACAAAGGCCAGCCCTCTCTTTGGAGGTCAGATTCCTTATTAAACAATTGTCTCAGTGGAAGAAACTAAAATACCTGTTTTGCTTTACTGAGCTGCCAAGTATTGGCTATACTGTGAATATAAATTTATAGCTAAGGACTCTGTCCCATTTATACTAACCATCTTACTCAGTCTGTAATCTCACAACATAGTCTAACCTCACAGTCCTTTGAGATAAACACAATATGTGACTTATTTAAAAAAAAAAAAAGGATTTCAGATGTATATTAGCATTTATGAATTGTTCTCATTCATTTTGATAAGCGTATGGCTTTGAGACTTAGTTTTCTATCTGAGCAGTTTTCATTTTACTTACTGGTTTTCAACTAGGGCCGATTTTGCTTCCCAGTGGACATTTGGCATTGTCTAAGGACTAGTTTGGTTATCACAGTTGGAAAGGGTTGGTGCTGACATCTAGTGGGTAGAGACCAGTGATGCTGCTAAACATTGTATTAATACAATGCGCTGGACAGCTCCCACAACAAAGAATTATCTGGCCACAAATGTCCGTAGTGCCAATTTTGAGAAACTCTAATTTAACAGTTATTTTCTTATTGTGCAATTGCTTCTTTCTTTACATTCTGTATATAATGCATCTTATTTGAAGCAGACTTTAAATCATGAGATTTAAATAATTTCATACGGAAGTGGGGGAAAGAAATTATCCATAATCTCGAATGCTTGAGGGTGAAATACAGTAAAGAAGTCCCATATACACAAACACACCGAAACAAAGCAAAAAATAAAAGTAATAGGAGGAAAATAAAACAGTATGTTTATTCCATTTTGAGTAACTTTTTAATTATTAAAGGAAAAACGGGAATAAGCTGCTGTCTATTAAAATAACTTGACACTTTGAGTTGGAAAGGATTTGTTTCCATATATGCAGAGAAATTCTTCTTAATTAGATAATGTAAGGAACTGACAAATTTATAAAGACTGTACAAACAATCAAAAGATATCATTAGCAATCTACACAAATGGAAACAAACCGTTGAAAAGCATTCCACTTTATATGAGAAATATACACGTTTGTTGAATGAGTGAGAAAAGTTAAAATAACCTCAAGATACATCCCTGGATCTACTAAACAAGCATAAATAAATGAAATTGATAAAACTCTATTGGTTGAACTTTGGTAAGTTAGTATGTACGTTTTTAATATAAATAATCTCTTTTGGTGGGAGAGTGAAAAAATATAACAAGAACCTTAAAATTAATAGTCTTTTATACAGTACATAGTGGAGAAGCATTTTAGTCTTGAGAACTTGGATCTGTGTCCAGACTCTACCATTTACTTATTTTATTATCTTATAGAAATATTCTATGTTATTTTAATGCTAAAAATAATAATTTTGCAGAGGATGTTGTACAGATTTAATTTTGTAATTGATAAGAATCCAAAGAGATTATAGTTTTCTGAATAGTTGATTGGTATTATTTAAAAATAATTTAATGTGAAGTTTAATATATAGTAAACTTTCATTGAAAATTAACCATTAATAAATGATTGGAAGTAGTTTTAAAAGTTTGAAATGATGTCTATGTTGCATACATTCTTTGGAAAGGGCTTTATTCAGTGTTACTTCAGTAAACTTATTTATGTTTTCAGGTCTCTACAGCAGAACAATATCGTTCTTCCCCCAAAAGTATGATTTCTTGCAATAAAAAATCCCTGTATCTTCCACAAGAAATGTCAGCTGTCTATATAGAATTCACCGAATATTACTATCCAGATGGCAAGGATTTTCCAAGTAAGAGTTTCCTATTTTGTAATTATTTGTCCATTACTTGGAAAATTGTTTTTTTTTTCCTTGCTAACATTTTCAATTTTATAAATGTGAAAACAGAAACAAAGGTCTATTGTTCTTTACTTTTGTTACTTCTGTGTAGTATACTGTAACTCTAGTATAGCATTTTTACATGTTATTATTTGTTCATGTGTTTTCTCTCACTAGTTTGTAGCATACTTGATGTCAGGAATTGTGTAGGATTCATGTGTCATTTTATCCTTGAGTTTTGACTCATTTTTGTACTCAGTAACTGTTTGTTTAATGAAAGTTAGATTATTTGTAGAATAAGGTCATTTTTTTCCTTTAGTGAAACTCTATTTATATTTCTGCTGTATAAAAATCTATATTTCATTGAAAAATTAATAATGAAGTTATCCTTTTAGGTACAGAGAATTTTTTGGGCTAGTTTTTCATGCCCATATGTGTACCTTGGACAACTTCTGGCACTTGTCTTTAGTTAGAAACATTGAATTACATGAATTTTTATTTGCAAGCTACTTTATCTACCTAAAGTTAAAATGATTATAATTTGTGTTCTTTGAATATTAAAATTATTTGTTATTGTCTCAGTTCATCAAGGAGTCCTTTAAAGTAAAATTTGCCTTTGTTTATGTGGTACCTTTTTCATTACTGTAGTTGAAAATCATAGTTAAGGAAAATGTTTAAATGAAATAGGATATGTTACTGGAAGAAAAACATTTTATGTCCTCTCTTTAAAAGTGGAACTCCAAGATAGTTTGACCTACTTTACCCATTTGTTTAATATTGACTTTGTATAGGTTCTTAGTTTCAGAAGGGAATTTCTGATACTCATGCCTTTGTTTATAAATAAAAAGAAGGTAACGTGGAAATTACTTTGGAGAATTAGATATCGAACTATTTTATCTCTTTAATTTTTGTTTGTGCCAAACTTGTGGGATCTAGTCTTCAACATTTTTATGCTTTTCAACAGTCTTTGGTATATTTCTCATTTGTTTGTTTTCTTCTACTTTCCTGACTAAAACAATGAGAAAATTAAGATAGGTTAAGACATGTGATCAGTACCTTATAAACAGTAAAATGACACAGCTAAAACTCAAGCATGGGTCTTCTAAATTGAAATTCATTGTTTTCAACCCCCACTGTTTCCCTAGCCATTTCTCTATAATTAGTTAATCCTATTTTTTTCAGCCTTCTCCCACATACCTCTCCCCAACAAATTATTTTCCTTAAATAATGCATCATTGAGCTAGAAATTTTTCTCTTTTAGTGAGGACTGGTTTCCAGGATTTCTGACTTTTAATCAAGGTTTATTTCTATCAGTTTTGTTAATGTGTGCCAAAGGAATAATAATCCCATTCTATAATCTATACTTATTTTCCTGATAAAAATATAAAATTCCTTCCCAGCAATTTAAGGCTTTACCACCTAGATACCTAGGAGAGGAATCGCTAGATTATGTTTAACAGTTTTTAATTTAAATTTTTATTATGGAAAAATTTACAATATATGCAAAAGTAAAGAGGATAGTATATTGGATCACCAAGTATAAGGATCCATTTTCAGTCCTCATGTTTCATCTCTCTGTTAAATAAGTGATCCAACTTTAAAACCATATAACTTTTAAAATAATTGTAAATGTAATATGTTCATTATATTGAAAAGAAAATGCCAAAAATAGAAAATGGTCCATGAGCCTACAATTTAGAGACAATGCTAAAACATAAGTGTATTAGTTTGCTAGGGCCGCCATAATAAAGAACCATAGATGGGGTGGTTTAAACAAAAGAAATTTATTTCTTCACAGTTCTGGAGGCTAGACGTTCTAAATCAAAGTGTCAATATGGTTGTTTCCTCAGAGGCCTCTCCTTGGCTTATAGATAGCATCTGCTCACGTGGTCTTTCCTCGGTGTGTGTCTGTTTCCTGATCTCCTCTTCTTGTGACACCTGTCATATTGGACTAGGACCTGTTCATATGAACTCATTTTTACCATAATTGCCTCTTCGAAAGTTCTGTCTCCATAAACAGTCACATTCTGAGATACTGGAGGTTAGAACTTCAGCATATTCGTTTCGAGGGGACACAGTTCAGACCCTAGCAACAAATATAGTGTTAGTCCTGTTTTTAATGTATGTGTTTTTTTAACGTATTTGATTTACAACCTGTTCTTTTCCTTTAATGATATGAGAACATTCCAGGTTTCTACAAATTCATTTTAAATGTCTTTAATAGCTACATAAATAATCTATTTCATAAGTAGATCCCTGTTAGAAACTGCATATAGATCTTTCTACTGCTTAGTGTACCAGGTTTCTTCCTTTCTCCCAGAGCTGCAGTCATGGTTCTTTCCTTCTGTGCTCTAGTCTTGCGGACTACATTTGCTCGCTAGTCTTCTCTGTGGCTGTCGTCATCACTTAATCTATACCTGAGATCCCTCTCCTTCCTTCCCTTCCTGAGTGTGACGTGATCTCCTCAGCACTTCATTCCTGGCTATTCCCAAAGACAAGCACCTTTACATCCCAATTGAATGTCTCTGTTGGAGCTTGAATTACAATTTTTCTACTTTCATGTCTGTCTTGTGTAATAGTCTATAAATTTTTTAAGGAAATGGACCATGGCCTATTTTTTTTCGTGCCCTGTTTGTTTTCTTTCTTATTCTTTTTGCTTAATACTACACAAAATACAGTTGGCATTCAATGAATCTTTTGCTGATAGAATGAATGAATGAATGAATGAATGAATGAACGAATGAATGAAAGCAAAAGAAATCCTATTCAGAACATTGTACAATGCTGTCTCAACTGGTATCCCACACCTTGAGCTTATTTTCCTTAATATAGTTTAAAGGTTCTAGATATGCATACTGTTCCCTTTCATAGAAGTAAATAGGTCTGAATTTTTGGAATAAAATACCTTCATTAGACGCTCTGAAAATGGTATTAGCTTTTATGATACAAATATGTATATGTGGATTTCACAAAGTGATGTGTACTGTAATTATACATATTAGTTTAACATATATTAGCACTAAAACATTTATCCAACCCCTAAGCATTGTGATATTTTGGAGGAGCTATGTAAAGGAGTGTATTCATTTGATTATTTAAGAGGTATTTGAGTTTTTACTTTGCACCAAGCACTATTCTAGGTATAGGAGTAAGTGGAGAATAAAACTATACATGATCCTTCTTCTCAAGGAAGATCTGCCTAGTTTACCACTTCCATAAGAAATTAGTCATTAGATGTGATTCTCTCATTTTAAAGGATTCAGATTAAGATTTGGGTAGTAAAAGTCCTTACAGAAATAAGACATTAAGGACTACCACTTTGATGTGATACTTCATCAAGAAGGTAAGGGTTTTTTGAAGTTTGCTTCTTGGTGACAGTACCATTAGGAAAAGAAATCTAAAGAGTACTTCCTATTTATACAGTTTGTTTTAGAATAACTTGTATATTTTTCAGTTAGCGAAACATAGAAAAATGTTTTTTGTCTATCTAAATTTGTTTATTCTCATCCACACGTGTCACTTTAATTTTGTAAATAACATCTGAAAAATTTTTTACCTTAATTAAAAAAGAATAAAACTTGTTAAAAATGTCTTTTCTGTTTTCAGGGAAGATTGAGAACTATCTGTTCATTAAAAATCTTTTAAAAATTTTTTTCTCCACAGTTCCATCTCCCAACCTTTATAGCCAGCTGAATGCACTACAGTTTACTGTGGATGAAAGAAGTATTCTATGGTTAAATCAATTTCTGTTGGATTTAAAACAGAGTCTTAATCAATTTATGGCTGTATACAAGTTGAATGACAATTCAAAATCTGATGAGCATGTTGATATTCGAGTTGATGGCTTAATGCTAAAGGTACCATATAAACAAGTGGCTATGAGAACAAAACTATTTTTACAGAAGAAGAGTTAACACCGTTATATTTCCAGGTTGTAAGAGGGATGCTGAAATATAAATCACCTTCATGGCAATCTTAATTTTGATTTTGAAATTTCAGTTTTAATTTTGATTTTCAATTATAGGAGTGTTGAGATTTTTTCCTACTTCTTTCTCTACCTTCCTTTTATTTTGTTTTTTTCATTGCTCATCCATTTGACAGTAAGCAGAAGTAAAATTTAAATCAGTCATTTTTTTTCCTACTTCTTACCAGAGCTGAAAAAATTTTTCTTTTAAGGAGGGTAAATAATACAGTGATATTTTTAAGTTATATCTGGGTTTTGTTTGTTCACATTCATTCTATTAATATCCAACAAGAATAGAAAATTCCTTTATATTATAGCCAGGTAGTTGATAATTTGAATACCATGGATATTTAAACTTTAAAGGAGGGAAATTTTTAAAAATAAGTTAAGTGTAGTAAATAGGATAAGACTTGGCGTGGATGAAAATTTCATTTGCTAGATCTGTTGCTGGTAGACTAAATTTATATATTTAATTTCTCTGTAAAATGAGGTTAATAATATTCAACAATTGCATTGCAGAAATGTTTTAAAGATATCTCAGAGATCCTATAATATTCACTGTAGAGACACATTTTATAATATTTACAATTATAATTTAAGATACAGTTATATAATCTTTACATTTTCTGAGTAGCAGTTTTAAAACCAGTCACTTTGAACTCTTTGATGTGAATATTTTAAGAAATGGGGTTAATTATTTCTGGAAAGTTATTTTAGTAAATAATTGGACCTTTACTCTTAAATTAATTTTCTTAATAGTTTTCTCCCAGAAAAGGGATTCTAATGACATCTGTCTAGTCATTCCATTTACTCATTTTTCCAAACTGCTTGGGTTTAAAATATCCTAATAAAAGATTCCCTTTTTTAAACTTGGCACCTTCTTATATATAGTCAAGGCATAGTAAGCATTTGATAGTACTGATTTAATTCAATTTTGTTCTTTTTATTTTGTGATATGTTGTATGCAAATATATATGTATGTTATATACATTATTCATTATGTTTGTTTTTTTAAGTTGTTCTTTTCTTAGTGGTTAATCTTTTAAGTCCCTTTCATTCAGTTTAATAAAAAGATTTGGGGGAGAGAGTTAGTGTTTTATGTCTGGATAGGGAAATGGGGGGATGTCAAAAAGAATTCCTGAGCTAAGTCATGTTCTTGATGATGTTATCTTCAAGACAAATGGATTTGTGAGTTAGACTTGATGGGTGTTTTCTCTTCCAGCTCGTCATTCCTTCTGGAATGAAACCTGAACGCCATGAAGATCAGCCGTGTGCAGTCTCTATTCAGAGCTCTGAAGTGACTGCTACAAATACTAGGCACTGTCCCAACTGTCGTCATTCTGACCTGGAAGCTTTGTTCCAAGACTTCAAAGATTGTGATTTTTTCAGTAAAACATTTACCAGCTTCCCCAAATCTGGTGAGAATTTTAATCTTTTGCATCCAATCTTCCAGAGACATGCTCACGAGCAAGATACCAAAATGCATGAAGTTTATAAAGGAAATATTACTCCCAAGTTGAATAAATACACTCTTAAAACTTCTGCTGCCACGGATGTTTGGGCTGTGTACTTTTCTCAATTTTGGATAGATTATGAAGGGATGAAAAGTGGAAAAGGAAGGCCAATAAGTTTTGTAGACTCTTTCCCTCTTTCCATCTGGATTTGTCAACCAACGAAGTATGCACTGTCACAAAAAGAGCGACAGACTTGTAATCAAGTAACTCTAAATACATCACAGAGTGAATCTAGTGACCTGACTGGCCGACTGAAGCGGAAAAAGCTCCTGAAGGACTATTACAGTACCGAGTCTGAGCCTTTGACAAATAGTCAGAAACCTTCTTCAGACACATTTTTAAGGTTTTCCTCTTCATCATCTGATGCAGATATTCACGTCCTGGTTCACCTTCATAAACATGTCAGTATGCAGATCAATCACTACCAGTATCTGCTCCTGCTTTTCCTCCAAGAGTCACTTATTCTGCTTTCCGAGAACTTAAGGAAGGATGTAGAAGCTGTGACTGGCAGTCCTGCTAGTCAAGCCTCCATTTGCATTGGAGTTTTACTTAAAAGTGCAGAAGTGGCTCTTTTGCTACATCCGGTGGATCACGCAAATACTCTTAAGTCTCCTGTTTCTGAAAGTGTGACCCCAATGGTTCCTGATTATTTGCCTTCAGAAAACGGAGAATTCTTGTCTTCAAAAAGAAAACAAGTTAGTAGAGGTATAAATCAAATTAGAAGTGTAACTGTTAATCATATGTCAGACAACAGATCTATGAGTGTTGACCTTAGCCATGTCCCTCTGAAGGATCCTTTGCTGTTTAAATCAGCCAGTGATACAAATCTGCAAAAAGGCATTTCTTTTCTGGATTATTTATCAGATAAAAATTTAGGGAAAATAAGTGAAGATGAAAGTAGTGGAATTATTTGCAAAAGTGGTTCACAAGAAATTGGATCAGAAACAAGTGACAAAAAGGATTTATCTTATACAAATTCAAATAGAATCTTAAATTCTAGAGAAGATGCAAGTGTGTTGTCATTTGATAACGAGGGTTCTCAAAACATGCTTTCAAATAGTTCAACTAGTAAAGGAAATGAAACCACAGAGTCGATCTTTAAAGCTGAAGATTTGCTTCCAGAAACAGCTTCACTCTCTGAGAACGTGGACATCAGTAAAGAAGAAGCACCCCCAGTTAGAACACTTAAGTCCCAGTCATCTTTAAGGTAACAACATAGTATTGGAATTTGGGGTTCTTTTGTTTTGCTGTGTGTGTGCGTGCATGTGTGTGTGTGTGCACATGTATGTGAACATATTCTGTTTTTGGACAGAAAATGTCATGCCAAAATCCGCCATTGTTAGATTTAATACTTGGAAAGGTAGTTTTTTCAATCTATGAGAACAGTGAGTTTATGTTTGTAAAATATAATTTAAAAACTTGTAGCTACTATATACATATTTTTATTTTGTTAGACGTAATTTTTAGAAATAATTTTTTTTCCTTATATGTGATGATTTTCTAATAATTTTGTTTGTGAACAGTGGAAAGCCTAAGGAACGGTGCCCACCCAACCTGGTTCCACTCTGTGCTTCCTATAAGAGCATGAAAAGAAGCTCTTCACAGACCTCACTGGACACCATTTCACTTGACAGCATGACATTGGAAGAACAGTTGTTAGAAAGTGATGGAAGTGATAGTCGTATATTTTGGGAAAAAGGTAAAGCAGTACAGTTTAAGAATTTATATTTTATATACATACATATCTTAGAATTGATGTTTAAGTATTTTTAGTTATATTCAATAATATACAGCCCCCAAAATACTTATTTATACACACATACATGCATAATACAAAGAGCATTGTACCTAACTTTCTAATAGTGGTTCCAGAGCTTCTTTTTAACAGATATTGCTTTCTTTTTGTGGCTGACATCCAGCAATTATTTGTATACAGTCATTTAGGTCATAAAACAGAGAACATTAAGGCTCCAAGCCTCGCTCATAGAGGCTCCTATATCTGGAGTTTTGACTACTGGCCATAATTAGCATGATAGATTCTCAATTATGTGGTCCTAGGACTAGAATTTTTTCAAACTGGATCTACTGATTCCCAGGATTCTCTCACATGATTATACATGATGGAACTACATGATTGCCTGATTTTATTCGGGGGCAAATAATGCCGCGATAAATACCAGTAGGAATGGCTTAGAATTGGATGCATCCCCACCACACTGGGGACTTTGTGAACAGGAATAAAAGCATGGGCCATAGCCAGAGAGTAAGAGAGCAGAGACACATACAGATTACTTTGTGTATGAAAGATAATAAGCCTATTGACACAGTTGAAAACAGCTCAGGTAAGGAAAGACTCATAGCTTCAGAAACTGAAGCTTAGAGAAATTAGTATACAGTCGGGAAGTAATAGAGGCAGATTTGGAACTCAGCTAGTCTGAGTCAGGAGCCTAAGCTTTTAACCAACCAGTCTGCTATGCTAGCTCCCCAGAGTTGGGAAATGATTGCCACATGTAAACAAAAAGCCCTGATCTAACCCCAGTCAGTATAGGCAATTCAGCAATCTCCTTTCCAGCATACTCTACCAGCTAAATGTAGAGGAGATACTGATAGGGTCATAAAAATATATTCTGTATTCACAGATAGCTCTATTGCCTAGTTCCTCTGTTCCCTTTATGGTTTAATAGCCTACCTTAACAGATGATTTCTGTTTTGTGAACAAAATATACTTCAAAAGCAGTGTTCCTGTAGAAGATATCCCTACTTACTCTCAAAAAGCATCAACAATTTTCTTATTATTTCTAAAAATTAAATAATAAAAATGATTGCCACTCAATTTGGAAAATATAGACAACAGCAATTTGGAAAATAAAATGACCCCAAATACACAATTTAGAACTATAATTTATTCTGTGAATTTGTATATATACCCATATATATGTATTTGGTGTCATATTACATTTATGGTTTTCTTTTTATCACATGTAAGCATTTTCTAATGTTATTTAAACTCCTTTGAAAATGTTTTTAAAGTCTGTATTAAACTGTCATAAGAATGTACCATAATCTTTTAATCATTTCTCTGATATTGGATGTTTAGATTGTTTATAGTTTTTACAGTTATACAAATGCTATAATTAATATCATTGTTCATAAATTTTGTCTGCATTTCTGATTACTGTCTTAGAATAGATTCCAGCAGTAGACTAATTTTTAGGATCCTGAAAAATATCAAGGCATTGATTGTGTGTGTAACATTTAAATGATATACTCTTATGACTATATAGTCCTAATTCTTCTGAACTGTAATGATTTTATGTCAGAGGAATTGTTTTTCATTTGGAAGACTCTTGTTTTCTGTTTTCTTTGTTTTAATTTTATAAGAAATATATGGATATGCTCTCATTGTAAAAAAAATCAGATATTTTGAAAATATCTAGAGTAAAAAATGAAGGTATCACTTTAAACCACCCTTACTCTGCCCTCGATACAATTCCCCACTCCAGAAATAACTACCATCAACTTTTGGTATATGCATATACTGTATACTTCCAGACTTTTTGTATGTATTTTTATATACATATGTGTACGTTTTTATATATATGTATATGTATATATATATACACGCACACACAATAGCATAAGAAACATGTATACAAGGGCAAAAAAAAGTAACATGTATACAAACAGATTAACTTACACGTGTATGTATATGTGCGTATAGATTTCTGCATATATATACATATTTATGAGCAAACAAACATAAAACTGGACAACCATTCCACCACAGGCTCCTAACTAGTCTCCCCGTTTTTATTTTTCTCAATTTTCGGTTCATTCTTCATTCCATAGGCAGAATACTCTTTATAAAATAAATACTATTGTGTCGATTTCCATTTTAATCCTGATAACTTCTCACTGCTGTAAGGCTAATAAGTTGAACAACTTTGACATTTCTGACAATGTTCTGTGTACTGTGGCCCCAGCTTACCTTTTCTGCTATTGACCCATGTGCTTACTACACTCCGGATGTGCTATAGTATATTTCAGTCTTCTGTTTCTTCATGGTGACAAACTTTTTTCCACGTCAGAGTCTTTATACCTGTGCATTGAATGCCCTTTTTTCTTTCTGTTTACATTAGCTTAACCCATGCCTATGTTAAGAACTCCTTGTGAAATGTGAGTTTACTATGTCCTCATACTCGTACCACAGTTGCATTTATGTACATCTTCCCTGGTCCTAAAAATTATTTTATTCATTCTTGCAGTAGATAATTTATTGATCACCTACTATGTTGCTAGGCACTGGGTGAGAAGCTGATTATATGGTAGTAAATATAACGAAGACATTGATGCGTGTTTTGTATGTCTTTGGCTTTTCCAATCTAATTTTTCTAGTAATTTAGTTTTACAGTATTTTTTTAAAGTATTGATCTGTGACAGACACAAAAATTTTTAAAAATTGTCTTTTAGCACAGAGAATTTGAGAAATACTGAAATACGGCACATTGAGAAATTAAGGCAGGTAGAAAAAGACAGAAAATGATTATTACACTGGTGATAGTGGCATTAACTTCACATAGAAGATAGTTAGGAGTTCCGAGAGCATACCGTAAAGAAAAATTAAGTGATCAGACTGGGATGGTTCAATGTAGGATAGAGTAGGGGGTTCAAGCTGGTTGAGCAGGAACCTGCTGGTTAGACCAGCACCAGGCCCACAGTGGGGAGAACACAGGTGTGGTCAGCTGGGGTAGATTTCTTTTCAGACTGTCTTAAGTTTAGGGCTTTAGTATCTCTAACATTTTATTGTGAGAAGTTATTCTTATTTCTAACTAATCACAGTTTAATTTTTCTTTGTTTTGTCTCTTAAACAAGGCAATGCTTAAGAAAGGGTTAAAGGGATAGTCCATTTTGGTTAGATAAATGTGATATTTTTGGATCATGTGTAAAACTGATTTTAATTTATTCGTTCATTTTTGCATTATTTCAGGTATTAAAAAGAATTCAACTACAAATTTTCAGAGCCCAACAGGTAGTGCAAATGCCAGTGCAAACCTACAGAATTATGGTGAAACCTCCCCAGATGCCATGAGTACAAATTCAGAGGGTGCTCAAGAAAATCATAACGACCTGGTAATCATTTCAGAGAGATTCTATGAAGAGAAATGCGACCAACTTTATCTCATTCAATATGTACACATTTTAAGACATTAATATATGAAATGAATTGACTTGGATTGTGGATGATTGATTCACTTTGCTCTTTCTACTCTTGAAAATTCTTACCTGTTAGTGAATTTTCTCTGAATTATACTTAAAAAAATACTTTTTTTCAAATTGAGAAAGGGTGGTTCTATCTTTTTCCTGTCTTTTATTTTTCGACCTTTATTTTTTTTAGTTCCATTTAAAAACATTCTGAAAACTTTTGACGGTAAGGATGGTAGTCAGTTCCTTTGAGGGGCTGTCTACAAAACAAATACATTATTGGTTTATTTAAGCCCTCTTCACCCAGTGAGATAATCTATAAATGACTTAGGAAATATGTTCAGCTTTTAGTGAAAATAATTTTGGTAATTAATTATATGGAAATGTCATATTATTAGTCTTTGTGCTGTAAAATAATTTTTCTCTTGACTGAATAAGAAGAGAGGAAGCTGAAGTTTGTCATTATACTATATTAACTACATTTTGTTAATCACAGTATATATTTGGTTTATTAGGCCACAATTGTATTTTTAGAGGGGATAGTAGTTTCCTGTGTCATTTTTAAAATTTTGATTTGAATTACTTAGTATACTAATATTATTTATTCAATCATTATTAGATGTCAGTTGTGGTGTTTAAGATTACTGGTGTTAATGGGGAAATTGACATCCGAGGGGAAGATACAGAAATCTGTCTTCAAGTGGACCAAGTGACACCAGATGAGTTAGGCAATATCAACCTTCGGCATTATCTTTCTAATCGTCCAGTAGGTAAGACTTTAATATGATTTAAACATTTTTTTTATATACATATGACTCATCAGCAGTTTTATCTTTGATATAAATTAACTCAAGGAAATTGCATTTATTTAGAATAATGCAAAGATTTATTCTTTTAGATCACCTTATTGCTGCTGTATTGATTAAGTTATTAGAAATATAATCTGTTGAAGATGTACTTTGTAATTTCTTTTTGTTTCTGCTGCTGTAAGTTCCATCTTTTACTTTTTAAAAAAATAAAAAAAGTATCCATCTTTGAGATAATCTGTCTGAGAAACTGACCTCTTTCTGTAGGAAAAGAATGATACAGTAATCCTGGGAGGTCAAACTTAGTTCCACACTAGAATAAATGTCAATTTCTATATTCCATTTTTTTTCTTAAACATTTACTGAGTCTCTACCTCAGAAATAAGTCATCTACAGTTGATTTAGTACCTGTTCTACAAATGTGTTTTGAATGAAAGTGAGAGACACTTTCATGGTCTTATATATCTCTTGGTCTTACTTGGGTCTTTAGATCTCTTTCTCAGCTTTACTTCCCATTATTCTTTTATTTTTTACTCAACCAACCTGGTGTACTTACTCCCTATGTTGGAATTTGTCTTGTACGTTCCCATCTCTGTATTCTTATTTGCTTGTCATTACTAGTTAGAATTGTTCATTCCCTTCCAAGGTATCTCTTGATTCTCCTTTTCAGTGAACCCTTCTCCATAACCTGATGTGACCCCTTATCATTTTTGGATACTTTTTCTTGGTATTTGGAAAAATCATGTATCCTGTTCTTATGGTCCTTCATTTCAAGATCAATACCTTCACTTGGACGTAGAGGAATACAAGCAACAAACATGCAGTGCATGAATAGAAAAACACATCAAATCATCCCTTTTGCAAAGTTTATTTAAAGTTATAATTCATGGTGTTCAGTCATTTGAAGAAATGAGTTTATTAGAATAGTTACACTAAGACATTAAAATGACAATATTCAATTTTTAAACTCTTTTAAAAAGTAATATTTTTCTTTGCTATATATACAGAGTGCTATATCTGATACATAACATATTGAAATGTTCCATTTTTCTATAAACCAGCATCATGGAAAACAGTTGGCTCCTTTCTTTATTCTATGGGTAGGCTTTGCAGTTTACAATATATCTGCTAAAAAAAATTCAAGTAGCAAGTATAAATCTTGCTATTAATATTAGCAAGTAAAATCTTAATAGCATGCAAAAGGGTAGAAGCTAAGTATATAGTTGGGAAGGTTTCAGCGTGAACCAAAAAAAAAGAGATTAAACATAAAATTTCAAAACCTAGACCCTGTTTCATACCCAACCCAAACACTCTTCAAATTGTACAGTCAGGTTATTTCCAGTTGCACAATTATTTTTTTGCTTTATAGCTCACTTAGTACCATATCCTATTGTTTTATATTGATCCTGACTAAAAACACTTTGAAATGCTCTGTATGTATGGGTTCATAGTCAGTGCTATCTAATACCTTATTTTTTCCTGCAACTGTCTTAGTTGTTTGTTTGAAGGATTTTAAAAAAGAAAGAAAAACAAGAAGAAAGAGGGAAAGGAAAGGAAAAGAAAGGAGGAAGGTGAAAAGGGATAAATTGAAAAGAGAAAAAAAAGCTTTAGCTTGAACATTTCAAACATTAATTAATGAGCCATACGAACAAAGATTGTATATGATCGCTTTTGTTTGTTTTTGTTTTTCTATAATGCGTGGATTGTGGATTCCTTTAATAGGAAGACCTAAGTATAATAGTTCCATGTCATAAGACGTAATAGGGAGGAGTGGTTTTTGACTAATAAAATTTTTGTTTTATCTCTGCTCCAAGTAAACACTCTTTTTGTTTAAAATTATTTCTTGCTCTCAGGTCTCTGGAGTATGTGTCTGGGGTGTGGTTGTGTGTGTGTGTGTGTGTGTGTGGATATGTAGATATATAGATAGATAAAAGACTAAAATCACATTTAATAAGTTGTTTCTAATTGCTCTTATTGTTAAATAGACAATTTAATTAACTTGTTTTTCTTGATATAGGAAAAAACCACTAACATATCTAAGTATGTATTCATATGCAGGCTGAGAGAAAAGAAACATTTTTCCATCATGAACTGTTGGGGTATTCTTAGGACCCAGTGGACAGATAACTACAACCTCAATAACAGAGACTCAACTTTCCCTTTCTAGAACAATCAGTTTGTTTTTAACTCATGGGTTCTTTGAATTGTGAAACTGATTGTATTTTTCTCTTTGCTGCTAGGAAGGTCATTCTCGGTCTACCTTTGGCACCAATTTAGATAATGTATTTGAGTTATTAACCTTACTACCTATCTTTACCTTTTCTATCCTTATTTTTCTATTGCTTACTTAATTTTTATCTGATTATGCCATGTGCATGTTGCCTTTTATTCTTTTTGGAGCTAGGTAATATAAAATAAACAAAATGTTACCTACCATGAGGGCTAATTTACTTCAGTGGTTCCACTAAGAACTTTATTTTAAATTAGATATTTTATGGGTTCTTCATTGAAATTTTAAAATTTGTTTTTAAACTCAAGTATTTATATTTCTGTAAACAACCTTAAGTTTTTTTCTGGAACAAGGCTAAGGCGCGCGCGTGTGTGTGTGTGTGTGTGTGTGTGTGTGTGTGTGTGTAAATCCATCCATATCCATCCTTTGGTATAATTTGGTATATATCCATCCATCCTTTGGTATAATTTCAGTTTTAAGGTTGTCTTCTAATAGAAACATTTTAATGAGGTCTTCTCTATTTACTTTTCCAATTTTTTAATACCCAGTTTTACTGAAGAAGGTGAAAAATGTCAGGCTTTTGTTACTTCTTGAGAAATGGTTTAAGAGTCACTTTAAATGCCATAACTGTTTCTTTGTTACAGTTATCCATGATATTGCAAATTTATAGATGAGTACATAGTCAGACACACACTTAAGTATCTGAGATATGCATGATATCGAATTTCTATCATGGCATGTTTTTATATGTTACTAAAAAATAGAAAATATAAACAAGTCAACATTGCAGTAGAAGGTAAAAATTAGGGTGTGTATTGTATGTTGTAAATGTACTATAAATGTAATTTAAATTAAGGATAAATATTAAAACTTTATTATTGCTTTAACATGGTACAAAGTGCCAATAACCTCTGATGACAAATAATTGAGAGTGACATTTTTTAGTAGCCACAAAGTTACCATTTTTATTTGTTGTTTCTCCATAGGTTCTGATCATAAAGCTGTCAGTCACTCCAAATCTTGTCCTGAGATTACTCTAAGGTTTGAAAGTGGGCCTGGTGCTGTAATACACTCTTCGCTTGCAGAAAAAAATGGATTTCTGCAATGCCATATAGAAAACTTTAGCACTGAGTTTCTTACATCTTCTCTTACGAATATTCAACATTTTTTGGACGATGAAACTGTTGCATCAGTGATGCCAATGAAGATACAAGTTTGTAACACACAGATAAACTTAAAAGTATGTTAATAAATACTTTTATGTTTTCATGTTATAAATGTTTACTTTGCCTACATGGACTTTAATTCATGTCTAAGAATATGCCTTCTCTATGATACATACTCTGTCAGCATTTATTGAAATAAATTTGTTGGTCTTTGTGGTGAATGATGTAGAGACCCTTCCTAGAAATTAGAAAACATCAAAATAGAATGGGCAGTTTCCTCTCTCTATCAACTAGAAAATGTAAAAATGTATTTTTTTCCTGGCATCTGTGGTATTTAATTTCAGTATTACAGACTCTCTCCAAGCCAGAAAAATCCACCCATATTCAAATAGACAGAAAGAAATAATTCCAATATGCACTGCAAATGATGATTATCAGGATATTATTATTTCTGGGTCTAAGAATTGATCAGTCTCGATGTGACCTCTTCTATCCATAGTTATAGGGGTTCTGTTCAGCTAGTCTTCATATGATTCTTGAGGTTGATTGTTCTATAATTGAACTGTACTTTTAATGAGATCATGGGAGGTGACAGGCACGGTGTTCACCTTTTCCACCATCTTTTTCCAATATATTTGTAACTCATTAAAAATATGATTGTAGTAATGTTTAAGAAAATAATATTTTAATTTTATCATTTACTTTAATAACAACATGCTGATAGTATTTCTCTTTCCTGTAGGATGACAGTCCTCGTAGTAGTACAGTGTCCCGTGAGCCAGCGACTGTAACCATTCATATTGATCATCTTGTGGTGGAGAGAAATGATGATGGCTCTTTTCATATCAGAGGTATATATGAAAACAATTTAAATGAGCACCTACTGAAATTTGAAATGATGTACATTCTGATTCTTTCCCCTCATACTTATTATTTAATTTATATGTATGAACATATGAAGTAGGAAATGATTGAGGGACACTTTCAGTACTTTGTAATAAAATATTACCTATGTATGGATCTCTACCTCAGAAATAACTCATCTACAGTTGATTTAGTACCTTCCTACAAAATGTGTTTTGAATGGAAGTGAGAGACGCTTTCATGGTCTTATATATCTCTTGGTCTTACTTGGGTCTTTAGATCTCTTTCTCAGCTTTACTTCCCACTGTTCTTTTATTTTTACTCAACCAACCTGGTGTACTTACTCCTTATGTTGGAATTTGTCTTGTATGTTCCCATCTCTGCATTCTTATTTGCTTGTCATTACTCATTAGAATTGTTCATTCCCTTCCAAGGTATCTCTAGCTTCTCCTTTTCAGTGAACCCTTCTCCATAACCTGATGTGACCCCTTATAATTTTTGGATACTTACTCTTCGTACATCAGTTACTTACAGTATATTGCTGTGCATTGAATTCTTCTTTAATGTTTGTATCTTCATTCTAACAAGATTTTTAAGGTCTCTGAGGCTTATATCTTACAAGATAGTGTGGAGTAATGGAAAGCACTTGAGTCAGTAGACTTGGGTGTTCTAGTCCTCACTTTATTAGTAGCCACTTGAGGGTGAAATATGAGGAACTGATGTATGCTTCTATTTCATCTATCAAAACCTCATGAAATGGCATAAAATGTTAAAAGAAAATAAAGTTATAACAGTGCTACAAATGAAAAATAAATATCATGAGTGGGTCAGAAATTCTAAATCAAGCAACCAGAGGCAAACCCAGAAAAATCTGTAGCTATCAACCCACAAAAGACAGGACTGTTGCTCGGGTAGCAGCAGTTTGTAGGGAACTCTTAACTGAAGAATATTCCCCTCTGGAGTTTGAGATCAACTAGAGCAAACGTAGAAGTCAGGCCAACAAGGATCAAAATGTCAGCTTCATTCTGATAAAAGCTCAGGTGGAGAAGATAGCTTAAGTGTGAGAAGATAGGTTTGTTCTATGGCTCTTTCTCCCAAATGCTTCAGATACCAAAACTGCAAGTCTGTCTTAGAAAAAGCAGAACCAGAACAGACTGCACCCTTTTTGCAGGCAATGCTTATACCAAAGTCAGAAAACACTGAAACACACACATATACTTCCTATTTCTAAACTCATTAATCAGATAAGTTATACCGTCTGCCTTGTGAAGAAGTGAGAAGGGGAACCACGAGAGCCCAGGAGAACTACTCTAGGGAAAAACTGAAATCCTCTTACATTGCTGGGATTGTAAAATGGTGTGGGTGTTTTGGAAACAGTTTGGCAGTAACTCAGAAAGTTAAATAATTATTTATGACCCAGCCATTTTACTCAAGAAGACCACCCAAAAGAAATAAAAACATAGGTCCATGTAAAAACTTGTGCACAAATGTTGACAGCAACAGTATTCATAGTCAAACAGTGGAGAATCGAAATATAATGCTATGAATGAACAAAGAAAATGAGGTATATCCAAACAACGGAATATTATTCAGCATGAAAAAAATGAAATAGTGATAGATGTTATAATATGGAAACTTTAACTACATTGTGCTAAATGAAAGAAGCCCATCATGAAAGATCACATGTTATATGATTCCATTTATATGAAATGTCCAGAATAGGCAACTCCATCGAGACAGAAAGTAAGTTAGTGGTTGCCTAGGAGTGGGGGGAGAGAGGAATTGGAAAGGAAGGAGAAGAGACTACTAGGTACAGTGGTTTTTGAGGGTGATGAAAACGTTCTGAGTATGCTAAAAACCATTGGATTGTACACTTCGAATGAATGGGGCGTATGAATTATCGTTCAATAATGCTGTTAAAAAATGAAAGTATAATTTTAGAACCATGAGAGATCTGGGGAACCAGGCTCAAGGCTTACCTTCAGTATTCACGTCCTCAAATCACAGTATAGTGTAATCTGGTATGATGGGAAAAATTGCTTCTCACCACTGGGCAAGTTGATTTTATAGTTTGTACCACGGTCATTATAGATTCGTAAAGTCAACTTTACCACAACTGCTGCAGCCAGTATTATTTCAGGTTTTATGCTAGAAACTTGAATTTGCAGCTGCTGTCACTGTTGCTGCCCTCCAAAAAGAGAAAGAGTTGTCTTCCTTCCCTTCTTTTATGATTGGTATCTGAGGGAAATCAAGGGTGAATGCAGTTTGATTGGCATTATCTCAGTCACATACATGGAAAAGAATATGGAAAATTGAGTAGTAGTTTCCAACATTTATTGAAGGGAACAAATTTTACTCCACAAAGAACTCATAAAAATATGAAATTCTTCACATATTGGCAGGGATTCTGATGGTGGATGGCCAAAATAAATGACAAAATGCCTACTTCAAAAATCAACACAGTAAGAGACAAGTAAATGAATAATACAGTTGATGCTAAGGAAAAGTAGAGACTTTTAAAGAAATGTAATTACTGGGGCAGGCCCGGTGGCTCAGGCAGTTGGAGCTCCGTGCTGTTAATTCCGAAGGCTGCCGGTTCGATTCCCACATGGGCCAGTGCGCTCTCAACCCAAAGTTGCCAGTTCAACTCCTCTGAATCCCGCAAGGGATGGTGGGCTGCGCCCCCTGCAATTAGCAACTGGCAGCTGGACCTGGAGCTCAGCTGTGCCCTCCACAACTAAGACTAAAAGGACAATAACTTAAAGCTGAACAGCACCCTCCACAACTAAGATTGAAAGGACAACAACTTGACTTGGAATAAAAGTCCTGAAAGTACATACTGTACCCCAATAAAGTCCTGTTCCTCTTCCCCAATAAAATCTAAAAAAAAAGAAATGTAATTACTGTCCTCAGACAGATGATAGGATTTTGAACTAATAAAACAAAAACAAGCTCTTGTGGAAATAACCAGTTAGAAATCTTTGAAAATTAAAAGCTTGATCTTTGAAGTGTAAAAAATAATAGCTCACCGAAAATCCATCAGCTGTAACTTTTCAAGAGATACCCAGAGTATAACCTTTCCCCACCATCTGTAACACTAGCCCTTTGAATTATTATAGTCAGCTTGAATTATGAGTCACTTCCTAAGTCCTGTGTTGTCTTCTGCCTTTGCTTTACTACACTCTGCTTTCAGCCCAGCAACCTGAATGCCATTTAAAAAATGTAATTCATGGTGTCACTTCTCAGCTAAAGACCCTCCACTGGCTTCCTTTCTCACTGTAGAAACATAGGTCCTTGCAGAGGCCTGTAAAGTTTCTCATGGTCTTGCTCTTTGCTGTTCTCTTAACTATCTCCTGTTATTCTGCCCCTTACATCATCCACTCCTGCCACTTTGGCCTTCTTGCTGTCCTTGAACATGGCAAGCATACTTCTGTCTCAGGGCCTTTTTACGTGCTTTTCCCTCTGCTTGGAATACTCTTCCCTCAGATATCCACATGCCTCTCACTTCATCACTTTCTGCAAGAGTCAGCTCAAATCTCCCCCTTAACAGAGAAATTTTCATCCATCATTCCTCATCCCCAGCAGCTCCCTTTCTCCCTACCCCTGATTTATTGTTCTCAATAGGTGCTTAACACCTTTTGATATGCTATATTCTTTTTTGTTTGTTAACTAGAATGTAAGTTAGATGAGAGCAGGTGTTCATTTGGTACGCTGCTATTCCAATCTCCTAAAACAGTGTCTGGTACTTAGTAGATGTTCAAAAAAATACTTGTTGAATGACTGGGTGAATAAAGACAGCTTAAAAACAGAGTGGATGCAGCTGAAGATTGAATAGTTGATCTAGAACAACAATGTCTACTAGAACTTCCAGCTATCATGGAAAAGGTCTGTAATCTATAATGAAGTGGCTGTTGAGCACTTGACGTGGATAAGTGCTGCTGAGGAACTGAATTTTTAATTTTCCTCGATTTGTAATCAATTTAAATAGCTACATGTTGCTAATGGTTACTGTTTGGATGGCACAGATATAGAAGACAGAACAAAGGGTATTCTACAAAAAAAAAAAACAGGAGGAAAAAATGTTTAAAACATTGAGACAAACTACTAACAATTGTCACCACAATAAACTTTAATTAAAAAACAACAACATTGAGACAACCATCAAGAAAAATACAATAGGGAAAGTGTGAAAGAAAAATAGAGAGGCAAAGAAGCTCCAAGGTCTGTAGCTCTAGGAAAACACAGTTCAGTGTGCGGGGGTATCTTGGGCCATAGGAACAGGGAAAGACGTCTAGGGGAAGTGAATCTTTAAAGATACTGAAGTGTATTGATGGGTGGGGAGAGCATCTGCGTAGTAGGAAAATATATCTTTTTTTGACTCATGGTGTTGAGATGGCCCTTCACAAAAAACAAAAACAAAAACATTGAGACATGAAGAATAGAGCTGGAAATGACAACATATTTCTAAAGGGGGTTCCAGAAAGAGAGAGAATAGAATAAAAGGAAAGAGGAAAAATAAATAATAAAACGTACCACATTTGAAGTAAGAAACAAGTATTCAAGTTGATGAGCCGACCAGGTCCATCTGGGGAAAAATAATTCTTCCCCAGAAATCTTGGTCAAATTTCTCAATACAAAGGTATAAAGAGAAAAGTCCTAAATTCTGGAGAGAAAAGGCAAAAGGATGAGAATCAGATTTGCATCAGACTTTCCATTGGCAACACTGGATACTAAAAGATAGTTAAGTAACATCTTCAAAGTTCTGTGGGAAAATAGTTTTGAACCTCAACTGTTATTTTTAAAGGCAAAAATAAAGAATTTATTTTTCCTTTTTTATTATTTTTATTTTTCAGTTATACTGATATTCAATATTATTTTATGAGTATGTTTCATTTTGTAAGAAAATGGCTGGACCATTTTGTATTCTCACTAGCAATGAATGAGACTTCCTGTTACTCCATATCCTTGCCAGAATTTGGTGTTGTCAATGTTTTTGATTTTGGCCATCCTAAATAGATGTGTAGAGGTATGTAGTTTTAATTTGTATTTCCCTGATAACATAATTTAGAGCATCTTTTCATATGCTTATTTGCTATCTATATATACTTTCTTTGGTGAGGTGCCTGTTAGAGTCTTTGACCCCAGAGAGATATTTCATATTGATAAAAGATACCCCCCTGCTCCAGGAAAACATACTCCAGTCATAAACCTTTACCCATCTAAAAAACATGACTGAAAAATACAAAGCAAACCTGTTTCAAATAAAGAAAAATGGAATCATATCATATTGAGATACTATAATCATATTGAAAAATTTAACATGCCTCTCTGAGTACATTAAAAATTAAGTACATAAGAAATTCAATAATTTATTTTTTTTGCTTTATATCTACTTATGTACACATTTTGGAGAAATACAGAATTAAACATCAATTTGATGAGTAAAAACTAATTTAAAAATCAAGGTGCTTTGAAATTTATTCCCCAGTATTTTCCCCTACATTTCTTATCTACATTTTACAGTTAGGTACATATTTCACCAGTTGTGAAGTGTTATTTTAATGTAGTGGCTAAAGGCCAAAGTAAATCACTTGTCTAGCAAGTGTATATATTGCATGAAGATCATTTCAGTATGGAAATTCTATTTGGATTTGTCTTTAAAGTTGTATGGGTTTAAAAAAATTATATCTAAATTACAAGAGTGTCCTGATGAAGGCAAGATAATATCTATTTTTATTTTTTCATTATGGCATGTCTCACATATATTTTGTGTACCTCATGTTTTACATTTTTGAAAACTAGAAACTGCTCCTAATTGAGTGTTTTACATTTTAAGAATATATTTTTTCTTATTTCATGTCTTTACAATGACACTTATTTGGATCTTTTCAGCAAAGCAGTTTAGATAATGATGAAATGTTAGAAGAAAAAGGCACATGCAAAGATTTTTTTAAAAATGGGCATCATAACTCAGTATTATTTGATCGTAATCAGCAGCTCTCATATGTAAATTGTAGATGTACGTTTCAAAATCTCATTGAGATAATTTCTATGACGTTGTTATTCAACATGTTAGCATTGTAAAAAATTCAAAGATTATTTTAAAGTAGTTTTCCATTGGCACTGGAAAGAATAACATATTTTAAGCATAAACAAATATGATTTGCTTTATATAGAACGTCTCATGTTTTATTTCAGTGTATTTCTAAAAGCAGTGTCATGAAGCAGTTTGTGTTATGTTGTTTTAGGATGTGGAAATTAATTGCATTAGGGTCTTCAGTGTGTAAAGTATATAAGGTAACATATAGCCTAATATACTACATGTACAGCTTGTATGATAATGTGTCATAAATATGACTCAAACTAACAGCATCAGACATGATAAACAAGTATTTAACAATTTATTTGCTTCTTAGAATTTAAAAGGGCTTTGAGGGGATGATTTGAATGGCCCAACTTTCTCAAAAAGCTTGTTAAGAAATTTCGAAGTATGCTGTTTTTTATTCTCCCTTGAAGCAAATTTATTTAGCAAGCAGGAGCCTTCAAAATAATCTCATCAGTGGCTATTTCAAAAATTAGTTGTAGGTGTTTGTTGCTATATAATGGCAGCTTACCTACTTTTCTTCACTCCTTCCTGCTTTTTCAGTTTAAGGGATACTTGCAGCTGTTTGGGATGTGATTAAATTCCATCATGAAAGAATAGGTGCTTTTATACCTTTTTTGCTGCTTATCAGTTCTTCACACTTCTTGGGAGCGTCTGAAAAACAATTAACCAGTTTTTCAGTAAAGACTTTAAAGAGAAACTTCAAATAATTTTTCAGAATATTAGAAAGGTACTACAATTTCTTGCTCCAGTGAAACATGGCTAATTAGCTAACTGTTAATAAGACTACCATTAAGAGAAAAGGACAGAAGATGTTTGATATGTGTATATATGGTGCATGTGTTTATACCATGCCATCTATCATTAATTACTTTTAGTAGCAGTGTACTGGGCTCGTCATTTTTTCTATCCAACACATCTAAGACCTGGCATACTCCCATCTGGAGCAGTGGCCATTATAGCATCAATTCTCAACCAAAAGGGCTGTGAGGGAGGGACTACCTCCCAATAGATTATATCAGAATGTTGTGGGGGTGGGGCACTGTATTTATATATAAAGGTCTGTGATAAGCAGCTCTGCCATTCCCACCTTAGAATCATTGTCATAATGCTTTCTAATTGGGAATATGGGAAGATTTGTTTGATTACTAAAGCTAAAGAAAGATAAAATCTAAATTCAGGAGAGTGTCTATATATGACCAGAAAAGAAAAATCAATAGGAATCTTCTACTTGACTAAGCAGAGAACTGTTAAAGTCCATGTTTAAAGTCAAATATTTATTGAGCACCTACTGTGGTACTACCAAGAATTTATATTTGAATAATGCTTCCCAGTTTATAACATTCTTTTACATTAAATATTAACTAATTCTTACCATACCCTTTGCAATAATTAAGACAAGTATTCTTATCGCCTCCATTTTGCAAATGAAGAAATTGAAGTTTATAGAAGTCAAGTGATTTGTTCAAGATGAAAGAGCTAGAAAGTAGCAGAGCCTGCACTAGGAAAAAAGTATATGTTGCTGGAAGACATCTATGAGGGCCATGGATTTGTTCATCAAAATTTGTCCTAAAAACTTGTAAGAAACCATTTTCAAGTAAATGAAATGTCTTTCTATAGTAATAGCCTCCAATCACCTCTGTTATTTATGGGTTCTTTTCCCATTCCTTTCCAGTTCCTCCCATCTTTTTCCATTCTTGACCCTCCTTGCCTCTTCCTCCCCATTCTTTCCCTTTTTACCTCTTCATTTTCCCTTACTACATTCTTCTGCCTACTTCTTCCTTATCTTTCCTTCTTTATCTCCCCTTAGTTGTACATCCCTCTTCCTCTCTTCCCATCCTCCCTCCTCTTTCTACATCAATCTTTATCTCCTTCTCTACTTCATTCCTTCTTTCCCTCTCCAGATTTCTTTCTTTTCTCTCTCCTTCCCTTTTCTCTTCCTACATCCCAGTGATTGATATTAATACAAAATGGGTTTCAAAGTTGTTTCGTCGGTGGCTTTTTCATTATTTTTAGGATCCCATGAGTAGTAAGATGTAAGCTAAATGGAATGAGTCCTAGGTCCTCTATTATCCTTACTACAACCAGGTAGCTCAGCTGTTATTTTTAGTTCATATTGGCATTTTAAGTCAAATCTCATTTAAAAGAAGAATTTTGCTGCTTTAAAAGTTTGAAAACCAAACCATGTTATAAATCACTAATCAAGTAGTATTTTAGGGGTGTTATTAGTCTTTTGAGGTTATCCCTTTGTGGGAATCTTTTTAAGGGGGAAAATTCTGTTCAACAGATATTACTTTTGTTTATGCAATCTAATTTGGTTTGGTGTGCTGCCATTCTTACATTCCATGTGATTTTGGTGGGCCCGACAATCATGATCCTATCACAAAAGTTGGGATAGGACCCAATTGGGCCAATCAAAAGATTTTAGTCCTTGGGACATGGTGAGTGATAAATGAATTGACTGTGACCCAAACATTGAGACTTTTTTTGTGTATTCAGAGGACACTGAGAGAGAAAGGCTTTAAAACTTACTTGTTTGAGTCACCAGTCGCTACCTTTGCCATCATATGACTGAACCAACACAGAGAAAAAGAAAAGTAGACCTAAAAGTTAGAGTCAGTTTCCCTAAATGACACTCGAGGATGTTATATGAATCCTAGTATCCACCCACACCTGAAGTACCATCATTTGGATTCCCCCATTACAGAAACAAATATATTTCCATTTTTAAAAGCAAGTTTGAGTTGGTCTTCTGTTTACTTGCAAATTAAAGTGCTCTGTGATTCAGAAAGTTAAAAAAAAAAAAATGTTGACATATAAAGATATTCCCTGCTTTGTTTTTTATAACTTTTTTAATAAAAACATTTTTGAGATATAATTCCAATACCATACCATTCATACAAAATATATAATTCAGTGGTATTTAGTATTCTCACAAATGGTGAACCACCATCACATTTTGTTATAGAACACTTTCATTACACTCAAAAATACCCATGCCTACTGGTAGTCTTTCCCTAATTCCTCCCCTAGCCCTGGACAACCACAAATTTAACATCTGTCTATTGATTTGCCTATTTTAGGCATTTCATATAGATGGAATCACAGAATATACGGTCTTTTGTGACTAGTTTCTTTCACTTGGCATATTTTCAAGGTTCACTCATAATGTTGCATGTATCAGTACTTCATCACTTTGTCTGGCCAATAATATTTAATTCTCTGTACACACTGCATTTTGTTTATGCATAACTTGATGGACATTTGGTTTTTTCTACTTTTTGACTATTATGAACTACACATCTATTAAACATTCATGTATAAGTTTTCATTTCTATTGGGTTTATAGCTAAGAATGTAGGTAACTCTATGTTTTAACCATTTGAGGAATTGCCACTGTTTTCCAAAGTGGTTGCCCTAGTAGGCGTGTTTCCCGCTACAGTGTATTAAGGGGTCCAACTTCTCTGCATCTTTGTCAACACTTGGTATTATCTGACTTTTTGATTATAGGCATTGCAGTGTGTATGAAGTGATATATCATTATGGTTTTGATCTTTGCTTCCCTAATGGGTAATGATATGAAGCATTTTTTTTTTCATATCTTTATTGGCCATTTATACATCTTTGGAAAAATGTCCACAACCTTTGCCTGTGTTTTAAATGGATTATTTGTCTTCTGTTACTGAGTTTTAGGAGTTCTTCATATATTGTAGAAATAAGTCCTGTATCAAATGTGTCATTTGGAAATATTTTCTCCCATCCTATGGGCCTTTTTTTTTTTTTTTTTAACTTGTGTAATAGTATCTTTTGAAGCACACAAGTTTTTTTGTTTTAATTGAGTCCAATTTATCTGGGGTTTTGTTGTTTTTGTGTCTTTTGTGCTTTTGGTGTTATAGATAAAAATCACATCTGCAGTTATGAAGATTTACTCCTATGTGTTCTATCAAACGTTCTATAGATGTAGCTCTTAAATGTAGCTGTTTGATCCATTTGAGTTAATTTTTGTATTTGGTGTGTGATAAGGACTATAGACATATGGGTTTATTTCTGGACTTTCAGTTCTATTCCATTTATCTGTATATCTATCCTGGTGCCAGCACCATACTGTCTTGATTACCAACTTGTTTTGGAGTAAGTTTTCAAATTGGGAAGTTTGAGTCCTTCAACTTTGTTTTTATTTTAAGATTGTTTTGACTCTTCTGGTTCCCTTGCAATTCCATATGAATTTAGAATCAGCTCGTTAATTTCTATAAAGAAGCCAACTCAGATTCTGATAGGAATTGTGCTAAAGCTGTAGATCAATTTGGGGAGTATTGCCATTTTAATATTAAGTGTTTTCATCCATTAACATGTGATTTCTCCCCATTTATTTAGATCTTTAATTTCTTTCAACAATGCTTTATAGTTTTTAGAGCTTAAGTTTTACACTTCTTTTGTTAAATTTATTCCTAAGTATTTTATTTTTTGATGACATTTTAAATGGAATTGTTTTCTTAATATTTGGATGTTCATTATAAATGTTTAGAATAACAATTGATGTTTGTATATTTATCTTGTATCCTGCAACCTTGCTAAACTCATTCATTAGTTTTAAGAGTTTTTCAGTGGATTCTTAATTTATTTTTCTATATGCAAGATTATATCATCTGTGAATAGAGATAGTTTTACTTCCTTTCTAGTGTGATGCCTTTCATTTCTTTTTCTTGCCTAATTGCCTTGGCTAAAACCTCTAGGACAGTGCTAAATAAAAGTGATGAGAGCAAACATCCTTGTCTTATTTCTGAACTTAGGAGAAAAACATCCAGTTTTTATACCTTTAAGTACGATAGTAGTGGTAGGTTTGTTGTAGATTGCCTTTATCAGATTGAGGAAGTTCTCTTTAATTCCTAGTTTGCTAAGTGTTTTTATCATGAGAAAGTGTTGGATTTTGTCAATTGTTTTTTTCTGCATCTATTGAGATAATCATATGGCTTTTGTTTGATTCTATTTTATTGATGTGATGTATTACGTTAATTGATTTTTGGATATTGAATCAACCTTGTAATCCTGGGATAAATCCCACTTGGCCATGGTACATAATTATTTTTATGTATTGCTGGGTTCAGTTTGCTAATGTTTTGGGGAGGATTTTTGTGTTCATATTTATGAATATATTGATTTTAGTTTTATCTGATTTTGGAATCAGGGTAATACTGGCTTCATAGAATGAACTGAGAATGCTCCACCTCTTATTTTTCTGGAAGAGTTTGTTAAGATTTGTATTAATTCTTCTTTAAATGTTTGGTAGAATTCACCACTGAAGCCATCTAGGTTTGGGCTTTTCTTTGTGAGTATTTTTTTATTTCTGATCGAATCTCTTTATTTGCTATACGTCTATTCACATTGTCTATTTCTTCTTTAGGCTATTTTGGCAGTTTACCTCTCCCTAGGATTTTTTATGTTTCACCTAAATTATTTAATTTATTGGAATACAGTTGTTCATAGTATTCCTTTATAATAATTTTTATTTCTCTAAGATTGATAGTAATGTCCCCTGTTTCATTTCTGATTCTAGTAATTTTTTTTTTCTGTCTAAAGTTTTGCCAATTTTGTTCATCTTTTCAATGAATGAGCTTTTGGTTTTATTGACTTTATTGTTTTTTTCTATTTCATAATGATGTCCTCATAGTAATAGAGATATATTAATTTTTAAATTAGTTTTTCATAATAGAAATTGAGATTTATCATGTATTTGAAAATGTTATTGGAGCATTTTATTTGTTTGATCAGATTCCCAGATGTTTAACACTGGAAATGATATGAAAGAAAATGTCAAAAGTGAGTCAACGCTGCTTACCGGTGGAAAGTATGATCTGAAGAAACAACACAGTATCACTCAAGCCACTCAGACAAGTCCGGAGGTTCCTGGGTCTTCTCAGTCAGTTAACTTTCCTGAGTGCTCCTTTGACTTTACTAGGGAACAGGTAATGGGAAAGCGAACTCACTCTCATTCAGTTTCAGCAATTAAAATAAATATTAGATTCTAAATCATTACAACGTTATTTACTTATTTAAGTAATGTTTATTGGGTGCTTGTTATAGGCCTCTGCCCTGTGTTAGATGCTATGGATATAGTGTAGGGACATTCCCAGCCTTCACAGAGCTTGTAGTCTAATGGGGGAGATAGAGGAGTCAGTGTGGAAGAGTGATGGTTTCTGGAATCTAGGAAGGCTTCCAGGAGGATGTGTTCCTTTTGAGGTCTTATTTTTAAGTTGCAAAAGTATTATATTTCAGAACATTGGAAAAATATTTTAAAACAACTTTAATGCTTTCTAACCTCCTGCAGTGCTATTAGTATTTTTTTATTTTCTTCTCAGGCTGTTTTCCATAATTTTTCTAAACAGTTTTTATTCTTGTGTATATACTATATATTTTTTTACTTGACATTGTTTAACAAATAGTTTTCCATATTGCTACTATGCTTCCTATTTTTAATGCTAGAGTGATATGGAGGTGGATATACTGTTATTTCTAAACCTTCCTCTTAATATTTGTTAACATTTGAGTTGTTATTTTTTGCTGTTATGAATAAATGAAATGTCCAGCAGAAGTTTAATTCTCTGTGATAAAACCACAGAATGAGTTCATTTATTTGTTCAACAGGATTTCTTAGTTGTCAACTCTGAGCTAGGATACAGAATTGAACAGTATGCCATCCTTATCTTCTGAGAAACTCAAAGTCTAGCAGGAAATACAGGAGTGTGCACTGGTTTACGTTTTGTTATTACAAAGAATATTCCTATGAACATTCTTACACAAGGACATGTGTCCTTGTGTACAGGTGCAAGAGTTTAAGGAACATATTTTTAAATTAAATTTCTTGAGGTGACTACGGTTAGTAAAGTTACATAGGTTTCAAGTGTACATTTCTATAATACACCATCTATATATCACATTGTGGGCTCACCACACAGTCAGTTCTTCCATCACCATATATTTGACCCCCTTTTCCTTCTGCTACCACCCCTCTCCCCCCTGACCCTCTGGTAACCACTAAACTGTTGTCTGTGTCTATGCACATCACATGATACTGTGTCACGTGCTATACTAGAGATTGGGGGAGTACAGGGAAATACCCAGCTTGGTCTCTAAGGCAGGAATTCTTAAGCTGGTACTAAAAGAAGTCTGAGAACTCTTTGAAATTAAGTGCACATATTTTAATGTATCTTTAAATGTATTTTTCCATGGAGAAAATCCTTAATTTTATCCTCTCATCATAGTTAGGGATTAGGGAATAGTTCTAAGAGGATGAAATACTTGAATGAGTCTTAAGGAGGGGAGGGTAGACATGTTGGCCATCTAGATGAATATGTCTAATGACATATTCCGAATGTGGATCTGAAGCTCAAGAGAGTGGGTTCTGCTGGATCAGGCTGTATATGGTAGTTGGGGCCACAGGAGAAGATGAGGTCATCTAAGAGAATAACTCAGGTGATGGCATAAAAGGCAAAAAAGGAGTGAGACTTAGGAGGAAGAGGTGAAGTCAATAGTGTCAAAAGTATCAGAGAGGTCCAGGGAAGTTAAAACTAAACTAAATCACTATTAGATTTCAAAATTAGTAGTTAATTAGTGTTTTGAATTGCTTTTTAAAGTACTTGAAATGTGTTTCCAAATAGCTTCTCAAAGCAATTTTCAAAACAAAAATGCATAGACACAGACAACAGTTTAGTGGTTACCAGAGGGTCGGGGGGAGGAGGTGGTAGCAGAGGGAAAAGGGGGTAAATATATGGTGATGGAAGAACTGACGGGGTGGGAACACACGCTGCAGTATATAGATGATGTATTATAGAAATGTACACTCGAAACCTATGTAATTTTACTAACCATAGTCACCTCAAGAAATTTAATTAAAAAAAATGTTTCTTAAACTCTTGCACCTGTACACAAGGACACATGTGTAAGAATGTATATAGGAATATTGTTTGTAATAACAAAACGTAAAAACAAAGCAATGGAAAACTAAAAAAAAAAGCAATTTTCAGCTTAAGTGCACACTTACCAGCACTGGGTATTTTTACTGTTTCATGTGTCACACACCTTTAGCTACTATATAAGTTGTCTATATATTCTGAAAATGATTAAATTCTCTTATTTTCCAAATTTATCATTTCAGCTCATGGAAGAGAATGAATCTCTTAAAAAGGAATTGGCTAAAGCTAAAATGGCTCTTGCAGAGGCTCACTTGGAAAAAGATGCTCTTCTTCATCAGATAAAGAAGATGACAGTTGAATAGCAGGAGTGTCAGTCAAAAACTCAAATTATAGCTCTGGAGTAGGGATGTTATAATGTGATGTTACCAATTAGTTCAAGACTTTCCTTTTCATGAAAAGACAATAAAATGACAGTGGTAACTATTCTAAAACCAGTTTAGAAAGTATTAGGTACAGACATTACAATCTTTTGGTTGTTTTGTGTTTCAGATTTAACCCTCTTTTAAATTGGTGTGATACAGGGAACTCAACACATACTGTAAAATAATTACAGGTAATAAAAAGATATAATTTCTGAATTTTGATATCACACTATAGGTATTTTTTAAAAAGAAAAATGAAAACCTATTGTGTTCCACAGATTGCTGAATTTATTTATCACTATCTGTTAATAATTAATATTTACAAAGATTCAAATGCTGTTAGGGCTAATGTAAAATAAAAGGATTACATTTTAAATGTTATTAAAATAATGTACTTAACCATAATTATTTAATTACTGTAAAAAAAGTCCAATCATATTAATAAATTATATAATTACTTGGTTTGAAAATTCTGGAAAATCATCACCCTACTGAACTTAGAAAGTAACTTCAAAAGATGGAAAAGAAATCATTTTAAATGATGGGTAGACTGTATCAGTAAAGCTATAATTTTCAACAAAAAACATGGTACAAGTGTAAAAATAAAAAGCACAAACCAAAAAAGCAAAACATTAGAGTGTATGGCCAACTCTTTTAAAAAGTATTACTTGTACATTCCTTGAAACACTATTGTTAGAAGTAAAAGAGTCATTTAACTATCCTGCTAAACTTGGCAGTGCTTTATAACTATAAGAATTTTAATTAATACTATTTATACTATTTCTTTACCTTCATCTTTTCTCTGTTTAAGGAGGGGAATGTTTTAAGAGAATTTTCTTTACACATACAAAAAAAAAGAAAAATTTCGTACCATTCTTGTAGTATCATATTAGGTGGGTGTTTGCACATACCGAATATATATAGCTAGTTTTGATTAAAGTTCTATGTGACTTATATATTATCTTCTATAATAAGAATAATTGGTATATTTTGAATTCTATTTTCTAGGGATTGTTAAGATTGAAGCCAACTAGAAAGAATATCTCAATCATGCATTGTGAAATAAAAGTTCATGAGTGTTTAAGAAACAGAGACTTTTAAAGATTTAAAATATATTTCTGATAGAATTAAACTTAGTTGAGTCTATTTTAAAATTCACATTCTTAACCATAAATATATCCAAGGTAGAACATGAAACCGCTGGGGTACTTTTTCTTTAAGATACTTGAAAATTTTAAACCACGTTACGACACTTTATGGTGCTTTGCTTGTTGGCATGTTATATACCCATCCCTATATCTGAGTAGTTGGAGGAAAATATGTGTTTCATTTACTTAAGTGTTGGAATGACTTAGATTTTATTGAAAACTGTACTGGCCTTTTTTTTTTTTTCTTCTATAACATCCATTTTCATTGACATTATTTAAAAATAACAGGTCCTGTTTTGGAAGGTGAGGATACAGTAAAGAACATACTAAATTGTTAATATTTTATCTCAGAGTATTTTAAAAATGATCTTAAACCATGTTAATCTAAAACTATGTAATAGTCTTAGGTTAAAAGCAAAGGTCTAATTAAAGATTTAAAATGGATAGCTAATATCCTTGATAGAGTCCTTTTGATTTGTGGGCATATATTCAACGAAAGGAGTCTCGTATGGAAAAGCAGATTTGATAGGACATTGCCTTCTTCAGAGCTGACGGTGTTTCTCGGGATTGACCTATTCGCTCTACATACATTTTAAATTAATGGTACATTATAATTGTGTAGTGTTAAAGAAGCTGAATGTTTTTCTTGCTCCTTTTTTATTTATTTGGCCTTCCCAAGAAAATCATATAAATAGTAGAGATGATAATTAATACAGATCTGAGCATTCTGTATGGTTTGTTGGATTTCTAAAAATTAGTAGTATTTTTATAGTGATTTAAAATTCTTAAAACACTTCCAAAAACACTATCTCATGTAATTCCCTCAACAAACCTGGGAGGGTAGTTATTATTGACATTTTAGAAGTTAAATAAAAACCCTAAGGCCTAGAACAAGTGACTTGACTGAATTCACAATGAACAACCTGCACTTTTGATTAAATCCCAGTTATATGCTCTTATTTTACTTTAGTCATTAATTCACAGATTTTGAGGGGTGGGAAGAAGAATCACTGTCTTTTATCTGTTTTTCTTTTAGAGACAAATATAATATGTTTAATAGTGTTTGTGTACGATATATGTGTATTATTTAAACTACTTAAATGATAGATAGTGGGAGGATTTTTTATTGATTAAGCTAATACCAGCCTTTTTAGTGGTGTGAGAAATACAGGAACAAACCTGTAATAAACCTACTAGAGTTTTTAAATCACCACAAATTAGAAATACAATTGCCGTATCTTGATTTTTTTTTTCTTTTCTAAATCTCTAGCAGAGATATTAATGATCAGGGGAAGGAAATGGTAATTATGTTGAGCATTTTAATTTCATGTATGTCAAAAACATTTTCTTGGTATCTTGTATTTTTTTCTTTTCTCATTTTATCCTAGAATTTCAAAAGACCACCATGTGACACTAGCTGTGATGAAGCATTATTTTTATTTAAGCCGTGTAAGAATGGCTATATATGATTGCAGGCAAATGTATGTGGAAAAATTAAGCAGAAATTCCTTCCTGGGTTTTTATTGTACTTATTCAATGCTTGTCAATACAGGAGTTACAACTTCCTCTTTAAGAAGATTTTATCCACTTCCAGTCTATTCAAGACATCTTTCTATTTCAGTGAATGGCGTCACCATCACTCTGGTTCCCAAACTAGTAACCTAGAATTCATCTTAGACACTTTGCTCTCCCTAACTCTCGCCCCCACTCACCCCCCCCCCCCAATTCATTACCAGGTCCTGTCATTTTACCTTATAAACATCTCTCAAATTTGTCTACTCTCCATTTCTCACCACCTTTCTAATCTAAGCCACCATCAGCACCTTTGGCCTGCATTACTGGAACTGCCTCCTAACTGGTCTTCCTGCAGGTACTGTGGAGTCCTTGGATTCATTCTCTGTACGCAGGCAGAGTTCTCATGGTTTTGAAGTGCAGTATTAATCAAGGCAACCCACCTACCCCATTCTCACCCTACCTTAAAATACTTCAGTGACTTTTCATGCTTTTATAATGAAAACAAAAATATTAGGGCCACCATTTACTTTATAGGATAACTCTGAGCATTAAAAGAATTAATGTCTCAAAACATTAAACCAGTGGCTGGCACATCACCTTAAAAAGCACCTTAAAAAGAAGGTAGTTATTATTACTGCTTAATCCCCTTGTGTACCATGTTTCAGTTAATTTGCGTTCTACTTTCATTGCACTTTAAGTATCTAGAATAAATGAGAATAAAAGTGCTTCTTCCACATTGGAATTTTTGTTCATGCTATTCCTTTTGCTTGAAATACCTTCCCCTGTTCATTGACTAGTTAATTCCTATTTGTCTTTCAGACTTCAGCTTATGCATCACTTCCTCAGGGAAGCATTCCGTAATTTCTGTCACAAAGCAAGACTGCTGTTACACATTATCACGTAAACACATACCTCTACTTAGCATTGAACACCTTTGTAATTTTTTATGTATTTGTTTGATTAATGTAGACCCTCTCGATTGTAAAATCCCATGAGCACAGGAATTGTGTTTTTGTTGTTGTCATTGTTTACCTTTGTATTCCTTATGCCTCATACAGTGCCTGGGCTCATAGTAGGTGCTCAATAAATTTGTTGAAAGAATAAAATGAATGGATGAGGCATCAAGGGTGTTTTCAGGTATCGAGTTCTTCCTCTCAGTTGGACTGAAGGGAGATGGGACACAGGCAGAAAAGTAGGTGGTAGTAGTTATTAAAAGGTGCAGACTCCTTGAGTCCATAGAGAAAGAAAAAAGTAGGGAATAGAGAAATTTCCCATACTGTGTTCTTCAGAATTTTGAATATCTGAACTTCTACCGTGTTTCCCTGAAAATAAGACAGGGTATTATATTAATGTTTGCTCCAAAAGATGCATTAGGGCTTATGTTCAGGGGATGTCATCCTGAAAAATCATGCTAGGGCTTATTTTCTGGTTAGGTCTTATTTTGGGGAAAACATGGTAGTTAATTCATCACAAACCATCACAAAACAAAATTAGCATATCACTTCATGAAACGACAGTGCCAGAATGTCATCTGGCTTTGATTGTAGCATATGGTGTTGTGGCTGTCAAGCTCTGCCAGTCCTATCAGCGAAACAGAATGGAAATAAGGCCCACAGAGTAGTGGCTGAACGTTTCTAAATTTTAAGAAATCAATACACAGGATCTGTTTTACCTAATTGCTTAAAGTGCAAGCAATGTCATTTTAGCTTATGCCTAGAGATGCTAAGGAAAGTAAAATTTGAATATGTTTCAATTTCCTTTAAGAATACATAAATAGTGAAAGTTGGAATTACACAGGATATAGGAACACTAAAGCAGTAATATTTTTAAAACACTGATTTCTTCATTAAATTCTCTATAATTTTATTTTTGCTGCCTCTTTTGAGAAGTACAAAAATTAAGGTACCGTGAAGCATGGTGGTTTTTATAAACCATTAGATATTATCTAATGAATCATCATAAAGTAGAGGGAAATTGACGTTAGTATTACAATATTGAAATTCAGTATATGTGTTACCAACACTTGTGTAGTCATGGCAGGTTTAAAAATTTGGAATTCTTTTTCATAGAAAATTTTTAAGAAATATGAAATCAACTTAATGTCTTTTTTATATTTATACAATAAAATGTGTGATAATCTTCTTAGTCTTAGAAAATAAAAAAGGTTTCACTAAATCACCAAGAAGAATAATCTGGGTTTTAAATTTAAAAGATTCTGAAAAAAAATCTTCAGACAAAAAGGCAATACTATATAACTTATAAATTAGACTTTATTTTCAGTTTGTTATCAAGAGTCAATTCATTCTTTATAAGTTATACTAAACTGAATGGTAAGTAAAATGTCTCATTCTTGACTTAATTCTTAACGTGAAGAAATATTTGATTACTTAAGTGAAGAAATACTGAAGTGTTACAGAGGTTAGGAGATTACAGTGAGGTGATTAACCTTTTCTTGTGACCATTTAACAGAAGTGTTTTGGTTGATGTGACAAAAAAGAACTCAAATACCAAATCATAAATGTCATCAAGAATGAATGACAATTTTTTTTTAAAGCCATAGGCAAATAAACAAAGGTTTAAATAAATAGAGAGCAGAAGAATCCCTGAAGGATATGAGTGAAATAAATTTATAGGGGTATGATCAAAGTCCATCTTCCACAAGAATTTAAGATCATTCCAATTAAAATAGATATACAGTAAAATCAGAGAAGGGGCTTTTAAAAATAATTAACAATGAACAAATCCTACATAAGGAAATATGTTGAACAAAATTCCAATAATTAAGTAGTTGAGAAAGATGTATAATAAAGAATTCACTTGGTGTATAATATTAAAGCCTAAAGCAAAAAATAGATAGAAATTCTTCGATTTAATGTGCAAAAATTGGCACATTGGCATATTTCTTCAATAAATGATATGCCCACAAAAGTATCTGTTGGAATCTTAAGACTCCAGTTTTGACATCGATAGTCAGGGCACTCTGCTTTTGGAGATATTTTATTGGTGTAGCAATAATGTGGCATCTTAGCATTTTGTCTGAGTTCAGCATATTAGCTTCATAATTCTTATTAGCATAATTAGCATAGGTATGATGATCATTTGGTGCTTTCCTCTCTGGTTTATTTTTACTTTCTCCATTCTTTGCAGTGAAACGAGATTTTTCATAGAAAAGAGCTAGGAAGGCAAAGAGTTCTAAAGGATACAGAATGAGCAAATTAAGTAATTTTTTTATGTCCTATTTCTATAAATTTACAGAAATTAAGGCATCCCCATATTATTAATAGAAAAACATTCCACGTATTTATTAAAAGTGGTAGACTGCTGCATTAGCACAGATATTTGAGAATTACTGTAATCATGTATGTAAGCCTTACCTATAATCTTAATGGGAGTCTAGTTAATATTTTGCAATTTTTACCTGTATCTTTAATAAGTCCTCCTTTTTTGTCAGAATTCAGGTTTTTGTTAATATTCACGTATTTTGCTGAGTAGGCTTCAGCTTTGATTTTGTGTTGATCCACTTTTTATGTATTTCCCTTAATATGTGCAGAGGCCATTAAAATGTGACCAATTTTAGAAACTGAAGCACAAATAATATAAAAATATATACTGCAGAGTCCCTTTTGCCATGTAAAACAATATGATATTCTAGGGAGAGAGGTGAATCTTTTGGTACCATTATTCCACTTGCCACCTTCTTGTACTCGATTCTATTGTTTTTCAGCCTAATTGCTCAGATTGTCCACTTAGTTCTAAAATATTTTCTTAATATATTTTGTGAGCCTACTAAGAATTTTTTTTGTTAATGTCACTTCTCATTTTCTAATTACACGAATTACTTGGCATTTACATTTATGTAATCATGGAATACTTTTTCTCAATGTACCATGAATATATCCCCATGCACTATGAGTTCTTTGTAAATATAATCTTAATTATTGAATAATTTTTATTGAGTAGATATACTAAAATTTAACAATTGCTCCATTATTAATCGTTTGGGTTTTCCCAATGTTTTATTATTGTAAATAACTAATGAACATTTTTGAGCCAAAACATTGTCTACAGGTTGGATTATTTTCGTAGGATTTCCAAAAGTAGAATAACTCCATCAAAGGCCATGAATTTCCTGTGACTGAAAATACTTTGCAAAAGGCTTCAACAGTTTGTATCCTCAGAAGCACTGTCAGTGGTAGTGATTATGATCGTTAAAAGCAAACAAAGGTGGAAGTGGAAGGACATTAGACAGCAACTCAAAGTCATGAAGAAAAATCTCAGTAAAGGTAAATACATAGTTATAAAAGTGTTATTGTAGCAATAGTGTGCAACTCCACCCTTTTTACAAGATTTAAGAGGCACATTAAAAAAAAAACTTGTTAGTCTAGAAGCTAGCATTAACTTTGTTTTGTAACTCTATATTTTGTTTTCCATATAATTTAAGAGACTAAATCATTAAAAAGTATTAGTTTATGATTTTGGACACAATGTATAAGGATGTAATTTTGTGTGACATCAACAACTGAAAGGAATAGGGATGAGCTGTTAAAGGAGCAGAAGTGAGAAGTGGTTGGAGGCTGAATATATTTTGAAGGTGCATCTGTTGAGGATTTGCTGTTGGGTTGGATGTGTGTGTGAAAGATAAGATTTGAGTGTTGATCCATGATTTCTGACCTGAGCAACTTACTGAAATTCCTGGTGGAGTGTTCAGCCCCTTTGGACCTGAACTATTCAGCTGTGATCGTACACCCACATTCAGCCAACAAAATTCCTGCAGATAACTCTCTTTCTTAGACAAAGTTAGGGACCATCTGTTGTTACTTCAGCAGAGTGTGTGTGTGTGTGTGTGTGTGTGTGTGTGTGTGTAGGGGAAGGTATAATGGATTTTAGTTCCTTCCCTATATAGCTTGGAAGAATAACAAGGAGGGAATGAGTATAGATAAAAAGCAGAAGAGGTGTAAAGACTGTTCTTTGCCTGTACAGTGTTCAGAGGTCAGAGGGGAGGAAGAAGCAGGACAGGAGACCAAGAAGAAGTGACGAGGAAAATCAGGACAGTGGTGCCCTGAAAGGCAAGTGAAGAAATTGTTTAAGAAGGAGGAAATGATTGGTTATGTTAAACGCTGCTTGAAGGTCAAAAAGATGAGAACTGAAAATTGACAATTAGATTTAACAATATGGACATGGTTGGTGCCCTTGAGAACAGTTTCAATGCGGTAATGGGGGCAAGATGTTTGCAGTGGGGCACAGGAGAGAATAAAATAAAAATTGGAGAAAATGAACATAGACAACACTTTAAGGGAATTTTACATTAAAAGGTAAGCTAACCATATAATTTACAGTCCAAACGAACATTTGAAAAGGGCACCATTAATAATTAAGCCCAAATTTAATTAATAATCAAGTATAAACTGGAACTGTCATGACAAACTAAAATAAATGTCATTTTACGAAAGAAAGGAGAGAGGGAGCTATGCTTGGAAGGAAAGTGGAATAAAGTGTTGGTTTGTTGGTTTAAGAGGAAGAAATAATAGGTAATAGGAATGATCAGGTAGACTGGGAAAGTTTGATGAAGAAAGAGAAAAGGCATTTTTGGAGCCATGTCTTTCAGAGGCAAGAGGGGATAGTCTAGAGTGCATGAGTGGAGTGGCTGGTTTTAGCCAGGAGCACAGACAGAAGGCAAAGAATATGGGGCCAGATGCAGGTAGGAGGGGTGATGTCATGGGAGCTCGTGGAAATTTCCTTACGAAGCTTTGTATTTTCTCATTGAAATAGGTAGTGAGGTCACTAGTTAAGAGTGAGGATTAGAGGAGTTATTGGAGGTTTTATTTAGGAGAGGTATTTATAGGAGAGATGAAGGATGACTGGAGTAGAGAAATACAGTATGATTACCAAGCACTATTAGGGTCCAACTGCAGTTAATCGTGTGTTTTAAGTGACACCAATCAACATCAAGTGTTTTTCTCAGGGCAGGTTTAACTGCAGGTGCAGTCATGGTGAGAGCTGAGAATTGGATTTAATCGGGGTTTATTGTTTAGCCAAGTACAATGAAGTAAGAGAAAGCAAGGGAATTCAGAGTATGTGCAAGGGAATGATTTTATCATTTAACCATGTACAAGTGAACCTAGTGTATTAGTTTCATAGGACTGCCGTAACAGTACCACAAACAGTAGTTTAAAACAAATTTATTTCACAGTACTGGAGACTAGAAATCTGCCAGTGCTGGCTGGGCATACTCCCTCTGAAGCTTCTAGGGGAGGATCATTCCTTGCCTCTCCCAGCTTGTCATAGCCCCACGTGTTTGCTCCTCGGCATATGGCAGTAGAATTCAAATATCTACCTCTGTCTTCACATGGTCGTCATAGCTCTGTGTGTCTGTGTACAAATTTTCCTCTTATAAGGACACCAGTCATTGAATTAAGGCCCACCCTAATGACCTCAACTTAACTTGGTTACATCTGCAAAGCCCCTGTGTTCAAATAAGGTCACGTTCACAGGTACTGGGGGATACTAGACTAGGTACAGGTACTAGGAATTCAACATATTTTTGGGGAGGACACAAGTCATCCCATAACAGCCGAGAAGAGAAAAAGAAGTAGAACACGAGGGGGATAAGAGACAATGAACTAGTGGTCAGATCAATGGATTATAGATCCCAGTGGTATTGAAGGGTATTTGGAGTTGGGATTCTGAAAATAAGGTAGAGGTTGAAGGATAGGATGTTTGAACTTGACATTATGTAGGGGTTAATTAATGATAATGAAGGATCTAGAATGACTTTAGGAATGAGTAGCTAACAGTGAAAGACAATGTTGTTGAAGGAGGGTAGACCAAGGAAATGAGAGGCCAGGGTGTCGGATGGATCATCAGTGAGGATCTTACGTCCCCAAGAATAACGACAAGAGGAGTATTAGAGTGAAGTGATCCAGGAGCTAAATGTTCAAGGACCAAGGAGGAGTAAACTGTGGGCTGGAAGATAACTTTCTATGGTCTGATGGTCCAAAATTCAAAGATGACTGTTTTTCAAGAGAGGAGGGAAGGAAAACACCCTGGAAGCATTAATTAAGTGCAAGAAAAACACCCATCCCACCTTCAGGCCCTGCGATATGAAGAATGTGGGAGGAAAAACTACCACTACTTGAGAGAGGGCTGCAGGAGAAGCAGGGCCCTTAGGGGAGAGACTGGCCTCAGTTAAAGTAGATACAAGAAATAAAGAAGACGTTAAGGAAATTGTGGTTTTGCTGATGACTGACCTTGAGTTCCAGAGGGTCTCACAGTGGAAAGATTTTGGGTGGAGAGGCGTGGGAAGATGGGGCCAGGAAAGGTGGTGTGCAGATCAGTGTACGGATTGATGTCAGGAGAGGGAGGGGTGTGTTCAATGACAAATAAGGATTGAGGGTAAGATGATGTTTGTTCTTTTGGCCCCAGAGATGAAGGTAGTGGTGAAGCTAAGAGTTTTAGGGGAAGGAAAAATGGGGTTTTGCCTGAGTCACATATGATTTGGAAGCTGCCATGTGGTTTTTGCTGATGGGTAACAATACATGGAGGCTTGTAAGGATAGTCAGTCGAAGCACATGGGCTCTCTTGACCTCCTTATAGCAATTATCAATATTCAAAATGATCTTCTATATTTAATTACTTGTTGACATGTTTTCTTTCACACTAGAAAGTACAATCTGTGAGGGCAGATATATTGTCTGTCTTCTTCATTCTTACAGCACCAGTACCTAGAACTGAGCTTGGCACATAGCACTCAACTTTTCTGACAGAGGGATACATCAAGATTCCGTCCTCAATCTACTGATGGGTTTAAAGCCTTCTGAAGACACTTCTTCAATTAAACCCCATCTCACTCATGGTCAACCTCTCACTATCACATAAGATCATTTATCAGCATTCAAACGTACACTGGTCTCTCCCATCTTTAAAAGCAAACAAACCTCCCTTTAGCCTTCATCTTTCCAGATATCGCTCCGATCTTCATGGCCAAACTTTGCCAAATCTAATGAATATATGCATGTCCTCATCTCATTAGAATCTTTGCAGTTTTTGACACAACTGGATACTCACTTCCTGTTCTTGGCTTCCATGATTCCAACACTCGCTTTGTTTTCTTCTTAATTCATTGGGTATTCCTTTTCCGTCTTCTTTATTATTCTCTATCCAACCTTTATATTCTGGAATTTTCGTTCTTTTTCTCTCCTTAGGTAATCTCATTCATTTCCTGTAGTTTTTAAGTATCTTCTATGTGCCAAGACTTCCTAAAATATCTCTCCAGCTCAGACCACTATTCTGAACTCCAACTGCCTACTTAACATCTTTACTTGGATCTTTCACAGGCATCTCACACTTAAAAATGTTCAAAATACAGCTCTTGGTCCCCCATTTTCCTCTCCTCTTTCCATGTTAACATTCAACTGATAATCTTTGAGTACTTCTTGTTTTAGTAAATGGCACTGCCACCCACATAGCCAAAAGTTTGGATCTTTGTTTCTACCACGTCTCTGAACGGATCCTCATATGCATGCAATCCATTAGCTTGTCCTATTGGGTCTCCTTACATTTCCAATTAATCAGTTGCTCACCATTTTCACACTCCTTCCCAGTCCAAGCAACATAATCTCTTACCTTCAATAGCTTCTCAACTTCCATCCTTGCCACCCCTACCATCTGTCTTTTTAAAGAGCAACCAGGAAGATCTTAAAATAGAATGCAGATATGTCACTCCTATACTTAAAATACATCATCGATTTTCAATATCCTTAAAATAAAACTCCAAATCCCTAACATGTCTCACAAGGCTCAGCACGCTCTGACTCCTGCCTAATCTATCTTGTGGTTATTTCCACTCCAGCCTAAGGAAATGCTCACATGTTGTTCCTTCCGTCTGTAATGCTCTTCACCCAATTCTTCATCTGACTAAATACATCTCAGCTTTTAAGTCCCAGCTTAAATGTCACTTAAGTATTTGGTTTTTCATATAATATGCAGATACGCTTATTAAAAACAAGTGATTAGACTTAATTTTGTTTTATTGGATTCATCGATTACTACCAGCTCTTTCATAACATGACTTCCCCCTTTGGAGTTGTTTTGATTCTCCTTTCAATCATCTGTAATATTTTTCAAGAAAAATTTTCAGGGAGGATACACTGGTGATCCTACATTTTTCCTAAGTAGTCTCATGTCTGAGAATGTGTCCTCATTTAAAAAAAAAAAAAAAAAGATAGTTTGGTGGGTTTTTATTTTCAGGTTACAATATTTTCTTCCTCTCATGAAAGAGGCACTGTTGATTGCTTACCCAACAGCCATTTCCTCTTCTTAAAACTCTGGTTTTGTTTGAGTAATCTACCTTTCTCCACATAGCCAGCACTTTACTACACCAGTTGCATTCCCTTTAAAAGTGATTGACTGAGGAATGGGCGTGTGACACAAAAATAGCCAGTGAGATCTTCCTTCTGCTTGATATTGTCATGTCCACTTACAATGCCTAGACAAAAAAATGTATAACTCAGGGCAAGACTGATTCATTGAGCTTGGCAAAGCAGAATGATGGAAGGAACTCAGGTCCTTCAGTCACTAAATTAACCAATCTCAGAGCCAATTTAGAAATTCTTATTTGAGACGATAAATTTGCTTTATTGCCCATACCAATTGTGCTGGGTTTTCTATTTCTTGGAACTGAAAAACCTCCTGGTACACAACTTTTAACTATATATTGTTCCATTGCTTCATCAGGGAAATACAAGGCCAGCATGATTCTTGTTCCTTTGTGTATAACTTGTTTTTGTTGACTGATTGCTAACAATATTTTTAAAAATATATTTTAAAATGTCTCTATAGCAGGTATAGCCATTGGTCTCTATTTTTATTGGCACTTGCCCTTTTAATTTGGCAGACTCAACTCTAATACTAAAAGTTTTCTTCAGTTATTTCAATAATTCTTGCTTTTCCTGATCCTTCTGCTGATCTTGCTTTAAATTTATGACTATCAAATGCTACTAAATCACCAGGTTTGCCTAGTAATCCTCTAGATTCACAGTTTTACTTTTCAAGTTAACTATTTCATGCTTTCTGTTCTTTCCATAAACCTCCAACACTCCCCCATTCCCTCCATGCAGGCCCATGACTTTGCTTATTATTTCACTGTGAAGCTGGAAGTAATCAAAAGAGAATTTCTACATCTTCTTACCCTAGGTCAGATATGAAGAAGCATACCCACTCAGATACCCCTTCAAGGAAGGACTAGTTGCCCAGTTGCTAGGTGTGTGCTTGGCTGATTGCTTCCAGCTGTCAATGGCTTCAGGGTCCACTTTAGCTCTCAAGCTGAGGCCATGGGCTTCTTGGATTGACACCCAGCTGATGACAGAGCAAGGTGGTGTGTAAGGACATATCCACTTCCATCCAGGGGGGTACTCCTTTGAATGGGCAATCTTGACTTGAGCTGGGCTGGCAGCGATTGTCAGGATAGCATTGTAGAAGTGTACCCATGTCTTTTCCTTTCATAGGTGTCACTTTGCAATGGTAATTTTAGGCCCCTCACTCAGTGTCTGCTTTGTGGAAAATTTAAACACCCTCTGAACCTGAAAACCCCATTAAATCTATCAGTCTAACAATGTCTACCTATGTACACTGCCTCGCATGAGTGAAATGTGTGGATGCTGACTCAGACCAAATCCTCAATTTGCGCGAATACTGTTGCTTGTAAGCCATTCAAGCTGTTTTCTTCTGAAATGTTTTCCTCTGTCCTACATGATCAAATTTTCTCTTTCTATAGGATTATTTTTACCAGTACACAAACATGTTATAAAATCTCTCAACCTAAAAAATAAACAAAAAACTTCCCTTGACCATACATTCCCCTTCAGCTTCTATTATTTTTTTTTCCTACTCTCTATAGAAAAACTCCTCAAAGTATTGTCTATTTCTCTTTTTTTTTTTTTTGTCCTTCCCCATTTTATCTTGAACCAACTCCAACTTGGCTTTTGTTTCTACTATTCCACTGAAACTGTTTTCCTATCTCCGCTTTGCTTCAGGTCTCAGTCCTCAGCTGATTTCTCAGAAGCATATGACACAGTCGATTATTTCTTCCTTTTGTAGCACTTGCTTCATTTGTCTTTCAGGACTCACTCACCTGTGTTTTTCCTCAGCCTCACTGGCTGTCCCGTCTCAATCTTTTTAAATGAGTCCTCCTCATATTCCTCAGTGTGCCAGGAGTCAGTTTTTGGTCTTCTCTGTCCATGCTTATTTCCTAGGTTATCTCTTCCAGTCTCATGGATTTAAATACTACAAATACATTGACTATTCCCAAATTCATATTTCCAGCCCTGACTTCTTACCTGGACTCAACCTCATATATTAAACTTCCACCTGAGTATTTCTCAGTTTATATTGGAGTCAGTAGGCCGACCATGCACAGACAGGGTATCAGTTTTAATAATTTGAGATGAGTCTATTTCATCAAGATTTTCTATTTTTTAAGTGTACACTTATACATGATATTTTAAAAAATAATTTTATTTAGGTTCCATTTTTTTATTTAATTTATTTCTTTCCATTATATGATTTCCCTGAGAAACGTTTGAGGTTGCCTTATTTAAAAAAAATATTTACTAGTCACAATAAATCAGGTTCTGTGTCAGCCATTTTCAGGTATGTGATTTAAGTAATTTAGGTTGGTGAAAAAAAACTCCCTCATCTTCTAGTGATTACTTGAAATGATGTTGATAAACTATATGCTTCATCTGTTCTATAATTTTGCCAGCTTTCAATATCATGCTTATTAGCATTTTGTTTCTGGAATCTATTTTTTGTATGTTTTGAAAATGGAAACATCTGTGTGTCTTCAGCCTTCTGGCAATTCTTATGTTCTTCTCCATTTCTAAAAATTACTGACAATGATTCTATCATTAAATCACCTAGTATTATGCTTTATACCCATGGATGTAATTCATCTGTGGCTGAAGAATTAAACAAGTTTAAAGGAACTGTGTGTATTCTTACTATTTTCAATTGTCTCATAATCATGTTTACTTACCTCTTAAATTCAAAAATTATTCTTAACATAAGCAACACAGTAGTTAATAATAATTTACTACCTCAAGCAATAGGCTTTTCCTTCTAATTTTTTCCAGATCCAGTAAAAAACTGTCCAAAATGATCTAATTACCACATTTGCTTTAAATTGCGTAGTAAAGAATACATTTTTTAGAAAGATTAATCCTTGTTTGCCTGTTTATTTAAATTTTGATAAATTGTATGCTTCAGTGGAAGGTATTGAACATGATTATTTTTCTCTTAATGTTATCTTGTTCTGAAGGATTAAAAATAAAAAGATTCATAAAGATAAATATATAGATCAATGGAACAGAATTAAGAATCCAGAAATGGACCCACACTGATGTGGCCCATTGATTTTCAGTAAACATGTCAAATAAATTTAATAGGAAAAGAATAGTCTTTTCAAGAAATGTTTTTGGGACAACTATATATTCATAGGGAAAAGAAATGAGCTTTGGTACTTCTTCATACCATACACTAAAATTAATTCAAAATGGATCATAAGCCTTAGTGTAAGGGCAAAAACACATACATCCTATGAACAAAGCATAGGAGAAAAATCCTTGTAACCTTGGGATAAGATAGAAGAAGCATGAACCATTAATGAAAAAAACTAATAGAATTTTAAAAAATTAAAATCGTTTGCTTGTTGCAACCATTAAGAAAATTAAAGGGCAAGTTACAGTTTGGGAAAAAATATTTGCAAAACATATGTCTGACAAAGACTTGTATCCAGATCTGATTAAGAAATTTTACAATTCGTAGCAAGACAACTCAGTTTTAAGAAACAGGAAAAAGATCTGTACAGGTACTTAAAAAGATGCTCAACTTCACTGGTCATTAGAGAAATATACAAATTAAAACCACAGTGAGATACACACCTACCATGTTTCCCTGAAAATAAGACCTAGCTGGACCATCAGCTCTACTGCATCTTTTGGAGCAAAAATTAATATAAGATCCGGTCTTATATAAGACCCGGTATTATGTCATGTCATGTCATGTCATGTCATGTCATGTCATGTCATATCATATTTATAAGACCTGGTCTTATTTTAGTATATTAAATTAATATTATATAACATATAATATTAATATTTGCTCCAAAAGATGCATTAGAGCTGATGGTCCGGCTAGGTCTTATTTTTGGGGAAACATGGTATTATAATATCTTAAATAAAAAAGACTGAAATGCCAAGTGTTAGCAAAGATGTAGCAACCACTGGAAAACAGTGTCAGTGTCTTAACAATGGAAACATAACACCTATTACATGATCCAGCAATGCAACTCCTAGGTGTTTCCCTAAGAGAAATGAAAATATATGTCCATGCAAAAATGTGTACATGAATGTTCAGAGCAACATTATTCATAATAATCAAATACAAATAACACAAATAGCCATCAACTGGTCAATGTATAAACAAAAGGTGGCATGTGCATTCAACAGAATACAATTTAGCAAATAAAATAATACACTTGATATGCAGAACAATATGGAAGAATATCAAAAGCATAATAGTAAGTAAAAGAAACCAGACACAAAAGACATGAAATATGAACATGAAATTCTGGAAAAAGCAAAAATATAACAGATCAGTGCTTGCTTTGTGGATGGGTTGAAGGACAACTTGACAGCTAAAGGGCATCAGGAAATTTTGAGTGTGATTAAAGTATTCTAAAACTTGATACTAGTGGTTGCACAACCCTATATATTTACTACAACTCATACCACTTTATACTTCAAATGGGTGAATTTTATATATAAATATGCTTCAGTAATGATTTTAAGGGTGTACACATTAATCCTCAAAGTGGTTTCTCTTCAAAAAGGATTGCTATTCAGCAAATAGTTGTTACTGGTTGGCATCAGTTGAGAATGCCTAACAATCCATTTTTTACAAAACCTAATTGTCTTTGTTCAGTACAGTTACGATATTCAAAAATCCTAATCACACTGTAAATAATTTGGTAGCTATCATAATTTGAATAATACGATTGTGGGATTATTAATTTCATATAATAGTAAAGTTTTCAGTAAAACTCCATTTATTTGAAGTTTAGTAGTCTAACAAAATCAGGAATGTGTGAATAATCAAAAATATATTTGTACAGTTGATTTTGAGATCATAATGTCTATACATTAAAATTATAGACATATTTTTAAGGTAAGTCACTGTAACAAATATATTTGTCAACATGAATAGTTTGCAAAGGGAATACAAATGTATAAATGAATAAATCTATATTTAGCTATTTATTATTTTCATCGTCTTTCCACCACTATCATCATTTCCTATTAGAAGACGAGATTGTTTTACTTATTCTGATTCTGGACCAAAACTTCTAATCCTAAGACTTTAGGAGCAGTCCTAAAAAATGGCATTTCTGTTAACAAAATAATGAACACATTTCCAACTGTCGATAATGCATTTCACAAATGTTTTTCTGAAATAATAGTTTATTGCACTAATAGTCATTTGACAGGAAAGGTAACAAACATTAAAGATTTAAAATAACAGTTTCTAAGGCTGTGTATATAAAAAACTTTTCCCTTTTAGCTGAATATAACAGATTAATTTGAAGTTAAATCTTACCTTTAAAATGCCATTTATTCTATGAGGATTGTCCTCAAAGAAGTCATTTGCCTCTGAGATCAAAAGATGAAGCAAGCTTAAAGAATTAGGAAGATGATAGGAAGATGGGAAGATGAAATATGTATACCTGTTTAGTCCTATAAGATGGCACCTCCGCTAGAGCTTTATCCCAAAATATTAGTGGACATTCATTGGACAATTTATTTTAGGTATATAGACAAGAATTAATTTGCATTGCTATTAGTTATCTACAACTTACAGAGTTTGAAATAGCTAAAAGGCAATAAGTGGCTCAGAACCTCCATAGAATCAGAATGATATAACCCAGAAGGGTGTGCTCTAAACAATGCATAGTTTTTCGTTAAAGCACATTTTCCTCCCTACAGTCCTAAGAAGGGGCTATTTACCCAGATGACCAAACTATTTGGTCAGATAAAGTTATTTTAAGGTAGTTCCTGAAAGAAACTGAAATTATTTATTGGAATTAGAATTGTCTTCCTAGGAAAGAATTTCCTGAAATAAATGTAAAAGTCATATGGACACGGGTTACCTAAGTTCTCAGTACTACTAGTTAAGCTGTAACTATGGGTGGTCTCAATTCTCATGTATTTGCTTACCTGCAAATTTTCTATCTACCTAATCAGGAATATTTTTCTATCCGAAGGAGGGGTTCAGGTGAGGAAGGCTATTATCCTCAGTTCTTCACCTCTCTATATTTGTAATGCTTCATTCTTCTCCTAAGGGCCTAGGATTTTGGAAGCCAGAAGCCAGGAAGAAAATTTCAGGTTAATACCAGGTACCTCCTTTGAGAAGTGGGATACCTGATTTTAAAAAAAAAAAGAAAAAGAAAAATTGGTGGGGGTTGGGGTTGCTAACAGTGAGGACAAAGGGAAAAGGGAATGGGAGGAGGATTTTTTTAAAAAGTTTTATTTTGCCATATTCTTATAAATATAAGTGATGTATATTATATATAGAAAAAACAGTTATCCAACAGAATGCGTTTTAAATGTTTTCTATGGAAAGTGTTTTTATTATGTTTTAAGATTTTTATTAACATGTAGCTTACATACAATATTATATTAGTTTCAGGTGTACACCATACTTATTCAACATTTATATACTTAAGAAGTGATCCCCATGATAAGCCCACTAACCATCTGACACTGTACCACACTATCACAATATTATTGATGATATTCCCTATGCTGTACATTACATCCCCATGATTATTTGTTTTATACCTGGAAATTTGGACCTCTTATTCCTCTTCACCTTTTCCCCACTTTAAAAACTTTCCAATTACAGTTGACATTCAATATTATTTTATATTCAGATGTACAGCATAGTGGTTAGACATTTATATAATTTAAGAAATGATCCCCCTGACTAGTCTAGTACCCACCAAGCACTATACAAGTTATTACCATATTATTGATTATATTCCCTGTGCTTTACTTTACATCCCCATAACTATTATGTAACTACCAGTTTGTACTTCTTAAGGCTTTCACCTTTTCACCCTGCCCCCAACCCTCTCCCATCTATCACCCCAACAAATCTAATACCCATCTGACACCATACATAGTTATTACAATATTATTGACTATATTCGTTGTGTTATACCCTACATCCCCATCATTACTGTGTAACATCAAATTTGTACTTATTAACCCCTTCCCCTTTTTCACTCACACCCAAACCTCCCGCGCATCTGGCAACCATCAATATATTCTCTGTATTTATGAATTTGTTTCTGTTTTGTTTGTTAGTTTTGCTCTTTAGATTCCACATACAAGTGAAATCACATTGCATCTGTCATTCTCTGTCTGACAACTCCACTCAGCACAACACCGTCCAGGTTCATCCATACCTCCACAGATGGCAAGAACACATTCCCTTCCATGGCCGAGCATTAGTCCATTGTATATATGTACCATCTCCTCTTTATCCATTCTTCCATTGATGGACACTCATGCTGCCTCCACATCTTGGCCATTGTAAATAATGCTGCAATGAACATATGGATGCACAGGTCCTCTCAAAGTAGCGTTTTACGTTTCTTCAGATAAATATCCTGAAGTGGGTCCTTTGTCTCTTCTTATAGCTTTTGTTTTAAAGTCTATTTTGTCTGGAATAAGTATTGCTACCCCAATTTTTTGTTTCTGTGTTTGTTACCATTTTCATGAAATATATTTTTCCATCCCTCTACTTTTCATCTGTGTGTGTCTTTCAATCTGAGGTGATTGTCTTGTAGGCAGCATATGTGAGGGTTTTGTTTTCTTATCCATTCAGCCCTCCTATGTCTTTTGATTGGAACATTTAATCCATTTACATTGGAAGTAATTGTTGATTGATATGTTGCTATTGCCATTTTATTATTTATAATTAAGACCTTTTTTTTTTTTTCCATCTTAAAGAAGTCCCTCTAAAATTCCTTGTAATACTGGTTTGGTGGTGATGGACTCCTTTAGCTTTTTCTTGTCTGGAAAATTCTTTATCTGTCCTTTAATTCTAAATGGTAGCTTTGCTGGGTAGAGTAATGTTGGTTGTAAGTCCTTGCTTTTCATCACTTCCAATATTTTGTGCCAATCCCTTCTGGCCTGCAAAGTTTCTATCGAGAAGTCAGTTGACAATCTTACAGGAGCTCCCTTATAATTTACTACAAGTTGCCTTTCTCTTGCTATTTTTAAGATTGTCTCTTTGTCTTTAACCTTTGCCATTCTAATTATAATGTGCCTTGGTCTGGGCCCATTTGGGTTCATTTTGTTTGGGACTCTGCACTTGTATATCTATTTCCTTTGCCAAGTTAGCAAAGTTTTCCATCATTATTCCTTCAAATAGGTTCTCAATTCTTCGCTTTCTCCCCTCCTTCTGGTACCCATATGATGCGAATGTTGTTATGCTTGATGTTGTCCCAGAGATCTCTTAAACTATTCTCATTTTTTTTGCACTTTTTTTTTCCTTTTTGCAGTTCTGATTGTCTGCCCTGTTTTCCAAAATACTGATTCAATCTTCTGCTTCATCCAGTCTGCTGATAATTCATTCCTTCTAGTGCATTTTTCATTTTAATTATTGTATTCTTCACTTGTTTTTTTTTCTTTTAATGGTTTCTCTATCCTTTGTTATGCTTGCAATCTCTCTGTTGAAGTTCTCACTGAGTTCCCTGAGCATCCTTATAACCATTGTTTTGAACTCTGTGTCTGGTAGATTGCTTGCTTCCATTTCATTTAGTTCTTTTTTTGGAGTTTCCTCCTGTTCTTTCATTTGGGACATATTTCTGCATTTCCTCATTTTGGCTGCCTCTCTCTTTGTTGCTATGTGTCATATAGATCTGCTATGTCTCCCAGTCTTGGCCAGGTGGCCTTATATAGTAGGTTCCCTTTGGGACCCTGGCACAATCTCTTTGGTTATCTGCTCCGGGTAATCCAGGAATGTCCCTTGTGTGGATTGTTTGTGCCCTCCTGTTATAGTTGAGCCTTGATTGCTATTGGCACATCAGTGGGTGGGATTGAGCCTCAGGCTGATGGCTGTGGGGTTTGGCCATGTTCACAGCTTATGGGCTGCTGTGCAGGATGCTTACCCCACTGAGTGGGATTTGCTCCAGTGGACTCTAGTGCCTGGTGAGACTGCCCTTCATGTGTGCTGCTTGTGGGTTAATTGGGTTGTGCTCTTCTAAGGTCTGAAGCCAACCTCCAAGTATGTTGGGCCTCTTGGAAGAGGCTCCTGTGCAGGCTCAGGTGCACTGCCTGGGACTGGCTGGAGACTATCTGATAGGGGCTACAAAGTGATTCACAGTTGTTCGCTGCCTGTGCTAACCATTGAATTGAGTGGGAATTGAGTGGGAGAGGCCACACTGAAAACCGAAGATGTCTGCCACCAGTACTGGGCTTGGGGTAGCTCCACAAAATGCTATGACACCCCCAAGGCTGCTGCCACTTCTAGCTCCCTTAAGGTTCAGCCACTGATAAAGCCTCGTGCAGTATACCAGTTGGGTGAGGTGGGTCCTCAGGGAGTCACTAGAGTGGGAAGAGTGTGGTCAACAAGTTAACGTAGACTCTGACTGGTGCCAGTGCTGAGCCTGGAACTACTCAGCAAATGTCTCAGAGCACACTAAAGCCAGTCGCCTCCTTCCTGGGCCCTGTGGACTGATAGTTTTCTAAGAAAGAATGCAATGTGGGCGGGGCTGGCTGCAGGCGGAGAATGTACCTCTGGTATTGGGCAGGTTGGTTGGGGCTGGGTCCCAGTGAGTCAGTAGGTTGGAGTGAGTGGAACTCACCAGGCCAATCAGATTTAGATTTGGTCTGTGGGGGAGGGCTCAACACAGGAAAGATGGTGCCTGCCTGCCATCTGCACGGGAGAAAGACCCCACACAGGGAAAATGGCAACTGTCCTCCAGATGTCACTACAAATCTACACACCTCAGTCTGCCTCCCATATGTCTCTGACATCCCCCAAGTTACTGTCCCTCTGCTGGAGACCAAGGTGAGTGCTTGTGAGTGAGAGAGTTTGTATGTTGGCCATTTTAAAGGAGGTCTGGGTTTCCCGCAGTCTTCTGTTTCACTGGGATGGTCGGAATCCTCACTGTTTTTCACAGCCAGATATTATGGGGGCTCCTTTTCCCGGCACCACTACTCCAGGCTGGGGAGACTGGTTAGTGCTTGGGGTCTTTTGCTCCTCCTAGGGGAACCTCTGTAGCTAATATCCCTTGTGGTTCTCAACTGCCATACGGAGTTTTTGTAACCTGTTTTGGGTCTCCATCGATCCTACTAGTCTTGAGGTGGCTTCTTATATCCTTAGGTACAAAACTTCTGTTCAGCTAGACTTCAGATGATTCTCCAAGTTGACTGTTCTATAATTTAGTTGTAATGTGTTCACAGAAGAAAGCAGGAACAGTGTTTATCTACTCCACCATCTTGGATCTCCTTGGAAGGTGTTTTTAATGTGCTCGTCTATTTCATAGTATTTTAAGAAAAGTAGTTCACCAAATCCCCACCTACCCTAGCAGTTTGAATGTCTCAGTATTTTCTTTCTTTATCCTTCCGTCATTGCTGGGATTCATTGAGATTTTCTCTGTGCTGCCTACTTAATTATAGATACTAGGAAATAATTGAATTTTTAATTTTTTCTAGACACTAGGTATTTACAGTGTCCTTCTTATCAAGTTGGGCTGCAACAATCTACTTTGCATGTAGGTTCTTTCACCTAAAATGACATATTCCAAACAGGAAATAAGTGAAATACTTGTTTCAGGTTGCAGGTTCTGTAAATAATTTAATTCTCTGTCCTCCTTCATTCAGAATCTTAGATCAAATTTATTTGAGTCAAATGATATCTATGTTTTTCTATTAGTAAATGTGATGCTGTTTATTAAATGGATACACTCATAGCTACTAAAAATCATCATAAAAACTGGTCCAATAGTTTGTAAGAAAAGGAATTCAATGATTGAGAGTGTTGGAGAGGTTATTTACTTTATTTATTTATTTTTATTAGTTTCAAGTGTACAAAGCAACATAATAGGCATTTAAACCCCTCATAAAATGATAACCCCTAACCCCCAAGCTACTATCTCTCTGACATCTCATATGGCTGTTACAATACCATTGACTATCTTCCCTATGTTGTACTCTACATCCCGTGATTATATATACATCTATGTTTGGTTATAGTTGACATTCAATATTATTCTACTTCAGCTTCAGGTGTATGGTGCATTGGTCAGGCATCTACACAGTCTATGAGGTGGGGAGGTCCTTATCTTTTCTCTTTCCTGTCTAGATTAGTTCCCTGCCAAAGTACTGAAAGTTTCACTTATTTTCATGTATGAATTATATTAATAATGTATTTCTTAATGTAGTGTTTATTGATATATTAATGTATTAATACTATCACAGTATTTTTTTTCTGATTTTACAGTTGTACTACATGCATGGAAATCACATACATACGTATTTACACACATTTTCAGATTCCTGAGACAAGCAATCAAACTTAAAAGTTTGACTCTACTTCAGAAATAACACCTTGAATAAAATTAATTTTAATTACTAGGATATTTAAAGTACTTAGAAATGACCAAAAGAGAAAAATTTAATTATACTAATGAATAATATGATCACATGGATATTAAAGGGAAGTAACTCTTGATTACTGCTGACTCTTAAAAGGAGCAAAAGAGCTAACTCAAATATTTTGAATTATTTTATTATGAAATTGTAGTTGTGTATCCCTATAGGAAGTACAGTTTTCTCATTTAAAGTTTACCTTCAACACCAAATGTTTTTGGATAACCTTACCTTAGATAATATTAGAAACAATAGATACTTCAAAAATTACTTGTTTAGATATAACTAGCATTTATTGAATATCTAGTAAGAGTCAAATGTCTTCACTTCTTTAGTTTCATTTAATCTGATCCTCAAAATGTCCTCATAACCTTGTTGTTATGGACTAAATTGTGTCCTCCCTAGATTCATATGTCAAAATTATTAGCCCTGATTACCAACCCTGAGTACCTCAGAATATGATTGTATTTGGAGAAAGGGTCTTTATAGAAGTGGTTAAGTTAAAATGAATTCAGTAGAATGGGCCCTCATCCAATATGACTGGTGTCCTAATAAGAAGAGGAAATTAGGACATATGCACATAGAAGGAAGACCATGTGAAGACATAGGAAGAAGACAGGCATCTATAAGCCAAGGAAAAAGAAACAAAACAAATCCTGTTGACATTTTGATCTCAGACTTTTAGCTTCCAGAATTGTGAGGAAATAAATTTCTGTTGTTTAAAAGCCAATCTGTGGTACTTTGTTATGGCAGCCCTAGCAAACTGATATACCTGTAAAGGTATGTATTATGCTTCTCTGTTGACACAGATAGATTCTAGAAGTTTTCTAAGCTAAGACGAGGTCTACTACAAAACCATAATTTATGGTATTTTGTAAAGGATACTTTGGAAAGCATTTAGGTACCAATGTACAAGAAGACAAATACATTTAGTCAGATGTTAGCTAATGAGTCCAGAAAAATCTCACAATTACTCCCCTTCTGTTCTTGGCTGCAAATCTAGCCCAGCTTGGTCCCCCGATTGGCAGGCTTGGACCTCAGCTGGGTGACAGGAAGAAGCTGGCCCATGAATATGGAAGGTGGGAGGGCTTTGGATTGTGGCAAATAATTAGTTGCACATGTTTCTTTGTTAGTGAAAGAATTTAAAAGCGTATGTGTGCTGGACAATTATAATTAGAATTAACTATTCATTTTTTCATATTCAGCTTAGCTGTGTTTACAAGTTGTTTCATGCGACTAATTCCCATTCTATTCATTGGTCCATAAAGTATGCATAGCCATCAAAAAAAGTACAAGCCATAGTTTACTCATTTGGGTTTTTTCCATATGAAGAGGGAAGCTCCTTTGAAGTGGGCTAATATCATCAATTTCAAAAGGAATCAGTGACTATATACAAGCAAATAAACAACTTTATTTTTAGAAAAAGCATTTGGGTAATACTTTTTGAAATTAAGAACATTCAATAACAATAAACTTAAATTTCATAAAAATACAAACATGTTTGGGAGATGTGAGTGAATAAAACAAGGTTGAAGCAGAGGTAAAGATAGAGATGGAAGAAAGATGTGGGGATTTAATTCTGAGAGTATAATTTCCAACTGCCCTCTAAAGAGCAAAGTGTAATGATTCCCAAGCAGCTCTCTGCACGGAATGTTCTTTTTCTACTTCCTGCTTCTCTTTGTCATTTATCTCTCAGGCCTCAGTTTAAACATCTCCTTTGAAGACAAGTCTCCTGCTCACCTCCAAGACTTAGGTGTCCCTGTTATTCAGCCCATATCCGTTATAGCATCTTCTTTATAACATTTGTTAGTACTTGTTCCATGTCTCTTTTCCCAAATAGAATATGAGCTCCATGAGAACTGTGACCATTTTCACCTTGTTCTCCGCTCAATTGCCAGCACCTAGCAAGCTTCCAGGCACAGAGCAGACAACTCAGTAAGTGTTGAGTGAATGAAAAGATGAGAAATATATAGTTTAATTTGTATCGTTAAGGTCAAAATTAAGTTTGTTTCTTATAGTACATTTTGAAGGAGACACTAATCTTCAAGATATTCCCTATGCCTGCTTTCATATGATAAGTGAAATAATTACAAAAAGAAATAGAGAACGGGGAACTTTTCCTTAATTTCTGGCATTTTTATCACTTTCAATTGAAGTTCCATGAGGACAGGGAGTATGTTTGTCTTTACTGATTATTCTACTACCTAGAGCAGTGCCTGGCATATAGCAAGTTCATTACAGATGCAAGTTCAATAATATGGATGCACATATAGCTCTTGTAACAAACATTGAATGAAATACAACTAAATATCAATAAAAATCAAGGCAAAAATATGTAAAGGATGCAAAAAGATCACAAGTATGTCAAACCTTAAATTTGGCTCAGTTGCCAGAGAGCTAAAGTGGAAAGTGAAGAAGTCAATTTCTTAGGTATTAGTAAAAAAATGAATTCCCTAGAGGTAGAGAAACTTTCCTGTATAGTTTTATTACTTTGTTCAATATAGAATTCACTAAATAAAGTAGTGGACAAAATTTCCAACCACATTCCTACATATAACACATGTCACATAAAAGCCAAGGACATTGCATTACAGTTCAGTTCAACGAAAACTTCTGCAAGGGGCAGAACTGGTCAAATGTGTAGCTTACTGCTTACCCAAGGCTAGAATACCTAATGCAATGTTTCTAAATTTCCCGCCTGGCAGATGCTATGTGGGTAGGGTTACCTTGCTTTCAAAACAAGATATGGATTCAACTCGGGCTTTCTGTCTTGATGTGCCTGTCTCATGAATCACTAAGAAGGAAAGTGGGCTTTTTTCTGCTTCCTAACTCAGGACCTCTCCCAGGTAGATCAGGACCTGTCCCAGCATGTTTTCCAAAGGCAGCCCAGGAAACCTATCATTGTCTCCGTATCATTCTCTCCAGTCCTCTGACCCTATTTGTGAGACAGGCTTTTGTTTGGCTGGGTACATGAAGTCCTATTTGCAGATCTTTCTCCACATGTAGGTCTCAGGGTTGCATATTTACAGAGAGGCAGATACTAGCCTCATTTTCCTTCTAGTTTTAGTAGGGATGCCTGCACTAGGGATATTAGATACTACCTGACTCAGTAATAAAGATGAACCCCAATGAGATGCTCATTTGTTTCCTTATGTCTGTTCTCAGTTAGAACCTGAAGAAGATGGGTGATGGACATTCCATGGCCTTTTACACTCATGACCATGCATTCAGAAAGACTGCAAACATCATGATATGCTTGGTGTCTGGGTTTCCTCAGGAAGATGATGAGGGGCAAGTGGGCATAGGAGACAAACTCAAGTGGAATGCAGAAAGCAAGAACTTGGCCTTCTATTTACATGTCCAGTATCTTCATATTCTGTAACCTGAAGCTGTTGACTTCTATCCCACAGCCTATTATAGTCCCAGTTATGTGGAGTGTCTGCAGTGCTGGAGATGGAGAAAGTAGACATATTCCAAACCCATTCTCTGAATCACAAGGTTATCCTATCTTAGCTCATTTGATAACTTGATGCTATGGGACATCATCTTTTCCTCTTCCTCACTGCAGACAGACCTTGATACATAGTTTTGAGATTAATCTGGATTTATGTTCCTGCAATTTTTTCCAAAGACTTGTGTGTGTGCAAACACTTCAATACTTGCCTTATCTTTTGCTTTACCTTCCTTTCCTAGTCTCAGTCCCTAGTTCCTTCTTTTATTAATTAACCCCAAAAGGAGTGACTTGCAATATGTGTATATTGGAGTAATAATTCTCAACTTGCCAAAAAGTACACACAATTACATCCGTGTATATCAGGATTTTGAAGAAGGGATTCAGAGGTTTTGCAGGAATTATATCATATATATATGTATATATATATGTATATATATATGTATATATATATATGTGTGTATATATATATATATATATATATATATATATATATATATATATATGGTACATTATGTATATATAAATATAATGAATATCATGTACCAGGGATGATACTAGATTCTTCACTTTGTCTCATTTAATCCTGACTGGTGTGTGCACGTGTGTGTATAAAATACAATTACATATATATATGTGTGTATACACACACACACATATATTTAGAGAGAGCGCGAGAAAGAGAGAAAAGTAAAGAATTTGGTATCATCTCTGGTATATAATATGCATTTACAAGTATCATTAATACTGTCTATTGAGAATAACAAAGATAGATTTTGGTTTAAAAATTCAATTAGAAAAACATGGAGAATAATTTTTATTTTTTGTTATTAAAAACACAATAGAAATTGGTCTCAAATCTTTTCCCATACTTGATTTCTAGCTTCAGTTATACATATAACTTAATGGACTAAGACCGTTCACCATAGGCACAGAATATTAGGGCTGGAAAGGCTAGTAGAGACCATCAGACACATCATCAGCTACATATGTGCAAGTTGAGATCTAGCCTGTCTAATTGTTTCCCAATATTTTCTGGATCTTTTTACTGTATACAGATGCAAAGTATCTTGATGAAATCTGGATGTTTAAAAAATCTGGAGGGTTTTTTGGCATCTTCAGATTTTTGGAAGAATGTCTTCACTTTTAAATTGCATGTTAGTTCCCATGCAGACAAGCCTTTGTCCTATTCAAACAAGAAACTATAATGTAAGTAAAACCTGATTTTGGACTTGAAAAAACTGGTTTTGAGTATCCATATACCACTAGAGTGCCTGGAACTGTGGAACTGATTCTTAGAGTAAATCATTACTAATGCTTATCTCATTGGGAGTTGACTTTGATAAGATAACCCAGGAGTCTCCCAATCACTAACTCAGCCATGATTAAATGTTGCTTGTGAAAACTGGGGGTGATTTTTACCTCTGACCAGTTGAATACTTATGGTATATTCTAGGAAATGTGTGTGTTGCTAAAGTGGCAACAGAGAAAAGTGGAAGGATTTCTGTATGCCATTTTCAAAACAAATTCAATGGTTTCTTTAACTGGTCTGCTAGTCCCATTATGTCAAGGATCGTATTATCCCCATATATAATATCATATTATTAGAACAGATTCTAAAACAAAAACAAAACAAACAAAAATCATACTAGCTCAAAACCTACTTCCTTCAGGGAACCTCCCATGAGTAACCATAATTTACCTAATACTTTCAACCATTCAAATGCAACCTCAGAACTCAGTATATATATATATATATATATATATATATATATATATATATATATATATATATATGTATATATATATATATATATATATATATATATATATATATATATACACTTTTGTTGTTACTTATCTCTGAATGTCTTTTGTTTTCTCTAGTTACTGATTTAAAATCTCTGCCTGTAGCAGGCAGTCCTGGATTTGAGCCTTGGCTCACTTTGAGCTGCATGATCTTGGAATAATCAGTTTCCTTATCTGTAAAATAGGGATAAAAATGGAAGTCTCTCATGGGATGGTTATGAGGGTTAAGATAACATATGAAAAGCACTTAACATAGTGCCTGGTACATAGTAGCTGCTCATCAAATGACTGATAATTATTGTCTGTTCACTTTATTTTTTCCCTGAGGGGCAGTAAGGTATATTGCGAAGAGCACAGGCTCTGCAATGAGTCAGTTCTGGGTTCCAGTTGTCACCACTTACTGTGTGCAGCATCTTGAGAAATTTAATTAACCCCTTGTGTCACTACTTCATTTCCAAAACGGGTATGTTGTAAATAATACCCAGTTCACTGGGTTGACAGGAAAGTGCCCATTATGTCCCTTTCCTCCCAATCGATTATTAGCAAGTTAACATTTATGAAGTGTATTTCAAGGGCAAGGCAAAGCACAAGGTGTCACAGGAAGTTTCAAAAGAAAATAAACGCGTGTTCACCACCACAGGCAAGGAGAGCATCAAACCAACAAAACCATGCATAGTGAATTGCTGATGATACGTTCCAATTACAGTGGGTCTCTAATCCATGCCCATGAGTATTTTCCCCAGTATGACTGTGGAGGAATTTTCAACGAGAGCCTTCTTGCTGGTATTTTTACAAGTCAGCAGATCCTCAAAGCCCAACTGAAAAATGGGGCTGATGAAAGACCCTAGAAAAACTGGAACAGTCACCGACCGTTCAGGGGCCAGTGCCACAGAAACTAGGATAAAACAAACCTCTTCTTTCTGACCACGGGCAGATAGATCTCAGTCGTGTCCGGGAGGTTAAGCCTTAGGACGGAGTGCGGGTCCATTGCCTGGATGCGGACAGAATAGGTGGCAGAAGCACCCCTTCCCAGCACCCCCAGCCTCCCCACCCCCACCACGGAGGATTTTCCTCAAGCGTCGTGACTGACCTGAGGCATGGCGCGGCTGCCCGACCCGCTGAGGAGGAGAACGCCAGTCCTCACACGGTTAAACCTCTTCCAAGGAGACTGGAGGAGGGAGGGACCCCGCCCACGAAAACGAGGATCACACCGTCCCGGGCCCCGCCCCCCTCTCGGCCCGGCCCCGCCCCCTGCCCCCGCCCCCCGCACAGGCGGGCCGCACCTGCCCGCGCGCTCACGCCCCCCGCGCGCCGGCCGCCCGGCGCGCCAGGCCTCAGAGGGGCTCGCGGCGGACCCGGCGCCCGGCCGCCGGTCCCCAGCCCGCGCCTCCGCCGCTTCCGCGCCGCCGCCCTCGGCACGCGCCCGCCGCGGTTTTTCCGCACCGCCCTGCCTCGGCGCGGGCCACGGGCGCGGGAGCCGCGGCCGCGCGCTCCTCTCCGCCTCGGGCCGCCGCCGCCGCTGCCTACCCTAACCGCTAGCCGGCCGGGCGCGGAGCTGAGGAGATCCCGGGCCGGGGCGCGCTGGCCGCCGCCGCGGTCGTCGCTGCGCTCGGGCTCCCGCGAGGACGGTGTCCTCCTCCTGCTCAGACCTCCTCAGCCCTCACCGGCCTCTCCGCACGCTTCTCAAAGCACCCCGGTCCCCACCCCCCTCACGCCCCACCCGCGGGAAGGAGGCCTCAGGAATTCAGGGGAGTGGCTGTGGGGGCGCGTCGCGGCTCCCCGCTGGGCCAGCCCCTCTCCCCAGACATGGTCCGCTCCCCATTGTAAAAGCTGCGCCCCGAAGAGGACGGAGTGGTGCTCCCGGCTCGGGGCTGCAGGGATCTCTCTGTGCGGAAGCTCTCGCATGATTTTAGGGTGGGGCGGGGAGGGCCCCGGATTTGGGGGAGTGGGGGTGGGCGGGGAGAAGGACCCAGAGGGGAAAGGACTCTGTGAGGGAGTCGCTGAGAGACTATGGGGAAGGACCAGGAGCTGCTGGAAGCTGCTCGCACTGGCAATGTGGCCCTGGTGGAGAAACTCCTGTCTGGCAGGAAAGGAGGGATCCTGGGCGGCGGATCCGGACCCCTGCCCCTGTCTAATCTGCTAAGGTAAGGACCGGCTGCAGCTCCGGGATTGCATACCTCCTTATGCATTGTGATGGATACGTCCTCCTCCTCTTCCTCCTCCTCCTGGTTATTGCACCTGCCGGCTGCCAGCGATTCATTCTGAAATTAGGCAGGAAAACAGGCAGGGTGTATGGAGAGGAGGTTTGAGCCTCCCAGGAAGATTGATGCTTCACATTCGGTAATTTTAAAATAGCCTTCCATCAATGCGTCTGTAGCTACTTTTCTCTGAGCTGTGGTGCAGAACTTGGACATGTACTAGTGTGGCTGGAAGAAAATCGGCGTTCCACCTGCTTCCCATCAATGTTTATGATATATTTGCAGGCTCGAACCCAGCCTTTTATTTGTGGTGGTTTTTTTTTGGAGTATTTAAATGAAATGGGCAGAGAAGCTATTGCGTGCATGCAATCACCCTGCAAAAACCACAGCTTTTGGTTGCTGCTACCTTCTCTTGCAGAAGGCATTTGCTCTGCTATGGGTTATGATCCCACGAAATGAAGAAAGTGAACCTTCTGATGAGATGGCATCAGTACAGGGTGTGTATAAAACTTGATGAGGCAGGTTTGGCAGCCCCAGCAGTACTTTCAGTTACCTGGACATAGCTGAGTGGAAACTTGCTTATTTGATATCGCGGGATGAAGGATGCCAAGTCGGGATCCGGATAGTGTATTTGGAATGTGGTAGAGGCCTTTTGGAGAATCTTTGGAGAATCTTTCTAAGATGACATTTTAAAAAAATGTCAAGGTCTTTATTCAGCAGGCAGTACCGTAGAAATGAAATAGCGTTGATTTGCATATTTCAAAAACTATGAACTAAAAAGTTGAATTGATGGACAAATGAAATCAATTGGGAAGGAGGAAGCCTGAAGAATATTCACTAGATAGCATTCAAGGAAAACTCTTTTTATCTAAAATCATGGCTTTTCAATTTATCCTGGACATTTTGAGAGGCATTATTCATATCTTCACCCTGAAACATCTCTTAGGCAACCCAGCTGGACTTGTAAAAAATTTTAAAAGCCCAAGTGATTTTCTTGGTTTTGAAAAGCTGTTCTGTGCTACTCTTAACAAGTGGTTAATGCAAACTTTTGAATGATGACAATGTGTTCTTTACACAGTTCTCATGTTTGTAGTGGTCAGACAATGCAGTTAATTACAGCCCTGGCTAACAGGGTCAGTGAAAACATTTGTATTACAGTGAAGTGAATTTAGTAGGAAAATAGTTGATGAGATTCAAAAAATCTCCATATGTGATCATCTATACTTGTTGATAGTGACATTTTATTGGAATGACAGTTCACTACAGAACAATGAATATTTATGGGACATCTTTTTCAGTAGGTCTTAGAAGTGATGACTCTTGTGTGTACTCCCTTGTTAAATAATTTTAACTTTCACGCACAGACAATGTGTACATATTTCAGATGATAGCTGTAGTAATTGCCCTTAGTCACAGGTAATTTACACAGATGCAGTATATCTAGTTACAGTTTTAAGTTGCAGGTAAAGCGTTTGCCAGTGGATCATATCAGTTATAAAAATGATTATAGCTAGAAACCTATATGCTGAAAGAGGTTTCTAAAAATAATCAATTCCTTTTGGAACTGAATTCTTTGAAAGACTAAAGAATTCTTTGAAAACAGGGAGAACTTCAGTAAATTTCATTGAGATAAATAGTGTTTTAAAAAGCCTATCTTTGTGATAGACCTTAAAGGCAAACATATTTTAAATACTTTCTCAGTTGTGCCATTTCGAAAAAAAGAATAGATGTCAAACTTTTAGAATAAATACCAACTCTTTAATGTCAACATTAAATAAAATATCAAAATGGTGACCCAAATTGTGCTTCTTGAGTGAGAGCTTTTCTCTTTTGCTGGTGTTGTCAGAGGTAACAGTAGTAGCTCTACAACAAGAATGCACATAGAAAACAGTGAAACTAAAAAACGTGTTCATTAGAGTATTTTGAACCAAGATGTAAAAATCAAAACCCAAACCAATAAGCATTAAACTTGGATTTACGTATCTCATACTGAATAGACAATTAAAAGTGTCTTAGAAGGAAATGGGAGTTGAAATTGTACTCTTTGGGTGATCCTTTGCATAAAATGAAATTCCTAAAAGAAGGCACATGTTATTTAGTTGTCACTTTATTTCATAAATGATTGTCATCAGAAATTTTTTACAGAATAATGGAAAATGTGGCCCCTCCCCCTTCAAACATAATGACACTCTGAAATTTTAAAATGTTTTGGAATGAATTGTGGAATAGGTTTGCCTCTCCTATCCCCCCTCCGTTTATTACTTGTGTTGTGTAATAAGTTTTAGATCCCGTGCTGCTAAATGCTTACATGTATCATTTAATTCTTATATCAACCTTAAGTGATCCTCATTTCATAGATAAAGGACTAAAGAGATAGGAAGATTAAGAACTTGCCCAAGGTCACATAATTAGTAATGGCAAAGATTTGAAATTCCTTGATTTAAATTTGCTTTACCACATCTTACATCTTATTCATTGGATCTGTTTTATTCACAAAAGTTTAAGGTATATGGTTGAGAATGTCATATCTGAATATTTTTGTTTTACAATGTATATTTTAATTTAAAAATCTTTATATATTTTTTCTAATTACAAATCTCATGACTGTGCTTTGAGGGATCACTAGTTAAGAACTTTTGTGAAAATGCCTTTGATTACATATTACCTACTAAGTGAGCAAGTGTCTATGTGATGGGGAATCAGGTATGATTGGGTGACATTGCAATTTTCGGCAAAAGTAAGAATGACATTGAACAAATATAAAAATCTCTCTAAGCCTCACTATCTTCTATAAAATGGGAATAGTGTATATGGCGTTGTTGTAAGTATTAAATGAGGTGTAAAGCATGAATGCAGAGCATTTAGCACATTGGTGTTCATCGTTAGTGCTAGCATTTCTCATGCAGCTCTAAAGCACTGGACTTATTTCTTAAGATCTCAATGACTACCAATTTGCTTCATATTGGACTGGGAGTAAATTTCTATAGTAAGTTTACCATTAGAAGCAGACTCTTCGTAAAGATGGGGTCTTTTATTAGAACTTCTCACCTATAGGAATTACCTCTGACATCCTTTACCAGTTAGTTATTCCAGTCCTGTTAAACCCTCCAATAATTAGATCCATTCCATTTTTTGACAGCTCTAATTATTTAAAAAAAAAAAAAAAATCCTACTATTGAGTTGAAATCCATCTCCCTTTAATTTCCAGGAGTTGGTACCAGTTTGGCAATGTGGGTCAATCTAAAGTAGTTTAATTCATCTACCAGCACAGTTGTTCAGGCACATGCATTTAGCTATATTATTTTCTTATAAATCTTCTATGTTTTTTCATGGCAGTACACTCATTTCCTTCAACCTTTTGTCATGTGGCACCAGAGCATAGGTGAACTTATATTTTCATACTTTTTGCTACTCTCTTTTTTCTTCTTTGCATATTCTCAAATTTTGCAACGACTCACAGTGTGGTGAGCAGAAATGAACACAAGGGCATTAGATGTCATTTGACCAGTGTAGAATATACTGGGACTTGATATACTGTTGAATTAAAAAGCAAAACAGGTTACAAAATAGCATTGTAATAGTATGATCCTTTTTTTTGTTTTAAAGATTAATTGGGGAAGGGAACAGGACTTTATTGGGGAACAGTGTGTACTTCCAGGATTTTTTTCCAAGTCAAGTTGTTGTCCTTTCAATCTTAGTTGTGGAGGGTGCAGCTCAGCTCCAGGTCCAGTTGCCGTTTCTAGTTGCAAGGGGCACAGCCCACCATCCCTTGAGGGAGGTCAAACCAGCAACCTTGTGGTTGAGAGGGTGCGCTCCAACCAACTGAGCCATCCGGGAGCTCAGCACAGCTCAACTCAAGGTGCAGTGTTCAATCTTAGTTGCGGGGGACGGAGCCCACCATCCCTTGCGGGACTCGAGGAATTGAACTGGCAACCTTGTGGTTGAGAGCCCACTGGCCCATGTGGGAATCGAACCAGCAGCCTTCGGAGTTAGGAGCATGGAGTTCTAACCGCCTGAGCCACTGGGCTGGCCCCAGTATAATCCTTTTTTAAAAAAAATGAAAAATAAGTGTGTGAACACTTATAATGCGCATTAAGAAATCTGGACTGATAAACACCAAATGTAAACAGTATTCATCTTTGAGTGGCAGAACCGTGAGTGATCTTTTTGTTTACATTTTCCAATATTCTACAATGAGCATGTATCATGTGATGAAAATAAACTAGCAGCTATTTAAAACATGATACAATGAAATTATTACCTTCTTATTATTGATCTAAGATCTACTGTAATGTAGGCCAATATTTTCTGAGCTATCTAATGGTACTGGCTCACACTGGGCACATACTCAATTAAATCTTCCAGGTATTTTTTTTTCCAATGACTTGTGAAGCCATGGTTCCCCTATCTGGTACTTGTAAAAGTGTTGATTGAAAGTAAATGATTCCTATTACATTTAGTCTTATTTGTTTTAGCCTATATTCATTATCTAGATCTTTGTGAATCTTGAGTCTATCTTCCAACATATTCGCTTGTCTCCTGTGCATGATCTTTAGATTTAATAAGCATGTTTTCTGTAACTGGAATTCAACACACCATGATATATTGCTAAAGAACCTCTCTTCTGATTAGTATAAATTTACAAGCAGCAATTTTTATGCATAGCATTTCTACCAACACTGAAGCCACTTAATAGAGCTATTTGTCAGCTACTTCTTTCCAATATACCTGTGAGAATATTGTGAGGTATTTTATTCACTGCCTTTCCAAATTCACGCTATGTTCTTTTTATGACATTCCTTTGATCTACGCCTTTAGTAGTAAGTCTATGAATTCCACCCAAATCAGGTTACTTTATTATAGCTTGTTTTTGGTAGTGAACCATTGATGATGCCTAATTTTTATGCAAATTCCTCCCACTCCCTTGCATCTAATTCTTCTGGGTCTGGATACTTACACTGATTTAAAGCAGCTAAGTGTCTCTTAGGATCTCTGTCTGTTTGGAACTTCAAAAATCTCTTAACATTATTTGTTTACCCTTTCTGGTTTGAGAATATTTCTCACTAGGGAAGACAGAAGCGAAATAGAAATTAGGAAGAGTCAGATTCTTGGTGTTGTTCAATGTCATAGGAAATTCTCTTGTGGTCTAAAACCATCCACAGTTTTACTGGTACTCTGTCAGAGCTCAAGGTTACATTAGCTACCATAGCCAGTGAACTTTTGTATCTCCTTTCTTTTTTTCAAACTTAGCTGAAAGGGACATTAGAATTTTCCCAGGACAAGTATATACTACTCTTTTGTGTGTTTTTCAATTATGCCCCTCATCACCCCTTTTTGTCCTTGAAGAAATCTGAGCTCATCAGAGAATTCAAATTGATTGCCTCTCTCCTTTTCCTTCCTCCATATTATATGTGAAATTTCGTTTTATTTAACATATGTTTCATGATACAGCTGCAAAACCTTTTAAAGTGTCTTTCTTTGGTACAACTGCCTTTTAATCCAAACAAAATTAATTCCCATTTAAAATGTATACTATTTCTTTATTAGTGAGTCTAGAGTAAGAATTATTTGTATTTTAATAAAATAATAAAAAGTTTATTAATGTTTCCAAATGTACTTAGTGTTTTTTTTTTTGGTTTTTTTTTGTACTTGGTTTTCTTAATACCTCAAAGAGGCAAGTACTATATAAAGTGTATTTAGTAAATTCTTGTTCTCAAGACTTCCATGTGAAAAAAGTAGATAAATTGGATAAAAATAATATTCTGATCACTAAAGACATATAAACCAGATAACTTATAATTTTTTTTTTCAGATTCAGGATTCAGTTTATGAAGTTTTTGGTGAGGGGTACAAGGAGATAAGGGGCAACTCGGAAGCATTATAATTTTTACAATTACTTGGGCAATTGTGGTTATTCTGATTCTGACATAAGACACTACCAGGGAAACTGCATTGGTTAAGTGGAATAAATCACAAATAGAGCAGCTAAACTGCATGAAAATGTTGTATCTATAAAAATAGTCAACTTGCAAGTGGGTTATCTATTTTAGATAGTAATGATGTTTGAAGCGGTGATTGCACCATTATGTTCAGGGAGCTGTGTCTGCCAGAGTGAACGGTGCCAGCTGCATGATGGGGAGGGAGGAGAGAGGAGAGGGAATTTTGGGATTGACCTCTTTCTCTACTAAGCAGGGTTTTCAGCTCCCTCTTCATAACGGTGAGGCTCATTTGTAGCAAGGAATTAGGACAACCGGCCTGTGACTACTACGCATCTCGTTTGTACTTACATTGCCCAACACCTCGTGTGTCTCAGGGGTTTCTTACAGTAGATGGAAGAGTGGAGCAGGTCTTCACTGACATAATGCAGGAGCTCACGATACTCAGTAATGCATCTGCCGACATAGCAATTTGGCCTCTCAGGTGATGATAACCACAATTTGATTCGTTCAGTTGTTTATTGAAATAGTTTACTTAATTATGCATTTGGGATAATTTTGGAAAATTCTTTCAAGGAGCCTATTATAGAACATTCTTCCTAAGTATTTAACTAGAAATGGAAGTTGACCCTAAGTCAAATCAAGGATTAGAAAAGACTAATTTCAGAATCTTAAGGTATTTAACATTTGATGCACTTGAGTGTATCTTTGGTTTCTATTTTGAACATAGTGCAGCATAGTTTTAGTTACTTGAAATAGGATGAATTTGGGTTATTCATCATATTTTGACACGAGAGAGTATTTTATATTTGAAAAAGCAGGAATTTACGCAGAACTTCATCTGTGTTCCAGTTCTATCTTATGTACGTGATGACATGGTCATGTAAACCATATGGCAGGCAGAGGCATAATGCCAGTTGAAAACCCAGTGAATTTTCCTGTGTAACACAGGTCTAGGAACTCTTCTTAGAGTCCAGTTTTCTTTTTTTGCATCAGTAGGACAGCAAGTGATTTCTACATTTGTGTTAAACCTGGGTGAGGATTGAAATTTTGTGATTTATTTAACAGGATATCTTCATGAATCTGTCTGTAAAATGGAACTTTGATTCAGTTGTGCTGCAGAGATATTTGGGTTCTATTGTGTTGTGAGAGCAGCTTTATTTAAAGTGGTTAATTCTAGTTAAGTGAACTGAAACAATCAGCTTAAACTTGTCACTATTCTTTGATCAAATTGTATCAAATCTTGAATGATGGATTTGGGCTTAAAAGGCTAACCTATTTTCTTAGTGCTGGTTTGAGATATTTGTTCCCTATACAACATTTCCTTTAACCGTTCCTGGCCAAATCTCTTTTTCTAGAAAGAAAGCCTTTTTTATGCATTCAAATTACTACAAGTTCACCCTGGTTCTAGTTTTTGTGCCAACTGTCCCTCTCCTAAGGGGGCGCAGATTTTGTGTGAGATGTAGAACTGGAATGGGCTGTGTAGTGAAAAGTAGATTAAGAAGAAGGAATATTGAATTTACAGAGTTTGCTTTCATCATCTCTAGTTTCCTCCCTCCCTCAATGTTAATTTCTCCACTAACCTCATGGACTCAGTGTCCTCATTTCTTTCCTAACTTTACACCATCACCAAAAACTACTTCTGGGAGCTCACAGTTAATGCATACTGAGATGTGATTGATTGATAAATGCATTTAGGAAGAGGATGCTCTTTTTGTGTTTTCATTTTAAGGTAAAACAAAACTTGAGGACAAATAGTAAAGCTTTGGAACGCTTTTTTTTTTTTTTTTAAGATTTTATTGGGGACGGGGAACAGGACTTTATTGGGGAACAGTGTGTACTCCCAGGTCTTTTTCCAAGTCAAGTTGTTGTCCTTTCAATCTTAGTTGTGGAGGGCACAGCTCAGCTCCAGGTCCAGTTGCCGTTGTTAGTTGCAGGGGACACAGCCCACCATCCCTTGCGGGAATCGAGGAATCAAACCGGCAACCTTGTGGTTATGACCTACTGGCCCATGTGGGAATCAAACCGGCAACCTTTGGAGTTAGGAGCATGGAGCTCCAACCGCCTGAGCCACCCGGCCGGCCCCTGGAGCTCTTGTAGTAGAGCTGATGGAGTGGGTTTGGCCAGATTTGCAAGAGGGTGTTGGATAAAGGTGGTCATTTATCCTTCCTTCTGATAAGGCTGCTGCTGTACAAGGGCAAAGGGATTTGGTTGGAGATGTGAGAAATGGGGTGACACAGGGCTGGTGCTGGAAAAGCCTTTTCTTTTTGCTGCTTGTTTAGTCTCTAGAACATTTTATTGGATATCTGTTTTATTATATACCCATCTTAGGTATCAGCATATGGCATGTTGTTTGCTTGTTTCTAGAAGTTATTCCTTAGATGTACATATTTATTATATAATCATGGATGACAAAGATATGCTGTGCAAATGTTTAAGAGATTTAATATCTAATATGGTTTGAGATTCACATTCTTTTAAATGCATTTTCTTGGGTTTTAAAACAATCTATGTTGCAAGGTGACTTCAGTATGTAGACTATTTCGTACACCTGTGTTTCACTGTTCGAGGGAGGCATTTGAAATTCTGACCTCTGGATATCAATTAGCATTCCTCCGCATTAAAGTTTCCTTCCTTGTTTTCTTTCTTTGCCTGAATTACTACTTAACTCCTTTGAGTCTTTAATACCTCTAGTAACTAATCTGCATTTGAAATGTTTTATGTATCATCATATAAATATGCTAAATATAGTATCTTGTGTTTTGAATATACCAGAAAACTGCTATATTTACTTACAGAATTATTCCTGTTTTGTAGAGCTATTTTACTGCTAGTGGTGGTGACCTAGGAGTGAGTAGGAATGAGCGTGGGGGCGCAGCAGAATGTTCTTTGGCGTGGGAAACTCCAGCAATGGGCTAGCCAGGGACAGAGTTGCATCTTGTTGTTGGCTTGCTTTGGCTAGAGACCATAGTGGTCTGTCACTCTGAAGGATGACAGAAGCTTCGAAGACATATCAGAGAAGGTGAAGAATTACGAATAATGATAAACCCATTTCCTACACATTTTTCCACTGGTATGTTTTATGCTGTGTATTAGGGTGTATTTAGACCAAAACTTATTAATCAAGGAACCAAATACTCTCCAACTAACCAAAGTCAATCAGGATTTTATGGGGCACTGACATCTAAGAACAGTGATAACAAAGAATGACCACTCATTTTAGCAACTGTTTATTGAGTACCTTGAGGATTCTAAAATGGAATGAGATCATCTTTGTCTGTCCCCAAGTACTTGCAGAGTAATGGGACAGACATGTCAACAAAGAGTTAAAAATAGTGTGATATGTGCTATAATGGAAGTATGGAAATATGCTACAGGAATGTGAAGAGCAAGAAGGAGGCGCCCTTCGTTCCATCTGGGAGGAGTAGTCGGGAAAATTCAGAGAGACGGAGACTCTTGAATCTTGTTGGATGAGTAGGAGTTTGCCAGGCGAGCAATTTGGGAGAAAGGCGTTTCAGCCTGACACGGGCGGCAGAGCCTGAGTGGGGGTAAGGAAGACATTGGCACAGGGGAAGATGTGGCAGTAAACAGGAGGATTGGTTACAGACAGCGGGATTTATCGAGCAGGTCTATGTACTAAAGAGAACAGAAGCCAAGTTTTCACTATTGAAGGAATTTACAGATATAGGAAGGAAGAAACCAAAATGAATCCTGCCTGTGGAGTTGGGTGGGAATTAGACAAATCATTGTAAACTCACAGTTTTCAATAAATATAGATATAGATGTAAATGTGTGTTTTTCTGTGTGTGAACATATCGTTTTCACTAATGAACATACCCAGGAACCAAATCTTAGCTCTGATTGCCATTTTCCAATAAAAGGAACCATGGCTTCTTAGAGAAATGATTGATCCAGGAGTGAAACAGAGAAAGATGAGTCCTGGAACATTTTATGATGCCAAAAGCAAGAAAATGCTCAAAAAATGACTCAAAGAAGCCAGCCTGAAAGGGCTTGTACTGAAGTCTGAGAAAATATAAGTATCAGAATTAATAATGAAGACTGGCATATTCAAATAGTTTAAGTGTGCCTCTCCAAACTAGTTATTACAAAGGGAAGAAGAGTGATTGTACGGGAAGCCTGACAGGTGTTTTCATAAGCAAGTGATAAACGAGAACATTGTGAGCAACAGGACGAATCTCCTACGCAGACATCCTCTTGCCCCTTCCAGGCTGTACTCCTTTTGCCAGTTCACATCGACAGAAGGATGCCCTTGTTATCGTGCTTGGGGTCTAACCCTTGCACAGGGTCACCCTGGCATGTGGATGCCCTCTTCACCCTGTTTGGACTCTGACACCCCATGTCTGGATGTTCACTTCTGCCACCGCTACCTGGATATCCTCGTCACCCTACTTGGGTTCTGACCTCTCACATCACATACCCCTCTAGGGGACACCCTCTCTAACTTGGTTCAGCTCTGATACCCCACACTCAGCTGCCCCCAATAAGGATATTTTCCTCCACTAGTTTGGGCTCTGTCACTTCACTGTGGGTCACTGTGGGTCTCCCTCTTCCTCTAGTGTGAACGCCTGTCTTTCTCTGCCCTACTAAATGGCTTTGGGAACTGAGTTGTTCAGGAAGAGAGGGAAATGAGGAGGAAGGAAAAGAAAAAAAGAGAGCAGAAGCTGAGAGTAACATAATGCTCTTATTTTTCATCATCATCATCATCATCATCATCATCATCATCATAATAAAATCTCTCCAAGTCAGCAATGCCTGTACCCCTGTGTTGGAAGAAAATAGGCTATGGGCAATTAAGAATACCAGGTACCATGGAGATTATGACCAAAGCTTGAGTCCTGTGTGGCAGTTCTCCTGGACACTATTTTTCCTTGTATTTTGGAGGAAAGATGATGATAGTTTGATAGGCTGGTCAGCACTTTGCTTTTTTTTTTTTTTTTTAATTGGGGAATATTGGGAAACAGTGTGTTTTTCCAGGATGTCAAGTTGTTTTTTTCAATCTAGTTGTGGAGGGAGCAGCTCACTGGCGCATGTGGAACTCGAACTGGCAACTGTGGTATTAGGAGCACCTTGCTTCAATCACTAAGCCAACTGGCTGCCTGCCGGCGGCTCAGCTCCAAGCTCAAGCCATTGCTTCTCACTGGTCCATGTGGGAATCAAACTGGTGACCTTGGTGTTATGAGCACCATGCTCTAACCACTGAGCAACTGGCCGCCCTGCATTTTTTTATGAGCTTTTTCTTTCATGAATGTTGTTGTAGATATGTACCATGTTTCCCTGAAAAGAAGACCTAGCCGGACAATCAGCTCTAATGCGTCTTTTGGAGCAAAAATTAATATAAGACACGGTCTTATTTTACTGTAAGATCGGGTCTTATATTAATTTTTGCTCCAAAAGACGCATTAGAACTGATTGTCCGGCTAGGTCTTATTTTTGGGGAAACATGGTATTAGGTTGGTGCAAAAGTAATTGCGGTTTTTGCAATTATATTTTTAGCCTTTTAAACCGCAATTACTTTTGCACCAACCTAATAGTAGGCCTTCAGATTGAATGCGAGACAGAAAATCTTTATATTTTTCCCTCTGTTTAGCTAAAAGTCTTTATGATAATTGTCAGTGAAATGCCTTCTCAAGAATTTCAGCAAGATGATGATAATGCAAAAGAAGAGTTATAAAAGCACTGGAATAGTAACTGTCATTCACTGAGGAAGTTGAGTTTGCAGAATTTGATAGAGATAAGAAGTTCAGCAAGTAGGTTTTTCTTGTTATATGATAGTCCCACTATGATTTTTAAAATGTCAGAAAAACATTATGTCAGGACATTGACCAAGTATATTTTAAAATATGATAACTCTGCACAGGTCTTATAAAAATCATTATTGGCCCAAATGAACCAGGACAGTAAATAATACATACTGGAGATTTCTCAGACTTTAAATTATTACAAGGAATCCATATCTAGAAACAAATCCATGCAAAGAAACTTTCAGTAAGCATTGATATAGCTGAAAAATACCCTCCTTATTTGCAAAAATTGGTAAAATAGTTTGGGAGCATTGCAAAAATAATTCATTACAGTTATAGTTCGTACTTTAAAAGACCATTTGGCTTTTCATGCCAAATTCAAGAAAAAATAAGCATCAGGCAGTGTTATAAGTTGCTGCTATTATTTTCTAGGTCTGGGAAAACAAGCTCAATGGAAAGATAATAAAAATTTAGGTTTTACAATCTAATAAGGGAATGAAACAGGCCTGGTTTGAAGCAACCTGCTTAATGTACAAGGTACCATCTAGGGATCTAAAGAGATCGTGATTCCTATCTACTCTTTTCTTACCGCCTTACCTTTTCTTATCATCAATAGCACCTCTAGTAACATATGACCTTTTCATGATATGTCTGTTTGTATCTTGGCTTTCTATTTTTATGGAACCCTTGGGCTTCCATAGAAATGGTTCTTTGCAGGTGTAGTGTTCATTAGCAGAACGAGGGACCACACAGAGTATCTATGCAACCCATTTCCTATTCCCTTCAAAATCCTTCCAGAACTCTTGAATCTGGGATTGGCAGATACTGTTTCCTCAGCAATGTGATCCACATGTTGTTTCTTTGATGGACAGGAGTTGAGGAAAAGAGTTCAAGATACGTGTCTAATGTGACCTTCCTTGGAGGTCTTGCTTGCTTGCTCTTTACAGGGTGATGGGGTTTTATTGGATGATACAAATAAAAAAAGTTGAACTGCCAGGAGTTGGAAAGGCTCAGGAGGACAGGCTCATATAGCATATTTTAGGGGCTGCTAGATTGCGTTGAGCCTGGCCTCATGATTGGGTGGTAAAAGAGGACAAAAATCTCAGAAAAGGGCCATGTGGAAACATTTATTACCTTGACTACTTTGTGAACTTCTTGAGAAAATACACCAAAACCAGAAGTATTTCTTCACTTTACCTTTTCCACTTGCTCTCTGTTATGCTTATCTCACTTCTTTAAAAAGCCAAAATACTTTGTGACACAATTGGGTACCTTGTCCAAGGTGACAGTGGTGTTTGCAATGTTATAACTGTTGGGGAGTTTCCAATAGTAAAGTCACTCAAAATGAATGCCCACCTTTCTCTTTTCCCTAGTTATTGGCTATAAACATGATCCAGACTCCTACCATTCTGGTTTTTTAAAAAATATATATTTATTTTAGATCAGTGAGAAACTCTTTAGAAAGCCCTTGGTGACTCTTATCCTGTTTCCTCAAAAATAAGACATAGCCAGACCATCAGCTCTAATGCGTCTTTTGGAGCAATAATTAATAGATACTCTGTGTGGTCCCTTATATAATATAAGACCAGGTATTGTATTATATTATATTGTATTGTATTTTATTATATAAGACCCGGTCAGTAAAATAAGACCGGGTCTTACGTTAATTTTTTGCTCCAAAAGACGCATTAGAGCTGATGGTCTGAGTAGGTCTTATTTTCGGGGAAACATGGTAGTTGACTATGGATCCTGATCTGAATTGAGAACATTAATCTAGAGTCACAAGTTTATACAGATTCAGACAAAGTTCAAGGTTTTCCTGTTTCCTCTGTAGTTAACATTTCTAGGTTTCCTCCCTCTTTTTTCTCTGATTTCCTTCCAATAGTTCAGCTGTTTTCCCTCAGCAACTCAGCTGTGTCAGCTTTTGTTGGTAAACCCTATGGCCAGGAAACTAGAAAATGCTCTGTGATCAAAGAGGAACAGAAAAATTAGGAAACTTAACAAAAAGAAAGTTAAGAGAAAGAGACATGGTTTGACAATGGTTTTCTCAAGGTAATTTATGTGACTAATTCAGGTAAATATCTAGGAGGCCAGAGATCTGTCTTGGGAGTGTGTAAGGGAACTGCATGGATAGATGTTCACAGCCTAGAAGAAAAGGGTCAAGTTTATCCCCAGACGTTCAGGGCACTACCTTGGCTTTTAGAGGTAGCACTTGTGCTTTTAATCTATTTCTTAGAAAGGTTATTTCCAAACATCCGTAAATGTGAATCTTAAAAGAATTCTCTACATTCCACATTTATACAGTCACACATTTTGCTAGTATTTCATGAATCTCCTGCTCTTTTTGCAAATAAAGTGCTCATTTTGGCTGTTTTCCAGACATGACAGTTGGTGGACATGCTTCAGTAGAGAAAAGGAAATTTCCCCTGCTTATCTACTCTCTCCCGTCTGCCCAAGATAGTGTGTCTGTCAATTGTGACCTGATTTTGAAATAATTTATTAAATAGAGGAAGGCATGATGTTATTTAAAATGTTGGTATGACATTGACTTTTAGTCCTTTATAATAAGCTTTTGACTAGATTCTCTGGGTGAGCTGAGGTTTATTGCTCCTGGGATTTTAGAAATTTCTTAACTCCTTCTGGGACTTTGGACTCTGTTCACTGTCAAATAGGAGTAGTGTTTACTCAGGAAATTAAACATGCTGTTTATTCAGAAAATGAAGCATGCTGTATTTTTTTTTTTGCCATGAAAACAGTATTTTGGAAATATATTATCAGTTAGACTGCTTAAGAAAACAGATAAATAAATATAAAATACCTTTGGTTAGAGTTTATTTTTTTCATGAAATACGTGGACTTATTTTTCATGGTAAAATTTAATGTGTGCAATAGACAGTAATTTAAAGTTTTAAATTCATAATCTTTTCAATTGAAGTTGGGAGAAAAGTCCAAATGAATTATGTTTCTTTTAAAAAGTATGATCCTGGGTTTTAAAAAATTGTTACTATTAATATCTATCCTAAATATATACTCTAATTGAGTCCTCTCTCCTGTACTCTAGACATGCTATTCCCAGGGACCTATTGAGCATCTCTCCCTCAGTAGAGATAGTAAACTTGAAGTGTTCATTCTCTTTACCCACAGTTCGCCTCTGCCTCTTGCTTCACTCCTCTGTGTTAGTGGAACCACTATGTAGCATTCATCTAAGCTAGAAACCCTAGAGCAGGGGTGTCAAAACTGCGGCCCGCAGCCCAACTGCGGTCCACAATCCATTGTTAATTGGCCCACAGCAAATTCCAAAAATATATTTAGTTTACTTAAATAAACCACGTGAGGCAATAGATACTTCACCTCGAGTGAGTGGCCCAGCTCTTTGTGTATTTTACCGCATATGGCCCTTGGTGAAAAACATTGAAAAAAGTTTGGACACCCCTGCCCTAGAGCACCCTTGAATCCTCCTTCGCTCTTACGTACATTCAGTACGACCACTTCCAACATTAGCCCTTCCAACTCATTCCTTCCTTTGCCATTAAGGAATTGTTCTAAAACAAGTTACTTTCTGACTTAGAAATTCGTGGCTATCTGTTGTTTAAAGAAGAAAGCCCAAACTCATTGGCGTATCATTTGAGGCCTTTTGTGATTTGGCTCCTTCCTACCTGCCTCATTTCCCACTGGTTCTCTGCAACAGCAGCCTCCAACCGTACCTGAAAATCTTGGTGTTGTTAGCAGGCGTCATAGACTTTCTACTCTTGCTCCCCCTGGAATACTCATCCTTCCCTGTGTGCTCAGTGAAGCCCTGTTTGTTCTTCTAGTCTCATTCCAGCATAATCATCTCTTCTGAAAGCTGTGCCTGAGCTTTGTCTTCTGTGCGTCCCTGTACCTTGTACACGTCTCTATTTTTAGCACTTAGAGTACTGCACTGTAATTATTTGTTTGCATGTTTGCCTTTCCTCTAGACCCTGAACTTCTTCATTCCTGAAACCTTGGCTAGTTTATCTTTTTAAATTTAATTTAATTTTCATTTTTATTTTTTTACAGTGAAAATTTTTTATATTTAGAATTAGCCAGCTGGACTCAGTTTACATGATCCTAATTTTGTTGGCAACATCCAAAGCATCATCATAGTCAGGCGCCAGTCAAACACATGCCTTCTTCTCTCCATCAGGCCTGATCAGGGTACGTTGACCTTGGCCATGTCAATATCACAGAGCTCGTTCACAGGCTGTTTGATGTGGTGCTTGTTGACCTTGACATTCACAATGACACAGTGTATGTTGTCTTCTATCTTCTTCCTGGCTGACTCTGTAGTTAGGGGGACTTGACGATGCCACAGTGGTCAAGCCTGTTTCTCCAGGGGGTGTTGTCTCTTCTGAGGGTATTGGGGCTGCCTTTGGATCCGCAGTGTCTTGGGCCTTCGGAAAGAGGGTAACGTGTAGATCTTCTCTTTCTGTGACCGTGGATGCCTTTCAACACTGCTTTCTTTGCTTTCAAAGACTTTGCTTTGGCTTTGGCTTTAGGAGGGGCAGGGGCTTCCTTCTTTGCTTTCAGTGCCATCTTTGTGAAAAGCTAGTAATCTTTTAAAGTGCTGTACAAATGTCATCATTTTATGCTAGAACATATAGGACATTCAGAAAATTATTTGTTGAATAACTAAATGAGTAACTGTGGAATGGGGCATACTGATGGCGCATAGTTTGGACTATGTATATCTGGACTATATCTTTGAGTGCAATTATTGACTGAGAACAGGGGTTTGGTTAGCAACCTCAGTGCTGAGAAACAGTAAATCATTGTTTAGAGCACCTATTAGGCGCTAGGTACTCTGCTCGTCACTGTACATGTATTAGTTTACAGGACACTGAGACCTAGAGAAATTTAGTAACTGGACCAAGTGAGTAACTTGAGTAAGTAAGTAAGCAACACAATTGGATTTGGAATCCATAACGTTTGCCTCAAAAACTAATATTCTCTCCTCAGTACTGGAAAATTATTAGAAGTGGGGGCAGGGGGAAACATTTTAAAACAAAGGCAAGCAGTGTTTTCAGAGTAAAAGACAATTTGGAACCATAACTCTTACTATGGATTGTAGAGATACCCGGGAAATGTTTTGGAAGAGGCCATAGTAAGTTCTTGCTCTTAGTAACTTTGAATAAATGAAAGAATGATGGAAAAGTTGATAAAGTGGAGGGAGCTAAGAAAATTAAGTAAAAAGAGGGAAAAGATTTATTTAAGATAATTTTGTTTAGTAAATTTATATCAGGTTAAAGGGAATGCTAGTGTTCATTGAGCACCTAGAAAATGCTAGTCTTATAGATTTATAATCTCCTTATCAATTCTCACAGCAAACCTACGAGGTATTATTTTCCACATTCACATGTGGTTAAAGTCCCATATACACTTTAGCCTTAAAATACGTTAAACATCTTGCTCAAGGTCATGTAGACAGAACCCAGTAGAACTTGAGTTCAAGCCCAGTTGTGTATGACTCCATCTCATGAGTAATGGAGACAATCTCAGTTGTAGCATCAGATATATCAGTGCAGCTGCAATGTAAATAAATTGACATGATGAGATAACGAGGTGTTATACAGAGACAAAATCAGTCCAACCAGGTGGATCCTTTGTGATGACTCAGTTGGTAACCGCTATTTTTATACTTCTAGAGGGAGAAGGAATGTAATATAGTTATGATCTCCTTTTCTTGAAAACCCTGCTTGTTGCTCTAAAATTGAGAAAATGCGCCAATTAAACATAACATTAAAACTGTTTAATAACTGATAATGCACACTGACCAATTATGTGGACGCTGGCTCTAACCATGTGGAGAGGCTGGACAGTGCATTCTGGCTTAGTATCAATTTGCTCTGTGCACAGGCTAGTGGGCTAGATCTGTTTTAGAAGCTCCAGTTATCTGTAAAGCTGAGAAGCAAAGACTTTTTAGCATGCATTGTGTTATGGAATTATTCTGCCACTAGATTAATTTGTTACATATGCTAAACCAATTAGCATTTATAGTGAGAATGACATTTAAGGAAAACGAAAGGAGATGCAGTAGAATAATGAAAGTCTCATTTACATGATGTACCACCTTGCCTAAGACCTAAAAAAAGCTTTACCAGTTTGGTATTTGGTTTCTGATTTGTCCATCTGTTTGTTCATTTGCTCATTCATTCATTCTGTATACTTTAATTTTGAGACTGTTATTTCTGTCAATTCTGAGAAAGGATTTTTCTCTTTTTTTCTTTTTAAGCTATGGAATAGGGGTGATCTAATTGTAATCAGCATAACTGAACTATTTATTTACATATCTGACATATATTAAGCTTTAAGTTATTTAAGGGTACAGACCATGCATTTTTTTAATGCTGCCAACCTCTAATGCCTAACATAGTACTTCAATAAATATTTTAGTGGCTGAAAGAAAGAACTCAGAATTCAGTCAGTCTAAATGTATGTTCTTTGCAACTCAAGCCTGCAGGTTATTGGTTCATGTATTTCTTCAGTGACCATGTCATGAGCTCTTAAAACCTGTAAATGGCTGTTTTACAGATAGGCAGCAGCTCCTAAGGTGACTACAGAAAGAAGAGATTAAATGCCAGGACTTCAGAGTTAGACAGGAGAAGGCCTTTTAAAGATGGCTCTGATGTGTAGTGTCAAACCATATTGTCACCCTGGGATGTAGGGAGCAATAGCTGATTAACATTAGTCAGGTTGGAGTGGAGACTAGACTGTATAGAGATCCAAGTCCAGAAAACAAGGGGTTAAAGCCACCCATTTTCCATGATGAGAAGCAAGCCAGGGAGTTTTGGAACTGGGTGGAGGCAACAGTGTCTCAGGTGCCGATGTCAGGAGGGAGCTAAGGATCTGAGGGCCAGTATATCATAGCAGTGCTGGGAAAAAGGCAGTTTCAATGGCTGAGGCAGACAAAGAGCCTGGGAACACAGTAGGGAGGCCAGGGAGAAGAGAGAGTGATCTTGAGCCTAAGGTAGGTTTTACTTGATTGTTGGGCTAGTTGTAGGTCTTAGATTAGAGTGAAGTACCTTTTGAGCTAGATTTCTCCACATTGGTACTATCCATATTTTGGGCCAGATAATTCTTTATTGGGGGTGGGGAAGGGTAGTCCTTTGTCATGTAGGATTGCTGCATCCTTGGCCCACTAGATGTTTTGGAGATGTATGAAGCAAGTGGCTGCTGCTGACTAAAGAAAGAGTGAGGGGAACTGTGATTATAAGTGACTTGGTAAAGGTTACATCTTTTCATATGAATTCCAAAGGCATCCAGGACCTAAAGCAACCTAATCGTGAACACAGGTTGGCAGAGATGAAATAAATACCAAAAAAGAAAGAAGGCTTTGCATTTGCAAATGCGTGGAAATGTGAACTATTTTAGATTGTCATGGAGAAATAGTATTTGGAGAAAGGAGATTGGAGTTGAATAGTTAGCCATAGTTTGGGGTGAACTTTAAAAGTTCAGTTAGAAAGTTTAATTAGCCTGGAATTAGGGCTTGATCAGTCTGAGATTGGCCAGGAATGAATGTTAAAAGAACTCCTGGATTGAAGAATTTATTTTTATTAGTTTTCAATTTCCTATTTTATTTTTAAAAGTAGGAAAGAAAGTCCTTTAATTTAAAAAAATCAGGTTAATTTTTGGGTATTTGGTCCTAACCACCTGACATTACCTACTTCACATCTGTTCAGCAACTTTCCAGTATAATATAAAATAAAATAAAATCCTAAAAGCTTTGTGGAGGGTGTGTAAAACAAAACAAAACATAAAAACAAGTCACATAGAGATGACTGGAAATCAGAATGACATCAAATTTTTAACAGCAACTCTGGATTATAGAGACAGTGGTGCAATGTTTTCAAAATTATGAGGGAAAATGATTTTCAGCTCAGATATCTCTATTCAGCCAAACTATCTATTAGATCTGAGGATAGATAAAGAAGTTCTAAGACGTAGAAGGATTGAAACATTTATGTCTATGTGTTCTTTCATTGAAAGCTTCTGGAGGATGAACTTGCGTAAAATGAGGGAATAAGTAGAGAGAAAGCCAAAGGATGCAGGAAACAAAGGATTCAATATAGGAGAGCAAAAAGGTTTCATGGAAACAGCTGTTCCCTAGGCTTAGAGGGCAACTCGTCCAGATTGGAGGAAATGGATGGACAACTAGGGGAGGGTTGTGGGAGGAACAGATAGAAACAATGAAGTATTTGGTATGTTTGAACATTTGGAAAAAATTGACAGTTGACACATTTGTTGGACTTGGGGGAAAATACTGACAGGTAATGGGAAACTAAGCAAATGAAACAAATGATTATTAGCTTTAGAAAGATGTTTTTATTAAGTATGGAAACATCATATTACATTATCTGGCTCAGTAATGAATATGTAGTCATAATGAAGTGTAAACACTGACTACTGATTTAAACATATATTTATATTGGGAGAGAAAAGTCTGTATGTAAGGAGGGGAGGGAGTGGGAAGGAGGCTGATGGTGTAAGAGAGCCAAATCCTCAGTTACTATTAATATAATTGGAATTAAAATGATAATCTTGGAAATTGATGAATCAAAAAATATCAACTTAAGCTTCATATTTAGGCCAGACCGAACTGCTTAAAGAGTAGGAAGAGTGGTTTATAAGGTGTGGGACTAGAGAAAATGTTGGCAAATTTTTTCTTTTAAGGGCTAGAAAGTCCATGTTTTAGGCTTTAGGGGCCACACGTGTTTTGCTGTTGTAGGGTGGAAGCAGTTCTTGACAATTCATGACTGACTGGACATGGCTGTGTTCCAATAGAACTTTATTTACGAAAACAGAGAGTTGAATTTGGCTTGTGGGTCATAGTTTGCTAACCTCTTGACTGCAGAGCAAAGGGATAATTTTCCCTTCCTAATTCACGCTCTTTTTTTTTTTTAATTTCCCTGTCTTCCCCTCCCCCCGTTAAATGTAGAGTAAATATAGGGTAATTTTTCATATTGCCCCTCATATCAGTCCACCTTCTCCTTTTTAGCAGCTGAGATCCTAGTTTAGACTCTTGTCTGCACTAACCCACTAATCTCTAAACCCCAATATTTGGCCCCTAAAATGTGCATCCCATTTAATATTTATTTGTAAAGAGTTTGTGCTGTAGATTATCTGAACTGCTTACTGTTCCTCAAAAGTTGACCTGGATTTCCTGCTTCTTGCTTTATGCTGTTTCCCCTGGAATTATTCTCCTTCTGTAATATCTCAACTCTTCAAAATTGTATGTATCTTTCCAAATTCTCCCTGAAATAACTGCCTCTAAAGAAACTGTTCCTAGTTTCTCTCCACCAGCCTCCAAACCCACATTCAACCTGCCAACCAGAGATGACTTATCCCTCCTTAGGGAGAGATTGAGTTTTGGGGTCAGTCAATCCTGAATTTGAATCTATCCCTACCATATACTTGCTATATGGCCTGAAAAAAAAAAGTTTTTAACCTGTCTGAGCCTTTTTCTTGTCTATAAATACTTCATAAGGTTCTTATAGGGTTAAACGTGATTTAATATTGCATTCTTCCCTTCACTTTTAACACTCACTGTGATTCAACCTCACGTGATAATCATTTGTGTGGTTCTCTTATCCCCAGCCCTTTGCAGCTGAGCTCAGACTGCATCTTCCTCATCTGAAGTATCCTGAAGCAGCGCTCAGTAAGCATTGATTTGATTGAACTGCATTAAGAGGGAAATATCTCAGTGTTGATCCTTATCTGGAGGATTCTGGATTCTGACCTTATGATAAAATTAGAGAAATTTTGTATTCTGCAATTTGCTCCCTAATCTTTGTTACATGGTTTATTTTTCTTGACTTCAGTTTTCTCCCACATTGCAAAGGAGGTGCAGTGTTGGGGAGAATAGGGTGACTTAACTTTCATGGGGAACTAAGCCATTTGTTTGTATTGAGTCAGGTACTCCAGACTCTGAATCCTGAATCAGATAGTCAGCAGTATTTAATTGAATCCCCAATATGTGCAAGACTACACTGACTGCTGTCACTCTAGGGAGAGGTAACCATCTGGAAGAACTTTGTCAAAGAACCTAGACTATGAGAATATGTCTCTTTGTATCTTAATTAAAACGATATTAGTTTTCGCAAAATAAATAGCTGGCATAAATGCTGTCTTTTGCCTCTCCCTGCGCCCCTTTTATCATTTTTCTCCCAATCTCAAAGAAAAGGTCTCCTTCTTTTTTGCCATGGCTAGGATGATGTACGAGGTCTGACAGTTAAGTTCACAAACTCATCCTAGAAAAAGTGCTACATACCTCATTGCTGAATATCACTATGGTCACCTTCTAAGTACTCCCCTTGGGACGCTGTGCACCGATGCCAGCACCTAGTCCACCCTTCAAAGCAATTTTGGAACTCCTTTTTTGGAATGGCCATCAGTGCTGTCGTCGTATTACCTTTGATGTCCTGAATATCATCAAAATGTCTTCCTTTCAATATTTCCTTTATCTTCAGGTAAAGAAAGAAGTCATTGGGGGCCAGATCAGGTGAGTAGGGAAGATGTTCCAATACAGTTATTTGTTTACTGGCTACAAACTCCCTCACAGACAGTGCCGTGTGAGCTGGTACACTGTTGTGATGCAAGTGCCATGAATTGTTGGTGAAAAGTTCAGGTCATCTAACTTTTTCACACAACCTTTTCAGCACTTCCAAATAGTAAACTTGGTTAACTGTTTGTCCAGTTGGTACAAATTCATAATGAATACTTCTGATATCAAAAAAGTTTAGCAGCATCATTTTGACTCTTGATTTGGACCGACGGAACTTTTTTAGTCTTGGAGAATTAGCTGACTTCCATTGTGCACTTTGATGCTTCATGTTGGTACACCCATGTTTCATCACCAGTGATAACACGGCCCAAAACATCGTCTTGTCTCTCCAAAAGGTCTTGGCAAACTTTGACTTTCTTTTGATTTTGTTCATTGGTGAGCTCCTTCAGGACCATTTTTGTATACACATTTCTCACTCCAAGATTGTCAGTTAAGATTTTCCTGTTTCTCTATCAATGTTTACTTGGTCTGCTATGCTTCTCACAGTCAGCCGATGATGTTGATGCACAATTTGCTGAATTTTTGCAATATTTTCATGTCAGTTCTGCTCGTTACTGGCTTCCCTGACCTTTCTTCATCAGTGACGCATTCTCTCCCCTCAGAAAAACGTTTAGTCCATGTGTACACTGCTTTTTTCTTCCTGGCATTATCCCCATAAACTTGGACTAACATGTCCCTGATTTCACTTCCACTCTTGCCAAGTTTAACAAGAAATTTAATGTTTGTTCATTGCTCTAATTCAAGCTCAGACATTCTCTTGATGGCACACAAAAACACAACAATAATAATGAACGCCACTCAGCAAGACACTGCCACATGTCGACAGGAACACAGCTGTAAGACACTGATATACCAAGGTTATGAAACCTTACCTAGCTGTTTGTACAGTGCTGCCAGTGTAAGCGCATGGTGGTGAGTTTGCAAACTTAATTGTTAGCCCTCATACATTTTCCTTGGTTTCTTCTTTCCTAATTATTGTAATTTGCATAATACAAGATTCTGATGCTTAAAATCTTCTTTAAGGTCTTTTAGCTTTTGGAATCTTTTCTAATTTTAGATATGTATATGTGATAGGCAGAAACCTAAGAACCACCACCACCCCAAAAAAAAAAAAAAAGATTTCAGGCCATAATCCCTAGGACTGTGAATATGCCAGCTGTTACTCTCTTGATTATGTTAGATTACACAGCCAAGGGGATTTTGAGTGTAATTAAGGTTACCAATCAGTTGACCTTAAGATAGGGAGATTATGTGGATAAGCCTAATATAATCACATGAGCCCCGTAAAAGCAGTTTTCTCCATCTGGTAGTAGAAGAGGAAGCCAGAGTCCAAACGTGAGAAAGATCCATTGCATTGTTGCTGGCTTGAAGCTAGAGGGAAATACATGCAAGAGCTGGAGAGCAGCCTCTAGTAGTTGAGAGCAACCTGCAGCAAACAGCCAGCAAGGAAATGGGACCTCAGTTCTACAGCGGCTGGGAACTGAATTCTGCCAACAACCCAAATCAGCAAGAAAGTAGATCCTTCCCCAGAGCCTTCAGATAAGTGCCCAGCCTGGTGGACACCTGGATTTTGTCCTTGTGAGATGCTCAGAAGAGAACCCAGCTAAGCCCATGAGGACTTCTGACCTACAAAATGGGGATAAGCTTGTGGTAATTTGTTACACAGGTCTTCCTTATTAAGAAATGAGTTCCATTTCCTGCTCTACTAGTTGTTGCCCTATTTCTTTCTTCTTTTCATTGTTAAACTTTTAAACAAAATTGTCTAAACTTACTGTCTCAATTTACATGCAACTTACTCTTTTCTGAATTTTGTGCCTGTCTCTCTAGTGTCCAAAAATGACTTTCTGATGAACTAACAACCTCTTCCTTACCAAACCCAAGGACTTCTTCATTCTCATTTTCTTTGGTGGTTGTATTGTACTTGATTTTGATTTTCTTTATTGAAATTATTTTTTTTGGTAATACTATGTGATTCTTTGTTTTTTGTAATACTATGTGATTCTCCCGGCTAAACCTCTTTCTTTCATCCTTCTGTTTTCTTCACAAGTCTTGCTGACCAGTATTGGCATTGAATTCAGGAGCTATCACAAGGAATCAGCAGAGGTGAATAAAGAAACAGGGATTTGAAGAAAACAGTTGGGGCAGTTAGTCCAACTTACTTCTTTGTTAGCATAAGGCTGTTCCTAAAGAGCTAGATGTGTCCCTGCCTATAGATATTGGATAAATATTACATGAATTACCTGTTTCCACCATAATGCTTTCTAACAAACTGTCCCCAAACTCAGTGGCTTAAAAACATAATCATTTATTATCATTCGTGCATCTGCTGATTTAGGCTGGGCTCAGCAGGGTGGTTTAGGCTTGGTGGCTAGGTGGCTCGGCTTTTCATTGCAGGTTGTTACAATATGGATTGGCTGTGCTGGTAGTACACCATGTATTTCTGTTCTCCTTGGTGGAGTGGTCCAGCCATAGCATGCTCTTCTCATACCCATGACGGGTGCAAGAGGGCAAGTGGAAACATACCAGGGCTTTTTAAGGCCTGGCCTTGGAACTGGCACACACATCACCTCTGCCTCATTCTGTTAGTTGAAGCATGTCACATGGCCAAATCATAAAACAAGGGGTGCGAGAATATACATTGCTATGGACTGAATTGTGACCCCACAAATTCATATTTTGAAGCTCTAAGCGCCAATGTGATGGTATTTGGAGACGGGGGGCCTAAACCTAGATGAGATAACTAGGTATAGATAAGGTCATGAAGGGTCTTCATGATGAGACTATTGCTCTTTAAGAAGGGGTGCCAGAGGGTGCCCCCACCCCTGCTATGGGAGGACGCAGTGAGAAGGTGGCCATCTGAAAGCCAGGGAGAGAGCTCTCACCAGGACCCAACCATGCTGGCACACTTATCTTGGACTTTCAGCTTCCAGAGAGAATAAATTTCTGTTGTTTAAGCTACCTAGTCTGTGGTATTTTGTTGACTAATAAATACTCCATCCCATTAGAAGGAGGAACTGCAAAGTTACATATTTAATAATGTTATCGATACAGGGAAAGATGGAGAATTGGGCAAAAAGGGCAATCTATCCCATTTAGAAATGTCCATTTTTCCATTAAACCCAAGTCCCATGTTTCATTCTGATTAGACTGACTTTGGTTCTGTGCCCATTCCTGAATCAAAACCCTGAGAAGGCAGGTAAAGATTATGCTGATTTTTGAGGCCACCCAAGATCAACCACTTTTGCTAATAGTGGAATTGATTCTACCCAAACTACACGGCTTCTACACAATAGGGGAGGAATGGAATGGATGTTTGGGAGACATTCTACCATGTCCTCTGTGTTATTCCATTTCTCTGGAGCTTAGTAGACTTACTAAGCTCATGAGCTCAGGACTATATATCTAACTTGCTCTCCAGTGGATATTCTCCAGTTTTGGGTTCATGATGGGCACTCAATAAATATTTATTGAATGAATAAATACAAAATTTTATGTATCTTTGTCTTTTTCCCAGGTCTTCTTCCTGTCTCACTCTAGTTCTTTCCCATTCAAAAAAGTGGCTTTTATTTTTTTGTTCATTTAATTCTTTCCCTCCAACTAATGACATGTAAGTCATGTAATCTTTCCCTATCCTAAAAAATTATTTTCCTCCTCCTGCTGTTCCCTCAAACTACTGTCCCATCATTTTCTTTTTCTTCACCGTCAGACTTGCATCATTTTTTCTTTACTGTCAGACTTCAAGAGAGTAGTTTGCTTTAGCTCTCTCCACTGCTGGCTTCATCACTCACTGATACCTTAACTCCTTGCCAACAGAATCTTCCTGATCTCTCTGCCACTCTAAAATGTCACTAATATATTCCCAAATCCAGTGGTCTTTTCTCAGTCCTAATTTTCCACGATTTCTTTGCTACAACTAACGCTATTGATGATTCATGCCTCTGGAAACAGTTCTTTGTCTCGATGATCCTTCTGTCTCTCTGACTGCTCTCTTCTGTCTTGTTTCAGTTAGCTTTACTGATAATTCTTCTTCTTCCTTCTTTCCTCCACTTTCCCCCATCTCTTTAAATGTGGGTAGTCCTCAAGGTTTTACCTATATCATCCTTATCTTTTCTAGCACTTCAGCTCACATGTTTATGCTATATTTCTCAAATCATAAGACCTTACCTCTGTTCTGTTCTCCATTCTTGAATTTGCAGCTGCCATCTGAACATGTTCACCTGGATATTCTACACAAAGCCAATATGTCAAAACTGCCCATATCTTCTTCCCTACCCACTTTCTTCTGCTCTGTTCTAGTTTCTGAATGGTGTTACCATCCTCTTGGTTACCTAGACTCAAAACTTAAGAGAGTCTTTGTCTTCTCCCTTTCTTCGTTCATTATATCTGCAATGTTCCCTACAGGGACAACTCAGAGAGATTGTCAGCTCTTTCAGGTAAAGGATTATGGCTTTTTAGTTTCTCCTATGTCCAGTTCCTAGCGCCATGTCTGGTAGATACTTGGGTGCTCAGAAGATGTTGGTTGAATGGATGACTGATTGTCCTATTGATAATTATCTGTACAATATTCTCCCTACCCCCCTTTTCATTCCACTGCTTCTATTCTAGTTTAGGTTCTTGTTATCTTTGATCTGGACTCCTGTAATGATTTCCTGATCGCCTTCATTGTCTTTTTTTGGAATCTGTATATACGGCTTTTAGATATACTTTCTAAGCACAGACCTAGTTATGTCACTGCACTTCTTAAAAACCTCAGTGACTTATTACCAACTAAACAGAGTAAAAATTCCTGAGTTTGATTTTCAAGGTGTTTTGTGATTTAGCCCTAAATAATCTTTTGAGCCTCATGTCCCTTTTTTCTTTATTTTCCAGGCAAATTGTTGCTTTCATGCCTCTGTTTGTTATTCATTTATTTAACAAATATGTACTGATGTCTACTATGTACCAGGTACTGTCCTAGTACTAGAGAGACATTTGAAAAAGTGATAGGCTCAGCCCTCTCAGATCTTGAAGTGTAGTTGGGGGGAGAGACATTAAATAAATAATTACACACATAAGTTGTGTCATTGTGGTTATGAAGGCATATGCCTGTTTTGAAATGAAGCCTGCCATCATGTATTCTATGCTGTCTGTCTTTTAAAACCCCACTCAAATGCTCCTTCCTTGATGATGCCTTTCCTTGTTTTAGCTGGAAGTTATTCTTCAAGCTCTGGTTCCACTTTATGTGTATCTTCTCATGACTCACCTCATTTTTTGCTTGAAATACTCTTTTCTCTTACCAAATAGCTATTTAAATCGTTAGTGTGACAACCCTTGAGAGGTAACTGCTGTTGTGACTTGTCTTCATATTAATTTTGACTCAGTTTGTTTTTGAAATTCATATAAATGGAATGGAATTACTGTGGGTCAGTTAGTTGCAGTCAGATGTTGGCTGTAGCTGTGGTCACCTGAAAGCTCACCTGGGTTGGTTGACCTAGAATGGCTTCCTCTCGTGGCTGACAGCAGATGGGTGAGTGCTCAGCTGAGCTGTTGGCTGGGGTGCTTACATGTGGTCTCTCTGATGGGACAATGTCAGAGTACTTGGATTTTTCACATGGCCCCAGAATGAGCATCTCAAGAGACTGAAGCTGTGTAGTCTTTTCTGACCTAGCCTCAGAAATCACACCATGTCACCTGTGTGGTGTTCTCATGGTTACAAGCAACTCACCAAGACTGGTCCAGATTCAAGGCTAGGGCACATATATTCTACCTCTCAATGGGAGGAGTGTCAAATAATTTGCTGATGTGTTTTAAAACCCCCATAGTTACCATAATCATAATATATATTTATTGAGCAAGTGTAATGTACCAGATATTTTGATAAACACTTTACATGAATTCCCTTATTTACTCCTCACCACAAGTTTATGAATTTGTTTTTTACTATTTTATAACTATTTTGTAGATAAGGAAGTAAGGCTTAGGTTAGATAACTTGGGTCACACAGCTAATAAAAGGGATAGAGTCTAGACTCATACTAAGTTCTCTCTGACTCCAGAGTCCATAGGCTTAACCAATGCTAAACTGGCAACTTCTAAGCATAATGTTTTAGGTCATTCATTCCTGGAAGCAGAGAGACTAATTAGGAAGCTATTACCACTGTCAAGTGCTTGTTTTATCTATTTTCACACAAGGTAAGCAATAGAAGTAGAAAAGTAGGAGAGGGAAGGGGTGTGTATTATTAAATATTGGCAGAAACAGAACATTTTTAGGTCAGTTAGAATTTCTGTGGGTTTAATGGTGTTCAATAACTATTTGTTGGTCAAAATTACTGACTATCTTCAATCTTCATTTTCATCTACTATAACGTCTTAGTTTGTTCCTTCAGGGAGTCACACACTTCCCGAGTTTAGCTGTATGGCTAGTATGTGCTTTTGGCCTTTGAAGGCAGAATAAAAATTATTCGGTTTTCTCATCTTCTTTACCAAAGGCATATTTTTCAGCTACGTATTAGACTTGAGAAAGATTCACTGTGTAGGGACCTCTGAGATTCCCTGTTAGGGGGTTGGCTGTGTCCCAATGGGCTGTGGTCCCAATCCAGCTTGTAGCTTGCTTTTTGTAAATAAAGTTTTACTGAAATACAGCCATACCTATTCATTTATACATTCTCTAAGGCCGCTTTCACGTCATGATGTTCAATAGCTCTAGCAGAGACTGTGTAGCCCACAAAGCCTGCAATATTTACTATCTGACACTTTATAGAAAAAGTTTGTAGGCCCCTGTTCTATGTAATGTGAGACTATGTAGGTTATTCTGTGGAATATGTGAGATGCTTACTGCAGGTCAGGACACAGTCGTGAAGCAGACTGGCCACGTGTGTTATTATTATATGTCTTAGTAGTGGAGATCCGTGAATAAGTCAATTATCAGTGCATATCACAGGTCTAAGGAAAGCAGAGGTCCAGAGGCCACTTGAAGGGATTCCCGCAAATATGGCAGAACAACCATTTTAAAATGAGGCCAGTTATTCTCCTTGTTTTGTACGGTGGGCTGGATTTTCATGAGTTTGTTTCATTAGGTTATTACTCATAACTGGGAGTGCAAGTGAGAGACCAGTATGTGACTCTTGGCCCTCACTGAGGCAAGAATAGGTATCTGCAGGTTATTCTTCATTTACTCTGCCTTCTTTTTTCTTCCAGAAAGCCATAGAAATATTTTAATTTTGTTTTTGGCTTGTATATGCTGGGTTGTTCCCCCCCCCTTCTTTCGCCCCCCGCCCCACTCTGATTCAAGCCGTTGTTGCTCAGTCTAGTTGTGTAGGACCCAGCTCCCTGGCCCATGCTGGTGTTATGAGCCTTGTGCCCTGTCGTGCGGGGCGGCCTGCGGGGTCTCTGCTCCCGCTCCCCACACAAGAACGCAGGATATGGTGAGGCCGAAAAGGAACACCCACGGAGCCATAGGTAGGGGAGTCACACCACCATGGTCTCACTGGAGGCTGGGCCCACCGGACGCGCGACCTGCCGTCAGCCTTTCCTCCAACCGACCGACCGACGACCCTTCTCCACTCTCTCCTCTGTTCCTCTCTCCCGGCTCTCCTCTTCCGCTCTCCTGGCTCTCCTCTTCCGCTCTCCTCGGCTCTCCTCTTCCGCTCTCTTCGGCTCTGCTCGGCTCCTCGGCAATCCTCGGCAGTCCTCCGTAGTCGCAGCAGTTATACCAGCGGCCAGTTGGCTAACTGGCCACAGCCGACGGCCAATCAGCCACAGCCGACGGCCATTCACCACCCGAGCCAGCACCCCTTCACGTGAGGCCGAGAGCCTATAAACTACTCTCTGGGGCTCTGTCCCCACACGCCCCCACCCCACCTCCCCGGTCATGGGTGGACCTCTCACAGCAGCTCATGGCAGTTCTCTATATGCTGGTGTTTTTTTTGTTTGTTTTTTGTTCTTTTTTTTAAAAAGATTTTATTGGGGAAGGGGAACAGGACTTTATTGGGGAACAGTGTGTACTTCCAGGACTTTTTTCCAAGTCAAGTTGTTGTCCTTTCAATCTTAGATGTGGAGGGTGCTGTTCAGCTTCAAGTTGTTGTCCTTTCAGTCTTAGTTGTGGAGGGCGCAGCTCAGCTCCAGGTCCAGTTGCCGTTTTCTAGTTGCAGGGGGCACAGCCCACCATCCCTTGCGGGAGTCGAGGAATTGAACTGGCAACCTTGTGGTTGAGAGCCCACTGACCCATATGGGAATCGAACCGGCAGCCTTCGGAGTTAGGAGCATGGAGCTCTAACCGCCTGAGCCACCGGGCCGGCCCCTATATGCTTGTTTTTAACATTGTTACATTTAGTGCCTCCTTACATCCGGAATATACATTGGTTTACATTTTTGTGGGTTTCATTTACTCTCACGCCTATTTAGGACATTGTAGTTTCACCCAGGGGACTGACCCAGATGTTCATGAACAGCGCACTCAGAGAGATATCTTGAGGCACTCTGGGAGCACAGATCAAGTTCTGCTTTGCACACTCATCGCTAGTCATGTCCTCAAGCTTTACTTAGAGTACATGCACATTCTTTCCAATTATTTAGCTTTTATTTCCTACAATTTTGAAATGTGATTATGCATTTACCCATGTTACAGGAATGCTTTTCTCAGACAACTGAATATTGTCAGTGAAAGTACTTCTTAACTATTAATGATTTGCAAAAAGCCTTTTTTATTGTGTGTAATTAAAGGAAATTAAAGTAACTCTTAAATGTGTAATAAAAATTAATTTTATTATCTGCCCACTTGGAACTAGGTTATTGATTCACTTTTCCTATACATAGAAAAATTAAATGAAATAATGTAGTGATTCTCCTTTTACAAAGAAGAAAAGTACATTACTCTAAGCGTATGTTTTCTCACATATTTTGTTGTACAAGTAACTGACTTTACTCTTTAAAAAATGAGCATGAAATAACTGTAGTGACAGGTTCCTTTTTTGCTTCTCACTGTTGAATAATAAAAATAAATCTTGTTAGTTATTTGTTTTTAGTTACATTTATGATCCTGATAAAATTGTGCGAATATATCACTTCCACTGCTTGTGAAAATATTTGTGTTACAATGAGCCTGTGATGATGGGACTTCTGAAACAATGATAGTAAGAATGGTAGTAGGCTTACTCTGTTTCTTTTATAATGAATGCATGTCCTAAACTAGGGGCTAATTGTCATTTTTAAAAGGTGGTTAAAAAAGGAGAACTGACTCAGGGTAGTGAACACACAATATGATATATAGATGACGTATTACAGAATTGTACACTTGAAACCTATGTAACTTTACTAACCATTGTCACCCCAATTAAAAAAAAAAGAATGTCAACTATAATTTAAAAAAAAAGAGGGTTCCAAAAAAATGTATACACATTTTAAGAAAGGAAAACTGTATGAAAATTATAATACTCAATATACACCAATAACAAAAGATAAATACAAGTCACGTTTGACTTCTGCAATTACAAGAGGTGCTCACAGTCTTCTACCATCAGCATCCAGATACTTCTGATTACGGCGAACTACTGCTTGAATAACGTTCACCAGTGTCCCCTTGTATGCATTTTTTTGGCACCCCCGGTATATATACAGTCACGGGATATAAAGTACAGCATAGGGAATACAGTGAATGGTATTGTAATAGCTATGTATAGTGTCAGATGGATAGTAGACTTGTGGGGGTTATCACTTTGTGAGGGGTGTAAATGTCTAATCACTGTTGTTTTGTACAATGGAAACTAATAAAAATATTTAAATGTGAAAAAGTAAATATGTGAGGTGATGATGGATGTGTTAATTAACTCGATTGTGGGAATGCTTTTACAGTGTATATATAAATCAAATCATCACACTATCCACTTTATATTACAATTTTATTTGTCAATTACACCTCAATGAAATTAAAAAAAGAAAAGGTGGCTTTTAAATATGAAAGAAAAGAACTGTATTTTACCAGGAGGTACATTTTTTTTCTTTCTTGGAGTAAGTGAGAACGACAGTTTTCTTCTCTACCTTAAGCTTGTCATCTCTATCAGGCACTGTGGTGCCCCTTGAACTTGTAGATTTTCCATTCATATGTAATAGCTGGTGGCTCATTCTGATCACTTAGTCAGAAAATGGAAGCTGCTTGCTCTCTGACAATAAGCAGCCATCTTTAGTTTTTGATCTGTTAATCTGGCTATTAAGCAACCAGCCTGGCCCTTCTGGCAATACTGGCAACAAGTTTAGAGCTTAAGTCTTACGAAAAAGTGGGACTGTGTGACTGATTCTGGTTTTCTCTTGTGTGTTGGCTGGGGTTTTCATATTGCCACGGGTGATCTGATGTTTAGAATACTTGAGTTTACCTCTTACAACGTGTGCGCAACTTGAGTAATATAAGAATGAAGGTATATTAATTAGCTGTTGCTCTATAACAATATTACTATAAACTCAGTGGTTTAAAAAAGCATCATTCATTGTCTCACAGTTTCTGTGGGCCGTCAGTCTGGGTACAGCTTCTCTTGAGTCATCTGCTGAAGATCTCACAAAGCTTTAATCAAGGTGTTTGCTAGGAGGTCGTTCTCAACTCAGGCTTGATGGTGAAAGGAACTGTTTCAAAACTTACTCAGGTTGTTGGCAGAATTTAGTTCCCTGTGGTTGTAGGACTGAAAGTTTCAGTTTCTTGCTGGCTGTCAGCTGGGGGACCAGCTTCAGCTCCTAGAAGCCTCCTGCAGTTCCTGGTCACATGGCATTCCCCACCATGGCCACTTGCTTCCCCAAAACCAGCAAAGAAGAGAGTCTCCATTAAGATGGGTGCTACAGTCATGTTTTGTAATTACTTTATCACATACAGGTAATTGTGTACATCCTGTCACCTTTGCCAAATTCTTTTGGTTAGAAACAAGTTACAGGCCATGGCCACATTCAAGGGGCGTGGGTCATACAAGGGCAGGAACACTGGGAGTTGGGAATCATGGGGAAGGGGGGGTCACCTAAAGAAGAATCTGTTTGTCACGGAAGAGAAAGGAAAATTGGGTTGATCTCACCCTCAGGATTTTCTTTTCACTTATAAATAGCTAGAGGGCAGGATTCATGTTTGAGTCATCTTGTATTTTTTGCTCTCCACCATCACCCACCTATTAAACAGTATCTTACACTTAGTAGGGACTCAGTTGGTATTTGTTGGCTTAATTAACTATAATGCTAAAAAATTCCTGTCAAAGAAAGCTGAAACTCTTGTACTTAGCCTGAGAATCTGACTATTGGCAAATTGAAAGCCATTGTTTATAAACCAAGACTATTAAAATTTTAGTTATTGCTAGCAATGTCTATTTTATCATCTGTCTAATCAAACAGTAATTTTTAATAAATACTCCTTTACTCAGAAAAAGCTATACTGGTGCTCTATTTTAAAACTGGAGCATACAGATCACCTTGATAAATCATTATAGCATTATTACTAGCTGCCTGAAGATCTGGAACCTTCTACGCATTGTTATGAGAGGCTAACAGCCATATAAGGTGGCCTTCTTTTCATAGTTTTCTACTTCTTTGTCAACATAACATTTGCCTTCCAAATCAGCAGGAAAAATTAGCAAACCTTTTCATTTCTGTCTATGAGAAAAATATAAACTGCCAGATCAAAGGAGAACCGAGTATTTCCAACTATTAGAGTTGTGCTCCTGAAGAGTCATAGTCAACATTATAGGAGTATTAATTATGTGCGTATTTAATCATCTATATGGCCCTAGAATTCACATTTTGCAAAGCTGTGCTGTTTGTAATCCTTCTTTCTTGGATAAATAAGGTGGAGGCTAGATAACCATAGATAACACCTAAAAATGCTTTTGAAGCATGAACTAACTAACACAAGTCCAGAAAAATAAAGGCTAACAATAGAGAGAAAAGTATGCCACGAAAGACTCTAGGTCTTGGTGGCATGAGGGAGGACATTAATAACTTCAGTATTTATCTAACAGGAAGAGAGACGCCGGCCTGGAATACAGCAGTCAGAGGTAGGAATGCTTCATTTTGAATAAGAGACTGTGAGAGAGAGGAGGTATTCCCAGTTAGTAAAATAGGCCGTATAATAAATGATCACCGCCAACAGCCAAAGAATAGACAGTTACCAAATATCCTTGGTTGCAACTGTTAACTATGCATATATGTTTTACAAGCCCCAGAATCTTTGCGAACAGAAAAATAGGTGGGAAAATTAGTTGGACTTTGGTATAGCCCTGGAGAATTTTTATTCTCTTCTCATAGTACATTTTATGCTTGGCAGAATTCTAAAATGGCCTCTCAAATTCTGGTGTACACGTCCTGTGTAATCTACTTAACCTTGAATGCCTTCTGTATAATCCTCTTTGAGTTCGGACTGAATTTGTGACTGTGTTTAGGTTACTAATCAGCTGACTTTAATCAAGAGGGACATTATAGGCCTGTCCTAATCAGGTAGGTCTTTAAAAGGGACTGGATTTTCCCAGAAGTTAGAGAGATTCAAACATGGAAGCATTAGAGGGCTTATCAAGGGAGTCACATGGCACAGAATTATGGGTGACATGTAGGAGCTGAGAGTGGCTTCCGGATGAAAGTCAGCAAGAGAATGGGGGTTAGCCTTACAACTGCAAGGAGCTAAACTCTTCCAACAATCAGTTATCTTGGAAGAGGACTCCACACTCTAGGTGAAACCATAGCCCTGGCAGACACTTTGATTTCAGCGCAATGAGACTGTGAGCAGAGGACCAGCTAATCCAGACCCCTGAACATAGAAACCATGAAATGATAAATTTATATTGATTTAAGCTGTTAACTGTTTGGTAATTTGTTATGCTGCCGTAGAAAAAGAATATGGCACCTTATATAGAGCCTAAGCCTCTACAATAACATTTTCCTAAACATGCCCCATCCCTTCCCAACTTTGTCTCTATATTCAGGTATTCTCTTCCCTAGAATGATTTCTGTTATATATGTCTATCTGTTTGAGCCATAATTTATGGCCCATCTCGCTTGCCATCTCCTTATTGACAGTTTTCCCTATTTCCATAGATGATTGTTATCTCTCTCTGCTCTGAATATCCAGTATATTTTGTGTCTCTTTCATGTAACTTACATGTTTTCTTTGCATAAGAATTATTTGTATACATGGTTTATACTTTTTGTTTTAAATTTGTTGATTTGAATAGGAAATACATACATTCAAATATTCTAAACGTGAGAAAGAATATATAATGAAAAGTAAGGATTCTTAGGTCAATTCACCAGTGCCTTACGCCTCTGGTCCATAGGTAACAATTCTTTTCAGATATATATACTCACACAGGTGAGCATATATGTATATACCTCCTCCCTCTTTTATATACAAACTAACATAGTGTTTATCCTTTTTTCTTCATTGTGAGATGTTTGAAGAATCTGTGTCTTTTTCCTTCGTGTATTAACTTCCTCAGGTATTACCTAAGTATTTAAAATCTACTGAATTTAATCATTTCTGTCAAACCTTTCATTGACGTTACTTATATTAACTCTAATATCATTTTGACACTTTGATTAAATGCTTTCCTTAATATGGACTCAAAACTTTTCTGAACATTTTACTGTTTAGGGTGAACGCTGTATATCAAAAAGTGCCAAAGGCTCATAAGTACACGTATAACATGGGTTTACTGGATTAGAACTATGTGGACAGGTATTTCTGAATGGGATATTAATATTAGCAGGTGTACCCTTTATGTCATCTCGGGTAGTCCTGCCATACTCTTGGCAGAGTGGTTATTGTATGAGGGGTCTTAATGGGGATAGGATTGGGCACACTACAATAAAGGGGTTTCAATTATATAAGAATTTGTGAAAAAGTAGTTCTTTGAACTGAATCTGAAATATTATATTTATTGACTGTTCCCATGAAGCTGTTGTGCAAATGAAGCTTATAACAGTTCCTGAAATTCTATAAATTTAAAACAGTAGAAAACCTAACCTTTTTGATACGTGAGCATGATTCTGGGGCCTTATATTTTGTTAAAGTTTTTACTAACTTGTTTGCCTCTCTGCACCTAGTTGTTTTAAGTGCCTTATTAAAGGTATTGACTACTTCCAAGCTTGTTTTTCCTCTTACCGATTCTGGGAGTATCCAATTCCCTTTCCTAATTGGTGAAATTACACCGAGTGGGAAGGGAAAAAAAAAAAAAAGGATCCTCAGAGAGTACAAACCCCTGTGACTCTTTTTTTTTAACTCTCACCTCTTCAGTGTTTGCTTCATTTTTCTTAGGCCTGATTCTTGCACATGGCTTCCAGGAGAAAGGGACTTCTGTCAACTCTCTTTTAGTTTCTAAATTAAAAATAAAAAAATTTCATATACATGTCTGACCCGAGCTTGGATCAGATGTTTCTCCCTCTCTCCTGGCCAAACAGCTGTGGCCTGGAGTGTAGGCAGGGTTTTCAAGAGGATGCCAGCTCACACTCTAGCTACATAATTACAGAGAAGGGGTAGTAATATTTTTCAGAAGGTGGTGGGATAAGAGGAAGGGGTTGAGAAACAAGGGGACAATAAACATAATACCTTTCAAAAGGGGGAGAAATGGAAAGGTCTGGAACACGTGTAGCTCCTTAGGAGGGTGCTTATCAGGAGTCAATAGGAAATCTTTTGGGGTATGTCTAGTTAGGGTTCTCCAGAGAAACAGGACAAATGGGATGATATGTATGTCTCCATATGAGGTTATAGGTCTTCAGAAATACATCTATGGAGATAAAGAAGCAGCTGAAAATCTATGCAAGTTTGAGGTGTAATTGGGGAATAGTTTAGTATCTGAAAAATTAAGCTTGGCTTAAAGCCAGTTATCTGTACTAGGGGAAGAAAAAAAGTGCCTGTTAGGTGAGAATTGTGTGTGTTAACTTTCCAGAAACAAATCTTTTATGTTTTTAATGAGTAAAATCAGTTGCTTGAAATCATTTACCTTTTTTTCAATGGACTTATCAGCTTTGCCCCTTCAGGATACACTTTTGCAAAGCTTAATATTGACCTATCAGGCATAGGAGAAATGTTTAGAAGGGCCAGCTCTAGTATCACAAAGTAGAACAAAGAAGGGTGGAGTTGGAGCTGGGAGAAAATAAATTGATAACTAGCCCACCTCAGAACCATGATTTATTTCAGAAATTTTTTGCTTCAAATTCCTAGACTATGGGTAGTATAAAGTTAAAGCCGAAAGAATTGAGGGGAGGTCATAGTTAAGAATTCTCAGGGCGGATTTTTCATGCTTCCCAGAGCTGAGGCTGAGGCAAGTTTTTTTCATCTTCTTGTATGGCAGTCATACCCAATCAGGTAGCCTTTTGAAAGTACCAGGTTTCTATAGAGATTTGGATCTCATCTGGTCAAAGGCTGTAAGCACTCAAGCCCGTTGGTTACCTACCTGGAAAACCTCCCAGGGTAACTACAGGTAAGGTCCCAAGCCCATCGCTCTTGTTAGCAATTACATCTTTGTTTTTGGTCCCTGGGGATTTCAGTCACCCTCTTGTGAGCTCCTAGCTGCAGTTTTCTGTCCACACAGGGCATTACTTATTTTCTTTGTTTCATTTCTGCACCAGTGTAGGTCTCCCTCCAGCCACCCTCCCACTCTTTGTCATGACTTTCAATGGTATTTATTCTAGGTGCTGAGGATGCAACTATGAAAAGAACAGACATCCTACATTCTCATAGAGCTCTTGTTTTAAAGGGGGAAAAATAAACATATATCAGGTGACGATAAATGCTATAAAGAAGAGGGAGCAGGGATAAAGAAATAAAGTAATGGGGGTGCTGTTTCACACAGAGTGTTCAGATTAGGCCTTGCTGATAGAGTATAGTATTTGGTAGGATAATGTCAAAGATGGTATTAGCGATACATTTGTATAATGAGCAGCTCATCTTGGTGTCCTAAGCAGTGTTAACTCATAAGCTGAGCTAAGAAATTGGATATTGCTGTCATATCTCAAGTATTAACGTAAGTTAAAAATGATAATGGGGAAATACCCTGAGGACAATTTCATGAGTCCTGTTAGTCTTTAATGTTTCCTATTATAAATGCTGCCAGTATTGAATAATAAATGAATCTATAAGATAATACGCCAAGCTTCTGACATGCATTATAAATTCCTTGTCTCTTTCCAAAGTCTGTCCCGCCTCCTGCATCCACTGTGAATGGCCCACCACCATCCATCTTGTTGCTTTGCCATTCGTTTGCTCTTCCTTCATTTCATCATGTACTTGCATCCCTGCTTGTGTTAGGCACTCACTGATAATTGGGCAGAATCTAGGGTGAGGTAACTGAAGCTAAGAGGATGCCAAAAATATCAGTAATCGAGGTGAATAATATTTTAATGTAATCATTAAAAAAATCAGAATGTATGCGAAAATATCCACAATGAATGAAATACCAAAATTTTAAATAAAGAAGGAATTCAGCCTTGCACTGGCGTGAATCCAAAAGTGAGTGCCTCACTTTCTTCACCTGAGTTTTGGCCCTGCTGACCATATAAGGGGAATAAGCCATAATGTCTGCCCATAATGAGTTCCCCAGAAAGGCGAGACGGACGGTGAATAAATAAGTACAAAAATAAAAGTCCACTAAGGTCAAAATAAAATAGGGGCTCCAAGGAGAAGATGTTTGTATTAAAGGGGACAGAGGGATTAGGAAAGAACCCAAGTTATCCTAGACACCTTTTTTTTTTTTCACTTTAACCAAGTTTTGGCCTCCTTTCAAAATCCCTCTTGAATATGTCCTTTCCTCTTCTCCATACCCATCATTAATGCTATTTCCTTAGCCCTTTTCTCTCCTGGATTCCTCCTAACTGGTCTGCTGCCAGAAAGGCTTTGTTAAAACACAGATCTGATCATGATCCTGTCTTATTTAAAACCCGTTCATAATTACCAGTTGCCTTCATTATAAAAGCCTGCGTCTAAAACATTTAATGATCCCACCTCTGCCTCTATCTTGGCATTCTCCCGTGGATTTAGTCATATGAAACTCTATGTGGTTCTCCAAATGGCTTTGCACGTGCCCGCTCCTCTTCATGGAATGCTCCTGCTTCTCTTCTTTCTCCCAGCTAACTTCTGTTCACATATTAGCGCTCAGAACCATAGCTCCCAGGGCTGTGGTTTACATGTATCTTTGGTGCCTAACACATACAGGCAGTTAATATTTGTGAAATAACTAGATCAGCTTTGGTGAGAGTACATGCTTTCGTGCCCATGCATAGCTTCCATCCCTGCCACCATGGCTGTTCTGTTCACAGGTTCACTGTGTAAGCGCTAACATGGCCCAGGTGGGGGCTGGCTGATATCGCTGGATGAGCCACCCTTTCTACCTGGTTGTTCAGTGCTTCTGCTGTAGACACACTGTTGGGTATTTGCACCTCGTGTCCACGTCTGTAGTCATCTATATGCCTCTTTTTTCAGACCTCTTTGTGTCTGATCATCCATTACTATTCTTTATAGGCCCCTGATCAGTTAGCAGAGCTGTTAAAGCCACTGCCCATGAATTCCTTACCTCAAACTACTTCTTTCTCATACAAAGTTGATGAACCTCTCCCTGATGGCAGAATTTCCTGTCACCACTGTCCTTCAGAGCAATGCTACTCAAACTGACCACGTGAAGGACCTTTTTCAGTTCTGTTTTCAATTCATCACGATTGGTCCTTAGTCAAAACATAAAACCACACATTTGGTTATTGCAACAATGTCAAGTTGCTATAAATGCTGCCAAATGTGTACTGTCGCTTTTTATACTTGTTTTTATATCTTTTTGTGGAATGATAAAAGCAGTTTGTAAACTGGCTTTAATCTGTGGACCACGTTTTGAGTAACACAGCAGTAGTTCACTCCTGCATGAGGCTATAGTGTGATAGCAGTTTTCATTTTGTACCAGTGTATTGAGCTGATTCATCCATGGGCTGCATGGTTTTTGCAGGAGCCACTCCTTGAGAGTTGCGTAAAGGTTTGTTATTTCCCCTGGCTAGCGTTCCTTCCAATTTATTATCTGGGCCAGGGATATCAGCGGCGTCTGCTTTCCCTTTCTATCATAACGACACTTTTTTCACAGGTCAGAAAACCAGTGTTTGTGTTCTGGCTGCTGCTAAGTTTATCCATCCCAATTATGTACTCAAGGACCAGGTACATGACCAGATGGTGAGTTTGCAGATACCTTGAGCCAACTGTGAGGTAGTCTTGGGCTGGGACTCCATTTATTATCTGGCTTCCATATCCTTCCACTCTGGGTGGAACTGGGTGGCCATAAAGGTATTTTGGGTACCCTGGTGTCAATGCCAGTGTAGATCTATATCCAGCGGTCCCTGGAATGGTTAGGTATTACTCTTCCACCAGTGTTGGTTTACTCTGGTGAACGGCGGCACATCCCCTTGGAGAGTGACTGGAGAAACATTGCCTCTTTTGCTCAAAGGGACTCAGCCTACCCTTACATTGGTGGGTACTATGTCTCTGAACTGGCTTCCAACTGGACAAATCTTATATTCTCTGTTCTTGGAGCTTTTTGGTCATGTAAGTAAAAAAATAGCCTCATTCACTACTTGTTATGTGTTGAATTGTGTCCCCCTCCCCAAATTCATATGTTGAAGTACTAAACCCTAGTACTTCACAATGTGAGCTTATCAACAAATAAGGTCGTTGCAGATATAATTAATTAGGACGAGGCCATATGGAAATAGGTTGAGCCCCTAATCCAATATGCCTGGTGTTCTTATAAAAAGGAGAAATTTGGACACAGAAAACACACGCGGAGAATACTATGTGAAAATGAAGACATTGATCAGTGTGGTGCTCCCACAAGCCAATGAATGCTGAAAGATTGCTGGCAAACCACCAGGAGATAAGAGAGAAGCATGGAACGATTCTCACAGCCCTCAGAAGGAACCAGCCCTGCTGACACCTTGATCTTGGACTTCTAGCCTCCAGAACTGTGAGGCAGTAAATTTCTCTTACTTTGGGGTACTTGGTTACAGCAACCCTAGCAAAGTAATATACTACCCATCTCTTTTGCCTCTACAAAGCAATATGGCTAATGATTTATTAGCCATAGCCACAGATCCTTGTAGGTCAAAGTTCTCTGGTTGCTGTTTTGACCTCACTGCCTTTTATAGCAAATATATTCACCTCGATTCTGATGGGTCAGTGCTATCTCTGGGGCCTGCTCTTTTTTAATACTATCATTCCCATTGATGGCCCATTAGTGTTTTAGGACCTTCTTAAGGTTTTCTTCTTAGAAGTTAAATTCTGAGTCACAGGAAAGTGTATATTGATACACTTTCCTCTCTCTAGCATTCTTTCCCCTGCCTCAGCTTAACACCCTGGAGATCCACTTTCATTGTGTGCCCCAATTCTTGATGCCACATGTCAGACAGACTCAGCAGCTTTTCGGGGGAATAAGCTGCTTCTTCCCATAGCAAGGACTGCATTTCATAATTGGAGCAACTGTAAGTAGAATCTAACCTTAGTGATTGGTCTAGAGGCAAGAGGCAATGAGGGGAGGCAGGGCTCCTCTTCAGGAGGACATCTTCCTTGGGTGTGGCCTTTGCAAGGTCTCCTGGCATCTGGAGGCTGCTTTAATTTATAAAAGGGAAGGGAGTAGATCCTCCCAGCCCAGGGGGTCAGCAGCATCTGAGGGTTCATGTTCTCACGTGCACCCACCCAGATATCACCATTGCCTGTCTCACTGTCCTGCTTTCTCCCTGTCAGAGACCTAATTACATCTGGGAGACCTGCTGGGAATGTGCATTCAGTTTTCTTTCTAGCTCGGCTACTCAGTCACATCTTAGGCCTGATTTTAAGTATGGTCTGCTCTCTGGGTACAAGAGATAAGGTTCACGTAAATGCTGATGTGGAGTTTTTCTGGTTTGTATGGTATGCCCTGAATTAATAAATACGTAGCCTACCCAGGCCTGTCAGTCCAACACTTCAAAGCCTCTAGAGCAGTGAACAAATACTCCAAAATCATCATCGTTATGATGAACTGCCTGTCTTTCAAGTATTAGAGCTGTTGTGTAAGCTTGTGTTTGACTCCTTCCTTCTGTACCTCATTCCAGTCTCCCTCAGGTAAAAGTCTTAGGCATCATCCTGCTGTTCCATGTTAAGAGTTATCACCACTCATTTATCATTAGAAAGTGAATCCTTGGTGCCCCCTAACCAGCGAGTGATAAAATTCCAGAATCCCATTCTGAGAGTCTGTTTTCTAGCACCACTTCTATTACCAACAGTCTTAATTGAATTTCCTCTAAAAGCAGACCCTGAAGTAAGGATTTACGTGCAGGCAGTGTATTTGTGAGGTGATCTCAGGAAACCTCTGGAAGAAGTGGATCCTTTCGGTGAAGGTCCCTTAGGGAAGCTGTCAGCATCAGTATGACTGTCCACAGCAGTGGCAAGAGATGAGACAAGGGCGTGTGGTGTGGGCATTAACAGTCTCCTGCATGGCCTCATAGGGTTGTTAGGAAGAGTATAGAGGTGAAGCAAGAGCATAGAGGAAACTAGCACACAATAAGCACTCAATAAATTTGCTATTATTTGTATTGATGCTTAATTATAATACAAATAGTTTTTGTTTCGTTTGCTTTTGCAGTAGGAAAGGATTCATTTCAGGATAACTTTAATTAGTGAACTTTCCTAATGCATTTGAAGTGTGATTTGCTTTGTATTTCCAAACTTCCAATTTTCCACAAAACGTCTGTTTCGTTAGTGAGGTCCTCCCATAAGCCCTGACTTGTGATTGAACTATAACAATGAGATGACGACTGGCCTCCATTTCGTCCTGATCACCTACATGTCCAGTAGTTTGCTCCTGCACTGCAGTTATTTTGAAGCTAATCTCTTCAACCCAGTTTTTGTAATTTCTTTCACTTCTTGTTAACATGATGAAAGAAAATGAAAATTTCAATTCTTCCCTATTTCAAAAGAAACTATGATATTTATGGGTCTCAAGCCTCGGGAAAATCCTTACTTACGGTGCAAATAGTAATTATAACTCTTCCTCAGAGAAAATTTCCGTTGCACTTGTGAACCAATGATATAAATTTAGAACACAAAATATGATTTTTCCTGTTTTTGAATCATTCAGTTTCCACTTCTCTTTGGTTTCACCATTATTTTATGATCAGCTAGATTGAGAAAATGAAATTAATTTTTCACTTTTTGAAATACATTTTTCAAAGGAACATTTTAAAGCAAAGTGTGTAAGGCAAAGTATCAATTAGTAATTTTATAGGTGAAACTTTTTGGAAGGAGAGGTAAGTTAGGGATGGCATGGGAAGAGTGAGTGGTAGGAACAAAATGCTTACTATAGAGTTACATATAAAATAAGGGTCACAAGATTTAAAAAAAATATATATCAACACTTCAGTTGGATAATAATATATGTAGTTCAAAAATAATAATAGCTGGCAAATTGCTGGGAGAATTGATAAAGTGTCGTTTGGTGTCACCAAGAGGAAAATAAATTGAACTGTGGAAGACAGCAAACGTTAATCACAAACAAGTCATGTCAAACTAATTTAGTATCTTTGTGATATCCAGGCAAGCTCAATGAGTAAACAAAATCTAATTAGCTTAGTGTATATAGAATGTTTAATATTCTTCTTTTTGGATATATTAGATATGGTGACATTTCATGAAGAGAAAGGTTAATTATAGAAATAACAGATTGTATATAGAAATAATGGAGTAAAGTAGAAATTACAGTGACAGAAAATTTGAATATTGAAATAGCTTTAATTAACATTTAAAATAAAATTGGTGAGTTAAAATACTTTTATTGTCATTTATATATTTAAATTGATTTCTCCAGTTTATTTAAATCATATTAATATATTATTAATGTTTTTAGGTGTGATACTGGTATGCTTTAAAGAAGGGAGTCCTTATCTTTTAAACACACATACTGAAATATTTACAGAAATGTTCTGATACCAGGGATTCCCTTCACAGTGGGAGAGTATATAGATTAAACAAAATTGCCCATAAGTCAGTGATGTTTGAAGATGGGTGATGGTTACATGGGGGGTCTGTTATATGAGGTGTGATCAAACAATACGGTAAATGTTTAAATAAAAACAATTATTACAGTAAAAGATACATTGCCCTTAATCCCCCTCAAAATACTCCCCCTTGCTTTGCACACGCTTATCCCATCATTCTTGCCATTTTCTGAAGCAATTCTAGAAGTCCTCTTTCATGAGTGTCTCTAGTTGCACTGTCATGGCTGCCTCGATGTCCTGAATCATTTTGAATTTGGGAAGAGCCAGAAGTCACATGGTGCCAGATCCAGTGAATAAGGTGGATGAGGACACACTGTAATGTTGTTATTTGACAGAAATTGCCATGTACCAGAAATGATGTGTGACACAGCGTTGTCGTGATGGAGGATGATTTACGGCACACTTTAAACCACACCTTCTCCCAACTGTAGGTCACACCTGTCTACACACCAAACAAGTTGAAACTTGTCACACATACACACTGTTACTAAGGTTTGATGCTCTATTCCCATATTGAAACTCCCTGCCTTTCCGTTGGATGGCACTCTGCAGCAGCATTTACTGTATTTCAGCTCACCCCCCCCACCCCCACTCCAGTTCAAGCCGTTGTTTCTCAGTCTAGTTGTGTAGGATGCAGCTCCCTGGCCCATGCTGGTGTTATGAGCCTTGTACTCCACCCCCTGAGTCAGTCAGTCGCCAGCCATCAGTCAGCCGCTCCGGGCAGCTCATGGCAGCCCAGATCGAGCTGTTGTTCACAGTCTTAGCTGTAGAGGGCGCAGTTCCCTGGCCCATGTGAGAATCCCACACGTGACCTCCACGCATTAGGAGCACAGCGAGCGTTCAAACCACTTGAGCCACCAGGCCGCCCTATATTTTGTGATCACAACAGAAAGCCTCCGTGTCTTACTTCGCTTCTGGTACAGCAATTTCTGTCAAATAAAAACATTACAGTGTGTCCTCATCCACCTTATTCACTGGATCTGGCATCTTGCAACTTCTGGCTCTTCCCCAAAATCAAAATGACCATGAAAGGTAAACGTTTTGAAGCGATTCAGGACATCAAGTCAACCATGACGGCACAACTAAAGACACTCATGAGAGAAGACTTCCAGAACTGCTTCAGAAAGTGGTGAGAACAATGAGATAAGTGTGTTCGAAGTGGGGGGAGGGTATTATGAGGGGGATTAATGGCAATCTGTCTTTTACTGTAATACATTTTTAAAAATTAAACTTTCACCATATTTTTTATTATACCTCATACTATTCTGTTTACTTTTGAATATGTTTAACATTTTTCATAATAAAATTAATAAATCATGTGATATATTGCTAATATTTAACTTATAAATAGATGTTAATTATGCTTTCTTTGTCCAGTTATAGTTAATAATTTCACAACCTAGGAGCAATAATAGTCACAAAGACATAGGGAAGAAAACAAACCGTTTCTTTTGGCAAGGTTGTGGGCAGAAGACTCAATTTTAAGTAAGTGTGTGGGGACAGAGCCCCAGAGAGCAGTTTCCAGGCTCTCGGCCTCATGTGGAAAGGTGCTGGCTCGGGTAGTAGATGGCTGTCAGCTGTGGCTGGTTGGCCATCAACTGTAACCATTGAGCCATTGGTCACTAATATAACTGCTGCGGCTACGTTGGGGAGTCGAAGAGTCGGTCGGTTGGCAGCAAAGCGGACAGCAGGTCACGCATCGTGTGAACCCAGCCTCCAGTGAGACCACAGTGGTCTGACTCCCCTACCTATGGCTCCGTGGGTGTTCCTTTTTGGCCTAGCCATATCCTGTGTTCTTCTGTGGGGAGCAGGAGCAGAGACCCCGCAGGCCGCCCCGCATGACAAAGTGTTTCCTGAACTAAATGGATTTTTAAGCCAAAGGGACCTTGAGAACTTTCTGTTCCAGTTTCTACCTTTGCAAATGAAGGTTTGGAATTTGGGTGGCCTGGTTATTTCGTTTCATGACTCAGACTGGAGTCTGGGTCTCAGGTTTTTCTCTGGGATTTTTTCCATTCCATCAGATGTCTGTCTACAAAAGTAATGGAAGATTCTTTTAGGTCACTGAGACTCAGTTGCATGTACAGGGGAAAACTGCAGTGGCAGCAGTGCTCAGTGATCAAAGTTGAAATCATAGCTCTGCAACATACGAGCTGTGAAATCTAGAATGATTTATTCCACCACCCCAAGTGTCAGTTTTCTCATATGTAAATTGGGATGAATAATAGTTCCTTTTGTGAGTATTAAAAGAAATAGTATATGTTAAAATGATAGTATTATAATAGAATCTACATTCCAGAGACTTTATATTAAATGACATTATGTACTTTTAGGAAATAGCTGGCACATAGTATACACTCAATGGATACTTGATAGTATTATAATTGTTGTCAGTATTGTCATTAATTGTCATCTTCATACTATCAAGGCAGTCTTCATACTATCAAAGAATTTTGAACTTTAAAATTTCATGTATAAACTGCAGGCTTATGATTGAGAACACTGTAAATCAGTATATATATATATACACACACACACTGTGTAGGCTGCCACATTAGATAACTTTTTTTAAAGCACCTTTTTGAGAGATAATTCTCATACTTTTAAAGTTCACCCACTTAAAGTATATAATTCAGTGGTTTTTAATAATATCACAGTTGTGAAACCACATCACAATCTAATATTAGAATATTTTCATCACCTCAAAAAGAAACTCTTATAGATGGATTAGGAGACATTGCCCACTCCTCCCATCACCCTAGCCCCAGGCAACCACTAATGTACTTTGTGTGTCTATAGATTTCCCTGTTGTGGACATTTTATGTTAATGGTATCGTACAATATGTGGTCTTTTATGACTGTCCTCTTTCACTTAGCATGTTTTCAGAGTTCATCCACATTGTTGTATGTGTCAGTACTTTGTTTCTTTCTATTGCCAAGTAATATTCCATTATATGAATCTTTTTACAAATTACAGAATACTTTACACTTTCCTAACTACCTATGTTTGGGATGGAAGATGACTAAATGTAGCTCTATTCTAGGTGAATGAGGGAATTCCACACTTTTTTTTCCAGGGATTATAATAGTAACCTGAATCATCTACTGGGAAAAACAGTCACTATATATACATGCGCCTAACACTACCCAATTGTGATTTAGGATACAAGTATAGATGAAGGAGAGAAGAAGGAAAGAGGAAAAGAAGGGGAATTAAGACAAGGGATGAAAAAAAAAGGAGAGTTGAAGAGAATATTTCAGCGACTGGGCGATTGTGCGTTAGGGGTGCTCTAGGAAATTCCTGCAGCACGTGAGAGGTTGACTGGCTCCTTAACAGCGTGAAGAATTGGAAAATCGATTGCATCATACCTTAATTAGGCAATGTTTGCTATGGGTTTGTTTTTGTTTTTGTTTGTTTGTTTGAGCATCAACATTGATTTTGCCCTTCACCTAGTAGATATAGGAGAGAAAAATTAAATTTTCAGAAATTTAATAATTCCATATTGAATTGCAAAATTTTCACTTCTATCCCCTAACAAGTATTTTTTTTTTTTTAAATGATTTGGAGAGTATAACAGTGATAGTTTTCTGATTTTAATTTTCAGGGTTATAATTCTAGTCTTTGCTACATTCCTACCTAAGATACTAGATGATCAGTATCAGGAGGCCTTGTTAATCTGAACTTTAAAGGAACAATAACTTTTTAAACACACCACTGCACTCCCTCTTGAGTCCTTTCAGGTCTAAAATTCTATGATTTGCTATGACGTTGCTTGTTCCTCTTTTAGGTGAGCTTTAAGGCTAACACCCTATTAACTAAACAAGGTTTATATCAAAACAGTCAGATTATTATTATTATTATTATTATTATTTTAAGAATGTCTATAGAGAAAAGAAAAAATTATTGCCAGGAGACATCAAAAGCTAAAAGAATATTCCACCCATACCCTTGTTAAAACTAAAGTCTGATTCTAAAAGGAGAGAAAACAAAATCACTTCCCATTCAGCTTCTCCTGGGAAGAGAAGAGTGCCCTTCCCTGCTGATGGTTATGAGGATGTAAAAATGTTATGTACAAAGAACACGTCCCACTTTTCTGTGAGGCAACGGGGACATGACAATATTTAGATTACAAATGGGCCAGTATTGCTCCTCTTAATTGTTGAAAGGGTTGCTATCACTGGTCTTACGCGTTTAGATGTTCCTCAATTCATGCTTTTGACATTAGCAGCCACTGAGAACACACATGGCATATTTAGAGAACAGTAAGTGCCTCTGAATGCTGTAGCACAGACAGCATGGAGCTGGGGAGGCAGCAACAGGCCTTGGGGCTGGGGAATAGCTGCCTGGGGAGGTGGGAGCAACAGCAAGCCTAGGGAGAATTGGATGCCTTGGGGAAATTAAACACTGTACTGATGTGCTGAAGAAAACCATTAGCTGAAGAAAACCATTAGTGACTTCCTCCGACAGGCGCAAGTGCTCATTATTTAACAGAGCAAAGAAGGCCCACCATAATTCCTACCCCTACAAGCCCTTAGTTATAGCCATCATCATGTTTTCTCTTCCCTAAACATGCCTTGCAGGTTTTTTTGTTGTTGTTTTGTTTCAGTTGTTTTTTTGCTTTTATGTCTTTGCTTATGCTGTATCTTTGCCTGGGTACTTAACTATACCCTTAATCTATGTTTGGAAACTCTGATTCAGGCAATATTAGCTTCCTTCTCTGTGCTCCATAGCACCTGTGGAAACCTTATAATATGGCATATTCCCTTGTGGTTATTGTTTACGCATATGCCCCCTCCCCCGACTTTACTTTCTTAAAGGGCAGGGATTATGTTTTATTCATGGTTGTATTTTATACTCCTGGCACTATTTGTGGCCTATGATAAATATTTGTTGGATGGAAGGCAGAGATAAAATATTCAAGTGCATGAAGGAGAAAGTGTGAAAATAAAGTATATTATCTTTAAAACAATTGTAATATATTGTTTCACTGGGTTTTACTTTGAACCCAGTACTGTTCAACAATGTAAAGAAATATAATCCTGCAGGTATTTATTAATCAACTATAAGACTAGAGAGTTACAAGCATGTGTATCAGCCTGTCCCAGAGGCAGCTTGAAGTAGAGGTAGAGAAGATGAGATGAATATGCCCCAGTTCTTTGAATTCATCGGCAAAAATAATTTAAAAATCCATCCAGTACATAATGAGCTATATTAGGTATGAAGCAAATGGTCATCGTTTGTGATTTTAGCCAGCCGTTCCCTGAAAAATGTCTTAAGCACACACGTCTGCTCATTGTGCATTACTTCTCTGGAAAGGCTTTTTTTGGACAAATCACAAAGGAAATATGTAGTATTAGAGTGAGTTTTTAATAACAGAAAGGTTTAGTGATGAAGAGAACACAGTGGTACACCTAACTGCATGATTCATTTGCGTTGCTTTTCCCGTCTTCGCCAGTATTGGTTTTGCCTCATTCTGGCTCTGGATTGACATGCCCTTCAGGATTGAGACCAGACTTGGTTCATCGCGGCTGCAGATAACTTATGGAACTGCTCATTCCAGATTTCAGTCAATGGTCCTCAAACCTGGATGTATGCCGTAATCCCTGAGAAGCTTGATTAAAAACCAAACAAACAAATGTTTGGACTCTTAAGAGTCTCTGAGTATGGCCAGAACACCCACAATTTTTTGTTTCTGTCCACAAGTTTATTCAACACCAAACAATCGCTCTCAGTTTGCTGAGGTTATTTTCTCTCCACAAGCTTCTTCAACATCTAATAATCGCTCCAACTTGACTGAGGTGGTTGACCCATCTGCTTCTAACTGGAATTTGGTAGCTGACCCAGCCCCGGCCTGAGCTGTCTTGTGGGCTCCAGCAGGCACCGCACTCCGTCTGCAGGTGTCTCTGTCAGCTTCCCCTCATGTGAGGCTTATCGGTTGCTTGCCCTCCAGACCTTTGGGCCTCAGCCTGCCCATCTCAGGCCGGCCACAGCCCTAAGTGGCAGGCACGATTTCGGGGGTGAGGGGCAGGTGAAAATAATCACAGAGATACTGGGTACCCCCATTGGTAAGGAAGCAGTAGACGTGTCTCCAGGCCAACTGTTCCTTCCCACAGCCTCGTGATTTGAGAGACCGCCTGGCTCTCATGACGTCCGTGAGGATTAGGCACATTCTTGCCCGCCAGCTCAGGGTGTTTAGGCCTGTGAGCATCCTTGGCCACCAGCACTGCCTCCTGAAAAAGCAGTTCCTAAATGGCAGTCCGGTTCTTGGGCATCCACATCTCTACGGCTTCTGCGTCTGGGTCTGGAGCTGGAAAGGCCACTCACAGGTTTAATATACCCCATAATTTGAAACCACTGGTTTGTATCTTTCATGTTTAATATATCCCTGGGATCAAATAACTCTGTGTCACCTTTTCAAGATTCAGCTATTCCTGGATTCTTTAAATATCCATCAAATGGTGGATGCATACGTAGATAGTGCTTGTTATGGGCTGAATTGTGTCTCCTCTCCCTAAATTTCTATATTTAAGCCCCCCAGTATCTCAGAATGTGACTGTATTTGGAGATAGGGTCTTTAAAGAGATAATTGCATGAAAATTTGGTCCTTAGGATGGGCCTTAATCTAATATGACTGGACTGGGGTCCTTGTAAGAGCTGGAAAGTAGGACATCGACATGCACAGAGGGAAGACCATGTGAGTCACAGGAGGAATACAGCCATCTGCGAGCCAGGGAGTGAGGCCTCAGGAGAAAACCAACCTGCTGCAACTTTGATCTCCGGTTTCCAGCCTCCAGAATTGTAAGAAAATAAGTTTCTGTTGTTTAAGCCACCCAGTGTGTGGTTATGGTGGCCCTGGCAAACTAATCCTTGTTGTGCATCTTCTATGTACAAGCCATTGTACAAACACTTTTCTGAACCCCCTAGAATATTGCTAGCTTTTGTGTTTGTGTAGAGAGAGAAGGGGGGAAATGTAAGTGAGGAGCCAAGAGTTACTCATGAATGCTATGGTATGTCCTCTTCCCTGTTGCCCACAGACTTTAGAATTCCTTTCATATAACTCAGTTAGCAGGTATTCTTAATGCTTAATTCTTAATTGTCCAAACTTCTACTTGCTTCTCTGAGTGAAGTCAACAAATCAAAGTTGTCTAACTATAGATTGACATTCTGGTATCACATGACACTTAATGTAGTTACAGGGCACTTTCTATGTGACTATAGTCAAAACAATGCCAACAATTATTAATTTTTTTTCCAATTCTAACTAGCAGTTTGTTCATTGGAATTATGAAGAACAGAAAGAAGGGGATATAGGCCATTAACTAATCTTAGTACCCTCTTATTATCTCCCACTTCTGTGGACTATTTTATTTATTTATTTTAAAAAGGGTTTTTTTTGTTGTTGTTTTTTTTTTTAATTGGGGAAGGGGAACAGGACTTTATTGGGGAACAGTGTGTACTTCCAGGACTTTTTTTTCCAAGTCAAGTTGTTGTCCTTTCAATCTTAGTTGTGGAGGGTGCTGTTCAGCTTCAACTTGTTGTCCTTTCAGTCTTAGTTGTGGAGGGCGCAGCTCAGCTCCAGGTGCCGTGTTCAACTGGACCATGTCCAGGTCCAGTTGCCGTTGCTAGTCGCAGGGGGCACAGCTCACCATCTCTTGGGGGACTCGAGGAATTGAACCGGCAACCTTGTGGTTGAGAGCCCATGCTCCAACCAACTGAGTCATCTGGGAGCTTAGCGGCAGGTCAGCTCAAGGTGTCGTGTTCAATTTTAGTTACAGGGGGCAGAGCCCACCATTTCTTGCGGGACTTGAGGAATTGAACTGCAACCTTGTGGTTGAGAGCCCACTGGCCCAGGTGGGAATCGAACTGGCAGCCTTCGGAGTTAGGAGCATGGAGCTCTAACTGTCTGAGCCACCAGGCCGGCCCTCTGTGGACTATTTTAGATGCCATATTGGAAATACAGTTGTCATAGTAAAACAATTTTTTATACTGAAAACATGTTGAAATAATGTTTTGGATATATTGGGTTAAATAAAACATTAAAAAATTAATTTATGTGTTTTTCTTTTTAATATGCCCACATATTGGCTCACGTTATGTTTCTGCTGCTCTAGAATCATTGGGACCAGGGGCTCTATGCCTCTAGGACTCTGTCTTTCATCTCTGCTTCTCTCTGGGTGTCAGCCTCCTCTCCTTTAGTTACGAAGGACTTTTCTTCTAGAAGCAGGAATCATGCTGAAGGCAGCCCCGGGCTTCTTAGGAGAGAATAGTGTTTCTACTAAGTAGGAAAGGGAACTTCTCTTCCAGATCCCACTTTGAAAATCCCAGGGAAGAATTTCAATTGGTGCAGCCAAAGTCATGAACCAGTCACTGTGGCTAAGAAAATGGGATACTGTGATTGGCTGCATCTGGGCTAGGTGTTCAGCCCTGTAGCTGGGCCAGGAGACAAGATAAGGTTGTCAGTTATTACAAGAACCACGTGGGTAATCTAGGGGAGGAATTTCCCTCTATTTTTCCAAACAGTAATATTAACTAAGATTTATTGAGTGCTTACTATGTACCCGGCATTGTGCTAAGCATTTTACATAGATTATCTCATTTAATACAGACAGCAGCTATTTTGAAGTAGTCTGATAGGCATCTCAGATGTAATAAATCTCAAACCCCGACCTTCTATTATCTTTCCAACCTTAATAGATGAACATCCATACAGTACTCAAGCCGAATAACCCAGAAATCATCCCTGATTCATTCCCTCTTTTCCCCTTCCTTCCTTCCGTTCATTTCTTACATAGTTAAGTCTTTTTTTCTGTGTCCATTCTTACATAGCAGCCAGAATAACTGCTTAAAAACATAAAGCATAAATAAATAAATCCCTTCAATGAATGAAGTCTAAACTTTTCTCCATAACCTGTAAGGCCTGGCATATCTGGCTCCTGGTTAATTTTCCAGCTTTATCTTGTGCCACACCCCTTGTCACTCACTATGCTTGTTATATAGGTCTCCTTTCAGGCCATGCTCTTTTCTGCTCTGGCCTCCCCTCTTCCTGGAATGACTTTCTAGTTTGCTGAATGGCTAGCTCATTCTTCTCATTTGTGTCTCAGCTCAAGTGTCACCTCCTCAGAGAGGCCTTATTCTGAACACCTTGCAGAAAGTGGATCTGTAGTTACTGTCTTATCTCATCACACTATTTCATCTATGGCATGTCATAATTTGTACTTCTCTTATTTATTTGTTTATCATCTGACTCCTTTACTACAATGTATAAATGCCATGATCACATCAGCCTGTTCTATCTTATTCACATTATCTATCCCCAGCACCTGTATAATATCTGGGAACATAGTACGTGTTCAATAAATAGTTGTTGACTATGTGAATGAATCTTCATTTTACAGATGAGGGAACTGAGGCTTAGAGAAGGTACGTAACTGACTCCAGTCATATAGCATGAAATGACGGAAAGGGTTTCAAAACCAGGCAGCTTGGGTGGCTGGTTAGCTCAGTTGGTTAGAGTGTGGTGCTGGTGGCACCAAGGTTGCTGGTTCGATCCCCATATGGGCCACTGTGAGCTGTGCCCTGTGGGCAGCTTAATTCCAGAGTCCCCACCATTAATTTCTGTGCCATAAGAAGGAATATTATAATGGACAGACAAAACAATGAATGTCTACTTTAGTTGACAGCTCGCTGAGCACTGGCCATGGTAACAGGTCTTGTGTTCATTTTGGGCTCTGTTGACTGGGTGAGAAGACCCCATCCAGGCCACATGACTGAGAGGAGAGAAGGGATGTTTCACAAACAATAACTGGGAGCTGTCCGAGAAGAACTGGAAGGGGTGAGGGCAAATAACAAATGTCCTCCACAGATTCTATTATGTTCCCCCAGCGCACTGAGAGGCTACTCATACTTCCCCTACAGAGGCCATCGTTTTGTCACTGTCTTTTGCAATTCACTTGAAGTTTGGGAATGGAATTTGGAATGAAGTTGTGGGGACAGCTGGCATCAAGATAATTGCTAAATGTGAAGTCTGACAGCACAGACTGACAGTTGTGAGAATATGATAATATTTTCTACTTTAATAGATGCAAAATCATGGATGGACAGGAGGTTGGGATTCTTTCCTCCCTTCTTAGTGTAAATGAGTCTCTTAATTATTCCAAAATTGTGTTTAGTATATATAGTAAGTGTTCTTTAGCTATACTATAAACTAGGATTAAAGGTTATAGCATTTGGTTTTTTTGGTATAAGATATTTCTAAGAACATACATCTGTTTTTTAACTTGTGATTTTTATCTAGAAAAAAAAATTGGTGATTTTGTCCATTAGCTATCTGTCATCTTATTGGCTTAAAAGTAATTTACTTTCCCTGAGGAAAGAGGAGAAAAGCTAATTCTTCAGAAATGAAAAGTATAGTTAGAGGGGAAAGTTGTATATAATGGTAAAATATGGGGGCAGGATTTGAGAGAGTCAACATTTCTTTCTGATGAGATCTGATTTACTCATGCATTGCATACATTCATTTGTCAAACATTAACTGAACATTTCTTTGATATGAAAAATAAGAATCAAATAGAATAGCAAGTGTACAGGGCCCAGGAATGAGAAGACCAGGGTTCTAATCCTGCCTCTGCCTCTTGGTACCTGATTTTGGCAGAGGCAGGTATCCTTTATGAGTCGTGGCCCCTCCTTGGCTTTAAGATGGGGATAATGGAATCTGACATGCCTGTCTTTCAGAAGTATGGTAAGGATTGAGAGTTGTGTAAATTATACTTCTGCAAATAAATGTTAAATATTGTTTCCTACTGTTCTATGCATGGAATTGCTTCTTATAGAAGATTTAAAAAAATTAACCATTCTTTTTACTGTACTTTGGCTTACCAGTCCATTTCCTGGAATCAATATTTTTGTAATACTTAGTTTTTTTAGTGCAGTTTTAGATTTACAACAAAAATGAGAGTGAAGTGCAGAGATTTTCCATGTACCCTCTGCCCCCACACGTACATAGCCTCCCCCAGTGTCAATCTCACTCACCAAAATTGAACTTTCTTTTTAACCAAGTATGAACCTACATTGACAATTCATAGTCACCCCAAGTCCATTGCTTTATTTTAGGGGGTTCACTCTTGGTGTTGTACAATTGTGTAATGACATATGTCATACAGAGTATTTTCATTGACCTAAAAATCTTCTGTGCTCTGCCAATTCCCCCCTTCCCCTAACAACCACTGATCTTATTATCACCATAGTTTTGCCTTTTCCAGAATATCATACAGTTGGAATCATACAGTATGTAGGCTTTTTAGATTGGCTTCTTTTACTTAGTAATATGCATTTAAGGTTGCTCTGTGTCTTTTCATGGTTGATAGATCATTTCTCTTTAGTGCTAATATTCCATTGTCTGGATGGACTGCAGTTTATCCATTCACCTACTGAAGGACACCTTGGTGACTTCCAAGTTTTGGCCATTATGAATAAAGCTACTGTAAATATCTGTGTGCAGGTTTTTGTGTGGACATAAGTTTTCAGTTCCTTTGGATAAATACCAGGGAGGATGATTGCTGGATCTTATGGTAAGAGTATGTTTAGTATTGTAAGAAACTGCCAAGCTGTCTTCCAAAGTAGCTGTACCATTTTACATTATCACTAGCTATATATGAGAGTTCTTATTACTCCACATACCTGCCAGAATTTGGTGCTGTCAGTGTTCTGGATTTTGGCCATTCTAGTTGATGTGTAGTGGGTTCGCACTGTTATTTTAATGTGCATTTCCCTGATGACATATGATGTGGAGCATCTTTTCACATGCTTATTTGCCATCTGTATATTTTCTTTGGTGAGGTATCTGTTGAAGTCTTTGGCTCACTTTTTAATTGGGTTTTTTGTTTCCTTATTGTTGAGGTTTAAGAGTTCTTCGTATATTTTGGGTAATAGTCCTTTATCAGATGCTTCTTATGCAAATATTTTCTCCAGTCTGGGTTTGTCTTCTTAGTCTCTTGACATTGCCTTTGATAGAGCAGAAGATTTTTATTTTAATGCAGTCTAGCTTATAAATTATTTCTTTCATGGATCATGTCTTTGATGGTATATCTAAAAAGCCTTCAGAACCATGACAGGTCATTTCTCCTATGTTATTTTCTGGGAGTTTTATAGTTTTACATTTAGGTTTGTGATCCATTTTGAGTTAATTTTTGTGATGGGTACAAGGTCTGCATCTAGATTTATTTTTTTGCATGTGGATGTCCAGTTGTTCCAGCACCATCTGTTGAAGAGGCTATCTTTGCTCCATTGAATTGCCTTTGCACCTTTGTCAAAGATCAGTTTACTGTATTTATAAGGCTCTATTTCTGGGCTCTTTATGCTGTTCCATTGCTCTATTTGTCTATGCTTTTGCCTATATCAGACTGCCTTGATTACTACAGATTTATAGTAACTCTTGAAATAAGGTAACATCAGTCCGCCAACTTTGTTCTTCAATATTGTGTTGGCTCTTCTCTGTCTTTTGCCTCTTTAAACTTTAGAATCAGTGTCTTGGTATCTACAAAATAGCTTTCTGGGATTTTGATTTGGATTACGTTAAATCTACAGATCAAGTTAGGAAGAACTGACATCTTGACACTATTGAGTCTTTCTATCCATGAATAGAATCTCTAACTATTTAGTTGTTTTTTTATTTCATTCATCAGAATTTTGTAATTTTCTTCATGTAAATCTTGTATGTTTTTGTTAGATTTATCTCTAAGTATTTTATTTTGGGGATACTAATGTAAATGGTATTGTGTGTTTAATTTCAAAAAGTCTACTTGTTTATTGCTGGTATATAGGAAAAAGATTAACCTTGTATTCTGTAACCTTGCTATAATCGTTTATTAGTTCCAGGATTTTTTTGTTTGTTTCTTTGATTATTTTGGGTTTTTCTACATAGATGATCATATCATTTGCAAAAAAAGACAGCTTTTTAATGTATATATTAATCTTTATTATAATTCGTACATTAGAAATGGATATATTTAATAAAAGAGGCTCTCATGCTTCTCCTCTCTGTTCATTCAGTTGTATAGTTAGAAAACTTAGTTTATTTGAGAATGGTGAAAAAGGCCAAGTAATATCTTAGTTTTCTTATGACAATTTTCACCTCACAGGCATTCTGAAAGGGTCTTTGGGCCTCCAAGGTCCAAGGCCCATACTGGCTTAACAGACCTACTCAGACACAGTGCCTTCTGCAATTCTTTATAAATTTCAGTGGGCCACCGGGCTAATGGAACATTCTATCACTCTACCTACTGGTTCTTAATTCGGTTCTGGGGCTACGCCTGAGAATTTGCATTTCCGTCTTCCTGTTCCCCTTTGATTTTCTCTAAATGGCAGTTACTTATTTTCCAAAAATAATATCATTCATTTTACCAATTTTTCCTGCCAAATAAAGAACACAAAGCATTGTCAACTGCCAAAAGTTAAGTGAGGCTCCTCTTCTCTCCTGAATGAAAACACTAAAACAGAAACAAAACAATACAACAATAAAAAAAGATTAGATTTACAGTTATGATCTTACTTACATTTAAAATTTTATTATATTAGACGTTTTCTGCATGGTTTGTCTCTTCAGTCATTGTCCATAGGACTCTGAGAAGCTGTAGGAATACACAGGTGCTACAAAGACAGTTTTATTTCTTCCTATCCTATCTGTACCTTTTCTTTACTTTTCTTGCCTTATTGCATCAGCAAGGACTTTTAGTACAGTGTTGAAAAGGAGTGGTGAGAAAGGACATCCTTCCCTTATACCTGAGCTTAGTGGCAAAGCTTCAAGTTACTCATCATTAAGTATGATGTTTACTGTAGGTTTCTTTGTAGATATTTCTTTTTATCAAGTTGAGAAAGTTCCCCTCTATTCCTAGTTTACAGAGAATTTTTATCATGAATAGGTATTGGATTTTGTCAAATGCTTTTTTTCTGCATTTATTGATATGATATAATTTTTCATTTTTCAGTCTGTTGGTATGATGGATTACATCAGTTGTAGATGATCCAAATAGGACTATATCTATTAAAAGAAACTGAATCAATAAATACCACCTCACTTTAGTCAGAATGGCTATCATCAATAAATCAACAAACAACAAGTGCTGGTGAGGATGTGGAGTAAAGGGATCCTTGTGCATTGCTGGTGGGATTGCAGATTGGTGCAGCCACTATGGAAATCAGTATGGAGGTATCTAAAAAAACTGGAAATGGAACTACCTTATGACCCAACAATTTCACTCTTAGGTATCTATCCATAGAAATCCAAAACACTAATTTGAAAAAATTTATGCACCCCTATGTTTATTGCAGCACTATTCACAATAGCCAGGACATGGAAACAACCAAAATGCCCATCGGGAGATGGTTGGATTAAGAAACTGTGGTACATTTATATAATGGAGTAGTACTCAGCCATAAAGAAGAATGAAATCTTACCATTTGCAATGATATGGATGGACCTAGAGAATTATGCTAAGTGAAATAAATCAGACGGAGAATGACAAATACCATATGATCTCACTTATATGTGGAATCTACAGAATAGAATAAATGAACAAACTAATCAGAAACAGTCTCAGAGATACAGAGGAAAAACTGAGGGTTGCTAAATGCGAGGGGGGTGGGGATGAGGGAGAAGTTGAGGGGATTAGAAAGCACAATTGGTAAACACAAGATTGCCACAGGGATATGAAAGACAGTTTGGGGAATATAATCGAATAATCAATAATGTTGTAAAGATTTTATAGGGTATCCGATGGACACTTGTCTTATTAGGGAGACCACTTCATGGACGGTGTAGATGCCTGACCACTGCGCTGTACACCTGAAGCTGAAGCTGAATAATAATGAATGCCAACTATAATTTTATATATATATATATATATATATATATATATATATATATATATATATATTTACAGGATGTATAGTACAGCGTAAGGAATAGAGCCAGTGGAACTGACTATATAACAACAATATACGATGTCAGAGGGGTAGTAGATTGGGGGAGGGGGATTATCACTTTGTGAGGGGTATAAATATCTAACTATTACTTTGTTTTATACACCTGAACTACTATTACTACTATTACTACTAATAAAAAAAAATAACCTTCCAAAACAGAAATCACCATGCCCAGCTGGGTTCACTGGTAAATTCTACCAAACATTTAAGGAAGAAATACCAATTCTCTACCATCTATTTTACAATAGAAGCCAATGGAATACTTCCCAACTTATCTGAAGCCAGCATTACCCTTATATCAAAACCAGATGAAGACATTACAAAAAAAGAAAACTATAGAGCAATAGCTCTCATGAACATAGATGCAAAAATCGTCAACTAAATATTAGCAAACTGAATTAAAAAACATATAAAAAGAATTATACACCATGACCAACTGGGATTTATTCCAAGTTTGCAAGGCTGGTTCAACACTGGGACAGAATGACTAGAGTGGGCTGGAGTTGGATATTTCCCTCCTCCAGGTCAATTAGGATCCAGTAACACTCCAGCAGGTTAGGCTCTGGTTAACTAGTTTCCTGTGAGGGCAGACCTTGTTCAGGAGAACAGAATGCTCTGGTGTATTTCAAAATGATTCCTTTCCCCGTCCACTGTCAGAAGCCCAAGGGGGAATTTTCTTTGATATTTACTGTGGGAATCCGGTTGAGCTCCTGGAGGTAAATCTTACATTATTGTGTGTGTGTGTATGTGTGTGTGTATTGAGGGGGGGCATGATAGGGTCCCCCTGGACTTTTTTTAATAGAAAATTTAAAGCTAGTCATTATTTATTATTATTATTGAAATATAATGGGCATATAACACTGTATAAGTTTCAGGTGTACATCGTATTGATTTGATACCTTTACATATTGCAATATGATTACTATAGTAGTGTTAGCTGACACCTTTTTCATGTCACACTTATCATTTATTTTTTGTGTTGATAACAGTTAAGATTTAGTCTCTTTGCAATTTTGAAGTTTTTATAATACAGCGTTGTTGACTCTAATCACTATGCTGTGCATTAGATCTCCAGAACTTAATTTATCTACTAGCTTTAAGTTTGTACCATTAAACATCACCTCCCCAATTCTCCTACTCTCAGCCCCTGCTAACCACCATTTTACTCTGTTTTTACCAGTTTGGTTTTTTAGATTCCACATATAAGTGATATACAGTATTTGTTTTTCTCTCTTTGACTTATCTCAGGGTCCATTCATGTTGTTGCAAATGGCAGGATTTCCTTCTTTCTCATGGCTGATAATATTCCATTGCACATATATACCACATCTTTTTTATCCATTCATCTGTTCATGGACATTTAGGTAGTTTCCATATCTTGGCTATTGTGAATAATGCTGCAGAAAACATGGGTGTGCTGACAGCCTTTTGAGATACTGATTTTAGTTTATTTGGATATAAACCCATGGGTTGGATTATTGGATCATCTAGTAGTTCAATTTTTAATTTTTTGAGGAACTGCATCTCTATGCCGATTTACATTCCTACCAACAGCGTGCAAGACTTTCCTTTTCTCCACATCCTTGCCAATATTTGTTATCTCTTGTGTTTTTGAGAAAAGCCACCCCTGGAGTTTTCAATGCTCAGACTTGTTTACACTGAGCCTCCAGGAATTCCTCAATTGCAATTCAGTTTTCCTACCTCAGCACTGGGTCCCATGGCGGTTTCTACTTGTGAATCTCTGCTCTGTTAAGCTGTGACCCCTTTATTCATCTGTCTGTCCATTCGTGGGGGAAGTGGTTTGCTCTGTGTCTTCCCCTCTCTTATGGATCCAAGAACAGCTGTTGATTTTTCCGTCTGTTCAGCTTTTTACTTGTTGTAAGGATGAAGTGGTGACTTCCAAGTTCCTTATATGTGGAACTGGAAACTGGAAGTGTCCCTAGAATCATTTTAGGACTTCTTTTATGATTTAAAGTGCTTTGAAATCCCCATAAGATAGGTTATAAATAGCAAGGGCATTATTATTGTTTACTTCTTGTACATTCTTACTTATTTCCTAAAGCAGAAGTTTTAGGAGAAGTTAGTTTGGCTTCTTTATAGTCTTACTATCAACTTACTATATGACATAGTGCTTCCACTACTAGGTATCTACCCAAGTGAAATGGAAACGTAATATTCGTGAATGTTCATAGTAGCATTATTCATAATAGTCCAACCCTGAAAACAATGCAAATGTCTGTGAACTGGTGAATGTACAAACAAAATGAGGTATAGCTCTACAATGGAATTCTGTTTAACAGTAGAAAGAATGAACTACAGATACATGCTAAAACATGAACAAATTTCAAAAACATTACGTTCACTGAAAGGAGCTAGCTAGATGCAAAAGATGACATATTGTATGATTCTACTGAAGTGTAATGTTCATAGCAGGCAAATCTATAGAAACAGAAAGCAGATGAATGGTTTTCTTTGTTGGGCACAATCTTTTTTAATCTATAGGTTTCCCTCTTTACCTTTTATTGTTCGATGAACACTTACCTTTTTATCCTTGGCTTTTTCTTGACTCACCTGGTGATAACGTCTCCTGTACTGTTTCCTGTTGCAGTCACTAAATGAAGCTTCTCTATTCCTGGTCACTACTTCTCCGTATAGCTTGCTTCTTTAACTATTGAATTTGGTTGTAAGGATTAAATCAGAATACGTGTGTGAATAACTTAGCGTGATTGCTAACATGTGACTGTATTTAAATAAATGGTATGTGTATTGAGAATCAGAATCATAGGACACACAAACATGCACACACACACACACGGAGGGGTGGGAGGAGAGAGAGATTTTTTTTAAGGAATTGGCTCATGCAATTGTAGGAGCTGGGTAGGCAGGCTGGAAACTCAGGCAGGGTTTCTATGTCACAGTCTAGAGGCTGACTTTCTTCTTCTGGAAATCTCAGTTTTTTCTCTTAAAGCAATATACTGATTGGATGAAGCCAATCCACGTTATGGGGGGTAAACTGCTTTACTAAAAGTCTGATTTAAATGTTAATACCATTTTAAAAATACCTTCCCAGCAGCATCTAGACTGGTGTTTAAACAACTAGGTACCGTAGCCTAGCCAAGTTGACTCATAAAATTAACCATCACAGTATCTAGTATTATTCTCGCTCCAGGTTTAATTTTCTTTACTCAACTTGGAGTTAACCAGGCCCAGGTTTTTTGTAGCACTTGGGGAGAAGAGCTCAGAGAAAGGACATTCAGCAGAAATCAGGCTCTGATGAGCTAGGCAAATGGTTCTCAACCATGGCAATTCCCAGCCCAGAGTGCACATTAGAATAATCTGGGGAGGTTTTAAAACTATGCGCGAGTGGGTCTGTCATGTGCCAGTGAGAGCCAGGTGAGTCCGATGGGTTTGGGCTGAGAGCCTCTGCCCTGATACAGCCTAGTTCCTTGCTGCTCGAGCATTACCTGGAAGCTTGTTAAAATGCACCTCAGCCCCACGCAGAGCAAGGTTCCGGAAGAGTTAAAGATGTGCCACAATTTCATTCTGGTATTTGGGTTCTGATTTTAATATATTTGGCAAACTACTAAAATTTTGTAAAAGGACTGAACTTTGGTTCATTGTGGATACTATTAATAAGTGATTTTATCAGTAGGGTTTCCTCTTTTAACATGCCATGGCAGTGTATTTGTCTTGGGTTATATTTGAAAGGAAATACTGTTAGTGTTTTAGTAAGTACTCTGCCTTGAGTGTGGTCTTTCTCAGCAAGCAGAGTCATCATATGGATTTGGGGGAAATGAGTGTTTGAAATGTTCTTAGACCTTCTTTAGGTGACAACAATTGCATTTAGAATTTATAGTGTTACAGAAATGACTGTTGGTTGATTTGGGATCTTTAAGCAAAAAGGTCTTTCTTGAAATAAGAAATATCCAAAGTCAGTGAGACATATACAGGAAAGACTCATTTTTCTAAACCTTACTTCTTAGAGATGTTAACGGTTCTGGAAACTCATCATGGATAAGAGGAAGGCTGCCCTAGGCCATCCTATACTGTGACATTTACGTGCTTAGGAATCTTAGACAAATCAATTACCTTTCTGATGCTCAGTTTCCTTATTTTAAAGTAGGGTCACGCAACCTGCCTCACATGGTTTTTCTTAAGAATGAAAATAATGACCTGTATGAAATGCTTGGTCCAGAGTAAGTGCTTAGCAGTGCTTCTTCTCTACAGTGCGCCTGGGGATATGGGCAGGGGGAACGTCCATTTGTAGTGGTTGAAACCAGCACTGAGTTCTTAGCATAGTTATTCTTGCACATAATTATAAAGCAAACTTACTGTTTAACAAGAAAATAAATTTTGGTTTACAAGTCAGTCTCTGGTGTCTTTTGCCCAGGGGAGACATTTCTCAAGGGCTGGAACTTTAGTGCTAAGAGACCAAATCCTATACTGACCAAATCCTATCCTATGCTGAAATCAATGAGATATTTTATCAAAAAAGGTGCAATTTAAAAGAACTAGTTTTTTTTGTGTTTTTTTTCTATTACATAACTACACTCCTGGTCTAGACTTCAAGCCTGCCCAGTAATACATTAGCATGAGGAAATGTCTACCTCCCTTGCCTTAGAATCCCAAATTATTTTAGTGAGATCCGTAGACTTCCCTGCAGGAAGTGGTCAGGGGACTTTGATGCAGTGAATTACATTTGTGTTAGTGAAAAAGTTTTTCATGGTACTTAGAGTCTGTTGGCATATGTCTTTGCTTTTTGCCTACATATTTCCATGCAATGCGGGTAAGGCACTTATAAGTGTATTTCTGGTGCTGATTATTTTATAAAGGAATATTTACGGTGAGTGCCCCTTCCTATTTTCACTTGTCATTTTCTGTTCTCTCTTTATCAGTTTAAGGAAAGGGTGCTGTACTTTTTGAGGAAGAACCTTTTTTCACTAGAGTTATTACCTAGGGCAAGACATATTTTGTCTTTTTTTTTTTTAAATCTAACAAAAAGTCACCTTTCTATGACTTCCCTTGTGATATTGTGTTACATCATTTTGGTTTCAAGGAACAAAGCCTTAAGCCATCCATTTTAAGGGGGGAAAAAAGATTATAAAGAGGAATGTGGACGGGAACTAGAAGGTGTTTGGATCTCTTAAAGCTGTAGGAATTCATTTCTCTTTTACCACCTCTGGGGTCATATAGCACATAACAAACAGGCAATCATTAATATTTGTGGAATGGATTAATTGCTTTTTTCCATGTTACCTCTGGTTCTCTATCCATGTCTGCTTCATTATCCTATTGTTATTAACTGGTCAGTGTCTGTATTAGGATGAATTCCATAGAAAGCAAAATGACTGGTTTAGCGAATCATAATTGATCCACTATTTGGGTTTATCAGACTGTGCATTCAGAGGGGTCATACTTGAGTCAAGTGTCCACCTTAGGCTAATGAGTGAATACCAGCTTATATCTGCTTTACTGGTCGTGGGGTTTGTGGTGGGGATGGTGGGCAGTGGAACTAACATGTCTGCTGCATAAGTTTAATTCGAGCTTAAATTAATAGGGACATAGGCTGGGGAAGAGAAGGGAAAGAGAAATTAACATTGAGTGGCTATTAATTGTAGGGCACATTGTTAGATCTTTCATGTATCATTTAAACTCTTAATGGAACTATATTATAGATTTAATATTTTAATTTTAAGTGTGATAAAAGTTCATCTCAGTGATGTTAACTAATCTTCTGTAAAGTCGCTTTGTAAGTACCATGTTTCCCCGAAAATAAGACCTAACTGGACAATGAGTTCTAATGTGACTTCTGGAGCAAAAATTAATATAAGACCGGGTATAATATAATATGATATGATATAATGTAATATAATATAATATAACATAACATAACATAATACTGGGTCTTATTTTACTATAAGATAAATAAGTATCTTATTTTACTATAAGATAGATTTATATATTATATAAATACTTATATAATATAAGACTGGGTCTTATATTAATTTTTGCTCCAAAAGACGCATTAGAGCTGATGGTCCGGCTAGGTCTTATTTTCGGGGAAACGGTATGTGGTGAAGTCTGGGATGTAAATCTAAGTCTCTTTGCCTCTAAATATCTCATTTTGTTAAGCTATACTGCTCTAGAAGTGCTTTATCCAATGCCAATGGAAACACAATGCAAACCACATATATAATTTTAAATTTTCAAGTAACTGCGTTAAAAAAGTAAAAAGAAACAGGTGAAATTAATTTAAATATATTAATCTATCTAAAATATCATTTCAACATGTAATCAGTATAAACTGATTAGTATTACTTATGATGTATTATACATTCTTTATCGTACCAAATATTCGATATCCGGTGTGTGTTTTATACCTACAGAACCTGTTGATTTGGATTAGGCAGATTCTAGGTGCTCAGTAGCCACATATGATTAGTGGCTACCATACTGGACAGCATTGCAGTAGAGTGAATGCCCATCTACCCATTTAGTAGTGTTGTGATCTGCACTGAGCCTTTCAGTGACTGATTTATTAAATGGCGGGTATTAATACCTTACATACCTGGACCGTGTAGGGCCAGGTTTGAAGATCTAACATGGCTCTCTGGGGATTTACGTTGGGAAGCATCCATGACTGAGTTCCAGCTAATTATTAATACTGCTAGCTGCTCTAGATATGTCACTATGTGTAGTCTATAGGTCATGCTTTGAGTTTCTTGAAAGTCAAATTTTTAATATTTTTGACACCTTCTATTAAAAAAAAAAAGGTTTGGTTCCTGGGTGCTTTTCTGTATGTATGTTTGGCTGTATACCCAACGGTGTGTTCCTAACAATGATCTAATTACCAACTAATTTGTTAATGTAACTTATGGCTATACGGCATGTCTGTCACATTGTCATTTTTGTCAGTTTCAGTTAATGCTAATTATTACAAATGAGGAAAAGTTAGTAAACATGTAACTATAGGCGTAATCTAATATTTGCTATCTTTTTATGGACATTTACCAGGGAACTTTGTTGATGGTATGTATATTATATACATTACATTATGGTGTGTGTATAAATATATATATATATATATATGTATGCATGTAAATATATACACACATATGCATACATATAGACACACACATATATGTATGTATATAGACAGTGAGTAAGATAAAAACTAAGATATGTGTATATATACAAGGTCTGACAATTTAAGTTCTCGAACTTGTTACCATGATGTGGCTAACCTTTTTTGATATCAGAGGGATTATTCATTATGAATTTATACCAACTGGACAAACAGTGAACCAAGTTTACTATTTGGAAGTGCTGAAAAGGCTGCATGAAAAAGTTAGATCACCTGAACTTTTCGCCAACAAGTCATGGCTCTTGCATCACGACAATGCACCAGCTCACAGGGCACTGTCTGTGAGGGAGTTTTTAGCCAGTAAACAAATAATTATGTTGGAACACCTTCCCTACTCACCTGATCTGGCCCCCAATGACTTCTTTCTTTACCCAAAGATGAAGGAAATATTGAAAGGAAGACATTTTGATGACATTCGGGACATCAAGGGTAATACGATTGCAGCTCTGATGGCCATTCCAGTAAAAGAGTTCCAAAATTGCTTTGAAGGGTGGACTAGGTGCGGGTGTTGGTGCTTAGCTTCCCAACAGAGTCCTTCAAAGGTGACCATAGTGATAGTGATATTCAGCAGTGAGGTATGTAGCACCTTTTCTAGGATGAGTTTGTGATCTTAATTGTCCGACCTCGGGTAGTGTTTTGCGCTGGCGTCTTTGACTTCACATAAGTGAAGTCTGTGTTCACATAATTCATCTGTGTTGTTGTGCGTATCAGTAATTCATTTTTCTTGGTGAATGGTACCCTTTTGTAGGGTGTACCACAATTAGTTTTTTCATTTACCAGTTTAAGGACATTTGTTTTTTTAAAAAAAGTTAATTAATTAATTTTATGTAACTTAATTTTTTTTATTAGTTTCAGGTACACAAGACAAAGTAATACTTAGACGTTTATCATTTATATCCCTCACACTGTGTGAACCCCCCTCCCCCATCCACTATCCCTCTGACGTCGCACAGAGCCATTACATTTCCACTGTCTCTATTCCTAATGCTATACTCCGCTTCTTGTAAGTATATACATACATATATATAAATATGTATATATTTGTGTGTATGTATATATATATTTATATATGTATGTATATACTTACAAGAAGCGGAGTGTGTGTGTATATATATATAAAATCATAGTTGGCATTCATTATTGTTCAGCTTCAGGTGTACAGTGCAGTGATCAGGCATCTACATCATCCCTGAGGTGGTCTCCCAAATGGGACAAGTGTCCATTGGATATCCTACAAAATCTTTACAACATTATTGATTACATTCCCCAAATTTATTTTCAAAACTCCGTGGCCATCTTGTGGTTACTGACTGTTTTCTAATCCCCTCACCTTCCCCCTTATCCCCACCCCCTCGCCCATCTAGCAACCCTCAATTTTTCCTCTATGTCTCCAAAACCGTTTCTGATTAGTTCATTAATTTATTCTTTTTTTTAGATTCCACATATAAGTGAGATCTTATGGTATTTGTCTTTCTCTGTCTGACTTATTTCACTTAACATAATGTTCTCTAGGTCCATCCATGTTGTTGCAAATGGTAAGATTTCTTTCTTCTTTATGGCTGCGTAATACTCCATTATATAAATGTACCACAGTTTCTTAATCCAGTCATATACCGATGGGCATTTCGGTTGTTTCCATGTCTTGGCTATTGTGTAGAGTGCTACAATAAACATAGGAGTGCATAAAGATTTTTAAATTAGAGTTTTGGATTTCTCCGGATAGATACCTAGGAGTGGAATTGCTGGATCATAAAGTAGTTCCATTTTCAGATTTTTGAGATACCTCCATACTGTTTTCCATAGTGGCTGCAGCAATCTGCAATCCCACCAACAGTGCACAAGTGTTCCCTTTTCTCCACATCCGCACCAGCACTTGTTGTTTGTTGATTTATTGATGATAGCCATTTTGACAGGGGTGAGGTTGTATCTCATTGTGGTTTTTATTTGCGTTTCTCTGATGGTTAGTTAGGTTGAGCATTTCTTCATATGTCTGTTTGCCATCTGTATGTCCTTTTTAGAAAAATGTCTCTTCATGTCCTCTGCCCATTTTTTAATTGGGTTATTTGGTTTTTTTGGAGTTGAGTTGAGTGAGTTTTTTATAAATTTGTGATATTAACCCCTTATCAGATATGTCATTGGCAAATATCTTTTCCCATTCAGTAGGATCCCTTTTTGTTTTATTGATGGTTTCCTTTGCTGTGAAAAAACTTTTTAGTTTGATGTAATCCCACATGTTTATTTTTTCTCTTACTTCCCTCACGTGAGGAGATATATCAGTAAAAATCTTACTCTGGGTAATGTCTGTGAAGTTTCTTCTTATATTTTCTTCTAGGAATTTTATGGTTTCAGATCTTACATTTAAGTCTTTAAGCCATTTTGAATTTATTTTTCTATATGGTGTAAGAAGGTGGTCCAGCTTCATTTTTTGCATGTGTCTGTCCAGGTTTCCCAGCACCATTTATTGAATAGACTGTGTTTACCCCACCATAAATTCTTGCTTCCATTGTCGTAGATTAAATGACCATATAGGCATGGATTTATTTGTGGACTCTCTATTCTGTTCCATTGATCTATGTGTCTATTTTTATGCCAGTACCATGCTGTTTGATTACTGTAGCCTTGTAGTATAATTTGATGTCAGGTATTGTTATACCTCCCACTTTGTTCTTATTTCTCAAGATTGCTGAGGTTATCTGGGGTCGTTTATGGTCCCATATAAATTTTAGGATTTTATTTCTATTTCTGTGAAAAACGTTGTTGGTAGTTTGATAGGAATTGCGTTGAATATGTATATTGCCTTAGGTAGTATGGACATTTTAACTATACTAATTCTTCCTATCCATGAACATGGTATGTGTTTCCATCTATTTGTATCTTCTTTCATTTCTTTCTTCAGTGTCTTATAATTTTCTGAGTACAGATCTTTCACTTCTTTGGTTAAATTTATTCCCAGGTATTTTACAGTCTGTGGAGCAACTGTAAATGGGATTGTTTTTTAAATTTCTCCTTCTGATGTTTTATTATTGGTATATACAAATGCAACTGATTTCTGAATATTAATTTTGTATCCTACTACTTTACTAAATTCATCTATCAGCTCTAATAGTTTCTTGGTGCAGTCTTTCGGGTTCTCTATATGTAGTATCATGTCATCTGCATCTAATGACAATTTTACTTCCTCCTTACCAATTTGGATGCCTTTTATTTCTTTTTCTTGTCTGATTGTTGTGGCTAGAACTTCCAGCACTATGTTGAATAGAAGTGGAGAAAGTGGGCAACCTTGCCTTGTTCCTGATCTTAAGGGGAATGGTTTTAGCTTTTTCCCATTGAGTGTGATGTTAGCTGTGGGTTTATCATATATGGCCTTTATTATGTTGAGATATGATCCTTCTATTCCCACTTTCTTAAGTGTTTTTATCATAAATGGCTGCTGGATTTTATCAAATGCTTTTTCTGCATCTATTGATATGATCATGTGATTTTTATTTTTCATTTTGTTAATGTGGTGTATCACATTGATTTGTGGATGTTGAACCACCCTTGCATACCAGGGATGAATCCCACTTGATCATGGTGTAGGATCTTTTTAATGTATTGCTGAATTCTGTTCGCTAATATTTTGTTGAGGATTTTTGCATCTATATTCATTAGAGATATCGGCCTGTAGTTTTCTTTTTTTGTGGTATCATTGTCTGATTTTGGGATCAGGGTGATAGTGGCTTTGTAAAAAGTGTTTGGGAGTCTTCCCTCCTTCTGGATTTTTTGGAAGAGCTTGAGGAGAATAGGTGATAATTCTTTTTTGAACGTTTTGTAAAATTCACCTGTAAAGCCATCTGGTCCAGGGCTTTTGTTTGTTGGGAGATTGTTGATTACTGATTCAATTTCCCTGGTGGTAATCAGTCTATTCAGGTTTTCTGTTTCTTCTTGAGTTAGCCTTGAGAGGTTGTACACCTCTAGAAAATTGTTCATTTCTTCCAGATTGTCAAATTTGTTGGCATATAGTTGCTCATAGTAATTTCTTAAAATTTTTTGTATTTCTTCAGTTTCTGTTGTCACTTCTCCTCTTTCATTTCTAATTTTATTAATTTGGGTCCTCTCTTTTTTTTAATGAGTCTGGCTAAAGGTTTGTCAATTTTGCTTATCTTCTCTAAGAACCAACTCTTTGATTCATTGATCTTTTGTATTATTTTTCTGGTTTCTGTTTCATTTATTTCCGCTCTGATTTTTATTATCTCCTTCCTGGTACTCCCTTTGGGCTTATTTTGCTGTTCTTTTTCCAGATCCCTTAAGTGTGAAGATAAACTGTTGATTAGTGATTTTTCTTGTTTCTTTAGGTAGGCCTGCAATGCTATAAATTTCTCTCTTAGGACTGCTTTCGCGGCATCCCATAGATTTTGTGTCATCATGTTTTCATTTTCGTTTGTCTCGAGATATCTTTTGATTTCTTCCTTGATCTCCTGGTTGCCCCTTCATTATTTAATAACATGTTATTCAGCCTCCATGAATTGGTGTGTCTTCCAGTTTTTTTCCTGTAGTTCATTTCTAATTTCATAGCACTGTGGTCAGAGAAGACAATTGGTATGATTTCAATTTTCTTAAATTTATCAAGACTTGTTTTGTGGCCTAACATATGGTCTATCTTGGAAAATGTTCCATGTGCACTTGAGAAGAACATGTATTCTGCAGCTTTGGGGTGAAATGCTCTGAAAATATCGATTAAATCCAAGTAGTCCAATGTGTCATTTAAGGCTGTTGTTTCCATATTGATTTTCTGTCTGGAAGACCTGTCTCTTGTTGTCAGAAGTGTGTTGAAGTCCCATATTATGATAGTGTTACTGTTGATCTCTGTCTTTATGTCAGTCAATATCTGTTTTATATATTTAGGTGCTCTTATGTTGGATGCATAGATGTTTACTAGGGTTATGTCCTCTTGTTGGATCGATCCCTTTATTATTATATAGTGCCCATCTTTGTCTTTTAATATGTTCTTCATTTTAAAGTCTATTTTGTCAGATATAAGTATTGCAACTCCAGCTTTTTTCTCATTTCCATTTGCATGAAATATCTTACTCCAACCCTTCACTTTCAGCCTGTGTGTGTCTTTTGATCTGAGGTGAGTCTCTTGTATACAGCATATACAAGGGTCTTGCTTTCTTATCCACTCAGCCACCCTATGTCTCTTGATTGGAGCATTTAATCCATTTACATTTAAAGTGATTATTGATAGGTACATAGTTATTGCCATTTTAATTATTTGTATTTAGATTGTTTTCATCTTTCTTCTATTTACAGAAGTCCTTTTAGTATTTCTTGCAATGCTGGCTTGGTGGTAATAAATTCCTTTAGCTTATTCTTTTCTGGGAAGCTCTTTATCTCTCCATCAACTTTAAATGATAGCCTTGCTGGATAAAGCAATCTAGGTTGTAGGCCTTTGTTTTCCATCACTTTGAGTATCTCCTGCCACTCCCTCCTGGCCTTCAATGTTTCTGTAGAAAAGTCATTTGATAGTCTTATGGGAGTTCCCTTGTACGTAACCCTCTGTCTTTCTCTTGCTGCTTTTAGGATTCTCTTTGTCTTTAACCTTTGCCATTTTAACTATAATGTATCTTGGAGTGGGCCTGTTTGGGTTTATCCTGGTTGGAACTCTCTGCACTTCCTGGACTTGTATGTTGGTTTTCTTCATCAGGTTAGGGAAGTTTTCGGACATTGTTACTTCAAATATGTTCTCAATCCCTTGCTTCCTCTCTTCACCTTTTTGTATTCCTATGATGCGCATGTTGTTGTGCTTGATGTTATCGCATTGTTCTCTTAAACCATCTTCATTGTTTTTTATTCTTTTTTCTTTCTGTTGTTCTGTTTGGTTGATCTCTGCTAACTTGTCTTCTAAGTCGCTGATTCGACCCTCTGCTTCATCTAACCTGCTGTTAATTCCTTCAAGTGAGTTCTTTATTTCAGTAATTGTGTTCTTTAGTTCTAACTGGTTGTTCAGTATGATTTCTACATCCTTCTTTATGTCGTCTCTAAGCTCCTTAAACATACTTATCATCAGTGTTCTGAACTCTGTCTCTGATAGGTTGGTTACCTCTATTTCATTTTGTTCCAATTCAGAAGTTCTTTTCTGTTCTTTTATTTGGGACATGTTTCTTTGTTTCCCCATTCTGGCTGACTTTCTGTGTTTGCTTTGATGTATTGGATCGATACCCTAGGGTTCTTGGTTTTTGCTGGATTATCTTATGTAATATGTGTCCTTTATATTTGACTTGCACCACTTCCTTATTCTCCTGTGCACGTGCTCCAAAGGTGACACTTGTGTTGTGTATATTGTCCTGTTAAAGTTGAACTTTAATTGCTTTTGGCTTGTCAGTAGGTGGGATCGACTCCTAGGCTGACTAGTTGTGAGACTTGGCTCTGCCCACCACAGGGTGTTCTGCTGCGTGAGGGTTGACCGCTTAAATGTGGTTTGTCCTCTATGGGCTCTTGTGCCTGTAGAGAATTCCCTCTGGGTGTGTCACTTGTAGGTCAAACCCGGTAGTACTCTGGTTTGATCTGGAGTTGGCCTCTGGGTATTTTGAATCTTGTGCCTCTTAAGCTGGGCCCTCTACGTGCAGAGGTCCTTGAGTTCTCAGATACAGCACTTTCCAGGAACTAGCAGTGCGCCAGCCAGTAATTCTCCTCGCTGACTCCCCAATACTGTGGGGGCTTAAAAAATTAATTATTTTGCTCTCACCTTTTAAGTGTGTTGTCGGAGAGTTGGTAGGCATTCCAGCATGTAGGAACAAAGTCTCGTGAACAAAGCCAAGTAGGCCAAGCACTTATTAAAAGAAAATATAGTCCCAAAATGCAATCCATAAGTCAGGACATTTGCTTTTTTCCTTATGTTTTTGGTATTTATGAATATAGCTACTATAAATATTCACATACAAGCTTATGTGAAAATAAATATTTATTTCTCTTGGGTAAACACCTAAAAGTGGAATTGCTGGGCATATGATAAGTATAACTTTATGGTATGCTTAACTTAATTGGAAATTTCCAAATTGTTTTTCAAAGTGGCTGTGCTCATTTGCATTCCCACCAGCAAGATCTGACAGTTTCAGTCACTCTACATCCTTGTTAGCACTTGGAATTGTCAGGTGTTTTTTTCTCATTCTGATATATGTGTGTAATGCCACCTCATTGTTAATTTATTTTCATTTGCATTTTTCCAGTGACAATGATGTTGAGCATCTTTTCATGAACTTATTTAACATCTGTGTATCTTTTTTTGTGCAGTTATCTCTTCAAATCTTTTTTCCATTTTTTAAGATGAGTTTTTTTGTTTGTTTTCTTGTTGAGTTTAGGAGTTCTTTATATTCTGGATACAAGTCCTTTGTCTAATATATGATTTACAGATTTTTTTCCACTCTATAGCTGATACTGTCATTGTCTTAATAGTGTCTTTGCAGAGCAAAAGTTTTTCATTTTGATGAAGTCCTGTTGTTCAAAAAAATATTTATGGATCATGCTTTTGATGTTTATCTGCCTAAATCAAAGTTACAAAGATTTTTACCACTGTTTTTTTCTAAAAACTATATTTAATAGTTTTATGTTTTACATTCAGGTGTATGACATATTTTGAGTTATGTTTTCTATAAGATATGAAACATAGTTTGAGGTGTTTTTGTGTGTTTTTTTTTCTTAGAGATGTCCATTTGTTCTAGTACCTCTTATGGTAAAAGGCTGTCATTTTTCCATTGATTTGCCTTTGTACCATTGTCAAAAATCAATTGATCATACTTTTGTGGGCCTATTTTTGGACTCTATTTATACATTGAAAACTCTCTTAGACAATACTATATCTTTTTCTCTTAACTATCAAACATATTTTAAAGAACTGAAGATGGAAGAATACTGTATTTACCCAGAAATTTACTATTTCTATTGTTCTTTCTTTATTTCTGATGTTCCAAGTTTTCTTCTGGTATCATCTCCTCTGTCTGAAAAACTTCCTTTTAACAATTCTTTTCAAGAAGTCTGTTGTTAATGGATTCTCTTAGTTTTTCTTCATCTAAGAATGTCTATTTCATCTTTATTCCTGAAGAGTCTTTTCACTGTAGAATTCTGGTTTGAACATTCTTTTCTGATGATAATCTAATGAGCTTTCCTTTGTAGGTTATTGTCTTCTTTTCCTTGGCTGCTTTAAGGATTCTTTGTTTGTTGTTGATTTTAGACAGCTTCACTACAATGTGCCTTAGAGAAGGCCTGTTGGGACTGAGGTAATTAGGTGTTCTATTTGCTACTTGGATTCAAGGATCCAGTTCATTCCACAAGTTTGGGAAGTTCTCATCGATGATTTGTTTGAATATATTCTCTGTTCCCTTCTCTCTTTCTTCTCCTCTGGTATGCCCATTATTTTTATATTGCTCTTTCTGGTGGAGTCAGAAAGTTCTTGTAGAGTTCTTTTATTTGTTTTAAGTCTCAAGTCTCTTTCTTCTTCCGCCCATGTCATTTCCAGGTTTCTATCTTCGATGTCACTGATTCTTTTCTCCATCTGGTCAACTCTACTACCTAAGCTGGCTATTTCATTCTTAATTTCTTCTATTGAGTTCTTAATCTCCAGAAATTCTATTTGGTTCTTTTTAAAAATTTCAATCTCTTTTGTAAAATGTTCATGTTGTTCTTTGATTGCGTTTCTGAGTTCATTAAACTGCTTTTCTGTGTTTTCTTGCATCTCGTTCAGTTTTTTAAGAACTGCAATCTTGAATTCTCTGTCATTTAAGTCACATATTTTTATATCTTCAAGTTCCTTTTCTGGAGACTCTTCACTTTCTTTCTGAGCTGTCTTGTTGCCTTGGTTATTTATGGCAATTACTGATTTATTAGTTCTCTTCCTAGACATCTACAGGAGTGGCTTCTGCAACAGGTTGATAGGAAGAGGTCTTTCTTTTGTTTTCCAGCATTTGTTGGTAGAATGTTTTATTTTCTCTCTGACTGCAGCCTTTTTTCTCTCTCACACGGTAATGCTATGTTTTCTGTGCATTTTTCCAGCTTCTCACACAATGGGGGGATTCCCTGGGAGATGGGCTTCTCCTCTGTTAACAGTTCGCCTGGGTCGTAGGGCACTGACTTCGTTGGGGGATGTGGAGAGCTTTTGAAGTTCCAAAGCTCTTCCTGCACCAGATTCAGAGCCCATGTGTTTCAACAGCTCTGTTTACTCCTGCAGGGATCCACCCTGATAGGTGGGGACAGGGGTGGGGTGGGTTGTGAGATGTGACCCAGAGCAATGGCAACGGCCACCACCACAGCCAGTCCTGCTTCCATGGCTCCCTCCCCTTTGCCAGAACTAGTTGGGCTGTGAATCTGTGTCTGCAGACCACAGGTCTCAGAACTGCAAATATTCTGTTCTTTTGATCTGATACTGCTACTGTTCTGCTTCGAGCACTGGGCAGGTGGGGGCAGGGCGAGCTCTGGGAGGGTAGGGAGGTGCGTCTAGTCTCAATGCCTAAGGCTTCCGTTCTCTGCAGCAGTGAGGGCTTAAACCACCATTTTCAGCCTTCTTCCCTCAGTCTTTTCTCCGAGGTCTCTGCCGTGAACATTGGGTTCAGCCGTGTTATATGCTGTCCCTTCAGCCCTGTGGGCCATAAACGGAGCCCTAGCAGTCCGAGTTCTTCCCTCTCCCGCAGCTGTGGTTGGAGCATTGAGCTAGGTCTGTGTCCTGTGCCCACGGTGCTATCTCCGCACTTCTCCCTTCCCTTGTCCCCTGCTCGTGCAATTTGCCCACCTTTAGGTGATTTCAGCAGTGAGCCACTTCATCTTGCCTGTCTGCTGTGCATGGAGTCCTTTGTGGAGTTATAGTTTTTTAATTTGTTGTAAATTCCAGGGAAGATTTAAGAGGCTCACCTCCCATTGCCATTTTTATGATGTCCTATATACTTTTTAAATATTTTTGTTTTCCCTCTGTTGTTTAAATTAGATAATTTATATCTGTCTTCAAGTTCACTGACACTTTCCTTTGTCAGTTTTGGTTATTGTATTTTTTTGGTTATGAATTCTACATTTGTTTCTTTTTTATATCTTCTATTTCGTTGCTGAAACTTATGTCATTCCAATCATTACAAGAGTGTTTTTTTTAAACCTACTTTAACATCTTTGTCAGGTAATTCTAACACATGTGTCATCTTGTTGTTGATATCTGTAATTGTTTTTCTCCCATGTAAGTCGGAATTTTCCTAAGTCTTTGTAATGCTGAGTAATTTTTCATTGTATTCTGGACATTTTGAATATTATGAGACTTGGTCTTATTTATATCCTGTGAAGGGTGTTGATAGTTTTATTGTAGTAGACAATCAACCCAGAGAGTCAGGTTGCAAGTTCTGACCCACCCTCCTGTGGTTTGTGGCTTCAATGTCAGTTCCATTTCAAAGCCTTTGTAGTTCTATTCTGATCTGTCCCATGTTTTAGCAACCAAGTGGTCAGTCTGAGATCTGGCAGTAGTCTCTAATTTAGCTCAGTTCTCAATCTTTGTTGTGGTGTTTAGGATCATATCCATGCATGTACAGCTCAGGATGAAGTCATATCCCAAGACTCTTCCTCTCTATAATATCCCATGTTATTTTTAATAGCCCCTGGCCAGAAAACTGGGGCTTTAGTTATTCTGTTGTGCTACACATGTCCCATGGCTGTACCTATGTTCAAGGCCAAGAGGTAAATAGACAGAGAGAAAAAAAGCAACCAAATATAAGGGACCACAACCCCTCCAACTGGGAAGGAATTTTTTTCCTTCCTCCAAGTTTTAGGCATTTGTGGGTCATTCCCTACTCTCACTGTTGCTGCTGCTAGTGCCACAGGATTGCCTGGGGACTGAAGCATAAGAGACGAGAACATTAAAAATTAATAATAATAAAAGAAAGTTTGGGATTTCCTTTCTCTCTTTGAATGTTAGGAATCCTTTTTTTCGCGTGTTGAGCCAGAACTGGTGGGCTTCTGTGGAACTCGCTCTGTTTGCATCTCGATATCTTCTTTTGGTTTTGGTGAACCTTGAGTCCAGGCTGGGGGATACTGAAGGAAAAAGAAGAAATTCATTGTTAGTATTTTGAATTCTGTTCTTTTTGTCTAATCTACCTGTTATTATTCAGTCTTTGGAACTTTCAAATAGCTGTTCTATGCCTTCTGTTCAGATTTGATGGCCGCAGTCAGTAGGAGAGACAGGGTGGAATCTTACTTAAACCAGAACCCAAAGGACACTTACTATTAAATTCTAGCTGATGGTTTTAGTGGAGGAAAAGCAATCACAAAATTATGTATTTGTGTTTCATTTTAGCTTTCACTTGTCATGACTAATTGCTTAGTTAATTAAGAACTCTGTCTTAATGGGTCTCTTGGCAGAGGAAGGTAAGTTTTCCCTTTTATAAATCTTTCGGTTCACACAAAGAAGGTTTACTTAGAAAACATTTCTTCATATATGGTAAAGGATATAATCACAGTGAATGATTTGGGACCAATAGGCTTAAAAACTGTATGGCATTTTAATGTTTTGTGCTCTTTACTCTTTATGGAAGTGAGTATCAGGTACAGAACCATTCTGCACTACTGCCTTTGTACAGAAGTCAGTTTAATGTGGAAATAATTTGGTTTACATTTTGCAGTGTCATTTTGGGATGTTAAAGTTTGGATGTTTGTCGATGGTACCAAATGTAATTTAACTGGCATTCCATAAGAGAACTAAGCAGAACCTGGGGACTCAAATTTGAATGATGGCGTCCTTGGGCTGTATAGTATAAGTTGTTAAGATCAAAGTCTCTAGAACCAATTTACTTGGAATTAAACCCCAATTACCTATCTTTGGCTGTGTGACTGTGGGCAAGTTATTTAGTCTATTTGTGCATTAATTTTGTCCTTCCATAAAATCGGCCTGGTAATAGTACCTACATTATAGTATTGTTTTCAAGATTCAGTAAGTTAATACCTGTAAAGTACTTAGAATAGTGCCTGTCACTCTCACTACTTGGGAAAATTGGATCTGTTGGAGTTCATCACAGTAAATAGTATTTATTATTTATGTGCTGAGTACTTTTTTCACTTAATTCTCACCATCACTTTACATTTTTCAGATTAAGAGATTGACAAAAAGAATTTTATGGATATTGCATAAAGACCATATGGATAGCAGAATTCATGCTGCTACATCATAATACCAGAAATGGATAATCAGCAATATAATAGCCTTTCTAAACTGGTGGTGTATAATCGCCAATGCTACCTGTTATTAGTGGGTAGAGTTTTGCTGTGGAGCATATTTTGTTCATAATTAGAGTCTTACCTGTTTAAAAACGGCAGAAGAAAATACTTCTGTCCCTTACCAAGCATCACTTAAAAACAACACATAAACAATAACAATAGATATACACATTCCATCTTTAGTAAAACTAGCAGGTATCTCTATAACCCTTGTTTACAGATAGGAAGATAGAAAGCAGATGGAAGAATTGTAGCTAACTTAGCAGTCAGAATGTCAAATCTCCCCATCTGTAGAGGGATGTACCAGTGATAAGCACATGACTCATCCAGCAGACTCTGAGAAAGACTCAGGAATCAGAGATGCTCAGTATTAAAGAAGGTAGGGTGAGATTGTGGGTGTGGGGTGAGGTGGGATGCAAACAGGTAGAATGTTTGAAATTAGTTATATTTCCAGACACTGACAACTACCAATTCCCTATCTTTACATATGGAAGGTATAGTCTATGAAAACTGAACCTGAGAGATGGCAAAGGAGGTATATATAGCCACAGGAAAAACCAGATTATCTGATAGGTTTGACTTTAGGAAAATTATACTTGCCGTGTTTCCCTAAAAATAAGACCTAGCCAGACAATCAGCTCTAATGTGTCTTTTGGAGCAAAAATTAATGTAAGAGCCGGTATTATATATTATACTACATACATATTATATTATATTATATTATATTATATTATATTATATTATATTATATTATATTATATTATATTATTATATTTTACCTGGTCTTATATTATAGTAAAATAAGACCGGGTCTTTTATTAATTTTTGCTCCAAAAGACGCTTAGAGCTGATTGTCTGACTAGGTCTTATTATCAGGGAAATATGGAAGAATGTCTTTAGAGTTCTTGGAATGTGGGGTAAAATTTACCCAGAGATCAAAAAAGAACAATAAGGTACATACAAACCAACTTTAGGGAAGAAAAAAAAAGGTATTACAGAAAGGAAATATAATTATAGTATAATGTGTTAATCGTAAGTAAGCAATATTTACTTAGTTATTCTAAAAACAATTATTGCTATAGCCCCAAATCATATTTCAACCATACTGGGAGTCTGAGGCCAGGGAAATAAAGTGAAAAATCCTCATAACCATGTAGGATACCAATATATCAGTAGTATATACACGTGATTTAGAAACATGGAGGTAAATGCCAGAAGTAGCAGCTGAATGAGTGTAACGTGGTTACATCTGGGAATGGGAGAGTTTTGATAGTGTGGGTTAACACAAGACTGCTGTGTTTTATGTCTTTTCACACTCTTTGACTATGTGCATGTATTACTTTGATAAAAATACTGAAGAAAATGAAAGCTCAGGAATAAAGCATCTCTTATACTTTTTATACTTACACTTTCCTGAACACCATTTGTTTCATGCTTATCTCCCTTCCAGGATGGTCAGCTCTTTGAGAGTTGAGGGCAGGTGTATTTAATTTTTGCCTACTCTGCAGCACTTAATATAGTGCCCTATCATAGTAGATACTCAGTAAAACTTGAATAAAGGAATGTATCTAGGGTATTGAATTAGGAAACCTGTATTCTGATCTCCTTTGGGGCTTCTTTTGCCCCTTGCCGTGATCAAAGCACTTTATGTATTGATGCTGAGGGGGGAGCAGAGTTTGCCACCCCCAAATATGCATTTTGGGGGGATATTGATTATTTTTAAACTGGTTATTTTTAAGAAACAAAGTCAGGAAGAGTCTTTTACCTCCTTACCTGCCTAAAGGAATTCAGATAGAAAGACCTGTCCATGAAGGGAGCTACTGCCTCAGCACAAATTAAATGTGGCAGACGGAGAGGAACCAAGCAAAGTCTGTTTGTTAGACTCCCCTCTGAGTCTCATTGTTTCTGGGTGGATGGCAAGAATTTGTTTACCAAACGTTTGCACTTTTCCATCTTCCTGTGAATTGCTTTCCTTCCTTTTGAAGTCCAAACCACTATCCCTCTTTCTACTTAGCTCAAGGGCATATATGCCTCAACTGCCTGATTTGTCCTCCAGACTCATATTCTTATGGAACCCTCATATGTACATACATAATTAAATGTGGTTTTTTTCTCCTGTTAATCTGTTAGACCAGCCAGAAGAACTTAGAAGGGTAGAGGAAATCCCTCTGACCCCCAACAATGTCTTATGTTCTCCTTGGAAAAACTGTATGTGATGAGCTTCAAGATCTCTAAGAATTTGAAAATTTATTATTCATTTTTTATTAATGGCCCTAACATTGCAACTGAAAAATCTATGCATAAAGACTACTATTTATATTTTTATCCTTCCTAGCTCTTACTGTAGTTTGTAATTATGTTGTGTCTTCACTATTTTTTTAAAATCTGTTTTTTCCATAGACTGTAAGCTTTCAGAAGATAAGGGCATGTCTGTCTGTCCAGCCTTGTTTCCCAGTGTTTGTTAGAGAAACTTGTATGTGGAGACACCCAGTAATCATTTGTTGAATAAACATATCCTGACAGTAATTTTATGGATGCTCCAAAGATCCAGTTGTTCTTCCAGACATTTTTGAAAAATGTCTTTAAGTCAAAATCCAATAACTGAAATTTGCATATGGTCCTTGTCAGCTGTTATGTAATATCACTTCTGTCTGCATATTTGGCATGGTTTTTCCATTTCCTGTGTATTCAGGGCCATTTCACTCATGTAATTACCTCTGCAAAATTTCTTTCTTTCATGAGGCCTTTCTGAGTTACTCTTCTTCCGAGTCTCAGCAACTGAGTCTTTGAGAACTGTGGTTTATATAAGACTTTCTTTTTTTCTGAGTGAAACTGTAAATTATATGGGGCAGATTTTGTGGCTTGATAAAACACGCTATACATTTTAATGAGTCAAATCTAAATGATTCAAATCTACAAGCTGGCTTTCCCTTCAATACATGCAAGTAAAAAAAAGTCAAGGACTTGGCAAAATTTATTTTAGATTTTGCCAAATCCAACATTCTGAAAGGCAATTTAAATATTTAACCAAATCCTAAACGTCATTGAATGTATTCCTCTCTGGCTAGAAGTTGTAATTTGCCAGGACACTAAATGAAAGTATTTTTGTAAACTATTGGATATCTTCTAAAGTATTTATAGCCTTTAACACTAGTCACTTGTTCCCCTGGATGTATTTCCAAATTCCAAAGTATTCATTGTCATTATTCCAACTTTGTGCAACAACTACAAATCATTCATCTGTCTGCATCCCCTCCCTCTCTCCTTCCTTCCCTCCTTCTCTCTTCCTTCTTCAACACCAAGAGTGGCGAGGCAATTTAGGTGATAGGCTGATCCAAGGGAATGTGAAGTTGGAATGGATCTGCGTCTTTCTGAGTACTTTACTTTGTGTTTCAAATGAGACACATGTCAAATACTTGCTATGTACTAAGCATTAGGTCAAGTGCTTTATGTGTATTTTAATCCTCAGAGCAATCCTCTGGTATATTTTATTGTTCCCATTTTACTGAAAAAGAAATTGACACTCTTGGAGAAATAAGCAGTTTGTCCAGTCATAAAACTCATAAGTTTAGTGGCAGCACTTGAAACCAGTTCTGTCTAGAGCAACATGCATCCTGCCTTCCTTGCATATCAAATACTCTCTGAAACCTTCAGTAACATCATATTTATGTGAAAACTCTTTGAATTAAGACTTTGTTTAAGGTTAATGATGTCAGAGATTTCTCTTAATCTCTGCTATGTCTTTTTTAGTTTGGTAAACTTAAAGGGATAAAATTTGGTAGAAATAAATGATAGGTATTGTATGCAGGCCTCCCAAAATAGCTGCACAAATGCAGAATTGGTGAGATGTGACTTGGCAACAGTTCTTATTGGAAGCTTATGGCATTTTATCATGGTGAGCTTAATACAAGTAGTGATGCAACTAGGCTGCCCGTTGGCTGCATTGAAGAAACAATAATTAGATAGAATTAGGGAGGTGAAAAATCTCAGCTTATTTTGTTCTTCCAGTCAGATTGCATTTGAAATGGTGTGGTTTAGGCAGAGGTTAAAGAATTATGTGGACATATGAAGTAAATTTAGATTGGGATATTCACAAAGGTGGGTAGTGTGTCCCACTGGTGTTCCTGGAACATGAAAGTATTCATCAAGCTTCTCCAGAAAAACAGAACCAACAGGGTGTGTGTGTGTGTGTGTGTGTGTGTGTGTGTGTGTGTGTGTATTTTAGGAATTGGTGATTGTGGAGAGACCAAAATCTTTAGGAGAGACCAGCTGGAAGAGACTCAGGGAAGAGTTGCAGTTAAAGTTCAAAGTTGCTTTACTGGAAGAATTCTCTTCTTTCTGGGAGGTCAGACTTTTTCTATTAAGGCCTTCAGTTGATTGGATGAGGCCTTCCCCCGTTATGATTTACATGTTAATCTCATTTTAAAAATACTTTCACAGAAGCCACTAGAATAATCTTGAACCAAATATCTGGGTACCATGGCTTAGTCATGTTAATACATAATATTAACCATCATAACAGCAGTCACTAGATATTTCTTAAATAAAAAAATCATTGAAGTATATGTACACAGTTAAAGAAGATGGTTATGTCTAGCTGAAGAACAGAAGACTCACGAAGAAATTAATGACTATTTTTAAATATTTGAAGGGCTTGGAAATATACATCAGGTACAGCTGAAGTCAGGGGATACATTTTGACGCAGAAAACAAGGGGATAGATAAAATGTTTATATACAGAACAATCGAACCTCTCTTTCCATTCCTTTGCACAGTATCATCAACTAGGCAGGTACGTTCCAGGTAGGAGATCAATATATTCTTCTCTGAAACAATTGAAAGACTAAAGAAAAGGCTTCCAGGGGTTGGCTCAGTTAGTTAGAGCGCAATGCTCATAACACCAAGGTCCCCGGTTCTATTCCCACATGGGCCAGTGAGCTGTGCCCTCCACAACTCGACTGAAAATGATGACTTGACTTGGAGTTGATGGGTCCTGGAAAAACACACTGTTCCCCAATATTCCCCAATAAAAAAAGAAAGAAAAGGCTTCCAGGTACTGATATGTGGAAGTCCTCCAATGGAAGGTTAGCTTTCAACCTAATCACACCAAAGTGAAGCCCTTGTATCCACAATCCTTCTCATGCTCACAAAATAATCCACATTATAGTGTTTCATTTTAAAAATAAGTAGGCTGGCAAAGATAATAATTTAACATTTAGACCGTGCTAAGTGATTTATTTACGTATTGTAATACTAATGTGTTATTGCATTTGATCCTCACAACAGTCCTATGATGTAGTACTAGCAACATCACCTCCATTTTCCAGTTGTGGAAACTGAAGCACAGAGTAAGAAATTTGCCCAAGGTCACATAGTTTGTGTTGTTAAGGTAAGATCTGAATCCTGACAGAAGAACTAACAGGGAACATCGATTTGGGAGTTGTATGGAAAAAACTTCAGTTTATAATATACCTACTGTTAGGAAGAATTAAGAATAAGATCCTCATGGTTTTATTTTAATGTATTACTTAGGATTATCTTATTTTCCTAAAGAGATAATTTTCAATATAAGCGTAACAAATAATGTAACAAATAGAAGAGGCAAATTTTACTGAATATATTTGGCTGATAAGATGATTTGTTTTCAAACTAGAGCATGATTCCCAGTCAAGATCTATGAATGCCAAGGGGTACACAAAAATAATATGAATCTTTTAAAATTGTTTTCAGTATTTCAGACAGGCTAATGAAATCACATATTTATCTTTACTATCAGGTTCCTGTGTAGACATCACTGATTTTTGTTTCACTTGGTGATTTTTTTCTCCTCCCAGTTTTTTTCACCGTTTTTTCCTGATTTATTTAAATTGAAGTGTATTAGACACATTAAAAAGGGTGCTCATCATAAGTGTACAACTTTATGAATTATTACAAAGCAAAAAACCCCCATGCAACTACCACTCAGAGTAAGAAATAGAACAAAAAAGAAATAGAACAGCACTCGGAAATACCCCTTATGTATCTTTCCAGTTGGTTGTTTGTGTGTGTGTGTGTACATACACACATACAATTATATATATATATATATATATACATATATATATATATATATATATATATATATATATATATATCTTTTCTCTCTCTATATATATATATCTATATATGTATATAGATATATGTTTCCCATAAACAACACAGATTTGAACTGTGCAGGTTCAGTTATACATGGATTTTTTTCATTAAATACTGTACATGTATTTTCTCTTTTTTATGATTTTCTTAAGCTTAGTTTATTGTAAGAATACAGTATATAATACATATAACATACAAAATATGTATTAATCATCTGTTTATGTTATCCGAAGTCAGGTTACTTTTTTGGGGGGGGTCTTCTTTGGGAAGGATTACTGAACATATTTGTTCGTTATCTTCTTCCTTAAACCACTTTTCAATGACAGGAGAAAAACAAACATAAATTAATGGTGATGCTGGAAATCAAGGAGAATGGCTTAAGGAGACCATAATTCCCTTATCTTAAAATGATAGGCTTACATTAGGTGATCACTACATTTTTCAGATTTCGAAACTTCTATTAATTATATAGGCTAAATTACAAATTTAGATCTTCTTATGGTAATTTATTTCATAGAAGAGACCCAGGGGAGCAAGTACTAGTATTATACCTTTAACAATTTTTTTTTACAAAGTTCTCTTAATGCAGTATTACATTTTGGATAAAAGTTATTGGAATAAGGGGCTATGGTGTAAAAAATGCTAAGAAAATAATCAGCGGTAAATTACAATATGAGCTATGTAAGTTACTTAACTGCTTGGAACAGCACATTCAAAAATAAATCAGTGCCCCTAACCTTACCAGAGTAAATCTTGGCTCAAATATGAAGAAAATTGAATAATGGGGAAATGCAGGGATCAGTGGGGACAATGTGAATTCTGATAAAAATGAGGAAGGGAAGATTAGGGGAAAAAAGCTCCTCTAAGTCCTATGTGTTTGATAAATGTATGCCAGGTACTTTTGTAATATAGCCATAATAAACTGTTTTAGCACAGGGTAGTTTCATTTAAGGTATCTGTATTTTTCAGTTGGGAAGACCAGGCACAAAATTAGGCAACATGGCTTCATCTCCACATTAAGAGTACTTAGGTTGCCAGCAGCAGTAGAAACCAACTCAAGCTACAGAAGCAGAAAAGGAATTTATTGGGAAGTTTTTGGGTGTTTCACTGACTTAAGGGCCAGAGAACAGTCTCAGGGTAGCGTTAGGTGTCACAACAGCAGGGTCTTCTCAGTAGTCTTGTCAAAGCTCCAGTTCTGGGAGTTTATCTTCTCATTCTTAAGCCACTCTACTTTAGATCTAAATTTTGGCATAGCTTGTACCGTAGTACCTTGGTTTTCGAACGTCTCCATTGACGAACATTTTGGTTTACGAACGCCATAAACCTGGAAGTAAATGCGCCAGTGTTCGAACATGCTGCGGAAGTTGAACATGTCACACAGCTTCCGCTGAGTGCAAGATCCTGAGGCCTAGCTGTCGGCTGTTTTTGAACGTTGCAGAACTCGAATGGTCTTTCAGAACGGATTACGTTCGAAAACCGAGGTACCACTGTATTATTGCTCATCCCTGTTGAGGAAGAAGTCAGGCCATGTTGAATGCATTCTAGAGAAGAAGGAGTCCTCTAGAATGAAATGAGGACACTGTTACCAAAAGAAGGAAGAAATGCATTCTAAGCAGCCAGATCCCCATAAATGTTCACTGTGCAGTCCAAGTTAAGGCATAGGTGTAAGAAAGAGAACTTCTAATTTAGTTTTGAATAAAGACCAAAGTGTACTTTTTGGGATGGTTTCTAAGCTAGTTTCTGCCTACTTTTTCAAGCTTCTGTGAATAGTAGATAAATTCATTAGTCCGCTTTATGTCAAGCCCTTTTCACTCTGTTTATATGTACTTTCCTTCAGAGGTACAGTTACATGTAAACAAATGCCCCAGCACTATGACTTTCAGCTTTCAATGCATTCTAAGCAGCATAGCTGACAGGATTTCCCAACTACTCCTTTCCGCTATGTCTAGGATGTCTTGGCATTGACTGCTTCTGGAATTAAGACTGAGACTGTTGGATTTATTCAAACACCATATAAATAACCCATTTTTTTTCCTGAGGTAATTTTGCATATACAGACTTGAATTAAGGTCAGTTAGGATTTCAGGAGGCCAGTCTATAAAGGGTGTTAAAATATCAATGAAGTAGATTAGAAACATGACACTAGTTAGCTCAGTTTTCCATAATGTAGCACAATCTAAATATGTCCCTTTCCCACTAAAGTAGACACTAGCTTAGAGTGGAAAAAAGTATTACAATTGTGCAGTGCCCTTCCATCATGAAGTAAGTTTTGAATCTTCTTGAAAGAAAATAGATTTGAAGGGGAAACCAAATTATTTGCCCATCTAGAGATCCATCTACCTACGTGGCTCTGTCAGTCAGTTTCTCCAGCTGTCTAACCATCCATTAACACCGACGCTCCTTGCCTGAAACTATCTGGGGACACCGTGTGATGGTGTGGGAGAATGGAAAGATCACAGGGCAAAGGATGAAGACGCATGAGCTGTGGCCTTTGCCTTGGTTGTCTCTGAAAAGTCCAAATTTGGAGAAAAGGAGTAGAGAAAAGCTGCCGTTACTCTCTGTCTACAGTAAGTCAGGATGTAGGCAGGTTAGAGCTAACACATTAATATTTTCAGTGTATTCTGCCTTGGGAAGCTAATGTTGGTATCTAAAGATGAAGACTTTCCTATATGCAAGACACTGTATCAGGTTTTTACAATATATCATTTAAATCTCCTGGCAACTCTCCAAGGTAGATGATGTTATTTTCATTTCACACATCAGGAAGCTCTCAGGTTAAGAACTTGCCCAAAGTCACATAGCTGGTAATTGCAACATCTAAATTCAACCCTCCAGTCCTATCTAACTCCAAAGCCCTCCTCTTTCTCCAAGAAGCTTAGGATCTGTATAAGATCTGTTTTTCATCTCATTATCACTTAGTATCAATCACAAAGTACACCAGGAGGGAAGGTTAATGGAAGAATCAATGTGAACAAAGGCACAGCTATGAAAGCTCAGGTGTATTCCCCGTAATAATATATAGTCTGGTGGTTTGAATAGGAAGACTGTGAAGGAGATTGTGTGATGTCATTCTGAAAGTCAGATTGAGGTGGGATCACGAAACTCTTTGGTAATTAAGTCAAAGGATTTTAAATGTTTTCAATAGTCAGTGTGAAACGCCTGAAGATTTTTGAACATTGTAGTGGCAGGATCACAGCTGTGCTGAAGGAATATTAACCTGATAGTAGGGGGTAGAATGAATTGGGGGTAAAGAGATTAAAGGTGAGGAGACTTACTCAGGTGTTTGCAACGAATTAAGTGAGAGGTCTTAACTTTTTGGTGTTTGCAACAAATTAAGTGAGACAATCCAAACTTTGGGATTGATTAGAGTAGAAATTAGAAAAGAGGGGGTATAGGTTTGATAAATTTTTTGCTATCAGACTTTTATATAATTTAGCAATACCTTGGTATGATGACAGGGAGAGAAGGAAAATTAATGATCACTTTGAAATTTAAACCTTTAAGGATTGGGACAACGTTGCCAGCCTCAGGGAAAAAAATCAAGGGGTGGACCTGTTTTTTCCATGTTAGGAGAAAATGAGTTTGGTTTTGGGGCATGTTGAGATCGATGTGTGAAGGAGATCATTGTCAGGGCCTGGAAATGCATGATTGGATTTTGGAGAGAGGTCAAGGATTGATATTAGAAATTTGAGAGGCACCCACATAGAAAAAGGGAAAAAAAATCCTATCCAAAGGTGAGCCTATGTATGAATGAGTGGTACAGCCCACAAGAAACATGGTGTGACATGTTAGTTCCTAACGAGGATTGCTCTCCATTCCTCACGACAGCCAGGTCTAGGGGTAGAGAATTCTGTGCCGTACTGTCCTTTCTGTCTGGTGGAAGAACACTGGCTGCGCTCCCTGGGGACATTTGTTAACAATTGATAAACTGCATTCAAAGGAGATGTATCCTATTTTCCTTCTCCGCATCAGCTTCTCCACCTTTACACTGTTTCTCACTCCCCTCCACCCCTACTGGATTTTGTATTCTCACACTTATTGCTGCAGTAAAAATGTTTGGTGGTGTGGTGTAAGAGAAAAATGGAACGGATTGTAACATATGGGTGTTGAATGGGAAGATGAAAGCTGTGGGTGAGAATAATTTGTTATTGTGTAATAAAGATTATAGCGTTTCCCTAAGCTTGAATGGTACTTTATATCTTTGATAACTAAATAGCATTTATAGTATTTTTAGCTGCATTAAACAAGACATATGAATGAGCTGGACTAGTCAGTATCACAGAAAATATGAGACAATTTTTAGGACACATTTGCCCTGGCATGATAATAGCACCCTTGTTCAGGTGACTGTTAGACAAAAACAAAAATATTTTATAGCGTAGGAGCTGGTTTCTTAAGTCTACCTTTGTGTTTTTTCTTATTGTTATAATTTTAATATTATGTAAATAACACAGATGTCCTCCTTTAAATGTTACATTAGGAAAAAAATGCTTCTCCATTCTGAAACTTGCTCTGTGCTTTCTTTAAAAAAAAAAAAAATTATCCTTTTAGAAATACTATCCAAAATGCTTTGTTTCCCTTTTTAAGCATAAGAGCACGCTCATTGGAAGCATATTGTATGTGAAGATTGTCACTTGTTCAATTTGTGCACTGATGGTGAGCGGAAAATCTTTTTAGCCTCCTTCTTTGTAAAAATGATTTATACAACACCACTCTAAAAATTCAGTGTTAACAGTAAAATTGCTTCTAAAACTATTACAATGAAGAAAAAGAGAAAACCTACTGTTAAAAATGAATAATGCATTTATTCTAATCTTTGGCTCTACTCCCCCACCAACTTCCTATTTGGCTACTAAAAGGAATGCAGTAAAAATCCCCCAAAGTGTTCATTTTTTTTCTGGAGCTGCTCCAGTAGCACGTCCAAAGAATTTTGAAAAGAACATTCACTTATGTATAACAGCTTGGGAATACACAATGGGATATACTAGTATGTTTTTAAAAGGAACATGGGTAGGTCATGAAGACCATAAAAGAAGTGTGTGAACTCCTTTCCTGTTGTTCTCTATTAAACCAACATTGTTTTCATGTGAACAGATTTAATTGTTTACAGACTCTGCATAACACTATTAACAGAATGGGATGATGGGGGCGGGAGACATAAGAGCGGTGAGCCTGGTTATGATTCCTAGATGTTCTTCTGATAAATAACTTTCCCTAAATATAATCTGAAAGAAAAATAGCAATGAAAACAATTAGTTACTTATGGACAACTAAAAAAAAAAAATTCTATAGACTCTGTAGTTTTAATTCCCAGGTAATCTGGATCAGGAAGCTAACAAAACTCTTTAGAAAATAAATGAGGCGTCTATAGATTCCTTAGGAGCATCAGTGACAGAGTAACTAGGCATCTCTTTTTTAAAAAAATTGCCCTTCTTAACAACTTGATTTACTATACCAAAGAGTTTTAAAAACATCAGTTTTCTTTTTAGTTTAGGTGATTATATGAAAAAGATAGGAAAGATATAGTTGTTTTTATTTTTTATTTATTTATTTTGTGTGTGTGTCGGTACCTCAGCTGCAGAGTTGAGTGTATCATACTTCTCAGTTCATGGTACAATCAGCATCATCTCTCTCTCTCTCTCTCTCTCTCTCTCTTTTAAAATTTTATTTGTTGTTTTACCTTTTTCAACTTCACACCCACTTCTGTTCCCCAGTCCTCTTACAGGTTTTCGCTCTATAATGGTAGGATACGTGTGTGTCTTTAACAATGTCTGGAGCTGTAGCGTTTAGGGATGTGACCAGCTGTGTGGTAGCCTGCACTGATCTCTGGTCTCACACATTCTGAAACCATCCTCCATGTGTCCCCCAGAGGGATCTTTCTGAAATACAAATCTGATGCCATATTGATCAGCTGCTTAAGATTCTTGAAAGACTTTCCGATTCATCAGGAGACTTCTCTGTCAGTTAAATCAATCTGCTTCTCCCAGTCAGCTCTTATGAAATCCCCCACTTTCCTCACCAGGCGTTTGTCGAACAACACAGGTGTTTCATGACCCCGCCTTTGCTCCAGCGCTGTATTGTGTTTCTAGTGCCGCTTAGCAACCTGGCCTCCCTCCTCTCTACCTGGGAAATACTTTAAAAAAAAATCTTTCGAACGCAGTTCAAGCACCCAGCTCATTTTTCGTGAAGTCCCCTCTCAGAATTCTGTAGACTGATTTGGCCTGCCTTCTCCCTTCATGTCTTCTCTATATCTTAAATAGAATCTTATCCTAACACTTGTAATACTTTTTTTTGGTTTCCAAATTTTTGTCCCTTTTCTAAGCTCTGAACTCCAAAGAAGAAGGGAGACTCTCTTCATCAACTTTTTAACCCAAGTAGTGTTTCTAAATACCCAATAAATGTTAATCTTTGGGATTCAGGAGCAAAAAATCATAATTCCTAGGAATTTGGGGGATTTCCTGAAGTCATAAATTCTTAAAAATACTTCCAATAGTTTTTATATACTATATGCATTGTTATTAATATCTAAACATTTGTTTAATATATGAAATATTAAGTTTAGTAGTATTTATATAAAACTGTAGCCTATATTAAAATGATAGGAAACACCAATGAATAGTTATTGGGTAGCATTCGAAAAGCTTAACATTCAGACCTCCTTGAAAAACGAATAGTACCTCACAGAAGCAAGTGTCAAAATTGCCAATGTAAGCACTTATTTTGCTTCTAAAACCTCTTACTTCTTGAAACATCACTTACAGGGTTTGTATAAAGTATCAACGTGTTAATATTTATTTTATTTGCCAGTGATTCACTCTTAGCAAACAGGGCCGTGAACTTGACAACAGCTACAAACAAGGGTGGCTGATTTAATTGTGACCACTTTGTTCCGATGTTCGCCTGCCCTGGTTTCCTGGAATGTTGACCTTCACCCTCCAGTCTACGTGTTATGTCAGCACTTGCTGCTCTTGCTTCTAACTTGGCATCAGTATATTCCTTTGAACCAGTAATGTCTCCATGTTGTTAAGCTTTAATTCTCAGAGAAGAATTATAATATTTTTCTTGTTTCTAAGTTTTCCTATTTCTTAGCTAATTTTTCTTAGGACTTGGAATTTAGAAAAATACAAAATTTCTGAGAAAAGCTGGAAACTAACTCTTGTGTGGAAACAATCCCCAATGCCTAGCATATTAGACATTCAGTAAAATATTTTGAAATATTTCTTAAGTGAATATTCTTTTGTAGCCTCAAAGCCTCTAGAATAAGTATCTGGTACATAGAGATACTTAAGGTACTTTATTGATTGAATCTGTGTTTCTTTTGAATCAGTGTCATGATAAAGTAGGTCATCAGAGTTTAGATTTTGTCATTAACACCAGAAATGCCAGGTTAGTTTACATTATTTTGGCGGCTTGGGAGCATGTAACCTTTATTTAGCGAAAATCTATGAAAAAACTCATAAGATGCCTAAAATTCATCAAAGACTTCTTATTATATGCTTTCATAGCATTGTATACTTATCTTTTGTAATGTTTGTATGTATGGACATTGACTATTTACTTGTACTGTTTGCTTGATGTTTTTATTCTTATGTAAGCTCCCTGAGGGTAGGGATTATTCCTATTATACTCACAGGTGTGATTTCCAGAAGGTGCTAGCTAACCACAGTACAAGCATGTAATGGGCAGCTTAGTATTTCTTGTACACATAAGTGAACAAAGCAGATAGCAATCTGAATGAACCAGAGTACCACGGAATGTGAGCCAGCTTTACCTGACGTCTCTGAGAGGTTCTGAAGGACGCAATTTGACAACCACTATTGCATTCCTTGACACAGACTGCATAATTAATTATGTCACATGTCTTGCCCAAGATTTTCTATCTGTATGACTAGTAGTGAAATGTTAGTACCCGAACTGTATGCCTGTTAGCCTGTCTGGATTAGCATCATCTTTCATTATAAGAGATATTATATTGCTAATGTTATTATTGCTCCTATTATGAACTTCCTTGTGACTTCTTTATAATAGAAAGGCATTCCATCCCTTCCAACTTAACTACATATTTGTGCTTGAGTAACTCCAAGGGCATAATGTGTTCTAAATTCTAAAGATTTAAAAAATTCCTTAAATTTGTAGCATCTCCTCCTTGATTAATATGATTAGATTTGTGATATGGAGTAGTAGATATATTAATACTTAGGAAGTTTTTTACCTATGTCCTAGTTCATTCTGGTGATCAGGTGGGGGTAGGGGAAGTGCAGAAAACTTGAGAGGATGGTGGTATGGGGCAGAAGAGGGCTTCTAATCTTCTGAATCAGTATTTTAGGTAAGAATTCCATGAACATGTTATGATTAGGGCTTTTCTTAAATTGTTTTCAGTATTTCTGCCATAGAAAACCACACCAACATAGTAGGTTTCTGTATTTTGATGATTTCCAGGGTTTCAGATGGTCAGGATTAAAAACGAAAAACAGAAAAACCCAGTCCAGTTCCACACAGGACTAGTTTCTGGAATAGGAGAATGAGGAGTTGGCGAGTAGCGACCCAGTCAGAAGGTTTGGTCATTGTCATGCCATAGAGAACGAAAACTTAGGCTGAGAGTGAAAACACAGATGTCTTCCATTAGTGTAGGTTTTTATGGAACGTCAAACAAATAGGAAATAGAAAGGAGGAGCGTACTATTCAATTTCTCTTGTACCCTTTCTTTTTCATTACATCCATTCTTGGCTTTTTATCAAGTGTTTTGATTTTTTTTTTGGTTGTGGGGGAGCTTGGACTAGCGTTTATGTTTATGGTTGATTTAGAGTATATGGAATCAGCGGAAAAAAATTTCCCACAAATGTCTTCGTCAAAAGCAAACAAAGCTATCAGCTTTAAACTTGACATTAACACAGCCTTTACTGAAAAAGAGCAATGAAGCAAATTTAATCTATTCACACAAAATTAACTGTATCCCTTGAGTCACTTAACATAATGGGGTATTTCTACTTGGGATTGTAAAATGCTTCCAACTATTTTGTGGGGATATAAAAGGGGAAAACATAGCTATCTCTCTCCCCCTCCCCTTTTTTATGCTTCCCCCCCACTCTGGTTCAAGCCGTAGTTTTTCAGTCTAGTTGTGTAGGACACAGCTCCCTGGCCCATGCTGGTGTTATGAGCCTTGCGCTCCCCCCAACCTCCGGCTGAGGCTGAGCCAGTTGGTCACCAGTCGTCGGTCCACCGCTCACAGCAGAAAAATAGCTATCTTATATTTATAAATACCTGGACTTATTGATGTGTTTTGTGTATTGAAAATTTGAGTTAGAGGAATTGGGTTTACTTTGAAGTTACACATAATAAAATAAAGGTGACAGCAAGAGGATGGAACTTCCAAGTTACTAGGAGATTTTAGATGTTAGAGAAAATAGTTTACAAAAATAAATAACGCAGACACAATGAATGGACATTTCTGAAAAATAAACAAGTGATTAAAATACAATTAAAACAGTTATTTTAGAAAGCAGGGGAAAACTGCAGAGAGAGAAATGAGAGAGAAAAGATGTATATGGTATATCCAGGCAATCTAATATTCTAGTCTTAGATGTTCTAGAAAGGGAAAATAAGTTGATAAATAATAATAAAAACAAAATAAAGTAACATTTCCATGAGATGAAGACAAATTTAAATCTTTCAATTGAAAATGCGCAAAAAAGTGATAACTGAAACTATTGGGGGAGAAAAGACTTGCACATTTTGAACTCCCTGGACAAAGACCATTTTATAAGATTCTATACTGAAAAAGCAGGTACTGTCCAAAATGAGAGAATCAGATTGAAATTGGTCTTCTTGTCTGTGTGGATGCTAGAAGATAGTGGAGCACTGGGGTGGACTAGGCATAGCTTCCCAAGGGGAGTACTTCCAAGGTGACCGTAGTGATATTCAGCAATGAGGTATGTAGCAGTTTTTCTAGGATGAGTTCGTGAACTTAATTGTCTGACCTCATAGCATAGAGATCATAAGTTGTGTGATTATAACTCAAGGAGTTATTTCTGCGCACAGTTAGCCAATTCTGGTTTGCTGTGTGAATACCTGTTATTAAGAGTTACATCAAGCAATTCAAGGTGCATATTATTCAGTAGAAAAGGTTTGGTTAGCATAATTTTGGCTATGGTGCTCCCTAATGTGCTCAATTATGTAAAATTGTACATTTACAGTCTCTGATGCGACTATTAGGTTTATTATATGCTTTTTCTCAAAAGGTAAGAAATGTGTTAAATTTTCTGTGACTCAATCAAATGGGCATTTATTTACTCAAGGCCAGTGTTTTCACTTATTTTTGGGAAGCATTTTAAATTATCAGAGTTAACCTTAAGTGTCCTCTTTTTCCCTGGGAATAATTATGTAGGACCTGCTTTGTGCTGTGCAGCAGAGTAAGCCCTTGAAATATGGCTAGTCCTAATTACAATGTGCTATAAGTGTAAAATAAACACTGATAGTGAAAACAGTACCAAAAAAATGTAAAATTACCTCAATAATTTTTATATTATGTGCTGAAATGATGATACTTTGGATATCCTAGGTTAAATATGATGTATTAAAACTAATTTTTCTCTTTTTTACCTTTTCATTATTTATTTGTTTATTTATTTTTATTGGGGAATGTTGGGGAAGAGTGTTTCTCCAGGGCCCATCAGCTCCAAGTCAAGTCATTGTCCTTCAATCTAGTTGTGGAGGGCACAGCTCAGCTCCAAGTCCAGTCGCCATTTTCAATCTTTAGTTGCAGGAGGCACAGCCCACCATCTCATGCGGGAATTGAACCAGTAACCTTGTTGTTGAGAGCTCGTTCTTTAACTAACTGAGCCATCTGGCTGCCCCTCTGGCAGCTCAGTGGCAGTTCGCTGTCTTCAATCTAGTTGTGGAGGGTGCATCTTACTGGCCCGTGTGGGAATCGAACTGGCAACCCTATTGTTAAGAGCTCACGCTCCGACTGCTTCTTTTTTACCTTTTTAATGTGGCTAATAGAAAATTTAAATTTACATATATGGCTCACATTATTCTAGACCCATGTGCTACATTTCTAACCCATGATAATAAAATTATATCATCACAAGAGAAGATGTGAACTTATAGAACTCAGTAGCATGTGCACGTCTGTCCAGTTCACCCAAAAATGGAAGCCAATTATTAAGATACAAATGTACAAGAAGAGGGACTTTGTGTTGCATTGCTTGAAATTACCTGATGTGTCAGAAGACCAGTCCTACATACTCTGACCTTGCATGAGGCTTTTAGTGTATCTCCCATATGAGTTTCCATATCTAGAGCTGTGCAATGGTCTCAACTATCAAGAGGCACATGAGAATCAAGAAAAGCTGAAACTCTCTTATGTTGCTCCTAATGGATATTTCCCATTGGTTAGTGGAGGGTAAAATGATGTTCAATTTGTGATGTAGCTGTGCCTACAACTTATTTGCTATATATGTGAAGATTGGCCCAAGAAACTCAGGCTTACAGTTTATTTTGGAATAATCTTTAATATATGAAAGCTCAGGGAATAAAATGTTCTGACTAATGAATATCCTGGTTATTTGAAAGTTCTGTGGAAAATCTATTTTGTTTATATTTGTTTTAAAACATACTAATCTGATTTGTGACATTCGTACCAATAGTATAGCAAAGGAAATTAAATCTTTGGTAATTGGGGATCTCAGATTGTCTGAGAGCATTCATTCCGGGCAAGGATTCTCACATACAGAATTTAAAACATTGACAAGTAAGTATAGGAGATAAAATTGAGTGTATAGTAGACTAAGACTAAGGATCTGTAAATTGCCTGTTTTGGGAATAAATATATAATAAGCATTTAAAACTTTTTTGAGACATCCCTTAAAGATACTTAGAAACTCTTGCATTTTATAAAAGTGCCTTAAGTTACTATAGGCCCTCTTGAGGATTATCATTGAAAAAAGGAGAGCAGTACAAAAGTTGGAATGAAGTAGAATATTAGCACATAGATTGAGCTTTTAAACATCAAGGTTTATTTATTTTTTTATATTAGATTTGGTTTTTATTGTACAATGCAAGGTTTATTTTTAAATTTTTTAATTGGAAGGTTTGGGTCTGGCTTATCTATGTTTCAAATGTGTGTGGATGTTTTATGGATATAGGGATATGTGCCTAGAGGCTCTGTGAATAGGTGCAGTCAAATATATTTATATATATATATATGAAATTTCTATTCTAAACCTCTTTTTTAAAAATAAAAAAGAGATGTATCCACATCCTTTCTGTTTAAGAAAGGAGACATGCGCTGGAGATTTTTTTTTTTTATGCTGTCTTTATATTAATTTCTTTTTCTTTTCCTAATAATGAGGAACTGAGATGGCATAGGTAAAGGATATCTATTGACTTTGAATCTTATTTTAGTTATAAATGTCAATATCTTCCCTTGCTAAATATTTATAAGGTCCAATAACATACAGGAAATTTAAAAAATAATTTGGATTAATTTACTTTTTTTTTTTCTTTTTTTTTTTTTGTCTTTTGCCGGAGGTATTCCTGAGCAACAGTGTTCCAGCAGTTTTAACAGAAACTTGGCTTTTCCCAAAAGACACCACTGTCCTTGCAGTTCTCTGTCATGCAGATATCTCGTCCTACATGCATTTCATTCATGGTAGAAACCTCAGTCATTCTTTTTTTTATTTTTATTAAATTAATTAATTAATTAATTAATTAATTAATTTTAGATTTTATTGGGGAAGGGGAACAGGACTTTATTGGGGAACAGTGTGTACTTCCAGGACTTTTTTCCAAGTCAAGTTGTTGTCCTTTCAATCTTAGATGTGGAGGGTGTCGTTCAGCTTCAAGTTGTTCTTTCAGTTAGTTGTGGAGGGCGCAGCTCAGCTCCAGGTCCAGTTGCCATTTCTAGTTGCAGGGGGCACAGCCCACCATCCCTTGTGGGAGTTGAACCTGGGAACCTTGTGGTTGAGAGGATGCGCTCCAACCAACTGAGCCATCCGGGAGCTCAGCGGCAGCTCAGCTCAAGGTGCCGCGTTCAATCTTTGTTGCAGGGGACGGAGCCCACCATCCCTTGTGGGACTTGAGGAATTGAACCAGCAGCCTTGTGGTTGAGGGCCCACTGGCCCATGTGGGAATCGAACCGGTAGCCTTTGGAGTTAGAAGCATGGAGCTCCAACCACCTGAGCCATCAGGCCGGCCCCTCCATTTTCAATCTTAGTTGCAGGGGGCGCAGCCCATCATCTCATGTGGGAATTGAACTGTCAACCTCGTTGTTGAAAGCTGGCTCTCTAACCAACTGAGTCATTCAGCCACTCCTCTGGCAGCTCAGCAGCACCTCGTTGTCTTCTATCTGGTTGCGGAGGGTGCAGCTCACTGGCCCATGTGGGAATTGAACCAGCAACCTTGTGGTTCAGAGATCGGGCTCTAACCATCTGAGCCATCCGGCCGCCCCATTAACAGTTTTTAATAAGAATTGATGTTGGATTTGGGCAACTACACTACTATTTCTATATTTCTTAAGATCATCTTATGATTTTTCTTTTTTAGTCTGTTAATATGGTAACTAATGAATGTTGAAACAAATTTGCATTCCTGGGATAAATTCCATTACATAATGATGTAGTATCTTCTTTACATATTGTTGGATTCAACTTGTTAAAATTTTGTTGAGAATTTTTGCATTTATGTTCATGAGTGATATATTCATTCACCTGTAGTTCTCCTTTGTCATATATCTTTATTCTCATAGAATGTTACTCTCATAGACTGTTAGGTAGTAATTTTTGCCTCTTCAATATTTGGGAATCATTTTTGTAGAATTGGTATTACATTTTTCTTAAATATCTGGGAGAATTCTCCATTGAAGCCATATGGGCCTGGAGGTTTTGTTTTGTGTTGTTTTGGTTTATGGGGAATGTTTCTTTTTTTAAAAAAAAAAATTTAATTAAATGTATTGGGGTGACAATGGTTAGTAAAATTACATAAGTTTCAAGTGTACATTTCTATAACGCATCATCTATATATTGTGTGCTCACCATCCAGAGTCAGTTCTCCTTCCATATGGGGAATGTTTTAACTACAAGTTCAAGTTTAATTTCTTTAATAGATGTATGGGCCAATCAGGATATCTATTTCTTTTTGAGTGTTTGGTAGTTTTTGTTTTTCAAGAAACTTATCCATTTCATAAGTTTTCTAATTAATTGGTGTAAAGTTATTATTTTCCTACTATCCATTTAATATCTTTAGAATATGTAGTGATACTATCTCTCTTTTTCTGATATTGGTAATTTCTGTCTTCTATTTTTTTTTTCATCATCAGTTTGGCTATGGATTTATCAATTTTATAGAGTCTTTTATTTTTAAAGTATTAGTTTTGATCTCATTGCTTTTTTCTCTGTTAGCCTATTTTCTATTTCATTGGTTTCTGTTCTGTTTTTTAGTATTTCCTTTCTTCTGCTTTCTTTGGGCTTAATTCTATTTATGAAGATAGAAATTTTCTGAATATTTTTAGATTTATTAGATTTGTTTTATGATTCACAATATGGTATATTTTGGTAAATGCCCTGTCTGTGTTCACTTGAAAAGAATATATATTTTGTAGATGTCAATTAGGTCAAGTTGATTGACAGAAGTATTCAAGCTTTCTAAACCATTATCGATTTTCTGTGTACTTGTTTCTATCAGTTATTGAGAGAGGGGTATTGAAATATCCAAGCACGGGTGAATAGGTCTATTTCTCTTTGCATTTCTGACAGTTTTCCCTTCATGTATTTTGAAATTCTGTTATTAGAAGCACAAAACATTTATGATTATTATGTCTTCTTAATAAATTGATCTCTGTTTCATTATAAAATGACTTTATCTCTCTCTCTCTAAAGATTCTTTGCTCTGAAATCTAGTTTATCCAATGTTAATATAGTTATTCAGCTTTCTTTTGATTAGCAGTAGTATGGATTTTCTGTCCTTTTACTTCTTATCTGTTTGTTTCTCTATTAAAAGTAGGTTTCTTGTAGTGAGCACATACAGTTGGCTCTCATTTTTTTAAACCCAGTCTGGCAATTTTTCCTTTTTAAATAGGATGATTAGAACATTTATAGTTAATGTAATTATTGATATGGTTGTATTTAAGTCTACCGTCTTAATATCTGCTTTGTATTTGTCCTATCTATTTTTTTGTTCCCCTTTCTGCTTTTTTATTCCCTCTTTTGGATTTTTTGTTTTTATTTCATGGGTTATTTTATTTATTTTTAAAATTTAAACTCTTATAAAAATAACATATAGGTAAGGGAACAACTTCATATGATAGAAAAGGGAGTGCAGTTTGTATCCCTGCCCCCCAACCCCAAGGCACTCAGTTCTACTCTCTTTCAGAAATTTTCTACATGCACACATTCATACAAACACAATTATCTCCTAGTTGGAGTATTTTATACATATTGTTGTGCTTCATTTTATTAATTTATTTTTTACAGTTGCAATTCAGCATATGCATTTTACCATATTTTCATAGGTTATTTTAAATGAATACATTATATTTGCTTTAACACTGTTTCATCTATGGCATAAAAATAATCCTTTATTTTTATTTACATAATTTGACACGTATTTATTAAATAGTTGTTATATTGAGTGTTTAGAGAAAGGGTTGAGGAATAGATGAGTCTTGATCTGGGCTTTGGAGGAATGGTAAGATATGATTGTTAGAGAATCTATTCTAGGTTATTAGAAGGGTGTGATTAAAGGCACAGTGGCGGAAATTAATAGGGCAGGATCAGATGAGTTTAACAGAAGGAACAAAAGTACAAAAAATCTAAGAATATAATATGAAATTGAAAATGCTTCAAGGATTGGTTTTTGTTTTAGAAAAATGTTAAAAGCCTAACAATCTTAATGAAATCGTAAAACATGCACATTTTATTACTTTTCTGATTTAATTGTCATTTTTTATTCATGGGGGTAAGGTATCATAAAATAAGCCATTGGATTGAAATAAAGTTAAGATCAAAATAATGTCAATACCTTAGAATTGACTATTTGGACAATAGTCTCCTCAAGATCTTAATTTCCAAATAAATTGTTTAATTTTTACATAATTTTGACCTCTTCACTCCGTTTCGGAAGTTTCCTGTTTTAAATTGCAAAATGCTTTCTCTTGTTTTTATTTCTACTTCTGGACAACTCTCAATGTCCTTCATATAACCTTTCCCTCTGTTGGACTCTTAAGTTTTGTTAATTATCCATGGTTCTATTGTCTGTCCTGAATTTCTCTCATTTTTTTTTTTTTTCCCACTAGATACTTTCATATGGGTTCTCTGAGAGTTTCAGTGAGGGCTGGGAGATTTTCAGATTTTGAGTTGTTTTATACGTGGAGCTATATACACAACTCAAGTTTGATTTTCTTTCTTTCTTTTTTTAACCAAGGATTGATAGATTTTAACTAATATCTACCTTTGAGAGAGGATTTCACTTTGCCCCCATATACAGAGGTCTATCGACCTCTCCCTCTTACAGAATCTGATATCAGGCACTCCCATGATTTTACCTTCTATTTAATAATTTGTTCTAACAATTTGTTGAACTGCGTCCTAACAAAGATAACACATGCTACTACTGTGTTCTAGTAATGCCCTGTGAGCTTTATAGGTATTGATTTATTTGATCTTCTCAGCAACACTACAAGGTAGTACTGTTATTATCATTTCTATTTTGCAGATGAGAAATTGAAGTTCGAAGAGGTTAAATAACTCACCCAGGGCTCCCCTCTCCCCTCCCCTTCCCAACAAGTAATGGAGCCATGTTTTGAACTCAGGTAGTCTAACTTCAGAGCCATGCTTCTAAGTATATATTTTTATAGTCTTCTGGAGAGCTTTACTTATACGTATGTATGTCATGTACTTAAAATTCAGTGTCTCCAAATCTAAAGTCATTGTTCGCTCTCCATCTGCACTGTCCTCCAAGATTTGCTTCTCTTTTTCACATCTTAGATCATGTTGTTATTTTCCTTCTGGTCAACTAAGCTTAAAAGTTGAGTCATTCTAGATGACCACTTCCTCCTTCCTTCAATTGGTCCTTGCATCTTACTGATTTGTCCTTTCAATTAACTTTTGAATAAGTACATTCTACTCATTTTCATTGTCCCACCTTACCGTCTTTCCCCGAAAATAAGACCTAGCCGGACAATCAGCTCTAATACGTCTTTTGGAGCAAAAATTAATATAAGACCCAGTATTATATTATATTATATTATATTATATTATATTATATTATATTATATTATATTACATTATATTAATTATATTATATTAGACCCTGTCTTACAGTAAAGTAAGACCGGTCTTATATTAATTTTTGTTCCAAAAGACACATTAGAGTTGATTGTCCTGCTAGGATCTTATTTTCGAGGAAACACGGTAGTTTTAGTCTGTTGTGATCTCTCCTTCAGAATGGCTATTTATTTATTCTCAGAGATGCCTGTGTGGTTCTCTGGTCCCTCAATTATCTTACTACTTTGTAATTGCTAGCTTATATGTCTATCTTCTCCATTAGACTCTGTTCTTGTACAGAGGGACCTTAAATTATGATTTTGTACTCTCAGTGCCTAGCTTAATGTGTGACACACACTATGTGTACAATAAATATTTTGGGAATACATGAATTAGCTTGTCATAGATGTCAGTTTTGATGGCTTTAATGTCATCATGAACATTAGATACAGTTGTTGTTTGGTCTACTTTTGGAAAAGTGTCTTTCAATGCCTTATTTATTCAAAAGCTAAAAATAATTTTTCTAATTTTAGTGGTCAAGGATAAATTAGACTAGTTTATATAGTTACATGTTATTTCCACAATATTCTTCTCATAATGCAAAAATATAAGTTATATAAATCACTGCCATGTCAGCATGGGTGTGTTAAAAGGGAGGAGGCAGGTGTCATAAATCCTTATTCTCTGGTATATAATGTAATAGCTGAATTTTAATCTCTTCCAATGTTTAAGTAATGATATAAAATAATAGGGAATGTTGGGATCCAGATTTTAATATACGGTAGTAGACCTGCATTTGCTCATAATTTCTGAAGGTAGTTATATTCTCTATTTTCCTTGAATCAAATAAATGAAGTTATTGTTCCAAAATGGATGTATGAAAGATGGTAGTCATTTTCTACATGACTAAAATTTTCATATGCAACATGCTGCTGGCTGTGGGCCTATCAGGCTTTTTTGTTGTCTTTTAAAGTCGATTCTGCTTAACCACTAACTCTGCCCTTGTGCTTTATTTGCAGCATCTGGCGAGGCCCCAATGTGAATTGCACAGACAGTTCTGGTTACACTGCTTTACACCATGCGGCCTTAAATGGACATAAGTAAGTGCCCCTTATTTGGACTGGCATCCTTGTGTATTTCGTTCCATGTGATGAACTTAATTATGTCTGATACCTATCTCATGTTGCCATGAGTCCCCCGGGCTTAGATGAGTTTGGAGAGGCACCAGATGGCAACACTGACAAGTTATACTTGGTAGGAATGTTATCGAGGATGATTATGTGCAGAGAGTAAACCAAGAGAATTGCTCTAAAATAGTGAAATGTCACACAGGGAGAATGAGAGACGTGACAGAACACGGTAGTCATGGGTAGATTTACAGAGGCAGTGGCATAAGACCACTTAATAACATAACACTATCTTTTTTGGTGTCTTCACTTCACATGAGATAATTCACTAGGAGTGAAATCTTAATAGATTCTTGTTATTATGAGCGATGGACACGTATATGAACCATTTCAAATTCCTTCAAATTTAGCTAAAATGCTTTTTCTTTGGCATTCATGATGGTCTTTCTGGTTTTAAACTTGTTTAACCTATAGGATGATGCTTCAAATAATGTGGTAATATACTCTATAGTATGGAGAGTAAAAGAATGTGTAACCATAACAACCACTTTATTTCCAGTGTTTTAGCTACATAACCTAATGGTTTAGTGACAGAGTCACTGCATCCCAAAAATTTTGGTAGGATGTATTTTCATTGTCATTTGTTTCTATGTGTCTTTTGATCTTTCCTCTTATTTCTTCTTTGATCCAGTTGGTTTTTAAAGGTATGTTGTTTACTCTCCATTTATTTGTAGTTTTTCCTGCTTTCTTTTTGCAGTTGATACCCAATTTCAAAGCCTTGTGATCACAGAATATGCTTGCTATAGTTTCAATCTTCTTAAATTTGCTGAGGCTAGTTTTATGTCCCAATGTATGATCTATCCTTGAGAATATTCCATGTGCACTATCTCTTTGGTAAAATGTTCATTTAGTTCTTTGTGTTTCTGAGTTCATTAAACTGCCTGTCTGTGTTTTCTTGCATCTTGTTGATTTTTTTCAGAACTGCAATCTTGACTTCTCTGTCATTTAAGGCACATATTTCCATGTCTTTAAATTCTTTTTTGGAGACTTTTCATTTTCTTTCTTAACTACCTTGTTACCTTGGTTACTCATGGCAATTAATGAATTATTATTTCTCTCCCTAATCATCTACAGGAGTGGGCTCTGCAACAGGTTGATAGGAAGAGGTCTTTCTTTTGTTTTTCAGTAGGTGTTGGTAGAATGTTTTATTTTCTCTTCAACTGCAGCATTTTATTCTCTCTCATCCTGTAGTGTTTTCTCTGCACTGTTCTGGCTTCTCACATGATGGGGGGATTCCCTGGAAGGAGTACTCCTCTGTGAACATGTTGCCTGAGTCACAGGGCACCGCCTCTGTGGGGGGATTTGGAGAGATTCTGAAGTTCCAGAGCTCTTCCTGCACCAGTTTCAGAGCCTGTGTGTTTCCGCGGCTCTGTTTACTCCTGTATTGATCCACCCAGATAGGTGGGGACAGGGGTGGGGTGGGTTTTGAGATGTGGCCCAGAGCAATGGCGGCCGACTGGCTGACTGGCTGCCGGCCTGCAGTTCTCAGAAATGCAAATATCTTGTTCTTTTGATCTGACACTGCTACCATTCCCTTCTAGCTCTGGGAGGGTGGGGAGGGGTCGGCTAGCTCAGTGCCTAAGGCTCCGTTCTCTGCTTGGCAGTGACAGCTTAAATTGCCATTTTCATCATTCTTCCCTCAGTCTTTGCTCCAAGGTCTCTGCCGCGAGTGTTGGGTTCAGCTGTATTATATACTGATCCCTCAGGTGGGACTGTGGGCCATAAGGTAGCACTGGCAGTCCGAGTTCTTCCCTCTCCGGAGGCTGTGGTAGTTCCGGAATGCTGGGAGCTCGAAACTCCGAGCTAGGTCTGCATCCTGTGCTCACGCAGCCCCGTCTCTGCACTTCTCCCTTCCCTCCTCCCCTGTTCACCCTATTTGCCCACCTTTAGATGATTTCAGTTACGCACCTTTCAGTCTTTCCTGTCTGCTGCGCAGGGAGTCCTTTGTGGAATTATAGCTGTTCAATTTGCTGTAAATTCCAGAGAAGATTTCAAGAGGCTCACCTCATGCCGCCATTTTTATGACGTCCTAGATATCTTTTAAGATCTCTTTAATTACTGATATTCCCTGAGAATTATATAACTGCTTTGCTTATGTGAACATCCCATTTATCTTTTCTTTTTAATGCTTTCTAGAAAGATTTTACTCAGTACTATTCTATCGGCATTGGGGGAAAAGCAGGAAAATTCTAATCCCATCTCCCCATCTCTGTTAGTTAGATGAGCCATTTAATTTAACCTCTCTAGGCCTCAGTTCAGTGTACTTAATACATAGACTGGATTTTTTCCTTATTTCTTCCAATTATAATATTTTATGATGTACAGTTTGGTATTATTTGTGGCTGGCTCAGTTATGTATTGTGATGCCATAACTCTGAAATTTGAATTTTCATCTAGAGTATAAGATTTCTTTATTTTAAATTATTTAAATTACCCATGGACTTTTAAAATTAGAGAACATTTGTTCTAACCTAGCTTCCTCACTCCCCTCATTTTATAGCTGGAGAAACATGGCCATTTTGGATAAATGACTTAGTGGACACTTCAATATTAAGGTGGGGTTGTGTCTAGAGTCTTAATTGTTTTAGTTCCAAGTGTATGCTTTACCAGTACTCTACATTATGTCCCCTTTGTGGCTTTGTGCACATCAATTTCCTAAACTCTTGCTGGCTTTTCTCTGTCACGTCATGTCTTTCTGGGCTGCCTCCCATTGTCATCAGATAGTGTGTTCACATGGAATGCTAATTTTACTATTTGACTAAAAAAAAAGGTGTTTGAAGGAGAGAAAAATGTCATAGAATAAGTCTCAGAGCCAGAGAAGAATGTTTTTTCTTTTCTTTGCCATTACTATTCTCACTTAACATAGGTAATGAGCAGTTGATTATGTTGTGGTTTTTCCAAGCAAGCCTTAGCAGTCAGCATAGAAATACATAATTTCCATGTTTGTTGCTACTGTTGTTATAGCCATCGGCTCTAGATGGTTTCCATAAACATTATGATTTCTAAGCTAAAGTTCATGGAATCATAGCTAGCAGTAATGTTGCAGCGTCCTGTATTTTGTTCTTTTGCTTTGAATCAGGCTTTTTTACTACCCCCAACATATAATCTAAGGCCTTCATACTGCATATTAAGTCTACTTCCCCTCATTTGGTGTGTTTTATTTGGAGCACTTGTTTACTAACACTAGTTAATCCACAAATGGGGCACCATTTTGTACCTGAAATACATAATTTCACAATGAACAATTCATCTCCATTTTGCCAAGTCAGGACACAAGAGAAAATGTACTCTATTGGTGTTTTCCTCAGTCTTTTGTGATTGCAGATTAGAAAATTTCAAGTGATGGAAAAATTATGGTCAGAAGAACAAAATCCACTAGCGACAATTATAAATAAATTATTTCAATAGATAAGCTGGAGACCTATCTATTACTCTTTTTTTCTTTTTTAAAAAATGGAGGATTCATTGTCTCATGTATTTCTGCTACAAATTTGATTCACTTCTCTTCTGAATAGCAATGAGCTGGTGTGGGGGAAGGGTTTTCCTCTACCCTTCTTCTGGGTGGCTTGTTTAATAATCAGATTGACATGAGACAGATTATTAGTATGAAAAAATAACCAAATTTAATTACATACATTGTATAGGAACCCCACATACATGAGGGAGTCAGGGAGCCCACCTACATGAGAGATTCAAAGACAGAAAGTTAAAATGATATATCTGGCATTCTGAGCTAAAGATAAGGTAAGACACCCGAGAATTCAGAGGGGAGGAAGGGCTTTTGCAGGATGATAAGAAGAGCAGCTGTTCAGTAATTAGAAGTTTGCTCTGCCCTATAGATAGGTCATTAAAAGTTATTTCTGATCATTCTTATTATGACAAAGTCTCTAATTTAAATTCTTTAAGGGAGAGGCGAAAGTTTCTCTTGAGCCCACAGGGTCTCGATTGCCTTCAGCTCAAAATAATTCATGTGCCAAAGTAGCATACCTTGGGGAGGCCTGTCCTGAGCCCCTTCACAGGCCAGCTGGCATGTCTGTCTCCCTCCTTTCCTTCCTTTCCCCCTCCTCCTTCACTCCAACCCTCCTTCCCTCCCGCCATTCCTCCTTCCTTCCCTCTCTCTCTCTCCCTTCTTCCCTCCCTCCCTTTCTTCCTTCCCTCCGTCCCTTTCTCTTTTTTTCCTTCATTCTTTTTCTCCTCTCTTTTTTTTAATCCTTTCTTTTTTAGTAATAATATTGTTTTCTATAAGGTTTTACTACCCCTAAATATTCATATTTATTTCAGTTCTCCTTCTCTTTTTAGCAAATTGCTCCCTTTTTTGTGTGAAGTTTCATCTCATTAAATTATATTGGGTACATTGTGATTGTTGTTTTGAAAAATGTCAGTGCTAAGTTGTTATTTTATCTTTGAAATATATATGTTCTTTGATATGTGTCAGGTAAAAATATTTTCTATCCTTGCCTCTCATTCTTTAAATATTTAATGCTTGAATCCAAGGCTCCCTTATGTATAATCCAGGTTGTATCTCAAATTGGATCTAGAATCCAGATAGTAAGCTACTATCTATACTTTTAATTTGCTCTTTCTTAGGCTTTCTAGTGAAAGAAGAGCACTTCCTCTAAAAATTTGTATGATCTGGTCGGTGAAGTTGCTCTTTGAATAACCTTAGAAATATCTTTGTTTTGATTGCTTCTTTCGTGGATAAGCAGATTAACTAGTTAAAATTTGGCTTTATTCACTCCAACTAGAAATCTATTAGAGTGAATTCAATATATAAAGGAGCTCCAGTTAGAAAATGAAGTGTATTGTCTTAAAAATCTTTTGATCGCATCAAATACATTTGCCACTTTATTCCCATTAAGGAGAAGTAAAATCTTCAGGAAAGTTTGAAATCAAGAGCCTTTATTAATTTGAGAATTTCATTCATTTGTTGATACTACATCCATATGAAGATGATTTGTGTTTATTTCAAAGTTATTTGGACTACCAACAAGCAAGGGAGGATGGAACAAAATAAATGTCTTCAGTTATGATTTAATTATAGGGAAACTTGCTGTTGAGGTAAAAAAATTTAAATGTTGAACCTTCCCAGTTAATTTAATTTTGCTCGGGACATATACTGCAACTTCTTAAAAAATATTTCCTATTAATAAGTAGTATATTGATATCTATCAGAAAATGAAATATGGTAGCAAAAATCAGTACTTTTAGAATTCCCATTTTTACCCAAACTTTCGTGTATTAGCTTCAAGCTGAAACATTTTGCAATGATTTGAAATGGATTATTATGAAATTTATTTGATATTTGTTTAACTGCTGGAAAATGGAATTATTTTTTTATGATCCTATTAATCACACTTACTTTAAGATTTTAGATTATTTCTTATTTATCAAATACTGCATATAAGAAAGAATGCCATTTTATGTTTAAGATAAATAGGGATTACTTCTCTGCTTGCTAGTCTATAGATATTGTCAGTATAATTTAATATTTCATGCCAGGTAACCAACCATACTCAACATGTTTATTTGTTGATATCTCCAGAAGATATGAAGTGCAGCTTAAATAAAAATAAAAATAATAATACTGATTTGATATGATCCTAGTGTTAACTACTCTTCTAGTTTAGATATTATAGAAAGTACCTGAAATTTAATTTGTTCTTAATGAGTCTGGATGAAAAAGGCGTGTGTAATACATCTTAATTGTGGTATACATGGATAGCTCAGAAGAAACATTAATGGCAATTTGTTGATTAAAATTTTATCTATGATTCAGTAAGTCTAACAGGCACTTATTTGGTTAGAGATATAACTTTAGATTTCACAAATATGTTTTCACATTAGAAATCTGAGCTGAGCCAGTTCATTAGCTGATATCTCTACATAAGACAAAAAGCTCAACTTGAATAAGAATTTTAAAAAAAAAAAATTTACAGTAAACAAATTTAATAAAATGTATAAATTTTTTAAAAACTTAAATAAAAATAATAGTATTTAATTAGGATCTTAATGTTCACCAAAAGCCATTTCATAAACATATATATTATTCTTTTCTGATTTAGATATTAGATGGTGGTACCAGGGTAGAAATTTTTTTCTTCTTCCTTTCTAGGTTGTTTGGCTGCTCTAATAATTAAACGGATATAGATAGATTAACAGGAAGAAAAACAAATTTAATTACATATGTATGGGAGCCCCATAGAATACGAGGTCAAAAAGCAGCCAGGTAATTGAGGCTTATATAACATCTTGAGCTAAGTAAGGGGTAGGGGTTTGGGAATACCAAGGGGAGGAAGCCATTCATAGGAAGGTGGGAGGTGTTTGGAAAACAAAGATTGCCCTGTTATGCAGATCAAGTTCCTTAGGTAAAAGGTATCTCTGGTAATAACTGTTTTTCTGGTACAGGCTCCCTTTCCAATGTAAACTTAGGTAAAGAGCTTTTCCTGAATCTGCTGGGTTTTGATTGCCTTTAGCTCAAAATGATGCTTATATCAAAGAGACATATTTTGGGGTAGCAAAAGCTGATCCCTTTCAGTGGTAGCACTACAGGATATAAATAATCAGTAAGTCAGTGTTTTCTTTTTTAATTTTTTAAAATTTATTTTTATTTTTTTGTTACTAGTTTCAGTGAGTTAGTCAGCTTTTTCACTATATCATAAATCTCCCTGATAAACAAAGAATGAGTGCATATTGCATGCATTATTAGAAAACGCCCACAAAAATTGAGCCAAAGAACAAATGAAATTCAAATGGTTTGAGTGAGAGTAAAGGAAACTAGGACTGATGATCCCATTAAACTTTCCTCTTTACCCTTTGAAAGGAAATGCTTTTAGACGGTCTAGAACATATTTTTATTTGTTTAGACATTGAGAATTAAAATTTAAACCCTTTACACGATTATCTCTCTCTGATATATGAATTTAGAAAAGGCTATTTTGTCACAGAATGAATTCTACCTGTCAGATTCAGGTATTTAAGTGTGCTTCCTTGGTATTATCTTACCTTTTGTTTAAATGCTGAAATATTTCAGTTGAAAAAAATCACTGGGATTGTTCAACATGGCCACAGCCTGCCTTGAGAATAGTGCTTGAATGTACACAATTTTATAGTCATATCAGTTTTTCATTTGGTTGACACTACAACCCTTTGAGGCTGGTAGCAAGATATAGAATCTGAATTTTATTTTAACTGTATCTGTAAGGCAGACAGAAGTTATTTGCTTTGCCCAAGGCAACCAAATTGGTAAGTAGTAGAGAGGTTGGGACTTCAAACCAGATCTTCTAATTTTCAATTGTTTTTGCTATTTATAGATATTGAATTCTTTCTAACTTATTGTAGTTCTTTATCTCAGAATAGAAGACCTTGTGTAATAACTCTTATGTGGCAGAGAGGTGAGGAGAAGTACATGAACTGGACAACCTTCAGGTGTCCTGATTTTCAGGTTCATTTTTGCAAAGGTGATCTGCTGCAAGCGTTTTTCACTTTTAAAGAATTTTAGCTTTATTGGGGCAAGAACTAATATTTGTTTAATGCTTTATTATTTCTCAAGGGGCTTTTTTTCTATGATCTCAGTAAAAAAATCTTACCAGTGTTAACCAGTTAGCATTATTATTATTATTATAGTATTACCTAACGGAAAGAAAAAGAAAAATGAGACTAATTTCTTCAGGGTCACATCATTAGGAAGTTTGAATAGCTGGGATTCAAATTAAAATTTTCTCAATTCAGATCTTATAAAATAATACTGGTTTTTAAAAAGGATGTTAAAATGAAATTTATTCTTATTGTCTCTGAAATATTATCAATAGAAAATTTAGGGCTTTTTGGAACTTTCTAAATATTTCTGCAACATATTCTTGATTATTTCATCATGGTTCATATATTTACCAATTAAATCCAATGTTCCAAGTGTGGTGAAGGAAAAATAATTTTCCCTCTATTCTTTTAGGTTCTTGGTTAAGACTCCCCCCATAATAAAAAAGAAAGATTAACAGGAGAAAGAAAACCCCATAAGCTTAATAACATGTATTACCTCAGTATACATGGTAGAGACGTAGGAAAACGGAGTAACTCCCCCAAAAGGCACAAACCACTACCTTAAATACCATTTCCAGCCAAGGACAAAAGATGTTGGGGTAGGAGAAGTGGGGAAGAGAGAAGCCACTTCTGGGAGGATATCAGAAAAAGCATAGTAAACAAAGGCATAGGATTGTTATGCAGATGTAAGTTTCTGCTTTCTCCACTGATAAGAATTTCTAGAGATTAAGAGTCATTGTTCTCCTTCTGGTACACAGAGGGAGATACACTTACAAATAGAGATTTTCCATATAAACGTAAATGTTTCATACAAAAGGGTAACTTCTCAGTTTTCAAAGCTTCCTCCTGCCCCCCCCAATCTTAAAAGTAATCAGCCTAAAATAATACTTATGCCAAATAGACATATTTTGGGGTGGTACATTCTGCTCTCTTTTGCAAGTTTAGGCCATTTTCTGGGCAACGTATTTTATCATTTACTGTAATTTTGTGTTTCATCATGTTTGTTTTTTGGTGGTATGAGGAAGGGAGAAATTTTGCACTACCTTTCTAGGTTCTTTTGGCTGGTCTAATAATCATATCGATGTGAGACAGATATTAACAAGAGAAAGTAACTAAATTTAATTACATACATATTTATGGGAACTTCACATACATGAGAGTCAGAGACCCCATGTACATGAGAGGTTCGGAGACAGACAGGTAAAATGAGGTATGTATGACATCCTGTGCTAAGGGATGAGGTTAGGCAGCTGAAGCTTCAGAAGGGAGGACGGACAGTCAGATGGATAAGAACAGATGTTCAATAATCAGATATTTGTCCTGACATACAGATAGGTCAGAAAAGGTTATCTCTGATAATAACTCTTATTATGGACGAGGCCCCTAATTTAAATTCTAGGTAGTTAAGGGGGGTGGGGCATAAGTTTCTTTTGAGCCCACAGGGTCTCAGTTGCCTTTAGCTCAAAAGAATCCACACACCACAAAGGCACACCTTGAGTGACTTGCTCTGAACCCCTACAGTGGTCTTTCAGAGTTTTAACTTCTATTCAAACGGCCTCCAGATTTTCTCATTTGGTACTTATATTGAAAGCCTGGCTTTATGAAATATTTCAATTTAGTTCTTTCTGTTACATTCATTCTCACCATTGGTGATTTTTTATATCTAAGAAACAACTTTAGACTATATTAAAATTGTATATATGTATATATATGTGTATCTATCTGTCTAGGATTTCATTTAGTGAATTAATAGAATTTGCTTTTTAAATGCATCCAAATGAAAATATGTTTTTTGTTTAGAAAGACTGTTTCTGATTGTTACAAAGTTCAGTATGATGTATACTAATAATTATTAATTATTAATTAATTCCTCCTGAGGTTGAGTATTGCAGTTCAGAATTTTTACTTTGAAAACCTGGTGGGAATTGAATAGAGAATGTTATAGGTAGAATATACTGAGTACGTACTGAAATTGCATTAATAATGGAACCTGTCCATAAATGAATTTCCCTTTTGAAATCATTTCTTAGGCTTGGGAGGAGAAAGATTAAGGAGTGCGAGAGTATGAACATGACACATTCAAAGTATATTGTGTGTAATGACTGAAAAGTTAGTAAATTTTTTTTAAACCTTGGGCATGTATTGCAGCTAGCTTTCCTACGTGCTGTCTGCTTTCTCTTTTATATGCATCTTCAATTCCTTATTCCAATTCTCATACGAATAATGTATAAACTCCCTGAAAGTTTCTTGGTAGTATAACTTTTTTTTTAAACAAGAAGTTTGCTTGTAATTCAGCTTTTCCTTTAGGCTAAATCTCAGGTATGAGCTATCTGGCCTTTAAAAAAAAAAGTTAAGAGGTATACTTTTAAATTATTTTACTTAATTCATTCAGTTAATGAAATTAGATAAATTTTGCCCAAATGAATTCTATTAAGTAGTTTCATTGGTTAGTCAATGCTGTGTGTATGTGTGTGTGCGTGCGTGCGCATGCGCTGCTGGTGTTTTTCCAGGTAAGTAAAATAGCTAAATGTTGAGTAAGCAGACTTTTAAACTCAATTTTACGTCTCAGTGCCTTGAATGATTACTCTGAATTGCCAGCCAACATCTAGTATACTTTTATAATGACCTGTTTAATAAATCTGTGTTGTTCAGCATATTTTCTTTTCTGTTGTGTTTCTTTCTTTTCTTTTCCTTAGGGACATAGTTCTCAAACTACTTCAATATGAGGCATCAACAAATGTAGCAGACAACAAAGGTTATTTTCCTATTCACCTGGCTGCCTGGAAAGGAGATGTGGAAATTGTGAAGATTCTTATTCATCATGGACCATCCCATTCCCGAGTCAATGAACAGGTGCACCTTTCAAATGTTTGCTAACACTATAATTTTTCTAGAGTTTTGCGAAGGCGAAACCACATTGAAAAATTGATTACTTCTGTCTTTACCTTGCCAAACACTTTTCCACTGCTGAATTTCCCAAAGGAAAAACTGAAAAATTCTTTGGCGCTTGTATATAGTGCATAGGCACTAAGTTGGGCATTTGAACAGGTATTGTTAACAAGAAAATTCCATATAAAGGAAGTAGTTATAATATTTTTGCCTGCCTTAGATAATCATTTTATAGTTGTTGAATATTTAACAGTAGAATGGAATCCACATTTGTAATGCGAATTAGTTTCCTTAATAAAATTTTAAATGCTAAAAGAATGGTGATAGGTATCATTTCTATAAAGCTTTACCATTTGCATAGTACTTTCACAGTAAGTACAATTTTGTGAATTAAAATGCAAAATACAGTGTGTACAGTTGCTAGTTACATATTGTTAAAAATGTCCTGCATGCACACACACACACACACACACACACACACACACACTCCCCAGAATAAATTGAGTAAAACACAGCAGCAGTACGATACTGACAGTAATGTCAAAATATTTGCAAGTATGTAATATCCATATTACACATAATAGGCATATTAAAAAAGGTATGCCATTGTCAGCATTCTAAATAAAATAAGACCACAGATTCCAGAAAGTAAAATAAGGTCCCCTAATATAGTATGATACAAATATCTTGAGCTCTGCATGCCCCCTACTGTTCCCATTTTGTAAAACTATATTTGAGAGGCAGCATGCAATCCAACAATTGAATTACAACCATGATATTAAGCTGCAGGTTGGCAGTTGTCCAATATCAATGCAAGTAGGTTACTCTAGGACGAGCACATCTAATAAAGTATGATTAGCATATTGTTCAAATAGATACAGACTTTGCAGGCCTTTGGCTAAAATTCAGACTAAAGAATAAGTAATACTAGCACTAGCTATAAACAATAGAGGGAAGAGAAACATCTTTCTTCCCCAATGAAATGCAGTTGTAGAAAGAAAAATGTTTTATTAATTGGAAAATTGTCTTATTAATACTTTTCACAATAAAAATTTCGGTTTACAGGTTACAAAATGTGGAGTATTTTTCATGTGAATACGCTTATAAATTTGATGTTTAAAAAATGACAGGTATAGCTATCTTTATTACCGATCACGCTATAAAGGATATTTATGAGAAAGCTGTTCTTCAGAAAACCAAAAGTTGAAATATAAATATAAATATAAATATATATATATATTTAAAAAAAAAAAAAGAAAGATCATTTGTGGTATGAGCCACCTGGTGGTTATTCTTAAAACTGTCTGAGTGCCCCAAAGCAAACCTGAAATAATAAGATGGAAAAACAAACCAAGGTTAAACAGGACCTTAGATTTTTTTAAATGACATGAATATAAGAAAAAGACACCTAGAATTCTTTATATATGAAAATTAAAGATTTTAAATGGCTTCTAACTGTAATGGTATGTTTTAAAGAGAAACCCTTGTTTTCTGTGATGTTAAACAGATCAATTAAACTGTAAAAAAGTCCTTTTTACAGTGATTGAATATCAAAATTCTTTTCTCCTATTGCTTTGTATTGTGGTTCCTACTGGAAACAAGTTGAAAAACCTTGAGATTCTTAAAACCATGCTTCCAGTAATTTTTTGTTTTGTTGTTATGTATATGCTCCTTTAGTGCTGACATAGTACTCTTACTCAATGTCATTTCTCCTAAAAGTTTCTGATGTGAGAATTTTATTTTCATAAGTAACTTTTGATTTCAGCTTTATTTCCTTTCTCCCACTCTCTGAATGAGACAGAAATTAGGTGGGTGCAAAGGTAAGTGCGGTTTTTGCAACTATTTTTAACCTTTTAAACTGCAATTACTTTTGCACCAACCTAGTTAATTATGAACCTTTATGTATTTAAGCAATAGAGAGGGAAGGAATGAGGAGGAAAATTAACATTTATTGAGACATAAGATTGCCAGCTATCATGCTAAGTACTTTCACCTGCAGTATGTTATTTACTTCTCACGAACCTCTGAAGTGATATCACTTTCGTTTCATAGATGAGAAATCAGGCTCAGTAAAGCTAACTCCTGTAGGGCCACACCTTACTGAGTGACCGGAGTGAGGCTTGGGCTCAGGTCTCTCTAATTCCAGAACCCTCCACAGTAGCCCCTCGGTATTGTCCTCATAAATCCTATCACTAATGGAGGGTTTACTATATGCCAGGCATTGTGCAAAGTACTTCATCTACATTATTTTACTAAGCGCTGCCACAGCCTGATGAAGTAGGCATTGTTCTTTAAAAATGGGGAAGTCACCTTTGAGAGAGTAACTTGACCATGAAATCACAGCTCCTAAAAAATGCAGCCAGTATTTGAACCCAGGTTTTCCTGACCCAAAGCCCAAGCTTTTCACCAGCGATACACTATGTTATGATTTTCAAATTATGCTTAATTTTCAGGACTTCATTCTGATGTCCAAAAGTTATCTTTTTTGTTTTGTTTTTAAACTAAAACATAAAAGTACATTTTTATATTTAAAGTTATGAAGCATTTTCCTACGCGTATGTTATCTCTTAATTTATGTGCTATACTATAAGGTTCACAGGGAAGGTAATATTCTAAATTTACAGATAGGATAGGTTCAGAGGGGTTTATTGTTGCCAATAAGTTCATGTCAGCACTTCTACGTAGGTCACCATTTATACTGCCTAGAATTAGTGGTCAGTTTAGGGTGACATAATATTGAAAACAAACCTGGATTATGGTTTTTATAATTGCCATATCTTTCCTATATCTTTTGTCAACTGATTTGTTATATCCTTTATTTGGATGTTATATATGTTTTTAATTTACATTTCTCTGTACATTCATCTTTTCCCCCTTTCACCTTCTCTGCCCCCCACCCCCCTTTTTTCCTTTATTTTAACAGGGCAAAACCCAGATGTCCCTTATCTCCTAAGTATATTTCCTTGCCATTCACCAAAACTTGAATCTAACTAGCGCGTTATATAGTTTCCATTAGCTTTACTTTGAAGCAAGATCTTTTGGTAAATAGCTTTTGTTAGCCAGTTTCATTCTGTCTCTGGTTGTCTGGAAGTGTCCTAATTTTTCAGACAACACCCATTTGGTAAAAAAAGAAGGAATTGAAACAATTTTAAAACTGTTTATTGTAGACATACTGGCAATTATGAATTAGTGCTTATTCACAATTTATTTCAAATTAAATTTGTATTGGATCACTAGTGAGCATGGCACAATCATGCCCCTTATAAAGTTACCACAGCTGTGGTCTTCACTGACGTGCCAGTCCAAGTGTGTGTTGATCATGGATAAACTCTATGAACATTTTCTACTGAGTAAGTCTGGAATGACTGAAATAGTTTTTCTTGAGATCTGAACAGTTGGTGTTAATACAAAAAGTTTCACTTTTGCATGGGTAATTTCCTAGTCTAAGACCTTTGCAAAAGTAGAGAGGTCTTTGAGGAATTGTTATTTTATAATTGACTTTTCTTTTTCTCAAAGAGATGCTGTATTTTGCAAAATGAGACTGAATCTCTTTCTGGGCATGGGGAAATTTGGTTTGGTCAGGAATCATATTTCTGTATCATATTTTCATGGTATAGAGTAATAAGATTGATTTTCTTATCAGGCTCATAAAACTTAACCAGATAAAATCAGGGAGTGTAAACCTGTATATGGTAAGTGTCTATGTGTAAACATGTATATGGTGAGTATCTATGCGAAAGTAGACCATTTATAGTAAGACAGCACAGCAAGAACAGGAATGACTCCCCCCGAAATAATGGAAGAAACAACCTCTCCAGCTGGATTCCCTGTCTATCAGATCTTAAATTTTTCACTGACCAGCTCCAAGGAGTAGGTTTTCCCCTGGATTTGATGTTCAGATGCCATCTTCTGATACTTATTTGAAATGTAAAGTTGGAAGAAACCTTCTTCCCTAGTGCTCATTTAAAATTTGTTTTTGATTATTTTCTTGCCACTCCTCTTTTTAAGTTTTCAAATCCTCCCACTGCTCTCAACTTACTTACCTTCAGCTAGAGCAAAGCTGAGTTACTTTCTGGAACAGTAAGATTTGTTTGACTTTGAAGCCTCTTTGTCTTTTTGTTCTAGTCAGAACAGCTCTCTAAGCAGCTCCTCCCTATTCCAACTCAGTTGGTGTTCTTTTGGGCAAAATCTGTAGAAATTCTGCTTTCAGATCGCTAATTTCCTGTTCTTCTTTGACAACATGGCAGGCCGTGTGGTATAGTTGAGAGAGCATGAATGGGTTTTGGATTGTGACAAATACAGATCTCAAAAGATCCTGATTCTGCCTAAGCATGTAATTTAACCTTTCTGTATTTTAGTTTCCTCATCCAGGAGCTAAAGATGATACTACTAATCTTGTAGGATCTTTTGTGAGAGGTAAATGAGATAATGTATGTAAAGTTAGACACTCAGCAAATGCTAGTACTAGTACTAGTGTTTATTGTGGAAGGCAGTAGTAAGAGTACCAACTTCCAGTCTAGGGTACTGGGTTCAAATCCTGGCCCCAACACTCAATGGCTGTGTAATTGAAGACCAGTTATCCAACTACTCAGTGCTTCAGTTTCCTCACCTGTAAAATGGAAATAACAGTAATAGTATCTATCTCACTGTGAGGGTCAAGTGAGTAAGCATATATGAATTGCAACTGTGCCTGGTACATCGCGTTAGTTATGATGATAACTCTGATGATGGTAGCACCCCTTTTTCTCTGGAACCCTCATTCAGGATCATTTCATTTTTGTTACTAAAGGTTTTTATTTACATTTTTCCTGACTGTCCCTTCTACCTCCTGATATAGTCACACCCCACGCACCTAAACCGTCTGCCAAAATGGTCTGAATTGATCATCTGCTTTGCAACTGGATTGAGTTTTTTCCATTATAACATTTTTTTTTAACTGCTAGATTTCTAGGAAAATCTCCCTGATTTTCAATGGAAACACTTAGAAGCTGCATATGTCATACTGTGATACTCCTTGTAACTTGTCTGGGAGTGGATCTAGGTGTGTTTTTCAATCCATAATTATATTTTAAAAAGATACTGTTTAAACTTAGGGTTGCAAGGACGGCTTCACTCTTTAACTTATGTGGAAAATAAAATGAAGCTTACTCTGGGAAACCTTTCTATAGATCGTTCATTGTCAAGAATTTCCTAACACCTGTCTTTTAGAAAGCCAGTCTGTTAAAAGTGTGTCACAACTGTTACTAATCTCTCTCACTAACAAATGTTATGGCGGTGTGATCCACGGTGTAGATAACACTGACCATCTGGGCCCAGCAGGGTCCCTGACTAACATGGCCATTTATCACTCTTGGAAATTGGAATAAGTAATGCAGGGAAAAGTCAGATTATTACTGTTGAAGTGATAAAAATCAAGTGTGATGTTTTCGGTGCACTAGATGGTACACACTTTTATCACATAAAATCTAGTAGGCCTTCTTATCGAAATAGATAAACTTATGTTTCCAAAGCATCTCAGGTTTTAAATGATTGTGTTTAAATTTTGATGGCTAATTGACAACTTGCATGTTACGTTCGTCTTCTCAGAACAATGAAAATGAAACCGCCCTGCACTGTGCAGCCCAGTATGGACACTCAGAAGTAGTGGCTGTTCTCCTGGAAGAGCTCACCGATCCTACCATCAGGAACAGCAAGCTGGAAACGCCGTTGGACCTAGCAGCACTGTACGGGCGGCTGAGAGTGGTCAAAATGATCATCAGTGCTCACCCCAACTTAATGAGCTGCAACACCCGGAAGCACACGCCCCTGCACCTGGCTGCTCGCAATGGTCACAAGGCCGTTGTTCAGGTGCTGCTGGAAGCAGGAATGGATGTGAGCTGTCAGGTGAGTCTGCTTTTCGCTGTGCTTTAAAAGCAATGCTGCTTTTGCTTTGCTTCGAGATGCAGATGTCAAAAGTTGTAGGTAGAAATCTCACCACTTTTTTTAATTAGTCAAATTGTCCACAAGTACATTTGTAACTACTCAATCAGGGCATTCTGCCACACACTATTGGGACAGATGAATAGACATAAGGGATAATCTCTGACCTCATTCTAATTTGAGGGTTATACACATGGAAAATTCTTACCAGATACAAATTGTGTGATATCATTAGTAATTGTTTCTTTTCTCCCAGTATCTAGCACACAGCCTGACACACTAGGAATCCAGTCAAAGCTGAATGAATTAATGAAAGAATGAATGAATGAAACAAAATTCACTTGAACATTTTGAGTATGGACTTTGTGTTTAATATGTTGACACATTTAGAATCTAATTCTCACAATTCTCCTGTGGGATTGAGAGCTATTAAGTTCTAGGTATAAGATGAGGAATCAGATTCAAAGATTTAAGAAACTTGCAAAAGGACACATGCTCATAAACCGAGAATGAGAATTTAGACTCACTGATTAAAATCCAGGCCTCTCTCCACAATAATGTGCTGTATGTGCATGACTAATGAAAGAAAGATCACTATGCCTAAGGACAATCAGAAAGAATTGGAGAGGTGTGATCTGAGTTGAGCTTTGAAGAATGCATAACATTCATGAAAGGTTTTGTTTCTCCACAAGGAAAGGGCAACCTGCTTTTATTATCTGTCTCAACTCAGCCACAATTTTTTTTTAACCATTTTCTCCTTTTATGACTGTTTCTTGGCTCCCAAATTGGTGGTGGCATTCTTATCTTCCAGAGACCCCTTTGTTTTCGGTCAGATTGTGACCTTCTCCCCTGTGTATTAGTATGCTGTTGCTGCATAACAAACTACCCCCAAGCTTAATGACTTAACACAGTAACTGTTTATTTAGCTCTTAATTCTGGGGTTGGTGATTTAGTCTGAGCGTAGCTGGGTAGTTCTTCTGTCTTGGTTGGGTTCTGTCATGTATCTGGGGTCAATTGTAAGTCAGGTGGCTCTGTGTCAGGAATTGACTGGATGTTGTCTGGGATAATGGGTGAGACTGGAATGTGTTCTTTATTCTCACTACCTTTCTCTCAGGGAGTGCTGAGATTTCAGAGAATATGTATTAATACATAAATGACAGAATTTTTTAACCTGTAAGTATTCCTAATGCAACTGACCTTCTCTGTCTCTCTTTCTCTCTCTCTCTCTTTTTTCCAGACAGAAAAGGGGAGTGCACTTCATGAAGCAGCTTTGTTTGGAAAGGTGGATGTTGTGAGAGTTCTCTTAGAAACAGGTAACTATCATGATTCCCCATGGAGCCTATTCTGCCAAATATTATTTCTGTTTCAGGAGTACAGGAAAATGACACAATTTTTTTTTATATAATCATCTTTACTTCTTATGTTCACTCTAAATTGCAGATATGTATTCATATCATATAGAATTGAGCTTCAATGATTAGATAAAATTGATATAAATGTGCACCTTGTTTTTCACTCAATAGATGTTTTACTTAAAAACTCTTAGAAATTACAATTTTATACATTTAAATCACATTAAAATATACTAGAGAAACTTCCAAGAAGAAAAGGAAATCTCTGCCTCTACAAGAGGAAGGAACTGATCCCTGTGAAGTTATGGCAATTGTTTTGTTTATTAAAGAACATATTTCTCTAGGTTTTATATTGTGAACAATGGTAGACAGAAATTAGGGTTCCCTATTCTTAAGGCAAATTCTCCTTCTAGTTACTTCCTCAGCCGAGTAGCCCTTGTTTGTAAGCTGCAGTGATGGTAAAGGAAGCCTTTTAAAGGGAAGGCTTTGAAGGAACAACAAAGTAGGCTTATTTGTCTTCATATGTATATTCTGATCAAAATGAAATAAAATTGGAACTGAGGTCGGATATTTTTTTAGGATCAAAAGGCATGTGTACAAATTCATACTTGTAAACAATTGATGTGAGTCTTTTGTGTAATGGACTACATTTAGTGTGTTTTCCTCTGTAAAAAAAATAAAATAAAACCTAACACATTGGCAGACTATTGCATTTTGATTGTGTTTATACAAAGTTAAAATTTCATGTATGTTTGACGTGTGACACAGTGACATAATAAATGTTTTGAGGCAATCAATTAAATATGTGCTGGTCATATATCCCTACACAAATAAAAATAATACATAATCTTTTTGTGGTGAACTAACATTTGAGACCAGATTGTGAAAACTGGCTTTGTTTATGGTTAGATGTTTGGAAAGTTTATAAACTTTTTTGGGATGGTGAAAGTTATTTGCCACATTAAAATAAGCTCTTTAGTACAATATATATTTTCAGAATTAAAATCCTCCCAAAGGTGTTTTAGTTACATACTTCAAGAAATTTGCTCACCAGGTAGATGAGTGTTGCTGTCATTGAGTATAATCTTGCATGAAAAGGTATGAAATACTTGACTTCGTATTTGGATGATAGTTCAAAATCATGCTCTTTCAACTTTTGTGAATATTCAAGACTGTTTTTATATTACTCCCATGGTACATTATCATTTAAAATTTTTGTGTGATATTGTACAGAATATGCAAATCACATGACCATTATACTTTAGGAATTCACATTATAAATCAATAATACTTTTCATCCTGAGAATGTACCATGTAGTTTACAACCCAGAATAGCTATAATCCTAAAAAGCAATTTTAATGATTGTGTCAGTGTCCTAAGAGTTAATTCATTGTCAAGAATGTTCCTGATCTTTGGTAGCAGTAGACTCCCACTTTCTGTCTTACTAAGATCGTGCATGTGTGTGTGTATGTGTAGCTTAATTTTTTTTCAATTACCTTCAGTTGCTTGTTCTGTATATGTTTGAAGTTAGAGCAGTTACATATTAATAGTATCTTTTGATGACACTCCAGTGGTGTACATCTAGTGGGGTTTTCTTTTTCTTTCAGGAATTGATGCCAACATAAAGGATAGCTTAGGTAGAACTGTCTTAGACGTTCTGAAAGAACATCCATCTCAGAAATCTCTCCAGATTGCAACGCTCTTACAAGGTAAACAATATTGAATGATGGATGAGTTTGCCTTAAAGTTAAGAATAAATTAATACTGTCTTAGTTTTCTCCTGGGGTTTGAGTTAGTGTTTACTTTTGAATGAACTTTTTACTTGCATTTTTTTTTTATGGCAGATTTTTAAACTGAATAGTAATAGTTTTTAATGTTTATTTCTGTTTTTCAACTAGTCAGTATTCTAAGAAAATCTATTTTTTCACTCACTTGATTAAAAAAGTCTTTTTTTATAAACCCATGTAGTAATACATAGTTATGAACTTGAGGGTAATAAAGCTATAAAATGGTAATGATTAACTGTTGTTGTACACCTGAATAATGCTTAAGAGTTTTCAGGGATTTTCTATTCTTTTGTCTGATTTCTGTAACTCTGTGAGGTAGATAAATCCAGATATCATTATTCTCTGTTTCGTACACAAGGGAAACTGAAGCTCTTAAAAGCTAAGTGACTGGATCAAACTCATATATCCTATTCTAAGTGGTAGAGTTGGTACCTAAGTGCTGGGTTAACAACAACAAAATTATGTTTAGCTGGAAGAATACAGATTATTTCCTCCCTAGCCAGTACTACAAAATAATCCCGCCTTTGTTTTTTATAAAGGTCATTTAAGTACCTTTGTGGTCACTTGCAGTCATTATGTCTAATGAAGTTTTGACAACAAGCTAGGTACTACTTTTCGTTGCAGGATTACATACAGCCCCATTGAATTTTAAACTTTTATGAACAACTTAGATTTCAATGCTTTCCCTTTCTGCTTGGTGATTATGCCTGCATGTAACATGTTCCCTTAAAAACCCAGATGTTTGTTCTCCCCTTTCCCGTTAATTCCTACACTGTTCAGTGGTGATTATCCCCTATAATTGTTACAGATTAGCTGCAAGTGTAATTGAGGAAGGAGGTGGGAGGGGTTTCGTTGGATACCAGTTGGGAAGCTGAAGAACAGCTTTGTCCTGCAGAGAGATTAATGAATTAAAACCCAGTGGGCAGGAGCCAAGTAGATAGAGAGGAGTCAACAAAGGCTAAAGAGGGGTCAAAAGAATAGATGCTCTACAGGAGGTCATTATGCTCTCTTCTCTCTAAATTACCAAAACCTCTCAGGGAAGTCCAGGCCCCTACAATTTTCTTGTCAGTAAAGAAGTTAATTTCAAGCCAAATGGATATATAGAGATAAATCAGAGAAGAATATAAGAGCAGCTTTTCATATTGACTCAAATTAAAATCAAGTTGAATGAAAGCTAAAAAATAAAACTAGAATACAATATATTTATGTATTTTCCCTCTAGGCACTTTGTATTTCATAATGGATTTTTGCCTCTAACTGAACTTTAAAAAAACCGAGGCTTGTGCATAATGCCTTTTGGGAAAAGCAAAAGAAATGTCATCCACTAAAAAGGGGGCATGACATAATTACAGGCTTTTTTTTTTTTTTTTTAACATACTGTGTTAGTTCAACTTAGAAATGTTATTATAGAGGAGTGATTGTCTGTGTTCTTTCAAGTGATTGAGATTCATTATGTATGCCGGTTTGTTTGTGATAGGGTATATGGGACATCTTTGAATTTTTAAAATTACTGGCAAATTAAAGAATGTGAACATGTTAGCTATATCTTTAGATTCCTGGATTTCAAGTTCTCTGGTACTTTTCAAATCTTATTAAAAAGTTTATTATTGCAATAAAGCCAATTTATAGTGGATAAAATTACTATTTTTGTCCTGGAGGAAGCATTCAGTTTACATAATTACTGCATAGGTCTAAACTTTTAAGAATAGAATCCCATGGGTTGCTTTCTTACTAGAATTTGCCTAGTAGAATTGCCCTTAGGTAGAAACTATTTGAATGGTATGAAGACACCAAGTGTTTGGCAAGAGAGTACAAACATTCTTAACAGGATTTTAAGAAAAAAGATTCCTTCTGAATAAAGAAGTGCAAGTAAAAGATGTCTGGGGCTATGGGGGTGGGGACAAGGGCGAGGGAGGATCTTTTGATTTAACCCTTTAGATGAACACTACAGACTAGCCACTGTGAGCTAAATGCTTTTGTCAGATAGATTATGTTTTGTTTAGATCACATATTTTTGGCCCACCCTGTGTTTCCATTAAAAACAAAACAAAACAAAAAAAAAACGAAAAACAAAAGAAAACATTAACCTTCGACATTTGAAAATCTAAGATTTCAGCTAAAACTCCAGGGTTTTGGTTTCTCAAAAAATGCAGGCTTTCCTCTACTTCATTGCCTAACTTTAGATGAGACACCTGTTCTCCGGCTCCTCAGGGTACACATGCCTTTTGTCTTCTCTGTGACATAGACTGAATATTAGTTGACATTTACCCTTGCATTCAGATGCTGTTTTCCTTATGCTTAAAATTGAGATTTTTTTTCTTGTCCCATGTGCTTCTGGCTCTGCCATGTATCAGCTGTATGAACATGGCCAAGTTGAAACCCTTCTCCTTTAGTTGTCATCTTTAAAACTGAGATTAGTAATAGTGACTGTGTCATAGTTTTGTGAGGATTAAATGAGTTAATTTATATTAAATACTTAGAACATTGCTGGGTGCCTCGTAAGCAATATTTAAGTTTTAGCTGCTATTACTATTATTATGGCTTCATCAAAGTTGGAAAAATGAGAGACTGAGTGTGGGACATTGCTTCAAGAATAATGGAAAAGAACATTATTTCTTTGTAGAAATAAAAGTTTAATATGCAGTTATGCTTGTCTTGCAAGATGACAACACCATTGTAACATAAACTTATCCCACTTTATTCATTTATGTTACCTACCTGTTGTATCATCTGAATTTGACATTCCTATTTAGGCATCAAGTCTATTCAAAGCATCTTTCAGAGTTTTGAATTTTCAGGTAGAATATGTTTAAAGAAACCAATGATGTTATTGTATGTTCAACAGATGAATATATTTTTGAGGAAAGAAGCTTAATAGCTCATCAAGAAGTTCTTTGGGTTTGTCTGGTTTTTTGAAGTTCTTCTAAAATCTTAACACGATGCGTACGGCGGGGTTTAAATCCCTCGTGAAGATTCTCGTGATCTGTATGCAACGTGTTAAGATATAGTTAGATTTGAAGAAATAAATGAAAAACTGATCACCAGAAGTAAAACATAAAGTTTAAATATTTCACAATAAATAACTTCAAATATGTAATTTAAAAAACTTACATACACAGAATATGTAGACGGCGTGGGAAGACCAACCATCCTTGAAGAACACGTGCAGGAAGATACAACGCAAGAAACACACATTTCATCTCCTGTTGAGTCTCCTTCCCAAAAGACCAAAAGTGAGTAGCTAACTATAAAGGCTTTGAAATGACACTAGACTTTCATGTACAAATTTGTCCGATATATAAAAATTGCTAAGACTTGTGAAAATTTCAAGTCTAGTAGGTTATATCTTATACTTTATATTTTATTCATTTATTCAACATTTATTGAGCTCCTGTTATTTGTCAGGCACTACTCTGGTCCTGAGATGCAGTAGTGATCAAAGTAGACGGCAGTCCCTGCTATCATGAAGTTTATATGGAGTGGATATTTCAGAGATTATTTTTTCCTAAAATGCGTTTTGAATGAAGAATAAAAATATTGATATCTGGATAGTAATGGCTGGATTTTTTTTTTCAGAATAAATTATAGTCATACGGTACCTTTCTTAGAATGATTAGAAAAAAGAATATTTGTATGCCACCTATAGATTATTTGTGTCTTGACAGGTGATGCATATTTTTTATCTGTTCCTTCTGTGTTTGCCCTTGATATCACATAATTCTAATTTAGTAATTACTTAAATAATTATTTGTTTAAGTGCCTTCTACTATTTCTTTTTATAGAACCCAGGAAGTAGACTCCCAGCACCATTTTAAATTTGCTAATGAATTGTTGAATAAATTCTGTATGCTGATAAAAGATTGTGGAAGATTAAATGCTATAATAAATGAAGCTTTAGAAACTGTAATTCCAGATGCTTTTATGTACTGCTTATATGTAAACCTTCACTACTCATTTCCATTTTGAAAAAGAATAATAATAGAAATTAGAACTTCTCTTTGTCTTTTAGTATTCTTTTAGTATTCTTGTACTAATTATAGTTTAGTACCTTGTTTTCAGCATTTTCTGACTACTTAATCTTGTTTGCCATATTTTGAGTTCTATTACCATACTTGTCATATTTTTATTATTTAGCATTAAGCTTTATCAATGGCCTTTCTTGAAACTTTGAAAAAAATTACTGTCTTACAGGTGAAACCGTGACTGGAGAATTATCAAAACTCTTGGATGAAATAAAACTCTGTCAAGAAAAGGATTATTCTTTTGAAGATTTGTGCCACACAATATCAGACCACTACTTAGATAATTTGAGCAAGATTTCAGAGGAAGAACTTGGGAAAAATGGAAGCCAGAGTGTAGTAAGTAAGGGGGGAAGGAAGACAATGTGTCTGTCTTTGCCAGTTTAGTGTGTACCTAAGAGCGTGGGATTTGTGCTTTATCCTATCTTCAGATTCTGCTTGTCAAATGTCAGTTCCCTCTTGCTCTTTCCCCTGATGTTCATTGGTGTTTTATTCTCACTGCATGTGTCGGGGAAGGGATGCTTTGATAAATCATTTATAGTTTGTGATGATATCGCCACTGTTAGACTCTCGTAACACATGAATCATAGTTTCTTTGATTATGTTTTTCTTTTTTCCCCCAGTTTTACTGGACATAATGATATTGGTTTATAAAGAAAGTAGAAAACCTTTCTTTTGTCTTTCTTCCCCATTGTGTCTGTGAACTGAGTCTAACCCCATCTTGAAGAAGAAAGACAGATGATCTATGTGTATATAGTCACCCCGTTTGTCATAGTAGGAAAGAAATGTTGTGGAAAGTTTGACCTCCATATTTTTATAATCTAATACAAATCCCAAGGGATTTGCATGCAACCTACAAGCTCAGAATCTAAATCATGAGATTCTTGCTTATTTGGATTTTTATATTAGCATAATAGCAAGGAAAACTGTAGAGAATCAATCTGTTTAAAATTAAGATTTGTATATCTATTTTGTGTCCTATAGAGGAAGGATTTATAGGATGCACTGGTATTAAAGGAAAGACATTATGATATTTAGTTTTAGAATTTAATTTGTTTTAGAAAAATTATATTTTCTTTAAAAGTCAATAATAGAGTGGATTGTGTTATGTCATATTATTTATGAAAAATAACAAAAAAGTAGCTAAGTATAGTAACTAACAGATTTACTTCATTTAGTTACTGAATGTGAGCTGACACTGTTTCCCAGTGTAGTACTTTTTAGTCTAGTTCCAAGGCTAGTCTTACTACGTAGTCCTGTTTCTGTTTTTGTTTGTTTGTTTGCTGCACTGTCTTTTGTAAAACATCACATTATTGGCTCCAATAAAAGGTCTTTATGAATAATTATGATTAATGATATGTATATATACTGAAGTAAATACTTGTTGGATTTACCAAGTGAAATTTTTATATTAATGAAATATTTACTGTAGCAACTTTAATGGAAAAATTTTCCCGTTTAAAAATCAAAAACAGGTATATGCTATCTCCAAATTACAAACCAGTTACATTTCAACATTTCCTTGAAAGTTGGTTAGAAATTAGGACGTGTTTATCCTTCATAAACAATACATGGTGATTAGGTTTTTAGGTCTACTTCTCAACCCACAGATTTTCTGAAAGCCCTAATTCTCTAGACCAATTTTTGTTGTTGTATGTATCATAGTAAAGAAATTTTGAGCAAACATTCCAAATGCACTTATTTATAAATTATATGTATCTATTATTATTCTAAGAGTATACGATGTAGATTATAAGGCATATGCTATAAAAGAAATTCAAGTGAGGCGAATAAAGAATAAGTGTAAATAGAAGCTCTAATTTTTTTCCTTTTACTCAGTGGATATCCTATGCATCCTGGGGTCTGTATACTCTTATTAATAAGACTGTGCTTATTCAAGCTTATAGCTTTCAAGTAGTGATGGCAAGGGCTTTTAGCATTGTGGGAGTGATGTAATTTTGGAAAATGATGGCCAAATGTGTTTTTTTTTTATAAGACAAAGGCTGTATTCTAATAGTAGCAAGAGAGAAATTAATGCTCATAAATTGAACTTAAGTTCTTAAAATTCAAGTTCATACGTTTCACACAGGCAACCACTCTTTGTTCCTGTGATAAACCTTTATACTATGTTCCTTGAAAATATTGTCATATTAAATATTAAAGATTACATGAGGCAGAAAAACAGAGAGTGCTTATGAGTAACAGCAAGTAGTTCTATTTATCTGAAATAATAGAGTTTATAAAGGAGGCAAATGGGAGATAAGATTAGAAGGATAGGTTGAGGTCAGGCCATGAATGTTTTTTGAATGTCAGGTTGAGAATTTGGGTATTTATTTTTTAGGAAATGAGAAAAATCTGAAGGATTTTGGGCAGATAAAAGACATCATTGGAAGTGGCCTTTCAGAAGATTAATTTGATAGAAACTTGTTATTGAATGTTTACAAAGTAATGAAATTATTTTGACCCTTCTCTACAGCCTGTGTTTTATTTGGTTCCATTTCCTGTTTGTTGAATATTTGTTTCCTTCCATTCATGAAACATGCTTTTCCAGAGTTTTGTTCTGACCTATACTCTCAAATTATGCAACAATTTAATCAAATACTTATAGATCACCTAATATAGACGGTTGTTACTGTCTTGTGAGCTGTAGGATTTATAATAATGATAGTGAGACACAGTTCCTGACTCCAAAGAGTTCAAAATGCCTACTCCAAGGAGTCTTTCGTCACAGTGTGCAGACAATGCTAACATATGAAACAACAAATACATATTGTAAGAACTACATTTCTTAGGTGCTTGCTATTTGCTATTCATTATATGATTTCAGCCACTTACTCCTCATAGTAATCCTAAGAAAGGAGTTACAGACTTGGGAAATGACTCCGCTGACGAATGGCAGACCTCGGATTCAAACTCAGAGCTAATGTCTTTAATTCCCAGCTACATTTCTCATAATAAACTATTCTGCGGCCAAAGGAATTTTTTTAAAAAGTGAGAAGTTAATGAAGATTTATTGGTATTCATTGAAGACTTCATGGAGGTAGGGAGAGACTAAACTGGTTTCTGGAGAAAGAGGAGATATGCCTTGTACTTGTATTGGAATGAATGAATGAGTGAATGAATGAATGGGAAAGGATTTCAGGCTGCAGAAACAATATTTGCAAAACACAGAGGTGAAACATAGCATCTAATTTGAGGAGTGTTTTACTATGAGAGTTGATTTGGGAAAGCAGTGGAAACAAATTTGCATAAGTAATGATAATACCTAACGTTTATGGAGAACTTTATTATTTTTTAAAGATTTTTATGGCAATATAGCTAAAACCAGTATTATACTAGTTTCAGGTGTACACCATAGTTATTCAACATTTATATACCTAAAGCAGTGATCACCATGATAAGTCCAGCAACCACCTGATATCGTACCACGTTATCACAATATTATTGACTGTATTCTCTATGCTGTACATTACATCCTCATGACTTGTTTTATATGTGAAACTTTGAGCCTTATTCTCCTTTATCTTTTTCTCCCTTTTTAAATTTTTTCAATTACAGTTGACATTCAATATTATTTTATATAAATTTCAGGTGTACAGCATAGTGATTAGACGTTTATATAATTTAAGAAGTGATCCCCCTAATCAGTCTAGTACCCACCTGGCATTATACATAGTTATTACCATATGATTGATTATATTCCCTATGTTTTACTTTATATCCCCATGACTATTTTGTAACTTTCAGTTTGTATTTCTTAATCCCTTTATCTTTTCACGCTGTCCCCAACCCCCCTCCCATCTAACACCCCAATAGATCTAGTACCGGTCAGGCACCATACATAGTTATTACAATATTATTGACTGTATTCCTTATGCTATACCCTACATTCCCATGACTACTGTGTAACAACCAATTTATTACTTCTTAATTTCTTCCCCTTTTCACCCACTCCCAACCTCCTGCCCATCTGGCAACCATCAAAATGTTCTCTATATCTATGAGTTTGTTTCTGTTTCATTTGTTTATTTTGTTCTTTAGATTCCACTTATAAGTGAAATCATATGACATTTGTCTTTCGCTGTCTGGCTTACTACACTCAGTACAATACCCTTTAGGTCCATTCATGTTGTTGCAGATGGCAAGATTTCATTCTTTTTAATGGCTAAATAATATTCCATTGTATATATGCACCACCTCTTCTTTACCCATTCATCCATTCAGGGACACCCAGGTTGCCTTCATGTCTTGGCTATTGCAAATAATGCCTCAATGAACATGTGGATGAACACGTCCCCTCGAAGTAGCATTTTGGGTTTCTTTGGATAAATACCTAGAAGTGGGGTTGCTAAGTCGTTTGTCTCTTGTTACAGCCTTTGTTTTAAAGTCTATTTTGTCTGGTATAAGTATTGTTACCCCAACTTTTTTTGTGTTTGTTTCCATTTTCATGAAATAACTTTTTCCATCCTTTTACTTTCAGTCTGTGTGTCTTTTGATCTGAAGTGAGTCTCTTATAGACAACATATGTAATGGTTTTACTTTCTTATCCATTCAGCCCTCCTGTCTTTTGATTGGAGCATTTAATCTATTTACATTAAAAGTAATTATTGATAGATATGTAATTATTGCCATTTTATTTTTCATATTTTTATCTTTTTTTTTTTTTTTTCCATCTTAAAGAATTCCCTCTAAGATCCCTTATTATACTGGTGTGGTGGTGATGAACTCCTTAAGCTTTTTCTTGTCCAGGAAGTTTTTTATCTGTCTTTCTAGCCTAAATGATAGTGCGGCTGGGTAGAGTAATCTTGGTTGTAGGTCCTTGCTTTTTATCACTTTGAATACTTTTTGCCAATCCCTTCTGGACTGCAAAGTTTCTGTTGAGAAATCAGCTGACAGTTTTATGGGAGCTCCCCTGTAGGTAGGAACTGCTTTTCTTTTGCTGCTTTTAAGATTCTTTCTTTGTCTTTAACCTTTGGTGTTTGGTCCTATTTGGGTTCATCTTGTTTGGGACTCTCTGCTTCCTGGGCTCGAATATCCGTTTCCTTCACCAGGTTAGGGAAGTTTTCTGTCATTATTTCTTCAAACACATTTTCAATTCCTTGCTCTCTCTCTTCTCCTTCTGGTACCCCTATGATGTAAATGTTGGTACGCTTGATATTGTCCCAGAGGCCCCTTAAAATATCCTTATTTTTTTTTCTTTTTGCTGTATGTCCTTAGTTGTAGGGCTTTGGTTCAGCAAGACTTTAAACAATTCTTAATGATAATTGTTTTGTAGTTTAGTTGTAATTTTGTTGTGGTTATGAGAGGAGGTAAGCATAGCGTTTACCTACTCTGCGTTCTTGATGGAACCCCCCCCCACAGCATTTTATTTATATTAACTGATTTAATCCTCATAATAATCCTATGAGGTAGTAGTATTCCTTCCATTTTACAGATGAGAACAACAGTCACACAGAACTTTTATGATTTTCCTAAGTTTATAGGTTAAGTCCCTGAGCCAGGCTTTGAACATAAGCAGTCTGGGGCCAGAACTGTACCCCTTACCACTCAACTATTTTGCTAGAGGCAGATAATTAGAGTTGGGAAGCAAGTCAGACGTTTAATATTTATGCTGAGGAAAATAAACCCTTGAGTAGTGGGGAGTTCTATAATGAAGGTGACAGTTGGGGAAGATGAAAGTGGTAATTGAATGTCAGATGTTCTAGGGAGAGACTCAGACAATGATTCCCAGCAATGATTATACATTGCACTTATCTGGAGAGGCTTCAAAAAATACTGAGACCCTCAGGTACCTTTTCATACCAACTAAGTCAGAATTGTTTTGGGTGGCTCTGAGTCTTGTTCTTTAAAAACTTGTTTGGCGTCTGATTGTGGTCTTGGTGTCTGCCAGAGTTCTGTCCTCAGATTTTCTCTCTTTATTTTTGTCTCTCCACTGCCTGAGTTTGTTCTCCTCACTCTCTTTTCCTTTTTCATTCTCATTCAGTCTTTTAGCAGTTACAAATTGTCCACGCTGTGCCCTGATCAGTACTAGGCTCTGGGCAGTAGCAGGTGAACACAAGGGTGCCTGCTGACAGGGCGCTTAGCTTACTGGGTCTCTTTTCCCTTTCTCTGCATCTCCATCGTCCTCTGTTCTCTCTTCACCCCACCGTTCCTCTTCCCTCTTTGCATTTGCTGTTTCCTCTCCCTCTCCTTTTCGTAAAAGAACCTTTCTTATGGAGGGTCCCAGGGTAGGATTAAAAAGCCTACTTTTGTCTGACTTCCGGAAAGTTGTAATTAAAATGTCAATCTTATCTCGAAGCATAACAATAGTTTAAACTCTTATCAGCTATTAACACCTCAACCAAAATTAGTTGATTAGTCCAAAGCAGACAGCCATGTCCAAAGGAGTCACACACACACACACACACACACACACACAAAAGCTTATTATAATGTGCACACTATTGGTCTTAAAGGACCAAAAATCTGCCAGGACCTTACTGAAGTAATTCAGGCCTGAGATGCTGAGTCTGAACTGAGGTCTTGATAGCACCACAGGATTATAGAATTTTAGACTTAGACTAAATTTCATAGATCTTCTAGTATCCAGCCTAATTCTCCCACTGCGCAGTGTAAGAGCTTATGAAAATCTCTTGAATTAGGGACATTTTAAGTTTCTCATTAAACAAAATTTCAACTGTAATCCTGCCAGAGTCCTAACTTTAAGTTATTTCTAATATGTTGGAATGTTAAATGGGGAGAAACATTTTTGTTTACTATACACATTACTGACTGAAGGATGGGCATTTAGTTTGTTGAAATTTAATTTTAGATGATATGCAACATCTAACTTGTTCATTGTAATGACAAATAAATCCAAAGTAATTCAGAAAAAAAATTAAAAGAAAACATATTGTGTAGAATTCATATTATTAATACATGTATTTACCTATTAATGATGCAGCTTGAATTTTGGGGTATTTTAACCATTCTTTGTTCAATTTAGCTTTTATTGCCTTTTTTCTTCCAATAGAGGGCACTGTAATTCAGTAATTTAAAATACAAAATCAGCCATCTTATGTAAGAACTCTCATTTTTGAATTGGAGGTTTTTCGTTTTTTTAAAATATAAAATTAGCCTTAGGGTGATACTTTGAATAATTTTACTAATATAAGTTAATTAAAAACTAAAATTTTTATTATGATTGAATGTATTCAATTGAAAGTTTTATATTTAATGTGAAAGCCAGCTCAAGTTAAAAATTACATTTTCTCTTGCATAAATTTTTATTCAAAAGTGAGTCTGTTTTAAATGCTTTTGTAATATGCATATGGAGCCATTTTCTAAGTTGAATTAGAACATTATATAATCTAGAATGTAAATTTTGAAGAAATATAAATATCTTCACATTCTTTCCAACCCATGAAATTCAAGTTTTTGAAAGAATATATAAAGTAATCTGAAAAAAATTTATATTCTTTTCACTTATTTTCCCAAATCATATATTCAGTTCTTTCCTCCGTATGTATAGACAATGTATACAACATCATGTCCCAGAGAAATTTGATGATAACATAAAGATCCTTAGAGCAGATTTCAGAATCGAAGTTTCAGGAAAGCATATTTTTAAGGTTAAAATAGAAAAAGCGTTATTGCCTCATCAGCCTATGTCTCTAAGAAATAAATAGGAAGCTCCGGGGTGAAATGCATTATATATTTTTTTCTCCTGAGGGAAAACCTAGACACAAGCAGCATCTAACTAAGACTTATTGTATTAAAGTGGTTGTGCAATTACAGGTTTTGTGCAACTTTACTCAGTGTACCTCTTTCCTGTCATTTCACTTTCTTTTCCAATGCAAAATCTTAAATTACATGTAAACCTTCTAAAGCATGAGATATTTTACTTTAGCATTTCAAGATTCAACTTCTCAGTTTTCATACCAAGCTTCTATAAACTGCTTGAGAACACTCTTGGGGGTGGGGGGTGGGGGGAGTCGCTATAGGAAAATATGCTTAATTTCGTGCCAGAATTCATCATGTCTTAAAGGTCAATCAAGTTAAATTAGGATGCCTAAAATCCAAATGGTGGTTTTGAAATAAAGTTTACTTTTAAACACATTCAGCATAATTTCTAGAGCTTAAAAATTAAGATTGCACCAGTTTCAGAATTGTGAAAAATTTAGTGGCTAACCATCTCATCCAATTCCCATCAGATTCAGAGTGCTTTGGGAAATTAATTTTCTGAAACATACAGGGGTCTTACAGGATTATAATTGATTCTTTAGTATATATGAGTTATTTTATAGTGGAACTGAATCCTAAGCAGTGGTATCTATTGTCTTATTGGGAATATAGTGTTCAGAGGATGTTTCTAACTTCAATAATTTATGAGTATGTCTTACATAGTTGAACAAACTTTTGGAAAAGGTTGACTCAGGGCCACTGTGTACTAAGGCCATGTTTGGATTGTGCTAACAGATCTTCCAGTATTTAGGAAATGTGTAGATTTTGTTCACCTATATTAGTATTTTGAAACTAATACCCTTAACCGTGTGTATGTACTATATGTATATACAAGGAAAATCCAGAATCAGAATGGTAAAATTCTTGTTCCTTCTCTCACCCAAGGGAGAACATTTTGTACCTGTAACAAATCTAGGAGGATTCTGGAGATGAATAGCTACTAGGATAAAAGAATCATTCTTTTGAACTTCCAACACTATTGCTTTTACCTTTCATGACACATCTCTTTGTTCTGCTTTGTCTTGTAGGTGTATACATTTTCATATTCTTACAGACTCCTTGATGGTAGAATCTATATTTGGTTGATCTCTGTAATCACGTCCTGCCTAGCACAGTGTCTTGCATGTAGTGGTCTCTTTTGAAAGTTCACTGAATGAATAAATGCATAAAAAGGGCAAACATTACATGTAAGAGTGCATATAAACCATTGTTGTAAATAAACCACATTCACTGAAACACATGTTCAATTATTTGGAGATAAGTTACAAAGTCCAAGGACAGGGTTTTGCCATCAAGCATAGAGTCTCAACCATTTTAGGGGAGCAATTTAATCTAGCAGTTAAGAGCACAAGATTGGGAGTTACACAGACTTGGGCTTGCATCCCTGTCTGCCACTTATTAGCAGGGTGACCTTTGCAAGTTGCTTGATCTTTCCAAGCCTCAGTTTCCTCATCAGTTAAAACAAAAAGTTTATTATGGCTTTCTGTCATTCACATAAAAAGAGCTATTCTTTTTTGTTGCTGAAGCTATGCCATCTTGATTTTATGTTTTATAGACTTTGTCCAATTTTGTCCAGACTTTCAAATGATCACTCAATGTCTACATGGAAAGGATTTCTCTAGTGAAATGCTAAATGTTCTGTTCTTGGATTGGTCTAAGTCAATATTTTACTTTGTAAAAGACAGTCATCTATCATAATCAAGTTTGCAGATGTTAGGGAGGAATAGTAAATGGCAAATAATTGAACTTACATGAAAAATTACCTCAATTATCTGAGATTCTTGGCTCAAAGTACAAACACAGAATTCAGCGGGAGTTGTAACAAAATTTTATATTTAGATTTCTAAAAATTCAGTGGTATAAATATAAGATGGGAGAGATTTAATTGCGGCAGTAGTTTATGCAGAAAGTTCCAGGATGTTTAAATGACCACATTTGCAATGTGAACCAACAGTGAGATGTGGCTGCTAAACATCAATAAACAGTTGCCAAGATATGATCTCTGAAAATAATTATAATAGTAGAAGCTAGCTTGATATTATACTAAGTTTTAACTATGTGCTAGACACTGTGGTAAGCATTTTAAAATCATTATCGTCTTTATTTCTCTCAACAATGGCAGGAAGTAGGTTTTATTACCCTCAATGTGGAAATCCAGAATAAAATTACTTGCCAAGGGTTACAGAGATGCCAAAAGGTTAAAGCTGAGCTCTGAACTTAGGTCTCATGTCTTACAAGGCAAGAAGGGTTATTAATGGTAATACAGCCACAGCACAATTACTGGACTAATAAAACATGATCGTATTTTTAATATATTAATCCTGTAAATCAAAAGTAGAAATAAACATTATGGGCTATTTGAACTCAGCGACATCTTCTAAGCATGGATATTTTGAACAGAACCAAATCTCAAGGACATTTCAATGTGAACCAAATGTCTCCACAGACGTTTTAGACAGGACCAAGTGTCCTTCAATGATTCACAATGTTTTATCCATGTATAATTCCCCCCCCCCCAATTGTCTCAACTTACTGAAAATGATTCATCACAAAGCCTTTTTTGATCCTCCTGTTTAGATCCAACTATTTGGGTTGAATACATTACATTTCATTTATAAATCTGTGATATAAGTGTCATAGTCTGCTCTGTATTGTTTATGCATCAGTCTTTTTTGGTTTTGCTTGTAAGCCTCTTTATGACAGGGGATATAGTGATCTCTGTGTATGCGTATCTTCAGCATAGTTCCTCACTCACATGCTTAGTAAACATTTGTTGAATTGATTTGATTAGGCCACAGACATCAAAAAGTCTGTTTGATAACTGAATTTAGGGGCAAGACCTATGGGAAGAGCTCTAAGGTGGAGTCATTCTAGTTTCAGAACTTCCTCTGTTGGTTGATGTTTCAAATAATGCATGCCTCACCATTTGTTCTGAGGATGAAATGAAATAACCTGGTTAAACTATATTATAAACTACCTCACAACATAAAAACAATATCTTAGGTCCATCATTCTCTCTTGTATACCGTGTTTCCCCCAATACCATGTCTTATATTAATTTTTGCTCCAAAAGATGCATTAGGGCATATTTTCAGAAAATGTCTTATTTTTTCATGTACAACAATCTACATTTATTCAAATACAGTCATGCCATCTTCTTCTGGAACATCATCATAACGTACTAAATGCATCCGTCTGGCTGATGATCTTAACTGGGGCTTATTTTCGGGGTAGGTCTTATTTTTGGGGAAACGTGGTAGTAGCATATTTCTGTCACTGATAGATAACATTACAAGTACTATGTTTGATTCCTGACAACATATATAATGGAAATCTACTGTAAGGATATAGGAACATATGTCTCATATTAATTATCAAATTCTTCAATATTTTGTCATGAACATTTTTTAATTCATCCCTGTTATTCTTCCTGTGTAGGTTGAGATGGACTATTTTGGGAGCATTTTGTTTTTCAGTTAATCATAAAGAAAATGGACTTAAGCCAGCACCCTGTTCCCCCCCCCCCAGATTGATAATGATTCTTGCTGATCATGGTGTGTCCAGCTGAAGCACAGTATTATGTGTGCGTGTTCTTAAAACATGTTTGCCATTAAAAAAGTTCTCTTTTTTTTTTTTTTTTCTTTAAAAAAAAAAAAAAGTTCTCAATATTATGAGCATTCTGTTAGGGTATCCAAAGGCAGTAAACTCCCTTCATCAGATTTTTCAATATTTTAAATATTTGATTTTATGAAGTTTATGAAGTTTTTTTCTTCTATTTTTTTTTGCCTTTTTTCTCCAGCTTTACTGAACTATGATTGGTAATTTAAAATTTTGTATATTTAAGTTGTACAGCATGATTTGTTCAAAGATGTACAACATGATGATTTAATATACATATGCATTGTGAAATGATTACTACAATCAAGTTAACATATCACCTCACATAGTACCTTTTTATTGTGTGTGTGGTGAAAAAATTTAAGATTTATCCTCATAGCAAATTTCAAATAGACAATACAATGTTTGTTATTAACTATAGTCACCAGGCTGTACATTAGATCCCCTTAACCTTTTGTTAATCACATCACAAAACAGTTTGCAAAACAGATAATTATGTTTTTTAAATTTTTTTATTAAAATATACCTAACATACTGGTACAATATTATATTACGAAGTTTTTATTTTATCTACTCTGCAGGTACAACATCAGCCAGTTTTTGTTTTGATACTTTCATTCTCTCTGATCTCTCTATTATCTCTGACTTGAATTTAATTTCCTAGCAGAAGAACTCAGCTATTATGATTTCTCTGGGAATCTATACTTTACACTCAGGAGCTGATTTTAATGTTTATTTATTTTAAGTTTAATAATAATTTAACTTTCTTCTAATCCTACTTTATGGATAAGGATGACGTTAAGTTTTGACAACTCTCAGCTGCATATTTACCATGTTCATTTACCATAATGCACCTAATTTATAATTCTATTTCAAGCTACACATTTGAGAATTCTTGGTTCTATTTTGGAGTAAAGGCCTTGGCCAGCCTGCCATTGTAAAAGAATCCCATTTTGCTTCCTAATGCCAAAGGAAATCAGTCTAGCACCTGAGCTTAAAGGAGCATGTCAGTGGCAGTAATCACTTACCTCTGTGTTCAGGGAAATGTTTTTCACCTTGAAGAGCAAATTAATTTTAATGAAATAGTGGACTAGTAACCCAGAAAAAAATTACTGAAGTTGCTCACAATTCTAACATTTTATCATGAGACCATTTTGGAAATGATAGCTGAATATTGGAATCCATTCAACCTTTAACAGCTGAAGAATTAGGATTTTCTAAGATATAATCAAAGACAGTAACAGTAATGGAAAAGATACTGTGTGGCCTGCTTCAATCTCAAGCTTCGATTTTCCAAATTGTCTGCGTGTTATTTTCACTTTCCTTTGCCAGAATTTTTATTTCAACTATCTCTGCTTTTTAAAGCTCAACTATTTTGGTTGCTTACAGTTTCACAACAATTCCATTTAGTTGATAGCTGCCAGTCTATGCCATCAAATAATTAATCACGAGAAACAAAGTCTTAATTTGGAGAAAGAATGAGGTAGTCAAGAAGATGGATTTGACAGGAAATGAGAAGCTCTGCAATGAACAAAGATAATGAACCTGTGAGGAATGGAAATAGCTTGCCCCCAGAACAAGTGAGACAAATATTGACATGTTATATATTTTTTTCCTTGTAATCATCCATTCTGTGTTGCTGAAATAAATCAATTCTAGCCTTGGAGAGGATTTCCTTTTGGCCCTATAATCCTACTCTTACTTAGCTTGGTGCCACTTTTCTAAACATTTAAGTATCTTTATTGTTACAGTTATTATTACCATCCTCACCAACTTGCTGAGTCTCCATATTAAAGTTATATTAATTTCTTCAATAACATATATTTGTAACTTGGGAGTGACATCATAGTATAGAGAACAGGAGTTTTAAAGTCAGACTGGTATTTGGATCCCTGGATAAATACTGCCTTAGATAAAATATCTACTCCTTAGATAAATACTACCCTGAATTTTATAATTTTTCATCTGAATAATAGTGTTTCTAAAAAGGCTCACCTTGAAGGTAGCCAGTCCGCTCAGTTGGTTGGAGCGTGGTGCCAGTTCAATCCCCACATGGCCCACTGTGAGCTGTGCCCAAAAGTCTCACCTTGACCTACTGAACCAGCAATTCTGGAGATGGATTATTTTTAATAAACTAGATAATTCTTATGCTCAATAGTTTGTGCACGTGGCACTGGAACATTTCATAAATGTTGATGTTTTAGTCAACTACTCAGACCCATTTTCTTCTTGTCTGCACAGATCTGTGGAACTTAGATTCCAATGATCTGGCCCTCATTTGTCTTTGCGTTTCTGTTCTGCTCCTATGGAAGCAAATTTGATTGGTCATCAAGGCAAAATAACTTACCTTTTCAGGGTTGTTTTTTTCTATTTCTGCGAAATGCTATGGAATTTTCCCAGGGAATGCATTGAATCTAGAGATGGCTTTGGGTAGTATGGAACTTGTAATAATATTAATTCTTACAATCCGAACACAGAATATTGTTCCATTTGTTGGTGTCTTCTTCGATTTCTTTCATCAAAGTCTTAAGTTTTCACTGTATCGATCTTTCACCTCGTTGGTTAAAATTAGTCCTAAGTATTTTGTTGTTTTTGATGCTATTGTGAATATGATTGTTTTCTTTATTTTTTCCAGATATTTTATTGTTAGTGTATAGAAACACAACAGATTTATGTATGTTGGTTTTGTTTCCTGCAACTTTATTATATTTATTGATTAGTTCTAACAGTTTTGTGGCGGAGTCTTTAGGATTTTCTATGTATGAGAGTATATCATCTGCAAACAAAGACAGTTTACTTTTTTTCTGATTTGGATGCCTTTTATTTCTTTCTCTTGTCTAATTGCTCTGGTTAAGATTTCCGGTACTATACTGAATTAACAGTGGTGTCTTATTCCTGATTTTAGAGGAAAAGCTTTCAACTTTTCCCTGGTGAGTATGAAGTCAGCCGTGGGTTTTTCATATGCAACCTTTATTATGTTGCGGTATGTTCCTTCAATACCCAAGTTGTTGAGTGTTTTTATCATGAAAGGAAGTTGCGTTTTGTCAAATGCTTTTTCTGCGTCTATCAAGATGATCATATGATTTTTATCTTAGATTGTATATAACTGATCTTTTAGTAATTTTTATACTTGGAATTAAATTAAAATGGTGTTAAAATACCAAATAAAGTATACACTGGTATTCAAAAGAATATATTACCATCCTTATCATACTTTCATTTTCAGTTCTTCAGACTCACAGACTATATTCACTTCTGCTTACTTGTTCTTTGAAGTTCTAGCTTCTTCCTCATGACCTCCCCCACTCCGCCCCTGCCTGCCTCTCTTGCCCGCCTCCCCGTTTAAACAAAACTCTGTAAGAATGAAATTGTGAACCCAGGAACAGTTTTTATCATCATCATCATCATCATCATCATCATCTATCCCAGTGGAACTTAGTAAGTGCTAAGTAAATGTTTTGTGGCCATTCAATTGCTCTTTTAAAATTTGATACTACCAATATCTTTCTTCTCATTAATTCTGTTACATCTAATCAGAACTCAAGTCATCCCCTCATAGCTCTGGGCAACAGAAATTAACATGAAGTCATTTTACCTTGATAATATCATAAGATTGTATTGGCCGGGAAGCATCCTTCATGAGAGTTAAACAAAGTTCTAGATAAGGCCCCAGGAGGAGAGATGTTCACAGAGATTGTGTTTCCTGTTTACAATATCATATTAATTGTCCTTCTACTGGTGTGATTCCTCTTCAAGTAGAATACATAACTAACACACCACACACAACAGAAATGTGTGTGTGTGTGAAGAGGGGCAGGGAGAGAGGAAGTAAGAGGAAAAGAGAGAGATTATAATATTAGTAAGGACTTGTATCTTTTTATTTTGATTTAAAAGTTCTGTAATTTTATCTTATTCTTTGGAACAAGTGCCGTTTCATGGTTTTGAGAATCCAGTCATAAACACTGAAGAATCTGATATTTTTAGGCATAGTAAGGTCACAGTCTAACACATAAAAATTCTACATTCATAGATCAGATATGAGAAGACACACTTCAAAATTTTTTTCTTGTCTATAACCTGATTTTAAGAGGTGCTTTGATTGTTCATAAGCCTGGAGACATATTTAACCAAGATATTCTGACTCACACATAGTAATGAGATGGAGTAACTGGGAATGGAGTGTGGTTGTTTATGTACAGTGGCTAGAAGACGCCTCTCTGAGGAGTGATGTGCTGCATAAACTGTAATGTGAAGGAAGAGAAGGACCCAGTCATAAAAAGCACCAAGGAAAGAGAATTTGGAATAAAAGGAAATACTCTTTCCTGAGCTGGGAAAGAGCTTAGTATATTTAAGTACCAAAAAGAAGACCAATGGAATAGGCTGGAGTATAGTGAACTAGGTAGAGAATAGAATGGAATGAAATGGAAATCCAGATTAGCAAGAGCCTCGGAGCTCATGGAAAGTGGTTTGGTGTTTTGTTTGTTTGTTTGTTTTGTTTTTGTTGAACGTTTTTACGCAGGAAAGTGATGTGATCTGATTTATGGGAGCAAAATTGGAAAGTTTCTGCCTCCTCTAAATTCACTGCTAATTCTATTTTAATATCAAATGTCTGTATGATATTTATAGAATAATGCATTTAATATATGAGAAACAATTACTTACTATATATCTACTGTGTTATACCCTGTGGTATATACAACAGTCTACAAGATTGGGAGGATCCCTGCTATCACTGAACGTACAGTTTAGCGGAAGATACAGACATGGACATAGGTAATTACACAATGGGGTAATAAGTGTTATAACAGGAGAAATACAAGGTAGCATTAAATACATGGGAAAGATACTGAACTCAGATATGGGTGATTAGGAAAGACTTTCCAAATTTACTTCTTTTCCACCCTGATTCCTCTTATATCAACCAGGCAGCCACTTTCCTTATTGTTTGTGTTTTCCTTAGCTGGCCCCCCTTTCTTCTCACAGTCCCTTGGCTTTCTTTCTGTTCTCTCTTGGGCAGTTTCTTCCATAGTGAGAGGGCTGCTTTTTGGGTTCAGGTAGTAACTCAATGTTTATTTCCAAATCGACAATTCTATCTGTAACTTCTCACTTCTCTCCCGCTACCAAGACCCCTTTCCCCAAACTTCCCGCTGCCATTTCAAACCGAACCTGTCAAAATGTAAACTGATCCTCTTTCCACCCAAATCTGTCTCTGTACCCATTTTCCATCTTTCAGTAATAGAGCAGATATTTCATTCTTCCAAGATAAAAGTTTGGTGTTATGTTTGAATCTTTCACATTTCTCTCATTCTCCTGGTCTGCTAGAGTTCCCCTTTGTTTATTCTTACCACCGCCGCTTGACCCTACTTCACCTTCCCGGAACTGCCTCATTTACTCTGGAAGAACTGACTCTTTTTGCTGTTTCCAAGGTCTCTCTCCCATTTAGGAAAGGGTGCTACAGTGGAAAAATATTATTTACCAATAAATTAGTGTAACTACTCTGCAAAATATAAAATATACATTATATTTCATGTTTTTAAAAAGCCTTATCATACGTTGAAGAAACTTAAAAAATGGTCTTTTGTTTTAAAGCTGATCCATTTTTCTGCATTGCTTCAGTTCATTCACTCAGTAAACATTCATTATACCTCTACTATGTACCAGATATTGTTTTAGGGCGGATGAAAAATGAATGAGGCATTTTTCTTGTTCTCAGGAGCTTGGGGCTTAGCAGAGAAAGCAGATGTAGCACTAAATAATAGAAATACAGAGTGATAAGTTATTTTACGGAACAATCCAGTAAATGATACAAAACCACCAAGTGCTGTGGAAAAAGAGAAAGAGAAACTATTTTTATATCCTCAGAATCTAGTAAGTTGCCTGACATGTTGTAGCTATTCAATGGAGGTATGTTGAAAGAAGAAATGGCTGCATTTTATTCAGTGAAAATGAAAAGGTGATTCTGTCCTGTTTGAATAGCATGTGGGAGGGGCATTAAAAAGTGGGATGACAACTACTATTTGATTATGAAATAAGGAAAATGAGAGCACGTCATGAACTGACTCCTGTTTCGTTCTGTGTTCTCATCTCTCATTAGTTTCTGTACTAACCAGTACTTCTATGAATTTTCCATACTCCTTTTCGCCTGTCTTCACATACCTGAAGTTGTTATCTTCTCCTCCACCCCACACCAATTTTATTATTTTTCATTCTCCTCTTCCATCAAAACTTGATTCTCATGTGACCTCCTTCCAATCGTAGCCCAACCTTGCACCCTCTCCTTGGTCTGGATTTGATGCTCCTCAGCGCTTCCCCATGCTCTGTAATAGTACTCATGGTGATTGTAATTGCATATTTTGTTGGTTTCTTGTTCTTGAAAATACTAGACTCTGAGTTCCTTGAGGGCATTATTTGTGTATTTCATCTTTGTATTAACAGTCACATAAATGCCTGTCACATAAAAGAAGACCAATATACTTTTATTGAATCAATGAATAAAAGAATGATGGGTGGACGGATGGATGCATGGATGCATGGATAAATATTAGACAAATGAACTCGAACGCTTGACTGGAAATTGAGAAAACTTCCCCAACTTCAAAATCTCGTCTAGGGTTGGTTTTCTTTTGTTTTCATCTATTTGTTTTGAGTGATTGCACATTCATTCTTACCAAATGAAACCTATGCTGGTGGAACCATTTTTTACTTCTTTTTAAAGTTAATCTAAAGTTATTTTCTGGCAGTTTTCTTGAAACATTTTGTTACTTTTTAGATGCTTTATAGGAATGTGATAAAACTGATAAGACTGATTCTTATTTTTTGATATGATCATTTGAAAAATCATCTTTTCACTAAGATTTAATTGATCACTGAAACCATTAATAAGGTTAAAGTTGTTAATTAAATGTGAAAGAAAGTTTAGGATCTGTTGGGATTAAGCAAAGCATAAACTTTGAAAACTAATTTTATTTAAAATGTAGTCTACTTATGGACGTTAAAATATTTCTCAATTTGAAGTTAATATATTTGTATTAAGTTTTTGGTATATTAAAATTTTAAATTACATCACTAGCATGAAGATTAATTTTAATTATCTAATAATAAGCTATATTAAAGTAATGCTAGCTGTTTTAAAAAAATTAAGACAAATCGTATAATAATAGGTCAAATATAATGGAAGTTAATTTGTCACTCATTTAGAATTCATCATACATGTTACTGATCAGCAAGTAGCTCTTCTCCAAGTGGGAATTCAGGAACTTAGACTCCTGCCATTTACTGGCTCTGCCTGACTCATCTATAAATGGTGGCAAAGGGTCAACATAATGGAGTATGCAAGTAGAGGAGGTTGTAGGGGACGGGCCTGGAAGGAGTGAACATCACGTCTACTCATATTTCATTGACTAGCACTCAGTCATGTAGTCACTTGGCCACTCCAATCTGCACAGGAAGTTAACAAATGAAGTGTAGCTACATGCCCCAAACATAAAGAAAACAGGTTGGTAATCATCTAACCAGAAATGGCTGCATAATATCTTTTATAATGTGAATAATTTTTCTCGACATACATACTGATTTTTACAGTTTCCTTCATAAAAAATTTTCCTCATATTTAAGCATGTGTTTATTAATTAAAATTTTCCCAGTTAAAATTGTGGAATATTTTTAATGTAACAAATATTAGGCCTTTGTGTGAGACAATTTTAAGTTTTAATTTCCTCCTAAAGAATATTATAGTTATTTCTAAGCATTGGCTCATTATATAAATAATAGGTCATTTAATTATTCTTAGAGTAATTATTATGAACATTTACATATAATTTTTGATGCATTTACGTATGCATCAAGTTAAAAATAAGTGCTTCACTCACTAATTCACACATTTAAATAAATAAAATCAGCAACTTTAATATGCTTGAATGAGAAAGTAGCTGAGATCATGTTTGCCAAAAAATAAATGGAAATGACTTCTTTCTTTTTGACATTAAGGAATTCCACTATGAAATAGATGGTAGTAATTTTTTGGGCTGTTTGGTAGATAAGTCAGTATTTGCCTTTAAGTATCATAGTTAAAAGTTGAATTATACACCTGTGTATGTGATAGCATATCTGGCTGAAATACTATTTTCGGTTTCTTTCCTTATACTGAGCTACATTTGCTTTCATTTGGTTTGCTTTGGAATTCCTCTTGTTCTGTATACTGATACCTCCCCAAAGTAATCTTTTTTCACCTATCTTGATGTCAAGAGCTTTAAATCCTGAGAGACTATTTCTGCAGCCTCATTGTGTTTGTGTTGACTTCCTTAAGGAGAATTAGGTTTTATAACTTTGAAATGATCCTGTGATCACACTTCAGGTTCTATAGTGAAGCTTGGTCTACTGTTGTCAAAGATGTATGTCAAGGAGAACACTTGGCACAGGTTCCCAATGCCAGGGGAGGACTCCAACTACATGGAGGAAAGCTGAGGTCATCACTATGTCGACCATCAAGAATAAAAGTCAAAGTTGGGTTTTGATACTGCAGTCTCCAAAGAAAGCACAATGCAGTCAAGCACTGGATGGAACAACAATCTTACTTACATAGAGGAGTATGTCAGCTCCCATAGTATGTTGGTCCCCATGGCCATCACATCTTCCTCCTGGCAGCCAATGCAAAACAATTGGCCTGCATGTATCCCTCTTGTGCCACAGGACGGACCTCCATCCCTCCCCTGTGGAGTCTGAAATGCTGAAAGCAGGGGCTATGCCTGAGGGCCATTAATGCACATGCCTGATAGAACGAAGGAACATTCATGGACCCTCAAACAGGGAAAGATATTCCCACACGAGGCGATAAGCCTGGAACAGGCTGTGTGGGCTCTTTATCTCTTAGTAAGGAAGTGTTCCAGGTCCAAGGCCCATTCTTATGTGGCTGGATGGGGACGGAACACTGTGCATATGAGATTGCCTTTCCCAACAAGGGGACATCCATATACAGATTAAACCAGGTCAGTGTTGAAAATAGGAAGAGGAAAGTTTCTAAATCTCTGCAATATCCAATTTTCTAGTTTTCTGCATATCTCTCCAAAACCAATTCAAAGTGACTTGAGCAAAAAAGGCTTTTCTGTAAGGTCGGACGCATGTCCTCAAACAAGGTAATCTGGTTTATGTCTATTTCTCAGCTTCGTTTTCTCTTTCTGTATAGAGTAGATTTTATACTCTATATTATACGTTCTCAAGCAACCTTTCCCCACAGGGTGACAAAGAATGTACGTAGCCCAAGGTTTATTTAAAAAAATTTTTGTTCAATAATGCCAGCCAAAAAAGTCTTCTTTCTCTAAATTCCAGGAAAATTTCTAACTTTGGTTGCATTTGGACGCTGGACCGAATCACAGTGCCCAAAGAGATGGATACACTGGTTAGTCGGTCCTTGATTACGTGCTCACATCAGAGCTTGAGTGGTGGGGTCATCCCTACTTGAACCAAAGTGCTCAGTGAAATCTCAGTGGTTCTGTTTGAGCTGTATCCAGCAGCCTGGAAAATGGTTGTGTTTCACATGGTCATTACAGACCAGCTTTGAATATGATCCTGTTGCTTGTGGAGAGAGCTTGGAAAGGTACATAGTTCCTATATTAAATGGTAGAGGGTCACTGCGACCTACTCTTACTCCTAGGCTTTTAGGTTTGCTTTGGTAATTATTTCAGTAGCACAGAAACTGGTCATTGATATTACTAGGAATCATGAGCTTATTACATCAGTCTCACCTGGATTTTGCCTATGATGATGTTCCATAGTTTATGAATAGTTGGAATCCTTAAAAATCTCTGCTCAAGTCTCACCTTGTCAATGAAGCCTTCTTTCTTTCCTTTCCAGTACTATTTCCACTACCCTGCTTTATCTTTCTTCATAGCACTTATCACCATTTACACATTACAGTTGACCCTTAAACAACACGGGTTTGAACCGGGCAAGTCCATTTACCCAAGATTTTTTTTTTCCCTCAATGCCTGTACTGTTTTCCTTCCATGGTTGGGAGTCTGCAGGTATGGAGGGCCATCTGTATGTAGAGGACTTGAGCATCCGTGGGTTTTGGTACCTGTTGGAGTCCTGGAAGCAATCCCCTGTGGATACTGAGGGACAACTAAGTTTCTGGGGAGTCAAAAGTACATGCGGTTTTCAAACTGCCCAGGGGTCAGGTCTCCTAACTCCCACATTGTTTGCTTATTTATTTTCTGTCTCCTTCCATTACATGTAAACTTCTTGAGGGCAGCAGCTCTGTTTAGTTTCTTAACTAGAAAATGTCTGGCACATAGCATATGCTTAATATATATTTGCTAAATGAATGAACAAATGAAGACTGAAAAATTAGTTCTATAGAAGATGAAGTCTAATTGGATGATTTCTCATTTATGCTGAAAAATTGGAAAAGTATTTATTACCATGGGAAATATTTGTCCCAGAGTCTAAAGAAAAGCACTCTGAGGGCCATTAGCAAGCCCATTTTAATTATATTTTTATAAATATCAATAATATTTAAAATAACTAGTAGTAAAATATTTTATTTCAAATCCAGTTACAGGAAATAAAATCAGAGGATCATTCACTTTATGCTGCTTTTACTTTCACCTGGTCACAGACATTACCCTTGATAGTCATGCTAAACGTGAATAAGATTTCAAGGAAGAATCAGGGGTGCAATCGATGGCACCCGAATAAAGTGAAGTCATCTAGGCCATGCGGACATTTAAACTTAACCTTAGTACCATGATGCTTTTTCTAACAAGGTGAGTTAACTAGTTACAGTAATAAGAACTGCATTATCAACCTTCATGGGCTGTAGAGGAAATAGAATTGTCTCTACCTTTAAGAATAGAAAGTGAATATGTGGGAGCAAAAGTGCTCTGAATATAGAAGGAAAAAGAAATGTGCATTTATACATCATTATTCTCTTTACTTTCAGACTCCTGGTGTGCCCATGTGTTTCTTTTTGATGGATTGTTTAGGACTCTAGGTGTTTCTTTTCAAGGATTGCTTGAAAATGGCTCATTTTTCACATGTGTAAAGTGAGAAAGACGTGAGATAGCAACGCAATCTTGAAAGCCAGGGCTTAGGTAGGCCAAGGGAACTTTCTGAGCAACGTCATATGAGTGGGACTACATACTGTGTTTGCAGGAATGTGACCAAATTGGATGGCTGATGTACAGGAGAAGAGAGGGAAAGGGTTGTAGAGACAGAGCTCCAATGAGAACTTTGAATACTTGGTTAAGTAGTGTGAATGATATTTTATAGATAGTGGGGAGCCATTAAAGATTTTTGAACAGGAGGTTAAGTGTGAAATAGTTTGAGTAGAGGGAGAGGGAGACACAGTTTGCATAGAAATCAGTTAGGTAACAGTTACATTTCTCTGGGCTAGAGGGCCCAGGTGAGAGTGGGGAGCGGTGAGGAAAGACATTTATGAAGGCTGGTTGAACAGGACTTGGTGGCATAGGCAGCAGGTGAGAGGAGAAAGAGAGGAATCAGGGATCACGCTCTTCTGCAGCTCAGACAACAATAAAAATGAGGTGTCCAGAGATGAAACTGGCTTTTTTGGAAAGAGAGAGTTCAGTTTCAGGCATGTTAACCTTCACGGGACTGCAGAATTCCAAGGTGATGCCCAGTGCCGGTAAAGGTTTTAGAGGGACACTTGGTAAAGAGTTCAGGTGAAGAAAATTGACTTTGGAATTATAAACACAAAAGTAAAAGCTTGGGATTTTGGAGGAAGAAGAGAAGGGAGTTGAGACCTGAACATTTTAAGTCTCACCTTTGGGGGAACATGAGAATAATAATAATATAGTTTCTTCCATGGAACATATGGAAGTTATTATAGCAGATTATATAGCATGACTCCCTAGATGTCTTTTTCCAGTTCCATGACACTAAATTTAGGAATTTACAAATTTCCATGGTCTAGGTTTTACTAGACTATATAGGATGAGGATTAAGGATTTTTAAAAATGCTGGATTGTATTCTATAGAGTATTCTTGCAATCATGTTATATGTTTCACAGCTTGAAGATTGAAGATATGCGCCTGCCTCATGCTGCAGGCTGGATTGCCTCTGTATGGAAGGCTAAGTGTGGGTGGGACAGTCCTCTTCCCTCCAGACTAGATCTGATGTGACTGTCTCTAATAGACTCATCCGTTATCCTCCCTTAGTGAGAATTTGGGGGCCTAGAAGTTTATATCTCTGTCTGTCTTGGATAATGTTGCTGACTCTGTTACATTTTTGCTGCAGTGATTCCCTTCCATAATGTTTATATTTAATTTAATCAAGCAGTGTCTGTATTTGGAGTTTCTGTCACTCTGAATTTAACTACTGGTATTTGTCACTACAGTGATTGACGGAGACAAAGGAGGAAAGAGGTAGGGAAAAAATTCAGGACAGTATAATATGACAGGAACCAAATGAGAACATTTGAGGGAAATTGGCCGACTGCTGAGGCCAAAAACAATGAAAATTGAAAAAAGACCTTAAGAATTGATATTAGGAACTCACTGGTGACATGGGGAATGGAAATTTTTGTTTGGATTTGTTGATGGCCAGATTGCTATAGTATTCCATTTTTGACTATTAAATATATAGATAGGGATTAAAGACAATATTTATTACACTGAATTATTTATTTAGTTATATTATGATCATTATTTGATGTTGGCTCAATAAAGCCATCTACTGGATATGGAAATAACTTCTTATTCAGAAACCTTGGGATAATAGAATTCATTTATCATTCATTCATTGATATCATGATTTCATAGAATAAACTTAGATTCTCATAGCCTTGGTTTATATCCTAGTGTTGCCACTCACTAGCTTTGTAAACTTGCATGCAAATTATGTCTGAGTCTTATTGTCATTACTGGTAGAATGGAAATTATTGTGCTTATCTAAGAACAGAGTTTTCCAACCTCATGAACTCCTATTAGAGTTCTATGTGGTGTCTTGAACACTATTCACTTTTTAGAAAATCATTGGCATTTTTTTCAGTGAAATGTATTTCAAAAATATTAAATGATTTATTTTAGATCAGTAGTTAAATATTGTATCATGAAGTTAATTTAAGTATTATGCATATTAAAAGTGAATGTATTTTCTTGATGTATACATGGCATTTACTTTAAATTAGATTTTTAAAGACTAAAATGACAGGTTATATTTTGTTTTTTATTAAAATATAAATTATAATTATTAGATTATGGCATCAAAATACTTTCACAATCTGATGCTTACATCTTGTGCTTAGTAAACGAAGACTTAAAAAATTATGTTAGTGCTTTTTCCCATGTGGCAAAGATAGAAAATTGTGACTGCTGTTTGTACTTGTCTGTAAGTTGCAAGCATGGAGACTTCATTCTCATTAAATGAAAAGCCACATGGATAGAATCCTCACCACATTTTTCTCTTTTTAATATTATTTGTAGTGCTTAGAGATACTTTTATATATTGTGAATGCCTTCTGAGCAGAATAATATAAACTAAAATCTGATGAAGAGCTTGAGACAAATCTGTACAATGTTTGTTGTTTTTAAATGCTTCTCTTTAGTTTGTTATATTTCAACATCAATGTTCCTTAAGCTTTTGCCTTTAATAATTGGTCCTTTATGATATAAGTTAGCTAATAATACTTAAGATTAGACACACTTAAAAGCTGTATAATGGTGAAAAGTGCCACAGTGGGTAGCAGTGTCGTTGTGAGAAATGAATCAATTGAGTGACAGAATCAAGAGTTAACTTGTCAGATCTCAACAGCACAGTGCATGCTCCTTTGATATACACATAAGATTTTTAAACTTTTTGCTTTAAAGTGTAAAATTGTGTATATAGTTGTTTTATTATTTTGAAAATAAAAATAAAAACACATTCATTTTGACACGAATCCCTTGAACTCCTTTGGGCAGCTATAGGATTAACAAATCTACATTATTGTATTGTTACAGATTATCACAGTGCTCTTGGAGCCCATTAAGTATTCCTTAATTATTATTCCTTAATAATTATTAATAATTAGTTGAATCTCACTGTGTTCGATAACAATTATTAAGTGTCAAAATAAGGCTTCTCTGTGTAATTCTATATGCTTGAGTAATGTTGAGTACTACATTAGAGACTTCTGATTGAAAATGGTGGGTTAAACACAGATGTTTATGTATATTAACTCATTAACCTTCATATTATCTCTGTGAGAGAAGTACTCATTTTGTAGGAGGAAATTGGAGTACAGAGAAGTTGTGTAATAGGCCAAAGTCATACAATGGGCAAACTGAAGAGCTGGGATACAAACTCTGGCTGTCTGGCTCTAGCAAATACGCTCTTGACCATATGTTAAATCACTTTTCATGTCCTTAAGGTCCTTTATATGCTTGAAGTTCTAAAACATATGTAATGTTAGTATTGTTACTATTTATACATGGATATGTCTTTATTACAATGTAAATAACATTATTTGTATTACACTCTAGGTATAGCTGGAGAAAATTGTCTTATTTCTTTAGGACCTATCATGGGCATGATTCTTTTTACCAAATTTATGATATGATCACTGACCTTAGTTTTTAGCAATTTTCCCTATAATTCTAAAAGTAAAGTGCATATATCCAACGAATTGAATAATTTTACTCTTTTTTTTCTTAGAAAATCCCAAGTTCATCAACCACAAGTTGTCAGACATAAGTGTTACAATAGATGGTAGGTAATAGAGGGTGCCATGTTGAGGACTTTTAACAATATTAAAGGAAAATCAGAAAACAAAGAAAACTTCACAAATTTCATTGCCCTAACATAGCTATTTTTGTTTTTTTTGTGTGTGTGTTATATTCCTGTGTCTTCATGCATTTGCACTCATACACAATGTAGTAATCATTTGTCTAACTTTCTTATTTTTCTTTATTTAATTAGATGTTATACATTATTAATACTTTGAAGTTTTTAAAACAAATGTTTAAAGTGTTTGAAAATTCTGACTTTCTGCAAAGACCCCCTTAATAAATAGTTTTGTCTTTTCTGTAGGAAGGCTTCTTGAATGCTTTTTTCCCCCCCCTATTTATGGGTTCCTAACCCTTCAAGGATGGAGCCTCTACTTGGGATGTGAAGCGATTCTATAGTTTAATTATAGTCCTGAAAAAAGAGGAAATGAGCAGAGTAAGAAAGGAATGCCTGTAGCTGCACTGTTCTATTTAATGATTTCAGATTCTTTTCAGAAGTTAATCAGAATGTAGAAGGACAGCGGGAAGTAGGGACCGAAGTAGAACAGTGTGAAGAATGCTTCCGAGTGTGTTCTTTCTTAGGGAAAAAGTTAGTGAAACTTTTAATGGTCTCCTTTTACTTTAAGTTAGATACTTCTGTTGATCAAATCCAGCAAATTTGTGTCTTATTTCAAATTCTATACTATTTAGTGTATGTTGACAAATGTTACATTGAAGGTATTACATGATTAACTTTCAAAATGGAGAAATTAACCTATTCATATGAATTTTTTTAAAGTAAAAATTAATCCATTTGAAACTCCTCATCCCCTTTTTTCCATCCTTTGTTACTCCCAATGTCTCATTTTATTTTCCAGATGTTTTAACATTTTTCCAGTATCACCATCTTTCTCATTATGATTATTAATGGCATACCTTTCAGAATCAACACAATTAAAGCTAGAAAGTTATCAAGATGTATGAAGCTTCTCCAAAACTCGTTATTTATTTATTTATTTATTTATTTATTTATTTATTTATTTTAAAGTGTGTTTTTCCAGGACCCATCAGCTCCAAATCAAGTAGTTGTTTCAGTGTAGTTGTGGAGGGTGCAGCTCACAGTGGCCCATGCAGGGATCGAACCAGCAACTTTATGTTAAGAGCACTGCGCTCTAACCAACTGAGCTAATCGGGTACCCCTAAAACTCGTTATTTAAAGATGCATCCGTGTTTCTGACCTCTTTCTAAGACATAGTTCAGTATGGAGAACTTTAGTTCTCTCACATCTGTAGGCTTACAGTGATAGAAGTCCTTTTTGTGGAGACACTCTGATAATCGTCACTTACTATAATTAAGTACATGCTTAGAAGAGATTACTTAAATCAGATACTATCTAAATAATTAAGGCAGAGTTTCTGCCAGGTAGACTATAAATTAGGGGACTCACTTCGCGGAAGCTAATATAGTGTCATGAGGTCAAAGATTTGTTATCAAGACTTGGCCAGTTTAGACCAAGGAAGACATTGATAGCTGTTGCCTGGAAAAGTACAAGGATGTGAAGACATGCTTGAAAATAATTTCTAATATCTGTAGTTCAAAAAAAGAAAGAAAGAAAAAGAAGCCCAAGAATAAGAACTTAAACGCTGCGCATTTTAATGTGTATTTTCCTGGTTTGCTTTTTCACCAATTTAGTAAATAGCAAAATACTCAGATTTCTTTAATTATGTACCCTCCGTACCACCAACCTTGCCATATTGTTTCCTAAGTCAAATGATAAAATCTAGTTTTTAATGCAGTAAGCCTGTTTTGACACCTTTCCCCCCTAAACACCACGAAAATCTAGGGTTTATCTTCTAAATGATCAAATTTAGAATAAAATACATATTCTCATCACAGTTTGTAAAGCCTTGACTTTCTGACATTTAACAACCAATTTTCAGATTCACTCAAATATCTGTTTTGAAAATACACACTTTGCTCAATATTTAAAACTTGATCCATTGCTTTTCAACTAGAAAAATATAGGGAAGGAATAGGTTCAAAATAAATCAATAGTTTAAAAATATTTTTTCTACTTGCCATATAATTTCTGGCTTCTCTAATTTTGAAATGAAAACTTCAGAAATTTGTCATTTTTTGTGACTTCTCCATTAAATCAACATTTTTCTCTGCAAAGACATGAGTCATGTTAGACACATTCAGAATGCAGACATATATAAGACACAGCCCTTTACACAAAGAAACTTGAATTCTCAGTACAAGTAATGACATATATCCAAATAAATATTTGTGGCTATATTTGTTTGTTCCAAGAATCTATTTTCAACTTATTTTTTTTCCTTTGGGGATTACCAGGTGATAGTAGAGACTGGGGTAATTAATGGTTCATTGAATATTTCTTTAAATATTTATATATAAAACTTTCAAGAGGGGCTGCCTCAGGCAAAGAAACACATTTCATGCATGCATTTAAAAAATCACATTTGTGTATTACATTTTCAAAGAAAAGTTAGTTTAAGCAAAATAAGAAGAAATTGTATTAAGGCAGCATTCGTTACCACTTGAATCAGCGTGGTAAAAAAAATTGTGCTAGTGGCATGTTATATGCTCAGCTTCTCAACTTACCATGGCATGCTCTCATGCTAACTCACTAGCTCTCTAAACTTCAGGGAAAATTCGTATGCATTATTTGTTGTTATCGTTAGTTGCCATTTGTCCTCCTTTCTCTCTGTACATGTATTTATATTGAAACTGAGGGTCTAGAGTTAAGGGTACATCACCCTTGAACACTCTTTTTCATGTGTTTGGAACAAGTAATTACCCAAGAAAAGTGAAGCCAAGAAATGTGTATTGGAGGAAAGTATTTGAACTGGGTCTCGAAGAATGGACTTAAATAACTGGAGAATATTGGGCACGATGGACCAGGGTAGTCCATTTGGAAGGAATGAAGAAAGGAAAAGAACATATTGGATCTGGATAATGATGAGTGATTTTTCTGGAACAGAGAATAAAAGTAGGGAAATGTGGACATTAATACCTCGCTCTAGTTCTTATCGAACTGGACTAATTTTTGCTGTTGATCATTTCTAAAGGCATTTCCTCCAGAAACTTTGTTCTCTTATCTCTGATACCACACTTCTCTCTTTTTATCAAACGATGTACTTCCTTGTTGAATTATCCTCTGAGCTTCTTTGTTGAATACCTTGGTTATTTCTCTACTCTTGTGTCTTAGGCTACCACTTACATTAAAGATCCCAGTTGTACAGCATCGGCCACAGCCTTTTCTTGACCTTCATATTTATTCTCCCAAGTTCACCTTGGGCATGCTTACCCAGATGGTTTCCAAGCATCCAAAGTTCAACATTTGTAAAACCTAACTAACCTGTCCTGATTTTCCTCACTTAATTCTAATTCAGGTAAGGTTATCACCACGTACCTAATAGTACAAGCTAGAAATCTTGCAGCAATTCTATATTTTCTCTTTCCCATCTAAAGTCATTTTACTAAATCTTACCTGGTATTAAAACTGTACGTCACTGATTTGGTTTTCTTTGGCAAAAAGCCTGCTTCTCGTTCTTTCCCTGTGATTTCTATGTGATAGTCATCTTTTTGTCACAATTCCGTCTTTTTTTGTTCCCATTTGTTATTACTTTGTTTCACTAAACAGTTTTCTCTTTAATCTGGCTTAGAGCACATTATGTATTTTACGTGTTCAAACGGTTTCTCCCATTTCTTAAATTCACTTGACTTTTGGGGACAATACTGATCTGACCCTCACGTTGACGCTCTTCTTGTGAATTACAGTCTGCTTTATATTAACCAGTGATTTGCCTGCCCGGCACACCTTTTTATCTGGCATGCTGCATGCAAGCCAGGAACAGCGCTGCTGCTGGTCTGCTTCCTGGAATAGTGCACAAAGGTACTGCATCATGGCATCTGTTATTATAATAATAGCCAATATTTATTGGCAATATTCTTTTATTTTTTTATTTATTTTTTTTTATTGGGGAAGGGGTACAGGACTTTATTGGGGAGCAGTGTGTACTTCCAGGACTTTTTTCCAAGTCAAGTTGTTGTCGTTTCAATCTTAATTGTGGAGGGTGTCGTTCAAATTCAAGTTGTTGTCCTTTCAGTCTTAGTTGTGGAGGGCGCAGCTCAGCTTCAGGTCCAGTTGCCGTTGCTAGTTGCAGGGGGCTCAGCCCATCATCCCTTGCAGGACTTGAAGAATTGAACTGGCAACCTTGTGGTTGAGAGCCCGTGCTCCAACCAACTGAGCCATCCGGGAGGCAGCTCAGCTCAAGGTGCCGTGTTCAATCTTAGTTGCAGGGGGCACAGCCCACCATCCCTTGCGGGACTCGAGGAATTGAACTGGCAACCTTGTAGTTGAGAGCCCACTGGCCCATGTGGGAATCGAACCGGCAGCCTTTGGAGTTAGGAGCACGGAGCTCTAACCGCCTGAGCCACCGGGCTAGCCCCATTATTGACAATATTCTTCATGGAACTATATTCAAGTTGTAGGAGAGAGAAAATAAACAAGATAAAAATGTGAAAATAGTATGATAGAAGATGATAAGTGCTATGGGGAAAAATAAAGCAGAGAAGGGGCTGAGGCGGAATGAGAGGTTTAAGTTTCAACTGGATGCTCAGGGAAGTGCTCGCTGAGAAGATAATATCTGAGTGAAGACCTGAAGGAGGTGGGGGCTTAGCCAACAAAATACCTGAGGGATGAGTAGTCCAGGCAGAAGAAAAAGCAACAGCAGAAGTCTTGAGGTAGAAAAGTTGTGAGGGAGAGAGTGGCGGGAGATGGTCTGGTCAAAGAGATATGAAAGAGGCAATCCTTTTAGGGCTTTGTGTCTATTTAGTTTTATTTATAACATCTCATTTCATCCTTACAAAAACCCTGTGAAGACCTGTTTTTATTCTAATATCTAACCTCTAATCTCATGGAGAGGTTAGAAAACTAAGGTTTAAGATGCTTAAATTACATGCAAAATCCACACAACTATTTAGTAGTAATTGTGAACCAGGATTTGAATCAGCCAGTCTAATTTCACATGGTATTTAAAGTTATAATGATTTTGGATAGAGTTTTATTTTTAATCTTACGTTTTAATCATTGGTACTTTATTTTTGTTTTTGCCAAAAATGAAAACATTATTCAGAATATTAAAGTAATAAGATATTAAAATGGAAGGTTTTTTTTTTTTAAGCTCCAAGATAATAGATGCTATACTCGAAAGTACAGCCACAGTTATTTAAAATTTATAAGGAAGTTAGTGTGGAATTGGTTAAACAGCATTTATACCCCGAAAAGACATGGAGGGTGTAAAGTCCAGGAAATTGGGAGAGAGATTTTGGAGAGAGATCCTGGAGTATGGGAATACCTTTCCAAATTGGGTGAGGGAAGCAGTTCCTAACCTTTGCCTGTAGTCCAGGGGAGGTGCTCTTACACCACCCAGAGAACCTGATATCTGCTCTTACACAGAGAGTCGATGTCTGATGTCCATTTGGGCTTTTAGCTACAATGCTATGTTGAATCACTTCATTTCTGCACACGCTGCTTTAACCTTCAGCCTCACATCTCCAAATCTGAGCATATTCATGGGCTTCTGTTCTCTTTAGTTGGCTTCCAGACAAGTTACTTCTTAATCACTAGTGAGTCCTGATTTGGGCCAGTCTTTCTCCAAGTAGGTCCTGTGGGCACTATCAGCTTGCAGAAGTTCTGCAATTTTGTGATGTGAAATGTCATTCTTTGTAGTTTCTAGTACTGCGTTTACACTATTTTTTACAATAGTTTCATTGATCATTGTAATTGGAATCTTAGGAAGTAGAGAAGGTAATTGGCCATATTTACTCAGGTAGCTATCTTATCCAGAACTCAGTCAGATTCATTTAGAAAAAAAAAACTCTCAAAGAAATGGAATGTGAGCTGGAGGGGGCAGAACTGTGGAGAACAGTGAGATAGCTACTGGAATATTGCAATAAAGAGGCAGTTGTGATTCAAGAGATTTTTCAGATGTAGACTATGGCTTGGTGACCAAAGGAATATGGGGAAGATAGATGGAGGGATTAAGTGTGACTTGGAACACTTCTGTATTATTGCTTGTAATCGTAATGCCATGAATTGAGGCAAGAATCATAGAAGCAGGAATGATTTGGGTTTGGAAATAATAAAAAAGTGTTGAAGATGTTAACTTGGAGGAGTCTGGCAAGCAGTAGTAAATGTTGTAGCAAAATTCTGCTTTCATTGATCTGGGCTTAAATCCCCGCTTCAGAACCTTCTAACTATATGACAATGGGTAAATTATGTGAATTCCATGACTCTGTTTATCCTAAAATGGAATAATTTACAAGATAGCTGTGATAATTAAATGAGAACATATATATTATTGGATATGTGTTCTAATACAATTGCTGGCATGTAGCAGTCTTTCAGTAAATGAGTTATAATTATTGAGAGGACTCGAGAGTCTGTGGGACTGTAGTTGAGGTTAGAAATTGGGGGGGTGTAGACTATGGAAAGTGTTGATCAATAGCTGTTAATAGGAGGCAGTGAGATAGATTGGAAGGAACAAGACTGCTCAGTATACTAGAATTGATGGAACTAAAAGAGAAGAAAAAACAAAGGCCTGAGAAATTGGAAAACAAGAAAAGTACCAGAAGGGGATGTACAGGGGGTTGGAAATAGTAAAGGGTGATATTAAAGGAACTATGGGGGAAAGAACTCCAAGAAACGTATGTTAAGGATGTATTCTGTGTCAGACATAATGACAAGAGTTGAGCACACATAGGCACACGAGTAGTTCCTAAAGATCTTAAAGTCTGGTAGGAGGAGACAGACACGTGAAGCAAATGCTACTATAGAAATAGGTACAGATACTGTAGGGGACATAAAGGTAAATTAAAATAGGCGGAGAGAGGGAGCAAAAAATTATTTATAGGGAAGTTGATGCTTAATTTGAGTATTGAAAGGTATTAGTTTTTCTTCATATAAATAGGGTTGAATAGGATTATCAATAGCATTTCACAAAGAGAGGGCAGTACAACCAAAGTCACTAAGGCATTAAACAACGTGATTTGTCCTGGAAAACTGTAAGAAGTTTTGTATGAATGGAATGTAAAATGTAAAGGATATGGTACAGGGAGGTGATCAGGAGATAATGCTGTGGAGGTAGCCATAAAAACACCTTGTAGTCCCTAATAATGCATTTGTCCTTATCTTCTAGGCAGTGACATGGAAACCTATTGAAGGGTTTTAATCATGGGGAAAAGATGTGGGAGGGAGAGGCGTTACCTTGATTAAATTTTCATTTTTGAAAGATTATTTTTAACAGTGTGGAAGGTAGATGGAATGTGTGCTAGACTGGATTCCAGAAAGGAAATCAGAAGATATTTTGAGTAGTCCAGCTGAGAGATTATGAGAGCTGAACTAAGATAGTAATAATAGGGATTGGAATATTGGACATGTTGAATCTGTTATGGTAAGGGGGAAGGACAACAGACCTCCAAGGTGGGTGACTGAGTGGATGGTGGTATCAGTAATCCTAATAGGGAACACAGAATGAGGAACAGTTAGGTGTGGGGTGGGTGTGGAAGGATGGAGCTGATATATCTAGTTAACAGTGTCATTTAAACCTCAGAGGTGCTTGATTAGAAGGAAACTGAGAGGATATCATTGACTTGGGCAATTTGGAAACTATCAGTGTCTTGAGATAATAATTTTGGTAAAGTTCATTGAAGGGGAAGCCAAATTATAGTGCATTGAAGATTGAATTGAAGGGGAAAAAAGTGAAGATAGCTGATGTAGACTGCTTTTTCAAGAAGTTTAAATGAAAGCAAGGAAAAATGTGAGTATGAATCGGTAATTTGTGGGGGGAATCAGGTGTGAGGGAAGGTTGGTTTAAGATGTGGGAGAAATGAGTATGTAGTTTCCCAGGAGAAAGAAAAAAGGAAGATATTAAACGGAAACAACAAGGTAGAGGTAGGAAGAAAGATAATCAAGGACATAGGGGTGGAATTTGTCATCTGAGACATGAGAGTAGGGGGTCAGGAGGTAAAGATGGGTATAAGGCTGAGAGGAGAAATGTTGATAAATGTAATGCCTCATGAATATTCTTTCTCTGTGACAGTGGGGCAGGTCTGCGAGTGAGGGATAAAATGGAAGTTAGGGGTTAAATGTTAGTGATTAAAGTTAGGAACGGATATTGTGTGGAGTGAAAAAGGAAATGGACTTGGACAAGTACAATGAGTGCAGAGCGATGTGGAGGGCCCCATCACTTTGAAGAATAACACTGTGATGGAGTAGAGGCAGCACAGTTTTCCCAGCCCCTGGCAACCCCCGCAGGAGCTGGGATGCAGTAAACAGATGCTGGTTTAGATACAGATATTGGCAGGTTAGGTGCAGAAGGAAAGAGTATGTGGGAATTGAAGAGTGTTATTCACCATTATTTAGAATGTTATTAACCATTAATTAGAAGCATAGACTTTTTAAACCCAGTTGGATCTTGGTAATCAGTACATTCACTTTGGTCTGATAATAAGCTATTTTCTCACATATGGAAAATACCATCTTGAGGAAAATTTTTATTCAAACTACTGATTACACTCACTCTGCTGATACATTTTGGGCACGGATGAAATGCTCCATTTAATTAATGGAGCACAATCACAAGGAGAGTGAGTACTAGAATTATGATATCTGGGATTTAAATTCTACTTGGTCACTGACTAGCTCTGAGACTTTGGAGAATGCACTGATCCTCTCTGTGCTTCAGTGTTATCATGTGGTAAGAAATTAAAAAAAGAGAGTTAAAAATATTGTAGAGACTCCTTGTGATAATTAAATGGGTAGTACATGTGAAGTTTTTAGCTAAGTCATTATAAATTCTCCACAAATGTTAGCTATTGTGCTAGTCGACTATTGACACAGTAATGTGTAGCAAATCTCCACCAAACTTATCATCATACAAGGAAAATGTTTAATTTTCTCTCTCGTAGGTAGCTGTACTTTAGGCTGTGGTTCAGTTTAGGTTTTGATACAAGTTCGGGTTTGTTCCTCATGCTTTACTCTGAGGTCCAGTTTAAAGGGGCGTCGGGTACCTGGGTTTTATTCTTAGGTTGGTGTATGAGTTCAACAGCAAGCCAGACTCTGCAGGCACATTTTAAACTCTGCGAATATTCTGCATGCTTCTATTCCGGTGGCCAAAGCATAAAGGCAGTGGGGGTGGGAAGTATACTCTGTCCCAAGGAGGAGAGGAAGTAAGTGAATACCTGCTGAACAAAACCCCTTTGTTCACTATGTCCCAAGGAGGAGAGGAAGTAAGTGAATACCTGCTGAACAAAACCCCTTTGTTCACTATGACATAATAATACTTTTTTTTTAATTAGCAAGGAAAAATAACACCCAGCTGAAATAATATAATTATTTTTAAACCTAATTTTCACAAATCTCATTTAAGAGAAAAGTTTGTTTTATAGCTGAAATAAAATGACTGTCAAAAGAAAATTTTCACTTGTTATCTGCTAACGTAATTTCAGAATCTCTGATATCCAATATATTAGCTTATACAACATATGAGGACTGAGTGTCTCAATCTCACTGTCTTTTTCTACTACTAAGTTATTTAATATTTTCCTTCTATTTCTCTTTTAAAATAATTTTATTGAGATATAATTTACATACAATAGAATTCACCTACTTTAAGGGTACAGTTAGATGAATTCAAGAGATATATAGTAATGTAACTAGAATTACAATAATGATACAGAATATTTCTGTCATCCCCCAAAGATCCCTCATTCTCCTTTGGTCAGTTCTTACCCAACAGTCCTTCCTTAGGTGGCCACTGAGTGGCTTTTTATTAGTATAACTTTGTCTTGACTAGAATTTCACATAAATAGAATTGTACAGCAATTTTGTGCCTGGCTTCTTTCACTTATATATTTATTCCTTTTTATCGCTGAGTAGTATTCCATTGTATAGATATACTACAATATATTTATCCATTCACCTGTTGATGGACATTTGGCTATAATGGCTATAATGAATAAAGCTATGAACATTTGCATGCAAGTCTTCGTGTTTTTATTTCTCTTGTAAACATGTAAGAGTGGGGTTATTGCATCATATGTTACATGTATGTTTAACACTTAAAGAACTGTTCAAGCTGCTTTCCAAAATGGCTGTGTCTTATTACCTTCCCACCAGTAATGCATAAATATTCTAATTTCCCCACATCCTTGCAATTGATGTATAGAGTCATCAATCTTTTTAATTTTCCCTATTCTAATAAGTGTACAGATAAGAGGTATCTCATTGTGGTTTTAATTTGCATTACTCTGAAGACTAATGATATTGAGCATCATTTCATTTGCTTATTTTTCCATTTGCATATCCTCTGTGGTGAAGTATTTGTTCACACTTTTGCCCATTTTAAATTGTTAATGTTACTAATATTAAGTTGAAATAGTTCTTTATATATCTTAAAAACAAGTTTCTTATAAGATTTATGGTTTGCAAAGTTCTTTTTATAGTCTTTGGCTTGCCTTTACATCTTTCTAACAGTGTCTTTTGAAGGACAAGCTTTAATAAATTTTGAAGTCCAAATTAACAATTTTTTTGCCTATGTTTATGCTTTTTGTGTTCTGGTTAAGCAACCTTTGCTTATCCCGAAGTCATGGTCACAAAGAGTTTTTCCTATGTTTTATTCTAGAAATTTTATAGGTTTACATTTTGGGATATAATTTATTTAAAATTAGTTTGTATGTTGTATGAGGATGGGTTGAGTTTAATTTTTTTTCATGTCCATTGTCCAGCACCATTTTTTGAAAAGACTCTAGTTTCCGTATTGAACTATCTTGCCATTTTTGTTAATCAATTGACCAGAGGGACTTCTAGCATGACTGCATGAGGAGCTCAGTGGATCTACTGCCCAGCAAAGGTAGAAGTTGTAAAAAATATAATCATTTAATGTCTTTGGAAATGTTCCTAAGGATATACAGTAAATGAAGAAATGTTTATTTAAGAAAACCTATTATTTTGGTAAGAACAGTGAGATTCTATGGCATCTGAACCGAGACCCACTCCTTTACTTCCCATCCTAACTCAGTAAGATGGGAGCTTAGACTGGTGCAAACGAAAGCACAGCGGTTTCTCTGCTCAGCTCCCAGTCAGGGCTATCTTCTGGCAGGGGCAGGACACCAGCATTCCTCATCCTTCCCCAGCTACCAGTTGCTGAGGCTAAATTCTGAGTGTAGAGGCAAGAAGTGACTCCCTTCTTCAGTCCAAACCACACTCATGGAATGAACTCTCTATCTCGGGTGTGGTACTGTTGAGAATACTGGGGCCCTGATCACCCTGGTTGAGGTGTGAAAGGTGATAGTTTCATTCTGGGTGAGGTAACTTAAGAATATTGGAGGCTACTGTCCACCCTCTCCTCTCCGTCCCTTCAGGGAATACTCAGCTCCTTAAAGTGGAAGTGCCACTCAGGAGTGTGCCACTGTTTACACCCCTAGCTCCAGAGCCTAGGCTCAGAGATTTTGCTGGGAGGAGAAGCAGAGACTCTGGGGAAAAGGTGTTAATAGTTTGGAGGAGTCTGCAAGGGGCTAGAACAAATCTCAACCACTGACTTTGGAAATTACTCTTTCAAGGAGACTGAATTTAATTGAATTAGTCTATAGAGCAATTTTGGCACCAGGGCATTGTTGAAAACAGTTGAGTATGGTCAGAGAAAGAGACATCAAAGAGAGTCCTGCCCAAACCACTGTCATACCAGGGTGACTGGGCATCCATATGCAAAGCTGCACCTCCTTAAGGAACAACACCAGATCCTTAATACTTCAGGGTGAGATAGCCTTTACTAAAATAATCCAGCCAATACCTAAACCAATATGCAAATAACAATAATAAACCTCAGGTTGGGGAAGGTGGAGGAATACCTACAGTTTTTCCTATATATTACCTAAAATGTCCAGTTTCTAATGAAAAATTGCAAGACATGCAAAGAAGCAGGTAAACATGACCTATAAACAAAGTAGGCAAAATCAAAAGAGATTAGGCATCATATTAACAGACAACAACTTTAAAGTAGTCAATGTAAACATATTCAGAGAACTAAAGGAAGCTACTATTAAAGAATTAAAAGAATGTATGATGACAACTTCACACTAAATAGGGAATATCAATAAAGAGGTAGAAATGGTAAACAAATGGAAATCCTGGAGTTGAAAAGTACAAAAAGTGAAATAAAAAATTTCACTAGAGGAGCTAGACAGTAGATTTGAACTCTGAGAAGAAAGAGCTAGTGAATTTGAAGACAAATCAACAGATTATACAATCTCAAGAGCAGAGAGTAAAGGAATGAAGAAAAGTGAATTGACCCTCTGAGAAATGTGGGATACCACTAACCACCCCACCATATGTGGGAATCAGAAGGACAGGAGAGAAAAGAGCAGAAAAATGCTTGAACACTTAATGGCTGAAACTCTCCAAATGTATTGAAAAATAATAATAATCTACACATCCAGAAAGCTTAACAACTTCAAGTAGGATAAACACATAAAGATCCACAAACAGGCACATCATAGTAAAAATGCTGAGAGCCAAAGGCAAGGAGAAAATCTTGAAAGCAGCAAGAGAAAAATGACTTGTTAGTATCACAAATATAGCACAAGTATAAATATATACCTACTCTTCTTCTCTCAGCTTCTTTAAAAGACATAATTATATAAAGTAAAAATTATAACAATATATTGATGGATTTGTACCATTATCAATTGCGCACACACACACACACACACACACACACACACACACACACAAAACAATAATACCAAAAAAGAAAAGGAAGAAAAGGAACGAGTATCATTTTTATATAGGCATGACATTTGTATATCTTACTAGTATTAAGTTAGTATAAATTTGATTTTGATAAGATGTGTACAAGTATGATAAGTTCTAGAGCAATCACTAGGAAATAATTTATAGAATATAGTGAACAAATCATTAAAGACATTGAAATGCTCTATTAGAAAACATTTGCTTAATGCCAAAGAAAACCATAAAGGCAGAATAAAGGAACAAAAAAAGAAGCATGAGTTATATAAAAAACAAAGTAAAATGCTGTTAATGAATATATTTGCAATGAACATTTGGAAAATAAAATTAAGAAAATAATTTCATTAATGATAGCTTCAAAAGAACAAAATGCTCAGGAATAAATTTAGAGAACATTTAAATTTACAAATTGAATTACTTGTGTCAATATACAACTACATGTTTTATCTATTTTCTACCTGAGAAATTATTTTCTCTTTAAATTCCCTGTAAGCACTGCTTAAACTGCAACCCACAGATTTTTATACACTGTTTACATTTTTTATTTTGTACATAATCATTTTTCATTTCATTTGTTATTTCTTCTCTAACCTATGGATTATTTAAAAGCATGTTGTTTAGTTTTCATGTGTTTTGAGATTTCTCAGATATTTTTATATTTTCTTGTTCTGGTCAGAGGGCATACTCTAGAAGATTACAATAATTTTAAATTTGAGATTTGTTTTATAGAATTACTATATGTCTACCTTGGTAGACATGTGCACTTGAACAGAATGTATATGCTGCAATTGTTGGTTACAGTGCTATGTAAATGGTATAACATATATACATATATAACTGCTGTTTCAGTGTGATGGGGAGCAAAAGTAATATTTGAAGAAATAATGGCCAAAATTTTGCCAAACTCAATGAAAATTATAAATCCATAGATTCAAGAAGCTCAGTAAACCCCAAGCAGAAGAAGCATAAAGAAAAATGCTCCAAGGTACATCATATTCAATTTACTGAAAACCAGTGATATAGTGCAAAACTTAGATGCAAAAAGAGAAAAATATGCATTAGTTAGCAAAATGAAGAAAAGAATGACAATGGACTGCTCATCACAAGCTATGTAAGCCAGAAGATAATGGGCTATCTTTACAGTGCTGAAAAGTAGCTATTGATCTAGAATTTTATATTCAGAAAAACATCTTTCACGTATAAAGATAAAATAAAAGTGTGTTCATAATGAAAAAGCGGGATTTTTTCATTCCAAATATGCCCAAATTTTAATTCCCAGAGAATATGTTTCTTTATATAGCAAAAGGGACTTCACAAATATGATTCTTTTAAGGTTCTTGAGATGGAGAGATAGTTCTGGATATGTGAGTAGACTCAATGTAATCTCAAGGGTCCTTAAGAGAAGGAGGCAGGAGGGATAGTGTCAAAAAAGGTGATGTGTGATGACAGAAGCAGAGATATGAGTGATGCAGCTATGAGCCATGAAATGTGGTCAGCCTTTTAAAGCTGGAAAAAGCAAGGGATGGAGTCTCCCCTACTGCATCTAGAAGGAACTGAAACCTCAGTTTTAGCCTTGTAAGATTCCTGAATGTCATTATATTTCAAAGTTCATTTTGGAGTTACGACCTCCAGAACAGTAAAATAAATTTGCAATGTTTTAAGTCAAGTTTGTGGTAATTTATCATAGCAGAAATAGAAAACAAATATAGATTTTGTTATCTGGAAGTGAGATGCTGCTCTAATAAATGCCTAAAAATGTGGAAATGGTTTTCGATAGTGGTGGGTAGAGCCTGGAAGAATTTTGAGGAGCATGATAGGAAGGGCCTAGATTTCCTTGAATATACTCTTAGTAAAAATATGGATATCAAAGACTGCCAGTGAGGGCTCAGAAGGAAGTGAGGAACATGGTAGAGAAAACCTCTGTTGTCTGGGAGAATACTTAAATAATTATTAGGTTGGTGTAAAAGTAATTGTGGTTTAAAAGGTTAATAATTGCAAAAACTGCAGTTACATTTGCACCAACCTCAACTGCTCATGAGGGCTCAGGGAAGCAAGGGGCTCTTTGTTATTTAGTGACAGAAAGCTTAGCAGAATTTTGTTCTAGGGTTATGTGGAAAACAGAACTTGTAAGCCATGAACTTGAATATATATTCACCTGTGATTTCCAAAGTGTTGAATGTGTGGCCTGATTGCATCTTGCTGCTTATAGTAAAATGTGAGAGGAAAGAGGTAGATTGAAGAAAGAACTGTTAAACAAAAAGCAACCAGGACTTGATGATTTGGGAAATTCTCAGACTATCCAGTTTTCAAAAGGTGCTAAAATTAGAAGATTTAATGTCAGGAGAGTATGCTTTGGAGAGAAAGTCAAAGGTATGGCTAAGCAGTCTTTTGCTAGTGCCTTGGAAGGCCTTTAAATAAAGGTCAAAGTTTTAATCACACAGAGAGCTGTTTGAAGAGATTAACCAACCATACGACTAACGGATCTCTTCACACATCTCAGCAGAAACTAGGAATAAAAATGGGATTATCCAGCATGTGTTTGTGTAAGAGCTTCTTCTTTAATGGAGCGAATCTTTGTGACAAGCCCTGAAGACCCACAAGTTTCTTGCGAATGTTATATCAACAGAAACACTGCCAGCGTGGACTGAAGGGAGAGACGAGGAATAAAGTGAAAAGAGGCTGTTAGACTTCCAAAATTCTGCAAGCAGGAAACAGGCTAACAAAACGACTCAGCTGCAAACACATGCTATTCTTCATGAACAAAATGCCTCTGAGGTCAGAATGAGGGCTGCTAGGGCAGAGCCATGGGCCCAGAAGGTGGAGCCTCCAGCCACGGAAGATTATGGCCTTGAAACCTAATAGAGTTTGCCCAGGTGGATCTCAAAATTGCTTGGAATTTGTGACCCTTTTTTCCCTTTTTGAATAGAAATATTTATATCGGTTACTCTATGCCTGTACTTCAGGAGCAGATAATTTGTTTTGTTGTTTCACAGATCCACAGAGGGAGAGGTGATTTGCCCCAGGATGGATTATATCCAGAGCCACACTCATATAATTTAAATGATGAGATTTGGGTCCTTTGAGCTGATAAAACTTAGATGAAATTTTGAACTTGGGTTGATGCTGTAACTGATTGAGGCTATTAGGACCCTTGCCTTTGACTCAGACCTTCCTGCCTTCATTTTATAATGACACTTGTGATTACATTGGGTCTACAGGGATAATCTAAAGTAATCTCAAAATCTTAACCTGGAAATGTCCTTTTTCCATGTAAGGTGAAATAGGCACGGGGTCTGGTGATTAGAATGGGGACATTTTCAGAGGGCTATTATGCAGCCTGGAAACGACCCAAATGTCCATCAACAGATGAATAGATAAATTGTGATACTCTACTCAGCAGTTAAAAGCAATGAACTATTGATACACATAACAACATGGATGACCTCAAAGTATTTTTTTTTTCAAAATAAGAAGTCATGCAAAATAGAGTATATAAAATTGTATAATCCCATTTATATAAAATGGAAATTAACCTATAATGAAAGATAACAAATCAGTGATTGTCTGTGGATTGGGAGGTAGGAGAGGAGTTGGGAGGGAGAAAGAAGAAATAAAAGGGCAGAGGAAACTTTTGGGGGTGATTATCATATTATGTATGTAGTGGTGGTTTGTATACGTATGTATACATATGTTAAAACCTATCAAATTGAACTCTTTTTTTTCTTTCTTTTTTTAATTAGTTTCATGTGTACAAAATAATGTAATAGTTAGACATTTACACTCCTCACAAAGTGATAATCCCCCTTACCCAATCTACTACCCCTCTGACATCATATATAGCTGTTATAATTCCATTGACTCTATTCCCTATGCTGTACTCCACATCCTGTGACTATATAAATATATATATATATAAAATAGTTGACATTCAATATTATTCAGCTTCAGCTTCAGGTGTACAGCACAGTGATCAGACATCTACACCATCCATGAAGTGCTCTCCCTAATAAGACAAGTGTCCATCGGATACTCTACAAAATCTTTGCAACATTATTGATTATATTCCCTAAACTGTCTTTTGTATCCCCATAGCAATCCTGTGGTTACAAATTTGTGCTTTCTAATCCTAAATTGAACTCTTTACACATGTGTAGTTTTTGTATGTCAATTATGTCTTAGTAAAACTATTAATAATGGAGAAACACAATCTGTAAATTTATTGGCTTTGCTTTAGCTAGAGAATTTGGCATTCTCTTATCTCTAGTTAGATAATATATATAAATATACATGTAATGGCTAAATTTCATATACCTCACAAGTATCATATGGCAGATACAATTTAATCATCTTGTTCTCTAACTTAGTCTTTTAAACTAGAGCTCTTTCGTAAAAAGTCTTTATCAGGTACAGATACAATTGAATTTTCCATTTCATCTATACCTCCAAAGTCTTGTATTTTATACTGAGGAAATCAATTAACACTTTTCAGGTAAAGATAAAAATAATATTAGCATTGTGCATTCCCGTTCATAAGGTTATTTCATCATAGTGCTATTAGCTCTGTTCTTAGTTGACCACCTTTGGCTTTATTATAGATACAAATCCAATAAGACCTGGGAAAGCAGAGTGAGGAAGTTGGATGTAGACTCTGTTGGACTACTCATTGGTTGCAGGACTTGAAAAGGAGGGGCTTTGTTTGTTGATTCCTGAATTTTTTAGCCTGGGTGGTTTGGACAGTGGTGATTCCATTCAAAGAGGAGTTGGGAGGTTATAAAAATAGTAATTAACATAAAGCACACTGAATTACAATTGAAGAAGGTAGGAGAAAGCTGGTGATTAATTAGTTAAGCTCAAATAATGGGCTTTCGTTGATTATGATGCACCCCTAAGAGATAGATGCAGAGTGACATTTATCTCAGGTTGCTTTTGGTCTGTATGGATCTAAAGGCACACGTGTGAATAAACTGAGATACAAACAAACTTTAGGAAGCTATTTTTACTTGTGTTTTCAGCTCTTATTAGATATTGGCTGAAAGGACCAATTCTTTGTTATGTATGTATTCTTCGTTATGACTATACAGCGTATGAAAGAACCCCTTTTTATGAGGGAGGTAACTTTTGCTATTGGGACATTATAAAGAAAGAATAATTGGCTCTCAGTGCTTTTCATGATTTGCCTTACCTAACCCATTCCTAATGAAACACACAAACACATAGATACATAGACTTGAGATCTCAGTCAAGGTTTGGTCTGGATTTGTTACCTGAGTCTGTCTCTTTTATCCAGTAAAGTTTAGTTAGACTAGTCAAGCAGAGTCGAAATTTAGTCACTTCTTTAATTGTCCCTGGAGGAATGGATCCTTAAGCTTTGGCCACACCAAGGAATTATCTGTATATTGATGGCTTTATTTTCCATCTTAACTGTTTTCTTCCACTTAGTGAGTTGTAAACATCCCATCAAAGAATGCTGGTCTAAAGTCAGAAGGCAGTCTGATGAAATGAAAATTGTGATGATGCTTTCTCTTCTTTATGGTAGTGTTGACATCATGAGTGAAATGCTTTCTCATTGTGGTAATGACTCATATTCCACTTGGACCAAGTTTTTAGCCGTCATCTCTATAGTAGCCTGATCTGCAATATTAGATCACAGTTAAATTAGCGTTAGAAAGTAGATACTATAATAGGGGGGAAAAATGCATGAGCGCCACTATGGAAAATCCATACAGTTAATCTCAACTCAGTTAAAGGTATAAGGCTACATTTGAGATGAAGTGAGAAATTGGGCTTGGTTATAGAGCCCATTTTATGGGGAGAGATGATTCCATGAATTTTCTGTGCCTAGTAACAGAGGGAGGCTCAGAACAGTGAAACAGAAACCGGAAAGTGGGAAGCACTGTTTACTTAGAGTTGTGTATTGTGATGTCATCAGGACATGGGGTCCAATACCCCATGCCGCCATTATGCGGTCCTGCTATTGTCAGCTCTTGGAGTGTGTGATAATATTTGTGAAACTCATCCTTTCTCTTGAGGGGAGCTCTTCTCAAAGAACCATTGTTGTTTTCTTGACTTTTGACCTCTTCTGTATGTTACAGTATGCTGAAAAGCCCATTACGAATTTTTAGATTTCAACTAATGTAAGTTTAAATTTGAGCTCCACCGTTAGCCAACTTGCAAACTTGGAAAATTTACCTCATTCTCTCTGGGTATTATTTTCCTCTTCTTTGAATACCTACATCATTGGGTGTTGTGAGCCTTAACATTAATATTTGTAAAGCCTGTAGTTTTGTGCCTGAGACGTAGCAGTCATTTAATAAAAGTTGTTTTTTTCTCCTCTGTGCATCCCACACACCTTTAACCATAGTCACACCCTCAGGTGTCAGAGCAACTCCTTCAAAATCTGCTCAAAGTATTTTGAATTAAAATTGCCTGATGGTTATTGATGTAGATTTTAGCACCAGCAGTAATTATTATAGTGTGAATCATGCTGTGAGTGCAAGTATTGTTGGAATCCTTCAAGTATTCACCTCTAGGATAATATTGACCCATGACATTTGCTCTTTGGTTTTGTTTTTGGTTGTTGTTGTTGTTTTTTTTTTCACATTGCACATACCAAGAGGAATGAATCAGAAAATTTCCAGGACAATTATTAAAGAATTTAGGAGCCAAAATAATAATGATTTACAACCTCCAGTCAATTTAAATGTATTTTGGATGGCTTAGGAAGTGAGTAATGAGTTACTTTATCATAGACAAACAGCTTAATATTAAGACATTTATGCAACCAGGACCTGTGGTAGGCTGACTCATGGCTCTCAGAGATATTTAGGTCCTAATTCCTAGAAACTGTGAATGTTGCCTTATAGCAAAAGGGATTTGCAGAGGTGATTTAAATTAAGGAAATTAATATACAGAGATTACTCTGGATTATCTGGAGGGGCCCAAAATGTAATCACAACTGCCCTTATCAGAGGGAGGTGGAGGGAGAATAGACAACAGAAGGAAGCATGCAATGTTATGATAGAAGAAGGTACGGCACTGCTGGCTTTGAAGATGAAGGAAGGAACCACAAGCCACAGACAGCAAAGGATTCCTGTAGCTTCTAGAAGCTGTAAGAGGCAAGCAACACAGTCTTCCCTGGAACCTCCAGAGGAAGCAGCCCTGTCAACACCTTGACTTTAGCCCAGTGAAACTGATTTTGGATTTCTAGCCTGCAGACCTGTAAGAGAATACATTTTCTGTTTTAAGCCACTGAGTTTTGGGTAATTGATTACAGCAGCCAACTGAAGTAATACAGGATCTAAATGGTACCTGTTGAGAATAATGTAAGCCTGTATTAGCCAGCCCTCAGTACAATGTTAGATAAGAACAATGTGTTTAGTTATTTGCTTTTTAGGCTTTATTCATGACATGAGGTCATTAAAGGGAGACTTCCACACTGATGTACTGTGTCATTTCCAACCCCTGTCACCAACTTTATTATGAAACCATCTAGATAGCAAGGGCTGCCTTTGTCAGATTTCAGATTTTTCTTATGAGTCCCACTCAAATGAATCTGGCTTGCGAGCATTATTTTATGATGGAGACAGCTTGTCCAATTGTGACAGCTGCAAGAAACTGGGTGCTGACAGATTCAGACCCCACGTTAACCTTCACATCCCTTACGGAAGTTTTGATAAGTGACAGTCTGTCAGTGATGGCCCATTCAGCTCATTGTTCTTCAGGCGAATGATTCACAGCTGTACATGGATTCTCTTTTGGAAGTTCTCCCACTCACACACACACAGTTTCTGAGTCAGTTTGATAAAGACATCAGAACAGCAAATAACTAGTTTTTCTTTAACAACGTAGTTATGATAACTCTAAAGCAAGAAAGCCTATGAGAGCTGGTAGGTGGAGAGTCGGATGCCTACCTAGCTGTCACACCGTTTCTTTCTGCCTCTATGATTCTAGTTCCCTGCTGCCCTTTCTTCCTGTACAATAATGTATACTTTGTTAAGCGTCACCATCTTGCCTCCCACACATCACCTTTTATTCTAGAATAAAAGCAAAGGAAATTTCCCTTTACCCAGAAGCCAGAGTTCGTTAAATATTTAATGTGTTAGCATTAGAATGTATACTTTTGGAGGGTCAAGAACTTAATTTTTTTTTAAACATTACATTTTATTAAATAGAAGATTTCTACTCGTGCGTTACCTCTTACGGCTTTTCCCTCTAAAATACCAAAGCGAATATCACTTTACCCTCTGGGTGACGTTTGACTGATGCTGCTAAAAATAGTAATTTGTTTAAATTCTTTAGTATTTGGGGGATGATCTTATAACTTCCTGATAATTGGTTGATGTAGCCCAGAATGAAGTCAACTGAGGTTGCCTGACGCTGGTGAGGCTGAGTGAGGTAACTAGGCCAGAGGTTGGGCCCTCACACTCAGGTTTCATACCTCTGACAAGCAGAAGTCAGCAATCTGTGTTTTCTAATACCCAGGAGTTGATGAGGTGCTCAAGTCATGGCCTTTTCTGGTTAGGTCCTGTATTAACCCATTGTTGATAGACAGTATTCACACAAAGTTAGTGGCTTAAAGCAAAAAAGATCTATGTATATACAATTTCATGGTTTTTGTGTCTCAGGAATCCAGGAATGGCTTGGGTCCTCCGACGTAGTCTCTCACAAGACTGTCATCAGGTGTCCGCCAGAGCTGGGGTCTCATCTGTGACCCCGCAGGTGAAGGGTCCGTTTTCAAGCTCACATGTCAGTTGGCAGGATTCCGTGCCTGTGGTTTGCCAGTTGAGGGTCTGAGTTCCTTGCTGGCTGCCCTCTGTTCCTTGACTAAAGGGCTCAGTTTGGAAGCTTCCCTCAGTGTCTGGCCACAGGGACCTCTCCACATGACAGTTTACTTCCTCAAAGCCAGAAAGGGGGAGAGTCACAGACAGCATCTGCTAGCAAAAATAGAAGTTACAATCTTATGTAACATAACCGTGGAAGTGACACCTCATCACCTTTGCCATATTCTGTTCATTAGAAGCAAATCACAGGCCTTGCCTACACTTCCAGGCATGGAATTACACAAGGGCATGAATACCACAAGGCAGGGGCAATGAAGGTCACCTTAGAGTCTGTCTGCCACAGTTCCCCCAAACAGAAGGAAGTTTTAAGGGATTACCGACTATTTCATTTTTTAGCTTATCCAAGAGTATTCATAAGAACTGACACTTTAAATTCAGGCAAATTATGTAACAATATGTGAAAAGGAATAATAGTGTTAACTATGCCTGATGTATGGTAGGGACTCAATAAATATTTGAGGAATAAACTTTATGCTATATTTGCAAATCCATTTGTACATAAAAAGATTTCACTGGCATTATTTTATTTCCTCCTTACAATAGCTCTGTGAGGGAGGTAAAGCAGGAATTCCCATATAAAAGAAGCAGAAAATCATGGGAACAAAACGGGAAACTGTTAAAGCTGGGATCCAGATTTAGTGCCCTTTCTACCATAGTTTTTCCCTTGGCTTCTTTGGAGATGTGAGGAAGCTGACAGGAATTTCCAGTGGACCCAAACTAGGCTGGATTTCTCAAGCCCTTTCTGCCATAGCAGTTATAGGATACTTCTGTTTTTCAGTTTTAGTCAAAATGATGTTTGAAAGGATATGATTGAAAGTGTCAGATATGTCTATAGAATTTATTATTATTAAAACAGCGGTCTCCTGCCCATTTTCCTCTTATCACCCTATCATTTTCATCTTTTATCTGATTACCGCAGAATTTATCTTTTATGTTCTAACCTGTTTGTTTTACTACTTAACTTTTCAATTGTAGGTACTATCTACTGACTTCCCACTGTGGACTATGAAGACTCATCTCCCTCCCCACACACCACACAAGCACACATGTGTATGTATGCGTGTCCTATTACTATCGCTCCAATATGTAACTTGCATGATTTGAGTTAGATCGATCTTCTCTATTTACTTTGTTTGTTGACAAACATTATAATGTTTACTGTTCCACATAGTAAACTCTGATTCCTTTTTCTTTCCTTTACATGTGTTTTTTTCCCCCCTAGAATTAATAATTGTGTTTTGTTTCTTCACTGTGGTTAGTTTTCTATGTATATATAGCTCATATCTTAAGATAGTCAGGTTCATCAGGTATCCTATACATTTTATGTCTCTGAAGAATGTCACCCAAGTCTATTTGCTCAAATATGAACTGGTCACCTTCTTTCTACTCCCGCTGTACAGATGTCAGCCTTGGAACTCACTTCACCATCGCTTGGGGATTCCTATTTCCTGTCTCCTGTGTTATTATAGATCGCCGCTTTCTACATCCCATCCCTTTTCTTGTTTTGATGGAGCACATCTCCCAGTAATTTCCTGAAAGTGTATTTATTCAGAGTTGGAAATATAGTTTCCTTGAGAAACATAGGGCAATTGGTCATATTGTCTTCTAGACACCATTGTCACTGTGAGCTTTCTGTTGATTCAGTGGAGCTGTTTTGTTGGGGAAACTTTGATGTCAGTATATATAGGTCTTTACCTGTGAGCTGGACATACGATATCCCAGAAAATTACTCTTTCAAGCCCCTAATGGGAAGTTCTTATGGCCAGTTTGGGAAAGAGGGCTCGGGAATGTCAGCACTCAGTATGCCCGTGTGTTCTCTGTCACCCTAATTTCAGTATGTTACTCTACCCTCAATGGTGACTGGTTTAGACAGTTTCCCTCCCCAGAGAATAAACTTTCATTCTTTTGCAAGATTGAGGGAGAAATAGTCATCAGACTATAAAGAATGAGGAAAGCATATGGGAATCTGACTGCTGTTTAAATACCTTTCAAATAGTTCTTCACTTTTTTGGGCCTTTTTCTTCTCTACTTTTAGACATATCTTCTAGACATACCTGGTATGAAATTTATGAGACTTTTGTGGTATCATCAGGTTTTCAGTTTTTCCTGTGGCCTGCTTTGAATTGTTTTCCCATATCTGTTTAGTCATTTGTCATGTATCTGCTTTACTGATTTCAGAGTTTTGTTACTGTAGTCTCTTCTCTTGTTCTGCTTGTCTTTATGTATTTGTGCCTTTACAAATACATTTCTGTCATTTTAAAGGCATTTGGGGAGGAAAGGAAAGTAGACGTGTGTGTGTCTGTGTGTGTGTGTGGGGGGGGGCAGAGCCCCAGAAAGTAGTTTACAGGCTCTCGGCCTCACGTGGAGGAGTGCTGGCTCGGGTAGTAGATGGCCGTCCGCTGTGGCTGATTGGCCGTCAGCTGTAGCCAGTTAGCCAATTAGCCGCTAATATAACTGCTGTGGCTACGCTAGCAGAGAGGGAAGAAGAAGAGGGAAAGAATGGGGGCTAGCAAGAAGATGGTGGCTGGGCTGGCAAGTGTGGATGGCGGTTTGCGGACAGTGTGAATCCAGCCTCCATTGAGAGTATAGTGCCGCCAGAGAGAATATAGTGGTATGACTCCCCTACCTATGGCTCCGTGGGTGTTCCCTTTTGGCCTCACCATATCCTGCGTTATGTGGGGAGTGGGACCAGAGACCCTGCAGGACGCCCTGCACGACAGTGTGTGTGATCAATCTGCCCTTTTTTCCTATCAAATCTAGGAAACTTCCTCTAATTTGAAGGAATCTCAGAGATCTATGCTACTAGAAATTTAACCGGAGAACTACCAGACAGCTTCTTAGCTCCCAGTTTCTTGGCCTGGCTTAGGAATGCCAGTACTAGGTTGGAGAACCTCAGTTCCTGATGAGAGGAGGCAGAATTGAAATCCAATTTAGCTTTAGTTAGAAATTGGCACAATTTCCACTAAATATATACATTTAATATTTATATTCATATATTTTAGTACCTATTGTGTGCACAGTAACAGGGAGATGAATTTAGCAATGTTTCAATGTCTTGTTTTGGGTAAGTTAGTTCTCTCTGGGGATACTCATTTCATTCTACTTTTTAATCGAAGCCAAATACTATGCTTGTTCCACAGGAATGTCACAGTCATTCCTCCTCATTGCATTCTCAGGAGGTGTGCAGGGGAAAAACACCTCCATCTGCCCCTGGAGAGGGGAAGCCAAATTCTCCCTCCCACGTTAGCCCGTAGAGGACTTTCCTTACTGTTTTGTGCATCCCAGCTTCCAACCCACCTGTCAGGGAACTGGGTTGATTATGTTCCTACTTTCTGTTCCTGTTTACACATCTGTTTTGCTGTTATTTAACTTCCATTTAGGAACAAGTTATACACTTTGGGTGGGCCTACACCAAAGTCAAGCTTGAAATTAACTTCTTTGAAGTACCAAATCGTGTTACTGATTTTAGTAATCATGTTATTTTTCTTAATCCACTATCCTTTGAAATTTAAATGTTAATGCAAATATGCCAAATGTAATGACTGTTATTCAGAGACCGATCACAGAAATACTAGTACATAATACCTCATGCCTCAAACCGAGTTAAAAATTTTCTTATTTTAGGTTTCTTATTCGATTTGTCAAACTTTTATGGTACACTTACACTGCACCAGGCTTTGCTAGTTACTGGGAATACGAAGATGTGGCCTCATGGATCTTGTGGGCTAGCAAGGGGGCACATTTGTAAAGAAATTGTTATAAGACAGGATTAATGAGGCAGAAATATATCCTGGGAATAGAGTACCAAACCGGGAACCTCGTAGGGGAGAGCAGGGTTCAGCAGTGGTGCCTAAAGTGAGTTTAAATGAAGAGGAGAATAACAACATGTGAACAAGGAGGGAGGGGTGGGAACAGCACATGTAAGGATATGAGGCATGAACAGGATAATGTGTTTTGGGAATAGTGAAGCTAAAGAGAGACACCCATAACACCTGGTAGGTGCCAGTCAAAATATAGAAACATTTTGAGAAGAGTAATGGAAGCCAGTTAATTGTTTCTTTTGAAAAGACTCTAAGCGCTCTGAACACATTAGATGTGATGTTACATTTACTATTGCAAATAATCAACTCTAATCGTATAGGTTGGAGTGTTTGTTAGCTTTAGCTGTGTAACATACCACCCTATACTTTGTAGCTTAAAACAACAACAATTTTTAATCTTACTATTTGCAGTTTGTCCATCTAGACTAGGATCAGCTGGGTGGTTCTTCTGGTGTGGGCTGGCTGAGCAGGTCTCGGCTGGCCTTGTTTATGTGTCTTCAGCCAACTGGTGCATCATCTGGGGCTGCCAAATTAACAGTAGCTTCAGCTGAGCAGGGATTCACTCTCATGTGGCCTTGTGCCCTCCGCTAGGCTAGCCAGGGGTGGCTCACATTGCAGTCTCAGGTCTTGAGAGAGTGAGTATATGTCAAAGCTTTCAGGAGGACTGGCTTGGAACTAACACAACATTGCTTTCACCACAGCTTTTGGGCAAAACAAGTCCCTGGGCTAACCCACCCTTAAAGAAATAGACTCGACCTCTTAATGAGAGTAGCTCCAAAGAACTGTGGCCCGTTTTGTAATCTACCATAGCCCATCAGTAAAATTTTAAATGTGTGGATAGCTGTGGCCATGTCTGTATAGTCATAGCACCGTCTCATTGACCTACCTCCCACAACCTTATAAAGAGAAACATCAACCTCCATACCTGACTTAGGATGACCAGCCATCTCTACTTTGCTCTGGACTATTCAATTTTAGCACTGAAAGTTCCATGTCCCCGGAACCCTTGAGTTCCAAGTAAACCAGGACAGTTGGTCACCTTATACCTTGTCAACAGTGGTATAATTTAGATTGGTCTAATTCAAGTCGGGCCAATCAGAATTATTTTCAGAAATTTTAAAACTGGAATCAAGAGTCAATATTTCTTTCTGATGTCTGAAGGAACTTGAAGATATAAACGTTAGAAGTTTGTTGGTTATGTTTCCTACCTTGTGAGAAAGAAAATGAACAATAAGAGAGAATGGATCTAAACTGCCAAAGAAAAAGCAGTAGCATCTCTGTTGTTGATTCTTTTTTTTGTTTTAATTCGTTCTTATTGAGGCTCATCTACATCCATTTTAAAATTTTCCCCAGGATTCTGAAAACTAGTGCATTTCAGTTTATGATTAAGCTAGTTTGAGTTAGATTTCTGTCCCTTGAAACCCCCAAGTGTCTCTATTGGTACCTGGAAGTGGGGGTGTAACTCTCAGGCCTTAACATACGGAATAGGCCAAGTGGGTTAGGAGAGCGGTTCGGATTCCTGGGTCCCAGGGTGAGGAACTAACAGTTCTGGAAATGTGGTAACAAGGGTAAACTATAACATGTTGTTTCTTGGGACTGAGACCATGCACCCACCAAAGTTCAACTTTGTAGGAAATAGAACAGCAGAGTTTGTGGGTTTCTTGCATTACTCACAGATATTGCAGGTAGGAGATAAGCACCAGTTGAGCAGACAGAGAATGGAAGACTGCTCTGTAGTCATTCAGGAAAGCTCCTTCCGCTTCAAGCCAATGGTCCAAGACTGTCAGGAGAGGTTTTACGGAACTGCAGAAGAGAAATTCTCTGGTATATGCTGAAGTTAGTTTCTGATTAGGAACTGTGGATTCTGGCGATTAGAATGGCTGTGTCATGGAAATACCAGGAATATCGGGGCTTTGGGGTCCTCTAACTCATTCTTGTACTTTGTTGAAGATACCCTGCCTGATTGAGGGGTCCCTTCTTTTGTGAAATGTCCCCTTTGGAAGAGGGACAACACAGAAAAATTACAGCATTAAAAAAATCAAACCTCATTACAATATTTTAACCTAAAATATCTTCTGTACAAACTTTGGTAAACTCAAAGTACATTAAAAATTAAACAGGAATTATTTAGTCAGAAGGTTTAGCCCTCTAAGCAAAAAATAATTATATTACGTCAATTTCTTATTTACTAAAGACTGGGGGGAAAAACCTTTTAGTTTCATTTTAAGGCAGCTAGATTTAATTCCTATTTCAAAGGTGCTTTCAGGGTTAGACTAATCATATGCAGGAAAATGCAAACAGCTTCTTTTAAGCATGCCTGAAGGAGGAGTTTTTACTGAATTAAATCTTCTGGTTACATTTATCAGTGCCAGCACCTGTTTGTTGAAATTAAAATGCAATGACTTTATCATTTTTTCCCCCATTTTACTGTATTATGTTTCAGTTACTTGCATTGATGAATATACACTCTCTCCCCCAAAGTATAAAATCTTGAGCAAGTCTTGCCAATTATTTAAATTTTGTATCTTATAACAAGTAAAGGGATTTGACCAGAAGTTATAGGGTTTTTAAAACTGCCATACAAGAAGGCCCCATCCTTCAACATTTATCAAGGGTATTATTTCCGTTCTGTCAGTAAACATTTATTGTACAACCACTGTGCATAGTGCTGCAATATTACCATCACCAAGTATTGCTGAAAGCCTTCTCGTTTACTGGACTTGGGACTAAGGGGATAAAGGCATAATTTTAAGCTCTAGGATTTTACTATTTAAGAAAGGCAACACAGAAAATACAGAGAGGAGCAAAACTGGATGAATATAGTAATTAAAATATTTATCCAAAGAATCAGTTGTTTGAGAGGTAGATTCGAGGGTGCTGCAGTTTTAGATAGGAAAAAAAAAAAAACTTCTCAGGAAAGACGGTTACCTCTCTTCCATGAATTAGAGAAGACTTTATGGAAGGAGTAGAATTTAAAAATGTGTATATATGTTGTGTGTGTTTGTTTATTCATTGCACGCATGTGTGTGTCCATGGTGAAGGGGGCATTGGTATATTTCCAAGTATAGAATGAAACTTGGGAGAATCACCAGCAGATTGCCTGTGTTGTCGAGTGAATTTGATTGAACCAGTGAATGAATAAACGTTGAGGAATAAGCATGTCTGTTTGAGACGGTAAAAAGAACAAAGACAGTAGGAGAAAAAGCTATACAAGCTAGTCCAGTGTAGTCTGATCAAATACCTCTGGGCAGAACATTTATACCTGGGGATCTATTGAGTAGTGGAAAACCATCATAAGGTCTTAAAGGGATAAATAGATAATTCATTTGTTATACTCTGGAAGTAATCAATTTAGCTGAGTCATTAAGAATGACTCAGGTAAAAAAACAGGTAAAAAAAAAAAAAAAAAGAGGGAAAGAATTTTCCAAGAAAAGAAGAGCATGTGTCACCACAGGTGAGCCCTACGATTATCCAGCTTCTGTCTGCAGGAAGTTTACAGGCAGCAGAGCAGGGAGAGGGAGCCTAAACAGAGCTCATTGTCCTATGAGTTGCCAAGACAGAGTTTAGTCTTCCCATAGGTCGAGGTTGCTGGGATTTATAGGACAGAGTACTGGAGAGGTGGAAAGTGTACAGTGAGAGACCTGAAGATGCGCAGAGGGTTCCATCAACTCTTTGGTTGAGTGCTGATCTGCACACTTAAGCTGGGGAAAGAAACGGAATGCAGTTTGCTGAACAATTCCAGGAGCTCACTTAAACTGGAAAGATTTCATTTTCCCATCAGCCAGAAGAAGAGACCTAACTCATGTGATACGGGGCATTGGATAGAGCACTCAGAATAGTCTCCCCTTAATAATGGTGATGAAGTATGTTCTGGAGCCACCCCAACTAGATTCAAAAGGCAGCCTCGAAATAGTCAAGCTGATCTGCAAGTAAATAAACTATGTACCTGTAAAAAGTAATATAACAAAATCCAGCACTTAACAATGTAAAATTCACAATGTTCAACAAACAGTAAAAAACTACTTTGCAAGCCATGAAGCAATAGCGTGGAAGAAAAAAGAATCAGTCATTAGAAACAGATGGAGAAATGACAGAGATGATGGGTTTACCAGCCAAGGGCCTTAAAACTGGTATTACAAGTGTTATAAATATGCTCAGGCATGTAAAGGGATACATGAGCATGACGAGAGAAAAAAAGGACTCATATGGAACTTCTGGAGATAACAAATATGATAGCTGAGATGAAAAGTACACTGGATGGGATGGATTGATATCAAGTGTACTTTTAGGACTGGAGCAGAAAAGATCAATGAACTTGGACATAGCAATAGAAACTAAGATGAAACGGTGATGGAAGGAGAACTGACTCTGGGTACTGAACACACAATGCAATACGTAGATGATGTGTTATAGAAATGTACATTTGAAACCTATGTGATTTTACTATCCAATGTCACCCAATACATTTAATAATAAAAAGAATATTTACTAAATAAGAATGTCTACTAAAAAAGAAGAAAGGGGTGGAGAGATAGAAAAATTAGTTGAGAAAATAATGTTTGAAAATTTCAAAATTTGATGAAAACTATAAGCCCACAGATCCAAGAAGCTCAATAAGCCATAAGCAGAGTAAACTTAAAGAAAGCCACACCTAAGAATGTTACAATAAAATTGTTGAAAACCAGTGATGAACAGTCAAAAACATCTACAAGCAACTAGGAAAGAAGACATGTTCCAATAGGGGTACAAAGATAAGAATTAAAGCAGACTTCTTGTCACAGACTATGTGAGCCAGAACTAATGAAATGAAATCTTTATTTAAAGCAATGAAAGAAAAAGCTGTTGACCTAGAATTCTATTCTCAGTGAAAATATCTTTCAGAAATGAAGGTAAAATAAAACATTTTCAGACAAACAAATGAAGAGCATTCACTGTCAGCATACCTCTATCATAAGAAAGATTAAGGGAAGCTCTTTAGGCAGAAGGCAGGATAGATGGTATCAGATGGAAATTTTAATCCACCAATCAATGAAAAGCTCCAGAATGATAAATATATGGATAAATATAAAAGACAACTGTCTTGTTTTTTGATCTCCTTAAAACATAATTGAATGTTTAAAGCAAAGATAATAATGTATTGTGTGGTTTATAACATGTAGAATTAAAATATATGCTAATCTGGTTATTTTTTCTTTGTAATTAACCTGCTTTTTTTTTTGTCTCTAGAAAGTGGTAAAATTTTATGTTTAATATTAGAGTTCAAAAACTTATCAGGTTATCTTTAAATGTGTGTGCCTTCTTTGGAACTAGTAAGCTCTTTTCATCTGACCATAATTTCAGATTAGGAAAGTTTCTTCTATTATTTTTTTTGATGGCTACATATTCATTTGTTTTTATCCCATTATTCACACATTTACAAGTGCTAAATCGTAATGCCTATTAGGATTTTTTAATCTGTGTTTTCTCCACTTGGTTTTCTGAAACATTAGTGTTTCTTTAATGACTTTCTTTTTTTCATTTTCTTGACTGAATTTAAAAATTTACTCTTTATTTTAGTTCTGGTGATTCTTTCTACATAATCTAACTTCATACCTTTAGGAGATCACAATACATTGTTCTTCATATTCCCCCCCACCCTCATGTCCGTCATTATTTTTTCCTCTACTACTTTTGTTGATCATCTAAGCCTCCTCCTTTTAAGCTGCTCTATCACATAAAATGGCTTGTTGAGCTTTCTCTGCCTTCATATTATCAGGGATGGGATCCTTCAATGTTAGTATTGCTCAGGGTTTTGGAGGCTCTTGGGAAGTGGTAATTGAAAAACAGTAAATGACACAAGTGCAGGATTTACACTCAGATTGCTTTCAATGGAATTTAGTTGATAAAGGAAGATTTCTTTATTTTTTGGTGCAATCAGGGATGGATTGTACTTAACCTAATACTACACTTCTTCTCCAATTAAAAGTAATATCTGGCCTTTTTCAACAAACAGACAGAAGTTTCTCTCCTAACTCAGGGATATCCATGGATCTGTGACATTTCTTCCAAGTTTTGTGGAAGACGGAAGTATAGAAGAGGCAACACTCTCACTTCTGGCCAGTAAATGTCAGGCCAGAGCTGTGGTTTTTTTTCTTAGGACTTGAGACATCAGGTGATTCAAGGTTTGTCTCCAGACTCCAGAGTAGTTTTCAGTTCTTTTTCGTGTTGAGCAGCCAGGAGCTTAAGAAGGAGCAAGAATGGATACTATGGACACAGGCTATCTTCTTCCCTGAATCACATTCCTCAATCTATACTTTTCCTTTGAAATTTTTATTTATAGTAATACTATTCCAATGTATGCAGGTAGCATGATTTCATTATTTCCTGCGGTTAGACATTCAGATTGTTTGCAAATTTCATTATACATAATGCTTTAAGTATCTTTGTATAAAAAAAATTTTGTACATACATATCTACCTTTCTTATGCTTAGATTGGTAGAGGTGAAATAAATTTGTCAAAGCATAATATATAGTTAGTAATATTTGACACATTATAAAAGTATTCCAAGTTAATTGTAGAAAGTTTGCAAAATTTAGAAAAATGTAAAGAAAAAAATTGAATTGACCATTATTTCACTATTTAGAGAAAACTTTTATTAAAATAAAAATCCCCACAAAATTAATGTGCCTATGGTTTGTTATATTGCTTTTAAAAATTGTATTATAATAACGATTTTCCATAGTATTATTTTCTGAGAATATGATTTGTAAAAGCCTTTAAAAATTTCATCATATGGATAAACCCTAATTTATTTAACAGTGTTTTTCTGTTACATTGGTTTCTTTCAGTTATGTGTATTTATGACAGTAGTATAATAACTATCATTCAACATATATAATACAACATAATATAACATTTCTGATTTTTCCTCTTGTATAGATACCTAGAAGTGGAATTTGTGAGAGATGAAAGAAAAGAAACTTTTAAAGGTTATTTGTACATATTACCAACTTACTTTTCAAAAGATTTTATCAATTTACATTACCATTTCCAAGCCCCTCATCAGCCTTGAATGCTATGGTTTAAAAAAACACAGTTCAGTTTGACCAGTGAAAGATATCTCTTTGCTATTTGAATTTCAGTTTCTCTTTGAATTTTAATGAAGTTAAACATTTTTTTATATGATTAATGGCCAACTGTATCTTAAAATAATCTTTTAAGCCTTTTATGTGTTTTATAATTAATATCCTATTTTACTTATTTACTTATGGGTTCTTTGCATATTGAGAATACTATTACTTTGTTGTATTCATTGTCAATATTTTTCCAAGATTATCATTTATTTAAACATTTTATTAATACTGCTCAGAGGTGTTACATTTTTAATGAAATAATGTTTCTAAATAATTTCTTTTATTATATTTACTATTACTTGTATTAGAAAGTCATTTTAAAGAAAGTGGTTCTTTTTCTCACAAAAGACTTTAATTCACATGGTTTCATTTACTATGGTATGTAAAGAAAAGTTTAAGGTTTTTCTTTTTCTAGACACTTAAGTGTATTTCCCACCATAGTTTATTGAGTAATCCATTCATTCTCCATAGATTTTTGATGCTTCTTTTTTCATGTATTAAGTATTTACATAACAAAGATTATATCTGAAGTTTTTCTTCTCTCATTGTTGCACAAGTACTATATAGTGTTTTACTTTTTATAGTACTTATTTTCTTTTTCAGAATTTTCTTAAAATTCTTCTTTATTTCTTTCTGGTGGATTTTTTATTCATCTTTTCCCTAGACCCAACTAAGATCTATTAAGCTTATAACCTACTGAAAGAGTCGATGGAAATTTTGATTGTGATTGTAACTAACATACTTTTATTTGAGGATGTTTTATTATTTTGGGAACATTCAGTGTTCTTGATCAAGATCATGTTATTTCTGTATTTAAACTAGTTTTCCTTTGTTTCTCAGGCATGTATTTTTATGCTTAACAATCTTATGCTTCTATTTACGTAGGGGCCCCACATTCCTTATTAAAGTTATCGTCAGCTGTTTTGATTGTGATTTTTAATATTTTAAGATTTTTTATTCCTTTTCTATTATATATTATAGCAAGTTTTGCTAATATATAGACTGTTAATTTTTGTGTTTCTTTTATAACCAGTAGCCATATTTTACCCTCCTACATTATAATAATTTTTAGCAGATCTACTACTTGAGTTTTATAAGTATGTAATTTTTTCACCTGAAAATAATGATTATGTGATATATTTCATAATTATACATCTATCATTTAGGATATGATTTTTTTTTTGCTTGTGTTTTGCATTAGCTAGAATTTTCAAGACATTAGATAATAGTGATAATAACGGACATTGTTGTTTCCTAATTTTAATGTTATTATGTACTGTTGATTCTTCTTTAAGTATCCTTCTCTTCCTATTTTACCAGATGTCTTTGTGAAGAGGTTGTTTTTTAGTTTTATTAAATACCTTTATGACACCTATTGAGACAGTGTACCTTTCTCTTTTTTAGATTTTTTTATTGGGGAATATTGGGGAACAGTGTGTTTCTCCAGGGCCCATCAGCTCCAAGTCATTGTCCTTCAATCTAGTTGTGGAGGGCGCAGCTCAGCTCCAAGTCCAGTCACCATTTTCAATCTTAGTTGCAGGGGTGCGTGCAGCCCACCATTCCTGTGGGAATTGAACCAGCAGCCTTGTTGTTAAGAGCTTGCGCTCTAACCAACTGAGCCATCTGGCCGCCTCGAGACCGTGTACCTTTTAATTGACCTATTGCATTTCCCCCTTAAATTTTTGTTCCTCATTGTTATTATGTAAATATACTGTTGGACTGTTCATGCTATTATTTTTTATTTATTTTATTTTTATTTTCAGTCTTTTATTTTATTTATTTTATTTTTTACAGTACTTTATTGGGGGACAGTGTGCACTTCCAGGACTTTTTTTCTCCAAGTCAAGTTGTTGTCCTTTCAATCTTAGTTGTGGAGAGTTCTGTTCAGCTTTACGTTGTTGTTCTTTCAGTCTTAGTTGTGGAGGGTGCAGCTCAGCTCCAGGTCCAGTTGCCATTGCTAGTTGCAGGGGGCACAGCCCACCATCCCTTGCGGGAGTCGAACCGGCAACCTTGTGGTTGAGAGGACACGCTCCAACCAACTGAGCCATCCGGAAGCTCAACGGCAGCTCAGTTCAAGGTGCCATGTTCAATTTTTGTTGCAGGGGGTGCTGCCCACCATCCCTTGTGGGAGTCAAGGAATTGAACTGGCAACCTTGTGGTTGAGAGCCCGCGCTCCAACCAACAACTGAGCCATCCGGGAGGCAGCTCAGCTCAAGGTGCCGTGTTCAATCTTAGTTGCAGGGGGCAGAGCCCACCATCCCTTGCGGGATTCGAGGAATTGAACTGGCAACCTTGTGGTTGAGAGCCCACTGGCCCATGTGGGAATCGAACCGGCAGCCCTAGGAGTTAGGAGCATGGAGCTCTAACTGCCTGAGCCACCGGGCCGGCCCCTATTATTTTTATTTAGTTTTTTTTTGATGCAGAATCATTTCACTCTTTGTTGTTTAATAACAAAGATGCTTTTCTAAACATAAATTTATCACTGAGCTTTTCTTTGGCATTTTCTTATAGGTTTTAACATGCCATTTCTTTTTTTCTTTTTTTAAAGTTAATCATTGTCAATTTTATCCTTCTTCTTTAGCCCAACAGTTACCATACAAGTATTTAAAAGAGTATTTTGAAATCTGTAGTTGGTAAAGTTTTTTTCCAAGTTTAATTTTTATTATTAATTTCTAGCACTCTTCTTTTGTTTGTTTTGTTTTGGCATTATAATGAGAGGAAATAAAATTTATCGTCTTAAGAAATGAAGTCTTTTATGGCATATTTTAGGGTAATTTTTATAAACATTCCATAAATGTTTAAAAAGAGTCTTTGATACACCTGAAATTAATATAAAATAATATTGAATGTCAATTGTAATAGAAAAAAATATCACAACAAGAGACTTTGATCTTTTATTTTATTTGTTTTCTTTTTCTCTATCTTTCACAGATTGACAATAGTGTGGAATGGTGTCCCATTATAATTATTTCTCTTTTATTGTATCTTTATATTTTCACATTTTTCCTTTATATTTTGATGCTGTTATATGATTAAAAGCACAATATTTGTAGGCTAGTAACTGAGATGAAAGACTCTGAGTCCTCATTTTTATATCTTTAAACATGGGAATAGTATTTTCATAATACAATATGTGGTTACTTTGAAGATTAAATAAGACAACAAACTTAAAGAATTTAGCACATGTCTTATACATATTAATCACTCAATAAATGGTAGTTCTTGGAGCCTAATGTTCAGAGTTGCTCTTTATAATTTTTAGCTTTTATTAATGTACAAAAATTAGTCCTACTCTATTTAAATCCATTTTTAACTATAATTTCTACTTTATAATTAGTAGCCTACAACTTTGTTTCGTCGTTGGTTCCTAATACACTTGTGTTTTATTGCTGCCTTTTTTTTTGCCTCTCATTACATAGGCTACATTTTGTTTATTTTGTTTTTACAGTGAACTAGAATATAGAAATTCTTATTTTAATTTAAATAGTTATTGGCTTAAAGTTTATCCAGTACTCTCTTCAAACTATGTTTTTTCAGTTATCAAGTTTAAAGACAAAACAATTAATTTGACTATAATGAGAAATTTAGATTCCTTTAATTTGCCTTATTTGCAGTTCCAAGTAATTGTTAATTAGATCTGAGCCTACAAACCTTTTAATATAAAAGTTATTTTAATCTTATAAACCTTTCCTTTTTGGCTTTTACCTTCAATTTTATAACCATGGTAACAAACATTATTATACTTAGAACTTTGTATTTAATTGATTTAAATATTCAGCAATTATCATTTATGTTGCATGTTTTTGATTCCTTAATTTGTCACTTGGTGGGGTAGAATTTATCCTCAAATAGAATAAATTTGTTCTCTCAAGAATTATTCATAAGAGCTGTATTTTCTTAGTCTTGCTTTCAAACATAACTAGTAAATTTGGCAGGTATAAAATTCTTGAGTTACATCTGTGCACTGTGAATAATCTGCTGACATTTTCTATTATCTGAGGCTTTTAATACTGCAAAATTATAAAAATAAAATGTCAGCGTGATATTTTCCATTAGTAGATATGGTGGACATTGGGTTTTAAAATTTTCTTGTTTTCTGGCTACTTAGGATGTGAAAACCTTCTTTTCGGCAAAGATTTCCGAATTACTTACTACAGTTATAGCACAGTTGACAGTCCACTGGTGTCTTTTCAGTGCCTAAGTTTTTAGGCTTCTCATTGATCTGAGAGCTACCCAATACTTACATAAATGTAGTGGCTGCTTTACTTAACCAGAGTCAATTTCTGTTATTTGCAATAAAAAATTCTGATGAGAACAGTAGGCAATCTGAGTGCTCATTCTGAAATTTGAAGAGTTTATTCTTTTTCCTTACAATTAAAAGATTGTGCCTGAATATGTCTAGGCCTGAATCTTTTCAATTAGTTTTTCCAGGCTCTTGCTGTAGACCTGCTCTTTCTTGATTCTAGAAAGTTTTCTTCTATTCTGTCTTTGATTATTTCCTTTGTGTCTACTGCTCACGTTTATTCATCTAGGATTATCCATTCTTAAACTTGATTCATTTGCTCTACCAAACATTATACATATTTTCATCTTTTCTGGGGGTGGGATTTGGGCCAGTTTCTCCAATTTGGTGATCAAAACACTAATTTAATTTTAGGTATGTAACGTCAGTTTGTCTCTTAGAGACTTCCAAAAATAATTCATATTTTGTAATGTATTATTTTCTTATGTCAACAAGTTTTATTTGTGTCTTTGCCTCAGCCTTAGCCTGTTCTTTTCTTACCATTCCCTGCTTATGTTTTTGTGTTGAAGGTGCCCAAGACCACCTCCAGATTTTATGATTCACTAGGAGGGCTTATAGGACTCAGCAAATAATTGTACGCAAAGTTATGATTTATTACATTGAAAGGATAAAAGGAAAATCAGGGGCTAAGTAGATGGAATGATGTCTGGAGAAAGCAGGTACATGCTGCTAAGGGTCGTCTTCCAGTGGAGTCAGACAGGATGCACTTCGTTTCCTGGCAACAAGTTGTGACAACACTTGTGAAGTGTTGCCAGCCAAGGAAACTCAATAAAGAATCAAATCCCAGATTTTTCTCCAGGGCTAGTCATGTAGACGCCCTCTGCCTAGCATGTACACAATTCCAGACTCCCAGAAAGGAAATCCGGTGGTCAGCATTGTTTTCACAAACAGTTTAGGCCCAGTGAACTGCTCTTGTCAAAGTGATGGGAACTCTTCAGAAATCTAAGTTCCCAGATGGTATCGAGGGCTGCACTTGTAAGCAGACCTTTCAAAGTATAGTCAGGCATGTTACATATGGTAGCTCTTTTCTGCAGTTTCATTAGTGGCTATTTTTTGAAACTTTTAAAAGATATCAGATACATCTGCTAAAATTTCCTTTTGTTTCTTATATAAAATTAATTTCAGAGATAAGCATGTATCCTAGAAAACATTTCTTTTTCCTTATGCTGCAGCATCTTTTAATAGTCTCTTCCTTTTTGAGAACTTTTTTGCTGTTTGCTCATTGTTAAATGAAGTGAAGTCTATATAGACTTTATATTTCCAATAGGTTATTAATGTTCTTAATTCGATCTTACTTTTGGGTCTATTAGTTCCCAGTCTCAAATCTAAACTTTAAAAATAAGTTGATATGAACACTCAATTTATGATGCCTAGCAAGCATCCATTTAGAGAGATATCTTCTAGGACGAACTTTGACCTCTCCCTCTGACTTTTGTGTTTTTATGGCTAATCTAGGGAACCAAAGATAGTTTTCTGTCCCTTGGAAAATGTTGTACTTTAAGTAATCCATCCCTTGGTGTGAACTGCTGTAGTTATTCAGTCTGCTTTTCAGTAGCTGGCTACGCTTTTGGGATGCAGCAATATTCATTGATTTCTGCTTTCAGCGATGGTGCATACTTGGCTCTATCCTTACTAAAAGATATTCTTTCAGTTTGGATCACATTAGGAGACAGATGCCACGTAGTCATTCAAACAGGCAAAGCTTAACATAAAATATTTTTAAACTATAATAGGAGAATAATTATAAAAATGTAAAACAAAGTATAAATGTATTCTGTGACTGAGGGAGAGTACCCAAGAAGGGCAAATGTGGAGGAGAGCCCTTCTCCACAAGGTTGTGATTCAGACATTGCTGGAGAAGGTATTCGTTGCAGCCCACTAGGTGGTGCCTCCATGCTTGATTGAGGTGGCCCTTCTGAGTTGTCCTTCAGGTTGGGAGGAGGGGGCTGGACTTCATTGACCAGTTATTAGTTGCAGGCTGCCCCAGGGAGAGCCTTTGACTTTAGGCAATGACAAGATGGCACTCTGTGGTGACAGAAGAGAGACTTAATGGTATGGCACGGGGTATGTTTGGTCAGAGTGGTGTATACTGGAAAGGGGTTTTCAGATGATGTAAATCCATAGCTGGGGAGCGAAAAAAAAATCATTTATTCTGGATGTAATTAGTTTGCCCTTAGGATGATCAAGGTGGAGCACTAGGGAATGAATCAACAGGAGCATCTGGTAAATCTGAAATTGCTTGATTGTCCTGAGTATCTCCCACTTTAGTATCTCAGACTGATGAGTTATCCAGCATGAATTTAATACCTCGGCTAGACAGGATGTGGCTCAGGCATTTCAAGTCAGACATTTGGTCTGGTATCTGGGAGAGTTCATTAAATGCTAGCAGATGGCAAGAATGTTGCACAGGCAGAAGGATATTGCCATGTTTTTCAACTTGTCCTGGTGCATCTGGAAGGTTCTCTCTCTCTCTCTCTCTCTCTCTCTCTCTCTCTCTCTTTAATTATCTCAAAAGAGAAAGGTTTTTGAAAACACTCAGCATTGTTAACTTGGTTGTTAATTAAAGGTAGTTTTTTGTTTTTGAAAAAACACTATCAGTTTTGATTTCCTTTGATAGTGTAAATTAGTTAAATATTTCAATCAAAAAGCATTTATTTGGTGCTGTTGAGCATATAAAAGAAGCACATTAAATTCAGGGTTCACATTCCCACCTGTGCCACATACTACTCTAGATATTAGGAATACAAACATAGGTAAGGTGCAGACCTCCCCCCTTTACCAGCTGTTACCCCAGAGAAATAATGCTATGTTAGATAGTATTGTTTATTTACTTTAAATCAGTTCAAAGTTGGGCCTTGAGGTGAGAGATAAACTTCAAAGGTTTGAAAGATTTGCTTCTGAAACTTTCATCCAGACCCTTTTCTTCTCTCCAGTATGGACACTATGATGGTCACTGTGACAGATAAAATTGATGCAGATGCTTTTAAGATTAGAAAATAACCTAAATCAAAATTTATCCTGAGCATAAGTCAATTATAAACCAAGACCACAGACCTGGAAAATCTCTAGCAGTACATGCAGCCTTTAAAAACTTCATAAACAATTTAACTTTACCGGAAAACAATCTCACGAGGTATATTTAACACACACACACACACACACACACACACACACACACACACGAAATCAGCAATAAAAGTACCTTCTGTGGCATCATCATTTCTTATATTACAATGTTGTGTGTATTCTAAAAGAAACCTCATATCTTTTTAAAAACATAAGTTAGAGTATTTTTAAGTACTTAAAAAGACCTTTTTATATCCTGCCAATTTTTGTCTCTTGAGTCCTGATTACCAAATTGTGATCTAGATTCCAGTTTTGTTTACATCTATCACTTTCACATAATATATACACACTTTACTCAGTGGATTAGTGTGATCTGTCTTTGTGCATAAACCGGGGGAAAGGGAAATCATATCTATGCTTTGAGGAGGCCTTGAGATTTATTTTTAGTTTGTAAAGCTTATTAAAATTCTGTAAATTCTGTGCTCTGATTGGTAAGGGATTAGACATATGGTTGTTGCAATTCTATTATTTACAAAGAAAATTTGACTTGTTCTTTTGTAATTATTTAGATTTCAATATTAATAGTTCATTATGCAAGTTGACACATTAGTTCTAAAGTTATGTAAGTGAAACCAGTGTAAGGGAAAGTGTTTTATTAAAATAAAAAAATGCTGTATAAGAGTAACACCGAGACATAACATTTAGCACACACATCTCTTCATGGGTGTTATGATTTTATTTCATTATGTGAAAAGTATTTCGTGATTGTTAATGAAAGAGTTTGTGAATAACAAACATTTAAAATTTTTCTTAATTGGTTTAACTTAAAAGATTCTATTTTAGTTGTTCTGACCATTTATAATTTTCCTTTGTTATGTTCTCCATGTTTTTTTTTTAATTTACAAGACTTTATTTTCTGGGCTTTTCTTATTGTCATTAACAGAATGTTTTGATCCTGCAATTGAATCTGGAAACTCTAACATGTCTAACATCTGCTGTATTTTTAAAATGGGATTTAATTTTTCAGTCTTACTTTCTGTGGCTTTATTGTTTTTTATGGGCCCATGCTGATAATATTAGTCCTTTATTTCCATTCTCCTTTGAGCTGAAGTTAAGAAATTACATTCTCCTGAAGAGTCATAGTAAAACATATTTTCTCGTTACTAAAAAAAAAAAGGACGATTGCTTATTGTGTAATTTCCTCCACCCAGTAATATGAGTCATGGAAGTCACCCAAAAGGATCAAATCATTAGTCTGAACCATCTATCTCACATCTCTTAGCAGTGCTGTGTCCTTAACCTACCCTTGTCTATATTAATATTAACAGACTGTGCAAAATCCCCAATTTCTATTCCTATTTTATTTATTCTACTTTGATTTTGTGCCATCGTGACCTAGAGTTAATCAGTTTTCTGCTGACCTAACAGACTTAATGTCTAATTTGTATTCATTTACTTTTCAATACAAAATGCTTCAGTTGTAAGTTTTGTTACTTTCTGATGGTTTAATTAATATACATTTCAATTGTATTCTTTGCTATTCCAAAATGTTATTTTCATATAACTGAACAGTTGCTTCCCCTGAAAATGGATAAAAATATAGTAGTATAATAGAAAGACAATGTGTATAACAAAAAGATGACAAATGCCAATTAATATACTATTAGATATTGAAAATGGTAAATTATTGCCATTTAAGAATGATAATTTTTATCTTGTGATTGTAGAGTTATTCAAGGATGTTTTTTCATATGTTTTCCTGACCAAACGTACCTTTTATTAGGTTGGTGCAAAAATAATTGTGGTTTAAAAGGTTGAAAATAATTGCAAAACCTGCCATTACTTATGCACCAACCTAATATTTTCTGTTTTTCAGTCCAATACAACCCCGACCCCCTGAGACACACACACACACACACACACACACACACACACACACACACACACACACAAGAGCATATCAATATTTACATACATACTAGCACTTCGGGCATTTTTATTTTAGAGAGAATTTTCGGGAAAGAACCAGAGTTGTCAAGTCAAACATATGTGCATATAATGTGCCTAGAACAGTGTTAGTCATTTTGAGGGTTACACAAATAATAGAAAATATTGTCCCTAAATCATAAAGATAAGTAATACTTCATGGGAATGTAGAAAATAGTTTAGAACAACGGACTTGAGTGTCCAAGACCATCTGTACTATGAGAATTCAGAGAAGAGAAACAGTCTGTGAATCCTTTGTACCCAGCCACATAGAGGCTTTCTTGTTTATAATCATCATAGAATTAATAGTAGAAAATTATGCCTTGGCAAATGTTGAACTTATTTGAAACTACCCATTTTATACAATGGAGCCCCAATTTATATTTTCTGTCTTATTTTCTCACTTGCCCTTCCTCATACCTGATTTGTCAGACATGGAAAGGATGTTCACATGGCCACGATCACGCAATCCCTCTACCCTGTACTTATCCTCTCATTCGCTCAGAATTTTTATCTCATGAGGTGTTGTTGCTTAAATGTTGGCGCTTCTCTGAATTCTCTCCTCTTCTTTCGCCAGTTGGAAATAATTACTCCTTCGTTATTTCTCTAAACACCTTATTTCTGTATCTCTGTAATGCTCATAATTTTGGCCTAGTTTTACTGTCTAGTTACATATCTACATGGGTCTTTATACTTTGAATTCAGTTTGTATTTATCATTCCCTTCTATCACCCTCAAGTGTAGTCTTGTAGATAATAGTTGCTGATCAACAGAAACTTAAAAATCTATAATGAGTTTGTTTGATATAGTGCATATAAATCATATAATTTAAATTAAATTAATTTGAGATAATTAATTAATTTTATATTAATTAAAATATTCCCCACAAGGAAACTTCAGGCCCAGATGGTTCACTGTTGAAAATCCTTTTTTAAAATAAAGGATAAATAATGGATGTTCCCAAGTTATTATATTGCAATACTAAAGACATTTCACTCGCACACAAAACTATGCATCAATACTACTCATGAACACACTATCCAAAATCAAACAAAATAGTAACAAACTAAGCCCAGCAATATGTTAAAAAAATATTATGCATCATAACCAAATGAGGTAAATGTCAGATAGGCAAGGTTTTTTTTTAGCAATCTAAAATCAATGAATGTAATTCACCTTATCAACAGAATAAAGAAGAAAAAATATAAGTAATTATAGGAAAAGCATTTATTCATGATACCAGCTCTCAGTAAACTGAGAATAGTCAGGCTATTTTTTCAGTGATAATTGATTCCCAAATCCCCATTCATCCTTTGTACCTTATTATTGTGTGTCTTCGGGGAAGTTACTTAAGGTCTCAAAACCAGTTTCATTCTTTTCAGATATTCTAAAATTTATATGCAAAGTCAGAGGGCCTAGAATAATCAGAACAATTCTGAAAAAGGACGGATTTGGAGGACTCTGATTCCAGACTTACTATAAAGCTACAATAATCAACTCATTTGGTATTGGCATAAAGAAAGAATTACAGATCAATAAAACAGAAGAGAGGAGTTCAGAAATAGACTCATACACATGGTCAATTGATTTGAAAAAGTTGCAGGGCACTTCAATGGGGAAAAGATAATTTTTTTAATGAGTTGGGCTAGACAACTTCTATCCATATAAAAAAATTAAAATAGACCTCAACCCTTAACTCATGCTGTACGTGAAAATTAACTCAATGTCGACCAAAGACCAAAATGTAAAAATAACAATATTAAACTTAGAAAATATGAAAGAATATCTTTGTGACTTTGGGGTATGCAAAGGTTTCTTAGATATTACATAAGCAGCACAAAAGATATATGCCCAGAATAGAGAATATATATATATATATTTTAAAACTTACAACTCTGGACATCCACATGCAAAGGAATGAATCTAGACAGACCTTATGTTCTTCACGAAAATCAACTAAAAATGGATCACTGTAAAAAGCCTAAATGTAAGAGGCAAAACTATAAACCTCCTAGATGATAACAAAGGAGAAAATCTAGATGACCTTGGATACAGTGATGACTTTTAAAATTCAATACTGAGGGCATGATTCATGACAGAAATAATTGATAAATTTGACTTCATTAAAATTAAAACTCTGCAAAAGACAATGTAAAGAGGATGAGAAGATAAGCCATAGATTCGGAGAAAATATTTTCAAAACATATATCTGATAAAGGACTATTATCCAAAGTAAACAAAGAACTCTTAACACCTAACATTAGAAAACAAACCATCCGACTAAAAATGGGCCAAAGACTTTAAGAGGCACCTCACCAAAGAAGATATACAGATGGAAAATAAGCATATACAATGATGCTCCACATCATATGTCATCAGGGAAATGCACATTAAAACCACAATGAGATATACCATTACACAGATAGTAGAATGGTCAAAATACAGAAGACTGGCAACACTAAATATTGGGTGGGATATGAAGCAAGAGGAACTCTCACTCATTGCTGGTAGGAATGCAAAATGGTACTGACTCTTTGGAAGACAGTTTGGCAATTTCTTACAAAACTAAACATAGTCTTACCATATGATCCAGAAATCTCTCTCCTTGGTATTTACTCAAAGGAGTTGAAAACTTATGTCCACACAAAAACTTACACATGAATATTTATAACAGCTTCATTTATAATTACCAAAAGTTGAAAGAAGCCAAGATGTCCTTCAGTAGATAAATGGATAAACTGTGGTACATCCAGATGATGGAATATTAGTCAGAACTAAAAGGAATGAGCTATCAAGCCATGAAAACACAGAAAACAAAATCTAGTGCATGTTACCACGTGAAAGAAGCCAATCTGAAAAAGCTACATACTGTATGATTCCAACTACAGGACATTCAGGGAAGGGCAAAACTTTGCAGACAGTAAAAACAATGGTTGGGTTAGGAGGATGGATAGGCAGATCTTTAGAGCAGTGAAAATACTCTGTTTGATACCATAATGATGGATACATGTCATTAGACATTTGTCCAAACCCATAGAATGTACACCACCAAGAGTAAACTGTAATATAAACTATGGACTTTGGTGATTATGTTGCATCATTGTAGGTTCATCAAATGTAACAAATGCACTACTCTGGTGGCGCAGTTAATAATTGGAGAAACTGTGCATGTGTGGGGGCAGGGGCTATATGGGGATTCTCTGTACCGTCCTTTCAATTTTGCTGTGAATCTTATACTGTTCTAAGAAGAAAAATCTTCAAAAAAAATTAATAACATCTTACAATTCTACAATTCAACAACAAGAAGTCAAATTAACCCAATTAAAAATAGGCAAAGGATTGTAAAGATTTCTTTCACACACACAGAAAGTTCCGTGTATGGCCTTCAAGCACCGGAGACGATACTTATCACATTTGTAATCACAGAAATGGAAATTAAAAACACTATGTGATACCATTACACACCCATTAGAATGACTAAAATTAAGTGTTGCTTGAATGTGGAATTACTAGAACTCTCATACATAGCTAATGGGGATGTAAAATGGTACAGAGATTTTGGAAAATGTTTGAATAACTTCTTACAATGTTGAAGATACACACTTGCCATCTGAGTTGGCATTTTGGTGTTTACCCAAGAGAAACAAAAGCTTATGTCCACAGACAGACTTTTCTATGAATGTTCACGGCAACCTCATTCGTAGTGGCCCCAAACTGGAAGCAACCTCTGTGGTCCTCGATAGAACAAGGTGTAAACAAATTTTGAAATATCCATACCTTGGAATACTACTTTGCATTAAAAAGGAATAAACTACTGATAAGTGAAAAATAGAGATGAATTTCAAGACCATTATGCTGAGTGAAAGAAGCCAGACATAAAGTATATACTTTATGATTTCATTTTTTATGAAGGTCTGGGAAAAAGCATGTCTAACGTGATGACAGAAAATGTATTTCTGGGGCCAGGGGTAGATGAGTATTGACAGGGAAAGGAGCACGAGGGAACCATTTGTGATGACGGAAATGATAGCTATCTTGATTATGGTGGTTGTTACACAGGTTTATACATTTATCAAAAGTTGTCAAACTGCAGATCCAGAATGGATGCATAGGATGTATTTAAATAAGGCCTTAATAAATTTGATTTTTAAAAGAAACTATTTGAAAAATAGTATTTGTTTATATAAAATGATCTGTCATGAAGGGTAGTGTAGTTTCCAAAAGTTACACATTTTACCCTTTACACTAAATCTTGCTGAAAGAACAACCTGAACTTGAATAAACTTTCTACAGTAATCTTCACTTTTTAAAAATTAGTCTCTTGTGGATAAACCTGACATCAGTTTTGATTTCTCTCTCTCTAATTTTGCAGTAATAAACAGTATTATTAAGCCAGAGTCAGCTAACTGAACAAAAGTTTTAAGAGATAATAAGAACATACAAATTGATTGTATTAAAGTAGAATAGCAAACCAAATGCATTCCTCTGTGAAGTTTTCCAGATGGCTATGCAAAGGATGTCAGCTATATAAACAGGTAGTAAGTAGGTGGGGACAAAATGTGTTGAAACTGAGAGTTTTGGAGGAATTACAATGAACCTCATGTACTATTAAAAAGAGAACAGCTCTCCTTAATCTAGTCTTCAATATTTCTTGCAATGAAAATAATTGCTTTAATAGCAATTCTATCTTTCAGTAAACATGAAATACTTTTGATACTTGCAAATCCCCAAGTTTAAAATATCACCTTGCAGAATAACATCATTTTGGCGTGTAGATGCTAGGAGGCGGACTCAGCATACTCCTTGGCACAAAAACTTAGTTTTCTTCTTCCTTTCTTTTCCTTGCAGATATAAATGCAGTTTAGAATTCATAGCTAACTCCAAATAAATCAGATAGAAATTTTGTTTTCCAGAAGACTTAAATGTTGCAGGTTTTTTGAACTTCAGTAACCTGGAGCAAATGGCAGAGGTGAAAAGATTCTGTAGAGCATTGCAGTTATTTTCAGAAAATTTTAAACAGATGGTTAGTGTTAATAAGCTGATAAAAATGTTACATTGGACACTAAGTTTCCTGAGCATAACTAATGTATTAAATTGTAGCATGTGATCTCTTTTCTTGGGACTGAATTTAAGATAAGTGAGTCTGCTCTTTTAGACTAATATGATCTCTGACCTGTATTTGTTTTATCATTGGCACTGTTACAGTTTTGGTGTAAATAAACCGCCTTAATATCTTACAAGTTCCTTCCTTTCAGTGCCCCTGGTAGGTCCTTAGATCCCCAATTTTAAAAGTACTATAAAAAATAAAATACCCCAAACCAGGAGCTCTTAATGCTGTGACCAAAGGTTGAAGTTCTTCATAGGATGTAAGTGTCACTCAATAATGCTGTTTTCCTGAGGGGAATATAAGATTTATCAGTGAGTGGTGATATGGGAAAGTAAATAAATGTCTCCCAAGTTTTGTTTTGTTTGTTTATTTGTTTGTTTTTTTAATTATTATGGATCTATCCTTTTTTGGTGTTTTGCCTTTTAAATTTACAAAAAAAAAAATAGTATTCTTATATAAGGTCATATGTGTAATGGAACTGGCTATACAAGTTTGGAGATAAGGTATACATTAGGGTTAAACTGCTCTCCATAATATAAGGCAGAGAAATTTGAAGAACGAATAAAACTGTGGGAGGAAATAGACACCAAGGATGTTGGGCATAGCTTGGTGGAAGGGAAGATGAAAACACCTGTGTACCCAACCGTCATTCCAAGGACAAAATACCATGTTTCCCCGAAAATAAGACCTAACCGGACCATCAGCTCTAATGCATCTTTTGGAGCAAAAATTAATGTAAGACCCGGTCTTATTTTAATATAAGACTGGGTCTAATAACATAACATAACATAACATAACATAACATAACATAACATAACATAACATAACATAACATAACATAACATAACATAACAACATAACATAACATAACACTGGCCTAATATAATATAATATAGTATAATGTAATACTTATATTAATTTTTGCTCCAAAAGACTCATTAGAGCTGATAGTCCAGCTAGGTCTTATTTTCGGGGAAACACGGTATATTTGTTGGGGAGGTATTAAGTTGTACAGTTTGAAACCCATTCTCTTTCTCCACTATAGAGTTTTTGGTAAAGTCTAAACTGCTTGCTAATGATTGGTGTGACTGCTCTGTTTAACGAAATCAAGTAGCTGCTGAGTTCAACATTAGTTTGAATATGAGCCGAACACAATGAGAGCAAGTGAATAGAGGGGAATCAGAAGATACAGGACACTACGATCAGGGTTGCAGTTAAATTGGTGCCTCCTAGAATTGGTGAGAATGTTCACATTAATAATACACCTCTGAGGGCAAGCTGGCATTCATTCATTCATTCATTCATTCATTCATTCATTCATTCAACACATATGGAATGGAAAGTTCCTTAATGTTCTAGGCACTGTGATAAAGCTCTGGGTTTGTGGTAGCTAATCCAACAGACATGTCTGCAATCCTGCACCTTTTATCTGAGTAGGGATGAGAGATACTAAACCAAAGTTACACAAGTAACTGTAAATTATAATTGTGATAATTACTATTAAAAAAGTGGGATGCTGGTGAAGCATGTAAGAAAGGAAACAAATTTTGACTGGGACAGCAAGAAAGCCTACCAAAAGAAGTGAATTAAATTCGTACCTAAAGCACAAGTAAGACTAAATCTGATGAACACAAGGGAAGAGAATACTCCAGCCATTGGTTTACTAGGATCTGGTACAATCTCAAGCAACAGAAAAATCTAAAATGACTTAAAAAGAAAATCCTAATAGCTTAAGACGGAGAAGTTTATTTCACTCCCACTTGCAAAGTTTAGTGCTAGGCAGCCCAAGTCTCACCAGTATGAGAACCCAGGGATTCTCCTGTTTTATTTTTTCCACTGTGTATTGTCTTCTAGTTCCAAGAATACCTCATGTTCCAAGATGACTGCTTCAGCTTCAGCCATTTTATTAGCATTCCGATCAGCAGAAAGAGGAAGGCAGAACATGTTCCTTCATGTAAGAACCCTTCTTACAGCCCAAGGTTATAACTTAATCTTGTGGCCACCCTTCGCTGCAACAGAGATTGGGAAATGTGGTCTTTATTCAAAGCAGACATAAAAGTTAGGGTTCTATTACTATGAAAAAAAGAGGATGAGGCATTCAGTTCTTAAAGCCCAAGGGGACAGGGGAGAATGTATATTGGGGGACAGCTGACAGCCTCTGTCAGAGAAAACCATTTGTGATTATGTGAAGTTCCAGGTAAGAGGAAGTTTGGTATATTCATGGGAAAGAGACAGCGTAGTGTGTTTAAATGTTATGAGCAAACGGGAAAAAGGGATGAAACGATAGAGACAATAAAGGCAAATAATACACAGCCTCTAGGATCATGTTAAGAATTTTGAATTTTGTCAGAAGAACAATTAGAAGGCATAGAAGGTTTTTAAGGAAAAGGGTAACATATTCACATTCTCATATAAATTTTTTTCCTCTGGTGACTTGTGTGGCGAGTAGGTTAGAGACAACATTGGCAATATTTACAAAGTCTAAAATAGTTGTACTCTTTGGCATACAATTGCATATTTATGAATTTATCCTGACAAAAATCATCATACAAGATTACAAAGTTTGGAAGGACATAACACTGAATGTTCACAGTGGGAATGAGTTTAGGAAAGCTTCGCTTTCTCCTTTATAACTGTTTTGAATGATTGTTTTTATAATAAGCATGTGTTACTTTAACTTTCGTTGAAGATCAATAATCAACTTCATTTAAAAAAGCACAGAAAGGCTTGTGGCTACTCTGCAAGGTAGTCCAGGTTGCTGACTCCCATTCCAAGTGGACTTCATTTGTTTTCATCTCCATTTCTGATGGTTGCCTCCTTCCTGGAGTCTGACATTTTCCTGGTCCCTTTGTATTGATAGTTCTGTTAGACTGTTTTCTTCTTTTCAATTTGGTTTTGCCTTCCTGGTGGGATGAGGGACAACCTTGACTCATTCCATCATCCCGTTTCCCCACTCATACATTGCTCTCCTATATCCTGGCTAAATTGAGCACCTCAAGTTTCTGCTTTTCTTCCTGGGACATTTGGACAGGGTGGGGATATCCTTGTATTTTCTCTTTGCCCTATCGCCACCATGTTTCTAAAGGCACGTGTTAGAGTTGACCAATAGGGATTAAAGGGGTTTTGTAAGGTCATAACTGGCCCTTGATTCTTTTCCTGAACTGCATACATTTTAACTGCATTGATTTATAGCATTTTAAACTGAAAAAAAGAATTTAAAAGCTGTCAATTATCACATAACACAGAAATTCCTTTATGGACATTCTGAATATCTTGAACATCTATTGTGGCTTTGAAGAGCTCTAGTAATTAGGAACTTCCTTCCATACATAGTCTAGTAGAAAGATTATAGGACCTAGAGTCAGAGGAAATTGGATTATAATCTGGCCTCATTTGTAGGATGATCTTGCAAATTGAGTAACATTGAGAGCACTAGTTTCTTCATTTATACAATGAAGAAAATCCCTACCATACTTTACTTGGCTATTCTATATCTGAAAACATTTTCTAAACTATAAACTACTGCTATAGACAGTTGTTGCATTAATTATGTTTATATATATAAAACATATAACTATGTTATATATAGTACTATATATAATATATAATGATTATATAAACATAATGTTTTATATAAAATATATGAAAAAATATACACAATACAATATATAATATATGATGATAATATAATATATACTATTATAATATATTAAACTATTTAAATAAAAATATTACACATTTTCATGTCATACAATTTTTATATTATATATAGATACCACCTCACAAGGAAATCCATTTCTTCCATGTTCGGTTAATGTAGTTACTCTAGAAGTATTTTTCTTTGATTGAGCTCAAATTTGTTTCCCCACAGTATTTATATAGTATGACATTTATTCTTTGAAACACTGTAGAACTGGTCCAATATTTCTTCTGCATAATTACTATGTATTAACCAAGAAAGCTAATAGGCTCAAACTTTATGTAAATTTAGGTTTATATTCTATGGAAGAATTTCCTGACATCTGGAACTTTAGGAACATAGTTGGATCTCAAATAAAAGATTTAAAAGTCATTTGAAATAAAGGAAACTCTGAGTTGGTATGCTCCTGGGTCTTCTTTCCCACATATAATTGAAGAGAATATTTAGTTTGATGAGATATTTTCCAAGCATCTTTAACTGTAAAGCAGTGAAGTGGAAAATTATAGTTTTACAAGCAAATTTATATACTGTCTTTAGGGGGCAGTACGAAACCACTGATAGATTTTTTTCTGCTAATGCTACTTCTTGGTAATGGCTAATAGAAAATAAAATTAAAATAACAATAACGAGATTTGTGATACAATTGTATACACCCCTTACTATTAGTAACATTTTCTAGGTAGTCAAGTGAAAATGATAGTTTGAAATTCATTCAATAATTCATTCAACAAATATTAAAATCCATTATGTACAACACCTTGTAAGAGATACAAGTGTGACTAGGCAATATTTGCTTTCAGATAACTAGGATAAGCCATACGTGTGTGTGTGTGTGTGTGTGTGTGTGTGTGTGTGTACATGCCTCTTTCAGGATAAAGATAATAAAAATAGCAATATTTATTGATTATGTTTTATGTGTCAGTCACTGTCAAGCAATTAATTTTATTCTCATACAGCCATATCAAGTAGGAATTATTATTACACCTACTGTGCAGATAAGGAAACTCAGGATTAATAAGATTAAGTGATTTGCTTGCAAGTAGCAGAGACAGGACTTAAATCACACTAAAAATGTAGGCTAATAAGCAGGAGAGTTGAAACTTGAATCCAGAACAAATTTTAGAGTCTAAATTCTTAACCAGTATATGCTATACAGAGGAGTAAGATGGAAAGCATGATAAACAGCATGGAGCATGATTAGGAAAGGGTAAACAAATTCCTTTGGTTATAGTCTGGGGTGAGTATAATAGAGTAAGAAAAAGGCTGAAAAAGGCTTTGACCATAGAACCTTGAAGATAGATTCAGGAATCTGGATATTATTTGCTGTGCAATGAGAAGTAATTGGTGATTTATAACCAAGGAAGAGACATAAACAGAATTTTTCTTTGGGGAGGAGAGTGAGAAGAAAAGAACTGATTTACCTATGAAATGTTGGTAATTCTTATCCAACTATGTAACGATTTATAGTGCCATGCCATGGCAACCATGATGTGTCAAACGAATAACTGATCATGAGTTGGTGAAGGAGGAACCTATTTGACCATGCTATTCATTTTTGTAGATAGCATTGATCAAACATACAGATATTCTTGATATTATATTAAGGTTTTAGACATCCCAAGACTTTTTTTACCTAGATGATCCGTGGGATCAAAAATCCCAGTGATTATCACCTTGTAGTACTGATTTGAGAAATGTATATTTATGAAAGTATTAACTATGTACCAAACTACAGAAATTTTCACTGGTGCTGTCACAGATAGCAAAATGCTTTTGCTAGTATCATCATGTAGTTGAAATATATTAACAAATATGTTGTCGTTTTAAACTGCAGTTGCATTAGCTTGGTTGTTCAACACACACCTTTTACAGGTTATTGTGCTGAATGAGAGACAATGTGATGTAGTAGTTACACAGGGTAAGCTCTAGACTCAGGAAGTCTGAGTTGGAATCCTTTGTCATTTACCAGCTCTGTAACCTTGAGTTTTACATGACCTCTCTGTCCCTTAGTTTAGTGTTTTCCTCAAGGGTTGTTTGTGTGAATTTAAATTATGAATAATAGTGCTCAATAGATTGTAGCTATTATTATTATTATATGTTATAAACAGTCAGTGATTGGGGGATTATTTAATTTAATTTCTCACTTATTGAAAATTGATAAAGGGAAATTTAAGATATGAATGCCTACAACAGTCTTATAAAGTCTTACATTCTATTTTTAAAAGCAAGTACTTTTTGGGGGGAATAGGTGCTCTTTACAATTCAATATGTAAAATATCTTTACTAACTTCAGTAATCAAGATCTATCAGTATGTGTTAAACACTATGTTCTGAAGATTTTTAGAAAACCTGCTGTCTCCTTTTTTTCTAAAATTTTCTCTCTGCTGAGCATTCAGTAGGCTCTTTGAATGTGGAATTTTTGTTTAGTTCTGTCAAAAATTCTTGCATTATTTCTTTGATAATCTCCTACCATCTCTACATGGACCTCTTAGTTTGATGCCCTAGTTTTCTTAACTTGTAACTTCTTTTCATCTTCAGTTCTGTCTTCTGAGAAATTTCCTCAAATTTATTTTCCAACTCTTCTATTGGATTTTATGTATTATTTGTTTTGTAGCATTCTGTTCTTGTTTCAGGGATGCAAATATCTTCTATCTCTCTGATGATGCTATTTATAACTTTTTTTTTGTATACTTATTTTTGGTCTCTGTTAAAGGCTTCCTTCAAATATGTGGTGATCTTTGGTTTCTCAATCAAATTTAACTAAAAACTTAGAAACTGTCTATGTGGGCGGAGTTTGTTGAGAGGTGGGCTTCATAATAGGTGTTAAGGGATAGACCCCCACTATTTTCCTAGGTCCCTATAGATTTCTTTTATTAGGAGGTTAATTTGTGCAGAGCGGAATATATTCTAGCCTCCTACCTGGAGGGTATAAATCTAGCTGCCATATTCTCTAAGGTAAATGTGGAGAGGTATAGGGGTGGATTGAGAATCTTCATTTACTACATAGGTATTCACTTAATTCCCTTGTTTTCAGAGAGATGCTCCTCTGCTCATTGTACATGTATTGTTAGAATTCATAATGCCTTTGTGTCAACCTCACCAGAGAATAAACCTCCAATTTCTTGTCAAGTGGTAAAGGTTTAGTTTCTTGGCTGGGTAAAAAGGAGCTGAGTCTAGAGGTCTAACTTTCTCTAATATATACGCGTAGTTCCCATCTTGTTTTAGTCCCACCTGCACCTTTACCTTCACAGGTAGTCGATGTCTTCAATTGTTAAGTCTTTTTGAGGGTGCTGAGTCATAAACAGGCCTGCTTCTTATTCTTTCCTCATAGGCACTTTGCTTTCAATTTTCTCAAATTTGCTAAGTCAGGTAATTTCTACCCACCTGTTTATCATTATCTAGAAGCTCATCCACTAACATCTTTCCTGTTGTCATTGGCCTTATGATTTCAACCACTTTTACAAACCCTTTGCTGTCATTTTAGTGGGATTTTGGAAGTAGCAAAAGTAAATATGTATGTTCAATATAGAAGTACTATGTTTAATTTTAACAGTAGTACATATATATGTAATATAAAATTTTATGAATCTTTTTTTTCAAAAAGAAGACTACCTTTTTGTGACATTGTGAAAAGAATGGGCTTTTTGGCAATTTCTATTTCAATAAAGTATTCTCATGCTATTCTTCTGATTGAATTTATAAATCATAAGATTTTTCTCATTTGTTGCTACTCAACTATTTTTTTTGGTCAACTTTTTTTCTTAGTGTTTCTCACGCAGTTTTTCCACTTTCAATTTAAAATTGAATTATGCAAGTGTTTTGGCTGATTCACATGGCACAACCACATAACTATGGTTAGAATTAAACTGACTTTTGCTTGCTAACATACACCGTAAGAAATTTATGCAATTTAATTGATGTTAAGATATCTAAATAACATTGATATAATATATTGGTATAATATAAATTTAATTTCAGAGAACTTCATCTACAATAAATTTGTCACCAGGAGAAGTGGAAGAAGAAGATGATGATGAAAACACATGTGGGCCCTCGGGACTCTGGGAAGCATTAACTCCTTGTAATGGCTGTAGGAACCTTGGCTTCCCTATTCTTGCACAGGTAATGGTTTGCTTTTCTTAAGGTACAAAGAACATAAAAATGGTTGCCTATGTTTTTAAAGAAATACTTTCCCTCTACCCCCAAAAATCCAATTAGTGTCTTGTTTACTATGTGATTTTTCTTCAGTTAAGGTCAGTAACATATTTATATAACTTGCTGTACATATATGCATGTGCAAACGCATACTTTACATAATTTTATTTGGTTTTATTTTGGTCATGAATCTAATTCCAGAGATATTGAGTTGTTTATGAGGTTTTAATATTTGTGATCCTAAAATATTTTATTTTAAAGAATACTATTTTGAAATTAAATCACAATTTTTATTAAAATAATAATACAAAATGATTTACAAGGAAACATAATAGGGCTCTTTAAAGGCATAGTTAGTGATTTTTTTTTAGCTAGCACAATGGAACATTGTAGAATAATGTGTGCCATTGAGGATAATGCAATACAATCCAAAAAAGGAGACCGGAACACTAAAACATTGACTACAATTTTGAAACCATTTCATTTTCATTGTCAATTTTATTTCTATTGTATCATCTTCATTTCTCACTGTGTGCTATGTACAGCAAGCCTTTAGAGAAATTTCAGAAATAAGTAAAATAAGCCCGAGTTAGGAAATTTGAAGCCACAATGAAAATATTTCTACACAAAAATAAAAAAGCACTTAATACAAAAAAAAAATGTAATAGCAAAGGTTTGTATGTGTAACTCCATAGAGCATGAGTGGAAGAATTAGTCCAGGACAGGAAATAATTCACAGTAATTATCTGGAATAGTGTTATATCTCAAAAAACATTAGTTTCTGTTTTGCAACAAATGTGAAGCAATTGTGTCTAAGAAACCATTTTTCATCTCTATGTCACAATTTGATCATAGCCACTCAAATTCCAATACGAATTTATTGTGAAGAACGAAATAGGATAATCAAATCAGCATATAGTATTTCACCTTAATATGAAATATTTATAGGACTTTAAGACATTTTATCTTTACTGTTACTCAACTGTGAGTTTCATAAATGTAGAGTATGTATTGCTCATGACCTATGTCCTCATGCCAATAGTTCCAGGTATATTGTCAGAATTAAGCAGTTGAATGAATCAGTGAACAAATGTGTATATTCTATGGTTTCATTTTTTCACTTAATGGTTTTTACATATGGAGTTTTAAGGGTATAGGACAAAGGGAATTAAGAAACATTGGTTTTATTTTGGTAATATACCCTCATCTGCTTAACAGTTTACCAGTAATTGAATGCTTTTATCTATATTTTTTGTTTCATAAAATTAACATCGTTGTATTTTAGATTTTTAAAAAATACAATTCTTGGAAAGTGTTAGGTATCTAAGCCATCAATAATATATGACTATATACTTCTCTACCACTTTACTAGCATTCATTTTTTAAAAAGAATTTATTTGTTAGACTTAGTAGTAGGATTGGTAGTAACTTGCTTTTGGTTTAAAATTTTTTAATATGAGATATTTTTCTTTGGCTATTTTTCTGTGAAGATTGGTATTGCTTCAATAAATATTGAATACTAATATTTTAGAAATTACGTTTGCTACAAAATGCTTCCCAGTCTGCAGCTTTTTTCTTAATTTGTATGTGTGTATGAGTGTATGTTGTGTAGTTTTTTAAACTATCAAATTCATTAAACTTCTCAATCTTATTTTTTGTTCAATTCATCTCTTCTAGAATTCCTATTAACAAATTCCAAATACGGCTTTATATGTTTTTTTACTTGTTGATATCTAGTTTTTTAATGACTTCCCATTGGACAATAACTCACATTACACATTTTATTTCAGCCTGTTTGGTTTGTCTTTTCTTCTGAAATCTCTTATTTCCATTTTCCTATTTTTTAAAACCATATGACTCAGTTTTGAAATTTTTATATAAAATATGTGGTGGGAGAAATCATTATTGCATTAAAACTATTAGCTAACATGATTGCTTGCTTTTAAAAAATTATATTTTATAATTACTGTGTCAAGTATTAAAAGAATCCTTATTTGAATTGTTACTGCATTAAATCTATAAATTAACTTGACATGCAGTATACTTTTTATTTTTTTTTACTGTATTTAATCTAACAAATCAAGGTTAGAATTCTTTTACCAATGGTCTCACCTGCTCTTCTTTTACTAAAGTTCTCAATTTGTTTATGGACTCTCCCCTAACACATATATGCATATATATATATGTATATACATATATATGTATATATTTACAATAATATATGTATATATGTATATATTTACAATAAAATTGTTTAATGTGTGATGGTACAAAACTATAAAAATACTTTTACATTTTACAATCGAATTTATGCACAAATGATTAATTCCTTTAATATAGTTTAATACAGTTGTTATGAGCTGGAGATATATCAAATGTAGATTTACCTCACAACTTACAACAGCTTTGAATTTAGGATTTTCTAGGCATATAATTTTATTATTTATGAAATTTTAAGAAAACTTTTAATTTTGAAGCCACTTTTTGTCAGATCTGAAATATTTTGGAGGATATTAAAAATCATTAGGCTATAAACACTATACATATAAAGCCTCATTAAAAAAAATACACTACCTACAGTACAGGAGACTTTGATAACAGTAGAATTAGTACAGAGCTATGCAAATTTTTATATGCCCAGATTTGTTGGTTTGGAATAAATTATATTTATTTCACATTTATAACCCTTAACTTAATTGGATCCAGCAAGCATGTATCAAATTTCTTGTGCTAAGCTTAAGAAATATGAGGATTATGCAACTACAGACTTACCATATTTCCCCGAAAATAAGACCTAGCTGGACAATCAGCTCTAATGTCTTTTGGAGCAAAAATTAATATAAGACCGGTATTATATATTATATAACATATAACATTATATAACATAATATAACATAATATAATATATTATATTATAGACCTAGTCTTATGTTATAGTAAAATAACAGAGTCTTATATTAATTTTTGCTCCAAAAGACTCATTAGAGCTGATTGTCTGGCTAGGTCTTATTTTCAGGGAAACACGGCAATTAGGAGCCAGGTTACCTGTACATTCTGGTTCTGGATTATAAAACTATGTGATAAGAGCATTTGAGATCCTCCTTCTTGCCATGTCATCAGTTTGGCTCAAATGAAAAATTCTCAAAAAAAACCCCACAAAAACACCAAAAACCAAAAAAAAACCAACTATGTGATATATCACTTTTAAACTCTTAAATAGATTCTTTTACTTAGAAAATTATCTTATACTGCAAAATTATTTTATACTTCTAAGATTAAGTTCCAGTTTTTGTCTAGATTTTGAATTTTATATTCAGGTTTAATCTAACTTTTTATGTTTTTCTAGTTTTCCTATGGCATTCTATCCTTCCATTGTGACTACATTATTGAAGTTTTTACAGGAAGCAATTTCTTTCAAATTCATTAACATTTAGAATTCTAAATAACATCAGGGGATTATATAGGTTTATATAATATGTTGGGTACTTTGGTATAATTTCAAGCAGTTAAATAAGATTTAAGTTGGACAAAAAATTAGAAGAGAAATCACGTATGAAGAGATTGGGAAAATGAAGCCCTTTTTAGAAAGTATAATTAAACTCAAATTTGTTTTCAACACTCTGGAGAATAATAATCACTATCATTTATACAGTGCCTACTATGTGCCAGATATTTCACATGTATAAGCTCTAATTCTGAAAATAACTATTTAAAGAAGGAACAGGTAACCTATTCAGGGTCATAGTTAATGTTAAAATTGTTACAAACTATGATGTCATATTACTTTCCCAGCTTCATTTACATCATCCGTCTTCCTCTCGGTCGCTTCTGTCCCTGGTTATATATCTTAGAAATTTTAGAATTTTCTTTGACTAGCAAATGTAGATCATAAGTGGACGACCATCTTTGAGAGCAATCTTTAACATTTTATTCTGTCATCTCTTCATTTAATCATAAATATCAAGTGAAAGGAAAGTTAAAGATAATTCAGAGCCTGATATTCAACTGCCATTAGTTTTATGGCTGCCCTTTCCTGTTAATAGAGCATTATGTTATTAGAGCAGAGAATTTGAGTTGAATTTTATTATGGTAGATGATATTGCTTTCCTATAGTCTTGGATGAGATGTCCACTGGGTCCCATGTGCAACACAAGACTGTGAAGTGTTTTCTAAAGAGTCAGTCCTGCTGGGTGGAGTCCCTCTGGCCTCCATTCTGTTCCCTCATGTGCAGCCTTCACTCTGCAAGGCTGAGATAAGGGGTCCTGACACTGAGGCTTTAGCTGTTATTGCAAGAGGCCTGTCAGTAGTACACACTCATGCTGCCTCCTGGGGAGAGGCCAGCAGCTCTTACTGATGTACTGGATGTACCCTCTGAGGACAAGAAGGGATTACACAGCCCTTCTTTTTTTTTTTATTAAATTTATTGGGGTGACAATTGTTAGTAAAATTACATAGATTTCAGGTGTACAATTCTGTATTATATCATCTATAAATCCCATTGTGTGTTCATCACCCAGAGTCAGTTCTCCTTCCATCACCATATATTCGATCCCCCTTACCCTCATCTCCCACCCCCTACCCCCCACCCCCCTTACCCTCTGGCAACCACTAAACTATTGTCTGTGTCTATGAGTTTCTGTTTCTCATTTGTTTGTCTTGTTCTTTTGTTGTTTTTGGTTTATATACCACATATCAGTGAAATCACATGGTTCTCTGCTTTTTCTGTCTGACTTGTTTCGCTCAGCATTACTCTCTCAAGATCCATCCATGTTGTCACAAATGTTCCTATATCATCTTTTCTTACTGCTGAATAGTATTCCATTGTGTATATATACCACAACTTCTTTATCCATTCATCTATCGAAGGACATTTTGGTTGTTTCCATGTCTTGGCCACTGTAAACAAAGCTGCAATGAACATTGGAGCACACGTGTCTTTATCTCTAAATGTTTTCAGATTTTTTGGGTAGATACCCAGGAGAGGGATTGCTGGGTCATATGGCAATTCTATTCGTAATTTTTTGAGGAACCTCCACACTGCCTTCCATAACGGCACACAGCCCTTCTAACAAGATTAAAACACATTGAAAGCACCCACTTTGGTCATACTGGCTGCCCTTCTTCCTTGATCTGTGAAGGCTGCTCCTGCCAATGCTTTGTTTCGCTTCTGAGTCTGCAGACTGGCTGCAGCCACATCCATGGCACCTGCAATAGTGCCTATTGTCACCACTGCCCCTGCCACCACTCCTACCCTGTATCAGGCACTGTGGGCTTCGTGACTGAAGTATGTGAACCCTTGAGTACGGTACATGTGGGAGCCATGTTGAATTCATTCCTCCCCAGTGTAACCGTAATAGGTGGCTCCAGACCCTCCAGGGTTCATGTGAAGGTTCCTGATGCTCACTTGATCTTGTCTCTTCCATAGGAATGGAAAAGCGTTTTCCTAGGAGGAAGACAAAATAAGTGAACTAAAGAAAGTGAGACCAGAAAGGTCTGCTCCCTTCTATACCTCTAGCTAAACAAGAGCTTGTAAGAAGAATTTTGAGGTCTCAAGTCCAAGCTCCCATTTGGTGCAGAAATCCCCTCTATATTATCTACAATGACCGCAATGATCATTCCAGTTTTGCTGGAGCAGTTCCAGTACCAGAAAGAGCACCATCATAACTCATCAGTGAACAGCCTCATACATTTAAAAAAATACACTTGTGTTAGTATTTCTGCTGCTAAAGCGATATGCACTTTGTTTTATCGCTGCTAATAAATTGTGCACATGCACTCAAGGACATGGCATTGCCACTGACGCACACAAAACTCACTACGTGGCTGTCATGGAGAGACATTCTGTCCCATAGCATATCAGCCTACCTAGGTCGGAATAGTCTATATTCAAGAATAGATTGGGTGGTCACCATGCTGCAGAGGCAATACCATATCAATATGAAATGAGTTGCTGACAGCTAAGGAATCTCTGAAATATAGCCTGGGGAACACTGGGGAGAAGTACTAGGAATCTCCCCAATGTGGCATGGCTACCCAGTGGAGACTCATTTGGCCCTGAGCACTTCCAAACACAATGCATTTTTAGGTGAGCCTCAGTACCAAAAGCTCTGCAGGACCTTTAGCTGCTCTTCCAAAACAACCTGGCTCCATCTTCTGGAGACTGCACAGACTTACCTCTGGGCTCTTATTTTCTTCTTCCCCAAACCCAGTTATGTCCAGTGTGTCTCCAGCTGGAATGGCCCGGGCACCACTGTAAGCCTCCACTGGTGGTCTCAAGATGTAAATGAGGTTTTCCCAGTGAACAAAAAAATCGCTTGTATCTGAACAGGGACATAGCTGAAGGTAAAGAGAGCAGCCAGAGGCAAGCTTCAGGTGCAGCTTTTGTTTTGTACTGTTGTGGATGGATATCTTTACAAACTTCAAGGGAAACAGCCTGGTTAGCTCTAAGATCAGTGTAGGCTTGTTACCTGTTTCCTGGGTGGCAGGGCCATATCTATTATAGCCATCATAGCAGCTGGTAGGGCCAGCAGCACGACATCTGGCTGTGTGAGGTGGGGGCTGGTGTGGACGACGCCCACGGTCACCATTCTAACATGGTTGTGCACGTCCATCATTTCTCCTCTTTGGCTGACCTATATAAAGTCGCTCTCAAACATTGGTGCATACCTGAACATAGCATACTCCCCCTTGTACAGCTGTCGCTGCAGTTTTCCCACGGAGGTACTGACCGTGCCGGTGGCAGGGCTGCTTTGGGCTGTGTAATACGGTAACGCAGACTGGCCGTCCATGCCTCTCTTTTATCAAGGCAGCTCCTACGGGCTCCTCCGCACCTTCCTTACCACACCTTGCAAAGCATCCTGTTCCTCAGGTCTCTCTCGCAGGTGGTCTTCTGCAGGCTTTTTTGTCTCTGAGTGACTGAGGACAGGGTGGAGTCACTGATTACTGACTGCTTGGTGTTAAGAGACCAAGATCAGCTCTCAGATCAGACTGTGCCCTGTCTAGAGCGTGGAGATGTTGGGGTGTGCAGATATCGGGGTCCCAGTAGATGTCAGGGTACACAGAAGTCCAGGTGCACAGATATTGCTGTTCCCTCATGGGACACTTCCTTTTGAGCTAGACACATTGGTTCACAACAGCCCCTTGTCTTTGATTCAGCGACCTCCAATGTGAAACATATCCCGAGCTCTTCTCTTCTGGAAACCAAAGCCTCCATCTAGGCCTAAACCACCTCGGGACAGCTTTAGTCCTCTCCTGCCCATTGTGACCTGTTCCCATCACACACCCCTTTGTCCTTGTTGCCCAACAGCCCCTCCCTCAGAGCAGGGACGCTGTCTCCTCCACCTCACCTTCCCTCACCACACCACTCTGCCTGCCACAACTCAGCAGAGCACCCCTCCCCCTAGGACCCCATCTAAGCATCTTAACACATAATGGCCAATTGCTTTCAAAGAGAATTTTCTGTTAGGTCTGAGTTTACACATACTCTCTTACCCACCACTTCTAATTGTCGAAACTAGAATTAATTATAGATAATTTACCTTAAAAGAGAGAATTAGACAAGTTGGTAAACAGGTTAGTACAGGATGTTTATCAAAGTTTATTGTATCAAAAAGACAATAACCAAGAATAATATCTTACAATAAGGGGTTGGTTAAATAAATTATAGAGCTTTCTATAATAGAATATTCTGTATCTATAAAAAATGATTATATAGTTCCATATTTATTGAAATGAAAAGATACCGCTGACTTTTAAAGAAAAGGAGCAATTTCAAACTAGCATTATATGCATGGTCCAATTTCTGTAAAATCATGTATGTGTGTGTTTGAGTTGGAACTATGTTCAGTGAAATGTTTAAAGTGCTTATTTGGATGTTGTAATTTTAATTTTCTTCTTTATACTTTGTATTTTTATTAGGATAGTTATTATTTCTATTAACAGGAAGAATGAAGCTATTTTTTATTAGCAGTGCCTATTTTTACAGTCATGATAATTTTTACATTTTGACACACCTTCAAATTGCTGCTGAGATTTTTAACTTTTTCCCTAGACATCTGTACTGGGACTCTGCAGTGAAAAGAGCCTCAAACATTACATGTATTATACTCTATTCTTTGCCCACTATCAGATTGTATATAAAAAAGTCTGAAAAATTTTGCCAATTATTATAAATGATATCAGTGCAATAAAATTTAACTGTCTTTATTGATACAATATACCCAACACACACACACACACACACACACACACACACACACACACACACAGCACTAGTTTTTAGTCTTCAGTCTGTTCTATAGATCAAAACAAACATTTTACTTCTCTTTATATTGAAATATCTAGTTATTTATGGTAATATGAGTATTTTTCCTTTATTTATTGAAAGGCCTATTCATGTAACAATAGCAATTCTTACTAGCTTGCTCAAAGTCCTTGTATCTTAATTTCTACTTCATGGCTCTATTACTTATCTTATAATTAGCAAAAACTTACATTTTAATCAAACTAATATTTTAAAGGTATCCAAGTGGTGTGGGTATTTTTTGAAAGGAGTGCGTAGCATGGACACAGTATAATTTAATTTAGGTGCTTTTAAAAAGTAATGTGGAAATACACCAATTTTCTTAAAATCACTTTTATGCTGTACACATTTATTACCAGATATTTGTCTTAGGGTTCCTTTAGGGCACCAAGTTAATTGCTTTGTCTCCAGGGAAACCAGAAACTATATTTATTACTTGCAGGGCCTATGGACTTTCAGAATTTTTTCCTAATCTAGTTGTTAGACAAACAACAGCAGAACCTCTGTTATTTGGCCTGATAACCATCATGTGTAGCATTTTGGCAAATGCCTCTGTTTTCATGAATCTGGTGAAGTATATCTGCAATTCCTCTACTATTTAGAAAGCTACCTTGTTAGTATTTGCCACAATAATTAAGAAGCTCAGATGGCTAAACAAAACTCTACCTAATTCTTCTCATGTAAATGCCTCAGCTTTTCAGTTTGCTCTTAGAACAGATTTCCATAGAGTTTCATTAGATATTCTTGCAATACATTTATGCTCCCTCTCCTCTACACTCGAGTTTATGTCATTGGGTAAATCATTTAATCTCACTGTGCCTTATTTATCATCATTGAAATTGAGATGATCCTTAGGCATATCTTTCAACCCCAGAATAGTTATGGTTTTGTGATAGGGGTTTAATTAGTTTCTTCTCTAATAAAACTTCTACATACTTTGGAAATACTTCAAACAATAATAATGAGTCAAGGAATTATTCAGAAATTAACAGCCCTGGAAATTATGATTCAATACATAATATTATTTCGTTGCTGAATTTCTTCTTGCTGAAACTTTTAAAAGAACCAACATTTGAAATGCGGAAATGACAAAAATGATAGGTCAGTCAACTGGGCAGGCAATGGGGGCATTGCTTAAAACTATTGTAATCGAAAAGATGGGTTAAACATTTTAAACAGAATTCAGTTACTAATTAACACATGGTGGGCAGATTAACTCCCCCAAAAGAGGCCCACATCCTCATCTTTACAACCTGTGAATATATTACCTTACATGACAAAGGGATTTTGCAGATGTAATTAAGTTAAGGATCCTGAGATGGGGAGATAGCCTGGATGATCCAGGTGGGCCCAATGTAATCATTCTGGTCCTTATAAGAGAAAGGCAGGAGGGTCAGAGTCAGAGAAAGTAGTGTGATGATGGAAGCAGAGGTTGAATTAATGCCTCCATGAACCAAGGAATGGAGTTGCCTGAAAAACAAGGCATGGATTCTTCCCTAGGACCTGCTAAAGGAACCAGCCCTGCCAACGCTTTGATTTAGACCACTGACAATCACTTTGAACTTGTGACACACAGAACCATAAGAGAATAAATTTGTATTGTTTTAAGCTACCAAGTTTGTGGTCATTTGTCACAGCAGCCTGGAAGTGGGATGCTGCTGTAACAAATACATTAAAATGTGGAAATGGCTTTGGAATTGGGCAGTGGGCAGAGGCTGGAAGAATTTTGAATAGCATGGTAGAAAAAGACTAGACTGCCTTGAACAGATATGTGAATCTTAAAGATTCTGCCGGTGAGGGTGGAAAAGGAAGTGATATGGTAGAGAAAACCTATTTTGTCTTAGAGCACACCCGAATTGTCATAAACAGAATGAAGAAACATGGATATTAAAGGCACTACTCGTGAGGGTTCAAAAGAAACTGAGGAGAATGGTAGAGAAAACCTGTGTTATCTTAGAGAACATTGAATCATCATAGATAGAATGTTGGTAGACATGTGAATATTAAAGAGGCTTCTGGTAAGGACTGAAAAGTAGAAGAAGAACATGTGATTGAAAACTGGAGGAAAGGAGATACTTGTTACGTGGTAGTGGAAAGTCTGGCAGCATTGTGGTCTTCAGTTGTGTAGAAAGCAGAAGTAGGAAGTGGGGAACTTGGATATTTAGCTCAGGAGATTTCCAAGCAGAATTTTGAAGGTGCAGCCTGGTTCCTTTTGTTGTCTACAGCAAAATGTGAGAAGAAAGAGATCAATTGAATGAAGAACTTTTAAGCAAAGAGGAACCAGGACATGATGATTTGGGATTTTCTCAGCCTATCCAGATTGAAACAAGATGCTAAAATGTGTAGATTCACTGTCAAGAAAGTGTGTTCTGGAGAGAAAGACAAAAGTATGGCTGGACACCTTTTTTCTAATGCCTGAGTAGGATCAAAATATCAGGTTATTCAATCACATGGAAAGTTCTTTAAAGAGATGAGAGATGTGTCTCATAGATCTCCTCATTCATTTTAGCACCATCAGGAGATGGGAGTAGCTGAGAAAAACCTGTGGGGGAGCCTCTTGCTTAATGGAATGAATTCCCATGCTGTACATGGGATACCACAACATTTTGGAGTTTTGTATATTAGCAGAGACATTGCCGGCTTGGACTGAAAGGAACAGGAAAAAGATAAAACAAGACTCTTATCTTCCTAAACCCTTCCTAAAGGAATGGGTTCTTACAGGCAAGACACAGGATTATGAAATGACTCAGTTGCGAATATATGCTAACCTTTATGAAATAGGAAGTAAGACTCAGAGGTCATGGTTTGAGGGCCCAGAGTGTGGAGCTGAGAACTACAAAGGGTGATTCATAGGCCTGAAACCCAGTGGGGTTTGGGCAGTTGGTTTTCGAAATTGCTTATGATTGTTGACTCCCTTTTTTTCTTTTATTTCTCCCTCTTTGAATAGGAGTATCTACAATTGTTATCCTAAGCCTACCATTGTGTTTTGCGAGCAGATAACTCGTTTTCTAGTTTCAAAGACTCACAGATGGAGAGTAATTTAGTCTCAGGATGGATTATACCTAGAGTTTCACCTATACCTGATTTAGATGATCAGATTTTGGACTTTTGAGCTGATGATATCTAGATGAAAATTTGAGTTTAAGTTGATGTTGTAATGACTTAACACTGGGGGGATGTTGAGATGAGGTGAATGGAGTTCACATGTGAATGGATATGGATCTTTGGGGAATAGAGGATGGACCATGAGGAGAGAGCAATGCCTCCCTCCCACCATAAATATCCAGTGTTCTAATCTCTAGAACCTGTGAATATGTTAATTTATATGGCAAATGGGACCTTGCAAATGTGATTAAGATAAGGATCTTGAGATGGAGAGATTATCCTGGATTATGTACAGTGTTTCCCCCAAAAATCAGACCTAGCCAGACAATCAGCTCTAATGCGTCTTTTGGAGCAAACATTAATATAAGACCCGGTCTTATATTATAGTAAAATAAGACCGGGTCTTTATAGTATAATATATAATATAATATAATATAATAAAATATAATATAATATAATATAATATAATATAATATAATATAATAATAATACAAGCATAATAATTGTAATATAACTATAATGTAATATAATGTAATATATAATAATATAATATAATACTGGGTCTTATATTAATGTTTGCTCCAAAAGACGCATTACTGCTGATTGTCTGCTAGGTCTTATTTTGAGGGAAACATGGTAGGTAGACCCTATGTAATCACATGTTCCCTTATAATAAGGGAAGTAGATATGGTGAGGAAAACAGGAATTTAAAAAAGTTATATTGCTAGCTTTGAAGATGGAAGAAGGAGCTATGAACCAAGGAATGCAGGTGACCTCTTAAAAATGGAAAAGGCAGGAGCAAATTCTCTCCTAGAGTTTCCAGAAGTAGCCAGTCCTGCTGACACCTTGATTTTAGCCCTGCAGAACTCCTTTCAGATTTCTGATCTCAAAAACTGTCAGAGAGTAAATTAATGTTTCTAGCAGCTCAGTTTGTGGTGATGTGTTACAATGGCTAAAGGACACTAATGCAATGGCTGTGGAGATTAGGTCAGTAGACATTTCATGTATTACATATTCAGGGAACAGGTGCCTGTTGGCTGTATCTAGACAGAAAGTAGGAGATACAGGCATTTACAAAAAAATGTATTTTACCTTTATCTAGGTCTTTATGATTTTATAAAGCAGTCATTTTTATAACTTTTAAAATAACTGAACTAAAACTTTACTGTTGGAAAGGCTCCATTTTGTATATTTTAGGAAAGTTTTATGATAATGATAATAGTAATGTGTCATGCGGGAGACCCTGCTTGCTGCGCCATTTGTCATGCAGGGTGTCATACGGGGTCTCTGCTCCTGCTCCCCACATAAGAACGCAGGATATGGTGAGGCCAAAAAGGAACACCCACGGAGCCATAGGTAGGGGAGTCATACTACTATATTCTTACTGGCGGCTGGTGGAGACACAGGAAGCAGGATCCACACAATCTGCAACCCGCCGTCCTAACAGCAATCCGCGCTTGCCAGCCACCATCTTCTTGCTGGCCCCCATTTGATGCTAGCGTAGCCACAGCAGTTATATTAGTGGCCAATGGCTCACTGGTTACAGCTGACGGCCAACTAGCCACAGCTGATGGCCATGCAATCACAGTTGAGGCCATTTACTACCTGAGCCAGCACCTTTCTATGTGAGGTCGAGAGCCTGGAAACTGCTTTCTGGGGCGCTGCCCCCACAAATGTTAACAAGAATATCAAGCACTTACTGAGTGCCCAGCACGTGCCAGGTACAGTGACAAGTAAGCACTTTGCACTCCTTATCTCACCATCTCACTTCAAATTTCACTTGACTTTGAGAAAATTGAGTTTCAAGAGATTAAGTAATTTGCCCAAGTTTGCTTATTACGTTTGATTCAAAACTCATGTGAATACTTTTCTATGAAATTAAAATGTTTTGAAGAGGGCCCAGTTTCTCACAGTAAACTTGTGAACTGTCTACTGCCCAGTATTTGTCACTGTAACATCTCTTTGTTAAAGAGGATATCAGTAATTATTGGTATCACTCTTGTCAAGTGTGTATTCAATTGATTTATCATTTTTCATTGTGTTTCTGGGGCAGTTGAGCTGCTGAATATATTATTTATCCTACAGGTTAAAAAATTGATGGCTTCATGAGAATATCACTTCATTTAGAATCCTTCCACATTTCTCTATTCTATGCATTCATCCATCCATTTGTTCCAAAAATATTTATTGACTTTATTATATGTAGGATATAAAGCAGAAAAAAGTAAAAACATTTATCATTCTCTCATGTTTCTTATAATATTGTGCCAGATTTTGTGAATATATACAATAAGAATTATGCTACCTGGTTTCTGCCCTGGTAAGCCTTACAATTTAGTTGAATTGTCCTGATTGCTATTTGTTGGCTGTATAATCTTGGAAAATTAATTTACCCTCTGCTTCCTATTCTTTAAAATGAGAAGGCTAGTTCCTGTTTATAAGATTGTGATTAAGATCTTATGATATAAATGCAAATTTCTGTATAAATTTATTGCTATACAAATGCAAACTGATCTTTTCTGTTCAGTTTTCTTGGCCTCTGAAACCAACATTGACAATTTTGGTAGAATTCGCAGGTGAAAGCACAGTATGTATAGTACAAACCATCCTTATATAATTGTATTAAATTATGTGTAATATTGATTTGTATGTGCTTAGAAAGTATACTATACTGTTAAAAATTGTTATATCTAAGGTTTACTGTTCCAGGGGGACTTTAACTTCCTACTTCATATACATACACATTGTTTGAATTTTTTAAAACAAGACCCAATTTTCTAATAAAGATTTTATATTTTACGAAAACAAATGCCATGAGTTATAAAAAATCATGTCTCATGTGACCATGAGTTAGTTAATCCCTTATCATATATAAAATTTGCAAATATTTTAACCCATTCTTAGGTTGCCTTTTCACTCTGTTGATTGTGTCCTTTGATGCACAGAAGTTTTTGATTGAGTACAATTCATTTATTTGTGTATTTGTTGCCTGTGCTTTTGACAAAAAAATCATTGTCAAATCAAATGTCATGAAGATTTTCCCCTATGTTTTCTTCTAAGAATTTTATAAGTTTAGATTTTACCTGTTGAGCTTGTATTAGAATAGTGTCAAATTTAGAGATTAAGCAGGAGAAAATGGGCATTTTGACAATCGTGAATCTTCCCACTCAGGAGCATGGTATAAATGTCTATGTTTTCAAGTCATTTTTATGCTTTTAAATAGGTGTATAGTTTTTAAAAAAAGTTTATCAAAAAAAAGTTTATCTACATTTGTTGTTTTTTCTTGATTATTTCATAATATTTGTTTCTATTGTGAATAGATATTTTTCCCATTGTATTTTCTAACTAGTTGTTGCTGGTAGATAGGAAAACTGATGACTTTTGTATATTTATCCTACATCTTGTTATCTTATGGATCACTGTGGTTTATAGAAATGTTTAAGTTCATTTTTTAGTTTGGCAGTTATATCAGCTGGAAATAATAGTAATCGTGTCTCTGACTTGTCAATGTTCATAATAATTTGACTTTTATCACTTATAGAATTGGTTGGATCCACCATTACACTGTTGAATAGTGGTAGTGTGGACTTAGCAACATTAAAACCAGAGACCTCCATACATTTTCTTTTTTATTAGTTTCAGGTAACTGAAACTAATGTAACTGTTAGACAAAGCAATGTAATAGTTAGACATTTCCACCCCTCGGAAAATGATAACCCTCCCTCCCCCAATCTACTACTCCTCTGACATCGTATATAGCTGTTACAATTCCATGGACTCTATTCCCTATACTTTACTCCATATCCTGTGACTACATATATATTAAATTATAGTTGACATTCATTATTATTCAGCTTCAGCTTTCGGTGTACAGCGCAGTGGTCAGGCATCTACCCCGTCCATGAAGTTGGCTCCCTAATAAGACAAGTGCCCTCTGACACCCTACATGGTGTCTCTAATATTTCTTTGAAGTTGTCTTCTATCTCTGTTCTTTTACATGGATTTGGGGTTTTAGAACATAAGTTTCAGAATCTCAAGTTTCGTTCTGGGTGCACTATATATTGAGTTTCTATGATAACATAGCCCTTTAACAGTATTCTTAAAATATCACTTAACAAATTATGTTAATTCGCTGGTTATATGGCTGAACATTACTACAATAAAGTAATGCTTCACCCCAGAGTGAATCTCAAACTTATCATTTTTTATGATAAATTTTAGTTTTTACTGGTTAGCTTTGTGGCTTTAAATAATATAATTAAATAACTTTAAACAATATTTTTATATTTCTATGTTTTTTTCATCAACTTTACGTAGTAGCTCTCTCTCTCTTTTTTATTTTTATTGGGGAATATTGGAGAACAGTGTGTTTTTCCAGGACCCATCAGCAACAAATCAAGTTGTTGTTGTCAGTTTAGTTGTGGAGGAAATCGAACTGGCAACCTTGGTGTTATGAGCACTGTGCTCTAACCAACTGAGCCAACTGGCCACCCCTAGACAGTATTTCTTGACTTCCTATTTTGGAAAATGAAGGTATTAGCCCCTATGCTCTTTCTTCCATATTTTTGCATTTTTGGTGTTCTAAACTTTTATGTCTAGTTGTGGGTTCTAAAAATTGTATCATGGTGCACATAAGTTGCCCCTTTTAATATAAAAAATATTGTATCCTTTTTCAGCTCTAGGAAAATACTTTTCTGTTTTTTGCTTTGATTTCTTTCTTTCATTTTCATCCTTCTTTTTTCCAGAGTATCTATTATTAAATGTTGAAGTTCCTATATTCATCTTTTATATCTTTTTATTTTTTCATATCTTTATACTTTATTATCTAATTTATTTTCCAATCCTTTATTTATTTTTATGTTTTAGCAATCATAGTTTTACTTTCTAATAGTTTTTTCTTATTCTCTGATTGTGTCTTTCCCAAAGAACCCTGTTCTGTGCTTTCTGACTATGTAGATAGCTACTTGTAAGAAGTATTGTAAGACTTTATTTCAAATCTCATGAAATGAGTTCTGTTGCAGAAAGTGATGCTTTCATGCCTACCAGAGAAAGGAAAGCCATCAATCAAGTCAATAGGATTCTGGTCAATTAGGTTGTAAAGGGAGTAACTATTTGACTATGTTAGAGCTGACAAGTGCATGAGCATAGAGTATTTTTTGACAGAGTAGAATATATACTGCATGTTATGAGTTTTTAGTGCTATGCACGATGTGCTAATCTTATCAGGATCCTAATTCCTCAACATGGTGTTGGAGAATTCTCTACAATCTGGTTCCTGTTACTCTGCCCTCTGTCATACTGAACAACTAGTGTGATTGCCAAGACCTGGAACATACATCAACTTTCCAGATTCTGAGCATGCCCATAAGTCCTTTCCAGCACCCGAAATGTTCTACCTTATTTCAACATCTTTAACCCACCCATACATAGCAGGTACACAATAAATACTTTTCATGCCTTCCAAACTAGAGACATATGGAGACTATATGCAGAGTGGGAAAGGGAATAAGTGAGAAAATATTTTCTCTTGAAGACCTTCCCTGAGGAGAAATGATTATTACTGAAAGAATAATTCCCTAGGTTGGACGTGTTCTGGGAAGGCGTGCTTGATGTCTCTATAGCATCTCTCACAAGTAATCTTTTAGATGAAGAAACTGAGGTGCAGAGAAGTTAATTAACTTGTTTATGTTGACAGTTATGAAGAAGCGGAGATGCATGTTCCATCTCAGGTCTATCTGAACGTAATGGCCTGAGCCCCTTGTTTCTTTTTCCTTTTTCTCTTTGTCATTGAAGTATGCCTCCTAAGAGATCAGTATTGTTTACATTTCCATCTTCAGATGTTTCTTCAACAACAGTGTGGAAATGGGTTGACCAGGCCCCTCTCCCATGGAAAATGGGGTATCTGATTATGTCAGAGATATATGCTAAACGTTAATGGATCGTCATTTTTATTAGGAGAATTAATGAAGTTTTCAGATTATTTTAGTGTCTCCAGCAAATTCTATTGTTGCTTATTCTGAGTTTGATCTTAGCTGCAGTTAGGAATGGATTCTGTATTTACATTTAGAAATATATCTCATATTTCCCTGTTTTTCCCTTTGTTGTTTTAGTTGCATAGGTTATTCTTTCATTACTTGCCCTGCCTGATATTTTATTGTTAGGTGTTGAATATCTGCTGCTTTCATTTGTAAATGTGGTTCCTTTTCATACACTATAGAAGTACAGCTAGGATTTTTAAAAATGGACATAGCTTGGTATAATCGAAAGTCAGATAGACCTAAGTTTTAATCTTAGCTTTGCAACTTACTAGGTATATGCCTTTGGTCAATCAAATAACCCATCTCTACTATTTCATCATTTGTAGAAGCGGGAACTTATACCTACTTTGTAGGGTGATATGAAAATTAGAGATGTGTGTAAAGCATATGGAACAGTGTCAGATCCACAGCAGCCTCTCAATAAACGGTAGCCATTAGTTTTTTTTGCTTCCTCTTAAAAGTATAAACCATTAAACCTTTTAAGAAATTATCCAGTCTCTGCTTGAATGTCTCCAGGGATAAAAGCATGTTCTATAAAGTCCCAGCTCTAACAAATACAAGCTGGGACCTCAGAAATAAATCACTTCGGGTCTTAATATCATCATTTGTAAAATGAGGATAATAATAGCACCTACATCCTAGGGTTGTAGTGAGGAATAAATGACATAGTCTGCTTATATTAAGTGCTTGTTACAGTTCTAGCACTGAGTAAGTACTCCATAAATGTTAGCTAGTAGAGAAGTAGTAAGAATAGAGTACTTCCTAATAATACTACATCCTGAGTCACTTACTGGATTTTTTTTCCACAGCAAAAGTTCAAGTTCTTCCTTACATGTGATGATTAATTATAATGAAGAATACAATGCACTGTTAATTAATTTTTAATTTGGTTTACTGAGGCTACAGTCTTTCAGCCAGCAAGCCACACTACTTGCCTACCTGCTACCTACCTTTATAAGCTTTTAATAAATATTTCCTGAATGAATTGTTTCTGCCAGGGGTCTGAAAATGCGTTCTTGTAAAGGGTCAGATAGTAAATATTTTAGATCTGATGCCATATGGTCTCTGTCGCAGTTACTCAGTTCTGCCATTGTAGCACAAAAGTAACCATAGACAATATGAAAACAAGTGGGCATTGCTATGTTTTAATAAAACCTTATTTTTGAAAATGGATGGTAGGTTGGGTTTTTGATGAATTTTACTGACCTCAGATCTGTGGAGTAAAGAAATTAGAACCCTAATACTGATGGTGAAATCCACATCAATATGGGTCTAATTGGAAATATTTTCAGATGAGAAAATGTTTTATCCTGTACAGAAAACTGGTAGCTTAGAGAAAAGGCAAAACTGAATTCATTTATAACAAGACTCCAAAGTGTTAGTTTCTAAACTTTTAGGCTCAAAGCATAATTTAACATATCATTTTAGATGTTCAGCTTTTTTCAACAACTGAGACCAGATTAGGGTTCATATAGAGCCACTCTGAGTTTTTAGACACTACATTCTAAATGAGATGAATACCCTCTGTGGTATATGAGATGATATACTTCTTCCAAATGTTAGTGAGCAACTCGTTGGTGGAAAACTATTAATTCTATAGGATTTAAGGCCCAATTCAAATGTTACTTCCTTCCTAGGGTTGTATTCAGTCCTCCTCTGCAAGACATAATCTTCCTTACTCTCAGCATTCAAATAACTTATTTTTGACATTTGTAGATTTCTCCTTTATATTATAGTTATTAATATGGTTATGTAATATCTGTTATTTTAGGTTGTAAGCTGTCTGTGTCTGACAATATTTATGTTCTCCAGCATACTTTACTTTCTGCCTTGCATGCAGGGGACACTCAGGCTATGCTTGTTGAATTCTGGATTTTTCTTTTACTGTCATCATAGAGAGATAAACTGGTGTAAAAAGCATTCTCTTTGGCAATCTGAGTTCTATTTCTGACTTGATCACTTGCTAACAACATCCTCAACCTATGAATCAACCTCAGTTTCCTCATCTGTAGAATGAGGGTGATTCCAGCACTACATTGTTATGTGAAGATTAAATGAGTTGACAAATGTCAAGTGCCTAACAGAAAACCTAGCACATAAAACAGTAACCTTTATTATTTCTAAAGGATGTATTCAATTTCTCTGTGTTACCCATGATTCTACGATGTAGTTGTTCTAAAAATGACTGTTTAATAACCTATTTATAAGTAGATGTCAACAATGTGAAAAAGGTAACTAACATCTTTGATTATGAATTAATGAAATGTTATGTTGTTTTCTGTTTGTCAATAAATACTTTATCCATTGTACTTTTTAAAGTTACCATAGTAGCAAAAATAAAGCTATATTTAATTTGAATGGAATCCTAAAAGGAGTTCTATTTCTTGCTTTGATCTGTGGCCAAATTGAGATTTGATTCTATTGATTAGGCTCCTGCATTCTGAAAACATGTGGAAACTAACAGGAATTTTAAGGGAACTTGTTGGAGAAAAAAAAGTGGTGCCTGTTATCTTTTCATATTCGAAAAATGACCAGTGCATATTTTGTACTGGAAGGAAGGAACAACCATCAGGAGATGGAAGATATCACCAGCCTTGTCCATTTCCTTATTTCTGGCATGTTTACATGCTTAGGTATGATAACGCACCGTGACTCTTCCGTGAGACTTCACAGTCCAGCACTGCGCAGGCGGCGTCACTGATCCACGTGCCTCTCTCACCTGTTGTCTTGCTTCTTACCAAACACAGCTTCCACGGTGGTTTTGCATTCACCCTAGTGTGTGTCAGTCAGTCTCTGCAGCCTGCTGGCTAGTAGCTTAACCTATTAGAAAATGAGGAAAAATATTGCTTCTAGTTGGTTGCCAGGGTGAGGGCTGGGAGGTGGTCATAAGTGGATACATATTGCTTCAGGGAGAGAACAAGTGAAAAGGGAGAGGAAAGAATAGGTGGGTAATAATGAGAGGGAAATGCTAGGACAGATGGAGAAAAAAAAGAAATGAAAAGGAAGAATGTGGGTTGCATTTGTAATCCTTAGCTGCAAGAGGGATATTGATTTTTCAAACACGTAATGATGATGGGAATATAAGGTGGAAACTTGAGCAGTTTGTCATTGTCACCTGAATGTGGAGAAGAAATTACAGAATGTTACATACTTTTGATGAGACATTTTTCATTGCAACAAGTGGACAGCTGGCTATCTAAAATACATTGTAAAAGTATTATTTTAGGGCTGATCATTTAATGATAACTAAGTTTATAATTTATTAAATTGTTTTGTACTTTAGCAACATATATGTAGCTCAGAAACCAAAAAATGTTTATTTCAGTTATTTTTTAAAATAATTTTTCAATTTTTCAATTACAGTTGATACACTGTGTTACTTTTAGGTGTACAGCATAGTGATTATATAATGTACGAAGTGATTACCCCAATAAATCTAGTACCCATCCAACAGTATAAATAGTTATTACAATATTATTGACTATATTCTCTATGCTATATTTTACATCCTATGACTATTTTGTAACTATCAATTTGTACTTCTTAATCCCCTCCCCCTTTTCACCCATCCTTCTAACCCCCCTCTCATCTGGCTTCTGTTTTGTTTATTTTGGTTTTTTTTTAGTTTCCACATAAAAGTGAAATTGTATCATATTTGTCTTTCTCCGTCTGACTTATTTCACTCAGCCTAATATTCTCTAGGTCCATCCATATTGTTGCAAGTGGCAGAATTTCATTCTTTTTTTAAATGCCTGAGAAGTATTCCATTGTATATATGTACCACCTCTTCTTTATCCATTTATCTATTGATGGGCACTTAGGTTGCTTCCATGTCTTGGCTATTGTAAATAATGCTGCAATGAACATATGGATGCATAAGTTTTTTTGAATTAGTATTTTAAGTTTCTTTAGATAAATGCCCAGAAGTGGAATTACTAGGTCCTTCCTTCTCTCTTATTATAGCATTTGTTTTAAAATCTATTTTGTCTGGTATTAGTATTGTTACCCCAGCTTTTTTGTTTGTTTGTTTTTATTTTCATGAAATATTTTTTCCATCCCTTTACTTCCAGACTGTGTGTCTTTTGATCTGAAGTGAGTCTTTTGTAGGCAGCATATGTAGGGTCTTGTTTTGTTATCCATTCAGACACTCTATATCTTTTGATTGGAACATTTAGTCCATTTACATTGGAAGTAATTGTTGATAGTTATGTAGTTATTGCCATTTTGTTATTCTTTTTCTTACTTTTTTTTATCTTTTTGTTTCTCCTTCTTCAAGAAGTCCCTTTAACATTTCTTGCAATACTGGTTTGGTGGTGATGAACTAACTCCATTAACTTTTTCTTGTCAGGGATGCTCTTGATCTGTCCTTTGATTCTAAATGATAGCTTTACTGGGTGGAGTCATCTTGTTTGTAGATCCTTGCTTTTCATTACTTTGAATATTTCCTGCCACTCCCTTCTTGCCTGCAAAGTTTCTGTTGAGAAGTCAGCCGACAGTCTATGGAAGCTCTCCTGTAGGTAACTAACTCCTTTTAAGATTCTCTCTTTGTCTTTAAACTTTGCCATTTTAATTATAACGTATCTTGGTGTGGGCCTTTGGGTTCATCTTGTTTGGGACTCTCTGCACTTCCTGGGCTTGTATATCTATTTCTTTCACCAGGTTTGGGAAGTTTTCTGTCATTATTTCTTCAAACAGGTTTTCAATCTCTTGCTTTTTCTCTTCTCCGTCTAGTACCCCTATTATGTCAATGTTGTTACACTTGTGTCCGAGAGGCTCCTTAAACTATCTTCATTTTTTGTATTATTTTTTCTTTTTGCTGTTCTGATTGGGTGTTTCCTGCTTACTTACTTTATAAATCGCTGATTCGATCCTCTGCTTCATCTAATCTACTGTTGATTCCCTCTAATGTATTCTTCATTTCAATTAGTGTATTCTTCATATTTGAGTGGTTCTTTATATTTTCTGTCTCCATTTTTATGTTTCTTGTCTCTTTGTTGAAGTTCTCCCTGAGATCGTTGAGCATCCTTATAACCAGTGTTTTGCTTCTATGTATTAGGTAGAGCTGCTATGTCTCCCAGTCTTGGTAGAGTTGTCTTATGTATAGGTGTCCTTTGGGGCCCAGTAGTGCAGTCTCTCTGGTCACCTGAGCTGGGTCCTCCAGGTTTATCCCTTATGAGGTTGTGTGTGCCCTCCTGTTGTAGTTGAGCCTTGATTACTGTTTGCAATTCAGAGAGAGGGATTGGTCCTCAGGGTGATTCATTGTGAGAACTCACTATGACTACAATGGAGAAGCTGTTGTGCAGGGGCTGACCCTATGGAGCAGGATTCACTTTAATGGGGCTCTGGTGCCTGCTGAGTCTGCCCTTTGGGTGTGTCATTTGTGGTGGTGCTCTGATGTGGTCTTAAGCTGACCAACAGGTATGTGGTTCTGGGGCTTCTTAAGAGGGGCTCTGGTGCAGACTAAGGTCAGCCACTGCCTGTGCCCAGCCAGGGGCCACTCACTTGGTATAAGCTACAAAGTGATCTGCAGATGGTTGCCACTTGTGCTAGGCGTGGAGGTGCCTGGGAGAGACTAAGCTGTGAACTTAGGCCAGCTGCCACTAGTGCCTAACTTGGGGCTGCTTAGTAAGCAGTACAGGGCATGTTGAGGTCAGATGCTGCTTGTTTGAGGTTTGCGAACCTTTGAGAGATTTTAGGAAAGTCTGCAGCGTGAGCCAAGACAGGCCATTTGTATGGAAATGCCCCTGGAAGCAGCTTGGGTGGGCCTGCAAGTTGGGTGGGGTGGGTTCTTAGGGAATCTCCAGGGTTGGGCAAAAGGTGTTATCTAGGTGGATGGAGACTCAGATATGGTGACTGGTGCACCTGCTCATGCAGGCTGAATGAAGGGAGGGTTCAACATAGGAACAATAGCTTCTGCCAGCAATTCTGTCTGAGAGCAAAACTGCCTCTCTAGCCCTTGTCCTTAAGCTGGACAATACAGTTTCTCCCTGTATGCCCCTGGAGCTCAGAGCTGAGAGAGTGAGTCCATTAGTGAGTAAGTCCATGCATGGGTCCTTTAAGAGGAGCACCTGGGACTCTAGCAGCCCTCTGTCTTACTCAACACCAATCTCTGCTGGTTTTTACAGCCAGAAGTTATGGGGACTTCTCTTTCTTGCACTGGATCCCTGGGCTGGGGGATCTTGGTGTGGAGCTGGGACCCCTAGCTTTTCAGAGAACCTCCACAGCCAAGATATCCCTCCTGATTTTTAACCACCACACATGGGTGTGGGACCAGACAGTTCCGCATCTCTGACCCTTCTACATGTCTTGATGTGGCTTCTTCTGTATGTCATTATTTATAGGACTTCTGTTTAGCTACACTTCAGGTGATTCTCAATGATAGTTGTTTTGTAGTTTAGTTGTAATTTTGATATGGTCATGGGAGGAGATGAGTACAGTGTTTTCCTACTCTGCCATCTTGAACTGAAGCCTTATTTCAGTTCCTAATGGAACCTGATTTTCTTAGTTCAGAGCATTTCAAAGACAACTATTTATACAGCTTCTCAGATACCATTAGTAAGGCTGATTTATTTTAGTACCTCAGTTTCCTCATCTATATAAAGTGAAGATTATACCTACTCAGACAGTTCTTATGTGTTTAAATTAGCCTCAAAAAGGGCTTGGCATATCAGGAGTGTTTCTGTTAAGGATCATTTTGTTTTGTGCCTCAAAAGAATAGACAAGATGTCCAATAGCTTGCCAATTTTGTCTTTTAAATTCATAATTTTAATTTATATTAATGTTTCAATATAAATATTATAATTGCTAATTCTAACTTGTTTTTTGTAGTTTTTTTACATTATATTTTTACTTTTTATTTTATTTTATTTTAATAAAGTATATTGGGGTGAAAGGGGTCAAATATATGGTGATGGAAAGAGAACTGACTCTGGGTGGTGATCACACATTGTGATATATAGATGATGCTTTTATAGTTCTTTTAACATATTTATAATCCTTTAAAATATACTCATACGTATTTCATATTTACTGGATTTTTAAAGTGATTTTGTTTTTACTAGTTTTAAATATCTCCATGATACATTGATATTGGGGCACATGACAAAGTTAATTCTGGGGACATTGATCGTTGTCCAGATTTGAGAAGGACCTGAGTCTTATGGACTATAAGAAATAAATAACATCATCTTTTGTACCATGTTGTTCTGTTTAATGACATATTGATACAGAAGAAAATAGATCGCAATATAGTCAAAATAACAGTGAATCCTTTAATTGAGGATAATAAATACCCCAATCTCAGCCGAATTCCTCTGGAAGGTATCTGAGTAAGAAGCTGCCTGAAGTATGGCCGACCAGGGCATGGAACTAAGTATGTACTCTCAATAAGAACTTTCTGGACAAATCTCATTATGCCTCAGCCACCACTAGAAGCCAGTTATCTCAGATCATCTACTATCATCACCTAAACCTTATCCTTTTATTGGACTCAATTGCCATTCTTTCCCTTACTCCATACTGTCTGTGATAAAGAAAACCCTTATACAGTCATGTACCATTTAATGACAGAATGATTTCTTAAATATGTGATGTTGTGCAAGCATCATCGAGAGCACTTATATAAATCTAGATTGCACTGCCTACTATACACCTAGGCTATATGTTATAGCCTATTTCTCCTAAGCTACAAGCCTGTACAGCTTGTTAACTGTATAAACAACACAAGATTAAATCAAGCACAAGAGAAAATGATGCCATCAAGAGATAAGGTAAACATGAGATGTATGAAGCTGTTGCTGGTGTAACACAGCATACTGTTTTATAGCAAATACTTCATATTTTTATATACTGTTTTATAGAATACTGTTTTATAGAATACACTCTAAAATAACAATTAAAAGTATAGTATAGTAAATACATAAATCAGTAACATAGTCATTTATTATCACTAACAAGTACATATTATATATTGTACATAATAATTGTGCTATACTTTTGTATGATAGGCATTGCAGTAGGTTTGTTTGTACCAGCATCACCACAAACACGAGTAATGCATTGTATTATGATGTTAGGAAAGCGATGACATTACTAGGTGATAGGAATTTTTCAACTGCTTTATGCAGTTGACGCTTGAACAATAAATATTAAGGGCACCAACCTCCTGTGCAGTTAAAAATTGCTTGTAAGTAATGTTGGCCCTTTCATACTGGGATTCCCAACCTTGGAGATAACCATAGAGTGATACAAGTTTGAACTGCAAGTTTCAATTGAAAAAGCATACACATGTAATTGGACCCATTGCAGTTCAAACTTATGTTGTTCAAGGGTCACCTGTAATCTTATGGACCACCATCATATATGTGGTTTGTCATTGAAAGAAAAGTCATGATGTGGTGTGTGACTGTATACTCATCCTTTCCTGTGGATGTGTCTTCACTTCTTGGCTTTCCCAGAATCACCTATATTTATTAACATATATATTAATTTATGTCAGCTGCATTGTTACCATGAAATTGGTGACTGGAAACAAACTGTGGATGCTTAGAGGCATAAATCAAAACGGTACCATGGACAGCTACAGTTCTTATCACCCTTTAGTCATCATCCCTTCAACATATATTTATTGGGGGTTTTTTTGTTTGTTTGTTTATTTTATTTTTGTTTGTTTTTGATATATATCAGATATTGTTTTAAGTAAGAAGTATATAGTGGTGACGTTTTTGATTTCCAGTAAGGGAGATAATGGCAAGTAAAGAAATAAACAGGAAGATTTAATAGTGACAAATTCTAATGTAGAAAAATTTTAAAAGTGATGGAAATGAGTGATGGCAATAAGAAATAGATGGCAAATTAGAATGCATAGTCAAGAGAGGCCTCCCTGGGAAAATGACCTTAGAGTTGAGATCTAATGACAGGAACAGGCTAGCCATGTGAAGATCTCTGTGTTAGACGATATGAAGGGCAAGTGGAAAGGCAAGAGCGACTGCCCTATAGTGAGTTAGGGGGAGTGTTAGAAGTTGAGGTCAAAGAGGTAGTTAGCAGGGCTATTTTATTGAGCTTCATAGATCTGGATAAAGAGTTTTGACTTTATTCTAATTCAAATGAGAAATCTTTGGAGGATTTTAAACAAGCATTTACATGATTTAATTTACATTAAAAAAATTACTGAATATATTCTTACCTGCTTATTTTAAGTATGTTTCTGTGTTCATATGTATTTGTAAAGCCAAACTACCCAAGTGAAACACTAAATTGTTAGAAAGGTTTGGTGGGTTAGATTCAGAGAAATCTCAGCACTTTGGAAGAAAGTGATAGTTTATTTCCTGGTTTGTAAATTAGTTCTACAGAGTAAATGTTCAGTTTTTTTAATTATTGAAAGTATGATGTGTTCTTTCAGTAAAGTGGAAAGTGAAAAAAATTATTAGGAAGAAAAAACTAGACAATACTGTTAAACAAAACAATTTTGATGAAATTTTTTCTATGCAAACACAACAATTTTGATGAAATTTTTTCTATACATACATACACACACATATTTGTCATCATGGTGAACATACATTTTAGAGTTATGCTTTTTGTAAACATACATTTTCATAGTTTTTCATTCTTTTTATTAACATTTTTAATGAGAAAGTATATCACTAAGAGATGAACACATTGCTGAAGAAGCAATTTTCAAGATGGAGTAAAGGACAGATAAAAATTCTCCCCTTTCATTGAAAATCCTTTCCATTCTTTGAGATTCATTTCACAGTAGCATGGGGAAGAAACCTTAAACCAAAGCAACATTTTTCTTTTCTAAGAATTAATTCAAAAAATCCAAAGGAATATTTTAATCTCTGAATTATGAAAAACATGGACATATTACTACTGATTTTTCTGATGAGAAGATGAAAAATGAGACATGGGTAAAACATGACTGAAAACTATAAATGTGATCATTGCAGGTACAGGCCATGTTACAGTAAGAACATACACAGTAGAGGGATCCAATAGGAAAGACCCCACAAATATGCAACATGGAAAAGAAAATGAATTTTTGAAAACAACTGTTGGAGCACTTGTGTAGGAATAGTTAGCTGTGAATATAAAGAAAGCAGAAATCCTCTACTGAGAATGGCTTCCTTACTCAGAAATAGAGAGTTAATTTGATTACGCTCATTGAGGAGGAAGTGACTAACTCTCCTTAGGAATGGTAGGTGGTGATGTTGGAGGATTCTTCAGGTTTAAGGGTGCCATGCTCCATCAGTTAAGCAGAGGATCCCTCCTCAGTACACTGCCATTGGCTCCAGGCTGTCACTAGACAGAGCTTGTCAATCCATTCCTTGAAGGGCCTCTCTGCTGTGCCTTCTTTTGCAGCCTCCCTTATTGGGCGAACTGGATCCTGGGGTATCTCTTTCTTTTCTGCTATACTCCCCACAGCTGCTTAATCAAGACAGGCCAAAGAAGCAGAAAGTATACAGTTTTCTACATTTAAGTCCTTGTGCAATACAGAGAATAATGCCTTCATTTTTTCTATGGGACACAGTGTGTTTTAAATATATTTGAGATTTATTGATAAATTCAGGGATATACCCATATACTACACAAATGTGTAAATGAAAGAAAAATAAGTTTACAGCTGATTTTATCTTAAAAATAAAGTTAAATCAGCATAATGAAATGAGGTAATGTAAGCAAAGAACTTAGCATGGTGCTTGGCACACAGTAAGTATGCAAACATTGCAGACTCTGGAGCTTGGTTTCTAGGATTCAAATTCTATCTACATTTGTTTCTTAGTGGCTGTGTGTCCTCGGGCAAGTGACTTAAACTCTCTGTGCCTCGGAATCGATAACTGTAAAGTGGAGATAATACTAGTACTATCTCACAGGGTTGTTGTGGGAATTAAATGAGTGACTATATAATACACAAAGTGCTCAGAACTGTACCTGTCACATAATGAGTCTTAGGTGTCGTAACTACTGTTTTGTGGTGGTGGTGGTTACTGAAAAATTCATAGATCATTTTTGCATCACAAAATGAAAACTATGTCAAATAAAAATATATCAGAAATCTTGTACCTTCATTAAGATGACTGTTATTTTTATTTGGAGTACAATTTTTTTTCCTCTACAGCTCTATGTATTTTTCCCCCCATACATTTTATGACAGTACATTGTTTTAGGCTTCAGAAAAGGAACTGCTGGATTTCAGATCATATTCTCCCAAATCCAGCTAAATACCAGTGGCATTTTTTTCAAACTGACAAATTTGTTCTAATCATCTTGTTTAAATGAATATCATGAATACTAAATTTATTGTATCTTTTCATGCTACTGAAATACAACTGGTTTAGATATTCAGAACATTTAAATGAGGGCTTCCCGTGTGTAAAAATTAAGTTACTCATGATAAGAGAAACAGTTAAGTTATGAAATGATTTTCTTGTAGAATTTCACAGATTGATACTTCAGTAATCTTGCTTTAAATAATACATTCCTGGGACATGCAGTAAGTATGATGCATGAATTCTCTAATCATAGAAACCTCCCTTGTGCATTCATTTTCTCATGTATTACCTCATTAAGAATTCTGCCTCGAATGCCTCCATTAAGCTCCATCATTCCTTCTTAAAAGCTCAACCTGGGAGTTAAAAGTAATTTCATAGGAGCTTTGTTGTAGCACTATCCATCTGAGATTTTATCTGAGATGGACGCGTCTCAGACCGAGTCTCAGGGGCTGCTGGCCCGTCTCCCCTGTCACAAAGTCCTCAGGTTATTGGCTACCTGAGTCAACCTTTTTAACTTTGTAAACAAGAAGACACTTAAAGAAATTTAGGCAGGGTAATAGATAAGCTCTAGATATGCTCAAAATGCCTATTAGTGTGTGCTTTTTAAAAAATAATATCTTAGCCTTGATGGAGAAACATTGACTTGCAAAGTGATGGTTATGTTAAATGTGTTATATGTAACGAATGAGGCATGGGGGGAAGGTGGGATTAAGAGACCTGGGTTTGGGTCAGCTCTGCCGATGTCTAGAGTGTCTCACCTGGACAGCTATTTATTCTCTCTTTTAAAAAAATCCACAAAATAAAGGTATTATATTAGATTAGTATTTCATAAGTTGTGTTGTGATTACGGATTCTGATTTCTAGTCTCTTAGTAGGCGTTACTGAGCTAAAGGTTCCATGGTCAAACATGCTTATGAAGCGGTTTCTTTCCTGCTGAAGTTCTTTGAGTTGATGTGTATGATATGCATCTCCAAAGGGGAAAAGAGAGCAAGCAGAGTTTCCTAAACTTATGTGACTACAAGAACCCTTTTTGACAGTGGCACTATTTTTGAAATACCCTTTGGGAACTCCTGAACTAGATTATCTGATAGATGCCTCTCAATTTTTTTTTTTTTAACTTTTATTTATTTTTTAACTGTGTTTTTCCAGGACCCATCAGCCCAAGTCAAACAGTTGTTTCAATCTAGTTGTGGAGGGTGCAGCTCATAGTGGCCCATGTGGGGATCGAATCGGCAACCCTGTTGCTCGCCCTAACCAACTGAGCTAACCTGACACCCCCAAGACCTCTTAAATTTGATTCTGTTATATTTGCTGGTATACATTTAGTTAAGTTGTGGAATATAAAGGCATAATCATTAATACTCTTGACTCTATGAAATGAGTTTTATAATAAAAATTTGTTTTCTGTTTTAATTCATTGTCACAAGCCTTTACTCAGCTGGCATCTCTGATATAAAAAGGTTGAATCTTATAAATGAACATTTCAAATTAGGTTGCGTTTTTTTATCTGTGTGTCTGTAAAGCATATTGTTTTTGTAAAATAACCACAAAAGCAATGTCTTTGTTACTTTTTCTGCTTTTCCTAAATGTGTTAATATAATGAGATAATGTGAAAATTAAGCTAAAGATACAATCTTACTCTGGAAAATAATCTTTTTTCAGGCAGTATTGAAATTTGACAGATGGAGTAGAGTTATTAAAGGAAATACAGAAAGGAAGTCTCATTTATGAAAATAAAACTGTACTGGTAAAAAGAGGTGGAAATTTTAATTGGAAAAGTTTACACAGAATAGAAAGTTAGTAAAAAAACTGAAAGATCATATTCATAGGCAAGAATAAAGGGCTGAAATATATTTTAGAATCTGCTTTTAGGTCATCTCTATGATTCTCATCTATTGAGACCTACTGGACACTGGTGCTTCAATAAGTTATATGCTGACTCCATCCAAAGGAACTTTTAATCTAGTTAGAGGCATAGAACAGATACATAAAAGAAGTGGAGGACAGTATTTGCTGAGTTCTGAATTTTACAATTATGGTAGAAATACTGAAGAGGTATTATGACTGATAGCTGGCATGGTCCCAGCAAATTTCTATGAATTAAGTAAGTAGAAGCCAAAATGAAGACTGAACTTTCAAAGCAGCGAGAAGGGAAGACATTCCAGGTAGGGGTGACATGAGGAGGTAAGCAGGAATGCTTATGTCTCACAGGAAGCAATTCACTAATTATTTACATCGAGTCAAAGGATTTTGTACCTGAAATAAAAGTGATAAAAATAGGGCTAGAGATGTAGCTTGGGAATTTGGAGGGACTTAAGAATTCCTTCAGTTTCCTCACGCTTTTAGATTAGATTAAGAGACACTGCTTTGAAGCAATTTTTGACCCAGTTATGTTTTGAAATCCTTCCTGAGCTAACTATGTGCCCTGGCAGGCATGACTGATGTCTCGTGGGGCTAATGGCTGAGGCTGTGTTTCTCAGGGCAGGAATCTCTGGCCCAGAACAACATATGAATAGTGATTTGGTGACCACAGAAACACCTGCTTGTCAAATCCTCGGGACGCAGTATTCCTGTAGCTTCTTTGTTCTGTCTCTGCCTGGTCTCCTCAACAGTTATTGAATATACCAGTGCTCTCATAAAGATGATACTCTTTCTCCCCTTCCCAGCAGCACAGAATTATTAGTGATTAGTTTTGTAGGAGAAATGATATAGGGCTTGGGCAGTCATGGGATGGAAAAGTTTTGTGGACCACTGAGCTAGGGTAATTTTTCACCGCCAGTTCCCCAGATGATTCATAGACATGATCATAATTCCTTTCCAAAGTCTTTTAGGATTGGTAGTTCTCTTTGGCGTTTATGAGGTCCCTAGCACCAGGACGCTGAATATACATGATCGGACAGAAATATTAGATTGTTGCAAAAAACAATTGCGGTTTAAAAGGTTAAAACTAATTGCAAAAACCGCAATTACTTTTGCACCAACCTAATAGAACACTAAACTCAGTTTTCTCTGATGCAGACTTTAATAAGATAATTTTCCAAAATGGAGCAGGCAGTGTCTAAAGAAAGTTAGCTAATTTGACACATTCTAGGGTGGCTAAAACTTGACAGTGACCAAATTGAAGCATTCACGTCAGCATAAAAATTATGGAGGAATTGTCACACAGCATACTGGTGCCCGCAAAGTAGATTTCTTCTATCATGAGTTATTGACCATTTGATAATTTTAATCATACTTATGCCAAGGATTCTTAAATCTAAATTTCTAAATCTCCAAAATACGTGTTCACATCTAAATTTCCAAATATTTCTCTTGTATTCCAGACTTACATGTCCAGTTATCAACCAGCATCTCAGTTTGCATGTCACACAGTCACTTGTACGTCAGTGCGTCCAATGCCAGGCTCATTCTGGCCCTCAGCTATTCCTCCAGTATTCCCTCCCGCTGTCTTCCCCACTACCCACGTGCCGAAACAAAATTTAGGAGTTATCCTAAATTCCTCCATCTTTTTCTCTACATTCAGTCAATAATAGTCATATTCATATCGTACCCATCCTTCCTTTTCTCCCTGAGTAATTTTTGAGAGTCTTAATAATCTCCTGACTCCTAGTAGTCTCTCTTCAATATTAACTCTGTAAACATCTTTCTCTAGTGTACAAATATCACAGTGTCCTGGGCAAACCCAAACACTGCAGTTGTAATCTCCTGTACGATGAAATCTAAACTTCTCGTAGCCAAGCTAATCATCATTAATTTGTCCCTGCTCACCTAGCTTCTCCTGCTTCCTGCTCTCTTCCTTCTCCCGCCTGCTATACCTCTCACACCTCCTGCACCTCTGCCAGCCCGGAGGACTGTCGCTGCTGTAGTAGGCTGAAAAGTTACCAGCTCCCAATCTGCGGAACCTGTAAATGTTACTTTATTTGGAAAAAAGGATCTTTGCAGATGTAATTAAGTTAAAAATCTTGAGATGGGGAGGTTATCCTGGATTATCTGGGTGTGCCTTAAAGGCAGTCACATATATTCTTATGAAAGAGAGACAGGGAGATTTTACAGACAGAGAAATTTCAAGATACTGGCCTTGAAAACTGGAGTGCTAGCATCACAAGCCAAGGAATGCTGGCAGTGACCAGAAGCTGGAAGAGGCAAGGAATAAATTGTCCCTAGGTCCTCTGGAGGGAGCATGGCCCTGCTAACACCTTGATTTTTGCTCAGTGATACTGATTTCAGATTACTGGCCAGATTCCTAGACACAAAATTTGAGATAATCTGTTGCAACAGCCATACAGCTAATACAACTATTATTCCTGTTATTTCTCTGAACATTTACTGATCTCATCCATTATTTACCCCCAACCTGGAATGCCTCTCCTCTGCCTCTCTTCTTAAAATATTTGCTTTTATTTTCTTTGCAAAGAAACTTTTCTGACTCTGGCAAGTCATTGCTCTGTCCCATTGTACCTACTCTTTGTTTGTTTCATTTTTGTTTTTTACATCGTTACATTTATTGCAGAGTTATAAGAGGCAGTATAGCTACTTCAATGGTTAGGGGTACAGGCCATTTGATTCAGTTAGGGATGCTTTGACCAACCTTGTACAGGTTATGTTTCTAAGCTTGTTTCCTTATCTATATGTGGGAATAATACCAGTACTGACTGTGTAGGTTTGTTATGAGGGTTGAATGAGACAATCTCTGTAAATGTGATATCTGGCAAATAGTACGTACTCAATAAATGTTAGCTGTTCTTAACTGTATTTTAATTGTTTTCATGACTGTCTCTTAACTGGGCTAGTTGCTCTTTGATGGAAGGGGGGATTATTTTTATACCAAGTGCCTGGGTAATAGTTCGATTAATGCTTAATTGATAAATGAATAAAATGTGTCTTTTACCATAGGTCTTGCTATTAAATAATTTTTCCCTTACTGGAAACTCTCAAAACACTTGATCTTGTTTTCCTTCATCCTCCAAAAATGTGACATTATATTTTTTATCTATAGAATGTGGCAACATATTAGCTCTCATCTCTATAATGGAGTTCTTATGGATGCAAGACTCAGATGGTAATTTCCTACTTCTTGGTAGGGACTTTAAGACTAGTTTTCAACTTTGTCCATTATTCAAGAGATCCACATTTCCTTGCCCCCATTTCAATTTATACTGAATTCAGAGGTAGGCCCTCTGAGGTACTTAAAGGAAAAAGTAATTTAACATTTAAAGAAAACTTATTCATGTGTGCAGCTCATTTGTATGGCATTGCAATCAGAAGCCTAGAAGTACAGAACTATTCAGTTTTATTTAACAGAAGTGTTCAGGATTCCTTATTGCTAAAGATTCTATCATCTGCCTCAATCTCCATTTTATAGGACTCATTCGACATTTTTAAAGGTCTAGCAAAAATGATTGATATCATTCACCAGAAAAAATCTATTATTGTTGAAATCATCTTTGTCGAAATTCTCTTAAAATAATACTGGTTATTTTTCCCTGAGGAAACTTAAATGCAGAGTTAATTTGTATTCCACACTATTGCAAAAGTCTTTCAAAGAAAATGAAGTAGTTGAGAGAATGTCTTACATGATTGCTTTAAAGATCAGCAGTATATAGAAGAAATACTTGACAGGCTGATGAATATAATCTTGTGCTTTATTTAGTCGAGTATCCACAAAACTCTTTGTTTCTAAGGGAGTATGCTCAAATTTCCTAAAATTATGTAGTAAAAGACATGGTGTTTATAGTGTTCATGTTTTCATGTGATATGATTCCATGTGTTCATTTAATGTGCTGTTATAATTCTCTCTCTCTCTCTCTCTCTCTCTCTCTCTCTCTCTCTCTCTCTCTCCCTCTCTCTCTCTCTGACATTAAATGCTTTAAGGGCAGAAATTATGTATTATTTACCTTTTTATACCTGGCACATCATTAGTCATTAGGGGAATGCAATAAAAAGACAACACTAAGTGTTGGCAAAGATGTGGAGAAACTGGAGCCCTCTTGCGTTTTTGTTAGGAATATAAAATTGCATAGTCACTTTGGTAGAATAGTTTGGTGGTTTCTTAAAAAGTTAAACATAAATTTACCATATGACCCAGCAACTTTACTTCTGGGAATCTACCTGAGAGGAATGATTCCATTCTTTGCTCATCAATGTCCTCTCTTGGTCTGCTCCCTCATCCTCCCCTCTAACCCCAACAATATAGATGCTTCCTCAATTCTGTTTTGCAAAGTCAAAATAGTCTTGCTAAGTTAAAGATCTTCATGGATAAAGTCTAAAAGTATGAGGACGTAGAGGTATTTTTATATACAGGAATAACTGATTTGGTAATACACATTTTATCTATGAGAAAATTGGTAATTTTGAGAAAACATCTGATGTGCATTTTGTGCAAGATGTGGTTTCATTATTTTGTCTCACAATTATGGAAACACAGAATTGTATAGCTGAGTTACACTGTAGAGACTAAAATCACACAGAATAAATCTAAAGCTACTGTACTGGGTTGACTAGCATCCCCTCAGAGCTTGCGTCCTCTGTAACCTCTAGAATATGGAAGTAGGGCTTTATAGATATAATTGGTGAATATGATGTCATAGTAGAGTAGGATGGATCCTACATCCAATATGACTTATGTCCTTATAACAAGAGAAGAGGACACAGAGACACAGACAGGAAAAGAGCCATGTGCTGGTGGAAGCAGAGATTGGGGGAATGCAGATGTAAGCCTATGAACACCAAAGATGGCTGGTACGATGCATGAGAAATTAGGAAGAAACAGGAAGAATCTTTCTGTAAAGTTTTTAGAGAAAGCATGGTCCTGCTGACACCTTGACTTCACACTTTTAGTCTTCAGAACTGTGAGAGAATAATTTCTGTTGTTTTAAGCCACCCAATTTGTGATACTTTGTCATGGCACTGCTAGGAAACTCACACACCTACATTGATTGAAACTAACAATATATTTGTTTATTCATATCAAAGAGTCTATTAAATGATTTGTTTTGGCAAAGGAGTTTCTGGGTTTAAAATTGTTTCATAGCTGGCCATGGAGCCTAGCAACTCATATTTCAGAGGTGCCATGTATTTATTTAAATTGATGTCATAAACATGTACCAATCAAACTGGATTGATTGTTGACACTTAAAAAAATTATGCTGTAATTTAGAAAGTTGGTGAGTTAAGTTTTCTAAGATTAATTTAAGGGTAGAATTTCAACACAATAAAAGATGTATGCTGTGTATTATGCACAAAGCGTGTATGTTTTGTCTTAAATTGTTTTAATTTAAAGGTATTAAACATGTCATGCATGGACATCTTTCAACGCAGGAAGATTTACTTGAAACTTTTTCCTTAAATATGAGTTAATGTGTGGGATCATATACCAGGGTGCCAAAAAAATGTGTACAAGTGGACACTTTGGTCAACATTGCTCAAGCAGTAACTCGCTGTAATCAGAAGTGTCTGGATGTTGATGGTAACCACTTTGAGCACCTCTTGTAATTGCAGAAGTCAAATGTGACTTGTTTTTATCTTTTGTTATTGGTATATATCAAGTATTACAATTTTAGTAGTTTTTTTTCCTTTCTTAAAATGTGTATACATTTTTTGGCACCCTCTGTAGTTAATGAAGGATCTTGTAATGTTTGGCTAGACTATGACAGTGCTAATTTGTTAAATTGGACATAATTACTTTTGTATTTTCTAAAAATACTTGAGACATAATATTGACAGGCTTTCTCATTTTCTGAAAAATGCATTTTGCCTATTTCAGCATTGAAATCGAGATATTCATCTCATTAATTTTTATTTTTTCTAGGAAAATAATTGGTAAAATATACCAGCAATTATACTGTTTCTCACACAATTTTCTAATAAGACCAGAGCAGATGCTCATTAGAGTTTTTCAAAATAGTTGTGTAGTATTGCAATAGGGAATAAACTTAACATTTTTGTAACTATGTGTCTTTTGTTGTGCTGGGAATTCTAACATAGGGTTTAGGATCTCTTAAAATATTTCCAACAAAGCCAAAAATTACAAGGAATGACTTTTCAGTTTATATATTCCTTCTATTAGATTTCATGGAGTTCTTGTGTCGTTAGTTCTCATATGACCATATGAGTTATGTATTAATGTCTCTATTTCACAGATGAGTAAAACCGAAGCTAATTGTTATGTGACTTGCCCAAGTGGTGAAGCTATTATTTGAGTCCAGGTCTACACCAGAGTCTGTGCTCTTTCAAGAATATCACATTGCTTTATCTAATTTGAACTGAGTTAAGGTTTGTCTAAAATCCCTGGTCTTTATGAAAAAGGTTAGAATTTGAATCCTGACTCTTCTGTTTATTCACTGTGTAGCATTAGGCCAGTTCTCTTAACCTCAATTTTATCTGTAGAAATCATAGTAACTACACCACTTAATGTGTGCCACTTGTTGTTCTAAGTACTTCACAGCTTTTGATTCATTTAATCTTTATAACAACCTGATACAGTAGACAAATGCCCTCATTTTACACATGAGCTTCAGAGAATTGAAATAACTTGCCCAGAGTCACAAACCACTCAGTGACAGAGCATGGACGCTGGCATCAAAGCCTCACTGCTTTGCTGTTTCTCTGTGAAGACAAAGATAAATAACACCCATCCTGTAGGCTGGTTGCTCGCATAAATGACGATGTGTATATAAGCTCTTTGTAAATTGGAAAGACTGATGCAAGTTTACTTACTATGAATAAGAAAGCTTTTCTGTCTGTAACTGTCGGGGAAAGGTCAGGGTAGGTAGTTTTCTTATAATCAATTACTGTGGAATTAAAAAGCTATTGTCACATCCTAATCCTAGTGATACGTTTCTTGAAATAATCTTTGAAGCAAGATATGTATTTTGCTTCATTTAACAAATGAAACGAAATGTAAAAGTTGTCTGCTACTAGTTTAGCAATTCATGGTTGTTGTTTTTTTTATTCTTATTTTTTAAATTAAATTTACTGAGGTAACACTGGTTAATAACATTGTGTAAGTTCCAGGTATATTCATGCACAATTTATATTTTAGAATTACTTCTTGATCATTTGAATTGCTTTAACTAAGGATCATCTGTTACAAAGTCAGTCTTTTATGTTAGTAACATGCTAGTTTTTGCATGAGAGGAATTTTTAAGTATTTTAAGACTAAATTATTTGCTATAGTGGGATTTATTGCAGAGAACATCTGTTCCTTTTTGATACCTAAGCATTTCATTAATGAGATGATTTTAGGTATTCTTCATAAATTATCTTATTAGACGTCTGAATTTCAAACATTTCTCAAAGAGATACTAAAATTCTGAATTGGAAAATTCTAGCTGCAGTTATCTCTATTTAGTGTCTGACAACCAAAATAAATGTTTCCTTTGGTTATTGTAATGCCTCTTCAATTGATGAGGACTTTCATAGTCTACCATCCTTTTTTTCTTCATCATCATCATCATCTTACATCTTCTTTTTTCTTCTCTACTTCCCATCCCCCTCCACGTCTTCTGTTCAACCTTTTAATAGCCTATATTACAAAGCTCCTCTCTAATTTCTGTCCAAGGATAAAAAGGAAAATAAAATTACTTTCACTTCCAATTTCTGTTCAGACATTAGGTCGATACCTCTTTTGAGTTGTGGGGTAAATAGCAGAATGAAATTCGCTCACCACCCAGTAGTGAGTTAATGGTCAATTTCCTTCCATTTGGCGCTTTGTCATGACAGGCCATTTACTTTGAACTATAATACTGTAGATATCATATTCACATATTTCTAGTTGTCATAATAAAGAACATTTCCTTCGCTTTACATCATTCACCAAGCTGGTTCTAATCACACCGTTTTGCTAAAATGAACAGAGATAAAACCTCTCAGATAGGAAAAATTTTGCTCCTAGTAATGAAGCCACCATTATATTAGTATGAACAAGGGCCAGTCTTAAAATATAACATGCTCTACTTATTCACAGAGGTTTTTTGGAAATGTGATTCATTTTCAATCCATTTGAGTGTTAGTTTAAGTAACTATACACATTATTTTCTCTATTTATGAAATGTCATCATACATAGGAAGATCTATATTCCATTTGTGTGTGGGAGAGTACGACTCATTGGCTTTGACTAAGATTGCACTGTGCGTCTTTCTCCCACACAGCCACTATCAAGTTTGTGCCACAGCACAGATCTGGGCCTGGACTGTTAAAGCTGAGAATTATTCCTCTACCTTGAAAGTGGAGAGAACAATGTTAAAAGGGATTTATGATCTGAATATTGACCAAAGTAACAATCCTCAATGTTTTGGGGGCAGGGCACTTCTCCTCCCATAAGAGTTCTCTATATTGTGGAGAAATAATTACTCTTGGAAGGTACTTGTTGGGTTGATGAATAATTTTAAGTATTTTGTTGCAGTATAGAAGGAAGGTTCACCAAACAGATTTTATGTATGAGAATAGGTTATTATTTTAACCAACACAAAGTATGAAAATAACACTTTGTATGTACTGAAAATTGTAGTCATGTTTACGTTGACCATCAGAATATTTTCCCCCTCTTTATCCTGGAAAGAAATCAAAACATCTGTTTCTGAGATTTTAGGACAACAGATAGCATTAATTTTTGTTCTAATTTAAGTATAAAGTATATCAAATGACATAATTTCTTCGACAAAGATATCGAAAAGGAAATTTAATAATATTTTGATTCCTCTGGGACTAATTCTGCAAAGTCATTGAAACAATAACTAGCCATCAAATAAGATCAGAATTATAGGTTTCATGGGTTCAGTCACTATTTATATACATATATCAATTATTTAATTAGCTTTTAAATACATATTGGGTCGACAGCACAGTACCAGTGCTATGGAAGATACAAAATAAAGAAAAATTATAATTGACCTGAAAGGACTTAAACTCTAGGAGGAAATACAAGATATTCCTAGAATAGAACATTGGATTTGCAATAATTTGTTCAGTGTTACATATGAAGAGAAAATTTGACATACTGTATTTCCCCGAAAATAAGACCTAGCCAGGCAATTAGCTCTAATGAGTCTTTTGGAGCAAAAATTAATAGAAGACCAGGTCTTATTTTACTATAATATAAGACTGGGTAGAATAGAATAGAATAGAATAGAATAGAATAGAATAGAATAGAATAGAATAGAATAGAATAGAATACTGCGTCTTATATTATTTTTTGCTCCAAAAAACGCATTAGAACTGATGTCCGGCTAGGTCTTATTTTCGGGGACACACAGTAAGAAAATAAGCATGTAGAGTCAGGGTTATTGCTAAGAAGTCAGAGATTTAAAAATCTATTTTGTTCAGGTATTGTTTCTCTGATCACCTCAAAAATACATGTTTGTTGAAGAAAATTTGAAAAACAAATTGCCTTTTTCCTTCTACCCCGAATTAACCATTGTTTGCTTCTCTGAATTCAGATAACACTTTTAAATCTCTTACTTATAGAAATTTTCTACCTGGAATAGTCTTCCTAACCCTCTTCAACTGGCTAATTCTTATTCATTTTGCAGGGCTTTATTTTAAATGACACTTGCCCTCAAAAAAGTTTTCAAACTCCCTAAATTATTTTAGGTTCTCCTGCTAATATGCTGCTGTTTAGTCTGTGGGCTTTCTCTAAATTCACAAAATATTTATGATCCTGGACTCTGGTGAATGCTGGGAATACAGTGACAAACATGATAAACACAATCGCTACCATCATGGAGTTGGCAATTTTAGTGGAGAGATATAAGAAACGACAACAAAAAATGTATACATGCAATTTTTTTTGTAATTACTTGTAAATGTATCTTTCTCACTGGCCCACCAACTCCATAGGGTAAGGACCATGTCTGCTTTGTTTAGATAGTAAGTCGTTAGACAGTAAGTTAGATAGTAAGTAAATGTGTGTGTGTTTAAAATGAATGAACACTGAAGGAATGAAAAAATAAGGTAACATTGTGCATTTTTTTCATATTTACATACATAAACATATAGTTTTCATGTAGTATACTCAAAATTGGAATTGTTCTATATACGTACAAGGTGTGATCAAACAATACAGTGAATGTTTAAATTAAAAAAAATTATTACAGTAAAAGATACATTGTCATTTATCCCCCTCAAAATACTCCCCCTCACTTCGAACACACTTATCCCATTATTCTTGCTAGTTTCTGAAGCGGTTCTGGAAGTTCTGGAGTATCTTTAGTTGCGCTGTTCTGGCCTCCTTGATGTTCTGGTTCTGAATTGATTCAAAGGTTTACCTTTTAGTGGTCATTTTGACTTTTGGGAAGAGCCAGAAGTCGCACGGTGCCAGATCTGGTGAATAAGGTGAATGAGGACACACCGTAATGTTTTTAATTGACAGAAATTGCCATACCAGAAGCAATGTGTGTTACGGAGACTTTCCATTGTGATCACAAAATACAGTGAATGCTGCTGCCAAGTGCCATCCAATGGAAAGGCAGGGATCTTCAATACAGGAAGTGGCGCGAGGAACCTTAGTAACAGTGTGTGACAAGTTTCAACTTGTTGGGTGCGGTCAGTCAGGTGTGAGCTATGGTTGAGAGAAGGTGTGTTTTAAAGTGTGCTATAAATCATCCTCCATCACAGCAACGCTCTGTGTCACAGATTGCTTCTGGTGTACGGCAACTTATGTCAAATAAAAACATTACAGTGTGTCCTCATCCACCTTATTCACTGGATCTAGCACCATGCAACTTCTGGCTCTTCCCCAAAGTCAGAATGATTTAGGACATCAAGGCTGCCATGACAGCTCAACTAAAGATACTCATGAAAGAGGACTTCCAGAACTGCTTCAGAAAGTGGCAAGAATGATGGATAAGTGTGTTTGAAGTGAGAGAAAGTATTTTGAGGGGGATAATGGCAATGTGTCTTTTACTGTAATCATTTTTTTAAAATTTAAACATTCACCGTATTGTTTGATCACACCTTGTATATACTATACTTGTTTCACTTAATATTATGTCATGAACATTTTCCTATGTGATTAAATGTTTTCATGGTTGCATAATATTCCATTATAAGGATGTACCAGGATGATTACTTAACCACTTTTGTATTGAGATTTTTATTTTTACTGACGCTGAACGACACATTCATGTAGATTGTTTTCAGTAGTTATCTGTTCTGATGAACATCTTTATGCATAAATCCTTATATCTTTGATTATATTTACTCAGAAAAATTGAATCATTGGACAGAGGTTATTATCTTAAGGCTTTCGTATAGATTGCCAAATTGTTTTCCAGAAAGTGAGATACTTAATTAAGGGACAATTTAGGTAATTTCATTAAGTTTTGAAACTAGAAATGCATAAGTCCTAAGCTAAAGAAAGCTGGCAGAAGCAAGGACAATGAAGTGAGAAGTAGCACAATTAAGGAAATGAGAATGTATGTGTTATGTTGTGAAGTGAAGCATTCTTTGATCTGTTTGCATTTTCTAGTTTTTCATGTTAATAGAATCATAGTATGCATTCTTTTGTGTCTTGGCTTTATTCACATAGCATACTGTTCTTGAAATCCATCCATATATCAGTTGTTCATTCTTTCTATTGCTCAGTAGCATTGCTCTTTATGAATATAGTGCAATTTATTTTTGTGTGGACATAACATTTTCATCTCTCTTGGGTAAATACTAAGGAGCATGATTTCTGGATCATATGGTAAGAATATGTTTAATTTTGTAAGAAACTGCCAAATTATCTTCCAAAGTGGCTGTACCATTTTGCATTCCCACCAGCCATAAATGAGTTCCTGTTTGTTCCACATTTTTCTCAGCACTTGATGTTGTCAGTCTTCTGGATTTTATTCATTATGTAGTGGTATCGCCTTTTTAATTTTAATTAAGCCAGTTTATCAATTCTTTCTTTCATGGATTGTACCTTTGGTGTTGTTTTTAAAAAGTCACCACTGAACCCATTACCATCTTGATTTTCTCGTATGTTGTCTTCTAGGAGTTTTATTTGATATTTGATATTTTGCATTTGATATTTAGTCTATGATCCATTTTGACTTAATTTTTGTGAAGGGTGTAAAGTCTGTGTCTAGATTCATTTTTTTGCATGTGTATGTCCAACTGTTTGAACACGATTTATTGAAGAAAGTGTCTTTGCTCCTTTGTATTGCCTTGGTCAAGGATCAGTTGACAATATTTGTGTGACTCTATTTCTGGGTCTCTTCTGTTCCACTGAACTATTTGTCTGTTTTTCACCATTACCATACTGTCTTGATTACTGTAGCTTTATAGTAATTCTTAAAGTCAGGTAATGTCAGTCCTCCAACTTTGATGGCTATTATATATGAAATGTCCTTCTTTGTCTCTTGTATAGCCTTTGTTTTAAAGTCTATTTTGTCTGATATAAGTATTGTTATCCCAGCTTTTTTTTTAATTCCCATTTGCATAAAATATCTTTTGTATCCCTTTACTTTCAGTCTGTGTGTGTCTTTTGATTTGAAATGGGTCTCCTGTAGGCAGCATATGTATAGGTCTTGTTTTTTCCTCTTTTTAGCCACCCTGTGTCTTTCTATTGGAACATTTAATCCATTTACGTTTAAAACGATTACTGATATGTGGTTAGTGCCATTTCATTTTTCATATTTTTTTCTTCTTTTTTTCTTCTTCTTAAAGAAGTTTCTTTAACATTTCTTGTAATATTGGTTTGGTGATGATGAACTCCTTTAGGTCTTTCTTGTCTGGGAGGTTGTATTTTAATACAAAAACTAAATCTCATAAAATATAAATTAAGGAAAGCCTCAGCAATTTTTAAAAATAAATTTGAGAGCTACTTGGCAAGATGCCTAACAAGCTCTATTTTATCTGCTTTGGAAATATGAATTTTTACATATTTTGACTTATTTGCTTAACATAAGCAGAACAGAATTTAGATACATTAAAGTTATCTTAAAGTTGATCATCAAAGTACATGCATTATATGTACTTTTATAATGTGCATACATGTACTTTTAGAAGGCATATTAATATCCATTTTTGTTATTATTGCAAAGTTCCAATATATACAGAAGTAAGGAGAATAGTATAGTATAATGAACTTCCGTGTACCAGTCAGCCAGCTTCATCAATAATTAATGTTTTGCCAGTCTTGTTTCATTTATCTTTCCTCTTTTTTTCCTGGGTTATTATAAAACAAACCCCAGATAACAATATCAATAATTATTAATTAATATCATTCACTACACAAATGATGTTAAAATTTCCTCAGTTGTGAGATTAGCAACGTTTCTAACATAAGAGGCTGACTCTTTACACAAATTGGTGAGTGAAAAATGTTCAGAAGGGGTAATGTAGAGCTGGGGCTGATGGGTCACACTTATTCTGGCTCCTTGGTAAACAATACAGAAGAAGTAAATATAAGACAGAAAACGTCTTACTCTGCAATTACTGCGAGAGCAACCTGCCAATGCTTGGGTGTGTCATGTGCACTTGTGCCCTGTGGGGAATGATGTGGCAAGGTCCAGATGAGAGGCTGAGCAACACACCCTGCAACACTGTTGCTGGGTGGGGTTCCCTGGGAGACCCATTCCCAACTCTGACTAGAGTATAGGCGGCTTATAGGGAGCGCTATTGAGATCAACACCTGTGGAAAGGAAGTGAAAAGAAGGAAGGGAGAAGTTGAGTGGGTAAGCAGTCTCAACGGAGGTCTCAACCAACCCAGTGGCAAATTCTGGTCAGAGATGCCGGACCTTCCTATTAGCACTGGAGGCAGGTCATCCTGGACTGGGGTGGACATTGGGTTAGGAGGCTCCCTTCAGCCAGGGCAATCTCTGCAGATAGCTTTCCAGCAGCAGTGCTCCTAGCAGCTTGGAGAATAAATCCTTCCTCCCTGAAGCGGAATCTGGGCAGCACATCAGAGCATCCACTCCAACATTTTTTAGGAGGAAAATCTGTTTTTACATTTCAGGTTTTTCCTAAGTAGGAAACTTATTAAATGCTTTTGTGTACCAAGTATTTACATATATGACCTTTAATCTTCACATCAACTTTGTAAAATAGCCATATTCTTTTCAAGATGAGGAATTGGCCGAGGGTAGTAGCTAGCTTGTCCGAGGTTCCACAGCTGGTATATGTGGAAGAATTGAGATGTAAATCAAATTCTGTCCGAATCCCCAGTTCTTTTCACCAGCACAGCCTCTCTCTCCACTGCTGTGTCAGTGCATCAGTAATTAAAGCTCTCACACAGCACATCCATTATTCCTTTACTTACCGGTTTTGTCTCCCAGTTAGATTAGTAATGCATGTTTTAAAATTTTAACGTCATGCTTATTTAAGGCCTTCCAAATTAATTTGAAATTTAAGTAAAATGATAGGTTGCAACATGTTCTCTGTACATCTTTGGAGCTTTATTGAAACCGTAAGGGCTGGAAAAAAATTTGAAAAAAATCAACTAACCAAGGGCATGTTAATGCTTCTGTGATGATTTCTCTGTTAGATTTGCTGTGCTTTGGAGAAGAGACACTAGATTATCAGTATGAATCACTGTAACCATTATTCCTAGCCTTTTTAGCTGCTGAATGGGAATAGGGCAAGCTGAGTTCTATTCATAACTCCTCCAGTATTGCTCCCTAAGTGATCTAGGGAAAGCCACTGTATACGTTAGTTTCCTTCCTTGAAAATGGCTGTAACGATATCCACCTTCCTCTTACTTTAAATGACAATTTTAAGAATAGATTAGATGCTTTGTGAATGCTCTGAAACAACTCCTTAAGAACATGTTTCTTAACACTTCCTGTTAACTAATCAAATTTGTTAATTACAATCCCTCTATTAATTTTCTTAGAGAATATAGGACTATAGAAATATATTGCAAATAAACTTTATAAGCAAGCTCAATACATTACTGGGCATTTTTTGTCAGCTCCTAACAGTAGTTCTACAGTAAGTATTTTTGTTAACATAATGATTATTGTACTAAATAAATTGCTGAAAATTTACCTGTAGTTTTTCTTCGTCATATTTGATTTTTGTTTTAGCTTTTCGCAGCATAGGAAAACATCAGAGAAGGGCATAAGAAAATAAACCAAAAACAAAAACGAAGTTTTCTACAAACATTTTTGCAATTTGTAATTCCTTATTTATTTTGCATGAAGGTATGCAGTATAATAAATATAGAATAACCTCTTCTACCTTCTACTGTTAAGGTCTGCTTCTCTGGAATGTGATTCTGAGAGATATAAATGTTAGGTTAAAGAGAAAAAAAGTACTTGATATTTTAGAATATTTGAACAGCATGTTTCTAATAGATATTTTTTTAATGTACATAGGACTTGAGAATTATTCACTTACTGAGTAGCACTCGGTTCAATTCAATAAACATTTAGGACTAAAGTATTAGTGTGTTGAACATGAAAGCCTGTCTCCTGGGGATACACTTTCAGAGTCACCCACTACCCCACGCAGGGGCTTTGAATGGATTAGAAAAGGGCACTCCACTTTGCCTGGATTCAGCCTCCAGCCAGAACTATTGCTTGGTTGTAGAGTTAGGCATAGCATTTCAGCCCCCAATTGTCTTTTAGGCCTGGTGTCTCATGATCATACACAGCCCTTTTGGGTGTTAAGTTCCCATGTTCTACCTTTTTCTCTTTTCTTGAAATGGGAGTTGGGTCATCTCTCCTGGACAGAAAGATAAACTTCTTAAGGTAAAATCTTGTATTTTACGTAACAATAAAATAAAATGAAAAATAGAATGAATGAACAGTACCAGGCATTTTTTCATGTATTACCTCATATGGTTCTCACAAGAGGTATTATATAAAGTTTAGTGGTTACAAAATGATGTATAGTGTTTAGGTGACTTGCTTAAAGTAAAAAAAAACTAGAAAGCAAATGGACAAATGCAGATGCAAGAATACCTGCCTTAGGTTTAGTTCTGTCGTTACACAGCAAACAACCTTCAAAAGCCCCCATACACCTTTGCCCACAAATAGCACAATTAACCAAAAAACAACCAAAACCCATCCAGCCTCACAAGATGTCCATCTATGAGCATAGTGGGAGAAAGGCTTGAAGTCAGTTATTTGAATAATTCAAGGGAATATTTTCTGTGTTTTTTTCCCTTTTAAGTTGTTTATATCCTTAGGGGAAAGACTCAAGAAATAAAAGACAGGAAAAGTTCTGGGCTTGTTTTAGTCCCTTATGAAACACAGGAATCAATAAATGCTAGTTGAATGTCGAATATATTTGCTATGCTCCATCACTGCTTCAGCATGTGATATAACATTTTAACTGGGAAGGAGAAAAAAAATCAAGTCCAGTTGCTTTTTCAGATGTACAAAAAAGGCTATTCCAGGTGCTCAGAGTGATGTGTTTTTGTCCTTTCAAGAAAAAGGGATCAAATAATTAAAATGTCTTGTGCAAGAATCGGTTATCTTAGGGTTACATCAATAAAATTACAGTAACCTTCTCTCACTTCCTGTAAGTTCACCTGATGAAAAAGAGGCAGTCAGATAATTTAAGGCTCAAAGGAGGGCTACAAGAATAAACAAATAATTACAAAGTATTTTACAGAGGAAGGGCTAAAATAGCAGGCTTTTTCAGCCCAAGGAAGAAAACACAGAGGGCTTTTGTCCAGTCTTTTGGAAAACTATAAAAGACTTTAGGCAGTAGAAAAGTTACCAGCATGGGTCCCATTGTGCATTGAAATCAGATGTGGAACTTTCCAAAAATACAGATGCTTAGGTTCCAGCTCACCCCAGAGCTCCTGAATTAGAATCAGTGGGGGTAGAGGGTGGGTGGGGCTCAGACTCTATGCTTTATAAAAGGTTCCCTGATGTTCCAGACTCACAGCTATGGTTGGGAACAATTGCTCTTGTCACTTATTCTCCCATCACGACTGACTAAATATGTGGGTGTTTTTGACTCCTTACATTCCAGGGTATCTTGTCATGAAATGCTTAGTACAGCTCAGAGGCAGCGGTAATGAAGCTTTCCTAAAAGGAAGCTCATACTGTGTTCCAGGAGTGGTATTAGATCTTTTACAGAATATTTTGTTTCATTCCCCAAACAACCTTATGAGAAAGATATTACCATCTCCATATTATAAATGAAGAAAAGGGGCTCATAGGGCTTTCGTGACTTGCCAGACACACACACATAATAAAGTGCAGTAACTAGGATTTGGGTCCAGGGCTATTGGACTTTAAAACCTGCTCCAGAAAATGGGTGTGAAAATCTAAGGCAGAATGGAGTAAAAACCACCCAGATTGAGGATTGCCAACATCAGGATTGAGGAGGGGGAATTGAAATAATTGATAACTGACGTAATTTGCTGAGCTCAGTATTTGTCCATGGCAACAAACTATGCATTCATTTCCATATTGCCTGCATTTATTTAGATACTGCCATGCATGGGTGACACAATCCAAACACGAAGTAGTGGGAAGGAATTAGATTTTCTTTTTCTTTTTCTCATAAATTTGAATTTTATAGTCATTCTTTTTTTTTTTCCCCCCCTGGAAAGGCAGTGGCAGCATCTTCAATTTCAACTACCAAATCTTGGTGTCCTGTGAAGTTCTGACCTTCCTTCTCCTTTCATGTCCTTTGATCCTGATCTTGCTAATGCCACAGCCTCCTTTTGTGCTTACTAGACTGATAATTTAATTTTAGTATCTCTTATTAGCTTGGGTTTCTCAAATTTGTCTTCTTTTTTCCTACCAGGAGGTTGGCCTATACCTTTAGATTATCGGAGAAAGGTGAATTCATGCCCAGAGACTGTTTTGACCTGACTTCTATGTCTGCTACAGTCACCATTAGCCACTTTTTGATTACTCACAAACAACATCTACAGAAGTACACTGAGGAATAATCACATTGTATAATACATTTGATTCATTAACTCCATCTTTTGCAGTTTTCTTGGGATTGAGGGCTATACATTATAACTGCTATTCAATATGCAGTTTGGTGATAAATTTATCCTATTAGTGCCATGCTCTTTCTTAAAGGATATGATGACATTATTGCTTATATTCTTATCTATTAGTGAATCATTGAACGCTGTGCTGTTGAGGTGGAGGAATTTGGCAGTAAGATTGATTCTTGTTACTAGTGACAGTATTTAACTTTTTGACTGTCACAGTGTAGTTTTGTATACTTCTCCTATGTTCTTTTTGTTTTTGATAATTTTACCATTTTTATCTTTAATAATCAGCCTTCAGGCACATAATATAGATTTTTAAAAGAATCAATCTATAATATTTGATGTTCTGCTTAAGGAGTTAATTCACACAGATTCTTAACTGACTTTTTAAGTATCTTGTTTTTTTCTCATAAGCCAAAACTGAGGTCAGTAATCACTTACACAGCTCAATTGTCCATGAGTAACTGTGAAAATAAATGTCTTTGTGTTCATAAATCTTGGATAGTAGAATTGTAAGTTGTTGAAAAAATGTCTGTTATAGACTCTTAAACAGAGATGGCTGCTGCTTTATTTATTTTTCTTTTATTCTGACTGAAATCTGCCTTCAGAAAGGAAAATGTGCATTTCAGGATAATGTAATTCTGGTGATTCTGTTGCAAATATGAATGAGACTCGTGTCACTATTCCACAATCAAAACAACTTAGGGATTCTAAGTATTGTGAGAAAAAAGTTAATTCTTTCATGAAACCATATGGGAGTTCTATAACTATTATCTCTAATAAATTATATATTATAGGAAGGTATTGTTTTCTGATATGGATACAATATAATTCTTAAGGTCTAAACTTTAATAGTTCTTTCTTTCATGGTTTGGCCAAGAAAGGCACATGTTGCTCATATCAAGTATATAAAATACACTAGATTCCTTTAATAACCCAGTTATGCCAGTCTATTCTCTGTTTCTATTTGTGCAGTTTCTTTGGGTTCCATATGTAAGTGAGATCATACAGTATTTGTTTCCCTCTAACTTATTTCATTTAGCATATTGCCCTCAAGGCTTATCCATATTGTTGCAAATGGCAGGATTTCCTTCTTTTACATGGCAGATACACACACACACACACACACACACACACACACACACACACAAACACGAGGTCTGAGAATTAAGTTTGTGAACTTGCCGCCGTGTGCTTACATTTGGCAGCACTGTACAAACAGCTTGGTAAGGTTTCATAACTTTGGTATATCAGCGTCTCACAGCTGTGTTCCTGTCAACCTGTGGCAGTGTCTTGCTAAGTGGTGTTCATTATTGTTGTGTGTTTTTGTGTGCCATCACGAGAATGTCTGAACTTGAATTAGAGCAGTGAACAAACATTAAAATTCTTGTTAAACTTGGCAAGAGTGGAAATGAAATCAGGGACATGTTAATCCAAGTTTGTGGGGATAATTCCAGGAAGAAAACAGCAATGTACAAATGGATTAAACATTTTTCTGAGAGGGGAGAATGCATAACTGATGAAGAGAGGCCAAGATGGCCAGTAATGAGCAGAACTGACAGAAAACATTAAAAAAATTCATCAAATTGTGCATCAAAATCATCGGCCGACTGTGAGAAGCGTAGAAGACCAAATCAACATTGATAGAGAAACAGTTAGGAAAATCTTAACTGAAAATCTTGGCATGAGAAAGGTGTGTGCAGAAATGGTCCCGAAGGAGCTCTTACATCACAACACTGCACCAGCTCACACGGCACTGTCTGTTAGGGAGTTTTTAGCCAGTAAACAAATAACTGTATTGGAACACCCTCCATACTCACCTGATCTGGCCTCCAATGACTTCTTTCTTTACCTGAAGATAAAGGAAATATTGAAAGGAAGACATTTGGACGACATTCAAGACATCAAGGGTAATATGATGACAGCTTTGATGGCCATTCCAAAAAAAGAGTTCCAAAATTGCTTTGAAGGGTGGACGGGTGGACTAGGTGCTGGCATCAGTGCATAGCTTCCCAAGGGGAGTACTTTGAAGGTAACTGTAGTGATATTCAGCAATGAGGTATGCAGCACTTTTTCTAGGATGAGTTCTCAAACTTAATTTGTAGACCTTGTGTGTATGTAATTTGAATTAATTACACAAGAACACTATTAGACTGAAGTGGCTCTAATGCTCTGGAACCAAAATCTAAGCCTGTAAATGCCTCAAAGTTATGAAATTCAAAACTAAGGACAACCAGTTGCAAACAGCCAACTAGGCTTTAAGCTATAGTCAATCAATAATTTCCTTATTCCTGAAAGTCTTTCTTTAGTAGTTTAGTATTTCCTTAGGGGCAGGTCTACTAGCAATAAATTCAATTTTTGTTTATCTGGGAATATATTAATATAATAGTTCAATGCCTTAGTTTTTCCTTCTTTTCTGAAGGATAGGTTTGCTCAATATAAAATTCTTAGTTGACATTCTTTTTCTTTCAACATTTTGAATATTTCAACTCACTGCCTCTGGATTCCATGATTTCTGAAAAGTTAGCTATTAATCATTTTTCTCTTGTTGCTGCCACATCTCTCTCTTTATCTTTATTGTTAAGCAGTTTGACTATGTGTCCATATGTGAATTTCTTTGAATTTATCCCACATTGAGTTTGTTGAGTTTTTGGATGTGTAGATTAATGTTTTTTTCATCAAATTTGGGAAGTATCTGCCCATTATTTCTTCAGATATTATTTCTGTCCTTTCTCTCTCTCCTCCCTTCTGGGACTCTCAGAATGCATATGTTGGTATACTTGGGTGTTGTATAGTTTCCTAATGCTCTGTTATTTGTATTTATTTTTCTTTCTGTTTCTCAGACTGGAAAATTTCAGTTGACCCCTCTTCAAGTTTGCTGATTCATTCTTCTGTCAGCTCAAATCTATTGATTCCCTTTAGCAAATATTTCATATAGTTATTATAATTTATAACTCAGAATTTTTGTTTTGTTCCTATTTCATAATTTATATCTCTATTGATATTGATATTCTCTATTTTCCTTTAATATCCATTATCTTACTTTAATTTTTACACATGGTTCATTTAGTTATTTGAACATATTTATGCAGTCTTTGTCTAGTAAGTTCAAAATCTGTATTTCTTGATTTCTTGAAGGACAGTTTATAAACCATAGTTTTCTGTTTCTTTATATGTCTTGTAATTTTTGTTGAAAATTTGACACTTGAAATAATATAAAATTGTAACTCTGGAAATCAGAGTCCTTTCTTCCCAGGGTTTGTTGTTGTTGCTGCTGCTCTTTGTTTAGTGACTTTCTTGGATTAATTCTGTCAAGTCTGAATTGTTTTTCATTTGTGGCCACTCAGTGTCTGCTTAGTTAGCTTAGTGGTTATCTTATGATTTGACAGAGATTTCCTTAAATACCTTAAAGAATAAATCCCCTATTCCAGGGACTCTGTGTATGTTGAGGCATGTCTTCAAGTTCTGGCAGTTTACATATTTACCTTAGCCTTCATTTCCTCTTTGTACAGAGCTTCAAGTTCAACCAGAGGTGAGAGTTTAGAATCTTCTCAGATCTTTCCTGGGCATGTACACAGCCATGTATGTGTTTTTTTGGCCCATAGAAAAATGTCGAAGCTTTTCAAAGACCCATGTCTTTTTGGACCGCCGTTTGTTTGCTGCTACTAGTATCACTGACTCTGGAAACTGTGATGTTAGACAGCTGCAACATTAATTAATTGCTGCTGATTGATTTTAACAAACATCTAGAGGGTAAGGCCTTCTCCACTGAGTGAGCTCTGTATCAGGTCAAATAAAAACAAGCCCTATAAATGGGCCTTTTCCAGGGGTCCGCTGAATCTGTTAAATCTTGAGAATTCTCTATGTGTGTGAAGATGTTTGCAGTGCTCCAAACCTATTAACCCTCTTCCCCCACAGTGGCTTCTAAGCTGCTGTTTTTAAGATTTTCATTGTTGTGAGGCTGCTAGGTTTCTCCCTGTGAAACTGGAGAGAGGGAATGGTAAAGGGGCAAGTTAAAAATGCTACAATGCTCACTGTTTTAACAAAGATTCTGCCAATTTTTCTGGAATATATTCTACGTAGATTGTTGCAAACCTTTGGTTAATTTTTAGAGTTCTGAAAAAGTTGATTTTGACAGGTTTTTTTTTTTTTTTTTTTTTTTGTGTTCAGAGATCCTTACATTTTTCCAGAAGTGCCTCTTTCTTCATGTCTTTTAAGAGGTGGAGAGTAAGTCATGTTTAAATTCAGTTAAGTTGAGCCAATAAGCAGATGAACTCAGATGAAGCAGATTGCTGGCAGAGAGTTGACTGAAAAATAACACAAAGTAGTTTTGAATAAAAAGTATTTAGAAGGTACTTGAGTTCTTGGACCATGAATTATGTGATGATAATGATGTCTGAAGATTATTCTAATGATTGTGATAGAGTGAAATCAAGTTGTACAAGAAGGGAGGTGAGTTATGGACATAGAAATGCAAGGATGAAGCAATCATGGGACTTGGTGATAGACTGGATCTGAGGAATAAGGGAATAGAAGAGCTTCAAAAGATATAAATGATGCTGCTCTGCTTTGCAGAGATGCTGGTAGAATAATAGTGAGGACAATGTACGACATATGGCAAATTTTATTTTGATATCTTAGAAATTCCTTCATTGAACTAACAGTCTCTTCTTAAACTCCTTGGAGACATGTTATTAGAAAGATTAAATGAATAGGTGTTGATAATTAAAACCAGGGTTTTGTGCTATCAAAAGCTAACTATCATCAAGAGGCCTCCTAAATCACATTAATTTAGAAAAAGAAGAAGAAGAAAAGGAAAAAAATTAAGTCTAAAGATATTCCAAAATGTTTATTATGTTAACTTAATTTTCTAACTTGTGATTCTCTGGAAAAGCAGATGTAAGAATGCTATTAATGAGGTTTTGTATTAATGAGGTTTAGTTACTGTGTATAGAAACAGTAGGTTCATAGCCTTCAATGTGTATTAATAGTGTATCTTTTATAAGTAAAGAGCCCTGGGTTTAAGCACTGCCTGTCACCCTGTTACTTAGAACACAATGTTTTTCTCTCAGCAAGTGGATTCATCATTGTTTTTAAAAATTATTTTCCTCCTTTATTATTCCATAGTCCTTGAGGAGAGAAAGCAGTAAATGAAAAATGAGATGATTATCAATGAGATGATCAGTTTAATTCATATAATTGAGAAATATGTAATTCTAACAAGGCTGAAAGTGGAGACAGCAGTACATATTTCTACATTGCCATTGCAGTATTTCAGTATTTTAACTAATTTAAGTATTCATCAATGTTTATGTTCTTCCAGATTTTTCAAAGCATTAAGTCACAGATTTGTATCATTTACCTTTATTTGAGAGCTAAAATAACAAAGCTCAATTATAATATTATCTTACTTGTCTTTGTCGGAAAAGAAGTAATGATTACAAAAGAGTTTTATTATAATTAATGTTTCTGTTAAAATAGCACAGGGATGGGAAGGTTTTGGGAGGCCATTCGTGTTGTCCTTTCTATTCTTAAGACTTAATTTTTCTTAATATTGGTTATTTATGTTATTTATTTATTCATTCTTTTGTTAATTCATTAACTCAACCATTTAACAAACAATTTTTGAGAATCTACTCTGCAAGAATTGAACTATATTGCATTCTATGAAACACGAAGAAGCACCATAGGGAGCACTTGCTCTCTGGGAAGAAGTAGCTAACAATCAAAATATTGAGTATAAATATAGGATTTGAAAATCTAGTGTGTTGTGAGATACTGAATTGTCGATACAAGATATTACTATTGTTGTTAGATTCAGAGAAGAAAGCAAGCCATGTAGACATGAGTAGTCATTAAATGCTTCTTCAACTAAGTAGAATTTATGATTGGTTGTGAAAATAAAGGAGAATTTCTATAGGCCTTAATGAGCCCCTGATCCTCAGAAGGTATGGCGACAGTATAAGCAAAAAGATATTTGGGATTGGGACTACTCAGTACATCAGCCTTATGGGAGCAGAGGGTTTGTGTTGAAAGTTATCTTAGGGAGGCATCAAAAGCTTTAAAAAATAATTATTATAAAGTTTAATTTTTGTTCAACAAATATTTATTTGATGATTACTATTGTCTAATAATACTGTAATCTGGGGCTATAGTACGTAATTTTTAGGAATGGTTTGAAGCTGTAGATCTCAAACTGGACCACTTTGTGGAGGTACTGTGAAGGGCTTGCAATTTCATTTGGGTGTCACGCCTTGTCCTTAGGGTATATAAATAATATGTCTTTCATATCCATATCCATATTTATTATTTTCAAATGTGCATAAGTTTTGCTATTGTTGCCTTTTTTATTGCCTTTTTTAGCTCATGTATTTTTTTTCAAGCAACAGATCCAAAAGGTATTGGAGCTGGGTAGAGAGAATGTAGGATTCTTTCCCTTTGCGTCAAGTTTTTATGTGGAGAGACATTGATTAGTTTAACTGAGCTTCTCTCTGTGCCTACTCACTCCTCAGGGGAGTTAATTGATTTGTAAATTTGGGAGCAGGAACTGAGCATGAGTCACTAATTCTCTTTGTGATCTTCTCACCTGCAGAGTATGAGCGGTTAAGTTTAGCTGTGAAGAACCTGCTCAGCCTGGGGAGACCTGCTGCTAGTACTCTACAGTTCTGGGATATAGTAGTAGGAAGCAGGTACTGCCTTGCACCTAAGCTAGATACTCTAGTATCTACTCTGTCATTAACCTAGCTGACATTTGAATCCATTTGCCTAAACCTTTTGTTTTATCCATGGCAAGCTACAGTCTCTAAGCCAAATCTGACACATTGCAGGCTAAATCTGGCTAAGTTTTTCCATTTACATATTGTGTGTAGCTTTATTGCTACAACAGCCGCACTGAGTAGTTGCAACAGACATCAATCATATGGGTTGAAAATCCTAAAATATTTACTATCTGGCCCTTTACAGAAAAGATTTGTCAACCCTGGAACTCTCATTTATAATTTGGGCAGAGAAGTCATTTATTGTACTCCCTAAATTACTAAATGAATCCCAACATTATTATATAGGGATTTGTTAAAATGTTGACTTTAAAAACATGTTTTATTATTCAAAATGGTAGAAACCCTTGGAGTCAGGAATGGGGGTTTGGTCGCTCTTCAGGTAACATAGGTATGAGCCAATGAAGTTTGAACTAGTTTGGTGATTATGGAAATAGAAAAGTAATACTGGGTTTAGGAGTTATTATGAAGTGCAAATTTTACAGAAGTTGATGTCTACTTTTTTGCAGTAACAGTAAGCATGATGGAACAGGAGAAAGCAAAATGTTTCTAAGCGTTGAAGCCTAGATGACCGTGAACATCCTAGGAGCAGTTTATAATGTATTTCTTTATCGGTCTGCCTTGCCTCTGGCCCTTCCAGCCACACATTCACCACCATCAGGAGGTAAAGGCTCCAAGCCTAGATACAGTAGTCACTCAGGACCTGTCACTGTTACCAACACTAAACGCTTGTATATGCAACTTCAGCGTCAATCCAGCATCGTATTCTTACGAACGTGGTGATGCCCTTTGTCTTCCCAATATTTAAGTTAGATTTCAGTATTTTTCTCATAGACACATGGTTTATCTCCTGGTTCCCTATACCTAGTTGTGAAACCTGTTTACTTATGTATGTTTGAATATTCAAGTTTTTAGTTTATTTATTTGTCAGTGTGAATCCATTTTTATAATGTTTTGTTTTCTGCCTCTTTCCAATAAAGAACATGAGGTGTTGGGCTCCTCACATTGTAAAGAAATCCCTTCAAATAAATAATCTTGGTTCCTTTCTTTTCTTGTCTTCTCATTTTGACTCTATTTAGTGCTTCCCAGACAGTGCATTCCTTAGTTTTTTAGCCTCAAGATTGTTTCACATGATGCAGGTGTCTTCTTTATCATCTTGTTATTGATGAATTACATTCTGTTTCTTTTTTTTTCTTTAACGATTTCTTTTGATTTATGTAGATTATGTAGGCATTTTCTTGAGGATTCATATTTAACTGATCCCTATTCAGTTTTACTTGGCATTTGGCATATTTTTAGTTGCACTTGTGCATTTTATTGAGGAGATTATTTCTGGGATTTTACCATCTTCGATATCACCTGGGGTATGCAAATTTCTACACAGAAATAAAAATCAAATTTCATTTATATTTGAAATGGTATTATCACCTTCCTCAGATGGTATTTAGACTCATGGATTTTTTTTTTTCTTTCTGAAAGTAACATGTATATATAGTTTGCTTTTTAAAAAGATCAAGCAAAACAAATGAGGATATTGTGTTGTTCTCCAATGTTCATCACCAAATTTTTAATCATTCCTTCCAGAAATATCCCATGCATATATTACATGTGTGTATACTTTCTTTTTTGCACAGATGTGAACATACATTGCATATTATTCTTCCCTTTATTTGTCTCAGCTCACCTTGTCAGTACCTATACATATATCTCATTTTTTTGAAAGACTGAATAGTAGTAATGGCTATGTTTAATGAGCATTTAGAAACTTAGGCACTACACTAAGCACTTTTTAAAATTCCTTTCAATTTATTTCATTAATTTTGTTATTTCATTCATAACCACCACCAACCCTTGTAATAGATACTATTAGTATTCTAATCTTGCAGATGAGGAAACTGAGACTTTACCAAGGCACATTTGCCCAAAATGGCAGAGTTAGGATTCTGACATCATACTCTTTTTTAACTACTGTATTTTGCAAGTATATTTTACCAACCATTTCCATCAATATGACCTGAGATACTTGTAAAATATAGATTTTCAGGTTCACTCTCAGAGAGTCTGATGTAGTAAAAGTTGGGAGGGAGAGTCACAAATCTGAATTATTAACAATAATCCAAGAGGATTTTTTGTAGCGTAATATCTGTAGACCCTCTGCATTGTACTACATTGTCTCCTTGTATGAATGATATTTATTTATTAAACAGTATCTTAATGGTGAGTCTAAAAATAATTTCCAGTCTTTTAACATTATAAACAATGCTCCAATACACATCCTTACTAGTGCGTTTTTATTTGTATTGGTGAGTTTAATTGTAGGAAAGAGTTCTAGAAGTAGAATTCCTGGATAAAAGAATATATGCATTTAAAATTTTGATACACTTTTGAGAATTTGATCAAGAACAGAGATAATCCTTTTCCCTGGTTAGTCCCTAGTTAATTATTAGTTATTCTCCTAGGAGTAAAGATTTTAGAACACCAAAAGAGATTAGTCAAAAGTTTTTTTCAACCAGTTCCTTTCATATTTATTATTTATTTTACCCTGTATTAATTTGCTAGGGCTGCCTTAATAAAGTACCACTAACTTGGTGGCTTAAACAATGGAAATGTATTGTCTCAACAGTTATGAAGGCTAGCAGTGCAGAATCAAGGTGTGTGTAGGGTTGAGTCCTAAGGGCAGTGAGAGAGAATCTGTTCCATGCCTTTACCCTAGCTCTTTGTAGTTTCCTGGCAATCTTTGACATTCCTTGGCTGTGGCAGCATAACTCCAATCTCCATGCGGCATTCTCCTGTGTACATGTCTGTCTCCAAATTTCTCCTTCTTTATTGGGACACCAATCATTGGATTAGTGGCTCACCCTATGACTTCATCTTACTTGAACTAATCACATCTGCAACGACCTTATTTTCAAATAAGATCATATTCTGAGGTACCGGGAACAGGACTTTGATATATGAATTTTGGGGAGACACAACTCAGCCCATAACATACCCAGAGTAAAATTCATAGGTAGTACCTACACTGGTGTCTCAGCACTTTGCTGGTAAGATTTCTGCTGTGGTTTCAAATGTTTAATTGACACCTCCAACTTCAAAGTGGCTATGCAAGAAAGATTTAACTAAGAATCAAGTTCCATGGACATTAATTGGTAACACTTTCCAAAAGGGAACAATATCCTGACACCCATTTATAATTCAGATGATTGATATTGCTAAGATCTGATTACTTTTCTCATTCATGACTCTAAGAAGCAAGCTTCCCACCACTTATTCTCCCTCCATTTCTTTATTTAACAGAAACATTAAAAATAGCAAGTGTACATAATTTTCTGGAAAGTAAGAGTGATAATTATGCATATAACTGGTGCCTTGCAGTATCATTCTCCAGGAATAATAATGGCAGTTTTTCAATCCCATCTGTTCCCAGGTGAAGGAAGAAAAATTTTAACATGACAAAAGTCTAAAAGTTGCTTTCTAAAGGTCTCCTGTAACAATTGACAAATTAGCCTGAAAGAGGCTTATACTGATTCACACTTCAACTAATGGTATCCATTGTTTCAGACCCTTACTAACGCTGTGCATTACCTACAGCAACTTGATCAAGAATGGCATATCATGTTATTTTAATTTATATATATTTAATTATAAATGAGATCAAGTACCTGTTCACATAAGAAATTTCTAGCTATTTATCATGAATTGTTCCTATTCTTTGCCTACTTTTCCCCTTAGGTTATGATCTCTCATTTCAACTTTTAATTTTCTTTATATAATAAAGATATTAGCCCTTTGTTATATATGTCAAAGAGTTTTCTCAAATCTGTCACTTATCTTTTAATATTTGAAATCTTAGTGGCTTTATAGAAATTTAATATTTGTATGTACTCAAATTCATCAATCTTTTTCTCTGCAGTTCTGGTTATGTGTCTGGGTATGGCTCCTGGTCAAAAGTCATTCATATTTTAAGATTATTATTATTACAAGTGTATTTATTTATATAAATATTTATGTGGAATTTATTTTGAAGTAAGGAAGGAAGTATTAATCCAGCTTTATTATTTCTTTCCAAACGACAAGTCAGTTATTTCACTGGCAGTTATTACATAATCCATTGTTTTCCTACTGATTTGAAATACCACCTTCATAATATAATAAATTTCTACAAGCATTGGAGCATTTTTAAAAAATTCTCTCTTCTATTGCCTTTCAATTATTGCACCAGAGTCATTTAAAATTTATTTAAATATCTGATAAAATCTGATCTCCACTCCCTCCATTATTTTTCTCTTTTCAAATTGATACCTGGCTATTGCACACATTTCTTTTTCCAAATGTACTTTAGGATTACTTGCCAAGATCCAAGATGGAGTGGGAGGGAAATTTCTATTGCAATACTACAGCATTAAATTTAAGACTAAGTGAAAGTAGAAGAATCACTATCTTGAAAACATTGAGTCATCATAATATAACAACGTGTATTTTTCCACTGGAATCCAATTTTCATGTTCTTCACTCAGCCTTTAATAATTTCTGTTGCATTTCTATGTGATGTTTCTGCCAGTGTTACTGCATTAGTTTCTTATTGCTGCAGTAACCAATTACCACAAACTTGGTGGCTTAAAAATACATAACTTTATTATTTGATAGTTCTGGACGTCTAAAATGGTCCCACTGAGCTAAATTCATGGTGTTCGTAGGGCTGTATTCCCTTTGGAGATTCTAGGGAAGAATCTATTTTCTTGTATTTTCTATCTTCTATGAGCTTCACTCATTCCTTGGCTCATGGCTACCTTCCATCCTCAACACCAGCTATGGTCAGTCAAATCCCTCATATTGTGTCACTCTGACACTGACTCTTTCCTCTTTCACTGATAAGTCAATAATCCAGGATGATCTCATCTCAAGATCTTTGATGTAATCACAACTGCAAGGCCCTTTTACAAGTGCGATAATATATTTGCAGAGTCTGGGGATTAGGACACAGACATCTTTTCAAGGCAGTCATTCTGCCTACCACCATTATCAATACTTCTTTCCCTAGGACTGTCCTGCTGTCACTCATCATTCCCTCCCACTTAAAGTTTCTCCTTATTATTTTCTTATTTTTCCATATTTATATTGTAGTCTTTCTTACTTAAATGTCATTGTAAGTCATTAGAGTATACTGGGTATTACAAGACATGACAGAGCTGTAAGACCATTTCCAAAAGCTTTCATGTATTTTGAGTCATTTGGAATTGTGAGTCATCTCTAACGACGAAAGAGTCATAAACTCACACTCCCTTGTGTTAGTATTACTTTTCTCATTATCAGAAAAAAGAATTCAGGGAACAGTGAAAGTAGGCAAGTAGATTGTATCACATACTAACACAATACTTCGATTCCCATTGTCTTATTTACCTACCATCTTAAAACTCAGATAAGTCAAAACAATGTCTTCTATTCTCAGGAGTTGCCTTGTGCTGATCACACTAGGCTGGACAATGTCCAGTGGCAGAGAACCTACTACCTGCTAAGCGGCCAATTCCATCCTGGGAAGCTCTAATTTTTAGAAAGTTCATGTAGAGCTGAAATCTGTTTCTTTGTTATCATCTCACTGTCTGCACTATGTCTGTCCCCCTAGAGACAGAGGACCATTCTTATCACCCGTCTGCTTTTCAAGTACTTGTGATACATGTTGCCCTGTACCTTTTCTTCTTCAATCTTTTCTCACATGACATGATACTCAACACTTTCCTTACCCATGTCCAGAGAAAACAGTCAACTTGGTCTTTGCACCTCCACAAATGTAGGCCTCAGTACCGAGCTGAGTGCCCAAGTGTGGTGTCACTGCAGTGTGGGGTAAGCTGCTTCATTTGCCCCCATGTCTTTAACTGGTGTCTTACACTCTGACTCGTTCTGTCAGCTGTAACTCCCAGTTCTTTTCTCATGGTATTGGTAATCTCTGTACCCCCATACAGAATTTCCACAACTCATTTCTGTACTGAAAAATAGGACTTCATATTTAGTCACTAATAAACAATTTGTGATTCACATTCAAGCCTCCATTTTACCAAGTCTAGCAAACTTGGGCTCAGTTTGGATATTTAGCCTCTATCTTTATTCTAATGCCTGGTTTCAGGATCCCAGAATTGTTTGTGTGCTCGTTTTTTTAAATAGTATCACGCATAAGACTATGTTCTCTACATTAGTCTTTGCCAGCTCTCTTCTGAGGGACTATAATCCTGCCCCTGAATCCTAAACATGTCCCTAAGGCCTTGAAAGCCTAAGTTCACAGCCAAGTAAGAAAAAAAATGAAGCCCAAGTTGAAAGTCAAGTAAACTTTGACTTGTTAGACTTAGCCTACCACTGATGATTTTACCCTTGTATAGAAACACAGTGTAAACAACATGTGAAAATATGTTATGTAGACTTTTAATAGCTAATGTTTATTTTTCTTGGGGGGAGCATAATGTTCTATGAATTTATTCAGTGTTTTCAGTATGCATCTTTTTGAAGACGTAGTATTTGGTCCACATGTTGCACAATCAACTGTAGCAGGTAGGACAAAGCCAATTAAGTAAGTCTAAGCATCAAAGACAGACATTTGCTCAGGCGCTGTCAATTTAGGCTTTCAAGGCCTTAGGGACCTGTTTAGGATTCAGGGGCAGGATTATAGTCCCTCGGAAGAGAGCTGGCAAAGACTAATGTAGAACACAGTCTTATGCGTGCTACTATTAAAAAAAAAAATCGAGCACAGAAATAATTCTGGGATCCTGAAACCAGGCATTAGAATGAAGATAGAGGCTAAATATCCAAATTGGAGCCCAAGTTTGCTAGACTTGGTAAAATGGAGCCTTGAATGTGAGTCACAAATTGTTGGGTCACAGTTCTTTAAATCCCACTGGTCCATTACCAGGATTTACTATCAAGGGTATGTTGGCACTTAATGTATAAATCAAAAGCCAGATTTCCCACTGTAAGAAAGGGAGCTTGCAAAGGCTACAAAGTTGGCAGGGCTAGATACTACCCAGTAATGTACAGAGTTTCTTCTTCCCCTTAGTTCGGGCAATAAAGATCTTGTCATAGTCTTTTTTATCTGTGATGCAATAGCATGAACACTAGATTTGGTGTCACGAGACCTCAGTTGGACCCCTGCATTCCACTAACCAGATGCTTACTATTGGACAAGTCACTGAATAATTTCAAGCCGTAATTTCTGGATAGGAATAATAGTAACATTGGTAGGAATATTGTGGGGGCTAAATAAGAATCATCTGGGTAAATGAAATACTGTTTGCTTTGCAGACTGTAAAACACTTCACAAATAGAAATTACTATTCTTCTTACAGTAATTTGAATCCATGATAGTTTTTGAATGATATTGTTTCAGATTCATTTATTTGACAAATGTTTATTAAGGGCATACTGTACAAAAAAGATGGCCGTGGTCCTTGCCTCTATGGTTCTTTAATTCTAATGAAGGATGCAGGCCTTAAAATGCCAACTGAAATATTAATTACTTTATGTATTCTTTTTTTAGCATATATTCATAGAATCCTATTATGAACATGGCACTTTGCTAGGTGCTAGAAAAACATGCCTTTAGAAATCTTACCTTATAGATTAGTGAGATTGTGTTTAACCTTTGTTTATTCTTCCTGATTTTGTTATTTTAATGAGTTTACTATCTGAATCATTAATGCATTTGATGATCATTAAATCATTCAGCGTGGAAACTCTTGAGATACTATGAGAGACCTTATTAAGTGTTTAAAAAGAATCAATATATTCTATGACCAGAGGATTTTATGATTCTCTCAAAGTTATGATGAAAGGAAATGATTTTATTTTGACATGACTTACTATCAGTAACCTCACGCTAGTATTTGACAGTGAATTACTTGGGAGAAAAGCAGGACTGGAGGCGAGGGAAATAGTATGGAAATTGTTCCAGCAGTTCAAGTGAGAGCCAGTGATGACCTGGAGGAGGGTGGTAGCCGGGGTAGAAAGAAATGAATGTGTTTAAGATGTAATTCAGTGGTGGAGTGTGGGGTTTGTGGATTAATTTGGCAGGACACTGAGGAAGAATAAGAATTGAAGAATAGCCCTCAGGTTGTTTGAGTGGCTAGTGTATGGAAGTACTGTTTACTGACTGGAAACCAAGGAGAGAGAATGATTTGAGAAGTTGACAAAATGTTTAAAGATTAAAAAAAAAATCAACATGAGGATAATCACGAATGCTTTAACAAAGATAAATAGGAGAGAATTATCCTACTAGATAGTAAAATTAATTTTAAGGCTTCAATAATCAGGAGTGTGGTTCTCGTACTAAAATAGATTGACATATGGAACCAATTAGAAAATCCAGAAACAGATTCAATTATATGTAAACATATGGTATATACTTATTTTCAAAGACTGCTATTATTGCAAAAGAAATAGTTGAATATGTAAACACATATAAAAGTAAAACATTAAAATTTCAAAACAATAGGATTAACTAAATAATTTATAACCATGTACATATTGGGATTTAATCTTTTTTTTAATTTATTTTTTAAATTTATTGGGGTGACAATTGTTAGTAAAATCACATAGATTTCAGGTGTACAATTCTGTATTACATCATCTATAAATCCCATTGTGTGTTCACCACCCAGAGTCAGTTCTGCTTCCATCACCATATATTTGATCCCCCTTACCCTCATCTCCCACCCCCTACCCCCCACCCCCCTTACCCTCTGGTAACCACTAAACTATTGTCTGTGTCTATGAGTTTCTGTTTCTCATTTGTTTGTCTTGTTCTTTTGTTGTTTTTGTTTTACATACCACATATCAGTGAAATCGTATGGTTCTCTGCTTTTTCAGTCTGACTTATTTTGCTCAGCATTACACTCTCAAGATCCATCCATGTTGTCACAAATGTTCTTATATCATCATTTCTTACCACCGAATAGTATTCCATTGTGTATATATACCACAACTTCTTTATCCATTCATCTATCGAAGGACATTTTGGTTGTTTCCATATCTTGGCCACCGTAAACAAAGCTGCAGTGAACATTGGAGCACACGTGTCTTTATCTCTAAATGTTTTCAGATTCTTTGGGTAGATACCCAGGAGAGGGATTGCTGGGTCATATGGTAATTCTATTCGTAATTTTTTGAGGAACCTCCAAACTGCCTTCCATAACGGCTGCACCAGTCTGCATTCCCACCAACAGTGTATGAGGGTTCCTTTTTCTCCACAGCCTCTCCAACACTTGTTACTATTTGTCTTGATGATAGCCATTCTGACTGGGGTGAGGTGATATCTCATTGTGGTTTTGATTTGCATTTCTCTGATGATTAGTGATGTTGAGCATTTTTTCATATGTCTATTTGCCATTTGTATGTCCTCTTTGGAGAAATGTCCCTTCAAGTCCTCTGCCCATTTTTCAATTGGGATGTTTGTTTTTTTGTTGTTGAGTTGCATGAGTTCCTTGTATATTCCGGATATTAGCCCCTTATCGGAGGCACTGTTTGCAAAAATGTTCTCCCATTCAGTTGGTGGCCTCTTTATTTTGTCAATGGTTTCTTTTGCTGTGCAGAAGCTTTTAAGTTTCATATAGTCCCATTCGTTTATTTTAGCTTTTACTTCCATTGCCTTTGGAGTCAAGTTCATAAAATGCTCTTTGAACCCAAGGTCCATAAGTTTAGTACCTATGTTTTCTTCTATGCAGTTTATTGTGTCAGGTCTTATGCTTAAGTCTTTGATCCATTTTGAATTAATTTTGGTACATGGTGACAAATAGCAGTCCAGTTTCATTCTTTTGCACATGGTTATCCAATTCTCCCAGCACCATTTATTGAAGAGGCTGTCTTTGCTCCATTGTATGTTTTTAGCTTCTTTGTCAAAAATTATCTGTCCATATTTATGTGGTTTTATTTCTGGGTTCTCAATTCTATTCCATTGGTCTATGTGTCTGTTTTTCTGCCAATACCATGCTGTTTTGATTATTGTAGCCCTGTAGTACAAGCCAAAGTCAGGAAGTGTGATACCTCCATTATTGTTCTTTTCTCTTAAGATTGCTTTGGCTATTCGGGGTCTTTTGTGGTTCCAAACAAATCTGATGATTTTTGTTCTATTTCTTTAAAATATGCCATTGGGATTTTGATGGGGATTGCATTGAATCTGTATATTGCTTTGGGTAATATGGCCATTTTAACTATGTTGATTCTTCCAATCCATGAGCACGGAATGTCTTTCCATTTCTTTGTGTCTTCTTCAATTTCTTTCAAAAATGTCTTATAGTTTTCAGCATATAGGTCTTTCACATCCTTGGTTAAGTTTATTCCTAGGTATTTTATTCTTTTTGCTGCAATTGCAAAAGGAATTGTTTTTGTATTTCTTTTTCTGAGATTTCATTGTTAGTATATAGGAAAGCAATGGACTTTTGTACGTTGATTTTGTAGCCAGCAACTTTACTGTATTTGTTGATTGTTTCTAATAGCTTTTTGGTGGAGTCTTTAGGGTTTTCTATATATAGCATCATGTCATCTGCAAAGAGTGATAATTTAACTTCTTCATTCCCAATTTGGATGCCTTTTATTTCTTTCTCTTGCCTGATTGCTCTGGCAAGGACTTCCAACACTATGTTGAAAAGCAGAGGTGATAGGGGACAGCCCTGTCATGTTCCTGAATGTAGAGCAAAGGGCTTCAGTTTTTCACCATTAATTATGAGATTAGCAGAGGGCTTGTCATATATGGCCTTTATTATGTTAAGGTATTTTCCTTCTATACCCATTTTATTAAGTGTTTTAATCATAAATGGATGTTGTATCTTGTCAAATGCTTTTTCTGCATCAATTGATATAATCATATGATTTTTGTCCTTTATTTTGTTTATGTGATGTATCACATTGATGGATTTGCGGATGTTGAACCATCCTTGTGCCCCGGGGATGAACCCCACTTGGTCGTGATGAATAATCTTTTTAATGCATTGTTGTATTCGATTTGCTAGAATTTTATTTAGGATTTTTGCATCGGTATTCATCAGAGATATTGGTCTGTAGTTTTCTTTTTTTGTGTGCTGTCCTTACCAGGTTTTGGTATCAGGGTAATGTTGGCCTCATAAAATGAGTTAGGGAGTACTGTCTCTTCTTCAATTTTTTGGAAGAGTTTGAGCAGGATTGGTATTAGATCCTCTTTGAAGGTTTGGTAGAATTCACTAGTGAAGCCATCTGGTCCCGGACTTTTGCTTTTGGGAAGGTTTTGGATGACTGATTCAATTTTGTTACTGGTGATGGGTCTGTTTAGATTTTCCAGTTCTTCATGGTTCAGCCTTGGAAGGCTATATGCTTCTAAGAACTTGTCCATTTCTTCTAGGTTGTTGAATTTGGTGGCATATAGTCCTTCATAGTATTCTTGGATGATCCTTTGTATTTCTGTGGTGTCCGTGATAACTTCCCATTTTTCGTTTCTGATTTTGTTAATTAGTGTATTCTCTCTTTTTATCTTAATAAGTCTAGCCAAGGGTTTGTCAATTTTGTTAATCTTTTCAAAGAACAGACTCTTTGTCACATTAATTTTTTCTATTGTCTTTTTGTTCTCTATTTCATTTAGTTCTGCTCTAATTTTTGTTATTTCCTTTCTTCTGCTGTCCTTGGGTTTTACTTGTTCTTCTTTTTCTAGTTCTTTAAGGTGTAACATGAGGTTATTTATTTGGGAGTTTTCTTGTTTCTTGAGATAGGCCTGTAATGAGATAAATTTCCCTCTTAAAACTGCTTTCGCTGCATCCCAAAAATTTTGGTAGGATGTATTTTCATTGTCATTTGTTTCTATGTATCTTTTGATCTCTCCTCTAACTTCTTCTTTGACCCAGTCCTTCTTTAAAAGTATGTTGTTTAATCTCCATGTATTTGTCTTTTTTCTCACTTTCTTTTTGCAGTTGATATCCAATTTCAAAGCCTTGTGATCAAAGAATATGCTTGGTATGATTTCAATCTTCTTAAATTTGCTGAGGCTGATTTTATGCCCCAATATATGGTCTATCCTTGAGAATGTTCCATGTACACTTGAAAAGAATGTATAGTCTGATGTTTAGGATGAAATGCTCTATAAATGTCAATTATGTCCATTTCATCTAATGTGTCATTTAGGGCTGCTATTTCATTATTTATTTTCTGTTTGGATGATCTATCCATAGCTGTCAATGATGTATTTAAGTCCCCTACGATAATTTTGTTTTGGTCAATTTCTCCCTTTAGTTCTGTTAGTAGTTGCTTGGTATATTTCAGTGCTCACTGATTGGGGGCATAAATATTGATGACTGTTATGTCTTCTTGTTGTATAGTCCCCTTCATCATTATGAAATGTCCATCTTTGTCTCTTGTTATCTTTTTCACCTTGAAGTCTGTTTCATCTGATATCATTATGGCTACACCTGATTTTCTCTGGGTACCATTTGCTTGGAATTTTCTTTTCCACCCTTTCACTTTGAGTCTATGCTTGTCCTTGTAGCTGAGATGTGTGTCTTCGAGACAGCATATGGTTGATTTTAGTTTTTGATCCAATCTTCTACTCGTGCCTTTTTATTGGTGAGCTCAGTCCATTTACATGTAGGGTGATTATTGATATGTGAGGATATCCCGTCATTCTATCTTCAGTTTTCTGATAAGGCTGTGTCTCCATTGTTTCTTTGCCTTTTTGTTGTTGTCTATTATTTCTGTGTGGTGGTATTCTATGATGTTTCCCTCTGTTTCTTCTTTTATTACAGTATGTATTTCAGTTCTGGATTTTTTGTTTGTTTGTTTGAGTGGTTACGCTTAAGTTTATGTAAAAGAAAGTTTGATATTTAGAGTATTCCATTTTCTTCAGCAACCTTACTTTCTACATTCCCATATTCCGGTTCAGGCCTTTACTCTCCCCTTTCTTATGTTTTGGTTGCCACAAATTGTCCCTGTTGATGGTGGTCGAATAGCCTCCTTTAGTATTTCTTGTAGTGCAGGTCGTGTATTAGAAAATTCCCTCAGCTTCTGTATGTCTGGAAAGGTCTTTATTCCTCCTTCATATCTAAAGGATATCTTTGCTGGATATATTATTCTTGGCTCATAATTTCTCTCTTTCAATAGTTTGAATATTTGGTTCCACTCCCTCCTGGCTTGTAGAGTTTCTGCTGAAAAATCTGATGATAATCTAATGGGCTTTCCTTTGTAAGTTACCGTCTTCTTTTCCTGGCTGCCTTGAGGATTCTTTCTTTGTCGTTGATTTTAGACAGCTTCAATACAATGTGCCTTGGAGAAGGCCTGTTGGGATTGAGGTAACTAGGTGTTCTATTTGCTTCTTGGATTCGAGGGTCCAGTTCTGTCCACAAGTTTGGGAAGTTCTCATTGACGATTTGTTTGAATATATTCTCTGTTCCCTTCTCTCTTTCTTCTCCTTCTGGTATGCCCATTATTCTTATATTGCTCTTTCTGATGGAGTCAGAAAGTTCTTGTAGAGTTCTTTCATTTCTTTTAAGTCTCAAGTCTCTTTCTTCTTCCATCTGTGTCATTTCCAGGTTTCTATCTTCGATGTTACTGATTCTTTCCTCCATCTGGTCAACTCTACTACCTAAGCTGGTTATTTCATTCTTAATTTCTTCTATTGAGTTCTTAATCTCCAGAAATTCTATTTGGTTCTTTTTTAAAATTTCAATCTCTTTTGTAAAATGCTCATGCTGTTCTTTGATTGTGTTTCTGAGTTCATTTAACTGCCTATCTGTGTTTTCTTGCATCTCGTTGAGTTTTTTCAGAACTGCAATCTTGAATTCTCTGTCATTTAAGTCACATATTTCTGTATCTTTAAGTGCCTTTTCTGGAGATTTTTCACTTTCTTTCTGAGCTATCTTGTTGCCTTGGTTATTCATGGCAATTACTGATTTACTATTTCTCTTCCTAGACATCTACAGGAGTGGCTTCTGCAACAGGTTGATATGAAGCGGTCTTTCTTTTGTTTTCCAGTACTTGTTGGTAGAATGTTTTATTTTTTCTCCAACTGCAGCTTATTTTTCTTCTCCCACACAGTAGTGCTATGTTTTCTCTGCACTATTCCAGCTTCTCACACAATGGGGGGATTCCCTGGGAGACGGGCTTCTCCTCTGTTAATAGATCGTCTAGGTCACAGGGCGCAGTGTCCCGGTGGGTATGCGGAGAGCTTTTGATGTTCCAAAGCTCTTCCAGGTCCAGATTCAGAGCCTGTATGTTTCAGCAGTTCTGTTTACTCCTGCAGGGATCCGCCCAGATAGGTGGCGTCAGGGGCAGGGTGAGTTGTGAGAGGTGGCCCAGAGCAATGGCGGCGACCACCACCACAGCCGGTCTTGCTTCCACAGCTCCCTCCTCTTTGCTGGAACTAATTGGGCTGTGGATTTGTGTCTGCAGTCCATAGTTCTTAGAACAGCAAATATTCTGTTCTTTTGATCTGACACTGCTACTGTTCCGCTTCTAGCACCGGGCAGGTGGGGGCGGGGCGAACTCTGGGAGGGGAGGGAGGGGGTGGCTAGTCTCAGTGCCTGAGGCTCCGTTCTCTGCTCGGCAGTGAGGGCTTAAACAACTGTTTTCATCCTTCTTCCCTCAGTCTTTTCTCCGAGGTCTCTGCCGTGAGCGTTGGGTTCAGCCGTGGTATATGCTGCCCCCTCAGCCCTGTGGGCCACAAGCGGAGCCCTAGCAGTCCGAGTTCTTCCCTCTCCCGCAGCTGCGGTAGTAGTTCCGGGAAGCAGCGAGCTCGGCGCACTGAGCTAGGTCTGCGTCCTGTGCCCGCGCGGCTCCGTCTCCGCACTTCTCCCTTTCCTCCTCCCCCCGCTCACGCGAATCTCCCACCTGTAGGTGACTTTGGTAGTGGGCCTCTTCGTCTTGCCTGTCTGCTGTGCAGAGAGTCCTTTGTGGAGTTTTTGTTGTTCGATTCGTTGTAAATTCCAGGGGAGCTTTACAGAGGCTCACCTCACGCCACCATTTTTCCTCGCCTCCTCCGGTATTTAATCTTAAATGTATCATGTAGGTATATATTTGTCATTGAAACTTATTTACAAGACATTATTAGAAGTAAATATCAGATTACTAAACATTACCTATAATGCTGTTACATATTTATGCATAATATCTTCATATAAAATTTACAGAAAATCTCTTGAACCTCCATCCCACTTTGGGTGGGAAAATACAATGCCCTGCTGAAGATTTCTGTAGACTCTACAGGGTATCTAATCTCAATACTCATAATCACCTCTTGTTGCAAATTACTTTTTGTGTAGTACTCTTGATTTCATTCATTTTTCTCATTTGTAGCTATACTTGACTCTCTGCCCCATGACTACTGGAATAGGTAACATACCCTGGTTATTTGTACCAAGAGACTTTATTCAGAAATATTCCTAACCACGTTTTTCTGAATAACAAAACATCTGGGAAATGTTTAAAAATCCACCGTCAGAAGAATCTGTAAATGAAATGTGGTATACAGTGGATTCTTATACCACATTGAAAATAAATGAAGCCCAGATACATAATGTTGATTGAAAAAACTGGTAGAAGAACCACTGGTAAAAAAGCATTTTATACCATGTTAAGAAGTTCAAAGGCATATAGTACAAAACAATTTATTTATGGATACTTATATATATAGCTAAATTTTAACAGCAGTCTAGGGAATTATAAATACAAAGTTCAGAACAGGATTGAGCCCTGGTTGGGGAGGGTTGGGATTGGGGTTAGAAAGGGGAACATGGGTGGGAGGGGGCAGGTTTCAATGGTAATGTTTTATCTCTTAAACAGAGTGGTGGACACACATGGATTCATTTTATTATTTTATTATCTCACATATCCATCCCCTTTTGAGAGATGCTTGTCAGGTATCTTGCTGAATGCCCTACTTTTTTGACAATATGAAATATTTGATGACAAAAGCGTAGTTTCGCCATCTTTGTTTTACCATCTCCTTCCTTGGGGCTCTCACTTTCCATAAGGAAACTATGTACTACAGATTTCTATTTCAATGAGAAATGATGGTTTTTCCTTAGGAAGCAGAAAAAGATGCACTTCATTGTTGTTTAAAATATTTTTTTAGTCTCCCTTGCACATACCCACATGTCCATACACACATTTACACAGGGAAGCACTCAGAGATGATATCTAAAAATGTTACTATTAATTATCTGAGCATACTGGATTCAATGTGACTTTTTTCCTCTTTCTTTATATTTTCTAATATTTCTCTAATAAATATATATACTTTTTTTAAAGGGGAAAGCAAACTAACTCATCCTGTGTGGTTAAATTTCAGAGTATTTTTCAAGGCATTTAAAATCCTCATAATTCTTTATAACCATAGTAGAATTCCAACTTAACCAAATCCATGAAGAATGGCTTGTTCTAATTAATTTAATTTTAGGATGAACTATGATTTAACTTAGAAGCTCTTTTCGTCATAGACTATACAATCTTATTGTCATAGTTCCAGTTTTTCCACTTTTGAAATGCAAAGCAATAAACAACAGTAATAATAATAACCAAACTGAAAAGCAAAAAAAATTACATCTTAAAAAGGCATAATCATTTCCCTAACTGGTAGTTAGATTTATTAAAAAGGACATTAGAGATTGTTCAGTTGATCAATAAATATTTATTGATGCCACTATGTGGCAGGATCTCTATTAGATTCTGGGGATAGAATGATGAGGAAGACAAATTCCAGGCTTCACTGAGTTGACAGTCATCTGGTATATTCCCTGGACAATGTGTTCTGTTGAAAGATTTCAGTTGCTTTCTAGTGCTATTTTTTAGCTAATTGTTATATGAGAGAATTTTTATTTTATAAGATAAGCAATGTTATTAATTCATAGAAAGTTATCTTTTGTATTAACTCAAATTTTCCCTTGTTGACTTATAAACATTGGTCTTTGCTCTGCCTTTAAGAACTTGAGAATCAATCTACCATAGCAACCTCCCCTTTTCCCCACTTTGTGGGATAGTTTTTAAGGAGGTAGCCTTTTCCAATAGGGTGAGAATACTGTTATGCTGCTTCTCTGGGATAGAACACTGCAGTTCCTTTCATCATTTCTTCTGTGACATGGTTTTTAAATCATATACCACCCTGATTGCTTTCCTCTGGACGCTTTCTATTTTGTCACCCTTTGTTGTTAAAAATAAATTACTTCCAATTTCCTGCTTTCAGTAGAGTAGAGTGAACATAATTGACTCTTTGATGTGTGAGGGTCTGGTATAGTCTGAAAGCAATTACACTGACCTTGAATACTTATTCTCTGTACTGTAAATATCATTATAGGAGAAAATAGGAGCTTGTACTAAATCTTTACCAACCCATGGATACGCATATATCTTGGAAGATTTTTTGAAAATAGTTTATTTTTTTCGTATTTGTCTTTTTCTTTTGATAGTGCATTATACCTTATAAAGGTAACAAATATCAAAAACAAAAAATGATTAATAGTGAAATTCATCCTACAGATAATCTGTTTTTCTTCTCTAGTAAACTGAACTTTCTGAGAGCAAGGATTATCTTACTAGTTTTTAAAAATCTCTAGCACTTAGCACAGTCCTAGATATACATACTGATGTCCAATAAATATTTGTTGACCAATTTAATGCCTTTACAAGAAATTAAGATCTCGTAAAATGAAATAAATTCCAATTTTTAGAATATATTGAAGAATCAATAATATAGAATTAGACCTTAATTTTATCCTAACCTGAAAAGAGTAACCATTATATATTTATTAACAGTATTCACAAAGAAAAATACTAGTGTTTGTGTGAGGATACTTTTACTTATAAATGATGGGAAACCCAATTAGCAATGGCTCAAAAAATAAGAACTTTATTACTTACTTAAGAAGCCTGGAGAAACTGGCCCTGGGGCTCTTTGAGTAGCTCAGTGATATCATCAAGTCCCAGGCTCTCTTTATCCTTCTGTTGCCGCTCTTGGCCTGTTACCTTTTTGATTTTAGCTTCATTGCCTTATGGTTACAATATGCCTGCCCCAGCTCCAGACATCAAAACTGCATCCAGAGAGAGGAATCTGAGGATGGTGAAGGCTCTGAAACAGCCTCCTTGCATTTCTTTTCTGTGGGGAAAAATATTCCCCTTATATCTAACTAGCCAAAATTGAGTTGTATGGCTAGCTCAAGGAAGCAGACAAAGGAATAGTTTTGGGAATGACTGTTGATTAAACAACAGTGTAGGCCAGAACTAGAATACAGATATATATTATAAAAATAGATCATGAACTTCACTAGTTTAGTGGTAAATTCAGGGGAACCAAGTTTTAAAGACCCTACTAAAGAGGTCACTGATAATATTGGGGTAACATGATTATTCCAACAGATGAATCATCACCTCCCGATCACTTTTGGAAGAACTGATGAGCCCCGTTATCTTTTCCAGCTTTTGTAAATTAAACAAGCTGTATCTTTATCACAGAGCTGTTTCGTTTTTTCTCTTTCCTTTCAGGAGTCCTATCCAAAGAAGAGGAATTACACTATGGAAATTGTACCATCTGCTTCTCTGGATACGTTTTCTTCGGAAAACGAGAATTTTCTATGTGACCTCACGGACACGGCAGTTACAAAGAAACCTTGCTCCTTAGAAATTGCAAGAGCTCCTACCCCGAGAGCTGGTAATATTCTTACTCACAATTCTATTTGCATGCTTATATACGTGAAGACATGTCATTAATATTTTTACGTTCCACAATAATTTCAAAATGAAATTTCCCCAATATAACCACAATAAGCTTTGTATTTATTTTATTTTTTTACATTTTGAAGTAAGCGTAGGTAAGTCAGAGGGTTTTTGATATGAAGTCTCCTAACTTCCTGGTAAGAGTTCTCATGGGAGCAGCACTGCCTTGGTGAAGGCACTTTGAAACCTCTTCATGGTAAAAAATCTTCTAGGCCAACACAAAGCTTTGGGTCCTTCAGGACTTCATAACAGATTTGGTAGCAAGAGTCTTTTAATATACTTTTCTGCATCCTATCTGTTTTCAGGTTATAAAAGTGTATTCAGCTACCTTGTATATTTTATATCTTCTATGGTATTTTCAGATCCATTATTTTATTTATTTGCATATAAACCAATGAACAAGGCAAACAAATATTTTGCCCATTTGACTGATAAGGTGATTGGAGCTAGTTGTCTTATTTAGATCAATACATGGTGGGGTCTTTGCTCAAACATGAGTGTTTGACTACCATCATATTTGCTTACTGTTACTTCACCACCCCGTCTAAGAAAGAGGCAGGGTACATGAAAGCTAATGAGGGAGGAAAATCTCAAGTGGATGGTCAACATACTCAGTGCTGCAAAGGATCTGTGAGAGAAGTTCTGGAGAGACTTTTTTTTTTTTTTTTTGGTTTGACAATCTAATTGCTACTTATCTTTGAAAAGTAAGTTTTAGAGGTGTTATGGTAAAACCAGATTTCTGGACGTTAATAGTGAGACATGGGAAATAAGGAAATGGGAGTGGAGGATACAGGTTAGCCTTTCAAGATTAAAAGAAGAAATATATGATAACATGAAAAGAAAGAGGTACAAGGGAGAAATAGCTAGTTTATTTTAGAATAAGTAAGCTTTGGTCAAGTTGAGAGGTTGGAGGAATTTGCTGGTGGAGAGCAAGAGACTGAAGATAAAGAATAGGGAAAGAGAACAGAATGGGTAGACATTAATACTGAGCTAGTCTAAGAAAACACAGACATTGCTTTTCCCAGAGAGAAGAATAGAGCATTGCTATGAATATAGAGAAGTTCTGAAATATGTATTTCCAAATGGACTGAATTTCTGGGTTTAGATAAAAGATCATTGGCTGAAAAGAAGAGCTAGATCTTGAGAAATTCTATTTTAGATAATACACTAAAGAATTGTTATAGAAGTGACCAAATAGGTTTCTGAGAAGTGAAACCTGTAGGCTAGTGTGTTGTATGACTCATAAGCCTGCAGAAAGAAGATTTTTAAGATGAGGTGAGAATATAATAATGAAAATAGTTAAAATGTATTGAGCATTTACTATGTGCCAGATACTGTTCTAAGTGTTCTATATACATTATTTCATATAATTCTTACAATGCTGTAAGGTAATAATACCACTATTCCCATTTTACTGATGAAGAAATTGAGGCATTGAAATATTAGGGAACTTCCCATGGTTGCATATTACTAAGGTGTGGATCTGGGACTTGAACTTGGTTTGTCCAATTATGCTCTTAAGTACTCATTACCCTGCTGAATTATGTTAGGGGAAGAAGTAGTGTGAAATTGTGAACCAATTACTGAAACCCTCAAGAAATGTGGAGGTATAACTGAAAGTCCACATACGATAGCAATAAAATCAGAAAAAGAATGTTATAGTAGGACAGCAAAATCTTCAGAGAGGCAGTACTTTTTGGATGAAGGCAAAAGAATAGTGATCCAGAAGCAGTCATGGAGAGTATAGACAATGCTGATCCCAAACTATGGGAGTTGATAAGAATGAAAAATCTTTCATATGAGAGACCATGGGGAAAATTGTGGGAAGATCAAGGGGATAGCTCAGTTAACTTAGGAAAATAGAGGGCATATGTGTATGAAAATGTAAAAGAGCTTTAATTAGGACACAGTGAGTAGGGATGTGTCAGGGGTGGTGGATGCAGAAATGAAAGAGACAAAGAAGATGGGGATTTATTCATTAAACAATCAAAAACTAATTTAGTTCTTTCATGTGCCAAGCACTGTTCTGCACACTGAGGACATAGGGATAAAACAACAAAAACAAAACAAACAAACGAAAAAACCATGGACAGGGTAACAAGTCTGATTAGGCTCAGAACAACTGTCCCGCTTAAATAAACACAGTGGATAAAAATACAGAAAAGAAAAACTTTGTAAAAGCATCAAAATGATGACAGGAAAATTATGTAAACTGAATAACGTTTAAATTAGGAACTTTTTTTGTCAGTAGTTTAGTAAGGAATAATTAAGCCCAAACGTTGGTGAGGATGGGAAACCAGTGGAGCACTAAAGCTACTTTTGTCCTGACGGAATCGGTTGAACCTGCTATTGAACTTTGTGCTCAAGTCCTCTTTGGGTTTGTTTACAAAAAAATAAATCTCTGTGCCTAGTCAGCATGAAGATTCTAAAAGGAATCCTTCCTCCATGGAGCTGGGACTCCAAGGGCTACACCTCAGAGTAATCAGAAATAATTCTTCCCCATAACCGGCACCCCAATGAGACTACAAGGAAAGATACTTGGTTGTGAGCAAAACAAGAGAGGAAATTCCTAAGAAGTTATTACCACAAACTTGTCCTCTCACAGATTCACACCCAAAATTTATATCACCTTAGATGTTCCAAAAAAGTCAATCCATGAATTTAGTTGACGACAATACCCTCTGAAATCAAGCAGAAGCAAAAGGTAATCCCTCTAAAGAGGAATGTACTCTCTTCTTAGGCTCGAAATAATTCCTTTAAATATTTTTCCAATTAAATTTGGGAGTTTACAGTAACTAAGCCTACAGGAAAAGGAACCCCAAATGAGAATCAACAGAAACAAGAAAGAACAGTTCCATACCGGAAAAGACTTCAAATATTGGAATTATTAGATAGAGACTATAAAATGATGATGCTATTATAAATAAAAGATAAGTTTGAATGTATTTTGAGAAATAGAAATTATAAATAATGACCTAGTGTATTTAAGAGGAAGAAAAATTACTAGAAATTAAAAAACAAACAAAACAACAACAACAACAAAACAATAACACACACACAAAAAGAAAAACCCCAAATTTAAAACACAATGGATGGGTGGAACAGCAGATTAGATTCAGCTGAAGAGACATTTGCCAAGCTGGAAATTAGGTCAGAAGATTTTCCGAATGTTGCACAAAGAGACAAAGAAATGAAAAATGTGAAAGGGAACCTAAAAGACTTGGAGGATATGCTAAGAAATTCCAAATTGCCTAATCAAAGTTCCAGAAGGAGAGGAGAGAGAGAATGGAGTAAAAGTAATAGATTCATAAGGAGCTGATTTTCAACAAAAGCACAGGCTTGCCCTCATGTTCCCATGGAAGCTGGCATGTGAACAGTTAATTTCAGTGGAGTATAACCAAGATAATACACAAGAGTGCTTTGGGAGCAGAAAAGAGGGGCATTTAACCCACCTGGGAGCTTAAGGAAGACATCGTAAAGGAAGTGATGTCTGTCTCAGTTGTCTATTACTACTTAACAAGCTGCCTCAAAATATATTGACTTAGAGGAACAGCAGTCATATATTTTGCTCACAAATCTGCAAGTTTGGCAGAGTTTATTTGACCGGGATAGAATTCCTGTGCCACGGCACAGGAAATGAGCAGGGGCTGCTCAACTGGGGGATAGAGGATCCACTTTCAAGAAGACCCATTCACCTGGCTGGCAAGCTGGTGATGGTGGAGACTATGAGCTGGGGACCATTTTCACTCTTCATGGACTGCTTCGGTTTCCTCATAACATGCTGCATGGATTCTGAGAGTCAGAACCACCCCCCAAAAAACCAGGTGGAATCTGTTTCAGTTTCATTATCTAGCTTTACAAGACACAGATTGTCCTTTCTGTTATTGTTCCAAGCCCACTCAGATTCAAGGGAAGGGAACATGGACCCCAGTTCTTGATGGAAGGAGTATCAAAGTCACTTTATAATCAGAGAATATAGAATGAGAGAAATTTTATTGTCACTTTTGGAAAATACAATCTGCCACCATCTGCCTTCTGGCAACAATAATTTATATCCTCTCATATGCACATTACATTCATGTTTTCCTTCAGGATCCCCACACATCAGCCCATTAGAGCACTAGCTCCAAGATTAGGTTCAGGTGCTCGGGAGTACCCGTGGTGCATTGATGGTACAGGTCCTTGGTTACCTTTGCTCTTGGCAATGATGACCCATGAACTACAATTTATCAGTCTCCTCCCCTACACACCCAACATATACTAGTGGGACAGGCACAGGAAAGTCACAACTGACATTCCCTTTCAAACACAGGAAGAATAGGGCACACAGCTGTCACAAGTCTGTGGCAATTGTGAATCTAATCAGGCATCGTTCCTTGATTAAGGGTCAATCCTATGGCATTGGAATGGTTCTATGCGGTTCTTGGTTCCACCCTCTGAGTTATTCCTCCTTTTCCACAAAAAGTTATCCGTGTTTATAGCTGAGTATCTTTCTTACCTGCTTTCTGCCTGTAACAGTTGAAGGGTCAAAAGACCTCTTTGTTTTGTACTCTGTTCCTTTCAACCAAGCTGATATAAGCTCTTCTGTATTTTGGCTCCTTATGTTACTTCTGTGACACAATGTCCTTGAGATTCTTAGAAACACTTCTGTTGAACAAAGAGGATCCATGACGCATGCCCTTAAAAATCCTGTTTTTTGTTTGGCTTAAAGTTTCTTTCCGGCTCCACCCGAGATCTTTTTTAGGTGCTAATAAATGATCTGGTAGTCCCACCCAGATTTGATCATTGGCCTACTTCATTTGAGAATTTTTTTGCCATGTGGAGCAGCTGGAAATAAGAAACCAGTTTTGTTTTTCTATCCAGAAATTCCTGGCTCCTTTGTATTTAGCAGGTCATTCTCCAGTTCTCTCTCTGCTTGCATTTATCATAGGCAGCCAGAAGAATACAAGTTGTACTTTAAATGTCCTGCCTGGAAACCTGTTTAGCTAGATCGTAGGATTCATTTGCTTCATTTTCGATTTTCTATGTTATTGCAGATGCCAATGTTGCCGAACTTCCCACTACTACAGGATAAATAAATCAATCCTTGCTTTTAGCTATCAATTACATTTGCTGTCCTTTAAGCCTTTACCAACAGCTTTCCCATAGATATTTGGGCTTCCACAAATCCTGTCCGAAGGCCCAATTCATTCACTTTAAGGCCCTTCCATCTTCTACCTGCTGTCCAATCATCAAGTTGATGCTACTTGTTGTAGGTTTTTCTTATGGCAGCACCCCATTTCCAAGTATCAAAATCTGTTCTGGTTATTGATTGCTACATAGCAAACCACTTCAACACTTAGTTAAAATAGCCATTATTTATTGTGCTTATAAATCTGCAATTTGGAGAGGGCTTAGCAAGGATAGCTCGTTTCTGCCCCAAGTGGTATCAACTGGGGCAACTTCACTAGAGGCTGGAGAATCCATTCTGCAGGTCAGTCCTTATTTATACAGCTGACATGGCCTCTTTGGACTTCCTCATGGTGTATGTTGGGATTCCAAAAACAGGCACTCTAAGAGAACGAGGCAGAGCTCTATTTCTTTTTGTGACTTAGCCTCAGAAGGCAACACCACTCACACTGGAGTCACCAGGCTGCTTGTGTTTAAGTGGAGGGAGCTTAGTCCCCCCTCCCCTTTATTGAAAAGTGTTACTAAAGTTACATTATAAGAAGGTATTCTTGCAGCCACTTTTGGAAAATACAAAATCCCACGATGCCCGAGTTGTTCGTTGTTGTTACTGTGTTTTTAAGAGGGGTAAGAATTAATTTGCATAGATATATGATTTTCCTCAATTGTTTTCAGACATCTGGATTCAGTATAAAAGAAGCCAGTTTGCTCAACTGACCCAAATTTAATTCATAACTATTGGTAGTCTTTGCACCAGTTCTAGGGGTGAAGGAATCCACCATTGAAATGGAAGAATGTTTCTTTTTAATGATTGGAATAGGGATGAATACAAGTCAGAGCAGTTTCTGTTCCAATTATAGATGGAACCTCATCTAGAATTCCACAGAGGGAAAGGGAACAAAGCTGAATGAAGCTCATCCCTTCTCCCCCTGGGGATTCCAACGATTGGGAACTAAGTAGCCGAGGGAACTAAAGAGTTGTATCTTAGGGAATGTGTTCTGTGGTTTTGGTTAACTGTGTTGGATAACATGGCTTAGGTTTACAGACAAAATGGAGATGTCTACACACATAGGAACTATATTCTGAAACTGCTAGAGAGAGAAGAGAGAGAGATATGATGGAGGGGGAGAGAGATGATGGAGGGATGATGACCATGTCTTTAGAGGGACTATTGAATTGTGCCCCCACCCCCTTTATTTGGAATCCTAACTCCTAGTACCTCAGTATGTAACCTTATTTGAAGAATTTGCAGATAAGGTCTTTATAGAGATATTTAAATTAAAACAAAGTCATTATATGAGCCCTAATCCAACATGACTGGTGTCCTTATAGAAAAGGGGGATGTTTAGACACAGAGATGGGATACGGAGAGGGAAGATGATGTGGACAGAAGGGGAGAAGATGACAATCTACAAGCCAAGGAGAGAGACCTAGAACAGAATCTTCTCGCATGGCCCTCAGGAGGAACCAACCCTGCCAAAATCCTGATTTCAGCTGTCTAGCTTCCAGACTGTGAGAGAATACATTTCTGTTTTTTAAGACATCCAGTTAATAATACTTTGTACAGTAGCTCTAGGAAACAAATAAGGGACCCAAACTCAGCACACAAACTCAGTATTACATAGAAGGGGAGGGTGAATGAGGATGCCTGAGCTTGTAAGGACAGACTCTGCCTGGCCTGCTTATCTCAGAGACTGAGCAGCTTGAGAGTCTTGGCTGTGACTGACAGGGTCACTCATGCATATGGAATATGTATTTTCTCAGAAAATCACAGTTAAGTATGCATGCTAGCTACCTTTCTGTGGGCCCTTCTATTTGTTAACTAGATGAGTTAGTGCAAAATATATCTCATCCTGACCACAAGAAAAAAGATTCATCATCTCCACTGGTTTAATTTAAATATGAAGCAACTTATTAGTAAATCTATGTTCAACAACATTTTGTAATTTAACCAGCAAATGAGGGCTACTGTTTCCAAGGAGCATCTTACTATTGCCTCAATGACTACAGATTTCATATGGAGTAAAGAATGATATTGCTCTATTACTAGGCTCATTAAATAAAGATCAACTGAAGTCCACTACTTGCTTGATAAATTTTCTGTCTGAGATGCATGTTTATGCAGTCAATACTGAATCATATTTGTTCCCTTATTGTATCAGGGAAAAGAAGCTTATATAATCATAGTGATGACTCAGTTGCACAAATGAATGAATAATTAAATGAGTGAATGAATGAATGAATATTATCTTAAAAAGAAAATGGCTGCAATGGCAGAAAAAGCCTTTATGAAATAGTCAGATGCCATCAATGGTAATGTTCTCTTATCGACTTTTCATTTAATTTTAACCTTCACAGGGGAATTTTTCCATTTTATGGTAACTAGGCAACCTGTTATTTTGAATCACTTAGTACAGGCTTTGCACGCTGAGGATGCTCAATAAATCCATTTTCATTAATGAGCAAATTACAACAGCAGTGAAGACTGTTTCCAACCTTGTTGGAAGAGAATAGACGATCTCTGATTTAAAAAAAAAAAAAAAAAAAAAAAAAAAGAAGACAATCAATAGTTCCATGGCAGGACAGTGTGGATCTTAGTTACCTCTATTCAATTTGCTAATATGCTTAACTGGCTGTGGTCAATCTGAAATGAAAATGTCACCTGGTGAATGATCTTCCTCAATTGAGTACACCTCCCTAAATATCCTGAAATAGGTGGTTGTGAGGGTGATTCTGTAACTTACTTATACAGAAATATTTTTTTGTAATGGTGAAGCTTTTCGAATTTTAATGCCAAAATTTTGGAATTGAAAGAATTCAGACTGGACTAGGACTAATGTTTATCTCTGCTAAGCAAGTGGGTGGTGTCAACACGGTTTCTGTGGGTATGTTTAACTCATTTAAAAGAGCAAACTATTTTTAAGCCCCTTGGAATCACTCTTTTACATGCAAACACTGGCTTTGCTGATAAGCACCATTTTTATCAAACAAGAATTATTTATTTGGCATTTGTTCTGTGCTCACTGCTGTCTTAGCCATTTATTAAAGCAGATTGGTACATGGTAAATTTGTAACCCAATGTTAATTTATAAAGGGGCAAAGAGAGGAAACTAGGGCAGCAGTGCCTGCGGTGAAATCCTGGAACATTTACTCTTTCATCCATATGGACAGTGTACCAATTTGAAAAATGTGATCATCTCAATTTGCTCAAGTTGGTGGAATTTGGCTCTATTTGGAAAACAACATCCTAAACTAAAAGAAAGGTGTATTCTTTTCCCCTGAAATCAATTTTACTTATACTATGCATGAATAACATGAATTGTGGAATATTTCTAAAAATACAACAAACTCTTATTAAAGTGATGATGTGGAGGATTACAGGCTTCTTATGATGTCATTTATGGTACCCTATGGGACAGAGTTTCTCCTACAATGTCAGACTAGATGTAATAATGAAGTAAACATTCATTACTTCATAACTTCATGCTCACGGTTTCAGGCAGGCCCCCCCACACTGCATCACATTGCACTTTCTCTACTATACTCTCCTCAAACCTCAGGTACTTTTTCCTACCTGGTCCCTCATCTCAGAAGACAGCCTCATGTTTTAATTCATAAATAAAATTGAAGCCATCAGATGGAACTTTGTGAACACCCTCCACCAAGTCTACAAATACAACTGTCACTGCACGTTTTGTGCCTGCCCCTTAGAGGGGACTTTCCTCTGATCGAAGGTCAGTTTCGCCCTCTATGTTCCATGCTTCTGCCTTCTCAGAAATTTGGCCCTTTCATTCATTTTATCTCTCTATTCTGTGTTTTTAATTGTCTCTCTCCACTGGATCATGCACATTAACATTTAAATCTGCTTAAGTCTTTTTCTTCTGTAAAACAACAACAACTGACAATGAAAGCAACAAGTAAACAACAACTAAAAAGTTCCATGACCCACTTGACTCCTCAGCTACCACTCTCTCTATCCCTCCACATTCTCAGTATGTTTATTTTTGTCCTTCCCTTTCACTTCTTAGCCCCTTTGTCTGGTTTCCATTCCACACTGCTCTGTTGAAATGTGCTTTCTAAAGGTACCAATGAACTTGATGTCACAAAATTCAGGGGACATTTAATCCTCATTCTCTTAACCTTTCAGCAGCATTCCACAGGTTAGTGACATCTCCATCTTGAAACCTTTTCTTCCCTTTGTTGCCCCAGGAAGATTTTCATCTTATTATACTGTTTCCTCTCAAAGTTGACAGCTGACATTTTTCTGCATGGTTCTAAAAGTTGGGAGTTCCTTAAGGTTCAGAGAAAGTCCTCCCTGTTGTTTTTACTTTTTCTCTCTTCCTAAATGATCTCATCCATACTATGGCTTCCGTTATACAATCAACATGCTAAGGACTCTCAGTTCAGATCACTTCACTCAACTCCAAGCTTATCCAGCCAGCCAGCCATCAGTCTACTGAATATCTCCACCTGTTTGTTTCCAAGGCACCTCGATCCTAACATATCGAAATTAAACTCATATCTTTCCCCTCAAATTTGCTCTTCATGCAGGGTTCCTTATCTCAGTAAGTGACTTACTCATCACTCCAGAAACTTGGTGTCACTCTTGCCGTCTCCATCTCCATCAACTCTTATATTTAAACAATCACCAGAGCCTGTGATTCTTAACTGGAATAAGTAGTAGGGTGAGGGTAATTCTGTAATTTACTGTCTACCCCCAACTACCCCTCAAATCTATCCACTTCTCATAATCTCTACCATTACCAACCACTCTTCTGTATAATTTTAATGATAAAATATTAACTGTCCTATTTGCCTTCTTTGAATTTATTTATGTTGCAACCAAGCTAATCTTAATATTACAAATCTGAAAATGTCATTCCTCTGATTAAAAACTTTCAGTCACTTGCTATTTTGTCATTGTTCTTAGAAAAATGGTCCAAATCCCTAATAAGGTTCAAAAAGCCCTGAATGATTTTCCCCCCCTTCATATTTAGTCTCATCTCTCACCAGTCTCCTAACATTATATAGGTTTCAAGTGTACATTTCTATAATTCATCATCTGTATATTGCATTGTGTGTTCACCACTCAAAGTCAAATCTCCTTCTGTCACCATATATTTGACCCCCTTTACCATTTTCTGCCCCATCCCCCCTTTTCTCTCGTAACCACCATACTGTTGTCTGTGTCTGTAAGTTTTTGTTCTTTTGTCTTATTTGTTTATTGCTTTCAGTTGTATATCCCACAAATGAGTGATATCATATGGTTCTTGACTTTTTCCATCTGATTGATTTCACTTACCATGATATTCTTAAGATCCATTCACGTTGTTGCAAATGGCAGTATTTTATTTCTTAAGGATGAGTAATATTCCATTGTATATATGTACCACCTCTTCTTTATCCAGTCATCTATCAAAAGACATTTCAGTTGTTTCCATGTCTTGGCCACTGTGTATAATGCTGCAGTGAACATAGGAATACATTTATCTTTATGAATATATTTTTTCAAAATTTTAGGGTAGATACCCAGATGAGGGATTGCTGGGTTATATGGTAACTCTATTCTTAATCTTTTGGGAAAACTCCGTACTGTTTTCCATAGTGGCTGCACCAATTTACCTTCCCACCAGCAGTGTTATGAGGGTTCTTTTATCTCCACAACTTTTTCAACACTTGTTACTTCTCTTGTTGATAATTGCCATTCTAACAGGTGTGGTAGCATCTCATTGTGGTTTTGATTTGCATTTCCCTAATAGCTAGTGAAGTTAAGCATCTTTTCAGACATCTGTTGGCCATTTGTATGTCTTCTTGGGAGCAGTGTCTGTTCAGGTCCTCTGCCCATTTTTTCATTGGATTGTTTGTTTTCTTGTTAAATTGTATGAGTTCTTTATATATCTTGGATGTTAACTCCTTTTTGGAGGTGTTATTTGCAATTATCTCTCCTGTGTGGGTAGTTCCCTTTTTGTTTTGTTGGTGGTTCCTTTTGCTATGCAGAAACTTTTTAGTTTGAGATAGTCCCATTCATTTATTTTTGTTTTTACTTCCCTTGCCTTTAAGATCAAATTCATAAAATCCTCTCTAACACCAAGGTCCATAAGTCTAGTACCTATGTTTTCTTCTATACATTTTGTTTCAGGTCTCATATTTAGGACTTTGATCCATTTAGAGTTAATTTTTGTGTATGGTCTCAAATACCACTCTAGTTTCATTCTTTTGTCATGTGGCTTTCCAATTTTCCCAGCACCATTATTTGAAGAGGTTTTCTTTTCTCCATTGTATGTTTCTGGCTCCTTTGTAAAAAATTATTTGCCTGTATATACCTGGATTTATTTCTCGGCTATCAGTTCTGTTCCATTGGTTTGTGGGATTGGTTTTCTGCCAATACCATGCTATTTGATTATTGTCTTTTTTTAGTATAATTTGAAGCCAGGGAGTGTGATACCTCCAGCTTTGTTCTTTTTTCTCAGGATTGCTTTGGCTATTCAGGGTCTTTTGTGGTTTCACACAAATCTGATGATTTGTTTGTTCTATTTCTTTAAAAAATGCCATTTGGATTTTGATGCGGGAATGCATTAAATCTATATGTTGCTTTGGGTAATATGGACATTTTAACAATGTTGATTCTTACAATCCATGAATACAGAATATCTTTCCATTTCTTTGTATCTTGTTCAATTTCTTTTAATAATATCTTATCATTTTTAGTGTATAGGTTCTTTACATCCTTTGTTAAGTTTATTCCTAGGTATTTTATTCTTTTTGTTGCAATTGCAAAAGGAATTTAAAACAATTTTTCCCCCCCAAATTTTATTGTTAGTACAATGGATTTTTTTACATTGATTTTTGTATCCTGCAACTTTACTGTATTTATTTATTGTTTCCAATAGGTTTTGGTGGAGTCTTTAGAGTTTTCTACGTAAAGAATCATTTCGTCTGCAAAAAGTGACAATTTTACTTCTTCATTTCCAATTTGAATGCCTTTTATTTTGTTGTCTTGCTTGATTGTTCTGGCTGGGACTTCCAGTACTATGTTTAATAATAGTGGTGACAGAGGGCATCCTTTTCTTATTCCTGTTTTTCTTAGAGAAAAAGCTTTCAGTTCTTCACTATTGAGTATCATATTGGCTGAGGTTTTGTCATATGTGGCCTTTATTAAGTTGAGGTACTTTCCTTCTATACCCATTTTATTAAGTGTTTTAATCATAAATGGATATTGTATCTTGTCAAATGCTTTTTCTGCATTTATTGATATGAACATACGATTTTTATTCATTATTTTGTTTATGTGGTGTATCACATTGATTGATTTACGTATGTTGAACCATTCTTGTGCCTCTGGAATGAACCACACTTGATCATGATGTATAGTCTTTTTAATGTATTGTATTCCATTTGGTAGTATTTTTTTTTAGGATTTTTGCATCTGCAATACATCAGAGATATTGGTCTACAGTTTTCTATTTTGTGTTATCCTTGGAAGGGTTTTTGGTATCAGGGTAATGTCGACTTCATAAAATGAGTTAGGAAGTATTGCCTCTTCTTCAAGTTTTTGAAGAGTTTGAGCAGGAGAGATATTACATTTTCTTTGACTGTTTGGTAGAATTCACTAGTGAAGCAATCTGATCCTGGACTTTTACTTTTTGGGAGGTTTTTGATGACTGTTTCAATTTCCTTACTGTTGATCGGGCTATTTAGGTTTTCCCATTCTTTGTGATTCAGTCTACGAAGGATATACATCTCTAAGAAGTTGTCCATTTCATCTAGGTTATTGAATTTTCTGGCATACAGTCTTTCATAGTATTCTTGTATGGTCCTTTGTATTTTTGTGGTGTATTTCATAATCTCTCCTCTTTCATTTCTGATTTTGTTTATTGAGTCTTTGCTCTTTTTTCCTTAGTAAGTCTAGCCAGAGGTTTATAATTTTTATTAATCTTCAAAGTACCCGCTCTTTGATGACTTAATTTTTCTATTGTCTTTTTGTTCTGTATTTCATTTAATTCTGCTCTAATTTTTATTATTTTCTTCCTTCTGCTGACTTTTGGGCTTCATTTGTTTTTCTTTTTTCTGCTTCTCTAAGGTGTAACGTTACATGGTTTGTTGGGGTTTTCCTTGTTTCTTGATATAGGCCTGTATGATATAAACTTCCCTCTTATTGCTGCTTTTGCTGTATCCAACAGTTTTGATATGTCACATTGTCATTTTCATTTGTCTCTATATATTTTTTGATCTCTCCTTTTATTTCTTCTTTGACCCCATTGTTCTTCATTAGCATGTTGTTTAATCTCCACACGTTTGTGGCTTTTCCTGCTTTCCTTTTGCAGTTGATTTCAAATTTTGAAGCATTGTCGTTGGAGAATATGCTTGGTATGATTTCAGTTTTCTTAAATTTGCTGAGGCTAGTTTTGTGTCCCAACATATGGTCTATCCTTGAGAATGTTCCATGTGTGCTAGAGAAGAATGTGTAATCTGGTGTTCTGAGATGAAAGGCTCTGTAAATGTTGATCATGTCCACTTGGTCTAATGTGTCATTTAACGCCGATATTCCTTTATTGATTTTCTGTTTAGATGATCTATCCATAGCTTTCAGTGGCATATTTAGGTCCTCTACTGTAATTGTGTTTTTCTCAGTTTTCCCTTTAGTTTTGTTAATAGTTGCTTTATATACTTTAGTACTCCCTAATGTGTGTATATATATATATATATATATATATATATATATATATATGTATAGATATACATATATGTATATATATATACATACATATATATATACATATATATATATAAAGTGTTATGTCTTCATGATGTCCTGCCCCTTTTATCATTATAAAATTTCCATCTTTTTCCCCCTGTTATCTGTTTATCTTGAAATTTATTTTGTCAGATATAAGTATGGATACAACCACTTTTCTCTGGATGCCATTTGCTTGGAGTATCATTTTCCACCCTTTCACTTTGAGTCAATATTTGCCATTGTAGCTGAGGTGTCTCTTGAAGGAAGGTTGCGGGGATGGATGAAAAAGGTGAAGGGATTAAGAAGTACAAATTGGTAGTTACAAAAATAGTCTTAAGGAATGTAAAATATAGCATAAGGAATATAGTCAATAATATTGTAATAACTATGTATTGTGTCAGATGGGGACTGGATTTATTGGGTTGATCAGTTTATAAGTTATATAAATGTCTAGTTACTATGTTGTACACCTGAAACTAATATAATATTATATGCAACTGTGATTGAAAAACTTTATCCACTCATCCATTTATGGACACCCAGGCTGCCTCCACATCTTGGTAATTGTAAACCATGCTGCAGTGAACATATGGATGCATAGATCCCCTCAAAGTAGCATTTTGGATTTCTTTGGATAAATGCCCAGAAATGGGATTACTAGGTCCTTCATTGTCTCCTGTTATAGCCTTTGTTTTAAAGTCTATTTTCTCTTGTATTGCTGCCACCCCAGCTTTTATTTTTATCTCAATTTTCATGAAATATCTTTTTAAATCCCTTTTACTTTCAGTCTGTGTGTGTCTTTTGATCTGAAGTGAGTCTCTTGTAGGCAGCATATGTAAGGGTCTTGTTTTTCTTATCCATTCAGCCACCCTTTATCTTTTAATTGGAGCATTTAATTCACTTATATTGAAAGTAATTGTTGATAGATATATAGTTGTTGCCATTTTAGTATTCATATTTCTATCTTTTTTCCCCCTTCTTTTTCTTAAAGAAGTCTCTTTAACATTTCTTTAATACTGGTTTGGTTGAACTCCTTTAGCTTTTTCCTTTCTGGGAAGCTCTCTATCTGTTCTGCAATTTTAAATGATAGCTTTGTTGGGTAGAGTAATCTTGGTTGTAGGTTCTTGCTTTTCATTACTTTGACTATTTCATGCCAATCCCTTCTGGCCTGCGAAGCTTCTTTGAGAAATCAGCTGACACTCTTATGGGAGCTCCCTTGTAGGTAACTAACTGCCTTTCTCTTACTGCTCTTAAGATTCTCTCTTTGTCTTCAACCTTTGGCATTTTAATTATGATGTCTCTTGGTATGGACCTCTTTGAGTTCATCTCGTTTGAGACTCTCTGTGCTTTTTGGATTTGTATGCCTATTTATTTTGCCAGGTTAGGGAAATTTTCTGTCATTACTTCTTCAAATAGGTTTTCAATTCCTTTCTTTCTCTTTTCTCCTTCTGGTGCCCCTATGATGTGAATGTTGGTACACTGGATGTTGTTTCGGCGGTCCCTTAAGCTATCCTCCTTTTTTGGATTCTTTTTTCTTTTTGCTCTTATGACTGGGAGTTTTCTAATACCTTATATTCCAAATCACTGATTCAAACATCTGCTTCATCTAATCTATTGTTGATTCCGTCTAATGTGTTCTTTACTTCAATTATTGTATTCTTCATTTCTGATTGGTTCTATTTTATGTTTTTTCTGTCCATTTTTATGTTTCCTATCTGTTGAAGTTCTCACTGAGACCATTGAGCATCCTTATAACCAGTGTTTTAAACTCTGCGTCTGGGAGGTTGCTTGTCCTCCATTGTGTTTGGTTCTTTTTCTGGAGCTTTGTTGTGCTCTTTCATTTGGGACATGTCTCTTTCTCTCTTCATTTTGGCTGCCTCCCTGTGTTTGTTTCTACATGCTATGTAGAGTTGCTGTGTCTCTCGGTCTTTGTAGAGTGGCCTGATGTAGTAGGTGTCTTGTAGGGCTCAGTAGCCCTACCTACTCTCTACCAGATGACCTGAGCTGAGTGCTGCAAATATGTGCCTTGTGTGGATTGTTTTTGCCTTCCTATTAGAGTTGAGCCTTTGTTGCTGTTCATACATCAATAGGAGGGATTGTCTTTGTCATTAATTTTTAACAGTTTTAATATAATGTGCCTAAGAGAAGGCCTTTTTGGCTTGAGATAGTTAAGTTTTCTGTTTGCGTCTTGAATTTAAGGATTCAGCTCTTTGCATACGTTTGGAAATTTTTCATCTACTATTTGTTTGAAAAGGTCTCTGTTTCCTTTTCCCTCTCTTCTGGTATACTCATTAATTTTATATTGCTCTTTCTGATGGAGTCACATAGTTCCCATAGAGTTCTTTCATTTTCTTTTTACCCTCAAGACTCTCTCTCTCTCTTTTTATCTGCATCATTTCCAGATTTTTATCTAAGATATCACTAATTCTTTCCTCCATTTGCCCAGCTCTATTTTTCTAAACTTGCTAGTTCATTCTTCATCTCTTTTATTAAGTTCTTTAGCTCCAGAATTTCTATTTAGTTCTTTTTAAAAGTTTCAATCTTTTTGATAAAGTACTCCTTTTGTTCATTGATTTTATGTCTGAGTTTATAAAATCACCTGAGTTTTCTTGTATCTCAATGAGTTTATTTCAAAACTGAAATCTTGAATGCTCTGTCATTTAAAGCACACATTTCCATATCTTTAAGTTTATTTTCTGGAGATTTTTCTTCTTTTTTTTCTGAGCTGCCTTTTTATCTTGGTTGTTCATGGTGTTTGATAGATTATTCCTCTACCCAGGCATTTATGGGAATGAAATTTGTTTTTTTGTTTTGTTTTGCTTTGTTTTTTTGTTTTTGTTTTTTTAATGAATGATACCTTTATTTAGCAGATTGATAAGAAGAGGTCTTCCTTTTGTTTTCCAGTAGGTGGTACTGAAGCATAAGTTTTTTATTTTCTCTTGTACTGCTGCAGCTCCTGAGATCTGTGCAGGATGGTACAAAATACCCTATATTCCCTGGGGAGGGGGATCTTCTCTGTGACCAGGTTGCCTTGGTCTCAGAGCACCACTCTCATGGGGGGAATGTGATAGGCAATAGGTTTTGGAGCCTATGAAATCCCAGCACGACCCCCTGCAACCAGATGCTGCTGACAGTGCTGCACTGCTCCAGGTGTCCCAGATGCCCCCTTTGGGATCAGAACAATGGGTGGGGATAGGATTGGCTGGGAGAGGCTGGGTCCTGCATTTGTGGCTTTGTTCTCTACCCAGTAATGGTGTCTGCCAGACCTCATTGACTAATGCTGCCTGGCCCCTGTAGCTCCACCCTGTCAACGGGATTAGCTGTAGCATGCATCTGCTGCTCAGGGAGAAATGCTCCTGTCTTTCCAGTTCTCGGGGCTGCAGATAGTATTCTCTGTAATCCAACACTCACTGCTGCAGCTTCTCCTGGGGCCCTCTGTTAGCTCTGGGAAGGTGAGGGGATGCAAGGTTGGAGGGTGAGGGGAGGCAGGCAGACTCTGTGGCATTGTTTTCTTTCTGGCAATGGTGGCTGCTGTTCCACAGCTGCCACACTTTTGTATTCTGTCTCTGCCCCCATCACTGGGTTCAGCCTCAATATATGCTTACTACTCAGGTAGGGACACTTATTCTACCTCTCTGTTCCTTGGGGCTACAGAGAGTGTGTATGACAACCTGATTCCTCCCCTGTCCCAAGACCCACAGCGAGCTCTGGACTCATGCTGTGTCAATGAAACCTGTCTCTGCTGTTCTCCTTTCCCTCCTCCCCTATTTGCTCCAATTCTCCCACCTTTAGATGTTTCAATGCACTGATCTCAGGTGTGTTTGTGTGTTGAGCAGGAAATCTTTGTTGAATAGCTGTCCAATTTGTTATATAACTTCAAGGCGAGTGACTGGGGGACCTCTCATGCTGCCATGCTTCTGACATCTTTCTAGTACCAAATTCTTAACCACATTTACAACTCATGAATTAGTTATTTGATTATGTAAGCATGCAATTTTGAGATTCTTTTGAATTTGCTAGGATAAATCTTGAATTTTTGTCTTTCAATTAAAATAGGAATAGTTGGAAAGCTGTGTAATGGTTTGTGATAAATCTACATTGTACCCACCTATGGAGTGATGGAAGGGGGATGTTCTAATTAATTTAAAATAAGTAGATGAATTGGAGACAACCGAAAGTCAATGCAAGTTGTAGTAATGATACATTCAAAGTTTAGAATCATCTATAATCATTAAAATAATTTTTTCAAATAATATCTAATTATTCAAAATTTCATAATGGCTCATAGTTACCCCTCAATAAATGTCTGTTGAGTGAATTATTGTATATTACCATTAGATACAAATTTAGTGGAAAACTGATATTACATGTATACACATGGAAAAAAAGACCAAAAAGATATACTATTAATAGTACTATCTTTTGATGCTAGGATTACTGTGACATTTATTTTCTTTTTCATTCTTTTTTGTTTTGTCCAGTTGTTTTTACAGTAACACATATTGATTTTTATAATTAGAAAATAATTAAAAATAACTTAATCATCTAGAAATCTCCTAGATCTAGAGATCATAAAAAACAATTCACATCCATTAATGTAGGTGATTTCTCTCTTTGAAGAAAGAGAGTTGAATGGTCTGAGGATAGATACTATCTATAAAATACTGAAACTTCTCCTGCAATAACCCTTAATCTATTGAAGATACGTGTTTTTGGCTTCTATTTTTACTCAAACTTCAGAATATTTTAATTTAGATTATCTTGTTTGGTGCACTGGTTCAACACTTGACAAGAGTTATTCTCAATGCTCCTAAAAGAGGCAATATCATTATAACTTGTGGGAATTTACAGTTGTGTAATTTCAATCCCTTTTAATGATTAAGCTGTTATTTCATGAGTTCATTAATTTTGTTCTGTTTAGCAGCAGCTACATACAGCATTAAATTAGAAATAACATGCTGAAAATACTACCTTAAATAAATTTTGCATAGTGCTTATAGTCTCATATTTAACACATTTTTTCCCTACCTGCACTGTCTAGACGTATCCTGTACATCTACTAGCAAGCTCACTAATTTACTTTATGTTCTTTTCCAGAGATGCTGCATTATTAATGTAATATTGTATTAAGACTACTAGTTCTCCCTTTAGGTACTCCTACACTCTTAATTAAGTAACATTAGCAAAATTAACTGACACCAAACTACAGTCACACTATACATTTTAAATGTAAAATTATACATTAATATACTCTATATTTTATCCAATATATTACATTTTACATTTATATTAGAATAAACAAATTCAAGAAACTCAGATTACTTTTCCATTAGACTCTCAGAGACAGTTTATAAAAAATGGAAAAGATAAAAATAGCTTATTTTAGGTAATACTTTTGGGTATTAACAGACCAAGTTTGAATAGTTAAGAAAAATAGGGAATTAAAAGTAATTTCATTATTTAGTCTCAGAATTAATGCACAGAAGATTTCCAGATTTAGCATTTCATCACATTTATCATCCAATCTTCTATTGCAATTGAGAAAATGAAATCAAACTAAATGAATAGTTTGTTGAAAGAGATGGGAATTCAAAAGCAAATCTGGCACTGTGAATTCACTGTGACTCTCAGTGTCTTATTCATATCTCTTCCTCAGTGCTCCATCATACAGTTCAGAACATTCTCTTTTCATAATATCACTCACTCATCCATTCATTTATTGAGTCATTTGTTACACAACTATTTATTGAGGACTTACAGTTTTCCAGGTCCTTAGGTGCATGAGACACAAAGAAAAAGAAAACATGTTAGATATAAAGCGATAGGAGAGGTTTTATGCACAATGCGTTGCTAAGTTTAAAGCCTTCTAGGTGTTGGGAGTCAAGAGAGCTCAAATAGACCATTATTGCTTCCAAAGTTATATATTATACTGCCAAACTCGGCCATGTTCGTTCTCTGCGGGAGATCCTATTCTGCTGTTTATGCACATAACCCAGAGAAGGAACTGCAGGTGCTATTTAATCACATAGGTTTTTCTATGCTTTTAATTTCTATGGAACCATTCATTACCAAATAGTTATCTAGTGTCTTCTGTAACTCTCACCTGTGAATAGAGGAAGTGAAAAGAATAATAGAATGCTAAAAACAGTGCCATCAACAAGTCAAGAGCAGTGAACCAGCTCACACTCCTTTCCTTAGTCAATATAAAAGTAAGCAGACATTAAGTCACAGGCACATATGAGGATCCTGGAGCATCATTTCAAGTGAAGCATACTCTGATTACTCTAACCAAGTGTAGAAAAGAGTGTGATTGGTCTATATTCTGAGACATAGCAACACAAACAACTCTTTGAACAGATGAGCTCATTTTAAATACCTTTTAACTAATTGTTGCCCTTAGGAAATCCTGTTGGATTGGCGTGATTTTTAAGTATAGTATAATAATTTTTAATATAGCTACTAATGTAATTTATTTTTCTTCTAGTAGCTTTTTAAAAATAGGTTTATGTTATTATAAAATTGAATAAATTATTTAGTAAAAAATAATAAAATGTTTTCCCTGATTTCTACCTATCAGAGTAACTAATGTTAACATTATGGTTTATTTCTTTCCCACTTTTTTTTTTCTGCTGTGCATCAGTTTTTCATAATTGAGAATGAACATTAGGAGTATATACATTTGTATTATACTGATTTTTAAATTGTATATTTTTCTGATTATGGAAGTATAGTATGACCTTTTGTCTTGGCAAGGCCCATCCGGTTTATTTTGAAATGAAATTTCCTCTATTTTCCAATGCATCAAAAAAAGCTGAGGGATGAAATATAGAATCAGAAAATTATAAATTCTGGCTTTGCTGAAAAATGAAAAGAATATCTTCATGCTCAACTGTATCAGATACACAAAAGAGGACGTGGAATCTAAATGGCAGTTCAGCTAGTAACAGCCGAGAAATGGGCAGTATCCGTAGGGAGATCTCATCCTTCAGGACCATAGAGTCTAAACGAGCTTCGCTTGGAGTGGGAGCCAGAGGCAGGCCTGCTGAAAATGTGCAGCCTGGGGTGTCAAACTTCCAGAAAATACAAACAAAGAAGATAGAGGTTTGTGTTCAGAGAGCAAATAAAGTGGGATAAAGAACTAGAGAAACAAAGATACTTAGTGACTTTTGATATTTTTGTTGTTAAAAAAAAAATTTCTAATAAAAATTTTAAAAGAAACCACTAGTAAATAGAAACATAATTTATGTCTTCCAAACCAGGAATGGAAAAATAAAAGATTAAAGGAATCTTTATTAACTAAAATGTCCCTAAATCTGAAAAAAAAAGAAAAGACGTGAAGCAGCGAAGCAAAGAGTAATAAACAATGCAAACCAAAAATACAAAATTGAAAATAATTAATGAAAGACAAAGATAAGACATTGGATACAATTTTTAAAAATCTTGTTATATGCTTGTTATAGAAGTCAAACCTAAATCAAAATGATGCAAAGGGGTTAAAAAACAAAGATCAAGCAAAACAGACCTAAACAAAGGCATTGAAGCAAAGCATTAGTCAAAATATAATTGAAAGTTAAAAACATTAAAACATATAAAGAGGTCTACTATATAATAATAAAAGGATAAAACACAATACCAAGAAGATATATGTATAAGTCATACATTTTTTATACATTTTTATATACAACATCGCCTTAAAATATTAAAAGTCAGAACCGATAGGACTTTGAAGAAATATTGACATTCACAAGTTGTGCAATATTTTTGTATACTGTCTTTCATTTAGAATACTGATAAATGAAGAATCATAATATAAGAATATAGCATGTTGAATAATGCAATTAACAAGCTTGATTTAATAGACATATCTAGAACTCTGTACCCACCAATGGAGAATACATATGTTCCTCTCATACATACATAAAGCACTTACTAGGTCACAGAGGCATTCTCAACAATCAGAGAATGAGGCCCCAATCTCATATTAGGATGTAATGAAATTATGAATCAACAAAAAATATAAATCACACTATATTTTTAAAAGTTTTTTCCCCTGTATTGGACGGCTTACATATTATAAAAGAAATATATGCTTGTAATACTGAATGAAAGCCTATAATACAGTACATGATTTTATAAAGGCAATGCTAATCATTTCCCCCATTTTACCTGACCCAGTTGTCCCCACTTCCTCACCCACCTTCATTTAAACAATGCTAACAACTCAGTATATATTTTTTAACTGTCTTCTCATACATACAAGCATAGCAAAGTGTATATATGTATATAGATATGGGTTGCGTTTCTTTTTACCAAAGTAGAATCATACTATACCTACTAGTTTGCAGCTGTATTTTTTCCTTTCATTGTAACCGTTCATAGAGATTGCAGTTATCTGTAAGCAAAGTTATCTGCAGTGATCTGTTAATAAGCTGTAGGAACTGCAGATCTTCTCTAAGCAGCCATGCAGTTGGAGAGAGCCTCCAGCCTACATGAGTCCCAGTGGACTGAGGAAGACCTGGGGCTTTCCCTTAAGGACCAGGGCTTCCTCACCCCCCGTACACTACCGCCTTTTCCACCGTGCACACACTAATGACTGGAACAGTAAAGAAAAAAATGAGAGATTGGACTATGGTATGTCACAAATTTCATGATGCTAGTTGTAATTTGCCATGGCAGAGCAAACGGAAAAAGCTGTTTATTGTCTAAAAAAACTTTTTAAGATAAGGAAGTGGAAAATAATAAGAGATTCCTTTAAGAGATACATAGTAAATTTGATAAGGAGTTTGCTCTCAACAGTTAAAAAAGGAATCAGTAAACATTATTTACTTAAAATCAGAAGTAAATGTCCAGCAAAATATTTTAGAACAATTTTTAGGAGGATCCAAGCTTGTAATTTAAATGTATGCAATACCCCTTTGACTTGTTTATTAATATTGCTGAGTCAGGGAACTTACTTAACTTGGGCAGACGTAGTTTTAAAGCTGAATTTATTTTTTGTCTAAGTCAAATCAATTCTTCTAAAAGTGATGAAACAAGTTTGTCAATGTGGATGCAAATATTAAAGGAAAATGATTTTTTGGTACACAATCTAATTATTTGAAAACTTATGTATGTTTAGAACAACTTGGTCATATAAATCTACCTTTTTAACTGTAGTTTTATAAAATCTAAATATAGATCACGTATTTCCAATGAAACTTTACTGTCTGAATTGACATATGCTGCAAGTATAAATTATACTTCATATTATGAAGATTTAGTTCACAAAAAAGGAATGTAAAATATTTTGTTAGTAATTGAAATGATAATATTTTGGATAAATTGGGTTAAATAAATATATTATTAAAATTAATTTTATCTATTTAAAAACAAAAAAATGTGGCTACTAGCTAAATTAAAATTACAGATAGGGCTTACATTACATTTCCATTGGACAATGCTGCTGTAGACAAAATAAAATAATTCAGTCTTTCCTCTAGCATAGTTGATCAAAATTAGTTTTTTGTTTGTTAGTTTGTAGAAAATTTCTTTCAGCTTCTCAATCTGTTATTTGTACTGCCATGCTAAATTTTAGGATTTTTGTCAAATTTGATAAAACCCCTGTTTCATATTTAAGCTAAGAGAGGGAAGAATTTTCCATGCACTAACTTCTGTACATTTCAAGTATTTCTTCCCCACTGCACAAATATTTCTGGTACGCAAATATTTCCACTCTCATAGGCCATTCTCACATCACAATGTGACTCAATGTAATATGGTTCTAAACTGTACAATCACATACCAGGTGAGTGGGCACAGGAGGTGGTAGGGGTATTTCTAGAAGCCATTCTTATATCTGGACTGTACATGGAAGTGACTTCAAAGCTCGTAAATATATCTAATCAAATCCAAACTAAACGTATCTAAAACTCATCTTCTCCTTAGCCAGGTCCCAAAAATGTCTATAGCCATTCTAACACTACCCAAAACAAAGGGAAGTATGACAGCAGGAAAATTGGAATAGAAAGAAACGGAGGTCTTAACTTATTGCAATTAAAAAATTTTGCTTTAACAAAATGTATAAAAAATTTTCCGGAGCCCCTCCTTGGAAATTTCCAGAGCCCCTCCTTGGGCCCTTGGAATGGGCCCATGAAAGTACTGGATCCTGAAGCTTAAGCTTCACTATTTGCCTCTGAGTTTAAGCCTCTTTTTTTTTTTTTTTTTAAAGAAATGGAACCATATATACATATATATCCTGCATATTATTTTCTCACTCAAGAAGATTTCAAAGAACTTCCTTCAAATCAGTTGGTATCATTATAATTTGTTCTTTTGAAGGTTGTGTAATGTTTGATGGTATTATGTATTATGATTTATGCCACCTCTATTAATGAGCGTTCACTTAATTTTACATTATATTTCTACTATGATGAAAAAAGCAACAAAGATCATTGTGCACCTGTCTTAGATGGAGTTGCTTTTACTTCTATGAGATAAAATGTGGGTGAAATAGAAGGATCATACATCTCAGTTTCCCTTGAATATTTCCTTTTATGCTTGTTGATCTAGCATAATTGTTACTAATACACCCTTTCACTCTTGAAGCGTCCCAGTTTGGATTGTAATTGTGTGCATACCCTATTGAAATAATATGTATATTTTAATATCAATAATAGCTAATATCATGGGACACCTTTTATGTGCCAGACATTGCTTTAAGCACTCTGCATGTATTATCTCATTTAGTTTCCACAAACATGCTATTACTATTCTTATTTTACAGATAAGGAAACTGAGGCACAGAGAAATAAGTAACTTACCAAGGTCACATTGCTAGTAAGTGTGGAGTCATGCTTTAAACCCCACAGCCTGGCTCCCGAGTAGGGTGGCTAACCAAGCACCAGGATTGGAGGGGTTCCCAGGATGTAGCACTTCCAGTTTTAAAACTGAGAAAGAACCTAGAAAACCAAGGTAAGTGGGTCACCCTATCCAGAGGCACTGATCTTACTGCTTTCCAAATTGGCTTTATCCGTTTCTGTTGCCAACCGTAGGTTGAGAGTAGCATTTCCCTGCACAACTGTGATATTAAGTCTCTAAGATGACTCCCAATTATCTCATCTCCTGGTATTTATGTGCTTGTGCGATCCCTTCCCCTTGTGTGTAGACTGGACCAGTGAATTGTTTCTAATGGATAGAATATGGCAAAAATAACGGGTGTCACTTCTAAGATCAGGTTGCAAGGAAGCTCTGGCTTCCATCTTGCTGCCTGTCTGTTGCACTTCCCACTTACTATCTCTGGTGAAAGCCACTGCCTGCACTGTGAGCTGCTGTGTGAAGAGGCCCACATGGCAGGGAACTGAGGGAAGCCACTGGTCAACAGCCAGTGAGAAACGAAGGCCCTTAGTCCAACAGTTCTGTGAAAACTGTTCAGTTCAACAACTGTGAGCAAAGCCAATTGCTCCTGTCAAAGCTCAGATGGGACCACAGACCCAGCTGACACCTTAATTATAGCCATCTATATTTTTATTGGGGGGTAATTCTTTCTCTATATATTTAGTGTAAAAATTGATATCCTTGATTTTGTACTTTCATTTTATTTTTCTTAATTTGTTTTAGTTTATTTTTTCTCTTTTTGTTTCTTATTTTTCTGCTTTCATTGGGTTACTAGTAATTTTTCCCCATTGATCGTTTAGGAATTGTACTGTTCTTTATTATAACAATAATGATTATGTTCTCTTTCACAATCTCATAATCAAACATATATAGAGGGTGCCAAAAAAATGTATACCCATTTTAAGAGAGGAAAACTGTATTAAAATTGTAATAATATACACCGATAACAAAAGATGAATACAAGTCACGTTTGACTTCTACAATTACAAGAGGTGTCAAAGTGGTTACCATCAGCATCTAGACTTCTGATGACGGCGAACTACTGCTTAAGCAACGTTGACCAAAGTGTCCATTTGTATACATTTTTTTGGTACTCCGGTATTTCTCTAGCATCAGATGAAAGAAAGATACCAAATGTTATCCTGAGACCGTCTATTCCCCGATGTACACATGCTTGTCCCATGTACGAGTTAGGATATCAATTTCGCTGCTGTAACAGATATCCCTTTTGGATGAATATGGCTTAAACAAGATAGAATATTGTTTACCTTTCATGTAACATTCTAGGCATAAGCAGTCCAGGGTTGGCTTAGGGGACCCATAGGCTCAAGGACACTGGCTTTCTCATTGTTCCTTTGCCAACCTTAGTTTGTTATTCTCACTCGCATCTTACCCTCATTGCATCACATTCCAGTTAGAGGGAACAGGAATTAGGGAAATCCCTATTTTAATTATTTAACCATTATCAGAATGTCTATCAGATAGATAGATAGATAGATAGATAGATAGATAGATAGATAGATAGATAGATAGATGATGGATGGACAGATGGATAGATGGATGTAGTTACAGTTACATAGATAGTTATAGTAAAATATATACTTTTATTGTTCATCACTATTTTTTCCTTTTATACATCATCTATCTTGAAGTTTCTGTTCTGTACAGAGTTCTTTCTTGAGTATTTTCCTCTGATGATAATAAATGATCTTCTAGTCTTCTAGTTTTCAATGTTGCAGATGAAAATTTTAGTGCCAGTGTCTTTGTCCATTGTAAATAATGTGTTATTTCCCTCTGGAAGCTTATATGATAACCGTTTTATCCTGGCACACAGAGATTTTTTTCCAGTACATGTATATATGTGAATCTTTTTCATTAATCTTGCCTGGAACTTAACATGCAGACTAAAGATTTTATTAACTAAGGGAATTTTTAACTGTACTTTTAAATTATTGCTATGTCTCCATCTGTTTCTTTTTCTTTTTCTGGAATTCCTATTATTTGCATAATAAGGTCTCCTGGATCTCTGCCTTCATAAATTCCATCTTTTTTTTTTTCAATTTTGTTTCTTGCTTTGTAGCTTGAGATATCTCTTCCACTTTGTATTCTAAAGACACTAATTCAGTTTTCACCAATAAATCATCCTTATCTTCAAGTCGTTTGCATTTTTAACTGGTTGCTTTTATTTTTCACAAAATATTTTTTATATGTTGTCCTTTAGTATATATTATTATTTGTGTTAAAAATGCTTATGTCTCTACTAGCAGCTCTATTTTGTTAGATATTCATTTTCAATTTTCTTTTGTTCTTTTTTTCTCTGGTTGCTGGGCCCTCTTAGGTGATTGCTTGTTTTGTGTTTGTTTGTTTTTTGGTCTACTCCTTAGGGCTTCCATTTAGTTGTTTTAGTGCCTTAAAAAGTGGCAGTCTCTAGAATAGTGGAACATTTAGAATTCTCCCACTGTTAGGGTCAGCAGTATAGCAGTAGGCAGATTGATTACTTGTCAGGACATTAGGAGAAAGCCAGTCTGTAACCTTTCCCAGCATTTTAGGGGAAGCCAATTTAGAACACCTGTCCAACAAGTCCTTTGTTCCTTGGAGGTCATGGTGATGGTTCACATGTCCCTGTACAGCATGTAGGCCAATGCCAACATTTCCCTTGGGGTACCACGTTCTTTGCTGGACAGGTTTTCTCTGGGATGATGGCAGCCTGCGCCTCATCTATGGTCATCCCTATGCTAGTTCTAGGACTCACACCTATCCCAGAGGGCAAACAGTCCTATAACAGCCTTCTTGTTCTTCCTTCCAGACACAAGTTGCCAGTGGGCTCCTGGAGCTTCAGGGCTTGGGCTAGACAGATGTGTTGTAAGGAAGCACACCTAGTCTACCATCTTTCCAGAGCCCTCACCCATAAGTTTGGAAACTAAAAAGGAGTACATTTTAAAGTAACTCAAGAATCAAGACAAAATCATAATGGAAATCATTCAATATTTGAAAAGGCTGATAATATAAATATACTCTTAGCAAGACTAACCAAGAGAAAAGAAAGAAAGTCAAAATAATTGTTTTCGAGAAAAAACAAAGAAAATATAACCAAACACTCGGGAGAGGTTTTAAGAAAACATAAGATGGTATCATGAATGATTTTCTTCCAAAAAAATTTAAGACAGAGATCAAATATACAATTTTGTGAAAAAATATAAATTACTAATCATAACTCAGTACCCTGATAGACATTAACAGAAGAGAAGAGGTACCAAAAACAGGTGGTCAAGGTGGTTTGATAGGATACTTTTACCAAACCTTTATGAACAGATAATATCAAGGCTGTACAACCTTTTTAATAGAATGCACAAAAGGTAAGCTACCAACTTTGTACTTGTATGACTTAGATACAAAACTGGACAGGGAGAAGAATGTAAGAAAAACATATGGATTAACCTCTGGTATGAAAATAAATACACAATTTCTAAACAAACTATTACTATATTGAATCCAGCAATTTAAAACACACCTCATGACTAAGTAGGATTCACCTCACTATTTAAAGTACATTTCAACCATCAGAAAAATCTTTCAATCTATTTCCTCAATTTAGCAAATTAAGAGAGAATTTACATGATCATCTTAGTAAAGGGGAGTATTTCTTAAACAAGACAGAAAGTATAACATCATTAAGAAAAAGACTGGAAAAACTGACTACCGTATTTTGCCGTGTATAATGTGCTCCCATGTATAATGCACACTCACGTTATTGGCCCAAACTTTCTCAGGAAAAATATAATTTGTTTGAATTTCTTATTTCAAATTTTTATTTGTTTACATTTAGGTACTTGTTTTTTTGTATTATAAAGGAATTTTAGCATTTATTTTTTAACGTATTATGGTACAGGAAATTTTATGTAACAAATAATTACAAAACACATGAACAGATACAAGGTCCAAGAAATTTTATGTACCAGTAACAAATTTATGATATTTATGCATCATAGAAGGCCAAGAACTCTTTTTTGTTGCAAGTTTGTCATAAGTTCAACAAAACTGATTATCGTATTCCAGGGTATTATTTTGCATACATATATCATTATTGATTTCTAGAGTCACACTTTAAACTCTTAAGCATAAATAAAAGAATTAAAAACATTTATATAGATATGGAATTAGTACTACCCATGTATAATGTGCATCCGTATTTTTCCCTCACAAATTTTGGCAAAAAAGTGTGCATTATGCACGGCAAAATATGGTACATTAAAATTAAAAATAAAATTCATGCTTAGAATAAAATTCCACAAATACATTTAAAGAGCCACAAACAGGGAGAGATGCTGGCAATACATAACACTTAAAAGGGATTAGTTCAACAAAATAAGAAACAAACAAACAGCAACAAAAAACCCCAGAAACTTTGAAACAATTGGCAAAGGCAGTTAACTGAAGATAATTTTGAATGGTCCATAATCATAGCTAACATCAGTAAGAGAGAAATTTAAATTAAGACCACTGCAAAATACCAGTTTATATCTATCCACCAGAATGAAACAAAAGTTCTGCAATGTCAATTATGGTAAAAATATAGAAAAACAGGAACACTTGTACATAGCTAATAGGATTGTAAATTGATATTCCACATTGGAAGGCAATTCAACAATGTTTTTTTAAAAGTTTTAAATGCACATGCTCCCCTATCAATCAATTCTACTTCTAGGTACAGTTCTTTATAAGAAAACTCTAAGACTTTGAAGAATAGTCATTGCAACATTGTTTGTAAGAATACAAAATTGGGAAAAAATGAAATTTCCATTAGTAAGAGAATCAAAGAGTAAGTTTTGGTAAAATGGACCACTATGCACAAATGAAAATGAAAATACCAGGTTTACAAACACCTAGTTGGCTGTATCTTGAAAACAATATTAAGTGAAAAAAGCAAGATTCGGAATTATGCATGCAATTTGATATTTATGTAAATGTAAAACAATCTGATATATCATGACTATATAGATAATAAGTATGTGCATGAGTAATAAAATTATAAAGGTATTGATAGAGAATACACATCAACTTTGGGATAGTGATTAACTCTTGAGATAGAAGCGGGGGATAGGTTTCTGAAAGGGTAAAAGTGAGATTTTAAATGCATCTGTAACGCTGTCTACCATCCTGCGGTATTGGGGACCCCGCCAAGTCAAAGACCAGGACTGCAGTCATCAGATATGTATTTTAGCAAAGTAACAGGAAATAGCACCTTATGCATTCCTGAATAGATTTATAAAGAAAGAAAGGGAGAAACTTCTTTAAGAATAAGCTCCTGATATTTCAAGGATAAAGATAAATTTGTCTTAGCTCATGACATATTTTTTTAAAGGTCAGATTATAATTTACTGTGATGGTTAGGTTGTGTGTGTTAGGTTAATTAGTTGAATTAATGGCATTAAAATTTGTCATATAGCACTCTCATTCATGGAAAAAAATTTGCACTATCAATTCTAAGGGCATTTATTATAGGGACCACTACACAGCTTAGTAATGGATTGTGGCAACAGTGAAAGCAGTGATTCATGCTAGTCTATTCCTTTATGTAAATTTGTCTCTACTTTTACTAGAATGATGGTGTTTTGTTTCTATCTCTCTTTTTCTTTTTTTGAGGGAAAGCAGGGATTTCTTAGATTATGGAGAAACCTATATTACACCTTGGAGTGTTAGGTATATTGGACATCAATATATTTGTTTCCCATTTGCAGTGCACCAAAGAGTAAGCACTTTCGACATGTGTGTGTATGTTATCTTGTTTTATATCTACCAGTTACTAACCAGTGTACTGGCACATTGATCATAAGTTCAGAGATGCCATGCAGTGTATGAACTGGGAATAGTCCTCCTCCTAACTCTGCCAATCAGAAATAGGTGTTGAGCATAAGTAATTACAAAAGGGCTTCTGGTTGCTTGTGAAAGAGGTCCCTTAAGATGTTCATACAACGTGTTATATTAATAACACATTCATTAGAAGCTCTGAGACCTTTTGTGACAGATAATTTTTTCTTTTTAAAAAACAAGACTTCTGGGCTTCTGAAGTTTTAATCATTAGATACTTTTGCACCTATAAAATACATATGGCTTTGTAGTTAGTTTTAAGTAGTATTTAGTTGACAAAAAAAATGCCCTTGAATTTCAAACAAAAATTTTGTATCATGTGTAGCAAAAGTGTCACTGATTTTACAGGGACATATTAACAATTTATTGAATTTGTAAAGTTTAGATAAAAGAATATATATAGGAAAGCAGCCTTTAAAGGAGCTTCACAGTGTTGTGATTAATGGTATTTGAAAGTAACTAGGCAGTGGGACTGAAGAAAATTCATCTCTGTTACTGATGCTATCATCTAGACAGACTCTTCAATAAGGAAGAAATGAGGACGACTGTATGAGCATAGAAGTATCTTTAGAATAGGAAAAAAGGGAAATCTTTCTCCCAGTTAAGAATTACTCCTGCTGTGAGTATAAAATAGAGATATGAGTTAAGATTAAATAATACTTTGGTTCCCATTTACTTTCTGGAAATCCTGGGACATTACAATCTGACTTATGAAAGCAGATGAAAGGCGATCTAACTTTTTCCAAAGTATATCTAAACAGACTGTAATTCCATACAACATCTGTCTCTTATAATACATGAAGTCTGTCATCATGAATATCCACATAACTTGAAGAGCATAATAGCATATCAAAGGAAATATATGTTCAGTTAGTAATAAGAGTAACACTAATTTGTAGACACATTTTATACCAAAATACTAGATTACCAGGTGGCCCTTATCCTTATTTTGATATTATCATATGTGATACGATGCTGGGAGCTGCTGCAACCATCTTGGTTCCCGCCTGGGGATGAAGCATCACAGGGAAGAGGGCAGAGCCAAGAAAGGCACAGAGAAGTGGTGTCCGAGCTCTGACCTCAGCACCTGGAGCCGCCCTGATTCGGGTTCCTATAAGTGGAATAATAAGTATCCTCATTGCTTAATCTAGTTAGAGGGAAGGTTTATATTAATTGCAGCTCAATTACTTAATCAATTAATGAGGAAACATAAAACCCAACTTCCTAATGAAAATTTGAAGGCAAGGTAGAAATAAAAGGAAACTAAGGTAAGGACATAAAATGGAGCTTGGATAAGACCAATGCAAACTGTAATCATAAAGGCATATGCTTCCATTTGTGTAAGAATATGATATATGTATGATACACATATGCACACAGAAATGCATATGTTTTCTAATCTTTTCCTATGAATTCCTGCAAGAAGTTACAACAAAATGGTAGTGGTACCTTAAGATAGAATCGGGCTCACTTATCGTAGTTATGCCATATTATGCTGTTTGAATGTTTAACCATTTGAATATTTTTTTCCACGTTAATTAAAGCAACACAAAACCAGATTGTATACCATTCATGCATTCCTGTACAATGTTTTGAGCAAAGGTTGAGAAAGTGGTTTAGACATTTACTTGTAGTTTTCTTTTATGAAGTGCCTATTGGTGATTTTGGTCCCAGTTTCTATTTTTCTATTGGAGTGTTGTTTTATTTTTGTTTTTAACCACATGAAATGATTTCTAAGATCATATCAAATCATTTGATGACATTAATTTATGGCATTTAAGTGGTTTTCTCTCATAGCGATTAGTACCTGATTGTTGAAAAAAATTGCAAAAGCGATAGAACAATTAGACTGAGTCCAGTCCTGGATTCTCCAGGAAGCAGACTTTGAGGTGGAGATTGGCATATAGGAGATCGATTAAGAGTGCTTTTCGAAGAGAAGTAGGATAAAACGGAAGGAGAAGTTAGCCTGCAGTGAATTCTCATCATAGACCTCCAAAGACTCCCAAGGAAACTTTAAAACTGGGATAGTCCTTCAAAACCATCCCAAGTTGGTGACTAGTAGAGCTTTTATACTGCTGTATTAGACAGCCATTGGAAGGAGGCTGCTCCTGGAAGGGGGTGTGACCTTGGATCAGACAGTTCTCTTCAGCTGAGACAATTCCCAGAGAGGGCTGACAGGTGAAGACTGTCTGCCAGCAACACTTCCAACAACTTCAAACCCTCCCTTCAAATCTTAAGGGGAATCTGGGTGGCACATTATGGTGTCAACTGTAAATAAGATTACGGTTTTGCTCAGAGTGTGTGGTACAGTGATGAGAAGAATGGATGTAGTTATTGGCAAAAGAGTTATTATGTGATAGACCCTTATGTCTCAACTGAACAAGTAAAGAAGTGAAGATTGAAAGGGATGATAGATTGAATGAAAATAGATGGATTAAAGGATTAGAGGTCTCACTGGGGTTGAACAATAGTAAGGGAAATAAGACAGTTAAAATGATTGGATATTGTGTCCATGGAATAGGTCCTTAGAGATTAAAATGCCCATATGAAGCAGCTGACGTTCATAAACAAAATACATGGCTTAGCCTTGGACATGGGGGACCTGAATAGAGTTAAGGCAAAAGATCACATGAGTAGAAATCAGAACACTCTTGGGCTTAAGAAATTGTTTAACATCTACAAGGAAACTGAAGGTTCCAATGCGATGGCAGGGTTGGGAAAACAATATTGGGAAACATGTGATAAGGCCTTGAGGATATTAAGAGAATAAATACAAGCCAGTGACTGCCCTCATTCCTCCTAAATCCTCGAGTTTCTTCAGAGTAGAGCATCCATAAGTGGATAAACAAGACTTTCTTCTACTATTTTGCTCACAAATTACAACATGATTATATAATTATTATGATTATGCTAAAAGACCTGCCATGACTGAGGAATGGGAAGGAGGAAGAATGAGGAAATAAGGGGATACCGGTTACTGTCCCACCACAGTCTATCCCTGGGGCGACTTTACACGCTGAACTGAGACCTTGGGCTCTTTGTTGGTCTCTTGGCCCTGGAGTTAGCTCTTCAGAAGAACTTCTCTGGTGTAAGTATGACCAAAGGTCCTTACAGATTAGAGATGTTCAAACACTGAATGTCAGTTTGATGTTGGTGGCCAATCATTCCACCTTTCAGCACACAAATATGGCCTCTTCCATGTAGAGATCTTTAAAGCAATGGTGGCCTTGTAATCTGTCCTTAGAGGTGAAAGTGGTATTGGACCATAGCCTCAAGAAAAGCAATTTTAGCAATGCGGTGTTGCTGACTTTTTTGAAATAGAAAAATTCAATCTTTTACCAATTTTGTTTTCTTTTCATACACTTTTCCATTTTTCATCTTCAAACTTTCTCTTGCCAACATCATCTCCATTACTTTTCCATACATATCCTGTGCTCCAGGCAGACCAAGCCATTTATAGTTCCCCAAAGGCACAGTGCGCTTTCATGCTTCTGCCCCATTCCATATTCTGTAGTGTTTGGAATGCTTCTCCCTCCTAGAGTTCTTCGTGGCACTCATTCTTCAAGGCTATGATGAAATCTGTCACCTTTACGTTCTTTTTTTACCCTTAACGTAACTCCCTGGTCCTCTTAGTCAGTCATTGTGCACCCACAGTGCCTGATACGTAGCATGAATAATACAGTTTTTTAATACTATCTTTGTCCTTCTATATTTTTCATTAAGTAGTTAACAACTTAAAAATAAGGCTGAGAATCTATTTATCATTGCAGCTCAAACATCTGAAATGTGGGCCATGTTATAAATGTTAGCCAAACATCTAACATATTAATTATCTGTTGCTACCTATCAAATTACCCCAAAACTGTGGCTGAAAACAAGAAATACATATTATCTCACAGTTTTTGTGGGTCAGGGATCCAGGAGGGGCTTTGGTGGATGGGTTACCATCAAGCTGTTGGCCAGAACTGCAGTTATTTCAAGGCTTGACTGGGCCTCAAGGATCCACTTCCAAGCTAATTCACATGGCTGTTGCCCAGTGTCGGTTCCTGGTGGGCTGTTGAACTGAGGGTTTCAGTTCCTCCCAGGCCATGTGGGCCTCTCCAAAACGCTGTTCACAATATGGTTTCTTGATTTCCTCAGTATGAAAGATCTAAGCGTGAGAGCACCAGATGACACACTCAAGACAGAAGCTACAGTCTGTTCATAACTTAGTCCTAGAAGTGATATTTCATCACTTCTGTCTTTGTCAGAAGCTCATCAACAAGTTCAACTCACACTCTAGGGGCGAGAATTTAACAAACACTTGAATACCCTGAGGCAGGGAGGGATCAATCAGAGCCATCTCAGAAGCCGCCTACCCCGCAGTTTACCTGGTAAAGTAGCTGCTTGAGTAAGACTACGGAGTATGTAAACTGTTGGTGATGATAGTAAAGAAGGTTCGAGTGTTTCAGTTTTCAATGTATTTAAAAAATTTGCTAATTCTTAAAAAAAAAAAATTGCTGGAGCAAGCAAAAATGTAATAACTATCTGGAATATTAAATAATTCTCTAAAACAATTGTTAAATTTTAACTTCCTCAACAAGTACATAGTGAGTACTTTCTCACTGAAAATATTGAAACAGAATCTTATGTTTGGACTATTTTACTTAGGATTTTTATATTGTCTCTCCCGGAAAAGATGGTCATGTCCCATTACTTAAAAAGTTACTTTAGAATAAAAAGATTCAATTAGTCTTATTCAGTTTTTATTTCTCCATCCAATGAGCATCTATTGAACACTGGTATACAAGGCATAACCCTTGTGTTATATGTAATGTAATTTTTAGCATAAATGATAAAAACATTTCTTATTTCATAATGAAAACCTTAGGTCTTCATTGCATAGTGAGCAGAATGTTCATATATAATATGAATATGGAAAAGTAAATATATATTAATATTACATTCTTGAAGGTTTCTCCATAAAAGGGGAAACATTCCCATGGGAAGTAAGTATGACAGAGGTCCACAAGCTATCTGTTCTATGCTTGTTTTTGTAAATAAAAGTTTTCTTGGAACACAGTCCTTACCCATTTGTTTACATATTGTCTATGGCTGCTTTTGTGTTACGACAGTAGAATTTAGTAGTTATGAAAGAGACCTTATAGCCTACAAAGCTTAAAATATTAATTATCTGGCCCTTTGCAGAAAGTTTGCCAATCCCTGACTTGAGGTCAACAATTAAAAACTGTATTTCATTCATTGCAAGACTAATAATTATCAAATACGTACCTGATGATCACTTAGTGTTGCCCTGAAGACTTTCCACAAGAACACCTCAAGCCACCTCTCTACTTATATTTATTATTATTATATATGATAGTAGCAATAGCTACTTTTATTGAGCACTTACTATGTACCAGGCAATATATTAAACATACACATACATACACACATACCTCATTTATCCTTACAACAACACTATGAGAAAAGCACTGTTTCACAGATGAGGAAACAAATTAAATACGCCAGTTTAAGTTTATCTGATTGAAAAGCCCAAATTCATAGTATATGGCTCCTCCATTTCTTAGTATTACTTCCATGAATATCATATTTTATTCAAACTGAACTCTTTCTTATTCTGCCAATGTACCTAACTTTTTTCCATCTCTCTACCATTTTCTCATCCCTCTTCCAACTCTTGGAATACCCTTCCCAGCCAATTCTTCATGTCTAAATTTTACTAATCTGGCAGAGACCTCCTTAATCACCACCTCTCCGTCATACCTTTCCTGAATCCTCAGCCAGAAGTAATCTCAGTTCTACTTGTCAGCTGCATAGCCACTAACATGGTCTCGGGTGCACTTTACTGCTCACTACATGCTTTAGAATGATGTTAAAATGCTACACTGCACCATAGCACATGAATTATTTTGTATTCATAGGATACTTTCCTCCTAAAAGCTCAAGTAAACTAGAAAGTTTTTTTCCCCTAAGCTTATTATTATAGTGGAAACACAATCATAATGCATAATCTAATGTGTAGTAAGGGAATCGGACTAGAAGATAAGTTTCTTATTTCACTCTGAAATATTCAGTAATTTTCTCTAAGCAATTTTAACACACCTCATTCATTTTTATTAGCAATGTTTTGCAGCTGCAGCTGTGAAATGTAGGTTGATCATGTAAAACTGTCTTGGATATAAGCTGTCATTTGGCAAAGTCCACTGGACAATTGGCATTTTTTAAATAAATAATATAATAAAGGTTATTTTAGGAATAAATCAATTTCCTAAGGCTCTTATGTGTGTTCTAGAACATGCTTTTCATTTGAATTTTCTCCATAAGGACCATGGAATTATAAAAGCCAGATCACTTTTTCCATGTAATTAAGGGCCTTATGATGGTTTTCATTGTCACACAGGTTTTGCTTTTATTCATTTTATTTCACTTAGCAATTTTTAAAGGATAGCATTGAACTAAGAGCTGTGGTGGGGATAAGGGAAATGTAAGTCTCTGAAAAAATATAACCTAGTCTGGAAGAGATAATGAGCAATGCAAGGTAGTATAAAATCAAATTATCAGTGTAAACAGATCATAGATTCTGAAAATGGAGACACTTATAGTCTTTTCTAAATAATATAGTACTTGATTACCCACTGTCCTGTACTGTGTATTAAATCACTTATAAAAAACGTCCGTAAGCTTTTGCCTTTCAGTCTGTATGGAGTGCCCAGAAGTTTTCCTGGCTTTGATGCAAAGACAGTTAACAGGCCCAGCCCTGGCAGTGAATCCTTCCTCAAGGGATCATCCCTTATTCCTGGGATGAAATTCTGTCCCCACCAATTTGTGTTAATAAGATACTGGCCTCAAATCCTACCCAGTTACTCAGAGTCATTACGCTAGATGTATTATGTACAAAGCATTACTAATTATTTTCTTGCCTTTCTCTCCGGATCTTGTTTTTCCTCTTCCACATTTTATTTAATTCTGATATTTTGTTTGATAAGGAAAACAAAACTCAAATTATTAAACCTATATTCTGTGCCTGTTAACATGCTTATTTCTTATGTGTGTTCTTTCATTTTATCTGCACACATAAAGCCTAGAATAATAGTTATTAATCATTCTCATTTTTAAAATTAAGAAAATTGGAATCCGGACAGGTGAAATAAATTGTTTAATAATTAACAGGCAAGTTTTCCACAGACTTCACATCTGGTATTAGAATGTAAGTTTGGATGCTTTTTGAATTAACATTTTCTAAAAGACAAATATATATATTTAATGTTGTATATCTTATTCCAAGCAAAAGTTAAATATTAATAACATGTAACAAGTAAATGAAGATGAGACAGATAATGGAGCAGATTCATGAAGAATTCAGATATTGGAATTATCGGACTCAGATTTAAAAAACAAAACAACTGTACTTGACAGTTTCCAATAAATAAAAGTTAGGGAACTGAAAAATGCCAAAAATCAAATAGAAATTTTAGAACTGAAAAGTATAAGAGAAATTAAGAAAATGGTTTGATAGCAGACTAGACATAGCTGAAGAAAGAACCAATAAACTGGAAAATGAATATAAAAAAACTATTCAGAATGCAAAACCAGAGAGACAACAATGAAAAGTACAAAAGCGAGAATAAATGGTAAATGATAAGGAAAATAAAGTGTGTCTAACACCATTTCATTGGAGTCCAATAAACATTAGCTATTTTATTTCCATGTTGTTTCCTGCTGAAATATCGTCAATATTTCTTATTGCCTACAGAATTAATTATAAACTTTTATGCTAATACACTTCCTACTCATCTAAAGTTATGTCCCACTTCTTCCTAACATAAAATAACAGCTTCTTCTGTGCTCTCTTTTTATCTTCATGCCCTTATGCTTTATGTTCTGTTCCAGCGTTTTTGCCTGAAAACTGAAGCCTTTCACAGCCATTTTCCTCTCCAGCCACAGTCCTCTTCCTGCCTTTTCATCACGCTTCATTTATCTGTTATCAACTCTCAAGTTATATTGCATTATAAATTGCATATCTGATGCCACATTTGATTGTGTACTTCTCAAGGGAAGAGATTTAAAAAAAAATTTTTAAACAGGAGTTTACTTTTAGAGCAATTTTAGGTTCACAGCAAAATTGAGTAGAGATACAGAGAGTTATCTACCCTCTGACCCCAAAAGAGCATAGCCTCCCTCGCTAAACAACATCTCTCACCCGAGTGGTATATTTGTTACAATTGATGAATCTACACTGACACATCGTTGTCACCCAAAGTCCATCGTTTACATTAGAGCTCACTCTTGGTGTTGTATACTCTGTGGGTTTGGACAAATTATTAGGTTGATGCAAAAGTAATTATTGCAATTTAAAAGGTTAAAAATAATTGCAAAAACCGCAATTACTTTTGCACCAACCTAATAAAATGCTACGTATCCACCATTATAGTATTATGCAAAAATAGTTTTACTGTCCTAAAAATCCTCTGTGCTTTGCCTATTTATCCCTCCTTACCCCCTTCCCCCCAGCTGGAGATTCTTTGTAGTTTATCCTTAGAACATGATATAATATCTGACACACACTTGCCCCCAAGTAAATGTTTTAGATGTATGGTTGAATGAATAGAAGGAGGAAGGGGCAAACTGGAAGAGAATCAGAGCATCTTTGTCACTGCCTGCTGACCGATGTTGTGTCTCTGTTTCCATATTTACTCTTAGTATTCTATTCAAAGTCCACCCCTACAAACTACTGTCTCATAACCCTGACTATTCTTGTGATGCTAATTCAAATCCCACTTATCCATTATACCTAGGTCAAGAATGAGTTCTGGACACTTTTAAGACTTATTTTATGAGTGATCTATTTAATTCAATATGTCACATTTGTGTTTTTTTTATTTCACAAGCCTATGTCTGGGTTCCCCAGGTGACTGAATTATATTTTCATGTGGTGGGTAGAGTTTTCATCCTCTGCTTTTTATGAACAAGAGGTACCTTAATAAATTATTGCTTTTTACTTGGAATTATAGATAATGGCCATGGAACAGAGAAACTTGCTGGTCTATAAAAAATTCACAGTCTCCTTTGCATCACTTCACCTAACTGTCTTGGACAGAAAATTATTGGGAACTAATTAAAAATCTACCAGGGAAGTAAAGTTTTTGCAGATTTGAGCTTCCAAATGTTTCCATAAAAAGCCATAGAGGATTGCCAAATTGTTATTAAAATAATGTAGCTTTCTTTGTGGTAAGAGAAGTTATTTATAGAACATTTATCATCCTTTTCTAAGTATTTTTAACATTCCCAAACTGCATATTTGATGTTACTTTGTTTTGCTATAACATTGAGAACAAAATGTTACGCATGTTTCTGATTTTTAAGTCATCATTTTCTCCCCCCACCCAAATATTCAACATAAGGGAGGATTAATTTAGATTTTTGAAATTTTCTTCATTTAGTTTTGACCATAAAGAAGGATATGTTTATCTGGGGGTAATAATTTTGTGTTTGTCTACATTACAAAACCATTTTGTACAAATGTCAGTTTTTCATCAAAGTTAATTCACTGGGATGCTTCTCTATAGCTTGAGGGATTTCTGGGAAAAGTGCTTTAAAGAGGCTTGAATTGGAGTTTTATGAATCAGGGAGATATAAACCTTCTATTTTAACAAAGATCAAAAGGTTATGGTGTCAACTTAGCCCCATCATATAAAAAATCATGTTCTTTTTTAGTTAAGGTAAGGTTTTAGTTACTAATATAATAAATAGTGGCAGTCTTAACAGTTCTGCTGGGTAATCATTATGAATTGAATAATAATACTCTTCCTTCTTGACATAATACTACAGAGGGTGATACCATTCTAAAAGAAAACAACACATTCAATAAACATTATCCTTAAAATATACTACTGAGTATATTCCTCATTATGATCTTATAATTGATACCAGCTTTAAGTTGAAATCTCAATTCATGTTCACTTAATTTCAAGTCTTAAAAGGTAAACTGAGTGATTAGGTTCATGGCAGTTCTATTTTTATTCACAGATAATACCTCTGAGGTAGCAATTACTGCTCCAGGGACTAGTAACCATAGAAACAGCTCGACAGGCCCAACACCTGACTGCTCACCTCCATCCCCTGACACTGCCCTCAAAAATATTGTAAAAGTTATTCGACCCCAGGTAAGTGCACAGAATGACATTGTCTATACTATAATGTATTTTGTTTTTGAATCAGTACATGCACAACTTATGTGGCAATGCCTGGCTTATTTTATGATATGTAAATTGATTTTGGAGTTTAAAAAAGGGGACTGGAAGAGGGTGTTTTCTCCCTTGGAGTTGATGATGGACATTGAAACCTATATTAGCCTTTGGAAAAATGAATTTGTGTTTTACATGAAAACAGAAGAGAAACTCAGAAAAAGGGCTATTTCACGTCATCTTCCTTTCACAACATTTTAATAAGTACACTCCAATTATTGAGCCATTACATGTTTTCTGGTGTTTCCTGCTCCTTTTGTCTTCGTTTCCCTGGACATGCTGTATTATTCATGATCACGTCTCTATCTTCCAACCCCAGTGTTTTTTTGCGTATTTTCTTTAAATTGTTTGTTCCTTATGGTATTGAACTAAGTTTGCCTGTGTTTGATAGTATACATCTCATTGCTCCTTATTTTCCTACAGTGCTCACTTTCCTCTACCCTGTATCTCTTTACCCTTTGTTCTTTTTTTCCATTCCTGTAATTTGTCTGTAAGGGTTTCTTTCTCTTCCCTCTTCTCTTTCAGTTGGATTTCCCAGTAGGCGGTTTGCAGGCAAGCTTTAGAAATATCATTGGGACAAGCTGTTCTGTGATATTGCATTGAAAATAGCACTTATAAAGCTGTTTGCTTTATATTTTTGCCAACAGATGAACTCAGAACATGCAATTGGTGGTGTTCTCAACCTGGCTCATTCTGAATGGGCCTCATAAAATCCAAGAGAGGGGGACTTTGGATCCAATCAAGGCCATTCACCATTTCCTTAGTTATATAGTATAAACAAATCCTTAGAGCTAACTTGTAGGACCAAAGTGTCTTTTAAGATTGTTTTGGTGTGAATGAACAATGATTTGCTTAATATCTTATTTGCTTTGGGATTATTTTTATTATAATCTTCATCCTCATCAATAAAATGTCATGTAAACTTTACAGAACAGTTTCATATACATCGTTTCACCGAACCCTCATCATTTCCAAGGGAATGGATATTCTAGTGCTATGGATACGGATGTTGACATTCTAAAGGGGCCAAGTTGTGCAACTGATTTTTTGAAGTTCCTTTCCCTTTCTTTAGTATAATTGTCTCCTCCAGTCCTGCTCAAAGGTTGAAAAAATCCTCATGAACTTGTGCAACTTGACATATTTTTATGAGGAACTTATCGGTTCAGGGTCAGTTAGGCACAGGTTACATTTTACATAGTGTCCCAATGTGCAGAGGAGGAAAATGTCTTTAAAAATCTTTTCTTCTTTCTCTAGGGAAATTTGAGCAAGTTCATTTGCTTCAAGAAATAACCTCATTAACCCCAGATTGAGATGCTAAATACCACATTTGTTGTCATTGGTTTTCTCATTATATGAAGCTGTTTCTGGTGTTATTGTGCAGCTATTACATTTCCAGCATTTTTAAAAGTTTGCGTGGGAGATTTTTCCATAATAAGTTAATAAAATTCATTACTAAACATATTTACTTTTATGCCAATGTAAATTCTCTAATGTAAAGGCATTTGGTCATTCAATTAATGAAAGACAGATTCCTTTCTACATATCTGTAATCTAAGCAACACTAAGGAAACTTACTCCATAAACCTTCTTTATATGTTCTATTTTCTATCAGATTAGTTTATTTTGGCAAACTTTGAAGAAACCTAGAGGTAGTATTAAAGCCAGAAATTCCATGTTGACTCGATTTCTTGGTTCTGTCCATTATTAAATGCTTATGAAGGTAACGAACTCCATCTTCCTTTCTTAGCTATTATAGTGATAATTTAAGGAGGAATAAATGAAGAAAGAAAGTCAGGAAACTAAGAATTATGGTATTTAAATTAGAAGCAATGCAGTCTGTAAGTATCTATGTGATAGAATAATAACAGCTAAAGTATATAATTAGGAAACAATTTAACCTCAGTTGGGCTACTTTGCTTTTCACCTCAGAGACTTTGGTGCATTACTAAGTTCTCCTTATGAGTTCTGGTCTCCTGGGGCTCCTCATTCTTTGTCGAGAGTGGGGAATAAAAAATTAAAGTGGAAGTAATTATGAGGGAATATCAGGGTAGTACAAGCTTTCAGGAAAGTGTTTGGAGACGAAAGAGTGGGGATGGGAGACAGCTGGATGGGTAGAACATGGGACTCCCTGATGTGTCCTGACAAGTCACAGGTGTGTCAGGGATGGAGCAATTGTCAAGAACTAACCGTTCCAAAAAAAAGATAATTATGGGTTCGCTTATATTTTGATCACAACTTTAATCCACTAACGTGTTTGCTAACTCTGGCTTTCTGTCTCTGGAAAGTGCAAGAAATATGAAGTTAGATTGACTTGTGGGTATTAAAACACTTCTTCAATTTACTAATTAGAAGTTAATAACATGGTTGAAATGATCATTTGACTCTTCACACTGGTGATGAGTCTTGACAATAAGAGTATAAATGCAACCTGTATTCATGAATTTGCATTTCTTTGCCTGGGCTTCGGCACATGTGCTCAGTCTTACTGTGAGAAGGCCATGCGAGTGAAAACAGAACTTTTACCTCATTCACTGCAAATAGATACTGCTCAGATAGAGCAAGTTAGGTTGCTCTCCCTTTGCTTATGTATGTTATTATCTGGTCAACTTTCCATAACTCTACCTCTACATGGAGAATATTCATTGCAACCAAAGAGTCCTTGCTTTCAATGTGATAGGGCTGTTACACATTGCCTGTGTTTCTAATTACTGTGTTAATTGCTTGGAAGCTACAGACTTTGCAGTGTTTCTTTGAGTTCGATTTTATTCGGCATACTTATTATATTAACTCACTAAGTGCAGCTGTTAGTTCTGCATCATGTGTTTGATCTTTTACCTTGGCTTCTTTGGGCTCTTTCATGTCTTAAAATTCTCCAGATTGTGACACATTCTATTGTCAATTCATAAGGACTGAAATATTTATATACGACTGGTTTCTCTTTGTTTTTCCCAAGTATATTAACACATAAGGCTGTTTCCTTATTAGGATGAATTCTTTAGGCTGGTTCATTTCTTTATACTTGAAAAAAAATTATTTTTAAACTTGAAAATATTATCTGTGACATGAAATTTTAGGTAGGTCTATTGACATACCAGCTTTCTTCTTTCTACTAAATAATTGTATGTTACTTGCAATGGCTTTTGTTTTTCTAATGCATTCCTGGTGAAGCATCTTTATTTCTTCCTAATTGAAAAATAAAATGTCAAAATTTGGTGAATTTTGACATTTGTATATGTAGGTATAACCCCACTCAAAAGCTTAATGAGCTAATAATAAAGTAATTTAATAATAAACCATACCATCTCTCCCTTCCTATATTAAGAGTTTAGAACTGGGATTATATAAAATTCTTGCCAAATCTGAAATAACATTTTACTGGGCACTGTGGGGTTATAGAATACATATGCTAAATTTTAAAATTAGAACTGAGAGTGGGTATCTAAAAAGCAGAGACATGTAACTCAGAAAGAGTAGAAAAATTGTATTGGGTTGCAACAAAAAAATAGGTAAGGAATAAAAAGATCTTCAAATAGATAATGTTAAAAAACATTTTTATCATTGAGTATTGAGCCACTAGTTTCTATTATTGAGCCTATGTTTTATTTATTTCTTACAAAAACCCTACAAGATAGATAGTTTTTTTCTTTTACCAATTGGGTCTGAGACTTAAAAAGGTTGAATAATTTTCCCAGTGTTATAGAGACACTGACTGCAAGAACTCTGGTCTCCTAACTCCAGTAGTCTATTAATGCTAATTAGCTCATCAGGAAGAAAATAATCAAGATGGAATATTTGTATTCCAGAGGGATGATGAAGTTTGAGAGGAGAATAATAGGTTGGAAAAAGGAAGAAGAACAGAAACATAGATGGACAGTTTGTAGCCTAAAGCAGAGAACCAAAGGAGACTGCATTCAATAATTTGCAGTCTTGTAACCAAAGCAAGATGTGAAGGCTAAAAACAGAAAGATAACAAAATAATAGAAAATAGGCGAAACAAAGAACAACTTTGAAAGGAAAAAAATCGAGAAAGAAGTCAATGGCCCCAACAGTCAACGAGTAGTCCGCAACAAATTAGAATTTCCTAGGAAGCTTTTAAAAAAATGCCCCCACTATGAATACCATCTTCCATTAATGAATAAATTCACCATCATTCATTATAGAGGTCATGCCAATCACGTGCAATGGAATATTAATTCCCCCTCATTCCTCGTCTTTTGTTGAAACTCCAGCTAGATTTAAGTACCAGGAAAAGGGGGAATTATTTATTAATGACACTTTCTACATGTAAAAAAATTTGTCTCCTTTTCTAAGCATAAAATACGATTCTCTGAATTTTGTGCCCACATTGCCATTGACAACGAGAACTTACTAAAATGGTGTTTTTCGTTTGTGTTATTCAGTTTTTTGTTATTGTTCCACATACATAAAAAATTCAGTGGATGCCATTCTTTGGCATATCTTTCTCACTAGAGCATCTCTAGGCAGTCTGAATAAGAATGCATAGATGAAAAATTCTCTGGGAAAAAAAATTCCTTAAAAATTAAAATGTCCAGAAAGTAGAGTCGGCATTATTGTTTTAAATGTCTTAAGCGGCAGACTAGAATTTTAAATCTAATCTCATCTCTCCCATTGCTCACTTGCTATCGACTTGCACTGGGTGGGGGTTAAAAGCCCCCACTTACCTCTGCCTCTAAATTCATGGAAACCTGTTTGTTCACATGATGAATAGAATCCCGAATGTATGAATCTGAAGCTACTCACTTTAACTTCCTACTCTTGTCCCCCAGAACACACTGTTACTTAATTTACTCATTTATTCGGTGAACATAGTTGAGTGCCTACTGTATGCTGGGCATCATAAAAGATTTACATATGACAATAACCTAAAAGAATGTTTAATCAATTGAGGGAGATTGTGCTCTAAACGGATAACATTCAGAATTTTACTGAAGGAATTCCTTGATTGAATGCTGCAGAGATCACTCTCCGCCCTCTTCTCTCAATCTATGTTGACTCCCTATGTGCTCACATCTACCTCCAAATGAACTTCAAATGCTATCTATACGCAAATGACTCCTACATTTTCATCTTCAGCCCCCACCACTTCCCAGGACTCCAGGCTCACAGTCAGCCCGCTACTCTAAATCTCAATTGAATGTCTAAGATGCATCTTAAGCTTAACGTGTGTAGCATTAAACTTCATATTTCAGTTAATGGCTCAGGCTAAAGGAATTGACCTTGTCTTCGATTCTTTTCTTTCTCTCACGCCTCCACATCTAATCCATTAGAAAACCCTGTAGGCCAGCAATTTTCAAAGTGTGGTTTGGGATTCTTTTGCCATGTCCAGGACCCTTTCAGGAGGTCTTTCAGGTCAAAACTGTTTTCATAATAATGCAGAGACATTTTGTCTTTTTCACGCACATGTGTAGTTAAATATCACATTTGATGGAGTTTTCCATCATTGCACTGTGATGAGCAATGATACCATAGCTCTGATGGCTAATGAAATAAATGTGTACTTAAAAATATCTCAGGTTTAATTTTTAGTTTGCTAAATATTTAGATATGACCCTCATGAAAAAAACTCTTCAGTGTTATCAGTAATTCTTAAGAGTGTGAAAGGGTCCTGAGATCAAAAAGTTTACGAACAGTTCCTCTAGCTTTCCTTTCAAAATAGGTGTTGAATCAGGACCATCTTACCATCTCTCCAGTGCCTCTCAGATAAGTCATTAACATCTCTTGCCTCAACTTTTGGAAAAGCTCCCTGCACGGTTTCCTGGCGTTGGCTCTTGTGCCCTTATTGTCTGTTTGCAAATCAGCAGATACACTTATACAAACCAGATCGTGTCATTCATCTGCTCAACCTTCCAATGTCTTCCCGTCTCACGCAGAGTAAAGGCACACAATACCCTGTATAATTTGATTCTCTCTTTAACCTCTTAATCTGTCTCCTGTCATTCTCAACCTCACTCATTTCACTCCATCCAGGCCCTCCTCCCTACATTACCTCAGATAAGCCAAACTTCTCCTGCCTTTATTTTTTTTTCTACTCATCATTGATTTGTCTGAAATGTGGTTCTCCCAGAGACTTACGTGAGCCATTATCTTTCTTCTTTGAGGTCATTATTCAGAGGCCACCTTATGAGAGAGGCCTTCTGTGACCACTGAATATAAAGTAGCCACCACTTCACTTTCTATGTCCTTTATGCTATTTTTTTTCTTTATTGCATTTTTTACTCCTGCATTAGGATTTATGTGTTGATTTGATCAGTGTCTTTCTTTCCCACTTAAATAGATGTTCCATGAGAATGAGAACTGCGTCATATTATTGTGATTTTTATTGTTAATAGTAAATTATTGTTAGTAATAGTAAATAATTGGTGCTCAATAAGTATTATTTGAATTAATCGAGTATAGTTAGAAAAAGGCATGGAAGACTATGCTAGGAACGGGGTACTCAAATTGAGCTTTATTTTTGAATGGGGATTAGCTAAATAAAGTGCTAGATATACAGTACAGGGAGCGGGATTGGATGAACAAGGCATTTACTAGTTTTTAGCTTAATGCTATACCAAATTCACCATAGGATATTCTAATAAATCAAGAATTCCCAACCAGATAGTCTACCTTCTTCCCCTCAATAAGAATAGCTTAATCTCCATGGAGTACACATTCTGAGTAGTGTTCTTGGGGGAAAAAATATTTTCATGGTCAAATGTACTGAGGAAATACAGATTTAAATACTTTTCTTCGCTGAAGGATTTTTCACAGCCTTCCCCCACTACCACCCCTGGAAACCCATTAATATTTTTCACAACCAGTGGCCCACAAAACACAATTTGGGACACATAATCTAGGTCATTTGATATGCTTCCTTATAGCTGACCCTAGCAATTCTATTCTGGTTTGATTTTTCCACTCATTCTGCAGAAATTCACACTGTTGAGAAAGGCAGCATGATGACTAAGCAATAAATATATGCCATTCATTTAGTATGTTACAGAGTGGTATCTATACATTGTCTAATCCTCTGAGCAGCTGTGAGATGATAGGTCCATTATAATTCCTATTTTATGTATGAGGAAAAATAAAATAAGTATACTGTATATTGTACCATGTTGAAAAACAAATTTTTAATCAATGGTGTTAAATGCCTAACACTGAAAAACAAGTAATTAAAAGGATCTCTATTTTTCACTATAATAGTGCATTATTTTGGCATTCAGTCTATTTTATATTGATTGAATTCAGTTCAATAGTTTGGTTTCAAGCATTATGTTTGGCACTATGAGGAATAAAAAAGTTTATATAATTGTTTGAGTTTCGGAGACAAATTCGCTACATTGCTTTCTTTCTCTCCCAGATTCAGAACTAGTTGAGATAGAGATAAGATATAGGAGTTAGACAAAGTAAAATCAAATGTCATAATTTATTATTATTACTCGTAGAACTGACTGGACAATGTGATTCTAGGTATGTGGCCAAATGTGCTTTCTGTAACTTTGCCTCTGAATTAAATACACATCACAATCATCTACAAGGTGATTTTCCCGTACAAGAACAGAGAATGTGTAGAATGTGCTGACATGTTGGCTCTGAAGAGGAGAAACCCAGAAGGGGCAGAGATAATCATGCTTAGTGTTTTCCCCAAAGTCATTTTCCAGCTGAGCAGCTCTAACTCCGTAGGGGGCAAATGAGTGAAGGATAGGAGAATAGGCCCAGAATGTTGCTCTAATGGAATTCTCCTTCTTGTGGAAATATGAGGCCAGAGAGTACAAATTCAGCTTAACGAAACAATAAAAAAATATACTTTATTTGGTCAAGTAGCCTAGTGTGTTTGGATAATAAGACTCACTATACTTACTTGCCTTATATCATCTCACCCCCAAAGTCTGCTCTTTTTATTCCTTATATTAATTGCTGGTACTACCATCTTATTCAGTTTCCTAAACCAGAAATTTGAGTTGCCCTAAACTCTTCCCTTTCTTTCTCTCCCTAAATCCAAATAGCCACCAAATCATGTCAGTTCTGTGTCCTAAATATCTCCCTGACCTTTCCTCTTTCCTCTGCTTCCACTGCAAACGTGTTAATTCACCTTTTCTTGACTTGATTATTGAACTAACCCCCATAATGGTTCTGTTGCTGTCATTCTCATCTGCTTCTAATTTATTTTCGACATTTCTCACATAGTGATCTTCATGCTTTATTATTATTATTTTATATTTTGAAACAATAAAAAAGTTATAGCAAAGTTAGAAAACAATGTAAAGATCTTTTTTTACTAGAACTATTTGTAAGTTGCTGACCTTATGCTTTCTGCTCAGAACCTATCTTCTATAAATCGTTATATAATTATCTCCTGCTGTTCTTAGACAGAACTAAAAAAAAGAGAAAAAGACACAAATTATCTATATCAGGAATGAAACAGGGAATATCACTACATAGTCTGTTAACATCAAAAGGTTAATAAAGGAATATTGTAAACCACTCTACCCACATAAATTTGACAGCTCAGCTTAAATAAATCACAAACTACCACAATTCACCCAATATGAAAAAGATAACAAGATCAGTCCCAAACTACTAAGCAAATTGAGTTCATAATTTATAAATCTTTCAAAAAAGAAATCTCTAAGCCAACATGGTTTTGCTGGAGAGTTACAACAAACATTTAAAGGAGGTTTAAGCCTGATTCTAAACAATATTTTCCTGAAACAGAAGATGAACTTCTCAATTCATTTTATGAAGTTATTATTCCCAACCCCAAAACCAGACAGTCCAAAATAAATAAATAAATAAATAAATAAATAAATAAATAAAAATAAATAAATCAAACACAAAAAGCAAAAACCACACAGCAATATCCCTCATGAATATAGACACTAAATTCCTTAACACAATGTTAATAAATAAAATTTAGTAATATATATAAAAAATTATATACCATGACCAAGTGGAGTTTATTCCAGGGAAACAAGACTGGTTCAATATTTGAAAATTAATGAACAAAAACCACATCATCGAAGCGGATCTGAAGCAGAAAAAGTATTCAGCAAAATTAACATTCATTCATTATATTAAAAAAAATGTCAGAAAAATAGAAACAGAGAACTTCCTTAACTTGATAAAGAACATCTATAAAAAATCTACAGTTGATATTTAATGATGAAAATCTGATTGCTTTCTCCCAAGACTGGGAACAAAGAGAAGATGTCTGCTGTCCTAACCAGTGTTATTCAACATAGTGCTGAAAGTTCTAGCCTGCGCAATTAAAAACAAACAAACAAACAAAAAAGGAAATAAAAGGCATACGGATTGGAAAGGAAAAAGTAAAATTCTTCCATTTGCAGATGACATAATTGACTAATGTAGGAAATCCCAAGGAATCTACCAAAAAGCTCCCACAACTAATAAGTACATTCAACAAGGTCACAGGATGAAGAAAAAAAACATAATAAAAATTAGAAGGCTCAAGATAGTAAAGATATAAATTCTCCCCAAATTGATATACAAGTTTCATGTAATTCTATCAAAATCCCAGCCAAGATTGTTTGAAGAGATATACAAGATTATTCTAGAATGTACATGGAAATGTAAAGGAACTAGGATATTTAAAACAATTTTCGAAATAGAATGAACGGGGACAAATCAGTGTACCCAATTTCAAGATTTATTTTGTAGTCGCTGCACTTAAGACTCTGTGGCAAAGGGATGGAAACATGTTTCAATGGAACAAAAGAGAGAACCCAGAAATAGACCTATACAAATATGCCCAACTGATATTTGACAAAGATGCCAAAGCAATTCAACAGAAGAAAAATAGCCTTCTCAACAAATGGTGTTGGAGCAATTGCACATACATTGCAAACAATGGACATTTGTCCAAAGTCTCACACCTTATATAAAAATTAACTCAAATGGATAACTGACTTAAATGTAAAACTGTAAAACTTCAGGAAAAAAATGTAAGAGAAAAATCTTCATGATCTAGAGCTAGGCAAAGAGTTCTTATACTTGATACCAAAAGTATGACCCATAAAAGGAAAAATTGATAAACTGTGCTTCATCAAAATTAAAAAAAAAAAAGCTTATTCTCTGAAGAACTCTGTTAAGAGATGAAAAGACAGGTGCAGACTGGAGAAAATATTTATGAACCACACACCTGATGCAAAACTGAACAATATAAAAGGAAAAAAATCCATTTAGAAATTGGGCAAAAGATATGGAGAGACGTTTCACCACAGAAGATATACAAATGGCAAATAAGCACATGAAAAGATGTTCAACATTATTAACAATTAGAGAATTGCAAATTAAAACCACAATGAGACGTCACTACACACCTATCAAAATGACTAAAATAGAAAATAGTGACAACATTAAACGCTGTCAAGGATATGTAGAAACTCATACATTGCGAGTGGAAATGTAAAATGGTACCGCAACTCTGGAAGCAGTTCCTTAAAACATTAAATACTTTATTAGGATACCACCCAACATTTGCACTTCTAGTTATTTATGCCAGCTAAGAGAAAACTTACATTCACCCAAAACCTTGTATAACAATATTTATAGCAGCATTATTCATAATAGCTGAAAACTGGAAACAACCTCGATGTCCTTCAGTGGATGAATGGTTAAACAAACTTGGTACATCCATACACCATTGAATATTACCCAGCATAAAAAGGAACAAGCTACTAACACACACAACAGCTTAGATGAATCTGCAGAGAATTATACTGGGTGAGAAAAACCAATCTCAAAAGATTATACGAAGATCGGACCATTAAGTTTGTGAACTTGTTGCAATGATGTTGCTAACCTTTTCTGATATCAGAGGGATTATTCATTATGAATTTGTACCAACTAGACAAGCAGTACACCAAGTTTACTATTTGGAAGTGGAAAGGCTGCGTGTAAAAGTTAGACGACCTGAACTTTTCTCCAACAATTCATGGCTCTTGCATCATGACAATGCACCAGCTCACACAGCACTGTCTGTGAGGGAGTCTTTAGCCAGTAAGCAAATAACTGTATTGGAACACCCTCCCTCCTCACTTGCTCTGGCCCCCAATGACTTATTTCTTTACCCTAAGATAAAGGAAATATTGAAAGGAAGACATTTTGATGACATTCAGGACATCAAGGGTAATACGATGGCAGCTCTGATGGCCATTCCAGAAAGAGTTCCAAAATTGCTTTGAAGGGTGGGCTAGACGCTGGATTCAGTGCATAGCTTCCCAAGGGGAGTACTTTGAAGGTGACCGTAGTGATATTCAGCAATGAAGTATATAGCACTTTTTCTAGGATGAGTTTGTGAACTTGATTGTCCGACCTCGTATATTGTATGATTCTATTTATGTTTCATTCTTTTTTTTTTGACTGTTCTATTTTTTACTACAAAGTTATGTGCAGTTACTCAAACTACAAGGTACATCAAACTCTCCATGGCTAATCCTGTCATAAGCATTAGAAAGAGAACATACTCAGTAAAAACCTGGCCTAGGCCCAGTTTCACATAGATTGTTTTACCTTCAGAAAATGAAGGATCTCTAGAAATTATTGAAATTATAAAGAAGTTAAATTGTATATGCTCCTTTTTTAGAATGTTATTTTCCTGACATTTATTAATGTATGTCTTAGAGCTTTGTTTAAATATCATTCTTGAATAAGGATTAAAATAAATATTCCATTATACATTTCTGCTTCACATCAAAGACTGTGTCAGCCTATTTATCCTTCTTAACATGACAAAACTGTATAAATAGAAAACAGATTAGTAGTTGCCAGGAGGAGGTGGGAGCAGGAGAGAAGTAGGTATGGCTATAAAAGTACAACAGGACGGATCTGTGTGTGATGGAATTCTTTTTTGTTGTTGGCTATATCAATGTCAATATCATGGTTGTGATGTACTATAATTGTGCAACATTTATCATTAGGGAACACTAGGAAAAGCACATGTGAGATTTCTTTATATTATTTCTTATAAGTGTGTGTAAATCTACAATTGTCTCAAAATTTTTAAAAAAATTAATCTAAAAATTAAGTTTAAAAGAAAAAAGGCAACATGCACTTATTTGTAAAAAGGTCTTTCTTTCACCTACGCAGTAATATGAGCTTCCAATTTTGGCCGCTTAGAGCATATCTTCTATAATCCATTGCATAATTACTTCCTGCTGTTCTTAAACCAAAACAAATCATTTATAATTATTTTTTAATTTATTTTTATTTTTTTAAATTAAAGTTCATTGGGGGTGACAATTGTTAGTAAAGTTACATAGATTCCAGGTGACAGTTCTGTAATACATTATCTATACCTCACATTGTGTGTTCACCTCCCAGAGTCAGTTCTTTTTCCATCACCATATATTAGACCCCATTTACCCTCTTCTAGAGTCCCCCTCCCCCCCCAGCCTCTGGTAACCCCTAAACTATTGTCTCTGTCTATGAGTTTTTGTTCCTTCATATGTTTGTCTTGTTCTTTTGTTGTTTTCAGTTTTATATACCTCATATTAGTTAAATCACATGGTTATCTACTTTTTCTGTCTGACTTATTTCACTTAGCATTATAATCTCAAGATCCATCCATGTTGTCGCAAATGGTACTATTTCATCTTTTCTTATGGCAGAATAGTATTCCATTGCGTATATATACCACAACTTCTTTATCCATTCATCTATCGAAGGACATTTTGGTTGTTTCCATGTCTTGGCCACCGTAAATAAAGCTGCAATGAACATTGGAGACCATATGTCTTTATGGATAAATGTTTTCAGATTTTTTGGGTAGATACCCAGGAGAGGGATTGCTGGGTCATATGGTAATTCTATTCTTAACTTTTTGAGGAACCTCCACACTGCCTTCCATAGTGGCTGCATCAATCTGCATTCCCACCAACAGTGTATGAGGGTTCCTTTTTCTCCACAGCCTCTCCAACACTTGTTACTATCTGTCTTGTTGATGATAGCCATTCTGACTGGGGTAAGGTGATATCTCATTGTGTTTTTTATTTGCATTTCTCTGATGATTAGTGATGTTGAACATTTTTTCATATCTCTATTGGCCATTTGTATGTCCTCTTTGGAGAAATGTCTCTTCAGGTCCTCTGCCCATTTTTCAATTGGATTGTTTGTTGTTTTGTTGTTGAGTTGTATGAGTTCCTTGTATATTTTGGATATTAGCCCCTGATCAGAGGCTGTTTGCAAAAATCTTCTCCCGTTCATTTGGTTGCCTCTTTATTTTGTTGATGGTTTCTTTTGCCGTGTAGAAGCTTTTAAGTTTGATATAGTCCCATGCATTTATTTTAACTTTTACTTGCCTTGCCTTTGGAGTCAAATTCATAAAATGCTCTTTGAACCCAAGGTCCATGAGTTGGTGGGAATGCAATGGACTGTTTTTAATTCTATGCAGTTTATTGTTTCAGGTCTTATGCTTAGGTCTTTGATCCATTTTGAATTAATTTTGGTACATGGTGACAGACAGCAGTCCAGTTTCATTCTTTTCCATGTGACTTTCCAATTCTCCCAGCACTATTTATTGAAGAGGCTGTCTTTTATCCATTGTATGTTTCTTGTTTCTTTGTCAAAAATTATATGTCCATATTTATGTGGGTTTATTTCTGGGTTCTCAATTCTATTCTATTGGTCTGTATGTCTGTTTTTCTGCCAATACCATGTTATTTTGATTATTGTTGCCCTGTAGTACAAACTAAAGTCAGGGAGTGTGATACCTCCAGCATTGTTTGTTTTTCTTAGGATTGTTTTGGCTATTCGGGGTCTTTTGTGGTTCCATACAAATCTGATGATTTTTTGTTCTATTTCTTTTAAAATCGCCATTGAGATTTTAATGGGGATCACATTAAATCCGTGTATTGCTTTGGGTAATACGGCCACTTTAACTATGGTGATTCTTCCAATCCATGAGCACGGAATGTCTTTCCATTTCTTTGTGTCTTCTTCAATTTCTTTTAAAATTGTTTATAGATTTCAACATATAGGTCTTTCACATCCTTGGTTAAGTTTATTCCTAGGTATTTTAGTCTTTTTGTTGCAATTGCAAAAGGAATCGTTTTTTTTATTTCTTTTTCTGAGATTTCATTGTTAGTATATAGGGATGCAATGGACTTTAGTATGTTGATTTGGTAGCCGGCAACTTTACTGTATTCGTTTATTGTTTCTAATAGCTTTTTGATGGAGTCTTTAGGGTTTTCTATATATAGTGTCATGTCATCTGCAAAGAGTGACAATTTTAATTCTTCATTCCCAATTTGGATGCCTTTTATTTCTTTCTCTTTCCTGGTTCCTCTGTCTAGGACTTCTAACACTATGTCGAAAAGCAGAGGTGACAGGGGACAACCCTGTCATGTTCCTGAAAGTAGAGCAAAGGGCTTCAGTTTTTCACCATTAATTATGGAATTAGCTGAGGATTTGTCATATATGGCCTTTATTATGTTAAGCTATTTTCCTTCTATACCCATTTTATTAAGTGTTTTAATCATAAATGGATGTTGTATCTTGTCAAATGCTTTTTCTGCATCAATTTATATAATCATATGATTTTTGTCCTTTATTTTGTTTATGTGATGTATCACATTGATGGATTTGCGTATGTTGAACCATCCGTGTGTCCCTGGGATGAACCCCACTTTGTCGTGATGAAACATCTTTTTAATGCATTGCTGCATTCGATTGCTAGAATTTTGTTTAGGATTTTTGCATCTGTATTCATCAGAGATATTGGTCTGTATTTTTCTTTTTGTGTTATCCTTACCAGGTTTTGGTATCAGGGTAATGTTGGCCTCATAAAGTGAGTTAGGGAATATTGTCTCTTTTTCAATTTTTTGGAAGAGTTTGAGTAGGACAGCATTAGATTCTCTTTGAAGGTTTGGTAGAATTCACTAATGAAGCCATCTGGTCTGGACTTTTGCTTTTCGGGAGGTTTCAGATGACTGATTCAATTTCCTTATTGGTAATCGGTCTATTCAGATTTTCCAATTCTTTGTGATTCAGCCTAGGAAGGCTATACATTTCTAAGAACTTGTCCGTTTCTTCTAGGTTATTGAATTTGGTGGCATATAGTCCTTCATAGTATTCTTGGATGATCCTTTGTATATCTGTGTCATCTGTGATAAATTCCCCTCTTTCATTTCTGATTTTGTTTATTAGCGCCTTTTCTCTTTTTATCTTAGTGAGTCTCGCCAAGTGTTTGTCAATTTTATTAATTTTTTCAAAGACCAGCTCTTTGTCACATTAATTTTTTCTATTGTCATTTTGTTCTCTATTTCATTTAGTTCTGTTCTGATTTTTATTATTTCTTTTCTTCTGCTGACCTTGGGTTTCATTGTTCTTCTTTTTCTAGTTCTTTAAGGTGTAACGTGAGGTTATTTATCTGGGATATTTCTTGTTTCTTGAGATAGGCCTGTAATGATATAAATTTCCCTCTTAAAACTGCTTTTGCTGCTTCCCAAAAATTTGGTAGGATGTATTTTCATTCTCATTTGTTTCTATGTATCTTTTGATCTCTCCTCTTATTTGTTCTTTGACCCGGTCATTCTTTCAAAGTATGCTGTTTAATCTCCACATATTTGTGGGTTTTCCTGCTTTCTTTTTGCATTTGATATCCAATTTCAAAGCCATGTGATCAGAGAATATGCTTGGTATGATTTCAATCTTCTTAAATTTGCTGAGGCTAGTTTTATGTCCCAATATATGGTCTATTCTTGGGAAGGTTCCATGTACACTAGAAAGAAAAAAAATAGTCTGATGTTCTAGGATGAAGTGCTCTATAAATGTCAATTATGTCCATTTCATCTAATATGTCATTTAGGGCTGCTGTTTCACTATTTATTTTCTGTTTGAATGATCTATCGATAGCTGTCAATGATGTATTTATGTCCCCTACTATAACTGTGTTTTGGTCAATCTCTCCCTTTAGTTCTGTTAACAGTTGCTTGGTATATTTCTGTGCTTCCTGATTGGGGACATAAATATTGATGACTGTTATGTCTTCTGGTATATAGTCTCCTTTATCATTATGAAATGTCCATCTTTGTCTCTTGTTACCTTTTTTACCCTGAAGTCTGTTTCATCTCATACCAGTATGGCTGCACCTGATTTTCTCCATTTGCTTGGAATGTCAACTTCCATGCTTTTGCTTTGAATCTGTGTTTGTTGTTGTAGCTGAGATGTGTCTCTTGGAGGCAGCATATAGTTGGGTTTAGTTTTTTGATGCAATCTTCACTTCTGTGCCTTTTTATTTGTGAGTTCAGTCCATTTACATTTAGGGTGATTATTGATGTGTGAGGATTTCCTATCATTCTATCTTTGGTTTTCTGGTAAGACTGTGTTTCTTTGCCTTTTTGTTGTCTATTATTCTGTGTGGTGGTATTCTATGATGTTTCCCTCTGTTTCTTCTTTTATTACATTATATATTTCAGTTATGGATTTTTTTTTGAGTGGTTACCATTAAGTTTATGTAAAAGAAAGTTTCATATTTAGAGTATTCCATTTTCTTCAGCACGCTTACTTTCTCCATTCCCATATTCTGGTTCAGGCCTTTACTCTCCCCCTTTTTATGATTTGGTTGTCACAGATTATCCCTATTTATGCTGGTCAAATAGCCTCCTTCAGTATTTCTTTTAGTGCAGGTCATGTGTTAGAAAATTCCTTCAGCTTCTCTATGTCTGGAAATGTCTTTATTTCTTGTTCATATCTAAAGGATATCTTTGCTGGATATATTATTCTTGGCTCATAATTCCTCTCTTTCAATAGTTTGAATATTTGATTCCACTCCCTCCGGGCTTGTAGAGTTTCTGCTGAAAAATCTGATGATAATCTAATGGGCCTTCTTTTGTAGGTTACCGTCTTCTTTTCCCTGGCTGCCATGAGGATTCTTTCTTTGTCGTTAATTTTTGACAGCTTTTATACAATGTGCTTTGGAGAAGGCCTGTTGGGGTTGAGGTAATTAGGTGTTCTATTTGCTTCTTTGATTCGAGGATCGAGTTCTCTCCACAAGTTTGGGAAGTTCTCGTCAACTGTTTGAATATATTCTCTGTTCTCTTCTCTTTTGCTTCAGCTTCTGATATGCCCATTGTACTTATATTGCTCTTTTTGATGGAGTCAGAAAGTTCTTGTAGAGTTCTTTCATTCCTTTTAAGTCTCAAGTCTCTTTCTTCTTCCATCCGTGTCATTTCCAGATTTCTGTCTTCGATGTCACTGATTCTTTCCTCCATCTGGTCAACTCTACTACCTAAGCTGGCAATTTCATTCTTCATGTCTTTTACTGATTTCTTAATCTCCAGAAATTCTATTTTATTTTTATTTCAATCTCTTTGGTAAAATATTCATTTTGTTCTTTGATTGTGTTTCTGAGTTTGTTAAACTGCCTGTCTGTGTTTTCTTGCATCTCATTGAGTTTTTTTGAGAATTGCAATCTTGAATTCTCTGTCATTTAAGTCACATATTTTCATGTCTTTAAATTCATTTTCTGGAGACTTTTCATTTTCTTTCTGAGCTATCTTGTTACCTTGGTTATTCATGGCAATTAATGATTTATTATTTCTCTTCCTAGACATCTACAGGAGTGGGTTCTACAACAGGTTGATAGAAAGAGGTCTTTTTTTTGTTTTCCAGTATGTGATGGTAGAATGTTTTATTTTTCTCTCTAACTGCAGCCTTTTATTCTCTCTCACACTGTAATGTTATATTTTCTCTGCACTATTCTGGCTTCTTACATAATGGGGGTATTTCCTGGAAGGCGGGCTTCTCCTCTGTGAACAGTTTGCCTGGTCATAGGGCGCTGCCTTCATTGGGGGATGTGGAGAGCTTCTGAATTTCCAATGCTCTTCCTGCACCAGATTCAGAGCCCTTGTGTTTCAGCAGCTGTTTACTCCTGCAGGAATCCACCCAGATAGGTGGGACAGGGGTGGGGTGGGTTGTGAGAGATGGCCCAGAGCAATGGTGGTGACCGCCACCACAGCCAGTCCTGCTTCCACGACTCCCTCCCCTTTGCCAGAGCTAGTTGGGCTGCAAGTCCTTGTCTACAGACCACAATTCTCAGAACTGCAAATATTCTGTTATTTTGATGTGACACTGTTACTGTTCTGCTTCTAGCACTGGGCAGGTTGGGGTGGGGCGAGCTCTGGGAGGGTAGGAATGGGGCGGCGGCTAGGCTCAGTATCTAAGGCTTCCATTTTCTGCTTGGCAGTGAGGGCTTAAACCACTGTTTTCAGCCTTCTTCCCTCAGTCTTTGCTCCAAGGTCTCTGCTGTGAGCTTTGGGTTCAGCCGTGTTATTTGCCATCCCCTCAGCCCTGTGGGCCATAGGAGGAGCCCTAGCAGTCTGAGTTCTTCCCTCTCCCGAAGCTGTGGTAGTTCCAGAATGCAGCGAGCTTGGAACACTGAGCTAGGTCTGAGTTCTGTGCCCACATGTCCCCATCTCCGCACTTCTCCCATCCCTATTCCCCTGCTTGCGTAATTTGCCCACCTTTAGATGATTTCTGTAGTGCGCCTTTTAGTGTTGCCTGTCTGCTCTGCAGGGAGTCCTTTATGGAATTATAGTTGTTCAATTTGTTGTAAATTCCAAGGGAGAATTCAAGAGGCTCACCACACGCCACCATTTTTATGACATCATCTCGAACCAGTTAAAATTAATTTTTTAAAAGAAGTTAAATGTGGGAAGTCAAACTGGCCTTATTTTTAATTTTGAGACATTTGAATTTTACCGGATCATCTTTGATATATTAATGCATAAATATTTGAAATGTATAATTAAAAAAATGTTTAAGAAAGTCATGACTATTTTAATGCTGAGAGAATTTTCTGTGAAAATAAACTTCATGGTTTGAAGGTAAAAATGGTCTCCAGGTCTTTAAAATGTGCATTGAGTCCAGACCTACTTATACTTTTATCAAATAAAACTGGAATAAAAACCAAAGCTTTTATTACCCTCTCATGGTTATATGTAGTCTTTCTAATTCAGGTTTGATTAAATTGTTTGAAGAAATTAACTCATATGAAGAAACACATGTTACAGATTTTCCATTTTAAACACTTTACATTCGTACTTATGTATGTTAAAATTTAGGAAAATATGAGTTTCATAGTTTGTTGTTGTTTTTTTTAAATAGAAGATGTATATATATGTTAATCCACAGCTAATATATCTACATAAAAATGAAATGAATTAAGAGAGAAAAGTAGAAAATATAAAGATTTTAATAAAGTTTTGACTTTTAATAAAACATCTAGAGATTATAGGGTTTAATATGTAGTAGAATTAGATTCCATTTGTTCCTATTTTCCATCCACTTGTATTTTCTTCAACACTGTATAAAACAAGGATTTTTTTTAATCAATGCTGTCAATAGACTGAAGTGTAGGAAAATTGCTCATTGATATAAGTATGAGAAACTCAAGCTCTACCTGTACTTTAATGTTACTTCTTTTTGCTTCATCTATAGTGTTGTGCCCTACGGGGAAAAATGCAATTTAAAATTCCGTAGTACTATGTTTAATTTCAGCTCTCCCATTTGTTAACTGTGAGACTATCTTTAAATCTCAAGTTTATTATAAAATGAAGAGTCATAGCTACTTTGAATACCAATGTTATAGGCTTAACTAAGTTAAAATGGTTTAATTTCCTTGTAGTAGTCATACATTTCTTTTCCTGGCTATATATGTCCATAATCTATACAGCAGAGGAACGGTATTTTCCTTACTGGAAGATACATTCTACATCTTTAGAACAAGTTTTAATCACATTAACTGTTATATTTGTGACAAAAAACAAATAGAAACAAAACATGTACCTCATATTAAAAATGTTTTTTCCCTTTTACTGAAAAGGAAGAACCTATAAGTTGTTTTTGATTTGTATGACATCTGTAGTAAAAAGTTTAATAATAGTTACCCCTACTGAGTTATCTGGACTCCCTCAAATCCCTTCTCTATACTGTTTTAAACGTGATCTAGATGAGAAAGATGAGAATTCTCACTCAACATGGTGAAGTGATCCCAGCTGTTTACATCTCCTCCCTCTTGACCTGCAATTAAAATGGTAAAATAAATATAATAATAAATCCATAACAATGATGAAAAGCAGAGAGTTTTACCATCAGAGGCATTTGGGAACTTGTGACAGATAACAACAAATGGTATTGTCTAGGAATAAATTTAACTAAGGAAGTAAAAGACCTATACTTGGAAAACTGTAAGTCACTGAAGAAAGAAATTGAAGAATATACAAATAAATGGAAGCATATACCATGTTCATGGACAGGAAGAATTGACATCATTAAAATGCCAATACTACCCAAAACAATCTATAGATTCAATGCAATCCCTATCAAAATGCCAATGGCATTTTTCACAGAACTAGAACAAATAATCCTAAAATTTATATGGAGCCACAGAAGACCCCAAATAGCCACAGCAATCTTGAGAAAGAACAAAGTTGGAGGTATCACACTACCTGATACGAAACTATACTGCAAGGCTATAGTAATCAAAACAGCATGGTACTGGCATAAAAACAGACACGTTGATAAATGGAACAGAATAGAAATAAACCCACACCTCTTTATCTATGACATTTAATCTATGGCAAAGGAGGCAAGAATAAACAATGGAGAAAATACAGTCTGTTCAATAAGTGATGTTAGGAAACTGGAGCAGATACATGCAAAAAAAATGAAACTGGACTGCATTCTTATACCATATACAAGAATAAACTCAAAATGAATTAAAGACTTAAATGTGAAACCCGAAGCCATTAAATTCCTAGAAGAAAACATAAGCAGTGAACTGTCAGACACTGCTCTTGGTAATATTTTTTTCTGATATATCTCCTTGGACAAAGGAAACAAAAGAGAAAAAAATAAATGAGACTACATCAAAATAGAAAGTTTTTGCACAGTGAACGAAACCATCAACGAAATGCAAAGACAACCTACTGAATGGTAGAAGATATTTGCCATTTGATAAAGGCTTAGTATCCAAAATTTGTAAACAACCCATACAATTCAACACCCCAAAAAGAAACAATGCGATTAAAAAATGGGCAGAGGACATAAATAGACACTTCTCCAAAGAGGACATACAGATGGCCAATAGACATATGAAAAGATACTCAATGTCACTAATCATCAGAGAAATGCAAATTAAAACCACAATGAGCAATCACCTCACACCTGTCAGAATGACTGTCATCAATAAATCAACAAACAACCATTGTTGGCAAAGATGTGGAGAAAAGGGAACTCTCGTGCACTGTTGGTGGGATTGCAAATTGGTTCACAGCCACTATGGAAATGGTTTGGAGTTTCCTCAAAAAATTAAAAATAGAACTACCTTAAGACCCAGCAGTTCCACTTTTGGGTGTTTATCTGAAGAAATTCAAAACAATAATTCAAAAAGATACATGCTTCTTTATGTTCACTGTAGCACTATTTACAATAACCAAGATATGGAAGTGAGCTAAGCGCCAATCAATAGATGATTGGATAAAAATGATCTACATATATACAATGGAATATTACTTGGCCAGAAAAAGGAATGGGATCTTACCATTTGTGACAACATGGATGGAACTAGAAGGTATTATACTATGTGAAATAAGTATAATTCTCAGACAGAGAAAGACAAATACTATATGATCTCACTTATATGAGGAATACAAAGGACAAAATAAATGAACGAAACAGATGCAGGCTCATAGATACAGAGAACAAGTTGATGGTTGCCAGATGAGAGAGAGTTTGCAGGGCTGAGTGAAAAAGATGAAGGGATTAAGAAGTACTAATTGGCTGCTACAAAATAGTCATGGGGATGTAAAGTACAGCACAGGAAATATAGTAAATACTATTGTAATAACTATGTATAGTGCAAGGTGGCTACTAGTAATCGGAGGATCCTTCATAAATTATTTAAATGTCTAACCACTGTGCTGTATACCTGAAAATAATATAAAATAATATTGAATGTCAATTGTAATTGAAAAAGAAAATGAAAAAAGAAAAATACCTCCCTCCTAAAAATCAAACAAAAAACAAATGATATTGGATTTAGACAGGGATTGGTCAGGGCAACTAAAGAACCTCAGTATTTTATACATGGAGCAATTGACTTTGTTTTTTCCTACCAGATGGTAATAACTGTCTAAGTAAGTTAAAGAATCTGCTGAAGCAATTAGTGTGGGAATTGGGGCAGGAGAGAGAAATGGGGCAGTGTCCTAGGTAACCAAAAATGGTTAACCAAAGATGTCAGACAGTTGAGGATAGCTAACAACCAAAAAGAGAGGGACCAAGCTCAGGGAACAAAGTAAATGACCCCTAAGAAAACAAGAGTTAATGCAAGCAAAAGATTGTGCTCAGTATCCTCTGAAAGAGTTCAGAGGTTATTGAGTTTATAAAATTAAAAATAGCCTATTTTTTAAATGGGATACTTGGAAAGCAAGAAAAGCTTTTGAAAATTAAATATAGGATCATCAGACCTAAAGTCAAAACAAAATGCCTGAATATTTTGTGTTTTGTCTTATCTGTTCACTGATGCATCCCCAGAGCCTAAAACAGTACCTGACACATGGCTGATGGTCAAGAGTATTTTTTGAACAGATTAATGAAAGTGCTTTAGGACACCGATTGTAGAATACCCCAGAATATAAAAAGAAGGACCAGAGGTCCAATATCCATTTACTTGTAGGAGCTCTCTACATAGGAGAAGTCAACAGTAATTGAGAGAGTGTGGTATTGGCACAGAAATAGACAAGTAGGTCAGTAGGAATGTAGTAGAGTCCAAAAATATAAAGCCAGTCTATATTTGGAAATTTAGTGTATGATAAAGTTGGAATTTCAAATTAGTGAAGATATTTTGGCATTGGGACGATAAGGTATCATTTTTGGGGGAAAACACTTAAAATTAAATTTTTTTTCACTCTATCCCAGATACACAAAATAATCCATGTTGATTAAAGTTCTGAAAGAAAACACTACTGGTCTAGCTTCCCATTTTTATCACCTCATGTCCATTCCCATTTTTAAAAGTATTTAAAAGGCATCTAATTTATTACCACTGATTTGACAGAATATTGCTTTAATATTGATATAATTTATCAGTGGGCCAGTGTCTGTAGTCTGTCATTTCCACATATTTCTATTGATGTCATTCGCTAATTTTCTGACATTCAGCCATCTTCTCTGGGAACTCATTTTGAACTTTGGTTTTTCATGAATAATTAAATACCCCCATTGACTTTTGCTAGCACCACTTTTTCTTTGTACTGACACCAGAGTATCCCTCTAGTCCTACTTGACATTTTATTAGGAGGTTGATGAGGTCCCTTTATAATTCAATTAAGTGAATTCAAATGATTTAAAATCCACTTAAATCCAAGTAAGTGGATTTTTAAAAATGTCCATTAGTTTAAATGATTTGAATATAACAAAAGAGGAAGCACAAAAGTTAGTATTTGAAACAATTCTTATCCAGAGAAAATTTGGAAGTAAATATGCACATTACCTAGATCTCATCCAAGTCAGGAATTATGTGTCCTCCTTTTACTCATATATGAATCATATCTATCTGGGTTGCAGAAATGCCGTGGAATTCTTAATGTTGCATCAGGATATATTATTTCATTTATATCTTTACAGATCATAAAGATATTCTTATAATAATAGGTTCTGATGAAGAGAATCCAAAATAAGGCTAGGGAATGTATGCCATCCTGTATGTGACCCTGGTACATTCACACATTTGTCCATTTAAGGTAATAATTTAGGATGGTGCTAGCTTCATGGATGTTGGACCAATGTAGTCTCAATGGTCCCCACGCTTAGAAGGGCCTCACGCTTAGGGGTTAATTCTCTTGGGTGTAAATTTGTTAATAATCTTTATCTCTGAAGTTGTGTTTTGTAAATGAAGTCTGTGGGAAATGGAGCATATGCTGGGGCTTGGAGCCTTGGCTCATCTGTGGTTCCACATCCTACCATCTCCCAACCTTACTAGGTGATATTCTTGGCCACCTGGTCCCCCAATCCTCGTGCTCCCAACCAGCCCAGCAACTGCTGGCACAGCAGTGAGACCTTGAGCATGACGAGGTAAAGGGCAGGTACACAGGCTAGGGTGCCGGGCAGAGCCTCTGGATGCATGTGAGGGTCTGCTCTCATCCAGTAAATGCCCCTTTGCCCAAGGGAATGAGACATTAAGTAGCAAATAGAACCACCATGACAGGTCGAGAGAGAGAGAGACCATGGAAGAAAGGGAAAACTTGGTTTTATTCCTGCTTTGGGAACAAAGGGCCCCACGTTTTCATGTTGCACATATTGCACAGTCATTCATGTATCTGTTCAATTTCACCTCCTCAGAGACATTATCTAATCACTCTATTGCAGGAGTCACCAACTTCTTCTATAAAGGACCAGAGAATACAATAGCTCAGGCTTAGTGGGTATACAGTCTCTGTTGTAACTACTCAGCTCTGCTGTGAGAGCGTGAAAGCAGCCATAGGCCATATGTAAATAAATTAGCGTATATACAGAGGATACCAAAAAATGTATAGATATTTTAAGAAAGGAAAACTGTATTAAAATTGTAATACTCAATATATACCAATAACAAAAGATGAATACAAGTCACGTTTGACTTCAACAATTACAAGAGGTGCTCAAAGCAGTTACCATCAGCATCCAGACACTTCTGATTATGGCAAACTACTGCTTGAGCAACGTTGAACAAAGTGTCCACTTGCATACATTTTTTTGGCACCCCTGGTATATTCCAATAAAACTTTATAGGCACTGAAATCTGAGTTTATATAATTTTCACCTGTCACTAATATTTTTCCTTTGCTTTTTTTTTTTTTAACCATCAAAAAATGTGAAAACCATTCTTAGCCTACAGGCTTCACAAAAATAGTCAGAAGACTAGATTTGGCCCATGAGCTGTAGTTTGCTGACTCCGGTTAAGTAAATATGTATGCCAGCGAGTCCTTTGGAAAGTCGGGAGATATGAGTGCTGGACCGCAGGCGAGGAGATGTTTTAAAGGAGGAGCCATGTTGAACACAAGTACATTCCACTTGTAATTTCAATGAATTTGTGAAAACACTTTTGCTTTCTTATACTGAATGGCTTAGCAGGATTCCATCAGAATAGGTTTTTTTAAAAGAATATATTAAAATGAAAAATTAAGTGACTATTTCAGACTCATCTTCTTCTATCTTCATTTTTAATATCACTACCATCTATTCTTTTCTCTCATTGCTATTATTTCATTTCTCTATATAGATATCTTTTCTTAATCTTGCATGTGTCCTTTGAGTTTTGTGGCACCATTCATTCTAGACTTGAACACATGACCCTTCCTTGTAATCTAAGCCCTGCTGCTAACTGCTTATATAATCTGGAATAAATAATGTAACCTTTCCGAGCCACTGCATTCTTTGCTAGTTAGGCTAAGTAGTGCCAGGAGCCATAGTAGACAAAACCAGAATCTCAGTCTCTTTGGTTGAACATAAAGGAGGCTTACTTCAACTTTTCATTATGTCCAATGTGGGTTGAGTGATCCTCCTTCGTCTTACAACTCCATCATCTGGAGAGTAATAGAGGGATGGAGAAGATTCACTTCTACTAATAGTCAGTTGGTCAGAATTTGTTACATGTCCAATCCCAATGCACATAAGGCTGGGAAATAAAAAGGAGCCTCTGCTTATGGTTTTGTTGAGCACAGAACTATATGTCATGATCTCTTAGAACAAGGGTTGGCTAATGTTTTCTCTAAAGGACCAGATAACAAATATGTAAGGCGTTGGGCATAATATGGCCTCTGTCATAGCTTCTCAACTCTGCCATTGTAATGTGAGAACAGCCATAGACAATAAGTAAATGAATGAGCATAGCCGTGTTCCAATAAAACTTTATTTTGAGAAACAGGAAGCAGACCAGATTTGGGCCACAGGCCATAGTTTGCTGATCCCTTTCTTAGAACATAACTAACATATAATGATTCTCATTTTTCACCTCAAATGCTCAGAGAGCTTGGGCTTATATACCTTAATGTACCTTAAACTGGCTAATAATCAATAGACAGATCTGAAGGAGCAAATAAGAATGAGGTTAGGTGATCACTGATCAATGGTTTCTTCCCTTTGAAATCTCCATTAGCCTGTCTCCCTTCCTCCAGATATTATATTTGAAGCCATGCTACAGTGAGATCATAGCACTCTGCTCATAGAAAGAAGGGGAAATACCATGCGGATTTCCATAACCATGTTCTAAGTTGTCTATACTGAGTCCCAGTAGTATTCATTTTGTATACTTCTGGTATAAGAATGTATATATATTTGTGTTTTCCACAAAATACTTATCTTCTGGCATCTACCCAAGTGAGAAATCTGTGAGTCACCCTTTTCTCTTCCCTTAAAATCAACCTTCCTAGCTCATCAGATGCCAAGACCTAAAGAGCTAACCTCATTAGCATCTCTGAAAAACATCTGCTATCTCCAACCCTATTGGCCCTGCTTTTACTTCAGGACCTTATTATGTCTTGGCTGGAATTTTATAAAATCTGTCTAATTAGTCTTCCTTCCTCAAGTCTGGCCCTGACCAATCCCATTCCCTAAAATGCTAAAGTGAGTTTATTAAAATGCAAAGCCAACTTTGAAACCCCCTTGCTTGAAAATCATTCAGTGGTTCCTTAAAATATTCAAGTTGATGACCAAACTCCTTAACGTGGCATTTAGAGCTCTTTATGATTTGTCCCCTGCAACTTATGATAGCTCACATCTTGAACCCACCACTACCTTCACATGCTCTGCACTATAGACATCCTGAAGTATATGCAGTTGGTACTTTTCTTCTCCCCACCCTCTTTTGTCTGCTTGTCACCTCTGCTTCATCAAGATTCAGCTCAACCATCAATCACCTGCTCATGGGAGCCTTTTTTGATTCCTTCCCTAAAGTACAGACCCACCTTTGGACTCCCTTTATAGTCTATACCTCCACGTATCGGAGCCCTTTTCACTGTCCTATTCTGTACTGAAGCATAATCCTGGGAAGGCTTAGCTCTTCCTTCATACACCATCCCTTCTCCAGTGTAAAGTCTATTATCACCTGGACAACAGAGACAGTGTCTGACTTACTTGTTCCTATCACAGTGCTGACCATGCTATCTGCAATTTAGTCACTCAGCAAATATTTGTAGAATGAATTACATTGTAGCGAAAAATCACCTGTTTGCTTTCATCATTACAACATCACAAATGTGTTTTTAATGTAATTAGAACTTTGGGTGGTCAGGGTTCAGAAAGATGTATTTAAGAAAAATTTGGAAATAAAGAAGTCATATACATTAGTTAGCTTGATCTTTATAAAGTTTATCAGAAAGAACATTATATAAATTTGGTTTCACAAAGTGAAACAAAAACTCAATACAACACAATAAAACAAAACCAAGATGATAAACACACCTGTGTTTTCATTGGAACCAGTGTCATATTTCATGACTTTTAATTGCTGTTATATAGTCCAGTGGAAAGAACATTGAATGTGAAACTGAAATTCAGTAGCCCCAAGGATAGACATTTCAGGAGAAACCAAACCTGTCATTGAACCCTGATCTTTCGTACTTCAAAGGCCACTGAGTCCTCTATGGGTACTACCGTGTTTCCCCCAAAATAACACCTAGCCGGACAATCAGCTCTAATGCGTCTTTTGGAGCAAAAATTAATATAAGACCCAGTACTATATTATATTATATTATATTATATTATATTATATTATATTATATTATATTATTATATTATAACTGGTCTTGTATTATATAAGACCTGGTCTGATATTATATAAGACCTGGTATTATATTATACCCGGTATTATATTATATTATATTATATTATATTATATTATATTACCCAGTCTTATGTTATAGTAAAATAAGACCGGGTCTTATATTAATTTTTGGTCCAAAAGATGCATTAGAGCTGATAGTCTGGCTAGGTCTTATTTTTGGGGAAACATGGTAATTTGAATTCTATTACTGACTTGGTATGTCATAATAATAATAAATAACTGATACTTTCTTGTATAACAATATTTATGCCTCTCAATCTCTTTCATAAAAAATATTTCAGTGGTAGAAGAATAAAGCGTATTGTGATAATTTGCATGCTTTATATAAAAAGACTGTAAAATACAGACATTTTCAATATCATTGTCTGTTTTAGATTATAGACTTTTAATATTTACTTGAAAACATGATGAGCTGGAAGAGACAGGGTAACTTGAATGTTATGCAGGAAAATAATCTGTAAAGTACTGAGATTAAATTCACAAGAATTTGACAGCAATGGAAATGTTATTAAACCAACAGCTTATTATACTTTGGGAAAAGTAGAGTACTATAAATTGTATTGTTAAGAGATTGCAGTTAACCTCTTGTTTATTAATGTGAGATTGTTGCTATTTAAGTAATATGAATGAGAATAAAAAGTAAAAATAGTCGGATTGATTCTTGAGAAATGTAAACAATTCTGAGAGCCAAAAAGATGGCAGTTTTTTTGAAGGACTATGTTAGAAGCTCTGCTAGGCAGGGAAATGAGTGAACATAATTAAAACTATGGAAGAAAACTGTTATATGGAACAATTCTTTACTGACAAAGGGGTAGTGATTATAGCTGCCATCACTTTATTATTTAACTTTTATGTTTAAACTTAGTTTTCTTGCTGTTTGGGGATTAATTAAAATCCTTAAAAAAGAAAATCAAAATTTATTACAAATACCAAGCAGATTCTTAAATCCTGGAAAATGTTTTATATAACTTCACTTAATTCTGATGATAAAATTTCAGCATATGGTACTTGAGGACAATATCTAATGTCACCAATTCCTTGGACTATATAAAGAATAAAAAAAAAAAAAAATCCAGAACTGCCTTAATAATGCTTCAGTTTTGTGAGGGCGCTTTTATTATTAGATTCTATATCCTCAGGGTCTGGCAAATGCCAGATGCCTAATGTTAGTTGAATGAAAGGTGACTTAAAATTGCAACTTTCCAAATTGACCATTAAGAGAAATTCTGTGCAATATACTTTTACAGTCTTCAGGGGAAACCTAACAAAAAGTCTAAATTATTTTATCAACTATGCCTTAATATTTTTTCATTAAACAATTCTTTTTTCATTATTCAGTTCATCAAGGAATTATTTAGTGTCTCTCTGTAAAGCACAATTATATTTTAAGTATGAAAACCAGGTAGTGTAACTGAAAAAAATCATCACTTAGATGAAATTGATGGGGAGATTGGGTGGCAGATGAACATGATTGCGTTAACACTGTCGTCACCTTCATTTATTTTAGCCTAAACAACGAACATCTATTGTGTCTTCTCTGGATTTTCATCGAATGAATCACAACCAAGAATATTTTGAAATCAACACATGTACAGGGTGTACGAGCTTTACTTCCAGCCCTCCTGTGAGTCCACACACCTCTTCTGTGGGAATCACGGACGTCAAGACTGAAGGAACCGGCCGAACAGGTAAAGCAATTCACTTTAATGCAGCGCTGTTTTTGAACTTTTAAAGTTCTAACTCATAAAACCTTTATGAGTTAGAGGAATTAAGAGGAATCCTTTGTACAAATTGCATTGTGTGTTCCTCGTTCACCTACATGTGTGGCGTGTAGGGTGTTATGATTTTTGTCAGTGTGGATGTAACATTCTTTTTGAGTATATTAATAGCCGTTTAGGTGTTAGATAATGACGTTGATGATTTAATGCTATTATGGTAGTAAAATACCAGAGACTTAGAAATGCTCTTCTTCCACTGCTATTTATCCCTCTCCACCCAGTGGTATCAACTAACTCATCAATATGTGACTTTATTGATAGCTGCTCTGAGGAGAAAGAACCTGTTTCAAGGTTATCTGGTAAGATTGAGCTGGGCAGTGTGGTCTAGGTGGGCTGTCAATCTACTGAAACCAAGGTGAACTTAGAGGACTGTGGAGAAATAAGGCTGGGGCTAAGGGGACGATTAGGGAAAGTGACCACACCCACTAGTAAACCATACCTGGTTCCACCCAATCACATTTGCAACGCTTCCCTTCTTTGGGGTCAAGGAGTTAATAACTGGTACAAAGGACAAAGGACAGAAATATGAGAATGGGACCTAAAGAATATCTTCTCTTTGTATCTAATTTAAAGTAAATGAACTATTCAACTACTTTTCTCCAAAGAGGTATAATTTAAAAACCCACTAAATATGATTAATATGAGTTTTAGAATCATAAAGTATTGTCTGTATGGTATTGCATTTAATCTTTGTTCAAAATGAGTGTGCATATGACTATATGAGTGTATACGCATGTACCTATTTAAGTCCTTTACTCTGACTCTACTTTTAAGAGCACCAATACAAACTTCAAATAATTATTAGCCAAATAATTATTTTCCCCTTAGGGGAAAAAATAAACAAAACTAAGATTTTTAGAATAATGATTAATGGAAGTGGTAAGATTGATATTCTGTGGAAGGTATAATCCAGTCTTTCCATGGCAACTTGGTGATATTTATAAAATGTAAATCAAAGTATGCCATTATCATGTATAAAATGCTCAATGGCGTCTCACTGAATTTAGACTAAAATCTAACTCCTTATCATGGCCATGAAATTCAGTATAAACTTCTGACTATCTCTTTAAGCTAACGTCTAGCAAACTCATCCTGGCCCACATGAACCTTCTTAGCTAGGCGTTCTGTCCTTGGGAATTTATACTTTGGGTCCTGCCACCTAGAATCTCTGTCTTCAAATTTTTATGTGACTAAGTGTCATTTGGATTTTTGCTCAAATGCATTTCTTCATAGAGGCCTTCCCAGATCACCCTATCTTAAGTAGAGCTCTCACTATGATGATAATTATAATAACAAAGTTGTGAAAGAACAGTAACAATAAACATAATAAACAAATGCTTAAATATTTTAATATTTAATGTTTTAATATTTAACTTATAAAATTTTAAGTATTTAATATATTGAATTTAACATCTTTAATATTAATAAACAATGAGTATTTAAGCAAATACTTCACACTGTGCATCATATACTGTTTTAGGTGTTGTATTCATATTAACTCATTTAAACCTCAAAACTGTTACATGAATCAGGTATTGTTATTTGTAGATAAGGAAGCACAGAAAGAGGATAAATAACTAAATAACCATCCATAGTACTAGAGCTGGGTTTCAGAGTTGGTGGTAGAGTTCATGTTCTTAACCATTTTTCAACATTGCTTTAGTTTCCTTTGTCAAATCATCATTTTTTTTCCAGAGCTTATTTACTATGTAAAATTACATTGTTCACTTGTTTATTTATTTATTGTCTCTAGCTTTTGAATAGAACCAACATCTAACCTTTAACGATTGAAATAGTTTCAAATAGCATGTTACTATGGTTTCCTAATATAATATGTCACCTCCGTGTTATACATCCAAAATTTTAGGGTAGACTGATATTTAGTAATAATGTGGAAGGACAATGCTGATTTGTTTTACATTAAAAAAGTAAAACTTTTAGTTGTACAAGTAAAACTTTTAAGGTAGGTATTTATCTACTTGAAAAAGTAGCATTTCATTATCTTAACACATTGATGTTTTGTTATTTGCATGTAAGAACCTCCATATGCAGGCACTACCACCTAGTATGTATTGAAATAGAATGAGTTCCAGAGTCAGTTCTGTTATTAATTGCCTAGATATTTTCCATCAAATCACTTCACTTCACTGATTTCCAGTTTTCTCCTCTGAAAAAGGGAAATAATAGCGACTCTTTGGGTAGTTGTAGTAATAAATGACCTTATTTATGTGAATGCATTTTGTAAACTATGAAAACTAATATCCTTCCTTAACATTATCACAATTATTGTTTAATATAATTATTTTTCTTTAATATTATTTGAAATCTTCAGTCCTTTAGATAGAAAGAGCCTAATATAGGTCTGTACTTAGGCTAAAGTAGCTGACCTTTTCTTGAATTGAAAGTATAAGCTAAATGAACAGATAAATCTACAGTTCATTTTAAAAATGATTGCATGTACAAAAAATTAATCTTGACAAAATGTCATTTAATAGAACAAAGACTAATGACACACTTTAAATAAGTGACCCAAAGAATTTATTATAACAGAGGGCCATTTCAAAAGTAGCCTGGATTGTAATTAAAGCTCCCTATTTGGAAGACACTGTATTATGTAATTCAAGCATCAATTTATGAATAATCAAAAAAGGTGGTTAAAGGGGAAGACCTTTGGGGTTGAACAGACTTGGGAATGTTATGAACAGGTTTGCATTTAACCAGAAAGATCACTCTAGTATTAATATATAGTAGACAGAATGGAGATGAGGTCAAATTGGCGATGGGGAGAAACAGTGCCATTACCAATGGAAACATGTAAACAGATTTGAGAGATACAAGGAAAGAGTAATTAACAGGTTATGACAACTGATTGGATATGTGACAGTGAGGGAGAAGAGTTCAAAGAGGGCTCTCAAGTTTCTGGTTTAATCAGATGAGTCAAATCAGAATGTTGAGAACAAAGATGGCAGTTTACAAAAGTGAAAAGACAGCCAAAGCTGTTTAGGATAAAGAGACCGTGAATGGACAAGGGAGGTATGTTGTGATTGCCTGGCAGCATTAACAGTCCATAAACTTAAAATTAGATTAGCCAGTGTAGTTCTGTGTTTTTCTCCAACCCAGTTCAGATGGGGGGCCTGAATTTTACATAGGTCGTGGTTTTGCCAATTGGGTATATTGAAGTAATAAAAGGGCAAGGAAATATGAATGCAAGAGAATGAGAATAATGTTTTACCATATAATTTAAGAAGGGGAAGTAGGTGGAAGAGGATAACACGGGAGCAAGTAATAGTGAAAAACCAATAGTATCATGAGGTTGGAGTTTCCATTGCGGTCAAAGGATTGCTTGAGTCGAGGTACTAAAGAAGTGGGCTAGAATGATAGGTGGTAGATTCAGAGAGGTAATTACCGGGTCTTAAGACCATGGGAGCAGCTGAGTTAGCCTCTCCCCACACAAATCAGCCTTAAATACTGTAGTTAAATAAGTACACTATTTAGAAGAAATAGTTGTTTTAAAGAACTATATTTCTACATTGATCTCCATTCATAATATTTAAATTAATCTTTCCATTTACTTAACAAATTATGATGTAGATGAACTTCACCTGAGGTTACCTCTTCTATACTTTGTCCACTCTTCCCTGAGGTGCCAAGGACCCCATGAGAGTGACGTTCCATTCTGGATCACTCCCTCATGGGGCTGTCTCTGATCTTGACCATCATATGAAACTTTTGAGTGACCTGAGAAGCTATTTGATAAAGTATTTCAGTCTATTTGGTACCCCTAATGGTTTCCAAGGTGTTCTTTTTTGTCAGATATTTTTTTTTTTTTTTTTTTTAAGTAGAGGTGTTGAGAGATGGTGGAATTCTGGATCTATTTTAAAGGTAGAGGCAACATATTATTTGGATGGACTAGATGAAAGGGTATAAGAAAGTGAAAGAGACCAAAGGTGTAACTCAAGGATTTGGGGTCCTTTTGACCTTTGGTGGGATGGACTTGATAATGAGATGAAGAAGCTCAGTTTTAGACGTTTTAATTGAAACACAATTGGATATCCAAGTAGATAAGCTGATAGGTAGCTGAGACAGTGAATTTTGTGTGTGTGTGTGTGTGTGTGGGAGGGGAGGTCAGAAGGAAAGGACAGAGTGGGAGGAAGCTATGTGATAATTTTATGTTTATCAAAAGTAACGTCTATCAGTTGTAAAAGACTGAGAAACAGTGCCTTACCCCACAATGAGTGACCTATGAGTCTGAGCTCCTCAATGAAAATGTCCTGGTCAGGTGTGTTATAAACTACTGAAGGAAAAGAAACTGAGAATCACCAATAATAGAAGATGCTTCCTCTTTATGGAAAGTTGTTTCCAGAAAGCTCTATGTAGATGAAGAATTTTGTGGGCTAGCACATTTAGGTACCTGCTAACCAAGTTAACTGCCCTAGATAAATATCTCCAGTTTAGTTAGTAGTTTCAAACCATCACTTCCTGCTGGAGAAAACTGATGGAAGGGAGGGAATCTAGAAAAAGAGTCATGGAAAAGTACTTCTTTCCAAATGGGAGAAGTAACAAAAACAAAACTTTTAAGTGCTTAATAGCAGAGAATGCTTTTCTGCAAGGGAGGAGAAACATTAGCGGAGAGCTAAAATTAGAACAGAGAAGGTAGCATGGACCTCGCACACTGCTCAGGGATTTGCAGAAAGGCAAACGAAGGCCTTCCTTTTAATTAGTTCACACAGACTGGAAATAGGCCTCCTGAAGCTGAGACAGAGTTATTCCAGCAGCCCCTGGGCACAGGTAACTGAGGGGAGCTTTGACCTCCAGCGGGCAGGAAGGCCCAAGCCAGGCTGTGGACATGATCTTCAAGCTCCAATCTGAGACGCAGAGTGAACTGATGTGGAGGAAGTTAAGGGTTAGTGCAAATGATATATAATTATATCTTTGAGGTTTATTTTCATTAAAAAAAAAAAATGCATTAAACAAATTATCTGAATGATTGATTGTTAAATTCAATACTTTAAGTTGACCAGGATTTTAGGTAGCCAAAAGGAAAGCATTTTTATATCAAAGGTCATATATAAGTCTTAGTAAAAGTATATTCTTATCACTTCTTGATAAATCATGAAATGGCTCTTCTATACTTTCCTTTTCCTCTTCCCTGTCTGGTGTCACCTGACTTTTCTCCAACACTTTTCTGTGCACATTGCATCACACAGAAGGCAAGATAGAGGTTAGTGGATGCTTGACAAACAAAATATTCGCTGCTTTTCAATACTTAAAAATATCAAAATGTCTTACACAGTTAGGTGTCTGTCAGAACAATGTGGTTTAGTTAGTACAAAGAATCGGTTGGAAACTTAGTGTTCTGAGTGAAATTAGTTGAAATAAGACTATTGGTTTATTTGGGCAGCATACAATAAATAGGAGTATAGTTACTCAGTGTGTGACATTTGAGAACGTGCAGTGCTGTGAGAGTAGTGTGAGTGATCTCAGGCAGGGGTCTGTGAAGCTTCCCGGGAAGGGACTTTATTTGTCCAAATATGGCCACACTGAGGCCACAGAGGGAGTAAAAGATCAATTGCGCAGGACCGGGTAAGCTATGTTCAGAATTTTGGTATTTATCCTAAGACCAAAAGAGTCCTAAGAGCAGTGAGAATTCACTGGCAGATTTGTAAGCAGAGAGAAATTATATAATTTCATTTTACTGTCTGATGGCTTCTATTTTTTCTGTGAATTAAAGGCAAAGCCTTCCCTGGAGAGTGACCAGGGAGGGCAAAGATCAGACAATTAAGGAGAGTGGGAAAAGTTTGAATTAGCTTTTAGTTAAACTCCTAACAAATGGTTAGTATGTGGGGCCTGAGGTTAGCAGGGCAGAAGGGATAGTTGGAGGTAGATATCCCCCCTAGTACACCTGTGGCCTGTGGGTGATGTATTTAGGCCGAGATCATTCTGACCAGAGCCAGGTCTTTTGGGCCGACTCATTTCAGCTCATCTCTCACTGGTAAACTGGACCCTCTCAATCTGCCACATCTGCCATCTATCCACCCTAGCCTCTGCTGCAGTAACCTGTCTCCTTGCCAAGCCCGCCTCATGGCCGCCTACTTGGCTTTCAGCCCAGATACCTTTGAGGCCCCCTTCTGGAGGCCACAGGAACCTCTGGGTCTCATTCACAAGGAAAATACGCAGATCTCAGAAAAATTAATCCTCAAGACCTCACTAGTCCATACTATGCAGAGCTACCAAGTTTACTCAGAAATGGCCATGGCCAGAAACTAGATAGGATTTGGAGCCCGGGTTTCTCTTTCCTTATATTCTCCCATTACCTATTTATTACATGATAGCCTCTCCAGGCCAAAGTCTAGAAAGAAAAGTTCAGGACACAGGCCAAACTATTTCCCTATCTTCCCTATTAAAATTTCTCAAAGGCTTGTATGTCCTTCCTCTTCTGGGCATGAAGGCCTCAAGTATAGACCTTGGGGAAGAGAGGTTTCCAATGGAACTCAATATAAGAATGGAAATATATCAATATAGTCTTTGAAAAATACCATCCATTATAAACTAAGAGCAATAAAGGAACAAGACAAAGAAAGAAAGAAAAACTCATAGACACAGACAACAGTTTAGTGGTTACCAGAACGTAAGGGGGGAAGGGGAATGGTAGAAGAGGGTAAAGAGGGTCAAATATATGGGGATGGAAGGAGAACGGACCCTCGGTGGTGAGCACACAATGTGATATATAGATGACATATTACAGAATTCTACACCTGAAACCTATGTAACTGTACTAACCATTGTCACCCCAATAAATTTAATTAAAAAAAACACACAAAAAATACCATCCCTATTACATTGAGCCAGTGCCACTAAATGAAAAATACATGAACATAACACATGCTTCATTAATGTAACTTCATAAAGGCTTAATACCTGTGACCATTATTATTACTTGTACTGCTGTGGTTACAATAGGTCTAGGCAGACAGCAGAGCCTAGACTCTCAGAATTCAGTCCAAATGCAGAGCAGCCGGATGCTACGAGTCCAGCCAGGCAACCAGAACCTTCATTCCACAGAGTTGCTTAGAACAGGCAGGTGAACCTACTGATGAGCAGAGTTGGAATTTCCATTTGTTCTCTGCTCCAGTCTTATATGGGGTGGGAGGGTGGCAGAACCTGGAATCTGTGTCACTCACTGCTGGGGAGAGCCAGACTTCCACAAGTACTAATCCATCCAAAATTATATCAGAGGCAAGAGAGGAACTGTTTCAGAGAGTTTTTGTGTAGAAATTTTTTTTTTCCATTTAATCTTTTATTAACTCAATTTTCTCTTGCTTTTACCTTCTGTTAATTTGTGTGAAAATATAACTGCTTTGAATTTTCTTTGCGATTTAAATTCAGTGCTGCATATATCTTCTCTGTAATTATCTTGTCTACTTTAGTTTGCTCCATAGTTTTTCTTTCCTGATTTTCTCTACCAGACTGCTTACGTCTCTTGAAATATCACTAAATGTAAAATGGTAGAAGAAAACCTAACTTTATATATATATATATATATATATATATATATATATATATATTTAAATATATATATGTATATATACTACATATATACATATATACATATATATATACTATATATATATATACACATATATATATAGTATATATATATATGGTATCTATATACTTTTTTTTTTAATGGAGGGAAAAAGGCTTGGTATTTACAGGTCTATGCTATGGAGCAATCCCCTCTCTACCCTTAGTTGAAAACAGTTTCCAAAGTGCTAGACCTTTCTCTCTGATCACATCTTCTATCTCTACAGTCTTCTTTTGTGAGAACATTTCCCCCTTTTTCTCTACATCTGTCTCTGTTGGACTGGCGCCCTGTGTGGTGTGTACCTGGGCCCAACCCTTTAAATGCAGGCTTCTGTCATGCACCATGGCGTAGTGAGCCAGCCCATGACAGAACTTGTTCCAGATTATCTCCCCAGTTAACTTCCTACCTATTTGATAAATCAGTTGTTCTCTGCTTACCTGGCTCTAAGCTGTAGTGATTCTGATGTAGGTAATGTTTGATCCACTAGCAGTTTCCGAGTGTGGGCCAGAATCGTGTCTCGTGAAACCGAAGAATGGAAACACGGACCAGGGAGAGGCAAAGAGTTTTAAAAAGAGGACAGTATATTAGAAGCAGGAGAAGAGGTTGCAGCTCCTGAGTGGGAGGCGGTCCTGAATGGGGGTGCCCCATGACTGAGGCAAAAGCTCTTACTTTTATACCTTCCCTTGCCTGCTTGGGGAAGGGGAGCTGTTTGGAGAAGGGAACTATTTGAAGAAGGGAACTGGCACCTTCTAATGAAATTCATCTACGAGGTTTGTTCTGCTTGCCCATCCTAAAGGAATCAGCAAAGTAACCCACTCTTTATCAGATCAGCTCCATTTGTCAGGCCAAAATGAATTTTATGATTAACGTCAAGGCCTTGTTACATTATGTCCTGGAGCGAAGGAGTGATTTCAAAACCTGAAGTTTTAGGATATGACTGTCTTTTCTTTATTCCACCAAGGACCTCCCTGTCTACTTAGGGACATGCTAACTATCCTGTATCAATTTCAGTTCTTCTAGTTGACTCTCGGCATCTGTGATAAGCAGAATTCTACAATGGCCTCATGATTCACTGCCCCCTGTACCCATACCTTTGTGTGGTGCTCCTGTGCCACCCCAAGGTGTGTGTGGGACCTGTAACTTGCTACCAGCCAATGGCAAAGTGAAGGGGTATTATTCCCATAGTTAAAATACATTTTATGGCAAAGGTGAAGGAATTCTGAAGATATCATTGAGGTCTGTAATCATGTTGAGAGACAGGCTGGCTTTGGAGAAGTAAACCACCAGGAGCACCAGAGCTGCACCCCGAGGCTCACTTGAGGTCTCAGTCCTGGCTAACCCTGGATTGCAACACGGTGAGACCCCTCATTGAGGACCCAGTTAAGACATGCCCAGACTCCCGACTCATGTAAACTGTGAGATAATAGATGTATGTTGTTGTAAGCCACTAAGTTTATTGTGATTTGTTATGCAGAGATAGAAAATGAAAACAATGTGTCACATTCCCTTGATTGAGCAGAAAGAAGACTTTCTTCACCTGCTTTGGCCTGGAGAAACCTCTGATCACTCTAGTCCCCCGGCTGTCACTGGGATTATAGACGTGCTTGAGAGTGAAGAATTTGAAAACTGCCTCCTTCACCCCTCCTCCCCAAGCCCAGCTCAGTTAAGGCTCTCACACATAGCCATCGTACCATTTTTTCCATTTTAATAGGTACTAAGTTGTGAAGCTAAAGCTCTAATAGTAAAATCCTAAGACATAATCCGGAGGGTAGGAAACTATATCGGGGATCACACAGACTTGAAATCCCTAAATGATTGAAGCTTCCCAACAAGGCCTCCCTCCTCCAGGACTTGGCTTTTTCTCATGCAATTAATTTTTTCAAGCCGATATCTGACCATGCCACTGCAGTGTTTAACAACTTCTACGAGTACGTCATGTCTCTATCTGTGGGAATGTCCAAATGCCTTAGCATGCCCAACAAAACCCTTAATTATCTGACTGTAACTTCTAATTTACTTCTACCCAAATACACCATGTACTCCTAACGACACTGTTCTTGGAGTTCTTGGTTCTTGATTTAGAGTATCCTTCTGTCTGCTTGGTCTGCCTTTCCATGTAATTTACCTGGTAAGCTTCAGTTCTTGTATGGAATGTGGCTAAGGGCAATCTCCTTTGTGAAGTCTTCTCTAACTCCAACAATTCTTTCATCCATGTTCCCCCCTCAACACTCTTCACATACCTTTACTATTATTTTATGTCTAAAAGTATTGGTTTATGTGTCTGTAAGCTCCTTGAATACAGAGACCACTTCTCAGTTAAGACGTATCCCCAGCACTTAGCACAGTGATTGACTTACAATGGATGCTCAGTAAATGGTAAACGAGTGAATAACTGAATAAATATTTGTTTTGTTGGAATTCTTTCCCTTACTGAGTGTCTATTTCTATCTATACAATAAGGCCGTACCAGTCTTTCTCTTAACTACATTGCTTTCTTCTGAGCCATGGAGCCCATCTTTCATTGGTCATTTCATAAAATGCCTCAGAGAGAAATGTCATTTTTAATATAAATTTTTGTTACATAGTTGATCTGATTTCACAGATGAAAAGATAGCAGTTATTTACAGTGGGAGGCTATTCAGTTTGTTTAGATAATTATAAAGTAGTTGCCCTAGCATTGCCAAAATCATTCATATCACTCTAAAAAGCAATATATCTGCAATGTGCACTAATTACTAATTTCCTTCCCCTGTTTATTTTAGTGGACCAATATCTAAGTCTTAATTTAAAAAATAACAGGAAAAACTCTGGTGATCTCTGTTTTTTCACAAGGTCAAAGCAAGGCATATTATAACTTTTTTTTTCTTTCATAGAACTGACTTCTTTACCACTGCTTTTGCTAATTTCTGCATTTGCCAACTGTTTGGTTGAGAATATTGTATTAGAACCTGGATCCTTGAAAATGGGAACTTTTAACATATTAGCAATAATTGAAATCCAATGTATAGAAGGAATCCCCCTAACCAAATTCTAACCTCTGGCAAGCAGTTCACATGACCTAGAGGGAGCTCTCACTTCCATGTGTATGAGTTTTCCACAGTATTGTTCTCCTTCCCTAGAAAAACTGATGGAGTATAGTAGGAAGACAAAAATGCTGCAAAGAGTCAACTTTTATTTCAGAGTGAAAGATGTAATTTTGGTATGATCCCTTTTTTTAGATCTAAAACAAGTCTATTATGTATGTGTGTTCTTTCTATTGGCACAGATATCTGTGTTCTTTTTATTAACTCAGATAATCAGGAGTTGACTATGTAAAGATAATGATAGATTTCAAGTTTCCTTCTGGAAAGCACTTAGCACATATGAAAGGAAGGATTATTACCTAAACAGATCTTTCAGTTCTTAATAATTAGCATTTTGACAAGCTGTTGTCTTAAATGAAGGATTTAGATCATATATTACATAATTTCAAAGTATTTTTATATATTTTTTCTTGATTTGAGTATCAAGTAAATAGGATTCATTTTCATTTAAATATAAAGGAAACCTTCAGCTCTGTTTTAGTCTTCTAGTCCACTGACGTGCTGTAGGCCAGTATGCTGCAACTCGGTGTTATTTCTCCTATTAATTATAATCCTCTGGAAGAGTGTAACACTACAGGAAATATTATGTCAAGTTCTCCAGGCTAAGTAGTTTGCTATTTACTAACAATATATTTGTTCCCTGAAGTTGCCATATAGAAAATGAAAACTATGGAATCTGAAACTATTTTCTAAGACTTGTGTATAAATGTTAGTCAAATAACTTTTTAAATGACCAGACTTTCATTAATTAACTTGGGGGAAAAAATGTATGTCACATACAAATGTTGGAACTAAAACATCTGTAATTTTTAACCTCCTTTTCTTTATTCATATAAATGAAGTAATTTCTATCTTATTGTTGCTGCTAGATAGAAAAAATGTCCCCACACTGAGATTCTCAGCAAAGAGGGCTGGTCATGTGTTCAACTTTGGTCTCTCTTGCCTATAACATGAAACAAGGTAATGGCTTTGGCTCATATAAAGGAAGGAAGGAAGGAAGGAAGGAAGGAAGGAAGGAAGGAAGGAAGGAAGGAAGGAAAAACTAGACTATCAAATTCAAAATAAACCTGAATTCAAAATATATCTCCATACCTCATATTTGATATGTTCCCTTTCAAGCAATTATTAGCTATTCTTTAAAATTCATCTTTAATATATTTATTTAAAATCAGAAGTTTGTTATTAGATAAGAGCTGGTGTTATATATTCATTGTACTATCTTAGCAATTTCAAGCATATGAGCCATTGTGGTAGAACCCTTAGTTACTGGTTGGCTATAAAATAAACTATATATAAGCACTAAATAAAAATTAGTTTTATTATCAAATTTATTAATAACATGAGATAGAGAAAGTTCATTCATTCATTTAACAAATACTCATTTAGTACTTACAAAATGCTAACATCCAGGCGAGAAACTAAGCATACAAGAATGGAAAGCAATGGTCCCTTCTCCAACAAACTTTGTGGTGAGCAAATAATTAAAGCCCAATGGTATTACATTAGAACAATATGAACTTAGAGATAGGAGCATATAAATTTTCCTAGGAGAGTCAGAAATGGTTTCACAGAATAAGCAATGCTTGTCCCATGACTAGAACAATGTATCGAATGGATATTGAAGCAATAACAGGGAGGAAGGAAAGGAATAGAGAAAGAGGTAGAGACAGCAGAACCTTTGGAACCAGAGAAATTTGTGCGTAAGTCCCTGTTTTGGCATTTACTGTGATGTTTAGGTGAATGATAACCTTTTAGAGACTCTTTTTACTTCTTTTGAGATAATGTAGAAGGCTGCACCTAGCGTAGAACTTTGCACATGGTAGGCAACCAATAAATATCATCCCTTCTCACCTACTTTGAGCCCCACAACAATAGGACTGATAGTTTGTCACCATTTTCAAGGTGAGGAAAGTAGGTTCACGGTGGTTAAGGAAACTTGCTTAAAGTCACACGACTAGTCAGTTAGTGCTAGAACTAGGACTAGACCTCTGTCTTCTGACAAACTTACCCACACTGTGCTGCAACAAGGATTCCAGGCTTTCCCCATGCATTTAATTATTCACTCAGCCAATAAACGTTTCTTGAGCACCTACTAAGTGTCAGACACTTACTGTAGAGATGATACAGTGGGAAACAAATAAAGTCTGCTCTCATTGAGCTGAGAGTCCTAGAGAAGGCAGACTTTGTATCAGCAATTTCAACATGTCCCAATGAGTGTTATTCAAAGGCATAGGTGCTCTGAGGGCATGTGTGACAAGAAGACTTACTCTAATCAAGGACGTCTGGGACATCCTGTGACGGGAAGTGATGTCACTGTCAAGACTTAAAGAGTGAGCAGGCATTATCTGGACAGGCAGGAGAGAAGATTTTTCCAAACAGCAGTAGATTTGGCAAAGATGTAAGTGAGAACATGATATGTTCAAGGAACTGAAACTGATGCAGGACAGCAGGACCAGGGCACATGAGTGAAGGAATGGCAAGAGGAGATTCTGCAGAGATTGGCAGAGACGAGGTTGTAGAGGGCGGCACAAGCCATCTTAAAGAGCCTGGATTTTATTCTAAGGGCAAAGGGTGTTGCAGTTTTCTACAAGGTGTAAAAAGCCTGGGGTGTGGGGGTGTGGGGTGGGGAAGGATTGGGTCTGAAATCTGACTCATTCTTTGCTTGAGGGGATGGTTACCTTTTTTCAAATTTCTCAAAGGCTCTAACAGGCTTGCTGTGGCCCTAGAGAGAAACCACCCCAGGTTCTAAACAGCAGAATAACTGATTTGCATTTTGCCAAATTCACTGTTGCTGTGCTGTAGCTTCTTGTAGAGGGGATGAGAGACAGTATAAGTGAGACTTGGTGTAGGTGAGTCAGTGGCGGCTTAGATCAGGGCTGTAGCTCTGGGGAAGAAGAGAAGTAAGATATTTAAGGTATAGAATTTACGGGACTTACGATGCTAGAGGGTGAGGGGCTAGGAGGACAGGGATGCTTGAGCAGAAAACCATAGGAGCCTCGGGTACAATATCTAAGACTTTAATGTTGACAAAAAGCTCCTGGAGTTATGTGATGATGGGAAGGTCAAAGCTGAAATAGAGTATACAATAAAAGCATTTGAAAGTCTTTGGGGCCAGCAGACATGACATTACATTTAAAGTAATGGTTCCCTGTCCCTCCTCTCTCTTCCCCTTCCCTCCCCTCCCATTCCATCCCTTCCCTGTCTCTCTCTCTTCCTCTTTTTTCCTTGCTGGAAAAGGTGCATCCCTTTGATAGTTTCATTTTACTTCTTAGGCCATTGTATATTTCCACTTGGCCAAATTTGTTCCACAGGGGCATTAGTTGTTACCTTTCTTAAGTTTTAATTTAAAAGGGGGAAAAACTGTAATTATGAAGAAGATTGGGCATGTGGGCACCTGATTCATTTCCCTGGATGGCACCATGACTCACCCTCATTAAAGCCGTTTTACTTTGAGATGACTGATGCCTTATCAGTTTTGAATTTTCTATGCCCTGTATGTGACAATAAGATATTGTTTCATGGGTCATTCAGTATTCTTCATCTCTACTATGAGTCAGCTGTTTTGCATTTCAAAACATTATCCTGCCTACAATTTAGCCTCCTTATAAATTATGCAGGAAACTTCTACCAACAGATTCTCATTTACTGACTTTTCAGATTTGTATCTGTAAAACATGTTGTTGTTTTGCTATAATTTAGTCAGCAGTTTTATGGCCAACAATAGGTATTGTGTTATTTGTTTTATCATCATTGTCTAAACATCAGAGGTGCCTCATTAGATATAAACACAATCATCTGAAAGGAAATTCAAATACTGATGATTAAGTCATAGGAAAAGCCCTCCCTTAATCTTTTGTCTAACTCTAGTGACAGTAGGTTTCCTCCCTTTCACGGTCAGCCTCCTGGAAAGAGTTGTCTATACTTCCTGGACTCACTTTCTCATCTGTTGGTCACTCCTCCAAAACCATTCCACTATTGCACTGAAATCTTAGATCCCCAGGATTGTCTCTTCCTAAATATAGTGGATGATGCCTTTATCTAACTTGACCAATCTGCTTCACTGAACCAGTGAAACCTGTGGCTCCATGACACCACACTCTCCCAGTCTTTGTTCTACCTCTCCAGTCTCCCTCTTGGTATCCCTTTGTGAGTATCGCTAGCTCTGCTCCCTCCTACCAGGTTACTATTCTTCAGGGTTCTAGACTGTTCCTCTTCTCTCACTCCACAGACTGCCCCCTGGCTGACTTCAGCCACTTATATGGCTTGATTGCTCAATCATATGCTGATGTTCCTGAAAGTTTTATCTCCAAACCAAACTGGAGTTTGAAACCTCTAAATTCATCTTTCTCCTGGACCTCTCCCCACTTCGATGACCCACAGGTCCTTCAAAGTCAATGTCTGTGTTAGTTTTTCAGGGCTGCCACAAACTCGGTGGCTTGAAACAATAGTTTATTTTCTCACAGTTCTGGATGCTAGACATTTGAAGCCAAGGTATGAGCAGGGCAATTCTACCTCTGAAGGTGCTCAGGAAAACCCCTTCCTTGCCTCTTTAGCTTCCAGGTGTTCCTTGGCTTGTGGCAGCATAACTCCAGTCTCTCTTTCCATCTTCTCATAGCCTTCTCTGTCTCTACGTCCTTTCCTCCTATAAACCAACCAGTCATTGGATTTGGGGCCCACCCTAAGTGCCTTTGTTTATTTGTTTTGTTTTTATTGTATTATAAGCTTAATGATCATAGATCTAGATGCCTTTCTACTGGAATCTCAGGCACCTAGTACAGTGTCAGTAAATGAATTATTGCCTAATAAATATTTATTAAAGAGAAGGATGAAGGATAGAAGTAAAGCAATTAGTCAACAAGAACTAATCTGAAAAAAATGATAAGGAAGCCAAAGTAAGTTTAAGTACAAATTTTAAAAGTGTGGGCAAAGGTAATTTTTTTCTAGTTAATAATAACAAAATACATTAAGAATCAGTCAAATCTTATTTTAAGCTCATTCAAAATCTTCTCTATTGTAGCAACAATCCATTGTTCCATAGATGCTAGGAAATACAATTATGTGCCCCACTGCTCATTTCTTAACTGGCTCTTTTACCCCTCCTTTATTAATGAAAAAAAGTTCCCACTTTTGTTGATATTACATGATATGACATTGTTTCCCAAATACATGTATTTCTCAAACACATCTCTAAAAAGGACAAGATTAAGCAATTACTAGCATTCTAATTACCGAGAGAGAGAGAGAGAGAGAGAGAGAAGAAATGAAAGGGAAAAAAATGTATACCCTAACAAAATGTATCCAGATGTCACTCTGAAAGAATGAATGCACCGATTGTAATTTATATCTGCTTTTGTGAAACATGTAGGCCTCTCTACATACATAGCTGGTGAAAGCTCTGAATATTTAGGTAACCAAGAGCTTAGAAGGGATAAGACATGCAGTGCTGTGTCTGCTTTGCCAATGATAATAATTTTTCTCCCACGAGAAGGTCTGCGGTAGGCCCCCGTGCTTGTATTCATTGGAAATGTTCTAGGTTTAACTCAATCAGACTAGTTCATTCAGGTGTTGATGAGAAGAGAAGTGGAAATGCCTCACTTTCTCACAGCGTTCATCATGCAGGCTAATAAGGATTCCTCTAGATCAGGGGTGTCCAAACTGTGGCCCACGGGCCAACTGCAGCCCGCAATCCATTTTTAATTGGCCCGCAGCAAATTCCAAAAATATATTTAGTTTACTTAAATAAACCAGGTGAGGCAGTACGTACTTTACCTCGAGTGAGTGGCCCCGCTGTTTGTGTATTTTACCGTATATGGCCCTTGGTGAAAAACGTTGAAAAAAGTTTGGACACCCCTGCTCTAGATGGTTAATTGCATTGTTTACAAGAAGGCAAGTCCTCCAAAAAAGTTAGAAGTATTAGTATTTTTCTCTACTTGGCTTTAGTGCTCCTTGGTGGTATTAAATCCGTACTTTCAGAACACATAATTATAGAATTCACTAATTAAACAGAAAAAGTCAACCAAATTAGATTTAGTTAGGAACATGTTTTGGCATAACCCAGTGGGTCTGCGTAGATTTATTGTCACTAGCACTCACAGCTCAGTATTTATTATTCTTCATCTATTTTTAGTTCATTTTGACAAATTCAAAGCAGAAGATTCTAGCTTTCCCTGTAGTGTGTAGAGGCCTCTAGGTACTTATGTAACCACTTCTAAAGCCTTATGAAGAACTTTTCTTCACTCAACAAGATTCATTTTTTAATTCCAAATAATTTTAAAGTAGTTAAAACAGTTTCCTTCATTTCAGCAATAAAAGTTGTCATTTTCAATTAGATGTTTGTGATGACATCTTTGTTGTTATTAAGCAATGGTCTAGTACATGTTTTGTATTATTAGCTCATTTAATCTTGATGACAATAGCACCTATGTAGGTACTACTCTCACCTGTGGTTTATGGACGGGAACGAAAGCACAGAGCCTTTCACTGACTTGCCCATATTCATATGGCTAGAAGAGAGTGGGAACGGGACTATTTTCTGTACATTCTATCTTGGAGTCTGTGCTCTTAACCACCATGTTATCCTGTCTCAATCATCTTACATCATATTTGTAAAATACTTTAGAAAGTACACCATTTTCACCTATTATAATTGTTATTAGTTCACGTAAACTGGATCCCTTATTTCAGAAATCTTAAGTGTAAATGGATCTAGAGAAGCAGACGTTTACTTTTTCCAATGGCCCCAAATGCTGGCAGTATCTCTGTGTATTTAGAGGGTATGTGATAGAACGACTCTTTTCCTCTATTCAGCCAGTATTTATGGAGCACTTCTTTTGCTCCAGTCACTGTTAGGCACTGAGATACAGACATAAAAGTCTCAGCCCTTACCTAAAAGGAATTCAAAGTCCAAGAAGTTTTGCTTCATGGAGAGAGAGATAAAATAGTGTCTTTAGCTTAGTTGTCTTTTTGTTTGTTTGTTTGTTTTTTACAGATGAGTTCATGTTCATAGCTTACTCCTGTCACTCATTCAACAAGTGTTTGTTGAACACTTAGGGCATGCCTGCCACTGTGCTAAGGGCTGGGTACAGCAGTGAGCCAGTCTCTCACTTGTTGCTGACAGGGAAGGGAAGACATGTTTGGTAGTTTCATGAAAAGGACAAGGTAATGTGCCAGCTGTCGGATGAAATGCCATTGCTTCTATCCATCTCCCTCTACTGCATATACCATCTGATGGCCATGTGCAAAATTTTTCCTTAGCGATATCCCTATGGATTGTCACCAGGTAGACCGTAGAACTAAACCAGGTAGTTATGTGTCAGACAATATGTAGGGGTCATTCTTATGTATTAACTCACTCAACTCGTATGCTGATTCTCTCATAGTTATTATCACCAGTTAACAGATGGGAAAACAAAAGGATTAAGTAAATTTCCATGGTTTATGGTAATGAATGATAATTAAAAACGAATTCAAACCAATTTTGACCTCAAATTTAGACTTCCTGGTGGAAGCTAGCTAATTTTTTTTTTTTTCAAATCTTATGTACAGGCTAAAATAAAGCTGAGTAATGAAGGTCCAGAATCTATAAGTGTTAAAAAAAATGGAATTAAATGTGAAGTCTCTTTTTAAGTTAGAAGAGATGTTACTATTGCTATGCAACTAGTCACCCCAAAACTTAATAGGTTAAAACAATAGGAATAATTATCTCATGACTCAGGAATTCAGGACAGGTCTTCACTGGTTGATATTGTCTCAGGGTTCTTATGCAGTTGTAGTCAGATGGTAGCTTGAGCTAGAACAGTGTGGGGCTGGAGAAGATGGAGACTGGCCATGTATCTCCTCCATGAGAGCTCCATGCACAAGCTTGTTCACGTTTCCTCAAGGCATGTTTGTCTCAGAGCAGCTGGGCTACTTTCATGGTGACACAGGGCTCCATTGCCAGCGTTCCAGATCAGATGCAAGATGGAAGTAGCATTGCCTTGCTGACCTACCCTCAGAAGTCATACAGCATCACTTCTGCCACACTTTATTAGTTATAAATTAGTCACTAATCCACCTACATTCAGTAGGAGAAATATTAGACTTTACTTCATGCTGGGGGAGTGGCAAGATTCTAGACGAACATGTGGGGTTAGGAGATACAGTTGTGGCTCTCTCTATAAAATACAGTCTTCCTCTAGCCCAACAATTTACATTCTTACCACAGGCAAAATGTATTCACCTCTCCCCAAGATTCTTCAAAAGCTTCATCCCATTTAGCACTAGTCTCAGGCTGGAGGTTCATCATTTAATTAGTCCAGGTGCAGTTGAGTCTCCTAAGGCAAATGCCTGAAGCAAAGGACCTGTGAACTGAAGAGACAGGTGATCTGCCATTCACATATTTATCATCTAATCAGACAAACTTAGATTACCTACAATAAAAACTTCCATTAAAGGGAGATGGAAAAGTCGTCAGTCCATAGAAATTCTGAATTCCAATGAGGCACATATTGCCAGTTCTGTGAGTAGGGCTCAGTTCTACTCTCTGAGAGTTGTTCTCCATGGCTCTTGGCTCTGCCCTCTGGCGCCTTATCCCCTCTGAATCATCCTTTTTTTGTATAATAAGCAACCTATGTATAAAACTAAGGAATCTTTTCAGTTTGATTCTTGCCCACACTAGTTCTAGCATCCAAAGACTTCCTTTCATTTTATACTATTTCCATTCCTTTTATTTTTAAACTGGCATTGTTTTCACCAATATAACTTATAAAAACTTTGTGGGTTTTCTATAAATCTTATTGGCTGTCATTCTACTAGACAAAAGTTACTATCACAAATCTTTTCAAAATAATCCCTTCTCTACTTTGGGTTCCCTGTGAGTCTGCTGAAGAACAGTATTCTTAAGATACTTAAAATCCCCATATTGTTTAACAGAGAGGACCTATGAGGCATGCCTTTAAGACACGCAAGGGCCTTTTGTATGTCTTACATATTCTATGAGGTACAGCCTTAGATCTTTCCGAAGTCTTGCCAAATGATCTTGCAGTCCCACCTAGATTTAATCTTTGGCTTGGGGCTCTTTTTTAGTTAGATAATTGTCTGACATCTGGAGAGGCTGGGAATGGCCTGAGTATTCAGGTGGACAAATGGAAGTTACACTGCCTTTTTAAGACCTAGCTAGGGAAATTGTGTACTATCATTACAAGCAAGTCACAGATTTGTCCAAACTTAAGGGGACAGGAAATAAGCTCTACTTCCTAATAGGAAATTTGCAAGATTCTAGAAGAACACATGGAATAGGAAGTATTGTTGTAACTATCTTTGGAAAATGCAGTCTACCTCAAAGCATCACTATAATATGATGAAGCATTTTAAAACAAACTGACTGGTATTTAAAACATGCAAATTACTTAAAAGTAGTTACCCTGGGAAGATATATGCTTTTCCCTAAAAGTTTACTTTTGCGTAAGTCATTTTTTGGAACTCAGTTTTTGGAGTTCCTTTAGAAAAATTAGAAAAGATTCATTATGGCTGAATGCTATGCACTACTATCAAAATTTGTTCATGAAAAATAAATATTTTTATGATAGTTTAATTTTCTTTGCCCTGGGTTTAAGTTTCCAGACAATGGAAATTTCACTGATGATGTCTTTGGGTCCCAGGGAATATAGTCCACAGTGTTTTCCTCAAGTGTTTCTTCAGATACTGTCACCCTGCAAAAGCCAGAGTATAATACAAAGCTTATTTTGTTTAAGAATAATATCCTAAAGAAAAATGACCAAGTGCTTTAAATCGTCAACTCTTCATCTCATTCAAAAGTTAAATAAAGATGTGTGTGGATGGTGTTATGTTAGGTGAAGGATGACTTAGATTAAATGAACACGTAAACTTCTCTCATCAAAACAGTCATGTTCATGATTTAATCATCCAACCCAGAGCTGGAGTGGAATTCAGGAGTGTGTTTCCTGGACAAACTCTGCAATTAATTAGTGTGACTTCTTCAAAGCCTTTGCAACTTCAGTTTAATTTGCTGAAATGAGGGGAGATGGGGCTGTCATCAAGAATTATTTATTGCATATCTTCTACTTACCAGGCACCCTTGTGCAATTTAGTGGTAAAGCAATTTTAATCATGGCACGGTTCGTTGCAGGAGAGTAGCACATAACTTGGACCATGCAATGTACTTTCATACAGAATATTTCTAAAATTATTCAGTGTGATCTGGACTATTAGGTGACTTACTTCTGAGGGGGCCTGTTACACTTAGGGGACCTGTTACACTTTGTACACTTGGCAGGTACAAAGCAGTAATCAGGATTCCTCTTTGTAGCAGAATCTCCTGACAAAATATTTTGAGCTTTTTCTATCTCTCCATTTCCACAACCCCCTAAATGAAAGCACTATCTGAACATCCCTGGACAAAGTGAATTTGGAATTAAAACAACTATAAAAATGCCCCTTCAGAACAACCACTTATTTATGTTTAAGAGCTGTACTCACACCTGAAAGTGCACCAGAATCCAGAGGAAAAGCACATAAAATTCCCAGATGGTTGAATTTTATGCTAAGGGATTTCAATCAGCATTTTAAAATGTCATTCTACCCATGTGATTTTTTTTTTCACAGCCTCAAACTTTGGCATGAAATTGTTTTTTCATATGCGTTAAGATCTGATGAATGTCTGAGGTCATAATTGAGTCAAGAAAGAAACGGTTTTCTATTAAGCAAAACACGAAAGTTCAGAAGTTTATTTTTGTACAGCAAATGGTTTGACAATCCATGTATTCATCTGTCATTTCTCTCATTTTGTGGTTGAGAGCATTTGAAATGCACACGTACGAAATTCCTTCATTTAAATTTCATCTTTGGTTATACTTCTTATGTTACTGCCACGTGACAATATTCAACATTCTAGTTCTTCATTTTCTTGGTATCTTTACCACTAACATCTAAGGATTTAGAGGAAAAAGGAGGAAGTCAAAGTATTCTTCTTAGGTCCTAGAAATTTAGATGTATAACTCTTACTTAGTTTTCTCTGTCCTACCTGTACTTTTCCTCAGCAGTCATATATGGAAAGCAATTATTCCAGTCACTTCTCCTTCAAGTTCAAAGAGTTAACTACAAAGTTCATCTCTGTCTCACTTAGGAGTTATCATATTTAAAGTTTAGTTTATTTCACTTATACTAGAGTTTTAGTTTATTGTACCTTTGTAAAATAAAATAACACAATTGGAAATGTGATTAGTCATTGTTTTGCAGATTTGAGTCAGGGAATTTGCATTTAGTATTTAGGAAACTATGATACTATTACTATTAATAACAATGATTACTTTTATTGCATTCTTACTATGGGTGAGTCACCAAGCTAAGTACATCATCTTATCTCATGTCTCCAAGGATCCTAGGAGGTAGGCCATATTAAAAAAATCAACATTTCACAGGGAAAGCAAATGAGTAATTTCCCAAGTCAGCAGTAAGAAAGTGGCAAACCTGAGGGTTGAGCTCAGATATGTCAGGCTCTGAAACCAATGCCCTTAACCTCAGTGAGATGTACCAGTGTTTCTCAACTGGAAATGGTTTTGCCCTCTCCCCACTGGGGACATTTGACAACTGAGAGGCTTGCTACTGGCATCTAGTGGGTACAGATCAAGGATGAGGACAAATATCCTACAATGCACAGGACAGTCACACACAGCAAAGAATTATCCAGCTCCAAATGTCAATAGCACCAAGGTTGGGAAGCCCTGGTATACTCAGACGACCTGAAACTTTGACTTTGTTTACCATGTAGCCTTCAAGAGAAAGTCTATTCAAGTTTATAGACTCCAGCTGAACTTGACCTCATTGACTCTGGAAAAGAGTGTGTTCTATAGTTAAGTAACCAAATTTATTCTTTGACAACAGAAAATACACGTTAAAATTTTTACAACATTTGAGTTGCAATTTAATCAAGGTCAAGAAGCCAAGTCAAGTTGGTATTAAATTTACATTCAAAACTCATAAGCAACAACATTGAGCATATCAGAAAGGCAAAGGTGTGTGAATTTATATCTTTTAAAGTGAAAAATTAAGAAACTATTGCTGTAATTTTTTTCAGCTGGAAAAATCACTATTTTTTCCATTGATTTATATATTCTCCAGAATCTTCTATACTTATGTAAATCACATTATTGAGTTCTAGATCGTCCAAAAAATGGTCTCAATCAGTAAAATCTTTAGACTTAAAACAACCTAGTTTAGAGCAGAGATTCTGAAACAGAACTGGCCACATTGTATAAATCCAAACACCTCACAAAGCAGACTGTAGTGCAGCTGACACTTTTGTAGTGCAGCTGGCTTTATCTAAGGAAGCAGTGCATTGATTTACTTTCTGGCTTAGTATTCTTATCTCAAAGTGGACCAGAGTTCCAATCCATTTCTGGACTGAGTCCTTCTCTACTTTTTTGCAGAAAGTCTCCATTCTTTAATCCAGTCCATGCTTTATCAAAGTCAGGGATTTCTTTCTTCCCTCTCCAGATCACTAAAGAGACCCAACTCCTTGGTCTGGATGTATCAATTAGGGTTGTAGCATTACAAGCAACAGACATCAGCAAGATCAAAAAACAAGGCTTCAAAACGAACAGTAACTGGAGCAACTAGGGATAGCCAGGGAGGAGAGACTGATGAAAAAGTCTCTTCAAAATGCCATTATTGAGATAAATCCATTTGAAAAATCTTCAATCTTTGTGTCACTCAATTCATGTTCCATAGAGTATCTGATTTTCCTTGGTTGGGCCAAATCTGTACTCTAAGCCAGGGGAGGACAGGGCACAGTGATTGAGATTCTCATTCATCTCATAGGGAAGGGGACATTGCTCAGAGAAAAATTGCGATGCTGCTAGATGAAGGAGACTTCTAGTCAAGCAGAAATAGTAGCTTTAACTACAGTACATTACTTTTTTCCTCTGCCAATTATCTTGAAACCCTGAGAAACATATTTTTGCATCTTCTAATTTTCATACTATATCTCTTGATGCCTCCACCAGTTCTTTACTATCACATGCACATAATGGCCTATTCCTGCCCTCTCCTTATATTACCCCATAGTTCCCCCTTTTCCCTGCTACCTCCTGCTCTGTGGAAATCCAAGGATAGGAATTGGGTATCTATAAAACTGTACAAGGACGGGGAAATTTAATAATTGTCTCCCTGGATATTTGAGAAGGTGTTTTTCACATCATATTTCATGGTACTTCAGGATTCCATGCTGTATTTATAAGGATTATATTTGGTTTTAGTGCAGACTCTCGCTGTTATATCCATGACTGATTCCAGTGTCACCCAGAAATTAGGGAATAAAAGCAGGAAAAAAGAGTGTAACCCACCATAATACAGAAGGCACACATCACAAGGGAATGCAGACATTAAAATAGTCTGATGAGACATGATTCTTAATTTCATCTGAAACCCTGGCCATGGTACCAGAGTAGAAATGTAAAAAGCTGAGAAAACCTGACACACTGTACTTTTGCGGTAACACGTATGCGGAGCCAGATTTGTCATATATAAAAATAACGTGTGTTGAGTACTGTGTATGCATGTATAGAACCAGGGAAGGAATTGGGGAAGAAAACCAATATGTAGCAATTTTTTCATGTATGATAAAACCCGATTTAACAACCTTGTTTATGATTTGAAGTGATGAGAAAACATATCATAAAATAACATTTACAAAGAAAGGAATTTTAAAAGCAGAGATAATGAAACATTTTCTCTCTATAAACATCTTATTCTTCCCTGAAATCACAAACAGCTGCAGTATATTTCGACTAATTACAACTGAATCATAGGAAACACAGCATGATAAGAACCCTAAGTGGTATCAGTATGGTGCAAGTTGATTTTAAATGCTCAAGTTCAATGTAATTCGGGTGTTATTCACACTTGGGTCATCAATTTTAAAGAAATAATACTAGTGTTAATTTGGGTCATTTGCTAATGTAGCTAAATATCTTTAGCCCTGTGGAATATTTTAATAAATGGAAAAGCATTATTAGTTCAGATGTTGCTTATTAAGAATTTATAGTTATTATATACTGGTGGAGTTTATCTTTGCATTATAAGTGGAAATGGAAAATATTTTTCAAAGAAATGTTTGTTTCTTTAATGGTAAAGGCTGTTTTCAGGCACCAGTATAACATCAGAGATGTGTTCCTTTACATGTAAAATTACAAATTTAAGACTTTGGAGGGTCCTTACAGATGAAAAGTATACCAGGAGGGTAAATTTACTTATCTGATAAATAGACTAGCAACTAATTCATCTGATCCTTAATCTTTGCCTTGCAAACATACATATCTCTTTTCATGACTCTTACCCCTTAAACTGGGAATTTACAGGCTCAGAGACTGGGACACATTCAGTTCTAGTCTCCCTTCTTCATCATGCTCTCACCAAGGGTCCAGGGCTCCCCACTAACTGCGTCTTGTGATAAATGTATAGAGAAAACACAGCACAATACATTATCCTGAGCACATATGCTGCTGCCGAGACAAGGAGAAATAGAGTTAAAACCGCAAAACAATACAAGGTCCTAGATAACAAAGAGGTAGATTAAGACAGACAGGCTCTAAATGCCATGTTGAGTGAATTAACTGAAAAGGGAGCCAGGGTGATTTCACAAAGGGCGCCTTCAGCCACTTTCACATTTTCCCTGGCATGCAAAACCAGAAACTGGATTGCAAAACCTGAAGACAGTAGCGAACTCTGAGGCCCAGTGTATCCTTGTCACATAAACAGAATCGTCCTTTTCACCGAAACTTCAAAACATCTAAGGATTTTCAAGTCTCTTCTTCAACCTGAGAATTAGTTATATTCCAATATTTATGTTATTTCAATATACAGTTCCGTCCCCCCCCCTCCGCCAAGATTCTGATGAATTAGAGTCATTTTAAAAAGGCACTAAAATCTTATGAGACTATGATATCTTACCTACATTTCTAACAGGTAATTAAATTGCAGACCTGTGAAATTTTCAATTACTCCATTAAAGTAGCATTTCCTTTTCACCCTGAAAATAGTGAGCAGTAAGGCCGGGTTCTTACTAACAAACCATTCATTACCTTTCACTCAGAGGGCAAAACTGCCTGGGACTGGGAAAGTGAGCAATGACAACGTAATTATAAATGAATTCATTGACTATCTATTGCCTGTTTCTTTTTTTGTTTTTTGGGTTTTTTTTTTAAATTGCCTATTTTTTAAAAGAGATTCTTAGAACTCTACTGGACTAATTGGCCTTCCAACATTTCTATCTAGTTCCTTTATACCCTTTTGCTTGGATCTTATCCTGAATCCTTCCTGCTACGTCTCCTCAGTGACAACTGCTTCCCCTCTGATTTCTCCATGTTGTCCCTGTCACCGTGTTCCTTAAGCCAGAATAATAATAGCTGAGACAGACTCTCCCCTGCCAACATCACCACTTACTGCTACCTGTTTTTTTTTGTTTCAATTATTCTGTAATTTAATGTAACATATATTGTATTTCATGTTCTAGACTCCTATTGATTTTGACATAATATTACACTCAAGAGTTTATATATGCTTTGTTTGGCAAGGTGGAGAATAATGTTGAGTAAGTCATATTATGCTTCCATTTTTATGTTTATGTCATATGGGATAGCAGTACCTTTCCTTCATTCATCCTGTGAAAATGAGAATCTGTGATGTGCTGAAGCTGCCTTTAAACACCAGGAACTGTTTTTTTTCATGGATATTGAGATAACTGTATTGCACTACAGCTTGAGTGACTTATTTGGTTTTTGTGTGTGTGTGTGGGGGGGGGTTATTATTATTAGCTTCAGGTGTACAAAACAATGTAATTGTTACACAGCACAATACATTATACACAAAGTGATAATCCCCCTCCCCCAAGCTACTACCCCTCTGACATCGTATAAAGCTGTTACAATTCCATTGACTCTATTCCTTAGGCTGTACTCCACATCCTGTGAGTATATATATACTAAATTATAGTTGACACTCAGTATTGTTCAGCTTCAGCTTCAGGTGTACAGTGCAGTAGTCAGGCACCTACACCGTCCATGAAGTGGTCTCCCTATTAAGACAAGTGTCCACTGCTGTTTTTGTAAGTCATGGCCAAATGCTCTAGAGACATACATATTTGTCTAATCTGCTTGGTTGTCAGCACCTACATCCGACATAGCTCCCCAGTGCCTTTTTCGCTCTAGAAGGTGAATCTAGTGCCACCTCAGAATCTGTATACCATCGGCTGTCTCAGACTAAGTACTTTTTTGTGCCTCTTTAAATAGTTTAAGGCTAGAATAATCGTGTCCCACTAATCCCCTACACAGTCTTCTTAGTGTTCAGTTGTATCTCATCCTATATTTGGGCAATGTTCTCAACCTCATTTTCATTATAAAAACTTTCAAACAGGAAAGTTAAAAAAAATGGTACAATGAGCATATGCCCACCATCCAACAAACCTATAATTAACATTTACCATATTTGTTTTATCTATCTGTCTTGCTGAATCATTTGAAAATAATTTCATAGATAATGTTCTTTATAAATATTTCAGCATGCACACAGAAAAAGGGCATTCTTTTACATAACCATAATACTGTTTAACACATAAGATTATTAGTAATAATTTGTTAATCGACTGTTATCTATCAATTTATCTAATCTACCAATCTAATTTACCCTGTTTTCCCCAAAAGACTCTTACAGCTATGTTTTCAAACCAGGGTTCAATCAAAATTCACATATTTCATTTGGTTGCTACATCACTTTAGTTTCTTTTAATTTAGAACATTTATTATTTCTTTTTTATGGTACTGACTTTTTTATGAGGGTAGAGCAATTGGCTTGTAAAATATGTGACTTTCTATATTTGTCTGATGGTTTTCTTGTTGGGTTTAGACTTACTCCTTTACACCCTGTATTTCTTATAACCTGGAAGTTAGATCTAAAGCCTTGATTACATTCAGGTTAAGCATTTTTACAGAAATACGTCATCTGTGATTTTGAGCACCTTATATTGCATCACATCGGGAGGCATATAATGTCAGGTTTCCCCCATTGGATATGAAAATTTAATCACTTCTGGTGGTTACCACCAGATCTCTCCATTGTTACGGTCTGCTTTTCCCTTTGCAATTAGCAAGTAAACTGTGGGGTGAATGAACTGTTGAGAATAGTACCATGCATTTTCCAATGACATTTCACTTAAGAGTTTATTATTCTTCGATGATCCTTTATGGGCTCAATTGTTACACTGGGATCACAACATTGTGATTCTCTTATCATTTCTTCTACACTTATTTATTGGCTGTTAATCTTCTGCAAAGAGCTTTCCATAGGAAAGTGGGCATGGGCAATAACTTTTCCCAAAAAGATAAATACATTCTTAATTATTTTCTTTTAATTATCAATTTTTAAAGTAAAAAGTTGGTATGTTAGTTACCACCGGTAGTGACCAATATGTTCGTCCTCTGCCCTTCCCCAAATGCTTGTCTCTGTGTCTCTCATTTTCTTTCTCTTTCTTTCTCTGAGAACCACTGTGGACTTATGAATTTTGATATATATAGTGTTTTACAATCAATGATAGTGGCTAGTGCCAGTAAAAAAATATATACAAATGTGTGGTTTAGACTATTGATTTTGACATAATATTACACTCAAGAGTTTATATATGCTTTGTTTGGCAAGGTGGAGAATGTTGAATAAGTCATATTATGCTTCCATTTTTATGTTTATGTCATATGGGATAGTAGTATCTTACTATCCCTTATATATACACACATATACACACACACACACACATATGTACGTATATATACATACATATATAATATTTCATATGGGTGTTTCTAATTAAAATTAATATTATAGGTCTTTAATTTTTTATATTTGTATCTTTTTATAATGAAAATTTTGGTTCCTAAGATATTTACTTACTTGTTTTATCCTAGCATACAAAATAGGTTCTAAGTTATAATACTAATAACAATAAAACTATTGAGGAAAATTTAAGATTTATTTGAAGTGCTTTTTGAGCTTAGGATATATTCTAAGATGACAGTCTTAAAAATATCATCAAAATCAATACTGTATCCAAAGTCACTTGAAATGATTTTCTCTCTGAGTTGTATTACTAATTTAAAATAGAGTTCAGTTTATTTATTTTGGTTTCTTTTCAATTCCAGGGTTTAACATTTTCTATTTTTAAAATCTTTTAATATAATACATATGATATTTACATAGTTCAAAAGTCAAAATTACATAGATTGAAAGATGTACTCAGAAAATTCTTGCTTCCTCCCCCCTCCAGTGGCTGTTATTGTCTTCCTATTCATCTACTATAGGTCACCATTTTTAAAAGTTTTCTTTTGCAACACACACACACACACACACACACACACACACACACACACTGTTCTGTATCTTCCTTTTCTACCCAACAATACCTCCTGAGTATTATTCCACATCAATACATAGAGATAGTCTTCATTTCCTGTGAGGTCTGCAGAATATTTCATCTGGTATGTGTGTCATAGATTATTCCACCATCCCTGCTGATGGACATCTAAATTACTTTCAACCTTCTGCTATTACAAAAAAAGAAAAAAAAAGAAAAAAGAAAAAGAAAGCATCAGTAAATAACCTTGTGCATATGTTGTTTTGTATGTGTGGAACTATGTCTCTTTGGGAAGATTCCTGGAAGTGAGGTTCTTAGTTCAAAGGAAAATGTGAAGATAATTTTGTTAGATACTATTAAATACTCCTTCAGAGGGGCTGTAGCATTTTGCACTCCCATCAGTAATGTATACCTGACCGACTTGTTTCCAGTGTTTGGATACGTGCCAGTCTGATAGGTGAGCATATCTCAGTGTAGTCTTAATTTGGATTTTTCTTATGAGTGAGATTAAGCATTCTTTCGTGTGCTCAAGAGCCATTCATCTCTCTGTTTATCAACTGTCCATGTCGTTTACTCAATTTTCTACTGGGGCCTTGAACTTTCCATTCACTATGTAAAGATCTTCTTATATATTAGAACAGAGTAGTGGTTCTCAACTGGGGATAATTTTGCCTCCCTCCCTGCTCTCCTCCCTAGGATATTTGGCAATGTCTGGAAGCACTTTTGGTTGTCACACTTGGGGAGGGGGTGCTACTGGTATCTGGTGGGTAAAGGCCAAAGATGCTGCTAAACATTCTACAATGCACAGGACACCCCAACAAAGAATTATCTAACCCCAAATGTTAGTAGTGCTGAAGTTGAGAAACACTGGATTAGACTTTTTTCTGTGATGTAAATTGCAAATATTTTCTCCTGATTTGTCCTCTGATTTTGCTTATAATAGAAATGCTTTTTCTTTTTAAAATAGTTCACTTTCTCATTCTTTCCTCTTATGGCTTCTATATTTTAAGTCATAGTTAGAAAGGCTCTGCTAGCTCTTAGGTTATAATAGAATTCACTGTGTTTTCTTTTAGAACTGGTGTGGTTTTACATTTTACATTTATGTAAAATTAATCTTGGAATTAATCTTAAGGTACTGTTTGAGGTAGGACTCAGTTTTTTACTTTTCCTAAATGGTTATCAAGATGTATCAACACCATGTATTCTAAAGGTCATTTTTCCCCCCAGTGATTTGAGATGCCAACTTTATCTTGGACCCAATTTCCATACATACCTAAGTCTATTTCTGGACTTTCTATTTGCTTCACTCTCCTTCTGTCTATTCATGGACCAATACCACACTGTTTTTATTCTAGAGGCTTTACAACAGAGGGAACATGAAGCAGAGGATCAGTTATATAGATGATAAAATAGTAAAAAAAGCCAAATGGGGAAGTGAGGTGACCTAGAGACTAGCAAAGGTAGGAAGCCATTAGCATTCCTAGGCTAAGCAACACAAGGAGATGGTGGTATTATCAGAGCCCAGAGGCCAACAACACCAAGGCTGTAATAATGGAACCATGGAGAAGAAACAGTCCCTAATGGAGATGCTTCCCAAGGCAGAAAGAGAAAGAGAGAAATACCACTGGCTTCTCGCGACCTAAAACTTTCCAGTCTCTCAGAAGAGCTTCCCCTTGGCTATTCAAGTCTACCCAGAAACCAGCTGGTTGGAATTTGGGGGAAACAGCCCACCGGGGTCAGCCCCGGTGATATGGAGATGAACAGGAGAAGAGCTGGGATGGGATCTTTGGGCAGACAAGTCCAGGTCCCGTGATACTGCCCTTCTTACTTCACAGGCTACCTCTGTTGATATGTGAAGGGTTATTTTTACTGTTTGTTTTGTTTTTCATCTGTTGACTTGTTATTGTTTGTCTTTTGTCATGTTTTTACCCATTTTTTTGTTTCGGTATGACCCTTATTTTAGCAATTTTTTTTCCTACCTATACTCAAACTTTCCAGGATCGTCTGAACTACCTAGAATGTCACTTTCTCTATCAGGAGAGGTACTTGATAGAGATCACCACTTCCAGTCTCACCCACGGTCTAGGTCCCTTGTTTCCAACTCCCCGGTATTCAGCACCGTGAGCTACCAAATCTTGGCCTATTCTGAAAATTGTCTCCCTTAGAACTGGATCACATACCACCTTTAGACCCAGGGAAGTGTGGCCCTGCCATCAGGAGCCCCAAGCTTTGGAGGGCCTTCTTCGAGAGTTTTCTGAGACCTTCCTCAGTGCCTTGGAGTGACTGGGGCTGACAGTACCTGACAATGCCATCTAGGCCTTGCTCCCTGAGCCCAGCCCAGGACCCACGTGGGTTCTGGTTCCCATTGCTTGCCTTTGAGACACTCTGTAACTCTATCTTCTGCACGTAGAATGACCAGATGCCCCCAGGAGCTCTGGGAGTGACAGACTTCTGCGTTGTCCCAGGGCCAGTCCCAGTGATAAGAGGGGAGCCTGCTGAGTGGGTCACTTGCTGCCTGCAGCAGTGTTTCTTTTGTGTTAGAACATGAAACTGGTCCACCAGAGCAGTGCTGACATACTGATTTGGCACTGACATACTCACTCATGTCAGACGCAGGACAAGTTCCAGGGCTCTGGGCCACCAACCATCTGTCCCTCACCCTTAGGCATGAGCTGTGGGACTGTGCATCAGCTGTCACTGGTCCATGTTTGATCACTATCACCTTCAGTGTACAGCATTTGGGGGCAGCAGGGACTACAGGAGGCTTCCTAGACTCTATGTAGTCCCTGCCACGAGCACCCAGCGTGCTTGCCCCAGTCCCTCTGTAGGCTCCATGCCATGTGTCAGGTACTCCCCTGGGGAGAGCCATCCTGTTCTCCTCTGGGACCTTTGAAGACTCTTGCTCAGCATTGCCAATGGGCCCTTCTGACCAATGTTCTCCAAATGATGCAGTGATGGTGTGCTCTCCAGGGCAAGTCTAAGCCATGCTGACTGAAGGATGGACATTCCTTTTGCAGAAACTTCTCTTCTCACATTTTCCCCAGGCCTCTTGCCTATCGTCCCCACTGGTGGCAGTTTCTGGAAGGTGAGAGTATAGACAACATCAACATCAAAAGCAATCCTATTTTTAGGATTGCAAAGATTTTGGCCTAAGTAGTTCAAGAGAAACATGGCTGGAAGATATGTGGAGTTTGTGCTATAAAATTGAAGTCAGTAAATTTAACATGACCAGGAAACAAACTGTCGTTCTAATTTTCTGGAATACTCTGGGAATGACTTGTATTCATGGTCATCATCAACAAAGCATGGTATCAGCTTTGAGAGTCACTGAAGTCAGAATTTGCAGGTGGCATGATAAGTGATGCTATGTCATGAGTACCAGCATTAAATAAATGGCACTAGGACTGCAAGTACAAAGGATCTGGGTTGTTGAAAGATACACAGGTTCCAAAGAACTATGACAATAACAATAACCACGTTGCTACCTTTTTCTCATGCTGGGAGATATGAACTTGGTTAGGAACAGAACATATGACAGTGAGGAACATGAAGATATGGTTCCTGGATCTGATCAGATGGAGGTTGTGACCAGACACTATAAAGAATCTTCATGTGCAGTGATTGTACAATAAACAAAAATGTAACTACCTTTTCTCTACCCATTATTTCTTTGATAAGTAACTATCCTTTAAATGGGTCCATGCTGTTTGTAATACATTTAAATCAAACTCTATAGAGACCGGAGTCCCACAAAAAAACAAATATTTGCCTGGGGGCTTGTGTACCTTGTGGGTGGTCCTGGTTGGACCTTCCTCTTTGGGGTTGGGGACAATGCCTCACGTTCCTCTTGGGTGTGCAATTTCCCTCCTCCTCAACATGGTGAGAGCCGTGAAGCCAACCTTGTTGGTTTCGGATGTTTATTTCTCCCACTTAGATGTAAATTGACTCTGTCCAAATTATGCTCTGGCATGTGTTATGATGATTTTATTTGCTCCCCTTGATTTGATCTGAAAGTTTTATTGAATAATAGTGGAGGGATTCAGTTAGGAAGCTTATATTATCCTATGAGAATTGAAACTCAAGGGTAAATTCACATTTTGTGGGGCTTGAATCATATATAATTTTGGAGGCTGTGTTTAAGAAGAATATTTTTTTAATAAAGAAGAATGTTATATAAGTAATTAGGTATGGGGCTCTGTAAGGTTTTGGTGTAAGTTAGAGGTCCTGAAACTGAAGCAGTGTGAGCTTCATGGTAAATCTGTCATTGCTGGAATGCCAATTAAAAAAAAAAATTCTCAGTGCAAAATATTGTCTATCTCTTCCAAATTTTGCCATGTTAAATTTCTACCTCTGAGATCCTGTATTTATTATACTCTACGTATATTATTCATTCCTCTTGGCGTCATGTCATTTGTAAATTAGCATTTAATCTATGATTTTATTTAAATCATTATAGACAATAATGCATAAGTCAGTGGAAGATTTTACTAAATGGGTTTATTGAAACGTGTGTTACTAAGGGAAATAATCCCTTCCCTCCTTTCCTACCCAGTCTCTATTTTCTCCTTTAAATCCAACTTCCTGCCATCCTATACTCATCTTTTTTCACTAAAAGTGGAGATTGGGAAGTCTACTAAATATTTATTTATAAGCTAGGTAAAGGAAGGTGTTCTTTGTCTGCACTGGCCATAAAGAGGTGAGAGGAAAATTCACTTAATCTTTGTAAATATTTTATGATTTCAGAGAAGATTTGACAGTTTCTAATAATTCTTCCAGTTTCTAATAATTTTCAGACATCATTGAGATGTACAATTTGACTCCAATGGAATACATAATTATTTAATCTAAGATCAACTTACTTTGGGTATATATCTAACATTTCCCTTAATTTAGTAATCAAATATGAACAAAGACATCTTAGGAGTTATTTTCCTCCTCCTAGACCCCTACTGGGATAAAATGTATCTTTTAGAGGTTATTGAACTCTTCAGAGGAGAAAATGCAGAAATTAGCAGATAATTTGATTCTGTAAAGGTATATAACTATAAAAAGTATACTGAGGCTTGGTAGATAAAATGCATATTTGGAATAAACTTCCAAGAACTTCATAGAAATTTTTTTTTTAATTATGTGGTATAATGAATTAGAACACCGTGGTAAAACACAAAAAACATAAAACAAAATACCTCATGTTCTTGTTTAATGTCTGCTTCTAACTATTTGTGTAACTTTGGATATGATATTTAGTATTTTTAAATATTAGGCTGTGACCTGAAAGGACATACTAATTTATTCCATTCATTAGGTTGTGCTTTAACATGAAGAGTTTGAATTCCGAAATCCTATTTCCTGACCTTTAGCCACTTACCTTGGGCAAAGAATTTTATGTCTCTAAGCCTCAGTTGCCTTATCTGTAAAGGAAGGATCTACCTCATAGGTTTTTTTGTGCAACTTAGATAATATATGTAAAGTGTTTAGCAGAGAAATTGGCAGGTAATAGAGTCCATTCATTGTTGGCAGTTATAATAAGGTTTTATTAGGCCAAGTTATTTTCTAGGCATAGATAAAATTGCTAAGGAGGCAAATGTCATTAAATGCCCTCCACTTTTGAATGTGCTGATAGATTTTAGCAATATGCCGCTTCAGTTCATTATGTCCTGTGATGCTTTAGAGTGTTGGCTACATGATGTTATTATAATTTTCTTCAAAATTATTCCAGATTTATAACATTCTTAGACAACGTCTATTATCTTCCCTACATCATATGTATGTTTTGCTTTTCCTTTTTCTGGCATTTGGAATTTACATAGAAGCTTTCATGTATTGACATAGGTACTTAGATAGTCATCTCCTTGATTATGTATGTAAATATGAAGGAAATGTGAAGATAAAATATAAAGCACATAATTTAAAATTAAATTTTCTTTTAAATTAAATGTAATCAGATGCTTAGCACTTCTCCACTTCCAGTGCTGTTATAAAGCATAAATAAATCGTTATCCCAACATTGATAGAATTTTAGAGGTTTTAAATAATGAATTCTGTCCAGTTAATTAGAAGACACCATACAGATATTCAAATTTGACCATTCAGGCAGACAAAATTCACTAAATCCTATTAAAGCTAATTTATCAACCAAATCATTTTGACCATACGTTGACAACAGTGCTAGGTGATTAGCTCCAAACTATCCATCTGTTTGTACCATTAACACTTAGATTCTTAAACGCTCAATTCTGAGAAATAGCTTCATATGCATCTATTAACTTCCTTCCATCTATTAAACACACCTTTCCTTTCCTTCTCTTCTCTGTCTTATTTTAGCTGCTCCAGTGAAATACCAAGCATCAAAGAAGGAGCAAAAGCCCTGATAATAAAGAGTTGCTTAATAAAATGTTTGGAATGAGACTTTCAAAAATAGTTTCTTTTTGTTAGTTTAATAAAAAGTACACCTAGTTCTTGATTAGTCAGCTATTGCTGTGACAACAAACCCAAAAGTCTTCATGACTTACAACAATGAACATTTATTTCTTCCTCACAGGGTTGTAGGTTGGCTGGACTCTGCCAGGCAAGAAGAGGTTTAGCTGGGTTTGTGTCCGTTCTTCTATTCCAGGTGTCTTTATTCAGGGACCCAGGCTCAAGAAGCAAGCACTATTGGGGGCAGGCTGTGCTTATGGCAGAGGGATAATGTTAAGAGAGTGAGAAGAGGCATGGAGCACCTCTTAACACCTCTCCTTGCATCACCACAGTGGCCTCTTCCACCCACCCACATTCTGTAGGTCAAAGCATGTCACATGGCAAGCCTATAGTCAGTGAAGCAGAGGTTATACTTCAACCCCAGGGAAGCTATGCTGAGGGAGAAGATGAATAATTGTGAATAAGTAATGCAGTCTTTTCTAGTACCTATATTATTTTGTATAAGACGTTTGGCCTTCAGAATCCCCTACATTCACACACGAATCATTAGGTCTTTTTTATGTACAAAGTAGGGTCAGAGACTTTTAGCATTTTAGAGGTGAAGGGACTTGGAAGAGTCAGTAATCCTGTTGCTTCATTAAACAGATAAAATAGAGTGATGTTAAGTGACTCTTGCCCATGATTAGATTCTGGATGTGAAACCCAGTTTTCCATTCTTCACAATCAATGCGTTATGCTGCCAGTTGGGTAATTACTTCATCTAGGTCACTCAGCTCCTGCTTGAGATAGGATTTAAACCCAGAAGTGTGGTTACATCCGCACCGTTAACCATTCTGTAAGAATGGATGCAATACAGCGTGCATTACTTATAATGCTAAAAAGTTGTCCATCAATAGGAAAAAGTAAAAGAAATTAAGTTATATTTAAAAGATATAATTTTATTTAGCCATGAAAAAAAATGACACTTTTAAAAAACTTTTAGGGACATGGGAAATATTTATACCATAATATTAAACAAATAAAGCTGAATACAAATCAGCATATATAAAATAAATCCAATTTCATTATTAAAAAGTGTTACACATATACATATGTACCATACGTATTTATGTACATATAAACACATTTCTGTATACATATTCATTTGACATTTGTTTTGCTCACTAGATTCTGAGTTGATGAGATGGTGCTTGGTTGGTTTACAACTATACACCTAACAAATACCGCTGTTCCTGGACCTAATAAATATGAAGTGTTTTAATTGAATGAATGAATGGCCAAAAAAGTCTGGAAGAACATACACCAAAATGCCAGCAGTAGTTTTCTCTCAATACTGGAATTACGGGCTATTTTAATTTTCTTTGTAATACTTTTAGGTACTTCCAAAATTCTCTCTAGTGAACATGTATAGATTTAACTGACGTAGGTTTTTAGAGTGAAGCAGGTTGTAAAGGGAAGCTGCATTTAACAATTAACAGCCAACTGTCTTAGATGGCTTAGCCATCAATCTGCTGGAACATAGGAAACTGAATCAGACGATCACCAGAGATTCCTGTTAGATGCAGGCTGCCTGGTATACCAGGTATCGATTTACTGTACTTCACTGCAAATTTATACTCCATTGCCTGTTCTGCAAAAATAGGGGTGAGCCCTTTAAATATTCTTCCTTTGCGAGGCTGCGCAATGCTTTGTCAGTTGAGGGCACTGGACACATCGTAGGAGAAAGGGGTGTTCTCCTTCCTGGTCCTTGAGTGCTGACCTGCAGGCTCCTGCAGTGTGTGGTGATTGCAGCCTGAAGTTCACCCCAGCACCCACCTTGGCCAGTTGTATATTGGGGTGACTCCAGTGAGACACCTCCCTATGCACAGTTTGTGCTAGCATCCTAGAAAGCAGATTTCCAGCAAGTTTTAGAAGGCAGATCTTCATCAGCTTATTATGGCAGGGCACCCTGCTCAGTGCCTGCCATTCAGGGAGCCACTTTTGTTCCCTCCCTCCCTGAGAGGTCTGCATCAGCCTTGCGGGTAAGGGACATCTTCCTTAGGACACCATCAACCTCTGGCCTAGGTTAGAGCCTGCTCTTATATCTGCTATTCCTACACTCTGTGGAGTTCCTTTTACTCCTTACTAGCTAATCCCTCCATGTGCCAATCACTTGTTACAATAAATAGTTCTTTATATATTAAACTTTTCCTGTTCAGATTACTATGTGGTTTCTGTCTCCCAGTTGGATCCTGATTGATACACCGAGGTTTCGTGAATTTCAGTAATTTTATTACAATTTCCATCCTCCTCTCTTCACTAAAACAAAGGTAAAGGATATAACTAACATACTTCAAGGGGTATGTTTATTACTGAAGTCAAGAACCATAAGTTTCAAATATGGAAAAGGAGATATAAAGAAAGTGTCTTCAAGGCATACAAAATTCCAAATGAGTAGGTGCATGGTGTAAGCTGGGTAAATATCTCTTACACAGGGAAGAAGGAAATATAAGTTGTTAAAGAAAAATATCCCCTTCTGCAATGGTAAACAGTAGGAAAACAAAGCTATTAGTAAACGGTATAGAAGGAAAACTATCAGAAGACAAAATGATGTATGCAAATAAGAAATAAAATTTGAATATCTATATAGAGGCCACCAAATCAGAAAGCCAAACAAGCAGAAGCTCCTTTTTTTTGCAGTAGAGTAGTGCTTATTAAATTCTAAATAATACGATTCTTTCGAGTTAGTGTCTACTCGAAGGACAATGAAAAAAGTCATATAAAGAACAGAATGAACCCAAACTTTTGTAAAGGAATAAATTTGCCACAGTAAAAAAATAAATAAAACTTTGCAAATGCAGATCTGAGCTAATTATTAAAATCAATTACACACAGAAATTTGCATTGAAACTGAGGAAATAATTCTAGCACTATTTTACTTTGTTTTTACCAATTATGAAAGCTGAAGCATATTTATCTTACTTCATGGAAATTATTGAGAGGATGTAGAAATTCCACTGGCTTAAGTCTTTGATGGCCTGGTTTTTAAATTGGGTATTGAAAGAAGTGGTTATTTACAAATATCTTGAGATAAAAAGTTTGTCAGTGAAAGGAAATATTACATGTAAAACATTGAACATACTATATTGCATATAAGTACACAATAATACTAGATATCATACTGTCATGTAGTTATTAATGGTCATAGAGCCAAAGATCATATTGACCTTTTAATGGCATATCACACATTATTATTTATTTGTTCAAAATGCCTTTGAGTTGTTTTCTATAAAGGAATGGTGGAAGATGTAAAGATTTTTGTACATGCTTGTACCCTCCCAACTTCCTAATTCCCTATCCTAACGATTATTTGAATCATACATTTACCTTTTACTCAACTGAAAGTCAACAAAAACTTCTAAGGTTTATTTTTTTGTCAACTGTTGTTATTTCATAGGACCCATATCCTTTACTTATGCCATTGATTTTGCAACCTAAGTCCACTGTCTAATTTTATCCACTTTAATATTGTGGGTGTTTGGTTCAGTGGTCCAGGACTCAAGGTCATTTTGCATTTGTTGCATTAGCTCTCTTTCCCAATGTTATGTCAACCATGGATTTGATAAGTATATTTTGGGTATTCATCCAGATTAGAGATGAGTGGCTCCAATTTAATGACTGCCTATTATATGCCAGATGCTATACATATATCACCTCACCTAATGCTCACCATGAAGAAATACTGAGACTCAGAGAGATTCAACATCACATACAAAGAAAAAAATAGAAAAAAGCTTTGAATCTAGATCTTTGATTTTGAGCACATGCTTTTGTTATTATATTTGTGGTTCCAAATGCATAAGAAATCACATGGGGAACAATGATATACATTTTTAGGCTTTAACCAGTAGGGTCTGATTCATTAGGTCCGGAGTAGAACCCAGTAATCTGTATTCAAGAATGGCTACACTACTCCATAAGGTCCCTAAGGAACAGGAAAGGGTCTACGGCTCATATGAGATCCCTGTAGCATGTTACTAAAGATCCATTTATTACTACTCTCTGGGTACAGTGCCTCACACTGTGCTATAATTTAACCTATATTTACTATTTAGTTAATAAGATTTTTGTGATCCTTCCTTTATCTTGCATGGAAAAGAAGAGAACCCAGTGTGCCAATAAGGAGCTTAGCTGAAATCAATATAACCTGCAGGAACATAAATTCATCCTTTCTTTGTACTATAATCCTAGTAACTTCAATGGAAAAGAAAATTACTTTAGTGTTTAATTACTCGCCTCCATTATGGTGTAAAATGGATGCCTGAAGCGATAGGGTTATACAGCAAGAAGAGTAAGCGCTGGTAGGGAAAATGAGAGCAACTTACAGGCAAATTCACCCTTTTCCCAATTCCTCTGAGAGCTGGCACTAGGAGCTAGAGGAGAAAGCAGCAGGCTAGTATCATCCAGGGAATGTTCTGTAGAGAAAGTGGATGGGACATGAGCTGAAACCTTAAGGAATGAGCAGGTGCTGGCGTAAGGATGGAGAATATAGCAAGCAAATGAAAAGAACAATGACGACATCCAGGAATTGCCACGGTAGTGAAAGAGATCAAAAGGAAACTAGACTGACCAGAGTTAGGGCTTATGACCTGGAATCCTGGGAGAGGAGATGAAATTAGACCAATAAAGAGAAAGCATTAAAAGCACAAGAGAAGAGATTAAATTTAATTTGCTATGGCCAGAGGGACTCATCATAGGTTTTTGAGTAGGAAGTGACATGAAAAAACAATGTGTTAGCAGGTGATGATTGTAACAGTCACTACCATTTATTATGTGCTTACGCAGACCAGGATTTGTATAGACACTCCATGCATTTACTCTCTGTCATAAATCATGAGATTGATATTATCTCTGTCTTGCAGATAAGGAAACTAAGACTTAGGGAGATAAGAGATTCACCCAAGAGTTCACAATAAAATGGAGTGAAGCCCACATTTCACCCATATTAACCTAAAGGCCACATCATCCTGTGCTATCTCACATGAGATTGGTCTGGTATCCTTGTAAGATTTTTAGTGGCAAGAAGCAAAGATTCCAGTTAGAAGAAGAGTAATCTGGGCTTGAGTACTGAGGTTCAGTTTTGCACACATTGGACTGCAGGGGTTATATAAGATCCTCGTTTATAAGTGGTGTGATTTTTATCTTCAGATGAGTCTTTTGCCTCATGGGAGTGGCCGCTCAAGACATCTTGATAGTCTCTCATTTTCTATTATATGCAACACAGATTACAAGAGATAATGTTAGTAAGAAAGCAGGTTATAGTGTAATTTCATTGTCTTCATTAAAGCCAAAGCAGTATTTTTGGTGGCTACAGGGAAGTATTTGTGACGGGACTCAAGACTGCTTTTTCTGAAGTCTTTCAGTGTTTCTCTCTCATAAGCTGTCCTCAAAGCACAGATTGTCTCCTTCAGATATGCACCAGAATGTTTGATATTTATGTCATTCTTATTTATATTTTTGTTTTAAGCACTTACAATAGGTCTGAAGTAATTTAAAAGCAAGCATGAACTAATTTTATGAAGGTTATCCATACACAAAAAGAAATTTTACAGAGCCCAATTTTCTGGCCTAGCCTGGGTACAAACCACAGCATTTGGTTCAACTCTGCAGGTAATGCCAGGTGATTTTTCAAAAAGGTCTGTATACCCTTTTAAAGGATTTGCGTTTCTGAATCCGAATGAAAAGAGACCCACTTCCTTTCTTCCCTTATATGTTCTTCCCCATCCTGACCACAGGAACCCACAGACTCTATGCTCACTAACTCTCTATGCAACCTGGGTCAAGTGATTTAACCTTTTTAAAGGTCAGTTTCCTTCCCTTTACAATGAAAGGGTTGAGTTAAAATGGTGTCTCTCTAAAGTCCTTTATACTCTTCAAGTTCCATGGTTCCTTCTGACACAGTTTAGAATCTTTATAGTCTTCTCTTGTATATATTTAGCACCTTGAACAGCTACCTCATAAACTATACTACATCACTTTCCATTGTTCCTGTAAACTATCTCTTGAATTACAACCCACTTCCTAAACTGTTTTTGTCTTGCTTCCAATTAGGATGACCTTGCCTAAAAGAAGCGCCCTACATTTCCTCCCGTTATCAAGTGTCCAATTTAGGCAGGGCTGGAGAAAAAGAAAGGAGTTATTCCTCAGGCCCCTAGATCTTGCCCATCTGACTCTTCAGATGGCTTTTTTGAGCCACTGGCACAGTAACAGTATGGCAGCCCCCCAACCAATGTCACTGGTCAGTCCCTTTGAGAAAAGATGAATTGGTATCATCTTATCTGACATCTAAAAGTGGTTCTATTTTTCAATCACCCCTTAAAGTTATTAAAATTATTTGTTCTAAACACAGACGTTTCCAGGTTGTCTATTTTGGAATCGGAAAGGACATGGTCCACAGTCGACAAATGTCAAAATAAGCAGTTTCATCTGTTGTAAAAATTAGCTTAAATGCTTTTCTTCTGTTAAAGCAGCAGTGATTACCATGAGAAAAGTGCTGCCTATTTAAGAGGTAATTATAAAGATAGGAAATTGACAACAAAATTAGTGTTCTTAGTTGTTTTTTTTAAAATCATATTAGCACTTCCACAGCAGACTGGATAAATCTCTTTCCTATTGCTTATAGCTAATTAAAATAGTAATACATTTGGAATACAAAAAAACATGACTGATCGTATATAAATATTATTTGCAAGAGGTAAATTTATTGTGCATGAAAAATCACCTCTAAGAAAATTAGATACAAGCAATTTATTTAGTTCATGTAGCTGCTGCCCAAGGTAATCTTTAAAACCAGTGGTAGGTAAGAGTTTATTTTTTAGAAAGTTATAAATTTTTAATAGCTAGGGTTTAACTAAAGGAAAACAAAATATAAAACTATGACTGTGTTCTTCTTGCCAGAATCTAATGTTCTTATAAAATTTTATTTAAGTGTCCAATATTTATCATTTCAACCTCATTTAGCACAGCTTACCTGCAATTATTATAATTCGCATATTCCATAAACCTAAGATCTTATCATGTGGCAGACATAATTCTAGGCAGTGGAAACACCACTGTAAACACATAATGTCTGGCCCAAAACATTCAGTTGGGGACAGAAAACAATTATGATACAATATTATGAGTGCTGCAATAGAGGGGTGTCTTAGTCAGCTCAGACTGCTATAAACAATACCATAAACTGGACGACTTATAAACAAATTTATTTCTCACAGTTTTGGAGGCTGGGAAATCCAAGATCAAGGTGCCAGCAGAGTCAGTGTCTGGTGAGAGCCTGCTTCCTAGTTAATGGACAGATGTCTTTTCACTGTGTCCTCATATGGCAGAAGGGGAAGGGAGCTCTCTGGAATCTCTATTATAAAAGCACTAATTCCACTCATGAGGACTCTGTCCTCATCACCTAATCACCTCCCAAAGACCCCACCTCCAAATACCATCATCCTGGGAGAATAGGTTTCAATATATGAATTTTGGGGAAACAAACATTCAGTCCACAGCCAGTGGTATATGAGGTGCAATAGGAATAACTGTGCTTGTCAGGAACAGGAAAACTTTCTCAGAGGCTGTATGTGAGGCTAAAAGAATGAGTGTGTCAACAGATAAGGAGAAAGGAATTCAGAATAGCATGGGCAGTAGCACACACACATGTGCACACATGCATGCTAAGTATTTTGTGTAACTAGGGCATAGAGTTCACAGGGATATTGATGACAGTTGAGGCTAATCAGGAGACCAGATAAAGAATGACCTAAGAAGAGTCATGTGTTTGCCAGGGTAAATAATGCTTGGTGCTGTAACAATTCATGAACAGCATTGCCTTACACAGCACAAGTTTATTTCCTGCACACATAATAGTTCAGGTAAGTGCAGGTTGTGCACCCTTCCATGTGGTGATTCTGGGAACCTGGTTTATTCCTCCTAGTGGCACCATCAGATTCAAGAAGTGTCTGGTTAATAATATGTAATGTTGAAAGATCAACCCAAAAAGTGCCCACTGAGTATGGAAACTAAGAGGTCAGCAGTGATTTCAGAAGCAATTTCATTAGAGCATGAAACCAGACCACAATTGACGGGTGAAAGAAAAGTGAGAAAGAAGTGCCGTTAAATACCAACTACTCTTTAAAAATCTTGGGTGTGAAGAAAAAGATAAAACAAGGGTTATAGATCAAGGGACACATATTTGAGGTCTTGTTTATTATTTGTTTTTGTTTATTTTTACTATAATAGAGAACTGAGAATGATTATGTGCTGAGAGGAAATAACCAGCTTTGGAAATAATTAGGTTAAAAGAAAAGATTGTAGATGTCAGAGTGATTGAGTTGTCCCAGAGTAGGCAGCAGACAATGAGATTCAGAGGACAGATAATGGAATTCACCTTACACTGGAGTCCTTCGGCCTCGCCATTGACCTGGGAGAGAAGCAGATGAGACAAGGAAAAGTAATTTTAAGGGTGCTTCATGAATGTCAAGGACCGTGTCTGAGGCTCAAGTATATGTCTATGATAACAAACTTCAAATAATAGAGAAATAAACCATCACTTTAAAATGATTACTGATCATGAGATATTGGATCTATTCCTGAGGAGTTCAGAAGCCTACTTAATTTTTTTCTTTGAAAATGGCTCTTGCTCACTGAATGTGTTTGAACAGCCAGACATTTCATTTATAGACTTAAAAAGATATACATGTGAATTAATATGTGACTTTTAACCATTACTTTGGGCTATATAATAATGCAAATCTTTAAAAAGTTTGAAAACTTGGATTAGATATTGATAGAGTAATTTTGAGGGTTCTTCTTACATAAAGAAATGGAATATAATTGCATTTTTCTTTGGACAGAAATAGGACAATTTGATTTTTTTGGATTCAAAATATATTAAAGAACAAATTATAGTATTCTTAATGTAAGCACTGTATGCATTTCCATTGTTTGAAAAGGAGCTTTAGGCAAAGTTTTAAAGATTTTTGTTTATTCATCAAGACAAAATGTTATCTCAACAGCCATTTAAATATAATCTCAAAGGCCAAATTAACCATCTGCTTAATTTTAAGTATACTAAGTTATCCTTTTAGTTTCACCCTTCTACTTTCAGATGTTAATTGGATCCATTCTAGTTTTCTCCTTTAATCCACAGCATCAACAAAAGTGATTAATTCTAAAGTGTTAAGGTAGACCAGCAGTATATTCTACTGAGTTTAGGGCAGTTTACCACTCTGGCTTCACTTTTTCTTTTTTAAACATGCAGTAATTCAGTGACTGTATTGGAATCATAGGAACTCAGTGTAAAAAGAAGCTTGCGAGGCTTCACAGCAACCCTCCCTGGTGCATACACACATTCATTCATTCATTCATTCATTCATTCATTCAGTGAACACTGATGAGTTCCCACTTCTTTAGCTTTATCTCTAGTCAGTTCCTTCTTTATTATTTAGACTCCAGCCACACTCAATTCCCTAACCTCCTTTCAACCTCAAGACCTTCTCATTCTCTATTTATTCCATGTGTCTGCAATGTTCTGCCAAGCACCGGTCCGTTAGTCTGGCTGACACCTACTCATCTTGCCAGTCTCTAAAATTCAAATCACTAACCTAGAGAAAACGTTCTTTGCCTGTCCTCCAAAATTAGCTTACATTCCCCACCCCCTATTAAAATGCTTTCTTATTTTCACATATCTTTCTGTCATGTCACATGTAATAAAAGTCATAGTTAATTATTATGTATTTTTTTCTAATGATTCTCTACCACTAAACACCAATCTTCACACGATCAGGATCTATACTTGTTTTGTTCGCCCCCATATTTCTAGGTCGCTAGAAGAGTGCCTGGCACATAGCAAATAGTCAATCAAAAGTTGTGGAATGCCTGGGTTGGAATCCTGGCTTCCTCCCATGCTAACTGTTTTCCACTGAGCAAAGAACATAATTTACCTAAGGCTCAGTTTTCTCATTTACAAAATGAGAGAAATTATGGTACCAACCTGTCACAGATTGCCTTACTCATTACCCATTCCAGTTATATTATATCTCACCTTCCTAGTATAGAGCCTCAAAAAAAGAAAACAAACAAAACAAACTTCCTTTCTAAATTCCCTTGATGCTAAATTTCTCCTTGGCACTCGGTACCAATGAGCAAACTTAGAGGAAGAAGGGAGCTGAGAAGGCAGCAGCCACATGTGCCAAGCATGGTGGGAGTGGTGTCTGGTTCTTTTGGGATGGTTCGAGTGCAATGTCTTAAATCTAGGCTTAGGTACCGATCCTCTTGGGTGACACCAATGAGTAGTTCTTCTAGAATGGTGTGGTGGTATGACTAGTGGATATTTCTTCTGTTGATTTCAATCCTGGATGCCTTATGTTTGATTTGAAATTCTGAGCTTGGTTTTCTAGCCCTCCTAAAGATTCTGTGAGCTACTTAATACCTTTTATAAACTCATTTCTGTTCCAAACAGCTAAAGGAGATTCTATAGTCTGCCACAATGAAATCTGGAAGATCTATTCCCTCATAGTTTGTTGAAAGGGTTAAATCTAAATTTGTCCTTGAGATTGGAACATAAAGACTATAGCAAATGAAACTAAGGCAACCAATACTACACTTGTCAAACACTCTAATATCACTTTCTCTGCTTTTATATCAATATCCTTCCCCCAAATTCCTTGAGGTTCTTCATTGATTACATATAGATGTAATCAATGGGTATATATGGGTAAAGTTTTGACAAGTGCTTAATTAAGTTGCCTCTTTAGAAGAGAGAGAGAGAGAGAGAGAGAGAGAGAGAGAGGTAAAGTTGGAAGAATATACTGCTTAATTATATTACAAATTATTTTTTCTTCATATTTATCTGAAATTATTTTCAGAAATAAACACATATTACTTATATATCTTTAAAAGGCAAGTCTTTTAGCTCTTAATCCCTTCACATTTGTATTGTCCTTTCATTTTTTAAAGAAGTTCTCACATGCACTAATCGCATGACAACTCTGTAAGGTATTTAGTAATACTGTCATTATGTAACATACAAACTGAAGCTGAGAGAGACCAGTAATTGGTAGAGTCAGAATTTGAATGCAAGTCTTTTGATTCCAAGTCATGTGCTTTCTTGCTTTACCACGCTTGGTCAGAAGTTCATTGAGAGCAGCTCTCTGTAAGATTAAATAAATTTTGATTATCAGCGCCAAATGAAAGACTTGAATTGGAGCCCAGACTGTACCACTAATTAGGTTTGCAATTTGGGGCAAGCTAATAATAAATATTTTTAGTTCATTTCTATCTATAAGATAGAGATACTATAAAGTTCTCAAGATGCCCCATAAGCTCACAATACATCGGTAGCAATAAGAAAACGTAAGACTAAAAATCTGAAAGACAAGGTCAAGTTCAAAACCCAGATAAACATTTCAGTAGACCAGAAATGGAGTAGAAATCCAAGTAGAATTTGCGGCCTGGGGACTGTTAGACTCTGATCCAGTAACTCAGTTTCTGTACGACAAAAGGGCTAAAAGTGTTTTGTGCAAAACTGGAGATGGGATCCAAGCTTACTGTTAAAAGCCAGGGTCAGGGGGCAGTGCAAGGGTTAGAAGATGGGTGCCTGAAAACAAAAATTCAAAAATATATAAAGAAATCTGAAACTAAAAAGTATAGCCAACAAAATCAACAATCAAAGCCTGATTCATTTCAGACAAATTAATTGCAAAGAACATTCTATACGATATTTTTGAAAAGAGAAATATATTAATTTCATTTTAAAAAGCAAAAAATTGTTAATCAAATACAGGAAGAAATAAAACTATAAGAGGTAAATAGTAAGCAGGAATTAGAAGTCTCAGAAGTGAAAAATAATATTCACTGAAATGGTTCTAATGATATCTGCTCTATTAGTTTACAAAATTATTAAATTATTGCGAGAACATAGGATTGTGAAAACCTGTTTTGGGGGGTTTTTTTGTGCGTGAATTGAAATATTTTATACTATGGGATGGGTACTGGAGAGAATAGTCTGAGCGAGCTCTGCAAGGGAAATTTCTAAGCTATGGGACTGGCAAGAAACTGGGGTAACTTTAAGAGAGGGAAAGACTCATAAAAGAGAGAATATATTCATGAATTTCACTTGTTTCAAGAATCTTCCTGAATAACCAGTCTTCTGAGACAATCTGACTATGATCTATATGTTACGGAAGAAAGCATTTGTGCCTTTTTTAAGTAGCTCATAAAACAACCCATTCCTATTGCTTGTAGAGAAAGATAATGGAAAAAGGTACTACATAAATCAAGCCTATCATTTTCTTTTCCATTTAGGGAAAATAACCTGGGGAGGAAAATATCTGGACATCAAGAGTTTATGCTTTTTCTAATGTGCATTTGTATGGTGATATACATTTGAAATTGGACGTGCAAACCTGAATTTGTGTATGATATATTTTCATGCAAATGCGTATGTGTGTATCTTAATGCTTGCTCTGTTCCACTCAAAAGTGGGTAGAGATATGAATATTATTGAGCAAGTATAATTTTCATACAAGAATTGTGTGGGCAGCTTCCATTCTGGCTAAGCGTCTTAACAAAATCGAAAAGCTCAGTTAAGAACAGTGAGATTTTGTGTTAATAGTACCGCATGAATGTTTCTAATCATTCTCTAAGTCTGTTCAGTCTTGAATTAGAAAGAATAGAGCCATCCAGGACAGAAGGCAAGTTGTCATATGGGGAAAATTGATAGGAAATAGAATATAATGCTTTTCCTATTTTTTCATTTATGTATATAATACAGAGGGTACCAAAAAAATGTATACACATTTTAAGAAAGGAAAAAACTGTATTAAAATTGTGATACTCAATATATACTGATAACAAAAGATGAATACAAGTAAGTCATATGTATACATTTTCTCGGCACCCCCAGTAAATACCAGGGTGCCAAAAAATATATATACCAGTAGACATTTTGGTCAACGCTGCTCAGGTAGTAGTTCGCCGTAATCAGAAGTGCCTGGATGCTGATGGTAACCACTTTGAGCACCTCTTGTAATTGCAGAAGTCAAACGTGACTTGTATTCATCTTTAGTTATCAGTATATAGTGAGTATTACAATTAATACAGCTTTTCCTTTCTTAAAATGTGTGTACATTTCTTTGGGACCCTCTGTAGTGTTTCTATATATTGAGTTTCTAAACACAGACATGATCCTGTTATTGCCTGACTTAAAACCTTTCAGTGATTTCCTGTATTGCTGTTCTGTAGGATCAATCCCAAGGTTATTAGTCCACAAGACTCTCTAAATCTGGCCCTTGTCAAGCGTTTCTCCTCTCTCTCTCTATCTCTCTCTCTCCTCCCCCCCATATATATATTAGAAGAGAAAATAACCATTTGAAATTCTTTATTTTGGAAGTCAAGCCAAGCATGAGGCTTGACCCAGATTATAGATATTCTGTATCGTGAAACTGAAACACTTGGAAATATACATACTTTCTGAAGAAATTCAGGGTAATCTAACACCAGCAGCGCAACTCTGTAGCCCCAAATCATGTGAAAACTGAGTCTGGCAGTGGTTGAAGTATATGAAGTGTGATCAAGTTGTACCTACCCTACAACTCTCTCACACTCTTGGTTTTAAAAAAACTAAGAACTGGAAATGTGATTGATCCCCCTGCCACCTAGTGGAATCATTGCTTCTGACGTGTAAATAAAACACGTGGCAGTAGAAGAAAAGGCGCTGGAAATGTGAAAAGGGAATGCCATTTACCTGAAAATGAGTAAGGAATAACCAAGAAGTTTCCCCATAAACATATGGGGGGGGGGGGGGCGGGCAGTGAAAGAGCTGACTAGAGAGCAATTCTGTGACAAGATTCCTATTCTGAGTTTGGGAGACTGTGGGGCATGCAGTTTCCATTTAGAATTGAACTATAGACCTAGAGCTGTATCAACAAGAGCTTTTTTTGCTTGGTGACCTAAAGAACTTGAAGAGCATCTCACCCAGTGGTTGGTGCAGAAGTAAAGGCTATATTAGGATGTGAAAATGGAGACATTTATAAAGATCTGATTTATGTATAAAATTGTGCCATCCTAAAATGAGCAATGAAACTGTGCTTATAATTATGCACCTGCTTCTTGAATCAATCCCTTAATTGCTATTCTTGGGTTCATCAAGTTCTTATTACCCCTTGCCTAAATTATTGCAATAACTTTCTAACTGGCCTTCTGCCTTTAGTCTCTTTCTCATCTAAAATATTCTCCTGCTTATTAATTTTCAGTGGCTCCCTACTGCCTACTAAGCACAAAACATGGCAGGCAGGCAGTATTTTCTATGATCTGGACCAAAGTTACATGTCCAGCTTTATCTGTCATAGCTTTTCTCCACGTACTTTGTGCTACAGCCACATTGGCCAATCACCATTCCCCAAACATCCTCCAGAGTGAGGTGTCTAAAACACAGATGTGATCCTGTTATTGCCTGACTTAAAACCCTTCAGTGACTTTCTGTACTGCTGCTCTGCAGGATCAATACCAAGGTTATTAGTCTACAAGACCCTCTAAATCTGGCCCCTCTCAAGCTCTTTAGCCTTTTCCCTGACCACCAGACCCCAATCCAGCCTCCTCAAAACCTATAATCCAGCCATATGGAGCTACTTAAGACTATCTGAATAGGCCAACCTGTTTCTTGTCCTTAAACTTTGGTTAAAGTTGTTCTCTCTGCCTTCTACTCCTACCATCTTGCTACCTTCAATGCCCTGTGGTCCACCTGGAAAAAAGAAAAAAAGAACACACTGTTTCTTCCGAGATTTAGCTCAAGTTCATCTCCTTTATAAAAGCCTTTCCATTTCTGTAAAACTTGATTATCATCTTCCTCACGTGCACCCCCTACTACTTCTTTGTAACCTTAGTGCCACATGAATATTTGTATCATTAAAACCATAACACTTCTTTTGCTTTGACCAATCCCTAATATGTCTATGATTTCCTTAAAGGCAGGGACAATGTCTTACTTATCTTTGTAACCCTAGCATCTCACACAACAGAGCACAGAATCGTGTTCCCTAAACGGTAGCCAAGAGCTAACTCCTTAAGACTAAGGCCTGTGGGATACTCGCTGTGCTTAATGAAAACCTGTGTAGGAAATGAATAAAGGCTGTACACTAATCATCTTTTTACCATCTTTGTATGCAGTAGTAAAATCTCTCAGACAGCACATTGTGTATGTTGTAGGGCAGTGCTTCTCAAACTTTAATGGGCATATAAATCAGCTGCAGATCTTGGAAAAATGGCATGCTATTTCAGTAAACCTGAGTTGGGGCCACAAGGCTGCATTTCTAATACAGAATCCATTAGGAGGTGGCTTGAAGCTGCTGGTTCTCACACCACACTTTGTGTGACAAAACTACAGTGGACACTGGGGAAAGGGATTTCACATGGGAGGTTCAGGAGCAGGACACGTAGCTGAAGGGACTCAACAGAAGGAGGACTATTTAGTGTTGCTGCAGGGCTTATCCTGCTGTGAACACATCCAGGCAGGCTTTATGTGAGGTTTTTCCAAGAGCTGGGGTTTCAACTTTACTGCCTTTATTTCTCTGTCAACAAGGCTCTCAGAGTCAGGCTTTTCTTCCATTCACTCCCCCACCATGATTCAGCCTGTATTATTTTTCTCTGTGTAAGAGCTCCCCAGATTCCATTTTTAAACTAACCTGAAGCTATTCTCTTGTCTGCTTTACATAAACTTCTCTCTGCTTTGTTGCCCAAACCCTGGAAATCCAGTCTTTCCAGTTTTCAGAAGTCTCTCCAGCTGCCTCAATTGTTATGCCTCCATTTTCATCAGAAATGGTTTTTCCTTTCCCAGTGACTGAACCAGGTTCACCTCTGCAAAGGCCGACTTCCCAGGGGGTACTGTTGCTGTGATTGACAAGTACAGATCTCATTCTGAAGGACTTGCTGCTCTCCCAGTCCTGATTTCTAGAGAACATGAAGCAGTCAGGATTTTAAACTGTAGGGTGGCTTAGGAGAACACCAACGTTTTTACTGTTGATTGATCAAATGTCATTAAGGAAAAGCAAATGTAGAAGAGAAACTGGAGATTTGGCTGGCAGCTGCAGGAGCTTGTGAATTCATGCACTATCATGGAAACTGCCAGTGCTTTGCTAGTGTCAGTTTATAATTAGAGATGCCATTTTAAGGTACATTTTGACATTTACTGTTTCTAGTTGACTTTTTCAAGCATCTACCTTCATATTATTGTTTCTTTCTTCAGGAAGTTAAGTAAGTCCAGAGGTTTCAGATTCAATCCAGGAAGGAACAAACACGTTATAAAATCACTTTATGTCTTCAAATATAAGCCATTATTATCACAAACACATACAAACATTTATATGCATGATTATAATTTAATTATTGTAACATTTATAAAAGTTAAATTATAATATTTTATTATTTGGATGAAAGTCAAGTGATTACAAAGCTTCCCCACCCCCAGCAATAGCCAATGGATCCATCAATACATTGTTTAAATGACCACATTCACTGCATAAAAATGTTTGAAATCTGTTGTCAGATACTTTAACATTCCCACAAGCTATGAACATAACCTAGACTCTAAGAATTAAATAGTTTACATGCTATTTAAAAATAGGCTTGTTTGATTAATTTTGCACTGATGGAATAAAAACTGACTAGATTTTTCTATTAGCAATAGGCTGGCACATGCTTTAGTTGAGTTTAGAGCTTTCACTGACTTCAAAAGAGTCATCAGTTTCTATTAGCTTCTTGAAACATGAAAGACCAAACAGATTCACTATATGAATGCTGGAAACTTCTCAGTATACGTTTATTTGTTCGATTTCAAAGCCAGCTATCAGAACAAATGTTGTATCTTTAACATCTGTAAAACATCTGCAGCCATTAAAAATTGATGATTCCCACCCGCGGTCTTTCTAAAACATACAGGCAATCTCAGAAGATGATTCTTTGGAGGGAAATGCAATCTTTGTTTTAGAAAACAGTCACAAGTTGTAGAATTTCAGAGCTGGAATGAAGCCTAAAGATCATCCAGTTTAACTCTCATTTTATAGCCTGGAAGGAAATAAGATTCTGGAGAGGTGGCAGAGCCACATCTAAACTGTGTTTCCTGGAACTCAGGCCAGGAATCATTCCATTACCATTATTTACTTGATATGTGTATTGAGTAAATCTAGCAGCATTTAATTAGATCTCTAATAGACATAATTTAGAAATAGGGCATTAACTCTTCCAAGAGTAGGTTCAAGTGTAACCCATAGCACACCTGGGGAAGGAAAATTTTCTTCCATTTAGTCATACCACAGCTTTTCTACTAGTTGTTAGCCATTGGATTGAATCTTAACTACTTTTAATTCTCTTATGAGGTAAAAGAGATTTCTTAGATAAGATAAACTGAGGGGATTCTGTTGAACAGGATTCTATCATACATGAAAGGATAAAGTACCTGGAGTCTTAGGTTCATATTCTACAACCAAAATACCAATACCAGTTTACGGGAGAAATGAGCATAAATTGAGGACTTATGAACAATGATAAATATGAATGCATTTAAAAGGAGGTGATAGCTCTGGAAATTATGTCATGTGAAGTATAAATGGAGATTTTGGCTAATCTTTGAAAAATGTTCATCACAAATATGACCAAGGGTTGTATCCTTAATATATGAAGAGTTCATACAAATTGATCTAAGAAAACACTTAAAACTAGTAGAAAAATGGCCTGAGGATATGACCTGGCATTTATAATGAACATGAAAAATATTTAAACTATTAATAGTACAAAAAAAAATGCAGATTTTAAAGGGTTTGTTTTTTACCTTATAAAAGTAGCTAAATTTCTCTGTTTTTCCCTGATATCTTTTATTCTCTCATATTGACATCTATTGACTAGACTGTGGTAAAATATACTATATAATATAAAATATACTATGTGTACTAAATATATATATAAAATCTTTCTCAAAAATACCTTAAAAGTATATGTTAAGAAACTAAAATATATGCAAATATATTTTACCCAGTAAATCCACTTCAGTGAATGCACCTCAAGGATCAGATGCAAATCAATATTTGTGGGGAGAAAAGGTTAATTATAGCATTATTATAATAATGAAAAACTACAATAAATAAAAATTTGCAAGCATAATTAAGGGTTAGCTATACCATAATATATTCATAAGGGTGAAGATTTTATAGTCTTTAAGAACCATGTTTTCACATGATATATAGGGACCAAGAAAAATTTTGGCAATATAATGTTAAATGAAAAAAATAAGAATAATGTTCATCCAATTTGGAAAAATTGTAGCCATTATTTCTTCAAATATTTTTTTCTGTCCTTTCTGTGTTTTATTTTGGGTACTTTTCGTTGCCATGTCTTCAAGTTTACTAATGTTTTCTTCTGCAATTGTCTAACTTTCCCTTTATCCTATCCAATGTATTTTTCATCTCAGACTTTGAACTTTATCTCCAGAAGTTTGAATCCTGTCCTTTTATAACTTCCAGGTCTCTATTTAACTTTTTAAATGTATGGAATATAATTTTAATGTATGTTTTAATATTTTAATCTCCTCTAATGCTAGTTCTAACATCTATCAGTTCTGTCAGTTAATTGATTAATTGAGGTTTTCATTGGGTCATATTTCCCACTTGTTTTTATGCCTAATAAGTTTTGATCAGATGCCAGACATTGTGAATTTCACCTTGTTTGATGCTGGGTATGTTTCATTCCTATAAATATTCTTGAACTTCTTGTGGGGTGCAGTTAAATTACTTGAAAGCAGTTTGATCTTTTCAGTTCTTACTTTTTAACTATGTTAAGCTAGAACATGGCAGTACTAAATCTAAAGCTAATTATTCTCTACTACTAAGCAAGATCCATTTGTGTACTGTACCGAATTCTAATCTGGCTTATGGGGAAGGCACACTGCGAGTATTCTTGGCCCTGTGTGAGCACTGGGCACACTTACTACTAATTCTTTTTTTTTTTGTAATTAAAGTTTATTGTGGTGACAATTGTTAGTAAAGTTACATAGATTTCAGGTGTACAGTTCTGTAATACATCATCTATATATCACATTGTGTGCTCACCACCCAGAGTCAGTTCTCTTTTCATCACCATGTATTTGACCCCTTTTATCCTCATCTACTAACCCTCACCCCCTTAATCTCTGGTAACCACTAAACTATTGTCTGTGTCTGGGAGTTTTTGTTTCTTCATTTGTTTGTCTTGTTCTTTCAAGTGGTTCTTTCCTTATCATTGGGTTCTTTCCTCATATGCCTGCGCTGATCATCCCTCAGCTAATAGTCGAAGTAGTCCCTCCCTAGATCTTCGAAGTTTTGTCTCTGTGCGGCTCTCTCCTTTACATACTCTGTCCTGACAACTCTATTCACCTGGGTCTTCTTAGACTGTCAGTTCCATCTCCTCAACTACAGAGGTCACCACTCAGCCTGGGTTCCCATTCCCTGAATTGCAGCCTGGAAACTCTCTCAAGGCAGTAAACTGGGCAACCGTTGGACTCAACTTGTTTGTTTGCTGTCACAGAGATTTCTGCCTTTCATCTCCTTATGTCCAGTGTTTTGAAAACCATCATTTTATATATTCTGTCCTGTTTTTTTCCTTCTTATTTTAGGCAGGAGGTCAAATTGGGTCTCTTGTCTGGAAATGGATGCCCTTAACTTTTTTGATGCTTCTTTTTCCAAAACATTGTTGAAATTGATTTATCTATACGTGGTGGAGTCTTAGGAGGAACCTCACTACACACAGGAAATATGAGAATATGAATAATCCCAAGGTATTTTAAAACAGATATATATGTAAAATATTAGCACATGCATTAAGTAGAAAATAATTTTTAAAAATTAACAACAGTGCTGATCCCTGGAATTATGTCTCCTGTGTATTTGTTTCCTAAATACTTTTCTAAATTCTCTTCTAATATGAAAATATATTAATTTTACTAAAAATGAATATTATGTATAACATAAGTAAGTATAATTTTTGGAAAAAGAAAACAAACTTCTAGTTTGCTTGAAGATAACACACTAAAATTAATGAGTGATGCTTATATATACGTAAAAGGCATACCGAATGACACAGGGATGTAAAGAACATAGGGAATATAGTCAATACAGAGAATAGTCAGTAATATGGTACTAACTATGTATGGTAGGTAATAGACTTATCAAGGGATCATTTCATAAATTATATAAATGTCTAACCTCTATGCTGTACACTAGAAACTAATATAAAATAATATTGAATGTCATCTATAATTGAAAAATAAAAAATAAAGGTATATCTGATTTCATAAAGGAGTTGGGGTATACTTACCAATGACTAGAGCACCCAGGGGTGGAGGTAATGGTATCTCCTACTGGAAACCTTTCTTCAAAACTTGAATGTTCAGCACTCAGGGAAGCTGGGAAAGGATATGTCACTGCTTGGTATTGGAATCAGATAATATCCAAGCTCCTTCCAACTCTGAATTTTTGTGCACACTATTTCTTTTGAGAATAATTAAGTGGTTAGTAGATTATTAAAAATCAAGGACAGACTAATTCCCTTGGGAAAAGGTAACTTTGTATAAACTCTTCATAGTCAAAAATGAATGTTTCTTATAGAAATGTTAGATAAAATGATTTCTGGGAATGCATTGAAATTTGACTTGTGTTTGTGCATAACTGGCTCAGTAAGCCATGTAATTGTGAGGAGACAATGGATAGTGAAAGGGCTAAAAATCAAATACAGTCTAATATAGACTGTATTTGAAAGGAAATTATTAAGCTAAGTACATATGTACATAAGTATATTCTTAGCAACTCACAAGAGTGTGCTCCAGAGGAAAGCAAAATCAGAGAGGAAAGGACCATAGATGTCTTCTAATCCATCATTTCCCAAGTGTGGCTACAGACTGCCTGAGTTTGAGTTCTGACTCTGCCACTTACAAGCTACATGACTTTGGGCAACTTATTATCCTTTCTGTGCCACAACTTCCTATTAGTAAAATCAGGATTAAAATGGGTGTCGTGAGGATTATATAAATTAATGCACATATGGAGTTTAGAATAACTCCTGGCACAATGTAAGCTTTAAATAAATGTTAGCTATTGTTATTGTATGTGTATATGAATGGACTTTAAAAAACATTAATGTCCATATATTTAATGTGCATTTAAAATATACAACTATCTCATTAAATCTGTGATTATAGAGATATTATTGCTTAACATCACTTATGATGGTGACATAGTTAAAACATTAGTATTTTAACTAAGCAAATACTAGTGTAGTTGTGTGTACATGTTGCAAAAAACTTACTGGCGGTACAAAAGACTTAAGTGCAATGGCTTCACTTAACAAATGAGGAAAATGAAGCTCAAAGAGAAAAAAATAATTATACGGGACATTAGAGACAAAGCAAGATGAGAATCTAAATCACTTGTTTCCCAATTCACTGCTTTTGCCACCTGTTCTTCTAAGACTTCATCCCCACTTCTTGCACTCACTTTGATGTCTTCTTTTATAGCGACACAGTCAATAGCTCGCTTTCTTCAAAATTCCCTTTCTCGCCATTCCATGTCACTCATGCTATGAACAAAATTTACTTCCATGGCTTTAACAACTAGCCTTAAGCTTTAACTCTGGCAGACAAAATGAAATAATTAATTTAGTCCAAATGTGATAAGTAAGGCAAGCGTCATTATTAAAGGTAAATATAAAGCAAATGGCATGTTTGCCTAAGACATGAAAGCAAAACGTAGCTCTATTCATCACACTCCATGCATTAGAAGCGTTCAGGTCAGTGCTGGACTTGAGCCCATTTGGATGAGGATAAAATAAGGTCAGGAATCTATGCTGGTGAAAGAGCAGAGCCACAAGAAATGAAAATCCTTGGCCATTAAATTCAGCTCTTGCTAGTCAAGTGATAGTCAGAAAAGAAGTCTGCCTACATGAATATCATGCAAACCCTATTAATTACTCAAAGGATTTATGTATTTTTTCTTCAAGAGCTCCTCCTATCTCATGGAAGTTAATAACTAATCACCGTATAGTGACACTTGCTATAATAGAAATATGTAATGCTCATGGAGATGATGAACTCCGTTCACAGAGGTTATGTAGGGTGAGCTGACTCTTGAGTTGAATATTAAGTAGACTTTTCTCAGTGGATAATGTAAAGGAAGAGCAGCCCAAGTTGAGGGGAGAAGGCAAGTGTCGACATGGTGAAAGTTGGTGCATTCAGGGCTCTGCCAGTCACTTGATATGGTTGGAGCACAGGGTGCTCATACCAGGCATGAAGAGGTAAAAGTAGATGAGGATACTTTGTAAAAAGTTCAAGTTTACACCATAGGGGCAGGTTGAGATCCAAAATCAATGTTGTAGGCCTGTCCCAAGTCAGTCCTATGAAAGCTCAAACATACATTTACCCTTGCCTTGTCTGTGATAAAAAAATATTTACCTATCCATTCATTCATTCTTTTGTCTCTTATATAATATGTTGTTTACTCATTGTTAATAAAAGATAGGACATCTCCCTTGTGAAGGTCAGAGGAATATAGATTTGGTCTATATACTTATTTTGGAATGGCAGCTCATGAAGGTCAGACAGGCTGACTTACGTTCTCACTGTAACTTGGAAGAGTCTGATCTAAAAAGCAAGTTTGAAACAAGCAAACATTTATTTCACCACTTTCTGTGCAAGTACATATAGGGCTTCTTGTTACCAACTCACCAGTTAAGGACAGCGGGTAATAAGAGCGAGCACTTTGCTATTACAAAATAAAAGGAACGATGTTGTCCACTGCCTATAAGCCCCTTGATATTACCAATGTCTTTTGTTGATTAGCCTCTGACATTAACATTTCTGACATCATTTCTTTAATAGCAAGACTCCTAGTTGCTGGCCCTAGCAGATAGCCCTGGGTGCACACAAGTGCATTCGTTACAGAAGGGCAGACCTAATGGCTTAAGAAATGACTTATTTAACCCACAGAGCATTCTTCCCAGAAAATTGTAGAAATAATTCCTAAGATTTATTTCGATGCCATTATCAAAATTCATTCCTAAAATTCCACCAAATGCTTCAAGTATGCTCTCTAATAAAGCTCATTCTCACACCTTTTTCATGAGATGGGAAGTGGAATAGTGTAATTTACTTTGACGGCAAAGTGCTCTGAAATTTGCACCCATCAAGAGGGAATTTTTCATTTCTGTCCTTCTATTTAAGTGTAAGCCTCTTCAACACTGTAAAAAGATGAAATATATACACAACAATAAAAAGTACCTCTTTCCCCCTCACCCTACTCTTATTTTTGATATGGTTCTGACTTGTACATTGCATTTACTTTTAAAATGTTTTATGATTATAAAATATAATGAAAAGCTTCTGAATATGTGAGGGGAAAAATGACCATTCAAAAATGCGTGGCACTTTCAAAATGTGGGCAGATTATTTGTCCAGCACCTTGAGCACTTTTCAGTTTGAGTAATTATATTCCACCTACCTAGGTTCCCCCTGGTGGTTTCAATTTGCATACAGAACTGTTCTTCGATTCTGGTAGTGTTTACTTCTGTCCTGATATCTAACTGTGACATTAGTTTTTCTCTATACCCAGCAGTTTTTATGAAGATTCGGAAAATATACTTTATTCCTTTATATGTTTGCCCTTTTTTTGATATAAACACATTTAAGATATATATCCAGTGGCCCCATTTATAATGGTTCACTTTATTCTTTAATTCCATAGATGCCCCCCCTTACCCACAGAGTCTACAAAACCACTCTTAGCAGCCAAACCTGACCATACAGTAAAAGCAATATTTATCTATCATCTATCTATTATCTATCTATCTATCTATCTATCTATCTATCTATCTATCTATCTAGATATCTATCTAGATATCTATCTAGATATCTCTCTCTATATATATATATATAAATAAATATATATGCCTATATATTTATAGATATATATAGAGAGACAGAGAGAGAAAGTGATTTATTATAAGAAATTGTCCCATGCAATTATGGAGGTGGGCAGGTTCCAAGGTCAAGGTCTGCAGGGTGAGTTAGCAAGCTGGAGACCAAGAAGAACAGATGGATTCGTTCTAGTCCAAGTCTGAAGGCCTGAAAACTAGGAGAGCCTATGGTATAGTCCCTGTCCAAAGGTTGGCAGCCTGTAGATTCAAGAAGAACTGATGTTTCAGTTCGAGTCTGGAGGCAGGAAAAAGAGCCAAAGTCCCTGTCTGCAGCCATTCAGGCAGGAAGAATTCTCCCTAATGGAGAGAGGTTCAGCCTTGTGCCATTCAGGCCTTCAGTTGAGTGGATGAGGCACTCACAGTAGAGAGGGCAACCTACTTTACCCAGTCTACCTATTTGAATGTTAATCTCATCCCAAAACATCCTCAGAAAGACCCAAAATAATGTTTGACCAAATATCTAGGCATCCCATGGCCCAGTGAAATTGACACATAAAATTAACCACTATTCTGATATTTCACAGTTATGTATGTGGTATCCCAATAATGAAAGATAATAGATTATGTATCTTCCCATTTCAAAGCATGAGTTAAATACATGTAATTATTTATTTAGGGAAGGTTGATCATAACACACAAATATGCAAATATTTTGAAGGAAATTAATCTCCAAACTATCTTAATTCAGATTCCTGATATAGAAATCATGGCCAAAAGAGGTAAGAGGCTTGGTTTTCTAGGTTTTCAAGTGCTAAGAATCCATGTTCCCTAGCAACACTGTGTGGATCCATATAAAAGAACTTGTGAATACTATTTATAGTAAGTTCTTTTTTTTCCCCTACATTGCCACTTCACTCTAAACTCATAATTACTAAAGAGAAAATGAGCTTTAAAGATTTTAAGTAATGTTCCTGAGAGGACACCATGGTGTGTTTAGCCAAATGAATGTTGTTCATAATATTGCTTGGACTTACTTAAAATTCTGTACAGCCACACTTTATTTTTTTCTCATTGCTACACTGATTGTAATATATGGTTATTATAAATGGTTATTAGAATTCGATGTTACTAGCAATGAGAATTTTAGCAATTGTCCTGAAATAAAATGGACAAAATATCTTTATATTCTGTTCCATATATGTGTAAATTTGTGTATATATATATATACATACACACACACACACACACACACATATATATTTGTTTATGTATAAGTGAGTAGATATATGTGTTTATGTAAATTTGTGTGTATACCTATACATGCACACATACATTAAGATGTATCACTTAATCCCTAATGGCAAGATTTATACATTGTGGTTTCTATTTTGAAAATCCTTTCCCAAGCAAGACTTTTAGCTGGTAATATCAGAATTCATAGGGCCATAAAAATTAACTGGTCATCCAGAGGGTATTATGCTAAGTGAAATAAGTCAGACTGAGAAAGCCAAATGCCATATGATCTCACTTATATGTGGAATATAAAGAACAAAATAAGCAAACAAACAAAACAGAAACAGACATATATACAGAGAACGTTTTGATGGTTTCTAAATGGGGGGGCGGGTTTGGGGGGACTGGTAAAGAGGGACAAGGAATTAAGAAATACAAATTGGTAGTTACAAAATAATCATGCATATATAAAATACAGCATAGAGAATATAGTAAATAACATTGTAAAAACTATAGATAGTGTCAGGTGTGTACTAGACTTATTGGGGGGGATCACTTCATAAATTACATAAATGTCTAACCACTATGCTATGCATCTGAAACAAATACAAAACAATATTGAATGTCAACTATAATTGAAAAAAATGAGTCATGGGTATGTAAAGTACAGCATAGGGAATATAGTCAATAATATTGTAATAACTATGGAGCATGTCAGATGGGTGACAGACTTATTGGTGATCACTTTCTGAGATAAATAAATATCAAACCACTATATTGTTTTGCACACCTGAAATTAATATAATGTATGTCAGTGGTAATTTAAAAATAAATTTTTAAAAATTAAAGAAAGTTAACTGGTCATTATCCTAAGAATACAAGAATGTTACAGCATGTGGAAAATTATTAATATAACCAGTTAAAGTAGAAAAACATTTAATTATCCCAGTAGGGATAATAAAATACATTTGATAAAATTCCATACTTATAAGACTGAAAAATAAACCATTAACAAGCCATGAATAGAAGATAATGTCTTTAAACTGATAACTGATAAAAATTATCTGTCAAAACATACAGAAAATATATACTACTGCTTATATTCAAATATACTGGGGTCCTCACCAATGCAATAAAATAATAAGAAGAAATAAGAGGCATGCTGGTTGTAAAGGAAGACACAAAATGAAATGACATATAGTCTATAAGGTTGTACCCATAGAATACTCAAAAGAAACTATAAACTATTAGGGAGTTCAGCAAAGTTGCTAGATATAAGATTGATATACAAAAACCAATGGCATTCCTATATATCATCTCATGATATGAAATATACTTTCTTCATAATAACAACAAATCTGTAAATACCTAGACATAATTCTAATAAAAGATGTGCAGGACCTTTGTGAAGAAAACTACAAAACATTTTGACAGATATGAAAGATGTGAATAAATGAAGCAATAGACCATATCCAAAGTGGACTAACTCAATATCATACAGATGGCATTTATCTCCAATTTAAACTCTAAAGCCATCATAATATGTTAACAGAGTTTTTTGTAGGACTCGATAAGCATATACTAAAATTAATGAGGAGGAGCAGAAAGCCAAAATAAATCAAAATGATTTTGAAATATATATGGAGGATTTGTCTTGCCAGATACCAGATCTTATCATGAAAATATAGTAATTAAGATGATGTAGAATTGATGCAAATATAGACAAAATGATGATGACATGAAAAAGGGAGCTTAGGAGCAAAACCTGTGCATAAATGGAAATTTAAGAACAAACAATTGTGTAGCCCCCAATCGATATAATCAAATATTATTTTACAATATTTGCTTAATTAAAAAAATAGTAAAGCCCCTTGTGAAACTCTTCACCAATCCAGTCCATTGAAAATTATAAACAACAAATTTAGGGATGGAGGTAGTGCAAATGGATTAGAGAATGATGCACAGGAAGCTACAAATGTGTCTGTAATATATCTTAATAATCTGAGGCAAATTCGTAAAGCTGTGTGGTGGCTGTATTGATTATTATTCTTTATGCTTTTCTATAGAATTACAGTATTTAAATATTTTTGTAAAATGTAAATGAAAAAAAAAAAATAGTCCCCCCACCCCATGTCTAGATATGATTAAATAAACCATAATTACTCATTTGGTCATTCAATCATTTGTTTAATAAACTGTCAGCAGAAAGTGGGCTAGGTTGACAGAGATCATGTTTTTTTGTTTGTTTGTTTGTTTTTGTTTTTTTTATGCTAAACTGTTTGAATTACTCGTCTTGGGATTCCTCCATAGGAAAGAGTATTGAACCAATGATTGAGAAACATGGATTCTCTAGTCTCAGTCGTGAGATAAATTGGCTCTGTGACCTAGGATAAGAATTATCCTCTTGAGAACTCACCTTCCACTAGAGTTAAATTAGAAGGTTAGGTTAGATCACCTTTGAAGCAGTGACTTCCATTTGCAACTCATGAGGCTGTTGAGGGGGCAGTACACAAGAAAAAATAGTAGGATGAAAATTAAAAAAAAAAAACAAAACACTTTACTAACAGCTCCACATGAATACCCAGTAACTGTTGGTAAAGACATTCAGGAAATTCTGGATTAGAGCACAAGACTCAGGCTTCTAGCTCTTCCTGTCTTACCTCCAAAACACCCTACAAATGTCTAAAATTATGAGTCTAGAATCTAAATTATGGCTACAGCAAATGCTAGTGCAGTCAAAATGTAACATGAAAGTAAAAAGAGTCCCCCAAAGCGTGGTTCAATTTCTGTTAAAATAGAAATAGAAGTCAGAGAGAAATAGATTTCCACTCATCAAGGGAGAATGTCCTACCAGTTATGTAGGTTTCCATTAAAAGAATTCACTGCTTCAGGAAGAAAAGAGTTCTCCATTACTGGAGTCTGAATATTTATAGCAGAGAGGTTGTTCAGTGATTCAAATCTTAAATGAAGAGTTGGACTAGTTGATTTTTAAGATCCTTTCCCACATCAGGCTTCATTGATTCTAGGAAAATTTCTCTGATTTTTTTTAATCATTCTTGGGTACTGATGCACGTAGAGAGAATGCTCTAAGACAGAAAAGTGACTTCCAATTTTAGCTGTAGAGTGTTACATAGCTTCCAAAGAAGAATTTCAATAAAACAAGAATTCCTTGTTGTATCTGTATTTCCAAAGACTTTGAGAGTCTTAATTGCTGTGTTACTTCTCTTTCTATCTAGAAATATTGAGAGAGTTTTTCTTTACCCTTGTAACTGCAAGGAACTACTTCTTTCTGATCTAAGATATTCCCACAGGCCTTCATCCTATAGCTAGTAGGCATCACAATTCTAAGTGAACAGGACTTTGAGACTGTTGGCCAAAGCTTCACATTGGCCAAAGCTTTTGCCATCAATTTAGTGATAGTCTTTGAAACATGAGTAAATGGATTAGGAAACAATTTAATTTCATTAAATTGAAAATATACACAAAATGCATACAGAAAAAATATACAGAAAGATATATACTCAGAAAATATACAATATGTAAAATAAGTACATAAATTGCTTCTATTAATTCAAGGGAGTCTCAACTGCAATTTTCTTGCTAAAGATTCAAGATGACTGACTTCCTGGCAAAGATGAGCAAATTAAAATGGACAACTAACCTATAGTATTTAGTGTATTAGAAATGACCAGTGCCAGACATATCCCCAGAGCCTGTGATAGACTGAGATCACTCAGAAAACCAGGGAACTCTCAACTAGCTATTGATACATGAGCCCAGGGTGCATAGAAAAACTATATCATTAGAATCCAAGAATATCTCATTTTAGTCATCATTGTCAGCCTCCTTTTGAAACAAACCTCTCTATAGAGCTGTCATCAAGCACAACGTTGTCACAGATGAGTTTCACCTGCTATCTCACTCGGTCTGACAGGCAAAAACGAAGTAAAACTTTTTGGAAGGAGAGAGAAGAGCCAAGAGTCAGCACTTCACAGGAAGTGCACAGCTAACAGAGGGAAACACTAGATTCGAGAGAGCAAGAGAGAACCCTTTGCTCAGATAAAACCTACCCACCTATGAAGGCTTTCACTGACCCCTTAATTTAAAATAGTCTCCATCCCCTCCTAACTTGCTTTATTTTTTTCATACAACTTATCAATACTGAAATTATTTGTTTGATTACTTTTTCGTTGTCTATGTATTTCTCTACAAGGAGTATAGGCACCTTGTGTATTTCACTACTGAAATTCCAGGGGTTAGAACAACATTAACATGCAATATACCCTCAATAAATATTTGTTTTAGATAGATACCGATGTAAAAATAATGGATTTATTGATTGATTAATAGGTGACCAGAGCCCCAAATAGAACGTTAAGAAAATATTTTGAATAGATTGTTTTTCTTCTTGAAACAGAAAACTGGTCTAGGATAAATGGCCAATTGACTGTCAGAACCCACATTTCATCCAAAATGGTTTTTCTAAATTTAGATTTTTAAGGCAAATCCACACCATCCAATATTGTACGTGCCTCCCCATGTAACAAGTGTAATGTTTTAGATCAGCAATAAGTGAAGTGTACATTTCCTAGGACATGGCTCTTAGAGGTTCCTTTATTGACACATGAAAGTATCATGTGACTTTAATTCAGACATAACCGTTCTGACTCACCCATGTGTGCATTTGCTAAGGTTGCTTCATAACCAAGTGGCCCTTTTGCACGTTGCACAGAGGCAAATATTTGAACCCAATTAGCCTAAAGAACATGAGAACTAATCTTCTGTACCTCTCACGGCATTAGATTTTTAAGCCCTTTTGAAATTTAGAAATTTAGATAGCTTTTAATGTCATTTCCACTTTTAGCATGCTTCATTTTCTATAAAATGTGTTTTATTAATTAGATGAGGGACAAGCAAGTCTAAACTAAATTAGTTTATATTCATTACTACATACTTTGTGTAAGAGAGAAAAAGCCAAATTTATATCGCCAATTTGATTCTTTGGGTTATTTAACAATGTGGTGGGTTTTGTTTGAAATATTTGATAGGTGACAATGGAAAAGCCATTGAATGAAGGAGAATTGGAAAGATGCTTAGATGAAATTATCTTCTTTTAAGCCATTAGAATAATTCATATGCCTGGCATGTCATTGAAAAACAGTGTTATACTTACCCTTCATTCATTCTCTCTCTAAAAACCTGTATCACATAGACTGTAATGACCTCTGAAAAGTATTTTCAAGGAGAATCAGAAAAACTCACTTTAACTCAGCTTCCTTGACATTAACAGCTAAATAAAATGAAATGGTAGGCTGCTGTTGTTTTATTGCAAGGCAGATGGATACATTCTTTTGTACAATACATGTGTTCCCAGGAGGGGAGGGTATAAAACACATTTTAGAAAATAGCTTTATATTTTTAATAGGTAAAACAATTTTACTATTTAAATAACAATGCTTGGCAAACTTTCCTTGTAAATCAAACAATTCTTTTGCCATGCAAATAACCAGCACCTCATTTTTCCCCCGAAAACTCTGATTTTCACATATGAAATCTCTTTACAGTGAAATAAACCTTCACTGTTGTCCCACTGGAATGAGAATCTTTGCATTGATAAACACCATGTGACTCTCTTCTTTGTATAGAGACTGATGCAGCGTCAAGAACTCAGTAGTTCTCCACACCCATGCTCTGCCTGTCAGCTCAGAAAAGTTTCACTTGCACATGTCTCTACTACTGGTTTGGCCTGCCTGATATGCCTTCCTACTCTGCTTGAAAATTCCTATGTGGTCTCCTCAAGTGAACTTCATTTGGTCCTAGTCTCTCTGATGCCTTACTTTGGGGTGTGTGTGTGTGTGTGTCTGCATTTAACATAACATTGAATACTTCTTTATACAAGTACCATTGAATGGTTGTCATAGTTTTTCTGAATTTGGGTGTTTCCTATGGACTCTAATGGTTATGTTTTCTTTTTGTGTTTATTTTTGCCAAGAGTTACTCTTCACCTCTATCGGATTGTAAAACTCCATCAGCATAAAACCAAGTCTATTTGGTTAACTCAGTGTCTGCCTCATAGTATATATATACTTAATGTTTTTGAATGAACAAATGAATGAGTAAATATATTATGTACATTTAATGCATACATATATTTTAACAAATACATGGTAAAATCCCTTTTACCACAGGGTTTCCCATGATTCCATTTTCATAACCCTAACATGGTACACTAAATGCATTGTAATACATCCTGTTTAGTGTCTCCTTGTTTCTTTATGTGTGAATGACAATTCTACCCACATACGTTGAGAAGAGAACTCAGTTTTTCACAGATTTTGTTTTGGTCTGGTCACCAACTAGCACTTTTATCCAGTCTTTACATCCACGTCAAACTCTCAACAAAACTATACAACCAGATTGTACATCAAAAATTTCACATTTGAGCACCAAACCAGACCAAGACTCACCGATGGAACAAGCAAAAGTGAAGTTAGATACATTTTATCTCCCCCTTATACCTACTGAATTTTGAACACAACGTTTTACTTTCTAAAATTCTCCAGAACAGGTGGGCATGAGCCTCTTTATTTGTCTCTAGAGTCTTTTTAATGGAGAAGTAATTTCTAAATATGTAAACAAAACAAAATTGTGCTGTAACTAAAATGTAGATGTTCCATGGAGTTTATTATAACAGAGCTTTGATCTGTGTTTTTTGTTTTGTTTTGTTTTTCGTTAGCAAATACGAACTTCTTAATATTCTAATCTCAACAGATGTTCAATAAATGGGAGAAATCAAAAAGCCCAATGTAATATGTCATCCACATTACATTTAGTGTTGGAATGGTAGTTTATCTCTAATTATCTATACTTCTTGTCCAAAAACAAACTGCATTTATCATAGTTAGCAACCAATCATTAGATGGGTCTATTGGTGTGTATAAAATCATCTGGGCACCTTACAGGGATCCTTTCCTCAGGCCCAATTCTTTTGGGATTTTAATACTCTTAATTAGATTTTTAATGTTACTCCTTTTAATATAGACTTTTTTCCCTCCTAGTAAATTAAGACATTTTTACTTTCCTAAAGCATAGTGATTGTTAGGCTGTGGCATAGATTCCATCATCTGTTAGGCTGAACCTTTTACATCAGACTTTTAGCATTCAGGGTGGCTTGTCCCAGAATTGATTTGATTACAGCCATCTCTGTTGAGCACAAAGGCAAGCTCAATAAACAGACTGAATGAACTGTGATTTTCCCCCCACCGATAGGAACAATAGGTTCAGATCATTTGTTGTTCCTCTCTAGGAGAAGCAAGAAATCAATAAAGCAAGTGCTCATCACTGTAACAGGATGTCAACATCTAATAACAAAAGGAAAATACAATGTGCTAAACGAAAAAGGAGGAAATAGATTTAAAAAAATTACTTATTAGGAAAACTTGTTTTATTACTTGATTCATCTTTTTTTTTCCTGAATATGGGCAGGACATGTAGATATGCCCCAAGTCGACGTCAGCGTATGATCTTTGGAAAATTGGGCCACTCTACTCTGAAAGTTAGATAACTTACAGTTGAGTGTATATAGTTAACAATGACCACCTTCAAGCATACACCTTATTCAAAAGTAATAGGATAGAACTTAGGACCAAGAAAAAATAAAAAGTAATTATAGTTTTCACTTTTATTATGCTTTGAAAGGAAAGAGTGAGGTAATTTGTAGAAAGGTTTTCTATGAAAATTATGCCTTTATTTCATATGATATTGACACTTTTATGTTTTATATTAACTCATAAGCTCTCCTTCTCAGTCTACAGAAGCTACAAGCATGAAATAGAATAAATGGCCTGTGGTCAAAATTGCAAAAATAACTGAAAGGTCAACTACAGCCTGTGTTTCCAGATTCACGGAGGCAGAAATTTTCTAGCAGCTTGTTTTAAAAAACAGAAATGTCTATGAAGGCAGAAAATGAACAGTTTTAGTCTCATCGCCCTGGTTACTAAAAGCCTAGGGTTGCAAAGTCTGCTTTCATGTTAATATAATGACTAAGTATATATACTAAGACTAGACAGACAGGGTTAAGTTAAAATCCTATTCACTTACTAATGTACTCGGGGCCAAATTATTCGTCCTCTTTGAGCCTGTTTGATACAATGAAGAAATAAGACTCCCTACATCATAGGATGAATGCAAAGATAAAATGATAGCAGGCATGGTGCCCAGTGCCTGGTACATAGGAAACATTCAATAAATGTTAGCTGCTATAATTATACAAACCCTGAGTTATGAGTTATTATACAAACATCCTGTTAGCTCTCAATCTGACAACTGAAACTCTAGAACGGCTGCTGGTGTAGTCAGAGTATGGGGACAGAGGAAGACAAAGGTCTTTATTCAGAGTCACCTTTTAACACACACACACACACACACACACACACACACACACACCCCTTACATGGCAAAGTAACCAAAGATCATAAAAATGTAGATTATTTTTTTCTTTTTAAGTCCCTAAGCCACAGGGAAACTTGGTTAAAAATCTGGAGATTTAGATTGATCATGGAGAGTTATATTTAAACATGATTACCATGTTGCCAGTGCGAAGCGCTTCTTAGAATAATCAGATTTGAGAAGGCTAATAATAGAACAGTAAATCTGTAGTTGCCTCTGAGTCACTTGGCTGAGGAAGGGGACAGCTAAGCCCACCATGAGGCATAAGGATCTAATGAAAACCACTTAAGAACCATCATGGAAAGAAATCACCATTTTCCTGATTTCCAGTTCTTTCAATTGTGGCTTTTTTCCTTCAGTCAATTAAATTGTGAAATCTGTGACTTCTTAAAGGATCGGGGCTGTTTTGTTCGTTTCTTATTCTCACTGCCTAGCACAGTTTCTAGCACATAGTTGGTGCTCAGTACAAGTTTAGTGGGTTAAATGAGGGAAGGTTTTGAGAGAAGGAAATAGCACAATGAGGAAAATTCTATGTTTATACTACTACAAGAGATCTTGAGCTAGTTTTAGGTTTTATATTTCTGTTGTATCAGCTTCTTAAGGATAGAATCCTGTTCAGACATTTGGAACATGGATAGAGCACAATAAATTGATTTTGTTGTCATCTGTTACTTTGAACAATTAAGCACCTTCATAAAATAATTTCTAATTGTTGCCGCTGTTATGTCAAAACTATGGCTTACTTTCTTTTCTTTTTAAATCAAATATTATTTTGAAAATAACTACAATTTCCCATGGACCTGAAACTTTCTACTTTTTATCTACATAATGTGTGGGAAAGATTTTATTTGTTCCAGTCTATTCATTTTCCTAAAGTCATGAGCATTTTATCTCCTTCTTACATGAGATCTCTTTTAAACACTACTAACAAAGCTAATGAGCCAAACTGAAGATATGTGTTTTTTAAGAAAAAAGACCTGTATTTTTGAAATGCCATAATCTAACCCAACAAACACAACTGGCAACCTTAAAGAGAACTGCAGGTTTAAGTAACATATAAATCCCACAATGTACTCAGAGAAATATTTCATAATAAGTTAATATGTGCTAGTTAATATCACAATATTTCCATACTAGTTGAATATTTACTTAGAAGCACATTTGTCAAATAGTCAATCATTCATTTGACAAATAGTGTCTACTTGTCAAAGGCACTTTTTGGCTTTAGGTATACAAACTAAATAAGACAAACAAGATCTCACTTCCATTCTAAAGTTGGAGAGTCAGATAATAAAGAAGTAAATAAACAAATGGACAAGATTAATTTCAGATGGCAATGCTGTGAAGTCAATGAAACAATGTTTTGATGGAAAGAGATGAGGGGTCTTTATCTAAATTGGGTAGTCAGGGAAAATTATCTCTGAGGATATTATTTTTGAGCTGAAATCCAAATGGTGCAAAGGACCCAGTCATGGGGAAATCTGTGTAAAGAAAAACAAAACAGTAAAGGTCTTACAATGATAATAAACTTTAAATTGTCGAAAACCAGAGAGATGCCATCCCAATCCAAACCCCAGCAGGCTTTTTTTTAATACATATTGGCAGACAGATCTTCAAATTCATATGTGAGTGTAAAGGATGCAGAATAGTCCAAAACAGTTTTGAAAAAAGTTAAAGTTGCAAGACTTACACTAATTTCAAGACTAATTATAAAGTCACAATCTCTTATATTGGTATCAGTACAAAGATAAATAGATTAGTGCAACAGAACACAGAGTCCATAATAGATTCACATTTATATAGCCAATTGTCTTTTATCAAATGTTAAATTCAGTGAAGAAAGGGAAGTCTTTTTAACAACTATTCCTGGTAAAATTGGATATCATTTTTTGGAAAAAAAAAAAAAAGAGTATTTATCCATACCTCACACCATATAAAAATGAACTCAAATGGATTGTAAAGCCTAAATGTAAAGCCTAAAACTCTAAAATTTCTAGAAGAAAACAGGAGAAAATCTTTGTGACCTTGGACATGGCAGAGATATGTCTAAAATTACACCAAAAGTATAATCCACAAAAGAAATTTTGATACATTTGGACTTGATTATAATTAAGAATTTCGCATTCAGAAAGACATTGTTAAGACAACAATAAGACAAACCATAAGCTAGGAGAATATATTTCCAAATATCGTATGTGAGAAAGGTCTTGATTCCAAATATATAAAGAACTCTCAAATCGTATAATAAGGAAATAAACAGCTCAATTTTTTTAAATGAGCAAAAGATTTTGACAGATACTTCTCTGCAGAAATATACAGGTGGCAAATAACCATATGAAGAAATATTCAACATCACTAGTCATTAATCTAATGCACATCTATTACAGAGTTTAAAATTTAAAATACTGACCATACCAAATGTTGGTGGAGCAATTAGAACTCTCATTCGTTACTGGTAGAAATGTGAAATGCTATAATCACATTGGAAAACAGGTTTTTTTTTTTATTATTGTTGTTTTTAAATTAAACATACACCTACTATGTGGCCCAGCCATTTACTTCTAGGTATTTACTCAAGAGAAATGAAAAGATATGTCTATAAAAAAACTTGTATAGGCAGCCCAAACCTGGAAGCAACCCAAACGTTCATCAAAGGTGAATAGGTAAACAAATTGCACTATATTCATACAATGGATTACCAATTGGTAATAAAAAGTAATGAACTATTGATATATATAACATGGACGAACCTCAGAATGATTATGCTGAGTGAAAGAAGTTAGACTACAAAAGAGCACATACTGTATTATTACATTTATATAAAATTCTGAAAAAAGTAAATTTATCTATAGTGACAGAAAGCAGACGAGAAGACGGGGGGGGAAACAAGAGTAATTATAAAAGGGCAAAAGAAAATTGGGTATGATAGACATATTGATTGTGATTATGGTTTCATACATAGATACAGATGTCAAAATTTATCAAATGGTATGCTTTAAATGTGTTCAGTTTATATGCCAACTATATCTTAATAAAGATATATATTTTATTTATTCTCAATATATATGTATATATGTTTCATATCCATCTATCTATATTTATATATGGAAATACAAAATCTCATTCATATGAATGACTTTTGGGCTATTTTTAAATTTAAGGATGTACATATGTGGTTTGGGGCAGTCTTTGTAGAGCACTGTTGCAGTCTAGGCCTCAGTTTACCGAATCCATCGGTTCCATTTCCTACAATCCATCCTACTAGTAGCCTGTTTTCTATGTGCTTTACTCTGGGTGCTTCAAGTACTAGCACTGTATTAAAGCACCCAGAAATTCCTTCTCTTGTTATTGTTGCTCAATTCCTCCCTCCCAAAAAGGCTATCTATAATTTGACTCCAATTCTAGGAGATGGAGGGAAGAGGAGGGGTAGGAACCTGAAAAAGAATCTGCTTGAGCCTGATGCTAGGATCAAAGGATCTCCTGCGATGCCACACAGACTGCTGATCACCTTACTAGATACGTTTTGGAGTTGCTCTGATGTTTGTCTCTTCTTTATGAAAAATATCCCTCCTTACTGATTCTTGTCGTAAAGGATAGAACCCAGCATAATCCAGAACTCATGCAGAAGTGTTTAGGAGGATTCTGACCAGAGGAAAATAGAAAATCCATTCATGTAGGAATTCATTCATTCAGTTTTTCCATTCATTCTTTCAATAAGTATTCAGTGGTCTATATTGAAACCAAAGAAGTGAAATAAAAGCAAGAGATTGTGGCTGAGTATTATTTCAGCTACCCCTCATTTATTCAGAAAACACTTTCTTTACCAGTCCTAAGTAAAGCTTCCTTTTTTTAAAGCTAAAATAACTCACATTTGCATCAAAGAAAGCATACACTTTCTTCAAAGAGATTATCTTGAATCACTACAAGGTGTCTAGCTGCAACAATAGGTTTTAACAGCTGCAGCAAAAGGTCTATTTAACCCAGCTATTTATATACAGATAGCTCTTCCATAGCACTGAATAAATCCTCTGAAATTAAATATTTGGTGAGCAGTTAAATGTCTAAATAATAGCACACTAATGCCAGGTAATAAAGAACCCATCACCACGCCCCATCCCCCCAAACCCACGTTACTCCCATGCTAGTGATCACCCCCTCCTTTGACCCCAATGCACTTACAAAACAGAGGAAGAGAGGGAAGAGCAAAGACAAGTACCTAATAATAGTGAGCTCTATGATTCAAAAATATATAACTAGTAATTGAAGAATAATGAAGCTCTTGCTTCCATAGCCCACACTGTTGAACTACAGAATTCATAGTTGAGCATCTTACTGAGAGGCAGAAAATGGAGGGAAGCATGAGAAATCTGATGTTTATTTTGAATTTCACCAAAGGTCAGAAATGAACATGTATTGAGAATATGTTAGGCTTTGTGCATGCTATCTCATCTGACCTCTTTTCAGGCTTTGGAGATCATATGACCTAGGAATTGTTATTATCTAGATTTTCACTTGTAGAAATTGAAACTTGGAGACATCACACAACAAGGGAGACTTGCAATCAACACACAATGATCTCTCACCTAACCAGCTGCTCCCTCTCCTGGTTATTTCACCCCTAAACCCCAAAGTTGCCCCAGGCTGACTGCCGTCTCTCTCTTTCTAAATCCCAGTCAGCCTCCGTAGTTTATTGTTTTATACATGCTGAGGACTCCAAGCTTCATATCTCTAATCTGGTTCTCTCTACACTTTTTGTATTTAGTTGCCTACATGACATCTTCACTTGACTGTCTCACAAGCATCTCAATTTTTTTTTTTAAATTAAATTTATTGGGGTAACAATTGTTAGTAAAATTACATAGATTTCAGGTGTACAATTCTGTATTACATCATCTATAAATCCCATTGTGTGTTCATCACCCAGAGTCAGTTCTCCTTCCATCACCACATATTTGATCCCCCTTACCTTCATCTCCCGCATCTCAACTTTTTACGTGTCCAAAATTTAACTCCTAATTCTCACAGTCCCAAAGCCTGTTCGTCCTGCAATGTTCCCTATCTTTGTTAATGACAATTTATCCTTTTCACTGCTCATAACATCCTTGGAACCTCTTTTTCATTCATCCTCCACATTTAATACATCAGCAAATCTTGTTATTACTGTCTTCATAATATAACAGAATCTAACCACTTCTCACAAGCTACATAACTAATTTCTTAGACCAAGCCACAGTCTTCTCCCATCAGGATCATTATAATAGCCTTTTAACCTTGTCTGTCCTCCAGTTTTATTCTCTACAGAGTAGACGGAGTGGTTCTTTGAAAACACATGTTACTTCTCTCCCCCAAACTCTCCAAAATTCTTTGTCTCATATATCAATGAAAAACAAAGTCTTTATAAAGTACTACAAGGCTTACATGAGCCTGTCCTCCTACCTTGCTGACCTCATTTCTGGCCACTCTCTCCTTTGCCCACTTTCTCCAGTCACAGTGGCCTTGCTGTTTCTTGACTATACTGAGGATATATATGTCCCAGAAACTTTGCGCCTGCTATTTCCTCTGCCTAGAATGTTCTCCCCTCAGTAGCCATACGGTTTACCCTCTCACTTCCTACAGTTCTCTGCTCAAATACTGCTTTATCCAAGACGTTTTTCCTCACTACCATAAAGTAGCAACCCCTCCCCTCGCTTTCTGACCATCCCCCTTATCTTTCCCATTTTTTCTCTGTTGCATTTCTCATTATTAGACACACTATACATTTGACTTGTTTTCTTTCTGTCTCTCACCACTAGAGCATAAGCTTCATGAGAACACTGACTTTGTTTTGTTTTTACCGAATGCCTAGTACTTACAACAGTGTCTGGCATGTATTAGGTTGAACCATATGAAACCACCATTTTTCATAGCTCAGATAGAGTTGAATACCTGCATTCTCATGGATCAATTTAATTAACAGGGTCTCAGGAACTACTTGTTTAATCAATGAATGAATGAAACGTATGAAAGCCTAATTCCAAAGTCCTAGTTCTGCCTAGTATGCAGGTCTGCTTCTCTGTTAATGAAGTTGCTTTCTGACAAAATAATTCCTACTTTTCAGAAGTTCTTGTATTTGTTCAAGGTCATGAAGGTTGGTACATTACCGGCATTTGCATAGTTAGAAAAAAATAATAAAAGTACTATTGTGCTTGCCAATTGTTATGAAATTACCTACCAACAGATAGAGTTTGTTCTTGTCTCTTAAGAGAAGCCGCACTGGATGAGTCAGGTCTGAACTCTAAGCAGTGACTCTGAGTTTAGCTCCTTGGGCTAGATGTAACTCGTTTCATGTGAGCTAGGCGCCGGCCATGGCAAGGCACTCCTCTACTGTCACTTTATGACTCAGATTTTCCTCTTGTGGTAATTTTTTGAAATTCACAAGCAAAAAGGTATTTATTCAACTCAGGTAGCTAACTTTAGTTACACTTTGACTTGGAATGGATTTTTTTCCCCCTTCATTTCCATAAGAATCCTTCATGTAGTGTGTGTAAATAATGCTAGCTGCTATAACAGATAAACCCCCGACTCTCAGGGGATCACCACTGTCAATGTTTATTTCTCATTCATGTTGCAGTACAGTGCAGGCTGACTGGCCAGCTCGCCTCTCCTTCTTTATTCAGGGACGCAGACCCCTTCCATTTTGTTCCTTAGAATCCTCCTCATTCATTCAGTTGATGAGGGAAGAGAGCAGGGTCCTCTGTGGGAGGGTTTATATTCTGGGCCAATGTAGAGTTTTCAGAGAAATAGAACCCAAAGACCAACGGTATACTTCTAATCTGAAAGCCAGCAGGCTCAAGATCCAGGAAAAGCCAAAGTTTCCGTATGTGTCTGAAAGCAGGAAAAAAAACCAATGTGCCGGCTCGGAGCAGTCAGGCAGCAGTAGTTCCCTCTAACTCAGCCTTTTTGTTCTATTCAGGCCTTTAGCTGATTGGATGAGGCCCACCCACTTTAGGAAGGAAAACCTGCTTTACTCAGTCTCTTGATTCAAATGTTCATCTTCTCCAAAAACACCCTCGCAGACACACCCAAAATAAGGCTCAACCAAAGATCTGGGCCCCCATCACCCAGTCAGGTTGACATATAAAACTAACCATCACAGCTGAGAAGTGGCACATAAAACTTGAGCTTGCATAACTTGGGCTCACATTCCATTGCCCAGAACTAGGTAATACGGCCACCTTACTATAAGAGACACAGGGAAAGGGTCAAACTTAGTGTCCAGAAAGACAAGATGACATATACAGGTGTGTCCTGGCAGACCCTGCCAAACTGCATAGCTGCTTATTTACTCGCTAGTGTTCCTCAATGGTAGTGCTTGTTATAAAATTTTGAAAGATTGGTCTGCAAAACATGGAGGGAATTTTGTGGTATTCAGAGAAAATATCAATTATTAAAATTATTTCTAATAAAATTTCAACTACTGATGCCTTTCACTGTTGTATCTAAGAATTCCAGCTAGTTAGGAAAAACCCCATCCTGTTTCTATTTTTGCTCATTTTAAGAACATATTTCATATATTCAACTGCATGTTAAAAAGATATCAGCAATTTTCAAAAGATAAAACTTATTTTTAAAAACTCCCACACATTGCATGATTCTGTTTATATGAGATGTCCAGAAGAGACAAATCTCTAGAGACAGAAACTAGATTAGTGGTTGCCAGGGGCTGAGGGTGGGAAGAAGTGAATGAGGAATAATTGCTACAAGGTTTCTTTTTTGGGTGATAGAAATGTTCTAAAATTAGTTTATGGGAACGGTTATACAATTCTTTAAACATACTAAAAGTCATTGAATTATATACTTTAAACAGATGAATTTTATGTTACGTAGATTATGGCAATAGCCTTTTTTTTTTTCTTGTAATAGAGCTAATCTAATTCTCTTAACTTTTCTTATTGATAAAAGGTTTGAGATTATGTCTTGAACTACGTCAGGCAGCCAGACACTGAGTCAGCATGTCAGTCAGTAGATAATCTATTGAGGTTTCCGGCACCCCACTGGGACCTGGAAACAGAAACACAATAAGACCATGGCCTATGTCCTCAAGAAGTTCACAATCTAGTGAAGGAGTTGGAGTGAAATACAATGTGCGATACTTTAGGTGCTATAATTTAGGTCAATATAAGGAAATATGGAGCAGGAGAAAGGCTTATAATACATAGGTAATATTTAGGGCATTGCATTTTCTACCAACTGGTAGAGAGTTTTGCTTCCTTAATTTCACGTAGGCTTATACTGTTCACATTTGTGATTAAGTCAAAGTATTGCTGTTCTCCATTTATTTCACATATTTATTATGTTAATTTTATTTATTAATTCAACAAATATATGCCAGTTACGGTGTTAGATATTTGCAGAGGGCCATGTACATAGAGGATTAGAGTTCACCACATAAATTCCATTTTTAACTCAGCGTGGGAGAGCCTCAAAGACTTCTTGGGGGAGCTGATACCTGACCTTGGTCTTGAAGGATAAGTAAGAATCAAAGAAGGGACTAAAGAGAGAAGAGGAGGCATAAAAGCATAAGGAAACAAAATATATTTGGAAAACTTCCTTCTTTCTATGTCTATTTCCTTATCAGTTAAGATAAATATTAGTTGTGGGAACACATACATCCCCCAAATTTTAGTGGCTTAACATAAGAGCAATTTTTTTGTTGCTCATGTAAGTCCCAAATGATAGTGCCTGGACATAGGGTTTCATTCAGAGACTTTGCAATATTTAGCATGTGGCTGCCAGGCTCATCCCTAGTGTTGAATCTATCCAGCAAGTGGCAAAGAGAGTGGAAGATTACCCGAGAGGTTTTCCTGGGCCAGGCCTGGATGTGGTGTGCATCACCTCTGCCTGTCTTCTCTTGGCCAGACCTCAGCTACATTGTCCCATCTAAGTACAGCGGTGCTCGGAAAATGGATAGGCAGCTACTTCCTAGCAACACAACTATTCTAGTCCATGGGAGAAAACATAAATCTTTAGTGGACAGCTTTATTTCTAACATTCTTACTTGGATAGTATATCTTTTATGTCACAAACTATGGAATTGCATCTATGGATTATGGTATCATCAGTATGCTTGTGAATCAAATGAATTTGTTGAGCATGGTCACAAAGCATGCTCAGATTATCTCTTGAATAGAAAAGACAGATATCCATTGTGCAAGCTACTTGATGAGAACTGTTTGGGAATAGTCTCTAGGGCAACACTTCACAATGATGTCTTCCACCTCATAAAATGTGTATTCAATCTTACAGTGATCCAGAACTCATTTCTTTATCCAACTGAGTTCAAACAAGACCCAGCGCTAGTGAGTGACACATACCAATTTGAAGGCAGTTAGCACCTTGAACAAGGTCCTGATTACTTAGGGTCTAATTTTGCTTCCCTAGCTTTGAACACAGCTGAGAATTCAAAGATCTCCTGAATTACCTGATGCCTTCAGAAGTAAAGGGAAGAACTCTTTACTAATCCATAATGTATCTTTGGTTCTATCTCCCACGTTCCATGTATACATGTAGCTGTAGACCCTCATTTCCATTTTATTACCTTAGATTTCTCTCTGATAAACAATATTCTTTAATTCCTTCAGGTCTGTACTGTTGGTAAAACCATTATTTTCTTGGATTCTCAGCCACCATTTCGCTCTGTGGCATCAAAATTGCTTTGATAATGTTGTGATTCTTATGTAGTCTGTGAAAGAAATCAATGATTCTGTTTTTTAAGTTTGCTTTTGCTTTTAATTCAGGTCACAGTCAGAGTGAATAGGAATGAACTTCCTTTTATTGGGTGCTCTTATGGGAAATCAACAGACTCAAAATTTAAAATAAGACTTTGTCACTTGCTAAAAACTGCATGGCAGATACGAGGAATGAAGGAGGGAGAGAGCTCAGACCGAGACTGGAGATCATCACACCCCAGTTTCTTAACACATCAAAATTACAGGTTCCCTTTTATACATGAGTATATCTCAGGACCCCTTCCAAGAATTGCCTTGTGGTCATCAAGGGAAAAAGTTCCTCATGACAAGTAGGGGTGAAGGGATCTGTTAAAGTTCATCAAGGAAGGGGCATGTAGACATAACTAGACAATTTCAGAAAGACTTTACAGTGTTTATCCAATAAAATATTAAGGAACTATAAAGAGATCACATAACTTAACCAAAGAAGTAAAACATTGAAGAACTATCCAAGGGTCTCAGTGTTTATTAAGACTTCAACATTAATTCTATAATTATGGCTACATAGCATAATCTTGTCACAGAGAGGTTGATTTCTTCATCTGGTCACTATAGAATGCCAAGCACTGTTTGATTTTTCTCAAGTGTCTGCTTCAATCATCACAGCAATAATACCTATGAAGTAGGTATTATTATCCTCATTTAAAGATGTTGTATTGGTGTGCTAGGGCTGCTATAACAAAAATACCACAGAGTGGGTGCTTTAAACAACAAAAATTAATTTTCTCACAGTTCTGGAAGCAGGAATTTCAAGATCAAGGTGTTGGTGGGGTTGCTTTCTCCTAAGGCCTCCCTCGTTCGCTTGCAGATGGCCACCCTCTTGCTGTCTCTTCACATGGTCTTCCCTCTGTGCATGTGCACCCGTGGTGTCACTTAGTATGTCCCAAATCCTTTTCTTATATGAATAGCAATCATGTTGGATTAAGGCTCAACCTAACAGTCTCATTTGAACTTAGCTACTTCTATAAAGGCCCTAATTCCAAATACAGTCACCGGGCTTAGGAACTCAGAGTTGGGGTTTTCAGTGCATAAATTTGGGGAGAATACAATTCAACCCCTAATTGATGGGGAAACTGAAATTCAGAGAAATTAATTTTCTTACCTATGGAAAATAACTTATAAATGGAAGAACTGAACTTCCAACTCAAGTAGGTCTGTCCTCCAAGCCTTTTTCCACCCTACTGCATTATTCCACTCTACTGTGTGGATAGGTGATTTAATGCCCCAACTTTAATGCTCCTAACCTTCTAGTGAAATTAAATATTCACTCTGAGCTTCTCTGCTTCTATTCATCAAAAACTAATAAACTTTATCCTTTGTTTACCAAGTAAGGACTCACTGTGATCTAATATGGCAAGCATGCAGAATAATTCTGGCACAGAGAACAGGCATTACTTGTACTACTATTATTTTGGACCCATGGCAGATTTTTCTCTTAAAAACTTTACTTCTTAATCAACCAGCTCTAGCGTTCTCATGAAAGCATCATCAAGTTTATTTCCTTTTTAAAAAGTGTTATTGACATAGAGAGCCAGTGTCACCCAAAATCATTTCCTTTCTTGTCATGAAAAATTAAAATTAAAGATGAATTTAGCAAGTTAGCTATATCAGCCTGTGGCAGATTGTATTTTGGATGACTATAACAAGATCTTTCCATCTATACGCTCCTCTCACGATGTTAGATTGATGTTTCTCCCATCAAGAGATGGGATTCACATTTCCTATGTTTGAATACGGTATGGCTAGTGACAATAGCAGACATGACACTAAGTGACCTCCTAGGCTAGGTTATAAGATGCAATGTAGATTCTTCCTGGTTCGCTGACAGGCTCACCCTCAGAATTTAGCCACTATGTTGTGAAGAAGCCAAAAAGCCACGTGAGGAAGCCACATGTAGGTATTCTAAGTGACAGCCCAAGTGAAGTTCTAGTCGAAAGCCAGTATCACCAGCAGACATCTAATTGAGAAAATCTTTGAAATGACTCCACCCACTGTCCTCCTGAAACAGGATTTTTAAGGTATTTTCTACAGCAATAGATAACTATAAAATCTTAAAACATATAGCATTTGCCTAGGAACCAAGAAGCAGGGAGAAACTAGAAGAGTATTGAAGGGTTTCAAGAATGTTAATGGGGGTCGAAGAGGGAAAGTGTTAGCAGAAGCCTGAAGCTCCTTGAGTATAGTCAGTGAGAGTTTAAGAGAAAGTGAAGGGAATGGGAGTGGAAGCTAGAGGAAAACAGTAAATGAATCTAATGATGACCTTATTCAGATTTCCAGGGAGGATAGTAAAAGTATTAGGTTGGTGCAAAAGTTATTGCAGTTTTTGCAATTATTTTTAACTTTTTAAACTGCAATTGCTTTTGCACCAACCTGATACCTTCTCACCTCTTCTTGCTATCTATCCATGACAAAATGTGAGAGGACAGAGATAAATGAAAGAATTAACTGTTAAATATAAAGGAAGCATTTTGTTAAAAAAAACAAAACTAGATTTTATTCTCAGATCCTCCATATGTCAAATGAATCTACAATTTAAAAATGGTTTCTGGGAAGAGATAAAAATCCAGAGCACTATCAGGAAAGAAAGGTCTCAGGGTGAATCCCAGGGTGTGATTATAAAACCTGTTAAGTCCTCAAAGAGCTCAAAGACAGTACCTCATTGAAACTTTCAGACAAGAGGCCCAGGACCCCAAGGTCATGAACTTGAGGTTTCTCCCCACTAAACGTTGGGACTTGTGAGAATCTTAAGGACATCACAGGGAGTCACGCAGCAGCCTCAAATGAAGAAAAGAGAAGGGCTATCTCAAAGAGACTTGTGGGTGTAAATTTATCTAATTCTGTGGGTTATAGGTTAATAAACACAAATCCCACAATGTTTTTGAGATAATTATTCTGGTGGAAGCACCCCCGGCTTGGACTAAGAGGCAGAGAGAATATAATATATAAATGGCCTTCAGGGTTTTCTTAGGTGCAAAGAAGGACCACTCAGAGGGAGGAGCCATGAGCCCAGATTATAGAACTAATAGCAACAGTGAACAACTCCAGTGTAATAGGACTGAGACCTAACCAAGAAACTGACAACTTCTCTCTGGCTGGATGTCAGAATTTCTATGGACCCATAACCGCTGTGTGCATTCCACTTTCCCTCTTTCTGGATGCCAGTGTCTGTAGTGGTTATCCTATGCCTATCCCAAAATTGCATGTTGAGCGTTTGGAGGCGGAGGGCAAATAAATGGACTGTCAGTTCACAGGTATGTAGGTAGAAAAGAATGGCACTCAAGGAACTCTACCCCAGGAACTGCATGTGAGGAGGCTAGCCCACACCTGCGCCTGATTTAGACGGTGACACCCTGAATTTCGAGTTGATGTTATAATGGGATTAAGACATTAGGTTCTTCATGGAGGGGATGAGTGTATTTTGCAAAGGGGAGGAATATGAATTACTATACGCACAGGGTAAACTTTGACAGATTATATTTTGCAAAAAAGGTCTGTACCATCACCTCCCTCACACTCTACTTACAATGTGAAATTGATAAACCTGCTATTGAGAAGAATGGTCTAGGTTCCTTTTCCTTGTGTCTGAGTGGGTCTGTGACTACAGCAAAAGTAGGCTAGGTCATAAAAGACAATACAGCTTCTGCTTTGTCCTCTGCATACACTTGCTCTTCGAAGCCAGCTACCATGCTGTGAGGAAGGCAAGCAGACACAGACAGCTCATTGGAACTGTTCTGCCAGACAGACTAAGGAAGCTTTGACATGACTCCATCCCCAGCCACTATCTGATTGCAACTGCATGAGAGACCCCCAGTGAGAACCATGTTCTTGAGCCTGGTCTACAATCAGAATCCTGAGAGATAGTAATAAAATTATTATTTATTTTTTTTTGCCACCAAGTTTTGGGGGTGATTTGTTACCTAGCAATAAATAACTAGAACATAGTCTTTCCTTATCATAACATTTTTTTCATATTATTTTAAATTGGAAGTTCCATAAATAGTTGGGAAACTGCATAATATCATTGCCCATATATAAGGTAAGCCAAAGATATTATCTGGGTCAGTGACAGCACCATCTGGTAATCAGTGAAATAACAAATAACAAATACATTGTAAAAGTGTGTGAACAAATTCACACATTTCTTTTTCTAATTTAAACTTTACAGAAAAAAATTTTTTTTTTGAGGTACATCATCCTATGGTGCTTTATGATAATAAAGTCACTCCATGAATGGTCTTGAGAAGGAAGAGATTTAAAGGTTTTCTCCTTATAAATGATTATAATTCAAACTCCCCAAATGTATGTTATGTTCAGATTTGAATGCCAGTTAGTGAAGCAAAGGAAATTACTTCATTCTTTACTTCAAACTGTGGTGGCAAAGTACTAATTAAGAGTAATTATTGTCTTTGTTAATGTAGTTCCTTGACCTCGTAGGGAACATTTGGTAAAACTGAATCAATCATGGAATTGTAAGATCATAAAGAAATACTTTGCTCAACCACTCATAAAATCTTACCCCTACTAGTAGTTTTCACAAAGTAATAGAGACATAGACATTAAGAGAGACCTGCTCTGCTCTTACATGTGCTCCAGTACTGGATCCATAAAACTAACCCTATGTGGCCCCCAAGCCACTGAACGCCTTGTGTGGCTTTTAATATGTTATTCCTCAAGCACTAACAAAGTGGTCTGAAAATAATGTACTGCTCACATGTCCCTCATCTACTGTACAAAGATGTAACCCCTTGGTTAGCTCTGTGAAATTTGGACAACAGCTTCCTTCTCTTCCAATCATCTACTATCATTGTGCATGGCCAGAATAATATCATACTGGAATTCCCTCATCTCTGAACCCACAGTATTTGGTCTACAGAAGCCAATCTGTTTATTGAATGAATTATCTCACACTAGGGTCCCTGGTTCCTAACTTCTATTCTTCATCCGAAGTTACTTGTCTTAGTAGTTCCTGCCAACTGTTTGCCCTGGTTCCTTGTGGTGTTCTCAGGTGAACATAGATGATCATTGACTCAACCACCCAACAGAAAGACAGACAGAACACCTGATTTCTGGAAGTTTCAATGGCACATATTCTACTGTTATCCCCCCATCCCCACTCCCACACACATCTTTGATTAAATCTTCCAACTGTTACCTAATCCTTGTTTCACAACATTCTTCATTCACCCCTCTTCCCTGCCAACAGGTCCCAGCATGTCATGTGGCTTGGACCTTTCATTATTTTGCTCAACAAACTGGTTTTAGATACCTATACTCAATACAGATTTGTTGAATGAATGAATGAATGAATCCTGTGTGTCTCATACTGAGAAGCACTATGGGTAAAAAAGTCATTATTAATGTTACAGTACATGACCCCTTCTCACTCTAGTTTAATAACCAATTATTTTAATTGAATACTTATTCAGATCCATGATGGAAGCTAGGACTGCTCATTTTAAAAAGACATTGACCAGGACCTCAGGAATTCATGTACCACTTGGTAGGATAGACACATACATAATTAGGTTACAATGCAGATGGTATAAAGATAAAGGTTTTCAGAGGACATTAAGAGCAAAAATAAGGAGTACCTAACCAAATCTGAGAAACGTGAAACAAAAGGCAGACTTGATCTGAGATTGGTGCTATGAGCTGAGTTGTAAGGATGAGAAGAGTTAACCCGGTGAGAGAAGGGAAGAAGGGAGCAAAGCGAGGGCATTGTAGACACAGAAGACAGCTAACTAAAGGCAGAGAGACAATAAACAGTGTGACAAATGGGGAGAACTGCAAATAGTTTGATATTGCCCGGACATAAAGTGCAAGGCGAAGAGTAGTGGGTATTATCCAGAGGGGAAGGCAGGGACTGGATGACAGGACTTGGGCTTTTTCCTTTAAATCAGTATATTCAAAACTCACTTGATGTGACATTCCTTTTTTTTTTTCATGTCTGTAAATGGATTTATAGTTTGTTTTCTTATCTTCAATAATAATATCGGTGAAATCATGAGTTTAATGTGCTATTTTACGGATGGTTTGTTGGAACTCGCATTGAAATAGATTTTTAAAAAACTAACTGCTAAATTAAAATGTTCTTCCTTGAACTACTTAAAATGATACTACATGCCACTCTGTATGCTTTGGGAATACTCACCTGGATAATGAGGAATCACTGAATAGCTTTGGATAGTGGGGTGATATGATTAGATTGCATTATAGAAAAGGACCCAGCAATAGTGAAGAAAATGGATTTGAGGAAGATGAGACTGATGTCAAGGAGACCAGTTAAGGAAATCTTATAATTACCCAGGGAAGACATTATAAGGGTCTGAATTAGGACACTGGAGGTAGGTGTTATTTCAAGTATTTGCCAGATACCAGGTAAGAGTCTACGCACTAGGGATTCAACAGTTATGGCTGACAAAGTCATTGCCCCCATAAAGCTTGCATTCTAGTTGGGGGTGGGAGGAGACAGACAGTAAACAAGAAAACAAAGGTAAGTGATCTCAAGTAAGTGCAATAGGATGGGCATGCATTAGAGAGTAACTGGAGGAGGTAGAGAGCAGTGAGGGGTAGGTGGGGTGAGGGCTGGATTTTGATTGATTACTTTACACTAAGGATCAGAATAGGCCTTTCTGAAGAGGTGATGTTTCAGATGAGACCTCAATATGAGAAGGAGCCAATCATGAGTAGGAGACTGAGACCACTGGATTTTAGAAATATTTAGTAGATAAAGTCAGATGGGCTAAGGCAGCGACTCAATAAGAGAGGAGAGGTTAAAGATTACCTAATTTTAAAGTTATATTTTATATTAGAGCCACACTGATCAGCATAACTGGGCTTTTTCCAAGTTCTGTATAGCGTTACCTCACTTTCACTCCAATTCTTTATTAATTGGAGAACTTGATTATCTGTTACGTGTTTGAATTTTGAAGCTCTCTTTTGGAAAATTTACTATTCATTACCCTTTGGTTTACTGCCCAACATTCTCAACTGAAATGTCTCCATATTTCTGTTCCAAATGAAACAATGGCCTGTTCAATTATAAAGTCCACCCTGCTGTCAGCCATGTTAAAATAGGCTTTTTAAAATCACAAACAAAGCTTTTAAATTAGTGAATTTTAAAGAAAACTTTTAATGAAAAATAATCTGCTGATTTCATCCCAAATAAATTAATCAAAGCCCCAACGGTTTGTTTAATGCAATTTTATGCTAACTATATTCAATATTATGTTGTAGTGATGGATTCCTTTAGCAGTGTTGGAGAGTACATACCAGAAGCATTTAATTATGAATGCCATAATTTGCTCAATTGATGTTTCTCTTTTATCTGCAAACCATAGATAATTTTCCCTAAATAATGCAACCGTGAAAATAATATTTTAAACAAAAAATAAAAATGTATTTCTTGATGTACACCAAATACTACACGGTCAAAATTAACTGCCCTAGTGGCAAGTAAGCATCTCATACATTCAGATTGCAAGGGTATCAGCTGTTCATTAGGAGGTATTTCCCAGATAAGAATCAGAGGACCTATTTTTATAAATAACTTGGGGATTTTTATTTTCAATGTGAAGCTGATTTTAAAGTAATATTAAAATTGTACTCATGTGTGTATTTTTAATAGTTTCAGCATTTTATTACGTAACAACCAATGGAACCTGATTTTATGTACAATGAATTCATAATAAGTACAAATAAATTTCATTCTCCTCCCCAAGCTAGATTTTATTCCAAAGACATAATTTGTAGTCTCAAAAGGAGTTTCCCAATGGAAAAGATAATTAAAGTAGAGAATATTTGGAAATTTTAACCATCCTTTCTTTTTGTCTTGAATGAATCCATGCCTTCATGGATTCATAATTGTTGAAGTTTGCACTTCTAAAACAAGTCAAGTTTTTTTTCTTTTTTTCTTTTCCATATCCCTATACCTATTGTTCAAGTTTACTGAGCCATACTGTGTTAATAAATTTGGAATAAAATTTATCAACACAGTATGGCTCAGTAAGGTACCCGTAAGGCTTAAAAAAGATAATGGATATGAAACACTTAATGCAATGGTGGGTCCATAAAGATCCAGTAACTGTCAGCCATCTCTTTCTACACTTTAGGGACCCTCACAAAGCAAATATTCTAGCCATTCCTTTTGCATAGATCTTGTAAACCCTCTAAGTCTCAGTTTCCTTATCCATAAAACGGAAATAATAAAACCCACATCAGAAGAATGTTTGAGGGAATTAAATGAGAGGATACATTTAAAAGAGCACTATAGAATTATATGAAAAAGTGAGGTGTTAAGAGGGGTACAAAGGATTTCTTGGAAAAGCAAGAATGCATTTCTCCGGTTCACCTTCCATGTTACCTCAGCAATGACTAAGAGATATAAAATAAGGAGGAATAAACCTATATCAGCATGGGACATTAATAATGGGTGACATCTACATGCCAGTAATTCAAGAGTTTGTGCAAGATGGAAGGCAAAGTGAATAAGATTGAAGATATAGGAAATACAGGATTCCCCACCTGTGATGCAACAACTCACTAAGGTAATAAAATGGAGAAGACTTAGAAAACTCATGGCAGGAATCAAATACATACATGAGGTGGTGAGGCGGTATCCTTGGATCCTACCAGGTGCCCCTGGGGAGCACACCAACTGCCCCAAGTCAGCAAGCAAGGATCAGGTAACAGGCTCACTCCTGACTTACACTTCGGGGAGACATTGTCACAGTTGGTTTCTAATGAGGACAACTGTGACAGGTGAAAAATGAGGACAGTGTCCTAGTTAACTCCTGGCTACTAACCTCAAATACAGAAAAGAAACATTGGAACAGAGAGCAAACTCCCCCTTGTGATAGCTGTTAGTAGTTCTGATCCTCTCCTAACTCGTGAGCAGCAGACCAGTGGTTCTCAATTCGTAGTGTGTATTGGAATCACGGGGAGGGTTTGCTAAAACATAGATTGGTAGGCCTCACCCCCAGATGTTCCAGAGCACATCCTGTAATTTGCATTTCAAGTAAGTTACCAGTTTCTGATGCTGCTGGTCTGGGGACCACACTTTGAAAACTACTGCTCTCTATCTGCTCTGCCCTTTACAATAGCGACTACCACATGGGACTGTTTCAAATAAGATTTAAATTAATAAAATTAAATGAAATTGGAAATTCAATTCTTGTTTTGCACCAGCTACATTCCAAATGCATAATAGCCATATGTGGCTAGCAGCTACCATGTTGGACAGTACGGATACGAAACACTTCTGTTTTATGTCGTCATGGGAAGTTCTATTGGACAGCCTCACGCTAGACTAAAAAGTAAAACTTTAGTAAACTGGGCACCACATACCTGTAAGAAGCACATTGGTGCTATGTGAATTGTGCAATATGGCAGACATACATAGCAGTTTATCTCAACTTTTCCGTTCTCACTTCCTATAGATCGCTCAACCCCTATCAGAACTCATCTCAATTCTCCAAGGTAGACAAGCCAAACCTTCCACTGCTAGACTGAGCAAGTAGAAAAATAATTAGATATATTAAATAATACCTCAAGAAAAGAAGCTTGTTCTGAAGAATCAAAATAATGCCACCCCGTGAAATAAAATTACTCTTAAGAAAATGGAGTTTTCCAAACTAGTAATGTCAAAATGGATCTCAACAGTATTCAGCAGCCTAATGCTGTGTGAAATGAGAATAAGCAGTTATGAAGAGCCAAAGTTAGAAAATCATAAAGGCTTCAGTGGAATAATATTCATGTAAAATTCAAAACTATAATGGAGGTAAAAATACATGGATCATGAGAAACCCAAGTTAGTGAATTAAAAGAGTTACTCAAGACATTCAGTAGGCAGAAGACATGTAAAGAGAAAGAAAAATTATAAGGTAAAACACAGAGGAAAAATCCAGATTCAATATGCATATGATATAGGAATTTTAGAAGTAAGAGCATAACAATTTTTCAAAAGTATCAGTAAAAGAGAAAATAGAAGAAAACTTTTCCGAGCTAAAGTCTTAATAAATCACAGAAGATTTACTGAATATAGGTAAAATTTCTGAAAGAAACTAATTTAAACTAGAAATTTTGAAATTCATTAATTTCAAGGATAAGGAAAAATTCCTGTAAGAACCTAAATAGACATTACCAAAACAAAATAGTTTACCCACAAAGGAATAAAACTTAATCTGATACCAGACACTCCCCAAGTCCAAGCACCCAGAAGACAAGGGAGAAGAGTCGACAGAATTTTTAGAGAGAGGGGTAAGGACTCCATATATTCAAGGATTATATGCCCAGCCAAGGTACGCAAGATCATAGGAAGTAAGTCATTTTTAGATATGTATTTTAGAAAACAACCTACTCTTTTGAAACAATCACTCAAAGATATACTCTAGTTGATTAAGGGATGAATAATAATAATAAACTCAAGAATGGGCAAGGAAAATATCAGTATTAAAGATTCTGGGATGTAAAATGAAACTTGTGACACATAGAACATGTTTTCAAAAAAATTATTCTCAATATGGTTTTAAAACTAAATATAAATGTCAAAATATTTGAAAAGAAGATATAAAATATGGAATAATATAGTATAGACACTTTATCTAAAACCCCAGATTATTTTACTATAAATTGGGAAGGGTGGGGGAATTTAGGGAAGCAAGATGAGTATGCTAATTTTCTCATTTTAGGAATGCAAAATGGTTTGGCGGTGAGGAGTATAATTACCTTGTTCATATGCTGCTTCACCAATTAGTGGCTGTGTAACCTCAGGGGGTTACTTAACCTTTCTAAGCATTAGGCTCCTGGCCTATAAAATGGGAATATCATAATACACCAGAGTTGTGTGGGAGTGAAATCCAATAATGCATGTAAAGTACTGAGCACCTATAAGCACTCAGTAAATATTAGCTATTAACTGATTAAAGAGAGAAATCAAAAGATTCTCTTGATAAATGGTGGAGGAAATAGATCTGAAGATGAGTTTTGTAACATGAAAGTAATGACTAAAAAATACACACATGTACGCGCACACACACGGACACACACACACGCACACCCTCTAAATTATTATAAAAGACCAAATGTACTGTACGAGGTTGGACAATTAAGTTCACGAACTTGTTTCAATGATGTTGCTAAACTTTTTTGATATCAGAGGGATTATTCATTATGAATTTGTACCAACAGGACAAACAGTTAACCAAGTTTTCTATTTGGAAGTGCTGAAAAGGCTGTGTGAAAAAGTTAGACGACCTGAACTTTTCACCAACAGCTCATGGCTGTTGCATCACAACAATGCACCAGCTCACACAGCACTGTCTGTGAGGGAGGTTTTAAACAAATAACTGTATTGGAACATCCATCTCTACTCACCTGATCTGGCCCCCAATGACTTCTTTACCCAAAGATAAAGGAAATATTGAAAGGAAGAACTTTGGATGACATTCAGGACATCAAGGGTGATATGATGGCAGCTCAGATGGCCATTCCAGAAAAAGAGTTCCAAAATTGCTTTGAAGGGTGGACTAGGCGCTGGCATTAGTGCATAGCTTTCCAAGGGGAGTACTTCGAAGGTGACCACAGTGATATTAAGCAATGAGGTATGTAGCACTTTTTCTAGGATGAGTTCACGAGCTTAATTGTCAGATCTTGTATACTAGTAAAAAGAAACAAGATCAAATATATTAGTTATTAGAATGTGTGAAAGATTAGTACTATAGAGCCATTAAAATAAACATGTTCTCATTGTTTAGGTGATATTTATTTATTTATGTATTTATTAATTTAAATTTTAAAAATATACAGAGTGATCACAGTTTTGGGGGAAACATATGTACATAGATAAAAACTGAAAACATATACATATATACATAAATATTAATAATAATCATTGCTAGGTATCAAAATTATGTGTGTCCTTTTCTTCTATTTTCACTAATATCTATAATGGACATATTATCATTTTTATAAACAGAGACAAAGATTATTTTATTTATAAATAGCTTTCTTATTTAGGTGGATGTTACCCTAGAATTTTTCTTCACATACACATATGTATATAATTCTTTCATTCATTCATTCATTCATTCATTCATTCATCCAAAGAATATTTATTGATTGCCTACTATGTTCTAGGCTTTATTCTAATCGCTGATTATAGCAGTAAAAAACAAAAGAATAAAGAATAAAATCTCTGTTTTCCTAGAACTTAGTTGGGGGTGAGCAGCATAAATAGGTAAAATACGTATTTTCTGATGTTGATAGGTAGCATGCAGAAAAGCTAAAGCAAGAGAGGTGACAAGGATGAGTGGTTGCTGTTTTAAATAAGGTGACCTGTGGAGGCTTCATTGAGAAGATAATGAGGTAAGGCCTCCCAGTGATAGTCACTTAAAGAGGGTGTGACAGGGAGCCATGTGGCTTCTTAAGGGAAGACAGTCGCAGGCAGAGGGAACTAGGAGTACAAAGGTTGTCATGCAGAAGAATGCTTACTCATACGATCTCACTTATATGTGGAATCTAAAGAAAAGAATAAATGAATGAACCAATCAGAAACAGTCTCAGAGACATAGAGGAAAAATGGAGGGTTGCTAGATGGGACGGAGGTGTGGCTAAGGGGGAAGGTGAGGGGATTCAAAACCACAGTCAGTAATCACAGGATTGCCACAGGGATATGAAAGTCAATTTGGGGAATGTAATCAATAGTGTTGTAAAGATTTTGTAGGGTATCCGATGGACACTTGTCTCATTACGGAGACCACCTCAGGGAAGATGTAGATGCTTGATCACTGCACTGTACACCTGAAGCTGAAGCTGAACGATAATGAATGTCAACTACAATTTTATATACATACATATATAGTTACAAGAAGTGGAGGACAGCATTAGGAATAGAGACCGTGGAAATGTAATGGCTCTGTGCGATGTCAGGGGGGTAGTGGATGGGGGGAGGGGGGTTGTCACTGTGTGAGGGATATAAATGATAAACATCTAAGTATTACTTTGTCTTGTGCACCTGAAACTAATTTTAAAAATATTGGAAAAAAAAGAATGCTTACTCTCTGGAGAAATAGCAGGGAAGCAAGATGGCTAGCTGTAAGCAAGTGAAAAGGAGCAAACTAGCAGCTTAGGTTACAGAACTGGGGAAGAGTGTGCACAGGCCTTAGGTCACGTATGGCCTCACAGGTGATTGTAAAGGTTTTGGATTTCACTCAGAGTGACTTGCGGTTCCAGTGGGGAGTTTTGAGCAGAGGACTGATATAATTTGACTTGGTTTTACAAGGATTACTCTGGCTTCTGTGTTGAGAATTGTAGGAATAGGTACAAGGGTGGAAGCTGGGAAACCAGTCAAGAGACGACCGCAGTGATCCAGGGGAAACATGGTGGGGAATATACAGGCAGGTTATAGGTGTATATTAAAGGCAAAGCCACCATGATTCAGTGCATGATTACGGGCATGGGGTGGTGAGAGCAAATGAGGCATAAGAATGACTCTCGGCATCTAGTTATACAAGTCTGGAGTCCAGGGGAGAAGTCAGATTGAAAATAGAAATGTAGGCGTTGTCATTGTTGAGGTGATATTTTAAGCCTCGAGACTGAATGAGACCAGCACGGGAATAAATATAAACTGAGAAGGCAGAGGTCCACCAATGCCATGCCTGGGGCACTTCAATACTTAGACAGTGAGGAGATGAGGGAAGAATGAGAAGGAGCAGCCTGTGAGGTGCAGTGGGATGAGAACCAGGAGAGTGTGGTATCTTGGGAGCTAAATGGAAGAGTTTCATACAGGAGGGATGATAATCTGTATTAATTGTATAGCTGGCAGATCAAGTAGATCGAGGATTAAGGAGTGTTCATTTTAGCACAGTGGAGACTTCGCTGATGTTGAGAAGGTATGTTTCAGTGGAGGGATATGGAACCAGAGTCTACTGGGAGTGGATTTAAGAGGTTAGACAGAGAAAGGTGAGAATTAGCTCCTCTTCTGCAGAGCTGGAACACTGCTTCCCATATTTTCTTCCTTTAAGTTAATATTTCTCTTTCTGTGGTAGAGTGGTGGGAATTGCAATTTGTTTGCATTTCATTTTTCCCTATCCATGGAAAATTACATGATGCCACCAACCTGAAAAATGCTGTGAGGCATTTTGTTAAATGAATATGCCATTTTCCAACACTTCAGCTTACAGTGTATCTCTCGTGCTTCCATAACTATGAGAAACACAAACTATAAGACCCTTTGCTTAGGCTACCTGACTGCTATTTTTACAGTGTCCTCTTTAATCAGTCCAGGGGTCATGTGAACGATAGCAACAAATGATTGATTAGGCCATTTTACATACATTTAAAGCACATCTATTTCTTCTATCTGGATCAGATGGAAAATTAAAGAGTTGAGCCATATGTCAGACATCATCCCAGCGTTGCCATGGCTATAGCACGAAACTCTTATAGAGGGTTTTTATTTTACATGAAATATTTCTTCCCATAGCAACAGCAGTGTTGATTTAAAACATAACTCACTAGATATAATTTATCTTTAACATTTCTGTCTATTTTTTATGGTGTGTCTTGTTAATAGGATCCCACTTTCGATGACTCTCCTGCTCTTTGGAAATCAGACATCTCTTGGGATGCATGTGACAAAAATCTAGGCAGCTCATTGCTTAGAGGAACAGAAAACTTACAGGATACATTTGAAGGCATTACTTTCCCAGAGCTTTTATTGACAATGTTTGGGTGACTTTGAGTTCAAATTCAAGATAGATCTTTTGAAAACGGAATAAAGTGATTATTCACTTTAGACTAATTAAATATAATTTCCATCCTTTTTATGTTGCAAAATTATTTTTTTATTTGAAGATTATAGATCTGTTTTTTGTTTGGTTCATTTCTCCAGAGCGGTTCTTCGTTTCACTTTCATAACCAGTTAGGAGAGTATCAAAATGAAAAGCTTTTTTAGAATTTAAACTGAAGGATCAACACACTTGAAAACAATAGACTTGAATTAAAGGAGTTCTTTCGTCTCTTCCCCCAAATAGACCCTTCTGTTTGGGAAAATACATGGATACAGTGACCACAGTATCACAAAGAAATACATTTTGGTAACAGAAAAACAAAACCTCTTGGTTCCAAATGTATTCACTATAGGCCATTTATTCTTCTGGCTCTAGGCTTTGGGAATTACTCCTACTAGCACAGAACTCTCTTTGAAATCCCTAACTCCCTAGGGGGTCAGAGATAGATGAGAAACTGCCCTATGAACTTGGCTTATACATGGGAAACAAAGAGGTTAGTGGTTAAGGCTACCAGAAAAGGCATGTGGGACGGGTGAATGTAGCTGGCTTCCTTTGCTTGCAACAGGAGCCTCTTTCAATGCGAAGCCCATGCCAAGAGAGATCAGGCACTCTACCAAAAAGATACAATAATTTAGTAATACAGTCTGCCCAGGCAGTTTAGCAGCTGGAAACGAGGAAGCCTTGGGATTTGCTATAAATGGTGGGGAAATTGGCCGGTAGCCTCTCTCCTATACTAAGCAAAGGGAGCAAGAGAAAAGATTATAAATGCCCGAAATCAGAGCCGAACAGCATGGTCTGTTCTGATCCAGGAGCTGCCAGAACTCCAGCATCCTCTGGCTTCTGCGTTAAATACTGAGTTTGGCAGACTATGGGGCTAATAGGGCAGGAAACAACGGACTACCTGGATGCATTTTCTGAAAGGCAGCTGTGATCTTAAGTTGTTTAGGAGAGGGAATTTTATAACATGCTTTATCCAATGCCATGCAGCATCTAAACATAGCAACCACCTTTGAGCTAATTGTACAATCAGAAAAAAATACCCAAAGCTTACTGCCAGTGCCTGAAAAGGGACCCACTGGGTGGTTTTCAAACTCCAGTCATATAGAATACCCCAGTGGACAGGAGGTTGTGCTGATGCCTTAGGAAATTCTGGGGTACGCCATGAGCACAAAGCCATGAAATGGAATGGAAAAAGGCAGGCTTTGGACTAGCCATACTAGTTTCTGTATTTACTAGATATGTGATTCCTCTTCATTTTAAAGGTTGTAATACAGTAGTCCCCCCTTATTCACTGGGGATATATTCCAGTACTCCCAGTGGATGCCTGAAACCACATTTAGTGTCAAACCTTATATAAACTATGTTTTCTCCTATACATACATACCTATGATAAACTTTTAATTTCTAAATTAAGCAACCTCACAGATAGATAATTTGTTCTTACCTTAGATCTTAGCAACCTCAGCATACATTTTTTTTTTACAGAAGATATTATTAATCTCCTTTAAAAAAAAACTTTAAAAAAATTTATTATTTTAAGTGAGTTTTTCTAGGACCCATCCGCTCCAAGTCAAGGAGTTGTTTCAATCTAGTTGTGGAGGGTGCAGCTCATAGTGGCCCATGTGGGGATTGAACCAGCAATCTTATTGTTAAGAGCACCGCGCTCTAACCAACTGAGCTAACCGGCCGCCCCCCAATTTTTTTCTTTCCATATTAGGTCAAGAACTTTCACCTTTTCACTTGAAGGAAGCACTTTACAGCTTATCTTTGGCATATCCAAATTGCCATCATCAGTACGTTTGTACTTTAGCGCTATTATTAAGTAAAATAAGGGTTATTTAAACACCAGCACTGTGATATCGACACTATAGTCGACTTGGTAACCAACATGGCTACTAAGAGACTAACGGGCAAATAGCTTACATAGCATCGACACCCTGGACAAAGGGGTGATTCACAACCTGGACAGGACAGAGCGGGATGGCCTGAGATATTATCATGTTACTCAGAACAGTGCACAATTTAGTACTTATGAATTGTTTATTTCTAGAATTTTCCATTTATATTTTTGGACAGCAGACAGTAAACCATGGATGGGGCAGAGGGGAGCTACTGTGTAATGCTCACATACAGAGACTTATGTGAGGATTAAATGAGATTGAATGACCTTAAACATAGAAAGCACACAATAAATGTTGATTCTCCTTACCTAGTATGGAATCTTAGCCTTTGTAATTTTTGAAACAAATTTCTTTCCTGGGAATTTGCACTTACTTAAATTAATTTTACATATCCTTGGAAACTTTAATTCATTTTTGATCTTGGGAAATTAAAGGATATAAATCAAATCCTGTATAGTTGCCTCTGTGGCTCATTATTATTTGTTTGACTCACACTTCTATCTCAACGTGTAGGTGACTTGAAAAGACATTCTTAATATTTGGATATAAATGGACATACTAAACAGAACACATGAGCTCCATGACTAGGAAAGCAAAACAGATAAATAAACTCTAATGAGTTCATAAATTTACGTTACAAATGAAAAAATGTAGCATTTCTCCCAAATATTTCTGAGAAGACCCAGCACTTCTTTAAAAATTTATTGAGACATGTTCGCAGTGTATATTACCAAAATTTTGCTCTTTGTTCACTTTAGTTGATCTAGAATTTAAATACAAAACACACTGTATGATTAATTTGCATATTATTTTTTTCCTGAATATCATAGAGTAGTTGGAATGCTTTAAAAATTACCATGCCTCAATGAATTTCATTTACGTTCTTTATAAATATACATTTTAGAAGGATCTTATTAAAAAAGGACTTGCTTTATCTGAATCCATAATTATAGTAAACTTCATTTACATAATTCTCAAGATAATTTATTGATTTATTTTATAATATATTGCATCATACATTACTGAGTACTAACATGTATGGCAAGCAATTTATTATTAACTCTACCTATTTTGTACTGTACAAATCATTTAAAAGTTTCACATTAAAATGTTTTGAGTCCTAATAAACTGAGCTTATTTAAAAATTGAAATTTTTATGAATGTACATTTGAACAATAAAAATATTTTGCCACAAAGTATTATGGCAGACTAGGTGTTCTGAGAGATCTTTCTGCAGGAGAACAAATATCTTCTGAATAGGACATGTTGCTTTGAGACATTGCCTGCTCTGACAACATTTGCTCTCTAAAAAAAGCATGTTAGAAGACAAGAGAGTCCATTTTGCTCTTATTGCAGATGTCAGTGATAGTTCTGCTGTTTGGGCACAGTCCCTTCCCTTGGTTCAGTGGTAAGGTTGGGAGATTGAGTCAAGACTACTCAGCAACACTGAAGGCAAATATAAATCTTCTGTGGAGGAAACCATCTCTGCTCATATTGACAAGTTTCCATAGATTAAGATCAACTAATGGGGTAACAATAAATGATTTCTAATCACTTTGAAAAGCAAATCACTTTTGCTTTTCACTTGATACCTGCTAATCACTCTAAGCAGGTATCAGTAAAAATAACAAATGCATATTAAATCCCCAGTGACTATAGCTAGTGTTACTGAAAATAGAAAATAAAGCAGATCTGTGTGTTTGTGTGTGTGTTTGTGTGTGTGTGTATATATTTAAAATACAATGCCCGATCATGAAGATGAATAAAAACAAGGAGTACCAGTAAATAATAGGCAAATTTGAAAATAAATGCCATTTCTAAATATGAAAAATATAACATTTGAAATTATTTTAAAATTCCAAATGAACAGATAAACAGCAGATTAGACAGAGATGAAGGAAGAATTGGTGAATTGGAAAATTAATTTGAAGAAATTATCCAAAGTGTAGCACAGAGGGCCAAAGAGGCAAAAACTATGGAAAACATAAAGAGATATGACAGATGGAATAAGAAGGTTAATCCAAATCTAATCAGAGATTCAGGATGAAATAGTAAAGAATATATAGGAGAGGAAGTTTTTCGATGGATAACAGCTGAAATTTTTCCATAACTGGTAAAAACATGAATTTATACATCCAGGAAACACCCTGTATACCAAATAGGATAAGTAAAGAGAAATACATACTGAGGTACATTGTAGTGAAATTGAAAGATATAAGGGAGATTTTCAAAGCAGGTGGGAAAATGATGGATCAACTACAACCAAACACAGGTATAATGAGAGCCAACTTATCAAGGAAATAATAGGAACCAAAAAGAGTAGAATAGTATCTTCAAAATGTGTGAAAAACTGGCCATTAGCCTAAATTGTGAACTTAAAAAAGAAACAACCTAATTTGAATAAATGAAAGTAAAATATAAAGACATTCATAGTTGAAAAAACTGAAAGTATTTACCACCAAGAGACTTTTTCTAAAAGAAAAATCTCAAGGATTACTTCAAAAAGGAAAAGTATCTCAGGCCAGTCTAAGGAAGGAATAGTGAATAAATAAGAAGGTAAATATGTATGCAAATTCAAATAAAAATAGTCTAAATAAAACATTTGATTTGGAAAACTAACAAACAGAATGAAAACACTGACAACAGTATTTATTAGAGAAAGAGTAATTGAATTTCAAGTGACCCAAAAATCTTAAAATTGTTCAGGAAAACGGTGGATAAGGTTTTGTTCCACTTTACACTTTGTTAAATTTAAAATGATAGGTAAAATTTTAAGGGTACCTAAAGAATAAAAATAAATTATAAATTTCAAGTCATAGAGAGAAAACAATGAAAAAAGAAAGAATGAAAAAAAAAGGAAAGAGGCCAAAAAAAGAGTATTAAAGATAAATAGATATCAAAATGTAAAATAGTAGAACCAAGTCTAAATATATAAATCGTCAAAGTAAAGATAAATTAGCTAAATTCACCAGTTAAAAGGAAGAGATTGTTCACTGGTAGGAAAACAGATTCCAGCCTTCTGCTCTTTAAAAAATAGAGACATCCCTAGCTAAGGGTACACACACACACACACTCACACACACACACACTACAAACACACACACACACACACACACGTAAAGATAAAAGAAGTTGTACCTGAGAAATATTAGCCCAACAAAAGCTACGGTAGCTGTATCAGTATCAAGCCAAATAGAATTTAACAGTAAAGGCATTACCAGAATATAGAGTCTCTATGAAATGATACAAGGTTCAATTCACCAAGAAAACATAAAAATTCTAAACAAGTATGCATTTATATATATATATATATATATATATATATATATATATATATATATAAATGCATATAAAATATATGTCATATCATATACATATGTTCAATGAAACTACATGGAAAAACATAAATCCACTAAAGCTGTGAGATTTCAATATATTTCACTCAATAGAATATGTTAACAGCTCAATTAATACACTTAATCTAATAAAATGAATAGAGCTTTGTACTCAACAAGAGGATACATGTTATTTACATGAAACAATTGATCTCAACTTGGCTATAAGCAAGTTTCAACATGTCAGATTCACACACACTACATTTTCTGACAATTCAATTAACTTAAATTAAAGATTCCCATATTTATCCCTATAAATTTGTGAACTTATATACACATTTCTAAATAACTCATGAAAAGTGCATTAGGAGACAGCATAATTCTAACTTTAAAATGTTTAGAATCAAACAAAAATTTAATACTAAATATCAAACATGGTGAAAGCAACAGTGAAACTTTCAAAATTTGTAATCCTTATATTAGAAAAGAAGCAATGCTGGAAACTAATGAGCTAAATGTAAATTTTAAAATTTTTATAAGAAATGATAGAAGAAACACAGAAGTAAAAGAAGGGAAATGGTAAAGAACAGAAATGAAAAAAATAGAAAACTAACAAACAAGGTCAGAAGTGGAATATTTTATAACACTTAAAAAATGGATGTACTGTCTAGTAAAAATAGTAAAGAAAAAAGTAAAACATACAAATGAACTATGTTAGTAATGATAAGGGATATAACTAGAGACATATAACAACATTCAAAAGATAATAAGAAAAAATGATGAACAACTTGTGCCAACACATTTTAATACTGAAAGAAATGGACACATTCTTTTCTCTTTGTAATTAATAAGTATTTTGTGGGGAGCTGATTTGAAATTATTTAAATTTCCCATTCCTAATCAAACTTTTAATTCATTCATGTATTTATTTTTTTATTGGCTCATGTTTTTCTATTTTACTCAATGGATTATAATTCATTACTGTTATCTTGTTCCTAAAATTGTCCTCAATTTAACCCTTTGGAGCCCATTCAAGCTGGCTTCTCTATCCTCTTAACATGCCTCATCATTCCCTGAGCACTTCCTTGCTTTCTGGCACAAGATGTTTCAGGCTCACCTTGTACTTGTCCTGCACCGGCCCTGATGTCAGTCATTTCTCAATTTCTGTTTCTTTTAGTGGGAAATACACTGTATTTTGCCACGTATAATGCGCACCCACGTTTTTGGCCCAAACTTTCAGGGAAAAAAGTCTTTCATTTTAATTTTTTAATTCAAATTTTTATTTGTTTACATTTAGGTACTTGTTTTTTGTATTATAAAGGAATTTTAGCATTTATTTTTAACATATTATGGTACAAGAAATTTTATGTAACAAACAATTACAAAACACAAGAACAGATAAAAGGTACAAGAAATTTTATGTACTGGTAATAAATTTACAATATTTATGCATCATATAATAGAAGGCCAAGAACTCTTTGTCTTTGTAAATTCATCGCAAGTTCAACAAAACTGATTATTGTATTCCAGGGTATTATTTTGTGTATGGATATCATTACTGATTTCTAGAGTTACACTTTTAACTCATAAGCATACATAAAAGAATTAAAAACATTTATATAGGTATGGAATTAGTACCACCCATGTATAATGCGCATTCTTATTTTCCCTCACAAATTTTGGGGAAAAAGTGTTCATTATACATGGCAAAATATGGTATTTAGTGGCCAAAATCTGGGCTTTACTTATTGCTATTGGGATATCAGTTTCCCAGGCCCTCTTAGTGAACAGAGTTAGGTAATACATGTATGTATACTCACACACACAAAAAACCATATTTAAATCTGTATCTCTATCTATCTATTTTGAAAACATTGATATTTTCCATTCCAATCCAACATCACAATGTTCACTCTAGTTTTCTCCTTCATCATAGTTATAAATCCCTCCTTCAACAATGAGAAATCTGGCTCCCATTAACCTCAATGTAGATGCTTATTTGATCGACCCTGCTGTAAGTACCCGGATTCCCATATCCACTGCCACCTCAGCGCACTCCGGTATTTTGCTCAGCCTGGCTGAGATTTTGTTCCCCATGCCAGCTTAGCTCTCAGTGTAACCACCTGCTCACTCTCCTGGGACCCTGCTCCTTACAGCAGGTCATCCCCACACATGAACACCCTCCTTTCCCCTCCTGAGTTTTGACGTCTTATGGCAGGTTACCCCGGGTATGAACACTTTCCTTCTCGACATGGACACAGTTCTCATCCTGTTTGGGTTTTCACATTCCTTGCTAAGCTGCTCCTCTGCAGGGATGTCCTCCTCACCCTGCCTGGGCTCTCACTCTCCACACAGGGTTACTTCCCTCTGAACCCTGTTTGGGTTTCAACATGGGGGCTAGGTTGTCCCCTCACATGAACACTCTATACCCTGTTTGGGCTCTGATACCCTACTCTGGACCACTGCAATCCCCTCTCTCCACTGAAGGTATGCGTGGCTGCTCACTCTTCTCCATCTAACAATGACTTTTGGACTGAATTTCTCATGGACTGAAAGGATAAGGGGAAAGAGAATGACAAGCTGTCTCATATCTGGGCTTTTCTACTTATGATTTAGGTTCTTTCAGAACTTTAATCATTTCCTGAATTTCTTTTAAATAATTTTGAATGTTAGATTACAGCTTTCAAATTCTTTGGGGCCATATTTTTTGGTTTGTTTTCATTAGCTGTTAAACATTCATTTTCATGTGTTTTTCTTGCAGTGTCTTTAAATGGGCCTCCGTTCAAATACTGTTTTTGTTTTGGACTATTCAGAAGAGGTTTCTGTGTGAGAACAGGCATGAGCCACAGCAGCTTTCCCTGTTTCTCAGCTCAAGGATGTTCTCCTCTGTTACTGCCACTAAATATTAAGAAATATGGGTACTTCTTTCCTTAATTCAGAAAGGCTTGCTGCCTTTTTAACCTTGGTATTCTCCAGAGTTCCTTCCAAAGTAGTACTCTCACATTTGAACATTGTATTTTGCTATTATTATATTCAAGGTCCCCTACCTCTGGACTTTTCCCTTCCATGTCACTCACACCTCCCTTTTATATGAAATGATTTTCTCCTTGAGAGCTTTGGTGTTTCCGCCCTGTTCAGTATGGATTCTGCTCCTAAAAGTTTCTCTTCAGAGTGAGCCGCTAGCTTTCTAAACGCATATATCTATTAAATATTTCTGAGATTTTCAAGGGCTTAAGCTCCTCCCCATTGTCTTTTTGCAGGACTTTTTCAAGTTCTGCTAGTTGTTCTTAGCATCCTGCTCAATGCCAGGCCCTCTCCATTTGGAACTCAGCCTGATGACAGTTTCTAGGTGCCATGGCTTATAGGCTCCATCAAATTTCCCTTTCACCACTAACGCTGCACAGCTGCTAATCCAGTTCTGGATCCTGCTGCTGTCACATGATTTGGCTATGCATCCATGTTCCAGGGACACGGGGATTCTTTGATACATGCTTTATTGAAGGTGTCACCCATAGTTCGGTTTTTGTTGTTGTTTTTGTTTTGCTATCATGTGATCATTTTATTCTTTCACTTTCATATGAATTGTTTTTTATGAGGGGACTCGAGGAGATTAATTTTTTTTTTTTAAATACTGTATTATTGTCATGTTCTGGCCATCAGAAATAACTGGTGATCTTTTTTTTAAATTGGGAAACTGTTTTTACCAGGACCCTTCAGCTCCAAGCCAAGTCATTGTCCTTTAATCTAGTTGTGGAGGGTGCAGCTCCACTCCAAGTTCAGTCACCATTTTCAATCTAGTTGCAGGGGGCACAGCCCAACATCCCATGTGGGAACTGAACTGGCAACCTTGTTAAGAGTTCACGCTCTAACCAACTGAGCCATCTGGCCGCCCCCCCAGGTGATCTTTTAAAAGTGTCAATCAGATCATGTAAACCCTACCCCTACCCTAATCTCTGACCTCATCTCCAACCCATTCTACCCAACTGTGATGATTAATTTTATGTGTCAACTTAACTGGGCCATAGGATGCCCAGATATTTGGTCAAACATTATTCTAGGTGTTTCTATGAAGGTATGTTTGGATGAGATTAACATTTAGCTTGGTAGATTGAGTAAAGCCAATTACCCTCCCTAATATGGGTGGACCTCTTCCAATCAGTTGAAGGCCTGAATACAACCCAAAGGCTGACCATCACCCTGAATAAGAGAGAATTCTTTCTGCCTGACACTCTTTGAACTGGGACATCAGCTTTTTTCCTGCCTATGGATTCAACCTGAAACATCTCAAGTCGGTTGGCCTTCAGACTAGAACTACACCATCAACTCTCATGGTTCTCAGGCCTTTGGATCCAGATTACAACTATACATCCTTTTCTCTCAGTGTCTACCAGGCCTTTGGATTCTAACTGGAACTACCCTTCTCTCTGTCTCTCTCTTTCTCTGAAGAACCCGGGTTCATACACCACCCTCTCACCCTTCTGTTGTTACTACAAAGGCCTTCAGAATGGCCTCAGGGGTTTTTTTATACCTTCTTCCCTCTGCCTGCAATAACAATTCCTATCTCATTATTTTGCTTTCTTCTCTTCGTAGAACTTACCATCATCAGAGATTATAGTATTTTTTATTTGCCTGCAAATAAAAATTACATTCTTTCACTGGAATGTAATTACCCTGAGGGTAGGGCATTGCTTTGGCACTGCTGAAACTTTGGCACCTAGGACAGTAGCTGGTACACAGGAGGCATTTTATAGATATGGGTGAAATGAATTTAGAGTTTCTACTAATACCAACATCAGTGCTAGAATCCCTGAAAATGGTGAAAGTGTTTTTATTTTCTAAAGAGGAATGCAATGACCCAATAGACAAAGGTTATGACTACAATAGAAGAAATCACTTGTTTTCCATAATTTGTTTTCATCTTAACATGAAATTTTTGGTTTCATTGTTATTCAGGTATTTATATGGGTGATAAAGATCAGGGGCAAAAATGGATTAAAAGCGATTGAACTGCTTACCATTGGATACATACCCTGACATTTCTTTGAAATGGTAATGATGCTTTGAATAACTATCAGATTGGAATTCACACATATTTAGTTCTGTACCTTAGAATGAAATATCCACTTATTAAAAGAGAAGTGTGAAATTAAGTGAAACAAGTTATGAAAACAGTTTAATATATACACTTTTCCTCAGTTTCATCTAAAGAAATAGTAGGAAAATGCAAAAATCCTTTCCAAAGTATGCTTTTAAAAATATGCAAGCAGAAACAAGGTAGCAAATCCCATATGTTTACCATGTCAAAATAGCAATCTGTATTGAGTGCTTAATATAATCAATTACTACTGCCTTTCTTTGTAAAAACAAAACCTTCTAGATTAAAAATTGTTATTGTGATAATAGAAACATGTATTTAATATGTGCTATGCCACAGGCATTGTTCTAACTGCTTTACTTCTATTATTTTAATCTTCACAACACTTATAGGGATATATAATTATTATCATCGTTTCTAGATGTGAAAAAATAAACATTGGCAGAATTTATTTTGAAAAATGTATTAATTCTTCTTTAAAACTTGGGCTACAAGATGAATCAGTTATCTATTGCTCCATATTAAACTACTCCAAAACTTAATGCCTTAAAATAACAGCCATTTGTTTAGATCATGATTCTGGCGGGTGCTAATCTTGGCTGGGTTTACTCAAACATCTGCGGTCAGTAGGCTGATCAGCCTGGGGTTGGATGGTCCTGGGTGATCTCACTCACATGTGTAGAAGCATGTCCCATAATTTTGTAATAAATCTTTGCTGCAAGCATGTTTGCACATAACTAATTGGCCATAAGGCAACTCACTGTAAGAGATAAAATAACGAAAAATAAAAGTCATTAAAAAAGACATCATTAAGCATGAACAAATTAATAACAAATTTAAAAGACTATTGAGAAAAATAAAAATACATTGTTTCTGAAGTTTTTTGTTCATTGTATTATACTTTTTTCTTTATTAATTCGCATCCTCATTCAGCATTGTATTTTTTCTTTTTTGCTAACATTCTTCCTTTATTAAAACAGGTATCAGTTTCCAACTAAAGAATTGATCATGAATGCTCTGGAAGACTGTTGTGAATTACTAGTAGTCACCTCTTTTATATTTGCCATAGCTTGGTAAACTTGGTTTTAACAGATGGGAGGGCTGATTGTGCTCACCAAAGGATTTGCAAAAACTGATACGTTATTTTCTAGCATGGTATTTAATCTGGCTTTACATATTGCTTTGTAGTCTGGCTTTATACGTAGTTATCACCCACTATTTTAAGACTACCACATCTACTCATCAAGATATAGACCATTATGAGGACTAAGGTTTATATAATACGAAAATGGGAGTACTGTGAGATCTTCATCAATGGAGAATGAAGCCGAACTGACAAAATACGTTTATGTCTGCCAAATGTAAATGAAACTGTCAACCAGTTAGTTATTTCATCTTTTACGGAAAAATTGCCTTATGGCCAATTAGTTGTACATCGAAAATATTTCTGGCAAACATGCTTGTGGCAATGACATTTACAACTACCTAAAACAGTGCGGAAGTTTTCTGGCTGTCAACTAAGGGAATGGGGGTAGCTGGTGTATTAACCATGTTTATTTGTTTGTTTATTTATTTATGATGCTTTGACCTCTTGGGACCTTGCTGACTTTGGAGGGACTACTCCTCCCAGGACTCGCTAATAGTAAATGACTTGCCTGCAAATATACCTTTCATATGCAAACCAGCCAATCCAGAGCCCAAGAAAGCCCATCCAAAGCCATACCAACAACATCCTTTATCAGGCTCTCATACATACTCTGAGGCATCATCCACTTGCTCTACTCACACTGCGGCCAGGTATCAGATCATAGGTACAGTCCCTATGCCACAGGGGCAGCTGAAATGATTCAAAGTAGCCAATCCTAAATACGCCTTGTCCTGCTTCACCAATCCCCCCCCCCCCCATAGAAACCACAATAAAGGCTCTTACCTACCTTTTCCTTCACTCATTCTGCCTCCTGACCAATCCTGGTGCCTCCCTCTGTGCCCCTCCTCCCCCCACCCCCAGTGGCATGGCCTGCTCTCCTTCCTCTTGGATCTATGAGTATAACAGTCTGTCTTTTCAATGGCAGTTGTCTCCTGATCTGTTAGCCTCTTCATACTTGAAAAATAATAAAACCTACAATCTCAAACAGTTGGGTAATGTATCATTTCATCATCCAGCAGGCCAGGCTGAGCTTGTTCACGTGACAGCAGGTTCCAAGAGCAGCAAGCGAACAAGCCTCAATGCACAAGTGCTTTTCAAGTCTCCGCTTATATCATGGTTGCTCTTGTCCCATTGACCAAAGCGAGTCACGTGGCCACATCCAGATCATATGGGAGGACTGGATATAGGTGGGGTGTGGCTACAGGGAACCACTGCCGATTGGGGCCATAACTGAAATCAGTTCCACCAAACTGGCATTTCAGGAGGTTTCATATCAAATTCTCTTTGACTTTGATTTGAGTAATCCTTAGAGGATGGCCATTGAAATAAGCAAATAACATTTGCCCTTTCATATCTCTGAGCAAAAATGTTACCATCTGTCATGATGCTAAAAGCTATTATTCCAAGGACTAATTTTATAAACTAACTAAATTCTTAGGGAAGTGACTGTTTATGACTAGAGGACTTGGACAGCATAAAGCTTTTTTTAGTTGTGAGTATATAGTCATTTTGGTCAAACCACAGAGAGGATGATAACCTAATAATAATATTCACAGAAAACTTTAAATAATATTATGCCTCTAGAACTCTCATTATCGAGAACATGGTCAGAAGCCTCTTGACTGAGATTTACAAAATCTTTTTCCCACAATAGGCTCGTTCTTTTCAGTTGTCCTTTCAAACTCAAACTCTTCAACTTTCTTCATCAACTTTCAAAATAAAATTCTCAACTTCCTTATTTCAGAATTCCTTCTTCCTTTTACATTGTTTCCCTACTACTGTCATTCCATACCAACCTACTTATGTTGCAAAGCATTGTGGGGGAGCCAAGTAACCTAGGAAGAAAAGAGAAAATAAATTGAAACAAAATACCTGATTTTATTTACGAGCTAATACCTCATAGTATTAGCATACTTAAATGAAGCAGGAAAAAAAATGCTTTTAATCCACTTGTCCCAAATTCCAGAAACAGTCATAAACATGAAACAAGTCCCTCCTCACAAAGGCCATACTTTATTTTCCTTGAATCCTAGATTATTCTTTTATCTTAATAGTGATATATTTTCCAGGTCAAGGGGTATGGGAATCTGATAGACCTTAGTTTGAATCTCAGCTTAACCACTTACTAGCTGGGGAAACTTCAGCATCTTAAGTTGTCTCAGTGTTAATTTTGACTTCTAAAAAATGTACATAATAGGCCATAAATTCTAGCCTTTAGAGAGAGTTCAAAGCTGCCTTTCCTGACTCTCCATCCAGTAGTCTATTCCAAAAAGGGTCTCAGTTGTGAGGGGAAGACAAAATGGAGTGTTGTCAAGGACATAGTGTTGCTACACTAGAAAGAGACAGAGTTTTTGTGGGAAGATAAAGTGATTATAATAGTACTGGATGGGTGCAAATTGTTGCTCTTTTAGATTGTCTCTTGGGCCTCTCTTCCTATCACTCATCTTTCTTTCATCTCAGGACACCATTCCGATAGATGTGGCAGGGGGACATTGTCTGTTAGGAAAAGCCAAGCAGGAATCGGGGTGAGGTCTGGGGATATGGAAAGCCAGGAACAAACCTGCTTCAATGAGCTCTAAGGGAGAGAACAGTATAGGGGCCTGGGACCAAACTTGAACAAAGAAAGTCAGTTTGTCTGTAGCATCCTCTGGGCAAATACCTATTGTGGTTGCCAATTTGTGTAAATATATGAATTCAATATTCTGGCCATATCTATCAGAAAATCATGATTATTATTAATAATTTCACAGAGTTGTTATGAGGATCAAATGAGATGATGTAAATATGACCCCTAATTCAATGCCTAGTAAATAACACATTCCTATTAACTGTTACTTATTAATTTATAAAATCTTTGGTGTTCTTTAAAGTGTGAGTAAGCCACTCAGTTTTGGATTTGTCATTGTTATTTACGATACTGGCTACACAGAATTTGATTTTTTTACAAGATTGGGTTATGGGCTTATTGGGTGATTTAACTGTTGATTGTGACAAATATTCAGCCAAATGAGTTAAAATGACCAGTCACAAAAGTAAACTGACTTCCTTTGCTAAGTTCTTTGGCCAGGTTTTCACACAGTATATCTTTAGAAGACAAATTAAGGCATATTTTAAATCTCAGAGAACATTTATCTTAGAAAAAATGTTTCATCTTAGAAAACATGAAAATAAAAATCATCATTGTTCTTTGGTTTCCTTTCTGCATTGAGTTTTCAAAGACCTGAAGAAACTCAAAAATAACTAATGGTATCTTAGAGAAAAAAGAAAAAGATAGCTTTGTGTTAATAGTTCAACATCAGTTTCTTGTAAAAGAGTCTCACTTTTTAGAGATATTGGATTGCATTGTTTGCCTGTGTTAAGCCTGAACAAATTCTTTTTGTCTAAATTATATAATCTGAGTGGAATTATTCTTAATATCATATTTAAAGTAACACTATTAGGATTATTAACCCTAAATTACTTCCAATTATACTTCTTTTCAAGGTTTTGTTTTTGAATTTATTTGCTGGGGAAGGACAGAAAGATGTCATTATACATGATCTTGATTTACCTGCCTGATGTCCTACTGAACAGTGACTCAATTCAGTGGGGGCGTTGGGACGTGAGTGTCTCACTTTAAGGAAACCAATTTTGTCATCCAATATAAAACATACACCCTGTGGACAAGGGAGAAGGGTATGCAATTACTAATTTAATACCTAGTTCATACCTTTGAAATGCACTCTAAGGTGTGTCAGAAAGATCCAGTTCTCTCTCTGTAGCTCTCTCCTCTCTCTCTCTCTCTCTCTCTCTCTCTCTCTCTCTCTCTCTCTCTCTCTTGCATACACACATGCATGCACACACACATTTATTTGACTATACAGCTCTGTACATTTATGGGGGTATCATCGTGTAGCAATAAATCAAATGTCTGGGTATTGTGCAAGTTTGACAGGGCACAGCTATGGTCTCAGGGTTTCCAGAGTTATTTAGAAACAAGCATCCTGACATCCTTCCTCTCTCTTGTAGATGACCTCTCTCAACAGGAGGACAATGATCCCCCAAAAGAATATGATCCTGGGCAATTTGCAGGCCTTCTGCATGGATCCTCCCCAGCCTGTGAGTCCCCTGAAAATCCATTCCATCTCTATGGAAAAAGGGACGAACGTGAAGGACACAATGAAGTCAGTTTGGCAAATAATACTTTGCCTTTCAAACCGTCTCCAATAGAAAAGAACTCAGAACCTTTGGTAAAGAAAATTAAACCCAAAGTGGTCAGTAGGACAATTTTCCACAAAAAAAGCAACCCCCTTGAAAACCATACCATTGTTGGCACAAGAACGTCGAGGAGTGGATCCCGGAATGGGGACCAGTGGATTGTGAACACAGGAGGATTTGTGGAGAGAGCCTGCACGCTGGGGAGGATAAGGTCATTGCCAAAAGCCCTGATTGATATGCACTTATCAAAAAATGTGTCTAAATCGGATTCTGATCTCATTACCTACCCTTCGAATGAGAAAACATCGAGAGTTAACTGGAGTGAATCTTCAACTGCTGAACACAGTTCTAAAGGGAATTCTGAAAGAACGCCATCCTTCACTTCTGAATGGGAAGAAGTAAGCCTGTTCTTTATTTAAGGCTTTGGAGTTGAGGGAGGTTTGGGAGAAGGATTTTCAGCTTAAGTCTTTCAGAGGCAAAAGAAAAAATTAACAAACGCATACAGCTCTAAGTGGAAGGAAAAGGTTCTAGGGGTAATACGTGATGCTGTGGATTTCACAGTGAGTGTAAAAACAAACAATTCCCCACTTGTCGGGAAATCTAGCGTTTCCATAGAAATTGATATCAAGCAGAAGTAATAACTAGCTATGAGGTACAAGAGAATGTTCACATTATGCCCTCGCAAGCGCTGCAGCTGACAAATTGAGAAAAATCTTTGTATTTTTGCTGCCCTGTATCATTTTGCTACTTGCTAAATTCCTTGTTAGTTCATCTCCCTTCTTGAAAGTATCTATATTTCCAGAAGATCTTAGAATCTTATAATAAATACAAAGTAATAGTTCCATTTTACAAGTATCAGAAAGACACTAAAGAAAACAATGTGTTGGAGGCCGCTATCACCAATTTAAGCTCTATCTAAAGACAAATTCTTTAATTTCATAGAGTTACTCAGAGTGTAAGTAAGTGCCCTTGTAAGGTTATGGAATATTATTCTTGTCCCTAAGGAGGACGGCATCATGAAATAATGACATTTCTTGCTTTTTGTTGAATTGCTTCAAAGAATGGGCCATACTCTCCTTTAGCATTTCATTCAAACATGTCACATTTTGTCGCTCAAAAGACTGCACCAGTTGGATTGTGTTTTCAAACACAATAGGTCACTATAGTACTCTGAAAACTAGAAATGGAAATTGTTCTGATATTGACATTCTGAATTGAGATGTTTGGGGAAAATCACCCATTCCCTCTGCATCTGAACAAAATGAGACATTTAACTAAAAATGCTCATTGTCCCTTCTGAAACCTGCTGTCTTACTAGGATTCCTAGAATGATAAGGAGGGGGATTAAACCATGAATGGCTAAAGCTCAGACAGTCATTTCTTCCTATAAATCCCATACTACTGGATTGATAGTTTGTTCAAGTCTATTTCTTATATTTATTAACTCTTTGAATAACATCTGAAATCCTTTTGGGAATGAGGCAGAATTAATTAATATTTAACTTATCTCTTAGAATTAAATTCTTTCCTTGCCTTCATTTTTGTGATTACATGCCACAAATCAGCTTGTGACTGGTCAAACCATTCAGTACGATCTTGGATCCAATGGCCTTGCCCACAAACTGAAACCCACCCCTTCACCCATCAGATGAGATGCATGCCTTAGTGGACAGATATCGTCCATGAATTTTTTTCTCAGCACCTTTCTCCTACAAAGTTTAAAGAATACACAATTCCTAACTCACCCATGTAGGTGTGAACAAAGTTCCTTTTTTTAGGAAATACAAAGAAAAGTTTAAGAAAGGGAAAAATAATTTATATTTTTAAAAGCAATTCAAAAGATGTCTGCTTCCTTTAACCCTTTCTCTGTCAGTTTCTTCATTATGGTATTGCAGTGGTAATAATATCAAGAATATATGCTTCTGGCATTTAAACATTATTTTAAAATGCTGAGCTAAAAGTGAATGTCATGATTCATTTCTATGCTTTCTGTTTCTCACAGATTGACAAAATAATGAGTTCCATAGATGTTGGAATTAACAGTGGACTTGAAGAAATGAATGGTGAGACCGCAAGTAAGGAAAATTTTCTTCTATATTGTAATGAATAAATGTGCTCAAGAACTAGCTAGACAATGATAGGAGTCTTTAGATAATTTCATGTTTTATTATAATAACAACAACTATGAATGCTTTCCTTCCACTCATACCAAACAACCATGACCTTAAACAATATCAATTATAAGTATGAGGTCAGACAATTAAGTTCGCAAACTCATCCTAGAAAAAGTGCTACATACCTCATTGCTGAATATCACTATAGTCACCTTCGAAGTACTCCCCTTGGGAAGCTATGCACTGACGCAAGTGCCTAGTCCACCCTTCAAAGCAATTTTGAAACTCTTTTTCTGGAATGGCCATCAGAGCCATCATTGTATTACCCTTGATGTCCTGAGGTCATCCAAATGTCTTCCTTTCAATATTTCCTTCATCTTTGGGTAAAGAAAGAAATCATTGGGGGCAGATAGGGTGAGTAGGGAGGGTGTTCCAATACAGTTATTTGTTTACTGGCTGAAAACTACCTCACAGACAGTGCCCTGTGAGCTGGTGCATTGTCATGATGCAAGAGCCATGAATTGTTGGTGAAAAGTTCAGATCGTTTTAAGTTTTTCACGCAGCCTTTTCAGCACTTTCAGATTGTAAACTTGGTTCACTGTTTGTCCATTTGGTACAAATTCATAATGAAGAATCCCTCTGATATCAAATAAAGCTAGCAATATCGTTGCAACAAGTTTGAGAATGTAATTGTCAGACCTCATATATTGATTTAGCACATTGAGAGATTTCTTTTCCCCCCATGGGCTATATTTTACTATGCCAGTTAACATTAATGGAGTCTCAACTTCACATAGAGATAATTCTGAGGCACTTCAAAGTGTTGTGGACTATCATGATGTAATGCACGACTATTTCTCATTCAGTGAAATATCGCATTTATCCTGGCCAAAATGATTGACAACTTCCAAGTTGTACGCGCCAGTATGGCAAGAACTATGTGTTACTCATCTTCACGTATTCCAGAATACCTGGCAGAATGTCTCCTAAGTACTCGGTCTTGTAATCACTGTCTAATATATTACTCTTACAACATATTGTTTTCTGCCCTACAATAAAGGCTCAGAGTAAACGGCCATTTGAGACTTTCTTTCAAGACTTTGCTTGATACTGATAGATGATGTTAAATACCAGATGCCTAAACCTGAAAACAACAGTAATATTCATACTAAATGAACTGCTGTTCTGGAAAGGGTCAAAAGACCTGACTCCGTTCTACCCTGTCACTAAGTAGTGGTGTAACTGTAGATTAAATAAGTTTATAGCATATGGAGTTAACACAGGTGATTTCTAAGCTCCCAGAACAGCTCATGTTTCTCGTGTTTAAGTTAGCAATAATAGTTGATGTTTCTGTAGAGATAATAAGATTAAGATCTGTGTCAAAGAAGCCTGAATATATGATAGGGTTTCCAGTGATGGGACTTTGTGGACCCTTGACTAGTCACGAGGGCCTTTTAAACAGCGCTCCACGTGACTCTTCAGCACAGGTTAGTTGTAGAATAGCTCTCTCGTGGTGTGCTGGGCCTGAGTGGATGAGAAGTGACACTGAAATCTGGGGTTGCTGTTATGGAATATTCAGGTCTAAAATGAGACCCTTTTCGAGCACCTCACTCATTTCTCATGTGCTAGGGACAAGTAAGAACTTAATATCCTAACGTGGCTAGGCACCATGTTAATTAAGTGATAATGTTTTTACAAGTTAAACGATGTTTTTATGAAAGGCATATTTGTTTTAGATTTTTAAAATTGAAACATTATGAAAAAGTACCAAAATTGTGTGCCCACATTTAGCGACACAAGTATGATACTAGCTCTGTGATAGCATGAGTCGCCAGATATCTTATCCAGAAACGCTGATAAACTTTCCTAGGATCCGAAGATCTAACCTAGGAATGTATGTTGCCCCATAATTCTTTCAGATATGCTTACAGAATAATTTTAAAAAAGCTGTAGGATGCATATTTTTGATTGAAGGTAAAGGTGAGAATTTATTTTCTTATCAGAAGTAAATTCCCTGATACCGAGAATGTCCAAGCAGAGACCTAGTGCTTCTCTGTTGGAAGACGTAGGTGACATTGAACTTTAACATTCTAAAATTCTTCAAACAGATAGTACCATAAAATTGTAAAAATGTTATAAATATGATTATAAGGAAAATAAGGGTAAATGTTAAAAATGCCACTCAGGCAAAGCTGCCTTTGAAGGTCATTTTAGTGGTAAACAAATCCACAGATTGTTGTTCCTTAGTTCTCGTCTTTCCACCTCTCCTGTTGCCATCCTACCTGCTGCCTTTATTTACTATTTTTCTACAGTGATAATAAAAATGAAAGTATAGACTCAGTCCTCAAAGCAAAGTGTCGTTACTATTAACAAAGACTGCTACTGTATGCATCTTAATTTTCACCTCTTAATTAGACACTAATTAGGTACTAAGCGATTGACCATAACGTGGTATTCCAGTTGGCCATTCGGCCATTTGTGAATTACAACTTTACTGGGCTGCAAGCTTTTTCCTCTTGAGGCTGGATAGAACTAGAGAGACGATAGCCCCACGGAGATGACATTCCACAAATAATGTATCTGGTACAGAGTATAGTCGGGAAATCACATGGTGAAATTAAATGTCAGATGGACATGAATTCAGCTCTCAGCTCTACTGTTTACTAACTGCATGATCTTAGGCAACTCACTCAGTTTCCCCATCGACAGAAATGGGGATATTAATATAGGATCATGGTAGAGACTTTGTGCAATGGCATGTATGTAGAGTCTGACACGTAGGTATGCATTATCTTTCAGCTCTCTCCTTGCCCTATCCTGAGGGAGACGTTGTGTTTGACACTGTGGCCACTTCCAAATAAACACACATCAGCCCTTTCTTTAAGGACTTTATGATGCCAGCTAGTCCCTCAGTCTTCATTGTTGTATCCCCTGGCATTGTGGTGTGTCAATTGTAATACAGATGGTGCAAGTCCAATTTTCAAGAGGTACCAGAGAAGAGTAGTTACTAAAAAACAGCATAAAACTCCAGGGCACCCTGGCAAAGAAAAGAGAAACATCTAGAAGGTGTTAATTTAAATGGTCTAAACTGTTTTTCTGAAATCTGAGTATCCTCTTTTTGCTTGACAGTGGGGAAGAGATGTACAATGAAATTCCTGGGAGGTAACTTTAGAATTAGCGAGAAGAAATACAACTTTACATAGTATGTGTTGTCGTGCCTGGAACTTTGCTTTGGAAGCCACTAAGCCAAGTACTATGCCCAGCTTTAACAGAGCTGCATAGTTTTATGAATGTTTATGATGTTTGTTGCTAAAAACCTCAGAGGATGATTAGGAGAATAAAATCATCAGCAATGGAGATGTATGACGGATCAAGGATTAGCATTGCATTTTCCATGCCCTTGCCCATTTTGTTTCAATGTTTTTGTTTGCTCTTGCCCAAACCTCCATCTTTGTAATTTCAGGTATTTTGTAAACAAAATATTTATTGGCAGAAAGGGATTTGAAACACTCTCATCTTCACACCTATAAATATGAACCAGCTCAAAGTTTGAACAGTCTCCATGAAACATGTAACCAATTGCACTCATAAAAATCACTTTCCTCTTTTTTTTTTTTAAATTTCCTCAGCAATTACATTGTAGTTTGAAACTTATCCAGCAACCTCAACTATCCAGGACTAAGATAGAAATAAAAGTAAATAAAGTTTACTGAATTTATTTTAGGTCAGTCCCTTAGATGCTCCCTCAGAATAATATTAATACATAATTTTCACAAACGTAAACTCTGGTTTCCCACTTGAAATCAGATTTAAATGCCAAACAAATTAGCATTGGCAGTAGGATTCAATTATACTGAATTCCTCATGTTATGTAGAACATCCTTTTTTAGTGATGCTGGATTGTGATGTGATAGTACAATCTATATCATCATGTACTTCTATGTGTAGGATTGTTTTCGAAGAATAGGTTTTGAAGTTATATGGACTTGGCTTGAGATCTTAGCTTTGCTTTGTGATATCTTTGATGTCAACTTCCTCACCTGTAAATTCAGGTTTTTCACAATCACCTCATAAAACTGCAGCAAAATTAAAAATACACTTGTACGACTATAGCCTAGAATGTACCAGGTGACCCATAAGTATAAATGTTCTTGCTTCTTCTCCAACTACTAGTATGCATGACTGTTTTTCCAATTAGCGTGTACACCACACAGGGAAACCCTTTTTTGATCAGTGAGTATTGTGGTTAAGAGATAACTATCATATTCTAAGTTGTTTTCATGTAGAGTCTTTCTTGAAGTTTTTTTTTTTTAATTTTTTTTATTAGTTTCAGGTGTACAAAACAACGTAATAGTAAGACATTTATACCCTCACAAAGTGATAAGCTCCCTTCCCGAATCTACTACCCCTCTGACACCGTATGACCATTACATTTCCACTGTCTCTATTCCTTATGCTGTACTCCACATACTGTGACTGTATATATATATATATAATTATAGTTGAAATTCATTATTATTCAGCTTCAGCTTCAGGTATACAGCGCAGTGGTCAGGCATCTACACTGTCCTTGAAGTGGTCTCCCTAATAAGACAAGTGCCCATCGGAAACTACAAAATCTTTACAACATTATTGATTATATTCCCCAAACTGTCTTTCGCATCCCCTTGACAATCTTATGGTTACCAATTGTGCTTTCTAATCCCCTCACCTTCTCCCTCATCCCCAACCCCCTCACATTTAGCAACCCTCATTTTTTCCTCTGTATCTCAGACTGTTTCTGTTTAGTTTGCTCGTTTATTCTTTTCTTTAGATTCCACATATAAGTGAGATCATATGGTATTTGTCTTTCTCCATCTGACTTATTTCACTCAGCATAATTTTCTCTAGGTCCATCCATATCATTTATTTTTTAACCATTGTCCTTGTATATATAAGACCTGGTCTTATTTTCGGGGAAACACGGTATCACAAGGAAGCACTTCCAAGTTAGGAAATTTACCCTGTTCATTGGAACTGCTTCAGGTTGTCACACTTTCTAAGAATCAGTTTGATGATCTTGATGAGACTGAGGATCACTTAAGTAAAGTGGAGGCAATAATTGGCTCCACAGGACCTGCCTGTCATTCCACAACAGCAAATAATGCAGAGTAATCGAGTGCCCAGATTTTCCAATACCAGGGTGGCAGATAATCTTATAAACACCTTCCTATTTCTGCACTGTCTTTAATTATCTTCTGTTACACTAAACAGACTTCAGATGTAAGGACTGGATTAGATTGATGTCAAGTACATGAATTTTAAAAAATAGTATTTCGTTAAAAAGTATGTTTTAAGGCTGGGATTGTTTTTCTTATACTTAAGGTTCAATTGTATTCAAAGAGAAATATCTAGAGTCTCATCTTTTAAAAACCTACTTTTGCCAATATATGAATTCCAGCTAGATTTTAATTATAAATGAAAGCTATTAAAATGAATTTATGAAGGATTTTATCATAAGCTACACTGTCTATATTGCATAAAGCATAATTCATAAGCCATTTTCTGGAAAATACATACCGTGTTTCCCCAAAAATAAGACCTAGCCAGACCATCAGATCTAATGCATGTTTTGGAGCAAAAATTAACAGAAGACCCGGTCTTATTTTAATAGAAGACTGGGTCTTTAATATAATATAATGTAATGTAATATAATATAATATAATACCAGATATGATATGATATGATATGATATGATATGATATGATATGATATGATATGATATGATATGATATGATATGATGAGATATGATATAATATAATACCTGGTCTTATACTAATTTTTGCTCCAAAAGACGCATTAGAGCTGATGGTCCGGCTAGGTCTTTTTTTTCAGAAAACACATTAGCTCTGGAAACAGTAGCGAATGTTAATCCCACACCCCACTTTCTAACCTTTTGCTCCTCTTCCTTCAAGAGGCTGAGGGCCAGTACAGTTCAGTCCCTCATAGCTGTAGAGACCCTCCATGAAGCGTTTCTAGGAATTTGGGAACTCACTAAAGCACAGTAAGTGTTGTCTCTCCTCATGATCGAAGCCCCACCTTCTCCTTGGTCTGTGAGAGTAGAGAGAGCTCCCATGACCCTTTTCTCAAAGAGGGGCTCATTTGGGTTTCTGGGTGGCTAGGGCAGGTAGCCCCACAGCTCCCCAGGCTGCTCCCAGGCCTCTGACATTTGCTACTAGATCTCTAGCTCTGCATCAGGAGGTACTTTGCCATTGATTCAGCTGATAGCTGTCCTGCTGAGATTGCTGATGGGAATATCATTCCTCAAACTCTTTTAAAAAAGAGTTTTAAAGAGAGAGCACTTTGAAAAAAATGTATTTACAATTTCCCACAGTCACTATGTTAGAGAAATGACAAAGAGGAAAGAAGCTGAAATGTATTCCATTCTTTCTGTGTGTCAGATGCTGTGCGGTTTATTCCTGTGAACATTTTTGCATTCAATTCTCAAAATAACTCCGTGAGGTGTTATTATACCCACTTTACAGATGAAGAAAGGCTCAAAAAAAGTTAAGTAACTTATCGAAGTCAGCTGCTTCAAATACAGATTTTCTTCTTCCTGCAACCTATGCTCCCTTCAATAAAATATGCTGCGTGCACAGAACAGCAGAAGCCAGCTCTTTGCTTCTCTCTTTAATTCAAATCATACTCATGTGCACTGAGTATGTTTAGGTGTAGAAACAACCACTTCCTCTTAGCAAAGCCTGACTCTTGTTATGGAAGGCTCTAGCTCAGTCCCCAGAGCACAGGCCACATGGTCATACATCTAAATGAATCACAGCTCTGAATCTCTTCTACCTCCCAAAAGTGAATGCATAAATGCTGATCATGACCTGAGTTTCACTTATTGTCAGAGGAAGAATTTCTCTTGCCTCCAGTAATATTCTTTTTTTCATGAACTGTTAAATTGCACGTAAAAGCCTTTCTGTGAAATGCTTTGCAACAGGCATAATTTATTTTTTATTTTTATTTCTTTTCACAGCACTATTTTTTAATAGAACCAACTGGGGAAGGTAGGTAGTAGAATATGTTAACACACAAGCACACTATTTTGTCTAAATCAAGAGGGGACTTGTTTTTATCATTACTTTATATAACACTTCACTGAGTGACTTAGTTATTTTTTTAGATAGATTAAATCCAAGAAATCCCTTAATAATAGGATAACTATGTAGAATTGTGAGTTATAGTAATCATTAGACTAGCATGAGTTATCTAATCTTTATCAAAAGATAGTGTTTATCAACCAAACAATGGTGTTCTTAGCACAAGAGACACTAAAATTTATTTAACACCATTCCTTCCAAATATGTAGTTATTAAAAACTAAAATAACCTACATAATATATATATATTTTGTTCATTAGATTCTCTGGTTTTGAAATTACCAGTAATATTTATTAGCAAAATTTCTATAAGTGAAATTAAGTTTCTCTTAAGTGTGACAGTTGAGTACCATTCCGTGGCCTAATATTTGCCTGTGATGTATCAATACTTAGAACTGATACATTATTTTCAGTTCAGCAAAATATTTAACCTTCTAGATGTGGTCTAGAGAAGTGAGCAAGTACAGTCTTCCACTTGTACCGGAATACTTTCCATAACATCTTTCATGTATGACCAACTAGCATCAACATCTGCTTCTATCTTTCCCATGATGATAAACTCACTACTTATAGAGACAATACATTCTGTCATAGGAAGTTCCAGTTGTTAAAAACTTTTTTTTTTTTTTTTGAGGCAAAATATCTTACCTATATAGACACAGGTTTGAACATCAACTCTAACAATTACCAGCTGTGGGACCTTGGGAAAATTATTTCATCAACCAAAACCTCACTTCTTCATACAAAAAGCAGCTATAACAAATAACATCTACCTTCCCTTGATATAATTGGGAAGATCTAATGAGAAAGTAGCTACATTCTTGGTATATAGCAGACCATAATATATGACATCTCCCTTCCTTGACTTCTTTTTTCCCTCCTATTAATTTATCTCTTAAAATGATTTCCAAAGAAACAAAGGATAATAGCTCATTATTTCAAATATATATAAGTATCTTAAAGATATGCATGATATTCCTAAAAGACCATACTCCCTGAGCATTCAACATAAAGCTGAAAACAGTTGCAGAGTCTTCTTTGTAGACACTTTAAAAATACTAGTTAGTTGAATGACTTCTTTATAAATGTCAGTGCATTTTACAAAGTCCACCATTAATGACTTCATACCAGTGAGAGTGGAAGCTAAAATAATAATTAGGAATAATGTGAAATATAGATAATAGACCTTCATAAGTTATGCATCATTTTAATGATTGTTTTTAGGTATAAATTTGTTTTCCAGAAATATAATCAATTAAGTGATAAACATGGACGGCTTACCCATGAGAAAAACTTTATAGCTCACACTGGTTACATCTATGATACGCTGTACTGATAACAAAGGTTTCTTATCTACTAGTATTTTTGATACTCAAATCTAAACTTTCATTTACTAGTATTTTTGATGCTCAAGTATAAACTTATAGAAAGTTAGGAAATGAAATGTTTTAAACAATTAAAAACAATAATACCCAGCAGTATCACTCATAGGACTGTATCTTCTTACAGAAGAAACAGGACAAGATCAATGTGTATGTAAAGATGCATACTTCAGCAGTTTAGGATCATTTTAAAAAATAGAATTTAACCAAATGACCATTAAGAGAAAATTTGTAAAATGGATTACTGTAATTTCCTATGATGAAATGTTAACTATCTCATTAAAAGTGATATTATATTTATTACCATGGAAATATAGCCATAATATATTACTTAGTGAAAAAATTAGCTGAAGTAAATTATAATCCCATTTTGAATACACATGCATAAAAAAGATCTGGAAGGACAGATGAAAGAAAATTAACTGTGGCTATCTCTGCATGAGATTATCATTGATTTTTATTTTCTGCTCTCCTAAAAAACTCTCCTGAAAGTTTTTACAGTGAGTATACATTACTTTTACTTTCATTGTCTACACCATTCAATGAAGAAAGTATATGCTAATTTAGTAAACAAATATGTATTTATTTATATAGAGACACATATATACACATATATGTAAACATAAAACATTATCACCATTAATACTGATAGTTAAAGGTTTGTTAATAAATACATAATTAAGTCTTTTTGTTAGATTTGAGTTAAAATAGATATTTCAGTGATTTCAGAAAAGAGATTCATTTGACTTGTATTTATTTTTATTTTTTTATGTTACTGAAAACGCTTTTAAAATAACTATACAAATTTTAAAATATCCATAATTTTGATCACAAAGTTGTTTTCTCTTTTGTCCATGTTCTGGTCTGCTCTCATATTCTAGTGACTTTCTAGTCTTTTTTTATGTATTTTTCCAATTTCTATGTATTAATAATAACTTTATAGATATAATTTTGCAATCTTTATTTTCATATACCATTCCACAAAATTCTATTTTATTACACTTTTTTTCTTATCCCTTTGCTTTATCCCTCCTGTGAACGGCCAATGTTAGCCTCGGTTATATATTTCCACTCTTTTCTCCAATTTCAGGCAATCCCAAATCGATGGGAGATAGATGACTGATAATTAGATAGATAGATAGATAGATAGATAGATAGATAGATAGATAGATAGATAGATAGATATAGATAGATAGATGTACTTTAAAAACATGAAATCGCTCTATATGCATTTCTCTTCAACTTGTTCTTCTCATTTAACAATAAATCATAGCTTTACCTTGTTTTTGTAATCAGTAAACAACCTATGAAACAAAATTGCCCTCCTGAAGTTCAGCCTCAGCGGGTTCACGAACTCTGATCTGATTGCTACTCCCACCTCTGCACTAACTTGCTGTGTGATTAGGAAAACCTCACAATGAACCTCAGTTTCCTTACTTGAAAATGAAAAGGTGGGACTAGATCCTTTCCAACTCTTTAATTCTATGACTCATATTTTTATCTTTTGTTTAATGGGTTACGCTTTGGCAGAATGTCCTTCTTTAAAGCTTTCCACTTTTCTTAAAGACAAATGACTGATACATCTCAAGGATGTGTATTTCATCTAGGTTCTTCTAGGAATGTTGCCAGTTTGTCATTTTACAATGCCTTTTAGATATATTAATATAATAAATGCATAATTTAATTGATATATGTCTGTAAGATAGATGTGTTCTTTGTTTTTATATGCAAAACTGACTTTCTCCTAAGCATCTCAGCTCTCTTAATAAATCTTATCTGATGCAGATTTGTCAGAGACTTCAATGACTAACTGAAATCATGTGCACTTTAGTGATGGAACTTTAGTGATGCGAGTGGGAATAAATGCAGAATCTCTGATACAGTAGTCCCTCTTTTGTCCACAAGGGATATGTTCCAAGACCACCAGTGGATGCCTGAAACCTCGGATAGTACCGACCCCTATATATGAGTATACTGTTTTTCCTCTACATACATACCTATGATAAAGTTTAATTTACAAATTAGGCACAGTAAGAGATTAACAGCAATAGCTAATAATAAAATAGAACAATCATAACACTATACTGTAATAAAAGTTATGTGAATGTGGTCACTCATTTCAGGGGAGCCCTTGCTGAAGTCTTCATGTAGGCTCAGTGCTTTCTGGCACAACACGTTGTCATCAATCAGAACACATTTTCTCTTTGGCTTCACCCACAAATCTAATGTCTTTTCCATGTTAACTAAGCACTTATCACATGCTGTGGCTGTAACTTTTGCAGCTTGAGGTACAACAGCAAAACTAGCAAAAATTTATTATTCATTCTTTACAATTACCTAGAAGATTTGTTCTTTTTCTATCTTAGCGACCTCAGCATATGATTATTTTTCTTTCCTTATTAAGCGAGAACTTTTACCTTTCACTTTATGGCTTCCCTTTGGCATATCCAAATTGCCAGCATCACTATTCTTGAGCGTTGGGGCCATTATGAAGGGAAATAAGGGTTACTTGCACAAAAGCACTGTGATACCATAGTAGTAGATCTTATAACCGAGACAGTTCCTAAATGACTAATTATTGGGGAGAATATATAGTACAGAGACGCTGGATGAAGAGATGATTTACACCTTGGGTGGGACAAAGCAGGATGGAGAAAGATTTCATCATGCTACTCAGAACAGTGCACAAATTCTTTTTTTTTCCCCCTTCTTCCACCCCCGCCCCCCCACTCCAGTTCAAGCCATTGTTTCTCAGTCTAGTTGTGTAGGACACAGCTCCCTGGCCCATGCTGATATAATAAGCCCTGCACTCCCCCTGACTGAGGCAGTCAGTTGCTGGTCGTCTGCCGGCTGCTCACAGCAGCCCACAGTAGCCTATGGCAGCACACAGCAGCCTGCAGCTGCTCAGGGCAGCCCAGCTCCAAGGAGAGTTGTTGTTCACAGTCTTAGCTGTAGAGGGCGCAGCTCACTGGCCCATGTGGGAATCGAACTGGCAACCTTGGAGTTCGGAGCATGGCGCTCCAACCACCTGAGCCACCGGGCCAGCCCCAGTGTACAATATCAACCTTATAAATTGTTTATTTCTGGAATTTTCCATGTAATATTTTAGGACCACAGAACTGTGGAAAGCGAAACTGTGGATAAGGGTGGACTACTACTATACTATACTTTGCCTGCTCCTTGAATCCACTAAGCTTCTAATAGGAATTTTTATGGCAAAACAAAAAGGTAGTCAGCATTTAAATAGTGTATACTTTTCAGTAGGTTGTATGTACTGGTCAAGTGCTCACAATTGTCCGTTCCTTACCCATTGACCTGGCTTAACTGTAGTCAGGCATCTGTCTTCTCCTGGGGTTCTTGAACTTGGCTGGCCTCCAAATCTGAGCAATTACTGAAAGACAGAACATCTCTGCTTAGCAGTTCATTTTGAATCAGCTGACTACAGAGAGAAACATTTGTTGTTGTACCACCCTGCTCTTGCTCTCTGCTCAGCTCCACCTGCTTGCTCCATTTTCCCCCAAACCCTCCCTATAAAAGAAAAGCTTTTTACTGTTTGACTTTGAGATGCCTAAAAATCCTGAGGGAGGTATGTTTTCTCTATCATAGTCTTTTTAAGTCTCTCCTTGCCGAAGTCTGTATTTGTTTTTATTTGACAGTACTGAAAATTCCTTAGGCCTCTTTCCGTTCACTTTTTAACTTCTCGACCAGTTCTCCTTTCCTCTTTTAGTCTCAATCAGACTATAAAGGACATTTCCCCCAGTGTTGTTCCTCAGAGATTACATACTTACTGATTTTCTTTGTGTAGCCATTATTTTGAAAAATGTGTGCGTGCTGATATCTGTGTATGTGTGTGTGACATATGGATCATATTCCCACAGAAATCAGAATTGTATGTGATATGATTATATATGTGAGATATATACAAATTGATTTCTGTATCAATTTTGATACAATTCTGTATCAACCAACAATTTCCTTAGAAAATTCCACCATTATCTCTTTATATCATGCGAAATGTGCATAATCATAAAACATAAATGAAATGCTAAGGCTTATTATTTTTTAATAAAAAGGTAACATATAATACCAAATGCCTTATCATCTACTGTTGCTGAAATATGAAATGCTTCTTATAGTGACATTGAGCCTTTAATATAAAAGTAAAGGAACAATTTCCTTTTTTTTAAAAGCCGAATAATATTCTATTGTATGTATACACTACATTTTCTTTATCCATTGATCCATTACTGGACAGTTAGGTTGTTTGCATCTCTTGGTTTTGAATAATGCTGCAGTGAACATGCAGGGGTATACATCTCTTTGAGATCCTGATTTCAGTTATTTTGTATAAATACCCAGAAGTCAGATTGCTGGATCACATGGTAGTTCTATTTTTAATTTTTGAGGCGCCTCCATACTGTTTTCCATAGCAGCTGCACCATTTTACATTCCCAAGGGTTCCAATTTTTCCACATCCTTGCCAACATTTGCTATCTTTGTTATATATATATATATATATATATATATATATATATATATATATATATATATACCGTCCTACATTCTAACAGGTATGAGGCAATAATTTCATTGTGGTTTTGATTTGCATTTCCCCGATAAGTGATGTTGAACAACTTTTCCCGTACCTGTTGGCCTGGAGGACGTTATGCTAAGTGAAATAAGTAGTCACAGAAGGACAGACACTGCATGATTCCACTATATGTGTTAGTCCATTCAGCCTTCTCTAACAGAATGCCACACAGACTGGTAATTAATGAACAATGGTAATTTATTTCTCACAATTATGGAGGCTGAGAAATCCAAGATCAAGGCACTGGCTTGTGCAGTGTCTGATGAGGACTCGCCTCCTAGTTCATGGTCTTTTCACTGTGTCCTCACATGGCAGATGGGGACAAGGGAGCTCTCTTTTATCAGGGTCCTTATACCGTACTACTAAGGGACTAATCCCATTCATGGGGGCTCTGTCCTCATGACCTAAACCCCTCCCGAAGGCTCCACTTCCAAAAAACATTACACTGGGGATTCGATTTCAACATACGAGTATTGGAGGGGCATAAACATTCAGTCTGCAGCATATGAGATTTCTTACATCGTCACACTCACAGAAACAGAGAATAGAATGGTGGTTGGCAGAGGCTGGGGAAGGGTGAAACGGGGCATTGCTGTTCAATGAGTATAAAATTTCACTTCTGCCGGATAGATAAGTTCTAGAGATCTGTTATTCGACTTTGTACTGTAGTTAACAATACTGTATTGTGTACTTAAAAATTCATTACGTGTGAGTCGATCTCATGTTGAGTGTTCTTACACAGTAAAAAAACCATAAAGAATAAAGGCAACAAAACAGGACTCTATTACCCTGTGTGTTCACAACAAACATTTCTATGTGAACTTCCCAAGTATTTAAATAAACCATTTACATCTGGTATATTCTTGCTATTTTTTTCAATGGAGTGAGTGCTCATATTCTTATTAGTGTTATTTAGATTGGGACTGTGTATACATATACTATGCCTAGCTTCAAAAAAGGCTTGGGAAAGCTTATAATACAAGATATAATTACAGTAACATAAAACCCATTAAAGCAATAGTAAAAGATATGAACCAGATAGTTCAAAAGAGAAAAAAAAAAAATGTGAAAAGGAGAAAAAGGAAAGAAAAAATTCCAGAAAACCTAAACTAAGGAAAATAACTGCCACTAAGTATCCAACTTGGCTCTGAGCTTCTTGGCAACCAAGATAAAAGTGGGCTACAGAACTATCATTATAAGGGAAATATTATCAAGACATACAAAGAAAGGAACTCTTCCCTAGCCTGAAACTTTAGAAGGAATATTCCTCATGGGGTATTTTATAAAAGAGATATAACTAGATTAAGAACAATGCTTTCATTAGAATGCCAGGGGAAAAAAGGAATATTCTACCTATGACATATACGTAGCGAGGTGTACAGTGATTAGGGGAGTGTCTCGGTAAAGACCTTCCTTTTGAGGACTGCTAGCTTTCTCCATAATATATACAAGCATTGGTTCTAAACTATCAATGTTTTTATTTTCCCTTACCCTTTAAAAAAAGGCCCTCTTTATTTAATGTGGTCTATGTGTTAATGACTTTGAGTACCAGGATTTCAGGGGTACTTAATAAAATTACAAACACTATCTAAAATTTTACATGACCATGAGATTGGAGAGCTACTCATCATAAGTGAAAGAATATGAAATATAGTGTCAGAGTTCCATCCTTTACTTGCTGTGTAACCTTGGGCAAGTTACTTCATCATTCTGAGCCTTCATTTCCTTATTCTTTAAAAGGAGACTAATAATAAATGTATTACTTCTTGTTGTAATTAAATGAGGTGATTTATGTGAAAGCACTTGTAACCTGTAAAGGTCTGTCAGTTATTATGTTGCCTTCCCAGAAAGCTCTCTACTTTTAAATTAGAGGTCATTATATTCATTTTTCTCTCCAGACAAATGAATACAGTTTATAAGTACCCAGTGAAGGAGTTCCTTTATATCCACACGTAGACCACTCACCCTCTGGAAGGTTTCCAAAAAAATGTGTATATATATTTTAACTAGACTTTTCTTCTTGAAGAAATGACCAGTAAAATAGATTTTTCTAGTTAATTTTTGTATATTAAATAAATATGTGCTTACTCTATGAACAAAACAAATAGGGCAATTTTCTCCACTAATAAAAACAGGAACAGAGAGAATTCCAGGACCATGAAATAAGACCAAGTGTGCATGCACGTGCGTGATTGTTATTCAACATACAATCAAACTCTCCTCAAAAAATTTGATAAAGTAGGCTATAAATTATTTTTTAAATGACTATGCTAACAGCTGACTGGTTGAGTGTGTGGTATGGAGCTTAGAGAGCCTGAAGACAGATGGGCCAGCTATGCTGCGCTCACGGCCATCTAGACCCAAAGGAAACTGGCAGCCTAGACTTTAGTAGGAAAAGGGAAAGTGTCTATGAGAGATAATGTTCATTATTTACTGATATTTAACCCTTGCTTTGAGAGTCTCATGAAAACTATGAGGCCTCTTGCAAGACAGATGCAAATACATTTTAAAAGAAAGTATTTTATTTTGAATTCCTTCCGCATATATATATATGTTTATGTATGTGTGTATAGATGTGTGTATGTGTACACACATCCACCTTGAGGGAGGAAAAATGCTGATAGACAAACAAAGTGTAATTCATAATGAATTATTAATATAAAAAAGATTTTCAAAACTTCTGAGAGTACGCCAGACTTTGGATTTCTGGAGTTGAATGTTTCCAGGATTAATGCTAAATTTATCAGCAAAGCCTCTCAGAGAAAGACATAGAGCCTCCGTTCCATTTGGGAAGATCTTATTTTTTGTGGATGACTACTCAATTGCCCCCACATCATTTAATGAGTTAATAGTTCAGGTGGTCCTCACTGATTTGAGATACACATTTATTATATGCTTGATGTCCAATGATATTTTGTTTTTATTCACTTTCTAGTGTTTCCTTTATATATCTGTATCTTTTCATGTGTCAGCCCCATACTGTTTTAATTATTTCTACTTTATAATATGTCTTAATATCCATTTTCAGAACTCATGTTTTCTTTACCAAGAAAACTCATGCTGGTGCTCTAGTACTTTTAAAATGTTTGACCACCACCCACTACCATTCTGTTTCATCAAGGGTTAGTGATGCTGAATTTTTCCTTGGAGGGCATGAGAATAACCCTGGTTCTACAGACTCAGACATCAGCCAGAATGTTCTTTCTAGTTGACAGCAATGCTCAAAGACTGACTTTTTATTTTAATATTGTTTTTATTTTTCAATTACAGTTGACATACAATATTATGTTAATTTAAGGTGTACAACACGGTGATTAGACATTTATATAACTTGCAAAGTGATCACCCCAATGAATCTAATATCCATCTGCCACCATACATAGTTATTACAATAATTATTGACTATATTTCCTATGCTGTACTGTACATCCCCATGACTGTTTTGTAACACCAATCTGTACTTCTTAATCCCTTCTCCTTTTTCACCTACCTCCCCCAACCACCCACCCAACTGGAAACCATCAAAATGTTCTCTGTATCTATGAATTTTTCTGTTTTGTTTATTTTATTCTTTAAATTCCACATATAAGTGAAAACTTATGGCATTTGTCTTTCTCTGTCTGACTTACTCTACTCAGAATAATACTCTCTAGGTCCAGCCATGTTACTGCAGATGGCAAGATTTCATTTTTTATGGGCGACTAATATTCCATTATGTATATGCACCTCCTCTTCTTTATCCATTCATCCATTGATGGACACCCAGGCTGCCTCCATATCTTGGCTATTCTAAATAATGCTGCAATGAACATATGGATGCACATGTCCCTCAAAGGAGTGTTTTCAGTTTCATCAGCTAAATGCCCAGAAGTAGGATTGCTGGGTCCTTCTTTGTCTCTTGTTATAGACTTTGTTTTAAAGTCTGTTTTGTCCAGTAGAAGGACTGCTACCCAAGCTTTTGTGGGTTTTTTTGCTTGTTTCCATTTTTATGAAATATATTTTTCCATTCCTTTACTTTTAGTCTTTGTGTGTCTTTCGAATTGAAGTGAATCTCTCGTAGGCAACATATGTAAGGGTCTTGTTTTCTTATCCATTTAGCCACCTTATCTTTTGATTGGACCAGTTAATCCATTTATATTGAAAATAATTATTTATATTGAAAGTAATTATTAATAATTATGTAGATATTGCCATTTTATTATTCATCTTTTTTATTTATTTTTTTCCCATCTTAAAGAAGTCCCTCTAAGATTCCTTGTAATATTTACTGATTTAGTGCTGATGAACTCCTGTAGCTTTCTGTTGTCTGGGAAGCTCTTTATCTGTCTTTGATTTTAAATGATAGCCTTTCTAGGTAGAGTAATTTTGGTTGTAGAACCTTGTTTTTCATCACTTTGAATATTTCATGCCAATCTCTTCTGCCCTGCAAAGTTTCTATTGAGAAATTAGCTGACAGTCTTATGTGAATTCACTTGTAGGTGATTAACTACTTTTCTCTTGCTGCTTTTAAGATTCTCTCTTTGTCTTTAACCTTTGGCATTTTAATTATGATGTATCTTGATGTGGGCCTCTTTGGGTTTGTCTTGTTTGGGACTCTCTGTACTTCCTGGAATTGTATGTCTATTTCATTCACCAGATTAGGGAAGTTTTCTGTTGTTATTTCTTCAAATAGGTTTTTAATTCCTTGTTCTCTCTCTTCTGCTTCTGGTACCCCAATGATGTGAATGTTAGTACACTTGATATGTCCCAGAGGCCCCTTAAATTGTCCTTATTTTTTTGGATTCTTTTTTCTTTTTTCTGTTCTGATTGGGTGTTTCCTGCTTCCTTATCTTCTAAATTACTGATTCGATCCTCTGCTTAATCTAATCTACGGTTGATTCACTCTAATGTGTTCTTCATGTTAGTTATTGTGGTCTTTATTTCTGACTGCTTCTTTTTTATGTTTATCTCCATTTTTATGTTTCCTATCTCTTTGTTAAAGTTCTCACTGAGATCGTTGAGCATCCTTATAACCAGTGTTTTGAACCCTGCATCTGACAGATTGTCTCTATTTCGTTTAGCTATTTTTCTGGAGCTTTGTTATGATCTTTCATTTGGGACATCTTTCTTTGTCTCCCTATTTTGGCTGCCTCCCTGTGTTTGTTTCTATGGATTAGGTAGGGCTGCTATATCTCCTGGTCTTAGTAGAGTGGCCTTATGTAGTAGGTGTCCTGTGGCACCCAGTGATGCAGTCTCTCTAGTCACCTGGGCTGGATGCTCCAGGTGTGTCCCTTATGTGGGATGTGTGTGCCCTAGTGTTGTAATTGAAACTTAGTTGCTCTCTGCATGTCAATGGGAGGGATTGACCCTCAGGTTTATTGGTTGTAAGGACTGGTCGTGACTACAGTAGAAGAGCTGTTGTGAAGGCTGATCCTATGGGGTATGATTCACTTTAGCAGAGCTCTGGTGCCTGCCCAGTCTGTCCTGTGGGAATGTTGTCCATGGAGGCAACTGGGTGGTGCTCTGTCTCTGTCTAGAGCCAGCCACTAGGAGTGCAAGCTGGGCATGCAAGCTGGGAGGGACCCCACCACAGGCCAAGTTCAGCCATAGCCTGTTTCCTGCCTTGTGCCACCTTGCATGAGCCACAAAGCAACCCACAGATGGCAGCCACTCATACTGGGCTTAGATGTGCCTCAAGAGGCCAAGCCATGAACCAAGGCTTGCTGCCAATGCCGGGCTTGGGGCTGCTCTGCAAGAGGTATGGGGCCCATTGATGCCAGATGCTTCTTGTTTGGGCTTTGTGAACCTTTGGGAGATTTTAGGAAAGTCTGCAGTATAAGCCAAGACAGGCTGCTTGTATGGAAAAGTCACTGGAAGCACCTTAGGTGGATCTGCAACTTGGGTGGGGTCTCAGAATCACCAGGGTGGGGCGAACAGTGTAAGCCAGGTTGATGGAGACCCAGATATGGTGGCTACCTGCCTCTGCAGGCTGAGAGGGGTAAGGGCTCAACAAAGAAATAATGGATTCTGCCAGCGCTTCTGTCTGGGAGAAAGCTGCTCCTCCAGCCCTTGCCCTTCAGCTGAATAATTCAATTCCTCTTTGTAGGTCTCTGGTGCTTTTTGAGCTGCTGCCTCAGCACTGGAGCTCAGAGTGAGTAAATCCGTCAGTGAGTAAATCCATGAGCGAGTTCCTTTAGAGAAGCGCCTGAGACTCAGTCAGGCTCAATCTCCACTGGTTTTCACAGCCAGAAGCTATGGGACTTCTCTTCCTGGCACTGGATCCCTGGACTGGGGAAACTAGTATGGGGCTGGAACTCCTCTCTCCTCAGGGGGGACCTCCATAGCTCAGCTATCCCTCCCCATTTTTAACCATCTCACATGGGTGTGGGCCCAGCCCATTCTACGTCTCTGCCCCTTCTACATGTCTTGACATGGCTTCTTCTCTATAGCCTTAGTTATGGGACTTCAGTTCAGCTAGACTTAAGACAATTCTCAATGATAGTTGTTCTGTAATTTTGATGTGGTCATGAGAGGAGGCAAACACAGCATTTATCTACTCTGTCATCTTGACCAGAAAAGAGACTGGCTTTAGAGGAGGCCAGCACACTCCCAGAGCCTTTAGAGACTGAGTGGCTGGTCTTCACGTGAAGCTTTATGGAAACTAGGCATCCCCTGGAGAGATGAGTTGACTGTCATTGTGAAAGGAATCTTCTTGTGTATTTTCTCACAACAGTCTCTAACTTTGAGCTTTCGTCTCGTCTTCTCAAAGCCCAACCAACTTCTAAGAGACGAATGTATATTGTAGCATCTTTGTAACAACTAAAATGTATCTTCTGCTTGAATCTGAGCCACACTCAGCACTCTCTGCAATTGACTTGTTTTCTATTCCCTTACTTTAAAGAAAAATCTGGTTGGTTGGTTGGTTGGTTGGTTTGTTGTTTGGTTGGTTGGTTGGTGAGCAGTGGGGGTGAAGGAGGACAAGAGGCTTCTTTTATTCTTCATTCCCATTTTTATCTTATCGCCATTCCTTATGCCTTGAAATATTTGTTTTACAGTTTTATTCCGCCTGCTAATTGTAGTGTCAAAGAAAAATTGCACTGGTTGGAGTTAAACAGTCAAAGACTTATTCAAAACTATTGTAATAGAGATTTAACTCAACTCCCCTGAAAGAAATGTGGGAGAGTTTTTAAGTGCTGGGGTGAGCTAGTGGAAAAGTACTTAAGGACAGTCGTGGGGGAAGATTGGTCAATGCAATTAGGCCATCTGTGTTTACTAATTGATGTTTATTGAAATTAGACTCCTACCCTCCCACCTTGGGAGGTGGGCAATGGGAGCCTTGGGAGATGTGGGCAATATCTTCTTTGATGACTACATTTCAAAGGATGGCTTCCAGGTCCTGGGGAAAGACATCCCTGGGTTGTAAAACCAGCAAGAGACTGGGAAAAGATTTACTTCTCAAAGGGGCAGAGAAGCAATTTACAATTGTAAGTTTTCTAAAGTGAATGCTCTAAGAAAAGAGAGATCAGGGCCTGTAGTGAGGAAGAAACCCTTCTAAAGTTTAGTCAAACTGAAGCAAACATTATCCACAGTGAATCTATTTACTGGTAACTCATTCTGTAATTCATCCAGTAACTCATTCTGCCTGTAAACTATCAGATCTCCAATGGGTATTCTCTTCCTTGAGAGAATCATGTAATCACTCAGGACATTTCCATGTGTGTGGTATATTTGTCAAACACGCTGAGTTAGAGGAATCACGCTACTAAGTACAATGGTTTCATGTGGTTTCATGTTTGTGAGTGTTTACATACAGGGCCAGCAAAGTCCAAGAGGTGCAGGCACTCACAGAACCTTTTGGACGCTATGGTATTTTGCACCAGGTTCCGTAGGACTCTTACTAACTCTTAATAATAAGAGAAATAATTAATTAATGTTTTTAGGAGGCATTTAATATGATGAGCCAGGCACTGTCCTAAGCACCTTACTTAGGTTAATTCATATATTTCTCACAAAAACTCTGAGAGATAGTTATTGTTTCCACTCTACAGGTAACAAGATAGAGGAACGAAGAGATTGAGAAACTTGCCCAAGGTTATTTAAATAGAAACAGTGGGATTTAAACCCAGTCGGAGTCCAGAACCCAAGCTCTTAACTTCTATGTTAAAAATGCCTTGCTTTCTAATCTTTCAAGAATTTTACCAGGGGGTTGGGGGCAGTATTTTATTTTAGGAATTCTTCGGGGGTGATAGAATAGGGTAAGCCGCAAGATTCTGGAGTTGAACTGGCCTCCTTACTTCCGAGCCTGCGGGCAGCGGGTCAGAAGCAGTGACTCCAGAGGCGCCCCAGCCTGAATACCAACGTGGCAGCCACTTAGCAGAGAATCTCATAATAGTCTGTTCTATGAATTAGTAATCAGATATTTTCCATAAAACACTGTGAAAGAATTCAATAAAGACACCTAGGGAAATTAAAATAAGCCATTTTACTCATAATAATTCAGAGGACCTCAGGAGAAACGTCTGTCCATGTCAGGGAAATAGAAGAATCCCGGGGGATGAAAAGGGAGGAAAATTATTATTTTTTTAAATCCAAAAAGCAAAAATTAGAAGAAAAGCATCCTTTTCTCTGAGTAACTTCACAATGTTAATCTGGTGTCCTGGTGTTAATATGGCTTCTAGAGAAGGATGCTAGATTTCTTTCTCCTTTTTCTTCTTTCTAATTGAGCCCTCATCATTGGAACCTGGTCTTAGCACTGGGCTTGGGTGATAATATGGATAGAGAGGAAAGTATAGATTATTTTTTAAGTGAAGATTCATTACTTATTAGATGAGGCATCATGGGCAAGACAGTTATCCACTCAGAGCCTCAGTTTTCTCATCTGTGTAATAGTGATAATTCTTTTTAGAATTGTTATAAAGGTTGGATATAATGTATAAAAAAGTTTCACTCACACAATAGTTACTCTATGAATATTCATATGCTTTAGCAACCTTCTTCTAGTTATGTTCAGCTGAAGCAAAGCAGGAACCAGGAACCAGGTATATATCGGGGGGGGGGGGGCATAGAAACAACTGTCTGTGGTAGATGATGAACAAAAGGATCATATAGGCAAGGAAAGGAAAAGACAAGCTAAGGTTAAGTCCAACTTAAGGAAGCTGAGGACCGTAAGAAGAGAGAGGAAACAACAATTCAGGTAGTCAGAATGAATATGAACCAGATTTTGAGAAAGAGTTTCCAGAAGTAGTGGGGCCCAGCTTTAGGGCAGGACTTTATTCACCAGGGAGAAGGACTAATAAATCCAAGGCAATCAGATTTCAAGAAAATTTAGCAGGTTCTCAGATTAAGAGCTCAATGTAGTCCCTTTATGAGATTGGCACAATGAGTAGAGTGAGTCATGTTCTTTCGGGAGAGGAGAGGATGAGGACAGGACCATGAAAGTGAAGCTGCTCACATAACTTTGTTGGCTGCTGGAACAGAGAGACCCAAAATAGTAGTGGCTTTAGTAAGATAAAAATTTACGTCTCCTGCCCATTAGTCTGAGCCAGTGGTCTAAGGTGATACGGCAAAAAGCATCCCAAAGCATTAGGGCTCGTATTCTAGCTTACTGTTTTGACACCTTTAACACATAGCTTCCATCTTTGACCCAAGAATGTCTCCAGCATTCCCCATCCCAGCTCCATTCCAAACAATGACAGGGAAAGTGGACTGCATCTTTATTTTAAGGGCACGACCTAAAGTTGCACACCTAACATCTCCCCACATCCCATTAGCCAGAACTAATTCCCATGGACACACCAAGCCGCAAAGGAAGCTAGATGTCGTCTTTGGCTAGGAGCCATAAGCCCACCAAAAATTGTGTTACTATTAAAATTATTAAACTGGTGGTCTGTACCACGGATACCAAAGCAGAAGTTCAGTTATGAAACCCTAGCACCATGATGTTGTGTCCAACCAGGCCTTCTTAAAGGAAAGAAGTCCAGGCCTTGTCAAATACTATATTCCCACTAGTGTTTAAAGGAAACCTACCAGTCTCCACCAAGGCTTTGGACTCCACCAAACCTCTTGGAATGTTGTTTTATATTTCCTCTTTTGAGTGATAGCAAAGCTCATTTACAAAATGCATGCTACTTTATTGAAACTATAAAATCAACCAGCAAGGAAAGCTATACAGATTTTTAAAGAAATGTATATTTTTACTTTCTAGTTAAAAAATTTAAAAAAAAAAAAATAATAAGTGTTTACAAATCTTACCAAATGAAAGGAATTGTTTAATAAATCATTAAATGCTTGCAGCAAACCAATTATTAGCCACATTTTACAAATTTCAGTGTCAGTAAGACCTAGTAAAATGCCGAGTCCCAGTGCTAGTAAGTGGTAAAGCCAGAACTCAAATCTGCTGACACAGAGAACAAGTTGTTTCCCATGTACACACAGATATTTTTTATAAACTGCATCAGAAAAGAACGTAAATTTGACTAGGACACATGCCATTTAATCACTTAAATTTTTTTTTTTTTTTTATTGATTAAAAGAGCTCTAATATTCTTAGGCATTTTTAAAATCACATATCATTCTTGGGCATACATTAGAAAGAAAAACATAAGCAAAATAAATTGGTTCAGATTTTTCTAAAACTTCCTCAGTGACTAAACCTGACTCTTCTGAGTAGATTCAGTTTTGGTTCAGTCATTGAGTTCCAAGATTTTCCACACAGATTGGCCTTCTGTGCCACCAAGAGTTATGATGAAGCATTTCCTAAAGAAAACTATTAAAGAACTAAAAGCTTGGGCTCTTAGGCTGGCTTTGCAATTCTGCAGACCTACTCTACTTTTCCCACCCATTCTGCAAACATTGATGCTGATACATTTGAGGACACAGGTAAAGGCAATGACATCTGTGATGACTGCTGTGTGGCCAACAATGATTATACAACTATCAATTAATTGTAAGCCACATTGCAATTTACAGGGATGTTAAAAAAATTTTTTTTCAAAAAAAATTATATTTGATTATTATATATAATATAATTATATTATATTATTATAATTATAATGGATTAAATGACATTTCTATTGGTTTCATTAACTGTTTTCAAGGAGATGCTTTGGTGCTTGCAAGTAGTTCTGCTCTCTTACTTTAGAGTTCCTCTCCCACTCTCTCTCCACACAGATATCCTTATCATGGGTCTCCTCAAGGCTCAGAAAACAATTTCTTCATAGGCAGTTAAAAGGTAACTCAGTGGAATTTCCCCACATCCCAATTAGGAAGTCTGACAATAAGGTTTCTGCCCTTCCCTGATGCCACGTTGAGTTGCCACTCTTGTGCCTTACAGGCCTCCAGAATATACTGAAGGGAAGGTGAAAGGGAAATTGAGAGCAGGTAAGTGACGTATAACAGAAAGCTTTGAAATAAGCAGTTTGGGCTGAGAGGGCAGCAAAAACAAGTAGCTGAAATGACCTACTGCCAGACCGCAAGCGCCTCCTGGGAGCCCGCTCTAGGTAGAGAGAAGCAGACCATGCAGAAGCTCGCTGAAATGGCACCACAGCCATCGGAAATCCTATCAGAGGAAGCAGGTCACTGTCAGGCGTAATTGTCCTTTTGTGAAGCTGTGGGAGTGGGAAGCGAACCTCAGAGAAGTGACAGAGAAATAGTAGCAGAAAATTCCATAGAGCCTGCTGTGCTGTTCAAAGAGGGACCCTGCCCCTGCCGTGGTGGGGAAAATTCTAGATTTGGAGCCAAACAGACCTGGGTGTGAATCCTGACTCTGACATTCCCTCTCAATGTGACTCTGCTCAAGGATGTTGATCTTTAAGCATTATTCATTTGTCTTCTCTAAAAATAAATAGCCATCATCAGTGCGTTATCACCAGGAGAACTAGAGTGTGAATGTGAAGTGAGCTAGCACACAGTAGGCGCTCAGGAGATTGAGCACATTCATATTATTCGTTGTCACCTGTAACAGGGATGTCTCAAGGTACCCGAGTACAGCACTAGGCCCTGAGAGCATTGAGACTCCAGAGCCCTCATTCCTTGAAAACTAGAATTATCTTTGACCCTTGAAAATGATGAATTTATGTACATTTTATATTTGGTTTCCAAAGAGATGATCAATGTAAGTAATATTCAATATTCGTTCAACACACATTTATTGAATGCCTGTTATATGCTATGCACTTGACTACATTCTGTAGATTGAACAAGCACGAGCCACATAAGAAAAAAATATAAATGTCCTGAGAAAACCATTGTTAGCAGAGGGAGGAGATGTTTCTGCCAAAGGGCATGGTCAGAATAGGTTTGGATAGTGGGGCAAGTGAACTGCTGGAATTTGAAGCACACCTAGGCTTTTGACTTACAAGTGAGGAAAACCCTGCTCATGTCAAGGCATAGAAAAGTATAGAATAAATATGAGAGACTGTTGGTTGGAATTTGAAATAATAGGAATGAGAGATGATAATATAGGTTGGAGCCAAACTATGGCAAACCTTTCGTTGTCAGGCTGCCTTTTTCAGGAGGTAGAGCGAGGGCAGTTTTCAGCAGCAGCAGCAGCGTTTGGGGAGAATGAATCTGGCAGCAGCCGTGGACGCAGAGGCCACCCATGTGTGCAAATGCCACATCAGACAAAATCAGTGTGCAGAAGGGACTTGTTCTTTTTGGTGTGCTCGGTTTTCCCTGTAGCTTGGTGTTCTGAATTGTACCTTATGGTACATTGCAAAGCCTGGGAACTGTGAAGAAAGCCAGCGCTCTGCCTTAGGCCTTGTTGGGAAGATGCCACTGGGGTGAATATTTCTTGTCACTTCACCAAGAGGTTCAGCAATTGCCTGGCTGAGAAAACCGCCTGCCTGGGTTGCTAATCCCCCAGGAAAAGATGAATAACGAAAAGAGCTCGCCAGGTCTGCTCTGACCCAAGGCAGTAATTCTGCCTCATTACCACTTCAATGGGCCAGTCAACAGAAATTAGCATGGCTTGCCCTCCCCGGATGTCATCTGTTCCACTTTGTTCTTGTGTTCCACACAGCGAAGAAATCCAAAGATGAGAATGATCAACTAGCAGGCAGACAGAGGGGTCCTTCCCGGTTAGAATAATGTCTCTCCTTTGAGGTGAATTTAATCCAGAAACGGACTTGTTTCAACCACAAATATTGCTAAGCACTCACCGTATGCAAAGATTCTTGAAAGGCAGAAGGACTCCAAGATAATGTTTCTGTTCTCAGGAAGAGTAAGGCTTAATTTAGGAAAATGACATGTACCCCAAAATAACGATGATACATTACAGCATTTGGCAATTTCCCATGGCTTACACCTGTAAAAAGTAATATAATCCAAGCCACTTCAAAATGGTGTTTGAGTTGCCATCCCAGAGGAACTCTTACTCCTCAAACCTTTGGAATCTTAAAACTGGGCAAAATGAACTGTATTGATAGCAGCATTGTATTTCAAACAACTGTTTGCAAAGCTAAGAGGAAAGCAGAACTGGACTGAAAATTGAAGACATTCTTTAGAATTAGCATCACTATGTCAGCTTATCTGTACCTATGGACATTCCTTCCTTCTATTCATATAATTATTCCCCTTCCCTTTCATAAATACCACTTGCCTTCGGCTCCTAATCAGAACACTATTTGGGTTTCTGCCTGAACCAGTGGTTTCTGAACGGCTATTCTGAATTTCAAACACTTGCTGCCTCTCACTTTGGCCTTTTATTTTTAAGTGAATACACTTAATTGGGCTTTGGGGTTTCAGAGGAGCAAGACTTCACTTCATTGATGGTTCTCAATATGGAAGAGGAAGACTATAGAGGGGATAGAATTTTAAACTTCGAGGCAGTATAATAGACTGTACAGTCAGAATGGCCTGGACACAGTTTTGCCACTAAAATTGCCGCTAGCAGTGTGAACCTGGCAAATAATTTCATTGCTCTGGCCTTCTGCAAAACGGAGATAGCAACCACCTACTACATAGGATTCATGTAAGGATTCAAGGAAATAATGCATGTAATGCACATTCTTCATGAAGTGCTTGGCCTGTAGTAAATTTAAATGAACGTTAACAGTTGTGTTTTATTTTGTTGTTGGATAAAATTTCACAAATAAGAACGATTTATTGTAGAAACTGGAAATCATGGACATATCGACTACTTAAGTGGTCCTTGAAAGTCCTGAGGGACCCAGGTGGTCATAGGGGACCCAGTAGCTGATGGGTCCCCTGAGACTAACAGGATCTAACATTTTGACGTTGTTCTCTGCCTCCAGTAGGTTCCACCACTAAACAGCTGTGTAGCCTCAGGCAAACACACACACTGTCTTTGGGTTTTAATTATTCATCTCAAAATGAGGGGAAATAGGCACTAAGATTCACTGGGAAGATTGTTACAGCTGGAAGGACTTTAGATTATCAAACCCAACCCCTTTATTTGATAGATGAGGAAACCGAAAGTTTAGCCGTTGATCCAAAGTTCTAAAAGGTACCAGGGCCGTAGATTGTAGACAGTGAAATAATCTTAGAGGAAAAAACAGCAGACATCTAGAAGGAGATTATTTTCTCTCCAGTGGTATTTTATCGGTGAGAAATCTTATAAACACAAAGAGGCCATGTGGCTGGAATCGTCACACGGCTAAGGAGTAGCCGAGCCACATTTAGAACCCCACTTTTCTGCCTCCTAACCAAGAGTTCTTGACACTATATCCCTTTCTCTTAGAACAACAGGTTTTGAAAACAGGAAAAAGATGGTAGCTGGAGAGTATGTTGATGACGTTCCATTGCCTGGGCCACAGTGTATCAGGTTCAAGCACTGTAACTCTCTTGGTACTCCAAACCCCTGCAGCATCTCTGGTTTGAGGTTTTAAAGGGGGAAATTGTCAAATACGGGTACACAGCTCACCACAAAGCACTCAAAAGGAAGAGAGGCCAGTAAATGCAGGTATGCTTGAGTGGTACTCTGTTGCTATCACCCTTATTTAGGGCTTTCAAGTGGCTGAAATCATTGTGTGCAACTCATTTTCCATGCAGCATAAAACTGAAAACTTGATCTTCGGGAATGCAGTATGGTTTTAGGGTGAAGACTGGATTTCACTCACCTCAAAATAACTCCTGGTGTTTGCCTCTGAGAACCGTTGGTTTATGTTATCTCTTGTTCTGTAACAGTTTGGATTTGTCACACTTAGCAAACTAATTTGGTTTCCTATAGGTTTTATTATGTTTTGCAGAAGCAAGAGAACAGTTGTGTGTTTGGTGGCATAAATACATGCCGTCAGAATTTTCGCCAGCATCTTCAGAAAGATATGGATTTATTTTTAGCCACATGCCCCCACCTGAAATGTTTATGCTGTTAAACACTGATGTTTCTTGAAAAGTTATGCCCAAGGCATATTGCTTCTTCTCCATGCTAAGAATTGAAATTTTTATGAAGCTCACTGAAAATTTACCAGGTCACTGAAATCAGAGTTTGTATCTCTTACATAGTAACTAAGAGAAGTAGATGTATTTGTTCAATAAACCATCCAGTATTTATTAAACCACTAATATGTGCATTGCATCGTTCTGGGTAATTTGGTGACGCTGAACTGCACAAGATGCACTCCTGTAGTTCCAATTCTGTTTGACATACTGTTACTGGGTATTTACAGAGTGACAGCAATCACGTTACTAAGACTCATCCCCTGTCTTGAGGTTGTTCATAGTCTATCTGGGGAAACTAACTCATGAAACAAATTCGCAGACATTTTAATACAGCATGGTAAGTTTTATGAACTTACCACAAACACAGGATATGTTCTGGAAGCTCAAAAGCAAGGACCTGACAGAACCGGAGAGCATCAGGCAAGAGTTCCTGAAAAAGATAAAGCCTGAGCTGGAACTTGCAGGAGGAGAAAGAAACTTTGCCAAACCCCCCAAAATAGGCGGAAGCGCTCCCAGGCAAAAGGACCAGGATGATTCACGGCAACTTGACTTCCAGAAATTAAGCGTTGTTGGCACCATGAAGTGCTGAACAGGTAAGACCCTGATCATCCAGGACTAGTACCCATTTGCCTTGCAAAGGAGCTCACTCCTACCATCCTAATGTCACATGAGAGGTCTCCACTGAACCTGCCTCTGAGTATTCATGCCCCTGTGTGGTTCCCTCACCTTGAACCTGGTTGGCTCCGTGACTCTCTTTCACTCATAATAGAATGTGGCTAAGCCTTAATAAATCCTGGGACTCTTGAGGGCTCGGAGGTGCTGTGTGAAAAAAGCCATCTGAAGGAGAGAGACAATGCAGAGAGGACACAAGACACGTGGAGAGAGGGAAGCCTGAGACTACATGAAGACAAGGAAGCACAGCTGTCCCTGCATGCCACCGCAGCACCACCAGCTGAACACATCCACACCAGTGGCCTCTAGGAAGACCAGCAGAAGAACTGCATGGCTGAGCCCAGCCCATATGCGATATCATGACAAAATGAAATGCTCGTTGTTTTAATCCTCCAAGATTTGGGGTTGTTTGTTACACAACAATAGATAACTGAAAGCGAAATGTATTTTAAAAGTCATTTAAGTATCAGAGACAGTAGTATGAGAGATGTCTGTGGGCTAGAGAAATTATTACCCTCCCATTACTATCTTAATCAAGCAGTGTGTTAACAAGCTAAGAATTTTGTCCAGCTGAGGGGTCAGTGCGGAGTGGAATGGTGGCAAATCCCAAGGCACACGTTATTACCCAGGAAATAACGTGAACTAATTGCCTGATGTCCAATTACTAAAATGAGAGTTAATCGTCATTTTCGTCACATACACTTTCTCTATTAACAGAGACAGGGCTGTCTGTGAAGTAGCCAGTGTGCGCTCACATCCAAAGAACCACAAAGGGATTATGGGTGGAAAGTCACTGAAGTGAGCTCTGCAAATGAGCAGAAGGGGGCTGAAGGCAGTCATCTAAACTGACCATGAGAATTAGGCGTTTGTCCAGTCGGACTGTCATCTGTGGATCCAGTCATGCTGACAGTTCTACTAATTACAAACAAAGTCAAAGCAGAGAGGGAGACAGTCAATCTGAAGAGGTTAACAATCTATTGCCAGTTGTCATAACCGTGAAGAAATATGATGACTATTTTTATTTAGAATTAGAAGCCACTGTTACTCTGTTGAGGTCTTACTAGACTATTAATTATTTATAGTTGAAATTAAAACTTTTTCTTCTATTTCTGGCCCCTAGCACAGTACCTAGTACCTAATACCTAGTACATGCATGATAGATATTAGTTGATTTAAATAAATGAATGAATGAATGAGTGAGTGAATGAAATCCAAAATTTTACCTTTCTATGCCACTTGGCAGTGTTCATTTTACCTAATAGCACTTAATTAAGTACCTGTTTATTGAGTACTTGGAAATAGCCAGCCAAGTTATTTCTTCCAGGTAAAAAATGTTGCCATGAACTGTAGATACAGTCTTCCTATCACCCTCTCCTATCAACTATCTCATGTGACTTGACTATTATAAATATTTGTTTTCCTTTGTTGAACCCTTTACTGAGGAACAATATTTATTACTTAGCTCCTTTTGCAGCAAAGGAGAGAGGAGATGTATTCATGCAAAATTTATTATGCAAATTCCCTGCATACCTGAAAGATCACCTAAGTGAAAATCCCTGAGTATTAGCATAACACTAAAATAACTCTCTAAGCACTACGTTTCTGGACAATATAATAAATTTATTCAACTTATCAAAAAATAAGAAGCTTTCTTTAAAGAACTGAATCAATACCCATCATGATAGCTTGAATAATAACACAGTATGTTCCTCATTCATCATTTTCATACACATTCACCTACTAGTGAGTTAAGAGTATTTATTCAGTGCTTATGGGATACTTGACAGTATCTTCAGAGTTCCTAGTTTTTCTTCTACCCAGGAAATAATGTGTTTCAAAGACAGCCTGTCGCTCTCATGGATTGTGAATACTTATTCCGACCACGTTCTTCCTATTATAGTCAGAATAGATAAAACAATTTTTTTTTGGAGTCCAACATTTTAAAAGATATTTTTAAACATTACTTGTTATAATAGTCTTTGAAAATCTACATAAATGTCTGATTTTTGAAATATTAATTTCATTACATATATCACATTTGCTTTGGGAGAGGACACATGACATGTGATTTTTCTGTCTCGTCCATGTCTGCATTGTGACCTACAAGACCCTACACGATTGGCTGCCAGCTACCTCTCCTACCCATTTTCTACCACTCTCTTCCCTCACTCTGCCCCACAACACAGGTCGTATTGCTCCCTAAACACACTAAGCTCACCAGTACATCGGGCCCTTAACATGCTGTTCCCACAGCCTACACCCTTCTTCCTCCAGGCAGCTCCCTGACTCAACTTCCTTTCAGATGTCTTCTCAAATGGCACTTCCAAAGAGACTGTCCCCTCCTACACTTCTCTGTGGCACAGTAGCTCTTAGCTTTTCATTGGGTCTCAGATTCTTTTGAGATTCTGATGAAAGCTAAGAATCTCAAAAGAATGTATGATTGCCTACAAAATTTTGTGTATCATTTTAGGGGCTTTATTAACTGCCTGAAGCCTTTCCATATACGTCTTTCGAGTCTATACACTCAAAAATAAAACTTTAATCTAGAGGTGATACCAATTAAGTGTTCTGTTGTTCCAAAGTTCAATCCACAGCCCAGAACAGGAGCTAAGTACCAATTCCCTGCGCTGTTGAGAGTCCTGATTTCCATAGGTTCCATATCTTCACCTGACTTCTCTTCTGAGCATTCTCTAGCACCTTCAGAAATTCAAGAAATGCTTATTTAATGCACAGGTCCTTGTGTTTGATCAGGAAAGAAAAAGAACAGAGATTTCTGCCCTTCAGAATTTTACCTTTATTCCCTGATTCTAAGACCTGCCTAGAATTTTCACTCTACTGTCGTAAGATTGTACCTTTCTTATTCTCCAGTGACTTCCCTGAATTTAGACAAGCTTAAGAGTTAGTACTAGGTTTTGGCTACACCCCAGTAACACCCTGCAGAGGTCACTACCTTCCCCGCATAAGCTTAGAAGAGGGGGAAAATTACCTCTGCCGCCTGATAAATAGATGCTTATAAAATTAAAGTACTAATGATATGCTAGCAGTCATATGATGACAAAAAAAGGCAATAATTTGAAACCACTTTGCCATTCCTGCTTAGAAAGATTGAAATCTGCTACACAGCTCTACTATTAAATGTCAGGATACTGAAGACAACTAACTACTTAGCCATTCTATCTAATTTGAAGCAATTTCATAGCAAGGCTGGAAAAATACTCTAATTGACTTATGAACAATGGTGGCAGTAAACCTTCAGCTTGCTATTTACAGATTCATGTGGAAACGTTTATCAGAATCATATTTGTCTGATTCAAAATGTACTGTATGGATGGGAAGTATTTCAACTGTGTTACCTTCTCAGAATTGAATAAGTTAAACTAGAATGCCTTTTTCTTCTATTTGCACCCCATTTTGCCCTTTTGCAGAAACCGTTTTCTTTGGAACCAAAGTGTTTCATTTAATTCATCTTCTTTAGGGCATTAACCAGAGTGTGTCTGTGTTAACTCAACAGCAAGGATCAGCTCTGATCTATGCCCGAACCAGCTCGTCGCTTTCTGCTTCCACACAGTTGCAATTATGCTGTTCTTCCTTTACCCTTCTTCGTTGCTCTCTTCCTCCTACCCCTCCTCTCTCCCTGCCCGAAACGTCCTCTCTGGTGCTTTGGATGAGGTGACATCCGGGCATTTGTTCTGTGATGGTCGCACACAGAGCAGCAATCACAGAGACACCCTTGAGTATGTGTCCATCCACAGACTCTCTAAAACAGGAGAAACGCAGTAAGCCACAAGAATATCAGACCTGAAAGATGGCAGGTAGCTTTTATACCTTCTCATTTTGTTTTTCAGGAAAGTAGAGAACCCCAAAAGATCTATTTCTGTCCTGAACCATGTCAAGTAGAAAACTTAGACAGTGTCATGGCTTTCTGATTTCCTGAAGCCACATTAGGAATCACACCATCTGTATCAGTCAGAGTTCTCCAGAAAGACAGAACCAAAAATACATATACTCGTAGATAGATTTTAAGTATATATACATATATATGTATATATATATGTATATAAAAGTATGTGTATATATGAAAAAAAGTATATATATAAAGAAATTTATTATAAAGAATTGGCTCACACAACTATGGAAGCTTGAAAAGTTCCGAGATCTGCAATTGTCAAGCTGGAGACCCAGAAAAGCTGATGTGTAGTTTAGACCAAGTCCCAAAGTCAGCAGGCTCAAGACCCTAAAACAGCTGATGTTTCAATCTGAGTCTGAGGGTCGGAAAAGGTCAATGTTCCAGCTCCAGCTTTCAGGCAGGAGGAGTTCCTTCTTACTTAGCCTTTTTGTTCTGTTCAGGTCTTCAACTCATTGGACAATACCCACCCACACTATAGAGGGAAATGTGCTTTACTCAGTCTAACTATTCACACATTAATCTCACCAAAATAAGACAGCCCCTGAAAATACACCCTAATGCATCTTTTGGAGCAAAAATTAATGTAAAACCGGTCTTAGTTTCGGGGAAATACAGTATAAGACCCGGTCTTGTTTTCGGGGAAACATAGTATATTACCCCTCTGTCCACAAGACTGGACCTGTGACTCTGGCTGCCTTCTTAGCCGTTGTCCAAGGTGTAGACATATTCAACTAGAGACTTTTCCCTGGATTTCATATACAGATACTGGGAGAGAAGGCGTCTCTCTTGGCTTTGAGGATGCTGGTTGGGATGGTATAAGCCTGGAATTATCTGTGACCCTGCTCTCAAATCCCAATTGCTGAAAGGAAGCTCATCTGCTTATAAAAGATGTAACTACCCAAGAGAGAACAGAAACAAAAAATAGAGGTCTGAGGACTGTTTTAACCCCCTGGACCTGAAACTGTCCTTTTCTTTTCAATGAGTCATTTTCAACTGAAAGAATACTAAGTAACTCACCTCTTGTGCTGTGAGAAATCTTCCAAGGATGAAAGCAGTGCAGTGATATGGGCAGGTTTACCCTGGTCACAGTGTGCAGAATGGCTTTTAGTGAAGTCAGACAGCTACTGCAGTCTTCCAGGTGACAGCTGAGGTGTGATTAAATTCAAACAGCCATGCCAAGGAAACAAAATTTTAGCATGCGGTGGCCATCAATGTCAAATGTTGGCATGGGAATAAAAGCAAAGAATAAAAGCAAAAAGCATCCATTTGATTAAGCAAAGTGGTGATTATCGGTAACTTTAAGAAGAGTTATTTAAATGTGCTAGTAGGAGTTGAGCTGTAGGAGATTGAGGAGGAGTTGGTGCTTTGGTGATTTTTATTGTTATATCTGATTATTAAAGTAAGTAATTCTCATTGTGGAACAGGCAACAAATGTATAAATAGATGAACAAAATAAAAATCACCAATAACTTCATCAGTATTAGCTACTATTGACAATTCAATCATTCCCTTTCAGACAATAATATGATTCTGCATTTACCACTTTATATAATATTCAACGATTCCTGTTGTCCTTAACTACCCTTGAAAATGATTTTTATTGGCTGTATAATGTTCCATCATGTGTGGATGATAAATTCTTTAGATATTTTCTAACGTAAATTATGAGATCATAATAGTAAATGTTAACATACCTTTTTAAAAATATTTTTTCTTTTTTGTGCCTTAAATTTGTACCTCTCAACCAATGCACTAGCAGTTCTACTTCAAGTTTATTTTAATTTTAAGGAGGATTTTTTAAAATTACCAATTACATATGCATTTTTACTATCATGAGCCATTGGCTTTCCCGCTCCCTCTAGGAGAAGGAGCAAAGTGTGTCATTCAGCTTTCTTTTGTTCCTGAAATAGTAAAATAATTCTTTTTTTCTGTTTCCTTTTATGTCTCTTATATGTGGCATCCTGTTTCCTACTGAGCTTTTTTGACCCAACTCCTACCAGCTCTTGCTATTTCTCTGTGATCTCCTCGGGAATTAGCCCTACATTCTACTTTCTGTGGCATTTCCATTTGTGCTTCATCTCCTGTGAAGTTCTTTCTTAAGTAACTTTTATAATCCTTGCCAATTTTTTCTCATTGCAAATATAACAGATTGTGCTGCTGCTGCTGTACTTTGGGAAGTGTTTCGCTTGAACCAGTCAAAAACAGCACTTTTGACCAAATCAACATTTGACACTGTGACGTTCCATTATTAGAAGTTCATGTTCAAAATCATCAATAAGGTAGATACTCAGAAGAGATTTATATATACACAAGGAAACTAACATTTTTATTATGTTATTGGAGTTCTGTAACTTGTCTGATTAAATGTTAAATCTATGAGGAACACATAATTAATAAAATCAGTAAAATTTAAAAAAACCTTCGCGAGCTACAGATCATGATTCCATCATTTAATATGTTGATTTGGCCAACTGGGAGTTCAGTAATATATTGTAATATATAGTAACAATATTTAAGTAAAATGCATCAATTAAAGCATTTAGGGAACAAAGTATGACAGCATTTTATTCCATGCCACTTTTTCCATAAAAGGTCAAAAATAAAATGTTTTCAAAGTTTCTCCTATAATTTTACCAACATGACTTACAAGAAACTATTTATTATGGAAAATTTTTAACATACAAAAGTAAAGAGAATAGAATTATTATATAAGCACTCATATACCTGTCACCTAGCTTCAAAACCTATCAACACATGACCAATCTTGTTTTCTTCTATACCAACAATTCATTCCCTATACACACTCGAGATCAGTTTTAAGAAAGTCTTAGACATTACATCATAACATCTGTTAATATTGTATGTAAAAGTCTAACAGACAAGAACTTAAAAAGTATAACCAAAATACCATTCCACACCTGAAGAAGAATCAAACAGTAATTTCCTAATGTCATTCAAGAGCCACTTGATGTTTAAATGTCTCCAATTGTCTCATAATTTATTTTTTAACCTTTTGTTTGTTTGAATCAGGCTGCTATTAAATATATTTTGATTGGTTGATTGTTCTCTTAAGACTCTTTTTAGTTCATAGTCCATTTCTTTTTATGCCGTTCCTTGAAATTTATTTGTTGATGAAGTCATGCCAAATTGTTTTAAAAGCTTCTTTTATGAGTTCAGTAATCTTTTATTTAAAAATTGGCTTCTCTCTAAGCATGAAAATCTATCTTAAAAATAGTGAAAACCCGTTTAAATTAAAGACAGTACCGAAACAGTAACTGTGTGAAGGAAAGGGTGAGATCTGTCTTCACTGCTGAAATCCTACCACTAGCACACTGACGATGAGCCCATTGAAGCCATCAGGAAATGGTCTAAACTCGTTTACGTTCAGTATAATGTTCACTTATTCATTTGTTAAATAAATACTTATTGAGGACTTGCTTTACATTAAACAAATTTATACATTTATATGTTTATGCAACACAGGCATCAATTTCAAATGTAGCATACTCTTCAAATGGGCATAAAGAAATATTCTCATGAACAAATGTATTCTAATCAAACTCATTTTTTAAAAATTATTCCATCACATGTAGAGCCTGAAATAAATAATAAATGGGAAATCTGTCTCCTTACAGTCGTTCCCGAGAGATTCAGTGGCTGAATAGAGAGAGCAGGAAGAAAGTAGAATGAGTAATTCATTCATCTACTATGTATTGAATATCTATAACCTTTATGTACAAGGACTAATCATATTAAGGATATTTATCATTTATTCCAGATATAAGATAAGCAATGACAATCAAATGAAAAGTCAAATCTGAAGAACTAGGAGGACACGTCAGAATTTGATGACAGATTTTCCGAGATGAAAATAGGAAAGAGTAAGGGTTAATTCAAACTGTTTTAGCTTTCAATACTAGAAGAGTGGAGTAGTACTATATGCAATTATGTAAAATAGCATATAAAAACTTTTCAAATTATCACATCCAATTCTATTATTATATTAAAATTTTAAAATAAGGACAGAAAACTTCCTAATAATTTTAAGAATGGAACTATTAGAATAATTTGGTAACTTTTTGCATAGTAGTCACTATAATCTGTAGCCAGAATTTAAGCAGATGCATTTTTATATTATACACAGATGGTTTATGTCACACTTTAGTGTGGGTAAAATATATTTAAATATATTTTCCAATTATTTAAAATGTGATATTATGAGCACTCCTTTCTAACATGCCTCGTGCAGTGGTTAATCTTTTGTTATTGGAGATGAGCCAATTTATATTTGTAAAATGCTAAAGAAAGAAATAATTATGCACCCAACTTTAGTTTTCAAGAGCAGATAATATAACTTTAATAGTATTGAATAGGACTAAACTTAAGTTTTGGATAATACAAATTTGCTAATCAGATCAAGTCATAAATAATTGAATTAATGTGCTGCCAGCAGCTTAATGACCTGAAGTAAAAAATATATTCCCACCAGATAATCTATATATCTTATTGATTTATTGAACTTTCCTTAAAATATTTCAAAGATAGTAGGGAAATTATAGAAAGAGTATTTCTAATCAATTTAACATTTTTAGCCATAAAATTTCTATCAAAGTGAATGGATATTCCTCAGAATCACTGAGTACCACCTAAAACATCTACCATTGTTATAATTTATTGTTATGTAGCATTTTCTTTGGCTCCCAGTAGAAGAGAAACCAATTTACAAACGTATAAAACAATCAACATTATCACCATTGAACTGTATTATCACCACTGAGCTATACCATCTTTGTGATACAATGTCCAAGTTTCAGTTCATTACATTCGTTTCTTTGAAGCTTGACATACACTGGAAAGCCTTCCAATATAAATTTTGAGCTCTGCTTTTATTGTACGTGTTTTTAAATGGCATAGAAGGATTTCTATGAGGAATTATGAAGAAGTAAAGCCAATGACCTGATTCTTTCTGAACCAAGCCTTAGTGTTGCCATGGAGGCATCGTGTGTCACTCATCCATTCTGTGCAGCTGTTGGACCAAAAGCATCAGATCACAACTACATGTTGGACACTATTACAACTTCTCTTCCATTTGATAGTTTTTATTATGAATACAATCACTGTGCTTTATATTTGGTGAGCACTTGTCAATTGTCCAATTTATAAAATGTGTATATATTGAAAAGTATGTCCCAACTACTATGCTAAGCTCTTTCCATGAGTTATTCCCATTTAACCACAGAACAATTCTGTGATATAAGCATAATTTTTAATCCTCACTTTAGAGAAAAGAAATTTAAGGCTCAGAATGGCTAAGTAATTTGACTAAGATCACATAGCTCTAACTGGCAGAAGAGATCAAGTCTGTCTAACTTCATTCTTCCAATCATTCTTTTATGAAACAAATGTTTACTGAGGACACATTGTATGCAGTGCTTTGTACTAGGTCTTGATGGAATTAGAGAGATGAATAGTTTGAAAAGCTGAATCTTAACACCATTGCTATGCAGTCTACAGGTGTTTTCCTAACAATACTATAAAGTAGACAGAATAGGCATCATTCTTCATGGTCTATAGACAAGAAAGCTGAAGCATGTCACATAGCAAGTGACCTTCAGAACTGTGATAGGAATCTAGATCTCTAACTCCAGGTCCAGGAATCTTTTCTCCTATGAAATTAGGGCACTAAATCTCTTCTTTATTCTGGACATATTCTATGCTTGAGCCCAAATAAAGCTAAATTGTAAGTTCTATCTAGTCCTCTAGGCCAAACTCAAGTCTCACATCTTCCATGAAACATTCTCCTCTCTCCCATATTGATCTTCCATTTCTTTAATCTTCGACGGTTTGATAAAGTATTGATATAGCTTCTTGATATAGTTTTAACTGTTTTGCCAATGAATGTACCGTTAGAACCCCCATGAAATTACAGCCTAAATGGGAAGATATACTGTTTATCTTTTACTTATCATGGCATTGAACACAGTTCTTACCTTAAAGAAGATGAAAACAGAGTACTTGTTTCATAAATGATCATACTCTAAACAATAGGTTAATTTATACCTAAATGATCAGAAATTATTCCCTGTTCTTTAGAAAATACTCCCATTTCAGATAGTAAGGCCCATTTTATTTCAAAACTATACCTTTTAGATTTGATATAAATAAATGTGTTTATGAGCACTGTATTTTGCTATGTTTGATTTCCTATTGATTGTTGTCATTAACTTTCCTTGGGTAATATTAGGGATAAATGTCCCAAAATGTGCTTCATAGATCATTAACCCCTCAAGGTGCTCTGATAAAAAAGTGAGAAATAACCCTTAGCCATATAAAGTCAGGAGATATCAATACTATGTGCCCCTCCGTGCAGCTTCAAGAAACAAATCAGTAATTCAAAGTAATTAAAGAAACCTGTTTAACTTCTTTTATCCTTGTGTTTCCCAAAACTTACTCGACCACTGGATCCTTATTTCACATTATTCCTTTTATTATCACATAGAACTTTAAAAACTTTGGCAAACCTTGTGTTCGCCCCAATCCAATCGTTGTGTATTACCTACATACAGTTTCTTTTCCGCGTCCAACAATAAATATCTAGATCATCTGTAACAACAGTACTGAATGAAGTTCATCATGATCATTGTCCCTAAATCCTTCAGTTTTGGATGCCACTATTTTTTATTCTATCCAAGTATTTCATGTATTAATAACTAAAACTTTCTCTTGAGGAAAAATCTTTTTCTTTTCTTCACTAGGAAAATTAAATTTGTTTGAATCTCCCAATTTCAAATTAGTCAATATTATTCTGAAAAATAACACGTACTTTTGTGAAGGTCACCTTGATTTTTAATACATTTGAGGTAAAAAGGAAAATACTTTTTTTGTTCATTAACCTTCACAGATTACCGTTTATAATCTTTCACTTTGAGGCTGTGAAAACCAGTTCTCTTTGATCATTGTCCAAATGAAAGCTAAAATCTCCCAGAATAATAACCTGGAGAAACAAACCACACATTTCAAGTTCAGTGGGTGGTTGGAATTTGGTAAGACAACACACCGGTCTGAAAAATGATTAAGTTTTGCTCCAAGAGCAGGGCACTGGGGATCAAAACAATCAAGATTTCTTTCAACTTGGAAACTCTTATTCTACATTTCTTTCAACTCCATTCAAATTAAGAAGCATTCACTGTAGCTAAATAATAGAAAGATGGTGGGAAAAAAATCCCTTGCCCTCAAGGAACTTACCCCAATTTCAGGCATCAGGTCCAATTTTGGGAAAATCAAAGAATCCAGTGACCAGCTTTGGTTATGTAAGAAATAAACCTTCAAGAATGAGCTTATATATATTTAGCTATTTAGAAAAGTAAGTACTGCTTAAGCCTGTTATTTAGAAAGCTTTTCTAATGAAGCTAAAGTTATATATCTGACACCCATAATCATTCTTTCTTTTTTTTTTTTTTTTTTATTTGCCCAATCTTAAGTTTGTTTGTTTATGGGTTGTTGTTTTTTTAACTTTTATTTATTTAAGTGGGTTTTTCTGGGACCCATCAGCTCCAAGTCAAGTAGTTGTTTCAATCTAGTTGTGGAGGGAGCAGCTCACAGTGGCCCATGTGGGGATCGAACCGGAAACCTTGTTGTTAAGAGCACCGCCTCTAACCAGCTGAGCTATCCAGCCACCTCATTCATTCATTCATTCATTCATTCAAAAAGATTTGTTTGAATAAAACAGTAAAAAAAAGATATAGCCTATTTTGTACAAGGCACTCTGCTAAATACTTTTGGGACAAAGAGATGATTAAGACATGACTTCCATCATTCAGGTGTTTAAAGTCTGGTGAAAGATATAAGACATATATGTAAATATTGCACAGTATCAAAACGGAAAAGTGCCATTTAAGAAACACAAATAATGTGCCGTGGGAGTTTATAGCAAGTAGAAATTACTTCCTACTGGGAGTATCCCAGAAAGTTCTATGGAGGACATGGAAGGACCTTGAAGGACCAATAGAATGAAGCCATGAGGAAAGTAGAAATGAGGATGGCCATAAGGTGTGACAGGTAGAAATGGTAGCATGAGCGAAAGTGAGAGCAAGAAGGCATGAGGCAGGTAATGAGTACAATAAGGCGTTTACTTAACATAGAAGGAAGGGAATATGAATGAATTTGGGGTAGAATAAACCCAAACAATGGAGAGCCTTAAAAGCCACGTAATGAGGCTAATCATGAATAACAATAATCATAATATTAATGTAATAGTAATAATCGCAGTTAACATTTATTGTGGATCTATCATATACCAGATACTGTTCTAAGTATTATCTCATTTAATTTCTCAACAGCTCTTAAGGTAAATACTCTTTATACAGATTCTCCTCATTTTATAGATGAAGAAATGGTTCTACAGAGAGGTTTTGCCCATGGTTACATAGGAGTTTGCTCTTTACTTCTTAAACTTAGAAAAGTTGCTGGAGCTCATATGCTACATCAGCTGTTACATGGCCCTAAACGACCCCCTAATTACAAAATACTATTGCAATCAATAGGAGGAAAGAGAATGCACGGTTCTGTTCTAGAGTATGTGTCAAGAGTATGTGTAAAATAAACAACTCTACGGAGAGTAAGCATATATTTTCACTAAACCTAACTCATCATCATATTGAGTTAAGTCATAATGCACATTTGATTTAGAGGACCACTGTGGTTCACATAAATGAACACTATACCGAAGGTTTATTATATTATTACTAACCTCTTTTCCCATGTTATCTTTATATTTGATGTTCCTTTGTCATGCTAAAGCATTATTTTTATCATCCTGATGTGAGGTTAGTCACTGATAGTCCAGGGGATTGGTAATGAGGTGAAGAGATGTCTGGTTTTGCATATACACTTGAACTAGCACTTGACCTTCACAGGATTTCATAAATTTTTTGTTCCTCTTATTTTGCTTAAACTATATCTAAAATTACAAAAATATTGTTGTTGTTGTTATTTTATTACATATATGGTCATAAGTTAGTTATCTATGACCCATTATGTGAAATATGAGTACAAAGTTATTTTTCAATTAAGCCATGTTTGATATAATCCACAGCAGAAGGCTATTTTTTTCAAAACCAATAGACAAGAAAATAGAAGCTCAAGATAAAATACTACAGTCTATCCATGAAATCAGAATCCATTAAATAAAACATACTTGTTGAGATTGAAAACATAGGTACATTCAGATAAAATTTCAGTATCTGATCACAGGAAGGGTATTTTTACATATGAGTACAAGTACAGTAGAAACTGGGCAGATTTTGCTAAATGTCTACGGGAACTTAAAGATGTTATTTGGCTGCTAGAAGAATCCAACATAGAATAAAATGTTCTGTGGACAGAGTAGAAAGCAACATGTTGGAAATTTAATCTGTATATTATTTTTTAAAATAAAACAATGGCAATTATAGAACTCAAAGAATTGTGTCTTGTTCTTTCTAATATCAGCTAGCTACATAAATGCTACTGAGATGATCTTTAGTATTTTATTTTTAAAAATTTATCCTAGGATCCAGAGGTACTGAGAAAGAGATTTCCTTTATTGACCACCAATTTTCTTAGATCTATGAGCAATTAATCACTATTTTATTTTATAGAAAGTAAAATATTGCTTACAAAACCAAAGAAAAGAAATGAAATTACTGTTTTATGGTGTATCTTGGATCTTAGAGCTCAAGTTGGGTTCAGCAAAAGGTATATTTCCAAAACGTAAAATACATTTTTTTAATATTTGCAAAATATAAAGGGGTTATAGTCAAAAATCCAAGTTTCAGGTACTGTTTGATCTTGAGGTCTCAAAAGAGTTTATTAGGACACAGCCTCTTTCCATTTCTCTGCTCTATTCTCTTTTGTGTTGGCTTCTTTCTCAGGTTCCAAAGTGGTGTGAATAAGACTGCCAACACCACCATTCCTGTTCTTCACAATTTTATGTCCTGGGTGTATGGCACAGAGAAGGGGTAGTAAAAAATTATTTTGTTTTAAGTCTAGCTTTTAATGTCCTGAATTTGGTCATGTGCTCAATCAACCCTCAGTGAAATACTCTGGTGAGGGGGACATAAATGACTAGATGTACTAGTAATAGTATGAGTTATCTATTATTGATGCATAAAAAATTGCCACAAAATTTAGCTTCCTAAAAGAACACATTTTTTTAAATATCACAGTTTTTGTGGAAAAGGAATCTAGGCATGGTTTGACTGGGCCCTTGCTTCAGGCTTTCTCGCAAAGCTTCAGCCTACGTGTTAGCCAGGGCTGGGGCTCATCTGAAGGCTCAAGTGAGGAAGGATCCACTTCCAAGCTTACTCACGTGATTATTGGCAGGATTCAGTTCCTTGTGGACTATTGGACTGAGGGCCTCTTTTCCTGGCTGGCCATCAGACAATGGTTTTCCTCAATTCCTTGCCATGGGACTCAACAAAGCAACTTGATTTATCAAAGCCAGCAAGGGAAAGGATCTCCTAGTAAGATGGAAGTCAGAATTTTTGTAATCTGATCTTGGAAGTGACATACGCACAGTGTTGAGGTATTCTGTTGGTTAAAAGCAAGTTGCTCAAGAAGCAGGTCAGTTGCATAAAGCTATTAATACCAGGAAACAAGAATCAGTGGTCCCAGCTTACAAGCCACCTACCACACCACATTTGAATTTGAGTCACATGTCCATCGCAGAAGGTGCTGTTCAAGAAACTCTTTTGAAAGCACAGAAACTGAGAGTGAGTGAGGAGGAAAGTGCAAAACTGGGATCATTATCAGAAGAGAGGGATGGATGGTATGTGGTCAAAACAATTGTTCATAACATTCCCAGGTTTGTCTCTGAGTTCTTTAGAAAAGAGAAAGGAAACGCTTTTTCTATCTCCATAACTTTGAGTGATTATGAATCTCAAAACTTATTTTAGATTATCTAATTATGTGTTTATATTATGAGATAAAGATGTTTTGGTCTGTTAATTCAACATTTCGAAGCCAGCTCTGTTCCTTTTTTATTTTGAGTTTATATTATAATTTTCAGCCAATACCTCTATATGAAATAGATTAAAATTTCTGTTTGTGAATTTGCTGAGATTGTCTTAAGTGTGGAGGATCACACATAGGCTTGAGGTTCAAATTTTCTCAAAACTCATCCCACTTTACCCAAAGAAGCATTTTATGGTTGCGGAGAAAATTAAGCAAAACTAAGTCTTTAGCCCTGACTTTTCAGGATTTTAGTAGAAAATGGAAATAAGTATGAACTTTGAAGTTAAAAATATTTTGAGGGGGCTTCCGTTTTGTAGAGATCATAGATTTACTTGCTGACTTTATCAAGAAAGTAAACAAGCCTTCATCACAGCAGGTATTTACCCTATCAGGAGGTTTTGTCACAGTTAAAATTGTCAGGCTAGGAAGAGTAAATGAATTCAGTGCCTTATCTGTTTTCATACTTAATTACAATGCATCTGTTAAAGAATGATGGGTGTTAAATCTAACCCTGAGTTTCTTGATGAGTTCTTTCAAAATCATGGATTTCATGGATTTGGGACAGACTCAGCAAATCAATTTTTTGAAATTTGCTTATGACTCAGGAGCCAATTGTTAATAATATCATTATATATATATGTATGTATTATGTTTATTATAAATATCATTATAGCTAATGTTTATTATTAGTGAATGTTTTTATTATTTTCCCTAATATTTGTTCAGTGCACTTTCCATATTTATCAATTCTTTTGATCTTCACAGCAATCATCTTTAAAAAAAAAAATCATATATTAATTCCCTTTTTACCACTTTGTATACATGTGCAGAACACAAAGGAAATTTGGTATTGTCCTTCTGGAAATCAAAGAGTGCCCATTTGCCATGACTATCTAGCTAAGTTTGAACCAATTAGATTGAGGTCTTGTCTGTGGGAAGAATGAACCCTGTGTCTAACTCCTGCAGCTGAAGCGTGGCGGGTAAAGGTCCTTTCACAGGAAATGTAATCAGCCATTGAACCAGTGCTTACTTAGGAAGGTTCTAAGAGACTGAGGATATTTGGAATTTCCTCTACTTAGAGAACGTACCTTAAAATCTTTAGTTGGGTCATTCTGTCTGTTCGCTTTATAAGAGGGAGAGTCTTACGGCTTCCTGTGTCTCCCTACTTCCAGTTTCTTCCCTGCACTATTCTGCTCTCACATCTTCCCAGATGACGTTTCTGTGGAACATAAATTTGATAGTATCTCTCTGTTCTTGAGAAAGAAAATAGTTACTCTTTCTCCTGGCATATGACTTCCTTGATTACCTATCTCCTGCTTGCACACCTTGCCCCATTCCCTGCTGCATTTCCCTGCTTAGACATGCCCGTATAACCTTTGAATCATGGCAATAATGAATCATTTTAATCATTTTCTATTCAAATATGCCTTTCCCTCATGTTATTCCCTCTGCCTGGAATACCATTGGATTCTCTACAGAAACAGAACAAATAGGATGTATGTATAGATATACATAAGAGGAGATTTATTACAGGAATCAGCCCACGTGATTATGGAGACTGAGAAGTTTTATAGTCTGCTGTCTGCATGCTGGAGAACCCAGTAGTGTAATTCAGTCTGAGTCCAAAGGACCAAGAATCTTGGATGCTAACTGTATAGTATAAGCCCTGGTCCCAGTCTGAAGGTCCAAACACCAGGAGTATGAATGTCAGAATGCAGAAGATGAATGTCTCGGCTCAAGCAGAGTAAATCCACTCTGCCATTGACTTTTCATTCTTATAGACCCTCAACAGTTTGGTTGATGCCCACCCACAGTGGTGAGCGTGATCTTTACTCAGTCTATGGACTCACGTGGGAATCTCCTCCAGAAACAGCCTCACAGACATGCCCAGGATTAATCGTTCTACTCACTCTCGGAACATCCCTCAACCCAGTCAAGTAGAGACATAATTAATCATCACAATCATCTTTGTTTTATTTGCCTCACAAACTCCTACTAAATCTTCAAGTCACAGATGAAATGAACTCTTCCATAAACTCGCTTGAGCTCTCTCCCCAAGCCAAATTAAGCATCCTTCCGTTCTTTCTACATTTTACGTGTTTTGTACACATTTGCATTAGAGCTCTCATCCTCCTCCATGGTAATTTCCTTCCCACTAGACTCTAGATCCTTGAAGGCAGGACAGGTTCCCTCTGCTCCCTGGGCCTAACGCAGTGACTGGCACACAGGAGGCCTCGATGACTTACGGCTGTAATCAGCTTCTTCTCAAAGAAGATTCAAACATTTGCCAGACGCCTTAAAAGAAGGGGAGATGAGAATTAAATCAATGGGATTACTATTTTTTAAAATCAGGTATGTTGTCTGCCAGAAGAATTTTTAGCATTTTAGACTTAAATTTCATTTCCCATTTTAAACCATATCCCCACACATAAGTTGTCAGATCTGTTTTGTAAAGGCTGGTATTTCTTAAGTGCTCCATGAAGTTTTCAATTCAAAATAAAATTCAAGGCCTTCAGGAAAATTGAATCTGAGCTCCTGACTTCCCTTCGCATTTAAACATCAAACCATAATCTTGGAACATTTTCCTACTTAAATCTTGGCTTTATGAGCCAGGAACTCTGTTGACCCACAACATTCTACAATTGCTGGAATGACTAACCTCTTTCCTTCTGTTGTCTTCCACCTCTGCTTTGCATTTCTGTTTGGAATTTCAGAATGGCTGTCCTTTTATCAGTGGAGGAAGCCTTGTTCTTACTGCATTGTCTCTCTTCCTGATAACTTTCACTGTCAGTTTTTCTCCGTAAGGAAAACAGATATGTAATTTATAATTCTCATCACAGAGGACATTTAGGATTGGAAAAATGAGATACTGATACTTTTTAGTTAGAAAATAGAGTTGTTGGTCAGGATCTTTCTTACATTACCCTGCAGGAACGAACACTGATTACTCCTAGCTTCTACACCTCTATTATAAGCTATAAAAGACAGAAAAGTAAGTTCACATACAGACCATCACTTTCATTATGAGCCAAATGTGCAATTTCTCCCCCAAATGTGGGCATAGCCTTCTGAATTCAGTGGACTTTTTTACCAGTCTCTTCAAAATGACCAGTCTTTGTTTGAAATATATTGGAATAAAGAACTGATAGTCCCTTTTTTCAATTTTAAGCTAGGCATACGAACTGTTCTTTCTTGCCATTGTTTCCCCACTTCTTTCTTCTCTTTCCACCTTGAGATGGATGTGAAGACCAGGTTGGTTGGTGCTGAGGACTTGGTTGTCGGTGCATTAGATAAGACAAAGCGCCTAACTGACGTCATGGGTTTGGGGTGTCTGCTCACAGTATAATTAGCTTTCCTCTGTTGTTTGGCCAGTCTGTTCACCCCATTCATTTTGTCTTTTGGAAACAAAGAACTGGGCAAGGAAAAGTGCTGCTGGCTCAGGACCAGCCTCTTTGATTAAGGGACTGCATAAACAACACAAGTATATATTTTACTGGCTGTAAGGATAATATGTCAGTAAAAATAATAATATGTCCCTAGCACTTGAATAGCTCTTTACCATTCGTAGTGAGTTCTCACATAATGTTATTTCATTTTAGCTTTAAACAAAACCATAAGATGGGAGGGTTGAGGTATCACCCTGACTTCACTGAAAAATTCGGCCCCAGAAACTTGCCCAGGCAGGATGGTACTTTCTATTGTCCCACGATCCATCTCAAGAATAGAAACGGCAAATATTTATGTAATGGAAAAGAACCCAAACTGAAACCCAGGCCGACTGGTTCCAGGGTCTGGGCTCTCTCCCACCGTGCTACACTACGAGGCAGCATCTCCTCGTAGACACACAGCGCAGGCGCCCCTGCCGTGCAGACCTGAGAGGCTGAGGACCCGTGTGCAAACGACACTGATGCTGCCGTCGGTTAGAACCCCGGAAAAGCCCTTTGTTATAGTGAAATAGAAATATCCCAGTGACAGGATTTACCCGTTCCTGCTATCTCTCATCATTCCTCCTGCCTTTTCTCATTGTTTTCCACTTTAGAATCCAAGAATAATGAACGTCAGATGAAGGGTGGGAAGGAGAATAAACAGAAAAATCGGGAAACCCTTTTAAAACAAAACTGCTGGCATATGTACGAGTGGACAAAAGGACCATTTTCCCATCCTGTGCACTTGGAACAGAGGAGCAGTAGAGAGTAGTGGGAAAGCTCAGGCTCTGGAACCAGGCTACCAGGGTTCTAGTCTAACTTGGTGACCTTAAACAACGTATGACCCCATGTATCTTATTTTCATCCCCTGTGAAAGGAGATGGTAATAGCAATACTTCACAAGGTTGTCGTGAAGGTAATAGAGCAAATGCATCTAGAATGTTTAGAATCTCACCATAGTAAGTGCATATTTGGTATTATTTTACATAATAAGATAACATATTTAAAAGACCAGAGATGTAGTAGGTGCTCATTAAATATAAGTTCCCTTCCTTTGTATATAGTTTTAGATCACTGGAAAGACTCAGATTCGTTGAAAAGCATGTGCTTTATGTCAGTTACCTCGATGTCAGTTACCTTGAGAGGATAAACAGGTATTTATTACCTTTTTGAGGGGTTAGCCAGTTTCTTCCTTCCTTCCTTTCTTCTTTCCATTATTCCAGAAGCTCTCTTTTATCACTTCCTAAATGCCATTTTCCTACTTAACGAATTTGATAACTGCCACCTGGGCCAACTCATTTTACCCACGTTAACTGTTTAATCCATCTCACCTAGCAGTGCCTATTGAAACAGTGTATTGAGTTTCTCTTTCGCTCATGGAACCTGGAGTCACTTAAGCAGTTTTCTCAAATTCATTTCTCCCCTCTGTATAGTCACAATCAAAAGTCATGTTTCTAAATTTTAATTCCTCTAATCTTAAATGACATTTTGTGAATGGTAGACCTGTTTTCTCCACTAGCCTATAAATTGCATTTGTGCAGAGATGTTCAAAGCTATATCCTTACCTCCTAGCAAAATGCTTGGGACAAGAGGTACTTTATAAATATTTGCTAAAGATATCAGTCAATGCGGAAGGAATGAATAAAATATGAAAGAAGCATCCTCTCCCCCAATTAGCTAGAACCCAATTAGGAGATGTCTGAAATGAATGAGAACATTAGCTGTCTTCTACTTTTAAAAGAGAAAATTAAGTTTAGAAACCTAAACTGACATTATGGATTTAACTTAATACAATTATAGCAGTTTTCAGACAGTATCCTGGAATAAGTACACATTCGTCTCAGTCTCCTAGGCCTTCAGTGGCTACACAATATGCAGAGAGAACAGTTAAAAACTTGTCAAAATTAAGCTAGTACTCCACCCTCTAGTATTACTGTGCCATTACAATAGAGAGCAGGATATGGGGCTTTGGACTTGTGTTCTCGCTGCCTCAAATTCTCTTTTCCTAGACACCAGAATGGCTATCTCCCTCACTACATTCCATTCTCTGTTCAAATTTCACCTTTTCAGAGAGGCATTCCCTGACAATTTTATCTAAAATAAGTCGCTTCCCTCCCTCACCATTTTTCTGTCCTTTTCCAACTTTTTAAAAAACTTCTAAAGCTAGGTTTATTGAGGTATAATTGACCCACAATAAACTGCAGAACTTTAAAGAGTACCGCTTGATGTTTGGCAAAATGGATATGCATACGCTTGTGAAACATCACCACAATCAAGAAAATAAACATCGATCACCTCCAAAAGTTTCCGCATGTCCCTTTGTCATCCCTTCCACTCTTCTTCCCATTCTCAGGTAGTCATTGATCTATTTTCCATCACTGTACATAAGTTGGCATTCTCTAGAATTTTATATAGATGGAATCATACAAAATGCAGTGGGATTTTTTTTTTGGGGGGGGCTCTGATTTCTTTTACTCTACAGAATTATTTTTGCATTCATTCTTGTGATGCATGCGTGAGTTGGTTCCTTTGTATTGCTGAGTACGATGGTATGAATATACTACAATTTGTTCATCCATTCACCTGTTAGTGGACATTCCTGCTGTTTCCAGTTATTGGCTGCTATGAAAGTTCATGTACAAGTCTCTGTATGGTACATGCTTTCATTTCTCTTGGGTAAATACCCAGCAGTATAATATGCGTAGCTGGGTCGTGTAGTAGATGTATATTTGACTTTTTAAGAATTTATTTCCCAAAGTGGTTGTTTCACTTTACATTCCCACCGGCAGTGTCTTGACAGTCCCAATTGGTCCATATCCTGTCAAACCCTTGGTGAGATCAGCCTTTTTAAGTTTAGACATTCTAGTAAGAGATACCATATGAGGGTTTTCATTTGCATTTTCCTAATGTTTAATGATGGACATTTTTCATGTGCTTATTTGCCATCCTTATGTCTTCTCTGGTAAAGTGCCTGCTCAAATCTTTTGCCCATAAAAAAAATAATAATAATAAGTTGTTGTTTCCTTGTTATTAAGTTTTGAGAGTTTGTTATATATTCTTTTAGATTTTATTGGGGAACAATGGTCAAATTGTTGTCCTTTCAATCTTAGTTGTGGAGGGTTCTGTTCAGCTTCAAGTTGTTGTTCTTGCAGTCTTAGTTGTGGAGGGCACAGCTCAGCTCCAAGTCCAGTTGCCATTGCTAGTTGCAGGGGGCACAGCCCACCATCCCTTGGTGGGAGTCGAACCAGCAACCTTGTGGTTGAGAGGACAGGCTCCAACCAACTGAGCCATCCGGGAGCTCAGCGGCAGCTCAGCTCAAGGTGCCGTGTTCAATTTTAGTTGCAGGGGGCGCTGCCCAAGGGAAGTCGAGGAATTGAACTGGCAACCTTGTGGTTGAGAGCCCGCGCTCCAACCAACAACTGAGCCATCCGGGAGGCAGCTCAGCTCAAGGTGCCATGTTCAATCTTAGTTGCAGGGGGCAGAGCCCACCATCCCTTGCGGGACCTGAGGAATTGAACTGGCAACCTTGTGGTTGAGAGCCCACTGGCCCATGTGGGAATCGAACCGGCAGCCTTCGGAGTTAGGAGCACGGAGCTCTAACTGCCTGAGCCACCGGGCCGGCCCTGTTATATATTCTTGATGCAAGTCTGTTATCAGACATAATTTGTAAAAGTTTTCTTCTAGTCAGCCGTTAGTCCTTTCATTCTCTTAACAGTGTCTTTCAAAGAGTAGAATTTTTAAATTTTGATTTTAAATTCTAATGATCATTGTTTTTCGCTTTTTCTTTTAGAATTGTGCTTTTGTAGATTAACCCAAGTTCAAGATTTTCCCTAAATTATTTTCCCAGATTTTCTTCTAGAAGTTTTATAGTTTTAGACTTTTACATTTAGGACTATGATATATTTTTTTGCTAATTTTCATATATAGTGCAAGATATGGATTGAAGTCTTTTTTTTTTTATTGCATATGGATTGCCAGTTGTTCCAGCATCATTCATTGAAAACTCTCTCCTTGCTCCACAGAATTGCATTTTCACCTTGTCAAAAATCAATTGTCCTTCTCTGTGTCCGTTTATTTCTTAGCCCTCCATTCTTCTGCAGATCTAGTTGTCTATCTCAAGACCAACACCCCCATAGCTTTATATTGTCTTAAAGTCAAGTAGTATACCTTCTCCAATTTTGTTCTTCTTTTTCAAAGGTATTTTGGTTATTCTTGGTCCTTTGCATTTCCATATTAATTTTAAAAGAAGCTTGACAATTTCCACAAAAAAAGTTTTTAAGCCTCTGAGGAGTTTGATTAGGATTGCATTGAATCTATTGATCAATTTGGGAAGAACTGACATGTTAACAATGTTGAGTCCTTCAATCTATGAATATGGTTTATCTTTCTATTTATTTAGGTCCTATATGATTTCTTTCAGCAATGTTTTATACTTGTAAGTGTACAGGTCTGGCACATTTTTTGACACATTTATTCCTTAGAATTTCCTGTTTTATATGCTGCTATAATTTATGCTAATTTTTATTTCAAGTTCCGTTTATTGTTAGTATAAATAAATACAGTTGATTTTTCTACATTGATCTTGTATTCTGCAAATCTTGCTAAACTTACCTATCCTGGTGGCTCTCATAGGATTTTATACATAAATAATCATGTCATATGAGAACAGAAACCATTTTTCTTATTCTTTTCAATCTGCACATTTTATTTCTTTTTCATGTTTTGTGCTGGCTGTAATTCCAGTACAATGTTAGATAGAAGTGGTGAGAGTAGACATCCTTGCCTTTCTTTTCTGAACTTAGCAGGGACACATTCAGTCTTTCACAATTAAGTGCTTAAAGATGCCTTTTCTAGGATTAGAAATTCCTCTCTAGTTTTCCGAGAGTTTTTGCCAAGAGTTTTTATGAGGTATGGTTGTTGGATTTTGCCAAAGGATTTTTTTTCTGCATCACTTTGAGGATTATATGGTTTTCTTTAGTAGTTAATATGATGAGTTATATTAATTGGTTTTTGAATCTTAAAGAAATCTTGCATTATTGGGATAAACCCAGCTTGGTCGTGTTTTATGATCTTTATATTATTGAATACTACTGGCCAGATTTCGTTAAGAATTTTTACATCTATTTGCATGACAAACATTGGTCCATAGTTTTCTTTTCTCATAATGTCTTTGTCTGATTTTGTTATCAGAGTAATGCTGATCTCATGGAATAAATTGGCAAGTTATTTTTTTCAGTTTTTGGGAGGAGTTTGGATAGAATTGGAATTATTTCTTCCTTATATATTTGGTAGAATTCACCATTGAAGCCATTGATGAGGCCTAGTGTTTTCTTTATGCACGGTTTTAACTATAAATACAATTACTTTTATAGAGAGATATTCAGTTAGTAAGCTCTTCATGAGTGAGCTTTGATAGTTGTCTCTTTCAATACTTTGTCCATTTCACCTAAGTTTTTGGCTTTATTGGTATGAAATTATTCATATTTTTTTATTACCTTTTTTAATGTCTATAGAATCTGTAGGATTATCATTTCTCCCATTCTTAATATTAGTAAATTGTGTATTCTCCTTTTTCTCCTGATTAGCCTGACTAGTACTCTATCAGTCTTATTGATTATCTCAAATAATAGCTTTTGGTTCCTTTGATTTTTCTCTATTGATTTTCCTTTTTTCTACATCATTTATTTCCGTTTATTTTCTTATTTCTGCTTACTTTTAGGATTTTTTTTTCCTTTTTTCATTTCTTAAAGTAAATACTAAGATTATTGATTTGACATTTTCTTTCTTTCCAATATAAGTATTTAATGCTGTAAAATTCTCTGTAAGTACCACTTTAGCGACATCTCACAAATTTTAATATGCTGTACTTTTATTTTCATTCAGTTCAAAATATTTTCTGAGTAAATGAGAAGGTAGTTTAATAAAACCATAAATGGAAACAGAAATCTCAAGATGAAGGAGGTTATAAAGATATAAAACAGTAGCTATCAATGAATCTTTATAGTAATAAAATACAAATTGATATAATAAACACATTGGGAATATTCAACATAAATGTTAAATAAGGGTTCATTAAATAGCAGGAATGTTGGATAAAAAATTCTAGCAATAGAATAGAACAAAATTTTCTAAATATTTATCAGCAAAACCTAAGAATTGGTTGGGAATGGGGCAGATAGGTAAAGGAAAAGCATTTTGGAAATTGTAACGTGTGGTTGTAGGAAAGGGAAAATAGAGAAGAAAAAATATTCTGAAGGTCTAATTTTACAGGAACAAGATGTTTTGGTGGGGGAAAAGTTGGTATTTTATTTTTAAATATTATAGAAAAGTGTTTGTCTGATATTTAGAGCAGAGAAAAGTAAAATAATCATGATGGGTAGAGAAGTATCATAAAATCTCAAAGTTAAAAAGAGAAAATGGAATGAATAGGAATGTCACCAGACTAACAAAAATGAAGAAAAGGAAAATAAGGTGACAAAAAATGTAAATAAATATAAACATAAACTAAGATGAAATGATTAAAATCAAGCATGGCTGTCATTGTATTTGTCCTTTAAAGTGTAAACCACTAGCTTGTAGTATTTTTAAATGCTAGATTAAAAAATATTTACAATTATAGGCTGTAAAATATAGACCTATTTTAATGATATTTTAAAAAGTTAAAGATAATGGGGTAGACACCAAAAACATGATCCATAAAAGTAAAAATTAATAAACTGGGCTTCATCAAAATTAAAAATTTTTATCTCTGCAGGAAGATATACTAAATGGAAGATATACTAAAGACTAGTAGAAAATATTTGCAAATCAATAATAAAATACCCAACAAATATTTTGTATCTAGAATATATACAGAGCCCTCCAAATTCAACAATACAAAACCAAATAATCCAATTAGAAAATAGGCAAAAGGCATGCATAGACATTTTGCCAAAAGGATATATAGATAGCAAAGAAACCATGAAAATACATTCAACATCATTAGCCATGAGGGGATGCAAATTAAAACCACAAGGAGGTATTACCATACACCTATCAGATGGCTAAAATTAAAGAAAAAAACAAAACAGTAATTACACCAAATTCTAGTGAAGATGCAAAGAAACTTGATATCTCATACATTGCTGGTGAGAATGTAAAATGATACAACCACTCTGGAAAATAACATGACAGTTTATTATAAAATGGACCATGTGTTTACCGTATAACCCAGCAATTGCATTTTTGGACATGTATCTCAGAGTAATGGAAACTTATGTTCACACAAAAACCTGTATACCAATGATCATAATGGCATTGTTAATAATTGATAGAAGCTAGAAGCCACCCGGATGTCTTTCTGTGGGTGAATTATTAAGCAAATTGTGGTACATCCATACCATGGAATACTACTCAGCAGTAAAAAGAAATGAGCTATTGATACATGGGATAACTTGTATAGATTTCCAGGGAATTATGCTAAATCAAAAATCCTAAATCTTACATACTAAATGATACATATAACATTCTTTTTTTTTTAATTAAAGTTTATTGGGGTGACAAGTGTTAGTAAATTTACATAGCTTTCATTCTTGAAATGACAAAATGATAAAGGAGGAGAACAAATCAGTAATTGCTAGTGGGAGAGGGAGGGAGATGCCCATGGCTATAAAAGAATAGCAGGAAGGATCCTTGTGATGGTGCTATCTTTATCTTGACTGTGGTGATGGTCACATGATCTACATGTGATAAAATTACATAGAACTAAACACACACATACACACAAACGAGTGCATGTAAAACGGGTAAACTCTGAATGAGATCAGTGAATTTTATCAATGCCAACTACCTGGTTGTGATATATTATAGGTGTATAAGATGTTACCACTGGAGAAAACTGGGTGAACTCTATACAGAGTCTCTCTTTTATTATTTCTTATAATTGCATGTGAATCTAAAATTCCTCAAAATAAAAAGTTTTTAAAAAGAAAATGAAGAGGTGGTCCTAGAGATATCAGGCAAAGAAATGAATAAAGTGCAGTGCATCTACGTTATGGACTATTATGCAATTATTTAAAAGAATAAATTACAGCTTATCATTTGCTTGGTAGAATTTTCATAAGGCTTTGTTGAATGAGAAAAGTAAGTTTCAGAAAAATGAGTGTAATATGATTCTATAATTATGAAATAATGTCCCAAAATACCCACATATAGAAGTATACATTTTTGTACTCATCTATCTATGTTTTTGAGAAAGAAAGAGATTTGGCAATGGGTAATACATGAAAGAAACACAGTTGTTTGTTTAGATGAATTACCTTGAGGAAAGAATGGATGACCCTGATGCTTTGGAGGAACTGGGTGAAGAACCAAAAAAATGGAAAAAGAAAAATGAGAGCACTAAAAATACCAATATATTTAAACAATAACAGTGTATACTTACATGCAATTATATATGTATGTTATGTTCTTATAAATTTAAGGAAAATGTAAGAATTATTTTTATTATTTTATAATTTTATTATTATTCAATAATTATAAATTTATTGAGATATAATTTATAGATCATTCAATTCACCCATTTAAATTGTACAGTTCAGTGGTTTTTTTAGTGTATTCACAGAGTTGTACAACTATTGCCACACACAAAAACCTATATACCAATGACCAACATTTTTATCACCCAAAAAAAGAAACCCTATGTTCATTAACAGTCACTCACCTTTTACCCCCAAGCCCCTCTCCCTAGCCCTAGGCAACCAGTAATCTGCTTTCTGTTCTATACATTTGTCTGGACATTTCATGTAAATAGAATCATATAATATATGGTATTTTGTGACTGGCTTCTTTCACTTACCATAATGTTCATTCATGTTGTAGTATGTGTTGTAGTATCTGTCAGCGCTTCATTTCTTTTTTTTTTTGGGTGGGGGGGATGTTGAGGAACAGTGTGTTTCTCCAGGGCCCATCGGCTCCAAGTAGTTGTCCTTCAATCTAGTTGTGTACGGCGCAGCTCAGCTCCAAGTCCAGTTACCATTTTCAATCTTTAGTTGCAGGGGGTACAGCCCACCATCTCATGTGGGAATTGAACCAACAACCTTGTTGAGAGCTCGTGCTCTAACCAACTGAGCCATCGGCCACCCCTCCAGAAGCTCAGTGGCAGCTCGTTGTTTTCATTCTAGTTGTGGAAGGCTCAGCTCACTGGCCCATGTGGGAATCGAACCGGCACCCGTATTGTTCAGAGCTCGCGCTTTAACCAACTGAGCCATCCAGCTGTCCCAGCACTTCATTTCTTTATATTGTCAAACAAGATCCCATTTTATGACTATATCCCATGGTATTTATCCATTCAAAGGTACAGACTTGCCCCTGTGCACCGTCATCGTGGGACAACAGTGGTCATAGCAGCGCTCTCTTTCTCTCTTTAATCTTTCTTTTAAGTTCTATGCCTCATTTGGTATCATCCCCAGATATTAGGCTCCACTAATTGTCAGCTGATTGCTCTATTCTTTTTGACAGTTCCCTATGATATGAATTGTTCCAGAGTTGGTCCAGTTAAATTTGAGCAGGAATAGTTGTTGAGGCTAGCCTTCGAAATTTGTTCTGATTCCAGGAGGGCGCTTCTTAAATGTGTCTTTTCCTGGTTCTCTAAAACTAGTTGACCCACCATTTAGCTTGTTGTCCTAATGCACCTACTGGTCTCCTTTTAACTGCTTATCGTAAAAATCGCCACTGTTTTCAATAACCCAGTTAGGCTTGAAGTTCCTCATACTCAATTTCAAATAAAATCAATTCCTTGGAATAGAACTTTAGAGCTCTCTGTATTTAGGGACTGACTCTCCCCTTTGGCAAGGCTTTGAACCACTGTTCTGGGCAATGGGCAGAGATGGTAGCCTCTGGTCTTCTCATCTTCTTAGCTTGCCTTTCTGGACATGGAACCTCAGCCCTACAGTTACATTGGGATGAGGGCCAGGAGGACCTCACTATTCTCTGCCTGCCGCCACTGTGATAGTGCTTCCACTTTGTGAATGGGGGCTGGCTGAACAAAGGGAACCCATGACATCTCAGCCACACGCACCAGGAATTTAACCTGTGCAGCTTGGAGCTAGAGTAGATTAAAAATGTTGCTGGCCTGCCCCTTTTGATAAGATTTCATAGTCCATGGATGGGAGCTGAGGAGAGACGGAGCCTCGCCCTCTTGGGCACACCCACCCAGAGTGGAGTCTCTTTCAAGCTGGACTGGGGAGGGATGGGAGGGAGGAAACAAGTCATGGCGCCAGTGCCATAGATCCTCTCTGTTCTTACCAAGTTTTAGTAGATTTTCTTGAATGAATATTTCTTCATCCTCTATGTTCTTGAGACAATTTCCAGAGACTCTAAATGGTTGTTTTGTTTTGTTTTTATACAGTTTTTAGCAGTTATGTTTGTTTGGCTTGTGATAGGGTGCATGGAGCTCTTCGCATTGCCATTCTGGAAGTTGGAACCCCCAGAATTAATTTTTAAAAGACTGTGTGAAAGGAAATTCCTGGTTTTATCACACACTCTGAGTTTCAATTCCCTTATCTATTAATGGGGATAATAATCCACGCCACACTGCTTAGGACAGAGTAGCCCTGAATAACTGTTAGTTTCTTCTTTCCTTCTTCTTATCTCACTTTTGGGACTTAGGGAAGTTCTAGTTGAATGAAGGTGCCTGCCCAATAATGTGTTGCTACACCTTAAGGATTTTAAGACTCCAAGGAAGTATTTTAAGTAAATTAAACATATATTTAAGCACCTTAAAAATGATCTTCATACCTGGACCAGCATTCTTTCAGAGGTTTGGTTCATGAGAAAATACTTTTAACAAAAACCACAGCATGACTCAAAGTCTCTTTCTTTTTCTTCCCTCTCCCTCACCACCTCCCACTACCCCATTCTCTCCTAATTTATTTCCCTACTGCATCATAACCTTTCACCAACATATAAGAATTACTGAGTAGGAATTGAATGATTGAATAGTTAAAAAAATAAAATTCAGTCAGTCTATGTAAAGATTTGTCAGGTGATTAGAAATTAGTATTCTCTCTGAGCCATGTTTTCATATAGTAATCTGGACCTTGACAGAACCCCACTTCAATCAATAGATGATAGATAGATAGATAGATAGATAGATAGATAGATAGATAGATAGATATTAAGAAATGAAAAATTTTTAAAGTCATTTCCAATTAGTTTCTTCCTTCCTTCCTTCCTTCCTTCTTTCCTTTTTTTTTTTCCTTCTTTCTTTCTTCCAACAAAGATGATTTAAAGCCTAAGATGTATGTGACATTCTTCTATGTACTTGGGCCCTGGTATGCATGTTAAGAGATGAGATGGGGATTTTAGGAGCTGACCAATCAGTATGTGTCTTACCAAGACAAAACATTATTGTGGTGTTTGTTCATTCTTCATGTAGCTTATCTACCTATTCATTAAAATGATCAGAAAGAACAATATGGATATGACCCTAACAGAAGCTATAATTGATATTTACCTTTACTCCCCCTCATACCAGCTTTAGAGCTGGCCAAGGACAGATAATATTATGTTTTGAACTTCTAGTACAGGTGATGTTGAACAACCAGAATCTCTTAAAATTGATTTCTGAAAAAAAATTTGATTTCTAAAGTGCTGGAAACTTTTTGACCTTCTTAAGGGATTTAGAGTCAATCAGGGATAAATTATCATCAAATAAGAGAGGATGAGGATGATAAACAAAAATCTATACCGAAGATTTTATTTTGAAACCCAACTATCTTCTTTTATAAAGAATTCAGATACTTGGGATAAATTTAAAAACAAAAGAAACAAATTTTTAAGTCAAAATGAGGAGGATTTTGTGTAGTTTGGATTGTGAAATTAAAATTACATTATGTGGTGTAGCAGGTGCTTACTGACTCCTTACTATGTGTAATATTAGCAAGACATATTCCTGATTCAAGATATAAGTCTCATAAACAAATAACTATAATGTTAGACAGAAAATATTTGTTGTAATAGAGAATCTAAAGATGCCACTTCAGTCAGACAAGGAAGAGATTTATTCCTGTTAGTCGGAATTAGAAAAAGTTTCATAAAGGAAGTGTCATGTGATCCAAAGCCAGCAAAGAAGGGGCAGAAATGTGGGGACATAACAAAACTAGTCACACTATGTTCCAGGCAACCTTTAGAGACCAGTCAGTAATCCCACCTGACTGGAGCACTGGGAAAGAGAAATAAAGGTAGATGATTTGTAGTAGATCATGAAGACCCCGAAATGTTACCAAAGGAGTTGGGAGTTCATTTTGAGGCCAACTGAAAATCATGGAAGGGGTCTAGAAAAGGGAGTAATAAAACGGTATCTTACAGAACTTCTTCTGACACCTACATGCACAATAGATTTTAAAAATATCAGAGGTAACAAGATCAATAGAGAAGCCATTGTTGCATTAGGCCAGGTGGCCCAACTAAGAGAGCAGAATCAAAGTGGATGGAAGTTCCACAAACACAAATAGAATCAAGGAAATAGATGCCAGAGACACTATGGTGAGGGACGCCTAGAACTTGGGAACTGACGTCAGCCGTGCAAGAGGGAGCCCAAGATGTTTCGAAGTTTAATGTCTGTGTGTCAGGGAGGTTGACAATGTTCTTAAATAGAGAACGGAAACAGAAAGATAAGGTTTGGGGAATGAAGAAAAATGATGTTTCATTTATTCAATAAATATTTATTGAGCATTTACTATGTGCCAGGCACTGTTCTGAGGGGATGAGAGTTATTTTAATTTTTAAAGCACTTTGTGTGGGAAAGGCACTGTTCCCAATCTGTGTGACTCCAAAGGCAGAGCTGGAGCCAGTGAGTAGGAGTCAAGTAGGAAGTAAAATATCTTTCTAATAAATGGGGTCTTCTTGATAAGTTGTAAGAGTTCTGTTACAGGCAGTATTCAGGCATAAATTACATGATATTCTTTTTCCAGGAAGACTGTGACAGAGATTCCTGTGGTAAGAGGGAACTTAGACTAACCTTTCCACAAGTTCTTTCCTGAACTTAAGTGAGAGTCTGTTCTTTCTGATGATCTAGTCCTATGAGTTCTATTATTAATCTCTTGTTTTTCTCAATTATTAGATAAATTACTCATCTGTCTGCCATTCAGTAAAACTCACACATTTACATCTGTTATTCGTGAATTATTTCTGGTGAGGGCTTTTCTGCTTTATTAAAAAAAAATTCTACCCTGTAATGTTACCTTTACAGCTAATTTAGAATGGGAACCCTGCTAGATGGGGTTATAAATATCAGAGGAGAAAAGGATTTCTTGTGCCTAATAATATTTTTGTTTGGAAGAAGCCCTGCAAACAAGAAATGAATTATCTTGACTTCAGGACTGCGATGCAGCTTCTGTTTTGCAGTAATTCTAAAAGAAATAAAAATCTCAGAGAGGTTCATTTTGACATAGCACGGTAAAGAAGGAGAATCATTATTCTCCAAACACTGTAAAGCTTTCAATCAGAAACATTTATTTGTGCTACGAGTGAAGAAGAAAGGGAATGGGAAAGGAAGAAAAGAAAAGGAAAAAGGGAACCTGTAGTGAGTTCTGCTACAAGCTATAGTTAAAGCTTTGCATTTCCTGGTGTCTTTTGAAACGTAAAATTTCACAACAAATGGCTCTGTAACGTATAACCAGTATGAAGATTCAATTCAGATCTAAGCACTTTGGTTTGCTTTGGAATCTTGCTATTTTCTGCATTTGTTTTGACGGCTCTCATCATTCAAGATTGACGCTTGGATGGGTGTGTAGGAGGGAGCAGCAGCAGCAGGCTTACAGCTTGCAGACAAAAAAAAAAAAAATCTGCCTTATCTGATGGCTATTATTGAAAATGCGAGGTGTAGCCTGGGCTGGGTAATGAAGGGGAGCGAGCGAGGGGGAGCACGGCGCACGGAGCTGCATACTGATGCGTGTAGGAGTACTTGATAAAAAGACTTCTGGCTGCTGGCCGTGCCTCGCTCATTGTGGAGTACTCCAACAGTCACAGAACGCAGCCCAGCCTAAGCTGACAGCTTGCTATGCCTTCTTCTGCTGCCTGGTGTTGGTGGCTGTCTGACGTACTGGTCGGTAGTAAAGATTAATATGTAAGAAAATGTGGAGCTAGGATCAAGTCATACTCCACAGCCTGCCTGGCAAACTATGTTTTACTTCTGACTTTGCTCTCTCGCTGAGAACATTCATCTGTCAAGCTGGCGGGCTCCTTTGATAGCAACTTTCCCAGGAGCATGATGTGGCAATGCCACCTCTCAGCCCAGGACTACCGCTATTACCCCGTGGACGGCTACTCCCTGCTTAAACGCTTCCCTCTTCATCCTCTTACAGGACCCAGATGCCCTGTCCAAACAGTGGGACAATGGTTGGAAAGCATTGGGCTACCTCAGTACGAGAACCACCTGATGGCTAATGGATTTGACAATGTGCAGTTTATGGTAAGACGCTCTCTGTGTCCACAGAGCTGCCTTTTGTCTGTCTTTGCTTCTTATGTGTCTTACATGGCTCAGAGGCAGCCTGATTTGCACGAAAACCGGTCAATTTTATATGTGTAACTGCCTCCGACCTTAGGACTGAACTTGCTATGTACATGTATCCACTTGCTAAAAAATGAGATCTGTGGGCATCCATGTACATATGTATTATGTGAATGAACCGGTGCGAGTACTATTTATAGGCAGTGAAAGAAGATGAACATTTACAGTCTCCCTGTCATTCTCTGTGATTTTTATAAATTTGTAATCTCGGAATACTCAGTTTGATTATCGCACTCTTCAGTTAATTCTAGATTCCTAAAACATATTATTTCGCTTGAACAGCAGCAGGTAGTGATTAATTAGACAATCTGTGATGTTTACCATAGGAAGATCATTTTTTTCCCCCTGATAATTGTTCGATAAGCAGTTTAGATTGTTTGGACAACCTCTAGTTTGTTAGCAAACTGCTTTAGATGGTCAGTTATGAAGAGGGTTCACTTATGCATGCTGATGGAAGAGCATCAAAGTCTTGTTTATTACTTTAGGTAGAAAACAAACACTTCCATCAATGAACTGTCAATATTTAGAAAGAGGCTAAGGGACTGAGTACATTCACATGCTTCTGAATTCTGGTCTGCATGCGAACTTCTCACTGTGTTGACTCCGAGAGGCAGGAGGATGGGGAGATGTGCAGACCCAGAACACAGCTTTCTAATCATTTACATACCTCCCCCAGTGCTCATCAGTTTCCCTTGTTAAGCGACGTCACTGTCCTTATTAATGTTCCTTGTTTTTAAGGTCCCATCACACGTATTACTGATCCCTAAATTTAGAGAGAGCCCCATAACCTAGGCATGTAGCACACAAATAGCTTGTAGAAATAGTTAATAGCTATTTCTAAGTACTAGAAATCCCGGGGCTGACACCTGAAGCTTTTTAATACCAGAACTGATAACAAAACACTGGGAGCTAGTCATGTCTTTTTATCTCCATTTGAGATCATTTTTCTCCAAGCTGACTTGTAAATTTGAAAATTTCTCAAATTGTGGAACGTCTGCCTCTTCTCCAAAAATGTGTATGCCCCATGAGTTGTTTTTTTTCCCAAAGAAGCTACATAAATGTATTAAGACATATGAGCTCTAAGTAATTGTATACATAGAACTCTTTATGAATCTATTTTGTTTACAATGAGATATGCAGCTACTGGTATTTTTCTCATGTTTAAGAATACCATTACTGATTAGACAGACAAGATATTGTAGATATTGAAATAGGAAAAGAGTGAAATTTCTTCCATTGCTATGAAAGTCTTAGGACACTGAGCAGATTTAGGACAGAATTAGGACACTAAACATAGGATACCACAAAGTAGAGGAACTATCAAAACAGAATGAAAATCGTTATTTATGTTTACTGCACATTTTGATAGGTATTCTTTCTCCCTATCTTCACTTGAGATAAGACTCTCATTTCTCATTTCTATTCCTCAAACCCTTGTCTAAATTTATTCTGGTCCCATGAGAAGTTAGGTAGGTTTTTGGATTCTCTAGACTATTTGGCTGCTTTGAAAGATTTTAATTCAGCATAATTTTCCTCTGAATGTTAAACACTTTTGAGTAAATATAATCCCTATTTGAAAGCCTGGAACTGAAAGGTTAATCAAACAGGTTTTGAATAAGCATTTGGAGATCTTAAAAAAAAAAATACTCCTGAATGAAATATGTATAAGCACTCCAAAATGTATCTGGGAGGTAAAAATCCTGTACTTATGTGACAAAACCAAGGTCTGATCTTCTCCGTAGGTTATTGTCTTTTTTCAATTCCAAGTATTGTATATAATTTTCCAGAAATTAAGAAAACATAGTTAATTCACATGAGTCAAATACTTTTCTCATAAGACAGAATCAATATTTAAAACTTTGAATTTTCATTTAGAGGAATTAGTTAATTATGAAAATGAAGCAAGTCATAAAATGGTGTCATCAATTATTGCTTTCTATACTGCGGTACACCATTTATTTGTTACTAGTATCATAAAAAAACAATTTCTACCTTTATAAAAATGTTTATTAATCTCCATAATCTAATTTATTTCATTACAAACTCAGTTGAAACACTAGTATGATCAGCCCACTTTAAGAAACAGATTTCACTAATGTGGTGAAAAATCGGCTAGACCTGCTTAGTCTCCACTCGGTATCATATTCTAGCTTTTGTTTTTCTTGAAGCATATTCTGACCTGCATTTATTCATCCTGTTGCCTAAGCAACAAGCACCATACTCCCATAACTATAATGTAGTACAGGTCTTATTAGCTTTTTAGAACAAGACAGTAGAAACATCAAAAGGACATAATTAATGTTAGTTGAAACATCATGGTAGTACATATATGCATAGATACACTTTATTTCAGAAACACTCTCAAGAGTTAATTTTTCATTTAATAACTATCCATTAATGAATGGGAGTTTTAAAGGATCCATATAAGTAACTTTCAAAGTGTTTACTGATACCTTTAACAAATTTTTCTTTGCTAACTCTGTTTGAAATCCTCTCACACATAAACACACTATATGATGGTTTATCCACACTGCTGTGATTAACTTTAATAAAGATTCCTTACATCAATTCCTAGACATGGTTAGAAAAGAAGGACACCCCTCTCCCCTTCATTTTTAAATATCTATAAGTTGTTGCTTCTCCTTTGGTCTCTTAATACTCATCCTTGATTTTACTGATGCGTGAAATTTTTTCAATATCTGAAAGTTAAAAATTCTAAACTTTTTCTTTATGCGTCTGGTTCTGGTTTGTAGAATAGTTGTGCACACAGTTTTGACCCTTCCGTATCCTTAAATATATAAAACAAATGGAAATTGGTAAATCAATAAATAGCTACAAAAGTACATTAGGTTACCTAAGACTTTGGGAAAGTCAGATCTATGTTGTAATCATAAGTCCCTTCAACACAGAGCCCTTTGAAGACTTACCCAGGCCCCACTCTACCTGTCCATCCCCTCGGAAGTCATCCATCAGCTCCCTCCTCGTTAGGCATGTCTACCTCCCTGCTACTCACTAGCCTCTGGAAATGCTGTGGTCCTCTGACATCCCACCTATTTTCCCCAAGTTTGCAACATATAGCATATGTCTAAGTTTCAAAGCTCCTTTTTTTGTTCACCAAGGAGTTTAGGTGTGAAGTCTACTATACAAAATGCATATGCTTCTTTGCTTTTTATTATACATATTTGGACCATTATCTCTTTTTTCCAAGTCTGACGACTACTTCCTAAATTTTAAGTCTCAAACTATCTATTCTTGTCCTGATGACTGCTCGTTTGTACTCTTCCGCCATCCTTTCCTGGACAGCTATTTCCTTTCCTTCCCCCTGTCTTTTATCCTCAATATTTGCCTTGTTTGTGTAGCTTTCCTTCACAACACCAGTCCTCAGCAGCCTCTCTTTTCTCAGAACTCATGTGATGGTTGTATTTGGTCTGAAAAATTACACTTGGCGTGTCATTAATCATTCTCTAGAATTAAGAGTTAAATTTGCACTTATATGTATCTTGTCTCCCCATCTAGACTGGAAGCTCCTCAAGTCCAAGTTCTGTGTATTCAATTTCCTTGCCTTTCTCACAACTCCTAGAATAATGCTATGTACGCAGAAATCACCCATAAACACTGGAAGCACAGCAGAGTGTTGTAGATGGACCTCCAGGCTCATTTTTAATGTGGAAGCCTTGTTTTGCCAGGGGGAACGCGGAGCACTCGTACCCTACATTCATTCATGCCACCAGTACTCCTGAAACATTTTTTATGTGCTAGCGACAGTGTTAATTATGAGGGATGTAACAGTGAACAATACGGGATCCTTGACCTCAAGCATCAGTCCTGCCCTCAGACCCATCATGTTATTTGCATAAACTTTGTACACAAAGTTTGTACATAAACTTCATGTGCTCACACACACACTGTATCATGAGGACCTTGCCCCTCCTCCTTCCATGTAATCACTATCCTTTAACATGTTACTTACTAGTAATTGTTTTTCCTGCATCAAATCACAGTAGCCAATGGAAGAAATAAAATCTATCACAGCACGGAGTAAAGGAAGATACTGATAACATCAAAACACTGAGTGTTATGGTAGATTTAAGCTCCAAAGACTGAGTTAAGAAGTTTATATTACTGGGAGGACTGACTCCCAACCTCACTAGGATAACTAGCTGACAGTTATATGTGTAAACTAATCAAAAGGGGAAAGAATGAAATTATACCAACTATTTTTTTTAGCATATGTGTGTTTCTAGCAATTGCCATCTCAATTGACTAGGAATGCTTTGACCATTATTATAATGTTCAAAATACAGCCTTTACAGAGTAAGAAATAAAAATAATACCAGGAGCCCTGTGTGAATTGGCATTTTTGTCCACGTGGGTGAATAGCATTCATACAGGACTTACTGAAGGTCAAAGTGAGTAGTGCCTATTAGATACTGAAGTGGAGCCCCAGAGCTCTTGGAAGTCATTCATTTGAACAAACGATTTGAGCAAGATGGATCTTACAAGTATTTAAATAAAAATTTCCCCCATTTTTGTGGTGCATTTTGCATGCTACTGGATTGACTTCTCTTTTCCTTTTACATAACTTTTCTGTAATAAGAGCACCCTTTGCAGTTGACCTGATAAAAATGACTTTTTAAGTATCTTAGCAACATAGCATGATCCAAGTAAGAAGTTAAACTTGTGAAGCAGAAAAATATATTGCCCCTGTAGGGTAAGAGTAATAACCTCCATGACGATTTCTTGTTGCAAATATTGTTTAAGAACGTTTTATAAAATTATTGCGATTTAAAGGTAGAAGAGAAAAATACCTTCCACCCTCCCTACACCTTCCTGTTTCTGAAACAGGCCAGGCTCTGTGTTGAGTGGGTGGCTTTCTATTGAAAGTACAGCTATAATTTTCCAAATTCATTTAGGCCAGTAGTTACACACCCCCTTTTGGGATGGGAGGAAAAAAGACATCTTTTGTTTTTTCAATTACAGCCATTTAAAATCTATTGGTATCCAAAAGCAAAGCCAGAAGGGACTCATTCTTTATCTGGACAACAGCTTAATTACAAATATAATAGACAAAAGCCTCAAGTGGTGTGAGAGAGAACTAAAGTAAGACTTCTCATTTCCGCTGTCTTGCTTCTGTATGTTTCGGTTTACTCATCTGTAAAATCAATCTAATGAGGATCTGGGAGAAATGTTGTTTGGGCTTGTTATTTAATATTTTGAGCTCTTTAAACTTGCAGGGTATAATATTAGTGCTGGCAGAGCCATTAATTCTCCTTGTAGATCTCATTAGCCTTGGAAGGACACTGATTGCTCATGCAGTAGAGAGTCAGACATGAGGGCAAGTTCAAGGATGGCCACCTTCGAAGAAGGGCTTTTGGAGATAACATTAGCCACAATTCTAATCTTGTGATTCTACGGAGAACCTTTTCTTCCACCTGGAAGTTACTCTGATTACATGTTAAGCATTACAATGCGCTGGCCCATTTTCTAATGCGGTAACTACAACTCCCATCACTAACATGCTCACGTGCATTGTCCTTTAATTTAGTCCTGAGGCATATTTGCATAATTTGATCGCCACTATTGCCTCCAATGGCCAGGTATTGGGAATGAGGACTTTACTTCGTGAATCACAAAATTTGTTAAAACTGCTGAATTAACAGACTCGTTTGAAGAAATTCAGCCACAATCATATTTCTTTGCTTCTTTAAAAGGACAGATCTCTCCAACAAGTGTTCAATGGCTGTGAACTTCATTTTCTCATTCCTAGTCGCCTCCATAACCCCTGTAATCCTGCTTGCTTCACAACTGTTCTGCTGAAATTGTTCTCTTTCAAGTCAGCTGTGACATGCTTCTTGCCAAATCCTACCCCTCCTTTTTTCCCCACTTCATTTCTCTTTTCCCTCTTTACAATGTCTGATTTTTACTACCTACTCCTTATTGAAATGGACTCCCTTATTGATATTTATCTGGGTTCTGTAACATTATACCGCCCTTTCCAATCATTTCTATTCTCCTAACAGTCCTCCTGCCTCTAAATGTGGGTGGTGCTCTGCCTGTCCGTCTGTTAGGGAGATCATTGGTCCTCACAGACCCTCAGCTGTCCCTACTCTCCACCTCTTCACCTGGCTTCCAGTGCTGTCCAATTACTCAGCAAACGTTTCCATACACCTGCATGCATGCATTTCCCATGTTTCCCCGAAACCATCAGCTCTAATGTGTCTTTTGGAGCAAAAATTAATATCAGACCCGGTTATATTATATTATATTATATTATATTATATTATATTATATTATATTATATTATTATATTATATTCCTGGTCTTATAGTAAAATAAAATCAGGTCTTATATTAATTTTTGCTCCAAAAGATGCATTAGAGCTGATGGTACGGTTAGGTCTTATTTTCAGGGAAACACAGTAGCACAGTCCTGGCATAGAATAAATGCCCAACAAATGTTTAAGTATTACTATAGCCAGAGTGATGTTTCTAAAGCACTCATTTGTTTTAGCACTACCCTGCTTAAAATACTTCAATGAGTCTCAGTTAGCTGTGGGAATGCACATTTCCAAAATCCTTAACATGGCTTTCGCATTCAGGATCCCTTATGACCTGCTTGGGCCCAACCTATTTTCCAACCTCATCTGTTACCATTTCCTCTCTGTGCAGTTCTAGAGAATTCTGTTTTTCTTTCCTTGCCTGGCCTCGGCACATGCTGCTCTCTCTGCTGAGAATGGTGTTCCTTCCCCTCTTAACTCCTTTTTATCTTTTAGTTTTTAGCCTAGTTGTCACTTCTATGACCAATATAACTTCCTTTCTGTAGTTCCCTTTCTTACCACTTATCTCATCATGTTACCTGGGTACTTGTCCACCTACCCCCACCACCCATGCCGCACACAAGCACTGGCAAGCTTGCTCTGTAAAGGGCCAGATGGTAAATATTTTAGGCTTGGAAAGCCACATGGTCGCTGTGGCAACTTATTCAACTCTGCTGTTGTAGCGTGAAAGCTGCCATAGACAATACGTAAATGACAGGCATAGCTGTGTTCCAATAATACTTTATTTACAAAACCAGGCAGATTTGGTTCATGGGACATCATTTGCTGCCCTTGCAAACAGGCAGATTTTTAACTCCTTGAGAATTTGAAATATGCTCTGATCCTTTGTATCTTTAGTGCAACCCATGGCTTACATGGGTAGACACAGTAAACATTTGCTGAAAGGAAGAAGGAAGAAAACAAGTAAGGATGAAGGAAAGGAAGAGAAGAAAGAGGAAAAGGTAAAAGGAGTGAGGACATTAGGCAGATGGCTATAGAAAGTTTCCCGAGGCCTGTGTAGTTTGAGGAGAGCCCAGACAATAGCGGAGGATATTTAGCTGTCAAGATCCTAACTTCAGGAGTCTGACAAGAGCTACAGAGGGTGTTTTTGCTCTAGCCAATCAGACTAGAATATATTTTCAGCAAGGGAACTGCACAGGCTCAGGAACTAAAAAAAACACAGCTGCACAGCAAGCCTGTTGTTCCCTCTGTTTGGAATTCCTTTCTCTTCCTCATCACTTAATTGTACAGTGTTGTTCATGACTCAGATGCAGCATCACTTCCTCCAGGAAGGGTTCCCTAATACCGTCCTGTCCTCCGGCCGGCATAACTGCCTCGCTCCGTGCACCCCTGGCCCTCTACTGTATTGCATTGCATTATGTCACGTGTTCAGATGTCTGCCTCCCACCCTAGAAAGGGAATTCCTTAGGGTCACAGATCAGGTCTTATTTATCTTTGTATTCCTAAAGGTAACACAGTACCTGGCATGTAGTAGCATCTTAATACGAATTGGATAGAATTTTAAAATTTTATTCAGTTTCCTGTAAATTGTTCTATGTAGTGCTTACCATATCCCTGTCAGTAAATATTAGTACCCCCATATTTTTAAATGACAAGAATGAGACTCGACAAGGCTAGAACAATAGCCCAGCATCACCTGGATTTCAAAATAGACAGATCAAACAAGGTCTTCAAAGTCCTTGCTCAATATGGTAAGACCGCATTATTTCATCAGTCTGCCCTTCACTCACTTAGCAGAAGTTTATAGAGCCCCTGTTAGATTGTGGACACTGAACAAGAAACTGGCTGTGCTCTCAAAGCACTCCCAGTTTGTCATACTTCTGGTCCTACACTCCTTCTCAGCCTAGGTAACGCTTACTTCAAAATCCCAGCTCACAAGTTCCTTCTGGGGAGGCTTTAACAAATTCTTTGATACTGCTCAACTATCCTTCACTGGCCTCCCATTGCACCCTGTATGTCCTCTATTGGAGCAGGCTTATCATACAGGGCTGAATACTCTGCTTCTTTACCTAACTCCTTCCCCTCAGAGAAAGAACAGTGTAAGGTTCAGTGTTATTTTCCTAGTCACTAGCACATATTAGGTTCTTGTATAGTTTGCTAGGGCTGCCATCACAAAGTACCACAAACTGGGTGGCCTAAACAACAGAAATTTATTGTCTCACAGTTCTGGAGGCTAGAAGTCCAAGTTCAAAGTGTTGGCAAGGTTGATTCCTCTAAGGGACTGAAAGAAGGATCTATATTAGGTCTTTCTCCTTGGCTTGTGGATGGCTGTTTTCTCCTGTGTTTTCACATCACCTTCTCTGTGTGTGTGTCATCTCCAAATTTCCTCTTCTTATAAAGACACCAGTCATATTGGATTAGGGCCCACCCTAATGACATCATTTTAAACTTGTTTACTTCTGTAAAGAACTTATCTCCAAAGAAGTTTACATTCTGGGGGAGGAGGGGTTAGAACTACAGTTTATAAATTGAAGGGAAACACAGTTTAGCCCATAACAGTCGTCAATAAATGTGTGTGCATACGGATCCTTTGTGTATTATCCCTCACGTTGCCAAGCACAGCCCGTAATGATCACACAATGAATACTTGATTAATTGAATTAAACTCAATTTCTACTTGAGGTTTACATGAGATTTAAAATGTTTAAAGAATCTGATGTTACTCTTTCATCAATAATAAGGCACTCTCCCTGGTAACTCATAGTGTTGCACGTGTGGCCCATCGTATACAAGGTCACACTGCTAGTTATTATGAGAACCAGCAAGGCTAAAACTGAGAACTTCCTACCTCTGTAGCCCTATGCTATTTCCATTGTACTTTGCAGCTCTGCTGGTGTCTAAATAAATCACATTTACAGGAAATATTAATTTGTTTGCCATCCTTATGGTTGATAACTATCTATTAGAAGAGCCCCAAGGGAATTGATGATTAGATAAGTAGTGTTTTGTAGGAAAGAAATAAAATATAACCAATATAATAATATGATTACTGTTTATCAGAACTTGTTATATACATTTTTACATATATTACCTCTCCCATAAGTGTTACAAAGTATGTAGTGTTATTCTAGTTTTACAAATAACAAAACTTAGGAAAAGACTAAATATCTGGCCCAAAGCACTCAACTTTGAAACCCAAGTCAATCTGAGTCCAAAGAGGAAAAATATTTTATTGAATATGTTGCTGGGGCAACATTAGGTAGGTAAGCCGAAAAGGTTATGGGTTCTGGACAAACAAACGCAGCATAAGCATTTCTTGTGCTTAGAGGAATGATGACTCAGGAGTACCTCGAGGAGAGGTGAGAGAGAGCAAAAGCCTTGCCTCATGCAGAGGTTAGGCCATCCAGATTCAGGAAACTTCCCGTTAAGCATGGGATGTGAAAATGCAGAGGCACTTTCAGGTCGTCTGTCTTCAGATCATGAGACCTTCTGAGTGGGACTCATTCTGTCCATGCAGGAGATACCGCATCAAACAGGAGCAGTGTTCGTGGAAGAGATGATTTGCCCTTCAGTGTAATCCTTTCTAAGATGTTATGCGTTGTCATTATGAATTACTACCAACTGTTACCCAGAAGAAAACTCAGGCTAGAGAGACATAGACATAGTACCTGACAAGTCATTGCGTGTATGTCTCTGACTTCCTCATCTAGTCAGTGTGTACCAGGCACATCATAAACGCTGGGAAACTCCACTCATTTAAAAGAATATGATCTAAAAGGGTACAGAGAAACAAGAGCCCTTATAGCTCTACTTATAAATTACAGAGGCGTATTAGGAGGAGAGAAAAATACAATGAATAATTAATATAAGTGAATATCAGGTCATTGATTTCTGCCCCTTGAGTCCACAGAATTAAATTTCAGATTGCTAAACTTTTACCTTCTGTCAGACTGAACAAAGATGATTAGGATTCATGTCTGAAGTATTGTGGAACATCTTGGGTTTATAAGCCAGCGTCTGATTAGATGGCTGGAAGGAAGAAGTAGGTTTGTCCTTCCAGAATTTTGAAGGAGATTTTAGAATAAGAGGCCTAGAATGTAAAGTATCTCAGGTTTATTTGACAGGAGTTATATTATACATTCTGTTATCAGAAAGGAGTAATGGTGTAAAGAAGGAACTGAGCATTTAGTATTCATCCGGCCTATACAATTATATAGTCCATCCAGCTGTCTGCCAGCTCAGAACAAGGGAACAGAAACATACAGGCTGGCCAACATCTACTCCAGAAAGCCCTGACTTTTTCAAAAGGAAGCAAGCAAAAGGTCATTCATACCAATTCAATCTGCTGAGGTTAATTAATAACAATGAGGTTATTTTGGGGTTGGGATCTGGATAAAGGGTATGTTATACAGTCAAAAAAATGTAATTTTTTTCTGGTAATTATGATGTGGTGGAAATAAGAATACCGTATTAAATTCTTATTGTACTTTATGGTCTTTAACACTCTTACACATATCTCAATTAATTCGGGACACAAAATAAGTAAGTTCTATTTTCAGTTGTCGCATAAGTGCTGTGACATTAGGTAAGCCTTCTGCTCTGCAGTCTCTCAACAAGCTCAGGTATAACCTGATTTCTTTTTTTTCTTTTTCTTTTTTTAATCCAAATCCCTCCCTTAATCCTGTATCTGCTCTAGATGCTACCTGCTTACTCTTCTTCCCTTCACAACTGGGCTTCTCACAAGAAATGTCTACACTTTTTGGCCTGCCCTTCAACTCAATACAATCAGGCCTTGAAACAGTTAGCCTCTGTCGGCATCCTGAAATCATTTACAAATGGTGATTCATGAACTTCTAATTCCCAAGTCCTTATTTCTTTCTAGTCCTTATTTACTCCATCTTTCCGTGGCCTGTGTTTCTATTGACCACCATCCTTGGCATCTCTCTCCTTGCATCTCCTGCCCCAGTAGCCACCCCTCCTCTGGCTCCTTTATAGACCTCCCTGCCTCTGCCTGTGCCCTAGGATTTAGCCCTTTCCCTCTTCTCTTCTTACTCCACACATTCACCTTAGGTAGCCTCACTTATACTCAACAAAGGCAGAAGTTTTCTACTTCCTGTGTTGTGCTGACCCCTCAAACTCAAAGTGTCCAACAATGGAAAGATCTTTCCCCCAAAACTTGTTTCATGAGAAAGCAATCAATAGGGAAAAATGATGATGAGAGATCAAGTGAGATGAGCCTAGAGTGAGTGGCAGCCACCAGATTTGTCCACATAGAGGCCACTGGAAAACTTGCCAACAGCACATTCAGTAAGAGGAGTAAGAGGCACAGAAGCCACATTGCGTAGAATTGAAGAAGTCTACTCTACGGTAGACATCTCTTGAAAGATGTGTTGCTGAGAATAGGAACACAGAAATAAGCACGTACCTAAAGGGTGATATGGAGGTGAAAGGGAGGATTTTTTAAACAGGAGAGATTGGAGTCATGTTTTGCTACTAAAAGGAATGATCAGGTAGAAAGGGAGATATTGGAGAAGAAAGAGAGATTGACTGAATGAATAAAGGTGAGAGAGTTTGGGATCCAGAAACAAGTGGAGGAATTGTCTTTGATGGAGATGTTCCTATTGTAACAGGAAGGGAGGCAGAGAAGATGATTATTATGATTTTTATATAGGGTGATGAGAATATGGAGGTATATTTCCTCTAATGGTTTCTATTTCCTAGTGAATTATGAGACCACAGTGTGGGAGATTTGAAAATATAGAAGATGTTAAAATGACATTTCAGAAAGTGAGAAACAATTTACCAGGAAAAGGGTGTAGAATTACAGGGCCACATTGAGGGCTCACTTGAGATTTGTAACCATTATGCTCAATAGAAATTGGACAGGTGACTGTAGCCTAAGGCACAGGATTGCTTTCATGGTCCGGCTCCTTCTTCTACTTGGGCTAGGCCCGTAACCTCCATGACATTAGTTTCCCACGTACAAATAGAAGATAATACCACCTGGTTCAGTAGGTTGTGGTGAGAATTAGATTAAGGCTAGCTGTGTGCTTTCAGTAAGCAATGAATCACGGTGGTGACAAGAGTGCTCGTACCATTTAGCTGGCAAGCCATTTTGGAATTACTGACAGCGCAATGATACACAGAAATTGCTACAAGGCTTCATTGCTCCCGCCCTCGTAATACAGTGGATACAAGGAAAGGCTTACATGAATTATGCTAGGAACACCGAAATACCTCAAACCCACCTATCTCAGTGACCTTACCTCCAATAACTCTAAAGGATGTGGGAAAGCTCTGTCACCTTAATTCACTCTAACTCACCGCAGATCTTGACTAATCACCTGCAGTACACTCGAAGAACTGAGCCATTCAGTGTCAGTGGCCATGCAGTGGTACAGGCTGTTGGCAGAATGCCTTGGGATGTCCAAGGCACTAGGTCGCATTTAATGCTTTCTTGAAGAAACATACTCAAGGACGCCCACCTGCTCACAGCAGTCAAGTGTTCCCTTAACTATGGTTGATCACATTGTGATAATTTTATGAGAATATTTGAATACCCAAGAGTCTAGTAGTTTTATCCTCAAGTATAACTAGCCTAAACTTGCATCTAAACTCTAAAGTGTATTAACTCATATGTTCACAAGGATATTTAAAAAACACAGACTATGGAGACTATAGCATTTTAAAATATAAACCTATGTGTTTGAAATCTGCATCTTTTATTCTTTAACATGTGTTGACAATCTCAAGTAGAAAGCAGATAGGCATTTGTGAAGGGGCTCTCAGGAAAATCTTTTTCATGGATTCCAGGGAGATTTGTCCATTCATTCCTAAGGAAACACCTGTTGAGTACATACTATACTTACCAAACTGTGCCAATACTGGTAGAGATTATAGAGAGGCATAATACAAGCTCCTTTTAAAGATCCTGCAGTCTACTCAGGGAGCTAAGACTGGCACACCTAACCACTGAATAGCAAATACACATTCAAATAGCAATGAAGAACAGCAGTGTAAGTGTTTTCATAGCATAGAATCAGTGTCAGAAGCTATGAATTTCTATGAGTCCTGAGAAGCAAGAGATGTTTGTGAGCTGGATTGATCACGGAAGCCTGTCTGGAGGAAGTGGGCGTAGGTAGGATTTGTGTAAACAGTGAAGAATGGGGCCAATGCTATAAGACTGAATGGAAACTTGAACAAAGGTGGTGAGATTGCAATGCATATAGTGTTTGAGGAACAAAAGAGATACTGACCTTGCAGCAATCCTAGCAATCATGTAATGCCTCAGTGAATCAAAGTGTTACCTACCGGTGAAACCATGGTTCAGACACTACCCATGCACCATATGGAAAGAAAGCTTAATGATCCATCACTGTGCCCACATTGACTCACCCAGATGGCAGCACACACGTGCACATCACACATACAGACAGCAAGGGAGGATGGGCAAGAAGACATCTGACCGATTGGCCTTGTTTCCAGATAGTCCTGAAGAAAATGAAGTTGCTTGAGTTACGTTAGATGTTACTCCAAAGAAGCCCAGCTGTCTAAGGGCGAGTATATTGCCTCAAAGCCAACAGCAAATCTGTTTTCAATAGTTTCTTGTCATCTAAAATATCCTCCTATTGTCCAAAACTAAATTTATTCACCCATCATATCCTTTGCTTCTTCAAATATTATATGTCCACTACTCTCAGTTACCAATATCTGAAGAAATCAACCTCATTTTCACCTTGCAACCATTACCACTGCTGAAACACCTGTCAACCTCCTCATCTCTAAAACTCAGCTTGTTGGAAATTTTCTGAGAATTCAAATGAAGAATAATTGTCATAGCTGCCACTTACATGTGCCAGACTTTGTGCTATGCGCCTAAATACAAAGATTGATCATAATGCTGATGATGATAGCAAACACTTATATAGTGCTTATATTCCAGGTACTGTTGTGTTTTACATATATTAACTATTTTAATTATTCTGGAATGAATAATATACCCAGTCCCTCCTCTCATGAAGCTTGCAATCTACTGGAGAAACAAACGTGAAAACAGTCAAATTCCTTCAGCACTAGAACCGATGGGAACTATGATTCAGTGTAGAGTGGAGGCATCAAAATGAGTGACTCAAGCAAGGTTCCATAGAAGAGGTCAGGTTTACACTAACTCTTGATAGACTGGGAAAATTCACAGCCTGACAAAGGCTGAGTGACAGGACAGCCTTTCAGGCAAGTGGAATAGCATGTAATTAGCATACAGAGATATCCAGTAGTTTGTGTCCTGTTGGGGGGCAAGGGGCAAAAATGAAAAGAAGCAATACATAAAACCAGAAAGGTCATCGTGGGCCAGATCAGAGTGTCTATTTTTATTCCAATCCAACTTGGATCTCCAGGGCCCTCTCTCTGTACCTGAACATGGTATGTTTATTTATTTGTCTTTAGATATGTGTGAATCTCTGCTGTCCTTCCCCCTCCACACCCTTAGCCCCTTTTAGTTTGAAGTGCCTTGAAGAAAGGTCACTGCAGGGTCGTCTCTTTCCTTGTCATCTCTACAGACCTTTCCAGTGAGCACTCAGTGTGAGCTGACTGGCTAATCATCAGCCTGTGGTTTGTAGGTGATTATCTGCTGCCTGGCAAGGCCGAGTCCAGAGATGGTCATTGCATTGATGTCAGTGACGACTTCCTGTGTCAGTGACGACTTCCCGTGTCATTGCTGACTCCCGGTGTCAGAGCTCCCATTAGCATTTTGTTGATAGTCGTTCAGAAGACCCTTCTCAGGTCAGGGGAAACAGTGCACTTTAAATAGCTCTAATTAGAGCTTACCATTTTATTAGCAGTCTTCAGATTCAGTCTAGATGCTAAAAATTAAGGCTTCTCTGCTTCCTATTACCCTGCAACCAAGACAATGACCGCAGTAAGTAGGGTGTTCCTCCCTGTGTTCTACAGAGCACTCTTGGAAATGAGAAAGAGGAAGAGGCTTGGCGAATGGAGTAGTGGACACCGATCACTGGTTAATTATTTGATTTATTAACTCACCCTCTTCCAAAAAGGTGGTTTACAGTAGACACAAGGACATTTTAAACAAATACACGCTAGCAAGGTAATTTGAACAGTAGGACTGACAGAAAGGAACACACTTCTTAAAAAGTTTTTAAGTAATACATATAAATTTTTTCAACATCAAAACAACTGTAAAAATAAAACTTAAATGTAAACTATTTTTTGCACTCTTCTCCCCACTCCCAACCCCACTCGCCAGAAGCAAATACCTTAAACGTTTCTGTACTGAGTCCTTGAAGAGATTATCTCCATGTGATATGCATCTTGCCTTAGTTCCCACTTGATCAACGTTAGACATCATTTACTGACATCTTGATATGAGAGATGAGGCTAGAGCTCATTTATGCCATTTTTTCTCTCTCCAACCTGCCCCCATCCCCAGTAGAGTTGCAGACTAAATCTTAGCCCACAAACTCAGGTGATAAGAAATACCACTTTTTAATGTTTTAAATCAGCCTAGTTTTGACTCCATGCCAGTGCTAGCATGAAATTCCACGGCTATCCTATCAGTACTGGCTTCTATTGTCACCCCGTAATCCTAGGGACCCGAGTGTTGCCAGGCAAACAGGGGAACCGTGCTTTGTGGTGGTTCCCGCTGCAGCCCTCAACAACCTGCTGTGGTACCTTGAAGTCCAGTGTTTCTCTGCCTCCCTGCTATGCATGGGGTGTGGGCATGTTTATCAGGGATGAAAACCCCATTCCTGGGCTCCTACTCCCACCCTGATGAGAATGGGTGTCGGTGATGATGGCCACGCACCAGTCACCCAGTTACCTAAGTTAGAAACATGGGAACGATCTTGGTTATTTTTAATAATTGTTTTCTTCCTGTCGTTTCTGATTATTTTTCCTTTCTCTTGCATTTCTGCCTGTATTTTATCCTTAGGTTTTCCACGGTCTCCATCATACCGTCTCTTTCCCTGACCTATGTTTTCCCAGAGACCCCGCCCCCAGTCTTCCTGTCCCAAGTTGCTCTTGTGTTGCTCTTGTTCCCTGGGACTGCCTCACATTCGTCATTCTGGGACTCTCTTCTTCGCACTCCTGGACCAAATCCACCGTTTCTTGGATGTTTTCCTTTCTCTTGATTTGATTTCTCATATTGCTGGAGCACACACTCAAAGAACTATTTTAAAATGAAAAAGCTGAGAAATACAGGAGAGGTGAACTTCTAAGCCCTCGTGAATCTAAAAATGCCTATATTCTGCCCACATGGCTGATTAATATTGTATTTTAGTATGTAGTTCCAGAATGAATCTAATTTTTCTCAGAAGTTGGCATGCATTGCTCCATTGTCGGTAGCAGTGGATATGGTTGTTGAGAAGTCTGACCTTGGTTGCTTTACAGGTGACCTTTTTCTCTCTCTGGAAGTTTTCAGGATCTTCTCTTCATCACTGGTGTCCTGATGTGTCACTAACATGTGACTAAGTAGATTCTTTTTCATCCTGTTCCATACTTGTTCGGCACCTTAAATATAAAGATACATTCTAGGACATTCTCTTTTATTATTTCTTGGCTCATTTCTATCTCTTCATTTTCTCTGTTGCCTTCTTGTAAATTCCTATTAGACAGATACTGGACTTCTTCAGCCATTCTTTAATGTAGTTTGTCCTTTTTCTCACATTTACCATTTCTCTCTATCTTCATCTTTAAACTGATTTTTTTTAAATTTTGGCAACAAAATGCTTAATTTCCCAATGCTCTTCTTCTCTAGTCCTTTTTCATGGCACCCTTTTCTTTTTCCTTGTATGTAACAGTGATTTGAATCTGTCAGGGGTTACCAGTTAGAGGTTAGTTGTTTTACTTTGAAATTCTCTTTATTGAATTATCTCTAGAGTTAGTTTTCCTATCATGCTTTGTTTTTAACTTGTTCCTTCTCAGTCATAATACAGGCTACCATTCCATGACTGGTAGCTTGTGGTTTCCTGTTCAGATTTCAGGAAGAAGCGACAGAAAGCGTAAGCAGAAGCTCTGCTTACATAGGCACATTTTCTTTTTCTTTCCAGACTTCACTTTGTCGTGAGCAAGGTGTCCCTATAATGAGCAGGGTGTCCCAAATACTATAACACTAACTGCTCTAATTGTCTCCAGAAAGGTTTTTCAAGTTTCTTTAGAGAATAAGTATCTGTTTTCTTTTCAGCCTGAGAAGAAGGATAAATGCCGGGTGTGTGTGCGTGTGTGTGTGTGTGTGTGTGTGTGTGTGAGAGAGAGAGAGAGAGAGAGAGAGAGAGAGAGAGAATGAATGCATGTTGGGTGTAGGGAGGCAACTGTGCCATACGTAGACATTTAGTCTGTCCCCATTTTCTGTCCACTTCTCAATCCCTTCCTTTCCGCTACCTCCTTCTCTCAGGCTGAAACCTCTGGGGTTCCAATGAGCAACTTGGGCTCCTTTTTTGACTCAGGGCCACCACTAGCTAAAGCTGCATCCACCTCACTGCACCATTCAATGCTTTTCTGTGCTCTTTCTGACTTCTGGAGATTTATTGAAACTTCTCATCCTTAAATATTTATCTCCAGTTATCTTTGTTGTTGTGAGATCATGAGATTTTTATTCCTTATTTCATTCCTTTTATTCCTATTCCTTTTTCAGATTTTTACTGGGATCTAAGAGGAATCAAGATAAAGCAATGCACTCAATGCACCTCTTGAAAAGGCAGAGTCACACATTCCTACTTTATTCATTAAATGATACCAAATGCGGAAAAAACAGTTATCCCTAAAAAGCAGTAGTAATCTCATCCAACCACAATTCCTAAAAGAGCTCAGTTATGTCTTCCACAGAGAAGTAGCACAGTGCAATGGTTAAAAGGATAGGCTCTGCCTAGACTCCAATTCCAGCCCTGACTTACCACTTACAAGCTGTATTACCTTGGGGACATTTCTTAGTGTCTCGGTACCTCAATGTCCACACATGGAAACAGGCGTAATAACTGCATACGAATCCCATTGGATTCAGGTAAGATTTATGAGTCCATCCATGTAAAGTACTTGGAACAGCAAACTCAAGTGTTAGTCATCATCATTGCTATTATTGTCTCACTGTCAGGACAGGGAGGCATGGAGATGTAGCGTTACTGCAGTATTTCACATCCTTCTTCTAAGATAGCAAAGGTGGCCTAGAGCAAATCGCATTTTAGGCATCTCTGGGTAGGCCAACTATTCTAGCTTTTCTGGCCTTGGAGTCCTGAAGGAAATGATGTCACAGACATTCATTCAAAAAATATTGATGGACTACTACAAGCATGATTGTGGCCATGGAATATTATTTTCATAGCAACCTCTTGAACTATGGGGAGAGAAGAGAATTGAGAGGTTAGGAGACCAGTGGTGTTATGGCTGTATAGGAGAGGAAATGAGTAAATGTCAGAAGAACTTTTTTAAAGCGCAGATGGAGAAGTGATTTGAAGGAAAGGGGTGGTTCCATTTTTGTGATGAATGGGCTAGAACTAAATATTGTTATGACACCATGTACTCAGGTGCATAGTATCATAATACTATCTACTTAGGAGACATGGAAAATTGAAATAAATGCACAAAGACATATAACAATATAACATATAACAATGCACAGTTTTCAGTGAATTTTAACTTCAAATTCCAGCCTTCTGGAATGCTATATTCCTGAACCTCAAACACTGGTTTAAAAAAAAAGCTACCTTACCTACTCTGAGTGGCCAATTCACGGGCTTTATTTTACCCAATCCTCGCAACAACTTTTTGAGGTAGTTATTAATAACTATTTTAACTGATGAGCAAACAAAGGAGAAAACTAAGGCTCAGAGAAGATAAGTAACACATGACTATTAAATAGAGGTGCTTGCTTACAAGCCCAGGTACATTTCCATTACTTTTCTTTTTATACATTATTATTAAGCTCTAAAGCCCCTCTTTTTGCCACCACACTTGTTGCCTTCCACTACTCACCTTTGAAACGAAATTCATTTATTCCCAGTTTCATACCTATTGTCGTAGCCCCTTAGTCCCTATATATAGAATTCTCCATTACTTTGTCTGAAGCTTTCCTCCTAGCTTTATTTTTCTAACCAGTGATTTCCGCTTGCCAATGCACCTTCCCCCATCCTCCCAGGTCCTTCTTTTCTCTTAGGGCTTCTCACCTGGCCTCGTTCTCCCTGCTTTCACTTGGGTGCTCCCCTTTCCCTCATTCTGCAGCCTCCAGAGAGGCCCACATTTCACCTCCTCCTCCCAGCCCCAACACTAGTTGCAGTTCAGCATTTTTGCTTCCTACCAACATTTTCTGTTGCCATGGAAACGGAGAGGCAGTTCTGGAAGGAGGGGGAGTCTTGGAGACAGTCACTGCTGGCCTTGGTGTGGGCGGGAGATGGTAGGCAGCAGGGGGAGGGCGAGCAGGAGGAGGAGAGCCTAGAGAACTCAGGATCGAGCCCAACCAGTTCCTGATGGAGCGAGGGACTTCTCTTTCCCTGGAGGAGATGAGGAGAGGCAGGGGGAGAGCAGCCCAGTGCTGGGCTGGCGTAGCAGCTGCATCTTTCGGATGGTTGAACAGAAGGAGGCTGAGTGGGCGGCCCCCTGTGGTGACGGAGCCTGGTTCCCAGGCTGCTTGTAATCTGTCCTTAATTTGCCACCGAGGAAGTTAACTTTATGTAGCTAAGAAAAAGGAAGGCTCAGGGGAGCCATCATTGCAGGAGATAAATATGTTACCATTAGAAATGAGGTAACAGGATAATTTACAGTCTTAGAAGATGATGAGACAGGAAGAAATGGCCTGTATCTAATGAAAAGTTTAAGCTAAAAATTAGGAATAAAGAGCTTTACAGGAGTGGTTGTGCTGCAAAAACAACTGAGGCAAAATGCAGACCATTTTCACTGGCAGATAATTTAGCCCATGCCTTGAAAAAATGTATCATTTGTGCTTGGCAGAGAAAGTCTGGGGCACTCAAACTTTGTCATGTAATTTGAAGAGTAAGACTTCAGAATATTATGCAATCAGTTTTGTGCAAAGGGGGAGAAATGACTGAGAACTGGAATCAAAGAGTCAGTACGGTAGACCTGGAAGTGAATTTACCATAAGAAGCACTAAGTAAGTTAAGAAAGCAAAACTAGAGGGACTCCTGAAATCCCGTACACTGCAATCACTCATTCTTTAAACCAACAAGTGTTTGCCGAGTGTTTATTGTGTGTCAGGGACGGTACTAGACCATGGAGGTTGGGAGAGCAGATGGGGATGCAGGCGGAAGCATGAAGCAAGGATGAGTGAGCAACAGCCACTGGTTTTCTGGAGCTTGCAGCCGAGGGGAAGAGACAGACTCATGAACAGATCATTACAGTGCCATGTAGCTAGTGTTCAGCACAGAAGCACCGCAAAGGTCTTAACTCTGCCTGTGGGAATCAGGGACTATTTCACAGAAGTCGTCTCTGAACCGGTCCTTAAAGGATGATTTCAAAGGGTCAACAGGTACAGAAACCCAAGGAGAACTTCCGGGCAGAGGAAACAGCAAGTACCAAGAGACGCGAAGACATGACAGTGCAGCGCATGTCCAGAAGATATGTTGCTGGAGGCTCAGTGTGTGTGTCAGGACTGGGAGAGGCGGGGAACAAGGTTAAAGAGATAGGACAGGTCACCAGCCCCTTAAAGGCCATCCTTTGGTGTTTGAACTTAATTCTGAAGAAAATGCTTAGAGTAGCACAGTGTTATGGTAAGATTTGTGTATTAGTACTCTGACTTTGGTGCAGTATGGAGGATGATTGGAGGGAAAAGAAGGAGCGCCTGTTACATGATGTGAGAACATCACTGGCTATTGTGATGGACAGGAGACAGATTCAGAGATACGGATTCGACATGGTAAGATTTGACTTTAGGAGGGAGTGAAACAGAGGAATCCAGGATGGCTGAGGCTTATAACTATGAATTCAGCCTAAGCAAGTAAAAGTTCCTTTTACAAAAATACGTATGCTGCCACCTAATCTGGGTTCACATCTTACTTCTTCAAGAGCTGCAGGAAAAAAAAAAAATCAATTAAAGTTTTACTCTACCAGCTTCCCTAACAAATGGCTCGTGAATATAAGATTAATCTTTTGTGTTTCACAAAGCAGAGTCACATGTTAAGATCTGAAAGTGGAACAAATGGCTGAAGATTATTTTTAAAGTCACTAAGCAAGTGGCAAGGTACACATCAGTGTACCTTGATGTGTCATTTAAACACCTTATATGTACAGTGTCATGTGGCAGACATCATACAATAGAGCGGATAAAACTAGACAATGAATTGCCAAAATTAATACATAACTGAACAGAAGATAAAAATAAGGATTATTACATCCTTCTAAAATTAAGGCTAACTATGATTTCAAATTATATAAGAGACTATTACTTGTTATTTAATCAAATAATAAACACAGGAGTAGAGCTGGGGTGAGCAGTCATCCTACCCGTATGCACTTGGAAGTTTAAAAGTTACACAATTTTCATTTTTGATGCAGCTGTCATTTAAAATCCAAATGTTATACTGAACATCTTTTCCAGTGTCGAGGAGGTGAATAACGATGGATAGTCTAAAGTGGGACAATCAATACCTTTTTGTCAGCTTTTTCCCTTATTTAACCAGGCTGTATAACCTTGTTTTTCTCTGTATCCAAGTTAGGCAGACCCACTGAAGAGTTTTAAACCAGTTTTTGAGTCTCTGTCCAGACTGACAGCAAGGGAATGTGAGGAGAAGAGAGACCTACCTTCCAGCTTCTCTGCTCCCCTTTTCAGTTCCAAATTTGGGCACACCTCCTCCACCTTGCCCCTCAAGATCGAGCCTTGCTCCCCCACTCTTGAGTTCCAGCCACACCTAAAGCAGCAAATATTTAAAGTCTAACCCACTTTCTATGACTACACATGAGACAGTTCTTGCTGCTAAGCGAGCCCTGCATTTCTATCTCAGTTCTAATGACTGTAGTGGGCCCTGTCTCATTCCTGAGCCTCAAAACTGAGGCTTGAGGCTCCACGCTTGAGCTGTGCTCCACCATCCATGTCACATGGCCCATTTCTTCTTATCAGAGGCTTTAGCCAATGGTTTGTTCTGGGCTAAATGACTGAGGCCCTGCTCCCCATCACACTTATTCCCTTCTTCCTGGACCTGTGAGTGTTGCCCAAGCAAGAATCCCCCAGGCCACTGGGAAGGGTGCACCACCCACACGCATGTATTTGAAAGCTTCTTTATTTTAGACTGCCAGTTGGAACTATCTGCTTAAACTGTGCCCTGCTACTGTTGTACTCTACTTGGGTACCCTGCTGTACTCTCAAACTGAAACTCCTCTAGCCACAGCTGCAACTGAATCAGTTCCTTAGCCCTTGTTCCATCACTATAGGAGGAAGGCCCCCTTTCCTGGCCCTAAAGTAGCCCCACCTGCCCCATCTTGCTGCAGTACCTGATCATGCCTAGAAAAATCCAGACATAGGGCATCCTACTCTTTAACCATCCTCCAAGCTTCCAGCCAAAGAGTGACTATGGCTCTGGAACGTTCTGTCTTTTGGCTTTCTCAGTCACCTCCAACTCCATTTCTCCAGATTGCTACCACATGATGCCACTTCCCCTAAGCCTCAGAACTTTTCTTGTTTTCTTGGCCCCTGTCTCTATATTCTCTCTTCCTTCTACCACAAACAGTGGCAGGATTGGATTACTTCCACCCAACAGACTGGAAAATTTCTCAGAATGCCAGACCACATGCTGGTGCTGAGTGGCTGAGAATCAGGTCAGAAAATCAAATGTTGAGAATTTATTTCAACCAATTTGAGAGGAGTGTCCAGATGAACAGACCGGTTCAGGTTTATTGACTGGAATCTCTGCAGCCAAACAGGTTCAAATTAGCCACCAGTGGGCTAAGGGTGCCACCACAATTCTAAGCATACACAGCAGCATTCCAATCAGAAATCATGAAGTTCTTAGGTAAAGGCTTCCTTCCCTTTCATCTGGTCATCTGAATCAGAGTCCTAGGCATGGTCTGTGTCCTGATTCAGCTGAGATAGGACGCTAATGATGCCATCTCTTCATATGATAAGCCACAGCGCTATTTATAGAATGTTAGCATTTGAGCAAGGCTTTTTCAGAATCCAATACAGTATGCAGCTACTGTGTGGCTTGTAACTAATTAGTCCCATGACGCGAGAAACTATTATGTACATTTTACAGATGAAGAAACAGATTCTGAGAGGTTAACGACTTGCCTAAGATCATTCATCCAACTGGTAGAAGAACTGAGAATTTCAACATAGAGGATGTTAGGGTTTAGTTTCTAATGTGTGGTTCAAACATATCATCCTTTATTATACATTTTATATGTGTCTTTTAAAATAAATTGTGCTCATCCTTGTCTTGGCAAAAGAAGATTCAGTTTTATAAAAGGAAGTATGATCCGTGGAGGGAACTGGCAGGCATGGGCAAAAAAGAAAGCCCTCTCAACCGTCTGCTGGTAGAACTACGGCACAGACCAGGAGGCCCAGAAAGCATACAGACTCTGTGGAAGTCATCATCAGGTCTTCAAAGTTGCTAGAGAGAACGGAAGGCCAGCCAAATATTTCCAAGACCCCATGGCCCTTCGTGGAATTGGGTTTGTCCATAGAGCATGGCCAATGAATTCCCTTCAAAGAGGAAAACAGTTCCTTATTGGAGACAACCCTTTCAGAGTGTGTTATGTTCCGTTTAAAGGGAACACCGTACTTGTACAAGTCTTCACTACATCAGGCACCATGTGCTCTTCACTTTTCTGTTCTAGGATTTTTTCCCCCTAGAAACTCGTAGCTAACTGTTTTCTCCTTTTTGAATGCTGATAAATGATAAAAATCTATTTAGATCATTGCTACTATTCCAGAATCTGGAAGCACCAGCATTATTGATGTCAGACTTAAAAAAAAATTTCAGTAAGTGACAGAAGTGCAGAAGTATTTGAGAATGGAATGATGCCAAATAGTGGACTGCTCTAAGATTTGAAATTGCCTCTGTCGTCTCCATGAGTGTCTCAGTGCAGGCCCTCTCCTCCATGAGCTTTTCTCCATCCTATTCAGCCTGCTAATCTCAACGTGATATTTTATAGGCAAACTATTCAGTCTACTAACGTGGGAGTTGGCATATGGGCTTGCTAAGGGTGCCTTTGAAGGACTGATATCTTTTCAGCAGAAAGTTGCAATTCCACTTCTCAAGAAATAACCTCGTCCTATAACACACGTCAAGTATATGGATTCTACGCTATAGTCATCTCCCAAGGGTTGAGGTATTTTTTTGTTTTGTTTTGGTTTTATTCAAAGTTTCCATTATGGCTCAAGTCTTAGCTGAATATTCATTTTCCCCCCTAAAATGTTCACTGGATCATTTGATGCCACCATCCATGAATCCCATTCATATTTTGGTGGACCACAAGGGGCTAGATTCTTAGTCTATTAGAGCCCAGGCCTCCTAAAACTTTGCTCTGAGTTCTTTCCTCTTCCCCTGGGCTTCTCAACATGCCCAGGGGAGTGTGGCAGGATACAAAGACATAAGCAGAGTCATTAGATAAAACACCACATATCTTTCCAATGTATTAGTTTTACTCAGTGATCTGAGGCAGGGTAAGGTGGGAGTAGAATCTATTATTTTTGTATGAAGGAAAATAGATATTTTATGGAATTTAATATAAAATTTGTTTTATATTCAAATGCTAGACTTCAAAGAAATGTCATGTATGCAACTGGTTGCTTCAGGTTACACCCTCAGACACCCCCTCTCCTCATCTGCCATCCGGGGGACTCATTGTTATCCCTCTGGGAGTGGGAGTGCTTGAGTGGGCACTCAAATTTGAAAAGCACTGCATGGTACCCTAAAGCATCCTGCTTGGAGGAGTTAACCTAAAAGTAGGTGGCATGTTCTCTTTTCCCAAAACTCTAAGATGCCTCACAATTTTCTTAGGACTCATAACGTCAGGGGCCACTGTGAATGGCCGCCATATGTTTCAATTAATTTTCGTTGAATTTCTCAAGCTATTCTACGGAAAAGTAAAGACATCAATCCAGGAACTCTGCTTTCTTTTTTTAAGAGTCTCTCATGTAGTGTCAAAAGTATTTTAGAGTCTTTCCTGTCTTTTATTTTTCTTTTGTGTTTGTGACATCACAGAGAGAATAGGTATGGTTTTTTTCTTTTCTTTTTATAGACAGAAATATCTGGCCCCTTTTAAAGCTTTTTGAAAGTGCCAGGTTGACCTTAATTTTCTTTTTAAAGGAAAGATCCCGGACTCTTCTCATCCATCCATGCTACCTGTGAGTAATGTGTTTCTCAGCAGCCACACCTCCAGGGTCCTGGGTATGAGAACCTGTGATTCTGGACCCTCCCTCTTCTTTACCTTACTCAGACCAGCCAGTCCCCAAGAATTATTGATTTTACCTCCTAACCATTTCTTAAATCTCAACCTGATCTGTGCGGCCACAGCATCAATTCACACTCAGATCTTTTGCCTGAATTAGTCCAATCAGTAGTGTGATCCGTAACATGTCTACGCAGTATAGGAGTGAAGCCCTTGAGTCTTGGCTTCTAATGACATGGTCTCCCCAGAATCAGCATGCTGTGATGACAAGAGCCCAAGATAGCGCCCTGGGTACCTTTCTCGGGTATCACCATTGCTCTATTGAATGTGAATGACTAGTTTATAAAATGCTTCTTCCATCTTCCCAGAAAATGGTCTCTGTGATAACAGGAACCACCACGTTTTATTGATTTCTGTGTCCCGGTACATAGCTGTGTATCTGGTCTATGATAGATGCGCATTTAATTTTTTTGAATTGGCAAATGAAACCTCACATTTAAATGAGGTGGCCCCTCTTGCCTGCTCACCAGCTTCACTGTTCCTTCTCTGTCCTGTATCATCAGTTTTTCCCTCTGTTGATTCTCCCCGTCAGCATACAAACATGTCATAAGAGATCCTAACGCTCTCTGCCCGACATTGCCTTAGTTACTGCCTCATTTTTCAGCTCCCTTTTTAGCAACATCCCTCAAAAGATCTGTCATTAGTCACCATCTCCCCTTCTGTTCTCTCTTAAACAAGAGGTGTTTCTCCTTATCACTCCACCAAAACTGCTCCACAACAGTCTCCAGTGACTTCTTTGTTGCTGAATCTAATTGTCAATTCTCAGTCCTCATTTTATGTGGCCTGTCGGAAGTATTGACTCAGCTGATACCTTCCTCCATCTTGAAATAATTTTCTTCTAACACCTCGTTATCTCATGGTTCTTCTACTTTCCTGGCCATTCCTCTTCATCCCCTCTTGCCTAATACTCATTGTCTTTTCCACCTCTAACACTGGAAGGGTCGAAGGCTCAGCGTTTTGTTTTCTTTTCTCTATCCATGTTACTTTTTAGGTGATCTCATTCAGTCCCATAGCCCCTGTATTCCATCTATACACTGATGACTGTCAAAATTATACTTTCAGGCCAGACCTCTCCCCTGAACTCTGAAATTTATAAAGGAATTTTATTTTTTATATACAATTGCCTACTTGACATGTTTACTAGCTGTCTCACAGTATTCTTGAAATTAATAGGCCTAGAACTCCACTTTAGGTTCTGCCTTACGTGCACGCGTGCACACACACACACACACACACACACACGCTTCTGCTTGCTTTTATTTTTCACTCTTCCCTTGGAAAAAAATGTTATCTTTATTTTTCTAGTGTTCAATATAAAAACCTTGGAGTTATCTTTAAATTCATACTTTCTATCCTATTTCAGCAATTAATTCCCACTGGCTCTACCTCCAAAGTACATCTAGAGTGTGATGACTTGTCACCACTTGCCACCTGCTCTATGCCATCATCACCTCTCCCTGTATTGTTGCAATTGCCTCCTAACTGGTCTCCCTCTTATCTTGACCCGTCACAGTCTCTTCTCCACACAGGAACCAAAGTGATCTTTCCTAAAACAGAGATCAGATGATATTGCTCCTGTGCTCATAATCCTACATTGGTTCCCCATTTCACTCATAATAGAATCTAAAATTTTTACAGTGGCTTCCAAGATCCTGTGTGAACAGGTCCCCTGTTTGTCTCTGATTCCATCACCTACCATCTTCCCCAAGCATCCCACAAAAGTCACCCAGACCCCTCACTCACTCCAGACTCAGGACCTATGCCCTCACTATCCTTCTTACTGAAATGGTCTTCTACAAGTTCCCTGCAACTTTTCCTACTCTGTTTGTCCAAATCTTTTCTCAATATCACCACTTCAAGAGACTTAAAGTAGCACTTCTCCCTTTCCCTGCTTTCTTTCTCTGTACTGTGCATACGACCCTATGTAGATCCCACCATGTATATCTGTTGTTGCTTGTTTGATGTCTGTCTCCCTCCCTGCCCCTTACCCCTGACTGTAAACATTACCAGAGCAGGCACTTTGCATTGTTTTTTGTTTGTTTGTTTGCTTTGTTGTTGTTTTACTGTTTTATTTCTAACACCGAAAACAGTCTGGCATATGGCAAGCATTCAATAAATATTTTTGAATGAATGAATTCAATGAACAAACAAGTTGCTTTGGAGGAGGGCCCATGGATACAATATGGTTGCTAATATATACTTTAAAATTCCTACTTTATTAGCACTATCCTTTAAAAGATTGAGCTAATGGGCCTGGGCAAGGTAATAACGTTTCTTAGTAAACAAATCTCAGAATGCAGAATGCCAAGGCTGCTGAGAAGACTGATGGTTGTTATAGCAACTCTCAAAGTCGGGAAGGTTGGCAAGCAGCATTTATGAAAACATGTTTATGGAGCCTCCTAAACATTTTTATAAATTAATTAGACAGACATCTTATTTGTTGTCTCACATCAGGAGTTGTTTACCTTGCATGTATTGTAGGTTAAAGTACCCTGCAACATACACCAGGAAAAAATTTTATTAGTTTTTCTAAATACCTACGTCTCTGCATCATCCCACTAAAAACTGAATGGAAACCCTGCTGATTAGAAGTCCCTGAAGATTCATGTAAAAATAAGAAAATGTCTCCAGAGTTGTAATAAACTAAGCAAATGGAATACCTCCCATAATTTTTCAGTTTGTTTCTTAAGGAATTTCCTTCCATTTTCCCTGGATTGATTTCTTTCTCCAAAGTCTTCTATTCAGTGTGATATCAATGAATATTTTGATGTGGCATCCAATCGGGAAGGAGCTAATACTTAGTATATATCTCTTAAGTCTAAGTTTTACATATATTATTTTATTAAATTTTCACAAAATCTATTAGTATCCTCCTTTTACCTAAGGCTTGAGGAGGCTAAATAATTTTCTCAGGATGACAGAGTGTAGAAATGGCACTCAAACTCTAGTCTGTCTGACTCCAAAGAGTGTATTTCCACTGTTTCACACTGCCTCACAGTTTTTAAAAATATTTCAGGTATCATCCCAGTTACCTACAGAACTTACTGGAGTGCTTTTACTAAGATCTCCCTAAGATCTCACTGAGTCTTGGCCAAGTCTGAAAATGACATTAAGAACTCCAGGATCAAAGGAACCATGCCCACCACTCTCAGCAGCTCCATAGTGACCTCAGGAAGCAAGCTGCCAAGTATAACTCTGACCCTTGGACTTTGTGGTTTATTGAGTTAAACACATTTCATTTGTAAGTGTCTCCAAAAAGGAAACTGAGAGATAATTCTTTTCATTCGCTTCTTGCAGATCTTAGCAACACACTGCATGAGCGGCCACTGTCTATCCCGTGGAGATGGTTATTATTAACTTTCCTCTCAACTTCCGGGATACAACACTGCACGCCTCACTGATCCTGCTTCCATAGAGTTCTCGATAAATAAAGTGGGTCATGCCATACACCAGATTTTTCCTCATAACATGTCACTTTCCTCTCTTTCTGCCTGTTCATACAAAATTCAAGACCTTTAATGCAGACATAAACACTCAAAGGTGTGCCTTTCATACCAATTTAGTTTAGTACATTTGGGACTTCTTCCAGGACCCCATCACCTCTTACCCTCGATCATCACATTAACCTTGCAACTAAACTCACCCTCAGCCTTTCTCTCCAGCCTCCATCGTCGTGCTACCCTGGGTTCACTGTATGAAGCATAGCAGAAACAGATGAGTGCCCTATTCAAGGCACCTAACTATTACTCATTACGTACGAAAAACAATCTCAACTTTGAGTCTGGCGTTTAAGGTCATCCTCATTGGATAGACTTTTACAGTTGATGTCCTATCAAACCCCTTTAAATCTCAAATCAGTTTAGCCATCATTCACTTGCTATGCTTTATGAGCGCTGTACTTTTTCCTCAAGACTCTCTTCTCCCTGAGCACAGTATCCATGGACAATCAGTTCCATTCCCAAGACTTTACTTACCACCAATGTCCAGATTATTCTAAAAATATAATTTCATCCTAGATCTATCTTTGTAAAGCAAGACCCTTTTTCCATGCGAATGTTCCACGCGTACCTCAAACCCATCACTCTTCCCCAATCTGCTTCTTTTCCCACAGTTCCCATGCCAGTGAAACACTGCTATTTTTTTCAGTCATCCAAGCAAGAAACCTGAATGTGGACCGTGTCTCCATTCTCTCCTTACGGCATTTCCACACCCTGCTTTTTATTATTTATGACTTCATATTATTTCTTCTTATCGCAATGAGAATTTAAGTGAAGTCAGGAAATGTGTCATGTTTATCATTAAATCTCTACTGCCCCAATCAATACCTTACACGCACAGGTTCTTAACATGTGCTAGCAAAAAGAAATGATAAATCCATTTCTTGTGTATTCATGATCTTCACAGATATTGTTATTTTTTTTAATAACACTCAAAATGTTTAAATGAATGAAATTCAACAAGAAACACTGAAATAACAGCATTTGTGGTTCTGCATTGAAGAAAATCCACTTGGGCAAAACAAGGCATTTACGTCAGTCTGACTCACCATACCTGTGTGTCAGTTCCACTGTGTAAGTGGGCGGGGCTGACAATGGAAGAGATTTTGCAAAAATGTCAGCCTGTGATGCTTAACATTGGAAGGATGTTTTAATAGCTCTATTCCCACCACCAGCAACCCCCACAGAACAAACAAATCAAGAATTTGAGAATCTGCGGAAGGAATATCAGCAGTCTTCTGATATTTGTTCTATGGCTGGATGCTTAAAATCTCTATTACTTTCTTGTGGCTGCTGTAACAAATTACCACAAACTGGGTGGCTTAAAATAAAAACAGTTTATTCAGTCCAAAGTTCTGGAGGCCAGGAGTCTGAAATCAGTATCACTGGGCCAAAATCAAGGTGTAGACAGGGCCTCCCCTCCAGGGGCTCTGGCGCGGAATCTGCCCCATGCTCCTCGAGCTTCGGAGGCCTGCCTGCCAGTCAGCATTCCTTGACTTGTGGTGGCATCCCGTCATTTCTGCCTCCATGGTCATATCGCTTCCTACTCTTCTGTCTGTCAATTATCCCTCTATCTCTCTTATAAGAATACGTGTGATTGCCTTTAGGGCCCCCTCAGGTTACGCAGGATAAATCTCTTCAGCTTGAGATCCATAATTTAATCGCATCTGCAAAAATCCTTTTCCCAAATAAAGTAGCATTGACAGGTTCCAAGGATTAGAACCTGACACCTTTGAGGGCTGTTAATTCAGCCAGCTGCAGAAGCTGATGTCTCATATAAGTGTTTCCTTAAAGTAAATGCTTGGGAAATTGCTGTTTTTGTTGCTGCTACTGTTGTTACCCTGAGACCCAAAATTTTGATCCAGAGTTTCTGGACAAACATAAGAAAATCCCAAGAAATTCACTCCTGCCAGTCTTTGAGTCCTAAGAGTAAAAGATTAGGGAATTCCAAATTGAATATTTGTCAAAGATGTCCAGTCTTATATTGGTGAAGTTGCCTGCAATCATTGTTAACTACTTTCATTTTCTTCTAGCCTTTCTTTGCATGTGTGTGTGTGTGTATGTAGTTACTTTTGATTACGAGCTAGAAATATGCCTAGTACTTAATTCAAGCATATGAATAGCAGCTCATCTCCAGGCTGATGGGTGGGTGGGCACACAACATTGCAACACATAATATTGTGCTTTAATTTGTGAAGTAGAATATTAACTTCATTCCTGAAACCGCTTTATGAAAGGGAAAAGGTCTGAGTTAGCTACTGAATTTAGCACTAGGCAATGTATAGTCAGTCACTCTTTCAGGAAAGGTGCTATATAAAGCTGCATAATAAAAAATTTTACTGCACTAAAGTGTTCTCATATGCAGCATAACCAACCCCATTTCTTAGTGAGCTATGTCCATGAACAAAAGAAAATTTTCAAACTTTTTAGTGTTGTAAAGTCATCCATATATAGAATTTTTATATATCTAAGCTAATGTATTATATGTTGCATTCAGATTTCCCAGACAACCACTAGATCTATATTATGTAATAATTAGAACAGATATTTCAAAAGATAGTTTTGTCTATAATTCAATGGTTTTGTATTTCAATCCCAGTACGTATCAGTTTAGAATTTGGGATTTTTCTCTACAAAGTTCAGTTGCATCTTTCTACTTAAATCATGGTTATTTAAAAATCCCTTGTATCTAAATGTTTATTTTTTAAAATCTACTGTGCAGAAAAACTAAAGATAGGAGTAAAGACAAATTGTAACCACAATAAACACAAGATGTCACGGGTGAAACGTTTAGATGAGCAGTAGTAATAGCAGCTAAATTTTCTTGAGCACTTACTCTGTGCCACGCAGTAGGTCTCTGTGTGCTTAGCTGACAGTATAATCACCACAACCCTGAAACATCAGTACTGTTACTAACTATCCTGGCATTTCCAGGTAGTCAAGTGAGGCTTAGAGAAATTGAGTAGCTGGTCCTAATGAGAAGTAGATGGAAACTTTCTGAGTCTATCCTGAGCCAGCACCCTAAAGCAGCTACCGTGTTTCCCCGAAAAAAAGACCTAGCTGCACAATCAGCTCTAATGCGTCTTTTGGAGCAAAAATTAATATAAGACCCGGTCTTATACTATATTATATCATATAAGACCTGGTCTTATGTTATAGTAAAATAAGAGCAGGCCTTATATTAATTTTTGCTCCAAAAGATGCATTACAGCTGATTGTTCAGCTGGGTCTTATTTTCGGGGAAACACGGTATAGTGTGCACTGTATAGACAATACAAACAGGGTGTTAAAGGATCACCTGTGAGGAAGTGATTAAATTTGCTTCTTGAGTTCAGGGGATATTCCAGAAAAGAAGTGTTTATGATGTATTTATGTATGTATGTATGCATGTATGTATGTATGTATGTATTTATTTATTTTTCAGGTACAGTTGACATTCAATATGATTTTATGTTAATTTCAGGTGTACATCATAGTGGTTAGACACTTACATAATTTATGCAGTGATTCCCGCTCCCTCATTGGTCTGGTACCCACCTGGCAGTATATACAGTTGTTGCAACATTACTGACTGTATTCTCTCTGCTGAACTTCACGTCCCAGTGACTATTTTGTAACTACGAGCTTGTATTTCTTAATCCCCTCACCTTTTCCCCCCAGCTCCCCAGCCCCACTCCCATCTGTCAACCATCAGTTTGTTTTCTGTATCTGTGAGTCTGTTTCTGTTGTGTTTGTTCGTTTATTTTATTCTTTAGGTTTCACATGTAAGTGAGATCATGTGGTATTTGTCTTTCTCAGTCTGATTTATTTCATTTAGCATGCTACCCTCTGGGTCCATCCATGTTGTCACAAATGGTAAGATTATATTCTTTTTTATGATATTCCTTTGTATATAGGTACCACATCTTCTTTCCTTATGATGTATCTTTGAGGCTACCAACAGCAACACCATTTAGGAGTATTTACTATGTGTCAGGTGTTATTCTAGGACTTTACACATATTCAACTCACTCGACCCTTACAGTAATGCTGTGCAGTGGAGGCTACTGGTATCCCCATTATAATAATGAAAATATTGAAGGACAGAGAGATCAAGTAACTTATCTACAGCCACACGGCTAGGAAATAGTAGAGCCAGGATCCCCACCAAGGCAGTGTGGCTTCAGGGCCCTTATTATTGATGTCTGTGCTGAAGAGCTGAACGAATGTTGAGCATTAACATTTAGAAGTCATAGCTATTACTGTAAATATTTTGATTTATTCTATTGTTCAACAATCATCACAGGCAGAAATATTGCCAACTTAATTCTCATAAAGGTTATGATGATCAGAATCATTTAACCTCTCTGATTTTCAATTCCCTACTCAGTGAAATGAAACGATATCTTGTCTGCCTACCATAAAGTTTGTGTGAAGTTTCAATATATACACATGTGAATTCATTGCAAATTGCAAAGCATGTGCAAAGTATTACAGAGCTATAATCACTCCACTAATTAGACATAAAGAAAAAAATTTTTTAAAGTCCAAAAACGTGTTTAGGGAGTTGGAAAGATAAAAATTAGAGTGTATGGAGGGAGGTGATTGTAAATGGAGCTGAAGGTCAGCATTTCAAGGATCTTGATTGCCATGCTAAGAAGTTTCTTAATTAGAATATGAGAATAAACAAAAACTCTGATCGTAACAGACATGCGATCTTATTTATTCTTTAAAAATAACAGTTTGGGAAATAATTTGGAATGGGAGAGCATGGAAAAGAGGAAGTTCAGTCAAGAACCTCCTACAAAAGTCTGGTTGATAAAGAGTGGAGGCTGGGCAGCAGCATGATATTGGATCGAAAGAAAGGAACAAATCCAAAACATTGCAGGGGTAAAATAAACCTGACTCCATGTTGTGGAGATTGAAGAAAGAGAACTAAAGGTATTCAGAAGTTTTCTCTTGGCAATTGAATATGTTTCAAGAAATGGATCTAATCATATTTATTTAGCCTATTCATTCATTTAACAAATGCTTATTGAGTACCTCCTAATGCTAGCACTGTGCCAGTATCACTATTAGCTGTTATCATTTTAATCCTTATTGACAACTTTTTCATTAATCCATTTATTCAAGAAGTATTTTGAGCACTGTGTTTTGTGCCAGGTAGAAATTAGAAATGAAGAAATACCTAGACGATATAAGTAACAGACCCAAGGTGACAATAAAAAATATACTCAAGAGAGTCAGGAGTCTAAACTTATTCATCTGCGTCTTTCTTCTCACCTCATTTGTGTGGCACAGATACTAGGTTTCGTTTCAGACACGTTAAGTTTGGGGATTCTGAAGGAAGTTGGAAATGCCGATTTCACACTCAAGAAAACAAAATCGAGACATAGAATTAGTCCTCAGTCCTATACTGGTGATGACTCAAGGCTTATCTGGTTCTAAAATCTTACATTCAAGGGAGTGATTGAATATATTCTGAAGATACTGTCTCCAAGAGAAAACTAAATTGTGAAATAATCTAATGCATACCCCGAGTTCCATATAAGGTTTCATTTTACCTACTTGACCAGACAGAAAATTATCTCCAGGATCTGTGAGTCCTGTGATGGTGGGTACTGTGAATTACTTACCTTATCCCAGCATCTGTAACAGTGCTTGGTATATAAGGTGCAACCAACAAATGTCTGGTGAATGAATGAAAGACTGAATGAAGAAATACGTGAAGAATGAAAGCAAACAGGATGTTGTAGAAAGAGCACATGGGTGGAGGGAGGATAATTAAATGTCTTAAAATTATGTATGTAACCCCTACTTACTCATTCTTAAAATGACGACCATAATGCCTGCTGTACCTACCTCTTGAGGTTGTCTGAGAGTCAGATGAGTTAACTTCAATAAGAAACAAGCTTTTATGGTGTATCTATTATGTACCGGGTAGTGTGCCAGGAACAGGGAGATACCAAAAAATGAATAATATGATTCCTGCCTTCAAGGAACTCATAGTGGAAAAATAAATGCAGCTAATAATAATTTTTAAAAAGCAAGGCTATGGTCAGTTGGCAAAAGGAAGGAGAAGCCTCTATTTGTAGATCTATATATGGTATCAGGGCAGCCTTAGGAAAGGAGGTTGCCATGGGAGATGTGAAAGTATGAAGCATCATCCAAATGTAAAATAGTTACATTTTCAAGTTAGTCGTTGTGATCATACACACATTTTAATTATTTTAATTCAGGCATTCCGTGGTCTAACCTGTGCACCTAAGCACATTTTCCTAACACCATCAATTCTCACCGTGGGCGTTAAGGAAAGGGTTGTGATTTTGATGACAGAAGCCCCAAGTTGAAGTTTCAGATCTACTGTGGAGTTGCTTTGCTACCTAACACAACCATGTTACATGAGCTTTTGTTTCCTTTTCTATGAAGTGGAGTTAATAATGTGTGACCTGCCTAATGAAAGCTATGAAGGTCTGACAATTAAGTCTGCGAACTTGTTGCAACAACGTTGCTAACCTTTTTTTATATCAGAGGGGTTATTCATTTATGAATTTGTACCAACTGGACAAACAGTTAGCCAAGTTTATTATTTGGAAGAGCTGAAAAAGCTGAGTGAAAAACATAGACGACCTGAACTTTTCACCAACAATTCACGGCTCTTGCATCACGACAATGCACCAGCTCACACGCCACTGTCTGTGAGGGAGTTTTTAGCCAGGAAACAAATAACTGTATTGGAACAGCCTCCCTACTCACCTGATCTGGCCTCCAGTGACTTCTTTCTTTACCCGAAAATAAAGGAAATATTGAAAGGAAGACATTTTGACCACATTCAGGACATCAAGGGTAATACGATGCAGCTCTGATGGCCATTCCAGAAAAAGAGTTCCAAAATTGCTTTGAAGGGTGGACTAGGTGCTGGCATCAGTGCATAGCTTCCCAAGGGGAGTACTTGGAAGGTGACCATAGTGATATTCAGCAATGAGGTATGTAGCACTTTTTCTAGGATGAGTTCGCAAACTTAATTGTCAGACCTCATAGGTACATTATATGAAAGCACTTTACAAATTTTAGAATGCCATAGAAAATAAGATGTCATTTATAGAAAAGAATGCTAGCCATTGTGAACATGCTTATATCAGCAGTGTAGGGCTACAATTGTTCAATATTTCCAGTAAATCAGTCAAATAATAAATCCTGAATGTATAACTGAAACTTATGGTCAAAATTATTCTCAAGCATGATGATCTGATGCTATTGACACAAGGCACATGAGATCATATTACTGCCACCATCATGTTGTTGCCATGGTAACCATAGCAGGCTGGCAAGAAAGCTCCCTGACAGTTGAATTGGAAAGAACAAGAAAACTCTGCCCACTTCCTGCATTAAATGAATTACAAGTACGTGTAAAGAAAGAAAAGAAAAATTGCTAACCCTTAATCAACTGCTTTTATTTTTTATACTTACAAGGAATACAGAGCAAGTAGGGGACCTCATTTTCCCACACACTGGGTTGCAGCATTTTCATAAGGTTGGAAGGTAGCATTTAGGTACTGGCTCGGGGAGGGGATGGGGGAGAAGATAAAAAAACTTAAAATACACATTAGATTATATAATAGTCTCTCTCGGGCTTGTGCAGTATTAAGTGGCAGCTGAGTCAAACCTCTTTCATGTCCCTGAATTCAGAGCCAAAATAGAAAGCTATGAGGACATTAAGCAGAAGTATCCTTCCAGCCTGAGACACAGAAATGATGTTTTAAAGAAACACCTTTTAATATTATGTAAGCCAATTAGAGAAGACCTGGAAAATAAAGCTCACTTTCTCTTTCATTTGCAAGTCTTTGATACCATTAGGGAATGACATTTTTCACATACATGATACACTTAAAATAGTGACTTTTATGTGGGTAGAGGGAGCCTTTCTGGAGTCAGGTTGTCATTTTTAAATGCAGTGCTGTTCAGTCAACATTTTCTGAGCTCTGGCTATGAGCCGGGCACTGAGGACGCCGGGTGGATCTGAGACATGGTCCTGATCCCGATCGTCTTCCGAGGGCACAGATATGCAGGCGATAGCTACCACACGGTACGCTGAGGGCAGTGATGGATGGTGCTTTCTGTGAGTGCCCCTGGAGCACAGAGAAAGGACATCTTCATTCAGGTGGAGAATCTGCAAAAGGCCACCTACAAAAGGAGGTAGCTGAGTCGAGGCCAGAAAAAAGCATAATAGGGTAATCAATACAGTGAAGCAGTGGCAGTTTTCATTGTTTTCATCATTTTTTCCCCTCTTGAAGTATTTAAGTTTCAGGAAGCTGCCCCCAAAAAACGTAAAAAAAATTGTAACCTGTTCAGATAAATCCAATATCCTTATTAAATGACAAAAGTCATTTTCTGAAGGATCATTTTAGTGTTTAATGTTTCTCAGAAATGCTATGATTTTTCCAAACCATAGACAGAAGCTTCCTGCTTTATTTTAACGTATAAAAACAAAATGAATTTCTATTCTTTGCTTTTAAGCTTGGCCCAGTGGCACAAAAGAAATGAGCATTAAAAGGGTAAATGAGTAAATGACCTAGAATGATGATAAATATTTTAGAACTCTTCATAATATCATTCTCCAATCAGTGCTTCCACTTCTGTCTCTACAGCAGAAAATGGCAGTTTTCATCCAAGAAACTCCTGGCACAGTTTCTTGGCTGCCTTTGGTATCAGGCAGGATGTATTTCTATGATAGAATTTATTCCCAACTGCAGGAGGCTTATCTGATTTTATAGTTGCAATTTTGCACCTTCTTAAAAATCTAGTTTGTTTTCCCATGAGCCAATAGCACCACTCAGTAAGAGATAATTGACCAGTGCCCCTGCAGTAAGGAGTTCCTCATGAACTATGCCTTCACTTTCTGTTTCTCATCTGTGTGATGATATCTAGCCAGGTCTCACCTTTTCTGTCAGAGAACTTTAAAAGCAATGCAAAAAAGACCATCTAGATAAATAGCGATGATGTGGGCACCTTCCCTGAACCCAGGGCTTGCTCTCCTTCTTGTATTGATATTTACGGTCATAAATCCTGCATGTGACTTCAATTTATGCTGCAAATGAGTTATCTGAGTTTTGGCCAATGAGTTCCCTGCTCTGGGTTTTATTTTCCTTCAGGTAGGGATACTAGTTCTGTACAAGATGGCGGTGTGCGTTAAATGAAATGAGTGCGTTTCAGAGTGTTTCACCACTGCGAGGGCTATACATCGTCTTGGTCATTGTGGAGGGAAGTCATCTGTTCACCTAGATGATTCTGGAGACTGGTGAAAAATATGCAAACAACTGCCTGGTTGACTGCAAGGTTGACTCTGGAACCTTCCAACTGTGTGACATTAGTCATGCCACCTTACCTTTCTGTGCCTCTGCTTTCCCTTTTTTTAAAAGGAGAGACACGGATAAAGAAATAAATAAATGGTAAATAGCATTAGTATCATTTACACATATTTTGAATCCTAAAAACAACCCTGCAAAGTAGGCAACATGGTCTCTATTTCATAGGAGAGGAAACTAAGGATGAAGAATCATCTCCTTACAGATAAAGAATTAGATAAAGAATCCCGAGAAGACAACTTCCCTAGGTATACAGGTATACCTCTGTCTTTGGTTTCTGTCTCCAACGCCCGCGTGCTACCCCACCATACTCTGCTGCATCCATTCAGAGCCTGACACTCAAGGAATTCTGTTAATTTATGAACTTTATGTGAATTGAACTGCTGTCATATGTGATAGGCAAGGTAAGCGTTAGCTAGCTAAGCCTGCAATAGGAATTACTTCACTTGAACCAATTAGCTTTCTCTGTCTTTGCATAGAAACAGGTGTCCTGACAGAAAATAAAATAGAGGCTGGGCAAGTTCTGATGGTTGAAAAACAAGAGGTGAAGGTCCAGAGCTTAGGAAACATTTCCAGCCCAGCGAGAGTTCCCCGGCCAGCCAGGGAGCTGCCCTGAGAGCAGGTATCCCAGTGAGAGGAGGAAAAAGCTGAAGACAGACCACCAGTTTATAGTTCGGCCTTGATTTCTACCTGCACAACAGGAGGAATGTCCAGCTTGATAACAGAAATGCCACCCTGGAGGCCATTTTCTTCCCTTTCCCTTTCCCTGTGAGTGATCAATGCCGTATGTTATATATCACACTCCCTTCTCTTCTGTCCATTCCAGGGCTCCAGTTTCTCCCCTGTGCTCTCATTTTCTAAAATTCCCTAGAGGATAACTGTATTCTGCTTCTAGAATGTCCTACTGAAAGATTATTCTTTTCTCTTTTCCCCTTTTCCTGTGAAATATCTTTACAATTCCCTCCTTATCCTCTTCTATCTTCTAAACAATGCTTTCTACTCTTTCTCAGCAACCATTTCTCCAATCACCTGCCTTCTTATCTGTTCTCTGTATAGGTCAAATCCTATCGGGATGCTCATAAATAAAACTGTCAATCTTAAAAGCAAAAACAAACAAAACAAAATGAACGCTACCTTCTTTTTCTATTTATCATCTGTCTACTATCTCTAATCTATTTTATTTTTCCCTATATTAGTACCTAACTCAATGACTCTAGTCACTCAACATTATTCTGTATTCTTTTGTATGTACCCCACTCTTTGTCTCAGAGCCCCAATTCCTGAAGGCAATTTTCCCAGATTGCATCATGTTTTCAGTCACTCATTTATTCATTCTTGAAATGTTTATTGACTATCTGCTATATATTAGTTACTACGCTAACCACTGGGGATATTGGGTAGCCTTGAACCGCTTTTATCCTCAAGGCACACAGTCTAGTTGAAGAGATAGAGACCTAGACCACTGGCTACAATTCGCTGTGATCAGTGCATGGAAGTTTGCACAGACTGCCTTTCCTGTCATAGTGAGTTATCTTCATGAACTGACGCTACTGTAGCCACTTCAGAATCATCTTCTGCTGTGATGATGCAAAAAGTCTCAGTGCAGAAGTCATAGGGGTCAGAAATGCTGCTCTTGCAGTTATTTGCTTTGTTATCAGGGAAAGGTCATTTGACCTTGCTGAGCCTCACATCTCATCTGTAAGGGACTGGACCAATTCTTTATTCTTTCTATTCTTCCTGGGAGGCTTGGGGGAAGTTTCAATGAGAAATAGAGATATAAAAATAGAGATATCCTTGATCTTAAAAGATGAGCTAAGTTTAATGTCCCTACAGATTAAAAAAATATTCTTTAAATCATTGTGTGTTTTCATTTCTTTCTCCCTCTAGCTTCCGTTCCCTAGATATCTATCTTATTTATCTACTCAGACCTCCTTGTGCCTTTCTGGGAGTACTTTCCTGCAGGAATTCATCTTTTTATTGCAGCCTTAAAGAGGAAGTCCTAAGAAGATTGTGGTTAACCTACAAGTAAGCCTGTGTTAGAACTCACTCAAGTGTTCCAGCCTGCATCCCGGGCCTGGCAATTCCTGGCAGGCTCAGTTTAGATGCAGAACTAATCTTACGTAGTTACTAGCTTCCACTGAACCCTCTGAGTATAAAAATTATTAACATTGCATAAGAAATTTCTATTTTCATTATCCCATACTTTGGTCTAATATTACAAAAAGGAATGCAAGAGGTTCTTTCTATAAAAATAGACATCCCCAAAGACATTCCTTGTGAAGCCATGGGATGTCAAGTACATCTTGCTAACATTTTAATTTATGCTTCATCTATAAGTCTGAAGCAACGTGGTCGAGGCTCCTGATGTATCATCCGGTATTCCACTTGGCTTCTCTGCTCAGGTCTATGCCAGTTTCCTACTCTCATCCCTTTTCCAGGGCATCATTACTCAAATAGTTAGGGTGTACCTGGTACTCTTCCAAAATCAGAAATGGTTCCTGAGAAACCATTGTAGAAGTGGAACAGCGAGTTATGGTCCATTATATTTTCCAATATGTTAATTTATTTTAATTCCTGAGTTTATTGGCATTATTTCAGCTATTGGAATTATTTCATCATTATCACATAGGGAAGATGGAGGGACCACTACAGCATGAGCAGACAGGTGGATCACTGTTCTTGCTCTAATAGTTATTCTCAGGATCATCAGAGCCAAGCCAGTTAACCTATCAGCTTTTACTATCCAGGGAAATAATAGAACTGAAAGCTAACTTGGAAAATGCTCTCCAGTATTATGATTCTGACTAGTATTATCAATGAGTCATTAAATTTTCACAATGAAAAGACACGTTTGGAAACTGGCAACAACTTTCAAGGTGCTCCTTGCCCAGCCGTACCACACATGCTGTTTCTGTTGTTTAATTCCGTGGGATCAGCACTTTTAAAATGTTATCTGTTGAGACCTATCCAAGATGTGACTTAGAAAGCTTACATTGCTTTAGGCCACTCAAATGTAGGGGGATGAGATTCCTCTGACCTTTGTTCTAATCTTAGATTTTCACAATGAGCTAGGAGTCCTTCAGTCAAAGTTAGCCTTTGGAGCACATCGTGGCCTCTGAGCTGTGAGTACTTATAACCCAGGCCTGTTTAGCTTTTCTAGGATTTTTTTTCCATTACACCATGATGGTGGCTGATGGTGCTAAGGGAGACTTAGTAAACTCTGGGAGTGGAGATACTAGAATAAGGGGACATTTCATTATCTGGAAAATAAGGCTGCCAGTCGTCATTAATCCCCTGTCGTGCCTGTTGGGAAAATGAGCCCCAGATGATAACATAGAGCATCTCTGCTGAAGTAAAGACCTGCGCCTTGCACAGACTCCTAGTAAAGGATCTGTTAAGGAGAATTCCTCCCTCCAAGTCCTCATCCACAGCTTCGTCTGTGCAGAGCTGTATCCTCAGAAACCACTTCTCTTCTTGGGGATCAATTCCAAAATTGGGTCTTGATCTGAATCAACCTCCTCAAAACCAGGTCACCACCAACTCTTTCCTTGACGCTAAGCTCCATGAGAACAAGGGGCCATGCCTGATTTTCTTAACATCTCTGTTTCTAGGGCCTAAAATGGTATCAGGCAGTAGTAGGTAAAATTGTGTTGTTTGACTAAAACCCATGCCTCAGAGCAAAGGACTGTGCTGTCGGTGACCCTGAATTGCGAGCATCTGCAGGACACTAAAGCTGCACCACTTAAGGCTTTCCAGAATGGAATCTGCCTTTCTGATGTCTTTGTATTGTTGCTGTCACACTTGTTTTCTATCTCTGAGATGCTTACTATTCCTGCTCCACAGGAACTTACAAACTACAAATGATAGTGTGTACACATGAGAAAATGGGTAACCGAGCAGACGTTTGCATGCTCTTGGGGGCAGTAACAGAGCTGAGGCTTGAGTTGTCTTGCTGTTTCTCCTCCAGAATTTTAATGGCATAAAAGTCCTCAATAATCGCTAATTCAATTTCTACTAACTTGGTTTAAGAGCATAAAGAATAGAAATACTTTTTTCATCTAGACGCACTGGATGAATCTAGGGCTTTGTGTCAAGCTATTGGAAGATTCGCAGTTCAAAATGTTCAGATTTCCAAATAAAACCATATACAACCATGTTTGTTTAACAAATATTTACTGAGCCCACAGTATGCCTTGCACTGGACTCAATTGGGGGATAAAATAAAGAGCAAATGACCAAAAGGCTGTCTGCTTTTATGGGGCAAAGAGAGAAACCAATAAGTTACAATGCTACTTAGCCAAAGCGTTTAACCCAGTGTGAGTGAACCAACCAAGAAATTCTAGAGGAAGTGAAGAGAAAGAACAAGCGAGGCAAAGCTAAGTAAAGATCATAGAAGGAGGGAGAAGAGAGAGAGAAAGGATTCCAGGCACAGAATAGCATCGCGGAGGTCAAGCAATGTGAGGACATACAACTTTCAGGAAACCCCAGGTGATACCATTCCATTCAAAGGAACAAGTATTCATTTGATAGCCACTGTTTGCCTAACCCTCTGCCAAGTACCATGAAAAGTATAAAAGATGCATACTAATATACATGCAGGATATGAGCTCAGCGGGTGCTCACAACTTAAGACCTGAATTAATAGGAGACGAACATAGGATCAAGTTCCAGAATCAGGCCTAGAGGGTGATAAGTGGTGCAGGAGAAGCGATGTCGATATTGCCTGTGACTGATTGTAGAAACATGTGTTATGGGATATATAAATGGCAGTGTTTGTTGCTATTTGCCATTAATGTCTTTTAAAAAATAAGATCAACAGATTATTCCTGGGCTCTTAACCTTGTTCACGACTTACCTAACTATTTCTCCTCTCTCTCTCGCTCTCTCTCTCTCTGTTTTCTCTCTGTCTCTCTCTCTCATATCTAATCTGTAACCAAGTTGCCTTTGCTTCACTTTTATCATCTCTCACCTAAACTATAACAAACCTCCTGTTACAAAATAACTAAGTCCTCGGGATGTAGTGCACAGCATGGTGATGACAGTTGAGAATACTGTATTGCATATTTAAAAGTTGCTAAAACAGTAGATCTTAAAAGTTCGCATCACAAGAAAAAAAAATTTTTTGAAACTATATTTGATGACTGATGCTAAGTAGATACTGTGGTGATCAGTTTGCAATACATACAAATATCGAATCATTATGTTATATACCTGAAGCTAACGTTGTATATCAAATACACCTCAAGAAGGAAAAAAAGCCCTCTTCTCTATCTGCCCACTTTGAATCTCATTCTTTTCCAGTTCTCCCTCCATTATCTTTTTAAAACGCATATTTAATATTGTTCTCTTCCTGAAAACTTTGACGTCCCCAGATTTCCCACGTAGTAACGTGACATTTCATCAGCCTGTCATCGGAACGCTCTAGTTCCCTGGTTCCAGGCTGCATTCCCAGCGTCGTCCTCTTACCATTTCACCTGCCTTCCAGCCGTGACCTTTCACAGACCTGTGCTTCTTTGTACTGTGCCTTCTTCCTGTAAAAGTTCTTTTCACACTGAAAACCCACTCCTAATATTTATTAGTGTTTATGTACTGGTGTCACATACAGACATATTAGAATGCCCTACTGGATTTTGCACCCTTAGAAAACAGAGACTGTGTTTTGTTTTGTTTTGTTTTGTGTTTATATACCCCTAATTGCTATCTTTGTATAGTTGCTAGCAAGCGTCTAGTAAGTATTGAATTAAATTGATGTATTTTAGAGAATATGAATATATGTGTGCATATGCATCTATCTATCTATCTATCTATCTATCTATCAATCTATCTACCTATCATCTATCTATCTATCTTCTATCTATCTATCTATCATCTATCTATCTATCTATCTAATCCATCTATCCTCCAGGAACTTGCAGTCCATTAATTGTAGTAGGTAGCTATTAATTACAATGCATTGTCACTATTAGAATAATTGCAAAAAATTTTACCTGCCATTAAGGGATTTAATAGTGTAGTAGAGGAATGATATAACAGTAAGTTAAAGAGATAAAGAAGATGAAAAAAGACGAGATTGTTTTAAAAAGGCATCAGGGTAATTGGTTGGTTGATTGAATCCCTTTCTTGTTCTAAAAGTATTCAAAATAGCTTATAAAATAATGTAAAAGACATCAAATAACTTTAAAATGTATATGTGAGATGAAAGCGTAACAGAGATAAGGGCTATCACTTGAGTTGGATGTTGAAAGATCAATAGAATTTTGGATATTGCATGAAAAAAAACTGAGGTGTCGATGAGGACATCAGAAATTGAGATAGAAAGATGTTGAAAGAGTTCATGATAGATAACCTCAAACCACTCAAAATAGGACAGGGTCTTAAAAGACTGAGGGTTGTAAAGATAAGATTAGAAACTTGGAGAATTGTTATCAGGGAAGTTTTATGGGAACCCCTCCTACCCCCTCAAAAAAGAATTGCCACACAAGTACAGTCTATCAGTGGTTAAATAATGTGACTCTATAGAGACCTCAACACAGTCGCCTGACATTTTCCGACAGTTTGGCAGCTCAGTTTCAGGAATAGAGACAGCCTGAGGAATTGCCATGGAAGCAGTGATGGCAGAAGTGTGGCCGGGGGGGCTTGGGGTACAGGTGTCTGTATCCTCCGCCGGCTTCACAGCCTTTCCTCCTGGTACGGATGATGGGCTATCAGGATGCCCCACCTGCCTCCACCAGTTTTCCTTCTCCTCTTCTGTATCTCAAACTCCCTCTCTAGTATTTTCCTTTCTTCTGCACATAAACGTGCTTAAGTGTCTCCTATTATGAAGAGAAAGAAGAAAATAAAGCAACTCTCCCTTGATCCTGCTGCTCCTCCAGCTGTGCTCCAAATTTTCTCCTCCCTTTCTCATTCAAACTTCTCAAAATTAGCCCGTATTCACTGTCTCCACTCCCTTCACTTCTCAGTTCGTTTTGATCTGGCTTTTGTTCCCACAATTCTGAAAGGACTCCTCCTGTGACCCCTCATGAGCTGCTCCAAAGGCTCTTTCCACTTCTCTTAGGGTCTCTCTGCCATGCTTAACAGCTGGTTCCTGTCCTCATCTGTGAAACTTTACCCTCCTGGCTTCTGTGACAATATGCTCGCCTCTTTTCTCTCCCTCGTTCCTGGTGTCCCCTGTGGGTGCTTTCATCCATCTCATGGTTACAGCTAGATCCCAATCACCCCGAAATCTACAACTCCAGCCCAAGCCCCTCCCCAAACTTCAGCCTGCTCTCACTGCCTGCTGACACCCCCACCTGGCACTCCCAAAGGCCCCGAACCACATCCAAAACAGAACATGCCATTCTGCCGACTGCACCTCCAAAATCTCTACCGCCTCCTGAAGTCTGTTTCTCACCTGACCCCTTCACCCTCAGTCACCCAAACAAGAGACCTGACAACGTCCTTGCTCCTCGCCTCCACTTGCTCCTACGTTTATCCAGTAAGTCCAGGCAGTTTTAACTCTTTAGTATTTCTTTAATATAGAACCATCCTTATTACTGCAGCCCTAGTTCATTCAGGCCATCATTGTTTCTTGTAGTAATTGCTGCGAGAGCTTCTTAAACAGGGTCTAGCTTCTAGCCTCCAGTTCTATCCCTTCAGCTCCACACTTCAGATAGCCACTGGTCTGTGCTCTCTGAGTTGTAAATCCAATCATCTTTCCAGGCGTTGGTTTCCAGGCTGCAGGGAGCTACAGGATGAAACTCACTTCGCGTCTCAGTGATTCTAGGTTTACAAGGTTCACTACTTGGTCTTTCTCGCCCTGTGTCTTCAGCCTGATTACTAGGGGGCTGCATGCTGGTTTGCACTCTCACTACATTGTTTCTAGTCTCAGCGTCTTTGTTCATGCTATAACCAATCCGTACAAGGCCCATCTCTCCCTGTCTCTACCATTTTCTATATCCTGGCTAACGTTGACTCATCGGTTAGTAGGAAACAAAGACATCACCCTCCTCAAAAGGTCTTTCCTGATCCATGCCTATGAACTTTTCAGGAATCTTTTCTCTGTGTAGCCATAATTATTGCACTTGCTGTCATAAGAAGATAATTATACATTTATGCGCCTTCTTCCTCCCCACCTCCATCCACCCTCATTGACTTTGAGCTGCTTTAGGAGAGAGAACCTCTTAAGCACTTTTGGATGCTCAGTGCTTAACAAAGTATGTGCAGCATGGTAAGCCTTCAGTAGATGTGAAATGATATGTAAGTGAATGAGAGAATGAGTGACTGAATGAATGGATGGAGAGATACATAAATAAGTAAATAAATAAATAAAGGAGCCCCAGAAGACCAGGCAAGTTACAATATTTCTCATTATCCTCATTATTTTAAGACACCCCACAGGATTACAAATGGAAAGTATATCTAGTTAACATCTAGTGAAGTATCCGTATTAGGGTTAAATGACCTTCATAGTTTCCAAAGGAATGGCCCCCATTTCTCTTACCCTATGGGAAGGAATAGATACAATTACAGGTGGCTAGATAGAGCGTGAGCTGTTTAATGGGTCAGCCCAACTCTGCTCCCTCACTGAGCTTACAGATCTGATGCAGGTATATCTGTGGAGTGAGGCAGTGACCAGGCGATTATACAAAACTTGCATGCTGGGAGCATACCCAGGTACATAATTTGTGAGACCCAGTGCAAAATAAAAACGTAGGGCTCCTTATTTTAAAAGCAGGGTAAAAATACCACTAAAATTACATGTAAATTTTCTCCCTTTCTTCCTTAGTCTTTTTCTGGACTTGCCACAGTGTTTTTAATTTACTATTTAATGCCCTTAGTAAAGAAAAATTAAAATTTTATGCAATTAGCATGAATTTTGCCACTTTTTATATTGCGCGATGTCAATTTTAAATGCAAATTTTGGAAATGCCAATTAGGTTGGTGCATAAGTAATTGCGGTTTGTGCAATTATTTTAAACCTTTTAAAACCGCAATGACTTTTGAACCAACCTAATAACTCATAGGCAGAATCACCAAAATTACACAATTCCTATTTTGTGACTTTAATCCAGAGGGTGTCTTGAGCTGGCCAAGACAAACATAAACCAAACTCAAGAGGTTAAAGGTTAGCGGGAAGGAAGGAGAAGGCCCCCAGGCATAGCACCAGCCGAGGGAGCACTGTCAGGCATCAGACAGTAGCAGGGAGAGTACAGACCCTCACTGACCTGCCCGCCAATGCAGGCGCAGGGGCCTCATGCAGACCCTGACACCTGCTGAGCCCCACCTCCCACAGCCCCCAGACCAACGAGCAGCACCTCGGCCTGGGCAGTCTGGGGAAGGCAAGCCAGGTGTCCCTTTCCCAGGGGCCTGTCTCTCCAACCCATGGGAGACAGGGGATCTCCAAGGATTTTTAAATCTCTGTATCTGTGCCAGGACATGCTAGGTACCTAGGTCAAGGATAAACGTGGGCCCACTGCCCACCAGATGTGCCCACGTGCCTCCAGAGTCTGAGGGTGATCGGGAACATGTTGCCCCATCCGAGGTGCCCTAGAGTTGAGTGTCTGACCCTGTCCTTGCCTGTGTCAGTCCCAGACCCCTGCTGGGAGAGGAGAGCAGAGCAGCATCGGGTTGGGACCAGGTAGAACGGGCAAGTGCAAGCAGGGCCCATGGCCAGGAAGCAGTGAGGAGGTTTTCAGGGAAACCCGTCCCTGAGATGTGGTGAGGAACCCCAACACATACTCCACTGTCCCATCAGTCTTCCCTAACGAAATGCAAATTCAAAGAAAAAATTATGAAGAATTGAAGACAGCAGGCACAGAGCATTAAACCCCAAGCACAGGAACCTGTGTGAGGGGCACTATGGGACGCCCCCTTGAGCATCTTGCTCATGGCCGCACAGCTAAGTAAGCGGCAGAGCTAGGAATAAAACCGACATTTTTTCCCACCACGCATGCTGCCTCTTTCAGTATAGACTATTTCTGGCAAAACAACATGAAACTAGAAGATTTCCAGCTCTATGTTCTTCACACAAAAAAAAAAAAAAAATGGGGAAAAAGTAGTTCCTAGCAGGCATGCTTTATTTTTAGGAATTTTACTTTATAGTTTTTAAAACAACTTCGTAAGCATTATGTACCACGTCCCTAACAGGTAAGTGTCATTGTTATCTCCATTTACAGATGAAGAAAGGAAGCCACCTGGTCTTGAGTCGCTCTGCTATTAAAGAGCAAAATTGGAACATGAGCCCAAGAGCTCTGAATTCCATATTGCTTTTATTAATTTCCAATCTCTCAGTAGAGATTGCAGGGAAGGGAGTTAATGCAGACTACTGGAGAGACTCCATCCATCTACGTCCAATTCCATGAAGAAGACACTTGTCTAGGCACTAGAGGATATGGGGGTATCTGATTTTCTGCTTCCACAATCCACTTTATTGTCCCCTTGTTTGCCATAGCAGCTCTACCACTTGCTGTGTGATCTCAGTCAAGTTCCCAGTTATTTCTAAGCTTTCAGTTTTCTCATCTGTAAAATGGGGATATTAATAGGAATATCTATTATATTGAATTGTTCTGAGGATTTAAGCAGTGCCTGGCTCACAGTCAACACATTGAATATTAACAACTGTTGTTATTATTATTATTATTATTATTATTATTATTATTTCAGTTGGTACAGCTGGCTGAGCTCAAGTCCTTGTCCTCTCTCATCATTATGTAAATATACCGTGTTTCCCCGAAAATGAGACCGGGTCTTATATTAATTTTTGCTCCAAAAGACGCACTAGGGCTTATGTTCCAGGGATGTCATCCTGAAAAATCATGCTAGGGCTTATCTTCCAGTTAGGTCTTATTTTCGGGGAAACACGGTATCTCTTAATACTGAACACTCACTTGAAGAAAATGCTCCCCTCAAGCAAGGAGAATTCTTCATCAGACAATATGAATGTCTGAGTAGATTTACTTTCTGCTAGAACCTCAAGATCAGATGCTATGTTAGAAGGGAATATCTGGTCCAACTTTATCATTTCTAGTTGAGAAAATTAAGTCCCATAGACGTGAAATGACTTTTCCAGGTTTATACAATTAATTAGAGATAAGCCAGGACTCCTAATTCAGTGCTTATTTCCAATGAATGTTGCTTCTGTGAGACGAAACACAACTCCATTGCTATCATTGCCTTGAAATACACAGCTGCTTTTTCATAATGCAGAGTGATTATGAGAACTGTATATTCTTATTTTGTTCATTGAAATTGATCTTGATGGTCATTATAATGATCATTATGCCATCAATAATAATTTAAATTCATTTGTGTTCCTTGTACACATAATTGAAGGATATACCAGTATTATTTTCACAGTATGTTCTCTTTCTCTCTGCCGGATAGGAAGTATTTCTGAGCCATATGGGATCCTAATTCTCTGAATGCTTTTAGATTATCAGATGTCTCAACTGACAGTTCTGGATGAAAATCAAATCATGAGGATTTGCAAAACTGAAAAAAATTAAGAACATTTTGATGCTATCATGTACCGGAAATTCCATCTTTATCTTTTCTTCAATTAGGAAAAAATATCTGACATTCTAAATATTAGACTTTTCAGCTCAAACTTTTCAATCCATTTTCTACAAACTTAGTAATCTTTAGGCTGGTGTTTTTATAAATCTATGCTTCACATTTTTACTTATGCATTCATTCTTTCAAGTTTTTATTTTAGTCAGAGTTTAGCAGACAGGTGATAGGGGACATGCAAAGATGCTTAAGGCATAATCATTTCTCCCCCCCAAAATTTGCTATCCAGTGAAGAATATAAGACATATAACACCAAGTAGAAATAAATAAGAGACTCTGGCCTATTTAGCAGCTGCTCTAACCTAGTCAAAATGTGCTCCTCTTTAATAATGCTCAATTTAATATGAAGAACTTTATAGTGGGTTTGCTACCAGTTGAATATTTTAGAAGTAAAACCCAAGAACTTCTCTCTTTAATTAAAAAAAATTAGACAAGGAGACATTGATATTCACTATAAGAAAGGACAGCTCCCTTTTCTTTCTCTCATCATTCTGATTGAGTACTATTATTTAGTGAGTAAAATGAGGAGAGAGTATCCTTCATGGTATAGATGTTATACAAAGGAAAGGAGTGTTTGTGTCTCTTGCATAAATTTTCCCTTTGAATTCAACCCAAGGCCAAATGGTGGAGCCAGACCCCTTCACAACAGCCCAAGGAACTCTTCTTAGTTGGGATTTTGCTCAGCTCTTAGTTTAAGCCCTTGGTTGGGTTAGTCTCCTGCCTGTCTAACCCACAGTGACTGTTTCCTCACACTTAATTCCAGGGTTGTATGTCTTAGTCCATTTGGGCTGCTATAACAAAATACCATAGGTAAGGTGGCTTATAAGCAACATAAATTTATTTCTCACAGTTCTGGAAGCTGGAAGTCCAAGATCAAGTCACCGGCAAATTAGGCAACTGATGATGGCCCACTTCCTAGTTCATAGATGACCATGTTTTCTCCATGGTCCTCACACGTGGAAGGGGCAAAGGAGCTCTTGGAAACCTCTGCTATAAGTCACCCTCCCCTCAAGACCTATGCATCTCCCAAAATCCACCTCCAAGTACTATCACAGTGGCTACTAGGTTTCAACATATGCGTTTTGAGGGGACCCAAGCATTCAGTCTACTATAGCGTAGTACAAGTGAGTTTTCCCACCACTAAATTTTAAAAATGAAGCAAGCCAAAATAGAGTTTTCATGGGGGGAAAAGTGATTTTTCTGCTGAAGACAGTTTAAGAAAAATGTCTTCAAAACTAAAAGTAAATAAGGAGAAAAGTCAAGAATATTCTGGTCAACTGCTTCAATAGGGAAATCATCATTCACTGCCCACCAGAGGCGTTCCAGGTTACAACGCACCTGGCCACACACCGGGCATCTCAAGGGTTCAGGGCAGAGGCCAGCCTAGCATAACCCCAAAAGGTCTCATTGTTTCTACTCTGTTAAGATTAGAACAGAGTAGACGAGGAGTCCCTCAGTGGGCAAATTCTGTCACACGTCTAATCATGGCTTCAAGTGAGGCTGAGAACATGTAGTTTGTCCAACCTCCATACTAGAAGGTAGCAAGGGAGAATGGGGTCAGCCTGTCCGTAACGGCTGCCACAACCTAGGAATAGAATTGCTGAGGCCATGGAGAAAAAAAAGTTTACATTTTAATTGGTATTACTGAACTCAGTCTCTACCTACAGTTGTGTCAATTTACAGCCTATATCAAAGACCATTCAGACTTTCATCTTTGCCATCTGGCTTTTCTTTTTAATTCAATCAAAAAATTATATTTAGTTTGGAAACTTGACCCCGGTTCCCATGGTTCTCCAATAGGTCATATTTCATTACATCCCCCTCAGATTTTGATGTTTCTGAGCTGTCATTTCAAGTTTGGTTGTTGAGGTCAACTTCCGTATCACCCAATTCCTCCACCATTTTCCACATCATAGCCAGTTAAAAACGTAAGTCAGTTTATGTCCTTCAATGCTTTTCATTGCACTTAGAATGGAATCAAAGTTCTTTTCAGGATCTGCAGGGCCCTGAAAAATCTATGCCTTGTTTTCCCCTCCAAGATTCTCTTTCTACTCAGTCACCAAATCCAAATCTTACTGTCCCTCTGTCCCTAGAATGCACCTGGCTCTTTTCTCACCTCAGTGCTTTTGCACCTGCTGTTCCTTCTGCCCTGGATGCCCTTCTAATGGCTCTTCTCAAGGTTGGACTGCTCCCTCTAATCCTTCACATTTCAACTTCCATGCACTTTCTCAGAGAGGCTTTCCTGACTGGTCTTTCTAACATAGGTCTCCCTTGCAGTTTTGTTTGTTGTTTGTTTGTTTTTTACCGCAACACTGTATTAATTTCCTTTAGAGAAGTTTTTACTAGCTCTGTGATCTTGGACAAACGATTAGCTTCTCTGTGTCTTCACTTCTTCATTTGTAAGCAATGGTAGTAATTGTACCAACCTCAGGGGTTGTTGTGAGCAGTAAACAATGTAAAACATTTAATAGTGCTTTGCATATATAAAACTTTGCTAAATGATAATTACTTGTATTACTTTTTATTTGGTTATTTTCCTGTTTTCTCCACTCAACTGTGAATTCTAAAAGTAGAGGGACCTTTTATGTCCTGTTTTCAGTGTGTCCCAGGACCTAGCCCAGTGCCAGGCACATAAAAAGTGCTCACAAAATGTTACTTAAACAAATATATGTTGAATAAATGAATGAGTGGCAGCTCATTTCCAACATTCAGTGGCCTCCTTTCTAAGGCTGCCAGATTCAACAAATAAAAATACACAATCCCAGATAAATTAGAATTTCTTTATTTTGTCTGGCGACTCTACTTCCCTCACTACCACCTTCACCCTTAATAAGCAACACTTTCTCTCTCTCCTTCTCTCCCTGCCTTTCTCTTCCTCTTTGTTCCTCTCCTGTTAAGTTTATTTGGCTATTTCTGAATCTAGTTCTCAGGGTCAGGAGACCCCATCAGCTTTAAATCTGAAGGTATCTGATTCTTGAGTACAACCGTCCCTTTGATGGACTAATGAGTCACCTTTACGATGAGCTACCAGTTCCCAGAGGACTATCTTATCCACCTGCACCATCAGACTCCATCAGCCTGGCTAGCCTGCTCGGGGGACTGCAATGGACTGTCTCTCCTCTGGATTCAGAACACATTAAATTAGGGACACAAAACTTGTTTCACAAACTTGTTCCCAGACATTGTCTACTTGATTAACTCATTTTCAGACATCCTCCCTCCTAAATCCTGGCTTTAAAAGAGACCTAAAGGAAAGGTCACCAAACTTGGCCCTGACCCTAAAAACTTCACTTTCCCAGTTGGCCAGCCAGTCAGTTTGACAAAGCTCTCCAGAAGAGCTGAGAAGTGTGGACACCATGCTGTTGCTTCCCACCTCCCAGCATAGTCCTGGCTCAGAACAAGGCAAGTTACCTGACATCACCAATTAACATGCTTGGCTCTAGATTACCCTAATGTAGGTGGGAGAAGAACTAACTGCATAATTTTTCAGGAGGTAATTTATTTGAAATAAATATGTTGGAGAAACTATGGCAGTTGCTCTCAGTGGTCTGTCAGTATATCTGTAAGGCTGTGTGTAAACATAGGGACTTAATTCTTGGCAGTGTATCCATTGACTGGAATCTCCATCCAGAAAATGTCCCCTGGGCTAAACACTGGTTCTCTTTCTATAGTAAAGGAAGCATGAACGTCAGAGTCTGGCAGGTTGTAACACTGATCCCAGATTCATCAGATACTAACTGTATGCACTTGGCTAAATTGTTTCACAGCTCTCAGGCTCGGTTTCCTTGTCTATGAATGGAAGATACTACTACATATAAGATTGTTGTAAAGTTTATAAGCAAGGTGGGCAATGTACCTGGTACTCATGAATGCCAAATGGCTGGTAGTGAATCATTTTCAGCGCTTTTTCTTGCTTTGTCCTGTGTAGCTCTGTTAGTCCTGCCTTGGAGCAAATTCTTTCTGCTTCTGTCAAGAGGAGCCCTTCCTTTCGGAGCTCTGTATCACCAGGGAGAGGACATTTGCAAGGGGAGCCTGTTGTAAATATAAAGGTGCCATGTTCCTCTTCTGTTAAGAGCAGGGTGTCCAAAAGAACCAAATCGCTGCTCACTTTTCTCTTGTGAGACACTGGAGAATGTTCAGCATATTAGATGGGAGAACAAAATCATTCTTGCCAAGATCATGTGCAGCCTACCCAAGGAAAATTTCTTTTAAAACTTCACAGCTTGTGATTGGAAAAGGACACAGGACAGCCGCTCACTGTTTTCCTTTCATCTCTACTTTGGGCAAGCTCTTCTGATAGCTCTCCTGTCACATGCAGTTTGCAGCCCAGGGGGAGCGCAGGGAACAGAACACAGGTGTGCCCCAACCCCATCCCCACCCCCTGCTCACATTCAGCTGCTGGGAAGGACCAGTTAAAGATTTTAATATCCGCCCTACCCTTTTGGGGATGGTGTAACCCAGCTAGACATCACACTTCAAAAGAGAGGGAAGTTAAAGCTTTGCGGTTAGTTAGGGAACAGTAAGACTAGAAATACCCCCAGGTTCCTGCCAACCCTGATTCGGTGATTCAGTGAACAGAAAGGACGGGAGCAGAGGATGGAAGACGAGGTCAGGCAGCTTTCCAAATTCTCTTCTATAGCGGGAATCAGTGTGGCTTTAAAACTGTAAAATCAAATGTAAAATACATTGGGACACTTGCTTTCAAATGTGAATTTCATAGGGCTCTAAAGGAAAATGCAAACCGTTTAGGTCTAGCCACTTTTTTTATTGAACATTTTCTCTCCTATACTAACCCCACTGGACGTGTATTGGGTAATAGTTATGACACTCTATTCAGCTATGGGGGCAAGTTATTTACGTACCTACCTCATAGAGTTGTTGTGAGAATTAAATAAACTAATACGTCTAAGGCATTTAGAACAGTGCCTGGCACAGAATAAGTCAATAATTGTGCAATTTACTTCATGCTAACTTATACCAACAGCTATTAGTGTGAAAATTCAAAGAAGACAATAGGTGTTATAAGCTTTATACTTTCCGATGTATGTATCTGGAGAAAAATAAGAGCATCAAAATAAAATTTGTTCACATCAGCTTTTCTTCTTGTAGGGCTTAGGGATTAGCAGCCTTGAAAATGAATAGGCTCCCTCTCTTGCAGCTATAAAATTTTGGACCACAACAGCACAAATGACTTTGCAGTCTTTTATAAATGCATAGATAGATAGATAGAGATAAAATTCTAAAACCTACATGAACACGTCTCAAATGAATCATAATTATAATTTATGATATCACCAAATCTTGCTCAATATTTTTACAAATAAATACCTAATTACCTAAATTCCATCGCTCTTTCTGTAGCTTCAGAACAGATGTTTCAAAGGGGAGATAGGCTTGAAAAATAATGAGGGAAGAAAATGATAGTATAACACTATTGTGATCATGTTAACTGTTAAATACTAATCTTAAAAAAGTAAGTCTGTCAATAGTTTAGTGGTTACCAGAGGGTAATGGGGCTGCGGGGTGGGAGATGAGGGTAAGGGGGATTAAATATATGGTGATGGAAGCAGAACTGACTCTGGGTGGTGAACACACAATGGGATTTATAGATGATGTAACACAGAATTATACACCTGAAATCTATGTAATTTTACTAACAATTGTCACCCCAATAAATTAAAAAATGTAAGTCTGAGATACAACTTATTAAAATACGTAACTTACATGTATAAGATGTTTTCTAACTTATTGCTCTCTAACTTATTGCTTAAATGTGGCTTTATTTGAATCATTAATTTATGTGGTCTGAAGAATCTAGAAAACTTTCTTCATAAGCTAAAATCATGAAAGTTTAGTTATGAACAAGAAATTTCATGGCAGTAAACAGAATATGTTCAAATGGATGGCTAAGGTAGAGAGGTGAAAAATGTATAATGAGTATCTTTTCCACTGCCATTTCTTTAGTGTGAGAGAGGGAATTAAAATCGGAAGAAGCACATTATCTATTATCTGATCACTTATGGTAACCATGTTTCTGCATGATAAACTAAATAAAGCTTTGTTTCAGCATTGATAGGGGAATTATAAATCTGGTATTTATCATAATAATGATTATCATAATAATGCAGAAAAGACATGCATTGGGTATACTGTGAACTGATATCAAATTGACTCACTGCCTTTATAAAAGCTAAGAGGTAGCATTGTTAGTCCAAGAAAACTCGTATATGCAGGTTTTCCCTGCTATCCGAAAGTAGAGTGTGCCTATGAAAACTTCTGTAAGTGGAAATGGCATACAGTGGAGAAGCAGTTATCATTAATTTATATAGGAAAATTTTTGAGTGTTCCCAGACCCAAAATTCAACACATGCATAATGTCTTTATTTCGTTCAGCATGATTGGAATGCTTAATTATGTCCAGTTTTACACTAACCATTAACACCCTTATGAGCTCTCTTAGGCTCTTCTGATACCTTAGGACACGTGTTGCTTGTTAATGGATGAACAAAATAAGGGAGACAAAGCACAGATGCTCACAGACACAGTTCAAAGCTATGGCCCTGGATGCTGAGATGCTGAGTGTGGTTCCCGGGGAAGGAGCTTGGTGGGGCCACTCTGGATGCTGGGGGCGCCGCTGTCTCTATACTGGCTCCCTGCAAAACAAACACGGAACGCTATTTTGAATGTTCACCTTTTTTCATAAAAGCGAAAATCCTCTTGGGATTTCTTTCAGTTAATGGAAACAGGTACTAATGTAGGTCTTTCACAAAAGCGAAGTGGTGTAACCTGAACTTTCGAAACGCAGGGGATATCTGTAGTTTTATGCCACTGTGTCATTTATGGTGTAAAAAATTATCTTAGAAATAAACTAAAATGCGTGTCTTTCCATGTGTGAGTTTGCAAGACCTTGGTGTCATTCTGTTATACAAATATTCTATTTTAAGTATTTAAGGTCACATCACAAACTGTGGCGAAGAATCATTTAGTTCAATATAGAGCAAAAGAAATTTTCTCCAACAGCATCTTCTCGATTTTTTTTCAGTCTTTGACTAACGAGAGAATAAGTAACATTGAACTCAAGCTTATATTAAGAAGAAAACAGTTCTCTATGGTCCTTGACTATGTTTCCCTAGCATTTTATAGAATATTCAATGTGAAGAAAAGGTTTCTAAATGAATATGATATGTATGGTACTAAGGTTGTGAAAGTAAGAAACCTCTTCAAGCTGGAGTTCTAAGCAGAAGTAATCAGTACAGATATTTTTGAGACATGATTTCTTTTTTTTTTTTTTTGGGGTGACAGTTATTAGTAAAATTACATAGATTTCAGGTGTACAATTCTGTATTACATCATCTATAAATCCCGTTGTGTGTTCACCGCCCAGAGTCAGTTCTCCTTCCATCACCATATATTTGATACCCCTTACCTTCATCTCCCACCCCCCAATCCCCTTACCCTCTGGTAACCACTAAATTATTGTCTATGTCTATGAGTTTTTGTTTCTCATTTGTTTGTCTTGTTCTTTTGTTGTTTTTGGTTTATATACCACATATCAGTGAAATCATATGGTTCTCTACTTTTTCTGTCTGACTTATTTTGCTTAGTGTTATACTCTCAAGATCCATCCATGTTGTCACAAATGGTCCTATTTCATCTTTTCTTACCACTGAATAGTATTCCATTGTGTATATATACCACAACTTCTTTATCCATTCATCTATCGAAGGACATTTTGGTTGTTTCCATGTCTTGGCCACCATAAAAAAAAGCTGCAATGAACATTGGAGACCATATGTCTTTATGGATAAATGTTTTCAGATTTTTTGGGTAGATACCCAGGAGAGGGATTGCTGGGTCATATGGTAATTCTATTCTTAACTTTTTGAGGAACGTCCACACTGCCTTCCATAGCGGCTGCACCAGTCTGCATTCCCACCAACAGTGTATGAGGGTTCCTTTTTCTCCACAGCCTCTCCAACACTTGTTACTATTTGTCTTGTTGATGACAGCCATTCTGACTGGTGTAAGGTGATATCTCATTGTGGTTTTTATTTGCATTTCTCTGATGATTAGTGATGTTGAACATTTTTTCATATGTCTATTTGCCATTTGTATGTCCTCTTTGGAGAAATGTCTCTTCAGGTCCTCTGCCCATTTTTCAATTGGATTGTTTGTTGTTTTGTTGTTGAGTTGTATGAATTCCTTGTATATTTTGGATATTAGCCCCTGATCAGAGGCTGTTTGCAAAAATCTTCTCCCATTCAGTTGGTTGACTCTTTTGTTGATGGTTTCTTTTGCCGTGTAAAAGCTTTTAAGTTTGATATAGTCCCATGCATTTATTTTAGTTTTTACTTCCCTTACTTTTGGAGTCAAATTCATAAAATGCTGTTTGAACCCAAGGTCCATGAGTTGGTGGGAGTGCAATGGACCATTTTTTCTTCTATGCAGTTTATTGTTTCAGGTCTTATGCTTAAGTCTTTGATCCATTTTGAATTAATTTTGGTACATGGTGACAGATAGCAGTCCAGTTTCATTCTTTTGCGCGTGGCTATCCAATTCTCCCAGCCCCACTTATTGAAGAGGCTGTCTTTTCTCCATTGTATGTTTTTTGCTTCTTTGTCAAAAATTATCTGTCCATATTTACGTGGTTTTATTTCTGGGTTCTCAATTCTATACCGTTGGTCTATGTTTCTCTTTTCTGCCAATACCATGCTGTTTTCATTATTGTAGCCTTGTAGTACAAGCTAAAGTCAGGGAGTGTGATACCTCCAGTATTGTTCTTTTTTCTTAAGATTGCTTTGGCTATTCAGGGTCTTTTGTGGTTCCAAACAAATCTGATGATTTTTTTGTTCTATTTCTTTAAAAAATGCCATTGGGATTTTGATGGGGATTGCATTAAATCTGTATATTGCTTTGGGTAATATGGCCATTTTAACTATGTTGATTCTTCCAGTCCATGAGCACGGAATGTCTTTCCATTTCTTTGTGTCTTCTTCAATTTCTTTTAAAAATGTCTTATAGTTTTCAGCATATAGGTCTTTCACATCCTTGGTTAAGTTTATTCCTAGGTATTTTATTCTTTTTGCTGCAATTGCAAAAGGAATTGTTTTTGTATTTCTTTTTCTGAGATTTCATGGTTAGTATATAGGAATGAAATGGACTTTTGTACGTTGATTTTGTAGCCAGCAACTTTACTGTATTCGTTGATTGTTTCTAATAGCTTTTTGGTGGAGTCTTTAGGGTTTTCTATATATAGCATCATGTCATCTGCAAAGAGTGACAATTTAACTTCTTCATTCCCAATTTGGATGCCTTTTATTTCTTTCTCTTGCCTGATTGCTCTGGCAAGGACTTCCAACACTATGTTGAAAAGCAGAGGTGATAGGGGACAGCCCTGTCGTGTTCCTGAATGTAGAGCAAAGGGCTTCAGTTTTTCACCATTAATTATGAGATTAGCTGAGGGCTTGTCATATATGGCCTTTATTATGTTAAGGTATTTTCCTTCTATACCTATTTTATTAAGTGTTTTAATCATAAATGGATGTTGTATCTTGTCAAATGCTTTTTCTGCATCAATTGATATAATCATATGATTTTTGTCCTTTATTTTGTTTATGTGATGTATCACATTGATGGATTTGCGGATGTTGAACCATCCTTGTGCCCCGGGGATGAACCCCACTTGGTTGTGATGAATAATCTTTTTAATGCATTGTTGTATTCGATTTGCTAGAATTTTGTTTAGGATTTTTGCATCTGTATTCATCAGAGATATTGGTCTGTAGTTTTCTTTTTTTGTGTTGTCCTTACCAGGTTTTGGTATCAGGGTAATGTTGGCCTCATAAAATGAGTTAGGGAGTATTGTCTCTTCTTCAATTTTTTGGAAGAGTTGAGCAGGATTGGTATTAGATCCTCTTTGAAGGTTTGGTAGAATTCACTAGTGAAGCCATCTGGTCCAGGACTTTTGCTTTTGGGAAGGTTTTGGATGACTGATTCAATTTCGTTACTGGTGATCGGTCTGTTTAGATTTTCCAGTTCTTCATGGTTCAGCCTAGGAAGGCTATATGTTTCTAAGAACTTGTCTGTTTCTTCTAGGATATTGAATTTGGTGGCATATAGTCCTTCATAGTATTCTTGGATGATCCTTTGTATTTCTGTGGTGTCCATGGTAACTTCCCCTTTTTCATTTCCGATTTTGTTAATTAGTGTCTTTTCTCTTTTTATCTTAGTGAGTCTAGCCAAGGTTTGTCAATTTTGTTAATCTTTTCAAAGAACCAGCTCTTTGTTTGAGACATGATTTCAATAAATAGCTACTCTATTTCTAATGGATCATTAAGTATAAAACACTACTTTTTATTTTATTGGTTATCTTCTTTGTTTATCACAGCTGCACAAACTTCAATACATAAGTTATTCTCCTTATGGTCAGAGGAATTTCAGCTTTCAAGCTCTCGGTACATAAATATTAGATTATTTTTCTTAATTCCATAATTTAAGAAAGCAATGAAGACTCCCTGGATTAGACATTTCTTGTATTAAAGGAACATCTCTTCTGAAAACCATTGTCTTGGGCCTTCAATACTTCTAGTAAGTCATTGACTAAACAATGTTATCTACTGATTATTATCCCCTAGACAATCTCTCCAATGTGCCAGGTTGTGTGCTAAGAAAATAATAACTTCTCAATCGGACTTGTCGTTTTGATAGCACAGATTTCTAGGCCCATAATAAAGAAACACTAATGAAAGTAGAGCCAGTTACTAATTTGTTTTAATGACTAAAAAATGAGAAGAGAATTTGCTAAAGATCCTAAATTTAGTGTTCATGAACTTTCACTAAGCAGCACATCAATTATATCTTGAGAATGATTCATGAGTATTTTTGGTTACTTGTTGCATCACCATTTTGCCCCATCGATGTGATTGAACCACAGTTTCAATGTCTTCAACTGTAGGGAAGCACTGTCAGATAGAACTTGCTATGATTATGGAAGTGTTCTAAATGTGCACTGTCCAATACAGTAGCCACCGGCCACATATGGCCAATGAGTCCTTGACATAGATTGAAAAAGAGCAACTAGAGATGGCAATTGGGTGGTCATTCTTAACATTTGGCAGAGAAAGTCTATGGAATTAACGGGGTAGAAGCCTTTTGTGGTGTGCTGAGGAGCAACTGGTAAAAGAGGAAGTAGAGACAGCGTGTGTGCTGGGGAGAGGAAGAGACAGAGAATGCAGTGTAGTAGGTGATTTAAGCACAAGCTGGACACAATGGAGCTCTACTCCAAAAACCATTGGTCTGGCAGTTATGTGAGATGGATGGAGGAGAGAGAAAGCTAGAGTTTACGCTTAGCTTTTATCAAGGAAAAAAAGAGTTAAGCTGAGTTTTTTTTTTAACATTTAGTGAAGGCAAGTGACAATGTGAGAATAAATTCCAGCTTCCTAGGAAAAATGGAAATGTTTATTGTCCTTGATAGTGCAACTGCTACCCAAGTGCAAACAAAATGGTTAGTTGTAAGACTTGAAACGTTAGATTTTTCTCTGAAAACCTGTAAGAATCCATAACACTACAAAAATAAGGTATGCTATCATTTCTTTTAATAAGAAACTGTATAAGTTCCTAGTGCTGATGAATTTGTCAAAAACAAAAAAAAAACAGAAAAAAAAACCCACAACCATGCATGTTTGCCCTACTCCATAATTACTTCTTAAAGCTAACTTTAGGCTACAAGTTCTGAAACAATAAAAGGTAATTTCATTATACAACTTATATTTACTAATGATACTAATCAAAACTTGGACATGACAGAAATCATAGCATTTTAGACCTGAATGGATGTTCGTCAAACTGCTTCATTTTATGGGTGAGGATCAGAGGCCTAGAAGTAACGTGTGACTTAGCCAAGTTTACCCAGAGAAGACTGGAACCCCTGTCTTTAGATTCCAAGCCTGGTGCTGTTTTGAAAAAAGACTGGCTAGATGGGGCACCAGGATATTTTTGGTATCCCTATCTTTTACAATAAGAGAGAAAATAGAACTTTTCTAACAGCAGGCCTCACTGGGAACAGTGAATCCTTTTCTTTACATTTCTACTATTAGTACCATCCCCCCTTGGGCACATTCTCACCATTTGTATTGTGCTTCCCATAATTTTCAATCATTGTTCAAAAGTGCTTGGTAATTATCCAATATGCCAGGCAATTTGACCCAAGGAGAACATGTCTGACTTCCTTACAATTCTTCAAAAAGATTCCCCTCCTACTGAAGCTCGAGAAGATGGTATGCTGAGAGTTTAGAGGAAGAAAAGTGGTCTTTAAGGTTTCAGTTCCTCAAATCATTGCAGCATTCAAACACTGAAATCAAGTTTTCAGGATGACCTGTAGATAAAAACTAATTCAGACTAAAGGATCCTGGTGTGTTTTGTGTTTGTACAAAGAAACCAGGTTCTGCATTTTGTATGAGCAGAACTTGTAGGCTGGTTATTTAGTCCGTGGAAACCCTGGTAATGGTCGAAAATAGAGAGAGAGAGCTAAAGGTTTCTTGTTTTGTTTCTGTTATAAGTGCTGGCTAACTCCTCTTGGAAAACCCCTCAAAGAGTAAAAGTCAAATATGAATTGTATCATACATCCCGCTCACGACGCACTAGTACATTTCTGAAAATAACGCTTTTTCAAAATGAAGTCATTTATATTCTCAGCCATGCTCTACTGTGTGCACTGAGTAATTTCTTGAGAGCAGTGTTTCCTATGGCACACGGCCAAGCCTGGCTTTATTTGTTTTTCATTAAGCTTTTCATTACCATGCTGCTATATACCTGGATCATTCTGCCTTCTCCAAGAATGCCAGGGTAGCTTAAGCATAGGAATGGCGCTCTGAGTAACTGAAAGGTTTTGTCCAGTGAATGCCCATTTTAAGTCCTTAGCTATGGTACCATTCTAACGGTTTTAATCTTGCTAAAAACAGTCATTTATTCATTCATAATGTGGTCTGACATTGAATTGTTTACATCCATTTCTTCTGTCCCTGTCCAGGGAAAGACGTTAGTCTCACTTTGCACCATGCTAGACTGGCCCCTTCTCTTTATTATATCAGGAAAAGGCATCAGGAATCATCCCTCTTGCCCAAGCCTGGAACCAATGTGTATTCTGCATTTCTCCACGTCAAACTTCTTGAATTTTCAAATCTTCTCACTTCTTTCTGTCTCCCATGACCACTACCTTAGTATAGTCCCACAGCATCTCTAGAATAACTGCAGTGGCCTCCATGCCCCAGGGTTGCCCTTTCCAATTCATTCTCTTTTGCTTTAACTGCTCATCAGTACCCATTGCTCTCCACAAATAGGTATTCTGTAATTTCTACTCATAAGTGTTTTTGTGTGCCACATTAAGAGGACAGTTTGATTTGTCCAGACAGGTAGTGATCTAAATTCTTGAATTTTCTCTGTAGTCTCCTCAATTTAAAGGAGTCCTCTAGCTTACAAAGCCCAAAAGACTAAAATTTATGGACAAAATAAGCATTGTGTAAATTTCTGTATGTTAATCAGATGTCTAAAAAAATCATGGAAATCACTGAATTTCAGAACTAGACTGGTCCCTGAAGATTAAGGAAGCTCAATTAAATCATTTTGTAGGTAAGGAAACTGAGGCCCAGCCAGAGCAACCAAACTGATCTTTCTAAATTTGGGATCTCATCATATAACTAACTCTTTTTCATAAAATCTGTCCCTGTTTCCCATTACGGGCAGGATGAAGTCTAAATTCCCCAGCGTGGCATGCAACGTCCGTATAGTCGGGCCGGTGCTTGCTTTTCCAGCTGTGTCATTTGCTGCTGTCTCCAACTTATCCCCGAACTCAGTGCTTCCAAGTGCACCGTGTTCTTTCTTACCCATAGGACGTTACGCATAATTTCTCCTTTGTCCTTCCTCTTTTGAATGCTAAGTCATAACCATCCTTCAGATATCGGCGTAGATATCATCTCCTCTGAAAACATATCCCTGATCCCCTCTGGGCTCCCAAGCATGTGTCACCATCGCAGCACAGTCCCATCGTTCTAACTGTCTTTGAATAATTGGTTTCCACCACTGGCCTAGAAGGAATAAAGACAATTGTGGGTGGAGACCTGTACCATATTTATTGTTTTATCTGCACATATTGACTAGGTGTCTGGTATTCAATATTTTAAGATTAATTCTGACTATTAACCTGCCTAGTATACTGTTTTCTCATCTGTTTTCAGGTGACTCAGGGTCTGGGTGGTGGTGGGGGGTTTGGGGGGTTCTGATTCATTCATATCAATGTAGAAGTCACTGACAGTTCTAAATGTGGTAGCTCTTCCCAGAAGCATTTACATTTTTAGAGGGACAGAGTTTTAAGTCGCAGGAATGAATCTCCGATGCAGATAATCCAACCAGAAATAGTAAACCGTAAAAGTATTTGTGAGGAGAAGGAAGATTTCCCAGAACTTTCAACTCAGTCACAGAGGTGACCCCCTCTGCACTCACCCTCACTGAAGAATGACTCTCTGTTTTTGTTTATAAAACTCAGATCACCTGTTGGTCATTTGTCTCTGTATTGAATAAATCATTATTACCCTTAGTAATAAGCCCTGATTTAACTTATAACATTTATGGTTTTGTTTTAGGGAAGCAATGTTATGGAGGATCAGGATTTATTAGAAATTGGAATCCTTAATTCTGGGCACAGACAAAGAATTCTACAGGCAATCCAGCTCCTTCCAAAGGTAAGCAATGCTTTGTTAGCCTCACCCTCAAGACAGTCCCAGTGGTTTACGTCCAGATAGTCAAGCAGTGTTACTGTTTCTGACATTCCTACATATTGGTGCAACTCCCCAAAGGAGGTTTTCATAGGTTCAGCTAAACAGTCAGACTCACAAGACTGCTATGGGCCATACTCAGCTTTCGGTTTATCTAAAAGGATGCGATACAGGAAACACCACTGGCCAGGAAGGCTGCTTCAGAGTTTCTCTTCCGTGGGAGTCCTTGTATCAGTACAAATGCCACTCCAGGCCCCGCAGGTGACAGCTCAGGTGCAAGAAGACAAGACCAACATTGGGTGAACATGGGAATGTTCCTGGATTAGTAGCCTCACGCTCCATAAGAGAAAATACCTCTTGTAACAACGCCATAGGCTTAGCCTCCAGGGACAAAGATCCTGCCTACTTACAAGTCTTCAAGTGGAGAAGTCCAAAGTATTGCATCCCCGTCAGGTATTTACATAGTTCATGTATAAATCCTCCCAGTCCAGATACAATTTGCCAACCAGGCATCATTTTAACCCTAAGCAGTATGTTACCTGGCAACAAAAATTGAGCTTCTGTTTCCAGATAAGATTTCATAGGAGCCTAAAGCAAGAGGTAGGATCTGAGTGCTGGTCTTCAAGATGCATAGGTTTTTAACTGGGAAAGAAAGGTAAAGGCATTTCAGGGGCCAAAAGGAATCATAGATACAGGTGTGGTCCAAAATACAAATTGCCAGAAGCATTAGAGGAATAGTGATACTCTGTGATTTAACATCCAATGGGATTTGCACAACAATCTGAATGTACTTAATGCCACCAAACTGTACACTTAAAAAATGGTTAAGATGGTAGATTTTATGTTTCGTAATTATAGCACAATTTTAAAAATTATTTATTTATTTTTATTTTAACTTTTTCTTAAAAAGAAAAAAAACAATCTATTGTGATTAAAACAATTGGAGAGTGTGATTAAAACCACTCTTCTTTTTCTTAAAAAGAAGAAAAACAATCCATTGTGATTAAAACAATTAGAGAGTGGAGAGTAGAGCCACAGATAAAGCAGAAAAAGTAGGTTAGGTCAGTTGGTGTCAGCCTAAGGAATTTGAAATTTATTCTGTAAGCACTGGGGAATGGACAGGACTAGAATACTTTAGGTCGGTTAATTCTGGAGGCAGTATACAATAAGAATTAGAAGGAAGGAAAGTTGAAGTTGGGTCATCCAGTTGGGAAAAGACGTGGGGGCAGGATTTGAGGCAGAGTGACAGATGAGCAGTATTAGATTCAACTAGCTATATGAGCTTATCATGTTTTGTATTCCCTTCTGCCCTTTCCCTTTATAAGGAGGCTATAATTTCTCCTGCTCAGAATGGGAAAGACAAATATTAACCACTGTTCCCAAGGAAGTGATCTGGTAAAATTTGCCAACTGACAGTAAACTGAGTTTCTACTGATAGAAACTTAACGCTTTTGCAAAGTCAAGGAGAGTCAAGCATACAAAGGAGTTTAATTATACAATTTTCTACAGTAAAAGGAGAAGAATAATGCATCCTTAGAACCAATTCTAAAAGCAGTTCTTTTTTTTACATTTTTTAATTAGTTTCAGGTGTACAAAACAATGTAATAGTTAAACATTTATCATTTATATCCCTCACACAGTGATAACCCCCTCCCCCATCTACTACCCCTCTGACATCGCACACAGCCGTTACATTTCCACTGTCTCTATTGCTAATGCTGTACTCTACTTCTTATAAATACATATACATGTTTATATATATATACACATATATATGTATATGTATATATGTATATATGTAATTGAAGTTGACATTCATTATTGTTCAGCTTCAGCTTCAGGTGTACAGTGCAGTGATCAGGCATCTACATCATCCCTGAGGTGGTCTCCCTAATGCGACAAGTGTCCATCGGATACCCTACAAAATCTTTACAACATTATTGATTACATTCCCCAAATTGACTTTCATATCCCTGTGGCCATCTTGTGGTTACCCATTGTGCTTTCTAATCCCCTCACCTTCCCCCTTATCCCCACCCCACCCCCCCATCTAGCAACCCTCAGTTTTTCCTCTATGTCTCTGAGACTGTTTCTTATTAGTTCATTCATTTATTCTTTTCTTTAGATTCCACATATAAGTGAGATCATGTGGTATTTGTCTTTCTCTGTCTGGCTTATTTCACTTAATGTAATTTCTCTAGGTCCATCTATATTGTTGCAAATGGTAAGATTTCATTCTAGAAGCAGTTCTTATAAGTGTATTGTTTACCTCACTACTTTTGTATCTTTACTTAAAATAGTACTTCCTCAGCAAGTTTTCTCCTCGTTGTCAGGAAGGCCTTCTGCACTGCTCTATCCCCACCACCTAGCCCAGTGCCCAGCCCATGGTAGACACTCAATAAATCAATGAATAATGTTCCCTTGTTACATTGCTGCCCATCATTTGAAGTTCAACTCAAATAGTTACATATCACTTTCTTTGTGAAACATCCCCTAAAGTGGAACCACTTCTCCCCACCTTGGTAATTATCACCCTACTCCAAACCAACTGCCTCTAACTGAACTACAGTAGATTCTGATCTGTCACCTCTAGGTTAGACGGCTTGAGTCGACTTCTCCTTGGTCTTCCCTCTCAAGCCTGGATGATTCATAGATGTCTAATCTCTGTCCTACTTTCCTTTCTTACCACTCTCCAATTGAATTTCCATAAAGTATCAAGAACAATTCTTCGAAAATATAAATCAGCTCATGCCACATGCCACACTCTACTTAAAATCTCCAACAGATTCCCTTCTCACTTAGAATAATATCTTTACTGTGGCCCACAAAAGTCAATAGGATCTGGCCCCATCCCACCTCTATGGCCTCATCTCTCACTCTCCCCACCTCTACACTCTAGTCATGTGCTTTCTTTTCTTTCCAGAGCATGCCAAGTTCATGTTTGCCTCAAGGTCTTTCCCTATTGGTCTCTCTTCCTGGAAAGCCTTTTGCACAGATCTTCATTCGCTTGCGTCTGTACATCATTGAATCTCTCCTCAGCTGTGACCTCCTCACAGTGGCCTTCATGAGCTCAAAGCCGCTGCCCTCACTCACCATCGCTGACCTTTGTATTGTCTTGCTTTACTTTGTTCTTCATAGCACTTATGGCTAACTGAAGTAATATTATTTATTTTTGTTTTCTGTCTTATTTTCCATTTTCCCCCAAAGATGCAAGGTCCACAAGTCAGGGGCCTCGACTATCTTGTTCCCTTCTCTGTACCCATCCCGTAGGACAGCACCTGGCACATAGTAAGTGGTCAAAATATTTGTGGAAGAAAGGACTACACAGCTCTCTCTTTCCTCTGAGATTTGATGGTCCTATGCTTGTTCTGTCTGAAGGTACTGATCAAATTCTACCACTTCTATGTTATAGGAATCCTGCGAGCAGAAACAGTGTCACATCCACCCATGAATTTCCCACTGTGCTTAGTGCAGTACATACACATTAAAAGAATGAAGGAATGAGTGATTGAATGTTTTCCTCACATATTATTCAAATATAATTTTTAAATCAAAGCATGCCGCATTGTTAAGATATCTCTGTAATCCTGTACCTGCCATTTGATAGTGAGAAACAAAAGAATTTGAATCCAGAATTTTTGGAGGATAAATGGAGTGTTTACTTTTAAGACAGAATATCATTTCCATTAGAGAAAAACAATATAATAGAAACAACACAAAAATTAAGCTTCTATCAAGAGGCTGATGCAAAGTGCTTACTCTGCACTCAAATGAGTAGAGAATACATAAAAACATCCAAACACGTGTTCAGCAGCGCAAACAGAATGTTATAATGCTATAAATTGATGCTTTGCCTTCTTAGGTAATGAGCCCAATCTTCAGATGGTTAATAGTGTAATTTTACTGCCAGCGCCTTCATTTGCATTCTCTCTAACTTTGCAATGCCAGAAAATGGACAAAATGTCTCTTCATTTCTGTTTATGTAATTTTGGTCTTCAGAGTATTTGTGTTCTTCATCTCTCATGAAAAATATTCCGCGATTGCCACCTGAGATCCTTTCATTAACACATTGTGTTTTGGAATTGGGAAGATTATGCCTGAGCAGAGAAAAGGTGGTGTGCTAAGTACAATCTTTACCTGTTAGCACACTTCAAAGCATGCTTTTCATGTTTTATTGGTATTTGTTGTTTCATGTTTCAAAGACAAAAGTTTATTCCTTGAGTAATAATGGTTCATCTGTAATATGCCCTTTTTAATATTGAAATATTCACCACTGAAAAGGTCTGCATGTTCTGTAGGACACTTGATACACTGAACACAGAGTACATGTGATATATTGTAAGCATAGACGTGTTTAGAACTGTGACCACATTAATGCCTTGTCCTCCATCCACTCTTTCCCTCTGTCCTTTGCAACGCTTGACCTTTAGTAGCAAAGCTTAATATCAATTTCACTCAGCATCCACTTCCTTCACCAACCCCAACTCAATCTTTTCTTAGGTCTAAACATTTCCCTGGACTTTTCAAGGTTATATTTCACCTCCTCACTTTTTAAAAAAGGAAACATACCAAAAGTTCCACGAGAAGATGGCTTACTTTTTACTCTCTTAGGAACTTTAAGCAGAGAAATAACCTGATTACTTATTTGCAACATATAATTTACCTTTTTCCAGATAAGAATTATGTGTGGCCAAGTCTTTGGATAATCCTCTAAAATCCTTTTAAAAGGGCATAATCTCTTTTGTGCTTCGACAATATAACAACTGGAGGTCAAAAATTGAAAGGATTTTCATTTTAAAAGTTTGCAGAACTTCGTGTCAAGGCCCATATTTATCTGCTCTCTTAATATCGCTCATCCTGAATTGAAAATATATTTCAGCACGCTAGCAACTTTTAGATCATATGTTCACTTTGTTTTTCAATATTTCCTTTTCTAATATTTTTCTGTTTTATAATATATTTTGGTATTATTTGGTAGCTGTCTAAATACATGTCAGCAAGTAGTTGTCTACCTGCTATCCCCCTTTCCTTTGCTCCCACTCATCCTCCAACCTACCTGGGCCTCACTATTTCCTTTGCTGCCCCCCCCCACACACACACACACACACAACCAGGGCTAAGATCACCAGGGACCAGCAGAGCAGAAATTCCAAAGGCCCCACCTTCACCTTACTTTGGCTTCAGTAGGTTTTGATACACTTATCAACTATCGACACTGTCTTCTTCTGGCTTCCAGATACCCAGTTATCTTCCTGCCTCTCTGATGCTCTCTTTCTGCTCATTCTCCTCCATTAAATGTTGCCATTCCTCAAAACTCTAATTCAAAAATATTTGATGACTACTGAATGTTGTTATCACAGGACTCTTGATCATAGTAGAGTTGCTGGTATTCATTGTTCTATGCATTGCTACTCTATCTCTACTTTACTGCACAATGAACACCTGTGCTTTAGCTGCCCTTTATTTCTCAGTTCAGTTCAATTTAACCAATAATTGTTGGGCTACATAGTTTCAATTATTTTTTCACTGAATGGCACTGAATACCTCTGATTGAATTAAATTGTTTCCTTTCCCATCCTCTGTTTGAGACACTGGTTTAAAAAAAAAAAAGAATTATCTGTTATTACAATACAAAAACAAGATTCTGTGCTAGTGATTTGTTGCTATATAACAAATTACACACAAACCTTAGTGGCAACATTTGTTATCTCCCAGTTTCTGTGGGTCAGGACACCGGGCACAGCTTGGCTGGGTTCTCTGGTCTCTCTTAGGGTTACATTCATCTCAAAACTCAACTGGGAGGGATCCACTTCTAGGTCACTTATGTGGATATAGACAGGCTTCTGTTCCCTGGGGGTCTTTGGACTGAGACCTCTGTGGCTCACAAGCTGTTGACTGACAGCCCCCCTCAGTTTCTGGTCATGTGCGGCCTCCCCTTAAAGCATCTCATAATAGGCATCTGGCTTCAACAGCACCAGCAAGTGAGAGGACAAGAAAGTGCCATCAAGATGGAAGTCACAGTCTTTTGTAACATCCCATCCTTTCTTTCTTCTTTTCTTTCAAGTTTCATTGAGAAATAATTGACATACGTCTCTGTATAAGTTTAAGGCATACAGCATGAAATGATTGCCACTCTAGGTGGAGCTGACCTCCATCTTCTCATATAGATAAAACAAAAAAGAAAAGAAAGGAAAACAGTGTTCTCCTTGTGATGAGAACATCTCACCCTTTTGCTGTATTCTCTTTATTAGAATCGGGTCACTAGACCCAGCCCCTACCCAATAAGAGGTGTTTACACAGGACGTGGGATCACTGGGGATGATCTCAGAAGTTTGCCTCTGGCAGGTACACTTTATATGAGCCACTGCACAATCTAGTTTCCATGTCTACATTTATGGTTAAAAGGAATAACCCATCAACAACAGCAACAACCAAAGTATCCTTTATTTCCATGGGCTGTCTTCATGGGACTGTGATAGTCACAATTAGATGATTTAGAAGCCACACTTGTCATCATCACTCAAAAAAGAGGCACATGTCTGTGGTTTGTAGAGTTAGATATAACGTAGCATGGTATGATCCAATCATACAGAAATCAGAGATATTAGAGATTTGTCAATTGCATATCAAGTCTTCATGATCTAAATTCTGCTTTTCTAAGTAATATGCATAAATCAGTAATCCCATAAAATACTACAAATTTTAAAAGTATGTTCATTCTTTGTTGGTGCCTCATTATTGAAAAGAGCATCTTTCCATCTGTACTAGGGAAGTGAATTGGTCAAAGTCTATTGGACAAGACTTTAACGATGTTAGCAAGGACAAAAACATATTTAAAAAAAAAACTAACAAAGTTAGAAAGTAAAAAGCACCATTTAACTTTAAGTCTGATCAGAGCAAATAGATAAAGGCACCAGTTGACTAAACAAAGCTTGTGAGCAGAGATATAGAGATACACTGGCAGTGACTGAAAACTCAACCGTTATTAAAGGCAAGACAATATGGAGTAGTGGGAACTGGCAAAGTGGAGAGCACAAACCCTGCCCCTCAAAAAAGTGGCTTTGTTTCCAAAATTTTATTAATAAAACAAAGCATAGAGGACCAGATTTGTTGTAACTGTCACTTTCCTAACCCTGTGTCATAAAGGAAGAGAGTCTCTGCAGAAATGAAAGTCTTAATACAATGGGAGCACAGATAACTTCAGAGTTTAAAAGGAGTGTTACAAATGTGGCGTTATCTCCATTTAGCTTTCTGTTCAACACTCTTTTCTTAAAAACTCTAGTTCTTTCAAGGTCCTTAAAATTCAGATGTTTAATTCTAGGCTTGATGGCTGATGAAGACGTATGCAAGCTTTAGGGGAAAAGTGCACACCCAACATTGTTTCTTTAAATGTCTAGAAAGGAAGGTTCAGTCTTATTTTCCTGTCACTTAGAAAAATGATAGAAACACATTCCTAATTCTTCTCCTATTTTTCAAAAGAGCAACAACAAAATGTAGGCTACCAGCACAGATTGTCACGGGGTACTGTTTGACAAGGTGACTTTTCATTCTCCCATGTCATCACTCACTCTCCATTTACCCGCATTCTTTTTACTTGCATTTCTTTCTTTTCACCAGCTGGTATCTTAAACTTCATGCCACTCAATGTAGACATCCAGTCAAAGATATATACTCACAAAGAAAACCCCACACACATATAGGCATCACATTAGCATGGGGACCCTAACCTAAAGTTAATGTATGATTAAACCTACAGTCTAACTGAGGACATAAGATGTTTCACTTCCTTTAGGTGTCTGGTCCTTGGTGAGACAGGTGGTGCTGTTTCTAGAATCCTTTCAAGCTCTATTCTGTTCCGTAAACGTCTCTTGGTTCTGGGACAAACAGATATGCTCACTTAGATCACTTAGAACAGTGTAAAAGATTACTGATTTTTCAGGATAAATGTTGGTGCCATTGGAGAATAGGGAAGGAAGGAAGAGTAATTGACCTTATGTTGAAAAACTTAGATAATTTGGAATATATGAATTTTAAAGTGACAATAAGTCATTCAGATATTTCATATTATTCCTTAGCCTGGCACACTATTGAACTCTGTTATAACAAACAACTCTAAAATTCCAGTGGCTTACCACTATTAAATTTCTTTTCTCACTCATGCTAAGTCCAGCGTGTGTCAGGCAGCTCTCTTCCAAGTAGTAATTCAGGGATCCAAGCGTCTTCCATCATGTGGCTCTCCCATCTTGGAGTTCTCTGAGAGCCATCTTAGGTCAAGATAGAGAGGAGCATAGATCACACGTGATGTTCTACTGCCAGGCTTGAAAATATATTACTTTAGACTCCATTTGATTCACCAGGACTCACTTATATTAACCTCACTAAACTGCAAAGTAAGCCAAGAAATACAGCCTCCCTTCCCAGGAAGAGATAACAGAATCCCCGAGAATTTAGCCATTCTGTGTTAGAAGCACCTTCTCCTTTCTGCACCTCGACTACTGCCCTTCTTCATACGAGTAACCCATATTCATTCCTTCAGATGTAGTCCTTGCGAAGCCTTATATGACATCCTCTGTCTGGGTTAGATTGCTAACTTAACCCCTCTGTGCTCTCATTACACCCTATAAAATTACCTATTGACTAGATTGTCTCTCGCGCTCAAGATGAAGATCTTTGTCATGTTAATCTTCATTTCCTAAGCATGAAACACACAACACCTGGACACAGTAATGTTCAGTTAATGTTTATTAGACCGGACTGGGCCAAACAAGAATGCAAATTTGAAGTCCGTCCTGAATGGGTCTGGTGAGGACTCCCAAACACATTTCCCGAATTAACACCTTTTTGTTTGAGTCTTATAGAAAGGAGGAAGGCAAGTCCTTCACAAACATAACACCCACAACCCTGATGGCCTGCCTTTTCCTGGAATGACACCCTCCCCCATGCCTCATGCTTTCTCTTTGTGAGTAGAGACCAATAACTAGTCTGTTCTTCTGGGGTACATTGGGAAAAGGAATGGCTAGTGCTTCTAAAGTTCTTTGGCCCTTTGAAATGACAAAATCCAGTACATACAAAGTACAAAATAGCTATAGCTGTTTGGGCTGGTTAGATAGTCCAAGAATGCTAAATATGAGAGCAGTGCAGTCCCAACCTACTTACTGGTGGTCTGCTCTGTGGTTTGTTTTTTTGCAATTTCAGAAAGCAAGATGGCTGCTGTATCCTTCCTAAGCTAGAGAGGGAGGATTTTTAATGTTTTATTTTAAATGAATTTATCTTGGAATAGTTTATTATATAGAAAAGAGAGCTGAAATATCAGTGTTACTCATTATGCCCCCTTAAAATTTGCAGAGAAATATGGGAGGAATCCTGTAAGTAAATAGGTTCTGATCTATTGCCATCCCCAGCAGCTATCATCCTTTTAACTTTGAGATGTTCACCCCCTTTTAATAAAGAACAATGGCTCCCTTGAAGCGATACTGCCATCAGTAGTAAGAGTAAAGGAATTTAGATATCTGAGCACTTTCTCTTTGTTATATAATTCTTCTAAGAAAATCACAATTTAGAGCTGGAAAGGACCTTAAAATACCAGCTCAACTTCTCACCTGAGTCTGCTTCACAGGTGAGGAAACCAAGTCCAGGTTAGATTAAATGAGTCGCCCTGAGGCAGATTGTTCCTTAGGACAGAGCTGAAACTAAATCCCAGAGTCCCTGAGGATGCTTGTTTATTTGTGAGAAAAACTGTAAAAGGACAGGAAAGGACCAAATGACTAAACTCAAGAAAAGGATTGTTTATCAAATTGGGGTTCCTTTTAAGTTTCAGGCGAATAAGGCTGTTTTTGCAGCCTCTGTAGACCACTAAACTCCCCTCTCAAGGCTGAAAGGGAAGGGCTGTGGCAGGGGTTCAAAAGTCCTAGAAAAGCAGGGAGGTGACAAACACGAAAAACAAAAAAAGGTAGACGTAAACCATGTCAGTTGTCCAGTGGCCACTAGGGATCAAACCACTTGTTTATCCTTGAAGATGGCCTTAGAGAAACTTCACTGACAGTAGGCATTGCTGTTTCGAAGAAGGAAAGGCATAATGGAATAAAATAAAACAACTTATTTTCTTCTTTAGTCTGGGTAGAAAGGAAGGAAAGATGGACAGGATGAAAGGGCGTTCTCCGGGCAAGAGTGAAGATGTATCTTTTGAGCATAAAACTCCACAGAGATGGCATTTCCATAGGATTAAGCCAGGAAGAAGCATGGGGTGATGGCTGGGAACACGGCCAGACTCCCTGAGTTTGATTTTACCTACCCCATAGGGGCGTTGTGAGAATTTAATGAGTCAATATTTGTAAAACACTTAAAATGGAGCTTGGCACGTTATGTGTACTATAACAGTGTGTGTGTGAGACAGAAATTTAAAAGAAGATTGAAGGTGAACCAAGAAAAAAAAAAAAAAAACCTGAGCTTCCTTCAGTCCATTAATTATATCTGAAAATGGCTAATAAACAGTACTCAAAATGGAGCTCATTGGTTCACTCGGTAGATATTTCATGAAATATCTCCGACATGCCAGGACCTGTTCTAAAGGTTGAGGAGTTGTTGTTAGGAAACAAGATCTACACGGTCACTGTCCTCATGCAGCTCATTCTAGGGAGGGCTACAGACAAAGAGACGAGAAAGGATGTAATGCCAGGTAATGGTACGTGCTGTGGGGAAACATGAAGCAAGTGACTAGGCAGAGCGTGACGAGGTTGTACGGATGCTCTATCGGACGGAGAAGCTAGGATTCACACCCAGCTAGTTTAACTGAGGTTCTCAACCCCCACACTGTCTTGGCTGACACTGTACTTCACAGCACAGTGAGGATACTAAGGGGGTATTGAGATGAGTAAACTAACTAATCCACGGGCGGCACCTTTAAGGAATTTGCAGCCTTGCAGGGGCTCAAAAAATGAACTCTCTTGAGCTTTTAGTCTGACCTAATTTAATCACAGTGCAGCCACCTACTGCTTGTGTCACCTGGGGCAAGTTACTGAAATTCTCCACTCCTCAGTTTCCTCATATGTAAAATGGAGATTATAGTGACATTTACCACATTAGGTTATTGTAAGTTACAAATTTAAAAATGTTCATGAAGCGCCTGGCACTTAGAAGGACTAAATTAATGTTAGTTATAACTACTTGCATTTATTTGTTCAATAAATGCTCACTGAAGTAACAAAACTCAATGAATTTTTGACGTTACTCTCGCCTGAGCCAAAAAGTAACAAAAATGAACTCAGTTACTAACATAAAAGGTCCTGTGACTAAAAATGCCCCCGTGGCTGCACTCATTGCATACTTTCCATTCTGTACTAGTGGATTACTCCTGGGGTACATGATTCATTTCCAGATAAGAAAAAGGCATAATTTTTAAATCTGATCATCAGCCGCTAAATTAATTATGTTTAATACATTTAGGATTATAGTTTAACTCATCAGGAGCTGGAAGCGAAGGTGTTTAAAACCATAACTAGGGCCTTCTTACCCAAGAGAGTAAATGAGTAAACATAGACTCAGAGGGTTTCCTGTCTGTATCTCTTAGAAATAATGTAATCAGTTCCCAACACAAAGTGGAAAGTGGGAGAAAAGTGGAAATAGAGAGAGTACTTTAAACAGCAAGGGCTCAATAAATGTATGTGGCAGAGAATGCAGTGAAGATGAAGTGAGAAACTCAGGGGTCAGACCTTGACAGCGCAGTTCCGTGAAATTGCTAAAGGCATTGTGATTCCATAGAAAAGCAGAACTAAGTAAATCTGCAGAAGAGCTCTAAAACAACATCTCCGCTGTTTTCAATGAGCCATCGTCCCCTACCTTTACCATACAATTGAATCAAATTCTAATTCAATAGTTGAATGTAATTTGGTGATATTTCTTATTTTTGATCAAAAGCACTCAAGTTGAGAAGTCTCTGTTCAATTTATGTCCGCAAATGCATTGAGCATCTACTCACGTCTCAGAGTCCCAGGAGAATAAAGATGAAATTATACCATATCAGCCTTCAAAGAGATTATAGGCTAGCAAAGAAGATTGGATCAATATTCAAGTGATTTTAATACAAAGCAAAGCATAAAGGAGCTACAATAGATGTGAAAATAGAAACTTTGCATGTTAAATGGAAGGGAAAGTCTCTTTTGTTCAGGGAATTAGGAGAGGGTTCCTGGAGGAGGAAGCACTTGAATCAAAAAGTTATTCCTATGCACCTTGAAAACTTCTTTGTAGTGGGGAGTTTTGAGACAGCGCTCCCAGCAAAAAGTGACCCAAAGCAATTGCTTAGCTTATTCAGGTAGAGAGCTATACTGGGGTGTGTTTTTGTTTTTTTCTCATTTGTAATACCCATCTTCTGAAATATAGCTGTGCCATCAATCCAGCTACAAATTTCATCCCATCACGTTGCTCCTCAAGCTGTAATGAGTCAAACTCTTCAAGCCCACACAGATACCTGTAGTCAGCTTGCATGGAGCAGACTAACCTAGGAACTGAGGTGACACTCATCATACCCCTAAGCTAAGCACTGTTTCATTACATGGTATTTCTTGGTGGTCATTTTCTTTGTTGATGATTGGTGAAATTTTAGAGTTCCATCTTTTGGCTTTGGATTCTAACCAGATGGTTGATCTTCTGTGGACCCATAGTGAATACTCTCCCTAAAATTCACATTCCCCCAAGTTGGTCTTGAGTATGCTCAGAAAGTCACTGCAGGGCAAACCCCTGTGTTAATAACCTACACTTACATAGAAATTTCCTATGTGCCAGGCACTGTTCTAAGTGCTATTAGATTAACTCCTTTAAATTTTAAAATTCATTCTGTATTTTACAGATGAAGAAACTAAAGCACACAAAAGTTAAGTAAACTTGCCTAAGATCTCAAAGTTCATAAGTGGCAGAGACCCAGATTCAAACCGGGCAGCCTGGCTCAAGAGTCTGTGACCTTAACTGCTTTCCGCTGCTGCCTCTATCGCATCTCTGTTCTCTACGAATCATCTGTCAATGCTTTCACCTTTGGAAAATGACTGGCCATTTTCACTGTCTCCCGCAGAGCTGGCATCTACTATTTTAGTAAATAGAAGTTCGGCTTTCTTTTTAGTTAACAGATAGTTACTGCTCTTATCAGAGGAAATAAGTACTCAAGAAACTGCCAGATTCTTTCTTTCATGTCTCCAAGAGAAAATGCATTTTTAGCTTTACTTGTTCTATGAATTCATGATAGCGTAAGTGTAACTAGATACACTTTAAGTGATTCTTAGGTTATAAATTACAAATCGTAAAATCCCAACAGGTTCAAGCTTTTTCTCAAACGCATCATCAGTTTTAACCTTCAACTTCTTCTCTACTTCGAGGCCACTGCCTGGTGGGAAAGGGTTGTATTTACAATTTTCTAATCCTAACAGGTATTACAGAAATGTTCGAATGCGAAATTTTCTCCACAAATGTACAAGAGATTATTGCATTAAGTGTAGAGAAGATTGATTTCCGGGCCTCTCACCTCTGAGACTCAATTGCATCATCATCTATCAACATTTCTGGTGTTCACTTTTTACAGAATACTTTTCTAGTTGCTATTGATACAGATGTGAAATAACCACAGACCTTACATCCCAAGCTTAGCATCCCTGGTAGGACTGGAGCCAGATGAAAGGGAGGTAGCATAACTCCAGGAGCATAACGTCTGCAAACATCCACTTGCCCAGATTTTCATCAGCCAATCCTGGATTCGGACATCCAGTTCAGCCAGTCAGTCAGTTCATTTTGACCCCATGCAAGGTTCAGAGATGGGGTTACAAAAATGAAGGACCTGGTCCCTGCCTCAAGGAGTTCTATATTTTAGTTAGACAGGTATGTCAAAAAGTAAAGCACTGTAAGAAAATGCTACAAGAGGAGGCAAAAGCTAAATACATGGGGGTCAGGGAAGGTTTTCTGAATAGATAGCTGACGCTTGAACTAAATCTCAAAGAATTAAGTGTTGTTTGTCAATTTAGGGAGTCACTCCAGACAGAGGGTGCTGCCTGTGTTCCTGCTGAGTCCAGAGACAGTAAGGAGAAGTGGATGCCCATATTCATCCTCTCTCTCTCTCTCGGCAAACACACACACACACACACACACACACACACACACACACCACACACACTCACAGGCATTCACTTACTTCCCAATATACGTATTCCGTAAGAGAAACTACAGAATAAATGCTTCTCAAATTTCTCCAGCACACTCAGTTTCTTTTCTTTTCTGGAACTTATAAAAACTTTGGCACTTAATTATTTTCTTATATTTGTATGTGTTTCACATGTATAACCAAGGAAATTACATATTCCTGGAAGGAAGGAACCTTAGACGCTTACATTTTCACAATACCTAGGATGATATTACGTATCATTTGTGCTTAAAAATTTTTGTTGAATTAAATAAATGATAACTACTAAAATTATTGTTAGAGCTGACTCTCTACTGGAGAGTCACATAAGTAGAGCTAAAACTTCTTAGTCACTTCGATGATGGAGATCATTAAAAGTTCTGAATTGACAAAAAAAAAAACCCGAAACAAACAAAAACACCAGACTATGAAACCGGAAACATTTTCCTGAGGGCAAAGCTATTGTTTATTGTAACTGCTGTTCTCACCCCAGTGGTGATGGAATAGTTCTTAGAGTGTACCCCTTACTATAGATAAAAAAGGAGTTCTCTAGAATTCCAGGTAGAGCTTCAAAATGGGGGTACACTTATCTGCATATACTAGACCTTATCGAAATACCTGCTAAGGATTTTCTAGGCGTCTCATGTCACATATGCACCATTTACCAGACCTCTCACTGACCGTGTGACATCAGCCCTTTTCTGCCTCTTTTGCTCTGGCTTGTTGTGGTTAATGGCTCCTATCACCAAAGCTTCAAACAATACCACCAGAACTTAGCAAAAGTGCCCTCCGTGCTGCTGATACCCACTTAGGGTACCCAGTCTGTTACTAAGGACTGTGCTTTGGCTACAATGGCCAACATCTTCCCATCAGGACACCTTAGCCAGTGCCAACTGGATGTTCTGCCAGCATCACTGAAGCCTGCCCGTGTGAGCACCAATGCCAACCACAGGTGCCCAGTGTTGAGGACACCAGTGTGTGCAGTGTGGCACCAGCTCTGCTCACTGGAGCCAATTCTGCTGACTCCTATTGTTCCCAATGTCCCCAAAATGTTTCATAATACAGCTTTTCTTATTGAAGCATTTCTTTCCTAAGGCATGGTCAGTGGGAGCTGGGCCAGGGCCCACTCAGTGGGCCGGATCCTGAAATCCTTTCAGAATCACCCATCCCCTCGGACACTTGGCTGTTGTTCCTTGAATCAAATACAGATGCTTTGACCACCTGTTTGAGCAGAAGCAGAGTCTCCTGAAGCCCTGGATTCCTCACTGAAAATGGACCCATGCAAGACCTGTCCCACCAGGCACCCAAATATTCATACACAGGATGCGTGAGCACAGTTCTGCTTCAGCTGAGCTCTGTGCCACACAGCTGCATCCATCAGACTCACAGCTTCCCCATCTGTGTTAGAAAACAGGAACAGTTTGTGTTTCAGCAAATCATCCAGAATCTGACCGCTTCTCACCAGCTGTACTCCCGCACCCTGTCCAAGCACTGGCCTCCTTCCCCTGGGTCACCTCCACACCTCTGAACAGGCCTTCCTGCTCCTAAACATACTTCCCTGTTACCTATTCTGAATGCAGCAACCAGAGTGAGTTCGCTGGAACATACACCATATCGCGTCACAGCTCTGCTCAAATTCTTGCACTGGCTCCCCATTTCCCTCAGAAATGAAAGTCAAAGTCCTTACAAGGCTTTCAAAGCTTGACCTTACCTGACCCCTAATTACCTCTTTGACCTGCTCCTCACTCCTTTCTGCTGCTCCAACCCCAGTGGTTTCTCTGTTGTTCCTGAATAGACACCAGGCTCAATCCATCCTGAGGTCCTTTGCTCTACTTGTTCCCTCTAATTGGAATTTTCTCCCCTCAGTGGCCAACACAGCCAATTCACCATCTTTAAATCTTTATTCAAATCTTGCCTTCTGAATGAAGCTTCCCCTAACCACCCCACTTAATACTACACCTCCGGCCTCCACACATACTCTGCAACACTTCCAATCTTCCTGCTGTACTTTCCCTTTTTTTCACAGTACTTATCGCCTTCTGACATAGTTTCCTTATTTATTGTGCTCGTTAACTATTATCTGCTTCCCCCACTGGAATCGAAACTCCACAAGGACTGGGATCTGTCTATGTTTCGTTCACTGATGTATCCAGAACAGCACCTAGAATATAGTAGACATGCTATAAGTGTTGAATGAATGAATGAATGAATGAATGAATGAATGAATGAATGAATGAATGAATGAACAGATGAGTAGATTGAGTAGATGGATGGATGAATGGATGGCAGGTTCTCATTTTTGTAACTCCTTTACTAATTTTAGGCCACCACGTGAATGCTATCTTTTATACTGCCCTACCCAGTCAGAACTTAACTTATTCATTTGTACTCTGCTAACTTTGGTTTTCCGATAGATTTATGTTTGAACTACTTCAGTGGGTGATGTTATTATGCATATGCCTGGAGGCTCTGAGAAAGGACTTGCTTTTTAAACATCAAATAAATAGAATTGACATTCAGAGCATTCATTATCTTCTGAAGATTCAAGTTTGGGGAAATTTTTTTAGCTGAGACTAATAACTTGCAAACAATGTTCCTGATTGATAGCAGCATTTAAAGGTTCCGTTTTCAGAGCAAAGCCGTGTGCTATATAACCATTGAATAGCTGCGTGAATGTCAGGAAACGTGTACTGTCAGAGGGAAAAAGAGACCCCATGTCTTTTTTCTAAGTATAGTTCACATCACTGGTGGAGCTTGAAAATGTGAATGATAGTGAGAGCGGTTCCGCACCTTATTCTAGTTGCAAAAATCCTCTTCATCTTTAATCAGAGCCCTTGTTTGATAAAAGAGCTTTGTGACAAGGAAATAAATCAAAACAAATAGTGATATTTAACAAAGGGCTCTAGGGTCGACATTATCTCAATAAGGATTTTAGAAGTGAAAAGATGGTTTAGAAGTGAATATATACATACATATACATATATATACATATGTGTGTGTGTGTGTGTGTATCCTTTCATTGAATTTTTAAAGGCACCCCTTTTGCTAAAAGCTTCAGGTAGAAGTATGATAAAATCATTCAACCCGAAGGACCATGTTTTTGTGTGTCCTGTGTTGTGGCTCTAATGTTCTTTTCATCCACATCCCCGCAGATCTTACCTGACAGATAACTGCCGGGTTCTCAGGCGCTGCTACCTATAGACAGTAGTTGCTCTGAGACGACCAGTGCCTGACTAGCAGACTGACTAGTAGTGCTTTCAAAGCCATAAAGAGAGAGATTGTTTTGTAGTTGCTGTTAGCGTTGTCATTTTTTTTCCTTACTATGATTTATGGAACTTGTTCGTTTTGGCAACGTCACTCCTTTAGCTTGTGGTCAGTCTAGCCCCTGGGATGAGAGGGGGTGCACCCCTTCAGCGGATGCCCAGAGGCTAGCTTCATTTGGCTAGTGCTTTTAGTTTGTTCATAAACGGCTATTGTGTGCTGTAGGGAGTTGATCCCCATGTGTCTTGAATACATTTCTTGTATTTGCACTCTCTGTTGTCCATTGCTGCACTTTCAGTTGCCTCCGTGATCTAACACTTGTCAAAATAAGGGATACCTCAAGCCCTCTCTGGGATACACCTTAATTTGTTTCTTTTATTTACAAAATAGAAATCATAGGGCATTAAGGGGCATTACCCAGCCCAAAGCACTTGACTTTTTTCTTTTATTTCCCCAAAATGTAGTGCCAAGTAATATCCAAATATTACCTCCTCACTGTGCCTGCCCTTTGCCTAAAGAGGAGAGTTTTCAATCATCTGAACACTCAAGGGACCCCAAGTCGGTGTGGCTCAGGTGGTAGTGGGGGGAAAAATAGAGGTTAACACTCTCTGTAGTTGGAAGTCCACACTGACCTCTAAACACAATTCACTTAGCTCTGTGGGTTTAGGTTTCCTCCCTATTCTTCTATAGAAATTGCATCCATAACAGAGTCTGATTCTAAACAAAGGGGCTCCAAGAAACAGACCTGTACATGTGTCCCCTCCCTTGGTGCACAGCACAGAGACCTTATCACACTGGCTTCGCAACAATGACCGCAGTGTACCAATCCTTTCAGTTCCCACAGACAGGGTATCATTCCGGGGACTAGCCAGGGTCTCACATTTCATAAAGGGCATTTTCCCAGAGATCATCTAAAACCCCTCACAAATGAGAGGATGTGTGTGAGATCACTTTGGGATCTTTCAAGTCTCCTATGGTTATTAGGTGATGGTCTTCTCTTTAATAGTCCTATCCATTGTGTAGGCGTATCTCTCCCAGCAAAGTCGTACTGCAATAGCACTTAGATGGTGATGGGTGGACTTTTTTCTGGGGCCCTGTGGTCTGTGGATCTGCCTTTCTCTTTAATGTTCAATCAGTCTTTTAAGAGCCACTGATGAAATAGTGCAGTGATGTGTAAGCCCAGGTGTCAGCCTCTACGAGATTTGATCCTCGCACTACTTGCTAGACCTGCATTTGGACTTGGCAGCACCCTGTCTGCCAGCACTGCTTGTCCTGGTTTATTTTCAGGGCTGCTGTTGGTCCAAGTCTTGGATAGCAGCAGGACAGAGCAGAAAAGGCTAGAACAAGGAGCAGGAATAGAGGGAGCTAGCCAACAATACTGGCTATCTATGTGACAAAAGTCGTCAGGGAGTCTGCGAGTACAGAGGACATCCAGGTGGGGAAAGGGAAGCCACAGTCCACTGCAGCCTTATAGGCATGTTTAAGTAGCTGAGCCTGGCACATCAGGGCTGCTGCACAGGTTTACACAATGACAGATTTGTGTGGTTGTGCCCAAGGAATGGCATGCCACATGGATGGCTGCCTTGGCCCACGTGAGGACCTTTACCAGGTCACATACAAGGTTCCAGCTCTCGCTAAGTCCAAACCAGGTAGCTTCTGGACGCTTACAGCTGTTTTAACAGAAAGATTTTTAACCCCCAAATTAGCTCCAGCTAATAATTCCTCTTGTGCTATAATTTCCAAGAAAGGCAAGCAAAATCCCCAAAGCAAAAGACAAAGACAAGCCCTCTACCTCACCCCAATCTCCCCTGCATTCTTCGGCTCTTACTGCTTTGTCTCTGACCTTCCTCAAGCCTGAGTCCTCAGTTCATACCCCTTTCCGTGCCTTTTCCATGTGCTTTCTAAAAACCTTCATCTCCCTTCTCCTGCCATATGAACCCAAAAGAATACTCTATAGTGCAATACTGCTTCCTCACCTCTAACTCACACCTCATCTCAGCACAGCCTAGCTTCTGGGCTCTTTTCAGTTGGGGCCCAGGGACCAATCTTCCAGATCCCATGGACACTTCTTTCTCCCCATCTTGTTAGACCTCTCTGCAGCATTCCCTCACTACCGAGCATGCCCTCCTTGAGACTCTGTTTCATCCACTTCTCTTCTTATCTTGATCATTCGTTTTTTGATCTCCTGGATATGTGAGGTCAGAGAATTAAGTTCGTGAACTCATCCTAGAAAAAGTGCTACATAGCTCCTTGCTGAATATCACTATGGTCACCTTTGAAGTGCTCCCTTTGGGAAGCTATGCACTGATGCCAGCACCCAGTCCACCCTTCAAAGTAATGTTGACACTCTTTCTGGAATGGACATTAGAGCTGTCGTCGTATTATACTTGATGTCCTGAATGTCTTCCTTTCAATATCTCCTTTATGTTCGAGTAAAGAAAGAAGTCATTAGGGGCCAGATCAGGTGAGTAGGGAGCATGTTCCAATACAGTTATTTGTTTACTGGCTACAAACTCCCTCGCAGACAGTGTCCTGTGAGCTGGTGCATTGTCATGATGCAAGAGCCATGAATTGTTGGCGAAAAGTTCAAGTCATTTTCATCTAACTTTTTCATGCAGCCTTTTCAGCACTTCCCAATAGTATACTCGGTTAACTGTTTGTCCAGTTGGTACAAATTCATAATTAATAATCCCTCTGATATCAAAAAAGTTTAGCAACATCACTGCAACAAGTTCCCGAACTTAATTGTCAGACCTCGTATCAATATACCTAAATTTTCCCAAGACTGAAGCTTCCTTTGCTTCTATCTTTGATTTCCGTCCCAGTTTGGCTTTCCCTGCAGACTTTAGGATTCAACCAGTGATCAGAGTGCCTCGTTATGCTCCTGTTATAATGCCTCCTGCCTGCCCACCACTCTCCCTCACAGATTAGTGCATCCCATTTGTGCACAACAGCATGCTGGCCTGGCAGTGGGTCCAGGGAGCTGTTTCTCTCTAGCCCTTTCCTGCCGCATGTTCCTGCTGAAAAAAGCGTTGTATCGTTGCTAATTTGAGAAAGCAGTCAGTGTTCATTGTGGATGCCGCTGAAGTCTCATGAAAGAAGTGTGGATGCCATCTGACCTTTAGGCTAAATGTCCTTTCTTGTCATGTTTTTTATAGTTTTGTCTCTTTGAGTTGGCTGATTTTTTTTATTTACTTTATTAATAAATCTGACACTAATTTGATATTAATTTACAAATTATAGAATTGCAAGATTTAGGAATTATAAAGGAACTCTAAGATCATTGGTCCAACACCCTCATTTTATAGGTGAAAACACTGAAGCTTGGGGAAGTGAAATGAGTTGCCCGTGGTTACACAACTAGTTGAGAGTTGAGTCAAGACTGCTGGGCTATGGAAACAAAGCCCAGTGCATTTGAAATACAGCATGCTACCTGGAATTGGCTCTTGGTATGTGAAAGTTTTAAACAGTTGTAAACTTTAATGTTAAGCCATAAAAATAGCCCTCATTTTCATAATAATGTAGTACAAAACACAAATCTCCCCCCAGAAATGGATGTCATGCTATTAAAATTAATTTCTCATTTTATCTTTGTGTGGCATTAAATCACTTAATTTTAAAAAAACATTTAGAAAATTCCTGCCAAGTGTGAAATGCTTTGATACAGAGATGCTAAGAGCCTACAGAGATACTAAGACCTTGTTTCTTCACCAAAGGGATCACAGTCTAATGAAGAAGACAGATATTCACCTCTCTATCTACCATAGAAAGCAGCCCTTCATGGTGCTGTAATAAGGTTATGGAAATCTAGCAGAAGATGTGATTAATTTCAAATAACACAGAAGGCTTCACAGAAGAAGGAATATTTAAACAGGACTGTTCAAGAATGGATAGAATTTCAGCAGTAGAATGGGGAATAGCATTCTTGTCAGAGGGAATGGCATGAGCACAGGCATTAGATATACAGTGGATTATGCCCCAATAATCTTACTCGATTCAAATAAAGAATTGCTTAGTTTAGCATTAGTAAGGATGCACTAAGTAGATGTTTACTAGATGGCAGTCATATAGCATGAGACGGATGTTGACGTTAGCTCAGCTTCGCTTCCCTAGTCTTTCTCAGTCTCATGAGGATGCATTTGCCAATGGATTCATAAACTGAAGAGTTGAGGTTATTTTATGTGTCAGCTTGGCTAGGCCACAATACCCAGCTATTTGGTCAAACACTAGTCTAGATCTTCCTACAAAGGTCTTTTTTGAGATAAAATTAACATTTAAATCAGTAGACTTTGAGTAAAGCTGATTACTCTCCATACTACAGGTTGACCTCATCCAATTACTTGAAGGCCTTAAAAGGGAAAAACTTAGGTCCTCCAAAAAAGAAGAGGGACTTCTGCCCCCAGACAGCCTTCAGACTTGAGCTGCAACATCAATTCTTCCCTCGGTCTCCAGCCTGCCAGCCTGCTCTGCAGATTTCAAACTTGTCAGATCCCACATTTGTATGAGCAAATTGCTTAAAATAAATCTAGGCAGATGGATGGATGGATAGATAGATAGATAGATAGATAGATAGATAGATAGATAGATAGATAGATGATAGATAGGTAGATAGATAGAGATAGAAATAGAAATAGAAATAGATATGAATGTGTGTGAGTGTGTGTGTGCATGTGTGTGAGTATGTGTGAGCACACACACATCCCACTGGTTCTGTTTCTTTGGATAACTTGACTAATACAAAGACCAAGGGTTTCAAAACAAGATGTGACTCTATTAGTCAGTTTTCCCCATATGTCAGCATTTCAGTGGTTTACAGCAACAAGAATATATGTATATATATACTTATTTTTCTTACTCATGGGTCCATGCATCCACCGTGATTCAGCTAACTTAAGCTGGTTTGCCCGATCTCCACTGAGCTAGGCTAGACTCCGCGCTTTGGATTAGAATTAGGTTTGCCCCACAAGTCTCATCTTTCTCCTGGGACCAGCAGTTATGCGACTATTCTTGTGGCAGAGTGTAAGAACACAAAAGGATGAGTATGTCACAGCTCAGAGGCCTCATCTATAAACTGCCACACTGACACTTCCCCTGATTCCACTGGCCCAGTAAGTACATGGCCATCACCAACGGGATGGGAAGTTACTGCAGCCGCCAGTGGGGTACAGTGCAAAGGGCACAGAGACATAGTTGTAACACAGGAAGAGAGCAAAGATTTGGGGAACGAGTCAATCTCTTTGAGTGACTTCGTTAGCTGTGTTTCTGCAAAATAACTGTCAGCTGAGGGAAGGAGGAGTATAAAGAAGTGAGCAGACATAAACCCTTTCTAAAACAAGATAGGAAAGGAAAGAGGAAGGGATGGGAGACGAAAGAAGAGTTTTTATTAGAACTTGAACAGATTAGCAACCAGAAGACTCAATGTTATTTCAAAATAAATATGGCCTTGGTTTAAGACAGTGGGGAGGGAAGAGAACTAAGAGTTCCTGAAGACCTATTATATTCAAAGCACTGTGATAGACAATTTACATACGCTATATCATATAAGTCTTACAACAACATTTAGGCTAGATACTATTGTCAGAACTGAATTGAAAGACATTTTGGAAATCAGCTTTATAAGACTTGTTGGGTGAATTAGATACGATGGTAAAACAGAAAGAAAAAAGTAAGATGGACTCCTAAGCATTTACTTGGGCAGTAGTGTGATGGGTCCCCATTAACTGAGATGGGAAATGCAGAGGGAGGGCCAGTCTGTGAGTTGAAGGAGATAGATTTGTTTTTGACTTGTGTTTGTGATACCCATAGGACTTCTACAAATAGGACATCTGTAGGAAAGCCTACAAATGATTGGTAATTTGTATCTTAGAGCTCAAGAAAGGAAGGCAGTCCTAGAAAAACACTCCAGAAATAAAGACAAAAGCATTCCAAGCATGGAAGATGATATTAGCAAAGATATGAATGTATCTTGCACAGTTCATGTTGGTGGAACGGCTAGCAATTTAACATACTGTTTAGACATGCACATGTCTAATCATGTGTATTAGGCTGCATGTAGCAGAGTAGTGTGAGATTTAGTTGAAAAGATAAGATTGTACTTGATCACAATTGTCCTAGAATGTTGTAACTGGACATTTGGGCTTTTATCAAGAAGGAGCCACTATAGGTTTGTTTTGGTGCAAAGGTTGGCTTTTTGGAAAACGGATGGAGCAGCAAGATATAAGGTGGACCAAAGGTGGAAGTCCATGTGGAAGGCTATTGCGTTAGTTTTTGTAAATGCTAATGAGAAAACCTAAACAGGGCAGTGGGAGTAGGAACAGCAATGAAGGAACAGATGGGAGAATTGCTTTGAAAGAAATTATTGTTGTAGCACAGTAACCATTCTGCATATCATTAAATACGTGTCAAGTTAATTTTGTAACTTCATATGGCTCTGATGGCGTCCTCTCTTCAGGTATGCAGAGCCTTTATAATTTATTGGTCATCTGTTCACATAATTTTTAATTAAGAATTATAATTTCCATGATGGAGCAACTGTAACTGTTTTGTTCTCTGCTGTTTCCACAGCAGTCATCAGTATAGGCACTAAATACTTATTGAATGAGTGATGTGTTGCTGCGCCTGCACACATCAATGTCCCCATTTCCAGGTCCTCTTCACTCTTGCCCTCCACCCTGCCCTGTCTCTCACAATCCCAGCAAATATTTCCCTCATTCTCACCTCCTTAAATTTGGTCTGGGAGAACTTGCCTCTCGGCAGTAACCAGATTACTGAGAAGTCTGCATTCAGTGAGATACTGATGTGACTTTTTTTTCTAATCCTGCCTTCAACCAAATTCAATTGATTCTCTCTTTACTAACTTTTAATGTTATCGCTATCATATCCTATAACTTTCCAGTCATGTAAAATATTGAAAATTCAGTGCCGATCCATTTAAGCCTCCAGTTTTATTTTCTTCGCCCTCCACCCAACCCTGAAGTTTAAGCTGAAGTTTAGACTTTCCTTAGGGGACTGACACCTCTCTCTTTTCTGATTCCAAATGCCCTAGTGCTGGGGCAAGGAAGGATTAGGGGAGAGGCAAACATTTTTATACTTCATGAGGGTTGCTTCACAGAGCTCTGCTGGGCTTCCCCACCAAAGTTCCTTCGCCAACACAGACCATCAACAACGTTTGTGTGGGAGGTGGCCACTGACGGCTCTTTCAAAGGAGTGATGTGTCATTTGGGGTGAACTGTGGGAACCCCACTGCACAGTTCTCCGACTCTGCCCCAGCTGGATTCATCAGGACTTCCGAAGCTTATCCCTAGTATCTACTGTTGGGGTTTACAGTTTCTTTATGGCTAACAGCAAGACCTCCCTTCCAGGCTGCTAATTTCAACTCCAGTGGGTCTTCCTTTCTTTTCTTTCTCTAGTTATTTCCTTATGGGACAACCAGGGAGTTTCTGGCACTGGGGTGATTTTTCAAGGTAGCAGAGTTGGTTCCACCACCTCTTAATACATAAGTCCTGGAGGATGTACCTAGCCCAGTATTTTTGTTACTCTCTCTAGAGTATGAAGGTACTTAATACCTTTGAGCCTCAGCTTTGGGTCCGAGTCACCAATGTTACACACACATAACATCTGGTTATGTGGGAATGCCACTAAACTTCCGTGTGCAAACCCTGAGTTGTCATTTACATTTGTAGCTACTCAGTGTCATAAACACTGAGTTAAGTGTTACATGAACAAACATTTAATGAGTAGCTCAAATGGGTTAGTCAGTGTACAAGTGAAATACAAAAGTCTGATGCAGTTCAGACTCTAATGCAAATAATGAATTACACTGTAACTTTCAAATAGAAGACATTTAAACCTCAAAATGGAAAATAGATTGGGGAGTGAAACAATGAGAAAGAGGAAATGAGAAAAAGTAACTTAAAAAATGAAGTACTAAGGAGAATCTTAACAATGAGAATAATGCGTAGTGATAGAAAGCCCAACCCATTTGAGATTACAATCCGAATCCCTAACGCCCAGACTAATCTTTTCTCTGCTCACAGATCAGAATCATATAGACTTGCATTAATACTTACATCTTTGAATCTGAAGGAAGAAGAAAATGTATTTTGTATTTCACCCAATTTTGCTGTTCCCATCATGAATTTCCCTGAAGGACCATATCTGGCTGTTGAGGTGACAGCTGTCCTCAGTAACTCAAGTATTAGGTACATAGTGTGACACACAAAGCAGCACAAGTCTTACAAAGTGAGTTACTTCAAAAACCAGGAACTGCAGATTCAACTAAAATTTGAAATAAAAGCTTAAGGACTGGAGTAATCCCTACAAAATTTTAAACCCAGAAGTTTCTCTTGCTTAAATTACTTTCACACTCCAATTTAAACTCAGAAGCATTATGTTGCTGTCACGCTTCTTTGTTCTTCTAAAGTAAAAAAAAAAAAAGATCTGTACATAGCTGACAAAAAATAGGAACCTGTCTGCCAGCAAGGTCTCTATTCATGCCTACCGTTCTGCAGAGTCGATGGAGAACACATGGTCTTTAAACGCTCAAAAGCCTTTCTCTACTGGCTTAACAGAGCAGCAGTATGTTTCTCCAGCATGTTTGCACTGCCTACAATGCGTGTCTTGCATAAGCACGAATTCCTTTGGATGTTTAAATGAAGTCATGCAGTATTTTCACATGCTTTGATGTTGTGCACATGAGAATTATCATCCACATTTTGAGATTGCCATCCCTTGTGCATTCAGCACTAAATTTAATACTGCTTGACTGACATCACTTTAAATTCCATCCAACAGAATGCCGATAATATCTATAACAGAAGTTTGACATATTTAGTCCTCTCAAATATGGAGTTTATTTCACAGCTAAACTGGAAAATTTGGGGTGCATTTTTTAAAACGAAGTCAGCGTGAAAATTATTGACTTAGAATTGTGCCGAAAGTATTTTGGTTTCCCTTATTTCCTTATCCAGAAGGAGGTGTTGCTTCATATCAGATAAATTTCCAAAATGGCAAGATGCATTCTGTTGTTGGAATACAAAGTAAACACTTTAAATTAATCCTGATGTGATTTTCTTAATTACAGATGAGACCCATTGGCCACGATGGCTACCATCCCACCTCTGTCGCTGAGTGGCTGGATTCCATTGAGCTAGGTGACTACACCAAAGCCTTTCTAATTAATGGCTACACATCGATGGACCTGTTGAAAAAAATCTGGGAGGTTGAGCTTATTAATGTAAGTTGGTCTCTTAAAGACACCTTAGCCCTTCGACCCTTGAAAAATGAAATTCTTATCATCGGTGGGTAATTTTTTCTTTCTTTGGAAATGTTTTGGTGTCCAAGTATTTACAGTTATGCCTTCTGTGTTAGATACATATCTGTCTTGGTTCCAGTCAAGCTCCACAGTCACTGTCTTTTCAAGTTTTGGTGTGGGGAAACTAAGAGGACTCTCAGGGTATTTTACGTTATCTAAGAGAATCTTCCAAGCATTTCTGAGTTTAGGATATGGACGTGATAACTGATTGGCTCACATTGTGATCTTTGTTCATCTTCATTGTTAAAGATGAAAGTTATTTTTAGTTGTCTATCTCTATTGTATTTCCTTATCTCTATTCCTTAATTGCAGATACAAACCCTATACTTAAAGAGACTGCTTTTGATCTTATTAAATAGGCTGCTATAATATCAAAATTTTATTTTCCATAACTTATATCTAATCTTAAGTTGTCTCTGTTTTATTTGTACACTTGACATAGAGTTTCTATAAAAACTAGCCAACATATGTTGCCATGTATTCAAGTCCAAAGAGATCGACTAAATGTGCACAAATACTTTTGTTATTGATACGTCTCTCATTTCATTTTTACTGGCTTTTTATTTCTAATGGCATAAAGGAATGGAAGAGATGAAAATGTAATATATAGTGATGATGTCTTTGCATTATATTTGGCTGTTCTTTCCAAAAGTGATTGAGAAATCATTTAACCTTTTAGACAATTTCTTAGATTTAAATTCTATATTCTAATAACTAAAAAAGTATTCATAAACTAAAAGATAAAGCAAATAAATTTCTGCTAGTTCAAAAGTGTTCTGTTCTATTCTTTATGCCACTTTGTCTCCAGAAATCCAGTCCTAACGAATACATGTCATTTCATTAATTATTTTAAGTGATGGTCATTAGTAACTAGTTATTTTTTGCTTTTAAATAATATCTTTTCTAGAACATCTCATAAAAAATGTTCTTTGATGTAAAACTCACTTAATTAAATTCTTGGCTCCTTCTTCTAATTTCCCATCATCTGCTCTTAGCTTTCTGTGCTTATTCCCTCACAAAAGCTATCTTTACTTCAGAAGAAACTTGCTGTCTGACTAAAAGCCTCTGATTAATTTTGTTCTCAGTCTGTGTGGCAATGGAACTAGCTGAAACTGTATTTCTTTTTGGTTGTGTCAAGCAGATTTCAGTTCTCCACTGAGAACGCGACAGTCTGAGCCGTTTGTTAACGGGGTACCCGCCGTAGATCAAACAACCTTGCTTCCAGTTAAGTTGCATTCTAGCCAATGATATAACTTGACAAATATCTCTTATGTGACATCTTCTGAATAATACGGCTCCCCAGTGAAGAACAAATACGATGGATAGATAGCACAAGAGTCATTCAGCTAACTGCCATTAGCAGTAATCCCTCATTGAAAAGAATGGATTCCAATAGAACTCTATTATAAAATGTTTGAAGCAAGTATCATTAAATAAAGCAAGACTGTATCTTCTCAAAATCCAAACGCCGGGGCTAGCGTTTTGGACCCACACCTTCCCCAGTGCTGTGGGCACTGGCAGCCTTGAAATCCCTGTTCAGTCACTGTGACTAGGCCTCGTGACAGCAAGGTCCGCGGTGCCAGCAGGTTTCCTGCCAGGGCTCAGGGGCCGATCCACCACCACCCACAGGCCCATGCAGCCTCGGGTTGGGACAGCAATATAGACTTTCCCACCCAGACTGGCCCTTTACAGGTTTTCCCTCTAGTCACATTTGCTATAATACAGTGTGACTTCAGTCTCGAGAGCAGCAGTGGCTGTCACAAGCATTGTATAAGATTTGAAAAAAAGCATAGTCACTGTGTTTTAGACTTTGAGACCAAATTCCTCTGGCCTGGAGTGCAGCATCAGTATCTAACACCAGCCTTTTTCCTTGTTTTATTTTATTTTATTGCCCTTAAAATAAACTGGTGAAATGCGAAGTTCCTTGTGACATCTTTCTGGGCAAGTGCACACCCGTGATGAAGAGGCTTTGCCAGTCATTTAACTCAGAAGGTATATTTATTATGGACAAAAACTGATCTGTTCCTTCAGACTTGGAAATCAGAGAACAAAATGTTTGTGTCCATCAGAGCTGCTGTAGCAGTAGTTCATTTGATGGTTTAGGATTGTTGGGTTTTAAAGTGAGAGAAAAGCACAATTATGTGTGTGCCTTCTGGCCTACGAAGCTTTTGATTGGTCTCAAACTCAAGACTTTTATTTATCTCAACTAATACGGGAAGGGATCCAAATATAAGATAACATCATATGTAATTTATAGGCCCAGTAAATATATATTAGGTACCCATAATTTGTTGTTTTCTAGCCTAAAGAGAATGTACAGTCACCTTGAGTTAGAGCAAAGCTTATTATGGAAATTCACATCCTTAGTTTTTGTAATGACTGACTAGTTTTAAGGAAACCAAATAGCTTCAGTAACTGTTGCTCTCTGTAAAGTGAAGAGAGAAGGGCAAGTGTTGGCTGTGTCTGATACGGAGGTCTGCTGGTAGAGGGGAAGAGAAAGGAGAATGAGGAGGCTGGCTCCTGATATGATTACAAATAACTTCAGCATCTTTCAATAGTATTGATTAAGCCTCCAATTTCACATGCTACTATGCTTAGTATTAGACAAATAATAATACAGTCTCAGTGAGCACAGTAAGTTTATTCAAAGTATTTTCATGATGAAATGAAAACAATACAAAGTTGCGACTTAAAAAGTACAAATACATTTGAAATTGTAATCTTTCAAGAAGGTCTTCTACGATCTTTTTCTTGGTAGAGTACTTGTTGCTTTTGAAAAACAAGGTTATTTGAATAACCTAATAAGGGCTTTGGTCACAAAGCTACCCAAGCGTAGGGGTGAGCGAGAGTAGTGGAAATCTCACATCTTAATATCAGCGTTCTCTGCAGGGGAAATAAAGCATAGAGAAACTTTGAAGACATAAGATAGTGCCAATTTTACAGATCCATATGTGTCTAGACTTAGAGAAAGATGCATGTGCCAATAATTGTTCCCTTTATTCCTTAACCTATGCTTTATATTCAAAATATATTATCAATATCTCTGTTTTGTTTCTGTGTCTGCCTCTATCATTAGTTGCATCATTACCTCACTTTTGCATTGATAGTTTGGTATTAAAATATGAATATGTTGGGAGAGATTGTCAGGCAAATTGTTCCCTCTGCAGATGCTAGCTAGATAAAACTAGCTTGAATTATAGTCTTCTGCAAAGGCTTGTTAAGAGAATTAAAGATGAGTTAACAGTACATAAGTACATGAATGTTTTTAAATCAGAAGGTTTGTCAGGCTTTACATACAGTATTACCAAGTTTGCACAACAATTCCTACTGCTATTGACAGCCTCAACAGCCCTGCGTGGGGGAAATTTTAGACAAAAGAGCTATATATTCCCTATGTGAAATATGTATGGATAATTATGAAATTATCCATTTTCTAGCCAAAAATGTATTGCAATAATGAAAAACAATATTAATTTATTTTACCACTGTGTACATACCTGCTAAGGGGATTTTGATAAGACTAAATAAATTTGAACTCTGTCTCGTTTATTAATCTGTGAATCTCAATGTAGAATATATCATTAATTTCTTCCCAATGGATTTACCAAAGCAATCATTCTAGCTCAGCCTTATGATAGCCTACAGTATTGATAATGATAAGCATACACGTTGAATGAACCAGATAAAATTTAGTCTTCAGTGCATGCTTAAGTCTCTGCTGATAGCTGCAAGAATAGCTTTAAAACTCTAACTGCAGTGGTTGGTTGTGTTTCAAATACCTTAGGGCAGAAACAAATGAAATAACTAAGGTAGTAATATCCATGTGTCCCATGAAAATCATTTGGACATATTTTGCAACAGTAAATTAATTAAAAGATCATTTGCCTTTTGCCTAATAGCAGCTGAAACTATACTTACATCTCTCTTTTGATTAGGACTGTCAATTTATTTTTTTCTTTGCAATGTTGTTGATTTAATTTCTATCTTTCCAGGGGAAATATTGTGATAATCTAATCACTTGGAGATGTACTGAGAAATTTTCAAAGGAAACATTCTAACTTTGTGTTAAACCTGTAATAGTGTGAGTTTATTTGCTTTAAATGCTATAGAAATATAGTCCTATTGGTATCAAATTTAGACTCATTACTTGTTTTAAGGTTTTTATTTCATGATCAGCATTATAAACTCACACGCCTATGTACCTTACCGTCATTGCTAGAGTGGCGATTAAATTTACTCCCTAAAAGCCTTTTTGCATTTTATGTGTAAATGTGTGTGTGTGTGTGTGTGTGTGTGTGTGTGTGTGTGCCTATTGGATAAAGGCAAATGGTAACTTACACTCCCAACCAAGAAGAATAATCAACAAATCCATAAACTGCAGGGAAGAGTGGGGAGAATGAATGTTATAATTCCATCTCCAAAACCAACTATTTTAAGTAAAAGGTTATACCTTCACTGAGGATATTAATAAATGAGAAAAAAATATTCATGTTTATACACCTGGGAAGCTATATCAGTCAACGTTTCAAATGTTAAAAACCTTAATCAAAGCCAAAGGCTTTAATTAAGTAGGTATGAGTATTCAAGTGTAAAGCAAACCTCATAAATTATCTTTGGATTTAAGCGTTTCATTTATACCCGTGTACAATACTGCTAGCTCTTTACAAACCTTCAGGACAGCAAGACACAGTGTCTGAGCTTCAGGTGTTTTATCAGGTAAAGCTCCTGGATTCCACCCCCCCCCCACTCACTGCATCTAAATTGCAAACTCTTCTAGTCATTCTCTTGAAGCTTTCCTCACTCACGTGGCCTATATTTTGGAGAAAAAAAACACACCCTTTTTCCTCTTCATGTGAGACGGACAGTCTTTTTCCAAGTAAATACTCACTTTCCAATAATTTTTAGCCCTTCCACATATGGCCTTGTTGTTGGTGATGGACTAGGGCTGGCGTTATTCATTCCACTATCTTTCAGCACATGTTGCATATCTATGCCTATTCTGTTGCTCTTAACTTTGGAGCCTTGACCTAAACTGAGACAGAACCATACCACAATAAAATGTGCTTAAACATTGCATCCTCATCATTGGAAGGAATATTGCTTTTCTTTGCATTGGAAGTGAATTTGCACTCTTGCATCACCTCAGGGTCAATATTAGGGAAAGAGCACTATTAATGTGTTGGTATTATAATTAGTGAAACACACACACACACACACACACACACACACACACACACACACACTGAAAGTAAACAAGGCATTTGGCCTGACAACATGGTCCTCAGCATTCAGTAACAAATGAAGAACTGAAACCCTCTGAATAGAGCCATTTATGTGCAAAAGGGAAATCCTATTCTGATTATCTAGAAATGTCTACCCTAAAAAAAGTGATTTTACTGGACATCTGTTTTTTTCCCACCCAGATTCCATTCAGTCTTCTGCTGATTAAAATTAAAGCATTCAAAATGTCCTGCCCTTCCCCACTCCATGCCTGAATGTCTGACCTAGATCTCAGCCACACTCAGCCTTGCAGCCTTTCCTCCCACTCCCACGGTGCCAAAGAATTCCTCATCAGGACCATTCTTCATGGTTTGATGGCCCAGTGCAAAATGAAAATATGAGGCCCCTTGTTCAACAGTTATTAAAAATTTTAAGTCAATGGCATCAAAACATTAAACCAAACATAAGACCCTTCAACATGCAGGACCATGTCCAACTGCGTAGGTCACACAGCCACGCAGCCATCCCTGCCCTTCATTCCTTTGTGTGTACCCTTATTTCCATCAGCTGGCACTCTCCTTCTACCTGCAAGTCTTCCTTTAACATTTTTTATCGTGTGAGGTTACTAGTAAGGCTTTTTTCTTACCTGTATTTTTCAAATATATTTTCGCTGGGTATTGAATTCTAGGATAACATTCTTTTATAGATGTTGATCCACCATCTTCCCTTCCACATTATTTCTGACAAAGAATCTGCTGTTACCCTTTCTTTTCTTGTTGTTTTGTTGGTGTTGTTATTCCTCTGCACATAACAAGTCTCTTTCCCACCTCTGGCTGCACTTACGGTGATCTCTTTATCACTGTTTTCGAGCAATTTGATTATGATGTACCTTAATGTTGTTTTCTTAATGTTTCTTGTGTGTGAAGTCTTTTGAGCTTCGCAGATATGAAATTTATAGTTTTCATCAGCTGTGAAAAAATTTTGGTCATTCTTTTTGTTTGTTTGTTTTCTATGAAATAGTTATATCTCTTTTTTCTCTTCACATTTTCAAAACTTTTATATAGAATTATAACATACATTAAAAACTCCATGTATACCATGAGTGTACAGCTTCATAAATTTTCATAAAAAGAGGACACACATGTAACTAACACCCAGACCAAGAAACAGAAAATGAACAGCACCTAAAATTAACAGCACCTCCTGGCCCCTTCCAGTCACTAATCTTCACATGCCCCCCAAGGCAGCTACCATCCTTATGTCCAACGGCAGAGCTCAGTGTGCTTGTGTTGGATGGAATGTTCTTGCATGTAGCTTCTTTAATTTACATGTCATTGCATATAATTGTAGGACTGTTCATTCTCTCCCATTGCTGTGTAATATCCTCAACTTGATTTTACAGCTTTATTAAGATATAATTGGCATGTGGTACAAGTCATCCATTTGTAATGTACAGTTCAATCATACTTCGTATATTCAGTTATATGATCACCAAAATCATTTTGTTGCAGTCAAAAACATATAAAATGAGCCGTGCTCACCATTTTTAAGTGTATGGTACAAGAGTATTAACAATATGCATATTATCGTGCAACAGAGTTCTAGCACTTTTTCATCTTACAAAAGTAAAACTCCATGTCCATTGAACAACAGCTCCCTGCCCCCCTCCCCCCAGCCCCTAGCAACCACCCTTCTACTTTATGTTTCTAAGAGTTTGACTACTTTAGATACCTCACATGAGTAAGTCACGCAGTATTTGTCTTTTTGTGACTAGCTTATTTCATTTAGCATAATGCTCTCAAAGTCATCCAATTTGTAGCATGAGACAGGATTTCCTTTCTTATATGGCCAAGTAATATTCCATTGCATGGATAGACCACATTTATTTTATCCATCCAGCTGTTGGACATTTTAGTTGTTTGTACCTCTTGATTATTATGGATAATGTTGCAATGAACATGAGTGTGCAAATATCTCAAGTTCCTGTTTTCAATTCTTTTGGATATATACCTAGAAGTGGGATTGCTGGATCCTAGAGTAATTTTATTTTAAAGTGTTTGAGGAATCTCCATATTGTTTTCCATAGTGGCTGCACCATGGTCATTATTTCTTAAAATGTTTTTTCTGCCCTGCTTTCTCTCTCCTCTCCTTTGGAAGCTCCAATCACATGTATTTTGGGCCATTTGAAGTTGGATGACAGCTCACCAATGCTCTATTCATTTTTTTCAATGTTGTTTCTCTCTGTGATTCATTTGGGTAGTTTCTATTGCCATGTCTTCAAGTTCAATAATATTTTCTTCTTGTAATATCTAAACTGCCATTATTATCATCCAGTGTGTTTTTCATCTCAGAGATTGTAGTTTTCATCTCCAGCAGTTAGACTTGAGTCCTTTTAATATTTTCCATGTCTCTAACATACTCAATCTTTTCTCTAACTTGTTGAATATATGGAATGTAGTAATAAGAACTGTTTTAATGCCCCTGTCTTCTAGATCTCACATTTGGGTTAGTTTGGGGTCAGTTTTGACTGACTGACTTTTCACCTTGTTCTTGCCATGCCTGGTAATTTCTAATGGATGCCAGACATTACGAATTTGACCTTTTTGGGTACTGGATATTTTTGTATTCATATAAATATTCTTAAGCTTTCTTCTAGGACACAGAGAAGCTCCTTGGGCACACTTTGATCTTTTCAAGTCTTGCTTTTAAGACTTGTTAGGCAAAATCAGAGCATCATTTATTTCGTCTGTGGCTAATGCTTCCACACTATTGACGCAAGATACTTCTGAGTATTCTAACAATGTCCTGTGAATTTCCATGCTTCCCAGTCTGAATACAGTGCAAACTCTTACCAACTCTGTTTGAACTCTGAGTACTATTCCCACTAATCTTTTCAGGTGTTTTTGTTTTTTGAAAAAAAAATCTGGCCTCAGATAATTTCCTCATATGCCTGTCCTGATCAGTACTCTCTCCTCTCCAGTACTCTGTCCAGACAACTCGAGCTACTTTAGTCTCCCTAGACTCTCACCTCCATCTTCTCAATTCAGAGAGTCTTCCAGATTCCCTGGGTTCCTCCTCCCTGAACTTGGCCTGGGAATATTCTCAAGGTTATAAACTAGGGCAATTGTAGGACTCACTTCATTTCTCATCTCCCAGGGATCCATGTCCTTCATTGCCTCATGTCCAGTGTGTCAAAAACCAGTATTTCATATATTTTGTCTAGATTTTTTATTGCGTCAGGTGGGAGGGTACATCCAACTCCTGCTACTCCATCTTGACCGGAAGCCCAGGTCTGTGCTATTTATATTAATCCCTGCAGGCTAGGTCCCCACCCTTAAACAACCGAATAAAAATCTTTGGTGGTGGCCTTCGGGTATTGAGAGTTTTTAAAAAGCTCCCCAGGTGATTTTTAATGTGCAGCCTGGGTTAAAAAAAAAATGCTGCTGTAATCAGTAGATATCCATTCACAAGATTTTAATCAGGGGAATGACATGATGAGAAGCAGTAGGCAGGGCCCAGAAACCAACACACTTAAGAAGGAAGAGCTGACGGTGACGGAAGGAGCAGCTGAGTCAGCCGATTCTGCTATACAGCTATTGCTAGCCATGAGTGTATTAGGCGTGACCGCAATAAAACCTGTGCGCCTTCTTAGAACCTGAGGGTAGCCCTGAGTTGGATATATATTGAGTCAGTTTTCATCATTTTAATCCCACACATCAAGAAGAAAGTAAATTACAGTGAGTATTCAAAAGAAGGCAAGGACAAGTATAATACATTTCAGAAATGCTTTTCAATAGTGGCTAAAATTGTTTCATTTTGAACCTTAAAAGACTAAGCCTTGGTTATGTGAAAGATTTACTTCCTGTTTATAAAATAAAGAGTAGGACATAGGGTGTGTATCAGGGCTGCGAGTGCACCTCTCTCGTTTCATCTTTATCTTGGAATCAGGTCACTTGATTTTGAATCTTATATCTGCCACTCAGTATGTGACTTTTAAAAAGTCACTTACCGACTCTGGGCCTCAGTTTCTCATTTGTAAATAAAGAATAATAATGTCTGCCCTGTTGGTTTCATAGGTTTCCTGTGAGACTCAAAATCACAGTATCCATCCCTTTCTCTTCCTTCTCTATTTTACTTTTCTGCTGCCTCTATCTTTCTCTGTATCTCTCCATTAGATCCCTCTCCTAGAATTAGACTGGGAGCTGGCCGGCTTTCATAACTCAGTGGCCATTTGCGTCTCCCTGTCAGTACTCACCCATTACAGCATTGATAGCCCTGACTATTGTGCAGACTCCAGCCTCTGGAAATCACTGCTCAGCTTCTCTCTCCCCACATTCCCAACTCTTACCCCATTCTCCTTTCCCAGCCTCTCAGCCTCCCGTCTTTTCCTACCAGCTCTGTCAAAACCCTCACTGCTCAGTGCTGCTCTGATGCTTCCACTCCTGGAGTGGGAGACTGTCAGAGGGAATGACTGTCAGCTTTGCGTAGCAACATTCAGGATAGAGCTGTGCACAGTCTCATCACCACTCCTTCTTTTTCTGACCATGCTTAGATACAGAATAGCTAGTGTCTTTCCCCCCAACTACATAGCATTGACTCTTGACTCTCAGTCACCCAGTTCTTTCTGTTTTTGAAGCAAAAGACCTTGGGGCGTAGCACGGTAGTAGCTCAGAGGTTAGGGATGTACTCGTTCTCAGTTTATCGCCTATACGCTTAAGCCTTTCTAGAATCTGTTCCCAAGTTTCAACTTGATGATCTATAGGAGTGGAAACTTCTGACAGCTTTTTGAAGTAGCTCATTGAAATTGCTCCTTTTAAATAGATAGTATCGTTAATGATAATAAAGTCAGTTATTGTGCTCAGATTTCTAACATGGCATGAAGACTTTTGTTTCTTGAAGAACTTTTTTCTGGAGGCATTTAGGGAAGAGCCTGTTGCTAAGGAGGTCCATTTATGTTTCAGTTAAGTAGGTAAATACAGTAAATTGGCTCTGTGCGTCTAGGAGCTCTGAGAGGGGAAATATTCTAATGGATTACTCCATAATGTAAAAAATAAAAAGGAAAAGTTCCCCATAAAATGAAACTACATTTTTCATGCTGTTCTGATGGAGAAATGCTTTGGGTCTTCCTTGGTGTAAGATCTGACAGCATGCTAAAAGGATGAGCCTCTATATTCGTAGATGAAATGGAAGCCAAAGAGTTACTTTTGTTAGGAAAAAACTATTAAGAATTTTGAAGCCTGACATGCGAGCTGCCATAGAAGGGATTGACAATAAATAAAGACTCAGTAAATCATAAAGGTTAACATCATCATTACAATGCATTTATAAGATTAGTGTTAGAATCAGCCCATTATGAAAATAATTCAAGGCTGGAGATTTCGTAGTTTAGGATTTATACCTGCTTGAAAGATGTTTAAGGTTGATTTAGAGTTTAAGTTTAGGTATTTTACTAAAGAGATGTAGTATGTTAAATTAAATCTGCTGTCTCAAATTATTTTTTAACTCAAGGAAAGTGTTACTACCTGGAACCTCAGAAACCGTGTCAAGTCCTTACTGTGCAGACCGTATGTCTGACACCCTGCTGCCACCTGGTGGAAGCATACCTAAACTACAGGACAAGTGACTAAATCATAAAAATTTCTTAAACGCATAAACTGCAAAACAGAAATTATTCAGTGCCAGTTTTATATCAATCCCTGTTTTTAATATTAAAACGTGAGTCAGGAGAGTTTTATTTTTGTAGGCATCAGCCAAACACGAAATACCTAAAACTGTTTAATAGAATGGGGAAAACCCTCTATTATGCATTCTGTTATACCAATTAGATTAATTTGGGATCAGTGCCCTTTTAAATATACATATTTAAATATATATTTATATATTTAAAAAGTAAGAAAAATTCTATTATAGATATATAATAGTATATATAATATATAATATACGTGTAATATATATGATAGTATATATCTATAATAGTAGAATTTTTCTTACTTTTGTATAAGTTGCTCTTTGGGGATAAGTAGAGTTCCTGAAACTTGAATAGGATCATTAGCTTTTTTAAAATTCTATTTCATAGTAACTGTGGGAAAAAAATACGATAAGTATTTTGCAGTCCTTAACCTCAAAAGGACTTCCAGACTAATAGAGAAGATGGCCATTTATACCAGCTATAACAAGAGAGGTATTAAGGGGAAGTGAGTAGAAAACTGGTGTCTGAATCTCAAATTGGAACACAGGGTCTTTTCCTGAGTATGGAGTGGAGATGGGTAGGAGAAAAGGGGCTGGAGGGACCAGTAGAATAAAAAGCAAGCATCGGTGATGGAAGCACAGAAGCTCCGAAAGCAGTCTTCCAGGGTTTGACTCCAACTCTATTTCTTATAGTTTTACTGCCTTGGGCAAGTCACTTAACCTTCTCCAAGCTCCAATTTCCTTGCCTCTAAATGTTGCATAATAACATTATCTATCCTCTAGATAATATTGTTGTCAGGATTAAATGAAATAATCCAGCAAAGCCTTTTGCACAATGCTTTGCAAATAGAAGGCACTCAATTTTTTTGTTTAATGGACACCAAATGGAGGGGCAGCTTCCAGGTTCCCAAGATGTATGGGATGCGTCAGCGTTCCGTGGCCAGAGCCATGCTGTGCGACAGTCTGAAAATGCAGTGGCTGAAAGCAGTACGCATTTGTTTAGCTTGTGAATCTGCGGGTTGGTAACCACGGCTGGGTTTGGCTGGAAATTTCTTCTGATCTCAGCTGACTCCCTCCCATCTGGCACTTGGCTGTAGCTTGTTGGGATATGAGAGTCAACTGGTCTAGGATGGTCTCAGCTAAGACACCTGGGGCAGCTTGGCTCTGCTGCACATGTCCTGTTCTCTAACATACTCTCCCAGGCAGGTCCCGTGGCAAAGACAGAGAGAACTGAAAATGTGCAAGCACTTTCCCAAGCCTGTGTTTGCACCTGATCTCCTAAAAATTGCACAAAGGAAACTACATGAGCAACTTAGAATCAAGTTGAGAGGGGAGGATATATTTCACTTCTTGATAGAGAGAACTGAAAATTCACATGTAAATGGCTTGGATGCAGGTCGGGATGAAGAATTGAGGCCATTAGTACAATCAACCCACCACAGAAGAGAAGTTTTGATTAAAGAGAAAATTTTAGAATTTTGGATGATCTTATTGTTTCTAAGCCTCCAATCAAAACCATCTCAGAAAATCTAAAATGATTAATGGTGCTAAAGTGTGAGCGCTCACAGGAAAACAAAAAGACTTGGATAGGGTGTGATAGTAGACGTCTTAAATGTATGGAAAATTGGGGGACAGGAGCCCCCAACCATCATTCAACAACCAGAGAATAATAACTTAGATGGTAAACATACTGTATGTATAATGACCTTGCTAGAGCTATACAAAGCTGAAAATTCGTTTGTTGGATTAATCGACTATCAAACTAAATTATTTTAGAAAACTAAATGCAGAAGCATGTATCTAATGGAGACTCATTTCCATGCCTTGCTCAAATATTTGCTGCACACCCACTCTACTCAAAGTGGGTGTGTAACAATTTTTTTTAATTGAATGTGGTTCCTTAGGTGAGTTGACTCCTCCAGACAGGCACAGAGCATAATAGCAAGAATCACAATAGCAGAAGTTTCAGTGCCGCCTTCTCTATCTTCCCCTCCATTAACTGTCAGTCTTGCTCAAGATTTTGTCCTCCGATCTTCTGTCCCCAGTGCTTTCAGGTAGATGGCTGCCAGGTACACATGTGTGGCTTTATTCCTGAGGTCCAGGCACTCAGGTCACACAACATCTAAAGTTCATTATTTGTTATTCGTGCTCTCACTGTCCATGAAGAAGAGGCACATTGGAGTCGTGAGACTATGGCCTCTGGTGCTAGACCACCGGGGTTTGCTCTAGCTTTGTTATCATGATATCATGGTTGTTAAGATATCAGGTCTCAGAGGTACACATGCAGGCACACAGACGGGCCAGGCAGGGGGGAGACCTCTTTTACCACCTCCCAAATGCCAAAATGAAATATCAACTTCCCTTCAGAAAATATACTAAAAAGAAGGGGAAAATCCCACACCCAACCTACTTCCTGGGTTGGTCATTGGAAGTCTAGAGACGCAGGATGAGAAAGTTTCAAAGTAAGAGGACCCCAGGTCATCTTCTTTCCCCCACAATTCCCCCAAGAAATAAATAAACAGATCACCGCTCACACACATGTTTCTCTGGGACTGGCTGCAGCAGATAAGAGCAAGTTACAATGCAAACACCACCTGAGAGAACTAAATCTCTTAGTCAGCTCTCACTTACTGTGAGCAACTGTGATCAGGTAATCAGCTGACATAACTTCACCAAGAAAGTGCAGTTTTTAGGGCTTTAGATACAGAGAAGGGCGGAGGGGGATTTAGAACAAATTTATAAACACGGAGAAGCACCGGGAGAAAGCAGGCTTGGGTGGCAGAGGGAGAAAGAGGCTAGACTTGGAGTTAGATGAGCCAATTCAAATCCTGGTTCCTTACTTCCTCCCGGACAAGACACTTAACCTTTATAACAGCCCTTACATTTATTTTGGTTTATTCTTGTCACCTCCACTCCTACCAGACACCAAACTCCTTGAGAACCTGACCTCAGAAGGCTCAGCTGTCTATCCACCTGCAATGCCCTTCACAAAGCAGGTCCTTAAAAATATTCACCGACTGAATTGCTGACAGTGAGAGTGGGGAAAGGAGGATACAGGGGAGCCACCGGAGGCAAGGTCGTCAGGGACAAATTTCACCTACCTGACAGTTGAGGGCCTAGAAGAGGCAACCATGTGTGTGATCCACACCCCAATTCAGTGCCTCCTCTGGGAGCTGCCATCAGCTGGGAGTGCCTGGCATGTCGGGCGAAGGTGCTTAAGTTGAAGGGCAGACCATACTATGTACATATTTGTAGGGCCTCAATGTGTCTAGAATGTGTATCGCTGGGAGTCTGACACGTGAAGAAGTATATGCAGTATTTATGTTGAATGGAAATACTTATTGAACAACTACCATACGCCAGGCACTGTTCTAGGCTCTAGAAATGCAGCAGGGAACAAAACAAGGGACAAAGCCCCTCCTTGTCCTGGAGTTTCCACTCTAGAGAGGGAGTCAGACAATAAGCAAGTACCAAATAAGTCTATAATGTGACATCAGATAGTGGCACGTAAAGCAATGGAAAGAGGACAAGAAGACAGAAAGTGACTAGATCTTAAAAAGGACGGTCAGCAATGACTCCTTTGAGGAGGTGCCATTTGGGCAGAGAGCTGAATGAGATGCGGGAATAAGCCAAGCAGAGACCAGCGTTCCAGGCTGAGGGGACGACCAGTGCAGATACCCGGGGGCGGGACCATGCTCAGCCAGTCTGAGGAGCACTGAGGAACCAGTGTGGCCATAATAGCATGAGCAAGGGGAAAGGCTGGTGGAAAATGGGGAGAGACAGCCGAGGGCCAGGTAGTGTGGGTCATGCAGAGGGATCCAAGTGTATTCCAAGTACGGGTGGAAGTCTTGGGAGGCCTTTTGAGGAAGAGAGTGTGGCATTGCGTGGTTTCTGTTTTAAAGGCCCCCTTCCACTTGTTGGGAGAACAGACAGGGGGAAGGGATGACAAGGACGGTGAGGGTGACAATATAGCTAAGAGGCTCTCCCGGTAGTCAAGGCAGGAGATGACGGTGCCTGGTACTGAAGTGAAGGTGGTGAAGATGAATCAGAATGTACACCGAAGACAGCTGATGGCTTAGATACTGATTGTAAGAGAAATGAGAGGAGCTGAGGGTAAGTCAGAGGTTTGTGGCCTGAACTATTTCTTGAGATTGGGAATATTTGGGAGGAGAAATCAAGAGTTCTATTGAACGTGGTAAGTTGGAACTACCTATCACACACTTCAGGTAGAAATATCTGGAAGCAATTACAAAGACACACACACACACACACACACACACCATTTCAACTCTTCTTTGCATTTGAAATAAGTATTTATGATCCATGCCTGAAAATAACCAAAGTGTACCCCCAAAAAACATTTCTGCATGCTACGTAAAGCTACACTTTTATGCAGAAACCTTTTGTCTTTAGAACCTGCTGTCACAACAGACACTCCGTCTGGCGCTTGGGGCAGAGAGGTCTGCCCTTTCTCAATCGCTACCCACCAGGCAGCATGTCCTCAGCCATTGACCTGCTATTTGTCAAGGAACTTGACTAAATCTTTAAGACAGTTTTTTTTTTAGTAGAAATAGGAGAATGACTATGGACTCTAAAAAAAAAAAAAAAAAAATCAATACAGGCTTCACACACAGTGATTGACAACCTGCCCAGAGCAGGGCTGTGAATGATTTCATAGCGCTCCAGCTGACTCGCTTCCCAGTCTGTCTTTTCATGCTGATCTGAGAGCACCTTAAGAGAAAAAAACTTCAGGGCCTGTAGTCCTGACTTTTCAAAAATTAGACATTAAAACACAGTGACCTACTTAAGTTGAATTTTAAATAATTGTCTTAGCAAAATTATCTTCTTCTTTTTTTATGAAGACAGTTTACTTCACAGTCATCTGCCTATGCTTCCTATTTATCTAAGTACTTAGATGCTTTTGACTAAATTCCGTTCAGTAACCAAGGGTATTAAGTTGTCCCAGGGATGTTTTGTTCAGTCTACCGTAAGCGTGAGACACAGTCGTGAGTTATAAGTTTTCAAGTGGACAGCTCTTTGGTAATGTGTTTAGTGGTCTTGCATGAGACATTTCGAATGTAATGGGATAAAATGGGATCTCGTATTTGCATAGCCCTAGTCATCTAAAGAGAAAAACATCTGCTCTCTTCTACTGTATTTCACGGACTCTCAAATGCCATCTATTATAAGACGCACCATATTTTCTGCATCCCTAAGAAAGAAAAAAGATGCTGCAAATTAAACTCTGACACAGCGCCTTATGGTGAGTCTGTCCAACATATAAACACATCACACAGCTTTGACATTCATTTAGAGGGCTTTGTCAATTTCTCCTGACTTTATTGAGTTCCTTGGCATGTAAACTGTAATTTTTTTCATGTAGCACAGTAGTAAAGCATGATATGACTTCATGTATTTATGGATATCTTCTCTTCTTCTGTCATAATGCACGTGGTTGCTGCTTTTCAAGAAAATGAGTAATTGTAGTCTCTTTTACAAAGAAGATGTCTGCTTCAAAAATATCACCTTACCTTCTTTCTTCTCTATTTGTGCCTAAGTACCAAAACTGTTCGTATTAATACCAAAATATAGTATAATCTTTTTAAACACAGTTTAAATGCTAATTATACTCACCACGTGTGGTATCAGCAATACCTGCGGGCTTAATTGACACCATGAGCAGCTATGACCAAATGTGCACTGACAGGTGATGACAGCCATGTCACAGCAATTGTGAGGCATGATTTATGGTAAGATGCATGAGTTCAGAGGTAGAGACTGAAGGTAAAGTGTGGGTCTTGAAATCAGGGAGATAGAGCATAAGCAAGGTATTCTGGGAAGAGTGCAAATTGAATAAAAAGGAGTTCAGTTCTTGAGTTAACATTTGCCTTTTACTTAGAAAACAACGCCCATTCTGTCCCATTTCCATAGATATGAGATGAGCTCGTGTTCATATACCAAGAAAGACCTCAGAGGCTGTCAGGATTTGGCAGTGTAAATGAAGTCACTTCAGGAATCTGAATGTTTCAGTCATGGGAGTTGTCAGAGGTTGACATCACTTGACGTTCGCTGCTGCAGTCCCTTATGTTCCTCCTGCTTTAAATCACTGCGCACGTAGTGAAACTATCAAAACCACCCTCAGGGACTGGAGGTGCAGGCCCCATGTGACTGGAATACTCAGAGTAAGGCAACTGCAAAGCCACTGGCTACATCATGACAGCTGGAAGGATCGGATTGCTGCTGTCAGAGTTGACAGGCTGTCTGTATCAGGGCAGCCCTGAGAAGCTTTCCCAGAGGGACCTCGGCCCCTTTCAGACCAGAACAGAAAGACCTGCAACGTGACCTTTCCAGAAGCCCAGCTGTTTGCTTATGATCAAACCCAGTTGCCTTTTCTACTTCTTCCTGCCATGCCCTTGCTCTTATTCCAGACTGGATGTGGTCTGATTCTTTGCAAACTCCAAATGTGTTCCAACCTCAGGCCCATTGCAGTTGCTGTTCCCTCTGCCTGGATCACCTATGCACGTGTTTACCTTTCTCCTTCCTCATTATCTCAGCGCAAAGGTCACCTCCGGGGTCCAAACGCTTTCTTTGACCACCCAAATGAAAGTGGCATCTCCCCATCTTCCACCAGTTTCCGTCACAATACCTGGAATGTGTGTTTGTTTGTTTTTATGGCCCTGAAATCTTTTCCTTTACCTGTCTTCTGGTCAGTTTCCCTCACTAGAACATATGCTCGCCTCTCTATCCCCAACTCCTGAAACACATAGAAGATGCTCCGTAAATATTTGATCAATGTAGAATGAATAAACCCAACTTGGTTCCTATCTCATCAGTAGTTTTTTAAATATTTGGCTTAATATCTTGTGCTCTTCCAGGTCTCTCCTTCTCCCTGTCTTTCATCCACAAGACCTCATGTTTATGTGACTTGATGAGTCCTTCGAGTACAGTGTTCCATTCTCTTTTCCTGAAAGCTGACCCACAGCTGTGGACTCCAGTCTCCTCTGGCTCCTGCCCTCACCCTCTCTTGTGTGCAGGGCCTTCCTCTCTTCCTGTTTCTGCTGTGTGACTGCCTGGTTCTGGTGGTCTGGCTGTTACCGAAGCGTCTGTAAATGTCTCAATGAGCAGCAGCAGCCGCAGTGTCTTGGGTGAGCTCAGACAAAGCAGCTGCTGAGGGACAGTTGCTGTCCCCAGCCCCACTGTCATGCCCTTTCATACCTGCCAGTGTCAGCTCAGCATCCCAAGGATCTTCCCAAGTAACTGGAGGCTGGGAGAGTTTCCAGTCCTCTGCACTTCCCCAGGCCGTGCACAACTCTGCTGCTGAAGCTTTTCCTACTAATAGGAAGCACTAGTAGTACTGATTTTTACCAGCATATGATAATTTCACTCTGTGGAAGAGGGATCTAAGGCGTGGGGTGTGATCAAGAAATACAGTGAATGTTTAAATTTTAAAAAAATATTACAGTAAAAGACACATTGCCATTAATCCCCCTCAAAGTACTCGCCCCTGCCTCGAACACACTTATCCCGTCATTCTTGCCACTTTCTGAAGCAGTTCTGGAAGTCCTCTTTCATGGGTGTCTTTATTTCATTCTCCATCATGACAACGTTCCATGTCACGCATCGCTTCTGGTACAGCAATTTCTGTCAAATAAAAAACATTACGGTGTGTCCTCAATCACCTTATTCACTGGATCTGGCACCATGTGACTTCTGGCTCTTCCCCAAAGTCAAAATGACCATGAAAGGTAAATGTTTTGAATCGATTCAGGACATTGAGGCAGCCATGACAGCGCAACTAAAAACACTCAAGGTAGAGTACTTCCACAACTGCTTCAGAGAGTGGCAAGAACGATGGGATAAGTGTGTTCGGGGGGTGAGGGGAGGGTTGTATTTTGAGGGTGATTAATGGCAATGTGTCTTTTACTGTAATAAATTATTTTTAATTTAAACATTCACCATATTTTCTGATCACACCTAGTATATTAAAACTTTCTGACTTGTAGAGGTTATGTCTGATAATAGTCAAGTAAAGGAGTCTTTTTTGGTGCTGATGATTACTAGCAGTGTGTGTGTGTGTGTGTGTGTGTGTGTGTGTGTGTGTCTGTGTGTGTCTGTGTGTGTCTGTGTGTGTCTCTGTGTGTGCGTGCGCAAGGGAGATAAAGCAATAATGATACAAGTTACTTTTTTAATCGATTTGAGCTTTGCACAGATACTAGGAGAGAAATTCTGTCCCGATATTTGGTTGCACCATCCTGGAGTATAAATGACACATTATACTTAATATATTATACACCAACACTACTCAAACCTTCAGATAGAAAGCATGTCTTATATAGTCTCACATTTCCCAAAAGACTTGTAACTTGATTGAATAAATAAATGATATTGAAGAAGGTAATCATTAATAAGAATTTAAGTCTGTTCTTAATCATACGAATAAAAATCACTTTGGGGGCTATTAAAAAGTATGCCTTCCCAGGCCCAGACCCAGACCCAGATATTTGTATTCAGTTGGTTGGAGTGAGGCCCTAGTCATACATTTTCTTAAAGGTCCTCCAGTGATTAGACTATGTAAGCAGGATTAAAAACCATTGATCTAGATAGAAAGTAATTGATGTCCTAAAAATAGTAATAATAATCCAATCTCTCTTAAAGATTGTGGTTAATAAATCACAATAAATGTTGTGCCTGGGTGATATTAAATTTGGTAAATATATTACTGCTGTGATATCCTTACCTGTCTGAAGCCATCTATTTTTTTTAACTTTAAAATGAGACATAAAGACTAGAATATTACAAGAAAAATAATTCCTAACTTGAAAATATGAAATCCAACACATATTTTGAAAAACAACCTTAAATTCTGATCCAATACAAGATTTAAATCATTACCATTTTTTCACCCAGGTTAAAAAAAAAAAATCAAAATTAATGAGATCCAAGAAAGAAAAATAAGACAAATGCAATAGTATTTCTAGAACAGAAAGGAAGATAATTGTAGTTGAATGGTGGTCCCCAAAAGATATGTCCTCCTGGAACCTGAGAATGTGTCCTGAATTGGGAAAAAGAGTCTTTGTGGATGTAATTAAGGTAAGGACTCTAGACCACTGTGGATTGTCTGGATGGGCCCTTATAAGAAGTGTCGTTATAATAAGCAGCCAAGATACAGACAAAAGAAAAGATACAGATGAGAAGGCCATGTGACGATGAGGTAGAGGTTAGAGTGCTGCCACAAGTCACGGGACACCTGCAGCCACTAGAAGCTGGAAGAGGGAAGGGAGGATTCTCCCTTGGAGCCTTCCCTGGGAACATGGTTCTGCTGGCACCTTGATTTCACACTTCTGGTCTCCAGAACTGTGAGATAATGAATTTCTGTTTTAAGCCACCCAGTTTGTGACAATTTGTACAGCAGCCCAAAGAAAGGAATACAGGAATATTCATGCAATAGTAGCTATGGTATCAGTGTTAAGTGTTGTGACCCAGAATTTGTTCCAGGAACCGCAGGTTGCAGTAGAACATATGCTAAATAGAGGCCATCCTCAGTCAACTGTGCCTTATGGTCCCCGTGACAGACGGCGCACAGCCCCTTCCCCGCCACCACATTGCGAGGCTGAAGTAGAAACATGGGCTTTAAGGGACGAGGAGCCAGATGCAGAAGAAGGGTTTGCCTGACTGTGGACATAAAGAGAAATATTTAGGATTAAATTTAGTAAGGATTATCTGTGTTTCAGCTTTGGAATGATGCCACAGGTAAACCAAGCTCCGCTTCACTGCTGGGGCAATGTTCTTATTTGCCGCTTGAATCAGCACAAGTTGCTTTCAGCTTTGAGGCACTGAAACCTGACCAGTCGTAGTTTAAACAATACAGACGTGTGTTACGCCAGTCGCGAAGAGACCCAGAAATGGAGTTGGTAGTAGTATCATTTAAGACCAGGGCCATTCGGTCTTTTTGCGTTGCTTCCTGTAATGTGATGGCATCTTGTCTTCATGTTTTTCACCTCATGGCAGCGAAATAGCTATAGCATGCAGGCCTCCAGGCATCACACCTGCATGCATGCTTGGAGGAAGGGGAAAGGAAACAATGACAGGTATGTGTTCCTTTTACTGGGAAATCAAAAGCTTTTCCAGAAACTTTCCAGGAGACATAGGTTTATACATCAGTGGCCAAACTGCGTCTATGTCAGTGCCCAATGTCAAGGAGGTTGAGAAAGTATGTCTTAGCTCTTTCCAGCCACTGTAAGGGAAAGCAGGCAAGGGAGGAGAAACTGGAATGGGCGTTGCACCAACTGGTAACGTCTGCCACAGAGCTATGGAAACCACTTTTAGAAAACAGCGGGTCCTCTGGAAAGGCTGCATGCTATTTATTACTAATGTGCGCTTGACCGAGAAATTCTCAAACCCTGAATTCCTGGGTATATGATGTAGAACTAAAGAAGAAGAAACAAATTTCTTTAATCAGTTTGACTTGGGATATTTCTAGAAGGTACAGAATGATGTCCAAACTTTTCCTATAACCCATCCCACTTACAATTATCCAAATCTTTTATCCACCTTGAGACTGTTAAGCATTTTAGAATAAGAACACCAGAGAAAGTAAAACCTTGACATTCCATTTGAAAGACGAAACAGAAGATAAATGAAAAAACAAAGACAGAATACTTTAACTTGGGACTGATTTTGTTCCACCTTTGCTCCGCTGATTGTGGCCCTTCTTGCACACCTATGGGTGATCTAGGGTAGAGGGAAACAGAAAGAGGCAAGCAAGCAAGTTGCAGAGAGATGTTTATCTTCACCACACTGCGGCCTTCGGGTATATATAACTGAAAGTCCGTGGGAGCGGGTGGAAGAGAGAAGTCTGATCAGTTAGTTCAGTAGTGGTTTACTACTGCATGCCAACCACTGTCCTAGGTGCTGGAGAGACTGTGGTGAAGAAGACTCAGGTCTTACCTATGAAGTCTCACATTCTGGAAGGGAGGTGAAAAAGTAAACAATTACCATACCACGTGGTACGTGCCATGTTCAAAGTTTGCATACAGGCATGTATAGCAGAGACCTTAAAACAAGCTTAGGACAGTGGATGGAATCGGGAATGTCTTGCTGGAGGAGGTGTACAGTACAAAGAAGAGGAAAGGATTCTGCTTGTTTGGGAGGAAGCTGTGGCCAGATTAGATGCTGAGGTAGGAATTGAATGCCTTTCCAAGAGGGCAGGAGAGGGAAAGGCGCTGGAAGAATGTGCCAGGGTAGATAGAGGAGAAAGGGAAGACGGGGGCTATTGGCCCCACACACAACTGCAAGGACCCAGAAATGGAGCATCAGAAGCAGGACATACAGAAGCACCAGCCACCTCCACCGTCACCACGGCCAGAGCATCATGAGGCAACACAAGGTGACCACGGTCTCTTCTGGCCCCTGCCCACAGCCTGGGAGCTGAGGAGACTGCCAGCCTGGCCACTGCACCCACAGACACCACCATGGTGGTGCTCTCTGCCATGTGCCCAAGCTGACAACCAGGGTCATCCCACGTCACAGCACAGGAATGAGCCAGTAATTGTGAGGTCCAAGAGAAAAGCCCTCCTTCTGAGCCCGAGGGAAGAAAATGTAAGGACTGGAAACAACTGACAGTTCCCTGACGGTTTCCCAAGGCAGGTGTCTAGGATAAATTGCTATTATTTTCTGGAAGCATTTTAATAGTGCTTTATACTCGACAAAGCTTTCACGTATCTCAGATGGCTTTTTCTTCCCAAAAAGAGATGGGTATTATCATTTCCACTTTACTACAGAGGAAGGGGACTTGAAGGGGTGCCAAGGAACCCAAGCACATTAACGCATTTAGAACCTGGGAGAGCCAGAGCTCAAGCCCAGGCCTATCTGAATCCAAGGTCTCTTTCCACAGCGACACCAGCATCCTTTCAACTTCATGATTATACATCGTATTTAAAGCTGCCTTCTCCCAGAACTTCTGTTAGACATAAGTGCAGCTCAGGCTTCTGGGTTTCTTGCCGAAGCCTGAAAGAATATTCTTCTTATGCTTTGCTAGGTTTCTGTTGTAAAGCCTTTCTCTGCTAGTGTTTTGGTAACCTACCTGCTGTAGACAATAACCCCCTTCCCCACCACTTACTGCGACATGTACTTCACTGTAGGTTGCGCTGTTGAAGGAGCACGTGGGAGAAAGGAAACTAGGTTCCAAAGCGTGATCAATTTACCTTCCCACCTAGGCAACCTCGTGAAGCTTCCATCCATCCAGTGCCAGTCCTGGCAACTTCCTCTGTACCGTCAATGCCCCCCTCTTCTTGGGATCGGGTGGGTGGGAATGCCCTCCCTCAGTGGGCACAGCAGGCGAGTACTCTATTTAATATACAGCCCATGGCTCAAGATGGGAGCAAACGGAAAGAAAAGGTGGTTTTCCTGGATTTCCCATGTCAACAATGGATCTCTGTCTTGTACAATCCATTCCTTTCTGGGGAAATGGAGATTTTCCTTTCCAGTTCAGATAATCCCACTTCAGAAGAGAAGCAGCATGAATCAGTATATGGCCGCCTACTTTCGTGTCATTTTTAAGATAATTACCTACTGTTGGTTACGCCAGCAAAATGCTTAATTTCTTTTTTTATTAAAAAGTAATTATGCATATTTGCAAATAGACTTGATTTATTGAACACAAACAATAACTATAACACCAAGTTTGGATTTTCTCCGATTGCTTTGTGTTTTTTGTCTGCTGCATGAAAATTTTTATTTTAATGAACTTGGTTGCAATCACCAGTACCCACAGTTCCTTTTAAAAATAAAATATCTTTTAGTGTTTGTTAAAGGAGTTATAAAAATCTCATGGGTACCTCTTCCAATTGTTCTTTCTTTAAAAATCAATCAATGTTCACGTTGAAAAAAGTGTGTAACACACAGGAGTGGGTGTCCTGACCTTGAAAGGGGAGCCATTCACCTTCTTCTGAGCTGCCCTGCAGAATAAGCAATTTGGAGAATATAGGTAACTTTTTACACTTTATTTAAACTCTGTTTTCCTTTTGTACAACAGATACGGTTACTATCTTCCTCATCTAACAATTTTTTTGCTGAAGTAAAGTAACCTTCATAGATGACTATATTCTGAAATTCAGCAAAAGAAATACTTCGGTAGGTGAAGGCTTATTGCTAATTTGCAAATTAGTAACAAATTTTTCTCTCTAACCTTTGGTCTTATCATCTCCCTGGCATCTAGATCCATAAACAGAATAACGCCTGGAGGATATCTCAGGACTTTTCTAACAGAAGCTAAATGGGAATAAAAGTATGATATATACATATATTTAAAAAGCACACTGTCCTTTGGATATATAGCAGTTGTTATAAACAATGCTTCGCAAATACATTTACTCCCTAAAGCAACGCTGTGTTCTTCCCAGGGAGCAAAATCGGTGCTTGAATTGTTAGTCACCCATGATCTTTGTCATTTCAAATAATAGAAAATGAAATTCAGTCGAGAGAGTTATGTTTCGCTTTCTCAGATCAGGGAGGAACAGAAAAGTCTGAGGACATAAATAACAATAATAAATATTTACCAAACTTCTATTGCATGCAAGTCACTCTTCTAATTGCTTTATGTATATTAATCGTTTTTAATTATTTAAGCAATCCGCTTAGATTAAGTGTAGAAAATGACATTGGGCACAGGTGTAAATTATAAAAAAAAATTTTTAAATAAATCTCGGGTCTAGATTTTTCTTTGTTGCTTCTGCAAAGAGTAACAAATTATCCTTGATTATTCTGCAAAATATCTGTGAAGTACACAAATCATTTGATGTAATTATTGGAGTAGCTATAGCAGTAATTATAACAACTCTCATTTTTAAAGCACCTTGGAGATTATAAAGTATAATCATATTCATTTCTAACAATACACTTTCAGGAAGACAAGATGAGTATTAATATTCTGCTTTGCATATAGAGAAACAGTGGCTTAGAGAAGTAAAAGCATTGCCCAAGGCCACTGCCTGCGGTGCACAGAGTTTGTCTGATTCCCCATCTCTGTGCACTGCACGTGCCACAACTCAGCCTAACATCCTGTAGTGATGAATCATGGTTCTTTGGCATACATTTGTCATCTGTGGAGTTGAAAACCTCTTTAATTTAGCAGAATATTCTGCTTTGTTGAAGAAAGCAGTATAGTGTGCAGGAAAGAGCCCCAGGCCTGCAGTGCCCTAAGCAGCCAAGAAACCAGTTAGCAAGTCCCTTGGCCTCGCTGGTTTTCTCTTCTGGAAAGTGAAGGATTTGGATGCATGATATCTAAGGACCCCTGACTGATCAGCACATGTAAACCCTCAGATAATTCTGCAGTTGATTTCATGGTATTATTTTGCACTTCTTCATTCATACCCCTTTGCCTACCAATAATAAAGCTGAATAAGGAAGGAACTGAAACTAGAGAGATGTCCAAACTAGTCTTGGAGGTCAAATAGGCTTTCCCAAGGTGAACAAGGAAGGGAAGAGTAGACCAGATGGAGTGAAGAGCTAGCTATGCAGACATGTGAGACAACGTGGGGTGTCGAGGGAACACTAAGCTTTCTGTATGGCTGAAATGTGAGTGCAAGGAGGCCGGTGCCAAGTGCTAAGGGTGAAGGAAAGAGAGAAGACCCCAACCACACTCAAGTCCCCTGACCAGAGGCTCCCATTTGCAAGGGTCCGAGGTGGGAAGAAGAAAAGCCTCAACTTCAAATCAAAATTGGAGTTTTTCACTATTGCATGGGGTGAACACTCGTGGTTACTAAATTGCAATTGTGTTTTCCTATCTAAAGTGATCGTGGTTATTTTTTTCTCACTCTAAGAGTGAATAAGGCTGCCCGAGTTTTTATCCAGCAGATTGAAAAAACCATCCCCACTGAAAAAAATGTAAAGTGATGGTTGGGGAGAAAAGTTGTCTTGTGATTACAGCCATGAATCCCACCTTAGAGTGTATTAGTTTTATATCCATATACGATGAGTTAACCACCTAATAATAAGTAGAGTAAAAACAATTAAATCTTTGTTTATTTATAATTGATGGAATAGTAATACCTCACGGTCACTTTTCTATGGCACTGTCCTTGTCTAGCATTGCAAGTGCAAGAGTTTGGAAGATATGGAACCTCACTTCATTCAGATCATGCTAAAAACACTTTGGAATAAATTCTGATATGAACTTTGTCAATGATTTTTACCTTTAAAAAAAAATAGAATTCAGTTCTGCAACCCAGTTCATCATTCCCCTTCCCCAATACCAGTTATTTGAGAATTCCGATTAAGTGGGTTTGAGTCTCTGAGGTTTGACTATATTAGTGGTTCTTAACTCTGATGACATTAGAAAATCAATGCCAGACTGCACCCCAGAATATCTAAGTCAAAATCTCTAGAGTAGGAGCCAGGTATCAATATTTTTTTATTAAAGTTCCCCTGGTGATTCCAGGGTACAGCCAAGCTTGAGAACCAGAGCTATTTTTTTTTATTCGTTTCAGGTGTACAAAACAATGCAATAGTTAGACATTTCACCCCTCACAGAGTGATAACCCCCCTCTCCCAATAGATTGCCCCTCTGACGTTGTATAAATCTATTACAATTCCATTGACTCTATACCCTATGTTTTACTCCATATCCCGTGAATATATATTAAATTATAGTTGACATACAATATTATTCAGCTTCCGGTGTAGAGTGCAATGGTCAAGCATCTACACTGTCCATGCAGAGCTATTTTTTTTTAACCAGAAAGCATTAGTATAAAATTAGCTGCCTGTTTTCCTTAGAACGTGTAGGCTACCCTATTAAAATATTTAATGATTATCAAAATAAAACTTGTTGCAGACAATGAGATAAACTTTGCAATTATCCTACTCAACTTAGATGAAAGTGGAAAATAATTCCATTCTAGTCGGTTTTTTTAGTACTGATATTTCCAATAAATAGTGAAGGAATCTACAGATTTGAAGCTATATTCTTAAACTTTTACTATCTGTCCCCAAAATATGGCACAGCACTTAGGAAATGCTTAATAAATGTATAACAAACAAATTAAGAAATTATTGTTTGCATGTGCTCAGAATTAGGAAAGTAAAATTTTGTTGCCCAAATCCTCCAGTGGAATATGTCTGAGGACCCAGGAATAATGACTGAATTATTGTTAGGGTTAGTGTTAGGGTTATTCCTACTTTACTTACCATAAGCCCCAGGATGGCTATTTTGGACTGTTGAAAGTTACTATTTCCCTTCACCTTTCCTGAGCCAGTATGTGCTTTGTAATTTGTCTGCACACTCATTCACTCCACAATTGCACCCAGCCACATGGGAATACAAAAAACAGACATTCACACACCTCACACATTTACCACCTACCTCCGTTCACCCCCTGTATTATGAACCACACCCATCCATATCTAGTGATACAACTCTCCCTCTGATTTCAGATACCCCTTTTCCCACTATTTCACAAAACCTCCCAAGCTGCAACCCTTCTGACTTCCACTTCCACCAACAAAGTTAAGGTCTTTTTCAGAGGAAAGTACTACACTTATTGTAATATGTATATGTATATATATTTTTCAACAATTTGACATGTGTAAAACTGTGCTACCATTTTTATCAGAATCTTAACTTTTTTAATTTTGTCACTGGCAACGTTTGGAGTATTGTGTCCCTAACCCCAGTTTTCCCATAAGTCATGAGTTTTCCATTGCTTCATTTATCATAACACAGTGACTTTTTGAAACACATATATTACATAATACAAAAATATCTGTATGAAAGAGCTTTGTGATTTCTAATATGATCTATTGGCTATTAATAGTATAATGAATAGTGTCTATAATTTCAAGATAAAAAGAAAAATACCACTTTCTTTACAGTCAGAGTTTCAGCTTTTCCTACACTTACAGGAAATACGTTTTGGAACCTTACAATCAATTGCTATATCCATAATCTTAGCCCTCCTTCAATTACCAAATGTTTGAGTAATAGACCTCCCAAATACTTACTCTGAGGTTATTTCAATCACACTTGATTCTTCATGTGAAAACTCCAAATCTTCCAATTCAAATACGTATTTATTCTTTTATTCAAGTAACCAAGTTTTAATAATTCAGGATTCTTTAATAATTATTTATTAATTCAGGATCTGACTACTTTGTGTTTTAGTTTTTTATTGCTATATAACAAATTACTACAAATTTAGCATCTTAAAACAACGTAAACTTATTTCTCATAATTTGTGTGGGTGTGCATCTCCTGAGAGTCTGGGCACCACTTAACTGGGTCCTCTGCTCAGGGTCCCATAGGCTGTAATCGAGGAACAGGCTGTGTCTGAGATCTCATCTAAGGCTTAGAGTCTTCTTCCAGGCTCCCATGATTGTGGGCAGAATTCATTTCCCTGTGGTTGTAAGACCAAGGCTCTCAGCTCCCAGAGGCTGCTCCTCTCTGTGGACAGTTCACAACATCAATGTTTGTTTCTTTTTCCAGACCAGCAGAATAATCCCTCTAATGCCTCCTGGTGTTTTGGTTTTTGTTTGTTGTTTTTTTTAATGGCTCACCTGATTGGGTCAGGCGCACGCGGGATCATCTCCCTGTTGATTAACTCAGAGTCAACGGATTCAGACCTTAATTACATCTGCAAAGTCTCTTCATCTTTGTCATGTAACCTAGTCAAAAGCACGATGATCCCATCATATTCACAGATCCTGCCCACACTCAAGGAGAGGGGTTAAGCAGGGTGTATGTACCATGTACCGCGGCAGGCATATTGGAGGCCGTCTTAGAATTCTGCCCACCACAGTAATTAAACTGTCCAGGCTCTTTGCTTCTCCACCAAATTTTTCATAAATATTTAGTCCTGTTAGCATCCATGGCGCTAAAGGTACAGCAAGGAAACATAACCGCCAATTTTCCCAAGCTGTGGTTCTGGTAGAAGTTTTAACAGGAAAAGTTTCTCACAATGTTGACTTAGGATGGTTTGGACAGTTGCTTGTGGATTTCAGTTATACATGCATTTTTTTGTGGTGAGTACAACTACTGTAAAAATTGAATGCCTGAATTTTGGTCTACACATTTGTGTATATTTTTATATTTTATTTCCAAAGATAAATGTATAAGTAACGTCATTGGATACCATAGCCTCTTTTCTGAAATAAGTTTGTGCTTTGAGACTTTTGATGGATTCTTGTTTATAGTGGAGGTTGATTAAGTCATAATCCCTGCCTCCTAGTTTATGTAACACCTTGAAATCCAATCATATTGGTTTTAAAATTCCTAACTCTCTCAAGCATTTAATTGCTCTTGTAAATTAAAGTTATGTGCTCTATAAAGTAGTTTAATAAAGCAGTCTTACCTATTGGCTACTCACTGAATTTCTCCTAATTAAGTAGGAAGGAATGTTGCCTCCGTGTATATATACATCCAGCCTGGAAATTCAGTTCCAAATCCATACCTATCTTTCACTATATATGCTTTACATTTATACTTATCTTTATATTTACATGATGGATAGGACTGCTTTCTTCCCTTCTGGTGTGTTTTATTTAGTATTCAGTATATATATATATATATATATCCTTTCTGGACTAAAAGTCTACTGTCTGTAGGGCAGGAGATAAATGTAAGCACTGAGTAAGGAAGATGAGGGTTATGAGTATAACTACTGTAAAAACTTAATGCCAGAGTTTTTTTATCTGCCTATACCATTTGTGTACATTTTTATTTCCAAAGGGAACTATGTAAGTAATGTCACGGGGTACCATAGCCAACTTTATCGCCGCTCTTTCGCTGTGTGACCTTGGGCCAGATTCTCACCCTCTCTGACACTCACTTTTCTCGCCTGCAAAGTAGGGGTAATACTATTTCATAAGCACATAAGGCTTAAATGACATATTTTATATACAGTATCCGGAGTATAGATGCTCAGTATACGAGTATCGTGATCCTCACTCCTCCCCACTGACTCTTACAAGGAGGAATTGTGACATTTTAAGTCCCTTTGTGATATAGAAAACATACGAATAACAACTAACATGTAATCTATGCCATGTACCATTCTAAATACTTGATATGCATCAACTCATTTAATCTTCACAACAACACTGTGATACAGGGGCCAATATTATCCTTGTTTTCTATATGAAGAAACTGGACACCTATCTACCTCCAGATTCCTGAGGTAGGATGGGGCTGTTAACCTTTATGAATCCAGCAGTCTAGCTGTAGAGTCTATGCTCTTAATCGGTGTGCTGCTCTGCCTCTCATGAGAATGACCAAGGACACCAAATGACGGGCCAGGGTCCCAGGCAGTTTTCAACAGGGAAAGATTGCTTTTGGGGCCCTCCTTCCTCTCTTTAGTTCCTTTCCATTCTCGTTGCCCCTTGTTTGCTGTCTCCCTTGCTATGACTTCCTTCTTTATCCTACACACATTCCCAGTGTGTTTTGCTCTAATTGAAAGAGTATACTATTATTGCTCTTGAGTTAGTACATAATAAAGATTTCAGGTTTTCATTTACCCAGTATTTCCTCTGCATAGATGACTCAACTCTTAAGCAAAAAAGCAAAACAAACAAAAAAAAGTGCTATGATTTTTTAAGAATCAGAGGGCTAATTGTATAATGATGGAATAATATGGAGGGATTTGATAGGAGAGTTTTCAGAACACTTCGATTCTCTCTTATTTCAAGTTCTGCTCAGCTTCCCCCATCTTTCTGGATGCCAGGCCCACCCTGCTCCATGGAGAGACAGAGTTCTGCAAAACTAGGAGCCAGGGAAAGAAATTCTTAACCACTGATCACAGGAGACACTGGACTGGAGAACTACATAAAGTGAAAAATATGCCTTGTCTCTCCAAAACAGAGTTCAATGGATAAGGGAGAGTCACAGAGAGGTACTGAATCTGAGAGGGACAATAACTAAGGAAAGTTATTGCGGGACATAGAACCAAGAGCTGAGAACCAGTTCCTCACACTGACCGTCTTCTTGAGAACTGCAGTCTTTCTCCTATGTCCAGTCACTTCTCTCTGCTTGCTCATCCTGACAGAGATTCCACTACTTGCAATCAATTCAACTGGGACGTTGTGATAAAAACGTTTAGGTTGTTAGGGAGGGGAAATGTATCCCTACCCTTCTTAGTTCCTCTGGCTGTTCTAATAAATTGACAGAAGACAGATGAACAGAAGAAAAAAAATTAATTCATGCATACAGAAGTCTCACAGAAATGAGACTGAAAGAAATGACCAAAGCAATCAGCTTTTATACTTTTTAGACAAAGAAGCCATAAATTTGTGAAGAACTGACAAGACAAAGAAGTTTGGACTTGGGGTAGTAAATTAATACAGCAGTAACAGGGCTTGTTTATACAGCCTTCTGGGCCCTGAATTCCCTGTCTCTGGTGACAAGGATGTCTCTCTACTTCCTGGTACAGGGAGGGTACCTATCACAGGAGATTTATTTCCTGCTTTCTGGGGGATGAAGGAGGGTCAGAGTGTCCTTTTGCCACTGGCTGTTTCTCAAGTAACTTTAATTTAAAATAATCAATAGGCCACTTTGGCATATTTGGGAGTGGCCTGCCCTGAACCCCAACAAGGTCCAAATAAAAGAAGGAGAACATTTAGATTTACTTTAATTTTCTTTACTTCTGAGTTATCTAGATGCCTATACCTAGTAAAGAGGTAGCCCGGCCGCAGTCTGAAGCAGCTGAACAAATTGCATCAGATTCTTGATTTTTTTATGGTGGCCTGAAATAAGCACAATAACGCCTCCCCAAGAAATGACCATTAGCATCTCTCTTCACCATGCCCTCCACCTTTTATTTTTCTTTTTTATTTAATTTATTGGGGTGACATTGGTTAGTAAAACTATATAGGTTTCAAGTGCGCAATTCTATAATATAATACATTATCTATATATTGCATTCTGTGTTCACCACCCAGAGTCAGTTCTCCTTCCATCACCATATATTTGACCCCCTTTATCCTCTTCTACCACCCTCCTCCCCCCTTACCCTCCACCTTTTTTTAATGCTTCGTCCTTGCCAAACATAAACCATGACCAAGCTCCATCCTGCATTTGATGTGATGCCTGGAGTCCGGAGTGGGATAAACATTTTTTCGCCACCATCTTCCCTGAAGCTAATTCTCATCTTCAACCCTGTCACCCTGAACTTGAGAGCACTGGTGGATTTCTGTTAGGGATCTTTTCATTAGCAATCTTTTCCTTCTTTGGTGATGAACATGGAGCAAGCTTGCCCTGCCTTCATTCCAGCTCTTCTAACACGAAATCTTACAGAAATTCTTTGATGTTTCTAGCCTGCGAACAACACCCATCCCTAATTTCTATAAATTTTTTCTTTTATATTCTTGAAGAATTACAATAGCAATTGGTAAGGAGGCTGGGGTGAGTTCACCACGTCTACTCAAATTATACTCTTGGACCAGAAAACAGGCATTCAGAACTGGAAAGCTCAGATCCAAATGAAAGCAGGTTGAGCTCAGAGCGCGAGAAAGTCCTACTGGCTACCTGCAGTGTCAGCCTGGTTGTAGGAGGCTTCCTGGGGGTGGAAAAGTACAGTCCAAGATTGAAACAGGTAGAAATACCACCAAAATTCTCAGGAAACTAAAATTGTTTCCTATCTTCTAATATTCCAAATTCCTCTTCTCTGTTAAAGTTCTCTCATTGACATTAAGATAATACTAATTTTCTAGGCTTTTTTATCTCTCCTGTTTTAGTTTATATGGTTATTGTTTGGAAGAAAGAGAGAATAAAGGGGAGGGAGAGGAGGGGAGAAGAGAGAGAAGTATCTTGGTGCTTTCTTACCCTAAAGCTTTGATCAAAGTTTTTACTACAGTAGGATAGGATATCAAAAGAGAATTTTTTTTGTCTGAGAACAGGTACTTATGGGCCAAAGCTTGGGGAAAGGGATGGCACGTATTTCACATTACAAGCAGTGCACCCACCGGATACCTTCTTTGGGGCTCACTAAGTGTGAAACTCTTCCTACTGTATCAACGCTCCTTCTGCTGCCGCCTGACTCACATGCCAGTAACGCACCCGCCCGGCAGGAAAATGCCGGCAGCTCAGTCACAGCTGGCAGGGTGGCCGAACTAGCTGAGTGAGGATGAGCACTTTTGAGTCAGAGCCGTCTCTCTCATGTGAGGGACCTCAAAAAGCCCACACATGTCCCTAAGAGAGCTAACACGTGGACATATGCCCCACAGAGAGTCTCAACAGTCACCTGTGTGACTGCAGAGAAGCAGCAAAAGCAATGGAAAAAGCAAAGAACTGTTAACCCATCTCATCCTGTCTCGCCATCTCCAAAACAAGAGGAATTGGGTCTCGCAGAAGAAAGAAGGAGGTAGCCTAGAACCAGAACACTCTGAAGTGAAAGAGCTGCCCTAAGCGCCCCCACATCGGGCCCGTGGGTCGTAAGGCTAGCCATCAGTGGAGCTGCAGAAAATCGTTAACTGGATATGAGGCTATAGTATTAAACTGGACTGGACCGAACTTCCAGTAACTGTGGGTGCCTTCCCAAGATGTCATTAAAAGTTGGTCATCAGGAGAGATGGGAGATTCAACATAGCAGAGTTAGGAGCAGTGGCTAGAAAGAAAAATGTGTTTCTAGCTATCCCCTCACCATGGTCAGACTCCTCAATAAGCAGGTTATATAAGTGTAAAAAAAAAAAAAAAAGAAAAGATCCTGCTGTCTTCATGACTAATAGACCTAGTATTCGCTTGAATCTTCACATTGTTTCCATAGAGACATCACTGCTTGCCTACATCTTTTCTAACTCACCAGGTCTATGGTTCTCAGGTCCTCTGGCACCAGACTAAACACGACAGCTCTTTCATCACTAGCTCCTGATCATCTTCCTTTAAAAACAGTTGGTGGGTAAGTAGACAGCTCCAGCTCTCGCATCATATCCTTAAGGTGAATGTGCTTTAAAGAATGGGACTTATTTGGAGGGAAAAAAAACAGTGGAGCAAAAGCAAGAGAAAATCCCCAACTTATTTTTTTTCTTTTTGTTTTATTATATTACCTCAATGTTTTAGATTTTAATTGTAGAACCTGTCAGTTTTATACAGTTTTTGGCAGAGTGATTGCGCAGTGGCATAACTTAATCATTAAAAAATCTACGAGGCCTCTGGAGTTGGCTTGACTGATAGATGAACAGTTTCCTTGCTTGAATAATAGAGGCAATAGTAGTGTTTATACTAAGTGAAACGAGGCATTCAAAATGCTTTGAACAGTGCCTGGTACATAATAACCCAAGATTAGCTTCATTGTTTTAACTAGGAATAATACTATCATCATGGTTATCAAAATCTATAGGCAGATCTCAAAGTACATTTGTGATTCTTAGCCTCCGCTCATTTCTGGGATTTCGGAAGTACTTTGGGGCTGAACCCACACACGGCAGGAGTTGGAACACAAGGGAGGAGGCCTGTTTCTGATCATGAGTCCCTGGGCTATTGACTAGGACTGTTGCCCTTAAACTTGCTTTGCCCCTTGGCATCGCACCCACATACAGATGGGTCCCCATACAGATGGGTCCCCATGCACATGGGTCCACATACAGACGGGCCCCCATAAATGTTTACATTGATCGGAGGAGGAAGAGAAAGTAAACCTCTTGGACATGCCCACCTGTGGGGCTCTACTGTTATTCTAATGTGGAGTCAACTCTGAGTTCATTTACCCTGGGAAGTGTTCTGGTTAGCTGTGAATTCCTCTGGGGCTGCGACTATATTCCCTTTGCTAGTGTCAGGCACTCAATAAATAGTTGCGGAATGAATGAAGCAGTTAATTTCTCCAAGTACTGGTGCTATAGGATGGAGTGAGTTACAGTTAGAAGAAACGAGGCTTCAGCTGGCATAGTCTTAAGACACGTTAAGGAGATCAAGCTTTGGTCAGAGCTCCATGATTTTGAAGGTTTGTGTTCCCTCTTTCCCCACTGCCCCCATGTAGTCTGTCTTAAAGTGTTTCTGAGTTGTAATGTGACCCAAATTCTAGGGTCTGACCCAGAAGGTTATATGACCCTCTAATTTAGAAGTCCCTGGGGCTTTGTTTGGAGGGGGTAGAAGAGATACTAATTTCTATTTATTCTGTCATTGGAAGAAGACTTTCGGCATCACTGTTTATCTCAGCTGTTTATCCCTGTGAAGAGTTACTATTCCAGACCCTTCAGCTGTACTGAGTGGGCTCACTGCTCAGCATGCCATCAGCAAATCAAGTGTAGCAGCATATGTTTGTGACTCATATGTGCTTTGAGTGGTGTGTGGGGTGTGTGTCTGTGTGTGTGTCTGTGTGTGTGTGTGTGTGTGTGTGTCATCTGTATTAAATGTACGCAAAATTCAAGCCAGTGTAATCCAGAGGAAGGATAGACGTGGAAAGAGGGTAGAGAGAAAAACAGAGCTAGATCTGAGGCATTCATGTGAAATTGTGATGCAAACAATGTTCAGAAATACGGCCATCGAAGCTAATCCTTCATGTGGAGGCACCCACTTTATAACCATGATTAAGCCTTTTATACGTTTCAAATTTCCATTGCTTTCTGCACATGTTTTTAGGAAAGATTAGAAATGCACTGAGCCTCCTCAGAGCAGGCTTGGGTGAACGCAGATGCAAAGGAGCTGTGTGTGCAGGGTGGTTCTGACATAACAGCCCAGCTGTCCCAATGGGCCAAGGCAATGGAAGCCATGCACTTACAGATGCTCTGCAGTCCCAGCGCTGGGGCAAGCAATGGAGCCGACCGTCACCTCACTGTAGCATTTCTTCCTTGTTTAACCAACAGCTGTCTCCTGGTGGGAAACTTCGGAGAGATGTGCCTATTAGGAGGTATCTGCTTCTCCACTATCAGCTCTCCTTTTCATTTTCTCGTTTGTTATACAGCAAGGGGCTCTTGATAACAACAGAATATTTTACTCTGTGGGAAAGCGGTTCCTTCTGCTTCTGCTTCTGCCCCCACCGGATGTTCTTATCTGCTCCTTGCGAAGGCACAGGCAATTATAGAGCAATACATCTTAACCTACATAATTTCAGGCAAATATTGTAAAAGGCATGCAGATGGCCCTGGAGAAAAACCTTCTGTTGCTTCGCTCTCTTTATTTTAAAGGAAGAGATAGCAATTTCGTTTTTAGTAAACACCCTAACGGTTCATTCATTTATTCATTGAGCCAACAAACGTTTATTCAGTGTCTACTTGATGCCGATATGCGTGGGCTGTCCATTTATACTCAGCACCAATGCACGAATCGTGCACTGTGGGGCGCTTGTCATGGCCCATCTCAACCCGCACAGCAGGCTTCTCTTTAGCCCCCCTCATTTGCCCCCTCCCTCTCATTACTCCGTGTTTTCTCATTTTTCTCAAGTGGGACAATTGAGTCATCCTACTGCTACTTAGTTCAAGCCATACCCTTTGCGTCTGACCTTCTACTCCACGCATTCACTCATTCAACCAAGATTTATTGAGAGCCCATTCTCAAAATAGTAATAAAAATAACAACTTACCCAATGTAGTGCTTACTTTAGACTATATATATATATAAAATCTTGTTTAATCTTTGCAACCATCCTAGAAGGAAGATATTGCTGTAATCTCCATTTTCAAATGAGGGCACTGAAACAGTACAGTAGCTTGCTCAAAGTCACAGGACTATTAGACCAGGCAGGATTTGCTCCCAAAGTAACAGAAAGCCCAACCTACAGAGATTGAAACAGATAGACATTTGTTTCTCTCCTATAACAATAAGGCCAGAGGTCATTTGTTCCTAGTGTTGGTTCTGGGGCTCAACAAGAATGTCAGAGCTCGCCTGCATCGCTGGGAACTGCCTCACTTTTCCCCTCATGAGTACACAGTGGCTGCCCTGTAGCCGAGCATCATGTCCACCTTTATGTCGAGAAGAAGACAGAGAAGGTAGTGTCCTCTGCTTTTGTCCCTTTCAGCAAGAAGTCAGAGCTTTTCTCAAATTCCTCACCACTTTCTACTCACCTCGCCTTGGCCAAGTCTGTGTCATATGGTTACCCTACCGGCAAGAGACACTGGGAAAGTGAGATTCAAGTGTTTTCTCCCTCCCTCCCTCCCTCCCTCCCTCCCTCCCTCCCTCCCTCCCTCCCTCCCTCCCTCCCTCCCCTCTTTGGAAGCATATATAATGGAAGGCAGAGGTCAGAAGAGATCTTGGATGTTTGTTAGGTCAGCCAACTGGCAACATACATGCCACGGGTAGTAAGTGGTGAGGCAGCTTGGGCATCCAGGAGGTCTGTTTCAGGGCTTGCAGCTGTAACCATCGGCTCTCCTGCACAGCAGTGGTGCTGGCTGCTCCTTGTTGAGTAAAAGAGACAAGGTCCTGCCTTCACGGAGCCATGAGACAAAGAAGCACACAGATCAACTTATAATTTCAATTTCCTATGAGTGCTAAGAGATAACAATAACAGGCTTTTCAAGATATTAAGAAGTGCTAACAATCTCTTATTGTTATCTTCATTGACCCAAGAGAAGTCCAAGAGCCTGCCTTAGGAAATGAAGCTCTTTATGTAGAAGCCCTTCACCTTGTCTGAAGTCCTGTCCTTCTCTCTATACGAGTATACACTCCATTCTGTCTGTTACTGTTGTTACTATTATTTACGTGCGCCATCTCGTTCTGCCTTTCCAATTTCTTCTTCATCTCTTGCTCTCCTCTCCGTTCCTTTCTTTTCTTCCACTCATACATTTCTTAGCATTTTACTGGGTATTCCAACAAGAAGAGGAATTGGGCTTTATTCTTGTGAACTGAAACTGTTCCCATCTTAGCTTCTAAAGAGTTAGGAAGAGATCGTCACTCTTGTAAAAATCACAGTTTGAAATTTCAATCTTCAGAGAGTGTCCACCTAGCCTCCTTCACACTGTAGGAGGAAGAAAATAAAAAGGGAATTGTTCCTAGATCAGAAGAGCTGCAGTTTCAGCCACTGCAAATTTCTGATGATGGCTGCCAACCCCAGCCCTGCAGCTTTGGGAGAGCTTTGCCTATCCACGTGCCCTTCACGAGTGGTACCTGGCTGAAAAGCACCACCTCACAGCCTGAAGCCTGTCTTCTGCTTAACAAACTACATCTCACAGGTGAGAATAGCATCAACTTTCCCATTCCCCATAGATCCTGCTCTTTTTTCTTCTTTTGATGCATAATAAATCACATTTAATTAACCTTTGATTTAGCATCAGAGTTTACTAAAATTTGGCATTTTGTAACCTTTTGTATTTCACCAAAGTATCGTTTCCCAGAATGTTTGTTATTTCTCTGACCCATCATTCCAAATTCCAATACAACGTAGGAAACATCTGTCACCACCATCAACATGCAGAGATCCAGCTGGTTCAGTCACAGGATACAGAATGGCCGGAGTACACTGTAACCATCTGAGCTCCTTTGCTCCAAAAATGAAATTGATACAGTTTGTGTAACCACAGATTTATATAAAGGTCAAGCTTCTAGTGCAACCCTTTGGCTGCGCTCTGTAGAGTTCTCTGTTCTTGCTCACCAAAAGGACGACTCTGCCATGAATGCAGATAGATTTCTACAGCTTACCTTTCACAGATAATTTAAAGATCTATCTCAGCGGCAAAATGTTTAACTCTTGACTGTGCTTCTACATGCAAGTATGCAAGTGTGCTAGTTGGTAAGAGGTGGGCAGGGATTTTTCTTCAAATATTTGGGGACAGCTTTGTCTGTTGAAGATTAACAATTACTGTTTCTGTTATAAGCCACAGAGAGATCATAACCACTGATTTCACTTTAGGGCTTATTTCAGCAATTACAGTTTAGTAATATTAAGCTTAAGGATTATGCAGTAAATGAAAACTCCACTAGGTGGTTCTGGTGTTCTTCTAACCAGAAGCAAGCCGTGCTGAATCCCTTACGCCATCACTTTCTATTCCAAAGGTAAAGCAAAATATAGAAGTGAAAATGTTTTGCTGTTGCTACTCAATATTTGTTCTAGATTATATGTGAACAGATTAGTCTTTGTAGTGGTTGATCTCAGCCTCTCTAGAGTGTTGACAATTTTTTTTTCTGTCTCTTTTTTACATAGGCACATGGAGGTTACATTTTTATCTTTTAACCTTATTTTTATGGTTAATGAAACTTATTAATTTATGTACCTATGCTCTTATGACACATACACCACCATTTTCTCACCACTCATTTGGCAATCTCTCCCATATAAGGATGCAAGCTTCCAAAGGATGGAATGTATGGTCATGTGTGCAGCTTGCCTTCAACTCAAAGCAATACAGTTCTCATGTTTAACGTTCTCAGTTATTGTTTTCATTATTATTTTCAGTAACTTTCTCTAAGCATGATCCGGGTTTATAATCTAAGTTCCTCTTAGAATCCTTATTAAAAGATCTTCTCTTCTGTTTTAGAATATAATAATAAATAAAGCTAACTTTAGAAATACGCTTGAATCATCCTGTCTCCAAAAATCATCTCAACTGCTTAATCTTCGGTCATATTTCCTTTTAACTCCACCAGTTCCAGTGTCGTTCTGGTTTACAGTTATGATTATCATGAAATGTCAGCTGTCTTCCCCCAAAGCAGCCTGGGTAAATTCTCACGGTGCCAGACTCTAGGCTGAATTCCCAGGACAGATGACAGCTGTTCCTTCCCCCTCACCCTGGAAAAGTGGCACAAGGACAAGTTGCACATAGGACACCAGACAAATATACCTTTGCCCTTGAGAAAGTTTCAAACCATAGACAGGCCACGGCAGTATGCGTAAACATTATCAGAGGCAGTTAAAGAAATGATATTTTTCGTTTTAAAAGAAAAGAAACGTGGCCCAATCTGAAATGAATGCAAAATCCAAAGAGCTTTGACATGAACCTTTTCAACCAAAGAAATTAGGGAAATTTCAGTACTAATTTTATCGATAGCTTGACATGCATTTAAATATCAACAGATTGAACAAGAATGTAGTTGTCCAAGATGGCAGGAATAACACTCACATATTCTAGATGTTTGTTAGTTACTTTCTATGCTACTAAAATGTTTTCAAATTGTGACTAATAGGAAGGTTGTAATTCTTAATATCTGGTTTTGTTTTCAATGACAGATCATAATTAATTTTTGTTCCGATTAACGCAAACAATGCAGCAATATGTAGCGTACAAAGTGAAAGGATCTCCTTGCCTTTTGTTTGCTCCCTTCTACCTGCCCAGTGCTAGTCCCCAGAGAAAGAGGTAACTTTTTGTTAAAAAATAATTTGGCATATAGCCTTCTAATAATTTTAAATGGCTATTGACACGTAATGATATGTGGTACATTTCTGGTACAGTGGTGATACTTGGGGGTATACGTTTAACATGTTTTTGGTATTTTCTTTTTTAAAAAGAATAGAAATATTCTATGAACATCGTTCTAGTCCTTGCATTTATACACTTAATTTTTTTTTACCAAACAGTATGCTATTACTGTATTAATTTTCTCCAGTATACATTCCTCTTTTAAGTTTTTTACTTAAAAAAAGCTGTACATAATTAATGTATACAACCTGCTGAGTTTGGAAATAAATATACACCCATGAGACTATCGCCACAATCTATACACCACCTATACACCACCTCCAAAAGTTTCTTTCCACCCTCCTGATTATTCTTATTCTTATTCTTATCATTATTATTATTATATTTCATGATAAGAACACATCACATGAGATCTACCCTCTTACCAAATTTTTAGTATACAATGCAGTATGTTCATTGTAGGCTCTATGCTCTACAGTAGGTCTCTAGGACTTGCTCATCTTGTGTAACTGAAACTGCGTATCCTTTTGCTAAACCTCCTTGTTTCCCTCTGCCCCAACCCCTTGGTAACCACCATCCACTCTACTTCTATGAGTCTGACTATTTTAGACTCATCATACAAGTAATATTATGTAATATTTGTCCTTCTGTGTCTGGCTTATTTCACTTAGCATAATGTCCTATAGGTTTGTCCATAGTGTTGCAAATGGCAGGATTTCCTTTTTCTAAGGTTGAATAATATTCCATGGTATGTGTGTCCCCCATTTTCTTCATCCGTTCATCCATGATGGACACGTAGGTTGCTTCCCTGTCTTGGCGATTGTGAATAATACTGCAGTGAACATGTGAGTGCAGGTATCTCTTTGAGATCCTAATTTTATTTTATTTTTTGAAGGTGGGCATAGTGTTTACTACTGCTAGTGGCTCTGCTGGGAACCAGAGGGGGCAGGAACATGGGGAGAAGGGCTCAGCTTCCACGGCCTACTCTTCCAAACCTTCCCTTCTAGGTTTTTGTTTTTGTTTTGTTTTGTTTTTTAAGGAAAATGTGTGTTGGGGGAGGAACTAGAAACAAAAGCTGTGCAGTAGGGCTCAGAGCGACCCCCAGGAGTGGGCCATGCACTGGGCACAGGAGGCTGGTGAGCCCCTCTGCTGTTGCCCTGGAGGAGTCTGGGCTGCCTCGTCCCCCAGCCTGGGTGTGCAGTGCTCACGGCTGAGTCTCCATAAGTGCCATGCCAGCTTCTGAGGCTGAGAACAGGGGATTTGGGGGAGCACTGCAGACCTGGACTCTAGTGGGACAGCCTCTCCCCCATAGCCAGAGGACCACGGAAGAGGGGGTGGAGCTGGCTCTAGGGCTTTCCAGCATACCCTGGCCCTTGATGGGAAAGGCAGGGCACCAGGGCCGACTGAGACCAATGCAGAGTCTCCCAGGTGCCCAGAACTGCAGCAGAGGCTGGGCTTCCACCCTGCAGGGGTGAGTCCTCATGAGCAGCATGGGAAGAAGATTCTGTCAGGGCTCTCAGAAGAACCTGAAGCATTATTGTGTGTGAAGTCTGAGATATGCAACAGAAGAAATGTATCTCTATCTCTCTAAGCTCAGCCTCTGTGTTTTCCCTCCTGGGTGTTAGGAGCCATCCCTGTTGGGCCTTCTCCTAAAAGTCTTGGCTGGTACTTTGGCAGCTACAAGGAGGAGGTCTCATTCCCAAGAGTGGCATCAGTTTAGAATCCATCCAAGAACCAGAAGGGATGCAAGAACCTATCTAATCCAGATCTGTCTTTTTCTGAGGGGTGAAGAGGCCCAGAGAGATTCAGAGACTTCCTCATTGCCACCAGTAGCCAGCGGAAGAGCCAGTTCAGTTCTTGAGTCCTGACCCAGCATTTCCTCCCCTGCTGCCAGGCCACGGCAGGTGTTGGCTGCTGTGCCTTTGGCGTCCCCAGGGCCCATCCCGGAAGACCTCCTCGCTCTGCTTCCCGCCCAGCCCTGAGTTATGGAGCAACCTCAGGAATGGAGGTGATCCCAGCCCCAGCCTGCTGGTTACCTATGAAGCTTGTCACTTTAGGGACAGGAGCAGGTCCCTGGACACTGCCCAAGGACCTGGGAGGGACATGTTGGAAAGGGTTATCCAGCTTCCCTCCTTTCCTCAAGCCCGTTTTCCAGTCTGACTCTCCCGCCATTGTCAGCCAGGGCTCCGTGTAAGTCCTTCACACCTTATTTCACGTGGGAGTGAGGGTGGAGGGTTCTCACACTTGTCCCAGCCAGTCACGCTGGCCTGGTCTGCTCAGCTTGCGGAACAAAGGGCTCAATTCCAATCCAGGCTACTGCGTGTCAAGTTTACAGGTTGCCAGGAGAGGGCACCCCTGACCACCAAGAACAGCATTGGGGTTTTCTGCTGACCCTGCATGCCGTATCTCATTTAATCCTCACATCTGTTTGAGGCAGACACTTATTATCTTCCTTCAGCACGTAAGAAAACTGTGAAATGAGGAGCCCAAAGTCACAGCTGTCAGGTGATGGCAGCAGGCTTCAGATGGGGCAGAAATCCATGTCATTGTCACTACATGCTGCTCTCCTGAAGAGCAGGGACCCAGGAAAGAGCTAACAGCTCCCAGGAAGTAGTGTTTGGGTTCAGGGGCTGAGATGACTGTTTTTTAGTGAACATCGGAAGCTCCACTCTGGTTCTCTAGAATTTTTGTTTTTCATATCAACTCTTAGGTATTAATAACTGGGGTCAGCATGTTAGACCCCGTCAGTAACTATCAGAACATTTAGACTGAAGGCTAAGAACTGACAGATCAGCCAGCAGGTTTAATTTAACCTAGCCTGTGACTATACTATTGTTAGGCTAACACAATAGTTTTCAGTCTTATTTCCTGAACTTGGGCAGGACATATGCTCTTTGGTTCAGCCCCTGCCATTCCCACCCTGTCATACCAGCTCCTAGTTACTCATGATTGTCACCTGCTCAGAACACTTTGCATCTGCCCTTTTAGCCCTCTCGAATCCTGATCCTGACTACCTAAGGGTTCTGAGTTCATTGGTCCGAGGTGGAAACCCAACAATGGTATGGGTTTAACACCTCCCCCACCCCATGAAATTCTAATTTGCAGGCCCTCAAGAATTAGGAGTCCAGCCCTAGGCCCACTGCTCTGGCTGTGCGTCCTGGCCCCAGGAGTTAGAAGCACTGCAGACCAGGGACCAGACTCCACCACTCCTGACTGACGGGGTCAGAAGGCAGCCTTGGTGGCGGAGGACCTCCATTCCTCTCCTCTCCCCTGTCCAGGTCACTGAGGCAAGAGTTGGGTGCAGCTTCTCTGCCCACAGTGTTCCCCACCCCATCTTTCTGTAGGGTTAGCTCAGCCTAGAGGCTTGGGCTCTTTGAGGCTTCTTTGAAATTCTCCCCTGGCTGGGCCTCTGGGGTCGAGATCGGGATTCTGGCCAGGCTAGACGTGGGTTGGGGGTTGGGGTTGGTTGGAGCAGCCCGGGCCTCCGGGGCTATACAATAATTCCTTTGGGAGGAGAGGGAGAGCCAGGGAGGTGAGGCTTTTGTATTTTGTGGCTCATGTGCCCAGTTTCCAGGCTAACCATGGACGTCTTGGTTCCATTAGAGGTGGGAGCCAAGGCCGGAGGACAGCCAGTTGGCATCTGGAGCCCAGTTACCTGGGCCAATGGGAAGTGGAGAGGCGGAGTCACGCTGGGAGGGGACCTGAGACTGAGAAGTGCAGAGATCTGGAGAGTTGGGGCTCCCCTGGGTGGCTGTCCGGGTTAGCAGGAGCCAAGCCTGTTCCCGCCAGCCCTTCTCCTGAAGGTTCTTTGTGGCTAGCAGGTCTGCAGAGGGGAGTGTCATCTATGGGACATTAGGTCATGGTATGCTATTGACCAAACAAGCAGGGGCAGAAGCCAAGGAGCTAGAGAGCTGCTCACAGATCCCCGAACTCTGAATGAAGTTGCTTCTCTGAGCCAGGATTCCTGGGCTGGGAGGTGTCCTTGGGCAGGGGGTTGGGAATGTGAGGAGGAGAGCCGTCCTGTGGCCCTGCTGACTGTCCTCAAGGTCGCTTAAGGCTGAAGCCCTTTCTTGGCACCCCTCTGCCACTGCTGCTCTCCGTGCAGAGATCACCATGGACAGCAGCCTCCTACCCAGAGTTGTAGCCATTGGCGAGTACCTCCTGCCGTTCCAAGTCCCACAGTTGGGGCAGATATCCCCTTGGCCCCTCACCATAGGCCAGGAGCCCAGCCTCTTCATCTGTAGGTTAACCTATAGCCAGCCACTTGGGAAGAATGCCGTGTATGGTTAGTTTGTGTTTCAGATGTTAATTTTAATTCCTTTGGATATATATCCAGGAGTAGGATTGCTGGATCATATGATAACACTATTTTTATTTTCTTGAGGAACCTCCTACTGTTTTGTGGCTGCACCAATTTACATTCTCACCAACAGTGTACAAGGGTTCCCCCTTTCTTCATCAGCAACATTTGTTCTCTTTTGGGAGTTTTTTTTTTTTTTGTTTTCCATAAAAGCCATCCTGATAGATGTGAGATGATATCTCATTGTGGTTTTGACTTGCATTTCCCTGATGTTTAGTGATATTGATCACCTTTTCATATATTCTTTTGGCCATTTGTATGTCTTTTTGAAAAATTACTTAGTTCCTTTTCCCATTTTTTAATTGGGTTATTTGATTTTTGCCATTGAGATATAGGAGTTCCTAATATATTTGGGGTATACCCTCTATCAGATATATGGTTTGTAAATATTTTCTCTCATTCCATGGGCTGCCTTTTCATTTTGTTGATTGTTTCCATTGCCGTGCAGAAAACTTTTAGTTTGATGTAATCCCACTTGTCTATTTTTGCTTTTATTGTCTGTGCCTTTGGTGACATATTCAAGAAAACATTACCAAGACAAATGTCATTAAACTTCTCCATTGTGTTTTATTTTAGAATTTTTATGTTTTCAGGTCTTACATTTGAGTCTTTAATCCATGAATTGATTTTTGTGTATGGTGTAAGATAAGAGTCCAAATTTATTCTTTTACCCGTGGATATCCAGTTTCCCAAAACCATTTGTTAAAGAGACTATGATCTCCACATTGGGTATTCTTGTCACCCTGTTGAAGACCAGTTGATGGTTGTTTGCATGGGTTTATTTCTGGGCTCTCTATTCTTTTCCATTAGTCTGTATGTTTGTTTTTATGCCTATACCATACTGTTTTGATTACTGTAACTTCACATCACATTTTGAAATCAGAAAGTATGATGCCTTCAACTTTATTCTGATTGTTCAAAATTGCTTTGGCTATTCAGGGTCTTGTGGTTCCATATGAATTTTAGGATTATTTTTTCTATTTATTTCTGTAAAAATTGAGATTTGATAAGAATTGCAATGAATCTGTAAATTGCTTTGAATAGTATGGACATTTTAACATTAATTCTTCTAATCCATGAACATGGGATCTTTCCATCTATTTGTATCTGCTTTAATTTCTTTGATCAGTGCTTCATAGTTTTTAGAGTATAAGTCTTTCACCTCCTTGGACAAATTTATTCCTGAGCATTTTATTCATTGTAATCTATTGTAAATGGGGTTATTTTCTTAATTTCCTTTTGGGATAATTTGTTGTTAGTATATAGAAAAGCAACAGGTTTTTGTATATTATTTTGTATCCTGCAACTTTGTCAAATTTGTTTATTAGTTCTAATGGTTTAGGGTTGTGTGTGTGTGGATGTGTAGTCTTTAGGGTTTTCTTTATATAAGATTATGCCATCTTCAAACACAGACCACTTTACTTCTTTCTTTCCATTTGGATGTCTTTTATTTCTTTTTGTTGCCCTATTACTCAAGCTAAGACTTCTAATACTGTGTTGAATAGAAGGGGCAAAAATGAGCATCCTTTCCTTGTTCTAGATCTTAGAGGAAAAACTTTCAGTTTTTCATCATTGTCAGCTTGAGCTTTTCATATATGGCTGTTATTGTGTTGAGGTACGTCCCTTTTATACATAATTTGTTGAGTTTTTATCATGAAAGGGTGTTGAATTTTCTCAAATGCTTTTGCTGCATCTGTTGAAATGATCATGTGATTTTTATCCTTCATTCTGTTAATGTGGTGTATCACATTAATTGATTTGGGGCTATTGAACCATTCTTAATTCCCAAGGATAAATTCTACTTGGTCATGATATAGGACCCTTTTAATTTGCTGTTAATTTACTAATATTTTTTGAAGATTTCTGTATCCATGTTCATCAGGGATATCAGCCTATAGTGTTCTTTTCTTTCGTGTCTTTGTCTGGCTTTGGTATCAGGGTGATGCTGGCCTGATAAAATGAGTTTGGAAGTGGTCCTCTTCTATTTTTTTGGAAAAGTTGAAGAGAATTATTATTCATTGTTCTTTAAATGTTTGGTAGAATTTACATACTTAATTTTTAATAAACATCTGTCCAGTTAGTAAATCTATGACCTTATTAAAGTCGTAACCAAAGTAGCCCAGTCTTAAAGTGGTATGATAGACAAATAGTGCATAGCAACCAAGCAGTAATTCCAAAATATCTCAAGGGCTTTACTTCAGATATCAAACACTTTGAAGAGTGTTCATCATTCACACAGTATTCCTTAACATCCCCTTTCTTAACCAGTTTGGAGAAACCTCCTTGAAGACCTGGAAAGGGAAGAAACTAAGTTGACAGACTCTTTAGCGGGTTGAAAGAGAGGGGTTGGGAACACTCAGACCCTCATATGTTTTGTCCTGCCACATACATCAGATCAGAAATATTAATCTGTACATTAAAAGCAAATCCTGTATCTTACCATGGTCAGAGACACTGACAGTTCGTGCACAGACTAATTCAGATTCAGAGGTCCCTCATGATGATAACAGCAAGTCGTAAACGTTTCTTCCATTTGATCTTCCATTTCCTAAAGCTTTCTTCCACCATTCCCATTCTATAGGATTGAAAAATATCAGGTCCTATTGCCTATTTTTTTATCTTTAAAAAGCTGCTCTTTGTGTTACCTTTGAAAGAACAGTCATAATAATTAGCTTTCTGTAAAAACTAACAATTGAAAACTAATATTATTTCAATATGATAACTTACTTCAAATACCATGCCTATGAATAAGGCTAAAAGTAATATACTAGACCTCCATTAGGAAGAATAAATATCATTTTGTGTATAAGTAGTAATATATTTATTTCACAGGGAAAATTAATGAAGGAAAATTCATGTTAATCAGATTTTTAAACAGTATCAAAAGTATTCTGCAATTCACAGATTTATCAAGCACAATATTCATCACTTTGTTTGCATCACTTAGCCAAAGAAATGATTCCTTATACGAAAATACATCATAAATGAAGAGTAAAATCTTTCCTATAGCTCACTGTTTCCTTGGAGTATTTTAGAAAGCCACTTGTGTTCATCTGTTCCTAACGAAACAAAAACTCATTGGATTAAGTTCCCACCAGCAAGAAAAGCCTGTGATGACTAATAAATATTTGGTGAGGGCAAAGGAAGTGCTAGCAGCATGACCTATAAAGTGGAGTGTTGTTTCAAAAGAAAACCGCTACAAAGAATGAACATTTTCTATCACCCATCGATAACTCTCAAGGGTGATGACAAATCAAAAGACCTCACAAACCATGCTTCTCCCAGGTTTTGAAGATACGAGGGGATGAAATACACACTTGAAATATCTTCTTGTGTACAGATAAATTAGGCCAAAGTCCTCCAAGCAGGTCAAAGAGAGACATTTCCTCATAGCCTTACAAAGACTTTTGTAGATGAAGTAGAAACTTGAGAGACTCTTTGAGGGATGAACAAAACGGACAAGATCCTTGCTCACAGAGCTTTGTTTCTAGTAAATACTAACAGACTAAGAAGAGGTAAACAAATAGATGAGATCATTTCAGATGGGGATAAGCATCCTGAAAAAAATTAAACAAGCTAATGGACTAAGACGGGAGTAGAGCATTAATTCAGGTTAAAATATTGCTTAAAGAAAATTCTCTTTAAGGAGGGTGCATTTGATTTGAGTTTTTTTTTTTCTTTTCTCTTTCTTAATTTTTCAATAACAGTTGACATACAATATTATTAGTTTCAGGTGTACAACATAGTGCTTAGACATTTATGTAACTTACAAAGTGATCAATTCTGAATGTTAACACAGGCGCCAGCCTTGCCAGGACTTGGAGGAAGAGCATTTTAAGCAGAGGGCACAGCAAAGGTCAAGGCCCTGAGATAGGAACAAGCATGACATTTTGAGGAACAGAAAGAAGGTCAATGTGGTTAGAGTTTGGAAGGTGTCAGGGAGATCAGTACAGAGTGATTGGGTAGGAGCCGGATTATATACAGGTAGGTCTTGTCACCAGTTTGAACAGTTAGGTATCTTTTGAGTAAATTTTTAAAATGAGAAAAAGTTATTTTCTATTTACCCATTTGTTTACAATTTTCAACACTTTTTTTATTTCTTTGTATAGATTTGATTGTCTATCTGGTATCATTTTCTCTCTAACAGAACTTCCTTTAATATTTCTACAGTATAGATCTGCTGGAAATTAATTGTCTCAGATTTTGTTTGCCTAAAAATGTTTTATCTCGCTCTTATTTTTGAAGGATATTTTTATCAGCTACAGCATCTAAATTGAGTTTTTTCATTCAGAATTTTAAAGATGTTCATGCTATTGTCTTATGGTTTGGATAGTTTATGACAAGAAACCTGGAGAATATTTTATCTTTGTTCCTCTATATGTAATGTGGTTCCCCTTCCCCTAGATGCTTTTAGAGTTTTAATGGTTTGATTACGCTATGCCCTGGTGTGGGCTCTGTGTGTGTGTGTGTGTGTGTGTGTGTGTGTGTGTGTGTGTGTGTGTGTGCGCGTGTTTATCCTGCTTGGGGTCTGTTGGATCCATATCAAATTTAGAAGATTTTGTGGCCATTATTTATTCAAATATCTCACCCTCATTTTTTAACATATGTATAATTGGAAAAAATACGCATATGTTAGACCGCTTGCTATTATTCCACAGGGCACTGAAGTACTGTTAAATTTTTTTCACCATTTTTTCCCTATATACTTCATTCTGGACAATTCTATTGCTATGTCTTCAGTTTATGGACTCTTTTCTTTTGCAGTGTCCAATCTGCTCTTAATCCCATACAGTAAAATTTTCATGTCAGGTATTATATATTTTTTTATCTCTAGAAATTTCATTTGAGCTTTAATAAATATTTTTCATTTCTCTCTTCATGTTATGTTTTCTTTTTAGTACATCCACCTCGTGATCATAGGTGTTCTAACATCCTTGTCTGCTAGTTCCTTCATCTCTGTCATTTCTGGGTTTGTTTCTATGAAGTGATTGTTTGTTTTTTTCTCCTGGTGGTAATCATTTTCTGGTTTGTTGGCTTGTGTGATAATTTTTGATAGGCTGCTGAAGACTGAAAATGCTACACTGTTAGTTGTCTGGATTTGGACTTCCTTAAAAATGTGTATTTTTATCTTGGCAAGCAGCTGAATTATTTGTTAATCAGTTTAATTACTCTAAATCCCTTTTAAAGCTCTGCTAGAGTAAGTCTAGAGTAGTCTTCTCCCTAGCCCCTACCACTAAGGTATGATCCTTTTGGGGTCTCCATTTAATATCCCAGGTAATTGTAGAGGACTCTCCATAATAACTGGTCAGAGATTCAATGTCTTCCCACTCTGTACAAGTTCTGAGAATTGTTCTTCTTACAAATCTCTGGTTTTTCTTTGTCTGGTTGTGGAATTTACTCATGCATGTCCTAATACTCAGATTTTTGGAGCTCATTTTTTCCACGTAATCCTTTACTTTCTAGATCTCCACCCTGCAACTTCTAGTCTCAGCCTCCCTAATATTTGATTTCTGTCCTCTGAGCAATAGGGAAACCCAGCTCTTTGGGGTTACTCTTCCTTCTGCTCATGGTCCATAAATCGCCTCCAGGCAGAAATCTGGGGCAATTGTAGACGTCACTTCATTTGTTCCCCTTCTCTAAGATATCACAGTCTTATGCTGCCTGTAGTCCAATGTCTGAAAACAGTTACTTCATATATTTTGTCCAATTTATAATGGGAGGTTGAGTCCCGATCTTGATATTCCATGATGGTCAAAAGCATTAAGTCTCAAGTCTGTTTTAAATATGCTCAGACCAAACAATTCCTACAGAAACCATGACTGTGTAAATGATTATATCATAATTCTTAAAGAAAACAGTTGCGTTATTAATGTCAAATGGAATATTATTTAAGTAAGTTTATTTTGATAATATTTGTATCTCATTAGAAGGAGCTATTTCAATCTTGAGCTATTGAAATGAGTACCCCAAAGGAAGGGGTATCTGATATGGAATGCCAGTTAATCATCAGTTATTAACCACTAATTAAATAGCTCTGTCATGAAGGAACGTAGGTATAGTAATTTGTTGCAGGCATCATTGCACTCATTTTTTATAGAGAAGTGTATGAGGTGATTATAAGAAAAAGAAATTGGGTATTTCAAAGACCTAGACATTGAGATAACTGGAATGGGATATCAAACATGAATCAAATCAGTTTAAAGTAGTTTTTATTAAATATTTATTAAATACAAACAAATACTTACAAAATATATGTAAATTTAAAAGTAGTGATTCTCACACTTTAATGTGCAAACAAATCATGTGGGATCTTGTTAAAATGCAGATTCTGATTCAGGCAGCCTGGGGTGGGCCTGTTTCTGCATTTCTAACAAAAGCCCAGGTGCTGCCAATGCTTTCTGCTCTGCAGACTATCCTTTGAGTAGCAAAAGCACTGATAATATAACGATCACGACCAATGAGCTAAAGGACATTATGATTATCTCTGATGTCCTCTGCCAGCCCTGCCCTGATCCCATCCCCTTTCCTCTAAGAGACAATTACTCTCCTGAGTTTTGTTTTTATTATCCTTTTGCTTTTCTTGATAGTTTTATCACATATGCTTGTCTTCCCAAATATACATTGTTAGGTTTTGCATATTTTTGAATGTAAGAAACTATATAAATAGAATCATTTGTATACATTCTTTTGCAATTTTTTGCACTATATTATGTTCCCGAGATTCACTCATATTGCTGTATAAATTCTTCTGTATGAATATACACAATTTATTTATTTTAGTCTTGATGGACTTTGGTATTTCAGTTTTACATTGTCATGGAAATTCTTGGACAAGTTCCTGGAGCACACATGCAAGACATAATCAGGTTAGATACATAGGTGTTGAATTGCTGATTCTAGTTCATTGCTCGTGTAGTTTTCATCTCAGACACTGTACTTTTCATCTTTAAATGTTCTAAGTGCTATGAAATCTGGTGACCTATTTAATCCTCACAACCAGCGTATGAAGCAGTTATAGTTAGTTCTCCCATTTACTGATGAGAAAACCAAGTCACTGGGAAACTAACTTGCCAAAGTCATGTAGCTAGTAAGTAATAAAATCCGGGATTTGATTCTAGGCCGTTTGGTTCTAGAGATTTAATTCTAAACATAGTGTATATTCACACACACACACACACACACACACACTTATCAACAAAACTTTAAAACAAAGCACTGTGGATCTATAAGTAACATCCAGTATGGCTGTTAGAAAACTTACCATTTAGTTGGGAAAATAGAATATTTATATGTAAAAAAATAACAATAGAAGATAGTGCGTCTGAAGTGACAGATGGATGACATAATCAAATCAGGCCACAGGTTGTTGAGTATGGGCCAGGGGTAGGTTATAAGACAAATGGTCTTAAAGCAAAAATAATAACAATGTATTATGAGGTTTAACATACATAGAAGTAAAATGTATGACAATAGGATGAAGGAATGCAACTATAACTATAGTAAGAATCATATATTATACATTAAATGGCACACAATTTGAAGATAGACTATAAGCTAAAAAAGCATATTGCAAGCCTTAGGCCAAGAACTAAAAATAAATAAATAAAACAAAATGGTACAGCTAATAAGCCAATAATGGAGATAAAATGGAATACTAAAACAAATACTCCATTAAGCCAAAATAAGGCTTAAGAAATAAAAAACAAACAACAAGATAATAAATTGAAATTCAACTATATCAATAACTATGTTAAATGTAAATTATAAGAGAGAAATTGGGTTAAAACTGTTTAAAAATAGTACCTAACTATATGCTGTCCATGAAAAAAATCTACTTTAAATATAAAGACATAGATTAAAACAAATTGGTCTATACTTTGCCTAGTAAGGGAATTTAAGTTCTTTATAGACGTTTGGTTTATCTCCCATATACCATAATGTGACCTAGTTTGATGAGCTCATCAATTACAACTGTATCTCGAATATTATTGAATCTATATCAATCTGTCAACTATCAGTCACTGAGTTTTATCTTAAGCCACTAATGTTTATTGATTATATGTACATGAACTATAAACTATTTGAATTTTAGAGTGATATAAACACTTTATTCCTATACTAGATTCTCCAATCTATATTGACCTACAATATCCATCAAGAATGGTATCTTACTTTCCACAGAGCATAAGAGATTTTTGCTTTGACAAACATTTTTCTATGACAGCCATTTTTTGTATCATATTTTACTGTGTCACTAATTATAGGCGAGCCTTTTTTTAAATTTGATTTCTAAATGTGAAATCAGAGTTTGGTGATTACATCTTGTAGAGTTTCCTTTATAATATGTGGCATTTAAACACACTGAAAGTGAAGCTTGCATTTTCATGTTTATATGTGAATGGATAAATGCCTTCAGTTTTTCACAACTAAATTTAAACTTTCTGGAATCTTTGCCATTGGAATGTGCTAATCATATACCACAAAATGGTGCTGACTTCTACAGAAAATAACTCAGCCAAGGATGCTGTGTTCCATCTTCACAGTGAAATGCAAATTTCTCAAAAGACTGAATAAGATTTTCTTAATAATTTTAAGTTTTACATTTAGAGCACAGAAAGCATACTGAAAATATTCTCTGAGCTCATTGAATTTTAAAGTATTAATTACAACTGATAATTTTCATTCACTTTAAATCTTTGCCTCTCAGAATTTTATTGTACAACAGTGAATACATACAATGAATAGCCAATGATGCTGTTGCTTTCACTTAAATTATTTATTTCCACTGTATTATCACCAGGAAAAGATGCTCATACATCCTGACACATTTTCATTGATCAATTAAAAAATGTTAATATTTTTATTCAACTTCTTTGTTCATTTCCTTATTATCTAACCTTGTCTTAACTTTGAAGCCATGTATCCCTGACGTGAAAAGATAATACTTTAGTATCGTGTTTCCCCAAAAATAAGACCTAGCCTGACAATCAGCTCTAATGCATCTTTTGGAGCAAAAATTAATATAAGACCCGGTCTTATGTTAAAATAAGACCGGGTATAATATAATATAATATAATACAATAATATAGTATAGTATAATATAATATAAAATACCGGGTCTTATATTAATTTTTGCTCCAAAAGACACATTAGAGCTGATGGTCCAGCTAGGTCTTATTTTCGGGGAAACAGGATAGGTCTAATAACTAATTACTTTAAGGCAAAACACAAAGTAAATTTTTAAAAAAGAAACTTCTAAATCCCAAATTACAAATTCATACTGCTAATGAAAACATTTATTATCAAAATGGAAGCATAGCAAGGCTCATACTAAATCATATTCATTTTGATAAACAGTAGCAGAATCTGAATTCATAAAGGTTCTTAATGAAAACTACAGGAGGACACTTTTGAGGTGATGGATATGTTTATGGCGTAGATGGTGATGATTTCACAGATGCATACTTATCTCTAGACTCATCAAATTGTATGCATTAAATACTATATACAGCTTTTTGTTTGTCAATAATACCTCAGTGGTTTAATAGAAAAAAGTTAAGCTGGCACAAATGAACAACCAGTGAAATTTTGTGGCACTTAATGTAAACTATATTCTCCAGTTTCTATTTGTCTGAAATGTGTCTGTTGGACTCTGACACACATTTGAAGGGGTGGAAGTTATTAGTTCATAATTTTGCTTAAGATTGTACCAAAAATATACTAATGCCATTTCTATTTTTATTCATCCAGGCACTCATTGACAAGATATTGATTGAGTGCCTGGTATGTGCCAGAAAGTGTGCCAGCCCAAACCACCCTGGTATTGGCAAGTCTGAATGGTCCTTTCTATGCTCCAGTTGTTTGTATAAATAAGAGAAAGATAAGGAATCTAGCAGCATTCTAGAGAATAATGTTAAGTGTGAAAAGAGGTGTCATGGAGGAAAATAAGGACCAGAGTTAAAGCATGAAAACACAACAAACAAAAAATAAAGCAATTAAAGAAAAATATAATGAGAAAGAAAGAAATGATGGAACTTGTATGAAGAAATGAAAAAATGTAAACATATATTGAAAACAGTTGTTACTAGACTTGAATGCAAAACTCCATTGAGAAACAGAGAGTAATTGAACATAACATTAACTGGATTGAACAGAGTACTGAGTAAGTACCTGGGGGAAATTTCAGAGGCTGGAAAGGGACTGAGCAAAGGAGGAGATGTAAAGATCAGATAGTCTGAATACCTATTTCAAATTGCTAGTTATGTGTCTATGTGAATGATTCACTGGTTCTCATTTTCTTTCCCAAAATCTTTTATTTTGTAAATCCAGAAAAGCTGACTATATAGTCAGATAGAGTGAGCCTGGGTCACTGAGTAATCACAGTTTAGTAACAAGTATACTGAATAGGATTCCATTTCTCTCTCCAAGCCCAGTGAAGTCTATCTCATAAAGTATTGGAAGCATGTCTCTGTACAGTACTTTTCAGAAATGCATTTCGCAGCCTTTATTCTAATGAAATTGTGATCTAATTTACAGCCCCGGAAAGTTTACCAAACACTTTCTCTTAAATGCAATTTGTGCTTAAAATAATGATCCCATGCGGGATTTGTTTTCTCATAAAATGAACTTAAAAGGGAGCAAAAAAGATATTTCTGTTCCACCAAATCAATTACCTGGGATTTGGTTGAGGTTCTTAACTTGGTTTACTTTTATTATTGGTTGGTAAAGGCAGTATTTTTGTAGCATGCATGAGTATGGGGAAAAAAGATAATTAAAATAAACAACAAAAAAATGCATGTAAAGTGCTTGGCCCACATTTGATAATTAAACTTCCAGCTTAAAGGTGTTTCAGCTTAAATTTCATTCTGTCCATTTACCAGGAGGTGACACCGTTGAGTCAGTGCAATTTTCCTCTGTCCTGCTTGGCTGTGACACCTGGGCCTCTTCCCAGTCTGGTGCAGATCACTTGAACATTTCGGGTTCATCTGTGTGCTTTCCATCATTTTCTACTTGAGGAAACAGGCCAGAGAAGCTCAGTGACTTCCCCACATTTCCATCTAAATCAGCCACAGAGCCAGATTATAATACACAAGCACATTCACCATCCAGACATCAGCAACTCAGATTTGCAGCTTTGTTCCCGGTTTATTCACTAGAGCAGGAGAGTGTGGGTGCTGCCGGAGAATGTTCTGGGGGCTGGATGTTACTGTGAGAAAAACCAACGCATCAGTAGAACATGTTCTTATGCAGTTCTCATCTTGTACTAAAACCTAAGTACAAGGGACATTATTCAGTTTTATTAACATATCAGTGCTCTGCCCCCAAAAGCATTGCTTTCATGAAATAAAAGGAAAAAGTAAAGCAATGTTCCATGTTAATGACTTTCCTCTCTTTTTATTTTTAGGTTATTCTTTCCAGGTCTGGAAAGCCCTTACCCTCCCCCCACTCACCTCCCTCCTAAGTAAAGCTGTCCTTTCTGGTGGTCAGACAGCTTTCCCTCATCAGTCTCTGCATTTTATTTAAACTCATATGAGCCCATTGGAACCAAGAGGTCATGAATCCTTCCTAAGAGCTTTGAGAGACATGAAGTGGCAAAGTTAGATCCCCTCCCCTCTCAAAGGCTTTATGGGAATGAGAAATGTGTTTTTCCTTCTTTTCTCTAAGTACGAAAGGGAACCCCAGTGGACTTCCCTCCTGAGCCATTTCAGCCTAACTGCCCTCCTGGTTTTCTCGTCTAACAGAACTTATCTAGAACTTTGGTTCCCAAACTTGCATGAGCATCTGAATACCTGGAGGGTTGGTTAAAACACAGATTACTGAGCCCCACCCTCAGAGTTTCTGATTCAGTAGGTTTGGGGGCCCTAGAACTTGCCTTTCCACAAATGCCCAGGGGATACTGGTCTGGGGACTCTACTTTGAGAACTACTAGCCTAGAGCTCTGGTTTTTACCTCCGGCTATTAGAATTATCTGGGAGATCTTTTTTTAAAAGACCAATGTTAGATTCCAGACCCAGAGATACTCCTGTAGTTGGTCTGGGGGTAAGGGATGGACAATGGCATTTTTAAAACTTTCCAGGTGATTCTTCCAACTCTGCTCCAAATCCTATGAGACACTGTTTAGTATCAGGGTCCCATTTTGAATCAGCTTCTCTCCTTGTTTGAATGTCTCGGGGATGCCTCTTGGACTGGCACTTCCTGTGCCTTCTGCCCTGAGCTCTCTGGTGCCACCTACTGGTTTCCCCCAAAAATCCTCTTGATTACTTTACATGCCCACCCCACCCCCAGTCCATAGGCGATAGTGTGGTGATACCCTGCACGGTCTTTCAGATGAGGCGCAGCTACTAACATAGAAAAACAACTGGACCTGAGTGGTGTAAGCTATTAACCAGTTTCCAGCCTGGACATTTTGATAAAACAGTACATAATTTAGGTGATCAATTTAGGGCCTTCATTTCAACACTTGAAAGTACCTAATGGTTTCTGATTCAACTAAACTCAGTTATTAGAGAACATCATACAGTTCAATAGTTAATTAGATTTTTACAAACAAACAGATTCTCATGTCCTTTTCTCAGGTTTTTTCAAGGACAAGATAAAATGAAACCTCTTCTAACACAAGGAAGATTCTAGTTCTTTAAACTTCCTTGGCCCAGGGCCTCTAATGCCACTGCTTTAACATTTAAACTAAATATTATCTTGTGGTTTTTTTTCCTTCCATTTCTGTGTCTCATACAGTGCGTAAATAGCTCTTAGAAAGATCGTCTCCCATTCTTATTCTCAGTCCCTGAAGGGAACGGAGCTTGGGTATTCATTTCATGTGTGTTACCTGAAGGACAAAAACATTACTAGGAAGACAGTAATGATATTCCCATTGTTGCATGGTCATTACTATATAGTAAATGATGCTCAGACTAGACTCAGAAGAATAGTGAGTCAGAGTAATTTCAACTAAGAGACCACATTCACAACCAGTTAAATTTGTGGTGGAAATATGGCCTGCATCTGACTTCTGCCCAACAATAGAAAATCACTGACCTTAGTAATGCACCAGGAAGACTGTTGGGTGCTTTACAGACATTGCCTCAGTTAATTCTCCCAACAGATAGGAGCCTGATGCAAATTAGGAGACTGAAGTTCAGAGAGTAAAACATCTTGCCCAAGGTTAAGCGGTAGAGCCAGGATTTGAACCTAAGCAATCATGGCAATGGAAGTCCCTGAAGTCAGGACCATTACGTATTCCCAGCACCTGGTATTCCCAGCAACTGGACCAATCCTGTCACCTGGGCACTCAGTAGACTTCTTTTGAATGACAGAACTAGTAAATGAATCAGATTCCTGTTATGTGCTCCCACCCAAATGGCGGGCCTTGGAGCAGATGTGTAAATCTTGGCAACGGGGCTGAGGGGAAAGGCACATGCCCCCCGCCTCTACCAGATAAAAGACAGGACCACCCTATCTTTAGCTTGGCATGTGAATGTGACACGTACAGAAATATGTGGCTTGACTTCCTCAGCAGGGATGGAGCAGAGGCAGGGAAGTACCTTGCAATCTCAGTAGTAAGTCCATGTCATCAGTGTTGAGTTCTGGCCGTATCCGTACCCTGGCATTTAATCTGTCCATTGTACACAGCCAGTAAAATCACTAACCTGTAGTAGTAGAGACTGACAACCATGAAAACATTCATAGCAAGGAAAGCTCATACTAGATTGATTCCGATCAATGGGAATCTAATTTAAAGCTTCAGAACTGACACTTTTTCTTGTCTGTTCACTACATACCATCCCTTCCCATATAATTAAAAGTGCAATTTTTCTTATAATATAACCACAAACATCATTAAGCCTTTATAATTGTTAAACAAAGCACTCATAATCATCAACTAATCATAAGCCTTCATAATCAGGATAGCCTCTTACTTGATATGATTTTAATTTATAAAATACCCCATCGATATATCTAAATGTGGCAAATTAATAAATAATCAGCTATGTGTAGATATAACTATAATTTAAGCAATAACAAAGCAGGCATCACATTAAATAAATTAAACACATTAATAGTGACTGTGCTATCTCTTCTAAGCAGCAAATTGTGTCCTTTATAAATTGTTTATAGCTTATAAATAAATTCATATGATTTTATAACTCAGATTGACAATCATTGATAAAATATTATTTTGAATATTTAGTACAATACAAAAGGAAAAGATGAATCTGGTTAGAATGTTTAGATGTGTGTATTTGTGTGTGCATGTGTGGGCACACATGTGTAGTCAAACATGTGCTAGCAGTCATCATGGAAGGTTTACCGATTTGGGGGCTATGAGTTTTATCACAGCCAGAGTGACTTTGTGCTACTCTTTAAAGTGCTCAACAATGATAAGAAGAATGTTGACTCCCTAATCTCACTAGACATGAGGTAGGAAGTATCAGACATTCATTTTTATAGCTCCATTATAAGATATACTGCCATATTCAGACTATAAATAAGTCAAAAGGGAGATAATCAAGAGGGATTTTTTTTTTCAGGATTTTTTACTAGAATACTTGATTTTAGTGCTATTGCATATTAATAAAATACAGATATTCCCCTATGGAGCTTTCTAAAATCATCTAAATGTATACATATGTGACTATCCAGAGAGACGTGAGGAGATATAGAGCCAAAAAAAGAGAATAGGACAGAGACAGAGTTTCAGACCAGAGTTTCTAGGATTTCGCAGCCTTAGCAAAATGCTCACTCACATGAGGTTTGACAATTAAGTTTGTGAACTTGTTGCAACGATTTTGCTAACTTTTTTTGATATCAGAGGGATTATTCATTATTCATTTATACCAACTGGACAAACAGTTAACCAAGTTTACTATTTGGAAGTGCTGAAAAGGCTGCATGAAAAAGTTAGATGACCTGAACTTTTCATCAACAATTCATGGCCCTTGCATCACGACAATGCACCAGCTCACACAGCACTGTCTGTGAGAGTTTTTAGCCAATAAACAAATAACTGTATTGGAACACCCTCCATACTCACCTGATCTGGCCCCCAATGACTTCTTTCTTTACCCTAAGATAAAGGAAATATTGAAAGGAAGACATTTTGGTGACATTCAGGAAATGAAGAGTAATACGATGACAGCTCTGATAGACATTCCAGAAAAAGAGTTCCAAAGCTGCTTTGAAGGGTAGACTAAGTGCTGGCATCAGTGCATAGATTCTCAAGGATGACCGTAGTGATATTCAGCAATGAGGTATGTAGCACTTTTTCTAGGATGAATTCGCGAACTTAATTTTCCAACCCCGTACACTGAAACAGCCCTTAGGTGATAGGCATAGACAAATGAGGAAGGCTTTTACTATCCTTGGTACTCACCCTTATTACCCATCCCTTGGCCCCCATCGATTTACATGTGCTGAGTCCCTATGTTTTCTTTCCTGATTACCTCCTCTAGGAACTGCAAACAGGGCAGATCAGGAAGTATGGGCAGGTACATGCATATAAGGCAATCATCCTGCCATTTTCTGTACAGTGGTAGCATAAGGGATAGCTTAAAAGGGAGTCCTTAACCCCCATCTTTATCAGTCCCCCACCAAGCTGCTACAAATATATGTACGCTAATCTAAGTAAAAATTGTGAGCTTGCTACGCAAATTCAGCTTTAAGACAAGGTCCCTAGCACCCCTACCCTGAGATCAGATCACCACCCCTAAGGCCTTACTCTATAAACATTCTGGAGCAGCCATTGTATGTGTAATCCAGTGCATTTGAATTCACTCATTCTGTAGCAGTCAACAATTACTTATCCCATTTGTGGAATCTAAGGACAAGGAAACAAATCCAGAAAAAGGGGGTTTTTCTACCTCCTGAGATCAAAAAGAAAATCCTATTCCTGGAGCTGTAATCTCCTAGTATAAAATATAATATTCTGAACTGAACCTGAATGTATTTAGAAATATCTTTGCTTCTAGAGATATTAAGTTATTTAATAATATCTTTTTAGGGAGGACATATTTTTAGAAGAGAGGAGATTAAGAAAAGTGCTAATTCAAAGAAATGATATGAGTGGAATCTTAAAAAGGTGAGTTGGTGTTCTCTCAGTGGCCGTGGGGTGAAGGGAGGGGAAGGCAGTGGTAAATGCAAGGCAGAGGGATCAAAGAGCAAAAGCACGGGAACTGAGAAGGTGCAGTTCCACGAGAGCAGGAAATGAGTCGGCCTCACCCCACGTTGTATCCCCAAAGCTCAGCACAGTGCTTGTAACATAGGAAGCTCTCCATTTATATTTAAAATGGGAATAAATAAATCAGTTAACTACAGGCAGTTCAGTATGGCTAGTGGATGGAAGTGGTGTGTGCGTGTGTATAAGGCGGTAAATCTGAGAGATAAGCAGGGCCAGATCGTGATGATCCTTGTAGGCCAAGCTCTGGATTTGGGCTTTTCTAAACAGAAGGAAGCCTTTGGGGGAAATGTAAGCAAATGAGTAATATGGCCACAGTTGCATTTTGGAAAATCATTCTGAGAGCTATGTGAAGAATGGATTAGAGGTTAGGAAACCAAGTAGGAGAAGATTGACATATAATGCAGTGAAAGATGATGAGAATCCCCCCCCCCCAAAAAAAAAAAAAAAAAAAAGTAGCAGTGAAGATATAGGGGAGAGATGAATTCTAGAGATGGCCTGGAAGTAGGATTGATAAGATTTGGTGACCAATAGACAGAGGGATGAGAAATGAAGGGATGAGGAAGGAATAAAGTGTGACTCGCTTGCTTCCCTGCTGGTACCATTCACTACGTTCACAAAGAGGGAGACCAGGTTTGCGAGAAAGAAAATGAGTTCTATGTTAGACATGTTGAGGGTGTAGGGAACGTTTAAGGGGGGAGGACTAGAAGATGGTTAGGTCGCCAGCTCTGGTCTTTGTCAGAAGGGTCTAACTTCCAGTGTCACTTCCCAAAATGCTTCACATTATGAGGAAGTAGTTAGAGGAATGTGTTGATTTATGTTTGAGGGAGTTACACGCTTCATTAAGATCCTGCTTATTCATTCATTCCAGATATCCGACTGCCTCCTCAACATGTTCACTTGTCTAAAAGATATGTCAAGCTCAACATGGCTAAAACTAAGTTCCTAATCTTCCCTGAAAATCTTTTCCACCCATAGCCTTTCCCCCATCTCATTTGATGGCAGCTGCATCTTTCTAATTGCTAAGGCCAAATATCTTGAATGCCTGGATTCTGGACACCTCTCTGTCTCTCATACTCCTAATCCAATCACCAGCACATCTGCTGTCTCTACCCTCAATATAATACAGAGTCTGACCACTTCTCACCTCTTCCACTGCTGCCTCTCTGAACCAGCCACCATCATCTCTTGTCTGTATCACTGCAGTGGCCTCCTCATTGGCCTCCTGCTTCCACCCTTATCCCCCTTCAGGCTTTTCGCAAGAGAGCAGACAGAGAGATCCTATTACAATGTGAGATCTGAGTTGATCTCACCTATATTCTCCCCCAAGCTCCTTATATTCCAAACTCAAGACACTTTTATTTCTGTCCCGTGTTCCTTTCAGAACATGCCCACCTCATGTCCCTGGCCCTTGCTGTTCCACTCTCGGTGATGCTGTTCTCCCAGGTAGCTACATAATTCACCTCCATCAGGTCCTTCCATAAATCTCACCTTGTCAAAAGGGGTCTACTCTGACTCCTTATTTAAAAGTAAATTTCCCCAACTCCCCAACATCCTTCCCTAGTGTTTTTTTTCTACAGTACATATTGTGATCTAACATATATTTTACTTATTTTGTCTTTTTCTTCCCATAGAATGCAAGTTCCTTAAAGAGAAGGATTTTTGTTTTGATGAATGATTTCTCCCCAGCATGTATAAGCACTAGAATGAAATATTCTATGCTACAGATAGAATATCTCAATTGAGTGAATGTCTAAATCACTCAATACACACCAGGAGGAAAGGAGGAAAGGAAAGGGGAGATAGAGCTGAAACTCTATGTGCTGAGCATATCAATTATGTACAGAATTATAAAATATATGACCCTATTCTCTTTGTAGTCTGTTGGCAGAAATAAGACATGTTCCCATGCAAACAGTTAAGTAACAGTACAAGAGCTGGTGGGGTCATCGATCATACTGCGGTAGTCTTTGGGCTTTTGTGAACCAAGGCTAGTGGAAGAGTATAGTGACACTATCTGTTCTCAGATTTCCATTTGCCCTGGATTCTGTGTTTCTAACCAGCTCCCAAGTGGTGCCAATGCCGCTGATCATTTGACAACATTTTGAGAGGCAAAGATGTAGACAATTAAGGGCCAAAGAACTTCAGAGGTGTGGATTTAAATATTCAGGAAAAGCCATATCCAAAAGAGGAGACATGAGTTGGGCCTTGAGAAATGAGAAGGATCAGAAGAGATGGAGTAGAAAAAGAAAGAAAGAGACTGAAGGGCAGAGCAACGCAGTGGAAGATACATTCTGGGGCAGGGAACAGAAGAGTTTTCCTGGGGCAAGAATCACTATGGGGAAGTATTGGACAATATAGATGAAATGATCAGTTGGGTCCTATTGTGGGAGATTTGGTGTGCCAGGATGAAGACTAGAATTTATCCAACCAAATGGACACCAATGGAATTGGGGCGGGAGGGTTTGCAGTGAGGAGAAGTAACATCTTTTCATTTCTCTTTCAGAGACACTAATCAGGTGAAGATTATTAGAGCAGTTTAAGGATAAGCCAACAGATACCCTAGATTAGAATGTGGTGTTGAAAACAGAAAGGAAAGAATGTGTGTGCAGTGAGGGCCTCTAAAGAAAGATCATCTTTGCCAAAAAGCTTCTAGATTGTCAAATGGTCATGATAAGCATTTTGGAGGAAGACTTGGTAAGACCTCATGTTTCAACTGTGAAGAATGAAGAAGTTAAAGAAAACAGTGATTTTGAACTTGTATAATTAGAATGGTGATGGGAAAATGTAGATTGAGAAGGGGGTAAGTTTGGTCAGAAGGCAGATGATGAGTTAGGATTTAGATAATCAGGAGTTTAAAGTGATGGCAGAACTCCAAGTGGAAACTTCTGGCAATCCATAAGAGGCGTGAGGGGGATCAGGGGACGACTACATCACTACAAAGATGTTAGAAAAGTCGGCAGAGTGGTAAAAATTGAAACCATGAGACAGGGGTAGGTCCCTGAAGGTGACACTGGAGTGGGCGGAAAGCAGAAAGCTAATGACTAGACTTACAGTCATGTTATTATTTAGGGAACAAAAGACAGAGATGAGCCAGCAATGTCAAAACAGACTGGTGAAAAGACAATTTCAAATGGACGGTATGGGCCTTTCTTCATACCATCTACACTAAACCAAACTTTTGACCCATAGGTTTGCCTTAAGTAGCTTAGCAGTCAGTGTGTGAACATATTTGTATCCCATTCTTAGCACAGTTAGTGCTACGCTTTGCTGATACATCCTCGGGAGGCCTGGGCTCCAGCCCCAGTATTGTCTCCTGCCTGCTCTGGGGCCTTGGATTTCACCTCTCACCTCAGTAAATACACCGGCCAAAAGGGAATAAAAATACTACACTGCTACAAGTTTCACAGGTGTTATAAAAAAATGAAATCACGTAAATATTTTTAAAGTATAAATTTCAGTGAAGCCATCAGGCTCCTTTTCTACTTCAGCGAGAATAAATGTGGTTTATATGCAGTTCTCAAGCTGCCGTCCAACTTAGATTACCAAAGGACCAACAGAACTATTTTCCTAAATTCATATAGCCAGATCTAGGTTTTGAAATGTCTCCAGCAGATTTTATTAAGGACTTGTGGTATGCTCGATACTGTGACACAGGCAACATGCAGATACAGAGTTAAAATCAACATGGACCCTGCTATGAAATGACTTAGAAGCGAGTAAGGAAGGAGAGAAGCACAAGTCATGAATAATAGAACATGAATCAATATGTAACAAATGCCGTAAGACCCATACGAACCAAGTATAATTGATGTTCAGAGAAAAAGAAAATTCTGGCTGAGGGACAGAGAGAAGGAAGGCCTTGAATGAGGATAAAACTGTGACAGATGGAGAGGAAAGGGAGGACATGCCATGTAGGCCCAGAGGGAAGAGGGCACAGACAGGGCTTGGGCACTGGCAAGGAGCGCAGTCAGCTTGGAACATGGAACAATTAGGGGAGCAGCAGGAGATGGTCAGATTGTAAAGGGCACAGATGCCAGGAAAAGGAATCAGGCTTGTTCTGTGGATACTAGAGCACAATGAGGCCAACACAGGACGCAGAGAAGTCAAGTAACATCTTAAGCTGTGCGTTGTTTGGGTCAGTAAGGGGTCGGCTTCAAGGGGGAAAAAATGGAGACAGTAGAGTTTTGATGACATGGATATATATATTTGTGAAGCTGCTCGTTAAAACGGGACAGCAGAATTCTGTGAAAACTGTCACAGGCATATCCTGCCAAAGGAAGTTAATTTCAACAGAAACATGGAAGTGCACCACCCCCTTTTCCAATCATCCTCTGTTTCATAGTTGAATGCAAATTTCCCAAATAGAAGTGAAATGTGCTGTCCGTTGAAACCATGAAGACTGGCCAGGGCAGGAAGCAATGTGCCAGCACTAGCAGGTCTGGGCAGAAAGGAAACGGGTAGAACAGCTGGTCTAAATCCCTTGGGGACCATAGATTCCTTTGAGACTTTGCACAAAGCTTATATATGTGTGAAATTCTGCATAGTATCTCAGGGGGTTCCTGGACCCCCTGAGCCCTATCCATTGAGTCCCAGAAACTCAGATTAAGAATCTCGGAGCTGGAAAAGACAAAATTAAGCGTGCTTCAGAAGCACCATAGGAAGTAGCACAGTAGAAACCCACAATTACAGAAGGCGGGATTACCTATCTCAGATGTTTCCAATGAGAAGTTTTGACAGAATTACCCGAAGGTTATTCCCATTGGTGAATCAGATTTTTTGGAAACAGGACTCAAAAACCCGAATTTTTGAAAAACCGAGGTCACTGTGATAAGAAAGCAGGTTTTGAAACCTCCCATCGAGTTACTTTGGGACCACGGCTATAACCCTTCCCCGCCAGATGTGGCGCTCTGCTATTAGTGACAATCTTAGAAGAGATCCTTCAATATGGCATTATGGGGCTGAACTCTCAGGGAGCTACTACTTAAACCTAACCTCAAGGTCTTCCTGCAGTTTCAGTTGCTACGTCTACTTCATCCCTCACCCGACACGGTCACCATGCCCTCTTGAAAAACAGCCTTGTAGATATAGTTTCTAGTTCCGTCATCATTTGGGCTCCTGGCTTTCCAGGGCTTAATGCTGCTCCCAGTGTTCTAGAGGCTCTCTTTGGGGAATGAGGCATACTGGGGCTCCTACTGGATGTCCTCCTGCAATTCAGGGGGGACCCATTCAGATAGCCCCGCGGGTCAGAAAATCAAGAGATTCCCTTACTGACTCGTCCTCCATACTATTTCCTGATCTTGATGCTCTGGCCATCTCTCTGCTTCTGCAGCAGCAATGGAAATAGCTAAAAACGAAAGGAGTAAAGAATAAGGAGGCAGTATTTAATTCATGCCTCTGATGTTCAATGTTTCTGGTTATTTCAGGAAGAGAACCAATTGTAGAGTCAGGTTCTTATTTATCTACAGGCAATCTAAGGCAGCATCCTTTTCCACAGAGATGTAGGCATCTTTCACTTTCCAGTCCCTTCTTCCTCTAATCCTCCTCCCACCCCACCAGCCCAATTGAGCCACTCTGGACCACTACGTACCAAGGAAGCCTAAAACAACCTCAAAGAGTTAAAATTGAACATTCGTGTATTAAGCAAATTCTCCAGCTTCCTACCTCCTAATGTTTGAGTTTTCTTTGTTAACAGTTGGATGGCATTGCTTAGCCAGGTCCGGCTTGCTCTGAGTGAAAGGATGGAGGAAATGGCAGATATGGTGAGGCACAGTCTCTAACACCATCTTCACGTTTCCCAAACACTTTAGGTTCCCCAACCACCTTAAAAGTAGTTCATGCTCACACCGCACCTTTAAATACAGTTCATGCTTGCTCGCACCTCAGCCTTTCAGAATATTATCTATTATTCCATCCCTGATGTAGTAGACAGAGAAAGGGTGGGACGTCAAGGAGACAAGGTAGATACTTACTATCTGTGTGCTCTTGGGCCTGTTGCTTAATATCCCAAGGGCCTCTTTTGTGTGTGAAATGGGCATCATTATTCCTATCTCATCAGATGTTTGTGGATATTAATGTGGCCCATGATACCAAAAAACTAGCCGTGTCTTCTGGCTCAGAAGAGGCATACAGTGTTACTTCCCTTGCCATGCAGCTGTGTATCCAGATCATTGGTGCATCAGTTTAAATTGCAAGTTGCTAAGACTTAAAAGAGTCTGTCCCTGAATATATCCATACCTGCTATTCCAGAGCATAACTCAACAATTGGAACCTAGGTGATCAGGAGCAAATTCACTTAACCTCTCAGAGCCTCACTTGCTTCCTCTTTAAAGTGATGGGTTTGTGTGAATGATCTCCGAAGTTCCCTCCAGCTCTTTCCCTCACTGGTTCTACACCAGAGAGAAACCAACCCTCTCAAGTTATCACAATGCCACAAGTCTTGCTGCAGCTCTGTCCTTGGCTGTAACCACAGGAAACAGCCCAGTAAGATTCAGAGGGGAAAGTATTTAAGGATAAACAGCAGGAGACCTAACCATTATAACCAGTTTGAAAGATAGAGAGAAGTGAGATAATGTCAAATTGCAATTGAAGTGCAGGTAGAAATTACAGCAACAAGAGCAATACCAGCATGAGAGGCTCACAGCAAGTTTCGTGATGTGAGACAAAATGTCGTTTCCAAAGGTTTTTAATAATTGTGCTTCTGCTAGGAGGTTTGTAATTACAAACATGAATAATCCTCGACATGTATCATTTCTAAAGATAGAGGCTGTAATTCTGTTACGGATGGAGAGCTAAGGAATATTTCCCGCCAGTTGGTAAGTGGCAAGGCAGTAACAACCAGACAATTAGGGTGATGCATCAGCAGAATCAGGGTGGAAACATCCCTTACACAGATGGTGAGTCCTTCGGCGAGGAAGGGACACCATCATCACATACGGCAGCGAAAGGCTCCAGGTAAAGAGAAACCGCATCACACACAGATGAAGGACAAAGACATTACTGCACAGAGTAGAACAGTCATCACTTCAGTCCTACCCGGGAATGAAGGATCATTTTATTTTTTACAGGGCAGCCAAAAAATATAGATTTTTAGGCGGGTGAGATGGTTGATAGAAAAGATAAAACCCTCAATATTTTGATATAAATGACTGGTTTGCACGTGAACCCTACATTGGGTTGGACTTTTCCATGGTTTGTAACACTCATTGCTTGTAAATCGATGACAGGCCAGCCAGGTAAATTTGAGACTGAATGAGTTAGATTGCTTTTGGCTGGAGTCATCCTGGATTCCTTTCTTTCTCTCACATCCCACATACACTCTGTCAGGAAAAAATCCTGTTGGCTCTGCCTACAAAGCATATCCAGAATCGAAACTGCTTTCATGACCTTCATCACTGCCATCCTGGATTTGGACTATGGCCTCCCAGGTGGACTCCCCGGACCTTCCCTCACCCCTTCAAAGTCTATTCTCAGAGGGATGGTTGTGACTCCTCTGCTTGAAACCCATCTGTGATTCCCCATTTCACCCAGAGTAAAAGCCTAAATCCTTCATCGGCCTAGAAGACCCCCGGGGCTCCCGTGTCAACCTCTGCCTTCCTTTTCTTTACCCCCACCAACCAGGTCCTTTCTTCTCTCCCACTCCAGGTAAGCCCCCAACTTAGGGAATTGGCTTTGGCTGTTGCCTCTGCCTAGAAGAGTCTTCCCCGAATATCCACACATGCTCACTCCACTCGAGAGTTTCCTCAAAAGGCACCTTTTCAGTGAGGTGAAACTGACCACTCTATTTAAAATTACTATCAGCTACTTCTATCTTTTACGCTACAGCTTCTGTCACTCCCTCGTTCCTTCATCTGGCTCTGCGTATTACCTTCTAATGTACTTTTGTGTTTGTTGATTTATTACATTTATTATTTGCTTATTTATCTGCTCATACTAGAGGGCAGGGACCTTTGTTTTGTCCTCTGGCATAACCCGAATCCCTAGAACAGTGTTTAGTACACGGCAGACATTTGTAATTATGTGTGGAATGAATGCGTACCTGTAACAGACAATCCATCTCAGACTGGCTTACGTAAAAAGAAAATATTGCCCCACAGAACTGGAAGCTCAGAGTGTGGGGGCAGGGTGGGGAGATCGGGAGGAAACTCTACTTCCCTGTCATTCTTCTAGGTCAGTTACTCATCAGACTGATAACAAAATGGCTGCAAAGCTTCTAGGACCAATTTGGGGTAGGGAAGGGTGATTCTTTGAAGCTCTCTCTTAAGAATGAGGATGCTCTAACTAGAAGCCCCAGCAAACTTCTGCTAGCATCTAATTGGCCCAAACTGAGCCGGTCTTTGTTGCCAGGGAAACGATATGCAATGTTTTTGCCTCACTGGGAAGAGAGATGGGAAAAGCAAGAGAGATACAAAGATTAGTCAAGACCCATCCGACCACATGGTCACCTCACAATGGGGTCAAGTGGGGTGGATGCAGAGCAGGCAAACCTGGTGTCCATTCCTCAGACTTAGCCAAATAAGACCAACAGGCAGACAGAAGGGGCAGGGAGGAGGATTTGTTTGAGAAGCTGGAAAACTGAACATTCTGAAAAAATCCCTATCAGTTTTGCTTGTGCTGATGCTCTGAACTCAGAAGCACATGAGCTGAGCTTTCCATCGGCCTTGTTCAGGTGCTTTGGAAGGATGGATGTGCACAGAAGCCCTGTTCGAGGGTGATAGTGTCACACCACCCCTGCTGGTCCATATTCACACAGGAAATAGATTTAGGAATGAATGTGAAACAAATTTGTCAACTGATTCTGGTTCTACTCAAGACCAAATATAACAAATGTTTCCTACTCTTACAGTTAGTAGATGAGGAAAAGGTGGCTGGAATAGGGAATGCTGCCGGTTGTTACTTTTTATTTGTTAACTGTGTGATTGATGTGGGGTAGGAGGGGAACATATGGGATGTGGAATCTGCAGTGTTTTGCCTTCTGCGTAAACCACACAGAAAAGCTTATCATTCCCACTGGCTTCCAGTCAATGATCAGTCTTCCTGGGACCGGCTAGACTCTATCTCAGTGCCTGTTGAAAAAACAGCAGTGGGGGATGGGAAAGCCTTGTCTAATACAAATTAGAAAGATAAAGAGAATTCCTGAGAGAGGAATGATTAAGAAGAAAGTTTTAGACACAATTTGTATGCACAGTTCCAGGCAAATTGTAGGCAGATTATAACAGGATCAGATCTGTTCATACTGTGAGTGGAACTTCATGGAAATCACTTATGAGCAGTGAGATTCTTACACATAAACTCCCACACAAGTGATACTATGGAGATCTTAATCTCTTATATCCACATAATAAGCAGTTCTTGACTTTTTTAACTCTAAAATTATTTCATTCTGTGGTTTGATGCTTTGGATAGTTTTTCTTTTTTTTCTTTTTTTCCAGAGGGGTGGTATTCAGGGGGAGCAGAATTGGGATAGGAACACTGTTTTTAAAATGACTACTATATTTTCTAGATTGTATGTATATACAATTGTATGTCTATATCGTTATAGCAGGTAGAATAATGACCTCAAAGGTGTCTGTGTTTTAACCCCCAGAACCTGTGAACATGTTAGGTAATATGGCAAAGGTAAATCAAGGTTGCAGATGAAATTAAGGTTGCTAAACAGTTGACTTTAAAATAAGGAGATTATTCTGAATTATCCTGGTGGGCCTAATGTAATCACAAGGGCCCTTAAAAGTGGCAGAGAGTATCAGAAGAGGGAACAACAGATAGATGGCAGCAGAAGAACTCAGCCTGATGTTGGTGGCTTTCAAGAAGAAAAGATGGGCATGCGCCAAGGAAATCAGGCAGCCTCTGAAGATGGAAAATGCAAGGAAATTGATTCCCCTGGAGCCTCTAGGAAAGAATGTGCCTTGCTGGCACCTTGCATTTGCCCAGTGAGATCCATGTCAGACTTCTGATATACACAACTATAAGATAGTAAATTTGCGTTGTTTTAAGCCCTTAACTTTGTAGTAACTTGTTACAGCAGCCATAGAAAACTAATACAGCTATCATTTTGTAAAATCACATATTGCAAATAGAAAGCTCCTGAAATAGCCCTGGCTCTGGAACATTCTTAGATGCCTATGGAAACAGATTAAAGGCTGAACCAGATCCAGTCCAATCCGCCTTATCAAACCGGAGCACATTTCAGGAATGGAGTTCTGCTCTCTGCGCTTATGGACACTGCAAGAAATAGCAGTGTACGCCCCAGTAATCCCAAGCCAGAAGACGGATGAACAGAATATACAATTGTAAGAAGGTAAAAGGAAACAAGAATTTCATTTGCTTATCAGACGGAGGCAGGCAGATTCTTATTTCTACGGTCTCTATTTGCCCGAAACTAAGAAATCTTGTCTTTTTTTTAAGACTGAGATTTTCTCATTTGAACTCTTCAACATTTTTGGATGAGGTGTTGGTGTTTCCTATTGAAAGATGAGAACTGACAGGAGTGGCTCTCTGCTGGGGTGCTTGATGCATGATCACTCCATCTGCATTGAACAAATACTTATTTGACCCTCACTGTGTCCAAAGCACTGTGCCAGGTGGTGGAATGCAGTGGCGAACAAGCTACTCTCAGCCCTTGCCTTCTCAGAGCTTCAGGTTGGGAGCGCAGACACATGCAAAGGTCATTACGAAGGTCATTACAGCACAGTGTGGGAGGTGCTGTAATAGGAGAAGGGCACTTTGCTGAGGGGCACCTAACTCAGACTTGGCAGAGAGTGAGGGGATAAATAGCTAAGGGCAAGAATTTCTAGAGAAAGCTGTCCTTGCACGGCCTTCATCAGATGGCTGAGTGACGTTTGCAGAGCTGGGTCTTGTTCTTTTTCTGTCTCTTTCTCCCGGTCAGTTTGAAGCTTTTGCTCAGGGAGTCTCCCTGCTCCTGGCTGTAGAATGGTACATTGGCCATTCAAAAACGTCTTGTAAGGAGGAATTCAAAGCAACTTTCAAAATTATGGTTCAATATGGTGTTTTAAAATATTTGTATTAAAAATATAACTAACATACAATATTATAGTTATTCCACATTTATGTACCTAAAGAAGGGATCAGCATGATAAGTCCAGCAACCATCTGATACCGTCCTATGCTATCACATATTCCCTATGCTGTATATGACATTCCCATGGCTTACTTGTTTTATATCTGTAAAATGGGACCTATTATTCTCCTTTACCTTTTCCCCCCTTTTTTAATTTTTTCAATTACAGTTGACATTCAATATTATATTAATTTCAGGTGTACAGCATAGTGGTTAGACTATAGTGGAAGCGATTCCTCTGACTAGTCTAGTACCAACCTGGCACTCTATCTAGCTATTGCCGTATCATTGATTATATTTCTTTTTATTTACTTTGCATCCCCATGACTATTTTGTAACTACCAATTTGTACTTCTTAATCACTTCCTCTTTTTTCACCCTCACCTCTTCCCCACTCTCCTCCCATCTGACAACTATCAAAATGTTTTCTGTATCTGTGAGTTTGTTTCTGTTTCATTTGTTTACTTTGGTCTTTAGACTCCACATATAAGCGAAATCACATTGCACCTGTCTTTCTCTGTCTGAGCCTCCACTCAGCACAATACCCTCTAGGTCCATCCATGCTGACCCAGATGGCAAGCCCCCAGTCCCTTCCATGGCCAAACAATATTTCACTGCATACATTTACCACCTCCTCTTTATCCATTCTTCCATAGACAGACACTCATGCTGCCTCCACATCTTGGCCATTGTAAATAATGCTGCAATGAACATAAGGATACACACTTCCCCTTGAAGTAGCATTTTGAGTTTCTTCAGATAGATGCCCAGAAGTGGGATTACTGGGTCCTTCTTTTTCTCTTGTTATAGCTTTTGTTTTAAAGTCTATTTTATAATTATTGGTCCCCCAACTTTTGTTTATTTTGTTCATTTCAATTTTCAAGAAATATCTTTCTTCATCCTTTTAGTTCCCATCTGTGTGTATCTTTCAATCTGAAGTGAGTCTCTTGTAGGCAGCATATGTAAGGGTTTTATTTTTTTATCCATTCAGCCTTTCTATGTCTTTTGATTGGAGCATTTAATTCATTTACATTGAAAGTAATTGTTGATAGGTATGTAGCTATTGCCATTTTATTATTCATAATTTTGATCTTCCTTTTTTTTATTTTTTTTTTGTCTTAAAGAAGTCCCTCTAACATTGCTTGTAATACTCATATGGTGGTGATGAACTCCTTTAGCTTTTTCTTGTCTGGCAAGCTCTTTATCTGTCCTTCGATTTTAATTGATAGCCTTGCTGGGTAGGGTACCCTTGGTTGTAGGTCCTTGCTTTTCATCACATTCTGGCTTGCAAAGTTTCTGTTGATAAATCAGCTGACAATCTTATGGGAGATCCCTTATAAATTACCAGTTGCCTTTCTCTTGCTGCTTTTAGGATTCTCTCTTTGTCTTTAACCTTTGCCATTTTAATTAAAATGTGTTCTTGGTGTGGGCCTGTTTGGGTTCATCTTGTTTGGGACTCTCTGTGCTTCCTGGAGTTGTATTTGTATGTCTATTTCCTTCACCGGGTTAGGAAAGGTTGCAGTCATTATTTCTTCAAATAGGTTCTCAATCCCTTGCTTTCTCTCTTCTCCTTCTGGTACTCCTAGGATGCAAATGTTGTTACGCTTGATGTTGTCCCAGGGGTTTCTTCAATTATCCTCTTTTTTTTTTTTTTGGTCTTCTGATTCGGTGTGTTTTCTGCTACCTTGTCTTCCAAATACCTGATTCATTCCTCTGCTTCATCTAGTCTGCTAGTGATTCCTTCTAATGCATACTTCATTTCAGTTATTGTATTCTTCACTTCTGACTTGTTCTTTTTATGGTTTCTATGTCCTTTTTTAAACTTGCTATCTCTGTTGAAGTTCTCACTAAGTTCCTTGAGCATCCTTATAAACATTTTTTTTAACTATGTGTCTGGTAGGCTGCTTGCCTCCATTTCATTCAATTCTTTTTCTGGAGTTTTCTCCTGCTCTTTCCTTTGTGATGTATTTCTTTGTTTCCTCATTTTGTCTGCATCTCTGTGTTTATTTCTATGTATTAGGTAGATCTGTTACATCTCTCAGTCTTGGTGGGTGACCTTAAGTAGTAGGTGTCCTGTGGGGCCCTGGCATAGTCTCCCTGGCCACTGTTTCAGGTGCTCCAGGAGTGTACCTTGTGTGGGTTGTGTGTGCCCTCCTATTATACTTGAGACCTGATTGTTACTGGCATGTCAGTGGGTGGGATTGACCCTCAGGCTTATTGGCTGTGGAGTTTGGTCACATCCACAGCTTATGGGCTGCTGTGCATGGGGCTTACCTCACTGAGTGGGATTCACCCCAGTGGGCTCTGGGTCCCTGTTAAGACTGCCTTTTGGGTATGCCGCTTGTGGCACCAATTGGGCAGTGCTCTGCTGTGGTCTGAAGCCAACCTCCAAGTATGTTGGTTCTGGGGCCTCTTGGGAGGGGCTCTGGTGCAGGCCCAGGTCACCTGCTGCCTGTGACTGGCCCAGGACTACCTGAGAGAAGCTACAAAGTAATCCGCAGTTGTTCACTGCCTGTGATAAACCTGAAGGCATGTGCGAGAGGCCATAATGTGAACCAAAGACATCTGCCACCAGTACCAGGCCTGGGGTAGCTCCACAAAAAAGCCAGGACACCCCAAGGCTCGCTGCCACCTGCCAGCTCCCTTAAGAATCTACCACTGATAAAGCCTTGTGTGGCACACAAGTTGAATGAGGTAGGGTCTCAGGGAGTCACTAGAGTGGGAAGACTTGTGGTCACCATGTTAAATAGATTCTGCTTTGGTGCCAGTGCTGAGCCTGGAGCTTCTCAGCAAACGTCTCAGAGCACACTGAGGCCAGTTGCCGTGTGCCTGGGGCCCACAGATCTAGTAGTTTTCTAAAAAAGAGTGCAATGTGAGCGGGGCTGGCTGCTTAATGAGAAAGTTCCTCGGGCATTGGGGGAGGTAGGTGGGTCCGGGTCCCAGGGAGTCAGCTGGGAGGAGCAGTAGAGTTCACTAGACCAATCAGATTAAGATTTGGCTGTAAGCATAGAAGGAGGGCTCAACACAGGAAAAATAGCACCCACCTGCAGGCTGCATGGGACAAGAACCCCACGCAGGAAAAATGGTGACTGTCTTCTAGTCTTCTCCCCAGAGCCACGCATCATAAGCCTCCGATGCTCCCCAGGTCACCGGCCCTCCGCTGGAACCCAGAGTGAGTGCCTGCAGGTGAGGGAATCAGTGCACAGGCTCTTTCAGAGTTTGTCTGGGTTTCCCACAGCCTTCCATCCCCCTTGGATGATCAGAACACCCGCTGTTTTTCACAGCCAGAATGGGGCTCCTCTTGCCAGCACCCGTCCTCTGGGCTAAGGAGTCTGGTGAGGGCCTGGGGTCCCTCATTCTTCCTGGAGGGAACCTCCATGGCAGAGGTATCCCACCTGATTCTCAACCACCACAGGAAGGTTTAGGGCCAGTTGGTTTTACGTCTCCACCCTGCCTACCAGTCTTGACATGGCTTCCTTTTTATATGCTTAGTTATAAAACTTCTGTTCAGCTAGACTTCAGATGGTTCTCCAGGTTCTATAATTTAGTTGTAATTTTAATGAGTTCATGGAATGAAGCAGGCACGGTGTTTATCGACTCTGCCATCTTAGATCTTTCTCAATGTTTTTAAATTACCATACAGGTAGAGTTTGGGCTTTTTGTTTTTAAACGTGCTATGCAACAGCTTACAAAATAACCTTTTGCTGCCTTTTCTCTCTATACATCCTGCCCATCACATTTTGCTAATTCCTAATATAAGAAAAATAATATTTTTCTAGCTATAAAATGATACAAGTTAATATTTGAAATTTGGAAAATTGTGAAAAACCATAAAGAAAACAGTGTTTATCACCATAATAGTACCCTGAGGGTATCTTTGCCCTCAGTTTTGTCTTTTTTTTTTTTTTAAGTACATGCAGTCAATCCCCACTTTTCACAAACTCCATATTTGCGAATTCACCAACTCACTAAAACTTAATTGTAACCCCAGAATCAATGCTCACATCGCTCTCCTGGTCACCAATGGATGTGCACAAGCGCAATACAGCAAAAACTTTGAGTCACCATCACACACATTCCCAGCTAAGGTTAGACAGGCGATACTCTGCCTTCTTGTTTCAGCTCTCATGCTGTAAACAACTGTCCTTTCTGCAGTCTACTTAGTGCCACATTTTTGTGGTTTTCTTGGTGATTTCACTGTTAAAAATGACCTCTAATTAGAGTGCTGAAGTGCTGTCCAGTGTTCCCAAGCACAAGGCTGTGATGTGCTTACAGAGAAAATGCATCTCTTAGAAAAGCTCGTTTAGACATGAGTTATGGTGCTGTTGGTTGTGCATTCAGTGTTAATGAATCAACAATATATATTAAATCAGAAGTCTTTAAACAGAAATGCCTATAAAATAAGGTTATATATTTATCAATTGACAAAAATGTGACCAAAGGCTGTATTTCCCCAGGAGCAATGAGTCAGTATTGGGTAATTCTGTGTTCCTAGTGACTTTAGAACAGAACTACTGTGAATAGTAAGAATCTACTATATTTTCTTTATGCCAAAAAAGAAAAAAGAAGTCATGCCATATATTAATTTTTGTATCCTACTTTTTTCACTTAACCTTACATTCTAAACACTTTTCAATGTTATTAAACATTTTTTAAATGTTTTTTAATGATGTATTCAACCAAATGGGTATCCATGATTTATTTTTTTTTTCTTCCTAGATGTTAGATTATTTCCAAAGATCATCTTTATGCATACATTCTTGTGTTTTTCACTCACTTATTCATTCATTCAACAAGTATTTATTGAGTGCCTGCTGTATTTCCGGTCTCATGCATAAGGCTACAAAAATAAACAGGCCAGACATCAGTCTCTGCCCTCCTGAAGTTTGTAATCAACTGAGAGGGACAGATAATAAATGAGTATTTGCGCAAATTACTTATCATAATAGTAATAAATGCTAGTAGGCTTATGTATAGGATGCTACAAAAGCACCTAAGAGAACATGGCCTTGATGACAGGAGTTCCCTGATGAAGCGACATTCTCGGCTGAGTCCTGAAAGATCTCAGGATCAGATGACCCTAGACTTCTAGATTAGAGGTGGAGGATAGGTGTTTCTCTTTCTCTCACTCTCCTGCTTCTCACCCTCACCACAGTAGAAGCCAAGTGCATCAATAGGCTGCACCCTCTGTGCCCACATCCACTACCACCCTCTGTTCCACCCCCACACAAAGGGAGCAAAGACAGAAATACAGGGGCCATCAAGCTAGGCTAAGGACTCCTGTCTGGATGGCATACAGTAGCTAATAGCCAGTGGACCCACAGGACCCAGCTGGCAGGAGAGAGGGGTCAGGTTTAACTGCAGGCCTGCTCAGGGTGGGGGGCCTGAACTCAACTGTCGGATGAGGCAAAGGGACATGCTGCAGTTTAGCACTGGCTGGGGCCACCACAAATACAGTCATAATCCCCTCTCCCATACTATTCCCCCAGTAGAGCCTCTGCTCAAATGCATCTATCACTCTTTCGAAGATCAAATTCAGAGTACAAATTGCTATTTAGGGATATCAGTGTACAGTATGTGAATAAGTAGTAGCATTCAAGTCAAGAACCAGTTAAATACATTAATTTACCTTGTTCCATGCCTTAACGGCAGCATTACTTTTAGAGGTCAGAGTGTCCATTCTAGTGTCCATCTGTCCTTACATATAAATGATGTAATACAGAATTGTACACCTTAAATCTATGTAACTTTGCTAACAATTGTCAGCCCAATAAACTTTATTTAAAAAAATAACAAATTAAAAAAAATAAAAAGTTCTATATTGACAACATATACACCAACCCCAGTAAGTTTTCTCAAAACATCCTTACAGAAACTTCAACTGACATATGCTCTGAGCTAGTATTAGCTGATGCTCACCTAAAGTTTTCACCCAGAGATGCAGTTTGAAGCTAATTTGACACCTCACTCAGTTTTCTTACAATCCCAAGGTGAAAAAAAAAAAAAAATGAGGAAGGAAAAAAACAAAAAAAGGTGTTAGTTGCAAAATCAGGGTCACATTTAACAAACTTTTGTCTTTTTGTTTTCTATGTAATCTAATTGAGATACACTCTTTCCCAGTGAGTATTTTAGATACAGCCAACCCACCCTAAATATAATATTAATAAAAATAATAATTCCTTACAAATGTGTCATCCTTTATAGTTCTCAGAACGCTTTCCTATAAGGTGTCCTGTTAAAAGTCAGCACAATACCATCTCCTTCTCACTAACGCCTTTTTTATTTCATTGCAATCGGCAAGCACATTTTCTTCACCTTGCCCAACCTTTATGCCCCATGAATGACCTTGCAAAAGGGTTTCTCTGCCTTTGTCAATATCTTTAGCCATTCCTTTCAAGAAACTGTTCCTGTTTCTGTGACATGATCTATTCTTAGTGAACCCATGCTGGGGAGTCTTAAACTCTCACATTTTCATCCAAGTGACTCAGTAGTTTGGTCTCAATAAATAACTGCAGTTTGTGTGTTCTCCCCCCAAAGATGGATTCTAACTTTACAAAGACAGGGTACTAAAGACTCACAGTTGCAGTTGCATTTTTAGGAAAAGCACTCACTCTATCTCAGGTTTATGCAAGCACCTTTGTCTGTCTGTGATACTTAGAGCAGTGGTTCTCAGCCCTGGCTGCACATGAAAACCATCTGGGAGCTTTTAAAATGCACAGATACCTGGATTTCATCCCCTACTAATTGAATTGAAATTTCTGTGAGTAGGGTCTGGACTTTGGTATTTTTGATAGTTCCCAGGTGAAATATGCAGCCAGGGATGAGAACCAGTGCTTACAACAGTTGCTTAGAATTATTTTGCTCATATTGCTTAGTCAAGATTTTCACGAAAGATATTCCACTGAAATCCAACAGAATTTAACAAATGTTAATAATATTGACTATTTGCATTTTCCTGGAGATTTTAACCCTATAGTACTACTCTCACAACTCATTTGCTATTTGCATAATTAATCAATATTTATGAAACACATATCAGGAGACATACTAGGTGCCAGAACAAAAAAGATGAAGATAAGGCATTTGCCATTCAGAGACATACAAACTAGTAAATGAAGTCAAACATAACCCAGACAAGTTGCAATTCCCAGAACCCGACAAAAGCTCAGGTGAGCGTCATGTGGTATATCTGGGAGGTTCAGGAAAGGATTCATCCAGGAGGTAACTCCTTTGCTGAGCCTTGACTGATGAGTAAGGGGTCCCTAAGTGGAAGGTGGGGGGCTGAAAGAGGTTTCAGGAATTTAAGGCAGAAGGAATAGTATATGAGTAAGCAAAGACAACAAAGCTGTGAAACATACTTGTGTGTTTGGTTAATTAGGTAGAAGGGAGGCGGGGGAAGAAATGGGACTAGAGCATTCACAGGGGACTTAAATTTTATACTAAAGAATATGAGCTTTATCCTGAAGGCCACTGGGCCTCCAACATTTTTTATCACATACCCCTATTAATTAAACATTTTAGTACAACTTCCAACATTTGATTATCATTTTCCTAAATATAATGCTTTGTTAATATATTACAAAACATATGCAAAAGAGAGAAATTTTTTGAAGGACAAGATTAAAAATTACTATAAATGGAAGTCCTGATATTGTCCTTCTTCATGCCAATGAATCACCTTGCACATTCCTGGAGTGTGTATGCCCCTCTTTGGGACCACTGCAACCGACATGGAGAGGCAGTGAAGGACTTAATCTACTTCATGGAATCCGTGAGGTAGGTAGGGCCAAAGTTGGAAAACTAAGCCCCAGAGATAGAGAATAACTTGTCAAGGTAATGTCAAGGTCATAAATAGTTATAGCATAGAGAGGATGGGGACTCAGAACTAAGACCCAGGCCAGCGCTCCTTCGACTACCTCACGTCACCTCCCCTGAGCTGTACTCATCACCACAATCTCCTGTGAAGAGGCTTCGGGCAAGATATAGCTGTGTGTTCAATTATGTCATCCTTCCTTATCTTAGCAGAATATGAGAAAAATTCTGACAAAGGGACCATAAAACATCACTGGGATGAGACTGAATTAGGATCACTGTTGCAATGTAGGAGGGGAGTCACTTATCTGAAATGAATGAGGAATAGGATAGTGTTAGTTAACAGGGTGCTACCTCGTACATGTAAGAATGAATTACCAAATTTTTATTTTTTAATTGGGAAACAGCCATGGTCATTGGTTACATATTGCTTTCCTGCTACAATGGCATAGTTGACTCTTTTAAGGAGGGCGCAGCTCACAGTGGCCATGCGGGGATCAAACCGGCAACCCTGGTGTTAGCAGCACCATACTCCCACCAACTGAGCGGACCGGTCACCCCTGAATTCTCAATTGTTAAAGAAGGAGATATGGAGTCATAGATGGAGAGAGCACCAGCTTTGGAGTCAGAGGACCTGAGTTTGAGTTCTAACTCTGCCATTTAATATACTTTGTATAAATCTGGGCAACTCGCTTAAGCTTACTCACCAATGAAGTGGGGCTGGATCATTTCTACACCATAAAACTGATGTGAGTACTAAATAATCTATCAATAGATGTTCTTTTCCCTCCCATTCCTCAACAAATATCACAAATTGTGCTCATCACTGAAATTGGGCTGAAGAGTAAATATAATTTCATCCTTCTTGTATGATGCAGAAGGCATTTCAGGAACTTCTATTAAACTATTATTGCAAATTAAATGCTTCTCTTTGGAAAAAGTATTGACAACTTATTTTTTCTACACATATTAAAAACTCCCATTTATTAAAGGCCTACTAGATGCCTGGGATTTTACTAGCTAGTATACACATATTTCATTTAATTTTTGATTACACTTATTGGGGTGACATTGGTTAGTAAAATTATATAAGTTTCAAGTGTACAATTCTATAATACATCATCTATATATTGCAATGTGTGTTCATGACCCAGAGTCAGTTCTCCTTCCATCACCATATATTTGAGCCCCCTTTATCCTCTTCTACCACCCCTCCTTCCCCCTCACCCTCTGGTAACCATTAAACTGTTGTCTGTGTCTGCAAGTTTTTGCTTATTTGTTTGTCTTGTTCATTTGTTGCTTTCAGTTTTATATCCCACGCATGAGTGAAATCATATGGTTCTTGACTTTTTCTGTCTGACGTCTTTCACTTAGCATGATAATCATAAGATCCATCTATATATGTCATTTTTTCTTATGGCTGAGTAATAGTCCATTGCATATACATACCACATCTTCCTTATTGAATCATCGAAGGACATTTTGGTTGTTTCCATGTCTTGGACATCATGAATAACGCTGCAATGAACGTAGGGGGTACGTATGTCTTTACAGATAAATGTTTTCAAGTTTTCTGGGTAGATATTCAGAAGAGGGATTGTTGTATGTATGGTTCTTAATTTTTTGAGGATCCTCCATATTGTTTCCATAGTGGATGTACCAGTTGACATTCCCACCAGCAGTGTCTGAGGGTTCCTTTTTCTCCACAGCCTCTCCAACACTTATTACTTGTCTTGTTGATAATAGCCATTCTAACAGGTGTGAGGTGGTATATTATTGTGGGTTTGATTTGCATTTCCCTACCACCATGTTTCTCCAAAAATAAGACCTAGCTGGACAATCAGCTCTAATGCATCTTTTGGAGCAAAATTAATATAAGACCTGGTCTTATTTTACTATAATGTAAGACCAGGTCTTTATAATAATAATATAATATGATATAATATAATATAATACCGGGTCTTATATTAATTTTTGCTCCAAAAGACACATTAGAGCTGAATGTCTGGCTAGGTCTTATTTTTGGGGAAACATGGTAGCTAGTAAAGTTGAACACTTTATATATATATATATATATATATATATATATATATACACACACACACACACACACACACACACATATATATACACATATATAGACACACACATATATATATACACACACATATATATATACATATGCATGTATATATACACATGTATACATTTTATATATACATGCATACATATATTTTATATACATATATAATTGTATATTATATATATAGACTATTTGTATGTCTTCTTGGGAGAAGTGTCTGTTCATTTCTTAACTGGATTGTTTGTCTTTTTGTTGTTGAGTTGTATGAGTTTTTTATATATTTTGGCATTAGCCCCTTATCAGAGATGTTTGCAAATATCTTTTCCCATTTAGTTGGTTGCCTCTTTATTTTGTTGATGGTTTTATTTGCTGTGCAGAAGCCATCTAGTTTGATATAGTCCCATTTGTTTATTTTTGCTTTTATTCCCTGGCCTTTGAGGTCCAATTCATAAAGTCCAAAAGTTTAGTACCTACGTTTTATTCTATACATTTTATTGCTTCAGTTATTATATTTAGGTCTTTGATCCATTTTGAGTTAATTTTGGTATATGGTGACAGATAGTAGTCTAGTTTATTTCTTTTGCATGTGCCTTTCCAATTTTCCCAGCACCATTTATTGAAGAGACTTTCTTTTCTCCATTGTATGTTTTGGCTCCTTTGTCAAAAACTATCTGCCTATATATATGTGGGTTTATGTCTGGGTTCTCAATTCTGTTCCATTGGTCTGTTTGTCTGTTTTTTGCCAATACCATGCTGTTTTGATTATTGTAGCTTTGTAGTATAATTTGAAGTCAGGGAGTGTGATAACTCTGGCCTTGTTCTTTTTTGTCTGAATTGCTTTGGCTATTCCATACAAATGATGATTTTTTTGGTTCTATTTCTTGGAAAAAATGCTGTTGGGATTTTGATGGGATTGCATTAAATCTGTATATTGCTTTGGGTAATGTAGCCATTTTAACTATGTTGATTCTTCCAATTCATGAACATGGAATATCTTTATAATGTCTTATAGTTTTCAGTTTATAGGTCCTTCATATTCTTTGTTAAGTTTATCTGTAGGTATTTTATTCTTTTTTGATGCAATTGCAAAAGGAACTTTTTTTTCTTTTTTTTCTGAAATTTCATGTTATAAGAACACAATGGATTTTTGTACATTGATTTTGTATCCTGCAATTTTACTGTATTTGTTTATTGTTTCTAATAGTTTTTTGGTGGAGTCTTTAGGATTTTATATATAAAGAATCATATTGTCAAAAACAAAAAAGAATCATGTTGTCAAAAAAAGTGACAATTTGACTCCCTCATTCCCAATTTGGATACCCTTTATTTCTTTCTCTTGCCTGATTGCTGTGGCTAAGACTTCCAATACTATGTTGAATAAAAGTGATGAGAGGAGCATCCTTGTCTTGTTCCTGGTAGTAGAGGAAAAGCTTTCAGTTTTTCACCTTTAAGTATGATATTAACTGAGTGTTTGTCATATATGGCCTTTAATATATTAAGATACTTTCCTTCTATACCCATTTTATTAAGTGTTGTAATTATAAATGGATGTTGTATCTTATCAAGTGCTTTTTCTGCATCTATTGATAAGATCATATAATTTTTATCCTTTGTTTATGTGGTGTATCACTTTGATCAATTTGCATATGTAGAACCATTCTTGTGCCCCTAGAATGAATCCCACTTAATTATTATGTATAATGTTTTTAATGTATTGTTGCATTCAACTTGCTAGTATTTTGTTTAGGATTTTTTCATCTGTATTCATCAGTGATATTGGTCTGTAGTTTTCTTTTTTGCATTATCCTTACCAGGTTTGGTATCCGGGTAATGTTGGCCTCATAAAATGAGTTGGGAAGTACTGCCTCTTCTTCAACTTTTTTTGGAAGAGTTTGAGGACAGGTATTAAACCATCCTTAAAGGTTTGGTAGAATTTCACTCATGAAGCCATCTGGTCCTGGACTTTTGCTTTTGGCGAGGGTTTGGATGATTATTTCAATCTCTTTACTTTTGAGCATTGTATTTTTATTTAATTTTCACAACACCATTTGTAGCAAGTATTATTGTCCTTATTATAGATGAAGTTAATTGGGAGAGGGCCCACAATTAGAATCTAGTCCTATTTATTAAAAATCCTCCTCCTTAATACTTCATTTCACAAACTCTGTCACAGAACACTAGCTTCTTGAGATAAAGTATTCTTTCCAGAGACAAACCTGTTTGCCATAGCTGCATCTGAGAAATTAAACAAAACACAGTAGTATTATTAAAGATTCTGTGAAGCCCTTCAAGAAGGAAATCAATTTATTTTTATTTAACCTAAGTTTTTCAAATTTATTTGACCATGAAAACCTTTCTGTTTTCCAGGAATAAATATTAACATTACCCAGGAACAAATATTCAATAACCACTTGTTTGAGAAATGCTTATCGAAAGAAACTATAAGACTACTTCCATTTGGTGTATTATTTGGTATTATCAGAAAGCCAAAGAGAAATGAAATATTTTTCTAACCCTTTGGAAGATTTAGTATGTACAGAACAGGGAAGATTATATGGCTTTTTGCTATAGCAACAATTTCACATAAATAATCCTTTAGTCTTCAGTGCTTGCCACTCATCAAACTTGGTCCCTTTCACAAACATAAAATTTGTTTTGGAAACACAAAAAACTAAAGGTATGATGGTTCTGAGCATCCTGAAATTATACCACCCTATTCAGGGTGAGCTTTTCAGAACAGAAGGAATGACTGTACTGCATATCAAACACCTCATGAGAGAAAACATTTCTTACACAAGTGGCTATGACTAAGGCAAGCTTGCTCCTTATAAAGAATCTCAGTGGTGGGGCTGTGGGGCTGATTGATGAGTACTGCCTACCAGAGTAGGGAAATTGCAAAGACATGTAGCACACAAAGCCAGGAGGTGTACACTGTGCTAATCTGCAATTCCCCATGGGCCCCTGCCTGGGACTAGAGGCCTTCGCAGAAGAATGGCAACGGGAAGGATGCAGAGAGAGGTGAGGGGGTTGTAGCCAGTGAAAGCCAGGAAAACTGAGGCTGGTGCATTTTTTTCCACCATTAGACTGAGCTGTCAGGCAGCCGCTGAGCACCACAATATAGACTTAGAGCTTGTTAAGGTCAGATGCACAGGTGTGTCCCTTCCCAGTAACCCACAGAAGCCTTTGAGAATGTATGGTCAGGGGCCTCAATTTCTTTCTGGGAAAAGTGCTTCCTTGGGTTTTCCTTAAGGAAATGGAACTTTGCTTTGGTATATTGAGAAGCCAATCAGGAAATAGAGAGGTTAAGCTGGAAGGGGCAAATGCAGTGATGAAGGGCAGTATTAATTGAGAAAGCAGCTGTGAATGACTTGTCCTTCCTCCACATACAAAGGTACCTAGGACATATTTGACAATGTAATGACCTGAGTTTGGGTCCCTTTTTCCCCCAGAGGCAAAAAAAAAAAGAAAAAGAAGAAAAAATGGTTGTAACAGGATATCAATATAAATTTAAAAGCAGCAGTAGAGGTATTCTACCTTAGATTATGAAGAGTTAACCCATCTTTAAAGCATACAGAGTCACCGTTTGATGAAGACATAATATCCCCAAATATAATCCTAACAGAAAAAAAGGAGAAAGCAGGAGACGTTGTTGCTTTGTGCTTACCCAGAACCTCCGATTTAGTTATTTTGCCTCTCCCTTATTCTCATCTAAAGAAGTCATTTTCTTTTAATGCTAAATGAACTTCCAGGTCATAAAAACTGATTTTCCCCCTTTGGCCAGTGACCAGAGGACCTCAAGTTCTTCTAATTTTAAAGTTCTATTTTAGTTATATTCAAAAGAGCCTCAGTTTGAAACATACTGTTGATTGGACTCTATATCTAAAGTATAACGGGGATATTAAACTTTACAGAGCATTCATCAACAACTCACGTCACCAGGGTCCATGATAGACAGAATCAGGTTGATTTCGCTTCCCAGGGTAGGAGAGGAGACTAACAACTCTGATTATCCTCAGGCTATTGCTCATGGTGCTTTAAAAGCCATTTCTGAAATGTCATTTGCTCTCACCATCATTTTCTGCTAGAGGTGCCAGCATTGTCCCACTAGTGGGAGGGTAGGGAGGGTGAAAACCACTAGTGCCCAAATTTTATTATAGCTTTATTGAGATATAATTTACATACCATTAATTCATTTTTAAGCGGTACAATTCAGTGGTGTTTCATGTATTCACAGAACTGTGCAACTATCACATCACCACAATGAATTTTAGAACATTTCACCGTCCCAAATAGGAACCCGCAACCATTAACAGTCACTCCCCCTTCCTCTTTCTCCCCATCACCTATACTAGACATTTCCTATAAATAGAATCATGTCATATGTAGTCTTTTTTATTGGTCTTTTTTCTTTCCTCAGCTTAATGTTTTCAAGTTTCATCTAGGTTGTAGCATGTATAAGTACTTCATTCCTTTTTATAGACAAATTTTTATTCCACTTGTATGGATATACCACATTTTATTTATCCATCTTCAGTTGATGGACATTTAGGTTATTTTCACTTTTTGGCTATTATGAATAATACTGCTGGAAATATTCATGTACAAATTTTTTTTGTAGACAATGTTTTCAATTCTCTTGAGTATTACCTAGGAGTGAAATTGCTGGATTATATGATAAATCTAAGTTTAATTTTTTTGAGGAACTGCCAACCTATTTTCCAAAGAGGCTGCACCATTTTACAATCCCACTAGTAATGTACCAGGGTTAAAATTTCTCCACATCTTTGTCAACACTCTTTATTGTCTGTCTTTTTTATTTTAGTCATCGTAATAGGTACAAAGTGGTATTTCATTATGGTTTTGAATTCTATTTCCTTAATGACTAGTGAGGTTGAGCATCTTTTCATGTGTTTATTGGCCATTTGTATGTCTTCTTTGGAGAAATGCTTATTCAAATTCTCTGCTCATTTTTAATTGTCTTTATATTATTTATCTTTTTATTATTGAGTTATAACAGTTAATTATGTGTTCTGAATGTTCTCTTATCAGATATATGACTTGAAAATATTTTCTACATTTCTGTAGTTTTTTTCACTTTTTTGATGACATCCTTTGAAGCAAAAAACTTTTAGTTTTGATAAAATCCAATTTATTTTTTTTTTCTCCTGTCACTCATTCATTTGATGTTATATCTAAGAAGCCATTGCCTAATTCAACGTCATGAGGATTTATTCCTGTGTTTTCTTTAAGAGTTTTATAGTGTTGGCTCGTTCATTTAGGCCTATGATTCATTTTGAATTAATTTTATATATTATATGAGGTAGGGATCCAAATTTATTCTTTTGAATATGGATATCCAGTTGTCTCAGAACCATTTGTTGAGGAGCTTCTTTTCCCCTCAATTAGATTGTCTTGGCACCCTTGTCAAAAATCAATTGACCATGTAAAAGCTTATTCCTGTGGTCTCAATTCTGTTCCATTGATCTATATTTCTATCCTTATGCCAATACAACACTGCCTCGATTACTGTAGGTTGTAGTAAATTTTGAAATTAGGAAGTGTGAATTCCTCCAATTTTGTTCTTCTTATTCAAGTTTTTTGATTGTTTGTTTTTACTTTTAGGTGCTTTGAACTTCCATGTGAGGTTTAGGATCAGCTAGTCAATTTCTACAAATAAAGGCAGCTGAGATTTTTGATAGGGATTACACTGAATCTGTTGGGTAATTTGGGGAATATTGCCACCTTAACAATACTGGTATTTAGTCCTTGACACATAAGCATGAGTTCTCTTTCCATTTGTTTAGGTCTTCTTTAATTTCCTTTGATGATGTTTTATAGTTTTCCACGTACAAGTATTTCATTTCTTTTTAAAAATTAATTCCTAAGTGTTTCATTCTTCTTGATGCTATTGTATAAATAATTTTTTCTTAATTTCATTTCTGAATTGGTCATTGTTAATATGTAGAAATACAACTAATTTTTGTATATTTATCTTATATCAGGCAATCTTGCTGAACTTGATTAGTTTTAAGTGTGTGTGTATGTGTGTGTGTGTGTGTGTGTGTGTGTGTGTGTGTGTTTATTCCTTAGGATTTTCTATATACAAGATAATATAATTTGCAAAGAGATTGTTTTACTTCTTCCTTTACAATGTGGATGTTTTATTTTTTTTTCTTGACTGCCCTATATATAACCTCTAGTATAATGTTGAATAGAATAGACAAGAGAAGACTTCCTGTCTTGTTCTTGATGTTTGGGGGAAAGCATGCAGTCTTTCATCATTAAGTATGATTTTAGCCATGCAGTTTTATATATTGTTGGCCTTTATCAGGCTGAGGAAGTTTCCTTTTTCTCCTAGTTTGTTGAATAATTTTATCATGAAAGAGTGTTGGACTATGTCAAACGATTTTTCTGTATCTATTGTGATAATCGTCATTTTTGTCATTTAACCTATTAATGTAATATGATAACATTACATTACCATATTTTGCCATGTATAATGCGCTCCCATGTATAATGTGTACCCATGTTTTTGGCCCAAACTTTCAGGGAAAAAAATCTTTCGTTTTAATTTTTTAATTCAAATTTTTATTTGTTAACATTTACACACTTGTTTATGTAGTATAAAGAAATTTTAGCATTTATTTTTTAACATATTATGGTACAAGAAATTTTATGTACCGGAACAAATTTACGATATTTACACATCATAGAAGGCCAAGAACTCTTCGTTGTTGCAAGTTTGTCGTAAGTTCAACAAAACCAACGATCATATTCCAGGGTATTATTTTGCATGTGGATATCATTATTGATTTCTAGGGTTACACTTTTAACTCATAAGCATAAATAAAAGAATTAAAAACATTTATATATATATATATGGAATTAGTACTACCCATGTATAATGCACATCCTTATGTTTCCCTCACAAATTTGGACAAATAAGTGCACATTATACATGGCAAAACATGGTAACTGATGTTTGTATGTTGAACAATCTTGCCTTCCTAGGATACATTCCCCTTGTTCATTGTGTAGAATCTTCTTAGTACATTGCTTGATTCAGTTTGCTTGTGTTTTCTTGAGAATTTTTGCATCTATATTTGTAAGAGATATTGGTCTATAATTTTCTTGTGATGTCTTTGTCTCATTTTGGTATTGAAGTAGTATGGCCTCATAGAAATAGTCCAGAAGTATTCCTTCCTCTTGTTTTTTTTTTTTTTTTTTTGGAAAAGCTTACGAGGATTGGTATTAATTCTCTTGGTAGAATTTGGTAGAATTTACCAGTGAAGCCATTTTGACCTGGGATTTTCTTTGTGGGAAGTTTTTTTATTACAGATCTAATCTCTATACTTGTTATATTCATATTTTCTATTTTTTTAGTCCATTTTAATACTGCGCCTTTATGAGAATTTGTCCATTTCATCTAGATTGTCTAATCTCTTGGTATACTATGTGCATAGAATTCAATTATAATGGTTTTTATTTCTGTAGGATCAATGTCTACTCTCATAATTTAGTAATTTCAGTCTCTCTTTTTTTTTCTTGGTCAGTCTAGATAATACTTTCCAATTTACTTTCTATTTTAAAAGAATGTACTTTTAATTTTGTATTTTTTTTCTGGTGTTTTACTCTTCTCCATAGTATTTATTTCTACTCTAATATGTTTTATTCTCTTTCTTCTTGCTCTGGGTTCAGTTTGCTCTTCTTTTTCCAGTGTCTTAAGGTAGAAGTTTAGGTTATTGACTTTATATTTTTCTTATTTTTTGATGTAGGCATTTATAGCTGTGAATTTCCCTCTAATAACTGTTTTAGCTATATCTCATGAGCTCTGGTATGATATATCTTCATTTTCATGATCTCTACTTACACAGAAGTGAGGATCAGGGCTTACTCAGGTCTTTCCTGGGCATGTATGAAGCCCTGCACATGTTCATGGCCTTCTAGATTACTAGGAACATATTGGAGTTCTTCAAAGCCCCCTGTACATATACCATTCTCCAGTTTTTTTCTATAACATTTTTGATCATCCTCTATTCAGCTCTCACTAGTATCACTTCTTTCTGGCAGCTGCTATGTTAAAAAATTGCTGCTGATTGTTTCAAGAAATACCCTGGGTATGTGATATTTATTATAATAGATATAGTAACAAATTGATGAGAGGAAACAACTCAGTGCAAAAAATCTGAGAAAAAGATGATATAAGAGCTGGCATGACTGATGATCTGTAATTTGCAACACAGAAAAGGAGAGCAGGCACCTAGGCAAAGAAGATATTTCTAGAGTCCACAAAATGTTGGGACCTGGTAGCGCAGGGTGACTAATTTCCAGGAAGAAGCTGTGGAAAGGGAGCATGAAGTAAGACAGTGAGGGAGTTTGGCTAAGGAATGCCTTGGCTAAGGAATACTAAGAAGTTTAAATTTTAATTCTTTAAGTAATGGGACATCATAGAAAGTCCTTAAGTAGGAATCGTTAATTTATTCAACATATTTATTGAGTGTTAGGGACTATTCTATGTATTGGAGATGTAGCTGTGAATGAGACAATAGTCCTGACCTCAATGAGCTTACATTCTTGGGGGGAAGAAATACAATGAGAAAAAAATATTAAATATGTCACATAGATTTAGGTTGGGATAAGTGCTATGAATTAAAGAAGAGAGGCAATGGAGGGTTGAGAGAGCTTTGGAACCAGAAGTAGGAGGCAGCTGTGTAGAGGCAGTCAGGGAAGCCATCTCTGAGAAGGGGACAGTCACTGAAATAAGAGCAAGACATCCAAATATTTGAGGAGCAGCAAATCCAGGGAGGAGCAATGGCAAGTTTTAATACCCTGAGGCAAAAATGGAATAGGGTTTTTCAGAAAAACACAAGAAAGCTTAGGAGTAAAATAAGGGAGAGAGTGATAAGAGATAAGGTCTAGCAAAGAAGCAGGGGTCAGATAATAGCCTCATAGACCAGGAGAAGGAGTTTAGTTTTACTGTAAGTAGGGGCAAGGAAAGCCATTGCAAAAGTTTAAGTAGGAAAGTGACATGATCTGATTTACATTTTCAAAAGATCACTGGTTGCCTCTGTGAAAAGGGACAGTAAGACAACAAGAGTAGAAAAAAGGGGGTTAATTTATCTGAGAGATTACAGTGGCCTGGAGGAGGTGGTTATCAGAGGAGCTGCTGAAATGTGCTTGGATTTAAGATATATTTTAAAGGTAAAACAATAGAACTTGCTGAGGGATCATTAGGAGAATGAAAAGAAATCAAGGCTGAGTCATAGGTTAGCTGAATTAACCCAAGTGAGTGAGTGGTGGTGCCAGTGATGGAGAACGGGAAGTGGGGGAGAGGGAAAAAACAGGGGGTTGGTCTGGGGCACATTAAATTTGAGATGTCTATTAGCTCTATTGATGCAGATGTCAAGTGAGCAGTTGGCTATTTGAGTCTAGTGCTTAGGAGAGAATTCAGAACTAGGTATAAAAATTTGAGAGTCACCAACTTAGAGATGAGATTTGATGAGCCACATAGGGAATGTTCACTACAGTGTGAATAAAATATCAAGATTAGGTTACATTTTAAGCATCATTTTTATGTAGGCTGAATAGAGACTTTTATGTCTCCCTTTGTATACCCAAATCTCGTTGTCACTATTTTCTGCTGCTTCATTATAAACCAATTAGCTTCATATTGTTACTATTAACAGTAATAGCCATTAAGTGCCTCCTCAAGGCAAGCAGTAGACACAGAACTGCTTAAGAAATGTTCTCTTTCTGTTCTTATGCAGAAAGCTTCGCAGTTGTGGAGTTCTACATTATGCCATTCTGCTATAGCTCATTATTCTTAACAAAGAAAATGTCAGTTGCACAGAATGGAACCGTATTTTGTGTGCTATAGGTCACTTCGGTTTGGAAAATTGTTAAGCAATTACTTTCTTGTCTCCTCGTCCCGTCTGGACTTTGAATATTAAATTTTTTGGAACAGGCTCAGCATTTGTGTTATCAAATAATATACTCTGCCTTTCTACTCACTGAACTATAGAAATTAGGCTGCACTATTATTTGATAATCTGTTTCAAAATACTGTCTCAGTTGGGTGGAGTAATTTCCCTATGTAATGGAGGCTATGTAATGAATTGATTAAGAAACAAAAGGAACCAGCCTCTATTATGAATTCCTTTCCAGAAATCCTGAAAGCCTCATTACAGAAGGAAAATTTCTTCCAATACTATTAGACATCCTAAGATTTAGCAGAGGGATTGCATGACCTCAAAATAAAACTGACTATATCAATTCCACATTTGTGTCCCTAAGGCAATGTCTTTGGGTTGGTGGTGCACAAGAGCAAGGTAAAATTGGCCTAAGGGGAACAAAATAGAAAGGACAGATAGAGAGTGGCTTGTGAAAAGCTACTTGGATTTCCCAAAGTCAAATTCACACACACACACACACACACACACACACACACACACACTTGGAGCTCGTATGTATGTTCAAAAGTAAATACAACCTTTTTGTATAGAAGGGAATAGAGAGAGAAAGAGAAGTAGAGTACCATGAGGGAAAAAAGAATTCTATTTTAAAAAACTGTATATCTACTTTATTGAGCAGAGAAATAAATGACATTGAAAAAACATGGCACTTCTTTTAGCCACTGAAAGATTCCTCTCTGGATATTCTATGTGTGGAAAATAGCAACCTGGGGGGAATGTTCATGCAGTTAATCTTGAAATGACGTTGCAGACTTTCCTGTGACATTGGGGCTGCACGTAGTCTCAGCACTGCAGTGGTGGCTCCATGCTTTAATGGCAGCACTGCTGCCTTCTCCCCTCCTGTCCTGGGGGGCGAATGGGAGAAATAGGGGGAGTGCAGGCATAAGTGGCAGCATCTAACTTTGGGGCCTACCATGTCCAACGCTTCACTTGCCTGCATATGTGTGTCTTACTTGCAGCCCAAGTGGCAACTGAACAAAAGGCAAAGCATAAAACTATTGTTAATGAATGCAGAAATAAATGAGTTCTTTGGTGTTCCCCAGAGATATTTAGAGCAAAAAAAAAGGACAAGGAGAAAGAAGGCATTAGAAGAAAATAAATGGCTCTGATAAAAGTAGAGATGAAAAATGAGGAATGGCTAGGGACTAAATGATAACCCTATCAGGTTCTACTTCCTCTTGACGATGACACAAAGGTGGAAGATTTTGCTTTTCATCAAATATGGATCGGTGGCTCGGAGCAATGTAGGAGTGATCAGCAGCTTTTTTATCAGTTACTCAAAAGTGGTTTCTACAAATTCACTCTGCATTTATAGTGTGCCTACTCTATTCAGCACGCAGGAAATATGTGTTTGGCGTTTGTCAGTTGCAGAACAAAAACTGTTGGAAACTAAACCTTTAAGAAATGATGGGCTTATGGACTAAAATTGTTTTACAACAGGCAAAGCAAAGCCTACCTTCATACATCAGTAGATCATCTTTCGGTGTCCAAGCTCTCCTTCAGCTCAGAGGAACAGAACTCTCAGGGCATCTACTATTATGCTCAATAAGAACCGCCATGTTTTTCAAGGAATTTCTGAGAAAATTTTATTTTTACGCAAAGTCCACAAATAAATCAGAACTTAAGTGTGCAGGCAACATGCATGTTAAGATCTCAAGAGAGAGTTATATCAATTTAATTGCTTTTCTTATGCAGTGGCACAGTTACACTTACATTTCCAATGAAGGGATTAGATTCCATATACAGGGAGCAGGAATTTATGTTGTGAAAGGAAAGCCTGCAGTGAGTACCAGTTATGAACCAGGGATCAAAAAATCTTCACTAAAATGCGTATAGATTCCATTAAATTCAGAATGTTAGAATAATAAAAGGTTAAAGTTATTTTTTAAAAGGGCAAGATGTGTGTATTTTAAAGTTGCACAAAGATGTCTCTCAGGGTATGGAATTATTAAACATTAACATCACAAAACAAATTACAGGAAAGTCTAAATAATGAAAAATGCAGTTCTCAAGCAGAGACGCCACTTGAGGGTGGATAAAGCAGCACCAAACAATTGCAGAGTAATTCTGAGTGTGTGAAAGAGAAGGACTAACTGAGCCATTGTTTCCTTGTTGATAACTTGAAGTAGTAAAAATTGCAAGAGCAGACAGCCCTCACATTTGCTTGTGGTCATAGGAGGAAACTGTTTTTGTTCTGCAGATGTTTGTTCCTTTAAAATCCATTCTGAAAGGTATACAAATTTGATTCAGAGTGTGGAATTTATTAAAATCTAGGACTTGAAGCCACTGAAAGTGCTATACTAAAGGTCAAAAAATCCCTTCAAGTGAATCCTTCTAGTTACCACATTTATAAATGGACATACTCTTCATTTACAATCACTTTCTTTGAATTAATTTCCTCAGGGGCCATCTAGCCACCCTCTTAAGTAACCCCCACCCTCCCTGCTTTTTGTGTCCCAGGGTAGATGTAGGAATGCTAAAATGGGAGTCGGGTGATGTTCTTTATATAATGAAAAGACCCCTAAATGTCAAACATTTGCTTTAAAACCTCATTAGAACACAGCAATAATTGATGGAATTTATAGAAAACATACTGAGCTGCTTGAAGGAGTAGTATAACATTATACTACAACTATTAAGGGGACTCCCAGGTGGGAAAACAGTGGTAGAAGCAAAGAGGAAAATCATGCAATGCATTCAAGAGATGTGAGATGATTCCTTTGATCGGATATCATAGAAAAAGCACTGCAGGCCTCCCCCATCACGTAACTTCTCAATTCTATTATACTTTGAGTTTGTTGAGGGTAGGAATTATATTATCTCAGTATTTGGGGTGCATGAGGGCAGCTGGTATAAGCCCTGACATATGGTAAGTGCTCCCTACATGTTCATTGAATAAATAGAAAGCATGAAGGGAAAGAAAGGAGGAAGGAGAGAGAGAGAGGAAGGGAATTTTAAAAAGAAAGAAGAAAGAGAAGAATGGATGATGACAAGGGAAGGAAGAAATGAATAATTTTCTTTTCTCTAGCATTTTTAAATTAAATTTATTGGGGTGACATTGGTTAGTAAAATAATATAGGTTTCAAGTATACATTTCTATAATACAGCATCTATATATTGCATTGTGTGTTCACCGCCCAGAGTCAGTTCTCTTTCCATCACCATATATGTGACCCCCTTTTCCCTCTTCCAGCAAAATCTAGTAATTATTTTTTGTCTCCCTGGAATAGCCGTGTGTGTGTGTGTATGTGTGTGTGTGTACACACGCACACACACACTGGATCTTATTTGAAAATCGAAGTTTGTATTAACTTGCTGCCATCCACAGCTTCTACCAGCAGATGAAATTACTCTCTAACTCTCGTAGAATTTAATTTACTTAGCACTTAGTAAAGAAGCAGACTTTCACCTATAAGATACGCATTGAGATTGACGGTTTGAAGATACACCTCTAAGGAGAGTTCGCTGCAGGTCAGCCAGCTGTTTCTGGCTGCAAGTAGTTGATGAGGTACATGGACCAGAGCTTGTTAAGTGTTCCGTGTGCTTAGTAATTCTTGTGGCTTTTGAGAGTAGAGACATCTCCACGCTCACCCTCAAACAATAGCCCCTACAGCCAGCAGGGTTTTACCCAGGTGTAGAAGCCCAGACGTTGAAACATATCTGAAAGTGCTTTTGTCAAACAATCTAAGCAAATAGTGTGATTTTATCTCTCTGTTCTTCAAGATGTGAAACTTGTAAGGAAGCTGAAACAGAGTTAGTAGACGTAGGCATGCTGACCTCACTATATTGTCCAGTATGCATCTCACTATAGCTTTCATTCTTCTATCGAGCATTCAGGCTAAGTGAGTGCATATGTTAAAAGTTACTATAAGGAAGTCATGGACCACAGAGCACCAAACAGGAAGAAACAGACTTAGTATAAGCAAAACTCATAGACACAGACAACAGTTTAATGGTTACCACAGGGTAAGGGGGGAGGAGGGATGTTAGAAGAGGTTAAAGGGGTCAAATATATGGTGATGGAAGGAGAGCTGACTCTGGGTGGTGAACACACAATGTGATATATAAATAATATATTACAGAATTGTACACCTGAAGCCTATGTAATTTTACTAACCATTGTCACCCCAATAAATTTTAATAAAAAAGAAAATGGGTAGGCAAGGGGAAAAAAGAGTTAGAGTCAAAGCAGATGCTGTGAATTCTCTAGCTCTTTCCCTGAGAATCTTCTGAAAACAGCACCCATCCAATAAGTGTGGATTGCTTGGCGTAGTTTAGATAGATGGACCTGAGAGCAAGAGATCAGAAGTTACAGAACTGAGTTTTAATCAGGTTCCACTACAGATTAGCTGTGTTACCTTGAAAGAGTTCCTGGCACCCCAAGATTTGTCACCTTGAGATTTGTCACCTGATCTGTGAAGTGGTAGTAATTATAGAAATATAATATTTTAACTCATTCATTCAGTAAGTCTTAACTGTGCACATACTTAGGGAGCACCTCACTATGCAAACTTCACAAAAACCAGAACTTGGTTTTGATCACCGTACTCGTATATCCTCTGTTCCTAGAACAGTGTCTGGCACCCTGAGAGGCCTCAAACAGTATTGTTGAACGATATTATATAATATAGTAGGAAAAACAGGCTTCCTGGCTTTAAAAATCCAGCTCCTCCACTAGCTGCGTGGCTTTAGGGCATGTGATTCCTCCTCTCTATGCCAGTTTTCTCATCTAGGAAATGGGATCCTGGGAATAGAATCTACATCATTGGTTTGTGTGAGAATTAAATAAGATACTATACATGAACCACTTAGAACAATGTCTGGCACTGTGCTCAAAAATGTCAGCTGCTTTTGAAATAATGACTGTTATTAATTAATAATTCTTTATTAATTATTAGTTGTTTTTATTAAACAGTAATTGTTGTTGTTGTTATCCAGCTACTGGGGAATCTAAATGTAAAAACGACATGTCCCCTATCCCCAATGAGTTTGCTTACTGGAGGATCCAACTAGTAAGCAAAACTGTCAATGATACAGATACATTATCAGTACAACCACAGGTGACTATGGAAGTAAAAGTAGGTGCTTCACAACAAATTTGTGGAATCAGTGAGTGCTCCCTATAGAAACTGGCATATATATCCTAAAATCAGTTTCTAAAACTAAATCCTCCCCACCTACTGGGAAAGAAACCTGTTTGTGGTCACCAGAAATCATTGTCTGCTAGAATTTCCAGGTGAATCAAAGGACATGTGTACCAACATTGTTCCCTTTCTCTTCCCTGATTTCACCTCCTATGATTCTAACATGATACCAGGTAGCACGTAGAAGACGTTCTTGGCAAGGTGCCTTCATTCCTCTGTAGACCAAGCTCTAACGCAGTGGTTTTCAAAGTGTGTTCCAATGAGTCCTGGGTTTCTGCAGACATCCCTCAGGCAAAAGCCCCTCTAAGTCACAGGAAAACCAGACGGAGAAAGGATCTCCAGAAACTCCTCCCTGCATTAACCATAAGCATGGGAGTTTGTGTATGATCTCTTTAGAAAACAGCATTCCACTGAGAAAGTTGATAATTTTTAAAAGTTTAAAATGTACTGCCTTAGAGAGTCTTCGAAGAAGCATCTTATCAGAGAGAACAAGATTCCCCGCTCCCAGGAAAGGCAAATGCTTGGCAAAAGGAGATTTTGACAGGCTTCTAAACAAGGAGTTTTCTCCCTGGCGTATTTCCCGGCTTACCATGGAGAATCAAGGAAGATATTTCTTGTTAATGCAATATGGGAAGAAACATGGTCCAGTGAATAAAACATCACATTTAGTGAATGGGGAAATATTACAAATCCTCATGAAGTACTGATTCATGATTTTTTTACTTGGTTTCAAAGTGGGTCACATAATCCAAAGAATAAACATAAGCTCACATAAACAAATTGTAGTTAAACTTTCGTCTATATTAAGAGAAAGAAATAGATTGATTCAGTGAGTCTACTCCGTTTGTATCGTTTTGCATGTCCAGGCTAATTTTTTTATATCTTGGAATGTCTGGAAAGTCATTAAGTGATGAAGGATGTCAGGAGTGTCTACCCCCATCTCTCCACAACAAGAACAATAGAGTACCAAATCTGAAATAACTCCAAGAGCCGGTCAAATTTAAATAGTTATATCAGAAACATAGACACATACCCTATTAATAAAAAACATTTAACAAAAATGCTTCCATTGCATTTGAATTTTGTTTACTAATACTTAGGTTAACACTATTATCACTCAGATTATTCTAATAATTTAAGTATGTACAAGAAAAGACAAGTGTAGCACATATTGAATGTGTACTTGATATATACTTGATATTTTACATATAGCTGCCCACTTCGTGTGCAGTCATTTGTTGAATTGATGAATAAATCCTTACTATAATTCATCTCTTTTTCACAGTTGAGGAAACAGATTCAGGGAGATTTCCTAATGTTCAAGATCCAATAAGAGCCAGGATCAAACCTCAGTTTGGCCTCTGAGATGCCCATATTATATCCAATACATCGGAGTAGTTGGTACAATAATTATTGTATTGCCAACCTGTCATGGGTTGAATTGGGTCCCTAAAAGATCCTGTGTTAAAGTCCTAACCCACAGTACCCCAGAATGGACCTAATTTGGAGATAGGGTCTTCACAGATGTAATCAGTTAAAATGAGCTAATTGGCCTGGGCCCTGCTCCAATGACTGGTGTCCTTATAAAAATGGGAAATACATTTAGAGACAGACACACACACAGGGAGAATACCATGTGAAGATGAAGGCAGAGATTGGGGTGATGCTTCTACAAACCAAGGAATGCCAAAGATTGCCAGCAAACCACCAGAAGCTAGGCAAGAACAGATTTTCTCTCATAACCTTCAGAAGGAGCCAACCCTGACAACCTATCTTCTTGAACTTGTGGCTTCCAGAACTGTGAGACAATAAATTTCTGTTGCTTAAGTCACCCAGCTTGTGGTACTTTGTTATGGCAGCCATAGCATATTAATACACCATTATTTTCAGAGAATTGGGTGCTAAGTTAGTAGGCTTTCCCCAATTCCTGAAGTTTATCATTGTTAAAATGAAATGAGGTGCCTCTTTAGAATGTTCCCCTGCCTTTTACTCTCCTGTGGAACTTACTGTTGTTTATGTACACTCACAATTGCATCTTTTTTTTTTTAAATATAGCCAACTAGCTATTTCACCAATCAGTTTCCATCCAGTCATCATACTTTGAAAGAGACCCTATGAAAATAAAAGTGGAAGTTGCCCTGAGCATTAGATAAGTACAAACTAAGAAAGGAAAGAAAATGTTCTCCCAAATGACGAAGTGTTATTTTATTGAAGACATCTAGTTAGATAGTTTTCAAAGACAGGAATTGGAAAGTGGGTGTTGGGGTCCACGAGGTACAGTGTGTTTAAGTGTCCCGTTGTAAATCAGCACAGATCCAAGAACTGAAGGTTTCTGACTCTTTCTGAGAGTCAAAGTCAGTTGACTTTCTCCTATTCATTACCCACGTTTCCTATTTAGTGAGAGTAGGTTCTTCTGTACAGAGCACACAAATGGTGATATCCCTGCCCAGAATCATATGCTGTCCCTCATTCTGCACTTACATGGGCCTGTGCATGCTCCATTCATTACATTGTTTATTGAAAGTCATTGATGATTAACTCCACTGAAAAACAAGCATTAATACAGCTGAGATCTTTCTGAAACAGGATCACACAATTCTGTTTTTTCAGTTTGTACAAAATTTTCTTTTATAAAGGTTCAAATATACCGAAATGAATTCTAAGTGAACAAAAGATTTAAATGTAAAAACAAAAACATTTATTGAAACTAGGAAGAAGAAAAAAACAAAAAACAACAAAAAAAGAGCCAAGTATTTTCCTGATCTAGAAAGGAGAAAAATATTTTATCAGAAAATTAAAAAAAAAAAAAGGAAAAGATCAATAAATTTGACTACTTGAAAAATATAAACCTTCTCTGTCTCAAATAAAAATTAAAAGGCAAACACAATGTAAGAGGAAGTATTTGCAAAATGTGAATTACATGGTGGAAAGTTCGCAAACTTAATTGTTCGACTTTCATTTGTCTGTGGGCATAGGTGTGGTTACGTGAAGAGTTTTTATAAATCAGTAAGGAAAATATAAATGCCCCAATAGGTGAAATGGACAAAAGATATAAACAAGCTCAGTTCACAGCAGAATAAGTACAAATGCCCTCTAATAGATGAAAAGTATGCATATAATTGAAAAAAAATTAAAATGGTTAATTGACCAAGACTCAGTGTTGATGCCATGTGTTAAAATAGACCCTTTCATATACTACTGAAGGGAGTGGAAAACCAGCACTATCTTTCTGCAAAAAAAAGATTTTAAGAGCTTTAAAATTTGCATACCATTTGATCCAATAACATATTAAAGGAGATAATCAGAAATGCTACAAATATTGACATACAAGGATATTCTCCATAGAATTCCTTGTGATACAGAAAAAAATGAAAATGATCTATCAGTAGGGAGATGGTTCAATAAATCGTGGTACACATACCACAGCACACTTTGTTCCATACACCCGCCTCCTTCTACCAACTAGCTTCCGCATGCTACTCAGCGTTTCCTGCACCTCGAAGCTTCTGTTTACTCATAGCTTCTGCTTACTTCTTATTTCTGCTTGCACCTCGTCCCAGCTGGCCTCCTACTCTACTTCAGACTCATTTTTGATCATCTTCTCAATTTCTGTCTCTACAACTAAGGGTCTGATTCCATCTCTCCCTCTGAATGTAAGCTGCTAGGGGAAAGAATTTCTCATCAGGCCAGTTTGCCACCTTCTCTGTGAAGAGGTCTGGCAGGCAGCAGGGAGGAGCAGTGGTGGTATCACCTGTCCCAGGACACAGCTGCCCTGTCAGGAAAGAATCTGTTATGAGGAGACTGTGAACAGGTTGGTACCATCCCGGCTTATGTACCGCAGTTCCGCTGCCTGCATATACGCAGGTCAGTAATATCACACCGAATTCAAATAGCTGCTCTACTTGTTTTCTTTCTTCATGTTACTTAGAAGGGCAGAAGCCATGACTTGTTTAACTTGGTAACCCCAGCACCTATTCTGATGCCTGACACTCAGTGAGTGTTGGTCGAATGACTGAGTTGTTGTAAGAATAAGTGGAAATAATGAGAGTCAAGCACCTAGTGCGAGGGCTGGCACGCGGTGGCTGCTCAGCAAAGGCTCATTCTCTCCCTCCTCCCCTCCTCACTCTCCCAAATCCCATTCCTCCTTTGTTCATGCAGGATTTGCTTCACTAAGTGGTCCCCAGATAAGAGCTACTCACTAAGCTCAGAGCTGTAAGACATTTATGTTATCATGAGATTCATTAACTGGGATAAATAACTCTTCACCCTGAATGCTTACAGTAGCGCAGCTGATATTAAATACAAAATGAAACAAAAGCCTCCCAAACTTGTCATCAAACCTTTGTATTAATTTGACTGTTTGGGATTTTTTTCCTCTCTTCATGCATATGAGGGCTGAGCAGACACAGAAAGGCTAAATCACCGAGCACCAGCCCATGATGCACCGTCCACTTTCCTTTAACTGAGCCTTACAGTCGATGAAACTTTGGATTTGCAGGCACTCTGGCTCTCTGGAGCACAGAGTGGGAGGGGAGGGCCCTGACATTTATGAGGGTAGCGTAGGGTGGAGATTGAGACCCTGGGATCCAGACTGCCTCGGTCCAAACACCCAGTCTTGCCATTTGTTATCTGTGTGACATGGAGGAAGTTGCTTAACCTCCCTACACATCAGTTTCTCCATCTGTAAAATTGTAATAATAATCGCTGAATCTTAGGTTTGTCATAGTGGTTAAGTGAATTAGCATTTGCCAATGCCTGGTAACTAATAAGAACATATAAATATTTGCTATTATTATTGAGGACCTGACATGTACAAAGCAGTCTCACAAGCATACTCTTTTAATCTTCGTAACAACACTGAGAAATGGAAGGTGGCGTCTCACACTGTGACAAAGAAACTAAATTGAAGGTCAAAGAGGTTAAGAGCATCTCTGCCATTGTAGCAAAGTGAGTTTCACCAAGGACCATGTTCAACTACCATATCCTGATAAGGCTTTGCTGGTGGTGATGGCCTATGCTGTCGACATTTTGTTAAATATTTTGAATATCACCCCTTATGGCCCTCATCAATTTTTCATGCTCAGTGTCACACTGTAATTCCATGCTGAAAAGAAAACACTGTTTCTGACCTGTTTGGTAAGTGTCCAACCATGTCTGACCTCTTTCAGAGTGTTTCTAAGTGACTAATGTTCATTTACTTTGCAGCAATTTGAAATAATTTCTTCCTCCATGGCCTATGTTGGCTAGATTGCTTCCTCTCGCCACCTCCTTTTATTGCCTCTCCTTAAATGGGGCTGTCAGAATGGAGAGCAGCTCTTCACAGATGTAGATGAGTGCTCAGCAGTAAGCTGATTTAATTGTGATGTTCTTTTGGATCAGCCCACTGAGGTATTTGTATGTTCTGCTATGACATCATCGTGACTTATCTTAGCTGATTGTCTGCTCTAAACCTTGGATTGCTCCCTGTGGCTCAGTGGCTCGGCAGTGAATCATTCTTTTCTTCCTTTATATTATGACTCTAACTTGTGTTACTTCCTGAATAATGGAAGAGTCATGCACAGGGCTTTCCTCTGAGAGGCAAGCAGAACACTTAGCAAACACACATCAATAATTGCCCAGCCATGACACATCCAGATTACGTGGTGATGGAGGGGGTGTTAAGTAGGAAAGCAGAAAAGATGACACCTAAGACATGGTGAGAGAGCTCCAGATATCTCCTTCACCCTCAACCCAGTATTGTTCAGTGTATGGCAGGCAGACTGAAGTTGCGTCAAGATGTGATGGCCGAGAGCTAGACTGGGAGGTAGGAAAGCAAGATTTGGGTTCTGCCAGTTCACCCCCTGTGGGTTTCTGGCAAGTTACTTAATCTCTCTGGGCTTCAGTGTTTTCATTGGAAAAATGAGTTCACTCATACATTTTTCTTAAGTATATTTTAGAGTGCTATGTTAGTTTGCTAGGGCTGCCATAACAAACTACCACAAAGTGGGCAGCTTACAAAACAGAAGTCTATTGTCTCACAGCCCTGGAAGCCAGACGTCCAACATCAAAGCATCGGCGGGGTAGCTTCCTTCTGAGGGCTGCTAGAGAAAGGTCTGCTCCAGACCTCTCTCCTTGGCGGATAAATGGCCATCTTCTCCTGGTGTCTCTTCACATCGTCTTCCCTCCATGCTTGTCTCTTTCTCTTCATGTGGCACTCTTTTTATAAGGACACCAATCGTATTGGATTAGCAGTCCACCCTCCTGTAGCTCATCGTAACTAATTACATCTGAAATGACCCTCTTTCCAAATAAGGTCACATTCCGAGGTACTGAGGGTTAGGGCTTCCACATATGAATTTTGTGTGTGGGGGGGAGGGTAGCACACAATTCAACCCATGGCAAGTCCCTGCTGTGTCCTGAGCACAACTCTGATGCAGAAGCTATAGCATTGGACAAGGAATGTCCTTACATTCCAGTAGGGAAAGATAGACAAACAAAATAAGTAAATAAATTATACAGCGTGTGAAAGGGTAAAAAAATGCTTTAGAGAAAAGTCAAGGAGAAAGGGGTTGGGGACAATGAGTCCTGGTGTGGGGGAGTCCATTTTAAATAAGGTGGGTCTAGGAAGGCCTCAGCGAGAAGGTTCGTTAGTGTGGTCATGAGGGAAGTGAGGAAACAACCCACAGAGATACCTGGAGGATGGAGGAAGGTTGGGGTGGGCATGTTCCAGGAAGAGGAAACAGAAAATGTGAAGACTGGAGGTAGGGCGTGCGGGGAGTGCTCAGTGAACAGCAGGGAGGCCCGTCTGGCCAAATCAGGTCAATAAGGGGACAGTGGTAGGAAAAGTGGTCAGAGAAATAAAGGCAGAGGTGGGATTAAGGTTGTGGGTGGAATATCAAGGCCCCAAAACAAGACTTTCTTTGGCTCTGACTTGGAAATAACTGGGGAGATGCTGTAGGATCTGAGTAGAGACGTGATTGTTGAGGCTTTCGATATGGCACATCATAGAAAGGGAGCAATCATGAATTTTTTGGCCTGAGCAGCTGGTAAGATGATGCTTAAATGACATGGGGAAGACTAGAAGGAGAAAAGATTTAGGGCGGAAATCAGGAATTTGTTTTTAATTTAAGTTGCACGAGCCCACTAGACAACCAAGTGGGCTGGAGAGCGTACACAGTGAGAAAGCACCAGCATGTTGATGGTCTCTAAGGCTGTGAGCCTGAACAGAATCACGAAGGGTGTGACAGCAGACTGAGGAAAGCAGCAGGCCAAGGGCTGCACCTTGGGGCATCCAATATATACAGGTTGAGAGTATGAAGAGGAATCAGCAAAGGAGACAGAGAAGGAAAAGCCAGAAAAGGAGGAGGAAAACAGGACATCGGTCTGAAAATCAGGGAGGAGGGTCTCAGGTCAGAGCTGGCAGCTGGATATAGCACAATGGAGATCATTGGTCACTGTTACACATCAGTAGAGGGTGGAATAAACACCTGATTGGAATGAGTTAAGTGAGAAAATTAGGGACCACAAGTACAGACTTGAGGAGTTTGGCTGTAAAAGGAGACCAAAAAAGAGTTTGGACTAAAATCAGATATTTCATACTCATATGCCTTCAAGGGTCAAGAAGATGATATAAATGAGTGAAGAATGTGGAGAAATAAAGAGTAAATGCCCTGCCTATCGTTGTTCTAATAAAAATAGAAACACATAATAGTCTGCCAAATCAAACATATCTTGAGGCCACCAGTTTGTAATGCCTGGACTAAATAATCTCCAAGGGCCCCTCCAGTCTAAAGTTCTATAAATCTAAGCCGTGAGAAAAAATTAAGTCCAGGTCACCTAATGTTGAGACCCTGAGTTATAAATAGCCTTGCTTCTTTCAGAACTGGAGCTAAACATTTGTCATGGTTCTCCCAGGATTTGAGATAGAATCCCTTTTTGTTCTTAATCTGCTTATAAAAGCTGGAAACCAGAGTTGCCAAACAGAGCTGTCCATCCATCAAACAGATGAATATTTATTAGCCACAGTTCTATACGCCAGGCACGGTGTTACTTACGATCCCATTTGATACCATCCCTGGATGGATTCATGGGGAAGAGAGAGAGGTAAACAGACACGTGCTGTCTGCTCTGGCACAGAGAAGCACAGTGTGGGCAGTGCGCCACTCCCAGGCTCGCGGAGCAGGAGCAGCAAGGCTGAATGACAAGAGAAAATGATGCTTGGGCGGAAGGTTGAAGGAGGAATTGGAGTTAGCGAGCACAGAAACATGGGAGGGTTGTAAACGTGACGGCAGGGCCAGGCCGTTGGTGTGTGCTCAGGCTGCTCGAGGGATCCCTCTGCTCCGAGCGGTGGTGAAGAACCAACGCTCCAGAGCCTGACTGCCTTGGTCCCTAATCTCAGCTCTGCCACTTACCGGTGACCTTGAAAACATTTTTAACCTCTCCGCCTTTAAGTTTATCTGTCTTTAAAATGGATACTATAATAGTACCTACTTAGTAAGGCTCTGGTGAGAATTAAATATGTTAATAAAGGATTTTGAAGTGTACCCAGTACCAAGTAAATGCAATGTGTTTGCTGTTATTATCAGGGAAAGCTTTCAGGAGAAGGTCACACATAAAGGAAGAACAGATTTCCAGGCAAAGGACTGGTGGGAGAATGCTAAAGGCCAAGAGAGTCCCACAGGTAGAGGCACCAAGTCAAGACATCTCTCAGCGGTGGAGCAAAGGGTTCAAGTGAGGAGACACCAGAGCTGAGGTTAGAGAGATAGTCAGGATCATATGCTTTTTTCTTCCTTTGCTCATAAGACATGACTTACACAGGGAGAACTTGAGGGTTAGCTCTGACCAAACCATAAGGAGACTGTTTTCTTGGGGGGTGAGGGTGGCAGTATTAGGGAAGTTCCTTTTCTAGGGCAATAACCAGAACCAATGTAACACTGGGGGCCATAGAATAAACTTGTGACCTCATCTGCTTCACACACAAAAGACTGTAGGACGCATTCTGGGGAATTATCATTTGGCGTAAATCCAATGGCTCATTGACCCTGGATAAAGCACTGTCATCTGTTTCAAAGACTACAGTCCTGAAATTGATTATAGTCCAGGGTAGTGCATTAATTTCTTGCAGCAAAAAGCAATCGAGCCCATGCCTCTGCTCCCTCCTAAGGAACTACTCACTATGTTTTTACTTAGTAAATATTTGGGGTAAGATTTGTGCTCATAATCTCAGTATGTAGATTCCTTTCTTGGCCCCATACAGTTTACATTATAGCCAGTACATCCAAACCCTCCCAGACTGTGTAATGCTTTCTTTAGGTCCCTGAAGACTCTGGATTCATCTCCATTTCATCATCTTGACTGTTTGGTTCTACAAATACAATGACAGCTGTTCCTCACAGAAGCATAAATCTGTTTTTTAACCCCAGCATCAAGCCGTGAACAGTTTCATAGTAAGTAGTCCAAGGGAACTTTGGCTCGGATCTTGTCATTAATACAAAGTTCATCAGTTCGCTATCACAGTTAAAAGAAAATCTACTGCAGGATTTTTTATCTCCAGATGGTGGTGATGGGGGTGTCATTGAAATCCCGTAGCCCTTCCTCAACTCTCCATATGTTGAGAGAGAGAGCTCGTGCAGACATCTCCATAAATGTTATCTCTGTGTTTTAAGACTTCTGCCTGCGTTCAGCCTTACCATTCTATGTGGTTTTCAGATTTGGCTACTTCGAGGACTAGAGTGCTTCTCTGTTATTTCATAACTCCAGATCACATGCTGGCACTGCTCCATTGCACATTATTGGGTCCATGAAAAGCAAAACCACACTAGAGTCAGAAATATTGAGTAAATTGGCTATAGAATGCTTCTCTTGTGTCAGTGAAGACATTTGAAATGGTGGTGCTGGCTTCCTTGATTGCTGATTCTATTTTACTGTTTGATCATCACATTAAAACCAATTTTAAATGCACTATTTACAAGTTTTCACAAATTTATTAAAATCCACTGGATTTGCTCTTCTACTGATTTACACATTGGTTTATAAGTGCTAATTTGCCGTAACACTACTTCAGATGTGTTCCATCACCTTCATCTCCTGATTAGCGTATGTTTTCCATTTTTGTGGACTTTCAGCATGTTCTCTACGTTTCCCATGGAAGCTAATTCTGTTTCTGGTGCCCCTTTTGGAATCCTGATGATTAAATGCGCTTGAGGTGCCAACAAGCTATATCTCTTGCCCTCTCATAATTCTGTTCCATTTTCTCCTTTTGTTTATTATTTACATCTTAAATATCATCATCAACAAACATTTTTGAATGTTCATTCTGTGTGATGATGTTATGCTAAGTAAAATGAAGATACAGAGGATGGGGAAAACCAGTATGTATATACTATTAATATATGTGTATGTCAGACTTCACTTCCGTTGTTTTTTTAGTCTCTCTTGTCTTATTTAAAGCAAACCTGAATTTCCTTTTACCCTCATTCCTTTTGAATTCTAAATGCTGTGGGGTCACGGAGGACATGCAGTTGCTGACAGAACCTTGTTCAAAAAGCACAAATAGGCCCAGAGTCTATCAGGAAAAGAGTTAAAAACCTCTACCTTCCCAGCTATCGGTGGCCCACAAGCTGCTAATTAGCTTGATGGATCATCGCCTGGTCTGGATATGAACGCTCAGACGCCCGTTGCCCACTGGCAGCTGATTCCCGACTCCCCGAGGTTTGGAGATGTATCAACCTGAGCAGAGAGAGCTGGCATTTGCTTAAAGGGTAGCTGCAGCCAATTATTCATGAGCTCCTTTGGACTTGACTTGGCTGAAGGAAGAACCATGCTTTTAGACACATTTGAGTCAGCCTTTTCTTGCACAATGGGTTGTATCTGCCTGGCACATTTTTCCTTTTTGGTGTCATTATAGTCCAATGACTAATATTGGTGTAATCCTACAGACATCTAAGGGATAACTGAGTTATGCTATTTTCTTTCCTTAGACTCTTGTTCTTCCTCCACCCATTTAAAAAGAAAATGTTTTCTTCTCTGGGAATGCTTTGAAAGTTAATTTGTCTTATTCTTCTGATTTCAGTGGCATTGTGGAATATACATACATGAGTAATGCTTTGTTTATGTGACTGCAAAAGCCTAGATAGTCTGCAAAAGTTTCATTGACCAGAGAGCCATCAAGCATTGGGCATGGGTTTCTATCTCTGCGCTGACACTTAGCATCTGTGTGACCCCAGGCAAATATCTTGGCCTCTCTGAGCCTCAGATACCTCATTTGTAAGCTGGAGAGACAAATTCCTATGTTGAAATTATTATACAAAAGCATATCAGTTTCCTCCCCTTAGTAGTTACTACTCACCTTGATTAGCCCTTAACATTTGAGTGTCCACTGTGTGCAGAGCTTGGTGGTGGGGCTTGTGGGAAAATGTGATACAGAGATGATGTATTATACACGTAGAAGTGTACAATTGAAACCTATGTGATTTTACTAACCGTTGTCACCCCAATAAATTTATTTTTGAAAAACCAAGAAAAATATAAACTAAACAGAATCTACATAGCTGCTGTCATACCCCCACTTCCCCCAAATGCCTGGCCTGCACCAAAAGTGAGATCACTCAGAAGAAACAATCAAAGAATAATGTCATAACCCAGCATGAGCTCTACACTCATCTTCTGGCACGTGCATCCACACATGTTGTCTCTTTTCATTTATGCCAACAATCATGCAAACCTCAATACCTCTTTGAGACTTCCCTCCCCCGATTAATCTAATCACACACAAAAGCATTAGTCAGTTACTTCGTCTTTACAGAAGATTTCATGGAGATGGGGAAGTGGGGCATTTACATCATAAACCCAACACAAACTATTTAAAGCCCCCTTTCAATATTTCCATTTTCTAAAGGTCATACGGTCACCAGTGTTCTCTTTCCCCGCAAAACCTTTTCCCTCAGTGACTCCTCTTTCTTTATCACCTTCCTCCAGGGCACAATGTAAACTCCTCTCCTTGTCATAAAGTTAAGCAGCCTGCTTGAGTTACCTGAGTATGTCCATGGGGGCAGGGGGCGGGGAGTGTGTTCACCGTTCTCCTCATATAGCTTATCAAAATATTTCTTCCAAACAAATATGGAGGAATGCAGGTGATTAAATTTTCTCCATCCCTCTATACACATACCATCTTACTTAATTCTCACAACATCCTTGTGAAGTAGCCATTATTGTACCAGTTTTACAAATGAAGAAACTAAAATTCAAGATAAGTTAGGCAACCACCCCAGTATATAAGCCCTACCTTGCTTATTGGTTTTGAGGACTAAAGAGGATGACATGTTGTAAGTGCTTGCTTCGTGCAAGTCACAGGGAAGGTCATGGCGGCCTCCACAAGCAGGAGAGATAATAGCAGAAGATGTAATAGTGGTGACATCCTTGTCCTATCATAATGAATGTCCATGACAGGGCCGGCTAAATCGTTTGCAGGACTCAGTACAAAATGAAAATATGGGGCCTGGCCAGGGGCAGAGAAGTCAGTCTTCCTTTCCCACAGCCTCACCACCCCAACCTGCGGCAGAAGAGTGACTCTCCCACCCCCATGTGATAACAGTCTCTAGGAAAGAATATGCTATGAGTGAGACGCCTTTGCATGGTCACCTGCCATGTTGCCCACCAAACATGACTTGAGTTGCAGCTCCGGGCAGGGATGGCTACCCCCAAAAAGCCAAAGGGTGGGTGACCCTCCATGCCAAGACCCACTATCACCACTAGTGGAGAAAAGAGGGAAAGGGCTGAATGAAGGCCAGCCCCTTGCTCACCCCTGTCAATGCCACTTGATTGCTACCCCAGGCAAAGGGCAGCAGTGGTTGTGGGGTAAGCCGGGGGGGGGGGGGTGCAAGCAGGCCCTGGAAGTAGGGAGCAGACAGCCAAACACTCATCCCAGGATGGCAAGACCACACACGAGCTGAGGTTCGAAGTGCCAGCACATGCTCCATATCCCATCAGACTTTACTTACAGAATATAAATTCGAGTGAAAATTATTTAGAATTGCAGGACTGCGACTGCAGAACATTCCACCAAGTTTGGGGCCCTTTTGAGAGGCCCTGTGGGACAGCACTGGTCAGTCACTGCCCATGAAGCCAGCCCTAGTCAGCAATGAATATGCAAATGCTTCAAAAACTTTTAATGCTGACGTATTATTGTTGTAATCACTGTAACCACATGCCCTAGCAACTCTGTTGGGCATGTACTTAGTCACCACAGATTTGTAGCAAATCTGTCACTCTAATGTATTTGTTCCCTCCACCCCCCCCACCATCTCCTTCTACTGAGAGTGGTCATGCATTCTGAGTGATAGGGTGAAACCAGCATTTTCAGGGAACATACTTGCCCTTCCCAGAAATCTCCCTTGTAACAAATATGCCAAGGCAGGGACCTCAAATCCTCCTCAGAACAGAATTGTGGCTCCTCCCTTCTAAGCAGGAAAAAGGAACTCCCACGCTGGAGCTTCCCACAGCATCTGCTCCCCCACCACCACCACCACCCCAGGCCTCCAGGAGCATGGGGCTCTCTGTCACACTCCTTCCATTAACTCAGAACTTGAAAATCAGGGATGTCCCAGTGCCTTAGGTCACTCCTTGGTCCGATGGGTTCCGGGCTGCAGCTCCCAACCTTACACATATGAGTAGATTTGATTCCACACATTTTAATATAATAGATCTGCAGGGAAATTTTTAGTATCTGTAAGAGCATCTAGTGACTCAGAATAAAGCAGTTATTAAGCAACTTCTTGATCCACATCACAACTGGAAAAAGCAGCTGAGCAAAAGGGGGGAAAAATGCACATTAGAATATTCTCAGCCTCCATACCCACTAGGGACCCATTTAGAGCAAAGTAGTAATTTACTGAATGGTAGCCTAATGGCCTGAAAGAGTTAATGTGGCTTCCCACTTTATTTCTCAGACAGGCATTTCTGCCCCAGGGGCATGCTGGTGTGTCCTATCCCAGGTCCTGACCAAGTGTGTAGACCCAGCATTGAGTGGATGTGCCCAGCACTGCACTGTAGACCCTGCCTGAGGGTTCTACAGAAAGGGAGTAGGCTAAAGGGTCTAGAGAAGCATCCTCCCTCCTCCACTCTCCGCCAGAAACTCCAGGGAGCCCTTGTTCCTTTTTTCCTGGGCTCTTTCTCTTGTGAGCCAGTGAGGGTGACAGCAGGCATTACTACCAAGCATCAGGCTGGGCACTGCTCTGCGAGGGAGAGAATGTCTCAGAGCAAAGCTGTGGTCAGTTACTACTCTAACGAAGGCCCTCTTCATAGCAGCTTGCCCAGTGCAGTAGCTGCAATGTCCTGGGAAAAATACATGACACTTGGAGGTAGGAATTTTGAATTCTAGCAATGGGTCTCCCACTCGCTGGCTGTGTGACCTTGAGCTAGTCAATGACTCTCAGGGACTCTGTTTCCTAAGCTGTAAAATAGGAACAATATTAGCAATGCCAACCTCTGGGTTATTGCTTCAAGGATTAATTGAGATAGTGCATGAATATATTTTGTCAACTAGGAAATATCCAATAATTTCAGGCATGACTGGATCCAGATCCTCAGAAGCTATCACTGGCACCTCTCAATCTCTCGCTCCATATCTCTGCTCTGCTTCCCGGGCACTGCCTTCACCACGTGCAGACCCTCTCCACAGGATGGCCTCGGCAGCTCCAGGCATTAAGCTCAGCACCCTGGCAATGCCAGTGTCCCCAACCCAGAAATCAGTGAAAAGACAACTCCTCTTTTCCGATGTTTCCAACAGAATCCTGGTCCTGACCCTCCCTGAACAAATCTCTGTGACTGAGCGATGGAATCCTCTCATTGGCCAGTGAAATCCTCTTCATGGTCAGATCTTCTAGGAATTTCTAGGATTTCATGGCAGAGGGCTGGAGAAATAGGCCCCCAGTGAAAAATCAGACGATTGGTAACAGAAGTAGAGGGATTGGGTGTTGAACAAGAAAAAACAGTGAACATCAACCACACTTCCCTACTCTAAGATTCAGTTATTCCAACCCAACAATATTTTTAATAGTATTTATTATGTAATTCTTTCTCCCTTTGTCCCTCTAGTATATTTCAACACCCTAGCATTGCGGGAGAATTAGCATAATGCTATATATAAACAGGGGCAGACCTTTTTTATGAGTCTGCAAAACAAAGTTATGGTCCACTCCTAGTTGCATGGCTCTTCCTCACTTACACAGCTGATAAGCACACTGGAAGGTGCTGTGGGAAGGAGCTTTGTTATTTAGTTCCGCTGATAAGATGGAGTGGGCTCTCGATTCTAAAGGTTTATGAATTAATACTAGCGTGCACTTAATTCTCTGGTTGAATGCCCATTGTGATCCAGGTACTGTGCTATATTTTTACATGGGTGCGCCCATTCAATCCTTAAAGAACAATTATCCCTATTTTACAGATGCACAAACTGAGGTGCATCTGAGGTGCAGCAAGGTTAAGCAACTTGCGCAGGGCCTACGACCAATAAATGACAGCATCAGACCTGAATCCAGGTCTGAGCCCGCAGCCTTTTTCTACACATTATGCTACCTCCTGGAGGACTCCAAATGTGAGTCTCCAATATGCTAGAAACCATATTTTTCCGAACCAAGATCAAGTCTCATGGTCTGACTTTTTAAAGAGGGCCATCCTGGGACATCTGGAATGTACAGCCACTTAGTGAAACAGACATCGAGATCAGGTTCCTGGAGCAGTCTCCTCTCAGGGCTAACCTCGGACGTTGCTCCGAGGGGCTCAGCACAGCTGCTTTATTGGTTAAAGGTGTTAGAAGGACAAGATACTTAACATCTACCTGTGCTGTGTGGCTAAAATGGATTCTCAGGGGTTGCTTGTCAGCGAAGTCTGCGAGCAAACGATGTCTTCGATCTGGCTCATGGAGCTGTATGTGACTCGGGATTTGAATGTAGTTAACATCCAGAAGAAGTCCCTGGGTCTTAATTCTGAAGCCTGGGGCAGAACGTTCCTGGCAGATGGGCCTCAGTGTTTGCATTCGCTCCCTCTGGATTCCAAGCCTGCTTGCCTTCAGGAAAAAGTGTCAGCCCCTTCTGTTCACTCTGGGCTGTGGTAGCTGGGTTGTTGGATCTGTAAATATGCGCATGGTGAGTAGGTGCACTATGCGTTGTTTTCGATGTGCTATTCAAATAAAGGAATTTTTCCACAGCAAAAGGATGACCGTGCAATAAAAATGATAAAACCTGTAAGTGTTGGAAGTTGGCCTTTGCCTTGTCTCATTAATGACAAGCAAGCCCCAAATCTAAGGGAGAACGACATTGTTTCTATGGCGGACATACGCCAACAGCCACACACGCCTTGTTCACCGCTTGTTCAGCCTTCCTGATGCCCGATTCTTGCGGAACTCCATTCTGTTGCTTCGCCATTACCTAGACTCTCTCTTTCTCTGACTCATGTCCCATTCCTTCTGTCTGCATATACACCACCTTTTTTCTCTTTTTTTTCAAAATTCAAACCTTTCTATATATATATTGGAACGTAAAATTCCACAATGTCATGATTATAAATCCATATTCTTCGTGCTTCTATTTCTACACTCACTTAGTTCTGAAATATCTTTCTATTAGAAATTTGTTCACATGCTTCAAAAGATGTATGTGGAGCTAGGGTTTCACGAAGCTTTTCTATCCTCATCGGTGGACCATGTATCATCATCCCACACTGTACAATGGAAAATGTGGGCTCTGTCCAGAGTTCTGACCTCAAACCTTTCATAATTCTACATGTGATTCTAGTTGATGACAGTCCATGCCCAGGCCTGCCAACTACCAGAAATCCCAGAAATCCGCTGATAGCAAATCTGTATTTCTTGCCCTCACTTCTCTCCTGAGCTCCAGATCTATATTCTATCTGCTTTCTGCATGTATCTATTTGGAGAGCTACTAAAATTCAACACATCCCAAGTTTCTTTCACTTGTTCAATAAATGTTTGCCTAGTACCTATTGGGAGACAGAAGCCAAATGTAAATAGAGCTTCACATAAGCAGGGTCCTTGACTTTATGCAGTCATATGGGGAGATCCACAACTAAACAAGTAATTACTGACCCCCAAAAGAAAGACAAATGCTATATTAGGGGAAACAAAGTTACTGTGAGAGCAAAAGAATTTTGCTTAGGCCAGTACGGGGCAAGGGATGTGTAAAACCTTTCCTGGAGTAAATTACATGTTAGTTGAAATCCATAAGGATAAACTGGAGTTACCCAGAGAAAGATTTCTACGAAGTCCATCTCTAATCCACCTCCCTATCCCTCAGTACCCAGCTCAATGTTTGACATCATGGGCATTTAATAAATCCTGGCATAATGAGTAGAAGTATTTTTATATCATCAGCTCTCTAAAAATCACTAATATAGTATAAGAGATTATGAGACAGCTCTTTCGAGCAAAGACACACACACATGCACAGACAAACACACAATTTAAAGCACTTTCATTCATAAGATAGGCTCTAAGTTATCAGAGCTTTAATATAAAATCAAAAGGTTCTCTCTCTCTCTCTCTCTTCCCCAGTCACCTTTTAATACTTTTTATATCTGAGACTACCGTGGCTGGACTTTGTTTACTGTTCTGAGATATTTCCAGCTTTAAATTTTAAGTTTGCAGTGATAATCCTAAAGGACAGAGGCAACTCCTATAAGTAGATTTGTGCCGTGCCTGCTTTTTAATGATGTTTTTAAACTACTCTTTGTTTGCTTAAAAATGTTCAAAACAAACTAAAAGCTGCATGATATAACAATGCAGACTTCTAAGATAAGCTAACATTGAGACAAGAAAGACCTTATACTTTAATATTATTAAATATAAAAGTAATTATTCCTTCAAGAATCTCAAAGCAGTTCTCAAGTATATAATTCTAATTGGTTTAAGACTAATAGTCATAGATGAATTTGTATTGCATCCTGGAATTTCATGGTTGATCCATGAAAATTGATCTCCCTAGTTTCAGGTGCTAAATAGATACAGATCAGTTGAGAAAGGAGTGCCTGCCCTTTTGTTCATTGTCTTCTTCACCCAAGAAGCAGCCCTCACATTAGATTTGCATAATTCCCCTACATAGCTCCAGAAGGAATAATCAACCCTGTTGGCACATTTCCCTTGTTCTCCTGGAAATTTTACTAAAATGTTAAATCCCTTCCTGGTTGGGTTTGCTAGCACTGAAGGTAATAGGTGTCTATTCCTATTCTGTTTCAGAAACCTGGGCATTTTTATGAGAGTGTAAGGTATGCCTCAATGCTGTGAAGTGAGAGGTGTTCAATAAAGGTTTTTTTAAAAGAACATTTCAGCTAACACGTTTAGAATGCTTATTATGTGCCAGGTACTAGCTAATTTTTTTACAAAGTGTATCAGTTAGGGTTCAATTCCGAGAAACAGAACCAGTAGGAGATGTATACTAAGAGAGTTACTGCAATCAATCAGCCTAAGTGATTGTGGGGCCCTTGGCTAGGCAGGTCTGGAAATCTGTAGGACAGGCCATCAGAAAGGGCAGGCTGGAACTCTTAGGCTGGGGCTGAAACTGAGGTTCATAGATGCAGTTTCCTTTCTTTTTGAGTTTTTGCTTTCCTTTCCAAACTTTATTCTTTTTAAATTTTTATTAAAATACAGCTAACATACAATATTCTATTAGTTTCAAGTGTACACCATGATCATTCAACATTTATATACCTAAAGAGGTGATCACCATAAGTCCAGCAACCATCTGACACCGTACCATACTATCACAATATTATTGACTGTATTCCCTATGCTGAACATTACATCGCTGTGACTTATTCGTTTTATACCAGGAAATTTGGACCTCTCATTCCCCTTCACCTTTCCCCCCATTTAAAATATTTTTTAGTTACAGTTAACATTCAATATTATTTTATATTAATTTCAGCTGTACAGCATTGTGGTTACAACATTTATGTAATTTAAGAAGTGATTTCCCTGACTAGTTCCCATCTGGCATTATACATAGTTATTACCATATTTTTTTACTATATTCCCTATGCTTTACTTTACATCCCATGATTATTTTGTAACTACCAATTTGTACTTCTTAATCTCTTCCCCCTTTTCACCACCCCCCTTCCAACTCCCCTCCCATCTGGAAACCATCAAAATGTTCTCTGTATCTGAGTTTGTTTCTCTTTTGTCTGTTTGTTTATTCTGTTCTTTAGATTCCACATATAAGCAAAATCACATTGCATCTGTCATCCTCTGTCTGATATAGTCCACTCTGCAAAATATCTTCCAGGTCTATCCATGCCACTGCAGATAGCAAGAACCCATTCCCTTCCATGGCCGAGCAATATTCCATTGTATGTATGTACCACCTACTCTTTATCCAATCATTCATTGACAGACATCAGGCTGCCTCCACATCTTGGCCATTATAAACAATGTTGCAATGAGCATGTGGATGCACACGTTTGAAGTAGTATTTTGGGTTTCTTTGGATAAATACCCAGACGTGGAATTACTGAGTCCTTGTCTCTTGTTATAGCCTTTGTTTTAAAGTCTGTTTTGTCTGGTATAGTATTGCTACCCCATCTTTTTAATTTTGTTTCTGTGTTCATGAAATATCTTTTTCCATTCCTTTATTTTCAGTCTGTGTCTTTATTTTCAGTCTGTGTCTTTCGATCTGAAGTGAGACTCTTGTAGGCAGCATATGTAAGGGTCTTGTTTTCTTATCCATTCAACCATCCTATTTTTGATTGGAGCATTTAATCTATTTACATCTAATTGTTGATAGATACATAGTTATTATCACTTTATTAGTCATATTTTTATTTTTTTATTCTTCTTCTTATAGAAGTCCTTCTAACATTCCTTGTAATACTGGTTTGGTGGTGAACTCCTTTAGCTTTTTCTTGTCTGAGAAGCTCTTTATCTGTCCTTCGATTTTAAATGATATTCTTTCTGGGTAAAATTCTTGGTTGTAGGTCCTCACTTTTCCTCACTTTGAATATTTCATGCCAATCCTTTTTGGCCTGCAAAGTTTCTGTTGAGAAGTCAGCTGATTGTAGGTAACTAACTGCTTTTCTCTTGTTGCTTTTAAAGTCTTTCTTTGTCTTTAACTTTTGGTGTTTTAATTATGATCTATCATGGTGTGGGCCTCTTTGAGTTTATCTTGTTTGGGACTCTCTGTGCTTCTTGGGCTTGTATGTTTATTTCCTTCTCAGGAAATAAGTTTTCAGTCATTATTTCTTCAAACAGATTTCAGTCATTATTTCTTAAAACAGATAAGTTTTCAGGGAAGTTTTCAGTCATTATTTCTTCAAACAGATTTTCAGTTCCTTGCTCTCTCTCATCTCCTTATGGTACCCCTATGATGTGAATGTTGGTATGCTTGATGTTGTCCCAGAGGTCTTTTAAACTGTCCTCATTTTTTGGATTCTTTTTTCTTTTTGCTGTTCTGATTGGGTGTTTTATGCTACCTTATTTTCTACATTGATAATTCAATCCTCTGCTTCATCTAATATATTGTTATTCCCTCTAATGTATTCTTCATTTCAGTTATTGTAGTCTTCATTTCTGACTGGTTCTTTCTTTTATGTTTTCTATTTTTATTTTTATGTTTCCTCTCTTTTTGTTGATGTTCTCATTGAGATCATTGAGCATCCTTACAAACAGTGTTTGGAACTCTATGTCTGGTATGCTGCTTGTCTCCATTTTGTTAGTTCTTTTTCTGGAGCTTTGTTCTGTTCTTTCCTTTGGGACATGTTTCTTTGTCTCCTCATTTTGGCTGCCTCCCTGTTTCTATGTATTAGGTAGGGCTGCCATGTGTCCCAGTCTTGGCAGCGTGGCCTTATGTAGTAGGTGCCCAGTGTGCACCATGGTGCATTCTCCCTGGTCCCCTGAGCTGGGTGCTCCAGGTGTGTCCCTTATGTGGGTTGTATGTACCCTCCTGTTGTAGTTGAGCCTTGGTTGCTGTTTGCAGGTCAATGGGAGGGATTGACTCTCAGGCTGATTGGTTTTGAGGACTGGCCATGACTACAGTGGAGGAGCTATTGTGAAGTGGCTGGAAGCAGTATTTGCTTTAGCGGGGCTCTGGTGCCTGCCCAGTCTGTCCTTTGGGTATGTTGTTCTTGGAGGTGGCTGCGTGATGCTCCAGCTTGGTCCTAAGCTGGCTACTAGGTATGCCAGCCCTGGGGCCTCCTGGAATGGTCCTTGCTGCAGGCCAAATTTAGCCACAGCCTGTGCCCTGCCTAGAGCCACCTGGCATGAGCCACAAAGCAATCACAAATGGCCATCACCCATGCTGAGCTTGGAGGTGCCTCGAGAGGCCAAGCCATGGACAGAGGCCAGTTCCTGCTAGTGCCAGGCTTAGGGCTGTTCTAGCAAGAGATACGGGACATATCAAAGCCATGTGCTGCTTGTTTGGGGTGTGTGAACCTTTGAGAGATTTTAGAAAAGTCTGCAGCATAAGCCAAGACTGGCCGTTTGTATGGAAAAGCCACTGGAAGCGGCTTGGATGGTCCCGCAGGTTGGATGGGGTGGAATCTCAGGGAATCTTGAGGACAAGGTAGATAAACATTGTTAGCTAGGTTGATGGAGGCTCTGATATGGTGACCACCCACATCTGCAAACCAATGCGGGGAGAGCTCAACTAAGAAACTAAGAAACTTTTGTCTGGGAAAAAGCTGCCCCTCTAAGCCCTCACTGTGCAGCCAGACAACTCAGTTCCTCCCCGTATGTCCCTGGCGCCTTTTGAGCTGCTTCCCCAGCGCTGTAGCTCAGAATGAATGAGTCTGTCAGCAAGTAAGTCCATGTGTGGGCCCTGTAAGAGGAGTGCCTGTGACTGCAGGTGCCCTCTGTCTCACCCAACCACAATCTCTGCTGGTTTGCACAGCCAAAAGTAATAGGGACTTCTCTCCCCGCACTGGAACCCTCGGCTGGGGAGTTTAGAATGGAACTGGGACCCCTCACTCCTCTGAAATATTCTTCCCCAAAGCTGAAATGTTCCTCCAAATTTTTAACAGTCACATGTAGGTGTGGGACCAGCCCATTTGGTGTCTTTGCCCCTCCTACTTGTGTCAAGGTGGCTTCTTCTGTATGTGCTTAGTTGTAGGACTTCAGTTCAGTTAGACTTCAAGCAATTCTCAATGACTGTTCTTCTGTAGTTTAGTTGGAATTGATGTGGTCATGAGAGGAAGCAAGTACAGTGTTTACCTACTTTGCCATCTTGACCAGACATTCCCTGGTTGGAGTTTCTTTTTATTCAGGGAAGCCTACGTTCTGCTCTTAAGCCTTTTCAACTAATTGGATCAGATTACCCCAGATAATCTCCCCGAGTTACAGCCAACTGATTATGAACTTTAATCACATCTACAAAATACCTTCACAGTAACACCCAGATTGGTGTCTGCTTGAGTAACTGGGGGTTATAACCTAGCCAAATTGGCACATCAAAAAGACCACGACCCATGAGTACTCTCATTTCCTCCTAACCACAACTCTATGAAGTAGTTTCCATTATTGTTACATTCATTTTACAATTGAAAAGGTGAGCCTCAAAAAAGGTAAGTAACTTAATCAAGATCACAAAGCTATTAAGTGCAATAGTCATTTCTTGCACTCATAGTTCTGATTCCAAAATTGGAAGGTTAACTATTGCATAATACTACCACCAAACAAATGAATACATTCTATTTCTCTAAATCTGTATAAAAGTACTAATATAAGTGTGTTACATATTTCTTTGAAAAGTTACCACCGTTATTAAACTTTATGAAACTAGAATATTCAACACGATGTTCTGGATAATTTTTTAATGCAAAAGAAGAATGCAGGAAATTGGGGAATCCCACATGTTAGTCCTTTCTGATATAAAATTGCTATTCTTAAATTAGCAGTTTATGTTGCATTCTTGATGACCTATAATGGAATGAATGTTTTACCTTTCATTGGCAATATAAGGAAGTTTGAAATTGGTACTGTAAGATTCTGTTCTAAAGTGTCTCGTTTTTTAAGGAACAATATATTACTTAATATAACCAGAGTATTAAAAATAAGATGTAGATACCCCCCAAATTAAAGAAATTGAGGCTATATATTATTCATATTTTAAATAACATAAAATGGAACTTGACTGATTTGTTTTTAGTAAAAAATAAGATTAGTGACGGAAAAAATAGTTCTGATATTGAGTATCCTGGAATAACATAGTATCATGGTAAGTGTCTGAACAGTTCAAGTGGCAAGTATTAATCGTTTTGTTCCTGCCTCTAATTTGGGTAAGGCTTTGGGCAAGTGACTTAATTATTCTAAGCACCCGTTTCCTTTTCTGCAATAAGAGAGGTTCAGGAGATAATCTCTTATATCCTTATATACTGTTCTAGAACTTTAAAATATCTAAAATTTCAACTATAAGGAGGGGCTATTTTAGTGCCCTAAAAAGTCATTTTTCTGTGAACTGATGTTTTTACTCCAACCAGTAGGAGATTACATTCATAAGACCTTTGTGTTTTAATACACATATCTGGAGGTTATGGCCAAATTTTGTTAGTGCTGTGCTAAAGGTAATTTCCAGGACTCTAGTATTTAATGTGTAAGCAGATTATGCTGAATGGAGTATCAGTAACATCCACCATGGACAGCAACTTCCCTCCCAGCTCCCTCAAGAAGTTTTCACAAACCAAGCACAAACGCTGATGGAGAATTAGATTTCCATCATTCTCTAGAGGTGGTGCAAACACGAAATGGCCTGTAGACCCCATATTACTCTAGAGTGCACAGAACTCAGCAACGTACAAAAATGATAGCATGCCTGCTTCCTAAAGAGTCCGTAGTTCATTCCTAACAAATGACATCTCTTTGAGATAATCCAGTATTTTTGCCAGAGAACAGTAGCCAGAAGAGAGTGATGCCCTTCAGTCATTCATATGATTGGGAAACCAACAAATCACCTATTCTATCTCAAGGCACATGTGTTTGGGTTGCAGAGTGACAAATAGAATTAAGTGGCCTGACTTCCAAACCCACTGAAAGTTTGCTGATCACAAAAAAACAGAGCTATCCAAACACGCTCCATTCAAGAAAGTAGATCGTGTCCAATTTGTTTCTTTTTCTATGCAAATAAGACATAAAATCAAAAAGCTTCATGAACTCCTTACATGAATGAGAAGTGGTTTCTATATGGTTAAATGCTCACACTCTGGAGCCTGACAGGCCTGGGTTTATGTCCTGGTCCTGCCCATTGGTAGAAGCATGATTTCAGAGTACATATTAATCTGAACATCACAAAAGCAGACAATGACATGCAGGTGGGCAAAACAGTGGACATTTATGTTTCTTGTGTAAGGAAATGAATGTTGTCCCACAACTACTAGATGCAGATCTTGCTAAGCTTTTTTTTTTCTATCTGAAAAGTAAGGATAATAAAGCCTACCTCATAGAATTGTGAGAATTAAATGAGATAATTCACAGTTGCCTGACAAACCATATGTGTTCAGTAAAGGTTACCTACTATACAAGAATTGATTCACATTTCTGTTTTAGTGCCTGATGTTTTGCAGTTGACAGAAATCTGTTTTCTTTTGTTTTAAGGCAATAAATGCATAGCAGCTCCTCGAATAACATCCTTTCGTTATAATGATAATAAAGCCATAGGAATTTAACTGCTGTTTATATTAATTAGCCGATGGTAAAACTGGTTTTGCTACAGGAGCTTTCGCTGTGGTTCCAAGATCCTATCTACAGTGTTAAGTGAGAATGTAATGGATACGCTTAAAGTTTAGAAAGTGAAAATACCCTAAACAACAGGTTGATTATTAGTACTGTTTGGAGTTCATCAAAATGTTGTACATTGCCTTAAATACTTTTCCTTAAGGTACCTTTATTCCAATCTATTTTTCAGACTGTTTGTGTGCTGTTTCCTCATTTTCAGATGTTGGTTATTATCTGTGTTTCTTATCCGAGACTAGGGTTTCCAGGCGGGAATTCCCACCTGTTCTCAGGAATTTTTTCGCTTTCCCGTTCCCGAATCCTGAGAAAAGTTGGTGGGGAAATCGGGGAAATCAGCTCCTTGATCCCAGTAATACCCACAATGGGACATAAACGTACTACTCACGATGTATCTGTTAACATTTTTCCTATTTCTGGCTAGGGTTTCCGGGCAGGAATTCCCGCCCGTTCTCAGAAATTGGTTTTGCTTTTCCGTTCCCAAATCCCGGGACAAGTTGGCCGGGAAACCAGGAAAATCTGCTCCTTGAACCCAGGTAGTTGGTAGTATCGGCGGTCACTTTGTGGAAACGATTCACTGTGGAGAACAGAAAGCAGTTTATATCTCGGGATTCAGGAACGGGAACCCCAAAAAAATTCCTGAGAACAGGTGGGAATTCCCATCTGGAAACCCTATGCCAGACTAAGTGGCAACTCCCACTTTTGGATGGAAGGCTGAACCACCTAAGATCTGAAGTATGTGAGTTGCTAGAGATGCTCATTCAAAGATTATGGTATTAAGCAGTATGTAGCCACACATTATTTTTATTTAGTTAGAGCAAGGGAAAAACCATTGGGATTAAAAAGAAGAAAAAAAAGCCTTGTCATTTCAGGTCAGATTTTTTTTTTTTATTTCATTTAATTGGCATAATTTTGAAGAGATTCCTTTACCAAAGTGAATTTCTACAACTGTTGGTAGTAGAACAATGATAACTTTGGTGGAAACCGGGGACAGATGTTTGAACCGTATCAAAATCTTACTCCGGATCTTAACCCCGATCCTCCAAGTCTATTGGGAGCCAATCATCCACCTCTGAACACTGGAACGCCAGTGACTCAAGTGGTGACAATAGTCCATACATATTGAGGACTGCTGTGGCTTCTCCTGCGTGGAGAACTCGAACAGCTTGGTTAGTGGGAGGGAACCAGAAGCGGCCTCGGGGTAGAGCAGAACCTGCCTTTCCCCGTCTTCCTCCTCTTCCTCTCCCCAGCAGTGGCGACAGCAGTGACGGCGGCGGTGGCGGCTGCTGCCACCGCTGCTGCCGCTGTCCCTCCAGTCACCTGGGCGCTTGCGGAGCTGCCTGGCTGCTGCCTCTGCGGAGGCCTCTCCGGGTGCGAGGAGGGGGCGGCGAGGAGCCAGATATCCATAGTAACACAGGATGCGCCGGGCGCCGAGCCGGAGCGAGTGCGGGAGGAGGAAGCTCCCGCGCGCCCGCAGCCGGCGGTGCTAGGCGCCCGCAGCCCCCGCACGCCGTGCCCGGGTCCGCGTCGCTCTCGCAGTTAGGGTCTGACTGAGTGGTAAGCCCTCCCCGGCAACTGTGCCGACACCTCCCACCCTCCCGGGCCGCCCACCCCCGTGAAGCAGCCGCAGAACAATGCAGAGCGCCGCCACCAGCCCTGGAGACGGCGCTCGGGGGAGGACGCGCCGCCGGCGCTGGGCGGTCGCCGCCGACGAGGCTGGCGCGCGCTGCGTGGGGCCGGGCGCGTGCGAGGGCGCGCGGCGGGGTGGGGAGGGAGGGAGGGCGCGGCGGGGGGGCGCGCGCGCGGGCCCGGGGAGCTCGCGGGGAGAGCCCGGCGCTCAGCGCAGCGCGGCGCAGCCCAGCGCGGCGCCTCTCCCGCCCCTCTCGGCGCGCTCGCCCTCGCCTCGTCGTTCGCATTCGCTGGGAGCCCCGCAGAAAGATGCTCAGAGGCAACGGCTAGGGGAGCGGAGGTCCCAGCCACATGTCCGCGTCCTCGGGGGCCGGAGCCCGCCAGCCCTCGCGGATCCCGGCTCGCAGCCAGCCTGCGGCCGCTGCCGTCGCTAGTGCGGGTCAGCTCGGGTGAGTAGCGGCATGGCCCGGGGAGGCGCGGGGCACGGCTTCCCCCGCGGTCCACGGCCCCAGCTCGCGGAGATGCGGCTGCGAGAAGTGGTGGTGCAGCTGGGGCAGGGAGAAAAGAGGAAGCCGAGTCAGAAAAGCCAGGGAGGCTGCGGAAAGGTTTTGCTGGGGCATTTGTTGCAGCCTAGGCTTTTGGTCTCTACTGTGTGGGCTGCCTTTTAAAAAAAAAAAAAGAAAACGAACGTGGTTTGGCTATTGGTTTTCCCCCTCTGGTTGGGTTCCTTTTCCCTTTCCTTTCCTCCTTATGGTGTTGCGAGGAGTTTGAAGCGATAAATTGCCGGATGTCTTTCCAAATGGTTTGACTTTCATTAGTATATATTTTCCAAAGGTCATTTGTCTTCAGTGTTAGAAAGCCACGCCAACCCATGTAATTTCCAGGTGCTTTGAATCACCTTTCAGGAACAGCAGGAAGAATAGACGCTGGAAGGGTTGGTGTTGAGCATGCCCTCTCTCCTCGCATTTTTTACACATTGATTTATCGGAGGGGAGAGTGGGCACCGACTTTCTTTCCAGTGCTACGCCTTAAGCAGTAATAGAGCAGCAGAGACTGCAATTTTCTGCTTTCGTGAAGGTTGGGTCAGCGTTTCCATTGAAATCCCGATTTTCGTGGTTGTAACTTGGATGTAATTTTACTCCAGGCTAAAACTTGCCAAAGCCAAACGAGGTTCTGTTCTTACAGGGATGCTGCCACCAACGCGGGTTTTTGTTTGTTTTGTTTTCCTCTAAGGAAACCAGCCGTCTGTAAACACAAGCCCCTAAAATAAATGGGCAGTACACGAAGGCTATGCATTTTCAGAGATTAGCCAGAAAGGCTAGTCCTCGCTGCCGTTACTATTTCTCCTCTGTGACCGACTACAACGCTGGCTTTAGATGACTAAAAATTCAGTCCCTGTGCCGCATATGTGCACCCCACATGTTGTATATCAGTAGATTGCAGGCATATGAACTTTGGGGTCCTTACAATTATTAGACACAGTAGATTAGTATGCTTGCTCTGTGGACTTTGGCAACTGGAAGGACAGAATTAGAGGAAATAGTGTTGGAAGAGCAACACGAAAAATTTAGGTACAACTCAAGACTTTTCATAACATTGACACAAGTTACCAAGGGAGTCTGTAATTCTGTTTGGGAGTCTTTTACAATCGGGTAGATTCATGGTAAAGTTCAGAGCTGGTTCGGAATTGGTTTGGATCTGGAGGAAAGAGAAGAAAGGAGATTAGAAAACCTCTGCGAGGTTTCTTCCAAACCTGTGTTCTTTGTACTCAGCCGGTGAGCTTGGGCAAGGAGATGCCGGTGGTGTCTGGGTTATTTGAATCCATAGTGTTGATGGCTCTGTGACAAACGAGGATATAATGACTGCTGTTGGCTTTATTCCACTGCAGTCTTCAGTAGTGTTCTGTTGTTCTGTCTGTCAGGCCTGGGTAGTGAGTGCTTGGTGCGATGGCCGTGATCCTCCTGGACTCAGACAGAGGAGAGAGGAGTAACTGGTCCCAATGCAGGCTACCTGGGATACTTAGTGACAGTGTCACACAAAAACATGTTGCAAAGACTTATTTTTTAGCTTCAGAATGCAGAGGGGAAATATAATGTTGGAAAAGCAGTGAAGACTTAGTGTTCCCTGTTCAGGGATGGGAACTTTGTCCTGAAGTTGCTAATTGCCAAAACTTAATTTTACTGCACTGGAGTTACTTTGCTTGATGCACTTTGGCACTTTTAGTAGAACCAATAGTTTTTTTCTTAATGACAGTGGCGTGACAATAGATCCATGTATCAGGAATGAGACCCTATATTTATTACAGAGACCCTATATTTATTACAATTCTGCTAAAGGGGAGCAGAGAGAGACAGAGAGAGAGAGAGAGAGAGACAGAGAGAGAGAGAGAGAGAGAACACAACGTGTTCACCTCTACTTGGAGGTGAAATCTCCATTAAAATAATTTTTAAATATAGATACAGCATGGTGAAATATTTAATAAGATATTTTGGGACAACTAGTTTTTCACAAAACTATGTAAGTGCATTTGCCAGCAATTTAAAATGATAATCGTCGAACAGTTATTAACAATGTAAAAGTTTGCATGTTTAACAAAATTTGCATTATGTATTGAATTCTGATACATTTATTGTCTATTAATTTACTGCGTATGGTACCATGGTCTGACACGTTAGGGAATTGCTTTCTTTAAAACAGTGGTATTTGTTTAAAGTTACTGTGCATATTCTACGTAGGATATAAATTAGCAGACAGCACATTGTGCAGGAAAGGCATTCCCAGTAATCATTTGTGATATTATTATTCTCTTTTAAATGTAAGGAGATGTTTCCCAATGTAGTATCAAGTCATTGCATCATTCGTTGAATAAGCATTTTTGAGCACCATGTGTTTTGAAGGTTTATCCTTTCTCTAAATGAAAGGCAGACATGTTCTGTAAATATTACATTGAAATAAATGCTTTGGCATTGTCAGTGTTTATTGCATTGGCAGAAGTCTGTAGAAACACCGGGTAGAGTTTATTGATGTCCCTGTTTCTGACCAGATGCTGGTGTCAACACATGTCACAGTTCTACCCATCATGTCAGTTAATGTCCCAGAAGAAATGAACAATTAGCAAAAATTAATTAGGCGATCTGCTTGAATAGAGTCATTAATAGCCATGAGTAAGATATTTGTATTTCCATAGATATGTTTGAGTTTTACACATTTTGTATTTATAGCAGTAACTCAGACTTGATTTGCATTTATAGGTACCAATACCAGTCAGTAACCAAAGTACAAGGTCTTCCATAGGCCAACAGTAATTAACAGAAGTGTGGACAGAATCCAGATTTATCAGTTGGTTACTTATCTTTTTCCCTCCATGGACAAAAGCCAATAACAAAGCATAAATGTTTGCCATTGAATTTAATAGCAGTGTATATCAATAAGCCTTGGAAAAATTGTTGTGTGCATATTTCTTTGAGTGAAAGGTTCTATTAGCTATGATGTCTTTACGCTTGTATTAATATTTGATTTCTTTAAAATGATCATTTTCAAAGTGTAATACTGTCAATATATTTAATAATTTGCTTGAGAAAGAACATTTACATGGGTGCATTTATCTTCCCACATAACTGTCAATAATGTATTGTTCCAGAAATCTATCTTTATGTAGATGTAATTTTCATGTAAAAAATAACCTTTCTTTCAATTCTAGTGTGAGATGAAAACCATTTGTGTTCATCTGATTTTTGGTTTCTCTTCATGGAATCAATCATGAGATGATGTTTTTAGAAGGCAAAATATGGTTAAGCTGAGTCATTTTTTTCCTTTAAAAAATTGTGAGAGTATATTAGCTCGTTTAGATGAAAATCCAAGATTAATTCCCTAAAAAATTTTATGTTTAGGGTGTACCTCTCAAATCTGGTATTTGCTAGTTGTTTTCTCATATGGGAACAGAAAGAAATTCAGAAAAGATCAAAACAAGACTTGAACTGGAAGAAGCAAAAATGCACGTTCTGATCCCATGTGTTTATTAAATACTTCGTAGTGTGTTTTTAGGTAAATATCAAATCAGAGTTGTTCGGTAAATGGCTTTTAAGGATCCATTTCTTGGGGTTTGGACTTACTCTAACTAAACTGCAATTACTAACTTCACTGGAATAACCACAATGACGTTCTCTGGAAAATCAATCCTGCATTGAGATTTTCCCAGACACCCATGGTTACCATCTTCCACCACCACTGTTACTGCAGATCGCCACCTTCTAAGGGCATGGGAAGACTTCACTGGGATCAGTGGGTACCCCACCATAATCTCAGTGCTGCTTGGCCATAGGTTTAAATGGCACTCAGCTCTGTAGCTCTAGAACATTGGTCAGGGCTAGGTTTTGTGGCCATTTTAGAACGAAGACACTTGGAAAAAGAAAATTATATTTTAAGGCTCTTCGAGCATGCTGTCATTTTAGCACGTTTCAATTAGAATAGTGTTTTGGTAACCATACGTTTTATGGTCTGTCTTTGGTTTTAATTAAGACTTGAGAGCAACTTGCACAGAGTTGTAACTGCAACAGGTGGTATGTTTTGTGTTGTGTAACGTTCATAAAAAGTCTCATTTCCCTATGTTTAAAAACCATGACCATGTTGTAGTTATTTTTCTAGAAATATAAAATGTAACTGTAAGAATAAGCTGCTTCTCTTTATCTCCATGATTCATTTCTCCAGAAAAGACTTGCAGACCATATGCAGTATCTCTTGGCTCTTAAGACATTTTTTTCTGTCTTAACTGTCAACTTTGTGTAAAAATAATTGGCTCAAATTGTTTTCTTGTAGTGTAGCTTTCCCTCTGGAATGAAAGGTCTGACATTGCCTCCTAAATATCTCCCAAGGATTGGTGTGTACTCCTGATATGAATGATGCTATTTATTTCACACTTCTGGTAGATTAGTCATGTAAATTCATGCCAAACCAAATTTGGGACAATGCTTCAAATTAGGAACATAGAGTCCCTCCCAAGTTTCAACATTATTTACACACTGGTTCTCCCTCCTTTTGCCCACCCAGAACTGCTCCAGTCAGGACCAAGCTGTCTTGGAAAATGCAATTCACTGGTAACTGGCAGGAGGAACTTACTCTTTACCATCTTCTGCTGACCGCTTATCACTGTTTCTCTCCTCTCATTGCTCAGCTGTCTTTCAAGTCACATATCCCTTTCCCTAGACCCTTCTCTCCTAATTCCTCCAGAAAAATCGATGTGCTCTTTCCTCTTTTACATTTTTGATGCAGGGATCCAAGTCATGACTGATAAGCCTTCAGGGTGGTACTGGTGATATGCCTGTTGAGCGAAATCTAGAAAATTTTTTTTTAAATGTCTTCCTTTTTAAGATTTTTTTGGGGAAGGGGAACAGGACTTTATTGGGGAACAGTGTGTACTTCCAGGATTTTTTCCAAGTCAAGTTGTTGTCCTTTCAGTCGTAGTTGTGGAGGGTGCAGCTCAGCTCCAGGTCCAGTTGCCGTTGTTAGTTGCAGGGTGCGGAGCCCACCATCCCTTGTGGGAGTCAAGGAATTGAACCAGCAACCTTGTGGTTGAGAGCCCACTGGCCCATGTGGGAATCGAACCAGCAGCATTCGGTGTTAGGAGCACGGAGCTCCAACCGTCTGAGCCACCGGCCTGGCCCCAAAATCTAGAAATTTTAAAGTGAGGTTTTATACAATTAAAAACCAGGACCAGAAAGATCTGCAGGCCTTGGAAATGCTCCAAAGTCCCCTTCAGAATACCCACAAGTATCTTCACCAATATGAAAGATTAATAATAATTGTAATTTGTCCATATTTAAATAAATTAAAATATTTCTTTTTAATTGTATATTATTCCAATGATAATTCATCATGGTGATTTTCTAGTATTTTTGTTGCAGGCATACAGAATTTTAGCCTGTTATGGGTCCAGCAGACTTTTGTGGGCTAACCTTGATATTTAATGATTATTTCTACTGTAGCTTGTTTGAAGGAATATGTATTCTGAATTCTAAACAACTGACTTAAAAGACAGCTTTGCAAACACAACCTTTGTTTTTAAGCTGAGAAACAAATCTCTGTGTGTATTAGTCACTTGAGAAATATTTATTGAATGTCTGCTGTCTTCTAGGCACCATTCTTAGGGCAGGAGATACAATAGTGAAAAAAAAAAACAGACAAGGTTCCTCTTTTCTAGAGCAGATATTTCATGGGGGAGGAGTGACACAAAAAAATGTAAATAAGTAAACGGAGGAGAAAATCTCAGATAGTGGTAAGTGCTGTGAAGGCCACATAACAGGGTGACATACTTGCGAGTGCTGGAGGGGAAGGATGCTACTTTAAAAAAGTTGTTCAGAGAAGGTGTCCTGAGAAGGTGCCCCTCAAACAGAAACCTGAATGGTGAGCAGGAACCAGCCATGCCGAGATGCTGGGGAAATGCAGAGAGCATTTCCGACAGAGGGAACCACCTCTTTAGAAGCCCTCTGGGAAGCAGCACAGGTGTTTGGGCAGCAGAGCGCAGTCCGGTGTGGCTGTGTCCCAGCCACCTGAGGTCAGCCTTGCCAGCCATGGCAAAGGGACATCCTAAAAGCAGTATAGAGCACATGGAGACTTTAAAACAGATATGCAATAACATTACCTTTGAAAATAATACACGGGCTGGCCACTGTGTGACGACTGGGTAACACTAGGACAAAAAGAGACACAGAGAGACCACGTAGATTATTAAAGTAGTCCAGGTGAGAAATGATAGTGATTTGGACTAGAGCAGGGGCAGTAAACAAAGAGGCAGTACATAAAATTGTGAAAGACTTTTTGGAAATTCTACAAATATGGGAAAATACAAAGAAGAAAATCACAATTCCCCATAATTCTCACCATCCATAGTAGTATCTGTTAATACCGTGGCATTTTTTTAAGCAAAAATAATCGCTCTGTTATTTTTGATATTTTGATATGTGATCATAATAAATAATAAAATAAATTTTAAAAATTACCCCAAGTATACCACCACCTAGAAATAAGCAACTTTAACATTAGACTAATATCATTTAGGGCATCTTTCTATACATCTATACGAAGGGGTTGATACATGAATGCGTGAATAGACAGAAATACTTTATAACAATGACAACAATGGAATCATACTGAAGATGCTATTTTTAAATAAAAAGTATTGAAATTTGTTTTCTTATAGTTAACAGCAGAAAAAAATGAAAGTAAGAAAAGCTAAATAATTGTTCAACTTTAAACGATTGTCTCCTTACTACAAGAGTTTTTTCCTAAAAGATCTTCCCTTATGGTTAAGAGAAATGGCTATGAAAAACTTAAGAAGTTTGAGCAGGAATGGATTCAGATTTTTGTGGGAAGATTATACAACTTGGGGCTCCTTTTTAAGAAAATGGCATATATTTTACAAATTTTCAAAACATGATCATGTGAATGCTTTTCTGTGACACCTCCCCCGCTCCCCCAACCCTTTCCTCAGCTAATAATTGTAATCAATTTATGTTGATCATGTTTATAACACTTTCTATTCTGTAATCATAATTGCTAAGCTTACTTAGTATTAATTCTATTAAAATAAACCCAGTGTTTTCCAATCCTTTAGAATAGCTTCTACATTTATGACTGAGTTCTTTGATTCATCCCTTACTTGCATAGATTGCATTGTCAATTGTTTTTTGTTGTTATTTCAAGAAAGACTCATGGATACTTCATTTCTAAAGGTCTTTTGTTTGCTTGTTTTAGTATTTAAGGATGTCTTCCTGTTAGTAGTTGCTTGGTATATTTCAGTGCTCCCTGATTGGGGGTATAATTATTGATGTCTATTATGTCTTTTTGTTGTATAGTCCCCTTTATCATTATGAAATGTACATCTTTGTCTCTTGTTACCTTTTTCATCCTGAAGTCTGTTTTATCTGATATCAGTATGGCTACACCTGCTTTTCTCTGGATAGCATTTGCTTGGAGTGTCAATTTCCACCCTTTCACTTTGAGTCTATGCTTGTCCTTGTAGCTGAGATGTGTCTCTTGAAGGCAGCATATGGTTGGGTTTAGTTTTTTGATCCAGTCTGCTACTCTCTCCTTTTTATTGGTGAGTACAGTCCATTTACATTTAGGATGATTATTGATATGTGAGGATTTCCTATGATTTTATCTTTGGTTTTTTGGTAAGACTGTGTCTCCATTGTTTCTTTGCCTTTTTGTTGTCTGTTATTTCTGTATGGTGGTATTTTATGATTTTTCCCTCTGTTTCTTCTTTTATTATGTTATATATTTCAGTTCTGGATTTTTTTTGAGTGGTTAGCATTATGTTTATGTAAAAGAATGTTTCATATTTAGAGTATTCCATTTTCTTCAGCATGCTTATTTCTCCATTCCCATATTCTGGTTCAGGCCTTTATTTTTCCCCCCTTTTATGTTTTGGTTGCCACAAATTATCCCTGTTTATGTTGGTCGAATAGCCTCTTTCAGTATTTCTTGTAGTGTATGTCGTGTGTTAGAAAATTCCCTCAGCTTCTTTATGTCTGGAAAGGTCTTTACTCCTCCTTCATATCTGAAGGATATGTTTGCTGGATATATTATTCTTGGCTCATAATTTCTCTCTTTCAATAGTTTGAATATTTGATTCCACTCCTTCCTGACTTGTAGAGTTTCTGCTGAAAAATCTGATGATAATCTAATGGGCTTTCCTTTGTAGATTACCGTTTTCTTTTCCCTGGCTGCCTTGAGGATTCTTTCTTTGTCATTAATTTTTGACAGCTTCAATGCAATGTGCCTTGGACAAGACCTGTTGGGGTTGAGGTAATTAGATATTCTATTTACTTCTTAGATTCAAGGATCCAGTTCTTTCCACAAGTTTGGGAAGTTCTCGTTGATTATTTGTTTGAATATACTCCCTGGTCCCTTCTCTCTTCTCCTTCTGGTATGCCCAAACGATTGAGATAAAAAGAGAGATTGTGAACTCAAGGAAACAAATTATTCTGCCTTTAAGCTTCAATTGCAACTCATTCTTTGTACAGTAGAAAGTTTGTGTGAGGATTTCCTTCTTCCCATTGAATAAAGTTCCAGATTTAGTTCCTTATACTGTGACCCTTGCATTTCATATTCTTTCCTTTCCTCTCTTCCTTCTTCTGTCCTGCTTTCCTCCTCTCCTTTTCTTTCCTCCTTTCTCCCTTCCTTTCCTCCTTTCTCCCTTCCTGGCATATCTGCCATGCTATCTTTTTTTTTTTTTTTTTTTCTGGTGCTTGGGCAGCTTTGTCCAGACACGGTGTAACTTTTTAAATCACTTCCATTTTGCTTTTTAAATCACCATTTGGTTTTTTTCTTTGAGCTCTTTATTGCCTAGATCTGTCCACTTTTCAGCAGTCTGAAGAAATAGCAGAAAAAGGCATAAATTGTACAGAAAGGTAGCTCAAATCTTGGTTAGATTTTGTGGGCTGTCTTTCTCAGATATTGTTGAATATCCCTATTATCAGTATTCATTTCACCAACTTGGGAGGGGAGGTGGGGTATACCAAGGACAGCCTTTATATAATTAACTTAAAAGTTCCGTATGAACTAGTAGCTACCCTGGAGTTAACCTAGGACTTCAGGGTTTCCTCGTTGGAGTAGGCAGGCAGCCCTGGAGTCTTCACTTCCATGGAGTTAGCCCTTTGCTCCCTTTCTCCCATTTCACATTTCCATTGCTTTTAGTAGAGGGAGAAAACAGATAAGAGTATTCATTGAGTATACCTTTCTCTAAATTTAGGTTATTAGTAAGAATTCTCAGAATTTTGTTGACTCACCTCTCTGGGGAGTGAGAACAGGGTGAAGAACCAAGCAACACTGTGCCTCTTTATCCTGCTCCAGAATCTTCTGTTTCTTTCCTTGGCTGTCAGTTGTGAAGTTTATTTGTCTGTATTTTCCTGTTGTTGATTTGTTACTATTCAGTATTGTTTTACCTAATGTTTGCAATTTTTAAAAACATTTTATTAGGTATTAAAAAGGGAGGTTCTCTAAGGCAGTGTAAATTTTTTATCTTAAATCAGACTCTAGGGTGCATTGGCAGATAAAACTTAGATGTTGATGAATTAATTTGAAAGATGAAGGACAGGGAGGAGTTATGGATGACTCCTAAATTATTGACCTTAGCGGCTGGATAGATGATGAGCAGATTTGGCTAGTGGTGACAGAAGGAATCAAGAGTTCCATTTTAAGCTTTTTAAGTTGGAGACTTGACATCCACATGGAAATGTCCAGCAGGTGGTTGGATCTACTAGCCTACAATTCACAGTGGTATCTAAAGCCATGTGACTGGACGAGGTCGCCTGGGGAGAGAATGTAAATACAGGGAAGAGTATAACGAATACTTACTAATCAAGAGGTGTATGTGTATGAACGCTTGGCTCAGCGTAAACTGTTCTTAATCTGGCAAATATCTGACATCTTTCAGTATAAACGTATCAGGTTAATGGTTGGCAATGAATTAATGAGAAGTGTAGATCAGGGAAATTTTGTATTTCTAGGTCTATACAGTAACACTAGTAAAGTGCTGCCTTTTGGAGAACATTTAGACTTGCTTTTAGCTAGTAACACATCAATTATGTATATTTGAGGATGATAAAGATTTGATTACAAACAAAGAGCTGTAAATTATTAGTGATGAAGACTCAATTTTTTCTGTTTTCAAAGTGAATCTATATACGAGTGCACGTTTTTATTTAATGCATACTTTTACAATTAAATACAGCTTTTGCTCATAGAAGATGCACATTATACATTTTAAAGCACAGCTATATTTTGAGGTAAGTTGCTTAGTGAAAAGAACACTATTAGGAAATTAGGAAACATTCTAGATTCAACTCTGCCAGTAATAACTACAGTAATGAAAAAGCAATGTAAAATATATATCCTTTTGGTGTGACAGGCACTGTTCTAAGCACTTTACATATATTTACTTTTTTAAGAAGTTGTGTAGTTACACAGCTTCCTGCTACTTAATCTCTCTGGACTCTCAGCTCCTCATTTGTAAAGCCAATCTTCCCTGTGGTCCTAAAATTCAGCATAATTTGTCTTAAATTGTACAGTTTTATCAAGAAATGTAAAAATGTTTTAATGATCTTATTAATGAAAGCAAATGGAAATAGATTCGTTCATAGTCACGGGGAAGATGAACCATGATATAACAAAGGTTAACCAGCATAAGAAGTAAATTATGGAGATTTTGGTCTACTAAAACTGTATCACAAACACCTTCCCTCTTTGCTCCGGCTTCCCTCTTCCCTGCTTTTGCTCCGGCTATTTCAAACCCTGCCCTTTGTTCCTGGTCACATCTGTCACTTTTTCCTTGCAGTCCTTCAATTAGAAATAACCAGCCCTTCTCTGAACTCCCAGTTTTCTGTGCCTTGTGTTTGGGTGTCTGTACACATTGTTATATTCTCCGTGAGACTCTAATTAAGCTATTTGAGGGCAGGGACAATAACCCTTAGGACCTTGTTCATCACTTTTTAAATTCAGTTGTATATATGCCTATGTGTACAGAGTACATACAGCAAATGAAAGTCAGGTTTTCCTATGCAAAGTGAGATAATTGTACTCAAACTAAAAGCATAGTAATTTAGGAAAGACATTGACCTGGGAATCAAGATATGAGTCCCAGCTCCATTGCTTACCAGCTTGTGTGGCCTCCAGTGGGCACTCTTTTAGCACCGGTTCCTTGTCAGTCAAATGGGGACACGTTTCTCCCTGATCTGTGAGCATTGAATGAGATAATGTATGTGAAGTACTTGTTTAAAAGAAAAACAGAGTAGTTCTATGAAACATTTCCATTTCTCTCGAGCAAGATGTGGGGTATGTGACCAATTGTCTTCAGCCAGTTTTCAGAAACACTGGGGTTTGTGAACCCCTGCCTTCTTCTCAAACCCACACCCCAAACTCAAACAGACAGTTTTTTATGTACCTATTGATTTTGAGTAAATATGATTTATTTAGCACGTTTGATGCAGATTCCTTCTCAAATCAAAGAAGATGGGTTTGGTAGTAATGTGAGAATGAGTAAAAACCAATGAAAACAATGTGGTAGACTCCCCATCAAATACTTAATTTACAGCTTCATTCTGCCTTAATTATACTTCTATATATTAATTACGTGTAATAATTTGAAGGGCTTTTTTGGATTGTGTCTCCATCTGCACAAATACAAGTAAAAGCATCATACATTATGCCATCACTGGAGTGCCGTGTAAGCAAAGGGCTTGAGGTACTGTGAAGACCTTGGCAATCACAGCTGTACATGCGACCATCATCATACAGGCCACGGCCAGTCAGCCTGCACTGCACACCAGAAGGAAGCGCCTTCACATGGGGACTTGAAGATTGGCCACACACTGAATGTTGTAGACTTCAGAAGACAATGACACAGTGCTCCCAAATACCTATTGCTCTCACAGAGAGATTTTATGCACAGACAGTCCTGGAATCCAGATTTTTAGCAAAACTGAAACAGAACTTTGGTTAACTGGCAAGCCAGACTCCCTCAAATGATATAAATCTAATGCCTTAAGCTGTTATATGAAATGTAAGAAGTAATTGGGATCCCCGACAGTGAGCTAATTAGAATAGTTTTATTGATGTTAAATAAGTAGGCATCAGCCTTTCAATAAATAGAAATCAGTACATAAGATCTTGCTGGAATTCCTTTGTCTGTAAAACAATACAAATAAAAATTAATAAGGTATGGTGATCCTTTGAGAAAAACAACAACAGTACAGAGTATTGTCCTCTGTGACCAACTCAAATAATAGGTCTAAATATTGACCGTTTTCATTACTGCATGGTATTTCAAAACGCAGACTATGGATGTATCTAAAATCGTTTGCAATTGTACCTTAATATATATTTCAGCTTTATTAACATCTTAATATGGAGTCTTATGAACATGCTACCTAAAAAATAAGGATTTTTTTTTTTTTGCTGTATGGCAGTTACTTGCCTAGTTGCTAGGTAACAAGCCAGATCTCTATAGCTTTATCTGAACGCGCAGCAGATTGTTTTTCAGTGACAATTACTTATATCCAATATTTTAAAGTGTACAATATTGATGATTAGACAAACTGTTGACTTACTGTGTATTTGCAAGAAAGCATGCAGCAATTCACAAAGCTAGGTTTGTTCTAATCTTTTTAAAAAGATTAATATTCACCACTAAGAATGATCAGTTTTCTAGCAAAGCAGAAATAGCTAGATTGTTTATTTGATAATCCTTCCAATTGGCTGCTCATAACCAAAAGCATTGCTACACCTTTCCAGCTAATTATACAGCACATTATCTGGGAAGGGATGTTTTGTTCTTCAATGGTTCCAATTCAAATGTTGTAAAGTTTGCATTTTGTAAAGATTGATATTGCTCTTTATATTATTTTTCATTTCTTATCATTGTTCAGGAGATCTAGCTCTGCACTGAGAAGTAGCAGTTGATTTAGAAGATGTTGTTATTTAAAAACATTAACAAAATTTATTGTTTTATTTTTTTATCTTTTGATACAGAGCTGAGAAATCACACAGCAGAGCATCAATGTTACATAATCAGCAATGTTGTCTTGTTTGAGATCTTTTAACAAAAGTTACCATTAAAGAAAAAAAACTTCAATATATGTATTATAACCAGTGAATTTCCAAGAATAATCTCTTGAAAGAAAAAAAAAAAAATCTCCATCCACTGTTTGTGGATTTTGTCCATAATATTAATACTTGTCTTTAATCAAATGGATTCATTTGCTTAAATGCTTCTTCATATATTCCACTAATCATGTGAAGTATATACTTATTTCAAATTCATTTTACTCCTGTCATTTATATTGGTATGTTTTGATCATTATTAGATAGAATTTATGCATTGAATTAAAAGTCATTTGTCACACTTTTTTAAATAAAAGTCAAAATGATATTTTACACTATAATGGGAAAAAAGGTATTTGTTGAACATTGCACTTTTGTGGTAGAATGGCTGTAATTAACTATGGGATAATTGGAAATTATGGTACAATTTTCTTTATAGCATAAGCAGTATCACAATGTGTAGTGTTAGTATTCAGGTTAATCTTAAAAGATTTAGTTTATTGGACAGTAACATAAAACAAATCTTGGAGAATATTTATTCGGAAACTTTTTTTTTTTAATTACAGCCAAAAGACTGCATTCTGTAGAATCAGAAAAAACAGCAACAAAAATGAGTTATTACCTGACTGTTGGGTGAACCTACGATAACCTTGTCTTTACAAGTCAGCATACCAGCAAGCTATACAGAAAGTTTATACAGAATATAGTTTAATCTGGAAAATTGCACTTTAATACTACCTACTAATTAAATGCCTGCATTCAATAAAATCCAGTTCTTAATGCCTGGAAAGCTATAACAGCCACGTGGAATGACTGATTATTTTGAATTTCTGTAGTCTTGACTAAACCACAGGCAATGCTTGTGTATTACTGACTATGGGCTGAAGGCCTGAGTAATTTACAAGACAATTTAACAATAATTTATTTGACTCTTTCCGCTGCTACTGTGGTCAGTTATCACTGTAGCATTCAAATACCAAAAGTAAAATGGAAATCACCCTTCTGGCTTTTTCTCCATTTTTCATATTTGCAGTGACATACAGGTTTGCTTTGTTTTGTATAGAAAACATGCTGTTATACAAATCATCATTTATTATAATTTTTAAAAGTCTTTTCAGGCAGGGAATCAAAGCAGATGTCTGTTTGCCGTATAACAAGATTTCTCTGCTTATAGAAAAATTTCTGCAAGATGCCATTATGTTATTTTTCTCTCTCCCTTAGTATTTATGAAAAAAAAACTATGCATACAGAACATTTTAGGAACCTATCCATCTTGTGAAGTTAGGTATACTTGTGACTTCTAGTGAAGGTTGATTTCTTTTATATTCTTTTTTTCCAATTGGCATATTGTCACCAAACCGAGCTTCATGTGACTGCTGCCTTCCTCTGTGTCTTATTTGAGGGGCTTGTTATTTAAATGGACTTTCATTGTCATGTGTGCCTTGCGTGGCAGTTGTTGCCCCCATGTCATTTTAAATGATTTTAATGGAAATCTTTTTTTTCTCTCCTGGAACCTGAGCCTAACTCCGGTAGAAAAACTGGTAATCCTAAATATGAGCTGTTATTGTCTCACTTTTAGGCTCTACTTGATTTTTCCAAAAGAGGGTGGGGAGGGTCTGTGGCTATAGAAAATAAAACTCATAGATGTGTTTGTTAGAAGGTTGACCTTCCAGGCTACATTCTGCAAAGCATCAGAGAGGGTTCTGTTGTGTATCATTAACATACATGTTCTACTTTTAATCGTTATTTATCACAATGTAGAAAAAAAGAAAAAAGCTGAAAAATCTCAGTCTTCAGCCCCTTTTTATTTATCTAGGCATTGTGGAAGTCTTGGCTGAGAGTGAGAGTAATACTGAATAATCATTTCAAAATCAAATGTCATTTCTGATTAAAAAAAATGATTCTAATTGTGTGTGTGTGTGTGTGTGTGTGTGTGTGTGTGAGTCAATATAAAGTTTCCAAGAGAATGATGTGTCCAATATTCAGGGTGCCTGAAAACCTAAATATATTTATCCATACTACGTGAATTGAAGATTATTTTTAAGGATTTAAAGATTATTTTATGGTGCTTTTTCTCAGAGGACCTACAGACACTGTTTAAAAAATTTAAAACTAAGTTTTATCAAATGGCACAAAAATATTGAAAGAACAGGGATGCTGTACGGTGGAGGGACAAGAAGCAAGAGAAATAAAGTAAAATGAGGAAGAGCAAAAAGGTCCCGTTTGTACAACACGGAAACAATACCTGGTAGGCGTTGCTGCATTTCTTTAGAGGAAGACGGAGCTTGGGATTGCTGTCAGACCTCGAATTGCATCTTAGCTCCACCACTAGTGAGCTGCGTGTGCTTTCAGGAAAGTCACTGAACTGAACCTCTCCGAGCCCTATTTTCCTCAGTTGTGAAGCGGTGAAGACGTCTGCCTTGAACAGTTATTCTGAGAACTAACAGATTAGATAGACAAGTAGACAGCTAGCCCCCTGAAGCACAGTAGGTGCTGAATAAATGCTAGTTGCTGTTTTTTGAAGGTTCGTGTACTTCTTACAGACATTTTTCTTCATCCTTCACCTCCACATGTCAATATATCACCAAAGTTAGGACCATGACTGATGCTTTCAAACCATATGGATCTGAAAAATCATCGTGAGGACAAGAACTTAAAGCCCCGAGCAAACCTAGAGTGGTTAACTGTGGCCTCACAGGTTGTCCTCTGCCAGCACCAGGGTCAGCCACTCTCACAGATGGTATGCGAAATACGATGCCTCATCATTCGATCTGCTTTGTTAGTCTCTGCTTTTAGAGATGCATAAAAATCAAGGCATGACAAATACATTTTTGTAATGAAACAACTTAGATTTTGAAAGTCCCCTTGTATGAAACGGGAAACCCCTTGCTCCCAGATTGATGGGCTCAGGCATCCTCATAATGAACCATCATCTCTCAAGGGGGCACTCTGGCCAATAGTAGAGTTGATTGTGCAATAAAAAACCATATTGGTCATCGTATCAACTATGTCATCTTCATGCTGTCCATTTGTTTAATTGATTTTTTGTCATCAAAATGATTACATTAAGTACTTGTTTCCTTAAAAGCCTCAGAAACATTTGCCTCCAGTTTTTTCCCCTCTCTTCCTGCTCTCCTGTCATCCTGCCTTCTTCCCCACGTATTTATCAAGTGTCTATGATGTGCCTCAATCTGTATTAGGCCTTAGCTCTAACAATAGAATCAGGCTCCCTGCCCTCAAGGAGTTTCCTTACCAGTGGGGGAGAGGCACACAAGTAAACTGGCTATTATAATAGAAAACCCTCTGTTGGATATTCCAGAGGGTAAGCAGTGGGTCTTTGTAAGTGTTCAAAAGTATTACAAGATATAAGGCTACCAGACTTGGATTTTTTTTTTTCATTTTTTATAAAATGAGTTTTTTCTCCTTTTTTACACAAGTCATACATCCTCATTATAGAAAAAAATTAGAAAATACAGAGAAGCAAAAAGAGTAAAACAATTTGCTATCCCTCTACCAGATGACATTTTAGTATGTATCCTTCCAGGTTTTGATATGTATAATTTTAATTAAAACATTACAGTATATGTATATACTCAAGCCATTTTGAAGTAGAATATAAAGATTGGGTGACAGATTTGGCTCATCTGGTAGACTGTCAGCAGCTGAATCTCCACACCCTCATGTTCCCACGGAGGTCTAGTGTATTTATTTTTGGTAAATATGTGTGGAATAATTCAGGTTGGGGATTGACGGATGGGTTTGTGAGTAAATGGCTAGATTGTTTTATTTCTCACTTAAAATTTTCTTATAAAAAACGTTATTGCCACATTAGCAAGTATGACATTGGCTAGATTCTTCTTGCTAAAGACAACAGTAACTGGATAATTCTTAAAGGATGCCTTCTGTTCCTAGCTGGAATCCTTTCAAAACTGGAATGCTTCCATATTTTAAGCAAGCAAACAAAACCAGAATCACCCCCCAAAAGCAAAACATGACAACAACAAAACCTTATCCAAAAAGAGAGAACATTTCTTGTTTGTGACTTTATTAATACACTCATGCTCGACACATATGTTATTGAAGAAGTAGGAAAAAAGCGAATTTATACTTCCTCTGCCACTAGTTTTCACTTACTGAATATTCACTCTGTTATAGTACGTGAGTGATGGGTCAGGAAGTGTTTCTTCAAGTTAATTCAAAATAAGCTTTGATTAATGGTGTTTTCCTATTATTTCTGGTACTAGAAGGTCAACCTGATAATGTTGACAGCAGTATGTTTGGAGAGATTTTATGACTCATTGGAAGTTTTGGATAGTAAGAATCAAGATGGCACCTCAGCTTCTGCTTAGGCAGAATTTCCAGTGAGACTGCCCCATCTCTGAGGCCTCTCTTTCCGTTTTCCTTTTAGTCACAGGAGGGATTGGTTAGGCTGTAGGTAAACTGCAATCCAGTGTTCCTGTAGATGCCCACTTAACGACACAATGTTTTTATGAGTCACTCAGACCCATACTGGCCCCATTAGGTTGACTGTGTTGCTAGTCTGTTTAATTACATGTCATCTAATTGCATAATTTAGCTCTATATGCACAGTGACCTGAAAGCCAAGTGCTTTTCTTTATTGTGCAATTACACTGAACAAACGCACTGTGAAAATAGAATCTAAATACCTGTTGTAAAATACCACTTCTAAAAGGCTGGGTTATTTTTGCCTTTTAAAACACATTGATGCATCTTTAAAGAAAGCAATCTAAAATTATCATGTGATTTCTACCTGTACTTTAAAGCCATCTAATTTTATTTTCTGTGAGTGCTCTTGTCTTCAATTTACTTTACTGCAAAGTTTGGTATCCCTGTAGTTTCTTATTGTAAAGGTCTTTCTGCACATTCTTGATCGTTGTATGTAGTTCATTCTAATGATGCGCCCTATTATTGAATAAAACACGAAAGATTGACCACTTCAGCTTTTCAGGCTCTAAGTAAGTGTTCTCGTCCATGTGAATTCAACAAACTCAGTTAAACACATAATTTATTGAGTTCTTAATTTGGGCAGGGTGTTATGCTGGAATCCCAAAATGCAAAGATGTGTACTCGTAAAATCTGTGGTGTGGGGGAGGAACCAGCATGTAAACAGACAATCTGTTTAGTTATATGGTAGATTTCAAGGTGCATTAGAGTCACCAAGGAGCCACACTCAGCTCTACCTAGAGAGGTCATGGAAGGCTTCTCAGAGGAGGTGACGGTTGAGATGAGACTTCGGGGATGATCAGGAGTTCACCAGGAAAATCTGAGAAGAGGCTGAGGGGAAGGGTACCTTAGGTAGAGAAAACAGCACATGCAGAGATGCAGAGACATGCACCGTGGGGTGTCTTACGGGAACCACTAGTAATGTAGTATGGGTGGGTGTGAGGAAGAGGAGGAGAGAAATGAGGCTGTTAAACTTCAGCATTCCAGTGATGGAAAGGCATCGAAGAGACCTTAACAGAGATGTCGTGTGGTTATATTTGTAGGTGGGAAAGGTCACTTTGGTACAATCTGCATTCCTCGTCCTCTGCTATGTTGTTTGTATTTAAAAACCGGCCCCTCCTTCATTTTTTTATTATAGTTCCCGCAGTGTTTGATCTAAACCACAGCATTTTCTAGGCCAGATGAATTGAGGAAGGCTGAATTAAGGGCCACAGGCCAACAGGTTGCCTACTACAGTTATCCCCTGGCTTGTTATAGCAATGTTTAGGTTGTGTCATCACTGTAGTCCTTTTGTTGGACTTTCTACCTCCTGTATGCTGCTTCCAAAACCAGTGAGCTTTTGATCACAAGCCCACACTTGCCTTGACATTGGATGCAGTCTCTGAGTTGATGGTCTGGGTCTGTTCAGTCAGCATATACCTGGGGGCCTGCTATGTGTCCCAGGCTGGCAACATAGAGGAATGAGACAGCTCATGCCTTCCACCATGTGCAGATATGTAGACAATTCCAATAGAGTACAATCAATGCCACAGTAGAGAAGCTAGAGGGACAGAAAGGAAGGGAGAGAGACCAGGAAGATTTCCTGTAGGAGATTGCATCTGTATCTTCCAAAGGAAGATGCAGAGAAGGGTGGACAGAGAGCTTCTCAGGCCAGCTGGAGAAAAGGGGGAGGGGAGGCAGCAGGGGAAGGGGAGGGAGGTGATGAAAGAAGGAGCTAAAGAGATCAGAAGGGACCAGAGTCTCCAGGAGTTGTACACCAGAGAGGTTTTTTGTTTTGTTTTTACCCCTTTCTTCTGCTGCCTCTCCCCCCCACTCCGGTTCAAGCCATTGTTTCTCAGGCTAGTTGTATAGGACACAGCCCCCTGGCCCATGATGGTGTTATGAGTCTTGCGCTCTCCCCCGGCTGAGGCAGTCGGTCACCAGTCTTTGGTCGGCCGCTCATGACAGCTCTGGCTGGCTGCCAGCCACTCACGCCGGCTGCCGGCCACTCACGCTGGCCACCGGCCTCTCATGGTGGTATATGGTAGCCCATGGCAGCTCACACCAACCTCCAGCTGCTCACTGCAGCCCAGCTCCAGGGAAAGCTGTTGTTCACAATCTTAGCTGTAGAGGGCACAGCTCGCTGGCCCATGTGAGAATTGAACTGGCGACCTGGACGTTAGGAGCAGGGCGCTCCAACCACCTGAGCCACCCAGCCGGTCCAAGAGAGTTTTTAAACAGGGAGAATTATTAATAACATTGTCAGCTTTGCAGAAATATTGTTCTGAGAGGAGAGAGAGTGGATTGGAGAGGGGCAAGATGGAGACAGGGAAACTGCCTCTGTTATTGAGCCCTGATAGTGATGCTGATAAGAAATACTGAGAGCTGTAACCAAGCTCGCGCCTGTGCGGCAGAGAGACGAAGATGGGCCTAAAAGAGAGGCAAGGAGTCAAAATGGCCAGAGGTTGGGGATTCATTGGATGTGGAGATGAGTAAGAGGGTGAAGTTGGGGATGAACAAAGATGGTCCATAGTCTACCGGTGGTAGTTTTTCAGTGAGTGCCACTGTTGTGATACAGAGTTAACAGTTCTGTCTGGATTTGAATGCCACGCTCCTCCTCGATTCATTTTTATAGCCTTGTCAAAAAAATAAATAAAGCTCCTTTCATAAGCCTTATGTAGCCCTGCAAATTGTTTCCACCTCGTTTATATCATTTTTTCCTCCAGAACCTGTGAGGGAGCTCACACAAGTGGCAATATCCTCATTTTGTAGAGACAACTCAAAACCCCGCACAAAAGCACACAGCTAATGTGGCAAGTAGGATTAGAATCCTCATCCTGTTTCTTCACTCGAAACTGTACTGCCTGCTCTGAAGATGCATCATTAGATTATATAATCCTAGCAAAATGGGATTCTTTTTTTTTTTTTTTTTTTTTTTTTTTTTGGTTTTCAGCAAATAGTCGTTGATGAGCATCTAGAGCTGAATATAGTTTTTTCTTTTCTCTGAATCTTATCCCTTTTAAATTTGTCTGCTCACAGGGAGTCCGTTTGGAATAGCTCACATTTATAGAGGGCTCACTATGTGCTTTTTATAGTGTTAATTCAGTGACTCATATAATCCTGTGAGGCGGGCATTAACGTTATCCCCTTTCTGGATGAGGAAACTAAGGCACCGCCGTGGCAAGCTACTTGTCCAAGGTCACCCAGCCAGCAGCAGGTAGTTGAGCCAGGGTTTGAACCCAGGCATAGAGGCTTCAGAACGTCTCACTGAGCTTATAAAAAATACATGAACAGAAGAGTGGCCAAATCCGGGACATAATCATTATTTTCAAAATCCGCTCAGGAGCACTTGTTTAAGGGGTGTTTTTTTTTAAACTTTGAAGAGATTTCTGAAAGCAGCAACAGTAGCGACCCTTCACTGTGGCGCTCAGCATCCTTTTAGAATCGGTCATGACCGCCCTGAAGATGGTCCATTTATCCAGAAATAGTCGCAACTGAGCTGAGCCTCATTGAGGAGCAGATAAAAAGCAAGACAGCATCTCTCTCAGAGAGAGACGGGGTGAGTTGTGCTTGCCCTAGAATAGTTCCTTTAAAACTGATTTAATAGTTTTATTGCTAAACTTGAGGGTTAAAATTCATAACAAAGTCCAGATGAGTAAAAGTCAGCTCTTTTGCACCTAAAAGAATTACTTTGGGGCAAGGTACATAATGTGCTTTCGTTATGGCATGATATAAGTCATTAATATCTCTATTTTTATATCTGTAGTACAGTTCAAGTTTATGGCAAGGAGCTTCTCCTAGGTACTTCTCAGTGTTATTAATTTCTAGTTCTTTCCTCCTTTTATGCTTGCATTTTTGCAAATATTTTCCCAAATATATTTACTTTTGTAAAGATATAAATATATTTGTTAGTTTTCATTTTTCTCTATATTCAGATGATCTTAACCAAATTTCTAGTCCATTTGTTCAATAAATCTCCATGTTTCCTGTGTGTCGCTCTCATCCTTCTGTTGTTACACAACATTAAGAAGCATATTCTGTGCACCCTAAACAGGAGGAGCCCTTCGTCAGCTTTTAAACACCTTCCTCCCAGTGATACTGATTATAATGCATCGTTGCCCTTCATTTATTATCTCAGTCCATGTTCAGCTCAAAGTCACTTAGTTTTGTGAAGGAAATTGGGTGAGATTTTCTTCTAAGTGCTCTAATAAAATTCAAATACATCACATCTGCTCCATTCCCTTCAACGAGTAATTTTGTAATTCCATCAGAAAAGCTATCAAACTTGGCATGCCTTTTGTTTTTGTTTCCGTCATAAAGCCAAGCATCTTATTACTTTTGGGTTTATTCCCTCTGGATGTGAACAGATTTTTTTTTTTATTACTCTCTCACAATATTGCAAACTTGCCAAATTACGATTTCCAGGGTCACTTTCACTGTTTGAAAATCAGGGCTCTCTTTTCCTTTTGCCTCATTCTGTAGTACCTCAATACTTGGATTCCTGTTGATTTCTATGTGTCTTCTATTGACCAGAGTCATTATTTAGAGAGGATGGTGGCGACAGTGAAAGAGGTGGGCAGAGGGTGATCCCCCTGCGCCTGTTAGCCAAGGCCATCTTCTCACGCCATTTCCCAGCCATCCTGACTGACGGCATCATCTCCTTGCCAGCCAGTGGGCCTCCGCTCCATTCCTGGCTCTGTGATCTACAACCTCTTTTCCCCCTTACGTGAGCCGCTGGCATTAGCTCATCTGCTTTCACTCCCTTCAGAAGATAACTCACACCTAGTGCATTTGTATCCGCTTGTTTCCACATTCTCTCATGATTCTGTTTATTGGAGAGTAAAATTATTTTTACCTCCAGGACTATGACTACCTTTTTTTCAACTGCGCGTGGAGTATTCGTTGAATCTTTGCTTCTTGAGCTTCATGATGAAGGCATTGAACTTCATGCTGAAGGGTGCTGTAGGGCCTGGTTCAGAACAACTGCCCCTGTGATTCCTTTCCTCAAGGAAAGGTGCAGCCCTGTTAGCTTGTGTTATTTCATCCCAGGGTCTTTGCTTCTACTTTTTCTGCCATCTCATCCTCAATTACCGTTGACCTTGAACAGCGGGGTTTGAACTGCATGTGTCCACTTACATGCAGATTTTTTCAGTTGACATCAGTTGAATTGATGTAGTGCAGTTCAAACCTGCATTATTCTAGGGTCAACTGGCAGTTCAGAGTCCAAATATGGGGGGGGGGAGTGACTTATGTTATACGCAAATATTCAGCTGCACAGGTGGTCATTGTCCCCAAGCTCACATTGTTCACGGGTCAACTGTACTTTCTTCACTGTTAATAAGCTCATCAATAGGTACTTTCTTCCTGTAGATTTTATTACATTGTTTTAGCTTTGTATCACTTAATACTTTTCTCAACAAACAATTGCCACTATACTTCAAACTGCTTTGGGGAATTAATTATTCCAGGCTTATCCCAGGAGGAGTGGAAATCTCTTTATTTCATTTATTCGTTCATTAAACCAACATTTAATGAGTACCTCCTTGGTATCGCATACTCTCCATTCCAAGCACTCACAAACGTTCCCTGGTGTTCTAGTGGTTAGGATCTGGCACTTTCTCAAAGCACTCATGAGATGGCAAAGGGGCCAGCAATGGAAACAATTCTAACACGGTGTTATATGTGCTATGACAGAGGTGGATTTACAGGGGGTAACCGGGGCACCACCCTGGGGAGGTGAAGGCCCTGAAAAAGAATCCATCTGTAGGTCTGGGGAATCAGGATGAGTTTTCTAGGCAGACGAGGCAAAATGGCATTTCATGGAGAGGTGTAGTCTTACAAGATGGGTCCTCTCAATTTATCCTGATTCCTCCTTCTAGATCTGCCCATCTTTGTATTATTGGCAGATCAAGGAGAAATCAAAAATCTGTGGGAAACACGGGGCTGAAGGGAGAAAGTGAGTATTAGATTTGTATATTAGTTTGCTAGTGCTACTAATACAACAAAATACCCCAGACTGGATGGCTTAAACAACAGAAATTAATTTTCTCACTGTTCTGGAGGATCAAGATCAAAGTGACAGAAAGTTTGGCTTCTTCTGAGGCTCTCTCCTTGCTTACAGATGGCTGCCGTCTCACTGTGTCCTAACACGGGCATCCCTCTGCCTGTGACGTCTGTGTCCTAGTCTCTTCTTAGAAGGACATCAGTTGTGTTGGATTAGGGCCCCACCCTAACAACCTCTTTCAAGACCCTATCTCCAGAGTCATATTCAGAGGTACTGGGAGTGAGGGCTTCAACACAGGAATTTGGGGAAGGGACACAATTCAGCTTATAACAGTTTGTATATAGTCTTTGGTGGTATTTGAGTTATTGGCGTAACTGGACTTCAGAATCACTTAACTTGGCTAAAAGGATATATAATGAGCTATATTTGCTGAGCAAAGCTATTTAAATGTTTTAAATTTATACTAAATGTTGCTATAAATGTCCCAGATTTCCCACGTAGCTCTGTTTAGAATTGAAACAGAAGTCATACCTCATTAACTACTAAAACTTGTCCCTAAAGGCCCAGGACACGTGACAGTGTCTGAACCCTTTCAGTACTGCAGTGGAAGTCACATTACATTCATTATCATTAATAAAATAATTGGGCTTTAAATTGCTTAATTTCCAGTAATTTGTTCCCTCTGTAGAAATAAATTATCTTGATTTAGATGGATCATTGTATAGAATTTCAGTGTAGATAAGAATATAGTTTAGAAAAAAAACTACTCAAAAAATATAACTGCTTCTTGGTTCTCCTTTATGGGAAAAAAAATGTATATTTTATTGAATATGAAAGAGTTTGAAATGTCTGCCTTATCAGATATTCACAATTTTACTGATGTTGTCTTTAGTGAACTGACAGGAAACATGTAATGATCAGAAGATATCAGTTCTGATTTCAGCTGGGCCACTCACTCCTTCTGGATTTGTACAAGGCATTCCATTTTTTTTTAGCTTTTGTTTCCTACGTGGTCAAATACAGATGATTATATTTATATCAAACTTATTTCATATTTTATGCTCTTGCATTTTTCCAGTGTAGGAATTACATTAATTAATATGCAAGACAGTGCTTAGACTTTAAATATCAGAACTTCATTTCAAATATAAATCATGCTTTATCATGGAAGAGAGAAAATCGTGGATGATCGTTATGAGCAGAAAGTAATAATGCCTTGCCAAGAGGGAATTGATTTAGAAATAAATTTGAAGTTCAAAAGGAGTAAGATATAAGAAATCTCATGTATCACTTCTATTACATGAAGAAATGGTTAAAAATTAGACCATTTAAGTCATTCTTAAGGTAAAATGAAAAAGCTGTCTTTGAGGCAGATTTTTGAAAGGGAAAAAGACGTGGGTCCAGTTCAAAGAGGTGAGAGGAAATTTTGATTAGTTGAGAAAGGAAGAAATGAAATGGGGACACCTTTCCTGCTTCTACCCCAAGTCTGAATAATCAAAGGAATGACACAGGTGCACAGAGCGGTCTCCTTTTATAAAATCTCCCCTAAGGGACCATTCTTGTTTTTGTCATGCAAATGCATCTTATAAGCATCCCGGGAGCCTGGCACACAGGAGGTGTTGTGATCTTGGTCCTACCTCCTGGGTGCGGGCACACATGCAGGGGCAGGTGTGATGGATATCCAAGCTGTTTGGACACTGACAGCCAAGTGTTTGCATTCGCTGTACAAGTTTTGCTTAGTAGCAGGAAGTTGGCGAGGGGATCACCCCCTCACTTCCAGTTAATTGGGGAAGATTGAGTGAAGAGGACAGGATAGCAGGGGCCTGTTTTCTCACCGTCTCCCAGCTGGACTCCCAGCTGCCCTAACATCTCCTTTCAGGCAGTCCTGAATTCTGTGTCTTATTTAAATAAGAAATGGGAAGAAAGGAAGGAAGAATGGAAGGGAAGGAGGGAGGAAAAGGAAATAAAGAACATATACCCCAAAAAGCTCCTCTGGTTTCTCTCTCTCTGGCAAAATGACTTCGGGGCAACCACCTTTTTGGGTCATAGACCTGGATCTGCCCACCCATCACCCCTGCCCTCTACTGAGGACAACTGCCAATAATCCCTTAGGAAGCTTGTGACTGGCCTGATCGACACCTGTACACTGATCCAAAGTAATAACCATAGCTAACATTTTTTTAAGCACGTCTTATGTCTCTGGGCTTCTAAGTGCTTTGGAGGCATTATCTCATTGAATCTCCCTAACAACTCTAGGGGCTGGGTACATTATTACCCTTTAGTTACAGATAAAGAAACTGAGGCACAGGCTCTCCTAAACTCCCTAGAGATCACAGGTGGCCAAGGAAGGGCTGGGGCCCAGGTAATTCCTCTTACCTGCAACACAAAATAAAACAGACAGGCCAAGCCCTGCTGTTGACAAGACTACTTTCTAGTTTACGGGGCATTTTAGCATATTCCATCATCTGCTCTCATATAAAGCTGGTGTTATTAACCCCATTTTACAGAAAGGAGTGAGGTTCAAAGGAGTTAAATGACAGTGAGTGTGTGAATAACCAAATGATGAGGAAAGTAGTAATGGACATGGTTTCGTTTTGTTTTAAATTCGAATTTCCCACATAAGACAAGGGTTGGCAAAAATATATGTATTTGTGTGTATGTGTATGTAGTGTGCATGTACATGCTATTTTGTGCTATCTGTAGGTGAAAAATCAGAATAGTGCAAAACCTGAATTAGACTGTTGGTTGTTGAACCTATTAAAGAGCGTCGCCAAAATTCTGGGAAACTCGAGAGTTCTGGGATTTTAGTTATTTTAATATTCATCGGAACTGGGAATTACACACTAAAAGGCAGACCCCTGGCAAATCTTCAGGTCATAACTCCCCCCAGGGTCTCACAGTTCCTTTGTCATCTGGGTTGACACAAGTCTCGTCCTGACGGAGGAGTCCTTCACTCCTTTAAAGACTTCTCCTCCCCGGAATTTTTGGGCTCATGCCCAGCCCTCCTCAGGGAAGATGCACTCTCACGTGGATGGAAAGTGGTCCTGGGGGCAAAGGACTCTTCCTCAGGCCCTGGGTCTCTTCATTTCTCAATAAATATTTGCTGAGCACCACGCATGTACCAAGCACGGTGGAAGGCACTGTGGGTATAATTAACAATGAAGAAAAACATAAAAATTCCTGTCCTCGTGGAGCTTATGGTCTGAGTGTCCTTGGAGACACACCACAAGAGAAGGGGATGGTGGGAGTATTGCTCTGCAAGACAACCAGCTCTGCGTCACGTCGAGTGGGGCTCCTGATGGCCCGCAGGATCCGGCACCTGTGTCCTTATGTCACGCTCCGCCAATCATCTTTGAGCCCTTGGACACACCAGCGCCTTCGTGTATTTCTTCTACAGAATGGGTATACATTCTCTGAGAGGACTGGTTAGAAGATAAAGTGAAAACAGCACCTCAGGCAGCTAACAGTGCCTGGAACACAAGGCATGGAGTAAAGGTTAGCGCTATGGAACGAAGCTCCCCTCCACCTCCCCCTCTTGTGCAAGCACAGAGGCCTTTCCTTTCCCAGTGCTCAGCGGGTAGGAAAGTGGGTAAACAGTCATAAATTATAGTCACAGTCGCCCCCAGTTGTCAGGCATTTACCACGCTGACAGGGCCAGGTCCCACGCTGCCTCATCCCATCGTATAGATGTACTTTGGGTGATTTTCGCTCAGCGCCCCAAATATAACCAGCACAGTCAGGACAGTCTGTTTTTCCTGCTTTGGGTATTTTTTTCCAAGGGGCAATTAATTAGTTGTGCCATCAGCATTTGAGATAATTTGGGAAACACCTTGTCTACACAGCCAAAGCTTAATATCTGGATGCTCTGTACTCATTTAAAGCCATTAGAGGGGTTTTTGCCCAGATAGGTCAGGATGTTTCTGTGAGGGTGTTTCTGGGTGATATTAACATGTAAATTGGTAGACTCTGAGTAAAGCAGATTACCCTCCAATTATGGGTGGTCGTCAGCCAATCAGCTGAAGACCTGAATAGAACAAAAGACTGACCTCTGCTAAGCAAGAGGGAATTCTGGGGGCGGCTGGTTAGCTCAGTTGGTTAGAGCGCAGTGCTCTGAACAACAAGGTTGCCGGTTCGATCCCCACATGGGCCACTGTGAGCTGCGCCCTCCACAACTAGAGTGATCCAATTACTTGACTTGGAGCTGATGGGTCCTGGAAAAACACACTTAAAATTAAATAAAAACAACATTTTTTTTTAATTTAAAAAGAGGGAATTCTGCAGCAGACGGCCTTTGGGACTGAACTGGAACATCAGCTCTTCCCTGAGTTGCAAGCCGATGGTCTTCTGCTGGAGAAAAGTCCTGCCACCAGCCACTACGTATTCATGACGGCTAACTGTGGCTGGGCCCCCAGACCAGACGCTTGATCTTACCACTTGGCAAATGTTTCAAGAGGAACTCATCGTCTTCCCCATTTCCTGTTCTTTGCCCCATTTTGATGAATTCTCTACCTGCTCTCCCCATTCATCTACCCAAGCCAGAAGAAAACAGGGTATCATCTGTGCCTCTTCTTGCATTTTCAGTCCTAACATCCATCCAGTTATGCATTCGACAAGTGTTAGGTGAGTGGCTACTATGTACCTGGCATTGTTCTAGAGCTTGGGACACAAGAGTGGACAAACAAAACACAAACACACCTGCCCTCAAGGATCTTGTATTCTAGCAGGGCAGAAAGATCATAAACAATAAACATAAAAGTAATGAAATTTATAGAGGCTATTAGGGTGTTAATAAGTGACCCAGTGGAAAACAGGATGACAAGAATTCAGGAGTGTCGGGGGAGATGGGTGCAGTTTTAAACACAGTGGTTACGGTAGGCTTTAATGAGAAGGGGGCATTGGGGTCAAGATTTTGAGGAGATTAGGAGGGAAGCACACAGATATTTGGCCACCAGTCACTTCAGGCTGAGAGAACCACTAGTGAAAAGGCCCAAGGCAAGAACATCCCCCGTGTACTTAAGGAGCAGTGAAGAGGCCAGTGTGGCTTGAGCAGAGTCACAATGCTCCTCCATTTCTAGCACTTAGATGACCCCAATTTGTCTATTGCACTGCTGCTTCAATCCAGGCCCTGTCTCTTCTCACCTACATTAATATGCTGATTTTCTAGGTGGTTTTCTTATGTCCTGTCTTGTCCCACCTCCAGCTACTTCCTACACTGCAGCTAGAATGAGCTTTCAAAAACGCAGGTGTCACCTGCTTAGAATTCTTTCACACTCCCCATTGTCTGCTGGCTGAGATGCCGCGCAGTCCTGAAGCAGGGCTTAGGGACCTTCTCCCACCTGGCTGCAGCCCACAAGCTCCAACGTAATCTCTTACCATGTCTCCCCATCCGCAGGACGCTGGGCCACGTGACCCTACCTGAGATTCTCTGAATATGTATGTTCTCTCCGGCACCCATGCCTTTGTGGGTGCTGCTTCCTCATCCTGAAACACCTCCCCACACCCTCCTTCACCACTTGTTGCAACCTTTGTCATGCAAACAAGCATGGCCTGGTCAGCTCAGTCTCAGCTCTCTCGCTTCCTGCAGGAAGTTTCTCCTGACCTTCCTCTCTCTGGTTTTAGTAACCCTCCACTGTTTTCCTAGGAAAAACGGTGGTATATCTACTGCAGCAACTTCATACTGTATCTACACAGTCTCTTTGTTTCTTGGTCTCCCCACTAGGTTTTAAGCAAGGGTGGGAATGATACTTTTTTTTACATCCCACCACCTCAAACCTGGCTTGACACATAAGAGGTGCTACATAAACGTTTGTTGAATTAATGAATAAATACATGAATAATCCCCACGTGGAAAGTTGAAGGTTATATAGATGGATACTATAGGGGAAAAAGAAATGTAGAAACGGAGTATAATCTCCTCTAAAAGGGAATTTCTTACAGAAGCAGAATCTGTAGCCATGAGGCAACCACCTAAAGGAGCGGAGTTATGATTTGTACTGCTCTGTCACTGTGGGTTAGGATGAGCTTTTGGGTCACATGGATTCCCCTGATCCCCCTTTAGAGCCATTACAATGAGCCTCATCTCAAACACAGATCATTCTGGCACCTGATCTCTTTGTACTCTAGTCCACATAGTATGCGGCCATCTCCAAACAAACAATCGCTGTAGTTTCACAGACAAGAAGAAAATAATCCATTTCCTACACGTGACAACAAAAGAAAATCTAAAATGGCATAAAATGTAATGGAAATATCATACAGACAGGAAAGAGTGGAATCAAAATGAAATATAGCCAAAAGCAATCAGCGACTAACAGTAGGAAAAAGGCAGCTGTCATCTTCATTCCTTTCATAAACTTCTCAAAGCAAATTACATCTTCTAGACTGTAAGTCAGTTTTCTTTCCGGATATTCACTACTTTGTAATGTTTCTGACATTTATGGGAGGTGAAGCCTCTGCACCCCCCAAGTTAGAAGCTGCCTCCCAATACCACTGAGGTGTTTTATTCATTAGAGTCCTCCCACTCTTAGCAGCCTCTTCCTCAAACACCTCAGCCCGATGGTCTTCTTTTGTCTCCCATCAAATCATTAGTTAAAACGCATTCTGCATTGATCAATTAATAGACATGCTTCAGCAGCTCTGGCTGCTCCGCATCTGGAGGGAACGAGGCCTGGACACAAATATCTAAAACTTTAATTCAAGGTGGAGTGCACCCGGGGCCTGAGGGGGCCGGAAGGACGGGCGCCAAGTGTGGGCTGCGCCTGGGACACTGGTGTTGGGTGTGGGCTGCTTGGGACGTCCCAGAGGTGGCTTGCCTCATGTTGCAGACTTGGAATCCAGCTGTCTGGAGGTGGAAGAATCCATGGATGCTGCGTATTGCAGAGACATTGTTTCAAAGCCTTTTATAGGAGGCACTTGTGAGGAAAGATGTCTTCAGAAAACAAACAAAAACCCTTCTAATGGCTTTAAATGAGCACAGAGCATCCAGATCTTAATCCTTGGCTGTGTAGGCAAGGTGTTTCCCAAAGTATCGCAAATACTGATGACATATCTAATTTTCCCTTGGGAAAAGTAAAACCAAATGCATGAAAATCAGACTTCCCTGAATGTGCCGGTTATCTTTGGGAAGGAAGAACCCAAGCAGAGTTGACACAAAATTACCGTCACAGGCACCTATTATAGGCGGCGTCTTATTGGGGGAACACTAAGGACAAGATCGCTCCTTCCTTCCAGCAACAGAGATACTGGCTCTGACGCTATTGAAGTGAATAACACAGATGGCATGAAACTCCACATGCTTCCAGGTCACCTCCAAGAATATCAGCTCACTTTTGTGCTTAAGATAAATCTGGTGCAGTGTGTCCATGCGTAGGTAATGCAAAATATTGAAAGATATTTACCTAACGCTTTTGTATCATCTACATTACGAGTAACTTTCTGTCAAGATGACCATGGAAAAAGAATTCACTAATACTTGCAGACTATTTCCCCATCTCCAGAATTTCTCCAGTTACATCTGTAGCATTTTATTCCTCATTGGCTAATGGACCGGTTTGTTTCTGTTGCAGCTAGTTGTCAGTGATCCATAGTTGATAGGAGAAAACCACATATTTTGTTTGTCAACCAAGTTGATACAAAGAGGAACACATTTTTTATATATAAGAATGCCCTCTTCCCCTTCTTTCAACATTGAACCTATACAACGAACATACTTTATTTAGTCCCTCCTTTGGAAAAAGGAGATTAGCAAATAATTTTCATGTATCCCATAAGGGAATTAATTAGAAGTTCGTTTCCATGATCAGACTAATCAGGGTCCTCTACCTTACCAGGTACAGGGCACAGAAATGCCTCACTGGCTCGTATTCAGGGCCATTTGGGTTTTGCAGCCTATCATGAATATCAGGACTTTAATTTGCATAGCGGGTATCTCCTGTCCATTTCCTGTGGAGAGCCTGTTGGCAGAGGCCACCGAGGCTGGGGTCCCGCAGACCTGCAGGAAAATCCTGCTGTTTTGTTCTGCTCAGGTGAGAGAGGACAAAACCTCTTTATTATTCGTCATTATGGTTAATAAACATTTACTAACAGGATGAGGGGGTGAACTCCACTTACTGAGCCCAAAAAACTGTTATTGTGCAGGGCAGGACTAGAATTGCTTGTATCCCTGGAAGTATCTGAAAAAGCAAATCTCTGTGATGAGCGTCTCCGAGTAACAGATAAGTCAAGGCCCTAAGAGTTGGTGAAAACCCCCAGTGACATGACTGCGTGGTATATTGGAAATGTGTTGGAGGTCATATTGAATGATTTGTCAGTTTTCGTGCAGGAACTATATTGGACCATTAAATGCCATTGTCTGTGGTAGAGATTTATTATTTGCTACTGGGGCCAAAAAATGACAGCATTACTTTATGTCATTCTTTTTCAACATGTGAATCTCGAAAACTGATTTGCAGTAGAAAAGCAACATATCAGAACTCAGACACCCCAAGATACTCTCCCGGCTTCCTCTGCGTGACCTTGAACTTGTCACCTTCTGAGTCTCAGTTTCCATAACCTTAAAATCCTTTTCTTCTAATAATCTAGTAATCTTCTAGTAACCAGTGTTTGTGCCAGCTCTAATGTTTTATGAATGTCTTCAGACTGTAAATTAGTTTAGAACTTTTACATGGTTAGAATTAAAACTAATTAACCTCTTTTCAAAGATGATTATTGTGGGCTTTATTTTCCTGATGAGATCAACAACTGGGCAGACTTTTTTTCTGTTGTTAATTGATCACATTAAGTCCAACATCACAATGGATCCTTTTGGTCATTTGCTAAAGCTGCTGAAATCTTCTATTTCTCCCCAAGAAGGTACTGTCGTATCTCCATACAGTACAGAGCCACGTGGAACCATTAGAATAAACAAAGATGATGTATTAAATAAGCAATTCTCTCTCTTCCTGGTCTTCTTCCTTGCTTTCTTCTTCTGTTTTTCTTTTTTTCGCAGAGACACCAAATCGGTTTTCTTTCTATCTATCAGAAAGTGGGCTGCAAGAAAGCCCTCCCAGAAAACTGACATAAGGAATGCTAAAATCAAAATATGAGCCTGATCTATCTATATTAGCAACACCTCCATTCAGAGCTGGAAATTATGAAATAGTAGTATCAACTCTGAAGCAGTCTTAATTTTACCATGAGAGAATCTAGTGTGAAAATTTACAGTCCTTCCCACATAACCTAACCCCAAGAAGAGAGGGGTTTGGAAATGGATGTACTATGAAGTAAGTCTTTCAGATTGCCACAAATCTGTCAATGTTCCTTTTATGGACTTAAAACCACTCTGTTCCTGTTGCCCCTTCACCTCTTAAAGAAAAGAAAAAAAATTTAAAAAAAACCTCATGTCAATGAAGAGGAAATGAGAGCAATTTTCGTTTTAGGGCCGTTAGTGTAAAAGCAGTCTGAGGAAGTCTTTTCAATGCACCATTGATAGTGGGCTCTCTTCTTCCTTTGACAGGCCTACAACATCCGGCTCTTTTTTCCCCCCTTCTAATTTTGTGCATATTTTAAGTGAGGGCTGTAGTGTGATCCTCTATCGAGGTTTAATTAAGATATTAGTATTCATTCAGTAAGCACAAGGTGTGCTTGTATCTCCAAGGAGCAGAACTAGACAACAAAGAGTCAAACTTACTGACATAAAAAGTATGGCTTCCTTTCTTAAAATTCAGGCGCCCTGAGTTTGGCATTTATGTGAAGAGCTGACACAGGACAGCTTCAGCATGCAATGAGAAATTCATGGGCCCTTTCAAATTCCTTTGTTCATAGAAGCTATTTCAGTGTCTGTGTTCAGCACTCAGGTGTGAAAACTATGTGTATTAGGATATTCAGGACTGTGAAAACTCACAGGTTTTTAAATCTTTAAGATTGCAGAGATTGCATACGTGCATTAACAGAACAGGTTTTTAAAATCATCCTGGAATGAGGAAAAACGTGAGTAGCCTACATGAGACATATGGTAAGAACTGTTCATTCTATTTGCATTTGTTTCTGGGAGCTGTTCTTGTGGCAGCTTACAAAATCAATTCAATTTATCTTCTGTTCCTCTGTGCAATAAATTATTTTCGGTGTAATAAAGAAAATAGGAGCCCAAAATATGGGTGGGAAAATGTTTTTGTCACAAATCAAGATGTCAGTATGTTGACCCAAATATGAGCAAAGCTGAAAAGCCTCCCTCCTGAAAAGCCAAAATATTAGAGGGAGCTTTTCCCATTTTGCTTGCAAGGATCTTAAGAAAAATAGAATATATAAATATCAGTTGTTTAGAAGACCACACAAGCCTATACTTTTACAACTCCTGGGCTGTATTGATTTAAGTGTTGTCTCACTTAAAATTGACACAGTGTCAATTTGAATTGGATCAACTAAAATGCATTGCATAAAAAAGAATTTATTTTCCCTTTTGTTACCAGTGGAAACATTGAATCAATATCCAAATTATACTTTTCTGATAAAATTCTTAATCTAATGAGTCCTTTTTGTTTGTTGTCATTCATAGCTCTACGTCTGATTCATTATTAATCATAGCTCATGTGTTGAATCACTATAAACTGTTCGTAATGGCTTATTTGTAGCTCTTAGGTTTCCTTTAATCTCCCCACAGTGAATTACAGTAGAACTCAATTCATTTGTTGGCATTATTAAATAGTTGATTAATGCCCAGGTTTTAACTTGTTAGTCTTTTCTTATTTTCATAAAGAACTGAAAAATCAGGATTTGCTGCTCTTGCCAGAAACCAGGGAGAATTTTCAAAATATTTCTCTTTGACGACTTGGGCTCAGATACCCTCACAGTTAGATGTTCTGTTGAAGTCATTCTGGGTAGCTTGAGCTCCCATAGCTCTTTATTTTTACTTGGAGAGTTAGAAATCCTGGCGTGAGACCCAAAAGCTCTTCTAGAACCCCGTCCTTATTTTCCTCAGGAACCCAATTAATTCACGGTAATGAGAATGTCTTTGGGAAAATGTATCACAGCAAACTAGACACAACATTCTTTAGCAAATAGAAAATCCATGAAAATAAGCATTTTATTCCCTTGCCTGAGATCCAAGAAAGAGACAATAACCCTAAGAGAAGTCGGAAGTCTACTTAATATAAGTGGATAATCTATGCTCCTCTCTCATCCCACGGGAAACAGATGGCTCTCCAGACGCACTTCCTCAAGGAAAACTGTGAGAAGTGCTAAGGTTGTGTTTAGTTAGAGCTGTCGGAGAGCCTAGGTCGGACATCATGATATCCAGTCGTGCAAGAGAAACATCCCATCCCTGTTCTGTGGCTCCTTGCTCTCCATGGAGTGAGGGTCAGATTCCCTGGCAAAGTGTTAAGATGTAGAGTCTAACCCCAACCTGTTCTTCCAGCCCCACCTCTCAGAGCGCTGCTAAAAGGAGCTTCTCTTCCATTCTGCTGACCAGCTTTTCCTCTCATGCCATCGGGTACATTCCAGCCTCTTTCGTCTGCTCTGAACTATGCTTTTTCATTGATTCAGTGCTTTCGCTCAGGGCTACAGCCCTGAAAAAGAGTGCAACCCAGTGCTGCCTTCTCAGTGAAATCCTCTCTAATCACCCCCATATGATTATGGGGACACTATAGTGTAGTAAGGTCCCAAACTGTGGCCTGCTGAAGACCCCAGAAATGGGGGTCAAGGCACACGGAGAAGGTGGACAATGCACTGAATTACTAAAACTGCCCAAATCTGTCTGTGCACCAAACATTGTGAGGAACCTGAATATAACTGAAAGCATATCTGCGGTCACATGGACAGGCTGTGATATTTTTTAACATTAGAAAAGGAACACATACCCTCAGCAATGAGGTCACATCATCGTGTATTATACAATGTACAGCTGTAAACTTCTTTCTCAAGCAACGCATAAGCATCCTTTTCCCTTTTATTGTATGAACCATTCATTTCCCTTTCTCTGCTTTGAAAATACGTATGATGTCTTTAACACGTGTTTCTTCAACTAACTTGTAAATACCCTGAGATCAGAAGCCATACCTTCATTCACTTCATGTCTACTGCTCCCCATAAATAGCTCTTCAAACCTTTATGTTTCTTAAGCCGCTACCCTAGCCAAATTCACTCATTCATTCCATCAACATTGCCTCTCACTACACCAAGAGCATGAAAGTGGCTAGGTGTGCTCTCTTAGCACTTACTGCCGGAGGGTGGGAGGAAACTTTGCAGGTGATGAGTGTGTTTATGGCATAGATTGTGATGCTGGTTTCCCAAGTGTGTAGTACTTCTCTCTAAACTCATCAAGTTGGTTACATGAAATAGGAACAGCTTTTTGTATGTCAGTCATACCTCGGTAAAGTGGTTTAAAAAAAAAAAAAAAAAAGAACTTATTACTTCTCCATCTCTAGACTTAACCCAAGTAACAGCCAGAATCTGCAGCTCACAGAAACACGTGTCCCTCCTCTCCAAAGCTAACCATTCTGTATGTGCCCCGGGTCCACCCCACCCTCCCTCTCCACAATCCATCAGCTCTTTTCTCCTTCTAGCCACAGGCTCCCTGCAGTGTGTCAGCCCAACTCCCCACTGCCGAGGTCACTGCTGCAGCAGTGTCAGAATATCTGTGATTCTCTAAGCGTTGCTCACACCATCCCCCATCCCCAACTCATGCAGGTGCCCTTACATCCCTTCTTTTCTGTGAAATCCTGTGTCTCCTCCAAGACCTAAATATCCCACCATCTTGAAAGTGCCCTTGGTCCTCTCAGATAACTACCTCCTCTTCTGTGCTCCAATGGCACACTGTCTCTTAATACAGAATGAACCACAGCCTGGCAGGGTAGTTTCTCACGCACACACATGCTTCCCCATTGGATTGAAAACTCATCGCATGTCTTATGAATCATTGTATCTCCATTGCATGGTTTTCCCACATAGTTGATATTTTAACCAGTGTTCGTGGAATAATTTTTCTTTCTTCCCTCCCACCAGGTAAGACTTAATAACCATAAACAGTAAACACGCATGTCATATCACGTCATTTGTGTTCTCAAATAGAAATTTTCTTTTGATGATGGGCCTTCCTAATGATCTTGTAGACATAGAAGAAAACATGCTTTAAAAACTGTTTTGGCTTTTCCTCTTTTGTCCCTAGCTAGCTGCAATCATCTCCTAGGCACACAGATATTATTCAGGATCTGCCTGTGGCCGCCCTCCCCCTTATCCTCATGTTATACGACCCTATCTAACCCCTAGAAGGAAGCAGCAAATAATAGCTTGACCACTGTCCTCACAGTCATATTAAATAATAAAACATAAGGGAGGGGCAGTATTTATCAGTCCTGCACCAGGCACATACACGCAAGCAAGTGTGCTTACACACACACACACACACACACACACACACAGACACACACCACAGGGTCATCTCATTTGTTAACACATCAGTTTATATACATGTAATCAACACATTAAAAATGCTTTCATTAAATGCTTTCAATAGATCTATGAAGGAGGGATTGCCATCTCCATTTCACAAACTCAGAAACTGAAGCTGGGAAAGGTGAATACCTTCCCTGAGATCCAGACTCTAAATGTTAGAGCCAGGAATCAAATTAAAGTCTGCCTCATATCAAAGCCAATGCACTTTCTGTTAACTCATACTGCTTCAAAAAGAAGGAGGCTTGATTAATATTAATGATTGTATGGCTTGTATGTATGACTGTGGTACATTAATCATAGCTAGACTGTATATATCATAAAAATATAAATTATTTACTAAACCGTGCTATACCAGGCCTCAAATGTGTTCTTAACTGCTGGTGTCTGCACTTCACAGAGCATCATTCACTGAGGAATTATTTATATTTGCAACTTTCATCTGAAACAGAGGATAGGATGCTCCATAATTCAGAAAAGAAAATCAAGGCCCAGAGAAGAACAGACTCTTCCCAGTTAAGTCCCAGAGCATAACCCATCCTGGGCTTTAAAGTACAGGTCTGACTAACCATGCTTTTGAGAAACACAGCACTTCAAGTGGTTGGTCTTAAGGGAGCCAAGTTGACTCTCCCTATACTTAAGGATCGCAAAGGACAGACTAATTAGGGTGGCACGCCAGGGTCATGCCACAATTCCATTTGTAAAGAGAGGATGGGAAGGGCAGCAAAGGCATTTTGCAGTTCAGAAATATTTGAAGACCTTGATTTGGGCGGGCGGATAGGTATTTATTTATCAATTACATTTGACATTCAATATTGGTTTCAGGTGCACGGCATAGTGGTTAGACACATAATTTATGAAATAATCCCCTCATCTGTCTACTATCCACCCACCACCATACGTAGTTATTACCATATTTTTTACTATATTCCCTATGCGTAGTTTACCTCCCCATGACTATTTTGTAACTACCAATTTGTGATTCTTAATCCCTTCACCTTTTTCACCCAGTCCCCTAACCCCCTTTCCTTCTGGCAACCATCAGTTTGTTCTCTGCATCTATGAATTTGTTTCTGTTTTGTTTGTTTGTTCGTTTTGTTTTTCAGATTCCACATATAAGTGAAATCGTATGTTATTTGTCTTTTTCTGTCTGACTTATTTCACTTAGCATAATACCCTCTAGGTCCATTCATGTTGTCGCAAATGGCAAGATTTTATTCTTTTTTATGGCATTGTATATTTCCTATTGTACATATTGTATTGTAATATTCCACTGTGTGTTCTTTATTGAGTCGTCTACCAATGGACACTTAGGTTGCTTCCGTATCTTGGCTGTTGTAAATAATTCTGCAATGAACATAGGGATGCATGTATCTTTTCGAATTAGTGTTTTGGATTTCTTTGGATAAATACCCAGAAGTGGTATTCTTGGGTCATCAGGTAGTTCTATTTTTAATTTTTTGAGGAACCTCCAAACTGATTTCCATAGTGGCTGCACCAATTTGCAATCCCACCAGCAGTGCACAAGGGTTCCCTTTGTCCACATCCTCGTCAACACTTGTTTGTTGACTTATTGGTGATAGCTGTTCCGACAGGTGTTAGGTGATATCTCATTGTGGTTTTAATTTGCACTTCTCCGATGATTAGTGATGTTGAGCATCTTTTCATATGTCTGTTGTCCTCTTTGGAGAAATGTCTATTCAGGTCTCTGCCCATTTTTTAATTGGATTGTTTTTGTTGTTATTGTTTGATTTTTGTTTTTGTTTTTTTGGTGTTGAATTGTATGAGCTCTTTGTAAATTTTGGATATTAACCCCTTATCAGTTGTATCATTGGTGAATATCTTCTCCCATTCAGTAGGTTGTCTTCTCATTTTGTTGATAGTTTCCGTTGCTGTGCAAAAACTTTTTAATTTGATGTAGTCTCATTTGTTTACTTTTTCTTTTGTTTCTCTTGCCCCAGGAGACAAATCCCCCAAAAAATATTACTAAGAGCAATATCAGAGAGTTTACTGCCTATGTTTTCTTCTAGTTTTGTGGTTTAAGGTTGAAGACCTTGGGTTGGTTGTTTTCCAAATCCTGGCCAAGAACCAGTTTTGAATTCTGCACCCCCCTGTCACAAACTTTTCACTCTGGTTATATATGTATAGAGGAAGTCCCAGCTTTGAAGCCAATGCAATCCAAGAAATTACATATGGCTAGAATTATTTTTAAAAAAAAATAGATTATGTTAGCCTCCATTTGTTTTCTTCATTTAGTAATACTATACTTACTGAGCACCTACTATATGCCAGGTACTCCGTACAGTTTGGGTGAAGACCAGAAGTGATCATTTTCAACATCAGAAAAGTAAACATGTTCCAAAATATGCTTCTATTTTCAAAAAATGGTGAATAAGCACATTAAGCAGAAATAAATGACATGTGGGGATATTTAAGGCACCAAAGCCCTTCAGGATGAGCAGATCAGCAAAATGCAACCTCAGAAGAACAGGTTTTGGTGCTATAAATATGGCTATTGCATATTTCAGCTCTCTTAACAACTAATAGTTAGGATGTAGAATTCATGTACCTTTTTTTTTTTTTTTAAAGATTTTATTGGGGATGGGGAACAGGATTTTATTGGGGAACAGTGTGTACTTCCAGGACTTTTTTTTTTTTCAAGTCAAGTTGTTGTCCTTTCAATCTTAGTTGTGGAAGGCTCAGCTCCAGGTCCAGTTTCCATTGCTAGTTGCAGAGGGCGCAGCCCACCATCCCTTGCAGGAGTCGAACTGACAACCTTGTGGTTGAGAGCCAATTGGCCCATGTGGGAATTGATCCGGCAGCCTTCGGAGTTAGGAGCATGGAGCTCCAACCGCCTGAGCCACCAGGCTGACCCCTCATGTACCTTTCTTTAGAATTGCCAGAAGATATTTACTAAAAAAAGTAAGTATTTTGCAAGAAGAGAGTTTGTAAAGAGATCATTTCTACAAAGATAATAATTGTTTAGGATTAAAATCATTCAGTAGGAAATAGATGAAATTCTCAATGTCTACCATGTTATTTAACACTGAGGAAGTAAAGTCATTGTTCCCCTAATTTTGTTTCCAAGTGGAAAATGCACCCCACATCTTGGAAGCCACCCTTCTTACAATGCCATCATGCCATCAGAAATACATTCCTGGTATCCAAAAGGTGTGTAAGAAATAACATTACAATAAGGAACTTAGAATTATATCCTAAATAGCTATCTGGCTTTCGCTCCATAGTAAAGAAAGTGCAAGTGTTGAAATCTAACAGACTTAGTTGCTTGCATAACCTCCCTGAGCCTGTTTCCTTGTTTGTAAAATAGAGGATATATTGCTTTCAGTACAGGTTGTAAGGATCTGATGTGGTAAATTATGCATAAAGCCTGTAAACTAGTCCTATGTGGCTTTCCAGCCGTATCACTCAGTTTAAGTCTTACCAGTTTATTTCAGTGGTGGAAATGCAGGGGAACAAATGCAGTTCCAGAACCTCCCATGCCCTACTACATGTAAATTGTTTCATACCATTACCATTTCCTGGAGTAGTTTCTGTTCCCACACCTGGCACATTCCTGACTCCCCTAGCAGTCGCACCACCTACTGAATGGTTCTAACACTTTCCTGGTTTACTTTGAGCAACTGTGAGTCCTTCTGTCTGCATAATTATTTTTATATACCATGCATATATAACTAGGAGAGCAAGGAAACTGCTCTGAGGTTGATGAATAGCGATACTTAACGTGCTTCTCCTTTGGGGCTTATGTGTGGACCAGTCACTTCATTTGGTTGGTGTGTCTTGCTGATGAGACCAGAGAGTCCACACATGAGCCAGTCCACTGCTCCTTTCCTGATCTCAGATCATAACAAAGCCTAACTATGGAACGAGATCCCCCAGGTACTGAGTGGCCCTCTGCTTTGCTGTCACCTGTCTCACCATCTCAGGGTTAGCATCATTTGTTCATTAAAACAACAAATAGGTTCTACCAGCCTACAACAGCTCAGGCCCATGCTAGGTGCTGGTCTGAACCAAGTTGACATGCTCCCTGCCCTCCTGGGGGCTACATTCTAGTTTGAGAAGGAGGCAACACAGAAGCAAATAAGCAAATATGTGAGTTAAAATTCTAAAAAGAGCCATGTGAGAAATGAACAGAGTGCAGTAGGTGAGAATAGCTTAAAGGAGCTGCTTAAAGAGGGTGGCCATGGAAAGCCTCTCTGTTGGGGCAGCATCTAAGCCAAGACCAGAGTGGGGAAAGGAGCCAGCCCTCTGGAGAATGAAGGGAAGGGTGTAACCAGCATAAGTTGAATGACCTACAATGAGCCCTTCATGCTAGGTGCTGTGGCTACCACACGAATGTGGGTGCTGCCTCTGCTCAGCCTGCTTACATTGTGATGGGACCAAGAGACATATCACCCTACGCTCCGCTGGTCCTCTATGGTGTTGGGATGCTTTGCCCAGCACAAGGACAAAATACATCACACCCAGTGGCCACTTGCTTTCCATACATGACCATCCTGCCCAGTCCCTGAGGGAGTTTTGCGGACATGGGTGGTATGAACTTAGGTGTGTACAGAACCAAGCCTCTTTGAAAACAAGATTGAACACCGTAGAGTTGTAAACTCTCTGACTGGAAGGCAAAATTCATTCTTTTCCCATACCTCAGATCCAGATTTTCAAGTTTTAGGAAAATTGACCCATAAAGAATGGAAGAACAAAAACAAACAACTCAACAAGCTCTCTGAACCATGGTTGAAAAGATGCCGTTGCCAGTCAAACAGCCCTACTATAGCATCCAGCTCCTAACATCTTTTGCACTGTTCTAGAATTCCTTAACAAGAATCTGAACATATTTTCTTCTCATTTTGTTATATCACCTTGTTTTTATTTTTCGAAAGATTTTCACATCTTTTTTGGTTCCTTAATAATTCTGTGAATGGGGAAGACAAGTTTGGAGTATTAATGAAGCCAAAAGTTAACAAGAGTTGTGCTTTGATTTCTTTGCAAAGTGCTCACCTCCCTAGCCCCAAGATTTCTGAATATGGAATGTACCTTATTCCAAATGCTCATTTTAACAGCAGAGGCAATATGGTGGAGTGAAAAAAGCACAGGCTTTGGGCAGAAAGGTGTGTGTGTTTTCAGTCTGGGTTCCACCACCTAATTAATATGTCATCTTAAGCTTCAGTTTCCCCACCTGTTAACAGGGATAACAATACCAAACTCATAGATAGTTTGTGGGATTCAACAAGATAACAAGGAAAGCTCCAAGCTCAGTGCCTGTGTGAGGGTCCTTTGCACTCCCTTGACCAATTTTTCTCAACACTCAGGAGAGACAGAAACCAGCAGCTGCACGGAAAGTAGCAAATACAGAGCCTTGTCTCCCCTGCCAAACCTTTTCCTCCCTCCTTTAGAGGGAACAGCAATACCATTCTCTTAAATCCAATTTTCTGGTGTCATCCTTAAACAAAAACTCCCTCAGGGTTGGGCTAATGGCTCAGACGGTTGGAGCTCCATGCTCCTAACTCCAAAGGCTGCCGGTTCGATTCTCACATGGCCAGTGGGCTCTCAACCACAAGGTTGCCAGTTCAACTCATCGAGTCCCTCAACGGATGGTGGGCAGCGCCCCCTGCAACTAAAATTGAACACGGTGCCTTGAGCTGAGCTGCCTCCCGGATGGCTCAGTTGGTTGGAGTGCGTCCTCTCAACCACAAGGTTGCTGGTTTGACTCCCACAAGGGATGGTGGGCTGCGGCCCCTGCAACTAGAAAACAGCAACTGGACCTGGAGCTGAGCTGCGCCCTCCACAACTAAGACTGAAAGGACAACAACTTGAAGCTGAACAGCACCCTCCACAACTAAGATTGAAAGGACAACTTGACTTGGAAAAAAGTCCTGGAAGTACACACTGTTCCCGAATAAAGTGCTGTTCCCTTTCCCCAATCAAATCTTTAAAAAAACAAAACAAAAAAAACTCCCTCCCCTTTACCATTTAATGCTCGCCATCTCTGTCCTTCTGCCACTTAGATATTTCTCAGATCGGTTCCTTCCTCTCATTACACTCACTTATTCATTCAGTGACTATTCATTGAGTGCCTACTACGTGCAGCCACTACGCTGGACTCTGGGAATACAGTAGTAAACAAGACTTAATTCCTGGCCCCGTTCCTCACTCTAGTTATTTGAATTTATTGGCCTGTGGACAGTGTCTTCTTACTCTAATTCATTCTCAATATTGACATCAAAATTATTGTTCTAAGCAATACTGATCTCTGATCTCATCCTTTCCCTTGTTTAAAAGTTGGTTGGTTTCCCAAAGATTCCAACATAGTAAAAACAGGCCATATTTACTGAGTATGCACTATATGCCAAATATTGTTGGAAGCACTTCACATGTATTGTCTAATTAAGTTGGAAGACCAAATTCCTCTAGAATTCCCTGAAATCTGTCCACAGCCCAGCCTCCTGTCCTGCCATTCACACGTACAACTTTTCCTTGCCAAAACTAAATAGGGACATAAATAAAATTTTAAAACCATAAACAGACATATCTTCCTACGTTCTTGCACACCTCTGCACTTTTGCACGTGCTATTCTCCTCTGCCTGGAATTCCCCTTCCCTTAGTTCTCTACCTGGAAAACTCCTACTCGTCCCTAAAAGCCTGTGTCCTACGTGTGAAGCCATCTGCAACTCCCCCAGGCAGACGTTGTCACTCCCTACCCTGCACTTTCATAATACTAAATGTATTCCCTTGGAGCACCTGTCACTTTGCTTAGTAATCCCTTGTCTTCCCCACTAGACTGGGAGCTCCTCAAGGCAATATTTTTTCCTTTCCGTATGTCCCTCAGCAACCTAACATCGCTGACACAGTCAACCCCGGATGCGTGTTTGCTGATGAAAAACTGCACACTGCAGGCTGCATTATTGAGGTCCCCCACCAAGGTGTGACTCTGAGAACGGAAGCTGCCAGTAGGGACCCAGTACTTAGGACTCTAACAGTTCTGTCAATGGCACAATGACCAACTTTCATAAAACACACTGTGGTTCTTTAATCAGCTTTGTTCCTTTAGCAACTTGCATTTTAAGGAACAACAGTAATAGAACTTCATGCTCAGTTAAGACATTGTTCCCTTGTTCAGCGTAAGGTTACGTCTTGGTGGGCCTGGGTGCTGTGAAGATGGAAGTATTGGGAGGAATTGGAGTATCCTTCTGCTGCACCCCCTTTAATGGTCTCTATCCATCACCCACAACCTGTGGAAAATAGCCTCCAAAAGAAGCTATTGGAAAGCTTCACTTGGAAAAGAAGTACTTGATAAAGGAAGACCAAGCACTTATAATTTCTGGTATTTAGTACCCAAATTACCCATCTTCCCAAAAGTCTCCAGCTGTGGGGAATATGACAATAGACCATGAAGTAGGGCAACAGGAAGCTCTTCCACTTCCTGGGAGGTAATTCAGCAAAGATATAAGCAACAAAAGACGTCTAATGCTGTGCTTTTGAAAATTGATTTTTTTTTAATTTGAGATAGGGTTCTAAATAGTAAGTATGTCATGGGGGTGTCTGTCTCATTTGGAAGCCAAGTAAATTTCCTTAAGGCACAATGAGCTAACCATCAAGTAAACTCAACTAAGCAGACAGAGCCCATTTGTTCTGTTGTTTTAATGATCAATTCAGATCTTCCAGCTTCCTGATAAATTGCTTGGTGGTCAATCCAAATTTACCGAGGAGATATATCCATTTGACCTTGCATACTCGTATAGACAAGATATTAGCCATGAGGCCATTCCAAGGAACAAATTCAAATTCTAAGCATAAACACTCTTGAATTGAAGCCCTTTTATATTGAGATGAATAGTATATAAAAATTTTCCTTCCTGCAAAAATCCTCATAAACAAGTGCGGTGTTACTATTTTAAAATTAAAATCATCTTTTTCAGCATCATGACTAGAGATTTTGCAAATAGCCATGTAAATGATTATAAAATAGGAAAAGTGTTTGAAAAGTTGCATTTTGTTAAAATCCTAGCTCGATGCAAATTTTTTCGCTCAACTTCACAATGTATTCAGTTTTTGGTTTGCCCTAATGCCATCCTTTTTTAGGAAACAAAAAATGAGCCATACTTATGTAAAATTCAAGTGCTTCATAAAACCACCATGTTAATAATCCTTGCTTTTTCAAATGTTGTTTTTGGGAAGGTAGCATCTTTTCTCCCAGCCTCCTTAGTTAGCATTTCTCACATGCGACATTTCTCTAAGAGACTGTAGTTAAGAAGCTCAGGATCTTGCAATGATTTTTACCTCTGCTCATGGTTTTCCCGCAGGGAGCCTGCAACACATTCTGGCTATGTTTATGAGATATAAATATCATCTTTTATGAACCTTGATGAGAGAAGCGATTAAACCTAAATAAAAACAAGAAATGCTGGGGAAAGAAAACCCCTTTCACCCTAAGGAATTGAAATATAAGATTTCAACATTTCAAGCATTTGGCCTGAAACAATGTTAGCAAATGCCTTAAAAAGTTGAGATTAAAATACTTCTAATGTCGAATAATCATTTTTCATATACTGGAAGTAAACTTTGGCATTTGATTTTTCATCATCTTTTTTTATTTCTTCACAAATTCCTTGCATCCCATAAAGATTAAAACAGGACTCAGGAATATTTAATTTAAGCATGGGTGGGAAGAAATTGATGTCATCTGTAAGTATGATATTAACACTGTGGCATTTTCATCATTAATTATGCATTTCATGGATATCAAGTGCTCGCTGCATGAATAACATTATATTAATTAATTAATGACATGCCCCATATTATCATCATTCTAGGGCAATATGAGAATAAATTACCAATTTTTCATCATATGTTTTTCTGTCCAGCTTAGTATTAAAATTATCTTGAAGTAAAAATGAGTAATTTCTCACTGTGTGAATGACATTATATGTAGGTAATAAGTTCAGTGACAATTGCATATTACACCCCATTTTCTACCAAATACTAAGTCATTGTTTATTGCTTGGTTTTTCATTGGAGCCCTGTAAATTATATTGAATTACATTGGCAAGTGGGGCTATTACTTTCCATGTAACAGTTCAGCATCTGCTTTTTAGAAAGCATTGCTATTCTTTTCACTTTTTTGTTTTGAGCTCATAAATTTGATCAACAAGCTTGCAAACTGGATACAACATAAATATATTTCATTTTTTTTATACAGTGCGCTAAGCAGATATTTTTCTTGGAGCATGGCTAATTTGATAAGTGTCATTCAAAAGGTCTGTTGCTATTATTTGTTTAATGATTTCTTTGTTTCAGTCTGCTTGGGTTTAACTGAGCCACCTGCTAACATACTACATGCTAGGAATCTGCTTTTTAGAAAGCATTGCTATTCTTTTCACTTTTTTGTTTTGAGCTCATAAATTTGATCAACAAGCTTGCAAACCAGATACAACATAAATATATTTCATTTTTTTTATACAGTGTGCTAAGCAGATTTTTTTTCTTGGAGCATGGCTAATTTGATAAGTGTCATTCAGAAGGTCTGTTGCTATTATTTGTTTGATGATTTCTTTGTTTCAGTCTGCTTGGGTTTAACTTTGAGCCACCTTCTAAAGTACTACATGCTAGGAATATAGAGAGAATAAGGCTTATATTTTTACACATGTACAAGAAGATTTTGGTCTAGAGAAGGAAACTGTAAACACCTAGCTGTAGCACGGTATGATCAGTGCCAGGATGGATGACAAGGGTGTTGGTAGAAATTTCATCTTTCACAAAAGTAGTATTTGAACTTGATCTTGGAAATATTGGAAGATGAGTGGGTTCACCAGATAGAGACCAGATGACACTTCTTTCCATATTTTTATAAGACAGTATATAGCAGAGGTTCTCAGCCCATCCACCGCACGGCTCTATGATGGTGATGAGGCTTGGTCATCACCATGGCCATACCTCTCCATGCCAGGATGGGAGAACAAAACCAGCGCCATCAGCAGCTAATGACTCCATCTTTTTAATGACTCTCCATTCTCCAGCTTTGTGAATCATGGCTGGTCTGGGCGAAGAGGAAAAAGGAGAGAAATTGAAAAGGAGCTCACCCCACCCCCACCCCCACCCCAAAAGAATTATTTTTTACAATAAACCCTTCGTTAACTGGAACGTTTAGATAGCTAATGTTGTCAGCCCTTGCTTCTAGTGCAAGAGACAATGACAAATAACTGCTCCTAAGTATTTATTAAGAAGAGCAAAATCTTCTGGGATCCTGATGGAGCCAGGGTACCTTCCTCAGCCATTTTCTGCAGCAGCACTGGGGCCCAGTGACAAATGCTGTTCATAAAGCATGACTCTGATGTCACTTGGTATTCCAAATATCCAGGAAAGACGTAAGGACCATCAATGAACTGTGCTTAGGCAGGGAGGGAAACAAATGTGTTTATGTACATATATATATATATAAAATATATAGAGATTATAATATGTGTATTATGTGTTATATATAATATTTAGAATTCTTCCTAAATATGTGTATATTATATATTGTGTATATGTATTATATATCTAAGAGGAATAGATATTATGTACTATATATTTGGAATACTTCCTAAATGTGTATTTTTGTATATATTCCTAAATATATATATATTTAGGAAGAATTCCAACTATTACATAATACGTATAAAACATTTTATGTTTTATATATATATATATATATATATATATATATATATATATATGAAGAATTCCAATAAGGATTCCAACAACAACGGGGGGAAAAGTATCATTTAACCATAAAATACACTAATCAAATAATTGAATTAAGTGAAAATTTTGTACCTTTTCCATGCATATCATTATACTAAGGTTACTTAACACACTACCTCATTATCTAGAGGTAATTGAGGTTTTATCATGTAAATATGCAACATTAAACCACTAATGCAGCCCTTGAAAATTACCTTAATTGGAAAAAAAAGTTTTCATTATCTGGGAATCATTACTGACTGACAGATTTCTGATTGCCCTCAAATTTCCCACTACCTTTTTCCTGGCCAGAGCTTCCGCTTCTGGAATTAAGGGTTTTGGAGTAATGGTGACAGAGTGAAAGGAATATAAGAAAAATTGACAGAATCATTACTATGATAGTTATATTAATGGACAAACTTGAAAAGACTCAGAATAAACTGCAGGGCTCATACTACAATAAATAAAGTACCAGTCGTTTTGATAAGCACACAGCTTTAAAGCTAAACGAGTCTGGAAACAGACCCACAACTTCTGAGCAGAGGATGTACACCAGGCACTGTGCTCGGTGCTTCTATTAATATTGTCTTACTTGAGCCTCACAGCAACTCTGGGAGAGAGCTGGCAGCAGGATATTACGGATATAAAGAGCATGAATTTTGGAAATCAGAACTGGACTCAAATTTTGGCTTTGTCACCTACTTTGGCAAGTCTCTAAAATTTCTGATCCTCAGTTGTTTCATGTCTAAGATAGAGATAATTGCCAACCTCTAAGACTGAATGGTAATGTAAATGAGATCATTTGTTTTGAAAAGTCATTTTTTTCGTGTGTGTTTCTTTCCCTCCGACCCTTAGTCTGGCGCTCTTTTCCACTACATCTCTTCTTGTGTTCAACTGAAAATTCAGATATTTCTTTGAACCGTGGTAAAGCCATATTTCCCCCGTCTTAAGTTAGCACAATTGATTTCTTCTGGAGCCTTAATGTAGGGCATTCCATTTATCCCTCCTCATAAATGGGATCATTTTTATGTCAGCGTGGCCTTTCAGCCTGTGGAGGGAATTTTGAATTTTGCATTGGCCTATTACCATACTAAATACCTTCACAGCTTTATGTCATTGAAAAATCTGATAAACATTCCTCTTATGTCTATTTTGAGGCCATTAATGAAAATCTGGAATAGAGCAGAATCCAGGGACAGAGCCCTGTGGCATTCAATCAGTGGTCCCCCTACAGGCTGTGACAGAGTCATTCATCAAGCCTCTTGGGTGTAGATGTACAACCAGCTGTGATTCCACTTATTTTTTTTCTCGCGTAGAGCTCCCCATTGTATAGGTACTGAAAGTCTTCATTGAGTGCTTTGTTGGAATCAGAGACACTATATCTATGGCATTCTCCTGGTCTGTCAACCTCATACTAATAGCTCTGTCAAAAAAAAAGAAATTAATATAGTTTATCAAAAACTCATTTTTTATGAGACCACTGAAGTTTGTAAAGAAGAATGGCTGATGGCACCGGGGTTGTTGCCAGAGAAAAGGCATCTGTCCAGTTGCTGAGCTGTTTCTGGTTGTGGCATTGATGTGACACTGATGAATGAACCAAGTTTCAGGGGTAGGCTCAGCCCTTCCGGTGCAGAAACTGGACTTAAAACACTGAATGGGGTCCCATTTATTGGGACTCATTGTATGCCAGGCACTGTGATAAGTGCTTTTCGTATATCTCATTTAATGCAGACACTATAGTAGTGTACGAGAACATACTGTTTTTAACCCCATGATTTTGAATGAATTACGTAGGTGAAGCCGAGAGAGTTTAAATAATTGGCCCGAAGTCATATATACTAGTAAGTGTCAGAGTCAAGGCTCACACCCGTCACTCTAACACTAAGCCCTGCTCTTAATCACTGCGCCTCCAGAGCAGGTTCTTTTGCCTCAGTGGTGCTGAATTTATTGACAAGAGAAGAGCGTATCAAAATTCCCAATCTGTCAATGAAGGGTGACCAAAGCTCCCCCACCCCCCATCTTCAACTGTTCCTTTCCTGGCACTGGCTACCGAGGAGATTGACTCTGTGATTACTGCTTCCTGATTCACGTGCTGTTGGAAGAAAGGCAATTTTGAGGGGTGTCTCATTTGGATCAAGACAAGGACCAGTGAAACAGCAGCCGCCCAATGGCAGAGCACACCTCTTAAGTCCACAAAGAGTGTACTTACTCCAGATTCAAGCTCGCTCTCCCGTCAGTACTGCCAAGGCTCGGCTTGCTAATTGTCTTTTATCTGTTGTTTCATTGCTTGAATCTGCCCTCTACTCTTGCTTCCATGCTCACCCCACCCTGACACATACCTTCTTTGTTTAGTTGGGTTTCAGTGTCACTGATTAAACGATAGTCAAATTGCCAGTCTATTATTCTATTGGCTCTTTCTGGGCCAGAAAGTCATTCTGTCTCCATTCTCTCTGTTGGTGTGATTAGTTTGGTGCTTAGAAGGCCGCCTTATGCCCTCGTGCCTGAGGGAATCTCATTATCACTGCCTGTTCTTACCCCTACAGAACCCATGCTGGCTCCTAGGGGTCACTACACTCTTGACAAACATTCACAAACCGTTTGCTGGAAGCATTTAGAAAGCATAAACATTTTTACCAGAGTGTCAGAGCTAGGAGGATTAAGACTTAAAATATAGATGTGGGGAAGTCATAGGTACTAATTTATTGTATACATATAACAAAGAATGTCCAAGAATAGCCTACTCACCCATTAGCCTATAGTTAAACAACACTAGGCACTCAGAGCAAAGCTTCATTTTGGGTCACGTTTCCCTTGAAACATGCTGGACACCTTCTCGTTTACGTGTTGCTCACCCTTTAGTCCAGCTAGTAAAAGGTACATTCCAGGAGGACAGTAGTTTCTGTCTGGAGCAGCCTGAATTATAGCCTTCAGGAATGGCCTTACTTATTCTACACTTGTTGAATACTGAGTGCTTTCTCACAGTATTATTCATTTTTAACAGCTTTATTGCAATATAATTACAGATCATAAAAATCACCCATTTTAAGTATCCAGTTCAGTGAGTTTTAGTAAATTTATGCAGTTGTCCAACCATCCATGCAACCCAGTTTTATAACATTTCCATCACCCTGAAAAGTTCCCTGATGGCCTTTGCAGTCAATCTTCACTCCCATTCCTACCCCAGGCAATCTAGCCTAGGCACCCATTCACCTGATCTGCTTTCTTCTGATATGGTTTTATATTTTCTAGAGACGTCATATAAATGGAATCACACAACATGTAATCGTACGTGTCTAGCATAATGTTTCTGAGCAATGCTGTAGCGTATATCTGTAGTCCCTTTTATTACTAAATAGTATTCCATTGCATTGAAAATAATACATTTTACTTAGTATCTATTCACCAGCTGATTAAACTGTAGTCAAATTGCTAGTCTATTGTTTCTGGCATTTGGATTATTCCCCGTTTTCAACTATTACGAATAATGCTGTTTGAACATCCATTTACAAATCTTTTTGTGGCTATATGTTTTTATTTCTCTTGAGCTGCTACCTAGGAGTGGACTTGCTGGGTCATAGGGTAAGAAACTGGGTCATAATGTGCGATATTGGCAGTTCTCCAAAAAATGGATCTACCGTTTTACGTTTTCACTAGCAAAATGAGGGTTGCAGTTTTTCCACATCCTCACCAGCACTTGGTATTGTCTTTCTCACTTTAGCCATTCTAATGGGTATATAGTGATTCCCAGTTTTATTCTGTTATGTGATGATTCTCCAGGAGATAAGGAAGCAGGTACGGATGGAGGTGAGGAAACAATGGGAAAAGGGGATTATGAAAAAAACCTGTCTCTTATTATCATCCTGCTTCCTCATCTTGAGCCTGTCCTTGGGACTAACATCTGCCTTCCTTAGAAATACTTTTTTAAGCCCTTAACATCCTTTTTCCCTCCACACCTGGGCTGAAATACCATAATGCCCAATTTTAAAGCCCAGTAATAGCTTACTAGGCTAAGTAAAATCCATGGATGCATTTTTTTAAAGTTACATTTTAGCTTGTTTCAGATAGATTTTTACCTCCTCCCACACCAAATTCTTTTATCAGAGTTGCTGACAAGAAACAGAACTGACTTGTTTGAATTCATTGCCTTTTCCCCTATTCAACCCTCTGATGAAAGGTGTTACATGCCGTTAAAGTAGCTAAACAGCACAAAGGAGGCCATTTATAATCCCCAAATTGAATAATCCAGCCGTCACTTAACCTAGGACTGTCTCTGGAGATTCAATTTGTCTTAAAGCTTCTCTTTACAAATATATGTGTATTTACATATTTTACATATTTCAGTTTAATTTATATGTGGACATGTGTTAATATTGAATTTTGTTAAATATAATTTTATTTATGAGACTGAGAACATCAATCATACACTACTATAATAGATCATAAGTTTTTTGGTGTTTTTTTTTTTAACTTTTATTTATTTAAATGTGTTTTTCCAGGGCCCATCAGCTCCAAGTCAAGTAGTTGTTTCAATCAAGTAGCTGTGGAGGGCAGCAGCTCACAGTGGCCCAAGTGGGGATCGAACTGGCGACATTGTTATTAAGAGCACCGCCTCTAACCAACCGAGCTGACCAGCTGCCCCAATAGATCATAAGTTTTCAGATCTCAAAAACTGAAAGGAAATAAGTTGAGAAATACCCTCAATAGATAAATACCCTGCATGGTTTGCAAAATAAGCAAAACTTTGTCCTCTCTACTTCTTAAGATGCAGAGCATCCTTATGTAGTAATAATACTGCAAAGAGATTTGCAGATTTCAAATGCTATTTATTAGCCCATAATCATGTCTCCGAGAATAACTTGAGATGTGGGATATGTCACATATTTCCCACTTTCTTTTGTAACAGAATTTTCCTTCCGTAATCCCCATGACTGGGTTATTGAGCAATGCAAACCAAATTTCTCCTGTGAAAACCCAAATTTGCAGCAAGCTGTACTTAAAAGTAACTTACAGGGAAATTAGTTAGGAACTGATTGGTTTGTTTGTTTGTATTTTTTTTAATCTTCTGGAGTAATGTTTATGTGAAAATATAATCAGAAAATTAGTACCTTCATCAAGAGGTAATTCAGAGAGCTTCACAAATAAACCTGAGATTCTCCTTGATTACAAAAGGCTTTCTACCTCCAGAACCCTTAAATGCGCAGAGGCAATTATACCATTAAGGTCTCTTCCCCATGCAAGGATCATCTCATTTCCTCATAATTAGCATTTGCTATTTATTGAAACAGACTATATTCAGAAAACACACACACACCCCTGCCTCCTCTCACTTACTCTCTCCCCCTTTTCCACTGCCCCTTGCTCTCTCTGGACCTATATTTTTTGTTTTTGTTTCCTTCCCATAGGTTAACACAGTTGCATTTTGTTGGCATGTCATACAAACTGTTATTTGCTTTGAAAGGTAAGAAGGAAAAGGAAATTTGGAAAACCTAGTCAGAGGAATTTTTTTTCCTTGCATGAAGTGTTAGAGGTAAAGGAAAGGAGATACAGATGGTGGTAGGTAAGGAAGTTTTACATCACCCATGGCAAGACTGTGTAAACGAATTGAGGTGCTAACGCTCAGAAGGAATGGAAAAGCGTTGAGAGTAGGAAGGGAAGGAAATAGGATGTGGGTGTTCTCTTCCTTTCCTCTTTGCCTTTCAAAGACTCTCCCCCACTTCCTTGGTTGTCTACTGTGTAAGGGATGAGATCTGATGTTCCAGGGTGTCCCTTGAAGGTGTACTTGTGTGCTAGATGTTGTGAGGGTCCCCAGGATCCAATGTCATTGTATCTGACATATACAGAGCTTGTAGTCTGGATGAATGCTAGAGAACTTCAGAGAAAAAGAGGTTGTTGTCATCCAAGGTGAGCAAGGAAGGCTTTAGGTGGATCTTGGTTTCATCCTTGCAAGAATCTAATGAAAAGGAGGGAAAAGACATTCTAGAATACGCAGAGGTATTGTGTGGGCGAAAGAGATGTACATGGCACAGTTGAAGACATGGAGGAGATTTGGCTGGAATTAAAGACATTTTAGATAAAAGGAGAGAGAGCTGGAAAGGCATGGTTCTTGGTCTAATACCTACCCAGAGATAGCCATGATAGCACATTTAAATAAAACAAAAATAATATTTAAAATTTTGCTGTTAGGGTTATTCAAGGATAGAGTAAGAAAGGTTTAAGTTTCTGTTACACTAAAAAGAGAAATAATGCCATAGTTCAGTGCTTTATAATTTCCAGAGCAGCTTCCTAATCATTCTTATTGAAGCTACAGAAATCTCTTTTAGTCTTAGAAGGCTGTGTAGACATATATATTTATATAGATAGATGAATAGATGTTAGGTAGTGGGTGGGTGGATGGATGGATGGATAATAGATAGAAGTATCTGCACACACATATTTTTTCATATTTTTCCACCTACTGGATAGAGAGCCCAAGAGGACTGAATATATTTTTCTTTATGACTCACAAATTCATAGCATAGTGGTTATGTGGGAAAGACACTCAGTAAATGTTTGTTTATTGTCCCTTTAATATCACAACTCAAAGCTGTTAAAAGACCACTCAGAAGAGTCAGAGGAAGAACCAAATATCATGATTTTCTGCTTCAGGTCCTTCTGTCCACCATACTATTACCAGACATAGATTATTACAGTCCAAGAAATAAGAGAGAAAATGTCACAGTCAAAAATCAGATGCAAGTTCAAATGAGGCTTTCTGGAATTGCGGGAGTTGAAATTGGATGACACATAGGCACTTTTGCTTTGATGCTCTCCGGGGGAAAGTGTTTAGAAATTATAAGCAGGAAAGGGGGAAAATCCTTCACATTTCATTGCAATTTTAGTTCTGCAGATGTGAACAAAGCAAATAAACTCCCACCTCAACTTCCCTTCTGGACATTTAAGACCACCAGAGCTCCTCAGAACACTTGCAGTTTTGTTGGAAGAAGCCACTTTGAAGTTAGAGGAGCCCTCCGGATGTGTACGGAAGCTGCTGTCCTTAGTTAGCAAATATCTAGGAAAGAAAAGGGGCAACAGTCTGCCCCTTAAAAATGGAAAGGGGATTCCGAATGCAGGACAAACCTGCTTCATCCTCAATACCATTTAAATAAAAGTAAAATAAAAATCTCTCCCTAAACAAAAACCCAGAATAAAAAGGATGCAGTCCCCTGGCGGTGATAACTAGATTCACTCGTGTGCTAAGTAGTGCTGCCTGTGAAATCCCTGGAGGATTCCAGCTACATGTGTTATTTCACGTCTGTCAGCTAAATCTGAACTCCGGAATATGACAAATGCAAAATGTGACACTGAGGAAGATTATGTGCATTTGCGATTTTCCCTGGAGGACTTGGTCCAGCCGGCAATAAATGGATTGAGATTTCATGCGGAACGTGGAGACAGAGTGTCGCTACATGACTTTTCTTCATGAGTCATGTGCATTCTTGCAGTTTTCTTTGGTGTTTTTCATTGTGTTTATGCATACATGGCAATGAAAATGGAAATTGTAGGGGATAGGACTTTTTTAAGGACATGGAATGTTTGATATCCAGAAAAAGAAGCACAAACTAAATTTCCAACAAAAAGGGAAACGGTTAGTGAATTACGACATGCTTCTCTAAAGTGATAATATGGTAATATGGAGTTACTTAAAATGTCTACTAAGAGTTAAATACGTAGCTAAGTTCCTTAACTTTAATAATGGGTGAAAAAATGAAGGTGAAAATTGTACTTACATTCTGGCCACCACAAAACATAATCATGGGGACAAAGTGAAAGGAAATAAGCCTAAATGCTACTAGCCTCTGGAGAACTTGTTCTCCTATTTGTTTTCTGTATTTTTTGTCTCTACAATGGGAGAACGGTATTGTTATTTTAATCAAAACATTAATTTTTTTTTAAAAGCAGATAAAGAGAAAAAAATGTTTGATTCACATCATGTTAAATTTAACAGGTTTAATTTATATTACATTAAATTTAAGAAGGAAAAACAAGTCTAAGTTGACTGACTTGCAGTGTTGCTGTGACATGTATTCTGAGGTGAGCGATTCAGTGCAAGGATGTCATGATATTGTCTGGCAGAATTCCCACAGCTAAACCCAGAAACATAAATGGCAGTGACATAATATTATAGCATTGTCACTCAGCACAGTTATTCTATTGCCGGGATTTTTGATGTGGTTTCTGAAGTTGTCCTGTTTAATTGAAAGTGGGGAGAATTCCTAGAGACAGCTGCTATGATGGATGATACCAATATGAGGCAGGCCTGTGTTCTTTCAACAATATTCCTTGCCTTTGACCCACATTTCTCATGATAGGTGTCTTAAAAACCATTAAGAAAACATGCAATACCTTTTATTTCTTATCTGTTGGAACCACATCCTTCTGCTCATGTGTATAATAATTTTTTCTTAGTTAATGATTTGACAATGTAGTTATTTGTGCCCAATCCCTCTAAGTTTCTCCTTTGAATCCTCCAAATAATTTGTGGCAGAAACTCAATATTGTTTCTTTGAATTGAACTGAATTGTGTCAATATCTTAGAATAACTGAATCTCCAATATATTACCATTATTTTAGTCTTACTCCCTTGGGTTCCTTGTAGATGCACTTAGCTTTCACCTAAGCAATAATGAAAAATGTACAGAGTTTTTCTCTACCACAGTTACCATTGCTCTGGCTTTTTGAACACTACTAAAGGTTTATAAACTGACTGGTCATCAGCTATGGTGCTTGGGATGGTAGGATTCCACTACTTCCCTATCTGCTTACAACAATAATCAGCTGTTAAGCTGTTCTCTGTCAAGGCAAACCCAATTGCTTTTGGACTTGACTTTCCTATAATGACTATCTTTCTTTGGAATATTCTCTGCTATTGTCTTGCTGATTGGATTTCATATTGTCAGTTTTGGGGGTTTTGAAGCCAAATGTCACCCTCCCTTCCACTCTAGTATTAGCCACCTTGGATTGATTTAGGGTTGATGAGGACTTCCTGTTCTTTGTCTATACAGATTTCCCCCAATATCTGAAAGTAGAGCGTTCCCAGGAAATGGCTTAAAGCAAAGAAGAATTTACCTTAGGACACGTTTTTGCTAACGGATGCACAAAATAATGAAGACAAAGCACAGATGCTCACAGACACAGGTCAAGGCTATGGCGGCTTGATGCTGAGATGCCGAGTGTGGTTCCCAGGGAAGGAGCTTGGTGGGGTCACTCTAGCTGCTCATGGCGCACCTGCCTCTATAACATCTCTGTGCAAAACAAACACTGAATGCTATTTTCGATTTTCGCCTTTTTTATTTTTATTTTTGTAAAAGCGAAAATCCCCTTCAGGTTTCTTTCAGTTAGCAAAAACAGGTACTAATGTAGATCTTTCGTAAGAGCAAAGTAGCGTAAAGCAAACTCGAAAAGTGAGGGTATCTGTATATGCATTTCACAGGGAATTCTGTGAGGTAACTGCCTGAGCTCTTTTGGTCTGGCTTTGACACGGCTATAAGCCTCGTCCAAAACTGAAGCTGTCTTATTTTAATGTTTTTCAGCTAGTCAAGACCCAGTATAAATGTTTTGAACATGACAACTCATAAAGCCCCATCTTAAGATGCATCTCGTGATGGTATAACCGATAGTGTAGCTAAGGTGCAGAGGTTAATAACCAAGAAGAAGAGCACGGTAGGTGGTAAAGAGCAGGCTAAGAATCGGGTGCGACAATGTGACATATAGATGATGGATCACAGAATTGTACACCTGAAACCTATGGAACTTTACTAACCATTGTCACCCCAATAAACTTTAATTAGAAAAACAAAACAAAACAAAAGAATCAGGTGTGAACACGAGCCAGGATACCTCTTAGCGATGTGACCACAGACAAGTTACTCAGGATTTCTGAGTTTTGCGTCTCTAAAATGGGAATGATAATGTTATTTTAAGAATTAAATGAGACATTTATACACATATACCATGTTTCCTCGAAAATAAGACCTAGCCAATCAGCGCTAATGCATCTTTTTGAGCAAAAATTAATATAAGACCCGGTTTTATTTTACTATAAGACCAGGTCTATAATATAATATAATATAATATAATATAATATAATATAATATAATATAATACTGAATCTTATATTAATTTTTGCTCCAAAAGACACATTAGAACTGATTGTCCGGCTAAGTTTTATTTTCGGGGAAACACAGTATAATGCACTTAGCTCAGTTTCTAGCACAACGAGAACATAGTAAATGTTCAATAAATGATAGTTATCCGATTACTTTCTTCTGTGATTTGGGATCATTTCTGATAAATAAGGAGATCTATCCAAATGTTCTTGATGTGAGTTATCGTTCTTTGTTAATTTGTTCTATCTCTCTGTCCGTCTATCTAATCATCCATCCTCTTCTGGGCAGTTCTTTGGAGGAGGCAGGTATGGAGCTCCAGTGTAGAAGAATGGCTCAGCTTACCTCCTGTCGGAGACTAACTGGTGTACATGGAAGAATAGTATACATTCTTTGAGATTCGGTCTAGTATTAAACAAATAGCTAGAAACCAGATCCATTTCTACCAGTACATGTCACTTCAATGAGGGCTTTTCCAAGGTTAGCTACATCTCTTCATGCAAGGTGCCAGTGAATTTTTTTGACATGATTAATTGTAAAAATTATTAAGTCCCTTTTTTTCTGGATCAGGATTTCCATGCATCCTTTGAGTCCATTAGCTGGAATAAGCACATGACGAAGGTTGCATCTCTTATGTGCCAAGCACCGTGCTGGTTATTCTCACAATTTCACTCATCATCTTCCCAACATTTGATATTGTCATTAAGTTCCTCACTTTATAGGTGAGAAAACTGAAACCAAACGAGTCAGGTAACTTGCCCACAATTGAGTTGTGGGAATAAACCCAAAGCAGCAATGGAGGTTCTACCAGCTCGATTTTACCACAGTTATTTGTTGTTTAGTGTCAGTTATTCTCAAAATAATTTTAAATGTCTGTATTACTATGAAAACGTTTCTTAGCAGGACTCGGGGCTCCAAGCTAGCACCATCAGCATCAGATCCCATTACCTACTGGGAAAAAGCCAGTGGGGTTTTATGGGAAATATTCATATCCAGTAAAAGCCTTTGGCAAAGTAATTGAGAATAAGAGTAAGGGAGAATAATAAAATGTAGTGTTTTTAGACTTACAAAATACATTTGAAAAGGTTAATGTATTTTTCTGAGATGGGGGAATTCTTTGATCTTGAGGCTTTAAAAAAAAAAGAAACAAACGTGGGACTATAAAGGCATTTCTCTGGATCATGCAAACAATGTTGGTTGCCTGCAAGTAAACAGCAATGGAACCACACTTACTTAGCATGTTGTCAATCATCTGAAAGAAGGAGTGTATGGTGAAATTCCCAGATTTGCAAAAACTGCCAAGCTCCTCCAGATAGTGAAATGCCAAGCTGACTAATACAAGGGCAGAAAGGTAATACGGGGCTATAGGAGTGAGCGGGGGGATGGCAGATTGGCTTCTGCATGGACAACTGTAAGACAAGGAATTTAGGGAGAAATAATTCAAACCGTCCTTCCAAGATTAAAGGGCTTTGAACTATCAGCTATAGCAAAATTAAGAGATTTTTACTGTCGGTGTACATTTTTCTCCATAGTTACTCCTACCGTGGGTAAAAGGCCAGCCAGAAATCAGGAGTGCTTAGAAAGGGCATTTAAAAGAGGGATTAAAAGCAGAAAATAGTATCCTGCTCCAATGTAAAGCCAGATTCACTTATACCTGCAATATTATGAGCAACTTGTTCAACAAACATTAAGCAGTTGTGCTAGGGTGGGAGAAGATACAGAGAAAGTCAACGGAAATGATCTGTGGGAAAGAGGACCTGCTTTATGAAAACAAACTGCAAAGATTAGGATTCATCAGCCTGGGAGGATGAAGGTTTATAAAATCGTTGGGATATGGTGCATGGGGACATTCTAGTTTAAATGCTATTTTGAAATCTAAATAAATTTAGGCAGAAAACCCAATAAGCTAATTGACAAATAAGCAAATAAAAATCCAAGCTAGCACAGGATGAAACGCCTAAAGAAATGCCCATCCCTTCCTTTTAAAATTTGGAAAGAGAAAAAAAATGTTTTAAATAAAACATTTACACAATGGGTACTTTGGGAACTCATTACCCAACAAGAGTTGTTATATTCTGGAACTACACATGGGCAGAGAAGAGGTAAATACATTTCTTATGAATGGATTTATATGTTGTTTTAAAAAGTTGGTGATATTTGGAGATGTTTGCAGTTTACCTTGGGGTAGAACAAGCTTTGAAACAACAAACCTGATTCAAATTCCAGAGCCTCCATGCACTAGCTCTTGGATAGGCACCTTCGCCACTCTGAACCTCTGTCTCATCTGTAAAGTGAGAAGAACCCCTTCGAGATAAGGATGCTGGGAGGATTGAAAGGGGCAGCCTTTGTAAAGCTCCAGGAAGGGGTGGGGACTGAGGCTCTTTTCAAATGTTGATTCCCTTTGCAGCACTGTGAGACTCAAAATCCCATCCTGGGGAGACTCTGAGTCTCCCCCAAGTAGAAACTGCTTGATTATAACCCTACTCTGCTACTTTTATCTATATTAACATTTATTCTTTCATATTCATTGAGTCCCTATTATTTCAAGTGTTGCTTTAGGCATTTGGGAAATAAGTGATGTATACCAGGGCCCTGCTCTCAGGAAGCTTACCTGAGAAAGGCACACCAACACTAAACTTGTAAATAAAGTTATTTCAGAAAATGATGAAAAGAACATAGGGTAGAGCGCGAGCGGGTTGCGGGCACAGTTCTTTCACTGAGGCGGGGACAGGGTGGAGGGCAGGCCTTTCTGAGGAGACAACACTTGTGCAGTCTGGAGGGACAAGAAGGCATCATTTGAAGATCTCAGGGGGAGCATTCTAGGCAGATGGACAAACGGGGTGAGGCCCCAAGGCGAGAATAAGCAGACGGCTAGTGTGACTGAGTCTCCTGAATGAAGGGGAGAGAGGCAGGGACACAGTGACAGACAGCAACCAGCCGTGTTGGGCCTTGAGGCCAGGTTAGGACTCCGATTTTATTCTAAGAGCAATAGCAAGCTACGGGAGAATTCGGATGGTGAGGGCTAAGGCTCAGCTTGTACTTAGTAAAAGGTCTTGCGGCTGCTGGGTAGAGAATGGGACTCTAGGGCTGCTTGAGTAAAAGCACTGTCTCTGCTTTCTCTCCCTAACCCCACTACTTTGCCCCTTGAGACTTTCTCCATGTTACTCCCTTCTCCCTGGACTTGAAGGGCCACACTGATTTCCTACCACATTCCATGGTGCAGAGATAAACTGCACAAATCTCTTTTCATTCCTTCATCTTTTAGTACATACAAAAATTACTTATCTCAAATGAAATATTTAACCTAAATATATGTCGTTTCAGGTTTTAAAAATCAGTTTGATTGGCCACAGGAAACGTATTTTGGCATCTCTGGGAGACAGGCTGCACGAGGACCCACCACAGAAGCCCCCTCGGTCCATCACCCTCAGGGTAAGTGCTCAGCACATTCATGGCGTTCTGTACTCTTACCCCCAAATTTATTTTGGGCAATACAATGAAATGACTGAAGCGTTGGGTCAGGAAGTACAGGCTGTTTTCCACATAGCTTACCTAAGCCGTGTAAGAGAACAATCTCACTTTTGGTTGTGTTTTATAAAACAAGATTTTTTTTCCCTCCATTGGTTAAATATATATTTTTGAGATTTAGATACACATCTGACAAACCACCACCTTTAAAGAGCCACTCCCGCTACTGCCATCCCACGCTCCCATCTACACCAGGAGAGAGGAAATGAGTTTTCTGTGAAACTCCTCAAACCCACAGAAAGAAAACCGATCAGGGACTACAGTTAAGTAAAGATCAATTTAAAATTAACCTTGGGGTCTTCTGTTTTTTAAGAAAGTAAAAATTTCCCAGATTTACTCACTTCATAAATTAAGAATAGAGAATCTAGAATTTTATTTAATAAACTCTTTCAGCTAGATTTTAGAATTATGGGGTGGCAACACTAGAGAGAAACCCTAGATGAGGGAGAGAGAAACCCTAGATGAGGGAGAAAGAACGAAAGTGGAAGGGGAAGGAAGGCAAGAGCAGAGAGAAGGAGAAAATGCGAGAGATGATTGCCAGGCAGAATGGAATGGGGAGGTGTAGCCAACAGTCGCTGGGTTTCGTGAGGCGGAAAGAAACTTTCTAAAATTCATCAAAAAGCTGAGATCTCCATGACCGTTGGAGACTTTCAACTCTGTTCTCTTTATTCAGCCCTGCACTTGCTTGCTTCTGATTCCCTTTCTGCAACTGTCAGAAAAGGTCATGATAATAAATGATGAACACCACCAGCATGGCACTTAGCCGTAACTGCCAGCAATGAAATGCAGTAGAATGTCTCGTATCAGTGAACTTGAGCAAACAGCATAACCACTGTAAGCGTAGCAGAGGGTCGGGCAGGAGAGGAGCTGTTAAGATTTGAGTCTGATTCAGTTTTAAGGAAGGAAATGCACTAAGATTTCAGGAAATGTAAGAGAATTGGCTCCAGGATGGAACCCTAAGGGAAATTGATTATTGGGGCAATTGGGATACACTGGGACATTTGGAGGCTAGTTGAGGGTGTTGGGAGTAATAAAGTAGAATAGGACCTATTTTTCTCTCTCAATAAGAGGAGCTTCAAATAAATTGGGAGGAAAATGAGGCTGAAAATGGATTATTATTTTGCCTTCATTTTGCTACACGAAAGGGGAGAAAGCTATAGCTACCATCAGTGTAAGCATCCTAAAATAACTCTTTAGAGTAGCCATTTCCTGCTACTTTACTCTCTTTCCTTCCCCTTCTGAACCTGACCCTCTGGCTCCCTGGAAGAGATTTGGGTAATGACCGAGATCCCAAGAAAAAGTACAGAACCTTAATTTGTCAGAAGAGGTCCGGAACATCTGGGGGAGACCCGGGAATCAGCATGATCCAATCCTCCTCTTATTTGCAAACACTAGAGCCCAGCTGTCTGCCACCCCTTGTCTTATCTCTGACCAGTTCCCTTCAGCTCGACGCATCCTCTGTCATATGCATTACTCTGCCGTCTGTACATGTGACTTGCTGTGTTTCCATGCTGTGTCCTCTTCCCCACCTGATTGCCAGATCACTCTGTGATGGAGGATCAAGACCCATTGGTTCCCATTTAAGCTTTCTCATCATGGCGTCTACCATAGTGAGGACACTCTGTCCCCATGAAGACACAGCTCCTTCCCTTGTAAACACAGGTGACAGCATCAGGGTTGCCCGACACTTGTGTGTTCTCCCCTGAGATCACCCATAGTGCTGGTTTAAGAAAACAGCCTGATTCTTTATACTTTAAACTTTGACCTGAAAGACTTAGGGGAAAAAGTATGAACTCGATCGGCCATTAATAACGTGGTGGAGTGTCATCCATTCCTTAGCAGTTGATTCAAAAATGACTCCCCACCCCCGCAGTTTGTCTTGTCAGTATTTCACGATTTTGCAACCAAAGGTTAGCCGCAAAAATATGGTATTTACTTCATGATGTATTTCCATTCAGGAACCCAGTGGTAATCACACTCCTCCTCAGTTGTCTCCATCACTTAGCCAAAGCACTTACACCACTGGTGGCTCCCTAGACGTTCCTCACATTATCATGCAGGGCGATGCAAGGAGGAGAAGAAATGAAAACTACTTTGATGATATTCCCCGATCAAAACTGGAGAGGCAGATGGCTCAGGTAAGGTGTTAAAAGCCTCTGTGACGTTTCTTTTGCCTTTTACCCATATCAAGTAATGCCTTCTAATATTGAACAATAGCTTACAGTGGATGATGCCTGTTGTCCACCCCAACTGGAATTTGACCACTTTATATCATGGTTTTCATGTCCTGCTCGCTTGAACTAGACTGGAACAGACCTTTCTGGGAATGGAAGGTATACACAGATCTTTATCCTCCATTCCTGCTGAAGAAATTATGTCTGATTTCATTGTACCCAGAAAGTCTTTCCTCTAAAGGGAATAATACTGAACAAGAATCGAATCATGATGAAAATGAATAATAAAAGTCTGGATTATGAAACATAACTCGGCTGGATGACAGGGCAGAATTTGGGGGGAAGTATTAACTCCGAGTAATGTTAACTGCCTCCCACATGTACACATTTGTATAGAATTATACTCTTGGGACTAGTTGCATCATCTCATGTGCTCACCTTGAGTAGTTAAAAATGATGATGCTGCCTGACACAAATAACTAAAGAGGGAGATCTGTGACGTTCAGAAGAGGGAGATCTGTCACTTTCCATGGTTTTGGTGTGGAAGTCCATCTCTGGCCTGTCCTTAGCTTGCTGCTCAGAAACTCGAGTCAGCCAAACAGTGGTGCTGTCCTTACAGCATATTCAGATGGGCAGCTCACTCTGCCATTTCGCCCTGAGCTTTTAAGCTATGGACTTGTTGACAACTATTGGCAGATTCAACTCTTTTCATCTTCATTCTAGGTTCAGACCGATGTGTTAAGAGGTTTCTCTCTGCCTCCCACACCTAAGATGAAAATCTCGAGGTGAAAATTTGACTGTAATTGCTTCGCCTTGGTTGTTAAATATTTTTCTCAACTGTTTGATGAGATTTCGTTTCTGTTTTTAAAAGCATTTGGTAAACATTCTATGATGCCGCTCACAAAAGAAAAATGTGAAGAGAATGTTCTGGAAACTATTGCAGGCTGTTCTGCCTGCAAATGCCCTGGAGAGAAATGGCCTGGGACATTGCCTCTGTTTTTTTAGCTTTCTCAATTTTGAATTGTTGTTTGTGCAAGGAATGGCAATGTTGGGATTATGGAGAATCTGTTATAGAAGGGAGATGGAAAATGTTAGGAGAGACAAGAAAAGAATAATTTTCCGGTTCTCTCTTGTTAAGTATTGTGTTTTAATCCTTATTACTGTTTTCCCTGATGTTCTTTTAAACAGAGTCTGAAAGCTTTTTTTCCCCAAACTCTTTGTATATTTCCTACTACTTGTTAATATTTGTGGACCAAGTATGTGGTTAACTATTTCTAATGACAGCATTTCAGAGCCATGATTTGTCTTAACCTTGAACCATGTAGTCTTTATGTATTAACACGTTGCGTACGGCGGGGTTTAAATCCCTCATACCCCTCTGTTCCGGCAGGTTTTTAAAAGAAACTACTTTAAAATGCACTCTTCTCTTTAAAGCATAAATGCTTCTATGTCATTTATTATTTTTCTATAAATAATAGATTCTACAAATAAATTATTCTATAAATAATTATTCTACAAATAATTCAATAAAATATGGAAAGTAAAAAGAGTCAACAGTAAAAATGAGAATTCTCATTATCCGTCCTTAACGCATGGCTCAGAAAAAAACGAAGATTCTCATGATCCGTACGCAATGTGTTAATACAAGCTGGGCCTTTTCTGAACCCTTCTGTTCTCTGGGTAAGGAAGAACCATGCGTTGTTAATGAGCATTAGCTATTATTGACTATGCCAACTTCAGGAACAGAATCACCTCTCTCAGGTGCTCGTGTAATTTATGAAGTTTCTCCGCATAGTACAGTTTTTTCAAAGAGGAAATTAATTACTCTTCCACCTATGTGTGAACACTCGGATGTTATCTAACAAGATTGCTCTCTTCCTTTCTTTATGAGATTCACGAAGTAGGAGCAGTAATACCGTTTGAATTGTCTAGATCTTTTTCTTGTCAGTGCAATCATAATGCCTTGCTTTCAAGAATTGTGTTGCTCTTGAGGAAATTGACTGAACTTGTATCTGGCCAGGTGAGAAAGGCCCAAAAGCAGAAAGAGGAGTGAGATAAGCAGGTGGATAGGATTTGGTGACTTATGGTGACCTGTGTGAATGTGCTTGTTCACCCCACGTGTAGTCACAGTGATCAAATGACTGATACAGAACCAGGATTCCATCAAGAACCAGGAGCTTATTAGAAATTTTCTTAAACCCTACTGTTTGATACAGCACTTTTGCTGCAGAGAAAATAAGAGATGGCACTACAGGAATCTGATCAATAAGAAAAAGGGACTCTGGGATTACAACTATTTAGGTTACATTAATTGTAGCCTTGGAAATGCCAAAAATCGTGGAGAAATGAACACGTGTGTACCTCTTAAAAGTACTGCCATTTCAAAGCTTTAACCTGTCAAGATATTAAATACTCGGTAATTTTGTTGTTAAACAGTGTTATTTATGTGACTTTTCCACCACTCAACCACTCAATTGATGTTTTTTCTTATTCTTCCTTTTTTCCTTTTTTTTTTTTGGTCATTTGCTATAATACATTTTAAATCCATTTGCTTTTTTAAACCTGTCATACTCTCTCTAAACCACATTTCCCCCCCAAAGTTATGTGCTTAGGCAATAGAGTCTTCCTGAATGAAGACTTGCGTTAGCAATCAAAATCCCTTTAAGCAGACAACTACTTACATCTCCTTCCTTTCCACCAGGAGCTCAGTCCCTGTGGTTCTTTCCCAAGGGATTTCTCCCAAGAGGCTTACTGTAGCTTGGTGAATGCATGCCTAACCAGTCTGTTTCTTGCTAAGTCACAGAAGTCCATCCTCAGAGTTCCTTTCCTACTTGCTAAAAGAAAGGAAAATGCAGTTACTAGAAAATCACCAGGACAAATCCATGTTCTCAGAAACCCCGTACTTTTTCAAGTTTATCTGAGCTCCCACTAGAGTGGTTTGGAATCCCAGCCATAGGCCAGAAACCTTAAGTTCTTGGTAGTTGCAATAACTCATAGGAGTTTTGCCTTCTTACGATCTGCTCAGTAGATGTTTGCAGATGCTCTGCTTAACTTGGAAAACCAGTGCTTACAGTTGAATTAAGATAAATTTAATGTCCATTCCACCTATTAAGCTTATTTGTTGGAAAATATTTTTAAAAACACTAGAGTTATGTTTAATTACTTGTTTTCAATTTGACCCAATTTTTAAAATACATGTCTTGGAATATAGGGGATTTGCAAAAATTGTAGCTGTTGTTTGCTTTTATTCTGATATTAACAATATTCTGGCCTCAAATTGTCTTAGATGAATATGTGAGAAACAAAATTGAGTTTAGTACTAGTAGCAGTTTTTAAAATAATGAATGTAATGATAGAAACACATTTAAACAATGGGTTTCCTATTATGCTAAAAACGTAGGTTTTCTGGCCTATAATTCTAAATTGGACACATTAGCTCAGAAGTTCTGATATGCTCCCCTATTTCCATACCTCTAACAAATGTTGCACACACATTTATATAATAATACCTTAATGCATATAGAGCTTTTAAATTTTCCAAGTATTCACACCTGTTGTCTCATTTTAGCACAAACAAGGTGTCCTGCACAGCTCTTCGTGTGTGTGTGTGTGTGTGTGGCACATGGCAGATCAGCTTCTAAGTCCAAGCTCTGGGGAGACGAGATAGTACATAAAAATATATCAGAAAGAGGAAAAGTACTTCCAGTATTTACAGCCTAATCTCAATCTTTAGAAATTTTCTCAAGTGATATTGAGAAGTCAAAGTACTCTTAAAATGAATAATAAAGGAGAGTAATGGAATTAATAAAGTTTAGAGGCCACATTCTTCAAAGTTATGAAAAAGGGAAAGGAGTTCCCCAGTGCGAAACTTAAACTCATTTATAGAAGGCCTCCATTTATAGAAAATACTTACGGGGAAAATGAAATAATACCTCTATTTTCACAAAATAAAAAAGACTCCTAAACAGGAAGAGGAAGACATATTTCTGCACAAACTTTTAGCTCTATATGAATGAGGGAAATTCAGCATGGAGAAGTCCTTGTGCTTTGAATTCTGTCATCTAAATGAAAATATTAATAGTGCCTGGGGTGGTAACCTTCTCTGAGGCACACAAACCTAAAAGCAAGCATGAGCCACATTGTAAAGACAAGGAAACTGATGAACTACATGATTCTCCTGGGTACCAGGTAACACAGCCAGCAAGACACCAAATTAGGACTTGCCTAGAGCAATAGCTTAGGCTCTATAAAGGCTTTGTGTAAATTGCTTCTAAGTCATCGAAAGTTGATTCAGTTCAACGTCTAATATATTCTGATCCAAACAGTATTACTTAATAAGTATGACTAGATCAATTCCTTCTTTATTTGAAAGCATTTTACATGTTGGAGTCTACAAATATTCATTCTTTTGATGTTGTATAAGGAAGAGAAAGGAAAGTGAGCGCTACAGAAGCCCTGCCATGGCCAGCTCCGTGTTTGGGGTTCCAGGTGCGGTATTTTGTTTCATCCTCACAACAGCTCGTTCTGTACCCAAGGAAGCTGAGGTGGGTGAATGATTTGCCTCACAACTGGTACATGGCACAGCCAGCACCCATGCTTGGCTCTCCCTGATCGTATCCCGATTCCTCCATGGCTCCTGCTGCCCTCTGGGCTGCCTCTAAATGATATAAAATAGTTTAATAACAGTTCAACAAATGTTAATTTCTCATATGCTATAATAGATTACACTTACATAGGCACAATGAGCAGAACGGGATAAAATCACTGATAGTTTAGTGGAAACTCAATGAATCAGCTCATGGTTATCACCATGAAACCCCATAAATTCAGAACTCCAATGGTTATTTGTTGGTCCTCTTAGTGGAAACCCACCCTGCACATCTTGGTAGAACTCTGTCCCTCTCCTATGTCTGTGAAAAGCTTTGCAGGTTGGTGTGGGGTTTACTGCTTTTACAGAGACGAGCTTGCTTGTGGGGTTTCTCTAAATCATGGATGCTGTTTCCTTCATGGCTTCTTCAGCTGGAGTTCCGATTTGGTTTCTTTGTGTCTGTGTGACCTGTACCAAGTCATGGGTTTCCCTGAACTTCAGTTTCCTTGTCTTTAAAATGTGGGTAATGCCTGCCTTCCGGGTTTGGATCAGTTAAGATAATTTATGTAAAAGCGTGTTCCAAACTGTAAATAAATATAGAGGGTGCCAAAAATGTGTACACATTTTAAGAAAGGAAAAACTGTATTCAAATTGTAAAACTCAGTATATACTGATAACAAAAGATGAATACAAGTCATGTATACAGTTTTTGGCATCCCCGGGATATATATAGTACTTATCATATACATGTGACATGACTATCAATTCAGATACAGCACCCATCAGTCCCTAATTCAAAGGTCTCTGATTCTTCATAGGGCCAATTAATTCCAAAGCTATTAGAATGGTGAGTGCTCAGATGGTTGTAGCATTCTATAAAAACCATCTTTTTGTGCTAGTGTTATCCATGCTTAGAAAGTATATTGAGAATGGAATTGGAATTTCCCTCTTTACGATTTTAATTGTATAAATATGAAGACTGCCAAGGAGCGTCGACCATGGTGGAAAGGGAATCAGTGCAAAATGATCATCAAAGTCAGGAAAAGCAGGGGAAAGATAGAATAGTTCTCCGCACATACAGGTTCCAAAAGTGTGCAGCAAAGGCTATCTCACAGTAATAACCTGTTTTTACTGTAACATGGTCAGATTAAACATCAAGTGAGAAAGAAAGGATTATTTTTTCCTTAAGTGAAATTTAGAACTTGTTTGAAGTACACAGTACGCAAAATTGTTACCTAGAGAAGCATGGATATCTCAAAAAGCCATGAGGCAAATGCTTAGGAAAGAAGGAAGAGAGTAGTGTATTCTTTTATACTTTCCCTGGGAGGGAAAGCCCGTTGTTCCTAGAAATTCTCCGCCGTGCTCTGGCATTACGGGAAACTACAGATGCAGCCTTTAGAAAATAGTACAACTGTGTTAAGAGGAACAGCATTTTCCAAAGTGATTTTTTCCCAAAAAAAACTATACAAGTTTTCTTATTACTGTGTTATATCAAATTTTAAATTATAAGTTAGGGGCTAGTTTTTAATTTAGATTTTCATTACTTAGCTGCTCCTCAGAAAGGCTCAGCCTGTCCATAACTTCAGTATTTTCCCCCATGAAGGTCTAAAGAGCAACTCTTATACTTAAGCACAGACAGATAATATATAACCCAAAAAAAAGAAGAAGAAGGTTAAGAATAAACTCAATAAGCTCTTCCATCAGGAACTTCCGATGTGACAGCTTGTCGAGTTGACAAGCTGACATACCAGCTTCAGACATAACTTGAGATGTTGATGATATCTGTGCCCCGTTTCAAGCCAGAAACTCTAAACCACCCGCCATCTATTCCCGAAGGCATCATACCAAGCAGAAGTGGAAAATGTTGCTTTTGTACTTGGAACTTAAAATCGATGGGTTGTGCACCCTGTTTATTATTCGGAACAGTCGTTTTTCAAAATATACGCCACTCTCCCTTTGACAACTTTGGGCTTGGAAATTGCAATATTATTAGTGTCTTTCAGGCCACATTGCCATGCTACTGTCTATACTATACATTGGTCTTTAAAAAATAACGGGAAGAAGTGGGTGCATTTTAGGTTTTGATGCTCATCTTACAAGTCTTGTTCTTTTATTCTCTATCAAGCCCATCAGTGAGGCAAATAAGGCAGATGCCAGATAGACGTAACACCTCCAGTCATTTTGCTAGGGAAGCTCTGATGTCTCCGCTTTCCCTCCGTGTACTGGGAATTAACCAGTGTGAATGTTTCCAATTAAAACCAGACCATGGGTTTTTAAAAAAACATCAATAGAAAAGATCCTATTTTCAACTGAATAAATCAGAAATCTTACAATACATAAAAACCCTATTTCAGTGGCATCGACCTTGTGATAGTTCACGGCGCCTTAGGCTTGCTGACGTTGAGCAGCTTGTTCACAAAGAGGCACACCAGGCTACTGTTCCACTTGTTAAAGTTTTGGAATGTTTCTCATTATATTCAGTCCTGTTCTTGGGTCCACAGGTCAGAGTTTGGGCTGGTATAATCTGACCTTGCTAAATTTTCAAGGGTAGGAGAATTCTCTTATTCTCCTTCTCCCTCTTTTCATTCCAGGGTTTAAAAAAAAAGAAGAAGAAGAAGAAGAGAAAGGAAGAGAAGGGTTTTCTTAATGACTAGAAGAAATAGGGCTGATTATGCAGTGCTGTCTGAGTTCATTCCGTTTGTGTGTTACTAAAATAATATATCAGTAGGAACTTTTCTGGATGCATGCAAGTAACAAAAATCCAACTCAAGATGTCTTAAGCAGACAAGGGCATGCATTTGAATCATTTCACTGCAAAGTCAGGTCGACCTAATCCCCATGCTTGTCTGATGTCTTGCCCTCTGGCTCTTCATATCTCGGCTCTGCTCTCCCCTCTTCCCAGACAGGCTTTCTCTACATGACAGAAGTTTCAAAGTCAAATTCCTACTAAACTTGAACATACTAGAAAGAGGGCTTTCTTTCCAAGAGTTGCCCCCAAAAAATCCCAGGGAGAGAGAGAAAGAGAGAGAGGGGGAGAGAGAGAGAGAGAGAGAGAGAGAGAGAGACAGACACACACACACACACACACACACACACACACACACACACACGGGGGTGGGGGGAGAGATTAACCAGGCAAAGGTCACATGACTGGAGGTGGTTTTAGCTCCACCTGAACCACATGGACTGAAGGATGAGAAGGGAGTTCCTCCTGCAGTCAAAGGGCCATGACTGGAAATGGGGATGGTTTCTAGTAAGGCAGAGACAGGAATAGTGGGTGCCTGAATAAACCCACTTTTACTTTCAAATTCTGACAATGTCTGATGGAAAATTGTTATATCACAAGGGTATTGATTTCTTTTTTTCATACTTAATTTATGAGCTTTTCTAAAATACCAGATTTGAAGTAATGAGATCAGGGTTGAAAATCCCATCTCTGATATCTATTACCTCTGTAACCTTGAACAAGCCTCTTAACTACTCAGAGCCTTAGTTTTCTCTTCCTAAAGTGAGATTAATTCCCAGCTCGCATCATTGTTGTGAGGCACAGAGAAAATAGTATTTGTCAAAGTACTTTACAAACTACAAACCTATGTGTTTGGGTTTTGGAAATTATTATTTTGAGATGACTTCTAGTTTTTTTCTGCTTTTTCAACTGCAACTGGGACTAAATGTATTTTAAAGTAAAGCTCATAATATGTAGCTACATTTTACAAAACTATTTTTATTTTCCCACTTGTAAGCCCAAACTAATCCCTCTCTACTGATAGGGAAACAATGGTTCTTAGGAATCCAAACACTGTGTAAGCAGTTCCTATCTGTGTTATAACCTATTAGCACTGGAGCTGTTTGGAAAGGATTTATGGATGATATCCATACTTCAGTACTTTTAAACAGTTTATGAGTTAGCACATGTCAAAATATATCATTATATTTTAGGTTACAGTATTTTATTTCTCTTAAAGTGTATGTTGGCTTTGTCAGGACAAGGCGGGACTCTTCCCTGGTCATTTTCAATTCCCTATAATAAGCATTCCATAAATACACAAGGTTATAGGCACCGCAAAACCACTGGTTTTTAGAACTCCACATTGAACATGAATTGAGATGATCTCAAATTTTTTAGAGAACTAAACCAGCTAGAACAGCAGCCTATCACCTGCCCAGCTTAGATCTGGCAATCCATTGTCATCATTGTCAGCCAGTACTGATTAATACAACTTTATAATGAGGAAATCTAGGCACAGAGAGTTTATATTGCTAACCCCAGGCCACACATATCATGAGATGCAGAGACAGGATTTGAACCCAGGCAGTCTACCTTCATAGCCTGCCCTTTAACCACTGTGATGAACACCCCAGGTTGTCCCTACAAACTGGGTACCAGCAGACATGAAACATTCTAGAAATTCTAGAACCCCGAAAGGCTCCAGTGCAATGTTTTGAGTCCTTTGACAAATTCTATTAATATCTAATACCTTGTGTAACTGCAAGGTTAGTAAAGAATTAAATCTCTCAGGTAGCATGGATGAGCATTGTATTTGAAGAAAACCCTTCTCTCTTCTCATCCAATTTTTCATTCTTTACAAATGAGGAATAGCAAACAATTGCTTCATATAAACAATTATGAAATGATGTGATCCCCCCCTTTCTGTAAAGCTCTTTATTTTAATGAGGTTTGAATGCAGCATCACAAAAGGTTGTAGTTCTTTATGTGCATTAATGCCTAGAAGATTCTTCTGTTCCTTTTATTAAAGAAAAACAGGATTTTAGAGTGGGAAGGGGCCAGAAAGTATATCTACTGTGTTTCCCTGAAAATAAGACCTACTTGGACCATCAGCTCTAACACATCTTTTGGAGCAAAAATTAATATAAGACCTGGTCTTATTTTAATATAAGACCGGGTATAATATAATTAATATAATATAATATAATATAATATAATATAATATAATGTAATATAATACTGGGTCTTTTTTCCCCCAGCTTTATTGAGGTATAACTGACAAAATGAATTGTACAATGTGATGATCTGATAGACATTGTGAAAGGATTCCTACCATCAAGTTAATTAACAATTCATCACCTCACATAGTTACCTTTTTTTTTTTTTTTGGTGAGATTTAAGATATACTCTTATCAAATTTCAATTATACAATAAAGTATTATCAGCTACAGTCACCATGCTATACATTAGATCCTTAGAATTTATTCATCTTCTAACTGACAGTTTGAACCTTTTAATACTGGGTCTTATATTAATTTTTGTTCCAAAAGACACCTTAGCGCTGATGGTCCGACTAGGTCTTATTTCCGGGGAAACACGGTAGTCCTGTCTCATGATGCATCATCCCTTTTAATACATCCTTAACAGACAGCCTCAAGTTTCTGCTTAAACTTGTTACTGGAAAGGTGGCCCCCACTTTGTGAGGCAGCCCCATGGCTAGAAAAGTTTCAATTCATAAATAAGCCTTCCTAAAACTCCTATGTAGTTCACGCTATCTTCTGAAACAACGGAGAGTAAAACTGCTCCCTCTTGATGAGACTAGTTCTGAAGACAATTTGCTGTTTCCGCATCACTGTATTAACCTTATCCAGCTTCTTGCCCATATCATTCTGACAAGGCTGACGTGGGCTACACAGCATCTTGATTCCCCCGCCCTGGGCACACGCCTGCTTTGTGGATGTTCATGGTTAACCACATGAACATATTAATTATTACTGAGCTTTTCTTCGTGAAAGTTTCCCAGCCTTTATCAATGGCCATAAGCCTGTGTGTGTGTGTGTGTGTGTGTGTGTGTGTGTGTGTGTGTGTTTAACCTTAATGCAGGATTTTACATTTACATTATTACTTTCTAGCTAAAACAGTTTTATCAAGTTTATACAATAATCCTAATTTACCAATGCCCTTTAAAATCTTGGTTAACATTCGGTATATCTGTGATCCTTCCCAAATATGTAATGTACTCATTAAAAAATCTGACCTCAAAAAAAGCATGCCTCTCAAGTGATCCAACAGTTTATTGATTTCAGTGTTGAACAAACAGAGCTGAGGGAAAACTGTAGCCTTCTACCAGAGACCTCTTAGGTTGGCATCACTCAAAGTGATTGTTCAACTCGACCTTGTTTTTCTATATTTTCCACAAGGATGCAATGAGGAAATAATGGGGTCTCAGTAAACATTGTTGAATGAATGGCTCTGTCCAGTACCTTTTTTCTTACCAGAGGCAGGAAGCAATGTTGAACACATAGTTAATAAATGGGTTTCAATAAGGAAAATGTGACCCCTCGATTTGCAAGAAAGGAACATAACAGATGTTTTAAAGAGATGTTATAGGCAAAGAACGATATTGCTTTGTAAAGTCAAGTTTCTCTGAAGCATTTCAAGTTATGATACAAAAAAAGAAAGCTGAGTGCTGTTTTTCTGAATGCGTTACTAATATTTCCACTTTTTAGTAGTCCTAAAAAACGTTTGTGGTGGCATCCAAACAAGTAAACTAACCCATATTGCAATAAACAGCATAATCCCAATTGACTTAAATTTCCTTCAACATCCAGAGACCTGGGGAGCTGTGTAATAGGATCTGGATTTACAGTGTTCCATTTTTTTCTCTGCTCTATTTTTTTCCTGTGAAGAGATTTCATAAATAATTGTGTAATGTCATTTAGGGCTCCAACTGTCATATTAGGCAATGCATGCTATATATTATCTCTACAAATGAATAACAGGAATCACATAGCCTATAGTTCTCTCCTACTTTGGCAGCTGAGGGCTTATTTTATGTGCTATCAATACAAGAGTCAGAGTTAACAAGGAAGGGAGCGAGGGGAAAGAGGGAGGGGGGAAGGGAGGAAAGAAGGAAGGAAGGAAGCGATGGATGACTGTAAATTGGTGCAGGCTACAGGTAACAATGTAATATGTATCATGCCAGTGTACTTAGGATGGGGCCAAACATGGTATTTATTTCCTCCCACTCTTGTTAGAGTGATTAATGCTGACACCAGCAATAGTGGGTCATACACAGAGACACAACTGTTGGCCTGGCTTTTCACTTCTAGCTGGTGATTTCCGATCTGTCCAAGAATTTCCCCGTAGACACGGAAAGGTCACGAGCATGAAGGTTTGCAAGGACCGCTCTTGAGAAAGATGGTGAAATGACAGGCGAAAGCATTTTCTTGAGTCCAGCATTCCCTGCATATAATACTGTTTATTTAAAACCTTTTATTAAAAGGGTCAGTGGTAAGAAACCCTTAACTTGAGATGTTCACAGTATAGTTGAAGAGAAGAATCACATACAGTTGCTGGAGGGCCATGTATGTGTCACAAAACTCACCAGAGAAGGAGGATCGTTCCTGCATCTACAACATAAGAAATGATAAGATGGTGGCCTGCAGGCTCTGGGTAACTCAGGAGAGACAAAAGGTTGTGATTTTCTGATTTCCAGGCAAAGGTCAGTTAGTGCCCATAAAAGAAGAAGCCGCAGGCGTGGGCTGTCACTGCTGGAAGCAAAGAAGCATCGGAAGTGTTCGGTGCATTATTCCTTGACTGAACTGAATTTGTTTGACTCCATCCTTTGACACATCTCATCTCGTTTTAGTCTCTGCTCAAGGAGCCTTGGAGTTTGCTGGCTGCTGACTGAGGTCTCCTTTGTTGGGACGCACTTTTCTTTTGCCTTGGAAGCTGTTTTTTCACACTTCAAGTTTGTTTTCATTTTGTTTTAGAAGCTCCGTCATGCAAAAGAAGGAATTGATTATTATTCCTTTAGCTTTCACAGTGAACCTGTCCTATTTCTCGATGGAGTCTTTCTGGTCAATTTCTAAATAACCTGTAGTGTGAAAGAATTATGACAAACATAAGGGAGAAACAGAGCAAAAGCCAATTTTTTTTTTCAGAGCTAGAACAAGGCAGAAAATTTCATCTTTGATAGAGTCTGACCAAAGGCTGTATTCATACAAGTTTCTTTATTACCCTAGCTATGCAGCAAAACTCCCAGAAGGTTTTCAGAGCCTAATTGGTGTTGTCGAGTAGACGGAGCCACAGTGTGCCTGCTCCGTTCCACCAGCAGCCTGTGAATCCCAGTTTACTGCTGGTCTTGACAATGGAAAAAGGATGGTGTCCATCACAATTTCCATTCCAGAAACATGGACTAAAAGCAGAGTGAATCCCTACTCACTTTGTGTCCCGTGCCTTGCATCCAATAGATGAACAGTAACTGTTTTAAATGAATGTCGGGGTGCCAGGTAGACTTATGCTCTAAAGTTTTTTCAAGTTTCAGTTTCTGCTTGAAAGAATAATCCTTTTATAATGTGGGCAGCATAGACTTGATTTGGATGTAACACGCTGGGTCTTCGGGGAAGGCTTCTGTGAGAAGGTAACTTTGGAGTAGAACCTGAAAGAAGTGAGGGAGCTCGTCCTGCAGTATCTGGAGGAAGAACGTTTCGGGCAGAGGGGAAAACAAATGCAAACTCTTTGAAGCAAGAGTGTGCTTTGCTGTTCAGAGCGGAGTGAGCAAGAGGAAGTGTTAGGAAGAGCTTAGAAGTGGAGGAAGAGCTTAGAAACAATTCTATAAAAGGATGTTAAACATCCCATTGCAATTTCATTTGCCTATTAATTTGCCTCTCCTCCCTCGGGCGGAGGGCAGGGAGGGAAGGCGGGATGGTGCCAGAGGGTGGAGTTCCTTGCAGGCCATTGTTAGGACTCCGAATTTTCTGCCGAGTTAAATGGAGCAGAGTGGCATGGTCTGGCTTTCCTTTTAAATGGCACATTTGGACTGTTGTATTGAGATTAAGGACTAAGGCAGGCAGGGATGAAAATAATGAGATCAGTTTGGAAGCTAATAAGATAATCCAAGTAAGAAAAGGTAGTGTCTTGGACCAGGTAGGGCTAGGAGGGTGAGAAGACTTTAGAAGTAGATTCAGTAGGATTTGCTGCTGGTTTGAGTGCGACATGTGAAGTGAAAGGAAAGGATGAGTCCAACTGGAAGAAGGGGTTTGGCGTTTATTTGCTGAGATAAGAAAACTTGTAGCAGAGGGGAGATAATCAGGAGCTTGGATTCGGGCATTTAATGAAAGGTTAAGATGCCTATTACTCATCAAAGTACGGGTGTCAAGAAGGCAGCTGGATATCTGAGTCTGGACTTCAGAGGAGAGGTCTGAGCTGAAGATACAAACTGGGGAGTCGGGACTGGAAGAGACCACCTAGTATAACCAGAGACAGGAAAAAGATTGAGGACGGATTCTCCAGGGATCAGAGGATGATCAGATCGTAGGAACCAGCAAAGGAGGCTGAGAAATGGAAGGAGCCATCCTGTGCGTCAGATAAGTCAAGGCAAATGAAAAGCTGTATTTGACAGAGTGGAGGTTACTGAGAGGAGCAGTTTAAGTAGAGTGAGCTCAAGTGGAGGCAGGAAAAGGGAAAGTGGAGACTGTGGAGACCCCTCTTGGGTAGAACAGATGCATCTTGGGGAGGTTTGCTTCTTAAGGAAGAACAGAAATTGAGCAGGAGCTCAAGGAAGATGTTGGGTCAAGGGAAGGAATCTGTTTGCTTTGACTGCGAGATGTTACAGCACTTTTTGGGAATGCTTCAGGAAAGGGGAAAGAATGGATGATGAAGGAGAGATAATTTATTGCAAACTACTGGATTGCTACCAGTTGAACAGAAAAGAAGTCCACTTTAGGAGGAAAACTTTGGCGATATGCTTTTGTTTTGTTTTTAAATTTCAATGCAGATATGTTCTATTTTCTGAACTAAATTCATGATAACCTGAGATACAGGTGGTAAGAAAAGTGAAATAGGTGTGTGTTGTATTTTAAGAAAACGTTTCCAGAGTGAGGAGACAGGTTTGAACAAACGATAAAATTAGACCCCTTCAAATATGTGTTGACTTCATTTAATTAAACATTAAATTATTAATTATATCTCAGTTATAAGACTACTATATTGTAGTTAAACCCCATTTATTTGGATTTCATGGTAATTCAGTTTCAGATAAACTACACTGGCCTTTGCAGTATATGTAGGAAATTAATAGGCAAATGAAATTGCAACGGGATGTTTAACATCCTTTTATAGAATTGTTTCTAAGCTCTTCCTCCACAAGCAGCTCTGTAACACATAGGTGTGCTAATTGCAGATGTACCTTCTCCCTTCAGTAAAGACGGCAGCCCTTTTTCAGCCTTTATCAGGAAAAATGAGAACTTTTCTAACAAGAAATCTGCAGGGTTAATTTCTGGCGCTTTTTATCAGAAGTGTGTAAGCAGTGACATCATTTAAAGGCACGAGTGGCAACAACAAACTGGACCAACTGCAAGTGATAAAAATTACGTTAATTAATGTTCCTATAGTGCTTTACCATTTAACACGATGTTTTGAACCTATTCTGTGATTCCATTCACTCAGTGAATGCATTTGACAGCCTTCTGCATTCTAGGTCCTAGAAGTTTAGGTTCTAGAAATTGTGCAAAAGTTCCCTCTCTGATGAAGCTTGCCATGAGCTGCACAACACCCTAGTGAAACATGCAGGTCAGGTACTATTACCCGTCTTTCCAGATGAAGATGTTCTAAGGCTTAATTAAAACTTAGATTTACACCATTAGTGTTCTAAGAATTGGGGCCTCAGATGAAATTTCATTACTTCCTCAAAACTTTTCAAACCTCAGCACTTTCATACGTGTTGCATCCTGAAATGTTATCTTCATAAATATAATGAAATTCTGCAGCGGAAACTTGTGTATTTAAAAAAATGTATTCTAGCACTCAGTCTAATATCTATGTGTCTAGAAGAGCCTTTTCATAGTATGAAGACAGCAGTTACAGCTGGTCCATTATAAGTTAATGCTCTATGAGCCTGATAAATCCTTTGCCAACAGAATTACTGTGATATCTAAAATGTATCAGTTTTTTTAGAAAACAACCTTCATAACTAAAATACAATTAACTGCCTTTATTTTAGACTCCTTTAAAAATCTGACTGTTTACCATTTGCATTGAGTCACATAATTATTGGAAATTATAGAGGTTTTACTTTTTCAAAGTTTAAAACATAGCTTATAAATGGAAAATAGTTATTGTAACTTCTTTAAAAGGTAGGTAAGCCACGTATGAACTCTCTTCAGAGTGGTTTTTTTTTTCTTCTTTGAGAAAATTTTTATACGGATTTTTAAAAATAAAGTAGGTATGGCGCGAGACCCTCGTTTTCCTCATTAACTCCCTGGTAACTTTCTGTGACTGTTGGAAGATATATTCATATAGCAGGATGCTAGATGGGAATTTTCCTGTAGGTACTAAGTACCACACATTCTAAAGAGAAAGCCACACCGTGGTCGAGGTTTACTGAAAGAAGGTAGACCTGTCCTGCCAGTCAGTGACCAGTCCACATAGCGAAGATTGGTGCTGAGGAAGGACAGAATTGTCTGAACCACTGTGGAAAGAGCTGAGGCTTTTCCTCCCTTCCCATGGAAGAGACGAATGAGTCTGTTCTATGCACTGCAAGCCTAGAGAGAAGGACTCCAAGAGGACTGCTTATCCATACTGGGGGAGCCTGCCAGGAGAGGAAACTAGCATCTCTTTCCACAGTTGGACTTCTTGCAGGTAAATGTACCTAGCACCAACCTGATGTGAAGAATAGAGAATCAGAAAGAGATATCCTGGCAGGGAGGGGGAGTGGTCACCGAGCAGCCTGCCCTGCATGGCAAGGATGTGCCCATTTGATGTGAGGAGGCTTGCAGAGGGAAGCTGGGCTTGTGCCCTCTCCCCTGTGTCCTACCCAAGGGGCGTGCATGTGCACAAGGAGGGCTGAGTGAAGGAAGTCAAGCTAGAGCCACATCTCTCACATCAGGTACTGTGTAGTGGGAGCCCCCTCCACACCCCAGCAAAGCCCTCCAGGGAGTACAGCCCAGGGCAGGGCAGGTCCTACAAGAGAGCATCAGAGGCCAAGTTAGTATTATACTGAGAACCAGTGACAACCATCAGAGACAACTCAGCGACTGCCATTTAAGAAAGATGCCCTTGTCGGGAATTCTGGTCAAGATGGTGGAGTAGGTAAACTCTGGGCTTACCTCCTCTCATCAAAATGACAACTAAACTACAGAACAACCATTATTGAGAATCGCCTGAAGTCTAGCTGAACTGAAGCCCAACAACTAAGGACGTACAGAAGAAGCCACCTTGAGACTGGTAAGAGGGGCAGAGACGCAGAATGGGCTGGTCCAAAACGTGTGTGACCATTAAAAATCAGGAAGGATATCTCGGCTGTGGAGGTCCCCCCAGAAGAGTAAGGGGTCCCAGCCCCACACCACACTCCTAAGACCAGAGTGTCAGTGCTGGGAAGTGAAAACCAGCGAAGATTATGACTGAGTGAGATGAGGGTGGCTGCAGTCCTAAGGGCTCCTCTTAAAAGGCCCTCACACAGTCTTGGTCACTGACAGGCTCACTCACTCTGAGCTCCAGCACTGGGGTAGCAGCTGGAAAGGCTCTAGGGACATACAGGGAAGAACCAAGTTGTCTGGCCTCAGGGTGAGAGCTGGAGGGGCAGCTCTCTCTCAGTCAGAGTTGCTGGCAGAAGCCATTATTTCTTTGTTGAGCCCTCTTTTCCCAGCATGCAGATGTAGGCAGACACCATATCTGAGTCTCCATCAACCTTACTAACACCGTTCATTCACGCCACCCTGGTAATTATGAGACCCTGCCCCACCCAACTTTCGGGCCCACCCAAACCTTTTCCAGTGGCTTTTCCATACAAACAGCCTGTCTTAGCTCATGGTGCAGACTTTCCTAAAATTTTTCAAAGGTTCACAAAACCCAAACAAACAGCATATGACTTCATTGTGTTGCATACCTCTGGCTGAGCAGCCCTAAGCTGGCACTAGCAACAGCCAGCCTCGGTTCATGCTAGGTCTCTCAAGGCGCAGCACAGGTGGAAGATATCTGCAGATTGCTTTCTGGCTCATGCCAGGTGGCCCAGGGCAGGGCACAGTTTGTGGCTGAACTTGGTCTCCCAGGAGGCCCCAGGGCTGGCACGTCCAATGGCCAGCTTCAGAGCATCAATGGCTACCTCCAAGGACAACACACACAAAGGGCACACTAGGCAGGCACCAGAGCCCTGTTGAGGCAGATCCTGCTCTGTAGGATCAGCCCCTGCACAACAGGTTTTCCACTGTACTCCAGGCCAGTCCTCACAACCAATCAGCCTGAGGGTAAATCCCTCCTATTGACGTACCAACAGCAATCAAGTTTCAACTAAAATAGGAGGGCACACACAACTCACATAAGGACACACCTGGAGCACCCAGCTCAGGTAACCAGGGAGACTGCACCACTGGGTCCCACAGGACACCTACTACATAAGGCCATTCTACCAACACTGGGAGACATAGCAGCCCTACCTAATATGTAGAAACAAAAACAGGGAGGTAGCTAAAATGGGAAGACGAAAAAATATGTCCCAAATGAAAGAACAGAAAAAAACTCCAGAAAAAGAACTAAACAGATTGGAGACAAGCAATCTACCAGACCCAGAGTTCATAACACTAATTATAAGGATGCTCGGTATCTCAGGGAGAGCTTCAACAAAGACAGGAAACATAAAAGTGGAGATAGAAAACATAAAAAAGAACCAGTCTGAAATAAAGAATATAGTAATTGAAATGAATATAGTAGAGGGCTATATTAGAGGAATCAACAATAGATTAGATGAAGCAGAGGATCAAATGAGCTATTTAGAAGATAAGGTAGCAGGAAACACCCAATCAGAACAGCAAAAAGAAAAAAGAATCCAAAAAAATGAGGAAAGTTTAAGGAGCCTCTGAGACAACATCAGGTTTTATCATAGAGGTACCAGAAGGAAAAGAGAGAACAAGAAATTAAAAACCTATCTGAAGAAATAGTGACAGAAAACTTCCTTAATCTGATGAAGGACGTGGATATTCAAGCCCAGGAAGCACAGAGTGTCCCAAACAAGATGAACTCAAAGAGGCCAACACCAATACACATCATAATTAAAACACCAAAGGTTAAAGACAATCTTAAAAGCAGCAAGAGAAAAGCCCTACAAGGGAGCTCCCATCAGTCTTATTAGCTGATTTCTCAACAGAAGCTTTGCAGGCCAGAAGGGATTGGCACAAAATATTCAAAGTGAGGAAAGGCAAGGATCTACAACCAAGATGACTCTACCCAGCGAAGCTATCATTTAAAATCAAAGGACAGGTAAAGAGCTTCCCAGAGAAGAAAAAGCTAAAGGAGCTCGTCACCCCCTAACCAATATTACAAGGAATGTTAGAGGGACTCCTATAAGGAGAAGAAGAAAAAAAATAAATAAATAATATGAGTAATAAAATGACAGTAGCTACATATCTATCAACAATTACTTTAAACAGGTATAAATGGATTAAATGCTTCAAGAAATAGAGTGGCTGAATGGGTAAGAAAACAAGACCTTTCCATATACTGCCTACAAGAGACTCACTTCAGATCGAAAGACTCAGACTGAAAGTAAAGGGATGGAAAAAGATATTTCATGAAAAATGGAAACAAAAGAAAGCCGGGGTAGTAATATTTACTATATTAGACAAAATAGACTTTAAAAGAAAGGCTGTAACAAGAGACAAGGAAGGACGCAGTAATCCCACTTCTGGGTATTTATTTGAAGAAACCCAAAATGCTACTTTGAGGGCATGTGTGCATCTATAAGTTCATTGCAGCATGGTTTACAATGGGCAAGATTTGGAGGCAGCCTGGGTGTTCTTGAATAGACAAATGGATAAAGAGGTGGTACATGCATACAATGGAATATTACTCAACCTTAAAAAAGAATGAAATCTTGCCATCTGCAACAACATGGATGGACCTAAAGCGTATTGTGCTGAATGTAGTAAGTCAGAGAAAGACAAATGTCACATAATTTCACTTATAATTAGAATCTAAAGAACAAAATAAAACAGAAACCAGGTCACAGATACAGAGAACATTTTTTGGTTGCCAGATGGGAGGGGCATTGGGGATGAAGTGAAAAAGAAGGAATTAAGAAGTAAAAATTGGTTGTTACACAGTATTCATGGGGATATAGGGTATAGCCTAAGGTATACAGTCAATAATATTGTAGCAATTTTGTATGATGCCAGATGTTAGGGGGATCACTTCTTAAATTATATAAATGTCTAACCACTATGCTGTATACCTGAAATTAATATAAAATAATATTGAATGACAACTGTAATTGAAAAATTAAAAAGGTGGGAAATGGTGAACGGGAATAAGAGACTTAGATTTCCAGGTATAAAACAAGTCACGGGGATGTAATGTACAGCATGGGGAATATAGTCAATAATATTGTGATAGCACAGTACGGTGTCAGATGGTAATCCCACTAAAGCATGGAGTTGATATATTTAAATCAGATGGCAGCTATTCGAGACCAGGCTGGGAGGGTAATGGACCCAAGACTTAACTTGCTAGAGATTTAATTTTTGAAAAGCAGGAAGAGGAAGATCCCCCTGTGGAGAAAATAACCTTAAGTTTAAAGAGGGCACTGAGAAGAGCAGAGCTGGTTTAAGTGGAAGATGGTTGGAGGTGCCTTTTGGTCAGACCCGGGGATCTTTCTTGTTTAACAGAATGCCAGTTACCTGACAGTCTGTCCCCAGCAAGCCATCCAGATGACAGAAGGGATGGAAAGCAAAGATGTAGGTGTGTGAGATGTTACATTTCTGGTGAGCGTTTCTGGGAGGGTGATGTTGGAGGAAACATTTAGCCAGGGAGAAGCTTTCTTTTCCTTAATTCTTTTGCCAATGATATTATTCTTTGCTGGGTTTCTAAACCCTTTTGTGGTTATGTTCTTATCTTCTTCCTGCACTGATCTTTGTACGATCTCTTTGTGAATTCTGGGGATGTTCTTAGAGCTTGCTGAATAAGTTTAGGCGCTCTGCCATTTTCTGTGATTCAATTTCACAGCGTCTTTTAGAATGATGGAATTCAGGAAAAGAACTCTGTGAAGGTCAGCCAGGATCCTAGTCAGTTTATTTAGTGGTTTCTACTATAACTCCTAAGAGGGGTAGTTGGTTAGTTTGGCATTTGGTCCTAAGCAAACATTATTGCCTTTTAATAATTGTTAGTTATTAGATTGGTAATGGTGTGGTGGAGAGAGCAAATTACAGAGCTGATTCATTATGTGCAAAAATGCTGTTCCCCAAAGTACCTGCTTGAATGACAGAACTGAGCTTGCCTCCCCCAACCCCTCCTTGCTCCAGCCTCCTTCCTGGCACCTCTGCCACCACACACTCCCACTGCTGGGTGGCAAACTGACACTTCCCCCCTTGTTAACCACAGTTGTGCCCTTGAGAAGTCTGGAGGGAAAAATATCTCTGCGTTTATCAAATGGAGCAATGACCAAATTAGGAAAGTCATTTTATTGCATCGTTTGCTCATGGTCATTTGAAGATAAGAAAATTTAAATGTTTGACTTGTGTTGAAAGTTTGTTCCCTATCTTTCTTGAACGTCATGAAAATATTGATCTTCTGAAATGAATGATGTGAAGAAGGAAGGTATTTCCATTCTCTTTGGCAAATGTAAAACACAGCTCACTTCTTCCAGCATGATTGGTAATTTCCCTTGATCTAAAACTAATGCATAAATGGTCTTTCTTTTCTAGCCAACCCACAATGTTTTTTAAGCAAAAGAATGGCTTGAAAGTCAATTACTAAACCTTGGGCATTTTTTGAGCTTTTTTGTTTGTTTGGTTTTGGGGGGTTCTTTTTGCTGGTTTTTTGTTTTAGAAATGTGCTGCTTTGCTTTTTATGATTTTCCTCCTTCTCTCCCTCATGCTACTTTGGTAGCTGCCATGTTTTAAATATTGACAAGATGAGATAGTTTTCTGTTTATATCAGCAGTCGTCTGTCTGTGAAATATGGACGAATCAGAACGCTGGATTTCCTTTCTCAGCCATCCATCAGGTTCATAATGTAAGGTTACAAATGGTTATTTACTCGTCCTGAGTTTGCGCTATGTAATGTGTTGCAAAGTGTTGTCAGTAGCCGTAGGGACTGTGTCCCGGCAATGCAGAAAATCTGTGGTGTCTAATGACTGCTGAGATTTTTTTTTGTCTATGATACTTCATTCACTGTGCCTTGTGACTATTGACGTGCAAACATTGTCCTAAAATGAACAACATACTTGGTTTTGAAGTCTATAGTTAAAATCTGTCCTATGTGAGTTTTGGCTTTCATCCCAGGTGTCTGTGTTAACTTGCTTTTACAGGAAGAAGGAAAAGGGTAAATTGATATATATACACATGTATATATCAGTGTTTTTCTTCCTCATTTTGTACTTCCCCGTGTCCATGGACTATCGAAGCCATTGTGTCTAACAGTTCTCAAAGGTTCATGTGCTTTACTCGTGAGAAATATTTGAGTATGATTTGCATGATATTCTGTATAAATTTTATGCAAATGGGGGAGGGTAGCCAGGAGAGGCACAATTACAGCTAAAAGTGGTTCTCAGCCTTTTTCCATTTGACAGTACTGAATTGATCTTTGGAATGTGTGTGAAACTGTGACCTATTTTACTCTGAGCTACTTAATATTCAAATGTTCACATTTCTACTAACCGATGTCATCAAAATAAATTTAATTTAAAAAAATGTTTTTAATGTTCACATTTCACCTTTGCATACTTTTTTTTAAAAATCATTTTGTTTGAAAAGTAAACATTTTAATGTCTGAGTTTTTTCCATGTAGTATTTTAAAATACATTCTTATTTTCACATCCTGTTAAATTTGTCCCATTGGATAACCTGCTGTCTGAGAGCTTGAGACATTTGGTTGAGAATCACTAAGCAGAGCTCTAGGGGCGGCATGCGAAGGGCCTCTCTCGGGGTGTCACATCACGCACGCCCTCCTCCTGTGCATGGGACTTCTGGCTTCCGGGGACCGTGGGGCGGATACATTGCCTGGTGCTGGCGCTCCAGTGACCCAGCAGTTCCTCCTGAACTTGTACATGCCAACCAGTGCTCTTCGTGTTCAGAAGTGACCATCTCTGCTCTTCATCATCAAAGGGAACATATTTAATATACCAACTGCATTTGACCGAACTCACATTCTTTATTCTTGAAGATTTTTTTAAAGGAACCACCACAGCATCCTGCTTTCATGTGTGTGTGCAAATGTTTGTAGGAGGCTTTTCCTCACATTCATATCCAGATATCTGTACGTGCATCGTTCTAAGCACAGAGCTATCGGTAACATTTATTCCTCAAAGCCGTAGAGATAACAGAAAGTAAATGTAATCACATAGATCTTATGTGTGTTTGTTTGGGGAGCCCATCTCTGATATTTGTCAGAATAACTGAAAAGGAAACCTTAAAATAACAGTGGTCGTTTAAAATCATTTAACTTTTTCATTAAGTGTTCTGAAGAAATAGATAATGTTTGTTAATATTCAGATCTAAATTTACAGGCAGGTAGGTGGGAGCAGTTCCTAGTAGAAAAGATTTAAAAGCCTCTATTTGAAAAAACCAATTAAATCCTAATTTTGAAAAATGATTAAAAGAGTAATACAAGGCTTGGAAAATACCGTACCTTCCTGTTCGTATTAGACAGCGAAGTCATAACCATGGCTTTTATTTACTGATATCCCGAGGATACGTTTTCCTCAAGAAAATAAGAATATAGACCTTGTTTCCCCTTTGCATTCTCAAAGCATATAGAATATGTGATATCTTCAGTTTTCCTTTTTAGGGGAGAGAGCTATACACTGTGATGTTTTAGCATTAGCCTTAGGGATCTGGTGCATGTGAACTAAAACCAGGCAGTTTTACCATCTTTTGAAACAATACGAAGTTTAAAAGCTTCACTTTGGACTCTGCCATCCAGTAAAAATCTAATATCTATAGAATTTGAATTTTTTTCCTGTGTTATGACTAAATGCAGCTAGTGGTTTTGTATTTTTCAGCTGGTGGTATAAGACATTTAATTTACATCATATTAGGTACAACCCAATTATAGTCCTTCAAATATAGCCAGACTATGAATTTCTAGTTAGCAGTTGGTAAATAACCTGTTAAACAGAATCCAGTCTCCATTTAAAACTCCAGTCTCAAATTATGCTTTTTCTTTATAGGAGAAGGTTAATTTTTATTTGAGCTTCAAGGGATAGTTAATGATGTACATTTTCCTCTGTTTAAGCAATATATCCTAAAGGAAATAAATACATACATACCAAGTAAATGAGATTTTTAAGCTATGACCAAATTATTGGAATATTAAGATCATTCAATACATAAATCTAAAATAAAAGTCTTCTCTAAGTATTTCAAGCTCTAAAGAGAGCCTGAAGACATTTAGTAAAAGTGGCTTGCATCATTTTAATTTCTCTTCTGTAATTAAGACTTTTAAAAATACTGCCAATCAATAATAGTTTAAAATATGACAGAATTTACCCCCAACTTTTCCTGTTTTTTTATTCTAATTAAATATTATTGCCTCATTGTTACCCATGTTTAGACCTACTTTTCATTAAAAATATGTCCTGATTATAAACCATTATTTGAGGCAAAAGAACTTCTAGAGCCATTGACTTTTATTTTGTGTTTAATAAACATTTTTAACTGGAAAATTATTAAATTATTTTTTTTCATTTACCTGAATAAATATAGGTATTATCTGGATATGAATGCACTAGTTAACAAGACCTAATACTGCGCTTCACAATTTGAATTTATTTTAGGCAAAAACCCGTATTTGCTTTTGGTCTCTTTTGCTACTCCATAGAGGAACTACTCCACCCTGCTCCTCCTAACTCATTCCTGCTGTAATTCAGCCTCCAGAAGGGGTGAGACCTAAAGCACCCTTGTTCTCTGAACTCTTGTTTTTATTGTCAGTCAACCAGGTGAAGCTGAATCCCACCCGGGGGCCAAGGCCATATGTACATGTGTTTTATAATAGTGTAATGCCAAGTCCATTCATCTCATTAAATTAACTCCAAAGAGAAAAATCGACATGTACAAGCTGAATCTTCTATATATTCTTAGATCTAAGGTTAAAAAAAAAAATGATGAATTTCCAGGAAGAAAAGAAATGTACTTTCTTATAAATTCAATCTTAAAAACATGTTTCCCTCTGTTTGAAAACGAGTTTCTGGAAATAACCACCCCGTATGACACAACTCAGTTTCTATTTCCAGAAAGGTAGATTCAATCAAGGTAGGGAATTTAAAAATATTTGGACTGGAGCAGTGTTTCAAGGCCAGAAAGAAAATAAGGATTATATTTCTCTTCCGTATAATCATCTTCCCTGTACACGTAGGAGAGGCTTTATCAGTTCACTATGATTCAAAGCAGGTGGTTTGTGATTTCTGGACCAAGTGGAATCATAGGAGAGCAGATGATGGTGCTGCCTAAACAAAGCTGAATGGATGTGCCACTGATTTCTTCAAGTGGTTATCTAATAAGAGATTGGATGATTTCCAGACGGAGGTGGTTTGTGCTGGGGCTTGTTATTCCCAAAATGGCTGCTATGACTGATGTGGATGATGTAAATATTTGGATCAGCATTTGGCTGTAGTTCTGCTTTAAGTGTATGGAATTCATATTGAAGTTTAATTATGAAAGTGCCTGAGTTAATTCAACAATTAGAGAATGAGTTTGCATATGATTTGCATGCTTAATGTACTAATGCCTGAAATATTCCTGTAACTTCAGCTTCACCCCACCATCCCCTCCCCCAGCCCTATTTCCAACCCTTGCCCAACAACCCCTGGTGTCCCCAGCTCCTGCGTGTCTGTTTAGGCTGTTTTGAAAACTGCCTGTTGAGCTCAGCCAAGGTACCTCAGCTGAACTATGACAGGGCTAACATGAAGATCTGATGCTTGGTTTGAGTTGTTACATCAGCAGACACTGGATCGAAGGATCTTTTGATGTCAACCAGCTCCTTTTGTATCATTCCACGGAGTTGCGTGCAAAGTTCTGTTGTTCTGTTAACAATGTTACCTGTGACTTAAGTGTACAACCGCTGTTTGCTATGTTGTTGTTGCTTGGGGGTGGGGGGGCAGGGGCAGGGAGAAAGGGGAAGTAAGTTAATGGAGATTAGAGGATGATTTGCTAGATTTGGGGAGAACTTTTAATTAAGAACTCACAGCTACATGTTTCCAGAGTTGTAACCATTATCACTTAAAGGTTATTACACTGAACCTCCAAATAATATTGAAATCCACATAGCCTACATTTTGAATTTTATACTAGTTTTTTTTTTAGAGCAAATCACAACCAATTGAAATGAAGACTTGGAGACATAATAAAGATACAGATGTTTGAGGAAGAAGGAAAAGAAAAGATCAAAATAGGAAGTCAGAGGAAAACTTAATCCTAAAATTAATTGCAGTCAGTTGTTTTTACCAAATAAAAATTCATATAAAAACTCAAGAATGAGTCAATGATGGATCATAAAATAGACAAAAATGCTAAAATAGAATATCCCAGGTGAAGTCGTAATAATATCAACAGTTAGTTGATAGAAGAACCAAGCCGTATGCAAGTAAATCCAGCAACTGGAAGAAAACTAACTCACAGAGAAGCTCAAAATAAAGCATGAGAGAGGAGCAAAAGGGGTTCTGACTGGTCACACACTCCAGTGAGGAGCCAAGGAAATAGCATGATGCGAGCTTAGCTCTTCCTGTGATTGGGGCGACCCATCTTAAAGAGAAAGGCTTCGGGCTTTCTACCTCTGTGAAAAGGCCTGTGCATTCCTGTGGGGCTCTAGAATTTTCTTCTGGTTTTTTAAAGCCAGGTAGAAGCTTCCAGAAGGTAAAGCCTGTGCCTCACACTTTTCAGCATTGGCAGCCATCTCATATGCCACCTAATGTAAGTCCAAGCTGCACAGAGAAAGTTGGCATCCTAGTCCTCTTCCCCAAAACACACATCCTATGGAAGCGATTCCTGGAGAATTGTGGTTATTAACCTTTTGGGGGTTTCTGGATCCTTTCAGGGAATGCAGTGAAAGTTATGGACTTTCTTTTTCCCAAAAAACATATACCTCCAAAAGTTTGCATTCTCATCCTAGACTCCTTGAAAATCCTACTTAAGAAACCCTGCAGTGCCAACCCATTTGCTAGTACCTTCATAGAACTTGCTCTCTAACCAAGGTTTTGCTTGGTTTGGGAGCTCATGAGACCGTTTTATGTTCTTTCAACTCTTGAGAAAGGTAACTTCTCATAATTCTGTAAGACCAGCCAAATCCAGGGTAGAAAAGGGTAGCTTTGGAAATCAGCCTGTTGTCGTTTTGTTATTTCTGTTTGAGAACTAAATTTTGAAAAATCAGAATCTTGACCAGAGAAAAGAGTAAGAAATCTCCCATGTGTGACACCTCAATAGACTGGAGCCTAGAAAAAACCCGCCCACAAAGGCCCTTGACATTATAGATGCTTACACTAAACCATTATACAGGCAGACCTCATCTTACTGCACTTCACTTTACTAAGCATCATGGATAGTGCGCTTTTTACAAATTGAACGCAAGCCCTTCCACCAGCAAAAAGATTACGACTCTCTTTATTGAGCTATTTTATTGCAGTAGTCTGGAACCAAACCCACAATATCTCTGAGGTATGCTTGTAGTAGTCAAACAGGCCAAGTCCAACCTCATGAAAAATAGTAAATAAAATGATGGGTGGGATGCCCTTCTGCTTTAGGTCTGCCTTAGTGGGCGTACGTGTTATATGATGTCCCATCGTAAGTGAATATTTGTGAAACAGAATCCTTAAGTACATACATGTCACATACAACCGAACTTGGTATTTTAATGTTTAGTGCTCATCTGTGCTTTAGGTTTTCTGAAAAAAGGTAGCTGAATACATCCAAAACAATCACAGTGGCATTATGTCAATACAAATGCATTCAGGTGAGGGAAACTAGATGTCATCCATTAGTAAATCTTTCTTCTAAACTTTAGTGTCACACAGTACCTTTTCTCCAAAGACAAAATTCAAAGGACATGGTGCCTGTCATATCTAAGAACTGAAATTTACGGAACTGAGTATTCGGAACATAAAAGCAAGTCAAACTAAAAATTTCAAATGGTCAAGTTTAAAAATAGATAAAAAATTCTTTCAAAGATTTATGTTCTTTTCTGTTGTAACAGAAAATTATTAATTATTACACTATTAATATCTTCATGTTTCATTTTAAAATTACTTAGCTTAGTGTATCATTCTAAAAATAGAATAATTCAACTTCTTTCGCACCTGAAAAATTAACTCAGCTTTGGAAAATATGGTACTATTAGGTTAGTGCAAAAGTAGTTGCGATTTTTGCAATTATTTTTAACCTTTTAATCCATAATTATTTTTGCACCAATCTAATACGTATAAAACCATAATAAACAGTGAAAGTATTCATATACATATAATACGCATAAATGTATTTGCACATTTCAGCAGCACATGTGTATAAGATGAACTCAGACTAGCTATAGGGAATGAACTTTGCCTACTGCTCATATTACCTCTAGAATAAATGTGATTTTCAGACAGGAGACTGGGGAGAACCTTCCATTACCTTGCGACCTCCAAATGAAGCCACAGCCTCAACTCCAGTACAGTACTGGCAACACCACCCAGAGAAGCTCATCTTCCAGTCATGTGATTACAAAGCTTTCGTAAGTTACCCTGAATTCAGTATTTGGGTGTGAGTAGGGATAGATGGTAAATTTCTGGCTTCTTTGCTTTCATATTGAAAATATACCAAAATGTCCATCTTCCTAAAAGATTGTCCCCTTCCCTTTTTTTTTTAAAGTTGCCTTCTCTCCACTGAGAAAGTCCAAATAGCTTTATAACCCTTTTAACCTTGTAAGTTTAAGATCTGTTTTGCCTTCTTCTTATATAGTTGTAAATTTGAAATGAAATGTCATAAAGTAAAATCTTTACATGGAAATGAGTATAAATATAGCACATATAGGCATTTACATTCACCAGTGGTCTCAAAACCTTGGATCTATCGCATTATATAAATACCAGATTCTTTTCCTTGTTATCGTTAGGATTATATTACTGGGTATTTTTTTTTAATAGGAGAGGGAATCAAGCTTAGCTGAGAACTGAGAGTGACCTGAACAGGTAAATGTTCAAAAGATACCATAGATTTGGGAGCAGGTGGTTGTCATGACTACAGCAGGAAGTGGCTGAACCCTCATTCAGTTGAACCCACGTTGAAATTGCCTCTCTTAAAGAGAAATGTTTCAATTAGGACAAACTTTCCTGATACCTTAAAAGATAAGGATTTCACCAAGAGCACTTTCCTTAATTAAGACGTGGGCATCCTGGTTATCTCATAGCAATTTAGGCTTTTTTTCAGTTTGTGCTTACTTATCTTGACACATTAGATTTATTTCAATAGAAATTTCCCCAAATCTGTAAGCTTGAAATGCCTCCTTCTTCTTCCAAAGCTCAAATGCCAAGTCCCTGTGACTTTCTGAACATTGCCTTACTTCAGAGCCTTTGGCCAGGCTCTCTGCTGCTGTGCCCTCGCACATTCTCTGCAGGTCAGGGACTTCCTGGGTCTGCAGGACGGGTTGCCAACCCTGTTTTTGCAGTCATGTCAGGAAAATAATTACTTTAATTCATTTTTTTTTTAAAGACACCTAGAGCTCCTTTTACTTTTTTTTTTTTGAAGGGAATTAGAGAGGGGAGAATGACGAAAGGAGGGAACCCTACTGAAGCTTCAAAAAGTTGAGGAGTCAATTGATAGAAAGGCAAAATAGACATTTTGCTAAAAACTATTTGCCCCCAGCCAGGGCTTGGAGCATGAGTGGTGTTTTGTTCTGAGGCAGTATTGGATCCCGCCACCTAACAACAAAGTGGATGGTAATTCCTGAGAAGAGAGTTTCTCATTCTTCTACCCCATTCAGCCCTCTAGTGTCAGTTTCCACCAGGGCTTCAGCTCCCTGCACTGTGGAACAACTGAGAGTGACATTCTCCCTTCCTGAGCGCTCCCATCCGTTCTCAGGTGGATCAACCATCGTAGGGCACACAGCTGTGAATGAAAAAGGTCCAAAATGGCATATCCGCCTAAGAACAGCCTAACTTTAATTACCTATGCAGCCAACTAAGCCCAAATGGGGTGCGTGTTGCTCAGCTTCTCAGCTGTCTCATACAACCCTATAATTACATAGATGGTAGGGTGATTTATTTTTGCAGACATTGCTGCCTCAAAAAAACAGGGAAAACATTTTTAGATGCCCCCATTTTGCAGTTAAATATGATTTGAAAGATGGTGTCTTTAGAAAATGATGCAGTTTTATTATAAAGAGCAATGTGTAGTTTTCAGAACTGTGGTTAACTTGGCTACATTCTCTCTATAAATGCATTTATTTGTTAGAATTAGTTACTGTTCGTGTTTACAAGTTGTGCAACTTACAGCCAGGAAACCTAGCCAGTAGTACTTCCACAATTTGTTTTTATATCTCTACCCATGTTTATACTCTGTTTTTAATAAATCGTTGAATTTTTTTATATTTTAGTACTTAGGTTCTATGCTGATAAAAGAGCTCAGGGGGACAGAATCAACCCAGGATGCTTGTGCAAAAATGCGGGTGAGTTTGCCAAATGATTTTATTTCTAGTTGTTGAAGTACTAAATACTGGGTATGGATACAAATTGCCACTTTAAAATTACTCTTTTCTTCATCTGTTGGTCTGCTAAATCACATGATTACATGAAATGGTGCTAGGGCTTCATTCGTATTTATTCTTGAGCTTATCTCACTGTGGTTTGAGTTGATGTCTATTTGATGTATTTATACCATATTACATTTATTCTTATTTTTAAAGATCTAAAATTAATTGTCTATACATTGATCATTGTCCAAACTAGGATAAAAATGATCTTTGGTGTATTACAAGGAAATGTTTTCAGCACCCACTTGACAGTCTGAGAATACTGAAAAACTGCCAATTAACTAGAAAATATGAAATGCAGAAGTATTGACAGCATATTATATAAAGCTAAAATTCTTTCTGAGGCTTAATTATTCTTTTTTTCTTTTTTTAGTATAAGAAGCACATTAAACTCTTGAGTTGAAACATATAACAATAAATATTGACAAAAACGGCCATTCCAAACATCTGTGATTGGTGACTGCTGGATTCCTAGGAGTCTGTATGAGCCAAACCAAATCTCACTCATACTGTAAAGCACGTTACCTTTGTCTTTTATGGTCCCTTATTCTTGGTTCCTCCACAGCAGATGTATAGGGGTTATAGCGATATCTGACTGACAGTACAAACTGTGTTTCCCCGAAAATAAGACCTAGCTGGACCATCAGCTCTAATGCGTCTTTTGGAGCAAAAATTAATATAAGACCTGTTATTTTATTATGTTATGTTGTTATGTTATGTTATATTATATTATATAAGACCCAGTCTTATATTATGGTAAAATAAGACTGGGTCTTATATTAATTTTTGCTCCAAAAGACACATTAGAACTGATTGTCCAGCTAGGTCTTACTTTCGGGGAAACACGGAATTAAGAATATTGAACTTACTCCACGTAGCAACTAACCAGAGTCAAATTTAAGATCATTAGTGAGTGAACCCTAACTTTATTTGTAGCCAATACACCTTGTCATTTAGTTTATATGAACAGCTTTGGGCGGGAAATATTTAAAAGCGTATAATTGAACTAAAACAGTTATGAAAGTAAGCGTGTAATATCCATTGCTCATGAAAGCTAAATATGTGTGGATCTTCATGAAATTGAGACCTCAGCATGTGATTGCTGATTTAATATTTTGATCAATTCAATAACAGAAGGACTAAAACAGATATCCTTCTATTTGATGCAAAGTTATACTTAAATTGTCAGTATACCAATGAATGTTTATTCCAGGTACTGTGTTTAGATGAAAAAAGGCCTGATATGTGTCAGGAACTCTAAATTCTAGTTCTGTTGCTGCTTACTTGGCTCAGGAGTCACTTTTTAGTCATAATAATAACTGAGTAATTACAACGTGGCAGTCTTCTGTGCTAAGTCCTGTGCTTATTTATTTTATTTAATATTTACCACAAACCTGTGAGATTAGTACAGTTATTGTCCCCATTTTACAGATGAAGAAACTGAGGCTTAGAGAAATTGAATTACTTTCCCCATATCACATAGTGAACAACTTGCCAGTCTGGGACTGGACCCTCAGGTCTGTCGGAAGCCAGAGTACAAGCATTTAACTGCTACACCCTCCCCTTCCCCTGGCTTCTCCTGGGCCTCATTTTCTTACTTAGAAAATGAGAACACTGGACAAGATGCCCTACAGGGTTCTTCCTGGTTTTATAATTCTGGAAATCTTACATTCTAAATATATATCTGATCTAAACTATGTCACCAATGAACAATAGGAAAATGGGAACATTTTTCAATCATCAAACCTTGTAAGAATTATAATGACTATACCTAAGAAACTAACTTGGCATTTCTGGCTTAGTACTGTTAACTCAGTTATCAAAGCCCAGCTACTTCAGTGTTGTAATCAGCATAAACAGTGGGTAGAGCACAGAGCACCGTTTAAACTACACCCAATCTGTGATTTGAATTTCAGTCAATTTCTTGAAATTAAATGGATCTGAAATTCCATTCTGATAGCAATAACAAAGCCATTTTAATAGTCTCAGTGGAGAATAATTTAATTAAATACTTGTCTGTCGCTTCAAGTGAAACGGAAAAACCCCGTCTATTTAGAAGCCATTCTTCGTTGAGGCATTTTTCTGGTTTGCTGCCCTTGGTGTTTGTTTTGAATAGTTTATATGAAAATAAGAACTTTATCGCTTCTTAGAATATCACAGGCCCTTATTTCCCATCTCGATTAAATAAATATTAGTCTCTGATACAGGAGCTAAAGCTGCACTCACTGGATTCATCACAGCCTTTCAAAGCCAGAAGCGCGGGTTTGATCTGTCACCGGGCACTATCAGATTGTAAATTAGAAGTTTCACCAACTAAAAATGGTGTGGATGTCAACTTGCAGTTAATATTCAGTTTGAACCTCAAGTAGCTGTTTTCTCTGTTCTGGATATGGTGGCATTTCAGCCAAAAGTCCCAGTATAATCAGGTCTTCCCACAGAAAATACCTCAGGACACAGATGATCTTGAAAGTTGATAAACAGTAATGGCAGGCCAAAGTTTTGTAGCTTAAAACTTCACCTGGCTTACTCTCTTAATTGAAACAAATTTTCAATTCAATAGTAGGCATTTCAGCGGAAGTTAGAATTTCTATCCTAGTAAGAAGTACATCAGTGTGGTTCCGTGTTCTGAATAATATTTCCTTACACACAACTTGTTAACAAAAATAACTAAGATTTGGCTCCTGCTCTCACTGAGTTCACAATCCAGTGGCGAAGTCCAACATGTTAACATTAATGACCCCAAAGCAGCAGAAGTATCATCATCCAGGTGTCTTCATGTTGCCATCAACCTGAGGAGTTCTCATAGATGATCCCCAAAATGAGACAGGCCTGGTCTCCTAAAATCAGTGTATTGGGACTAATAACAGTTAACACTTGAGAGCTGTATGCTTGGCCCTGCACAAGTGATTATGTGCGCCAATTCATTTAATCGTGAGGAAAGTATTGCTATTGTCCCCACTTTACATGCGGGGAAACAATGGCCAAGGAAAGTTTAGTAACTTGCTCAGGGTCACCCCGCCAGCAAGTTGGTGGAACCAGGATTTGAACCTAGGCAGTCTAGCTGTACCACCCACCTCTGAACCCCAGGCTGTACCGTCTCTCTCATGAGCCAGTGCAACCTTTACTGTCTTGAGTTTTAAAATAGCTGAAAAGATGATCCATGTATATTGACAAAGAAATAGCTTTAGGCACCCTAAAGAGCCTGTAAGGTTGGCACTAACTAAATTCAACCATTTAGTAGGTACAGCCATATGTAGTGATTTGGTGTATATTCCAGTGTGTTAACATAAATACAAAATTTCAGGAGAGTTTTTATTGCATCCCTAGATAGTGGAAAGTATTTATCTCTACAACACTAACTTTAACACATTCACTTTACCCCAATAGAAACTAAACAGGGTTTTCTCCTCTTGGAAACATTTGGAGTATTTGATCATCACAGTTAGTTAATTTTTAAGTTATCTAAACCTGTTTATTCACCTTTATGGTCCCCTCTAGTTCTGAAATAAAGATAATTCTACATGAATCACCTGATGTTTTATTATACACATATTATTTCGATTAAAAATATGCCATAATAAACTAACATATGTGAAATGATAGCAATTCACACCATTCTGCAAAATGGAATCACATTTCTCTTTGTTCAGGTTAACCAGTTTTTCCTCTTCAGACTGTCCTAAGGTTTTTTTAATAGACTTTACGTTTTAGAGCAGTTTTAGGTTAACAGAAAAACTGAGCATAAAGCACCAAGTTCCTGTATGTATACTCCCACCACCGCCGCCACCACCACCACACCACCACCACCCTCATGGCTGCCCTCGTTATTAACATCTCACATTAGTGTGGTACATTTGTTACAATTATGAACCGATATTGATACGTTATTATGAGCTAAAGTCTGTTGTTTACATTAGAGTTTATTCTTTTGTTATACACTCACTGTTTTGGGTTTTGACACATGCATCATGCCATGTAACCACCAATATCATACAGCAGTTGTCATGCCCTAAAAATCCCCTGTGCTCCACCGCTTCACCTCCCCTCTTCCCTGCCCCCTTACCCCTGGCAGCCACTGACCTTTTTACTATCTCTGCAGTTTTTGCCTTTTCCACAATGTCCTGTAGTGGAATCATATAGTATGCACCCTTTTCAGACTGGCTTCTTTCACTTAGCAATGTGTATTTAAGGTTCCTCCATGTCTTTTGTGGCTTGACAGCTCATTTCTTTTTATCACTGAATAATATTGCATTGTATGGATGTACTACAGCTTGTTTATCCATTAACTTATTAAAGGCCATCTTAGTTTTAGCAATTGTGAATAGAACTGCTATAAATATTTGGATGCAGGTTTTCCTCTTTAGGTTTTTTTCCCTCTGGTCCAAACCCTAAATAATGTCTCTCTGAAAATTATCTTGAGTTGTGTTTAGTGAAGAACAATCAACGTGAAGTTGCATTAAACCCTGATAATTTTTAAGTAAAATTGCAATTTTTGCCTTATCTTTTAGAGTTTTCCTTAATAGAAGCCTAAGAGATTGAATATGCCTTCATATTGGGGCACACTTTTAGGAAGAATGATGTCTATTAATTACTTTTCTCCTTAGTAGTACAACTTGGATGCTTATCTCCTTTACCATGACAGCTTTGGAGACATTTCTATTTCAAATTAAAATCTAAAAGCACATAGTAGTAATGTGTGAGGGATTGTAAAGGTATCTATTTAATCTAAACATATTTGTTCAGTGTTGCCTTTTATGTTACTGGTTGGTTTTTCCAGCTAACCCAGTGCTCAGACACAGAGCCTTCATTTCTGGAAGGATTCCCAAGGGGAAGCATTAGCTCTGAGATCCTGAATACTACGCCCCCAACGTGTTCCGCAGAACACAGAGCCTTCCCTCTGTCACACCTCACCTCACACTGTACAGGCATATGTCGTTTTTCTGCACGTTGTTTTATTGTGCTTGACAGATGTTGCATTTTTTTTTTTTTTTTTTTTTTTTTTGCAAATTGAAGGGAAGACCCTCCACCAGCAAAAAGATTAGTACTTGCTTTATTATGGTGGTTGGGCCCCGAGCCTGCATAAACACCTGGTTACTGATGCCCATGCCCCTTACAGGGAAGGAACCATATAAAGAATATATGGTATCCCCGGGGCCTGCTGTATTATAGCTACCTCATAAGGTACGTGTGAGGGTTCAATGAACTAATGCCTGTAAGGGGTCTAGTTCAGTATAGTCTCAAAATGTGTTGACCTCTTCCTCCAAATGTTTGAAAAACAGGTAAATTGATGGATATTCACTTTGGATTATTTCATTTGTTTTTCTCCAGCTATAATGCCAGTACCCCAGTCATTACCCAGGTTTTCTCTGAACACTGTAAGAGAAGGGAGAGGAAATGGAAACTGTACATAGATGGCGTATGTATTCTTGAGGGTGGTAATTTGTTCCTAAATCCACTGAGAGTTGCCTCTTTTAAATAATGTGTCAACAGGACTGAACTTTCCAAAACAATACATTTGTTGCTTTGGCCTGTCAGCATTCTCTTTGGTATGAATAGCTCCCACTTCAAAGATTCTAACACATACAGTGTTTGGTGAGATGAGGGATTTGCTCTGGCCAGATGAGGTTGTGCTATTCTCTTGTGCCTCCTTAGACATCCACATACCCCAGCCTCCCCTCCTGAATTTTGCCCCAGGGTATAATTGTCACTAATATACAACACTGTTACTTTCCTTATTAAATACACCATTAGGAAACATCTGCTACTGAAAGAGGTGTGCCATTATATTCAATTTAATACTCTCTGAAATCTGACTTTGTCTGATTCCATAGTTAATGGTTAGTATTGGTCACACGTGTTTGTGCTCAAGGAAATTTCTCTTAAAAGAAAGAAAAAAAATATCTGAGTTCAACTACAATAAGGTAGATATCTGCCTTCCTGATGTAAGAAAGGAAGTATTTTAAAATTATCTTGAAGTCAAGAATAAGCAAATCTTTCGGTGTATTTAGGTTTTAGAACCTTCATTTCCCAAAGGGCTTAAAGTTTTAGCGTAGTTCAGACTTGTTGTTGAGTCTGTTCTCCTTAACTTGTGTGATTTTTGAACTTCCGATCTGGAAGCAATTCTAAAGTTGAATTTTCCAAATAATTGTGCCTTGATTGAAGTGTGAAGCTTTTTTTTTTCTGTGCTTACAAGAAAACAAATTAATGGTGGAGGATGGATTGGAAAGCTTGAAAAAAGTTCGTTTAGAATTAGATGGAAATGTTAAATTAAGAAGCCTCTTTCCTTAGAAAAGATTCCAACTAAAGTCGTGTTTAGTTCTTCAGTCCTTATGCAGATCCCTTCTATGAGGAATTGTCATTTTCAGAAATAATTTAGGGACTGCTTCTCAGGAACCAGGCTGGGAAAAACTTACAAACAATTGGTTTTTTTAAAGTCTCTGTTGCCCAAGTTTCACAGAAGAATCAAGTATTTTATCTTTCAGTCTCTCCCAAGTACTAAGCAAGCCAGGTAAATAGAGATCTAAGCTCGTGTGTGTGTGTGTGTGTGTGTGTGTGTGTATTTAAAATAGTACTACACACAAAGAAACAACCAGATTTCTAACTCCTCATTGCTGAGCTGTGTCCATGTGCACTTTTTGCTTTGTGACTATTTTCCTAGGGGTCTATCCAACAGAAGACTAAACAGTTCCAACTATCTTATTCCATCTTCTTCATACCTCAGTTGTCTTAATTTTTTATTTTTGTTTTTATTGCTCTTGTGACTCGCTTTTCTCCAATATATTACCCTCTTCTGTTTTTAGCTCCCACTTGTCTTAAGCTCTTTCTAAATGTGTTGAGTCAGCTGTCATTGGTCCAGATATGTTACTCTGCTGAATGTTCATTGTTGCAAACACCATTTCACTGCCAGCCCAGAGATTATTCAGTTATGCTCACAGACTTTGATTTTGCTTCTGCACTCTTTTGCCAGTGGGAGGCTGTGTTTTGGAAAGCTAAGTAAAAGTGCTCATCCTCAGAATAACAGGAATCGTTAAAATCTGTTGCTGTTCACTACATGCTAGGCCCTGAATTATGTAGTCCCCACAACAACTCTACAAAGTAGATGCTGTATTAACATACCCATTTTATAGGGGAAGTAACTAAGACATAGAGAGGTTAAATACCTAACCACACAGCTCCAAAGGGGTGGAGCTTAAACAGGAAGCCAAGCTGTACCCTCCTGTGCTCTTACTTACTGCACGACAGTGCCCCCTACAGGAAGGAGCTTATCAGTGAGCCCCTTGATAAGTTAAAGATGGACACACACCCACACACGCTCTGAAGTTGTACTTACTGTGTTTCCCTGAAAATAAGACCGAGCCGGACCATCAGCTCTACTGCATCTTTTGGAGCAAAACTTAAGACCCGGTATTATATTATATTATAGTTATATTATATTATATTATATTATATTATATTATATTATATTATATTATATTATATTATTATATCTGGTCTAATAGTAAAATAAAACCGGGTCTTGTATTAATTTTTGCTCCAAAAGACTCATTAGAGCTGATAGTCTGGCTAGGTTTTATTTTCGGGGAAACACGGTACAAGTGATAGACTGAAAAAGTCACTGTGTTTTTTCACATGTTTACAGGTGGCTTTTTTAACTTAAAAGATCATTAAAATTTTCAACAGGTACAGAAAGGAGAAATAAAAACCACTGTACTTTTACCATCCAGATGTTGTAAACACCTCTCTGTTAACACCTTGTTCGTATATAATTCTCCAGGCTGATTATTTGTGCATTCATAGGCATCACTTTTCTATAAAAAAAAAAATAAAAATGGAAATATTCTGTGCCTACTGTTTTGTAATCTATTTTTAAACACAATAATGTGACATATTTTCATTTTAATAAATAGCCCCAATATTTATCTGTGTTGGTTGATCAATATTCCAATTCATAACTGAACCAAATGTAACTACTTACCCTTGTTGGTCATTTGGCCATCTCCAGTTTTTTTCAAATTATAACCAATACTAAGGGTAACAACCCTATATCTAAATCTTTTAAACTGGTCTGATTATTTCCTTAGAATAAGCCACTAAATATAGATGGCTGGGTCAAAGGGTATGTATACACAACTTGAAAATGAGTAAGAACTGCCAAATTGCCTTCCAAAAAGCTTCTTCCAGTACACGAAAACCAGTTGACATTTGCTTGTCACATCTCTCAAGGGCATATACTTAATACCTTGGATGTGCTCCTACTGTGTTTCTCCGAAAATAAGACCTAACCAGAAAATAAGTCCTAACCGGAAAATAACTCCTAGCATGATTTTTTAAGGGTGACATGCCCTGAACATAAGCCCTAATGTGTCTTTTGGAGCAAAACTTAATATAAGACCAGGTCTTATTTTCGGGGAAACCTGGTAGTTGAGGGAGAGCTGGGGAACGTTTATGAGAAACCACACATCTTCAGCCTGACCCCTGGGCTTATCATCTCTATGTGATAACATCTATTCCAGACGTAACTCTGGAAAATCTGTCTTTATGACCTGAACTCTTTGTTTTATATGAAGAATGTTTTATACTTTTGCAGTCCCTGAGCGATCATGGGAGAATTCAATAATTCTTGTTAATTGCTCTGAAGACCAAGAGTTGCAGTTAAGTGCTAAAGATTTGGGGAAATCATTTGTCAAGTGGAGAATAGTGTGTTTTGATAAATTACCTTCTCTCTGAATTAATTTAGGACGCAGTACAACTGAGTTTACATGATAGCAGCAGAGAGCGGTTCCGACAGTGACTTTCAAACTGATCAACTGCATTTTTAGAGCAGAAGTTCTCAGAGTGTGGTTCCCGGACGAGCAGCAGCAGCCGCTTCTGGAAATTTGTTAGAAATGCAAAGTATTAGGCCTTACCTCAGAATTACAGTGTTAGTCCGTTCAGGCTGCTGTAACAAAAGTGCCATATACTGGGAGAAATGTATTTCTCACAGTTCTGGAAGCTGAGAAGTCCAAGATCAAAGCACTGGCAGCTTCAGTGTCTGGTGAGACACTTTTCCTGGTTCATAGACAGCTATCTTTTCACCTGTGCCCTCCAATGGCAGGTGGGATAAGGGAGGTCTCTCAGGCCTCTTTTATAAGCACACTAATCCCATTTATGTGGGCTCCACCATCATGATGTAATCACCTCCCAAAGGCCCCACCTCCTAATACCATCCCATTGAGTGTTAGAATTCAACATACATACTGGTTTAGGTGAGATACAGATATATTCAGTCCATAGCATTTACTGAATCAGAAACTCAAGGGGTGGAGCCCAATAGTGAGTTATTTACCAGGCCCCCATGTGATTCAAATGCCCTGGAAAGTTTGGGAACCACTGCCTCAGGCCTCTGGGCATTCCAGTAAGTCTGCTGTGTAGATAGGCTGCTCTGGTAGAATCATTCTGCCTCGATACCTGGTAACCCGCTGGGGCTCCAGGAACAGAGATAGAGGACATCACTTTGCGCTGTACCAGATTCAGCCAGGGTGTGAGGGACACTGGCGGTACAACAGCTGTGTCTTCTGCCGGAGTACTACTTTGAGTGGCCACTTGCCCACTGTCTGTTTTTGTCATATGGTCTTAGGCTCTGTGTTCACCCAGCCTTTGTGTCAGAGTTTCTGTGACCAGAAAACCCCTTGAGAGGTCATTTAGCCTATTTCCCAGCCAAATGAGACACCCCTAAGTCATTAGTGACAGATGAAAATCCAAACTATTTTTAAAGATGCCTGGAGGAACGTTTCAGCTGCCCCTAGTAATCATTCTGCCTTCTCAAGAAGTCTTTCCTTCTCATCTCCATGCTTGCAATGTAAGCTGAAGTCCTGTTGTCAAAATGAAGATCTAACCCTTCTCTTCCTTGAGGCTGAAAAATCCCAAGATTTATGAAGCTTTTGCCACCTGTTGTGCAAGGCGACCTGCGGGGTCTCTGGTCCCACGCCCCACATAAGAACGCAGGATGTGGCTAGGCCAAAAAGGAACACCCACAGAGCCATAGGTAGGGGAGTCATACCACTATATTCTCGCTGGCGGCTGGGTTGGAGACACAAGAAGCAGGAGCCACACTGTCCACAACCCACCGTCCTAACAGCAATCCGCGCTTGCCAGCCCCCATCTTCTTGCTAGCCCCCATTTTCTGTTAGCATAGCCACAGCAGTTATATTAGTGGCCAATGGCTCACTGGTTACAGTTGACAGCCAATTAGCCACAGCTGATGGCCATCCAATCACAGTTGATGGCTATTTACTACCTAAGCCAGCACCTTTCCACGTGAGGCCGAGAGCCTGGAAACTGCACTCCTGGCTCGGTCCCCACACCACCTCATAGGAATCTCTTGGTTTATCTCTAATCATATCTGTGGTTCTCTTCCAAGTTCTTCCAAAGCCTCCATGCCTTCCTCTGGGCACTGGTGCTCTCTGAACTGTTTGCTGAGCTCTCTGTGTGTTGAGAGGCTGGCACTGTGGTTCTTCGTTAGAAAGCTGGCTTCGTGCTCATTACCACACACTTGAGATCATTTGCTCATTCATTTAACAGTCATGGATTTCAGCAGCTGTTCGATTGAATCCTATGAAATCGCTCAGAGTTAGCCATTTTGACCCTTAAAAATGGCAATTTCATAGGGCGCAACCTAAGACCAGGTACTAGTCATTATGGGGGAGGCAAATCAAGAAAGGTATGAACCATCCTCAATTCCTGTATAATGAGGGAAACAGACAACCCCGAGACCCAGGCCGGAGCTCATGGGGTGGGGGCAGGGAACAAGGGGAAAGCCATCCCGTCAGGCAGGGAGGCCAGACAAGGATCTCCCCAGAAAGTGACATTTAAACTGAGTTCCCGATGGGTAAGAGTTCATTTCAAATTGCTGATTTGTGGTCTGTTTTTTATCTCTTATAACCCCAAGACAGCTAATTTCGCTGCATACAAAATCACCATGATAATGCTTGCTTTGTGTATTTTTTTTTAATCATTTGAAAGTCACTTAGGGCTACCAAACATAATTGTTGGATCCTATTATAATTTAATTGCTGAAACTGAATATAATAATTAAACTTTGAAACTAAGGGAAATATTACATGGCAAAATTAATAGTTATGACTCAGCACTGACTATCTAACGAGAAAGCGTTCTCAGGGTAGCCATGTGTAGGTTAAAAATATACTATACGTTGGATGGCAGAAGACCATCTGGAAATCTATTCCCTGGTCTGCCCGGGGAATGGTCAGGGTATCGTCCTCACTGACGGCCTCACTGTTCCCTCTGTGCAGATTATGGGGCACACATGATTCTTACTAGGAACGTAAACATCAAACCCAACATTGCAGCTTAGAGCTCAATGTTCCCAGTCGTAAGCCTCTTTGCTCTCATTCACATTTGTGAACGTCACGGGCTGAGATAACCCCTGCATTCTCAAAAGGATATTCTCATACTGCTGATTCTGCATTAGAAAACGAGAAACGATTTATTTCAGGACATGCTTTACGGCTAAAATAAAAGCATCGGTGGTGATTTCTGACTTGATGCAAGGTTCCATGCAGTTCATGATTTAGAATTGAAAAGGAAAAGAAAAAAGATGGTGAGTTCTTTACTTGGCGAGTCCAAAAATCCCTCTTAAAAAAAAAAAAAAACACTCTAAAAGTGTTTAATTGCTTTCCCTATTGAGAACAATAGTCCACGCATCCACCTCCAGAGGTGAAATTATGACCCCTGTTCTGTGTAACGCTTACAGACAATACAAACCCAAGTGCTACATGTAAGGCTGGCTTTAAATTTAAGATTCAAAAATTGCTTTTTAGTTAGGTTTCAGAAATATAACATCTCTATCTAACTAAATATTGTTTCTCTTGGAATAATGAAAGGCTGATCATCTTAATTTGGGAAATTGTGAACAAAATACCATTGACTAGCGCCATGGTACTTTTAGCAGGAGAACAAGATGCTGTAGGTTAGGTGAATTGGGGGGCACTACCCAGGAGTATTCAGCTGCCTAGTATCCGGAGATCCTCATTACAAATGAGTCCCCTATAAAGCTGTCACTGAGGGGAGGGAATTTGAGGACTCTGGGAAACCTCGGAAACTCCACAAAGAATATGGCATAGGAAAAAGCAAGTAGAAACAAGAGAGAACCATAACATAAGGTTTGCCCTGAGCGTCCTCCTGGGGATATGGGCTTGAAGAGGAGAGTTTGGTTTCCACAAACAAATAAGGCTTGAGTTTTGAACATATGCATCTGGGAGTATTAGCTCTCCAGCAAAGCTGCAGGTAGGTCATGGAAACCAGTGTTGCCTGGCAGTGCGTGCTCTGGAACTCGAGCAGCAATGTCCGTATGAGGTGCCAGATCACACTGCATGACCACCCCAACACTGCCATTCACAGAGGCCTGTCCACAGCCTGCGTCAGGGGCACCCCAGTGCTGCCTCCAGGGAGGAAAGTGGGGATTCTTGGCACCCATGGAAGAAAAAGAAATGACCCCCCTTTTTCTTTCCTGGCTGGGTATATGATGTGGAATCTTTGTGTCAGGACAGAAACCACGGCTGATGCCTTCATTTCAGCCTCAGAGCACGTGTCCTGAGCTATCTGTTCCAGCGCTCCACTCCTTTTCCCGGGCACTGGTGGCACAGTGCACCGCGTTCTTTTCTTGTCTGCTGCCACCATCCTCATGAAGCTGCTCTTAATCAGATCAGCACTTACAAACGTTTCTACTTGCTAACGCCAGAGATTTCACCCAGGAAACCCAGCAAAAGTAGCCGTTCCTCTGTGTGCCAGCCACTGCGCTAGGCACAGGGTTTTAGGTCTTTTTAGTCCTCGTGGCATCGGGCACTGCCCCCACCTTCTAAGGAAGCTGCTTGACTCTGTGATACTGCTCTCGGGCTTCTTCCAACTCTGTCTCAGGTTGCCTCGTTGACTCCTTTCTGCCCCAGCCCTCAGTATTAACCTGCTTCCCTGAGGGGTGGTTCTTAGCCCTCTTCTGATTCACGCCTGAGCCACCTCCTCTGCTCCCGTCTCCCCAGCCTCCCTCCATATGGATGGATTTGCAGATCTGATTCTTACTTCTAATTTTCTCCTGGACATCTCCACCTGATTATCAAACTGAGCACATTCAAAAGGATTTCATGCAAAACCATGTCCCCTTCCAGTTAATGGCCTCTTTGTCTGTGACATTCTCCTGCTCACTCGTCTTCTATGGTGGATCAGTTAGCACATCCTCTGGATCCTTCCTCCTCAGAATCGTGGCTCCCTCGCTTATTCCCCCATGACTCTACTTCAGCTCAGGTGCTTAGTTAGACTCTTGTTTGAATTTGCACCACAGCTCCCTGCCTCCCTGCAATTAGCCTCTAGCTAGTCCAGCCATCCAACCACCAGGTCCATCTCTGCAACACAGATTTGATTGTGTCACTCCCTGCTTAAAAGCTGCCAGTGGATCCTAGCAGAGTAAGTCACAATCTTCCAAACCTACTGTATCAGCCCCCTCTCCTGCCAATTGCCCAAACCCACTACGTTATTTCTTATTTCCAGGCATGTGAGGATGTATATGGCGATTCTGCTGCTACAACAGCCTCTTCTGCCCTCTTTTGGCCACCTGGGAAATTCCTAATCATCCTTGAAGAGCCAGCTCAATCACCTATGGCAGGCAATCAGTGTTTGTTGAATGAATAAATGAATGAATGAGTGAATGAATGAATGAATGAATGAAGATTTGCCTCACCCTCTCATGCAAAATGAGACTCTCCCAGCTGAGTTCTCTGTAGACACTGTTCATATCTCTGTCACATTTGTCAGCGTTTGTGTTGTAGCTGTTTGTTGTATCAGACCAGGCCAGGAATAGCCATGCGTGGCTTTTGTGCTGCTCCTCGTCTCCCTCTCCCATGGCTGACATCACTCTCAGCCCTCTTTCCCAGCCAGCACAGACACAGGCTCAGAATCCTTGTCAGCACAGCACTTCAGACAGCCACTTTCAGCAGACTCCAACTTACACGCAATTTGAGGTCTATGTGACAGCTCCTGAAGTAGACCCTGAGTCTTTCCAACAGTAAGCTCAGTGAGCTTCCTCATATAACCACTCCGTTGCTGAAATAAGTGAAAATGTGTTTTCTTTTTCTAATTTTTAATTTTGGGGATTTTTCTTAATACTAAATAAAATGTTGGTGTTTCACTCTTATATTAGCTATGTATTGTTTCATGTTACCAATAAATCTGCTCAGGAGAATGTATTCATGACAAGAGATGAGCAAGATGATTTGTTGAAATCCATTGTCATTCTTTGCAAAGAATTCTTCATACACATGCACATTCGGTGCACGAAACCACTGTCTGCGCCTGCCATAGCCCTCTCTTTCCAGAATTCAGCTCACTGCTTTGCCTTAAAATCAACACACGGCGTGTTGTTTCTTCTAGCCTTGCCTTTGATTTATCTTGCATGTTTTTAAGAGTTGGTTGGATAAAGCATGGAAAAGATGAAAGTGTACCTAACCTTACATTCCAATTTCATAATATCTCTTTGGCAGTCACACACAAAAAACCCTCATGAGTCTGGGTAATTCTAAAACTAGTTAAAAAGCACTTCAAGAGAGCTGCTTTTTTCTTTACTGTATGAAACATTTAATAAATATTAAGTGGTAATACTCTTAGTAATCCATTCTCTTTACCTTTGAAACAGGTATAGTAACTATAAAAAACATGTCAAAATCAGGACAACGTGAAACATGGTTTCGGTGGCTCAAGTGAAAAATGCAGTGTAATTCCCATTATTGAGTTCAATGATTTTCATTCCCGCCATCCAACTAAAAGCCTTCTTTGATTCTGGTCACATGTCAGAATTTAAAAATGGAAAATTGAATAATATAGATGAAGAAATCAAGACAGTTTATATTTGCTCCCAATTCCCTTAATATACATAAGTTGCGGAACACTCAAAGTGGAAGGTTCTTGCATGTCAGTCATAAGACTGCCATTCAGTAAACAGAATGAGGAGAAAACAGAAAAAGAAAAGGAGAGACGGGTCTATAAAAGCCTGCAGCATTTTAAACTCACAGTGTCACTGCCTCTACATACAGCTGTAATGCCTATGCTCTGTTTACTTTTTAATGAATTTATGCTGTTGGTGAATTATTGAAGTGATTTCCACTCACCTTTTTATGTATTTTCTTTCCTGTTATGTTCTCACCTTGTCTCGTCTGGAAAATCCATCAGGCTAACTGTCAGGTAGGTTCTTCCTGATGTTCAGTGTGATTGTGAGGGGGCATCCATAGTAGGAAATGAAGTAAACAGACTGCTGGTGACCTGTGACGAATGATAAAACTAAACAAAAAAGGCACATCCTAAATTACAGAGGAACTTTGCAGATGCATGAAACTGGAGAAGCTGGAAATTCTAAGCACATGAAGCCAGTGTGAACGTCTGTCATAAGAACTTAGCCTAAGGGACTAGAGCAGCGCTAAACCATAAAGTAGGTTACCTGGACTGTCCCATTTTGCTGTCGCTCAAAATGCAGACTGCTCCTGGAGGGCTTAATTGTTACAGAGTGGTACTATATTCCAGGGGGTCACAAGTGATTCTGCTGTAAATGCACTACCAGCTTTCACAGCTTTGGCCAGGCTCGAGAAAAATTCACAAAGACCTGTAAATCCCTATTTTAAGTACATATGCAGACGTACATTGTGCCTTGAAGAAAGAGAGTGACTAGGAAAGAAGGAAGCATGGTGGCATATATTTTGTTAATGCTAAGCTCACCCTTGGAGTTAAATCTGACATGGTTTAACTCTAGTCAAAAGAACTGTCGCTTGAAATTGCAGTAGGAGACAGGGCTGTTCGTTTCTCCCTTTGGTGTCAGAGGAAAGGAGGATTCCTTCACCCACATGAAGCAGAACAAGCTCTTTTTAGATCCTCAAGTGCAAGACACTTTATAAGCCCAAACCATAGCTAAGCCCAGGAGAAGAGAGACATACATTTAAATTAGAGCGTGTTTGGTGTGTGTTTGATGTATGTAGGTATGTGTGTGTGTTTGTGTGTGTGTGTGTTTGTGTGTGTGTGTGTGTGTGTTTGTGTGTGTGTGGTTTTTAACTCGAACTCATTTTTATCTTTCAAAAGGAAAAATTATGTGCTTCAGTTGCCATGCAACACAACTGCTCTAACAGCTTTCTAATTTTAATTTCAGAAGTCTACAGAGCAAATGAAGAAGGTCCCTACTATTATTCTTTCAGTCTCTTATAAAGGAGTCAAATTTATTGACGCAACAAATAAGGTAGGTATCGCACGTCGCTGTAGTTTAGACACCAGATACAGTCCTGAGTATACGAGTATGACCCAGCATCCTTTGCTTCCCATCATGCCCAATATCCCCCGTTTTAATCGTTCCCTAGCCCCTAGCGTCATGCTCCCCAAACACAACAGCTGATACACACATACACACACACTCACACACACACACACACACACACACACACACTCGGACAAGTATACAGAAAGGCACGTTTTACTTGGGGGACTTGATCAAGGATTCTTATACATATTTTGCTTTCACTTGTCCATGGTGCCATCTCTAATAGACTGTGGCCACTTGTTATCTGGCATATTTCTCTGGTTCCACAGAACATTAAAACAGAAAAAAAATATTATGTATAGAATGAAAATTCAGCAATGTTATCATTTTTCCATCAGAGGAACTGTTACCAGGTGAAAGGCTAAAACATTTGTCTTTCCATTTCTCTAGAGATATATATGTCCTTTCTTTTCATACATGCAATGAATACTTGACACAAGGGACACCTCCTCTGACTTTGATATTTTATAATTGTAATAATTCTCAGCTACTGAGATGGAAGAGAGTTTCAACTGTATTGTTTTCTGAAGAGACGCAATCAGAAAAGAAGCCCAGGCCATTCTTGGGACTCTGGTGGGACTTTGTATTCACAGTGGGAAGACAAAGTCCCTAAGGTCAAGTGTGGACAGCTGGGTTGCATTTTACTTAAACAGTGTCCTAGAATTCCTTTCTTGGTGGAGATGATGGCATGCCGGGGCTAGACTAGAAAGCTTGGGTGTGACCACTCGCACTCTCCAGGAACTCAAAGCTGACTGGCTCCTCCTCACAAAACCCCGCAATGTCCATGTGTTTTATTTCTACATCCTTCCAACTGATAAAGTGTGGAAGGAGGGGAAATGAGGCGATCCCCATTGGTGAATACCATTTGTTCTCTGGACTGCCCACCGGACCTCCCACCTGGACCCACTCCATTTTGGAGAAAGAGAGCAGAAAGTCATGGAACAGGTAAACTTAAACTATGACATCTTTGGGCCAGAGCAGCTAGATTCAGATACTGGGGGATGTCTCATGGGCAGTGACCCTTGGATCAGAAATCTGAGCATCTGACTCAACCAATTCGAAGTTTTCTTGATTTTATTTTTTTCTGTAACGAAGGAGGTTACAGCATTAGCCATCAGATGTACTCAAGCTCCCAAAATCTACTTAGGAAAACACCCTCCCAGTTTTGGAAACAGTTCTGAAAATCAAGCAGAATGCCGATACCCAGGCACAGTCATGCTGGCTGACAGCATTCAAAGCATCTCCAAGTCAGATGCCTGTTAGTTTCAACTCTGCAATGTCTTGGTGGCAGCTGTTGTTGTCAGATTATAATTGTGGAGACCTTGTCAGAAAAATCCCAATTGATTTGCTTTTTTTATTTCTTGGAAGCATATTTACTGGTGCATAAACTTACATTATCCTTAGACTAGAGTCAGTTGATTTAAAAAGTTTCAAGACTTTATGAAACTCTCATTGAAGATATCATTGCTATCGCTGTATGTACATTTCAAGAAAGGCTTTGGCATTTGGATTTTTTTCCCTAACCTGGAACAACTGTTTCTACCCCCATTTGCATTTGAAAACCATGAATAGCAACATATTTTCAGTGTATGAGTTTAGCAACTCTCAGATTAACCACCTTAGCAGGCTTCGATTCTGACAATTTCTACATGAGTGGTATTTGCCCTGAGAAGTTCCCAGAGTCTTAAGGCTGTCATTCCACGAAACTGATGGTACAACTAGATGTGTCTGTATAAATAGCATCCTCTCTAACCTACTCCCCATGATCAGAGGAATGAGAGAGAGCTCTGTCAGTTCTGCTGCATTTTGCTTATGGATACATCAAGGGCCATAGAACTCGATTATACCTTGAGGAGACGCTTCCACTTCATCGCCATTAATTAGATCCATGAGTTACCCATGGATCTCTGCTCACAGATGACTACTCTTTGGAAGTATAAGCACCAAACGATATACAAAAGATAGTTCTGTGTGAATAAAGACACTAAATAAAGGTCAGCATATCTTTCAAGTCCTTGCACTACGGTCGTCAGCATAGTTTTAAAATCTAGAGCAAAGGCAAAAGCATATGTTGCTGGCAGGTGGAGCCAGCCTCTGTATGACTGTGTGACATGTGCCTGGAGTCTTCAGGAATTTGGGAACATTACTTCAACACTGATGGATATACAGGGTCGCCATCCCAGTGACCTGGGGTAGCTGATCTCCCCCCGTGTTACAGGATACGGAGAGAGTGGATGGCTCGGGTGATAGTCTAGTAGTTGCTGTGTGAGAAGCCAAAGGAGAGAGATTGTATTTAGGAGAGAAGAAAGGCCACACTGGTGGAGGTGGACCGTAAAAGGCTGAGAAACACTACCACCACTGGGGCTCAAGGACTGGTGTCAAAAGTCATGGAGGACCCATAGTTGAAGGAACAGCCTCAAGCCGTGATGTGGCAGGAGCTGTGCTCATACATCTACATTCTAGCAATGTCTGCAGTGGCATCTTACTAGGCCACTTTGTTCTGTGGGAAAGCCTGACCTCCAATTAACGCCCACAGCAGGAAAGGAGGAGACTGATATAAATTCCAGAGTCCTGCTGTCAGTGTGTACCAGAGATTTCTCCCCAAGGACTGGTGTGTTGATGGCCACTTTGATTTGAAGGGAAGGACGTGGGACATGTAGACTTACCTGACATGAAGACTAAACGCATAACAAGGCACAACCAAAAGTCACACCTTCACATTCATATTTGATGTTTTTACTGTATTGTATTCTTCAGCAGGCCTCTCCTAACCATCGCATGTCTTTAACCCTGCCCTGGTACGGCAGAGGGGTAGTTCCACCTGCACTGGACAGGTAGAGTCAGGGAAAACCTCAGACCCTTCCCTGAGGCACTGCCCTGCAGTCATACCGCCACCTGGTCATGAAGAACTACAACTTGACTTTCCCACCCCCTAGACTAACACATTTTTTTTGTTATTCCACAGCTCCTTTCCACCAATTAGTTTGAAGTGCAATGGATAATTGATTATGTGTTAATTACTCTTCCATTCCTCTTAGCCCTCATTAGACTGTGTGAAAGATGGACCCTCTCACAAAGCAATTCTTTCGTTTTGCTCTAATAAATAAGTGTCTTTGGCTGAGTTCAAGGGGAAGGGTTCCGTTCGGAGTTATAAACTCAAATTTATTGCCTAGCAACTTAGGAAACGAATCACTAATCCTGATTCAAGAAGGAAGAAGTGGAAAATAATCTTGAATTAAAAGTGGAAATTGGAATCGATTTGGTACTAAAATGTTGTAGCTAAAGCACATCAGCTTTCCGTAGCTCCATAGCCCAGAGGCAGCAGTAGCATGGCATTCAGCCCAGAGGACTACAACCCTTTAGTTACAGACCCATCTTCCAGTCAGCAGGATCTTCCAGAGGTGACATCACCCCCACATCCAGCGTGTGGCTGAGGGTGGGTTGCTCCAACCCCCTCCTCAACCTTCCCACCCAGCCAAATTAGGAACGGTCAGTGCCCGAGCTAGTTTTCTGTTCACTTGTTTTGCATATCAACTTCAAACAGGGATTATGCTATTTATTGGGGCGCAAAATAATTTAGAACATTTGCCTAAACAAGCGCCTGTTTGTTTTTTATAGCACATCCTTCTCCTGAGAATCTCGGAGTCAAATTAAGAGCCCGTAAACATGTACGCTTTCTCATCTGCATCCCCACCCTACAGTTGTCTGCAGTTAGTCTGGGGCCAGGGCTGCTGCTTCTGTTTGGGGGGACCCTCTCCAGAGGGGCATTCTCTCAGGAAAGGCCTGGCCTGAGGCAGAGACTGAGGAGAAATCCCTGCCTGTCAGAGCCCAGAGAGGAAAGCAGGGAGAAGCTGATTTCTAGGCTCCGTCACTTCATTATCACACATCCTTAGAACCCATTAATTGGCTGCACCAAAAAGCGTATTCTGCACCTGCCAGCCAGACACCTCTTTAAGCTGTTTCTCCACATGATGAAAGGCAACAGGTGGAAAAACAGTCTCTCCCTGTTGAAGGGAACTGAGCTGCCAAACTTTGTATCCCAAAGAAGGGACAAGGTGAACCCCTCCCCATTCCTTCTCTTGAGCCTTTTAAAAGCTCTAGTCTCCTTAAATCATGCTTAGATGAGGAGGCTCGGCAATATAAGAGGAGTTAATTATGAACTGTCCCTCATGATGACATCAGAGTAATGGCAGTGTTTCAGTGGTGAGATCCCAGGTCTTTACCACATTCTAGCACCACAGAAGTTCTGTTCAAAAATACCTCCCTACACAGACCATCAATATGCATTCATTCAACAGCATATTATTTGAGTGCCGATCGAGATGATAAAATATCAAATATTCTTAATTGAGTATAGAATATTTGTGTTAGCCTGCCTCCCCTCTAGTTTAGACCATGGGAACACAGGAATGAAAATTTCAACAATGGGAGAGGAGGCTAATTTTGGGACATGGAGCAGCACAGAGGCGGGTAGCCTGGACGGGCACTTAAAAGACAGCCCTAGGAGCCCAGCCCAGTGGCTCAGGCTGTGAGAGCGCTGTGCTCCTATGCTGTGAACTGCTGTGAGCGGCCGACAGACGACTGGTGACCGACTGCCTCAGCAGCTCATAACACCAGCATGGGCCTGGGAGCTGTGTCTTACACAGCTAGACAGAAACAGTGGCTTGAACCGGAGGGGAGCAGGAGGAGCAGAAGGGGGAGGGGGAGACAAACAGCCCTCTGCTCCTAGGGAATAGAGAAGTGGCAGGGGCAGGGGTCCAGAAAATTGGGGGAGGGTCAGTAAACACAGTAAAAATGTCTTAATCCATTTGGGCTGCTGTAACAAATTACCATAGACTGAGTAGCTTAAACAATAAACATTTATTTCTCACAGTTCTACAGGCTGGGAAGTCCAAGAAACAGTCACCAGCAGGTACTGTGTCTGAGGAGAACCCATTTCCTGGTTCATAGATGGCCATCTTCCTTCTGTGTTTTCACATGCCAGAGAGCGCTAGCTAGCTCAGCATACGGGCACTAATCCTACGCATTAGGGGTCCACCCTCATGACCCAGTCATCTCTCAAAGGCCTCACCTCCAAAACCATCACATTAGGAATTAAGATTTCTTTTTTTTAACATAATTTATTTTTTTTAATTACAGTTGACATACAATATTATATCAGTTTTAGGTGTACAACGTAGTGATCAAACATTTACATAACTTATGAAATGATCACCCTGATAAATCTAGTAACAATCTAACACTATGCATAGTTATTACAATATTGTTGATGTTGTTTCCTAGGCTACTTTACATCCTCATGACTACTTTGTAACTACCAATTTGTACTTCTTAATCCCTTTTCCTTTTTCACCAACACCTTCCAACTCCCCTCCCATCTGGCAGGCATCAAAATGTTCTCTGTATTTATGAGTTTGTTTCTGTTTTGTTCATTTATTTTATTTTTTAAATTCCACATATAAATGAAATTGTATGTATTTGTCTTTCTCTGACTTATTTTATTAAGTGTAATACCCTCTGGGTCCATCTGTGTTGTTGCAGATGACAAGATTTAACTTTTTTATGGCTGAGTAATATTTCATTGTGTGGAATATTCTTTATCCATTCATCTATTGATGGATGCTAAGGTTGCTTCCGTATCTTGGCTATTGTAAATAATGCTGCATGAAATAAACATAAGGATGCATATGTCTTTTCAAATTAGTGTTTTGGGTTTCTTTGGGTAAATACCCTGAAGTGGGATTACTGGCTCCTTCTTTGTCTCTTGTTATAGCCTTTGTTTTAAAGTCTATTTTGTCGGGTATAAGTATTACTACCCCAGCCTTTTATTTTTTCATTTCCATTTGCATGAAATATCTTCTACCATCCCTTTGCTTTCAGTCTGTGTATGTCTTTTGATCTGAAATGAATTCTTTTGTACGTAGCATATGGAAGGGTCTTATTTTCTTATCCATTCAGCCACCCTATTTCTTTTGATTGGAGCATTTAATCCATTTATATTTAAAGTAATTGTTGATAGATATGTAGTTATTGCCATCTTGTTATTCATATTTTTTTTCTTCTTAAAGAAGTCACTTTAACATTTCTTGTAATACTGGTTTGATGGTGATAAACTCCTTTAGCTTTTTCTTGTCTGAGAAGCTCTTTCTCTTATCTTCAATTCTAAATAATAGCTTTGCTGGGTAGAGTCATCATGGTTGTAGATCCTTGCTTTACATTACTTTGGATATTTCATGCCAATCATTTCTAGCCTGCAAAGTTGCTGTTGAGAATCAGTTGACAATCTTAGGGAGAGCTCCCTCATAGGTAATTAACTGCTTTTCTCTTGCTGCTTTTAATATTCTTTCTTTGTCTTTAACCTTTGATGGTTTCATTATGATGTATCTTGGTGTGGGCCTCTTTGGGTTTATCTTGTTTGGGACTCTATGTGCTTACTGGGCTTATGTGTCTATTTCCTTCACCAGGTTAGGGAAGTTTTTTTGTCGTTATTTCTTCAAATAGGTTTTCAATTTCTGCTCTTTCTCTTCTCCTTCTAGTGCTCCTATGATGCGAATGTTGGTATGTTTGATGTTGTCCCAGAAACTCCTTAAAGTATCTTTAGTTTTATGAATTGTTGTTTTCTTTTTGCTGTTCTGATTGGGTGTTTTCTGCTACCTTGTCTTCCAAATTGCTGAGTCAGTCCTCTGCTTCATCTAATCTATTATTGATTCCCTCTCATGTATTCTTCATTTCAGTTATTATATTCTTCATTTCTGACTGGTTCTTTTTATGTTTTCTATTTCCGTTTTTATGTTTCCTATCTCTTTGTTGAAGTTCTCACTGAGATCATTGAATATCCTTATAACCAGTGTTTTGAACTCTGTATCCAGTAGATTGGTTTTCTCCATTTTGTTTATTTTTCTGGAGTTTTGTTCTCTTCTTTCATTTGAGACATATTTTTTTGTCGCCTCATTTTAGCTGCCTCCCTGTTTTTGTTTCTATGTATTAGGTAGGGCTGCTATGTCTCCCAGTCTTTGTAGAGTGGTCTTATGTAGTAGGTATCCTATGGGGCCCAGTGGTGCAGTCTCCCTGGTTACCTGAGCTGGATGCTCCAGGTATGCCCCTTATGTGAGTTGTGCGTGCCCTCCTATTATAGTTGAAACTTGATTGCTATTGGCACATCAATGGGAGGGATTTACCCTCTGGTTGATTGGTTGTGAGGACTGGCCTGGACTACAGTGGAAAAGCTGTTGTGCAGGGGCTGATCCTACAGAGCAGGATTCACTTTAGTGGGGCTCTGGTGCCTGCCCAGTCTGCCCTGGTATGTCGTTTTTAGAGGTGGTGCTCCAGTGTGGTCTGAAGCTGGCTACCGGGTATATTGGTTTTGAGGCCTCTTTGGAGGAACTCTGGTGCAGGCCAAGGTCAATTGCTGCCTGTGCCCTGCCCAGGGTCATTTGTTTTGTGCTGCAAAGTGATCTGCAGATGGTTGCTATTTGTGCTGGGCTTGGAGGTACCTGAGAGAGGCTAAGCTATGAGCTGAGGCCAGCTGTCACTAGTGCTGGGCTTGGGGCTGCTTAGCAAGAGGTACAAGGCATACCAAGGCAAGATGCTGCTTGTTTGGGGTGTGTGAACCTTTGAGAGATTTTAGGAAGGTCAGCAGCATGAGCCAAGACAGGCTGTTTGTATGGAAAAGCTACTGGAAGTGGCTTGCGTGGGCCCACAAGTTGAGTGGGGTGGAATCTCAGGGAATCACCAGGGTGAGGTGAATGAACAGTGTTAGGTAGGTTGATGGAGACTCAGATATGGTGTCCAACTCTGTCTGCACACTGGGTTGGGGGAGGGCTCAACAAAGGAACAGTGGCTTCTGCCAGCACATCTGTCTGGGAAAAAGCTGCCCCTCCAGCACTTGCTCTGAAGCCTGACAATTCACTGCCTCCCTAAATGTCCTTGGCACCTTTTGAGCTGCTGCCCCAGCACTGGAGTGCAGAGCAAGTGAGTCCCTCAGTGAGTGAGTCCATGCACAAACTCTTTAAAAGGAAAGCCTGGGACTCCAGCAGCCCTCCATCTCACTCAGCCACAACCTCTGCTGGTTTTCACAGCCAGAAGTTTTGGGGACGTCTCTTCCTGGCACTGGAACCCTGGGATGGGGGCCTGGTATGGGGCTGGAACCCCTTGCTCTTCAGGGAGGACTTCCACAGCTGAGATATCCCTTCTGATTTTTAATTGCCACACGTGTGTGTGAGACCAGCCTGTTCCGCATCTCCATCCCTCCTACCAGTCTGGATATGGCTTCTGTATGTCCTTAGTTATAGGACTTCTGTTCAGCTAGACTTCAGGCAGTTCTCAGTGGTGGTCGTTCTGTAGTTTAGTTGTAATTTTGATGTGGTTATGGGAGGAGGCAAGCACGGTGTTCACCTACTCCATCATTTTGATAAGAAGCCAAGATTTCCAGACATGTATTGGGGAGGACACAGGCATACAATCCATAATAAAGGAAACCGCCAAAGATATACTTTACCTACTTTATAGTTTTGCCCAGGGCTACGATGCTGTCACTCTTGAAAATCAAGAGTGGCATCTTGTGAATTGACAAGATTCAAGAAATTCAGTGCAATAAAAATCACAGGGCACTTTTCATTGTAATACTTTTCCAAGAAGTTGATCTACCTTATGCTAGCAAATGATCTCAAGAACACAAAATGCCAATTTAGTTAACAGAGCTGATGCTCTATTTTCAGCAACCGTACATCCTGCACAGGTGAGACCAAATCCACACAATCTTCCTGAGGTAATGACAGCCCCCAATTAAAATGATGGTGGAGGCTCTCGGCACCTGTTAACATCATACCTGTAAAGACTATGTAGATCTTATTATTTTAAAATTTATGTTTAGACACACTAGTTCCTAATTTAGATTTCTGCTTGAAGAAATGCTATCTGAATGTCAGAAGAGGATCAAGACCTTCTGTTTTGAAACTGTATCTTGCAATAGAATGTTACTTGTTTAGGGGATTCTAATTTCAATTTGAGTTATTTTTGACAAAACACTTCATGTAGTGTCAGCATACAGGGACGTGGTGAAGAATGTCTTGATTTTATTTTATTTTATGTGTTAATTCTGTAATTGCGTCCCAGCCACTCAGCTTAGTAGAGTGAGGGACATGAAGTACTTGCTGGGGATGCTGGTAGGGAAGGACATTTTGTAAACGTTTTTAGGCATTGGTGGGTATACATGGAGCATTATATTGCCAACAGGTTAATTAAGACTGTGCAATTAAAAAGTAACTAGGGTAACTAAAGTTTTGAGGATTTTATATATGACAACTGCAGAAAACATAAATGGGATATTATAAGATTAAAAATAGTTGCAGGATTATGTGAAATTTTTTGCTTTTTAATATATCTATGTTTCCAAAGAAGTTTGCAGAAGGAAACTTCTGGAAGCCAGAATGATGCTCCTTCATTATTGTATGTTTCAGGATAATGGTACTTAAACCTTTCCTCACTTATCTCCCACCAGTTGTTCTTAGAGGCAGGTAGGGATAAGAGGACTGGCAGGGAGATGGCATGAAGAAATGCTACAGAGGAAAAAGTGAAATGATACTAAACCAATGATAGAGAGATGGGAATGAGGAGCATAGCAATGTATTTGAAAGAGCCTGAGCTCTACAGTCAGACAACCCCAAATTTCAGTCCCAGTTCCACCATGTGCCCTGTGGAAGGCACTTCTACTCTCTGAGTACCAGTTTCCTCACCTGTAAGTTGATAATAACCACAGCACTCACTCATAATTATATACAGTGGGTGTAGTTAGTAAAGTATTGTCATCCACAGGGCCCTGTATCAAGCAAGGCATCCAAGGCCTAAATAGTGCAATGTGGTGTTTTCCTCATCCCTTCCCCACACCTTAGCTTCCATGGAGTCTCCAAGAGACAGCACCTTAACGCTTCCACCGGCCTGCTGCCTTCTGTATCTGCCTTTGCTCTGGGGGAGGAGGACAGGGCACAAGACAGTTGGCAGCAAGATGGTGAAGGGTCAGCTTCCTCAGAGCAGAGTTCCTCCCAGCATGCAGAACGTGACAGGTCATCGCTTCCGGACAGAGTTAGCAGGAAGCAGCGTTACCTATCTACAGGTGTAGTGTGGAATGGAAACAGTAAAATGATTAGTAATTACTTTTTTTTAAAAAAGTGTCTGGCACCCACACTGCTTCTGTGCATAGCACCTGGTGATGAGAACCACCGTTCCAGGACATGACTATTTTAGGTTGTTTTTAATTAAATGAAAACATTCCTTCCAGACCTGGCATACATGTACCCACAGATAGAATGTTGGATTACTTTGAATGTTGCTGGTCTAGAACATTCTAGAAAGGGAGAAAGCAGCTGCTTCTCAGGTCATTTGCCTTGGTTCTAAAATGTGCCTGTTTGCAAAGGAAAACAATGATCATTTGTTATTTTTTCCAGAACATAATTGCTGAACATGAAATTCGTAATATCTCCTGTGCTGCCCAGGACCCAGAAGATCTCTCAACATTTGCTTATATCACAAAAGATTTGAAGTCAAATCACCACTACTGTCACGTGTTTACTGCCTTTGATGTGGTGAGTAACTACCCTCTTTGGACAGATTTAATATTTCCCCAAAGGTACCTGGATTTTATTGAAAGCCCAGCTTATAATTAAGATGCGTGGCTTGTTTACCAAGTATTAAGGTATACCTAGCGTAAGGTATAGTGAGACTCAGCTTTTCTGAGCTTTGTCTATAAAACTCCGCTTCTACCTAGTATCTGAACTGTCTTTGCTCAGCTACTAACTACACTTTTCAGATTTGACGAATTACCTTTCTTCGGATATCAAAATACAGTAAATGTCTTCCCAGCCTCCTTTTTCCTTCACTATGTCTGTTGGTTTCTCTGGTAGCCATTTCTAAATAGTAGAGTATAATAATCTGCTATTATTAGTAGTTAAATTACACAGCTGCCATACAGAAAACCACAAATATTGTGTGAGGCACTGAAATTTATTTTTCTTCCAAACAAATCTAGATTATTACACCCAATTCTACAAAGTAACAAGGTTTTCTTTAAGATGTATATATATGTAACCATGAAATAATTTATAATCAGAAGAATTCTAAAATGTGGCTTTAACAATTCTGCTGTGCTCAATGTATTTGAAATACACATATTTAAAGAAGTACATAGAAATTGCAGTGTAATATATTCTTGGGAGGCCAGCCCACAGTTCAGCGTCCTGGGTAAGGCTGCTAGAAACAATCTTTGTCAGGTCTGACAAACACCCATGAACAAAGGACCATCGTAATGCAAAATTTGCACCATTCTAACGTATGTTAGGCTCATGCCCAGAGCGTTTGTATCACGCTGCGCGTGGCTCATCCCTTTCAGTTTTTGAAAAAATTCCTTCTATCTTGGGAGGCATGAGGAAAGTAATATAAAAGTGACATGTGGTGGCAGTAAGGATGGCAAAGCAAAGCTCTCAAAGGCCACTCTAAATATCTCTGGATGTGTTTGTTTGCATGGGATCGGCGGAGTTGATTAAAACCATCTCAGCATTAGGTTTCTGGTGCCTTAAGCATAACTTGTCATTCTTGACAAGTGCAATTGTTTCTTTTTTTTTTTCACAGTGAAAATAATTTTATATTTAGAATTAGCCAGCTGGACTCAGTTTAGATGATCTCAATTTTGTTGGCAACATCCAAAGCATCATAGTCAGGTGCCAGTCAAACATATGCCTTCTTCTCTCCATCAGGCCTGATCAGGGTGTTGACCTTGGCCACGTCAATGTCACAGAGCTCGTTCACAGGCTGTTTGATGTGGTGCTTGTTGACCTTGACATTCACAATGAACACAGTGTATGTTGTCTTCTATCTTCTGCATGGCTGACTTGGTAGTTAGGGGGCCTTGATGATGGCACAGTGGTCAAGCTTGTTACTCCAGGGGGCGCTCTTCCGAGGGTGTTTCGGCTGCCTTTGGAGCCCCAGTGTGTTGGGCCTTTGGAAGGTGAGTGATGTGCGGATCTTCTCTTTCTGTGGCCGTGGATGCCTTTCAGCACTGCTTTCTTTAGTTTCAAAGCCTTTGCTTTGGCTTCAGCTTAGGGAGGGGCAGGGGCTTCCTTCTTTGCTATCAGCGAAGGCCAATTGTTTCTTCAAACAGCAAAATTCCGTTCTATCCACATATATTTTGGTTTGCATGAAACACCTCTCTCTGTGGGAGTTGGATTGGTGTCCTAGAAGGAGGAAGCAGGTCAGAGTTCACCTCCCAGCACAGCTCCCTGATCTTAGACAAGTTGCAGGACTTTCCTGAGTTTCATTTCCATTGTGTATAAAACAGGTACAAGGATTTATACCTCACAGGTTTTCATCAGGATTGAAATGAAGGAACATATGTGGGGTGCCGCATAAATAATAGGTGTTCAATATTCGTTCCATCCCCACTTGTTTTCTCTCCTTGCCCACTGACATCACAAAGGGCAGCCTGGCCCCTTTTTCTGCTAAAAGACATAAGATAGATTTGCCAAAACTGTATTTATGGTCCAAAGTTTTCCCACTGCCTTTGTAAAAGAACTGAAAAGTATGGGTGGCCAGTTAGCTCAGTTGGTTAGAACATGGTGCTAATAACACCAAGATTGCCGGTTCGATCCCCTCCCCCCCCCAAAAAAAAAAGAACTGAAAAAGCAGAAGTAATAAATAAGTAAAATAGAAACAATAGAAAGAAAACAATGATTCTGCAGACCTCACATTGGGATGTCTCTTTACAGTGTTTTCATTGAATATTAATATTCCAATACTTTTCAGGATGAATTCCAGCTTTTCCTTGAGTATTGCAGCATTTCTTTCTAAATTGGTTTTTATTTGCCTTCATAAGTGTATCCAAAACATTTTGTATTTGAACTAAAAATGATACCCATTGCCCATCTGCCCCCTTGAGATTTAGATTTGCCTTGGTTCTAAAATTTGTCATGTCATAGATATAGATATAGATATAGATATAGACATAGATATATAAAGATATATGACAGAATACTAAGGTGAAATGTGGGGGGAAAATAGTCAATTGTTTAGTTTGAGGAGCAACATGATATCCCTGAAATCATGTGGAGAATTGCTTCATCTTTTATCTCTTCATCCAGATGTTAGATTTAATGTAGACATTCACTAGTTTAGGATTCTGGTATCAGCTCCAACGGATTTTCATCTTACACCACAAATCTACCATTTTAATCCTCTCTGGATGAACACAGTTTGTTTAACTTCCAAAATAGTAACAAAGGCTACCAACCTTGACCAGGGCTTTTGAGCAATTTTGAGATGCAACAAGCTTTGCTAGCACTAAAAAAAGCCTCTTTGATCATGGATTTTGTGTCTTTATGTAGGGCAGTTCACTATTTAGTCCAGTCTTAAAACCTTAAAATTCTTTTGTTGAGAGTCAGTCCCCTGGGCTGCCCAAATGGCAAAGAAAGAAAGGAAGGGAGGGAGGGAAGAAAGAAAGGGAGAGAAAAAGAAAAGAATACCCTAAGTATACAGTTAATCTTTTAGCTGATATTTATGAGTATATAAGCATTTTTAATTGCAAAGTTACTGCCACTTTGACCTTGTGGACCTTTCATGGGTCACAAAATGTTTATCTGCTGTCATCAAGAAAATTCAATGACATTTAAGATGCTTCTAGTTTACGGAGAGATAGATTTGAAATTCAGCACATTTTCCCATAGAAATCCTGTGGCCTGGGAAGGGAGGCCCAAGCCCCCTTACAAAAGCTAGCACGTGAGTTTAACATACTTCGCTTACCTCAGGTCATACCTAGTCTGAGATGCTCAGACTCCAGGAGGGGGTGGAGTGTGCCCTGTTTCCCAAGTTCATTTGGTCATGGGAGCCTGTTTTGGAGAGCACTTGCAGGGGTGGTGTTCTGCAGACTACACTTCAGGAAATATTATGCCTTATGATCTCTGTGCCTGTTTCCATTTCTTAGAATCTATACTAAATTCAGCTTGTGATATTTAGTTTTAGATGACAGGTAGATAAAAATGAAAAGACTAGAGCAAAAATGGAATTAGCATTCCCAAGAAAAAAGCCAGTACATACCTACAAGCAAGCGCCAGGCCTGCTCTGCATTCTAGACTCTTACTATCGCGGCAGCGGATTTCCATGCACATCTCTAACTTGCTAAGGGTCTGGAACACACCTCATCAACCATAGAACAAAAGGCTTCCCAAACTCTACCTTCCAGTCAGTGAAAACTTGGGGAAAAGGGAGCAGTAGGACTGGCAGAAGAGAAGGCCGTGTTACGCGACTAGAAGTTGTGGGGTTAAAGACACCGACTCGGCGTTCCTCTGCCTCCCTTATCTCAAATGAGGGAAGCAGAGTTCCATGCTACTAGGATGACAAAAGGGGCAATGGGTATTTCAGTGACAACCGGGTCCCAAGGCTGCAGTGATCTTCCTTCAAAGGCCACGCACGACAGATAAGAGACAGATATAACCAAGGTAATTTGGAAACTAGTTTTTATATACGCCTAGTATTCACTCGGTGTAGAATTTCTAATCATAGAATTGAGGTAGGTAAATCCGAAAGATTTGAGTGCATTCTCTGTGGGAATAACAGGTCAATTTTTAAAATCTGGGAAGGGGGCCGGCCTGGTGGCTCAGGCAGTTGGAGCGCTGTGTTCCTAATGCCGAGGTCACCATGTCCTACACAACTAGAACTAGAGTGGGGCGGGGGGACGGGGGGAGGCGGAAGAAGGGGGAAAGAAATCTGGGAAGGACCTCATTCAATAGTTTTGAAATATGAAAGGTTTATTGTTTTTAATGGCATTAAATGGCATGGCTGCTGCTAGACCCTTGCTAATTCTCACTTCTCTATAAAGAATATGTTTACAGCCTTAGATATTTTTAACCATGCTCATTTTTCTCTTACTTACAACTCCCAAATTCCATAAGCACGTGGTGTGTGCCTTGTACTGGCTCGGGAACGTATAGGGAATGTCAGAGTCATGATGTGCCGGGTGGGGCATGTGGGAGACAAAGCTCCCTTTCTCCTGGGCTTTCTTGGCTGAATGTGGGCCGTGAATGGAGCTAAGTGGGAGAAACAGAAATGACAGCATGTAGGAGAACATGGTCCGTGGACTGTGTGATAACATTTTATCGTACTCTACCATCAGTATGTACCAGCAGGCCAAAGCAGAGAACCGTCTGCGTGAGTTGACTTGCTAGAGTCAGTCATGCTATCACAGTGCATGAGACCTATGCCAACTTCCAGTTCGGGCGCTGCTGCAAGTTTCTTTCTTGGTTTTCTCATCAGCTTAATGAAATTTAAATTCTTCCCAGTTTCACTGAAATATAATTGACAGAGAACATTGTATTCATTTTAGGTGTGCAACATAATGATTTTATACATACAGAGGGCGCCCAAAAAGTGTATATACATTTTAAGAAAGGAAAAAACTGTATTAAAATTGTAATACTCAATATATACCGATAACAAAAGATGAATACAAGTCACGTGTATACCTTTTTTGGGCACCCCCAGTATATATGGTCACCACAGTAAGTTTAATTTTAACATTCATCACCTCACATAGTTACAGATTTTTTTCACTGTGATGAGAACTTTCAGATCTACTCTTTTAGCAACTTTGAAATATTCAGTACAGTATTGTTAACTACAGTCACCATGCTGTACATGACATCCCCAGAACTTATTGTCTTGTAATTGAAAGTTTGTATCTTTTGACCAGTGTCACCCATTTCACACTTTCTTAAGCTCTGAAATGATTCCTGTGGAGTAGTTCCTGACATAAAGTATCTATGGTTTGTGTCGCAGAGATTGTCCCATAAAGTGAGCACTTAAAGGTTCAAAAGAACTTCTAACGACTAAATTAATACCCTATGTGCAGCTAGGTGGTCTCTTTCATTGTTTCTCATTTTCTCCACCTGAAAATGGCCCTCAACCTATTTGATGATGATACTATGAAAGCACGTGGCAATATAAGAAAAAGTTGAAGTGCATAGAGCCTTTAAGATGGAACTGTAACACGTTCCCTGGTTAGTCTCCCACTTACAAAGGAGCAACCTACAGGCACAGCAGAAGGCTTTCCTGGCCCTCTGCAGCCAACTGAAACTCATCAACTAGGTCTGTCCCAGGAGGGATCCTGCTCCTGAGAGCAGAGAATGGCCCTGATTGAATTACAAAGGCAGCGTCCCTAGCCCCATGGTCCTCTACACCACCACCTCCACCCCCCACCCAAAAAAAAGAATAAACACTGCTGGGCTGCATATCTCCTCTTCATTGGCATAAAGCATTGAGAATTAACCATAATCAAGCCGTAAAGCCAAAGGTGGGTGGATATTCAAAGAATAATAGTCACTCTTTTTTTTTCCTCTCATCACTGTTTGGCCCAGGGGGGTGGGGGGTGGAGGTTGAGTGGGTTGGACGTTACCAGAGCCTTAAATTGATCACAGTTTTTATTGAGTTAAAAAAAAAAAGAAAGTAGGCATTCTGAATGTTTTTTCGCAGGTTGTTTTGCAGCCTTCATACACGTACTCATTATAGCCCCCTCCCAAATAACTAAATACCAGATCTCGTGTTTAGGGGCATGGCCTTTAGAATCGGCCTGATTTTAAATCCCAGGTCAGCACTGCTTAGTTTTAGAGTTTGGGCAAGAATGCCTCTCAGCCTCCGTGTCTACCTGTAAACTAGAGATAGCAGTGGTGTCCACCAGCTGTGGTTACATGCCCGTTTCCAGCACATGGCATTTAGTCGGTCTTCGCTGCTAAGGATGGCAGAGCAGTAGGAGCAGCTGGTAGCAGCTGTTTTCTTTCTTGTTGTCAGACCCTGTGTGAGGATTTGTGCCCCAGTCTTTGGTTTACAACACGTTTGCTGCAGCTGTATTCCACACCTGAGGGGAAAGTCAGAATCCGTACGAGGCATGTTTACTGAGTGCCCAGCACGCGTCAGGCACCGGTTCCTGCTTTCCAGGAGCTCATAGTTCAGACGTGGGGACATAACATCTCATGCCTATGCTATCCTGCAGTTGTGCCAGCACCCTGCAGGGCAGGGGCTCCCAGAGGAGGGGCTCTGGGGCTGGAGGCTGAACATTTCGTTTGTGTGTACACGTGGTGCGTTCGGAAGCATGGCGACTCATTAATTCCCTTTAGCATGATGTGCTCAGAGCGTTAGACAAGCATCTCCAATAAACAAGAAGTCATTTATATTTACAGTGTTAACTAAGCCGAGGAAATGGGCTTGTTGTCCATTTGAGACAGATTTTCATCAGCGAGGGTTAAAATAAAACGGGTTTGATATTAGCAAGGATCCCTTTTGAAGGCATCACACGTTAGTGAAGTGTTCGCTGTAGCTTCCACCAGTAGCTTTTACTTTTGAAGAGTGGGGAGAGGTTGAAATCTAGCAAATCTCTCCTCTGCACACCCTTTCCCCAGTACCTGCCAAGAACAGGATAAATCGTGAGACCATGGTTCCCTTCTGCGCTCATGGGCCGGTCCCTCCAAGGTGGGTCTATCCAGCACCCTAGGCTGTGGTTCCATGAGGACAGGTGACCACAGGGCACACGTGCGTGACCTCCACAGGGAACCTGGAATGTGGTGAGAAAGCAGGTAGTGAGCAGGGCCCAGCCTCCTCCCTGAGTCTCATTCAGCCGACGTGCACTCGTGTGCTGGGTGAGGCCTGACAGGAAACCTTGGCAGACATGGTGGGACCCTCCGCCACATGTAAAAATCTGGTTTTTGAAGAATGTGTGATGACATGCAAAAAACCCTCCTGATTTAATGTCACATGAAAAAGCAACTTATGAAACTGTATATAAAGTCTGCTTCTAAGTTTGTAAATTCGCATATAGCATAACTCATATAGCATAGAAAAAGTATTTGTGTGTATATACAAGTGTCAAAAGAAAATACAGCAAAAGATAGCAGTGGCTACCTCCCAGCAGTAGAATTTTATAGGTGATTTATTTTATTTTCTTCTTTATGTATTTTCAAAAATTTTCTACATGTACCCCTATTATAATTATGGGGAAAATAATAAATTAATGATTCTTGTAGTTAGCTGAAATTAGTCCTAAAGAAGCTCTCTGCATTTTGGCCAGTTGACATGTCAGCCCTGGATGAGAGAGGCTTCTTAGCAGAATAACTTTTATGTCTAGATGCTGGAGACCTGTCTTTGGGCAGTATTTATTTCTACAAATCTAGTCTATAAAGATTAATTTCTGGCTTGTACTTGAGAGAACTAACTATAGGGAGAGCTAAGGAGATGGCAATGAATTCTGTGAATATGCCCAGAATATTCTCAGTTATTTTTGCCTCAAGACGTGGGTGAAGCAAGTTGTAGACAAAGCTTACCGTAGGTCTTAGAAAACAAGAAGTACAAGCAAAATACAGCCAAAAGAGAAATATGGCTACTTTCCAGAGACCGCACAGAGGACCCAGATTAAAAAACACTTTCTTTTGTCTTCAGGCCCCCAAAAGCATGGCCTGCATTTTTCCATCCCAATCTGCCTGTGGGAGGGAAGATAGAAGGAAAGAAGGCTTTGGCCATCCATAGTCACCTTTACCTCACTGTTATGGTGCAAGTCCTCTTATTTTAGGGACCTTCCAAGCAGCTTCCTTTTTTTCAATTCCTCCAACAAACATTTGTTGAGCACCTAATATGTCCTAAGCCCGAGAGATGCAAAGTCAAGTGGAACCAGAGCCCTCAAAGAGCTCAGTCAACTGAGGGAGTGGGAACTCTAAAGAGAAAATCCTGATAAATCCTGATAAATACCTAAGGTGCTGTGGGGCCACCTGAGGAGGGGCACCTGACTGAGCCGGGGGGATCGGGAAAGGGGATTCAGGGCTCCTGGAAGACATAAGGCCCCAGGTGAGCCTTCAGGGATGAGCAGTAATTCACCAGGCAAAGGTGAGAGATGGGAAAAGGGTGTGTTGCCAGAAACAAAAGCCATTTTATAAATGGCAGAATACTTGGCCGTTTGGAATAGTTTGGGTAGTGATTGTTGCAATGAGGACATCCTCTGAGATGAAAGCCAGCCCCTTGGTCATTGTATTTCTAAGCACTGGCTGGTGGATTGTGGAACCTGCCATCTGGCCTTTGTATAATATGCTGCTATTTAACATGGCGCGCACTGCACACACCTCTACACTAAATCCCTCCTTGGCTGGGTAAAAGAAAGACTACAGCTTCTAATCAGAGATTCCTGGAGCTCCCAGGGTGGAAAGGAACCCAAAGATCACCTGGAGCACACCCCCTTCTCAGTGTCATCTCAGTGGCAGTGATGGGTGACATGGGTAGGCAGCCAGTGGTGGATTTAGCCCATGCGGGCTACCCAGGCGTGGTCTTTATTCACCAGCACGGGTGGAGCACACCTCTGAGATTCCTTATAATGCTGCTGGCCTCTCCACCTCGCCCCACACTTCTCTGCACAGACACAGCCCTTGCCTTGAATGTCTGTGTTTGCGCCCTCTTCAGGACTGAGTAGCCTCTGTCATCCTCAGGAAGTGCCTCTGCCGACCCCCAGAGGCCAAAGAGTAGCCAGGTTCGTGCCTGCAGTTTTCCAAGGCTATGAAACGAACACATTTATTTGTTACTTCAATTCCAGTCACCACAATATGGTGGTGGTTTTCTTAATGCTAATGGAAATTGCCAGTAGACAGGTCAGAATGGTCCACTTGTAAACAGCAGCTCCCCAGCCTGGGCCAGCAGGGCCCTCTCCCACTGTGGTGTCCCCTCCTCTCTCAGCTTATTTCCTATTTTGTCCCTTTCCCCAGATGATGTGGAGGATTGTGTCTGATGTGCCTTGTCAGCCATTTTGGCAGTCATGGGTTAAACACAGTAAGCTCTTGAACAAATGTCTACATGAACAAATGGGCACCATTTATTTATACCATGCCTCCTTCCATAAAGGATTTAAGGCAGCCTGCACAAACAGGTATGATAAACTGAAAAGCTAGATGCACACAGATCTGAATTAGGGAAAATAGAGACTAAAAGGAAGATCAACAGCCAGGGAAGGTTTTAACGTCGGCATGCAGACCACAGAGTTCTACATCAGTATTAAAGCTGAGCCACCCATTTGGCTCTGAGCTTCCTGGAGGTCAAGACAAGTAGGGGAATGCAGCCATTACGTGCTTGATATTTCTTTGTTGAGTCCTCTCAGAAAACAAAACTTCAATGAGACTAAAAGAACTTTTTGTCCTGGGAACCATGAGGGGATATTGTGTGACAGTGTCTTCTCCAACATTCGTGCAGTGAATCTCCAAAACACTGGATTTTTAGAGGGTCCCTCAGGTGAGGGGTGGGGGGGGCAGAACACCAGTGGACTCATGAAAGCAGTAAGGCAGGATAGCCCAGCAGCACAAAACACTGGCTCATATGGAGACAGATCTGGGTTTGGATCCTGACTGTGCCCCTTACTAGCTATATGAACTCAGCCAAATTAATCGGACTCCCTGAGCCAGAGCTTCTCACACGTAAAATAGGGATGATGAGCCCTCCTTTGTTAAGGGGTTGTGAGGGTTAGAGAATCACATCCGGCACTTAGCTCGTCACCGGGATGTAGTGAGCAATGTCATGTGGTCGTTGCTGCTCCAACTGCTTTGTCATAACTACGAGAGGAAATAGAATGTGGTTCAAGTTCACAGGTGGTCTGACTTGGTGCAGGGATCAAACCTATCACAGTTACAAGGGTGGATTGACTGCATGTCCGTAAGGTAATGTCCACAGACAACATTTCCATCTGGGCTTGAGGGGTGTTACACAGGAGAAGGTTCGACTCTTTGCTCAGTCCTTGGAGTAGAGGTACTGGGGTTCCAGGATAAAAGAAAAGCTGGGTATAATAAAACTCAACTGAGCAGATGTTAGAATTGCCATCCAGTGTGAAAAACAGAAGGGCCTAAATAAACAAGATTCCTGGCCAGATGGACGGCCAGTCTGCTGGTACACGGAGGTGAGCAGGTGAGCCACAGTAACACCTGCAAATGCGCCTGGATTTTGCCACGAAAACAGTTTCTAGCCCTTACTGCCAAAGAATGAAAAGACACTCAGAACCCCAAGGTGACAGATAAAGGATGAATAAGATTATTTTGAGCTAGAAGATTTTGTCTTGCTTTTAATTATCAAAATGGTAAAGCTTGTTATTTTTTTGAGTATTTAAAAAATATAGTTAATATACAACATTGTTATCAGTTTCAGGGGTACACCATAGTTGTTCAACATTTATATACCTAAAGAAGTGATCACCATGATTAGTCCAGCAACCATCTGACACTGTACCACGCTATCACAATATTATTGACTATATTCCCCACGCTGTATATTACATCCCCATAACTTATTTGTTTTATACCTGGAAATTTGAACCTTTTATTCCCCTTCACCTTTTTCCCGCTTTTTAAAAATTTTTCAATTACACTTAACATTCAATATTATTTTATATTAATTTCAGGTGTACAGCATAGTGGTTAGACATTTATATAATTTAAGAAGTGATTCCCCTGGCTACTGTAGTACCACCTGGCATTATACATAGTTATTACCATATTATTGACTATATTCCCTATGTTTACTTTACATCCTTATGACTGTTTTATAACTACCAATTTATACTTCCAAATCCTTTCACCTTTTTCACCCTTTCCCCCAACCTCTCTCCCATCTATCACTCCGATAAATCTAGTACCCATCTGACACCATACGTAGTTATTACAATATGCTTGACTATATTCCTTATGCTATACCCTACATCCCCATGAGTACTTTGTAACAACCAATTTGTACTTCTTAATCCCTTCCCGTTTTTCAACCACCCCCTCACCCCCCCCATTTGTAAACCATCAAAATGTTTTTTGTATCTATGAGTGGGGTTTTGTTTTGTTTGTTTATTTTGTTCTTTAGATTCCACATATAAGTGAAACCACATTGCATCTGTCTTTCTTTCTCTGACACTCCACTTACCACAATACCCTCCAGGTCCATCCTTGCCTCCACAGATGGCAAGAACACATTCCCTTCCATGGCCGAGCAATATTCCATTGTGTGTGTGTATATATCTATATCTATATCTATATCTATACCACCTCTTCTTTAAACATTCTTCCATTGACAGACACCCAGGCTGCCTCCACTTCTTGGCCATTATAAACAATGCTGCAATGAACATATGGATGCACACGTTCCCTAGAAGTAGCTTGGGTTTCTTTGGAGAAATACCCAGAAGTGGGATTACTGGGTCCTTCTTTGTCTCTTTTTTATAGCCTTTGTTTTAAAGTCTATTTTGTCTGGTATAAGTATTCCTACCCAGCTTTTTTTTTTTTTCATTTCCTTTTTCATGAAATAACTTTGTCTGTGTGTGTGTTTCAATCTGAGGTGAGTCTCTTGCAGGCAGCATATGTAAGGGTTTTGTTTTCTCATCCATTCAGCCACTCTATTTTTTTGATCGGAACATTTAATCCAGTTACATTGAAAGTGATTGTTAATAGATTTGTAGTTATTACCATTTTATTCTCTTTTTTTGGTCTTAAAGAGGTCCCTCTAACATTCCTTGTAATACTGATTTGGTAGTGATGAGCTCCTTTAGCTTTTTCTTGTCTGGGAAGCTCTTTGTCTGTCCTTGGATTCTAAATCATAGCCTTGCTGGTTAGAGTACTCTTGGTTATAGATCCTTGTTTTTCATCACTTTGAATATTTCTTGCCAATCCCTTCTGGCCTGTAAAGTTTCTGTTGAGAAATCAGCTGACAATTTTATGGGAGCTCCCTTATAAGTTACTAGTTGCCTTTAAAATTATGTCTTTGCCATTTTAATTAAAATGTGTCTAGGTGTGGGCCTTTTTAGGTTCATCCTGTATGGAACTCTCTGTGCTTCCTGGACTTGTATATCTAGGAAAGTTTTCAGTCATTATTTCTTCAAATACATTCTCAAATCCCTTGCTTTCTTTCTTCCCTGTCTGGTACCCCTATGATGCAAATGTTGTTATGCTTGATGTTGTCCCAGAGGTCTCTTAAACTATCCTAATTATTTTTTAAATTCTTTCTTCCTTTTGCTATTTCAACTGGGTGTTTTCTGCTACTTTGTCTTCCAAATCACTGATTCAGTCCTCTGCTTTATCTACTTTGCTGGTGATTCCTTCTAGTGCATTCTTCATTTTGGTTATTGTATTCTTCACTTCGAATTGGTTCCTTTTTATAGTTTCTGTGTCTATTTTTATGCTTGCAATCTCTTTGTTGAAGTTCTCACTAAGTTCCTTGAGCATCTTTATAACCAGTGTTTTGAACTCTATCTCTGGTAAGCTGCTTGTCTCTATTTTGTTTAGTTTTTTTCTGTAGTTTTCTCCTGTTCTTTCATTTGGGATGTGTTTCTTTGTCTCCTCATTATGGCCTCCTTTCTGTGTTTGCTTCTATGTATTAGGTAGATCTCCTATGTCTCCCAGTCTTTTGCTGGGTGGCTTTATGTAGTAGGTGCCCTGTGGGGCCCAGTGGCAAAGTCTCCCTGGTCACCTGTGCTGGGTGCTCCAGGAGTGTCCCTTATGGGTTGTGCGTTCCCTTCTGTTATATTTGAGCCTTGCTTGCTATTGGCACTTCAGTGGGTGGGATTCACCCTCAGGATGACTGACTGTGGGGTTTGGCGACATCCACAGCTTACAGCTGCTGTGGGGGGGGCTTATCCGACTGAGTGGAATTCACCTCAGCAGGCTGTGGTGCCTGTTGAGACCATTCTTTTGTGTGTCACTTGTTGGGTTAATTGGGCAGTGCTCTGCTATGGTCTGAAGCCAACCTCCATGTATGCTGGTTCTGGGCCTCTTGGGAGGGGCTCAGGTTCTGGCCCAGGTCAGCAACTGCCTGTGATCAACCCGGAACTACCTCGTACAAGCTACAGAGCAATCCATGGTTAGTTGCTACCTGTGCTAAACTTGGAGGTGCGTGGGAGAGGCCTTACTGTGAACCAAGGATGGCGGCCACCAGTACCGGGTCTGGGGTAGCTCCACAAAAAGTCAGGACAGCTGGACACCTGCTGCCGGTTGCTGGCTCCCATAAGGTTCTGCCACTGATAAAGCTTCATGCAGTATGAAGTTAGGTGAGGCCAGGTCTCCGTGAGTCAGCAGGGCAGAGCTCTAGAGCTCACCAGACCTATTAGATTCAGATTTGGCCATAAGCGTAGGGGGTGGGCTCAACACAGGAAACAAGGTGCACGCCTGCTGGCTGCATGGGAGGAAGACCCCACTCAGGCAAAATGGTGACTGTCCTCCAGCGCTCGCCTAAGGCCACACACCTCAGTCTGCCCCCTATGCCTCTGGCACACACCCTGAAGTCACCACTGGAGCCCAGGGTGAGTGCCTGCAAGCTAGTGAGTCTGTCCTCGGGCACTTTAAGAGGATGTCTGGGTTTCCCGCAGCCTTCCATCCCACCTGGATGGTCGGAATCCCCACTGTTTTTCACAGCCAAATATTATAGGGGCTCCTCTTCCTGGCACGAGTACTCCAAGCTGAGGAGCCTGGTGTGGGGGGCTGGGATCCCTTGTTCATCCTGGGTGAACAATGCTGGGTGGCCGAGGTATCCCTCCCAATTTTTACCCATCACACAGAGGTTTGGAACTAGCCTGTTTCACGTCTCTGCCGCTCCAGTCTCAGCATGGCTTCGTTATGTCATTAGTTATAAAACTTCTTTTCAGCTAGACTTCAGATGGTTCTCCAAGTTGATTATTCTATAATTTAGTTGTAATTTTGATGTGTTCATGGGGTGAGGCAGGCACAGCATTTACTACTCCACCATTTTCAAAAGCTTGTTATTTTTTACGACTGTAAAATAATTCATCTTCGTTTGAATAAAATCCAAAACAGACAAAGTATAAAGAAGAGAAAAACCATCCGTGATCTGAGCACTCAATAATAACTACTAATAACATTTTGGTATATAACATCCCTGTTTTCTATGCACACAGACAGATACCATCCATGTACGTATGTGTACATATATTTTTACAGTCTTTTAGCTAGTTTTTTTTAAACAACTCCATTTTCATTTTAAATGGCTACCTGGTGTTCCACCACAAGGATCTGTATACTTAATCATTCCCCTATTAATGAAAAATTTGAACAGTATAATGATTATTCTTGCAAATAGGCTGCTGAACCCTTGAGCCAAAAAGATTTTCACAGTTTCCAACACAGAATAATCCTAGCGATGTGCTGGTTAATATAAATTAAGTATCCGGGTGGTCAGAGGTTTTCCTAGGGGAGATTGCCCACATTCTGTGCTGCAGATTTCCTAACACCAAAGTGATGAGTGTGACGGGTACAGCCTGTGACTAGGATACAGGAGGACAATGGGGGATGTCTCTGTGTCTCTCCATGAGCCTCCCCTGCCCCACAGCATTCAGTGAGCACTTGTGCATGGGCCAGGCACCAGGGACTCAGCACACATCCGTGATGAGGCTCAGTTGCAGTCCTGACTGTCCTAAGGGGCCTGTAGGAAATACAAGCTGCCTGCACTTGTCTCCAGTTCGGATAAGAAAAAGAATTTTGCATCCCTGGATTACAGTTTGGGTCTATCCTTAAAGTAGGATGTCTCCTCAGTTCCCTCTAATGTAGCAATTCTTAATCCACAGATCAAACTCCGTTGGGGAGGGAGGGCAAGCCTTCAGAGAGCAGGATATGCCCCCTGGGCAGTTGTCCCCATTGAATTGGGACTTCCTGACTACACCCCAAAGAGCCTCTGCTGGAAAGGGAGTGTAGCCTGCATCCCTGCCATCATCTTCACGTCACTGAAGGTGATGGCGCATAGTGAATAATAAATGTTAGCTGGCGTTGTCATTGGGTTAACTGTTATTCTGAGTGGCTCTCAAAACAATCCAGTAAGGTGGGTACTGCCGGTGTTATTATCCCCAATTTAAGATAATGAAACTCAGAGCATGCTCTTCCCAGTAGCCACCCCCCCCACACACACTGCACCAAACACCCACGCACGGACACCAGGGGCCACGTTCTTTCATTAATGGTCTAGTAAGGTGGAAAATACTCAACGCCAACTGCCAGAAAGAGATTCATTCCTGAAAGGCCAAGCCAGGTATTTTCCAATAAGCTTGGAGGGGCAGAGATGCCAAGGTCAGAGACTCCGGGTTACAGCATTTCAGAGAGGTGAGTAGTGAGAGTAGAGCGCAGTGAGTTTGAATGTGTGCCCTAGGCAGGTAGGAAGTAGACATGAGAGTGTGGTTGTGCTGACTTAAAAGGACATTCCCATTCTGTGGTTTGGGCTGGTGGGTGAAGGGACACCTTAGCGCTCACTGTGACCTGTGACCAGGAAGGGTCGAGGCAGCAGCTACTTCCGCCTGGCCAAGCTGGAGCGGTAGCCGCAGAATTGGCCTCCTGCGACTGTGTACTGTCCATCCCAGCTCGAAGGCCGGCAGTTCCTCCTCCTGCCTGAATAAGGGTCCAGCCGGCCTTCTTCAGCATCGCACGGTGTTCCTGTTATCTGTCATTGCTTAACAAGCCACCCCAAAACTGGGTGGCGTAAAACAACATCCATGCTAATCTGTCTGCGATTCTGTGAGTCAGGAATTGGGCCAGAACATGGCAGTTCTGCTCTTCTCCGCTCGACAATATCCTGGGTCTCCAATGGTGGGACTCAGATGGCTGCAGATGCAGGGACGGCTCAACTAGGGCCATCTGTCTGAGTCTTGGGTCCTCTCTATGTGGCGTCTCCTGGAGCTCGAATGTCCAGGATGACTCCTTTCACTCCGTATCTGGAGCCTGGGCTGGACTGGCTTCAACTGCTGTTTCTCTCCAGGGTGCCTCTCCCTGTGGCCAGCCTGGACCTCCTCATAGCGTGGTCATCTCGGGGTCACACTTTTTATGCATGGCTGGTTTCCTCAGAGTAAGTGTCACAAGAGGCCCAGGTGGAAGCTGCAAGGCCCCTTGCAGTCTAATCTTAGGAGTCCCAGCATGTCATTTCTGCCACATTCTACTATCGGGAAAGTCACTAAAACCAATCCAGATTCGAGGAGATGCTCAACAGGGAATGTGGCATGTACAGGGAGGGGAAGAAATGATGGTGGCCATCTTGGAGACAAGCTGCCACACCCAGGTAGAGTTAAGACCTTGAGCTTTGAGTTACAAATACTGGTTCATATCACAGCTAGGTAACTTTCTAGCTCTGTGAGGTCAGGCAAATTACTTAACCTCTCTGAGCCTCAATTTCCTTATCTATAAAGTGAGGATAATAATACTCTACTTCATATGGTTATGGTGAGACTTAAGTGAGATAAATTTAATGCTTGGCAGAACGCCTGATATCTGTTGGGTCCTTACTTTATAGTAGGAATACTACCTAGTAATAACTTAGTAGTGTTATTACTCCAGTTTGTCATTTGGCTGTTCATTCACTCAGCAAGCATCTCCTGAGTGCCTTCCGTGTCTCAGGCACAGTCTCAGGCTCTGGCCTCCTTACAGTAGCAACGATAATATATGGAAGGCAGAGACGCGTTGGGCTTTCAGGCATTGTGAACGTTGTCACTGGCTGTGCAGTGCCAGCCATTATCGTTGGGGTTGGCAAGCCTGGCTCGAAGGACAAGCAAGGGCTTGTCACCTAAGCCTGTCTGATATTGCAATATTATCTTTCGCCTTGTCCCAGTAGAGACTCCTGCTCTCATAATAACAACTCTCTCGTTTTAAACAGTTGGGCTGTTACTAAGGAGAGGCAGGAGAAATGAACCGTCCTCCCGGTTCAAATGTGTGTCCTCAGGTCCCATCTGACAAGTGGGGGCTGGTTGCACAGCATGCAAAATCCCCATCAGCAACCAGCTGCTCCCTGCAGCTCGTGCCCAGGGGCCTCCTCTGACATCCAGAATCCATTCCTCAAATATCGAGGTGGCAGAAAGCGTAGGAAAGGTAACAATGTCCAACTCTTTCCTATACGTAATCATAAAAGAACTCTGCAAAGCAAAGCATTCTAAAATAAAACCGAAAGCAACACTTCAAGGAGAATGCAAGCCAAAGTAGGAGAAGCCATTTGGCAGGAAACCTCAGTCCCACAGTCTGGTCTCTGTGTCTTATTTGATTATTTTCCAGACACCAGGAACTAATTAAAAATGAAGGGGCAGAGCTTCTAACCCAGTACCTTTCAAACCCTCCAGGCTTCCTATAACAGCCATGTGAAAAATCGCACTTGCTCAAATGAGCATCTTCGACTTTCGTCGGAAGACACTGGCGTTTTAAGTAAATCTCACTTTCAGGATCTTGTTTTTTAGGTTAATTATAAAGGAATTCACAGTCATGAAGCTCCACTGTCCCAGCATCTAAAAGCCACATGGTGTAGAATCACTGAATCTGTCATGTTTCCCTTAGTCCAGTTGCCCACCCAGAGCACGAATACCTGGTCCCTACCCCTGACAGATGGAGACCAAGCGTCTCCATGGTAATGGTGACCAAGACCAAGAGCCCACAGCCTCATGTGGAGGCTGCAGAAGTCAGAAGCCCCCAGAAGTCAGAAGCCCTGCCTGCCTTTCAGAGGGGACCCATCGCACACAAGGAGGCAAAGCTGACCAGGATGTGAGTGCCGAGTGTAGGCAGTCACAGGGCTCAGCCCTCTTTGTGCAGTGATGGCCAGAGCTGTCTGCCAGCCCTCCTCCACTATCATTTGTTGGTGCGTTGCTAATTTACTAGTCTGACTCATCCTTGGAGGCAAATACGGGCTCAGTGTTCATTTCGGGAAGTGCTCGGCTGGCTCTGCGAGGTTTGCTGTCTCCAGCAAGCACATATCCGTCTTGTGGGGCCATTATGTCTCAACAAGTAGCTCAAAGGAGAACACACATTGTCATCTGTCAAACCAACTGTCATGCTCAGCAGCATGTCCCTGCTTGGGTCTAAGACCATGTCAGTCTGATATTGATCTGAAACGTGGTTGGCCTAGAAGCCCATGGGCCTCTGCCATGTGGCCTCTGAAGGCCATCTTGTACCTCCTGCTCCACCTTTGTCAAGTGGGATCCATCCCAAACAGTCCTCCTGAGAATCCTGGGAATTCAGTTAGTCCTGGGGGAGAGGGCATAGGTGGAAAATCAGCATAATCAGAATGCTCTTTCTGTGGGTTTGAAAAACTATAAACAGACACTCATCAGAATGAAAAGTTGGGACAGACCGCACCTGCTCTGTGACCAGTAGGCGTCCACTTCGAATGTGCCGTGACAGCAGGGGATGTTGTCAAGACCCTGCCTCCTTGGGGCCAGACAAAGTCATGTGTTCTCAGTGAGAGAAGACGGAGGAGCTGGGCTGGGAAGAGAAGGCAGAAATAAAGATTCGCATCTGGAGAAAAGAAAAGAAAGCTAGAAGCCGTCTTGAGGGGAGTGATTGAAGGTCTGAAGAAAACAACCTTTCTCCCAGGCACTGCTTGGCTTGGCATTCAGGCCTGACAGGATCTCCTGTCTCTTGCTGATTTGATGATAAAATATGGCGTGGACCCACAGGGAGAGCAAACGCCTCAAGAAATAGATGGATAATTGGCTGTTTGCATGCTCGCTGCTGTAACTGTGAGACACCACACCAGCATGACTAATGCCTCTCCCCTCTGCCTAAATTAGATTTTGATTGTGTTTCAGAGATGTTCACTGACTCACAGATGTTTGAGGTAAAAAGACCCAAACTTCTGAGGAACACCTCCCGTGGAGTGTGTGGGATTGTCCTCACAGGCATGGTTGAGTTGCACCCAGGATTCAGCAGCCCGCCGGAGTAACCCCTTTCCTTCCAAGGCCTGGGGAGCAAGCAGCTGCCTGTGGGGGGTTCTAATGGAGTGGGCTCCTGGGCCGGGGTGGGGGCCCTGTTCCCCATGGAGAGAAGTGGGGAGTCCGCTCCTTTGCGTGGCTATAAGCAAGTGTGTCGTGTCAGTGACTAATGCCTCGCATAGACAGACCTGACATAGGACTTGGAGTGTCCTTTTCGCACAGAATTCCGCTGACTCACTGCCACGTCACGTGGAGCAGTTCAAGGTCTTCACTGGTTCACCTCCCACGGTGTTCCTCAGTCGCTGGACTCGTTCTGGTCTGCAGTGTGCTGTAGTAAACGCTGTCTCTCTTCTCTTGCAGAACTTAGCCTACGAAATCATCCTAACACTGGGACAGGCATTTGAAGTCGCTTACCAGCTCGCACTACAAGCAAGGAAAGGGGGACATTCCTCCACACTTCCAGAAAGCTTTGAAAACAAACCCTCCAAGCCCATCCCCAAGCCCCGCGTTAGCATTCGCAAGTCAGTGGTAAGTAGAAAAGATACAGATGTTCTGAAAACCTTGAAGGGGAGGGAAAGGGGGCTGCTCACCCGGCCCTTGCGGGGTGTGGGTACCGGTTAGAATCCAGGGCCTGCCCTTCTTTTCCATTTCCTTGGCCTCCTCCCGGCATGCGTCCACCCTCTGCTCAGCCTAGTTCCTGAAAAGACTGGGGGACCCTCTGCCTGAACCTAGAGGCTCCCAAGAAAGTTCCACTTTGTCATCTGTGGCAACCCTGGGAGGGGGACTGGGGGCTGCTGCTGTCCTTGGTGATTCTCCTGAAGGTCCCAGCTTGGGACCAATGACATTCCAGAGGCTTTGGCTGCCATCCCACTAGAGGACAAAGCCTCTCACAAGCCCCTGGCCAACAGAGGTTGGCAGAGGTTCACGGTGAAGGTGTCCCCGGGGTCCAGCTAGAGGAAGCAAGATGCACAGGCTGTGGGCAGGTCAGAGCAGAGCTGCCCCCATGGAGAGACCGAGGTACCCGGCCCTGTGTGCTCTCTCCCACCTCAGGCTTCCTGCACAGTGGAGACTGTTCAGAAGGTGCCGCCCCTCCTCCTTGTCACCTGCCTTCCTCCAGGAATTTCCTCCCCTGCCCTCCCACAAGCTCTGCAGACATCCTGTCTTAACAGACTTTCATGATTTCAAAGCAGCCTCCTCTGGTAGTAGCAATACCCAGAAGTGGGAAGGTTCCCAACCGGCCTCCCATCTGGTTTCTGCTCCAGCTGCCGGCGCTGTGGCATCCTGGAAATGCTGGGACTCGGGGCAGGCAGGCGTCCCCCAGATGCCTCACTCACACAACCACATATCCTTCCATCTGTCACTCTCTGTTCCTCCCCACCACCTCTTGTCCCCCAGGGTCACGGGGGAGTGTAGGATTGTTAATGTTCGCAGAGAGGCACCTTCCTTTGTGACCATGTAGCTTTTTGTCGACAATCTTCTTTTTGGTTTCTACGTCTGTCACCATTCTTGGCGACTTCAACATCCATGGGATGGTCCCTCCAGTGCCTGGCCCCTCTGTTCCTTGCCAGCTCATTCCCAGGATCTTTCCTCTCCCCGCATCAGCCCTCCACGCCCGTGCTCACCCCTCATCGCCGATCGTCACCAGAAACCGCACATCCCCTGAAAATCTTTGCTTCACGCACCATGTCCTGACCCCTTGGCCCTCCCCACCTCACACCTAACCAGCCCCACCGGCTCCCAGTCCTGACTCACTCCAGACTTACGTGCTCCCTTTGTTCTTCGGTATTTAAGACATCTGAAACTCAGTATGTCCCAACAGAATTCTTGATTGTCCCCTGAGCTGTTTCTCGCTCCCGATCTTTGCCAGCTCAGCAAACGGCATAACCATTCACCATGTTGCTCAAGCCATAAATCCAGAAGTCATCCTTGATGCTGGTCTTCACCTCACCCATGGCCAACCCCTGAGCAGATTCCATCCACTCAACCCCTGAAACAGGTCTCCATCCACTCCTCTCCATTTCCGCTGTCACTCTCCTCACCCTCTCCCACCGCTGCTGCTCTCCAGAATGACTAGTACCTCCCAGCAGCCTCCCTTCCCGCACACAGCACCCAGGGGCATCTTAAAGCAGAGCTCACATCATGGCACCACCGCCCTAGTTTCCCACCCCACTCCTCTGTGACACCCAGGCCTTCCTGTTCCTGGAACAGACAAAGCTCACGCCTACCTGAGGCCTTTGTCCCAGCTGTTCCCTCCACCTGGCACAGTCTCCCCCTAATTTCTGCTGACTCCAGCTTGTCATTCAGCTCTCAGGTACACGAACACTTTTCCTGGACCACCCCACCTGAGGTAGATACCCAGTCATGCTCAAGTCCATCAGCGCTTTTATTTTATTTATTTATATATATATATATATATATATTTTTTTTTTAAGCTGCTATTATTTTTTTTTTCATTAGTTTCAGGTGTACAAAACAATGTAATAGACATTTACATTCCTCACAAGGTGATAACCTCCCCCCAATCTGCTACCCCTCTGACATCTTATATAGCTGTTGCATTTCCATTGCCTATATTCCTTATGCTGTGCTTTACATCCCGTGAATATCTATATAGTATATATAATTATAGTTGACATTCAATATTATTCTACTTCAGCTTCAGGTGTATAGCTCATTGGTCAGGCATCACCAGTCTATGAAGTGATCCCCCTGATAAGACCAGTGCCCATCTGACACCCTACCTAATCGTTACATTATTGATTATATTCTCCATGCTGTATTTCATATCCCCGTGACTATTTTGTGACTACTAATTTGTACTTTCTAATCCCCTCACCTTCTCTCCCATCCTCACCCCCTGCCCACCTAGCAACCATCAGGTTTTTCCTCTATATTTCTGAGTCTATTTCTGTTTTGTTTGCTTGTTTATTCTGTTCTTTAGATTCCACATGTAAGTGAGATCATATGGTATTTGTCTTCCTCAGTCTTATTTCACTTAGCATAATATTCTCTAGGTCCATCCATGTTGTTGCAAATGGTAAGATGTCATTCTTTTATATGGCCGAGTAATACTCCATTGTATAAATGTACCAGTTTCTTTATCCAATCGTCTATTGATGGACATTTCAGTTGTTTCCATATCTTGGCTATTGTGAATAGTGCTGCAGTAAACATAGGAGTGCGTATATTAATTGAATTAGTATTTTGGATTTCTTTGGATGAATACCCAGGAATGGAATTGCTGGGTCATAAGGTAGTTCCATTTTTAATTTTCTGAGGAACCTCCATACTGTTTTCCATAGTGGCTACACCAATCTGCAATCGCACCAACAGTGCACGAGGATTCCCTTTTCTCCACATCCTCGCCAGCACTTGTTGTTTGTTGACTTATTGATGATAGCCATTCTGACAGGAGTGAGGTGGTATCTCATTGTGCTTTTTATTTGCATTTCTCTAATCATTAGTGATGTTGATTAATCATGTCTGTTTGCCATCTGTATGTCCTTTTTAGAGAAATGTCTCTTCATGTCCTCTGCCCATTTTTTAATTGGGTTGTGTTTTTTGGTGTTAATTTTTTAAATAAATTTTGGATATTAACCCCTTATCAGATATATCATTGGCAAATATCATCAGTAGGATGGCCTTTTGTTTTATTGATAGTTCCCTTTGCTGTGAAAAAACTTTTAGTTTGATGTAATCGCACATTTATTTGGGGGTTTTTTGCCTCCCTTGCCCAAAGGGATGTATCAGTAAAAATATCACTAAGGGTAATGTCTGTGAATTTACTTCCTATATTTTCTTCTAGGAGTTTCATGGTTTCAGGTCTTACATTTAAGTCTTTAATCCATTTTGAGTTTATTCTTTTATATGGTATAAGAAGGTGATCCAGTTTCATTTTTTTGCATGTATCTGTTTTCCCAGCACCATTTATTAAATAGACTGTCTTTACCCCAATGTAAATTCTTGCTTCAGTTGTCATAAATTAAATGACCATATAGGCATGGATTTATTTCTGGGCTCTCTATTCTGTTCCATTGATCTGTTTGTCTGTTTTTATGCCAATGCCATGCTGCTTTGATTACTATAGCCTTGTAGTATGATTTGACGTCAGGTAGTGTGATACCTCCCACTTTGTTCTTATTTCTGTGGGAGGTATCACAAGATTGCTGTGGCTATTTGGGGTCTTTTATGGTTCCATATAAATTTTAGGGTTATTTGTTCTAGTTCTGTGAAACATGTAATTGGTAATTTAATAGGGATTCCATTGAATCTATCTATTGCCTTAGGTAATATGGACATTTTAAATATATTAATTCTTCCTATCCATAAGCATGGTGTGTGTTTCCATTTATTTGTATCTTCTTTAAGGTCTTATAATTTTCTGAATACACATCTTTTACTTCCTTGGTTAAATTTATTGTTTTTGAAGCAATTGTAAATGGAATTGTTTTCTTAATTTCTCCTTCTGATGTTTGTTATTGGTGTATACAAATGCAACTGATTTCGGAATAATTTTGTATCCTGCTGTTTTACTAAATTCATTTATCAGTTCTAATAGTTTTTTGGTGGAATCTTTGGAGTTCTCTATATATAGTATCATGTCATCTGCAAATAATGACAATTTTACTTCCTCCTTTCCAATTTGAATGTCTTTTATTTCTTTTTCTTGTCTGATTGCTGTGGCTAGAACTTCCAGCACTATGCTGAGTGAAAGTGGGCATCTCCTGATCTTAAGGAGAATATGTTTAGCTTTTCCCCATTGAATATGATGTTAGCTGTGGGTTTATTATGTATGGCCTTTATTATGTTGAGATATGTTCCCTCTATTCCCGCTTTGCTAAGAGTTTTTATCATAAATCGATGCTGGAGTTTGTCAAATGCTTTTCTGCATCTATTGATATGACCATGATTTATATTTTTCATTTTGTTAATGTAGTGTATCACTTTGATTTGCAGATATTGAACCAACCTTGCATACCAGGAATGAATCCCACTTGATCATGGTGCATGATCTTTTTAATGTATTGTTCAATTCAGTTTCCTAATATTTTGTTAAGGATTTTTGCCTCTGTGTTCATTAGGGATATTGGCCTATAGTTTTCTTTTTTTGTACTGTCTTTGTCTGGTTTGGGGATCAAAGTAATAGTGGCCTCATAAAATGAGCTTGGGAGCCTTCCCTCCTTCTGGATTTTTTGGAATAGTTTGAGAATAGGTGATAATTCTTTTTTTAATGTTTGGTAAAATTCACCTGTGAAGCCATCGGGTCCAGGACTTCTGTTTGTTGGGAGCTTGTTGATTACGATTCAATTTCATTGGTAGTAATCCATCTGTTCAGATTTTCTTTCTTTTTGATTCAGCAATGTAAGATTATATGCTTCTAGGAATTTATCCATTTTTTCCAGATTGTCTAATTTGTTGGCGTATAGTTGCTCATAGTATTTTCTTTAATTTTTTTATTTATTTGGTCAGTCCTGGTGGCTCATGTGGTTACAGTGCCGCACTCCTAACACCGAGGTTGCTGGTTGGATTTCCACATGGGCCAGTGAGCTGCGCCCTCTACAGCTAAGATTGTGAACAACAGCTCTCCTTGGAGCTGGGTTGCTGTGAGCAGCCGGAGGTTGGCATTAGCTGCTGAGTGCTGCCACGGGTTACTGTGTGCTGCCATGGGCAACTGTGTGCCTCCATAAGCATCCAGGGCCAGCGTGAGTGGCCAGCAGCCATTGTGAGCGGCCGGCAGCCGGCGAGAGCTGCCGTGGGCTACCATATGCTACCATGTGCTGCCATGAGTGGCCGGTGACCAGTATAAGTGGCCGGCAGCCAGCATGAGCTGACGTAGGCTGCTGTGTGCTGCCGTGGGCTACCGTGTGCTGCCAGGAATGGCCGGTGGCCAGTGTGAGTGGCTGGCATCCATCGTGAGTGGCTGGCAGCCGGCGAGAGCTGCTGTGAGCTGCTGTGAGTGGCCGACCAACAACCGGGTCGACCGACTACCTCAGCCGGGGAGAGTGCAAGGCTCATAACACCAGCATGGGCCAGGGAGCTGTGTCCTACACAACTAGACTGAGAAACAACAGCTTGAACTGGAGTGGGAGGTGAGAGGAAGGCAGACGAAAGGGGGGAAATTTTTTTATTTCTGTGGTGTCTGTTGTCACGTTTCTTCTTTCATTTCTGATTTTGTTTATTTGCGTCCTCTTTTTTTCTTGATGAGTGTGGTTTTTCAATTTTGTTTATCTTTTCAAAAAAACCATCTCTTAGTTTCATTGATCTTTTGTGTTTTTTTTTGTATTTCATTTATTTCCGCTCTGACTCCATCAACCGCTTTTAATTCTGTGCACCATTTATTAACGGAAATTTGTTTATTGTCTAGCTTTACCCACAAAAATGTAAGTTAAATGTCCAGGAATTTTCAGAATACTTTGGGATTTCTCTTAGACTACTGTATTCCTGTTCATGTGGGCCAGATAAATCTGTTCGTGGCAGGTGCCTCCATCTGATGTCACTTTGGGCCCCGTCTTCTGCCAGAAAAGCACTAAGGGTTGGGTGCTCATTGAGTGAGCCTTCTACAAGTCTTCACTGAGAAACATGAAAACATACAGTGAATAATACGGAGGTGCTTTAACGGCCTCAACATCCCATCCCCTCAGCTGCTGTCCCTGTTCCACTTCCCTCAGCTCCAGTTGTTTTCTTGTTGAGAACTATTCCGTGGTTCCTATGAACAGTCCCCTCCTCCCTGACCCCAGCCTGGTGGAGATGCATTCAGATCATACTGGAAGGTAGGCGACAGCACGGATCTCAGATCCTGCGACCTTCCAGCAGGCTTCAAAGCTCAGTGCCAGAGAAGGGCCAGGGGAAGGCCTTCCACAGCAAGCTTGCCTAGCATTCCCCAGCAGGACAGGGGGCCGGGGCAGACGTGGAACACCCAAGGATGAGGCAGCTCCCAGGCCCCTCCTAAGAGCTCATGGCTTAAGCCCTACCCTAATGGCCTGTTTGTGTCATGGGGGCTAACGCGGTTTTAACCATATTATATATAGTTCAGCTCACTTTGGTTCAAGGCTCAGCCAGACCTGGCCCTCCTCACCTCTTCACCCTCAGTGGTCTCCCCCTCTGTGAACTGTCTGTCAGCCCCAGACAGCCACTTCTCCTCTCTTGGGGACTTGACACATGCTGTCCCTCTCCCCCTACCTGCACCAGCAAACGCTTGCTTGTCCTCCAGCTCTCTGTTCAGACATTACCTCATTCTTTTAATAGTTATCTATTCAACAAGTGTTTATTGTGTGCCTCCAAATTACTGGGTTGCCAGGAGCTTTTCTAAGTTCAGGAGAAACAGTAGTGAAAAGAACAGATAAAACCCACCTTCATGAGCATACGTTGGCGAGGAGGATGAACAAGTAAACAGATATGATGTGTGTGGCATGAGGACTATAACGAATAAGAGGAGAGCAGGACAGCTGGGGAGCTGTTTTGCACGGGCACACGGGTGAGGAGGTGACAGTCTGCGCAGCAACCTGAGTGACATTAGGGTATAAAGCATGCAAGTGCCTGGAGAAGAGCATCTAGCAGAACATTTGACGCAAACAGTGGCCCTGGCCGTGGGCTTGGCATGCAGGGAGCAGCAAGGGGGCTGGTGTGGCTGGCATGCAGAAAGGCAGGTGGGCAGGGCCACCGTACGTCACCTTGAGGACTTTGGGTTCATTCTGTGATGGAAACCATTGGAGGCTTGCACATCAGGGAGTGGCACAATCTGTCTCACCTCCTCCTGAAGCCCCCCTGGCTCCCTGATGTGGGGTCAGTGGCCTCCCTCTGTGCCCACAGAGCACCCTTGCTTCCCCCTCCTAGCCCACTTCTCAGGACTGAAACATTTCTGTGTCTGTTCCCCATCTGTGTGCCTTGGACAGCAAGGCCTGTCTCATTCACCATCCCCTCTTCAGTGTCTTGCACACAGTCCACATGTAATAAATGCTGTCAAAACAATGAACAAATGATTCTCACAACCAACACCTCTGAAGTCCTGCCAGGGCAGCGTGTTGGTCTCCAAGCAGTGTTAGGATGCATGCCCGAGCCCCCGTACAGGTACCACATAACAGGCATCAGCCTTTCTCTTTTAAAGCAGATCGACCCATCTGAGCAAAAGACTCTGGCCAATCTGCCGTGGATTGTGGAGCCGGGACAAGAAGCCAAGAGGGGAATTAATACCAAGTATGAGACCACGATTTTCTGATACTCACCGTCCTCCCATCCTCGCGGTGCCTTGCACGCCGAGCAGTCTGGAGCAGGCTTTCCTTCCCGCCTCCGTTTCCACCCAGCCCAGGAGGAAGACTGCTCTGTTTGTGTGGCCTTGTCACAGGCGAAATGCCGCTGGCCATTCCTGGGGACGTTCTTTCTGTACCAGTGACAGAAAGTGCAACTGAGAGTTTCCAGCCGTAACCCCTGAGAGGCATGAGTTGAGATTTTCGCTGACTCCCCTCCCTGCCACCACCCAAGGTATTTCTAGTGACTTGGCCCCAACACTTGCTTTGCTATAGTTGGGGATAACGCCTTTAAAAAAAAAAAAAAAGTACAGGGGATCTCTAATACTGCCTAAAAGTATACAAATCTTGGGTTTTTCACTGTCAGTTTTAAAGGTAGAATCAGAACCCCCATAAAGCATCTGTAAAACGATGACATCACTGAGTATCCTTTCATACAACAGGACAAAACCATCCCCATGGTTACCAGGAAACCCTGCTTCCAAATTTCTATATTTGTGGATTTTATATGTAATCAATTATGTCAGATAAAGAAAACCTTTACATCTCTGGACTGATTCACAATTTACGAATGATTTAAAACAGAGGAATTTATTATGCACAGAAATATGTGTCTTGTATTAAATATTTTTACTAAAAGAATGTTTCATTAATGCATTGATAAGAAAATTAGGTTAGTTGTGAGGGATATTTCTGGTTTCATTTCAAATAACTAAATTTCTACTGCTACTACCAAGAAGACTGGCTCAGGCCTGGCTAAGTACTGATGACACTCGGACCAGAGCAGGAGATTCGGCCAAGCAGACCGGCGTCCAGCCCAAAGTGCTGATGCAGCCATATTAGCCTGAAAAGATTGTTGTTGTTTTTTTAAATTCTCACAGTGTTTTAAAGAACATATTAAAAAAAATAAATGGGGGCTCCTGCTGTCAAGACCTTGTTTGAGAAAGGTGTTAATAAAATTCTGTTGCAAAAAAAAATTTTTTTTCTAGAAAAAAAAGAAATACAAAAAAAAAAAAAAGAGAGATTCCAAAGTAATAAAACTCTTTTCTTGAAAGAAAAAAAAAACAAATAAATGTTTGCTTACTATTTGATTAAATAAAATTTACTTACATTTCTTTAAGGCATTTTAATTTTTTTAATGTCTCTGTGGAGTATTTGTATGATAAATACCATAAGGTATATTTATGTAGTCAAATTATATAAACAGTACCAATATCATTATAGAAAAAAATAACATTTTAATGTATATTGTTCTAACCAATCATATATTGTGAATCCTTTTGAAGTTCACTATAGCGATATTGATAAATTGTGGGATTGTCTTAATGTTGTTGTTTTTTTTTTATTAACCAATATTATTTTAAACCTGAGATTATCAGTTATGTTCATCAGTTGGTGAGTTTGAGAGGATAACTAAATTTTATTTCAAACTGACAAATGTATATGGTTTTAGTTCAGTGTTGAAAAATTTTAATACAATATTAAATTACTTGAACTGAACAGTTCCTTGTATATATTTTGCCTATTCACTGTTGATATGTATGTACTAAAATGGAAGGTAAAATAACACATATATGGTACCAAAAGGAAATTGTATAGGAGCAAAGTAAATAGTCACTTTGCTGAAACAGAAACATATGTGTAAATATGCTTGGGCTTCCAGTTATAAATTTTGTAATTTTTGTCATTATTTATATCCTATAAAAAAGCACACAAAATAAAAAGTAAATTGTACAGCCACTGGTGCTTGGCATCGTTCTGTGAGCACCTTCCTGCCTCCATTTAGGAACAAAACCAAAGCACCAGTCTTCTCAGCATTCACAGCTAAAGGGATCTTTTAACTGGCAAAATTATTGAGAAAATTTGCTCATTTCCAAATTCAACCCATAGAGAAAGATACAGTGGCCTTTAAAGTTTGAATTTCAGCCCCAAAACCACACTGTCTTTGTTGAAAGATTAAAGGAGGAATTGCCAAAAGCAAAATTTTAAAAGAGGAAGGACAACCAAACTGGGATCACTTTTATATTGTTTCCCCAAAAATAAGACCGGGTCTAATATTAATTTTTGCTCCAAAAGACGTAGTAGGGCTTATGTTCAGGGGATGTCATCCTGAAAAATCATGCTAGGGCTTATTTTCCAGTTAGGTCTTATTTTCGGGGAAACACGGCAGGACACCACAGATGGCAGGTTGGGAAAAAATATTTGCACATTTTGTCAGCTCAGGCTGCCGTAACAAAATACCTTGTTTTCCAAAAAAATAGGACCTAACCAGACCATCAGCTCTACTGTGTACTTTGGAGCAAAAATTAATATAAGACCGGGTCTTATTACAAAGACCCGGTCTTATATTATAGTAAAATAAGACCGGGTCTTATATTAATTTTTGCTCCAAAAGGCACATTAGAGCTGATTGTCCAGCTAGGTCTTCTTTTCGGGGAGACACGGTACCATCGACTGTGAGGCTTAAACAACGAATTTATTTCTGTTCTGTTGGCTGGAAAGGCCAAGATCAAGGTGCCAGCAAGGTAGTTTTCATTCTAAGGCCTTTTCTCTTGGCTTGTATGCAGCTGCCATCTCACTGTGTGCTCATGTGGCGTCTTTGTCAGTGCAAGCAGAGGGTGGGGGAGCAGCAAGCTCTCTGGTGTCTCTTCTTCTATGGGCACTAATGCCATCAGAAGGGCCCCACCCTCATGACCTCATCTAACCCTAATTATCTCCCAAAGGCCCATCTCCAAATACTATCACAGTGGAGAATTAGGGCTTCAACATATGAATTTTGAAGGGATACAAACATTCCGTAACAACATCCACCAATCCCGTCATTCTTCCTAAAATACATGCCAGCTGTGAGTTGCATAATACTAGGGCCAATAGAAACACACTGGGACGATCAATGACTCACATTCATACCTTTGACTTTCAGAAGACCTCCCCGCTGCTGGATCCAAGTCTGTTACTCTCCAGAATACACACCAAAGCAATCTCAGGGTGCTTCTGGCCTGACATGCAGAGGCCCAGAGCACAGCGAGGTGGGGCAGTGACCTTCACAGAAGCACAAAGGGCAGGTTTCATGAAAGAAGGTTTGGGCCAGAAATTTAGATGGTAATGTTTTGATTGGACTACTCTGGCCCCTTTTTCTCTTTGCTAACCATCAAGAGGTCAGTAATCTTATTTGTTATTTCTGTGGACCAAATGCCTCTCTGTATCAGTTATAGTCCCAGCACAAAAGAGATGGCACTCTCCCGTTAGGTAATTTAAGAGTTTAACAAATAGAATACTTACATAGGTGTTGGCAGCAGGTAGGACAACAGAGAGGTGGAGCAGTGTCCCCAGGCTGGTAATGGCCTGAGGTGGATTGGAAAGGAGAAGGCTGCGTGGAGGGGCTGCCAGACAGGTTGAAGGACATGGCCAGGTGCAGGGGCCCTCAGCAAGGGAGCCAGGGATTAAAATACCCTGATCTCACTCTCTACCTTCCATCCTGCATTACCTGAACCCACAGAAACCAGAGGGCAAGGAGCCTGCGGACACAGTCTACACAGGGCAGCCTCCAGTCACCACTCAGGGCAGGGAGGAGGGAAGAGTGGATCTGAGGGGCAAACAGAAGCGAGCCAGGCCACATACTAAAGGGACTTGCAGATTACTTGAAGGGTAAATTTGACAGGTTGGTAACTCCAATATCCATGGGAGTGGGGAATCCTTGAATGCTAATATTATTCCAAAAAAGGACTTCAATTCAATTACGCCATTAATTTTTTTCTTCTTAAATTATATTCTATGATAAATTTGGGTGAATGAACCCTATGAAAATTATGCCTACTTAGTTCACTAATAAGTCATGGAAGTGATTTTTCTCAAGCCATATCAGATTCTCTGTTGGAATACTTGGGAATATTGCTGGTGTGTATGAGGTCAGACAATTAAGTTCGCACACACATCCAAAACAAAAGTGCTACATAGCTCTTTGCTGGATATCACTATGGTCACCTTTGAAGTACTCCCCTTGGAAAGTTATGCACCAACACCTAGTCTACCCTTCAAAGTAATTTTGGAACTCTTTTTTCTGGAATGGCCATCAGAGCTGTCGTATTATCTTGATGTCCTGAATGTCATCAAAATGTCTTCCTTTCAATATTTTCTTTATCTTCGGGTAAAGAAAAAAGTCATTGGGGGTCAGATCAGGTGAGTAGGGAGGGTGTTCCAATAGTGATTTGTTTACTGGCTAAAAACTCCCTCACAGACAGTGCCCTGTGAGCTGGTGCATTGTCGTGATGCAAGAGCCATGAATTGTTGGTGAAAAGTTCAGGTCGTTTTCATCTTTTTCATGCAGGCTTTTCAGCACTTCCAAATACCATGTTTCCCCGAAAATAAGACCTAGCCGGACAATCAGCTCTAATGCGTCTTTTGGAGCAAAAATTAATATATGACCCGGTATATTATTTATATTTATATATTATATTATATTATGACCCAGTCTTATATATAGTAAAATAAGACCAGGTCTTATATTGATTTTTGCTCCAAAAGACGCATTAGAGCTGACTGTCCGGCTAGGTCTTATTTTCGGGCAAACACGGTCGTTAAGTATTTCTCCAGTTGGTACAAATTCATAATGACTAATCCTTCTGATATCAAAAAAGGTTAGCAACATCACTGTAACAAGTTCGTGAACTTCATTGTCAGACCTCGTATAATGTCTGGATATGATGGGGCAGAAGATAGACTTAGATAAAGAACAAACAGCCCAATTTCAAAAATCAATAAAAATTCACACTTGGACTGAGTAACATTGCTCCTAAGCTATTTCTGAAAAGAAATGAAAATCGGGTGAGTGGGCTAGCTTCCAGAGGTCTTCCACAGAATTGGAGTATAATGACCATGTTCAGAAGTCTATAAGGAATAAAGTTTTTAAGACATTAAGTTTTCCAGTTGTTTTTATACAGGCTATTCATTTAGTATGTTTCCGGTGAAAATTAAGCAACCTGACAGTTATAAACACATTTTCTTAAAACAAAACTGAGCAGCCAGCCAACACAGGCCAGCAGAGCCTCCCTGCACCGAGGTCCATCAGGAACCCCTACTCCATTCCTGTTTCCCCCACGTCCAGCCAGCCCCCACACCCATTTACTCCTGGCTGTGCAAATGAACCCAGGCATCTGCATGTCCCAGCAACAGAGTCCTGCTTTCCACAGAAACCAGTTCCAAAGCAGGCTGAGCATTTTCCTTAGGCTTGTTGCCCAATCAGGATCCTGCAAACAGATTCCCTTAGTGCTCACAAACAGAATGTATTATTTGTGGTGGAATTAACTATGAGACTTTGATGCCGACCTGGGGAATGCCTGTCCTACCTACCTGTCTCCTGTCTTCATCTCAAGCCAATGTATTCCTTGAGAACTCGCTGTGCTCAGTGTGGCGCCATTTTACTTTGCTAATGCAAATGTCATTCATTCCCACCCAACATATTGCACTATGTGTGCAACTGAGAGAATCACAGCTGCAAATTATCACGAACATAGTTGTGTTTCTCTCCCAAACCCTAGAGACCTATGTTTGTAAAAGCTTCACAGACGTTTAACTTTCCAAAAAGTAGTTAATGACGGGTGATGCAAAGACTCAGACATACATCAGACTGAAATAGATATCCTCCATGGAACAGCTCGGGGGGTTCACCCCAGTTGAAGGTGGTAGCCACAGCAACTGCAGTTTTCTCAGAGCTCATTGCTTGGTTCAGACGGCCAAGAGGTCCGCAAGTCGCCTAACGGACTCATGGGCACCATAGAGCTAAATGCGCATTCCAAGTCCTGCCAGTTAGGAAACGTCTGAGTATTTTCAGTGCCACAGTAATTGCATCTGAGATGGAGTCACTCTTACAGCCCAAGTCAGCACACAACACGGTAATTAATAAAAGCCGTTCAAAGCAATCCATATTCGATCCTCATGTAGTAGGTTGGTGCAAAAGTAACTGAGGTTTTTGCGATTATTTTTAACCTTTTAAACCAGAATTACTTTTGCACCAACCTAGTAATTGTCCTCTGGATGTCTCAGTGCCTCAATCAAGCATCCCAACAGCTGCTCCTGGGGGAGCCTGCGCTCTCCCTCTTACTTCCTCCTGTCAATAAGACACGCGAGGAGGGAAGTCAAGATGCCTCCAAGTAAGAAGAAACATCAGCTGTTTTCTGACATTTGAGAGGCTGATTTCTCACCACTTCTCAAAACTGCATGCTCAGTTTTCTGAAACAAAAAAACAATGTGCTCAGTGTCGAGTCAGGGGAGACTGGGAAAGAAGAAAGGCTCAGGAAACCCAGGAGTCCCATTTTAGCAGGCCACTTCTGGCGCGTGGTTGTGGGAGAGGGGAGGGGGCGGTTGCCAACTCAGATGTGTCAGGGCCACAGGAGTGAAGGGAGGGCTGTGACATCCAGAGCACCTGCCTCCTCTCGGGGCAGCTGCTACTCAGTTCCAGCTGACTGTTGCCAGGCAGAAAGGAAGACCCTGAGTCAACATTTTCTAAGAAATCAGGACTCTTAGGCCACCAGATTTTCCAATGCTGGCAACAAATTCAGTTTTAAAAAATAAGTGTGGGCCAAACAAAATTCATGACTGGCTGGGCATGGTCTATGCATCACTTGTTTGAGACTTTCTGAGATTCCACAAAGTTTCAACGGCCTCACAGCTAGATATCCAGTTATTTACTTATCAGAAGAGGAACAGTGTCTGTCACTGGGGTGAGGGGGAGGCAGAGGCAGGGATGCAGGGTCACTGACATCTGTTGAGCTGATCTTATACACCAGGTTAGTTTATGGGACTATCAGGCAGGGGCAAGTAGCAAAGACCAGAAATAACAGTCTCCTAAACAAGGGAGGGGTTGGATTTTTTCTAATGTAACATGAACTTCAGAGATAGTACAAGGCTGGAATGGTAGCTCCATAGTCATTAAAATCCCACGCTCCTGTATTTCTCCCCTGCCATGCCTACCATGTCATCCTCTGCAAGATCACTTCATGATCACAGAATGGCTGCTGGAACATCATCCAGCACATACACATTCCAGGCAGGAAAAAGGACGGTGGGGACCAAAGGGCTCCTGCCTCCCAACTGAGTTAAGTCAACCTTTTAGGAGCTTCCCTGTAAGCTTCACCCCACAACTTCTGCGTACATGGCCACTGGCCACTCCTAGAAGGGGATTAAAATGAAATGTATAGATGCCCAATAGACATATGAAAAGATGTTCAACCTCACTAATCAGAGAAATGCAAATAAAAGCTACAATGAGATGTCACCTCAACCCTGTCAGAATAACCATCATCAATAAATCAACTAACAAATGTTGGCGAGGCTGTAGAGAAAAGGGAGCCCTTGTGTACTGTTGATGAGATTGAAAATAGGTGCAGCCACTGTGGAAAAAATTAAAAATAGAACTACCTTATGACCCAGCAATTCCACTTCTGGGTATTTATCTAAAGAAATCCAAAACACTAATTCGAAAAGATGTATGTTTACTGCAGCACTAGTCACAATAGGCAATTTATGGAAAAAAACAAAATGCCCTTCAGTAGACACTGGATAAAGAAACTATGGTACATTTATACAATGGAGTGTTTCTCTGCCATAAAAAAAGATGAAATATTACCATTTATGACAACATGGATGGACCTAGAGGGTATTATGCTAAGTGAAATAAGTCAGATAGGGAAAGACAAATACCATATGATCTCACATGTAGAATCTAAAGAACCAAATAAATGAACAAACAAAACAGAAAGACTCATAGACACGAAGAACAAAATGATGGTTAATAGATTGGAGGGGGGATTTGGGGGCCGGGTAAGCTGTAGGGATTAAGAAATACAAATTGGTAGTTACAAAATAGTCATGGGAATGTGCTACACAGTATGGGGAATATAGTCAATAATGTTGTAAAAACTAAGTATAGTTTCAGATGGTACTAGACTTATTGGGGGATCACTTCATAAATTGTATAAAAGTCTAACCACTACACTGTACACCTCAAACTAGTATAGTATTGAATGTCAACTATAATTAAAAAAAATAGGGATATATATAGTACAGCACAGGGAATATAGTCAATAATATTGTAATAACTATGAACAGTGTCAGATGGTTAACAGACCTATTGGGGTTATCACTTTGTGAGGTATATAAATGTCTAGTCACTATGTTGTTTTGTACACCTGAAACTAATTTGGAAAAAAAAATTAGTGTGGAAGCACCCAGCACAGGGCCTGACAATAAAAGAACCATAAAAAATCATACCTCCCCCTTCCATCCTCCTAAAAAGGATTTGTTACGTCTCAGACATTTACTTGACAGAGTGGGGCAAATCCAAGGTGAAGGGTTTAGAATCCTTACTAATTAAAGATTAATCAAAATGAAAGCAGATTTCCAACAGCTTCTCCAGCTGCTGAAACCCAAGCTTTGACCCCTAGACTGTTGTTCATCTGCCTTGAAACCAAGAAGATTCCACTTCCAATTGCAACTGACACTCAGCTTGTAGCCCAGTGGGTCTGGGTCTTCCTATAAAGAAAACCAGATTTGGATTCTGGTCCTGGGTTTGTCACTGATTAAATGCCTGGAGTGTAGTTCTTTCTCTATAAATGGGAACTGCATAGTCTACAAATCCACTTAACTACTGTGAAGATAAAATAAGAACTAGGTAGGGCCCAGAGTGGGGAGGTCATGAAGATGTGAAGTCCTGCACCAGCTCCTTAGAACAGCCACCTTGGTCCTCAGCAGGAGTCCTGACTCACCTGCTGGGTGTTTTCCAGTGTGATCAGTTGTTCAGACCACCAAGCACAAACTCAGGCCTGGAATGCTCTCTCTGGTTACTTATTCCAGCGCTGGGTGCTGGGAAATCACAGAGGCATCTCTCTCCTCTCTCTTCACTTCTGTGTGAGAAGCAGTATTCCCAGTTCTGAGGGACTGACTCATAAATGTATTTACAATGAATACCAGCAACTCATTTTCCTGAATCATAACTGAAATGAAAATTTCCCAACTTTTGGTCTCCTCACAACATCATCTGATTCAGAAGTCCCTGTTGATGTCAAATGACTTCAAAGGCCTGGTCTCTGATGAGTCCCAGGTTTGATGCAAATTCTTCTGTGCCCTCCACGTGAATATACACAACTACACAACAATTCTGTGGTTAAACTCTTAGCCCAACAACAGCTGATTTCCTAATTCAGGCATTTTAATAACCATATAGTATATCTGTAGTCTTAGACGGAGAGGTTATGGGCACGGAAAGCTATTCAAGTAACAATCTTCAGAGACTAAGAATTACTAGTAAATCATTTTCTCCTTCTCTAAAGGTCAGTACGTAAATTATGATAACACAAAACATTTGTTGAGTAATAATAGATCACCTCACTTGCCAACTTATAACACTCCGGGGATATGTTTATTTCATGTAATTTGTAAGCAAATCTTTTCTACCCAAGAAAAGTTTGACTTTTCCCTAATGATGCTTCACAACAAAATGCCAAACTAAAATGGGAAGATAAAGAAAACGCCCGTGAGATGCTACACCTCAATTTGACAGCTTCATGACATCCTGGTGCAGAGGGAGAACACAGAATGTGCCACAGGCATGCGGGCATATAGGAGTGTCAATCATTCACAAATATTTACTGAGGCTCCAGTTGGAACCAGGCTTGTGTTGGATTCTGGTGTAATATAGACCTGGCTTTCATGGAGCTTCCGATCTAATGGGGGACTCCTATAAGTAAACAACGCAGGGCAACAAGAGCCATGTAAGGGAGAAGAGGATGCTACGAGAAGGCAGGGCAGACCTTCAGCAGAAGGGTCATCTCAAAGAATACTTGTATATGGAGGGTAAGAAGGAATTAGGACAAACGAAAATTAGGCTGGAGAGGGGCAGTACAGAAGGGAGAACAATGCATACAAAGCCAGAGAAGCAAGAGAACACACCGCAGGTCTGGAGTTTTAAAGAGAAGAGACATGACTAACAGGAGCACTTTGGAAAAATCACGCAGAGGGGCAGGACTGGTGGCAGAGACAGCAGTTGGGGACCTGTTGTCAGGCAGAAGATGCGACCCAAATCACACCAAGCACTGTTCACTGAGCATTTTCTTGGTCCAAGCACGAAAGTACTTCACAAGCATTATCTTGTTAAATCCTTCCAACCCTGAGAAGCAGAACTGATAATCATTCTATAGATAACTGCTGATCTCTTCTTGTCTTCTTATTATCTATTATCCCCAATCTCTCCCCCACACCTAAAATGAGTTTATTTATTGATTGATTGCCTTGGCTGCTGCTTAAAATAGAGCTGGGCACACAGTAGATATTCAAAGCATAGAGGATAGGTGGCTGAACGACCAAGCCAATGAAGGAATGTGGCCCAAGATCACACTGAGCGAAGGAACGCCGACCCACTGCATTCACTACACTTCCCACACTAATTTGCAGATTTTAGTCTCTGCTGGTCCTTCTCAGTCCCCTGTGCTGGTCCCTCATCTCACCAACCTCCAGGCTGCCCTGGACTCAGTCCTGGGCCTCCTGCCTTGACTGTCTATACCCGTATCATTGCTGATTTCATCTGGTCCTGTGGTTTTAAATACCATGGATTCACTGATGACTCAGATTTCTATCTCCATCAGAGATTTTTCTCATGAACTCCAGACACTTTTATCCAACCACCTACTCAACGTCCCCACTTGGATGCCTAACAGCCATCTCAAACTTACCAGGTTGGAAAATCAGCTCCTTTCATTGTCTTCATCTCGGTTAATGGCAATTCTATTCTTCTAGTTGCCAAAGAGATCAAAACCGTGCTCTCATTCTTGACTTGTCTCTTTCGCAACCTTTATCCAATCCGTTATGAAATCCTATTAATTCTTATCTTCAAAATACACCCCGAGTCCAACTTGTTACAACCTTGCTTCCCCCCTAGTCTGGCCACCTTCATTTTGCCTAAATTATTGCAAAAGCTTCTTGCTGGTCTCCGTCTTTCAACCCTGGCCTATCCCCCTTTCAAATTTTTCTCAACTGGTTCCCACAGCCTGAGTGATCAAGTTAAAGCTTACGTCAGATCCCTCCGCTGCTCAAACCCCTCCACTAACTCCTAGAGGCCCTCCACAGTGCCGGCTGCATCTCCTATTATACGTCCCTCACTCACTCTTCTCCAACCACACCAGCCTCTTTGCCAGTTCTGGAAAAGACCAACCCATCCCACTTTCAAGTCTTTGCACCTGCTGTCCTCTCCCTTGGGAATGCTCTCCAGACACCTGTGTGATTCACTCCTGCACCTTCCAGGTCTTCACTGTAGATTTTACTTAGTTACTTTTCATCTCCTCTCCCTAGCCCCCTACTGCAGTAGGGCAAGGACTTCGATTTGCTTACTACTATATCCCCAATACCTACAAAAATGCCAGGCATATGGTAGATTTCAATAAATATTCACTAAATGAAAGAATAAATGAGTTTTCTTTTTCACAGGATCTTCTCCATGCCAACCACACCAGGCAGCAATCATCAGAGACAAAGAAAATTTTGATAGAATTGAATTCGACATAGCTGATAAAGCATAAATAAAGGTTGATGAATTTAGTTTGAAGAATAGTTTACATTTGTTTTCTAATCAACAAAGGACAAGCATGGAGTCTGAAACAATCTAAAAATGTTTTTTAAAAATATTTTAGGAATTTTATTCTTATAAAATTTTTAAAATTCATGTATTAAAATGTATACCAAGGCAAAAAAAAATCCTGTAAACTGTGTCATTAATACAAAACTAACAGTTTTCAAAACATACAAGACACATACAATGTAAAAAAAAATCTTTATATATACAAACTGCAATGTAATTTCCAATAAAAAGGGGGAGACGGATACTTAAAAAATGCTCATCTACAAATACAAAACGAAACCCTCCCCTTGACTGACCACTTGAGCTGTCACAAAATTTGTATAGCTGCATCATGCTAGGCTTCTCTTCTTTCCCGTGTTTGCTTTCTTCCCAGTCTTCCTTCCAGTCTTCCTTCCAGTCTTCTTTTCAATTTATTTTTAAAACAAGGGTCAATCAAGCCTTTTTAAAAGCTATGTCTGCTGTTTAACAGTCCAGTGCTTTTAATTCTAAAAGTTAACACTTTATACTCTTGAGCTATAAATGAGTTTCTAAATATTGTATGCAAATCAAATAATGATGTAGATACTCTGAGAACATACCATTTACAGGAATTTCTTTTATAAAATTAAGATTTCACATCATATTTGCTTAAATCACAGTAAGCCTGTAAAGTAGGTCCTCAACCCATTATTTAAAAAAAAAAAAAAAATCCTTAACCATGTAAAAGATTTTTATTCACTCTGTTTATGGTTCCTTCAAAGGCTAAATTGGAATATCTAATCTAAATACATCTAGAGTGGTGTATTCCCCCTACTAATAAACACTAGCAACAGAAACTGGCTCACTGCTTATCTACTGTTAACACTAATACTCATTTGACTTAGTCCCTGTTACAGCAACAAAATTTTTTGAATTTTGGCTATTTTTTTATATGAGAATCACATCTATTATTAATTTATCACCATTTCTCTCAACAGTCTATTTCAGGAAAAATGTTTAGATTTAAGCTGCAATTAGGGTTCCTAATCAGGAGGTCAAAAAGCTAGTTATTGATGCTGATGTGCTTTTTCCCTGTCAAAAGCTATCATTTCTGATTAACCTTGGAGGGAGGAAGAGAGGGAGAAAGCGAAAGAGAAAGACGGAGAGAGGGAAAGGAGATAAGGAGGGCGAGAAGGGGAAGGGAGATAAACTGGTTGGTGGGTTAAAAGTGACATCTTCCAAAGTCACGATGATTTCTGGTACTGCACAGAAAACCCATAGAGACTTCTCTTGAAATTCACTAAGAAAATAGCACTGACAATGCCATTTATCTAAAAGTAAATGAAATTAGAAGAAAGTAATTTTTCACTATGTTGTAGTTCTTAGAAAAATTCTGTTGTTAAAACTTACGATTAAAGTTGGATCCTTCCCAATTATTCTGATTTACTAACATTTAACTGTGGAGCAATTGCTTTAAACAAAAGAAAAAAGTGAAGATTAAGAAAGGTCAAGTTCAGGGGTGGCCGGTTGGCTCAGTTGGTTAGAGTGGGAGCTCTTAACAACAGGGTTGCCGGTTCGATTTCCACATGGGCCAGTGAGCTGCGCCCTCCACAATCAGAATGAAAACGACTTGACTCGGAGCTGAGCTGTCAGTGTGCAGCTGGTTGGCTCAGTAGATTAGAGTACAGTGCTCATAACACCCAGGTCGCTGGTTCGATTCCCACATGGGCCAGTGAACTGTGCCCTCCACAACTGGATTGAAAACGACGACTTGACTTGGAGCTGATGGGTCCTGGAAAAACACACCTCCCCGATATTCCCCAATTAAGGGGAAAAATAAAGAAAGCTCTAGTTCAGTCAAGTTCAAGTTCAGCGAAGTAAGAGGCCTAGTATATAAAAAACCAGAGCGAGCGGAATAGTAACCAACTCAGAGACTAACAACTAGAGCCCAGTTATGGCACCGGACTGCCATCAGCTAGTGAGAAAAAGGTAGATAAATAAAATCTGCTCTCTCCAACACACATAATTTTTGCTTCACAGAAAAAACTTAAAATCCAAGACTCACTTATCCAGTGAATTAAAGGAAATGATGCCAACTGTGTGTGCGCACACAATATTTTTACAGCAAATTTAAGGGGTGCAAATAAGGTCCAAGATTGTATTTGGGAGCACCATCTTCCTTGGGTCAGTGTGGTTCACAAATCAGGCCACTGCGACTCTGAGGCACAGCCTGCATAATGACAATATTAAATACACATTTCCTTCAAACTGTTCTCATTCATTATGTCAACCAATATGAATGTATCAAGAGATAATTTTACCAACAATATAGCAAGGTATGTATTTACATTTTCATTTGCATCTTAAGTACAAACTGTTAACAATAATGACGATTATGAAAAACAAGATTAAAGGTGTGTTCATTTGGGGAAAAGCTACAATTAATATTATTCATCCAACCACAAACACTTCTGTAATGAATGCAATCCTGCCAAAAAATTCACAGCTTTAAAAAAAGTTGAAATACACGGTTCATTACATTTTTTTCCAATTCAGAATTAAAAAGAGTTCAACTTACATTAATGCTTAGCTATTTCACTCTAAAATCTGTAAAATATACAAAATACCAAGATTATCAACAGTCACATATGTTTTGAAGTCAGGAGACACGTGTATTTTCTTAAGATTGGTTCCATTTGTGTAGAAAGTCTGTGAGGATTCCCCAGTGACAACATTCCACCACTGTTCAGAAAAAATAAAATTCTCATTAGATTGATAATGACACTGTGTGACAATCCGGAGTGCCAGCCAGATCCTTCAACCTATCACCTCTCCACTCCCAAACTTCAGCAAATGGCAGGAAAGAAGTCTCAGATTAATGCTGAATATAGTATTATCAACCTGGTCAGCCTTTCCTGACTAACCCTGGTGACTGCCTTGCAGCTCCCTTACCCCTAACTCCGCGCAAGTCAGGCTGGAGAAACGTGCAGCCTATGGACAGCTGCAGACACAAGGCTACATGTCCTGTAAGGCCATGGCTGGACTGAACTCGCCTGTGTGCATGTCTTTCAGTGGAATGGACAGAAGAACGCCCTCTTCTCTAAAAAGGCCCCTTTGCAGACGCGGACTGGTATGACGGCAGACACGGAGACTATTCATAGTACGGGCTGCAGGATAGAGTCCTCTCTACTGAATCCTCCCTTTCACTAGAAGTGATCCAAAAGCCCGTGACCAGGTTTCTTTATAAAACACCCTATACATTTATTTGCTAAATAAATGTTGAACATCTCAAATGTAGCACATGCTCTGGCCAAGTCCTTCCTTTCCTCTCCCGTTCACTGAATTTGCTAAGATTATAACAGTATTTATATTCATTTGCCAAATGGAGAACATAAAGCTACCCATATGTCTCCCAGCCAGAATGAGGGCAAAAGAGACAATGTACATGAACACCTTTTGAAAAGGGCTCAGGTGCATCAAGATTCTGAGTATTATGAACACAATGATGGTGTCCCTCACTTTTGGATCCGTGGCAGTGCCTAGCATTCTGCCTTGCACGCATGACTGGGTCAATTATTCACATTCCCTATCAGTAATAATAACTGGCAAAAGTACACCCCATGGACTTCAATAAATCTCACTGAAGCAACATGTACTGACTTGAAATTTTCCAGAACTGACAACTGTGCTTTGTAAAAGAGGAATGTAATCAAGACTACACAGGACACTCCACCTACTTAGAGAAAACTGTTTTCAGTTGCTAGAGGCACATCATAGAGATAGTAAGGCCCTTAGAGATCACCTAGTCCAAGTGCCTCATTTTACAAATAAGGAAATCAGGGTTCTGAGAGAAGAAAGGCCTTGTCACCCAAGATGACACTGCTAACAAGTGGCAAGGGTGGAACAGTTTCTGGCTTCCTAATCTAGTGCTCCCATTACCTTTCCCTCTGTTAAAGCAGATCACTCTACTTGGAAACACTATACCAGCAATTAATTTGAATATGGACTAAAAAACAATGATATTAAAGTGGTAGCTAATACAGGGAATTTTTAGGGCAGTGAAACCAATTCTGTATGGTGGACACATGTCATTATACACGTGTCAAAATTCATAGCACACACAACAATGAGAGTGAGCCCTGCTGTAAACCTCAGGTGGCAATGACGCATCAATGAACCTTCATCAGCTGTAACAATGTCCCCCTCTGGTGGGGGATGTGGGTAGTTGGGGAGGCTGTACATGTGGGGGCAGGGGAACTCTGCAGTTCTGGCTCAGTTTTGTTGTGAACCTAAAATTGCTCTAAGAAATAATATGAACTTAAAAAATAGCAGCTAACATTTATTCAGGGTAATGCGCTACTATGTATAAATACTTTACATGGTTAACTCCTTTAACCCTCCCAACCCTATGAGATAGAAATTACTGTGCCCATTTTACAGATAAGAAAAGTGAGGCACAGAGCAGTTAAGTAATCCTGAATCAGTAAGATTATTAACTTAACAAAGCTAATGAGTAGCAGAGCCAGCCTCTGAACTCAGGCAGTCTGCCCCAAGGCTCACTCTCCTGACCATGGCACTCTGCTTCCTCTAAGTAATGGTCAACCTGCATTTATTGCCATGTCTTCCATATTTCAAGTCAGCCATTCTCCTCATGAATATGAATTAACATGGATTTCTCATCATTCTAACAGTACATACTCTGTGCACAGCACAGGTCAACAGCTAATTATATTATTTTTTAATTTACAAGTAGGAATAATTTTGAAAGTTAAGAGCTTTTTAGCTACTGAATATCAACTTTACCTTATTGACATGCAATTTATACAGCTTGGATTCTAAAGTAAACAGACTAAAAAAGGCTTGTTTTATTGGACATTACAACAGCTGCTCCTTTTTTACTTTTAATTTGCTCTGTGCTTTGGATAGTCTCAACACGCTGGGTAGATAGATGCAGGCTGGGTTCTATCATGATCAGTTTAACCACGCTGGTAATCAACAAGAGTGAAGTAGCCTGATTGTCACTTATGATGTAACCTCTGCAGTACAGATATCTCTTCTGCTGCTCGTTTTCAAAGTTCTCCAAGAACTCTGGAAATCTGGTCACTGATCTCGATCACATCTTATAAGCCAGACTCAGGATTATGGGATAGCCTTCCATGGGGCCCAGAGCATCAAATGACATGGTTTCTAGAAGCTCAGTGTCAAAGCTGAGCAGCTAAGGTTTTTAGCAGTTACTACAGATCTAGATTCCCAGCTTCCAACACAAAAGCAGCAATGCTACTCCTCTATCATCCTCAGAGCAGACTAAGAGCTCACTGTTACGCTAAAGGACAAGTAGTGATAGTCTCACATTCCCTGAAAATTTAATAAAGGTGTGCCCAAAAAAGGTATAGGTTAACGCAATGTTGTATAAACAGTGTGGGGACAGAGCCAGGAGTGCAGTTTCCAGGCTCTCGGCCTCACGTGGAAAGGTGCTGGCTCAGGTCGTAAATGGCCATCAACTGTGATTGGATGGCCATCAGCTGTGGCTAGTTGGCCGTCAGCTGTAACCAGTGAGCCATTGGCCACTAATATAACTGCCATGGCTACACTAGTAGCAAATGGGGGCTAGCAAGAAGATGGTGGCTGAGCTAGCAAGCGTGGATTGCAGTTAGCACGACGATTACAGCTTGCAAGTGAGGTTGGTTGGCCGAGAGAAGTGGACGGCGGGTTGCGAATAGTGTGGCTCCTGCTTCCTGTGTCTCCAACCCAGCCACCAGCGAGACTATAGTGGCATGACTCCCCTATCTATGGCTCTGTGGGTGTTCCTTTTTGGCCTAGCCACATCCTGCATTCTTATGTGGGGAGCGGGAGCTGAGACCCTGCAGGCCGCCCTGCATGACAAACAGCATTGCATTTTAAATGCAAACTTATAAAGGGATCATAACATATATCTTCCCATAGACCTAAAACTGCCTTGTAATTTACCTTTTTAATAAGCTAGATTTTTATGTTGAGTAAAACTGCAATTACATGGACCCCCATAACCAAAAACTTCAATTCATTCATTCAAGTATTTCTGAACATCTACACTGTGTTTGACAATCAGAATCATGTCCTACACTTGAATGGTTTCAGTAAAAAATAACAGTATCATAAAATCTACTTGATTAGCAATCTATTTTAAATAGTCAGTACAATATATAATATCGTCTTCAACCCCTTTTATAAATAAACCACTATTCAAAAGCCTCACCTCAAACAGCCCCTCCACAGAAAGCCTCTGCTGCCTCCCAAAGGTAGAACTTCTCCCTCTCCCTTTGTGTCTCCGCTATCCTTCCACAAACATGTCCAGACCGCCCCCTACACTCTATGGAGACTGTATTTGTTTACTGTCTGCTTCCCCCGCAGACTGTAAGCCACCTGAAGGCAAGAACCAAGTCGTAATCACTGTGCCTCACAGCAGTGTCGTACCCTAAGCGCACTCGTACTGAGTGCATGGAAACACAGAGGCGAGCACGACACACAGCCTTGGCCTCAGGCTTCACGCACAGCAAGCCTGTATAAGCCAGCTTACGAACTATGGAATGTTAGGAAGTCACAACACTCATGAACATCAGTTTCTCATCTATAAACCAAGGATAATAAAATTTTGCCTCACAGAGCTGGTTAGTGAGATGACGTAAGTAAAGCATTTTGTACACTATAAAGCAATATGCTGCTGCTAATTATTGTTATTATTACTACTACCACTACTACTAATACTTAAAGGAAATTTCACAAATATTTCGAAAGACTTTCAACCAAAATAGTTAATAATTAGCAAGGTAGATAGTAAAATTAAGTTAGACACCCCCACTTTCTAGTCATTCTGATCATCTAAGACTTTGTGCGGCAGTATGAGAGCTCTGGACCGAGAGCATCCCTAACACAGCCACCAAAACTTCCAAGAGGTCGCAGGGAAGAAGCCTGGCAGAGCTCAGTCTCATCAAATGGGGATAACAGTAATTGTCCTTCCACCCCGCTGGGTCGTAGGAAGACCAACTGAGAAACAAGTGAGAATAACTTAGAAAGTAGGACATAGGCTGTTCTTTTCATTCAGTCTTTGAGGAACCCTTACCTTTAGATACCCTCCAGCAGAAACGAGCATTTTGCTATCTGGAGAAAAGCAAAGGTCAGTCACCCAGCCTCCGTGGGTAGCAGCTCCTTCTTCTATTGAAATCGGAGCACACAAGTGAAGAAGCTCACCGTTTGAGACATTCCATATCTATACAAGCATGATACACAATTCAGTAACAGGGTTACCCAGAAGTTACATATGCAGAGGGTGCCAAAAAAATGTATACACATTTTAAGAAAGGAAAAAACTGTATTAAAATTATGCTGATGGTAACCACTTTGAGCATCTCTTGTAATTGCAGAAGTCAAACGTGACTTGTAGTCATCTTTTGTTATCGGTGTATATTGAGCATCACAATTTTAATACAGCTTTCCTTTCTTAAAATGTGTATACATTTTTTTGGCATGTTCTGTACATATCATCTAAAACATATTTGGAAATCTTTCTTAAAAATGTAATTACAATTCAGTGATAACTTAGGAATTTTTTTAGATTGCACTCCTTCCTATTCCAATTTTTAAAAACCACTAATCATAATACAAATGTATTACTTACAATATTTATCATTAATATACTCCAAAAAAATAAAAGGATTCAGAGTAACTGATTAGAATAATGTGACTCTTTTCATTTAATAATAAGAGAATGATGAGAGAAGCAAGGAATAAACAAAAAGGCCTAATAAATAAACTACCTCAAAAAAAAAAAAGAAAAAGAGAACTTGTAGTCCAGGATTTACCACCAAGAATGTTGACAGATGTCATTCAAACTCATAACATATACATATTTTAAACAATAAGTCCCAGTAAGCTGTACACACACACACATACACACACACTCACACACAAGAGTTTATTTTACTAGACTCTTATAAGCCCAATTACTTACAGAGGCTAATATTCCCATTTATTTCTACTGACACTTAACAACTGAGCACTATTCTAATTTTTCAAAGATATGCACACCAGAATAAGAAATGGAGGCATTAAAAAAAATCAACTGACCACTGCACTGTACACCTGAAGCTGAAGCTCAATAATACTGTATGTCAACTATAATTTTATATATATATGTATATGTATATATATATATATATATATATATATATATATATATATATATGTAGTTACGGGATATGGAGTACAGCATAGGAAATAGAGTCAATGGAATTGTAATAGATACACCATGTTTCCCCCAAAATAAGACCTAGCTGGACCATCAGCTCTAATGCATCTTTTGGAGCAAAAATTAATATAAGACCCGGTCTCTTATTTTAATATAAGACCAGGTCATAATATAATATATAATATATATTATATATGATATATGATATGATATAGTATATAATACATAATACGATATAAGTCATATTAATTTTTGCTCCAAAACATACAGAGCTGATGGTCCATCTAGGTCTTATTTTCAGGGAAACACGGTATACAATGTCAGAGGGGCAACAGACTGGTGAAGGTGAGTTACTCTTTGAGGGATGAAACGTCTAACTATTGCATTGTTTTATGCACCTGAAACTAATTAAAAAAAAAAAAAAATCAAAATCACCATTTGTAAATGTAACCCAAGAAAATCTAAGAGAATCAAATGGAAAAATTAATCAGAGCAAGTTGAGTAAAACAGCTAGATGTAACATACACATATAAAAATTAATAGCTTTCCTACATTTTGAATAATCAGGTAGAAAAACAAAAAACAATTTTTTTAATGTACTGCAGAAAAATTTTTAAATAACACTCATTTCAAGAGGGGCAATTTTTTCCTTCAGTGGTTTCTGAAAAATGAAACACTCCCTCATAACCAGTAAAGGAGCCCTTTCATCCAAGATGAGCACTTAAAGCAAAAGGACTGTTCCCAAAGCAGCCCTGCCACTTCAGTTGACGTGGCACTGATGTATGAGATGGGGTAGCGAAGGTTGCTCACTTACTCCATACACAGCAGAATCTTAATTTTCCTGGAAAGCCTGACTAATAACACCTCTGTTCCTGCAACCTGCACTCTCTCTCATTCTGCATCATATACAGATCCCTTGAATTTTAAATCCTTCTTTGTGAAAAAGAAAAAGAACAAGACTCTCCTCAAATATACTGGTTCCAAAGCGGCTATCCCCATTGCCTCAACTTGCCCCATCAACTGCCCAATCCTAACACAACCAGGCGCAGGCCGGCCCATGAGGACTGCAACAGTGTTAACGACCTAATGGGCACAGTGCTAAAGAGATCTTCTCTCTCAGGACTGAAAACAGCCGAATATGCAATTCATTTATAATCTAGATAATGATTTCCAAAATTATTTTCCTCACATTCTGCCACTAAAGCCAACCTTTGGTTCAGATCCAAGAACTAAGATGATTCATCCTCAAGCTAACAGCAGAGAACCAACTGCAAATAACTAGGGCATGTGCCTCCTCACAGACACAGGAAATGCTTTCCTCTAACTCTAAACTACAAATCTGGAACACAACAAGCACAACAGACAGAACAAAAAATGCCTCGTCCAACAGAACCCCCAGGGCTGTGCTTACTTGTCATATTACCACAGGTCCCCAGTGTGGTGCAGAGGGCTTGCCCAAGCTACAGGATGAGCACTGCGGCCAGGTCAGCAAGCACCTACCCTGATTTCTCCGTTGTCATCTCCAGTCGCAAGCAGGGTGCTGTCCACAGAGAAGACAGAGCAGCGCACACAGCCTTTGTGGCCCCTCAGTTCATGCAGAGGCGAAAAGTGTTCAAAACTCCAAATCTGGAAGGAAGTTAGGGTTGTTTAGGAATGGTAAATACATTCGAAATAAGCATCTGCAAACCCTGCCTTGAGTGGTAGTTAGCCATCAATTCAATCACATGGAAGTTCTAACATTCAACAGTTTATAACTTTCATGAAAGGCCCAAGTTCCAACTTGCAACCTCATTCCTTTTTGAGTTTCCCTTTAATTACTCAAGTCAACTTCAGCTCAAGGATCAAAGCCCTTAACTTTAAATTTAGAAGGGAGAACAGTAAATCAGTTAAGAGCAGTCTGTGGCGTGAATCAGACTCGAGAGTGAGTTCTGGCTCCACTGTTTACTACTAGTTCCCTGTGGCCTAAGACAACCCACATAAACTGCTATTGCTTCAGTTTGTGCATCTGGTAAATGGGACAACAGTACCTATAGTGTGAAGATTAAATGAGATAATAGAGAATGAAATTCCTAGCACAGGGCCAAACATATGGCAACCTTTAAAGGTTAGTCACTATACTATCTTATGTTCTTGGCAGTCAAATTCAATTCTTTTCCTTCCATATTCTCCCTCACAGTTCTGTCATCACCATTCAACAAGCATATACCGAAAACTACCATGTTTCCAGCACTGTGAGCTAAGAACTGGTGGTACAAAGATGAACTGGATACAGTCTGTCCTTGAAGAGTTTATAATTTAATCCGGAATACCGGCTTATGAATGGTTAAGTGAATAATTGTAATGTAATAGCTCTAATAAATATGAGTACTCTGTAATGGGAACTTCACCTGAAGGTGAAGCAGCTAATCCTGCCTGAGGGCCGGGAAAGGGTTCACTGAAGAGCTGACACCAAATCTAGGTCTGGAAGAATGAGTCATAATGTTTTGAGGTAAAGAAGGAACACAAAGTTGTGCCAAGCCAAAGGTAACAGAACACACACAAAAAACGAGGGAGAAGGAGAGAAGTAGCCTGGCACAGAGGGAAAAATGTAGCAGAAGGAGATGGTGATGGGCTAAGGCATTCAGCTTATAAACCATCATGTCACAGAAGTGATTCAGCAGGGCACTCAGCATCAGGGATAAGAAACTGGAGGAGGCACAGACCAGAGGCAGGTCCACCAATGAAGGAAGAGAGCCTGGTCGTAAGCACAAAGACAAGCAGGAAAAGAAGGATCCAAGAGACACTGAGAAGTAACCAACAGAGCACAAAAGACAAGACAGAGTCCCGGGCAATTCCAAGGTTTGTAGTTTGGAAAGAGGCCATTAACACAGATGAAGAAAAAAGAAGAGAAGGAGTATTCAATGCCCCCAACCATCATTTCACGAAAGATGATTTTCAGAAGCATCAACTTACATCAATTATATAAAAACTTACTGTGGGTGTGCAATTAAATGTAAACCCCTTTCAATGCTTTTTATTGCCTATCATATGCAGTAGAGCTCATAGTTGGTTAGTAACAGACAAAATGTAACCAGTAAGGGAGAAATTAAAAACCCTCAACGTCATTCAATCTATTTGACATCAACTAAATGCCAATGGGCATCCTCCAGAAACTCACAAAATATGTAAACTGAAACTTATTACTATATTTCACACATTATTTGGACTCATAATACATAACCAATACCAAAGTTTTATGTGTGCACATTTCAACTCGCTGGCCTACCTTTGCAGTCTTGTCAGTAGAGGTAGATGAAAACTTGGTACCATCAGAAGAAATATCACAAGAAAGTACTGTATGCTGGTGACAGACAAAGTCTTTTTCTATTCTTCCCGTAATTATATTCCATACCTTTAAAGAAAAACTCAAAAGTTGACACTTTTAACTTTTAACATTTTATATAACTGAGCATAATCAGCTAGAAGACAGATTATAAAACAAGAGCTTTAGCACACTGGTTGTTCCGACCTCTTTAAGTGTCCTTTAGTACAAATGCTCATATAAAGTAGATGTAGTTGATTGTAGTAAAGTTAAAACAAGCAAGAAAAAATAGAAACTTAAAAATGTAAATAGTTACTTATCATCTGTCTGCTTTTGGCTGTCACAATACAATCACTGCAACATTAAAATACTTTTTTAAAAAGAAATCTGTGCTTCAAATTACCTTCACCGTTCCATCAAATGACCAAGAAAGCAGTCTTGAATTTTTCAAGAGCCTGAAGTCTTTCACTGTTTCCTGATGTGCTTGTAAAAAGACATATTCCTCTGACTGCCAATTCCACACCTGAATATCAAAGAATATGTCTGTTATAACCCTCTCCTCACAGTATCCCCCTGGAGGGGGGAAGATGCACACACTTGTCTGAAGTCTTTTATCCCCATGGCATAACACCAAGAAAGAGTGTGGTGTCCCCATTTTACAAACAGAGAAGAGAAAATCGGGTTAACTAACTTGACTAGGGGCAAAATAAAGTACTTTTCCTCTTAAATAAAATTTGTTTTCTTTAGTTTCTTGGAGAGCAGTTAATTATACCAGAAGACAGAGAAAAACCACAATATGCTAGTGAGCTCACCATCTGATTAAATTTTCCAATTACATATTCACAGATTTCTAAACCTCACAAGTTTAAACCAGGTCATGGAATTTCTGAGCTTCACAGGTCTTAGCTATCCCTTCACACAATCCTCAAAATGACAAAAGAGGTGATATAGTACATTATTTTTCACATGGAGTGCCAGGAAGAACTCCTCAGGCACAAAGGGAGAAGAAATTGAAATAATGAGTAATTGGCACAAAATAAGCCATACAAGCATATGGAGACATATAGGTGAACAAAAAGAATTTCATTTCTATGTCATGTCCATGTACAGAACTCTTAATTACTAAATCCAAGCAACTGTATTTAGAGCCTTATTAATTCTTGACTTGAATTTAACAAATGTCTTTATTTAGCACCTATATGTGAGGCAAATATACAAGGATCTAGCATCAAGAAACCTAAGAGACTAGCAAAGAAAATGAGACATACTAAAAACAACAACAACAAAACTCAATAATAGAAGCTATAACGGTAGAGAGAAAAGTTCTGTGGAACTCAAAAGAGCAATTCCTTAGAAAGACTTGATGGAATGCATTCAAAGTAGGCTCGAAGAAAGATCTGGAAGTACAATTCATAAACTGAGGAAGTCATTTCAAACACAGGAATGAATGCTTGAGTTAAAGTATCAGCACAGGAAAACATGGAAAGATTATACGGACCTGATCATAGTTCAAAATCTGGTGGGAGTACAGGAATGATAGGAAAAAAAGGTTGGGAATATTTGACAAAACAGCCCAAGGGGCTCGATGAAGCTAGATTTCTGAGCAGTCTCCAACAGAATTTTCTTCGATTTTTTAATATCAGAAATAAAAAGGTAAAGAAAAACCAGCCACCACCACAGGTATGCACACTGGTAATATTCTGGGTCTGGTTTTTCACTGGCAAAGGTTAAACAACAGAAATGTCTTTAAGGTTTTTTCCTACCAGGCTTAGGCAAAATTGTAAAAGAAATGACATCTCTCTACCCGCCTTCTTGACTCCTTTATCCTCCACACTTAGCAGCCACCCTGCACACTGAGCCCTGCTCTCAGATCCTCTCCATCTCATCTGTCTCGGAGCGCTCATTCACAGACGCACAATAAGCAGAACAAGAGGAGCTGGAAGTGAGAATGACTTTAAAGAGAATAAATTAGGAAGTTCAGTTTTTGAAGAACCCAGTGAGATATGCTGGAGGAGGGGGAAGAAAGAGAGGCTGTTCTGGCTCCCCAAATCATAACAGCAAGGAAAGACACCTGTGCAACTACACACAAAATGCCGTAGACCATTCCCACTAGGAACTGTCTGCTTCCCTCCTCCCTTTAGGGCCGTACTGGAGGATCAGGGGCTACTGTTAACAACTCTTCCTGGTTGACGGGCACCGCCATTCCCAGCTCTTCATTCCTGACCTAGGGCCATGCTGCCGCCCTCCACATCCTGAGCAGACATAACAAAGAATCTGATCATCACTGAGGTAGGTCAAGACGCCCTTAGCAGATTTTGTTGCAGAAGCTTTCTGATAAGGCAATGGTGGCCGGGATACTTTTTTGTTGTTGGATTCAAACATACTGTGCTAATGAATCACCTTACATAACAGCTAAACTTCTACCAGCATTAGTCACAAGTATTAAGGTTAAGTTTGGGGATGTCTCTACCATTAGCTATAATTTTTGCAATGTATATACACTGTAGAATTTTTTTCAGTTATATAATTAATTTTTTTTAAATGCTAAGGAATCTTCCTATACCTACAAGAATCATATATTCTCAAATCATATACTTTGGCTTAGGTGAACATGGCAACTATTTGGGCTTTATTTACCTCAAGGTAAAGGATCAAAAACTACCAAGGCAGACTGCAATTTTCACAACTCTAAATGCTATCATCAGGCAAGGTGATTCTTCAAATGTTGGCAATAACTTTAAATCAACGAACCCTGAACCCCTACAATATATTGCAGGCACTGACAATACAAAGATGATTAAAATAAACCTCCAAAATGGTAACTATGTGAGGTGTGTGCAGACTTGTTAATTAACTTGACTATAGTAATTATTTCACACTGTGTACATAAATCATCACTCTGCATGTCTTATACATATACAATTTTGTCAGTCATACCTCAGTAAAACTGGGGGTAAGGAGACAAATCCAACTAATTATACTAAAACACCAAAAAATGAAAACAAAAATCCAACCAGTCAATTCTTGGAAATACCTACCAAGAGTTTTGTTACATAAATATATACTCATTAAAACATTTTAAATATAAAACGTATACTGAGTAGAACAGAACTTAACTCATATTTCTAAAATAATTTAACTCCGACCCTAAAACTATTCCTAGAAATTATTTCTCCCTCTGGCTGAAAATATCTGATCTTCAAGCAGGTCATAAAACTTATAAATTTAGCTTTGACAGAAAGGCTACACAGTACACATTGTCTCAGCAGAATTTCATCGGATGTAATTTAGTTTTACCCATTCCAAAGCCACCTGGAAAGGAAGAAAGATGAATATTACACTGAGTTTCAGAGCTAATACACCAGTATCATGGGAGCCTATAATAAATAAGTTGCTGTACTGAAGCCAAATTTCGTTCCAATCATATAGGACTCACAAAAATATAACATAAAAAGATTTTTTTCCAAAATAGCTTTTAATAGTGTAAATTATTCTTATCATTAAATTAATATTGCCACCATAAGACATAGACATATACACACACTAAATAAAAATATATAGTAACTTCCATTGAACATATGTATTCATCTATTTCACTTCTAAAATCCTACTAAAATGACATGGTCTACAGAATGGGAAAGAAGATAACAAAATGTTAGAGGCGGAAAGCAGGAGAAGATAACTGACTTAGCAGAACCGAGAAAACAGAATCCTAAAAGCATTAGAGAAAGACAAAAGCAACAAAATTGATAATTACATGGGGATTGATTTCACATTATATGGGTGGCTGGTTAGCTCAGCTGGTTAGAACATGGTGATAATAACACCAAGGTTGCCAGTTCAATCCCCATATGGGCCACTGTGAGCTATGCCCACCTTAAAAAAAAAAAAAAAAAAAAGATAATGGGGATTGATAAAAGGGTGTATGCACTAGTCGAAGGTAGGACAGGTGGAAGAAGAAAAAAAAAGCTAAATTTTCATATAGGGAGGTTAGTAGATAAATCCTCAAAAGTAAAAATCAAGAATTAGCATTACATGCTAAGTGAAATAAGTCAGACTGAAAAAGCAGAGAACCATATGATTTCACTGATATGTGGCATATAAACCAAAAACAACAAAAGAACAAGACAAACAAATGAGAAACAAAAACTCATAGACACAGACAATAGTTTAGTGGTTACCAGAGGGTAAGGGGGGAGGAGAGGTGGTAGATGAGGGTAAAGGGGATCAAATATATGGTGATGGAAGGAGAACTGACTCTGGTGATGAACACACAATGTGATTTATAGATGATGTAATACAGAATTGTACACCTGAAATCTATGTAGCTTTACTAACAACTGTCACCCCAATAAACTTTAATTAAAAAAAAAAGAATTAGCATTACAAGCAATATGGGACGTGAAGGTAAAGATCAAAAGAAATATCTAAAAGCTAAAAGTGGTGCTTCTGGAGAATGAGAAATGGGGAGTCTATTTTTCGTAACAAGCCTTGTAATACTACTTGAGTCTTTAAAGTACATGCATTGGAACTTTAATAAAAAATAAAGTAAATTTAAACAGAACATGTAGCTGGCTTAAGGCTTCTATATCCACAATCCTTCACAATGGTAAACTACCCTTTTTCACAGGATTTTATCATTGCAATAAACATCTTATTCTTAAATTGAAAGAAATCATTTCATTCAGATTTTACTACTACTAAGAAATATAAAGATAAATTATATAAATGTGCGAAAAAGTATAGTTATTGATACAAATCCAAATACCAAAGCAGATGGGAGAATTCAAATGAATCCTTGATATTCAAAATAAACAACCTTCTAGTTCTAAGTCAAACTGCCTGCTTCACCCACAGAAAAATATGAAACACAAATGGGTTTCATGTAAGCCCATGTGCATAGACTGAATGTATACCCAAGGCAATATGAGCTTCAAGAAATGGTTAAAATGCACACCAGATCTAAGCCATAATCGACATGCTCCTCTGCTCGAGTCAGCATTATGTGTGTTAGGAGTTCAATCTCCCTCTCACCTGAATTGTAGAATCATCAGAGCTTGAAATAAGACTCTTCCCATCAGCTGTGAACTGGATGTGCCGTACAGTGTTCTTGTGCCCAGTCCTAGACTGGAAGATTCTGTTGTTTAGGAGTTCTAAAATCTTCAAAGTAGAAAATCACAGAAAATTAATACAAAGAAATTCAGCAACACCCAGGCATTACACCCCAAAGACATTAAATTAAAATTAGACTACAGAAGGGTATAGAGTTTCCATCTCATGGTGCTTACAGTTTAACTAAAGACACACAAATTAATGGTACACATACATACACGCACATCTGTGCACACACACACACATAAACCCTAAAATACAACACTCACTGGAATGACCACATGGCAGTAGAAACCAGTGGTTCTCCCAAGTACTCAATTCATCAAACAAGTGTTAGTCTGGGCTCAGCCTCCAAAAAGAAAATGGCATTTAAGATGGATGAGAGAAATTTAAAAAAAAAATCCCAGATGAGCGACAAGGCAAGCTCTTTATAGAGCAACAAAGAGACAAGGTAAGATAAAACATGATGAGGGAGACAGGTAAAGGAAAAGAAGATATGAGTAGGATGGAAGGCAGTGCACTGAGAAGACTTAAAAGGGCTAGTGCAGAGATTAAGAAAGTGTTAACAAAACTCAAAAAATGACGATATCAAAAAGGTTTTCAAATGAACTCATACCCTCCAAAAAATATGGTTCCTTTGCCCAAATGACAATGTACTCAAGGAAGCCTAAGGAAAATACAGATGATGCTAAAATAGGAGATTGTAAAAATGCAAACCAAATGTGCATGTCTGAAAAAGGCACCTTAGAAAGCAAAGGGGATTGTGTGAATGAAAGCCTTCCTGAATGAGCAGGCTGGACAATCTCACAGCTCCTATGGGAGGAGGGCAAGATAGCATAACAGTTGAGCACAGAGGCTCAAAGACAGGGGTTTGCATCCTAGCTCTGTCACTTACTGACTTTATGAAAGTTGTGGAAACTAGGCGTTTAGACATCTGTAAAACAAGAATAATAATATCTAAGATCTAGGATGTTACAATAATTCGATGAGAGCATCTGACACAGTAAACACCTAATAAATGGTAGCTGTTATTGTTATTTGATCTTAGGCTGAACCACATAAAACTGCCATTTTATAAGTTAAATACGGTCAAATATTGGTAATTTCACACATTATTTATATTATTTGATAACTTTGAGGAGGATAAGGATAAGACTATTCCCCACCCCCAGGCAAGACAGAAGCGCCCCCATGTGATGCTTCTCACCCAGTCCCCACAGCCAGGTACTACCTCTTCCCCAAGTGACAGGGGAATATGAATGAGGCACACGTGTGTTTTGTGAGTTATTTTTGTAAACTATCTGTAAGGTTCATTTTGAGATCCCTAGATAATAAAAATGAAAAGAATGTAGTGCTCGCTGGGCAACAAGATGGGAAAAAAAGGGAAACCAAGGATCCTTTAGGAAGAGGAAAAAGATGTTCTTTGCATAGTTAGCTGAATCTCTGATAGTATTTGATATACTTGGAGAACAAAAAAACCGACTAGGTAGAGAATAAGGAACACAAAAAGACAAAAGGTATGAGAAACAGCAGAGAAGGCAAACAGAAATACACCACCAACAGAACTGTGTTTTTAGTTTAACAGAAGAATGACGAAGAGAAGCCTTATTTAGGACATGAGGCTGCTATGCCAAACATATTATTAATTTTAAATAAATAAGTGTGCTGCACAGAATGACTTGAAGACCAGAGGTGAGTACCTGAACGGCTCCGTCGTTGCCTCCAAATGCAACGAACTGCAGACGTGGGCTGAAGCAACAGCAGCTAGCTTGCACTTCAGTCAGATAATCAATCTGACCTGTTTTTCCATTAATGAGCTAATGGAAAATAAGCCACAATCAGTTATTAGGCTGTATGAGCAGTTTTTATTCTTCAGAACAGAGACCTCAATTGGAAAAAAATAGTAATAAAACACAGAAAATAACCAACAAGAGCTCCCGGGAGAACAACAAAGGCCTATCCTAGTCTCAGCAGCTGCATTTAGCACTTTGTGCTTTCATTTCATTTCACTTTTGTGGTTCAAATACATTTTCATAAAATAAAATGAGCTTTAAAAGGTTTATAAAGCAGCTGATATGCCCACCACCTGAGACACATCTGTCTGATTTGTAATCCCACAGCTATCTCCACACCCTGTTTTCCATTTCTTCACAAAGCCCATTTTAATAGGGCTATCGGTTGTAAAAATACACTTTTGTAATATTATTCAAGGGGGTTGGTGAAACAAGACTGAGACAGACATTACATAAAAAGACAAATTCAAATTAAAATGGGTTTTATATCCTCCAAATCACTCACAAAAAAAGTATAAATTAAGATTCCCTTTTCTTTTGGGAGAAGGGGACACTGGAGAAGAGCCCATGAGCATAATTTGGGTGGCTGGACTTGTAATGCTTAAACTAAGATTACCCAATTTCATAATATATACCAATGCTAATAATTATTTTTTTAAGTTCCACTAATAAAGATGACTTATCACTCAACTAAAACATGGGATCTGGGTAAACATTTCTCAAGCTTAAATCAATTGTCAGATACTTCTCTCTATGTGCTATAACCTAAAAGTGTTGAATTATTTTTCAATATGAAATAAGCAGTAATCTTTGTTTCAGGTACAAGATTATAGGGTCAATCAATCAAGGTAGCTTTTCCTTTACAATATTTTACCCAGCATGTTCTGATCTATTAGATATTCCAAGTAAAAACTGACTACTAAAAGTTGACTATTTTCTCTCAAAAATCGATTTCCCTATTTTTTTGAAGTGGTGACTAAAAAATGTTTTGTTCACTTAAATGGAGCTATTATTTGTCAGTTTAATTATCTTCTAAACTCTCCCACAATCATTGACATAAAATAAAATGATACTTTTAGTCAGATGACATCTTCTTTAAGTCTCACAGTTATGACAACTGTTAAAGAAAGGTTTCAAATTTAATAAAGCATGAGGACCCTGAACTTGACAAGAAAACTGCAGTGGAAAATATCCCAAGTGGAAAAACCAGTCTGCTAAAAATCAGTAACGAGGAATTCACATTCAATCCCACATCCCAATTCATCCCAGAAATACAGAGCATTTGGAGCTCCTTATCAACATATTAAGGAGGACAGTCAAACTTGTAAAATACAGAACAAACCATATTTAGGGGTGTCTCACAGCTCGACTCTGATCCCCACTGTAGACAAGAAGAAATTACCCAATACCATAGACAATTTACCCCCGATACCAGTCTCCTGAATTTGGAGTCCACCTTGACCCTATAACCAGCCCACCGACTTTTGAAGATAAAAAGGACCTTAGAGGTGAAGAAGTGAGGCTCAAAGAAGTGATGCAATTTACTCGACATCACAGAACTAGCTGACAACAAAGCCAGAACTTGTACCTGGGTCTCCTGAGTGAACAGTCACTGTTCTCTCCACTACATCAAGCTGAGGTTTACAGCCTTAGAACTTGCTAAGCTCTGCCCTACTCTCTGCCAGTCTATCTCAAGCTCTTGCTAGCTCTCGACCCTCAATATGCATGTTCCCTTTACTTCTCCCTCCTCTATTTCCCTTTACTCTCTCCCTCTTCTCTATTGTTTCTCTGTACGTTGTAGCTCAACTTCACTATCTCCTTTCATTCTCTTACACATTTCTTGCCCTCTATCTTTCAATAACCAAATCAAGAAAAATCACATGCAAAAATAGCATAAGATCACATTATCACTGCTAAAACCTTTCACTAGAAGTTAACTAGGCACTACCACAAACCCAGCCGGAAAAAAGGTTAACTCAAGTTGTATTCGTGCTCTTAAAAAGCTAATGAAGGGCCTAACCTAACAAACAAACTTTGAGAAAATAGTTCACAGGATCATTAGCCCTCACCTCCCACAGGGTTTCTGTTCTTCCCAATCCTGTCTCTCAAGGAATCCTCAGGGCAAGGGGAATGTCTCAGTAACTTACATAAAGCCAGCTGATCCCTGCCCTTCGTCTCTGGCTGCTGCTCTGCCATCTCTCTCAGCCAGGAGTCTGTCACTCAGCTCCACATGCTGACACATCGTGGAATGGTGCCCTACTCAGCTTTCTGGTTGGGCTGGCCAACATGAAAGCTTCCATGAGGTGCTTGCTATCTCCGCAGCCACTACCTAGCATGCTACCTCCACTTGCAGGACTTCTCCACCAGTTCAACACCAACTGCACTGGACTTCCATGTAGACAACACATTATTTGGGCTAGTTAATGCAGTGGTGCTAACCTGTTCTTGAGCCCCAATGATCCTTAAGGCATCTGCTCTCTGTTACCACCACTCAAAACTCCTAACTATCAATCTTCTGCCAATGGACCTCTGGGGCCCCTTTCTTCTTCAGCAAGGCAATAAATGCCTCTCTCTTATGTGTTTCACTCTTTGTTGAGGAGCAAGGTAGAGAGCAGTCTGGAGTACAACTGTTTGGATCCTAAATGATACAATTCTTTTAATTTTATGTCATAAACCTTTCCTGTACAGGGAATGTAAGAAGCATTCAAGAAATATTTCTTGAACAAATGTGTGAGTAAATGAATGAATGAACAGGCATACTTCAGTACGTAAAGCCCAGCTCCTTCCAACTCAGTTCCAATGGGTCAGAGTCCTTCCCACTTAAAGTAATTTTTGTTCTTTCAAAGAGACCCTATTATTCTTTCCCTGCAATAAAACTTCCATTGGTATGCCCTTCCCCCTTGCACACTCCAACAGACATGTTTAAATCACTACTGTGGACAAGTTCAAGGTGGTCCTCATGATATCCTAGACTCCATGCAGATCAAGGAATGTGCTCACAGATACCAACAGACAAGGAATGAGGTGAGACACAAGGTATCTTACTTCTAAATCCTAGCATGTCTGAGCCTCAGCTCAAGACCCATATATTTATTCAATTAATACCTACTGAGCATCTGTTAGATACTATACAATTGTACCTGATCCCAAGTCCAAAAACAAACAAGATTGTGAACTGTGAGTTCAATCAAAACAATTTTTCCAATTGTGTTCTGAAAAAATACTCACTTGTAGACGTCTTGTATTGTCAACTGCAAGAACCATCACTTCATTTTCTTGAAAGGCAACATCTATTTCTTGCTTTAACACTGTAGCAGAGTTCTCACATACTTTCTTTGTCTCCCAGAGCTGATTAACAGATATAAAAAAACTAAAAGATTACTGTATCCTCTGAAATATTGTAAAGACAAGTCCTAGTCTTGATGCAAGAAACAAAGCAGGCTTCACACTTAAAATGCTTATGGTGCCAGAAATTTTTCAATTATTAGATTATAATTCAACAATAAATATTTATTGATTACATGCTATAGTAGGTAGCAGTTAATATTAAAAGTAATGGGTGCTAGAGCCAAAATACCTTACTTATGAATTCTAGTTCTACCTGAAATTGAAACTTTGGGCAGGTTACTTAACCCTGTGCCACTCAAAGGTAAAGACCTCCTGCTGTTTCTCAAACTGTTTGATACCAAGGTAAGGAGCCTGTACCAGAATGTAAATCAACTATATCACTATACACACTGTTAACAGTATTCCTAGTGGTAAAGTTCATTTTTTTAACAAGATTTTCTTGATGAAAGAAACAGTGCATTGATTTACATTCTGGAACAAGCTTACTGAGATAGGTTCTTTAAGTAGCATTGACTTAACCTTTCTGTGTCTGTTTCCTCGGCTGCAAAAAGAACTAAAATGAGAATTAGCAAATGAATACATGTAGCACTTTGTACGGTCGGCATACAGCAAATACTAAATAAATTTTAGCTACAATTTGTACAAAACACTGTTAGATGTTACAGGGACAAGCCAGGGTCCCTGGCCTCAATGAGTTTGTAATTTAAAATGTGTGATTAAATCAGAGGAGCAGTAGAAGAGCACTGGAGATGAGGAGTAAATCAAGCCTATACCTAAATCCAAGGCAGAACTCAGTAAGTACCATAGGAAAAGGAGAGTTATATGGCATTGAAGGAGAGACACTCCCCCAAATGGAATACTAGGAAAGGCTTCACAGAAGCCTCTCCCTGGGGTGCTTGCAGGATCATTAGGATTTCAACAAGGAGACACATGAGGAGGTAGGGTACTCCAAACATAAGAAATCACATAAGCAAAAGTACAGAGGCAGGGAACTACAGGGTGTTAGAGAAAAATGTAAGCAGTCTAGTGTAGGTTACCTGTAGAAATAAATTAGAAGACAGACTGCAGCAGAATGAGGCCATACTGTGGAGAAGTTTGATGGCAGACTTAGGAGTACATATTTACTTTGGTAGGCAAGGGAAACACTCTCTGTTTTTGAGCAAAAATGACATGACTATGTACATGAGGAAAATATCTTGGAAGCAGCACGTAGAAAACCAAGAAAGAAAAGACTTGTGGCAGAAACTGATACAAGACAGGCCACAGGCAATGAGCACCTAAACATGAAATGGAAAAGTAGAAATAAATGATAGAAAATGGAAAGGTAGAATCCTTAGAATTGGCAACTGGGAATTCAAGGTATAGGAAAGAGTCAAAAATTACTCTGAGAAATCAAATGTAATATATTTAAATTAATCAAAATACAGTTTAATCATTGGACTTCTCCAGCACCTGGCTCACAGTAACACTGAATAAATGAGACTGGTATAGTCCATATAATAGTACTTTTCAAGGATAAATATGAATCTAGTAGTTTCCCGTTTTACTTCCCCCAACACTACCCATTAATTTCTTAGTTTATAGGAGGTTTAGCTTACCATCAGTAAATGTTTAAAATGAAAATCTCAGTATTTCTCACCCTGATTGTCTGGTCATCAGAAGATGTCAAAAATGATGATCCATCAGGAGAAAACATCACACAATGAACCCAACTTAAATGTCCTCTGCAGTCAGCTACTTTTAAACACGAGTCCATATTCCACAACTACAGAATAAACACAGCATATAGGAAATAACATTCATAAGCATCTACATATAAAGTGACTTGTGCAGATTATTCATTGTATCATTATTTTTGACAGCAAAAAACTGGAAATAACCCAAATGACCATCAAAAGGACCAAGTGAATAAACTACATTTATTGCACTATGGAATACTATGAGGCCATAAAAGGTAAAGTGAAAAGCACCCTAATAATGACTGGTCTCTAGGATATATTGTTTACAGAAAAAAAAGTAAGAATATATATTTCTGCAAAAGAGTATACATATTATACTATATGTATGTGTATGTGTGTATATGTGTGCAGCGTGTGTGTGTGTGTGTATATATATATATGAGAATGAAATATGTAAACACATAGATGGATACAGATGTGGAGAAAAATAATACATATAAATATCTACTTATATATGCAAAAAGAAACACTGGAATGTTAAACAAAAAAAAATGGTTACCTATGGGGAGGGGTAGGAAAGAATGGAGAGGAAAGGACAGTGATGAAAACAGGACTTCTCTGAATATAACTTACTATAAAGCTTTGATTTGGAATCATGCAAACGTTTTATGTGTTTTTTAAAAATCAATCTAAAAAAAATAGATGAACAGAAGAAGCTTCCATATTCAGACTATTCTCCACTTCATCTAATCCTCATTTTAACCGACTGCAAAACCCTACAATAAATAAACGTACTAATTGTACACATTTCTATTATTCATGCTTATTACAAATTGTCAGTGTCTGCCACCATTCTGCCTGTATTTTGTCCTGAGCTCTGCTGTAAATTACTCAAATATATTCCATTCTAATGAAGTACCATATGTGCCTGAGTTCCTCTCATTACACTCTGAATTACAGACCTACTTTATGATTTCAGAACTACCATGGACAGAACAAGTATTTCATCACATGCCCAGTGGTTTTCAATCAGTGAGTTCTACGGTTACAAATTAATTACATGAAATTTTCTCTCTCCTTATCTCTAGAGTCTAAGTGGGACATACAGAGCTAAAGAACAGAGATGAAAGTGGTTCCACAACTGAAAAATCTCCCTTGAAATCCTTCATTCTCTTCCCTTCTGGTTCTCCCCCATCATTTCTTTGTCACTCACAGCCTCCAAAACCAAGTGCGGATATTTTAAGAAGAAGACAATGTTTCCTAAAGCTTTCTAAGAATAGGGTAAAAAAAATTTTTAAATAATAGGAAAGGCAGAAAGAGGGGTTGCTCCTCCACACCTCCTAAAAATCCTAACAAAACCCAGAAAGGGGAAATTTCCAATCATACCTATCTTGAGGATCTATCTACAGTAAGGTACAAGATCTACTAGCCCATCTGAATCTTTCAATCCAAGGCCTCTGCCAAAGAGAACACTGCCCACAGCACCCTACTTCCTCCCACTGTTTCAAACAGGACAGGAGCCTGTTCACACTCACTGCCTCTGCTTCCAATGGAAGGATTCTGCATCTCCACGCTGAACGGCTATAGCTCAACAACTCTCCTCCCACACCTTCATAGTAAGGGGCAAGTTTGGCAAACTCACTAAAAATGACTGAAATAGCACAAAACACTGAAGAAGGGCTTGCAGCAGTGAAGCTTCCTTTGAAGACAGCCTATGAACCAAGTGAATTTCCCTGTTTTCCAGATAAAGGCCCATCCCCATTTTTCGGGCTGTAATCACAGGGGGCTTCAAATTATCTGGTGGTAAAACTCACTCAAGGAATGAGTAATAACTAAGCTTGGACAAAACGAATCCTTCTTTGGAAGAAAAATATCAGAAAATTCACTGCTCTTTGAAAAAATTAATATATCAATCACTGGATGGGATTCTTCCAGGGCCAGTTAGGTACAAACTCTCAATATAAAATCTATCAGGTAAGTGCAAAATTATAAATATAAACAAGTAATTTCTAAGAGTCATTTTATTCATTAGTGCTTAGCAATGAACATGCTAGGGTAACCAGTTCTAAATTTAACTACCATCTTAGCCTTCTCAGTGATCTAAGAAATCTTAACTGGACCCATCATTCATCATTTCCTTCACAGAAGAGTCTATGCCTGTACTGTTTCAGAGATGCAATGTTTCTGCTTAGGAAACCAGTGGTCACTGCACCATTTCCCCACACCTTGGCACATACTAGCCATTCAATAAACACTTGTTAAATACCGTCGTCCCCAGTATGATTTGTCATACTGTCAATCAAGTCTTTAATCACTGCTAAAGTAATAAAGCAAACTACTGTGTTTCCCCCGAGAATAAGACCTAGCCAGACCATCAGCTCTAATGTGTCTAGGAGCAAAAATTGATATAAGACCAGGTATAGTATATTATACTATATATTATACTATACTATACTATACTATACTATACTATACTATACTATATTATACCCGGTCTTACAGTAAAATAAGATCGGATCTTATATTAATTTTTGCTCAAAAAGACACATTAGAGCTAATTGTCCAGCTAGGTCTTATTTTTGGGGAAACATGGTAGTTTATTATCCTAAAGCTATAGGTCACTATGTTATGAAGAAAATATTCTATAATTTCTCAAGCAAACATCCTCAGCAGTTAATGGTTTAAGTAGCCCATTCTTCATCATCCCTATACCTCTGGAGACCCAGACTTGACAAAAAAATTCAACTACTCACCTCCACACAGTAATGGGACAAAGCCACCACTGCCAAGTCGTTATGGGGGGAGAAGTCACAGTACTGGATGGTGCTGTGATGGCCTGTATAGATTTCTGCCAACAGACTATTGGTATGAACGTCAAAAAGCTGTCAACATAAAAGAGAGAGACATCTATGAAAGTACGGTATTTTTTAAAATAAGCTATACCCAAGTGAATCTAAATTTATTTCTAAAATAATATCCTTTTATTTCAAGTATAAAGTATAAATCCTAGAAAAATACTGTAATTACTGATAATTGGCACAATTATTGACAGTCATAAGATACAAATCAATATATGTATACTTTCAAAATATTGCTCATCTTGAAACATATTTCCTAAAAAGGAAAATTTATCACAGATGATCTCTCAAGCTGGCCTAGAAAGAAAGAAAACCTTTCTGAATAAATGAATGGACTAGCCAAATTAACATACAGAGCAGTTCTCCCTAATGCTTGTTTATTCAAGAGAAAATGGATCCTCACAAATGAAGATGATCACAATAATACAGAGCAGAGGCTTGCTAAAATGAAATTAGTTCAATCACTTCTAGTTCTCTTCAGAGCTACCAAATTACTCCATGACAATGAATAATTTTCCCATTTTTGAACCAAAAAAAGAGCTATTTTTGAGTATTTCAAGCTTCTTCATTTCAATTTTTGAAAGATTTTTAAATGCTGAATATACTCTTCCAAAAGTTTTTGCCAAATAATAAAAACATTTATACCAATATATAGTACAGCAATTTACGACCAAGGCAGTCTTAGGGAAGGTTAAAAAAAAGCTTCCAGAGCTTCCAGTGGGAGCCATGAAAATGTTCTGTGAATGCACAGATCTGTAAGCAGCACAGCAGTGGAGGCCCACAACAAAGGAAATCATACTGAAACTTCCCATGTCAGATCGTTCTTAAGAACTAGTGGCTGAGAGTGATAGAGGAAACTTGGAAAATATGGATTAGGCAGTTGTCCCAATTATTGGATGGAAAAAAGAAAAGACCTACCACTAGGTTGAGACATCCCCCAGAGCACAGTTCTGAAAACTATGAGGGTTAGGGAGCCTGCCCCAAATCATGTAGCTATACTTTATATCAATGAACAATGTAAAATGCAAAAATCAACAGAAACTTTAATTTTCTTTAAATTAGACTAAATTTGGCTTGTTAAAATACTAATACTTACAAAGACTTTATTTTTTGCTGCCACCATTATCCTAGAACCATCAGAAGACCATGAACAACATTTCACTATCACTTCCAAGTCCTCTTGAGGCTCCTCTGAATTTAGGAAGAACTGCTTCACGTTAATGCTTTTCCTCTCATTGGCTGATTTCACATCCCAAAACTTCGAATTACAAAAATACAAAAATAATTAAGTTTATTTTAATCTCAAATCACAGCTCTAGAAATCCACCTGGATTAAATATCCCACAAATTATTCACTATACTTAATGGATTATTTTTACTTATGCATGACTTTTTATAAGGCCTTTAAGTGCTCCAGTTTCATTCAGCACATTCCTAAAGTGGAAAAAAATTAGAAGTACTGCCTGAAATGCAGAATGCAACACTAAGTAAAACGTTAAAAGAGCCTTGCATGGTGTGGAGGAGGCTAAAGAGGAATTGGTGACAGTAAGGATGTGTTTGGAAGAAAGGTCAGATGCAGAGACGCACGACTTGTCACTGCTGCCTTCTGCTGTATCAGGCGTGAAGTGTGCTTCACATCTACTGTGCACAGCACGGACACTACACAGGACCCAGTCCCAGCCTAGTTAGAACCTAGTAGAGCATCCAGAGACATAAGGAAGTCCCTGAAAACAGAAAACACAGGATATGTTGAAGAAAGCAAGACACCTTGTGTGCTTGGTGGGGCCAGATAGGGCTGTAAAAACAACTGGATCCTGAGGAATGGGATACAAAAGACCAAACCTACTCACTTAGCAGAGCCACTTGAGCAGCACGAAAGACAAAGGCCTTCAAGAAGATCCAGCTTTTTACTCCCTGGGTTTGAGCAGCATCCCAGCTTCACAGAGTAATAACAGCTGCCGTGCCCAGACCAAGCATTGGCCAAGGACAAGAACCAAAAAAAAAAAAAAAAAAAAAAAGCTGCTTCTCAGACTTTAACTCAGCTTTCAAAGCACAGCTCCAAGACAAAACTCGACTTTTCTGGCCAGGCACATTTTTAAATCTCTCGAGTTTAGAAAAGTATTACATACATTCAGAAATATAGCCAAAACCAAAACCTCTCCCCTTGAACAACTGTGGATAAATTGGATGAAGAAAAGAAACATCAGATACTAAAATAATTAGCTTTTCTTGATACTAAAAAGGAAAAAAAAAAATCTAAACATAAATGCCAGAAGCTTCAGTCACAACAGCCAGAATATATGAGAAATCCCTCTCTGTTTCCCTCTTAATACAAAAAATAAAACAACCAGCCTGGATTTAAGATAGAAAAAGAAAATTAACCCTACCCAATTTCATTACATCTGTCTAAACTACATCTTCTGCATGTAGGCCTGACTTGAGCTCCTGTCCAAGGAGTGACGAAATTCCACACATCAAGGGACCAAGTAAATACCAGCATTTCATTCTGAGCAAGTCACTGCACTGTATTTAAGAGACTCATGTGCACCTGAAAAACACATGTTTATCCACCTGGTACCCTAACAAAATGCTTAGAAGATTACAGAGCCATCTGGGACAGGAAATAATTTTACAGTTCTTCATCCTCTCAGAAAGTAAAAGCTTTAGAAGACTTTGACCTTGAAATGCTGTTATCCAACATCATTTTGCAGGATCTCTGCTTACGACGTGTCACTAGATCAGTGTGAACCAGCCAACAACGCCGGCTTAATAGCACTCTGGGAAAGCTGCCACCACACGGCAGTTCTCACCGTGAGTGCAGCAATGTCTGTCCCCTGCTGTTAGTGCTCTGTGCTCTACAATCACATTCTGATACACGTGAAATCAAAATTCTGTCCATGAAAACGTTAAACTTTTTTTTTCTTTTGAATTTGGAGAAGTCTTAATTTGATTTGAAGGGACACAGCAAAGGTTTCTTATCTTGGACACATTTATTAACCACCGTGCTACACGTCACTTTGAGGTTATACAAATAAATCAGACACAGATACTATTCTCAAGGAGTTTACAGGCCAACAGAGGAGGCAGGACACACACATAAATGACTCTAACACCAGATATGTCAGATGTGCCATTTGAGAAGTGAAGGTACAGCATGATGGGAATGCTATACCCAAGCTGTGGGCGTGAGGGAACACTTTTTGCCAAGGTGGCCACCTCACTCTCCTCCCTAAACATTAGCCTAATTCATACTGCCTTAGACAGACAGAATTTCAACACCCGGAAGACAGGAGGTTTGTTTTAATTGGTTAAAACCCAAATGCTTCGTACAATATCTGGCACATCATAAGTATTCAATAAATGATCAACTTTAAGTGAACAGGCAGATTATTCCCATGTTGCAAGCACAGGTAAGTAGACAACAGCGTTATTGAAAGAAATAGGGTTCAGGTTAAAGATGCAGATAGAATACAAACATTCATCTCCACACCCTCCCAAAACCCACTAAAGAGAATTTTTCTCTATAGGCATAATTCACAAGGTGAAGGACAATGGAGGAAGAGATAACCCCAACAAAACTGTAAAGGCTAGAAAGCAGAAAGACAAGTGATAAGGAGACTCCTAAATATTGAATTCTGAGCCAACAGTGAGGAAAGCCACTAAGTAGCCCAATTCACACCAAAGAACTCCTAAAATGCTCAGCAAGTGTTGCACCAGGTACTTGCTGGTAAAGGTGGAGCTAAATCAGGAGAAACTGATGAAAGAAAGTCCCTTGAAATCCCCTCCCCTACTACGCAATCCAGGTTGCTGGGCCCCTACTCTGGCTAAAGAATAGAGGGTTACTCTACACCCAACACAGCTGAGAGCAGGACCACCATTCTGAAAACAGGGAAATTAGGAAACAGTCTCTATTCCAAATGTTGAGAGCTCTGCCTAGACATCTTCACAGAACTTGCCTGCCAGACTTATACCCTACAAGAAGAAAACTGAAGGTGTTTCTCTGAATACCCCACCAGATCAACACAAAAGATCTAAAGAGCCTGGCATCAGGGGTTCACCATCAAAAATGACAGCCAGATAAACCTACAGGGAAACGTATAATAAAGTCCGCAATTTACCATCAGTTTTTTGCTGCTGCACTCCTAAATACAGAGGTTGCAAAAAAACCATACACACATTTTAAGAAAAAAAAAACTGTTTAAAATTGTAATACAGTGAATGACGCTAGCATTCATTTGATTAACGCCATCTTTTGAGCGAAGATCATACTATTGCTACCGTAATTCAATTCAACTTCGAAAAGTAACACATAGATAGCATCTCTTAAAATGTGTACATTTTGTGGCACACTCGGTATAAGCAGATATACAAGGATCAGGCAACTAAGACATATCTCTAAAATGTATACAGAAACCAAAACTAACAAGTAGGAAAAAAACACCCAGCAACTATACAGAAATATGAAAACTTCAAAAACACTATTATTAACATCCACAAAAAGATAAAAGATACTGCATCCATGAAACAAGAATAGGATAATATACAAAGGGACCCGATCATGAGAATGGGTACTTAAAAATATGATAGCAGAAATTAAAAACTCACTAGAAGGATTAGAAAATAAAGCTAAAGAAATCTTCCAGAAAACAGGACAAATGGACAGAGTAGGAATGAGAGAAAAAAAATAAGAAAACATCCCAAACAAATAGACATTCTAGAAGGAGAAAGTAAAGAAGAATAAATCAAACAATTTACAGGAAACCTCCAAAACAGAAGGATATGATTTTCCAAACTGAAAGAAGCCATGAAGTGCCAAACACAATGAATGAAAAGAAACCCACACCAACGCACATTATCATAACACTTTCAAAAAGAAAAAATACTGGGAATAAATAGAAGATCTTAAAAGTTCCAAGACAGGAACACAGATCACATATGAATCAGAATGACTTCAAACGTCTCAAGGGGAACTTTGGAAGCCAGAAGGCAAGGGAGTAATGTCCCCAAAATTCTAAGGAAAAATCATTTCCAACCTAGTTTTCTGTATGTATTCAAAAATATCAATTAAGAATGAAACTAGAATAAAGACATTTTTAGACAGGAAATGTCTTAAAATTTCACCTCCAACAGATTCTTCCTTAGGAAGATAGAGGATTTCTTCAAAGCTGAGAAAATAAATCAAGAAAGACAAGGAATCCAGGAAAAAAGGGGTTTCAACTCAAGAGGAAAAACTAAAGGAATACACAGGATGACAGTAAAGGGAGATCCCAGACAGGCAGGTGGGACACTGGGAATAGTATCACCAGTCAAAACAGAGCAAGACAGAATCCTTCAAGAAAGTTATTTCTAAGAAAAGAAAATTTATCAAATACCTGATTAGTTTGAATTATATAAGAAGTAATTTAGATAAGGGATAGTTTGAAGATGAACTAGTGATAAGCATATTTTAAAAATAAGCAAATGAAAAAACAAAACTGCAATGCTAAATGTACAACACATTTAATCCCAAAGAAAACAAAAAGTTGTATGAGAAAGGACATTCATCATATACTACAAGGCTCAACTGTGATCAGTCACAATGACATAAATTCCAAACATTGATCTAACCAAAATCATGAAACATGCAGAAGCCACAAAAGTGAGTCAAGTTTGGAAAGAAAAAATAATTAGTTCAGTTTGGAGCACAAGAAGTTTACGGCATGAAGTTTTAGTGAAACAAGAACAACTCGCAGGCAGTTAGGGACGCAGGACACAGCAGCACATAAGAGAAATGAGGGCTGGATATCACACATCTGAAAGTCACTCAGATGACAGTTAAAGCCATGAGAACGGATGAAGAAGGATGGAAGAAAGGTGACGGAGGTCTGATGCTTGAGGAACAGGTATCTTTTACTGGGCAGGAGAAAGAGTTAAAGAAGGGGTTAGAGAGATAAGAGGAGAAAGAAGAAAACACTGATGGCAAATGAAGTTTCAAAAAGGAAATATAGGTGGCCAATGGGGAGCTGAATGCTGGTAATACAACAAAACAAATAAGGTTTGGATAAAGAAAAATATCAGATTTCACACTAATCCAAAGAGCATTAGACTTGACAACAAAAAGAATGAAGACTAAAAATAGAACTGGATTTTATTTTTCAAGGGAATATAGGGAGACGGGACCAGGCTCAAAATGGAGGTTATTTAATTTTATTTTATTTTTATTTAATTTTATTTTTTTATATTAGTTTCAGGTGTCCAAAACAACATAATTAGACATTTACACCCCTCACAAAGTGATAACCCCACCAAGTCTACTACCCCTCTGACATCATATATAGCTGTTACAGTACCACTGACTATCGCCCATATTTCCTATGCTGTACTTTATATCCCATGACTATATAGGTGCCAAAACAATGTACATACATTTTAAGAAAGGAAAAAACTATATTAAAATTATGCTGATGGTAACCACTTTGAGCACTCTTGTAATTGCAGAAGTCAAATATGATTTGTATTCATCTTTTGTTATCAGTATATATTGGATATTTCAATTTTATAATAGTTTTTCCCTTTCTTAAAATGTGTATATTTTTGGCACCGTGTGTGTGTGTGTGTGTGTGTGTGTGTGTGTGTGTGTGTGTGTGTATGTGTGTGTGTGTGTGTGTATTTAATTATAGTTGACATTCAAAATTATTCTACTTCAGTTTCAGGTAGACAGCGCAGTGGTCAGGCATCTACACAATCTACGAGGTGACCCCCTGATAAATCCAGAGCCCATCTGGCACCCTCATAATCTTTACATTATTGTTATATTCCCCATACTGTATTTCACATCCCTATGGCTATTTTGTGACTGCCAATTTGTCCTTTCTAATCCCTTCACCTTCTCCCCCATCCCCCAAAACCCCCTCCCATTTAGCAACCGTGAGTTTTTTCTCTGTATCTCTGAGTCTATTTCTATTTTATTTACTCATTTATTCTGTTCTTTAGATTCCACATATAAGTGAGATCATTTGGTATTTGTCCTCTGCAGTCTGACTTATTTCACTTAGCATATTATCCTCTAGGTCCATCCCTTTTGTTGCAAATGGTAAGAAGCAGAGGTGATTTTAGAAGTCTAGTCATAAAGGGAAAGAGAAAAACAGAGTGACTATTTCAGACGATAATACAATCAAGGAAGAATCAAAGGTTTTTCACTTTTTGGCTTTATAATGCTTAGGAAGGCTGTGGGAAAGGATCCAAAAGAGAAGAAAAACTAAAGATGCAACATAGAGAGGAAATAATGATTGAAGCAAGGTGCCAGAAGGATAAAAAGGACAGTAGGCATAAGTAGAGGACTTTCTGGGCACTGAGATGAGGAATAAAAAGAGGGGAGTAGAGATTTTTTTTACGGCAATTTTTAAGGGAGCTCATGGTGGGGAGCTCTCGGTGAGTGGTATCAACCCTCTGAATAGGTATAAGGTAAGGCTATCACCATGTAAAGATGCAATGACAGGGTTGAGGACACCAGAACAGCAGAAAAGGCTTAGAATAAGCACTATGGTAAATACAGCAGATCAATTTGGGACGAAAAGACCATAACTCAGCAGCAAAGAAGGCCCAGTTGAGTTGCACAACTTAAATTTGCAGAACAGATAAATGGCCTAGTTTCACAACTTTCTTGAACATTAAGCAACCTAATTATAATGGAATAATGCTAAAGATAATGGAATCTTCCCAGAATTTGGAATTAGCAATGGAAGATGGTAGAAGAAACTGGCTTGACATATAAAATGCCTTCTTCTGGAGCCATTCACTTAGTAAAAACCAAGAAATAATAGGCTTACAGGACTGCAAGGATCTCTGATAAGAAGGTTGCCTTAGCCCATCCAAGGGTATTCTGAAAAAACTCCTCTGATATGAATCATCCTAAAGGAAGCGACAGATAACATGTCACAGAAGCCGAAATCCACTTACCTGATTTTGGTAATTCTTACCAATTCTTCCTAAGAATGCTCCCAATATCCACTAACAGGCAGGAAATTCTATAAAGTAGAATTTTACCCAGAAAGGATTCCTAGATGCCCTGAAGTAATTTATACGAAAATGAGTTATCCTCAGTCAGTGAAATCAAAGATGCAAACAGAGGCTCAGCATCAACAGAGTTTACCTTGCTGTAACTTAGAAGTTGTCAAGAAGCATGAACAAACCTCCTCCTCTAGAGAGTCTAAGCAACAAAATAGTGCCCAGGAGGGTTTAAGCATTTCCCTGGAAGAAGTATATGTCAAGAAAATGTATTGAGTGCATGTTTTGAGTACAGCTGTGTTCTATGAACTTTAGAGAGATACAAGATGACAAAATTTCTGCAGATCATAAACCTCATATATTCAACCTTACCAAAGAAACAGAAGACATGTGAAAATGACTGAGCAGTACAAAAATTACAAATAGAAATCAGAAGACAAACCAAGCAGTTTCCATCTATATAAATATAGACAGACAGGTATGTATGTATGTATGTACTCAGAACCAGATGGGTGAATGTTGCAAGAGAACACTTTCTGAAGAAGGCTTTGCATAAAACTTTAAAGGTCCTTAAAAACCATGGACAAGCAAATTGGAGGCCAAAAAATCCCAAGAAAGACTAATGAAACATATATAAGAACAGTAGATAAAATAAATCCCCAAAATTACTTGCCCAGAGTGACAATAAATGCATTGGGGTGAAAAAGAAAAAACTGGATATGAACAGAGGCAGCAGAATGATGGAAGGTGAAGAAAAGCCTTAGAGGTACACCTGATGAACCTGGATTTATCACAATTCATAATATGACATTTTTGCGTCCCAGCTAAAAGTGGCAAGATGAAAATAGAGGTAGAGAGTTATTAGTTATTCTAGCAGCTCTGCACTGGGATAAAGAGAGATGGACAGTGCATCTTAGAAAGCTGTTATTAGACATAAGAGGACAACAGCATGAACCACAACAAACACTACAGACGGGAGGGGAAAAGGTAGACCAAAAGGCAAGGAAGTCAAAGAGAATGGGACATATGACCAAGGAAGAAAGAAGAAACAATAAACAGGATACTAGAATGACAGTAGAAATAGGAAAAATAAAGAAAGTAGGATAAAATTAGCATCTTATTTGAGAAGTTAAGGTGGAGGTTTAAGAAGGACAAATTTAGTTTTTTTAGAACTATAAATTTCAAGAGGCTGAAATAAGCTTTTTTCCCTAGCTCTGAGATTCCCTCACCCATAACTTCTCAAAAATAGGAAATAACATAAAAGGCAGGATGAATAAATCATAAATAAAAGCAGAACCTTTACAGTTTGACCACAGAGACCTCAAAAGATTTTATGAAACTGTAAAATATATAATATATGCTTAAAAATTAAGAATTCAAATTATATGAACTTTAAAGCATAAGGTAATAAACCATTAACAAATAATCATTATAAGCAATTACAGTTATATTAAATGTTCTTGAAAGTTGAAGGAAGAAGCTATTTCTGTATAAATGTAAAAAACAGAAATCTAATACCATAACCCAAATCTAAGCCCATAAAATTACAACCCACTTTAATGATGAACAAAAGCATACCTTTAATGTTCCATCAGCTGAACAACTAGCCAAAAGCTCATCGTCTGGTGAAAATCTGCAGTGATTGACTGAATTGGTGTGGCCAAAAAGGGTATTTCGACATGTGTTTTGATTCAAATCCCAGAGCTATTTGAAAAAAGATAACAAGATAACTGAAAAACTAGTACTGAATGGAGAAAAGTCAGAAATCAGGTAAAGTTCTTTCTTCCCTCTCATTTTCACCTTTTTCAGTTACAAACAGATGTTCAATTCACAGTAACAGAAGGCGTCAAACACAAAGGTGAACTTGCGATTAACAAGTAATGGGGCAGCCCTTAGATCAGCACCTAAATCTACTAAGGGACTCAAAGGCTGGCCCAGGCTTTTAGTCTGAGCACTAAATAACTAACTAAACGATTACTTCTTATTTTAACAGAGCAGTTTGGAATCATTATTTTACTCAGCTCTATAATAAGTAATATGCAAAATAAATCACCATAAACATGCTTGAAAGGTACTATGAGGGACGGGGGGCTAAGAGGGAACAAGAAAGAGCAGAAATGCAGGCCCGTATCCCCCCTCAACAAGAAAAATAGGCTGAGCTTCTATGTAAGTTTTCTTTGGAGGATAAAAAAGGAAAAGATTCAGCTTCCTAAAAAGGGGAGAGGGGACAATTTTCAACAAATGTTTCCATATTTTCTTAAATTTTTAAAAAGTAGCTTATTTAAACGTCAAAACACAGAGTCTATGAGGCTTTCCAAAGAGAAATGTTTTACCTACTCCACCCAAAAATACAATGTCTCGTTGCAAAAATGGTGTGACAGAAAGAAAAGGCAGAAACCAAACCAAAAAAGAATCCAAAATAAGTCAGCAGATATTTCTGGGATCCCAGAAAATTTAATGTAGCTATCTTTAGTATGCCACTTAAGAGGAAAAAAAGATACAATACTTTATAATTTGTAATTATAATACATTATCAAACATGTGAAATGAATATCCATTTTTGGTTTTTTAAATTTTTTTCCTATCAGCACTTTTTCCTTCCTCATTCCGATAACAGAACCTCTCTTTGAATCAAATCCCACTTACGATTCAAGTGCAGCTGACCTCACCTCATCTGTCCCATCTCTACATGGCTAAACTTGTGACCCTTGGTCAATCAAGGTTCCATCCTACTGGCCACTGGGGTTATTTAGCAATGAGCATGTAACACAAACGAGATCTATTAAGAGTTTTCTCTAAAATTAAATCTATGGATCTGGGACTGAGCAAGAGTCTCTTCCTCTGTGCTTATGAGTTGTACAACCTATGTGAGCCTAGAGCTGAGGATAGCCGTATTTCCTGCCAAACAGAGAGAACATGCCTGAACCAACGAAGAGGGAAACAGAGTCTAGAAATGGAGAGGGAGTTAGAGCCTGAGAATGTAGTACAAGCATCTGGAATCAGCTATGCCTGAAGCCACGCTCCCTCTAGTCTTTCCAATTACGTGAGCCAATAATATCTTCTTCGTTGTTGTTGATGTTGTTGTTGTTGCTTAAGCTAACATGAAAGTTTCTATCACTGCAACCAAAAGAGCCCTGATTAATACAATGTAGGAGAAAATCAAAGGAGATGTTCTACTGTGTGCACAAATTTATCCACCTAATTCTCATTACGCACACTTACTTTGAGGAGGGAGTCACTTGACCCAGTAGCTAAGAGAAGGTGATGACTGTTGTTGGTGAAGTGGCAGCAACTGACTTGCTCTGAGTGCTCGTCGTAGGTGTATACTAGCTTCCCAGTCATAGAATTCCAAATCTAAAGAGAACAGAAAAAATAAAATTTACAACTACCCTTTATTTTCAAATAAAGCAAAGCAAATGTGAGCTGCTTTGAGGATGCTATCCATACTGTCTGCCAGATTTTCCCAGTCGGACATGAATACCTCCCCTTCCCTAAAATATGTCAGTATTTTGCCAGGATGTTTTTGTGTTTTTTTAATTAAATTAATTGGGGTGACATTAGTTAGTAAAACTATATAGGTTTCGAGTTTACATTTCTATAATACATCATCTATATACTGCATTGTGTTCGCTACCCAGAGTCAGTTCTCTTTCCATCACCATATATTTGATCCCTTTTACCCTCATCTCCCACCTCCCCTCCCCACTTATCCTCTGGTAACCACTAAATTATTATCTGTGTCTATGAGTTTTTGTTTGTTTGTCTTGTTCATTTGTTGCTTTCAGTTTTATATCCCACATATGAGTGAAATCATATGGTTCTCGATTTTTTCTCTGACTTATTTCACTTAGCGTGATAATCTCAAGATCTGTTGGTGGTATAGTGGTGAACATAGTGCTTTCCAGGATTTTTCTTTTTAAAATTACTTGCAAGTCTATATATATGTCTTTCTATAGCATAATTACAATCTCATGAAAACTTTATATTCATCATGGGCGAAACTTCACATGTTCATATAAATGAAAACAGGCAGAGACGCGCTATAAAGTGGATGGGAGAATGGACTTCAGACAGGAAGGAAGAACTCCAAGGCCTGGCTCTGCCATTCACAATTTGCATGTCCCTGGTCAAGTCCTTGATTTACCAAACTCTCAGTTCCCTCCTCTGTAAACTGGGGATACTTATCCCTGTCCTGCAAATGCGTGGTATTTGATGAGATCAAGGACATGATAAGTGTTCTGCTGGCTTCAAGGTACCAGTGAGGAAGAAAAGGCAAATGGTTCAGTATAAAAAATAAAGGCTTTACATTCTGAGGGAAGCCTAACTTTCAACCCTGGCTGTTAGTTATTATTTAATGTGAGCTGGCGCAAATGACTTCATCTCTAAACCTGTTCCCTCATCTGAAAAATACTTTGCAAGTTGTAGTGTGAAACTGAAAATGTAATATAGGAAAGTATGTAGTATAAAGCCTCATGCAGTGTTCACAATAAAAAGTAATCACCACTCCAATTACTATGTAAGACAACTAAACTGTCTATTCCATCTAATGACAAACAAAAGAAATAGATTACATAATGAATCTTCACTGGGTTTTGGTCTTCTCAGAGGTACTAACATCCCTCCCACAGCATTTTCTTTTTATCTTATCAAAGCACTCCCCAGAGGTCCAAAGAGTTTCTTTTATTTTGAAGTTCTTTTAATTTCTACTTCTTGCTTCAAATTTTGCATTTGAAAACAGAAACTTGGTATTATTTCCTTTTACTCCACATAACTGCCTCTGGAACTGCTCAGAGTGGCCAACTCCGAGTCTGACTCAGAGCAGAGGCTACAGAGTGAATTAAGTAGTTGGTTGTAAAGCCAACTAGAGAGTCCAATTGATCAAGGTCTCTATTTAGTTTGGATACTACAGAGCCCTCTTCAAGTGGGTGCAAACTCCAGGCAAACTTCCAAGCCAACTTTTTTGCTCCCAGGTCCACTAAGACCCACCTCACCCAGCCAGACTCAGCACTCCACAACCCCTTTGAAAAAAGACTGAGGTGAGGGTCCCCCTCCATTTATCAGATAAAGAGATACTGAAGTCTAGGGGGAAGACTTCAGTATCTCTTATATTCCACATAAATGTTCTGGCTAACAGCCAAATTTAGGGACAAGGGACAAGAAAGGAAAATTAACAGAGGGCAATAAAAATTACCCTGTGTTTATTGTTTTTCTTCTACTTTTTAGACTAGTAACCTAATTATTAGTTTGTTCATGCATCTGGTTTTGCACAGAATATAAACCAGTTCACAAAGGTAAAAAAGTCTGGGTTGCACTTCAAAAATTATGTATTTTACAACAAAATCCAATTTCAGACTGTAATTCTGTACCGTTAACATTGCCAACACAGTCCACTCAAAGATTTCAACTGAATTTAACCCACAGACCAGTCAATAAATTGCAGGCAAATTTGTTAATTTCTAATTGATTTTCCCAGCTGCCTGATCATCCTAGGAATTTCTGCTGGTACATAAAAATAAAAGGTTTTCAGAGTGTTAATTTATAATGGATAAAAACTGGTTTGACTCAACTTAGTACATCAACAGGCAAGAGTCCTTCAACCCTACTTACCCTGGCCCCTCTATTATGGAAAAAGAAAATGACTTCTGTGGTGACTACAACTCAAGAGGAAAATGTTTCCATACCTTCACTTTCTTATCCACTGAGCAGGTTGCTATAAATTTGTCATCCGTAGAGAATGCACAGCAAAGCACTTCATCCTCATGCGCCTTGATTTCTAGAAGTTTCTCTCCTGTTTCAGCTTTGAACACCTGCACAAGCAACAGTAAAATCTTTTTTATTATATACCATTTAACCATGAGCTATTATTCAATAAAAATCTTTCCTTAAAAGATTTTAATCATTGTTATTTTGCAATAAAATGAACCTTGGCAAAGCCACTCCAAAAATCAGAATTTGTCAGAATTTGTATATTTTAACATAGATAAGTATCCACTGTTAAACATTTGTAATATCAATAAAAAGAACTGACAGACTATAGCTTCTGTTCTTGAGACTAGTTTGGCAAATTCCTAACAATCAAATAGAAAACACTGCATGCAATACACTCTCTTTCTGGGGCTCAAAAAACCAATTTTAATAAAATTAGTAATACAGTACACATATAGAAATAAGGCTTATAGTCATAATCTTGCAAAGAATAAAGCTAGCCTAAATATAAAAGTTTTAACTAATCTGATTCTGATTCCTTCAAAATCAAAAGGTAGAGCACGAATTTAAAGAAAAGCACTCATTCATGTTTTCAGAAAACAAATGAGAACTTCAAGGAAATTCCTTCAAGCACCTTAGGAAGTAATCTAGTCCAATTCCTGCTTACAGTCAGAAATCTATTCCTGAGGCAGTGATAAAATAGGTATTTTATTTAATCACTGTTTTTTAATTAGAGTCCTGTTCACCGTGCTATGAAGTCCTTATGTCTTTTAACAATTATCTCCTCATTACCCTTAGATGGCACATGGATGATGGTAATTAACTGGCAGGGTAAAAGGCACTTCTATGTCACTTGGCAAGTTTAGAATTATGAAAACACACAACCATAGCTTTTAAATCTCTAGAGAAAGCTTTCATAAAACGTTCAAGAGTTTTGGATTTCTCTTTCTAATGTGAAATTTTCTTGAATTTTAGGATTTATGTGTCCGACTATGCAGAGTATTGGGTACATGCCTATTTCAATTTGTATCCAGAGATGTTTTACCTGTAAGGTTTTATCAGCTCCACAAGAAGCTATTCTTTGACCATTTGCAGAAAAGCAAGCATGATAAACAGCATCTGTATGGGGGCGGACAACTAAGCGGGAGAGATGCTTGATGTTTTTTTGGTTTCTAAATAGAAGGAAAAAAATGAACAGAAACCCAATAAATGAGAGTAAAAGCAATTCTTTTCTTTCAGTAATAAACTGTCTTTTAACATAGTTATGTTCCCAAAAATACAAATTCTTTAAATTGCCTACATGTAAATGACAGCATAGATCACCTAAAGAAAAAAAAACATCGTATAACAAAATTGGCATTTTTAAGAGAAATGTTACCCTATATCAAGCAACCTGTCATGTGTTACAAATGTCACTGAGTTGGAAGAAATCTAGTTAGTCAAATACACATCACTTCCCATTTTCTTTTGACGCATTAACATGTACAGAGAAAACATTATATAAGGATAACCTCAAAAAAAAAAAACTCCGTATTTTTCAAAAAGAAATAAGACATGGCAAAATTAAGTTCATTTCCTAACTAAAGTTTGACACTACACACACCATAATGATGATATACTTTAAAACTGCTCTTCTCTAATTATTCAGGTATAAAGAAAAAAAGAAAAAGCAATGTCATTTTCTTTGTATCTTAATCTACTGATTAACTGTTCCACTAATATAAATATAATATTATTTCTCGTGGGCTAAAGGGTAAAGGAGTGTACTGTACACTTAAAAGGAAGTATTAGAACAGTGTCAGAATTTCAATGTCGGTCATTTTGAGTACAAGTAAATGTTAAATGGTATCATGCTTGATTTAAGGTAAAAAGTTAGGAGTTAGATAAATCTAGAGGGCAACCCCACTTCTACTACTTATCAGGTGTGTAAACTTAAGCAAATTACTTAACCTATTAGTTTCCTTTCCTTGTATGTAAAATGGGAGTAATCGTACGTGCTCTTAATAATATCTGGCACATAAAGATGCCAGTGCTATTATTCTTTTAAAAAATCAACTACACACAAGACAGACCAAATGAAAACGGGAACTCAGAGGTAAAACAGACTTAGACCGTGCCTGGTAAGTATTACACTTAACTAAAAGTGATAAAACAAACAACTATAAGAACTAGAGTGATGAGAACCTGGAAGAAAAACACGCAAGTTCACAACCAAAGCTGAGAGGATTAGATAGAGAAAATCCTTTCTTTCCCCTTGATCTATCTACTGAATTCCCCAAACAAAGCTCAGAAAGTGACTTGTCATTAATGATGGGCATATAGTAGATGGCTGAAAGTATTAAATAAATAACAAATGCATGAAAAAATAATTTCTTTGAAAGCTGAAACTCAGTACTGGGGGGGTGGGGAGGGAAGGACTTCTAGTCCTGAAAAATAAGGCATTCTTTGAATATGACCTGGTCAAACCCAGTTAAAAATACAGCTATGAATGATTAACCATTCTATGAAAGAATGGTTAAATGTAATTGAAACGTAGTTGATGGAATGGAAAAAAGCAGCAGCATAAAAAAGTAAAAATAACAAACTCGGGGGCAGCCGATGGCTCAGTTCATTAGAGAGTGAGCTCTCAACAACAAGGTTGCTGGTTCAATTCCCGCATGGGATGGTGGGCTGCGCCCCCTGCAACTAAAGACTGAAAATGGCGACTGGACTTGGAGCTGAGCTGTACCCTCCACAACTAGATTGAAGAACAACAAGTTGGAGCTGATGGGCCCTGGAGAACCACACTGTTCCCCAATATTCCCCAATAAGATTTAAAAAAAAAAAAAAAAAGCTTAAAAAAAATTTAAATAACAAACAATTCATAAGAAAAAAACTAAACCTGGGCTGGCCCAGTGGCTCAGGCGGTTAGAGCTCCGTGCTCCTAACTCCAAAAGCTGCCAGTTGGATTCCCACATGGGCCAGTGGGCTCTCCCACAGGGACTCTCAACCACAAGGTTGTCAGTTCATTCCCTCGAGTCCCGCAAGGGATGGTGGGCTCTGCCCCCTGCAACTAAGATTGAACATGGCACCTTGAGTTGAGCTGCCGCTGAGCTCCCGGATGGCTCAGTTGGTTGGAGCGTGTCCTCTCAACCACAAGGTTGCCAGTTCAACTCCCGCAAGGGATGGTGGGCTGGGCCCCCTGCAACTAGCAACGGCAACTGGACCTGGAGCTGAGCTGCGCCCTCCACAACTAAGACTGAAAGGACAACAACTTGAAGCTGAACAGAACCCTCCACAACTAAGATTGAAAGGACAACTTGACTTGGAAAAAAGTCCTGGAAGTGCACATTGTTCCCCAATAAAGTCCTGTTCCCCTTCCCCAATAAAATCTTTAAAAAACAAAACAAAACAAAAAACTAAACCTATGCCCATCTGATTATCAAACCAAGTATTAAAATTCTATTTCAGCCACTAACTAAAACATGAATTCAATCAATCTTCCACAAATTTCTATTGAATACCAACTTTTTGGACCAGGCAATATGCTAAATGCTATTCTTAATAACTAATATTTATTGAGCACTTTCTATGATCTAGGTACTGTTCTAAGCACACTATGGATGTGTGCATGTTTCTATACACACACTCGCATTTAATCCTCACAACAATGTAATGAAATAGTACTATTAGGTGAGAGAAATCTAATAACTTTCCCTAGTTATACATAACTATAAATAGCAAAGCTAGGAGTCAAGCCCAGGCAGTCCAGAGCCAGCCTGTATTTTAACCTCCAATCTCTTCTATACTTCAGAACGTAAGGACTATTCCGGGAGACAAACAAGTAAACAGTCACCATAAAAAGAGACAATGCTTTGATATGGGGTAAACAAGTATTCTAGACTATAGATAGATCTAACCTAGCCTCAGCAAGTTGCGGAGCTGCTTCCACAGAGTGAAACCTCTTCCCAAGAAAGTGTTAAAGAATGGTTAACTCTGGGAAGTGGGAAGGTGGGGGAAGTTGGGGAGTCTTTACTTTTCATTTTACATCCCTCTAATATTGATTTTTTTAAAAAAACAAAAAACAGGAATATGGATTACTTTAAAATAAAAATCAACAAAAAATTCAATCTTAATTTTAAATAAAAAAATTTTTTAAGAAACTTTTCCCTTCACTGGTCCTTCCCAAAATTCCTTACCCATTCAAGTTAATTACCCACTTCTCATTTCTATCTCTATTTTATATATACCTTTGTTGCACTCATCACATTATATTGCAATTATTTGCTTAAATTTCTTTCTCTCATACTAGAGTGTAAGCTCCTTAGGAAGAGCCTTAGCACCTAGTAACAAGTGCTTACTTAGCACATTACAGAAATTCAAATGTTTGTTGAACTAAACTGAATTAGGGGAATCACCCAAGGCAACCTGACTTATTTGGAAAGAGGGTCCGGGGCTATAAAGATCACAGACATCAACCTAGAGTTCAATTCAGATATAAATTATACATGTGAAAAGACAACCACTTATACTTACTATTTCTAGCTGTAAGAAAAGCATGACATATAGAAGAATCATGGAAAATAAAGCTACACAGACCGAGGGTTTAAATGCCATTCAGCAAGCCACATGAGATTAATCAAGTCTCAACCTCTCTGTGCCTCAATGTTCTCATTTGTAAACTAGGGCAAATAGTATTAACCTTATCAGGTTGTTTTCAAGATAAAATGAATAACGTGAGCATATTGTATATAACAGGCATTGAAAAGATGGGGGTGTATCTTTCCTTTTCCTAACTGATAAAATTAAGGTAAGCAAAACTGAATGACCTCTTTTAGGAGTTAGAAGAATCATGATTCAGTGGAAGTCTAATAAAGGCTATGTGCAAAGCAAAGTGTTAATCCCTTTATATGCAGTATCTCATTTAAATCTTCACAAAAATAGTACCTACCTCAAAGGATTGTTATTTCTATTTTACAAATGAGAAAGGAGATTAACCTATAACTTGTTCAAACTCACAAAACTATTAGGTTTTAGAATTGAGTCCCGAGCCTAGGTTTGTGACTTCAAAGCCCATGATCTTCACTACTTACTGTAATACAATAAGTAAAGCATTTGGTGTTAATATTTAGGATAACTTGTTAAAAATGCCATAAAGGCAAGCATCTATTCTTACGGTCTCTTTGAAAATGCATGTTTTTTCTCTACTTACTTCTCTAGAACTTTTCAGTAAGTAAGAATGCTTATTAAAAGTTCCAGCCTTTCCAAAGAACTGTAGTTAAATCTTCCTGGAGTGAACTTATTCACTACCTGAAAAAATAATGATATCATTAGCACTCTGCTCCGTTTGGTTTTTCTCCTAACCTACTTACATCCACTCCAAGTAAAGCATTCCGTTATCGACCTCCTGCTTGGCCCGCAGCTTAGCTTGCCGATAAACTTCTGAAGTTTCCGGTTCACAGAGACCCAATTGTACAATATTAGGAAATGGTTGTCGTCCAAGAAGATGTCCATTTAAAGATAAAAACTCCTGGAAATTCTCACAGACTGCACAGTCCTATGAACAAACTGAAATCTCTTAGAAACATAACCAGAGGCAAGATCTGACAATTTTCTGTTTCTGTTATCTTGTCATTTTACAGGTTTAAATGAGATATTCTCTATGAGCTAAAATTAAATAGCCAAGCATTAGGTAACAAATATAGTGACCCTCTTCAGACTTTTAAACATAGGGTAAAAATCTTCTTATCAAAGTACTACTTTCTCAACACATTCTTTTCTTTAAAAAACAGTGAACACTTCAGTTCCTTAACTGTCAAGACTTAATCCTAGCCACATTCCCAGTAGGCTAGGAAGAAAAATAAGAATAATCAAAGATCAAAATAAAAGAATTATCTTTCTTTGCCCCTTCTACTCTGCTCATCCCCACTATTAAACCTATAATTTAATGTCAAGAAGTATGTCCTTTAAGGACTTTTTTTTTCATATTAATATATACCTTTTCATCCAGTATATGCCTGTACTCCACAAATTCATGAATCAGATGAGCAGGGCCTACGAGTTCTGTTTTTGCTTTAATCCAATCCAGGGAAAACATTAAAGCACAAAGTTCCTTTAAAAAATAATAATAAATAAGATCAGGTGCCCTGTTAAAAAGATCAAAGAATTTAAATCTACCATCATTATCCTAACACTAGTGAGAGAAACTTAACAGATATTCAAATTTAAAGATGAAAAGTAGGCAACTTAAAAGAAACACATCAATAGTTCCAAAGAAAAACATAAAATTAACCTTATACCTTAACTCAAAATAAATTTTAGTTGGATTAAAGACTTAAATATAAAATAGAACACTTCAAAAAATACTAGAAGGTACAGGTAAATATTTTTGTAACATTAGGGTGAAGGAAAATTTGGAAATCATGACACCAGAGCAAAAAACCAAAAAGAAAAATAGTGGTACATTTAACACATAAAATCTCAAATCTTCAATATAATAGAAAACAATCTAATTAAATTTAAGACAAAAAATAAACCAAGAAAAAAGTATTTACAACACATACGATAAATGAGGGCTTAATATTCCTTTTTATAGAAAATTCTAAAGAAGTAAAAAAGATACACACCCCAATAAAGATAGACAATGGATGAGAATCAATTCACAAAATAAAAAGTACAAATGGCCAAAAACTTTACCAGTAATCAAAGTGGAACAACAAAGATTTAATATTTTGAATATCAGATTTCTAAAGACTCAAGGGTGTGATAAGAATATTAGCTGGAATCAGAGGAAATGAACACTCTCTCTCATACACTGTTGGTAGTGATGTAAATCATAGAAACCCTTTTAGAAGACAGTTTATCAATAGGTATTAAAATTCAAACTGTACACACCATTTGGCCTAGAAATTACACTTATAAATATGTGTCCTAAGAAAATAAGCAGATGAGTATGCTGAAGCAATGTAATTCTCCATAACCAACTGGTCAATCATACTAGCTATACAATGAAATAGCATGCAGCTTTAAAAATTACATTATTCTATATAGTGACATAAAAAGATGACCAGGAAATACAATTAAATGGAAATAAAACAAGATGTAAGACTCTATTTCTATTACTATCCCATTTTGGTTTTAAAGAATAAGTGTGTGTATGTGAGCAACAAGATGATCTAGAAAAGCATCCACAAAAGCATTAGCAATAATTTTGATCTTCATTTTCTTCATTTTTCTAATTTTTTTCCAATGAAAATAAACTATCATCTTCAATCATCAGGAAAGAAAACGTTAAAAAAGTGGGAAGAAACTGAATCCTGCCACATTATCATATATATCAAAAGTTTTTTAAAATAAGCATTGACCCAGTGATTCCACTTTAAGGAATTTTCAAAAAAAATAGTACAGGAGCAAAGACAAACAAGAATGTTCATTACAGCATCATAAGGGAAAAAAACCTAAAAACAACCTAAATGGTCAACAATTACAGTTTGGTTAAATAAATTAGGGCACTGATATTTACTGGCATCCCTTTATTCCAATATAGGTTATTAAACATAAACGGTATTTTACTAAGTGAAAAAAATCAGGCTACAACACCATTTTTGTGTAACCAAGAGATAATGTACCTAAGTATAGAAAAATTACTCAAAGTACATATGGTTTTCCAAAGTCTTAACATGTGTAGTAGTTAGTTGGCAGTTATGACTTCAAACATCATCTATGTGCAGATGATTCCCAAATTTTATCTTTAGTCCATAATCTTCCCCAGAAATCTAGATTCATATATACAACTATGTACTCAATAATTCCAGTTAGATGTCTTAATATGTGTATCAGACTTAGTATACCTTCCCTTTGCCCCCTGAAAAATATTTGTCCTACCACAGACATCCCCATCTGAGATCATGGCAACTGCGATCTTCCTACTGCACAGGCGTGGAGCCATCTTTGACTCCCCTTTCTCTTACAATGCACATCAAATCCATAGCAACTCATGATGACTCAACCCTGATGTCATCACTTTCTTTCTCCTTCCATGGTTTTTTCTTCCTCTGAGCACTTACTAACCCTGACATAGTATAAATTTATTTGTCCACTCTCAGCCTCCCCTCAGAATGTGCGCTCAATGACAGAAGGGACTTTGTGCCTGGGGCACACTCTCATAATGAAGAACGTTCCAGTACGTAACAAGCACTCAATATTTATTGAATGAATATACTTTCTCACCCTCCATTTCCTCTCAAAATTTAAAAACCGCCCATAAAGGAATGCTCCTGGTAAGAAGAGAGTGAATTTTTAGGCGGTTTATATACTGCAATTACTAAGGTACCTTATTAAATCGCTGCAGGTAAGAACAGTAACTAAAACAAAAACAATGACATAGTCTATAATTCTATTTTTACTAATAAAAGAAAATCTTAAACATAAGACACAATAAAAATGAGATGAAAGAAAATAGTTTTCAAATAGGTCATCTTACCTTATGCATGTTGGCACTGGCCATGTGATAGGCCAGAAAACTGTACCAGTACATGCAGTCCTCCTGATCCGATGAGAGAGTATGTGGCTGGTGATGTCTCTGGAACTGAGTGATTATCTTCTTATGTAGATCCTAAAGCCCAGATGAAACATTTCAGGGGATAGAAACAATGTCAAAATCTAAACATCACAGTAACTCCAGCTTCCGAAGCTATTTAAGAATGTACAGAGAATCTCGCCCACAAGACACTTAGGAGATAATAGTAACTTTACAGTAGACAAACTGGCAGATACCACTTTAACCAAGTGATCAGTGTTAACACCACTTATAATAAGATATATCAACATCCAGATATTTTGATGTACCAATAAGGTCACAACATCACTTTTGTGGTATTCTTGCCAAAAATATATAAGCCTGATCTAGTCAGGAGAAAACATGAGATAAGCCCAAACTAAGGGACACTCTCCAGTATAACTAGCTAGTACTCCTCAAAAGTGACTATGAAAGATAAAGCTGAGAAATTTTGATAGATTTGAGAAAACCAAGGAAACATGACAATTACAATGCAATATGGGATCCTGAATTGGACAAAACAGATATTAGTGGGAAAGCTGGCGAAATTCAAATAAAGTCTGTGGATTAGTAAACAGCATTGTGTCAATGTTAATTTTCAGGCTTTGGTAACGTATTATAGTTACATAAGATGTTAACACGGGGAAGCTGAGGGAAGCTGGGGGAAGGGTATATGCATAGAAACTCTGTACTATTATGCAAGTTTTCTAAAAGTCTAAAATTATTGCAAAATAAAAAGTTAAAAAAAAGAATGTACAGAGGTATGAGTACCTGAAGCTGGGTGCGATTCTTCTCTGTAAGGAAATCTACTTGAAGATCATGTAAATGATAGCGAAAAGATTTTCCATTCCGATCACAGAATAGGAGAGACTTATTAACAAACTCCTGCAGTATATCTTCAACTTCTTCAGTTTCCATGTCCCAGAGAACACATAACACCTAGGAATCATTTTAAGCATTTAATATGCCATAAAAGTATACTGACCAGGATTACAGACAAAGTGTTACGACAAAAAAAAATTTGTATCTTAAAACCCTGAATAAGAACCTCTCCATTTCATATGAAGCAGCTCAACCATTCAAGATGGAAAAGAGATTAAAAAAAAAAAAGTCAGATGTTTCTCCAGCTTCACAAGAACCACCAAGAAATAGGTAAGTCGTCTGGGATCAACACCAAGCTCTTGATGGAGACCGAGAACAGTGAGGCTTCTGAATCCTAAAACCCACCATCTCAGTCACCAGGTCTTATCTTTCCAATAGCCTCTGTGACAATGTTCTTGGTACTATATCAAAGGTTACATGACATAAATACCCAGTGACGAGAATTGTTGGTCCTTCTATTACCTTTGTAGGCACCTTAACATCCTTCTGAAAGATAGAAAGATCTGTGTAATAATCTTTGATGTCTTCTCTGAGCATTTCAACACTGATAGACATGGCTTCATCCAGAGCCTCATAATCGTAAGATGAAGATTTCCTTATCCTCTTAAATTGCTTATTCTGAAGCTGCCTGAGGTAGTAATCCCAGCGGTTGGGAAAATCACGTAAAAGTGCACCGATTAAAGACACTACGAGAGGAGAACCTACAGAAAAAGCAGTCACAGTGTTAACACTGGCTTATTTCAGACATACCACTAAGAATCAATTTATTCTTAAGGAATCATTTCCTTTGCATGTTATCCAAAGCCTTAAAATACTTACAAATCTTGAATTCACTTTAGGTATTTATTCTAAGGAGGTCATTAGATATAGAAATATTTCCTTTCAGGATATTCATCACAGCATTATTTAAAATAGTGAAAAATCTTAAACAATAACCAAGAAATGACTAAATAAAGTAAATTATATCACATTACCCATTGGTAAATTTTTTTCAAAAGATATTTAATGGTGTGGGAAAATGTTCAAGATTTGTTATATAAAAAGGACAAGATTCAAATTATGTATACCACTTTATAGTCTCAATGGTTTTTTCAAAGTTTTAGATGTAGTAAAAGAAGACTGAAAGAAACACTCTCATGATACTAATAATTATCAGGTTATGGATAATTTGTATTTATTCTTTATAATTTCACATTTTTTTAAATGTTTCAAAATGGACATGCATCAGCTTTATAATGAATATAAATCAGGTATTTTTTCCTAAGTTTAAGAGTTTTTTAAGTCAATTAACTTAAAACTCAAGTATGTATTTGATGGCAGAAAGAAAAGAAGGTATTTCTAAGCATTAACAATGATAGAAGAAATATAGATAGATTTGACTATATAAAATTTCTGTATGTTAAAAAATACTACAGTCCTTTTTGAGCCCGGGCCCTTGGCCCTTTGGGCCTTTTTAAGTTTTGAGCCTCGTCTTTTGCTCAGCCTGCTCCAAACTCTTTGTACTTTTGCTTCTGATAATGCCACCTTGGGCCCTAGAGCCATTCTCTACTGCTCAGGTCCACTTCTATTTCTTTGAAGTGTACTATCTTTCCTAATAGACTACTCTTTCACCACTTTAAATAAAATTTAAAAAAAGTACTACAAATGAAATTAAAAGATAGACCAAAAACTGGGGAAAATACTTGCAAACATATGACAAAGGGTTAACAGCTTCAATAGTTAGAATTCCTAAAAGTCTATTAAAAATACTTTTATCACAAAAGAAAAGTGAGTCAATGACAATTTCTTAAAATGCAAATATTCAATAAACAAGTAAAAAGTTTAACTTCATTAATAAAAAATGCAAATTTAGACACCACCAGTTTTCACTTTTCAAATTAGAACACTTTTATAAAATTCCAACAAAAACATTTAATTTTTTTTTTTAATTTTATTTTATTAAATTTATTGGGGTGACAATTGTTAGTAAAATTACATAGAGTTCAGGTGTACAATTCTGTATTACATCATCTATAAATCCCATTGTGTGTTCATCACCCAGAGTCAGTTCTCCTTCCATCACCATATATTGGATCCCCCTTACCCTCATCTCCCACCCACATTTTTTAATTTTGACTCACTGTATTTTTTATTCTTTGACAGTAGAGGTCACATCTTCATCTCACACACACCCCCCGCCCGTCACTAACATATTGTGGGTGTTCATTAAATACTATTTTAATGAATGAATGAATGAATGAATACCAAAATATCATATATTAGGTTGGTGCAAAAAGAATTGCACTTTTTGCAATATTTTTAGCCTTTTAAACCACAATTACTTTTCTTTTTCCCCTTTATTCCACCTCCCCCCACCTCCCCAGTCCAAGCCGTTGTTTCTCAGTCTAGTTGTGTAGGACACAGCTCCCTGGCCCATGCTGGCACTATGAGCCTTGCGCCATCCCCCCCCCCCCCCAGCTGAGGCAGTAGGTCGCCAGTCATAGGTCTGCCGCTCACAGCAGCTCACAGCAGCACACAGCAGCCCACGGCCACCGGCCACTCACGCTGGCCACCGGCCACCATGACACAAGGTAGCCCGTGGCAGCTCACACCAACCTCTGGCTGCTCACGGCAGTCAGCTCCAGGGAGAGCTGTTGTTCACAATCTTAGCTGTAGAGGGCGCAACTCACTGGCCCATGTGGGAATTGCACCAGAGACCTCCACGCTCCAACCACCTGGGCCATCGGGCAGGCCCTAAACTGCTATTACTTTTGCACCAACCTAATATTTAGGGTATCAGAGAAGAATCTAAAATATTAAATATTCTAGTAAAGTTTTTGGATGTTCATGTGCTAAATTGTCATGTTCATTAGCTTAACTTACATAAGATAAATTAACATCTCTATAATCCCCTTATCCACAAAATAAATAACTATACCTTTACATTCTTTTATAATACTATGAGCTTGTTCTGGCAAATCTGCTTTCTTCATATTAACAAAAAGGGATAAAATTTCAAGTCCTTTTTCTTTTCCTAAGCCACTCTCCACGGAGACTACATATTTAGGACCTGCAAAATCATAAGATATAATATGTAATTTGGTATGCAACATATTTAAATGTAATTGAACTAAAACATAAAAATAACTAAAAAGCAAATTAATAATCCTTACCCATTACTGAGTCTGTAACACTCTTGTCTCTGGTTGTAAGAAGAATCTGACATTGATTGTCAAAAGCTTTTAGCACCCAAGGATCCCAAACATCATCCAAGATCAACAGAGACCTAATTTAAAAAACTGTATTGAGTCACTAATTACATTTTAAGCTTCCTTTAAAAGAGAATGCCATCAGTGTTGTTAAATTTACAAAATAAAAAAAGAAAGAATACATGTCTCATGGTTCTTTCTCTTTTCTTTTTTGTTGTTTTTAAACTTTTATTTTAAGTATGTTTTTCCAGGACCCTCAGCTCCAAGTCAAGTAGTTGTTTCAACCTAGTTGTGGAAGGCGCAGCTCACAGTGGCCCATGTGGGGATGGAACCGAAAACCTTGTTAAGAGCACTACGCCCTAACCAAATGAGCTAGCCAGCTGCACCCCTCTTTTCTTTGCTATCTCTCTTCCACAACATACTGATCCAAATAAGGAAAAGAAAATTAGAGCCTCCCCCACCCACCCCAAATCAATGCATATTAATATTAAGGGACTTATTAAAAAGAGGGCTGTGTGTACCACGTAAGTACCAGAAATCAGCTACCTAGTACCTAAAAAGAAGTATCCATATACGGATTTTGGAAAAATCCAATTCAGTCTTTAAGCACCAAAACCAAATGAGAACTGGGTTCAGGTTAGTATTACAATGAATCATATAACAATGATTATATTTGAGCATTTTTTCCTATAAAACTACTAATTTCATATGTGTCAACCTAACAGAAAGCACTAACAAGGACATTACTTTTCATTTGGTACACTAGTGGGGTGTTTTTCATCCAAGAAATCAGTTTCTTTATTCATAATGACAAAGAACCTTTGTGTCAATTCTTGACTGGTCTCTTCCAAAAACTTTTTTAAACTCACCAGAACAAGTGGAGAAAAAAACAACTAACACCTGACAGCATAATTTTATACTTGCATTTTACCTGAATGGCACACCACTTCTATACACTACAAAAAAACAGACTCTAGATACATATGCAGGTTGGAATACTGCAAAAGCATACTAAAATGATGCTGAGAATGAAACAAAATAACTGGATTTATAAGTCATGGTCTGATACATCTGAGAGTGGTTACATTTTCCTGAACAGAAATCACTTTTATTTTTGCAAAGAAGGGAAGTAGGATTAGGGAAAAGACTGAGCAAGAAAACAAGGAATGGTTAGTGGTCTCAAATCTACTTGCTATGGGAAAATGGATTCCAGTGACTATCAAGGGGAAGGGGAGATAATGGAGGGATCTGGAGCAGAAAGAAGCCAGAGAGAACGGAGCTTACCATCTGTAGTGAGTATCCATCAAAAGCACCTAGGAGGCTTTTTCCAAAACTTACTCCTCTCACCCAATATTCTGACATTAATCCCCTTATCAATTTTAGAATCACTGCCATCCTCAGCCACTGTTACATGTGAAAATGTACTACATAGTCAGGTGCATTGGACATTAAAATAAGTTCAGTGCCATTGCCTAATTCTTGACCAATTTACTGTTACACTCCCAAGGAAGGCTTTATTCATCTTTGTACTTTCAACACTAACATAGGAACAATATTCAATGCTAGTTAAATGAACAAATTAAAGCAATGGTCACTGGAACATGAAAATCAAACTGTTGACTGAATTCCAAGTTATACTCAACACAAGCAGCAACTAAGCTGCTGTCACCCTTCTGGCTAATGAAAATTGTGAAAACTGTGGTGGTAACAGTGCCTGGCACATAATTATAACAGTATTTATTGAATGAATGAATGATTTAAATAAATAAAACAAACTCTTGAAGTACATGAAAGTAGAAGAGTTACACATATACCCAAAAACTAAGACAACAATAGAAGCGGCCTATTAAATAAATAATCCTTCCTGACTGTTTTTTTAGCAGTTGCCTACATTTATTCTGTCTCTTGTTGTATGTTATTCCACTAGAAATAATGGATTTAAGGTAAGAAACTAGCATTTTCCAGCAAAGACCGCTCATCAACTCATCTACTTAAGAAAGTATTTCTTGAGAGCCTACAATGGTACATAAAAGACTATGTGGTAGGTAGGAGACAAAGAAGAGAAAAGTAGCAATTTTAGGTCAGTGGCGGCCACTTTTTGTTTTTTAATACAAGAGCGAGAACAACAGGAGAGCAATGGTTCTTTCTTAGATACTCTACCGAACAGCAAGAAAAGGGTAAAACATATACAGGATGTCAGTAGTTAGGTGCACTGGGACTTCATATGCCAACCTAATCTGACCAGCTATCTGTACCTTGGGTGTTTGCGCAGCATCAGAAGGCGGAGACGGTCCTTAGCCTCTTCAATGTTAAGTGGAAGCCTCTGGGAGAAACTCTCATCCTCATCCAACCGTGTACAAAGATTCTGCAGTTTCATCAGAAGCCCAGCTTTGTCTTGTTTCCCAACTGAAACCCAATGCACACCCCCTGGGAAACAACCTGGTGAGGAAAAGAATCATAAACTTAAAGACTTCGAACAGGAGTGCTTCTTTGAAAGATTTTATGGATAGGCAGCAAATTTGCTCCAATCTTCAATCTCACCACATCTTCAGCCTTTCTTTGTAGCCTGAATCTAAGAAACATTGAATATATGGATAAATTGAAGTTTGGAGTAAAATCTGCTTTTTATCAATAAAACCTTACCAAACAAAATTTCATAATCTTTGTCCTATGTCATCAGTCATCGCTGTACAGCAGTTTCTCACCCTAAACACTCTGGACATTTTGGGTCAGGTAATTCATTACTGTGAGGGACTGCCCTGTGCATTGCAGGATGTTTAACAGCTTCCCTAGCACCTATCCACTACTGCCAGCAGCATTCCCCCTCGCCAGTTATGACATCCAAAAATGTCTCCAAACACTGCCAAATGTCTACTGGGGGGCAAAATCACCTCTGACTGAGAACCACTGATGTCTAAGGACGCGTAATCACTCATTAAGGTTCTCATTAGAGAACAAGTTATGTTCAAGTCTGGCTCTACTGCTTACTAACTATGCGATCTTTAGCAAATTGCTTAATCTGTCTCATTTATTAGCCTGGCATAAGAGTGTTTATCCGACCTATTTCAGAGTTACTCTGAGAAATTAATGATATAAAATACGTGAATTTGCTATGTTAACTGTAAAGGGTTGTAACAGACTTACTGGTGATACGGATCTAAGAGCACCTCACAAACATTAAGTTTTGAAATAGTAAGCACTATATGAGTGGACATTACTGTTACTATCAACTGTTACCATCATCATTATTGTTAATTAAGCCACAGCATATCCTAAAATACATATTTTTAATTACATATTATCAGAAACCAAAAATCTTAAGTTTTCACAGACTATACTTAATTAGCTTCACATAGATAGAAAAAACAGTAAGAGGCATCCCTATGTGTAAAATATGGTGAACAGTAGTAGCATTAGATCACACCAGTGGCATTAACCATAAGATTTATATTATGTGATGGCAAAAGTATAAGAAAAAGCAAAAAACAGCTACAAACATAAATGAGTTATATTACACCACAGGCAATTTATTTACTGGTGTTCACAAATAAGTACAAAAAGAAATCACTACCTTAAATTTAAGAAATATTTGTATATATGCTCAAAGATTTATAACATATTTTTGAGTATTAGTCTAATAGTTCTATACGTTAATCTATATTTAATCCTCACAGAAGACTATCAAGCAGACACTATTGTTATCCCCTTTACAGATGAAGAAACTGAGGGATACAAAGGTTGAGTAATTTATCCAAGATTATGCAGCTAATAAAGCAGAGATGGGACTCAAACCTCCAGGATCAATGCTCGACTTCTAAACTATTCTTCCTCCACAAGGATATCACTGCAGTATTGTTTGCAACAGGAAAAATCTGGAAACCACCTGCAATGTCCATTTGAACCTCCTCTTTCCCTGCAGGTTTCCAAAGCCTGAGGTAGGCCCAACTGAGGAAGGAGAGAACTTTATATATAAATGAAGTCTGGAGTATTAAATAGGATCTGACATTTTAATTATTGAAATGAGACTGTTTTTAAAACATTAAGTGACCTGGGGACTCTGAATCTATATACAGCCAGGGAAAGAATCAGTCCCAGAGAAGAGTTTGAAACAGGCAATGAGGGAAAAGAGTAAAGTTGTTTTCTGATTACATCCTACAAACACCAACGCAATGGTTACACATCCACTAAATAAACCTAATAAAATTGCCAAGGTTTATGATCATGAATTTAAATTGAAACTCAGTTGAGTGATTTTCTCCAGCAAAGAGGAAGCAAGTAATGGCCTGGATGAAGCAACAGGGAGTAAGAAAGAATGCCTACTCCATCTTCTAGCATAGAGAAGTAATCAGCTTTCACCCAAGATACGGAGAGAACCCAAGAGCCAAGAGTATGTGCTAAAGAGCAAATGAATGATGGGCAATAAAAATCTAGGGCCAAGCCTACGAGGGGACTGATGGGATAAATACCCGTAGTGAAGATATTATGGAACCAATGGATAAATCTTGATACACCAGCAAACTGTAGTAGTGAACTTGAAGAACAGAATAGGTGGAGATAGGCAAAGAGTATAGAATAGAATGCTTAACATCAAGATTTCAAAGTGGCATCGTTTCTGGTAATGCCAAGGACCGGGGTCCAGGCCAGGGTCCAGGGAAGTATATGGGTGAAGGGGAGCGAAGAAAATGATCACTGCAGATAAAGAGGTCAAGGAACTGAGAGGCCAAGGTTCGGGATGACTCATCCACATAGATACCAAAGTCCCTAAGAATACCAATAGAAGGGCTTAGATTTATAATTAAGAACTCCAATTGTCAATGAATGAGACGGCAGTTAACATAACTGGGAAAGATTAGAGAAAAGAATCTCAAAGGACAAGGAATTTGGCTGGAGGAGTATTAATAGTGTGGATAAGGCAACAGAGAGTGAGGACAATATCCACCCATTTCCTGGTGCTGAAGTATGTGGGATATAAAGGAAAAGCAGTTGCCACATCACTGAAGATAGCTATGGAGAAGGTGATATATCCTCAGGGAACTGTCCAGTTTCAGATAATGCAAGAAGGAAAACAACTTAAGAAGGGGTTAATGATACAGAGGAGTTTCCTAATCACAGAGGAGGAAGTCTAAATAGCATATGGCAGAAAGGCTTGGAAGTGAGGGAAGGGGACCTAGATCAGAACTTGGCAATGAATGTACTGAGTGTATCTCCATGAGCCTCTGAAAGATAACAAATGACCAGGAGACAGAGAACTCTGTGATAACTGAGGTATGAAGTATGGTTTGATAATCAGTGCCAGTGTCTTAGAAGGAGGCAGACAAGTCCTACACTTTCCTCCTGAAAGCTCCCTGAAGTTCCCACAGGCTTCCTTCAGTGTAAGTCAACAGTTATAGAGCAGTAAATCCTTGATTTCTGTTTCACTTTCTTGTTTCGCTTAGTGTGGTAGCTGTGTTCTATGGATGTTCATGTTTATAAATGCACAAGGAAAAGTTTGGAAAAATTCACTCTAAACTGTTAACCGTGATTATCTCTGGTGAACAATTTAGGAGAAAGGGGAGCAGGGCAAATGTAAAGAATTTTTACTTCTTTTTAAATGAAAATACTGTAATACTTATAACAAAGTTTCAAACTACCTGTTGCCCCTCAGGTTTGTTTTGGGGTTCTTTTTGTTTGTTTATGCTTTCTATTTAAATTTTTTGTAAATCATGCCAGGATTAAAGACAAGGCAAAGAAAGTGCCGGACATAGCTAGACAGTAAATTTTTCAGATTTAAATTTAAGTACCTATTATCTACATAAAGGTCTTCCCTAAATTCAAAACTAAACAACGAGTGCATTATAAGTATATGCAAAAAAAATAAAACACTACTAGCTTTAAAAGGAAAGACAAACAGACCAAAAGACCAACTGATCTGCTAATCTCCTACCATCACAATATGACAGTTAAACACTGAAGTATTAATTCCACGTTTCTGAAAGAATCTAAACATCTTGACTATGGGCACAAGAGGGAGCAATTTAGCCTTGAATGAGGCTTGTACCTATAATTCACTCAGAGAAAAATTGCCTTTATTCAGAGAAAATTAACCCCATCCTACTTTCACATGAGGCTGATCCTACTAGCAATTAATAATCTAATCGCATCAAGGAAATCTTGGGAAGGACAGAAAATAGGTAGACGGCCTCTGGAGAAAGCTTCCACGCTTTAAAAACTCAGGGGGAGAGAGGTTGGAGACTGAGTTCAATCACGAATGCCCGATGATTTAATCAAACATGTTTATGTAATGAACCCTCCATAAAAAAGGGTGGGATTCCGAGAGCTTCTGGATCAGTGAACACATGGAGGTGTGGGGAGAGTAGCGCACCCAGAGAGGACATGGAAGCTCGGAGCCCTTTCCCACACACTTTGCCTTATGCATCTCCTCCATCTGGCTATTCCTTAGTTATATTCGTTTATGATAAACCAGTCATCTAGTAAGTAAAATGTTTTCCTGAGTTCTGTGAGCCACTCTAGCAAATTAGTCAAACCCAAGGAGAGGGAACCTCTGATCTATACTATAGCCGTTTGGTCAGAAGCACAAGTAACAATCTGGAATTGTAATCAGCATCTGAAGGGGGGTGGGGGGGCAGTCTTGTGGAACTGAACCCTTACTCTGTGGGATCTGACGCTATCTCCAGATAGGTAAGTGTCAGAATTGAGTTTAAATCATAGGATACCCAGCTGGTGCTAAAGAACTGCGGGGTGTGTGGAAAACCCACACATGTGGTGTCAGAAATGAAGTAGTGTTGTAGTTGTGTAGAGAAGACGTATAGGTGTTTTTCCTTAGAGGAGAAGGGAAATAAGAATAAGAAATTGCTTTTTACATCTTTTTTTTTTAATTAAAGTTTATTGGGGTGACAATTGTTAGCAAAGTTACATAGGTTTCAGGTGTACAATTCTATAATACATCATCTATATTGGGAAATTTTTAAAAGGCAATAAATATAGCGAGAAGCTAAGTCTTATACAGACCTAATATAACAATGGGCTGTAAAATAAAAAATATGACTGACTAAATCCTCTGTACTTAAGATTTCACAAAAGCATATGAGGAATATGAATTAAGTTCACTGTGCACCAGACAACTGCTATTATCTCTGACATTTTCTCAAAACCAAATGGTTAAAATCTATTCCCAGACCACAATTTACACAATATGATTCCTGGGTAATTAATTCCCAAGTTGATGGTCAATTTTAACCACTAAAATGGAAAACTCACCCCAATAATTGAGAGAGTAATTTTAATTCAGTTGAGCGGCTCACTTTTCACACTATAAATTAGTGTATTATAAATATATATTTTAAAGGAAATTCATCATAATATTGAAAGAAAAACCCAGTTTTTCACACTAAAGGAACTTAAACCAATTTTATCCTGAAATATCTTTGATGATCAACTTTGCAGTAGAGGTTTAAAAAAAAGAGTAAATAAATAAAAATAAAGCCTTGGCCCTGGGATCTTCATAGAGCTGAGTCCCAGGAAACTTTCTACAACGACAAAGGGGGAAAGCCAGGGTTTAGGAAATGGGCATACTTCCAACAAGAGTATGACCAATACTGCTGACAAAGGTTGTGAAGTATACATGAAGCCAGGTGTGTACAATAGATGTCCCCTAGCTTCCATCTTTCTAAATCTCTTAGAAGTATATCATTCATTCCATTAATTTTGTCATCTCATAAACTGTCTTAACCACGGATTTGTGCTATAAACAAAAAAGTTATTTACAACTAGAAATCCGGAACTGTCTTTAGATTCCCCTAGAACTCACTAATGAATGGAGGTAATCAAAGACTGAGGGAGCTACATGACTATTCCTGGCGAACACCCTGAGAACCTACCAGACTCATTAAGATCAGCAGCATACCTGCTGAATGTCCTAAATCCTCTGCTGTACAGAATGCCCTTCTCCACTCCAGTAACTACCCAATACCCTTCCCACCTTCCCTACTCTCCCATCCCAACCTAGACTGCCTGGAAAACTTCTATTCTTCCTCCAAACTCCAGCTAAAATGTCATCTCATTCAGGAAATTTGTGCAATCCACCCTCTTCCCCCAGACAGATAACGCTCCCTTCCTTTGTTCTAACTATGTACCTTATCCTTGTTTCTACTGCTCAATTTATCACATATATCATATTTTCTTAATGTCTATCTCCCCTACTAGTATGTGAGTGAATTCCTTAGATGCACAGACTGTGCTGTCTTTTGGGATCCCCAGTACCCTAAACAGTGCCAAGCACCACATCAGGCTCTCAAATATTACTGAACACATGAATACCTGCAGCAAGAAAAGTAAGTCACCAGATAGCAAATGAATCAATAAAGCCCACCTATAAAAATCCATCAGTTGCTATAGTCGACTCCTTGGGGCTTTTTCTTGGGGCTTACCATAAAATAGACAAGTTACTAAAGATTTTCATTTTTAAAGATAAGCAACTGATATACGTGTAATTAATTACAGAAATGGAATTAACAGTTTAATACAGGATGCCAAATACATGGGAGAATCACCCACTGGGAGAGTCATTAGGGGAACTGAGTTTCCAAGAATTTCCTTCCCTATAGCACTCCATGCCACAACAGATAGGAGGGTATAAGTCTAGTACTGCCTGAAGGGCAGGGATATAAGCTGAACAACCTTTCAAAACCCTTTTTCAACCCTCGATTGTTAAGATACAAGAGAACTACCACATTTCCCCGAAAATAAGACCTAACCGGAAAAAATGCCCTAGCATGATTTTTCAGGATGACATCCCCTGAACATAAGCCCCAATGCATCTTTTGGAGCAAACCTTAATATAAGACCCGGTCCTATTTTCGGAGAAACACGGTAGCTTCATTCCTATAATAAGCACCACCCGATAATGTATAAATTTATTGATCTGGCTACCCAAGCCTCGTTGTGACAGGCTAAGTAGAAAATAAAATCCAAATTTTTGTTTGTTTTTTGTTTTTTTTGTTTTTTTTATTTATTTATTGGGGTGACAATTGTTAGTAAAATTACATAGATTTCAGGTGTACAATTCTGTATTACATCATCTATAAATCCCATTGTGTGTTCACCACCCAGAGTCAGTTCTCCTTCCATCACCATATATTTGATCCATAAAATCCAAATTTAATCATGCCTGTGGTAGGCAGAATAATAGTCCCTCAAAAACATCCACATCCTATTCCACAGAACTTGTAAATGTTACCTAACATGGCAAAAGGGACTTTGCAGATACAATTAAATTAAGAATTTTAAAATGAGATTATTCCAGATTATCCGGTGGGCCCAATGAGGGCCTTAATAAGAGTGTGGTGAGAAGGTTAAGAGTCAGAGGATATGGAATGACAGAAGCAAAGCTCAGAAAGAAAGAGAAAGATGTGAAGATGCTATGCAATGCCAACTTTGAAAATGAAGGGAAAAACCATGAGCCAAGGAATGTAGGCCATCTCTAGAAGCTGGAAAAGCAAGGAAAAGGATTCTCCCTAAAGCCTCTAGAAGGAACTCAGTCCCACGGACACCTTGATTTTAGCCTAGTAAGATCTATTTTGGACTTCTGACCTCTAAAACTATAAGATAATAGACTGCTGTTATGTTAAGCCACCAAATTTTTGGTACTTTGTTACAGCAGCAACAGAGAACTAATCCAATACCTAAAGGTTATCTCCTTAGCCCGTAACACATGGTAATCAAAACTTACCTTCTAAGAAGTCATGATCTCGAACAGCTTCTGCAGCTAATACCGACTTCCCACATCCTGCCATTCCATACACGGTGACCCATCCTGGTTCACCATTCAGTTTGGAGAGTTTCTGCTGAATTGCACTCACCAGCTTCTTCCTAGTAACAAAAACAACCGGCCTCTGTGGTACTCCTCCTTCACACAGCACTGTCCTTACTGAAACCCAAAACAAAACAAGCATAAATGAAGAGAACTTTGTATGGTTACTCAAGTAGTACCATAAAAACCCAAGAGAATAAGGCTGAGGCCTTAACCTCAGAATTTCCAGAAGTAAGAAATGTGATTAGCATATTAATTTCAACTTTCTGATTTCTCAGAAAACCCAGAATAAAAGCAAATATATACCTTTCAAGATGACTACAGACAATGGAAATTTCCATCTGTATCTTACCCTATTTTTCTCTGATTCTCCAATCTCTTTTCCTCATATTAAGATTGGGAAGGAGAGTGTAAAAGTGAAGAATATGGAATTCCTTTCAAGAATATAGATTTCTAAAGATCCTTATTCTTTCCTACACATGAACTCGATAAACACAGAACTGGAGAACTTAAATAAAGACCTACAAATTGTCTATCTCCAAAAATTAGGGTATGTATATTACCACCTCAGCAGGAGATAGCTCCCTGGGCAGGTAGAAAATGTCAGAGTTAATACAGACGCAAATAAAAACATGTAAATTGGAAAACCTAGCTAAAATTTTTCACATGCATTTTTTTTCACATTCATTTTTCAGTGAACTGATCAGTCTCTTCAGCAGACGCCATCTATAGTAAGACAAAACTGCAGCAATATAGCCATTGCGATACAAATGTGATAGAAGGTATTATGGATACAAACCATATGAAGTTATTCCACCAAATGAATCTTTGCCATTGGAAAAAGGGACCACAGGAATGCCATCAGAGAGAAGAGCAGCAAGATCTTTATACCCTTCATGTAGTAGAGCATTGTAGAATGATATGTAGGAATAATTATCTTTCTTAAGTATCATTTTAATTAGCATAGCTGCTCGTTGCTGCTGAGTGGGCTTAAAAAAAAAAAAAAGTAGTTTAGTATACTACAAAGAACATGTCTGCAACAATTTAGTGGAGACCAGTACAAGCTCTGAAATAAATTCTAAAAATGTTTAAGAAAGCGTAGACTGCCTCTGAGAGCTTTACCTCATTTTTCACTTTTTCCTCCTCTGATACTGTTAGAACTCCAGCACTAATCATATGATCCATTATGTAGGATGTTTTGATGTCCTTTTCCAGGGCTTCTCTATGTTGAAGCAAACAATTTCGAGCTTTTGCATCCATCCTCTCTCAATTTTTTCTCTCTGAGCTGTCAACCTCAGCTACAGCCAAAAAAATCAAAATATTTGTCAGGCCAATAAAAACATGAAAGATGTGTAACTTCATTGGTAATCAAGAAATGTAAAGAAAATAAGATTTCGCAAAGTTTTTTAAATGGGTAAAACCCAATGCTTTTAAAGGTGTGAGAAAAATGGGTATTTTTAGGTATTACTTGAAGTGAGTACAAAATGGATGCAACTTTTCTGGAAGGCAATATAAGATACAGAAGTGTTTAAAATACACATTCTCTTTAACCCAGAAATGCCACTTCTAGGAATTTACCTCAAGGAGACATTCACATGTACATGCAAAAATACCCACAAAAAAGAATTAACAGTATGGATTTAAAAAACTATTTTACACACACACACACACACACACACACACCCACGATGGAATATTATACACCCATTTAAAATAAAACACATCTCCAAGTACCAACATGGAAAGATGCTAATGACACATTGATGATTGAAAAAATTAGAAATATGTTCCCAGATACAGCATAAAATGTGTGTTGGCACCATATAAATACAAAGAGAGATGTTTAGAAGTCTGTTCAACAAAATGTTTGGGTTACTTCTAAGGTAGCAAAACTGGGGTTTTTTTTCCCCCTTTTTCTGTACCGTTCTATATTGTCTTACTTTTTTTCAATGCACATTTTCACTTTTACAACAAAAATAATTTTTTAATATTTTATAAACAATGATCATACTGAAGTCCTAGTGTTTAGAAACTTGTTTTATTTATCCATTATAAGACTAAATAGAGCATTGCTGGTATTGAGTATTAGTTCTTCCTCAAGGTGGGTGCAAGCTCTAGGTCTTCAATGGTAAACACATTTCTCATATGCTCACTCCACTAATGCTTCAGCTGAGCTGCTAAGTATGACAAAGCAACAGGAAATACCCTCTGATGTCATCTCTTGGAGTAAGAGAACACAAAAAAAGAATAACATTCTTTACAGAATAATACTTTAAGGTTCTACTGACTTTATTTAAAATACAATGCAAAATTTTCCATGAGTATAAAACACAGATCAGAATGTTTGCAAGTTTTTAAAACATTAACAGAACTCTACTCAAGGTATTACAGTGTCTAAATGTGTTTATTAATTTATTCATTCAATAAACATTTGAGCCTTTCTATGAGCCAGGCCCTGAGTCTAAAGAGAAGATTAAAATCATACCCTGAAGGAATTCACAATCTAATGGAAGAGAGAAATTTCATTAGGATGTGATGTCAAAGTGCAAAAACAAAGATAAGCACAAGTAATTTAGATTGCACAAAGAAAAGCAATAATCATTAAGCTTCAATAACTATATATTTTTTAAACGCCACCAAATGTGGCACTTGCATAGGGAAGTAGAGAATTTCCCTAGCTTGTCAAGTTTCACAAAATGCCCAGCACTGGCATGAAACTTAGAAAAGAAAAAGTTATGACTAGAATCAAGACTATTGTATTTTTTAAATGTTAATAACGTTTTTATTATCTCAATTTAAACATCCCTTAACTTTTAGTAACAAAACTCCATTTGACAAAACAAAAATGAATTTTTTTAGGTTATGGCCAACAGCCTAGCAAATAGACACTCTGACAACCTGAAACTAATGTCCAAGTTTACCCAGTCCTATTACAATTACGTAAACTTTAAACCGCACAAATTGAAGTATTCTGAACAAATTCTCAGAGTTCCACTTTTGAAACCACACAAAAATGAGAACCCAAAACTCTTCATAGATGTGAAATAGAAAGAAGGGCAATTTCATCCAGGAAACCGTTAATAGTTAACTACTTCCTCTTTAATTTCTCTTCCTGATATAGGACGGACAATTCCTTGTCCCAGAATTCTAAGTCCCTAAGCTCGGTACTGAACCTGCAAAAAACCCGGCTCCGGGAGAAAAGCGAGGCGCAAACTTACCCAAACCTTCGTACAAACCTTCACTGAGAAGAGCAGCCCTATGGGGACAGAAATGGAAATCAAATGGGCGTGGGGGAGGCAGCGGAGGCTTCGGAAAGGGAATGCAGGACACTGGGCGCAGCCCCCGTACAAATCCGGGTCTCCAGGTGCCTTACCTGGGCTTCCGCAGCCTGCGGTACCTGAAGACCTCCGCGGACCTCCGACCCCCGGAGAGGTAGGCGTCACCTCGGCGGGCGGACAACACAGTCCCGGGGTCGCAGCCGCCCTCCCGGTGGACGCCACCCCAGACACAAAGGGAGGAGGGTCACTCGGGCTGTCGCTCCTTCCCTCAGGCAGTAGCTGAACCCCTGCGCCCCGGCGCCACTGAGGGCCCTGATTTCCCCACCTCCCGCTCCCTCACCCCTTCTGCCCAAGAAGAAAGCATCCGCGTCCACTTGCACCTCCCCCTCTTTGCCTGAGGACCGCCGAGTAGTCAAAATGCACCCAGCCCGCCCAAACAGGACACCGAGCCCGCGTATGCAAATAAACACTGAGCCCGGCTGGGGCTGCCGCCGCCGCGCGCGCTCCCGCCCCGACTTGTGCCCGCGCGCGCACAAGGAAGCGCCCTTCGCCCCACCCCCCAGCGGGCGCAGCTAAGCCACGGGGACGCGCCGCGTTCCAGTGAGAGGAGGCCCGAGGAGGCGGCGCGCCCGACGTGGCGCGAGCTGCCCCGCCCCACACCGCCCCGTCCCGCCCCCTGGAGTTCCCACGGCTCGCACGTGCCGAGGAACTATGATCTCCTCAGGTCTACAGCATTAACGCAGAGGAAGCGGAAGGTAGGGTCCTCACCTGTCACAGCTAGAGGAACTTGAAGACCGGAGGACGCCTTGAAGCAGCATTGATGGCAGGGAGAAGGAGGGGGCTGGTTTCTGGGCGGCGCTAAATCTGGGCGGGGGCGCGGTCACGGCCGAGGCTTCCAACTGAGACCAAGGCGGCCACGTCCAGCTCCCCCAGGGTGTAGAGGCCGCCCCGGGTTTGTCGTGCTCAGGACCTCCAGACATGTCCGAGGTGAAGAGCCGGAAGAAGTCGGGGCCCAAGGGAGCCCCCGCGGATCTTGGGAAGCGAAGCGAGGGCGGGAAGAACCTCGAGGCCCGGGATCGTAGAGGCGCAGGCTGGGTGGACCCCCGGACTGGCGTGAGCCTGCTGTCGCTGGGGACGTGCCTGGGCTTGGCCTGGTAAGTGGACGTGAGGCCGCCTGGGCCCTGTGTCGGGCCTCCGGTGGTCGCCCCGCTCTTCTCCGGGTCCCGCCTCTGCATCCTCAAACTTACGGCCTCTGTTCTGACTCGACCCCCAAGAAAGAAAAGCCGATTTTTTTTTTCTTTCGATCGTTTCTTGTAACTCATTTTTCCTTTGTACTAGTAACTAGTGCTCTGATAGCTCAGCTGGAGTTGAGGCTGATTTGGGAATGAGTCGGCCATTTCTTAAGAGATGCTAATTTGTCCAAACTGTATGAAGCGCCTGCTACACGTCGGAAGCTTTCCAGTTTTATAAACCCTTACTTCCAGTCCGCTGTGCATTTGTCCGGGACAAATTTGCCCAACGCTATAAATGCCTAATGGCAATGTTTGCAGCCTTAAAAGAATTCATTATCTCAAAGCAGCAAACGTTAATGATTACATCAAAATTTGGAGGATTTCTCATATTTTGGTCAATGTGCATGCGTTGTGAGTTTAAGGTTGTTTCCTAAGCTACAGATTGAATCTTAGTGCTCGCAATCTACAAAAGTATAGCACCTGTGTTCACCTAAAACTAAATATAATTTTTAAACCAAGCAAATAGTGATATATTGGTGTCATGTCAGGAAAAGTTCATATTAGAAATAACCTAAAACCAACTTACTAATTTTATTTTCCCCAGTATATTCTTAGGAATAACCCATTTCATTTTAATAACAAGACTGACTCTTTAAATTAGACTTTCCCTCCATTTTTCACTGATTTTTAAAGTATTTAGAAGATAGTTAACTCATCTTCAGAAATAATCAAATTCTAGAGACTCTGGACGTCCTCCAGTCTAGAACATTTTCATGATACTAGTAAATTTTGGATTATACTTTAGTGGTGACTCATCCGGAGTTGAAGTTAAAAGATTTGTTACAATAATGTGAAATGCTGGTTATTAAATGTTCTCTTCCAAAAACATTTTAATTTACTAATAATGTTATTTTTGTTTATGGAATTTTTTTTTTATGTTAGAAGAATAAATGTACTGAATTTACTGTTTTAAATAAACTGCTCTTTTATCTTAAAATGCATGGCTTTCTTTGGGTAAGTTAAAAGACCCTTTTTGTATTGGGAAAGTTAATCAGTAATAGAACTTAGTATGCTCAAAGATATGTGTTTCTTCTCTCTGGAACCTTATATAGCTGGTCTTAGTTACTGGATTTATTAATTCTCATTAATTATCCAAAGATTCATATTCATGTGAGATGAATTATCACAAAATGTTTGGCTTTTCAATAATTTGGTTATTGTCCTGGGGAAAAACACTGATAGGAATCTGACAACATAAGAAACATCCAAAACCGTAGATAATTTTTATTAAGAGTTTATTTGAGCCAAAACTGATGATAGTTGCTGGGAAGCAAGATCTCAGATGCTCTGGAGAAGAACACTTCTGCAGTTTCTTTTATACATTTGAAATTAAGGGATTGTAAGGAAGATTACACGAAGGTGGGAGAAAGCAAGGTGGGCATTTGATTACAGGATGGTTAACAAGATTATGTGCTTTTTTGAGGTTCGTTATTTCAAAGGTGTGTTAGCCTAGATACACAAAAACAATGGACATGGCTTGCTTAAGGCAAAGATAAACCTTTTACTAAAAAAGTTACGTACCTGGGGTGTGACTACCCATCCTGACCTGCCCAGTTAGAAATTTATGATCAGATCACCCTGTGAGGTTACTTTCCACAGAATCCTGTTTCGTCCACAAAACTGTTAAGGAAAAACCTGTTGAAAAGCAGAAGCTTTAGCTCAGGAATTTTCAGTTAGTTCCTGCAGTAAAGACACAAACAAGTTACATTTGGTAGGAAGATTTTATTTGAACTGTGTCTTTGCAAAATAATAAAACAATACTCAAAGATTATTTCTAAAAATGGGCAGATTTTATGATTGTTATTAAAATAGTTGATGTTAATTGCTCTTGTAAAATCTTTTGCCACAAGAGATGAAGTATAAATACTTCAGTCACTGTTTATAGCAAATATTTATAGTAAATTTGGGAATAAAAAATTCTGCTAAGACATTTACAAGCATTTTCTAAATAAAAAAACATTTGGTATCTCAAAATACTTAAAAGCACACTAGAATTATAACAACACCATTGAAAATTTCACCTCTCGAACACATACTAAGCATCTAAAGGTCATTTTTCAAATGTTTATTGAATGCTTACTGTACTGACACTGTCCTGGTTGTTAAAATACAACATAAAAATATTTGCCTATCTGTACTTCTAGCAGTTTATCCATCCTCTCACACTTAGATTAAATTTGAGGGGTAGGAACGGTTGAACCCTTCCACTGCTCAAAGGAGGACTTCAAGGCATCACTATTTCACTGTCTTCAGGCCTTTAGTCTTTGGATCCTTGTTTAGAAAGTAAACAGAAATAATACATAACATAAAGTCCTGGCAGGCCATCCTACAAGTATGATAGTGAGAAGAAGCCCCAAAACGGAATGCTTTTCTTCCTGATAGTGGTCTCATCCATCCATTCCATCCTTCATTTGCTATAAACCCAACCCTGGTTTCAATGGCAGACAGGCCTGGGGCTTCTATCAAGGGCAGTAGAAGGGAGCCCTGATCCTTTGTACCCTTATAGGCTTGTCAGAGGAATGGAAAACAGTTGCACAGAGCACTTCAAAAGAGAATAGCTGATGTGATATGCTCTAGGCACTATCTAGGAGCTTTATAAATAAGAACCTGTTAGATCTCTACAACAACCCTATGAACTAAGTGGTAGTAGTATCCCCACTTTACAGGTGAGGAAACTGGCAAAGATAAATAAAACGTGCCCACGGTGTTTATACAGCTAGTAAATGCAGAGCCAAAGTTGTCTAGCTCTACATACATGCCTCCCTTTGATATTAATCCAAAAAGAGGCCAAGATCCTAGAAATAGAAATTCTTACTCCAGAACTATTTATAGCCCTTTTCTTTCTTCAACTAGAAGTTGTAGTCCTTAGCAGACCCTAATTGTCTTATCTAAACCAGGGAAGATAAGGTGTAAGGAGGCTTTGAACAGCTTCTGTTAGAAAATGCCTCTGAGTCAAAAAAGGAACCGAAGCACCTTGGCCACTAATCTGGATGCCAGTTTTAAAAATAAGTTTTTCAGAATTGATGCTGCCTTCTGTCAGCATTTTTGGTTTCTAGAAAATCATCTTCCTTAATGTTAAAGAGTTAATATTTATAAAGCACTTAGAATAATATCTGGCACATCTAAGTGAAAAATATGACAAATATATTTTAACTCAGCACCATACAAACCACTTTTCATTTTTTTCATTACTAGCACTAAGTCAACTTCATGCTTGTTTTTTCTTACATACACTACTCACATGTAGCAGTGGTGTATCTTTATTTTTCGTGAGAAGCTAACCATGAAAAAAAAAAACACCTACAAATTATCATCAGAGATGATATTTCCCCTAACATGGCAGTGTTCTTCAAGCTTTTAATGAGTGCTGAATTTTGAAGAGAAGTGCAGAGGTAGACAACATTAAAAATATTTAATAAAATGGAAAGTCCTATAATGATGTATTATTGTAGTGGACCAATCTTCACAAAATGTCTTATTTATAATAAATGCTTTTATTCTGAATGTTTATAGGATGAATCCATGAGGTAATACTGTGGAGTAATAGGTGATAAAACTAGTCCCTGAAATCATACTTATTTCTTTAGAATAGTCCTCTATCCCTGGTCTCTGCTGATCTCAGATAAGCCTGTATTCTGAGAAGAATCTCTTAAAAGCCAAGAAGGAAACAGCCAATCAAAACAGAATTAAGCTCACACATCCATCTGTGAAAATTAGGATAATGGTGTTTTCTAATAACCGGAAGTTTTGTTTAAAAGTTCATATTAGCACACACTAGAAAAATCTAATTAGTCTGTACTAGTTATGTAACCTGGACTTAATTAATTCAGTGTTATAGGATAGACACGAGCCATCATTAAAAAAAATTTGTTTCATCCAACATTTTTAAACATTTGTTTAAAAAGCAAAACATCCATTTTTGCTTTAACAGTTTTATAGTAACAGTTAGCCTAATGACATTTATGAGTTTGAAACATCACCACCTTTGCAATGATGCACAAAGCTCAGAAGTCTTTCACCCCCTCCATTAAGTTTAGGAATCTTTAAATGTTTGTCTTGCAACAGCAGTCAGTTGCGCAAAACTGTCAATTATTGGTTCTCACTTTACTGAGCACTCAGATAACCTGAGGAGCTTTTAAAATTTACAATATCCATGTCACATCCCAAACCAGTTAAGCCAGAATTTCTGTGAGTGGGACCCAGGGATCAGTTTTTTTTTAAGCTGCTGGGTGACTCCAACATGCAGTGCAGCTTTTGAACCACTGGTCTGTGTACTCTGATTTAGATATTGACTTCATGTGGTTCTGCTCCACTGGTTTTTTTTTTTTTTTTTAAGATTTTTTTTTTATTTTAAATTGGGGAAGGGGAACAGGAACAGGACATTATTGGGGAACAGTGTGTACTTCCAGGACTTTTTCCAAGTCAAGTTGTTGTCCTTTCAATCTTAGTTGTTCAATCTTAGTTGCAGGGGGCACAGCCCACCATCCTTTCCGGAGTCGAGGAATCGAACTAGCAACCTGGTGGTTGAGAGCCCACTGGCCCATATGGGAATCGAACCGGCAGCCTTCGGAGTTAGGAGCACGGAGCTCCAACCCTGCCTGAGCCACCGGCCAGCTCTCCACTGCTTTTTGATGATTCAATAAATACACAAAGAATTTCAACTGCTTTTTCTGAGCCCAACGAACTGAGTCAAAGTAAATGAACCAAAATGGTATTAGAATCACAGCATTTCTTTTCTGCTTGCTTATTTCAAGTTCTATCCACACAAAAGTCCATTTATTGTTTTTAAGGTTGGGATAAGTTTTTTATGCTTCTACCCTTTACTATTTACCAGATGAAAAATGCACTCCAATTTTAGAAGGACATCTGAAGTACACCTATATGACTTGTATTTTTTAGCATAACCAATTGTGCATGTTATACACCTTGCACTGCATATGTGTTCTGTTGTCATTTTGACAATGACTCCTGTTTTCAATAGTTTTGACTTCAGTTAGCTTGCAACTTCTAATCATCATCACCTCTCTGCCTTCCACTCCACTGCGTTTTTTTCTCTTCTACGTTTTAATTTAAAAAATACTTTTTTAAATATAGATAACCCTTGCTTCTACATTTCAGTATAAAAACACTTAATTTATAGCTACTGACCAAATATGGCCTTGAGGAAAATAGTAGAGATCACATATTTTTTTCTAAATAATTCATATTTCTTCCTCCAGAATATTTCTTGTGCATACATCTATAACAGGTATCACACCATCTCACTCACTGAGCTGTGAACTTGGACAGGGGCAGTGTTTCACTCATCTTTGCATGAGTATTCCAGTAAACCGCTGGTCATAGCCGACTTCTAAATGTTGGCTGAAATAAACTAATAAAAGCTGCCACTCCCCATACCAGAATTTATGTTTGGGTATAAAATACTCCTTTAAAATTCATACTTAATGTGGCCGACCCAGTGGCTCAGGTGGTTAGAGCTCCATGTTCCTAACTCCTAAGGCTGCTGGTTCGATTCCCACATGGGCCAGTGGGCTCTCAACCACAAGGTTGCCGGTTCAATTCCTCGAGTCCCACAAGGGATGGTGGGCAGCGCCCCCTGCAACTAAGATTGAACATGGCACCTTGAGCTGAGCTGCCTCCCGGATGGCTCAGTTGGTTGGAGTGTGTCCTCTCTACCACAAGGTTGCCGGTTCGACTCCCGCAAGGGATGGTGGGCTGTGCCCCCTGCAACTAACAACCGCAACTGGACCTGGAGCTGAGCTGTGCCCTCCACAACTAAGATTGAAAGGACAACAACTTGACTTGGAAAAAAGGCCTGGAAGTACACACTGTTCCCCAATAAAGTCCTGTTCCCCTTCCCCAATAAAATCTTTAAAAAAAAAAAAAAAATTCATACTTAAATAGGTATGAGTTATGAGGTAGTGATTTTTCTTTTCTTTTCCAGGTTTGTATTTCAGCAGTCGGAAAAGTTTGCAAAGGTGGAAAACCAATACCAGTTACTGAAAATAGAAACAAAGGAATTCCAAGGGCTTCAAAGTAAAATCAGTTTAATTTCAGAAAAGGTAATTATAAACTGGCTTATTTGTGGAGATGTTCCCATTTTTCTTCCCCACTATCACTCTTCTGCCCCAGTTCATAAAATTCTTTTTTCCTGCCTTTTAGACCATTACTATTTTAACTCACTGGACTTCCTAGTACCTCTTTACATTCTCCCTTCAGTCCAATTTAAACTTAAATTACATTTTGGAAAAGCAAGGATTTTATATATATATATATATAACAAATGTTATTGTTTAAAAAGACCGATATGCTCATTTCAATATGACCTCAGTTTTCTATTTAAATATCAAGCATCTAGAGCATTGAAAATATGGCTGGAAGTTAGGTATAAAATTAAAACAGAAAAAGTAAAGATCCATCCGTGTTTTTACTTTCCACTTGGTAAGCACATATACATATGCATATAAGAAGGACTAACCTAAAAATAAATACTGATTTTGTAGCTAAATGAAAATTAAAATCTGTGTCTTTGTTGTGTTTCTTTAAGCTGCAAATGCAGGTGCATTATTTCTGTGATTCTTAAAAATGTGAGACAAAAAATTTTTATCTACCATGTTTCTCAGGAGAGGGTCTGCTATAATCAATAAGGCATCATATGGGACTCACCTGGCTACTCTACTACCGTGTTTCCCCAAAAATAAGACTGGGTCTTATATTAATTTTTGCTCCAAAATACGCGTTAGGGCTTATGTTCAGGGGATGTTATCCTGAAAAATCATACTAGGACTTATTTTCTGGTTAGGTCTTATTTTTGGGGAAACACAGTAGGGACCAATTTATCACTGGGAAACATGCCTTGTTTGTTCATTTACTCACTCACTAACCCTTCGCTCATGCCATAAGGTAGACAAGGACTTGTACTTAGTACCAGGGTGAGCAAGGATGTTACAAAAATAGCCAAAAACAAATAGAGGGTCTGAGTGCAAAAGAGAAAAGCCATGGGCTGAAAATTATGCATCTGCTCGAACATGCCAGGGGATTCAATTGAGCTTGCTGGGGGCGGGGGGCGAAGGGGGTGGATTCTGAGAAGGAGCTGCAAGAGTTGGTATTTTGACCTAGGACTCAAGTTGGAATCTGGTTTTGCTTGTAGTTGTTGGGGGCCCTCAGTGGAAACAAAATGATAGAAAAAATTCCAGGAGATAGACACTTTCTGTACTTAAAAGCTATTAAAAACAAAAGTTGGAGAAAGATTTCCTTTGTAAATGAAAATTTTGGTAGCAATTAAATGCTTTCTGAAATAGACGTTTTAATAATACCATGGGATCCAAAAAATACTCAGTCTTTGCATAGCTCTCTCTTCCAATCTGCCTTAGGAGGAGATTAACAGTGGCTGCCTTTTCACAAAACTGACCCTAATAGCCAGCATAATGCAGTGGGAGGGGAAAACAACTCGACGTGGGCTCTCATCACAACTGTGACCTTGGAAAAATCACTTTACCTTCTCTTGGCCTCCATTTCATCATTTGTTAAATGTGAATAACAAGATTTTTATAAGGATAAGATGAGCTATAGTATAAATGCAAACTCTTTGAAAACTTTCAAGCAATAATAAATTTAAGGTATTATAATAGATCTTTTTTAAAAATGAAAAACTATTAGAATATATTGGCAGCCCATAAATGCTAGCTCTTGTGGTATACTAGTCAGTATATGTTCGCAGATTAAATCTTGAGACCTTATTATCCTGAAAAGTTGATCTTTTCAACCTTTGGGGTCTGCTGGCGGATATTGCCTCCAGTTCATAGTGATGCTCTGAGGCACAGCCCAAACAAGAAATTCCCTTAGGTGAAGAGGAGCTTTCCTCCTCAAAATGCTGCTAGTAAGACAACTCAACCTAACATATTACCAATGTACAAGTATTTCTCAGAACTGCTTTTTAGAGCAACATGTATTACGGCTACATGTGTACGTTAAAATAATTTTTAAACAAGGTTTCAAAGTGGCCTCGTATTATTCAGTAATGTTGCACATGTTCCCAACTATCACCTGAAACTGCTTCAGGTCTTGATTGGGGTGGGCCCAGAAGGTTTATGGCCATTCTTCTTACTAAACATCAAAAAACATATTCTTTATACCCTGAGATAAGGGAACTGCAAAAATGCATAGGACATGGTCTCTTCTCTAAGGAACTTAGAAGCTCTCCTATCTTTACTTGGCTCATTCATCAGTCTGTTAAAGAGTCAGATTTCGGAGTCACTTCTAAGCCTTTCCTCACTGACCTCCAGACTTCTGATCTCTCCTCTCAGCATCCATTTTCCAGGGCTAATTCTGTCATGACACGCATCATAATCTATTGTGATTTGTTTGTGTGTGTGTTGTTTTAATTCGTTTCCTTTACTGCTCTTTAGAGCAAATGCCATTTCTTTTATCTCTATATGCCTACCAACTAATAATTGAACAGAGGACACTCAATGAGTCTTATTAGTACTCCAGAATATATGATGTAAAAAATCTAAAGCACTAGCTCCACTCTCAAATTGTAAAGCCAGAGGCTATACTATATATTTTATATACAGGGTCTAGCACAAGGTCTGGCACAGAGCGAACACTCAAAACTTCTTGAATTATATGTGCTAAGTGCCAAATAGGTGGCAGAGACATAATACAATATGTGCTATAGGAGTTCAGGCTGAGGAGCTGAGATTGGGTCTGAGCCTTAAAGGAAGGACAGACCTTAGCTAAGCAAAGAGGAGGGAAGAATAGCATATAGAGAGATTATGGAACTTGGCACTTCATCTTAGAAGTATTAGGAAACATTGTGAGGTTTTTCATGTTGTACCATAACGTGCATAGCAGTTTTTAAAAAAGCTTAATCTGGCTGTGGTGTGTAGGATGATTTATAGAGGAAGTAACTAGAAGCAGATATTAGACAATACTTCTAGAATACTTTCCTTGATCATCCAACTCTGGTTTGGATGCCCCCTGTAAGTGCTCCCGTAGTTCTTCCCGTCATTGAATACGTAGACTTGGCTTTCTGCCTAATTAAACTAAGCTGCTTGAGGGCAGAACTGTATTTTGTACAGTATTATATCTTCAATACAATGCTGCAAACGTGATAATATTCATTTCTAAGCCTTTTTGTAGTCTCTATGGCTGTTATCTATGTGTGAGTATAGACTAAGAGAGGTCCACCACCTGGCCCTTCTATTTTCCGGACACATATTAGGACAAGCCAGGAGCTCTCCATAATTTGCAGATACTTAGAACACTTTACTATTTAACATGAGTTGTCTCACTAAACTGGTTTTTTATTCATTTTTGCCTTTGTGATATCTGTAAGATCTGATCTGGTACCTTCTCTGCAGAGTTCAGTCAATGGTTTTTTTTTTCAGACAGAAACTCTTCCATAATCTTTGAATTTAGCAAAGTTAAATTTTATAACTAAGTTACACTTTCTAAAAAAGCCAAATAACCATAAAAATGATAACTAAGTCGCTTTCCATTAGAGTAAAAAAGAGGGGAATGTGATATACTTCCGGATCCTTTAACATTATTTTTCACTTGAATACCCTCCATGAAAATGTGCAAATATTTAGGATTACAAGTTCAGGTGTATGTATATGTTTCTACCATATGTAGAAACATGTTTCTACATATGTTTCTACCATATGTTTCAACAATTATGGTGCTAATCGGTTTTAAATTTGTTTAAAATTGTTAAGACATATTTTAAGTATGTTAAAGTAATAAATGTTTTTGTCAATATGATTCTGACATACTTGGATATTTTAGACATCTTCAGAATGTGATTGTTAAAGTGTGTTTCCCTAATTGAAAAGTTATTAAGTAGCCTTGGGAATTGTTTTGTGTTATAAATGCAGCTTGAGTCTACTGAAAGTATCCTGCAGGAAGCTACATCGTCCATGTCTTTGGTGACTCAGTTTGAGCAGGAACTATCCAGACTCCAAAGTATCATGCGTGACATTCAAAATAGTGAAGAGATGCTCACTCAAAAGATGCAAAGCCTTAATGAGAAATTCCAGAATGTTACGAATTTCTGGAAGAGAAGCCTAGAAGAAATGAATGTTAATACAGACATTTTCAAATCAGAATCAAAATATGTACATTCTCAAATTACTGTCCAAATTAACTCAGCTGAACAGGGAGTAAAATTGCTCACTGAAAGGCTAAAAGATTTGGAAGACAGCACGCTAAGAAATATTAGAACAGTAAAAAGACAAGAAGAAGATGATCTTCTGCGAGTAGAGGAGCAGCTTGACTCTGATACAAAAGCAGTGGAAAAGTTGGAAGAGGAACAGCATGCTCTCTTTGCCCGAGATGAAGACCTGACGAATAAACTTGCCAACTACGAACCCAAAGTTGAAGAATGCAAGACACATTTGCCAACCATTGAAAGTGCTGTTCGCTCTGTTCTCAGAGTCTCTCAGGATCTGATAGTGACAGAAAAGAAAATGGAAGACTTAACTATTCAGATGTTTAATATGGAAGATGATATGCTGAAAGCAGTATCTGAAATAATGGAAATGCAGAAAACCCTTGAAGGAATTCAGTATGATAATAGCATATTAAAGATGCAAAATGAATTGGATGTTCTGAAAGGAAAAGTTCATGATTTTGTAGTATATTCAAGTACAAAAGAAAAAGGGACTTTAGAAAACTATAATCTAGAAAATAAAGAAATTGATAGTGATTTTTAAATGCACTACATTTATTTCGATGAACCATATTATACATAAATTGTTCTGTGTTTTTGTGTTGATAAATTGCCTCATTTTATCCTACATTGTTGGAAAAGAAGTGAGATGTCCACACAAATGGGTTATCCAGATAATCAAAGCTTATCTTTTTAAGCAATAAAATATTTCATTTTAACCATTTTAATAGAAATATTTCTAAAGTATATATTTGTCTACTTTTAAAAGTAATATTAATACTATAAAATGCTTTTCTAGTAATTAATGGGCATCATCATGAATTTCACCTGTTTGACCCAAATATATTAATGTGTCTAGGAGTATGTACCTCCTCACTAAATGACCCCAGTTTGCTATATTTCAAACCTTATATCTACTTCATACCCCTTTTTTGTCACCTGAAAAGGTAACCCACTGTCAGGTCAGTTGGTAATGTGCCAGTCTCAGCCAGCTCTTCGTTTCCTTTGTAATTGACTGCAGGCTAAGAATCCACACAACCAAGTTCATGGGAATTTTGTCTAAAATAAAAGATAGCATGCTTGATGGAGAGCCTGGGTCCTTTGCTATGAATTAATATGCACTTCTTGAAAACTGTGGCACCTAGGAAACATTTTTCCTTCTTATTAAGGTTCTAAACTGTGTTATAGATACTTGTAAGAATTTATAAATAAGAGTAAATATATTTTCATTGGACGCTTTTCCTACAAATTAAGTGTGTATGCTTTGAAGTATGGACTTTCAGAATATTTTTGTATACCTGTGTTGTTTTTTTAAGGTTCTGACTGTGTTGCAGACTCTTGAGTTTGCTAGATACATGATCTCTAGATAAACTATGCGTATTCTACTTAAAATAAAAATATACCAACGAGCCTGTGGCCTATTTTAAAGAGGAAAAAACAGCCTAATGAGTAATGGTGACAATTATGGTTAATTAAAAGTATGTCATTATTTTAAAGAATCCCCAAACTAATTACCAAACCAAATTTCTTTTACATAGTGATTTTATTTTACTCAAAATTATATAATGGAGTCACAAGGAATAAGACATGGACGTACTGAGATGAGATTAAGCAAAGGTCTAGACATAATTTTCTAATAATGATCATCAGAAATGTGCAGGATGGGGGAGCACATAAGACTTTTATTGGTAAACTGATGTGTCAAGAGTGTCCAAGCTTGCTGTTGAAAACTGAGTCAACTGCATATGGAAGTACTGTTCTTTCTTGTTTCTTCTTACCAATAACCAACTATAGTCCCAGTTTTATAATGCAATTTCAGTGGAATTAAACACAAAGAACTTGAAAGCAGTCAGTTACAAAAGAATTAGTTGTGGACAGGTAGTTTTATTATGTAAATTTGTACATTTTAGGAAAAATCCCCAAAAGTTCTGTGGTAGACAGCCATGGGTCATAAAAAAAAATAACCTGGAAAACTGCTACTATCAAAGGGCATAGCATTAATTTCTAGAATCTTAACATTAAATTTCTTGACTTCTGAATGTCTAAGTTCTTATCTGTGTGCACTGACAAACTTCTATTTGTTTCCTTTTATTTTCATGCTAATAAAATAGATTATACAGTTAGCTGGAACTTTGCTTTTTCAACCTTTGTCCTGTCAGGGCAGATGTGATCTCTTGTACTCTTCACTTTTTATTTTTTTGGCCTATCACCATATTTGATACATTATTATTATTGTATATATCATAGTAATGGTTACAGAAAATAAATGAAAACAGATGGTCACTGTGCTCTATAGTGACTGTTACAAGGAAAATAAAAACTGCCTTTCTCCAAGTATTTCATGAGAAAGCTATGTGTGTGTGTATATACACATGTATATATTCCTTTACTCAGAGGTTTCCTTATAAAAAGTTGTCATTAGAGAGTTTCAGATGTACCTAATTTGTCTTCCTGTTTTTCACATTCAACACAAATACTTGAAATTTCAAAAACTTCCCTGTGTACCAAATATTAAATCTTATATTTAGGAAAGATTACCATATTCTAAGATACCTTTTTTTGTATCTTTGTAATTGATAATAAATTTTATATCAGTCGATTTCTGAGAAAGTACTGGGTCCAATTTTTTTAGTTAAGACATATAAATCACTTATAAAACAGACGCCTAAGTTTTAACTTTTGGATGTAAAGTTTCAATGTATCTTTATGTTAATATCGCCTTAAATTTTGTTTAATGATTAGAAGCTGATGACTAAGTGTACTTTTATATTTTATAAAGAAAAATGTTGATTTATTAGCCTGTATGTTTCCATAGAAAATTAAACTCTTAAGATACAAAGTTAATGGCATTATTTTTAATCTCAACATAATTGTAGACCTTTGTGTGAATCCATAATCTTGATCACAGCTTAAAATAATGATGCTGTAAATTCACCAAACACACACACAAAAAAACTTTTCTTTATAGACTTAGTTCATATTTGCACAGTTGGCAAAAGCTATGCAAATTCACCCAGTATCTATTCAGCTATGAACTATTAATTTAATTCAAATCAAAGTTTTCCATCCCAGCTTTACACATCGCGGGAGGAGAGAACTAACATTTTGGAGCCTATTATATGTCACCGCTAGGGGTCTCCATTCATCGCCATCATATTGACAGCTCCATGTATTGAGTACCTAGCATATCCCAGTCTTTGTGCAATGCACTTTGCATGTGTTATTACTAATGCTCACCACAGTTTTGCTAGCTATGGAGACCCATTTTACAAATGAGGAAATTGAAATACAGGAAGATAAGAAATCTTGCAATCATAGTGCAGGGTCTGTCCAATTGCAGAGGCCACTGACCTCCCACTATTCTAATGAAACCTGCTGCTGTTCAACCAGGGGAAGAAAAAAAATCACGAGAAATATGTCAGTGGAACTATCTTGAGAATTTAAAAATCTGTTTAATTCAGCCAAAGTTGGTGGAAGCCAAATGGCAACTGCCATGTTACCATTAAACTAGATTGTAAGTCATTCAAAAGTTGTAAGTGACCTGAAATTGTTTGGGCCTTAGGCATAGGAAGGAATCAATGTTTAGGGAAGAGTGGGAAAGCAGTGGTGGAGAAAGAGCTCTAGATGGGAATCTTCTAATCTAGGCTTTGCCACTAACTGTTTTGGGCACCTGATTTGGGGGCTGTTTTTAATTTGTAAAATGAGGTATTGTATCAAATAATCTAAGATCCCTTCTGGCTTTAAGTGGTTTTAGATTTTAGAGATCAGTACAATTTTCAGGTCATTTATTGCAGTTCCTAAAGGATCTTTAGGAAGATCCTTTAGGAAAGTTTTTGGAAGATCAGTTGGACCCAGAAATCATTCCTTTCAACCATGTTGCTGTGCTGTAGACCCAGACAATAGTTAACCATTACAGGACAGCATCCAGCTTAGCACTTTGCATATGTATAGGAACTTGGTAAATATTCAAATTACTGGCTGAATCTTTTGAGCTACTGATAGACTCTCCAACTCTTCTATCCATCCTGGGCAAGTAGCTTAAACAAGCCATAAGTACTGTTTTTAAATAATTAAGTAAAATAATTTCTAGACTATTCCTATACTGTATTGAGTTTGTATTTTAGTGCAGATCAACAGAAGTTCATGATAAATTCCTTTTATAAGCTACCAAGTGAAACAAAGCTTGCTAGCAGTTTCTTAATTATCTGATCCTTCTAAGAATAAACTTAGCTCTTTCTGAGGTGCCATAATTGTGTAACGCTGTTAAGCTACATTTACTCTACCAGAGTAGATACATTACTAAATGATAACCTAGTAATGAAACATAAAAATAAGCCATCTCCTTTTACCCTTGGAGATCCTTTCAGCAAATACACTATTGCAAAACGTTTCCCTTAAAAGGCGGCTTTGCAGTCACTACTTGATTTCCTTCCTGTTTGGCTGTTTCTCATTGTCATACCCACAATAACATTTTTACAATCTAACTTCTCTCTCAAAAAAAATTGGGGACCACCTCCCCCACCAGTAATTAATGTAGCATAAACCTATTGAGGAGAGAAATCCTAAACTATATTTTGAAACCAAACATATATGATGAGGCAACAGCTTGTCATTCCTTTGCAACTATATAGCTGCTCCTTTTTAAAGCTGCCATAAAAGTAATAGTACAGGCATATTAAATTTTTATTTGCATTAAACAAAACTAAGTAATGTTACCAAAATCTCAAAAGTTTAGCTGAGTAAACCAAGCAAACGCAATTTAAGAAAAGTGATTCATGAAAAACATATTGAAGAAATGTACAATCAGTTTGGAAAAAACTTGATGTCTTTAAACAGCATATCGTTTTTAGGCCTGCATATTTGCTTTTTATTCCATATTTTTTCTGAATTTTAAAAAATCCATTATTGATATTGTTTTTCCCCAAACTACAAACTGTGAAAGCAGAGACTGTTCTTGATCATATTAGCAAATGTTGAATCAAACTGGTTTTGATTCGTACAAAACTGTAGACAATCTCTATTTTAAAACAATGCTTTCCTAGAAAATGAGCTGAAAAATGTGCAAAAGCCAAACAATTGACTTACACATTATAACTGGAATTCCTTTTTTCCATGTAATCACGATGGATATGTATCTTTGGACACAAGCTTTAATATATTTTATATTTGTCTTTAATTTTTTTCTTCATAGTTGAACACACAATCCATAGTCTTAATCTTCTGATTGAAGCTTAATAGTCTTACCTGACAATTCCTATCTTTATTATTTTAATTGAATAAATATTTGACATATAACGTTGTGTAAATTTAAAGTGTACAACGTGTTACTTTAATAGATTTATATATTCAGCTATGGAAAGGATATCTTGCCATTTGTGATAACATGGATGAAACTGGAGCACATTTAATTTTCAATTTTGTATCCTTTATGAGATCCACATTCTCACTATAATTAACACTTTAATTTTCCCTTTTTCATCTAAATTTTATTAACTTATGGCACAATGCAATAAAATTTCAAGTATTCAAAATACAGTAACTCAACTTCCCCAATACCTCTATATAAACACACACCAGCAACAAAAACTACAACGTGAAATGTTGCCAGGCACTTTTGCGGCTCAAAATGTTCATCAGTTAACATGTCGGTGTTAAACCAAAACAATTCAGATACCAGTATACAATGGAGATGGTGAGGAAGCAGGACAGCTCTGAAACATACAGGAGTTGAGAACCACTTGTATTTGGAATCATGGAATTTTAGAACCTTGGATAGTTTTTGTTGTTTTGTTTGCTTACATGTCTGTCTTCTCTACTAAACTAATAAACTGAGTTGAAGCCAAAAACATAAGCTGTACATGTCTTTGTATCTCTCACACTACGTATGCCTAATAACGTATTAGGAACTTAAGAATTAACTGAATTATTCAAGGTCTAATGGATAGATACCCCAGGTAATTATTTATAGTAGTAATGGAACAATAAAGTGTATACACAGTCTTGGACGTTGGTCCCTTCATTCTAGCACATCTTACAACTATAAATAACTTGTGTTTCAGAAGTTATGTTGCCTTGTCTAACCCCCCTCCAAATCTACCGAAGCTCATCTAAAGGAGGCTTCCTCCTCCCTCTCCAGCCACTGAAAAACAAGTCATTGTCTAACATTTTAGCTCATTTTGTCACTGTCTAGAGGACTGATGGTACAAAAACAACAGAAAAATGTCACTTCCAATGATCTTTTATATTTCCTTCTTATTCATTAGTAATAAACTTAATACATCTTTACCAAATGCTTTCCAGAGGAGCAGTGAAGTTGTGGTTAAAAATAACAAAATTTAAGTTGAATTTTAAATGTTAAGCTTTTAATCAATTTAATTATTGTGGTATATTTTCTTATAGTGTCAGAAGTCTGAAGCTATCATGGAACAATTGAAGTCTTTTCAAATAATCGCTCATCTAAGGCGTCTACAGGAGGAAATTTATGAGGTGAAAACTTGGTCCAATAGGATAACTGAAAAACAGGACATATTGAAAAACAATTTGACAACTCTTTCTCAAGATGTTACAAAAGTAGACCTAAGTACAACTTCCATGGCAAAAGATGTTGGTCTCAAGATTACAACTATAAAAACAGATATACGACGTATTTCAGGTTTGGTAACTGATGTAACATCATTGACGGATTCTGTGCAAGAACTAGAAAAAAAAATAGAAAAAGTAGAAAAAAATACAGTAAAAAACATAGGTGATCTTCTCTCAAGTAGCATTGACCGAACAGCAATGCTCCGAAAGACAGCATCTGAAAATTCACAAAGAATTAACTCTGTTAAGAATATACTTTCGGAGCTAAAGAATGATTTTAACAAGCACACAGATATGTTTTTAAGCTTAGAAAGTGACAGAGCTAAAGTTCTGAAGACAGTGACTTTTGCAAATGATCTAAAACCAAAGGTGTATAATCTAAAGAAGGATTTTTCCCGTTTGGAACCATTGGTAAATGACTTAACACTACGCATTGGGAGGTTGGTTACTGACTTACTCCAAAGAGAGAAGGAAATTGCTTTCTTAAATGAAAAAATATCTAATTTAACAATAGTCCAAGCTGAAATTAAAGACATCAAAGATGAAATAACACACATTTCAGATATGGATTGATTTTAAATTACTCAGACTGAAGTAACTTTTTTAAAAAATGGTACCTCTTGTCATGTTATAAAAAGACCAGTAAGTCAGAAATAAGTGTTAGAGTAATACCATTTTTTTTATTTGATTCAATTTTGTACAGCAAAAATAAAATTTTTTAAAGGGTTGAGCATTTGATTCTTCAAAATGAATGTTAAAACATATACTTGCAACTTTATATAGAAAGAACCTTATGCATCTCACACACTAATAAGAAGAAGCAGGATCTGCCAGCCTAGCACTGGGAAATTCAGATGGGGCAGGATCTGAACCCCTACGTACCCTCACTGCCAGGGAGCACAGGATGTGTGGTTGGGGCCCTAACTGGATCTTGCTCACCACATTCAGAGTTAAAAAGAGGTAATTGATTAGATAATATCGGAGATAAGCACTGTTGGGAGTGGCTGACTCTCCCCACCCCCTCACCTTTGGGTTGCACAATATAGATATATCCAACTCCACAGGGCTCTTCTTACACTGTAATAGACACTCCTCCCAGCAAGAGGTCATGTCTGCATTACTTTTCCCTGAAGCGGGGATTTGCTCTTCTGGGACTTCTGATGTGGCCAAGAGCATAGTGAAAGTGATGCTATATGACTTCCAAGACAGAATCCTAAGACTCAGCTTCTGCCTGGCTCCACTGTGAAGCCCTGAAGTCCAGCTGCCCTGAGCTGTAGATGTTGAGGAAAGACTGAGCCACTGATAGGGATCCCTCCAACCTGGATGAGTGAAAAAGCCTTTGGAGATGACCCCGGAGCTACCATCTGACTGTAACTTTGACACACAGACCCAGAAGAATCCAGCAGAGACGCTCCTGAATTCCTGACCCACAGAAAGCTTAAAATTATAGAACCTCAAACTATTGCATTTCAGATGATTTATTACACATCACTGGTGATGCTAATTTACCATAGCCACTGGCTCGGGCTCAGACTGCCGCTCTTTTACCAGTTTGGCTCAAATTTGCACCCTAACCCTGTCTGCAACCCAAGTAAAGATTGGAACCTTAAACAAGACCAGGTGATAATGATATAGAGAAGTTAACATGCAGTTACCATGTTTCCCCGAAAATAAGACCTCGCCGGACCATCAGCTCTAATGCGTCTTTTGGAGCAAAAATTAATACAAGACTGGGTATTATATAAGACCTGGCCTTTTATTATAGTAAAAAAATGAGTATTAATTTTTGCTCCAAAAGACGCATTAGAGCTGATGGTCCGGCTAGGTCTTATTTTTGGGGAAACACGCAAGATGCATCCAGTTTCTAAATTTAGTTGACTGACCTTACAATATGGATTTGTAACAAAAACATTTCTCTCCCTGATGAGACTCCTTGAAAGTTATTTTCCTGAGGCCCCACCTGTATATTTTACACAAGAGATTGTCAACCCAACCCAGATACTATACACAAAGGCCTCAAGGTAAAATGTAATCAGATTTGAAAAACATTTAACTATATTGTGAATTGGACTTTTATACTTCCTAACCAAAAACTAAGAGTGGCTTACTTCCTAGAAGCTATAAAATTAGTTTAGGCTTAATTTGCAACCAAATTTCAGATGATCAAGTATGCCAGAGTGTTGCTTTCCAGTGGCATTCACCTACTTCAGTTCACAAACAGGTATCATTATTAAAACCAAAACTGAAAAATAGCTTATGGTAATTTTTTTGTAATTTTAAATCAGATTTGTGTGAAGACAATTAAGTTACCTGAAACAGTTTTCAGCTATGGATTGCTTTGGTCCTTTAAAAAACTATCATTTTAAGAATCAGCCTAATTTAAGATTACCTTCTTTTACAAATAAGGATTAGCCAACTCAGGATTTTAAATAGTAAATGGTACAAAAATTTGACTATATGCCAAAATCAACTTGTTAAAATATAACCACAAATATTTGTCCATATTTAAACTACAATCAAATCAAGTTTTTGAAAATTTAAGGTATTTCCTAAAAATATAGGAACTCCCGAGTGACAAAACTTGAAACACATGAAAATTTATGAGTAGGGATAAGAGTATTCAACCAACAATGGTTAGTTTGCATTTTTTCCTCAAGGTCTTAACTTATACTAATTATTCCCATTTTAGGGTTAAATCTTTAAAACTAGTTTTAAAAATAATGATCAAGTCACAGACAAATCATGAATAGCTGGGTTTATTTCAACAGCAAGTTTGAAACTCTTGCCTTAGGCATGAGTACTACAGTCATTATATCAGGAATAGACAATTTCCCACACTGTGAAATATATAAAAGTTCCTTTAGCACTTTCCTCAACACTGACCAACAAGCCGATTCAGTCCGTATTTGCTTTGCTCCATCTACTCAGTTAACCCAAGCTTCTTCTTCAGAGACTCTGGCATCTCAGGTGGAGGAGGGCGCGGGAGCCTGAAGTAGACCTTCACGGAGTCATAGATGAACCACTGCAGTGCAGTCAGAGTGCCAATCATGATGATACGGGCAAAGAGTCCCTTCCAGACACCTGGTTGAAATACAAAACATGAGTGAAAAGGGTACTATACCCAAAAGTGTTATTTCCTTTCTTTAGAGGAAAAACAATCCTACCTTTAAATCCAAGTCTCTGGAGGACCTGAGAAGCACTGCTACCTTTCTCTTTATTCAACACAGACACCACAGAATCAGCAGGGTGAGAAACAATTGCACAGAAGACTCCAGCTGAAAAAAGTCAAAAACATGATTCAATACAGGGTTAAAAAAAAAAAAAATCGTATCATAGCCAACCTTTTCAAGACTAATAAAATTTTCTTCTAGTGCTTAAAAAGTATCAGATTTAGAATGAGACTGACAAGGTTAAAAAGCAGTCTGCCCCAATCCTTCAAAAGTTTTTATATTTCAGATTTTAATCAACACCTTGTCTTAGTATTACAAATTTATTCTTGAAAAACTAAAGAAACAAACAAAACAATGGTGCAGCAGTGAAATCAGTACATTCCCAAGCTTAATCATGACATGCAAACCATGAAACAATTCTTTCAAGAACTACTTAGCAAGTATTTATGACTACTGAATGGCATATGAAATGCTATGGGAAGACGTAACTTCTCTGGAATATTTTTTCCTCACAAAATAGGTCAACAATGGAAAAAATTATTTGTCTTTAATTTCACAGATAAGTGTGTCCTAAATAATTCATACCTATGTAACCTGCCACAAATGTTACAACCAGCTGCTCGGCCTTTGTACATTCACTTCGGGGCTTAGGAACCACAAACTTGTACAATGCTTCAACAGTACGTTCAAAGCAGGCGAATTTCATCATGGTGTATGGTATCTGTCTCATCCAGAGTGGAGCAACCCCCTTGTAGAATCTAGGAAATCAGGAGACTTATTTTACCCAGTTGCATATACTCATCTAGCAGAAATTTCTATCACTAACACAGTGTCCGCACACCAGTCAAGTCCTGATAGCAAAAAATGGCAGCACAATTGCATGTCATTTCCATCAGAACCTAAGACTAACATGCAGGTGTATTTATCTCACATGCCAATGACTCAAGCACCTTTGACTGTACAACCAGAAAAGTTGCTGGATGTTTCCTGACTGGAACTACAAGAAACAAGAAGTTTACTAGTAGAACTCAGTTCAAGATTGGCATCCACAAAGGTGGATCTAAGGAAGCATGTTGTGGCCTGACTACATGCAAATTCTTAACTGTGAACACAAATGAGAATTCTAATAAGGCCTCCCCAAAAGTTAACAGTTCATGTTTAGGTCAAATATCAAGTCATTTGTAGACTGACAAATGGTTCCTACTTTAGAAAAAATTCTTAATTCAGGGCTCAGGCCACGTGTAACTTATCCCTGCTCCTGGAGTTTATGTTCTATGTAAGAGGTTGGGGGTGGGAATAGACGTTAAACATTAAAAAGGAAAAAAAAAAAGTCTAGTAGGCTTAATGCTAAAAAATGCAGTTCCCACAAATGCATATTTTTATACTATAAATTTAGGCAAATGTTTACTTACGCATTTAAGCCTTCTTCCTTATACATTTTCGGCGCTGCATCTCTCAGAGTGTTGGCATAACCTGGTTGGGTTTGAATTCGAACCTTAGCAGCTTCCATAGGAGCCAGGGCAATGTCAGCAAAGAATTCAGCACTGGCAGAGGCGGCCAAATACAGTGATGTACGCCAAAGATAGGTGTTCTCCTAATTGAAAAACATGAGGAGGGACATAAATTGCTGTTGCCTTAGCTGTTTTCAACTTAAAGGGACAGTTCTAGAAACAGTTAAAATTTCAGACTTTTTAAAAGTGTTTCATTATCATACAGTTCATAGATAACACAAGGATGAATATGTTTATCTCATATCTTCATCAACCACAGTGCTATGTGAATTTTTTTTTAATACGTAGGTGCCAAGGACGGCTGGTCCTTAATAACCCAAAGGAATCTGTGGAGGAGAAACTATCCCACGAGTGACCACTACTGGACCCTTGTGCTAGATCCAGTTAAATCCTGGCCAAAACTGAGGATGCTTTCTGAAAATATCCTCAGAGTCTGTCTGATCAACTTCTCCTCAATGCCCCAGGCATGCTGGTTCTGTTGCCGTCCCAGGCAAGCATGCAAGGCACTTTTCCCCTTACCTGGGGCAGGTCATACCCCAGTACCCTCATTTATCTTGCCCTGTCCTATATAACCCCTAGTGCCTGCCACGTGGTGCGCAGAATATCCATGACTCACCTTGCCAAGCCCAAGATGCACCTCGTGATATAATGGAGTGAGTTGTCAATCTCTTTGGACTCTCAACCCAGGCAAATTTTAACTAACAGAATCCCAGAATCCTTCTCTTTAAAAACCGCACAAATTCAACTTATTTGGAAAGCAGCAGTGTATAACAAAAAGAGCACTGAAATCTAATGATGTACATGTTCTTTTTCTCATCCTCTCCGCTAAAAGAGGCTTAGGAACAGAAATGCTCATCCATTCTAAGACCATTTCCTCAGTTCTAAAAAGGTGGGTCAGACAAAAATCTAAGGTCCTTCTGGTCTTAAACTTTAAGTTAAACACTCAGGACTTTCAATTTCAAAGTTAACTCACACACCTCTCCAAGCATGTTGCTGTACAAGACTTTGAAGACTTCATAAAAGCCAAACTTGCAGAGACCCTGCATAGAGTAGCCAATGAAAGTCGGAGCCCATCCTTTAGCCAAACCACGAACACCATCCTCTTTAAGTGTAACTGAGAATCCATTAAATATGCCCTTGTACTTTTGGGGGTCCACCTATATTTAAAACAAGAAAAAAAAGTAATTAAATGTACCAAAAAGCTAACTCTTCTCATAAATATTTAATTTTGTTATTAGTTTTTCCTTTTGGTTCTAAAATAAACTTTAATAACAAAAAAGGTAGGTAAACACAAGCTCATGCATGATATCAGGTTAATATCTAAAATTATCTTTGTGAATATAACTTTTTGTACATTAAGGTCTAGCTTTCTTTTAAAGTCTTGGAGGGTTAGTTAAAATGGTAAAACTCCTACAAAAATACATAATAAAACAGACTCTAACAGGTTTTTTTACCAACCAACTCTACCACTTTTAAAAAATTAATGTTAAAGCTACTGCCTAAATAATAGATAAATCTACAGGTTTATCTTGGAGATACTGCGGGTTCGTTTCCAGACCACCACAATAAAACGAATTATTACAATAAAGCCAAGTCACACAAATTTTTTTGGTTTCCCAGTGCATATAAAAGTTATGTTTACACTGTACTGTAGTCTATTAAGTGTGCAATAGCATTGTCTTTAAAAAAAGTATACATACCCTATATAATAAATACTTTACTGCTAAAAATGCTAACCATCACCTGAGCTTTCAGCGAATCATAATCCTTTACTGGTGAAGGATCTTGCCTTCCTTTAAAAACAAACAATCAAAAAACCCCTGCAATATCTACTAAGCATAATAGAGCGGAGTGCAATAAAGCGAGGTCTGCCTGTATATCCCTGCTATAGGCTAGCCTATTAAGATTATACTATAAAGTTTTGTGAACTTAAGACAAACTAAATACAAGTTAAAAATGTACATCAATGCAATAATCTGTCTTTTGACATAAATTCACTTCAACAGACATGCATAAAAAATTTTAGCGAAGGTATATTTCAGATCCATTCCATTAACTAAATGGGAAAATATCTCACTGTTTCTGCCACTACTAAAGGGCTGGTATACGTCACCTTCCTTTCCCTAATATTTCACCTTCCTTTCTTTTAGGTAAGTAGACTTCTAAATCTGCTTGGAATAAATTCTGACGTTTATTTTTGTTGCAATAATCCTAATTAAAATATTCTAATTGTAAAAAAAAACTTTTATGTAAGTGAATATACAAGCTATACCCACAAATGCTAAGATACTGAGTGTATTTTTTAATCTACAAAGTGCTCTCTGCCTTAATCAGTAAGAGATATAAAGTTAGTTTACATACTACACAAAGAATGATTACCCACTCTGATATGTAACTGCTCATAAAATGACTATTTGTAGTATAAAGAACCAGTAGGCCTTGAAGAGAACTCGAGCCAGAATTCACCCCAACCGCAAAAAACATTTATAGCCAGAATCTGAGCTCCAACAATCTACCCACACTCTTATTTTAAAAGAGGCATTTCTTAGATATAAAACACTAATTAAAATAAGATCATGAGTTGAAGAAATTCAGGTTTGGTTTCCTACTAAAGTTTCTAGTGGTTGTGGTATCTTCAAATTCTTCTCATTTGTGAAGTCCTTCAAGACTTGGAATTAAATCACACACAAAAGATATGTTCAACGATGTCATCTCAATACAAACCTGCATTCGGCATTTCACTAAATCCAGAGGAACGACTGCAGTGTGTGTCAGACCACAACTTAAGACCCCACCAAAGCCACACAGTGCATAATACTTCATGGAGCCATATTCACAACTGTACTCTGTAATAAGACAAGACACACCATGCATTTTAATATAAAACTCATGTTACTGGTTATCAACTTACCTCCTGGATAGTTAGGTTTCCACACAGCTTGTTAGTAGATGACTACATCTTATATCGTAACAGCCATGCTTCAACTATATGCTTTATTTAGCCCAACATGCAAAACAAACCTGCATTCTGCATTTAACCAGATCTAGAGGAACCAATGCTGTATGTGTTGTGCCACAGCTAACAATTCCTCCAAGTCCACAAAGGATAAAGAATCTGCCAGATCCATAGTCACAGCTATACTGCTCTGTTTGATTGAAAAAAAAATCAAGTAAGTATATCTTCAGAGAAGATTAAGGCCATGGGAATAAAAGAGAACTATGCTTCCCTGTGAAATAGTACAACTGAATAGCTTTGGCCACCTGTTTACAATTAAGTTGAAAGATGCAAGTTTCCCTCCTAGTGGGGGTAACAAGAAATTCACTGCCAAAATCAAAACAATCACTTAAAGATTATGAAGAGAACCTCTGCGATAATAACGATCTCTTATTATACCATATTAATTAAAAAATCGTTTTCTGTATTAATAGCTTTGCCAATTAAAATCAAATTTCAAATTATTAATCGCTGATAACAGTTCAGAGTACAAATCAAATTAAGAAAGAGCACTCGACATGTAAAAGTTTGTATACTTTGATGTTTACCCCAGCCACTAACCACTACTAACCCCACATTTGGATTCCTATAGCAAAAAACTAGAGAAACAAATCCCTGCAACCAAATATATTTACATACTACACAAATGACATTAGCTTTAACTTTCTAAACGGAAAGACAGAAGGCTAGTGCAAGGATTTTTCATCCACACTAAAGACATAACACATACATGATTTAAAAAAAATTAATTTTACAGGTACCATGTAGATAACATTTTTAGGACTCCTACCAATTCGGTTTTCTGGTTTCTCTGTACTTACACTCCACTGGGATTTGAAATATACACAATTCTGTTCGAGTTGGATTTAACCAAGAATCCTAAGAAATAAGACCAAAGGGATCCCTACCAATTATTACCTCCTTTCTATCGCCTATCTGAGGCTGCAAGTCGCCTCCTTTACCAACGGTAATAAAACAGGAGACCCAGTTATCTCATATACCTTGGGTCAACTAATATTAGACTTCGGAAATGCATAAAGGAGAAGGGAGTATTTTTAAGAAGAGAACTCAAGAGAACAGATAATACAGTTAAAACTGCAGGGAACCAGTGGTTAGGAAGGAGACTTTACCCAATACTTAAGTCTGCTGACCAAGCGGGCTCAAGGCACAGAAGATAAGGCGCTAGTCAAGGCCTCTATGCCTACATTCCCTCGAGGACGTGGAGGTCACGGAGAGCTGTGCCTTGGCCCTTCCACGCCCTTGAGGGAGGGCCAAGGATCAGACACCCAGCGTAGGGTGGACATCGTCTGGCAAGCAAGTGAGCGCCGTCCTGCAGCGCAGCGGGCTGGGCGCGTCCTTCCCTGTCCTCCAGGCCATCAAGGCCAAGCAGACCACTAGTGGACATAACGACCGTATCTGGGCAGGGTCTGACCTCACCTTCCACAGCTGCGGCTGCCAGGTTGCGGGAGCGGCGGGGCGGGCCCTGGGGCCCGACCGGGCTGCTGCAGGGGCCCGCGAGGCCATCATGCACGAGCTGCAGGTGGGGCGCGTTGAAGGGGTTCGCCCGCGCCAGGTGCGCCACGGACGAGAACATCTTCCTATGGGAAGAAGGACCGACAGTCAGAGGAAAGGCAAAGGGAGCCGTCAGACCGGCCAAAGTCAACCCCGACCCAGGCCTTCCCTTTTCCCGCCTCCGCGTCCTTGAGGAGGTCACGGCTCCCCAAAAGACGAGGCTGACCGGGCCTACAGCAAAAGCATCGTCCCACAGGAGGTCCGCGCTCCGCTCCCTGTACCTGCCGCGGGGAAGGCCAGGCCACACTCACTCCCTAAGATGGCGAACACACGGACGCTCCTTGGAAAGGCTGCGGCTCACAGAGGCCGAATGTCCTCGGAGCCCTCAGATCTGTGCCCTTCGTGCGTCGTCAGCGTGACGTACACAGTGAGTCACTACAAGCAGGCGGTACCCATTGGCGAAGAAGAGCGCCGCGACCGCAACGTCATCGCGTTCTCCTAGCAACGCTATCCCCGCCCCCTCCGGCCCAGCCCTTCCGGCCAGGCTTCTGCGCAGGAGGATTCGTCCTGCGCAAGCGCGCGTTGTGGGCAGAGTTTTTGAGTGGTGTGGGTGGTATACTCGTGACCTCCGCATTTTGTCCCTTCACCTTGACGAATCTCACCTTGGCGCCAGGGCTTCGGTTCTTTACCTTTAAGTGAGTCCCAGTGTAGTAATCGTTTTTTAAAAAAACCGAATGCTTTATGTTATTATTTCGGTATTGTGGTTAGAACGTCACTGCACTATTATGTGTCACAACTTATGCCATTATGGTACATTATTTTTTAGTGCTATCCATTCATATTACACGTAGATATGTCTGCATTTTTCATCAGACTTCAGGAGCATATTTTGAACGGAAATGTGCAGCAAGAACTGTTTAGACAACTGGCTGCTTCATTACAATAGTTTATATAACATTAAAATATTCAATAAATGCTTTTTTACTCCTGGGAGTCCAGAAATGAACTAGAGTAAAAATGATTGGCAGCGGATGTTTCGTGTTTAATAAATTTAGAAAATCTTCGTTGGAGTCAGTTAAGCAGAGAAGGGACTACTTTAATTAGGGAGTTTAGTAGGGGTCATACTTAAGAGGAAAGAGTGAAGATAGGGAATATATAATATGGAGTCTTTTTAACCAATCTGCTAAAATTAACATTATGAAGGTTGAGGCATGAGGAACTGATTCAATTCTGTTCTAACTAGCTTGGGAACTTAAACTTTTGAGCTTTCCAATCCTGTGTTCAGATACATGTATCTGGACACATGCCAGACTTCTGATTATACCCTGAAGGATTCACGTATCCAGGACCTGCCATTCACTTGACATCCAACATTCGGACTGCCTGATACTTGACTGATAACCTGCCTGGACCAATCCTAGAGCTAAGAATGCAGGACTGATAATTCTCAAGAATGTACATTTTACTGAAAGAACTCTTCTACACTTACAAGGTTTTGCCTAGCAAAACTCCCAGTTTGCCCAGTTTGCCAACTCTTGAGACTCTTCAATAAATCTTTATCATTTATTTCTCGTCAAAGCCTCCAGACTCTGGGTATGTTCTACACCTGTTAGCATTCTGGCTCTGACATTTTCCCAGCTCTTGATAAAGTAACCTTGGAAATTTACTTGAATTTCTATGAACCTGTTTCTTAAATGTAAGATAGAAGCAGTGCCAGCCTCACAGGCTTGCCAACTGTACAGTCACACAGCACCCTGCGCTTGATTTAATGCTATGCTGTCACCATTTTGAAATTCTTAATATATAAATATGTTAAAATTCAACCAAGTAAATTTGAAGATCTTATTGGCCTTATTAAGCAATTCATGAATCCAGCAGCATCACAGCTAGCGATTGGAAGGGTGCTCTAAGAGGTCCAAAATCGAAAAGTTATATAGGAAGAAGTGTGGGCAAGCGAGCTATTAACAAAAGAAAAGAATTATTTTTTGACCAGGATATCTTCTTTTGGGGAAAAAGGAAAGGCAAGAGTTTTTATAATACAGATTGTCTCTTCTTTGGGTGGAGAGCAGGGAGTGGAGAGGACCCATGTAACAGATTACCTTACTGTTGCTTGACCAGAAAATTCCAGACTGATTGAGATTACATTTCTGGGAGAGGCTGAAACTGCAATTAGATCAGGCATTAAATCTATGTTTGGTATCATGGGCTTTTAGCATGAGTGACACCATTTTGGGCTTGTGGTTTTCTCTTTAACAAACATAGAGGCCCTGTGTCATGCAGGGACTCTGCTCCCGCTCCCCACACAGGAACGCAGGATATGGTGAGGCCAAAAAGGAACACCAACGGAGCCATGGATAGGGGGTTCATACCACTATATTCTCGCCGGCAGCTGGATTGGAGACACAGGAAGCAGGAGCCACAATCCACTTCTCTGCCAACCAACCAACCCCCTAGCCCAGCCACGGCAGTTATATTAGTGGCTAATGACTAACTGGTTACATCTGATGGCCATCCAGCCCCAGCTGATGGCCATCTGATTACAGCTGATGGCCATCTAATAACTGAGCCAGCACCTTTTCACATGAGGCCGAGAGCCTGGAAACTGCTCTCTGGGACTCTGTCCCCACACCTTGCATTTTTCATTTTGCATTGGGTCATGCAGATATTATAGCTGGAACTACATGGGAGTAATACCTATCTTGAAAAGTTTGTAAGAACTCGATAAGACGATTTCTTCAAGAGGGGATTTTTAGCCAAGGAGCAGGTTTGGTGAGGGGATCAGCGGATAGGATGTCCCTAAGAGGGTAGGGTAATTCTTGCTGAATTGCCCTAACAGGATTCTTAATGCCGGCAGGCCAAGGTAATCAGATATCACTTGGGGATGAGGAATTTGATCAGATATCAAGGTTGGGGGATTCTGGCTTAACTGACTTGACAGAATTCTTGTTACACTGGGCTGTTCAAAGACATGCCCGTGGACAGGCCTGGTAGACAAGGAGCTCAGAGGATCCGAACTAGTGTTTGGTCAAGGAGAGAATCTTACCTTCTAGGATCCCCTGCAATGGATTCTAGAAGCAGTGGGAGGTGTTGGCAAGTGGTCTTGAGGATCAGCAGACCCTGCAAGGCAATTAATTCAAGGAGGCCATTACAGATTTTACAGGTAAGGAGAAACTAGGCTTCTCTGGCAAAGGAGGAAGGGATATTTCTACTGGCAAAGGAGGCTCAGCAGAATTTAGGGGTTCACAATCCCAGTGTCCTCTGATCTGCCCATATATTCCCATTCCATTGTTGAGAGTCTCACTGCTGCTCAAAAAAAAAAAAAAAAGCCCTAACTTGAACATAAAACCTGAAAAATTTGGAATTCAATTGCAATGTAATTCAAGATTAGATTTTGGGTTTGGTTTTTAGAAATTACAGACTTGCAGATATAGGAAGGCAGTCACACAAACTTTATGGTCGTTTACATCATTTTCAACTGAGACGTTAAAGCCCTGAGCTCATCAATTCCTTTCCCCCAGTTATCAAACATAATTAGGAAAAACCAACTAACTCCACTGTATTCCTTATTTCCGCTTAAATATTTTATGAAAGTATCTACTTGTTCCCCCAAAACCTTGCCTTCTTTAGCCATTTGATTACAGGTGTCCACAAGTGATAATTTTTCGTTAATGCATGCCATGGACAACCAGGGTCACCTTTATTATTGACAACTGGTAATCAGTGCCTTTAAATTCAAATCAGATCAGATAACCCGAATTCAGAGAACCCATTATTAACGTTTGATTCTCCTGGAAATACTTCCAATACCCTGTCTGTATCAGAGTTTGACCAGAGAAGCAAAACTAGCATGAGTCATATGGAATAAAATATTTATTTTAGGGATTAGGCCTAATGAAATGGTGAGAGCTGGAGAAAAAAATTGCCTCTGTGTCTGGGTTGGACCTGAAATTGGTGTAAATCAATAGGAGAGCTGGGCATGAAGTAGGGGTGAACAGGGACAAAATGGCACCCACAAAGACAAACTGGATTCCCTAAAGATTAACTAAGCTTGTGCATCTGTCTCTTACCACCTACAGCGTTGATGGTGCAAGTGCTTATGGGAGCCATGGTGCAGTGCATGCATCTGGCCCAGGATTCACAGAAACTGAAGAAGAAGGTCCAGAAGTTGTGAAAGAGCTCCACACCTGGCCACTGCCCCACTCCAAGGTGAGCCAGCAGACTAGCAACAACGTGTATGAGCTGCCATAGCCTCTTGTCCTATACTGACCTTCAGAGTGTAATGACTGCGGCTTCACTTCTGCCTTTGAAGTCTTGCACTAATTTCCCCCGTGGCCAATCCTAACCCAGAACCATATTTGGGAGATAAACAGAATCTGAGATGCTAGAGAGACAGGACATTCAAGTGGAACTTTCCAACAGGCATTTGTAAACTTAGAGCTAGAGGTCAAGTTTACGCTTAGATTGGAAGATCATCCCTTTCATGGGGATTCACAAGAAAATCCTTAAATAATTCCTAGCACCCATGGAATAGAGGGATATAATAAATTATGCAAAGGAGACTAAAATTCCTTTTCATATCTTCCGTGAGGAAAAAAAGAATAACATCCACTTAGTTGTTGTTTTTTATTAGAAATCCTGTTTGTATTTATTTTTTATTTTTTTTGTATGTCTATAGATACAATAGAGAGAAATTTGTCTCTTTGTATCTGAAATAAGATAAAAATAGATGTCATCATGGGGACATAATTTTCATTCTGGAAAGTTTTAAAAGGTCAAACTATCCCCATTCTTCTTTGAAAGGGTATCATAGGTTGGGCCTAGAGTACCTAGATCATGTAAGGTTAGGGGTGACCCCTTCACCAAAGTGTACCCCAAGAGGGCAGACCCAGCTCTGAGGCTCATGTTCAGACTCTTGAAGTCACCCACCTTTGTTCAGGAGGTTGAAAACTGTGAAAGTTATACATGAATATTCAGGGACATTGTATTTTATAGGAAATTAAAAGCAGTTGAATTATTTTAGCCAGTTTTTATCTCTTGACATTTTGAAATTTCCTTCTTTCTGAAATTAAACGTATAAAATCTGGTTTGGCCCAGAGAGGAGAGACATACCTAGATATGGCAGACCCTAAAATAGTCCACATAAAAGGTGCACACACATGTGGCAACTTCAGTCACTCATTGGCTACAAGCTGTCCACTCATTGGCTACCTGGACAGCTTCATATGAGGCCTGTCCATCACAAGTCAGAGCATCCCAAATCTGGTTTCTCATCGAAGAACCTGGGGAGTTGTTTTGGACACAGATGTTCTCAGGCCTGAAAAGATTCTACTTACTAAGTCTGATGAGGAGTCCTGGACTCTGCCATTTTTTTAAAGATCCCCAGTTGATTCTTATAAACAGCCAGGTTTAGGAACCTATGCCTAAGAAACCCAAAGGTAAACACGAGCCTGTGGAATGAGCCTGACACTAGTTTCCCATCTGTAAACTGAGATATCCTGAATTACCTGGTTTGCCATGGATACAAAGTGCTTAGTTACTAGAAAGGCTCTCTGCAGATCTGGTTTGATCGCATGCAAGAGCAAGGAGCTAGGCTGTGGTGTACACTGGACAACACCGGGTAACTTCTTAAGTAAGAGAAGTATAAAAGGAGACGGAGATTACCAGCTGCTTAAAAATGGACACAGCCACAGGCTTGGTAACATAAAGGAGATTTTAGGGAGAAATATGTACACCTGAAGAACAGCAAATATGAAAAATAATGAATATAAAATAAAGTCATTACATTTTACTAAAAGGAGTAGAAATAGTTCCTTCCGTTCATCCTTAGAGACATGGGACAGATTATACCCAATACCTAAGTTTCTCTTTGTTTATGCCCTAGATCATTATGAACTGAAATGTTTTTTAGTTTTGTTGTAAGTCATACCTCATCCCACTTATTATATTTTTTGCTGTAGATACTAAGGGCCCTGCTCACAAATGAGCACAACTTAGGGCAATTGCAGTCAGCCCTAAATGAAATTAAAATTTGCAAAAATAATGAAACTTCAGGAAAAAATGTTATTATACCTTTAAACTTGGAGATTAGTCAGTTTGGAAGGAATAGCTTAAGGGAATCAAACATATTCTTTAGAGAGCAATAACTTCAAATATTAGTGGAATTAACTGACTGACCTTATTCTTCTTAGAGAAACTAACTATTGCTGTTACACAATTACAGTTAACCTACATAACCCTAGCAATTACTTAAATTTTCTACAATTTGTGCCACTTTGAAAAATTGTGGAAAAGAAACAGTATTTTTCTTTTGATTTTAAGAACGTCAACTTTAAAAAATACTTAAATCATCTCTCATTTAAACTGTAAAGTCGGAGAAAATAAAAATTAGAGTTTTGTCAACCATCTAATTTACTTGCCCAGGACAGTTTATGGATCAGAATAACTTGTTCCTGGGTGTTTAATCAGACTACTAGATGTCTAAATTAAATGAACAGTATTACTCACATCATTGTTTAAGTGGTATGAGTGACGCTTAGGAAGCAATTTTTTATTTTTTTTAATATGATTAAATACCTGAAGTCTGTGTAAATGGAAATGTAATTACTCTTACTGTGTTTCCCCGAAAATAAGACCTAACCAGAAAATAAGCCGTAGCATGATTTTTTCAGGATGCTCGTAATATAAAATAAGCCCTACCATATTTCCCCAAAAATAAGACCGGGTCTTATATTAATTTTTGCTCCAAAAGACGCATTAGGGCTTATTTTATATTACGGGCATCCTGAAAAATAATGCTAGGGCTTATTTTCCAGTTAGGTCTTATTTTCGGGGAAACATGGTAGAACTGAGTTGCTATGCATTCTTCATGCATTGGTGGAGTCCAGGATTCTTTTTACACTGTGTTCTTGCACATGAACAGTATAATTTGTTCCAATATTACTACTGTCTTTTCAAACAAATTGTACCCAGCCTGGATGTCTTTATGTATTCTTATTTTTGCAATTTGCATTACATAAATGAATCTTCTGAGTTATGTAGACAAGTTTCAGTCATAAACATTAAGAACTCTTCTACCTTATTTTGCCCTGCCCTAGTCCTTGTTGGCCACTTGTAGTCATTGTTTTTCTAAAACAATCTCCCATTTAGGTCCAATCTTTCAGTAGGTATCTAAGCATCCTTCCTTCTTTCTTGCCCATTTACCAATATATATTGAAACTGCTCTCTGTAATAGTAATCTAGACAACTTAAAAGTTTTTGGAACACCATTCACTCTAGGAAATATTATTGCAAAAAAATAAGAACAAGGCAAAGTAACATCACATATTTTTTAAAAATTGTTGAAATTTTTGAGATATTGCATTAACACAATGGATTCAGGGTAATTGAAAAAGATCATAGGCATATCTCGACTGTTAAAATGTCTAATGTAGCATGATTGTTAAAATATATAAATATATATGAGAAAAATAGAAGTATCCTAGTATAGTAATTTTTTAAAAACTATATAGTAGCTAGGTTAGGCTAGGCTATCTATTTTTAAATTACTTAAAATCTATTGGACACCTAGTTTAGGGTACTGTGAATATTTCCGAAGTTTTGTCTTTGGCTTATCTTCTTTTACATTATCTTCTCAGGAATCTCCTTTAGTCCCATGGGTATCAGCTTTCGTTCTTTATGAAAATTTTTTCAATATTTTATTTTTCATATTTTCTGGGTTTACTTGTTTACTTGTTTTAAAAAATTGAATTTTAAATTTACAGAAGAGATGCAAGAATAGTGCGAAGAATTTATATATACCCTTCACTCAGGTCCCTGATTGTTGACATTTTGCCACATGTGCTTTATCATTCTGTCTCTCGCATTAATTTTGATACACACGTGTATAGAAAGATACACACATATATGATACACTTAATATGTATGAATACATAGATTACATATACATATATACAGATACACATATTTTTTTCTGAACATACGTGGTTCCTCATTACTCCTAAAATTTCAGGGGTTTTTTTCCTAAAAGAGCACAACCATCAAAATCAGGATATGAACACTGATATAGTACTACCATCCAATTTATAGATCCTATCCAAGTTTCCCAATAATGTCATTTACAACAAAAAACAAATCAAAAATACCTTTTCTTCTAGTCCAGGAGCACATTGCGTTTAATTTTCATGTCTTTTTAAACTTCTTCAGTCTGGAACAGTTCTTCTGTCTTTCTTTGTCATTCATGACCTTGGCATTTTTGAAGAGTACAAGACAGTTATATTGGAGAATGTTATTCAATTTGGATTTGTCTGATGTTTTCTCATGATTAGATTTATAGTAAACATTTAGGGTAGGAATATTATAGAAGTGATTCTTTGTTCTTTTCGGAGTGTCATATCAGAAGGCATGTGATGTTGGTTTGTCCTCTTACTAGTGAGGTGAGCTTTGATCACTTTATCAGGGTGTGGTTTGCCAGGTTTCTTCATTGTAAAGTTACTATTTTTATCTCTAATTAATAAGTAACTTGTGGGGAAATCCTTTGAAATTACGTAAGTATTCTGTTCTTCAACAAACTTTCACCCACTAATTTTCACATCTATCAATAGTCCTTGCCCGAATCAATTATTGTGATAATTGCCAAATGGTGGTATTTTAACTCCATCCGTCCTACATTTACTAGTATTCTACTGTAGGGAAGCACTTTCCTTTCTCATTTATTTAGTTCATTCTACATCTATTTATATCAGTATGAACTAATGCATTCCTATTTTATTCCATGAGTTATAATATAGTACTAACATTTATTCTGATGGTTACATTGTCCCAGATTTGGCCAGTGGAAACCCCTTTAAGCTGATCCTGTGTTCTTTTGACAAGTCCCCCTCATTTTTGAACACTTTCTTACTTTCTGTTATAGCAAGATGTTCCAGGCTCAACCTTATGCTTTTTCTACCCCAGCCCTGGAATCAGCCATTTCTCCAAAGAACTATGGTACTGTTTAGAGGAACAGAGCATTTAGAAACAAAGATCTGGGAGCAAAATATGCGTATTGCTCTAGGGTATTATTGTTACTAGGCTTTCTCCCATACATACTCATGTCTCCCTCCTTTCCTTCCTTCCTTCCTTCCTTCCTTCCTTCCTTCCTTCCTTCCTCTCTCCCTCTCTCTCTCCCTCTCCCTCTCCCTCCCCATCTATCTATCTACCGTGTTTCCCCGAAAATGAGACCTAGCCGGAAAAAAATTAATATAAGACAGTATTATATTATATTATATTATTGTATATTATGTTATATTATATTATATAAGACCCGGTATTATATTATATTACATTACATTATATTATATAAGACCCGGTCTTATTTTACTATAGTAAAATAAGACCGGGTCTTATATTAATTTTGCCCCAAATGACGCATTAAGGAGCTGATGGTTCGGCTAGGTCTTATTTTCGGGGAAACATGGTATCTATCTATCTATCTATCTATCTATCTATCTATCTATCTATCAATCAATCTATCTTTTAAAAACCATGAGTTCACACTTATGCCTCCAATTCTAAATCAAAATACCACAGAATTCAGTCCAGCCTTTTTTATTTTACATATTTGTAACTCCCTTCTCTGACAGAGATAATACTAGTGTTCATTATCTTTTTTTTAATTATTAGTTTCAGGTGTACAAAACAACATACTGATAGACATTTACACCCCTCACAAAGTGATAACCCCAACAAGTCTACTACCCATCTGACACCGTACATAGCTATTACAATACCATTGACTATATTCTCTATGCTGTACTGGTGTCCATTATCTTCAATACATTGTCTCTTATTTCCTCATTTCAAAGAGTATAGAGGGGTAGGCTTGGAGCAGAGAAACAATCAATGAACAACCAGCACAGCAATTATAGAAACTCTGTTTTAAAGCAATCTATTTATTATATTGATAAATTTAGACTCTGAAATACTACCTATAGACAGAACATTGGAATGCCTACTTGATGGATTTGATGTACATACAAACTCAATTTCTAAATTATTCTAAACTGAATTAAAAACCTTGACAATCAAATTATATTGGAAATTATAAGCCAAAATTAAGGCTGCTTGTTTCCTATTAGCTGATTTTCTATTACTTTACCTTTATGCTCATTTTAGTGTAATTATATGAATGTAATGAATAAAGTCTCATAGCATTTTTGATCAGCATGCAATGAGAGCAACTCGACATTTTAAGTGTTACAAATGACATACTATTTGGTAAAGCTCTGGTAGTAGGATATATTACAAACTACAGTGAGTTCCACAGCGACATCTAGTGTACCCTTTTTGTAAAATTGTTCAGACTGTGATTTTATTTCTGAGATAGTAGATTGTGACCTTGTGACTAGGCACTACTTTTATAGTCCTGAAGTAAACAGCCTAATCAAAGTCTGCTTATTAATCCTTATTATGATTTTTTTAGATTACAGTATAAAATGTGGTATTATTTGGGGTTCTCACTGTACATGTTTAAGCTCGATTAGAATTTACTACAGCAGTTGACGCTGCAGTCTGAAAATAGTTGTTTGGTTGCTTTAAAAATATACTGTAAAATTTTCAGTTTTTGATGAGAAAATTTGAGAAAGTTTGAATTATCTGTAAATTTTAAAATTATTAACTCTAATTCAAAGTTACCTAACACAAGCTATTATAGTATGAAAATGGTATAGAAAAAAACCTTTGTACATCAAAATATTCTGTTTGTAGAATATTGGGAAGTTAGAAATCACCTGAGTGAAAATATCAGAGATATTCTTGACTAATAAAGGAGTAACAAACAATAATAGGTATATGCCTTGGTGTTGCTAACAAACATTCTCTTTAGTGTGGTAAAAGTGCCCAAATAGCTTCAAAGTGACTCATTTACAAAAACAAAACAATCCATGAGTGAACATTTACTGATAAAGCCATAGAACTTTTTTCTGTTGTATCTATTTGGAATAATCTTAGGAAAAGTGTCACTGTTACTATACCTGAAAAAACAAAAAACACCACCTTAGTATTGTGTCTCAAATCCAATTAAATAAACAAAGCTCACTTGAAGCCCTTCTGGCCCCTTAATCAAAGAAAAAATTTGGCTTGCTCTGGTATCTGATGATGGCAGCCCTCTTAGTTAAGGGATCAAATGCTCCCTTAACTAAGGAGTAGAGTCTAAATGTCTGGAGTTACTTTGTTGTGCCTGGTTTGACATTTCTTTGTCGTTATCACAGTAGGAATACACCTTATAATTCCCAAGTAAGAATGCCCTTGCGTCAGATCTGGATTCAAAATTTCAGCCTCTATTACTAGCTGTATGGCCCCATGAGAATTACTTAATCTGTTTGGGCTTTAGTGTCCTCGCCTGCAAAATGAAGATTTAGCCTACTTCCTAGACATGAACAACTATTAATGATAATAAGCATTCTCATTTAGTTCCTAAAATAACTACTTAGGAACTATTTATTTAGTTCATATTGTTTTACTATAAAGTATATCACTGGGTTTTTGATAGTTAACCTTTATCAATTAAGGACCTTCCCTTCTATTGCCATATTGCAGAGTTGAATTTTTATTAATAACGAATGGGTGTTGAATTTTATTGAATGTTTTTTCTGCATCTTTTAAGATTATTACATAGTTGAAATTAGAAGGAACAACATGGTTAAAAAGACTCAGGATTATAAGAGCCCATGATTTTTGGAGCACAATAAAAATAATTCACAAAATCAGATAAAGCTTGAAAATTTTGTACAGTATTTGAACAAAGATTGTACAGATAGATTTTTCATTTTCATTGCTCTGTAACATTTCGCTGTATGCGGTACCACGATTTATCATCCGTTTACCATAGATGTACATTTGAGTTGTTTCCAGGTTTGGGATATTACGAGTAGTGCTGCTACAGATATTGTCATGTATGTGTTTGGTGAGCATGTGAACACATTCAGTTGGGTATGTACCTACGAATGCAACTGCTGAGTTACAGACTACACGATCTTCTATTTTAGTGGATACTTGTTCCAGGTAGTTCCCACTTTAAACTTCCATGCAGAAGAAGGTTCACTTGCTCCTCAGCTTCACGAAACCTAGGTATTCTGTTTTTTCCTTTTAGCCCTTCTGTGTGAAGTAGTATGGCATTCTGGCTTTAATTTGTACTTCCCTACTAATTAATGAAGCTGACCATTTCCCTATTTATTTATAGGACATTTGAGTGTCCTGTTTTGTGAAATGCCTAAGTCTCTCACCCATTGTTCTATTGGTTGTCTGCCTTTTTTTTTCCTTAAGATCAATTTTTAGAAATTCTTTATATATTCTGGATATTAACCCTTTGCCAGACACATGTATAGCAAATATCTTCTCCCATTCTTTGGCTTTCCTTTCCACTCTCTTAATGGTGTCTTTTGGTGAACAGAAGTTCTTAATTTTACTAGAATCCAATTTATGAATTATTTTGTTTATAGTTAACACTTTTTGCATCCTTTTTTAAAAAGCTTTATCTCCTCAAAGTTTATAAAGATATTATTTTCCTATACTTTCTTGAGAAATCTTTATAGCTTTATCTTTTTCATGTAGAGGACAATCCACCTGGAATTAATTTTTAGATGATTCTGAGGTAGGGATCAAGTTTAATGTTTTTCCTTAAGGCTATCCACTTGACACATAATAAAAAAAAAACACATCCTTTCCCCGTTGCACAGCAATATCATCTCTGTCATTTATCAGGTGACTCTGTTCTGTTCCATTGGCCTGTTTGTCTATGGTTGGCACAAAACCACAGTTTAAATTTCCACAGCTTTATAATAAGTCATATTATCCAGCAGTGTGATTGTTCAGCGTTGTTCTTCTTTAAGATTATCTATTCTTGGCTTTTTGCATTGCCATCTAAATTTTGGAATCAGCTAAATCAAAATTTTGTGGGGTGGCCGGTTAGAGTGTGGTGCTGATAACATCAGTTGGTTAGAGTGTGGGGCTGATAACACCAAGGTTGACGGTTCAGTCCCCGCATGGGCCACTGCGAGCTGCGCCCTCCTTAAGAAAAAAAAAAAAAATTGTGTCAATTTTTACACCAAAAAACTGCTGGGACTTTGATTGGGATTACAGTGAACTGGAAAAAAAATTAACATCTTTATATTAACTCTTCCAGTCTATGAACATGGTATTTATTTGGATTTCTTTTTTTTTTTTTTTCAAAATCAGTTGTTTCCAGTAAAAGGTCTTTGACATTATTTGTTAGATTTAGTTTCTCATTTGTGATACTGTTTTTTAAATTTATTTTCCAGTTATAGCTGACATTCAGTATTACTTTTATTAGTTTGAAGTGTACAGCCTAGTAGTTAAACATTTATATAATTTATGCAGTGATACATTTGTGATGTTTTTGATATTGTAAGTGGTATTTTTTTCAGAATTTCATTTTCTATTTGTTTATTGCTGATAAACAGCAACACAACTAATTTTAGTGTGATAACCTTACATTCAGAGACTTTGCTAAATAAACCTATTAATTTTAATAGTTCATTTGTAGATTCTTTTGTATTTTCTACATATATAATCATGTCATATGTAAACAATGAGTTTTATTTCTTTCTTTCTAGACTTTTATTTATTTTTCCTGACTTATTGTTATTTAAAAACTCCAGTATAATGTTGAATAAACATGGTGATGGTGGGCATCCTCGTCTTACTCTTAATTTCAAATGGAAAGCTTTCAAAATTTTGCCATTCAGTATGATGTTTGCTCTAATCACTGATTATGTCTCACAGGTTTTTCATAGGTTGTATCTTTATTATCATTCAGGTCGAAATATTTTTTTAATTTCTGTTGTAATTCCTTCTTTGATTCATAAGTTGTTTGAAAGTGCATTGCTTAATTTCCAAGCAGTTGAAGATATTCGTGATATCATTCTTTATTGATTTCTAGCTTAATTGCATGTGGTCAGAGAATATACTATAAAATATTTCAATCTTTTAAAATTTGGATGTCTTACTTTATGGTCCAGCATGTGGTCAATTTTGATTAATGTTCCAGCTCCAGTTGAAAAGAATATGTGTTGTAAGCAGAATTCTGACTCCCATGACCTTCATCTGCTGATGTTCATGGGTGGATATGTTACGTTACATGATAAAGGGATCTTGCAGATGTAATGATTAAAATAGATTATCCTGAATTATCCAGACAGGCCCACAATAATCACATGAGCTTTGACAAGCAGAAAAGGAAGGCAGAAGAGGAAGGCAGAGATTCAAAATGTGAGAAGGACTTGGCTTACCTTGCTGGCTTGAAGATGGAGGGGGGCCAGGTGCAAAGCATGAGAAGGAATTGAATTCTGCCACAATCCCGAATGAGTTTAGATGCAGCTTCTTCCCGCAAGCCTCCAGTAAAAAAATACAACCCTGCTGAATCCTTGTGTGAGACCCTAAGTGGAGAACTTGGCTAGATCACGCTGTACTTCTGACTCACAGAAACTGTGAGACAATACATGGGTATTGTTTTAAGTTGCTAAATTCATGGTAATTTGTTATGGTAGCAAATAGCAAATTCAAACAACAATAATATGCATGTCTTTGTTGTATAAGGTGTTCTATAGTTGTTACCTCAGTTACCAATTTTTATATAAAACCTAGTTGCTTAAAACCACATAGTGATGATCCAGACTATATAAAGAACTGTTACAACTCCATAAGAAGACAAATAACTCCCCAAATCAGCAAAAGATTTAAGCAAACGGTTCACAAAAGACAATCTACAAATGCCCGATAACATGAAAGGTTGTTCGACATCACACATCATCTGGGAGAATACAAATTAAAACCACAATGAGATATTGCTATACACCTACGATAATAGCCATAATAAATAGACTGTCAATACTAATGGCAGTACTTTCTGATAGGACTGTAAATGTTACAGCCATTTTGAAAAAATTACTGCATAATTCCCTTCTCTGTTACTCTTCCCCACAAATTCTAACTGCCTCAGCATCCTTGAACTTTGATCTCTGTGTCCTCAACTAACCAGAGACCATTGCTCTGCTTTGGGTTCACTCTGCTTTTGTCACCAGCTGGAAAGCACTGTAGGAAAAAAGGGCAATTGTATGCTTCACTTTGTTTCTCTTTGTCAGGGGTCACAGACATGTACTGTTATCGAATGTCAGAAAAAATGTTTCATATATTTTGCTTAGTTTTCTAGCTGTTTACAATGGGAGGACAAATCTGTTACCAGTTATTGTCAGGGCCAGCAGCAGATGTGAAAAGCAATGGTTTCTCACTAATAATAGACAACTTATGTGTTACGAAAGATACTATAAACCAACTGAAAGAAGCTAGGAAAAACCTGAAATGTAGGCATAACATAAAATATTAAAAAGATCAAACCTTTCAATAAGAACCAACCTGCCAAATTACCAAAGACAGGCAAAAATACAAATGGGCAATGAATGAAAATGACCAATAAATAGATGAAAAGCTACATTAGTGTTAAATTAAGTTTCTCAATCTCTTTGATAAGAAATGTTTTTACTTATTGAGGTTCAAAGTAAAGTGAACCAAATCTGAAGTAAATAGATTGATGAATGTTTACATACGTATATATCCATGTTGTCCACCACCTAGATCAAGATACAGAACATTCTGTCACCCTGAAAGAATCACTCAGGTTCAGCTAATATCCACCCTTCGCCGAGGTGGGCACTATTCTGACTTCTATCACCATAGAATATCTTTGCCTATTTTGCTACTTTAGGAATTTTGAATGGAATCATACACTAAATACTTTTGTCCCAGGCTTGTTTATCCATGTTGTTACATGTAGCTGGAGATTGCTTACATCATGTAGTGTTCCATTATAAGAGTATTCTACAGTTTATTCTCCTGTTGATGGACATGCAAACTATGTCCAATGGGAATATAATTAATAAAAACTGTTAGGAGCATTTACTAACTAGTCTTTTTTTGTGGATATGTTTTCATGCCTCTTGGATATACAACTGAGTGGAATTGCTGGGTTGGGGGGATTAGCATTAGTAGGTACAGTAGTCTTATCTGCAGGGGATACGTTCCAAGACCCCCAGTGGGTGCCCGGAACCACAGATAGTACTGAACCCTATATGTACTATGTTTTTTCCTATACATACATACCTATGATAAAGTTTAATTTATAAATAAGGCACAATAAGAGATTAACAATAACTGATAAAATAGAATTGTAACAATATACTGTAGTAAAAGTTATGTGAGTATGGTCTCTCTCTCTCAAAGCATCTTATTGTGCTGTCCTTACCCTCTTCTTGTGATGATGCGATGATGAAATGCCTGTGTGATGAGATGAAGTGAGGTGAATTGAGATGTTAAGTAAAATAAGGATGACTGGAGTCCAAGCACTGCAATACTGCCACAGAGGATCTGATAACTGAGATGGCTACTAAGTGACTAATGGGCGGGGAGCACATACAGTGTGGAGACGCAAAGGGATGAGTCCTGTCCTGGGTGGGACGGAGCAGGACGGTGCAAGATTTCATCAGGCAACCAAGAACATCATGCAATTTAAAAATTATGAGTTGTTTATTTCTGGAATTTTCCAGTTAATATTTTCTTACTGGGTTGACCATGGGTAACTGAAACTGCGAAAAGTGAAACCACAGATAAGGGGTGGGGGACTATTGTACTACCAAATAGTATTCCAAAGTAATTTTGTAAGCGGTTGCCGTTGCTCCATTAGCTTTCGAGTCCAACGCCTTAACCACTCGATCACAGCCTCCATGAGCTTTCACAAGCTTGATGTCAGTCTCTAGCCACATTCTCAAGTGTTTTTTTGGATATTCCCTTTAGTGAAGGGATTTTTCAAGTTTTTATTAGTTTTTATTTGGGTTGTCTTTTTCTTCTTGAGACTTTTTAAATATTCTAATTAAGTCCTTTGTCAGATATATTATGTATTAGGAGTATCTTCGGCCAATTCTTTTTCTTAACAGTGTCTTTTGATTCACACTTCTTAGTATGAAATCCAGTTTATCAACTGGTTAGTGCTTTGGGGGTCTTATTTTAAGAAGTGTTTGCCAACTCTAAGGTAAAGAAGATATTCTCATATTTTCTTTCAGTTTTTCTGTAGCATCCACTGTCGGCATAACTTAACGGGGAACCAGCCAGCAGAGTATGTGGCAGCGTCCCAGCCTCAGCATCACAAAGCAGAGTATGGAAGGTTATGTGTTTGGAGTTAAGAGAATAATTGGTACAAGTCAACTTACCAAAACTAACTCAAGAAAAAAACAACAGTATTATATCTATTAAATACATTAAATATATATTTTAAAACTTCACACCAAGAAAACTCACTAATGAATTCTATCAAAAATATAAGGAAAACATCAGGCCAATCTTGCGCTCTCAAAGAACGGAAATATATGAATCACTGCTCAACTTGTTCCATGCAATTCTGCAGGGAAAGGATAGTTTTTCTAAAATAAATAGTGCTGGAATTATTATAACTCCTAGAGGAAAAAAAAAATTAACCTGGACCCTCACTCACACTACGCACAAAGATTAACTTGCAGTGGATCATTAACCTAAATGTGCAAGCTAAATCAAGCTTCTAGAAGACAACATGCTCCTTCCTGTGAATCTTCACCCAGTGATGCCTCTTCTCCGTAGCAACTGCAGTTCTTTCACTGCTCAGTAGCTGAATCCAGGGTGGTGCACCTCCTCTCCTTTCAGCTGGCAGCATCCCCTCTTCAGAGGTCTGAGTTTCAGCCCTGAAGGGTCCTGCTCTAAGATTCTAAGTTTTAATAATTCCAACCTCTTCTCTCTGTTTTCTCGGCCTTAGATATTGTAGCTGCTGCTGTTGCTATGTCCATAATATGTCAAAATTCTCGTTACTCTTAGTTACCTACTCAGTAGCTTTATGACTGGTTAATAATTCTTTAAATTATTTCTGTGCAAATAACTGGTGTCACATTTCTGTCTCCTGCTTAGAATATGATACATTAAGAAAATATCCAGAACATACAAAGAACTTCGACAAATTAGTATGAAAGACAGGCAACTGGCACATATGCAAACCTTATTACCGAAATATCTTTTATATGCACCCACCAAGAACATATAATGTACGTGGCATTTGTGGTAATAGCCGAAACCTTGAAACTACTTAAATGCCCATTATAAGTTAAATGGATAAATTATGCTATGTCCACACAACAAAATACATTATAACAATGACAATAATCTACCACTACATATAGAGTACATAATGTGATTTTATTTATAAAGCAGCAAAATCGGGGCGAGGGGTGGAATCCCAAAATCCATGGTGTTATGTTAGCACAGTGGTTGCTCTAGGCGGGTGGTTGGATAGGGAAAGAACTAGAAGAAAAATGAGTCTATGGTGGAACTGTGTATTGATCTGTGTGCTGGCTATATGGTCTCTCGTTTTAGAAACAAACCCTTCCTTGACGTACTACCAACTCCCGAGTTACTGCCCTATTCTCTTACGGCTGTTTACGCTTGTCATTAACACTAAAATTCTCATGGAAGTCACCTGATTGTAAATTTAGTAGACATCACTTCTCTGCCCACATTTTACTTAATGTAACTTTAACCATTCTTCAGTTTATTTTTTTTTTATGGCTACTTTTTTTGTTTGTTTGTTTTTCTTCAGGATCCAGCAGCTCTAAGCCAAGTAGTTGTTTCAATCTAGATGTGGACAGCACAGCTCACGGTGGCCCATGTGGGGATTGAACCAGAAACCTTGTTAAGATCACTGTGCTCTAACGAACTGAGCTAACTGGCTGCCCCTGACCACTCCTCTTAAAATGCTCTTCAATGACACTGCATTCTCCTGGTCTTCCTTCGTTATCCATCCCTTAAGTGCTGATATTCATCCTTAGGCCTTTCTCAAATCTGGATAGTCTTACATCTTCCCATCACTTGGAATGTATCTATTTGCTATGGACTCCCAACTCTTTCTAGTTTCTCTACTAAGATTCAGAGTTAACTGAACAGCCAACAATGGATCTCCATTTGGATTTAGTCATAGTATCAGTGCTTACTATATATGTCAAGTATTGTGTTAGGTGCTCGAATTTCTCACAGGGATATCAAGATATTCAAACCCGAAGTTTATCTTCTGTCCCCCCCCCCCCCCATTTAGTCTTCCTTTAAAATTCTTTCAGTGACTGGCACCATCTTCCACTAGGCCAATGAAGTAAAAAACCTCCAAGTAATTTTTCAGTTATCCTTCTCTGACGTATCAAGTCTGTTGAATTTATCTCTGAAAGGTAACTCAAACCTACCTACACCTCCAATTTTATTGCTATTCATTCATATTTCATATACAATTTTTTGAAATGAACAGATCAATTCTACAGAAATGTCCATGAATTCCAAAGCAACACTTAACATTGTCTCCAATGCTATGTAGCACGACCAAATTAAATAGTCGTGCGCCCTCATCTGCAGTTTCACTTTCTGTGGTTTCGGTTACCTGCAGTCAAGCAGTCTGAAAATATTAAATGGAAAAGTCCAGAAATAAACAATTCGTAAGTTTTAAATTGTGCGTTGTTCTAAGTAGTATGAAGAAATCTTGCACTGTCCCACACTCCCACCTGTGACGTGAATCATCCCCTTGTCCAGCGCATCCATGCTGTACACGCTCCACACCTGTTCGTCACTTGGTAGCCACTTCAGTTATCAGATTGACTGTCACCATATTGCAGTGCTTGTGTTCAAGGTAGCCATCACAATGCCTATACATCACTCACATGAGTAGTCTTGTCAGAGACCACATTCTCATAACTTTTATTACAGTATACTGTTCTAATGGTTCTATTTTATTATTGTTCATCTCTTACTGTGCCTAATTTACAAATTAAACTTTATCATAGGCAAGTATGTACAGGAAAAAGCAGTATGTACATAGGATTCAGTACTAGGAGCAGTTCCACTTGGGGTCTTGGAACATATCGCCTGTGCGTAAGGGGGGACTACGGTATCTGTATAATCCCCCAGATTAAGATAGCTGTGATAGCCAAACTACAAGTGGAGCCTCAACCATCCCTGCCTCCTGGTATTCACCTGTATACTCCCTTCCCCATTTTGAGTTGACCTGTAAGGCCCATGGAATCTGGCAAAAGTGATGGTATGTCATGTCTAATATTCGGTTGTGTAAATGCTGCAGCTTCAATCATGGGTGCCCTTTCTTTCTTGCATTACTCTGAGAAAGCCAGCTGTCATGTTATGAGGGCACCAGGTAACCTGTCTCCAGCCAACAGCCATTAGGAACTGAGGCCTGCCAACTACATGAGCTTGGAAGATTTTGCCCCACTTGAGGCTTCAGATGACACTGTAGCACTGGCTGACAGTTTAATTACAAAGCCATGAAATCTTGAGTCAGAACCACACCGCTAAATCACTTCCTTGACCCATAGAAAGTGCAATGATTGTTTTAAGTTGCTAAATTTTGAGGTCACATAGCAATAGATAACTTATTTCTTCTTTCAAAGCACAAGATGTGATAGACTATAATTTGTTACTAGGACAAATAAAAGTGCTTTGCAATTTCAAATTACTATTACAACAGCAATGTGTTAAATTCTGGACAATAAAGTCAATAGAAGTCTAGTATAAAAGCATATGATCAAGATTGTATTTTCATCATCAGCTTTGGTTTATTCCAAACAAGCTCTGACAAATATTTGGTTTTGACTTACAAGGGTTAAACATTACTAGTTTCTTGGGGAGGACTCCATGCTCCAAGCCACACCCCAATGGGAGCCTCAAATACAGGCCCATTAAAAGCTTTCATTCCCTTCAGATGAGCTGGTATTGAGGTGGAAGGGAACAAAAAGTGTTAAAAATGAAGTAAACATTTCTTGAAACTTCTTCCGGATCAGCTGGTCTTCTTTCTGGAACATCTCTTGGAGCAGAAGACCCTGAACCCCAGAACTCTGCAAAGACTTGAAAGGCCACACCACCTCCCTCAGCAGGACACAGGTTCACCATTGGTGCTGTGAGCTCATTGTTAAGCACGCATACACAAAAGCGTACAGAAATGTGAGGATTCCTCAGGAGGATCAGGCCATGGGCATATCCCTGTGGGGAGCTGATGGTGAGGGAGGACGCCAGGCAGCAGCAGCTTGCCCGAAGTTGCTTTGAGCTGCCAAGGAGCAGAGGGACAGATGCTCATCCCAGGTGGAGGCCAAAATGTTAGAGGAAAGAGGGCAGCGAGGTTCTTCCTCATAATCTTGTAGACCTGGTGGGACAAGGATGGCATTGACCCTGGACATCGAAGGGATTAGAGGGCTGCTACAGCCATCAGCCAACAGCAGCGTCCACATCTTAGTGCTCCTCTTCCGGAGGCTGCTCTCAGCAGAGCACACGTGAAAGGGACGTCCTCATAAATAGTCTCCATTGGGTGGTAGGGCTTTTGTCCTCACCCTGAACATGCCACCTCAATCAAACACTGAACCCGAACTGGGTCTCTTCTAAGAGTTTAAGACAGTTCTTTCACATAAATGATTCAAAGATATGAGACACGTCAAAAAACCTGAACATTTTGTATCGGTCCCCTCAGCATATGGCTGCATTAGCTATTTCTGTAATCCCAGAAAGTCACAGAATTTCTGTGTTCTGGGACTAGTGAACACCATTTGATGTTCTCTGGGTCATTTCAGAAAGAGTTTGCAGAATTCTTTTGATATGTCTATTAGATTTTTCTCAAAATCTTAGTACCCTTAGGTAAAAGTACAGAATGAGAATCTAAGATGTATTAATATTAAAAGATAATGGAGTAAAAAAAAAATTACTAATTTCTCTCAATAAGATAAAGAATAATTAATAACAATACTTAAATTAATAATAAACCTATAATGTTAAAAAAAAAGACAGCAATTCATCAAACACACACACACACTAAATAAACCTATATTGTTATTAGTTAATGATATGGTCAAAAATTTTTTTCTTTTTAAAATAAGTTCAAAGTTTTTATTTTTTTGGAAAGAAAAGCAGGTTTATTCAAAATGCCAGCATTCTGTGAGGATGGTGGACTCCTGTGCAAAATCCATCCCAAGATATTTTTAAAACTGCATCCATTAGCTGCCAAACATGATACCTAGCACAGAGGAAGTATCAAATAAATATTTGGAGTGGTAAAAATTTATAAGCAATCAATTCCAAAGCACTGTGAATTAACCTAAGTGTCATCAACTGTCAGTTCAACTAGTGATTCTAAACCAGAACGTAACAAAATTGTTTTGCATCCCCTTGCACTCAAGACTCTGTGTCTCCTCCACTTGCTTTCCAAATCTTTGGTGAGAAGATGGTAGGTGAACTCTGAAAAGCTCTGTGACTGACAGATTGACCACATATGTTCATAACCTCTTCCTGTTGCAAATCTATTACTAAAAGGGGAATTTAAAAATGTTTTAACACAATGACAGAAAATGGGAGAGAAGGGAGACATCAAAAGACAATATATTTCAAAAAACTGTATGGAGATGGAAAACATTAAAAAATAGAAAATGAATTAACAAAGCTAAAGTAGGCTCAAACTTAAATGGCTACAGAGAAAGATTAAACTAGAAGTGAACCTTAACTCCTGAAGAGGTTTGGAACCTAGACACCCCACCAAAGTCATGGAAGGAGCAAGGCTGAATATGAGAACTAGTGGAGAGTATGAACAGAATGTTCATTTTCCCGGTCCCCTCTGCCACAGCATATGTAACCAGACCCATCATTTCCCAGCTGTGAAAACTTGGGCAAGTTCCTTAACCCCTTTGGGCATCATTTTCCTGATTTGTAGTAAGAAAAAACCTTCTTCACAGGATCATTATGAGGATTAAGTGAGTCAATAAATCAAGTGCATAGAACATGATCTGGCACATAGTAAGCATGCCATAAAACAGTTTATTGTTATCTTAAGCTTTTGATGCTTTTTAATTAATTATAATAGTGTATGTATTACATGAGAATCACTAGTTTAAACAAAATCACCTTTGGGGGGATGCATGAATGATGAAGAGATAAAGGCACTCTCATCCTTGTAACCACAGCTCCCTGATAAATATACCTAGCAACATCTTTGCTTCATCTCTAAGCAAGACTAACAATCATAAGTGCCAAAGAAAAGTACTAAGACAGTACAACAGATGGGGAGGGAGAGACTGAAAAGTAGTAGTTACCATACTGTAGGGTGGGAGAGCTGCCTCTGTGAGCTTCCCTACACCATGCTGCAAGTATAATGGCTATATATCACTTACGTATGAATAAACAAGGACCTGATTACAATGATTAGAAGCAAAACATAAAGGAGTATACTGAAATGAGAACTAAAACAACAATCCAGAAATATTACATAAGAAATGTTATCAGGAAATCTCAGTCTGTGCTATCTAAAAACCATTTATTGCAATGACAAAACTAGCGGTTAATTACTTTTTATTGTTGAATTATATTGTAAAGTCTACATCTACAATTTAATCAGAAAGAAATGCTTTGCATTTACATCAAGGACACATTCATTCTAATGGAATAAAACAGACACAGACAAAGACCAAATACACATTAAAAAAAAAAAAAAGATTACGTTTTACCTTGTCCTACTTTTCCTATTTTGGACCATACCTTTCCTATTAGAAAATTGATTTTATATACATATTAAGAGTGATTTATTGTCCCACGTTTTAAAACATTAAATGCAACTTCTCACAATTTTTAATTAAAAGATTGAAAACAAAATGGGAAAGTTTAAAAAGAAAGTAAAAATAGACTATTACCTTACAGAGGAAAAGTTGAGTAAACAGTGCCCCCACTGTGGCTCATCTCAAAGAAACACTTTTACTCAGAGAGGCAAACATTTCTGACCTGGGAGTATGTTTCTCACTCCCCCTGCAGGACCAGGCTTACAAACATCTGGTAAATTGCCAATTAGGTAAAAAATGTCTACAAACTATCTAAAAGCTAAATACCAGAATGGGACTAATTCAAATCAGTGTGCTGGTCTAAATACACATCTGTAGCTTTTTCATTTTTTAAAATTATCCTTTTATTTCAGATGATATTTCAAAATAACTTACATTTTTTGTGTGCTTTATGGTCAAAGACTGTAAAATTGAAACAATTTATTAAAGTTTTTGTTTTACTTGATTCTATTGAAATTTCTTCAATTACCTACCATTTTACTTAACCAGGTTATACATGAGGTAAGTTTTAGTTAAAAAATAAAATAAATCAACCACAAAGATAAAGTTAGCCACTTCAAGGGTATACAAAAATCATAATGCCCACCTCATATTCAGAGTTTACAAATTTATGTACTAACTACTGTGTATCCAAGAAAAGTTTACTATGTAATTTAAAAGCATATATCTTTTGCACTTTTAAATCAAATTAGGTTGGGAAATAGAGGGCAAAAAAACTTGGCAAAATTTGTTTTTGGTAACAGAAGACAATGTAATACAAATTCAAATGGAACTTAACACCAGTGTTTAACGTTTCCTACTTCTAAAGAGACACACACTTATTTATCTAAAAAATATTTTGGTAGCAAATTGGTTTGACAAAATGTTTTGCTGTAAATAAAAAGTACAGATTTCCAATTATAGCCTTATAGCTAGCTAAACAGCTTTTAAAAACATATACAGCCAGCTAACAGTTCTCTAAAATGTGTATGTTACACTAAAAGATCCCTGCTAAAAATCAACAGTATTTAAATGGGTCTTACTGAAGTAGAACATCCATGATACTAGAAATCTTTTAAAAAGTGAGTACAATAGGGCTACAACAATAATGTTACCATTAAAAGTTACAGAAGAGATTATTGCCGTACTTTTCCCCATAAACACCATTAAACTTGGTTGCAGTTACAAAAAGTACAACCCCATTACTTTTTCCTTTACTGAATTTTGTTTCATATATCTCAAAAGTTTTTATTCAGCAAACAATAATTCTTAAAATCTTTTCTGTAAGAATTCAAAGTATTTAAATGTGTTGCTTCACATTACACTGCCATGTTTTGCCCTTCTTGTTTCCCAAAATACACAAAAACAATATACATTTTTCTCAAAAATGAAATAAGATGTCCACATTAAAAAAATAAAGCCTACAAAAAAGTTCCAAAGCTAAAAAAGATTATTCATATGGCACGAAGTGATCTCCTACTAGTCCGAAGTCCAAAACATTTAAATGAAGTCCATTTATATATCTTGTCTGCATTTCAATGGAATACATTTGTTGAGGTGAAATCACATTATTTTTAGCTCTTGAGTCAACAAGTGTACACAAATGCTTTTTTTTTTTTTTTAATAATTATTAAAAATAGGAGACCAAGGTGAGTGTGCCACGAGAGACATTATTTAGTTGGCATCTGTATGGTTATCACGAACAAATTTATAGAACGGATTTCGTTGGTTGGTTTCCATAGCTTGATAGACCAAAAACAAAAAAATGGCCATGACAACAAACAGCAAAATTTTTATCCACATGGGAATGAAGCGTCCCTTTTTTGTTTTTTCTGACTTGACATCTGCCAAGGGAACATATTTAGGAATATATTTAGATGAAAAAGATTCCTCCATCCTGAAATCACTGAGTTCTAATGGTCGGCCTGCAGCCCCTTTGATTGGTCTGCGGCAACTAGCACTGTTAGGAGTGAAAGGGGAAAGAGAAAAATTGATTTTAGATAAAGTCATGAGTTAGATAAAGAATATGTAATTACTACTCCTAATTCCAAAAACATTCCTTGAGGTAAACAGTAGAAAGTTGTCACATATAAAGAGTGAAGTTTGTCAACCTATATAAAACTTCTATATGTTTTCCATTTAAAAAGTTAGATGCATATCTTTTATTAGAAAATAATATTCAGAACATTGATAAATATTCACTAAACTTGCCTTCTTAAAGACTAATATATTTGGGAGATAAGAGGAAAGAAATAAGGTAGTTTTGCTGTGATTCCTTTAGTCCGGAAATAATTCAACAAGTATCTACAGTCTTTTCAATCAGAAAAGAGAAACTCTCAGGGAGAACAATGATTTCCTTCTTACTTCTAGGTTTCTGTGTAGATTTAAAAATAGGAATTAAATAGTCGATAAATGACTTACAATCCTTCAGCTTAAGAAAGTTAATTTTGAAACTGACTCAAATTCTGGTCAAGATGGTGGAATAGGGATTCTGAATTGTATATGTATCACTTTTATAAGAAAAACTTACTAAAAATTAAAAGATAATAATACTGAACATATCTCTGTATTTGAGTACATGGAGACATATACCAAAAACGTTAACAGCTAATATTTCTAATTTGTAAGACTTTGGATGATTTTTACCTATACTTTCTAATCAATGACCAAATTATATGTATAAATACAGAGGAAAAAAGTGTTACTTAACACATAGTTTGTGGGAAACGAGTAAATTCGTCATATCGCCTCTAGTTGGAACCGGCAAAAATTTTGCAAAGTAAATAAATAGAGACCTCTTTTTAAACTAAAACACTGAAAGTTTCATAGAAAAATATCAAATAGATCGAAAGATATGAATATTTTACGGAAAGTCTAATTTTGGCGAGAAAATGTCAAAAAAGCCCCATGTTACGACGCGATTTGGCAGGAAAATGCCCGCTTACAAAGTGTTAAAAACAAACAAACAAAAACCACCTGACTCAACTTTCCACAATAGGAACCGGTGGCTAGGGAGAATTAAATCACACCCAAAAGAACAGTTTGATTCTGAGAACACAGGTATAACTTTGTGAAGAGTTAACAATTAAAATTCCCATTTATATATTAAATAATCATGTTGTATATACCCTAAACATGTAAAATTTTCATGTGTAAATTATACTGCAATAAAGTGGGAAAAAATAAGTGAATAAATAAAAAATGTCCCAATAGAATATACTAATATTTGTTTCAATGTATCTGAATACCTAATTCCTGTAGGTGTAGATGCTTCAAAGGGAAACATTTCTTTAAGAATATCCCTTTCTATTCTTCTTTCCTCTTTTTCTCCCACCTAATAAGAAACAAACAACAGTTAAAATTTAGTATAAAGGTGCAACAATTAAAGTATATTTTTAAATAAAAGTTTCAGAGAATAGAATGCACTTTATCTATCCCAGCTTTTATAACTGCCATTTCTAAATTCATTATCACCTAAGTATCCACACATTTCTAAGGCTCTTCAAATTTCTTCAAGGTAAAGATATGTTAATGTGATAATGGGGGAGGGGGGAAAAATCGCCACACATTCAAATAAGGTAAAGGCAAAACCCAAAAATTCAGTGCAGCTAATATGGCAGTATAAGTTCCCCCACTAGATTTCTCATGCTTTTCATTAACATTAAGAGTATATTGCGTCTTCCTTTATTAAGAATTTTGTAATAAAATGATCAAATATAGAAGATATCAAATTAGCATGGATCTTTAACAAATTTTAGTATGTCTTTAACCAGAGTCAATCTAATCTTCCTAACTTAAAAAACATAAATATATATTTTTAACCCAATTGTTTTGCTGTGTTTACCTTTATACCCAGATCAAAATAACCTTTGGCAGATTCATTAAAACTATAATGCATCATGCAGTTAGTACTTTAAAGCTTAATTATACGTGAGTTAATCAAGTGAAGCATCATACAGACACTTTAAAGTCCCATTATTTGACCTTTCAGTGAAAGATAGTACAGCCTCCCCTATAGCCCAGATACCCGTTCAGCTCACATCCGTAACAAAGAGAACATGTTACAAGCAGCACACAAATGACCACTCCCTTAGAAACTGGAGCTTAAGAGGCACAGAGTAGCAAGAAGATAGTATTAGCATGTCATATTAGTTACTTTCTCTGTCACTAATAAAGGTATGTCCTTAAAATAATATATGCATATACACACACCCAAACCCACACCACCCCATAAAGAAGTTCTGCTCCCTCCCACTCCAAAGCCAAATAAAAATATTTCCTCTTTAAAAGATCAATGATAACATCGATCTAAATTTTATTCATTTACTTCAGCTCTTGTCAATGGTTTCTTTGGTGTTCTTCGGGGTATGTCTGAGAATTCAGTGATTGGCAGAATAGAAGCTGCATGCTTGAAATTTCCAGTCACCCTATTGACAACCTGCCAAGATTCAAATTATTCAGACTCAGAATTATCCAAACATAACAAAGAAATGTGAAAAAAAGAAAAAGATATTTCTGTAATATTTGAAACTTCCTTAATAAAAATTTAGGCAAAAGGACCCAGAAATGAACATATTGCCTGGTTCACATGTGAAGTCTTATCATTCATTAATTATTTTAGCAAAACAGTGTCCTTACAATACTTAAGATTCTTGTACAATGAATTAAATTTATATATATAGGCTATACTGAAAAATTCTAAAATTCAGAATTATGTGGGGAAAATGAGTTTAAATATTTAAAAACATGAAAATTTGAGATCTGCCAAAATTCACCACCTCCCCAATTCTAATTAAAGGGTAATTTACAAAGAAAACCACTTGTATAGTTTATGAAACATATTTACTAAAGTTTCGTTGCTTGAAGCCATTATAGTTTCAGCTATGGGAGTACTCTCTGAAATTATTGCACCATCTATACGAAAATGTTCTGAAGTATCCACCTGTTAGTTTGAAAACAAAACAAAAACAATAAATATAAAATAACCACTAAAACCCTACCAATCTGAAAACCCAATTCTAAGCAATAAGCCTTGCATCACCCTTTTCCTCGGAGTTCTTCTCGACCCTCTTGTGGATTCCCTAGTTAATGCCTGCAGAGGTCCGCCTTTTGAAGATCCACTTGTCCATTCAGTTTCAGTTAGTCCAGCTTGAGTATAGCTCTATTTAAGCATTGACACATTAAAAAGTCATATTCTAACATCAAACACCTTAATAATGGCCTTATTAGCACACTGAGAAGCCATGAAGTCGCCAAATGCCAGCATTTGCAAACAATGCTATGCCCTCTATATATTTCAGTATGTATCGATTGAACGGATATGTAGGTATCAGAAAATACTTAGTATACAGTAAAAATACACTAGAGTCCAACTATATAGCTTGCAATTATAATAAAAACGAGGGGGGGAGGCACTTCAGTTTATCACTTGCTCCTTCTGTGACTGCTGTTTGCTATTTGGCTCCAGCATTACAGCTGCATCTCTTTAGCTGTCTCAACAAAAAGGCTGAGCATGACTTTCTTTGACTTACAAGGAAGTCATCTGTTACAAGTCAGTTTCCTTTTAAAACAAAATACAAATTTTATAATTGTTAAAATAGATTAAACATTATTTTCGTGCGGTTAGGATTATTTAAATAGAATCAGTTTAAATTATTATCTATACACAGCCGTCTGAACTTAACAAGTCTCAGGTGTCACTCTTCTTAGAAACAGATATTAAAATTGAGCAGCAACAAAAACCTAGGGGTCATTTCTTTCACAAACATGCAAGCCTAGAATGTCACTGCCAAAGCTCAGTGCTACCCACTCCTCACTACAGAAAGGCAAGTGACAAACCACTGGTGACCTTCCAGTCCCAGATTCATTTCTTCCTGAAAAGCCGAGTGATTTTTCCTCATTAAAAAAATATTAAGTTAGCAGGCCCTATATATAACAGATTGAAACCGTTAGACTAGTCTTCTCAAACTGAAATTTGTGTACCAGTCACCTGAAGCTTTTGTTAAAATGCAGATTCTGATGCAGTAGCTCTAAGGTGGAGCCTGAAGGTCTGCATTCCAAGTAGGAAGTTATTCAACTTTGATGCCACTATTACCAAATGATACTTTTAAATCCTTTTCACTAGAAAACAGCCATCAATGATTAGTAGTATACTAGAGTGCGCTTTTATTGTCACTTTTGCTTTCAAGCTAATATTTTATTTAGGTAACGGATGTTTTTTTATATCCAAGTCAGTGTCTATTAATTTCAAAGACATATATTTTACTCTCACACTGGACAAGAGCAGTCATCCAGTAAGTATGCTTATTTGGCTGGAAATATTACTGCCAAAACCGCACAGGGTACAATCTCATAGAACTGATTCTGTAATTTCCTTTTGACTCACAATAGAACCTCTGGGTTCCTTTTCCTGCTGTTAATTAGGACATATTTGCTGAACGCACACTTAATGTTAGTCAAAAGACAAATCTGGGAACAAATTATATGTAACAAATACTTAAGAGCTAAATTCCTGATTATTTGAATAGAGGGAAACAATAGTTCTAGTGTCAAACCTGGCAGCACAGTATCATTCGGGCAGCTTTTCAAAATATGTCAAATGCCCTCAGTCCCGCCTTAGACTAACCAAGTCAGAATCTAGAAGGGTCTGGGCACGGTACATTTTTATAGTTCCTGAGGGGATCCTAATGTGCAGCCAGAGTTGAGAACAACTGGCTTAAGATAATATAACTGACTCTGAGGCATCTCAAAGCCAAGTATTGTTTTAAACTACTTTCAACACTACTTCCTCTTTAATAATCAACTGCTCAATGCCAATAAAAATTAGATTTAAAAAATATTCCGGTTTGATAGTCTATCTGGTATTATCAGTATATACTATTTTAAAACTCTTCAAAGAATTAAAAACTACATTGCTTGAAAGTTCTAATAAAGTTATCAGTTATGCAACTGATACAAAATAAAGACCAGATGTTTTACCTTTGTCCATAAAGGTAGGGAGGTCGGGGAGAAAAAACATCCTTTTTCCTTAAAATTCGTTATTGACCAAATTCCAGGGTTTTCCATGTTACGTTTTTTAAAATATATAATTGAAATAATCTCTTCATAAAAGACTTTATCAAATATCTGTTGAAACTATTATGGTTAATAAAAAAGGGCCAAGCTCCATTTAACGATTCTTTATTTTCTTCCATGGAAGGAAACACAAGAAACTCATTGGTTACCTGTAGGAATACTGAAGAATAGAAGTGGGAAGGACACTTTTCCCTATAAGTCATTTATACTTTCTTTTGTTCAGGTTTATTAAATTCTTTAGTTGAGGACTAGCAACCAATTCTATTAGTTCTTTATTTTCATTATCTAATTTAGAATTACTCATCTTCACAGAAAGCTAATTGACAACCCTTCACACAACCAGAAAAGATATTCTGAAGATACAAAAAATTTTTTTCTATCAGAATCCACTATAAACAAGTGACTTTGAGAAAAAAAAAATTAAAAAATAATAAAATTACAATTCAGTGTTATAACTTCTTAGCAAGATGGACCAAACAATTACCAATGGCAAAGAAATACACTGCTATGTAAAATTAGTAGTTAATGTGATTGCTATATGTTCTGTGGCCAAAATCCAAAATAAGAATTGGAGGGTCATCTATTTTGAGCAAGATGTTCTACAAAAGTCCTGAATTTATCATAGAGACAAACAGGTGGAAGAAACAAAAACCTTCTTACAGTACCTTTCGATAAGCTATCAGGTAAAAAATTATTCAGAAAACACTAGGCAGTTGAGGAATGTGACAATGCAGAAGCTGAGATATTAAAGGAGGCTATAAACCCGTGAGTAAAAATACAAGCTATAAACAAAAAATTTACACAAAACTAGGTTATAAAAGGAAATAGGTTAATTAAAAGCCATCTTACTCTAAAGAACTATCAATTTAAGTAAAACGTGACCAATATAGTTATTTGTATTAATTTTTTAAAAAGCAGGGCCATATTCCTCCGTTAGAGATAGGTACTCATACATTGCTGGTGAGAATGCAAAATGCTTCAACTACAAGTATTATGCAGAGGAATTTGGTAACATCTAGCAAAATTACCCAGCATTTTCACTTCTAGATTTCCTGAAGATAAACTGGCTAAAATATTACATGATACATGTAGAAGGCTATTCGTTGGTTCTTTTTTGCATTTTACAAGCTAGCATATAACTGAAAACAATCCATATATTCACCAAAAAGAAAGTGGCTGACTAAATTACAGTACATCCATAAAATGCACTATATAACGCAGTGGTACAAAGCAATGAGGAAGAAGGCTGTACTATATTCTGTCATGAAGTGAATTCCAGGGTATGTGTGTAGATAAGACAAAAAGAAATGTACAATGTATGCTGCCTTTCATCTAAAGAGGAGGTATATAAATAATATATAAATCTATGTAGTTACCTACATTTTCAAAAAGAAACAAATTGCTAACCAAAACTTAATAAAAATGATTACTGGTGGATGGGAAGAACAAAGATAGAAGCCAGATTTCTGAATCAATCTATTTTACCTAAATAAAATCATACACATGTCCTCAATAATAATAAATGAACAAGAAAAAATTATTTCAAGTGACTTTAAGATATTCAGCGTAAGAGAAAAAAGATACAAATATAAAAGAAGTTAAATAGGCCTGAATTCATAAATTTGATGAATTCATGATTTATTTTCTCTTTCTAAAAAATAAGTACTCCTAGCTCTACCTACTGAAAAGGCCTAGAAGCAATGACAACCCAGTAAGAATGAACAACCTAGCATCCAGATTGTAGGTAGCCTCCAAATAATATTTTCTATTACAAGGATTAGAGTTCTTAAGAAAAATGGCCGATATGATAATAGGCAGGAAATTTTAATGAGCATGGGCCATTTTACTGTGCCAGAAAATGAGAAAGACAAATGGGGTCAAGAAAAGGATACAGGAACCAACTCAGTAATTCCCAGTGGCTAAAGATGGCACAGTTTGAACATGAAGAATGACTGCAACTGATCATAAATCAAATATATAAAAATCACACCAGTAAAAAAAAAAAGTATTTATCACCTTTCAAAGTGACTAGGGCACTTTAACTTGAAAAGTGGCAAATAAAAGGCAAGAAGCAAGCATTTATCCTGGCTCTCTTGTATGAATTTTATTTCATGGTAACTAAGCAGTTCATGAGGAAAAGTTCTTTATAAAAGAATTCCAGTTATAAATGTAAAGGAATGAGAGAATGAGAAAAATCACCATCTTACAAACCTCAAATAAAACAATGGGTCTGGGTAATAATCATAAATTGCTGTCATTACCATTAAATGAAAGGGTGACGTGGAACTTTATAATGGATGGATTAGGCTTTCAACATTTGAACCCATTACTAATTAATTCTAGCATCTCCAAAAGGACATCATTTGCCTCCTGAAGTGATGCAGTTATGAAGGCCACACCTTTTATGAAACATTCTTGTCTAAGAAACTGAACCTGAATCTAACCGACCCTCTAATCCGTGTGGTAGCTACTAGCCACATGTGGCAATTTAAGTTAAATAAAATTTAAATTTAAATTTCTCAGCCACACTGACCACATTCCAAGTATTCAATACCCAAATGTGGCCAGTGGCTACCACAATGGACAACAGTTACAAAACATTTCCTTCATCACAGAAAGGTCTACTGCATAGCCCTAAATAAGTCTCACTCCTAGACAGGAAATATAGGGTATAGAAGAGCAAATTCAATGACACTTGAAGAAGCAATCTGCAAAACCCAAAATGTGGGTAATTCTGCGGCGAACTGACCTGGTTTCTTCACCAAATGAGTGGAGAGGAAACAATTATACCCGAAAAAGCTACAGAGTCAAGGGATAAAACAATATAAAACAAATAATATGTGAAGTTTGGATCCTGACTTGAATAATTTAATCATAAGGAACATTTCTGAAACTGGAGGAATTTGAACACAGATATGAAAACTATCAATTTTATTAGGTGTGATAGTGGCATTACGCGTGTATGTGTATACAAACAGCTATCTTTTAGAGATATACATCGAAATACTGACATTTTAATGTATGAAATGATATATCAGATTTGCTTTATTATAATCCAGGAAAAAGGAAAACAAAACTAAAAGGATTTTTAAAAGCTGGAGGGTGCAGGTAAAGATGAAATAAAACTGTTGAGGCTCTATGACTGGAGGGTTATTAAACTCTTCCCTCCACTTTTCTACCTTTTTAAATTTTGTATAATAAGGCTATTGCCTAATTCTGCCTGTTGTTTCCTAAATCTACTCTCCTTTGACCATCCTATTGCTCAGTTTAGATTCCTCAACTCAATTACCCCTTAAACTACCTTTCATACCATCCTTCCTCCCTCATTTTAACCTATTATCTGACCAGTCACACTTTCTTGCTAGCACTCTAGCATCTTGCCTTCATACTCTGGGCCAAAATTCTCCATGCTTATCTATTTCAGTGTCCTTCCCCAAATTTTCCTACGTCCTGTATTAATTGCATTTTGCCTCACCCACAATAAAAAAAGTAAATTTTCATCTAGAATAAGGAAAGAAAACAGTGTAGTCTTAGGGTCAGACTAGCTCCAGAGTTGAGGGAAAAGTCACAGAACACAGGCAAAAGTAAAAGTAAAGTCAGAAATCTAGAAAAACACAAATATAACACTCTTCCCGTCTTTTAAAAAGATTGTATCAGAATTGCATAGGCATTTCCATCTTTTAAAATACTTCTCTTAGAAAGACAAATACCATATGATATCACTTATGAAGAATCTAAAGAACAAAATGAACAAACAAAACAGAAACAGATTCATAGATCCAGAGAACAAACTGATGGTTGCCAGATGGGAGGGGGTTGGGCACTGGGAGAAAAAGGTGAAGGGATTAAGAAGTACATATTGATAGTTACAAAATAGTCATGGGGATGTCAAGTAAAGCATAGGGAATGTAGTCAATGATATGGTAATACCTATGTATGGTGCCAGGTGAGTACTAAACTTATAAAGCGAGGATCACTTTGTAAATTATATAAATGTCTAACCACTATGCTATACATTTTAAACTAATATTTAATGTTAGCTATAATTGAAAAAAAAAAATTAAAAAAAAAAGAAGATATGGTCAAAAAAAATACTTCTCTTAAAAAACAGGATGACTGGCTTGAACTATGCTTAGCACAGAATCAAACACAAATGAGACATTAAACATTTTTGCACAGGCTACACTACTGACAAAAAAAAAAAAACAGAAACTTTAGATTTCTAATGCTATTTGATGAACAATGGAATGAACACTTTATTGAGTACGCTGGAATCTGGGTGTCAACTATTAACCAAAGGCTAGCACACAGGCAAATTAGTGTTGTCTGGAGATTACTTATACCTAAACACAGTGATCATAAAACTAAATATACCTGATTTTGCTCAACTCTTCTTTGCTTGAGTGTTACTGGAGTCTTTGCTCTGCCCTTTAGTGGTTCTCTCTTCTCAAGCTTGAGCTCTATTTTAGAGTCTGCAAATAACATCAGAGAAACCATTACTCTTCGAAACACAATAAACTATAATCGTCTTAACATTATTTTGGAATGTTGGTTTTAGGCACGTTAATATGTAAAACAAGTTTGTCTATTGATATTAGTTACCTCAACATACCAAAACTGCTTAACCACAATTTATCTTTAAAATTTTTATTTCCCATTCTTATTTTATTCCATTTCTATTTATCTCCCCCACTCTTTAATCTGATCACTACTTCCTATTTATTCTCCTTTCCTTTTTCTAGGACAAAAGCCTGAAACATAAAAGTAAATTCAAACTGTTCCCATGGAGACTTTTCACTAAAAAAAATTTAGATGTGGGAAGAGAACATTAAAATATACAGTTGTTACCATTCTATTGTCCATACAGTACAAAGATTAGTTTTTAAATTAAAATTTGGAATATGAAAAGGAAAAAGCTATAGGGAGTTTTATGGGGAAAAAACCTATACGGTACCAGGCTTATAACAAAGTTAACGCAAGAACATTAATATGTAATTGCAGTTTAAGTCTCTCCTCCCTTCTTTTTTGATGTGATTATAAAAAACCTGGGTACAGCTGAGGAGGTAAGGAGGAATCTTATTGGCAGAAAAGTACAACAAATCACAGGCTAGTTCTTTGTCCCCTCCCCATAATACAAGTAAGATTAACATTTCCTTGAACCAAAGCTAGTGCATATATATTATTTAGCATATCACCATGATGGTTATTAACCTAACTCATATATCTTTTCATAGGCTTCAAAATTCCATTCCCATGTCTTGATTTTATCACTATTTAGAGCTGGATATATTAAAAGACTGATGTAAATTTTAGTTAACTTCTACATTTTTGCAGCCATTTAACATCCTATAGCAAAATTAGTGTCAGTTGTTACTTCTAAAACCTGTTATCAAAACTTCTAGACTTTCTTGTCAGAGATAGAAATGGAATCAATTCTTAAATAAAAGCTTAGTTTTGCATTAATTCAATGCAGTTATACTAAAAAGTAGTCAAAATAGTCATGTGTCTTGCTAACTCTAGTACTGGTCAGTCCAGGATCTACTTACAAGCTTCCCCCAAATGAACAGTGATTTGTACCATGATATTCAAATAGTTCAATCTTTACTTAGGATTAAGGTGTCAACCCCACTTCCCAGTGCTCCTAATAATAAACCTATAAATATACCTATGTTGAAATAGATACTTAGCATTATAAAATCTTAAGCTTTGTTAAGTGAGATTCTAAGAATTAGAAAGCATCATAAGAACCCAATAGTAGTTAAACAGAAACTAAACAAAATCTGTATCAGGTTACAGATTAATTCCTCTTAAAATTTTAAAATTCCAACAGCCAATGAAAACATAGTGCTCAGAGAGTAAAAAACAATATTTAGAATATTTTCAACTACACCGTTGAAATGTCAAGTGAGTTTCAATGATGAAATGATAAAGGGATGTTCATCCACAAATATCTAACTTGTTGCAACTCCAAGAATAAAACACACATACAACATGTTTCTGGAGACCACACAGAACTTCAAATTTAACAACTTTATTGAATTTGCAGAAGCATTCTACAGTAATACATTTTAAAATCACATAGCACTTAGTAGGTACATGTATACATGTACATTTCACAAGACAAATAACAAATAAAATTACTCCCACAAAGCTGCAAAGATGGACATGTGTAGTCTAAGAATATGGCTAAAAGTACCAAAGGGAGCATATTTTGCTTATATTTAATACTATTTCCATAAAAACACAAAGAAATTCGATTATCAAATGCCTCTACAGTTAGACTCTCTCATCTTACAATCATAGAAATGAAAACACAGGATAATATACTGTTTTATATAGACACACAGACACTGGGATATAGTATGATTTCTTATGACTTTTTTAAAAAAACTAACTTAAATTTGCTTTTAGAATTTTGACTAAGCCTATGAATGACAACATACCTTGAAAGTATTACTTTTTAAAAAAAAGCCCCATCGTTCCAGTGTCTAGGTCACCTGACAAACTACAGTGATGGTGAGAATGCACTATCCTTGAATATTATGGTCTGGAGCAGGATTTCTCAGAGTGGTCCACAAACTGTTTGCTACCAGTCCATGAAGAAATGAGGCACTTACAACAGAATATAAATCAGCAGTTTTCTCTATCAATAAAATTTTACCACATAAATAAACCCTGTCATTGATCTAAAAAGGGTCTCTAGATTAAAATTCTGGTGTATGCTTATCTTATCTGTGGATCAGTAACAGTTTGTAGACTGACACCGTGAGTTGCAATGATCTAGAATATTATGAATGATACTAAAGACATAAGTAAAAAACAAAGTGAGAACATAAAAGAAAAATACAGAAAAGTTCTAGCAAGTGAAAAGATATTTAGACCAGTGAAGAGTCTACATATACTCTAGTAAATGGTATTTTCTTAGTTTTGAAGAGTATAAAATAGGAAAGAGTGAACTATTTGAGATAAAAATGTGAAATCGAGAAAGCTTTAAATTATTTTTATCAGGCTATCTGTGCAACTTCAAAAAAAGGGACATTTCTATGTAGGCAATTACTTTTAAACTATAATTTGATGGCTAAACCCCCATCTGGAGACTAAAAAGACCTTAAAAGAAAATTTGGGGAAACAAGTACTTGAAATGCCTAGAAAATCTGCTAAGTTCCTCATATCAAAGATAGATATCTTTATTTTTAATTTTATTAGTGTTTATTTCCACGCTTTTTAACTACTTTGTGAACTTCTCCTCCAAATAATGTTCCACCTTTAAAGGGAGTCACAGCCAGCTTATTCTTAGAAGCTGGATTAATTTTGCAGTCCTTCAGCCAGAGATAACGGCGACCGAAAGTGGAAGAGCCCATGATTTGGGCAGCCATCTTTACTTCATCAAATGCAGCATCACAAAGAAATGAGGCTGCATCATGTGTTTTGCTCAGAATCCCAAGGGCTTGGTGCACATGACTAGGATCTGAGCTAAGAATTTGTGCAGCCTGACTAATGTCTGCCTGCATAGCCCGAACTACAAAGGCAGTATGGGTTGCAATCTGCAACGCTGATGCGGCAGCTTCATATGTTCTACGAAGTGCTAAGTCCAACTGTTTATCAGTGGAAGCTGCCTGAGTATCTGCTGGTGGAGTGGCTTCGGAAATAAACCCCAGGATTTCATCATCTACTTTTGGAACTGATAATATCTGTGTTGCCTCTTTGGAAGAAATCGGATACTTGCATGCCAGTGAAGGCAGTTGCCTGTCAATTTGCTGCCACTCCTCTTTAATTACTTTCAAAATAGATCCGTGGAAAGGAAAAGATAGTTCTGGGGCATCTGTTTTATCATGCTGTGATTGCTTAGACACTTCTATGCCTAAGGTAGCAAGTGAGTGAGAGACAACAGTTTTGGCAAAAGAAGACATTAATTCAGATCCACCTGTATTTTGAAATGCCACAAAGGAACCCGAATCCTTTTCCTCCTCTGACTTTTTATTGAGTCTAGGCAATTTTCGTGGAGGAGACAGGGATCTAGTTTCTTGAAAATTAGACTGATCAATTCTCTTCCATATGTTTTCTACATCCAGTGGGGGTGCAGAGTTAGAAGTCCCAGGCAAATTGCTTACCCCACCCTGGACCAACAGAGAATTGACATAATCTCTGATTGCCTGAGCAAGTGGTGGAGAAATTACTTGTGATCTCTCAGACTCTTCTAGTGTTTTCCTTTTACTGGAGAGAATCGACTGATCTGAACCCTGGGACCTCTCAGTACATACTGGTTGACTTCCACTTTTCTCTCCAGGGTAAATATTTTCTACTACATCTTTATAACAAGTAGTGGTGGTTTCTTTAATCAGTGAAGGAGAAGCTGCAGCAGAGACCAACAGGGCAGCGAGTTCATGCTGAGAAGACGTCGAAGAACTTTTCTCTAAACACCTATCATGGCTAGACTTGGAGGAAATAAACAAATTCCCTCCAGAGGCTAACTTATGCATCTGTTCCCTGCCAGGCAAGGTTGTGGCAATAAGAGGTTCCCTAGGTGGGTATCCCTTAGATGTATGTACTTTCTTAGCTGCCTGTAGTTCAGTCCTGCCCAAAGGAGGACGGGGGGAGATGTCAGGAAAAGAAATACCCTGAAAAAATCCACCAGAGGGAGTAGTTGGAAGTTCAGAAAAAGGAACAAAATCCCTAGTGGACTTCACTTTCTTGTGTTCTTTCTTCTTTCCTGTAGAGGCAAAAGAGGCAGGAAGTTTAAGCATTACTTGTGTTTAAGCTGATTTTATTCTTTGCCTCCTTGCTAACATAGTGCTGTTGAAGGAAAAGACTATATTTCATATTCTGAAAAACCAATTTGACAGGCTGTGCCCTGGCATGCAATGCTTATGGAGATATAAGCAATTTGGGTCAAATTCATGAAATAAATAAACATTTCACATGAATTAAACATTTATAAATACCAACTTTTTCTTAAATTTTAAAAGCTCATTTATTTCTTGCACTATTTTCAAAAATATTTAAATATCATGGTCAAAATTGCTTAAAATAGTCAACTAAAATATGTCAAAATATTTGCTTTCAAGTTGCTTTGAAATCATATTATCCAACAAAAACTACAAATTTCAATGCCTATCAATACAGAAGGATAAAACGTGCCATATGTAAATACTACTGCTATGTATTACTTACAAGGAATAAAAAAGATGTAATAAATCAATGAGATCTTGATAATAAAAAAGTGACAAGTTTAGCATATCATTTATATAGATCTTTTAAAGTACAAAATAATACCATGTATTAGATAAATGCATATGAAAAAGTATTTAAAAATAGGCTGAAAAGATAAACATCAAATTAACGACAGTGGTTGCTTCTATGGAGATGATAGTTGGAAAGGGGTAAGAGGGGGAACTTTGTCTTTATTTTCAATACTTTATTTTAGAAAAATGGTATTTGAAGGAAAAAAGATAAAGGTAGATGGTAATTTTAGATGACACAAAATTAGACATTTGTACTTTTGTTTCTTAAAATTCTCAACAAAAGGTATTTATAAATCAAATTATGTGGAGAATTACTCTAATGATATGAACAAAAACTACATATATCTTGGTAATATTTAAAATTTTGTCTTCATCATGATTACTTTATCTTATGAATCTGAAAAAAATCACATACATTTAATTAACATCATTTAAAATTTTACCTTCCTCGTTGTCACTGTATCTGTCAGAGTCATTACTTCCATTCTGTCTTGTATTTTCTGCTGAAGAAGAAATTGTTGGCAAAGGAGTAGAAGATCTTGATTCTGTTCCTTGTTCCCTCAGTTTCAACAATTTTTTCTCATATAGCTTCCTGGTTGTTCCTGTTAAGGCAGAACTTGCTTTAGTAGTTGTATCGCCTAATGTAAGATACAACTCAGACATTATCTTTAGCAACATTAAAATGTAACTTTCACTCTTTCCGTCCAAAATTTAAGTGCTTAAAAATAATATGTGCAAATTCTTTTATAAAAAGGTGTTTTTCTGGTATTTTAATACATAATTACAACAATGATTCTTTTATAGCATGGACTACATAGTAGATTGATACAGGTCTTACTAGACCACATACTGAAGAGCTATGTACAACTGAGTATTTTGGGGTGAAAAGCTTTGGACTTTGCCTGTTTTCTCCAATACAAAATAACAGTATTTGCCTTTACAGAAAATTGTTATTAACAGATTGCATTCCTCTGAATTACTATGATTAAAACCCTACAACTCTAAGATATTAATACGCCTATAAATAGCCATTCAATTATGGGAAAAGTCCTATAAACGACATTTTAAAAAATTAAATATATTTCACATGATTAAGAGGGTCAGAGGGTACAAAATTCCAGTTATGCAAGATGAATAAGTTCTGGAAATCTGATGTATAACATAGGTCATGGTTAACAATATTGTATTACATACTTGAAATTTGCTAAGAAGGCAGATCTTAAGTGCTCTCACCACATACACAAAAGAAAACTAAAAACTGTTAGGTGATGGATATGTTAATTAACTTGATTACGGGTGATCATTTCACAATTTTATGAATATCAAAACATCAAGTTGTACACCTTAAATATATACAACTTTTGTTTGTCAGTTATATCTCAATATAGCTGGGGGGAAAAATGAACAACTGGTATACCAACATGTAATTTAATGTAATAATTATACGTAATAATATACATTTTTCAGCATCTCCCTTTTGGAATTTTAAATGAAATTTAAATTTAAAATGGATATTAAAAGTCTGCTGGTAATTATATTAACAGACTTTTAATCATCTATTTAGAAATTGTGTATTAAATAAAAGAATTTAGACAACATTCTAAGTCCATTTACGCCTATAGGAAAAAACAGAACGACAAATCTCCAGTGTTCAAACTTTTACGCAACTCACTCAGAAGATCAAAACAGTACATAGACCTTCCTTATCTTGAGGTTATTGCCAAGATCCTCCAAAATTAAGGCATAATCAGACTTGCAAAATCACCAAAAGTAACCAAATGATGGAAATCCAGTGTATTTAGTTCCAAGTTTTCTTTTTAGTTTGTTTCTTAGGATATCATTCTTGAATTCCAATCAACTCAAGACTTTTTAAAATGTACTTTTAGTAACTGAAAATGGGTACTATGCTGGGAACTGAGTAACTTGAGTTATTGTAAAAAGTCTGTCACTAACTTACTTATTTGAATGAATTTGGACAGCTATGTTACCTCAGATTTTCCTCAACTCACATATAAGACTCACGTGTCTCACCAGGTAGTGTGATATGAGCACCATATGAAACCATCTCAACAACAGAGGCAAGCTTGGAGATTCTAGTTCAATTCTCCCATTTTATTTCCCTAATTTATAGTTAAGAAACCTAAGTTCTTGGTCATATATATGTTTAACAACTGACTGGCCCTGGGAACCCAAACTTAACTGCTAGGCAAGAAGGAAAAACGATGGGTTCTGCTCCATAGAAAAGATATTTCACATTTTATCATCTTACCCACAATAGGACCAGGATTCACTCCATATTTCACAAGCTGATCCAGAAGGTCTTCATTAGTGAGTTCTGTTACATCGACATCATCTTTATCTTCTGGTCTGGGTTTATCAGTTTTCCTGGTGGCTTTCTGTAAGTAAAGTCCAGTTATCATTTCCACAAGAATTTAAAAATTAACTTACTATGTAAGTAACACTATATTCAATAAACATGGAAATTCTCCTTCAAGTTGATTTAGTTATATTAAGCCTTGGCAATTTGATTAAATTAAAAGTGATTCACTGTTTGGAGACATTTTCTAAATTTGGTTATAATTACAAAAACCTAATAGCCAAGCAAGTAACTCAAATTTTAGACATTACTGTTAAAATAGTCAGTTGTTGGCTAATCTGTCTAAAAAGGAGGTGATGGCATAAAAAATTCAAACAAGCAAATAGACTGGATTTAAACATTTTCATTCATATAACTGTAAAAACAATTTACTACTGGCTTCTTCCAATAATATTTAAAAGTTTAAATTAACTTAGGAGTTTAAGACTTTACCATAAAGGTTTATTCTTAGCTATGTATAAAAATGATTTCTTTTAAACAAGCATATTAGAATTTATGAAGCCCAAATGAATATTCTCTCATAATGTGGTGACTTTAGAAGCTAGTTTTTGACCCATAAAGGAAGTCAGATATATCACCTCTAATACAGCTTTGCTGCCACACTTAGTTCTACATGACCTTTTCATTAAGAATACAGTAGCTGCCCCTCCTTATCCGAGGGGGTATGTCCTAAGATTCCTAGTGGATGTCTGAAACTGTGGATAGTACTAAACCATACATATATTATGTTTTTAACTATACATATGTACCTACCATAAAGTTTGTAAATTTGGCACAATAAGAGATTAACAGCAACTAGTAAAATAGAACACCAGTAACAATATACTGTAATGAAAGTCCTGAGTAGGACGGAGCTGGACAGAGCAAGATTTTGTCACATTACTCAGAACAGCGCACAATTTAAAACTCATGTATTGTTTATTTCTGGAATTTTTCATTTAATATTTACAGACTGGTTGACCGAGGGTAAATGAAACCACAGATAAGGGGTAACACTACTATTATTAAAAGAACATGAAACAAGCTTTGAGAAAAATTAAAGAAAGTTTTTAAAATGTAAACAATGGCAGGTATCTACTGGATAAAGAACTATATAAACTTCCAAGGTTAAACAGGAAAAGGGAGCAAAAGTATGGGTACCTTTCAGGTTTGTGGCAAACAGCTCTACAAATGACTAAACACTGAACATAACAGGCCGTTTAAATAATGGCCATAAATATCAAAGCCAATTTAGGCCCAAATTACCATTTAAGGAAGAAGAGTCAATACTAGGAATATTTTATGCAAAATGGCAAAAATCATAAAGTTGTATAGACTGCTTACTTTCCAGTGATGCTGGGGAGTGGGGGGATGGGAAGGGGGCATGGGAAATCAGGCACTATATTGACCATGCATTAAAATTTGTTTAACCAACTACAAATTTAAAATACTTCATCAGAAAAGACTGAGAAATTATTTTTTAAAGATAGCTGCTAATAAGAATGATGTCAATTTAAGAGAAATCTTTAATATAATTAAAATATGGCTGTGAAAAGTTAGTGATGGTACTTTCAGAAGGCTTTATTAAACATATCGCACTCATCTAAGATCCACAGGCTCAAATCCTGAAGCAACCCATACCTTGCTATCAAAACAGTTGCCTAGAGTCTAAGAGTTCTATATATTAAAGCCTTAGATTCTTTAGAGAAAAGACTTCTTTAATCAGCCTAATCCCAATGTAAGTGAAATGTTTCAATTTTCCAAAACATGTTGGACAGATTGGAAAGAAAAACTCAACGGAAAAACCAAGCAAATTACTTGTAGATAATCCCTTCGCACCAGAAGAATGTTCAAACTCTAATTATCAACCAAACATAGAGGAATTTCAACTTCTTGCACCAGCCTGAAGTTTTCAAGAAAACTTTCTTTGGCACTCACCATATTCAACCTACTTTTTATTAGTTATTTGTATAAATGCTTTATCTTTTCCAGATGGTGAACTACTTGAGCAATAGTCCCTAAGTCTTGTTTCTTATCAAAACTTCTGGAAAAGTTATCTGTTTTAAAAAGTCTTACCCCATTGTGAGTCCTAATCTTGGGCCTGAGAATCTGCATTTTAATGTGTATCTCAGGTAATTCTGGATGCAGCATTTAAGGAGATGGCAAAAAGCAAGAGTCCTGTCATATTCATATTTGTATCCCAAGCACCTAAAATAAAGAATGCCTGACACAGGAATAGGCATCCGACAGATGTTTTGTTGAATGAATAAATGAATGAAAGTGCCATCTGGTAAGGGAAAAGCCACTTATTTTTTAAAGTCCATTTCTTATTAACAACAAAGGCTTATCAAATCAAAGCAGAAAACCAACTCTATGTTTTCATAAAATAATGAAAAACTACAGATATACCAAGTAATCTTACAAGGTCAATAAATCGGAATAAGGTAAGTCAAATAGAGCAGGGGTTCAACTACTTGATTTTTATTTTTAATTTGTAGGGAGAAAAGTCCCAGGAAAGTAATGCCATTTGATGAAATATCAAATTTAATAAGAATAAAAATTGGGTGACAGGAAGTGTGGCACAAATAATTATCAAGCCAGCAGTTTCAATAAGGAAGGAACCATTAATTGTACGGATTCCTCCCTCCAGAAAGCTATTCCTTTAAGTAAATCATGTAATTTCTTGTTTCATTCAGTCAAAAATACTCAGTACCTACTATGTGCCAGACACTGTTCTCTAGTTTATTCCCAATGACCAGATTACATCTAATATTTTTTAACTTTAAAATCCAACAGTTATAATACCACCTATGAGCTACTCTTATTTCTTAACCTCTACCATTAGTAGCAAAGATGCTGAAGTATAACAATAATTATTGTTATAAAATAGATTCTAGTGAGCACTTATTATGTACCAAGTTATATTCTAAGTCCCTTATGTGTATTAACTTACTGAATCCTAAAAATCCTGAGATAGCTACTAATATTCCCATTTTACAAGGGAGGAAACTGAAGTCAAAAGTTGCACAGCTAGCTCAGGCAATCTGCATACTATGCTATATAGTAACATCTGAATAGACTTTATGTACACATCACTTTTACAAATTTAACTCATCCGGTTCTGAAGAATGTATTATGCTATCACTGTAGTACTGTTTTGACATTAAAAACAAAAAAGAACTACACACTACCACAAATGCGATCTACCGTAATCCTCATCTAATTAAGTAGCTATTAGATTATTACTATTTTCCAAACGAAAATTGAGCAGCTGATGGGCACTGTTCATTTTTCAAGGCCAGTAAGTGGCAGATCCGGAATCTGAATCTATAACCTATACACTTAACACCTTACTGTAGAGTATGATGGCCAATTCATGATTTAATTAACATTTACATCATTAACATTAACTTTTTCTGTTTTGTTCCATGCCTTTAAATATTTTCTGTTAAGAATTCGTAATTCACAAGATTAAACCATTCAAGAATGTTATGCTCCACTGGATTCCAAATAGCTACACTGCTTTGCACCTTGGAAGGAAAAGGCAGATTGCCAACTCTAAATGTTTATTTTGTGTCGATAATCTAGATAATCTCAACATCTAAAATAACTGGTATCACCAAAAATGCATAAAATAAAAAGCTTAGAAATAAGAAAGCTAAAAACCAAAACCAAATTTTGAATATGCAAAGTATTTTTTGTCATATTATACCAAATGAATTTAAAAGACCACAGCAATGAATGAAATAAAACTCTCCTTTAATTGAAAACATTCCTCATAAACCCATGTTTAAATAGAAGGTATATTCTATGCCTTTGACAAATCTACATTAATATTTGATTTGTTTTAAAATGTCAAAAATTCACCCATCTAAAAAATTTGCATTATCTGTAACTTTCAAACATAATTTGGCTTTCTCCTAGATTATAAATAAATACACTCTAAGAAAAGTGAATCTATAGTTATTATACATGGTATACCAGCAATAACTAGAACATAAAATATATACATAAAAGGAATGTTCTAGAGAATTTATTACTATAAATGCCTTAGGTTCTTTTCTTATAAATTCAAGATATTTTTCCTATGCCTGATAAAACGTCTATCACACTCCTAAGTTAAATTATAACTCACTTTTATTTAATGTGCTTTAAAACAGAAAATGATGCTACTGACCAACTACTATTAACTTTTTCAAATTGTTGACACCATTGAGCCTAGCCAAGGGTACACATTTTTGAGTTTTAAACACTCAAGGTAGATAAGACTTAAATCTATGGCTATGAAATAATTTTTCTCTACATGTATCAAAATATTAGATGAGATTTTAAAGGGTTTAGCATGCCACTGGACGGAACAGGTTCTCTTAAAAGGTTAATTCCTTTCACTCAGCTTATTTGCGTAGTGCTAAACATCTTGGATGACATGGGAAATTTGTTGAGATGAGTAATAAACATGATCAATTATCATACAAGAAAAGCTATTAAGTTATAATGGTGGTGGGTGGGGTTTGCAGAAATCCATATCCAGTAGTTAAGAGCATGTGGTAGAAACTAAAAAATGTTGGATAACTGAATTAAAATTTAAAATTTTTACACTCAGGTCTTCTTACAACCCAAAGAACACTGGGTGGATTGGAACATACTCTTAAAAAGTTGCTGAAGGAAAAACATCAAAACCAAGATCGATGTTTCTGTCGAAAATGAATCAACATCAAAATAAGAATGAATAATCCTATTATAAACATACAACCAAATACTTTCATGGCTGAAAAATAAAACGTATGCACATAAGACTAACATAGGTTTCTACAGAAGATCTGCTTTTTTAAAATGTGCTAATGTAAATGGAAAACATTTCACTTTCAACCAAATCTTTACTGAAATAGCTTGAAAATTACTTCAAGAGGGATTTGGGGAAAAACAAAGGGTATGCTTTACTTCAAAAGTAAATTTCTGTTTATTATGGAGCAATCAAGGGGCTTTATTTTTTTTTTAATATTTGTAAACATTTATTTTCTTGAACTGAAAAAGGCTTGCTTACATCAGCACACATTGCACAGCCTTGGAAATTACACAAATTGAAAAAAAGGTTTCTTGTTCAGAAGTGCAATGAATCTTTGCTGTCCATTGATCCACTGCAAACAATGAAAACAAATTCTAAGCCACTTAAAAAGTTTCCAGCACTCATCAAATGTATTCCCTTAGGTGACAAAAAAAACACAAAAGAAGGGGAGGAGAATGCAAATAAGTGGCAGTTATTGAAGGGACATCAAAAGTGGCTTGCTTTAAATCCACAAAAAACAAGACATCAGGATCAGTAAGGTGCGGGTGGCCTTTTATTTATTGAACAAATATTTATTTGGCACTACTATGTGCCAGGCACGAAATTAAAACGTAACTTTTAAAATTCTCTAAAGCCCAGGCTAAGATTTAATTAAGTTGATATGTATCTATTACATCTTTCATTTCCACCTAGGTAGTCCAGAAAGGATATCAGACAGACTTTTAACAACTAAAGTTAAACAACATAACTTTGAAAGCAGCAGTACTTTTTGGTTTTGAGTTATACTAGTAATCAGTAGCAACAACTCCAAAGTCTACATTGTTTTACAAAGCATTCATTGTACGTTACACCACTTACTTTTTGCATTTTGTTAGGATTTGAAGTCTGGTAACTATGCAGTTTCACAGCAATAAAATAGCATACAGGAACACACAGAACAAAAAAACCAAACTATTGTCAAACAAAATATTAATTAGCTGGAGCCAATTTGAGATTTACCCGGGATTAGAGAGTCCAAATTTCGATACCGACATATCAAAATGTCATGAAATAAACCTTTCTCCTGATTCTGAACCTTTCCCTTTCCTCATGCAAAATTTACCAAAAAGGAAAAATATCCAAAAACCCAAGCCTCTAGAAAGTAGAATTTTCAAATATTTCGGCCTCAATGAAAACCGCTTAACGAGTATTTTTAAACGCTCATTTTAATTTACAGTAACGCTGCCCCGCGAAAAGATGGCCTGTCGTGAAAAAGAATAACGCAAACAAGAAAAACATAAACGGTTCAAAAAGCCCTCCACATAAAAAAAAAAACATAAAAAGGCGGGAATTTATTTCAAATTTTGGTTAGAAATTAGTATGCACAAACTGCCCTCCAGGGAGCGCTCTGAGACTCGGTTAACTAGTCATTTCGGTTAAGAAAGCGGGAAAACACGCCAACGTAACCTATAGCAGTTTCGGGCTAACCCCTCCTTAGCGCTTTCAAAAAGGGCTCGAAGTCCCAGTCCAAATACACACTCCTGGCAGCCGCAGATCAAGGAACACCCAACCACCCGCGTGAGCCCGTCACCCACGCTCAACCTCAGAGCACACGCCAACTTCACACCTACCACACACACACACACGGCAAAGACACCAGCCCTGCGTCCCCAACTTTGGGACTCTCCTCTCTCCAGCGCCCTCCCCTTCCAAAGCCTGCAAGCCCGCGACCAAGGGCCCGAATCCAGCGCTGGCAGACCCAGAGGCCAGCCACCTAGTGAGGACAGGAACAGCCCCGCCGCCGAGGAGGCCCGAGGGGGCGCCAAGGAGGGAGGACTACGAGCGCGCGGGGCACGACAACCGCTAACCGCCCGCTTTTGTGGCCCCGGCCGAGCGTCCTTACCCTGCCGACGGTGGCTCGGCTGCGGCCCGCGGCGGCGGCCCCGGAGCCAAGGACCGGGGTGGGCTCGCGTTCCTCGTCGCTGGAGAAGTCCGGGGGCCCCTTGCTGTTGGCGCCGGCGGCGAGCGGCGGTCGGTTGCGCGCCGTGAGGTGCTGCAGGTACAGCTGCACGTACACGTCTTTGCGCTGCTCCCCGGCCGGGAGCGTCACATTGTTGGCCACCAACTCACTCTTCAACTTCTCTTTCGTCAGGACCGAAGGGTCTTCCAGGAACTCCGGCATCTCGGCGACGTATCCCCTTCCCCGCTGCTCTCACACCCGCCGCTCACGCCGGCGCGCTCGCTCCTAGCCCAGCGGTGGGGGGCGGGGGGGCCGCGCTGCCGCCTCCGAGCCTCAGGGCTCCCGCCCTGGACCAACACCGCGGAGCAAAAACAAAAAAAAAACTCGCACACACAAAGCAAAGCACAAGCCGGACACAAAAGCCCCCGGAGCCGAACTACGGACCAAGTGCAGCCAAGCTAGGAGCCCGCACCAACCCCAACCCACACACTACAGCCAAGGAGAGCAGCCTGCTTCGCCCACGCCCCAAGAACACGCGCCGCCATTGGCCGGCGGCGGGAGGAAGCGCGGCGGCGATTGGCGGGACGCCTCGCGCGGGTTCCATTAGCCGCGGCGCCCTGCGAGAGGTTGTAGAAACGCAGTTTAAAAGCCTCTCGGGCGGGATCCTCGGCGTTGGGCTCGTTTCTGTTTCTCTTTTCTCCACCCTTCCCCTTGGACGCTGATAAGGGACAAGTCGTATTGCTTTTGTGCGCTGTTTCCTCTCCCTCCCCTGCTTAAGAAGCCTTTCGCCTCGTGGTGGGTCGCCTACGAACGGACCAAGTTGCACGCCAGCTGCGAGGACCCGCGCTGGGCCCGTCTCAATCTCAGGACACTGATCCACCGAAGAATAGCCGCAGCCTTTCTTTCCCCAAATGCTAGCCCTGAAAGGAAGGAAAATAAGCGAGGCGTGTTTGTAGGCACTCGTCTTCCTTGATTTGATTTACTTTCCGGGGAGGAAAGAGGAGAGCTGGCAGTTAGAGCTCTGTCTCGGCTTGCGAACGCTTCTTTTGTTCCTGAAATTGAGGAAAAGCCAGACGTCGACTACTGGGCACTTTAAAGTGCCCTTGAATTTGGGACGAAATTGTATTGTCAAATGTTCCATGTGCTTCCTACCCTAAAGGTTGGGGCATTTCTAAATTACTTCATTTGAACAGTTAGTTGGGACTCAACTGCATTTTTGTTGAGAGCCTTCCCTAGGTTAGATCCCTCCACCTGTAAGTTGCTTGCCGTAATTTAATCAAACCTAATGTTTAATAATACAACAAAATGAAAGGAAACATTTAGGAATGCCTGAACGGGCAACTAAAGATAAATTGAGATCGGTACATACTGGATTTTAATCATACAGGAAGTCTAGCGACCTATAATTAGGCCAAGAACCCTAATCAAATCCATATTACTGATTCAAATTAAAACCCAGTAGAGTCTCAGAAATTTGCTACAATTAAAATGTCTTCCTGAAACAAATACTGTTTATGACAAAAATTTCTATTTCTTACTAATTTATATATGTTTCAAGATGTTTTTCTTCCAAGAAAAGATAGAGGCTGACCTTGGATTCAGAGTGTCTTAATCATTTCCCCAGATTCTGATGTTCAAACTATATATGCTCCTTAAAAATAGTGTTTTAAATTTTATCTGATTTCTGCATGGTTAAGTTCGAGTAAATATGTGCGGGTTTTTTTCCCCAGGTAAATTTAAAACAAACACCTTCACTAAAAATGTTTCCTATGAATTAAGCCATTTTATTTTGTTCAAATTGAGGAGAAATCCCTATTAATAAGGGATTACTGTCCTAGAGGCAATTTTATATATTAATTCTTTTCTAAAAATCCCAGTATTTACATATATTTAAGCAATAGTATTAAGTTCAGTAATACAAATTAAAAATAGTATTTTAGTTAGCAAGTTTTGTAGATGTTTGAGGTTGCCTTATAAAAGTTACCTCATCTCCCCCACTGCGCCCTCCCCCCAACTTCGCTGAACACGTAGGCAAGTATATTTATCTTCAGAGGGGGAACTGAGCAGACTAGCAAAGGACCATGATTTTGCAGTGACTGGTAACCCCACCAATGTAATTAATGCATGTGTGATGTCCCAGTGTGCCTGCAACAGTTCAGTTATTTCTTCCAGAATAGTCTCAAATTATAACGATCAGAGCAATAAAGTCCTGATCATAATCTGCGCGTTTTACTATTAGATCGTTACCTTGATAATAGTCAAAGAGTTTGACACTGGCTTAACTGTAGTAGCAGTTTTTAAGAGAGAGGTTTTACTACTCTAGCTGAAAAGGGTCAGAATTACCAGGGCTAGATTTGATCTGACTGGTAGTGTTTCTAGCCTCTGACAGCTGCCCTATGGTCTTAAGATACCTGGGCAGCTAGGTCCCTGAAGTGGACCCTTAGAGGAGGTGGCATCAACTGACACTTGAAGATAATATTCTTCTACCTTAATCTGATGTGAGTAGAGTACAATGCAAGAGTCACAGAGACACCTAAGAGAGTCATCCAAGGATGATGCATGGGAACTGCCTTTGCACCAGAAATTTTCCCAGCAGTGTAATCATTTGAGTGGGGAAAACAAATGAGTACACACACACAAGTTTAAAAGGTTTTACTATAGATAAACATTTACTATTGATCAAAAATCACCTGGCTAAATATACAAAGAAAGTTAATAGAGAGCATCCAAAAACAGTAATAAATTCTGTAGGATAGCAACTATTATAGTAGATACCAAAAGCTCATCAAACCATGGGGAAGTAACACTAGAGAGGTCAGGAACTGATCAGATCTCACCAGGTCTGCGGCGGCTGGAGATCAGGGTGTCCCCTTGTGGGGACAGGGCCCCAGAAAGCAGTTTCCAGGCTCTCGGCCTCATATAGAAAGGTGCTGGCTCAGGTAGTAAATGGCCATCAACTGTGATTGGATGGCCATCAGCTGTGGCTAGTTGGCCGTCAGCTGTAACCAGTGAGCCATTGGCCACTAATATAACTGCCGTGGCTACGCTAGTACTAAATGGGGGCTAGCAAGAAGATGGTGCCTGGCAAGCGAGGATTGCTGTTAGGATGGCGGGTTGCGGACAGTGTGGATCCAGCCTCCAGTGAGATTATAGTGGTATGACTCCCCTACCTGTGGGTCCGTGGGTGTTCCTTTTTAGGCCTCGCCGTGTCCTGTGTTCTTATGTGGGGAGCAGGAGCTGACACCACACAGGCCGCCCTGCATGACAAATGGTGCAGCGAGCAGGGTCTCCTGTATGACAAATGGCGTAGCGAGCAGGGTAAGGTGCCGGCCAAAGCCCTCTGAAAGGCGGTGGAGCAGTCTGTGCATATGAACACTCAGTCACAGGAAGACTAGGAGGAGCAGCTGCCGGAGAGTTGGACCCCCGTGGAGGGGTGGAAAGACCTGGACAGTTCCCCAACCAGTATAAGACGGAGAAAGCTAAGGTCTTTGCGGCCCTGTGGGCTGGGAAGTTCTTGCTGAGGTAGTCTGGATGCGGGACTTGTCCCAGGAGGAAAGGCTTGCTGAGTCCTCCGTGGGAGATGAAGGTGAGGTCAAGGTCGTCCCTCACCCCCAGGACAGCCCTGGCGAATGATTGGACTATGGGGAATTGTCTTCTATCCCAAATTTAATGGACAGCTTGACTGTTTGCTTGGGAACATACCACCATGTAGTGGAACTAGCGGAGGTTTGCTTTTGTGTCTTGACCAGCGGCCATCGAGACTCTGTAAGCAAGCACCTTGACTGTGAGCCGCTGTTGTTCCAACACAGTACCCTGAGAGGCCCAGAGAAAGTGACAGTGCCCTGAGAGCCCTGGCTGAGTCTGGGAAGTCTGGCTGTGCCCAGAGAGAGTGGCAGTGCCCTGAGAGTCCTGGCTGAGTCGGGGAAGTCTGGCTGTGCCCAGAGAGAGTGACAATGCCCTGAGAGCCCTGACTGAGTCCAGGAAGTCTGGCTGTGCCCACAAAGAGTGGCAGTGCCCTGAGACCCCTGGCTGAGCCCAGAAAGTCTGGCTGTGCCCAGAAAGCGTGGCAGTGCCCTGAGAGCCCTGGCTGAGTCCAGGAAGTCTGGCTGAGCCCAGAGAGAGTGGCAGTGCCCTGAGAGGCCTTGGCTGTGCCTGGGGAGACTGGTGGTACCCTAAGAAGCCCAGGAAGTCTGGCTGTGCCCAGAAAAACTGGTGGTGCCCTGAGTAACCCTGACTGTGCCCAAAGAGGCTGGCTGTGTCCAGGATATTGCATTTACCTCCAGGCTCCTCGCACAGGGCCCCTCGCAGAAGAGGCTTGTCGCGAAGATGGTAAGGTGAGACCCTGTAGGGGTGGAGTGTGGGGACAGAGCCCGAGAAAGCAGTTTCCAGTTTCTTGGCCTCACATAGAAAGGTGCTGGCTCAGGTCGTAAATGGCCATCAACTGTGATTGGATGGCCATCAGCTGTGGCTAGTTGGCCATCAGCTGTAACCAGTGAGCCATTGGCCACTAATATAACTGCCGTGGCTACGCTAGCAGAAAAATGGGGGCTAGCAAGAAGATGGTGGCTGGCAAGCGCGGATTGCAGTTAGGACGGCGGGTTGCGGATAGTGTGGTTCCTGCTTCCTGTGTCTCCAACCCAGCCACCAGCGAGACTATAGTGGTATGACTCCCCTACCTATGGCTCCGTGGGTGTTCCTTTTTGGCCTCACCGTGTCCTGTGTTCTTGTGTGGGGAGTGGGAGCTGACACCCCGCAGGCTGCCCCGCAGTACACCCCTGATGCTGCAAGCTGCATACAAGTTCCCAATAAAGGCAGTTAAGACTAAACTATACACGTTAGTAAGAATGTTACACCAAAGAAGCTCACCACACCGTGGGGAAACACTGGAGAGGTCGGGAACCAGCCAGACCTCACCAGGTCCACGGCTAGAAGTCAGGGCATCTCTTGATATTGAAAGCTGCATACAGGTTCCCAAGTCCAATGTCAGAATGATGACGAATGATGAATGAACAAATACACTGCTAACTGAGGTCTGTCTTATATATCTCTCCAGATGTACGTTAGAGCCAAGCTCCTTGTTCCTGCCTCCCCCTCAGGGAATGGCCAGTTCTGGGAGGGTTTGGCAGTTACTGTGATAGAAATATTGCTTATCTGGTTGAAGGGTCAGTTTATTTGGACAAACAATACCTACTGTTTTCACCTGGGACCATCGGCCCAAGGCCTTCTAAAGCCTGGCAATGTGCCTGTCACGTCACTCTAATATAACTTAGTTACTTCTTTGCCTCATCTGCTGATGCAGGCAAAATAGACAGAAAGCAACATCATCCAATATCTCCTGCTGGGGATGAAATGAGGGAGAATTTTCTTAACCTGAAGCTAACCATCATCTCACATGAGGGAAAAACAACAGCACCTCATGTGAGGGAACAAAAAGCTAACAGACAAACCTAACCATCACCTCATGAGGTGATGGTAGTTCCCTTATGAGGTGATGATTAGGTTTGTATGTTAGCTTTTTGTTCCCTCACATCAGGTGCTATTGTTTTTCCGTCATGTGAGGTGATGGTTAGCTTAGGGATAAGAAAATTCTCCCTCATTTCATCCCCAGCAGGATGGGATGATGTTGCTATCTGTCTATTTTGCCTGCATCAGCTTATGAGGGGAAGAAGTAACTAAGTGGTGAGCTTAGTTACGTCTTAGTTACTTCACTAAGTGGTGTGGTGAGCTTCTTTGGCATAACATTATTAATGTATATAGTTTAGTCTTAACTGACTTTACTTTCTGTTATTAGTACATTGTTTTAAGTGCCTTTGTCTTTTGCTGTTGTATATTGCTAAATAAATTAATTGAATATTACTAAATAAAGTAATGTATTTGTTCCTCCCTAGCGTGTGCTCCTCTTTGCACCACAAGCAAAAAGAAAGAAAGAAAAACAACAATCACCTGCTGAGTCTGAAACTTATTTTAGATAGAGACAGTACAAGCCTACAGGCCAACATTAAAGGTGATTCACAAAGAGCTGCATTCTACATGCCTGAGATACATGTTCCCTGAGCAAAAACATCGTTTTCATATCACTCATTATCTCTCCTTTCCTTATCCCAGGACACGATCAACAGGAGGTAACTTGCAGATTATACATTTCTTAGGAGACATAGTTGATGTCATAAGCCATCAGTAGATTGACCTTCTACATTATCCACAAAGTCATAAGTTATCAAATTCAGACTTGGTATCATTCTAGAGGTACCTTGGCATATCCCTAGTACCACCATTTTTAGTCATGAAGCTAATTTTTTCTTTTGACTCTCCTGTAGATGTCCAAAGTAGAGGCTGTTTTTTTTCTCATACCCTAAGTACCTTAAGGCCAAGAGGTTGGGTCTAAAGAGTTTATGTGGCTGCTTTTTTCCTGATTACTACTTCCAAACTATTTCTTCTCTTTCCTCCTTTGAAAACATACGAAGTTCGAAATTTTTATCATCTGGCAAAATCACTCTCTACCATCTACCTCCTGCCCACTCTGTCTCAGAAATTATAGACTGTTGTTCCTTGCTCTAGGTTTTCCTCACCATCCCTCTTGTCTACATTCTGTGTGAACTCAACAAAATTGTAGATGACCCATGGAATACCAACACTTGCCTCTCAGATCTTTGACCTCTTCATCTCTAGCAATTTATTCCTCTATTCCATCTCATCCATCCATTCCAGTTGTTTAGACTGAATCTTGTTATCAATAACTGTTTACACACCTTCTAAATCTCAATTTCAAGCATCCCAATTGTCAATCACTAGCCTTTTCCCTCTACTCATTTTGCACTCTCACTGACTTAATTCAGATCTTTAATCCATTAACCTCAACACTTTCAAAAAAATCTATTATCCTGCTTCTGCCATCATGTAATCATTTCCAACTCACCTGACTTAGATTTTTTGCAAAGGGGTTCAACTCTCTTATCCCAACATCTCTCTATCTTTCTTACTTGGAAGAACCTCAGCCTCACTTGGACCTAACACTGCTGGAACAAATTTTCTCATTGCTTGCAACCAAGCAGCATATATTACTTGAGAAAAATCATACACAACAGGGCTGACTGGTTTTAATTTAAGACCTCAGACCTCATAGGAGCCCTCAACACTGGCTGGAAAAGCTATTCATCCTCTGGATTATTCACACTTGCACTTCTCTCCATAAATCACTCACATCCCTTTCCCCCACCATCCCCTATTTTCAGCTAGTGACCTTGCTTCATATATGGAAAACAGAAACCATCTGTGGGGAATGCCTCAACTTCATTGTGAAATCTGGACCCATTTTCTCTTGTATCTATCATTCTTGTTTCAATTGAGGAAGTGTCCTATTGGAGTGAATTCCACCACTTGTATTCTGACTCATCCTCTTTTTCTCAAGGCGTTGATTCTTTCAGTCATCTTGAAATTTCTGAATTAAAAAAAAATTGGCCTTTTATTTTGTGTTATATTCATCCAATAAAAAAATTGTTCTGTACTATCTTTTCTGTTGAAACAAGTATTAGGTTTAAAAAAAAATCTTTAAAATGTTACAGCATTGATAACTAAAACCTTGGGAAACAGTGGAAAGATATTTCTCTTGAAGCCATAGCTGTAAAAAAAAATGATGCAATAACTTTGTCAGAAAACTCTTCCAAAACTTTTTTTTCCTAAATCACTTGGATAATTGCCTCCATTTTCCTTTTTGAAGTTCTTAATGTTATTAGCATACAGCTGGCTTTTTTGTCTTTCATTATCAAAACATTACATGTAAAAATTACATTATTGTTGTTTTGCATAGGACTTGGTTTTGAATTTACGGGTGTAACCTCAAAACAGAGAAGATGAAGTACAACGTGGTCATAAAAATTATGTTCTTGAAATTCATTTAATATTATGAAAAAACGTTTACAATACAGCATTAAGTAAAAAACAAATAGAGAACCATATTAGGGTAAGATCTCAGTTCTATAAAGAACTAAAGTGTGTATGGATATGTTTATTTAAAAATATATACAAAGAAAAAAGACTAAATGAATATAGACCAAAATGTTTGTAGTAATTTCCTCTGTGTAGTGGGAAACAGGTGATTTTTATTTCATCCATATGTTTTTGTGTATTTCTCAAGATTTCTACAATAAACACATATGATTTAATAACCATAACTTTTTTTTGAATTAGTGTGAAAAATGAGGGGATCACTTGGCTTATCGGCATTCAGAGTCTGTCACTTTTGCATTTCCAAAGGCTCCATTTTATCAGTTCATCCAGAGTATTTCAGTCTTAGGTAAACTGATTAAAAAATATTCTCAAAAGAGAAAGCTAGTTTATTAAATAGGTGAAATAAATGCTCAGAGCATTCTGTACTGGTGGATAAATCTACTTGGAAGAATAAATGATACACTGGAAAATTTTTGGTGAAATAGAAGAAAATCACAGAGCTATTGTCAGGATTTGGTAATTCAAACATGGATCTATTCCAGAGACTCTTTCCTCACATCATTCCTATATAATGATGGTAGCAGTTTAAGTTAAAATAAAGTGTTGGATTTTAGGTCATTTCAAAGTTATAGCAAGTCAGCAAATGGGCCATACTAAGAAACTACAGATGTCCCAGCTTTGGAAAAGAAGCTGGAACCTGTGAAGTGATAGTTTTAGAGCTATAACAGTATTAATAATGACATATATATGCACACACACACACACATACATACAAATTAGAAAACATTTTTATGTATTTTATCTTATTTGATTCTCTTAACAACCCTACGAGTTAAGTGGGATCTCCAGTCTTGACTTGTTTTGTATAGGTAGGCCAGTGATTCTCAAACATTAGCTTGCATCGAATCACCTGGAAGACCTGGTTAAAACTCAGGTTGCTAGGCCCCACCCCCAGTTTTCTGAGTCTGTAGGTCTAGGGTAGGGCCTGAAATTTTGCATTTCTAACTTGTTCTCAAGTCTGGTCTGGAAACAACTGTGCTAGGCCATTTTTCACATTCTCTGTAAAGGCAGAGCTGACCATGTCACATTCTTGAATAATAGCTCAGCTTTGCGCTCGGAATAAAATATGAATAAAAATGGCACACAAGGTCCCGAGTGTTCTGACTACAGTTTACCCTTACAGCTTTATGTCTCTCTCCTTTCCAGCCAGACCGGAGAACTAGCAATTCTCCAAAGAAGCTGAAATAGAGAGGGTCCTTATGAGTTTGATTACACTTAGTTTTAAATCCTAGCTCTAGAAATCATATCCCTCTCTCTCTATCTACCCCTCAGAGACCTAGGGTCCCCCCACCCCATCCCATACACACTAAATCAGCAGCCCCTGAGGCAGCAGAAGACAGTAGCCCTGATCTGACTAATGGTCATACCATCAGGACCTCTGGCAGGCTAAAGATAGCATCTTAACTTAAGTTACTTTCAGTTCCTGAGCCCTAAGGTGAAATGACCCTGTGGATACTTTCCCATGAGATTGGACCGAGGGACTCCAGAAAAGACAACAAAGCTGTCTTCAAGACCTGAAAAAATGATTCATTACCCTTACCTCACCTCTGACCAACCAGCTCCCAGCATGCCCCTGAACCCCTAACCCATGGTGTCTTGTGATTTTGCTCCATATAACCTGTAACCTACACACCATTGGGAAACTAGCTCTTTGATTGTTAACTCACCTGTGTCTCTGGGCTTGGCGTGATTTCCTTAAATAAACTTTTACTTTCTTTTCTGCAACCCCCTGTTCATGTCTCCTTTGGCTTTGATGCATACAGGCAAAATGAACCCCTTGATTTCGGTAACAAAGTTGTATTAGTTTACTAGAGCTGCCATAACAAAATGATTAACAAGGTAATACAACTTGCCCTGTCTACCTCACAAGAGTATGATTTTGTACAAGTGCTTAGCCCAAGCTAAAGTCAAGTAAGTATTGTTGAGATATATGCTGTATATGCAAAGGTTGCCAGGGGGAGAAAGACATTTCATGTTTCAGACTGAATTCTGTCACCCTAAAATTCATATGTTGAAGCCCTAACCCCCAACACTTCAAAATGTGAATGTATTTGGAGATGAGATCTTTTAAGAGGAGATTAGTTAAAATGAGGCTATGAGAGTGGGCCCTAATCCAATCTGACTGGTGTCCTTAATAAGAGGAAGCTTGCACACACAGAGAGACACCAGGGATATGACAGTACAGAAGAAAGACCATGTGAGGACACAGTTAAAATGTGGCCATCTATAAGCCAAAGACGGGTCTCAGAAGACTCCAACTGTGCTGTCACCTTGATCTTGGACTTCTAGCCTCCAGAACTGTGAAAAAATAAATTTCTGTTGTTTAAGCTGCCTAATCTGTGGTATTTTGCTATAGCAGCCCTATGGCAAACTAATATAAACCTGTACTTTTGTAGTTGAACAAATCACATCACAGAGATGTTAAGTGGCAAGTGCTTGACTCCTAGAAGGCATTCAGATTTGTCCATTGGATGAATAAATGCCTTAAAATCACATAGCAAACTTTTCATTATTTTTCAAAATCCTCCTTTCTGAGGCCTTCTTGAACTACCCAAGGAAGAGTTAATGTCCCTATTTTAGTACCATCATACCACTCTGTTCATGCTGCTTTCATGGCACTTATCCCAACATATTATGGTATTTGGTTACTTAACATATCTGTCTCCTGCTGCTCAAAAAAAACCCCATTTTTCTCAGTATATCCTTTTTCCTCAGTGCTTTAGCACAGTATCAGGCTCATCATAGTTGGTGGTCCATAAGTATTGGTTACAATGGATGATCTAATCTCACTTCAAACAAATGGAAGGACAAATTACACAAAGTGAAAATACAGTATCCAGCTTGTCATGCAGGGACTCTGGTCCCGCTCCCTGTATAAGAACGCAGGATATGGTGAGGCCAAAAAGGAACACCAATGGAGCCATATATAGGGGAGTCATACCACTATAGTCTCGCTGGCGGCTGGGTTGGAGATACAAAAGCAAACATCCGCCAATACCCCAACAAGGGGTCTTCCTGCACCCCAGTCTCCCTGACCGCTAGGCAAAACACACGAAGTAGGAGTGGTACGATCCGCAATCTGCCATCCGCTTTTCTGCCTGCCAACCAACTAACGTAGCCATGGCAGTTATATCAGTGGCCAACTGACTAACTGGTTACAGCTGATGGCCAACCAGTCACAGCCAATGGGCATCCACTACCCAAGCCAGCACCTTTCCAGGTGAGGCCGAGAGCCTGGAAACTGCTCTCTGGGATTCTGTTCCCACACAGCTATACTGCTATATTAGATTAAATCATAAGAAATTAATATTTGATAATTTTAAAACACTGAACAGAAAAACTCAGGGACTTTTATGGAACATATCCAATAAAACTCTAAAAACATTAATTTCTCATGCTCTTTCTAATTCATTTTTTTGTACATCAAATATTTGACGTATGCCTCTAAGGAACTATTTATTATTAAGAATTTTGAAGCTTACAAAGGTGAATGAGTAAAGTTTGCTCCCTGCTATTAAAGAGATTAATACACTAGTTGAAAGTGGTATCTAACTTGTCACCACTTGCATGAATTGATGAAAATATAAAAGGTGTATTAGTGTATCATGTAAGGCCAACAGCACGTTCTTTCAACAGTTTGTTTCTACCTTTATTATAAAACAGTTAGTAAGGAAGGGGATCTGGAGTCAGTCACCTGGGTTGGAACCTTGGGTGACTTTTGGCAGGTCACTATTCCTGTGTGCCACAGTTTCATCTGTAAAAGCAGAACATTAATCACGTTGTAAGGTTGTTTACAGGGCATGGCACACGGATTAAAACGTGTAAACTATTATAATATTCAAAGTTAAAAATTGTACTCTATTTTACTTGTTTTCAAGCAAACCGGTCTAAATTTGTTTTTAAAAAAAACAGTTTGTACGGTATGTTGTACATTACGTGTGAAGGACCACCTTGGACTAATATGCCCACTAATGCACAACAGTAACAGCTATAGTTCTACGCATTATGCATGTTAAATAAGAGAAAACTCACTTTCCAAGGCCAAACTGTACGAAAATACATCAGCTTTAAGGCTCTAGGATATATAGTGAGCCTCATCGTTTTGCAGAGTAACGATTACTAGGATAACATTTGAACGAGAAGTATTTAATCCTAAAAGGACAGGCCTTTTCAAAAAATGGCGGGAATACATCCACGTTTATAAGAAGCCAGTGTTTAGAAGGAAAAGAAAAACACTATGACCCCGACGTGATTCGAACACGCAGCCTTCTGATCTGGAGTCAGACGCGCTACCGTTGCGCCACGAGGTCCTGCTGGGCTGTGGCTCTCGCAGTTTCTTAGGACTCGAGTAATATGGCTATCTTCCGGGTGCCCACCACCTTTTCTTCCTTTTTTTCCTGGCCCCTCCTCCAAGTATACGTCGATTAGAGATTGCTTCCTTTAGCGCCAAGATTTTCCTGACAGCTGACCCTCTGCCTTGCTTGGGATGGAACTAGTGGAGGTGGGAGAACAGAGTTTCCGTTTAGTCGAGACCCCAGCGTCAAAGGAAAACAGTCCTTCCTCCACTTGAGCAAGAGATTTCCGTTTTCACCCTCCCCGTTAGGGGCGGAGACTCCGCCCTTTCTTTCCCTTCCCCCCAGAGTTCATGACCTCCTTCGAGTTGGAATTTGTCCGGGCGCCTGTGCGCACGCCCAGACCTTTGCCAGCTAGCGGCTGGAAGCGATCCCAGAGGCCCGTCTGAACGTTTTCTTTCTCTCTCCCTTCCCTTTTTGCCAACAATATAAAGCATTTACTCTCTGTGTAAGCTTTTGTTTCACTGTGAGCATTAAGCTTTAAAGTTATTTTGTAAAGACATACAAAATATACTAGCATACTGTGTGTGTCAGCAATGGTGTTCAGTTGAATTACACTGAAAAATAGGAAGCTGTTAGTAAAACACATTGTTCTCCCCGTCGGGGAATTGAACCCCGGTCTCCCGCGTGACAGGCGGGGATACTAACCACTATACTAACGAGGAGCCGTCGGTAGGGCCTCTCCCAAATTTCTACTTAAGGTGAAACAAGATTTCACCTTTCCCTCTCATCTGTTCTGCCCGCCACTCGGAAATGTGAAAACTTGGACGCTTGGGTCTCTTCCTCGTTCATTATCCTTTCACGGTACCTTGAGCTCCGCTTCCGTGAAAAGAGTTAGTAAATGGTTTAGAATAAAAGAAACAAAATGCACTGCCAGTTTTAGGGATGGTGTATTGTTGAAAATAGTTTCCGGGCTGGGTGATTTAGGTTTCTGGCGGGAGGTTTCTATTTGTTTTAATAGTGACCAAGAGTATGTGAGTTGAAGCAGAGCTTTACTTTCACAAATTTATATTTTCATTTTGAAGTCGAAGTTCAAGGATATCATATGGTTGCCGGATGATCGGAACCGTCAAGGTTGTCCCGCAGTCCAGCTTTCGTGACACAAAAAGGTTCATGTATTTGACCAGCTGAGGCCAAATGAAATTTTGTTAACTGATTTGTCCTGTGTTTTGATCTCATTCCTGAGGTGTCTACAGTTACTTGAATATGACAAATAAACACATAAATTGTTAAATAATACATTTAAGTAATTCAAAACAAGGATGTGCCATTTAACCCTAGTATGATTAAACATGGGATTAGGAAAGTGCACTAACAGAGTAATTTCTATCAACCTGAGCCTTTTCAGAAACAGGATCAAGCCTGTTCCCAGGGGTACCAGGAAGGCCTCACATAAACTTTGGTAAGTTTTTCTATAATGAAAACTTTCAATCGTGTCAGTTCAATCACTTATTTAGAGGTAATATCAAATCCATTCCTTGTAGTGTATGATGAATAAATACATTTTTATTGATCATAAGTTACATAGTATTATTATCCATCAAATGAATGAGATTGTTTAATGCAGACATTAAAATATGGCAGTTTCTAATAGAGACAGTGGAAATGTAATGGCTGTGTGCAATGTTAGAGGGATAGTGGATGGGGGGGCTGACACAGTGTGAGGGATATAAATGATAAATGTCTAACTTTTACATTGTTTTGTGCACCTGAAACTAATAAAAAAATATGATAATAGACAAAAAAATCACTGGCACACTGAATGTGATGAACAGGGAATCGCAAAGAATAATTTTAATAAAAAGAATGGATGATGATGATATCTGAAAAAAAAATATGGCAGTTTCTGAGGTCTGCTTTGGCATATTTTTTTCATTCTTAAATGCACCAAAATCCTCAATAAAACTCAATGTCCTGGGGTCTCTTTCTACGTCTGACCCTCCAATAACTTGTGAGGTTCAGAGACTACTGTGGTAACTATAGAGGGTGCCAAAAAAATGTATAGACATTTTAAGAAAGGAAAACTGTATTAAAATTGTAGTACTCACTATATACCAATAACAAAAGATGAATACAAGTGACTTCTGCAATTACAATCAGTGCGCAAAATGGTTACCATCAGCAGCCAGGCACTTCTGATTACAGCAAACTACTGCTTGAACAACGTAGACCAAAGTGTCTACTTGTATACATTATTTTGGCACCCCCGGTATTTTCATCTCCTTTTCCTGGCGAGATCAGGGGGACTAGTCCCAGGTCTCTCCGTTGTCAAAGCCCAAGGGCAGTGGGAATCTAGCTCTCATGAACGGCCTGTTGGTCATCCCCCCACCTCACCCCACTCCACCCCACCCCCACGCCCCAGTGCCTCCCCACCAATACACCTGCCTTCCATGCTTTGGTAGAAGAGGCTTAATCTTTGTCCCTTCAGAAGAGACACCATGCTCTCCACCTAACCTCTGGTAAAGCTATGTCAATATTCACACATGTGTTATTGCTGTTTTTTTCTTCCTCCCTGGGGAAATGAAGAAGGAGCCTGAGTCAGCAGAGATCATGGAGCAGAGAACCCAACACCTGCTGTCCGTCTTCCTAAAATGGAAAGGAAAAGAGGGTTATTAATCTGAACAGGGTAAGGGAGCTGAGAGATTCCTCACTGTCAGCACTGGGAGAGAGTAAAGGTTAAAAATCTGACTGGCAGTACAGAGGACACAGGACTCTCTTTGGAAGTAAATAGCATGGTGGAAATCGGTGTTATTGAAAGTTTCCAATCTTGCTCTCCCTACCTTATCACAGCTTGCAAAACCATTCACATTAATTTTATTTTCTCAAAAGCCCTGAGAGGTTAATAGGGCAAGTATTTTATTCTTATTTCACCAGCAGATAAAGAAAATGTTGTGCAGACTCATACAGGTAGCAAGTCATAGAGGCCACAATCACCCAAGCCTTGACTGCAAATTTTGTACAATTTTCACTCTGCTGCACAATTCCTCACACATGTATATTAACAAATAAATATGTGTTATGGATAGAAAAACTTTATTACTAATATCAACATGTGTCATGCTTTTTCCGGTAATAATACTTACTAATCTCTAATACTTAGCAGGCACTATAGTTATTCATTCACTATTGAACGTACAATATGCCAGACATTATTTTAGATGCTTGGGGAGGTTTCAATGGATAAATCTTGTTCTTGTGGAACTTATATCCTAACAGAAGGAAGATAGGCAATACACAATGAACATAACAAGTGAATATGTTAGATGGTGAAAGAGTGGAAATGGAAAAAAATAGCATGGTAAGGGGCTTTGGAGAGTGGCAAGTTAAATGGAATGCTCAATGTAGGCCTCATTTTAAGAAGGTAACATTTGAACAGGGATGTAGTCATACAGGGATCTGGGAGGCCCTTGGGTCCTTAGAGCTGTTGTAAAGACTGGCTTTTATTATGAGGGGAAATAAGAAGCTTCCACAGGGTTTTGAACAAAGAAGTGACATGGGCTGATTGATGTTTAAAGAGTTTTTGGCTACATGGTTGAGAGTAGTGTAGGGGGCAAGAGCAGAAGCAGGACGATCAAAGAGGTCGATTGCATTAACGCACAAGGGAGAGGATGATGGTGCAGGCTGGAGTGGGAGGAGTGGAGAATATAAGAAGTGCTGATATATTGGAAGGCAGAGCCAATACAATTTCCTTATAGAGTGAATGTGAGGTGTGAAAGTAAAAGAGGAATCAAAGATGCTTCCAAAATTTTTGGCCTGAGCAACAGGAGGGATAGCATTGCCATCAACTGGAGAGGAATAATGTACAACTTCGGAGGATATCCACCATCCATATTGACAGTGCACGTGAGGGGCACACTGGGGAGGAGGCAGGGCACCGTTCACATAGGTGTTGTTTGGATGGCACTCCTTGGAATTGTGCAACATGGCAGCTCTGCATGTAGAGCAGTATTTTGGAGGATGACAAGCATTTCAGTTTTGGATGTGGTAAGGTTGAGACATTGAATAAGCAGTTGAATGAATATAATGGTTAAGTACTCATCGTGTAGGCCGAACAAAGCGCTGGCTCCTGGGAGATACAGTGATGAGCAAAGACAGACCCTGATATCAAGAAGCTTTCATTTTAGTGGAGGAGACACATATCACTAATCAAAGGATAACAATAACAACAACAAAGTAAAATTACAACTGTGACACTTACTAAGAAGATTAGGGAAGAGCTTTCTAGGTGGATGGAAATGGATGTGCAAAGCTTATAGGAACTGAGGAAACATGATGAGTACAGGGGTTGAAAGAAGACTAAAGTGGCTAGGGAGAGAGAGGAGCATCATGGGAGAAATGAAGCTGGAAGGCCAATGGGAATAGGATAATGTAGGGCCTCTCAGGCTGTTTTAAGAACATTTTTTTTTTTTTTTTGCCTCTTATTCATTACTACTTATTTATTATTTTTAGGGTTTATTGAGGTATAACTTAAAAACATTTTTTTACACTTCATTTATTTTGACATTCAATATTATTTTATATTAATTTCAGGGGTACAGCACAGTGGTTAGACATTTATGTAATTTAAGAAGTGATCCCCCTGACTAGTCTAGTACCTACCTTGCACTATGCATAGTTATTACCATATTATTGACTATATTCTCTATGCTTTATTTTACAGCCCCATGATTATTTTGTAACTACCAATTGTGCTTTTTAATCATTTCACCTTTTTTTTTTTAAAAGATTTTATTGGGGAAGGGGAACAGGACTGTACTGGGGAACAGTGTGTTCTTCCAGGCCTTTTTTCCAAGTCAAGTTGTTGTCCTTTCAATCTTAGTTATGGAGGGTGCCGTTCAGCTTCAAGTTGTTGTCCTTTCAGTTTTAGTTGCTAGTTGCAGGGGGCACAGCCCACCATCCCTTGCGGGACTCGAGGAGTTGAACTGGCAACCTTGTGGTTGAGAGCCCACTGGCCCATGTGGGAATCGAACCAGCAGCCTTCGGAGTTAGGAGCTTGGAGCTCTAACTGTCTGAGCCACCAAGCCGGCCCCCACTTTACCTTTTTCACCCTGACCCTCAATTCCTGTCCCATCTATCACCCAATAAATCTAGTACCCATCTGACATTATATATAATTACAATGTTTTTGACTGTATTCCTTATGCTACATCCTACATTCCCATGACTACTATGTAACAACCAATTTGTATTTCTTAATCCATTCCCTTTTTTTCACTCACCCCCAACCCCTCCCATCTGGCAATCATCAAAATGTTCTCTGTATCTATGTTCTGTTTTGCTTGTTTGTTTAGTTTGTTGTTTAAATTCCACATATAAGTGAAATCTGTCTGACATACTCCACTCAGCACAATACCCTCCAGGTCCATCTATGCTGCCGCAGATGGCAAGAACCCATTCCCTTCCATGGTCAAGCAATATTCTATTGTATACAAGCATGTACCACCTACTCCTTATCCATTCATCCATTGATGGAAATCCAGGTTGCCTTCATATCTTGACTTAAATAAATGCTACAATGCACATATGGATAAGCACATCCCCTTGAAGCAGCATTTTGGGTTTGTTCGAATAGATATCCAGAAGTGGGATTACTAGGTCCTTCTTTGTCTCTTGTTATAGCCTTTGTTTTAAAGTCCAATTTGTCTGGTATAAGTATTACTACCTCAGCTTTTTCTTTTTGTTTGTTTGTTTCCATTTTTATGAAATATCTTTTCCCCATCACTTTACTTTTAGTCTGTGTGTGCTTTTCAATTTGAAGTGAGACTCTTGTAGGCAGCATATGTAAAGGTCTTGTTTTCTTCTCCATTCAACCATCCTATATTTTAATTGGAATATTTGATACATCTACATTTAAAGTAATTTTTGATAGACATGTAGCTATTGCCATTTTATTATTCATATTTTTTATCTTTTAATTTTAAAGAAGCCCCTCTAAAATTCCTTGTAATACTGGTTTGGTGATAATGAACTCTTTTAGCTTTTTCTTGTCTGGGAAGCTCCTTATCTGTCCTTGGATTCTAAATGATAGCTTTGCTGGGTAGAAAAATCTTGGTTGTAGGTCCTTGCTTTTCATCACTTTGAATATTTCCTGCTAATCCCTTCTGGTGTGCAAAGTTTCTGTTGAGAAATCAGCTGATAGTCTTATGAGAGCTCCCTTGTAGGTAACTAACTGCTTTTCTCTTGGTGCTTTTAAGATTCTCTCTGTTTTTAACCTTTGGCATTTTCATTATGATGTGTTGCTAGTGCTGGGCTTAGGGCTGGTCAGCCAGAAGTATAGGGCACACCCAAGCCAGGTGCTGCTTGTTTGGGTTTTGTGAACATTTGGGAGATTTTATGAAAGTCTGCAGCATGAGCTAAGACAAGCTGTTTGAATGGAAAAGCCACTGGAAGCAGCTTGAGCGTACCTGAAAATTGGGTGAGGTGGGGTCTCAGTTGCCCCGACCAGCGGGGCATTCAACAGGGACCGAAGGGAGACACCCTGAAAAGAGAAAATAGGAGGCGCGAAGAAATGGAGGCAAGACAAAGTTCTGATCAAGCCTCAAATTTTTTATTGCAGCTACAAGATTATATGGGTTAGGGTAAACTGGGCGGGGAGTGAATGAGGAAGGAGAGAGCGGAATGAGGAAGGGGCTTTACTTATCAGAGACGTGACCTTCTAAGGGCAAACTGACGGTTCCAGGAATTAGGTCATGTGCTGCCGGATAGCATAGTTTCTCTGAGTCAGGCTCCTACACTCAGTTAATCACTAGGGCAGAGCAGACCAAAGATGATAGCCAGTTTGATGAAGTCTCAAACATGGCGGCACCTATGTCTGCACGCAGGGAGGGAGAGGGCTCAAAAAAGAAAACAATGACCTTTGCCAGCTCTTCCCTCCAGGAAGAAGCTGTCCCTCCAGGCCTCATCCACAGCCAAACAACTCAGTTCTCCCCCTCATGTCCCTGGTGCCCCAACCCCCACTCCTAGCTGCTGCCCCAGAGATGGAGTTCAGAGCAAATGACTCTGCCAGTGAATAAGTTCATGTGCGGGCCCTTTAAGAGGATCACTTGCAACTCCAGCTGCCCTCTGTCTCACTCAGCCACAATTTATGCTGGTTTTCACAGCTATAAGTTATAGGGACTTCTCTCCTCAGCCATGGAACCCTGGGATGGGGAACCTGGTGTGGGACTGGGATACCTCACTCCTCTAGGGGGAGACCTCCACAGCTGAGATATCACTCCTGAATTTTAATGATCACATGCAGGTATGGGACCAGTTTGTTCCACGTCTCTGTCCCTCCTACCAGTCTTGAGGTGGCTTCTGTATAGCTGCAGTTGTAGGGCTTTCGTTCAGCTAGACTTCAGGTGATTCTCAATGATGGGTGTTCTGTAGTTTAGTTTAATTGATTTGGTCCTGTGAGGAAGTGAGCACAGAGTTTACCTACTCAGCCATCTTGACTGGAAATCCTGAGGTATAACTTATATTCAGTAAAATTTACTCTTTTTTAGGTGTACCAGTCTATAAATTTTGATCATAATAAAGTTATAGACTATTTCCATCACCCCCATCACTTCCATCACAAAGTTCCCTTATGCCCCTTTCCAGCCAATCCCTTCCTTCCAGCCCCAGGCAACCACAGGTCTGATTTCCATCTCCAGAATGTCATATTAATGGAACCATACAGTTTGTAGCCTTTCGAATATGGATTCTTTCAATTAGCATAATGCTTGTGAGAGTCATCCACATTGTTGTGTGTATCAGTAGTTTTTTTTTTCTTTTTAATTGCTGTTTAGTATTCCCTTGTAAGGATGTTTGTTTATCCATTTGCTAGCTGATGGACACTAGGGTTGTTTCCAGTTTTCAATTATTATAAATATAGCTATTAAAACACTAATGTACAGGTTTTTGTTTAGATATATATCTTCATTTTCTTGGGTCAATACCAGAAGTTGGACTGCCTGGTCTTCGGGTAAGTGTATGTTTACCTTTATAAGAAACTGCCAAACTGTTTTCCCAAGTGGCTATAACATTTTACCTTCCCACCAATAATACATGAGAGTTCTTGCTGTTCCACCTCTTTTCTAGCACTTGGTATTGTGTTACACATTTTTTTATTTTAAATTCAAGCCATTCTGATACATGTGTAGTGGAATGTCACTATGGTTTTAATATGCCTTTCCTTAGGGATTAATAACATTGAGCATCTTTTTATGGATTTATTTAAGCATCCAAATCTTTTGCCCATTTTAAAATTCAGTTTTCTTACTAAGTTTTGAAAGTTCTTTATCTATTCTAATTTCCAGTCTTTTAAAAAAACATATATCTTGGGATATGTCAATACATATATATCTTGGGAGATATATTTTCTCCCAAGCTGTCTTTTCACTCTCTTAAATAATTTTTGTTTTTATCAGAGTGTATATGACATGGTTTCTTGTGTTTTGCTTTTTTTTCCTTTTCTTCTCTCTTATTCTCATTTCCTCAACTCAGCCTTTGAACATAACGTAAACATGAACTTGGGCCAGCTCACTACACAACCTTCCTTCTTCCTTTCCCTCCTGTCACATAATTAAAGAAGAGCCTAAATTGCTCGTGGTTAGTTTTTGAATTCTTTAATCATTTATTCACAGAAATATTATTTACATCTATTAAAATGCAAAATTCCCCATGCTAATATGGGAACTAACCTTCCATAAACATTAAAATTCAAAGGTGAATGTTTATGATGTGGGCCTGTAATACAGACCTAGATGGGTATATGTTTAGATTATTAAGGGAAAAAAAATCTATTTTTTCATACTTCACTATTTCACATCGTTATTTAAATAGTAATCCTAAATTAAAATTGAGAGGCAAAAGTCTGTCCCCCTCCAGTTCAATCAACACTTTAACTGTTTCTTTTTTTTTCCCATTAAAACATAAAACTAAAAAAGCCTTTACTGATTTATTCTTTGTGCCAGGCATGGTGCTAGGCATTGGGTACAAAAATATGAGTGTCATGCAGAGTCTCTGGTCCCGCTCCCTGCACAAGAATGCAGGACACAGTGAAGCCAAAAAGGAACACCAAAGGAGTGATATATCGGGTGGTCATACCGCTATATTCTCGCTGGTGGCTGGGTTGGAGACACAGGAAGCAGGAGCCACATGATTCTCAATCTGCCGTCCGCTTCTCTGCCAACCGACCCCACTTGCTGACTGCAATCTGTGCTTGCTAGCTCAGCCACGGCAGTTATATCAGTGGCCAATGGCTAACTGGTAACAGCTGATGGCCACCCAGACACAGCGGATGGCCATCTGATTACAGTTGATGGCCATCTAATAACTGAGCCAGCACCTTTCCACCTGAGGCCAAGAGCCTGGAAACTGCTTCCTGTCCTCACAATGAGTAAGACTCACTTCCTGCCCTCGAGGAATTTCATGGGGTAGGTGGACCCTTCAACTGATAGTTCTAATAGAATTTGTTAAGTACTATGATGGAGGCATAGTCTACATTTAATGAGCGCCTACAATGTGAAGGCTCTGTTTTAAGTGCTTTACGTATGTTAATCATTTAATCCTTACTACAATCCTAAGAGTTTGGTACAATAATTCTCCCCCTTTTATAGATGACACTGGGGCACAGGAAGGTTAAGGTCACACGGGTAGAAAGTGATGGAAGTATGTGTAAAATACTATTGGACTACAGAGAAGGAAGCACTAGCTCTCTCAGGATGGTTGAAAAAGACCTACTTTCAGCTGGGCCTTCAAAAGATGATGAGCTTGGAAAGAGAAGGGGAAAAGGTTTTCCAGCACTTCCAAGAGGGAAGCACTAACAAAGGCTCAGAGCCTGTGAAAGAGGATGTGGGGATTTGGGAAATAGCAAGTAGAGGGGCTGCTGCTTGTGGAGTAGGATTGCAGGAGACAGGAAACGTCTTCGCTGTTCAATTTCATGCACAGTTTGGGATAGTGACAAGTCGTACAGTTTAAGGAGCTGGCAGAAAACTTTCAGATCGTTTAGACCCTTTCATTATACAGATAAGGCAACTGATGACGTAGGAATATTTTTCTGTGAGCCCCCAAATGATGTTAATGATAAAGGATCTGCTTGCAGTTTTCATGGCTGTGGGCCGGGATCGTGTCTCGCAAGACCGAAGAATGGAAACACAGACCCAGGAGAGGCAAAGAGTTTTTAAAAAAGGATAGTTTATTGAAAGCAAAGGGTCAGAGCTCCCGAGCAGGAGAGAATCCCGAATGGGGGTACCCAGTGACTGAGGCAAAACTCTTTACTTTTATGCCTTCCCTTGCCTGTTGGGAAGGGGACTGAAGCCTTCTAATTGAATTCATCTATCAGGTTTGTCCTGTTTTCCCATCCTGAAGGGATTAATGAAATAACCCATTCCTATCTATCAGATCTGCTCCTTTGTCTGGCCAGAAGGGATTTGAGATTATTTATTAACCTCAAGTCCTATTCTCATAACTCTGTCTTGGAGTGAAGGAGACATTCCAGGAACTGTCCATTGGTGGCTCCAGGTCATCAGATCTTGGCATAACCTTCCTTGTGGCTGCCTCTGCCTCTGGGCTGGTCTCAGCTTCCTCTCCTTTGAGGAAACGACCTGCTGGCATTGGCCCCACACCTCAAGGTCACTGACCTTCCTGTTCCTGACTTTTTTTGTCTTGCTGACCACCTGCTGGCCTGCCTGTGTTAGCAATTTTGCAGACAGAACTATCTGGCCTTAAGGCAAGCACTGGCCCCACGGGGAGGACCTCTGGGGCCTAGTGACCTATGCTCTCCCCTGGCCCTTTGGGGTCAGTCCTCAGGCTTCTGCGAAGGACAAATTCATTCTGCTTATTTTGGGGTGGGATGAAATAGTTTCTACTTTAGTCTTTATCGGTTTCATTTTCTAAAGGCAAAGCAGCAGAAACACTCCTGCCTCAAATACATCACTGGGGGCTGACAACTTGCTATCTTAGAAAAAAAGCTGCCTGTAGTACTTTTGAGATTTCTTACTTTTGTGATTAGCAAGGTTATGTTATTAGAATTTATTGATAAAAGTGAAGTTGATGATACAATAAGTAGAAAAGCAGTGCAACGTGTAATGCAGAATCCTATTTTTCTGTGCATTTATAAATATTGAAAAAAGTCTGAAAAGAACTTCAGGAAGATATTAAACATAGTTCTATCTGGGTTAGAGTATGTTGACGACCTCTGTTCTTTTTGATTTTCTGTATTTTCTAAATTTTCTACTAGGTGCATAGATTATTCTTGAACTCAGAAAAACAAACAACAGAAATGTTTTTTAAATTACTAATATCAGGCAAGCAAGCTGATTCAATGCACACCTGTGATAGTCTTCCCCGGACCTATGGTGACTAAGTGATTTCTTCTCTGATTTTGCTTGTTAGTTGAAGATTTCATTATTTTGCAGGTTAAGTTGTTTACTTCTAGTTTCTTAAGGCAAGGAGGTGGGAGTCGGATGAGGAAGCAATTTCAACTCCAGTAAAACAGGGCGTGCAGCCTGTTTTTCCTAGTCCTTTGTCTCCCGGCCCGTGTTCAGTCTTTTGTTGTTCTCAGCACAGACTTTGATTCAGAATTTAAAGAAAAACAAGTGCCGGCCCTCCGCGCGCCCTCTGGTGTCCTAGTGAGGTATAACCAGAAATAACCCACAAAGATCACTGCCATTTCCACACTGTATTCTCCCCACCCTCGTGGTGATGCCTAGAGACAAGTATGTCTGGAATTTTAGGGAAGGTACCACACACCAAGAATCTTGGCATGCTTACTCTTTGAAACTATAAAGGTGTGGATACTGATTTTTAAAAAAAATTTTAAATCTGCATATAGGTATTTAAAAAAATAAAGTCAATTCTTAAAGCATTTGAGACATGTTTCTGTGTTCTAAAACTAAGAATGTCAAATTTCATTTTGTAATTTCCACACAAATATATACTTCGAATTAATTTCAGATAAATGAGGTGAAGGGGTCTGGATACTTAGGCTTTAGCTTGTCTACTGGTACTGATTTTTGCTGCTCTGAGAGTTGGTACTGAAGGTCCTTTAGGTCTATAATTTAGTTCTTTGTGTTGCGTTTTTCATCAAACTACATGGTTTTTAAAATTACATTTCCATTAAAAAAATAAACCAATATAGACAAAGAATATTTTTGGCTTAAATGTTTAAGAATTGATAGGATCCCAAGCATTACAGTTTTATTTGAATAAGTGTTAGGAAGGCAAAACTTTATCTCTACCCTCTTAGGGTCTCCTACTGGGCCTGGGGGTTAGTTAAACGGACATAAGACAGATTAACAGGAGAAAAGCGTGCAGAGTTTTACATACACATGGGAGCCCCAAAAGGAAAATGAAGACCCAAAGAAGTGGTAATACCTAAATGCTTTATAATACTAGATTGAACAAAGAGAGGCAATTGTGTAAAAGTAACCAAAATATACGGGGATGCTAAAGGAAGATAAGAGTTATTTTAACTAAGTCTGTTGACCTTGATGCTTCATCTTTGGTCATAAGAATTTTTTGTTTCTCCTGGTATAGGCACGACACCTTTCACTCAGGGGTTTTATTTCCTGCTTTCAAGAAAAAAAGGGGAGGTCAGAACTCTGTTCTTACACCTGCTCTTTTTCTAGTGCCTTTTACTCAAAATAATCCTTATGCCAAAGTGGCATATTTTGGGGTGGCATATTCTGCTACCCTTCATAAATGATGCATGCACATAGTATGACCTTTAAAAAGTACCGAAGGGTATACAGAGGAGTCTTTCTGTTACCTTTGACCCACAGCTACAATTCTCAGGTGATGGAAGGATTGGTCCAGCAGCTCAACAAGGTCTGGGTTCTTTCTTCTTTTTCCTCTGGGTCTTGCTTTCCTGCAACCCTTAACAGACTGACTTTTCTTTTCACGATTGTCATTTCACAGTTACAAGACAGCTGCTGCAGCTCCAGGCATCATGGCCACTTTTGAGGTTGGAGCATGAGGGAACAGGCAGCTCCAGCAAACTCTCTTTTTGAATTTACCCCTTTTCACAGTAAGAAAGCCTTCCCCAAACCACTGTCAGTTGTTTCTTTATATTTCTTTAGCTACTATTGGATCACAAGGAGACTGGTACAGTGACTATCTGGCAAAAGGGAATGGATAGTGATTACAATATTGTTTTTTAGTATTCTAGTGTTCTGTGCTGTTTTTAAACACTGAAATCTGGTTAGTATAATACTGTTTTTCCTTAATTTCACAATAATGTTTTAATCAGTTTTGTGTCTAGAAATATGCCCAGAAAATGAAATACTGCATTAAAATTTCAAATCAAAGGTATGCATGCTTTGAAAGCATTCTGATCACATCCTTTCTCAATTTTAAATCATTCCAAGGCATCTTATTGTTGATTTAATTTTAATTTTCTTCATTAGTAAAGAAGTTGAGGACCTTTTCATATTTATCTGTCATTTGTACTTTCTCTAGAGCTAATTCGGGTTCCCCTTTTTTCCCAGACTGGACTGGAAGACTCCTGGTGGAGTTGTTTTAGAATCGAAGGACACTGTTTAGAACAGCAACTGAGACAGTAGTGACATCATCATTATTTTAGGATTACTAGGGTGACCATAGTTTTTAGTTTGCCTGTGACAATCCCAGTTAGCGCCTGTGGTCCTGGTGTATTTTATTAATAGGACTCCATTCACTCTCGTAAGTATCTCCATTTTGATGAAAATTATGTGGTCACCTATTATCTGAAATGTACATCAAAATACCCCAGTAGGCATTCTGCTCTGGAATCTTAATCAGTTGGCACAGGATTATCATGAAGACTGGGGTTTGGTCTGCTTCCTTCACTGTTGTATCCCGAGAGCCCAGAACAGTGCCTAGTACACAGTAAATCCTTAATAAATATGAATGAATCAATAAATAAGCTCATTGCTTGGAGTTTGGTTCATTGTCATCTGAGCAACGGTTAGCAAGGAATATGGAGGAATGATTTTGGGGTATACAAGTAATGGTGCCTGCCTTTAGAATATGCATTTTAGATTTTGATAGATATTGTCACATTGTTCTCCATAGGGTTTGAGCCAGTTTACACTCCCACCAGCAATATGTGAGAGCATCTGTTTCGCTAACCTTCATCCACAGGGTGTTATCAAATTTTTTATCTGCCAAATGGTAGTTTTAATTTGCATATCGCTTATTATGGAGATCGAGCACATTTTCATTTGTTTACAAGCCATCTGAAATTCTTTTCCTGGGAACTGTCTGCTAGGATCCTTTGCCTATTTTTGATTGAGGTGTTGGCCTTTTTCTTACTGACTTGCAGGAATGCAAATAGTTGCTCCCAGTTTTTAATGCCTTTTGAGTTTGTTTATAATGGTTTTTTTTTTTTATATATAAGCAGAAGTTTAAAAAGTCTGTATGTATATTTAGCTCCTTTCTTTTTATAGCTACTATCATCCTCACAAAGTCTTTCCACACTCTGAGATTCTAAAATAATTCTCCCATGTTTTCTACTCATACTGTCAGGTTTCCAACTTCTCACATGTAGATCTTGATCCATTTGGAATTTATTTTGGTGTAAGGTTTGGGGTATGAATCCAATCTAATATTCTACCTTTTCTCCACTAATAGAAACTCTGAAGGATTCCTGGTTTTCAGGGACTCCATTTCCCATGACCAGTATTTTTAACACTTTGGTTAAAAGGTCTAAGGAAAGGAATTCAAAGGCACAGCAGTCAGGATGAAAATGTAATCTGTAGTTTCATATGTCGCACTTCCTTATTTTATACCATCCTGTGCTAAGCGCTTTTGTGTTGAGTATAGTGCACACAGACAACTGTATAAAATACATGTAGTGTGAAAAGAATAATGGTAACATGACACTTGTGTACCGGTTACAAGTTAAAGTTAAACACTGTTAACCTACCAGGTTAACAAATGAAACATTGCCAGTATCTTGAAATTCCTCTGTGTGTTCTACTTCAATCATATTCTCCGCCCTCTTCCTCAAGAGGTAACCACTCTTTTGATGTTTTGGTAATTGCTCCTTGCTTTTTGCTTTATACTTTTACCACCAATATGTGTCTTTAGATAACATATTGTTTATATTTTTGACGACTGAATGGCAAGCACAACCACTGTGACAAACTCTCAAAAGATAAGTTGAGCAGATCTGTGAGTCAAGTTGAGCTTCTGTGTTTCTGAAGAGAATCCAAGAGCTCCTTCTGGGAAGTCAGGGGTCAGAATCAAGAGTGAGTTCTGGGAAACACAGGCTATACCATAGTTGGGACATTTGGGAGAGCTTTAGTTTGGGTCAGATAATGGACATCTGCAGTTATAAAGTCAGGGAGTGGGCGGCTTTCTATCTGCTGCTTTCAAGTTCTTTATGGTCTCGTATTTTCAAGAGGAAATCAACGTCGACCCCTTTTATGAAGTGAAGTGAATTTCTTCAGCTCATCCAGACAGCAGGCCATGGCAGATGTATTAGTTTTCTATTGCCACAAAGCAAATTCCCACAAATGTAGCAACTTAAAACAGCACACATTTATTATCCCACAGTATCCACGGGTCAGGAATCTAGTATAATTCTAGCTGGCTCCTCTGCTCAGGTCTCTTAACGCTGAATTCACAGTGTCTGTCGGCTGTATCCTCATCTGGAGGCTCAACCAGGGGAAGCTCCATTTCCAGGCTCCCAAGGGTTGTTAACAGAATTTATTTCCTTTTAGTGGTAAGACTGAAGTCCTCATGGTCTTGCTGGCTGGTAGCAGGGACTGTTCTCAGCTCTTTCAGGTGGCCTTCAGGTCCTTGCTCAGCAGGTGGAATTAAAGGCAGTGGCTTGCCTCAGAGTGCTGAGATTTTCCACAGCTTGCAGGTGAATTCCTGTGAATCACTGCTTCTACTGGCTTGTGTCCTGACCTTTCACACCCTCAACCATTGGTTGTTTAAGCCTCTGAGTCCCTCTCTTAAAACCCTTCCCATTTGTGTACCTAGAGTGGCTTCTGTTTTCTTGGCCAAACACTGACTGATACAGTTGTCTTGAAGCCATGTTGATTCCTAATACTTTATATATGACCCCCTTTTCCTCTCCAGGGGCTGGTGGAATCATCTCTATGACCCTCGGTGTTTTGAAATTCCACAATGATCTGCCATGAGTGGTTCTATTTTCATTCTTGGAGTATGGCTTCCAGAAAGTCCTTTCAATCTGGTGATTCATGCCCTGCAGTTCTAGGATCTTTTTCTTAGTTGATTATTTTCTTTGTTTTATCTTTTTAGAGCTCTTATTATCTGGATGTTGGTCTTCTTGGGCTAGTTCTCTAATTAAAAAAAAGTTAATTGCTATTTCCCATTGCTTTTGTCTTTTTGTTTTACTTTTGAGAGATTTCTACAAATGTATTTTCTAACCCTGATTTTGAGTTTTCAATTCTGTTAGCATGTTTTAAAAATTTCAAGTGATAATTTTTACATACAAATTATACTTTAAAAGTAGCATTTAGTTTTTGTTTTACGGAAACAAAGTATTCTTTTTGCTCTCTGCGAATATTTTAGGGAGCGTTTTTGAAGTTTTTCTTTCCCTTCTGTTTCCTTCACGTTGCTTTCATTTTTTTCGCTTCTGTTTGTTTGATTTCTGTGTCTGTGCTAGGGGCTTTTCTCAGATGACTTGAAATCCTGGGTTGTCTGCTCCTGATTAAAAGCGAGAACCCAAAAGACAATTGCAGTTCTGAGAGTGTGGGTAAAGCTTGTTCACTTAGGGAACCTCCTATAGGTGCGTGGTCAACATGTACTAATCACAAGTTCATATTATTGTGGCTGATGTCGTTGGTATTATTGTTGATAATAAGGACATTCAAAGCTGAGGATATAAAATTGAATCTTTATAATACATTTGATGGTTTTGGTGCCAGGAATTACAGTTTCATTGTTAAATTCAGGTTCCCTTTGCTGGTTACACAAGAGCAAGAGGGATTAGTACCGATACCTGACAAATTATAAATGCCTCTGTCATACTGACAGTCTTATACCTTGTCCCCACTTTGTCCATTACAATCAAAGAATGCCAGTCATAGGTCAATGTGTGCCCTTATAAAAATCAAAGTAGAAAAAGAATAGCTCAATGCATAGTGGGATTGATAGTGTCATGTTTGGCGTTTCTTGGGGTCTTTTATATATGTACGAGTATGTGCTAGCAAATAAACTGGTTTGATAAAAATTTTGTCTGAGAAAAGGATATTAACTCATATAAATAATTCCTGTCAAATAAAAGTATAGTGGACACATTGTGAGAAGTTACCATCACAAGAAATAACAGGAATGAGACAGCAGAATCGTCTCCGTGACCAGGTTTCACTGAAATCCTTCCCCTATTTTTAGCGGAATGGTGAAAATATGGTTTTACTATGCTACATAAGCTTTTCTGCAAGTGCTACATGGTGACACAGTTAGCTTTCGTGTAGTGTAGTGAACAGAGCACAGTGTTTTGGAGTCAGACAGTTGGCACACAAGTCTCTGCTCTGTCATTTATTAGCTGAGTAACTATTTTGAGCCTCAGATCTGTCATCCGTAAAATGGGGATAAAATACTTTTCTTGCAGAGTTCTTGTGAATTAAATGAAGTGTTTATTATGTTTGATGCTTAGTACAGTGTCTGATATATAATATGCATTAGCCACACATGATGAAGCCACACATTGACAAAGGGGAAAGGTGGCTGGGATAATAAAACAAACACATTAAACTGGGGCTTGACTTTCATTGTACTACGTTAACTGTTTATAGAGACTTTGCTTTGTTAATTCGTTTTTAGATTGACAACATTATTTTAGTTTTCACTATGTCTTAGTCTGTTCAGGCTGTTTTAACAAAGAACCATAAACTAGGTGGCTTATAAACAACAGAAATTTATTTCTCAGAGTTTTGGAGGCTGGGACATTCATATCAAGATTGAGGCAGATTTGGTGTCTGGTGAGAGCGCTCTTCCTGGTTCATAGATGGTTGCCTTCTTCCTGTGTCTTCACATGGTGGAAGGGATGAGAAAGCCCTCTGGGGTCTCTTTCATAAGGGACTGCTCTGATGACCTAATCACCTCCCAAATGCCCCATGTCCTAATACCATCACAATGGGTGTTAGGATCTAACATATGAATTTTGGGGGGAGACACAATCAGTCTATACAACCCTGGATACTGTTGAACCTGCGGTCTGGTTTTTAATTGCCACAGAACAAACCACCGTAAAACTTGCTGGTGTAAAATAACACAATTTTGTTGTGCTCCCAGATTCTGTGGGTCAGGAATCCAGCAGGGGTCCATGGAAATGTCTTGCCTGTGTTCCACGACATTGAGAGCCTCCGGTGGGAAGACTTGAATAAGTGAAGGATGACTCAAAAGGCAAGAGGCTGGAATCATCTGGAGACTAGACTTACACATCGGGTGCCTGGGCTGGGATGACTTAGAGGCCAGATTTAACTGGGGCTGCCACCCAGAGCACCTGCCTTTGGCTTCCCTATGGGGCTTGGGCTTGTTACAGCATGGCAAGTGGGCTCCAGAAGAGAGCAGCTAGACAGCGAGCAATCCAAGAGTACCAGGGGGAAGCTGCATGGCCTTTTCCGGCCTAGTTTCAGAAGTCACAAAGCGGTCACCCTTATCACACTCTGTTGGTATAAGTGAGTCACCAAGCCCAGTCCAGATTTAAGGGGAGGGGAATTAGGCTCCACTTCCTGGTGGTGGAGTGGCCAGATCACACTGCAGAAAAGCATGTGGGATAGGAAGTGTTGAGGCCTCTTTAGAAAATGCAGTCTCCCAGAACTTTGTAGTGTGAGGTGGACTGAGCACATTTCAGACTGGCATTGAAAATTTGGTCCACGTAAAGATGTTCCAGATATGTTATTAAACAAGAAAAGCAGGTTATATGAGAACATGTACAGTGCAATTCCATTTTTGTTTAAAAATATGCAAAGCTGTCTGTGTATGCGTGTGTGTGTGTGTATATATATGTGTGTGTGCATGGAGTATGCTAGACATGTGACTTAAATATCTTCTAAAACTCAATTTATGACTACCATTCCCATATTCTCACCTCCCAGAGTCCATCCCATGACCATTATTCCTGATACAGAAAATGGTACTTAGTTGCTTGCTAATAAACACAATTGATTTCATTGGTTTCTTGGTGGCTTAGGTTTTAAGGTCCTGACATACTCAGGATTGTTTCCTCTCTGTATTACTGTTGTGCCCCTTGGAATTGATGCTAAGCCCTGGGGAGTGTTAAAAGAGAAACTGAGGCATATTAAAAATTTTAAGAGTTTATCTGAGCAAACATTTATTTGAATGGGGCAGTGCCAAACCAGAAGTGGTTAGGAGCACTCCCCAGACAGCAGCCAGGGGAAAGACCTATATAGAGAAGATGTAGAAGCAAATAAGAGAAATTATTTGATTGGCTATAGCTTAGAGCCTAGATGGCTGTTTATGATTGGTTGTCCTTAGCTTTTGGTTTTGTAACCTTCAGGCATGTACAGACTTATATTTTGCTTTGCTTATGTAGGCTGTCAAGGCATTAGAACCACCTCAGTCTAATGGCCTCCTTGTTTAATTCATTTAATAGGAGCTTGTGTAAATACCACTTTGGAAGCAGAGGGAAGAGGGTCCCTATTTTTCCATGCTGCCCATGACATCCTGTATCAAATGTCTCCGCTTACCTGTGGGTCTGAAGGCATTGGCTTGGCGCTGCTTGGTTTCCTGATGCTGGCGCTCTCTGGAGATAGGGCCTCAGCCTCAACACTCCCCAGCGCAGTGACTCCACATCATATCCCTCCTGTGGTGATTAATTGTCTGGGCTGAAGGATGATCTTATAGTCCAGAGTGTTCTTTTCCTCTGTCAGCTTACTTCTGAGCTTCACTCGGGCCCGGGGAACTTTTGAATGCTCTTGCATGACCACGTGGGAGCCATGGAGATCTGGGGGGCTGGCTAGTCTCCTTTAATACATAGAGTGCCCCTCTGGCCCTTCTCTATGACTGTGCTCCACGAGGATAACAGGAGCTTCTATACCTCCTCAGCTTACACTCGGCTTAACACACCTTCTCTATTCTTGGCTCCACAAAGTTCAAAAGGGTTCTTCAATTTCCACCCATCCTGTGACTTCACCTTAAGGAGTCTTGTATCTGCCAGGAATGCTTTTGGTTGCAAGAAACAGACAACCTGACAGACAGCAGCGGAAATCAACATGGATTTATTTTTCTCTCTCAGCCAGAGGGGTGCAGTGACTCCATTGTGTCCTTCGTGTCCTAGGGCAGTGCTGTCCAATAGAAATATCTTGGGAGCCACACACGTAATTTTAAAACTTCTATCAGCAACATGAAAAAAGTAAAACCGGCAAGACTAATTTTAATTATACATTATTTAACCCAATATATCCAAAATACTGTCATTTCAATCTGCAATCAGCATAAAACTTATTAAGGAGATCTTTTACATGTCTCTGGTACTAATTCTGCAAAATTTGCTGTGTATTTTACACTTATGGCACATCCCTATTTGAGCTAGCTGCTCTTGAATTGCTCAATGGCTTCGTGTGGCTAGGGGCTACTGTTTTGGGCAATATAGTTCCTAGGGCCTGTTAGCTGTTGTCTCTTGGTTGCAAAGTGGCTGCTGCATTCTAGGTATCAGTTCTGCATTTAAGGAAAGAAGAAAGAAGAGATGGTGTCTATATCAAGAAAGCAAAATATTTTCTAGAGCTCTCTATTGGCCTTTTGCTCATATCTGATTGGCTAGTACTGGGTGACATGGCCGTGCTTTACTGCAAAGAAGGCTGGGAAAATGGCACCTGACCAAAACTGGGCTTCTGTAAGTAAGAAAGAACGAGGAGGTTACATACTGGGGCACAGTCAGCAGAGTCTTTGGCAGGGCCCAGTGCTTCCACCACTTTCTGCCTTTGCTTCTCTTGATTCTCCTCATATTTCCCAGCGTAGAGAGTCTTAACCAGTCGGGTAGTGGGAGGTCCAGTAGGGGAGGGGACAGGAAAAACTATTTTCAACTATTTGCATATCCCTTCCAATCCTTTCTGTTTGACACTGCAATGTGGCTTTTGGTCTTAAAAGAAAAAAAGTGGGGTATGCTATCCTTTAGTACCTATGCTAAAAGTCTCTAAAGTAATGGGTGCCCACCCATCTAGCTTGGTGTGGGGAGCAATAAACATTGAGTCTTAGAAAGCAAAGCAATTAATATTTTATATATTATCCTGCTACATAAGCATAGGTAAGAGAAGGACGTATATCTGGATGATGTATTTCTAAGTTTTATACCATAAAGAAGTATAATTTACTTACATGATTAAATTTCTTGAGCCCTATAATCCAGATATAGAAAATCAAGATTGTTTTTGGTACCAGATCATCCCAGGATATAATTTTAATTACTGTAATACCATAGCACTCAATTAAATATTAGTATATATTGCCAACAGGATATTTAGGGAGGATATTTAAAAGAGTAGAGTTACAACCCAATTTAATGAATTTCATCAGAGGCTAATGAAGTCATTGGAGGAAGTGTAAATGCTAGTTTAGTTCAGAGGCAGCCCCTGGTTTATGTTAGCTTAGGTTGGTGGGTTTTAACTTGCCTACTTGTTATCATTCGTAGGTCAGAAGAAGCCAAGGTGCCTGGCTTGGAGCGATTGGTTTGCTGTAGGCTAGAAGTTCGGATCCTAGTCTGGATTACAAGTCTGGTTCAGGCTCACGCAGTCTCTGACGGAGGGGAGATGGGGTGCTGTTTTCTTGGCAGTCGCTTCAGCCCAGAGCATGTTCTTGCTGCCAGCCGGCCGTGCCTGTCCAGTGCAATCTATGAGGAGGGAATGTTTGGCATTCTTGGACAACAGCATAGAGAGAAAATGAAGATTCCTTGGGAGGTGCCAATCTCCTTGAAAATAAATGAGATTATTAGGGAAGCTCTGGGAAAGGAGAATGTGTGTGTGTGTGTGTGGTTTTGATTTGGTGTTATAAAGTAAGTTGTAAAACATGGAAGGCTTAAATAAAGGGAGGGTTAGAGGGAGCTTCCCGACTGCTGAAACTGGTACAATACCAGGATGTAGCCATGGAAGTCGTCTAGGAGTAAATCTTTTAAATAGGAAAAAAAGAAAAGGTGATGTATTTTTCTTAAATAGACCTGTTGATTCAGGATTTTTTTTTTTTTAAGGAACTTAAGTCTTGCCTGTCTAAACAAAACTTAAATAGCATTTTAATTTCCAAAGGTTTATGTTCACTGATTGCTTATTAAGTTTCAATAACGAGGAAGGTTGAAACATTCTTATTACCATGAAAATCAATTCTGGGAAATTGTATTAAAATAATTTCCTTGCAGTGTGTCAATATTTTTTCCCACCTCAAATTCCTGAAAATGTGAAAACACAACCCAATTTTCGTTGTCTCAGTAATAAAGGAATAGTATTGTGAATAAATCTACTGCATTTGCATAGAGTTCTAAAGTTTGGATATTACAAAATGAAATGGTCTAAGATTAACATAATTCAATTATTTGTAAGACTTGTGCACCTCTTAAGTGTGCAGCATTATGGAACCATAAAGTTGAATGAGACAATTGTCTAGTGTCCCTGTTAACAGAGTAGGACCCTAAGAGGAAATTTCCTTGAGATCCCTGTACTTACTGCATAAGAGCCCTTCTATTTTCCAGTGAGGCAGGACTGTCTGCTTTCCACTGGGTTGTAGCAGTGAGGTAGCTTTGACTCCATTTTTTTTAGCTTTTCAAAAAAGAGGCTATACAAAACACAACTCCAAGAGACAAGGGCTACCTGGTTTGTGTCCCTTCAAGGTTGAAAATGGAAATTACGGGAGACTACTTCCAACTCCTCCAGATGCCCACCGACTCCGGTGTCTGATTATGAGAGAGCAGAATAAGCAACTATCACATTTTTTCCTTTTTCTCAACAAGGACATTCTGGCCTATTCTCACAATTGAATTTTTTATTTTTTATTTTTATTGGGGAGTATTGGGGAACAGTATGGTTTTCCAGGACCCATCAGCTCCAAGTCAAGTCATTGTCTTCAGTCTGATTGTGGAGGGCACAGCTTACTGGCCCATGTGGGAATCAAACCAGCACTCCTGTTGTTAAGAGCTCACACTCTAACCAACTGAACTAATCAGCTGCCCTTCTCACAATTGATTATTGATGGAAAGTCTTGTATGAAAATTGTGAATAATGTAACTGAAGCCCACATAATGCTCAGATTTTTTTTTTTTTAAGATTTTATTGGGGAAGGGGAACAGGACTTTATTGGGGAACAGTGTGTACTTACAGGCCTTTTTTCCAAGTCAAGTTGTTGTCCTTTCAATCTCAGTTGTGGAGGGTTCTGTTCAGCTTCAAGTTGTTGTTCTTTCAGTCTTAGTTGTGGAGGGCACAGCTCAGCTCCAGGTCCAGTTGCTGTTGCTAGTTGCAGGGGGCACAGCCCACCATCCCTTGTGGGAGTTGAACTGGCAACCTTGTGGTTGAGAGCCCACTGGCCCATGTGGGAATCGAACCGGCAGCCTTCGGCGTTAGGAGCATGGAGCTCTAACCGCCTGAGCCACTAGGCCGGCCCAATGCTCAGACTTTTAGCAGGCAGTGAGGAACTTCATTGAGTTTGGCATTCCTAGAGTTAAAAAAGGGTCACAAATCTAGTACTTTATTTCAAAAATCCAGAACTGCTTATTTAAGGTCGGTGTACGGAATCGTGCTTAGATGTTAGCTCTCAGGTGACGAGGTGAATCGTTTACCTTTCATCAATAGGTTTGAAAGGTAGGGCACCTGAATAAAATGAATAAGGAATATATACCCCTAGACTAAGACCATTAAACCACAGCACACAGAAACTATTACACAAGAGAATTCCGTACCAATTATTTGTACACCACCATGTTCAAACTCTAAGCTCTGAAAAGAGAGAGAGAAAAAGAGATTGATAACCGTCTCTTGGGCTCTCCACCATTTCCTCCTAACTGAAGTTCATGCCATCATTGAGGATTTTACTAACAAGTTGCCATTAAAGTGGACTTATTTTGGCAATCAGACCTTCAGTTCTGATTGGCAGCCTGACTGGTAAGGCTGGCCAGGAGAAAATGCTTCAAGGAATTGAGCATTTTGAGCTAGCTCTGAACTTTTCTCTATGATTGTTTTCTCAGTGCTAAAATAGAGATAATAAAATGGTTAAATGAGACAATGCAGGAAAAGCACTGTGGAAGAAGATTGCTATGTGCTGCCTGAATTATTTCCTCTTCTTTCTGAGCACATACCGGGACCATATTTTTCAGTCTCCTTACAGTGAGATGTGGCCACATATTGAGTTTTGCCAATGGAATGTGGGCAGGGGTGATGATGATTATCGCTTTCAGGCCTGTTCCACAAAAACCTCCCAGGGGCAATCTTTAATGCTATTAATAGTTTCTCCCTCTGGATGGCTGGAGTGGAGACAGCCTCCAGGGTTGAACTTGGGTGCCATATGTGGAAGATGGCAAAGCCACAGGAAGGAACCCAAGTCCCTAGATTGCTGATGGAGGATAATTGCCCCACGTGTTCCACTTGCTTTGATCTGTGATACAAGAAAGAAACAAGATTTATTATAATATGGCTCAGATTTATCTCTTATAGCAGCAACTGTTTAAGTTAACTAAACCTGGGGCCTACTTACTTGCCTGATAGTGAGTAATCAATAAAAGACTGACTAGAAAATGAAAAACAGACTTACTCTGTGTCTTACATCACACCATACTCTTAATCACCTGTGTAAGGCTGGATTTTAATCCAAGCCACCGTATTTTATTCATGAAACTCATCCTACCGCTGATAAATTCATGAACATATATTCCTGGCATATAAATAAGTTGGATTTATGGACTTGGAACTTAGGCGAGAATGCTGAATTTAGAAATATAGATATGGAAGTTGTCATCTTTTGATGATATTTGCAGGCCCAGTTGTGGATAATATCACCCACGGAGACTGAGCAAGAATAGAAGGAAACCTGAGGAACCGTGAGGAACTGCAAAATTTATGATAAGTAAAAGAAAGGGAAAAAGAAAATGGATGAGTGTGGTATCATGGAAGCTCAGGGAAGGGGGCTGCTTTTTTCTGGGGGGCTGGGGGAGGGAGGTGACCCTAGGTGTAAAGGGTTGAGCTGACCATACTCTCAGGTTCACGGCACACTATGAACAGTTCATTGCTCTGTGTCAGGCCTTACTCTGCTTGTCTATTTATTTCTTTTTTTATCTCCTTCACCACACCCTTTCCTCTTCCCATTCTAATGCGTTTGTATATATTTGAAAAATGTATATTGATGCTTTGTGTGTATATTTTTAGTTTGTGTAAATGATGTGTTAGAGATCTCTTTCCGTTTCTTACTTTTCCCACCAAACAGTAAGTTTGAAGTTCCACGCATGTCTGTTGTGATGCATATACATATAACCCATAGTTTTTAATTGCTGTAAATACCCCATGATGTGTATTGTTAGTGGGAGAGCATCCTAAGAAGGCAAGAGTATATTTGACAGATACAGCAGAAAGAGTCAATGAGAAAGCTTAAAACCTGGGGCATTGGCAGCGTAGAGGCCAGTGGTGACCATCGCTGGGGCAGTTTTGTTGGGGTTGTGGGGGCAGAAGCCAGGCTGTGGTGGGTGGGTGGAGGAGTGTTTGGGAGGACAGCAAGTAGAGACAGTGAGTGTAGACGGTTTTGGGGAGAAGCCTGGCTGGAAAGGGAAGGCACAAGGGGATGCAGAATCAAGAAAGGGTTTGGAAGTTTTAAGCTTTTGTTGTCCAAGTAATCCATGCTCATTGGAAAAAAAAATTAGAAAATTCAGATGAGCAAAAAGAAAAATAACAAAATGGGAAGTGTATTAGTCTCCTACGCCTTGTGTAATAAAATTACCACAAACTGGGTGATTTAAGACAACCGAAATTTATTTGCATAGTTCTGGAGGCATAGTCCAAACTCAAGGTCTCTGCAGAGCCGTGCTCCCCCTGAAGGCTCTAGGAGAGGATGCCTCCTTGCCTTTTCCAGCTTCTGGTGGTTGCTGGCAGTCCTTGGCGTTCCCTGGCTTACAGACAGATCCCTCCTATCTCTACCTCTGTCATCACATAGTATTCTCTCTGCATGTCTCCTCTGGGTCTCTGTTTTCTCTTATAAGGACACCAATCATTAGATTAGGGTTCACCCTAATCCAGTATGATCTCACCTTAATTTAACTAGTTATGTATGCAAGGATCTTATTTCCAAATAAGGTCACATTCTGAGGTTCCAGGTAGCCACGAATTTTTTTGGGGGACACTATTGGATCCAATACGGGAAGGTTTTCTATTTCCCTCCCTTCCTCCCTCCTTCCCTCCCTGCATCTCTCTCTCTCTCTCTCTCTCTCTCTCTCTCTCTCTCACACACACACACACACACACAAGATGGGAAGCAATTTGAGCATGTTTATAGATTAAGTGGAAGAGTCAGGGAGAAGAAGAGGTTGGAGATAAGGGGAAAATTGTAGCTACTTGGCAGATCAAGGTTCCGGTAGAAGATGGAAAGATGGGTTGGAGAGCACTGGTGAAAGGGTCGGCACCAGGGCCCAGAGGGATAAAGGTTCTGTCTGGGGTCCCACAGCTTTGCCCAGTCTCTGGCTCACAGAGTGATGCAGAATCACTCTTTTCAAGTGCTCACTGCCTAGGTTCAGCCTTTCAATGGGACCAGCTTTGTTAAAAGCTGTGATGAAATGAGAGTGGAATATGTCCAAGGAGGGATCGAATGCAGCATGGTGGGAGAGAGTTCATCAGAAGTGCACATGCATGCACCCTACTTTGCTGCAATCTCCCAGGGACTTTCTTTGTTTTCCTCTGATGTTGGAGATCTCCGTACCCCTTCCCCCTCTCGTCTCATCTTTTAAACTGGAAAAACCCAAGAAGTTCCTAAATTCTATATACTTCAGGAGTAGGTAGTAGCTAGCTTCTGTCAGTTCCCAACATTTAAACATAAGCTAGTAAATTTGTATTTTCTTGTGAGTAAATAATACTTTAAATAAAGCATAATAGATGGGGAAATTTTAAATGCAGCCCAAAATACAAGGCATTTTATGCTGCTAAGCTTGGAATTATTCCATGTGTTTTAACCATTCTATAAATTTCTGTCAACTCTGGGGCTCTAAGTCCACCCTTTTAAAACTAGTAGGTTTATACCTGCTGAGTGGCAGGCCTGAGAGACTGTGGAAAAGCCTTTTTCTATAGTAGAAACTGTCTCATACAGTAGTCTCCCCTTAACCACTTTTCTGTGATTTTAGTTACCCGAGGTCAACCATGATCCAAAAATATTAAATGGAAATTTCCAAAAATAAACAATTCATAAGTTTTAAACTGTGCTGTTCTGAGTAGTGATGAAATCTTGTGCTATCTGGCTCATCTCACATCTCAACACTGTAGACGTTCCGTGCCCGTTAGTCACTTAGTAGCCATCTTGGTTATCAGATGACAGTTGTGGTATCTATAACACAGTGCTTGTGTTCAAGTAACCTTTATCTCACTTCATAATGGCCCCAAAGAGCAAGAATAATGATGCTGGAAATTTGGATATGCCAAAGAGAAGCCATAAAGCGCTTCCTGAAAAAAGTGAACATTGCTGACTTAATAAGGAAAGAAAACAAATTGTGTGCTGAGGTTGCTAAGATCTATGGGAAGAATGAATCTTCTATCTGTGAAATTCTGAAGAAGGAAAAACAAATTAATGCTAGTTTTGCTGTTGCACCTCAAACTGAAAAAGTTACGCCACAGAGCATAATAAGTGCTTGGTTACGAGGGAAAAGGCATTAAATTTGTGAGTGGAAGACTTGAACAGAAAATGTGCTCCAATTGACGGCAACGTGTTGTGCCAGAAAGCATTGAGAGTATATGAAGACTTCAGCAAGGGATCCCCTTAAATGAGTGACAACAAGCCATTTACTGCAAAGGGCATGGTTGCACAGATTCAGAATAGGTTTGGCATTTGATCATTTCACATCCTCACAAGAAGAAGGGTGTGTGCAGTCCAATAAGATATTTTGAGAGGGGGGCAGGGGGAGAGAGAGAGAAACAGAGCGAGAAAAAGAGAGCGAGAGAAAGAGAACAAAAGAGAACATTCAAACATAGCATGTTGTTATAATTGTTCAATTTCATTATTATTGTTAATCTCTTACTGTGACTAATCTATACATTAAACTTTATCTTATGTATGTATAGGAAAAAACATAGTATGTACAGAGTTTGGTACTATCTGTGGTTTTAGGTATCCACTGGGAGTCTTGAAATATAACTCCCATGGATGGGGGGGGGGCTACTGTAGTTCTGTGCAGACTCTAGCATATGGCACTTGCTAGTTAGCCCTCATGTACTGGTTCATACTTTTAGGTGTTAAGTACCAGAAAAGTGAACTCAAACTTATCTAACCTGTTAGAGAGTTTATTGGCTTATGTCACTGCAAAGTCCAGAGGTAGAATGGCCTTCAGGGTCAGTTTGATCTAGGAACTCAGTGATGTTACCCAGAGCTTAGTTCATTTCTATTTTTCAACTGTGCCTTTCATAGTGTGAGCTTTATCCAAAAGATGCCTTTCCTCCTGGGTGCAAGATGGCTGCCAGCAGTCCAGTGTCACCAGTGCTGGGTGTAGGGAAGCATGGAGTTACATGGGAATGTATCAGTCAAGATTCTTTTGGAGGCAAGTTTTAGAAACACAACATAAACCAATCTAGGCAAAAGGGAAACTTAATAGAAGGTGCACAATGAGAAGAGTGAGGGGCAGGTGGTATGGGGGGGGCACTGGATCTAGAGACTTAATTCCATGTTTCCCCAAAAATAAGACCTAGCCAGACAATCAGCTCTAATATGTCTTTTAGTATACCATAATATAATATAATATAATATAATATAATATAATATAATATAATATAATATGATATGATATAATATAATACCAGGTGTTATATTAATTTTTGCTCCAAAATATGCATATATTATATTATATCATAGCATACTATATAATATAATATGATATAAAATAATATAATATAATATAATACCCAGTCTTATATTATAGTAAAATAAGACTGGGTCTTATATTAATTTTTGCTCCAAAAGATGCATTAGACTTGATTGTCCAGCTAGGTCTTATTTTCCGGGAAACACAGTTGCCACTAGATATGGTTTTTCTCAGTTGCTTAACCTTGCTTTTCTGTGTTGCCAAGTTGTTTCTCTTAGAAAAGATTTCTTTACACACTTTACACATATGGCCACTGGCAGCTTCTGAGTCCCATATCTCTTGGTCTCGCCACCAGAGAATAAATTTCTTTGTCTAGCTACAGTTACAAAGATCCTAAGGAATGACCCTGATTGGCTTGGCTTTAGGTAAAAGTCCATCCCTTAACCAACTGACTGTCTAGAGAGGTAGAATAGTGTAAAAACATATTTCACATTACAGCTTCATGATGGTTAAGTGACAAACCAAAATGATTGATACCAAATGCTTTAATTTTCCCTGTACTAGTTATCTATTGCTGCATAACAAGTTACCCCCAAAGTTAGTGGCTAAAACAGGAATAAGAATTTATGATCTGAGGTAGTCTCTGTGGTTTGAAGCTCAGGACTGCCTTAGCTGGGTAGTTCTGGCTCAGGGTCTTTCCTGAGGTTGCAGTCAAGATGTCAGCTGGGGCTGGAGTCATCTGAAGGCTTGATTGGGGCTGGAGGGTTAGCTTCCAAGTTGGCTCACTCACCTGGTGCTCACTTCCTCCACATGTGGGCTTCTCCACAGGCAGCTTGAGTGTCCTTATGACATGGTGGCTGGCTTTTCCCAGGATGAACAATTCAAGAGTACAGAGTGAAAGCCACAATGTCTTTAATGGCCTAACTTCAAAACTCACACTCTATCATTTTTACAATATCATTTGCATTATACAAATCAGTTCTATGAAATGTGGGGCGTGAACTACACAAGGGTGTAAATTCCAGGAGGCAAGACTCAACTGGGGGCCATCTTGGAGCTGTCTTACTTAGGCTGCCATGTTTCCCAAAACACATCTTTTAGAACTGGGATGTTAAAGTGGTTATATCAGGGGTGTCCAAACTGTGACCCGCGGGCCAATTGCGGCCCGCAATCCATTTTTAATTGGCCCGCAGCAAATTCCAAAAATATATTTAGTTTACTTAAATAAACCAGGTGAGGCAATACGTACTTCACCTCGAGTGAGTGGCCCGGCTATTTGTGTATTTTACCGCATGTGGCCCTCGGTAAAAAACGTTGAAAAAAGTTTGGACACCCCTGGGTTATGTGATGAAGGGGATTTGCAGTCAAGCCAGTTTGAGAAAGGATATGTTAAACCAAGTTAAACGGGTTTATTTCCTGCAGTGTTTCCATACAGCTTTTAGTATGCTGATACCTGCTTTGAATTCCTGAAAGGGGAATGGAGTGAAAAACAGCACTTTCTCCAACTTTCATTCTCCAACTTTTCCTCCATACCCTTTCTCCCTATTCCCGACCTCTGTCTACTTCTTTCCCTGTAAAAGCATATCAGAATGCTGCCTGTCTCCTGTTAAGAATGTATGTTTCTGGAAAAACAATACATTTTCATTTGGCGTTGCTCATCCTTGACCCTCCAAAGCCTTTTCATTTGGACAAGGCACATTATGAAAACCTGAGATTAAAAAGTAAAGGAACACATTTTCTGGTGAGAACAGTGGTCAGTCTCTGAAGAAATTCTGCAGAGAAGTTTTACAAGGCTCTATATGGTGGCAACCGTGTTGGGTGATATTAAGTCACATAGTGACAACTACTGTTTGAAGTCCAGAGATAATTCATACCTGAAAGTTTGGGTCTCTTCTTTAAGATATATTTGTTGGCAGAAACACAAGATGTGGCTAACATCTTGTGCTTTGGGTTTTTGCCAATAAATACTGATCCTTTCAGTTTTGAGATCTTCCTCATCTAAATGGGTTTCTTTTTCTTGTTGTTGTTTCTTCCATTTAGATTATTTGTCATAGCAATGGCCCAATGTATTTAGTGTTTTGTCACATTGGTGTAAGCTAGTTACACCATCTTGAATTATTTAACTCAGTATAAACACTGAGGTGGTATGTATGTGAAAGCTCATCCACCATATGTGTTTATGGAAATGTGCATATTGAGATGTTGCCAAGCATAGCATCTGCTCTTATGCATCTTTTATAGTTTACATCAAGCCCATGCAATAAGGGATCTACACCATCTGAAAATTTTTTATTTAAGAGAGTTTCCCCTCTTATGTGTTTGATAAATGGTAATTTGAAAAATATTTTGGAGCAAATAAGCATCTAAATTAAAAGGAAGAACAATCAATAAGAATGTCTTCCCTGAGATCTTTAATTTCTATTATCCAGTGCATACTTTTTAGAAAGAGCTGAAGTCTGTGCATTTAGAAGATCAAGGCCTTCTGGATATTATCTCAAATGGAAAAACTTGTTTATTCACCTTGTGATTCACGTGGAAGTATAGGTCACATAATCATGGAAGAAGCTAGTGTTCATCTGCCTTCTCGAAATAGCACTTGAAACAATCTATTATTAATAACATTTTCTAAGTTCTCAAAACCCGGAAATCGGCAATTTCTAGGGGACCAACTTCTTGATTTACCAAAACATACATTGGTTCAAATGCAGTAAAGGAAGTGGCTATAAAATCTGCTGCTTTAAAACTAGGAGAGATGCCCAAGGGCTTCCACACGTGTACACCAAGGTCTGCCTAGCAGAATGCAAGATGATTTTATGTGGCTCATGGATAAACTTTCAAAAAAATTGTAATCATTATTTACTTGTAGTGGGTTGATAATGTCTCTCTCAAAATTCATCCACCAGAACCAAAATTTATGACCTTAATTGGAAATAGGGTCCTTGCCGATGTGATTAGTTAATCTCAAATGTGATTACTTCATCTCAAGATGAACTAATCTTAGATTTAGGGTGGCCTTGAAACCAATGAGTAATATTTTTATAAGAGAAAGGAGAGGCAGATTTGGACACAGAAACATACAGAGAGGAAGTAGTCGTGTGAATGTGGAGGTAGAGTTTGGAATGATGTGTGTACAAGCCAAGGAACATCAAGAAGCTAGGAGAGGGGCATGGAGCATTTTCTCTTCCAGAAGGAACCAAACCTACCGACACCTTTATTTTGAACTTCTGGCCTAATGAACTGTGAGAGAATCAATTTCTGTTGTTTCAACCCACGGAGTTTATAGTATTTTGTTATGGCAGCGCTAGGAAATGAATACACTTAAAAATGTAATACACAAACTATATATGCTGTGTAAAACCTGTGATTTCACAGCTATTACTATTTAGACTGATAATCCCCTCATTTATTTAGGTTTCAAAAAGTGCATTGATTTAAAAAAAAAAGTAAGCAAATAATCCCATAGGGGGTAGAAAGATATTGCAAAACTGCTGTGGGTGGCACAAGGATGGGAACAATTTGGGAAGCATTGCTGTATGCAACAGGCTCTTTCCACCTGGGGCAGCGTTGTGGGAGATCTGGGTCAACTGTTATCTCTATCTCTAATCAACTGTCTGCCTTTGGGTAAAATTTAAAAAATGGCCTTAAGAAGCCCCAGCTTCCTCAGCAGTAAAATGGGGACAGCAATAAATATCTCACAGAACTTCTGTGGGGATGATGAGTTCCTTTTTCCAGTGCTGAAATACTGAAAGCTTGGTTATCTGAAACAATTTCAGATTGGTGCGTGTGGGGGTGGGGAGCTCGTGGAAGCTGGGTGATGTACAAAAGAACATTTTGTAATCGGTGCCCTCAAATGTGAGTTGTGGGTGATAAATATATAGGGCTGAGCGATATGGGAAGTGAGTTGTGGTAAAGCAGTAGGAACTGAAGCAAATAGCCCTTGATGAGTCATAGCGGAAGTCAACTTTCTATTCCTTCTGAGTGTTATTATGCATTGTACGGGTTATGAGGCCTTTATTTCTCCCTCTTTTCAATCCTACCATCTTGGAGTTCATAAAAGTGAGTAAAAGAACTCCAAACATAATCCGACTGATCTTAAATGTAGGAAAGTATGTATTTAAGACAGCTCAGAGAAGCTTTGTAATTTGATGTGGATTCCTGGACATGCTCTAGGATGGTTTCCTAAGCAGACTTGACTGGTACCAGCAGTGAACTGGAGTGGGAGTAATACAGCTAACATCTGTTGTGGACTAGCCAATGGGTAGGCACTGTGTTAAACGCTATCTCATTTAACCAGAAACCTCTGAGGCAGGTATTGCTATTAAAATTCTTATTTTGCAGATGGGGAAACTGAGGCTTGGAGAAGTTAAGTAACTTGTCCCAGCTCAAATAAGTAGAGACTAAGTAACTTGTTCCAGATCATCAGAGAAGGTAGTCTGCCCCTAGAGTTTGCACTCGTAATCTCATTATGCTGTGTAGAGGCTTAAAAATGTAGAAATACAGAAGGGGAAGAATGCCCCTAAGTGGTGCAAGAGAAAGAACTTGGTCTTTGAAGTCGGGAATGTCTATTATAACCTTGGGTCGGACTGACACTTAGCAACTATTTGACCTCAGGCAAACTACTTAAACTTTATAAATCTCAGATTTCCCGTCTGTAAAATGGAGGCTGATCGGATCACAGGGTTCCTGTGAGGATTAAATAAGACGTATTCAGTACAACGTGAGATGCATGGGAAATAGCCTGCATTGTCCCAAATATTTCTCCTGAGGCATCTTACTTAATCCTTACAAGAAACCTTTAAGGTAGGTGTTCTTATTGTCACTGCTCCTTTACAGGTGAGAAAATTAAAGTTTAAAGACATTAAGTTTTCCCAACATCACACAGTGAGCACATGGCAGAACAACAATTCAAACTTGGAAAGTCTGATTCCATAGCACCAGCTCTCACCTACTTTTACTGTCTTCTTCCCCATGTGAAAAAGACTTGGGCGTGGGTTAATTACAAGCTCGAGAAGATTCTACAAGTATAGCAGCTGGTGAAAACGCCAGTTTGTATTTAGTGTGCAGTCTTACAAAAATAGAGTCATATGTGCATATGACACACTCCGTGCTGTTCCAACTGCATCTGGAGCAGCGTGTTCAAATTTGGGTGATACTTTTTAAGAACTACTAACAAACTGGAAATGACTATGATATTGAGAGGGGTTGGAAGTGATCTCAAGAGAGGAATAGTTTTAAATGTTTCGGTTGGATGAAGAGGTCAGAGAGACAGATATTTTGGGGAAAGGCTGACTGGTCCAGGAGGCTGACAGTACCTTGGTATAATCACTGTGGGTCTTAACTCTGTTGCCAGACTTGCAGGTCCAAGGATTTCACTGTAACAGTTAATCAACGTTCAGGGTTAAGCATATACTTGGCAATTGACTCACACTAACCAAACTTCTAAGACACTGATTTATATACCAGAATGTCAATTAATTGCTTAAAATCAGGAACATAAGCACCAAACAGATTTTATACATGTATTTCTCGATAAGAGCATTTTTAAAGGGGGTCTAAATTCTTCTATCAAAATGTATGTAATACTGTGTGGTAAGCTAACTTATTAGCTTGCTAGTAGGGTAAAATTGTAGGCCCTTTACAGTTTCTGACTTAGGATGATAGTTAAAAATTGATATCTCATTGATTTATTAACTTGATTTTATTAACTTGATTTATATCTCATTATTTTATTAACTGAATTTATTCTTATGAGCAGTATTTCATATGTGGCTTTGAACATTTGTATCTTGTCTGCAAATGACCTGTTTATATTCTTTACGTATTTTTCAGCTGGGTTACTTTTAATTGAATAGTACATTTCTATTGGTTTTTTCCCCCCCATATAGTTTCAAAGGTTTTTAAAAATTATGTGTAACTTAGGCAAAATTATTTAAAGTCAATAAATTTTTATTTAAGGAATTTTACATGTTGTGATTCCTCCCACTGCCCCAAAAGTCACCTTAGTTCCTCAAAATCTTGAGTTGAGGTTTATTTTCAAGATAGGCCTTTTCATAAGAACCTATGCTTAATCCACAGTTTTCCTGTCAGTTACCCCTTAATTCCTTTAGTTTGGCTTCTTTTATCTCCACTTGAATGTGGACATACTGATGACATACTTCAAACATTTCCCCACCTAGAATTTTTGGAATCTAATTTCTCAAGGAATTTACTTTAGGGTCACTTGTAGGGTCAGAGTAAGTGCATCTGCCTGGTTCTCAACTGCATACACCCTCTAAAGCTGAATGAGTTCAAATCATACTCACTCCTAAGTTATCACCCAAGAATAGTGCAGACTGTGGGATATGCCAATACCTAACGTAAAACAATTTAACCATTAGGTCTTTCATACTTTCAGCAACTCTGTCTTGTAGTTCTTTCCCACAGATCTAAAATAGTTCTGCGAGTAAAGCAAAACCACATCGTTACTCAATGAGGAATAGCTGTAACAATGTGGGTCTATAGGAAAAACCCCATGGGGATGGGCCTCAACTACTGGGTTATTTCTTGTCAACTGATAGGTTCTTTATATAAATATATGCATATAAAATATTCAGCTATATTTAGAGAATTCAAATGAAATGAGATATATGTATATGTAGTAAACTAATACGAGGTATACAATTTTGTTGTATCAGTTGCAAGTATTTTTTGTCATAATGTACTTGCATTTTTACTTTGTTTATGTGTCCTCTGCCATATACATAATGTATCTGGAGTTCAGGTTTTGTCAAGATAGCTTTCTCCCCTGAAGATTATAAATGTTTTCCTATTTCTTTTATCCTGTAAAAAGTTTGTATTCTAAATACAAGGAATTTATTTTTAAGTAAGGTGTGAGGAAGGCATTTAATTTTACTTTTTCCAAATGGATAGCTTTTTGTCCCAACTCTATTTATTAGTCTGTCATTTCCTCACTGATTTTAAGTACCTCATCTATCATATGCTAAGCTCATACACCGGGGATGCCATAAAAATGTATACACATGACTTGTATTCATCTTTTCTTATTGGTATATATTGAATATTACAATTTTAATAGTTTTTCCTATCTTAAAATGTGTATACATTTTTTTGGCACCTCTGTATATATATTTTTTCTTCTGGGCTTTTAATTCTGCTTTATTGATCTCTTTGTCTATTTTTTACAATACCACATTGTTTCAATTACTGTAACTTTATAGTACATTTTGACATCTCATGAAGTAAGCTCTTTTTTTCTTTTTCTAAAAAAATGTTTACTTTTTTGGCACATCTTATAGATGAACTTTAGAATTAATTTGCCAATTCTATAAAATAGCCTGTTATTAAGTTGGTGCAAAAGTAATTGTGGTTTTTGCAATTATTTTTAACCTTTTAAACCGCAATTACTTTTGCACCAACCTACTAGAATTTTGATTAAAATCATATTACATTTATTATTTAATTTTGGGAACATTAATATCTGTATGATACTGAAACTTTTTATCTAGAAATATCTTTTATGACCTTAGTAAAATTATGTGGTTATCTTCAATAAATTTCATACTTTCAAGTTTTTTTCCTAGGTAATTCAAGGTTTCATTGGAGTTGAATATAGCTTTCTCCTCTATTACATTTTCAAATTAATTTTTGCTGATCATAGAACAGCTGTAGAGTTTTTTATTTTTTATTATTATTATTTTTTTAGGAGGCTGTAGAGTTTTTTAATGTTAATCTTGTTTCTACCTTTCCAAAAAATTAATTAATATATATGTAGATATAGATATTATGTGATTTCCTTGGATTATCTAGATATATGTCTACCTTGCCGATATTCATATTTATTTCTTTTTTTCTGATCTTTTTATATTGACCAGTAGTAACTCTAAGACAAAATTATTGACCATAAAAATAAGCATCATTATATCTTGTTCCTGACTTTAATGGTGATGTGATCTAATAGTTTACTCTTCAGAAGCTATTTGGAAATTGGCAAAATGTTGATAATTGTTGAAGATGAATGGTAGGTACATAGAGCTCATAAATCTATTTTCTCTATGTTTATGTATGTTTTAAAATTTCCATAATAAAAAGTTAAATGAAAAAATGAGTTGAATTAAAAAAAAGAAAAAAGATATGTTTTAGGTTTTTGGTAGAAACCTCTTTTCAAATTAAAGAAGTATCTTTTTTTTCTTAGCTTATTGTTTCTTATTTGAGATGGGAAAAGAATTAAATGTGCCTTCAAAAAATATTTTTGAAAGAAAAACTGTAACAGGGTCCACCCATCTCAGAAGACCAAGGCAAAAAGTATGAGAATCTCAATATAAAAAATTGAGAACTCATTCACCACGTATTTAGATCGACTTCTCTCTCTTTTCATCAACTGACAGTTTTCAATACAAGTAGAAATGCCTCCAGGGCCCAGCACATGCTGAAAACAGGAGGGACTAAATAAATCATGCAGCATTACTAGAAGGTTTTTTGGAGGAGAAAGATGTAGGTCATGGAAACTATCTTGCACCACCCAGATCCCCCTCCAGGACTGAAGGATTTATCCCTCCAACTTCTGGGATTATCGTTGGCTGACACTTTCCAGCTACCAACCCTTTCCAGGAATTACTTGTGGCAGAAGAGAACTACTTTGCTCCATTTTCTGCCCCCTTGCCAGGAGCAGCTGTAACCATAGACTGGCCTGTGTGGGGCTTTAAAATCCCAGTACGGTTTGCCCAGCTCAGGACAGGTGTTGGCAGGGCTGGTTCCTTCTGAGGACTGTGAGGGAAGGATCTGCTCCTGGCCTCTCTGCTTGCTTTGTAAATGCCCATCCGTCTTCTCCCTGTGTGTCTTCACATCAACTTCTCTCTACATGTGTTTGTGTCTGTATCCAAATATGACACCAGTTATATTGAATTAGGGGTTTACTCTCCTCTAGTGTGACCTCATCTTAATTTAACAAATTACATCTGCCAGAACCCTAGTTCCAAAGAAGGTGGTATTTTGAGGTACTGGGTGTTAGGACTTCAATATATGGGTTTTTATGGGACACAATTCAACTGATAACAAAGAGTCACTTTAAGCTTCGCTTTGATACCTTGGCCCCTCTATAAGGTTTCTTTGCACCCCAGATATCCTCTCTCCTATATCGAGTCACTTTCTCATTTTATAGTATAATATTTGTGGACAGTTTAATTGGAATATATATTCTTTCCTTCTCTTTGGTGGACTAGCCTGGCTTTGATGATTTCTTATTTTCTTTTTATATCAATTTAGTTTTTTCTCTAGGGCCTTACCCTTTCTCCCAAGGAATTCTTTCTCTTTCTCTAGAATCTAACGTAATCAAACTGTTCTTTTATTTTTTTTGTTTTTTTTCTCCTCTGTTGTCAGTCAGCTAATAAAACTGAAGCATGTCTTTTAAAATCAATGCATTTCTTTCCTTATGTCCTGAGCAAGACTGATTCCCAGAGACAGTGTGCCAGACAGAGGCCTTTACAATTATTCTTCCCTTTTCATTTTAAGATTTCACTTAAAACATTTTTTAAAAATTGTGTTAAAATACACATAACAAAATGTACCATCTTAACTATTTTTTAGTGTACAGTTAAATAGTGCTGGGTATATTCACATTGTTGTGTTTAAATTATACTTAACCATTGGTTTATAATAATTTTATTGAGTTGCTCCTGTTCCTCAAACCAAGATGATAAAATGCACCCCTCCTCCGAATGAATACTTACGTTCTTGTCTTCTCTAATTTTTTTATTATGAAAATTTTCAGATCTAAGGAAAAGTTGAAAGAAAAGTACAATGAATACTCTTATACCTACATTCAACAATATCATTTAGCCATAATTGTTTTGTCTATCTATATGTATATATGTATTTATATGCATTAGTATATGTGTATATTTACATATTTGTGTGTTTATGAATGCATGTATGTTTATTAGAAAAACATATGTATACATCTTTTCTGTACTATCCTGAAAGCAAATTATGGAAATCAGAACACTTTGCCCTTAATATTTTAGCATGTATCACATAAAAAAAGGATATTTTCCTACATATATGCTCACACTGTCATTGTCACATACAAATGAACACATACAAATGAACACATTTTCTGATATCATCAATATTCAGTCCATATTCAAATTTACCCCATCTTCTCCAAAATGTTTTTTATAACTTTTTTGGTTGTTTTTTGCAGAACCATCAAAGTTCATGCATTGCATTCCAATATTTTTTTATTTATTTATCCATTGATATACTTTTCACTTGTATTTGAAGCCAAAATTTGAGTCTCTAAGAAAAAAAACCCAATGGTGGACTTATGTAATTAATAAAATATGGTGGACAAGCCAAATGATTTCAAGAGATTTATACTCAAATCTTACCTTGGCTCTTGTTGAAGTTCAAAAAAGATGGAGAGGAATAGAACCTAAGTCTGCTGAATTATTGCCACCTATTAATACCCAGATGCTGCAATTAAAAGGCCAGTCCTCTGTGGTCTATGTACATTTAACTGTCTTTTGTAATTTCTAGCCCTAATCCACTGTCTTTTCTAAGAAATACAAGGAGCAAAAAGTATTTCACCAACGCATAGTAATCCTGCATAATGAAGTTTTATTAGTCTTATATGGTATGAAAATACTTTTCTGGGGGGGTAAACACTTAGGTCTAAGTCTGCCAGAAAATACTTCTTACTAATGCCAGTAAAAATTGGTCTTGTGTCTGTAAACGCCAGCCAGAATATGTGTTGCAGCCTGTAATGGTCAACATTCATAAAAGTACTGAAGTTAAAGGCCTCCTATCTTCCTTCATCTTTCCATGTATTTCAGCTGTCCCAATCTAGTGTGGTATTGCGCTCACAAGATTTCCTGATCAATATGGCCATATATTGACAGATGAGTTGGAGTGATGATTAATTCCACCTCCTCTCTTCCTCCCTGAATTTAGAACTATTTGAGAAGTAGATTCAGGGGTCATTAAGGAGATGGACATGACTTATTATCGTAAGGTGGCTTGGAACATGCAGTGAACTTCCTCTTCCCAGGTTCTAGATCTTGGGGTAATCCACCTGAGGGAGAATTTCAGTGTTTAGAGCAGACTCAGCATACCCAGAATTGCTGCCTCACACTCTGTGAACCCCAAAAGTGCAAGCAGAAAAAAAAAACCACCATAACTGGATACTATTTTTTTAAAAATTGAAGCATAATTTAATTACAGTAAAATTATCACTTTCAATGTGTAGTTGGATGAGTTTTGACAGATATACGGAATCATGTAACCACCATCACAATCAATATCTAGAACATTTCCATTAGCCCGGGAGTTTCCCTCCTATGACTTTGCAATCTCCTCTCCTTTCCCCTCTTACCTCCAGACTGTGGCAATCCTGATCAGATTTCTGTACTTGTAGTTTTGCTTCTAGGATGCTATATAAATGGAGTTGTACAGTATGTGACATCTGTGTTGTTGTATATATCAGTTGTTTCTTTTTATTGCTGAGTTGTAGTCCATTGCATGGATGTATCACAGTTCATTTATCCATTCCCCAGTTGCTGGACATTTGGGTTGATTCCAGCTTTTGGCTATTATGAATAATGTTACTATAACCATTTGTGTGTTTGGGTGGAGTTATGTTTTCATTTCTCTTGAGTAAATTCCTAGGAATGTGATTGTTGGATCATATGGTATGTTTATGTTTAACGTTGTAAAGCTATGATACATTGCTTTTTAGAACATTAATTCCACCCATTGGAGGAACATGAACCAATATATGTCATACTCTAAACACTCACAAGGCAGGTACATTCCTCTCTTGGGGATGAGGAAGTGAGGGGTGGGGAAAGAGGACAGAACATGACTTTATTGTAGTAACTCACAACTCCGGGTGATCATCAGAATCTCTTAGGAAGCTTTTATAAAATGTGATGCTGTTTCCTCACCCCCTTCAGAATTAATAGGTTTTTGGTGAAAATGTATATATTTTTAAAGAGGCTCAGGTAATTCTAATTATAGTGAGGACTGAGGACTGCTCTAGTGGAAGTTCCTCATGGAAACATGGTGCCTGTGAAATAGACGTGGTTTCTTAATAACCAAGAGGCCACGTCCTTGATGAAAAAGAATCAGTACTATGATACAATCAGTGGTAACTTTCATGGTGTTGTATGAAAGTATGAAACTAATAACATTTTAAGCTCTAATGGGTTGTCAAAGTAAAGTGTTAATAATTCAAGAGAAACATCTGTACGTTTCACAGATGGCTTTCTCATTGTATTTAGAAGTAAAATAGACAGGCTATTTTAGGGTGATACTTTCCAAAAACAAAGTGAAATAAATTGACAGATAATAAAGAAATGAAGAGCCTCACTGGGCACAGGAAGCTCCAAACTGGCTGGTCTGAAGAATTGAAACCTGAGGCTACATTAATAGATAACATGTTTTGAAATGTCTTTCCGTGGAGCACTTACAATGTAAACTGAAGATTATTTATGATTGTTCTGAATTGCCAATGCTACAGAAAAGGGCAAAAGGAAGGAGAAAAGAAAAAGGAAGATTCTTTATCTTGGGTACGTAGTAGCTCATTCATTAAGAGACATATAGCAACATCAATGGAACTTTAAATAGAAGAAAAAACCGCACTCACATTCCTGCTACCCCAGAATCAATCTGTTCTCATTTTTCATTTTTTAGGATTCTTTTGTTCCATTAATTGGGTAGAACATTATTTATTCACCATTTCCAAAATGGAAGTTACACAGCCCAGGTTTTTTGTTTGTTTTATTTTGGTATTATAATATTCCCATGGAAATCTTTATGCAAGTTTAGGAAAATCTTTTGGATTATTTTCTTAGAATAAATACATGGAAATAGTATTTCAGAATCAAAGGACATAACATTGTGATAGTTCTTTAGAATGTTAACGCTTCTTTCAAAAAGTGTTGTCCTACTCATTTATTCTAGGCAGGTACAAGTGTACCACCTCACCAGTATTCTAATTCAAAATCAAATTGGCATAAAATGGTGCTTCATTATTTTAACGATTACTTCTTTGATTATTAGAGGGATTGAATGTTTCCCCATATTTTGTTTACTAACTATAATTTATATTTTTTGATGCAAACTGATTATGTCATACATTCATTTGTGTCTTTCCTGAGAAGTATTAATACCTTCAGTATGGCCGGCACCCCTGAGACCCAACTGAGTTGTAAGAATGACGTAGGGAGTGTGGCACTTTATGGGAAATTTAGCTTCAGGGAGGTAGCTAACTAGTTGATTCACATAGTTTTGTTTTGTTTTAGTTGTTTGGGATGAACAGGTTGTAAGTAGAAGTGTAACTAAAACATAGGTCCAGGAAAGAATGAACTCTCACAGTGGTGCAACTATTGCTAAATAATTTCCTGCTTGCCCCCAAATTGACCAATTTCAGGAGCATTGGGGAGATCTCATCTTACAAAATATGATAACAAAGAAGAAGGGGTTAAGAAATCATTCTCCCTCATTGCCACATGCCTGTAGTACTTATAGTAACTGGAGATTTTCTGGGATGTCCTCAATTCAAACATCTTGTTTTGTTGATCTGTGTTCACTCCTCCACTTGTCAGGTTACAGGTCCCAACTTCTATTCAAAAAGCAGAGTCACCATAGGAATTTGGCAACAGAGTCCTAGCAGGTGTTCTCAACCCCATTCTTCTCTTCTAATCCATTTTGCTTATCTTTTTCTTTTTTTTAAGAACACTTTTATGTGCCAGAAACTCAGTTTCAGAAACTCTTATAGTTCTCTATTACACATCATAACAAGCCCAGACTTCTTTTTCCAGCTTTTACCCTACTTAGCTAACTTTATCCTCCTTCCTGTACACTCACCCTTTACTCCAGTCAAGTACCTCTAGTCTCTTTTCCTTGTAACGCCCTATTCACTCCCACTGTTATGCCTTTGCTTCCCTCTTTCTTAGTCCATTTGGCCTGCTAAAATAGAATGTGATAGACTGAGTGGCTTATCAAAAACATAAATTTATTTCTCACGGTTTTGGAGGCTGGGAAGTCCAAGATCAAGGTGCTGACAGATTCGATGTCTGGTGAGGGCCTGCTTCCTGGTTCTTAGATGTGTCTTCACATGGTGAGAGGGTCAAGGGAGTTGTCTGAAGTCTCTTTATAAGGGCACTAATCTCATTTACAAGGGCTCCCCCCTTATGATCTAATCACCTCCTAAAGGCTGCACCTCCACATACCATCACATTGGGGATTAAGTTTCAACATAGAATTTTTGAGGCACACAAACATTTAGTTTATAGCATCTTCTATACGTCATGCTTCTCTCCTGAGACGCATTCCCTTCTTTCCTTACTTAAAACCAGACTCACTTATCAAATCCCAGCTCAAGTCTGACATTCAAAAAACAACAATAATGCATGTATAGAGCTCATCCTCCCAGGGAAGTTTTGGTGCCATCACATAACTAAGTCTCTGGGCAGAATCTTAACCAAAGGCTGCTGTAGCCCCTCAGAAATGGTTTTCCCCTGGTAGTTCTCTTTTTGTGTCTACTGAGTTTTGTGGAGCAAGTACACATCTGTTGGATGGTATCCTGGTTCTTAAAGGATCCTAGATGGGCCCCCACAAATGTGATTCGTATATTGAATGTACTGGTCTTAGATGCTGTACCAGGAAGAAACCACTTTATTCTTTCTCTCCACTTCCTTCAAATAAAACCTTCAAATAAACTCCATTCCACGCTCCTGGATGGTGTCTCAGGTTTTTATTTTTCTGGACATTGGGGATAGGACAGTTTCAGTTATTAAAAATTCCAGCCCAGTATAAATCAAAACTTTAATTACATATCTGATTGAAAGCTTCTCCTTCCATATTCTCTCAGAGACTTGAAGTGGGAAAGAAGGGAGGTGAGGTCTGCCTTTTCTTTCTTTCTCTCTCCACCTTTTGCTCCTATTTGCTAGATGCTCCAGCATGGGGGGTGGGGCTAGAAGTTAAGGGGTATTTTTTTAAACCAGATTGGTGCTAGCCTGCGGAAACCCTCACAGCACAGCAAATATCCAAACGCTGACCACTTTTCAAAATGAGGGCTTTTGTGGGTTTGAGGACTGCCTGTTGGAGACCTCTGACATTACAACATTTCCTGACATGGGCAGCGCACTCTCTTGCTGCCCTCTTTTGATACACCCTCAACTCTGCTCCAGCAATTCACACCGTATACTCTCTTTCTGCTGAGACAGCCTGGACCCTGGTGGGCAGTGTTCTTGGGTGGGGTTCTTTCAATGGAAAGCTCTAACTTGGTTATCCTTTGCAGCATCCATTTGGCCCTCAGGTACCCTGGCATGTTTCCTTTCTAAAATTTGGAGGTGCGGTGTTCTCTCTTTGCTCTCTGTCATAGATAGCTCCAGCTGGCCTCTTCCCTTTGGGCTTTTCGAGTTGAGAATCAGGCATCAGTCTCTGTGCTCCCCAGACTCCAGGGAACCCAGGTCAAACCCTCTGTGGTAGGCAGAAAAAAATCCCCCCTCCCCCCGCTGCATGCCCACCTTAATCCCTGGAACCTGTGAATATGTTCCCTCACATAGCAGGTATGATTGAGTTTATGGACCTAGAGGTGGGGGAATTACCCTGGATTCTCTGGTAAGCCTAATCTAATCATCTAACCACATGAGTGCAGACTCTATTCCAGTTGTAGTCTGTGAAAGGGATGTGATTATAGAGAAAAGGTCAGAGACATGTTGCTTGAAGATGGAGGAAGAGGGCCATAAACCAAGGAATGCACTGACCTCTAGAAGCCGGGAAGGGTCCTCAGCTGTAGGAAGAAAATGGGCATCCACAAAGACAAGAAACTGAATTTTGCCAACAGCTTAAGCAGGTAATGGTTTATGCCCTGGAGCCTCCTCAGCTTGCTGACACCTTGGTTTTAGTCAGGTGAGATGCCTACTAGACTTCTGCCCTACAGGCTGTAAGATAATAAATCTGTGTTGTTTTAAGGCACACAATTTATGGTGATTCATTATGGCAGCAATGGAAAATGAATATGCCCTCCCCCAGAATTTCTCCCTGAGTCTACTGGCTTCTGCCTGTTAGTGTAAGAGCATGGTGTAAGAGGGAGATGAGATGGAGTCCTTCCCTTGGCAGGAAATCTCTGCCTCCACTCTCTACCACTCCTTCTCTGGAAGCTCCTCCCACGTGGTTTAGGATGGCGATGGCATATTTTTCCAGACCACTGGACAACCTTGTTGGTATATACGCTGGAGGGGGATGTCTTCGTACCCAGCACCTTATTTAAGCACCCTTCCTCCCTCAGTCAGGAAAAGCCTCATTTAACATTGGTGGACAATACCAATCATAAATCTTTGCCCCTTGTTCTGTGTTTCAGTGCAAGCACATGTAGACCATTTCTGAACATTTCCATTACTCACTAGCCACCTGAAGTCCTCTGCCAGACAGTCTCCTTGATGGAAATCCTGTTACAGAGCGTCCTCTGCATTTTGATGAACACATCCCTCACGTCGGACTCTGTACAATTTTGGTCCTATTACCTGTCTGAAATTAATCTTTGGCCATGTCAGTTTTTTTGCTCTGTCATTCTGTTTTATGCCAATTGCCAACAGGACATCATGCCTTCCGCTTGTGCCTTCCAGAGCCTAGATAGAACCTCAGGTTTGGAAAGGTAGGAGGGGCTCTACAGACCAGCTGTTTCACTGCTTCTTTCTTCCCACTCCTCACTCTGAAATCATCCCTCCTCACTGTCATCCAGGGTAAGCATGCCTGAGATCTGTGGGGGATCTTACTACTTCTTACTACTTCTGGTGGCAGCTTATTCCATTATGGAGATTGTCTTTGAGCAGCTTGAGGCAAAGAGCACATCTCATCCATCGTGGTAACACCAGAGGGACTCAGTGAATGAATGAGTGATTGAATGAATATCATGGGACCCAAAACTGGCTTCCCTGTGGTTTCCACAAAGCAGTCCTTGGGATGATTCTAAATAATTTAAATCCTTTCCCTACAGAATGGCCTTTAACTGTATAAAGCTCTCCTGCCCTAATTAAGTAATTTCTTCTCATCTGATATATTTTTGACCCCCAAAGGATATTCCTACATATCATTTACAACCCTTTCTACTTTAGTTGCATGATAGCCTCCTAAAGAATGTTGAGTTTTCTGGAATGCATTCAGCATGAGGGTGGGCCAGAAGTGATTGTGTAACTGTTGCGAAAGTCTGTGGTTTGAACCTTTCCAAAAGTCTTATCTCAGCAGCCCAGACGCCGGACTCTGCCAATAGTTACAGCTTCTCTGTTTCCCATTGTGTAGTCTGTGGATGCCCTTGATGAGGACGGAGGGTTACACGGAAGGCGTCATTGTGTGATTTAAGGGTAGCAGGATATCACATAGGACTTTTCATGGTGTCTGTAAATTTCATCTGAAGCCCCAAAGCTGGGAACAAAAGGTGATGAATATCCTCAGGTTTCTGAATGGGGTACTAGCACTAGACATATCCATGCAGATATTGTGAGAAGACATCAAACTTGGTACAGTGATTATCAACCTCCATCACACACCTCCAGCTGAGGCAGGGGAAAGGGGGTTAAAGCGTCTTTCGGGCAGGGAACAGTGCTGTGGCATTTCCCTTTTTCTTACGAGGGGCGCTTGAGAGAACTGTGGTTCCAGTGGTGCCTGGGGATTTGGAGTAAAGCAAGGAGAGAGAATTCATGGAGAAATGGATATGTGTTGTCTGGAATTTAGGGACAGAAATTAATGGAAATTGGTGCCTTGCTTCCTAGTGAAGAGGGCAGCAGTGAAAGCTGTCCGTACTACCAGAATTTGTAATGGTGAAGATATGTGTTTCCCAGGAGCTACAGTGGAAGATAGCTGGCATTGAAATAGGGGGCTTGCCTATAGGGTGAAGGGACCCCAGCAATAAGCTGCTATGTATATAATATAGTAGTGAATAGGAGCCGAGAAGCTTGCAAGAAACTTCTGGGAGAAGAGGGAGAATGTGTTGGTGTTGAAGGGGGCTTTGCAGCCAGGTGGTCCCCACAGTGAACTTTGAAAGCCGCACAATGCATCCCATTGGAGAGAGCCAGCGTACGGGCTCCTCCTAAATCAAGGCCATGGTCTACTGCATTATAACAGCACCTACCCCAAAGGAGAAATGTGCTCCCTTTCCTCTAATCCTTTCTGCACTATAGGACCGTAGTCAGAATGCCACAGATCGGAGTAGGGCTAGGGGTATGGTGGTGGTGGTGGGGAACCACTCTGAATGGAGTATGCGATTGCAATTTTAAAGAGGACTTTTTAATGAGTTTTAATTCCTGAAAGTAACTTAAAGATCTATGAGATATGCCTGAGATGTGGCCCAGAGGTGAGGAAGGGTGATATGACAGAGTATGTTGGGAGGGAGTGATTAGAGAAAAATAAAACTGTTTTCTGTTTGTATACCACCAAGTTTATCCCATTTGATAAACTGATTAAATAAATAATAATTGTAGGTAAATTCCAGGGAGGCCAGGCTTGAGAGATAAGTGGGCAACAGAATAGTCTCTGGAACTTTGGTATTATGGACTCTGTTTTTCTGAAGTTTTTGATATTGCTGTTAATTATTATTTTAAAGTTTTTATTTTGAAATAAGGTTACAACTACGGAAAAGTTATAAAAATAATTCAGAATTCCCATATACCCTTTCTTCAGCTTCTCCTAATGTTAAAATCTCGTATAACCATAGTAGAATGATCAAAACCAAGAAAGTAACACTGGTACAATATTATTAACTAATCTACAGCCCTTATTCTGAGGTGGAAAACTGGGCAAAGTAAGAATGTTTTCAATACAAGCTTGGATTGACAAGATTCCAATTGAAAATGGTGCCTGGCTAGAGGCTTCTGAAAGCAATACATTTGCAAAAACTAGAACAAATTCTCCATTTATTGGCAGAACCTGAGACCTTAATTTACTGAAAAGCCAATGCAAATGGACTGAGAAGCACAATGTGGCCTGAAACAGAGCAAGGATCTTTGTTTAAAAATCATTTTCAAACACTTTGATCTGTCTACTACTGTTTGTTCCCTGGTTTGAAAGGCAGGGTATGTTTTGACCTTACCTGTACTGTGGGTATTGCTGGAGCAGAGGACTGGAGTACTCTTCTCCTCACTGTTCCCATGAATACCTCTCTTTCCTCACAGTCTCAGAGCCTGAATGGCAGGAAGGGATTGGTGATGGTACACTTCATCTTGGAGATAAACCTTAGTACAAGTTCAAGCTAGAATACTTTGGTTTTGTTTGGTGAGTGAGAGAACCAGCAATGGAGATAGAATAATACTAGATGAACGTCTGCTTGATCCTGGGAATCAGGCCAAGAAACAGTCAGCAACAGCTTTCCCTCCAGTGGTGGATTTCGGAGTAGAATTATACTAGCATCTAAGTGATGAGAAAGAGAAAAGCAGTTCCTGACATCCAGGAACTAGCCCTGGGCGTTGTGATAGGCTAGCCCGGAACTCACAGCTAAGGACTGTTGTGGTTGGACATAACAAATTTCACAGAACACCAACATCAGACAAGGCCAATCCATGACCTTGATGCTTCAAAGCCAAAATGAGAGCACGTGACCATTACATCTGATCACAGATAGCACATGAACATTGTCCAAGTTACCTAATACCAAACATCCTCTGCCAGCTCTAAGCGATAGCTTTTCCCCCCAATTACAGCTTTAGCCTTGCTGTAGTCTTCCCTCCCTATAAATAAGACTTACTGAGATACCCCATTATAAAACTGTCACTGCTGTCTGATAATGCTCAATCCACCAAAGCACCAAACCAAAGCCCAAATCCTACAACAAGGCCTTTCGGACATCCTCTTACTGAGACGCCCATGGTTCCCCATTGTGTGTAGTTTTTCCCACTGCAACTTGTAGTAAATCTACCTTGTTCACTGTGTCACTTATGGTCTTTGGTTTGAAGGCATTGACGGTGGACAGAGAGTAGGACAATACATATTTGGCAATTACTAATTAAGGATTTATCTCCCTTCAAAGATAAGCAAACAATAAAATGAAACAAAACATGGGGTATAGGGAAAAAATAGACCACCATTTCTACTTAGACTTGGTTGGGACCCCTCGCTATATGTTTCCATAACTTTCATTTTTGTACTATTCATCACGGAATTACAAGGAAAATAATATTTAATCGGAGAACTAACATCCTAATTAGAAGTATGAAGGAGCCAAACGGATATTGTAGAAAATGGAGGGGTAACACCAAAAAGAAACTTTAGAGGTTTTCCTAGAATACAGAGAAGGATAATGGGAAAGTATATTATAGACATAAAGTGATACAATCCAAGAAGCATTTGTGTTTGCAATGAAGAAACAAGAGTGATTGTAATACAAGCTGTGCTGGGTGATATAGATTGGGTCGCTCAAAATGCATTCCAACCCTCAAGCAGTGTGCAAAGGCTGGAAAGCCAAATCCCACTTGTCCCAGGATTGCCTACAGCTTTGGATGTGATTTAAGTTCTGCCAAGATGTTGCATTCAAGTGAGACTGGATTTAGAACTGATGCACATGGGGGACAGGGTGTTTGTGGGGTGTTCAGTTTGCTGGTCCTGACTATGACAGAGGCAACTCCAGAGACAGCTTTCCGATTCAGCAATCTGCTTCTTGATTGGGGGCAGGCGCCGAGTTCAGGAGCCATCATGTGTCACAGTGGCTCCCATCTTGGCAGGCAGCCTCCTGATTTTATGATCCCTCACTGGGCCTGGAGCCGCAGCTCCATTGTCAGCCCAGTTCTCAGATGTGCCTTCGGGAGTCACTCATGGAAGGTTCTATGGAAATGTAATGGGACACACATATGTAATTTAAAATTTTCTAGTAGCTGCAGTTAAAGAAGTACAAAGAAATAGGTGACATTAATGAATGTTAATAGTGTATTTTACTTAACCCACCAAAATATTATCATTTCCATATGTAGTCAGTATATTACATTTATTTATTTATCTATCTATCTATTTATCTATTTATTTATCTATCTATTTATTTATTTATTTATTTATTTATTTATGTATTTATTTATACTAAAGCCTAACTCATTTGAGACTAGCTACATTTTAAGTACCCAATAATCCCATGTGTCTCCTGTGTTGGACAGTGCTGGTCTAAAATTTGTTTTTCCAGTTCTCTTGGTGATTTAGTAAATTATTTAGTACTTTGTAATCAATTTCTCTCTGCTTAAACTTGTGGGTTGTTTTCTTCAATTGAACACTAGTTGATACAGAAGCAATAACCAGATGAGAATAAACACGAAAAGGATTCAATATTTACCAGTAAATTAATGAGAAGAAAACCATACCCAGACACAGTTGGACAATTTTTTGAATCGCAAAGATAAAGGAACTCAGATTCATTCCGACAACCTCCCCTGACCCCTGCAATCTATTAAAGATCAAAATACAGATTGGCCCTCAGCCTTCTTTTCTGCTAAGATAAATGGCAGAAGGAAATGGAATGATGGCTATATATTTGGGGGATAAAGGTATGGCTTGAGAATTTTATACTCAGTCAAGTTGTTTTTCAGGTCTAAACACAACAGAATGACATTTTAGATATGCAAGGGCTCGTGAAATATACCATGCATAGAGCTTTACTGAAAAAGTTATTAGCTGATAATTTCTTTTTCATATCAACCATTCCCTGTTTTACTTCTGCATTTTTTTTTGGTTCATAATTTGTTCTTTTTAAACTGGCTATATATACACACACACACACACACACACACACACACACATATACACACATATATGTATATATTTAAATTTAAAGTGTTTCTTTTTTATTTTCTTGTAATAATGATTGTGATAGTGCTGGTTGTCTTTCTTAACATTAGTTTTCTTCTGGAGTTCTGGATTTTAGTTTGCAGGACCTTCTTGAATGGAAGATTTTATTTCTTTATTCTTCTGTCCATTGTCTTTCTCCGGTCCCCTCCTACCCCTCATTCTAGCAGTTATGAGGTTTGTCTCTACCTGGTCCATGGAGTCTCAAGGTCTTGTATTGGTGCTCATGCTCTGCAGTGATGTCAGGATATCACACATACAGTCCCTGAGCCCTTACATGACTTGCCTGGAACCCAAGGAGAGAGGCTGAGGCGTGCCTTCCTAAGCTTGCAATGTCATAGAAGCTGTGCTTGCAGGCAGCAATTGGTAGAGCTGTTTTCAGCCTCTTTCTTAATCTGGGGAGCGCCACCTCAGCCCCTGTTCTCAGGCAGGGAGCCCAGCCTCCAGTGGGTATGCCTGTTCTTTTTGCTAGGGGCCACAGTCAGCCCCTGTGCTCTGGTGTGGTCCTATTGTTTGTTTACAGCCACAGTTTCTTCTAACTGGTTGTCACATCCATTTTTATGGGTTGGTGCCTGTGCTATGCAATTTCTAAGGGAAAAAACAAAGAAATTAAACTCAATTGTATTGAATTGAATAATCTCCACTTAATCATTTCATCAGATTAAGAAGAGTTTAGGGGCGGCCGGTTAGCTCAGTTGGTTAGAGTGCGGCGCTCTTAGCAACAAGGTTTCTGGTTCGATACCCACTTCGGCCACTGTGAGCTGCACCCTCCACAACTAGATTGAAATAACTACTTGACTTGGAGCTGATGGGTCCTGGAAAAACACACTTAAAACGTACTGACTGATGTCCACAGAAGGACAGATGCTCATAACAAATTTGCTCTGGTGTGTTCTTGCAGTTTTGCTCCAATAATAACAGGTTTCTAAACTAGTTTCCAAACGAGTTATGTAATCTAATTAAATATTTATGTACACCGATGAAATATGAGTGGAAAAAGAATTGTTCCTGTGAAAGCTAATTTGAATATATTGGAAGAAATCAATGCAAGTGAGTCACTAAAGAAAGAGGATGAGACAACTATAAAATTTGGGGAAAAATCAACAAAAGTCTAGAAAAATTCTGCACACATATTGCTTTACAATTCTTTAAAGAAACTAAATGGCAAATAGTAATGCATTAGAGATTTGATTTTGGTGAAAAAAGATGGCACAGAATTCTAATTAGCAAACTGATACTAAGGTCTTTCTCTATATATTAAAGGAAATACTAGCTAGCTAAGGCAACACTACTTACTGTACTAGACAAACCCCCAAACCTCAATGGCTAATACACTAAACAAAAATCAAATCTTACTGAAACCAGTTTAATAATAAAGGACAATTATTGGCACATATAGAGCTGATATTAAAAATGTTTAACAACCAGTGCAGCGTGGGTATTGACCAATTGGAATGGACACCCGACTAATAAGAATGGATGCAAACCATGTTCAACAACTAGGATGGCTATTCCAGTGTGTATAAGTGAATATATATGCCTCAGCTCATGTAATAGCAAAATCCTGAAGCAGGCTTCCTGCAGGAGGCTTGATTTGGCGACTCAGCAGTATTTCAGATATACTTGGTTGATCTCTCTGCTCTGCTTTCTTTGCTGTGAGCTTTATCCTAAACTGATTCTCCAAGATGGTTGACTTCAGCTCCTGGAGTTATGTGCTTCATTGGTTTTGTTTAGCAAGAAATAGGGGATACCTTTGTGTCAGCATTTATAGCAAGATTCCTGAGATTCACTTTGCTTTGACTGACTTGGGTCACATGCTCACCCTTGTACCAATCATAGGCCATGGCTTGTGATGATTGGCTTCGACAATGTCTACACCCCAGCTGGAGGTGGGGGTGAAGTCAGCTTTTCTGGAACCAGGTGGATCCCCTGAGAATCATCAGAAGGCTACGGGGAAGAGATGAGTGTGGATCCTGGGGAGATAATCAAAACACATTCTCTATATTAATACAAAATATGTCATCAACATATCCAATTAAAAAACACATGATAATCACAATGGAGTAAAAGACAAGCTATATAAAAATATTTGACAAATTAAAGAGTAAAACATTAATAGCCCAAAGAAAAATTGGGCAAAATATAAATAAATTATAGAAAGAATGTAACTGGCCAATAAGTATGTGAAAAGGCATATAATTTCATTAGTAATCAAAAAATGAAAATAAAAGCTATCATGTCACACCACTTTATGCTTAACCAATTGACTAAGTATTATGCAAGGAGCAGGATTCTCCCAAATTACCCTGTGTGCTTACTTGGCATTGTGGACTGAATTGTGCCCCATCCCTCTGCAAAAGATTCATAGGTTGAAGCCCTAACCCCCAATGTGACTGGATTTGGAGAGAAGGCCTTTAAGGAGATAATGAATGCGAAATGAGGTCATAAGAGGGGGGCCCCAATCCAGTAGGATTGGTATCCTTAGAAGAAGAGGAAGAGACACGAGGAGGGCCGTGTAAAGAGACAAGGCCACGTGAGGACACAGTGAGGAGGCCAAGGAGAGATGCCTCAGGAGAAACAAAACCTGCCAACACCTTGATCTTGGACTTCTAATCTTCAGATTTGTGAAAAATACATTTGTGTTCTTTAAGCCACTCAAAATGTGGCAGCCCTAGAAGACCAGTTTACCTGCATTGCCTAGGCCAGAGTCTAACTAGGACTCAGGGCCATGCCCTTCTCTCTGTGGCAGGGGCAGTGCCCAAGCTCAGCTTCTCATAGAATCTGGGATTCTTCCCTCCTGCCAAGGGAGGGACTGACTGAAACATCCGTGGGGCACCAGAGTCTCCAGGTGTTGGGCAGCTGGTATTCCAAGACAGTTCCTGTAAATAGCTGGCACCCCTAATCAGATTGCTTGGCATGCTGATCAAGCTGCTCTCTCATGTTTGCCATATAAGAAGGACTACAGCATGGGTCCAGCAGAGCCTGGCATAGCTCTTCATGGACTGAGGGAGTGACTATGGGCCCTGGTCATGCTGATCTTGGCCTTAAAAATGTCTTCTTTATCCAATTAGGCCTATTCCTTAGCCTATGCCGTGTGATCTGAAATTTTCCCCAAACCCTAGTACATTACATGGCAGCACTAGCTGCTAAACTAGGCAACCCCCCAAATCATGTTCAAGGGAACATCTTACACAAAGGAAAGATTAAAAAACATATACTTAATGTTGAGGTGCAGGTATTGGGCAGTCTTCTCATCTCGTATGTTAGCCTAAAGCTAGTTACAACCTTTTGCGGGAGCAATTTATGATATGTTTAAAGAGTTTTCAGTATATCAATTTTAAAAAGGAATATACTTATTCAATAGTGGATTCATTGCTATGCATCGAGATACCAGGGAAATTTAACAAAAGTATATATAGTGTTGAACAGAAGCATTTTGGCTGTACACTGGAGTTAAAACATGCATAATCTATTTTTTCCCCCCACTGGAGGCTCCATACCTACATTGTTGTAGGTAACCTAAGTGAAGCACCCAGAGAACAGAAAAGCTGTCACTTCCTGATTTCAGTGGCAATCTTTAAAATGTCCTTCTTGTACCGCCATTCTGCTTTGAAGATGAAAACTGCATGCAACCTGAACTTAGAACGTCTGTCTGAACAGTGAGGCCATCTTGTGGCCACTTAGAAAATTCTCCGATTCCAGACACCCAGCATTGTCCGCGTTCCTATACTGCACCCTCTCAGGCTGAAGCATGGCCTTGTACGTGAAGCTGCTGCACAGTGGTGAGGAACTTTGGTATTTCTTGAATTCAATCTTCTGGAATGAGTCCAAGATTGAGCTGCCAAATCCAAATTCCATTGTATGTGGGCTGGTTGGTGTTGTAGGAAGATTTCATGCTATGTGGTCAGTATGTAGACACATGTTCTGCCTGTCATCTCTTCACAGAGAGGCTCAGCTATCAATCATCTTGTTGAAATGGAAAGTTTTAAAACAAAAGGATTCTGCTGGAAGCATATAATAAGGGAGCTCTGTGAACAGAAGCGGCGCCAGAGTGGAAGGATAGTGCATAGAGAGAAAAACATATTTCTGGACCTTTCCTAGTCTCAGTCTTTTGTGGATTATTTATATAGTCAGTTCCCAGAGTATATTCTCCCCTTTGTGGGTGAAAGAGAAATATTATTAAGATGTAAAGAACAGCTTAGTCGTATTTTCTAAGAATCTCTCTTTTCTTGGACAAAGCCCTAGACAAAGATGAGAATCTACTAGAATTATGACTTGAGCTGTGATAAGCAAATTTATCTTTGCTTAGCAATGATTTGCAAATACTTAGGGCATCTCTTTGACCATTTTATCTCTCTATGCTGTGCACTTATTTCTACTTAACTCTACATCTAATCTTTTTTCAATCGTCCTTGAGTGTGTGAGATGGAATTTTCCAATTTTCAAGTTCTCTTATTTTCCTGTTTTTTCCTTCTCCTCTGAATCAAAATGTAAAATTTCCTTATAGATTAGAGAAACAAAAAAACAAAAAGCATATTTTGAACAAAAAATGTTTTTCTCTCCTTTCAGTCACTTAAGCTTTCTTGGACTATCTTTTTGGGTTGGAATACCACATAATATCTTGAATAACTATGTGAATTCCAAAACAAATGAAAACCTGTTTTTTTTTTTTTGGCTACTTTGAGCTTGTGTAGGGAGATCAAAGGAACTGGAAGAAAAAACAAAGACCAAAAAAAATTGCGATGCATAGTGAACCTGTGTCTGAAAAACATATTGAAAACTTCAGACAGCTGTGCTGTAATATTAACAGCCTATGCTTATCTAGCGATTTCCAGTTTCTAAAGCCCTTTTATGTCCTTTAGCTCAGGGCCAACCTACAGAGAAGAGCAGGACAGGCATTATTGTTTTTCTTGTTTCAGAGGAGAGCACAAAGTTAGAGAGACAGAGTGTGTAGCAGGTGGCAGCCCACCCTGCGAGCATAGGAACTGGTATTTGAACATGGGTCAGCTGACTCCAAATCTTAGCCTCTTTCTGCTTCACAGATTCCACTGGCTTCGGTTACCCTGGAAAGGTATCCTGTGTTCACACACCCTCCGCTAGTAGGACTCAGACTGTTCGTCTTGCATTCCTGGGTCTCCTCCAGCCCCACACCCTCCATCTGCCTACTGCAAATACTTTTTCCATGGAAGAACTCCAGATGGGGAAATATTTTGGAATTAGTCTGAGTTAGATACCAAACCCTATTTGTAATTTCTGCTTAGGCTATGACATTTAAAGTTTTCCAAAGGGTGACAATTATGAGTCCGTTCGTTATTCCTCCTTGGGACAATGGTGAAGGAGATGACAAGTCAAAGGAAGTTAGAATTATCCAGTGCCACCCAGCGCAGCCCAGCTGCCAAAGCCTAAGCTGAATTGATTGTAAGAGGAAGACCCAACAGAGAGCTCTCTGAATCAGATTTCAGTGGTTCCACCTTGAATGGGATTTTCTCATGGGTCTGGCTAGAGCCATGCTGGATTTAAAGTGAAATTAAGCTGTAGACCCTGGGGGACAGCACAGGAAATTACAAATGACAGCTCTGTCTCAGTACCACATCTGGTCAAGAGGCCCAATCCAGGGCCCCTGTTATGTGAGGAATGGGGATACATTGGCATCTAGTTTCGAGCCCTGGGGAAAGTTGTTTCAGAGCAGAGCGGAGACTAAGAGGGCTTGTTCTATTTTGCTAGCAATGTGATCTTGAATCTGCTTCTCCAAGCCTTGGTTTGCTAATCTGTAGGAGAGTAATATTGGAGAGTAATTAGAGAGTAATCTACAGGACAGTAATAATATTGGTCTCTTGGTTTGTGTGTGTGTGTGTGTGTGTGTGTGTGAAAAGTATTTTGCAAACTGTAAAATATCCTAGAAATGCAGAGTTTGTTATTGTTTATTTTTAATTATGAGTTTAAATTTCCTTCAGGAACAGAGAATAGAGAAGCATAAGAAATCATGACAGTACTAAAGAGAAGAAAAATGAACAGCAATAACGTAATTAAAATCAATTTTTAAGTGATTATAGACACCTGGAACCATGTTAGGAGCTATAAAAATAATGTTACTGAGGTATGGTTGTTAATCCAAGGCTGTCACATGAAATGGTGCAAAGCTGATATAGAATGGGGTAGAGGTGGGAGTTAGGGGAGGAACAAGAAGTAGCATCAGTGGAGTGCCTGTGATGTGCAAGGCATTGATGAAGATGCCATTATCTCATTAAGCCTCCACGTGAAGTATACACCAGCCTCATTTCAGAGAGGAGGAAACCAAGACCCAGAGACATTGAGTAATTTGCTCACGGCCATGTGGCTCGTAAATAATAGAGCAGGGACTTGGCCTCCAAAGCACATACTCAGATACAGACAAATGAGTTAATACATGAAGTATTAACTAGGTAATTCCCAGGCCATGTTATCCAAAGGGGTGAGGACTGAGTAACAGAAAGTTAGCCCTGACAGCTAAGGTGACCAGCACATCCCTGTGTGTCCATGACATCCTCCAGTTTTGTACTGAAAATCCTGCGTTCCAGTCCTTCAGTCTTGAGGCCTCTTCAGTCCCAGGCAAACTGGGACAGTTGGTCACCCCACAGCTCATAGCTAGTAGCTGGCTTACTTGTGACCCGTTGGGTCACGCTGTTCCCTTGGTGAACATAAGGAATGTCACGAATATCAACAGCAGACGAGGACTTTCATGAACATGATGAAACAAAACAAAAATAAGACCACTCCATAATCATGCCTGAACCAAGATAAAGACACCATACAACCACAAAAATGACGAAACAACGCCCTTTTCTAGCTAACACGAGTGACTACTGCTTCTTCAATGACAACTCTAAGCCTGCTTTCTTCCAGCCCACCAGAGAAAAATTAAGATAATTATTAAATTTCCCCAATTTCTGACAGCTCCCAGTTGACTTCCTTGGGCCCTCTCCCAAATCAGTTACCACATGCCCAACTCCTAGAACAAGCCCTTCCTGATATTCTTTATGTTCATGGCTCCTTATAGTGTGAGATGTCCCCACAGCAGGGATCAACTCCAACTCTAATTGACCTCAGGTGTGCTCCTGGATGGTCTTTGACTGGAGGACCCTGATGGGGCTTACACAGGGAAAGTGTGTGAAGAGGGGCTACCCCTCACATACGGTACTGTCCTCTCTCTCTCTGGGCCATCCTAAAGCTACACCACATGCTTCTTCAAAGTAGAATCACTTACTAACAGTGAGAATTAGCATATATTGAGGACTTCCACTCGCCAGGCACCATGCTCAAGCAGGTGCTGTAATTCTCACTGCACAGATGCCAAGAAGAAGGCTGAATGAAACTATGGCAGTTACCCAGAGTTAGGAAGTGACAGAGCCAGGGTTCAGAACCATTGAGGTTGACTCTAGAGGGCTGATGGCACCCGTAGAACATCCAGTATTTGGGGGAATAAACCAATAACCAATTTGTGTTTAGATGAGTCAGAGAAGATCTTGGAATAATGATAATACTAAGGTTTCCTGCCCTGAGCCTTACACTGTTTTAAACACTTTATATGTATTAAGTTACTTGACCCTTATTACAATACCATCTGGGTGGTATCATTATTACCTCAATTTTAAAGATAAGGAAGCTGAGGCTTAAAGAGGTGCATAAAAACATTTATATAGAGCTTATAATGAATAAAATGTTTTTACATTTGCATTTTCTAAGCCCTGTGAAGAACTGTATTTCATTAAGATGCTGGCGATCATAGGCTGCACCATTATTTTACGTGCCACTAAGAAAAAAAGATGCCAATTAGAATTTGTAAGAAGCCCTTGATTTTACCAAGTTTTCAGAGATGCTAAAATGCAATGAAGAAGTGCATTTTAGATCGATGAAATAGAGTAGGTATTATTTATCTCCTTTGTAGAGAAACAGAAGCTGGGGCTCAGAAATAAGGACATTTCGCAAGGTCACAAAAGAGGCAAAAGAAGAACTTGAATCTAGGTCCCCCAAATATGCTCTTTCTTTACTGCTATTCTAAATGTTATGGGAATCTTTGACCTCAGAGAGAGAGATTACGAAATTGGAGGGAAACTAGAGAGGGAAATTAGAAATGAAAAAGAAGAAAGAATGAAAAAGTAGAACTAACAAATTGCGAGAGTCTTGGTACATTAAGAAATTGGAGGAGAAATAAAAGAGGAATAATTGGACAAGGAGAAGACAGTAAGCAAGATAAACAGTAATGCAAGGAAATAATATTCCCATCTTGTCCAGAGTTTTAATCAAGCACCACAAAGTTTTACTGCATGAGGGTTAAAATACACCCACTTCTGGGAGGTGGTGTGCACAGGGTAAGCTAGCTGGTGTTTGGACACGATTCACAAAGTAATTACAAGGCCTAACAATGCTGTTTCCAAGACTGAATCATTAATCACCATTTTCAATGATGTTGAAACCGTAATGAGAAAACCCATACCAATGCTTTCCAGGTCAATTTCAAGCTCTGTTATAAGAGGTATGGAGAGAAATCGATGGCATATTATTTTCCTGATTCTGAGTTGACATTTCAAACAGCACAGTGTGAAAATATAAAGACAGTGCCCTTTTAAAGGTCAACAGTGATTTCCATTACAATCCTTGATTTATCATTCAGCCCAGAAGATTTATTCCAGGCTAGGATGAGTTTGCTCTACAAGGAGAAAAGCAAAGCAGAAAAAAAAAATTACTTAGTAGTTTTAAGGGCCTTCCCCTCACCTCTCCCCCTTTACTTTTTCTCCTTTGAGCTCAAAAGGCAGGCACCTGAAAAGACCAAATCTTCAAACATTTATATTTGAGTTTTTCTATCTGTTTTGGCCAAGCGATAAATTCTTTTTAACCCCTCTACAGAAGTTCTGCTCCCAGTAGCCTGAGAGAGCAGGGAAAAATACCCTTAGAGTTTCTCCTTTTTGGCATCTTGAAGAAGTATTCTTAAATAATGTTCAGGGCCTCTTCCTTGCTCTCCACCTGCCTTCCTCTGTCTGACTGCCAGCCAGAGAGCACTGCTTCTGGAGAATTCCTAAGGCCCTTTAGCCATCCAGGGAAAGAATGATTTCAAAACAGGGGATCTCACATATTTAAGAAAGGGCTGTCCTACGGTATGTGGCTTCTGCCAACAAAAGCCAGGTTCTTACTGGCCCTGGCAGCTCCATGGCTGCAAGTGCTTTGGGTCAAATTGGGGAGCAGACTGGCTGTGAGGCTGCAGAGTAAGGCACATGACCAGCTGGATTGATGAAAGGTGATAGAAAGTATTATTCTGTGGTGTTCTTTCCTTAGTTATATTACTAAGTAGTATTGTGGGTCCCCAAACGAATGGAAAATGACTAAATTTTCCATTCTGCCTGGGCCTCTGCTTATTTTGTTGACTTGAGAGCAATGCTATCTGCTATCTCTTCTAATCATTTACCTTGACCTGGTGGACGTAACACATGTGGCCAAATTCAAAATCTTTATAGAATGAATCTGAAAACAGGTGTATTTGGAGTCAACGTAAGTTGCGGGTGGGAGAGCAGAAACTTCTCCACTCCTGTTTTCCTCCATGGGAGAAACTGGGCACCCCATTAGTTTACTAGCCTCTCCATTTCCTCCCTCACTGCCTGCAGGAAGTGGAAAGATGCCTCTCATCAGTTAGTGTGGACCAAGAAGTTGTACATTTGGGGCCCAAACCCTTTTGCCTTTGCTCTTGGGGATGAATTGTCCACAGGGACCCTGTGTTCTGCCCTGCTTTTCTCCACCATAATTTTTCTTATTTTGGTCTGTTTTTTTTTTCCAATTTCTAAAAATTGTCATAAAATACATATCACATAAAATTTACCATCTGAACCATTTTAAGTGTACAGTTCAGTGGTATTAAATACATTCATGATGTTGTGCAACCATCACCACCATCCATCTTCAGAACTCTTTTCATCTTGTAAAACTGAAACTCCACACTCATTAAATAATAACTTCCCATGTACTCCTTTCCACAGCCCCTTGGCAACCACCATTCTGCTTTCTTTCTCTGTGATTTCAACAGTTTGTATTTTTGTGGCTGGCTTATTTCCCTTAGCATAATGTCCTCAAGATTCATCCATGTTGTAGCATATGCCATTTAAAAATACGTTCTTTTATTTTTCAAATACAGCTGACATACAATATTATATTGAGTTCAGCTGCACAACATAGTGATTAGTTGTTTATGTAACGTATGAAGTGATCACCCTGATAAGTCTAGTACCCATGCAACACCATACATAGTTATTACAATGTTATTAATTATGTTTCCTGTACTGCAGTTAATATCCCCATGACTGTTACAAAGCCAGAGTTTTTTAAAGGAAGCTCCGCCACCCTGAAGCAGAGACAGCTTGGAGATTAGGGGTTAATTTTACATGATTCTGAGGTTTAGTACCATGGGGTTATTTGCTAAGCTCTTTGATTTTAGCTTGATTGTTAATAAAAGTAATATTTTGATTCTCTAGCTACCAACTCCTTTGTTTCGACTTTCAATTGGTTCAGAAAGGGGAAAAGAGTTCTATTTACTGGGTCTCCTTTATGCCCCAGGCTGGAATTATGACTTTCCTTAATCATCGTGAAAATGTAATAAAAGTAGCTGACAGAATGCAGAGATTCTGTAAGACAGTTTGTTCCATATGTATTGGCTTCACTCATTTCCTGGACAAATGTTTTTTGAACATTTATTGTGTGTCCAGAGCTGTGTCTCAGTAATGAGCAAGACAGACAAAATCCCCACCATCAAGAACTTCTAGTGGGAAAAAAAAACAGCAACAAGAGGCAACTGTTATAAATTGTGATTAGTCCTAGGGTGGAAATAAACAAAAGTCAAGAAAGAATAAGGGCGGTGGAAGGTGACTTTAGGTAGAGTGAATTTGGTTAAGAGGAGATCTTACCCTTGCGTGTTCTACGGTTAACTCAAGTTGCTCATGATGTTTGAATGGAGACAAGACCAGTACATCTGATCTATTTTAGTCTCTCCATAATTTTACATATCATCATGCATTCATTTATTTAGTCAATATATGTTTTATGCCAGGAAATCTGAGAGGGGCTAAGGATATAGGGATGAATAAGACATTCTTGCTGCCCCAAGGAGTAAACTGCCTACCTGAGAGCCAGTGCCATAAATAAATAACTGTAATATGGTGCGATAAGCTGGGGGAAGATCATGGAAACAGAGTAGGGAGTGATCAGCCTGAGATATGGAAGTTGGGAAATTTCAGGTTGAGTGGGTATAAACAACTGCAGAGGCACCAAAGCAATGAAAAGCATGGCTCCTTTTTCAGTATAGTGGGCGTGAAGGGTTCTAAGGAGAGAGTGTGGTTAATCTACGAAGATTCTGGAAAAGTAAGAGTATTTTCAGCATTCCTCAGAAACATAGGCCCAATAGCCTCACCTTTTGCTTTGAAACCATCCTTAAACCGTCTCTTAATTGTTGTTCTCATTTTATGGATGTATGTATACATGTATGTAGTTTACAAATCACTCTGATTCCTTTTTTATTTTTAAGAGATGTTAAGCAAGAAAAACTACATTTGGACATTCATCTCACATTTATCATTTCCACTTTAAAGGTAGACAAACCAAACTTCAGACGGGTTAAGTGATTTGTCCAGGTCACATGGTTGATAAGGGACAAGCTAGGTTAGAATGACCATGAACATAAAATGGATTTTATTAGTATTGATTTAGAGTTCATGGAAAGTCAGGGTTAAGATAGCTTTAAAAATATATATATCCCACAAAGTACACTTGGCTGTTTTGTGTAAACTTTCTGCTTAATCCCCAGCAAATCCCACAAGAATTTAAATGGTGGTTGTGGATCTCTCCATGTCCACTAATGAAATTATAATTTGAAGGGAAAGTTATCCATTTACTTCTGAGCTAAAACACAACAGACAAAATTTAAGAGTGAAAGGGAGTAAGATTTAAAAACAAGGAAAAAAGTCTGTTTAATTATTATTTTGTTTGGCCTGAGTGCAAACAATTTCTTGTTTAAGTTCTTGTTGGATAGAGTACAAGGTATTTTCTAAAATAGCCAAAGTAGCATTTAGTGAATTGGTCCTGGTACATGTTTGAGAGGATAATTAGAGAAAAGGAGGGGTTTAAAAGTAACTTATGCACTATTTCCACTAATTATTTTTAATAAGCAGAGATTCGCAATGCAGAGTGCTATTTTTTCCCTCCCTTTGCATGTCTAAAGCAGAAGCAATGCTATGTGTGTGCTGAAGCATATCAAAGCTTGGCTGAGCCTTCCTTAGCAGGTCTGGTGGTTTGATGTTAGTTCAAAGGAAACCTCCAATCCCAAAGACTTTTGCATTTCTTTCTGCAAAATTAATTAAATGCAAAAAGCCAGTATAAACCTCTCTATGCCTCTGTGTGTGAGCAATATAACCAAGCAGTTTCTCTCCAAAGTGTTCTTTGGAAATGAGTGTTTTTCTTGTGCGTAGCATATATTTATATGATGTTCAAAATGTGGTTCAATCCTGGGAAGATGGACCATGATTATGGGGGCTGCTGTTGAGGGTGGCTCTGCTCACCTTCCCTGTGTCTGGCTCAGGGTAAGGCACTGTGGGGTGGGGAATGCATGAGTGCTCTGTAATAATTTATTCTCCACACTGAAGTTTTCTGCAGCATGCATATAAGCATTTCACTTCCTCTCCCCCAAGTGAATAAAGAAAAAAATCCTTCATTTGACCTATGTGCCACACAGGATCTGGGTCCTTTCTCCCTTTCCAGCCTCATCTGTTACCATCCTCATTCTGGTGGTCCTTCAGCTCACCCTACCATAAGAACTTTGCATGCATGAGTATTCTCTTCCTCATGGAATGTTCTTTCCTATTGTCTTCGCATTGGATAACTCCTATTATCGGTTAGGTCTCAGACATCATCACTGCTTTAGGCAAACCTTTCTTGATGGCCTTGTGCAGTTAAACCCTTCTATTATGTGCTCACATAGCACTGTGCACATCTGATATTGTGATATAACAAGAAATACATAGTTGGCCTTTGTGCCCAGTTTCTGACACAGAGCTCCTGAAGCTCTTGGAATTTCTGAGTGATGGAACTAAGAGGGACATCTTTAGTGATGCTATCGCTATTGCTGTAGTTTTGCATTTATTTGTGTGATCAGATAATATCAGTCTCCTCCACTTGACTATGTTCTCCATGAGAGCTGAGACTGAGTCTACTTTTTCTCACTATTTTACCTCCTGTGCCAAACACAGGAACATGGCAGGTGCTCAATAAATATTTCTTGTATGAATGAGTCAATGAATAACAAAGCCAGTGGGTTTCAGGAAAAGGTGGCTAGAAGCAGTGTGGCATTGTGGAAAGAGCACTGGACTGGAGTCAAAGGCCCAGAGCTTTACATTTCTTAAATCAATGAACCAATTATTGATTTCACCTCCTATGAGTTAAGTACAGTGAACACCCAGTTTGGTGAGAAGAGTAAAATGCTATCCTTGACTTTGAGAACTTCACAGTCTCCATAAGGAAACAGGCATGTAAACTGGTCTTTAAAATATATTGCAGTAGGCACCATATTGGAAGTATCAAAGACCTGGCATGTGTGTGTGTGTGTGTGTGTGTGTGTGTGTGTATGTGCACCCACATCGCATAAGTAGTAGCATTAACCTTGTCATGGGGAGTAAGGTCAAGCACCATAGAGGAGGCCCCTTTCACTTGGGACTTAAAGGACAATAGAAATTTGCTTTTTGACTCCGGGCAAATCATTTAACCTCACTCATTTCACAAATAATTTTGAGAACCAGTCAACAGGGACTGTAATTTAACTTCCTGAAGAGTCAGGTTTTTCATGTATAACGGTGGTGATGCAGATTTCCCTGCTTCCATCAGAGGATTGTGGTGTTTAGTAAATTGGAACTTATCATCATCTTTTCCAACTTCTATATGGTGCCCTCCTGAACTATAGAAGCCGAAAAGTTAACTACGACATTTCCAAGACTCTCTTGCAGCTAGAGCTACTCATGTGATTTAGGTTTCTCCAACTAGATTGCACAGCTTATGATTAGGAAGATGGAGGTTAGGTGGAAGCCCTACCAGAGGGCAATTCCAAATTCTTGGTGAAGAGTGTGACCTCATGATTGCTGTTATAATGGTGAGGCTGGTGACCACTTTCTAGGCTTCAGTTTTGTTATCTGTAAGTGACTTGAACCAGGTGGCCTATGACATCCCTTCTGAGAGTCTAAGCTTTCATGATTAAGAGGAAAGAGAAATAATTGGCTTAGTAATAAAAGACAAACACAGCTGACATTTGTATATTTTATCAAGTTTGCAAGTCACTTTTATATAAATTTTCATTAACACCTCTTAGCAATTCTGTGCTTAGGGGCCATCATCCCAATTTACAGATAAGGAAACAGGGTCAGAAAAGTCATGTGATCTACTCAAGAGGTTAGCATGAGGTTAGCAAATGGCAGAATTGACACTCATCTTTCCAACACAACACCAGATGGCATTTATGGTTCCCTAAAAGGTACTCACATTTGCAGCTCTCTGTCTCTGCTCATCCTCTTTCCTCTTGCCTGGAATGTTCTTCCCACTGAAATATCTCTTTCCAGATTCTGTCAGTTCCTTTTTCGTCCTCCTAGAACATGTACTATGAACATGCCACATCACAGCTTTTGTCCCATGTGATTGTCCCCTCTTTGCATTGGAAAGACCTTGTGGGGACAGTGCCAGGAGTGGAAAGGTGCTCACTCGGGTAGTAAATGGCCATCAACTGTGATTGGATGGCCATCAGCTGTGGCTAGTTGGCTGTCAGCTATAACCAGTGAGCCATTGGCCACTAAAATAACTGCTGTGGCTACGCTAGCAGAAAATGGGGGATAACAAGAAGATGGTGGCTGAGCTAGCAAGTCTGGATTGCTGTTAGTATGGTGGATTGCAGTTAGCAAGTGGGGTCGGTTGACAGGCAGAAAACCGGACAGCAGGTCACACGTTGTGTGAACCCAGCCTCCAGTGAGACTATAGTGGTATGACTCCCCTACCTATGACTCCGTGAGTGTTCCTTTTTGGCTTCATCATATCCTGCGTTCTTATGTGGGGAGCGGGACCAGAGACCCTGTAGGCTGCCCCGCATGACAAATGGCACAGCGAGCAGGGTACGGTGCCAGCCAAAGTTCTCCGAAGGGCAGTGAAGCAGTTTGTGCATATGAACACTCGGTCTCGGGAAGACCAGGAGGAGCAGCTGCCGGAGAGCTCGATCCCCGTGGAGGGGTAGAAAGACGTGGACAGTTCCCCAACCAACATAGGCCGGAGAAAGCTAAGGTCTTTGCGGCCCTGTGGGCTGGGAAGTGCTTGATGAGGCAGCCTGGATGTGGGACTTGTCCCAGGAGGAAACGCTTGCTGAGTCCTCCACAGGAGATGTCGTCCCTCCAAGGTCGTCCCTCACCCCCAGGACAGCCCTGGCGAATGACTATGGACTATGGGGAATTGCCTTCTATCCCTAATTTAATGGACAGCTTGACTGTTTGCATTGGGAACATACCATCATGTAGTGGAACTGGTGGATGTTTGCTTTTGTGTCCCAACCAGCCGCCATAGAGAATATATAAGCACCTTGACTGTGAGCCACTGTTGTTCCAGCATGGTACCCTGAGAGGCCCAGAGAGAGAGAGAGAGTGGCAGTGCCCTGAGAGCCCTGGCTGAGTCCAGGAAGTCTGGCTGTGCCCAGAGAGAGTGGCAGTGCCCTGAGAACCCTGGCTGTGCTTGGGGAGACTGGTGGTACCCTAAGAAGCCCAGGAAGTCTGGCTATGCCCAGAAGTACTGTTGGTGCCCTGAGAAACCCTGGCTGTGCCCAGAGAGGCTGGCTGTGTCCAGGATATTGCATTCACCTCCAGGCTCCTTGCACAGTGCCCCTCTCAGAAGACGCTTGTCGCGTAGATTGTGAGGCGAGACCCTGTAGGGGTGGACCGTGGGGACAGAGCCAGGGGAGCAGTTTCCAGGCTCTCAGCCTCACGTGGAAAGGTGCTGGCTCAACTGTGATTGGATGGCCATCAGCTGTGGCTAGTTGGCCATCAGCTGTAACCAGTGAGCGATTGGCCACTAATATAACTGCTGTGGCTACACTAGCAGCAAATGGGGGCTAGCAAGAAGATGGTGGCTGGCAAGCGCATAGTGTGGCGGAGTGTGGGTTGCAGATCATGTGGCTCCTGCCTCCTGTGTCTCCTGCCTCCTGTGTCTCCAATCCAGTCGCCAGTGAGACCTCAGTGGTGTGACTCCCCTATCTATGGCTCCGTGGGTGTTCCTTTTTGGCCTCACCATGTCCTGCGTTCTTATGGGGACCAGAGACCTGCATGACACACTGCGTGACAGACCTTTAAGACAGAAGGTAGTTTTTATTTGTCTTTATATCCCTAGTTCCTATCACACCATATGACACATAGTAGGTTCTTAATAAATGTTCAACCAGTGAATGAGTATAAGTCATGCACATTGCCCATCAGCCTGGCTGGGGAAAGATGTATTTGACGGCATATAAAAATATTGGAGAACCAATCTATTTTACAATGGCCCACATGAGTATTTGTTTATTTTTATAAGACCTCCCTCTATCTTTGTAATTTGTATAACACTTATTGAAACCCATTGAAAATTACAATATACCTTCTTAGAAAATTACAATATGCCTTCTTAGAAAATTACAATATACATTCTTATAATTACAATATATCTTATTTTCCTGGTCAGCATTTTCAAAGTGGTGTTTGGAACGAAAAATACATTTGAAGGGCTAAGTTTGATGAATATCATTTAATTCCAGGCATACCACAAAAAGAGACCAACACAAAGTGATGTGTTGTAAGTGATGTGTTCGATAGAGACCTTGCTTCTTTAAGCCTGTTTTTATTTCTTTCTCATCCTGGGCTTATGGGTCATTTATTTTATCCCCAAAAGGTTCAATCTGATGCTTGTTTTAGACTACTTTGATAGGATTTTAAATGTCATGGCTCTGTGTAGGAGGAGGTGATTCAAGGTTAATGAGAACCTAGATCACACTGAGTGTAAATCTGGCCCTTTGGATTGACAGCCGTGGGTGACAGAGAGGGAAGATTTCTGGGCACAAACAGTGGATGTGTTTTGACCTTTACCTGGGGAAGGAAATGAGCTGACTCATTCTGAGCCAGGTGGAGCTCTGCTGGGATTAAAGTTTCGGGAAGATCAATTTGAGAGCTGAAAGGGACCTTGAGGACGTCTCTCTCTCTCTCTCTCTCTCTCTCTCTCCCCCCCCCTCCCTTGTGTGTGTGTGTGTGTTCATATGTGTGTATGTGTGTGTGTACCTATCCCCATCCCCTTCTATGCTTAAGCTGTGGATTTTTAGAGATATACCTATGGATGGAATGTTTGTGTCCTCCCAAAATCCATTTGTGGAAGCCCCAAGCCTCACTGTGATAGTATTAGGCAGTGGGGCCTTTGGGACATAATTAGGTTTAGATGAGGTCAAGAGGGTGGAGCCCCTATGATGGAATTAGTGCCATTAGAAGAGGAGGAGACTACAGCGTTCTCTCTCTCTCTCTCTCTCTCTCTCTCACAGTAAGAAGGCAGCCATCTGCAAACCAGGAAGCAGGCTTTCACCAGACTGACCCAAAATTAGAAGGCACTTGATGTTGGACTTTCCAGCCTCCAGAACTGTGAGAAATAAATGTCCGTTGTTTAAACCATCAGTCTATGGTATTTTGCTATAGCAGCTCAAGCCAAGCGAGACAATACTCAGGGATTTTGTGAAGCACATGAAAGTGTGCAAAGTGTAGTGTGCGTGTGTATAACTTGCACCATCTTCTCTAGAAATGTCCCAGAATGGTGGCTCATTTCTTCCCCATTCTTCATTTTCTGTTGAGAAGAAGGAAGGCATTTTCTCTGGTTGGGGAGGCTGAGGCTGCTCCTGTAAGGGCGTCCTGGGCTTCTCTCTGATTGGCATCTGCTGCCACAGCGGCAGGGCCAGATCCACGGGTGTGCAGCCTGTGCAGTTGCCCGGCGCCTGTGCTCGGACGGGTCCTGTGCTTGGTTTAACATTCTGCTGTTGCAGTTTTGAAATTATTGACAATATTTGAATGAGGGCCCTGCATTTTTATTCTGCACGAGTCCTTGCAAATTATGTAGCTGGTCCTGGGAAGAAGGCACAGTCTCATCAGCTCTCCATGAAGGGGAAGGTTCTGCTCTTGCAAGGGGAGGCCTGTGGTTTTTAGAAGGTAAATTTCAATTTAGCAGGGCTGCTTTTAGGAAGGCCATTGGCCACAGAACCAAGGCTGACTCTCCAACAGGCTTCACTCACATGTTAAGGTGTTTGAGAGGCAGTGCTGTGGGGTGGTTTTGAGGGTGGGACCTGGCACCACTGCCAGGTACAATCCCGGTTCTGCCACTTACTGTTGACATGACCATGGGCAAAGTACTCAACCTCAGGTTTTCTATCCTGTAATACTGTTAAATGACTTAACACGTCTAAGTACTTACGGTTCCTAGAATGTAGCGTTATTAATGATTGCTATTCTATTTTGATCTTTGTGACTCCTGTACCTTTTTTTCTCACTTCATTGGATTTCAGAAGGGGAAGACAGGGTATTATTTGTTGGATTCTCTAAAACCCATGTCTCAAAAAAAGTTCAGAATCACTGTTATATTTTAGAAGTCTTTCCCTGCCCTCAAGGAACTTGTAAATCCATAGCCTGAAAACTAACCCCACAAAATAACATGGGATAAGCTTTACAAGGGTTAGAAATGAAATTCTCTAGGATTAGTTGGTGACAGATGAACCCCTCTAATTTTTAAAAGAAGGCTCTTTTATCATCATCTTTGTAATATCCTCCAAGGCACCACAGATGTGTATTTTTTCTTCCCTAGACAATAGCCACAAGCATGTACCTGAAAGGATGATGCATGTATAACAGATTTGGTTTCTATCGCAGTAAATCAGGTACAGTGCGGCATTTGGGTAGAGCTGTGAGCCTATGACGGGCTTAATAATTCTCTAGCGTCATCTTGATTATTCTCTGAACTCCAAAGGGGGATGATTACTTATTCTTTCATACCACTCTTGACCTCAAGAAACTTGTGGTCTAGTGAGGCAACCAAAGTGTAGGTGGTTAGTGATTATGCAGGGTGGGAAAGGGGGTAGAGGCAGAGTCGTACTCAGTTTGGGCTCCTATAAGAAATTACCACAGACTGGGTAGCTTAAACAACAATTTATTTCTGACAGTTCTAGAGACTGGAAGTCTGAGATCAGGGCGCCAGCATGGTTGGGTTCTGGTGAAGACTCTCTTCTTGGGGTGTCCTCATAGGTTGCTGTGTTCTACATAACTCGGGTCTCTAAGAGCACCGATCCCATTCATAAAATCTCCACCCTCATGACCCAATCACCTCCCAAAGTCTCTACCTCCACATACTATTGCATTCAGATTAAAGTTTGAACACATCCATTTTGGAGGGGACACAAACATTTAGTCCATTGCAGAAGGGAGCGGGTAGCAAGCCCACTCAAGAGGCCAGTTGGAAGAGCTTCACAGGAGTTAGTCCTGAACTCTCTTGAAGTGTGTGAAGTGTGTGTGTGCGTGTGTGTGCGTGTGTGTACGTGCGATGAGTCTTTTAAGAAAAGTAAGATAAATGTAAAAGTATTAATATGCAGATATAGCCTACTCTCATGGTGGCAATTGCTTCAATTTTTGGACTCATTGGTGCTGTAAATGAAAATCTTAATTTAAAGACTCTTCCCATTCAAGACTCCCCTGCTCCTCCTTTCTCCCCAGAATGGCTTTATGTTTCTTTAAAAAATCATCACTTGTGATTCATACCTGGTTTAATAAAATTGCTCTCTGAGAGTTTATCATTGATAAATAGTTTTCTAGATGTCCATGGTGAGATAAAGTTTTGGAAAGCTTCAAATGGCTTTTGATGGGCTCTTTCTGAGTGCAGATGCCACATGGAGAAGTGGGAAGGAAGGATGTCTCAGTAGAGGCCAAGTGTGCCTGTGGGACACAGAGAGGCCTGGCCTATGCAGGGGACACGTTCTACATTGGAGCCCTCCAATGATAGACCCCTCATAGCTTCTCAGGCAAATGCTTGCTTCCATGGACAGACTTTCAAGAGGCAAAGACGAAACGCCTTAAAGTAAATCCCAGGTTAGAGTTCAGAGCATCTCTTTTGAAGCTATGTCTATGAATGAAATTTGCAAGGGGGGTCCTGCTATGCCCCACCCACAGGAAGTTTTCCAGGTGAGAAGTCAGTGTGATCTTGTGGAGGAGACCTGAGTTTGTGCTGCTACAGAATTTTGATGTGACTCTGGGTGAGTTCTCTAACTTCTGGAGTCTCAGTTTCCACATCTGCAAAATGGTGCCTCTGTCTCATCTTAATCCCAAGTGAGATGTTTGTAAACTGTAAAGTACTTTAGGTATTATTATTCCACATCATTATATATTTATTTCACACCATGTAGTATGTTCTGAAGTTACCTAAAAACAAAGAAACTAGATCGAATCAAAGAAAAACAAAGTCAAGGAAAAGTGGGAGATCTTTTTGAAGCTGCTATAATACAAACACCATCGACTGGGTAGCTTAAATGACAGACATTTATTTCTCACAGTTCTGGAGGCTGGGAAGCCCACGGTCAAGGAACCAATGGATTGGGTTCCTGGTGATAACCTTCTTTCTGGTTTGCAGATGAATGACTTCTTGCTGTGTCCTCATCTGGGGTGTGGGGTGGGGTGGGGTGAGGGAGAGAAAGCTCTTGGTTTTTTCTTCTTCTTCACCCTCATGACCTAATCACCTCCCAAAGGCCCTATCTTCAAGTGTCATCACTTTAGAGAATGGTGTTTCAACATAGGACAACAAACTTTCAGTCCATAGCACGAGGAATTGGAGAGATTGTACCTGTCATAACCCCTAGGGCCCCAAAGCCTCAGGATAATGGTGAAAATGTTTGGGAGACCACAGGCCTGTGCCAAACCAGAGTTTCTATTGAAATTTGCCTCAGTGCTCCGGTAAGGATGCTTGCTTCCCAACCCTCCTTTCTTCCCTCCTTCTCTATTTCTTTCCCTCTCTCTTTGATCTATTATGTGATAGTCGTGGTGCAGGGCACTTGGGATCAAAAGCCTCCTCTGAAAGTTCACAGCCCACAGGGGACAGAGGCCTTTCAACCCACCATTACTGCACGATGCAGAACTAGCTAGAATGGGAGGAGGGTGTTTGAGGTGTAGGTGCACATCAAGGAAGGGGCTCCTATGACTGATGGTGGCAGTTAGGAAACTGTTACTTCTGTTCTGGCCTGCTTATTAAGGTCTTGAGTTTATTTTTTGTTTGTTTACTTCTGTGCTTATTTCCTGAATGTTTGTAGAGTGTCAGAAACCGGGTTTATACTGTCGTCCAAGTAGGCCATATTTGATCACCATTTGAGCCGAGGCACACACTATAGCCTGGCTTTTTGAGATCTTCTCTGACAAAACCCACTGCTCATTATGATTTGAGTTGCAGAGATGTTTACCTTTTGTCTAAAAAAATATTGTGCTTTTGTAGATTCAGGAGTAGGTCATAAAAACCTGGTCATTGTTCCAATATAATCCTGTCCATCTTCTGCTCATTCAATTCACTTCACTTCAGTCAAATTCAGCTTAATTTCATTCAATTCAGTTTGGTTGAAAACATTTGTGAACATTTGCCAGGTACTGGGGTCTAAGGACAGACACCAAGGCACCCTCTGTGCTTCCTAGTCTTGACAATTTCCCTGATGGCCACTGGGTGGCAGTGTGTCCCAGGAAATGTTCATTTTATGGGGCGGGTATGTGATTCCTCCCCCAATTCTAAGGCACACAGATTGTTGCTCCTCACTTGGATTTGTTTAATGCACACTTTCAAATTAAACCGACAGCTTGTATTATAGCCGTGCATGTGCAGTATATGTGCTTAATTATACTGTGGAATTAAATTCAAAAGGGTGAAAAAGTGGTTACATGTGTACATTTCCAAAGCCTGCTCTAGTTCTCAGCTTTTGCCTGGGGCTCAGGCAGGGATGATGAAACTGCAGAGGAAGCCTCACACCTAACGGTAGGTGGCATCTATTTGAAGCAAAGGCAACTGCAAATTTTGCTTCCTGGGCCCTAGACAGTCACAGCCCTGCGGTCCCTTCCCTACCCTGGTTCAGATGCCAAGCCTCTCTGCTCTTCCTCGGCTCCCAGCTGGGTTGCCTCCTGAGAGCTGGCCGTCAGGGGTCTAGCACCCTGCCCCAGACCTTCTCCTTATCTCCCAGCATCACCTACTCACTCCTACCCACCTACAGAGCACTGCAAACATTACTATGTGGGTTATCAGTGAGTTTCAAATGATATTTATTAGACAGGGATTTAATGTCCAGGGATGTCTCTAACGGTGCAGTTTCAGGCACTGGAAAGGTCAAGGGGGAACGATCATCAGAATGAAAAGGCCTCAAGTTTGTCTTTGAAGCATCCCTAGTAAGTAGGCTGTCCAATGATGTTGAATATCTCCAGTGATGTGGAACTCACTGCTTTGTAAGCAGATCCTTTCCTTAATTACTTAAATCCTTAATTACTTAAAAGTTTCTTATTGTCTTTGAACTGAAATCTGGCCTCCTGTAGCTTTCAACGAGTGGTCCTCATTCTTTCCCCTAGACCCATATAGGTAAGACTTGTGGATCTTATTAAATTGCATATTTTGATCTGGTAGATCTGGGATAGGGCCAGATATCCTGCGTCTCTAACAAGCTCCCAGGTGATGCTGTACCTGCTGCTTCAAAGACCACATTGTGAGGAGCAAGGGAATAGAGGAAAAACATTGAGCTTTGAAATTATCCCTTGGATCAAATTCTGGTATTAGGCTCTAGCACTGAGACCTTGCAAAAGTCACTCCAGTTCCAATCTATAAAATGGGGATAATAAAGCTTAAATAAATAATACCTAATTCATTTATATGCGGTCCTGGGAAGTGTTTTTGTTTAATGCCTCTGATAGTTCTCTTCCCTCAATTTTCTCTGTGCTGAATTTCTGGAATTCCTGTTTGTTGCATGGTAGATTTTCTGGATTAATCCCCTAGCATTCTTATCATTTTTTTGCCTAGTTTTCCTCTTTTTATCTTTTTGTTTTCTGTGAGATTTTTTGGCTTGATTATCCAAAGTCCTTAGTAACTTTTTTATTTGCTTTTTTTTCTATCTAAGAGTTCTTTTTGTTTTTTAATAAATTCCTTTTCATAACATCCTATTTTATGTATAAAATACTGCTCTGATGATATATATTTTTTGAGACTTTCTTCTCTTGCCCATATTTTAGGTTGTCTCTAGGTTCCTTTTCTTCTGTTTTGTTTTTAGTTTGCTGTACTGTCTCTTGTGGTGGAATATTTCCTCGTATGCATAATGGCTCCTCGTCTGTTTGTCCACATGAAAGAGGCAGTACTAAAAGGCTGGTTGGAAGCTCTGAGTACCTGGGCTGGGCTTGTTGATGGGGGGAGGGGACTTTATGGAGGATGATTGGAGCATAGGATAACCTTTTGATGGGATATCCCCAAAGTCAAAATACGTAGGCCTTTATTCTAGGACCGTTTCCAATTTGGTCTTGATAAGACCTCACGGTAGGTATCTGCAATGTTAATTTATTCATGTTTTTCAAGAGACCAAACTTCCGTAGGCCTCAGTTTCCTTGTGTATAATCAGATGGAATTGGGCTAGGTGACCTCAAAGGACTCCTTCCGTTCTATGGTATTATAATATGATTCAGGGTAGAGATTAGTTAAGGGACAGAAGCATATTAGAGGGAATCAACTATGCTAAAGTATAAAAATCCTTTGAAGCTGTCAGGAGATGGCTCCTAAAAATCTAATAAAAATTTTGACTCACTGGGGACATGACTCAATGGGAGATAATTAGAAATAAACTTGGGAGGGAGGACTCAAGGAGGGCTAATATTTAGTGGCAATGCCTTAATTAATTTTGCCTATGCCCTTGGGATGTTGAAGTCACTAAGTTTAGCAGTCTACCTCTTGGAACTGAATTGCACACGTAAGCTGGACGTTGCTGATTGAATGGGGCATTATAGATCCAGAGAGAAGGATGGAGTATTAGATTTTAATTTATAATAACCCATCTAAGACTCTGGGTCTTAGGCTGACAGATCCCTACACAAAGGTCAATATCTTGGAGGAGTTCTAAAATTAGATTCTTGTTTACTCTAAAATGAAGCTGTGCTTCCACCCCCCCCACCCCCCCCACCCGAGCTGCATGAGGTTTCAGGGACTCTCAAAAGGTGGTAGGGAAAAACATTACTTGGAGATTTCACATTTCCGCACAGGAATTTATTAGGCTCTGATTTGTGTGTATTAAAATTAAAACTAAGTCTTAGTTTAAAGTCTATTTGCTTACTTAGACTGTGAATTCCTGAAAAATTGGTGCCCGTCTCCACTTTTTTATGTGTCACACATACAATGTGTGCAGTTGGTGTTTATTGCAAGGTTGAGTAAATGAATATTGAGATGCAAACATGCCCTAGGAAACTGCTTTCTTTTCATCTACCTCTAACTCTTGTTGAAAATCCACAGGTCACCATCCAAGTTCAGTTGTTCTAAGCAGGCTGAGCATTGAAACTGGGGCTTGTTTAGAAGATAACGGTATATTCAGCACCCTTTGACAGAATTCCAATGTCACAAAATACCTTGAGGAATAACATCTCAGCCAATACTCATTCTTGTCCTACAGTCACCTCAAAATCATATTGCCTGAGTAGAAACATAGCTAACCTGTCATAATGGTATTTACACAGAGCACGGGAGAGAGCGATGACGGGGGAGACATTTAGGGGGAGATTTCCTGGATTTACGATATTGATTTTTGTTCTTTGTATGAAGAAGAAATTAACATCCCTCTTCCTGGAAATATGTTCTCTGTAATGAGCCTGGTTAACTCCATGAAATATAGCTTACCAAGCTAGTGTTTGCCAAGAAGGGGAATGGGTTGGATTCAGAGGGGGCAGGCAATCTTGCCCACAGACGGAGTTCTGTTAAATTGCAGACAAGGAAGGAGAAAATTGAGGCTGTCTTCAGTTTTGGTAAAGCTCATGAAAGAGAAGCTTTAGTTGGGGAAACTTATTTAAGACAGAGCTGGAAGGGAGAGAGGATTTGCATAGTGCACATACTTGCGGGGGTGGGGAGGTGGGGGTTGGGGTGCGGTGACTTTTATGTTTTTGTTTTGAATAAAGCCATCCATTCATTTATTCATTCAACAAACATTACCAAGGGCTAGACATTGTCCTCAATACGTTGCCTTTAGGGAGCTCAGAGACCAGAAGATGACACCACCAAAACCAGCCTCACAGTGGTTGAGCCATGGAGACTTTAACTCTTCAGGAAATTCAGAATCTGCTCTGAGCATTATAAAAAGGGAAACTTAGTTTTGGTAAAGCCTGACGTCTATGTATCATCTTTAGTTCTCCGGCACCTAGCATAGCATCTGGCTCAAACTTTAAAATCAGTCCTCCTAAAAATATGCCTTTCATCATTTCTCCCTTTCTTAGGGATCTGGTGACTTCCTATGTTGCCTGCTGAACTCAAGATCGAAAGCCTAGGCCTGAATTTCAAGGCTGCTTATAATTTAGCTTATCTTCCTTACCAATGACATGGGCACTCCCTCACCCCCAACCCAGGGACACCTTTCACGTCTACAATTGCCCTCAGTCAGCTGGTAACCTCCAATAGAATCTTTAGCTTGTTGAAATGTTGATAGATAGCTGCTGCCTGAGGAGCACCCTTATCCTCCAGCCCCAGGGGCACCTTTGCCTGGGATCCTCCCACCCTTCCACAACCCAGGAGCTGAAGGGTTAATGCCTGACAAGACGGGGAGCACCAGACCCAGCACCACTGCCCTGCTGGTCTGAGCCCCGGATGGACAGCTGGTGAAATACTTTGCATCCACCCTGTGCAGACTAATGGGACCCGCTCTGCACTCTTCCCACCCTCCATGCTTGTTCTTCCTCTTCTTTTGCCTGTTGAGATACTTGTCATTTTTCAATACCCAACACAGCACACTCCACCTATGCATTTAACAACTATTTATTGAGGGTCTGCAATGGACATAATGGTGCAAGACAGATGTGATTGGGCCCTCACAGAACCTGCTGTCCAGAGTTGGGAGAGAAACATGCATCAAATAATCATCCAAACCAACATTCGTTGTATGATGTGGGCCATGCATGGTGTGTGGTAGTAAGGGGCTGGGGCAGTGAGGTCTGTGGGAACTGCACCTGGGTACCCGATGGGACCTCTGCATTCAGGCCCTGGCCCTGATCTGGGGTTGGGGAAAGGAAGGGAAGGTTGGGGACACCTTCCCTGCCGTCCTGGCCTTTTGGTTGAGGTCTGAAATATGAATAGATATTAACTATTCATAGAGGAGGGAAGGGAGTGTCACACAGTAAAAGTGGTATGTACAAAGGCCCTGGGGTAGGGGAAGCAGGGTGTGTTTGAGGAACTGACAATGGCCAGTGTGGTGGCCTGCAAGTTCCATTTCTTCTCATGTAGTCTTCTAGAACTCCTCAGAATGTTATCCTTATATCCTCTTGTTGATTCATGAATGAAGAGATTGATGGCGTCAACGAGCATTAATTTAGGAACTATGATATGCTGTGAAAAGGTAATGGGAATGTAAAGCCTCCTATGAACTCCCATAATAGTTTGAAAAACTTTTTCCTTTCCCTTTTGTAATACTCAGCCCACTTTATTTTGAATTATTTATTTCCTTTAGTTACAGTTGACATTCAGTATTATTTTATATTAGTTTTAGGTGTACAGCATAATGCTTAGACATTGATATAATTTAAGAAGTGATCCTCTAGATTAATCTAGTACCCACCTGGCACTATATATAGATATGATCATATTACTGACTGTATTTTCTCTTCAGCCCACATTTAAGTATTGTGCATTGCTTGTTCTCCCTTCCCCGTACCTCATCAGAGGCTATAAGTTACATTCTGAAGTGACTGTCTGCCCTTGGTCCTGGAACAGAGCCTGGCACATAGTAGGTGCTCAATACATATCTGTTGAGAGAATAGTTGTGTTGAATTAAAGCCTGATGAGATATGGTTGTGACCTTAAAATCTGATAACTCTTTTATGTATTGTTTTGCATTATTCTTTAACTGTTTCATGTGCAGAGGGCTCTCCCACTAGACTGTAAGCTCTTAGAGGGTAGGACTGGTCAGTTAGGGATTGTCTGTGCAGCCTTAGTCTAAGAACTCATAAGAATGAGAGGATATGATTCAAGCCAGAATCCAGAAGCTGAGGGACAGAAGGTGGCAATGAAATCCCTAATAATAAAACAAATTCTTTTGAAACTTCCAGGAGAAATTACTATAAGAGATGATGATGACGATGATGATGATGGTGATGATGATGATAAAGTTCTAACTCAATTCTCTTAGTGCTATGGTGCTTTTCCTGTGAATTCCTGACTTTGCAATACAGAGCTCTGTATTTATTGCGATTAAAGAAGGTATTTGGTCTGCCAGTTAAGCACCATATGTATTTTATATATGTTTTTTGACTTTTGAGAGGTAGATAGACCTAATCTCCAGCTATTTCCCATCTCAGCTTCCTGGGTTACTGCCTGAACTCTCATATGCAGAAGTGATATGAAAAACCAGTGGTGTTATTATTACCTCTCTCCATGGTTTATTGCCTCCCTTAAAGAAAAATGGGTCAGAGATGGGATCCTTCAGCTAGGGATCTGAGGAGGCTAGCCCCAGTCCCCCCCCCCCCCCCCCCCCCGTGGGAGGGCCAGGGGTCATTTTATACTACCATGGGCCTGATGCAGGAAGTTCTTTGAGAGAAAACTCATTAGGCACGGAATGGAATTCTATTTGGGGCTTTGCAGGTCTGGAATAACCTCTGCAGTGACCTCACCCAGACTCTGCTGCTTGTGTGCTGGCTTGTTCAGCCTTCTCTCCTGTGTTTTAGGCGATGGCTTCGAGGAAGAGAAGAGGGCGTGGTACTCCTTCGGGAAGAAATGAGCCCAAAGGAGACTCTGCCAATTACGGCACCTGTCATTGTTCAACAACAGATAAAATTAATTCAGAAACCCAAACAGTCTGCAGAAAACCGAACACAATTATTTAAGAAATTAAGTTATACCGTTGCCATGACCTTTAATCAATCATCCAACTGTTAATGTTAATTTTGTGATCTAAAAATCATAGTTCTATTTGCATTTTAATGGCTGCTAAATGAGTGTCATCAGGAAGAAATAATGGCAGGGTGGCCTTTTGCTACAAATTCTTCCTTCCTAATGGTGATGCAGAAAGAGAGGAAACGGTGTTTGGAAAAGGTTTTGTTTCGCCTTCTAGCAGATGTATGGAGCTGCCCTTCTCAAATGAAAAAACAAGCAATTCTCCACAAATACCACCACCTGTTGTTATAAATAAATCCAAGCTGTAAAATGGAACGCAAGCGTAATGGTAAAATCATTATGGGCCTCCTACCCCCCTCCTACCAGGCCTTCATTATAGCCTCTTAACAACTTGTTTCTCAGTCATGTACCTTTTTAAGCTTTCGACCAGCCATCAGGCCCCATCCCTAACCAAGAGAGATGGCCTGTGGATTTGTGGCTAAAAATAAAAAGTTACCAACCTCGGGGAGAATGATCACACATTTGGTTCTACAGTTTAAGCGGCTAGAAACTGGCTACATGCCACTCCATATTTAGGGTTTCCTTTAAATCTTAATCCAGACATCCACTGGCATATTTCACAGCTAATGAACCTAACCTTCAAGAAGGAGCATAAAATTCTAATTAGATCAGGTTATTGGCGGGCTGTTTATAATTTGGTGGGATCTTGCTTCTAGGAGTAGTTATAGGAAAATTATAAAGCAGTAGAACTGGAATGTTATATCCTTTAATTATCCTCTTATCTATTTCCAAATTCCTTTGGCCTACAGTAGACTGTATCAGTCCATCTATAAATATTGATTGTTTAGCAGGCCCAGGATATTATACTTATTAAAATATTGTGTCCCCCACCTGAAACTCAGCTTCTTTCCTTCAACCTCCTGGAAGAGGGTCTATATGAATTATTTCTTCTGATGAAAGAGGTCTTGAACTTATGAATTTGGGAAAAAGCTTTAAAGATAAACAGCCTCAGAGATTTTCTGAGTACAGGAAATTCAAATAGGAAAGGAAGGAGAAAATATTAGAAACGAATCCTAACATTTCTTTCTTCCAAGGAAAGGTGGGGGAGGGGGATGTTGCTGCAAAGATTGCAAAACTCCATTTCATAAAAGATTTATTAGCAATGACAGAGGGAGATTGCTGAGTGGAACCCGGACAAATGCCTCACTTTTTTCCGCTGCTTTAAAATTACAGGTGCTGTCCAGAAAGTACTGATTAATTCATATTCACTCATTGACATACCCTCTTTTTCTCCCCCAAGCAAAGATTGTTAGCATTTTACTTCAACAAATAAAGAACTCTGGGTCGGATGCATACTAATTCATTTAGCTTTGTAACTTGCACTACAGTTTATGCAGCTAATAGCAAAGCAGGAAAGAAAAAATAAATAAATAAATAAATATATATATATATATATATATATATTTTTTTTTTTCTTTTTTTTTTTTTTCTTTTTCCCCCCACTGACAAGACTGGCCAACCTTTCAGCATTCCCCCTGGGCCCCACCCACCAAGGTATTATTAATCTCTAAAAGTCACAAAATTGAAAACTCATCTAAGACCCTTTAAAACACAGTGGCGTCATACATAGCAACTCCCAAAGAGAGAAGTTTCTTTGCCTTGCTAAAAGACTGACAGTAGCTATTGGAATCTTTTCTTGTTTAAAGAATCCAGATAAAGTAACTGGTATGTGTGTACTAAAGTTCCACGGGAAATTGGTTGGATTATTTCAGAATACTGGGTGGTTCAGGCCTAGAAAAATGTCAAAGTACCTGGAGGGAAGAGAGTAGATGTCAGGCAGTAGAGGAGGAGCCAGCAGTGGCCGGAGCTCAGGAGTTTACCTGGGAGAAGCAATGCTATTTCAGTGACGACCAGGACTTCCTGCTCCATAAGCAAGACTTCCTGCCCCATAAGGTGCTCTGACAAAAACTTTCATGTACTTCTCAGAGAGTCAGCAAATAGTTTTCAATTTTAATGAAGTTTTCAAATTATAAGAATAATAGGCTCCCATTTAAAGTACCAGAAAAGAAAAGTACCAGCAAAAGAATTATTTCACAAGCTAGCACTGTGTGAGACACTGACCGGGGTTAGTAAGGAGCTTTCATAAAAGAAATTCCTTGAATCCTGGTTCGGCACTTTGGGCTGTAACGTCTGTAAGTGCAAATGTCAGGTTTGTCTTGTTCACACGGTCCAGTGCTTGGCACATGGTAGACGTTCCCTGTATATTTGTTGAGGAATTGAAATTGTAGACAAACAGTAAAAATAGTGTATGTCCAAATTTAATTTTGGGATAATTTTGACTGAGACCTAAAAGTATTGGTGTGAGCAGCTATCTGGCTTTTGAGTAATTTCTAGTAGTTTTGTTATGGATCTACTTTAAATAGGTAGAGAGTGGTGGATATCAAGTTGCAGTGAAGAGGAATCCTCCTTTCCATAAAAAAATAATACTGACATTGAATGCTTCTATGTAGCAGTTATGGAACTAAGCCAATTTATCTCTTTCAATTCCACAGCAAATCTGGGAAGTATACACTTTTCTCCCTGTTTTATAATTTGGTTCAGAAAGCAGAAGTAATTGTTCAAGACATCATAGCTAGTAAGTGACAGACCTGGGATTTGAACTCTCCTTTGTGCAACTCCAGCACTGTGTCCATAGCTGTCATGCTTTACTGCCTGGAGTCTAGGCCATCCAAAGATGTGAGCCAAATATAGGAACAGGTCGAGGGTTGGTACACAGCGATGTTTAGAATATCCACCACAAGGAGCTAAGTCTAGGAGAAGAACATGTGCGATTCCTGAACCTTTGATCCAGGATCTACTGAGGATCCAAAATCTGGAAAACAATGCTTGGCCAAGACTCACACAGCTTTGAAGAGGTTGAATTCTGCTCATGCTGGCAGTGAATATTGAGAAAGCCAGGGAACAGGGGGAAAGGAAGCTAATGACAGGCATTGAGGGACAGGAAACGTAGCCATAGAAGGCTGGGGCATAAGATTCTGTGTTCAGTTACTGGGAAGGTTGGGATTTTGCAGTAGAAAACTTGAGATGCAAGACAGGGTTGCTCAGCCACTGGTAGAAATGGAATGAATTATGATTAACTCTGTAAGGCACCCTGTTGACAGAGAGGTCATCCTATTTGTCTTATTTGGGGACAAAATTAGTAATAGTGCCTGGAGTAAAACCGAATGGAAATCAAGTTGACTCAGTTAGCAGGATCGGAAGGTGTGAGTCAGTGAGGGGCAGACCATTGTGTGTTTGTCTGACCTCAGGAAACAGTCACTCCTAATACAGGAGACTCAGGTTCACTTTTGCCAAACTTTATTGATATGTTGTATATGAGGTGGGACAATTACATTCAAAAAAGTGCTGCATACCTCACTGCTGAATATCACTACGGTCTCCTTCGCAGTACTCCCTTTGGGAAGCTATTCACTGACACCAGCGCGTAGATCACCCTTCAAAGCAATTTTGGAACTCTTTTCCTGGAATGGCCATCAGCGCCATCGTCATATTACTCTTGATGTCTTGAATGTCATTAAAATGTCTTCCTTTCAATATTTCCTTTATCTTCGGGTAAAGAAAGAAGTCATTGGGGGCCAGATCAGGTGAGTAGGGAGGGTGTTCCCATACAGTGATTTGTTTATTGACTAAAAACTCCCTCACAGACAGTGTTGTGTGAGCTGGTGCATTGTTGTGATGCAAGAGCCATGAATTGGTGAAAAGTTCAGGTTTTCGTCTAACTTTTTCACGTGGCTTTTTCAGCTCTTCCAAACAGTAAACTTGGTTAACTGTCCAGTTGGTACAAATTCGTAATGAATAATCCCTCTGATATCAAAAAATGTTAGCAATGTTGTTGCAACAAGTTCACGAACTTAATTGTTAGACCGCGTATGTCAAGCTTTCTCCATTAATGATAATGAGTGTTGATATTTATTGTACATCTAGTATGTGTGAGGAACAGTGCATAGCACTGCACTTGCATCTCATTTAATCTTCACAACAGTTTTGGGTGGTAAGCACTGTTATCATCTCCATTTTTACAAGTAAATGAAATGAAGGCTTGAAAGGGTTAAGTAATTTGTGTAAGGTCACATATCTAGGAAGTGTGGAGCAGGGATAAATGTTTGGATGTACCAGAACAGCTGGACCAGTCGTTAAAATACTGACATTTTCCTATTCTAGTGGGTAAGTGGTCAATACAAGCCCCTCTGAGTGTCTGTACACCCAGGAGACCCTCTACATTGCCCCATATAAGCCAACTAAAGAGGGGTTAGTATGGCAGGAGGTCTCTAGGATCTGTGTCTGCTCTCATTGGGTGGTCCCTCTGCTGAACTACATAGGTGCACATATTTTGAATATTATCCCTGGGTGGAGGTAGTTTTCATGACACACATCCCACCTGGCAGGCTAGAGCTCAATAAGCCTAACCATCCTGTAAGAAAATGTATGCATCCATGTGAGAGTTCAGACTCATAAGCTCTTCCTGATGTTCCTTCAACAGTTGCTACAGGGAGGGGCTGATGGTTTTTCCTGCCATTAACCCAACATCTTTTCTCAGTTTTCTGGCTTTTTGCCTTTTGTAAAGTTGCCAATCGTGTTAAAACCCTCCTATACATTCTGCCATTGCTTTCAGTGGGGCGGGTGGTGAAATAATGGAGGGTAAGTAATGAACTCCAAGAATGTTGCGTTATTTCAGTGCAGTGTAATGAAAAAACTGGGCTCCAACAATTGCTGACTTGAGTTCAAGTCTTACGACCTCGTGTAGTTCACCAAACCTTTGTCAGGGGGTTCATTTGTACAATGAGGATAACACTTCCTGTTCCTCCTAGATTCCTACCATCCCTTGAAACTTTTTCACCAGAGAAAGACATAAATTAATATCACAGTGGATATAGTCTACTGTGCAATGTAGTTGTCTAATCCTTGAGAGGATTGAAAAATTGGCAGAGCAGGTTATTAATAGTTTCCAAGATAGAATCCATACCAAATGCTGCACTATTTTCTGCCTCCAAAGAGCAGATGTTATTTGTTGTGATGGGTTTGTTTATGGGAGCTCTTCTTTTAGAACTGTCTAGAACTTTTCCAATTTAAGTGATTCTGAAATGACATTTCCAAAAGTAGCCTAAGACTTTTCTCTGCTCTCCCTAGCCTCATCTCACATCCTTATGAAAGCACACCCAGGCTTCATTACATTTACCAAGATAGACTCAAGTAAATCCTACTGTAGATAAACAGCCCATAAAATTAACCATGGGTGAGCAGACTGCCTCTAAATGAACTCTGTAAAGGGCATGCTCTTTAAGGGGAGAATCCAACCAGGGAATGGATTCGGAGATAATTTGTGTGTTGCAGGTGTGACCTGATAAGGCACTAAAACGCTCAATTTTATGACTTGTAGAAATGCAGCATGCGCATCATCAGTGGAGCCTACATAAGCAGTCATTTACTGCAGCAAGATGAATAGTTCATTATTTGTCATGAGTAAAAACGAACAGGTACAAAAAATAATAATATGGTAAAATTTGCTTAGTACTTGTTATATACATTATTTCTTTTAGTCCTTAAAGCTACCCTGTGTGATAGGTATTACTAATCCTCTTTTACAAACAAGGAAATTAACCCCCACAGGGGTTTACTACTTTATCTCAGTTTCCATAGTGAGAGTTGGATTAGAGGTTCTCAATGCCCAGGAGACATTTAGCAATGTCTGGAGACATTTTTGGTTGTCACAACTGGGGGGAACTCTTACTGAAATCTAGTGGGTAGAGGCTAGAGCTGCTGCTAAACATCCTACAATGCACAGTACCTCCTCCCATCAAAGAATTGCATCATACAAAATGTCAATTGTGCTGAGGTTGAGAAACCCTGAGTTGGAGGCAATGACAATGAACCCAGGTTTTTGATTCCGAATTCAATGCTTATTTGTCTACAAGTTTTTGAAGATAACAGTGTAGTAGAACTGTCACTGCTCATAAATTTCTTCAGGCCCACATTGCTCTGGTACAGGCTAGTTTCAGCTGGCATTATTTTGATTGGTCATTATGTCCATTCTGATGGGTCCCTGCACAGCAGGTTGTTGACAATTTTGAATATCACCTCTGGTGTCACATGATCAAACTTGGCAGTATGTACTCTGTAGGTGATAAAGGAGGAATCTCCTTATGTAGCAAAGAGGAGAAAAATGAACTGGGGATTTTTTGTTAAAGGCTGTCTTTGGCCTACCCATGTAAATAATAATAATGCCATACCTCATGTACTTAGTGCTTTATAATTTTCAAAATTTTCAACAAATATTTATTGAGAAGAAAATAAGTGCCAGAGTCTGTTCCAGTTCTGAGCATGCAGTAGTGACTGAAATAGACTCTTGGCCTCCTGGAGCTTATGTAGGAGGGGCAAAGGGTGCAGACAATAAGAAAACAAGTAAGTATGTAATATGCTGGAGAAAGGTACTAAGTACTATGGAAAAGAATAAAGCAGCACAGCGTAATAGGGAGTGTGGGGTGGAAGGTCTAACAGGTAAGGTGGTATTTTTGCAAAGACGTGAAGAGTGGAAGAGAGTAAATGATGTGGCTATCAGGTGGAGAGTTTCAGGCAGAGAGAACAGCAACTGCTCTGGGGTTGGTGTGTGCTTGACAAAGTCAAGGAAGAGTGAGGAGGCCAGTGTGGCTGGAGCTGAGTGAGTGAAGGGGGCGCAGGTGGACACGGGGTCTCAGAAGCAGCAGCAGGGAGGCCTTGTAAGCCACTGAATTGCTTGGGTTTCACTCTGATCGAGATGGGAAGCCCCTGGAGAGTTTTGAGCGGAAGAGTGACATGATCAGACATAATTTTAAAAGATCATTCTGGCTGCTGTGTTGCGACTAAACTGGAGGGCTGAGATGAAACCAGAAAACCAGTTCCAACGCTGTTGCAATAATCAGAAAAGAAACAGTAGTGGTTGAGATGTAGCATTGGAGGTGGTGAAATCAATCTGATTCTGGGTCTCTTTCGAAGGGTGAGCCAACAGTATTTGCATCATATGTGGGGTACGAGAGAAAGAGGGAACAGAGATGGCTCCAGGAATCCTGCCCAAGAGACTTCTCCATTTGGAGATGCAGAAGCTAAAGGAGGAGCAAGTTGGAGGTGAAAAATTAGGAGTTCTGGTTTGAACATGTTAAATGTAAGGTGCTTATTAGACATCTGAGTGGAGATGTAGAGTTATGCCATATTGGGTAGCATATACATTTCAAATATTATATCTTTGACCAAAGGCCAATGTTTAATTAACATGCCCAGGGCTACAACATGGTGGAACTGGGATGAAATCATACTCTTTTGATTGTAATACCAATGTCCTACTACTGATGGATTATTCTAGATATGTAAATCAGCATAAAGAAGAGAGTTTCTAACAGCAACAGTTTCTAAAAACTGTCTTTAAGCTGTGCTTCTTTATAACCTTTCCTAAAAAGCAAGAGATGGTCACTTTGGACAGAAGCACACAACACATCAAAATAAGCCGACCTCCTGGTGTGGCCCTGGGAATTATTATCAAAGTCATGAAAAGAGCAGAACAAAGAAGCCCAAATAACTCAGATTCTGCCTACTTCAAATATCACTTTTTAAAAAAGCTTTTTTTTTCTTTCTTTACTCATCTTTAGAATTAACAAAAAATGACATCTTGCTCTATTGTTTGTTTTTTTTGGCCAACACTTTATTTTTCCCCCCCAAGTTTTTCTTATAAAAATTTTTCGACATATAGAATTGTTCAATAAACATCCATATACCCACCTCTTAGCTTCTATAGTTAATGTTTTTCCTGTAGTTGCTTTTCACATATCTATCCATCTACCCCTCTATTCATCCATTAGTCCATCTTTTTGTTGTTGTTGATGCATTCCATAGTAAATTACATCAGTACACTTCACCCTTAAAGTCTTCAGCACGCATATCATTAACTAAGTTCCACACTAAACCCTTTATTTTTTACACATGTATATCATTTGGTTTTCAGTGGCTCTCTTATAAACAACTTGTAGCTAAATTTTGAATTCAGATCTAATCTAAGAGTGCACATCATTTAAAGAGGAGCCAATAACCGTATCACGTTGATTGGGATTGTGGAATGTCAGTTCTTACTTCTGTCTTCTCAGTTTATGTCTTTCTTTGTGTTTGCCCCCTTAACATCCCCCTTTTTATTCTTTTGTGATCTTTAGTCATTTATTCAACTTGCCTTTGGTCTTTTTCCTCCAGTGAATGTATTCATCCCCCCCCCCCCCATCTAGTAGTTACCTTTAAATTAAAACAAATATTGAGTCTAAATTTCTCTACTTGCATTAAGAATAAAGCCGCATCTCCCTTGTGAGATGAGATCATTGAAAGTCCTTTGATTTCCTTGGCTTCTGAGCCATTTAAAAGTTTTGGCCCAAGAAATCACAGACTCAGAACATGTCAGGTTCTGAGACCCAGAGGAGGGAAAAAGACTTTCTCCTTCTGAAAAGCCCCAGCTTCTGAATGGAAGAATCAGAGAGCTAGCCTGTACACAGGGCATCTAGTTTACCTACACCGTTAGCTCGGACAACACTCAAACAACAATTTAATGGCTCCCAGACAGATGAGAAAATATACTAGCTTTGAGGATTAAAGAAAATGGATTTCTCAATTCATTGTAGAAGTTTAAAAGCCTTCCAAGAAATCCTACCATCTCTATAATAAAAAAATTTTAGCCTACATTCAACTAATCTTTGTGTCCATAAAGGAAAAGCCTTTTGCTTAATAATATCCCCTCAAATATTTGAAGACTATCCTTAAGTCTCCCCATAAACTCTTTTTCTTGAGAATAAATAATTGAAATTCCTTTAAACTTTTCTCATGGATTTTTCTTCCCACTCTTTTATTAATCCTTAAAACTTTGCATGAGTTTTCTTCCAATTTTCTATCTTGCTTCTAAACTGTGAAGCCAGGAAACAACAAAGTACTATAAGACTGATTATTGAGTTCATGCCAAACTGTGAGTTCCTTGAGGGCAGGGGCCATCTTTTTCTCAACCTTGCACTCCTAGATTAGGGGGTCAGCAAACTTTTTTGTTTTTCGTTTTCATGAAAAGGGGCTGGATAATAAATATTTCAGGCTTTGTAAGCCAAGAGGCAATGTCCTTTACTCTTTGAGCAGCTATTTTCTCTGAAAGGCTAATACTGCTTTTATGTTTTACATTATAGAAATGTGAAAATCATTCTTAGCTCAGGGGCCATGCAAAAACAGGTGGTAGGCCAGATTTGGCCTGTAGGAGCGGTTTGTTTACTCCTGCTTTAGATCATAGCACAGTGTGTGGTGCATAGAAGGCATTTAGTAGTTTGTTGAATAAAAGAATGCATGAGTCTATGAAAATTATTCATAATTTCTGTCTTCTGTATTCCTGCGAACACTTCTGTTACATGGCTGGCTCACTGAGCTTGTCCACTAAGACCCTCAGATGTTCCTTTGCCATATGTAACCCATGGCCAGTACTTTCACATGCTATTGGTTCTTGGGTAGTTTTAGTGTTCCTCCCTTTATCTAAGTTTTATTTTAATTTAGTTTTAGTGTTCTTCCCTTAATGCTAAAATGTGGTAGGGGCCTACTATTCACCTTCATCTGCAGGTGCCTTTGGATCTCACCTTTAATTTAGTGAGGCCTGTTTGAACTTTTGTTTTTCCAGTGTGTTCAGAAGCTGCCCTAGCTACAAATGATCTGTGAACTTAACAAGCAACCCCAGGCAATTGACAAAACCAAAATGCTGGACCCAGTTCTACTACCTCAACCAAGGCTCCAAGTTCTATTTCCATTCTTATGGCTCTTACCTGCCCCACAGAGGTTGGGAAGCTCATTTCTACTTATTGTCCTGGAATAGATTGGAGAGGATCAGACAGGCTCACAGAGAAAGAAGGCTGGCATTAATGGCAAAAAGAAAAAAAAAAAAGCCCTTCCTTTCTTTCTTCTCAGTTTCTGGGCCTGTAGAGAACACTTGTCACAGCCCGAGGGAGTATGGAGTTCTGTATTAGTTAGAAGAATTTCCATTCTGAGCTGAATTTGGATGAAGCAGCCGTGAGTAGCACAAATCCATAGTATCAGGGGGATTGAGCTGCTTTACAGAATGCCCGGAGGCTGATCCCCAAGACTGAGCACGTCATTCCTGCCACCCCTCTGTGCCATTCACTATTTCAGATGAACTGATTCCTAGTTCCACAAATGCCTTTTTGATTGAAGCCCCCTATTTATCTGCAGTGATCTTAGGTGGGTATCTGCTGTCTGTTTTGACCAGCCTAGTGGAACCACCTCTAAACTGCCAATGGGTCAATATGGAGCCATGCCTCTCCAGCTGTCGGCATCCTGCCTTGGGGCACAGAGGGGTTATTAGATTTAGGCAGATGTGACATTAAGGCTTATAGAAAACACGGGACTGGAGTGCTCCTTTTCCTCCAAGCTCTGAGCTATGCTTGGTTACCGCGTTTAATCCAGGGGAACTGGGAAAAGCTTTACCCTGGTACCCTAAGGGTGATGTGCATCGCCCGTGGCCACTTTTATCCAGTCCTCTCCTTTCCCCTTTCCCTTCCTCTCTGAGTTGCTGAAATTGCTGTGATTGTTACTACTTAAAATGTCCGGGAAAGCTGCATTTATTTACAACTTCCTGTTTAACCAGCTAGGGGAAGTTGCAAAACAGCCAACTCAGTGGTAGATCAATCTTTAACATTTCTTTCAAAGGTTGAAGTAAAGAAAATGATGACAATTTTAAGGCCTTGTTAGGTGGGAATGATCTATCTTTGAGCGCTGGTGGATGGCTGAAGTTCACCAATCAGGTAGCTGCCTCGGGCTCAGTGATTGAGAAATGTGGAGGGCAATGGGAAGTGTGTTTCTGAGTTTCATAAGAGCCCAAGTTTGGGAATTTATCAATCTGTGCCTGGGGTTGGCTGTAATGAGCCTGTTCACTCCTCTCATAAAACAAACCAGTGTCTGATTAAAAGCTGGCTGGCCTTCCTTAGATACAGAAATTAATTCAGATATTAGGGAGAAAATATCACACCTTTTGTCTGGCTTACCTGAGAAATAGCCTCACTTGCATGGGGGTATCATGCTTACTCCTCAGCTGGTCAAAAGAACAATGTCAGTGACATTGAATTTGCACATTTTGCCTCATTAATGTTTGGAGAGCTTCTTTCAAGATGTTTTAGATCATTGTACACCTGAAATCTATGTAATTTTACTAACAATTGTCACCCCAATAAATTTAATAAAAAAAAAAAGATGTTTTAGATCCTGGCTATATATTATTTTTCTATTTTTGTTACAGATCCTTCTTTACCCTGTGTGTCAGTCAGGATGGATTTGGTCATGCTGGAGTAGCAAAACCACTTCAAAATCTCAGTGGTTTAAACCAACAGAAGTTTATTTCATCCTCGTGCTACATGTGCATCACGTTCAGCATGGGCTGTGCTCTCAGGGACCCCATTATCCAGAGCAGGGGTTGGCAAACCTTTTCTATAAAGGGCCAGATGGAAAATATTTTAGGCTTCGTGGGCCATATGAACTCTGTTACAGCTACTCAACTCTGCCATTGCAGTGTGCAGAAAACCACAGGCAATACATAAAGGGATGGGCACAGCTGTGTTCCAATAAAACTTTATTTATAAAAACTGGCAGTGGGCTGGATTTGGTCTGTAGGTTGTAGTTTGCCCACCCTGTGGGAAGGAGAGGAAGGAGTGGAGAATCTTGCATTAATTCTTTACATCTTAACTTCCATTCACATTTCATTGGCCGCAGCAAACCACATTGTCACATCTAACTTCCTGGAGGTACAGAAAGTACAGTCCTCCTTTGTGCCCAGAAGGAGAACCAAAGATATCAGTGAACGGTACCAATGATCACACACCCTTTCCCTATTCTTTTTAGAGAAGTCAGTATTTCCTCATCTTCTAGGCTAGCGCTTCTTCAAAAAGCATCGTTTAAATGCAATCTATATGTTTTCTAACTCAGCTGCTTTGATGGGAGCAAACAAATTTAGGAGATGAACAGGATCTGATTTCTAGGAGTCATTCTAAGCATTAAGGATGCGACGTTTTTTCTTTAAGCCCACCAAGGTTCTATTTGAGTCCCTGCACCAATCTGAAGTGAGATTAAATTCAGTCATCTAACTCATTCTCAGGTGTTTAGATTTCTGGTTAGATGTCTGGAATCTAGACAGTGATCACATTCTACACTTGGCTTTTTTTTTCTTGATAGGCACAGAAGTTGGGGACTCTCTCACCTTTCACTGGGACAGGCCTGAGTCGTTCTGACTACCTTGAGCACCCCACTTTGTGACCCCAGGGAAGACCAGCAATCCCCACCATACAGGAGCCTTCCCTTGTCTTTTTTCATTATCTCTAAAGAGCTTTGCAAATCAGGAAAGGAGAAGCCCCTTCGTCCAGAAGAGGGCACTGTGTGCAAAGTCTAGAATACTCAGTTTTTTCTGGTAGAGGCACAAATTAAGGATTAATGAAACCCATATTCAAACGCTGAAACTATAGCACCTATTATAAAACATAAACCAAAACACCATACTACAAATGTACTCTATAAAAAGAGAAGAAATGCAATTTATTAATAACCTGCACGTTTCACAAGGTACAAACTGCCTTGTTAAATCAAACATTTTTAGTGGCTGTTCCTCTTCTTTTCTTACAATATGATTTCAGGGTTTTTGATCCAATGCCTGCCCTACTGTTCGCTGCTTAGATGAGGTCCTAGCGACCTTGAGGGCTGAGGCTGCAGGAGAGATGGGAAGGTCAGGTTCTGTTGAAAAAAGAATAATTTGCCTCTTTCAGGCATTTTCTCCCATAGGAAAGTGAATAACACTTCAGAGAAACTTAAGGCAGAATGTAGGAAGCAAATATAACTAAATACAATGGTTCCCTAAGTGCTAAAATGGAAGATGCCAGCATTTCATAAATGGAAAAGTTTGAAAAGATAACTTGTTACTTAGAAACTTTTTTTGTCCTACCCTCCTGGTTCATTTGTACCTAAGCACCTATCTTTCTGTGGCGTGTTCTTAATAGAACCATCCAGATCCTTTTTTTCTGCTGCAAATTTCTATTAATACTTAGCTGCTAAGCTTTCTCTTTGGATCCTGACTATGACCATCAAGTTATAACCCCTCTGTGCCTCAGTCTTCTTGTCTGTAATATAGGCATAGTTCCAGTGCCTATCTCAGAGGATGTCCTGAGATGCTTGTTATCTTGTGTGCTTTTGTTGTTTCTTAGTAGCGAAGATGAAGGCATTACGCAAAGACCCAAATGGATGTTTGAGAGAACTGGAAGATAGGTCGCCACAGTAGCAAATTGGAATAGAAAGCAAAAGCTATAGAAATACAACTGATCCCGTGATGAAGTCACAGTGCTTTAAGTCTGCACAATGAGCAATTTCAGACAGAGAGCCTAAGAATTCTCTGCAGTTGGAATGTCAACCCAGATTAAAAAAAAAGACTAGTCAAACACAAACCTGTATAAATCAGCATGGAAAGCAGATTGATGTAGGACATGAAAGAGAATTAACATAGCCCAGAGAAAAGTTATGGTGACCAGTGTGGAAATAAAGACCAGTAAAATGAGTACAGGCAAAGGCTGTTTATTCAGAGCTTGCTGGAGCAAGGGAGTCAGCCACCATCTCTTGCTTTTGGAAGACCTAAAGGCAGGTGGAGGAGTAGGAAAGCTTTATAGCAGACAACAGAGAAGGCTTCAGGTGTGCCCCGACTGGAGGCAGCTGGCATGAGGAAGCTGTAGGCAGGTTAACTAGAAGTGGGACATCTTATGTGATTGGTGATGGTCCATATTTGGCTCTTTCTGGTTGGTCCCAAGTTGGAAGTGGGGACAAAAATTAGGGACACTGTCGGTTATCAATCAAGTCCTGGCCATTTGGGACCAAATTGTTTGGCTTCCTGGACCAGTTGCTAGAGATACTGTTCTCACGTCCTACAAGCCTGACTTGTTGTCTCTTCCCACTGCTCAGAAACCTCTGCTTTGTGGCCGTTTCCTCAGTTACATGACCAAGGTCTCCTTCTCACCCAGCCAGAAGCTGCCCCAGCGATTAGAAACAGTCTAGCTGCTGCTTACTGTGGGATTTTTCTGTCCAACTAGTTCACGTATCTTCAAATACCAGTAGGTGAAAAATAAAATTGGTGTAAATCTGGGCAGGTAACATCTTAGCTAGAAAGTGTAGGTTTAGTCCTTAAATTGCCTTATTTGTCAAGGTACTCACTCTTCATTCTGGGTTGTACAGAGCTGGCTCTAAAGTGTGGGCCACTTCATGAATACTTATCGTGTGTCAGGAATTGTGTTTGAGATTAAGGAAACAAAGATGTATGAGACTCAGGGCCCCTGGTAGAGAGATATAGAAGACAGGGGACAATGCAAGGCCTTACATTCTAAGTGTAGGATTAGCTAGCTACTCCTCTTTATCGACACCAATGACCATGGGTCTCAGCCAATCCTAGCTTTGCACAGTGCACTCTCCACGGTGCAGTGCAATTGAAGGCATGTTTCCATTTAACCCACTGGACGGTGATCCCTTGAGGACAGGAACTGACTCACATACCTGCTGTGTTGCCAACACCTCGGCCGGTACCTGATTTCTTGTAGGTAGGTTAAGAGTATGAGCTACTTGGTCAAAGAGAAACAAGTTCAAGTCCCAGCTTTCACATATTAACTGTGAGAACTGGGGCAAGTTATTTAGCCTTTTGAAAATCCTCTGTTTTCATTCATAAAAATGGGGATAATAATCATAGCCATCCATCCTACCTCATACATCATTTCCACATCATTGGCACATATTAAACACTCAAGTAGCGTCTGCTCTTAGGTTGGTGCAAAAGTAATTGCAGTTTTTGCACTTATTTTTAACCGTTTAAACCGCAATTACTTTTGCACCAATGTAATACAATTATGAATTCAGTTGCCTTGAGATTCCAGTGGTACAGGTAATACATATGCTAGAATAGAGAGGAAGGAGGGATTGCTGGAGTACGTCCTAAAAGTTGGGTATTTTTCTGGGGTGGAAGCCAAGCAAATCTGTTCCAATGTTATGGGGCAGTAGAGCAAGCGATCACATTGTGTGGTATTTCTGAACAAGGTACTTCTGAACAATACACGTTTAAACAAAACATCTAGTTAATCACGAGGGCACAAAGAACATGAGTTCATGACAAAAACAAGGATTGAAACATTCGGGAATTTCTGTTTCACATCACAAATACTTACAATCACCTTTCCACAGATGCTCTGCAAAATCCCAATTTATCTACTGGTGCTTCAGAAAAAGGGTCTTGATTGTGGGGAGAGTTGAATAGGGCTGATGGATTCTAAAGAGGAGAAGACTTTAGTTAAATGCATTTCATAGAGGAGAAAACTAAAAGGAACTCTAAGCCTAAATGTTCCCATTTCACATATCAGTGCGGTGACTCTTAATTTCCCCAAATGAGGTTAATACCTTTTGTGAGAATTGCATGAGATAACAAATGTGAAAGCACCAACACAATGCCCAGTATTTCTTGAATACTAGAAATAATCAAACACTATTTCCCCTTTTTATTCTTCTAGTGATAGGAAAAGTAACATTTGGAAAATGTAGAGTGTGCTAGGGTAGTTATCCCAAGATGGGTAATGAATGTATAAAATAGATTGTTTTACTCAGGAATAGTGTGGCTGAGTTTGCTGATGACCCCCCCAAATCTGTTCTTTCCTCATGCTCTAATGGGATCCCTCATGGTTACATGGGCCCATGGCTACTTGGAAGAGTGCCAAATTTTCCAGCCTCTTTTGTAGGAGTTGTAGCCGTGGACGAGGGGCTTTAAGGTGAAGTGGGGTATGCACCACCAGCTGTTTTCTTGGAGAGAAGCTATAGGCTCCCTTCCTTCCCTTTCTTCCTCCACTGCCTGGAATGTTGATGTGATGGCTGGAACTGCATGGAGCAGTCATCTGAACTCTGAGGTATGGGCCTCATTTGAGGATGGAGGAGTCCGGGTCCTTGATGGCTACGGAGCTGCCACATCAGCACTGGGCTGCCAATGCTTAGGGGAGAGAACACACTTGGAGCTTTTCAAAGCCACTGTCGTTTGGGCTTTTGGTCGCTTGCAGCAAAACCCAATCCTAATAATTATGTCCCAACTGATACAGCGATTGAGAGACATGACTGTAAAGAGATATGAACACTTTAGGAGACAAACTCAAGACCCCGAAAGAATGGGAGTTCCTATCAATAACGCATTTAAAAAATGCCACGCCTTTCAAAATAAGGAAGGAAAACAACCAAGCCTATTGGTTTCCAATACAAAGGATGGCCAAGGCAAACCATTGATTTCACATTATTCACCAATGAAAAAGACATAAAATATCGACATGCACATGTTGCTGTATTATAAACTTCTGCATCATTTTAGACCATGGAAGTCAAGGATTGCTAAGAAACCTGATCAGAGTAATGCTACAATAATAGGTCTCTCTCTTTTAAAGATTTTTATTAAAAATATAGCTAACATGGAATATTAGTTTCAGGGGTGCACCATAGTTATTCAACATTTATATACCCAAAGAAGGGATCACCATGATAAGTCCATAACCACCTGATGCCATATTATGCTATCACAATATTATTGACTATATTCCCTATGCTGTACATTACATCCCCATGACTTACTTGTTTTATACCTGGAAATTTGGACCTCTTACTCCCCTTCCCCTTCCCTCCCTTTTAAAATTATCAATTACAGTTGACTTTCAATATTATTTTATATTAATTTAAGGTGTATAGCACAGTGGTTAGACATTTATATAATTTAAGAAGTGATCCCCCTGACTAGTCTTGTACACACCTAGACTATACAGTTATTACCATATTATTGACTACATACCCTATGATTTATTTTACATTCCCATGAGTATTTTGTAACTATCAATTTGTACTTCTTAATCTCTTCACCTTTTTCACCCTGTCCCCAACCCCCTCCCATCTATCTTCCCAACAAATCTACTACCCATCTGACACCATACTTAGTTATTACAATATTATTGACTGTATCTCTTATGCTATACCCTACATCTCCTTAGCTACTTTGTAACAACCAATTTGTACTTAATCCCTTCCCCTTCTTTCACACATACCCTCAACCTCTCTCCCATTTGGCAACCATCAGAACATTTTCTGTATCCATTTTCTGTAGATACAGAATGTTTTCTGTATCTGTTTTGTTTGTTAATTTTGTTTGTAGATTCCACATATAAAATCACATCACATCTGTCTTTCTCTATCTGATATACTCCATTCAGCACAGCACCCTCCAGGTCCATCCATGCCTCCACAGATGGCAAGAACCCATTCCCTTCCCTGGCCAAGCAATATTCCATTGTGTATATGTATCACCTCCTCTTTAGTCATTCTTCCATCAACGGACATCCAGGCCACCTCCACATCTTAGCCATTGTAAACAATGCTGCAATGAGCATGTGGATGTACACATCCCCCCAAAGTAGTGTTCTGGGTTTCTTTGGATAATTATCCTGAAGCGGAGTTAGTTACTGGGTCCTTCATTCTTTCTTCTTATAGCCTTTGTTTTAAAGTTTACTTTGTCTGGTATAAATATTGCTACCCCTGATTTTTTTTTCTTTTCCATTTTCGTGTAATATCTTTTCCCATGCCTTTACTTTCTGTCTGTGTGTGTCTTTCAATCTGAAGTGAGTCTCTTGTAGGTTGCGTATGTAAGGGTTTTGTTTTCTTATCCATTTAGCTCTCCTATGTCTTTTGATTGGAACATTTAATCCATTTATATTGAAAGTAATTATTGACAGATATGTAGCTATTGCCATTGTATTATTCACAATTTTGACTTTTTTTTCATCTTAAATAATTCCCTGTAATATTCCTCGTAATACTGGTTTGGTGGTGATGAACTTTAGCTTTTTCTTATCTGGGAAGCTCTTTATCTGTCCTCCAATTTTAAGTGATAGCCTTGCTGGGTAGAGTTGTCTTGGTTACAGGTCCTTGCTTTTCATCACATTGAATATTTTGTGCCAATCCCTTCTGGCCTGTGAAGTTTCTGTTGAGAAATCAGCTGATAAGCTTGTAGGAGATCTCTTATAAGTTACTAGTTGTCTTTCTCTTGCTGCTTTTAGGATTCTCTTTGTCTTTAACCTTTACCATTTTAATTATAAATGTGTCTTGTTATAGGCCTGTTTGGGTTCATCCTGTTTGGGACTCTCTGGGTTTCCTGGACTTGTATGTCTGTTTCCTTCACCAAGTTAGGAAAGATTTTAGTCATTATTTCTTCAAATGGGTTCTCAATCTCTTGCTTTCTCTCTTCTCCTTCTTGTACTGCTATGATGCGAATCTTGTTATGCTTGATGTTGTCTCAGCCCCTTAAACTCTTTTTATTTTTTTGGATTCTTTTTTCTTTTTTGCTGTTCTGATTGGGTGTTTGGTACTACCTTATCTTCCAAATCACTGATTCAGTCGTCTGCTTCATCTAGTCTGCTGGTGATTCCTTCTAGTGAATTCTTCACTTCAGTTGTTGTATTTTTCACTTCTGACTGGTTCTTTTCTATGGTTTCTATGTCCCTTTTTATATTTGCAATCTTATTTTTGAAGTTCTTACTAAGTTCCTTGAGCATCCTTATAACCATTGTTTTGAACTCTGTCTCTGGTTGCTTGCCTCTGTTTCATGTAGTTCTTTTTCTGGAGTTTCATTTGGTACATATTTCTTTGTTTCCTCATTTTGGCTGCCTGTCTGTGTCGGTGTCTACATATTAGGTAGTTCTGCTATGTCTTCTAGTCTTGGCCAGGTGCCTTATGTAGTATATGTCCTGTGGGGCCCAGTGGCACACAGTCTCCTTGGTCACCTAAGCCGGGTGCTCCAGGAGCCTCCCTTGTGTGGATTGTGTGTCCCCTCCTGTTATAGTTGAGACCTGATTGCTATTGGCACATCAGTAGGTGGGATTGACCCTCAGGCTGACTGGCTGTGGCGTTTGGCCATGTCCACAGCTTATGGGCTGCTGTGAGTAAGGCTTACCCCACTGAGTGGGATTTGCCCCCATGGGCTCTGGTGCCTGTTGAGACCACCCTTTGTGTGTGCCACTTATGGGGCCAATTGGGTGGTGCTCTGCTGTGGCCTGAAGCCAACCTCTAAGTATGTTGATTCTGGGGCCTCTTGGGAGGGGCTCCAGTGCAGACCCAGGTCAGCCACTGCCTCTGACTGTCTGGGGGTAACCTGGTAGGAGCTACAAAGCAATCTGCAGTTGTTCTCTGCTTGTGCTAAGTCTGGAGTCATGTGGGAAAGGCCACACTGTAAACCAAGGATGGCTTCTATCAGTACCAGACCTTGGGTAACTCGGCAAAAAGCCAGGACACCTGGAGGCCTGCTGCCACCTGCTGGCTCCCTTAAAGTTCAGCTACTGATAAAGCCCCATGCAGTATGCGAGTTAAGTGAGGGAGGTTGTCAGGGAGTCACTAGAATGGGAATAGCTGTGGCCACCAGGTTAATGTAGACTCTGGTTTGGTGCCAGCGCTGGTCAGCCTGGATCAACTCAGCAAAAGTATCAGAGCACACCAAGGTCAGTTGCCATCTGCCGGGTGCCTGCCAGACTCTGATAGTTTTCCAAGAAAGAGTACAATGTGGGAGGGGCTGGCTGGTGGCAGAAAAAGTGCCTCCAGCTGTGAGTGAGTTGGGTGGGGTGGGGTCCCAGCTGAGTCAGCAGGGTGGAGCAGTGGAGCTCACCAGGCCAATCAGGTTCAGATTTGTCCTATGGGGGCGGGCTCAACATAGGAAAGATGGCGCCCACCTACCCACTGCGCGGGAAGAGAACCCCTCACGGGAAAATGCTGACTGTCCTCCAGTTCTCTCCCTGAAGCCAGACTCCTCAGTCTGCCCCCCCTTATGTCTCCAAGGCCCTCCATGTCATCGTCCCTCTGCTGAAGCCCAAGGTGAGTGCTTACAAGTGAGTGAGCCTGGGTGTGGGCTATTTAAGAAAATATCTGGTTTTCCTGCAGCCTTCTGTTCTACACAAACAGTCAGAATCCCCACTATTTTTCACAGTCAGAAGTTGTGGGGGCTCCTTTTCCTGGCACCAGTATTCTGGGCTGGGGAGCCTGGTGTTAGGGGCTGGGGTCTCTCACTCCTCCGGGGAAACTCCGCGGCTGAGGTATCCCTCCTGATTCTCAACAACAATGGGAGGTTTGGGGCCTGTTCCGTGTCTCTGCCTCTGCTCCCAGTCTCGACGTGGCTTCTTTATGTTTTCAGTTATAGGACTTCTGTTTGGCTTGATTTCAGACAGTTCTCCAGGTTGACTGTTCAATAATTTAGTTGTAATTTTAATGTGTTCATGGAAGGACACAGGCATAGTGTTTATCTACTCTGCCATCTTGGATCTCTTAGGACATCTCTTTAGACTGGATTTGGGGATGGCTTATAGTATTGCAAAAAAAATTATGCCTATGTATATTTGATGTTTGTATTAAAACACACAAATTAAAAATTAGGAGTCCATCCACAGCATAATTATATCACTTTGCATTTGCATCTCATTACTAAATTTAGCATCATTAATAATTTGATAAGATTAGAAAGAAATTGGTGGAAAAAATTTTTTCCTCCTCCAATCTCTTGAATAATAATTTCCTACATGTTTATCTTCTGTCCACAGTGCCATCACTGGCTCACCTCCTAGGGAATGAGCCCATCTTAACTGTAATACCAGATATCATGAGGTGTTAGTTAACCTGGAGGCTAAGGTCACTTGGAATTATTTTGTTATGAATCTTCCCATTTTGTGTAGCTTTTGGAAAACTTGTAGCTTAAGCATCTCTTTTTAAAATTATTTTATTTTTTAAATTGAAGTATAATTGACATATAACATTGTATTAATTTCAGGTACACAACATAATGATTTGATATTTGCATATATTGTGAAATGATCACCACAATAAGTCTAGTTACTATCCCTCACCACATATAATTATACATTTTTTCTTATGAGAACTTTTAAGATCTACTCTCAGCAACTTTCAAATATGCAATACAATATTATTAACTGTAGTCAGCATGCTGTACATTATATCCCCATTTTTCAATTGGATTGTTTATTTTTTGCTATCGAGTTGCATGAGTTTCTTATATACTTTGAATATCAACCCTTTATCAGATGTATCATTTACAAATTTATTCTCTCATTCAGTAGGTTGCTTTTTTGTTTTGTTGAAGGTTTCCTTTACTGTGCAGAAGCTTTTTAGTTTGATGTAGTCCCATTTGTTTATTTTTTTCTTTTGTTTCCCTTGCTCAAGGGGATGTGTCCAAAAAAATATTACTCAGACTGATATCCGATAGTTTACTTGCTGTTTTCTTTGAGGAGATTTATGGTTTTGAGTCTTACATTTAAGTCTTTAACACATTTTGAGTTTATTTTTCTATATGGTGTAAGAGACTGGTCATTTCTTTTGTTTCTTTTCTTTTTTTTTTTCATGTATCTGTCCAGTTTTCCCAACGTCACTTGTTGAAGAGACTGTCATTACACCAAAGTATACTTTTTAAATCTCCTTTGTCATAGATTAGTTGATTATAACAGTGAGGATTTATTTCTGAGCTCTCTATTCTGTTCCATTGATTTATGTGTCTGCTTTTGTGTTAGTAGCATACTGTTATGATTATTATAGCTTTGTAGTACAGTTTGATATTAGGGAGCATGATACCTCCAACTTTGTTCTCTGTAAGCATCTCTTAATAAGGAGATCCATTAAAAGTTATGATGCAGCTGATGGGGTCAGCACTGCTTCCCACTTCTGAGAAGTCTTCCCTAGTAACTGCAGCTATTAAGACAAGTAGTTTGGAATGGCTTTCAACAGCTCTAGTTGGTAGTGCTAAACTTGCCCTTAAACTTAGTATTTTATATTTTAAAATTTATATTAATGACTTTCTTTTCCTTCATTGTAGCCAATTCAGTGTCTTTCACATAGTCGGCACTTAATACATGCTTGTTTACTTATTACCCAATGGCTCTGTTGGCTCAGAATGGGTACTGGGGCAAGCTGGGCCTACCTGTAGTCATATCTTAATTATAAGCTGATCCTAATTTTAGGGCGAGTTTTTGAACTTTGAACAGTTTGACTTACCACAAATGCGAGTTGGAAATAATCATTTACCAACTCAGTAAGGCAGATGATTGATAACAACTTGACTATTAAATTCTTGTGATTTTTTAAAAAATGTGAACTGAAGAGGATTAAATTAATCATACTTCTGAGTTCATAAATTAACATCACTATTTCACGCAAGGCTCCTCTTGTTTGTCTGTATTTATTCTATCCCCATTCTGTTCCCTATAGTCAGTTGTTCCATTGTCTTTAATATGTATCTTTTCTTTGTATGTGTTTTTAAAAAATACAATAATAATGAATAACACTGTATGGAAATTACTATGTGCCAGGCAGGCTTTGTTCTAAGCCCTTATGTAAAATCATTTGATTCTCATAACAACCTTATGAGTTAAGTACCTTTATTATACCCATTTAATAGATGAAAGAACTGAGGCATAGAGAGGTTAAATAATTTGCTTGAGGTCACACAGCTACTAGGCAATGAGGTTGGGATTTGAACCCAGGCAGTTGAGCTCCTGAATCATGCTCTTATTACTAAACTAACAACATGACCACAATTTCTACCCAATGGCTGTGTTGGCTCAGAATGTGTATTGGGGCAGGCTGGGCTTCACTGTAGTCATATCTTAATTATAAGTTTTGTGTGTATGCATTTTTAATTTATGGAAATGGTACTGTGTAAATGGTACTGCTATAAGTCTTTCTTTGTTTCTTCTTTCTCTCACCACTTTGCCTTTAAGAAGAACCCATGTTGCTTTGTCCACTTATGATCTATTTTTCCAATGGCTGCACTGAGGGTGAACATCTATCACATATTGCCTTTCTACTCTCCCGGTGATGATACTCCAATTTCCTACCTCCACAAATAATGCTGCAGTGAACATCCTCCCTCAGGACCTGTGGGAGAATCCTCCTTTATGTACTAAATGTGTGCCTCCTGTGCAGGAAGCTGGTAGATTTAGAGCCCTTTTCTGAAAAAGTCACTTATGCCATTGCAATCAAGTTGCAGGCACTGTTCCAGATGTAGGATCGTGCGAAAGTAGAACATAGATATTCATTTATATAATATCAGAATCCTTTTATTTACTAAATAATCACTTTATAATTGTTTATTCATGCCTCTCGTGCTAGTTAGTATTGGAGGGATGACACAAGAATGGCTAAAATATCCTGGCTCCTGACATGGTGAAGATTAAGGATACGGACTTGGATTTGGAGTGACATTTGTGCAGAGACCACCTCCATTACTTGTGCCTGTGTGAACTTGTGTGCAAGTTTCTTAAACCCTCCAAGGCCAATTTTCTAATATTTAGGGTGGAGATAATTGTTGTTTGTTGTGAGGATTGAATAAGATAACGTATGTGGAGTGACTAGCACAGAGACGGACCTGAAATAAGTGCTCATAAATGTGGGATAATTCCTGCCCTTGAGAACTCCCAGCCTATGGTATATAAGGATCTTGACAACGACATGTACAAAGTGTGGTGGGAGCACAGAGGAGAAGACATTGAAGAAAATATTAATAGTTACAATTTATTCCATACCTACCTTGTTCTAGGCACTGTTTATATGTTACATAATATATTTTTTTCTGGCGCTCTAAGGTGGCTATCACTATTTCTATTTAATAGAAGTAGAACTCAAGGCTCAGTGACAACTTGCCATTCAAAATCACTCAGCCAGTTGTGGTGCGGAAAATATTTGAATTCCTGTCTGGCTGACTCCAAAGCCTGTGTTTGTTTCAACTGCACGGTAGAGGAGCTGGCATTCGATTTGCTTCATTAAGGATGAGCAGGCATTTTCTAGGTGGGCAGGATATGCAAACATTTTTCTTGGCACTTTGACTTTGAGGTCTTTCCAAAGAACCACCTTTTTTATTCATTCCTTGATGTCACACATGTTTACCCAGGATTTACCCTGGCCGGATGCTAGAAATGCAAAGGCAACGATAAATGTCTTTGTCTTCTAGAGGTTTGTAATCCCATCAGACAGATTGGCTAGGTACACACACACACACACACACACACACACACACACACACACACCACCCATCACCAGATGAATAACGACACAAAGTTGCATAAATTACATTCCAGGATATTGTGCAAGTATCAGTGAGTCCAGAGGAGGAAGTGATCACTGAGGGCTCAGTGGTCAGAGGCAGCACTGAGGAGTCGGTGGGACTCAACGGTGCATTGAAACTAAGAGGGAATTAAGTTGGGCGCTTGGATTAGGCATAGCAGTGTCATGTCTAATGCAAGAGTTACATTTAAAAGAGTGGCACATAAACATCAATTTCTGGAAAGTCAGATTTTACTCTTAAAACTCCCTTAAAGAGACAACAATGTCGGTCCTCGTATTGATTCCGTGGGGTGCATACTCAACAGAGTCGCTTTTCCCTGCAGAGTTAGCACAGATTGCTACTTCTCAGACCACAGAGCTTCTTCCAGCCCTCACATTTCTATAGTTGGCTTGTGTTTGGGACGGTGTTGAAGAAAAATAGCCTTGCTGAAATCACTAGAGTCAAATTGGTGAAGCAAGAGGCTTGTGATAGCTGGAGTAAAAGGCAACTGAAGGTTGGTGAGGGGAAAGGAGGCCGTCCTTTGCCTCCAGGGCCAGCTCTTTGGTGTCTCTAAGCTCTATCTCAATTTGCTGAGGACAAGCCCCCGTGAGCTCAAAGAAGGAGGAATGATCACACCTCCCTTGCTGATGCCCACGCGGTTTATATGAAAGCAGGTCAAATATCATGGAGCTACTTTGAGGGCTGGTGTTCAGTTTGAGGAAGAGGAATGGTAGCAGTGGAGTGAACTTCACTCAAAAGGAGATGCGATCTGTGTACATCCCATGTGGAATGGAGGAAAGTCCAGGGAAGCGGGAAGATTGTATAACGCTGAATTCTCACAAGTTTAACTTATTTAATATATGACGTTAGTGTAAAAGTGGGAAGATGGGAATTCCTGTGGGTATACCTGGGTTTATTGGGAGAAGATTTGGGGGAAATAGAGACAAATTTGGAAAGGAACCAGATGGTGGAAGACCGTGATAGATAGGATACAGAATTGGGGCTCAATCCTCTAGGGTGACATTTGGATGTCTTTGCGCATGCCTGACCGAGGGATTGCCATTTTAAGAGAAAAATTCCAGGAAGATTAAACATGGCAATTATGTGTAGGCTGGATTGGTCGGGGACCTAAGACTTGTGTCTGGGAGCCCAGTTGGAGGTGATAGCAAAAGTCTGGTAAAAGGCAATTAAGGCCCAGACATGGTGATGGAAAAGAATAGGAACCAGCACGAGAGAAATGTTATGAAGAATCAGGAGGGCTTTGTGAGCCAACGTGGCACTGGGAACAATCACATCTACATCACAATCACCAACTCCAACATAAATACAGACTTGCCTCGCTTGCTGCCTGACATCCGTGCAATTGGCATCTTTTATTGAGGCTGAAGAGGACCTCTGAGTTAAAAGCCAATAGAGAAATAAATGTAGAACTTAGATGGAGGCAAAATCTTGGATTTTTGTTGGCAACAGTGGACTGGACGACATGATTTTGGACCTTTGCCAAACAGGTTTTCTATCCAGACTTTGGGGCCACCCACTGACTTTTGGGGCAGGGATAGAGTAGATCAGCAACTTCCCTGACAGCTGTGGGGCTCCTGATGGTATGGGCAGAGGAACCACACAGACAGGAACCCACCCAGGTAATAAACGTGGACTCTTCCCCACCACCCAATCAGATGTACAGATACTTCTGGCTTGGAGAGGAATGAGCAAGAGATAGGGCAGGTTGGAAGATTTACTCTATGGGAAGGGTGCAGTCATGTGCAGCTCTGCAAGGAGGAGGAAATGGACTTCCCCAACATTGCTGGACATGATTAAAGATGAGAATAGAAGCAAGAGTGAAATTTGTGGCCTAGACTATACCACAGGAGTTATTTAATGAATTGGTTTTGCCCATGTGAAGGCAAATGCTAGTGTTCACCAGCAATCTCAAGAAAAGCATAAAGGATTGGTGATTGGTATGGAAGAAGTGGCCTCATGAGGGTGTTCTGGTTAACAGCCGATCTGCTCCCCCATGGAGACTCCACAATCGCTTCACACACTCTTGGTTGACCACAACCTTGGAAGCTTAAACCTGGTGGGTGAAGAGCAAAATCTTTGGAATTGTAAGGGAAAGCATTTTCTTTCTTCTGTTCCCTTTTCTGTTTTTCTTTTTCCTGCCTTGATCCATAAAGTGGGAACTTGCACTCTGTGGCAGAATGCACGACTTGGGAAGAAAGAAGCCTCTGTCCCTTTTTCCGTACCCCTCCCTGGCTGGGAAGAGAGTCATGGTGTGTGAAAGTGCAGCCCCTTGGGTTTGCTCTTTCCCAGCAGCCTGTCCTCACCACATGTCTATTCTATGCTCCTCCAGACCTTGAACTCAGCAGGGTGGCTTGGTCCTTTGGAGGGAGTTCTGGTGTTCTGGTCGGAAGTCGCAAGTCAAGGCAGGTTCTCCAAGGCAGCCTGATTGGAAATAAAGCTGATCCTTTCAGCTTTGTTGATTTGGGTTTATCTCCTCAATGATTCAGAACCCCTGAGGGGAGAGGTATGATTCATTAGCAGCAGCATCCCTTAAATCTCAACATCCATGTCCAGGTAAAAATTCCACCTTTGAGACTCTTTGGAATTATCTTCTTCTCCCCTTTCTTTTTCAAAAACATTTACCAAACTGAGTGGCCACTGTGAGCTTGGCAGGTACATGCTTTGTCTTTTCTTATAAATACCATGGTTGGCCCTGATACAGTGTATAGGTCCACAGGCAGCCCAAATAGATACAAGTACCCACAAATATAAGACACCACTATATAATGAGCACACTCAAATCCCAGGGTCTATAAAGGACTCTGCAGATCATATGTCTAGGTGGACATGTGAGTGCACATTCATGTGTTCACATACCCATCACATGAACACACTCCCACATGTACACACATATGTGCAAACACAGCCCGTCACACACACAAACCATGGGCACACATCTGTGTCACAGCATAAACTCACACCATGCATCACACATAGAGACAACATACACAAACACACACCTCATATATGCACCCTCACATGCACAAACACCACCCATGAACACTCACCATGCGCGTGCTCCCACACACACACACATACACTACATACAGACAGACCACTCACACCAATCCCCTACTCCATTGTACATGCACGGGCACACAGATATACCACTGCATACATGTAAGCCCAGGGCCTATGCAGAATTACAGAAAACTCCCCGACATAGCACATACTCTCTGTCTTCTCTCTCTGCCTCTTTCTATCTCTGATTCTCTCTCTGTTTCTGCATTCCTCTCTCTCTCATTCTCTCTCTCTCTCTCTCTCTCTCTCTCTCTCTCTCTCTCTCTCTCTCTCTCTCTCTTCTTTCCTCTCTTAATCCCTGGGTCCATATATATGGGACTATACAAAGCACACACACAGACACAGCAAACCTCTGGACTCACATAAAAACTACTGCCAAGACCCTGGGAAGCTCAGCCTTTGTGCACAAGCCCCTGCCACGGTGGACCACTCCCCCCTCCCCTAGGAACGCACTCCAACAAAGAAGCACCTGCACCGGAGCCCGACATCTTTATTTCTTTTTGCCTTTGATTAAGTCTCACAATAAAATGGCACACCAAGGGGCACGACATTACAGTGTCATTAAACGGAACATTTCATGAGGAGCCTTGCCTGAACTGATGCTTCTGATGTTTTTATTTTCACTGAATCTTTGAGGCCAGCATACGGGAAAAAAATCACTCTGGCCAGAGCTTGAGGAGACCAGATCACCTGAGAGGTGAGTTGGTCAGGCTGCCCTGAGCCCTGACCTAATTTCCTTAAGAAAATGGAAAGGAGTTAAAGTGCTTGATGCATAATCAATAAATGGAACTCACAGGATGAAACGTACACACACACACACACACCTCACACACAGACACCCTACTTGACAGAGTATTAATATAATTACAAAGAAACAAGACATGCACACACCATACTTGACAGAATATTAATATAATTACAAAGAAAATCAACCTTGTAAAGTGCAGGAACACAGCTAATTTTTTTCCTTCAAAATGTCTGCTTTTTATAATAGTGGATTTCCACGATTTTCCCCTCAAGTGAGCGTGTGCATGTACACACACACACACTTCTATTCAGTTTTTTTTTTTTTTTTTAAAGCAAGTCTGGTACAAGTAGCAGTCCATTCTAAAGGAAATCTTTAAATGTGTATATTTAGTGAATTTGGAGCTTTCCAGACCAAGTACTTTTGCTCAAATTGGCCACTGCTCATAGATGAGATACCATACTCCTGTTAATGTCATTAGCCAGCAGAAGAGCAGTGTCTACAAAGCTCAGAGTAGAGAAAAGATACCCAGGGGAACCACACGGTGCCAAATAAATGTGAGGTGATTGACTATTTTCATCACTACCTCCACAGCAAGCTGGAGCCCATTTGTAAGGGCTGCCTGGTGTCGACAGGGAAAGGACAATCAGACAATCCCAAGGCAGCTTCCATTGTCCTCAAAGACACATCATCTCCAGGAACAAAGCCCAGGGTCACACCATTTGTCCTGGAGAAACTCCTGATAAATTTTCCTTTTACAAAAAGCTCCTTTTCTTTGGTTAGCCATAACAAAAGTGTTTCCTTCTAAATATGTGTCCTTACACATCAAAAGCCTAAGATGAAAAATTCCTTGTCATTTGCAAACAATGGTGTCTTTTTGTGACTTGTTATCTGTTGAACTGGATGTTATGAAGTCTCTTTGAGGGTTCTGATAGCAAATAGAATATTCTGTCTCTCGTGACAAACACATTTGAAGGCATAATTATGGGGGGTGAGCTGGGATGATCAGCACATTCTCCCATACCGACCAGATAGTCAGTGGATTTTGTATATGCAGGAAACTTCCTCTCCTTTATATATATTCAATGGAAATGGGACTGATCGCTAGTGATAAGCTGTTCCTGCAGTGGATTCCAGAAACTTCTGTCCTTGTCATCTGGTCTGGATTTACAAACAACTGTCTTCTATTGTTCAACTTTCTAAAGTCAAAATTAGAATGCACTGCATGATATTTGAGTTCTTGAAAAGGTTTTAAATTGTAGTAAATTTTGTTTTAAAAAACAAAAACTAAGTAGTTGAAAGAGAATTATCTTGATTTAAAAAAATGTATTTGTTTTTAAAATTATAATTCCAAGGGGCTTATGGGGAACTATTGTTTAATGGGTACAGAGTTTCAGTTTTGCAAGATGGAAAGAGTTCTGGAAATGGATGGTGGTGATGGTTGCACAACAATGTGAGTGTAACTAATGCCACTGAACTGTATATTTGAACATGATTAAGAGGGTAAATGAAGTATTATGTGTATTTTACCACAATTAAAAATTTTTTTTAAATAAAAAATTGTAATTCTTAGATAAATTGATAGAACAAATACAGGGTTTTTGCTGTGTGTGTGTGTGTGTGTGTGTACTGTATTAAAAATCTTGCTTCTTAAATGTCCTCCTTTTATCTTACAGTAACGGTTGAGGAGACTTTCTACAATTGACTTATTAATGTTGCTCTGTGGATAAAGTACTGCGTGTAAGCTTGTGCAATTGCTAATGTGATCTTTTGTTTTAACCTGATGTAAACTACAGTACTCTAACCAAATCTTTAGAGATTTAATTATGCAGGAAAATATCCTTAACCCCTCTCATTTCAAGTCAGCTGGTTTGCTACTCATTTATCTTTCAAAACAAAACCTTTGGCTTCTTTTAGCTTTCTTATGCTACTTTACTTAGTTATATGTCACAACCGTCTCCTAATTCATGAAACACTTTAACCTATATCCTTTACATGTTGACTTTTAAAAGATAACTTTGTTGTTGTTTTTTTTTTTTTGCCAATTGAGAGGCTGTTATGAGTAGGGGAAATAACGATGGATATGGAGCCAGGACACCTGGGTTTGAGTTCCAGCTTTGTGAATTGCTGGCTTATTTCTTAAAGTCTCAGTTTCCTTCTCTGTAAATGGAGGCAATAACCACTCTCCCTGTGTGGCTGTTGAGAAGTTCAAGTCACGTAATAATAAGAACAACTATTTATTGAGTGCCTACCACTTGGTAAGCACTGTCCTAAGCAGCTTATCAACTGAATTAGTTAACCTTCCCAATAACATAGTGGAATTATTGTTATGTCCATTTTACAGATGAAACAGAAGCATAGAAACTATCCACGGTCACAAAGCTTGTTCATGCTAGAGCTTGAGTTTGAACCCAGGCAGTCTGATTGCTGAGGCTATTCTTTATCATAATACCACCCAGCTTCTATACAGATGTGAAAATGCAATGCAAATTACTTTAAAGCATTAGATAGAGTAGAATATGTGACTAGTGTTGACTTTTTCCCAGATTTACTTTCCATGTAGAATGTTACAAATGTTGGTTCTGTGTCCATTAGATCACTTCAGCAAACCTCCCTTTAATTCACAGGCCTCAGTTTACCAAGGATGTAAACAATCTAGAACATCATAGCATTTATTGTTTGTGCAATATAAAAAATTACCTGTGTAACTGTATGTTTAATATTTTTGCTTCTGTACTGTAAACTCCACAAGACCAGGGACAATGTATAGCCTGTTATCCATAACCTTGCACAATGCCCAGAACATACTAGGAGTTTAATGATTAATGAGAGCTAACATTTGTTCAAAGCTTGTCACATGCCTGGTGCCAAGGACTTTATATAGATCAACTTATTTCATGCTCACAACAACCCCAGGAGAAGGGTACTATGATTACCATGTCCATTTTCCAGATGAAGAAACTGAGGCTCAGCGCTCTTAAGTAATGTGTCCAAGGTCATGCAGTAGTAAATGGTGGAGTGTGGGTTGCAACCAGACTGTCTGACTTCAGAGCTTCCCCCTGTTTCAGTTCCTGATATGTTAGAGTAGCTAAAACCTGAGTCCTTTCTAATCTGGAATTCGAACTAGGATGTGGTGAAACACTTAGTAACTATTTCCTGTGACAACCTTGGAAGTGAGACCGTGTGTCTCCCAAGCCTATTCTTCTAGGGGAAGTGGTTGAAAAAGGTCAGAATATTGGTTCTGGCAACTTCTTGACATTTTTAGCAAACTTCTATAAGAAAGAAATCTGGCCAGTTTGTAAGCAAAGATGACAGGTCCTTGAGCTGTGCCTGTGAAGTCTCTGCCTTCTCTTTCTGTGGCCTGCAGCCTAAATTGACTGACTGTTTGATCATGTGAGTCCCTTCAGGACTGAAACAGCCAATTGCTTCTGTACTTCTGTACTTCAAAGGGCAGGAGATACGATGCATTCCAAGCTCTTTTCAGGAGCCTCCCATTTCTTTCCTTCCTCTTGGAGAGGTCTGATGTAGAGTGGCCCAGATACATTAGTGCTAAGGTTTGAAAAATTATAATCACAGTTCCTGTGGGCCAGCGATAAGCAGAAGTGTTTTACAAATCTACTTTATCTTATTTATGCTTCATGATGACCTCTGAGGTAAGTATTCTTATTCCCACTTTATAGATGACAAGACTGATGCTCAGAGAGGGTAAATAACATGCCCCAGGTCACACCGTTTGAAATGGTGGAAATAGGACTTGAACCCAGGTTGGACTGATTTCAAAATCTAGATCTTTCTCCCTAGGTTGGAACTGAGGCATCCATCCTGGAGCAAAGTAGTGGTGCGGTGGGGCCGTATTGCTGTGCGAAGCAAGGTCTTGGTGGCCATGGCCTGAGAGGCTGGACGCTCTGGTACCCTTTCTGTAAGGGCTCCGTGGTGTGCACTGGTCTGTGTCAGAATGTTGAGCTGCGCCCACCGCTGACTGCCTGAGGTGCTGAGGCCCCTGGCTGTGCTCAGATCGGCTGAGGCCCAGACACACTGCAGGTCTCAGCAAGCGCCCAGCCCCCATGCCGAGCACAGCAAGACTTTGACACTGGGATTTGCCAGGAGGGCTAAGCGTGTTTACTTCCTCAGGAAAAGAAAAATCATTTTTATTGACACGTAAGAGAGAAACATTCCATTTTTATTCATAATTAAGGAGTTTATTTTCCATTTTGAAGAACATAGCAGAAGAAAAATTAGACCAGAAAGGTGCTGGCTGGGTTGGGACACGTGAAATGCAACAAAGGAAATCAGCCTTATTTCCACATTGTCAGGCCCTAGAGGTAAACATAAATGATCCTCCTTGGGACAAACACATACCTGCTTGCAGCTGATACTTATTATTCATTCAACTGTGTCCAGTTCTGCTCTAAGTAGGTTTCATGGATTATTTCAATCTTCACAGCACCACGCAACTGGTACTGTTGCTACCCATTTTATAGATGCAGAAGCAGAAGCACAGACGGGTAAAGCACTTGCTCAAAGTAACACAGCTAAGTGGTAAAGTCAGAATATAACCCAGGCAGTGTGGCTCCAGCACTTCAACTCTCAGTCATTATGCTATAAACTCCTTTTGTCGTTCATCATTGTGACAGACTCCCTCAGCCCTCACTAATCAGTAGGCAATAACTGCTTTTTTTATTGCCAGGTCTTTTTATGCAATAGTCTGTTTAACCTCATAACAACACTAGCAGATAGCCAGTATTACAAGCTCTCACTCCAGAGATGAGGAAATTGAGGTCCAGAGAAGTTAAAGGTAACTGTATTGGCTAAATGCTGCTGCTGGGATTCAGATTCACATCTTTTGGATTTCTCTTCTGCTTTTAAAGCAGAGCATCTGCCCTCATGCTTCCACACATAGACCTGTGCCCCCAAAATATTTTAGGATATTAGCAATAACTGAAATAATTCAAGTTTTAAATATATGCATTGATTCATATAGGAAGAACACATTTTAGCTTGGTAAAGAAATTCGCTGCCTTAGAATATTCACATTTGTAATTCTGCTCTTCTAGAAACAACAAAATAACCTCTTGATGTGGGTAATTAACGAAATCATAAAACATTCCCACAAATGGCATCTGCAGAAACAAGGTGAAATGAAGAGCTGTCATTGGAGCCAACCCCATTTGAAACTCATTTCAAAACATTTAACCAAAGGGAGATAAGGGAGAGATGCGTGCCTGTTAGTTGCAGGATCATTTAACTAACAGCAGTGTGCTTCCAAATTAAACCTTCCATTTAGAAATGCTGAGTGTGTGTGTGTGTGTGTGTGTGTGTGTGTGTCTGAGCGACTCTCTGGTTGTATGAGCAAGTTGCATTAATGATCTGGAAGTAGGTTTTTCAGCTCTTTTAAAGAAGGCAGCCTGTCTTCCCTGGTTCTATGAACACTGTCCATTAGGGACTTATGTGCTGTAAAGAATAACTTGGGCAGATCTCTCAACCTCTCTGGGTCCTGGTTTCTTACTTTGTAAAATGGATCCTGTGAACTTGTGAGGGAGATAGACAAGTAAATAGATAAAATATGGCAGTGTACTTTTAGGTGTGTGCCAGAACCCCACCAGAGTGGCTAAAATGAAATAGACAAGGAGAGCCTTTGGAGCAAAGAAACTCTCACACACTGTTGGTGGGCATGTAAATCAGTACAGCCACATTGGAAAGCTGTTTAGCATTATCTACTAAAGACAAAAGAACACATACCGGATGACCCAGTACCTCCATCACCAGCCATATGCCAACAGAACTGTGTATATACGTTCAACAAAAAGACTTGCACAAGAATTTCACAGTAGCACATAGACCCCAAAGAGCAAGACAAAAATAATCTATGATAAATTGGAAAAATACTCGTATATCAATGTATAGTCACTTAATGGAATACTGTAGAGCAATGAGAAAAAACGAACTCCAACAACACGGATACATCTTACAAAAATAATATTGAACCAAAGAAGCCAGGCACAGGAGAGTATGTACTATATGAGTCTTTTTATAGAAAGTTACAAAATAGAGAAAACCAATCTTTTTGTTAGAAGTCAGGATAATAGTGACTATCAGAGACTTTGGTGGTAGGGGTGGGGATGGTCCCTGGAAGGGGAATGCTCCTGGCATTTTTATAGTATTTTATTTCTTGACCTGGGTGCTGGCTGCATAGGTGTGTTCACTTTATGAAAATGCATTGAGATGTATCTTATGCTTCTCATTCAATTGTGTGGCATACGTCGATATGTTAAAAAAAAAAAGAAGCATTCACAGAATACTGTATGGTTACCAAAAAGGGAGATTTAATCCAGAACTGAGATAACCAAAGAAGGCTTTTTGGAGGAGGTAGTTCTTAATCTTTATCTCTTTACCATATATCCTTGACCCTGTACCATATATACATTGGAATATGTTTTAGTTGGAAGCTCTTTCCATTGATCTGGCTTTCAATTTTTCTTTTGTATGTGAGTATCACAGGTTTAAAATTAGGAATGTTAGATCAAGCATCTATTCATTACTCTTCATTTTAAAACTTTCCTCAGCTGGTTTCATCTGTTTATTCATCCACATGGACTTTAGAATAATCTTGTCAAGGTATATAAAAAAATACCCCTCCCATAGGAATTTTTATTGGGAATTATATAAATTATAGAAATGACATTAATTAGGTAAGAAATAACTACCTTGACAATATTTAGTTTTATCAACCAGGAACAGGGTTGGCATCCCTACTGCTCAACCCATTTAAATTACATTTTCTTCTCTACAGGATGCTTTTGATAAATGCTTCACCCCCTGAGCCTATCTCAGACTGACCAATTGACTCTGGTCATTGCAAAGGCACAATATCATTGCAAAAAATAAATGTGGTTTTTTTTTTCTTTTTTTTTTCTTTTCAATTTTTAGATTCAGGAGAGGTAGACATAATCAAGAGAGGGGACATCTTGAATTGAGGAGAAATCTGCTTGTGAGCAGTTATCTGGCCTAGAGATAAGGCAGTGACTAAGAGAATGGTGGGGTACACCATCTTTCTGCCAATTTCCAGGGTAGAATGTACAAGACAGACAGGAAAGTTTAGAATAGGGGAAGAGGTGACTCATCATTGAGGCAACATCATCTGCCTGCCTATTTATCTATCTCTAGAGCTATTCAATTATTTTTGCCCTAAGAGCTGAAGATAGGAAATGGTGCAAGAGGACTGAGTCCCACTATGTCTCAGTATCAATGCCTGGTAATCAGGATGCTCCTCAATAATTTAATCCATGAGACCAGATGGATTTTCAATGAATCTATTCTAAGAATCATACCAGAGGCACAAATTGATGCAATGTAAGTAAAGGGACTCTTGAGTCTAGTGGCTAGTTCCAGGCTCAAAAATTATAACCCTACTTGTGCGAGGAACACTGCACAATGGACAAAGGTATTCCTTAGCCATTATATCACTTCACAGCCCTCTGCCCCCAAAACCCTAGTTCTTGACCAATAATCCTTTGAGACAGAGAAAGAGCCAGGGCGGGGCTAATTGCATCAGTCTGCAATGGGTGAAATGAACTCAGAGAGGTTGAACAACTTGTCCACGTTCCATGCATAGTAAATGGCAGAGCAGAGGTTAGAACCCAGGTCTGTCTGAGTCAAAGCCCATGCTTTTCCTGTATATTGTACAGCACATCTTTTCAAGTCTCTCGATTCAAGAGTCCAGATAATGTTCTGCTACAGAGAACAACTTAACTTGGCAGTGATCATTCTTGTTTGTATTAGTACCAAAGGCAGCATTAAAAACCATTTGATAAATAGTCATTTCAGTTCATAGTCTGAAATTAGAACTGTAAAGTAATTTCCTCTCCCAGTTTTAGGGACAGCTTCTTGCTGTGACTAATGTTAGTGGGCTTTCAATATTATCATTAAAGTAGAGAATCTTGCAAATCAAACAGTGACTCATTGTAAGTGAGTAAGAAACTAAATAATGCTGTGATGTGTCACAGATGTCAGGGGGCTCAGGAAGTCTAGACTCCTAAATGGGTTGTTTTCTCCCATAGACTGAGCTCATCTTCTCCAGGTAGTGTAGATCATATCTGGAACCAGGAAGTCTATACCCTGGGGAGAGCAAGTGGCTGGCTTGCTCTGTGTCATACCTTATTGCCTTATCCTCAAGAGCAAGGATCAGAAAACGACTGCCCCCAGGCCAAATATGGCCTACCCCATTTTTATAAATAAAAATTTTCTAGAATGCAGACACACTCATGGGTTCACTATTGTCTATGGCTGCTTTCTTGCTACAATGCAGAGTTATAGTTGCCAGAGAGACAGTATGGCCGTTAAAGCCGAAAATATTGATTATCTGGTCCTTTACAGCGTAAGTTTGCCAACTGCTACTCAAGACTCTTTGGCAAATGCAGTCGTTAAAATGCCTGCTTTAAAAAAGGATTGGTCAAATATATATCAACTTTGGAGAAGAACTGGAACACAAGCAAATTATCATAAAAGGGTATAGCATAGAACACATCAGGCAGATTAAAACCTTAGTACAAAACCTCGAGTTTTGACTTTTCCAGGCTTATTTTTTTCTTTGTGGGCATTTTTTTTTTTTTTTTTTTTTAAATTGTTGTTCTTGGCAGGGCTCTCTAAGGATCTGTCTGGGTGGCAAGCTGCTCAATATGATTCCTCTCAGTATGTTTGGGAACAATCTATCCTGCACTCTGAAAAGGGTTATTAGTAGTTTACCTTAATTACCAGAGTCATCTGCCAAAAAAGAAAATGAATATTTGCTGGTTTCAGCTTTTGCACATATGGAAGTTTCTGAAGTCATTAACGTTTTCCCCCCTTTCTTTTCTTACACAGCTGAAGTGAGTGACAGAATGAGATTGGGATTTTGTAATTGATTTTTAAAGCTGGTTTTAGGATGAGCCGAGCACCCTTTCAAATGGAAAGCCGGCCTCCAGAGGTGGACAACCTCGTCTAAAAGAGTCCATGTGGGGTTCTTGAAATAGGCTGCAACCACATCATGTTTATTTTTTCTGCTTTGTAGAAATGGACTCATCATCCAAAAAGCCTCTGACTGAATGTATCCAAACATTTACTGCAATAAAGAAAGAACTAATAGCTAAATACAGGGGAAAAAAAATAATGGTCTAAAGGCCCATACCGGGCAGTTGGAATTTAAATTCAAGCTCTGGCACAAATACCCCCTCGTCTAGAGCCTGGCAGGAGGATTATCTCTCTTTGCTTGAAGGGTAATTTAGCTGTCAGCGTTTCCTTCTCACACTTCACTGTTCCTTTTCTATGCGACTTTTTAATTTCTTGCTATGAGTAAATCATCTGTTTTTTTTTTAAACACAATCCATCTTTGTAAGATTTAACTGTTTTGCTTTGCTTATATCTCACAGATACTTAGTTGCTTTGATTATGTTTTTCCCAAGCTTAGTGAACCCCCTTTAAGACAAATGTGGAAATGCAAATGAGAAGACAGAACCAAAGGCAAGAGACCCTTCCCACCCCCCAATCTTGTCTAGCCCTTTACAAAACACTTCACAAATCTGAGGAAGAGGCAGTAGAAAAATCATGTGGTTGATGAAATACAGTTGAAATGCCAGTGCCAAATGACCAGAACACAGTGTGAGAAGCCTGGAACCCTCTCTTCAAAAGCTTTGTTGAAGGAAGAAACTTAAAAAAAAAAAAAAAAAGGCAAACCCCAAACCTACGGATGAGTGATGCTGCTAAATGAGCTGACAGCAGAAGTAATTTAAAAGAGGAAAGCTTGAGCCAATGTTCAAATACGAGGGGAAGAAGAGCCTCTACATAGTCAGTTGGGGAATGAGGGAAGAGACAGAAAAGAAGCCAGAGGACCAAATTCTGCAAACATTAGCGATTTATAGAGTACCCACAAAGTGAGAGTGCATAACAAATAAAAACAGACAGAGGAGTGAATTGCTGAACATTCTGTCTAGGTATACTAGGGAAAAACCCTTACACTTTCTTTAGACTTACAGACTCGGGCCAAAAGAGCCTGCAACTTCTGAAAATCAAGGAGCTGCAGGGGAATAACAACTAGGATTGGAAGGAAAGTCAGAAAGAAACGTTAGGCGTTTGTAGAGCCACCTGAGTATACGGAGGCTCAGGAGAATGCCCTCTTCAGACCACGTCTAACTTCTTACGGCCTGGAACAGTCCTGGGATCTGGCACTTTGTGAGCCCCTTTGGTGTAACTCAGCTCAGGTGCTGTGTCACTACTCTGGGGAATAATAGCTCAGCATCTCAAGTGTCACCACTGCTCCCGATGATCCCAGTAATTCTTTCATCTCTGTACTCCTTGTTCTTCTAGCACTGTGCCCAGCTTATATTTTGATGTTTGAAAAACGAATTTACAGATGATGTAATACAGAATTGTACAGCTGAAATCTATGTAATTTTACTAACAATTGTCACCCCAATAAATTTAAAAAAAGAAAAAGAAAAAAAAAAAGAGAAAAATGTGTGATGTTTGAATGAACAACCAAATGCTTTAGGAAGAAATGACAGTCAGTAAGCACGGTGGTTAAGAGCACCAAACAGAGGTACAAATTCTGGTTGTATCACTTACCAGCTGTGTGACCTCTGGCATGTTTATTATGTTCTCTGACCTTTGGTTTTCCCATCTATTAATATATGTAATGATTCCAACCTCATAACGTTGTGAAGATTAAATGTAAGAGTGTTTACAGCATGCCTGATACAGTGTCTGGGACGTAAAAACCATTAAATACATGGTAGATATTGTTAGATAATAAAGCATTACACCTCCCATGGTATTTGCAATTTAACAGAACAACTTAAAGGGAAATAGTTCTGCTATTGGAGTTGAAGAAAATGTCATAATAGGAAAGGATGAGGGGTTGAAAGAGAGTTGGGTGTCAACCTCCAATCAGGTCAGGAAAGGTAGTTTCCTTACAGTGACCGATACAGTGACTCCTAAGGTGAATGTGGAGACGTGCTGTGTAGCATTGGGATGGGTCTGAGCTTAAACAAGTCTATAGAATCAAGGAGCATGGCTCTGGGCTAGTTCCTTAAGCTAATTCAGCCTTGGTTTCTTCACTTAAAAATGAGAGTGTTAGACTACTAGGTTGTCTTTAACATCTCATAGTTCTAGGATAAACTTAAACTGCCACAGATTTTAAAGGGTATGTTAATAAATCCAACAGATCAATGACAGAACTAGAATTGGAATGCTGTCTTTTTACCCCTGAACTAGCACTGGTGGCAAAGGGCACTTATTCCCTCATGCGTTCTTCACATAATTAGCCTAAAAGTGTTTGAGAGATGATGAGGAATGAGCCAGGAATCCTTTTCTCTTACCCAACTTGATACTTTCCAAAACATGCATTACTATTAGATTGATGGAAAAAATATTGCCTCTGTCCTCATGGTCCTCAGGCTCAGATAGTTACTAGAATTCAATCTTCAGAAAGACAATGCCCCATGTTCTGTATACTATCACGCGCAAGAAGTAGAATAATCATTAAAAAATAATCATCTTCAATTTTTGATGGTGCTCTGTTTGCAATTTTATTATTCATAGGTGTTAACTTTGCAATTGCAAAGCATGTTGTTGGTATTTTGGGTGGATTCCGACATCAGATTTGGTTTGCCAATAAAAGGGATGAACATGTCAAGGAAAATAGAGGACAATGAAAATGGATAGCATCCCATTTGGTTTCTATAGCTAATAATCTTGTTCAGAGCACAATATATTTGAATACTGTAATATAATTTCCACATTAAAAGCATGTTCCAGTCAAATAAAAAATTAAGTAAATAGAGCAGAGGCATACAGTTCTACTAATCTGGCAATGTCATAAATTTAATGATTTTAGCAGCTCAAGGAAAATAGGTATTGTTGTAAAACTTCACATCTCAATGTGTTATTGCCTCTAACAGTGATATTTGTCATTTATCTGACACGAAAGGTGTGAATTGCACATTATAGGAGTGGAAGGTTTTGCATAAAATAAAACAAAGCCTCTTTCTCCAAGGCTTACTCTCTGAAAGTGTGCAAGTGACTCATGAGAATGTGTCAAAAAGGCAGTGAGAGTCATGGGGCTAGTATATCTGGAGTAGGCCTTGGAAAGGATGTATCTTTCTTAAGGGGAAGCCAGAAATGTAAATGTGCAAACTGTTAAACTTCTAAAATGAAGTAAGTTTTAGAAAAATCTGTGATCTTCTTTGGCCACAAATCATTCATGGTGCACAATGTCCTCTGACACCTATACATTACTGTACAATCTCTTCCAGCATCGAGCAAAACTTTGGAAGAATAATGGAAAGGCACACATTTTAATCTCTGATTTATCTGTGGGAGAATAAGCATCCAGGGATATTTCTTAGTAAGTTAGTGAAGATTTTGTGATAAATCTTATACTCATCACTGTAGATTTAAAGATATTACTCATTTTATATGTGATAAAACTGGTCCAGGATGTCAAACAGAAATGAAACTTGCTTAGGAAGAGTTTATGCTTCTTACGTTGTCTCTCCTCTCCTCTAAACACCAGAATTTTTAGAGCAATTGTCTTTTGGGTCTGATCACTATCAGCGACAGCAGTAGAAGCAGGATCCCCAATTTCTGGTACTACTCTCTTATTTGGAGTGGGTTTTTTTTTCTTTTAACATAGAACTTTGAAAGATCACCAATGATTATTTGAGAATGGCTGAATCTACACTAAGGAAAGAACGATACAGTCTACATAACAGTACATTAAGCTGCAAATAAATTACACTGATCAACGCAGCACCATAGTCTAGACCAGGGGTGTCCAAACTGCGGCCCATGAGCCAACTGCGGCCTGCAATCCATTTTTAATTGGCCCACAGCAAATTCCAAAAATATATTTAGTTTACTCAAATAAACCAGCTGAGGCAATACGTACTTCACCTTGAGTGAGTGGCCAAGCTGTTTGTGTATTTTACTGCATATGGCCCTTGGTGAAAAACATTGAAAAAAGTTTGGACACCCCTGGTCTAGACTCTAGAGCTATTGGTATTTTCTACCAATCCATCTACACTGAGGTATTAATAAAATGCCTAAGGGCAACATCCTGGTTCTGTTTGGCTCCTTTTCTTCTGATATCCAAGCTGATATACGAAACAGACTTATCAGTCTTTCAGTCTGTAAATTTTTAATAATTAGATTTAAAGCATGAGGTCTTCATCAACTGCCTTTTCATAACATTAGTTATAGTCCTGTTCCTATTAGTTACTGCATTACTATGTAATACTGGAACTTTAGTAAATTGCCATTTTGCAAATGTTCCTGCCTTTAAGGCTGTCTGAGGATGGGAGAGAACAATCTTTGCACTGAGAATGATCTTATTCTGGCTTGTCCATTGTGCTGAAGTCATGGGCCCTATGATATGACTTCTCAATGGTTCGAGAAAAGCAGCATAGTAGTGGAAAGTACATCATTCAGAAAGGTTACAAGTCTATATTTGTTACTCTCTACAGTAAAACTTAAGTTTCTTCAGTTCTGTCCTCTTCTAAAATGGAATGACTAACATTTCATGAGCTTTCATAGATTTAAATGAGATAATGAGTGTTAAAGTACCTTGTTTAGAGCTTAGCATTTAGTAGACATTCAATAATTGGTCTCACTTTTTGTCCATTTCTGTTTGGCCTGCATATAGACACTGAAAAGTAAAGGAAGGTTCTGAGAGGTGATCTTTTGTGTTTTCTTCCCCCATGGTGCAGAATAAATTTATATTTGCCAGATAAATTCTAGCTTCATTTAAAATGGAGGTATACATATATGCTGAGTGAAATAAGTCAGACAGAGAGAGACAAACACCATATGATCTCACTTATACGTGGTATCTAAAGAACAAAATAAACAGCAGCAGAAACAACAACAACAACCAACTCCCAGAACAGAAACAGAATCATAGATACAGAGAACAAACTGATAGTTATGAGATGGGAGAGAGGTTGGGGAGGCTGGGTGAAAAAGGTGAAGGGATTAAGAAGTACAAATTGATAGTTACAAAATAGTCATGGGGATGTAGAGTACAGCATAGGACATATAGTCAGTAATATTGTAATCATTATGTGTGGTGTCAGGTGGGTACTAGATTTATCAGGGGATCACTTTATAAATTATGTGTGTCTAATCACCACACTGTACACCTGAAACTAATAAAATAATATTGACTGTCAACTATAATTGAAAAATTAAAAAATAAAGGAAAAAAATGAAAAAAAAAATAATTAAAAAAAAAAAACCAAGAAAAGAGAATTCCTGTATAATAGCTGATTCCATATCTTAGAACAGAAACAATTTTTTGGTTAGAATCTGGAAACTTTGCTGTTGCCAAAAGGTGAGGCTATTTTCAAAAGTATCATAGATGCTCTGCTGAAAATACTCCTTTTAAGAGTCTTTTAAAAGCCCTCTCATTGTCCATGTAATGACAATTTATGCAACAATGTACTATATGAATACTTCTCTTGCCACTCCTCCTTTTACTATGAGGGAGTCATGACAACCATCAGCTTATTAAAACATTGGAAAATACTTTAAGTCAATAATAACACGAGAGAGAAAAACACGAAGTACATAAAAGAGAGGATGAATAAAAATAGTTTTCCCCTTGTCGTAAATAAATAAATTAATTAAATGGAGGCATATAAGGAGAAATCTTGTGATAAAATGATAAAGAAATATGTCAATTATATCTCAATAAAGAAAATAATTATAAGTATAAAGAATGGAAGCTTATCTTACTAAACAAAAAGTAGGATGTGTTAAATACTTGTGGCTAAATTGTATATTTTTGCAGTGGTGTGATTAATTCCACAGACCACTCTGAGAATCATTTAGGTAGGGCAAGAATATGGGAAACCTCATTTTCCCTGACTCTTAGGGGAAAGTTTCTGGTTCATTGTCAAATGTACATATTCAAACATCTTAGCTCAGACTTTTAGTTGTTATGGACAGTGATTTCCCAACATCTGGTCTTTGGAGTTGGTAATACTGTCCCTGTTTTCTTCCTTTTTTAATATTAAAAATACAGCTAACATATAATATTATATTAGTTTCAGGTGTACACCATAGTTATCCAATGTTTATATACCTAAAGAAATGATCACTATGATAAGGCCAGCAACCATCTGATACCGTATCACACTATCACAACTGATTATATTCCCCATGCTGTACATTACATCCCCATGACTTATTTGTTTTATACCTGGAGATTTGGACCTCTTATTCCCCTTCACCTTCCCCTCCACCTTTTTAAATTTATCAATTACAATTGACATTCAATATTATATTAATTTCAGATGTACAGCACAGTGATTAGACATTTATATAATTTAAGAAGTGATCCCCCTGACTAATCTAGTACTCACCTGGCACTATACATAGTTATTACCATATTATTGACTATATTCCCTATGCTTTACTTTGCATCACCATGACTATTTTGTAACTACCAATTTGTACTTCTTAACCTCTTCACATTTTTCACCCTGTGCCCCAACCCCCATCTATCACCCCAACAAATATAATGCCCATCTGACACCATACATACTTATTACAATGTTATTGACTGTTTCTGTTGTGCTAAACTCTACATCCCCATAACTACTTTGTAGCAACCAATTGGTACTTCTTAATCCCTTCCCCTTCTTTTACCCACACCCTCAACTTCCCTCCCATCTGGCAACCATTAAAATGTTTTCTATGAGTTCATTTCTGTTTTGTTTGTTAATTTTGTTCTTAGATTCTACATATAAATGAAATCACATTGCATCTGTCATTCTCTGTCTGACACTCCGCTCAGCACAACATTCTCCAGGTCCATCCATGCCTCCACAGATGGCAAGAACCCATTCCCTTCCATGGCCAAGCATTAGTCCATTGTATATATGTACCATCTCCTTTTTATCCATTCTTGCATCAATGGACAGCTAAGCTGCCTCCGTGTTTTGGCTATTGTAAACAATGCTGCAATGAACATATGGATGTACAGGTCCCCTCAAAGTAGTGTTTTGGGTTTCTTTGGATAAATGTCCAGAAGTGGGATTACTGGGTCCTTCATTCTTTCTTCTTATAGCCTTTGTTTTAAAGTCTATTTTGTCTGTTATAAGTATTGCTACTCCAGATTTTTTTTCCTTCAATTTTTGTGAGATATCTATTTTCATCCATTTGCTTTCTGTCTGTGTGTGTCTTTCAGTCTGAAGTGAGTCTCTTGTAGGCAGCATATGTAAGGGTTATGTTTTCTTATCCATTCATCCCTGCTATGTCTTTTGATTGGAGCATTTCATCCATTTACATTAAAAGTAATTGTTGATAGATACGTAGCTATTGCCGTTTCATTATTCATAATTTTGACTTTTTTTTTTTTTTCATCTTAAAGAAGTTCCTCTAAAATTCCTTGTAATACTGGTTTGGTGGTGATGAACTTTAACTTTTTCTTGTCTGGAAAGTTCTTTATTTCTCCTTCAATTTTAAATGATAGCCTTGCTGGGTAGGGTTGTCTTGGTTTTGGGTCCTTGCTTTCCATCACATTGAATATTTTGTGCCATTGTTTTCTGGCCTGTGAAGTTTCTGTTTAAAAATCAGCTGACAAGCTTATGGGGGCTCCCTCATAAGTTACTAGTTGTCTTTCTCTTGCTGCTTTTAGGATTCTCTCTTTGTCTTTAACCTTTGCCATTTTAATTATAGTGTGTCTGGGTGTGGACCTGTTTGGCTTCATCCTATTTGGGACTCTTTGCACTTTCTGGACTTGTATGTCTATTACCTTCACCAGGTTAGGAAAGTTTTCAGTCATTATTTCTTCAAATAGGTTCTCAATCTCTTGCTTTCTCTCTTCTCCTTCTGATACCCCTATGATGTGACTGTTGTTATGCTTAATTTTGTCCCAGAAGTCTCTTAAACTATCCTCATTTTTTTTGATTATTATTATTATTTATTTTAATGTTCTGATTGAGTGTTTTCTGCTACCTTGTCTTCCAAATCGCTGATTTGATCCTCTGCTTTATCTAGTCGGCTGTTGATTCCTTCTAGTATATTCTCAGTTTAGTTACTGTAGTCTTCACTTCTGACTGGTTCTTTTTTATGGTTTCTATGTCCTTTTTTATGCTTGCAATACATTTGTTGAAATTCTCACAAAGTTCCTTGAGCATCCTTATAACTGTTGTTTTGAACTCTGTTTCTGGTTGGTTGCTTGCCTCCATTTCATTTAGTTCTTTTTCTGGAGCTTTGTTCTGTTCTTTTATTTGGGACATGTTTCTTTGTCTCCCCACCATGGCTTCCTCCCTATCTTTGTTTCTATGTATTAGGTAGGGCTGCTATGTCTCCTGATCTTAGTAGAGTGGCTTTGTGTTGTATGTGTTTTGTTGGGCTCAGTGGCACATTCTCCCTGGTGACCTGAACCAGGTGCTCCAGGAGTGTCCCTTGTGTGGGTTGTGTGTGCTGTCCTGTTATTGTTGAGCTTTGACTGCTATTGGTACGTCAGTTGGTGGGATTGACCCTCAGGCTGACTGACTATGGGCTTTGGTCACATCCATAGCTTATCGGCTGCTGTGTGGGAGGCTTACCACACTGAGTGGGATTCACCCCAGTGGGTTCTGGTGCCTGTCAGACCACACTTTGTGTGTGCCACTTGTGGGCTAATTGGTGGTGCTCTGCTGTGGCCTGAAGCCAACCTTTATACAAGGGCTTCTTGGGAGGGGCTCCGGTGCAGGGTCAGGTCAACCACTGTCCATGACTGGCCAGGGGCTACCTGGTAGGTGCTGTAAAGTGATCTGTAGTTGTTTGCTGCCTGTGCTAAACCTGGAGGCACATGAGAGAGCCCACAGTGTGAACTGAGGACAGCTGCCACCAGAACCAGACCTGGAGTAACTCTGCAAAAAGCCAGAACACTCAGAGGCCTGCTGCCCCCTGCCAGCTCCCTTAAGGTTCAGCCACTGATAAAGCCTCATGCAGTATGCGAGTTAAGTGAGGTAAGATGTCAGGGAATCAATAGAATGGCAATATTTATGGTCAATAGGTTAATACAGACTCTGGTTTGCTGCCAGTGCTAATCCTGGAGTAACTCAGCAAAAGTCTCAGAGCACACGGAGGCCAGTTGCTGCCCGCCTGTTGCTGGTGGACTGCAATAGTTTTCCAAGGAAGACTGCAATGAGGGAGGGGCTGGCTGATCGAGGAGAAAGTGTCTCTAATGGTATCTGAGTTGGGTTGGGTAGGGTCCCAGCTGAGGCAATAGGGCAGAGCAGTGAAGCTTATTAGACCAATCAAATTCAGATTTGGCCTGTGGGGGTGGGCTCGACATAGGAAAGATATTGCCTGCTTGCTGGCTGCAGGCGGGAAGGACTGCACACAGGGAAAATGATGACTGTCCTCCAGTCCTCCCCCTGTAGCCACGCACCTCAGTCTGCTCCCTGAATGTCTCCAAGGCCCCTTGAGTCACTGTCCCTTTGCTGGAGCCCAGATGAGTGCCTGTGAGTGAGTGAGTCTGTGCGCGGCTATTTAAGAGGATGTCTGGGTTTCCCACAGCCTTTTGTCCCACCCAAATGGTCAGAATCCCCACTGTTTTTCATAGCCAAGTGTTGTGGGGGCTTCTCTTACCAGCACCAGTACTTTGGGCTGGGGAGCCTGGTGTGGGGTGTTGGGTCACTCACTCCTCCAGGGAGAACCTTCATGGCTGAGATATTTCTCCTGACTCTCAACCACCACAGGGAGGTTTGGGGCCCATTTTGTCTCTCTACCCCTTCTATTACTCTTGACATGACCTCTTCTTTACATTTTTAGTTATAGAACTTCTGTTCGGCTAGACTTCAGATGTTTCTCCAGGTTGATTGTTCTATAGTTCAGTTGTAATTTTAATATGTTCATGGAAGGATGCAGGCGCAGTGTTTATCTACTCCGCCATTTTTTTTCTTCTTGAACCCTTTTCATGGTTGACTTAATAAATAGAAAAAAAAAACTGCCAATGAGAGGGAGAGATAACAAAAATAGTGCTCATTCAGTTACATCAAAGATTATTATTAATTTAAAATATCTTAAGCTCCTAATTGCAAAGAGAACTTTTGCAGCACTCTTGTTTTACCTTTTCTTTTTTAATGAAAAATTTAAGAGTATTTGGCATGGTGACAAAGGCATAGTTTGAAACCCTAGTGTCATTGGTTGAAACTGTCAGAGCCATCTCAGCAAAATGAAAAGGATGCTTGGGCTGCTTTGCTTCAAATAACACAATAGTTGAGAATACTTCCATGTTATATGAATAAATTCTACATAAATTTACACCTCTTGAATCCTACACACATAATACCTGGCTGATAGACTTTAGACTTTGTGTCTAAAATCAAAGCAGCTGCTACCGTAGAACATGAAGAAAAAAACCCTGGCATTTATTTTTCAGTGATCTTGACATGCAGGATTATGAGTAGACATGAAAATATCTACCCAGCCATAGATAACCAGCTGTCAGCAGCTGAGAAATAACCTGGCAGAAGAAGTTTCATTAGTGACTTGAGAGAGTGACATAGTTGAATTCTCAATTAGATTTTGGATAATGAAAACTGACATGTATACCTTCATGTTCCCTAAAAAATGTGGAAATAAACATTTGCATGTCACCTGTCCACATCCCATTCCCAACTTCTCCTGTCCAATAACAAGGAAACCCAGGACAGCAGTGGGTGAGCTGTTGGCAGCCTGGTTAAGACCAAGAAATCCAGAGCCAGAGGGTCTGACTGGGTTTGAATCTTGGCTTTGCCACCTACTAGCTTTGGCAGAGTTTTCTAAACCTGTTTTTGTGCCTTACTTTCCTCATTTCTAAAATGGGCTCAAAACAAAGCAAAACAAAACAACAAAACAACTGGCTCATAGGGCTGTTGTGAGGGTTAAATAAATCAAAAGGTATGAAGTGCTTAGGAGAGTTCCTGGCATGTAATAAGTGCTAGGTTAGTGTTAGCTTTGCTATAAGGGGATTGTGGTCCAAGCGTTGTGTTTAGATACTCCAGACAGGAGAGGAATCAGAACACTTTGCTTGCAGTAACAGCAACCTTAACCGAAATTGGCTGAAACAATAAAGGGAATTTATTAGCTCATGTATTGGAGAAGTTGAGAGGAAGAGCAGGTTTGGGGTAAGACTTGGTCCAGTGTATCAGTGATGTCCTCAAGGAATCAGACACCCCATTCCCTGCATTATGTCTTGTTTTTGTCTTCCATCCATGATGATATTAGCTTCTTTCCAGGACTGGCTTGCCTCCAGATCCCTAGATGGCTATTAGCAGCCACCATGACCCTATGCTTCCTCATTCACATCTAGTGGGAGAGTGTTCTTCTTCTTAGTGGTCCCAGGAAGAGTGCTGAGAGTGTCAAACAGAAAGTGCAGTAGGGGAGAGAGACTGATCTCAATTCTGCTGAAACAAAAGACCGGAGAATTTTTAAGTGCAGGGATGAGCTAGTGGAAAAGTACTGCAGGACATTACGGTAGAAGGGAGGTCGGTCAATGGGATCTACATCATCTGTGTTTGCTAATTGGTCCTGATCAAAGTGGACTCCTACCTTTTTGGGAGACAGGGGTTCTATCTTTCTTGATGATTACATTCCAAAGAGATGGCTCCCAGGTCTATCAGAAAGACATTTCTGGGTTGTAGAAGATTTGCATCTTGAAGGGGCAGGGAAAGAATTTAGAACTGAAAGTCTTTTAAAGCAAAGAAAAGGGAGGAAACAAGAAAAAAAATCTCTAAGAAAAAGCTCTAAGAAAAGGAGGTCAGGGGCAGAGAGTCATGCAGCATGTCTAAAGGTTAATGAAGCTGAGGGGAATGTTAAGGCTGTTTTGGTCAAGAGCTGCTCTCATTGGACCAGTTGAGGCCACAGCCCACCTCCAAATCACTCACTTCAGGTAGGGCTTACCTTAAGACACAAGCCATGCCCCTCAAGCTGGGGGTGGGGGGAAGCCTCATTCCCTGGAACCACATGGATCTCCAGGGAAAAGGAGGAGTGTGGGGGAAGGAGGAAGGGAGCAATAGATATGCTGGGGAAGCAATAACAGTGTCCGTAACAGGGGATCTTTGTTCACGGCCTTTGGTGTCACTTGCAAAGGGTTTTGTCTTAGTTCTGAGAGAAAATGAAGGATCATAATGGTGATACAGGAACGTTCCTGGGAAGCATTTTTTCTTGCTCTGATCCACTGTGACCAAGACATCCTTCCAGAGGAGCCTCCACCTCTGGAGGAACCACAGGAGCAGGTTAGGCTGCTGGGAACACATCTGTTTACTTGCCTCCTGCCAACTCTGGCATTTATTCTTTTATATCCTTTTAAGAACACATGACAAAGCTAGAAAACAGGGTGGAAAGATCTGGAAGCAGAGCTTTCCGGAAAGACTCTGGGAGAGGTCAGAGAAGCAGGTGTGTGAGCCGCCAGAGCCAGGTTGGAATCTGGCTCCTTCACGTAGCAGCGTGATCCTGGACGAGCTGCTAACTCTCCCTAACCCTTGTTCTTTTACATATAAAACGGGAATAATCGCAGCATCTTCTTAATAGGATAGTTGTGAAGATTAAATGAGATACTAGATGAGCACCCTTTTGCACAGAATAAATGCTTAATAAATTTTAACTGTTATCATTTTACTGTTGTTACTCTACTGGTAGTAGCAGCAGGGGTCCTCAGCAGGAAGATATCCTGACCCTCTTGAGATGGTAAGTGAAACAGGACACATTGGGTACATGGTTAGGGCTCAGAGATTATTTTAGTTTCCATTTTTGTCTATTGGATTAAAATTTGTGACATGGCTTTCTATCAAGCAAACCTCTTGTTTCAATATTCTGGGTTGAGTAATTCCACTTGAGTAGGAATTATTTAGGAATCCTATATAATTATAATCCTATAATCCTAACAAAATAATTATAGACTTGCATAGAGATTTAGCAACAAGGCTATTCCTTGCAGTATCTTTGGGGGTGTGTGGGGTGTGTGTGTGTGTGTGAAAAAAATTGAAAATCACTTAAGAATTCAACAGTCCCAGATTGATTAAATCAGACATTGTAAGACATTGTATCAGTTACCACACTTTTGGCTACAAATAAAACAATTGCCCCCCTCCTCCATTCCTTTAAAGTAAAGTTTTTGGCTGAGGACACTTATTATCTAAATAACAGTAAGTGCAGAGGTAGGACAGGCTCCAGCTGTGGTATTTCAGGGTCTAGCTCAGTTTCTCTTGATTCTTCTTGTTTGGACCTTGCTGTGTTGGCTTCATTCTCAGGCACCACTTCCAGCATCCCAACTAGATAGAACAACCTCCAGGAAAGGAGCCAAGTTTTCTTTCTTAGAGGTGCCCAGCTGATCCTTTCTCTCCCAGCGTAATATGCTAAATGGAAAAAAAAAAAAAAAAGCAGATTATAAAACTAAAGGGCAAGTTTCTCTGCCTCTTTTCAAGAAATATTTGCCAATTCTTGTTTATTTTGTTTTCCAGAAGGACTTTAGAATTAACATCAATTTTCATAAAATATCCTATTAGGTTTTGATTATTTTGAATTTATAGATTCATCTGGGGAGAAATGGCCCTAAACGTTATTTTAATTTAGAAAATACCAAAGTAGTAGCATTGTTTATATTACTAAAAAACAGGACGGAATTTTCTATCTATCAATAGGAAAATGGATGAATAAAATATAGTACAGTCATACACTAGAATAATAGTTAAAAGGACTGAACTGGCAGCATTGGGTAGTGCTTAAAGGTATGACACCATTGATGTGAATTCCAAAAAGCACACAGTACAGAGCTCTCTGTGGTCCATGAATTCATGCATATGTATGTAAAAACCATAAAAAGGCATTAGAAGGATGCATCAAATTCATGACAATAGTCTCTAGGGAGTATTGAAGGAGAATGGGAACAAGGAGACTTCAACTATATCTATAATGCTTTATTTCTTTTATTTAAAAATATTTGAAACATGGTAGCCTCTGGGGGCAGAGAACTGGATGTCTGGGCAACAGTGGATCGGGGGAGATTTTTCACTATATATCCTTTCTTACCTTTTATATTTTGAGCCATGTGAATGTCTTACCAACTCAGCATAAATAAAATCATAACAAAGACTCTAAAGCACACAACTATATTCTAATAACGATCTATTCTCAGTAGGGCTTTTATTCTCTGTGTTTTCATATTTTAAAAATTTCTTTAGAAAGGAAAAATAATTGTAGCTTGCACCAAGGTGGTGGTGCAGGTGGTGCTGGTGGTGGTGGCTGGTGGCAGCTGAGGAGGAAGTGGAGATATGGAGGGTTGATGGAGGTTGTGAGTGCTATGTCTCCTGTGTGATATATATTCTCACATACTCTCTGTGTGAACTTTGCATGTGAAATGCGCTTGTTCCCCAATATGCCCAAATTCATACTCTTGTGCAAGAGTTTTGAAACTTGAGAAGGATGGCTATGTCTTAGGAGATTGCTTTGCACTCTTCTGTGTCCCTGGAGTGGTGATGCTTTGAGCTCCAGTCTCATTGGTTTTTCTGTCTGTATACTACCCACCACCATTTCATTCCTGCTAGATCACTCAATCTTGGACCATATTACATGACCGGATGAAAATCACGGATTTCTTTCACTTGCCCTTTGCTGTCTTAGCTCCCCTCCCCTTCTCCTTCCAAGAAAAGACCAGAAACTCTAGGCGGATTTTCATGAGAATAATGGTCAGAAGCCTAGAAGAATGAAAACTCTCCTGGAGTCTAGTGGGAGATAGGAGTGCCAACAGCTTGTTCCTTGAGGCCAAAAAGGAGAGCAGCCACTGAGGCACCAGGCTAGTAGGGATGGGTGGTATAGATGACAGAGGGGGATCTTTTGGGGAGGAGGAGAGAGGTATTCCTGGGAGTTTTAATGAGTTCTTGTGGATACCCTTTAATATTTGAAGGAGACAAGAGTTAAGATTAGAAGCTCCTGGGCTTTGCTTCTTTAAACACAATATTGCTCTGAGGTAATGTATGGCTTATATGCATTGTGATTATAATGGGCTGACCCTACAGGGCAGGCAGTAGTCATGTGGCCTTTTTTGGACTCATTTTATTACAAATGTAATTCCAGAATGTGGAACGCTAAGGATCCTTGTGCCAGGGTTTCAGCTGCACCTCTGTGTGGGTCCACAATGTGAGTTACTGCCTCCCTCATCTATCTTCATAGAAGGCAGAGGAGGCAGTGCCTAGAAAGCTGTGGGAACAGGAAATGAGGATAAAACACAGATGTACCAAGAATTCATGTCCTCTGTAAACAAACACAGCATACATATTAGTAGATACTATGAGGAGAAAAGATGAAAAGGAAAAAAGTGGGTGTTATAGGCTGAATGTGTCCCCCCAAAATTCACATGTTGAAACCTAATCCCTAATGTGATGGTATTAGGAGGTGGGGCCTTTGGGAGGTGATGAGATCATGAGAGGAACTCCCGTGAATGGAATGTAAAAGGGACCCCAGAAAGCTCTTCCTTGCCTCCTCCACCATGTGAACTTATAGAGAGAAGATGGCCATCTATGAACCAGGAAGCGGGCTCTCACCAGACACTGAATCTGCCAGTGCCTTGATCTTGGACTTTCAGCCTCCAGAACTGTGAGAAATAAATGTTGTTTAAGCCACTCAGTCTATGGTATGTTGTTATAGCAGCCTGAACAAAGACAGTGAGTCTCTCAGCAATTTATTTTTTGATTTTGCTCTTTTCCCATTGCCAGAAAATGTGTTTTTTTGGCCACATACTTCCCACCCTAATTCAGATGGACATTGTTGCCATGTTTGAAAACCACTTGAAACAATAATTGGTGTTATTCTGCAAGCACTTACTAACAATGACAAAACTATTTACATGCTGGGGATACTGTGCCAGAAAAATTTACTAAACAAGTTATATTGTTTTCCTTCCACAAAATCAGAGTTGCAAAGAGCAATATATTAGCCACTTTCTTTCCCAAAGAACATGAGCGATGATGTTCTGCTCCTTTAAAATTCATATTAATTACCTTAGACATTGGGTTTCCAAGGGAAAGACTCTTTACAACAATTTCTATATAGAACATGTTTCTGTGTTGAATTTACTTAAAAATATAGCCCCTACAGTTAAATTTTAATCATGTAAAAAATATATAGCAGGAGGCGGCTGGGACAAACACGAAAATGTTTTTCATTAATTTTCTCTGGGCATTGACATTCTGGGTGATTTTACTTGCTCATATTTCTTCCTGTTTTCTAATTTTTTTTTTTTTTGCAATCTGTAGTCATAACTTGAAAAATAAAAATAGTTTGTTTTTTTTTAACAGTCACTCTATAAGTTTTTTATATGCCATCTGATTGCAAGGATTTAAAAAAAATTATAAAGCAGAGATTCAAGTTGAAAATACCAAAATTTTAACAATGATTCTTATTGAGTTATAATCCTTCTTTATTTTATAATTATTCTGTAATGAACAGGAACTACTTTCATAATAGAAAAACTTATTTTAAGAATGAATTTATTAGACTTGATCCAAAGAAATGCCAAAAGGGTCAGGCTAGCTTAGCATTCTCTCTCCCACAGTGGCATTCTAGAATATTTTTTGAAAGGGCATGTTTTCCCCTGATATCAATCTTAGGAAGTTAAAGAACATATCCTAAACACCTCTAGTTTCATTTAATAACTGATTTGAATGTATTAGCCTCATATTTTTGGAAATCCTTCTTGAATCTCATTGTGACTTGACTTAAAGGAGAAAATGCATTTGTGCCTAACTTTAATAAAAGTTTTATAGAAAGTATGGCTGAATTAATGTCTAATTCCCAGTTACTAGGGAGCTCCAGCAGGGATACTGGTCATATGCACTTACCCTGGGAGAGAGTCAAGGAAGCTAGTCTCAGCTGCAATGGGGAAATCGTCGGTTTTCTCCAGGATCTGGGGGCTAACCACCAGTGAAAGAGGCAAGAGTGAGAGTGCAGACTGTAGCTGAGAAGGGAGGCAAGTTCAATATTCAAAAAGCAGTATTTGTGTCAGATCCAAAGGAGAGGCAGAAATCAGGAGAGAAGGAATAAGTTAGAATATAGGGTTTAAGCCAGCAGACCTTGGCCCAAATTTAGTTCTGCCACAAATCTAGCTTTGGGCAGGTCACTTAATCTCTTTAACCCTGTTTTCTCATCTTGAAAATAGTTATGACCTAGGTGTCAGCTTAGGTCATCCTATTCTTTGACCCTAAATCAGATTGGCTTCTGGGTAAAGTCCAATTCCCTCTCCTATCAGTTAGAATTAGGATTGGCTGTGACGAATAGAGACACAAAGACATTAGCTCAGAAAGAGAGTTTTTTTCTTTCTTGGCCATTAAAGTCTAGTGATGGACAGTCCAGGGCTGCATGGTGGCTCTGAGCACCAGGGATTCAGGCTGCTTCTAACTTTTCCCTCCACCCTTCCTCGGGTTCAGTGCCTGTTCTCATGGCCCCAAATGCTGTCCCAGCCATCACCCCAAACTCCAAGCAGCAGAAAGGAGGACAGAAGGAATAAGAAAAAGGGGGAAAAGGTGTATACTATTTATTTTTTATGGAAGTGGCCATTCACCGAGGCAGTCCCTTTCATAAGAGATCCTCTGATGCCCGCTGTTAAAAAGAATCCTTTATTCATTCTTCCATACTGGACTAACAATATTCGCCTTACAGTATTATTGCAGCATATAATACAGGACTTGGCACAACAGCATTTAGCAGGTAATCAAGATTTTGATTAGTAACTAATATTGATTACACCACGAATCAACTTACAGTAATGTATTAATACTAAATTATGATTTATTGCTGTGAAATTCAAACCAGGCTGGCAATAATCTCAAATTGCCATGGATATGTTCTCACTGGGCGCTGGCTGCATGGTGCTGCATGGTGCTGATGAAAGGTGCAAGGCCAGACCTGGCAAATATGGCTGTTAGTAACTCCCTGTTCTTAGTTTCATTTAGTCTTTTATAGAATTCTAAAATATCATTCATGTATGATTTTCTTTTACAATGAATAATTCTTACTCAGTAAATCAGATTTACTGAGAGCTAAATCTGGACTGGGCACTGAGTATTGTCTCATTGAATTCTCAGTCTTACGGGATAAGCATGGTTAGTCCCTTTGTGTTCCATGTGTGGAACTGAGGCTTAGAGAGAGGAAGTCATGTTTTCAAGGGCACCCAGGTAGAAGGTCATAGAGATGAAAACCAAATCTTCATCCCTTAACCACTGCACTGTGTGCCCCTCACTCCCCCCTGAATCCTTGTCACTGTCCTTACTATGGGTCCTATCTGTCTGTGGGTCCAAGGACACCAGTCAGCATCTGTGTTCCCAAATGTGAATGTGAGCTTAACCTTGTAAGGCCCAGTCTCTCCTGAGCATCAGATGCACTGAGCCCTGAGGGCAGGCTCTTAACACAGATGCCAGGTTCAGCTTCCGCTCTTACACTTTGCCCTTTGTTCCAGAATTTCACTTTTGAGTAGCTTGAAACCTCTCATGTTGCCATTATTTACTCTATATACAGTGTTTGTTTCCAATTTGCCAATTAAGCCTAGCATACTCTATGTGTTTAACACAATTTCCCTTGGCCAGAGATGTTTTAAAAGTTATTCAAATTGATACCAAGTGTTTATTTTCAATTCCTATTTTACATTGAGAACTTAGTAACAAGAAACCCATCACTTTTTGGGAAGGAACTTTTGAGACACCTTACAGAAACATATGCATTTGAGAAAAAAATCATTGAATACACTCAAACAATTAAGTTATGGTCGTGAGTTTGAAACATTTTATTTTAATTTTCTAAACTATATTTATATTATTTCTCCTGAATAAAAATTAAAATAATTCTGGTTGATCCTTAAGAATCTAAATACCCTCTAATGTCTTTTAGCTTAAAAAAAAAAATCAAAGTTTTTTCAGAGTATGTAGATTTATTATTACTGAGGATAATCCAAAATCTGTGCTATAGATTAAGAAAGCAATTGTTAAAAGCATTTCCCCAAACTATTTTGGAAAGAGGCAGTATCAAAAGAGTAAATGCATAGCCTCCTGAGGGGATAAATTCATGGATCTGACCGTGTTTTGTATGTGTATGCCAAAAGCAATCACATTTTTTAACAGCCTCATTTTAGGTGTGGAATTGTCTAATAGTCTTTAAAAAGAATGTTTTAGTTAACTGCTGTTACATCAATGCAGCATGCAGTCTTAGTAGCATACAAGAGCAAGCACAGCACCTGTTTAGCTCATGGGTGTGTAGGTGAGGTGGGAGTCAGCACATCTGGGCTGGGCTCAGCTGGGTGTCTACTGCCAAGTTGCAGTCTCTGAGGTGGCTCTGCTTCTCACTGAAGGCCTGGGTTACATCAGCCATATGTCTCTCATTCCCCCCTGGAACAGCCACCCAGCTCCATCTAGAGCAGCAAGTTCTTCCTGTGGCAATAGCAGAGGAGCAAGAAGGCAAACAGAAATATTTGTGTCTAGGTTTTGGGCTGTTGCTTTCCTCCTGCCACCAATGAAAGCAAGCCTCGTGGTGGAGACTAACTTTAAGGGCAGGAAATGCATTCTGGCATTGTGAAGCCATGGCAAGGGAGGGTGAAGACTGGGACGCCATCATTTAATCTAGTTCAAGAAGGTGAAAAGATGAAAGACAGTGTCATAAAGCTAGAAATCTATCCAATGGTAAATTAGGTACCTAAATTGTAGAGGGTGGTAATTTGAGAAGATGCAGTTATGCTGCTGACTCTTTATTTGGATGACTGTTCCCCACTCTTTGGTCACCTTAGGAGTTTAAGGGCAGCAACTTACAGAAAACAGAGTGGATGTCTCATACTGAATCTTTCAGTCATTTTGACCAAAGCAACCAAAATAGAAGGCTTCTGAATACTGTCCCAAATAAAAGTTTTATAGAGAGAAATATTGATTTCTTTTTCCTAGTTCAAAGCAAGTCCAGCCTATGCCAGGCTAAGAGTACTTATGCCAACATAAGAAACAGACAATTGTCTGCTATCAGATCAATGCTGGTGAAGAGAAGTGTGTTTCTGCCCCATAGCAAGGGAATATGAACAAAAGAAGTTCATTGGCTTTCTCCATCACCTGATTTGACATTGATTTCCAATTTTTAAAAAAGGAACCCAAAGTTAGTCCCTGTGGAGTCAAACATGAGAATGGAACAGCTGCTACTGCAGCACAGGTGGCAATTTTTAGAGGGCTTATGAAAGTAAAAGGGGACCTTTCCTCTCTAAATGAAACTGCTCATTTAGGATCTTTTCTTTTTAGCACGTTGTATTGCAGTCAAGAAGCTGCTACCATGTTTCCCCGAAAATGAGACCTAGCTGGACAATCAGCTCTAAAGCGTCTTCTGGAGTAAAAATAATATAAGACCTGCTCTTATTTTACTATAATGTGATATTTGGTCTTTAATATAATGTAATATTGTCGTGCAGGGTGTCATGCGGGGTCTCTGCTCCTGCTCCCTGCACAAGAACACAGGTGTCGTGCGGGGCGGCCTGCAGGTCTCTACTCCCGCTCCCCACATAAGAACGCAGGATATGGTGAGGCCAAAAAGGAACACCCACGGCGCCATAGGTAGGGGAGTCATACCACTATATTCTCGCTGGCGGCTGGGTTGGAGACACAGGAGGCAGGAGCCACACGATCCACAACCCGCTGTCCACTTGTTCCACCAAACAACCTCACTTACTAACTGCAATCCGCTCTTGCTAGCTCAGCCACTATCTTCTTGCTAGCCCCTCCCTTTTTTGCAGGCGTAGCCATGGCAGTTATATTAGTGGCCAATGGCTCACTGGTTACAGCTAACGGCCAACTAGCCACAGCTGATGGCCATCCAATCACAGTTAATGGCCATTTACTACCTGAGCCAGCACCTTTCCACGTTAGGCCGAGAGCCTGGAAACTGCTCTCTGGGGCTCTGTCCCCACAAATATAATATAATATAATATAATAAATACCGGGCTTTGTATTAATTTTTGCTCCAAAAGACGCTTTAGAGCTGATTGTCTGGCTAGGTCTTATTTTCGGGGAAACATGGTAGTAGCTCAATTGTTTAAAAACTCCAGATTTACCAACAAATTAAATGAATGGAAAAAAGGGAGTAAATCTCTCATGCTAAGACAGATCGACCTTTAACGGACACCATAAATTTTGTTCTTAGAGAACTTGGTTTCAAGTTCTCATCGTGGTGCCGACTAACTCAGTGGCTTCAGGAAGTATTTTAGCTTCTCTTAGCCTCAGTTTCTTCATCTGTAAAGTGAGTTAGAGAGAGGCAATCTGCAAACAGTACCTAGGACAGCTGGCTTCCTTCTGATGGGGTGAAGTTAGAACGGATCTGGAGCTACTCCACCATTTTGCAAGTAGAGAATCTTTGAAAACAGAAACAAACCCATGTGGTATTGTGGTTTGGAAGGCAATCCCTAGTCAAACTGCTTGATGGGAACCAAAGCTCACTGGTTAGTTGTATGATGTTGGGCAAGTTTCACAAATCCTCTCTGCTTCAAGTTTTGCATCTATTACACCTGTAAAAATACCACCTGCCTTGTAGGTTGTTATATAACATATGCAAAATGGTTAACCCAAGGCTGGTTTATAGTACTTACTCAAGGACTGTTAACACACATTTGGCTAACATGTAGGGCACATTTAGCATTCCCCCTTCTTTCCTAAAAGCAGGTTAATTTTGTTCAAGTATTCACTCCTCTTCCATGCAGCTCATGAACTTTAGGGCAGGCTAATTGACCTCATTTTTTTGGGAAATCCTGATTATTTGAACTCACTAGCTCTCAAATTCATATCAGAATGATCTGGAGGGCTTGTTTAAACACACACACACACACACACACACACACACACACACATTCCTGGGTCCCACCCCTGGAGTTCCTGATTCAGTTGGCCTGGGGTGGGATTGAGAGTTTTTATTGCTAGCAAGTTCCCAGATGATGCTGACGTTGCTGGTCCATTCAACATCTACTATATAGCAGGTGATGTGCTAATCTGTTTTCACACATCACATTATTTAAACTTTAGAATACCCAATGAAGCAAGTATTGTTACTGTGCCCATTTTGGAGATGAAGAAACTGAGGCCCAGAGAGGTTAGTTAACTTGCCCATTGTCAGGCAGCTACTGGTAGAGAGAATCTGAGCCTGGCTGTTTCTGGATCCTAATCCAAAGGCCACATTGTAATTGCTTCATCATACTCCCAATGTCAGGAATCTTCCTTTCCAGTGAATGCTGTTCAGACTACCCATAGCAGAGTGTTAGGGTACCTGGGAAGTTGGATTAATACCAGAGGTGGCTAACTAAACATGGAATTGAGAAAATGGAGGTAAAGAATCTTGGTGGAGTAGTTTATGAGTTTGTGAAGGTTCATAAGGTGATGGCCAATGAATTATCTCTTTTCTAGAAGAAAGGGTAGAGCTCTGTGCTTTTCTTCTCTGCACAGGACAGCAGGACCCAGCCACATTCCTACTCTCTGTTTCCCCTCTCTCTAAACCTTAATTCACTTAGTTACCCTTCCATTCTGTCCCTCCACACCTGTGTTCCCATACATTTCACCTTGATTGAACTTAGGTCTTCTCAGACCTTCTTAGTTACATCTTTATAGACAGTTCTTAACTTTTACCTCTTCAGTGGTTTAATCTCACCCATTTCAGACATATGAATAAGTACAGAAAATAATTTATCAGGTATTCATGTACCATCACCCAAATTTACCAGAGGTTCACATTTTATGTTTTTATCTCAGACCACTCAAGGAAATGAAAAAAAAAAAAAAAAAAAAAAAAAAAAATCCTGAGGTGCGTATCATTCCCACGCTTGCTTTAAAAATTTTTATTAACATGTAGAATTGTTTTGTGTCTTTAAAAAAATTACATAAATGACAAACCTGCATATATTGTATGAGTCACTTTGCAATTTTCTTTTTTCCATCAACATTCTTTCAATTTAGTTTATTGTATTGGCTTAATGTATGCTATTTTATGAATAAACTACATTTTATAGTCCATTCTGAAGAGCACTTTTTTCCAGTTGTTTCCTTTCACAAATAACACAATGGATATTTTTATACATCTCTGCTTGTATGCGTGTGCCAAGGTTTCTCTAGGGTAGATAACCCAGGTGGAACTTCCAAGTTGAAAGTGTGTGCATCACTTTCAAATTTACTAGGTATTTGCCCTCCTGTGAATTTCCATTTCCCACTTGCCAGCAGTCTGCATTAGTAAATTTACCTTTAAAAACATCTTTTATTTATATTGTTGTAAAATAGATCATACTTTACCCACTAATTTTTAAAGCCTCTTTTGTCATATGCTAAATTGCAATACATAGACCTGGGTCTGTTTCCAGGCTCTCTATTCTGTTCCAATTGTCTACTGTCTCACCTTGACCTATGATATGACTTTATAGTAGGCCCCCTTATTCGACGTTTTGCTTTCCATGGTTTTAGTTACCTGGAGTCAACTGTTGTCCTAAAATATTAAATGAGAAATTCCAGAAAGAAACAATTTATAAGTTTTAAATTGTGCTCTGTTCTGTGTAGTGTGATGAAATTTCACGCTGTCCTGCTTGGGATGTGAATCATCCCTCAGTCTAATATTTCCACACTGTAGATGCTCCCGCCCATTAGTCACTTAGTAGCCTTCTTGGTTATCAGATTAACTGTCATGGTATCACAGTGCTTGTGTTCAGGTCACCCTTATTTTACTTCATAATGTCGTCAGTGTGCAAGAGTAGTGAGGCTGGCAATTCGGATATGCCAAAGAGAAGCCGTAAAGTGCTTCCTGAAAAGGTGAACATTCTCTACTTAATAAGGAAAGAAAAAAAAAATCATATGCTGAGGTTGCTAATATCTATGGTAAGAAAGAATTTTCTATCTGTGAAATTGTGAAGAAGGAAAAAAAAATTGTGCTCGTTTACTGAGAGAGATCACATTTGCATAAGTTTATTGCAGTATATTGTTATAATTCTTTATTTTATTATTAGTTGTTGTTAATCTCTTACTGTGCCTAATTTATAAATTAAACTTTATCATAGGTATGTATATATATGAAAAAGCATAGCATATATAGGGTTCGGTACTATCGTTGTTTTCAGGCATGCACCGGGTGTCTGCGGATGGAGGACTACTGTAATAAATGTTGATATCTTCTAGAGTGTATTCCCCTTCATTTATTTTCTTCAAAATTGTCCTTGTTCTTCTTTGCCCTTTGTTGTTCTAAGGGAATTTTAGCATCAGCTTGAGGAGGTTTATGAAACACCTTCTGGGAAGATTTGACTGGAATGCATTGACTTTATAGATTAATTTGGAGAGAATTACTCTTTAAAATATTGAGTCTTTCTTATTCAGGAACATATAGCATTTTCCATTTTCTCAGTTTTTAAAAATTTACACCCTTCAATAAAATTTTATATTGTTTCCATACTATTAACGAACAGCTTTTGTCTGCTATATTCTTACATACCTTATATTTTTATTGCTACTGTGGCTGATAGGATTTTAAAATTATATTTTATAATTGGATGTTGCTGGTATACAGCGATATTATTGGTTTTTGTATATTATTTTGTATCCACCAAGTTCTTATTGCTTTGAATCGTTTCTTTACATAATCTCATAGATTTCTTTCCATGTAGACAATCATATCATCTGTGAATAATGACAGTTTTGATTCTCCCTGTTCAATTTTTACATCTCCGCCCCCTCCCCCCCCACCGCCCGTCTCCCCTACACACTTAGTCTTTTTGCTTTAGCTAGGACATCTAGGAAAATACTGAATACAAATGGTGCTAAAGGGCATCCAAATTCCTTAAAATAGAATGCTTTAAACATTTCACTATTCAGCATATTTGTTGAAGTTTTCTGTAGATACCCTTTATCAAGTAAAGAAAGTTCCTCTCCAGTTCTGATTGCTGAGAGGTTTTACTAGAGTGAATGTTGAATTTCATCTCTTCTTTTTCTGCATCTTCTGAGATTGTCACATAGGTTTTCTCCTTTTATCTGTTAAGGTTATGAATTACTTTTATTGATTTTCTAATATTAAATTGTCCTTGCATTTCTGAAATAAGTCTTAACTTGTCATGGGGTATTTATTTTTATTTTTAAAAATATATTTTAAGATTTTTATTAAAATGTAGCTAACATACAATATTATATTCGTTTCAGGGGTACACCATAGTTATTCAACGTTTATATACCTAAAGAAGCAATTACCATGATAAGTCCAGCAACCATCTGACACCGTGCCATGCTATCACAATATTATTGACTATACTCCTTATGCTGTACATTACATCGTCATGACTTATTTTTATTTTTATTATTTTTTACATTTTTATTGGGGAACATGGGGAACAGTGTGTTTTTCCAGGACTCATCAGCTCCAAGTCAAGTTGTTGTTTTCAATCTAGTTGTGGAGGGTGCAGCTCACTGGCCCATGTGGGAATCAAACCGGCAACCTTGGTGTTATGAGCACTGCATTCTAACCAACTGAGCCAACTGGCCGCCCGACTTATTTGTTTTATACCTGGACATTTGGACCTCTTATTACCCTTCACCTTTCCCCTGCTATTCAAATTTTTCAATTATAATTGGCATGCAATATTTTTTTTTCTTCTTTTTTTAAATTTATTTTTTAAATTTATTGGGGGTGACAATTGTTAGTAAAATTACATAGATTTCAGGTGTACAATTCTGTATTACATCATCTATAAATCCCATTGTGTGTTCACCACCCAGAGTCAGTTCTCCTTCCATCACCATATATTTGATCCCCCTTACCCTCATCTCCCACCCCCACCCCCCTTACCCTCTGGTAACCACTAAACTATTGTCTGTGTCTATGAGTTTCTGTTTCTCATTTGTTTGTCTTGTTCTTTTGTTGTTTTTGGTTTATATACCACATATCAGTGAAAGCACATGGTTCTCTGCTTTTTCTGTCTGACTTATTTTGCTCAGCATTACACTCTCAAGATCCATCCATGTTGTCACAAATGTTCCTATATCATCTTTTCTTACCGCCGAATAGTATTCCATTGTGTATATATACCACAACTTCTTTATCCATTCATCTATCGAAGGACATTTTGGTTGTTTCCATGTCTTGGCCACCACAAACAAAGCTGCAATGAACATTGGAGCACACATGCAATATTTTTTTATATTAATTTCAGATGTACAACATAGGGGTTAGACATTTGTATAATTTAAGAAGTGATCCCTCTGACAAACCTAGTACTCACCTGGCTCAATATATATTTATGTATAATAATCATGTAATACATGTTAATAGTTACTACTATATTATTGACTATGCTTTACATCCCCATGACAATTTTGTAACTACTGATTTGTACTTCTTAATCTCTTCACCTTTTTCACCCTACCCACCAATCTATCACCTCAACTAATCTAGTACCCATCTGACACCATACATAGTTATTACAATATTATTGACTATATTCCTTATGCTATAACCTACATCCTCATCATTACTATGTAACAACAAATTTGTACTTCTTAATCCCTTCCCCTTTTTCACTCACTCCCAACCCCACCCCCATCTGGCAACCATCAATATGTTCTTTGTATCTATGAGTTTGTTTCTGTTTTGTTTGTTAATTTTGTTCTTAGATTCCACATATAAGCAAATTCACTTTGCATCTATCTTTCTCTGACTTACACTTCACTCAGAACAGTACCATCCAGTTCCATCCATGCCACTGAAGATGGCAAGAACACATTCCCTTCCGTGACCGAACAATATTCCATTATATATATATAGTACCTCCTCTTTATCCTTTCTTCCATCGACAGACACCCAGGTTGCCTCCACCTCTTGGCCATTGTAAACAATGCTGTAGTGAACATGTAGATGCACAAGATCCCTTGAAGTAGTGTTTGGGTTTCTTTAGATAAATACCCTGAAGTGGTATTACTGGGTCCATCATTGTCTCTTGGTATAGCCTTTCTTTTAAAGGTATACTTTTTCTCTGGTATACTTGTAAGTATTGCTACCCCAGCTTTTTTTCTTCTGTTTCCATTTTCATGAAATATCTTTTTCAATCGCTTTATTCTGTGTGTGTGTGTGTGTGTGTCTTCCAATCCGAAGTGATTCTCTTGTAGGCAGCATATATAAGTGTTTTGTTTTCTCATCAATTCCGCCACCCTATGTTTTTGAGTGGAGTATTTAATCCATTTACATTGAAAGTAATTGTTAATAGACATGTAGTTGTTGCCATTTTATTATTCATAATTTTGATTTTTTTTCCATCTTAAAGAAGTTCGTCTAACATTCTTTGTAATACTGGTTTGGTGGTGATGAACTCCTTTAGCTTTTTCTTGTTTGGGAAGCTCTTTATTTGTCCTTCAATTTTAAATGATAGCCTTGCTGGGTACAGTAGTCTTGGTTGTACACACTTACTTTTCATCACATTGAATATTTTGTGCCAATCCCTTCTGGCCAATGAAGTTTCTGTTGAGAAATCAGCTGACAATCTTATGAGAGATCCCTTATAAGTTACTATTTGCTTTCTCTTGCTGCTTTTATGATTATCTCTTTGTCTTTAACCTTTGGCATTTTAATTATGATGTGTGTTGTTGTGGGCCTGCTTGGGTTCATCTTGTTTGGGACTCTCTGTGCTTCCTGGACTTGTATGTCTATTTTCTTCACCAGGCTAGGAAAGTTTTCAGTCATTATTTCTTCAAATATGTTCTCAATCCCTTGCTTTCCCTTTTCTCCTTCCGGTACCCCTATACGGCAAATGTTGTTACGCTTCGTGTTGTCCCAGTCTCTTAAACTATCCTCCTTTTCTTTTGGATTCTTTTTTCTTTTTGCTGTTCTGATTGGGTGTTTTCTGTTACCTTGTCTTCCACATCACTGATTTGATCCTCTGATTCATCTAGTCTGCTGGTGATTCCTTCAAGTAAATTCTTCATTTCAGTTATTGTATTCTTTACTTCTGACTGGTTCTTTTTTATGGTTTCTATGTCCTTTTTCATGCTTGCAATCTCTTCGTTGAAGTTCTCACTAAGTTCCTTGAGCATCCTTATAACCATTGTTTTGAACTCTGTATCTGGTAAGTTGCTTACCTCCATTTCATTTAGTTCTTTTCCTCGATATTTCTCTTCTTTCATTTGGGACATATTTCTTTGTTTCCTTATTTTGGCTGCCTCTCTGTATTTTTTTTTATGTATTAGGTAGATCTGCTATGTCTCCCAGTCTTGGCCAGTTGGCCTTATGTAATATGTGCCCTGTGGGTTCTGGCACTCTCTCCCTGGTCCCCTGCTGCAGGTGTGCAGCAGTGTCCCTTGTGTGGGTTGTGTGTGCCCTCCTGTTGTAGTTGAGCCTTGATTGCTATTGGCGCATAGGTGGTTGGGATTGACCCTCAGGCTGACTGTCTGTGGGGTTTGGCCATGTCCACAGCTTACAGGCTGCTTTGGCAGGGGACCTACTCCACTGAGTGGGATTTGCCCCAGCAGGCTCTGGTGCCTGTTGAGACCACCACTTGTGTGTGCCCTTATGGGGCTAATTGGGAGGTGTTCTGCTGTAGTCTGAAGGCAATCTCCAAATATGTTGGTTCTTTGGCCTCTTGGGATGGGCTCCGGTATAGGCTCAGGTCAGCCACAGCCTGTGACCAGTTGGGGAGTACCTCATAGGAGCTACAAAGCGATCCACAGTTGTTCACTGCCTGTGCCAACCCTGGAAGTGTGTCAGAGAGGCCGCACTGAGAAATGAGGATGGCTGCCACCAGTACCAGGCCTGGGATAGCTCCACAAAAGCCAGGACACCCCAAGGCCTGCTGCCACCTGCCAGCTCCTTTAAGTTTCAGCTCCTAATAAAGCCTGTATAGTACATGAATGGGGTGAAGCAGGATCTCAGGGAGTCACTAGAGTGGAAAGAATTGTGGTCACTAGGTTAATGTAGACTCTGGTTTGGTGCCAGTCCTGAGCCTGGAGCTACTCAGCAGAAGTCTCAGAGCACACTCTGGCCAGCTGCCGCCCAACTGGGTCCTGTGGCTTCGAAAGAGTGCCATACAGGTGGGGCTGGCTGCTATCTGAGAAAGTGTCTCTGGTGTTGGGCGAGTTGGGTGGGGCAGAGTGTCAGGGAGTCAGCAAGGTGGAGCTGTGGAGCCACCCAGGCCAATCAGATTCAGATTTGGCCTGTGGGGTGGGCTCAACACAGGAAAGTTGGAACCTGGCTGCATGGGAGAAGGACCCCACACGGGGAAAAATAGTAACTGTCCTCCAACCCTTGCTTTGACACCCTCCGAGTTACTATCTCTCAGTCAGAGCCCAAGGTGAATGCCTGTGAATGACAGAGTCGGTGTGTGGGGTATTTAAGAGGACATCTGTGTTTCCTGCAGACTTCTGTTTCACCCAGATGGTTGGAATCCCCCAGTTTTCCACAAATATTGTGCCTCTTCCTGTCACCAGTATTCTGGATTGGGGAGGTGGTGTGGGTCTGGGGTTTCTTGCTTTTCCAGGGGGAACCTCCATGGCTGAGATATCCCTCTTGATTCTCAACTGCCTCATGGAGGTTTAGGGCCAGACATTTTGTTTCCACCCCTCCTGCCAGTCTTGATGTGGCTGCTTCTTTATATTTTTTGTTATAAAACTTCTGTTCAGCCAGACTTCAGATGGTTCTCCAGGTTGATTGTTCTATAATTTAGTTGTAATTGTAATGTGTTCACAGAAGGAAGCAGGCACAGTGTTTATCTACTCTGCCATCTTGGAACTTTCCTGTTTTCAAATAATTCATGGCATTTGGTTGTTAATAAACGATTTAAAATTTTTACATCTATGTTCATAAGTAAGCTCGGCCTATAAGTTTTTCTTCTTGTACTATCCTTCTCCAGTTTGGGCACTAAGGTTCCCTTAGCCTCATGTAATGAGGAAGTTTTCCCCCTTCTATATGGTTGGTAATGTGGTAATGTCTGTATGAGTTAGGAAAGTATTTGTTCCTTGCAGTTTTGGCATCTACCTGTTTAATCATTGTGGCCCCATATTTTGGAGGTGAGGGAGAGTATGTTTTTAATTACTGATTCAGAGTTTTTAATAATCATGAGTCTATTCAGGTTTTCTATATTTTTTATGAGAGAGTTTGGTCACTTAAGTGTGTTTTTTTTTTTTTTTTTTTTTTTAAATGTATGTATTACTATGTTTCAAATGTTTTGGCCTCAAAGCTGTTCAAGTACTCTCTTTTTATAATCTTTATTAAATTTATTGGGGTGACATTGGTTAGTAAAATTATATAGGTTTCAAGTGTACATTTCTATAATACATGACCTATATATTGCATTGTGTGTTCACCACCCAGAGTCAGTTCTCCTATCACCATATATTTGACCCCCTGTACCCTCTTCTACCACTCCCCTCCCCTCTTTCCCTCTGGTAACCACTAAACTGTTGTCTGTGTTTATGATTTTTGTTTGTTTGTTTCTTTGTCGTGTTCATTTGTTGCTTCCAAGTTCTTCAAGTATTCTCTTAAGAGGCTTTAAATTTGTAATATATTCATAATTTATATATATTTTCATGTGTCATATGACTAGTTTGTATATTAGTTCTTTTTCTTATTCGGTCTTGCCAGAGAATCGGTCCACTATGGAGAAAAATCCAAGCCCAGATCATTGTCTCAGAGGATCCCACCAAGTTTATTTCTGAAACTCTAACTGTGTCCAGCTTCCACCCCCCACCTATGCTCTGGTTTCTACTTCTGTCTATGGTGGGAGTGTGTGTAGAAGACATTCTCCCCCTCTCTTCTCCCACATTGCTGCATCAGACCCAGTGATCTCAGACCCAGACTCAGAGGAGACTTTGACTCCTCTCTCAAAGTCTCCAAAGGGAACAATTTCTTTCTCTCTCTCCCCTTGGTCACTGCTCCTGAGGAGAAATTGCTCTTCTGTTTACTGAGAATCTGCTATGAGACAGACCATGGAACTAGTGGGTAGGCCACTTCTGGATATGGGTTTGTATCCACTTCATGATGATTGAGCCTCAATACAGACGGGGGTTCCCCTGACCTTACAAAAAGGTGAGCTATCCTTCATGGGTATTATAAGTCCTAACTACATGATTCTATTTCTCTGCTTGCCATGGAACAGTAGTTTGGGCAAGAGAACAGACCCAAATTCTACCTTGAGGCCTTTCATTCTTTCTGGCTCTTTACTCTGAAATCTAATTTGTTCCCTGCAGGAATAAATCAGACTCGGATTTCATCTGCCAAATTCTTCACTGGTAATTCAGTCATAACTCTCCAAACCAGGATGAATCTTCCTGATCCATGCCCTTTCCATGTGACCTTAATATGTTGTTACCCTTCATCTCTTAAGAGTCAAAACCAATTTTCCATATGCTTCATTCCTCACCTTTCCCCATTCTCTCTTTTCCATTTTCCCTTTCTTTGTTTAGTCTTCCTCCAATATTGATTTGAATTATTCCAACTGAATTATTCCAACAACTGCATTTTTCTTCTGTTTAACTTTTGCTCTATAGATGAAACCTCAACATATTTCTTCTCCATTCACTATATTCAGGATTTTTTATACCATGAATTCTTATACCATGAATTCATGAACAATCTGGGAAAACTTGAATTACAAGTAGCCAATTGGCTTACCTACTTCATCTATATTAGTTATTATCTTTATTCATGTAAACAAGCCACCAAAATTCTCTGGGAAAACAGCTCTGCTATTCTCAAGGACGAGAAAGAAATTGTATAAGATTCCCTGAGAGATTTAAAGCTATCATCATGGTAACTTGAAAATAACCAACACAACCACTCCACTGAGGCCCAAGACTCAGTTAATTACCACTGTTTAATTAATCCAAGAGACTCTAACTGAATGCCAGATGGGTTGTGAAAATCACTAAATAACAAAAAGGTCTTCCAGAAACCAAACTTTCCCAGATTGTCCATGGTGGGCCTGGCACCAGAGGTCTTGTGGCAGTCTGAAGAATTTTCATAAGACTTCTTTAAAGTGCTATAATGAAAAGTTTTTGGAAATATCCATGGACAATGCATTAATGCCACTCCAGCACCTTTGCCTCCTCACTCAGCTGCAATATAGTGAAGCAGAATTCTGAGCCACAACAATGGGATCAACTGATTTGTTGTTAAGTAGCTTCTAAGAGCATTTTGAAGTCTCAGAAAAACGCCACCAAGGAAAAAATCTTCTAATCCCCTTCTCCCCTTTCCAGGCTCTCCTCTCTGTTGGTGGCAGAAATAGATTAACATTTGTTATACCTCCATTGTAAGCATTCAAGCAAGCAGGCAACATTTTATCTTTGATATTTGATTGAAGGTAGAAGGCATTTTTCATTTATATTTTTGCCTGAAGGGAAAGGGAAAGCAGATAAAAGGAAGAAAAGGCATTGCTATGATGTACTTCTCCTGTGTATAAAAGTTGTAATCTAATGTTGTACTCCAGCTCTTTTCAATTCAATGAATAGTCCTCCATTATCTGACAAAACACTCAGTGCTGGGATATGGTTACCTATATATAGGGGAATATTACAGTGATAATAAAGTTGTGCCAAACATCCGCTAAAATGTTTATAAATCTGTCCTCGTACTTTATTTTTACCTTCAAGAAAACAATTGGGATTTATGCATTTGCTATTTTAGAATCCACTTTGAAAAATAATGTGGGTTACAGGTAAACAATTAAGAGAGATTGCAATTAATTTATTTCAGGTTAAAAATATGGATGCAAGTCTTTATTATTCCAATACTAAAGGCAATCAATAACAAACTCATTATGCTGAAGGATGATATTAAAATAAATAGAAGTTTGTGAGTAACAACCTCTCTTATAAAACTCATGTATACTAAGTACAAACGAATATTAGATCTACTACAATGTAGTGATAATACCTTATATTTATTTAGAGCTTTAGATTTTATAAGTGCGTTCACCCACATTGCTCATTTTAGGGTATTTATTTTTTCCAGTTGAGCAATTCTCTCAACCCCTGAGTTTTCATAGATGGGAAAACCTTCTTATGCACCTTGAGGATTAAATTTCAGATCATGGAAATGAGATGAAAATGAAAATCAAAGAATTAACTACCATTTTTAAAAATTAAAGTATTCTTCTTCAGACAATTTAATGGAGAAAATCAGCAAAAATATTTTCCTTGAATAATTTCCATATTTCCATTTTTTTTGACATTAACCAGTGGCCATGGGAGGAGTTGAAAGGACATTAATCAGATTTGCCTGAGGCACCGTGACCTGGAGGAGCCTGTGGTGTTTGACTGGAGTAAAGTGAAACCTCTAAGAACTCTAGATTCTAAGGAATTTTGCCAGTCAATGCCAAATAAAGTTTCTAAGGCAAAATGGAAGAGAAACTTCTTAAGACAAAGGGGAGATTGCCACACGTTCTTGGAGTGACCAGAAAATTGATAACTAAATGATTGTGTATTCTGCCTCCCCCCATTCATCTTAGTGTTAAAATAAGAATTTACAGGAATTATTCAAGGAATACACACACACACACACACACACACACACACACCCCATAAAAATACTCTTTTTTATTAGAAGGCAATCAATGTTTATTAGGGAAAAATTAGAAAATATAAATTAATCAAAAGAAAATAAATTTCTAAACCCGTCACTCAGAAATAATTTCATTTTTTCTTTATATCTGGGTTTCATATATGTAATAAGTGAGACCAAATAATTATTTTGAAGTTACTGGTAGAGTTTTTTTTTAGGCAGAGAATAATCTTTATTTAAGAAAATTCTATGATGGATTTGCCAGGGAGCAAAGAGGACGCCCAAGGACTGGGCTTTGTGGAGAACATCAGTGTACTACTCACCAGTACTGTATCCGGTTCTCTCCTGCTTGGTCCCCTGGCAGGCAGGAAGGGACCTGTCTGTGGCCATATGATTGGCCAAAGGGCTGTGAGTGTGTGTGAGACGTTGTAGCATTTCCCAAACAGAAAACAGGGAGCAAGATCTCCTTGGGCTTTCTTTTCAATGGTGTGTTGGAACTGACATTTATTTCTTCCTAATTCTATGTTCAATGACTTCGTGTTGGGAGCTAGAAATTGGCCATGATGAGAATATTTTTTGATGCTGTTTAGCTACTATAATGTTCAACATGATGACCATCAAAACATGGTGATAGTTAGCTACATCTTTGTGCATATCCGTACTTCATTCTTCAAAGAAACTTTCTAGAAGCCAAAGTTTGAGAAACAAAGGGCATGAAGCATTTTTAAGTTTTAGACACGTTCTGTTAAACTGCTCACCAGAAAGTTTAAGTCATTTTATTTGCTCAACAGCAAAGACATATTGTGGATAGATCCAGTTTGATCAAAAAGGAATATCGTTAGTGTTTATGTTTTATGACTTGGCAAAAACTTATTGAAAGTTAACTCTATGTGGATTCAGCACATAGAACCGGCAGACTTAATTATCTTTATAAATAGTTTGGGGACTCATAAGGGTAGACTCCTGTGGATAGTACCTACAATTGCCTTTTCAAAATTAATATCCTCTTATACCTATTTCCCTTACATAGCCTCCCCTTTCATAGGGTGACTTTATGTGCTTAGGATGAGAATCTAGTAAGGATGAAGGGAGGGGAAGGAAGAAGAGTGGAAGTAGGAAAAGAAGTATATAATATGTCTATGTGGTAAAACCATTTAGAATTCAAGAACAGCTGTTGAATTATACCACCAGATGTAAAGCGTATTTTGTTTCTCTTGCCCTAGTAATGGCTCGATATTGGGGGCTAGGATAAGTTCAACCCCTTTGCAATGGAGAAGAACACAGAAGCATCAAAATGTTATATTCCAAGGTTGTCTGTAAAGAATGAAGTAGCCTGATGCCCAAAGCTCTCCAGAGTTTCCCCCTTGCTCACAGTTCCATTCATCTGTGCCCCTACATACCGTGCTCTCTGTACTCCAGCTGCTTGTAGTTCCCCAGTACGAGTTTTTTTCTCTTCAACCTTGACCTTTGCAATATGCTTTTTCCTCTGCTTAGAATCTTATTCCTCTCTCTCTTCACTGCTTGTGCTTATAGTTTCAGCTTAGAGATCACCTTCTACCAAAGCTTTGAGTCATCCTCTGATTGAGTTAGGTGCTTCTCTTATATGAGTAGGCTTCCATCACGTTTGGTGTTTATCTCACGGTAACATAATTTCTGGTTTCCTTATTTGTTTTCCTCACCTTAGAATGAGAGTTGCTGCAGCATGAAGACTGTGCTTGGTTCATCTTATCACTTTGCAGAATGACATTAAGTGGACTATCAGCAAATCTAAATGAATAAACAATTTAAAAAAAACAAAGAAACATAAGAATTATTGTGAGTTTTGGCGTTTACCATATAAGTTTGAATCAGTTAGAAAGCATTTTCTGAGGGCCAGCTTTGTGCCTATCACTGTACTACTAAGTGCCTTGGAAAACACAAAAATGAATCTGTTTTAGTTCTTAAGAGGTTCACCTTCCATTGAGGAATTTACAGTTAACGAATCTGATGATAATCGAACCTCCTGAACAATTGAGCAATTGAAGGAGAAGTAGTGGCAAATATTGGGAGGGTTGTTATTTATTTATTTATTTATTTATTTATTTATTTATTTATTTTTGTAGCTCCAGAAACTAAATAAAGGGCACAGAAGTATCAAAAGTTTTTAATTTAAAGTCGTAGGTAAAGAAGGATTTGGGCACTTAACACTGTAATTACACACTTCTGAGATTCCTAACATATAGATAATTGTGGGGTTTGTCCTTGTGAAGATATCCAGGCTTCTAAATGATCATAAAACTATAATTTAACATTCCTGATTTGTTAGGAGTTTGTTAATATTTTGTTATTCCTAATTCGTTACAATTTGTTAACATTCCTAATCTGTTGTCAGCCCCTGTTTCATCTTAGGTTTCTGTGTATGCAAAGTTCAATAGAAGCTGTCTTAAGTGTTTTCTCCTTATTAAATAGTTTTCTAAAATCCATAATTCAGTGAGACAGTAAATAGTTGCATTTCTTTCTATACAATTCAACTCTGAAAAGCCGACTGTGGATTCAGCCGGGCATTCTTGCGCTAGCCAGTGTTTATCAGCTACACAACATGAAAGATGATTGCATTTCTCAGCTAATGGAAGGGCCTGAAGGAGACTAAAGACCCTAAGTATTTTAAAACACTGGTTTGAATTGTAGCCTTGAAATCTAAAGGTAAAGAACAGTGTAATTTCTGGAATAGATATGTCAGTGACTTATTTGGGACAAAAGAATCTTGTTTTCCTTTTCTATTAAATGAAATTATCTATTCTATTTATGTACCAAACCCAAATATTCAAATCTTGAAGACAGTTCCTTATCAAACTCCATTCTTCCATCTCCTCATATCTCAAATTTTAAGTACAATAGGACACACGCTTGACCTTTAATTTTAGCATTTCTAAAATACATCATTAGGAAGCTGTTTTGTTGCAAGAGAGATTTTAGGATAAAAAGGGACTTTCTATTTCAGAAGGGTCTTCCACTTGCAGTATCTTCAATGCATCTCCTCCAAAGGCAGTTAATCCAAAATGTGTGATTATGATCTGAAGCAGAGATGGAACAAATCACACATGCAATATGTTTTTCCATGCTTTTAAAAAGATTTTTATTAAAACATAGCTAACATACAATATTATGTTAGTTTCAGGGCTTCACCATAGTTACTCAACATTTATATACTTAAAGACGCAATCACCATGATAAGTCCAGCAATCATCTGACACTGTACCTTGCTATCACAATATTATTAACTATATTTTCCATGCTGTGCATTACATCCCCATGACCTACTTGTTTTATACCTGGAAATGTTTTTCTGACATTCTTTTATGTTGGTCCGTAAATAAATTTTGCTAACAGGGCAGTGAAAAATGTCTTACAGGTGATTTTATTTCAAGAATCTGTTTTTCCCCTGAACTTTTTGGTCCAGAGTACCTTTCATTTGGCAACATGTATAGACTATAGCAATTGGAAAAGCCCAAAAAGCAAACAGCAAAATTCTCCCAGCAAAATCTACTTTTTTCCATTTTCATGCTTTGGAACAAGTTGATGCAGGTCAGAACCCATTAAAGTGAACAGAGATTTGAGTTGTGATGATATTTGTCAAAACAGAATTTGACATATCTCTCTCATTAACCAATCTGGTATCAATGGCATTATTCTCTGTTGACTCAACTGATAGGAAATTAGTTCCAAATGCTTTTCAGCATATTGGGTGTCTTTCCCTGGGCTAACTGCACTCTTCAGAAGTTTTCTTTTAATTGCCTTTAAAAATCTCATTTTCAAATTACACGGCAAATTCAAATATCACCTACATGAAGACCATGAGAAACACAGGTACTTCAAGAAGCAGCATCCAGTTAGGCTCATTTTCTACATTTCTGCTCGGTATATGCTGAGAAACTGATGATATGGAAGAAATGACCACTAACACACAACTTTTTATAACAGCCTCATCAGGCTTCACTTGTACTTTAGGGGAAACTAGGGGTTATAACGTTTCAGTGTTCCAAGGTTTCACATTTAATTTTTTAGAGGTTGGCTTGATGTAGTGGAGTTAGCTAGAGCTGGGCTCAAAGTTTAGTCCCAACACTAGATGTGCTATCTTGGGCAACTCAATAAAACTCTCTGAGACTTGGTTTTTTCAACAGCAGAATGGGTATAGTAATATCCACATCACCAAGTTGTCATAAGATTCATTTTGATTACATATGGAAAGTACCGAAACCTGTAGCCGACACATGGTAAATGATCAAAAAATGCCAGTATCCTTTTTCTACCCTGCACCTCACTCCTCCCTTTTCTTGCCCTTCCTGGTTGAACTGGGAAGCTTACATGTTTTCCAAAGTGTAGAATGAGGATGCTGAGATTTGAAGGACCGTGAAAGGCTTCCCTGTACTCAGTTCCTGCCTGGCATATTCTCTGAATTCCCTAATTTTAGACATTATTCTTTGAAGGGAGAATTTAAGCCTTAGTCCCCTCCTCAAATACACAGGCGTGTTAAGATATGCAGGCACACAAAAATAGAAACATTTATCATACACTTCAGTTTTGTCCTGGTCTGATTATTATAATTTACTCTCAAAAATGTCCTCATGTGGCTAAAAAATTTTGTGATTATCCATGCTCCATGACAAGAGGTCCTTTTCCTGTTCACTGCCATATTTGCAGTGTTTGGCATAGAGCCTGGGACATGGTAATGCTCAATATATACTTGTATAAATGATGCTATATCTGTTTTCTAAATATTTAATGCAATATTTCTGATTTTAAAAGTAGGTCATATTACTTATGGAAAATTTGGTAACTTCTGAAAAGGAAAAGAAGAAATTAAACACAATTAGAACATGATTGTTAACATCACAAGATAGATTGGTTTATTATATAATTAATTGTTTCTTGGAAAATAGAGAACAGTATCTCTAGGATATTTGTGGCGAGGAGCAGTTGGCATATTAAACACAGTGTCTGCCATCTTAGCATGCCTTTTAAATGGGCAGGGCTAGATTATTGTGTTTTGTGCTGTGGGACTCTGCCCTACTGGCTGGAGCTGGTTGTATAAGGGGTGGGCTTTGATCCAAGAATAGTCAAACCAGAGGCTGGCCAGCCTATGACCTGGTGCAAAAGGATGAGCTGGGCTAGTCCCTCATTTGAAGCTGAACTAGAAAATAAAGTTAGCAGTGGGATCTGAATCAGAAGGAATTTATAAAGAGAAGTGATGAGGTAAGGTAGGGCCATGAAGGGTCCCGGCAGGATGAAGTTATGAAGAAGCAAAAGCTATGAGGGAGCAGCATCTTTCAAGTAGAGGAAAACTACACAGAATGGAAGGGAAGGATAAAAGAGTCGGTATAGCTAGGAGAATTGGGCCAGGCACAGAGAGCAACAAGGGCACCCTCAGAGAGAGACAGTGCAGGCTCCGAGATAAGCAGAGAGACAGACAGCAGCTGGTCCCTCATCCGTCTTGGTTCCCAGAGGTTTCTCTGGCCCTGGAGTCAGTCTGCAGGTATCTTTTTGATAGTTCACTTTTGTAGGGTGGCCTGAGTGAGTCTCTTTTCTTTGCAATCCCAAGACTCTGGAACAACTGCCCCTTACAACACTGGGGTGTATGCTTAATGTGGGAGGTACCATACAGGATCCAGGCTTTCAGTGAGCTCATAAGGCTGCACAGCATCTCAGAGCACCCAGTTGAAGGAATAACCTCTAGATTTCTTGGGAACTGGAAAACTGTCAGATAGCTAGTCTCCCCTTTTCCCTTTCCCTCTGGGGCCATGTGATCTCTCACCTTTGCTGCTCTCTGTGTATATTTATTCTTTTCCACATCAGCTTCCGTCAAATACTCTCCCATGCTTATGACTTGCATGTGACTTTGGGCTGTTATGGCATTGATTCTGGTCCCACTGTATGACTTTAGAGATCTAGCACCTAGTACTATCTGACTAGCTGCAATCAGTATATATGTATTTTTAAGGTGTGTGTGTGTGTGTGTGTGTGTGTGTGTGTGTGAGAGAGAGAGAGAGAGAGAGAGAGAGAGACAGAGAGAGAGACAGAGAAGAGAGACAAAGAGAGAGACAGAGAGAGACAGAGAGACAGAGAGACAGAGAGAAGAAGAATATTACATGATTGGAGAGAAGATGGATTAGCTGTGTTTGAGTCAAATGTTCCTCTGACCTAATGTGGCAAAGATGTGTGAAGCTACATGAGCCTGCTCCAACAATTGGGGCTATGGGTGTTGGTTTTCTGATTAAGCAGAGAATGGAAAGGGCAAATTGAGCAACATACATGCTACACCTTGGTTCTGCCCTGCCATTTAACCCTGACCTTTGTTCCTAGTGCAAACTCACTGTTGGACTGCTCAGCAAGTTTCAGATCCTAGCTCTGAAATGACTTCTGGTTCCTAGGGAGACTTCCTCATTTCTACCATTGCCTTGGCTCACCTTCTAGATGCTTTTCTTGTCTACTCCTGGAGCTGTCCACAGTCCTACTTCTGATAATTTGCCTTCTTCCCAGTTTTGTCCCTGGTATCAGCCCTTCAACCCACACCTCTGATGGCCTGTCTTTGTCCTTCCTCAGAACTGACAGCACTGTAAATGCCCTCTGTTCGTGTGGAGAGAAGTACTCCATAGAGGTTGGAATAAAGAAATAGCTGAAAAAATTACACAATCTTGAATACTGACAGATTCAGCAGTACTTGCCTGAGGGCGCCAATCGTGTAAATTCTTCCTGCAGCAATGTGACAATCTCTTAGCAACTCTGAGCTCCTTTGGTTTCAGTTTAACAGCAACAGGGCAGCAGACCACAGGGGAACTCATTTCATCCCATAGAGTGCGTTCACCAAAGCCATCTCAGTTTAGCTGTCTGTCTGAATCAGCATATTCCGATGATGGGTGATTTGGCCTTCTTTCCAAAATGTCCCAGTGGGAGAGACAAGAGAGATGTGAGGACATGTAGCCTTTGGGAATTACCCACATGACCAGCTGAGGCTCTGGGCTACGCTTTGTCCACAGAGGCCCATGTTATTTTTTGCAACTGCTGCTTCCAGGTCGAGCATCTTGTACATTCTTTTTCAGAGAGGGAAAACTTCATGTTCATCGCCTCTGTGATGCCTTTGCAATTGCATTCTACACCATTTTTATCTGACACCACAGATTCTGTGGCTGTCGTCCTCTCAAGAGTGTGTGGCCAGAACAGATTATATTCTGACAAGTTGAAAGCTCCATGGAGCCATCTCCATGATGGAGGAAAAAAAATTCAGACCAAAAAATCGAATGCTTATCATTCTCATAGTGGATGCAGGTTTTACTCATATTTTATTTAGAGAACAAAAGGAAAGGATTGGACTTAGAAGAGTGGGACAGATGTGGGGTATGGTATGCATGTACTTTTTTTCCCCCCATGGCTCTGTCCCAAGTGGCTACACACTTGGTATTTAGAGCAAATTGTTCACATTCATACTTTCCCATTCCTCAAGTAGTATTAGAAAATAATTAGCAACAACAGGAATTCCATAATGTTTTTTGCAGCCAGATCTTCTCAGTGGATGGGCCACTGCATGGCAGTAAGTCAGGCACTTTCTGAAGTTGTGTAACTCTTTCAGGCAACTGAGGGACCATTTAGTAAATTACTCCTTGGAATGGTACCCACAGAAATTGTTGGCAAGGGTGAAATGTACCAAAATCACTCCCTGGTGACTTGAAAGAGTTAATGAGTGCTTAAAGGAGTCTTAGAGAGTATCCTAACTGAAAAACAAATATGGCTCCCCAAATATCAATTCTACAGTATGTATTGTGTAGGCGTAAGAGATAGGCAGGGTTCTTGGTCACACAAGGGGGCTTCTGATCCTGGAGCATTGCAGCAGCAATAATGGTACTAATGATGGGGTTCTGAGAAGAGTTTACTCTTACAGAGCCCAGTGAAGAATAATTGGAATCAGCTATGCAATCAGCCAAATGGAGAGCTGGTAGGCAAAAGCTGAACTGGAGTCTTGGTGGAGTGAGGTAGATACCAACATAAAAATTGTCTTTTTAAAAAGATAATCTCTATAAAACACCGTTTGGAGAACTGAGGGAAGGATTTTAGTTTCTAGGTTGGTGCAAAGGTAACTAGAAAGTCATTAGCAAGCTATGGTAGTCATTTTTTTCACCTCCTCTGTTTATTTTAGAAATTAATTATCTGTCTGGACAAGAGACTGCTAAATACTTAGTCAATATCTACTATCACCCACCCTTTTTATATCAAATCCTGGTTTTATTAAAGCAGCATCATGCTTAGCTAAAATATGCTACATTTCCCAGCCTGCCTGGGAAGATGGGGGGAGGGGGCGGATATAGACTGAATTTTAGCCAGTGAGATGCAAGCAGAATTTATTGGGTGGATCTTCTGGTAAACTCCTTAACAAGGGGCAACGGCTCATCCAGTATGCTTCCTTTGTTCCTTGTCTTTTCCTTTCTTCCTACCTGGAATGGGGAAATGCTGGTTGGAGTTTCAGTAGCCACTTTGTGAATATGAGGCAGCCTTGAGAAAGGAAACCACACGTTAAAGAAGACAGAGGAGAGATAGAAGATCTATGATTAGGTTGTGGAGCCACTATATCATACTTATTTGTTTTAACCTTGTTTTTCATGTCTCTGCTACTCACAGTTGAGCAAATTTTCTAACTGATACAATATACAAGGCTGGAGTCCCACTACATCTTCTACTCTTAAATAGAAGTTATTCTGATCACACATCAGGAACATCAATAGGGAATAAAATTCTAAGACCCAGCCAGCCCATCCATATGGATGGGCACCATATGGCCTTTCCTTGCTGCCAAGGCCAATCTAACTAACAGACACAAGGAAAAATGGCAAGTGCACAGTCAATAATGACATTCTAGAATACATGAAATGGAGGCAACCTGAATAACCTTGAGATCCCATAGAGGTATTGATTCTGAAGTATTTAAAAGAAAAATACTTTATAGTGCATACCAACAATATTTTATGAAGTCTATGGAGCAACTCTCACACCTTTGAACCACCATATTGGTCAGCTACCTTTATTGTTATCTGCACTGTTTCATCAAATCCACTGTGTAGTAGGTCGCTTTGGTTCAACTATGTCCATTTTTACCCTTAAAATATGTTTTACATGAACATACTGAGAGATGCACAAAAGCCAAATACATTTGTTCTCCATTTCTTGTCTCCCCACATAATATCCCCCTTGCCTTAAAGTGTACGCTTTGTCACTTGCTTCCATTTTCTGCTTCCAGAAGCCCCCACAATACATAATAATGGCCTCTATTTATTGGCTATAAAGGCATTGAACTCTCTGAGTTAGGCATTGTTATTCTCACTTCACGGGTTTAGGAAACTGGGGTTCACAGAGCTTCTGAAAGTTACAAAAGATTATATAGGTACTAATAATCGATAGAGCTGGGATTCAAATCCACATCTGTGTAACCAAAATGCATTATTTTAATCACTTTTTATTCATTCAACAAATATTTACACAGGACTATGTGCTATAATAGTATAATTTCAGGCCTAGGGGATAAAAAAGTGAGGAAAGTTGCAAATATTCTCTGCCCTCCTCAAGATCTTTTTCTTTTTAAAATTCTAGTGGGGAATTAAAACAATAAACATGATTAGTAAGTAAATTATGCAAGTGAGTTCTAAATGATAAATAGGAAGGTGATGGAGCAAGGGAAGAAAGGGCAGGCAAATAGTGGGGATACGTGAGAAACAAGGTTGAAGCATCCAGGAGAGTCCTCCCTGACAAGGTGGAACTTGAGCAAACATTTGAAGGTGGTAATAGTGTGAACAATGTAGGTATCTGCTGAGAAGAGAGCATTCAAGGTTGAAGGAAGCATTCAAGGTTGAAGGGTCTCAGCTGGTGCAAAGACCCTGGGGTGGGAACATACTTGGTATGCGTGAGAAACAGTAAGGTGGTTGGAGTGGAGTGACGGGGGTATAGTGATTGGAATTGAGGTCTAAGAGGGACTAGAAGGCCAGATCACATAGGGACTTACCAACCATTGGGAAGACTTTGGTCTTTTCTTTGAGGGAAATAGGGGGCCATTTGAGCTGAGAAGTGATATGATGTGACCAGTTTCAAAGGATCACTCTGGGAGTTGTGTTGAGAATAGACCGAATTGAGCTACAGATTCAGGGAGTCCAGTTAGGAGGCTTCTGCACTATATTCTCCTGCTTCACAGATGTGTAGAGAATACTGTCAGAAGAGGGACTTCTGCCCTTCCTGTCTTTCTAATCCTTTTTTGATTAAACAGGGTAAATAACAGGAAGGTGAGGGTAGTAGGAGACAATGAACTCAGCACTGGCAAGCGGGCTGGGGCTTCTCAGCTGTCTCCCCATGCTTCTTTCCCTGCTGGGGGAATGTGCAGACAGAGACAGGCACTATTGGGATGGCATCTTCGTAAGTCCTACAGGGAAAGTTTAAAGGGACCAAAGTTCTGAGCATTTGTTTTTCTTTTATTTTGCATTCATTAATTTCATTAATTCAACAAATATTTGCCCAGCCATTGTGTAGCTTAAAGTAGTGGGAGGAACAGACAACAATCATTAAGCATCAAAAATATGCAAATTATATAATGTATTGGCTTGTGACCAAGAGTTATAGAAAAATGTAGGATAAGGTGAGTGGGAGTTCTAGGGGCAGGGTGGAGGATGGTACAGGGTTGTGAGGACAGGATTCAATATTAATGGGAAAGTCAGAGTAGGTCTTTTTGAGCAGGTATTTTGGTTTGGTGGCCAAAGGGCCTTGGTAATTCCATAACATCATTAACTAGATACATCGTATGGCCTTTTTTCTTTTATACCATACCTCCCACTGGTAAAGAAGATAAGTCAGCTGACATCAGTTCCTTCCCTCCAAATGAGCTAAGTGGGCTGCTAATGCTTGGCTCTTGTGTTCTTCACTATCAGCAACTCAATCCTATTGACTCCTTTGACCTTTGAAGGGAGATCAAGATTGGCTCCTTGTCACAAAATGTGAGCAATCTGTTCCATCCAGATTGATGTTCTTGGAAAAACCACTGCTTCTTGTTATATATATATATATATATATATATAGATAGATAGATAGATAGATAGATAGATAGATAGATAGAGATAGAGATAGATATAGATATAGATATAGATATACTGTGTTTCCCTGAAAATAAGACCTAGCTGGACGATTGGCTCTAATGCATCTTTTGGAGCAAAAATTAATATAAGACCCGGTCTTATTTTACTATAAGACCAGGTATAATATAATATAATATAATATAATATAATATAATATAATATAATATAATATAATACTGGGTCTTATGTTAATTTTTCCTCCAAAAGATGCATTAGAGCTGATTGTCCAGCTAGGTCTTATTTTTGGGGAAACACGGTAGATCTAGTTTCATGTCATTAAAGGGACTTGAGATTGGGTTCGCACTGGCTGGGTCTATATGATAGGATGGTAAAATTTGACATGAGTAATGAAAATGTTCACTGATTAGTTTGTCATCTCTTCATACACTTCCCCTCTGTTCATAAATTCCTGATAATGAAGCAATTGATTATATTGTCAAACAGTTTTTTCAATGTAGTCTTAAGATGATGGAGAAAAAGGAAATCTTCAATGTTATGGTTGAATTAGCCGTGAATCTGCAATGTTATGGTTGAAATGGTCATTACTGTCTAATTAATCATTTTCTGTCTAAATGGAGTGATTTATTAATTTTGAGCAGCTGTTGTGACTAAAGCATTAACTCTAGTTAGTGTTTACAATAATAACTTAATGTAAACATTATCTGGAAGTCTAATTTAGAACTTCTAAAAGTGTGCTCCATGGAACAATAGTCCCAGTTGATGTTTACTAAAAAAGAAGGATTCAATGGTCAAATAAGTTCGGGAAGTGCTGCGTGCTCCAGTTCTCTTTTGGAGGTTTTGGATAGCTTTGTCTTTGAATAGCTTTGAGAACTTTTCAACAAATAAGTTTATTTCTTTTTGTTTAACTCAGTGTTTCCCAAATTTATTTGATTACAGACTCTATTTGTCACATAACCATCAATTAAATCCCACAGAATTACCAATTTACAGGATGTACTCTGATGTGGCTGATGTTCAATTTCTTAGACGAATGAACAGAATTGCTAATTAATGGGATTCAAACAATGTTTATTGACAGTGAGCTACACATTTGAACTTCTTTTAATTCCTGATCTTTATTGTGATTACAGTGCTAAAAGTTGCTATACAATCTTCTGAAACCGAATATTGGGAAGCCCTCTTGGTTTCATGTCGATTTAGTTTTGGGTTTGGTATATAGTAATAAAATAGACAGGCTCTTAGTGGTCACCAAATTTACAAAGCTACTTATGGCAAAGCATACTGACATTTAAACGGGGTTTCTAATTTGTGACCTTGCTCTAGTAGTCACATCAAGTAACTGCTGTGATAAAATTTACTTTCTCAGATAAAAACAAAAAATAACAGTCTCAAATACTGACAATTTGTTCTAGAACTTGGGGTTTTTTATATTGTCCACAACACAAAAATATTTTTGACTTAAGATGAATACTCTTAGCTTTCTAAACTCCTCAAGATTTCTGAAGTACAAATCATAAGGGTGCCTTAGGTGGCAATTGATTTTGGCAGTGTTAAATTGTCAAAATTAGTTTAAACTGTACTTTTTTTTAGCCTCTGCCTCTTAACAATGTTCTCCATCCCTAATGAAAATATGAAATTGAAATGTAAGCTTCTTATGCTGAGATGCCCTTAGAAGACTTCTTTGAAAAATTTCTTTTCATAATGATCATGGCCTTTAAATTTCTCTGTTACAGGGACAGTCTATTTCCTGTCGTTCCTTGGTGAGTAGGAAGTCAGAGGACAATTTAATTTTTGTACTCTTGAGACAAATTTGTCTTTCTTATAAAAATAACTTTTTATTTTTCAATTACAGTTGACATACTCATACAATGTTAGTTTCAGGTGTACAACATAATGGTTAGACATTTATATATCTTACGAAGTGATCACCCGATAAATCTAGTACCCATCTGACATCATACATAGTTATTACTATATTATTGACTGTAATTCCTATGCTGTACTTTACGTCCTTATGAGTATTTTGTAACTACCAGTTTATACCTCTTAATCCCTTACCCCCTTCAACCACCCTGCAACACCCCTCCCATTTGACTACCATCAAAATGTTCTCTATATCTATGAGTTTGTTTCTGTTTTGTTTGTTCATTTATTTTGTGTTTTAAGTAAAATCATATGGTATTTGTCTTTCTCTGTCTGATTTGTTTCACACAGCATAATACCCTCTAGGTCCATTTATGTTTTTACAGATGGCAAGATTTCATTCTTTTTATGGCTGAGTAATGTTCCATTGTATATATGTACAACTTCCCCTTTATCCATTCATCTATTGATGGACACTTAGGATGCTTCCATATCTTAGTTATTGTAAATAATGCTACAATGAACATATAGATGTATATGTCTTTTTGAATTAGTGTTTTGGGTGTCTTCAGATAAATACCCAAAATTGGGACTACTGGGTCCTTCCTTGTCTCTTGTTACAGCCTTCATTTAAACCTTTATTTTGTCTGGTATAAATATTGGTACCTCAGGTTTTCTTTTTTTATTTTGCATTTTCATTTTCATGACACATCTTTTTACAGCTCTTTACTTTCTGTCTGTGTGTGTCTTTTGATGTGAAGTGAGTCTTTTGTAGGCAGCATATGTAAGGATCTTGTTTTCTTATCCATTCAGGCATTCTGTCTTTTGATTGGAGCTTTTAATCCATTTATTTTTAAGTAATTGTTGATAGATATGTAGTTATTGCCATTTCATTATTCATATTTTTTTCAAAGTTTTTATTAAACACATACACACAACTTTACAAAATTATATTAACAGTACATGCCAATTTTACAATGAGAGGCACTATATCTTTAAAACAATTTTTAAAAATTAGTTTCAGGTGTACAAAGCAATGTAATAGACATTTAAACCCCTCATAAAGTGATAAGCCACCCTCCAAGCTACTACCCCTCTGACGTCTTATACAGCTGTTACAATACCATAGACTATCTTCTGTATGTTGTACTCCACATCCTGTGACTATATACACCTATATATTTATAGTTGACATTCAATATTATTCTACTTCAGCTTCAGGTGTACAGCACAGTGGTCAGGCATCTACACAGTCTATGACGTGATCCCCCTGATAAGTCCAGTGCCCATCTGGCACCTTACATGATCTTTACAACATTATTGATTATATTCCCCATACTGTATTAACTACCAATTTGTATTTCTTAATGGCTTCACTCTTTTCACCCTACCCCACCCACATTCCCATCTATCACCCTGATAGATCTAGTACCTATCTGGCACCATACCTAATTATTACAATATTATTGACTGTATTATTTATGCTATACCCTACATCCCCATGACTACTGTATCACAACCAATTTGTACTTCTTAATCCCTTCCCCTTTCACTCATCCTTTACCCCCCTCCCATTTTAAAGAAGTCTCTCTAAGATTCCTTGTAATACTGGTTTGGTGATGATGAACTCCTTCAGCTTTTTCTTGTCTGGGAAGCTCCTTATCTGTTCTTCAATTCTAAATGACAGCCTTGCTGGGTAGAACAATCTTGGTTGTATATCATTGCTTTTCATCACTTGGAATATTTCCTGCTACTCCCTTCTTGCCTGCAAATTTCTGTTGAGAAATCAGCTGACAGTCTTATGGGGGCTTCCTTGTAGATAACTAACTGCTTTTCTCTTGCTGCTTTCAAGATTGTCTCTTTGTATTAAACCTTTGGCATTTTAATTATGATGTGTCTTGGTGTTGGCCTCTTTGGGTTTATCTTTATTCTTCAAATAGGTTTTCAATTTCTTGCTCTCTCTCTTTTCATTCTGGTACACCTATAATGTGAATGTTGGTACACTTGATATTGTGCAAGAGGCCCCTTAAACTCTCCTCAATTTTTTGGATTCTGTTTTCTTTTTGTTTTTCTGGTTGGGTGTTTTTTGCTACCTTACCTTCTACATTGCTTGTTGGATCCTCTGCTTCATCTAATTTACTGTTGATTCCCTATAATATATTCTTCGTATCCATTGTTTTATCCTTTATTTCTGACTGGTTCTTTTTATGGTTTTCATCTCTCTGTTGAAGTTCTCCCTGAGATCACTGAGCATTGTTATAACCAGTGTTTGGAACTCTGTGTCTGATAGATTGCTTATCTCCGTTTTGTTTAGTTCTTTTTCTGGAACTTTGTTCTGTTCTTTTATTTGGGACATGTTTCTTTGTCTCCTCATTTTTGGCTGCCACCCTGTGTTTGTTTCTATGTATTAGGTAGGGCTGCTATGTCTTCCAGTCTTAGTAGAGTGGCCTTATGTAGTAGGTGTGCTGTGGTGTTCAGTGGTGCAGTCTTTCTGTTCACCTGAGCCATGCGCTCCAGGTGTTTCCCTTGTGTGGGTTGTGTGTGCCCTCCTCTTGTAGTTGAGCCTTGGTTGATAATTGCAAGTTCAATGGGAGGGAATGACCCTTGGGCTCACTTGTGAGGCTCACTTGTGGCCTTGACTACAGTGGAAGAATTGTTGTGCAGGAGCTGACCCTGTGGAGCAGGATCTGCCTAAGCAGGACTCTGGTGTCTGCCCAATCTGTCCCATGGGTGTGTGGTACTTGGAGTATGCCTGGGTGATGCTCCAGCTCATTTTGAAGCTGGCCACTGGGGGCGCCAACCACAGGACCACCTTGGAGAGGATCCTCTGTAGGTCTACTTCAGCCACAGCCTATACCCTACCTGGGGCCACCTAGTGGTGGCCAGAAAGAAGTCTGCAGATGTCTGCTGCCCGTGCTGTGCTTGGTAGCACCTTGCGAGGTCAAGTCACAAATGAAGGCTGGCTGTCACTAGTGCCGGCTTAAGGCTGCTCAGCCAGAGGTACAGGTCATGCTCAAGTCAGATGCTGCTTGTCTGGGTTCTGCAAACCTTTGAGAGACCTTAGGAAAGTCTGCAGCTTGAGCCAAAGCAGGCAGTCTGCATGAAAAAGCTGCTGGAAGTGGCCTGGGTATGCCCGAAATTTGGGCAGGACGAGGTCTCAAATCTCCAGGGTGTGGTGAACTAATGGCAAAGACTCAGAAAGGGTGGCTACCTGTGTTCACGTGCCAGGAAGGGGGAGGGCTCAATAATGAAACAATGGTCTCTGCCAGTTCCTCTGTCCATGAGAAAGCTGCCTCTCCAGCCCCTGTCCCAAGCCAGATAGCTCAATTTCCCACCATATGTCCCTGCCGCCTTTCCAGCTGCTGCCCCTGTGCTGCAGCTCGGAGTGAGTGATTCCATTGGTGGGTAAGTCCGTGCACGTTCCCTTTAAGAGGAGCACCTGAGAGATCTGCCACACTCAATCTCACTCAGTCACAATGTCCACTGGTTTTTACAACCAAAATTTATTAGGACTTCTCTCCCCTGCACTGGAACCCTGGGCTGGGGTGGGGCTGGGATCTCTTGCTCCTCTAGTGGGTGAGGGGGGACCCCCACAGATGAAATACCCCTCCCAATCTTTAAAGGTCACACATGGGTATGGGACCATCCCCTTCCTCACATCATCTCTGACCTTCCTACCAGTCTGGAGGTAGCTTCTTAGTTGAAAGGCCTCAGTTCAGCTTGATTTTAGGTGATTCTCAATAATGGTTGTTTTGTAGGTTAGTTGTAATATTGATGTTGTTGTAAGAGAAGGTAAACACTGCATTTACCTACTGCACTATCTTGGTTGTCCCCTCCCCCCATTGTTCATATTTTTGATTTTTTTTTTCCCAGCTGAAAGAGGCCCATCAAACCTTCCTTGTAATACTGGTTTGGTGGTGATAAACTCCGTCAGCTTTTTCTTGTCTGGGAAGCTGTTTAACTGTCCTTCAATTCTAAAGGATAGCTTTGCTGGGTAGAGTAATCTTGGTTGTAGGTCCTTGCTTTTTATCACTGTGAATATTTCCTGCCAATCCTTTCTGGCCTGCAAAGTTTCTGTGGAGATCAGAGCGAGTGAGTTCATCAGTGAGTAAGTCTGTATTTGAGCCCTTTAAGAGGAATGTCTTGGACTTCAGCAGCCCTTTGTCGCATTCAGCTACAATCTCTGCTGGTTTTTACAGTCAGAAATTATAGGGACTTCTTTTCCTGGCCTGAAATCCTGGACTGTGGAGCCTGGTATGTGGCTGGGACCTCTCACTTTTCAGGGGATACCTCATCAGCCAAGATAGCCCTCCCCATTTTAATTGTCACATGTGGGTGTGGGACCAGCCATGTTCTGCAGCTCTGTCCCTCCTACCAGTCTCAATGTGGCTTCTTTTGTGTCCTTAGCTGTAGGCTTCTCTTCAGCTAGACTTCAGGGAATTCTCAATGGTGGTTGTTCTGTAGTTTTTGAGGTGGTGGTGGGAGGAGGTGAGCACAGTATTTACCTACTCAAACATCTTTATTGGGAGCTCGAGACAAATTTGTTTTTTAGGTGAGAATAATGTTTTCCATTCTTTGTCACACTGTTTAGTGATTCAAGTTGATAAGTTTAATTTACCCGGAAAATTTTTTCTTTAATGAAAGAAATGTTTTCAATAATGGAGAAACAAGACAAAATTTTGTCTTGGAAAACAAATAGTGTACTGAAATGATTTTTCCACCCTCATTTTTATGAAAAATATTGGCATGATCACTGTGGTGTGTTGTATGATTGCATACCATATATCTTAGTTTCACTCCTAGTGATGACTCTACTTATTGGCTGATTATACATTTTTTTTTCCTGTTGAGGTCAGACTTGGTCATGTGACTTGCTTTGGCCAATAAAATAAGAGCAGAGGTGATGTGTGGCATTTCTAACACAAGCTTATGGAACCATCTCATCGTTTGCCATATCTTTTTTTTTTTATTCCTGCTATTGAAATCAGTATTGTCCCAGATAGAGACTGTTCTGTCATTCTAGGTCCTAGAGAGAAGTTGGTGTGGAGCAGATTCATTGCCAACCAGCAATGGATATGTGGCACAAGAAAGAAATAAACCTTTGTTTTTGTTAAGATTTTGAAATTTTTTGTTATTGTTCATAATCCATTATATTTTGAGTAATACAAAAAACTTCCTTTAATAAAACTCAACATAAGAGCAGAGAATTCAGCTAAACCATCATCTATCACTTTCTCAATATTAATTGAATAGCAAAAATTGTCAACAAGTTGATATGAAGCTAAATTTCAACATAAACAATGTAAACTGTGGAATCTTTAACCACTGTAATGTAGCTAATAACTGCTATTTAGTTTTAAGTAATGAAGCAAATAAAAATATAGACCCCACTGCAATGCTGCTGTTTAATGAACCAATTTCAATGATTCTTGAATGTGAGCATGATATTTAATCTAAACATTTTATATTCAGACCTTAATAAGTGTCTTTGTGAGTTGCAATTTAGTTTCCCAAATAAAAAAAGCAAAATTAACTTTTTAGCAACTGTATTCAAGTAAAAATGATTCTTAGAGGCAATAGTGGCTAGTTAGTGCAGTAAATCCCTAGAATGTTATTTTACAGATGCACATTTTTTTTCCAGGTGACAGTAGACTCTGCAGGTGATTTTTAAGTCAATTTCTTAGTGACAGGGCAGTGTGCTGATTCTGATAATTATATAACTCATGAATTATAATTAACAATGATTATTTAAGGAATTTTTTTCCCTCAGGAAATGTAAAAGGGTTACTTGATAAAAAAATTTAGGTGAATATAAAAAGATGCTATTTTTGAGGGCTTATAGGACTTTCAATTCTTAGGAGAAATATGTATTTTATTTTTAATTTGTAAAGTGTTTATTGTGAATTACAACATAGTTGACTTCATCAAGTGTGAGGTGTTGGAATACTTACGATTACTGAAAATAAGCAAAGCAATACCAATATTTAAGTCTCCCAATGTAGTTAAATATGACTCTGAACTTTAGCCTCATATAAAACCAAGAAGAGGACATTTAAATTTAGAATTAAAGGTTTTTATTATCCTGGACTGAAAGAACCTTGGTTATAGTCTTTCCCTGACTGGTAACTACAAAAATTAGGGACTCCAGAGCTGTGACAAATTAAAAGAAGAATGCCATTGTTCCTGTGACAGTGGCTGGAGAGTATAAAACAATATTAGGTCCAGAAGAACTTTGTCTTGGAATGGCCTGAAAGTCAGGGAGATTAAAATTAAAGATGTGTGCGACCTCCATATTGATGGTTTAATTATCAGCATTGGAATAATCCAAGTAGCCTGGCTTGGGTTTAGGAGAGGGAAGAAACATAATTTGGTTTCACATCTGCCTACGTTTTTGAAAGTAAAGAATTCTTCCTAAGGTATGTGAAGCTAAACCTGATTGCTAACGTGATCAAGGGTATGGGAGGGAGATTGAGGACTAGTGATGTGTAATACTCATTTCCTTGAGGGCTAGTTTCAGGAACATGGAGAAGATAGAGATATTTTTTAAATTAAATTGGCTATATTATTAAAACAGGGATTTGGAGTGGGGATTGTATCTCATTGTGATTATATGTATGTGCAAAGTCTTTGGAGGTAGTCTGCCTGGCTTCCAGGTCTACTGTGTCATTCCTAGAAGTGGGTGATAATGACAAATTATCTAAACTTTCTATGCATCATTTTCCTCATCTGTAAAATGGGAAATTTGAGGAAGCAGATAGTCTTCACCAGAGTGCTGTGAGGCTCCATAGGAGTCTATGGTGTTCCTATGGGAAACTGTTGCTGAAAATTGGATTTAAAATTATAAGAGGTTTTTGGGAATGCCTCCCTCACATATAATTGAAATTTCATATATGCTTATGTGAATTTTTCTGGGGGGAACAGGAGCCATAGCTTCCTTTGGATTTTCAAAATTATTCCAAATTCCCTAAAGGTGAATAACTGCTATCCTAAAATATCTACAAGGGGTAGGGCCGTCCTGATTTGTATACTATATAATGGAGTATAAAACATGTTGGAGTTGAAGATGTGATTCTCAGTAAAGTGAGTATTGGAGTGCATTGAAACATTGGAGCAAGTATCAGAATAGGTGAGGGCAGAAGTGTGTTCCCATGACAATCTGAGATTTTCCAAAAAGCTTCAGAAATACACACCAATGTAGAATTCTTTTGGGACCATATGTGAATTAACCTTTAGGTACTTCCTAATTTGAAGGGAGGATTTGATTAGAGCTGTGGTCCCCCTAATTCTGTGGGTATTTAGGGGCAAAACCACAGAGAGAACTACTGGCTTTTAATTTCTACTTTGATTTTGCTGTAACTATATGTCCATGGTCAAGATATTTAACTATGTGTCCTTGCCCGGGGCATCTGATTCTTAATGACCTCTTAGCTTTGTTGTATTACAAAAACTTAGGTTAGTTATGGTCTTTTAGAATTTGCTATTTGTGTTTTCTTTGTTTGAGAAACATGGGGAGGGACATCCTCTAGGTAACGTCAATATTTTCTGCTCAAACTTGAACTATCAGCTAAGATTTAGAGATTACTTAGAAAAAGGTGATAAAGTACACGGGGCTCTTTGGCTGGATGAGAGGAATCCTAATGCAATGCAAAGATGTTTTCAAAGCGGCAGAGTCAGTGGACCTTGTCAAGGTAGTTTCATCTTAGTCTCCTTAGGCAGGTGTGTTGTTCTCTGGTTCCTGGCATAGACTCTGTGCAACTGTCAAAATGGGCCCCTTATAGTCAGTCCTCTGCCCAATGCATGCCAGTCTCTGCCTCGGCTTTTGTTATACTATATTGTTTTACTTCTTGGGATGGCTCTTCATGTGTATCTCCAAATTCTACCCATTTTTACAATCTCTCCTTTCAAAGCTTTCACTGACTAATCCAGTGTTGAATGAGTCTCTCTTTTCATCATGTGTGCAATACTTCTTTTGTTTCATTATGTCTTCCTCTTTGAATTATAAAAAACTCAAGGATGGTATGGTGGCAGAGACTGGCTAACTGTTCATGAAATCCAATTACTTCTACTTGGGCATATAGCTGGACCATTTTCTCAGCTTGCCTTGCCTTACAGTTAGATGTAGGCTGAGTTCTAGCCAAAGGAGTACAGGCAGCAGTGATGAATATACTTCCACTTCCAACATATTAAAACATCCTACACATGGTCTTCCATGCTCTTTTTGCATGCTGTCTGAATGCAGAGTACTGTGAGATTCTAGGAGAAGGGGGATCTGTAATATGGAAGAAGTCTAGGTCTCTGAAGTATTATGTGGAAGTATTCCATCAACCAGAAATAACCACATTATACTGTAGATGGTAAGCAACCGATTTATCAACTTGTCATGTATTAAGCCACTGGGGTCTTGGGGCTTATCTGTTGCAGCAGCTAGTATTATACTAAGAAATATAGGGGTAAATCATCTTATATTTGTTTCCTTCACAGTACCAAGAATAATGTGGAGAGAGGTTCAATCAATATTGACTGTCTCACAAAAAATGATAATTTACTGATCATCACCTTCCATAGCAAGGAGAGGAGGGATTCTCTCTCTGTTCAGGTGTAAAGAGTGGGAAGTAGGAAAAAGAAGAGAGATGTTAGTAGTGGATGGCCCAGTCTGTGTGTACATAGGTAGCTAAAGCACATAGATTTGGTCTTCTCCCTTGATCAATGGCATCAAATAAACAAACAGTATTGTTATTGATTATTATATTAAGTAAATATCAGGAAAGGTATTGGTATTGATTATTACATTAGATAAATGTGCAGAGTGGTGGCTTTATTGATTTTTATATTCAATAAATATGGGGATGGACAAAACTCATATTCCAGCCAACCTATCTTAAAATGACTTAAGGTTTTGAACACAATTCTGGGGCAAGGAGTTATTTTATGATGAATGTTTTAGAAAATTGGAGAACTTTCCTCATCAAACTTTCATTAAAAATAAAAGCAATTATGGACACATGTATCTGACTATAAACTAAACATAGAGATGGCAGTATTATTGTCAAAAGTAAAGACTCATGGGATCTATCAAATATCAAATGTTGAACAGAGCCCCTTTAAGATGTGCGACCAATTAAAAAAAAATCAAACTGAGAGATGGAACACAATTGCAAAAGGCAAGAAAATTTTAATTACATGCAAAATGAAAGCAAGGTATTTATAATTGGAGGTTATCTACAATTTTGTACTTTTGAGGTAGAAAAACGGTAGCTAGAAATGGTGGAAGCAATCCCTCATCTGTACATACTGTGGGTAAAGAAGAAAAAATATCAAAAGCTATTATTCTGTATTTTACTGTGTGACAGGATGACATGGTTGTTATTTAAGCTTGTCTTTTTGAAGAATTCAAGGAAGAGTAAAAGGATTGATTTTAACCAATATATTCTTCAATGTTAGATTAAAAGAACCTAGAGGAAAAGTGAAGAAAAGATAGGGAGATGGGGAGTAGTATTAGTGGGAAGGTATTTCCCCTGGTGGAAAGGATGGAGGAAGAGTTAGAGAAGAGGCCATGGGGAGGTGGAATCCCCATGTACAGGTTGAGAAGAAGCTGAGGAACGTGTCCTGCAGGGAAGGAGACACAAAATATAAAGATAGTTCATATAGTCAATAATGGCAAGAGTTGAAAACCATTGAGGCTTAAATATCTACAGCTACTTGGGCAGGTATTATGTCATATTGTGGTTTTGGGGGGAGTAATTTATTTCTTCTACAAAGCTGTGAGTTCTCTGACACAGGGACAATGTCCATTTAGACTCGGGTCCTCTCGTAGACATTTGTGTTTTTTGTCTGCCCAGCTTTCATTCACTCTGTTTTCTAGGACCTATACTGAGAATCATCCCCTGTCCATCTCAGTCCACTTGGCTCAGGTAGGTTGATTGGATCCCTGGCTTCCCAGAGTAGGAAACAACTCAGGCCTGGTCAATCAGAACAACAGTTCCTCTGGTCAGAGCGACTGTTCCAGGAATGAGAGTGTGACTAAAGCTGTCTAGTCAATTTTAAGTCATTTGTTGGAATTATTGAGAAGAGAGAATCTCTTTTTCCACTGGAGTTAAAGTTGGGAGGATGTAGGCTACATGGAGCTTCCTTCCATAAACTGAAGACAATAAACAGAAAGTAGAATTGAGATTTGGGGATGGAGAAGAATGAGGGGGGATGGGAGAGAGATAGAAGGGAAGTAGGGAGAGAGAGGGGGAGGAGAGTTAGAGAGAGAGAGAGAGAGAGAGAGAGAGAGAGAGAGAGAGAAAGCACGTGAGCGACACAGCTTTGCTTTATTGTTTGCGTGTGCGTTATTGTTTGAGCACTTGGATTAGCTTATACTTGAAGCCAAACTCCTGGAATTTTCATTTATTCAAATCAAGAAATCTCTTTTTTTTTTTAAACCCATTTTGAGATTTTTGAGTTGACTTTCTGTTTCTAGCAACCAAAATCACCCTAACTAATGTAGATTCCCTGTATCTAGCATACTCCTAGAATAGTATAGTCACTCAATATTTGTTGACTGATTGAATGCAAGAATATATGAATAACTCTCACCAGCCAAGTCTCATGCTATTAACAGTTGATCCAGGATGAAAATCCACATTGGTTGGCAACTAATTTATGACTGGTTCTATGACCCTATCTGATCTCTCTTCTCTCGTCTCATAGCACTTATTACATTATATTTAATTGTTTGCCTGTCATTCCATTAGACTGAGCTTTTTGAAGGTAGACAAGGAAGTTTTCTGTATTCCTGAGCCCTACTGGACAGAGGCTCAGTGAAGGGAGGACGAATTGCCTTCTTGTCCAGCTGGAGGGAACCAGTCTTTGGTCTCCTGTCCAGCCCAGACCTTTGCACTTGCTGTTGACTTGCCTAACGTACTCTGTCCCTAACTCCATTTGATTGACTCTTGTCATTCAGGTGTCAGCTCAGGTCTTTGCTGACCACCCCATTTAATGTTCCTCCATCAGCCAGGGTCTTCACATTGTCATACTGAATTTTCTTCATAGCCTTTACTGCTGTCCATCTTCCATGAGAGCAGGGATCTCACCTGAATTGCTCAGTACTATACTCCCAGCACCCGGAATAGTGCCTGGTGCAGAGGAAGCATTCAATAATTATCTGTAGAATGGACAAACCAGGTGTCTATCCTTCTTAGTAGAGAGGATGCTTCTGAATCAGAATAAGGTGAAAAAGAATCTTCTGAATCAGAATAAGGTGAAAAAGAATCTTAAAAAGTCACCTAAAGACTTTCTGTGACTAACGACAGGGCCTTCGGTATGTAATATCTTGCTTCAAATGTAAGAACACTGAAGAAAAGTTAAGCTGACAATGTTTTATAAATAATAGCTGAAGTCTTCTGACTCTGAAATTCTTGATTATTTTCTATTTTATACATTTCTCTCATTAAATATTTGGAAGAGTAATATTTAGAAGGAAAATAAATTTTTTGGCAACTCGCATAAAGCCCTTCACCACCCCAGTAAATCCTATGCTTGGGCTGTGGGTAATCCAACAGAAATGAGTAGCAGGTGGTGAATTAATAGTGTGATTTTCATTTTTGAGGGTATGTGCAGAGTTTGGCTTATACTGGTCTAGAGTTCTTTGTATTAAAATTTGCTTATATTTAAAGAAATGAAAGTTGAGATACTGGCCTGCTTTTGTCATGGTTGTAGTATAATCCACCATAAAAATCACAATATAATTTCATTTTTCCCTTGGTTTAATGCCACTAAAGGAGCCAGCTCTAAGTCTGAGGAAACAAATCTTCTTTGAAGCATACCTGCATGCAAATGGGCTCTGGAGGTGGCTTATCCTTTTACATAATAAATTAGAGAGTTCTCTTTTTCTGTGGAATAGATGTATAGATTAATACACCAAGACAAGGCATATGGATATGTGGAATCAATGTAAGCCTGGTTAGAGATGACAAAAGCTTCATGCTCGAGTGCTTTGCAGCCTAATTCAATAAAACAAAATGAAAGGCAAATGCTTGAGGAGCTGAAGAGAGGATCTTTATGAAAATATTAAAACCTCTGTACAAAGAAAGTCACATATTCTCCTTTGAGTTGTTTCTAACATTGCAATGTAATGAATGGGCCGCTTTTGGGGGGAAGGAGCTTTGTTAGTTTTAATAAAGCAATGGAAAGGAACCATTTTGGTCTTTAACTGAAAAGTTAAACAGGCTGAAATAAAACTAGATTTTTTTCCTCCATCAATTTGCAAAATGAAAGTATAATAACTGAAATGGCAACAGCGGGAAAAGCTATTTATGGGTCCCAGCCATCTCTGATTCTATCAATTTATTTTCCACTCTTTGTTGTGATTTTGTGTTTCTCATGGGTCTCTAGAGATAGCTTCTGGCTTGAAGAGAGAATATCAATACCCGCATGTCCTCTAGGAGGCTGCCCTGCAACAACTATAACGTTTCCGCAGATCAGATCTTCTGTTTCTTTTAATGACTAGGGTAGAACAACAAAAATTATTTATTTTGGGAAACATGAAAATGCACAAAGCAATAATGTCTGAGTAAGGGTATAATTTTGCTCCCCTTTTGTGCTGCAAGCTCAAAGGAAAAAAGTAAGAATCAATTGGTGTCTTTTCTGGTATTTCATAAATCCATAATTACATCATGTACATTTAAAAACTTAAAAAAGAGCTAAATAAGTTGAACAGAACTTGCAAAGTCGAGGTGGCATGTTGCAGTGAGGTAAGTACTGGACTTTCTAACCAGATCTGGATGGTCTGGTTTCTGATCTGAGTCCCATCAGGTAACAGGGGGGTCACCTCTGGAAGCAGATTCTTCCCTAGAGCCTCCAGACAGATAAGGGTTCAGGTTGATTTCAGCCTGTGAAACCCATAGCAGAGGAACTGCTCTAGTGTACCTGGACTTTTGACCTACAGAACTGTGAGATAATAAACTTGTGTTGTTAAATATCAGTCAATAGAAAAAAAAAAGAAATTAATTTACTAGCTCCAAAAGATCTGATTTTGGAAACCTATCATACAGGTGGAATAGTCTGGATCCACAACAGATGATGAAAATCCCCATAGAGGAAACCACTGAAAAGTTGCTTAGGTCGGATTCCCTGGAATAGTGACAGCAGCAGTGGTGACCTCACCCAATTCCGGTGCAGGCCAGACCATGAACCCCTGCAAATTTACTTAATTTGTTCTGGATTTCAAGCTCTTTGCAAGTGAGATTGGGTAGGGTTGGACAGAGCATGAGAGGTTGGAGAAATAGCCAAAGCTAGTTTGGAAATCATTTTTCATCAGAATTATGAATTACGAAGATATTTCTCCCCAGTCTACTAACTTCTAGAGTTTCTTTTGAGAAATTACATGTCATTTTGATTCCTAATTTTTGTGCACGTTTTCTTTTTCCTCTCTGAAGTTTTTTGGATCTTCTTTTTATCCCTGATATTCTGAATTTTGTAATAATGTACATTAGAGTTGTTTTTGTCACTCATTGTGCTGGACACTCAGTAGGCCCTTTTATGTCTCTCAGTTCTGGGAATTTTCTTGTGTGATTTCTTTGATAATTTTCTTCCCTCCCTTTTCTCTATTTTTTTCCTATTAATAAAATATTGCAGTCCTAGATTGATTATATTGTTTTCTTGTTTATTTTTCTCTTCCATTTATTTAGTTATTTTCTAATTTTTTCAACTTTAACTTCTGATTCTTCTATCTAAAATTTTAAGTTTCTGGTGTCATTTTTTTTAATTAAAAGATATTTCTTTTGTTTTTTAAAAAGAAATATCTTTTTAGCAATCTGCACTTATTTCTTGGGTGTATTCTTTTTTAATTTCTCTGAGGATATTCTAGTTTCTTTTTTATTTTTATACATTTTTTTGGTTTATTTTTCTGTTTTCTCTGAATTCCATTTTTTCCAATTTGTTTTGGTTCCTCTTTTTCACATTAGAGTCTTTTCTCAAATAGATGGTGTCCATAGCTGTCTGTTCATATGCAATTGTAAGGTTCTAAAAAGTTGAGTAAAAGCTCTGGGGGCTTGGTGGGTCGAGCTAACTGGGGACTTTGATCAGGTAGTACCTGTAGGTCTTTTCTCTGTGGTTCTTCAACTTCTCTAAAGATAAATTCTTAAATTTACTGTTGGAGCTATACACCTGCATGACAGCTTCTGGAAACCATGACTGGGTGATAATGGGTTAATAATCAGATGCTAAAATCAGACTGGCTGGTTTCAAAGTTCTGCTCTTTTCACTTATGAGGTATTTGACCTTTATCATCATCTGTAAAATGAAGACAGTAATAGTACCTACATTACAGGATAGTTTTTAAGATTAAGTGAATCAATGCATATAAAGTATCTACAGTGTTTGAAACATAATGAGTGTTCAGTAAGTTACCTACTTTTACTATATTCATTGTTATCATTATTAACTCAGTGCAATTCCCCTGTTGCGCCTCCCCCTTCCCTCCACTTTCCTAGCACGAAGATTCTCTGGTTTGGTGTTTCTAGAGTGGAAACCTCCCACCTTCTGCCAAAGTGGAGGATGAACAATGCCTTGGCTAAGTAGAGTTGGGAAGGGGACCCAGGAAATTTACCAGCTCCTTATTCTGACTTTTAACCAGTCTTCTGGATCTTCATTTCAATTCCTCAGAACCCTTTCAGAGGTTCCTGGTGTCCCCCATTCCCGTACATTTCTGAGGTTTAGAAGCACAAATGAGTTTTCTTGCCATGGGATTTCCCATCTGGAGCCACTTCATTTCCAGCTTTCTCTGCCTGCTAAGTTGATGACCACCACTCTTCCACCTGCCTGTGGTCTCTGTCATCTACTGTATGTCTTCTCTCCTATTCTCTTTTGCCCAGTGGGTTTGCATCTTTCATGTTCTTTACTGATAGTCTAGTGGGTTTGAAGATGGAATACAAATCAATTTATATATCCAACTGGCCATGTTAACTCCAAGGCCACTGACCTCATTTCTTCATCTATGAAGTGAGGGGTTATAGTGACTAAACTTTAAGCATTTTCCTCCACTAAAAATCTTTGATCCTGTGTATGGTTTACATTTAATGTAATTCCCAGCTGATCACAGCTAGATTCCCTATCACTTACTCTCAGAATAGTAGTGATTATTTTTGCTTTTGTTGTTTTGAATTTCTTTGAGCAAGAAGCCTGCAGTGTAGCAAATTATATCTTGTGTACAAATTAGAGTAAACTGAAAAACACAGGTGATTTTTGTTCCCTTCTGCATCACAAAGACCTTTTCAGTACACCTGATTGATTGTAAAAGGAACTCCACAAGCAGATGTGAGCTACTGGGACTCTGCTGATGGTAATTTGGGTGCTGTAATATTTATCATGCTGCGCTGTTTGGGAAGCAAGTAGGAAGCCTTTAAACTTTTTGTTCTTTCCAAAAAAAAGAAAAAGAAAAAGAAAATAAAAGAAAAAAAGAAAAAGGAAAATCATAAAAGAAAATAATACAAACATTTAAATTAGAAAGAAGTTTCCTTTCTATGGAGAATCACATAGAATGTCCTGATAAGTCAATAGAAGTTCAATTTTGTTTAAGACAGTTTAGGTTGGATTTTTGTCACTTGCATCCAGAAGAGTCTTGACAGTGGAGATGGAGAAGCGTGTATAGTCTTTCTCTTTGGGTTGCCACTACATGCCTGACACTGTACTTATGACCTCAGTGTCTGTCGCTGTTTGCTGTGGTCGCTAGCATTAATGGTTAGCTTTTGTGTGTTCTGTTTTGGTATCTAGGAGATAAACTTCTACAAGATAATCAATATTTCTAAGAGGGTGGGTTATATAGTGTTTGAAATAAATAACAGCTTCTTAAAGTTTGGGGTAATCCACTGCATATGGTTTTTGTTTGTTTCAGTATCATGGCATAGAGGATGGAAATACATTCCTCTGAAAAGTTTTCAATTAAAACAGGAATCTTAAGTAATCAAAATAAGGGAGACATTGACAATTTTTATACTTAACACTCTCAATTAATTTAGTCACAAAGTATGATTAAAAGTTTGTAGAAAAAGAGATTAATGCACCAATATTGACAAGTTTGGGTTAATCAATGACCCAGTCTTTAAAACAGTCCTTTTATTTGGAATTAGTTCCTCATGCAAAATAATTCTCATTACATTCAGAGTGGCTTTTTAATGATAGTAATTATGGCATATACTAGTGGTTGACTATCCAACAGGTAATCTTTTCTTTATGTGATCCCTTTGGAAGGTTCCAGAACCTGCACTCCTCACAGCGCTGAGGTGTTGAGTGTCAAGCAGATGAGCTTGACAGGTTATTGAAGACTATGTCAGGTTATTCAGAGGAACAAAACTTCAACAAACTGACTGGAACCCCTGAAGTCTGGGAAAAGTTCATTCTGTTTGCATCAGCTCTGACATGTTTTTGTCGGCTTAAAAGAAAAGTAAGGAAAAACTTATAACTCCAAGCTAATGGCCTAATACTTGTGGCCACTTGGGAGTATGATGCAGAGAAAAAGAGGAACGAAATTACATGGGCGTGTGTTTGGAGAAGAGTTTATACCGCCTCAGCATAGAGAGTGTCTGCTGAAAACCTTAATGATGTGGTTTGGGTTTGTATTTTCACTGTGAAGCTGAGACAAAGCTCCAGGGACTCATTCATTACACATGCTCTCCAACCCTTGTACCCATGGGAATGTGGGTGTTTGAGGTTATGGTCTTTGGGACACAACCAGGGTTTGAAGTGCGGGGAATGGAATTCCCAGACAGGTGCCTATCTTCACAGGGTCAGAAGAATCCTATGAAGAATCGGAAGGTGCTTCAGAAGTTGCTTTAACCTAGAAGACTTTTATAAACTTGGAAATATTGCACACATGCACACACACCACCCTCTCTCTCTCTCTTTCTCTTTCCTCCTAGGTATAGTATATATTTAGTTGTTTTTCTTCTACACAAGAAGGGGAGAGAATACCATATAGGTGGGATGGGTCAAATGAAATTATTTTAAAATTCATTCCCCCTCCCCATTCTAATGGGGATTGAGGAGGATTATGAGCAACTTCCATGAAATGTCTTGTGCTCCTCTCTGCAAAAGGAACTTAAATGTCAAGCCATCAGTCTCTGTGATAACAGCTCACACAGGTACAGGCAGCCCTGGCAGGGAGGGAAGAGCATGGCCAGCCCACACACAGCGTCACCTGCAGTTACTGAGACCAAGGCCCCAGCACTACATTGCAGATTGGAGAGCTGAAGACAATTAGAGGTGGTGAAGGAGTGGGGGGAGCTGGTGACACCCCCACAGGTACAAACCACCCTGGAGAGGGTGCAGCACAATAGAAGCAGCAGGCTTAGCAGGTGCAGCCCCTCACGTCTCCAACCCAAACCCCAGGTGCCTCGAGTGCACTTGGTGTTAACAGTTTCTCAAACCGGGATGTACGTGTGAGCCACCTGGAGATCTTGTTAAAATGAAGCTTCTGATTCAGTAGGTCGGAGTACGGGGCTCAAGATGCTACATTTCTGACAATCTCCCGGCTGGTGCTGATGCTGCTGGACCAGGCACCATGCTCTGATTAGCAAGGTGTTAAGAGATTCTCAGGTCACAGGTGTGCTCTCCGATCGCACAGCTTCAATAGGCAGGAGAATCAAATTATGTACAAAGATATACTAATGCATTCAACTCTAACAACCTGACTAGTTTTAGGAGGAAATTGTCCATGTAATTCCTAAGTCTTTTGGATTTGGAATGCCGCATATGATGAAAAAAATCTCTTTCTACAGCTGACAGCTGATGTGGGGCTGTTCATGTCCATATTAAGAATGCTTAGCCATTCCTGAGCACACATGGGCTGAAGGAAGGAGCACGCTGGATAGTAGTGGAGGTAGACTTGGCATGCACATTGACCAAGGACCACCTACAAAGTGCACAGCCTGCATGTGTGTAATTGGGAGCTGGGTTTTGCAATGGATGCTTCTCCTCTGGTTGGGCTAGAGAAGGGAAGTTAACACGGAAATCCTAAGGTCCACCCCCCTTCCCCTTGTTTCCCAGAAGGAAAAAAAATCGAGTAGGTAGGAAGAAATAGAAAATGACAGCAAGACAATGAAAGGCAAGTGATTGGGTGTCTATTTTTTTTTTTTTTTTTTTTTTGGGAGGAGAGAAATATAAATTCCCTAGGATGAATCAAGAAAAAAAAAAAAAGAAGAAGAAGAAAAGAAAAGAAGAAAATACATGAGTGATGAAGAGAGGGAGGAAATCTCCTTGGTAGATAAAACAGATTTGCCAAATATATTACATTCATTAAGATTTTCCTCTGCTTATAATGTGTGCTTTTCGGAGGCTTTTCTTAGCATTAACGGATGCTCTGGGAGAGGAGAAAGTTGGCAGAAAGAAGCCTAGCAAATATATAAATAAGCTTTGGAGGTTTCAGAAGTTTCATTTCCCACAATAGAACGTTCTCCAGGCTGGGCAAACTTTTTCTTACTTAAACAAATGCTTTGAAAGACAAAGATTTCATATTGTCAGTGGAACATTCAGGCTAATAATTGCCTCTGTTCTTCTTGCCTTGAAGTCTCAACAGCCAGCAGATTTATGATTCACTTTTGGCGATAAGCTCCTTCAAATAAATATTACTTTCCCAGGCTGCAAATTGAGTTTTGCAAACACAGAGATCGTCTTCACTAAGAGGAACTAAGTTTTCTGTATGTGTCTGCATATATGATTATGAAACACTGCTTTTTCCTTTCTTCTTTGGGAAAATTGATTAGAAACATTTATGTAAAAAGCTAGCCATTTTTTAAAAATTAAAGTTTATTGGGGTGACAATTGTTAGTAAAGTTACATAGATTTGAGGTGTACAGTTCTGTAATACGTCATCTATATATCACATTGTGTGTTCACCACACAGTCAGTTCTCCTTCCATCACCATATATTTGACCCCGTTTACCCTCATCTACCACACCCCTCCCCTCTTACTCTCTGGTAACCACTAAACTATTGTCTGTGTGAGTTTTTGTTTCTTCATTTGTTTGTCTTATTCTTTTGTTGTTTTCAGTTTTATATACCACATATCAGTGAAATCATATGGTTTTTGACTTTTTCTGTCTGACTTATTTCGCTTTGCACAATAATCTCAGGATCCATCCATGTTGTCGCAAATGGTACTATCTCATCTTTTCTTATGGAAGAATAGTATTCCATTGTGTATATATACCACATTTGCTTTATCCAATTATCTATTGAAGGACACTTTGGTTGTTTCCATGTCTTGGTCACTGTAAATAAAGCTGCAATGAACATTGGAGCACACTTGTGTTCATGGATAAATGTTTTCAGATTTTTTTGGTAGGTACCCAGGAGAGGGATTGCTGGGTCATATGGTAATTCTATTCTTAATTTTTTGAGGAACCTCCACACTGTCTCCCATAGCAGCTACACCAGTCTGCATTCCCACCAGCAGTGTATGAGTGTTCCTTTTTCTCCACAGCCTCTCCAACACGTGTTACTATGTGTCTTGTTGATGATAGCCATTCTGACTGGGGTGAGGTGATATCTCATTGTGGTTTCTATTTGCATATCTCTGATGATTAGTGATGTTGAACATTTTTTCATGTTTCTATTTGCCATTTGTATGTCCTCTTTGGAGAACTGTCTATTCAGATTCTCTGTCCATTTTTTAATTGGATTGTTGGTGTTTTTTTTTTTTGTTGACTTATATGAGTTCCTTATATATTTTGGATATTAGCCACCTTATCGGAGGCGTTGTTTGCAAAAATCTTCTCCCATTCGGTTGGTTGCCTCTTTAGTCGATGGTATCTTTTTCTATGCAGAAGCTTTTTAGTTTGATATAGTCCAAAAAGTAGCCGTTTTTAATAGTTGATGTAGTACCAGTGAGATTCTGTAGAAACATTTATGGGGGGACCAGGGGGACGGAGGTGGGAAAGGGACAGAGACTTCTCTCTTAGGTTTGTGGACCTCAGAAAGTTTACAGTCTAAGGTTGAGGACTTTAAACCAGTTTACTTTGTAGTTGGGTCAAGATAATTCCAAAAAATGTAAAGCAAAGGAAATAATACAAGCAAGTATAGATGTAAGAATTAAATTGAGGGCTATAGGCCACAAGTGTTGGATCGAGATTCTATCCAAGTAACCAGGCTTTTATCAGCTCTGCTCAATTGTCAGTGCCAACTGGGTGAACATGATTTGGTTCCTTAAAAATGCCAGGAAGTGGGGGCATCAAGGGAGTTGACATGTGGTGCTCATACCTACATAGCAGATCCTTCTAAGTTGAGAACTAGACAGAGGAACACAGAGAGCTGTGGAAGCGCAAAGGCTGCCTCACCTGGGGTGTGGGGGAGGATGCAGGTCCGCAACCCGTTTCTCATATCTTATGGGGTTCAGCGGCTAAAGACCTTGGGATCATATAGCAGCAAAAAAGGGCTACGTGTGTACAGTTCAGTGGTATTCAGTACATTCACATTGTTACAATAATAAAAAAAGGTAAAAAAAGGGGTTAAATGAATCACATCTCCACTTTTGTCTTAGTTCATGATTGCTGAGCCTTTGACAATTCTAAACTCTTACCATTTGAACCTTCAATGCAAGTGAAGAGTTGGGATGTGATATAAAGGCACAAGGGATTAACATAGGATTGTTAAGTTCTCTGTACTGCCGACTTTTCCAAAGCACCATGTGGAAACAGGTGTATGAGATGGGCTCTTTGATGACTATTCAAGTGCAGTTTTCACTACTGTATTCAGGTTTCCAATAATCATTCAAAAAAGAATGGGATCTTAATTCCTAACAGGTTTGCATGTATTCAAAGACTAACTTTGATCTAATTTATAGAGGTTGTAGAGATTTAGAGGAATAGAAAATGTGATGCCAAATATAAGAATATGCTTTATTTGTAAATGTTCATCCATCTGTTTAGTACTGGCTATGAAATCACTATGAGATAAACAATAATAGATGAAAAAAATAGGGCCTTGTATTCACAATCATTCCGTCTAGCATGTGATCAAATAAGCATAATCTACTTTGCAGGATGCTTGTAAGGTCAAAATGGGCGAGCTTTGAAAAGTGTAGGTGGGCTGTTTGCTGTCAGGGCTAGAGAGAAACTGAAGAATGATAGTAGAAAATGTTTTGCAATCATAGGATATTCACTCTACAACTCTTATTTAATGGGTATGTATTATGGACCCGTAGAGTCTACTAAAACTTGAAATAACATGGTTAGCAAGATAGGCATAGTTTTAATGATAATAGAAAGAGGAAATTAATCCAAGGATTGTAATAAGGTTTTATAATGGCTATGGTGAGAAAAGTAGTATTGCTATATAACAAACCACCCCCAAATTTAGTGACTTAAAATAGCAATCATTTGTACTTTCTCAGGTATCAGCAGATCTTTTCTGGACTGGCTTACATGTCCATGGGTCACCTGGGGAACAGCTGACTTGGTCTGGGCTTGGTTGATGAAGCTTGCCTGGGTGGCGCTGTTTTACATATCTCTCCTCCTCCTCCTGGGGTCAGCAGGCTAGCCGAGGCACATTCTTCTCTTGTGCAGAAGCACAGGAAGTAAGTGGAAATACACAAGACCACTTAATGCCTAGCTCAGAACTGGTCCATTGTTACTTCTACCTCAGTCTGTTGGCCAAAGAAAGCCACATAGCTGAGCCCAAACTTAAGAAATGCAAAAATATTCTCTTATCCATTACCGTGTTTCCCTGAAAATAAGACCTAGCCGAACCATCAGCTCTAATGTGCCTTTTGGAGCAAAAACTAACATAAGACCTAGTTTTATTTTACTATAATATAAGACTGGGTCTTATATAATATAATATAATACTCGGTCTTGTATTAATTTTTGCTCCAAAAGACGCATTAGAGCTGATAGTCTGGCGAGGTCTTATTTTTGGGGAAACAGGGTAGTTGGAAACTGCAAAGTCAAAAGAGAAAATATGGTGTGGAGACAGAGCCAGGAGAGCAGTTTCCAGGCTCTCGACCTCACGTGGAAAGGTGCTGCCTCGGGTAGTAGATGGCCATCAGCTGTGATTAGTTGTTCCATCAGCTATAACCAGTTAGCCATCAGCCACTAATAAAACTGCCATGGCAATGGTACGGGGTTGGTTGGCTGGTTGGTTGGTTGGCAGAGAAGTGGACGGCAGATTGTGCATCGTGTGGCTGCTGCTTCCTGTGTCTCCACCAGCCGCCAGCGAGGATATAGTGGTATGACTCCCCTATCTATGGCTCCCTGGGTGTTCCTTTTTGGCCTCACCATATCCTGCATTCTTGTGTGGGGAGCGGGAGCAGAGACCCCGCAGGTCGCCCTGCGCGACAAATGGTGCAGCGAGCAGGGTCTCCCGCATGACATGTGGATACAGTAAAAAGTGAAGAATTAGGGTGAGTGATGCAACCTCCTTCCATGGAGCATGAGTACTTAATGAGACGTAAAGTGTGAGTAGGATTATTCAGAGGAAAGGGGGTAGGTATGATAGTCAGGAGAGGAAGTGTTCTAGGCAGGAGAAACAGCAAGTGGACAGATCTAGGGGCATAGCAAGTTTGAGGGATGTAAAGAAGTCCAGTCCTGATGGACAAGAGAATGATGGTGGAAAGAGATGAGGAGGGTGGCATCACATAAAGAAGAGCCTTATCTACCATGTTGATAACTGGCTTTGGGATTTCTTTTAAGGGCCTTCAGGGCCATTGAGGGGTTTTGATATTATGGTTATTTTTTGTTAGTCATCATTGCCCCATGGTCTATCCATTGCCCCAAGGATAATATCCTTGCTCCAGCTTGCAATTACACAAGCAACAACGTGCACCTTCCTCAATATTTTGATTAGAGTTTCACATTCTTTGTCACGTGTATTCCTTCTCCCTTGGGCCCTCTGATTGATGTCTCTGCACGATCCCATTGTGACCTTTAGTAATTAGTGCAAATATTTTAAGTTCAGCATATTAATTCCTCTTGCAAAAAAAGCATTTTTTTTGGAGAATCATCATAAATCATTAAAAAAATTAATTGGCCAGTGGGAGAAGAGGGCCATTTTTCAGCAAATACTGGCAGTCTATCTCGTTATAGGCTAAAGCTCTAGATGTTGGAAACAGTTTCTGACCTGCTCAGACCTTTGACCCATTCAAAGCAAGGAAATAGCTTTCTTCTTCTGTCACTTTTCAGGAGCTTTAATCCTTTAAAGTATGTTAAGGGGGCATTGTGGCAGAGCTGGAATAATGGGATTTTACTTCCAACTCTGCCACAGACTGCTTCGGTGACCTTGGCCAACTCACTTATTCCTGCTTCAGTATTTTTGCCTAGAAAGAGGGGTGTAAATGCTCCCTCAGAATGTTTCCAGTTCTAAAATTCTGATTTTTGGGTTGTGTTCTGAACACCATGGTAATTCCACAAATGGAGATATGTAGTTTTCCATTCAGAGGCTGCACGAAGTACCCTTTACTATTGTACAAAGTCAGAGTTGGGAAGATTCATTAAAGATGCAGCAGAAGGAAGTCAGGAAGAGGATATTTGCATGCATGTAAGCAATAAATGATTTGTTATGAGTTAAGACATCTGCCAAGAGGCATTAGTGAGGATGGCTGTGGCTGCTTGATCACCTATGTGCCAAAGTAAAGGCAGTATTATGTAATATGCTTTGAGCTGGAATTACGCTAAGGACCTTGTTGCTTCATTTAGTTATTTGCTTAACTTTTTTGTAGGTGTCTTTTACCTTAACTCTTGAGAGTTGTGGCTATACAATTATGTCTGAACATCATCCACACCTAACAATTCTTTGGATAGCAATGGAAGTAACCTGCCTTTGGCCAGGAGCCACAAGTATAGGGGCCTACCGTGAGTCAAATTCAATTTCAGAATTTAAATTTACATTGAGTCTGAACTTATTAGGTCTCCTGGACAGCAGCTGTACCTGGGAGTCTCTTAGCTCAGTACTTGATGTGTTTGGAATTGCTGTTTACTTACCATTTCTTAGGCACAAGAATTTTCTCAGAGCAGAGTGTAAAAGGGAAGCAGAGTTCACTTCTTTGTTGTCTTTCCAATATTCCCCAGCACGCTGATCGAGGCATCTACAACTCAAATAGTTAGAATTTCCCAGAGCAACATAAGCACTGAATCCCAAAGATAAATCTCATGTATTCTGAAGGTATCCTAGCACTGAGTTAGTTATTTCCCAGGGAAGGGTTTGGCTGGTGGTGATTATAGAAATAAATCTGCACTTCATTTTTAGCCCAGTGGCCCATTACAGCTAACTGCAGAGTCTAAGCTCCCAAGAAAAACCAGAGTCATTTTATGGCAATGAGAGATTATAAATCACCAATTTTGTCAGTTTGGTGTTTTCCTCCAGCATTCTTTTCTCTGAGAGCTGTGTAGGCAGCACCCCCAGAGACCACCACTTTGAGAAGCTTCACCTGTTTGTTTGCTTTTGACTGAAGCCTCTAGTTGGCCCTGGCTGTGTTTCAAGCCCACCTGTTAGTCCCAAACAGAGATGATTGAGAAAACTCTCATTTTTAATTCATACAGAATTTCAGAGGCTTTGCCTCTTGTTTTCCAAGTAAATTTTGCTCCTGAACTTACTGAAAACAGAACGTTGCCTCAGGAGTGTCTTGTCTGGGTCGGTGGTCTCCAAGCTGGGTGCATGTGAAAAGAAAAAAAAATAGAATGTCTATTCCTATTTTAATCTCCTTTTGGTATTAGTTTAAATGTATGCAATGTATTAGGACAGTTCTATATGCATAGAATGTATTTATATATATGGTGTATGCGTGAAACTTTTTTATCCATAGGATGCATGATTAGAAAAATTGGAAACAATTGATTAGTGCTGAGTTGTCTTTCTCAGTGAGAACTAGTTAACAAGATTCACTCTTAATGCAATTCCTTATTTTAGCTTTTGCTTTACTTCTGTAGTCCTAAATGTTATTTTACCAGCCAAACAAACTGAAAAGCTTTGAGGGATAGAAGGAAGGGATGAGGGAGGGTGTAGAGAGAGTGGGAAGAAGTGTGGGGACAGACTCCCAGAGAGCAGTTTTCAGGCTCTCGGCCTCACATGGAAAGGTGATGGCTCGGGTAGTAGATGGCCATCAGCTGTGGCTAATTGACCCTCAGCTGCAACCAGTTAGCCAATTAGCCCCTGACATAACTGCTGCGGCTGCGCTAGGTAGTCGAGAGAGTGAGTCCACTCGAGAGTCAGTCGGTCGGTTGGCAGGCAGAGAAGCAGACAGCAGGGCAGGTTGCAGGTCGTGGGGATCCAGCCTCCAGTGAGACTATAGTGCCACCAGTGAGACTATAGTGGTATGACTCCCCTACCTATGGCTCCATGGGTGTTCCTTTTTGGCCTCACCATATCCTGCGTTCTTATGTGGGGAGCGGGACCAGAGACCCCGCAGGCTGCCTCAGACAACAAATGGCAGAGGGAGCAGGGTCTCTTGCATGACAAATGGCACTGCAAGCAGGGTCTCCTGCATGACAAGAGGCATCAGGAAGAGGTAGAAGAGATGACAGAGGGCAGCATGGAGTTGACAACCTCCAAGTTCCCTTTTAGCCTTGAGGTCTAGTGATCTCAGGTTATATTTCTTCTCACCAGCCCTCACTGCATACAGGTGCTGAAGGGCTGTGAAATGGCTGAAAGCTATTCCATACTCTTTAAAAAGCTATGGGCAGGGTTAAGTTAGAAATTACCATTAACCCCTAAAACATTGAGAGTTGGCTGTATAAAGTAAGGAAAAGATGGCATTTATTAATGAATAATCACTGAACACAAGACAGGCTAAAGTGATAAACACATCAATTAGACTGGTTTAGAAGCAGTTCACAGGCACATTCTTCAGCCTTTATCCTCCCTCCCTCCCTTGTTGGTCCATGTGTTAGGGTGGGTCAGATGCTTATCTCTTCCCGGATTTACTGAAATAAAAACCAAGTGGATTTACTGAAATATAAACCAAGAAAGCATTTTCCATCTCAATTTGCCTTAGCATATCAGAGAGGCATAATGGGTTGAAATTATTACTTTTCTGGTTCCTCTCTTCTGCTGTTGATTTACATACCAAACAAATTATACTGGGTGTTGAGAGGTGGAATTAGCATTCATCTGTGGTTACCAGTAGGAGGCAGATGTTGGATCACTCATTTTAAAGACTTGACTGGTGCTGAAATGAACATGTATTAATATGGCAAGAATAGAGGATAAGTGTATTATGCCACTGGGACAGTATGACAATTCATTTATCACCATTTATTAACTATGGGTGCATACACTGTCACAAATGAAGATAGATGTATTATCTCTTGAGGTCCCCAGACACACAGAAGTAATGCGTATGGGCATATGTGATTTAAATACATATTAACTTGCAAATAACTCTGTGATGCACGCAAGCCATTGCATGTTACAGGAGGGGGTGCTCATTCGTCAATACATGGCTTAGATTGAAGAGACCGAGCAGGAATTAGATGCTGACTGATCAAGGCTATGCTTATCAACACATTACTTTTATTTTTCTTTTTAAAATACTGTCAGGGATTTCTATCCAAATAAGGAAACTAAAGAAATACTGTGTTTAAGGTGAGACAAAGCCATGTGCCCAAGAAACCTGTGTTGTTATCCCAGCCCTAGAAATGCCCCACTTTCTTATTGGTTATTGTAATTGTGCTTGAAGGGCAAGATGATCGTGACTGAGAAGGACAGCGAGGGAGGCTGTTTGCTTTATTTCAACTGCGCTGTCTTTGATCAATTTGAAGTCTTGGCCATTTGGACTAGTACTTATTTATAATTTGGAATTCCTACACAGAACTAAGCCTTGTTGAGACAGCATTCTACAAAGAGGTTACTTCCATGGTTTTACCCATCCTGGGTCCCTGAGTGATGACTGTTACACAGGGTCCACTTACTTTAACTTCTCTGTTGATTCCTGGAAAGGTTCTTGAACTGGGAGCTAACTTTATGGAGAAGACAAAGGACTTACTGAAGATGACTGAGCTACATTCAGTAATGAGAATAATAATAGCATTACCAATTAATCAAAGTAACCCCTGTTTATAATAAAAATATTGAGCAGTAACTGTGTTTTAGGTTCTCTGGTGAGTACTTCATCCTTTTTTCTCATATAAATCCCAGTAATCCTGTGAGAAAGCTAAAAATTATTATTCCCGTTTTATAAACGAAGGTTTATAAATTCACTTGGCCAAGGCATCTCAGTAGAGGCAGGGTTCTAACTCAGAGGGTCTCTGACTTCAGAAGAGAGGTCCTTCTGATGGCCACCTGTCTCCTCCTCACCAAGGGGCCAGCAATAACTCTGAACTTGTGTGGCTAAGCAAATAGTCTTACTGCTGGTCTGATGCGGACTATCTTCCATCATCCCATGAAGCCTGTGCTCCGTAAATTTTTTACTTCATTTTTGTCTCATCTTTGTTTATGCACTTTCCTGACATGCAGTTTTGGGGTGCTACCAGGGTAATTAGCTGAGGAACAGCTGGATAGTGTCTTGTGCTTGTGGTATGTCTGAGGGACCCACACCCATCTCTGGAGGATGTTTTCTCTTTTTCTGGGTATTGTCTATGTGAGAGAAAATGCCCAGAATCTTTGCCAGGCCATGGCTGTTTCTGTGTAGAATCTGAACTGAAAATGGACCTTTCCATTATTGTAAATGTCCTCCTCCCCAAAATAACCAAACTGTAGCTCAAGGTCATTCTTGTTTAATCACTCATACCCAATATCATGTGAATTTCACTTATATCCTGACTTTGTTTTATGTCTCCCTATGTATTAGGTAGATATTTATCTTTTACTGTCTATCAAGTATAAAAAGTTGTAGTTATAGAGGTCATTTTCCTAACGAAAGAACCCCCAGGATGTTATCTGACCTGGTTTAAAAGTGGAACAGAATATCTGAAATTCAGACTATCCAGAAAATCCAGATTGTACGGTCATGCAAGTATAAGATCAGGGGTACTGGACCAGAAGTGGATCTGGTTTCCAGTCCTAGTTGTATCAGTAGCTCATTCTATGATCTTGGTTGAGTCACTTAATACCCCTGGGCATTTCTTCTTCTGTAAAATGAGGATAATACATGCTTGGACTACTTCCTTTCCCCCAGATTGTGGTGGTTCAACTAAGAAGGTGCACTGAGTCACAAATTTCCCAACCATTTATTGAGTATCTTTTATGAGTTGAATTCTGTGCTGGGCGCCAGAGTTACAAAGACGAAGCTACATCCCCGTTCCCCGATCTCACAGATATCTCTAGTTTCTTCTTTCAAGAAGCTTGCAGTCTTGGACACTAGAAATCACGTGTCATGGAAAAGCAGTTTGTTAATGCTAAAACTCTTGATTAAGATGATCTGAGAAGGAAGAATTCTGTGGTTAAATAAACTTGGGAAATATTGTATCCTTGGAAATTCACAGTGAGCATTAGCTATTAAAAGCTCTGATAAGATACACAGCAAAGAAGCATGTTTAACTCCGTTTAACCTAGTCTGTTGCAGGCTTTAAGAAACATTTTATTGTAGATCACCTACTAACACCTTGAGTAACACCTCGTTTGAGAAACTCGCCTTTAGTGAGCGTTAAGTGACTCTCTCCTTGTCCCCATAATACCTCGTACACACCTTCATTATTGCACTCATCCGTTGGATCTTATTGCCTACTTACTGGTTTATGTCCCTGACTAATCCTTGAGCGCCTCAAATAATAGATTGGTGCAAAAGTAATTGAGGTTTGTGCAATTCTTTTTAACCTTTTAAACTGCAATTATTTTTGCACCAACCTAATAATATCCACACCTGTTCATATCTGTTCCCCCAGGATTTGGGTAGAAGGGGTATCTCTGGCCATTAGTAGGCACTCAACAAATGCTTGTTGAATGAATATACAAAATTGCACATATACACTATAGAAATGTGAGTGATTTGCCTGAAATTGTAGGATCCCAGAAGATAATAATGAAAATTTCTTAATCTGCTTTGTACAATGTCCAATTTAACCGTTTTCTATGACCCTAATAACTTTTTTATTATGAGGATAGCACTATAAAATTATGTCTTAATTTGGAAACAGGATAACCTTCAACGAGAAAGCAATTATTTTCTTTGTTTATAAACTGTTTATTAAGTTCCAATATTTAAAACAAATTTACCAAAGGGGAGAAAAAGACATTATGCCTTTAAGAGCCGCAAATGGATACAGCTAAGAAGTAATACCGATTTGTCCTGAAAGTAGGAGCCTAAGGTTATGGAAAAATTGTAACCAGTAGATTAAGCATTTATTGGAATGGAAGTCAGGCTAAAAGAATGAGTCTTTCGGTGGTAGGATATTTCTAATAGGGGACCATTGATTGACAGGCAAGAGAAGGGCACAGAGGCTTCATGAAGGTTGAGTTTTACTTTTAGCAAGGGAGTAAAGACAGAGGGGTTGGTAGTGCAGAAATACTGTATTTCCCCCAAAATAAGACCTAGCTGGACAATCAGCTCCAATGCATCTTTTGGAGCAAAAATTAATATAAAACCTGGTATTATATTATAATATGTTATATTATATCAAAGACCTGGTTTTATATTATAGTTAAATAAGACTGGTCTTATATTAATTTTCGCTCCAAAAGACTCATTAGAGCTGATTGTCTGTCTAGGTCTTATTTTCGGGGAAACACGGTAATTGTGAGGTAAAATGAAACGCTAAGTATAGCAACTTGAGTGATAAAGGCTTTCCACACTTAGTGGCCAGTTATCAGTAAGTGTCCTCCCCAGGGCTGTTGGTGGGGCCAGCAGGTAGAAATGACAGAGCTGTGGTTTCCCTCTATGCTCCATCAGTGAGGAAATAAGGTACAATAAACCCAGATTGAGTGAAAGAACAACTGAGCACAGTTGGAATAATAGAAGTTTGCGCTTAGGAGGGTCTTTCTTTTTACTCTTAAAAAATAGCTCTTATATTTATATGTCCACTGTAAAAACTTTAGAGAATATTGACTAATGAAAAGGAAAATAATAAAAATAATTACAATCCCATAAATCAAAGAAAGTATCAGTTATCATTTTTGAGTACATTTTATTGGCAAATATTTACATATGCACATGTAGTACATACTACTTTAATAGCCCTATTTTTATACTTCGTGTAATATAAACACATTTCTGCATAATTGCATAATTGGATAGCTTTCATGACAACATAGTGTTCTATTTCATATACATATCTTAACTTATTTAACCAATTCCTGTTACTAGATATCTAGGGTTATTTTCAAATTTTACTATTATAAACGTCACTGGCATGGATTTTCTTTTACTTAAATCTTTGTCCATATCCATAATTATTCCTTTGGATTGATTCCAAGAAATAGAATTGTGGATTCAAAGATAATGATGTTGATACATATTGCCAAGTTGACCTTCAAAAATGCTGAACCAATTTTTATTACTGCTTCCTAAAAAAAGTCAATTACTGTTCATCATTGAAAACATTTGCCAACTCAATAGACAGAAATGGTATTTCCTTGTTTTATTAGGTTGGTGCAAAAGGAATTGCGGTTTAAAAGGTTAAAAAATGGCAAAAACTGCAATTCCTTTTGCACCAACTTAATAATTTGCATTCATTGATTATTATTGAGATTGATTTTTAAAAGTTTAAAAATTGTTTTTAAAATGTTATTGGCCATTTATATTTTTCTCAATTGATTTTGTATCCATTGTCCATTTTTCTATTGGAGTGTTCATCTTTTTATTGATTTGTAAGAAATCTTTATATATTATGACTGTCACATTATAAATGACTCCTTAATTCTTTAAAAGGACTTTTGTTCTTAAATAATATCCCATGAATATTTATGTTTTAAATTTCACTGATCTTAATAGAAAGAGCGGCCATGTGCTCTAGTCTTTTATTCTTATCCTTTAGTTTTTCGTGTTGTTGACAGAAACCTGGATGTCTGGTGTGGTGAGGAATCTACCTCAGACCCTTGGTAGCAGCCCAAACTAGCAGGAAGCTTAGACTCTTCAGAGGTAAGTGCCAGTAGTTAGATGGTGTGCTCTTCTGAGTTACCAAATCATTTAACCTTATTTGAAGACAGTATTTTCAATGTATTAAATTCTCCTTCGTTCATATTTTCAGAAGATGACATGTTTCAGAGTTCAGACTATCCTTAGGAACACATGTTTTGTCTTCTTTCAGAATAAAGATGAGGATAAATATAAACTTATAAACTTGGTGGTTTGGCTGACTCCATTCAAATAGACTCTTGCTGGAAGTCAGAATATTTTACATAAGCAATAGAGGGATACTACTTTTTCTCTCAATACTGAAGCTTTTAAAAATGTTAGTCAGTTTCAACACAACACTAATTCAGGCACCCAGTTTTTCACAGATTTTTTTTGTTTTCAGAATTTCAACAATCATAAACGTTTTGCCATCGGTTTTATCTAACTTCCCCACTTTTCCCCTGGCATCTTATAGCAAATCTCCGACACCATTTTATTTCACCTGTAGATACATTAGTATGCATCTCTAATAGCTAAGAACCTTTTAAAACTAACCAGCAAATATAATCATATCTAACACAAATAGTAATTTTGTACCATTTAATTCTTTGGTATATTAATTTTTTTCTAATTTTCTCAAAGATGTTTTACACTTGATTTGTTCAACTCAGAATCCAAAAAAAGTCTCCCCATTATATTTGATTTGACTGTTGTGTCTCCTAAGGCTCTTAAATAAGCTCCTCTTCCCAGGTTGTTTTTATACTTGATTTGTTGGAGAAACTGGGTCATTTGTCTATTAAATGTCCCAATTTTTTGGATTGTGTTATTTATTTATTATTATTTTTAAACTTTTGTTTATTTTAAATGTGTTTTTTCAGGACCCATCAGCTCCAAGTTAAGTAGTTTTTTCAATCTAGTTGTGGAGGGTGCAGCTCAGAGTGGCCCATGCGGGGACTGAACCGGCAACCTTGCTGTTAAGAGCACCACGCTGTAACAAACTGACTGAGCTAACTGGCCGTCCCTTGGATTGTGCTTTTTAAAAAACTTCATCTTCTATTCCTTGTAGTTAGAACTAGAGGATTGATTAGATTCAAGTTAAATATTTTTAGGCAAGACTTTTCATAGACAATGTATGTACCCCTCATTGCATTACATTATGAGGCACCTCATGCCAGATTGTCTTATCTTTAATGACATTTTGATTGATTAGTGAGTTCAGGAGTTGTCAACCTAATCCCCCCATCAAGTTCCTCACCAACATTTCACCTAATAGGTTTGGCAGTCACTGATATTTAAGATATTTCATTAAGAGTTGCAAAGAGGTGATTTTTAATTTCTTCTGCAATTATTGTCTGGAATTATTTTTTAAAAAATGTACTTTCATCAGCTATTTGGTTACGTACAAATACAATTCATGCAGGAAAGGCAAGATATATGTTTCATTCCTTCCTATTTGTCCATTTTCAGAACTGAGCTGGTGGCCTTAGCAACCCCTAATAATGGTCAATGATATGTATTTTTTTCAGTATTATTACAAACTCATGGATTTTTACATATTTTATGTGTTTCAATCCATTGTTATTATTCTTTTTGATGTTCAGATTGTCCCATCTTGGGCCAGAGGGCGCCCTTTAAGTTGGCTCTTGTATCCTTTTGACATGACCTTGTTAGTCTTTGATATCACACACACACACACACACACACACACACACACGAGTCCTAACACACACACACTGGCTAAAAAGACACACGTGTGTGTGTGTGTGTGTGTGTGTGTGAATTTTAATTAAAATTTATTGGAGTGACAATGGTTAGTAAAATTACATAGGTTTCAAGTGTACAATTCTGCAATACAGCATCTATATATCACATGTGTGCTCACCACCCAGAGTCAGTTCTTCAATCACCATATATTTGACCCCCTTTGCCTTCTTCTACTATCCTCCCTCCCCCATTACCCTCTCGTAACATACATTTTTAATGTAACAGCCTCACTCCACCTAGCTATCACTCCGTAACATAAAATTTGAAGTTTTTCTACCTTACTGTGTCTGAACTCTTTGGAAGTCATGTTAGGTTTCATTTTCTTTAGAATTTAATTCTTCTCAGACTTAAATATTGCACTGAAAAATAAATTCAGGTACCAAGCAGGCATTCAATCAATGCGCATCGCTGAATTAAATTCTGCTTTGTAGAGCCACATATTTCATGTGCCAATGTAAACAGTATATGCACCCAGGATTATTTAGCTCATTTCCATCAACATCTCTAAACCCACACGTATGGTTGTATCTTTATAAAGGAGCTTAAACACATACCAAGCTTAAAAATATCATCGTGCAATTGTTTTTGTCGTTTGGTCTATTAGCATTCTCCTCACAGTGCTTTGCTTATATAAATTTAACAAGATGAAAGGTTGATGCTGAGAGAAGTCTGGACAGATTCGTTACCTTAGCAACCTTGCCCCAGACTTCAATGGCCCTGACCCAGCTACAAAGTCCTTCACTGGCTAACAAGACACTCTTAATGACAGCTGGCTGGAACTCAAGCCCACTGATAAAATGACTTGTAATCTGGACAGTAACCTTTGGAGGAATATTATCTTTATCAGATTTCCAAAAGAATCCGAACACCGAACGCAGGTCCACTGACTATATTCATAAGGCCATCATGCTTAAGTGCTTCTGGGAAAGCATTAGTAACAGGAAATTAAGTGTTACAGGATAATTGCTAACCTTACTGCATAAAATAGAAGCTGGCTGCCCAGTGATTTTGTGTGGGTAGCTGTCATTAGATGCCACTGTCCTGTATAATTGAAAAATTGTTTGTGTAAAGGAAATATTGTCACTGCCTCATTAGTCCCAACATTTAATTGTATTGGGGGAAATCTGAATGTCTTTTTGAGGTTCAAATTACACACATAGATTTGTTGACTAGGTGATTTCAGTAGTAAAAAAATAAGACAATGCAATTTTTACCTGAGCAAAGACCTTAGATTATTATTAGAAATTTCTTGGAGCTGCCACTTCTAGAAAGCTCTATATGAATAAAACACAATTATTAATTTATTCACCATCTATTGAAGACTTTGTGTTTTTTGTTTTTTTTTTAAGAAACAGAAATTTATTATTTTATGTTAGTTTCAGCTGTACAGCATAGTGGTTAGACATTTATATAATTTACAAAGTGATTCCCCTGATAAGTCTAGTACCCATCTGGCACCCTACATAGTTATTACACTATTATTGACTATATTCTCTATGCTGTATTTTACATCTGATGACTATTTTGTAACTACCAGTTTGTACCTCTTAATCCCTTCCCCTTAATCCCTTCTTATCTGGGAACCATCAAAATGTTCTCTGTATCTATGAGTTTTTTCTGCTTAATTTGTTCATTATATTATTTAGATTCCACATAATATAAGTGAAATCATATGGTACTTGTCTTTGTCTGACTTATTTCACCCATAATACCCTCTAGATCCATTTGTGTTGTTGCAGATGGCAAGATTTCATTCTTTCTTATGGCTGAATAATGTTACATTGTATATATGTACCACTGCTTTATTAATTCATCTATTGATGGACACTTAGGTTGACTCAATATCTTGGCTATTGTAAATAATGCTGCAATTAACATGGATGCATTTGTCCTTTCAAAATAGTGTTTTTGGTTGTTTTGGATTAATATCCAGAATTGGGGTTACTGGATCCTTCTATATCTGTTATAGCCTTTGCTTTATCTGGTATAAGTCTTGTTACCTCAGCTTTTTTCTAAATTTCCATTTTCATGAAATATCTTTTTCCATTTCTTTACTATCAGCCTTTCGATGTGAGTCTCTTGTAGGCAGTATATGAAGTGTCTTGTTTTCTTCTTATCCATTCAGCCACCCTATGTCTTTTGATTTGAGCTTTTAAGTCATTTACATTTAAAGTCATTATTGATAGATACATAGTTTTTGCCATTTATTATTTATATTTTTCATCTTTTTGTTTTCCTTCTTCTTAAAGAAGTTCATCTAACATTCCTTATAATACTGGTTTGTTGGTGATGAAGTCCTTCAGCTTTTTCTTGTCTGGGAAGCTCTTTATCTGTGCTTGGATTCTAAATGATAGCTTTGCTGGGTAGAGATATATTGGTAGTAGGTCATTGCTTTTTATCACTTTGAATATTTCATGCCAATCCATCTGTCCTGCAAAGTTTCTGTTGGGAAGTCAGCTGATAGTCTTATGGTAACTAACTGTCTTTTTCTTGCTGCTTTTAGGATTCTCTCCTTTTTTAATCTTTGGCATTTTAATTATGATGTTTCTTGGTGTGGGCCTCTTTTGGTTCATCTGGTTTGGGACTCTCTGTGCTTCTGGGGTTTGAATGTTTATTTTATTCGCCAGGTTAGGGAAGTTTTCTGTCATTGTTTCTTCAAATAGGTTTTTCAATTCCTTGTTCTCGCTTTTCTCCTTCTGATATCCCTATGATGTGAATGTTGGTACATTTGATGTTATCTCAGAGTTCCCCTTAAACTCTCCTCATTTTTTTGTATTCTTTTTTTGCTGTTCTGATTGGGTGTTTTCTGTTACCCTGTCTTCCACATCACTGATTTGGTCCTCTGCCTGATCTAATCTACTGTTGATTTCCTCTCATTTAGTCTTCATTTCAGTTATTGTATTCTTCACTTCTGATTGGTTGTTTTTTTATATTTTCTATCTCCATTTTTTGTTGGCATTTTCTCTTTTTGGAAAATCTCACTGAGATCATTGAGCATCCTTATAACAAGTGTTTTGAACTCTGCATGTGGTAGATTTCTTGTCTCCATTTTTTAAGTTATTTTTTTGGAGCTTTGTTCTGATAATTCATTTGGGACATGTTTCTTTGTCTCCTCATTTTGGCTGCCTCCCTGTGTTTTTTTCTATGTATTAGGTCAAGCTGTTATGTCTTCCAGTATTGATAGAGTTGTCTTATGTAGTAGATACTCTGTGGGGCCCAGTGGTACAGTCTCCCTGGTCACCTTAGCCAAGTGCTCCAGGTGTGTCCCTTGTGTGGGTTGTGTGTGCTGTTCTGTTGTAGTTGATTGCTACTCATTGCTGTTGGCATGTCAGTGGGAGGGATTGACGCTCAGGCTGATTGCTTGTGAGGACTGGCCATGACTACAGTTGAGGAGCTGTGGTGCAGGGGTTGACCCTACAGAGCAGGATTCGCTTTAGTGGGGTTCTGGTGTCTACTGAATCAGTCCTTTGGGTGTGTCTTTTGTGGAGGTGGTTGGGTAGTACTCTGGTGTAATCTGAAGCTGGTCAACAGGTATGTTGATTTTGGGGCCCTGTGGGAGGGACTCTGGTGTATACCAAAATCAACTGCTGCCTATGCCCTGACCATGACCATTTGGTATGTGCTACGAACTGATCTACAGATGGTTGCCTCTTGTGCTGGGCTTGGGAACTGAGAACTGAGGCTGGCTGCTGCTAGTTCTGGGCTTGGGGCTGCTTAACAAGAGGTAAGGGCAAGCTGAGGCCAGATGCTGCTTGTCTGGGGCTTATGAACCTTTGAGAGATTTTAAGAAAGTCCGCAGCTTAAGTCAAGATAGGCCATTTGGATGGAAAAGCCATTGGAAGTGGCCTGGGTGGGCCCATAAGTTGGTTGTGGAAGGGTCTCAGGGAATCACCAGGGTGGGATGAATGGTGTCAACCAGGCTGATGAAGACTCAAATATGGCACCCATTTGCACATGTAGGCTGAGTGCGGGGGAAGGCTCAACAAAAGAACAATGGCTTTTGCTAGCACTTCTGTGTGTGGGAGAAAGTTTTTTTTCCAGCCCTTGCCCTGCAGCCAGATAATTCAGTTCACCATATATGTCCCTGGTGACTTTTCAGCTGCTGCCCCAGCACTGGAGCTCAGGGAGAGTGAGTCCCTCAATGAGTAAGTCCATGTGTGGTCCATTTAAGAGGAGTGCCTGGGACTCCAGCAAACTTCTGTCTCATTCAGCTACAATTTTTGCTGGTTTTCACAGCCTGAAGTTATGGGGACTTCTCTTCGTGGCACTGAAGCCTGAGCTAGGGAGCCTCATGTGGGGCCCCTTGCTCCTCAGGGGGACCTCCACAGCTGAGACATTCCTCCCAATTTTTACGTACCACACATAGGTGTGGGATGAGCCTGTTGTATACCTCTGCCCTTCCTACCAGGTTTTAGTTTTCTTCTTCTGCAGATCCCTAGTTATAGGACTTTTGTTCAGCTAGATTTCAGGTGATTCTCTGTGATGGTTGTTTAATTATAATTTTGAAGTGGTCATGGGAGGAGGTGAGCACAACATTTATCTATTCCATCATCTTGACTGTAAACCTCATTTATTTTGTTCTTTAGATTCCACATAATAAGTCAGACAAAGGAGGACTTTGTGTTTTAAAGTCATTGGTAACCCACAGATATCTCTCTGGTGCACACCCAGATGATTATAACACTTTTTATAGCTGGCATTCATTCTAAGTTAATGTCCATGCTGTGTAACTGAAAAAGTTTGAAAATAAATTATTTTACATATTCAAACATTGGATGAGGAATTGCACATTGTTTCTAAGACACTTAGATGCTTTTGTCCTGACTCAACAGGTCTTATTTTCTAAATGAATGAAAGATCCATCATTTAAAAAAAAATTAGGTATTTAGGGAGACTCTCATCGCCCTAGTGCAAAGTAAGAAAACATTCTTATATATCTAGAGAAGAAATTATAGCTCTAATAAGATCTAATAAGCTTTTGTTCAGTGTGTACTAAGGAAGCTAGGTACTAGACTCTAGGTGTTTTAGGTTTTAGCAATATTTCAAGTTATATCCTGTTATGGACTGAATGTTTGTATCCCCTCAACATGCATTTGTTGAAGCCCCAATTCCTAGTGTGATGGTATTAGGAGGTGGGGCCTTTGGGAGGTAATTAGGCTTAGATGAGGTCATGAGGGTAGAGCCCCTGTGATGGGATTAATGCCCTTATAAGAAGAGGAAGAGACACCAGATCTTCTTCTCACCATCATATGAATTTACAATGAGAAAGTGGCCTTTTACATACCAGGAAGAGGTCCCTGTCTAGGAACTGAATCTACTGGCACCTTGATCTTTGTTCCTAGCCTCTGGTACTGTGAGAAATAAATGTCTGTTGTGTTAGCCACCCAGTCTATGTCTATGGTAATTTGTTATAGCAACCCGACCGGACTGACACAGATCCCTAATGTTTATGTATCAGGAGCTTATTAGGTTAGGTTGCTCCCCCAAAGAAAAGTAATTCCTTTGCATCACTTATTTTTGGTTAAGCATGCATTTGTGAAGACTTCACATGTGCTATTGTGCTAGAAACTTGGTTTCTGTAATAAGTCACAGACCCTAGCCTAGCAGAAAACCTAATCCAACAGAAAATATGGGCACATAAACACAGCAAAGTTGACTCACAGTATTGAGATTAAAGGTTTTATTAAGGTTTAAACAAGAAAAATTATGGAAATACTAACTTTCTGCAAAATTGTCATAGGGAGTATTCGCTCATGTTGAGCAGTCTATATTTCTTTAACTTTTTTATTGATATCTAGAAAAACTGGCAGATACTTATTTTTTTAAAAAGATGTGAATCACATAATTTACTCACATGTGTCATTTTTGGGGGGTGTCAGGAAGCCTAAAAATTCAAAGCCCAATCTCTGGATAGCAGTTAAGAACCTCAGTCTAAGTATTTATCTGCTCCAATTGCAAGACCCATGTGCCACCCCTGGAATTGCCCTTTGTCTTAGTCAATTTGGGCTGCTGTAACAGAATACCATAGACTGGGTGATGTAAACAACAAACATTTATTTCTCATCATTTTGGAGGCTAGAAATCTGAGATCATGGTGCCAGCAAGGTTGGATTCTTGGTGAAGATCTTTTCCCTGGTTGATAGATGGCTGCTTAATTGCTGTAGCCTCACATGGCAGGTGAGAGAGAGAGAGAGAGAGAGAGAGAGAGAGAGAGAGAGAGAGAGAGAGAGCTCTAGTTTCTTTCTCTTTTCATAAGAGCTCCAGTCCCAATATAGAGGCTTCACTCTCATGACTTCATCTAAACCCAATTACCTCCCAAAAGCCCCACCTTCTAATAATATCACATTGGGAGTTAGGCTTTCAACACATGAATATTTGGGGGTGACCAAACATCCAGTCCATAACACCCTTCCCCATCTAGAAGGAGGTTCAGAAACCTAGAATCACAGATGGGCACAGATTTAAAAATTCTTGCCAATGCTGCTGCCTCTCTGGGGACCTTCCTGGGTCTCAAGAAATACCCTTGATCTCTTACCAGGCTGCATTCATCTTCTCTTCTCTGTTTCTACCAACCTGTCCATGTCTGCCCAGGAGATGTAAAGACTTCTGTGCTATTCTTTCAAACTCAGTCTCATTAGAGTCCCTGAATAGTTCTAAAATCAAGAGTGGCTCCTGGGCGTCTACTTCATCCTTCACATCTGGCTGAACATCTCAGAATAATTTGGCCTTAAGTCCTTGGTGCAGTTATGTTTGCACAAGATTCCCATATGTAGCAGGTATGAACCCTAGTGCACCATTTGGGTGGGCAAGAAATAGAACTTTTATTTTCCTATATCTCAACTTATTTTAATGCCAAGTCTCTACTTTGCTAGGGTGGTAGAAACTCAATATTAGTATATTATTACCTCCTAGGTTCTGGGGGCCTTCCGATAAATCAAAGTATTTGGTCTTTAATTTTGTCTGTGCACAGAAGAGCCCACTGAGATGTCTGTTGTTCTATAGGGACAGGATCCACAACTTTGCTGCTGAGATATCCTTTGTTGCTGGTCATCTAGCTCTGTCAGGCTGGTTGCTTTGTTACTTAGGATCTTGTTTTGGCCAGAGTAGTCATTTTACTGCTCCCGGCCATATGAGATATGGGAATCCCTGGAGGCTATTCATGACCTTGTCTGCCTGTCTTTACTCTGTAATCATTTGCTCCCTTTAGAAAGATAAGCAAGGAAGGAGCCTGCTGAAAACATCTCCTAAGATCTAGTAACTTCCTTAAGCAAGCCTTTCTTCCTTCAAGGAGATTTTTTTTTTTTTAACTCAACCCCCACGTCCTCTCTTCAGCTCAAATTTGTTTACTTGGTTTTCATTTTCCGACAAAACTCTGCCAGCTTACACCATTTATTTGCTGATTGATTTTCAGTGGTTTTCCCCTTATCTCATGCCAGGAAAAGTTATTTTCCTTTAGAAAGTTTGCTAACGTGGCTAAGTAGTCCATTACATGAATTCATAAATTACATGAATCATGATTCAAACAGTTATGCCCATTTTCAAACAGGGTTCGAATTCCAAAACTCTTTATATGATTTGGAAATATTAATGTGATTTTTGCAAGAATTGAAAAAATAAAAATGGTTTGCATCTGTTCTTCTGGAGTTTTATTATGATTTTGTTTACTGGAACTGCTTAATCTTATTGGTTTTATTAGATCATTTGTTACTGCTCTATGAGATTCCAATAAACTCTTTAATTTAAGCATCAAAACTTGAGAGTTCATCACTCCCCGTTAGCTCTCCATAAACACTTGTTAACCCCATCCTGCCATCACTTTTGTGCCAAATAGATCACATAGACATTAGTCTATGATTTATTTTTTCTTTATGTAGGTAATAGACATTATCTGAGGAAACCAATTATAATGCAATTCAACATAGTACCACTAACCAAATTCCTCATTCCAAAGACAGCAGCTGGGAATATTTACTATGGAAATATCTGTCTTTAGAATGATTTATGAAATCAAATTGCTGTAAACATAACCAAGAATTATCAAGACTGTCCCTGTTAGGAACACCTCTTGAGGTAAGGAAAAAAACAAATTTCCAAATAAGAGTTAGAATTTTAGCTTTTTCTTAAGGCTAAATGATACTTTAATTGTGTGGGTGCGATGTTTTCTGGTCATAAATTATGCTTGCCAGATATATCACCGGTCAAGTTAGGTATAATTTTGCCAACCTCAAAAATTTATGCATTTAGCTTGACAAACTGCTTTAAGGCACCCTAGTTTAGTACAATAATTTCCTTTGAGTTAGGAAAACAATGTGAAACTTGGGAACATATACAAAGGAAAAATGGACCTTTAATTCCTTTCTGTCCTCTATTTCTTGTACTCAAATGATCACCAAGTCCTAGTGATTTGACCACCTAAATGAATCCCCCCCCCCCTTAGCTATTGCCTTATTTGAGCCCATTATCATTTCTTGCCTAGTAACCGCAGTGTAGCTTTCCAACTAGTCACCCTACTTCAGGTTTGTCCCTCTCAAAACCTCTGTGTATCCTGTTCTGGAATGATGAATCTAGAACTCAACTCTGCCCTTCTCTTTTCCTTGCTTAGAATCCTCAAAGGCTCCCTAATATCCTTGATGTCAAGTCTGAGTTCTGCAGTATATACTACAAAGCCTTCAAACAGGTATCCCAGCTAAACCTTCTTGGGTCATATCCCTGATCCAAATTTTATGTTCTTGCAACAGTTCACCATCCACTCCAAGCTGTCTCTTACTTCCTGATTTGTCTTGACACATAAGGGATGCTCACTTAATGCATGTTGCATGATTGGAAACCCAAAATAGAGGACGGCTAACAGTCTATGACCCTAGGCCCAAGCAACCACATGGTGTAGCAGACAGAGCATTAGGCTTTGCTCCTGGGTTATACCCAGTACCTCTACTTTTTGTAGCCCTACGATCCCATCTCTACTTATAGCCCCATGATTTTTTTCACCTTGGGCAAGCATCCTAGCTTTCCATTGGTAAAAATGAGAATGAATTATAGCTCCTATTGGGAACATAGTAAAAACTTGGGGAATGTTAGTTTCCTTTCTTATTTAAAAACGCCATCAAATTCTAGAGTTTAAAAGAGCAGCCAATTCTGCTTACAAGGGCCTCAAATCAGTTACAGCTGGTTACTTTTCTGCTGCTGCCCTAAATGCCTGTATTAATGACAGAACACAGAAACATAAATCTTCAAACTCATTCTGTAGAGGACAAAATATTACATTTTTATTGTCTGTGAGTAACAGTTTGATGGAATTTTCCTACCGGATTTCTCCTAGAAATGATGCAATGGGAAAAGGGGTACTGGACATGTACTTTTTGAAGTATGGGAGTTAAAGGGAAAGGACCAGAAGGTCTAGAGTGTGGGGTACTTCTGCAGGAGAGTGCCAGACGTGAATGAGAAAGTACTAAAAGTGTGTGTGTGGTGGCACCCATGTATCTAACCTACTTTACAAATTTGCCTGGGGCAAGCTTTTTCAGACATTCAGAAAGGATGACTAACTTTGTGTCAATCGTTCAAAAATGAAAAATCAGGAGTTCTTGGCCAATGTCCCTAACCTAGAGCCAGGCCTTCTGATGAGAAAGTAAAGAAGAAGAGAAACAGATGGGAGAATCAAGAGCAGATGCAAGTTATTTAAAAGTAATATAATCATTCAGCAGGACTGGAGTGGAAATTCAGCAACTTATTGGGTATGGCATTTGGATATATTAAACTGAGTAGAATAGAACATCTAGGAAATAACAGGTTGGAAAAGCAAAATGAGGGTGAAAGTTGGCAGACAAGGAAAGGAAAAGGAATAGATAAAAAAAAGAGTTTATGGCACAGGGAAAGTCATTTATATTTGCTGTATGTTTAACATCCAGACTTTTATTTTTAAGTAAAAAATTAAAACATACATATTTGCAAGTAACTAGATATTTAATGCCAGGTAGATAAAAAATAGTCTGATTTACTAATTTTTGTTCTCTATCCCTCTTCATGGTACATACACAAATATTTTCATACACACAGACACACATGCAGATACAATCATTTACACCCTTACATATACTCACACACACTCATACAGTCACACACATACACAATCATCACATTTTTAAAATGTTGTGAGATGAAAATTTCAGATTTTTTTAGTTCACTGCAAAAGCAGTAAGTACTTTATAAGATATACATGTTCTCATTCTGTAGAAATTTGTCTCTTATTTTAATTGTTCATTTTTGATCTGTAGATGCTCCAGGGATTATGGGATAGTTGGGATAAAATAATAGATAGACTAAAGACTCAGGCTGTACTGGTGGGAAGACAGCCAGGTGAGAGAGAGATCAAATCAGGATGAACTCTAAGGAAGGAGGGTGAGTAAACAGCTACATCGGAAACATGATAGGAGTGACTATTTGTCAAAATTTCTAATATTGACTGTTTGTTGATCTTTCTGCCTGAGAATCCTACTGTGGCCATTCTTACTGATTTATCAAATCGATATCTTGCTTTGGAGATCTTTAAGGAGCGTGGGCTGGCTTCATCTAAATCAACATTAACAAACTTCAAGCAGAATTTTGAATTTCACTTACTAGTGAGTTGGTTGCAAGATAGAGACAGTTCATTTGTCAAGTTTGGCCTCCTACAGGGTGATATTCTCACTCATGACTTCAAAGTAAATTTGACTCAGACTATTGGACAATGAACCAAGATTCTCATTAAATAAATCTGTTTTCTTGGCATTTCTGTGTTCTGCAAGTCACATTTTTATGTATGTGCCTGTGTAAATGTCATTATTTTTCATCTTCATAGATATCACACCTTGGAGACAAAAAAAAAAAAAAAAAAGAAATCATGTCTTCATCCAATTTTATTCTTTTTTTTTCTCCTTTGCACCTGTCTGCCATTTCCACTGCAGCATGGTTATAATACTTTCCCTTTTCATTTCCTCACTGTTGGGTCAGACCTCAGTGTAGAAGCCTTAAAATAAGGGCTAACGTGACAATAAAAGTGCCCATGGAAATAAAACAAAAGGGAGAAAACATGAAAAGGACTTGAAAATAAAAGGATACAAAATCACAGTGTGTGAAGGATGAGACTGTTGCAAAGATTACAGAGTTAAGAAAAGTGTGATAATGTAATCTTAAAACAGTGAAGTGTTTTAGTTTTTATTTTTTCATTTCATTTATATTTTGTTTTCTAAAAAGATTTTTATTAAAATATAGCTAACATACAATATTATATTAGTTTCAGGTGTACAGCATAGTTATTCAACATTTATATACCTAAAGAAGTGATCACCATGATAAGTCCAGCAACCATCTGACACCATATTATGCTATCACATTATTATTGTCTATATTTCCTATGCAGTATATTTTGTTCCCATGACTTGTTTGTTTTATACTTAGAAATCTGAACCTCTATTCCCCTTCATCTTCCCCCCCCTTTTAAAAAATTTTCAATTAGAGTTAGCATTCAATAATATTTTATATTTCATGTGTACGGAATAATGGTTAGATATTTGTATAATTTAAGAAGTGATCTCCTTGATTAGTCCATGAGTAGTACCCACCTGGCACTATACATAGTTATTATCATATTATTGACTATATCGACTATGCTTTACTTTATATCCCCATGACTATTTTTTAATTGCCAATTTGTATTCTTAATCCCTTTACCTTTTTTGCCCTGCCCCCAGACACCCTCCCATCTATCACCCTGATAAAGATAGTACCCATCTGACACCATACTTAGTTATTACAATATTATTGACTGTATTCCTTATGCTGTACCTTACATCCCCATGAAGACTTTGTAACAACCAATCTGTACTTAATCCCTTCCCTTTTTTCACCCATCCTCAACTCCCCTCCCAACTAGCAACCATCAAAATGTTCTCTGTATTTATGAGTTTGTTTCTGTTTATTTTGTTCTTTAGATTCCACTTATAAGTGAAATCACATGACATTTGTCTTTCGCTGTCTGACTTACTACACTCAGCACAATTCTCTCTAGGTCCATCCATGTTGTTCCAGATGGCTAGATTTTATTCTTCTTTTCACAGCTGAGTAATATTCCATTGTATATATGTACCACCTCTTTTTTATCCATTCATCCATTCAGGGACATCCAGGTTGCCTTTATATGTTGGCTATTGTAAACAATGCTGCAATGAACATAATAGATACACACATTCCCTTGAAGTAGTGTTTGGATTTCTTCAGATAAATACCCAGATGTGGGATTACGAGGTCCATCTTTGTGTCTTGTTATAGTCTTTGTTTTATAGTCTGTTTTGGCTGGTATAAGTATTGTTACTTCAGATTTTTATTTGTTTTCATTTTCATGAAATATGTTTTCCCCATTTCTTTACTTCAGTCTGTGTGTGTCATTCAATGTGAAGTGAGTCTCTTGTAGGCAGCATGTGTAAGGGTTTTCTTTTCTTATCCAATCAGCCACCCTATGTCTTTTGATTGGAGCATTTAATCCTTTTATATTGAAAGTAATTGTTGATAGATAGGTAGTTATACCATTTTATTTATTATTATTATTATTATTATTATTATTATTATTATTTTACATCTTAAAGAAGTCCCTCTAACATTGCTTGTAATACTGGTTTAGTGGTGATGAACTCCATTAGCTTTTTCTTGTCTGAGAACCTCTTTAGCTTTTGATTCTAAATAATAGCTTTGCTGGGTAATCTTGGTTATAGGTCCTTGCTTTTCATCACTTTGAATATTTTGTGCCAATCCCGCTGGCCTGCAAACTTTCTGTTGAGAAATCAGCAGATAGTCTTATGGAATCTCCCTTGTAGGTAACTAACTGCTTTTTTTCTTGCTGCTTTTTAAGATTATCTCTTTGTCTTTAACCTTTGGCATTTTCATTATGATGTGTATTAGTGTGGGCCTCTTTGTGTTCATCTGGTTTGGGACTCTGTGCTTCCTGGGCTGGAATATCCATTTGTTTCACCAGGTTAGGGGAGTTTTCCATCATTATTTCTTCAAATGGGTTTTCAGTTCCTTGCACTCTCTCTTCTCCTTCTGGTACCCCTATGATGTGGATGTTGGGGTGCTTGATGTTGTCCCAGAGCCCCCTTAAACTCTCCTCATTTTTTTTTTTGCATGCTTTTCTCATTTTGCTGTTCTGATTGTGTTTTCTGCTACCTTATCTTTCAAATCACTGGTTTGATCCTATGCTTCATCTAATTTACTGTTGATTCCCTCTAATATATTCTTCATTTCAGTGATTGTATTCTTTATTTCTGACTGGTTCTTTTTTATGTTTTCTATCTACATTTTTGTGTTTCCTATCTCTTCTTTGAAGTTTTCCCTGAGATTGTTGAGCATCCTTATATCCAGTGGAACTGTGTGTCTGGTAGATTACTTGTCTCTAGCTCCATATTTTTAGTTCTTTTTCTGGAGCTTGTTCTGTTCTTTCATTTGAGACAAGTTTCTTTGTCTTCTCATTTTGGCTGCTTCCCTGTGTTTGTTTCTATGTACTAGGTAGGGCTACTATGTCTCCTGGTCTTAGTAGAGTGGCCTTATGTAGTAGGTGTGCAGTGGGGCTCAGTGGTGCAGTCTTCCTTGTAACCTGAGCTGTGTACTCCAGGTGTGTCCCTTGTGTGCGTTGTGTGTGCATTCCTGTTGTAGTTGATTGCTGTTTGAATGTCAATGGGAGAGATTGACTCTTGGGCTCATTGGTTTTGAGGACTGGTCTGATGATAGTGGAGGAGTTGTAGTTCAGCAGCTGAGTCTACAGGGTAGTATTTGCTTTAGCAGGGCTCTGGTACCTGCCCAGTCGGCCCTTTGGGTGTGTCATTTTTAGAAGTGGTGAAGTGATGCTCCAGTTTGGTATGAAGCTGGCCTCTGAGCTTGCCAGGCCTGGGGCCTCCTGGGAGGAGCCCCAGCACAGGCCAAGTTGAGCTGCAGCGTGTGTTCTGCCTGGGGCCACCTGGCAGTAACCACAAAGGAATCTGCTCATGGCCTCCACTTATGCTGTGCTTGGAGGTGCTTTGAGAGGCCAAGCCATGAACCAAGTCTGGCTGTTGCTAGTGGCAGGCCTGTGGCTCCTCAGTCATAGGTACAGGATACATCAAAGTCAGATGCTGCTTGTTTGGGTTTTGTGAACCTTTGAGAGATTTTAGGAAAGTCTGCAACATGAACCAAGGCAGGCCATTTATACAGAAAAGCCACTGTAAGTGGCATGGGTGTGCTGGAAAGTTGGGTAGGGTGGGGTTTCAGAATTGCTAGGGTGGGGTGAACAAACAGTGTTAGCCAGGTTGATGAAGACTGAGGTATGGTGGCCACCTGTGTCTGCATGCTGGGAGGGAAGAGAGTTCAACAAAGAAACAATGGCTTCTGTGAGCTTCTTCATCTGAGAGAAAGCTCCCCCTCCAACCCTCATCCTGAAGTTCGACAACTCAGTTTTTCCCTGGTGACTTTCAAGTGGCTACTCTAAAGCTGGGGCTCAGAGTGAGTGAGTCTGTCAGTGAGTAAGTCCCTATGTGGGGCCTTTAAGAGGAGTGCCTGAGACTGCAGCCACACTAGTCTCACTCAGCTACAATCTTCACTGGTTTTCACAACCAGAAGTTGTGGGGACTTCTCTTCCTGACACTGAAACCATGGGTTCTGGGGCCCCTGGCTCCTACGGGGGAGGGGCAACCGCTACAGCCTAGATATCCGATTCTTAATGGTCACACATGGGTATGGGTCAGCGTGTTTCATGTCTCCATCTCTCCTACCAGTCTGAAGGTGGCTTCTTCTGTATATTCTTAGTTGTAGGGCTTCAGTTCAGCTAGACTTCAAGCAATTCTCTGTGATGGTTGTTGTGCAGTTTAGTTGGAATTTTGATGTGGTCATGAGAGGAGGTAAGCACAGCTTACCTACTTTGACATCTTGACCAGAAATCTAAAAGTGAAATGTTTTAAATAAAAAGTTCCAGGGACATGAATTAAAAAGGAAAAAATGAGGAAAGAAGAATTTTTTTTTGGGGGGGGAATTTCATTACCTAAGAGAAGAATTTTCAAGCAAACCTATTACATTGTACTACAATCATGTTACAGAGTTTATTACTAAACACAGGGCACTATAAAAATAAACAATAGAGGACAGAAAATACATTTCCTCTTTCTCTTCATAAAGTGTGAATTTGGAACTGATACAAACTCAACTTTAGTGGATACCATAACATTAATTGATGCCGACAGTGTAGAGAAGTGAATCTGCTGTCTATTACACAGAACAAAGCTACCTTCCCAGAGCAATGTAAAGAATTATCTATGAATGTGTTTTTATAACAACCTTGTGGGCTATGAAAAGTGAACAGAATTTAGGAACAAATACAGAAACTTGGTCAGGGTTTTAATCTATAAATTAGAGCTAATGACATCTTTCTCTACTTACCTACAATGAGCCACACTGTATATGTGATAGAATGTGATTAACTATAAAGAACCAGGCATATATTACAATGAACATAAGCCCTCTGGCAATTCCAATTTCAAGACACTGAATAGTAGAACTTATGGTTAGAACAACCTGATACTATTCGGTTCTGAGTTGGTAATATCAGAACATTTTGGAATGTTAAAGTTGTCAGTCATTGGCTTTTTTCCCCTATGAATTATATGAATCAAAATTCAGTATATACAAAAGGATAGTTAGTGAAGCGCTCATCAGCTAATTTTCCCCTTTTCATTGGTTCATTTATTCCTTCAGCACATACATATTTATTGAGCATATACTATGTGTAGTGCAACTCTTCTGTTCTAGGGGGATTGTAGTGAACTAAATGCAGTCTTTACTCTCAATATTTCATTTTCCAGAGGCAACTATTGCTACCAATTTCTTGTGTGTTATTCTAGAGATTATACACACCCCCTCACACAAACACACATATGAAAGTCTGACAATTAAGTTCACGAACTCTTCCTAGAAAAAGTGCTTCATAGCTCATTGCTGAATATCACTATGACCTCCTTCGAAGTACTTGCCTTGGGAAGCCGTGCATTGATATCAGTGCTTAGTCTACCCTCCAAAGCAGTTTAGGAACTCTTTCTGGAATTGCCATCAGAGCTGTCATCGTATTACCCTTGATGTCCTGAATGCCATCAAAATGTCTTCCTTTCAATATTTTCTTTATCTTCGGGTAAAGAAAGAAGTCATTATGGGCCAGATCAGGTGCGTAGGGAGGGTGTTGCAATACAGTTATTTGTTTACTGGTTAAAAAGTCCCTCACAGACAGTGCCATGTGAGCTGGTGCATTGTTGTGATGCAAGAGCCATGAATTGTTGGCGAAAAGTTCAAGTCGTCTAACTTTTTCACATGGCCTTTTCAGCACTTCCAAATAGTAAACTCTGTTAACTGTTTGTGGAGGTGGTACAAATTCATAATGAATAATCTCTCTGATATCAAAAAAGGTTAGCAACGTTGTTACAAGTTCGCGAACTTAATTGTCAGATGTTGTGTGCCCTTTAAAATTTTTTACACATAATATATTCAGAAAATACCATGTTAATGGACATTTAGGGTCTGTTAACATTTTTTCTGTTATACAATGATGCCCTCCAACCCTCCCATAACATTTGTAGGGCTCAGGGCAGTAGTAAAAATGGAGCCCCCACACAATGTGTCTAAATATTTAAAAGTTATAAATCAAGCTCACAACTATTAATAAACATATGTCCTATCCCTTTACTTTGATAAATATATTTCTATAACATCAAATGGAAAAATGTGCATAAGGTTATATAACTGGAAGTCGGTAAAATATACACGGTGGAATTTAATTATTATTGTTTGGGTATTCTGGTGATGGGTTAATGATATTTGAGTTGATAATAAAAATAAAGCATATAATTCCTAGTTCAGTATGTATTCTATAAAATTTATTTTTCTTCCTTTCATTTTAGCAAAATTACTTATGTTATTTTAATCAAGATTTTCTTATAATTCTGTTCTATTGACAAAAATGATTTTAGGCTCGAACATATAATTCTCTTCAGAGTGTACATTTTTATCAAAATATAAATTAATATGTATACAATACCAATGAATTAAAATTAATTTTTATGTCTTCAGAAAATTAATTTAAAAATAGCCATCTAAATGTAAAGGCAAAAAGAAAATTTTAATAATTGAGTATCAATAATAAATAAAATTAAATATAGCTAAATTTCTTGCATATTTTCTGAAATCTAAATATCATTTAATATTTTAATTACAAATATTAATAAAATGCTAATTTTTGTATTAGTGAAACATTTTAATTTACATTAAATCTCATTTAATAGACTAGTAAAACTTCAGTTGTGTTCAAAGTCCATGCAGTGGCCAAATTGTAAGGAATATATATGCCACAATTAAAAGTAATATTAATTGTTTCCATTGGACAATGTTCTTCAGCATCATAATTTGAACATAAAAAAAATACCCAAACAAAGCAAGAAAATGTATGATCAGATTTTTTGTAAAAAAGAATGCAAGAATCTACTGTATTCCTGACATCTGAGGGGAATGTTTGACAAGTTATTAGTATGTGTTTGCTTTAAGTAAATACTTCCACAACCCACATCTTTTCTGTTCTCCAAAGCAGTGGTCATTTCTGATGCTGGCAGGGGCATGACCCACCAATTTCTACCATATTTATAAAAAGTTGCCTTTTGCTATGAACACACAGGGCAAAAAATGTGGAGAAGTTTTCCTCAGGACCTGAACCGTGTTAAGCATATGAACGGAGATTTAGGGCTTCAGTTTGCATTATGTTGTGCTGAGTGCCATATTCTGTGTGACAAAGATGCTCTTCTATTCTTTAATAAATCTGTTGTGTAGATGTAATAGAGCCTTCTCAGTCAAAAGAGACCCCTTTTGCCCACATCAAAGATTTCATAATGTAGGGAATATCTCCAAACATATGGCATTTTATTTATAGTATTTATAGCATTAATTCCTTAGAAATCCAATTGTATCAAAGGGTATAAACATTTTAATTTCTGAAAGATAGTGCTAAATTGCTGTCCTTAGTGATTGTGGCAATTTACAGTATCATCAGAAATGTAAGAAAATGGCTGTGTTCCAGCATCGTTATTATCAAAGTGTTTTATCACACATTACTGATCTTTGTCAATCTTTTAGGTGAAAAATAATATCTAGTTATAATGTGAACTTACATTTCTCTTATTATGGGTCAGGTGAACAGCTTTTCAAGTATTTATGCTGCTGTTTATATTTTCTGTCTAGTAAACTGTTCATATCGCTTGCCCATTTGTCTATTGGGTTATTCATCTTTTGCTTACTGATTTGTAGGTGCTTTTCATATATTAGAAAAATTAAAGACGTCATCAAAATGGCGGCGTGAGGTGAGCCTTTGTAAATCTCCCCTAGAATTTACAACTAATCGAACAACAATAACTCCACAAAGGACTCCGTGCACAGCAGACAGGCAAGACAAAGAGGCCCACTACTGAATTCATCTATAGGTGGGTGAATCACACGAGCAGGGGAGGGGGGAAGGGAGAAGTGCGGAGACAGAGCCGCGCGGGTGCAAGACACAGACCTAGCTCAGTGCTCCGAGCTCGCTGCATCCCGGAACTACCGCAGCTGTGGGAGAGGGAAGAACTCGGAATGCTAGGGCTCCGCTTATGGCCCACAGGGCTGAGGGGGCAGCATATAACACGCCTGAACCCAATCCTCACGGCAGAGACCTTGGAGAAAAGACTGAGGGAAGAAGGCTGAAAACAGTGGTTTAACCCCTCACTGCCTCAGAGAGTGGAACCCTTAGGCACTGAGAATAGCCACCCACTCCCTACCCTCCCAGAGCTTGCCCCGCCCTCACCTACCTAGTGCTAGAAGCAGAACAGTAGCGGTGTCAGATCAAAAGAACAGAATATTTGCTGTTCTGACAACTGTGGTCCTCAGACACAGATTCACAGCCCAACTAGTTCTGGCAGGAGGAGCTTTGGAACTTCAAAAGCTCTCCGCATACCCACACGGACACTGCGCCTTGCGACCCAGGCGAACTATTAGCAGAGGAGAAGCCTGTCTCCCAGGGAATCCCCTCATTGTGTGAGAAGCTGGAATAGTGCAGAGAAAACATAGCACTACAGTGTGTGAGAGAAAAAAAGGCTGCAGTCGGAGAGAAAATAAAACATTCTACCAACAAGTACTGGAAAACAAAAGAAAGACCTCTTCCTATCAACCTGTAGCAGGACTCCTGTAGATGTCTAGGAAGAGAAATAATAAATCAGTAATTGCCATAAATAACCAAGGCAACAAGACAGCTCAGAAAGAAAGTGAAGAGTCTCCAGAAAAGGAACTTAAAGATACTGAAATATGTGACTTAAATGACAGAGAATTCAAGATTGCAATTCTTAAAAAACTCAACGAGATGCAAGAAAACACAGAAAAGCAGTTTAACGAACTCATAAACACAATCAAAGAACAACATGAACATTTTACGAAAGAGATTGAAATTTTAAAAAAGAATCAAATAGAATTTCTGGAAATTAAGAACTCAATAGAAGAAATTAAGAATGAAATAACCAGCTTAGGAAGTAGAGTTGACCAGATGGAGAAAAGAATCAGTGACATCGACAATAGAAACTTGGAAATTACACAGATGGAAGAAGAAAGAGACTTGAGACTTAAAAGAAATGAAAGAACTCTACAAGAACTTTCTGACTCCACCAGAAAGAGCAGTATAAGAGTAATGGGCATACCAGAAGTAGAAGAAAGAGAAAAGGAAACAGAGAATATATTCAAACAAATCGTCAATGAGAACTTCCCAAACTTGTGGAAAGAACTGGACCCTCGAATCCAAGAAGCAAATAGAACACCTACTTATCTCAATCCCAACAGGCCTTCTCCAAGGCACATTGTATTGAAGCTGTCTAAAATCAACGACAAAGAAAGAATCCTCAAGGCAACCAGGGAAAAGAAGACGGTAACCTACAAAGGAAAGCCCATTAGATTATCATCAGATTTTTCAGCAGAAACTCTACAAGCCAGGAGGGAGTGGAACCAAATATTCAAACTATTGAAAAAGAGAAATTATGAGCCAAGAATAATATATCCAGCAAAGATATCCTTTAGATATGAAGGAGGAATACAGACCTTTCCAGACATACAGAAGCTGAGGGAATTTTCTAATACACGACCTGCACTACAAGAAATACTAAAGGAGGCTATTCGACCACCATCAACAGGGACAATTCATGGCAACCAAAACATAAAAAGGGGGAGAGTAAAGGCCTGAACTGGAATATGGGAATGGAGAAAGTAAGCGTGCTGAAGAAAATGGAATACTCTAAATATCAAACTTTCTTTTACATAAACTTAAGGGTAACCACTCAAAAAAAATCCAGAACTGAAATATATACTGTAATGAAAGAAGAAATAGAGGGAAACATCATAGAATACCACCACACAGAAATAAAAGACAACAACAAAAAGTCAAAGAAACAATGGAGACACAGCCTTACCAGAAAACTAAAGATAGAATGACAGGAAATCCTCAAATATCAATAATCACCATAAATGTAAATGGACTGAACTCACCAATAAAAAGGCACAGAGTAGCAGATTGGATCAAAAAAATAAACCCAACCATATGCTGTCTCCAAGAGACACATCTCAGCTACAAGGACAAGCATAGACTCAAAGTGAAAGGGTGGAAATTGACACTCCAAGCAAATGCTATCCAGAGAAAATCAGGTGTAGCCATACTGATATCAGATGAAACAGACTTCAGGGTGAAAAAGGTAACAAGAGACAAAGATGGACATTTCATAATGGTAAAGGGGACTATACAACAAGAAGACATAACAGTCATCAATATTTATGCCCTCAATCAGGGAGCACCAAAATATACCAAGCAACTACTAACAGAACTAAAGGGAGAAATTGACCAAAACACAATTATACTAGGGGACTTAAATACATCATTGACAGCTATGGATAGATCATCCAAACAGAAAATAAATAACGAAATAGCAGCCCTAAATGACACATTAGATGAAATGGACATAATTGACATATATAGAGCACTTCATCCTAAAACATCAGACTATACATTCTTTTCTAGTGTACATGGAACATTCTCAAGGATAGACCATATATTGGGACATAAAATCAGCCTCAGCAAATTTAAGAAGATTGAAATCATACCAAGCATATTCTCTGATCACAAGGCTTTGAAATTGGATATCAACTACAAAAAGAAAGCAGGAAAAAACACAAATACATGGAGATTAAACAACACACTTTTAAAGAACGACTGGGTTAAAGAAGAAATTAGAGGAGAGATCAAAAGATACATAGAAATAAATGACAATGAAAATACATCCTACCAAAATTTTGGGAATGCAGCGAAAGCAGTTTTAAGAGGGAAATTTATATCTCTACAGGCCTATCTAAAGAAACAAGAAAAATCCCAAATAAATAACCTCATGTTACATCTTAAAGAACCAGAAAAAGAAGAACAAGTGAAACTCAAGGTCAGCAGAAGAAAGGAAATAACAAAAATCAGAACAGAACTAAATGAAATAGAGAACAAAAAGACAATAGAAAAAAAATAATGTCACAAAGAGCTGGTTCTTTGAAAAGATTAACAAAATTGACAAACCCTTGGCTAGACTCACTAAGATAAAAAGAGAGACGACACTAATTAACAAAATCAGAAATGAAAAAGGGGAAGTTATCACGGACACCACAGAAATACAAAGGATCATCCAAGAATACTATGAAGGACTATATGCCACCAAGTTGAATAACCTAGAAGAAATGGACAAGTTCTTAGAAACATATAGCCTTCCAAGGCTGAACCATGAAGAACTGGAAAATCTAAACAGATTGATCACCAGTAACCCAATTCAATCAGTCATCCAAACCTTCCCAAAAGCAAAAGTCTGGGACCAGATGGCTTCATTAGTGAATACTACCAAACCTTCAAAGAGGATCTAATACCAAGCCTGCTCAAACTCTTCCAAAAAATTGAGGAAGAGACAGTACTCCCTAACTCATTTTATGAGGCCAACATTACCCTGATACCAAAACCTGGTAAGGACAACACAAAAAAAGAAAACTACAGACCAATATCTCTGATGAATACAGACGCAAAAATCCTAAACAAAATTCTAGCAAATCGAATACAACAATGCATTAAAAAGATTATTCATCACGACCAAGTGGGGTTCATCCCTGGGGCACAAAGATGGTTCAACATCCGCAAATCCATCAATGTGATACATCACGTAAACAAAATAAAGGACAAAATCATATGATTATATCAATTGATGCAGAAAAAGTATTTGACAAGATACAACATCCATTTATGATTAAAACACTGAATAAAATAGGTATAGAAGAAAAATACCATAACATAATAAAGGCCATATATGACAAACCCTCAGCTAATCTCATAATTAATGGTGAAAAACTGAAGCCCTTTGCTCTACATTCAGGAACATGACAGGGTTGTCCCCTATCACCTCTGCTTTTCAACATAGTGTTGGAAGTCCTTGCCAGAGCAATCAGGCAAGAGAAAGAAATAAAAGGCATCCAAATTGGGAATGAAGAAGTTAAATTTTCACTCTTTGCAGATGACATGATGCTATATATAGAAAACCCTAAAGACTCCACCAAAAAGCTATTAGAAACAATGAACTAATACAGTAAAGTTGCCGGCTACAAAATCAACGTACGAAAGTCCATTGCATTCTTATATATCAACAACGAAATCTCAGAAAAAGAAATACAAAAAACAATTCCTTTTGCAATTGCAGCAAAAAGAATAAAATACCTAGGAATAAACTTAACCAAGATGTGAAAGATCTATATGCTGAAAACTATAAGACATTTTTGAAAGAAATTGAAGCAGACCCAAAGAAATGGAAAGACATTCCGTGCTCATGGATTGGAAGAATAAACGTAGTTAAAATGACCGTATTACCCAAAGCAATATACAGATTTAATGCAATCCCCATCAAAATCCCAATGGCATTTTTTAAAGAAGTAGAACAAAAATTCATCAGATTTGTTTGGAACCACAAAAGACCCCGAATAGCCAAAGCAATCTTAAGAAAAAAGAACAATGCTGGAGGTATCACACTCCCTGACTTTAGCTTGTACTACAAGGCTACAATAATCAAAACAGCATGGTATTGGCAGAAAAACAGACACATAGACCAATGGAATAGAGTTGAGAATCCAGAAATAAAACCACATAAATATGGACAGATAATTTTTGACAAAGAAGCAAAAAACATACAATGGAGAAAAGACAGCTTCTTAAATAAATGGTGCTGGGAGAATTGGATAGCCACGTGCAAAAGAATGAAACTGGATTGCTATCTGTCACCATGTACCAAAATTAATTCAAAATGGATCAAAGACTTAAGCATAAGACCTGACACAATAAACTGCATAGAAGAAAACATAGGTACTAAACTTATGGGCCTTGGGTTCAAAGAGCATTTTATGAATTTGACTCCAAAGGCAATGGAAGTAAAAGCTAAAATAAACGAATGGGACTATATGAAACTTAAAAGCTTCTGCACAGCAAAAGAAACCATCGACAAAATAAAGAGGCAACCAACTGAATGGGAGAAGATTTTTGCAAACAGTGCCTCCAATAAGGGCCTAATATCCAAAATATAAAGGGAACTCATGCAACTCACAACAAAAAAACAAACAATGCAATTGAAAAATGGGCAGAGGACCTTAAGAGATATTTCTCCAAAGAGGACATACAAATGGCAAATAGGCATATGAAAAAATGCTCAACATCTAATCATCAGAGAAATGCAAATAAAAACCACCATGAGTCAGAATGGCTATCATCAACAAGACAAATAGTAACAAGTGTTGGAGAGGCTGTGGAGAAAAGGAACCCTCATACACTGTTGGTGGGAATGCAGACTGGTGCAGCCATTATGGAAGGCAGTGTGGAGGTTCCTCAAAAATTATGAATAGAATTACCATATGACCCAGCAATCCTCTCCTGGGTATCTACCAAAAAATCTGAAAACATTTATACATAAAGACACATGTGCTCCAGTGTTCATTGCAGCTTTGTTTACGGTGGCCAAGACATGGAAACAACCAAAATGTCCTTCGATAGATGAATGGATAAAGAAGTTGTGGTATATATACACAATGGAATACTATTCAGCGGTAAGAAAAGATGATATAGGAACATTTGTGACAACATGGATGGATCTTGAGAGTGTAATGCTAAGCGAAATAAGTCAGAAAAAGCAGAGAACCATATGATTTCACTGATATGTGGTATATAAACCAAAAACAACAAAAGAACAAGACAAACAAATGAGAAACAAAAACTCATAGACACAGACAATAGTTTAGTGGTTACCAGAGGGTAAGGGGGTGGGGGGTGGGAGATGAGGGTAAGGGGGATCAAATATATGGTGATGGAAGGAGAACTGACTCTGGGTGGTGAACACACAATGGGATTTATAGATGATGTAATACAGAATTGTACACCTGAAATCTATGTAATTTTACTAACAATTGTCACCCCAATAAATTAAAAAAAATGTTTTTTTAATGATAAGTTGCAGAAGTTTTTCCAGGTTTTTTCATTTTTACTTTGTTTTTTGTGCTATTTCATACAGATATTTTAAATATTCTTATTGCAGTCAAATTTATTAATCATTTATTTATGACTCCTGGGATTTAAAAAAATAATACTTAAAAGGTCTTCCCCACTTGAAGATAATAAAAATTTAAAAATAAATGACCTCCATCACTTCTACTAATTCTTGTAAGGTTTTATTTTCATCTTTAAATGTTTGATCTATTTGGGATCTATTTTTGTGTATATTGTGAGGTAAGTATTCAATGTTTTTCTCTGATGGATAGTCTGTTGTTCCAATAGTATTTATTTAATATTTTATCTTTTCTCACTGATTTGAAATGTCATCTTCATTAAATGTATGTAAAGTTTACACTTCTGTCTTTTTCATGTTATTTTTTTAGTCATGTTTATTTTTCAGTCTGTTTTATTTTTTCTATGTGCATATTCATATTGTGTATTTGTACTATATTATTTAATTGTAGCTTTATTCTACATTTTAATATTTAGTGGAGCTAATCTCACATCATAAATAATTTTTCCCCCAGAAAATTTTTACTATTCTTGCTTTTTTATTTCTTGTGAACTTTAGAATAAGTTATTTTAGCTCCAAAAGAAACCCCCTTGGTAGATTATTTGCTTTGTGTAAAATTTTAAATTAACTTGATGAAAATTAACATCTTTATGATAATAAGACATTTTATTTCAAGAATATGGTATGTCTTTCCATTAGCTTAAATCATTTTTTTGTGGGAGTTTTTTAGAAAAGCACTTTAAAATTGTTTTGTATAGCTCCTGCAAATTTCTTATTAAGTTTATCCGCAGGTATTTTACATGTTTTTGTTACTTTTATAAATAAGGGTCTTTCCTCCCATTGTTTCTTCTAATTGTTATGTGTATACAAGATCTTTACTGATTTCCGTATATTACTTTTTTTGAGCAGTACCTTATTGAATTCTTTTTGTTAACACTAAAAGAATAGTTTCTCAGTTGATTTTCTTAAATTTCTAGGCAATCGTCTTATTTGAAAATCATGATAATTTTACTTCCTCTTTTATAATTTGTGTTTCTTCTTTCAATTCCCTAATTTCATTTACTAACTAGGTGCTCTAGTACAATATGAAATATTAGTGGCAGAGTGAACTTTCAGAATTTAATGGGAATCTTCTAGTTTTTCTCAATTAATTGTGATATGAACTTTAGGTTTGATGTATATATTTATATATTTACTGTATTAGTGAAGTATCTGTGTTTTATCATTTTTAAAAATTAGAAATAGATACTACATTTTACTAAGTGACTTTAGCATCCATGAGATAATATGTTTCTCTTTTTATCCTTTTAAATAACTTTATAAATAGATTTCCTAATTATTAATTCTAGCGGTCCTTGCAACTGCAGATTAAACTCAATTGGATTTGGCATTTTATTCCTTTATTATACTTCTGAATTCTGTTTCCCAATGTGTTATAGCATTTTTACTTCAATATTTATAGGAAGGATTGGTCTTTTGTTTGAAATTAAAAAAAACTGTATACATGTTATAATAGCTTTTCAAAGCTCTCATTTTTCTATGTTCTGGAAGAATTGCCCTTCTTGGTCTTCTGTCATACTCTTTGACCTGGGCAAATACTCTTTGATCTTTGAGTTTTGATTACGTGGCTTGGTATTTTGGGGGCTATACGAGTATGTGTTAAATTACTGATTTGCCTAGAGTGAATCCATCAGTCAAGTACTTTCACAAACAAAATTTTTAGCCTTTTAAAAATCTAATGATGTATCTCACACAGCCCTGCTCATCCTATCCCCGCCAGCCAAAATGGACTACACACTGACAAGTCCTTGCCTATTTTCCAAGGTCCAGTTCAAATGACACCTTCTTCAGAAAGACTTCCCCTTCCCTCCATCTCCAAGATGAGCTCTTTCTTTGAGGATAACTATGTTTTTTGTTATAACTGCCTTCTGACACATCCCAGTTTTCTGACTTATATTAGTCAACAGATTCATTAGACATTTGTAGTCACTTGAAAAAAAAATGCTTTCATAATCTATTTAATCCTTATCACAGCCCTATGATTTGAACAGCTTACAGATAAAGGAATGTTAACCTAGAGAGAAAGAGTTAATAACTCTTTTTTAGGTCGCAGAGCTGGTAGGCTGCAAAATAGAAATTCTGTTCAAGTCTGTCTTATTCGAAACCCTATACTCTTTCCACCAGATGATGTTAATAAAACTGCACATCATCTTTACAATTATTTTGTATGTCTCCCTTTCCTACATGGGAATCCAAGCCCCTTCAGGATCTGGTCTGTGTCTTATTTCTCTTAGAATCCCCTACATCTTCTTGCACATGGGAGAAATGAAACAAAAGCTGATCAAATTTGTGGAAGTGAATAGAGCGAGTGTCTGAAAGTTGGTTCCAATAAAATTTCAAAATGAATTATGGAGTTTTGCTCATGCATTTAAGCCATATTTATAGTTCATTAATCCACACATTTATAAATTCTTGGCAAAACACTTCAGAAGGATTACTGTAGCCATGGACTATGGGGTTTGCTTTCATGGTCATTCAGCTATGGAGCATTCTGGTGGGTATTCTCTGGGGTCAGGTCAGTGGGCAGACTTTCCAATGTTAATTGGCTATGGTTTATCTTGATGCTGGAAAACTGTGGAGTACTGCTTAACCGGTCCCCTCCTGGGTGTTGGACTGCTTTTGAAGGAGGCCAAGTCTTCATCATAGTTTCATCTAAAAGTAATAGCGTCTTCTTTTCAATCCTCATAGGACTCTATTTGTACCTCTTTTTTATTGCTCTTGCTTCCTACTTGGCATTGCAATGATATATGTGCATGTCGTATTTCATTTATTACATGGTCAGCATCTTAAGGTCAGGGGCCATTCATTCCCCAGTGTGCTTACATGGTTTCTGGCACATAGTAGGAGCTCAATACATTTTAAAATAATGATTAAAGTAGGTTCTAAATTCAGCAAATATCGCTTCCCCTATTTTACTAGCACTGTTTCAGCATTTTTGCTGCTGCCCACTATTCATGTGGGTGGTATGAGCTGAAATTGCTGAAAAGGGATGTAATTTCCCTTGTTAATATAATTACTACCATATATTATCACAGCACTAAAGTCATAACATGCTCATTTTCAGTGGCCTATACACATCACCAAAATTATCTCTGGAAGAGAAATTTATCATGTTTGTTTTCGTCTCAGAGTGAGATGCTGCCAAGTTTGGTAAATATATGCTCAGTCCCCTTTGAGTGACAAGTGTGTCAGTAAATGGGGCCATTTTGCCTCTTATGAGAAGAAATGTAAGGCTCTTTTTGGCATCCAGATATAATTTAACTGCTTCGATTCTCAATTCAAAGCAGCGGGTGGGTAGTGAGCTTGCTTCCTCCATGGGTCTTTTATAGTTTGGGAAAATAATGAATGAGGAACTGAAGAACCTGAGGAGGGAATACTTGCATCTTGCATTATGATGGCAGCAGGTGCACCTGGGGCAGGCCAGTGGCCTTGTCAGCTGAGCCCAGGGTAGATGAGGGTAGGAGTTTGAATTGTGAGCATGCAACAGTCGTCAACAAAGTTTAATACATGTTTATTTTTGCTTTTGGGGAAAGAGGCCCTGCTTCTAGGAGTCTTATCTCAGCCCGGGATTTAAGAAGGACTTTATTTGGAGCAAGGCTGAGTGGGTCCTTGTCATGCTCGTGGGTGCACTGAAGCGGGACATCTGTCCTGCGTGCTGGAAGGTCAGCCGTGGCGGTGAAGACTCGGCTCAGAGGATTACCGCAGCTCCTAACCAGGGCGAGCTGAAGACAGCACCAGGGACAGGAACATGTCCCAGCGGTCGTCAGGGCCTCATGTCAGGGAATCCAGGCTGTGGGAAGGTGTCACTGAGGGTGCAGTCAGGGTGACTCCAGGGCCTGAGTATGGCTAGGATTTTCAGTAGTAAGCCAAGGGAGGGCTCCTGTAAGGAGGGAGACTCTGAAATGGAGGAGCCCAAAGAACAGATTCCCCACTTGGAAACATGTTACTTGGGCACTAGAACTTTTAGCTACTTCTCACTCAGAAACATCCATTTCCTACATGCTTCAACTCCAGAAAGTCCTTGGCCTTGGCCCTTTCTAACAGTGGATTTTGATCCTGTTGTACATGAGTCACTTAAATTACTCTAAAAAATAGATGTACAGGCTCCACCTCTGGACATGTGTATATATACATACATATACACATGCACATATGTGCATATATAAATAAAAATACACACGTGTGAATGTATTATATGTGTTCATTCCCACGAGATTTGAATGCAGTCAGGCTGAGGACACTGACCGCTAGATGGTGTGAGGCAGGGAGTAGAGACTTGAGCGATCCCTGGAGGACAACAGCAGCATTACCAGCACATAGCTGCACAGACTCTGAGCTGCTAGTATTTATGAGACACTTTGGGCCAACACTTTCTTTCTTTCTTTTTTTTTTTTTTAAAGATTTTTTTGGGGAAGGGGAACAGGACTTTATTGGGGAACAGTGTGTACTTCCAGGCCTTTTTTCCAAGTCAAGTTGTTGTCCTTTTAATCTTAGTTGTGGAGGGTGCCGTTCAGCTTCAAGTTGTTTTCCTTTCAGTCTTAGTGGAGGGCGCAGCTCAGCTCCAGGTCCAGTTGCTGTTGCTAGTTGCAGTGGGTGCAGCCCACCATTCCTTGCGGGAGTCGAACCGGCAACCTTCTGGTTGAGAGGACGCACTCCAACCAACTGAGCCATCTGGAGCTCAGCGGCAACTCAGTTCAAGGTGCCGTATTCAATCTTAGTTGCAGGGGGCGCTGCCCACCATCCCTTGCGGGACTCGAGGAGTTGAACTGGCAACCTTGTGGTTGAGAGCCCACTGGCCCATGTGGGAATCGAACCAGCAACCTTCAGAGTTAGGAGCATGGAGCTCTAACCGCCTGAGCTACCGGGCCAGCCCCAACACTTTCTTCATGAACTCATCTGATGACCTTACATGAGATTTTATTAACTCTTATAGATGAGGACACTAAGGTCCAAGATACCACAGTTGAACTGGACCTTGAACCCAGGCTAGGATGGGACCGTTGCTTTGTAGGTCTAATAGGACTATTGCAATAATTTCAGTGTAAGTTATAGGGAATTATAGTATTAAGATTAAGAGTTTTGGCTCCAGAGTCAAACTTAAATAAGTTTAAATCCTGGCTTTGCAATTTAAAGGTAGGTGATAGGAACAAGTTCCTTAACTTCTCTGCCCCTCAGTTTTGCACTTGTACAATGGGGATAGAATGATTGTAAGGCTTAAGTGAGATAATTCTTGTAAAGCTCCTAGAGTACTGGCTGGGTCAGACTAAACAGCCACTGAGCGTAGCCTGTCATTATTATTATAGAACTGGCCCAGGATAGCGAATGCAGGTGTTGAGCTCACAGCAGTGGGCTCAGTGATGCTGCTGATCAGTCTTGTATACATTTTCTGTGCCAGTCTCAATTGGTTGGGACATAGGAAAATGTGGAAAATTGCTAGTAAAGTGACTGATTCTCTTAGTTGCCTCCTTTCTCTATCTCTGTTCTGAAACTTCTCCCTCCCTGCTCTGCCATCCTCTCTGTCCAGCGTGCTCTCTGCTAACTGTGATCTAATGCTTGGGTGCAATCTCAGGTGATAATGGATTAAGAAGGTACTCATCCCAGGAGTATTTAACCTTTGCTAAGAGACTCAATTAACCTTTAAGACCCGAAGGAATTAATCTTTAATGACATAATTTAAGGCCCTGTGAGGGATAATAGGGATATAATGTTGGGTGGGGGCTGTTCCCATGAGGGATTGCTGTCATGCCTGCTTGAGGGACCATCACTAGGTGGTCATCTGGATGGCAGGGACCATCGCCAGGTTACCCTAGTATCTTTCAGAGTCTTGTGTATGGCTTTGGGGATATAGCAAAATTTCAAAAGCCTTTTGTTGAGCAGAATTTAAAGAACATATTTAGATGTCATCTTAATATTGCATCTGTCTATATATTTCTAAATACTTAATAAACTTTATTACATCATTTCAAAAACTGTTACTGAAGTAACTGATTACATTTTATACACTTAATAATTCTAATTTTTTAATTCTAAATTCAGTTTTTCATTCTGCAAATGTGTATTGAGTGTCTATTCTGTACCAGTTGCTGGGGAAAAATTTTTGGTTTGAAGACATACTTTCCAGAATCCCTAGGCTGATTTCCTTTATTTTCTATTTGAAGTTGACCCTACCTCTTTTCAGGCATGTTCTTGGCTAAATGAATGCTTGATCTTTTGGATCTAGTTGTTTGGAAGCCCCCTGTTTTCCAGCTTTTTGCTCTTTCCCACTCACACCCTAAGTGCTTTTTGGATAGATTTTTAAAGTCAATGTATTCCAAAACAGAAGTCGATTAAAAAACCAAAATAATCCATCACCTCTCAGTTAATGGTTAAGACTGATAGAAATTTCACCAAATGAATTAAGAAATACATCTCTCACTTTATTAATTGGGACCTAGTCTTGTGACTCTCTTGATGGATTTGAAGCTCTAATGTTAATATTAACATGTCCTAAGTTACTTAATTTGGCTTCCAAGGGAGATTGTTTGTAGACTTTCCCTGCCAATTTTAGTGTGTGTTGAAGCCAGTACCATATTTACAGGTAAGGCAAAAAAAATTTAGTCATAGATTCTTCAGTGATAGCAGACCTGAGAACAGGAATTTTGCACTTCTGACTATTCTCACATGTCGAGTTTTCACTATTTGGTTGCATTTGTTTGGTTTACTGTTTGAAGTTGTCGTCTTGGATGATTTCGATAGTTTTTGAGAGGGCAGTGACTCTGGGGACCAGCTTTGAAATATGAAAGGGGGAAGGGATGATTTTATGATAACAGAGAGCAGTGACAGCAGTGGGGCTGACAGGGGAGGGTGGAGAGTCATAAAGGCAGAGAAGAGGGGAGTGCAGGGGAAAATGTCAGGCATGGAAATAGATGCTACTTCTCCTGGGGTCCAGCCCAGCCTTGTATGAACCCCCATTATGGCCTTTCCACAGCAACAATGTTCATTCAACATTTATTTCTGGTGGTTAGGCTTAAATATGTCTGCCTACACTGCCCTGAGAAGCAGGTCACATGGGAAGGAGCCGCCCCTCTCTTAGTTGTTTTTCTCATTTTTTTATTTTATTGCTTTTTCAGACTGCTTTTTTGTGAAGTGAGATAGCAGAGATAGCCTTTTTTGTGCCCAGTTAGTAGGTGGGATAAAGATGCACAGGCTTTGCAGCCGACCGGGCCGAGGTTTGAGTTCCTCACTAGCTGTGCAGCTTAGGCCAAGTGGCTTCACCTCTCTGATTCTTCAGTTTGTAATCTGTAAAATAGGGACAATAATAATAATACACATCTTGTAGGATTGTTGGTGAGGATTAGCATTGACCTACATAAAACATTTGCTGTGATGATTATTTTATGTGTCAGCTTGACTGGATCATGGGGATCCCAGATAGTTGCCTAAACATTATTCCTGGGAGTGTCTGTGAGGGTGTTTCTGGATGAGATTAGGATGGGAACGTGGAGAGTGAGTAAAGCTGATGCCTTCCCCAAGGTGCGTGGGTGTCATCCAATCTGCTGAGGGCCTGAATAGAGCAAGAAGGTGGAGGAAGGGCATATTCACCTTCTGTCTGACAGTTTGAGCTGGACATTGGTTTTCTTCTATGCTTGGACTAGAACTTATACTATTGGTGCTCCTGATTTTCAAACCTTCAAACTTGGACTAAAACTTACACCATCATCTCTTCAGTTCTCAGGCCTGTAGATTTGAATGGGAACTATACCAATGGCTTTCTTGAGTCTCTAGCTTGCAGGCAGCAAATCATGGGACTTCTCAGCCTCCATAACCATGTGAGCCAATTTCCTATAGTAAATCTCTCTCTCTCTCTCTCTCTCTCTCTCTCTCTCTCTCTCCACACACACACACACACACACACACACACACACACACACACACACGTATATCCTACTGGGTCTGTTTCTCTGGAGCACCTAACTAATATACTTGTTAACCCATGTGAATTGTGTGTGGTCAGTAAACAGTAGTTATTTTTTGGGTGGCAAAACTACAGAAGAGGAAGCAAACATTACTTAGTTTTACCCAACCAGACACTAATTATGACTATATATGACTTGATGAAATTTATGGTCACCTATTTTTACGTATTCCTGTGCTGACACATTTTGTAAATTCCATACAATAAGGATTTATTGAGGGCTCACAATATTAAGAGCACAGTGCATATAAAGACGGATAAAATCTAGGCTCATGCATTCTAAGAGTCATAAATAAACAAAGGAAACAGGTCTGTATATAACCAACCAATTGACGAAGCAAGCAAGCAAACCAGCCAGCCAGCCAGCAAGCATCTAACCATCCAAGCAACAAACCAACCACCGAACAAGTGCTAAGATTTTGGGTATGGACAAAAGCAGAGTTTAAAAATGGAGTTGATTAACTTTGTCTATGGGATTAAAAAGGGATAAAGAGTGAAATTTTATTGGGATAGAAAGGGAATGGGCTATCTAGCTAGAGATGACAATTTGAGTAAAGACTTAGAGGAGTGAGTTGACTTGATTTATTTGGGGAGGTGGCTAAGTAGACTGGTGTGGTGGGATCGCTGGGCACTTGGGAAGGAAAAGTGGAAGGCATGGTTAGAGAGACAGTCGAGGTTAGAGTATGAAGGTCGGTGATGGGTTGCAGAGGCTAACGAATGCAAAGCTGGATAATATTGCCAAAAGAACAGGACTGCTGGAGACAGTAAAGGCAGATTTAATAGCTTTCAAGTTCATGATGCTAGTTGTTCTTCCTCTTGGCAGAGGACCGAGAGAGAAGTCCGGCCTGAATATGTACAACTAACTAAAACACTTACAATTACATGCTGACTGTGAGCCTGGGCATCCCAGTGTTTTCTGGGATGGACGATGGATGGACGATGGGTGGAGGATGCTATGAAGGCCAGCCACTGCAACACAAGGAGTCCACAGTGGCCCAGCTATGCCACCTTCCCCCAAGCAGCATGGGCAGCTTGAACTGCAACCTGTCTTGATGGGACTTCCCTGGCATGGACTGGGAGGGAAGGGGAAGCAGCTGGTACCCTGTGTGCCTGGGCTGCCGAAATGCCCAGATTATTAGTCAGTCTAGGTCACAGAAACTGGACCATCATGAAGGTGTGTGGAGGTAAGGCCACCCGGTGAATGAGCCCACAGCTCATTCCAAGTACACGGGTCTGGCTGTAAGTGAGGCACCGTGATCGATCTCAGGCATCCTTGTGAGCAGGGGGTCGCCATTCCTAACGCCCCTCCTTTGGGTGTAGAATGATTCCCAAGTGGGTTAGGATGAGGCTTATCTTTTTGGGCGACAGTCAGCCGTCATCTTTCCCCTTTTACAAATGCCTGCAGACTAGGAACACTGTTATGGAAATTAGTGAGCAGCTGCTCTACCCGAATGTTTAGAAAATGAATATTACTCACATTATGCAGTCTGGAAGCAGAATCTTAATGAAGCACAGAAACTACAGGCACATTGACCCCTTCCCCTTATCGGAGAAATCTCAGAATGCATAACTTTCTTTGAGAAAACTTCTCATTTCTACCAGGCTTCTGTATGCCTGTTAGCGACAAAAATAGCATATTCACAACCCAAAGGAGCAAATATTTCAGAACGTATTGTACTAAAATATGACAGTGTCAGCTAAACCATTATCTATACTTATTTCTCATTATTAATTCTTAACAATTAGCTGTTCTTTGTTGCATGGTAATGGGATTCACTGTACTATAAAAAATGCTTTGAAGTCATTAAGTGTCAGATTTTGTGCACACAGATTCTGTTAGCGGTGACTGTTATTTGCACTACAGACTGCTGGGGCTGTGCCTTGCATTGGGGCAGGATAGGGTGAAAAGTGGGGTGTAGTGGGGAAGGAGGAAATGACCAAGGGGATCAATTCAGAGATGCCTGTCCTCGACAAATGGAACCTAGAACCACCTACCAAAGTGTATGCAAATTGCCTCTGGCAATTCTGGAAGACGGGGTGGGGGGATGGGGACAACACTTTAGGTGATGGAATTGGAGAGTTATTTCAGGTGTCTGAGGCCCCTGGAGAAAGGACGCAAGGGAAATTTGGGTGAAGAAGGTGGACAGCAGTCAGGGGGAGGGGCAAGGGAGAAAAAAAATCAAGCTTTCAGGTGGCAGGATGAAAAGAAACAGGCGGAACTCCTTCAGGGACGCACTGGGAAATGCTCTGAAGGGGAGAAAACCTTCAACCAAAGCTCAGGAAGGAGGCAAAGGGCAAGCTTCTCAGGGCAAAGCCTCTGTCTTTTTTGTGATTTGTAACCTCAGCCCAAGGAAAATATGGTGCTCTCTGTCTGGTCTCAGACACACCGTGGGTGTCCTTGCCAGAGAAAAGCATGGTCAGCAGTGCAGGGAGAGGGAGGAGCAGTAGGAAAAAAAAAGAAAGCAAGAACAATGGACCCAGGGCTAGAAAGTACATGCAGAAAGGGGTTTAGTTGCTTTTTGTGGAGAAGTTTGCTTTATACAGGTTGTGTTATATATAGTGTCTGGTGTTCATTATTAAATGCACTGCCATCCACACTGGGAAGAGAGTGTGTGTGAGTGTGTGTGTGTGTAAAGGCCCGGGTGTGTATCCTCACCACTACCACCACCGCCTGTAGGTGCACTCGCTGTGTACAGGAACTGGGAGTTGACTTGGAATCTGGTGCTGGTCCTATGAGCCAAAGATACTTGTTATCCACAGTATGTGACTCAGAAATCTGCAGAGGTGTGCTGAAGCGAGCTTGCACCAGCTCAACTCGGCCACAGTAGGAGTATTTTGAAATCAGCCATAGTAGGACTATTTCCACCACGGAAATTGTCAAATGCTGCACACCAGGGCTCTCCCCTTTTCTCTCCCCTCATCCAAAGAGCTGATTGGTAACAGTTGATCAGCACATCACTGGATCTCTGCCTTTCAGATGTAGAGGCAGTAGTGAAGGGAAATGACCCCATGCAGAGAAGAGCAGAGCTACCTGCCATCTCCTTGTCTGTTCTTCAGCATTAATCTGTGGCCAGGAGCAGCAGGTGTGTTAACAGTGGAGGGAATCTGAGCATTGGCATTGAGCAAACGTCAGTTGGAATTCCCACTCAGCCACTTGCTTGTGTTACTGACTTAGCTGAGTTATTTAACCTCTCTGTGTCTCAGTTTCCTTATCTGTAAAATGGGAATATAGCATCCACTTTGCAAGGTTGCAGTCAAGTTTAGAAAAAATATCTCTATAATGACTGTGTTTGTTAAATGTCTGCAATTTACTTTGAAATGCATGAAAAAGGTGACTTGATAGATGGATAGAATACTAGATGTGTGAAAAAGCAAGTGTAGCAAAATGGTGGAATCCAGGTAGTGAGTCTATGGATGTTCACTGTAAAATGTTTCAACTCTTCTGTAATTTTCATAATAAAATGTGGAAACAAAACACATGAGAAACACATGGAAACAAAACACAAACTCAAAAACCTATGAGACTGTAGTACTGACAACACTAACAATACTAGAAATAACAATAACAAGAATAACTCATCTCCTGTTACCTTCTCTCTTCCTTACTCTGCTCCAGCCCCGCTGGCCCTGCTGGTTCTGGAACATTCCAGGCCTGGTCCCTCTGCACTTGTTTCCTCCTGCCTATACTAACACTCGTCCACCCTGGCTTGCTTCCCACCCATCCCCTCAGATTCTTTGTTCATGTTACCCTCTTGTTCAGCCTTCACTGCCCACCTATTTGCGATTGCACACCTCAGCTGATGGCATTGCCTTCCCTGCCACTTCATTTTCTTGCCCTCCACAGCGCTTATCATACTCTGCCTAACAATGCATTTTTATTTTGTTTATTATTCCCCCCCCTCCACAAGAATGTAAACCTCATGAGGACAGAGGTTTTTATTTATTTGGTTGCTGCTGCATACCCAATGACAAGACAATGCCTGGAATATAGTAGGTACTCAATATAAATTTGCTGAATAAGGAATGAATAATAATATATATTACTGTTTCCTCTTCTTCATCCCTTCCTTCCTCTTCTCCTCCACCTTTTATTAGACTGATAGTTAAGCCTCCAATGAAGGCAGCTGTCTAAGTTTGGGTTCTCCCCGGGGCAGATCTTGGTATAAGCATTCAAATGCCAGTAGATGACTTGGGAGGTGATCCCAGGAAATACAAGTTAGAGAGTGGAGAATTGAGCTATGAAAAGGAAGGCAGCTTATAAAGAACATATTGTCACGTAAGTTACCACTGGAGCTTCACTGGGCCACACACTAAGAGCCAGCGTAGGACACACACTCGGTAGTCATCCCATGGAGTGAGGGAGCTGGGGTGTTTATATATCAATCTCCACATCTGAGGGATGTTCCCAGGGTATAAATTTCCTGACACTCTGGCCTGGGTTCTTAGAAAAAAGAGGCTTAGGATACCAAAGAAACTCCTCAGGCAAAGGATACAGATGCTGGCTCTTAGATAGAACTCAGGCTGGCACGTAGGATGTGGTATGGCTCAGAAGGATAGCGGCAGGCACCCTCAGAACCTGCTTTGTTACCCACACAGTGATGTCCTTAAAACATGGCTCAGCATTGAGAGTTGTGGGGTTAACTTTAAATCACTGGTCCTAGAAATAGTTCTAAAGAGTCAGTGAAGGTGTTTTCTTCTTAAAACATTCCGATTTAATTTTACCACCTAAATCCGATATACATTACGACTGTTTAAAAAAAAAAATCAGAATTTGTTTAGTTTATGGAAAAGAAGTTATTTCTTGATATATTACACTAAATTTAAGATAATTTATTCTTTTATCCATGACCTAACTAAAATTAACATCACTCTGAAAACAGGAGGCTCCAGAACAAAATCATATTCACAGATCCAAAAGCAAACATGCTGACATTAAGAATTTTCCAGAAAACCAAAGCGCTCCACATTGGACTTAACTATCTCATAAAAAATCTCATGTTTCACTGATTGCTGTTTATGACGAAAGCTAATAAGTTGGGCAAGAGGGACAGATGCAGTCCCTCCTAGAGAAAATAAACAAACCCCAGAAGCAAAACGTGATTTGGAACTCAGTCATAAAGTCACAAAGCTTGAAGGAAACCTAAAGACTTATGACCTCATCTATCATTTTACCCAAGACCACACTTAATTTTTATGGTATATAAAGTTAAAGCACTGCTCACTTTAGTGACATTCATCTGAATAGTGGGGACTGTGGAAATCCAAAAAAGGATGAAGCAAGAAGTTGAGTGGATATGTAGCTTTTTAATTGCTTGAGCTACGTTAGGAGAAGAAATAGGGCCAAGTGGTTAAGATGTCCGTTCAGTGGGTGCATGAAGGCATTCAGTCTCCTCCCTCTCTCCTCATTCATTCTGCTGCTCGTTTGAATGTGACCTTGGTGAGTCATTAACCTCTGGGTTTTCAGTTTTCTTCACCTACAGAATGGGAATTATAATACCTCACCCCTTCTGCTCTTTCTGCATTGATGGAAGGTTTAAATGACATAATATATGGAAAGTACTAAGTTCAGTGCTTATAAGGAGATCCATGCTTGTTAAATCATTTTTTATTATGTCCATAATTTTATTATGTCCACGCATTCATTTATTCAGCAAATATTTATTGTGCATCTACTATATGCCAGGCACAGTTCAAGTCTCTTGGAATACATCAGTGAGCAAAACAGACAAAGATTCTTGCTCTTTGGGTATTTACATTCTGGTGGGGAGAGGGGGATATAGACAGTAAGCAAATGACACATCAGATAAGTAAATTATATAGAAGATTGGGAGATAAATATTATGGAAGAAAGAAAAAGGACAGAAAGGAAAATGGGGTTAAAGTGGCAGGGGGATTACACTTTGCAATTTTACACGTGGTAGTCAAGGTGGGCCTTGTTGAAAACGTGATATTTAAACAAAGATGTGAAGCAGGTAATGGAGTGAGCATGTGGGTGCCTGGGGAAGAATGGTCCAGGCAGAGGGAACAACCAGTGCAAAGATCCTGAGGATGCTGCATGATTAAGGTATAGAAATACAGTTAGGCTAAACAGAGTGGGCAAAGGTTGGTAGGGGGCAGGGAGAGGAATCTAAAGTCAGAGAGGTAATTTTTGGGGCAGAGGGAATGAGTTGATTGTGCAGGGCCTCATATACCACTGCGAGGACTTGGCGTTCATGTTGAGTAAAATGGGGAGTCACCACGAGGAAGAGACTTGATCTAAATTACATTTGAAAAGTCATTTAGGCTGCTGTGTTCAGAATCGACTTTTTGGAGAAAAGGTAGAAGTGGAGACCTGTTAGTAGGTGAACGGTAGTCATTTAGGTGAGAGACGGTGGTGGCTTGAATCAGGTGGGAGCATGAGAGGTGGGGAAAGAGGTCAGATTCTTTTGGTCATAATTTGGTTAAGCTTTTCTGATAGGTAGGATGTGGTGTGTTAAGAGTATAAGAACTTACCATGTCAGTGCATTGGTCAGTTCATTCTTTCTTAGCGGCTGCATCATACACCGTCATGCAGGTGTACCAATTTATTTGTGCTCCCTTTTAAATGGAACTTTATTTAGGTTGTTTAAAGTTTTGGTTGATACTACAAACCATGCTGTGATGGACAGTCTTTTGTGCCCATGTATACATATTTCTACAGACTGGGACTCTAGAAGTAAAATTGTTGAGTGGAGAGGGATGTGCATTCAAAATTTTTTGGATTTGGTCAACTGACACCCCAAATGCTGGTACCAATATACCCACCCACCAAAAGGGAATGGCAGTGAGCAGGTCTCTTCATGGACACAATGCATATTACGGGCCTATGACGTTTGGACTCTACCTAATTTCTCTCATATGGTAAATTATAATAAATTATGTATTACTTTCAGAATTTCTGCTGAAAATTTGCCTGGTACATCTGGGTCTTCTATACCCCGTTAGATTTGTTACCAGATATTAAACATGAGCAAACTTTGGAGACAGTTATAAAATGGAGTATTAGGTATCATTCCTTTTAGAGAGAAGGCTGATGACATTCTAATGACAAAGCTGTGAAGTGTTACAACATTACTTAAAGGTCACCAGATGTGGGATTAAATTGTCACTAATCTATTTTTTATGCCAATGTGAAATTGATAATTCAAGGGAAGTGGGTATCTTTATCAGTTAATGTCACAGTGTTCAATAATTATTGTATTTATTATTTCCCCATCCAAAATTAAAATCCTGATTGGCAAGGAAGCACTTTATGAGTCTGGGGAGCTCTTCTGACATTTAATACAATCTTTCAATAAGTCAGATGGGTAGTTGTTTTGATGAAAGCTGTGGACAAAGAGCTATTAAACCGAATGCAAGGAAGACATTATTTTGTAAGTAACTATGGTGATTAAAGCTTTGTTTCACATCATTAAAAATGTGTTACTTGATCCAGCATTGCCTCTCCTTCACACTGTTCAGCAGGAGATGCCTCAGTTTGAAGAAGCAAAGAGAAAGAAAAGATAGACATTTAGTGGAAGACCTAAACCGAGCCAGGAATCTGGTAAATACATCAGAGAAGGCTGAATATCTTCCTGCAGGTCCTTTAGGAGTGATTGTACCCTTAGCTGTCATGGTGCTTCCGGAACTTTCTCATGGAATCTGCTCTATAGGTTAATTTACGGAAAGGCTGTTTTAGCATTGCCTCTGTCTTTGGACCAGTCAGGTCTTATTGACCACATGAGAAGTTTAAGCACTTGGTGAGGTCTCATTGAGGCAACATTCACCTTCTGCCAAGCCTTCAGCCCCCGCGGTGGCAGAATTATTGCTCATATAATTAGGGATGGCTGCCTGTGAGAGGCTCCCTGCAGCAGCCACCCTCCCAAGTTCATCCATTTCCCCTTGCCCAGCACGCGGCTCCTGGCTCATTTCAGCTTTCATTAGCCTCTGCTGCTCCTGGGTGTGAAGGTGCACTCACCTATCTCCGCCATTCCGGAGTGAAAATAAAGCACTTCTTTATTTGGGCCCCCATTCTTGTCACTCAAGTATTTAACGGGAGCCTGAGAAACTTGGTTTCTTATCTGCAGGTCAGTCCCATCAGGAGGGGATCATCCAAAATCTGATATTCCCTGTGCTGACATTTATCTCTCTGAAAAGGGATGGGATCTATTCCACCTCACCCCAACATACTTAGGGATGATGAATGAGGAAATATGCAGGAGACTGTTTGGGGGTCAATTTGGACTGACCACTTGGGTGCATGCCTGACAGATCTGATTGTGAAGACAGTGGCAATAGCTGGTGTGGGCCAAGTTGTTGGATTATTGTGGAAGTCGCTGCTCTCCAGTCGATTTGAATCATTGTTTCAGTGACGATGGTGGATGAGTGTCTCATATGTCACATACTGACTTAAGTGAAAACAAACTGGCTTATTGAACTATAAAGTTCAACTTCTGGCATAGATGGCTCCAGAAGTGCACACAGCTATTCTCAGTCAGGCCCTGGGCTCGTCAGAGCCTCAGTACCCTGAGTAGAACTGCAATGGATGCTACCTCAAATTTAAAGAAGAGAACTTAAAAGCAGTTTACACATCACATTTTATAGGAGACAAAACTGAGTTAATTAGTAGCAAGATAAAATGAGATAAGGTCTGGCACATAGTAAATGCACAATAAATGATTGGGATTTTAGTGGTTTATCATCATCTGGAGGCTTTTTCATACATGCATATTCTATCACATGCGTTATGATTATGATAAAATACTGAAAATTTCTAATGCGTGGTTGTATTCTATAAACAAATGTCATAGTTGCAGTTTGGTATCCAAGAGTAGGAAGCTCACTAAAATGAGAAATGAGAAGGATAGAAGGGGGCCTTCTGGATCTAAGGGAAGAAAGCTGTTGCTGTTGAAGGTGGAGGCTGGAATTGAATGAGGGGTTAGAGTTGAAGAGAAATAAAATTTTCTTCCTACAAAAAGGTGTTTGTTGTACAAGAATTGGTCCTGGGGGACAGAGAATAAAATCCCACTAGAACCTAGACCTGCCCTACTCTTCCTGGAAATCGTTTGAAGGAGCAGGGGAAGCAGGCTTTGTAAATTAATAAACCAGGAGCCAAGCTCTGGGACTTATTTTTTTCAGTTCTCTGGTTAGCCTTTTACTTAAGGGCAGCAGATGGTTCTGGTTGGACTCAAGTTTTGCAATTCCAAAGACCAATAACTTCATGGAGCTTAGAGGAAGAATTCTTTGTAGGTGAGATAAACCTGGGACTGCTATTTAGATTGTTAAAAAATGGCTATTTTTGCATTTCTTGTTAATAAAGCAGATTCCTAAAATCTTTCTTGTCTTAACATCTTTCCATGCAGGCCTGCAAAGGGGCAGTAGCATCTCGGGGCCCAGGGCTGTGAGTTTGGATAAGAGAATAGTTGGGGGATCCCTTTCTTAGTTCACTCATTTATGCATGTCCTCTTGATGAAGCATCTCTTCTAAACAGAGCCAGGACCCAGGTGACCCAAGCATGGCTCCTGGGGCACGAAATTGAAGGAGGTGCTCACTCACAGGGTTGTGAAAGTGTGGGGTTGGTGCCTGGGAGTGACGGCCGTCTTAGATTTCATGCCCAAGGAGCCCCACTTGCCTCACCCTTGTTCTGGCCCTGCTTGTACAGGCCAAGTTCTGTGCAAGATGTCAGAAATCCAAAGATAAATCAGACATGATCTCTGATTCCAGTAAGTTTCCTGCCTGGGAAGTCCATGAAAGGTGAGGGTAAGCCTCGAGAAGGATAGGTCCACCTGACGCTCACAGAGAAGGGATGTAAAGATGAGAAACAAGTTCAGATCCTCAAAGCCTCTGGCTTGGAGCTGCAGGTGGTAGAGAGAAGCACAGGAGTCTAAAATGGCCTGGGGGCTGCTTTCTTTCTTTGTTTTTAAATTAATAAACAGTCTTTCAATTACAGTTGACATACAATATTATATTACTTGCAGGTGTACAAAATAGTGATTAGACGTTTATATTACTTATGGAGTGATCACCCCAATAAGTCTAGTACCTGGGGGCTGTTTTCTGATACTTGCAATAGAGATGTCCTAGTCAGCGATTGTTTTAAAAATAATTAGATGTCATGCTCCTATTGTTATTATTACTATTACTGTCTAACAGGATAAACCTTATAATAAGGGCAATAATGAGCATATATAATGATGCTGAAAAATATAGCTATTTGCTGAATGTAGTATACTAAAGTCATGATTCCATTTAGTCCTCATAGCAACCCTATGAGGTAGGCAGTAGCATTATTTCTATTTATAGAAGAAGAAATTGAGATTCAGAGATGTCGAGTCATCTAGTTTGAGAAACTAGACTAAGAACAAATCAAATTCCTTTATAAAAAGTTTCTCAGCTTTCTGAGATGAAGACCGAGAAGAGAAACACAGCCATCTGTAGTCTGCCCCCCTGCCCCCCCTCATTCCGTTCACCACAGCCCACCTCTCACCCTTTCTCTTTCCTTCGCTGCTGCACAGCAGAACCGACCTGGGAGAGAAAATAGAAAGACAGTGGAAATTGCTGTCACTTTTGCACTGCCCTCAGGGAACAGGAGAGCAGTTATTGCCATGCTGGGTCAGTCAGACAGGCCCTGGATTTCTGTTCTTCTATGTTAATTAGAAAGCAGACTCTTCAGAGCCAATTTTGACTAAGAACTCTGTGTCCAATTTTCTTCTGGCCCTGATTGTGAATGGCCTGATCAATATTAAATCTAATTTACAATGATGGCCCCTGTGAAGCTGGCAAATGTTATGTCAACATACTGTAATGACTTCGGCTTCCTGAGCACACTTGTTAGCGTGGCCACATCTGCCACCACCACTCTTAACCACTCCCACTTCTAAAGCCACATCTGTGATAACATCCCCCAAGTTCTCCTTCCTTCTTTCCATCAACAGAGGCCCCAGTCCTGTCAGTCTTGGTTGCCTCATTTCTAGCTGATGAACTCCAGAAAAGGAGAACAATTAATTTTCCTCTCACAACTGATGAACCAAAGGAAAAAAAATTGCTACTCAGTTTTAATAATGGCAAATTTTATGAAATTTCCATCAAGACAATTCAGAAAGGGGGAGAGGGATTATTTCTCCATGGGGGGCCCAACTGGTTTGCATTGTTTCATAATGTTTATGTTATTACAATGCCATGTCATATGCATTTGCATCCTGTTGTCTCCAGGGCAAGTTCTTGTAAGTAATTTGTGAGGTGCTGAATAAAGGATCTGTAATGGGAGCAAGGCTCCCATTCTGAAAGTTTCCACTTTTTCCTCATCTCAGTGGAGGCTGGCGAGAGACTGCTGGAGAGAGGCACGCAGGTTCCAGAGATGTTTCTGAAAGTCAGGATTTAGGTATCACTCATGCTGCCTGCCCTGCCTCCTAAAACACTTCTTGGGGTTGCATTGTTTGTGAGAAAAAGTCAAAACTCCTTAGCTCTTGCCTCTCAAGCTCCTTCAGACAATACGCCCCCACCATCTGCTCCTGCCAGCAGGCCTCTGTAGTCTCTTATATTTGCCACAGTTCCTCTCACAACGGGGATTTGGCATCTGCTATTGCCTCTGCCTGGAAGATTGTTCCCTCTCCTTCTTCCTGAGGAAAGGTTTCCTCACCCTCTAGGTACCAGCCCTCCTCCTATCTTTCCCTCAAGGTTCCCCCACTAGATCAAGTCTTCCCTTTATGGGTTCTCATTGCCACCTCTCCTTTGTCTCCTTGCAACTCCATATTTGTTGGTGTGATTATGTGATTAATGCCGGCATCTTTATGAAGATGTAAACTCTGTGAGGGAAGGGTCTTGTGTGTCTTAGCTTACTGGTTTACTTCCTTTTGGTAGAGCATAACCTGGAAGCTGAGCATGGTGCCACAGTGGGGCCTCATTTCACCTCTGCTGAAAGAATTACTATCTTTGTAATAGTTGAGTAACGGTTTGGCTGCTGTAACAAACAACTATTAATAGTGTACTTAAAAGGGTGATTTACTCTTCTTGGAACTAAAGGTAATATACACTCCACAGTGTCAGGGGTCTCACCTCCTTCTATCCTTTTCATTCATTCAACACAGATTCATGAGGCATCTGTTATATTCCAGCCCTTGAGGACACAGAAGTGAACAAAACAATACATTCTTGCCCGCATGGAGCTGCCTTTCTAGTGGGAGAAACAAGGCAATTGAACGTGATGAAAAGTAACATGTACAGCATGTTTTAGAGTGATAAGTGCTGTGGGCAAAAAATAAAGCAAAGATAGGAGTAGGAAGAGTCGGGAATGGATACTATTAAAATTCTAGATAAGGTAGTCAGAGAATATCTCTGGAAGGTGATATTTGAGTAAAGTACTGGAAAGAGTAAGGGAGTGAGCCATGAGGATATTTGGGAAAAGAGTGTTCAGCAAGTGCAGAGGCCCTATGGGAAGAGGGTGTGTGGCTTGTCGGGAACAGCAAAGAGGCTAGTGCTGCTCTAGTGATCAGTGAGAGAGAAGTGGGGTCTAAGGCCAGGGAGCGTATGCAAAGACAGATCATACAAGGCCTCCTAAGTCACTGCAGGGACTTTGGCTTTTGGCTCCATCTCTTTATTCATAACTTGTATCTTGTAGTCCAAGATGATTGCTCACGATCCTGGCATTCTAGCCAGTGGCAAGAGGAGAAGGGTAACAGTTGGGCATGACCTTTTCCTTCAAGGCACAAGCTGGAAGTTGAACACGTCATTTCCTCTCACCTCTGTTACACAGAATTAGTCACATACACAATCACACCTTGCTGCAAGGAAGGCTGGGAAGTAGTAAGTCTCATTGTGGGGACAGAGCCCCAGAGAGCAATTTCCAGGCTCTCGGCCTCATGTAGAAAGGTGCTGGCTCCGGTGGTAGATGGCCATCAGCTGTGGCTGCTCGGCCATTGGCTGTGGCCGGTTAGCCAGTTGGCCACTGATATAATTGCCACCGCTGCGCTGGTTGGAGAGTCGGTTGGTTGGCAGGCAGAAAAGCAGACAGCAGGTTGCAAGTCATGTGGCTCCACCCTCCAGTGAGACTATAGTGCCACCAGTGAGACTATAGTGGTATGACTCCCCTACCTATGGCTCCATGGGTGTTCCATTTTGGCCTCACCATATCCTGCATTCTTATGTGGGGAGCCAGACTAGAGACCCCACATGACACCCCACAGGCCGCCCCGTGTGACACTCATTCTTCACAGCCAAGGATCCAGATAAAGGTCAGGAATTCTTGTATTTATGAAAGAGAGGTTGAGGGATCCCCAAAGAAAGTAACAGCCTTTGCCATAAACCCCTTCTTTGAAAAAGGAAAATTAGAAATTTGATTATCCCTTTAATAATGAAATCAACTTTCTATTAAAGGAAAATACAAATGTAAATCTTTTAGTCATAAAAGTAGTTTTTTGGGGGGGAATGTGCTGAAAAATCCTTTTTCTGCTCCTTTGTGGAAGCTCTGTTTATGACCCAATGAACTAAACAAAAAGCCTTGTTGGGCTGACCAATTATTAGGTTGGTGCAAAAGTATCTGCGGTTTAAAAGGTTAAAAACAATTGTAAAAAACACAATTAATTTTGCACCAACCTATTAATTCAGGAGAAGTATCCAGGCAGGATTGAGTTACACTATTTTTCTCTTCTATCATAAGTGACATAAAATTTCTTTTCTATATCTCCTACTAAACAATGTAAAAGTATATGATTTCCTTCGTTACGCTATTTACTGAAGAATTTGTATTTACCCACCTAAAGATTTGTGTAGACACCAAGGTTTGTGAAGCATGTCTGACTTAGATAATGATGGAAAGTCAAAAAAACCAAGACTAATGTAAAAAATAGTTGTAGTTCATAAATTGAACTTATTATCAATTGCTTCAGAAATAAATAAATCAATAATGAACTTACTAGGCTTTAATTCTTTGACCATCCAGAGAAAAAACCCTTTGTTCTCTAAAACTATACAAATCATAGTTTAATTTCTGATGCTTGAGACAGAAACACCTTCAGTCATAGGGCACTCACCATTTATGTAGTGGTCTGTTCCATTATCATATAGCACAGATGATGAAACATTTTTATTTTCTTGAGCCACTTTCTGTTTTTTTCTAATAGATCCAAGGTTTCCTCAGTTTAACTACTTCCTCCCATGACAACTTTTCTCCTGAGAAAGGGGAGAGAAACCCAGAGTTGGCCCTTTCACCTCCCTGTTGTGCCATGGTGATCAGATTGCTCCAGGATGGAGAGCTTCCGACTTTGGACAGCAGATCCACACCACTAGATCTGAAAATGAAGCAGGGCTAGTTAGTGGCTTAGAATTTTGTCACCCACTCACTCTCTGTCTTTGGGCAACTCACCTAATAATTATAGTTAATAATTGCTATTGATTATACTTAGTATGATAGAGACTGTGCTCAGATATATATGCGTATGTTTTCTTTAATCCTCATATAACACTAGTGGTAGCTACTACTATTATCCTCATTTTACAGATGAAACTAAAGTTCAGAGAAATTAAATCGCCTACTCAAGGTCCCTGTGACATTACATCTGTGCTTTTAGCTCCTGTACTGAGCTTCCTCCCTCAGCTTACTCATAAAACAATGAATAACGCTGATAACCAAGGCTGCCCAAAGTGAGATAGCCCATGTGGGTCCTGAGGATCCAACAGACCTCCATGGGCAAAGGAAAGGATGGGACGATAGTCATCAGCAGGGAAGGGAGAAAGCCCAAGCCAAGGTCAGAGAGGGCTGCTGTGACAAAGATGTAGGTGATGGTGAGTGACCCAAGAGACCAGTAGCTTAGGATGCCATGAAGATCTGGTAATAGGCAACAGATAGGGTAAGGCTTACTGTGGGGGCAGAGCCAGAAGTGCAGTTTCCAGGCTCTCGGCCTCATGTGTAAAGGTGCTGGCTCAGGTAGTAAATGGTCATCAACTATGATTGGATGGCCATCAGCTGTGGCTAGTTGGCCGTCAGCTGTAACCAGTGAGACATTGGCCACTAATATAACTGCTGTGGCTATGCTAGCAGCAAATGGGGGCTAGCACGAAGATGGTGGCTGAGCTAGCAAGAGCGGATTGCAGTTAGGACGGCGGATTGGGGATAGCATGGCTCCTGCTTCCTGTGTCTCTCCAACCCAGCTGCCAGCAAGACTATAGTGGTATGACTCGCCTACCTATGGCTCCATGGGTGTTCCTTTTTGGCCTCACCATATCCTGCGTTCTTATGTGGGGAGCGGGAGCTGAGACCCCGCAGGCCGCCCTGCACGACACTTACATTATTGAGATGGCATAAGCACTGAAGAGATTATAATACCCCCTGACATATCAGTTCAAAAGAAAAACAAGAGAAACATCAGAAATAAACATAACAAAGTTCAATGAAGTCCTCTTTTCTCCCCTGTGCCTGTAAACACCTAGCAGAACACCTGACACCTGGTGGACACTCAACAGAGATGAGGTGCACTTATTTACTTATAGGAGCCACAGAAAGAGCAGGTGGTGGCAGGAGAACATTGCCGAAGGAAACAGGACAGATGAGATCTCAGTACCATAATTAGCATGTAAGGATGACCTGTAGATGCGGAAATTATTGGGGGTAAGGGAACTGATTTTCCATAAAAGTGAGACTGATTTACAGAGTTGAGTGGTTTCATCATAGGAGCATGTGGGGCTTAAAAGTCCTGGGAGACAATCAGACCTTTGGGTGTTGATCCAGATGGATCTGAAATTAGCCAGAGGAAGGACCTGATTTCAGTGATCTTAAGATGATGTAGATTATAAGACGTTCCTTGGTTTAATGGCAGCATTTTAGAAAAGAGATACAACAATCCATGTACACACTGATTCAAAAATGTAAAAATATAAAAACAAAAATATAGTCAATATTATAGTAAATAGGACCCAAACTCAGCTACATGGTGAATGATTAAGACCAGAACTTTAAAAAAAAGTGGGATGGGGAGAAGCCTAGTGTCATGCGGGGACTCTTGCGGGGTCTCTGCTCCCACTCCCCAAAAGAACGCAGGACATGGTGAGGCCAAAAAAGAACACCAACAACCATAGATAGGGGAGTCATACCTCTATAGTCTCGCTGGCGGCTGGGTTGGAGACACAGGAAGCAGGAGCCACACGGTGCGCAATCCACCGACCACTTCTCTGCCAACCAACCAACCCCACTTGCTAACTGCAATCCGCTCTTGTTAGCTCAGCCACCATCTTCTTGCTAGCCCCATTTTCTGCTAGCGTAGCCACAGCAGTTATATTCGTGGCCAATGGCTCACTGGTTAGAGCTGACGGCCACCTAGCCACAGCTGATGGCCATCCGATCACAGTTGATGGCCATTTGCTACCTGAGCCAGCACCTTTCTATGTGAGGCCGAGAGCCTGGAAACTGCTCTCTGGGGCTCTGTCCCTGCACCTAGTTATTAAACACAGTAGAAAAAAGAAGCAGATGGCACCAACTCCCCGCTTGTCATTATTCCACTTCTGTTTCTAGTCAGGACATTCTTCTTGGGGCAGATGGGGCTGATGATAGACAGGATGAAGGATTCCCTCTTGAGCATCAAGATTAATGGCCTTGGGTCTTGAGTTGAGTTTCAAGACATCATCTGAACCAGATGGATGTGTCAAGTTCAGAGGTTTAACAGAGCAGGGCAGCCCCACGTGATTCTGGGCTTTATTCAGAAGTGGGGTTATCTCCTCAATTCCACTCAGAAAACTGGAGGGCTTAATCACTGCAGCCTTGCTGCTTTAGGTTGCTTATGATGACAAAACTGAGCTAATGCTTGGGAGGCATCTGGGTGTTTGATCCGGTATAGTAAGTCTGAAACCTTCCCCCAAAATCTTGTAGCTTACTGAGTGGAAATCACTGACATGGAGTCTCCATTTCTGAAGGTTCCAGAGGGGAGAGGGAGAGAAAGTGACATGAGAACAGGAGGCTGAAATGAGAAGCTAAAGCTTCACCAAGAGGTCAGTTACCACCATTTCCATTTTATCTCAAACCTAAGATAAACATTCCAATCAAATGGAAAGTATGTCAGTGAAAATACCACTCTTTGACATTATCCTGTTGCTAAGGTTACTTCAGAGATAGAAAAGTTTCAAGCAGATTATTGGTATGTGGCCCTGAGGACTTTAAACTACAAACAGAAAACTTAACCATTATGATAATACCGTATTACATTTTCATTTCACATGGTTCAATTTTCTTAATAGCAATAGAATAAATTTCAGTTATCATAAAATTAGTGTCTCAGTGGGCAGGAAACCCATCTCTTTGCAAGTAAATGTTGATGCAACAATTGTTAACATTAAGGGGGAGGGTTTCAAGCTCTTTTGTGTGGCTCAAAGTTGCCTCCCCTTCAGTGTTGCAAATGCTGTGCTGATTTCCTTCTTTTCTAATGAGAGGAATTTAAACCTAATTCAAATAGGGAAACTAAACTAGGGCTCATATCGTGGTTAGACACTGAGCATATGCGAAGGGTGCCATATAGTGGGGCAGGCTGCTTTTTTGTAGAGTAGTTAGAGACTTGTTTGATGAAGTTGAATGTTTTAGTTTATTTTCAGTGTTTTGATGAACATTCTTATCAAAAGGTCTCTGAGTATCTGTAGCAAAGTTTACCTCAAACCCAGGACACTGAGGTAAGACATGGGTTTAAGGAGAGGCTGCTCTGAGCTCCTCGTAGTAAAATCACCACAAAAGAACAAGCAAGCCTTTCAGTAACAAAACAAATAACCTGATGGAACCTTGAACTTTTTAATTAAGAGAAAGAAATAAAGGAGCAAAAGGTACCAAGGGGAGAAGAGGGGATGGAAACAATAGAGTATATGTGCATGAGTTGAGGAGAGTACAGATAAGGAACAGTTATTAGGTTTTCCTACTTTTCAGTTAGGAGCAAAATCACAAAGTCTCTCTTTCTTGTTCTTTTGGAATTGCAATCAGATGTCTGTTTTTGCTGATTAACATCACAAGCATCTTACATTTCACAAGGTCCGTAAAGGTCTTCCTTAATTCAAGGTAAGACGGGAGAGACACACAAGCTATTCTCCATAGGGATTCAAAGAACCTGTGCACCCATTCAAAAGCACAATGAGCCTAGGCAGAATGCTGTGCTACAATATCAATTATCCTCATTGAATAGCATTTCTGCCCCCTTTTTGTGTGTCTTTTTGGAATAAGAATGTGTGTTGCCCTTATTAATCCTAAGAAATTACTTTTTTTCCTGCTCCTTAGGAAATCTAGCAAATGCAGACAGTTTCAGCGAGTTAACAAAAAAAATCTAATTTCCACTTGAGCAGCTCTGAGGTTAGGTCAGCAGAAAAAAAAAACCCAAAAAACCAAAAAAAAAAAAAAAAAAAAAGCAGTAGCTTTTGTTGATGAATATTTTATAAGCTCTACCATCTAATAAAAGATGTATTTAAAAATGGCCAGGATACTGGTTAAGAAAATGTTCTATTATTTAATTATCTTGTAGATTAAAATAGAGTTTGGGGTATAATGAAAGAATGAACAGACCAGAGACAAGCTTGGTTTTGGGTCTCTAGACTCATTTTGTTCTGTTCACCATAGATCTTCCATCATGGTTCCAACTGCTGACTTGTACAATCAATGAGTCAACAGGGTGATTACAGAGCTTGACCCGTGTGGAGATTATTTAGTGGCCTCTATGGACAAGAGAAATCTTTAAAAAGCTTCTCATTAGCACACCCAGTCAATAAAATTGCAAACCTCATTATTTGAGTCTGGGCCAGAAAAGTACAGGCCAATATCACCCCCAAATGACATCTTTGCAGTATTTGGAGCTTCTTACCCACGGAGTTCAGAATTACACTCACCATGATCTATAATAATAATAATGATTATGATGGTGACAACAACAACCTAAAAATAGCAGGAACCATTTATTGAGCACTTACTATGTTCCAGTACAGTGCTAAGTGCCTTACATGCATCATTCCTTCCATCCTCACAATAACTCCACGACATAGATTTTATTATTATGCTTATTTTATAGCTAGGGAAAATGAAGTTAAAGGATGCTTAGGTAGCAAGTGATTGAATCGACTCCAAAACCAACAGGCTTTGCTGGAATAGAGACTCACAACTCTACCCTATGTCTCTTTTCTAACAGAACTGTAGTTTTTTTGATGTGTCCAAAGGAAAGGTAACAAATGCCAATAAAAGAAATTATAACATTTATTTTGCCATCAGCTACACATTTCTTAGATCTTTAGAGTCGCACTGGATCTTTCTAGCCAGTGGAATTATGGGCAGTGTGGTAAAAAGAATACCAGATTAGGAATTGCATGTCTTGGGTTCTAGCACCAGCTCCATCTATAACACACTGTGTGACCTCGTCAAATCACTTCACTTCTCTCATTCTTAGTGGCTTATTCTTGAAAGCAATGATTATAATATTTGCTTTGTCTCCTTACATGGCTGTACTGAGGAACAAATGTGATAAAGTACCCGAAAGCTCTTGGAAGAGCTTCAAGTGTTATGTAAATGAAAGGTGGTAATTAAAAACCCCCAGAGAAGGGCAGTCTATCTCAGTCATCAATTATCATGTTTTCTTCTTTGTCAGGAAACCTGTATTTTTCTGTGCAAAATTTTTGTTTGGGAAATGTGTGAAGAAGAGGATCACCCTGACAGCTCAAAACCTATTTATGATAAGAAATAACCTCATATAAATTGATGCAACCAAAGGCAGATGCATTCTTATGTGAAATTGTGAAAATTCATACCTCTATTTATTGGTTTTTATATTTAGTTATAAGAAGATGGAATATTTAACTGTCACAACACACATAGAACCCAACTCTTTAAATGAGACAGTGGTATAGGAATTGACTTCTTATTATCTAGTAAAACAGAAAAATATTTTGGGGGAAGAAATATGAAACACATAAGCACCAAAAAGCTTGGTTTGTTCCCACACTTTGGGAGCTTGGGTGTGGGGATACACCTGAGAGGTTTGTATCTATTCTTTGCTCACATTATATTTTTGATGAAATTCAGCTATATTCCTGAATGAAAGCCAAAACTGAATTAGGGAGGAGAATGACTTCCAAGATGGCAGAATGACATAGTGGAATGTCTCAGGCTTTAGCTTCTGGAAAACCTGAGCAATAATTCCAACTCTGCTGCTTACTAGGTGCTGATTAACCTCTCTGAGCTTCTGTCTCTACACAGCGACTGCGTATAAGCCACCTAATTAATGTCTTAGGCAAGACGTCACTAGACACCCAACAGTCTGACCTGAGTATTGAAGACCTAGCCGATGTCTACATGCTATGGAGGTTCTAAGTTCTTCCTCACTTAACTTGCTTTTAGCACAGATAGATAGGGACATGTACTGGTTTGAGCTTTATCTCCTCACGTCTTTCCTGCCAAAAGTGCTCAAGGAAAGAGAATTGGACTGATGGGGTTGTTGAGAAGTGGAGATTGGATAAAGGTGAGATAACACCTGGAAAATCAGGATTTAACAGGGAAGGAGATCCCGAGTTCACCATTTAAAATATATTAAGGGGCACTGAATGACAGTCTACAATAACTGGGAAGGTTAGATCTGTCACAGATAGCATGACACTGAAATATAGCACATGGGTGTCCTTAATCACCTACAAGGAATCTATGTGTGCCAGGGAAGTGTCAGGGAGTATAACCTTTGATTCACAGCCATCCAAAACCTGACTTAAGAAATAATGTTTATTAGAATTGATGGAAAGTCTAAATTCTACAATTTATTCTCAGATATAAACTGGTCCACCAGAGAGCCTTAATTTAGACCCATTGGCCCCCCATAAAATTTGTTTTTAGTGACCCATGATTAGCATCTTGCCTTAGACCTCTACTGGGGAATGTTAAAAGGTAGGGCCCATGAAATGCATTGCTATATTTGTGGTCGGGATTCTGTCTTTCTCAGAGGTCAGTCTGTGTTCTTGCTACTCTCAAATGTCTCTTCTGTACTGAGAGTACGTAGATTTTTCTAATGATTAAGGGCAATCATGCTATTCCCCTACATAATAATCTAGGTTAACTGCAGAACCAAATCCAAGTTTCTTTTCAAGGCACTCGAAGTCCTTCTTGAAGGGGCCGCGTGTTACCTGCCTAGCCTCACCTCTTCCCCTGAGCCGCCTGGACTTCTGCTTCTTCAGCCTGCAGTGTCCTTCCCACATTTGACTTCCAAATTACTCATTCTTGAAGCCTCAACTCACATGTTAATCCTCTGTAAAAGGTTGACTCCCTACTGCTGACTTTAGTGCTTCTTTGCTTCAGTCCCAATTCAAGCAGCTATTACTGTTTTGTAATTGCTTTTTTATGGTTTTGTTTCAATTTTGTCGATCTGTTTCCCTCTAAAATTGTAAGCCCCTGGAAGGCAGGATTGGCTTCCCATTTACATGCGTAACTCCAGTGCCTACTGCAGTGCCAGGATTGTTGTTCCTGTCCTTTTCTCTCTGTTGTATGCAGCTGCCACCTTCCCTTCTTCCTTTTCTCTTCTGGCCCTCATCTTAAAAATGGCTTTTTAATCATCTCAGGCAAGGGCTGGGAACAGTTGCAAAATCAGCTTTGCCACATTCTAAACTATGTTTTGGAAGAGGGTGCTGTCCTCTGATGGAAGTACTTGTCCAAAAATTCACCTCCGTGCTGATTTTGTGTGACATTTCCCATCATGTAGAACATGATTAGCTGTCTTCTCAAGAGCTTCCTGAGGCCAGGTCTATTAATGAGATTTAGTTTAGTCCAGTGTGAGTCAGAGACAGCGTGTTCGCTCACAGAAGTGCATTAAAGGAACAGGGTTTGCCTGGTAAGTGGCAGCCCAATCTTTAGGGCTGAGGTAATTTTCCAAAGCCGATTTTCTTAGTGTTCAACAAAGTGGAACGTAATTTTAATTTGCAAGGAGAACTTTGGCTTCCATGAAACATAACTACCAGCTTGTTCTTGAGGCATTTCTTCACAATGATGCCAGGGAGGTCAGAATGGAATAGTTTGAGATACAAACAAATTTAGTAAAAAGAAGACCCTAAACAAATTAAAAAGTCTGCCCTGAAATTTTATTTTACCAAAGGGGGAGCAAAAAAGTTCAGCAAATGTTCTTATTTAATGATGTGCAGATACTCATTTAGTACAAATGTAAGAGCAAAACATCATAGGCATGTATATTTAAAGATATTACAAAGCCAATTTGAATAAAGTTTTAGCTCACCAAGCAGTCAAAGGCATCAAAGACATTGAACTTCTTGCATAAGATGTTTTATATGGAGGATTCAATTAGCAAAACTTTTTAATTGGTTCACTTCTATAGTACAGCATATAAAAAGTTTATGGAGGGAACAATTCTTTAGACACTGCAGCATCAGACCAGAGCATCAACTATTTATAATTCAGCCTGTTATTCAGATATGTGGGCACATCAGAATGCGGTAGGAACATTCACCAAGTGGATTCATTAACTATTTATTCATTTCCTGTTATAAAATTGAGGGTCATAGAAATAATTCTTTTAGCTCAGTCTTCCTATGTAAAATAATAGATATAGGTAAGTGTACTATTCAGATACCTAATGTGATAGAAAGATGATTGACTCCATGCAAATCAACGTGCAGTGCAATACTCTCATGCGTGATGTGATTCTCCACTCCCTGCCCTTTCTCTCCTTCCTCCAATGCTATGGTGCCTCTGAAATATCAGGAGTAGGGCTCATAGGGAGAGAAGATAGCATATTGTTCTCATTTCTCATTCTTCCCTGAGACATATGTACTTGTAAGTACAGAGTTGGGAGGAATAGTTCAGGGATATTTAGCCATGTATACAAACAAAAGCGAGGACCTTATATATATCCTGATAGTCTATTGACATTTGGTAAGTGGTAAAAGAACCAAGATCTAGGGAGACATTGTTTTGAAAAAGAGTGACCTTGGGAGCATGAGTGTGTTGTTCTTATTTACTTTTTTTTTTTTTTTTTTTTTTTTTTAACAGGAGAAACAAAGTAAGTAGGACTCGATGATGAAAAGCTAGGCAGGCATTCGCTAGAACTTAGGAGCAGTATTCCTTTTATTTAACAGCTGGTGGCAGCTACTGTTATGTCTCTTTCACATTGTAGGAACAACAGTCTAGGGATTGGGGCGAAGGTGACTGGTGTGATTAAGCCTGGTGGTACCATCGGCCCAAGAGGATCAGAGCTTGGCTGGAAGGACAGGGGCAAGAGTGGGTCTTGGCGTTAAAGTTAATAGAAATCAGAGTCAGCATCTCCCTTAGATAAAGTCAGTATCTGTAGCCCACGGACTTCATCACATGACTTTTTTCTTTTGAGGGATTCTGGTAAGTTTAGATAAGGATTCATTTGCCTTTTGTACACCCTGCTCTTCAGCTGGGGTTTCTCAGAGAATTGCCTGACTGTCCAGCATACAATGTCATGGAATGAGTTATGTCCAAGCAATGTGCTCAGAAGTGATGCAGTCGGGGCTCAGAGAACCCAGCTGCTTCCTCTTCTAGCCCACCCCCCATGGGGCGAGGTGGAACATGGGCAGGACTGTCTGGCTCCTTGTGGAGTGCAGCATTTGGAGACTATTTATTGTGTATTGTAATTAATAAAGATTATAATCATCACAATCAAAGTAACCAGTGTTTATTAAGCACCTACTGGACGCTGAGTCCTGTGCTGGGAGTTTACATACTATATCACAGCATTACATTGAATCTTTATTATCACCCTGAGAGACCAGCATTATAAACCTCTTTCTCTATAGAAAAGTGAGGTTCAGAGATCTTGGGGAGTATGTCTAAGTCACACTGTGAGTAAAGGGGAAGCAGGGATCAAACCAAGTCTGTCATCGGCCTGTCTCAGAGTGCTGTGGCATTTGCTGGCAGTCCCTGATCATATTCCTTTGACCCTCCAGGGGGTCACCAGCACAGAAATTCCTTTACCTATTGGTGTCTTCCTGCATCTCTCTGCCTTAGAGTGTTCTCTGGCTACTGGGGTGTGTTCAGTTACAATACAGGGCAGGAGGAATTGTTAAGGAGTTAATGCCCCCAGGACCAATCCTCAACCTCTGAAGTTTAGAAACAGAAAAATTAGTACGCTGTTTCCTTGCTCTTTAGCAATTCTGAGGTGTTTTCTGCAGAATCTCTCAGAGAGTCCCCTGTGGCATAGAGTCCCAGTTGCCCACGGAGTATTTCCTCATTAACCCACTTTTCCTTGGTCTTCCTGCCTTCCCTCTCCTGGCTTCCCCATTTGCTCATGGTGTTTCCTGAGATCACCTCCCAAATACCACCTTCGCCAAAGACCCAAGTGAAGACAATGCCATACTTCTTTGTTCTGCTGGTTAATAACAGAATTAAGCAGTATTTAGAACAAAAATGAAGGCAGATGAGAAAGACTCATGGCTTATATCTGAAGACACTGGGAACTCTGAAGCCTAGAAGTCACTTTTGGGGATACTTGTAGACAGACAGGGAGCTTTAGAATGGCTCAGACATTTCCCCCTTTTCATTACAGTGGTTGTGTGGCAAAAAATATTTTCCCAAATGTTTACACGTGCTTCTAAGCCAACAGATTTCAGAATTAGGCCTTCAAGTTGACTAATAATGTGGGAGTAGCTTAGGAGTCATAATATAAAGTTTAAACATGACCACGTGCTACATAAAAGCTCCCTCAAGCCAATGAGGAAAAATGAACTTGCTATATCTCATTAGGGATGTAGTGCCAGATTTGCATTTTTGTTTAATACTGAAATGCTGCCACATTATAGCTGAGTCATGACTTCAAATTCTTTTAACAAATTGAAATGAGATTGTGTAAACAGACGTTTAGAATACCAGAAGAGCAGTAATGAGAGTGAAAACGGTAGTGGTAATCAGCTAGGCCTTGCCTATGGAGCAGTGCCCTGTGAGCATCCAATTTCCTTTGGATTCTTTGAATTTGTCACGTTTATTAAATAGAGTAAATTCAAGTGGTATTTCATTAGTTGAGATAAATGGGTATATCTGTAGGGAAGAAAAATTGGTAAAAAAAAAAAAAAAAAAAAAAAAAAGACCATAGTTATATAGAGGTGACACCAGCATCTGCTAATAATGAAAAAAGCAATAACTTCTTTCGTGATTCCTAGTTTCCTATCATTATCGGAGAGGAATATTGTCAACATTCAGCATCGTATTCCAAATAGGACTTTCCCTTTGCTGATGAGATAATAGTTCATTTACACCCAAGATTATAAGGCAGTTTAGAATCATCCTCTCCCTTTCGATTTGCTTCCCAGTTCCAATTTCATCAGATTTGCAGATAGTTATAAAGGAGATTTATCGTTTTAAAACATCATCTCATTTTCTTCCTTTCTGCTAACGAGTTGTATGAAATAAGTATGATTTTCCTAATATTCATTTTGAGTGTCAGAAATATACAATTTAGCAAGGAACATCAAAGAAATATACAATTTAACAATTGCAATATTAATGCTGCAATTTAGTGACAAAACACCTCTCAGTTTTCAATTGCCTTTTGCTGTGTTTCTTCATTTCAAAGGATTGATTGCATTATTTCCTTGGCTGCAATGGCTGGGTCCTAGTGTAATAGGCTTAGTTTGATATTGTCTCCACAGTTTCAGTTATTTCAGTAACGGCTAACTCTGCCTGTGTGTGATGCTCAGCAAACAGGAAAGCAGTGGTGATCCCACTTCCCCTTTTCCTTCCCAGCACCTTCAAGGTATCATTTCGTCACTGATGAGTGTGTGTGTGGCATCTGAGTAATAACTTAGAAGAGAGTCCTTACTCCCTCCATTTGAAGAAAACTTGGGCTTCCTGGCCATCTACTCTCATTTTTTTAAAAAATTTTCAAACAACCCCTCCCACGAAAGCACGAACTTCTAAGATGTAAATTAAGTAATGACATGGCCCAGAAACAAGCCGTGGACAAATAAGCCTACCCTCAGGCTTAGACAGTTACGCAGGATCTAGTACATGGAAGGCTGTGCGGTAGCTCTCTGACTACTGGTTACATTGGAATTTGGGTACTAGTGAAGGATAAACACTGCTTGCTAGAGTTCCTACTTCTTCATTGTTTTCCAAACATCCTACTCCTGGCCTGCACAATAAACTCGATCCAGCCATTTGGAATGGCTGGAAAATAGATGCAGTGTGTCCATGCAGGAGCATGTTTCTGGGCTTATATGAGGGGTGGGATGGAGAGGTCAAACTGAAGCACGTCAGGTGGGTTTCCTACTATTTGGCTTTATGGGCTTCATGCTTATGTCGTGTGGAGTTTCAGTGGTTGACGTGAACTGTATATGTCTATCTCAGGAAGGCCAAGTGTACATTTCTCAGCTCTTGCTGTAGCTGGCAGACTCCTAAGGGTCACTTCTGTTTTCACGTGTGCAAAATGTAGAGAAGTCATCATTCTATAGGTAACAAAATTAGGCATTTAAGTACCCTTTAAATAAATTGGACATCTGTGGAATTTCTTTTTCATGTAAATAAGACCACGCAAAAGAAATTTTTAACAAAGAGAAAATTTGAATATGTGATACATGTCATTTATCCATATTGAATTTTATTTTGAAAGCAGTCATTGATCGTATATAATTGTCTTCTCAGAACCAGTGGTAGTAACTTTGGTCTGGTGGCTCAGAAACATTCTTTAGGAGAATCACGTATCATCAGGCTTAGGGAGGAGTGCCTTCATCCCAAGAATTCACTTTTTGTGGCCAGTGGAAGTAGACTCCTAACTGGTTGTCCTGCTTCTACCTTTGACTCAATCTATTCCCAGCATAGCAGCCAGAGTGATCCATCTGATAAAGCCAGATCATGTCACTCTGCTACTTAAAACCTCCAATATCAACCCATTTTATTTGGAGTGAAAGGCAATAGGCATGTGAGGTATGGTCCAAGTTACTGCAGGGACAATTTTACCAGATGTTTTATGAACACATATGGATACATGATCTCCAGCTTTCTTTTTTTATTTCTCTTCTACCCCAAACCCAACTGTAAGTCAATGACACATATTTTTTTTTTTAAATTTTATTTTATTAAATTTATTGGGGTGACAATTGTTAGTAAAATTACATAGATTTCAGGTGTACAATTCTGTATTACATCATCTATAAATCCCATTGTGTGTTCATCACCCAGAGTCAGTTCTTCTTCCATCACCATATATTCGATCCCCCTTACCCTCATCTCCCACCCCCCACCCCCCACCCCCCTTACCCTCTGGCAACCACTAAACTATTGTCTGTGTCTATGAGTTTCTGTTTCTCATTTGTTTGTCTTGTCCTTTTGTTGTTTTTGGTTTATATACCACATATCAGTGAAATCACATGGTTCTCTGCTTTTTCTGTCTGACTTATTTCGCTCAGCATTACTTTCTCAAGATCCATCCATGTCAATGACACATATTTTAAGTTTTTGATGACAGCACTCAAATTCTTATTATATTAGTTAATGTAAAACTAGTTGCTATAAGAGATAAATCTGAAATCTTTGTGGCTTAAAACAGTACACATTTACTTCTTGCTGCCACAGTCCTTTGGGTCTGTGCCTGGTTGGGCATCCTTCCTGATGGTCAATCAGGAACCCAGGCTTCTTCACTCTTGTGGCTCCTCCCTGCTCTAGGTTCTTAGAGTCTCTTCATTCAGTCAGGGTGTGAGGAAAGAAAGAGGGGAAATTGTGCTACCAGATTTTCTGCCCATATTCCACTAGCCAAAACTTGGTTACTTGGTCACATTTGACTACAAGGGATGCTGAGAAACGTAGTGTGTGCCTAGGAGGAAGAGGAAATAGGTTTGTAGATCAGCTAGTAGGCTCTGCCATACCTATCTGCCATCCTTTCCCTTAGTTAGTAGACCATATGGCTTCTTCCATTATTTCTCATTTCCCAGTTGTTTAGGTCTTGTTCTTAAATTGCCAGCATGGTTGGCTGTTGTGATATGTTCTTGGGTGGGCAGCAGAAGGGAAAGAGCAAGTCTCTGGAGTCAGATACACTTGGGTTTACATCATACCTGGAGTGCTTACTAGCTGTGTGTCTTTGGGTAAGATATTTAACCTCTCTGGCCATTACCTTCTTCCTGTGTCTAAACAGGTATAAAATACTTGTTCCATGAGATGAATGAATAAGAAATGTATCAGTGATCAGAATAGCAGATCCTGAAGCCACTTTGCTTGGCTTTAATCATGGCTGTGTTCCTTTTTGTTAGATGATCTTTGGTGGACTTTAGTTTCCTCATCTGTAAAATGGGGAATATTGTCTACTTCACGGTGATTTTGGAGGGGAACTGTATGAGTTAATATATGTAAGGCATTTAGAATAGTGCCCAAAACAGAGTAAGTCATATTCAAGTGTGGTCTCCAATCCAAGAGTATCCGATGCATTTTATAGGCTCTTGATGAGGTTATTCTCTCCACGTTGTTGCTTGATATGGCTTCCTCTTTTCAGCACTATTAAAGACTGAAAAACTCCAAAGATCCCCTAAAAGGGCTCTTCAAGGGCATATTAGTGAGATGTCAGGGAGCTTTGTGAAGAGAACCCCGACAAATGACCACCTGCTTTGATTACTGCAGTGTTGGTTCTGGGTCCTGGAGGAAAATTGCTCAAGAGAGGACACTAATCCAGGGCTCTTTGGAGTGATTTTGAAAAAATGGGTGATGTGAGGTTAAATAGCAGAGGACTCATTACCAATTTGGGTGCACAGAGGAGAGGGGAGATTATTAAGGGTGTCAGCTTCATCCAAGTAAAAGATTACTGTCTGAAAAATTGTTTAAAGAGAAATATAATTAGAATAATGGGACAACATAATGGGAAATCAATGCTATTAATGTAACTGCTAATTACTGCATTAGAACATTTATCCAAATCCCTTCTCCTTAAAACTAAAAACATGAAATTAAGTCACCACAGTAGATAAATTGTGTAGAGGGACTCAGAGGTCATGGATTACTCTGGAAAATCTTCCCACAATAATTTGTCATTGTACCAGACATCAAGCTGCACCCTCTCGGTTTCAAGGAAAGAATGTGTATGGGAGACTCCTATTTTTACTGCATTCGTATTTGTCATTTCAGAGCTCATGTGTTCTGGGTATTAGGAGTGCCCTAACACTGTTGGAAATGGACTTTTGGCCTCCTGCTCTTAACAGTGTTGGCTTGCTGAAAAGTAATTAATTTAAAAAGATTTTTATTAGAAATATAGCTAATATATAATTTTATGGTACTTTCAGGTATACACCATAGTTATTCAACATTTGTATACCTAAAGAAGTGATCACCATGATTAGTCCAGAAATCATCTGACGCCGTACCACACTATCACAGTATTATTAACTATATTCCCCATGCTGTACATTACATCCCCATAATGTATTTGTTTTATACGTGAAAATTTGGACTTTTTATTCCCCTTCACCTTACCGCTTTTTAATTTTTCCATTACAGTTGACATTCATTATTGTTTTATATTAATTCAGGTGTACAGCCTAATGGTTAAACATTTAGATAATTTAAGAAGTGATCCCCCTAACCAGTGTAGTACCCACCTGATACTATACATAGTTATTGCCATATCATTGACTAAATTCCCTATGCTTTACTTTACATCCCCATGATTATTTTGTAACTACCAATTTGTACTTCTTAATCCCTTTGCCTTTTTCAACCTGACAGTTAAGTTTGCAAACTTGTTGCAACAATGTTGCTAACTGTTTTTGATATCAGAGAGATTATTCATTGTGAATTTGTACCAACTGCACAAACAGTTAACCAAGTTTACTATTGGAAGTGCAGAAAAGGCCGCGTGAAAAAGTTAGACGACCTGAACTTTTCGCCAACAATTCATGGCTTTTGCATCACGACAATGCACCAGCTCACAGGGCACTGTCTGTGAGGGAGTTTGTAGCCAGTAAACAAATAACTGCATTGGAACACCCTCCCTACTCACCTGATCTGGCCCCCAATGACTTCTTTCTTTACCCGAAGATAAAGGAAATATTGAAAGGAAGACATTTTAATGACATTCAGGGCTTCAAGGGTAATACGATGACAGCTCTGATGGTCATTCCAGAAAAAGAGTTCCAAAATTGCTTTGAAGGGTGGACTAGGTGCTGGTGTCAGTGCATAGCTTCCCAAGGGGAGTACTTCAAAAGTGACTATAGTGATATTCAGCAATGAGGTATGTAGCACTTTTTCTAGGATAAGCTTGCAAACTTAATTGTCTACCTCACACACACACACACACACACACACACACACACACACAAGAAACTATTAGGATTGTAATACTTAATATATACTGATAACAAAGGATGAATACAAGTCACGTTTGACTTCTGCAATTACAAGAGGGGCTCAAAGTGGTTACCATCAGCGTCCATACACTTCTGGTTACAGTGAACTACTGCTTGAGCGACGTTGACCAAAGTGTCCACTTGTATAACGTTTTTTTGGTACCCTCTGTATACATGTATTTATATGCCACATTTTATTTATCCATTTCTCTGTCAATGGACATTTGTGTTTTTTTCCACATTTTGGCTATTGTGAATAATGCTGCAATGAACATTGGTGGACAAGTGTCTGAGTCCCTGCTTTCAGTTCTTTGGGCTGCATACCTAGGAGTGGAATTCTAAGTTTAGCTTTTAAAGGAACAGCCAAACTGTTTTCCTAGAGTTCTGGTGACAGGTATGCAGAGGTAAGGATGAGGACCGACACTAGGAAGTGGAGTGAAAGGAAGGAAACTGGGCATCAGGTACAGAGCAAAGCCCCAGTGAGTGGCCTGCAATGTACAGAGTTTGCATTTCTAACACATTCTCAAGTATGGTCTGCAGACCAGCATTAGCTTCCTCTGGGCACTGATTAGACCAGTAGCATTGGCGGGCCCACCCCAGCAGTACTTGCTTGTGCTTTTCTAACTTATATATGCATGGGTATGTCACCCGGGCACCTTACTAATGTGCATATTCTGAGTGCAGTGGTCAGAGATTCTGCATTTCTAACACGTGTCCAGGTGATGCTGGGTCTGCTGGTCCCTGGACTACACTTCAAAGAAGTGCGTGTCACCAATGTCTTCATAGTGGAACCACTTGCTAAACTTTTTAAGCATCCCAGTGCCTGGGCACCACCATGGGCGTTCTGATTTAATTAGTTTGAGGTGGGACCTGGGATTCAGTATTTTAATAACGTTGTGCATAAGATTTTATTGTGTAGCCAGGGTTGAGTACTTCTACTTTGGATTTAGACATTGTCCTATCTCTTGTATGTGTGTCCTCCTCCATCCTTCCTGCTTTCTTTCCAAACTCTTCTGCTTAAAACTGAGTCAGATTCCCAGTTGATTGACCTCTCTGGCTCCTATGTATCATTCGTATTGCCTGCCCATTAATCTCTTGAAAGTCATTTCTGAGCAGAGTTCTCCTGTGGTAAAAATTTTCAATGACTTCCCGTTGCCCACCATGAATAAAAAAGAGCTTGCACCTATTTTATATGAGGTGTGATAAAAAACCACAGTGAATGTTTAAATAAAAAAAAATATTACAGTGAAAGACACATTGCCATTAATCCCCCTCAAAATACTCTCCCTCGCTTCCAACACACTCATCCCATCATTCTTGCCACTTTCTGAAGCAGTTCTCGAAATTCTCTTTTGTGAGTGTCTTTAGTTGCACTGTGGTGGCTGCTTTGATGTCCTGAATTGATTAAAAATGTTTACCTTTCATGGTCATTTTGACATTTGGGAAGAGCCAGAAGTTACACGGTGCCAGGTCTGGTGAATAAGGTGGATGATGACACATTGTAATGTTTTCATTTGACAGAAATTGCTGTACCAGAAGCAAAGTGAGACACAGGGCCTTTCTGTTGTGATCAGAAATTCGGTTAATTGTGCTGGATGTGGCACCGTGTGACTTCAGGCTCTTCCACACAGTCAAAATGACCATGAAAGGTAAACATTTTGAATCAATTCAGGACACTGAGGTAGCCATGACAGTGCAACTAAAGACACTCATGAAAGAGAACTTCGAGAACTGCTTCATAAAATGGCAAGAAGGATGGGGTAAGTGTGTTCAAAGTGAGGGAGAATATTTTAAGGGGGATTAATGGCAATATGTCTTCTACTGTAATCATTTTTTAATTTATTTAACCATTTACTGTATTGTTTGATCACACCTGATAAGGCCCTCCTTGGGTAGCTTCAATCTACTTTTCCAGCCATGTCTCCATTTCATTGAGTCCTTATCTCAGGAAAACTAAACCACGTTCAGTCCTTTAAATATACCATGAGTTTTTCTATCTCTCTGATTTTGCTTGGGTTGATTCTCCATCTGGTTGGTTAATCTTTTCTACATATCCGTCAGTCAAAGACCATCCCTATTTTTACTTACTCTATGAAAGCGTTTGCTAATCTTTGCAATTGATATAATCCTTTTTCCTCTAGCATTTTAATTTTTTTATTTGTTGCTTTCTTATAGAATTTACTTTTTTGCCTCTTGTGTTTCTGGAATTTGCATTCTCCTCTTATTATCTGTACTGGATTGTCAGTTCTTTGGGGAGCAGAGTCTCTTCTTGTTCATCTGTGGGAATTTGCATTCTTCTCTAATCATCTGTACTGGATTGTCAGTTCTTTGCGGGGCAGAGTCTCTTCTTGTTCATTTGTGTCTCCAACAGTACCTTGCACATAGTAGGGACCCACAAAGATTGGTTAAATTGTATTGACGTGAGTAATTTACCTCCATGTTATTAATTTTATTTTGACCTCTCTGCCATATACTGACATTTTAATTTCACTGACTGACATTTAGTAAATCCTTGGGGATTTTATTCAAATAAATGCTTATCTGAAAGCACCAAAATGTTCTTCGTAAACCAGTGATATAGCTTCCGTGGTGTCTTCAAAAGTTCACAATGTTTTTAATTGTTCACTCTTTGTACTGGTTTGTTAGCATTTTGGTTTCCTTGTACCCTAAGACAGTGTGGGATCTGGTAGGAAGTCAGAGGACACATTCGTTTCACTTTCAAAGGCTCATTATGTTCCTAAAAACTTTGGAGTTCAGTGGTGATTAGTCACGGTTCTGGGAAGCCTATCCAGCCCGTACTCCCTCTCACTGTTCAGGTGGGAACTCTGCGGTCCTTAAGTGGGTGATGGGACTTGGAAGGTAATGCTGTTGCCTGCAATTAAATCATGTCCACAGCAGTCACTTGCAATCCTGTAGGAACAATGATAAGGAATCTCCTCTCATTTGGCACAATGAGATATGAACATTGTGTAAGAGACCAATTAGTGTAGTTACCTTTTTTTTTTTTTTTTTTTGCCCAAAATGTCAATGTGTAGGATTTAATTAGTCTGTCCTAGGATTATCAGATAACTTTTTAGTTTAATCAGTTAGTCAGCATTTTCAGATTTTGGAAGGATGCCAGGAGCTATCACCTATACACTTGCATAAACCTTTAAAAGTTCTAGAAAAATTACTAGAACAGCAGGTAAAGTTTCCAGAAATAAAATCTAAGTTAGATGGGTAGAGGAATTGTGACTAAAGGAATATTGAGTCAGTGAAAAGTGTAGAAAACAGGCTTTGACATCTCATTGTTCTTATTTCTACATTTCAGGACTTCGCTGGTTCAGACATTATAGTCTTTTCTTTAGACTTCTTTGGTTTCTAGTCGCAGAAACTGGTTAAGTTACATGCGGAGTTATTGGTGAGATATTGGGTCATGCACAGAATGAAGGAGATTCTGAATAATAGCTCACCCATGCAAAAGGCACCAGGGAAATTTCTGGGATGTCAATAATGGGAGCCAGTGGGCAGACTCTTCAGAATTCTGCAGGTGGAATCAATGTGTTGCAAATAGTTTTAGATTTTTCAGCTTTCCAGGGAGAGTTGGGTTGGCCTGTCTTGGGTCATGGAGTAGGTTGAATAACGTTTCCTCAAAATTCATGTCTACCAGAACCTCAGAATGTCTGACCTTATTTGGAACAAGAGTCTTTACAGATGTAATTAAGGTAAAAGTAGAGATGAGGCCATACTTGATTAGGTGGTGCCTACACCCAATCAGAGTGTCTTTATATCAGCAGACAAAAGGAGACAAAGAAACAAGAAGGAGGTGATGGGGCATGGAGGCAGAGAGATTGCAGTGGTGTGTCTACAAGCTAAGGAACACCAAGAATTGGCAGCAACTACCATCAGTTAGAAGAGAGGAATGGGACAGTTGCTTCCTCAGAGCCTCCAGAAGAAAACCAATCCTGCTGACAGTTTGATTTTGGATTTAGGTCCTCCTAAACTATAAGAGAATAAGTTTTTTCTTGTTTTAAGCCAATAAGTCTGTAGTAATTTGTATTAGTACTCTTAGGAAACTAGGTCTGGTCCAATGTCCATACTTTGTCCAGGAAAGGTAGATATCTTAATGGACATCCTCACTGTAACTGTATGCAGTGGGCTAGAGGGACTTCCCAAAAGAAAATCCAGTTGTTGTCCTCAAAGGAAAGAGCATGGGTGGGTGGGCAGAAACCACAGAAATGTCCATTCCATATCATAACCCATAAAAGACCTTTCTCAACATTCCTGTTTTCCTTGGGAAGGCTGGATGACAGAGATGGGAAATGCACTGTGTCCCGCATCTGCCTCAATTAAACTGTCAAGCCCATCCTCAGATTTTGCTAACTTACAACTAATAATGCCACAAGTCTTTTGAGGGAGAATGGGTTGTATTGTGGGTGACAAAAGATGCAGAAAGGCAATGCATAGACTAAAGACCTCGTTTCTATGGGCAGAATTTGGCAAGATACTGGTTAGGAATGAAACCTTTCAAATGAATGAAAATTGACTGCTCTGTTAACTGAAAGAACCTTAGAAATAATGATCCCACCTCATTCCTGGACTGGGACGTTGTGACATATGTGGATTGAACACAATCAAAAGGATAAATTCTAGCCTGTGTTCAGAAAATCATAATGGGCTGAATGGAAATTGTTGACCTTGTTTGGGTGATTCTGTATTCCATTCCCCTGAAGTTACTGGGTATTCAGTGGCCAGAGAGATAGCTTTGTGTTATTTCCTTTGCAGCTCTAACAACAACAACAACAACAACAACAGCAGCAGCAGCAGCAACAACAACAACAGCAACAATAACACATCACCACCACAACCAGCACCACAACCAGCACCACCACCACCACAACCTAATATTGATTGAGGGCTTCCTATAAGCCAAGAACCATACTAAATGTGTTACACATGCATCATTTTAATTATTCCTCAAATAACTCAATGTTGTTGATATTGTTAGGGGCTCTGATTTTTGGGTAGGGAAAGAGAAGTTTAGGCTGGTTACATTATTTGCCTAGTCACGTATCTGGTAAGTGGTGGTGCCAGGGTTCAAACTCTGGAGTCTTGAGCCCAGAGCCTAAATTCTTGAGTAATTGCTTAGCCATTATGTATAACTTTACTATGAATATGTGAGTCATTTCATTAAAGAATTACCTTCTTTTTTTGGATTGTGGTTATAATCTTTCCTTCAAAAGCCCAGAAGCCTTGCTCATGTGGCATATTCCAGGGGAACTTTCAAATGTCAATGGAATGAATCAGAACTTTCTTTTGCCATGAAATGTACTGTCTGCTAAGCTAATCTCTTTCCTACTGGGGAATATGTATAACACAAACTGGTTTAGCTAGACTGAAAATCAATCATTAAGGCCACTGACGATGCTAAAAAAAAAAAAAATCAAAAGTAGTTAGCATACAAATGAAAGTGATTCCCTATAATTCTGTGTGGGACAAATTTCCTGAACCACACCAATAAATCAAGGCGGTGGAGGCTTAGTTATAAAGGAAGATAGATTGAACAATTTTCCTGTTACAAGCAAGCTGTTTTGTACTATGTATCTATCAGCTAGTTATTCAGGTTTAATTTAGGAATATGCAAGTAAACGCAGCCAAATATATTTAAATACACTTGCATTAAAAGTTGCCAAATAATGCTCTGCATCAACACAATGAAATTAGTTCTGGATTCTTTAAAGTGCCTTTTGTATAACTTGTTAGAAATTCTTTGCTATTAAAAAAAAAAGTCTGCACAAACCCCCCTCCCTTTTTTTTTCTTTTTGTCCATTCTTTGAGGTTAAATTTTTGTTGTTGTTTGTTAGTAGAAGGCTTTTTGAATTTGTAGGACCAGCTGTTGGAGAATGCTCTCTTGGTTGTGTTGAGTGACTTCCCAGCTGGGATTGTAGAGATACAGGTGAAGCCAGACAGATAAAGCTGCTTCCGCGGTTTCCTTTATCCCAAGAAGCTGACCCACTTCAGGGCCTCGGGACTCTGTCAGGTACTGAGATAATTTGTATAAGGACTTTGGGGCTGTAAATCGATACAGAGGATGCTTTACTTGACTGGTTCTCGGTACTTTCTTCTAATCCACTCAGAGTTGAACCAAAACACACAAGTGTCCTGGGAAGGCCAATAATGTGATGCTCTGGGTAGGAGAATTTTTGAGCATAGCTTCACACTGGTACTATCAAATCATTATTCACCATTTTTTTTTTTTTTTTTTTTTAGAGATGTGGGAATGTTGGAAATAGAGGACCACTGGTGGTAGCTCCAAACCTCTCCTCTGTTGTGCCAAGAGATCTAACCAAATGTGCTTGTCACACTCTGCATGGGATGGTGCCCTGGGTAAGAGCTAAGAGCAGGGGCTCTGGCATCTGACTGCCTGTCTTCCAATCTTGGCTTTTTCATGCCTGGGTTTATGAGCTTGGGGCAAGTTACTTAAGTTCTGTGTATCACTGTTACCTCAACTATAATAGTATATATTATAATACTAACCAGCTTATAGGATTATTTTGAAGCTTAAATGGGATAACTCATAGAGCGCTTAACATGAGTCCTGGCATATAGCGGTCTTGCAAAAAATGTTATCTATTATTATTAGCCTAACAAACATACTGGAGTTAGTGAACAATTATTGGTTTTTCTGTCTCAGTATAATTCCCCTTCTTGCAAATGTATGCCTTGCTTTACTATTGGGGAATCATTCTTTGACCAAGGTTGGTCCATGTGGTTTGGGTGGATAGATGATTTTTCCTCTTCCTCACCCCTAAGGCCAAAAGTGGCCTTATGATCCAGATTTGACCAGTCAGCCTCTTCCATTTCCTTGTGGCCACAGTGACTGGGTCAAGGATGAGTCTGTGACCCAAGTGGACCAATGAAGCTCTGTCCTGCCTGGGATGTTGGTAGAGTGTGTCAGGGAGAAACTGATGTTGCTAGGATGTGGGATATAAGCCTGGAAGTGTCAGGAGTCACCATGGGAGCTGGGCCTGCCTGAGAGAGGGAAGAACAGCAGAGAGATTGAGTGAGAGAGAGATGGAATCTTGGAAGCATCCCTGGGTTCTGGCATCCTTGAAGCCAGACTTCCCACTGGACTTTACAAACGTTAGTGCTAGTCACTTATTACCTTTCTGGGCCCCCATTTGCTCCTCTGTTAAGTGGATTTAAGAACAAGGATCTTCTCTACCTATTCCACAAGGTTGTTCAATGTTGAAACACAATGATGCTTTCCATTATGGTTTGTAAACTGCTGTATCAGTGTGGGAGAACTGAAAACTGTTGTCCAGTCATGCTATGGCAGCTTTCCCCATGTGTCCACTGGGGTCTGGTTTATTATCATCAGGGTTCAATAGATAAGTCAGCAAAGTCTTATTCCACTCTGGGTCTTTGGCTTTACAATATATATTCTTTTTTTTTTTTTTTTTTTTGGTGGGGGGTGACATAAATTACTTATATGGGCAAAAATTCTTGTTGGTAGCTCCAAACCTCTCTTCTGTTGTGCCAACATAACTCATATAGTAACATGGGTTAATAATAATAAACATTGTTAATATTTATTGAATATTTACTTCTCACCAGACCTAGGGCCAAGTACTTTATGTGTATTATATACTTTAATCCTCACAGTGGCATGATAAAGTTTGGCATGACCATTAGCTTACATATTTTTCAGATGAAGAAATTAAAGCAAGTAATTGGCAAAATCAGGAATCAATCCCAAAGCCTTTGCTTCTAAGGGTGATGCTATTTTGCTCATTTTGTGTATTGGGAAAAACACTCAACTTGAACTCAGGAGCTCTGGTTTCCATTGTCCTATCTTTCTTTAACCAGCTGTGTGAGCTTGAGCAAGTCAGTTTACCAAATGGGCCTTTATTTCTGACAAATAGAGGCTGGATTAGATGACTCCGGAGGTCCCTTGGAGCTCAGTGATTTTTATAATTCTAGGTATTTGGGTTTGGGGTCAGGAGTTCAAATTTTCTTTAATGTTCTAAAGTCTAAATCTTCCCTTTGTGGGGGGATGTATTTTATTACGAACATCAGTCACCAAGGCTTCCAGATGCAAATCAAGAATAAAGCAGAGGAGGTAGTTTGAAGGTATGATGATGGAGAAGAGTGTCCTCCTGTCAGATATTTAGAAAATGGCAACATTTGCATTGAAAGTATATCATTATTAGTAAAAAATAATGATTAATGCCATTTCATGTTCCTTTCACAAATCATGGTAGATAATGAACAATGATAACACTATGCATGATTGCTGATTCTTGTGACATTCAAAACAGATTCATAATTCCTATTCCACATACAGGACTCAGAGCGCTATATTAAATTCAAACTTAGGGATCAGATTTAAAATTCAAATGCATGTCCTTTTTGCATATCTATTTTGACACAAGATTACAAATTACTGACTAATATGAATTAAAGATGGACTTTTGCACAATGGGGGAAACATTAAAGGAAATCGTATTTAAATTTAAATCCCCTTTTTCCCTTTTCAGATATTTCCCTGTATATTTATCCTTAATAGATCTGCTAATTATCAAAAGTATGACTGTTTAAACAGTAATTTGTTCATTCACATTTTATTATTTTCTACTGGTAGCAACTGCCAAGAAGCAACGTTGATATCTCGAATCACAATTAGTTCATTGTGATGTTCATAAATGAGACAATTTTACAAGTATTTTGAACTATCTACATTATAATATTTACCTAATGTACATAGTGTAGGAAGAACTGATATCAGAAAAGGACTGAGTGGCAAGTATGCTTCTAAGTATATTACAATAGAGCCAGTGAAATGTGCAAAATGACAAATTAAATTTAATGTTCAGGTACATTGCCAATTTGTTTGGGAGGTAAAAAGCAGCACTCTTTGTAACCTGGTAAGAATTAATCAGATTTTAATTACTCAATGTGCAACCTGGACTGCTTCGCACATTTATGCCGAGTAATCACTGGGGCATCTCAAGTCAAATGGCTGAAAATTTCCATCTTCTCAACCGTGGGTATGGCTCTCTGTTAATCATGTTTGGATCTTCTAATTTTTTTTTTTTTTGCAACCTTCTTTCTTCTATGACATTAATAATTTCCTTTGGGTTTTTCTTTTTTAATGGAGGGGAAAAATTTGCTATTTTGTATAAACGAAGGTGATACCAGTCTCAGTGTTCAGGCCCTAAAATTGTTTATCCAGTATTGTGGAAATATCCTCCCTGCTTTCATCTACCAGGGAAGCTCCTGAGGTTAGGGGGGCAGTTTGTCATTTCAGAGATGGAGCCTGACATTTTGGCCTCATTAACATGGTGCTATAACAAATCGAGAGAACCTCAAACCTAATTTAGCAAAACAACCAAGCCTATAGAAAAGGGCAGGAAAAGAAAATCAGAGGTGCTTTCAATAAACTTTTATTATTGAACTTAAATATCTTTCTTAAAATTGCCAGACGCTTCCAGCCTAATGCTGGCACTTAGCAAGTTCGTGAGTAGATCACGAACACGAGCAAAGTCACCACACCAGGCTCAGTAGATACAGTGAAATCCACAATTGTATTCATTATGTTTTTCTACAGTTCCTGGAGGTCCTTGTTTAGCCATCCATAAAATCAACCCTGGCCTAATCAATGAGAAATTGCAGAGAATATGAATCCTGACAAATCAATAATTCGTACAATAATTACACAAGCATATTAGAGAAGCATGGTAGCGCATAGCCAAGCAAATTCCAGGGAACATGCTCTTGAAATCTTTTAAACTCAGCCAGATATGATGGAGTTGTATATACTTTGCTCTGGTTTAGGATAATCCTGCAGTTTAAGGAAAATCATATTGTCAGGTTATATTCTAATTAGTACAAGTTAAAATATTAACACATGTAACTCCTTTAAAAGCCAAGCCCTTAGGACAAAAGTTAAATGACTTGTAAAAGAAAAGAGACCTGTTGGTCCTAGATGCAGGGTCCTGTCATATGACTGAAATACCAAGTCTCTTCTCTCACCTAGCATACTTCGATTCATATAGGCAGTCCCAGGAAGGCTCATGGCTGCATTTTAATGATCTGCCTCAAGACTCCTCTTCTTTTACTAACCCAGGTCACTAATCTCGTTTTCCTCAACTCAAAGCGGTGGTGTCATGAAGAGAGAACTGAACTGGAACCACAAAACTGGAGTTTTAGTTTTGACTGTGCTAGAAGCCCTTTAAGTCTCTCTCAGCCTCAGTTTTCTCATCCCTAAAATGGGGGCTTCAATAATGCCAAGTACATAGGACGAAATGTTGGTAACCGTGCTTTCTAAATTGTTTACCTTCAGTGTTTCCAGGGTAGTTTCCTGACCTAGAATAACTTTATCTCTGAGTAGATGAGTCTGTGATGTTTTACCTTATGGGTCAACTCCACTAGGCTCAGAGATGCCCAGAGAGCTGGTAAAACATTACTTCTGGGTGTGTCTGTGAATGTCTTTCTAAAGGAGGCTAGCATTGGACTCAGTAGGCTGAGTAAAGAAGATCACCCTCAGCAATGTGGATGGGTATCACCCAATTCATCGAGGGCCCGAAAGGAACAAAAAGGCAAAGGAAAGGTGAATTCCCTCTCTCTTCTTGAGCTGGAAAAATCCATGTTTTCCTGCCTTTGGACAGTAGAGCTGGTTCTTGGGCCTTCAGACTTGGACTGAATTTCACCACTGGTTTTCCTGGATGGCAGCTTATTGTGGGACTTCTTGGCCACTACAAACCTGTGAACCAATTGCTATAATAAATCTCCAATTATTATATATATGTATATATGTGTTAGCCAGTTTTGTTGATATCATCAGTGTATTGGCCGATGCTTGAATATTTCATAGAGAAAGGGGTATACATACCTCCATGAGTAATTCCATGATTTAGCTATTTATTAAACCATATATTAAATACCACATACAAATGTTCCTTCATAAAACATTCTAATGAGTAGTCAATATTGGTGTTGTTATAATAGTTTTGAAACTGGCATAAGACATTTAAAAATTTCTTTTCCAATTCTTATACTGTGTTTTTTTTTTTTCCTTGCCTAACTAAGCTGCTTAGGACCTCCAGTACTATTATGGATGCAAGTTGTTGAAGTAGCCACCTTTGTTTCATTTCTGGTTTTAGAACTATTTTTAACATTTCATCATGTTTTAGTTAATATATTATTAAATATATTTCTTTCTTAAGATAAAATATATTGATAATGATAAATTATAGTTTTTATATATTGCTGCATTCAGTTGACTAAAGTTTTGTTTAGAGTATTTATTTCTATGTACACAAGTAATATTTCCCTCCCTGAGATTTTCCTTTTAAAACTGTCCTTGCTGAGTTTTGATATCAAAGGTATACAAGTCTGTATTAGTCAGGGTTCTACGGAGAAACAGAGCCAATAAAATATATATTGGACTCTAATGAGATTTATTATAAGAAATTGGCTCACATGACTATGAAGGCCAAAAGTCCTACAATCTACCTTCTGGAGACCTACAAAATGCAGTAATATATTTCAAAGACTTGTGAGCCAGCGAGACTATGGTGTAGATTTCATTCCAAGTCTGAAGGCCTAAGAACCAGGACCACTGAAGGCAGGAGAAGATAGACGTCCCTGCTTAATCAGTCAGAGAGCTTGATTATTTTTATGATAGCTGCTTTAAGGTTCTTAATCTGCTAATTTGAACATCTGGGTTATCTTGGGGTCTGTTCCTATTGACTGCATTTTTTTTCTTGATTATGGGTCACATTTTCCTGCTTAATCACATGTACAGTAAGTTTTCGCTTTATACCTGGCATTAAGGATGATATATTTCTGGAAATCTGAATTATAACGTCTTCCTTTAGTAGGTGTTGAGTTTTGTTTTGGCAGGCAGTTAAATTACTGGCTAATTCTTTTGTCCTACTAGGCTTGGTTTTATTCTTTGTTAGGTTGAGTCTATTTCAATTTTGTACTTAGTCATATGGTGTGGCCCCTACTCTATGACCTGATGCTTACTGCTAAAAGGAGTTTCTAGAGTTCTAACTTACTCAGGTACTCAGCAAAGTATCGCCATTCAGGCTGGGTTAGTCCTGCACGACCTCTGTTATCTCCATTCAGAGATCCTAAAAATTTCCTCTAAAATACCTCTTTAAAAATCATGGTTCTGTCTCAAAGCAGGCACTCTTCTAGGTCTCTCGAAGTCTTACCCTGAACAACATAGACCTTTGTCACAAACCTACAATGAATCCTTACCTTACTTCTAAGCCTCGCTTTATCTGTGCAGCTCCCTCTTTCCAGTACCCTGCCCCACCAATGTCAATCATTACAGCCACCTGGAACTTCAGTCATTGTTTCCTCAGCGCAGTGAGATCACTAGTCTCCATGTGTCCTCACTTTGTGTTTTTCCCTTCTCTCAAAGAAAGTATTCTTGTGCTGCCTGCTGTTCAATGGCTTAACACAGTTGCCTTATATGCATTGTGCAGTTTTAGAGTTGTCTTTAGCAGGATGCAAATCTGGTACTAGTTATTCTGTAGTGACTGAAAGAAAAAGTATTTACCTAGATTCTTTTGCTTTAAATTTTACACAAATTATTTATTCCTTGCAGTTTTAATATATTGAGACTTTGCCTAATATCACTGCTTGAAATCTATCCAACTAAAACATGAATTTGATTTGAAAAAGAAATTTTCAGAACAATGAAAGATATTGATTTTAGATGGTAAGTTTTGACTGCTATCAAATGAGCCTGCCCTAATCCAAGAATAAAGAGAAGGTAATTAGATAACATTTCCATTCAACAGGATTTTCAGGTATAATTAATAAGTGAACCAACACTTCTAAAGTTTTCAATTGAATTCCCCAAATTTAAGCTGTGACTTCATACAAGTGACAATATCTTTGGGATTCCATGTAATATAAACCTTCATTTCAAAAGTAAACATTGAATAGTGAAAGAGGAGAAAACTCTCTCTTTCCCATCTGTCTGTCTGTCTGTCTATCTATCTATCTATCTATCTATCTATCTATCTATCTATCTATCTATCATCTATCTATCTATCATCTATCTATCTATCTATCTATCTATCTATCTATCTATTAATCATCTACCTACTGCCTTCTCCTTTCTCTTTCTGGAACATATTGAGCCATTACTGTATGTTAAGTACTTTACATCATAATTAATATTCACAAAAAAACCCTACGAGGTTAAGTAACCTTTCCAAGATTGGTAGTAATTGTGGCTAAGTCAAGGATCAAATCTAGATAGTCAGGCTCCACGATACTGTTGCTGTAAGTGCTTCAATAAGACAGAGGTGGACGCTCTTCAAGAAAGATAGTTAATTCTGAAAAAAAGTTCCATAGTTTCATAGATTCTTGATGTTCGCTCTACCCTTTATGACAAGTTGTATTTTGTGGATCCGTTACTAGGGGTACTCCCAAAAGAATCAACTAAATTTATTTTCACATTGTACAAAAATGGCCTAAAATATAGGTGAGGAGGGAAGTTTTCCACATCACAGTTTATTGTTTGCTTGAGGTTATAATATCCCTTCTTCAACTATGTCTTGCCTCCTAGGAGAATCTTTCATGATGTAATGTGTTGTAAGAACACACTAGCTCTAGTACAAACATCTGGTCTTAAACATCATGGATCATTTCTTATTTCTCTTTTTACGCTTCCTCATCTTCCCTGGTCCCACCGTCATATATTGATTTAACCTTATCATCTATATTTTTCACTTCCAGCCAAAACAAACAAACAAACAAACAAACAAACAAACAAGCAAACAACACTACATAACACAAATAGACCAAACACCATTGCACAATAGCTTATTTTTTCCCATCAAATGATTCAATACAAATTGGGACATTATTTAGGGAGTTTTGTGCCAGTGTTTTTCTGTAAAAAGGACCAATTCGTGGTTACTGGTGTGTACCATAGCAACAACTTTTCAACTGTCCGTGTCATATGACTAAATGGCACCCCAGAGTATTGGCTTCATTTTTAAGAAGGCTCCCACAGTTTCAGTTTATGTGTTTTTAGATTGTTTACTTCCTTTGGTATTTCTAAAACTCAGTGGCAGAAAGTAAACAATGTTAGGTGATACCAGAAAAGAAAGGTGAGGAAATAACAAACAAAGATGAAAACAAGAGTCACAAATAAAAATGTAAAGATAGAAGTTACTTTCATTGCTGTTTTACACCTGCAAACAAAGGAGAATTCCTGGAATAATTTGTTGGTTAATTTAATAAATAATGTGCAGTTTATAAAAATATACACTGTAGACTGTATGATATCTCTTTTCCCTTAAATTAGCTAATGGAACTCTTTTTATTCAGAAGATAGTTGGGGGTTGAGATCATGTCACTTGTAACCCTGTTGATTTACTCAGGTTTGTCTTGATTGATTCTCTGGAACTCTATTAATGTGTTTGCCATTGAGAATCAAAGATATGATCTGATGTTGAAGCAACTTCAAAATAATTTTGCCATTAGAGACTATAAGAAGCAGAAGGTATGTTTTATTCTTCCAATTGAACCTCTTACAGGGCTGGGACCATGTCTTCTACTGCTTTTCTTACTTCCCCACAGTTCTCAGAACTGGCCTTAGTACCCAATTGGTACTTAAATGTCTGTTTATTGACTGACTTTCAGACTAGGAAATGTAGAATATTGTGAGATCAGCAAGGGATTATGCACAGTGGGAGAAACAGCTCAAAAAAGTTTCTCCTTGCTCACTTTGGTGTCTTTTATTTTTTAGTAAGTTCTTTGTTTCAGAAGAAGCTATTTTAACTTCTGTCTAGTTTAATATGTACTTTGAAGAGCTATTTTATAAGTATGATAAAAGTATGACTTCAGATAGCAAATCCAGTTAGTCCTTTCCTTTTTAATAATTTTTTATTTGTCCTTGGACTATGAAGATGTCTAAATGCATTTAGATGCTAGCCAAATTTATCTTTTCTTGGTAGGTGAGATACTTTTTAGAAAGGCATCCTTATAAAGATGAGTGAGAAAATTTTTTTGGTGTGTGTGTGTGTTATTGAAAACTAAACTCTACAAAGAAAATTTTGTACATTTTTGATGAGATTTGAATGTTCATCTGTATATGTATTTTTAATATTATTTTGGGGAACTTTATATAGTAGGAGAAGAGAATTTCTTTCAAGGAACATTGAATTATTTTTTAAAAATCCAATTGAGGATAACATCATTAAAAGACAACATAGTATTTATACTCATGAATTCCAAAGATTAAAAAATATAAAACTTTACATTATCAGCATATAGAGAGAAATCTGTGGAATAGGGACTGAAGGCTTTGTTTTTAAAATTAAAAAAAAAATTTCCATCTAAGATGCTTAAATAGAAAAATGAAGTGATTGATGGTAGATCTTAGGTTCTGCTATCCCAACTTGAATTTTGAATTGTAGCCTAAATTATAAAAATGATATTTATCACCAGTTAAAAGACATAATTATAGTCCTCAAGTTTTCAAATAAGATTGATGTTGCAGGATAATGAACCATGTTTACACTATGAATTTGGGTATTTTCTGGTATCATTTCTTGCACCCCTGTAGAATAATAATTCTCTACTTTAAAAAATGATGCTATTGTACCTTAATTAATATTATTAATCGTATTTTACATTGTCTCCTCTATTACATTCTGAGCTCCTGGAGGTCAGGAATTGGGTCTCATTTTTTTTCCCTTTGTATTATCAGAGGCCAGTTTAGTTCACAGCAAACAATAGCATGTGGTCTTGTTTGCTAAATGGAATTAAATTGTTGTGTATTTTACATTCGGGCTGTGAAAATGTCCATTCAGGCTCTGAGCATCTTTGAGGAAAATGACTCTGGTGATAATTGTCAATAATTCATCTTACTTAGTTTATAAGATGTCCTATGGTTTAAATGAAAATAATGTTAAAAAGAGTTGTCAGGAGAAAGTTAGCGTGACTGAACATGCATTCTTGGAGCAGTTCACCACGGCATGGTCTGAACCATCTTGGGCTGTGGAAACCATGACATGATCCAAAGAGGTTTGTGTTCACATCAGGTTTTATTGAAAATGAAACACAAATCCCTAGACTAAAAAAATATTCCAAGGGTATATTAATCTGTCAGGGCTCCCATAACAAAATCTCTCAGAGTAAATGGCTTAAACAATAGAATTTGTTTCTTGCAGTTCTGAAGGCTGGAAGTCCAAGGTTAAGGTATAGGTAGGTTTGGTTTTCCTAAGGCATCTCTCCTTGGCTTGCAGATGGCTGCCTCCTTACAGTGTCATCACACGGCCTTTCCTCTGTGTGTGCACACATTCTCGGTGTCTCTTCCTTTTCTGAGAAGGACACTAGTCCTGTTGGATTAGAGCACTGCTCTAATGACTTCATTTAACTTTAATCACTTCTTTAAAGGCCCTGTCTCCAAATATAGTCACATTGGAGATTGGGGCTTCATCATATAAATTTTGAGGTGACACAATTCAGTTTGTAACAAAGGGTTACTAAGAGTTACAAATAAGCTCTGAATTGAGTTGTTAAACGTGATCATGCTACTTGAGGTTCCTGCAGTGTCCATTTGCATCCTACTATGAAGCCTGGCAGCCACATACGAGCTGTGATCAAACAATATGGTGAAAATTTAAATAAAATAATTATTACAGTAAAAGACATATTGTCATAATGCCCCTCAAAATCCTCCCCCTCACTTCGAACACTCTTATCCCATTGTCCTGCCACTTTGTGAAGCAGTTCTGGAAGTCCTCTTTTGTGAGTGTCTTTAGTTGTGCTGTTGTGGCTGCCTCAATTTCCTGGGTCATTTTGCCTTTGGGGAAGAAGCCATGAAGTCGCATGGTGCCAGATCCGATGAATCAGGTGGATGAGGACACACTATAGTGTTTTTATTTGACAGAAATTACTGTATACCATAAGCAATGTGTGACACAGCATTGTCATGATGGAGGATGAAGTAAAGACACTCCTGAAAGAGGACTTCCAGAACTGCTTCAGAAAGTGGCAAGAACGATGGGATAAGTGTGTTTGAAGCGAGGGGGAGTATTGTGAGAGGGATTAATGGCAATGTGTCTTTTACTGTAATACATTTTTAAAATTTAAACATTTACCATGTCTTTTCATCACATCTCGTATGCCTGTGTAATGGTGGCATCTGTGTTTTTGCTAGCATAAGCTTAGCATCAATTCTCCCTTCTACTTGGTGGCACTGTCAATCATAGTGCCCTGCTTTCCACTGGCCAAAGGGTAAGTCTGTGACCAGAGCCAGGCTGGGTAGACAATGCCTTCCTGAAATTTCACTCCTCGTGTAGTAGCCACAAAGAAAATGGCTGCATCATATTCTTCTTGATAGCAGCATACTAAACATACTCTCTTTCCCTGCTGCTTAATACTATCTTTCCCTGTTCCTGTTCTTTCCAAACACACTGGCTTCTCTTTCACTTCCCTTTCAATAAATTTCCTCCCTCCCTCTGGACAATTTTTGATGACATTACCCTGTATTCGTTTCTGTTGTTTTGAATAATTATATTAAACACTCTACTAATTACCTGATGTTTACTAGTTAAACAGTGTTGTAAAGGTGATCATATTTAGAGGCATTTGGGTGGAATTTCTGAAATTGTAGACAAGATGCCTTGTTATCAGCACCTTACTAGTGTGCTCTGGGATGAGTCAAGGTCTCTGTTACATAAATGAATAAATAGATTTTTAAAAGGTTTTATTTTGGTCGTTTTGGAAAATTCCTATATTGTTATCATTTTTAACATCATTTGGTTCTGCTTGAATTCTTAATTTTCGTTGTTCTTTTGTGGAAATGCTAAGGATAGGAAGGTCTTGGGTTTTTTTTCTTCTGCCAAAATAAAACCTGGACCGAAAAGTCAGAGTACCACTGTTTTAGGGGGATGCTCACTACGTTCCTGTCCTTTGGAAGCCGATCCTGAATATATTTAAGGAGGGAAGGAATGCACCGTTTTGTGTACAAATACTGACAATGCAAGGGAGACAGAAAAACCAAGTGGCAGGTGTAAAACCATTCTTCTGCTTAATGAGTAACCAATCCACCTGGGGACAGTAAATAGGCTGTGAGATGCCTTCTTTATTTTGACTTAGAAAAAGGCACAGAGAGTGTCAAAGACCCCATGGATGCTCTGCTTCAACAGCTGTGGAGATGGTCGAGGTCTTAGCCAGTCGGGGCCAAGCACCGTGTGACGAGAGAGCAGCTCCTTTGTGCAGCTCTGGAAGCAAAGGGCTGCCATAGGTGTTGTAATGCAGGGAAAGCCGGTGTGAGCAAAGCTTCAAAGAGAACTGGAAACCAGCAGGACTTATTACAAACAAAAATAGAGAAATAGAACAAGTTTTGGTGCTAGAAACATGGGAGCCCTAAACTGTGTTTATTATAGTTAAAAATTTTTTCCCTTCGAAGTAGTATTTTTACAGTAATAGATTTTGCATAAATTGCTTTATGGAATGATTTTTGCCAAATGTGAAAAGATAAGACTATAGGTCTAGTGCTACTGTAACGAGTAATATTGCTATGTGTAGTTCCTAAGCAAGGTAGAGATTCCAATGGCTTAGAAAAAGGAAGAGGAGATGGTGCAGTTCCAAAGTGTTTAAACCTACACAAAGTGGTAACAAAAGACAAAGACTGGAATTAATTATTGTATTCTCTTTGACTTCTGGTTTCTTCTACTTAAAACAGCCCTCTAAGTGTTGGATATTTGCTTTACTTCTCCTGTTTTCAAATTCCAAATGATATTTTTGGAGTAAAAATTTATTTCCATGAACTTGTAAATATTTTCTCATGGACCAAGTGAGGCTTAACTTTTAGAAATTTGCTTCTGAAGGCAGAATTCCTTAGAAAGGTGAAGAGCTTTTGAATAGACTTTTTGATCAGCATTTCTGTTCTTTGACAAAATAGGGCTACTTTGTTCAGGCTATATTTGAAAATTAAATTTTGAAACCTGAACCCCACCCCACCTCTTACCCATCATTTTCTTCGGTGTTCTTGTTGAGTTCATCGCTCACCATTCTTCAAGACTTTCCAGCGGTTTTGGTAACATCTACTTTTCAATTAAAATACAGTCTACTTGAAATACCTAGAGTGGTTTCCATTTTCCTGCACAAAGCCAACTGATACAATAAGTATGTGAGCATAATATACAGTGTATAGGAAGAGGAGACTAGGCATCTAAGACAGACTTGTCTTGATTTTCAGTTTTGCCTAGGGCTACTATGTTTATCTTCAACCAGGTTTAGACAAGTTAAAATGATGTGTGCAAAACAGATGGGCATGCAGACATCATTCTTAAGTGAACCGTCGTAATTTTAAATGTATAGACCCAGATACCATTAGTGTTTAGTTTTTGCCCTGCAGAATAATTGAAATTAAGTTGTATCCTGGAGGACTCTCCAGCACTGTGTGAGACACGGGCAACATTCAGAAATTTCTAGGTTATTTTAGTAGTTGTTTTATGGGAGCTGGGGTGGTATAGGGCGTCCATAAGGAACAGAAAGCAAGTCTGGTCAAGGTGGAGCCCCAGGCTTGAGTAGATAATATTGGCTGGTTGGATGCCCACTTTTATTATACCATGCTTATTCTTCCAGAAGTTATTCATTTGGATAAAGAGGATGACCTTCAATGATACAAATAAGGACTATTTTTTTTTAAAAAAAAACAACCTCAAGAGTATACTAGTATTGTAGAATAAATTGTTTACTTGTTTACACTTCCCGTCCCTCACCACACAAACACAACCTCTGATAGTGACTTTATATGTCTTGTTTACTGTTCTACCCTTAATAGATGATATGCTTTTATCTATTCAAATCATTCAACAACTAAATATTGAATAGGTACTGTGACCCAGACTTTAGGCGAGGCCCTGGGGGTTTAGTAGTGAAAAGACTTGGCTTCACAGGATCATTGGTAGCAATAGGAAAAACAACAACAACGACCACAAAAACACAGCATTAACAAGACATCTTTTCTAGAGTTGTTCAGCTTTGAAAATTAAAAAAAAAAATGTCACCATCTTTTTATTGTGTGCAGTGTATAATAACACTGTTGGAGACTGATAAAGTGCCAGGTATGGCTTTTATTTTACGTGTTAAAAGAGATTTATAGAGAGCTCAGAGAGGCTTTACAGCTAAATATTTTGATTTTAGTCTAATTGGAAAAGAGAATTTAATTTTACTGACAATTATAGGGGAATAAAGAGTGCACATAAATTGAAATTAAGAAATAAAATAGTAAACCAGTTTAGTTTATTCTAATATTGTCGGTTTTCCTTGATAATTTACATTACATGATCATATTCATAATCTTGTAGACTATATTAAATTCTATGGTTTATTGTAATAAGAATATTATACTTTGTAAGCTGATAAATAGGTAGATCTAAAAGAACAATTTATGTGTGTGTGTGTGTGTGTGTGTGTGTGTGTGTGTGTGTGAAACGATTGAGCTCCTTACCTTGGAAGGGACTTAAAAATTGGGTCACCTTATCCATTTTCTTCATATTGATGGAATACAGGTCATTGAAGTCAAGCTTTGTTTAGCTCTTCTTGCTCCATTTTGACAAAGTGATAAAGAACCTAATTACTTAACTACTCAGCTAACAAAGATGAGGGAATCATCTTCTCAAAAACGGAAAAGCACATTTTCAAGTATATCAAGGGCCCACCAAATTCTGGGCTTGAAATTTATCCTGCCTAAAGCCTGGCCAAGGAGGTGTGTCTTGAGGAGAGCATAGCTGCCAATTAGCTCACCAGCCGGGGTGTTGCAGGATAAAGACCTCAGTGCTTGGCTTCCCATTTCTTGGAATAATGCTGCCTGAGAGCAGGGACAGTGTCTCTGAAGCACTCATTACATATTTACTGAATAAATGAGGAAAGCTTGGCAGCATCCATTGGCCTGGGAAGCCTGATCTCTCTGAGCTTATGTTTCTATCTGCCTGTACCTGACTTTTACATGTGATCTAGATGTGTGACCAGGGGCAACTTACTTAACTTCTCTCACTTTCAGTGTCCCTGTCTGTAAAATGGAGATTCTCATATTATCTCCTTCATGGGTTGAAATGAATTGAATTGAATAAATGAGATAATCTGTGAAAAGGGTTTAGCATAGGGTCTGCCAGGCACATCGTGAGCACTCAGTGAATGTCACCCATTATAGCGATTACGGGAAGTGCACTTCACATTCAGAGACTTGGGGACCAACATCCAGAGAAGACTAAGTGACTTCATCAAGGGCACTAAGAGCCAGAACCAGAACTCATATTTTTATGGCTCCCAGTCTAGTTCACCTTCCATTACATAGATGCCAATAGTTCTGGATGTGTTTTCTTGCAATCCTAATATTGTTTCTATTAATCCAACTGAGAGGTCCTAGAAATTCTATTGTTCCAACATCTATACCACAGAGCCCAGCACTCCGTTATTACCCAGAAGGAATAAAAATTCTTCATCAGAATGAGCTAAGAGTTTTGGCTCTATAAATATGATCTCTGTACTATTACCAGCTTCACTTCAATGAATGCTGAATATATCTCTCTTAATTCCCAGCAGGAAATTCTTTATTCTGCTTTCTGTGTTTCCCACCTTGTTCCTGGTGAATTTACACACTGGTCATCCTAGTACTCAGTGTATTTTCCTCTCTGGCTCTTTAAAACTTGGTGTTCCTCAGAATTCTCTTCTTTTCTTATGCTATACATATGCTCTCCTTAGTTGATCTCATGGATTTTTCTAGGTTTAAAATAGTTGACCATGTCCAAATCTATATTCAGCTTTGACCCTTGCCCTGAACCCTAGACTGGCATATTCAGTTACCTACTCTATTGTCACCTGGATGTCTGTTGCAGAGACCAGGTAGATGCTCATCCAACCCTGTTCCTCTTCCTGGGCACACAGGAAGACTACAGTTGCTAGCCTCTCTTGCATTTGCTTTGGAATCCAATGAATGAGCACTGGGTTGATGTAAGTGAAAATGATAGGCACCAGTTTCACATACCTCTCTCTCCTGTCCTCATTGCTGGAAGCAACAATTTCCAAGATGGCAGAGTCGCAATATGGGAGGAGCCTGGATTCCTGAGTCACTCCTTGAGCTTCCCAGGAGAACTGCCCAAACTACATTGGGCTGTAATATGAGCAAGGGATAAAAGTTTGTTAAGCCACTGAGATACGGGGGCTATTTGTTGCCATAGCAGAGCTTGACCTTTCTTCATTAATATAGTGTCCCTTAAGCACCTTGAGCTCTGCAGGTTAAGTCTATTTTCCACCTCAGTTGGTGGTACTATCCTCTATTCAGGCACCTAATCCCCAGCTCCCTAGTTCTCAACCAAATCCAATTAATAACCAACTCCTGTGAGTTTTAACTCACACACACACACACACACACACACTTTTTTTAACCATTACTCTGATTGAGGTTCTTGCTATTTCTTACCTGCTTGTTGACTTGAATGAATTTAAAACAAATCAGGAAGCATCCTATTTAGAATACTTGTTTATTATAAAAAGGCATTCCCAGTAGGGAACATATGAGAATGTGGTGATAGTGTAACAATACAGTTGATATCTGGAAATAAGTAAATCTTCAGATCACTGATGAAGGAAGTGGGGACCTCCCTGGCCTTTGCTCTGTGCCAATGATGCCCATATTCAAAACAAAAAAAAGGACCCCATGCAATGCACAGATGGACAAGAGTGGTTGACTGCAATTAACCATGTACACCTGGATACTTCCTACTTACAATCTTCCACTTTATCTTTTCATCCAGTCACACATGCTTTTGAAAAAGGGTCATGATGCCAGCTGCTTACTGAGCGCAAATCAAAGCTGGAGTGATAGTCTGGCAGGGGTCTTCTTGCTCAGCTTAACCTTACCTGGGAGAGTCAGTTAGCTCAAAACGCTTCTAATCACCTGTGATCCCTCTTTACATCTCCTGCAGAGTGTGGGACTGTAGTTGACAGCTCCCTGCTCCCCTGTTCTTTTAGTGATGCTCCCTTTATAAAAGCAGCTCTTGGTTTTGTCAACCTTTATTTCCTCTCCCACAAAAAGGGAGGCCCTCTTCAATCATTTTAGAAGCCCTTCCTATGAGGGCATTAAAAAATGGCCCTGCATTTTCTTAATTTCTGTGGCAGCTCCTCCTCCTCCAAACCTCATTATGCATTACCAATGAATATTTTTAAAAAATTAAATCAACCCATGCTTAAAAATGAGGTTCTCCTTTAAATAATCCTTCATTCGTCCATAGCTTTGGTCTTTCTTGTAAAACAGAAAGGATTTTATTGAAACCTGGAATGGCAGCAAGGAACACAGAAGCAGTTCTGAGGTTTTTAGACATCTTTATGCCGGATTTTATAGGAAAGCTTGTGATTATTAGAGAAGCACACCAAATGCAGTGACTAAATTTTCCCCACCTTAGTCAGGCATTTGTACCTAGAACTGTTTCCCATACGAGTATAAAGTTGGCAACATTATTCATTCTTACTACTGACCTCCTTCTTCTGGACCCTTTCATCCCTGCTTGTGCCCTGACCCAAAGCTGGTCCCCGTTTCAGGCCTGCAGTTTCTTTATGTTGTCTCCTTCTTTCTTCTCCAGCTAAAATGGCTGCTTATGACAGACAGACAATGATGTCATCAATGCCTTCCATGTGAGTCACAGCCATTCTGTAGCCTCTTCTAAGAGAATTTGCCTTTAAAGCACTACTACCAATTGTAAAAGGAAAGATTTTCTCTCATTAGAGAAAGTTAAGGTGAAATGAGTATAGGGGTGTAAGGATACTTTTAAGAAGAATGTTCTCTCTGAAATCCTTCCATAATCCCTAACTCCAGGTCAGTGGACCTTCTCCATCTAGTGTAAGGCTGGCTCCGTCAGCATCTCATTATCTGCCACAGGGAAGTATGGACTGTATTATTGTTCATCTCCTGAGTATTCCCCATGTATAAAAAAGAGCAAAGCCTTAACAAATGAGAACACAAAGGGTGAAGCCTTACTCTGTTCTCTTCTTTCTACAATTTGTATACAATGTATACAAACAGGTACTTTCCTACCTCCCTTCCTTTGTACACGCCATTCCCAATGTCAGGAATGCCTCTCTTCCTACCCTCCCATCCATCTTTCAAATGGCATTCCCCCCGTGGTGTTCTCCCTTGTCCGTCCCGCTGGAATTACTTCTTTTCTCTGTTTACATCTTGACTACAACATTTAGCAATATTTTGCATTTTTGTAATCCATAGCACACTCAGGCACAACAAAGTCTTGGCACTTTGCAAAATTCAGTGCTGTGGGCAACTTGTGTGGTTTTACAAGCTCTGGAACATTAAAGTATTGGTCACTGCAGTCTGGTGGAGTCCACCCAGTTTCGATTTCTATGCATATGACAATATGTAAAAAGGGCTCTTTATCTTAGGACGTCATGAAGATAATGAAAGTGTTAGCTACCTTGAAACAATATGGGGTATAAATAAACAAATAATAACTGAACCCCGTACTATGCAATGAGAGCTATGTGGAGTTAGCAGGCAAAATTACTTATAAATGAAGAATTACACATGATACCTGGGGGGATTCTGGTCTGCCAGTTTTCACCAAGAATTGATAAACTGCTCAGTAGTGTGGACAACAGAAAGGTTTCTGTTTGGTACTGGATAATTATTTTTTCCTCTTGTGTCATCCAAGTTCTACCAGCTCTTCAATTCTTTCTGTATGTCCCACAGCTGTACCAAAATGTTGCTTTCTTCTCTCAGAGCCCTTAATGCTACTCACAGAAAACCCATAGTCCTTGATTTTAAGTTGGCTCTTATGTTCTGCCAAATCACCCTACTTTTCCTTTTCTGTACTTGACTTTTCTGCAGAGGTGGGAAGACTCCACTCTGTGTCCTTGTAAGTATTACACGAGTAACTTCTTGATTGGGATCTGAACTGAAACTGGAGTCTTTCTTGGGGCTGACATGGTAGCTGAGACACCCCCTCTTCTTATAATTTCTCAGGAGATGTTTAGGTGCAGCTGCCAGGGGCATTTCTGCTTAGCCACTCCATACCCAGCTTCCTGTGGAGCCCATCTCATGGCAGTGTTTGTGTCTGTGCCTCATCTCCTCTCCTAGACTGTAACCTCTTGAAGATGTCAACAGCATCTCATTCAATTTGTACCCTCCTGGGCTCCTAATAGTCTTGCATAGGGTAGATGCTCATGAAATGTCTAATGGATTGAATTGCATTAGCTGTTACTCTAAGTGCACAAAAAGGGGTGCTAGAGTTCTGAAGAGCCTTAATTTACCTCATGGGGTTACATGGAGATACTGTCAGACTTAGTTTATACACCCCAGCTCTCCACGGGTATAGTCAATGCCAATTAACGACGAGCTTCTGCAGTGGAGAGAAAACACATTTTCACCTACAGGCTGATCAGTTTCTTTTTTGCTGTATATCTCAGCGATCATAAAACAAGAAGACTCTTGGGACGCTATTCTATTTAGGCACAGGCAGGTGTGCGGGGAAGCTTTATATTTGTACACAAACATAGAATGCAGGACTGATTTTTGCAATTACTTGTGAAGACTGTCCATGTTTTCCAGCATGTAAATTAGGACTTGAAGGAAAACACCTAATTGCATTTTGCTCCAACTAATTGCCAGCTCAAAATTTTAGATTAGTGTGCACATCATACTTAATTCTTTTGTGGTTGTTATTAATAACACCCTTAGCTCGGTAGGATGAAAAATAGCAAGCCGGAATGTAAGACTTGAGGGCTAGCCCATTAAGAAAATGCTTTGAGTAGGGTGGTAAGGAAGGTTGGAGGAAAGTGGTCAGGCCTTCGCTAGCATTCCTGACAAAGATTGCCTGGGTATTGTGCTCTGTTGGTTTGCTGGTAGAGGTGAGATGGAGAGGAATAAATAGAGATGGCATTTGGAATCATTGCATGTGTTTTGCCACAAGGAGGGGCCATAGTTACAACCATGGATGTGTCCTTGAGTGTATTACACAGTAGCCTTTCCTGCATGAAAAACAAAATCGACTTAAAAGAGCTTTTTAAAAAATGTGCTACAAATCCAGAAAGAATGGTACTGTCTTTTGTAAGTAATATAAACATACTGTGATATCCTTATGTTATTAAATGAACATTACAAAGCATGACCGAATCACAGCCACACACAAAATAAGGACAAGCTATAATGTTGACTGGAAACAAAAAGGGAATAGCTTTTTCACATGTTGTCACGAAAAGGTAACTGGTGGCCTCAGAATTCTTCTGTTTTCTCAGCGAGAGTTATTCTCCAAAGGACACAATGAACTTTTTGTCCTTCTAAACACGGAAGTCAAAAAATGTATCCTTGAAGCTCAATTTAGCAACAGCGGGTTTGCAAATCTATTTACCATCAGGCAGACTTTATTCAGAGATGGTTAGTTCCCAGGTTTCTAAATGAAGGGTCAGAAGGGAGATGGGATGGATATTGGAAAAACACATGAATTAAACAATGTGGTCCCATCACAGCATCCCTGTGCATTCATCCTCTGCCACCCTTCGTGGGTATCTGTCTGTGCCAGGCACGGTGCTGGATGCAGCTGCTATCCCAGGGAGGATGCCTGGCAAGATTCCTACTGCTGTGGAGTTTCTAGACAGGTGGAGAGCAGCTATTAAAAATCAGAGAGACATAAGTAAATATATACTTATAAATTATGTTAAGTGAAGGAAAAACACAAGAATTAAGACCACAAACGTTGCATCTCATTGAAATGGGGAAAGCGTAGCAAAGCCTCTCTGAATATTCAAATGACATTTGAGCTGAGACCTATAGGATGAGTAGGATTTAGCAAAGCAGGGGGAATAGATATTTCCATACAGATGGGAGGACAGGCGTGAGGCCCTGTAGTTTGACACATTAGAGGGACTGGAAGACAGCTCTTGGGTCTGGAGCTTGGTGACTGACGGCGAGAGCGGCTGGAAAGATTGGCAGAGGCAGGACCACACAGGGCCCTACAGACTGTGGTAGGGAGTTTAGATGTTATCCTGGAAGCAACAGAAAGCGGCTGAAGAATAGAAGTGATGAAAATCAATTTATAGTGATCTCAGTGTAGAAAAAGGAGGAGAGAAAGGCAAGAATAAAAGCCAGGAGGAGCCTAGCTGGGAAGAAATTTCCACAGGGTCGCTGAATGTGCTGGTCATTTACCTGTGTATTCTCAAATTCATTCTCTACTCTTCCCATGGAAAACAAAATATATTTCCCAACCTCTCTGACCAGCTTGCTTTTGGAAAACAGTGGAGGGAGAATGCAGAGCTAGAGGAAGGGAGAAGCCAGGTTATCTCCTCTTGTCTCACCTGCTTTGTGGGGTATCCTGAGCCATGTTGGTTCTTTGTGGTGTCAGCTGCTCCCAGACAGCCACCCACCCCTGGACAGACCTACTGGATAGTCCCGTTTTGTGTGGGCCTGAATCCTGCAGGGCATGCTTCTCTGTGGTTCCTCTTTCTACCTGGCTTCCTTATTCTTAAACTTTAGCAGTGTCATCTCTTCCCTTGGTTCCTCCAGGCTTGGAGGTGATAGTGGCTCGCTGCAATTGCTAATCTCTGGGTGGCATCATCATTCCCCATTCGGCTTTTCAGCTCTTCCAATAGCTTTCTAACTAGTTCCCTCTGTTACATTTCCTCTAATCTGAGCTTGGACTTTGTGTTCCTGACTGGATCCTGACTGATGCAATGAGCAACAATGTTAAGTTGGACCCCACATGACAACAGTGGAGGATGAGCCGCTACCGCGTTTCCCTGAAAATGAGACCGAGCCGGGCAATCAGCTCTAATGCGTCTTTTGAAGCAAAAATTAGTATAAGACCCAGTCTTATTTTACTATAATATAAGACTGGGTATAATATAATATAATATATAATATAATGTAATATAATATAATATAATATAATATAATATAATATAATATAATATAATATAATACAAGGCGAGATTTTATATTAATTTTTGCTCCAAAAGACACATTAGAGCTGATGGTCCGGCTAGGTCTTATTTTCCGGGAAACACGGTATATGGACTTGAGAGAGTTTTTGGAATCCTGTGTGATCTGAGTCAAGACACTGGAGAAATAAGATAGATCTGCAAACTTTATGTAGTGTCCCAGCACCTTGAGCAGGATTAATCAATCTTTGGTTGAATTTAACTGACATACACTTGACTGAGGAAAGCAAATGGCCATTGGATCACCTCCTACATGCTATAGACGTGCCCTGAAGCCCTCCTTTAGTGGTCATGATGTGGTCAACAATTGGACCCAAGCTAATATCATTCCACTCACAGGTTCCCACCTTTACATTCTAATTTTTAGAGCTGAGGTCTGGATAATTTTCTGGGGTATACAGAACAATATCTAACTATACAGTCGGTGCAAGACTCTGTTCCCTAAAATAAGGAAGGGATAGTTTTCTTTTGTTAAGAAATGATTTCCCCCAGTGGTTTCCTAGCTTTTCTTTCCTTTTTCTTAAAAGATCGATGGTCTTTCTTGTTTCTTTTGCTTTTTAAAAGCAGGCTGTTCTAGCAGTTACCATCTGCTCTCCTGACCCCAGCTCACCCTGGCAGCTCTGCTCTAGCACCGCTGACTGGAGCAGCTCTCGTCTGTGTTCACACACTCCTCTGTCTCCCTTTTCCCTCTTGTCCATTTGAACCACTGCAGGACTCAGGACTCTGTAAAGTCACAGGGTGTGTGGGCAACAAAGTGGCACGCAAAGCCTCAGCGACGTTCCTGCTGTGGTCTGCGGCGGGGCTGTGCACATCTGGATGGTGACAAGCCACACGGTGTCTGTGGGCCTTCCTTTGGCTAGCTCAGGATGCAGAGTAAACTGTTCAGGAAGATTTGAGGAACTTCTCTTAGACTAGATTTCTGTGACCCCCGAGAGTCTGGAAAGAACTACTAGGAGATTAATGTGTGTGGAGTGGTATAAGTGTGGGTGTTGTTGGAAGACTGCAATGGTTTTAAGGCCTATGGTCTGTGAAGACTCCCTTCTTTCTTCCCTCCTTCCTTCCCTCCCTCCATCCCTCCATCTCTCCCTCTTTCTTTCCCTCCCTCCCCTCTTTCCTCTCTCCTTCCTCCCCCCCCCCCACGTATCCATTCATCCAATAGGAATTGTGAGCTCCTGTCATGATTATTAAGGGTGTGTGCCAGGTGCTCTGAAGTATATGAAAGAAATACCAGGCAGAGCCTTGATCCTAAAGGTTGGATACATCATAGGAACACATCTGAAAATGAAATAGCAATAGTAGGGTAAACATAGGATTAGCAATCAGGAGGTCAGCAGTTGAGTTTTAGTGGTGCCTTTTATTAACTGTGGTCTTGGGCAAGTCACGTCGCCTTCCTAAGTCGCAATTTCTTTATAACATGAAAGGGTTGAACTGAAAGATCTCTGACACGTCATTGTTCTATGATTACTGGGCACGGTTATGAGTGACCCAGAGCTGTGGTTCTTGAACATTGTGGTCTCAGAATCCCTTTATACTATTAAAAATTATTGAGGACCCCAAAAGGCTTTTGTTTATGTGGGTTATGTCTATTGATATTTACCATATAAAATTGACAATTAATCAAAAAATGAGACAATTAGAAAATATTTAATAATTCCTTTCAAAGTAATTATAAACCTATTACATGTAAACATAAAATTATTTTCATGAAAAATCACTATACTTTTTTTTCTATAACCAAATTTAAAAACAATTGTATTAATTAATTAATTTATTTTTAAAAATTTATTGGGGTGACAATTGTTAGTAAAATTACAAAGATTTCAGATGTACAATTCTGTATTACATCATCTATAAATCCCATTGTGTGTTCACCGCCCAGAGTCAGTTCTCCTTCCATCACCATATATTTGATCCCCTTTACCCTCATCTCCCACCCCCCACCCCCCTTACCCTCTGGTAACCACTAAACTATTGTCTTTGTCTATGAATTTTTGTTTCTCATTTGTTTGTCTTGCTCTTTTGTTGTTTTTGGTTTATATATCACATATCAGTGAAATCATATGGTTCTCTGCTTTTTCTGTCTGACTTATTTCGCTTAGCATTATACTCTCAAGATCCATCCATGTTGTCACAAATGTTCCTATATCATCTTTTCTTACCGCCAAATAGTATTCCATGGTGTATATATACCACATCTTCTTTATCCATTCATCTATCAAAGGACATTTTAGTTGTTTCCATGTCTTGGCCACTGTAAACAAAGCTGCAATGAACATTGGAGCACACGTGTCTTTATGTATAAATGTTTTCAGATTTTTGGGGTAGATACCCAGGAGAGGGATTGATGGGTCATATGGTAATTCTATTCATAATTTTTTGAGGAACCTCCACACTGCCTTCCATAACGGTGCACCAGTCTGCATTCCCACCAACAGTGTATGAGGGTTCCTTTTTCTCCACAGCCTCTCCAACACTTGTTACTATTTGTCTTGTTGATGATAGCCATTCTGACTGGGGTGAGGTGATATCTCATTGTGGTTTTGATTTGCATTTCTCTGATGATTAGTGATGTTGAGCATTTTTTTTTGAAATCACTATAATTTTTCACAAAGCACTCAAAATTGCCTATTACATATCCACTTAACTTTGGCTTGACCAAATTTTAATTATGCTTCTCTCTTCCCCACAGGCCCCTACATTTTGGCTTGCCTCCAAGTTTGCACACATCCTGAAGCACTAAGGTATGGACCACCCCCTTTAATAGCTCATTCTGAGAAATGGCTAACTACAAAAAGAAATATTTCTTGTTGAAGTGTCCTGATTTCGCCACTTCTCACCCCATCTGCTAGCCCTCCTCCTTGCAAAGTGCTTGCTGACCCTGCTCCTCCCACCCCCATGTAAAATAAGCCTTTTTCTGTTTGATTTTGAGACGTTTGCAGGTCCTGAGGGCAAATTGTTCCCCTCATTGCAATAGCCTTTTCAAATAATGTCTCTCCGTATCTAAGTCTAGTTTTGTTATGATTTGGCATGTTTAAAACAGGGAATTTAATGAGAATGAATGTTTTTAACTTATTTACATTTTTGCAAATCTTGTAAATGTCTGATTTACTATTCACTTCTGCCATCCATTGGTTGTGATATGTTGCTTTGGTTGAAATGCGTGAAGAAAAATCTGGCCTCACCCAGCTCTGCAATTGGAAAAACAGGACCTCACAGACCCCTGACAGGGTGCAGAACCCCTAGGAGCACACTTTGAAAATTGTTCTGCTAGAGACTGAGAGGGAGGAAAGAGCTGGATGTTGAACTGGATACTACAGAATAGATTTTTGACTTGTAAAGATGGGGTGTTCCAAGAAAAAAAGAACAATATGAGAAAAGACAAGAAGGAACAAGCGAGCAAGTTGTGTTTGGGAGGGAGAAGAAAAGGGAGTATGGAGAGAGAAGGTCTGAATTCCCATGAAGTTCAAGTTATGGAAGGATTTAGGGCCTTGAATTCCCCCCTCCTCTATCAAGGACTTTGGTCTTGATTCTTTAAGTCACAGGTATCCGCTGGAAGGTTGGGGAATAACATTATGAATCTGATGATTTAAGACAATACTCATGATGACCATGTCTGATGGACTGGTACAAGGAGAAATAAAACTAGGAGGACCAGTTAGGCCGCTACTGTGATAGTCCAGGCACGAGGTGGTGAAGGTCTGCAGCAGAGTGGTCATGAGGGACTGTGAAAGGACAAGGAGATGGAAGGACACTCTGAGGGGAGAACTGACACGATTGATTGATTATAAAGGTTGAGGGGGCATAAGAAGTCAAGTTAAATCCTAAATTTTGATCCAAGTGATATGCAGAATGTAGGTAAAATCTGTCTTAGCAGAGACAGGAAATTTAATAAGAATTGTTTTAGGGAAGACAATACTTGAGGTAATTTTGATATAATTTGATATAATTTTGATATAATTCAGATTCAAAATCTTCCTATGGCTTATAAGATCCTTCATGATCTGGTTTCTGCCTTCCTCCCTCCACTCTGCCTCATTCATGGTGCTGCTTTCTTTTCCTTCACTGCCAAGTTCAATGCAGCCCTTTCTTACCTCTGCCAGGGACATTTTCTTAATGCCCTGTCCTTCTCCTCTCTACCAGCTCTCTTCAAGTTGGCTACTTCTCAGCATTGAGGTTTTAGTTCATATGTCATTTCCTCCAAGAGACCTTCTCTCTCCTGTTACTACCATGTTTCCCTGAAAATAAGACCTAGCTGGACAATCAGCTCTAATGCTTCTTTTGAAGCAAAAATTAATATAAGACCCAGTATATTATATTATATTATATTGTATTGTATTGTATTATATTATATTATATTATATTATATTATATTATATTATATTATATTATACACGGTCTTATAGTAAAATAAGACCGAGTCTTATGTTAATTTTTGCTCCAAAAGACACATTAGAGCTGATTGTCTGACTAGGTCTTATTTTCAGGGAAACATGGTATCTTTTTACCTTGCTTTATTTTCCTTCCATCACTTACTATGATCTAAATTGATCTTGATTTTTTTTATTGTGATTTATCTGTTTATTTTCCGTCTGTCTCCAGTAGAGTGTAAGCTCCATAAGAGCAGGACCTTTTATAAATTGTTCATTTTTGTATTTCCAGCTGGTACATGGTAAGTGCTCAACAAATATTTATATACTACGTAACTGTACAGAAGGCTGTGGAAATTTCAGGGTTTGCTCTTAAGAGGGATACCTGAACAGATGATTTTGGAAGTCATGTGAGAAAGGTCGGACTTGTAATGTGGCTGGAGCTAGTGGAGTAGAGGATGTCTGCTCTTTCTGACAAGTGGGCAAGACAGCATGACAGCCAGGATGCCCAGGGCGTGCGGTGTCGGTGTTGTCAGGACACAGAGAGATATGAGGAGAGCTGCCATCAAATACTGTGCACTGAGAGAAGTCATACAGGTGAGGTAGAAAGGATGTCCATTCCACAGTCTCCTCCCATCCTATGGAAGCTCACTTTCAAGTTTGAGATTTTGATGGAAAGGCTGAGAAAAAGTAGAACAAGTTGGTTAACCCTATTAGCACATCTCTCGGCTCCTTACCTCACATGTCCTATTTCAGGTCACTTTCCATACATACTTTTCTGGACCTCCTAGCTCATCTTTTGCCACCATTCCCTATCTCAGTATTCCATCTTAGCTTTCCCAGATGCTCTTGGTGAGCTGAAGGTTGTCTGTGTGTTCACTGCTCAGGTCACCCAGCCTATCCCTGGGACGCTTAGGAGGAAGGATTGTCCCTTTTTACAGGGAGAGGTGTTCTTTCTGCCTTGTTGAAGAACAGTCAGAAGTTAGAGAGCAGCAATGTCTAGAAATGAACCCAAGTTAAAAGAATATGGACTCCAAAAGAGCTCTGACAAAAAGCAGTATGGAAGACATTGAGATGGACTGAAAGAGCCATTATGGACTAGCCGAAAAGCTGGCCCCTAAACAGATTCATTTTCCAGCCAACATATTGACTGTTTCTTCTCTTTCCCTCCATGATTTTCAAGTGACAGAATATATTGTGGGGAATTGCATGACAAGAGATTGTGATAATGGGAAGTTTTTACACAAAGTTCGAAGACTCAGTGATATTCTGTAGTAGGCAGAATAAAATGATCCCTAATCATCTTTGTCCTTGTATAATTCCTTCATGTTGAGTGTGGGTGGAACCTGTGATTATGATATCAATCCTGTGTTTATGTTATGTGTGCAGATGTAATCAAGGACACCAATTAGTTGAGTTAATTAAGAGGGAGACTATTGGGTGAGCAGACCTAATTTGATGAGCCCTTAAAAGGGGGACTGCAGGTAGCTTCTAGGAGATACAAGTGGCCCCCAGTTGGCAACCAGCAAAATGACAGGGGCCTCATTCATACACCCACAAGGAATTGAATTCTTTCAACAATTATGTGAGTTTGAATTAGAACCCCGAGCTCCTGAAAGGAACCCAGTCCAGCTGACACCTTGGTTTCAGCTTAATGAGACTCTAAGCAAAGGACCCAGCTGAGCATGGACTTCCGATCCACAGAAATGGTGAGGTAATAAACAGGTGTTGTTTTAAGCTGCTAATTTTGTGGAACTTTGTTACACAGCCATAGGAACCTAATACATATTGCAATAAACATTTATATGTTTAATTGCCCATCTTAATTGAACCTTAAAACCTTCCTGGATTTTCCCATGACTATGAATCACGATGATAACACAAAAAAGCAGGCTAATGAACAAAACAAGTCTGCAGCATTTCCATGTGGGGACACCCACAGGGTGTCTCTCTCCTAAAAGGACTTAAATGATATTGTTTTAAAAAGTCAATTGACTGTGGTTAATTTAAATCATCTCCTGCTCTAATTTTCCTTCTTTAATACACCAGGTATTATTCTTTTTCTTCAAATATTAAGCAAGTTTTTGTTTTTGTGTTTGTTTTTGCTGTCTGGTTACCCAATTCTCCCCCACCCCTGTTTTTTTCTACACAACACAACACCCACCTTTATCTAAGTCATTGTTTTTCTCTGCTCAGGATGCCTTATTCCTCTGCTTCTTCTCTTTTTCCTAACGAGCCACACTCCACACAGTAATCAAAGTGACCTTTACAAAATGTAATTGGATGATCAGATGATAGTATTCCCTACTTTAAACCTGTTATGAACTGAGTATTTGTGTCTCCTCCAGATTTGAGCCCCAATCCCCAAAGTGACTGTTTGGAACTAGAATCATACAGAAATAATAGAGGGTGAATTAGGTCATAGGGGTGGGTCCCTGATCCAATAAGATTAGTGTCCTTAGAAAAAGAGAGCTTGTTCTGTCTCTCTCCATGAGCACACGATGTGGGAAGGCCATGTGCACACCCAGAGAAAGGGTGGTAGGCTACAACCCAGAGAAAGGGTCTCACTAGGAACTGAATTAGCTGGCACCCTGATTTGCACTTTCCAGCCTCCAGAACTGTGAGAAATAAATTTCTGTTGGTTAAGTCATCCAATCTATGGTATTTTGTTTTGGCAGCCCAAGCTAAGACAAAGCCGTTTTTTTTGGTGGCTTTTCATTGCTCCCAGAATTAAATTGGGGCTCTGCAGCCTGAGCCCTCTCTCTGGCCTCATCGTCTTCCGTTCTTAGCTACTTCACTCACATTGGCCTCATTTTAGGGCCTCAGACATGCCAAGCTCTTTCCCAGTTGAGGCCTGCCTCACGTATTCTGTCACCATTACACATTGCTCCATTGTAAGGAGGCACACTTCTAGAGCACTCAGTGTGGCCTACCTAGGTAGCTGACTCAGGGCTAACACTTTCACCACGTCATGCCCACTAACACAGGTAACATGACTATTCTCTCAGAAGTCCAGGAGAGTATTGCTGAGGGTGTGGTCCCACTCAGCCTTCAAAACTCATTTCAAATCATACCCTTTCCACAGTCTTCTCACCTGCATGTGTCCACCTCTCGGAGTCAAACAAATGACTGCGGGTAACAGAGAGAAATATAACTGTGGGATATGGGCAGATATGGGACAATAGAAAGTGGTAGGGCCTGTTGACAGAGTACTTGACTCACTCAACAGCGCTCAGTGGTTTTAAAAAGCTTAGATTGCTGGCTGGATTTGATCCTCGATGATGGATGATTTCTATTCGACAGCAGTTCCTAGTCTTAACTCATTTCCCACTTAGTATTAATTCTGGTTCCTTAAACTTTTGGAGCCTTGGCCTATAGATGTTGTTTTCAACTACACTGTAATCACTGCAAGAAATGGGGTTTTGCTTCGCATGTTTGTTGTGTTGACTGGAATTGGCCTACGAGCTGTCCCAGTGCCTACACTCGTGCCCACAGCAGAGGCTCATTGATTTTGTTTGTTGGTTGCTTGATTGACATATTCGTGCGCATGAGTGGATGCTTCTATCTTGCTGCCCCTCGCTTGCTGCAGTGCAGATTTTCTCTGAGTGTGTTCTGTTTAATGAAAGGCTGCCAGATAAAGAGTGCTCTGGTCAAATAATTTTGGGAAAAGCTGAGTTCAGCAAGGTTAAAGTTTAATAGTTTCCTTTACTGCAGAATTTTTTTTTATAGCTTTAAAATGTTAATGAGCACCATGCATTTTTAAAAGGGATATGCTTGAGTCTGTAATTGGTACTCTCAACCCATTCTAAAAACTACGTTTCCTAGACTCCTTTGCAACTAAAGTTCTGGATGAGAATTCAGTTCTGCCAATCACTTGCATTCCTAGAAAATTTTGAAAGTGAACATGAGATGCAGGCAATTTTCCTGCTGTGGTTGTTACTGGCAAGCATAGGGCTGGGCTTTGTCATATGACCATAGCAGCTTCCATAGTGGTGACAGTGAAGGCCCTTGAGCTAAATAGCCTGGGGCAACACCTGAGTTCTGCTCCTTCAGTCATTCCCAAAATTTTGTAATCACTGAACTTTTCATATTAAATTCCTTTTCTGCAACACTTAGTGTGGTTCTGTCTCTTGCACTTTTAAAGGGGATATGATTTTAAAAGGGATATGCAAAACTTAGTGTGGTTCTGTTTCCTGCACTGAACCTTGGCTGACACTCTACCTACATTTATGTCTCTATCTCTATCTTTATCTCTAGCTCTAGATCTATCATCTATATCTATCTATATTTTATTTGGTCAGAAGTGCTTCTGTTTTCATGGCATAACTCTCAAGATTATGGTTCTTCAGAAAAAAAAAATCTGGGAAATTGTCTATGGAAAGAACACTGAAATCAGTATCAGACGGCTGATCTTAGTTAGACTCACGACTTCACCGTTTACTAGGTTGAGGAGGTGACATCCTCTCTGAGGCTTGAGTTCCTCTTCCTCATTTGAAATATAAGACCAATAATTCCTTGCCCTCCAGACCTCACAGGGTTGTCATGAGAATCAAATGAGATGATGAATGTGAGAGTGGTCTGGAAACTGTAAATTGTTATAGAAATGCGAAGCATCATCATTAGTCATGCTGCCATCTATGAAAATGAATGTTAGATTCATAATGCAGGAACACCATTCTCATAAGGATTGTCTGAGTAGTCTATCGTTCCTTGAAAACACTGGGGGTTTGATAGATTAATCAGTTGGGAGCAAAAATACCACCAGGCTTACTGACTAGACAACAAACCAAGGGGAACATTCCCCAGCTCCCAAGGTAGCCTCTTTAACAATGGATGAACACAGACTTCTCTCTCCCCCTCATCTCTCCCAAATTAAAGCCTTTGGGGGAAATATTCTTAACAGAATCTTTTACATCTTCAAAACAGACCAAAGTAAGTGCAGCAAAATATTTCCTTCATTTGAGTTTTTGTTTGTAGATGGGTCCTTTCATTAGCAGATTGAGTACAAACAGCCCCCACAGTCTGCTCCAGTAATTTCCAAAACATGATTTACATAAATTTAACTTTGTAATCTTGTGGTTATATTACTGCATTAAAATGACAAATAATGTGACACATGATGCAATTTCATATGTAGATATGGTAACTGACTGTTTACCAACAGCTGCTCAATTGGAGGTCTCTCTCTCTCTCTCTCTCTCTCTCTCTCTCTCTCTCTCACACACACACACACACACACACACACACACATATCATTCTTTCCCTTCTCAGGATTTGGATATTTATGAAGTATCCCAAATTCTAATTCTAGTCCTTTTTAGAAACAAGAGCTAACTATACCCCTTTGCCTCACAAAGAGAAAATTTTAAGTTAGTGAGTGGCTACAATTCATCTGTTTCACTTACGACTGAAAAAACTCAATGTAAGTAGTTCAACTCAAGCAATGTCTGCATACAACTAATGTGTGCAGGACCCTGTTAAATAGAGTTGATGACTAAGGCCCAGAATTTTAGAGAAGCAAGCAAGAGAGTCTAGAAATAGTTTAGTTGAAAGCTTCCTTTTGTTTTTACCACAATCTAAAATCTTATTCAGTCAGATATCTCACCTGTAATAAATAGAAAATAACCCCATCCTGGTACCTGGCATATAGTAAGTACTTAATACGTTTCTATTTTGTGAGTGAATGAATTTAACCTTTTTTTTTTTAAACTTTGCAGTTTTTATCCATACCATTAATAACACATGAGGTATTCAGATTTTTAATTAATATCCTTTCTCCTTTCTCTTTCCCTTCCCTCCCTTTCACCTTTCTTTATCTCTCTTATCTCCCTCCCTCCTTCCTTTCCTCTTTCCCTCCCTCCTTCAGACAAAGAGCGCCTACTGCGTCAGGATGTGCTCAGCCACCAGGAATATACAAGACACGATACTGTCTCACTTTACTCCCTCCTTTTTTTCCCACTTGTCACGTTTGAAATTACATGTTTAATGTCCATCTGCTGTTCTGGACCATAAGCTCCATGAGGGCAGAGATATGTTCTACTTTGTTCACTGTTGTGTCTTTCATATCTAGGACAGTGCTTAATAAATATTTATTGAATGACTTGGACCCTTCTAGGATTGTGCACCCCCCCTATGTATCTTACACATTATATAGCCCCTGCTGCTCCCTTCTGTACTTGTCAATTACTCTCACAAGGTCACCCATGACCTTCATAGAGTGAATTTCAGCCCTTCCCAATGCTTATAAGACCACTCTATTGCAGTTGCCCCAGTACAACGGCCCCAAAATCCAAGCTGCGGATTCTTGCAGGTGTTGGAGGGGCAAAATGCTTCATGGACTACAACGCAGGAGCAGGAAACTGTCCTTCAGTGGATGGATACTTATGCAAGTCAGTTAAAATGAAGAATCATATAAATGCTGCAGAAGTTCTACAATGGAAGTAATTGCTATGGACTGAGGCAGTTGGGGGAACACTCAGAGGAAACTGAACTTGAACTTGTTTATAGAGTTTATAAACAAGCAGAGAGAAGAGAAAGAGGTAAGGAAAGGCTTCCAGCATCATTTTGAGTAGGACTTGTGGGATGTAATGTGGGAGAGACGAATTTAGACCTTGAGGAGATCATTTAAATGCGAGGCTGAGGATTAAATTTTAACCTGTGCCCAGTAAAGAATTATTGACAGTGTTAGAAGTCAAGGTGGTGAAGCACCTGCAAGCTGTGGTTTTTGACAGAAAACGATGGTGGTGGTGGAAAGTTTATTCCCCATTAACATGCCCCCTCCGCTCTCCAATTCCTGGATATCCAATTTCTAGTTCCACATTGTTATTTTTCCCCTTTACTAAGTAGCCTCAATGTTCTCCCAAATTAAAAACTACCACCATTCAATCAACCACATAAACAAAGCACTCCCTACTCCTCATGTCCATTTAGCTATTTCTACTCTTGGTCAAGTTCTTAAAAGAATAGCTCATGTTCTCTATATCCACTTTCTTACTTCTTAATGACCCTTTAATCCACCACAGTCTGGCTCTGGCGCTAACCCCTGAAATGTCTCCTGTCAAGGTCACTAAGGAGATCCTGCTGTTAATTTAAAGGGACAGTGTTCAGTCCTTATGTCACTTGATCTTGCATGTAATACTTTTGTGCCCTCTATTCATTCAAAAAACCTGTCTTGCTTTGGCTGCCAGGACATGCCTCACTCCTAGGTTTCATTATACGTCTCTGAGCAAGCTCAGCATTCTTCTCCCTCCATATATCATTTAGATATTGCTGTTTCCCAGGACTCTTTTCCTGGTCTTCTTTTTTTATAGTCTATGCAAGTGTAGGATGGTCCAGTGGAGATGTCCAGTCGCAGTTTGACCTAGAGATCTAGGCTTGAGATAAAGATTTGGGGGCCATGAGCATATACCATAAGGGGTAAATGAAGACATAGGATTAGGGGAGAAAATGTAGAGCAAGAAACAACTCCAGGAAACCATATTTAAAGGGTAAATGGAGGAAAGGGGGCTGTGAAGGAGACTGAAATGGAACACCCAAAGTAGAAGGAAAACCAGGAGACACTGGTGACATGGAACTCGAGGAAGGAGAGTTTCCAGAATGTTACACATACATTAAATAAGATAAAAACTGGAAAATATCTGTTGAACTTGGAGAAGCTCATTGGTGAGGGAAGTTTCCATGTGGTGGAGCAGAAACTAGGTGTTCATGGGCTTTGAATGTGAATCGGGGTGGGGGTGAGAAAGTAGAAAGGGCTAGTGTAGACTGCCTTTTCTAGAACTGTGGCTGTGAACAAAGGGAAGAATTGGGTGGTAGACAGAGGAAAAATGTGCTTAAGATGGGAGAGACTTGCTTTATCATATTCTTCAGGCAAAGTGAAGGGTGAAAAGCTATTAATTTTATATATCACCAAGTTTACAACTGGTCAATAGAAACAGACAGGAAAGCACAGAAATACATATTAAGGAAAGCGGAGTATGTGAGATTCCAAATATTCTTGTGTTGTGGGTTCATTTCTATTCTTTAAGTTTATTATATGTGTGGTGTTTCATTTCATTTCTTCACAGCAGTATATCATAACTTAATTTTTTCCTTGATGTAAGTATAAATGGAGATGCTAAGGCATATTTATGCATACAGGGTCATTTCTAGGTGCATGCACTAAATATTAATATTCCAATATCCTCTTCCCACTTCATGAGCCAAGCAAGAAATGCATTTTTCATAGCAATGAATTTTATCTGAAGCACCAGGCTATTTGAGTGCACTCTCTGTGCTCAGAGAAAGCATTATTATTATTTTTATATTTCCTTCAAAAGAAACATTATTTAGAAAACATGATTGGCATAGGAGCTGAGTTCTATATTTCTGATCTATTCAGAGACATGGTATCCAAATCCAACAGATCCAGATGTAGCAAATACTAATTGAATGAGTGGGTTTAGTTTGCTTTTGTCATTTTATTATTCCCCCTTCTCACATGAGCATTCTGGGTTTCCTCCGGGATATCATCCTTCTCTCCTTTAGTGTTTGTAGACCAGTTGAGGCTGATTTTATCTCTGTCTCCAAAGTAAGGCAAATGACCCAAATGAGGAAAATCAGAGTACAGAACACCTCGTCCATAATGACTGGTTAGAGGGAGTCTTGTGACCCAATCCAAGCCAAGGAGGGCCCTATTAAGGTTTTGGGGTGGAATTATGGTGAAGTAACCCTGTAACTATGACGATTTGAGTGTGGAGCTGCCAGCCTCCATTGTGTTCCCTCAAGAGGAGAGCCAACCTGAGGATAAAGGTAGCACACATGAGAGCATAGCCAAGAGATGGGGAGAGCTGAGCTCCTGGCGACATCAGTCGAGTTCTTGCCTCTAGACATACCTAAAGCACTAGCACTGCATTTCTTTATTCATGCAAGTCGATAAATAACCTTTGGAGTTAGATGTCAGTCCTCTTCAGTTGCGAGAGCCCTGACAAAAACATTCACTTGGTGCCATATTCACATGTGTGACCTTATATAATTCCAACCCTGCCAGGTAAGGATTATTAACTCCGTTTTATAGACAAAGGTCACAAAACTGCTAAATGACAGTCAGGATTGGAAAGTTTTAAGTTTCGTGCTTGATCCATTACACCATAGCTCTTTCTCATGAGGTCTCTCTTTAAGGTTTGGGGGAGGAATTTACAGTGATTAATGCCATTGTATTACTTTACCCTACTGAACTCACTATTAAGGTAATGGTGAACACTCTCTTATTGAACAATGAAACCTGCACTGCCCTTGGTTCTAAATTTAGTTTATTTACACTTTCGATGTACTTTATTTCTTTTTTTTCTCCATATTTAGTAACTTTTTGTAGACCTCTATTAAAGTGAATAGACCCAGGAGACCATTATAACGCTGTTCTCATTTGAAACATTATTCCTCAGCTGTATATTGATTTGAATCTAATGCATCTTATTTGCAAGTAAAGTTGATGATGACTCTTAATACCTAGCACATAATAGACACTCAATAAACATTTGTTGAATGACTGCTTGAGCACCCATCATATGCACCAAAACAGTTTGCTATTGCCTTCATGAATGATTCTTCTGCCATTTTGCCTGAGGCATTTCTTTCCTCCACCTGGCCTGATATTCATACCTTTAATTTTTCTTTTCGTTGTTAAACAATGGGAGTGACAATGTGTACAAAATTTCAGGAAACTTGGTGTCAGAGAACCTGGATTCAAGATTCCTATTCTGTTGTTTAGTAGGTATTTGACCTTAACCTTTCCTGAGGCTTGTTTTCTTCAAATAGGTTGTTTTGAGGAATTAGAAGGAATGATTATGAAGGCTCCAGTCAAATATTAGTTAATATTAATGCATTGTACACACTAGCAGGAAGGCAGGGAGAAAGGAAAAGGATTTGCTGTCCCCAAGCAACAAATCAAGCTGAATCAGTACATCAGAACAGCTGAGAAGTACAAAGGAAAATTGAAGGAATACAGGAAAGTTTTGGTTCAACTCTCTGGCACTTTCTCATCCCCTCCACCTTGTTTTATTTTTCTCTAGAGCACTCAGCACCTTCTAACATACTTACTTTGCACATATATTATGTTAATGATCTGTTTTGCCCCATTTGAATTTAAGCTCCATGGGGCAGGGATTGATTGAGTGGGCACTAAAAGCCATTTGTCAAGTGAATGAAAACTAGGAGGAATGTATGGAAAAAAATCAGGTTTAGGAGACTGCAAAGCTGGGAAAGGATCAAGAATCTAGGTCATGGGTGTTACAGAGGAGGAAGATAAGGACTATCATGTATAAAGACAATATCTTTAAGAACATCCAGAGTTTAGAGTGGGGAACATCTTTCCCATATTTATTTTCCAACAATCCTTATTATAAGAGCCAGCTTTAAACAACCTTTACAATTCAAAATTCCTCCCAAGTAACAATGAATTCCCAGCACAAAAGGATGGCAAAATGATCACCACAATATTCCCAAAATTAGGACACCTCAAATTTTGTGCCTCTTCTGTTGAGCTCGTGCTCTCTTCACATGAATATACACTGTGACACCCCTATCATGTCATCTCATCATGTCCTTTTTTCGTTCTTCTTTCTATTTAAAGCCACAAGATCTAATGGGGTACAAGCTTAGAAGTTTAAGCAATTTTTTTGCTGGCAAGTAAAAAAATACTTCAAGTTGATAACAGATGCAGAAGTCCACTTTGGGAGAAATGCATTATGGGCTCAGGTGCATCCTGAGAGCTCATATAATCACATTTGTTCATCTGTTCATGTCGTGTACACCTGTACAAATCTGGCATGGGCTTGGGGACAGTGTGGGAGAGTCCAGGTTCAAAGCAAACTTCCAATCTTTGTTTAGTTCTCTAAATGTTACAGATTGTTTCCTCTCAACACATAAAAAGATAGGATTCGTAGGATGTCTAGAAGCTGCCAGTGCCCTTTGGTGAAAGTATTAAATGCAGACACAAAGAAATCAACCTGGATCAAAGAGCACAGATTTAATTTGCAAGTATTTTAGGCAGCAAAAGATGGACAATGGTCTTCAGAATTTTCTGTTAAAAAGTAGGTATTTTTATAAAACATGTTTAAAAATATGATTGTTAAGTATATGTAAGAAGGAAAGAAAATACTGAACACCAAAGACTATTTCAAGGCTAAAGACTATTTCTTGACTTTTCAAAACATTTAGCAGGTAAAGCAGAATAGGAAATGTTGAAAGACTGAGTTTCCTTCTGGTTTTTCAGCATATACATTATGCTCTTCTATTACAGGTGGGATAGCAAAGTATTGTGCTTTGGAGACATAAAATCGAGAACTCAAAGATATGTATAATTGGACTTCAGTTTTGGCCTTCACTCTAAGAATAGGGCATGTGGGGGTCCCAGAGCAGCACTCCCTTTCTTTTATGGAAAGACAAGCAGGATTTTGCAGCGAATGGCCCTACGAGTGTATCCTGAGTTGCTCCCCTTTAGTGCTGTGAAGAAGGTGTGACTCAGCAGACCCGGGTTGTTCAAAGCCCGCACCTTCCAAAGAAAGGTCTGGCCCTTCACTCACCCCAATGAGAACCTCCATGACCTTGGAATATCCTATTAGACAAGAGTGTCGTTGTTTGCCTGTGGCCTTGAACCACACCTGATGGTTTATACTAACAGTGGGATTTATGGTTGGGGCCATTGGTTTGGAAGGCTGAGAAATGAAGGTCAGCCACAAGGGCGTGCCAGGCCTACATGACTGACCCCAGGAAAACCCGGGCCACCAAGGCTCTGTGTGCTTCCCTGGTTGGCAGTACTCTGTATGTGTTGTCATGCGCTGTTTCTGAGAGAATTAAGTGCTCTACATATAACTCCACTGGGAGAAGATGATTGGAAGTTTGTACCTGGTCTCTCTGCTGATTTTAATTGGTATCGTCTCACTGTAGTTAACTGTAACAGTGAGTATCATAGCTTTTCTGAGTCCTGTGTGTCCTACTGGTGACTCATTGAAACCAAGGATAAACTTGGGGACCCTCAACAATACCCTCCTTTCAGTGGGAAGAGCTGTCCTTGTACTCATTTTTGCAGCTTGTGATTTTAACACCTCCTATAACAGCTGGTACCTACATGCCAACTACTTGGCAATGAAACTTGGACTGTTTTGCTCTGCTTACAAGGCTCTTCTCATGCCAGCCCCTTCAAAAGAGAGAACAACAGTAGCTTAAAGTCCCTTTTTTTAGAGCCTGGCCCCACAGTGAATGCAACTGAGTTACAGACCACGCAAGCCTTTCTGCCAGATGCTGGAAGGTTTGGAGAGAATCACTCACTTTTATTCTTATGTAGTCTCTTGCTATGACACTTCTTGTAGCCTGTTGAAGAGAGTAGCTTTCAAAAAGTCATTAATCTGCCATCAGGAGGAGAACTTCATGTCTCTGTTTGTGACCTATGTATCATGTTTCTGTAGGGAGGTGTCAATCATTATCAGACTCATTAAAATCACCCTAAAACAAATGTCAATTTTCTTCATTGTCTCCACAAACTTACATTAGACCTAGACTCTGAGGCTAAGAAATTTAATATATCTGTCCTCTTTCTTTTGGAGAGGGAGGACAGTTATATGAAAAACAAATAGCAAGGCTGACAGCGCTTCACAGGTGACACTAATGCATAACTAGTGTTGAGAACTGTCCACTCTATTGTAGGCTGTTGATGCCAGTTCTAGTTCTGAAGTGTGGTGGCTGGTAGGATACTGAGGTGGACTCATCTAGCTGGAGTACGGAGAGAGAAGCTTAGAGAGGAAAGGGACAGATCGAGGAAGTCCAAGCTAATGAGTTTGAGTTTCATTTGTCAGTTCAGGGGACTTCCAATGGTCTTGGGATTCTGCACGCAACTCAACTTTTTATTCCAGTTGCAAATGTTTGCTGGTTCTACAGCATATAACAAAGCATCTCCCTTGCCAGGTCTTCTGCATTGTCTTCTCTTTCTCATTCAACCTATATATCTCTGCTCCCTTAAAGTCACCTCAAATTCAGTCCCATACAGAAATATGATTGGCCTGCCTAGACTTGGTTATTCCAGACTCCTTAGTCATTCTGTGCTCTCTTCACTCTGGACTTAACCTGAATTTTTGTAGTACTTATGTTCCTGAAGGAAGACTATGGAGTCAGTTTTGGTATAATGACCCTCTGCTTTTGCATACACTTTCCACATAAAATTGTACATGTGTTTTTTCTGGAAAATTTTTTAGCATCCAAATCCAATCAAATCACGTTTACAAACTCAGTAATCTTTTTGAAATCATATCTAAACATTATTTGAGTCAAGATTTTTCTGATGAAATAATAATGCAAAAATAAGTCATATAAATGCAAAACAGCTAAGGTAATTTTTTAAAACAATTACAAAGCTTAAAATGTTTAAACAAAGAAATTACAGCAGTAGCTTATCTGAACAGAGCTCATTGATATTAAAAAAAAAATCCCAAATGGTTTGTAAAACCTTAGGGGAAATGCAGGTCCCTCTGGAAGCACAGATCTTTTTTTTCCTCTGCAGAATGTTGTAGGCATGGCCTTAGTTTAAAAAAAATGAACAGGGAATGTAGGCTGAGGGAAGAGGCAGCATGAAAGTAAAAGCAAAGACAAGGATTTAAAACATATCAGTAAATGAACAATGGTAACCCCCTGTGTTGCCATGTTTTCTTCTCTGCTTTGTCCTCAGATTTTTACCCAGTTAATAAGGGGAAGAGCTGGGACTCCAGCAGTTTTAGTTCTGTATCCATGGCTCTTTACAATTTACCACAACTGCCCTCAGTAGTGTTCAATAATCTTTGAAAATTTTCTTCTTTATATGGCAAACTACGATTGCAGGTACTTCTGAACTAACATGACAAAAACAGAACTCATCCTCTCTCTTTACCTCCAAACTTGCTTCTCTTTTATGACCTGTAACTAGCATTGTCATGAACTCAGGTGCTTAACATACATACTTCAGTTCACACTGAACTCTTCTCTCTTCCCCATTCCTCCATCCATTCATTCTTGTAGATTCTGCTCTCTTCACACCTCTCAATCTTTTCCCTTCCTGTCTTCCCCACTCCTGCCACCTTAGCTCAAGTCCTTGTTTTATTTTATTTTGCTTGTGCTAGTGCAGTAGCAACTAACTGGTATCCTAGCTTCCAATTCCTCTCTTTCTTCCAAGCTCTCCGTTACAGTGGAGAACCTGTACTTCTGTTCCTTTCCCACATGGAATATCGTTTCCCTGCCTGCATTTTGTAAAATTCTACTCATCCTATGAAAACAGTCCCACATATTTTTTCTTCTTTCTTCACTGTGGTAGAGTGATTGCATTCGTGACCCTAATTAAATGGCCTGTGTCTGTGTTCTTTGTTTTTTACCTGATGGTTTCTTCCCAGACTGACCCTGGGCTTGTTCATGTGACTTGCTTTGGCTAACGGGATAGTAATAAAACTTGACTCAAGCAGATGCTTTAAAAAAGCACAAGACAGTTTCTGCTTTTTTTCTCTGTTCTCTTTGATCCTCTGCTTTTTCTCTGGGGACATATCCAGGGAATCTTACTGGAAAATGAGACACATGAAACAGAGCAAAGTCAGCCTGGGTTGACACAGCCAAGGCTATCCTGGACTGGCCATCCAACATCTGACATTTGAGAAATTATCAATGGTTGGTGTCTTGAGTCCAATTTTGGGGGTGCTTTGTTACACAGCACTAGCTAACTGATACATCTTCTATACTTCTTTCTTCAATACTTCCATAGCATTTTGTTCATACTGTTATTATAGCATTTATTGTCTGACTTATAGAACGAGTCCATTTAAGTCAGGGGCTGCATTTCTATAGCCTCAGTATCTAGCACACAGTAAGTACTCATTAAGTGTTTATTTAATAAATTAAGGAATGTAAACATACACAAACTCACTCCTTCTCAACATATACCAACTCACTCCGCCCCAAACTTTTACAAAACAACTGAGCCAAATGTGCTTTTTTTTTTTTTTGAACATTCTGATTTAGGAAGAACATCTGATTCAGTCAAATCTGTGCTTAATTGTGAAAGAAAAGGCTTACTCTATAAGTGTTTCAAAATTAGTGTTTATTATTAAAAGTTATTATCTTTCAAGTCTTTCATTTTTTTAAATTTAAATCTACATTTTATTTTTCAATTACAATTGACATATTATATTAGTTTCAGGTGTACAATATAGTGATTAGACATTTATATGCTTTATGAAGTGATCACCCTGGTAAGTCTAATACCCATCTGACACTATGTATGGTGATACATAGTTATTACAATATTATTGACTATATTCCCTATGCTGTACTTTACATCCTCATGACTTTTTATAACTGGCAATTTGCACTTCTTAATCATTTTCAATTTTTTCACCTGAACTTCCCAACTCCCTTCTCATCTGGCAACCATCAGTTTGTTTTGTATATCTTTGAGTTTGTTTCTGTTTTGTTTGTTCATTTTATTTTTTAGATTCCTCGTATAAATGAAATCATATTGTATTTGTCTTTCTCTGTCTGACATATTTCACTTAGCATAATATCCTCTAGTTCCACATACGTTGTCACAAATGGTAAGATTTCATTTTTTATGGCCAATATTCCACTGTATATATGTACTACCTGTACTTTATCCAATCATCTATTCATGGACACTTAAGTTGCTTCCATATCTTGGCTATTGTAAATGATGCTGCAATGAACATAGAGGTGCATGTATCTTTTTGAATTAGTGTTTTGGATTTCTTAAGATAAATAACCAGAAATGGAATTGCTGGCTTATGTAATTCTATTTTTAATTTTTTGAGGAGACTCCATACTGTTTTCCATAGTGGCTGTATGGATTTGCAATCCCACCAACAGTGCACCAGGGTTCCCTTTTCCTTGCATCTTTGCCAACATTTGTTGTTTGTTGATGATAGCCATTCTATGAGATATCTCATTATGGTTTTAATTTGCATTTCTCTGATGATTAGTGATATTGAGCATCTTTTCATATGTTTATCAGCCATCTGTATGTCTTCTTTGGAGAAATGTCTATTTAGGTCCTCTACCCATTTTTAATTGGATTTTTTTTGGTGTTAATTGTATAAGTTCTTTATATACTTTGGATATTAACCCCTTATTGGATGTGTCATTGGTGAATAATATCTTCTTCCATTCTGTAGGTTGTTTTTCCATTTTGTTGATGGTTTCCTTTGCTGTGCAAAACCTTTTTAATTTGATGTAGTGCCATTTGTTTATTTTTCTTTTGTTTGCCTCACCTAGGGAGACATCCAAAAAAATATTGCTATGAGTGGTACCAAAAAGTTCACTGCCCATGTTTTCTTCTAGAAGTTTTATGGTTTCAGATCTTACATTTAAGTCTTTGTCCATTTTGAATTTATTTTTTGTATATGGTACAAAAAAGTGGTCTAGTTTCATTTTTTGGTATGTATCTGTCCATGTCTAGCTTTCTTAACACCATTTATTGAAGAGTCTGTCTTTATCCCATTGTATATTCTTGCCTCCTTTGTCACAGATTAATTGACCACATAGGCATGGTTTTATTTCTGGGTCAAGTCTTATATTTGGAGATTAAGTACCTTTTATCCAAGGAAGAAGCAGTCAGTCACTTCAGCTCCAGTTCATGGCTTGTGAATTCCCAAGGGGAGAACATGTGTTAGATATTGGATTTGGGGAGGACACCTTCCAGGGTAGACAAAGTATAGGGACTTAGAGAAAAGAAACAGGACAATGACAACATGTGATTTCTACAAAATCTTTCTTTTTTCTTCACTGTAAACAATGGTAAAATATGTATAGCCTTTTAATTTAAACATCTTTTCCCTCTTGGCAAACTCAAATCAGGTTTCATAGAGAAAAGTCTACAGGTAATGCTTGTTTCCATGAAGAGAGGTGTAAATGACTACATAGTTTTGAATTTTTTTTAGCATGTTTGTGTATATATTTGACAGTATATCAACCTTCTATATCTTCTATGACAGTATATCTTCTATAAAGAAACTCTTTAGGTAACACAGTGAATTTGTTTTTTTTTTAATTTAAAAATAGTTAAGCTGTAAAATAATTTAAGGTATACTTGCACCTTAAATACCAGTCACTAATTTACAGATATATTTTACAGTTATGTTGCTTTCCTAATCAATGGCAAGTATGTCATATATATATATATATAATATACAGAGGGTGCCAATAGAGTGTATACACATTTTAAGAAAAGAAAAAACTGTATTAAAATTGTAATACTGAATATATACCAATGACAAAAGATGAACACAAGTCATGTTTGACTTTTGCAATTACAAGAGGTGCTCTAGACACTTTTGATTATGGTGAACTACTGCTTGAGTAATGTTGACCAAAGTGTCCACTTTTAAACATTTTTTGGCACCCCCATATGGTATATGTAATATGTATACCATATATTTACTGTTCATATATATAATATATACACTATGTAAATATTGAGTCCATTCTCCAATCTTAACCCCTCTCCACAAGCCCACAGTCTGCCTGGTAGAATGTTGTATGCTCATTAAGTAACCCCATTTACCATTTCTCCACCATTAAGTAAACCCATTTACCATTTCTCCACCAACCCCACCTTCTGCCTTTTTGAGTTTTCTGAAATATTAGACATTCCTATCTCCAAACTCCTTGGCACCAGAATTGGCACAATATTTGCTACACATCAACACTTGGACACTGACTAATGGCGTCATCTAGGGAAGAAAAAGTAGCAGATTCATGAACTTAATTTCTTTTCAGTCTTTTATTGCCAAGGCTAATTGCTTGTTTAAGTAAATGCATCTGACTTGAATAGCAATTGAGGATGTTTTGGGATAGTTTGAGTATTGAATTTCACATGCAGTGACCAAGACTAAGAAAATTCAGGTTAATGTTCTGAAAATTTTTAATCAATACAGAGGTCTTTCCTTATAAAAAGAAATTGGCCATAGCAATATACAGACAAAATCAAGGGTCAGAAACTGAAACACTCACAGAGGTCAGACGGGTAACAGAAATGAGTCAAGTAGGTGGGGATTGTGATGAATTGGGGCTGGCCACTGGCCCAGCCCCTCCTTATTCTGATTGTTATAATGTAGGACTATAGGACTAGAGTGGCCGTATGATCCAATTTTCAAAGCCAATCTAGAAATTCAAATTTCATTTAAATGTGAAATTTGAGTTTTAATGGTTGACAACTAATTCAAAAATATAGATTATTCTTGTGGTTATCAGTTTGCTTCCTCTAAGATAAATAGAAACAGTTTATGGATTTTTCAATTGTTTGTTCCTCACTATAAGAATTAACCATTATTCCATTCTGACCCGTGACAGTTACATCATAGGGTATAATGGGAAATTATCTAAGAGACATCTGAAGCTAAGTTCCAAGTGAGCATCATCTATCGAGCAGAAAATCTGCTCATATGAATATTTTTGAATATATTTGTTTCCTGTAAAAGTAGTGCTTCCTGTTTAAAATGCTGTAACTTGTATTGGAAATGTCTGGGAAAGCACCACGTTTTTTTGAATGGGAGCTAACCATCTAGGGACATAGGGACTCCCCTGACTCAGCGAGTCCCTCCTCACATGGATAGCTAAGGTCCAGGTAGAACAATGCAATGCCTCAGTGGCTTAACAACCTTGAGGAACTATATGTAGCGAGGGACGGCTGAGCGAACTCACCTCTTACCCCACAGGAAATACCTACTGTATTCTTCATGGTAAATTTGTCTACAGATTGTTATATTCAAGGTGAGCTTTGGAGTATGACTTTGCAGTGTTGGTCTTTACCTGGTTCACACTGACACAATTTATCAGTTGGTAAATAACCATGGCCCTGTGTCTCCAGAGTGCCCCTTGTGAAGTTGCCACCCTGATCCTCATTTTGAACCCTTCAGACCTCCTCCAAGATCCAGGACTAAAGGGTTAAGGCCTGGCCCTGTACTGCAAAGGCAGAGTCTAGTCTCCTTGCCATTGCCCACGCCAACCAGTTTTAAAATCTAATTATCACCTTGGAGTGCTTGAACCAGAATTGCAGGACTTCATGAACAGCTTCGTGGTTCAGATATGGGAATATTTTATTCGTACGGCTTTCCTTTGATAGCCACGGGCTTCACGGAAGCCTGAGAGGAGTGGGAACAAACAGCTCAAGAAACGCAACACGTATTTTCCTAAAAGCCCGAGCTCCTTTGTTCTAGTCCCAGCATATACTAGGTGCCCTAAAGCATATTTCCTGGGTTTCATCTTACATTTTTTTCTATTATTGGAAAATTTTGACTGGCTAATTTTAAAACACAGATATTTCTTTCCCCTGCAAATGTGCAGGCTCCACACAAATAACCTGTGGTAGCTGCAAAACAGTTGAAGAATCCCCATGTTCAGTGACCTCAAAGTCGCACTTCAAGCTGTTCAGAGCCCTCTTGCTAGTACAATAAAACCGATATGAGTCGTGACAGGCTGTAGAGTCAGGAGCAGGGATTTTCCTGTTTTAATAATCTGGCTCCATTAATTTGGGTAGTTGCTGTACCTGTTTCTATTTTTTGTCTCCAGTTAGAACCGTCAAGAAAGGAATCAACCAGACTTCTGTCGATGCTTTTGTAAAATTGTCATTTGCAAAATTAAATGCCCAAGACAGTGATCACACTTGTACAGTTATCCATGCCTATCACGTGCTTTCACATAAATGACCACCCAAGAGCCTGGGCAGAGAGCAAGGCTGAAGCAGGAAGTGAGAGAGAAAGTAATGAGGAGGCAGAGCTTGGCTCTGACAAACAAGCCTTTTCTCTAATTGCTCCCTCCTGCTGCAGCCACCCCGGCAGCAGGGGCAGCCTGTGACCTCAGCTGCCGTGGTCTACCCAGGAGCAAGAAGTCACACAGCAGCAGAGAGAGGAACAGGACCAACACGGACATCAAGAACACACCTCATTCTGATCAACATCAAAGTCACATATTGTAGTTTGGAGATCGTTAGGGGATAAGTTGTGTCACCCCCCCAAATCATGTTGAAATCCTAACCGCCCTCACCTGAGAATGTGACTTTATTTGGAAGTAGGGTTGTTGCAGATGTAGTTAGTAAGTAAAGATGAGGTAATACTGGACTAGGGTGGGCCTCTGATCCAATATGATTGGTGTCCTTACGTACAGGGGAAATTTGGACAGATGCACAGGGGAGCACGCGATAGGACAATGGAAGCAGAGATTGGAGTGATGCCTCTACAAGCCAAGGAATACCGAAGATTGCAACCAAATCCAAGAATCTAAGAGGAGGCAAGGGAGGGTTCTCCCCTAAAGGTTTCAGAGGAAACATGGCCCTGCCTACACCTGGATTTCACACTCTGGCCCCCAGATCTATGAGAGAACACATTTCTGCTGTTTTAAGCCACACACTTTGTTTCAGCAGCCTTAGGACACTAAGGTAGAGACCGTGCCTCACCTGTTGTCATATGTGACAAAGTTTTGAATTTAAAGGTCTTTTACCTCTTAGAGTGCTCCAAATATCTGAATTTTGGGGGATTAAAATCTGTTGGCTCACCCTGATGTTGATATTTTCCTACCTGTAGAACTTACATCAGAGGAGCGTCAAAGCTCAGAGTTTAAGAACATGAACCTTGGGATCATGCTCGGGCTCCATCACTTAGGGGCTGTGTGAGCTTGGGAAGATTACTCTATCTCTTTACTTTTCAGGTCCCTCATCTGTAAAATGGGGATAATAGTATCTACTTCACGGAAGTTACACAATTCATAAAGATTGAGTGATGTAGAATTAATCCATGTTCATTCAACAACTATTTATTGAGTCACAGTACTCACATGTGCTGCATTTACAGTCGAGTAGGAAAAAATAAACAAGAAAAAAGACAAGTATGATAATTACAAATGCTGTCGAAAACTCTGGAGGAAACCAACAGGGTCTTGAAAGAGTCTGAATGGGGAAGGCCCACTTTAGGTAGGAAATTCATAGACTGCCTCTACTATGAAGAGGTAAAATTTCAGCTGACACCAAAAGGATGAACAAAAGGTCTTAGCTGGGTGAAGAGTTGGGAAAAGAGATCTTAGGCAAAGGGAGCAGCCTATGCAAAGGCCTTCAGGTAGAAAGAGCATGGTATATTCAAAAGCTGTCTGCTTTGGTAAGGGATAGATGGTGTCATACAGAGTCTTAGCTCCTGCTACCTGCACAAGAACGCAGAATATGGTGAGGCCAAAAAGGAACACCCACGGAGCCATAGATAGGGGAGTCATACCACTATATCCTCGCTGGTGGCTGGGTTGAAGACACAGGTAGCAGGAGCCACACGATCCACAACCTGCTGTCCACTTCTCCCTGCCAACAAACCAACCAACCCCGTAGCGTAGCCATGGCAGTTATATTAGTGGCTAACGGCTAACTGGTTATAGCTGATGGCCAACCAGTCACAGGGGAAGGCCACCTACTACCCGAGCCAGCACCTTTCCACCTGAGGTCGTCGAGAGCCTGGAAACTGCTCTCTGGGACTCTGTCCGTACAGATGGCTGTAGTAGTTTTCTATGCTGCCATAATAAATTAGCACAAATGTAGGGCCTAAAACAACATGCATTTATTATCTTGCAGTTTCTGAAGGTCAGAAGTCTGGGCCCAGCTGAGGTCTCTGCTTAGGGTCTCCCAAGGCTAAAATCAAGATGTTGATCAGGCTACAGTTCTCATCTGGGGCTCAGGGTCCTCACTGGTGGTTGGCAGAATTCACTTTTTTTTCCACACTATCCACGTGGCTCCTTCCATTTTCAAGCCAGTAAGACCAGATGAAATCCTTCTCAGGTTTGGAATCTCTCTGACTGCTCTGACTGCCTCTGCTCTTAAGGGCTCATACGATTTTATTGGATCCACCTGGATAATCTATATATTAAAAATCAAGTAATTAGCCCTTTAAACATATTCACCGGAAAATATTCATGGGCATGGTAGCATCATATTCACAATCTTGGCGATTGGGACGTGGAATCTTCTTGATGGCTGTAATTCTGCTCACCATATGGTATAACTGTAGAAAGGAACCTGATGCTGCAAGGCCTATGGGTCATGGCAAAGATTTTGCAATTTAATTTAGTGGCAATAATTATAGCAATTATTAATATCATGTAACCACGATGTATAACATCTGTTTATTAGCACTAAGCTAATACTGCCAAACATGATAAGCATAATCTTCTTTGATCCTTCTAATAGCCCTTTGAAAGAAGTGCTACTACACTCAATTCACAGATGAGGAAACTGAGGCTCAAATGACTTACCCAATATGGCACATCTCCCAGTGAATCCATATTTAAACCCAGATCTGTCTGGTTCCAAATTCCATTAGCATTTTTATTTTAAATCCCTCTTATTTAGATATGTTTTTAAGATATATATTTTTAGAGGTTTCAGAAGGGATTTTTCTGTTCTTATGGGGGAAGAAGCATAGTTGGACCTAACTGGATGCTTTTCTGTTTGAGCCTCTTCACCATGTTTAGGGGAAACTTAGTAATTCCAATCATTAGTTCATAGCCTAAGACTAGTGCAGGTATGGAACCTTATATTTGAAAGAATGCTTTAAAGAATTTCTAGAGCTTGAAGGAAAGAATGAAACCTTGCTCAATTTTTATATAATTTTTGCACTATTTAGTTGGTGGACATTTAATTTTCATGGGACCATTGTATTCCTGAATACTGTCTCTTGGTGTGCTTTTGGATATACCTTGATTTTTGTTGAGGGCACTGAATTTTGAAAAATTTCAAAGTAGGTAGCAAGCCCATCCCAGTAAGGCAGTGTTTAATAATGGGACCATAAGACCCGCATTCCAATCGTCTTTCAGGATTCATTAATTATCTGTATTTTGATTACAGCTAGAAACGTGGCCATCTCTATGAATTGTTTTATAACAGAACTAGATGGAACCTTCTAGTCCAGGGGATTACAGAGGAACACATTTTTATTCGAGGCTGGAGAACGAGCCCCACTCTTATCCCATGGGCCTCCCTGTTCATCTCTTGGTCCGTCCCGCCAAGTTTCCAGTTCTAGAGATCTGACTCCTTGCTGGGGACAGGAAGTGACTGCTCACATATTCATTCCTACTCCTCATCAGCTGCTTACACACAATGGACCCTGAGTTTAAGGATCTTGGAAGCAGGAACTATAGAGGACTATAATTACAGAGCTCACCTCAGGGTAGAGAAACCTTTTCCAAAGTCCTGGGGGGAAGATGAACTCTGCCCTCCACTAGGAAAGCAGGTGGAAGTGTTGGAGGGGAGGAGGGAACCGGGGGAAGGCATGTCCCGCTGACTGGAGTTGCCTGTGTCCTGGGAGATTGCCTGGCGGCTCTACTTTGCAGAAATTGTCTGGCCCCAGCCCCCAGGCACCTGCTGATTCAGGACAACTCATCATTAGTTAATATTTCAGTGCCCTTTGGGTGCTGCTTCCCTGCAGCTTCCAGAAACACTTGCTCGGGGATGTGCTGTTAGAACTCGGAGCTCCAGGAGAGAATAAGAAACGCGCGCATGCATTCGCATTGCCAAAAACCATTTCTTTGCAGCTGCAGTACAGAAACAGATATCAACACATTTAAGCCATGCAGGAGGGGGAAGAATTCCACCTAGAACGAAACTTTGTTTGCCAAATTTCTTGCTAGTTTTTCCCATGCAGGGGGTAGGAAGCATTCCCAGAAAGAGAATGCCAAATGAAGTTATAACAAACTAAAAAAAGGCAATTCGCGAGGGAGCAAGATGTTCAACAAATGAAAAAGTGTAAGTGGTAATATTCCAGCAAATTAGCTCCTAGAGAAGCCCTTAGGCAGAACTGTAAGCCATTATAATTAAGGATTTGGAAAATATCAGTATTTAATTAGAGCCTCTTTTCTTGCTGAAATGCTGTTGTTTTCCTGTAACTTCAGGTGTAAACAACTAAACATACCCATTTCAAAAATGTGTTTTGTTGCAAGCCTAGAACCAGCGCTAATGTTAATTTGCTTATTGTGGCTTTCTCACCTGTTTTTTTTTTGTTTGTTTTTGTTTTGTTTCTGATCAGAGCTGAATTTTAAGAGCAATTTTATCTTCAGTTCCCCAAAGCAGCCATCTCCCAGGCTGTTATAGACACTTATTCACAAACACTCAGGAACATCCTAATAATTCAGTCTAACTCCATAAACCTATCAACTTCCCCCATAATCTAATAGACACAGTTCCTCTAATATTTAATGCATATTGTGGCTCCTGTTTTAGACGAGGAGTTTTTAACTCCATTTCCAATGTAATCAACTATCTTGACAACAGCAAAATGTTTCAGCTTTACGCCTTAACGACAGCAAACATTTTAGAAATTGGTTTGTTTGTACCATTTGAAATGATTAAAAAAACCAAAATACAACAATCGCATAGGGAAAACCTAGTGCCTGACTCACGATCAGTCTGAGCCCCCACTTTCGTACCTGTAATTCCTGATGGCAGATAAACCTTTATTCCTTTGCCTATACGGGGACACATGTAACTCAAAATGTTTTCTGGCCGTGATGGAGAAGATGAGGCATTATCAAGACTAACACTACAATTTAACGCTTCAGAGGAACAGTGTATATCATTACTCCCTCTGTAGCCAAGCACACTAATTAATATTTATTGCACCTGTCAAGCAAGTAGCCACGGCCAATCCATTCCTGTGGCAGTTCAATGGGAGACTGGACACCATATTTCTCCTTGGCAGACATGTTTGGGTCGTCAGCAAAGACAGGAGTCCTATTCCCCAGCGAGACATCGTAAACTCTCCTTTCTCTTGCAAAATTAAACCATTAATTCTTTTCGTGTTAATTTTTATCCTTGTTGGGAAATGTAAAAAAAAAAAAAAAAAAAAAAAGTGAGGGGAACGTGCAGAAAGAATGAGAAACAGCTGCGTGTTCAGGATCAGCTGTCTAACATATTTATTAGAACAAGGGCTTTTGGAACCCACAACCTTTGCTTTTCATCAGACATCCCTTAAAGGTTACAGACATGTGAGAGAAAAGATAGTTATAAATCCTCATGAAGTTTAATCAAAAGTGGCAGACCACCCAGCAGTAAACAAGTTATTAAAACTATTTGGCTTAAAACTTTGTTCAGCATTGTCAACAAAAGTCCATCACCAACAGGTAGCTGGCAGTGGAATTAATTAAGCAGGGGTGAAATAATAAATGAATTCTGCTATCGCACCTACGGCAAGGAATTTGGCACTTGGAGTGAAGTTTCTATTGAGGTTGTGAATCATTCTCTAGCGCATCCGAGGCCGCCCAGCACGGCTGTGGACCAGAGTTTACTCAAAAATTTAATTAGGAGAACATGTAGACTGTACTGGAGAAAAGTAGGGCACCAAATGCTGCTTTATTTATTTTATTTTACTTTTTTTGTGAATTCTATCAGAGGCACCTGTGTCATTGGAAACCCCATGATACAAACTGTTAAGCTTTTGATTAACAGGAGGAATACCTATGAACTTTTCACTGAAGATTATCTAGGCCATTATATTTTTCCTTGGCAATCATTACTCTTCCCTTGAGGATGATGATATTAATGACGATAATGACCAAGCAGCAATAGCAATAATGATAAAAGGGCCAGCACATTCTGGGCCAGTACGATGCCCCAGCTCCTAAGGGCTTTACATACATTATCTCATGTAATTCTTACAACTCTTTGAGGTAGGAATGATTTGTTCTGTGAAACAGAGGAGGAACTGAAGTGTAGAGTTTTGTAACCAATGTCACCCAGGCCAAGTCTGTTACACTCCAAAACTGTTCTTCTGACTCCTCCAATTTTCTAGGATGTAGGCTTCTTTGGAGGGCAGTGGGGGCGCTGTGAGAAGAATTAATTGACTGAGATAGCAGCATTTCTGCGACCTCCCTGCTGCTTGTCCCTGGCTCCTGCTTGGGTCATGCTTCTCCTTGGCAACGTTCTTCATGTCTGATCTCTGATTTCTAATTCCTTCTCTTTTGACTGTCCCCCATCTTCTCTCCAGGACCCTGGATGCCTCCCCAGTTGTCTTCACTATGACTCATTCATGGAAAGAGCCACTCTTCTCGTGATTCCATCAGAGCCTTCCCTTTTCTTATTCCATTTCTCTCTCACTTAGGGCCTGACATATATATCCAGGTACTGTCTGCAACGTCATTAATTATCCTTTTCATAGTACATTACCGCAGCACCAATATGTTTAACTGTAACCACCTTATGGTGTGTGTGTGGGCTTACTGCTGCTATAGACTTTGAACATCAATTTAGTGATTAAAAAAAAAATTGGGGTGGTGGTGTCAGTGATGACTTATTTGGAATTGATAGTGCCATAGTTTTAAGGGAGGTTCTTACATCTGGGTCAATGCTGAGAAAACTGTACAGGACAACAGTTAAGATCACTGAGTTTTAGAATGAGATAGAACTTTCCACTCATTGGGATGGCTAGCCACCTAATGCCTGCGCCAAGCCACAGTTTTCCTCATTGTAAGATGGAGATATTTATTCTCTGTTCTCAGTGTTGCTATAAAGATGAGATGACATACGTAAAACCTTCAGCACAATGTAAGCACTCACTATTATTAGAAGTTGTGCATGTGGTTTTTAAAGGGTGGGCCCCTATAGCAGCAGCAGCAGCAGCAGTAGCAGGATTGCCTGTGAGTACAAATTCCTGGGCATTTAAACCTCACGTGATTGTGATGCTCTAATGTTTGGGGACCAGAGGTCTGCATATCACTGTTTCCCATTGGCGAGAGTTACTTTTGACTCCTGCATATCTGTTTGCCCTTTCACCTCTCCTTTTGGGCAATGATGACGGCAGCTTACTCACCATCTTTCTCTTCTTCACTCTTGGTGTCTGGGGTTGAGAATTCAGCTGGTTTCCCGATCCAAAGTAAAATGTTGACTGAAAAATTTGTTCTACTCCTGGCTCACCTGTTTTTCTAATAAATGTCTCCTGCTTCCCCATGCTGTTCTAGTGAAAATTGTAGGATCCTCTGGGTAGGAGCTAATACTCTGCTCTGTGGATTGTCTGCCTCACTTTTTACTCCTAATGATGACTCCTAATAATAATAATTACTGAAGGCTTTTCTTTGACTTGATTACTGCTTTATGCTGAAGAAAAAAAATCCTTTCAATTTTTCTTTCCTTTTGTGAAGTCTGACACATTACCATTACCATGTTTAATCATTAACCTGTGTAAAGCAAAGATTTTTATTTATGTCTCTGATGTTTGCTCTTTAATATCTTTCGAAAAACATAAAATTTGTTTTCAGTTCTAAATGGGGACTTTAAACAAGCGTCGGTGGCTTGTTTTTTTACTTGTTTGCCATATTTAATTCAACTCTGGAAGACTGGTGCACGCATCATTTCCTCCTCGTCTCTGTTTCACTGTTGAGTGAAGTGTTTTGAATTAATTTTGTTAAATTATTAATAGCTCACAATAGGAAAAACATTCTAGCATTGGAGTTTGTTTCCTCATGTACCGTGCAATAATATGGTAGATTCCACACACATAAGTGAATATGCTTCTACTGGTTTGGTGAAATGTTGGCTCTGGCCTACCCACCATGAATTCTCATGAAGACAACATTTAATAATGAAGTAGCTATTTTAGTTTTCATTAAATCAGGACAGTTTCCTGGGAATCAAATGGTTAGCATTACAGTGTAGTTTGGGTCATTCATTTATTCAACAGAAATATGGTAGGCACTCTGCTAGGGGCTGGGAATGCAACAGAGGTCAGGGGAAGGTGACGGGCCTTGGTTCTGTGGGACTTAAGAGTCTGGTGGGGAAGACAGGCGTTAATCAAATAATCACCAGAATAAATGTAAACTGATAACCATGATAACTCTTAGAAAGGAGAAAGTTTTCTAAGTATGAGCACGTGACAAGGAAATTGACCTCTGTTCTCTGGGAAATGGTATTTTCTCTGATGTGAGGCATGAATATGATTTATTTCAGGAAAGGGGGTGGGATGGTCATGGGAAGGGACATTTCAGGCAGAAGGAACAACGTGAACAAATGTCCTGTGGCAAGAGTGAGCATGGCAATTAAGGGGGGCTGAGAAAAGGTCAGTGTGTCCAGAGGTCAGGGAATAATGGGGAGACACTGAGGAATTTAAAGCAGAAGAAGATCTAAATCGATTAGGTTTTTGGTGAGATCACTCTGGTTGCAGTGTGGGGTGTGGATTGTCAGGAGATGACAATGGATGTGCGTAGGCCAGCCATTAGGCTATTTCAGAAGAGGCATCATAGAAGGACTGGATTGAAATGGAAGTGACAGAGATGGAGAGAATGTGTGAATATAAAGATGATTATGAGATAAAAATGACAGGATGGTGATGGGTGGGGGCAGAGAGGTGATTCTCTGATTCTGGTGTACATAGGGGTTCTGTTCAGTGAGCTAAGAGAATCAGGGAAGAAAACAGGTTTGCCAGGGAAGCTCATGTCTGCTTTTGGACTGTTGAATATGATGAGCCCAGGAAGTAGCTGGATATTTGGGTCTGGAGCTGAGAGGAAATGGCAAATGTACATTTGGACTTATCTGTATATTGGTGGCAATGTAGCCACAGGCATGGATGAGAAGATGGGGCCTAGATTCCACCTGTAAGGAAGAACAACATGTAATGCTAAGTAGAAGAGAAGACAAGAAGGAATGGACAGAGGGAAAGAACGCAATCAGGAGAGTGAGGTATCACTGAAGCTGAGGAAAGAAAGTACTTCAAGAGAGCAGGCGTGGCCAACAGAGGCAAAGTATGCCAGGAGAAAAGCCTAGCTCACAGGTCTACTGGGGATGGAGAAGCCCATGGTTTGGTTTATTTGACATTGGACCTTGGGAAATAATGAATGACAATGAATACAACAATGGTCCCTGGAGAATAATAGAGATATGTACTATTAAGGACATCCCTCTCTCTCCAACCCCATCCCCTTAGTGTCCCAAGAGGAAGGAGAACAGAGAAGAAGACACACTGAGGTATTATAAGGCAGTGAAGTACATGAAACAGATTGCTTTGGAGGCAGACACCAGGGTTTAAATTCTGACTCTGGACTACATAGCTTGAGTGGATCTCCCTAAGTTTTAGTTGCTTTATAAGATGAGTATAACTACTTTATTGGTTTGTGTGAAGATTAAAGAGAAATGTATCAAAAGCTTAGCAAGGTATGTGGCCCACAGTAAAGGTTAAAAAATTGTTCATTCAACCAATGAATGGTGGATTCAAGGGAATGATGTAGCGATACGCATTTTAGTGGGATGACTCTCTCTCTCTCTCTCTCTCTCTCTCTCTCTCTCTGTCTCTCTCTCTGTTGCTTCATAATCGAAAGAATGACTAAATACAAAGGATGCTCATTTCTGTTACCTTGGAAGGAGGTTTCTAATAATATAATATGCTATAATGCTCTGTCCTCTGCCTCAAATAGTTTAACTTTTCAATTAATGTCTCTGATGAAGCTATAAAAACAATTTTATGAAATGTACAGATGATAATATGATATGAACATGGGAGTGATAGTAAATATAACCTGTGACAATAAATGTTGAAAGTAAAATAAAACAGTCTAAATAGAATCAGAAAAAAATTTAACAAGTATATCTACTCTTGAGTCCAGTAAACCAATTGAACAAATTCAGGGCATTGTAATTCATATGGCTTTTTGTAAGAGATTTAGGGTTACATGGACAGTGAGTTTTATACAAAGCCGTGGTGGAAGATTGCTGCCCAGAAAGCTGTGTGGACATTGCTTTAAGCAACATACTTCAGTTTCTCTTTTCTTTCTGGGCATACATCTAGACTATATTTCTCAATCTCCCTTGTGACTGGTATTTGCCAATGGAACATGAGAAGAAGATGTTCTTCCCCTCTGAGCCAAGGTAGTTAAGAGTGCTAGACCTTCGTCATTATTTCACTTTTCCCTTGACTTAGGGCTGGATACAGTGGGACACTCTGAGGCCCTAGGCAGTGCTAAAGTCTGGCTCCATAAAAGACTGTGAGGAGCAGAGCCCCTCCCCGCTCTTGCCTCCCAACCTGTGACCTCAGGTCACCAGAGAAATGAGCAAAAACCAAACCATTAATGGATTAAGCTATGGTGATTTGGAGATTGTTACCATGAAGACCACCATTATTCCTGACTAAAAACAACAACCCCAAATAGAAACAAAACAAACTGCTGCAGTCTTCAGTTACAGTAATAGAAGTATAACATGCAAATTAATGGGAAGTGATATTCTGGAGGAAACTCATGCAAAAAGATACTAAACAACTTGACCAAGTTTTTGTAGTCTGTTAGTAGAGCTTTAGACCACGTCTATAGCATGACTTTTAGTTCCTGGCTTCACAAGAAACACATGGACATGTTGAGGGAGTTCTTGGCATATAGTAGACACTCAATATATATCTGTCAAAATGAATAAATATTGAGCTGTACATATTCAGCAGGATGGCCATAAGAAGAGGTGGTGACCTGAATCCATGTCCTATTAATGGTGGTTGGAGGAGCTGGGATTGTTTATCTGGGCAAAACGGAGACAGGATGGGTATCACCAACTATTAAAAGTACTATTTTTTAGAAAAGTTCTCAGGGACCCCACCCCAGGTGGAACTAGTATAGACAGGGTGAAGTTAGAATAAGACATTTCTGTTCATTGTATGACCATGAAACATGTGGAAGTTCCTTATCAGTCAGAGATGTTCAAAGGAGAAATGGTCCCTTATAGTATTGGGAATGTTTAAGTAAAGAGTGAATGACCATCAGTTGGGGAACATTATGGAAGAAATTCAAGCATTGGATGGTATGCTGGATAAGATGCTCTTTAAGATGCCTTACAACCATGCTTACACAGTTCTAACTTAAATTTCATCTAGAAATAGTGTCAACAAAGACATTGAACAGAGTCCTGAAGTGGGTCACACATGACTTATCTACAGTGAGAGCAAAAGTCCCTTCTATCTTTTACTCTTGTGAAAACAACACTGACTGGAGGGCCTCGTGTTCTAAGTTGTCCTTAACCACTGTAGTGAATTTGTAATTGAAGCTTCGTTGATTTGAAATTTGTTGCCACATTAAGTTGTGTTGTGCTGAGTGCCCACAAAATGCCAGGAGGTCTTCCTATTTCAGGTGCCTTCTAGAAAGTTCTGTTGTAAGCTGTTAAAGTCAGTTCTATCACTGAAATTTGCAGAGTGTGAGTCCAGCTCTATGCACACCATAGCTTGTAGGAAAACACATCTCCTTGTGTTGAGTGTTTCCATTCACAAAACAGAGGCACCTCAATTGGTTTTCCTGAGAAGGATACTGTAAAGATAAAAGAGAACACATGTGAAATTGCTTTGAACCTTAAGAAGAAATAGAAGAAACCTTGGAGAGTACAGCCAAGGTTTACACCAACTATTGTTTTAAGAAAACACTTGGTGTCTGAAAGATGGGCCTGATTCTTTCATGGGTTCTGCATCATGCTTACCTGTGAAGTCTTCAACTAAAAAGTCAATATGGTAGACCTAATATGTTTAATATTCTCTTTGGTGCCATGCTAATATGCGAAAATCAGAGTTTGTTACTAAAAAACAATCGTTTGTCTGAGGGTAAGTTGGCTAAATGGCTGGTATTTGATAAAGCTAATAAGGGGCAAAGGTCGGAGTTTTGTGGAATTTTCCATCTGGCACAATTGTAAAGAGATAGAGCTTATAGATATAGGAGACATAGACACAGGAAAATAAAGAGCATGTCATATTTCTCTAAGAAAGGATGTAAATTTAAAAGAAATGGTGTGCTGCAGTTTGATTAGAGTTTTGGGGAAATATTTAGATCATTTCCATAGGACCCCTGACATTCCAAGGGGGCTGTCACTCCCTCTGCAGCTTTTAATACCTTTGTATGTTCTGCAAATACTTTCTGAGTAAACACCAGGAATGAATAAATTGAAGTTTAAAGCGAAGGCTTCATTTTATTCACAGTTGTCACGCATTCTATTTCAAATGCCACTCTGGCAGAAAAAGCTCTAATTTGAGAGAAACACCAGAGTTTCACCTAATATAATGAAATCGGCAGGACCCAAGGCTCTCCACAGTCTCCTCATTTGCTCTGCTAACAAAGGCTTTGCTTCCATTCAGGAAACGTCCCCCAGAATGTGTCAGGTCCTTTGCTGGGCACGAGGACCACAGGGAGGTAGGACACAGAGTCCCTGCCTCAGAGGAGCTCACAGTCTAGAACTATTGTGAGAATAATTATCTGACACCCTAATACTGGGCTTAGAATAACCATTAACCAGGAACATCCTGTGAACAGTTACTTAGCTTTAATTATCCATTTCCTGAACCTTTTTCTTTCTTGAAGATATTCTCTTGGGCCGTGAACCCCAGATCCTCAGGTAGCCCCATCAGGGGCAGAAATGAAATACTTCAAGCCCAAAGGATGTACTTTATTTACATTGCCCGATGGAGCGCTCTACATCTTGGGCATGTTTAGTTAATGTTTTCCCCACTGGCTGCTCTTTCCATACTTAAGAGCATTTGCAGCTGTATGGACTGAATTGTGTCCCCTCAAAATTCATATGTTGAAGTCCTAATCCACAGTATTTTAGAATATGACTGTGTTTGAAAATAAGATGATTAAAGATGTAATTATGGTTAAATGAGGTCCTATGAATGGGCCCTCATCCAATATGACTGGTGATCTTATATGAAGATGGAGAGGTACCAGGGATGGACAAACTCAGAGGAAAGGCCTTGTGAGGATACAGTGAGAAGGTGGCCATCTGTAAGCCCAAGAGAGAGATCTCAGGAGAAACCAAACCTGCCAACAACAGGAGGCTTGATCTTGGACCTCTAGCCTCCAGAACTGTCAGGAAATAAGTTTTTGTTGTTTAGGTCACCGAGTCTGACTGCAAATTGGTGCAGCCACTGTAGTAAACATTTGGAGATTCCTTAAAAAACTAAAAGTAGATCTATCATATGACCCAGCAATTCTACTTCTGGGTATTTATCTGAAGAAAATAAAAACACTAATTCTAAAAGATATATGTACCCCTATCTTCATTACAGCATTATTTACAATAGCCAAGATATGGAAGTAACCTAGGTATCTATCAATAGATGAATGGATAAAGATGTGGTGTATATATGCAATGGAATATTACACAATAATAAGAAAGAATGAAGTCTTACCATTTGTGACAACATGGATGGATCTAGAAGGTATTATACTAAGTGAAATAAGTCATACAGAGTAAAACAAATACTGTATGGTTTCACTTATATGTAGAATCTAAAATAAACCAATACAAACAAAGGAAACAAAGCAATAACAGACTCATAGAAACAGATACCAGAGGGATGGTTACAAGAGGTGTGGGAGTTTGGGGGGGATGTGAAATGGGTGAAGGGGAATATAGTCAATAATATTGTGATATGTTTACATGCTGACAGATGATTACTAGAATTAGTGGGGTGATCACATGGTAAGGTATAAAAATGTCAAATCACTATATTGCACAATTGAAACTAAGATAACTAATATAATGCTGTATATCAACTATATTTAAATAAGAAAAAAGAGATTTGAATTATTAAGAAAACACCCACACAGTCTGAGCTAAAACAGCAGCTGTTTTTGATACTGCTTTATTTTTGGGAAAGTTGCCAAATTGAGCAGTTATGTCCAAATTCTCCTCCATATTCTGCACATGGTCCCTCTGAGTCCCAACCATTCTTTCATGCCTTTATCATAAAAATTCTTTAATTCTTTCCCCAAACTTGCTATAAGATTTGAGAATTTTCAAGGCTAAAGAAGAAGACAAAATGCATTTTTCTATCTGAACCCTGCAAATGTCAACTGTAAGAAAAGGTTTGATTGTTACATTGTTCATTCCCCCAGGAGACAGGGATGGAGAACTCAGCTGAGATATATGTAATGCTGAGTCCCCACCGTGATTTTCAGGTCTCAAAATGTAGCAAAGAAAGTGCACTAATGGGAGTAGTGATGGGGCAGTATTGGGTTAACTTTTTAAGATCCTGGGCATTGGGAATGTCCCTGCACGAACTTCATAAAGACAGGTATATTCTAAGGCAGACACACTGATAAGAGTTCACATTAAAGAAATGACATGAAATTGCACTTTTTAAGGAGGGAAATAACACTCAGGAATATTAAATGATTTAATTATGCCTGAAAGAGCTTTTCGAGGTAAAAGTGCAGCAAAAGCACAATGTTTTGGGATATAAGTTTGAGAAAGCAGCCATAAGACAGATCTTGAAACCAAATTATGCAAAAGTATGAAACCACAGCCTTACTGGGGGCAAAGAGGACACCCCCCCCCCCACATCCGTTTTGTTTTTTCTAGGACAAGGCCCTAGAAGAACAAAGCAGTAATTTTGTATATGATTGAGGCTTAACAATCCCTAGTGGAAAGAAATGCTGTGAGTTTTAAAGATTATTCACTTTAACAGTTCTGAAATATATTAATATATAGCATTTAACATGTAGCATTAAAATTAATCAACATTTATTCTAGTTTCCTTAAAGACACACATATAAAAACCGGCCACTATCAGAGCCAACATATTGTTGATATGGTAGCAAATACTTTCTGTCATTAACACCTGAAAGATTAAATATATAGAATATACATCCCTGAAAAAAACAGATGGATTGGGACATTCTCTATATATACCAGTTACTTACTATATTTTGACTTTGTTTGAAAAGAAATCATGGGCATATTCACCTCCAAATGTTTTCGAGCAATGAACTAACATTATAAATGGAATCTGTGATTTAAATAGATTCTTTAACCGTGTCTGCATCCTCAGGTTTCAATTCAAAACTTTAAACAGAATACAAAATTGTCCATGAGGAATGGATGCAACGTCCCCCTGACTGAACGGTTCCTGGTATGGTGCAAATTTTCTTTTATGGTGCCAATTAGTGTCTGACTTGTCTTTTTGCCATGTGATGAATTAAAAATGCATGATTTGGATGCTGGAAAGCTAACTAGCTTCTGGATAGAATCCCCTGGACACTGCCATTCTTCCAGTTGATCTTTTTGCCCTCCCTGTGTTGGCAAGTACCAACTCCATCGCCCACTGCTTACATCTTTCCCTAACAGATGGTTCTTTTTACTAGTCAAGATCCAATCTGGTGATTTACTTTAATATGCTTTGGCCTAAAGAATACCCGTGACAGACAGCTAGCACTGCCTCCTGAAGCAAAATTTTGCAAAGAAAAAGTTAAGTAGACACATGCTATCTAGACTGCTTTCCATTTGATGCACCCCATAAATCAGAATATTTGTCAACAACAATTAAAATGTAGTTTCCTTGGTAATAAACATTACAGGGAAGAACAAATCAAGTTTCATTTATTCTGTCAGAAACCGAAGGCAAGTGCTTCATATTATTTCGTGGATAATCTCTGAGGAGTAAACTAAGCACAGTTACATTCTTGATTTTAATTAAAACTCTGGGTACCTTTCAAGCTCCGTTAGGGAGATGTCCTGGGTCTGCTTAGCTGAGGTCTGCACTGAGAAGTTAATTTGACACACAACATATTTTTCATGAGGTAACTGTTGCAGGAAACTGTTTGTAAGAGGAGCCTCTCTAGTGCCTGTGGGCTTCACAAAAAGTAATGACTTCTCCTGAAGCAGCAACTTCTCTAGGAAGTACATCTGCATAACAGTCCCCAAAGCCCTCCCAATAATGTCATTAAGCTGGAAAAATCAAAGGAAAAGGCACCCAAAAGATGCCGTTAAAATGTTTCATTACCCACTGCACACAGAACAACAATAGAATTGACTCATGGAATCATTTCATATCACAATAAAAGTAAAACCTTCCCCAAATACCTGAAAGTGTGGCAGAGGCAGAAATTAGGAGCTGTGAGCTGGCGCCCCAACTCAGAGAGGGCTGCTGTGGAGGCCCGAGTTCCGTCTGTGGGGACCCTGTTCTTCAGCAGTGGGCCAGAGTCTCCACTATTAGCCATTTGTTTTTATGTTACTTCACCAGGGGTTGGCCTATAATTTGCTGATATCTACTTGGCCTGTGAATCATGACTACAAACCGGGCCAGAATTTGGCCACACCATTCAACTGACAGAGTGATAGGAAGTTTTGCTTTTCTATAAAGTCACAGAGCTCTGAATTTTGGCTGAAACATGTTTCAAGTTATTTCTGCAAAGTAATGAGCAGTCAGCAGTGCGGGTACTTACAGGTGTGAGCTGTGTGTCTGTGTGTTTGGGGGGGGTGCATTGTGAAGGGAAGAGGTCACACTCATGGTCCCTCTTCCTGATACCCACCAAAGCTCTCTCCCTTCCATCGAATGAGGATTTTCCCACACTTGTGTCTGAAAGGTGGATGCCTCTCCAGGGCGTTTCTTAAAATCATAGCAAACCTGAGCTGTGATTGGCCTTTGGAGACCATCTTGTCCAGCTGGTCTGTTAATTCACAGATGGCGAGGCTAAAGAGGAAAAGAGAAATAATGGAGGCTTTCTGGGTCTCTGCAGCCACACTGATTCTTTGCCGTAGCTGACTCTGAAAGGCACTTGATCTACACTCCATGCTAAAGCTTTTCACTTCCCAGCAAGTATTTTTCCATTCAGTACAATTTATAAACTTTTGAAATTGTCGTGCTGAGTGCTAGGTGATGAGTCCTTTACATGATGTTGTCATTTTGTCCTCATAGCTCTCCTATAAGACAAGGTGTGTTATTACCTTAAGTTACAGTTGAGGAAACTGAGGCAAAGAGATGTTCTACAATGTGTTTAGGGTCCCCCAGTGAGGGGAGGAGCAGGGATTCAAATCCAGGCACTCTGACCCTGGGCCCAGAGCTTGTAACCACCCTGCGTGCTGTCATTTATATAACAAGCTACTGTGTGGAGAAAGCACTGAGTTTGGGGCTGACAGGGGCACGGAAATGGATACAGCTGTACCCTTCAAATAAACCATTTCCTTAAGGTGGACTGCGTATTTTTTGCAATAAATAGTAATGATATTTTTAGTAAAGTTTTTTAAAAAAAATTTTTATTGAATAAATTTGCCATAATATTGTATAAGTTTAAAGTATACAGCTTGATATCTTGATACATTTATATATTGTAATATGACTGCCATTGTAGCAATATTTATCACATTACATAGTTATAGTACAGTATTATTTTCTACATTCATTATGCTATGCATTAAGTCTCTACGGCTTATTTACTACTCATTTCAAGTTTGTACCCTTAGACATCATCGCTCATAGGCCCCTCCCCATCCCCTGGGAACTACCATTTTGCTTTCTGTTTTTTACAGGTTTGACTTGTTTAGATTCCAACTATAAGGGATATCATATAGCACATGTCTTTCTCTGTCTGGCTTACCTAACTTAGCATAATGTGCTCGGGGTCCGTCCATGTTTTCGCAAATGACAGGGTGTCCTTTTTTCTCATGGCTGAATAATATTCCAAGTAATGGTATTTATTGTTATTAATAATGCAAAAGCCCAACCACAAGGGACATATTAATGAGTATACCTACCGTGTACTGACCATTTAGTATATACCTGATACTGTTCTAAGTTCTTGACATAAGCCATCTTTAACATTTAGAATAATCTTCTGAAGAAGTGAGTCTTATAAACCCTACTTTTCAGATGAGGAAACAGAAATTTAGTGTGTTTAAGCAGGTTGCCCAAAGTAGCACAACTACTGAATGACCAAACCAGAACTGCAGCCCAGGACATGCCCAAGTCAGTGTGACGTGATGAGGTGTATCACGGAGGAGAGTGGACAGGGTGGCTTGTATGGTTACAGCTTAAGGAGGAAATGAGAAAGAGTGGGCAAGTACTGGGCTATCAACCGGAAGGGTAGGACCCTATGTTATATGAGGTCCCCTCTCTCAAGGAGACCCTTCTCCTTCTTCAGCTTATTCATCCCTATGTTCTCAGTACCCTCCTTTCACAGGGTCACAGACAGTAGAAACTCAATCATCACCTGTTGAATTAAAAAACAAAACAAAACAAAACAAAACAAAAGACTGGACTACAGACTGGCAGCCCAGTGTTTATTTCATCACCTCAAACCTTGGTATTGGTCTCTCATTGCTAACCTTGACTCTCACTTTGTTGCCAACATTCTAAGGAGGACTTTTTTAGCCACAAATAATGTGTCTCTCCTTTTAACTTTCCCAGCTTTCTACAGGTTTATTTTTATCCCTATCTATCCAAGACTTATTCAGAATTTGTGGACTTCTTTTCAAATATGGAAATCCCCCGTAATGCTGGCATTTATCCTCTGAATTAGTACTGAGCAGAGTAAAGAAAATAAAATACAAAAAACAAAGTCCACACGCAATACAATCCCTACCACACATTTCAGGTGTTTCCCTGAATAACTTCTCTCTGGGAGATTTTGATCATCAGAGAATATGAGGCCAGATATCAAGATGGGTAGATGATTAAAAAAAAAAAATCTTAAATGTTATCACCGTTCCCCCCACCCCACCCCCTGCCCCACAACAAACACAATGTGGTAATTATGTGAGGGGGTGTAAACCCACCTTATTGTGGTAATAATTTTGCAATATATACATGTATCAAATCATCATGTTGTACGCCTTAAGCTTACATGTTACGATAATATCTCAAAAAAGCTGTAAAAAATGTACCATAATGACACACTGCCACATTTTGATGGACATTTAAACTATTTCTTAGTATCTATGCATTTGTTTTTATGATTAGAAAGATGCAAGGAACGTCCTGTACACATAACTCTGCAAATTCATGTGACCTTATCTATGAAATAAATTCATACAATTAAAAAAAAAAGATGGGGAGGCGATACCCCAACTATTAACACACAAGAGTTTTCTTTAACTTACTATATTCCTCAAATTAACCAAGCCTTAGTGCGTAGCAGAAGCTACACATGCCCAATGAAGGAAAGCTTTACAGAACACCATCTAACCTGGAATATACAACAACTTCCGGCATCACTGCAAAGTCCTTTATTCCTTTTGGGGGCCTTCTTTTTTCCTTTGGACTTACTAACTCCAGGACATCAAGTGGCTGGAAAGAGTTAATGCAATTCCCTGTCATTCTCTCTCTCTGAGGCCGGTTTTTCATTTGTAAAAAAAGGCTGCAGTGGTCTGAATGTTTGTGTCCCCCACCCCCAATTCATATGTTGAGATTCTAATGGCCAATGTGATGGTATTAGGAGGAGGAGGGCTCTGGGATGTGCTTGGATCCTGAGGGTAGCGCTCCCATGGATGGCGTTAGTACCTTTATAACAGAGGCCCCATAAAGCTCCCTCTCCACTTGTGCCATGTGAGGCAACAGTGAAAAGATAGCTCTCGAGGTGGAGGTGCCAGGCTCTCAGCAGATACCACATCTGCCCATGCCTTGATCTTCGACTTTCCAACTTCCAGAACTGTGAGCAATACATTTCTATTGTTTCTAAGCCACCAAGTCTCTGTGGTATTTTGTTATAGCAGCTTGAACAGACTAAGACATCAGCGCAACAAAGTCTCCCTTCAATGTCTTGAGAATTAAATGCAACATTCATAATAATAATAGCTCACATTACTATTGTGCTATATTTATAGCTATATTGATGTCTGTCATCTATCTTCTTCATCATCATCATCATTGATCTAATCATTTGATCCTTATAACAATCCTGTGAAGAAGAATTATTTTCTCTCTAACAGATAAAGAAACCCAGTTCAGTAATTGCCTGCGATTGTGCAGTGAGGCAGATCCTGGGAACCCCCAGGGACCAGCCATCTCTGGTACCTGTAAGGCCTTCTGGGGCCTGACACAATGCTAGGGACACAGTGGCACCTGCATACATTTCTTGACTCTGAATCTGGATGCCAGTGTTTTTTTTTTTTTTTTTCCCCCTGCAAAGTGGGATCTGAAAAATCAAGAAGCATAAGGAAAGCATGCAATTAGTAGTGCTATGTTGTGGCTTTATGTTCTCCAGCTGGGCTTATGGTTACTTGGTCAGAGTAACAAAAATATCTGTGGGCAGCATGTCTACTCCTGTTCAACCTCTGCTGGCATGCCATGGCTTCTTATCTGAGGAAATAATGTTCTGTCCTGGTATGTGGATAAGCCCAGTGTGGTTTTTAGAGCAGAGGGTGTAAAATGAAGAAAAATAGTCTGGATTGACATGGTGTGCCAGACAACCATTACAGATGATATTATTGTCCTCGATACAGCACTTGGTTAGACTTGAAAAATTCCCTAGTTTCCTGCTACACGAAATTGAGGTTTGCCATTTAACCTCTACAATGTTTATCTGTATAGCCAAAGGATATCTTCAGTCATAAGAGTACAAATCTCTGGTCTAGAAGGTCAAAAACCACATCACCATCACTCTGGATCCCTCCTCCAGCATGCCTCCCCCTCACGGTGAGCTCTTCGACCCTCATCCCTTCAAATCCCCTGAAGAAATGGAACATGCAGTCATTCAAAAAAATATGTATTGTTGCAAAGGTCAAGGCAATAAACTCCAATTCAACAGAATCTAAGAAGGATTACAATTTTGATCCCCCTGTCTGGTGACAAACGTCATCGGTGGAGGAGAAAAAAGCAGCATGCCATCAATCTACTCTAGTAGGGAGGCCAGGAGGAATCGTGAACTTAACTATTTTCATCCCAGGAGGACTCCAGGAAATCTCCCAAGGACGTGCTGTGTGAGCTGACATGGCTACAGCTTTGGCAGAGCTTTATTTTTTTGTCTCAGTCTCTCATTAGCACAGAGCCTGGCAGTAGCTAATGAGCTTCTTTGAAATGAGTTCTCTGCATTGTGGAAAGATGTTCACTGTGGCTGGAATGCCATCTCCATTTCTGAACAGAAATGAGAAAGTACTGTTGCATAATAGTGAATTGTGAAAGCTGGGAGAACTAAAAGTGAAGCAGAGATTCTATTGCCCTGTGGGTGTGGGTTGAAATTTAAAAATAATCAAACTAATCTTCATGGCTCTTCTTATGGGGCAGGTTAATTATTCTTGCCCTTTCCCACCCCTTTGGTAAATAGACAAAGCATTACTTTAAGTAATACCATATGTATATCTGAGACTGCCCCTTTATTTTTATACGTGAAGAGCTTTATTAGGAAAGAAAGCATGAAAAGGAGAAAATATTACCACACTTTCATGAAGAATTTCAAATTCATATTAAATTTGAGGTGTGAGGCAAATTAGAAAATGTAATATAATGTTAGGTTCAGGGCTCAAGCAAAATGAGGGTGGGATGTGAACAAAAAAAAAACCAAAAAAAAATAGGGATGATGGATTGAAGAGGAAATTGTATCTGTTAATTTTCACAGCCTGAAGCCTGAAAAAAAAAATTGGGGTGTGCGAGGAATATGTGTCAAACGCCTTAGCGAAAAGGAGAATGTTCTAATCAGAACAAGTTGTAATGTATTGGGTGGATCAGAACTCATTACTCGGGTTCTTGATACTTGCAGCAGTTCCATGTGGAGTTGTTAGAAATGGTGGACTCTCAGGCCTGGTTTTCTAATGCCAAGTTACACATGGGGCAATTGCTGGCATGTCTTCGCTGGCACTATAAAATGCACCAAGAAACCAGGCTCTCAGAGTAAGAAGTCCATATTGGTGGTAAGAAACTCAAGAGAGGACTACTTTTGCTTCTAAGCACCAGCTATTTAGCATGTAGTTCTCAAATGAGACCCGTCTGTGTGAATCTGGGTGAGACGATGGACTCTGCCCTGTTTGCTAAATGCCATTATTCACAGAATAACATTTGGAGAAGCTACCTAATGCCTAAGCTTTTTAATGCTGTAAAATACAATAGCTAAAATTAAATGCCACTTCACTTTTTCCGAGTTGAATCAATGGACAGCCTGGTCAAATTCCAAGATTTTGATGTATAAAACTTTATAAATGGAACTATTCCTTGAATAGGCAAAATGTAATGAAAACCTACCTAGATGGATAGTATATAATTTCTGCACAGGTCTCTGTTTAGTAAACACCTCACTATATAATGGTCAGGAGTCTTTGTTTACTAAATACATCACTATATACTGGTCAGGAATCTTACTCCGTAAAGGAACATAAAGTTTTTTGGGCTTTTTTTGAAAAAAAAAAAGGAAAAAGAAATGTTGACTCTTAAGCTTACTCATTGAATCAGAATCTGAATTTTTAGCAAACTCTCCCAGTGACTTGTATGCACATCAAAGTTTAAGAAGTGCTAATATAGTCTAGTGCTTTGTACTAGTACTGTGAAGTTATTAAGTTTTCACTTTTTCCTCCCACTACTTATTTACCAAATCCACCATACAGTAAAATTGCAGAGAACAAGGTCCATATTATCTGCAAATATTTGTCTTCAAAAGAAAAAAGACAAAGGCTGAGGCTTTCTAATAAAGCTTTCCCTCGACCTTCCCCCTAAGAGTTCACCCTGTGTTAGCACGTCTAGTCGTAAATAGAAATTGCATTGTCAAAAAAACAGAGGTCATGCCGGAGTGGCAGCCATGACACCCACTGAATGCCGTTAATTGTACAAAAGTCTAGTGAGACTCATTGTGACCTGAAGGCCACCTAACAAGCTATGCAGAGTGAATGTTCATTGGGAATGCGTAACTTTCCAAATGACAAAATATAATTAAAATTTGAACTTAAATGAATTATCAAAAACATAATTATTCTTATTACCATTTCTCTCTCTATTTCCTTTTAAAGCAAAGTTGGCCACATTAAAGCCCAAATTCAGATATTAGATCTCTATGGTATTTCTGGCTTGGGGTTTTTCCAATAAAAGGGGTTTTCTAAGTTTCTGTTCCTAGAATAAGCAGCTTCCCTGAATCCTGAGGTTGTCATAAGCATATGGAGAATGTGGTGCCTGTGGTGAGTTGTTGAGAGGAAATTTTTGTTAAGAGTCTCCAATTTGCTTACAAGATTAACTTTTAAAAAATGTATTATTCCAGATTCTCTTGCTCAGATGATATAAAATATAATGGAATAATCTATACTGCCAGCAGCCTGACGTTCATGTAAAGCTCTTTGGTCTTGTGGATTTTCTTGTTCCTAAAACTTGGACACTTAAGAGTCTTTGTGTCTCTGATATAAAAACTGGCCCAGGCTAAAACAAAGGAGAGCAAAGGATGAATAAATGAAAAAAAAAAAAAATGAATAGGGAAAGGTGAAAAAGGTTTCAAAGAAGAAGGAAAATGATCGTTTTTAAAATTCATTTATTCATTTTCCAAATATTTGTTAAGAGCCCTGTATTCTGGATACTCTGCTAGGCATTGAGGATATTGTAATACATAAAAGATATGGTGTCCACCTTCAGGGAAGTAATAGTCTAGCAAGTGGTGATGGGAACCAATTAGTACAGTATGCGTTGAGTTCTTAACTCTGTGTTCTGCACTTACTTTGTGCCTAGGTATTCTGGCCAAATGCCAAAGAAATATAACAGACTAAGGCTTCTTAAGAAGCATTCAGGTCACCTGGAGTTTTGATCATTTGCTTTTTTTCTCTTTTTGCTCCTCGGTATCTGTTTCCCTTTTTTTTCTAGTAACAGCACCACTTTTTATTTTGAGTAGCTATAGTTTACCCATTGGGTGCAATATGGAAGGATTGTGAATTGAGGCTCCCTTATTTCCCTTATAAAGAGTGGGCTCAGACTAAAGCACTGACAATTGGATGTTCTCTCTCTGGAATTTCAATCCTGAGTAAAATTACTAAAAGCCTGAATTGCTGATTCATTCTCATTGATGGCAGCCTGAAGAGCCTCTTTGTCAGGGCGCGGGACCTACACTCCCAGAGCATCCCTGTTTCTGGCCTTTCCAAGCCAAGTCCTTCATCTGGGAGTTCCTCCATATAGTTCAAATTATATCAATTTTGCTTAAGTTAGCAGAGTTGCTTTCTGTTTCTCGCAATCAAAGAAACTTATCAGATAAAGCACAGAAGGGAAATGGATTCTGGGTAGCAAAGAAAAGTGTGCTTCAAGTGTAGTCCTAGCCCTTAAAGCTGGGTGTGTTCTGAGAGCTTTTGGTTTACCAAAATCAGCTTAACAAGTACCAATATGAAAACACAGTTTTTTATTTCTACAGGTAATTCTGTAGGATTTCAGGGTTCAATGAACTTGAAGGGAGAAAGATCCTAATAGGATTATTGAAGAAAATAAATAGAGAAAGAGAGAGAGAGAGAGAGAGAGAGAGAGAGAGAGAGAGAGAGAGAGAGAGAGAGAGAGAGAGAGAGAGAGAGAGAGAGAGAGAGAGAGAAGGGGGAGGAGAACATTATTATGTGTCTTAATTTTTATTTTTTGTTCTGAAACTCTTTACTGAAGATTTGTAGGAAAAAGACTCCCTCTGCCACAATACACCTTGTCATCTTGTCAACTGTGAAGAGCATTATCAAAAGAATGAAAAAAGACCCCTCACCCACCCACCCCAATTCATAGCCTGTAGCTTCTGGGTGATGGCTCACCTGTGAGAGACTTAAAAAATAGAATCAGTTTCAAAACTCTTTAGCCAGTAAATAACATGTCATGCAGAGGGATTTCAATCACCCAAAAGCATCTGTCTTGATGACTCTATTAGTGGATAGTAAAATTATTAATGTTTATCAGAGTATGAAATATTGGAAAGTCCATTCTGTATCTTGCTATCTAGAAAATTCTGTTTTTCAAGTAAACATGTCTGACAAGCAAATCACATTAATGACATATATCAGGATCTCACTGCACAATCTCTGTTTCTAGACAATTTAAATCAGATTTGAGGAGGGGAAACTAGGTGCTGATAAGAACATTAGTCAGAGTTTTTAAACAATGAGCTTGACCTTCTCTCTTCAAAGATACATAGTCATTAAAGCACCATTAGCCAGGAACATTGCCCAGAGTTAATATGTTGCTACATGTGTGCACACGGACGCATACTGCACTATTGAAGACTCATCTTCTTAGCCTGATACTGTCTCTTGATATACTTGCTTCTCTTTCTCTTGTTTTCCATGGAAATAAAACAGCTGCCTCAATGGCCTGATGTTCCTTTTTATGCAGATGGATGCCTTACCTGAGGAATGTCATGCCCAAGACTCCCTGCCTGCCCTCAATTTCTTTACTTACAGAAGTTGCCTATTAGGGCTCAGATTATGCAAAGACTAACATGTTGTAATCACTCATTTTAGCTTTTCTCAAAAAGGTAACTTTGGGAACTGTTTTAGTCAAGGAGGGCTGCTATAATACATGACTATAGACTAGGTGGCTTATAAACAACGGAAACTAATTTCTCCAAGTTAGTTGGAGCCTCTCCAAGTTCTGGAGGCTGAGGAGTCCAAGATCAAGTCAGTGGCAGATTCAGTGTTTGGTGAGAGTCTGCTTCTTCATCTGGTGGAAGTGGGTAGGGAGATTCCTGGGGGTCTCTTATAAGGTACTGATCCCATTCACAAGGGTTCCATCCTTATAACCAAATCACCTCCCGAGACCCACCTCCTAATATAGTCATGAGCCGCATAAGGACATTTTGGTCAACGATGGACTGCATATACAATTACACAATGATGGTATTACCTTATAGCTTATGTGTGTAGTAGGCTATACAGCCTTGGTTTGTCCAAGTGCACTCTAGGATGTTTGCACAATGCCGGCGTTGCCTATCCCATTGTTAAGCAGCACAAAACTGTACCATCACAATGGGGGTTAGGATTTCAACAGATGAATTTGGAGGGGGTGGGAGACACAAACAGACGCCATAAAAATACTAATAGCTTCTCTTGGTCGAGTTATACGGGAAAAGCACCTTGAGTGATCAGGACAGAAGGCTGTAAAGACACTTCTTGTATTTTGGGTGGCAGGGAAATACAAAACATAAGGGTGGTTTTAGGGGTAGATTTTAGGCCTCATCTCCTTGGGGAGAAGGGATGGATTTAGTTGCCCTTATGCCAACCTGTGCCTTAGAAGTGGGAATTATGGGAACTGAAAAAGATGTTCACTAGAGTTACAGTCTTGGAGCACTGAGGGGAGGGGCCCATGGAAACTGGACATGGCATCAGCTAGAGTGGACCTGAGTTCATGGATTGTGGCTCTATGTAAGGATGAGTGAAAACACTGTCCCCATGTGGTGCTGAGGAGCAATGGCGGTGATGACCTCCAGAGTTCTCTCTGCACCTGGAAAACAAGGAGAAAGCATTTACCTTTGGAGGCTCTCTGGAGTTCTTGGATAATTGTCAGAGATACCTTAATGGGAAAACATGGACTTCCTGCCTGAATGGCAGATGGGAACGTATGTGATTGTTGGTGACAATGAAAGAGATACGATTTTCCTTGGACTATTATTTTTTTGGAGCATTTCTTTTCCTTTTTAAAAAGGTTTCCTTGTTTTAACTTTATTTTAAAAAGGTATCATCATATTTTGAAACTTTTAAACCTTAATGTTATACTAAGATTCATCCATATCTTACCAGTGACATTTAACATCTAGAAATTATCTTTCAACTGATAACTGTTCTTTAAAGTAGGTAGAAACTTTTAATATTTTTATAACAATGATACTATAATTCATATATATAGTAGATAATTCATAAAACAGTATGTATTGCCTAATATATAATGATAAAGCTATGACTATGTAGTCAGTTTAGAATTGGGTTCTATCCTTCTATTAGTCTTCTGGGTGATTAACACAGTATTAGCAAGGGAAGGAATTCAACCTTGGTCAAATTGAAGCCTTGGCAAGCACCATATTCTTACCAACTATATATCATTCATTAGTTGAGTCATTTATTTATTCATTGATTGAACATTTACTGAGCACCTAGTATATATCAAGTACTGCAAAGGATGCTGGAGTTTCAAATACAAAAACGATGTTATATCTTTTCTTAAAGAATTTGCTGATTATTAGGATGGAGAGCCACATAAATAGAAAATCACATTACCTTGTGGTCAGTGCTTCAGTAGAAATATGTTTAACATGCTAAAGGAGGAAACAGGCTCAAGAAATTCTGTGAAGCCTTGTGGGGAAGGCTTCACAGTGGAGGTAAAATTTCAGCTCAGTTTTTTTTCTTTTTTCTTTTCTTTTTTCAGAACAAGGAGTCATTTACCAGGTAGATGAAGAAAAAGTCAGGTCAGACCGAGGGAGTAAGCTAATGTATATAAAACAACTGAAAAGTAACAGCTAGGTCGCTATAGCTAGTGGCACGGTTTGTTAGTGCAGCTCAGAGATCGTGTCTATGGACTAACAGCAGAAAAATACCACAAGACAGTGCTCAACCCTGTCTATTGCCACAGAGTCTGAGTGGGCAACAAGACTTAGAATTCAGGAGGGAGTAGAAGGCGTTGCTCTGTACTTGTAGCAGGCACAGTTTTCAGAGTGAGCAGTAAAGGAAAGATGTATTCCCTGAAGTCCCAAATGTGCAAAGATCTTAGAGTTTCTAACAGCAGCAGACATGGCTGTGGTTGGTTCAGTAGACAGTACTTACGGGTGTTATTGATGAGAGGCCCGTGAAGCAGACGAACACGACAAATGATTGCAGTCAAGATTCTGGAGCCACAGTGGACAGACCTGGTAATGACATACATATATGCATTACATAAAGCCATAGATTTGGAAATATTAATAATTTTAGTGTCTCTGAAGGGGTGGAAGTGAGGGAGATGTATGGGAAAAAGTAGGTTATATGCCACACTTAAGATATATAAATTTGATTGGTATCTCATTATTTCCTAAACAGTTTGTATTCATTAGAATTGCATTCAGCTACAAGTCACAGAACAACCAAAACACAACAGCATAAATGACAAAGGAGCTTAATTTTCTCATGAGAAGTCCAAGGTTGACTAATGGGTCAATGACGTCAATAGGGAAACAGGCTTCTCCCATCTTCCTCCTATCATCCTTAGCGGGGGTTTAAGATGGTTGCCATCCCTCTAACATTACATCTTTATCATAGGCAGAAAGAGAATAAGGGAAAGAGGGTAAAGGAAGTGCTCTCTGTGTCTTCTGTCTACATCACTTTGACCAGAATTATCACTTAGGTACACCTGGAATCCAGGAAGGCTAGGAAATGAGTATTTTTATTTTTCCAACTGCTATAATAGAAGAACAGAAAGGATAAAGGGTTTGGCATGGATGAGTGAGCCAACCTACAACATCAGACTCAGTTTTTCATGAAAAAAAGTCAAATCAAGTATGTTGGGAAATGCTTTCTTCCTCTTGGAGACTCATCATGTAGATTAGGTATGAAAGTCTCTGAGAAGTCCTGCAGCAAAGAAACCTGTTTAAATGTGTTTAAGTCAATGGTCCCCCAAATTAAGTCACCATAGGGCACTTTCTCAATGAAATACCTTTTAACAACGTAATTTGGGAGTCATTGAAGATTTTTATAAGACAGTAACATAAAATGTGTGAAAGGTGAAATTGAGGGTGGTAAAGAAAGTTGACAAGGAGCTTATTGGAAGCAACTTCAATAGTTCAAGCAAGAGAGAATTAGGTTGGCTAAGGCAGTGGCAATGGAGACTAAGGGGAAGAGAAAGATCCAAGTGATGGAATTAATATTCATGAGAGAAAATAGAATTGGTGAGTACTGGAGAGTAAAGAAACAAACAAAAAAAAAACGGCTTGGTAAATCAAGAAGGACTGAAGTGGAGTACAGCATGAGGAATAGAGACAGTGGAAATGTAATGGCTGTATGCGATGTCAGAGGGGTAGTGGATGTGGGGAGGGCGGTTATCACTGTGTGAGGGATATAAATGATAAATGTCTAACTATTACATTGTTTTGTACACCTGAAACTAATTAAAAAAAAAAAAAAAAGGACTGAAGTTTCTGACCTGAACAACCAGGAAGATTTCAGTGCCATTAAATGATATAAGGAAAACAATAGGAGAAGTAGGTTTTAGAAACAAAGTAAAAACTTTAATTTTGACTCTGTTGAGTTTGGGAAGACGTATCAAATATAATTGACATTAATATTATTATACTATCATAGCAAGAAGGTGGAAAATTCTGTCATAAACATAATTTTATTTAAGGACTGGAGGAGTATTAATCCGATCTAGGTTTCTTTTAGGAAGGGAAGAGATATGCTTAACCATTTTGATATTCATTTATCCTTTCATTTACATCTGCTTCATTGAAGGAGAACTTATTGAGCCTGTGCTTATGCTGTGTTAGGAGCTGGACAGGGGTTTGTAACCTATAATGGATTTAAAACATGAACAGAACAAAAGACATAAAGTGCTCTGAATCAGCAAGACATAAAGGGGATGCAGAGGAGGGAAAACGGCTAGCTTGGCATTTGAGCTGAATCTCCAGGAAAAGGCACTCTTTCAACAGGCAAAAATGGAGACATAAAGGCACTCAGAGACCTATTTTCCTAACATTTTCACTCTCTTATTAAATGTTAATATTTAGTCTTCCTAAATGTTTAGTAGTTAACACTCTTCCCTAGAACGTTAAGCTCGAGTAGAGTGGGCATGGTATCTGTTTAGTTCACTTCTGTATCCCTACCACCTAGAAAAGTGCTTGGCACATAGTAAATCCTACAAAAAAATATTTTTGAAAGAGAAAATGAATTAATAAACGCATGAAATGCCCATCCATGGTCTCCTTTTTTACTGCACTTTGTCACATATTCATAAGTCGTTTTTGGAAGACATGTATAGGTCTCCTTTCTTTTAATGAAATTGGAAGAACATGAAGAATCAAAGCATATAGACTGGGAATTTCTACTAGTCCTTGTCAGCAGGTTTCCAAGGAAATTTTAGTTTTGATTCTTCCTTTCCTTTTTTACATAAAAGGTAAGGAAGCCACCAAGCCTGTTCTGTCCACTGTTACATCACCAGCACCGAGCACAGTGTTTGGATTGCAAATAACTGTTCAATTTTGATTAATGAATGAATGTGTGAGTGAATGAATGAGTGAGTGAATAAAATAATACATCAACAAAAAGAATCACTCTTTACCTTTCAATTCAACAACAGAGATTGAAGGATTTACAATTTTGCTGACCAATTCAATACCTCAGTCCCATTCTCCCTAATATTAGTTTCACTACCCATGGAAGGTGGTTTTTTAATTTCCAAGAGTTGGCAGAACTCATCAGAAACCTGTCAGAAGCACTATCCAGTGTCAAATTTGAAATACAGGAAGCAGCTGTAGAACTAGCGTATCCTCATCATACTTGCTAATGCATTTGGGGTACTTGAAAGAGGTGAATTGACTCAAACAATTAGACCAAACGTCTAGCTTCTTTCTATTGCTGTAGTTTTTCATTGTTACAGGGTAACCCAGAGGCTCCTTGCAGCATGTAAGAAAGAACTACATTCCTAAGCTTTACAACAATCTTCTTCTTTATGGGAAAGATATACTAGAGATTATTTTGCCTCCATTTGTATTTACAGCCTCCTGCTTTCAGGTGTGTGTGCGTGCGTGCGTGCGTGCGTGTGTGTGTGTGTGTGTGTGTGTACGCGCGCACACTCTTTGGCAATTCTCAGTACTAGTTCCAGTCTGGGTTGAGGACAAGAGCACTGCCTGTGCCATGGTTATATCTTCTCTGCCACAAATATACTCCAGAGAAGGCTGAGAGACAATTCACAAATTTTATTGGTGAAGCTAAATGGTTTTGTTCAAAACTAAAACAGCTTTTAATTTTTTTATGTTAAATATAAACAAAATTGGAGCAATACAGAAAAGCAAAAATAAGATAGACGGTTAGTTGACTTACATCTAACATTCAGGCTAAGAGTGCGTCAGTGCGTGTTTCTCCACACTTTGCCTGCACTGAGTAGTGTCAAATTTAAAATCTTTGCTCAGATGGTAGGTTAAATCATTCTTGAAAGCACGAGAAAGCTATTGACTGCAAAAATACTGAAAAGAATAGAATTTGCTGGTAACATGGCTTAACAGGGTCTGTGTTTGCTGCTTGAATTTTCTGGCATAGGCTTGATATTAATATTCTCTCCTATTGGATGTGTTAATAATAATAGTAGGTAGTACTCATTGAGCATTTATCTATTTCTCAGTGTCTGAAGCGTGAACTGTTACTATAATATACATTTTATAGGGGAGGAAACTGAGGCAGAGAAAGGTTGAGTAACTTGTTCAAGGTCACATAGGAAATATACCTACATTTTTCATTTCAGTGTCCTCTTTTGATTAAAAAATACGGTTATTATTTTTAATAGCTATTATATAAGCAGGAAATGGAGGCTGTCCCTTTTGTGTGTTGTCAAGAAGAGGATTATAATGATATAATTATATTGACAAAAGAATAGCCCCAAATTATTAAGAGAGTAACAAGGAAAATCAGGAAGGGTAGTATACCTAGAACGTAAACATATACTGTGCTTCCCCAAAAATAAGACCTAGTCAGAGAATCAGCTCTAAAGCATCTTTTGGAACAAAAATTAATATAAGGCCTGGTCTTATTTTACTATAATATAAGACCTGGTATAGTATAATATAATACCGAATCATATTTATTTTTGCTCCAAAAGATGCATTAGAGCTGATTGTTCAGCTAGGTCTTATTTTCAGGGAAACAGGGTAGGTGTATTAGTTTTCTATGGTCTCTATAACAATTATCATAAGCTTAGTGGTTTGAAATAACACAAATGATCATCTTTATAGTTCTGTTTATTAGAAGTCTGGCATGGGTTTTACTGGCTAAAATCAAGGCGTTGGCAGGGCTGTTCCCTTCTGGAGGCTCTAGGGAAGAATCCGTTTTCTTGCCTTTTGCAATTTCTAGAAGCTGCCCACGTTCTTTGGCTCATGGCCCTCTTTCTTCATCTTCAGAGCCAGCAATGCTGCATCCAGTCCCTCTCACATCATTCTACTCTGACCTCCTTTTCTGCCTCCTTCTACTTTTAAGGACCTTTGCAATTGTATTGGGCCCATTTGTATAATCCAGGATGAGATCTCTATTTTAAGGCCATCTTGTTAGTAACTTTAATTTCATCTATAACACTCACAGGATTCAGAGCATAGGGTATGACGATCTTGGAGGGGCAATAATACTGCATACCGCAGCAGGCTCCAGAAACTATCCCTCCTTCTTTCCTTCTTCTTTTATTAATGAAATAATTCTGATAAGTTCCGTTATGGTCCAACCATGGTTCTAGGTTTGGGGGCAATCTTGACCAACCAAGTCCTGCTCCTCTGGAGCTTACATGCCAGTGAAGGAAATGAATAATGAACAAGTAAATACACTTATGACAAGATGTCAAGGAGGAGAAAATATCTGGATGAGAAGGAAAGTAGGAGAGAGGATAGAGAGTAATGGGAGCTCTGAATTATAGGCAGGTTTTTGAGCGTGGTCAGGGAAGTCTGACTACTGAGCAAAAACCTACATGAAATGAGAGATTGCAGAGAAGAACATTCCAGGCAGAAGGAATGGCAAGTGCGAAGGCCATGTGTGAGGAAGATTGGTATTTTGGAGAAATAGCAATATGGTCAGTGTGTCTAGAATGAAGTGACTGATGCAGAACTTGGTAAGAGATAAGGACAGTGAGGCGGCCACAGGCAGGCCCTTGTGGGGCCATGGAATTAATTCTGAGAGGTACCAAAGTTTTGATCAAAGGAATGGATGATATGATTTGCCTTTTGTAAAGATCACTCTAATTAGTACATGGTTAAGTGCCTTTGAGAAAGTAAGATTGGAAGAAGGAAGACCAGTCAAAAGACCCTTGCAATAATCTGAACAGAATGAAATGATGCCTTGGGCTATGGTGGTGAGTAATGGAGCGGTAGGATGTCTGATTCAAGACAGGACTTGCTATGGGTTTGAGTGGGATATAGAAAAAGGAAAGGGATCCAGAATGTATCACATGTTTTTGGCTTGAGCAACAGGAAATGCTCCTAAATTCTGACCTAGAGATGGGACATACTAGGAAGGAACAGATTTGGGGGGGTGATGGAATCGAGAGAAATTTGGATGAATTGGATTGGAATTCCAATTCCTCACTTCCATGCCATAGCCAGCAGCTTTCCTCATCTCCACTTTCCTGAGAGTGGGGACAATAGCAATGTCCATCTCTAAGAACTGTTGTGAGGATGAAGGAGTGCAAAGGCTTAGTCAAGCATCTTGAGAAGAATAAGAGCTCAGTGGTTGACAGTTGGTATCACAATTATGATATTTACCATCATCATTATCAGGTGGACTTATTTTTAAGGAATAACATGTTGGGAATATATCTCCAAAAATTACAAACAATAATGTGGAGTAAGTAATTGGGTTTAATATTGATACTACATCACTCAGGACGTAATATTTTTTTAGACACCCAGATGACCTTACCCTCCTTTCCCTGTGTTTTAACCAGTTTTTGTATTTCACATCTAATTCCAAAGAATCTTACTGATTTCTACTCTGTCCTCATCCTCTCTATTTATTTCAAGCTGCTATTAATTATACTTAGTGTTTCTCTCTCAAGATCACTTTTAGGTCTCTGATATGACTCCTTATTCTGAAGCACTTTTTAAAAATATATATGTTCAACTCTCATAGAGGACACACTCAAGGAAAGAGATGATCAAGGGTCATGAGATGCCAAAGACTGAATGTTTGTGTCCCCTCCCAGATTCATGTGTTGAAACCTAACCCCCAATGTGGTGGTATTAGGGGTGGGGTCTTTGGGAGGTTATTAGTTAATGAGGTCAGAGCCCACATGAATGAGATTAATGCTCTTATATGATGTGTGATCAAAAATTATGTTGAATGTTTAAATTAAAAAAAAATTATTACAGTAAAAGACACATTGCCATTAATCTCCTAAAAATACTCCCCCTTGCTTTGAACATACTTATCCCATCATTATTGCCATTTTCTGAAGCAGTTCTGGAAGTCTTCTTTTGTGAGTGACTTTAGTTGCGATGTCATGGGGGCCTCTATGTCCTGAATTGATTCAAAATTCAGATCATTTTGACTGTGTGGAAGAGCCAGAAGTCACATGGTGCCAGATCCAGTCAATAAGGTAGATGAGGACACACTGTAATGTTTTTATTTGATAGAAATTAGCAATGTGTGTGACATGGAGCAATGTGTGTGACATGGATCCTTTCCATTATGATCATAAAAAATGGTGAATGCTGCTGCTGAGTGCCACCCAACAGATCGTCAGGGCATCAAACTTTAGTAACAGTGTGTGATAAGTTTCAACTTGTTCGGTGTAGTTAGGGGTGAGCTACAGTTGAGAGAAGGTGTGTTCTAAAGTGTGCCATACATCATCCTCTATCATGACAATGCTCTGTGTCACACATCACTTCTGGTACACAGCAATTTCTGTCAAATAAAAACATTACAGTGTGTCCTCATCCACCTTATTCACTAGATCTGGCACCATGCAACTTCTGGCTTTTCCCCAAAGTCAAAATGACTCAGGACATCAAGGCAGCCACAAAAGTACAACTCAAGACACCCATGAAAGAAGACTTCCAGAACTGCTTCAAAAAGTGGCAAGAATGATGGGATAAGTGTATTTGAAGTGAGGGGAGTATTTTGAGGGGGATTAATGGCAATGTCTTTTACTGCAATAATTTTTTTTTAATTTAAACATTCACCATGTTGTTTGATCATGCCTCATAAAAGAGATCCCATCAGGGGGCGGCCAGATGGCTCCGTTGGTTAGCATGCAATCTCTTAATAACAAGGTTGCCAGGTCAAACCCTGCAACTAAAGATTGAAAATGGTGACTGGACTTGGAGCTGAGCTGCGCCCTCCACAACTAGATCGAAGGACAACGACTTGGAACTGATGGGCCCTGGAAAAACACACTGTTCCCCAACATTCCCCAATAAAAAATTAAAACAAAAAGAGAGACTCCATGACTATTATAAAAAAGCTAAGAGATAACAAATGTTGGCAAAGACGTGAAGAAAAGGGAAGTTGTATACACTGTTAGTGGAAATAAAAACTGATGCAGCTACTTTGGAAAACAGAATAGAGTTTCCTCAAGAAATTGAAAATAGAATGATCTAGCAATCCCACTTCTGGGGGTATGTCCAAAGGAAACAAAACCATTATCTCAAAGAGATAGCTGTGCACTATATTCATTGCAGCATTATTCACAATAGCCAAGAAAGGGAAGCAACCTCAGTGTCTGTGAATGGATGAAGAAAGTGTGACATATATAGTCAATGGACTATTATTCAGCATTAAAAAATAAAGAATCCTGTCATTTGCAAAAAAATGAATGGAACTGCAGGGCATTATGCTGTGAAATAATCCAGACAGAGAAAGACAACTACTGCATGGATCACTTATATTTGAAATCTTACAAAAAAAGAGAGAAAAGCAGTTGTGGGAGGTGGGGGAGGGGGAATAGGGAGAGGTTGGTAAAAGACTACAAACTTTCAGTTATAAGATAGGTAAGGTTTGAGGATCTAATGATAACATGGTGGCTATAGTTGATAACACTGTATTATATAATTGAAATTTGCTAAGATAGTAGAACTTAAATGTTCTTACCAAAACAAACAAAGGTAAATATGTGAGGGATGGAGGTGTTAATTAACTCTATGGGGGGTAATTCTTTTACAATATGTGCATATCAAATCATCATGCTGTACGCTTTAAATATTTTACAGTTTTATTTGTCAGTGCTACGTCAATATAGCAGAATAAAGAAAACAACAATAACAACAAAAAACAAAGCAGAGAAATCCCTTGCCACTTCTGCCATGTGACAACATAGAGGAAAGATATCCTCTATGAACTTCACACCACCAGACACTAAATCTGCCAGTGCCTTTATCATTGACTTCCCAGCCTCCAGAACTGTAAGAAATAAGCATTGTATATAAGCCACCCAGTCTACGGTATTTCGTTATAGCAGTCCGAACGGACTACCACAAGGGTTCATTTGCTCGACATTCTGGTATTAGAGTACCAACAAGAAATAGATGACACAAATTAAATCAGTTTGGGGAGGGTTGTTTTTTTTTTTTTAACAAATGGTTGGGTAAGGTGTGGGAACCACAAGAAGTAGTGCAGTCATCTGGTGCTACTAGCAGTGACTCTGTTAAGACCCCCAGGTTTGAAATTAGGGGAAGATCGATTATTGATTTCAGCTCATGAAGATCCCGCAGTGAAGGAACCAAGGCAATAAATATCCTGACTTCACTCTCCTCCCACTCTTACTCCCCACTTCTCCTATCAGGACTCCTCCTGACTGACCCAGTTGGAAACCAGAAGGTGCAGAAGCCTGCGGATGTGGTCTGTACCACCTAGGGATAGCATTCCATGGCAGGGAGGAGTCTGTAGGAGGATTTAGGGTACATCTGGAGGGACTCTGTAATCGGTGAAGATCGTGGGCACAATGCTTGTTTTGATACATCCCTACTGAACACTTGCTCTCAATACAAATATCTCCTGCAGGAAGAAGTCCTTTCTATCTTCCAATCCCCCCACTTGGAACACCTGGAATACCATCACTGTAACATTGGCCTTCAGCTTTCATTTATCTTTTCTTGCCTCCATCTCTCTTTAAAATGGATTTCTTTAATTAGGCTTTCAAATGAGAATCCTTCATTGAATGTCTGCATTCAAGTAGCTAAGTAGATAAATAAAACTGTAAGGACTTCCATTCATTCCACTCCCTGCATCTCATTCTCACCTGATGTACTTTATATTCAAATTATACCATGTGTGCATATTACTTTGAGAGTTCCTGGGCCAGACCCGGTACCATCTCTGAGACTATATTCAGGAATTAGTATTCCATAGAAGGTAATGAGAAATAAATGAATCTTCAAGGTGTGCCATAAAAAGCCATTTAAAAAATGTGAGCTCCAAGTACTCTTCTAAAGCCAGTTATTTAGGAAGATAGCATTTTTAAAGGAACGCTGTCATGTTAGTTCAGTCGAGCATACTCTGTAAACTTTTAAATTGCTCTGGCCCTACAGTTGTTAACGATGTCCCTGATCTAAAAATACACTTAAGGAATCATCAACTTAGGCAATAGCTATGGCTTTCTGAAAATCAGTGCCAGCCTTCGCTCTCCAGTGTTATGGACTCTAAATAAAATACTGGTGTTCTTTTGAGAGGAACCTTTTGAGTCCCCAAACTAACAAGAAACAAACATTGCTATTTGGGATCCAAAAGGAAACCAGAAATATTTCTAGGGCTGTCCTAAGATGGAGACCAGGGGAAAATGACTTGTTTTTGAGATTGAATTTTATTTAGAGAGTGTCCCCTTCAACAACTGTAGGGAGAAGAGAGAAAGAGTGGCATCTGAGGAACACACTGTGGCAGAAATAACACATCGGGCAGTCTCGGGGGCCAGAGTTGGCCTTGTGTTCAGACAAGAGGACTCTGCTTGTGGCACTCAAGAGGGTAAATATGCAGCTACCTCTGACTTCTGGTTTCCAAGATTTTTGAGGGAAAATGGCCTTGGAAGTAGATGAGACGTCCATTCTTGATTCTCTTTTCTAATTATGTGAAGTGTGGGGATAAAGAATATTGGAAACATAGACCCAGCTGTGCAGAGTGACAGTTCAAACGTTAATGAGGACAAAGAACACCAAACGCAAGAGGAAAGATATTTTAATCTCAAGTGTCTGCACTCTTCTATAGAAGACAGTGAGCAGAAATAATGGAAGAGAAATAATAAAATGAATGTGTCCCTTCTTGTAGTTTCTTTTGGTACCAAAACTCGAGGCAATCACTCAAGAGAAAGCCCTCGAGAAAGAGGGAGGAAGACTGAGTAGGTAGAGCTGTAGAATTTAGAGGGTGTAGACTAATCAAATGAGAGTAATGCCTTTTCCTTACATTATGCAACAGGGGAGTGAGTTTAAAGGGACTGTGTGAGGAAAGGGAGATGTTATTTGATGGGGAGAAAGAAGCAGGTAAGTACTTATATCCTTCTGTTCCCTTCTCTCCTTCCGGCACCCTTTTCCTTATCTCTCGGCCTTTCTCCTTCACACAATTTTAGAAATAATTCCAGAGCCTGAACAGCTTGGGAGCTGCCCACAAAAGTATTTGAGGAGCTGGAATCTCGGGCATTAAAAATAATTCAGACTATTCTCTTCGTGTGTCATAGACACAGCTTGAACGACAGAACAAACTTCCTACAGAAATGCAGATCCATTTTGTCTAGTTACTTTAGTAGCTAAAGTTTGGCTGGTTACATCATGTCCTATTTTTAGTTAGACATCAGTGTAACCATGGAAACTGCTTTTGCTGAAAAACTCTCACACTATTTCCTTCGAAATTAGCCATAGAGAAGAAAACCTTTGTAGGAAACTAATAAGGAATAAATGAGTTAGATTCAAGGGGGAAAAAACCAACTTAATAGGTCACAATAACATTTATATGCACATAGACACTTATACATGTCTTTGGGGGCAGAGTTACCACTCATAGGCTTATATTTATATATAAAAACACTTGAATTTTTACATTATTTTTTGAATGGCAACAGCCTGAGCGCATGACAAAGTGTAGTTTATTACAATGGTACAGCATTGCATATAAACCTGAAAGGAAGCCTGCCCCTGAGGGACTGGGGACCATGGTTTCCTAGCAACAAGAGATATTGGAAAGTTTTGCAAGATAATCTTTTTGACCAATTGGGAACTTGCTGGGATGCTTGCAGTAAGTGTGAAGAGAACAATTCGCTATACCATAAAAAACTGAACTAGTGCCCCTAAACATTGCCATGGGAGGAAAGATGGCTAGTCAGATGACTCTGGAAGGTAGAGATACTTAGTACAGTTTTGTGGTTCTACCCTGTGGTAGGCAGGGTGGCCACCCACAAAAATGTCCATGCTCTAATCCCTGGAACCTGTGAATATGTTACATTATATGCCTAAAGAGACTTTGCAGATGTAATTACGGTCATGGACCTTAAAATAGGGCTATTATTCTGGATTATTGGGTGGGCCCAGTCTAATCCCATGAGCCCTTAAAAGCAGAGAGCTTTCTTGGCAGGAGTCAGACAGATATAGCAGAAGGAGAAATCAGAGACGTTATGAGCACAAGAACAACTGACTTGCAGTTGTTGGATTGAAGATGGAGGGAGTCATGTGGAAACTGTGAGAAGGAAATAAATTCTGCTAACAACCAAATGAGCATGGAAAGAGCCAGGAATTGTCCTTGAGAGTTTCCAGATAGGAGCCAGGCTGACCGACAACTTGATTGTAGCCTCTTGAGACCCTAAACACAGTACCCATCCACGCATGCTGGAATTCTGACCTACAGAACGGTAGGACAATGAATGGGTGCCTAGACTATGAAGTGTGTGGTAATATTCCTATAGCGATAGGAAACTAATACATACCCCAAAACTGCAATGCTAGGAATGCTGCGTAATAGTGAATCTTCTTTTCCATTGGACCAAGAGGCCAAGAGAGAAGTTCTTTGGGTGTCCTTTAAAATTTTATCATTTATCAAAAGCCTTGAAAAGTTCATACCCTTTAATAAGCAATTATGTTTTAGGAATATATATCTTAAGGATGAAGATCTATGTAAAAGTTTCTAATGTTTCTAATGTTGTGTATCCTAGCACAGTACTGGAAATGACCTAAAATTTTGGCAATATGGTTTTGGTTAAATAAATTATGGAACATCTGAGAGAATATTATGCTTCATTAAAGTTATGCTGCGTAAAAATATTGACTGATCTGGGAAATTGCTCATGTTGTATATAAGTTAAAAGGGGGGAGAATAATTGAAAAAATACATATACATTAAAAAGGGCTAGAAGCCTGTTCAAGTGTTCAGCGCTGTTTCCCTCTGGGTGGTGGGAATATATGTTTCTTTTTTTTAATTCAACACATTCTATGATAAATATATAACTTTTGTAATTAAAAGAAGTCCTAATAAGTGTCATTAAAATCATAAAAATAAATAGAAGAGCTTGATACTGCGCAGTATTGCTGGTAAGGGAGCAGTTTAAAGCTGTGCATCAAACAGAGCTTCTTTCAAAAGTTCACCATATTGCTGGCTTGGAAATGGGGCTCTATGCCTTCAGCTCCCTCCTATGTCTAATTATTTTTCATCAAGCCTGGTTTAGGAGTGCACCTGGAGCTTTCTTTTCTATTAGATAGGATTTGCGCTGTTGCAAGTACAGAAACCTGATTCAAAGCAGACAAGTCTCAAGTAATGACAAATCCAGGAGTAGATTCTGGCTTCAGGTAAAGCTGGATCCAAGTATTCTAGAAATGGCTTCATGGCTCCACATTTCTCTCCAACTCTTGTACAGGCTTTTTCTCTAGCCCAGCAGGGAGACAGTGCTGACAGTAAAGTCTAGGACTCTGATTAGACTGGTCATAGGAACTAGGGAGCTGGGTATTCTGAAAGGCCAGACCTATGGCGAGGTTAGCCTTGTCGGAATCACATGGAATAGCTTTTCTAGAGGACATAGGGGTTCTTTTAGCAGAAGAAGGGAGATGAGATACTCAAAAGGAAAATCAAGAGCCATCCATCAGAAAATCTGTGCAGAACCCAGGCTTGGGACAATGGGACAACCACAGTCCTCATTTGACAAAGACTCAGAGTCTACTCCTTGCCCTCCCAAAGCGGGCAACTACTTTTAAAGGAAGCAGGACTTTTCTTCATCTCCAGCCACTGTGTGGGCCATTACGACCATTGGTTTCATAGTTTCCATCTTTGCCCTTGTACTTCAACACTTCTGAAACTCGAGGAAAATTCTTTCTACATTTGAGGAACACCATGCCATGTCACATTAAACACAGTTCATACTATAGCAAGGGCTGTATCTTTGGGCTTCTTCCTAACCCATGATGAGTTCCTTGCTATTCTAGCCCAGTGTCTGGCTCATGGTGGGAGGTCTGCAAACAATTGTTGAATGAATGGAGGTTTCTGACTTCTGAAGTTGGGGTAAATAGTTGACTCTCGTCTTTGTTCAGGTCTTAATCTCATTGTCACAGGATCTTTCCTGCCAACCCTACCATCTTCTTCACAGAAGCTCCCAGCAGGTTGGGGCATCTCCTGCATTCCACGAAACCCTGATTTTGTAGGTCGTCATTCAGATTATGGTCGCCATTCAAACCTTACAATATCCATATCATCAATTATCATGAATTGTCTAATCTTCTACAAAATAGAAACCTTCTACTTTTCCATGCATCGCCCCTCTATATAGTCCTCAGCTACTGAATATGTCTATGGAATTTTGAAGAAAACATTTTGATACTGCAATAAACTCTTACTGGTCTTTGAGGGCAGAGGCAGAGTCCCTGAGCTAGGAAGAGAGGCTGAGGGGTCTGTCAGATGGCCTCTAGATATCCTGACGTTCTAACCTTATTTATATTTCTTTACAGCTGTCATTATATTTCTGGATCTTTTCTACTATCAGAAACATTGTGCATTATGGGCCCTAATATGCAAGGCGGTAAACAAACAGGAGTAAATGAGGAGCAGAGTGTTCGTTCTATGGTATACATGTTGGATAATGACCTGCACTGCTGCAGAGAGCAGGGCTGGATGACCTCTGGTCTCTTCCACTTAAATATTCTTTGTTTCTGGTGTTCTGTGAGGATCTTTGCACAAAATCTTCTTGGACTGGCAGCAATTGTCTTGCACTTTTTTGAACACTCTTGAAAAATACTCTTGAGTGTATGAAAAGGCCTAGAAATCAGAGGCAGTATGTACTCTCAGATTATTATCCATTCCTTGACTTCTCTTTGGAGGATACTTTGTAGGTAATTACCAGAACAAATCACTGAGTGCCTGGGGGACCCCCGAGGCAAAAGCTGTCCCTAGACAGAATGGTACAATAGGCAAAGTTGTCATTTGGTGCGTTTGGTTTGCCCTACCTCATCCCCACTTTCCGTCTCTAGTTTTCCTATGGCTTTATGCTACCCTCCTCCCCAACACCCCACTCTCTAGAACCATCAGCTATACACTCTGTTAACACATAAGCCAGTCTTGCCCTGATCTCCTTCCTAGTAAACATGGATTCATGCTATATTCCAGTCCCTTAGGCACCCTTCTTGAATGATAGCTCTTTTTGAGAGACAATTAATTCATCTAGCAGTCGTATTTATGCTATGAATTAGTGTTTCCTATATCATTTGCAGGTTAGCAGGGGTTCTTTGGAAGTAGCGTGTTAACATGCTGAAGCCTGATCAAAGCCTAAAGGATGTTTTACTTCAAGTTACATTTTACACACTACTTTCTTTTATCAAAATTATCTTAAGGGAGTACATTATACTTGATATGTCCATTCCCTGTCGTACTCTCTTCTTTGAATTTACTTCCTGCTATTTCCCAGTTACTTGGCTCTTAAAAACCACCATCAGCCACCTAATCACCAAATTCTCTTTGTTAAACCTATTGACCTGCTCCTTATGTTAGACAATGCCTCCTACCCCAGTCTCCATCCTCCTTTTGCACTCCACTAGTTCCCTTTCTCCTTCTCTGATGAAATCCTGCTCTCATTTACTGGCTTCTCTTCCTTTGTTTAAACCCTTAAAATGGGTGCTCTCACAAGAATTACTTAGACTTCTCTTTCCTTCTCCCTAATCCTTCCAGCTAATCACAGAACCCTCAGCCCAACATCTGCTGGATCTCAACTCTGTTGCCATTGCTTCCATTTAACCTTGTGTTACTCTTCTTGAAATTCTGCAATAATTTCCCATCTCTAGTCACTTCCCCTGCAAGTCTGTCTCACACACAACCTTAATTATCCATTCTTGATATTCCTTCTATGTTTCAAGTGTTTTTGTTTCTCCATTCTTATTCAAGAGTCTACGACATCATTTGTACCTTTCTTTGAAGTCATATCCTTTCATTATTCTCTTTCCTTTCTCCCCTGAGTCTTCACCTCTCCAATAAACACCAATCGAGAGAGCCCGGTGGACCCCTCATATTCCATTACTGCAAACAACTCCTGTATTAGTTCCCTGAGGTTTCCATAACAAACTACCACAAACTAGGTGACAAAAACCTCTAGAAATTTATTCTTTCAAAGTTCTGAAAGCCACAAGTCCAAATTCAAGCTGTTGGCAGGGCTGCACTCCCACTGAAGGCTCTATAGAAGCATCCTTCCTGCCTCTTGAAGCTTCAGATGTTTCTGGTGTTTCTTGGCTTGTGGCAGCACCACTCCATCCCTTGCCTCCATCATTACATGGCATTTTCCCCTTTGTCTCTCTGAGTCTTCTACTTTTCTGTCTCCTTCTACATCCTGTCATTGGGTGTAGGGCCCTCCCTAAACCCAGGATGCTCATCTTGAGATCCTTAATTTAATCACTTCTGTAAAGACCCTATTTCTGAAAGTCACATTCATAGGTACTAAAGGTTAGAACTTGGACATATCTTTGGGAATGGGGGCCACTATTCAACTTGCTACATCTCCCGCCTCTGAATCTATTCCTTTATAATAACATCATTTCCTCATGGCATTTCAACTTGTTTAACTCCAACCCAGTTTTGAAACCGAACCCAAATTCCAACTTTTCCATGGAACGTCCCCAGAATCCCCTAGAATTACTCGTTTCAAACTCTCAGATTACCTTGTACCTCCCCAATAGAATTTACCATAATATGTCTTGAGGCAGAAGTATTTATGAACCTATGGATCTTTCTTCTGAGTAAGACTTTCAGTTTTTGAGGGCAAGACTATTTCTATGGCTCCCAGCAGAAATTTCCAAGTTGGAACCATTTATGCATTAGTTGAATTGAATGAAATGCAAAAGCATGGCTCTTGTGTAGGGGACTTCATGTCCATGGATGAACAGTGGGGATCTCTATAGGCTGAAAGGGGCTGTGTTTTTTTCTGCCTTATCCAGAAGGAGCTTTCAGGAGAGGGGTACAATTTAAGGTAAAGTAGCTAAGCAATCCCTGAACCCAGTACTGGGACTTTTTTTTTAAACAAAAATGAAGCAGACTTGTAATTCATAGACTGCTAGGAGCTCAGTGGTCTTGCAGTCCAATCATAAAGATAAGGGTATGATTTGCCCGATGCCATATAGTGGCTGCATGACACAGTCAGGAATGGAGAGTCCAGGTTTTCTCACACAAAACCTAAAGAGTAGTTTCTTCAAGTATTTTCCTGTTGCGATATAGCCAATTTAATCTTTTTTTCTGTCAACCCCTACACACTCTAATTAATAGCAGCGATGACAAGATTTACTTTGTTGTAAAGAAGCTTTGGATTCTTGAATGCCTTGGGCATGAATGTCCTAAATTGGAAAATAACTAAGTACAAATAACATTGAGATGTATTTCTCATATTTTTAATGTAGAAAATAGCCAGTTTGTTCTTCATCTCATCTTTTCAAATTCTCACTAATAAGCAAAAGTCATGTGTTCATTGGGTTTTGTGGTCATTAGTGTGAATCCAAAAGGTTGTACTCTAATTGCTTACACCTAGCGAAAAGCACTCTGTTGACCAAGTTGCAAACCAGCTTCCTTAGCGACAAAGCAAATCTCTAGGTCAAAAGCTTTCACTACTTTTTTTTTTCCTTTTTCTGTAATTCTTAGATGTGTTGTTACCAACATGGGAATCATTAGAACCTATTCTTTTGAAATTACATATGCTCGTTATAACTGTTTTCAGTATGAAAAGTCAGAACCCAAGATTTCTGCTTGATTTGTAAAATTATGTATTTGGAAATCTTGGTAATACAAAAATTAAATCCCATTTAGTTATGCATTTAGCAAATCACCTTTTATGAAAAAAAGAATAAAATTGGGTTATCCAAGAAAAACTGGGACATGCGGTTACTGCACTATGCTTTATCAGCCTTACAAAAAGCTGTAGATAAATAATACATATATGCACTCAAGAATATCCTAAAAATAGGGCTAATCATAGAATTAAGTGAGACCATAGAATGATTGATGAGAAGTTGAAAGTAATCCTCAGAGTTCAGGGAATTGGATAATCTCTTATAATCCCTCATAATCTTGTGGTATTAAAATGTTGTTAATATCAACAATAATATTAGTGATAACTAATATTTACTGAGCTCTGGCTATACGCCTAATCTATGCTACTGCATTAGTAGAATCTACTATCCTAATAACTTTATGTCTATTCACTTAGTCCTCAAAATAGACCTATGACATAGGTTGTAACAATAAAGTAGGTACTAATATTACCACATTTTACGATTTTACAGATGAGGAAACCAAGGCACAGAGAAACGAAGTAACATGCCCAAAGTCACACAACTTAACAAATGGCAAAGCACAAATGGACTGAGGTATTTAGGCTCCAGAACCCATTCTTTTAACCTCTGTTTCATCATTAAAATCTACTTACATGTCACCATATGTTTGGCTATACTCGTATATAATGTAATGAAATGTAAGGTACACTGGGAAGACTGGTTAAAATGTCTCTTCAGAAGAATGTGTGGGTGACTAGGATGTGTGTATTCATTTTCTGGCTAAGGGCTATTTGGAAAGGTACATACAGGGGAAATCCTTTTCTTTCTCTTGTCTTTTTCCAACCCCCTAGAATGGCTGGGTCGTTTGACAACCATACATGCAAACAGAACACGAAAAGTTTGGGCAGGTGCTCTAGTTTCTGGCACCACGTGGACGGAACATGGCTGAGCTGTTCCACCATGAGGTCAGGGGCTCTGGCCCCAGGCAGGAGCAGTAAGACAATGGGCCCTGGGTTCTTGGTTCCACTCTAATGGTTGTTCTTGCCCCTCCTCTTGTTTTTCTAATCCTTTCTACTTCCAGCACATGCTGGAGTGACCTCATCACGGAGAGCAGGAGGAGGAGCCTAGTGAGTTAGTGATCAAGTGTGAAATGATGATGCTCTGGGCCTGTCTTCTTCCAGAGAACTCTGCCACTCTTCTTTCCTCTTCCTCTTCTCATACCGAGGGTTCAAGTCAAAGGCTTATGATTCTGCTGAGTTATATATTCCTTTTTCAGTGTCAAGCAGGTTGATCTTTTTCTTTGGTGATGTGCATGATCCAGGTGAGCATAGACTTGCCTCATCGAGGATGCGTTATCAGCAAAGTCATGATTTAGAGTTGTCTGGAGCTCTGCGATGAGGTAAATCTGTGTGGTAGGTCAGGCATGTCTCTCTCACCTCTAGCCTTCAGGAATTGTTTCCTATTGTTTCGTCAGTGAGGGAGCTAGTCTGTCAGTGAGCTAGTCATTTTTACTCTGGAATTCTTTATGATCCAGGGACACTGCTATTTATTCAAGGGCTATCATGTGTCATGTGGTCTACATGCAATTGTTTCTTTTATGTCTTATAACAACTCTGTAAGATAGACATTATCACCCCATTCTCAGATATGGAAATAGAAGATTTGTGAGGCAAAATCAGAGAGCTAAAGCAGTTAAATTGGGATTTGAGTCCCAGTTGCGCTGACTCCAAAGTCAGCATAGTTTCCAGGTGCCATTGTCATGGGGGTAACATGCGTGCTGAGGACAGAGTCTGAATGAGAAGGAACTGAGACTTTCAGTAAAGTTTTGGATGTCAATCTGATGATTCTTTTGAGGAATCCTTGTCCTGAAATTATGGTACAGAAGTAGTGACTTGGCATTCATCTGTGGATAAGCTGTCCTGGTAGTCTAGCACAACTAGTCTTGTTCTACATGAAGCGAGAGGCCCCTCCCAGGAAACACAAGATTGGTACATTTCAGACAAGCTGTAACTCTTACAGGCAGGGATGACCTATCAGTTAAGGACATCTCTGTCCACGCAATTGATTGCAGTTGACAACAGATACAAACAGGACTCTTGTTAATGAATTTGCTAATAGTTGTTTCCTGTTGACTCACATTGGTCAAAGTGTAGTCACTGACTGTCTGAATGCTCGACCTTTTGAGTGATGTGACACTGGCGCTGCTAGACAGGCACCATATCTGGGAATTTCCCTAACCGGGGTGGCTGTTGACTAGATACCTTTCCTCTGCTCTTCAGTCCCAGTACTCTCCCCACTGGGGAGGTCATTCAAATTCCATTGTTTCATTATCCCTTCTATGCAAGTAACTTCCAAACTGGCATCACCTCTGCTGCATTTCCTCTGCTGCATGGTTTTATACCCCCTACCTACTGGATATATATCCAATTGGACATCTCACAGTCACGTCAAGCCCAGAATTTCTAAAACCCCGAATTGTCTCCCATCAAAGCAAAGTCTTTCTCCCAAACAGCACACCTGCTGGTAAATCAACAGAGCTAGTCATTTTTACTCTGGAATTCTTTATGATCCATCTTTCTTCTTTATCCCTTACTTTTCTTTATCAGCAAAATTTCTGGGACCTATTTCTTCATCTTGATTTCCACAGACATCATTTTGCCCTGCGATGGCCTGACTCCTGCCCTGGTCATCCCCAATTCTCCTGCACCTGCAGACTGGTTTCTAGCTTCATTTTATCTTGATTTCTAGGCAAAGGAAAATTAAAGAACACTGAGTTAATTGTTTTCCTCCCCCCCAGAAGCAAGCATCATAGTTTTAATCATGCATTTGAAATTTTTTTAAATTAATTTTTTATTAGCCAAGTAATATGTGAATATTCTCCTTGTAATAATTAGAACATTACCATTAAAGCTAGAGTTTCTATTGACCCTCCCTGCTTTGCCCCGAGTGTATTCCTAGTTTGTAGCCTTCCATATCTTTTCTTAAGCATTAACACACTTCCATGTATTCATATAAAATACTATTGTTTTTTTTCCGACACAAATGATCACATATAAAAGTATACCATACATACTTTATGATATGCTTTTTTTACTGAATGTCTATGTATTCAGTAAATATTTATTGGGTAACTGCTAGGTGCCAGGCACTGTCCTATTACTAGGAACATATGGGACAACCAACAGAGGAAATCAAAATCCCTGAGTTCATGGAGTTTACATGGGCAATCTATTCATGTGGTATAAACAGATATATCTCATGCTTTTCAAAGACTATGTAGTATTCCATAGTGTGGGCATGTGGAGTTTATTTAGCCATCCCTGTATCGATGGACATTTACATTGTTTCCAGTGTTTGGCTATGACAATACTATCATGGGCATCCTCATATGTGCCTCCTTGGGCACATGGCATGTCTCTCTAGGGTAGATTCCAGGAGGTGGAACTGCTGTGCTGAGTGCCCTCCAAAGTGGTCCCAGCACTTCCAGCAGCAAGTACGAGATGGCTCACTCTTGCACCTCCTTGCCAATACATTTTATGCATTTTATTCATCTCATGAATGCAAAATTACATCTCTCTGTCATTTAATGTCAATCAAGTTTTCATAAAATTCCCATCTACACACTGTTGTGGGTTAAATGTATAGATTGAGTTAAATCACGACAGCCCTTTATTTTTTACAAATTTTGATGGGGAAAGATAATGAAGGATAATGCAGGCCAAAAAAAAAAAGGATAAAAGTGACCACAAAAAATAAAGTAGCTATCTTTGGTCTCCCTTTGCCTTCTTTGTGGTTAGGTTTTATGGTCCTAAAGCTCTACTGTGACCCAAAGATCAGCCTTCCTGGTGGTCCTCTCTGATCTTCCTTCTGGCTTGTTTCTCTATGTCTGAATCTAGCCCAGGAGAGAACACATGTGTGTTAACTAGAAAAGCCAGACGGAGGCTGGTACAGGAAAATACAGCACACACAAGGTCACTATGTAGGAAACTACTGTGCTGAGCACAGAGGAGGCCCCACTCAATGTTGGGTGAGTGAATGGATTCGTCATGAGTGATTCAATGTGTCAAAGTCTAACGGAGGAGGCCAAGAGTAGGGAGAGTGAAAGTGGAAGAGAGAGCAGGAGCCTGATCCCAAAGAGCCTATGACATACTAAGAATTTGGCCTTGACCTTATGGACAATGGGAAGCTCTTCCATGTTTATTAGAACTCACCTATAAAACTGTTTGTTGTCTGGGTCTTATTGTTAAAGTCGGGGGAAAGCACTTTTTAGAGAAATCTCCTCCTGGTATTAAGATCACTGAATTAGGACTATATGGTGGTTTGATGAACACCAATTGGAGCAAAGGGATGAGGATAGCTTTGAGGGCGTATATAATTGTATGAACAATTTGTTTGTTCAACAAATACTTACTGGTGCTTGCTATGTGCTAGGCACTTTTAATTGCTGAAGATATCAACTGCACACACAGAAAATAAAGTCTCTACTATCATGGAACTTATATGCCAGCAGAGGTAGGGATGGGGGATGGGGGGACAGATAGCAAACAACCAACCATGGGCTATGTCAGGTGGTAGGTGCTATGAGAAAAGCTCCAGTAAGGAAAAGGCATTGAGAGTGATTGGAAGGAAGAGTGAAAGTGGGCAATGCAGATGTGAGGGTGGGAACATTTAAGGTAGAGGGAAAAAGTGCAAATATCCTGAGGCCAGGTGTGCTGGGCATGTTCAGGGAACAGATATTTATGGGACACCTGCCGTGCACCATCCTTGAGTGCTAGAATAGAAAGGGCGGCAAGATTGCTGCTCTTATGAAGAACACCTTCATGATATACTATCTTTTATTAGTTTCTCTCTTAGAGGGTGTATTAGTTTGCTAGGCTGCCATAACAACGTACACAAATTGGGCAGCTTAAACAACAGCAATTTCTTTTCTCACACTCCTGGAGACTAGAAGTCCAAGAGCAGGATGTCAGCAGGGTTGCTTTTGTCTGAGGCCTCTTTCCTTGGCTTGTAGATGGCTGTGTTCTCGTGGTGTCCTTACGTGGTCTTTCCTCTGTGTGTGTCCTAATTTCCTCTTCTTATAAGGACACCAGTCATATCAGACTAGGGTCCACCCATATGACCTCCTATTACTGTAACTACCTTTTCAAAGGCCTGATGTCCAAATACAGTCACATTCTGAAGTACTGGGCTTCAACATATGAATTTGGGAGTGGGGGGACAATTCAGCCCATAACAGAATTACATTATTTCTAAGTTAAGAATAATTATTGGTCCATCTGCCCATGGTCCCCTTTCATTTTTCCAAACTTCTATTTGTCTTTTAAAACTCAACTTACTCCTCAACTTCAGGCGCTTCTTCTTAGCCTGTCTGATGTGCTGCCCCACCCTGTCTATGACCATGAAATCCATGCCTGGCTCAGTAATAGCCCCTATTGTATTTTAGTATAATCCTCTGCTTGTTTATTCCTGTCCCCAACCAGTCTGCAGGCTCCTTGCCATGGATGGCACTGGGTCTTTGGTGCTTTGGATCCCCACTACCATTTTCTGGTACATCACAAGTGTTCCACGCAGATCTTTGCTGAAGGAATGTATACATAATCTGAATCCATATCAGGTCACCTCCACAGGCTGGGAGGACCATCCCACATTGTCCCTCTAAGGAAAGCCCAAGAGACTGTGGGAGCAGCTGATGGAAGAATGTCAGGCTGGAGGAACCTTCTTGAGAGTATGTCTCTGGTCTTCTCTCCCATTTCATATGCTGTGTAGATAGCTGGCCTTTTAAACTACTCCCACTCACAATCCCCCATCCTCAGAGAAACGAATTCCTCACTACGAATATGGGTGTGTCTCTGAGCGAGGGCCTGTCTCTGAGCGAGATATCAACTGCAAAGGACTTGATTTGTGATCTCCCCTCACTGATGGGGAAGTGTGGCTTTGGATTGGAATGCCAGACATGGATGCTGATGAACAAGGTGGCATCTTCTCGCCTTCTAGTCGCAGGAGGCTTCTTACTACTTCTTCAGGAAGTAGCTACTTTACATCATTGTGGGAGCTTGAAGGACTCCTAGTCCTTCAAGTAGTTGGTTGTAGTTTTAATGGTTTTCCTGGCTGCGCTTATCTATGTCTTTGAGTGTGGCTGGAAGTTTTACTTAGAAGGAAGGAAGGAAGGAAGGAGAGAGGGAGGGAAGGAAGGAGGGAGGGAGGAAGGAAAGGGAAGGGAAGGGAAGGAAAGAAGGAAGGAAGGAAGGAAGGAAGGAAGGAAGGAAGAAAGAAAGAAAGAAAGAAAGAAAGAAAGAAAGAAAGAAAGAAAGAAAGAAAGAAAAAAAGAAAGGGAAAAAAAGAATTGCTCCAACAGATGATTGGCTTGCCTCTGAGAAGTTATCAGTATGAGGTTGTGTGTTTTTTATTTGTTCTCTTTTAAGATGAGGCCATCTCTTGCTTGCAGTGGTGATTGCCATTTCTCTGGGCTTACCATGGAGGGTCTGTGAGGATGTTTTATTCCAGTGAACAGCTCAGTAATTGGAAGTGTTCAGAGTGAGAGGAACCAGTGACAGGAGGAAGGGATTAGCCATTGAGGGATAACTTGGGAGTGGGGGCAAAGGAAGGATGGGAAGGTTATTAAAAATATCACAGAGGAGGATGTTTTTAAAGAAGCTCCAATTTTGATGGTCCCACAACAAAGTTAAAATGGCCATTATAAATCATCTGCCTGCTATAAGATGTTTGAACTTCGAGTGGGTCTTTTTTTTTGCGCATAGAAGGTCTTGATATCCGAATGTGTCTATATTGCATTACTCTATAGGCAGTCCCTAATGATGAATGAACTATGTTCCCAAAGTTGGGTATCAGATTGGCTGGTGAACTATATAAACTTAGTTTTCTCCACCAAAGGGCTACCCTGCTACTTCACATGTGCACAGTGGAGGCAGGTTTCTGATTTCAAACTATGCTTCCATCACTTAGTGCTTGTGGCTCTTGGAATGAGTCATTTTGTTTAAGTGTCAGTTTTTTCATGGGTGAAATGGGAATAATAGTAGCAATTCTTACCTCATGGAATTTTGTCGGAGTGAGAAGATCCAGGAGAAGTGCTTCCTGGCTGACACTTAGAACAGTCCCTTTGGGCCAATCACTGCATTCTTCTGCCTCTATCTTGTCAACTCTCCCCTGCCTTCCTCTCTATTTGAATCCCCATTGCACATGGATGGGACATTTGCACTCAGAGAAGTCATTTCCAGAATGCACCTTGTCCAAGAGACAAGACCATTGAGAATCTTGCTTTAAGTTATAAAACAGTAAGCAACCTGGATTGTCTTTCCATTTCTCAAAAATAGTAGCTTGATCCTTGATAAAACCCCTGTGAGGATGTTCACGACCTTGTGCCTGACCAAGCATGGGCCTTTAACAGAACTGGCTCTGAATGGTTCTGTAGCAGCGGTTGGTGTCACTGAGCCATGGGATGCAGCAACTCTTACAACACTGGATGTTCATTTAATCTTCTACTCCAGCTCCTTCCCAGGGGCCCAGTGACATCTCCTTCCCATAAAGGGCCGTTAACATCTTGGGACCAGACGCATTAGGAAGAAAGCTGGCTATCCAGGACTGAGCCACAAATCGCATTCACACATTGGAAAACATTTCTTACTACAGAAAACTGGGCACCTTCTGAGCTCAAAGGAAGATCTAGAATTCATGAGGCAGAGAGGTGGGGGGAGGTTTCTTCTAAACCTTTTTTCCAATTTCTCATACCCCATCCCATGTCCTTTCTTTTTTTCACCTCCAAAGAAACCAAGGCTAACCGTGTCTGTAGAATTATTGAGCTTTTTTGTTTGAATTCATTTTCAGGAATTATTGACCCACTAGAACTTAATGACACTTCAGAGTTGAGGCCCTTTGTGTAAATCCTTCATCCTTTGCAGATTAACAGCCAGATGGGATCGGAAAGGGCTCCAATGTCCAAATGCTAAAATCTATACCAGACTTTCAGCTGAAAGTTACTGTTCCTGCATACTAGCTTGATTCTTAAAAAACTGGAACAACGAAAACAAAATTTAACTGATGTCCCTTTCCTTTCTTAAAAAATATATGTTTTGAGCAAACAGACTGATCAACTGACTGAAAACCAGAACATGAACTCACAGCTCTGTCCCATAGGTTCCTTATTCATGGCCTGTGAAATCTGATCCTAACAGACTGAGTGCATATAGTGCAGCCACAGCCACTGAAAGCAGACATTATTTTAACTTAATCCATGGAAAATAGGGAAGAGTGTACTCCTAGGTTCCATCTAAAAAGCCATCCCTCGATTGCTAGATTCCGAAGTGTAATTTTAGTTTGAATATTTTAGTAGAGACCCCTTCACCCCTCCCCTCCAAAAAAGGAGAATGATACGGTGAATTTGTTTACTTTCAGCCAGTTTCTGATGAAACTATGAGATTACTAATTCAGTGCATGGCTCCTGTGGGATTAGGTGTTGGGAGATGGAGGAAGGGGTGCAGCCTTACCCTGGGAGCCCATTTCTCTTTAAAATTAGCCCAAATGCACAGCCCGGGCCTTGTGTGACATGCACAGCTTGAGCTGGTGCCGTTATTACCCAATCAAGGCATCTGCCCATTTTAATCCTTCAATGCAGAAGAGACAATTCCACCATCCCACATAATATGTACCAGCTGAATGGATCCCAATTTATCAGGAAAACTATAAATTGCAGAACACCAGGCAGAAACTAAAGTAATAAACCCTGTGATCTCTGTACCATACATTTTAGGCCGTTATTTAAGGTCTCCAAGGAGATCGGTGCCATAAAAACCATTTCTCAGGAATTCTGCCAGCTATAGGAGCACGCTGCAACTGTTCGAGCTAATATATTACAACTTGTTTATCGCACTCCCAAAGCACCCTTAGCATCAGCAGCATTACCAAGGGAGGGGAAATGATGCACATACCCTCTCAATAGGCAGCCAGATTTTTGTTTCCTATGTATACATGAGAAAGGATGCTTTTCTTTTTTCTCATCCTCTTACTACTCTGTACCCTCTCCCCAGAAATACCTCCTGAGCTGAATGGAGACAGAATAGGGCCCCTATTAATCTTCATACCTCCTTGGGAGCCTTTACCACTTTCAGTGCGAAGATAATGTGCAGCTGTGTGGAGAAGGTTGTGCTGAATTTTGAATTTCACAAAGCATCCATGTGGCCTCGGGCAGGTTATTTAACTGCTTTGAGCCTTAGTTTCCTCATCTGTGTTTATGTTTGTTTGTTTGTTAAGGAATAACAATGCCTCTTGTGAGAATTAAATGACATAACAGATGTAAAGAGCCTCTTACAGTGTCTGGTGTACAGCAGAGACTTGAAAACTGTTAGTTGCTTTTACCTAATTAGTTGGTGCAATGAATAGAATACAAGATACCAATTTGCTACTTTTATAAGAGTTGACTATATTGGAAACAAGATCTTAGTGTATGAATTCTGGCTATTCGCCTACTAGAAAAATCCTGCTAGGGTGCTATTAAAGGTAATGTCCATGTATTAGTTTGCTAGAGCTGCCATCACAATGTACCATGGACGGGGTGGCTTAAGCAACAGAAATTTATTCCCTCAGAGTTCCAGAAGCTAGAAGTCCAAGATCAAGGTATAAGCAATATTGGTTTCTTCTGAGGCCCCTCTCCTTGGCTTGTCATGGCCGTCTTCTGCCTGTGTCTTCACATATCTTCCCCCTGTGCATGTCTGTGTCCTAATTTCCTCTTCTTATTAGGACACCAGTCATGTTGGATTAAGGTCTACCGTAATGACCTCATTTTCCCTGAATTGTTTCTTTAAAGATCGTATGTCCAAATATAGTCACATTGTGAGGTACAGGGGGGTTAGGGCTTCAACATATAAATTTTGGGGGAATGAAATTCAGCCCACAACACCCCTTAGCTTGCCATCTCTGTTTTAGCAATGGAAGGGGGATAGAGAGAGCCCATGTGATTCTACTTAAGGAGGTGTTATGTGGGTCTAGGTGAATTATGTGCTCATTATAATCTTTCAAAGCATGAAGTGAATTTGGAAACTTACCCATTATATATTGTTTAACACATGAAACAAATCTAGCTGGTATAGAAGTTTCAATAAAAACATTCTTATCTTCCGATGTCCTCTGCTTAATTGGCTGCCTAGGAAGAACTTAAGGGAAAATGTCAAGCCTTCCCAGTAATGGATTAGCAATATGATGACTGTGAAATCCTTTAGGTTGCCAAGAAGTCATTTCCCAGTTAATAGAGCTGGTAGTTATCTCATGTGCTGTCATAGTTGGTTTCTCCTGTGATGGATAACAGCTGGATCATAGAGTTGGACATCTGCACTGTGAAGAGGCTCTGTACCTCAGCATCAGATTTGCTTCCCTGCTCGAGGGACTGAGGCTTGAGATCCCAGAGTGGCTTCTTATTTCCCTGGGTTCAGTGTAGCAAGCCAGGGCAGGGAGGAGCCCAGTAGCCAGATCATGCAGGCTGGGTCTGGGGAGATGTATTAGTTTCCTATTGTTGCTGTAACAAATCACCACAAACTTAGTGGCGTCAAACAACACACAGTGATTCCCTCTCATTTCTGGAGGTCAGAAGTCCTAAATCCATTTCATGGGGCTAAAGTCAAGCTGTTGGTAGGCTGGTTCTTTCTGGAATCTCTAGGGGGAGAATCTGTTTCTCTAACTTTTCCAGTTTCTGTAGACAATCTATAGTCCTTGGCTAGTGGCTCCTTACTCCATTTGTGAAATCAGTACTATGGTGTCTTTAAGTCTCTTTCTGATTCTCCGACCTTGCTTCCATTGCCACATCTCTCTCACTCTGACCCTCTTTCTTCCCTCTTTCACTTATAAAGACCCTTGTGATTACATTGAGCCCACCTGGATAATCCAGGATAATCTACTCATCTCAAGACCCTTAATTTAATCACATCTGCAAAAATCCCTTTTGCCAGGTAAGGTAACACATTCACAGTTTCTGGGGATTGAGATGTGGACATCTTCCAAGAGGCCAATATTCTTGTCACAGGAAAGAGGCCTGGCAGATGGGCTCTAGGGCTAGAACGTAGGAAGTTCGAAGGCGCTCCAAATTTGAAGCCAAGGGTTCTTAACCTGGCTTGAGGACTTGAGGATGGGGAGATGGGGAGGGGGGGGGGGAGAGAGAGAGAGAGAGAGAGAGAGAGAGAGAGAGAGAGAGAGTGTTTTACAAAGATAGGGTTCAGGAGGCCCATGAACTCCCATTCATTCATTCATGCATTCATTCCTATGAAAGTGTCCCTCTCTTTAGATTTGCAAAGGTACTTTTTACTTCTCCTAGGTTAAGACCTGTACTTCAAGCCTCTAACAAAAGAAAGAGCAGCAGCACCAGAACCCACAGATCTCAGAGCTCCCTTAAACCACTTTCTCTGAGTGAGACACTCTCTGCTCATTGTCACAGTTCTATTTCTTCCTTCCTTCCTTTTTTTTTTTTTTCCTGGCTACTGTTTATTGAGCACCTACCATGAGCAGATAGAGTGATGCATGCTGTATCTGTTGTTTATCTTGTAATCCTTGTGCCATTTGTTAGTATGGGGCTTCCTGCCATAACAAATAAACAACAAAATTGCAGTCGTCCAACACCAGAGAGATTTATTTCTTGTCCCCACAACCCTCTGATACCAGAGCTCTGGTCCCAGGACAGCTTTCTTCACACGAAGGTTTGCTACCCCGGCCCTGTCCATGGTGCTGATCTGCTTCCTCTAGGACTCCAGGCAACTCTACATCCAGTGGCTGGTTGGGGGAAGTAAGTACAGAAGGTTCACCTGCTCCTTAAAAAATCCAGGCCAGAAGAGAAGAGGCACGTGTCATTTCTTCTCACATTTTATTGTCCAAAACATGGAATATTTGGCTACAAAGGGAACTAGGAAACGCAGTGCTGGCTGGGCAGTTTACTCCCAGTAACAACTCACACTTCAAGTTTTGGGGGAGTGAGAGTCTTTGGTGGACAGCTGCCATCTCTTCCATCCTCTGAACAATCCTATTTGCTAAGATTATCTCTATTTGTCAATGAACAAATCAAAACCTAGAAATTTCTAATAACATGACCTGCTTAAGTAATTAGCATAATCAGCTTTCCTGTACAGGTCTGTTGGAATTCTCTGATTGCAAATCCCGTCTTGGAACCAGTTTCTCATGCCAGCACTCACCCTGATGCAATAGTTGTCATCCTCCTTTTCACCTGATGGTCCTTGGAGGGGTCAGCTACCCCTCAAAATCACGGGGTATCAAGTCTCCAACCCTCTTCTGATATGCAGCCAGCTATCAGCTCTTTGTTCTCCATTCTTACCTTTTGCCCTTCTCCTGCCAAAATCTCAGCCCACTGGTGCTGTCCCCATGATCCAGATATTTTCTAACCTTTCAACAACATGGATCCATCATGGTTCATATTCTCAAACCTGTTCCAAAGATGTTGCTAGACATCTAGCCCCAAACACCAACCATCTTTAATTCCTCCCTCTTTCAACCATCCACTTATCCACTTCTGACATTTTTCCTTCACCTACTCTGAGACAGGCACTATGCAATATACTTGGTAGGCATATAACTGATGACTTGGACTTAAGGAACTCATTTTACCTATTTCAGAACCCAATGATTCTGGCATTTATCTTACTCTGTGTTTCTACTGTCAAAGTTTGTAGCTCATGCCTTTAGTCCCTCTTATTGAGAACACAGTAGTTTCCGCTCTGTCTTCTACCGATTTAGCTTTAGTTTAGTTGCTTCCATTTATTGTTGCCTGGTTAATCTTTAGAAAGCAGATTCTTGATTATATCAATTTCCAGTTGATATAATTGTTCCATCTAGATCTTCAATAGCTCCCTATTGACTATAGAAAAAGGTCCAAACTCTCCAGTGTGACATACAGAATCTTCCATGATCTGGCCCCTCTTTATCTTTCTAATTTTTTATCCCATTTCCCCTTTCATGAATCCCATCTTGAACTGAATTTCTTATGGTTCTCTCTATATTCTCCTTCTTTACCTCTCACTTGCATATGTATCTCACACATACCCTTTTCCCCCTTATATTAAAGTCATTGGTTCTGTATTGTCTCTTGTACGAATGAGTCTATTTGTGTACAATAAATATGTGTTGAATGAACAGGACTAGGTCCTAGACTGACCTTTAGCACATTTCAATACCAAACATAATACTTTGTACATTTGTCACGGCAATAAATTCACTGTACATTGTATTATATTTGTTTATGTATGTATCTTATCACTTCTCTAGTTCTTATGGTACTGAGAGCCATACATGATTTACCTTTATCTGCCACTTAACAAACCATCCTCCACCTAAGCGCAATGCCCTGTACATAACAGGACCTCAAAAAATTGTATGTGTGTGTATGTGTGTGTGCATGCATGCATGCATATGTGTTGAATGGTTAGACTCTGCTAGAACATTTTGAGGATTATAGAATATATGTAAGACACCTAGCACAGTTCATGGCCCACAGTAGGTTCTCATCTGGAAACATGTCATGCTAAGGTGTTAATGGATAACTAAGTTGAGCCATTGCTACAGGGGGCATTTAATAAAGAATCTAAAGAGATGAGTGTCTAATTTTAGGGTTCTTGGACCAAGTGGGAGAAGTGTTTGGGGCAAGTTTCCTTTAATTATCCCATGGACAGTGGGTACCCACAGCCTGGAGGCATCCTGTCTGGCCACACTGGAAGCAGCTAATGCCTGCTGGTATTAACACTGTAGAGTAAGGTGCCCTGGCTACTGATGGAGCCTCAGATACTAAAATGGGTGGGACAAGATTATCTATCATTCAGCACAGTGTAGGGCAGAAGTTTGGTTGAGGTATCCTAGCTGGGGTGTGAGTGAGAACTCTGGTGTAGGGCTGCTTGCAATAGTTACTTCTCTGGGAGCTTCTCACAAAGGAAGAGAAGGAGTTAGGGTGCTGAAGGAATATAGAGCTTAACTGTCACCTTGTTTAGTGAGCAGACAGCTCTCTGTGCCCTTCTGATAACCACAAGTGTTCCTGTCCTCTTCATTTGGTGCTAGTCCTGGAGAGCACAGATACAAGCTGGGGGTTGTGTCTTTATTAAAGACATTAGCCACCAAGGGAGCCTGCTCAGAGTTTCACGTGGTTTTCTGCTGAGCAGGAGGCCAGCAAAGTCACCAGACTCCACATGATTTAATTAGAGACAAGATTTCAAGCTTTGTTTGTATTCCCAGGATTTGGCGTGATGGTACAGCTGGGACCCTGGTATCTTGGCTTCCTCTGTTTAGGTAATTGGTACAGCAGGGAGGGCTTTATTGGACCAACGGTAAGATTTCTTTACTGAAGGTTTCCAATACCCAAAATACATTTCACTGACTTTAAATGAGTCACTGGATACAGTCCAGCCAAGAAAGACACATGTCGTACAAACTCTGTTGCTTAAATTCTTCCCTAAGACTTGGAAAAGACAGGATTTGAAGTCCAACACACCCAGCTCTTATATTAGAGATGTAAAGCTGACTCTTCTGTCAGGCTTTTCCATAGCTTTTCTCCTTTGTACATTTCATAATGTTGTCAATCTAAATTATAAGTATAACATAAGAATCCATCGTATCACTAAACCCCTTACTGGCATCTTTCACTTCCTATGTTCTGTTATAACCTAGTCTCATGATTGCTATTACTTTCTCCTTGCCATTGGCCCTCCCATATCCAGATGACCCACTGTTGCTCCAAGTGGAGATGACAGTTTGGGGTCTATGTGCTGTCACTGATCCTTTCTACACCCATGGCAGATGACACTAATTAATTGATCACAGCACACTTTCTCAAAGAGCTGGGTCTCGTGTGTGGTGCTCTACTCAGGAGAGCCCCAGGCAGCCACCACAGATCAGTGAAAATTAGCATATGAGATAAAACCTATTTTCCCAATTAAGAAGTTTCTATTGACTCTTAGAAATGAAAAATGAAGATTTAGCTCACACTCTCTTGTCTCTTGCCCTTCTTCTTCAGAACTTTTCGTTTTTCTCCTGATCGTCTTCGTAACTTTAATACACAGTGGGTCTTCAAATCACATCATTTTGTTCAATGTCATTTCATAATAACATTGATGAGCTGCCATAGGAACTTAACTCTTGTTTATATCAATTAGCCTGTGGTAAAACTGGTTTCATTATACAGTGTTTTGCTTAACGTCATAGAAACCTGTTGATGGTATTACGTGAGGATTTACTGTGGTTAAAGTCTTCTGTTTTGCTCAGTTAAGTTTTTGCAGTATTCTTGGATTTCTCACTTTGTAAGAAGAGGGTAATAGTTTTCTTATTGTTTCTTTCATCTTTTTTCTCTCATTTTACTTTCCCAGGACATTATGATCATGTTGTTAACATTTACATCCTTTCCTTTATGTAGTGTGTCCTGATCACGCTCAATGAGACAGTCAACCCTCACCAATCTATCCTTGTTAGCCCGCTTTATTTCCCTTTATAGCATTTTTCACCGCTTGAAATACTACATATTTATTTTTTAATTATCTACCTCCCCACTAGAATTTACATGTCACAAAAGGAGAAATTTGTTTGTTTTCTTTCGTGCTATATCCCTAGTACCTTGCCTACTGCTGGCATAGTGAATGAGCTGCCTAATAGGTCCCTGCTAAGGAATAAATGAATTCTAATCACGTGCCATACCCGGATTAACTTTCATTGGCAGAACCAGCTCTTCATTCACAAGGAAGTTCTCTTACCCTGCGATATGAAAGGAACATCTCGCCTTCTAATTCACTAGGACATTGAAAACTTCCACTGAAGCCATTCTCCAAACGGGGATCCCATTAAAAGAAATGTCCTGAACTGATGCTCTGTTATTATAGCTTTAAGCTTATAAAGCACATTGGCTTCCTGAGGGAATGGAACCCAGCACAGGCAAATTTTGATGGGAAGGAGAGCATAGAAGGGGAAGTTGCAGAACATGACTTTGCTTAAGGAGGTCAGAGATTGGGAGCTGTGGAATTATGCCGCTCAGAATTTTAAAAGGAGAGATAGGAAAGGAAGAGGAACTTCATCTACTTAAATAGTTCTTGTTGGACTGACTAACAGCTATGTGTGCAGCAGCAGTGTTCAGAAAACACTGGCTTTTGAGGCAAACAGACCTGGGTTCCCTTTATTTTCTGCCACTTTTGGCTGTGTGACATTAGATGAATTACTCAACCTCTCTGAAAATTAGTTAACATTACTCATAAAGGTGAGCCCATGTTGAATAACATCTGCATATTCTTGCACAACTGCTCAAACACAAAATGGAAAAAGTATTTTGATGCCCCAGGGGAAATAAGGAAACATGGACTGTATTGTTCAGCTATAACTAATGAGGTGGGTTTAAACAATAGAAGCACTTCATTATCTCGCATGAAAAGGAGTGTGGTGCTAGGTCATTTTCGGGTTAGTTTAGTAGTAACGTTAGTGAGCAAGGTCAGAGTCTGTTTGGCTGTTTCTTGAAGATTTAAGATGGATGCAGCAGCTTGTAAGATACTCTTACTTGACAGAAAGGTTAGAGAGCAGAAAAGGGTTTTCTCTTTAGAGTCTTCTTTCTTCTATCAGGGAAGGCACTCCATCCCAGAAGTCGCCAGCAACTTCTATTTATCCTTAGCCTCAAGGGACGACGGGAAGTGAGTATATGGCCTTTCAAGCCTCCATCATAGAGCAGGCTCTGTCCATTAGAAGCAGGTGATGGAACTGGCTGTTGGATAGACAACTAAATGCTATCTACTGCAGGGATCAGGTGACCAAAGGCATATATTTGGAGTAGATATTTTCATTCATCTTCAACACACAGTACTGATTAGGTGGTAACAGTACACAACACTAGAAGAGTATCTTTATGTAAATCTGAAGAATAATCTCTTGATCTAGGTTACCGAATAAGAGTTACCATTTCCTACTATATACTGGACACTTTGCAAACATAAACTTATTTACATTTTTCCAACAACATCTCATGAAGTAGGCAGCATTATTCCCCTATTACAGAGATCCAGAAATATATAGCAGGTTGCCTAAGGCACCCTAGCTAGTCAGTGGCCGAGCTAGGATTCGAAGCTAGATTTTTCTGACTCGTATGTTTGTTGTACTCTTATGTCTCCACCACACTCTTCCCCAAATGCCCACTTGCCTCAGCCAAGAAAGATTGTCTTCCTCTCAGTGGCAATAAGATGCTTAAATTACTGCCTTTAAGGCTTTTTCCAACACTGTCACCTATGGAGCGAGTAGTCTTTGATGACTTTAGAGATCTTTTAGTTTTTGTATTTCTCCTATCAACCTGAAACCGTTTTTTAAAAAGTGTGCTTAGGTATTATTCAGTGATTCTGAATACATTTTTTTCTTCCATGTTTAATTTTTCTCTCTGACTGCTCTACTCTTGTTTGTAGCTCCTATGGCTGGATACACCCGGGGCAATTCTTTGGCTGTCAATCATTTTGAAGGGTGACTTTCTTGCATGACTTGGTAAGATCTGAAAGCAGGGTAACCACAATGGGGAGGCTGTGGTGGGGCGTCCCCAGGCAGCTGGCAGTCTTGAGCGTCCACACGTAATTGCTCTATTTTATTCTCCACAGTCAGCCTGCTGTGTTCATCAGACTGCCCAGTGGAACAGAAGGTAATCAGAGCTGAGACGGCCTCAGAAAGTCAGGCACGCACAGCCAAAGTTAAAAATATGTAAAAAATTACTTGGATGTGATTTGCTCTCATAGAACTCAATTTCTGGATAAGAACAAGAGGAAACAGTGCAAAACTGGGGCACGAAAATTCATCTTCGCCGAAGAAAATGCAGGGAGAGCTGTGAACATTTAATAACTTTCATATCCAACTGTCCATAGTAAGTGCTTGCTTAATGCACAGACAAGACAGGGCGATTCAGAAAGCAGGCAACTCAAGGCATTTCCAATTTATTTAAAAAACTCTTTGATCTGTTTTGAAATTTAGGATTCTGCTTTTGACTCTGCTAGATAAAGTTGGAGTAGAAATGAATTATTCATATGAAATATTGCCTCAATAACACTGCATCAAATAAACATAATGAAAAGCTGCCCATGTTATATAAGGGAAGCTAAGTCACAACTCTTTTGAATTGCAAAGTTAAGCACTTGAGGCTAGACTCTTCCCCAACATTACTCTATGGAAGAATCTGCTTAGGAGGATGTAACGCTTAGATCCTTTTTATTTCCGGTCAGACATGCATTTGTGGTTTATGGGTTTAAACTACAGTTGCAACCAGGGTGTTATTAAATCTCACAGCCCTTGTCCCAATTCCATCCAAGTCGTTGGAGGCCAGAGAGCAATTTCCATGGCACTGTATCCAACACCACTTCCAGCATTTTATGTTCATCATAGAAATATGGTAACCACCCCACTATGGTATTCACCCCACTATGAATTGCGCAGATTACAGTATTTTCAGCAGCCATGGTGAGCATACCTATATCTACACCTTGAAGGGAAAATTTTAAGGCAAATAGAACCCTCAGTTATCAGTGATGTGTCTTTTCTGATGATGCTTTGGCTAATAGATTAGAAGAGAGAGGAGGATACAGTAAATCTAAATAAATAGTGCATGTCAGGGGGAATTGAGCTTGGCTGAAATTCAATAGACAACACTTGAGTTCTTGCTGACAATCCAACTTTAAAGAATGTAGTTCAATAAAGGTATAAGAAGTCACCAGAGTCAACCTTGGTGAGGAAGGCAGAGCCTCTCTTCAGGGTTGCCCTTGTCCATGTCCCCTGTCCTCTGCCCTTTGGACACTTGAGACTCCACAGGAACAGGCCCATCACGTAAGTGGCCGCTCAGTGTTTTCTAATCAGTGATTCAGGTCATCAAGGGGCTTTGTAAAATTGAATTCCCAGGTCACAGTCTAGACCTGAATTGGAGTCTCTGGAAGTTGGGGAGTATCCTATGCTTCCTAAGGAACTGATTATCAGCCAGCTCTGGGAGCTACCAGTGGAGTGAGGGGGTTGAGAGCACAGGTTCTGCAATTGGCCTGTGGGGAACCTTGGGCAAAGTCATGCCCTGCTGTGTCTCAGTTTCTGCATCTGTGAAATGGTGATAGCAGTGCCCCGCTCTCGGGGGTGTGTGTGAGAATCCTATGAGACATTTTCATAGCCAATTAAGCCCAGCGTCTTGGCTGTGTCATGACTTCAAGTGGAAGAATGGAATCTGAAGCCACTTTTTGGTGCTAGGGTCATGGGTCGCTCAAGATTGAATCTAGATTTCCTCAGTTATAAATTGAGAACAATAATAGCTGCTCATTCTGTCATAGAAAATTGTTCTGAAGAATAAATGAGACAATGTAGTGGTTTAACTTACACTGTTTATAAAGTAAATATAACATTACAACATAGTGTTAAAATAAACTTTATAAAATAAATTATAAATATATACATATAGAAAATAATATATAGTATGCTACATAAATAAAATAATAGTAGTAGATATAATTTATTGAGCACAGATCCTACAGCAGGCACTGTATTTTATATTTTAAGTTAGTGATACACACCTTCTGAAGAGAAAATATTGTTTATTGAGAACTCTTATTGGCTTTGCTGTTGGTGGGGTGCTATCTAGCACTCAAAATAGGCACTTGGAAAGCTCTTAATATGAGCCAGCATCATTCCAAGTCCTTTACATGTGTGTATTTATTTAGTCATCACAACTACCAGGAAGCCGTTGTTATTTTGGCCATTTTACAGATGAGAAAAGTGAGGCCAAAAAAAGTTAAGTAACATGCCCAATGTCACGCACTAAATGCTAGAACTGTGGTTTGAACCTAGACATTCTGGTTCTGGAATTGGCTCTAAACTATAATTCTAAGCTGTATTTAGTATATGAAATATATTTTCAAATATAATACCCAATAAATATTTGCCTAATAAATAAGTGACCAAAGCTTCCTTAGCACTTCATGTTTTCTAAGGACTACACCATCAGACCCAGAGAGACAACTGCCTGGTCTCACTTCCTCACTTTCCTTAGAATACTGGGCTTAGCTCTGGGGGATGTGTTTTAACTGGCATATGGTATCTATAGCGTTTTGTACCATCAGCAGTTTCAGGCATCCAGTAGGGGTCTTGGAACATATCTCCTGTGGATAAGGAGGGACGACTATAATTGTAAAGCAGCAAGGACGGAGGCAGAGGATGTGGCAAGTACCGCTCCAAAAGCCAGGTGAGGGATACCAGTGGCCTGGAATGAGGTGGCGCTACGGGGTGAAGAAGTATCTCAAAATTATGATCAATAGGCCTTGGTGACTGGATGTGGGGGACACCCCCAGGGCACACCCAGAAAACTGTCGTAGAGTATTGAGAATAAATTCATCAGTAGAATTGAGCATATTTAGTTAGAAGAGAGTGAAGTAGAGATGTGAGAGATAGTATGTTCAAATATTTAGTATAGCATTGTTTCAAAATGTTTTGATTACATTTATCGTCTTCTTCTGAAAGAGTGACCAGCCAAGAGCGCATCTATTCAAATATTAGGTTGACACAGTGAAACAAGCTGAATAAAAGGTGTTCTATGAACTTATGCTTTGCATTGTACCCGTAGAATTGTGACAGCCCTGGGAGTATGACCCAGTCCAAATATTCTCCAGCACAAAGCCAGGGGTAAGACAGAGGAGTTAGGGGTGCTGAACAAAAGGGCAGCTGAGCCCAAGCTGTCAGATGGCTCTGTCAGGCACTCATGGGTGCAGAGTAAGTTCCTCTTGAACTGAGGTGAACAGAATGTGTGGGGCGTTAGAGGGTAGGTTAGAGGGTACAAGGAGGCAGGTATCAGCAAGGCACAAAGAAGGCTTTCTGACAGTTGTTGGCAATTGTTTCAGGAAGGTGACCTCCTCATTCCTGGACGTGTCGAAGCAGATCTGGCCACCCGTCTGTCAGGCAGGGGTTTCCTGTGGAGGACCACTTCCTGTGATCTCTAGTGTTCTTCACGACGGCCTGTAAATAAATGATTCTAAGGAATTACACTCCCTACTCCCAGGAGGAAGACATCCATCTCTCACTCATGGCTGTGCCATTACCAGCCAGTATGAGGAGCACAAGATGATGATGACAGGAGCTTTGAGTCCCTCCAAAGAGTATCGTTGTTCTGTCAGTCCAGACGTTTGCCATCTTACAGCTGTATGACACTAAGGTCTCTAGATAGCGTCTTCGCTTCTCTGGACAAAATTGGAAAGAGGATCCACATTTTATCAAGTAAAAGCTCCCTCCCTAAGTTCATTTTCAGAGAACTTTGTTTTGTAATTTAATGCATTACTTCAATTTGGGGAAAACATTAAGAACGATCCAGAGGAAAATATTATATCAACTCTGCCTCTAGGTTGACTGCCTTAACAATAAAGAAGCAGAGAATCAATCAGCTGTTTGGGCTCAAAGTGAGCGTGGTGATATGTGTTGTTTACAATTCCTTTTGAGAGCACTTACATGCTCTTTATAATATGAACAAATGGCTGCTAAGGACCCTCCTAATGCTGTCAAATTTATTTTACTTATGTCCAAGTTTTTACCTAGGTTTGCTAAGTAAATAGAGGCTGATCACCCCTGTGCCACCTCTCTTTTTCAGGGTTATGCTTTTAAAAGCATGCTCAACAGGAAGTAAGTTTCATTAATGCTTGGAAAATAATTGGTGAGGTGACAGATTCTGTGGTTTGATGGAAGCTCAATTATAATTGTATAACATAATATAGCAAGTGCAGACGAAATCCTATTAAGGTCTGGAAATCCAATATCTCATCTCTATGACTTTTAATTGATCTCTACACATATTGTCATTGCAGTCAAATATCTGAGCTGATTCCAGTACACATAAACAAATGTAAGCACATTAACTCTGTTAATAATTTTAATAAGTAATCTGTATTTCCCATTAGACCGTCTCCAGTTTTGACTTGCATAATTAAAGATATCATCAGTGAGCCTCTTGTTTTATTTAAAGTATGCATGTATGCATGTATTGAAATCTTGCTTTTAGCACTAACTATATCGTGATATATTTTATGTGGCCATCATTAAAATATGAGACCTTTTCTTCCTCTGAAGTGAACATGGATGGTAGGGAGTGTGGGAGGGGGAGATGGAGGCATTGTGGGAGTGGTGTAGAAACCACAGATGAAAAGCAGAAAGTCTGAGTTCGAGTCTTGAGTTCACCAGTAAATTAGCGATGTGAGATTTTTAACCTTTCTGATCTGATTTCATCAACTCTGGTAAAAAAAGGTGGTCCTAATTTTTTCTCTCGAGGCTAACATTCTGGTTTCTGTGAGGCAGATACCGACTCCCTAGTCTACTAATAATTGACAGCTGGATATAAAACCTGCGGCCTTTATGTTCATTTTTGTTCAAGTTTCATACACTGTACAATGTACTCGTAAGTTCAGGTGTGTGGGAGGGGGAGATGGTCAGGGAATATGTTTCTCTTGCTGATTGTTATATCTGCAATGTCAAGCTCAGTGCCTGGCACTTGGTTAATCATTATTTGTTGAATGAATGAATGAATGAATGAATGAATGAATGAATGAATGAATTCCAGTCACTCCACCATCCCATGGAAATAGATTGAAAAGCTTGGCTGGACAGACCCATTCAATATCCCTTGTGTTATTAGTCTTCAGCTAGATGAAAACACTGTGAAATTACCTCCAAAAGTACACCTTTAATGACATGACAGGACACCAAATGCCTTCTTCCGTCCTTAGTAAAATGGAAGGGAATCAGAACAAACTGTTGCCCTGTTGCCTCCACCCTGTTCTTCACACTTGCATGTTGGAGCAGAGCACAGAGACCCTCGTGTTAGTCAAGGGCAGTGGAGACTTAATTTGTTAGTTTCCAGCTCATTCAAAGTAGGAACTAACCTGTGGTACAAATATGACACTTGAGAATGTTCTTTGAGTGCTCAGAGCACATTAAAGTCTCCACCATGCTGTAAACAAAACAACTTTTAATACCAGCTCTGACTAATCCAGGACTTTTCTTCATTAGGTAGAACAAACATTCTGATTTGCAATCAAATATCTACAATTACCATGAAAGCCTGAGAAAAATCCTCCCTGGCATGAGATCTTATCTCTGCACACAGAACAGATAAGATTCATTCCTTGACAGACAACCTTCATGCACAGGTGATCCCAGTAAACAGTCTTTTTGGAGTGATTTTTAGCAAGTGGGTGGCTTATTCAGGAGGGTTTGTCTGTTTAAGTTAATCGCTTTCTGAAATTGTCTTTGCATATATTAGCATATATTCATTTCACTGATTTTTGTTTCTTGTGATGGGGGACACTCGGCTCCCTGTTTCATCTGATTTGTTTTTGAAGTGAAGAACCCTTTTCTTCTTTACGTGTCCTTTGAAAAGAAATAGAATTTCCTGTACATGAAAAAAAAAAAAAAAAAAGGCAGTGTTTTAAAGCAAGACTTCATTAGGGGCAAAAACCCCATGGAAAAGTTATTAGTGCACTTCCTCCAGCATTAAGAAACATCCTTTAATAAGGGAAAAAGCCCCACAGAAAAATTAGCTGTGTACTTGCTCCTGCATTAAAAACTTGTGGGAAGAAGGTGGAGAGGAGCTGTTTGAGAGTATTAGGGATTCCTGAAGTGAATGAGATCAACTCCAAGGTGACATCAACCTCGCGGATTAGTGACCTTTTGCTTGGTTTTTCTTGTTTGCACAAGCAAAGGCGCTGACATATTCCCCAAGACACTTAATTCCTCTCTGTTTGGCATATTACCAGCAACATAAAAAAGAGAGAAAGAGAGAAGCTCTCATTTTATCTTTCAGCTGCTTAAATATTTATGTTCTAATTTGTTATTGACTTCATGTGAAGTTTTATCAAAATATAGATGGGAAAGTTTAAAGATCGCTCCTGGGAGAGCAGTTAATCCATTTAAAAATAAATTTCTAATGGCCAGATTTTCTGGGCTTAAAACATGAGAAAGCAAAACCAAAGAGGCCCAGTTTATATGCTGTCATTTGTAGACAAGGATAAAGGAAACTTGGTAATGAAAATGCTAATCAAATATCATTGAAAATGCTCATTTTTTTTTTTCCATTTAAAAATATTTGATGGAAGTCTTTACTAGATTTCTATTTTAATTACTTTTCATTTGCAAAAAATGAAAACTAATTAAAAACACCCTAGAGTAAACCCTTGGGGGTGGGTCTTTGTTGCATTTCACCTCCCATTTCTATCTCACTTATAGTATACTCGTGCTGTCTTAGACACCTTATATGTTAATTCTTTCAGAAATAGCTACATGTTAAATGCAGGCAGTGAGTAAGTACTGAATGTATAATAGTGAAATTTCAGAAAACAAAAGGAGAGATAAGTTTAGACAGATCATATACACACATACAAAGGCTGACAATTAAGTTCACAAACTCATCCTAGAAAAAGTGTTAGATAATTCATTGCTGAATATCGCTACAATCACCTTCGAAGTACTCCCCTTGGGAAGCTATGAATTCATGCCAGCACCTAGTCCACCCTTCAAAGCAATATTGGAACTCTTTTTCTGGAACGGCCATTGGAGCTTTTGTCGTATTACACTTGATGTCCTGAATGTCATCAAAATGTCTTCCTTTCAATATTTCCTTTATCTTTGGATAAAGAAAGAAGTCACTGGGGGCCAGATCAGGTGAGCAGGGAGGGTGTTCCAATATAGATATTTTTTTGCTGGCTAGAAACTCCCTCACAGACAGTGCCATGTGAGTTGGTGCATTGCTGTGATGCAAAAGGCATGAATTGTTGGTGAAAAGTTCAGGTCATTTTCGTCTAACTTTGTCATGCAACCTTTTCAGCACTACCAAATAGTAAACTTGGTTAACTGTCCAGTTGGTACAAATTCATAATGAATAATCCCTCTGATATCAGAAAAGTTTAGCAACATTGTTTTGACTCTTGATTTAGACTGATGGAACTTTTTGGTTGTGGAGAATTGGCTGACTTCCATTGTGCACTTTGACACTTTGTTTCGGGGTCGTATTGGTACACCCCTGTTTCATCACCATTGATAACATGGCCTAAAACTTCATCTTTTCTCTCTGAAAGGTCTTGGCAAACTTCGACTCTCCTTTGGTTGTTTTCATCGGTGATCTTCTTTGGGACCATATTTGTACACGTTTTCTCATGCAAACATTTTCAGTTAAGTTTTTCTTGTTTCTCTATTGATGTTTACTTGGTGTGCTATGCTTCTCACAGTCAGCTGACAATTTTGACACACAATTTGATGAATTTTTGCAATGTTTTCATCAGTTCTGCTCGTTACTGGCCGCCCTGACCTCTCTTCATCAGTGACGCAGTCTCTCCCCTCAGAAAAACGTTTAATCCATTTGTAAATTGCTATTTTCTTCATGTCATTATCCTCATAAATTTGGACTAACATTTCCCTGATTTCACTTCTATTCTTGCCAAGTTTAACAAGAAATTTAATGTTTGTTCGTTGTGCTAATTCAAGCCCAGACATTTTCACGATGGCACACAAAAACACGCAACAACAATGATGAAGGCCACCCAGCAAGACACCGCAACATGTTGGCACATACACAGCTGTGAGACACTGATATACCAAGGTTATGAAACCTTACCCAGCTGTTTGTACAGTGCTGCCAATGTAAGTACATGGTGGCAAATTCGTGAACATAATTGTTAGACCTCGTATTCTTTCAAATTCAGGCATTTTGATTTGTGCTTGAAGATGTATCCCCTATTACTGCTGCCTTTGTGACATAACTAACATTATTTATCCTATTCTGAGATTTTGCTGAGTTTATGGTTTTGACCAAAGTCCTTACAGCAATGAGTTACATATTGCATAGAAGAAGAGCCTTATCTAACTGAGGAGACTGTTGAATAGCTACTTCAAAATTTTAACCCCCAAAGACTTATCCCCCATTCCCCAAGAAACTATGTCCCACTTTGATGAGGCTAGATAGGAATCTGGGGCTACATGAAGCAGTATCTAGTCTTTATAAAATAACTAAAACATACAGTACTTTTGCCAGTAAACTAAGTCTTTGTGGGTTAAAATTTTGAAATTAGCAATTTTGATTGCTAGAAGATTTTCTTATTTACCTGGAACAGAGTTTCTTATATTTTAGGCCTTAGATCAGGTCCAGTTCACAAAAAATTTTATGGGCATTCAAAACAAACATAAATTTGAGAAAAGGAAGGAAGGAAGGAAGGAAGGAAGGAAGGAAGGAAGGAAGGAAGAGAAGGGGGGAGAGAAAGACAGAGAGAAAGATGAAACTCTGTGTACCTCCAGATTCTTATCTAGCTTCATCAAAGTGGGACATAGTTTCTTGGGGGATGGTCAAGGTCCCTATTAGAGAGACAGAAGCAGAAAGCAAACTTTTATGAGTTCACACAGAAGCAGTGCCCATTCCTTTCAGATCTACCAGGCCCAGGCTTAGACCTAGATCAGCTTCAGTCAGAAAGGTAGGCATGGCCCCTGTCCTGAAACTGGCCCTCACTCTGAGGCATACCTTCTACAATTTACGTCTCCTTGAGCTAAATCTAAATGGCAGAGTTTTCAACACAGTACATGAGATGGGTTGTAGCTTAGAGGCTGTTGGGTAAGCAGAGCTTCTAGAATCCTTCCAACTCCCTTGTGAGACATTTAATGCTGTGGTGGTGATGATTGTCTCTTGTTGAGATTGGAGACCACCCGGTACTGGAAAGCCCTTAGAGGTACCTTCTCAAGCCTCTTGTATAACCTGCATGTCACCCAGATCTAACACCCAAATTCTGGCCTAATTTCTCACTATTGTACGAGGGCCATGTTTGCTACTCATCTTAGGCATCGAATGTGTAGTATATTAGGGTTCTCCAGAGAAATTGAACCAATAGGAGATATCAATAGATGATAAGTATATTATCTTCTATACCTATATCTATATCTATATCTATATCTATATCTATATCTATATCTATATCTATATCTATACCTATACCTATACCTATACCTATCTATGTCTGTAATTTATTATAAAGATTAGGTCACTTATTATGGAGGCCCACAATTTGCCATTTGCAAGCTGACGGCCCTGAAAAGTGGTACAGTACAAAGGCCTGAGAGTTGGACAGCTGATGGTGTAGATTCCAGTCAAAGCCAGAATCTACCTGAGAACAGGTACACTGAGAGTAGGAGAAGACAATTGACCAACGATAATAGCATAGTCAGGGTGGCAGGGGGAGAGAGAATTCAACCTTCTCTTCCTCCTTCTTCTGCTCAGCCCCTCAATGGATTAGATGCTGCCTACCCACATTGGCGAAGACCATCTGCTTTACCAAGGCCACCACCAATTCAAATGCTGATATCGTCTAGAAACACCCTCACAGTCACAACAAGAAATAATGTTTAATCAGATATCTGGGTATCAGTGATCCAGTCAAGTTGACACATACATTAAGCATCACATGTGGTCACCCTGAAACTGGCTTATGGTCAGGAAAGACTGAGTGGGGCAGGGCTGGCCAGGACCCCCACAGTTCTCAGAGACTTTGCAATCCAGGGGAAAGACAGGGCTGCCATGTTGCCCATCTCCAGGAAATACCAAAGTGAAGGGTGCCTCCAGGTGATTGGCAGTGTTCAGCTTGCACAGCTAGATGTGGTGACAGACAGCCATGACCAGATTTGTGCCTTAGGAAGATAACAAGAAAAATAGGTGCTATTGAGCTGATACATCAAGAAAGAGCATCAGAAGCATATTGCTTAGCAATATGGAGGCAACTACCTAAAGAAGCAGCTAAAAGTCTGAGGTGGTTGCTTCTAGGAAGTAGGCCTGGGAGTGAGAGGTATGTGGAGGGAGGGGAGATGCTTGTCTGTCATTTTAAACCTTTGATTCCTATTTGATTTTTAAAAATCAGGTGTATGTATATATAAAAACAATATTATAGACATACATGTTATGTATGCATAAATGTATGTATGTATGCATGTATATATATATGTGTATATGCACATACATGTGCATGTGTATATGGATACGCACATGCATAAATATATATGTGTATATATGTATGTATACTTATATATACAGAGGGTGCCAAAGAAATGTATACACATTTTAAGAAAGGAAAACTGTATTAAATTTGTAGTACTCAATAGATACTGATAACAAAAGATGAACACAAGTCACGATTGACTTCTGCAATTACAAGAGGTGCTCAAAGTGGTTACCATCAGCGTCCAGACACATCTGATTATGTCAAACTACTGCTTGAGCAATGTTGACCAACGTGTCCACTTGTATATATATTTTTGGCACCCCCCCCCCCCCGTCCCCGTGTATATATACTCTTTGAGAATTAAGCAGTGGAGCAGGGAGACCAGTTTACAGGCAACCCCTCCAGTGACTTGGGCAGAGAAGGCTCAGCTCTGAACCCAGGCTGTGCAGGGGGAAAGGAATGGGTTGATCGGAGACATGCTAAGTAGGTGGAAGGAACAAAAATCGTGCTTGTGAGCACAGGCTTTCTTCCCCACATCCTCACCTCCCTCCCCTGCCTGACTTCCTGCTTGCCTCCTTCCCCTTCAGTGGGAGCAAGTGATGAGAGCAAGGAAGAGAGGGAGAGGGAGTCAGAGGTAGAAGCCATGGGGAAGGAACTAAGGCCCCACAGGCTTGCACTTTTCTCTGTGGATGCAAAATTATCTCTTACATTCTGTAGAGAAGATATAAACAGATAAAATTCATAATCAACTTCTCCATGTCTATTTTATACCCCTTCTCTGTTGGCTCTCTTTAACATTCCCCTACTTTTGTTTCTTTTATATTTTCAATGTGATGTATATTTGGGATGTGTGTGTGTGTGTGTGTGTGTGTGTGTGTGTGTGTGAGGGTTAGTGGGGTGTTGAGGAGAGGAAGGGTGATTTAGGAAGCCTGAACTGAATAACAAAAAGGTTTTATTCCATTTAATAAAGAATATATCTTTAATAAAGAATATATATGTGGATATATATATATATCCATCCATCAAAGTTTTCTGTCAGGGTATTTTCTATATTATGATCCCGCCATTTGGGGAACCCTAATTGGGTCTGCCAATGGTACTTCCAGAAGTCACAAAATTCTGAATCTCTATCAGTGAGGCAAGAATCAGTTCTGATGATCTCACTCATCTTTCACATGTTAATTTAGAACTTACAAGCCAGATACTGTGTAAACTCTCTCAGTACTCATTTCAAACTCTTTTCCCTTGCTTCTTTCCATAGAAGTTACAAAGCTAAACACTCCCATTTTTAGACTGTCTGGGTTGTGAGTGATCATGGAACACTGTTCTGGCCAATGAAACATAAGTAGGAAGTCTTGCTTGAGATTTCTGCGAAGTCCTTTGCTTTCTTGATACAATGGACAGTACCATCTGCCTTTATTCTACACCCTATTTTTCTTTTTCCTGCTTGGAATAAAGATGTGATGGCTGGAGCTCTAGCAGCCACATCACGATCATGAAGAAAATTAGAGACCATGGCCTTCATATCCTTCACCTGATGAATCTCAGTTTTCCCGTCTAAGCCCTGACAATTGGGTCGTCTAAGACTCACAACCGAATGCAATCCTTGACTGATATAGGTAGGCATTGGGGAAATAATGGAAAGAGGATAGAATGGAATCTCTGGCCCATGATTTTGTGGGCAGGAAAACTGTACAGGAGTTGAGATCTTTAAGCAGTGTCCTCCAGAGACATGACTTTGAAGCTCAGGGTTTATTTCCTGTCTGAGAAACCTGGAGCACAGAGACTGATGAAACATATTTCTGGCTGTTAATGCAGAATCACTGGCAACTCCACTGTTAATCCTGTAGGCTAGAAATAAATTATGCTCTGTCTCTACCAGACCAAATCGTTACTAAAACAGCATTAATACCTATTTATAATTTTTTTCTATCAATATTTCATAAATTTGAAGGGAAACAGTTTGAAAGAATTCAGATGATTTTTTTCTCTGTGTATGCTTTCAGAGCATCAATTATTGCTGTGGGGGCACCTTCAGCATTTCCTAAAGCTGTAATAAATTCTCAAGTTCTGACTTTGAAGATTTTAGACATGCTAACAGTGGAATGTGTATGAATTATTACAATTGCTCTAACACAGCAATAGTCTCCTGAAGAGTAAACAAAATCCTCATTCAATTTAGTTCAAGAATGAATGATAATTTTCTATTTTTTGTTTTTGTTTTTTTGGCTTGGATTAGGGAAGGTGTGAGTGGAGGGTGGGAGGGGTGTGTGGACTTAGCTGTATTAAATTCAGTTTCTCACTGAGCGAAGTATATAGACAGGTGAAAAAAGAGTGTTAGTATAATATCTTTGTGTTTTTTCTAAATGTTTCACATTTTCTAATTCATCTGCTTTTTATAAAAATATTGTTTGGCAGGTAAGTTAATTATAATTATTCCCATTTTGCATATGGGGAAACCAAGGCAGAAATTATTTTTTCTTGATGGACCTCTCAGTGTTCAAGGAAGACAAAACCCACCACTCAAAATTGATATAAAAATGGAGATCTATTGGTCACATCTGTTGCCTTGCTGTCCTTTAAGCTTAGTAAGTAAACACACACACACACACACACACACACACAAAACAAAAACACACAAAACATGTATATACATATATCTTGACCAGTTGTCTTCATTTCACTCTTGAAAACCACCACCACCACAACCAAAGAATGGAAATATTTGTGAATTTGTTTATGTTTGCATCCAAATTGAACCAGGAGAGGTAAAGAGGGAATGAAGAAGGGAAGAAGGAGGATCAGAAGTAGCAACTGTTGGATACTTATAGGTTGGGAAGGTGTGGGGGATACAGCATGCATCATCTCAGGAACTCTGAGCAAGAGCTTTGTGGGAGATGCATTATTCCTATCTTACTGGTGGAAAGAGAGGCTCCGAGAAGTTAGTCGCTTGCCTAAGGTCATATAGCTAGAAAATCATGGAAGAATGATCATACTGCAGAAAGTTTTCAGGGTCTATGATCTTGATAAAGATAATGTGGCATATACATACAATGGAATATTATTCAGCCTTACAAAAAAGGAAATCCTGCCATTTGTGATAACAGAAATACCTGGAGGACATTATGCTAAATGACATATGCCGGTCATAGAAGGACAAATACTGCAGGATCCCACTTATACAAGATACCTAAAACTGTCAAATGCATAGACTATGGCAGAGACTAGAAATGTGGTTACCAGAGCCTGGGAGAACAAAGAAATGGGGAGTTGCTGTTCAATTAGTATTACATTTCAGTCATGCAAGATGAATACCTTCTAGAGATCTGATGTACAACGTACGAGTGCCAATAGTTAACAACACTGCATTGCCCACTTAAAAATTTGTCAAGAATGGTAGATCTCGTATTAAGTATTCTTACCACAAACAAAAATACACATGTGTTTTTGGTTTGAATCTAAGCAGCTTTTATCTAACCCAAGGTCATGAAGATTTAACTGCTATGTTATTTCTAAGAGTTTCATAGTTTCAGCGATTACATGTAGGTTTATCATCCATTTTTAGTTATTTTTTTGTGTACAGTATAAGGAAGTAGCCCAACTTCATTCTTTTGTATATGGATATATCCAACTGTTGCAGCACCACTTATTGAAAAGGCAGTTCTTTTCTCATTGAGTTGTCTTGCTTTCCTTGTCAGAAATGTATTTAGCATGAATGTAAGGGTTTATTTGTACACTCTCAATTCTAGTCCATTAACTTATGTGTGTATCTTTATACTAGTACCACACTTGATTGCTGTAGGTTTGAAATAGGTCTTGAAATCAGAAAGTGTGAATCTACCAACTTTGTTCTTTTTCAAGATTGCTTTGGTGGCTCTAGGTCCCTTATATTTTCATAAGAATTTTAGGATAAACTTGTCAAGTTCTACAAGAAAGCCAGCTCAGATATTTATAAGGATTGCACTGAATTTGTAGGTCAATTTGGGGAGAATGGCCATCTTAATAATGTTGTTTTCCAATCTATGAACATGGATTATCTTGCTGTTTATTTCGGTCTCCTCATTTCTTTCCATATGTTTTATATCATTGAGAGTACAAGTTTTGTACTTCTTCTGTTACATTTATTTCTATGTGTTTTGTTCTTTACAATGCTACATTAAATGGAATTGTTTTCTCAATTTTATTTTCAGATGATTCATTGCTGTTCATAGAAACATAATTGATTTTTCTGTATATTGATCTGCAATGTTACTGACCTTGTTTATTCTAATAGTTTTTAGTGAATTCATTAGGATTTTCTACATAAAAGATTATGTCATCTGCAATAGAGAGATTTTTACTTCTTCCTTTCAATCTTGATGGTTTTAATTTCTTTTCCTTGCCTAATTGCCCTGGTTAGAACTTCTAGTACAATATTGAACAGAAGTGGTGAGCACGGACACCTTGTCTTGTTCTTGATATTAGGAGGAGGGCACAATCAGATTGATGTAAGTTCTTTCTATTCATAATTTCTTTTTTTTTTAATTATAAAAAGGTGTTGATGTTTGTTAATTGCTTTTTTTGTGTCTATTGAGATGATCGGGTGGACTTTTCCCCTTCATTTTATTAATATGGTGGATTACATTAATTGATTTCCTGAAGTTAAAGCAATCTTGCATCCCCCAAATAAATCTCCCATGATCATGGTGTATAACACGTTTTACATGTCAAAATTTGGTTTGATAGTATTTTGTGGAGGATTTTTGCATCTATATTTATAAGGTATTTGTCTATAGTGTTCTTTTCTTATTATGTCTGTGTCTGGTTTTGGTATTAGGATAATACTGACCCCACAGAATGAATTAGGACATGTCCTCTTCTGTTTTTTTCTTTTCTTGGAAGAGTTTGTGAAGAACTGCTATTACTATTATTATTTTTCAACGTTATGTAGAATTTATCAGTGAAGCCATTTGGTCTTGGGCTTTCTTTGTGGGAAGTATAAAAATTACTAATTCAATATCTCTATTTGTTATAGGTGTATCCAGATTTTCTATTTATTTTTGAGTCAGTTTTGATAGTTTGCATCTCTCTAGAAATTTGTTTATTTCATCTAAGTTGTCTAATTTATTGCATGCAGTTTTTCATATTCTCTTGTAATCCTTTTTATTTCTGTAAGGTTGGTAGTAGTATCCCTTCTTTCATTTCTGAGTCTAGTAATTTGACTCTTCTTTCTTGATGAATCCAGCTAAATGTTTGTTAGTTTTGTTGATCTTTTCAAAGAATCAGCTTTTGTTTTTGTTGATTTTCACTATTGTTTTTCTACCCTCTGTTTCTTTTATTTTGGGTCTAGGCTTTATTATTTCCTTTCTTTTGCTTGATTTGGGTTTAATTTGCTCTTCTTTTTTCAGTGTCCTACAATAGAAGGTTAGATTATTGTCTTGAGATCTTTCCTTTTTAAAAAACACAGGTATTTATTATAATTTTCTTCCAAATACACTTTTATTTATATAAATTTCCCCAAATTCTGCTTTAACTACATCCCACAAATTTTGCTATATGCTTGTTTTTGTTTTCATCAACTCAAAGTATTTTCTAATTTTCCTTGTGATTTCTTCTTTGACCTATTGGTAATTTAGAAGAGTATTATTTAATTTCTATATACTTGTAAATTTCTCCAATTTCCATCTGTTATTGAGTTCTGACTTTATCCTAATTGTGGTTGGACCATTCTTTGTATACTTTCGATCCTTTTATTTTTACTGAGGTTTTTTTCAGTGGCTTAGCATATGGTCTATCTTTGTGAATGATCCATGTGTGCAAGAATGTGTATTGTGCTTTTGTTGTATAGAATGTTCTAGCAATGATTATTAGGCCTGCTTGATTTATAGTGCCATTCAATTCTTCCATACACTTGTTAATTTCCTGACTCATTGTTCTATTCGTTATTAAAAGTGGGATATTGAAGTTTCCAAACAGTACTGATAAAAGTGTCTATTTCTTCCTGCAAACTCTCAATTTTTGCTTTTGTGTTTTGGAGAGTCGGTTGTTAGGTACATACATATATGTTTATAAGTGTTGTATCTTCCTGACAGATAGATTTATTATTATAAAATGATCCTTGTTATCCTTAGTAACATATTTTATTTTTAAAGTCTAGTTTGTCTGGTATTAGTATAGCCATTCTAACTTTCTTATGGTTGCTCTTTTCATGATATAACTTCCATTGAAATGAACTGGAGTGTGAGGTGATGGCGTGGATGAGGCTCAGATGACACAGATTTTTGCTATTCTTATTAAGATTTATTAGATTTTCTTGAATAAATGTTTTCCCATTTGCTGTATGCCATTAGGACAGTTTATAGATACTTTATTTAAAAAATAAATGTTACCAGTTATGATAGTTTTGCAGGGGAGAAGATCCGTGGAAATTCTCACACTACCACTATCGAAGTGCTTCTCCTCAAACTTAATTTTAACCTCGTCTTCATCTTCTAACCACCCCACCATATAGCTTTCCTTTCAAATTCAAATGTAACTTATAAAACCTGAGTCGGAAGGGGTTGGAACCTGATTTTTCTTACTTCCTTTTATTTCCAGATCTTGGAGAAGGTATTAAGGGAGTAAATGAATGCATATTTATCTTTTTAATGTAACTAGGGTGGTTATATTATTATCTTTTAGGAAGTTCTTTTAGCTTCCCTAACTAATGCAAATGGCCATTTGGTGCACTCCATGTGGCAGCATACAATTCTTAATTTCTCATTGTGTGTGTGTGTGTGTGTGTGTGTGTGTGTGTGTGTGTGTGTGTTTTATAGAAAGGCCCATGGGACCTCTTGACTGAATGTTTCTCTGAAGTGGGAGACCTTTATCTCATGGGTAGGTGCTGTTTCTTCTGTATTTCAAAACATCTCCAAGATGATCTCAGACCTTGTGCTCTATGCAGCTGCAGGGATGGGGATATTTCCAGCCCTGAGTAGAAGATGAATGCCTCATTTCTAAGGATTTGTCTTACCTGGCTTCTCCCTTTTAGTGAGGCCTCATTGTTGGGTGTTTGATAGGGGTCCAAACAGTTTTTTTTACTTCTGTTTATTTGCCTCTCTGGGCCTTGATTTTCCTCAGATAGAACTCCAGTTCCTTGCCCTCTAGCACATAGCCATCTCCTCAGGAGTCAGCTTGGCCCCGTTCTTGTGACCCAGGAACAGTGCACAGTGGGACTCACACCACGGTCAGTAGGTGTGCTGTCAATGAGCATGATGCAGTTCTTTACTAGGATCTTGGTGAGGACCAGTTCATTGTTGGATGCACTGTAGACAACACATATATGCATGTATTTTGTGCATATAACACTTGGAGCCCCAGGAGAAATTCCCCACATCCAGCCTCAATGCACGGTACTTCTTGTTGCCTCCACGCACACGGACTGTGTGTATGCAGTGGGGGCCAATTTTAGTGTTGGCAGCAGGGTGTCCCAGCTCATATTTTCACTTCTTGTGGTAGGGCTTTCTCTTGCCCTCTGGTCTTGTGACGCTTATGCCAATTGTCACAAGAGACGCCCATGGCTCAGTGCCGATGGGAAAGAGGGGGTCCCAACAGTTTTAAACAGGACTTAGTTTTCATTTAGTACCAGAATCCAGAGGATTTTAACTGTACAGTATTAAATCAAACATAATTCTTAAAATCAGTGACAAAGAAAAGTTAGGTATGCTATCATAAAATAAATGACAAATTTAGGATCAAATTCAGCAGAGATGTAAATTGTATCCCAGTTATTGAAATATTACTTAACCATTCAAATGTAATTCTCAAATTCACTATACTATGTAATCTACTTTATCTTCCCTTACTTAGGGAGTCAGCCTTTTTGTTTTAATCAAGCCTTCACCTGATTGGATGAGACCCACTCACATTAGGGCGGGCAATCTGATTTAGTGAGTGTACTGATTTAAATGCTAATCTCATCCAAAAACACCCTCATGGAAACACCCAGATTAATGTTTGATCAAATATCTGGGCTTTTGGTAGTGCAGTTAAGTTGACACATAAAATTAACCATCACACTCACTCCCTCTAGTCTTCCCTTCTTGCCCCATCTTCTTGGCTGTAGTCACTCAGAGTAGGGCTTCTATTGCACTGAGCTGGGGTGTACAGTGAATGAGCAGATCGTGGCTCAAATGTCAGCACTTGCTGTTCTTATCAAAATTCATTAGATTTTTCTTGAATAAATGTTTCTCCATTTGCTGTACGTCATTAGGAAAATTTCTAGACATAAAAATGTTAAGTCCATTGTATAAAATGTGATCCCTTCATCCCTCTATCCCTCCACCCGTCCTTCCCTTCTTTCCTTCCTTGCTTTTTTCTTTTTTTCCTTCCTTCCTTCCTTCCTTCCTTCCTTCCTTCCTTCCTTCCTTCCTTCCTTCCTTCCTTCCTTCCTTCTTTCCACACACGTTTATTAGGGCCTCTGGCTTGACCACAGTCATATTAAGAGGAATACAATTTAGTCAACCATTTTTACTTATCAAACTCTTTGAGGAAATAACTTGCAAATATTGCAGATCCAAGAACTCTGAATGTGGAAACTAAATTCCAGCCATCCGATTCCAAGTGGGAAGTGTGATAAGGAAAGAGGTTTACGTTGGTATGGATGAGATAGGTTTTTTTTTATTTTTTAAATAATGAAATGTTTACCTCAAAAACCATTTGTATTCTGTGCCTTGGAGGAGAATAATACTTTAGTGGATTATGCATTTATTGATTTCAGTGTTCCACATTCTGGATTCGGCCTTGATTTTAAGATTTTAATTCTGTTTAATTAATGTACATGATTTACACTACTGCCTTTTCTTTTAATGAATTTAATTATTGGTCTAAATCAATAACTCAGTGACTATAATTATCTTCTCAAAGGTTTCTATTATTTTATCATAACTTTATTGAATATTTTTATGCCTAATATAGCTAAAATTTAATGTTATGAATATTGTACATTGTATGTCTTAAAGTAGTGATTTGTTTAGATTTTCCCCTAAATTATTTGTGCTGCTACTTTAGGAAATTGAATGATGATTTTATAATTTTCTTTATTAAAAATAGCTGATGCAGTTATTTTGAAACTAGTGTGAGATGAACCATCTCTAATTCAGCATGTTAATCATGCATGCTTGGGGGAGTATTTTGGAATCAAAGTTTTAAGAATAATTATTATTTTCCCAAACAATGGGCATTCATTTTGTGTGTGTATGTGCGTGTATGTGTTTTTGTTCAATTCAAGAAATGGAGATTAAATACCCCTATGTCCAAGAACCTGTGCTAGAGGCACAAAAGCCCTCCACCAGCTTTCAGTCTCCTTGGAGCATGAGGGACATGTAACTAAGATCGTAGAAAGCCTAAGACAGTTATTTCAAAGGTTGGAATAAACATTATGAAGTTTCAGAGAAGACAGTAAATGCAATTTGTTGGCGGGTCCAGGAAATGCATAACGGAGGTGCTACTGAGATTAGTAACATACACTTTGAGTAGGAATTAATTGCTTCTGTGTCCGCGTTCTTTGTATCTTCATTATAGTATTTGTTCCATTCATCGTTAGCAGATTTCATTGTTCATATTTGCTTATCTGACAAGTTTTAAAGCTTCCTGAGGACAGGGACCTTGTCATAATCATATTTGCTCCAAACACTTGCTATTCCTTTGTATCCTTTCATCTCATCCCCATGGTAGTTGCTAAACAAACATTTGTTTAATTGCATTTAGCACTGCTCTGAAGAGAAAATTATGCAGCAGCTCAGAGCTCTAGTCTATATGGGACAAAATACGTTCGGTAAGAGGGTTTAAGATGAACACACACATGGCTATGGAAATAATTAACAGTTTCCTCTGAAAAGCAGTCAGGGCTCAGATAGAGATAAGGCCGAAAGCCATGAAAATATTTTTCAGAAGCAAGAAGGATATGGTAGGATATCCTTGTTTATAGATGCACAGGAGAAACAAAGGTAAATGGTGCTTGTAACAATTAAACAGTGGCTGGGATACTTAATTTGTACCCATGAGTACAGCTTTCCTTTAACTTTTGCTAAGGATTAACTGTAATTCTTACCTGCATATCCAGGGCTGTGTTATAAGATAGGAATTGATAAGGAAGACTTGGTTCCTGTCCTCAAGGAGATTTTCAAAATATTTTTACATCAGAAACATGTTATTAGCATTGTTTCTCTTGCTTCTGTCTTCCCAATTTTTCATAACTAGGGCTACTGATTCTCCCTACCCAGCATCAATGTCCTGATTCTAAATCGAATGCTGAGTGAGGCAGAACTAGACTCATTTTCACTATTTAGGAGAACTTGAAAATGAGTGCACTCTTGGACATAGGACCCAGATCCTAGATCCCAGCCGTGGGTGCTGGGCCACGCTGTCTCCTTGAATCCTCTCCTTAAAAGTTAGTCTTGGGACGGGCATGGTTTTGTTTTCACATGGCTAGAGTTACAGTACTTGCTACTCTTTTACCTGCTCTGGGGTCTTTCTTCCCCCAGGCTTCTGCCTTAGCCCCCACTCTTTTGTTATCATATCTCTGGGCCCATTTCCTCTGGCCCTCTGGCTCCAAACGTGAGCCTGTCTGGTTCCTTCCAGTCTCTTTCCTGAGGGTGGGGGCATCATTCTGGTTATCAGACTACAGGCCCCAATTCTACAGGGAGTGGTTAGATCTCCTAGGACTGCCAGTATTGTCGGTCGTCTTCCCATTTCTTGAGAGTTCTCGCTCTCCTCCTTTTTGAAGTTGTCATTCCTGGACACTGTCACAGCAGCTTAACCAGGAGTAACAGTGTCCTGAATTGTGCCGAGTTTGCTATACCCCTTGGATTCTAAGCCTTAGACTATCCAACTGCCTGTGTCCCTGGGCCAGGCTCTGTAGCTGGACCAGATTCTGCGCTACTCTCACCTCCATTCTTACCCCACCTTGTTTCTCTCCTCTTTTTTCCAGCTCCATGTTTCTGAGGTCCCTTCAAACTTCAAGATCAAGTCCAGGTAGGTATTGCCAGATTGATCTTCTTGTATTAAATGATGCTTATAATCTAGTTAGAATAATTTTCTTAGCAGTTATACTCACACACACATACATATATATATATATATATATATATATATATATATATATATATATATATATACATATAGATTTATATAGATATAGCTATTATATATTTCTACCTATAATCCATCCTCTTTAAATATTAACTTTGTGTCCAAGTGTTGGTATTTCTTTTCATCTATCCATCCACCCATCTATTCATCTATCCAACAGATCTTTAGTAAGAAACGACTGAATTTAAATGATCTGGTTTAAATGGTGATTGGTAAATTCAAGCCACACAAATACTCTGAAGACAAAACTCTGCTAGCTTCAGAATTTCTAAGATGACAATATATGAATTCTTTAACTTTTGTGCTATATGAGTTATAAATTCTAGACCATGAATATAACTTTGAGACTAAGTATATTTTAAGTTTGAGTAATAAAATATGATCTCAACTCTATTATATAGGATTTTAAAGCTAACTGTTATGTGTCAGGTACTTTACATACTTTATGAGATAGGTTTTATCATCATCCACAGTTTAAGATATGAATATAAAAAAATGAAGGCTCAGAGAAAGTTAAGTAACTTGTCCAAAGTCAATTTTCAGAAAGCAATGGAGGGAGATTATAATTTACGTATTTCTAGGATTAAAGTCCAGGTTCTTACATCTCACTGCATTACCTCCCTAATATTTAATAAAGATTAAAAGCAACATTTGAATTTTTACAATCTAATCCTATTAGAATATTCTATAAGTTTTTTCTTTAAAATAATTGCTTTTTTATTCATCCTGATAAATCTATCATTACAAGGGATTGTTATATGGTCAACGCCAATCCCTACCATGCCCCCAGTTTTTGTTTAGCATTTAAATTATCAGAGATACAGCTAAAGACGGGTTTAACCAGTAAAAAGAAAACACATGGCTTCACTTCTGCTCAGGAACTTTACCTGTGGTGCAGTGTCTCAACCCCTCACTCAAATTTCAACAGCTCTGAATTTTTACCAAATTCTAACAATGCTCTTGCTGTGGTTTCCTGGCCCATGACAGAATGAGGTGGGGATGACGAAGGCATACAACTGCAAGAAATAATAGCTGCTGTGTTTTGATGAAAGGATGGGAAAACCATAAAAACAGGCAAACGTACTATAAAAACCATATAAAGAGGACCACTTATTGTCAGACACTAGACATAGCTACTTCAATAAGGCATTGTTGTATGATAATTGCCTCTTTACAACCATTTTGAAGGGAGCTAATGCATAGGGACACACATAATTATGACTTGGGGAACAAAGTAAAAGATTAAACTGCGTTCCACTTGTTTCTCTTGGAAGGCAAGGAGAGTGTGTACTACACATAAGAGTGCTGAAATCTGAAATGGTTTTAGGACTTCAAGGAATAAGCTTCTATTATTACATGAAACATTTACTCATTTGGAAAACGCATCCTCATGCTACTTCTTACCTGCTCTGTGACCTTAGGAAATCACTTGATTTCTCTGAGACTGTTTCCCTCTCTGCAGCTAATAATAATAATAATAATAATAGCTGGTTGGTTGTGAGGCTAACACAACTGCCAGCATATGGTAAATACCACAAAAAGGGTTTGCTATAGTTTTTCAGGTTCTGTCCATTTGCATTTTGCCCATGTTTTACTTGGATTCATGGACTTAGGTTTTTGCATTTTAGAGTTTAAGAAAATTCATCTGCAAAGGTGTGTTTATCAGGGAGTTTGCTTGCAGTTTCTTGACGTCCACCCTTGCCTGAGTTTCTCATTACTTCTTATGATCACATGAGACTCAATTACACTTCTCATCTCTTTTTTTCTTGCCCAGTCACGCCATTGGCCACGTAGCAGCCATGATCTCGTTTCAGGAGTGTAGGCACCCTCTGAGACCCAGATTTTATTTTGTCTCTGCCAGTAACTCACTGTGTGAATTTGGGTAAGCAGCTTATCTTTTGTGGGCTTTTTAAGTCTGAATTATTCCCTAATATTTCTATGACCTGCTTTTGTAGCATATTATATCAGTCTTTGGAACTGTTTAAATGCTTTCTTTGGATAAATTTAAATATATGCATAGTATAGTATTTAAGTATATGGACACTGGGGTCAGTTTGACTAGCTGCCCCACTTACTAACTCTATGAGGGTCAGCAAACTACCTAACTTGCCTGTACCTCAGTTTACTTTTTTTTATAAAACAGGGATAAGTGTATATACTTTGTAAAGTTGTTATGGGAATTAAAAGAAAAAAAAACACTAACACTCCTGCAGCATTTGAAATCATGACTAGTGCATAGTAAAATCCCATAAGAAATACGGAGATGAATACCTTCTCAAAGACCTGGCAATTTAGTGTGGGAGATTAAAACATACACCAAGAACAAAGAAGAGGATGATGGATAGTCAATAGAGGAGAAGTAGTAGTGCCCAGTGGAGTATGGAAGAAGAAACATTTAATCCCAACTGGAAGGACCAGGGAAGGCCTCTCGAAGAAGGTCGGCTGTGGTCTAGACCTGGGGGAAGGGATTCTTGGTGGAAGAAGCAAAAAGAGCCAGAGTGAGAAAACACAGAAAGTACCTGATATGCAGCTCGTTTTTGCTGGAATGTTGATGCTGAATGAGGGTGTACACTGGGAAATGAAGTTGGGAGAATAGCCTGGGATGAGATGAGCAAGAGGTTTAGTGCTTTTCTAGGGGTGCTGAGTCGCCTCTAGCAGCAAGGGAGAGCACGGAAGGTTGTGAAAACAATATGATCCCACTCGTGATTTAGGAAAAAGACTCCGGTGATTCAGTGAAGGAGCAATTACAGGAGAGAGAAACCAGTGTCCGGTGGAAGAGTTAGGGGCCACTGCAATATTCTCGGTGAGAGATTATAAGAGTCTAAAGTATAAAAGTTATTGTTTGGGGTGAAGAGAAGGCATAGACTTGAGAGCTGGGAAGGTAGATGCTGTCTACTAAATTTTCCTCCCTGCTGATTGTTCTTTTTCCTCCCTGCTATGGTTCCTTCTGTCAACCTTCCCAGGTCCTATGGAATTCCCTCTGTGTTCGTTCATCACTACTCAGTAATCCACAAGTATCTAAGCATGAAAGGGTGAAATGACAAGCCCTCCGTGAGCTAGAAGCCAACAGCTTTCACTGCCACTTGTTTAAGGCGGGGAATATTTTAAAAGCAGAAAACAATCACACAACAAATAGCTTCTGTTTAATGGGGGAGAGGCTTCTCAGCAATAACTAATCTGAAAGTTTTCCTTTTCTTACAGGAAAACAATCTTTTGTGAGGTCCATTTAAACCTCGTCATTATGTATCTGCAATAGATATTGTGTAGCAGGGATTTCGTGGGGGCATTTTCTGATGCGGCACCTACGGTATGGAGAGCATTGTTTATCCTCATTGCCTTAGATTGTGTAAAAGCCAATAGGAAAGGGAGCACCTAAATCAACAGAAACAGCGATTCTGGATGGCATTTATATTTTGCAAGGCAGACATTCTCTTTACTTGAAAGAGTGCATTTTAAGCAATTGAAGGTCATGCGGATTCTCTTTAATTAGTTATTCCTGATCTGACAAAAGAAGGTGAAGTTCATGAATCTGTGTGAAATACAAATCAGAAACCATTCAGTGAACACTGGTGCAACAGAATAACAAAAGGAGAAGACAGGAACTAGGTGGAAACATAAAGTTGACAATTTTAGAGTGACAATGATGCCCCGATAAGAAGAGATTGTTAATGAAGCCCAGAACCACCCTGTAGCAATTATTCTTCACTGATGTACATGAATATATATGTATACATACATCTATACACATACATTACATAGATATACATATACATAATATCATGCATGCATGTATGTCAATGAAGAATAATTCATTCAACAAATGCTTATTGAACACTTACTGTATCCCAGGCACTGTCCTAGGTACTGGGGAAAAATAGTCAACAAAAACAGATCAAGTCCCAAAGAGCTTATATTCTGGTAGGAGAGACAGATGATAAATATGTGTCAAGTCACGTGATAATAAGGACCAAGAATAAAATTAGAGAGCATGCTAAGGGGACAGAGAAAGAAAGGTGGAGGAAAGGTTGTGTTTCATATAGTACGTTTAGGAAGAACATCCTAGTAGGGCAATGTTTCAGCCAAGACTTGAGGGAAGGCTTGCAGAGATCTGGGAAGGAAAAGTGGTCCAGCCAGACAGGACAGGAAATACAAAGCCCTGAGGTGAGATGTCTTGGTGTTTTTGAGGAACAGCATGAGGCAGGGTGGTGGGAGCAGAGAGAGGGAGAAGGAGATGGTTGGAGACAGGGTCAGAGAAACAGGTAGGTCTTTCAGGCCCTTGAAAGGCATTGTAAGAACTTGGATTTTATTCTGAGATGAGAAACTTCTAGAAGCGTATTATTATGTTATGCTAACCACATAGAGTTGATTTTATAACTTGCATCCAGCTCTTCATGATCCTATTTTTTGCATGTATTAATTTCTAAAATAAGAGATGTCCCCATCTAGACCTCTTTTGGCTTGCTTTCCTGCTTCTCATCAACAGTATCCCAGCACACTGCAGAGGCAGCTCTGGATTCTGTCCTGGGTACTGGTGTTGTACCTTCAGTTTTAGTAAAGCGCCCTTCTTACTCAGTTTCCCTACCAAAAAGTGGTAATACTCCCACTAAACTTACTTTATTAATGTTTTAACAGGAAAAATAAATTAAAAATGTCCAAACTCATGGTATTATAATATCCCTTGTATTTACACAGTTGCCACAAGGCTTAGCATGAAGTAGGTACACAATGGAGGCTTGTAGCATTGAATCAGGAAGGTAAAATGGGAAGCTACATAAAATGTTCTCTCTAAAGTTTCTTTAGAGCTAATATAATTTTATTTGCTCAGCTCAAAAGATATTCTTTCTGAGGAGCATCACTCTTGTTACCCAGAAAATGATTTATTTTGGTTTTCATTATGTCATAATGTTCCTGCGATACTTTTTAAAAAGAGTTTATTTTATTTCTTAGAGAGTGAAATGGTTCACTCTTCTGAGATTTACACTTTTGATAATGTTACAAATAATAGACATGTAATTATTCCTTTCACAAAATTTGGCCAACGACTTTAGAACACACCTTTTCTTATAAAGCTGTGCAGAATGTTCGGTCATACATTTTTTTATTTTTTATTTTTTTTTGTATTTTGAGTCTAGTTTTTGTGGTAGATTGTTTGCAAAAATGGTCAGAAATTCTTCCTATTCCTTTATGTATGCCTCTTTGTGATGTGGCTTTGCAACAATTTACATCAAAAGGTGGTATCTATTTCTCTACTCCTTGAATCTGGACTTGACAATGTGACTTACATTGGCCAATGGGACGGAAACACAAGTAAAGCCTTGAAAAATACTATGCACAGGACCATCCCTTTCTGCTCTTGGTAACCCTGGGACTGCTACCATGTGAACAAGCTCAGGCTTACTGGCTGGATGGAGTAACATGCAGCTATAGTTACTTCCTTGCTACTCCCAACAGCCAGCCAACCACAAGATATGCCAATGAGGCCATTGTCAGCCAGCTGACACATGATTGAGCCTGACCAACAACATGTGGACCAGAGATGAACCATCCCAGCTGAGCCTAACCTAAATTGCTAATCCATAGAATTGTGACCACATAAATGTTCTAAGTGCTAAGTTTAAGACAGAAAAATCTAACTGATACATCTCATATTCCTATTAGTTGTTTGTATTTTGTCAAGTCCAAAGTGTGTTTTCTTTTTGCTTTTCCTTCCTCCAAAACACACACTGTATAGAGACAGCTAGTCCTCCAACATCCATTTTCTCTTTTTTTGTTTTACTAACAGATGTCCCCACATTTGTGTTTTATCTGGGCACATGGTTATCCAGCTTGAGACTAAATTTCCCAGCTTCTCTTGTAGCTAAGGTGTGGTCATGAGGCAAAGTTGTGGCTAATGGGATATGAGAGGAAAACATGTGTGCTAAGAAAGCTGTTTGCTTCCTACACTTCTCCCTCTCATTTTCCCCTGCCCATTTCCTTAGGCTGGGAAATGGAGTCACCTTAGACCCTGAGAAGGAAGCCATACGTGTGTGGATGGTAGAGATAACCCATGAGCTTGGGTCCCAGGATGACTTTGCAGACCAGCCCTACTTACCCACCCTGGACAACTCACCTACCACTGATCTGTTATGTAAGAGAAAAAGACGCTTTTATCTTAAGTATGCCACTGTACTTTCACATCTGTTTTTTATTCCAGCTTGATTTTTACCCTATCCTACTCAACAAATACACAACAGTCACTGACACATAAACACACACTGCCTAACACAGCACTTAGAACACAGGGGATCAATACATTGTTAAATTCATTCACTTATTCCGTAACAGTTACTGAAATCCTCGTGTGTGTTAAGCACAGACTTGCATCATTACATTTTTGGGGGCGGGGAGCAGGAGCTGGCAAATGAGCAGGGAAAGATAGAAAAAAAGTAACAAAAAGAGGAAATTAAAGGTGAAGAGTCCTGTAACAGAGGACTCTGTCAGGGGTGGGATCCACAGAAAATGAAAGGATTTGGACATCTCTTCAAAGTTTGCTGCAGTGAGATGAAGTGAATCATGAAAAAAGCATCCATTCAATGCACCTATGCAATTACTTTCACAGAATTTGGAAGGCCTCCTCTCCCTTATTTCTGGGTCACTGACCTTGAGCTGGGGTGAGGGTAGGGGGTGGACATTGGTTTACTGTTTTCTCACTTCAGATTTCCAACACTAGCTTTTCAAAGGGTTTTGTGTGTTGGGTTTAAGGGTGGCAGTGGGGACGGAGGTTAGGTTTAGAGGATTACTGACAATCCTGTAATAACTTTTGAAATAGCTTTTCGGATCAATTCCCATTCATTTCCCACTTTACAGAAAAAAGAGGACCCGGGAAGGATCACCAGTTATGAGAAAAACTAAGGGGAAAAAAATTCCACTCACTGCACCTTGGAAATAGAAGATGTCTCTTTGTTTTTGCGTCCCATTTTCTTTGCCCCACAATTCTCTGTGTCTTGTTTTCCTTCTGTCATCCATAATTTTTTTTCAACGTTGAAAATATCCTGGGAAGAAGATACTAAGTGAGAAATCATTGTAAAAATTCAAGATTAGGGCATATATAATATCTTGGGCGTTAACTAAGAGATTCTAAGCATGAAAAAGGATCTTATCAAATTAGGTAGTTCTGTCTATTTCATCTAATTGCACCAAACCTCCATTCATGCTTATTTGCAGTAGTGGTGGTTTTCTATCTTGTGTTATAATGATCTTTCTCTTTATGAATCTCTTGCCCATTGTGTCCTATGTTTTTAGAATATTTTTCATTTTCAGATTGTATGGTATATGCCTTTATACAGATCATTCATCCTCCGTAGCCCTCAGTTATCTCGTCTGTAAAATAACTAGACAAGCTCTGAAACCAAGTTCCACAATTTGAGTTCCCTTACAAACATATTGATTAAAGTCTGGTGACAACTGGAGCTACAATGACAACAGAATGATGAAGCATATTAACATTAGTGTTAATGCAATAATCAGCTGTGTTTTGTTCCATATGGCAATTTATGTCAACAATTAAGCCAAACTCCATCTGTTATGGCATAAACAATCTTTTTCAGATGGGCTCCTGAACTACAGCTTTGAAATCATTTTATGTTCTTCCAATATTGCTATCATCAATAAATGATGACTGTGTGGAATTTCTGATTAAAAAAAAAAAATCACTGATGCCAAAGCCCATCTTATTTGACAAAGGGATTGTTTTGCTATTTGACCTTACGGATATGTTGCACGGTCTAATCGATAGTCCCAGAAAAGGAAGATAAATCTCCGAGTTGGTGTGGTGTGAGCGTGCATGGGGCGCGAGTTTCTGGAGCAGGCCATGCAAGCCTCAACACTGTCAGCAGTGGATTTCTATTTTTGTGACCTGAGGATCCTGTTGGGACAGGATGTGCCTGGATCTGCGATGGAGATAAGACAAATGGTGCGTTCCACACATCCGGCAGGGCTGCCTTTCTTTGGCTTGGGTTGAGCTGCATTGACAGAATAGCAATAGGGAACATTTGTCTTTATCTTTATAACACTTGACAAGAGGCATGATTACTGCTGTAAGGGTATCAAAATAAAGAAAAAATGGGCTGTCCGAGAGCCCTGTTATTTATCACATTCAGAAACGCTAACCCAGACTAGCAGGATAGAAATTCCTTGTCAAATTGCCTCTAAAAATCATTATTTTTCTCCTGTGAGATAATATGTGAAGCTCACGGGTCTCACCTGCGCTTTCTTCCCACTCCCCCCACTCCACCCACTCCCCCCACTCTCCCATTCCTGGTCTGCAAGTTGGGGATAGTCTTCTCCTGAGCCAGGCTGTCCCTCTGTAGACTGGGAGTTGCTTCTCTGTGGCTCATTGCATGTGCCAGCCTGACAATAAGCACACCATTCGCTGCCTATGCAGGAAATAGGGGTGGGGGGGGGAGCAAGCTACCTGGCAGCTTATTAACAAATATTGAATGTATACAGCAAAAATTCGATTTATTCTGCAGCAAGTGCTAGGATGTCTCCAGGCAAATTAGAGCCGGAGCTGACTTTGTGCAACCCCTTTATTTATTTCCCTGTTCCTTGTTTTCTAATTAGGCAAGCTTTCTTCTGCTTTACAAACACCCTCTCTGCCTAAATCTTTGCAGGCCTGTTGAATCCTGAACACAATAGGCTTATGCATTCATATTAGTACCATGATAAGGAGGTATAATTCACCCTTTTGCATATAGGCCCCACATCATTTCAAGAGTGATTCTAAATGCCTTTATGACAGAGGAGCATTTTCCTGCGATGACTTGTGGGGGACTACAGGTGCTATAGCCAATGATTTTTCCAAAGGAATTGTGAACAGAAGACAGGTCTAAGTAGTGTTTGCTTTAAAAGGCCACCTCCTTCAGTGTATGGCACCAAAGTAGCTTTTTTTTTTTTTTTTTTTTTAAGTGTTTTTCAGCAGGCCTTTGTAAAAGAGGGTACTTGTTCACAATTCTTCATGAAGAGCGATTCAAGAATTAAATCAATGGCTACATCCTAAAGCTTGTTCGGAATTCAACATTTTATTTGGACTTGGCCTTCTTTTGTAGGGTTTAGAGCAACCTTGGCTGTCCATTAGAATTGTCTAAGGAGCTTTAAAAAATATGGGTGCCCAAGTTCCTTCCCAGACCAATTAAATCAGAATTGTGGAGGGTGGGACCAGGGCATTGACATTTCTAAAAAGCTCCCCAGATGATTCTAACGAGCAGTGAGGTTTGAAAGCCAATGGTTTGTAGAGTTTTTATAATTAGAAGACATGCAAGGAGCTCTGTTCATTCATTCAATAAATATTAGAATGACTAAGGCCTATTAGGAAAAAGACCATAGGGGGTTCAAAGATATAAAAGGGAATTTCCGTATTCTCAAATAACTGGTAATTTAATCGAGGGCTTGAGGTTTTCATTCTTTCTACACTTATTTATTGAGTCCTAATGTGTGTTACAGGCCTTGGGGAATTCAGTAGTGAACCAGACAGACAAGGTAGCTGCTGTCATTGGGCTTACATTCAAGGAAATACATTTATAAAATAGGTACTGATGAGTCCTAGAAAGAAATGAATACACAGATAATGTGACAGAGAGTAGCCAGGACACAAGAAAAGTTCTGGGATGCTTCTCTGAGCAACAAATCTGAATGATGTGAAGGAAAGAGTCAAGTGAAGATCTGGAGGGAGCAAGTCGTGGCCAGAAAGAACACCAGCGCTGAGGCCTTGAGTGAGGAACGAGCCACTTCCAGGGGTGGAAGGAAGCCAGAGGGCGAGAGCTGTCAGAGATGAGGGCAGAGAAGTAGATGGGAGTCAACACTGCATAAAGGTAACCTTGGCAGAGAGTAAAGAGTTAGAGATGCAGATTAATGGTGCTCAGCATTTAGCGCCAAAAGACATTACTTTGGTTGGGGCATTCAGTGTTCCTGGAAAAGGAGGCTTTGGGTTGCATCTTGAGGGAGACTATTTGAGAAGCTGGAGGGGAAGAGCGTTTTAAGTAGTGGGATCATTTTCTGCAAAGACATAAAAAGCATGACAATCTAGAGCATGAACAGAGAAAATAGCACATTGTTCAGCTTGACTGGAATGAGAGGTCCGTGAAGCATAAATGGGAGCCCAGCAGCTGGCAAAATGAAGGACCTTGTATGTAAGAGAGCTGGGACTTTCTCATAAAGACAAAGGGAAACCCAAATTTGTTTTCTCCTTACTTCTTACTGGCCAATTCTTGCCCCCTTCCTTGTATCCCAGCAACTCCCAACTTCTCCTACCCACCTCGTCACCCACACACATATACTTACACCACCTCACCTTTGGGTTTCTGCAATTGTCTTCTCTATTTGGAATATTTTTTCCACACCCCTGGCCACACTTTGTGAACTGGTCAAACTCCTACTCAAACTCCTAACTTTGAGTTCACCTTAGTTCTTCCAGGGAGGTGTTTTTGACATGGTGATTCCAGAAACCAAGGGCACTTCAAGGGCACTTAGCATGCTGGGTCACTCATTCTTAAGTGCTACGGTAGGTTCTGTCCTGGGTTTTGCATTATACTTTAACTGATAGACAGGCAATAAACACTGAACATAACAAAGAAGTAAAATACATAATTTGTTATAAGATGGTTAGTATGGTAGGAAAAACTAGTTCAGGATATGGAAGATTGAGAGTGGCACAGGAGGGCAGTTACATTTAAACTTGAAGGTCAGAGTAAGCCTGATTGAAAAAGTGAAATTTAAGCAGAGACTTAGATTGACAAACTTTTCCAATTTGCCTAAGACTGAGGAGTTTCCTGGTGTGTGGGATTTTCAGTAGTGAATCTGGGACAGTCCCCGGCAAACTGAGCTGCTTGGTCACCCTAGAACTATATGTTAATATTTGTCCTCTCTACTAGTTCTAAACAACTTGAGGACAGAAGCTAGAGAGTCAGGGTGGCATGGTGACTAGTGGCACAGGCTTTGGAGTCAGTCAGTCATGGTTTGGCTATTTGTTAGCATTGTGACCTTGGACTAGTAAGATTTTTAATCTCCCTGAGCCTCTGTTTTTTCATCTATTAGCGAAAGTAGTTGATACAGAATAAGAACTCAATAAATGTTGCTGTTATTATTTATAGTGCCTAGTACTGTTTCTGGGGGCAGAGTTGCTCCTCAATAATGTTTGCTGAAGGGACAGATGAATAAATGCTAATATACCATGTGCCAAGCACTGGGCTAAGCCCTGGATATACAACCATGAATAAGGCATGACTTCTGCTTTCAAGAAGATCACCATCCAGCAGGGGAGATATACATGCAAACACCATATTTGATCTTACAACTGCTGTCCTGCTGTCTTGCTGTACCATGGCATCCCTTATTCCCTTCCTTGGTGTTATTTTCTTTTTCATAGAGTGTGTAACCTATAATATACTATATATAATATCCTTATATGTCACAATTCCCACTGGAATGCAACTAAAAGACCAGGAACTTGGCTTTGTTCATTGAGATGTCCCAAATGGCTGAAATAGTACCTGGAAGCAAGAAGATGCTCAATAATGTTTGGTGAATTAATGAATGAAAATTCCATTTGATGTGATAAGAGCTTTTACAGAAGTATGTTCAAGGAGTGGATGCCTTCCTCTTTTGGACAGAGTCAGGGAAGTGTCCGTAAATAATGTGGCATTTTAGGTTGACCTTGAAGGATGTATAGCGTTTCTTTAGAAGATGGGAAGGCATTTCAGACTCAGAGCCCAGCAAAAGGACCTGATAGGAGCAGGAGAAGCAGGAGAATGCAAGGTCATGGAAGGCGGAGAAAGGGACTGAGAGGCTTGAATAGAATCTGAGGCCGTTGAGCACGGGTGAGGTTTAAGAGACATTTCAGTGTGTTGGTGATGGTGGAAAATGGATCAAAGGATGAATCTGTGTATGGAGTGACAGTGTAGAGACCAGGAGGTAGTTACTCAAGAATCTGGATGGAGATGAGTTGGTAACTTGAGAGAGGATGGTCTTAATTTTTAATGAAGTAAGATCATTTGAACATGTTACTAGGCAAAGGGGAAAGAGTCAACAGAACAGGCAAGAATAAACACAGAAGAGGGCATAATTAATGCAATGAGGTTCTGAAAGAGACAGGAAGAGATGAAATTGAGTACAAAGAGAAGAAGACTTTACCTTGAAGAGAAAAACAGATTTTTCCTCAGAGTCTAGAGATAAGCGCTTGTGTGGAACCCAATACAGATTCATGAAGTCCTAGAGGATAATATTATTATAGAAGCTGAGTCACTATTGGCAACTCAATTGAATCCTGTTACCTTACTTTATGTTAGATATCAGTTAAGAAAGGTGGCAACTTGGAGACTTTCTTCAAGAAGAATGTTTAGGAAAAAGCATAACTACCTACTGTGTTTCCCCGAAAATAAGACCTGGTCAGACCATCAGCTCTAATGTGTGTTTTGGAGCAAAAATTAATATAAGACCTACTCTTATATTATATAAGACCTGGTGTTATATTATATTATTATATTAATTTTATTATAAAGACCCGGTCTTATATTATATTCAAATAAGACTGGGTCTTATATTAATTTTTGCTCCAAAAGACGCATTAGAGCTGATGGTCCAGGTAGGTCTTATTTTCGGGGAAACACAATAGTTATTAGAAAACACAGCATGCAGTAATGGAATTTTCTGGTTAACTCAGAACTCTCCAAAAACCCTTCTGTTTCCACCTTTGTTCAAACTGATGGCATTTTGTTTTCTTTAATGAGAATGGCAAACTGAAAAAATATTTTTGTTTTAAAAATTTTGAAATGTCTCAGAAGTTTCCTGCAAATTTTAATTCTAATCACCCTAAGGTGCAGAGGTAGATGCAGCTGGTATAAGGGAGTAGTATTAATGAGTCTGGAACTCAGGATGTCCCAAGAGACAGCCTTTAAAAAAACCTCCTCCATTCCAGTTGTGGTAAAAGTATTTAGTGAGCTGAGGATCCTGGTTATTTAACCTCTGATTGTTTTTGACTTTTGTACTACATCTGAAAATTAACTTCTAGGAATTAGTAAATGGAAGATTATAATAATGAGTGGGTTGTGCAGATCAAACTTTTGCTTATAAATTTTGTATTAGCTGGGTAATCTTTATATTCTGCCATCAGCCAAAGAAGTGGGTTGTCTCTGAATATAACTATTATATTATCAACCATAATAGTCTTTTACTCGAGGGCAATGTCTCAAACAAATGATTTCAAAATCAATAAACACCCTCTAGTCTCCTGTTTTAGAATTTACTTATTCATGAGATGCTTATCTCTCTGTAAATTCCCAGGGAGAATTCTTAACTGCTTAATCCCACCATATTGGATTGAATGCTTATCAGTTCAAACTTAGTTCTTATTAAATTTTCTTGGCAACTTTTTAATCATCTCAGGGGTTTCTCCCCCAGAGAGATATTCTTACTTTTAAATCTTGCATGAGTAGAAACTCACTTTAACACCCTGAAAATTACGAAACTTTGGCTTGCCCATTTGTGACAGGTTCCATTTCCATGTTAGTTGGGGAAAAAGCCATGTGTCCACAAACAGTGCTTTTTAAAGAGACTATGTTGTACAACTGCATGTTTTTATTATTAGACACTCACTGTCTCCATCACTGACAAACAGTGACAAATTGAAAGCTGAAACACGGTACAGGCTAATGTAGGTACCGTCTCATTTTTCACCTTGAAGGCTATTTCTGCAGTCCTTTTGTTTGGTCACAGGATCATTAGCAGCTTCTCTCTAAATCTAGGGATGTAATCTGGTGTCTACAGAATTATATTATCACATACATGGCCAAGTAAGTAAAGAGGGATGGTCTATTCTGACTGCCTGATTGTGAGAGAAGATGCCTGCTCAAGATGGCGAGAGCCTGAGAAATAATGCTCTGCTGTGGGCTCATTTGAATAATCTCTCCACTCATTAAACACAGCTGCAAGGCAAGAGGCAGCAGAGTTCAAAAGGCAAGCCAGGGGAATATATTAGTAATAGAATTATAGTTTAAGCCTTTAGGCATATTTCCCCAATATTTTTGTACTCCATTAATTACAAGAGGAACACTTTTGTCACTTACTAAGAAAAAAAAAAGGTTAGAGGAATATTTTGACTAAGACACATAAGTAAAATGTATATGTTTTAGAAAAGTGTTAGGTATGCTGCAATTAAATTTTAAGACAAACTCTGGAAGTTATTCAGTAAGTCATTTCCTCAATGTGCAATTTAAATCCCTGGTGAGCTGGGATTAGAAACCTTCTGCATGGTTTAGCTTCATGAGTCACTTTATTGTTGGTGCAGTACATGGGTGTGCTCACACAGGCTTCTGTGTGAGAGCAGCTCTGTGTGTGTGTGTGTGTGTGTGTGTGTGTGTGTGTGTGTGTGTATGTGCGCACACATGCTCTGTTGGGTAATTTCTGGTCTAAATCCCATAACGGCTCTTACTTATACTCAATCAGAACATCAAATTATTATAGAACTAGAAAATATTTAATGGTAGACAGAATATACTGGAAATAAAAGATGGCAACAAAAACCAAATTTTCCTTTTGAAGACCTCACTGGCAGCATTTTTCCTCCTCTCTGTCTTTGCGATTCAGGGTCACCTTGGGCTCTTCTGGACTTACAGCCTCTAAGGTCATGTTTTTGCTCTTGATCTATCCCCACCCTTAATCTCATACTCTACACTGTCTTGCAGGGGTGACTCACCTGACATTTTCAGATATTAGGAATTTGATGTATTTAAATTCAGAATGGTTTAACTCTGAATCGAATTCTGTGTCCTCCCTTGGGCTGTGGATTGAATTGAGTTGAGTTTTATTACCCCAGGGACTCATGTCCTCTTCCAATACAGACGCAAATGACTTTCACTTTGTCACAGAGTTTCTATGTGGATTTTAAGGATATATTGAAATCCAAGTGCGGACAACTCTATCCTGCTCCTTTCCTCACACACCTATCTAAATGGAGGGAAAATAAGGGCAGATGCAACACAATAAAGATAGTTGGGAGATTTCAATTCTGTTTTCATTCTCATTTCCACATTAAAATCTTCCTAAGTCATGATGCAAAATGGTGACCCAAAGTAAAAACACTTTGAAATCAAACTACTGATGAGATTTTCTTTTTTAAGAAATCTTCTTTCATCCAACATTGTATGAATAAAAAGTTCCTTACCCAGGTGAATTTTCCAGATAACTGAAGATAGCAAAATTTGAAGAAGAGTAAGGTAATTTATCACTTAGATTTGTATTTGATCTCTGCCTCTATCTATGTGACTTTGTATGTGTTAATTAGTAGGCATGAAGTGAGTATGGTAGGCTGAAAGATGGACCCTCAAAAGAGCTCCACATCTTAAGCCCTAGAATATGTGAATGTTACCTAATATAGCAGAAAAAAAGGAATACCTTCATATATATGATTAAGAATCTTGATCTTGAGATGGGGAGATTATCCTGGATTATCCAGTTGGGTCCTAAATGTAGTCACATATATCCTTGTATTAGGAAGGCAGTGGAAGATATGACATACACAGCGGAAAAGGTGATACAGAGATGGAACAGAGAGAGTTCTCAAGATATTGGCCTTCAATATTGGAGTAATGTGGCCAGAAGGCAAGGAATGCCAGCAGCCACCAGAAGCTGTGAGAGGAAAGGAATGAACTTCCCCCTAGAGTCTCTGGAAGGAGTGTGGCCCTGATAACACCTTCATTTTGACCCAGTGACATTGATTTTGGATTTCTGGCCTCCAGAACTGTGACAGAATAAATTTCTGTTGTCTTAAGCCAGCACTAATGTGGTAATTAGAAAATAATTGAGTAAGATACTCTCATAACATCCAAACATTGCGGCCCACCACAGGCAAATAAACCTCCACAATTTTCCATTTTTGCAAGTAATGTTCTAGGCTATTTGGAATAGTCCAGTGGCCTGCTTTAAATTCACCATTCATAACCACAAAATGTTTAGCAAAAGGGAAAGTAGCTTACTAATTTAAGGGCTATTGACTAAAAAGAAAACATAGACTTGGTATCTATTAACTCATCCCTCCTTCTTATTTTTGGCCTAAAGTTACCAGATCTTACAACCTGGACGTTCTTTCTCAGCAAGGAAGTAGATAGCATTGGATATGAAATAAATACCTTTTCTTGGATGAGGATCTGGCTGCTGCTGTGTCCCCATTTTCAGTTGCTTGCCACATTCTTGTAGGAGAAGTTATGAACTGTCACCTTGAATCTCAGAGTAACAGGTGGTCCAGCAAGATGTACACCATAGCATTCCTGATTCAGTGGAGCTCTGACTTCTCACCTTTGGTTTTCCGAGAATACAAACAGTCCTGGTTTGTAAAGGTCCTTTCCATCAAGGCTGTTAAATCAGAAGTGCAGAGGCGAGGCATCTCATTGGTCAGTTGCCTCCTAAGACATCCTACTTTTGACCCTACTAGTTCCACTTCACTAAGGCAGGCAAGTTGAGAAAGAGATTAATTCCAAGCGTCTCTTTGGCGAGGTTGGTGAAACCAGAACAATATATATTTTCTAAACAAAAACACCTGAGCCATAGGATTCTAAACATATCTATATGACTTCTATTTCTCTGTGGAGAGGAAGAAAGTAGGCTCTTTTGCTGGATAACCCCTATAGCAAGGACAATGTGTATCTTACATGTCGGTCTTCTTTAAGTTTGGAAGTCATGAACAGAACTTAAGAATTACTCCATGTATCTCTAAGCATAATTATTACATAGGCAGAAAGAATTCACTAATTTAGAATAATGATGTGAGGGTGAAGAATGACAGTGATAGCAGAGAATCTGGTTGGGGGAAATTTTTAAAGAAGAGCACTTTGTGTCACACATTCGACAGAAAGATATAAATGTGTGTTAGTGGACTAAAACAAGTTGAATTAATTTAAATATTCTTTCATACTGGACCAAAAAGATAAAAGTCATTTACTGTGCTTGAACTTATTATGCCTCTCCAGTAGTCTAATTTAACAAATCTGGAGGCACGTTCATGAAGAAATCCTTCATTTCAAGAGCTTTTGGTTGGCTATAGCTACTGAATTTAGACTAGGTTCCCAAGTTAAATCCCAAGTTAAATCCCAAGAAGTTTTTCCAGGAATGTATTATTTTGACCTACATTGATGAAATGGACAGACACCATGTTTGAGAATGAAAATCTCTGTCTTTCCATTTAGAACCAAGCTTATTGTAAGCATTATTTTCAGTGCTGCCTGTTTATTCACCTCCTTTCCAACTTCAACCCAATACAAGTTTTCTTTGCTCTTCTCTGCTCTATCAAAATTGTTCTTGGAAAGAGGAGCAGTGATGCAATTACTATCCATTGGACTCCTTTAATCCCATTTTATTGACTTCTTGGAAGAAGAGTGTGATCTGTTTCCTGCATGAGCCCAGTAACACAGCTTGCCATCTGCCTTGAGAATGATCATGGATCCAAGCAGTAAACTCCCAGTTCTCCTTCCTGGACCTCCTCTGGACAGGCCCCACACTATTGGATGATAGTAACATCAATCTACGTTCTGATCCCAGAGTAGCCATCTACGTTCTGATCCTAAGTCAACCTCATGGGTCACCAGCGCAAGTCCACGGTTCCTTCCAGGCCAACTGCTGGGAACATGAAATAACGATATTATTCCATAGAGTCTAGGACACATGTTTTTTTCCTTCACATTTTAGCATCTTTTATAGTTCATGGCATTTCAAATCACTGTTCACCTAGATTGATATCGAATTCTTCCCTGAAGGATTTGAATTTCCTTCTGCCAGTCACTTGGGTCCACTGTCAACCTGAAACCACTTTAAAATAAATTCTCAGCTTGAGGTTTGTTTCTTGGCCACACTGATGACATGAATTCAGATCAAAACCTGGGCTCTGGTTCATCTTCTCAGGGGAGAGTTTCTAATCTCCTCCCACCTAGTGCAATTCTTCAGTGTCCCTTTCTGTGTGGTGGGTTTATTTCTCATTTATTCTTACATAGAGTCGGTAGCCCTTTTGTCTTCGGCTTTAAGCAGGGGAATTTTTCCTCTCTTAATAGTACATAAATTATGGTGTATGTTCAAAGACAATAGGAGGACAAAAGTTTAGTGCTGTATCTGGAAGCTCTCCAGCAGTAGGCTCAGTTTACCTCCTTTACAGTGAGCTTACTTTCTTCCCTTCAGGACCGTACCTTTTGTCTATAGCATACAGCTCTCTCCTCCCTCCCCTCACGGCCTCCCTAGACTTTCCCTCAAGGTAGAACTTTCCCTTAATGGTTCCACTTACATGTTTTTTGTTATAATAATACCATCAGCATGGGATGGAGCCCGCTCATAACTAGGTCAACCGGGAATGGATTGGTCTTTATTGAACTTTTTATTAAAACATAGTTTAGTCTTTATTGAAATTAACCTTACCCTACCTGGTCATGCTCCCATTGTGTTCTTTTTTCTTTTTAGTTTCAGGTGTACAAAACAATGTAATTGTTTTGTATAATTATTAGACATTTATACCCCTCAAAAAGTGATAACCCCCTTCCCCCAATCTACTACCCCTCTGACATCGAATATAGCTGTTACAGTTCCACTGACTCTATTCCTTACACTGTACTCCACGTCCTGTGACTATATATATATAGAGTGTGTATATATATATATATATATATATATATATATATATATATATGTATATATATAAAATTACAGTTGACATTCATTATTATTCAGTTTCAGCTTCAGGTGTACACTGCAGTGGTCAGGTACCTACTACTTGGCCATAAACAATCTTGCCATTTGCAACAATGTGGATGGACCCACTGTGTTCTTGACTCACCTCATTACTGGACTGGAAAGAACGTGCAGAAGTTCACATTTCTACCATCCTCTTCCCCTCGTTTTATCTGTTTCTCCTTGTGCACCAGTATACTTAACTCCCAAATTTACTAATTTACCTCCTTGTATTTCAACTAGCTAGCTTTGAAATGTTTCTCTTCTGCTGTAGATAACATATTGACCCTCTGAGTTTCCTCTCTCATTAGCGCATCTCACATAATTCACATCACAATGCTGACACTTCCTACTTCTTAGGATGTTTTCTTTTCTTGTCTCCTTTGACACCATGCTCTCCTGGTTGTTCTTCTACTGTTCTGGCTGCTCCTGACCCTTAAATGCTGGTGTTTCTCAGGCTTCTTCCCTAGGCCTCTTTATACACTCTGTATACATTCTGTAGGCCATTTTATCTATTTTCTCATAGTTTCCATTTTAATTGCTATGCTGATGACTCCCGAATTCCAATCTGCGGTCCAGTGTCTTCCCTGAGCTCTAAATCCATCTATCTGGTTGCCCTCAGACATCATCCACAGGCACCTGAGAGTCTATAAGTCTAAAAAGGAGCTCAGTGCCTTTTCCACAAATGTGTATCCTTTCTGTATTTCTAATCTTGGTCAGTGGCACCATTGTTCAGCCCTTGGCTCAGCCTCCAAACCTGGACATCATCCTTACTGCACAACTCACGATCTTTACAGGCCAATTACATATTGGTTTCTCTAAGTCTCATTTCCCTCATTTATAAAGCAGGCATAATAGTGCTTATTTCATACATTTGTGAGGACTTTATATATATGCATGTAACAGTTATCATAATGACTGATCTATAATAAGTACTCAATTAATGTTATTTTTATTATATTTTATTCCTTCCTTTCCAACAACGCCTATCCAGTTGATCATTAAATCTTCTTGTGCCGATCTCCTAATCCATTTTGACTACAAGCATCTCTCTAATTTACACACTTCGTACATTCTCATTGCTAGCTCAAGCCACTAGCATCCCTTAGGCAAATTATGTCAACTGGTTTCCTTGCCTCCTGTTTTGCTAGCTGTCAATCCATTTTCCACCATTCACCCAGAATAGTCTTCCTTAATCAAATAACTGATTGTGTAATGCCTCTGCCTGGAAACCTTTACAACTTCCCATTGTCCTAAAGATGTGCAAATGTCTTTATAGGGTCCTCATGGTCTGGCATGAGCTTATCCCTCCTGCCTTATCGTCTCACACCAGGTAATTTTTGAGAAGAGAGATAGACGTGTGCCAGCCTCTTTCTCTCCATGTGAACTTTGTACTTGCATTTCCTCCTGAAATCTCCTAGCTCTTTCTCTTTTCCTAGTTAAGTCCTATTCACCTGTCAGGTCCTGGGCTCCAAGTCTGGATTACTTGTACCTCCTTAAGCACTTTTTCAGCATTCAGATCACACTTATCACTTGACACTGTTGAAATTGCCCATTTATCTTCTCCTAGGGTTGCTAGATTTAATAGATAAAAATATAGGACCCTTTTTAAAATTTGAATTTCACAGAAACAGTGACTAATTCTTTAACATAAGTATGTCCCCTGAAGTCCTCTGTTCTCTTAGTAGACTGCTCTCACTGAGGGCAGAGGTCGTCATTGTTCCCAACACCTAGCACTTTGCTTTGCCCACTGCGCACACTGTTCATTGTTGATTAGGTGAATACACTACTTAATGAACTCCAAAGGTATATTCATTATATATGTATTCTGTGCTGATGTGTTCCAGGTCTATCATTTTGATCCCATGTTAATCATGAAATATGTTCTTCCAGTTTTGTTGTCTATCTTTCAAGTGTGCTTTAAAACAAGTAGGGAGCTTAGAAATGGACCACCCTCACCACAATTTGCCTTTGCATAAGTGATTTGAAATGTCCATGTCTGGAATCTTTATTATGTCCAAATAAAGTTGAAATTTCAATCACAATTTTCATTGAAAAACAAAACAGAAGCAAGAATATAACTTCCACAATTCAACTGCCTTTTCTTTTTTGACCAGTTTGAAGGCTTTTGTTCTTTCTAATACAAGTGTTTTCTTTTCTTGCATAGCAAAGACATAATCTAATCTCTAAGGTTTATTTGCCAAAAGAATCACTAGATGTGGAAAGGAGCAAGGGTTTGAATTTTGATTAATTTAGTGCGCAAGTTCACCTGAGAATGAATGTGCAGATCTCTCTTAGGAACCTTTTCAAAATAAAAATATAACTAAGGGAAAGTTCATGGATGTTTTCCAACATGTGAACTTACAAGGTTTAGTTAGCCAAACAGTCACATTGTGCAGACTGTGAACGGAATGGAAGCAAACCAGTTTCAAGGTAAATTCTTCATGCTCTGAAGCACTGAATGCCCTCCTTCTATAGAGAACAACAGAAGCCCTCAGCTATTTTATAAAATTCAAGAATACCATGAGTCTGAGCTCTCCACTCTCTGCTGTGATTGGACAACTCCTCTCTCCTTTAATTATGCTTATTCAGTGGTCTAGTTTAACAAACAAAATACTGTATTTCTTTCAAAGAAGGGACAAAACACCATACTATATTTTCCAATATACTGTTCTCAAGGTGAGTAACCATAGGGATCATGCTTTAGAACAGGCATGTCCAAACTTTTTTCAACATTTTTCACCAAGGGCCGTATACGGTAAAATACACAAACAGCCGGGCCACTCACTCGAGGTGAAGTATGTATTGCCTCACCTGGTTTATTTAAGTAAATTAAATATATTTTTGGAATTTGCTGCAGGCCAATTAACAATGGATCATGGGCCGCAGTTGGCCTGCGGGCCGCAGTTTGGACACCCCTGCTCTAGAATGTTCCACACGAGGTGAAACAAAAACTTCCACACCCACCCATTAAATAAATCTTTTACTGTTTTTGGTTAACAATATTACCAACACCTTTGGTTTCTTTGGTGGCTATATGATTTATGCATGTCTGAGACCAGAAAAAAAAAAAAATCCTACAAGGGCATGCACCAACTATGTTTCCCCAGGGATTAAACACATTAAAATCAAGAGTAGTCTCACGGTAGGATTTAATTGAACTATTTGTCAGTAGCTGGTATTTAGTTTGCTTTATTTATATTTAATGTTGTAAGTAGGAAGACTGTGAATTGGATCTCTGGGCTATTCATGCTGAAGTGCTCAAGACGATATCGGGGCTTTGCCTAGTAGAGTTCTGCAGTCAGATCAGCTCTGGGTTGTTGAGTTTCTGAGGCTGAGGATGGGCCTGTCAGTGTATGCTCTTCCAGATAAGGAACATAAAATTGCACCTGGAGGCAACAGAAGAGTCAAGAGTAATTTGCAGTGAGTGAGCAAAATGAAATCCTGCAGAGGTCGTTTGTTTTCACCAGGAGGTGTCACTATTGTCAACACACATTAAGTGAGATGGCGGGAAGATAGGAGGTGGCTAGCATCGTTTGACAATAACTGAAGGCATTTTTTTCTCAATCTCTCCTTCCCTTTTCCCCTCTCTTCCTTCTTCCAATGCTGCAATTTACATCCTGTATTTATAATACATGTAACAGGTGTGTTAAAATGCTGTTGTTAACATCAGAAGGAAAAATTCAATGGTGGGGAAAGAATGGAGAGGAATTCATGTAGTTTTGGAGTTATCAACTCAGATACACCGTAGTTTTTTCCCCTCCCTTCTTAGTCATGATTTAATGGTTCTAAACTAATGAAATTTTTTACTATAAAGTTGTAAGAACTGACCTCTTTGCATCTCTCTGTTTCTGTATGACTCAATACAATTCCTTAAGATTATCCATAATTTTAGTGTGGACAGTCTTCTGAGTTCATGTTCTGTGCTATTAATATTATCTAGGTTTTTAAAAGCAGCATCAGAACTGAGTTGTTTTTATTTTTGTTCAGGCTCTGAAGTCAGAGAGTCTGGGTGAGACTGGCCCTATGTAGTCCATCTGTGTAATCTTGTTTGGCAAGTTATTTACTCTGCCAAAGCCTCAGTTTCCTCATATGTAAGATAAGGGTAATAATACTACCTACTATCATAGGAATTCGGGGGGGGGGAGATTAAGTGGGAATAAATTAAGTAATATATGCAAATCAGTTAACACAATCCATGGCACTCAGTTAGAGTCAATAAGAGTTAACTTTATTATTAACTATTAATATTGACATCTGGACAGAGAGGCCATACATATTTGGGTCTGAGAGTCAAACGTCCCTGACTTTTCTGTCAGCAGTCTGCATGGGATTGGAAAAGACCTTATGCCTTTTCTCACAGTCCCATTTTCCGTTTGAGTTGCTATTTTACAACATTTATTGATGATGCTTCCTGAGACGTTATCCCTGTTTGGAAGATAGTGATTTCAATCGCCTTTTCTCTCTCCTCTCTGCAGGTCCATGTTCTTTCCTTCCTACAAGCTCAAGATAAATTTCTGCATCGATGTGCAGCCTTCCTCATCTTTCTTCGGCTGAATTTCTGTAGCACTCAGTCTATATTCCACAAACTTGATTACGGTCATCACTTTTTTTCCCCTCTAGTGGTGTTAGGTGTGCAAATTCTACTTCTTCAAATAGCTTTTGTACATAAGGGCCAGAAGGACATTTGTGTTTTCCTTTATTCTTAGTAGCACCCAGCTTAGTTCTGAAGACACGGAGGATTGAATACATTTTTGTCACTGGTTGATTTACTGAGAGCTCAGAATGTCAGGGAGATGTGTTGAAACAAACACAAACAAGTAATTTTGCAACTCTAAGTAAGATGAGGGAGTTCAGTGGAGACTCGGGATTGGAGGTGGAAAAGGAGGACTTTGAAAGAGGTCAGAGGGACCAGGTCTGGCAATTTAAATCTGGGAGAAAAATAAGTGTTTGACCAAAGCTACCATTGTTTGATAAAGGCAGCCTGTGTGAAAGGGATGGTAGGCTCTTAGGAAACAGTGCTGGAAGCCCTGATTTGGGTCCTGATTCTATGACCAACTGTGCCTTCAAGAGAACCATGTCATCTCTCTGGGTCCATGTTTCTTTGACTGTAAAAGGTGAAGCTTGGATTAGATGGCATCTAATGTCTCAACTAGTTCTAAAATTGTAAGTTCTAAGATAGGAGAGAAATAAATAACTTTAGACAATGTTAAAATTGTGGGCAATTCCTAGGATTCCAGATGTTCCTTTCTTCTCCCCCAAAGTGTAAAAGAAATAGTGTGAGAGGAAGTACTGACACCAGTCTGTCATTGATTCACTGCTCACCACTCACTCATTCATTCATCTAACAAATGAGGATGGAGCCCTCCTATGTGTCAGGCATGGGGCTAGTGCTGGTGATGAAATTGACATGTTCCTGACCCTTGGAATTTACAACTTAGTGTGTGTGGGGTGGGGGTGGGGTAGGGTGGGGGAAGCAGGCACAGAAATGGAAGCTACAATTGTGATGAGTTGGAGGAAAGGCATGTAGATGATGGCTGAGAAGAATCCAACTTGGCCTTGAGTCTGGGACAGCTTCTGAGCAGAAGTCATATAGGTGAATGGCAGATAGAGGAAAAGAGCATGTGTGAAGATCCCTTGGTGTGGGGGAGAATGGCAAGTTGGGAAAATAGAAAGAACAGTACAGTTGGAGTTTAGAGAACTAAAGAAGAGGGAGATTTAGATAATGAAGGAGGGATAGGGGTCAGACTGTGGGGGACCTTGTCAAATATGTAAGAACGTTGTTCTTTAAGAATATGAAACCACAATTGCGAGAGAGGGGGTAATCAGCATGGTGGTAAGTGGATTTGAGGGGGGCTGGAGTGGGTACGAGTTAGTTCAGTTGGGAGGAATTCAGGTGAGCAGGAGCCATTGTTTGGTCTAAGGAGGTGCCCCCCACGCCCATCACATAGTAGGGTTCCATTCACATGTGTTGGGTGAATGAATGACTGGTGCGCAGTGTGTCAATGACAGAGCAGTGTCAGTACTTCTAGGTCTAGTGATGTAGCCTTTCACGATCTCAGTTTCCTCATCTGCAAAGAAAAGGGATGGACTCAAGACTAGGATCCTGTTTGGCAAATTCCGTCAAATGGAATGGAAATACTCTGGGGAATTGTATGTTGCTGTGTGACCATGTGACAGGTGTGTGTGGACATAGACTCTCACGTGTTGTCTTTTGGGTGGGTTCTTTTCCTGGATTTGGGGGTTCTCTCTCTGCTCAGATGAGACATGCATTACAACAGTGCCTAAAACTTATTTATAGAACTTCTGACAACTGTATTTAAAAATTTTTACTTTGAATCCAGTTACAAAATAAGATGAGGGGTTATTTAAATTTTCCTCTCACTTAATCCCCCCCCCCCTTTATTTTTTCCCCAGCCATATAGGACATACTCATACTAGACACAACAAACAAACACTTTCATCTACTGGTAGTTTTTAATTCTGTCTCCACTGAAAAAAATAATGAGAACTTTGGGAACGTTTTCCCTCAGGAAGCATAAATCCAATGAAAGTCTTGAGAATTTCATACCAAGACTTAAGGCTTCTTGGAATGAAAAGAAGAGGGACAATCTATTATAAATTTTACAGCCTTTCCTCTGACTATAAAAACATATGCTAATTGCAAAAAATTTTTGGAAAATACAGAAAACCATAAAAAGGAAAATAAAGGTTGCTCATAATCTTACTACCTAGAGATAAACACTGTTTAACATTTTCATTTATTTATGACCTATTTTTTCCTACCGATATAAATATATGAGCATTATTAAACATACAAACATTTGTACCCTTCTGTTCCTGCAGGATGGTATAATGTTTTGGAGTATGAACGCTGCAGTTAGACTGCCTGGGTTCAAATTTACTAGCCCTTGGGTAAATTTAGGAATTTTACTTCCTTAACCTTAGTTTACTCACCTGTAGAATGGGCATAATAATAACGCCAACTTCTAGGACACTGTAAGAACTAAAGGAGATAAAATATGTAAAATTCTTACTATGGTTTCTGGCACCAATTCTTTAATTTGCACGAATAAATACGTTATTTTTGTTATGCCATTTTGTTTTATAGTCTCTGTTATCTTAGATTTCTGTCCTTTTTCCTTTGTTCTCTGTCATTTTCAATTTCTCCCATAATTTGGAAGGTGCACAGTCTATTTTTATTTCTTTGGCTAGTGGCTATTTTTGAGTTGAATTTTAAAACTATGCTCAGTCTGTAGTTCTCTAATTATCACTTGATCTTAACCAAAAGACTGAGAAGTGATAATATTTCTCTAATTATCAAAATAAAGAATGAAATGATAATTTTGGACCTTCCCCAACCATGAAAGAAAGGACCACTGATTATTTGGGGCCCCTCAGGATATCTGGCTCGTTACGTGGATGTGTTCCCTCACTTTTCCTAAGAGGTAGACTATTAATCTCATTGCAAGATGAGAAAACTGAAGCTTAGAGTGTTTAAGTCACTTGCCCATGGTTGCATAATTTTAAAGTATGGAGCTAGGGGTCAAAGCCAATTCATTCTGACTCCAAACCTTCTAATTCCTGGCTTATTTTTTCATTATCAAGTGATCACTGAGTTTCTGTGTGAACACAACTGGGAACAAAGCACTCACCATTTTCCAAATCAGCTTAATCCATTTTGAGTAACTCTATAAGAGTCTTTCCTTGTATCAAACAGGATTTTGTTCTTCCAACTGCCTCCCCTGACATGTACTCCCCATTTCCTATAAGATAATACTAATATGTTCTGAATAGTCAACCAAACATTTCTTGATTCTTATTGTGTGCTTGGATTCAAAGCAGGTGCTATGGGTCTATAAAACATGGTCTTTGCCCTAAGCAGCCTCTGGTGAAGTAAATATATAAAGTAATTATATAAAATATATAAAGTAATTAGAGAACAACATGAAACCGTAAAGAATTAGGGTAAAAACGTATTGAACAAATTATCAGCTTATGAAAGTTCAACAAAAGGAGAGGAAAGCATGGGGTACAATTTCCATTGAAGGTTTATCTCTACCCCATATGTTATTCCATCTGAAATGATATAATTATAATCAAGAATTGGAGATTCAAAGTGCATTATTAGAACTGAATGGTAATGCAAAAGCAAAAGAAACTTCTGCAGGGGTCCTTGGATGTTTGATGTAAATGAAAAACAGATTACACTAAAATAATAAATGTCAAATATAAAATCCATTGTTTCCAATTACTGCCACTTCACAGACTTTAACTACCTAATTTAGCCAAAGCATGAGGGGAAAATATTTTGTGCTTGAAAATGTAAATTAAAACATTTTCCAATGCAGCAACAATGCCGTATTATTGAGCTTGGCAGACCCCTGCTCGATCTCCCATGGTCCATTACCCTGGCCCAATGCCTTGGCGCTTATCGGGGCTGCAAGACATTCTTTGCTTCAGACTCTGCCTTTTTGATAAGGGTTATCATTTTGCTATATGTAGAAAGCACCGATGTGCCAACTTGGGGCTTTCACCAGAAATTTATGACAAGGTAAGGGGCATGCTGATGGTTGTTTTTTGTGTTTTTTCAAAGCAAGCCTCATATTTTTTTCTTTTTCCTGAAAAAATTGAGATACATCATTTCCATCAAGCTTTTGTGAAATTCTTAGCAGTAAAGACACAATGCTTCTGCTTGTTTAGGGTTGTTCTTGTACCATGTTTTGGATGCTTTACACTGCCCAGATCAGAGAGCAGGCATGTTGACCCATCCTTCATGGAGTTTATTTTAAGGAAGTTGGAGGAGGATCCGCTTGAAGACAGGTGTAGTGTATGTCTCATGGGCTAAGGGGTCCATGTGACTCATGGCTGCTCCCTGCGCATGCCCCATTCTCCTTCAGTATTGACCAGCTTTCTATGTTCTCAGTACTTTTCTGCTTTCTCATAATGGCCTGCACATGGAGTGAACTTGCCTTAATCTTGGCGTGTATCTGATAATGCTAGCCATTACTTACGTGACACTAACTATGTCAGCTATCATTCCAAGTCCTTTCCATGTTTATTTACTCTTTGAATCTTTATACTAAGCCCATAAGACAGGTTTTATCATCATCTCCAGTTTACAGATGAAGACACTGAGATGCAGAGAGGTAAAGTACTTTGCACAAGGTCATATAGGTAGGGAGCTGGGGTATAGATCCAGCCCATCTGGCTCCAGGCTTTAGCCCCTGCTATAATCTGCCTCCTAATGGTATTCTTTCCATTTTAACTCCTGTCTGGCACTGCCTCATTCTCTCAGTATTTCTAAGTTCATGTTCTGCTATAGACTGGATGTTCATGTACCCACCCCCCAATTCATATTCAGAAATCTTAACCCCCAACGTGATGGTATTAGGAAGTGAGGCCTTTGGAAGGTGATTAGCTCATGAGGGTGAAGGCTTTGTGATGGGATTAGTGCCCTTATGAGAGAGACCCCAGAGATGCTGCCCCCCCATTGCACCATGTGAGGTGATAGTAAGAAGAGGACTGTCATTGCAGAAGGGGGCTCTCACCAGGCACCAAATCTGCCAGTGCCATGGTCTTGGAATTTCCAGTCTCCAGAACTGTGAGAAATAAATATTTGGTTTTTATAAGCTACTCAGTCTACGGCATTTTACTATAGCAGCCCAAACAGAGTAAGACAGTTTCCCAAGGGAAAGAATCTAAGTGGCTCCATTCTTCATTCTGCACCTAGTTGCATCAAGTGTTGCCTCGGGTCCAATCATCTGCACAGCTGTGTAGGGATGAGGGGATCACGTGGCTGGCAGTGGGGCTACGTTGTGTTCCATTGTAGAGAAGGCATGGTTGCCCAGACCAGGTGTGGAGGAGCAGGCCCTACTAACTGACCTCTGACACCCATTGACACAATTTTTGACATGTAGGATTAAACTATTTATATGTATCCATAGGCTTGTCTCTTACAGTCACTGAGTCTGTTAGCTTGGATATGTACTTGTCTGACCTTTGAAGTATTCATCCACGTTACTGTCATGTGGTTGAGATGAGGGCATATTGCCATGTGCCAGAAAGCATGCTGCCTGCTGATTTGTTGAATTTGCTCCCAAGGACCCCACTGTATCAGCACATCAAGCACTACTGCTCATAGGTGGTGTGCAGGGTACACAACAGCAATAAGAGAGAGTGCCTCTGCTGTAAGGCATTTATAATCTTGAGGAGAACAGTCTCATACATTGGAACACAGAGCAAAACAAAACCTGTGATGAAAGAAAAATCCCAATGTTTATCAAGTACTGGGCCAGGTGTTTCCACAAATGGTACCTCACTTGGTCTTCACGCTCACTCTGTGAGATATGTGATTTATGCCCATTCTTCGGATAAAGAAACCATGAGATGGAGACACCAACTTCTCCAAGACACAGATGGTATGCAACAGGCACAGTCCCAACTGCGGGTCTGCCTGACGCATCACTGATGATGTCAGACCGGCTTTGATGAATGCTCAGAATCTGTTGTTCCAAGTGGCCCACTTCCAACCAGAATGAGTCTCTGTCTTTTTTTATTTTTTTCTTGTGAGAGTCACCCAAATGGAAGTGGTTTAGGAAAGGTTATTTCTGGGGACAATGAAAAGCAGAGATTTTTCTGTAACAAAAATTCTGAAAACCTTTGCCTTGAATCTTAATTTGCTTCATAGAGAAGAGAAGCAGGACTGGGCTGGAGTTCAGTTTTCTGGGTGGAGCGCAGGCAGTGCTGAGGTGAGATCTGGTTAGATACAGATCGACAGGAGAATGAATCCTGAGCTGAGTGAGGCTTGCTCTGCCTTTCTTTAGGTTAGGTGCTAAATGTGGACTTGGATAAGTCTTGGGCTTGTAGGATCCCTTCCTTGGCATTGTGCATAGTGATTAAATGCTGGGACTTTGGCAATAGACAGACCCAGTGTGGTCTTTGCTCTGGCATTTATCAGCTGTGTGAGATAGGGCAAATTACGTGATATCCAGAAATCACATGTGCCTAACATGTGCTTGACAGATGGTGTCTATTACCATGCATGGTTTCTCTTCTCTCGTCATCTAGGACCTAGGTGCTAGGGAAAGCATTTTCTAATGTTGGGTGGCTTTGGGTGAATTTTTCTTTTTTCTCTCTCTTTGACAAACAAGATTTACTTTTCATTTACTTCTTATTTACTTTTTTTACTTCTTTTACTTAGAAATTTGGCTGATGTGATCTGGCTGGTGAGAAGCTTTCCTTCAGGTGATGACATGACACATGTAAGCAATGATGTCAAATGTCACCACAAGAGTAGCACAGAGCACCCCCCTGAGCATGCATTTGTGTACGCCTCCATGATCCTACGCAAACATACAATGGGTTGTGAGTGGGTCTCTTGTTCTTCTTCCAGCGAAACTCTGCCTATCCCATTCTGTTTTTAAGAAATGTTCTTTTCCTCACCCTAATCCTGTGATTTGGATGGAAATGGATGTGTTCTTATGGATCCCATCATCTTGGCTTGCACCGATTGGTCTCAGATGGGCACAAGATCTGTGTTAGTCCAATTGGAGCACTTTCCAGGCTTTCAGGACTTGGGATGGGAGAAAGTGAGATGTAATGCCTGATCATGTTGGTGGCCATGTTTTCTGTCATGTATGAGAGGAAGCCTGTATGAAAAAATGAAACATATATGCAGAGAGAAGCAGAGAGGAGATAAAGAAAAAGGGTTCTGGTACCTTTAGGGGCTCTGGTTCCATTGTCCCTGAAACCATGTGCCCCCTGACTTTTTTGTAGACACATAGGTTAAAAGATCTCACTCTGTTTAAAGCTAGTTGAAACAGAGGTTCTGTAATTTGCAACCTGCATTGTTATTTACTACTGTATAATAAATTACCATAAAATTTAGTGGCTTAAGACAACAATGGACATTTATTATTTTTCACAGTTTCTGTGGGTTAGGAATTTAGGAGCAGCGTGGTTGGGTGGTCTTGACTTGGGATTGATTTGTTCATTCAGATTCTGGTTGGAGCAACAGTCACCTGAAGGCTTGGCTGGGGCTGGAGGATCTGTTTCCAAGACGGCTCAGTCACATGGTGGAACATTCGTACTGGCTTTTGTGGGAGGGTTCGGTTCCTTTTCACACAGACTTCTCCACCGGGCTGCTTGTGCTCTTTTGACATGGCAGGCGGCTGCCTCTAGAACAAGAAATTCTGGAGACCAAGGTGGAAGATGCAAATATCTGCTATGACCTAGCCTTGAAAATTACACACGGTCACTTCTTCAGTATTCTGTCGTTGATATTGGTCAGCCATGATTCAGTATGGGAGGGGCATACCCAAGGACATGAATACCAAGAGGGAAAGATGATTATTGGAGGCTATCTTGGAGGCTGCTACAAGGGAACTAAAAGAATCCTGATTGGTACCCTATGGTGACAGATATCTCTACAGTAACGTTATATTTTATACCACATAGGTATTCTGATCACTATGATATTCAATATTTATTCTTAAACTTACTGCCATTATTCACATGTATCAGCTTTTTGGAGGTTAAACTCATAGAATATATTTCTCTCTTTTTACTATGTATATAACATATAAATGATTACTGCATAAAGGAGTTCCCCTTTTGTCTAAATAGATTTTTCATTGGTTTAAGTTCCTTACTGATTACTTATGAAAGATTGGACAATTAAGTTCAGGAACTCACCCCAGAAAAAGTGCTACATACCTCATTGCTGAATATCACTATGGTTTCCTTTGAAGTACTCCCCTTGGGAAGCTGTGCACTGACGTCAGTACCTAGTCCACCCTTCAAAGCAATTTTGGAACTCTTTCTGGAATGGCCATCAGAGCTGTTCTATTACCGTTGATGTCCTGAATGTCATTAAAATGTTTTCCTTTCACTGTTTCCTTTATCTTTGGGTAAAGAAAGAAGTCGCTAGGGGCCAGTCAGGTGAGTAGGGCAGGTGTTTCAATACAGTTATTTGTTTACTGGCTAAAAACTCCCTCACAGACAGTGCCGTGTGAGCTGGTGCATTGTTGTGATGTAAGAGCCATGAATTGTTGGTTGTCTAACTTTTTCAGCAGCCTTTTCAGCACTTCCAAATAGTAAACTTGGTGAACTGTTTGTCCAATTGGTACAAATTCATAATGAACAATCCCTTTGATATCAGAAAAGATTAGCAACAGTGTTGCAACAAGTTTGTGAACTCATTTGTCAGACTTTGTATATGCAGGGAGCCATGAGATGATGACACGAAGAAGTTGAGAATAAATTGCCAAAATATTCTCCTCTACTCTCCAAGTGCTGCCATCTTTCCAGTTCATAGGTAGTCTAGTTAGAACAAGAGGAATACAATTAAAATGTCTAGCTTCTAGTACTGCATCTGCCACATAATAACTGTGTGACCTTGGCCAAGTCATTCAATCTTGATGAGTCTTTTTCCTCAGATTTAAAAAAAAAAGGATCAGCTGTTTTATTTTACAGTAAGCTTATGGGGACTCTGTGACACAATGCTTTATAACTGTAAGACACTATTTGTTGGTTCAGAAAGGTACTATGGTATTGGCTTGGTAATCAGAAAATTAAACTTGGGTCCTAGCTTGGCCATATGGAGGCCACAGGTTTTTGTGAGCTGTTGTTTAGCCCCTTTGAGTTTCAGTCTCTTCTTCTGTAACACTGATTTAATAATAATAATAATTCTAACTTCATGCAGATTGGAGTTCAGATGAAATGACTGGCAAAGCTTGGTACATAGCTGTTGCTATGATTATGTCTCTTTGTAGAAGGTTTGAAACCAGATTTAGTGTACTATTTTTTATCAAAGTCAACATGATTCAGTAATTTATTTAATGAATAAATATTTATTAAAGGTAAACACATGACAGGCATGAGGTGAATGCTATGGATACAATGGCAAATAAGACAGGTGCTATCCCTGTCTTTTCAGAGCTTAGGGCTTTTGGGGAAACTGACAGGCAAGAAATAAACGGTATGGGTGGGAATGTAGGTGCTGTGGGAACACGTGGCATGGAGCCTAACTCAGACTTGTAGGGTCGTGGCAAACTTTCATGAGGAAGCAAGACTAAGGCAGATCTGAAAGTTGAGTTGGAGTTAGATTATGGGAGGTGGGTGAGAGTTTGGGGAAACGGTGCCCCAAGGGGGAGAAAAGAGCCTTCATAAAGACTGAAAGGTAAGAGAACATATAGGATGATCAGAAAGTCATGCAGTGTGGCTGGAGGCAAGAGACAGAGGCAGAATAGTGACATGTGAGCTAGGGGGTTGAAGAGATGCTCGATCATAAAGAACTTTCTTGTAAGCATGCTAACTAAAGCTTTGCCCTGGATTTTATCTTGCGGGCAATGAAGATTCCCCGAAGGATTTCAAAGCAGGAAAGAAACGCAATCAGATTTGCATTTTAGAAAGATCATCCGCTCTGATTTTCTCAAGGAGGCTTTTTGAGTGGCGATCATTCCAGGTGTGGTTGGCAGATTAATGCCTCCCACCCCCAAAGATGTCCATGTCCTAATTCCTGGAACCTGTGAACATGTTATATTACATGGCAAAGGGGGCTTTGCAGAGAGTATTAAGGTTATGGACCTTAAAATGGGAAATTATCCTGGATTACCTAGATTGGGTGGGCCCAATCTAATCACATGGGCCCTTAAACATGGAAGAGGAAGACAGAAGAATCAGAGAAATACATGGCAGAAGAAAAGGCAGGAGACATGAGAACATGAGAGATATTCAACCCATCATTACTTGCTTTGAAGATGAAAGGGAGTGGTCATGAGCCAAGAAACATGGGAGACCCCCTAGAAGCTGAGAATGACCCCTGCTGATAGACTGCCAGCAAGGAAACTAGAGCCTCAGTCACACAATCCCATAAACCTGGTTTATGCCAACAACCTGACTGAGTTTGGAAGAGGAGCGCGTCTCCAATACGAAACACAGCTCTGCTGAAACCTTGATTTGAGCCCAGTTGGAACTCTTTCAGACTTCTGACCTACAGAACAGTGAGATAATAATAAATGGGTGTTGTTTTAAGCTGCTACGTTTGTAGCACTTCGTTAGCACAGCACTAGAAAATGAATACAATAGGTATTGCAAGGTCTCTGGCTCCTGCCCCCTTAATGCCAGTGTGCTCCCTCCTCCGCCAGTTATCCAGTTATCCTTTTATCGTGACGACCCCAAAACACTCTCACACATTTCCAAATGCCTGCTGCTGCTGGGGGTGGGGTACGGGTGGGAGTGAAGTAGTTTGCTTCTGGTTGAGAACCACTGCTATGGAGAATTATGGACAGGAAGAAGGCTGGGTAGAAGGCAGAGGAACCAGGTAGGAGGTTGTTGTGATATTTAAGCTGAGACAGAAAATGGCCTGAAGGAACACAGTGGGAACATTCATGGGAATAGAGAAGAAGGGGTGCATTTGAGCGATAATTGGGAGGAAGAGTGAACCGGACTCACCAGAGGTGGTTTGATTAGCACTGGGGGTGAGCAATCTTCTCTGTCCCTTCCCTCCCCTACCACCACCACCCTTCCTCTCCCACTGTCACCACACACATCTAAAAGCAAACAGCAATTTTGGAGAAAGAGGACACACTCTCAGAGCCATCAGCAGTTTGTACCAGGATCAGCCAAGGAAGGGAAATGACAGCAGAGCTATTGCAAACCCAAAAGGCCCCTTATGGCCGAAGGCACCCAGTTGGTGAAACACAATAATTGCTTGAACAATTTTCAGCCACTCCATGCTGCAATTGACAACAGGAAATGAGGAGAGATTTTATACTTTCCAACAAAAGCAAGTCAGGCGATCCAAAAGGCTGAAATGCAGTTTTGAAGCAGCGTGTTTGGCTAAGCTGACCAAATTCCCATGCGTGGTTTGAAAGAATTTCACCCTGGAGATTTTTATTTATTCTTTGTCCAAAAGGGATCGAGCTTCTTATTCACAACCATGTACCCAACTCCTTCTACTAAATCCCTTCTGTCTGAAATACTTAGTGTGGTTTCTGCTTTCCTGACTGGACTCTGATGAGGCAGGGCACACAACACACAACACACACAACACACAACGGCCCTATTTCAAACAATGAGTTGGTTCTCACTCGACTTGTCACAGCTCACTGGCTCTCCAACCCTTCTCTGGTTGATGTTGAGTTCTCTAGCCCAGTGACTGGGAGGGCCAACACTGCAGAATTAACCCCTTCTCTTGGGAAGATGAACACAACAGAGAATGTAACCAGTTACCCAAGACAAATGCAAGGGTCATGCAAACCTTTTAAAGTTGGTTCTAGGTGGGAAATGAAAATTCCCCCTGCATTTGCATTTCCCTTATATTCTTGAAAACAGCCACAGGGACATGAGTGAAACATCAAGACAAAAGTTAATGATTCAACATAATTTATAGGTCATGGCAGAGAATGAGCTTTTTGTGCTTTTTCATGCACAGGGATTGATGAATCGGACAGGCTTTTCTTGGCACTGGCACTTTAAGTAAGGTGTTCAGCATGTAATGTTGAGACTAACTCGCAAATACATAATTCAAAGTGCAATTGAATTGACCACACTCTCCTATCCCCAGTAGAACTGAAATAGGACATGGAGTAGTTTGGCTCTGGGTTTGATCAAGCAAAGCATTTCCCCCTTTTTGCCTCTTGATTAAAGTCCATTTAAATGGAGCCAGTTCTGTTTCTTAAAGACAAGTGATTTCATATTCAAATCATAATAATAATGTCAAGTTTCCTAAAGCAGGAAAGCCCAGCGCTAATGCTTGTGGTTGAGTTCTGCACTGACCTTGCTTTGGAGTCATTTCCAGTTCCAAGAGACCCTCTTTGTTCTCTGCCCAGGCACTGAGGAAAAGCCAAGGACAGAATGCAGGCCCAACAGTCAGTTGTTCTCGGTGTTGTTTTCCTAACGCTGACTACGTATCAGTATGTGTGATTTTATAATTATAGCTATTATTTGATCTTGGATGGGCAAATCAGCTTGGGAGTTGAAGGGATGTTTTATGTCAAGATGCTCTAACTTTGGTTGGCAATTATCTTCTGAATATTTAGGAATGGTGACAGCCATCTCTCCATTCCTGAATATATTTCTGGCCTTGTCAGAGCTTCAGTCCCAGGAAGGGAGGGAGAAGGTTCCAACACAAGATGAGATAGTAAAACTGTAGAGTTGGGATTTTTTTTTCTATAAAAGAAAATCCGTAAGTGACAAAATATCTCACCAAGTCATTTTTCCTCCCCAATGTCTTGCGTAGTGTGTGTGCTTGGCACATACACAAATTAAGTTTACAGATTCTGTAAAGCAATTCATCCTGCTTTGAATCTAATGCCAGTAATTTTTCAAGGAAGTCAGCAAAATATAGCCCAAGAAGGAAAACACTGCTATTATTTTTTTTAACTCTATTGTTTTTATTCAAACTGCTTCTGGACTGTGACTAAATCACTTACTCTTCACATTTAATTTTTAATTTTGTGGTATTCTCCCCTCCAAATGAGGTCAAGTCCTAAATCTTCGTACCCTAATATCCCAGCTGTACAGTCATATAAGAGGTTTGTTTCAGTAAAAATGATTACTGGTGTCTATAATAGAATTGTAATAACTCCATACTGTTTTATAAATTTTTGATTCACTCTGCATTTTTTATCTGACAGCATGCCAAGTTCCAGTTTTTATCTGATCATCTTTGCATCAATAATACATGAGGCTGAGATCTTTTGAAAAGAGGACACTTTTTTCCCCTTCACTGAATGCTTTGCTTTTGCCAGCAAAAATGTTGATTTGGATCTAATAATCTATAGTCCTTTTGATTTGATCACACCTAGCAGGAAACCCCCAAAACAGCCATGGCCACATATCTACCAACATGGAATCAATCGGTCCTCTCTAATAAATGCAATCATTGAACACCTGATCCATACCATTGCTTGTTATGTGTAATTGATTAAAGGTCTGGCCCCATGTTTTCCTATTCAGATCCTCTCAACCAAAAAATGACAATCAACAAAACCTATGCCATAGAAAGAGGATGTTTCTGATTGTAATTTCTCCTCACCTCCATCAACATACATTTTGTCACACTCTGCTGTAAGTGATCACAGCACTGCTGTCGATTTTGGTCTGTTCTTGCTCCCAGCTGTTCATATTAAAGACCACGGTGGGAGTAACAAGTCCATCCCATCACCTGCCTCCAGGACTGTTATAAATAATCAGTGAGGATCTGGAGGGGGCCATCCAACAGCCTCTCCTCATCCATTGTCTTATTTCCCATCTGCAACGAATGCAACCGAGGGCATCTTTTAAAATTCAGCATTTCTGTCTCAAATAAATGACAAAGTACTGGCAAGTGAGAGAGTCGCTAACTCAATGGTTGTCAAGCAATTAAATCAGAATCTCTGGAGTATGATGTGGACATTGGCATTTTCTAAAATTCCCCAGGTCATTTTGGTGGGCAGCCAAGATTGAGACCCAGTGCTCTAACCTGAAACCTTGCCACTCTCAGTGTAGCTTGGTGCCAGCCTCATGGGCTTGTTAACAATGCAGAATTCAACTAAATCAGGTAGATTCAGGCAGATTCTACTGAACCAGGTCTAATGAATCAGAATCTGCATATTAGAAAAATCTCTCAGCTGATTTGTAGGACATTAAAGTTTGAGAATTGTCGGCCTAAACCGCTACTAAAAGAAACACCCCAAGTTAGGCAAGCCAATTACAAACAGATGGGGAGCTTTCAATGTTTCTAGAGGAAGTAGGGCATAGCTGTGTGTTGGTTCGCAAACTGACCCCCATACATGGAGGGCAAGGAGAGACCCAAGAAAGAGGCAGGCCACTTCTGATTGGTAAATTTCAGGTTTAATAGGCAAGGGAACTTACATACTAAGCTTGTCTTAGGTGGACACAAGATAGGTACCCATAGATCTTTGCACCTGCCTGTAAGAATCTTAAAAGTTGATATAGAGGCCTTAACTGAGTTCAGCCACGTATTCAGTCCAGATGGTCTCAGTAACACTTGACTTTCTCCTGGCTACGTCCTTGAAATGGTTCCCACTGTGGGAATGGTGAGCAGAGCATACATTCCAAGGACAGGGGAGGGAGTGAGGAGCCTCCAATTTCCTGGGTCCAGCTTGTAGGTCAAGCAGTGGTCACATCCTCTTGATGACCTCCTCCAACACCATGGCCTCTGTTGTCAGGCAGTCCTGGGTTTAGACCCTGGTTATCCCACTTACTCTGTGCCTTTGTGTAAGTCTAAGCTTCAGTTTGCCCATCTGTGTGATGGTACTAACAATAGAACCCACCTTCATACGGTTATAGTGAAAATTTATTGAAAGACTGCATGTACAGTGCTTAAGAAAATGCCAGATGCATTGTAAGCGAGCAATATATTTTGGCAGCTAATATTAATGTTAATAATTAAGCTCTACAATTGCTCAGATGTCTAAAAGCAGATGATAACTCTTCTTCTTCTTTTTTAATCTGTTTACCTTAAAATCAAGTGAAGCTCTCATGGAAGTCAGCCCTAATGTCTATCCTGCTACTTTCAGCTCACACTTGATCCCATTCATCACTTACAGGAGGAACAACAGGAAGGTTAATGGATGCCTAGAAAAACAGTGCAGTGGTGAGCTCCACAGAATGCCTTCCTTAACTCCTTCAGCTTAATTTTCTTTGGAAGCCTCTGCCATTGTGTGTAAAAGGACTCACAAAGCTGGCTTCCATGTGGGGCTAATGCCGTTCACCTAAATTTGGCCCGATCTGGAAAGCTTTCTTGGCTCTTTCCCATCAAATCCAAACAGGGATGGGAGATTTTATTAAAATGACTTGGGCCCAGCCTGCTCTGTGCTCTGAACCATTGAAGGGAGCCAAAAATGTACCCTGGTGTCCATAGAAACAATGTTCTTATTTTTCAAAATTAATCCAGCTGAATTTGCAAGGCTGCATCACCTCCATCAGAGCTACAGACGGCCAGGACAAAGAGCTGTTTTGATGTTCCCAGCTGGGAACCCTGCCCTCAGCAAATACAGTTGATATAAATAAATGGTCTCTTGCCTGCCTACATTCATGCCCATCTGCTTGGAGGGCACGGTGCCCAATAAAAAGTTGCCTAGACGCTCACCATGGGTACCAGTGCCAAGGAAGGACGCTTTTGTGGCAGACTGCCTAAAGCTGTGAGTGCCGTCTTTTCAGTAGTGGGTTCTCATCGTGGACCAGAATAGGAGTACTGGCACTGCATCTTTCCTCACTGTTGATCACACCTGTTGACAAGGCGGTGCCAAACTAAAAGATGAGAGAGAGAAAGAAAATTGCTGTGTAGGAGTATCTTTGGGCTACCAGGACCTGGCAAGTCCACTAAGACAGATTCTAATTAAGTAGAGAAAATCTCTGTCCACGTGTGTTGTGATGGGGCACAAGATTGGCAAGAGACACTTTACTTGGCTTTCTCGGACGGGCAGAGGGCAAGCTGCTCCCAGTTGGCAGCTCTGCCCCTATTTAATATAGGAAATAGAATAGAACACTGGTCTTTAATGACATCAGGAGCTAAATAAGTGACTCACGCTCAGCCCAGCCCAGTATCCCCTAGCTCCCAATTTTCACCCACACACTGGAACCAATAAGGCCTGATCAGCACAACGATGTCAAAACCCAGGAGCGGACTTTATTTTGTGTTGGCTGAGCTTGAGAAAGGAAATGAAGTCAGTCAGGAGAAAGCACGATGTTGGGGGTATTTTTGTGCTGGTAACGATGAGTAAATTCCCTCTGAGTTTGTTGTTGAGCACAATCAGAAACACATTTACATATTTAGGTCACCAGGGGACCACAGAGGGGGACCAGGAGAGAATCCTCACAGAATAATTTAGGAAATTACTAATCCCAGCATACTCTGTGGACCCCTAAAGGGCTAAAAGCAGTGGTCCTCACAGCCACAGAACACGGTGGAGATGAGGAGTGAACAGTCTATTGATAAGAAGTTATGCTACCTCAGGCATGCTACCTTGTCCCGTGGCAGGAAGGAAAATAGGTTGGGAAACTGCTGGCTGAAAGAGTCAGAGCAACATGCCTTATTGAAACTCAAAAGGGCACTTGTTAGTCCAAGATTTGGTTTTGATCCTAAATTTGCATGGTCTTATTTGACTCTGAATATTCTATCAGGCTTGTGGCTAAGTCTTTGTGGTAGGTTAGACAACGGTCTGCTAAGATGTCTGTGTGCTAATCCCCAGAATTTGAGAATCTGTTACCTTTTGTGGCAAGAGAGACCTTGCAGGTGTGATTCAGTTAAGCATCTGGAGAGGGGGAAGATTATCCTGGATTATCTGGTAGGCCTGATGTAATTACAAAGGTCCTTATTAGAACAGAAGGCAGTGTGATGGCAGCAGCAGAGATTGGGTGATGTGTTTTGCAGATGGAAAATGGGGTTAAAAGTGAAGGAAATCAAGTAGCCACCAGAAGCTGAAAAGGCAAGGAAACCAGTGCTCTCCTCAGAGCTTCCAGAAGGATAAGCCCTGTAGACACCTTGACGTTGGCCAAGTGAGAATGATTTTGGAGTTCTTAAGATTCCTCCAGGGTTATGAGAATAGGTGTGTTTTATTTTAAGACTCTCTGTGGTAATTTGTTACAGCAGCAATAGGAAACTAATATGATTCTTATCCTTATGTAGCAGACTCAGGATGGCCCAAGATGTGAGGGCCCCAGGCGACACAGAGCTGGGAGCAACATAGCCCATTGGCTTCTCTGATAGAACCAACTAATTAAGTTAGTTGCCTTTCCCCCAACACACTGGCCTTTTTTTTTTCCCTTGAATACAAGAGACCATAATAAAATCCAGGGTTTTTCCTTATTGGTATTGGACAAACCTAAGTTTAAAAGAAACAGTTCCCTATTAGGTCTCAGATCACATCTTTCAACTTTCAACATTTGGCCTACGAGGCCAAATATCATCCAAGTTATTGTAAGGAAAGGTAATGCCAATTCTAATTGCAAACATTCAGTTCCCAAAGGCAGGAAACTGTTTCAGGGCAGCAGTTCAGGTTTATGTGCAACAAATATTAATGTATTCCTATTATGTGCCAGGCACTGGGTATTCCCCGTTTGACATTTGGAATATCTCCCCAAGCAACACAGAGGGTTAACTGAGAAGTTACTGGACACAGCTGCGATCTGAAATAACCATTATTGTTTGAAGTTAATACTTAACTTATTCCTGTCAGCAACTAACCTAACACTGTAGGGCAGCCACTGTCACTGAATGTTAGCAGCAGGTGCCCATCCGAATATCCACCCATCGTTCCATCTCAGCAGCTGGATTGTTCTTTATTTGCCTGCCTGAAGTGGCCTTGATCTGCAGAAAGCAGACACCAGTAGAGTTTACTGGTGGTTAAAAGATGCTTTGGCCAGGTTTAATATATTTTACTTACAGAGGGCCTCTTCTGCTTTTGTTTTTTCTCAGATGCAACATAACACTAACAGTAAGCAATAAGTTTGCACAACAAGAATTAGTAATCAACTTGAGCTCTCATGGACTAAGCCATGCACTCCCAGTGGCAAGGATCCTACAAAAGGAAGAAGTAGTAGTTTTACTGTTTTCCTTTAAATAAATTAGATACTTTTAAATTTTATTTTTTTCATAAAAGTTTGAGAAATTGAGAATCTGCCAGTTTCTCTATTGTTTATTATTGAATACATTTAAATGACATTTTTTCCCCTAAATTGGTTGGGTTTTATCCATGTTTCTTGTGAATTGGTCTGTTTCAACATGCATTTCCAGTATTTGGAAAACTGAAAAAATTACCCTCGTCACTACTTAAGCTAATATTTGGATCTTACTCTGTCATGGTTTTCTTTTAACAATAAAAATAAAGTAGTTTTTCTTGGTGTGGCCTCCTTTTCTCAATGCTTTTTTAATTTTTTGCTTGCAATCAAAGTTAGTGATAATTCAATCTTTTATTGTGATGATAGCTTCAATATTTGAGATGCCTATCAGAGTGAAATAAAAGCATCTCTGCAGAATTCAACAGACCAGAAAATAATCAAAATACTGTTTATTCCTTCACTTATCAACAGACATTGATTGAACATTTAGTTTCCCTGCTATCCTCCCTTTTTTTAATTTTGTTTTTTTTAATTCTCTTTCTTCTCTTCTGCAAAACTGATATCATATTTCAGAAATTGAAAATTCAAAGATGAATCAATGCAGCCTCTATCCGTAAGGACTTAGAGCTTGATAAGCAGTGACAATGCAATGGCATTGTTCTTTTATGAAAAGGTGTCAGAGGTGCAGTGGGATGTCAGGAGAGAGAGGCCATCTGTGCATGGGAGCATCAGGAGGTAACACACAAAAGGAGGTCGGAGTAGTTCACCAAGTGAACAGGGTTGGGGTGCATTTGTATTCTATCTCTGTGTAACAAATCACTACAGATTTACTAGCTTAAAACAACAAGTTCATTATGTCATGGTTTCTGTGGGTCAGGAGTCTGGGCATGGGCTGGCTGGGCTCTCTGCTCAAGGTCAATCAAAGCTATACTCAAGATATAAGGTGGGCTTCCTTCTCCTCTTGTGTGGGGAAGAATCTATTTCTAAGCTCATTCAGGGTGTTGACAGCTTTCATTTTCTCATGGTTGTATGACTGAGGGTCCTGTATTTATGTCGGCTATTAGATGGAAGCCATCCTCAGTTCCTAGAGGCTACCCACAGTTTCTTGCCATGTGGTGTTCTCCAGGATGGCCTCTTGCTTCATTAAGCCAGCAAGGTGAGTCTGTAATCTAGTCAGCTAAGACAGGGTCTTATACAATGTAACAAAATCATGGAAGGACCTCCAATCACCTTTGACATATTCTATTGATTAGAAGCAAATCACAGGTCTCATGTGCACCTAAGGAGAGGGAATCACACAAAGGCATGAACATTAGAAGGAGGGATGCATTGGGGCTCCCCCTAGGGTCTGTCCACCATGTGGGATGGTGAGAGGAATGAGATGATATGTAGGGAATGAACAGTGGTTCTATATGGCTGTAATGGGATGGGAGAGTCAAGAAAGAGGTAATAATCATTGCTAACACTTATATAATGTTTACTCCATGCCAGAGTACTTTTTATATGTTAAGTCTTTTAATCCTTACCAAAACCCCATGAGGTGGATATTATCATGTTAATAGACAAAGTAACTTGGCCAAGATTATAGAGTTTGTAAATGGTGGAGCTGGATTCTAAATGTCTGCCTCCTGAGTCCGTGCAACGCTTTCTCTGGGCAAGTATTGAGGTGTGTAAGTGCAGATTATGAAGGATCTTGTTAAGGAATTTGAGTTTGTTCCAGAATGCAGTGAAGAAACACTGTAGGGAGTTGAATCAGAGATGTGGGTGCTCAGACTGACACACTGCCAACACCATGGAGGAGGGTTGAAGATACTGTCCATTTGAAGGAAGATGAGTTACTGCATGAATGCAGGGGCCATGAGATTGGGGAGGAGGGAGTAGATATGAATCTTTGGGAAATGTACTCAGTGACCAGTTGTGTGGGCTGGGCATAGAGTGGCGGAATTGAGATAGAGGAATGTCTCTGTTCACTTCCAGGTTTCTGGCCTAGATGGTTTGGCATATAATGGAGCCTGAGGCTCATCCGTTAAACTCCAAGTTACTGTAGGGCAAGGACTCTATTCTTGTTCGTTGTTGCATCCTTTGGGCCCAGCACAGTGCTTTGCCCAGAGTTACAAAAGCAAACACTTGTACTGTGCTTACCATATAAGGAGCACTGTTCTAAGAACTTTGCTTGTATAACTTGTTTAGTCCTTACAACACCTCTGTGGGATAGATACCATTATAGACATATTACAAAAGAAGCGACTGAGGTACAGTGTGGTTAAGTAAGCTCCCCAAGTTTTAACAGTTCGTAAGTATCAGAGCCAGAGCTTGAACTCAGGCAGGCTCTCTCCAGAGTCCATATGCTTAACCACCACATTGTGTCACATTCAAAAAACAAAAAACAAACAAACCAAAAAAACCCCTACAAAATAGCTGTTCAGTAATATTTCTTAAGGGTTGTATGACTTCATAAAAATAGGATGAATATTTAAAATATGATTAATTTGTCAATAGCCTTACTGGCCTTTGTATAAGTCTCCATTATCATGCTTAGGAAACTGTATTCTAAGGATGTATTGGAATGTCTTTCTCTCCCACTACTGTCAAACCATTCACACATAGAGACCAAGTGTCTACTATTTTAGATGCTTCCACTGTGTCTTGTGCAGTGCACTCAATAACCATTTGTGGAATGGGTCACTTTCTTGTACATTATATGTATAATTTATAATTTTAAAGTACATTTATTACATTATCTAATATGATAACTCAGACATGGCGGTGGGTCCTGTTATTCCCATTTCATAGCTATGGGCATCGAGGCAGAGGACAGTGACCAAATTGAACCTCAAAGCTCAGTGAGAGCACTCATCATTCTCACTCATTATAATAACTTAAATCTTGGTTGGAACAAGGGAGACCACAGAGAATGCAAAATTCGAGGCTGAAATACTCAATATAATGTCAGCGATTCTTTGCAATCTTTTTTTTTTACATGCACATTAGGAAACCAACAAAAACACGAGAACATGGGGTGCACTAAAAGCTAAAAAGACACAGGTAGGTATCACCACAGACATTAAGTGAATAATTAATTACACAGCCACCACAGAGTGTAGTCTAAAGAAGAAGTCTATTTATTGAATAAATAAATTAAAAATAGAAAGCCAGGGGAATACACTGTGACTGCCATCCTTACTTCAGCCCTCACCACATGTCCACCTCTGTCACTCTGACCTCTTATCCACTCACCAATTCAAAATAAATTTAGGAAAATAACCCTCAGAAGCATTGTGGCTTTCAAACCACTCCACAGTCAAGACTGATGTTCTTTGTTTTTCTTTTCAAAATTCACCCCTGTTCTTCCCTGATCTACATAAATTGTCTCTTCTCCTTTCATTATTTGAAGCACACCTTTCCCCCCATTGTTTTCCTACAAGATAATACCTTAAGAAATAAGGTCACCTATTCATCTTCTTTTTCTTTCTTGTTTGCTTGTCCTGTCTTCTCCATGGTCCTCTACTTCCCTCCCATATAGACTGATGTCACCTTCTCCTGCTTCGAGAATCAGCTCAGGAGTCCTTTGGTTACGCTGACTTCTGTAGACACCCCCTATGGCCCCTGCCTCCTAGTATTCATGCCCTTGTGTAATTCCATCCCCATGAGAGTAGGCTGAACCTGGTGATTTGTCAAGCATTGGCAAAAGTCATGTGATTATTAGTATAGCAAAAGTGATGGGGTGTCACTTCCCTGGCAAGGTTACAAACAATTGCAATGCCCATCTGGCAAGCAGGCTCTCTTTTTTGCCTTCTTGGCTTTCAGATTTTGATGAAACAAGCTGCCATGTTGGAGAGATTCATAGGGCAAGGAACCAAGGGCAGTCTCCAGCCAACAGCGAAGAATTGATGTCCCCTCAGTCCAATAGCATACACAGAAATGAGTTCTGCCAACACCATGAAGCTCGAAAGTGGACCTTTCGTTTGGTAGAGCTTTCAGATGAGACTGTGTGCCTGGGCTGACATCTTGATTGCACTATTTCAGGAAATCATGAAACAGATGACCTAGCTAAGCCATGCCCAGATTCCTGACCCACTGAAATGATATGATAATATATGTGTGCTGTTTTAAGCCGCTAAGTTTTGGAGTAATTTGTTACAGAGCAATAGATTACTAATACATCTCCGCAACCTAGGCACCTCTCCTTTACAGCCATCTGTACAGCTTCGTTGTTGTACTTAGGACCAATATTCTAATTATGTTTGTCTTTGTTTCCTGCTCTGCACTGAGCTCATTGAAGGCAGTGACCTTATTTATCTCCTCGCACAGCACCTGGCTCAACAATAATTATGTGTTAAGTAATGAACATGTAGTCCATAGCCCTCTCTGCTCCCATGGCTCTCCCACCAATCACCTGCAATTGGTGCCATTAGGGCTAGAGCAGCTGGTTCAGCCCCAACCATCTCAGGTAACTGCTGTAATTCTTCCTGCACCCCGGCTCTCTTTGTCCCTTTGAGCAACATATCCTGGCAAAAATGCAAAGAGCAGATTTCAGACACATTGTCTTTGATCTTCCTAGTCAATCCTATGAACTAGGAATCAGGATCCTATGCGTAATGCAGAAATGATTGTCTTGCGCAGAGTGGCACAGCTGATAAGTACCAGAGTCAACGTTACTATCTAAGTAGGTCTCATCTCTAATTCAATGCAAATCTGTAAGCACAGTTAGGCCACGCTGCACGATCATGGACAAAGTCTCCTACACACTAGAATAAGCTGTCAAATGGGAATAATAGCAAAGATAACGCTATTTGAAAACATTTGTAAGGGGGATCGGATATATGGTGATGGAAGGAGAACTGACTCTGGGTGATGAACACACAATGGGATTTATAGATGATGTAATACAGAATTGTACATCTGAAATCTATGTAATTTTACTAACAATTGTCACCCCAATAAATTTAATTAAAAAAAACACAAACAAACAAAAAAAACATTTGTTGAGTTCTTGTGCTATGGCAGGCATTGTTCTAAGATATTTAAGTATTTACTTGTGAAATTCTTACACAAATGGTGAGACAGGTATGATTGCGATCTCCGTTTTACAGATCAGAACACTGAGACGAAGAAAGGTTAAATAGCTTGCCCAAGGTCATGACTGAAAAGTGACAGAGCGAGGATTCAGCTGACATGGGCTGGGTCTAGAAATCAGCCTGGTTTTAGGAGCCATGGTTCATCTCAGGTAATTTTGATTTGCTCCTATAAGAGAGTGGAATGACAGACCACTCTTCACGTGAATTTGAATCCTAGGTTCCCAAGACAAAATTAATTTGGAGATCCGTCTCTCTTTTGTTAATGAGCATCAGTTTTTCTTTGGAGAGAGGACCCCTCCTGTGATGGATGCCCGCTGCGATGTAGGAGCACTAATGAAGTCTATACAAAGTACATATACAAAAAGAGAAGTAGTGAGAGTCTGGAATTCAGAAACATATGACTGTGACAGCAACCTTGAACACTATTTGGCCAGATTTTTCCCTTCCTTTCAGTATCATGTGGCTGTGAACAATGGGAAGGAGATGCAATACACAAATTAACCTTTTTAAAACATTTTTTACTTATTTAAGTGTGTTTTTCCAGGACCCATCAGCTCCAAGTCAAGTAGTTGTTTCAGTCTAGTTGTGGAGGGTGCAGCTCACAGTGGCCCATGTGAGGATCGAACTGGCAACCTTATTGTTAAGAGCACTGCGCTCTTACCAACTGAGCTAACCGGCCACCCCCAAGTTAATTTTTGAGAAAAGAAAACAGAATTGGCAGATTTTTCCAAGCAGGGGCACAAAGCAGTATGTGAACCTCCAATTTATTTCTTGAGAAAAATTTATAAATTTAATTGTATTTTTTCATCAATTGAATTGCCACATAAAGAATCAAATAGTTACACAAGACTTATGACAAAGAGCAGTTCCCTGTTCTGTTCCCCTCCCCACTCCCCAGAGGCTATCTCTATGAAGCCTTTTCACTGCTTCTCGTGATATTTACCTACGAGTACATATTTCCAAATAACTTGCTCATACGGCTACCTCTTGATTATTTCAGTTTTAGGTATCGTTCTAGAGGAGGATTTGTCACTGGCATTTTATATGTCAAGTTAGCATTTCCTCTTCAGACATTTCCTCAAGAATAAATAAAAAAGGCAAAAGGGTAATAGTTCCTCCACTAAAGCATGGGTACATATTTATACAAAGCGCCTTGAGTTAGGTTGGCTAGGGAGAGAGAACAGCTCTACAAGACAACGTAAGAGCAGTAAACGAGTAGATGTGGGAAATATCCATCACTGTTTGGAATAAAGCATGCCAATCAAAGCAAGCTTGAGGTGCCATTTAAAATTTAGTAAATTGGCAAAAAGAAGGTTTGATGAAACATCCAGTGCTGGGGTGGTTGTTGTACGTGGACACACTCATATGCTTCTAATGGAATACTTTTGCAAATCAATATGACAATAGTCATACTGTTTGACTCAGTAAGCTACTAGTGGACATTTATCCTAAGGAAATAATACAACAGAAGCAAAAATCTGTATATACCAACAAGTTCATTGTAGTATTACCTATGAAAGAGAAAGAGTGAAAACGAGAGTTTAAATACATTGTTTAATAAATTAATACAAATCATTAGTTAGATTATTATCCAATTGTTAAAAGTGATAAACATGAAGGCTATATAAAAGCATCAAAAATATTTATGATGTCTTGTTAATTGAATAAAGCTATAGTCTTTATTTTTAACTGTGTATAAACGAGTGTGCCTACATACAGGAATGGCTACAATACAAGGGACACGAGTATTGGAAAACGGTGAACTGATATGAAGTCTGGGTCTTTCGTTTACAAGCTGTGTGTCCTTGGGCTTAAGAAAAAACTTCTCTGAGTGTTGTTTGTTACATCTACAATATTGGAAGAACATATCAACTTTGTAGTATTGATGTAAGTATTAAAGAAATACAAAATTCGCAGCTATAATATTCTGGTAGCCAGAATATTATAGTAAGGGCTGAATAGATGGCTACTAGTATTGCTAACATATGGAGCGAAACTAGAAGGCAATATTCAGGAGGCTTGGGACCTATGCTGGGGAGATGAAACCATGGGTGCTAGTTTTCTCTGTAAAAATGTTTACAGTTGTATGTATATATGAAATTGTATGTACTTATATGTAATATATGTATGTTTATAAATTTTATATGATATTTATATATAATAAGTAAAAATACATAATATTTGTATAATATCAATCAAAATGAAAATATGCACTATATATACTATATACAGTATAGTATATATAGTATATATACTGTATATATAGTGCATATATAGTATATATATAGTGTATATAGTATATATATAGAATATATAGCATGTGAGAATATAGTATATATATATATACTATATATCATATATGGTATATATAGTACATATATAGTGCATTTATATACTATATACATATATATATACATATATACTCTGGGGCAAAGAGTCTAAGGTATATACTGTATGTACCACACACACACACATACACACACACACACACTTGCGACGTGAGCATTTTAAGTCAATGGAATCGTGCACAGTGGCTTTGTCAGTAAGGAAGGCCCATGGTTTTGAATGTACCATAATGAAATAAGCCCAGAGTGAAGAGAAAGCAAGGTTGGGAGCCTTAGTCTGTTATACCTCTGTCCTCTGTGTACTACCCTTGGCCATCCCAGCTCTTTGTTCTCCTGTGGGCAATTGCTGCTGGAACAAGTGCATTCCTGCTAAATGGCATTTTAACCCTGGTATTCCCACAACTCTATGCTATTTCCTTAACTGACATTTGCATGGCAGATGGTGCAAATGGCCTAGCAAATATATACTGGGTCAGTGTTAAAAAACTGCCAGATTGATGGCTTTGTTGGCGGTGTGCCTCCAAGCAGACACATGATTGGAAATTGCACAGAGGCTCAATTTTCCAGATCAACTTGTGGGCTTTTGGTTCCCCTTGCTCTGGGCCATCAGTAGGACAGGTGAAGATGGGGCTAGTCTGATTGGCTTCACTTTTAAATAGAGAGTGATGTGGGCAGATGGGTTGGCACACAGTATGCTGAACGGGGAGCTAAATCTTTCTACTTCTAATCCTGCCTGCATCAGATTTGCTCAGGGATGGAGGCCAAAATCTTAACCTATTTATTTCCAGAGTGTTCCATAGGATAATACTAAGCTTTTTTCAAGGAGTATCATGAAGGCTGATTTAGGAAGGTAGCTGAACATTTGATCTACATGATTAAAGAAGACCTGTTTACTGAATATTTCTTAGTCCCTAACTACTTCTTGAGATGAACAAAACATTGACTTGATTTCTATCTCTGTTTTGGCCCTTAGTGCTTTCATCTCTGTAGCACAGAGGTGAAAGCACTAAGGGCCAAAACTGAGATAGACATTATTTCTATGTTTGTGATCTTCCCAATTAGAACTTCCTCAAAGTTCTTGAGGACAGAGACCAAATATCACAGATGTTTGTCTTCTTTATAGCACATGGTAGGCTCTCTTGCCAATACTACTTCTCAGTGCCTAGTAAATGTTTGTAAAAGAAGTACTGCTGGCCTAGTTCATAACACTATGACAATAGGAAGTCCTGCTCTTAGAGGAGCTCCTGCCATGGATCCTGTGGCTATACTGGGGCAAAGAGTCTAAGGTTTTATTATCTCAATAGATGGTTGTGAACATGACATGATAGATAGGAAAGATTCTACCTGGATCCCTCCTTTCTCTGTCTATGACCCTGGCATGTTCTATCCTAGTGACCCTGAGCCCATTTCCCAGACCTGCATGGGCATCTTCCAAGGGAAGACCCTCTTCCTTGTTCTCCCAAGGGAGAACTATGATGCTAAGTGTTTGCCTCCTTCAGCCTGGCGGGTGACCACGGGGTAGCTGTTTGCAGGGAGAGGAGGAAAAACGTAGAGGTGGAGTTTGGAAACATGCACTGTGAATGCATCATGCCCCTCGCAGTGCAGGATGGACTTGGGAGTGGGAAGCAAAGGTGGGTGCACAGTCACAAGCAGTGGAGTACAGTGTTAGGAACAGAGGCAGTGGAAATGTAGCGGCTGTGTGTATTGTCAGCAGGGTAGTAGGTTGAGGGAGAGGGATTATCACTTTGTGAGGGGTATCAGTGATAAATGTCTATTACATTGTTTTGTACTCCTGATACTAAAAAAACAAAAAAATGTGAGTGCATAACGGGCTGGGTGTTGATACTCCCTTTGCTGCCATGTTCATGTCTTATGCATGACGATCCAAGAGTTCTAAATCTGAACCTGGTTTTCAATTTTCCAGTCTAAGGTAGTACTATCTGATAAGGTATATTTTTCAAATTTTTCAAAGTAGATAGAATGTACTTTATTTCACATGCATTAGCTTGATTTATAATTTTAAAGTATATGGACATATAGTAGGTAGGCTTCCATTTATACTCTCACCCCTGAGTCCTGCAAATTTTAAGGTGAGACTCATGTCAATGAGTTCAACTTGTAAACTACCGTTGGGATGAAAGAGTAATGTCAGTCACTATGATTTTACAGCTTATTTAGCCTTCCTATAAATAGGTACCTTCAAATGTAGCAAATGGCCAAAAAAAAAAAAAAAAAAAAGGCGACAAGGAAAAGAAAAAAGGTTAAAAAATCTCACCACTCTATGCATGTCTTACAAGAGATACCTTACTTACATAAGCCAGAAACCACATTGAGTCAATCCTGATACTTTCAATATTGAGAAGTACTAGCTAAATTAGGGAAGAATGTGAATTACAGAATAGTTTGAAAAACAACATACATATAATCACCCAAACTGATGATCAACTAAGTTTGCTAAGTTGAAGTCCCATGAGCCTCCTTTAACAAAATGATTATTAGCTCATTAATGGCTCTGAATGAAATGAAATGTCTCTTAAAGCACTCGAAAATAATATTTTTTCAAAGTGCCTAAACATTTTGTCTGTATTCTTGTATGCAGCTAATTTACTTGTCATTTCATCCCTTGACCTTTGTTTTCTAAGATAAGGTGAACTTCTGCATACTTCAAGTAAGAGTGATGAGAAATTTCTAAATGAGCAGGGCCCAACTGGCAAGCTTTTATAGTATTGATGAATGTTTGTGAACATGACAGGGCAGGTGATATTCTAGACCCAACGTCAAGCATCCAATCTTTCCTCTGGGATACCTTTGGGAAAGAACAATCTTTCCCAAATCATCAAGATAACGATTAGTAAAATTTATAGAAACATTTTATTGGGCCTTTTCAAATGATTTTTTAAAAATCCCACTATAAGCAGGAAGAAATTAAATTCAGAGGGAAAACAAGAACTTTATAGGCCATCTGCTCAGACTTTCAAATTTAAATTTTATACATAAGAGCACATTAGCTGTGGGGAAAAATGTGATCACATTTTGTAGCTGTCTGAGCAATGAAGAAATTTCCCTTGTTGGGCTTTCTGCATGGAAATAAAAGAAGTCATTTTGCTGAAGAAAATGAAATGGCTGCGGCATGGGGGAAATTTGCTATTCACCATTTTATATATATCAAGTGCTGAACTTACATCGTCCTTTATAAAATATGAAGTAACGGTCCATGCCTCAGGGATTCACAGGTGATGTTAGACAAACAGTATTTGAGAGCACCTCACAAAGAGAAACTAAGACCCTGACAGCCTGTCAGAGGCAATGCTAGGATGGATGGGGTGGAGTCACAGGACAGCATAGGGCCCACCTGTGGGAAAGAGGACACAGACGCATGAGGGAGGGGAGGCTACTCCTCTGCACCCCTTCTCCTGAACCCAGGCTCCCAACTTAAAGCCTGGCTTTGGGGGCCTGTGCCTTTAGGAATCTGCTGTCTCACATGGGGACAGAGAATAGTGGGATGCAGCTGACAGCATGAAAAAATCGAGAATCACGCTGAGCTGCGGAGAACAGGTGACACAGCAACGCCGTCCACACTGGTCACTGACTCCCCAGGCCACAGCTGGCGGCTTTCCTGGGAATGGTCAGGAAAATGTTGATTAGGTCAGGCTGCTCCTGCTGCTTCAAACCTACCTGTCTGGCCCTCTGTGACAGGGCGGAGAGAGGTTGGAGTGAACACCAGGACAATTAGTGTTGCCATTGCTTCCCCACTGCCTGCCTCCCTCTCTGGGCTGTGATCCTCAGAGAACCCTCCATTTTCATTTGGTCAAGTGAAGCCCAGCAAACAAACCCAGCTTCTTTCCCTGACTTGCTTTTGCTCTGAAAAGATAAAGGAGGCACAATGAATCTCCGAACTCATGGAACGAATGCTGTCCCCCTGTAGTTAACACAATCTTATAGCCAACCCTACGAGCTGACACCTTAAAGCAACTAGTTTAGAAAGGAATGTGAAACCATTTTTTAAAATACTAATTAAGGAAAACCATTTAAAGGAAAAACTATGAACTGAGGGTCATGAAGAACAAATTAAATTTATTTGAGTTGGTGCTATATTAGAAAAGCCTAGAAAAGCTTAAATTAATCTGATGATAAATGAGTGAAAGGAACACAGAACTCAATAAAAATGCTAAGCATTGGTAATCAAACTGCATTCAATCATAAGATTTTAAAAGAAAAATAGCATAGTGATTCAGAGTGTAGCCTCAGTAGTCAGAACACCTGTATTTGAATTTTAGGTCTTCTATCTTCCAGCTGTGTGACCTTGAATAAATTAATTACCCTTCTGTGCTTTCAGTCCCTCATCTGTAAAACCAGACTAATAATAATACTTACTTCATATAGTTTGAGGGAGGATTAAATGAAATAATACATTAAAAGTACTGAGCAGAGTGCCAGAGACTGAACGTGCCCAATAAATATTAGTTGTTTCAGTCCAATGTTTTTAAAACTATACTTCCATGAGTCCTAGGTTCCACAAGTCTCACTCTGGAGCACCTATAAGGTTAGGGGGAGGATAAACAGGGGGAACTTGATCCCCAGCTGCAACTGCCACAGTTTCTCAGCTTTTGGATATTTTGTTTTAATTTTTAAATATGATTTTATTTGAACAAATTCTCTAAGTTAAAGCAAAACATTCCATTTTAAGACATTTGATCCATTCCGTTTTCCCAGTTGGATCAGGAATGTTGTCCTTATCTGTTGGTCATCCTACTTCTTTTTGAACCTTTTCAAATAATGAGCTCTCACCAACCCACAGGACTTGACAATTCAGGGTTTTTCAGATAACTAAACAGTTCTTTTCCATGTTGGCTTATCTGATTTCACCCTAAGTTTCTATCGTCTTTTCTAAATATGACTGACTTCTCCTCTGCAAAAGTTCCCTTCAGATATTGGCAAAAAACCATCATATCACTTGAGATCTTCAGTTGCAAGCAACAGAAATTGATGCTGGCAAACCTAAGAAGAAAAGATATGTCTTGGTGAGACAATAGGCTGCTCGTAGCATTGAAGAGACTGTTGGATAACCAGGCTTTAAAGAAAAGTCAGGAATCAGGCTGTTTCTGTGAGTCTTGGTGGCATGATCCACTTAGGTCCCCCTTCTCAGGTTCTTGTGGCTCTTCCGCCTAAAATGTGGTTTCTATCCTCACTGCCAGATGCCGACAGCGTTCTAGTTCACCAGCATCTCTCCAGAGCCTGGCCTGGAAAGGCACATGGTGGTTGGCACATGCTCTTCTGAGCTCAGTGAATCCTGAGATGTATCTCTTTCATCTGGTCATCATTCCATCCTTATACTGCAAACTTGACTTGCTTTCCAGAGACCCATGTCTGAAGGCCTATCTTGAGCTTTCAACCAACTAGAACCTCAAGAATGAGTGCCAGATTTGCTAATAAAATTAGAGCACCCTGTTAAATTTAAATTTCAGATAAACAATGAATAATTATTTAGTATAAGTACATCTCATGTATTTTATCTGGCAATCCTAGTTATAGGATTTTTATTTTTGTTGTTTAATAGAATTTGTTGTTAAACCACTGCTTGCTCATTTTCTAGATGTCACTTTAGAAACTAAGCTCAGGAATTTATATTTGTCTCAATTAAATTTCATCCCATAAGTTTCAGTTTCTCCCTTCAATTTCTCAGAAGTGTTAAACTCCTGAATTTATGAAGTTGGTGTATGTGTTCATTATACTTCACAACCCTGAGTCCCTAGTTTGCTATTATGACCAGATAGTGACGGGGAGCAGAGGCCCATGGAGGGAGAGGTAAAGAGAAAGATGGAATGTAGAAGCGATGGTGGTTATAGGGAGATAGCCAGTAAGAAAGAAGAGGTTGGGATAGAAAAATGGAAAAGTTAAAAAAAATTGGAGAAAGAAATATTAACAGAAAATGAAAAGCAGAGGTATCAGTCAGTGTTCTTAATGTTAAGAAACTGGCTGCTCAATTTAAGCAAAAAAAAAAAAAAAAAGCAATTATGTGAAAATAGGGGAGGCTCACAGACTTAACAGGAGGTTGGGATAATGGGCAGGAACCAAGGGCTGGGCATCTGGAACCACAGCAAAGGCTGTGAAGTAGAAACAGGCTGAACTCCAGGCTACTAAGGCTACTGCTGGGCCAGTGGGCGACCTTTACCTGGCTCCACAACCTGGGGGTGTAGGTGAGCCCTGGTAAAGAGTATCCCACTGGCTGAGCCTGTGTCATAGCCCATCCCATGGCAGTGTGGAGCTGAGGGGAACTTGGACAAGTCCTTTGGTCTCCATAGTGGAAAGCTCAACACGGTTCTCAAAAAGGGATCAGGGTGCAATTAGAAAGGGACTTCTATTCTAGATTGCCCAAATCAATCAGACTCAATTGATCAATCAATTAAACTCAATCAAACAACCGTTCAGCAAGCAAGCAACAAAACAGGCAAATACTCCCTATGGCAATATTAAAAGAATAGAATCATGTACACATGACTCACTATATGCTGCCTGCAGTCCAGGCCTCTCTCTGCACTGAGCAGTCTAGTCAGTTGCCTACTCAGCATCTCTAAGAGTCTGTATGAGTCAAAGCAATGTCAACAAAGTCTATCCAAAATCAAACCCATGAGCTGCCCCACCCTATGTCAAGCCTGGGTCTTCTTCCAGTGTTTCCTTTCTCTGCGAACATTGTACATCCCAAATCTAGTGTCATCCTTGACACCAATCACTTTCATCTTTTGTACAAAATACACCTCCAAGTCCCGCTGAGTTTACTCCTTAATATCACTTGAATCTGTTTACTTCTTTCCATCTCCATCACCTCCACTACCCTCCCCCTCCCCTTTACGACTGTAATTATCACCTAACCAATATCTCTGAATCTGCTCTGCCCCTCCACAGACTGCTCTCCACCCTGCAGCCAGAGCAATCTTTGCGAAATGCAAATTTGAACATGACGCCATCCGTACCCCCAACAACTCTCAGCATGAAATATTCCAATGACTTTCTATTGCTCTTGGATAATGACCAAGATCTTCAGTTTATAAAATTTTGAGTGGTCTGACCCCCAGGTATTTGTCCCCAAACTCTACCCAAGGTTGGGGAGAAGTTGTGGGGAGGTAGTGGTGTTGGTGGTGGGGGGTAGTCTCCAGTGGCAGTGTCCAGAACAAGAGTGTCTCTTGGCTAAGATTCAACATCGAGGCTTAGAGTTAATTCCATCCTTTATTAAGCACCTATGGTGTGTATAGTCCTGACCTTCGTACACATGTTTACTTAACTAGAAGCAAGCATCTGGGCCGGCGATGGCTCCTATTTTTTTCCAGTTCATTCTGTGATGTTATAACTGACTCTCCGGAAACATTCTGATCACTAGAGGGCCTCATTGTTTTTTTTCCCCTTTGAAAGGCACTCAGATAGTAGATAGGAATCACAGACTTTCATCGGGCTCTGGCTGCTACTGTGATAAGTGACCTGTCTGAGCATTTTGAACATTTTTTCTGAAAATATGTTTTTTAATCATTGGATAGTTTTGCATTGAAAACAGTTAACAATAAGAAAGTAAGAGTCTCTTCTATTGGCATTCCTAATTTATAGGTAAAACTGGCTCCTTGGAGCTCTGCTACCATAATACATGGCCTTTTCCAGCTTCCTTCTGCACTTGGCAGAAGTAAGTTTTGGGTTGCAGAGAACTCTGTGCTTCTGAAATGCTCCCATTTCCAATTTCCAATGCTCACATCCTCACCATCACCATCTTCCAAAGAGATCGTCAGAATCAATTCTATCATAACCTTTATCCAAAAGGGAATGATATATCCTGGTTTGCCTAATATTGACAGCCCTTTTCACGTCCTACTTTGGATGATAATTTGCCTGGCTACCTTACTGATTCCTGCTTACATCAAGCGTTATAAGAAACTCCCAGGCTACTGCCTTCCCTGTGGACTCTTATCCTTACATATCTCTGTATCCTACCCCATTTAGATCACTATTTCCAGTCAGACTTTGCCCTCAATTCCAGGCTCTTTATATACTACTGCCTAAACATCTCCAGCTCGGCTAATGGGTATCTCAAGCTTAATCCTATAAAATAACAGTTATCCCTCTTCCCTTAGCCTTCCCTCTTCCATTTATCCTGTTTTGTTTTTCTGTAACACATATCACCACAACATCCATGCCAGTTATTCTCAGAGTCCCACCCTGTCCTTGGATCCATTTTAACTTTTCTCTATATCCAGAAGTTGACCTTTATAGATTGCATCACCCAGACTTCCTTGCTCTTTGGCTTCTGATTGGATTTGACCAATGTGAGACACTGGAGGGAGTTTGAAGGGTGGGAAAGAGAAAAGAATGGGTGTTTATTCCCTTTGCTTTTTCCCTGCATTGCCATGGACTTCTTAGTGGCTGTGCTTCTTTATAGTCCGCTCCTGTTGGAGTCCCCTCTGTCGTATCTCTTGAGTTTTGTTATCACTGTTTCCTACACCTGCCCATTCAAGCCTGGCTGGTAATGGCTTCCTGCTTTTGCAAGTCCTTGAGTGTTTTAGCATCTTTCGTTGATTCCCTTATTCTACTCACACCTTTGCCAATATCCCTTTCATTACACTCTCTCTAGTTACACCCATTGAATGTGCCGTCTGTTTTCCACCATATCTGGACTGATACACTCACCATACATTTATATTTTTGCTTATTTATTTGTTTCAAATGTAAGCATCATGAGACAGGGATTTTGGTCATTGCTAGATACCCAGTTGGAACAGAGAGTGACACATACTAACTTCTCAGAAATGCTTTATTGAGGGAAAGAAGGATGTATTCCACATGAGCATGCTGCTCCTGACCCAGTGATGCTATTCAGCAGCATCAGGGGAGAAAGTCCTTGCTGCGCTGTTCTTTGAATAAAGGAAGAGTAGACTGGATCAAAGAGCTCAGAGGATCGGTGTTTAAAGGACTCAGGAAAAGAGGGTCTTTGTGCAATAAGCATATGAGTATTAGGCAGCTCCTCCCTAGCCACTGCCTTGATCATAGGGCCACTGACTTGAGAGTATTTTGGAATCATAAAGTTGTGAGTTCAAATCCTGGCTTCTTCAGTCACTTACTGATGGGGTAAATTTTGGTAACTCACAAACTTGTCTAACATCCATTGTCCACACTTATAAATGGAGCTACTGAGCTACTAGTGATCATGTAGAGTCACTATAACCACTACATAAAATAACTGGTGGACAAGGTGACTGAAAATGTTAGGAACATTGTTGGGGAAGCTTGTTTCTATGTGTTAAGCATAACATATGCCATCTGATTTAATGTCTACCATATCAGTATGAAGTCACATCCTCGTTTTATTGGGAAATGAGGCTAAATAAGATTGAGGGCCTTTCCCAAAGCAGTCAGTGCAGAGTCAGAATATAAACCCATCTCTGGCTGGCCGTCTCCACAACTCTGTATTTTTCAAAAACAACATCACCTTCTTCTTGATTGACACAGAGCTAGGCCAACCCATTAAGAATCACTAAGAGCCATCTAGCTCTTGAACCTTCAACCCAGCACAATAGCAACATTTGAAGAGTCAGTGACTCAAGTGGAGGGAAAATGTCACACTGCCCACAAGACAAAAACAACCTCACACTAGTTTAGTTTGAACCATGAGCCATCTTGCTTATTCAACTGTACGTAAATGTATATTCCATAGTTCTGTAACTTCACTAATTCACTCCAGCCTTTTCCCTAATTGAGTGGGAGACAACTGCCTTTCACACTTCTTTAATTTAATTTAATCCAACACAGGTTTATTGATGCCTTAAGTGATTTATTAGCTAATTGGCACCTTGTTGGTAATACAATTAATTGGTCCCTAGCTAGTTCTAGAGGCTGGAGTGAGGGAGTTGAAGCCTTTTGGACGTGCTCTTGTGGCTGGATGGAGATGCCCCCACTGACCACAACAGCAGCAAACAGTGACTCCCATCATCTTGCCCCCTGGATGCCAGCAAGCTGGAGCTCCATGCCAGATTTTGCCTTTCGACATTGAACTTCATTCCTGTTGTATGGCGGCCAGCCCTCACTCTCACCAGCTGGGACATCTCTTCTGGCTCTTCAGTGGGTCTGAACTCTGGTGGTAGTTACTAGATGGTGAGTAACTTTCCCTGAGTCAATGAAATGAGGGCAAAGACCACGTCTTGGGAGAGGAGACATCCTGATGTAATCCTAGCTCCATGATATACCTCTGGGTGACCCAGGGCAGGAGACGGGTTTCTGTCTTCTGCAAAATGGGGACATTGAGACCTGTGCTACAGCATTCCCCTCACTGAGCTCCATCCCAGAGCTTAATGCATCCCACCCACTGAAGGCCTAGTGCTGTGCTAAAAACCCTTCCAGGAGTCATTTCAATTAACCTTCACAATGGCCCTGAGAGCTAAAATGACATTATTAATAGAATCCTCACTTTATAGGGAAAGTGAGGCACACACAGAGAGAAAGTTTAAATAACACGCTCACATTCGCACAGTCAGATGATGGTAGCAACCAGTTTCCCGCTCAAACATATGAACTGCAGAGCCCGTGCTCTTACCCATTAGGCAGGGATGCTCAGAGTGAGCATTTAATAGAAGGCCGCTAATGTTGTCTTTGATGATGATGATGATGATGGTATTGTATTACCCTTCTTATGTGCTCCCTTCTCAACTTCCCAACTTAGTTGGGGTCTATGTCTTCTCCAGAGCATGCTCCCGCCTCCTTTTTAAAAAATTTTTCATTTAACAGGTTTATTGAAAACTGATGCCATGATATCCAGTGTCTTACCCAAGAAAAGTGAACCAGGCAGACATTGTTCCTGAATTCCCAGAATAGTTCAGTGGGAAAGATGTCCATGAAACAAAAAGTGACAAACAATGAATGAATTGCAAGTATGATAAAGGGAAAGTCAAAAGTGCTAGGACATCTGATAATGGGGAGCTCTAACCATGGCGGTGGTGAGGCGACAGGAAAGCCTGTTGGGTCAGAATTCTCTTCTTCTTTCCTGTAAGCCTGTGGGGGAAGGGTGCCAGTATTTTTCTTAGGAGATTCAAAATAGGCTGATAGCTATTTTTATGTTAAATTTTATATTTAAACAAAGAACAAAACAACTCATGGGTTTTAGAAATTGTATGACAGACCATTAGGAAAACTGAATTGATGAAGTAGGTTAAATATGAAAATATGATAAAGTTTCTTAGTAGTTTTCTCTATAGCAGTTTCCTCCCACTTTAGAAACACCTATTCTTCTCCATTCATGTGAAATTGCATCCAATTTACTCTATAGCTACTTTGTTGTGGTAGGTTTGGGAATTGATGAAAAGATGCTCCATGTTCATCCATTAGGCCTTTTGCCTTTAGCTGTTCCCAAATTCTAGATTGTTCCTTCAAAACACAGGTTTTATGTATACTCTTTAGGGCTTTCTCCCAACGTATAACTGTGCCAGTGTATCATCCTAGATGTATTTTTAAAATTTACATTTACTTAAAATGTTAAAATAGTTAACCCAGGGGGATCAGTTGTTTTCCATAAAATGTTGTAGCTCTGCATATTACATTTCCACCTAAAAAAACAGAGGAGGATTTGTAAAATATTTAGGCTAGGAAACCATAGACAAACCTAATTTATAACATGTTAGAAATAATAATGAAGAAGTTTTCTAATTAGCAGCTGTTTCCCTAAATAAAGACATACCACAGTAATTTATTTCTATAGTCATTTTTTAAAAAATTAATTCATCAGCATATTTGAAATCCATATACCAAACTGGCAGAAAATCAAGATATTAATTTTATGTGGAAGAGGAAAATCCCTACCGATTTCCATTTAAATATCTACATCTTGGATTCATGTCAGGTTCTGATTTAAAGTCAGGGGTTCGATATTTTATGGCAGATTATAAGGCAGAATCCAGAGAATTAGATGAGACATTTCTGACTCATATTATCTCCTTGATGAACCAAAGACTTGCTTTCAGATTCATTTTCAGTATGATTTCCCTGCTGGATACGTCCTGGATGCCATGGTGAGAAGCCGGCCTGAAAACCCCAGGGAAGAGGTCAGAAATGATGCTATCAGAAAGAGAAATGTCATGGGACAAGGACTGAAAATTGGAAACAATGAGAGGAGGAGAGAGAGGCGGGGGTGGGAGGGGAAAGAATTCACATGCAAGGGAGCACGGTATAAGAAATAATACATGGAATATAGCTGCCAACATGATCATTTTGGTTTCTCTTATTTAAACCCACTTGAAGCTTTCATTTTTGTTTTTTTGTAGTGTCTAATGACATTTTAGTTGTAATTAATAAGAACTGCTATTTACAAAATTTCGGAAGGACTTCTGTTTAGTGTTGACAAATGAGAGAAAAATATTGGCCTTTCACCATCTCCTAAGGAAAAAAAAACCCCACACAGTTTACGTACAGTATATACTTTGGAATCAAAGCCCCTTTTATGTCTCTTGGAGCTGATCATAAATAGAAGCCAAGTCTGATCTCCCCAAACAATAAAGCAATGGAAAAAAAAAAAAAAGCACCCTGTGATTTAAGCCCTTGAACCACATCACTAACAGTGGTTCAAGTAAGCGCTATTAAGTAAGTCCTAAGAATGCAATGAATTGAAGTTTGTGTCGTAGGGACTGTTTTTCTGTATAGAAGCAGCTGCTGATCCACCAGTAACAGACAAACTCTTTATGGGTGCTTTCCTGAGTGTGGTGGTAGCATGCACTGAGCCGGCCACCAATATTTCCTAACCCAGTCTCCCTTGGGACTGATGCTGTTGGTTATGGTTCTTCCTTCCTCTTACTTCCCAAGTGGAGGACACATGAGTTATATAACAGTGCTATTACTCAATTGAGTAGGTTACTTGATAGAAAGTAGAATTTTGATGAAAGTGAGAACTTATCCTGGGAGGAAGAAATTAACTATAAATTTGGTGATGTAGCCAGCTGAATTTTTCCCCGGAATGGCCAATTGAGATACACAACCTGAAACGTGTAGCCAACATGTGATGGAGAGACTGATTCTTAATAAGTTTTCCACTGAAGAACATTTGGGAGGTGCGAGGAGTTCAAATAGAGCAAAACAGCACTAAGACCAGGAAGCATCCTAAGAGGCAATCTTTTTTTTTAGATAGGAAATAGAAAGGCTTATGTATACAGCTGGTATTTACGTGAATTCCTCCCACTGAGGCCTGGGACTTGGGAAGACAGACCAAGAGATAGGAGGTAAGCAGCTGTTTGTGCAGATGTTGTCAATAAGCAGGATGTGGAAATCAGATCTATTGTGTAAAAGCCTCCATAGCCAGTGACTTGTACCTGGGGGTTTGGGGGAAGAAGGGCATCTGACTGACTTCTGTATGTGGGCTTATTCCTGAGCTTCCTTCATTATCTGTCTTTTCTCCCTAGGTGAACTCACCTGGTCCCGAGTGTGCAAATGCAACCTATGAGGATCAGAGGTTTGTAAAGTGCTGAGAACCATGCCTCGTTCATAGTAAACATCAGCTATTGTTATTTATTAGAGCGAATTGCCTGGTAATTATTTCCACTTGAATGTTTGATAGGTATTTCCAAATTAAGTCCAAAATGCAATTGCAGGTTTTGCTGTTCCCCAAACCAATCTCCCCTGTGTTGTTTTTCCATCTCTGTAATAGCTTGACCCAGAGACTCAGGCCAAAAGCTTAGGAATCATTGTTGATTCCTTTTTTTTCTCTTACTCTTCACATCTAATTCATTAACAAGCCTTCCAGTCAAACCTCTGAAATAGAAAACAAATCCATCCACCTCTGTCCATCTTCATTGCCACTATTCTCAAACGAGCCTCCACCATCTCTTGCCTGGAGGACGGCAGAAGCCTTTTCCCTGTTGTCTTTGCTGCCACTCTTCCATTATGATCCATTCTCCATGCAGTAACCAGAGGATCTCTTTAAAATGTGAATACAGGTTAGGCTTATGACTCACTAAGGACTTACCAGTGCACTTAGCATAAGATTGAATCTCCTTCTCAGTCCAACTGGGCTGCTATCACACTACCATAGACTGGGGGGATTGAACAACAAACAGTCATCTCCTACAGTTTTGGAGGCTGAACGTCCAAGATCAAGGTGCAGGCAGATTTGGTGTCTGGTGAGAGCCCACTTCCTAGTTCATAGACAGCTGTCGTGATGTGCCTTCACATGGCAGAAGGAACAAGGAAGATCTATCTCTAGGGTCTCTTTATAAGGGCACTAAACCCATTCAGGAGGGATTTACTCCGTATCTCCCTCTGTCTATTTCTCTGCTGTCTTTTAGCACAACGTTTACAAAAAGGGATATTTATTCTTGCTGCTCTGATCCCTCTCTTCCAATTCTTTCTGGAACTCCTTTCAGTCAGGCTTTCACAACCAGCACACCACCTAAACTACTGTTGTGAGGGTCACAGATCACGTCCACATAATTAGTCTTTAGTCCTTGTCTGACTTTTCTTATCAGTAACTCTTTATTTATTTATTTATCTATTTATTTATTTATTTATTTATTGTTAGTTTTAGGTGCACAAAACAAAGTAATAGTTAGACGTTTATCATTCTTATCAGTAACTCTTGATCACTCTGTCCTCCGCGACATGCTTTTTTACTGGCTTCCAAATGCACCCCACTGTCTTGGTACTTCTTTTTCCATCTCCCTAACTGCTTCTTCTCAGTCCTTTTTCCTGGTTTTTCCTCATCTCCCTCAAGTCTAAGTATGTAAGTGCCCCAGGACTCAGAGCTTGGGCCTGTTTTCTTTCTATCTTTATTTCCTTGGAGACTTCATAGAGCCTTGTAGTTTTAATTTCTGTCTATATGCTTATGCCTCCCAGATTTCTATCTCCAGCTTGGACATTTCCCAAGTCTTGCCTATTCATCCTCTCCAGTTAGCTATAAATTAAAGCTCTCAAGATTAAAATGTCCAGAACAAAACTCCTGGTATTTTTTTTCATTTGTATCTCCTCCTCCACTGTTGTCTCCAGCTCAGAAAAATGGTGGCTCTTCACGATTCCTCAGACAGGGAAACAAAAATTTGGATCTTTGGATCCATACTGAACCCCACCTTTTTTTCAATGCTCACGTCCATCTTACAGGAACTACTTTAAAAAAATGAACCCAGAGTCTGACAATGTCTCTTTATTACTATATTGACAGAAGCATCATCTTTGCCTGGATTATTTCAATATCCTCTTAATTGCTTTTCCTGTTTCCTTCCTGTCCTATTAGAACTTATTTTTAGTATGGCGGCCTGATAGATACTTTTAAAACCTAAGTTAGCCAAAATCACAACTCTGCTCAAACCAGTTTGCCTTCCTGCTCAGAGTAAAAGCTAAAGTCCCCACAACGAACTATAAAGACTTTATTTCCTAATAAACTGTGAAGTTTCTAGGAGCTTCATATAATGTCCACAATGGCACCTGATACATTGTAGGTGCTCAACAAATATTTGATAAATCAATAAATTAAAAAAAAAAACAGACTGCTCAGGGAGGGAGGCAGGATAATACGACATGTCAATAATATCTTAAATTGGTTCAGAAGCTCCCAATGAGGGTAAAGTATGTGTAGAACTTGTTGATGAGTGACCCACTCCATGTGGTCTTTTATCCCATCACTTGTCTGTCTTCATCTCCAAGTTCACTTCCATTCATTCACTCCATTCATTCATTCCATCCCAGTAACATTGTCCTTCTTACTGTTTCTCAAACACATCAGCCATGTTTCTGTCTTGGGGCTTTAGTACTTATTGCTTCCTTTGCCTGGAATCCTCTACCCCAACTATCTGCATGACTTTCTCCTTCACCTCTTTCCACCTTTTCTCAAGTGAGTCTTTTTGTTTTTTCAGCAGCTCTTTTCCTGACCATCTTTGAAAATATTTTAATCCCACATGCATACCAATCGCCTCTTCCCTAAAATATTTACCTCCCTATAATTGGTCACTATCTGACGCTCAATAATTTTACACTCTTGTTTGATTAAATGTAAACTCCTGAGGGATTTTTGTTTGTTTGGTTCTCTGCTGAACCTTCAACACTTCCATCAACACCTGGCACATAGGAGGCTCTCAATAGATATGTGTTGAATGGAGGAATAAAGTAATGGATAAATGAATTCTCATGTGAAGGAAGAGAAACCTCATTTGGATAAAGTTCAAAAGACAGACAACTCAGATACTGAGAATAATAGGGGGTTTTGTTGTTGTTGCTGTTTTTGTTCTTTAACTCAGATTAGTTATTTCTCATGATTGTGGAGAATTTGTAAGTCAGATTACTGAACTGCTTTTGATTATTAACGAAGAATTAAGAAGAAGAAAAGATGTGCCTGCAAACCTTTTTAAATGGACATTAAAAAAAAGTTATTCTGATTTTCAAAACAGGGTAAAGTGCAAATTCAGCAAACCTCAGATTAGTACACTTGCTCCTGAACACAATTTTAGAATTGACGTCTGTCTTCTAGAGGAAGTTTTCCACCAAGACAAATTTTAGTATACTAAGAACAAGTTGTGTTGGCTCACTTAGATTCTTTTTTGCCTTGTTGAAAACTAGAATGCCAGAGAAATGTGAGAGACAGAGTGTGTTTGCATTTTAGCAAGTCACTAATGAAAAATCTCCCATTGTTTTCTTGTGGATAAAATGTAGGAAAATAAGCTAGAGCTGACATAATTAGATAGATTAATAATTTGTTTGACAATGAAAGCGATTGTTATCAGCCTAGATAGAAATTACACTGAAAAGGTTTTAATTAGTTCCTCGTATTTTGGTGAGCATTCCCCCTCTCCTTTTCTCCTTGAAGTAGAGACCAGCAGTGCCCTGTGGCTCTCTCCCTAGTCCTGATCGACATATTTATCAGTGGCTTTATCAATATTAATTTTTCAGGTATGACTCACTTGGGAGGAATGGCAAATATATTGTATGATAGAAACTGGATCTAATACAGTCTAGATTGGCTTGGATGACAAGTTTTCCGAGTTTAAACAGCTGCTTGAACCTATGACAGATGGAGCAGACATAGCTTAGTGGAAGCCCATGTGAAAACATTAAAGATTCGATCAGGTAAGGTGAAGATGAAGTTGCTACAAAAATAGACTGCACGGCTGGTGGTCTAGCCCTCCTGGGGCAGCCATACTCCATGTGCCATTGCTCTGCCAGCCTCTAGGATGTTATCCTTGTCTGGACGGGCAAAATGGCTCAGTTTTATATCAGTGTCCTATACTGTAGGAAGAAGAATGTCCAGGAAAAGGGATTTTCTTTTGTAAAGTTATCTTTTATTTACATGTAGTAAAATTCATTTTTTTCGTGGTGTACAATCCTATGAATTTTAACATGCATGGATTTTTGTAACTACCACCTTTGGTTCTCTGGCCAGAGAACATGGGCTATTCTTAGAACTTCCTCTTTGTGCTTCCATTTTTGTGCTGCTTCGGAGACCAAGCCAACATATATCAGAGGCACAAACAAACAACAACACTGCTAGGTTGCTCTGGGATCTTAAACTTCCCATCCAGTCCTCCTGTTCTTATGCACTTTTCAGAGTCCTCTGGTAGTTGCTTTGTGTATTTTGCTTAAGATTTTTAGTTGTAATAGTGGGAGAGATAGTGTGGGGCATGCTTACTTAACCAGAATTGAACCTTATGATTTCTTCTTAAACACATGGAATGACAGGGACACTCCTGACTTCCACTTACATTCTATTGGTGAGAACTTAATACTGGGCCACACCTAGCTGCAAGGGAGGCTGGAAAATGCATCCTCCAGCTTAAGGTAATAAGACAAATTAAAATTATTTTACTAAGAAGAGAAGGAAGAACAGATTTTGGAGATCACTGTCAGTCTGCCACAGGGTTGATAGTGAAGAATACCTTTAATCTTGTAAGAACAAGATGGCTGCAGAGAGCTCATGTTCCATGTTTGTGAGTATGAAGCAGCAAGTTAGGATGAGACTCTTGCCTCAGTTTCATCTTGGGTTCAAACATAATAGATGTTAGAAACCAAAGTGAGAGACAAATCAATGTATGCAGAATTGCAAAAGAAATAGCTACAAACCAGATCAGAATGTGGAGAGAGGATCAATGTGGGCAGGAAATTACTTTGGCAAAAGCTGTAACATTTAAAACCTCCAGCCTGCTGAGAGAAGCTTCCATGAAATGATTTGGAGAGATTCAGTGTGTTCATCACAACTGTTAGTCAGGGGGTTTGGTGCCCAACTCAGACCTGAGACTAGAGATGGGTATATAAGAACAGCTGATGCACCCAAAGTTTGTTGAAATGAGGAGTGGACCATAGATGGGCCATACAGAAGAAAGAGAGCTGATGTGAGGCTATCTTGAATCCTGTTTCATTTGCTTACTTGGAAGATAGGAGGGACCTCAGCAGCAAGAACAAGGAAGGAGAATGCTGGAATCTAGGGGCTGAGGAAGGGTCTCAAATGACAATCATAGAGACAACAAGCTGAAGTAGAGGTATATGTGACAGGGTCAAGAAATTTTCAGGAAAGTGGCATCCAGGGATGGAATTCTCAACAGAAGTACTAAAAACACCTAATAAAGTAAAATAAAATGGCATTAAACATCAGCCAACCCAGAGAAAGCAAAGCCAGGTTATGATTCAAGACCTTTTCTTTCATCTTACCCACTCTAACTCTGCAAAGGTCAGAAATTAGCTAGTAAGTGGAGATACAGATAAGAAGCCACCCACCACCCACCACTGTCCACAAACGCATGAAACCACCATCCTTTTCCTGCTGTGACTTCAAGTTTGAAGCTGACCCAAACTGAGAAAGTGGAAAAGATATAATGTTAGATCAAGCTGAGGATTTTGATTAATATATTGGACTAGGCATTTTAATTACTGAATTGAGTTTATGTTTGTAACTTAAAGTGACCTTAGGAATGTCTGTTACTTAAGAGTGAGAAAAAATATCATGTCATGATTTTCATTGAACCCCTTCTGATTACATTTTCAAAAATCATAGGAGACAAAATAATGTTGCATTTTCATATGCCAACAATTGTACCTGGTCAACATACCAACTATAAAAATGAAGTATTTCAGATGCAAGAGGATAAAATTTGCTCATTTGCTCACATAGGAATTTTGAGCATTTGTAGACACTATGCATTAAGAGGAATACAGAATGAAATGAATTAATGATCTTTAAGTCCCTTTCCAACTTTGGGATTATAGGGTTCTAGAATCTCTCTGTTCAACTGTGCTTCTACTTTTTAGAAACTGTAATATTGTCTCAAACTCTTTGAGTTAAATTTAAAAGTACATGTATTCTCTCATGTAACAACCATCTACTCTATATGATCATTTGTATTTGAATCTCATGGGAAACTGGCCAACTGGAAAGAAATTCCAGCAAGTTTTAAAAACCATGAAACCTTAACTAAAAAAAAAAAAATCCCTTGGATTTATAACAGTTTGGCTAAATCCAAATGATAACTAAATTTGTGATTTGTTTTATACCACAAGAAAGAACGATTCCAGCCTCCCTTTTCTTCCTCCCTCTTCCATTGCTACTCTTCCAGTCAGTCACCCTCTCTCAGTCATTCACTAGCTCTTTACAACTCAGTTCACAGAGAAAATGACTCCCTATTCCAATGTGTGCACGCCATTTTCTGGGTGCATCTCCCTGAAATACAGTAGAGGAAGCACAGCTGCTCTTGCCTAAAGACGCAGCATAGGGTTCCATGTGTTGTTGCCTGTTCTTTTTAAGAGTTGTTTATGCCAATGCCTTTTACATTTTTCTCAGATTCCACAATAGCAGGAAGCATATGGTTGTTGCTCAATAAATCAAGAAACAATGATTGCCGCTTCTCTTCATTTCTCACTTTGGGGAGCTACTAAGAAAACCAGATTGGTCTTACAAAGAAAGCCACACAGCTTTGAAGAGTGCTGAGCATAGCTTTCATCCTCAAATATTTACTGACACAGTGGAATGTAAAGACAAAGCAAAAAAGATTCCTGCTACCAATGTACCAATAGTGTAGTTGGGGAGATAAAATATGGGAAAATAGTTATAATAAAAGAAAAGGTCTGAGTGTGATAAATGCTGTGGGTAGAAAACTAGTATCTCAGCATTGGGGGAAGCTTGGAGATTAGTAAATTTATACCCTTCACAGTGGGGTAAACTGAGGCCTTCCCAGGTCTTCTGCCATCTTTATACTTCTATCTCCATATTACTTGAAGCTCCACCCTCAGCATGACTGATATTGCTACTTGCTTTCTCAGTAGTCATTAACTTCTTGCTGACATGATTTTGTTGTTTGGGCAGCTACATGTGGAGCCTAAGGGATGAGTCATGACTGCTTTAAACCATGGTTATCCTTCCTCTATGCCAACAATTGATATAGAAATGAAAGTATGACGCTGGTATTTAAGGAAAGTCAGCTGAAGGCTTGTGGGGCAGCTTTCTTCCTCATTAAAAGAATAGGCAAGTGAAGAGAAAATTCTTTTTGCTTCTTCCCACTTTGCTTCAAGGGTAGATGCTAAAGTTTGAAGATGTGACACTTGCTGTTGGGGCAGACATATTTGTACTAGGAGGGGAGACATTGCTACACAGACATTGCTACGCAGTAGATGACAGATTGGTGAGATCAAAGGAACCCAGGACCAATCTCTATCTAGACTTCTTGTTAGATAACAATAAATGTACTTTAATTCTATGTGTTTTTTTTCTTTTACTTATACCCATAAACATCACTGAATTTTATCTTCTGTAACTGTTCCTCCTTCTGCTGACTTCTTTCCCATCTCATTGTACTGGAACCTCTGGAACCCGGGTTCCACTGTAAATAATTCTGAGACCGTCACAAAACATTCTAGTCTTTGCTTAACCTGAACTCTGGCTATGCTCAGAAGGCACTGAGTCTATTGTGGCCCTTTCAGGGAATTGTGTCATTCTCTATTCTCTAAATGTCACAGGGATCAGAGGTAAGGATGGCATTATCTTAGATGCCTGTTGCCTTGGTAGACCATTATTTCTCCACTGTTATGAGATAAAAAAGAACCTCCTCCTTGGAGGAGACTGGAGGAAACAGATTGTGATTATACCTGATTATGCCTAATAATAACTACCATCTGGCTAAGACATCACTACTCCTGCATATTGTTGCCACGCAATCTCTTCCTCCCCCAACCCCTCTGAACTTCTTCATATTCCTTTTCGGAAGTCTCTGGCAACTGGTTCACAGGTTTCCTTTTTGCTATAAACACTGTCATCACCATAGTGATTTCAACATCCATGAAGATGTCCTTTCCAATTTTTGAGTTCTAGGAAAAAGTGTTCAGCTTCTCACTGAAATAGTCCTTTCATTATGGATAATCCCATGTTGTGATGATAAAACATATTGGCAAATTCTTTGACACCCCTTCAATCAAGAAGTGGGATCTATGTTTCCTCTCTTTGAAGTGAGCTGTCCTGAGTGACTCCCTATTAACCAACAGAGTGCAGTGGTAGTGACACTAGATGACATCTGAGGCTAAGTTAGCGAAGACCATGCTTGGTTCTCTTGGGATGTTCACTTAAGGAGTAGCTGGACTTTCTAAAAAAGATTTTTATAAAATATAGCTAAACCACAATATTTTATTAGTTTCAGGTGAATATCATAGTTATTCTACATTTATATACCTAAAGAAGTGTTCACCATAAGTCAAGCAACCATCTGACACCGTACCATGCTATCACAATATTATTGACTATATTCCCTATGCTGAACATGACATCACCATGACTTATTTCTCTTTATCTTCCCCCTCTTTTTTTAATTTTTCAATTACAGTTGACATTCAATATTATTTATATTAATTTTAGGTGTACAGCATAGAGGTATAGACATTTATGTAATATAAGCAGTGATCCACCTGAACAGTCTAGTACCACTTGACATTCTATATAGTTATTACGATATTATTGACTATATTCCTGATGTTTTACTTTATATCTGCATGACTATTTTGTAACTACCTATTTGCACTTCTTAATCCCCTTTTCACCCTGCCCTCCAACCCCCTCCCATCTATCACCCTGATAAATCTAGTACCCATCTGACACCATACATAGTTATTACAATATCATTGACTATATTTATTTTGGTATACCCTATATCCCCATGACTACTGAGTAACAAGTTTGTACTTCTTAATCCTTTCCTCTTTTTACCCACCATCATACCCCCTCCCATCTAACAACCATCAAAATGTTCTCTGTATCTATGAGTTTGTTTCTGTTTGTTTCATTTGTTTGTTTATTTTGTTCTTTAGATTCCACATATAAGCAAAATCACATTGCATCTGTCTCTGTCTGACACTTCACTCAGCACAATAGCCTCCAGGTCTATCCAAGCTGCCACAGATGGTAAGAACACATTCCCTTCCATGGCTGAACAATATTCCATGTATATATGTACCACTTCCTCCTTATCCATTCATCTATCAATGGACACTAAGGCTGCCTCCACATCTTGGCCATTGTAAACAATGCTGCGATGTGTATATGGATTCGCACGTTACCTTGAAGTAGTATTTTGGGATTCTTCGGATGAGTACCCAGATGTGGGATTGCTGTGGGTCCTTCTTTGTCTCCTGTTTTAGCTTTTGTTTTAAAGTCTATTTTGCCTGGTATAAATATTGCTATCTCAGATTTTTTAAAACTTCTATTTTCGTGAAATATCTTTTCCATCCCTTTACTTTCAGTCTCTGTGTGTCTTTAGATCTGAAGTGAGTCTCGTGTAGACAGCATATGTAAGGGTCTTGTTTTCTTATCCATTCAGCCACCCTATATCTTTTGATTGGAGCATTTAATCCATTACATTGCAAGGAATTCTTGATAGATGCATAATTATTGCGATCTTATTATTCATATTTTTGATGTTTTTTCTTCTTTTTTCTGTTGTTGTTCTTTTTTAAAAAGAAGTCCCTCTAAGTTTCCTTGTAATACTGGTTTAGTGTTGATAAACTCCTTTAGCTCTTCCTTGTCTGGGAAGCTCTTTATCTGTTCTTCCATTCTAAATGATGGCTTTGCTGGATAGAGTCATCTTGGTTGTAGGTCCTTGCATTCATCACTTTCAATATTTTGTTCAATTCCTTCTGGCCTGCAAAGTTTCTGTTGAGAAATTGGCTGACAATCTTATGGGAATTCCCTTGTAGGTAACTAACTGCTTTTCTCTTGCTGCTTTTAAGATTCTTTCTTTGTCTTTAACCTTTAGCATTTTACTTATGATGTGTCTTGGTGTGAGCCTCTTTGGGTTCATCTTGTTTGGGTTCTCTATGCTTCTTAGGATTGTATGTCTACTTCCCTCACCAGGTTAGAAAAGTTTTCCATCACTATTTCTTCAAACAAGTTTTCAATTCCTTGGTCTCTCTCCTCCTTTTGGTAACCTTATGATATGAATGTTGTCATGTTTGATTTGTCCCAAAGGTCTCTTAAACTATCCTCATTTTTTTAAATCCTTTTTTTTCCTTTTTGCTCTTCCAACTGGTTGATTTCTGCTACTTTGTCTTCTAAATTACTGATTCACTGCTCTGCTTCATCTAGTCTATTGGTGATTCCTTCTAAGACATTCTTCATTTTCGTTATTATATTCTTCATTTCTGACTGATTCCTTTTTATAGTTTCTATATCCTTTTTTATGCTTGCTATCTCTTTGTGGAAGTTCTCATTGAGCTCATTTATTCTTCCCCTAAATTCATTGAATGTCCTTATAACCATTGTTTTGAACTCTATATCTGGTAGATTGCTTGCTTTCATATTGTTTAGTTCTTTTTCTGGAGTTTTCTTCTGTTCTTTCATTTGGGATGTATTTCTTTGTTTCCTCATTTTAACTGTCTGTCTGTATTTGTTTTTATGTATTAGATAGATCTGCTATGTATTCCAGGTTTGCCCGCATGGCCTTGTGTATTAGGTGCCCTGTGGGACCCAGTGGCACCTTGTCATCTGTGCCAGGTGCTCCAGGGCACCCCTTTTGTGGGTTGTGTGTGCTCTCCTGTTATAGTTGAGTCTTGATTGCTATTGGCATGTCTGTGAGTGAGATTAACCCTCAGGCTGACGGCTGTGAGGTTTGGCCACATCCACAGCTTAAGAGCTGCTCTGTGGGGGGCTTACCACACAGAGCAGTATTTGCCCCAGAGGGCTCTGGTGCCTGTTAAGACCACACATTGGATGTGCTGCTTGTGGGGCTAACTGGATAGTGCTCTGCTGCAGTCTGAATCCGACATCCAGGTGTGTTGGTTCTGGGGCCTCCTGGGTGGGGATCTAGTGCAGGCCCATGTCAACCTTTGCCTGTGACTGGCTGGGGTCTACCTGGTAGAAACTCCAAAATGATATGCAGTTGGTCACTGCCTGTGCTAGACCAGGAGGTGTATGGGAGAGGCCATGCTGCGAAGTGAGGATTCCTGCTACTAGTACCAGGCCTGGGGTAGCTCCGCAAAGAGCAAGGACACTCCAAGGCTTACTGCCACCTGCCGGCTCCCTTAAGGTTCAGCCGCTGGTAGAACCTTGTGGAGTATGCAAATTGGGTGAAGCAGGGTCCCAGGGAATCACTAGAAGGGGATCAGTTGTGGTCACCAGGTTAATATAAATTCTGGTTTCATGCCAGTGCTGAGCCTGGAAATACTCAGCAAAACTGTCAGAGTACAATGAGGCCATTCACCACCCACCTGGGACCTGCTGGACTCTGATAGTTTTCTAAGTAAAAGTGCAATGTGGGCAGGCTGGCTGATTGAGGAAAAATTGCCTCTAGGTGTTGTTCAAATTGAGTGGAGCAGGATCCAAGGGAGTCATCTGGGTGGAGCAAGTGCAGTTCACCAGACCAATCAGATTCAGATTTGACCTGTGGGGGAGGGCTCAATACAGGAAAGATGGCACCCACCTGCCGGCTGCATGGGAGAAGGATTCTATACAGGGAAAATGGCAACCGGTTTTCCAGTCCTTTCCCTGAAGCCACAGAACTCAGTCTCTGTCTGCATGTCTCTGATGTCCCCCTCTCTTTAAGCCACCATCCCTCTGCTGGAGCCCAGGGCGAGTGCCTGCAAACGAGTAAGTCTGTGCGCGTGTAGGCCCTTTAAGAGGACATCTGGGTTTCTCCGCAGCCTTCCATTCCACTCTGATGATTAGAATCCCCACTGTTTTCTACAGCCAGATATTGTGGTGGGCTCCTCCTCCTGGCACTGGTACTCTGGGTTGGGGAGCCCAGTGTGGGGCTGGGCTACCTCCCTCCTCCAATAGGTGGGGGACCGCTGCAGCTGAGATATCCCTCCTGATTCTCAGCCATCACAGCAGGTGTGGGGCTGGCTTATTCTGAGTCTCCACACCTTTTACCAGTCTCAATGTGGCTCCTTCTTTATGTCTTTAGTTATAAAACTTCTGTTTAGGTAGACTTCAAATGGTTCTCTAGGTTGATTGTTCTATAATTTAGTTGTAATTTTAATGTGGTCACTGGAGGAAGCAAGCACAGAGTTTATTTACTCCACTATCTTGGATCCTCCCCCTTCCTTCACTGCTACCTTATCTTCTAAATTGCTGATTCAATTCTCTGCTTCATTTAATCTACCGTTGATTCCTTCTAATGTATTTTTCATTTCAGTTATCATGTTCTTTATTTCTGACTGGTTCTTTTTATGTTTTCTATCTCCATTTTTATGTTTCCTAGTTCTTTGTTAAAGTTCTACCTGAGATCATTGGGCATCCTTATAACCAGTGTTTTGAACTTGGCATCTGGTAGATTGCTTATCTCCATTTAGTTTAGTTTTTTTGTTTGTTTGTTTTTTAAATGGATCTTTATTCTGTTCTTTTACTTGGAACATGTTTCTTTGTCTCCCGATTTTGGCTGCCTCCCTTTGTTTGTTTCTATGTACTAAGCAGGGCTGTTATGTCTCTTGGTTTTAGTAGAGTGCCTTTATGTAGTACATGACCTGTGGAGCCCAGTGGCACATTCTCCCTGGTCACCTGAGCTGAGTGTTCCTGATGTATTTTTGAGTGTGTGTATCTTCCTGTTGCAGTTGAGACTTGGTTGCTGTTTGCAAGTCAATAGGAGGTCTTGACCCTCTGGCTCACTGGTTGCAAGGACGGCCGTGACTACAGTGGAAGGGCTGTTGTGCAGGGGCTGACCTTACAGAACAGGATTCACTTTAGCAGGGCCCTGGTGCCTGTTCTGCGTGGTGAGCAGAGAGTCCTTTGATGGGTTATAGGTGTCCCGTTTGTGATAAGATCCAGAAGAGAACTCAAAAAGTGCGCCCCGCTGCCGCCATTCTTATGACGTCACCTAAGAATGTGGATTTTGACGTCAAACAAATATAGGTTCAAATTCCTGTCCTGCTACTTACTAGTTGTGTGATTCTGAGCAAAAAGCCTCTCTGCATTTCTGAGTTTCAGTTTCCTTATTTGTAAAATGGGAAATATAACAACCATCTCAGAAGATAGTTTTAAAGATTAAATAAAACAAAGTATGTAAAGTCACTGACATGCAACAAATGGTAGCCATTTTGCCAATTACACAAGAATAATATGATTTGCACAGAGATAAGAGATGAAGTTGTAGTGGAAGGAGAAAGTAAGGCTCCAGAAGCTTGAGAGTTGGGCAAAGGAGTTTGGAATTTGGTGGAACTGCAAGTTTTATATTTTTAATTTTAAATAAACAGGTTTTAAGAAAACTCAGTTTATTTTTTTAATTATGTGTGAAGGTATGGCTTTAGTCTTCTAAAAATTATATTTGAAACTGGCTATAAAATTTATCAATTTATTTAAAAAATATTTAGTTCATTTTTCAAGTATAAGGCAGAAATGCAAAGAAAAAAAAAGAAAAGAAAAAGAAAGAATGTATTATTTACTGAGGACCTCTCTCCCACCCAGATGCTGATATTGAAATGCCTTTGTGTTTTAGAAAATAAAGTTATTAGAGTAGTACAGAATGAATTGAAAGCTGGAACCACTGATCCACCAGAAAGGCCAGTTGGGGTATTTTGATTCCTGCATTAATGATGGGTAATGGGGTTATGATTCAGGGGTGGGTGGGAGGCAGAATGAGAAGGTGTGGGTGGGAGAGACCCTGTAAAGGAAGACTTGACAGGCCTTGGTTTTTCAGGAGATCTGTGGTCAAAATCCAGCCTCATTATACCATTAATTATTTTTCCTTTTGATTGGGGATAAAAATAAAATTAACAAAGTACAACTACTAAACAGGTTACACTAAGATGTGTGAACAATTTTGTCAGAAATATCAATTCTACATATTGCAGCAAAGAAAACATGGAATGTTTGCCAAGTTCTTGTGAGAAATCTCTGTCTAAAAATTGGTGCCAGTTTGCTAAACATAAAGTTGTTAGGAAGAACACAGCCAATGGCTTGTTAAACTCACCTCACATACGATGATACTATTATACTGGAACCTACCCCACCAATTGCTTCTTCTACACCAAGGGACCTAACAAATGGGGTCAGGGCACCTTTCTTCCCTGGACCCACTGTCTCCCAATGTCTGTAGTTGCTCCTACCCACAAAAAGTGGCAAGAGTATCCATGTGTCCTCATACACCTGAGAATAGAATAAATCTCATTTGCAAATGGCTGAAGCAAAGCAGGTGCTATGTGGATGTCACTTAATTTTTTTCAACTAAAAAATCCGTAAAGAATGGTAGAGAAACTCATTGAATAGTCTCATAGTGTCCTGAGACTTCAGACCCATTGCTTCTCTTTAAAGAAAAAGTTAGCTTTGATTCTAAGGAAGGAATCAACCCTAAAAATGGTGGAAATTGAATGACAATAAAGGAGTCAAAACAGCTCAGGGTATGGCTATAACAGGAAGGGGGGTTGGGTTGGGGGAAAGAGGCATGTGTGTGATTTTGGATATCATGAAAATAAATATGCAAATTGCTGTTTGGGAAGGTAATTTGTATTCTTATGCAAGCACACTGAGAGAGAGCCTACTTTTGGAAGAAGGTGTTGGAATACTAATGTAGGGGGTTGAATTGTGTGCCCCCTCAAAGGATATGTCCAAGTCCTAACCCCTGGTGACTGTGAATGTGACCATATTTGGAAATATGATCTTTGCAAATGTAATTAAGGATTTGAGGTGCAATCACTGCAGATTTAGGACGGACCCTGACTCCAACACCAGTGTCTTTATAAAAGTAAGGAGAGGGAGACTGGAGACACAGAAACACAGAGACAGAGAAGGAGGCACTGTGAAGACAGTAGCAGAGATCAGAGTGATGCATGTGTCTACAAGTCCAGGAAAATCAAGGATTACTGCCAGCTGCCAGAAGCTAGGAGACAGGCATGGAACAAACGGTCCCTCAGAGCTTCCAGAAGGAAACAGTTCTAGCAATTTGAGTTTGGAATTCTATCCTCCATAAGACAATGCATTTCTGTTGTTTTATACCACCCAGTTTGTGGCAATTAATTACAGCTGTCTCAGGAAATAAATTCCGCGGCCCACAAAAGCACAAGCACGAACAGGAGACCCCGGATTAGAGAAGGGGATCTTGGCAGATCTAGAACTGTGCTGTTCAATATGGTAGCACTGGCCACATATAGCTATACAAATTTAAATTAATTAAAATTAAAAATTCAGTTCCTCAGTTGCACTAACCACAATTCAAGTGTTCAGTTGCTGTCTGTGTCTCACAGTTATCCAATGGGAAGTGTGGTTAGACAGCATTTCCATCACTGGAGAGAGTTCTACTAGATGGTGCTGCTGTAACAGCCACAAATCAAGGTCTCATCTTCATGGATGAGCAGCATCGTGGGGACTCTTGGATTCCAGTCTTTTCACTCACACCTGCACCAGAAGATAGCAGTTATCACTGCTAGTGTCACGTTTGATTATGAAGAAACAACAGCAGTAAAGTGTAAATAAAGTGCAACCACGTGTCTCAGGTTTCCTCCCACAAGCCATCTTCCAAAACAAACATATTACTGTGTTTCCCTGAAAATAAGACCTAGCCGGACAATCAGCTCTAATGTGACTTTTGGAGCAAAAATTAATATAAGACCCTGTCTTATTTTACTATAATATAAGACCCCATCTTATATAACATAACATAACATAACATAACATAACATAACATAACATAACATAACATAACATAACATCCGAGTCTTATATTAATTTTTACTCCAAAAGACGCATTAGAGCTGATTGTCCTGTAGGTGTTATTTTCAGGGAAACACGGTAAATGATCGTATTGATAGCCAATTCTCTTCCAAGCCAACCTCCCAAATCACTAGGACAGGAAGTATCAAACATATTGTTCTTATCTATGAATGTTATGTGAGTCATACCCAGGTGAACATATTTACTCAGTTCCCTTCCTTGTAAATTTTTAAGAGGGATTTTTTTCACCCTAGTAGCAATTTACCCTCTGGTGGGCTCTGTGGTTATTGAGAACAGCAGGATCTCCTTGATGGGCTTAGAAAACTAGGGGATGAGTCTTAGGAGATTCATGTGATGTACACTTGATTTTCCCCAGAAGATGAATCTGGCAGTGATATTAGGGTGATTTGAAGGGGTAAAGACTGTCGGCTGGGCGGTCTTGATGAAAATGGGAAAGAAATTATGCTCTGAATTGCAAAAGCTGCTGTCACCAAGATCCACCTGCTCAGAGAAATCTTCCCTGACCCTCTCTAAGTAAAATCCCCTTGTGTTCTCTTTCCACATGTATTTTGTGTTCTACAGGGTGCTCACAGAATTTTTCATGAGTTCAGTTATTGGTGTATTTGTTCAACTATTGTCTACTCTCCCAGTGGGCCTTAAGCAACACAGGGCAGAGATCATGGTGCTTGTATTTATCCAGTCACCAGCACAGAGCCTCGTACAGAGTATATGCCCCCTGAAATACATGTTGAATGAATGATTGAGTGAGTGAGTATTCAGATTCCTCTTATCAGCCATTAGCTGTCATATTCTTTCTCATGCTTTAAGACTTATCTGTAATGTCAGCTCAGCATAAAGTCTTCTCCAATCCCTTTACCCAAAATTAACCCTGAGTTTGAGCTTCTATATTGTTTGTTTAAGGTTTTGATGTTGAGAAGTAATATATAAAGTTGTCGAGAGAACAGACTTTGGAGTAAGTAAGACTTGGGCTGAATACTTGTCTAGAATTTGTCACTTTTGTGATCTACTTGGACAAGTAACTTAAACTTCTGACTTTTGATTTCATTATGCCAGGGAAAATATTTCCTACCTCATTTGTATAAAGTCCTTGGCATATAGAAGGAGACTCAAGAAGGTTGATAGCTACTATTATATTAGTTCATAATTTGCTTTGCATTTTTATATGAAAGTTTTGAAAGCAAGAAACAGTGAGTCTAAATAACATTACTGAAGGCATTTGGTGTCTGTGGACCAGGCTGAATGCAACTTGATATTAGGGACTATCCCAGGTTCTGGAGTCTTAAAAATCTAGTTTCAATCCCCAGATTTACCACATATTGGCTGTGATGTTGTATACATTTCTTATCCTTTTGAAGTCTCAGTTTCCTGATATGTTCAGAACGATACTAACTATGTCAACAGAGGAGCTCTGAGGATTAAATATAGCATATGCAAAGGCCAAGGAGCAATGTCTAATCGTAGCTACATAAAATACCTTAATACTTGACCTAGTTCACTCAACCAGGACAGAAAGTTGGTCAAACGGAAAATATCTGACATGATCAATTCTGACATGACTAACAATGCTGGTAGAGCTCCTGTCAATTTCTTCAAGCAGCCAAACTTACCCAAAACTGACAAAAGATAACTTTCTCTGATTGATGAATCTGGTGTAAATGTCTGGGCATTTCTCCAACACCTGCCTGTCTGTTCAGGGTAGCAGCTTCAACCATCCTTGCAACAGCTGTGGGTTCAAGGTGACCTTTGGCTGAGACTGCATTAACACTAAAACATGGTGTATTACAAAGATTCCCAATCAGCTGGTAGACTCGTCTTCTTGGAGATACATCTGAGAAATTTGAAGGCAAATAGAACATAAAGCCTTCTTTTAAAAGAGAAAAATAAATATCTGACTCCTCTTGGAAATGGGTATTCAGATCTTTCTAATGTTCAGTTATTGTCAGAGATCTGTATGAAGTTAAAAAAAAAATTTAAAGATATTGAAAAGAGTATTTCCAAAGGAGAATTGGGACTGTGTACTGCATTGAATAGTGTCCCCCAAAAGTTATGTCTACCTGGAATCTGTAAATAGACCTTATTTGGAAATAGGATCTTTGCAGATGTAATCAAGTTAAGATGAGATCATACTGGATCAGGGTACTTTCTAAATCCAGTATGACTGGTGTCTTTATAAGAAGAGGGGAATTTGACACCGACATAAAGGGAAGATGCTCATGTGAAGATAGAGGCCGAGATTGCAGTAATGATTCCACGAGCCAAGGAATGCAAGGATTGCCAGCAGCCAGCAGAAGCTACAAGTGAATTCTTCCCTAGAGCCTTCAGAGGGAGCATGGCCCTGCTGGCACCTTGGTTTCAGACTACTATCCTTCAGAACTCTGACAGAATTCTATTGTTTTCAGTCACCTACTTTGTGGTCATTGTTACAACAGCTGTAGGAATCTAATACAGGCTAGAATCCTGAGTATAAGACCATGAGCTCTGCCAGATACTAGCTTTATGTCCTCGGGCAACCTCTCCAAGCCTCAGTTTTCTTATGTGAAAAACAGTGTGACACCAAAGCCAGACAAAGATGGTAAAGAAAAGAAAACTGTAGACCAAGTTTTCTGATGAATATGGATGCAAAATTCCTCAACAAAACAAATGCAAATGGAATTCGACAGCACATTGAAAATATCATACATCATGATCAAGTGGGATTTATCCCTATGATGGAAGACTAGTTCATATGCAACAACATAGATAGACCTGGAATACATTGTGCTAGTTGAAATAAGTCAGTTCCAGAAAGGCAAACACTGCATGATTTCACTTGAATGAAGTATCTAAAGTAGTCAAAATGATAGAAGCAGAAAATAGAATGATGGTTGCCAGGGGATGAGGGGAGAGGGAAATGGGGAGTTGTTGTTCAGTGGGTGTAAAGTTACAGTTATACAAGACGAATAAGTTCTGGAGATCTGCTGTGCGACATAATGCCTTCAGTTAACAATACAGTGTGTACATTTAACATGTTAAGATGGTAGGTCTCGTGTCAAGTTTTCTTACCACAAAAACAAAAACAAAGAAAAGCAAAGGGACATGAGGGAACTTTTGCAGGTGATGGAGATGTTTATTATCTTGATTGTGGTGATGGTATCACGGGTGTATACACATATCCAAACTCATCAAATTATATACATTAAATATGAGTAGTTCTTTGTATATTAATTATACCCCAATAATGCTGCAAAAATGTTGGTGACTTATAGGAATATCAATATAAGGTCTTTGAAATATGTGACTAAAAGAAAGAAAAATTGTGTATAGGACACCTCTTGTGCCCCTTTTCATATTGCCTACCATCTTAATCTAGGTGTAAATGATGACAGCTCCTGTTGGCTGTCCCATGCATGTCTTACACTTTGTCCCAGGGCTTCTCTGCTGTCGCCACCTGCGAGACTCACCATTCTTAGGCATTGTAGCCCTGGACATGAGGACAACTCTTGACCAAGAGGGACAGAATTCAGGGGGAAATACTCCCCTCAGAGTCTCAGACAAATATTTCTGGGGTGCTTTCTGCATAGCTCCTCAGAGCTGCCCTCACCAGTTAGAAGCCCCCTTGCTCACAGACTAAATCAGCCTGATAACACACTCTTGGATTAGCTTTCCACACCTTTCCATTCTCCCTAGTCCCTACTCCTTTTCCTTGTATGCTTCACAAAATAAACTACCTGAACACATACCCTTGTCACAGGCTCTGCTTTTTTGGGGAACCTAGGCAAAGACAGTGCTAATCGTGATATTGACCTCACAGTTTTGTTCCAAAGATGAACATTTAAATGTATGTAAAGTGCTTAGGCTAGTAACTGGTGTACAGAAAGCACCCAGTAAATGTTAGCCATTTTCCTCATAGGAAATAGAATGTTTTGGAAGATGAATTTGAAATGTGCTATAATCAATCTGAGTGTTGAGTGGACGCATAACAGTAAAAGTTGTTTGTGGTTTTTCAGCTTCAGCTCCCATCTTCATTAACACAAGTGGGGCTGTAATGGTAGAAAACAAGATATCAAATTTCACTCCCCCTTATGACACCCACTGGAAGCCCTGAACCCAAGAACTAAAAGCGAAATAAAACCATTTACCAGCCAGAAGAAAAGGAGAATAACAGCATGCAGCTTGTAAACTTAACAAATATAATCATAGTAATTGAGCAGCCCAGGAAATAATTTGGCCAGCATAATTATATTACAAATTACATATTGCAAAATTAAACAATTGCATTTTGGCCACAAATGGAACTCCAAATATACAATTTGTGGTGAAGTGGAGAGGTAATTTAAAACGAGAAAAGAAAAGCTAAGGCCCAGAGTTCATTTACATTTATATCCATATTGGAGGGAATATACCAAGCAAAATAATAAGAGAAAAGGTCAGTGTTTTCAACACTGAGTTGAATGAATTTTGCCAAATGCTATGTAGATGCCTTACCACTATATGACTTCCCAACATGTGTAAACCCCCCAATCTCATTATTTTTTAAGTAGACATTTCTGTATTAGGGGTTCTTGCATTTGGCTCTTAAACTGAATTAATAAAGTTCTTAATTCAGTGGAAAATTCCAATGTCCAATTATCAAAAACATGTTGGAAGAGTCAAGTCTTACGTTTTCTTGTCAAATACATGTATTCCTGAAATATGCTGATTGTATATACACAAGAAAAATAAATTGCTTTTCTCCTTCTGCTGTTCAGAATTCTTGGGAATCTGGTCATTTGGTCTGTTCTTCATCAAATATTTACTACGGGTTCCAGATTTTATTCTAGGAGGTACAGTGGGGAACTTAGTACATGCAGTTCTCTCATGAAAAGTGGGTTAGACGAGAGAAAATAAACATTAAATAAATCATTGCAAATAATTCATGAAATGATTCTAAATGTGTCAAATATTAAGAGGTGAGGGTACAGGATACCAGGCATGCACAGAGCAGAGGTTTCTAACCAAGCCTGACGGGAAAGCGAGGCGTGAATCAGAGAGAGGGGCCCTGAGGACTTATATTTACATTGAGATCTGAGGATGACCGAGAAATATAGGACTCTACTTATTTTACAATTAGTAATGGGATGAAAACCCTTCTAGAATTCTTTGCCTGGGGGCTCCAAATTCTAATTCCTGTTACAGATGTGAACCATGTAAAGGCAAAAGCAATTGGAAAAACTATTCCCCTGTCAAAAAAGAACCTTAAAAAAATAAAAACCTCAATAATTTTGGGATGAGTTCTATAATAATTCTTCGTTTGTGTCCTGGAGGGCTTGAGATTTAATATGTCTTGCCCATTGGATTTTTGATAAATGCTGTTGAAAGCACCCGGACTCTCTTTGCTCAGTCCTTGGTGTTTAAGGGCAGGATGCCACCAGGGTTTTTTGAAAAATAGACAAAACAATACTTATTGAAGTCCCCATTTACTGAGTGCTTTACTGTGAGCCAGAGTGTTGAGAGCTTGTCCCGCTCACAACCATCCATATGTTGGGGGCAACTTTTGCCCTATCCCGCACGATTGAGGTTTTCATAGGGTAAGTAAATTGCTTTAGGACTTCAGATAGTGAATGGCATCTCTGGGGTTGAACCCTGTGTCTCTCTGACCCAAATGTTTGCCCTGTAGCTTTTGCTATCAGGCTCTTTGTGGGAGGGAGGTAGGGGGAGAAAGAAAGAAAAAGAGAAAGGGCCCTGTCAACAATAGATTGGCCGCAGGTTGTAGGTTGTTATCATCTAAGTCTGGTTCTGAACGTGTGGTCCCCAGAACAATACTTGGAAACTTGATAGAAATGGCTGAGCTACTGAATCTGAAACTCTTGTGGTGAGACCCAGCAATCTGAGTTTTCACAAACCAAGAGGGATTATGATGCCAGTAAAAGTCTGAGAACTGTGGTCTAGCTAAGTTGGAACGCTCTGCAGCACACTGCTGTTTGTTTGGGGTCTGACAGTCTCAGGGGACAAGGTGAATCTGATTCATTTCCTTCTGCTGTAACAGCCAAAATTGGGAAGTAGGTTTTCTATTCCAGCTGCAGATTCAAAGCATTCATGGTCTGGGATTTTTCTCTTCACTGCCTACAATCATTAATTTATAATTGATCTTTGGTCCTCGAACTTTTTTATTTTTGATTCATATCAGCTGCCTTTTAAAACAGATGACCTCATTAAGACACTTTCCCTACCCATTTCAAGGTCCTGGCTTTGTTTATATTTGAGTGTGTGTGTTTTAATTGGAAAATGTGTCAGACTCAGTTAGAATGTGAAAATCTCATTGGATCCTGGGAAGTACAGATTTTCCAGGAGAACTTAATGAAGGAAATATCTCCCCAAGACTGAAGGAGACCAACATCACAGGGAAGAAGTTAGTAATAAAAACAAAGGAAGAAAAAAAAACTCTGAAAAAGGAAAATATTAGATATATGGTATTAGGTCTTTCTCATAAAAAGGAAAACAGTATCAGAGTGAGATGGAAAGCTGATGGACAAGTGAGGTGACCTGGGTTATGTTTCTTTTGGTTAGTTTTTCACTCTTTCAGGTAAATACTAACTTGAGACTCAGCTTTACATGACTAGCAGGTTGTATTAAAGAGAAAAAAACGACCTAAGATGGGCTATGTGGGTCACCTCTCCAGACTCAGGCAAGATGGGAATTAAATACATTTGAAACATGCTGCATACTCTCTCTCCATCTTTGAGTTTGGGTACCCATTAAACATTCTCTCAGCACATAAGCTCTGTTTCATAAGTGTTTATCAGTCTTATTTGATCTTAGAAACACGTTTGAAACAATATTTATTAATATCTAAGAACACACTGATCTCAGGTCTTCAAGTACCAAATGGTCATTGGTCCATTGAGGCCAAATTTGTGACAATCTTTATACCCGCCGTACAAATAGACACTTGTGGATCACGCTGCTCTGTCTCACTATGTCTGGAACAGACAGAGGGTCTTCAAGAGTGGTGGTAAATGGAATATGATCTGGGTTCCCTGGGCAAAAGTAATGAGAAAGATATTGACTAAATGATACAATTAAAGGTTTTTCTTACATGGTTGGGTTGAAAGTCCATCACTGGACAGCTCTGTTGGATAAAAGTCTTATAGGTAGTTTTCTGGTGCATGTTAGAGAGTATTTCATGATAGACATCTTGTTCTGGATGTTCTCTTCTGCAATGTTTAATTTGGAGATAAAGGTAATGAGATTCAGCATTGGCTAAAGAGTTTTGGGGAAAACATCATTCCTGGAGGCAGCAGCAGGACTAGGAGAATAAGGAAGTCAGCCCAAGCCTGTCCCAGCCTCTTAAGTTCTCAGCAACCAGATCTTCAAACCACAACTTCAATCCTGCTCAATTGCCGAGTCAATTTTGCTAGAGGGCTTTTAACCTGGTCTGTGAGCTCTGACGTGGCCAGGCCTCTGTTTCCCTGTTCAGTCTCATTTCTCACCACTCACTTTTTCCCATGCCACAGAACCCTTTTAGTCCCTGAAGTATACAATGTTCTCCTTCTCTCTTTATGCGCCTGTATTGTTCCGTCTGCTCCAAACACTTTTTCCCCCTCTTTTCCTGTCTAACTCCCACTCTTTCTTTTTAGTTGAGATATAATTGACATACATATATCACTGTATGAGTTTCCGGTATGCAGTATAAAGGTTTGACTTACCTATACTGTGAAATGATTACCACAATAAGTTTAGTTAACATCCATTATCTCATATAGATAGAATAAAAAGAAAATTTAAAAATAATTTCTCTTTGTAATGAGAACTCTTAGGATTTACTCTCTTAACAACTTTCATAGACATCGTACAGCAGCCCCACTCCTCTTTCATGTCTCAGTTTTGATATCACTTCCCTTGGGAAGCCTTTTATAATTGTTGGAGGGATTTTAGTTGCCAGTGGTGGAAACCAATTCTGGCTTATTAAGCAGAAAAGTTATTACATGGCTCATAAAATTTTGGAGCATTGACTTGACTTTGGAACCTGACTTGACTAGAACTGTTACTGCTGCGGGCATTGATGCTGAAGCTGATTGAGGAAACTGCCTTTCCAGCCAGTGTAGCTGCTAAGGCATGAGTGCCTTGCAGGCCAAATGGTTCCGTGAGTGCGGGGTCTTCATAGCCATCTTTTACAGTTCTAAACCAAAGTCTCTCAGAGATGAATCTGATTAGTGTAGCCTAGGGTACACACCTGTGCCCCAGTTAAAAAAAGGCCGGGATGGCAGGATTTCTGGGTCTTATTCAAGAGAAAAGGGATGCATAAGCCTGGGAATCTGGTGAGGATTCAAAAAGGTATCAGAGATGCTCGACTAGTAGCTGACATGACAAGTGTTCACCATCCATTTCCTGATTTTGTAATTCTAGTCTAGGTGTCCCTTATCACACTGCATTTCTCCATCTTAGTGGCTATTTACTGCTGTATAACTGTCCCCAGACTGCCTATGAGAGAAAGAACTGTGTGGTGTGAATTTATTTTTATTCACAAATGCATCCCCAACCCCCAGCTTGGAATTGCTCTGCACACAGTAAGTGCTCAGTAAAGATCTGTTGAGAGAATACATTTGGCTCAATTAGTCCAGGCTTCATAAAGCTGGCATCCACAAGACCTTTATTGCATACCTGAGGTATTTTTCCCATTATGACTCAATGTCAGCTGCCTTTTTTTTCCTCCCCAGCTTTATTGAGATATAACTGACAAATGACATTGTGTAAGTTTAAAGTGCACAATGTGATGATTTGATATATGTATATATTGTATATATATTATGAAATAATTACTACAATAAAATTATCACCTCACAGTTACTTTTTTTTTCTTAAGTGATGAGAACATTCAAGATCTACTCTCTTAGAAAATTTCAAGTATATAACATACTATTGTTAAGTATAGTCAACATGCTGGACACTGGATCCCTAGAACTTATTCATCTTATAACTGGAAGTTTGTACTTTATAAGCAGTATCTCCTCAGTTTCCCACCCCCAACCCTTGGTAACTACCAATCTACTCTCTGTTTATATGAGTTAAACTCCTTTAAATCCCACATATAAGTGAAACAAACCATGCAGTGTTTTTCTTTCTCTGACTTATTTCACTTAGTATAATGCCCTCAAGATTCACCTATATTGTTGCAAATGGCAGGATTTCCTTTTATTTTATAGCTGAACATTATCCCATGGGCATTTATCCATCATCAGACACTTAAGTTGTTTCCATATTGTCTTGGCTATTGTGAATAATGCTGCAATGAACATGGGAGTGCAGATATCTCTTAGTGATAGTGATTCCATTCCATTTAGATATATCCCCAGAAGTGGGATTGCTGGTTCAGCCTTCCTTTTCAGCTTGTATCCAATTCTATCATTGAAGCTAGGAAAACTACCTTGCGTTCCCACCCTTTTACTGAAATGGGCCCTGGGAATCTATAAGCTTTTGCTAGCTCTGTATTCTTGGAAGCTCTGCTCTTGTCTCCCCAACCGTATTCCTAACTGGAGGATGACTCAGGAGCAACACATTCCCACCTGCCTGACTTCCACACTTTTGTAACCTACTGACCCTTGCTTCACTATGTTAGTTTCTCTTGCATACATCATTCCAAGTGCTGGTTATGCCTTTCGCACTTGGATAGGCTTGACTGTTGAATTTCTTTAGCTCTAGGTCTGCCAGTTCTAGTTCCTCCCTTTTCCCACTAGTTTAGGACAGAAGGCCTAGTGTTCCTCAGGATTAAGCCCAAATCAGGCTGGGTGGGTGGAAGAGTATAACATTCCATTTTGGCCTCACTGAATTTGAGTTATGAATGGAATAGCCCAGTGAAAATGTCAAACAGGCAGTAGTAGGAAATATTGATTTTGAGTTCATGCATGAAGTCAGAGCCAAAGCTGAGGATCTGAGAGTAACCAGATCCCAAAGAGCTAATATAGAATAAGAAAGAAGTAAGAAGTAAGGACAAAACTCTGGGCCTATTTGTAAGCCAGGGAGAAGAGCCTGTTTAAATGAAGTAATCAAAAGTATGAAATAGGGAGGAAATAAATAACTCAGTAAATTTGTAGGGAGATAGAAAAGTATGAGGTAAAGAATACAGCTGAAGGGATTTCCTTAGAAAGAAGGGGGAACTTATCTTTGAAATGAGAAGGAAGTAAGCAAGAACAAGTAAAGATCCAGAAACATAATCAAGTGGGAGGAGGGGTCTTAAGGGAATTTCATGGCTGACAGCTTCTATTTTTTAATATCTGCTGAGAGTTATGGGACTGTGATGTCCTTGAGGCCTTGAAAAGAATGGAGAATGTTAGAAAAAGCTGCTATAAGGAATGGGAAAGTGATATTTAGGGATACAGTAAAGTATCAGAATCTAACAAAAGTGGAATCATGAATTTGTAGTGGTTGCCATCACACCTTTTATGTGAGGTGATAGCAAATTATTCAAATTTTAAATTCTTCTGAAATAATGTTTGAAGTGCGGTTACAGTTTTAAAATAGAAAAAGAAAAGAAGATATATTTAATAACATCCCAAATTAATTTCCAGTGACTCACATTCCAAGTTTTCTTGGTAAAAGGTTAAGTGTAATATATTTCAAAACAATCAGGATGAAAGGAAAACTAGTACTTATAGAATGCATATGGCACACCAGACTCTGGGCCAGGGGCTTTATATGTATCATATTATTGAACTCTCGCAGTATCGCTAAGAAGTGGCAATTAGTATCTTCACTAAAGAAGTACAGAAAATGAGATTTACAAAGGTAATTTATTCAAGGTCAGTCTTCTAGCAAATATGAGAGGATTTGAACCTAAATCTTGGAATGCCAAAGTATGGGTTCTTTTCCCTTCTCTATGTTATTCTTCAATAAGGACCGAAAATCATCTTATAACTTTTTAAAAAAATTGTTATTATATCCACATTGCCATGTAGGTAATTCCTGATTTTGTTAAACATAGAAAAGTTTGAAGATATGGTTCAATCTGCTACTCCTCAGTGTTCAGGCATATTAGACATTTGAGGGAAAAGATGGATAATGGAGAATTTGGGGATAATTTCCAGATGTGCCATTGGGAAATTCTTACTTTCCTCTAGAATATGCCAGAAGTTTTTAATCCTTGAAGAGATTTCTCAATGAGAAATGAGAGACAAGACTAGAAAAAGATACCTCAATTAGAATAATATTTTGCGTATTTTATATCTCTGTGTTTTGTGTGGTTGTTCATCTAGATTACTTTCTCACATTAATTTCTCCTCAGAAAATCAAAAGTAAGAAAGGAAGTACAGATTAACTCTTCGTAGAAGTGATGTCAAGTCAGCAGGACTACTAGAGTAAAAAACAAATGTGATCAGAAAATCCAAAGTCATGTTCAAACAAATAACCAAGTAGTGAATTCAGCAGTTATTGGAAAAATGTTAATATAAAAAATCAATTACGTTTTTATGTTAGAACAATAAACACATTAAAAATAAATCTAAAAATTAACATTTACATTAGCTTTTAAAATTACCAAATACATAAGAATACATTTAAAGGGTATAAAACTTCTACAATGAAAACTTGAAAGGTACCATGTAGCTGAGAGAGATTAAAGATATCATATATCATGTTTATGGATAACAATATTGTTAAGATGTCAACTGTTCTCAAGTTGATCTAAGGATGCAGTGGAATCCCAATTATAATCCAGAAGATTTTGCTTTTTTTGGTAAGGATTCACAAGCATATCCTAAAGTTTATATAGAAATGTAAGGAATCCAAGACATCCAAGAACAAGATTGGAGTACTTATACACTATATGCTGTGTTTCCCCGAAAATAAGACCTAGCTGGACAATCAACTTTAATGTGTCTTTTGGAGCAAAAATTAATATAAGACCTGGTCTTATTTTATTATAAGACAGGGCCTTTATTATAATATAATATAATATAATATAATATAATATAATATAATATAATATAATACCAGGTCTTATATTAATTTTTGCTCCAAAAGATGCATTAGATCTGATTGTCTGGCTAGGTCTTATTTTCAGGGAAACACTGTACTATCCATATACTGATGTATATGGTGATATATTATAAATTGATATATCCCCATAAAACTTATATATCACCCACAAACTGATGATGTAGCGTTTTGGGGTTCCAGTTTTATGGGGAGAAGATTGCCTATTAGATTTTCCATCTTAGGCAGACCTAGGGTTGTTTTTCTTTTTCAACTTTTCCATGCACCATATAAACCATGAATATTGAACTTATTATTTTATTGGGCAATGTACGTGAGCATGAAAGTAAGCTTCTGTGCTCTACTAATTTTTCTGCTTCCCCTCAGTCCTTGGACTTACTCTTTATTATCTGATTATTATGGTTGTTTTTATGGAAAACAATATCAATGCAGGAGTTTTAGTTATTTTTAAGCAAGACAATTAATCCAGATAATTTTACTATCACAAATGCAAGTCCCCTGGCCATGTTAGGTTAACAAGGATTTAAACAAAGAGAATACAGTGTGCTTGAGCAGAGATAATATGGGGGGATGTGGTTAAAATTTTGTCAGATATAATACAACAGAGAATTAAACTGTGGATATCTGACTGATTAGGTTCAGAGTATATAAAATGCATTTTCAAATCATGTGTATAGTCACTGAAAATAGGAGTGAATAGAAATGTAATAATAATAAAAATAAAACTAAGTTCCATTTATATTGAGGGCTTATTATGTGCAAGACCCTATGCTAAAACACTTTACATATATTATCTCATTTTACCTTTATAACCACCCTAGCTATAATCACTCTCCTGATGAGAAAGATGAGACTTTATGTAACTTTCAGCTTATGTAATTTACAAGCACTTAGAGCTTGTAAGTGACAAAACTGGCAGCCATATTATTTTTTAACAGACACATTTATTTCCCTCTGGAATATAAACTCCATGAGAGTAGGGATTTTTTTTTCTATTGCAACCTTTTTTCTATTTCGTTCACTGCTGTGTGTGCCCTAGAACCTATAACAGTGCCTGGCAAGGATTTACAATTAAGAAGCCCTCAGAGCTGGTTTCTGTCACTCAACAGATTTTAACAAAGCTAAACCGTATTATTTTTGTTTGCTCTGTAGAGCCAAGAATGATGTGGTTGCCAGTCCTTCACAGTTAAAACTATTAAGTACTCCTCCTGGTAGTGACAACTTGAGGGAAAAGATAAAATTCTTAACTAGGGTAAATTATCTGGACAGACCTAAACAACCAGAGAGGCTGTAAGTGTATCTTCCTAAACCCATGTTAATGAGGTAGACAGAATGTGGCAGAGGATGTCAGTATAAGCAGAGGTCAGCCACCATCACATAATGGAGGAAAAATAGTAGTGGCTAGATGCTTTTGCAACGCATAGTCTTATAAATGACAACCCAGCACAGTTTCCTTCTACGAAGATAATAAAGATAATGAGAAAAGCATCTCTTCCGCTCACTCTCTGTTTCCAGAATTCACAATAATAATGATTGCATGCAAAGCATTTTGAAGGGCTACTTACTGCTATTCTGCCAAAAGGGATTCCTCAACTCTCTGACTCCTGTGGATCATCTAAATGGGCACGGATCATGGCCCTTGGCGGAAAATGTGATTGACTGTTTCATGAATCAGCCCAGGCTCTTGGACCTTGACCTTGTATAGATAATTTGCTGGAAAATTTCCACTGGAGCTCTTGCTAATATGAAAGGAAAAGGAATCGGCATAGTAGTTAGTAAGATTTTGAGTCCATAGAAAGAGAGAGTGTACACTAATGATGGGACAGACTAAGCATGATCTTTGGCCAGTGATGGGAGGATAGACTTTGATTCTGAATGCTTGAGATTACATGGCTTTTTATCTTGACTATAGAATTCCATGCCTCCTATAGTGAGAAAATTTCAAAATGTATATATAAATGGTTCATTATTATCTTTTAGCATACAATTACAGTAGCAACAAAAAAAGCCATTGGCGTTTGAACTTTTTCTTCATTCAAGAGAGGGCTGCACATTGTAGTAACAAGGACATGGGTTTTAGAGACAGACAGGCTTGGATTCACATCCAGTTTTGCAAAAACATTTCCTGTGTTAACTTCAGTAAAACCCCAATTTAGTTCAGTTTCCTCAACTATAATTTGGAAACTGTAATACTAATACCAGTCATATACTGATGGTATATAAATAAATGTATTCGTTCCTTTGAAGGATGTTTTAAGGATTAGAAAAAATTATATGTACCCAACCCATTATAGACACTTTATAAATAGTAAATTTTACACACACGCGCACACACAACTTCTCAGAAACTCTGAGTGGACTGAAATTTACATATGAATGTGAGACTCTAAGGAATCAAGTAACTTATTGAAAGTTATACAGCATTTAAGATAGAGCCAGGACTCAAACCAAGTCTTTTCATCATCACCCATCACTTTGCCTACATGAGAACCTGAAAAGACTCTTAGTTTTGATAAGAGGAAAAACAAGAGGAGCATGTGAAGTGGATCCTTGAGCAGGTGCCGGGAAGCGAAAAGGACAAGATGAGACTAGTCTAGTTTTGTCCCAGTTTATCCAGAGCAGCTCAGCCTCTGGGCAAATGAGATTCAAGGTATTCTATCTGCCAAAGCCAGCAAACTAGGGAAGGCACAGGAGGATAAGTAGATTTCTACCTTGTGCCTTGGTAAGACTCAAGAGACTAGGGCAGTCGCTCTCTGGGTACTTCTTACCTCTGATGGCAATAGCACCTATCTCACAGGATTATTGTGAGGGTTCATTGATCTGTATAAAGTGCTTGGAACAGGACCTGGCATAGAAAAAAATCATTATTAAATTAGGGGTAATGATTATTGCTTTACAAAAGAATGCCCCTTCTTTTCCATTATGAGTGTACATGTCCACGATTGCAGATTTCTAAAGTATTTTATTTTACAATTACTTGTGCTCAAATATGTGCTTCACAAATATAAATTCATTTCTTAATAAGGAAGTATTATTACATCTTCATTTCCAGAGAGGTTATAAAACTTGTCTACGATCATACATTTGGTATCAGAGCTGCATTCAATGACAAGAAAAGCCATGAGTCAAACCACTGTCCTGTGTTATCTCTCAAATACAAGGATGAACCAAAAATATCCATAATCCCACCATCCTGACAGTTTAGTTTTGTTTCTACATGTGTTTACTTTCTTCTGCCTCTCTTGGTGCTTACTTGAAAGATAGGTCATTTTTACTTTATTTTACATAATTAGGATCATACTATATGATTTCAAGGTATGGAAAGTGTACGAACATCATGTATTGGTAATCTACCACATCCCAGATATTATGCTAAGCACCCTACATATACTTTCCAATTTGATCTTCATAACAAGCCTATCAGGTAGGTCTTATTTTCTCCCATATCATTGATGAAAAAGAAAGGAAATTATCTTTATGAAGTCCTATTCTTATAGGCATCTCATTCAAAAATAACTATGCAGCAGAAATTAACACAGCAATTTAGAAGCAACAAGGAAGCTTAAGGTGGCAGGCTTGATTTTACAGATGAGAAACAAGCATGGAGCGTATGTGTGACTTTTTCAGTGTCATGCATCAGGTTGGGGACAGAGGGAAGATGAGAAACCCATATCTCTAAATTCTAGTTGAATGCTGGAAGACCATCTCACATCTCCTCCCCCACTCTACTGTATAATATTTTAAATAAGCACTTTTTCTTATTGGTTCATTTTTTGCCATTCATTCCCTACAAGCAGTAGAAGTGACAGTCAATATTTCTGAGCTGATTTGTCCTTTAGCATCCTGCCTTGTGATGTGTGTGACTGTCTCCTTGTCTGAAGGAGCTTCCACAACTCTGTTGATTCTCATGACTGCTTCCATCTTCCTGACTCACCCAAGATATCGACATCCTTTTCTTGTGGGACCTGCATTATATTGCAAAGAGAAGTTAACTTTGAGCTGAACAAATTGGATTTGAGAGGACATTTCTGATCCATTTTAAGTTAACAAGGATTTAAACAAAGAGAATACAGTGCTTGAGCAGAGATAATATGGGGGATGTGGTTAAAATTTTGTCAGATATAATACAACAGAGAATTAAACTGTGGATATCTGACTGATTAGGTTCAGAGTATATAAAATGCATTTTCAAATCATGTGTATAGTCACTGAAAATAGGAGTGAATAGAAATGTAATAATAATAAAAATAAAACTAAGTTCCATTTATATTGAGGGTTTATTATGTGCAAGACCCTATGCTAAAACACTTTACATATATTATCTCATTTTACCTTTATAACCACCCTAGCTATAATCACTCTCCTGATGAGAAAGATGAGACTTTATGTAACTTTCAGCTTATGTAACTTACAAGCACTTAGAGCTTGTAAGTGACAAAGCTGGCAGCCATATTATTTTTTAACAGACACATTTATTTCCCTCTGGAATATAAACTCCATGAGAGTAGGGATTTTTTTTTCTATTACAACCTTTTTTCTATTTCGTTCACTGCTGTGTGTGCTCTAGAACCTATAACAGTGCCTGGCAAGGATTTACAATTAAGAAGCACTCAGAGCTGGTTTCTGTCACTCAACAGATTTTAACAAAGCTAAACCGTATTATTTTTGTTTGCTCTGTAGAGCCAAGAATGATGTGGTTGCCAGTCCTTCACAGTTAAAACTATTAAGTACTCCTCCTGGTAGTGACAACTTGAGGGAAAAGATAAAATTCTTAACTAGGGTAAATTATCTGGACAGACCTAAACAACCAGAGAGGCTGTAAGTGTATCTTCCTAAACCCATGTTAATGAGGTAGACAGAATGTGGCAGAGGATGTCAGTATAAGCAGAGGTCAGCCACCATCACATAATGGAGGAAAAATAGTAGTGGCTAGATGCTTTTGCAACGCATAGTCTTATAAATGACAACCCAGCACAGTTTCCTTCTACGAAGATAATAAAGATAATGAGAAAAGCATCTCTTCCGCTCACTCTCTGTTTCCAGAATTCACAATAATAATGATTGCATGCAAAGCATTTTGAAGGGCTACTTACTGCTATTCTGCCAAAAGGGATTCCTCAACTCTCTGACTCCTGTGGATCATCTAAATGGGCACGGATCATGGCCCTTGGCGGAAAATGTGATTGACTGTTTCATGAATCAGCCCAGGCTCTTGGACCTTGACCTTGTATAGATAATTTGCTGGAAAATTTCCACTGGAGCTCTTGCTAATATGAAAGGAAAAGGAATCAGCATAGTAGTTAGTAAGATTTTGAGTCCATAGAAAGAGAGTGTACACTAATGATGGGACAGACTAAGCATGATCTTTGGCCAGTGATGGGAGGATAGACTTTGATTCTGAATGCTTGAGATTACATGGCTTTTTATCTTGACTATAGAATTCCATGCCTCCTATAGTGAGAAAATTTCAAAATGTATATATAAATGGTTCATTATTATCTTTTAGCATACAATTACAGTAGCAACAAAAAAAGCCATTGGCGTTTGAACTTTTTCTTCATTCAAGAGAGGGCTGCACATTGTAGTAACAAGGACATGGGTTTTAGAGACAGACAGGCTTGGATTCACATCCAGTTTTGCAAAAACATTTCCTGTGTTAACTTCAGTAAAACCCCAATTTAGTTCAGTTTCCTCAACTATAATTTGGAAACTGTAATACTAATACCAGTCATATACTGATGGTATATAAATAAATGTATTCGTTCCTTTGAAGGATGTTTTAAGGATTAGAAAAAATTATATGTACCCAACCCATTATAGACACTTTATAAATAGTAAATTTTATACACACACACACACAACTCAGAAACTCTGAGTGGACTGAAATTTACATATGAATGTGAGACTCTAAGGAATCAAGTAACTTATTGAAAGTTATACAGCATTTAAGATAGAGCCAGGACTCAAACCAAGTCTTTTCATCATCACCCATCCCTTTGCCTACATGAGAACCTGAAAAGACTCTTAGTTTTGATAAGAGGAAAAACAAGAGGAGCATGTGAAGTGGATCCTTGAGCAGGTGCCGGGAAGAGAAAAGGACAAGAAGATGAGACTAGTCTAGTTTTGTCCCAGTTTATCCAGAGCAGCTCAGCCTCTGGGCAAATGAGATTCAAGGTATTCTATCTGCCAAAGCCAGCAAACTAGGGAAGGCACAGGAGGATAAGTAGATTTCTACCTTGTGCCTTGGTAAGACTCAAGAGACTAGGGCAGTCGCTCTCTGGGTGCTTCTTACCTCTGATGGCAATAGCACCTATCTCACAGGATTATTGTGAGGGTTCATTGATCTGTATAAAGTGCTTGGAACAGGACCTGGCATAGAAAAAAATCATTATTAAATTAGGGGTAATGATTATTGCTTTACAAAAGAATGCCCCTTCTTTTCCATTATGAGTGTACATGTCCATGATTGCAGATTTCTAAAGTATTTTATTTTACAATTACTTGGTGCTCAAATATGTGCTTCACAAATATAAATTCATTCCTTAATAAGGAAGTATTATTACATCTTCATTTCCAGAGAGGTTATAAAACTTGTCTAAGATCATACATTTGGTATCAGAGCTGCATTCAATGACAAGAAAAGCCATGAGTCAAACCACTGTCCTGTGTTATCTCTCAAATACAAGGATGAAACAAAAATATCCATAATCCCACCATCCTGACAGTTTAGTTTTGTTTCTACATGTGTTTACTTTCTTCTGCCTCTCTTGGTGCTTACTTGAAAGATAGGTCATTTTTACTTTATTTTACATAATTAGGATCATACTATATGATTTCAAGGTACGGAAAGTGTACGAACATCATGTATTGGTAATCTACCACATCCCAGATATTATGCTAAGCACCCTACATATACTTTCCAATTTGATCTTCATAACAAGCCTATCAGGTAGGTCTTATTTTCTCCCATATCATTGATGAAAAAGAAAGGAAATTATCTTTATGAAGTCCTATTCTTATAGGCATCTCATTCAAAAATAACTATGCAGCAGAAATTAACACAGCAATTTAGAAGCAACAAGGAAGCTTAAGGTGGCAGGCTTGATTTTACAGATGAGAAACAAGCATGGAGTGTATGTGTGACTTTTTCAGTGTCATGCATCAGGTTGGGGACAGAGGGAAGATGAGAAACCCATATCTCTAAATTCTAGTTGAATGCTGGAAGACCATCTCACATCTCCTCCCCCACTCTACTGTATAATATTTTAAATAAGCACTTTTTCTTATTGGTTCATTTTTTGCCATTCATTCCCTACAAGCAGTAGAAGTGACAGTCAATATTTCTGAGCTGATTTGTCCTTTAGCATCCTGCCTTGTGATGTGTGTGACTGTCTCCATGTCTGAAGGAGCTTCCACAACTCTGTTGATTCTCATGACTGCTTCCATCTTCCTGACTCACCCAAGATATCGACATCCTTTTCTTGTGGGACCTGCATTATATTGCAAAGAGAAGTTAACTTTGAGCTGAACAAATTGGATTTGAGAGGACATTTCTGATCCATTTTAAGTTAACAAGGATTTAAACAAAGAGAATACAGTGTGCTTGAGCAGAGATAATATGGGGGGATGTGGTTAAAATTTTGTCAGATATAATACAACAGAGAATTAAACTGTGGATATCTGACTGATTAGGTTCAGAGTATATAAAATGCATTTTCAAATCATGTGTATAGTCACTGAAAATAGGAGTGAATAGAAATGTAATAATAATAAAAATAAAACTAAGTTCCATTTATATTGAGGGCTTATTATGTGCAAGACCCTATGCTAAAACACTTTACATATATTATCTCATTTTACCTTTATAACCACCCTAGCTATAATCACTCTCCTGATGAGAAAGATGAGACTTTATGTAACTTTCAGCTTATGTAATTTACAAGCACTTAGAGCTTGTAAGTGACAAAACTGGCAGCCATATTATTTTTTAACAGACACATTTATTTCCCTCTGGAATATAAACTCCATGAGAGTAGGGATTTTTTTTTCTATTGCAACCTTTTTTCTATTTCGTTCACTGCTGTGTGTGCTCTAGAACCTATAACAGTGCCTGGCAAGGATTTACAATTAAGAAGCACTCAGAGCTGGTTTCTGTCACTCAACAGATTTTAACAAAGCTAAACCGTATTATTTTTGTTTGCTCTGTAGAGCCAAGAATGATGTGGTTGCCAGTCCTTCACAGTTAAAACTATTAAGTACTCCTCCTGGTAGTGACAACTTGAGGGAAAAGATAAAATTCTTAACTAGGGTAAATTATCTGGACAGACCTAAACAACCAGAGAGGCTGTAAGTGTATCTTCCTAAACCCATGTTAATGAGGTAGACAGAATGTGGCAGAGGATGTCAGTATAAGCAGAGGTCAGCCACCATCACATAATGGAGGAAAAATAGTAGTGGCTAGATGCTTTTGCAACGCATAGTCTTATAAATGACAACCCAGCACAGTTTCCTTCTACGAAGATAATAAAGATAATGAGAAAAGCATCTCTTCCGCTCACTCTCTGTTTCCAGAATTCACAATAATAATGATTGCATGCAAAGCATTTTGAAGGGCTACTTACTGCTATTCTGCCAAAAGGGATTCCTCAACTCTCTGACTCCTGTGGATCATCTAAATGGGCACGGATCATGGCCCTTGGCGGAAAATGTGATTGACTGTTTCATGAATCAGCCCAGGCTCTTGGACCTTGACCTTGTATAGATAATTTGCTGGAAAATTTCCACTGGAGCTCTTGCTAATATGAAAGGAAAAGGAATCAGCATAGTAGTTAGTAAGATTTTGAGTCCATAGAAAGAGAGAGTGTACACTAATGATGGGACAGACTAAGCATGATCTTTGGCCAGTGATGGGAGGATAGACTTTGATTCTGAATGCTTGAGATTACATGGCTTTTTATCTTGACTATAGAATTCCATGCCTCCTATAGTGAGAAAATTTCAAAATGTATATATAAATGGTTCATTATTATCTTTTAGCATACAATTACAGTAGCAACAAAAAAAGCCATTGGCGTTTGAACTTTTTCTTCATTCAAGAGAGGGCTGCACATTGTAGTAACAAGGACATGGGTTTTAGAGACAGACAGGCTTGGATTCACATCCAGTTTTGCAAAAACATTTCCTGTGTTAACTTCAGTAAAACCCCAATTTAGTTCAGTTTCCTCAACTATAATTTGGAAACTGTAATACTAATACCAGTCATATACTGATGGTATATAAATAAATGTATTCGTTCCTTTGAAGGATGTTTTAAGGATTAGAAAAAATTATATGTACCCAACCCATTATAGACACTTTATAAATAGTAAATTTTACACACACACACACACACACACACACACACACACACACTGTGTGTATGTGTGTATATATGTATACATATATATATAAATATATTTACCTACTATATAAAAGAAACATTGAGGGTGAAAATGTGTCATTTACACAAATAATAATGCCAAATTCAAAGATTCAACAAAATTGTTTAAAATAAAGCATTAGACAAAGAACATTAGCAACAAGCCATAAATGGAAAATGTAAATGGGCAATATACTCTCGAAAAATTTCTCAATGTCACTGTTGCCTCGATGAAAAAATAAAAGAAATATTAATTTCCACCAAATATATAGGAAAAATAAAATTTGATAACATCTTATAATAAAGACAATATGGAATAATAGCAGTATAAATTATGGATAGTAATTAGGCAATATCTATAAAAAATAAAATGAACATATTCTTTGATATAGAAAACTCACTTAGAAATGAATCATATATATATATGAAAAAACCAATAACATATTCTGGACTATAAAACAACTCTAAGAAATTTAAAAGAATTGAAATCACTGAATATATTCTATGACAAAAATTTTGTGTGAAATTTATGACATGGAGCATTGTATTAGAAAAGACTAAAAAAGCCTTAAAAATGATCTAAGTTTCCACTGTAAGAAATTGGGGGGGGGGACCCACACACAAATAACCCAAAGTAAGCAGAAGAAAGGACATAATAAAAATAAGTATGGAAATAATGAAATAGAAATTAGACAAAGAATAGAGAAAATAAACAAAACCAAAATCTGATTATTTGAAAAAAAAAAATCAATATAATTAATGAAACTTTGCTAGACTAATTCAGGATAGAACAGAAGACACAAATTACCAACCTCAAGAATGAAAGTGGTGCTAGAACTACAGATTCTATAAATATTACTGAATAACAAATGAAAATTATGAAAACCTTCACGCCAATGAATTGACAACTTACACAAAATGAACAAATTACTTGAAAAAGACAAACTACCTATGTCACCTAAGGAGAAAAATAGATAACATGAATAGCCCAGTATCCATTTAAGAAATGATATTCATATTTATAATAAAACCTTCCCAAAAGGTAAACTCCAGGCCTAGATGGCTCCACTGGGCAAATTCTGTCAAGCCTTTAGAAAAGAAAGAAAGAATACCAATTTGCATACTCTTCCAGAAAACAGAAGACGTGGGAACAATTCTCAATTCACTTAATGAGGTCAATATAAGCCTGATAACAAAACTAGACAAAGACATTACAAGAGGGTAAAATTATAGACCAACGTAATCAAATCCAGTACTATATAAAAATATAAAACAATAAGTCATGATAAGCTGAGATTTAGTCCAAAATTTTGCAAGTTTGGTTTAACATTTGGAAACCAATCAGTATAAAGGGAAGTGAATCATCCTTTTTCCAGTGCTCCACACCCATTAGTCACTTACTGGCTGTCTGCGTTATTAGATCCACTGCTGTGGTATACGGTGCTTGTGTTCAAGTGGTCATTATTTTACTTAATAATGTGTCATTCACCTCACTTCATCTCATCACATAGGCATTTTTATCATCTAACATCATGATAAGAAGGGTGAATACAGTACAATAAGATTTTGAGAGCGACAGACCACATTCACGTAACTTTGATTACAGTATATTGTTATAATTGTTCTATTTTATTATCAGTTATTGTTAATCTCTTATTGTGCCTAATTTATAAATTAAACTTTATCATATTTATGTATACACACATATGTATGAAAAAGTGTATATATATATAGGGTTTGGTATTATCTGATTTCAGGCATCCACTGGGAGTCTTGGAATATATCCCCCCTATGATGTATAAGAGGGAATTACTATAGTCACTTATAGTGCTTATGTATATATACTCTCCTCATAAATCTATCACATTGTATTTTAATTATTGGTTTGTTGGACTGATTTACTAGATCATAAACCACTGGAGGGCAGGGAAGAATCATATTCATCTTTGAATCTCTGAGATCATTCATTTATCAACTATTTATTGAATACCTATTAAGTACTACTCACGGGCCATGTAGTGGTCCTGTTTGCCAGTATGTAATAGAGCTTCAGTGCCTGTTAATTGCTGAATTGAATTCAGGTATGTTATCTCAGGGAAGCAGAAAAAGGACAGCATTAAATGAATATACCACTTTCATTTCTAACAAACGTCAAAAAGGAAAAAGGAACTATAATATCTGACTTATCATCTGGTTTAAAGTGGAATTTGGCTCTGCAATTTGAGTGTGAAAAAGGGATTTGAGAAATGAAAAATTACATAAAGGTCCAATTTAAATTGTTTTAAAAAGAAGCCATATGTTCAGTATCTGGTACTCTCCGCTTCCTCCCATATCTATAAGATTATAATTTAAGATCCTAAATCACAAAACTAGTAAAAATTAGGAGCACATAATTTCATTAGAATTCATGTTTTTGCAAAATTTAAGTATATAAACTATTCAGTGTCCTGGTAGCAGAAGTCTAATCCTTATAAACCAGTGTGCAAGGATCAAGTTTAACTCTTGCGGTGGAACATTACCTCTTTCAAATAACACAGACGAGGTAGCCTGAAAAAACCCAAATCATACTCACAGTTATTGTCTGTAACTCTAATGCCACTTTTATAAATAACCTGTGGTCACAAAATGAAAAGCAAGTACCTCCCACACCCCACAAAGAAACACTAGCCTAAAGTATGGATTCAAGAGCTGCCTGGGTTTATAATCCAATCCCCATCATTTACTGCCTCTGTTCCCTAGGGTAAATTATTTAATTTCTTCAAGTATCAGTTTCCATATCTGTATACTGAGAATAATAAAAGCGTCCACTTCATAGGGTTGTTATAAGGGTTAATGAATTATTTTCATTAATTGTAAGTAACCTGAAACAACCCCTGGCCCATGAGAAATATTTGATAAAGAAAGAAAAATACTACGGTGCCTGGAAAACTAGCTGTACTCACTTTACATCTCTGTTACAACTTAGAAAGGCTGGCAAATGGGAGGTGAGAGGTTTGGGGAGATCACTTGGAACCCAACTTCCACTTCACTTCACCTTGATATTTTTACCTCCCCATTTGTAATCTGGGGTGCCTACACCAGAAACGCCAACTAAGAAAAACTTCTAAATGAAAATATTCACAAAAAGAAAATGTAAACAAGTCTACTCCATGCCAAACTTCTTCATTCTAGGATTCTAGGGCTGGGACTTTGTCACAAATGTGAGCAATGGTGTTATAAAACAGACTGACAAGGCTGTAAATTGACATCAAGCTGGAGTCCTACACAGTTATGCTTTTTTTTTTTTTTTTTTTTTTTTTTCTTGCTTTGAGTTTTTACCCCATATGCTTACCATTTCTGCAGACATACTTTTATGCGTTGAGATTTCTATTTCCCAGTGAAAAAAAAATACGGGGGTTTAAATCAGTCAGGCTTTTGCTAAGTGTTAGGGCAAGAAAATTATGACATTTGGGCATTAGGAAGGAGAGCCGTGAGAGGAAAATCTATGTCTCTGCTCCGTTTCCTTTCCAGAAGCTGCCTGTACTGGCATCATTTAAGCCTGTTTCATTTTCCATTATTTTGTGAGTCTTCTGAGGTAGGAACTAAGTCTTGTTTATCTTTGAACAATAAATGGTAACCATAATAACGACAACAGGCTATGTTTACTACATGGCAGATAGTGCGCTGTGTGCCTTACTTGAGTTAGCTTATATAATATCCTCAATCATCCTAACTTTTGCTTTCAGTCCACTATAATAAACTGGGAAACTGAGGCTTAGAGAGGACAATTAATAAGGTGAAAGTCATATGGCTAAGTAGCACAGTCAGTTTTGGGACCAAGTTTTGTCCAGCTTCAAAGTGCATTCCCTTGATTGATACCCCGTGTTTCTCATGTGGGATACAGCTTAATGCTGGGAACATACTAGGAGTTCAGAAAGCAAATATTCCCTCTTCAGAGGCAGCTGGATAGGAAGAGCAAGATTGAGAGAAACATGTGATGGGAGCGCAACAGCATAGTTTGTGTTCTCCATCTCCATCCTTTAAAAAAAAAAAAAATATATATATAAATATATTTACCTACTATATAAAAGAAACATTGAGGGTGAAAATGTGTCATTTACACAAATAATAATGCCAAATTCAAAGATTCAAAAAATTGTTTAAAATAAAGCATTAGACAAAGAACGTTAGCAACAAGCCATAAATGGAAAATGTAAATGGGCAATATACTCTCGAAAAATTTCTCAATGTCACTGTTGCCTCGATGAAAAAATAAAAGAAATATTAATTTCCACCAAATATATAGGAAAAAATAAAATTTGATAACATCTTATAATAAAGACAATATGGAATAATAGCAGTATAAATTATGGATAGTAATTAGGCAATATCTATAAAAAATAAAAATGAACATATTCTTTGATATAGAAAACTCACTTAGAAATGAATCATATATATATATGAAAAAACCAATAACATATTCTGGACTATAAAACAACTCTAAGAAATTTAAAAGAATTGAAATCACTGAATATATTCTATGACAAAAATTTTGTGTGAAATTTATGACATGGAGCATTGTATTAGAAAAGACTAAAAAAGCCTTAAAAATGATCTAAGTTTCCACCGTAAGAAATTGGGGGGGGGGACCCACACACAAATAACCCAAAGTAAGCAGAAGAAAGGACATAATAAAAATAAGTATGGAAATAATGAAATAGAAATTAGACAAAGAATAGAGAAAATAAACAAAACCAAAATCTGATTATTTGAAAAAAAAAAATCAATATAATTAATGAAACTTTGCTAGACTAATTCAGGATAGAACAGAAGACACAAATTACCAACCTCAAGAATGAAAGTGGTGCTAGAACTACAGATTCTATAAATATTACTGAATAACAAATGAAAATTATGAAAACCTTCACGCCAATGAATTGACAACTTACACAAAATGAACAAATTACTTGAAAAAGACAAACTACCTATGTCACCTAAGGAGAAAAATAGATAACATGAATAGCCCAGTATCCATTTAAGAAATGATATTCATATTTATAATAAAACCTTCCCAAAAGGTAAACTCCAGGCCTAGATGGCTCCACTGGGCGAATTCTGTCAAGCCTTTAGAAAAGAAAGAAAGAATACCAATTTGCATACTCTTCCAGAAAACAGAAGACGTGGGAACCATTCTCAATTCACTTAATGAGGTCAATATAAGCCTGATAACAAAACTAGACAAAGACATTACAAGAGGGTAAAATTATAGACCAACGTAATCAAATCCAGTACTATATAAAAATATAAAACAATAAGTCATGATAAGCTGAGATTTAGTCCAAAATTTTGCAAGTTTGGTTTAACATTTGGAAACCAATCAGTATAAAGGGAAGTGAATCATCCTTTTTCCAGTGCTCCACACCCATTAGTCACTTACTGGCTGTCTGCGTTATTAGATCCACTGCTGTGGTATACGGTGCTTGTGTTCAAGTGGTCATTATTTTACTTAATAATGTGTCATTCACCTCACTTCATCTCATCACATAGGCATTTTTATCATCTAACATCATGATAAGAAGGGTGAATACAGTACAATAAGATTTTGAGAGCGACAGACCACATTCACGTAACTTTGATTACAGTATATTGTTATAATTGTTCTATTTTATTATCAGTTATTGTTAATCTCTTATTGTGCCTAATTTATAAATTAAACTTTATCATATTTATGTATACACACATATGTATGAAAAAGTGTATACATATATATATAAATATATTTACCTACTATATAAAAGAAACATTGAGGGTGAAAATGTGTCATTTACACAAATAATAATGCCAAATTCAAAGATTCAACAAAATTGTTTAAAATAAAGCATTAGACAAAGAACATTAGCAACAAGCCATAAATGGAAAATGTAAATGGGCAATATACTCTCGAAAAATTTCTCAATGTCACTGTTGCCTCGATGAAAAAATAAAAGAAATATTAATTTCCACCAAATATATAGGAAAAATAAAATTTGATAACATCTTATAATAAAGACAATATGGAATAATAGCAGTATAAATTATGGATAGTAATTAGGCAATATCTATAAAAAATAAAAATGAACATATTCTTTGATATAGAAAACTCACTTAGAAATGAATCATATATATATATGAAAAAACCAATAACATATTCTGGACTATAAAACAACTCTAAGAAATTTAAAAGAATTGAAATCACTGAATATATTCTATGACAAAAATTTTGTGTGAAATTTATGACATGGAGCATTGTATTAGAAAAGACTAAAAAAGCCTTAAAAATGATCTAAGTTTCCACTGTAAGAAATTGGGGGGGGGGACCCACACACAAATAACCCAAAGTAAGCAGAAGAAAGGACATAATAAAAATAAGTATGGAAATAATGAAATAGAAATTAGACAAAGAATAGAGAAAATAAACAAAACCAAAATCTGATTATTTGAAAAAAAAAATCAATATAATTAATGAAACTTTGCTAGACTAATTCAGGATAGAACAGAAGACACAAATTACCAACCTCAAGAATGAAAGTGGTGCTAGAACTACAGATTCTATAAATATTACTGAATAACAAATGAAAATTATGAAAACCTTCACGCCAATAAATTGACAACTTACACAAAATGAACAAATTACTTGAAAAAGACAAACTACCTATGTCACCTAAGGAGAAAAATAGATAACATGAATAGCCCAGTATCCATTTAAGAAATGATATTCATATTTATAATAAAACCTTCCCAAAAGGTAAACTCCAGGCCTAGATGGCTCCACTGGGCGAATTCTGTCAAGCCTTTAGAAAAGAAAGAAAGAATACCAATTTGCATACTCTTCCAGAAAACAGAAGACGTGGGAACCATTCTCAATTCACTTAATGAGGTCAATATAAGCCTGATAACAAAACTAGACAAAGACATTACAAGAGGGTAAAATTATAGACCAACGTAATCAAATCCAGTACTATATAAAAATATAAAACAATAAGTCATGATAAGCTGAGATTTAGTCCAAAATTTTGCAAGTTTGGTTTAACATTTGGAAACCAATCAGTATAAAGGGAAGTGAATCATCCTTTTTCCAGTGCTCCACACCCATTAGTCACTTACTGGCTGTCTGCGTTATTAGATCCACTGCTGTGGTATACGGTGCTTGTGTTCAAGTGGTCATTATTTTACTTAATAATGTGTCATTCACCTCACTTCATCTCATCACATAGGCATTTTTATCATCTAACATCATGATAAGAAGGGTGAATACAGTACAATAAGATTTTGAGAGCGACAGACCACATTCACGTAACTTTGATTACAGTATATTGTTATAATTGTTCTATTTTATTATCAGTTATTGTTAATCTCTTATTGTGCCTAATTTATAAATTAAACTTTATCATATTTATGTATACACACACATATGTATGAAAAAGTGTATATATATAGGGTTTGGTATTATCTGATTTCAGGCATCCACTGGGAGTCTTGGAATATATCCCCCCTATGATGTATAAGAGGGAATTACTATAGTCACTTATAGTGCTTATGTATATATACTCTCCTCATAAATCTATCACATTGTATTTTAATTATTGGTTTGTTGGACTGATTTACTAGATCATAAACCACTGGAGGGCAGGGAAGAATCATATTCATCTTTGAATCTCTGAGATCATTCATTTATCAACTATTTATTGAATACCTATTAAGTACTACTCACGGGCCATGTAGTGGTCCTGTTTGCCAGTATGTAGTAGAGCTTCAGTGCCTGTTAATTGCTGAATTGAATTCAGGTATGTTATCTCAGGGAAGCAGAAAAAGGACAGCATTAAATGAATATACCACTTTCATTTCTAACAAACGTCAAAAAGGAAAAAGGAACTATAATATCTGACTTATCATCTGGTTTAAAGTGGAATTTGGCTCTGCAATTTGAGTGTGAAAAAGGGATTTGAGAAATGAAAAATTACATAAAGGTCCAATTTAAATTGTTTTAAAAAGAAGCCATATGTTCAGTATCTGGTACTCTCCGCTTCCTCCCATATCTATAAGATTATAATTTAAGATCCTAAATCACAAAACTAGTAAAAATTAGGAGCACATAATTTCATTAGAATTCATGTTTTTGCAAAATTTAAGTATATAAACTATTCAGTGTCCTGGTAGCAGAAGTCTAATCCTTATAAACCAGTGTGCAAGGATCAAGTTTAACTCTTGCGGTGGAACATTACCTCTTTCAAATAACACAGACGAGGTAGCCTGAAAAAACCCAAATCATACTCACAGTTATTGTCTGTAACTCTAATGCCACTTTTATAAATAACCTGTGGTCACAAAATGAAAAGCAAGTACCTCCCACACCCCACAAAGAAACACTAGCCTTAAGTATGGATTCAAGAGCTGCCTGGGTTTATAATCCAATCCCCATCATTTACTGCCTCTGTTCCCTAGGGTAAATTATTTAATTTCTTCAAGTATCAGTTTCCATATCTGTATACTGAGAATAATAAAAGCGTCCACTTCATAGGGTTGTTATAAGGGTTAATGAATTATTTTAATTAATTGTAAGTAACCTGAAACAACCCCTGGCCCATGAGAAATATTTGATAAAGAAAGAAAAATACTACGGTGCCTGGAAAACTAGCTGTACTCACTTTACATCTCTGTTACAACTTAGAAAGGCTGGCAAATGGGAGGTGAGAGGTTTGGGGAGATCACTTGGAACCCAACTTCCACTTCACTTCACCTTGATATTTTTACCTTCCCATTTGTAATCTGGGGTGCCTACACCAGAAACGCCAACTAAGAAAAACTTCTAAATGAAAATATTCACAAAAAGAAAATGTAAACAAGTCTACTCCATGCCAAACTTCTTCATTCTAGGATTCTAGGGCTGGGACTTTGTCACAAATGTGAGCAATGGTGTTATAAAACAGACTGACAAGGCTGTAAATTGACATCAAGCTGGAGTCCTACACAGTTATGCTTTTTTTTTTTTTTTTTTTTTCTTGCTTTGAGTTTTTACCCCATATGCTTACCATTTCTGCAGACATACTTTTATGCGTTGAGATTTCTATTTCCCAGGGAAAAAAAAATACGGGGGTTTAAATCAGTCAGGCTTTTGCTAAGTGTTAGGGCAAGAAAATTATGACATTTGGGCATTAGGAAGGAGAGCCGTGAGAGGAAAATCTATGTCTCTGCTCTGTTTCCTTTCCAGAAGCTGCCTGTACTGGCATCATTTAAGCCTGTTTCATTTTCCATTATTTTGTGAGTCTTCTGAGGTAGGAACTAAGTCTTGTTTATCTTTGAACAATAAATGGTAACCATAATAACGACAACAGGCTATGTTTACTACATGGCAGATAGTGCGCTGTGTGCCTTACTTGAATTAGCTTATATAATACCCTCAATCATCCTAACTTTTGCTTTCAGTCCACTATAATAAACTGGGAAACTGAGGCTTAGAGAGGACAATTAATAAGGTGAAAGTCATATGGCTAAGTAGCACAGTCAGTTTTGGGACCAAGGTTTGTCCAGCTTCAAAGTGCATTCCCTTGATTGATACCCCGTGTTTCTCATGTGGGATACAGCTTAATGCTGGGAACATACTAGTTGTTCAGAAAGCAAATATGCCCTCTTCAGAGGCAGCTGGATAGGAAGAGCAAGATTGAGAGAAACATGTGATGGGAGCTCAACAGCATAGTTTGTGTTCTCCATCTTCATCCTTTTAAAAAAAAAAATATATATATATATATATATATATATATATATATATATATATATATATATTCATTTTTAAAGTTTCAGTTATAAAAATTTACTAGTTTTTATGTTTTTTAAAATCAGCATTTCAGAGTAATAATGCTCACCTTAAAATAGTGAGGATTCCACAAATTGGCATATAGGAAAGCATTGTAAGTTATGAGGCACTTTATCAGTGTAAACCATATTAATTCTTCTCCCGAGTTGCTGAGGCACTGGGAACAATACAGATTCTTGTCGTTGATGAACCAGAGACAGTAGATCAGAGATATGCAAGGCAGATGGCAGAAATGTATAAGAAGAGTAAAAAGGAGGAATAGTTCCCTGGAATGAGGCAAAATGCAGCACAATCACTCCTTGGCCACTTATACTGCCCCCTTTGCTGACCTCCTGGGTGACCACTGGCAGTTTGATGGGGAAGACAGGAAGGGAAGAAGCTGGAGCCTCTTGGATGAAAGAAGATATGGCTTTGAGGAGCCCGTGAAGGTGCAGCTCCAGGGATGAAGGGCATGGATTTCTGAAGGATTCCTGAAAGAGCCTGGAAATACAAAAGGAAGATTTGCATAGGCATAGCTTTTATTGAGAATGGCACACAGTTTAGTTAAATGATAGTTTCACCATTTGTTATGGACTGAATATTTGTGTGTCCTCAAAATTCATATGGTGAGACCCTAACCCTCAGTGTGGTGGAGTTTGGAGATGGGACCTTTGGGAAGTAATTGGGGTTGGATGAGATCATAATGGTGGGACCCTCATGATAGGTTTAGTGCCCTTATAAGAGAAGACACCAGAGAACTTGCTCTTTCTCTCTCCCCACATGCTCTCATTGAGGAAAGGCTGTGTGAGCATGAACCAGAAGGTGGCTGTCTGCAAGCCAGGATAAGAGTCCTCACCAGAAACTGACCACATTGGTGGTGTGATTCTCAGACTTCCAGCTTCCAAAACAGTAAGAAAATAAGTTTTTATTGTTTAAGCCCCCCAGTTTCTGTTATTTTATTATGGCAACCCTAGTGAATTAAGACACTGTCACAAAGGTCAGGTAAATTTTGGACATATGATCAACTAGACTATTGGTTTTGTTCTCAAATATGGCAGATATTTAATGGAAGACAACCACTTGTATCAAAGTGACAAACATGGATTTCCCTCTTTTGTACTTAGGATTATCTCTTAAATGGAATCTCCCCTCACTACTGTTCATTCCCTTTCTCTGTCTCTTCTCCACTGTAAATATAATTCACTCAACATGGTTCAGATTTGCTAACTTTGGGTTTTTAGTAAGAAAGAATATTTTTAAACACTAGGCCCATTAAGTCTAAATACCTAACTCCCTCTGCAACACACACACACACACACACACACACACACACACACACACGCACACACACCAAGAAGCTTTGATGATGAGGATAATTTACTTTCCTACCAACCTGAAACTCACTAGCCTACCTATAAGGGATTGGATGTTGAAAAGATAACTTTCATTTTAAGATCAAAGTGAGGATAAAAATGGAACTAACTAAAGGCCATTTGATATTTGGAATTAATAAAGAAAGAATCTTCTGCCTCGAAAAGAGTTTATTACACAATTTTAAAAAATGGAGCTGGTGATTTTCATGTATTCCAACAACTCTCCCTATTAGCCTTGGACCAATTATGAGTTTTCAAAAGGACATGAGAAAATGCTAGTAGGATTAGTGTCCAAAAAATCAACAATGACGGTAATGAAAAAGGCATTTCATTGCCTGGAGATCACAAATTCTCTTCTGCTGCATTTTCCTTCCAATAAATTAGAAAAAAATAAAGTGACAGTGTCAGAGTCTCAGGAGTGAGAAAAAAAGAAAGCTTGAAACTAAAACGTCCAATACCTGTGCATGATAAGTTACTTTTGGCAGGTTGACATCACTGATTGATCATAGCTTCAGAACTACCTTCTTTCTTGCCTGGAAACAACCTTCAGGTTTTGGTAGCAATGAAGATTGACTTTGTGCTTCTCATAGCAGTCAGAGTAATTCAAAGAAGAGAACTGCAGATCTTATCCCATTGTGTTAGTAAAGAAACTGATTTAGAAACTTGTTTGCTGAGAACAGTTTTAACCATATTATGGTCCAAAATTGGATGCTTTTTTAGAGACAGGATGAAGTTTGACCCCTTTGTCAATGACAATAGAGAATTCGTTGCCCATATGATAGAAGCCTGTGTATGGTAGGTGATTCCTCAAAATTTCTCGGCAGTTATAAAGCAAACAAAATCAACTCTAGGTAATGTGATTTTGAGAAAACTCAAGACCTTCCACAGTACATGCCTCTGCCTTCAGCAAAGAGCCTGGCTTGACCATTTCAGACATACACCTCTCCTGCAATGCCTCTGATAAGATGGCTTCCCACACAGTGCAGGTCAAGTTCTCCCCTTAGAGTAGGGCTACAGAAAACTTTCAGAGGCTACCTAATTGACCACATGGACACTCAGTGGGGCTACCTTTTTATCTTACTGCACTTTAAACCCAGTTTTTTTTTGTGTATCTTAACGATGGAAGACAAGTCACTTTTTTCCTTTTTATAAAATCCCTTTGAGCAGAAGGCAATTCTGAAAGTAGCTTTCACTACATTTTCTTCTTCTTCAGACCAAATAATTCTACATTTTGTAAGCTTTCTTCTCATGGACCCTAGTTTCTTTGTCATAATTCATTCTATGATTATCTATGGCTTTCCAAGATCTTTCCAGAGTTTTGGTTGTATCTTACCAAAGATAACCGTGATGAATGTGTCTCAACAATGCATATAAGTGTTGGTTGCCAGAAGGCTATCTAGCTGGCTGGACTGCTTAGGGCTGGAGCTCCTTAAATCACTAAAGTTATTCATCATTCCTGTCTCTAAAAGCATCCCCTGTTGAAATGCAAAGGTAATAGGAAAGGAAGGGGAGTGTTGTTCACAGTGTTGTTGTAGATTAATTTTTTTTTGGGAGGGGGGGTTCACTGGCTGACAGCATGGTGTAGGAGGTGGTGACATAGTGTAATGCAAAGAATACTGGAATGAACATCTGTAGGCAGAGTATAGCACTGTCCTCACCCTTGGCATTCATCAGTTGGGTGATGTGGGACATGTGTCTAAGCTTTGGATCTCTTATCTGAATCAAGAAGGCACGGGAGAGGTGATATTTACAATTCTATTCATGTTTGAAATTTGGATTCCATAATTTAATATTAAGCAGAGGATACAATACAAATTACACTTTCAAGGTGAAAGGGTTGAGTAAGGCCATAGCAGAAGGTTCTCTGTGCGTAGAGGGGAGCTGTGAATATCTGCTATAGAGTGTAGGCTTTGGATGCTTCGAGACAGGGGAAATGGGGTGAGAGTGGGCTGCCACTTTGTTCAAGGTCTCAGGTAGTGTAAAAGACAATATCTGAACTCTTCTGTGCCTTCTTACATAAGCCCAGCTCTGCTGAAATAGAGCAATGATAGTAGGGACATTTAGTGTTTACCTCATATATACCTTTAAGGAAAATCTTATTTGTTGAAGGCAAAATATCTTCTCCTCCTGAGTTGCCAAGATGATAAATATCCTGGCAGAAAGGTTGATGACTCTTTATTAAGTTCTGTAGTCAACCCAAGGGACAACTGAGATTTATCTTTCCTTTAATTTCAAAACATATAACTCCAAAGAGCTCTGCAACCAGAGAGGTTTCGACTTTATCCAGTGCTTTTGTCAGTGGTATCAGAACATGATAGAGGAGTCTCAAATGAAACAAAAAGACATCCTGAACCTTAGACCCAATGAATGTGGATTCCTTTAATAGTTAAAATCAATATAACTTAGTGATCAGGGGTATTATTCTGGAAACAGCCAAATCTGGGTTGCAGTTCTGACTTTCTCATTTTATAGAGTAATCTCAATGAAAGCTGAGACTTTCCAGCTTCTATCTCTCTTTATCTGTCAAATGGAGATAATAATAATAATGTCCACATCATAGGATTGTCATATAGATTAAATAAAAAAAAATTCTTAGTCCATTGCCTGGCATATGGTAAGTGCTCAACCAATCATCATCGTTGGTCATCATCATCATCATCATCATCATCATCATCATTAATTTCATCTTCCAAGAGGATAAAATGATAACATTGTAGTCCTAAAGTGTGAAAAAATTGCACTTAGAGTAAGGAGGTTCAGTCTTACAACATGCTTCCCATTTCTGGGTGCTGGACATAGCCACTGAAAATGAGCTGGAATGTGTCAAATATGAATTTCACAGAAATAGATAGAGGACTGCTTCGAGCTAGATTCCCAAGCCAGGCCAATGTCTCATATTAAATGTCTCTGCAATCATATTGAAGTGTTATTACTATATATTGCTTTGTAAACAAAAGCTGAGACCTGTGTCCTCAAAGTACCTTTTAGGCTATGTTGATTTGTCCAGTTGAGCCTCTCATTTGCTAGTGGAATCATTGCTTTTATCGTTGTGAATCAAAAGACAGAAGAGATAGATGACCAATTGGCCTGTGTACCAATGCCCGAGCTAGTTTCAATTTTTATAAACAGCAATGAAAAAACAAATTTCACTGTGGTTATGAATCTGGTCCTTTATGGATGAGGTCGTTGTAATTATAAGGGTCATTAGGGAATGTAAACAATTTTACATTTGATGCCATCACACCAAAAGTTTTTAAGTGCTTTTTTTTTAGGAGAAGTTAATGATAATTTGAAATATTGTATTGTTGAGTAAGAGATGAATGCATAAAAGTTGAAAATGGGCTTTTCATTTTTACTACAAATTTTCTCTCTGTCAGTTCAAAATTTGTGTTTTTATTTTTTATTTTGTGAACTTAAATAAGATCAAACTGCAAAAATGACATCTGTGTTTATACAAGACAACAAGCATTATTTGAATGTTTTAATAGAAAGCATTTTACACCTAGAAGATACTGAAATACCAATGTAGTAAGCAGATGGGAAAATATAATAAATAATCTGTTTTTCAATGACATTTATATCTTTTCTTCATTTGATAATGGCAGCCTAAATAGGCAAATGGATTTTTTTATGGCTACAGTCTAGAACAGTTTCTTCCAAACTGCTTTTATCAGAAGCTCATTTTTAATATTTTGGATTGAGTACCTAATCAAATGATCTGCATTTTATGATGCAAAAATTTTAAGCCCTTTTAGGGAAAAAGGAAAACCGAATTTACAAGAGTGTTCAAGTGTAAATAAAAACAAAAAGTGTTTCCTGAAATGGGGAACATTTTAGTGAAAGCACTTCAACCTAAGACATTTAAATCTAAGTTTTACTTTCAGATCTATTTGTTCTAATACACAAAGCAAAAGATTTAAGAGTAAAAAAATATATGTATGGTTTCAGTTTCAAGGAGAGAAAATCAAGGCAAAATCAAATTACAATCTTCAATTTGAGAAAGTGTTTTGACTGAGGGAATAGAGATATCTATTTTTCTCTGTCTTCATTTACTTAAAAAATACTTAAAACTTTTAAGAAAATAAAGAGTCTATAAGAATTACCATATGAAAGTTTTCAGTTGGATAAAAGCCACCATGTTGGTGAGAGTTTTTAACATGAAGTAGAGAGTATACAAGGATTTGAAAGTCTTTTGTGAGATCTTTTGAAATATGATAGAATTTTTTTTCAGTTTGGCTTGAGTAACTCAGGTGTGATTGTGTCCAAATCCATAAAATCAAACTCTAAGGACAACCACTCGCAGACAGCCAGCTAGGCTTTAAGCTACAGCCAATCAAATAATTTCCTTTCTTTGCTTCCACACCTTCTCTGTGGAAGTCTTGCCTCAGGCTCCTGTGTGTGGAGTTCCCCTAACTACTTCCAGTTTGGCACTGCCTGATTCAAAAGGATTTTTGCTTCTCAACTCTTAAAAATTTTAATATACCTCAGTTTGTCTTTGACCAGTGCTTAGGGAAGGATTAGATAGAGAGTAATACCTCCTAATTTTTATGTCCACTGTGGTCAGAGAGCAAAAGCTGATACTCCTGCTCCTATATTTCTAATCCAATTGAAATCTGTCACAAAGGAAACATAGGGAAGTAGTTTCTTTTCTGGATGCTTTTCATTATATATTTTTTAATAACTCTTTTTGATGCATTTCATAATAAGAGTTCTTTCATTGTTTATGGCTTTAATTTTTTTTCCCAGTCCATAGCTAAACCCAGATGAAAAACCACCAAACCAGGGACTAGGGAATGTTATGCATATTGGTGACCTTGTGTAGCAGATATAATGACTCAATCAAAATGAGAGGACAATCCGCATCCACAAACCATTTTACTTTCATTCAGTTGCCAATATGAAACAATTTTATATAATTTTACAACATGTTGCTTAATTCAAAATAAGAATTAGCATAAATTCATATGTAGGCTTCCTTTTTGTTAAGGCCACATGTAGTCACTCAATGTACATCTCATCCTTAAATTTTGTATTATCTTATCCCAGCTCCATTCAGAGTGATTTAGTATACTTTTGGACAACTGGGAGAATTCCTTCTTCTTCTTGTGTACAGACATGAATCTTTCCTTTGGGAATTATTGTTATTATTATTATTATTTTCTAATGGGAATGGGAAAAGAAGGCAAAATGGATGGTAGAGAAGAAACTAAACATTTTTGTTTTTTGTTTGTTTGGTTTTTTCACTAGAGAGTTACCAGTAAATAAAATTGACCTTTAGAACTGTTACCCAGGACAAAGATGAGAATGGGAGAAAGTGACAAGAGTAGAACTCAGGGTCTAGCAAGAACCACTCTAAATGTCATAAAATCACAAATTGAATGGAGATTTAAAGGAGACAAAAGGCTGTTTATTATGTGTATTACCTGTAACCAGGCCATACAAATTTCTAAGCATTTCCTATAACGAATGGAGGTTGAGGACTGGAATTTGAGATGAGTTTGCCATTTATTTGGTAAGTCACTTAATCATTCCGTGCTGAATTTCTTTATGGTTAAAATAAAGATCATAATGGTAGCTACAGTATCCCCATGCTTGTTGGGAGGATTAAATGTCATAATGTCCATAAATAGTTTATATGGTGCCAAAGCATTGTAAAACCTTAATAGTTACTAACTATTATTATACTGAAAAGTGTTTAGCGAAGAAGGAATTGTAAATATGCACTTAGAGTGACTGTAATTACACACCTAATATGCGTCAAATATTAGGATAGTTTCTTTGCAAAGGATGATGGCGTCATAGTTTTATTTTAGTGAAGGTAAAACTATTTATAAGGTTTACATGAGATCTTTCCTGACATTTTTCCCTTAGCACTATATTTATAGAAATATATAGCTTTATATTTTATATATGTATAGAAATATAAATACTAAGTTATTCAACTTTCATATCATTTGCCATTGAGAATTTCAGGATTCTAACACTGATAGTTGGGGTGGAACTCACATGTTTGAAGGATTTAACAGTACTCTCTATCTCAGAACATTGCCTTCTAAAATGACCTGTTAAAGAACAAACTTCAACTGAGTAATTTTGAAGATTTAATTGGCTTTATTAAGCAATTCATGTTTCAGGCAGATCACACCTAGTGACTTCAAGTGTGCTCAGAGGGGTTGTACAAAATTGAAGGTTTTCATAGGAAGAAGGGTGGGGCAAGGGAGCTATTAACAAAAGAAAAGAATGATTTTTGACCAGGACATCTTTTGGTAGGAAGAGAATGGCAGGGGTTTTTATCATGCAAATTGCCTCTTCTTTTTATAAGGAGGGGATGGAGAGGGCCCAGGTGACAGATGACCCCCATTGGTGTTGACCAGAAAATTCCAGACTAGTTGATTAAGATTAAATTTCTATGAGAGGTTGAAACTGCAATTAGATCAGGTATTAAATCTCCGTTTGGTAGTGGAAGCTTAAGCACAGGTGACACCATTTTGGTTTGTAGTTTTCGCTTTAACAGACCTCTAGTGCCCTACGAGAAGTAAGGCAAGAAATTACAGGTCTACCATCTACTTGTCAAGAGAGTTTTGTTTGTTTGGTTGTTTGGTTCTGTCTTTTTGTTTGAGGGGTTAGAAAAAGTTGGAATAGAATTGGGCTATGGGCTGAGAAATTTGGAGCAATTGTGCTAAATAGAATACTGTTAATTTCACAATTCTTTCGATGAACTCTAATTTAAAAATCGTTTACACAATTAACTGATAGAAGATTTAATTTTGAGTTTGGCTTCAATATCAACTTAAATATATATTGAATTGCAAATCAATTCCAAATTCCAACCAAGCGTTTTTAAGAATCTGAATCATTTTCTAATTTCTATGACAACAAACTTATGCTTCTTTCTATCTCTTCTGAAGCTGAGAATGACACTGACCCAAATCAATTCCATCTTTAACAATAAACTTAAGATGTTTAGAATCTCTTACATTGTTTGAGTGCTAAAGAAATAGATCTATGCCTCAAAAACTCAAAAATTAGTTTCTAAACTGAGGTCACCTGATTGTGAAGACCAAAATTTCAGTGGGCAAATATCAAATTTTATTGAGTTTTATTCAATGATTTTTCTCTATGCTAGTCTTCAACTTACTTCATCTCTCACAGTTTCCCTTTGTGATAGCTGGATTGATTCCATTCAATATTATTATTAACATTAACTATTTATTATGCACCAGGCTCTTAGAAGTTCTGCAGATGCCTAGGTAAAAAGACAGAGACAGTTCTTGCCCTCACTGAGCACACAGTAGGTAAGTGAAAATTAATCAAGAAGGAACTACGTTGTTACAAGGCTCTGATAGGGATAAAACAGTGCCACTAAGTCCTACTCCCTTGATGACGTAGGATCAGATGCCTGTGTTAGAAAGACCTTGTCCCCTCCCTTTGTACTTTAAAATCTTGGAGACATAAGCAGTTCTAGAGCTCATTTCTTTCTCATTAGTTGGCTTCAGGACCTTAAGCAAGGTGATGCTTTTCTGTGTATATGTGGTAGTTGTGGTGATGGTGGGTAGAGAGGATTGATTCTGTCACAGGAAGCCATTTTGCTTTCTAAAATAGTAATGGTGTCAACTTTTTTTTTTTTTACCCCTGTTTGTCAGCCCTTCTTTAGACTTAACATCTGAAAAGGAAAAAACTGAGTTTGGCTCAACCTCACACATCACCAGCACAACTGTCAACATGCTACAACACTTAGATCTTAGGATCTTATGACGGGAGGTGGAAAAAAATAGAAAGATGATTTTTTTTTTTTTTTAACTTTTAGTTCAGTTTCAGCAATGTATAGGGCAGTCAGCCAACCCAAATGAACCTAGAAATTCACCTATAATTCTGGTTTTAAAGGTTACATTTAAATGCACATATGGAATATTAAAAAAGTAAATAATACAGTAGATAAGGTATTGAATTAATAGAAAGATATCTAGAACTAGCTGGACTTCCGTAGTCATTAATAGAATATTTCAAAACATATCAGTTCACAAATTCAGGATTCCTTGGTCTCTCATGTCCCCTGAGCAGTCTTCACTTCTTACTCATTAGCCCTGTCTGAAGGACATGGATTTTTCTGACCACATATATTCTCATCTCTTCCTCCCCACATGTCTCTGGTTATGGAAAATCAACAACAATACAACAGTATAACAAAAAGTTTCATGGCATACTTGGTAGCACACAAAAGCAAAAGTTTTGGCCCTCATTTTGATACTTAATGGATTTTGTGTCCCAGAGTAACTTACTTCACTTCCTTTAGCAGCAGCTCATATGCACAGTAGTCTCATGACATATGTATGTATGTATCTATTTTTCCTTTTTTTCTGACAGGGTTTTCTGTTACCAAACCTCCTAAGTCACAAATCCTCCATTCTGTCTTTCAGGTAGATTTTTGCATGCTGTCTTTATAGTTTTATTTTAGTGAAAGTCAACATATTTATAAGGTTTACTTAAGATCACTTAGTGGGTACCCACTACATTAGAGGTTGCTGATGGTCCCACAGTATTTATTATTTCCCTTCTCCCAATTTTTAGTGAGGCTTATTATCAATTGCATAAAAATGACATTTCCCAGCTTCCCTTGCAGATCTTGCTATGTGTTTAAGTCCTAACCAATGAGATTAATTGATTCATCTATCAAATAGTTATTAAGTACCTACTGCAATCTGGGTTCTAGGCATATAGCAGTGAATAAAATAAACAAAAAATCCAATAGTTCTTAACCCCCAAAGATTTATAATCGACTGGGAAGAAGTACACAAGTTAAAAATACATTATTTTAGGTGATGACAAGCGCTATGGAGCAAAATGAAGCAAGGTAGGAGAATAGAGAGTGACAGAAGAGGTGGGTGTTGCCTCCATAAAGTTGAGCGGGAATTAGAATTTTGGGGGTAAAGTTTAGCCTGGGATCCAGGGGTTCTTTTGGTGACTTATGTAAACAAAGTAAAAGGCACGCTGAGATAATGACAGGGCAGATAGTGGTGATGAGGCTATGAGTGCTGAGAAAAGGGCAGAGTAAGGGTTAGCTAGGAGCACACAGAGTCCTGGGGTCCCCATTTTCACTCCTGCAAGTGGTGGTGTAGGTGGGGCAGGAGCAGAGTCATCTGGAACACACAAAGCTTCCTCCTGATGACTGCTACTGTAGGGAGGAAGGCTGGGGGGAGGCAGACATTCTTGCCCATGACAGACACGGAAGTGTCATGAGGCAGCTTGCACAAACTTGCCTTACACGTAATCTGGTGGGTGCCCTTTGTCCTTTATCATTTGTCTTTCATTCGTCCTTATGCTTTGGAACAGAGATCTGATGGCAGATTTCTAGCAGCTTCTTTGTACTATGAGGACAGGATCATACTCTAGGGAGTAGGAAGAGCTTGGTTCCTGAACTTTAGATAGCAGAGTTACCATGCTAGCCCTGATGACTCCCTTAATATACTTGAGAGAGAAAAAACTCCCTTCCTGTTTAAGTTACTATTATTTGCAGTTTTTGCTACTTTTTTGTTATTTTCAGCTACTTTCAAATATAACGGGCAGATATAAGACTTACCTACCATTTATTCCTGGAATTCTTTATTTTGAGTTGATAATGTAGTATGTTGGCCAAATAAGTGATTTTTGAAGGGGTTGTCTCCAGATTCCATGTTCATTCTGAATCTCATTTTCCTTATTTATAAAGTGAGAATAATCATACTCAACATTCCTGGTAGAGAAAAGAACAAGTAACAAGACCCAGAGGTGAGAGTGAGTGTGTCCAGTTTGAAGAGTTAGAAATAGTTCAGTATGGCTGGAGTATAACCACTCAAACATTTGCCCAATATTTGGTTGGTTGGTGACCCACCATTCTGCCATGGCATGCTAGCTAGGAACTATTGACCAACAGCTCAAGCTTCATGGTGTGGCGTATGAATTCTCCAGGGTTTGGCCCAATGCGTGTTTCCAGTCTTGTCTTTCACTGCTCTTCTTCACTGAGTTGCCTGCTGTTATTTTATACTCATTCATTGTATCTTTATACGTTAGTTCATGCTATTCCTTCTGCCTAGAATGACAACCCATTGCCCCAACTTTGCCTGTGTAACTCCTACTTTTTCTATACATTATTTCAAATGCAACTTGAGTGTTATCTCCTCCAGGTAGCCTATCCTGATAATACCCTTATTATTTACCTATACTACCTGTGGTGGGTTGAATGGTGGCCCCTATCCTGGAAACAGAGAACATGACCTTACTTGGAAAAAGAGTCTTTGCTGATGCAATGAATAATCTTGAGATGAGATCATCCTAGTTTTGATAGTACCCTGGATAGACATTAAATCCAGTGATCAGTGCCCTGTAAGAGACACACAGAGGGAAGACAGATGGAGAAGAGGACAAGATGGTATGAAAACAGAGGCGGAGATTGAATTTATGTAGACACAAGCCAAGAGAACATGTTGAGCTCCCAAACCCTGGAAGGGACAGGAAGCATTCTCCTTTAGAGCCTTCTGAAAAAGCATGTCCCTGCTAACACCTTGATTTCAGACTTTGAACCTCCAGAACTATGAGGAAATAAATTTGTGTTGTGTTGAAATAGCAAGTGTGTGGCAATTTCGTATAGCAGTCCTAGGAAACTATACTTTTAGAATTACCTATAAAAATTGTCTTACAATTCAATTAATTGTTTGTGGCTGTCTCTCCCATGTAACGGAGTGAAGTTCCTTGAGAAGAGGAACTCAGTCATCGTGTCTTAGTCATCTATTACATGCTGTCTCCAGCCCAGTCCATGGCACATGGTTTGTATTTGTTACATAAATGGAAGGATGAATAAATAAGAACTAAATATTTCAATGTCTTGACTACAAAGTGTTAAAAGACAAAAATTGTTTATAAACATTGGATTCTCCTTCCCTCCCCCCATCCTCAGTGTGGTCCTGAGCACTCTGTTTGGTGCTCGGTTTTATTTAGCATCATATCAAATCGAAGGAAATTAGATGTTCATACCTTTCCTTGCTTCCTGGAGTTTAACCTTTCTTTTGTATAAGTCTTCCCCACGCTCACAGCAAGGCAGTGCCTGTATGCACCCTCAAAGTGTTGTATTTAGCACCGTGTGGGATTAAGGTCTAGACAGATATTCTGTACCTCTCTTCCCTCCCTCCCCATTTTTTAAGCTGAATGCAAATGTTCAGTTCTGACACTAATTCAATGTGGAGATGGATGTATGCTTCCTCTAATGTGTTTTTCCACTTGTGCGACATTTTCACTGCATGCTGAAAAGCACCTTGAACCACACCCTGCATACCCAGCCAGGGGGTTTCATAATTAGGTTTCTCACCTGTCGACTCCATCTGTCTTTCGTCTGTGTGGCTCAAACTGACTCACTCGCTGTGGTATCTGCTTGAATTTGATGTGGTCTGGAACCTCATTTTCATCTATTTGGAAAGCCAGACTCAATGATTAGGGGACAACTGAACACAGCTCATGTGTAAAAGAAATAGGTTCATTGTTCATCAGTGGAAAGCAGCTTGCAAGCATAGGGTGGTGAGAAGAGCCCAGCATTCTTGTTCAGCTCTGCCCGTGGTTTGCTGTTTCACTGGGGCTGTGTTCATACTGCCTCTGAGTTTTCTAGATTGTCTATGCAACTCATTCAGTCAGCTATTTATTGAGCACCTAATACATGACCAGGCAGTAGTCTAGGTGGTCGGGACACAGCTGTGAATGAAACAAACAATTCCTGCTCTTAATGGAGTTTGCATCCTAGTGGACTTTGTAAACTGTTAAAATACAAAAATACAAATAAAAACATTTAGTGACTCTTTTTCCATCCGTTGTTCAGGAATGGCTTGCCCACTAAGGCTTCTCTGTTGATATTAAAAATTGATTCACAGTGATTTATAAGGAGCCATAAAGGACAGAAGGAGAGAAGCTCAAATCAAATATCTGTTTGTCCTCCTTGGCAACCTCACTCAGGCATTCCAGACGTGCTGCTTCTAATTGCAGGGTGTGTTTGGAATCTGTAGTATCCATGGTTCGGTCCCTGTAATAAGGAATGTCATTGACTCCTGTTTTGTGCCTATTTACTTCAGTCAGAGCATAACACGATTTGAGAGACAGCATTGGAAGAGTCATTGGAAGTTTTCTTGTACTGCCTACCTGTTTCTGGAAGGTTCATTTTTATTGACAATAAGAAAACTGGGGATAAAGGCATAGGTTAAATTATCCCATCTGACGCATTAAAGGGAAATTATTTGGACTAAAGATTAATTTGGGGATTAATGTTTGAGGGAGCACTGTCCATGCATATGATGTGACCAGAAAGGTTAAGGAAGTGTAGAGTGGTACATATAATTCATAAGTCAAAAACAAAACAAACAGCTCTAACACTGAACTGGAAAAAAGTGCATGCAAATTTATGGTAATTTGTATCATAAATATCCTGAAATAGGAGGCAGCGTGATAGTGTGGATATAGTTTGCCTGTGGAATCAGACAAAGGTAGCAGTGTTACTTCCTCATCTGAAAAATAAAGTAGTGATTAACACATACTAGACATTGTTCTCAGATTTCTCACTCATTCTCTTGACTCAAACTCACATCCCCTTTATGAGGTAGGCACAATTACAATGCAGAAGATTGATTTTATGATTAAATGAGAAAAGATTTAAAAAGCTTCTATGAAAGCACTCTATAGCTTTTGTAAAAATGTTCTTATTATTGTTTTTAAGAAAACTCTGCTTAAACGTAGGCCTGCCACTTCTCAGCTGTGTGATTTTTTTCGGCCATATGCTTAAATCTTTGGAAGCTTCAGTTATATCTCCATGATAGGATTAGCATCAAAGTGAAAAATTTAACACAGGTAAGGAACGCAGAATAATTTCTGGGCACAGAAGATGATTAGCAGAAGTTAGTTCCCCCAACAGCTGTCCAAACATGCTGGACTAGAGAGCATTTATTTCTCCATACTCCCAAGGTTCACCTAGAACAGTACTATGCAATGGAAAGAAATATAATTGAGACATCTACATAATTTAAAACTTCTGGTAGCTACATTAGAAATATTTCAAAAAGGTGAAATTAATTTAAATAAGATATTTGATTTAACCTAATTTATCCAAAATATTATTTCAATATGAAACCAACATCAAATTGTTGATGAGATACTTTATATGTTTTATTAAGTTTTTGAAACCTGGGGGATATCCTACACCTACAGCAAATTTCAATTTGGACACTCAATTTTCATTGGAAGTACTTCATAAAATTAACAGTTGACAATGTAGAGTCACCTACCCAAGTTGTTTCTTAAAAGTTTTCTAGTAATTAAATTGAATATCAGTTTTTAAATTTATCTGATTTAATTTTTCAAATTAAAATAAAAAATTCAGTTCCCTTGTCACACTAGGCATATTTCAAGTGCTCGATCACCACATGAGACTAGTGGCAACTCCATTTGACAAGGTAGATCTACCTCTTCCTCTATAATGGCTGCCAACTTCTGTAGTCCTGCTGAAAAAATTTATCTCTCAGTTATCTCAACAAAGTCCTGAGATTGCTTCTCAGGGTGGCAGTACAATAGGAACCTTCTCTCTGCTCTCTCATACCCAAGGAGTTTCTGGACGAGTCCTTTCCAGTCAGGTCAAGCATTGTAGATGTCACCAGAACTCTTATTTAAGGTGGAAAATGAGAACAATGCCCATTTTTGTAAGGTGTTTGAGGTTAGGGCTGACGTTGGAAGCAGTCCTGGATCTCATTGGGTCAGTGCTGGTAAGAAAACTCCAGGCTGGGTGAAGCCTGACCAAAATTCAAGAGACTCAGTTGGAAGCAGATGGACTCAGTCAGTCAGCCAGTTAGACTTCTATATAAAAGCCTGAAGTGCATTTGCCAGGTTGTTTTCCAAATATTCAGTCAGTAAAAAATAAGAGAATGGCCATAATTTTGAAACAGAGAACAAAAAGGGGGAAGAAATTATGTGGTTGTTTTTAAAATAGTATCAGATAGAAAAAATAAAACCTAGAGAGCTTTGGAGGCATAGGAAGCAGCAAATTAGCGGGGAGTGGGACTTGTTTTCTGGGACATTGGTGAGATGTTACTTGAAATGTTACATTGTCTTTACCCCTCTTACACTAACTGGTAGGTGGAATTCAAAGAGAAAGGTAGTTAAGAGAAAGAGTTTCCAGCTGGAATAAATTAAAAGACCTGCAACTTGGAATAAAGGAGCCTAAAGAGGTCATAGTAATCCTGAGCAGACATGTCATAGGTATAGTCATACAGCATCAGTGTAAATATTTGACATCAAAGAGACACCATGATTTAGGGTAATAATATTCAGTGCTTTTGTTTGACCCAAAGAAGACCTCATATTCATAAGATTTTACAGTAAATAATAAGACTTAATGGACAAAAGGAAGCAATGGTAGTTTCATCCTTTGATTCCTTTAAAATTGATAAAAGAGAGACAGATGGATACCCACTGTACTTGTAAATAGGTAGAGAAGACAGTCAATGGCACATAGGTACCACCAGGGGGTCAAATTAGAATTCTCTCCATTGACATTTTTATGACAACTTTAGAAAACAGGTAACAAGGTGAGTAAAATAATTTGTTTCTAAATTGAATACTTAAGTTTATGTAAGTTTTGTAGACTGTTGTCATTTTTGTACATCTTTTATTAAGTCCAGAAGTCACCATTAGCTCAATGCCTGGCTGCGATGCCAACATGGGTCAATGATTTGCCCAAGACCAAACTTGTAGTTAAGAGCAGAGTTGAGACTAGAACTCAGGTCTTCTGAGTCTCTCAATTCTATGCTCTCCCAAAAGAGAAATCTTGTGCTTTCTACAATTAGATGGGCACACATTTAAAAATAGAGCAAAATCCAAAATTGCTGTCAGAATAGATTTGAAATTTGTCTGGTATTTACAGAAAATTTCTTATGAATGCATACTACCAAGTTATTCTGAATATGTATTCTAGAAACATGATTGAAATTTTAAAGCCCTCCTTTATTACCATTAATACATAATAACTTTATAATCTGTTTTAATTAGGGCAGCATGATGTAGTAAAGGAAGATTGAACTCTACCAGTTATTAATTGGGTAAGCTCTCTGAAACTTTTACTCACATGTCAATTTTTAATTAATTCATGTACACCATCAACAGATATTAGGTTGGTGCAAAAGTACTTGCCGTTTCACAATTTTTACCCTTTTAAACCACAATTACTTTTGCACCAACCTAATATTTACTGAACCCCTATTTGGCCCTGTCTTTGTGATAGATATAAGATGTACAAAGTTGAAGATAGGGTTGTTCCCCTCAGAGAGCTCATGATCCTGAGAAATCCCAGACATGCAAATGAACATCTCCAGAGCAGTGCTATAATTACTATGATGAGGAAACACCAAAGATTGTAGGAGTGAACAAAGGAGACTTGAGGATCCTGGGAGTATCAGACTATGCTTCTCCAAGGAGATAGTCACTAAGCTGAAATTTGAAGGTGGAGTAACAGTTTGGTACTCATATATGAGCAGGAGGGACATTTTTACAGAGACAGAAGTGAGCACAAAACACAGAGCCATGGGACAGCAATGAATATTATGGAGCTATGAGATGTGGTGACTGGGAGTTGTGAAGTTCAAGGTGAAAAGTGGCAGGATGTAAGTCTGGACTTACGGAGGTGAGATAATGAGGAACCTTGTATTAATACTAAGAAGTTCATATTTTATCCTGATAAGCAATTGTAGAATTCTTAGCAGAAGAGATCAGATTTGTGTATTCTGAGGTACTAGGGGTCAGGACTTCCAACGTATCTTCTGAGGGGCACAATTAAAACCTTAACAGGTGGCTACTAAGACAGAGAATACAGAAAAGGGAGTTGATTGGTTAGGGTGGTGGTGGGGAAGAAGAGGATGTGTTTACTTTGGATACATTAAATGTAATTTACCTGTGGGATATCTTGGAGGCATTGTTATAATATAGTTGGTTGAATGGAAATGGAGTTCAGGAGTGAGTCTGGGTTGCAGACATACATGTGGGCATCATGAACATCTAGGTGGCAACTGACAATGTGAACATTGATTTGGGAGTGAATGTAGGGGACAAAATGTGAGGGGCAAGGACTGAACCAGAGAGACCTCAATGTTTAAGGGAGAGTAGACAAAAAGGGAGAACAAAAATAGTCTTTGGAGGAGAAACCTCCAAAGAGGCAACAGTGCCATGATGAAAACAGAGTTAGGCGAAACTTTCTCTGATGGAAGTGACCAAAATTTGCTCTAGTTGGTTTAAGACACCTAAAGGAATATACCAGCTCATGTAATCAAAAAGCTCAGAAGTAAAATTCAGCCTAGGCTAAATCCAGACATGAAATAATCACAATATGGTCTTTCTCCTTCCATTTCTACTTCCTCCTTCACGTTGCCTTTATTTACAGACTCTAGTCAGTGTCAAAATGGCTGCCAACTTCTGTAGTCCTGCTGAAAAAATTTATCTCTCAGTTATCCCAACGAAGTCCTGAGATTGCTTCTCACTTGCTCTGATTGGGTCATTCGTCTGTCTCTGGGCCAATCACTGTGGCCAAGGACAGATAATACCTGATTGGTTTAGGCATAAGTCACATGCCCAGTTCAGTCACTGGAGGTACATTCTGTACCACTGAAAGTGAGTGAAGGAGAAGTGGCTCCCGAAAACAAAGCCAAGTGCCATTACCAAAATAAAATTATGATTTACTGAACAATGGATGTCCATCACAAAATTCAAGGGAGGAAGGAATTTTAAGGATAAATGGAGCATCAATATGGAATGCTACTGAGAAGTTAAGAAAGGCTAGGATTTCGACAGTGGGGATACCATTGCTGACTTTTGCAAAACTATGATAAAATGGTGGGGGCAGGTGCCAAGCAGCAGCAGGTTAAGATTTTAAGATTTGGAAAAAGAAAGATGTCTTTTTCCACATTTTTTAAAATTAAAGTTTAGTGGGGTGACAATTATTAGTAAAGTTACATAGGTTTCAGGTGTATAATTCTACACTACATCTTCTATATATCACATTGCGTGTTCACCACCCAGAGTCAGTTCTCCTTCCATCACCATATATTTGATTCCTTTTACCCTCATCTTTTCTGTACCACATATCAATGAAATCATATGGTTCTCGACTTTTTCTTTCTGACTTATTTCACTTAACATGATAATCTCAAGGTCGAATGATATCAAACTAAAAAGCTTCTGCACAGCAAAAGAAGTCACCGACAAAATAAAGAGGCAACCAACCGAATGGGAGAAGATTTTTGCAAACAACGCTTCCGATAAGGGGCTAATATCCAAAATATATGAAGAACTCATACAGCTCAACAACAAAAACAAACAAACAATCCAATTAAAAAATTTGGGTAGAGGCCCTGAATAAATATTTCTCCAAAGAGGACATACAGATGGCCAATAAACATATGAAAAAATGCTAAGCATCACTACTCATCAGAGAAATGCAAATAAAAACCACAATGAGATATCACCTCACCCCAGTCAGAATGGCTGTCGTCAACAAGACAAATAGTAACAAGTGTTGCAGAGGCTGTGAAGAAAAAGGAACCCTCATACACTGTTGGTGAGAATGCAGACTGGTGCAGCCATTATGGAAGGCAGTGTGGATGTTCCTTAAATAATTAAAAATAGAATTACCATATGACCCAGCAATCCTTCTCTTGGGTATCTACCCCAAAAATCTGAAAACATTGATCTGTAAAGATATATGTGCTCCGATGTTCATTGCAGCTTTATTTACGGTGGCCAAGACATGGAAACAACCAGTGTCCTTTGATAGATGAATGGATAAAGAAGTTGTGGTATATATACACAATGGAATACTATTTTGCCATAAGAAAAGATGAAATAGTGCCATTTGCGACAATGTGGATGGATTTTTCTACATTTTAACCTACTAAATTTGTGATAATTTGTTATAGTAGCCATAAGAAACAAATATAGCCATAGAACCAAATTTCTGCAATTTATGAATAGAACTTTGGCATGCACATATTAAATACAATGGCCTCTTCACTTGCTGAGAAACCAACAGGTTTAGAGATGTTTCTAGGGACAATATAGGGCCAACATATACAGTGCGTGGTCAAATATAAATATGTTATGTAACAGTATTCTCAACCATATAGCAGGCCTTGTGATTCACTAAGGGATTTGCAAGTTTTGTTCTCTTATCTTCCACATTTAAATGAAATTCCAGTACTCTGCTAGAACATTGTAGAACTGAGCAGACATCTGTATTTTTATACACAGACCCTCTAAGAATAGTCACATATTTTAAAAGTCAAATATATACCTGGTGAGGTAAGCAGGGCTCCGATACTTAAAGTTATGTATAGGATCACCAAAGTTCAGGAAAAGCTCATTAATTTGATCTTTTCTTATTACTGGTAACTATTGAGGTATGTCTATTGTGAGAACATCCTTTTATGAAACAGAAGCACGATTGTTTTGTGGCCTCTTTTAATCTCACAGCTTAGATTTTCCTGTATCATTTTCTTATTTTGAGGGTCACTTTCCAACACAGGAGCACAGCTGTATGAGAGGCCTCCTTCTTTGGAAACACAGAAATAGCACAACTTCTTATTATATCTCAGTTTCAATACACAACTAATTTTAGGCTCACCCAGGCTGTGTGATTCACTAATATCCAATCATCATGTGCAGTGGAGATAGCAGAGCTAAGAGCCAGACTCTTCTTCAACTAGAAAATTTACAGACAAATGTTTAATTTATGAGGATGTTTTCTTTTTCCCCATTGAGCTTGTAACATATAACTACTGCTGGCTGAATTGCAGTACCAAAGGTAATATTCAGAAACCACTTACATTTCCTGATTATTATTATTTATTGTGGGCACATACATTGCGTTATTTATTCACACCCACATTTCATAGATAATTTCACTATTGTAAACTCCTAAGTCACAAAATGGCTGTACACTTAAATTGTGTGCCTCTCCTCCCCAAAGAAAATTGTGTGGATATGTTCACCTTTAGAGCCAGCAGACTTAAGAATAACCTGGAAAGACTCTTTGACAAGTGTCTTCAATCCAAATGAGAAACCGCTATATCGCCACTATTGTGCCTATGACACACATGACCTATCCTGCTATTAGGGCTTTATGTATTTACTGCCTGGCTTTACAGTTTTTGTTTTGAACTCATTCTCCCTCTCAACTCATAACCTAAATCTCTCTCTAAATCCACCTTCCAATAATAATAACTGGCATTGTCACCAATGCATAAAATGGTTTCCATGTTTTGAATGCTTACCATGTGTCAAGATCTGTATACAAGTTATCTCTTTATCATCCTCACCACAGTACTGTGAGGTGGATGTTATCAAACCCAGTATGAAGATGATGAAATGGGGGCTCATAGAACTACAGCACATTGCATATGGCCATAAAGCTGATCCACAAAATAGGATTGACTATCAGGCAGTCAGAACTCTTCACCTTGGCTCTACATTGCCTTTCACAGTATTAGTAGCACAGAATAGAAAATGAATAGATGGCTAATTTCTTGAAATCCACCCATATGACTTTTAAAGTAAGAAGGAATGTTACATATGAAAAATAGTAGAATGATTTAATGTTGGAGTATTGAGTCCATCAACATTTTCTTAACGTGCAATACTGTAGACAATCCAGAGCTAAAGGTTGTCTTGTTGAAGCAACTCAATCTTTGCCAAATACCTAGAGCAGTCACATGTAGTGTCTCTTCTGGAGAAGAAGATTAGAGAAAGCTGTGCAGGAGCTGGCAGTGGGCTTTGGGTTTGGCACTCAAGATTTGACTCGTACTAAATTGCTTAAAGTAAGGACTTCTAGGTCTTTCCCCTTCAGCAAGTGATCAAGATGAAAGGAGGGCAGGGCTGGCCTCATGAGCATGTGACCAGTGCAGTTGCATAGGAACCCACATGTAAATGGAGGCTCTACTCTTGACATTTAATCCTCTGTGGTCACCATCTTGAAATTCTTAATAATTTTATTTTTGAATTTGTGTTTTGTAAGTGAAGTTTGATGACAATGGAGCAGGAGCTGGGGCTTGAAGTTATGGCTCACAAATAGGCTCAAGACTGGGTCTTGGCTGCTGACCCCTCTATCCTGGGGTTGGGGGTGGGGGTGTTGGGGGGTTTTGGTGCAGATACAGGAAGAGACAGGGTCCAGAATAGGCCCCATGTGCTGAATTATGAGTGAGTCCTGGGTGCTGGTGAATATCCTTGCCTTGTGAGTATCCCCATGTAGAGAGAATGAGAGGTTAAACAACAAATTAAGAAAATACTATTACAGCTCAAGAGATACTATAAAAGGAAGGCAAAAGCTTTTTACCTGGTTTTTATTCAAGGGCCCTCACATTTTCATTTTATTACTGCACCCCAAAAATTATGTAGCTATCCCTGAGGTAGGACTCAGATTTTTTTGGAGGCAAAATATGGCTGCCAAATTTTATTGAATGACTTGGTTTTTAACTTGTCAGTGCTTTTTTTGTTTGTCTGTTTGTTTTTTACTTTTTTGATACAGATTGGCTAGATGTCCATCAATCCTCATTTCTTTACTGGGCATTTTTACAGGAAATTATTGTATTTCTGACCCTCTTTTGTAGTTAGTTCTGGCCAATGAAATGTGGGTTCAAGTGTGGCCTGGTCATGAGAAGTTCCACATGATCGTCCTTATTCTCTTTTTACTCAATGACTGCAAAGGATCCATAAAGGGACTGCAAGGAACTCTATAAGATAGGATTGCCACAAGATGACAGGAGATAGGATCCTGAAATCACCACTGGAAGGCTGCCCACCAAACTGTGTAAGAAATACAAATTGATTGTATGAAGCCATTGAGAATTTGGAGTTGTTAGTTATAGGAATAGAATTAATTAACCCAATTAACAATCTTTTCAACAAGAAACATTTTTCTTATGCAGGGCCTGCAAGCTACAGCCCTCCAGCCAAATTGGGCCACCAGCTGTTTTTGTAAATAAAGTTTTATTAGAAATACAGCCATATCCATTTGCTCATGAATTGTCTATGGCTGCTACAGTGTCAGAGCTGAGTAGTGTGACAAAGACAGTATGCCCCACAAATTCTAAGATATTTACTACCTGGCTTTTATAGAAAATATTTACAAACTGCTGGCCTCGTGAATTACTGATGGGGTGATTGCATTGAGTGTCATCAAATGTCCTTATGTTGACTTGGGTGAGGCTTTTTAAGATTAAAAAATGATATATTCTGGAAAATTTGATTTTGATTTTTAGTCTTTCCCATTTCTACCACAAGAGCAAGTTGTTTTTCAAAGAGTGGTGAGATTAAATTCAAGAGTATTCTTGCTATTTTGCAGTTGATCATGATAATAACAACAATACTAATAATTGAAACGATAACTGTTAAAACATTCATTGAGCTATAGACAGTCATTTGTTAAATATTATATGTGCATTATCTGATTTAATTCTCAAAAGACCCTATGAGATAGGAATTATCATTCCATTTTATTGAGAAAGACACGGAAGCTCAGAAAGGCTCACGAATTGCCCAGTATCACTTAGACAAGTGGGAAGGCTGTTGATGTAACTCCTGTGAGTCCCAGAGTTGCCAGTGAAGCATTACTACCTCAGTGGCAGGAGAAGACACTCTGCCGAATGTAATTACTATATAATTACTATGAGCATCTCTTCTTGAGCTGCTAAAGACACATTTTTCAGGTTTGTAAATGAATTAAAAATTTTTTAAGCCCCAAAGATTTAGAGAACAGGTAAGACGACACTACCATTTGAGAATGTAAGCAATCCTAAAAGACAGAAAGCAAATGAACAAGCAGGAACTGATTTAGTAGCAAAGAGAAAACAGAAACCTACCTACCCTCAGAAAGAAAGTCAAAGAAAACTCTTGTCATCAATTCCCAGAAAGGAATTGGAGACCAGGAAATAAAAGTGAGGGTTAAAGGTGAGACTGAAAAATACTAGGAGTGGTTGTACAAAGATCAGTTAGGTCCCCAGATTCACTCCCTCACTCCACCTACCAGGTGACCACCCTTTTCTTACCCAATTAGGAAACACTTAACCAGAGAAGCTCAGTTCTCAGCAATGTAGACACAGTGGAGCTGGTGAAGGATGGAGTTGAAAACAGTGAGATCAAGTGAATATATATATTCAATGGTGCGAACAGAATACCTTCCAAAGCTTTGCTTACAGAATACTGGTATGCTCTCCAGGAAAGATAATGAAGGATCCCTCTTTCGGGAAACAGAAAGTAAAGCATTATATACCTCATAAAATGGCTTTTTTTTGTTCTAATTTTCTTTTACACTTTAATTCCTGTTGGTATTTATTGTGATTTTAAGGTAGATTTGTCCTATAGTAGTCATGTAGGAGAAGAGAACTGTAAACATTGTATTCCTTACCTATTTTTTAAATCTAATACATTTAATCTAATGCATTTTAATTAATGTATTTTATCTAATACTTTGGCCTTAGAGTGAGAACAATATAGGTGAAAGTCACAGCTTGGCTACTTACCAGCTGTGTGGTGATGTTAGGCTAATCATATAGCTTCTCTGAGCTTTATTTCATTCAATCTATAAAATTTGGATAATAGTACCTTTCCTACTCTGAATCCTAAGTAATTGAGAAAATATAAGTCATGTGTGGTCAGGCTTAATCACTGTTGAATCCACCTCTCACCCTTCCAATCTACAATAGTCTTCATAACTGACTGATAAAATGCAATTGTTTTGTAAACTCTAAGGCGCAAAAAACTTAGGTGTTGATTATGTAGTCATTAAAAATGATAACTCAGGTCTAATTTATTAACATGGAACCAGTTTGGGTTATAGAACAGCGTGTAGTGTATGATTACTAACATTGCCTTTCAGTTTGTAGAAATTATTGCAGCATCGAAAATTATATTTGAAATACTTTGGAGAAAGTTCAGGGGCTTATGGGATATTTATTAGTAAAACTATAATCTTACAAAAATTGAAGTTTTGTGCATATTTAAAATCAAGTTTTCTTACTATATAAATGGAAAAAAAAAAGATGTTTATTTCCAAAAATGACTCATCCACAAAAATAATGATATGGTGGGGTATAAAATGATTTTATGGATTGCAGTAAATCTTTGTGGAATAAGATCCTAATCTTTTTATGAATACATGGGACATGCTTCTAGATGCTGATTATCTATATGCAGAAACTACAGAGAATCGTAAGTATTCTAGTCATCTGTTCTAATTAAAATTTAAATTGAAATCTGGGTTCTAATGAAGAGAAGCTTAGTGCTGGTCCTGTGGGAACTCTTCAGAGGGTAAGAGGAAAAATGCAAAGGCAAAAAGAGATTTTGCATAGACGTTTTCTTCCCATGTGTTTTATTTGAACATAAAATTTATGTTTTATATAAGAACATGTCTTTTCTTGATGGAAGCCAAACACTGTCCTTTTGACATGGACATTCTTAAAGTTGTGTCATATCCCAATAGTGTGGACCCAACTTTGTCACTGTGGACACACTGGCATTATCCCTCTGACACCATGTCTCAGGGAAATTAGATGACAGCTCAGCTCTACCCGAGAATTGAATTCATAACTACCAATTTTAGGCATGTGATCTGTCTCAGACAGGGCTCAATGTCAAAGGTTACTGCTGTGTTAGAGAAAAAAAAATGTTGAGTTGTTAAATGGATGATAAAAGAATAAAAATTCTAAACAAATATTATTGGGCAACTTTAAAAATTAATTCTCTATGTCAAATTATTTTACAATGTCCTTATAAGAGATATCTGGTAAACACACACAAGCACACACCCCTAATTTATTCCAAACATTAACAAGAAATGAAATGTATGAAATAAAGACATTTTAAAGAAAGAGTGTCAAAATGGTGATTTCTTACTAAATGTGTTATTGTCATAAACATAACATAAATATAGGAAATGGAAAAATTGAAAAATCCCTTTTAGTATTTTAAAAGACTTATATTCGTACCACTTCAACAACAAGACATTTGAATAAAATTAAACCCTGAACTGTATTTGTTGCCAAAACATTACACTAAGCATTTCATCCCCGTCTTATAGAATATTTCCTGCTGTAATTCTCCACATTTATTCTCTTGAGTTAATTGGGAAATGAAATTAATTCTCTAGTCAGGATTCCTTCTCAGTCCAGAACAAAGGCATTTCACCTATAAGAGAATATCTGAAGGCAGAAGCGGTTCCAAAAAGGTAATAAACACTGTGTTGAGGCATCTTTCCCTGGCTGTGAACATTCCACAGATAAAAGCGAGCAACTGTCCGTCAGACACTGGGAGTGGCAGGTTGCATGCCAGAGAGTGAGCTCACAGCTGATCTACGGAGAACAATATGCAACATCTCCTCTGAATATCCTGCATTTACTGTATGAAGAGGGGGGTGGGAGAGCAACATCTCCGAGCAACACTTAAAAAAAGGACCGTGTTGAAAAACACAGCACACAAAATAACAAGGGCAGAAGTGACTCACACTACCGGTGGAGTTTGATTAAAATGTACCAAAATCATAATTTTTCCTTCCCTATTTAACTGTGAAACACCGTCAGTGTTGCTTAATGTCAATGCTGTTAATGAAGTTGTCGGGCATGTCACTTTCATTGAATACTAACTTTAGGAAGAAACTGGTACTACAATTACCTCCAGCTCCATATGATTAAACTCATCAAAGCGTGCCCAGGCTTCAGACAATGGCAGATCTGTGAAGAATTCCCCAATGGCTTAGGAATCGGCCCCCTCAGTACGACTCCACATACCCGGTGAAAGACAGAACTTAAAACAGTCATTGTGAAGATTTATTTAGCACGTTGTCCTCCAAAATGGGCCAACTGGAAATTAGAGAATTCCATTCCCTACATGGAGAACCAGCCTCATTCACAGGCTCTGTGGCACTTTTTCAGGCACACTGGGACTTGCCTTTCCCATCCCTGCCACAATGAAATAAAGTTCTACCATTTTTCCTTTGTTCATTCATTAATACCTTTATTCTTTTATTCATGAAATATTTCTGTAATATTGATAAATTAAAAATTAATATTAAGTAAGAAATATTATTTCTTAATTAATATTGGACTAAGCATTGTGGGTGATAAAAAGAAGAGCAGATCTTCAAGCACTGGAAATTCTAATAGGATAGAAGGACACGTGCATAGCTAACATCCAAGGTATAAAGTGCTAACACTGCAAGGAAGATAAAATATTATGGGCTGAAATTCAGGTGGAAAGATAGGGGAGGTTTGAGGCTAAGGTTGCATCTGAATTAGTCTTTCAAGAGTGGATAATATTTGAATATCGGGGGTACTTGCTCAGCTCTCTCCATGGAACTCTCTGATCTTCACATGGTGGCTCCTTCTTGATATTTACTTTGAAGTCAAATGCTATCCACTCAGAAATATCTTTCCCTGAACACCCAATGAAAGGAGAGGCGCCCCCCCACACACACACAGACACAGTCACTTTCTACCACATCACCCTGTTTTATTATGTTCATAGCCCTTACCAACTCTCTGAAAATTTTGTGTTTATTTATTTACTGTTTTCACTCATCAGAATAAAAGATCCAGGAGAATATGTACCTTGTCCCACTTGATTAATGCTGTATTTCCCAGGGCCTAGAATAGTGACTAGTCTTCAGCAATGGCTCAAAAAATGTAAGTGAATAAACTGAATGAAAGAGATGGAAGAAAAATGACTGCTGGTGTAGGGAAGAATACACGGAATGGTGAGGAGGCTAGAACATATGGAGGTACATGAGAAACAGGTGTGATGTTGCGGCGGAGAATGCATTCCAAAAGGTAGATTGAGGCAGATGTTGGGGGTGTCAAGTGTGGCTTAACAAATTTGGACTTCTTTTCTATTGTAATAAGAATAAGATTTTTGACTAAGAAAGTCGCTGAAAAACATTGGAAAAGCTTAGCCTTTCAGCTGTGCTCAAAATAAAAGGGCAGAGACTGAAGTCTGGAAGCATAGTTAGAGAACTAGTTACTAGTTTAAGTGGGAAGAAATTAGATTCATTACTTCAGAGTGAACCATGGAACGATGATTAATCCTCAACACCTGTGTGAGTTAGGGTCTCCAATCTCTCAGGAATTAAGTAAAAACCATTTAAGAAACAGTATTCAGTAAAAAGACATGTGATGGGGTAAGGAGAAAGGGAGGAAGGAAGGATGATTCTGGAACCTTTAGGTCCAAGGAGGCCAGAAACTGGTAGGAAAGGTCTTGCTTGGGCTGAGAAACATCCAGGCTCTGGGGTCTTCAGGGAAGAGGAGATGATCTTGAAAACACCTTCACATTGTGGCTAGACCTCTGTGGGGACAGAGCCCCAGAAAGCAGTTTCCAGGCTCTCAGCCTCACATAGAAAGGTGCTGGCTTAGGTAGTAAATGGCCATGAACTGTGATTGGATGGCCCTCAGCTGTGGCTAGTTGGCTGTCAGCTATAACCAGTGAGCCATTGGCCACTAATATAACTGCCATGGTTACGCTAGCAAAAACTGGGAGCTAGCAAGAAAATGGTGGCTGAGCTAGCAAGAACGGATTGCAGTTAGTATGGTGGATTGCAGCTAGCAAGTGAGGTTGGTTGGCAGAGAGAAGTAATTGTGGATAGTGTGGCTCCTGCCTCCTGTGTCTCCAACCCAGCCGCCAGCAAGAATATAGTGGTATGACTCTCCTATCTATGGCTCCATGGGTGTTCCTGTTTGGCCTTACCATGTCCTGTGTTCTTATGTGAGGAGTGGGACCAGAGACCCCGAATGACACCCTGCACTGTCTTTAAGCTGAGAAAACCCAAGTTGGGTTCTGGTACACCTTTCCATGTCTTGTTCATTCTTTAGGACAAAGAAAATACCATTTCATGGCATACTAGCCACCGTATGTCTACTGGTAGACCTCGCACCCTAACACCTGGTCCTCATGTTCTGGTAGCTCTTTAAGAAGATCTAATTATGTAGCAGACTGTGGGGACTGGAGCCAGACCAACAGGGTTCACCTTCTGTCTCCACTCTGTTGTCTGCCCTTGGACAATTTATCTAAATGTGCGATGCCTCAGTTTCCTCATTTGTAAAATTGTGATGATAATAGTAGTGCCTAGAACTTTTGTGGGAATGAATGAGCTAAAACATATAAAGGGCCAGGGGAGTACCTGGCAAAAAAAACACAATACTCTGGAAAACTTGGCTGTACCTATTAACATTTTTCTTATTATTGTTGCTCCTCATTGCATTCATAACTCTAGTGTATTACTCAGTGCATGCTTGCTATTGCTCATTAATATTAATGAAATAAGTATGGCTTTCATTTATGTTCTGGGGTTATAAAGAAATATCCTAGTAAGCCATGTATTTGTCTACCTCCATAATGCCAGGGGTCTGTTTTGGATGGGGGAATAGCTTCAACAATTTTCATATGAGGTTACCAGCTTCCGTTCTTTCCCACGAGTGACACAGTTCATGGGCCTATGTGTACATCATACCATTATCACCACCATATTAATTCTCATGTATTGAACATTTCACTGGACACCAGAAATTTCTGTTTGATCCAACTAGTTAATAAGCAAGTAATGTGTACTGGACATTGTCCTAGGGCTTACGAATGTAACAAAACTGATTCCTTACTCTTAAGGAGTTAGTACTTTATAAATGTGGTTTCACTTAATCTTCTCCAAGGTATGTATGCATTATCCCGGCCCTTTTTATTAATGAGAAGTTTGAGGCCCAGTATAGCTATTACCATGTGAAAAACCATACAATTCTTAACTAGTTGATGTAGGATATTACTCCAGGACTAACTTCAAAGTGTGTATTCTTTCTAATAAGCCACACTGCTTATCAACATCTTGAACCTGTAAAGTAACAAATATTCTTTTGTACATGCCTATAGCTTATGTTGAGTGAAAGTACCTTTATTGGAAGTTCTGTCAAATTGAAACTTCTGAGAAAAATACAATATAACCTAGGCTAAAGGGTTGATCCAAAAGAAATTCCAATAAAACATTTCTAGATATCTCTTAGCAAATATTTTTTATCAATGTACAAGCATTTTGGTATTATTGAATATGAAAGTGGTGTCAGGTTGGTTTGGGTTGTGATGAAACACCAACTCAAAGAAGCTTAAGCAAAAAGAAAGGGACCATATCTGGTGACATAACTCAACCATAGGTGGGGTTGATGGATTCAGGTATGTCTGAATCTGGGTGCTCAAAGAATATCATCAGGTCTTGTTTTGTCCTCTCTATTTCTTTGTTCTACTTTCTTCCCTGTTGTCTTTAGTTTCAGGCAGGAAATTCTTCTTGTGGTTGACTTGTTTGTTCAGGTCGAAATCCAATAGAAATGAGAACCTCTTTTCTTATGGCTGTGGCCAAGTCGTAAGGGAGACTCTTTCTGAACCAGTGTGGGTCATGTGTTCACCAGTTCTGGGGGGATGGAGAACTCTGATTCTAGATCATGTGCATAGCCAAACTTTATGAGCTGAGCTTGATTTTTATGGAATTCTGGAGATCTAAACATCCCCCAGAGAAAGGGATACTGGAACAGCATGGATCCAGTATAAGTATGGAAGTTCAAAGCTGTATGAGACAGAGAGCAAGCAGAGAGTTACAAAGAGTCCAGTGAAGTTCACCAAAAAGAAAGCCACAGTTAATCACTGGAATAAAAGATTAATGTGATCGCTCTGGTAATTTCACTATTTTGCCACAGGTTTAAATTACTCATCTGAAACTTAAAACTGGAAAATTTATGTGGGATTTACATTTCACTGGAGTGATAAACAAATGCTGGAAGTAACCTTTCAAATGTAAACATATGCTCCATCTGGGTTAGGCCATAAAACAGTTGCACTAAGAATATTTTTCTTTGCAAGTGGCTGGAAACTTGTACCCTTGCAAATTTTCAATTGAAGCAAATCCCCCTCTTGTATAAATTTATGATTAAATTGAAGAAAACATCTAAGTGATAAATTTATGCAACCTCTAGACTCATGCTCTTTCTTTCCATTTTCCTATTTTCCTGTCTCCCCTTCTCTGTGCTTTCCTCATCTCTTCCATTCTTCTCTTCTGCCTTATGCCAATGTATCTGTCAATAGCACTTGACCCACTTAATCGTGCTTAAGCCCCTTCCAGCATGTCGGTAGATATCACATAGAACTGAGCTAAATAGTTGCTCTAGAAAGATTTCCAATAAAAGACCACATCAAGATAAGATTTTGCTAGAGAACTGATACCTGTCCTGATGACAAAGTTTGCTTACATTGGAGGAGAGAAAAAAGAAAAAGGACTAATGATTTTTTACCTCCTATGCACTAAGCACTATGTGTGAATTGGTTTGTCTATATTCTCTTACTGAAGTCACCCACTTCCTAGCTTCTATGAGCCACCTATAATCACCATTTTGTAGAGAAGTAAACTGGTGTAGAAAGAGCTAAATAGCTTGGCTCAAGTCGCCCAGAGAGCAAAGCCAAACCTTGAACCAAGTCTGCCTGATTTTAGAACCCTTGTGTTTTCCAAGTCCAGTTACTGATTTTGTGAGTTTTATGTCCTGACTCCATGTTCTCTCCGTTCTTTCTCCTGCTTAGTTCTTTAATTCCCATCTCAAATTTATCTGTAGCTGTCTACTTTAGGCTTTCATCAGCTTCCTCCTGGACTACAGCAACGGCCTCTTAACTAATCTCCTTGACTCCTTCTTGCTCTCATTCACTCCATTCTCCACTTTTCCTAATGAACATTCTAAATGCAGATCTACTTATACCATCCACTTTCTTTAAAAGGCTCCCAGCACCCCTAGGGTCACGTCCAAAGTCTTTAACATGATCTGACCCTCACCTACCTCCTCAGCTCCATCTTTCATTCTCATTTCCTGTCTCAGCTATATTGATGTTTTTCTAAGTCCTCCATTGTGACCTGCTCATTTTGCCCACCAGTCTTTGTGCTTGCTGTTTCCTCTGTCACCTGCCATTTTGTCTTTACTTTGCTGACTCCCATTATCCTTCAGGACACATCTTAAATGTCACTGCCTCTGGAAAGCTTTTCCTGATTTTCTAGACTATGCTAGATTCTACTTAGCACTGTGTGTTCCCTTAGCATCACATGTCTCTCTGAAGAGAGCAATTATCACATCACAGACTGTATGCCCAAGGACTGCAGGCATCATGGCAGTGACTCCTTAATACTTAGTACAGTGTCTGACACTCTCCAGTAGCCACTCATTGTATGTTTGTTAAATGGTCAATTAATTCAAGTCATGCTCCTTGTCTGTCAGTCTCCCTGAGTCCTTCTAAGTAGACGGGAAGTATACATATATATATATACACATATACACACAATTATGCAAAAACTACATTATCAAATGATATTCACTGTGATAGAGTCATAAAATACTAAATGAATAATGAAGAGCTACATACCATAATTAAATTGCATTTACAATTACTTGTTTACTCTTGTGGTGAAGTATTTGTCAGATTATATGACATATGTAATGCTATGCCATGTACTGAGGATATCAGGACATCATTTCTACAGGATCCAACAGTCTACTTAGGGGTATAGGACACACCCACAGACACACACACACACACACACACACACACACACACACCCCACAGTAGTTTAAAAAATGGGAAATAGTACAATAATTGCCTCAGAAGGACAGAACAGAGGAAGATCAACGTTGAGTGGCATGTCAGGGAGATTGGATGAAAGAGAGGGGTCCTGACTGATAGGATTGGAGAATCAGAAGTGAGTGGGGGAAGTGAGGAAAGAGCCTGGTCAAAGACAGAGTTAGAGATAAGAGGTGAGTTAGCAGGAGTGAAGTGTTTGAGCAGAGAAGTTAGACACAGGATTAAACAGATTAGAGGACGTTTGATTGTATAGAGCCATGAAGCAAAACTGAGGAGGTTGCACTTTATGCTGGAGAAGGCATTTAGGAATTTTCTTGATATGGATGTGATATAAAAATATTGAACATTTCTTGAGTCTTTCAGAAAGGTCTAGGTGTGCCTTGTTCTGTATTCTTCCTGATCCTAAAGATCATTATATAATCGTTGAGTCAGTATTCTTACTTCCCACTAGTCTGCAACTTCTTTGAGTAAGGAAGGATGAAATTTTGTTTCACATCCTCGGTATCCAGCACATTGTGTCTGGTACATAGTCGGCATATGATACATACTTGAGTGATTAATAAAATGAATTAGTTAATCAATCATGTAAGCATCAAAGGGTTATATTATTTGACATTAGGAGAAAAGAGATGCAAGGGGTCAGGTGGTTATTGACAACAAACTAGGCACGGCAGGGTAAATGCTTGGAGTAGTTGTAGCACCGATGTTAGAGATGTTTGGAAGGACTGCCTACATCATACTTAGTAACGTACGGCCTGCAGAGGCTAGATGAGGAAAAGAAGTAAAAAGCAGATACGAAGTGCTGAGAACCTGCGGTGAATGCAAATGAGAAACTGAAAGGAAGAAAAGATGATGAGCTTTCTTTGAGGCATGTCAAGTTTACGTTAGCCCAAAAAGGAGATCCACCAAGGCAGCTGGAGAAACAGGACAAGACTGTAATTGAGAAGTCAGTACTAGAGTTAATCATTCAGATAAGAGCTTTTGAAAAGAATGTGAAATAGTTCCCAATGATTTTTATTTGGGTCTTTATCAAAATTATACAGCAGAATAATCAAAGCAATGCTATGTACTCATTATGTTATAGAAGAGGATATATGAAAAAATGTGACATAATGTTAAATAGGATCTACTGAAAAGTCATATCCCAAATACTGATTTTAGGTGTTTTTTGTTTTGTTTTGTTTTTTGTCTATGGCGATTGGGATTATAAAAGATTTTGGCTTTGGTTTTGATTCTTGGAATTTTTAAAATTCCCCAAAAAACTACAAATACCTCTCAAGTCGTTATAATGAATCCTGATACTATTATAAAACTGTTGAAGAGATAATTTAGTACATATTCTACATTTTCTGAAATTTCCTTATGTATTAGGGCAAGATTCCAATTTGGGGGCCCCATATATACACACGAGAACAAAATCATCTATTTGTGAAATGCAAAGTTGGGAAACAAGCCAAATTAATCCATCCTTTATGACCATCAGGCTCTTTTACTTTACAATATTATTTTCAATTACATCCTCAAGTGGCATTTTTATTTTATAATTTAAAATAGTACACTGGATAATATATATATACCTGAGAGTAGCTTTACTGCATTGTAGTCAGTGGAAATAAATCCTGCCCCTTTCCACTCTAGTGTACTTATCTTGCAAATCTCTGTTAACTACATGGAGGCATTATGCATATGAGAAGTGGCATTTGTTTTTTTATTACCACTTGGTTGGAGCTCACTCAGGTTTTCCCTGCATACTGGTTTCAACATACAATATGTAAAATGGAATCTTTCCAAATCACATTCTCTCTCTGCCTAAGTGTGGGTTCGCCTGTTGTTCACCCTGCAATTTCTCCTCAGTTTCCAAATACCCTCCCACTGGCCGCTGGTAGAGCAGCTCCAGAGAACCGGTATCCTCCCATCAGTTTAGTGAACAGCTGGGTTTCCTAAGCAGACCTTTTGGTTGTGAGCAACTGTGTGAACTCCAGTGACTCACACACTCATAATTATGCGCACACAGGGGCTCTCCATCCTGCATTTGTTTTTTCACCTCCTGCAGTGTTTAAGTCATAAAGAGAGGACTTTCCCCCATTTTCTAAACCCAAAGCAACCTGCTTGGGGCAGCCTTGGTGAGTCCCTTTTGTAGGTTTCTGTTTTCCCTAACCCGCTGATACCTCTGGCTTTCAACCAAGGTTTAATCATAAGACTCCCATCAGAGTCTTTAAAGAAGAAAGGTTTCCAGCATGAGTACACTATATTAATAAATGAAACCCAACCTTTTAAAAATTACACTGTCAGAAAAACCCATTAGGCTATAAAAGAGTTGAAGTAAACATTAGATTTTAATATCTACTGCTGCTTAGATTTTTCTGAACTGAAAATCCCTGGTGAGCACTTAAAACTTCATTACTCCACTGAAAGGTTGTGAAAGGCTATTTAAAGGTTTTCAATTTTGTTGAAGTCTAGAGGTTATTACAACTGGAAAGAATACAATCCCTAATATTACAAGGAATGAAAGGAATGAAATTTATGTTCACATCTTCCCTGCAGTTTAATCCAGGTCTATTAGACTCATTGGTAAAAATTAGGGCAGGTTGAAAACTTTTCTACAGGTTTGATGAAAAATAATATTTGGGCACTATGAAATGGAAACTATTGCTGTCTGCATGACACTCAAGGAAATACTTTACTTCCTAGTTCTCTGATCAAGTTATTTCAAGATCAGCCTCTGCTTAAGGCCCCTTTCAAAACTCAAAATAAATACTCAGAGCAAAGCAAACTCACAAATACAAAAACTTGGTGGTTGTGTTCTTTTTCCATGACTTTCCAAAAAAGGATCATAATTTCTTTTTTTGTAATGGAGGGAATTTGTGTCTTAATTTCCTTTTAATTTGCCTAACTTTGTATTGATATCATTTAACCAGGTAGTATTAGATGCTTTGTACATCTCTCATTCTTATCTCAAAGACCCATTTGACTCTCTCCAGTCAGTGTCTATATTGCAAAATGGTTCTGAGCTCGATACTATACTATTATTACCCATTTGTAATAATCCATTCATCCACCTACCTATCTATGTGTACAACTAACATGCTTGACACTGTGCTGGGCACTAGGGAGTCATGGAGAGACTGCCAACCTTTGTGAGATGGGCAAGTTAACAAGTTATAGCATATAGAATGAAGCGAAGAGTGTTATTTCAGTTAATGCTGGAGGTGTGTCCAAGGAACAGTGAGCTCTCAGGGAAAGAACCTAGCCTTACCACCTGAGAAGAAGTTTTATTTGAGGAGGAGATATTTGGGTGGTTTCTAAGGATGAGTCATGGAGCAAAGGCAACATCATAAAGGAAATATTATACTTAGAAAGACACAGTGCTAGATAACAGCACAGCATCTACTTCAGTTTCAGGATGGGTTGGTGTGGAGGCTTGGAATGAGATGAGTCTGGTGGTCTGGGTTGAATGGTGGAAGGTTATTATTGAGAGGTGTGTTTGATTTGGTTAGGAAATTTAATATTTTTTTCTAATTGTAGAAGTTATGATGCATATTTACTGTTAAAAAGTGAAAATTTAGAAAAGTGTAAAAGAAAAAAGTTTTGAAAATCATTTATAACCCTACCATGCAATGGAAATCATTGCTAATATTTCGGTGTATTTCTTTCTAGTCTTCTTCGTCTATGATTTAAAAAATATTTATTTTTGATATAGTTAAAATCAAATAATACATATAATTCCACATACGTCTTTTTCAAATAACATTATAACTAATATGCAATTCTATATTATTCTTTCTTCATAATCATACTATCAATGGTTGCATCATAATGTACCATAATGGATGAAACCATTGCTTAGTTGACGGATTTTTTAAAAAGTTTTTGACATTATAAACAATGCTGTGATAACTATTTTCACATAAATATTTTTCTAATTTTGGGATTCTTTTCTAGGTTTTATTTATGAGGTAATGTACATGAAGTGCTTAACATGGTAGTGGGCTCTAATATCAGCAATTGTCAGAAATGGAACCATTGGGTAAAAGAGTAAAAATATTTTTAAGCTTCCTGATATACATTATTAGTTTCTCTCAAAATTATTTTAATAATTTGTTCTTCCGCAAGAGAACATGAAAATCCCTCTTTCATTGTATCTTCGCCCACAGTACATATTATCACAAAAACAGTTTTGCTAAAATTATACAATATACTCATATTATACAATTTACTCATGGGGATATGAAATACAGAACGGGAAATATAATCAACAATGTTGTAAAGATGATGTAAGCTGCCAGATGGGATAATTTCATAGACTCTGTTGATGCAGGACCAATGTGCTGTACAACTGAAGCTGAAGTAGAATAATATTGTATGTTAACTATAAGAAAAATGTGTGTGTGAGTGTGTGTGTGTGTGTGTGTGTGTGTGTGTGTGTTCACAGGAGCTGGGGTATAGCATGAGGAAGATAGTCAATGGTATTGTAACAGTTATATAAGATGTCAGAGAGGTAATAGCTTGGGGGAGGGAGGGTATCACTTTGTGAGGGGTGTAAATGTCTAACTATTATGTTGCTTTGTACACCTGAAACTGAAAAAAAAAAGGTTTGCTAATTTGGTAGTGGAATATAACATGCCACTGTTTTAATTTATAGTTATTTAAGTACAAGTGATGCCAAATATTAATTCAATGTTTATTGACTTTTTGTGTTTCCTCTTCTGTTTTCATGTTCTTTGACTCTTGTTTGCCAAGGGCTTAGAAAGCCCTACTACAGAACTGGGACTTTATCCAATTGACAATGGGGAGTCACTGAAGCTTTTAAAGTTTTAAAGTTACACAAAAATGATCTCCCAGCAATATCATTAATTGCTTTTTGATTATTAGCTTCGTAATCACACTATTTACATATGATTTTAAGAGGCACGATGACAGATGATAGATGGTAATAATAGCTGCTACTTATTATATGCCTTCTAAGTTCCAGCATTTTCTAGGCATTTCCAATGTTATTTTAATTACTCTTCACCACACTATAAGGTAGATATTATAATCTCTGCTCCATACTTTAAAGTTTAGGAGTGCCATTCCTAATCTTTCCTCCTTCCTGATTCTACCCATTAGAGAATCAACACAAGGAACACCACTATCCTATAATAAAATGTCCAGGCAACTCTAAGGATATATCTAGATTTGCCATATGACATATTTAAATGCTCAACCCTAACATATCTAAAATATAAACAATTTGCACTCTGTTTATACATAACTGTACAAATTGATTTCAAAAACACTGTTATTATTGAACCTGTTTCATAAAGAGAGGTGATTTAACGGATGATCTTTTCTCGGGAAATTTTAGTAAAATCATTACTAAATCATTACAGTTAGGCTGTTTAGATTTGGGGAGTCTCTACAATTTCCCCAATAAATCTTTCCTCAGTTTTAAGAAAGATTTTGTAGTATATACTCAATATTAAGAAACACTGGATCTTATCTAAATCAAGCAATGCAAAAATGGAAGGAGGGTTGACAATGCTGGCTTTGAATTATGGTTCATTCTTCATCTAATAATTTTTCATTCAAAAGTATATATTGGTTCTTATTATAAGCTACAGATGAATATATTCTTGAAACTTGTCTTCATAGAGGAGGAGGTAAGTACAAATAATCCAACAATTCCTTTCGAATTTTAAATATAGTAACTGCTTTCAAGGAAAATTACAAGAAGACATAAATGAGTAGTAGAGAAGGCAGCCCTGAGGAAGTGGTATTTAGCCTGAGTTTCAAAGGATGAGTTAGAAATAGCCTGGCCTGTATTAGGGAGAAGGTATTCCAGGCAGAGGTCCTGAAGCGGAAAAGAATGTGGAATATTTGAACTGAAAATATTAGTGTGGTTGGAAACCAGGTTGAGTAGGGAATGAAAAAGAAAGTTGGGAAGGAAATAGATCATGTAGGCCCTTATGGGATATGAACACTTTTGTATTTTATCCTCTGTGCAATGAGATAGTATGGTTTTATTTTATTTTGTAGCAGAGGATTGAAGAATGGCTCCAACGTTAGGTTTACATATGTAGGTGAAAGGAGTGGTATTTGGCAGGAAATGAAAAAGGAATCAATTATAAAGAACTTTAAAAAAAGCTGTGATTATACTTTCCAAAAATAATGAGGACCAATGGCTTAAGAAATGATTTTTTGTTGTTGTTCTGCTGCTGCATGAATGAAAGTCCACCTGGCAGATGTTGACATTTCTGGGAAATTATAATAAGTAACAGAATAAATAATCAGCAGGAATGTTTTTAAATTGGGACTGTCAGGAAAATAGGATTTCTTCCATAGCTTTACGTGTAGCAGGGTAGAGGGTCTCGGATATGATTCTGCTGACCATTGGGAGACATTGGAGGTTTGTAAGCAGCAAAGCAACGTGAGCTGATGTGTTCTAGCAAGGTGACTGGAGGCAGTGAGGGAATTAGATTACCGATGACTGAGACTGCAGTTAGGAGATTACTGTAGGCGTCCAGGCAAGAGATGATGAAATTTGGCTAAGACACCATGGCGAGTTTCATTTATATGTTCCTGAGGTAGTGTGTATTATTCTCACATGTGGTTATGAATGTCAGGAAAATGTTACCCTTTATGTATGGTTAGGGCACATGATCTACAAAGAACTTAAGTAAATGCTCTTTTTCCAAGAAGCTGGGTAGCATATGGCTCCCTCTTATTAGCCAATTTTTATACTATTTGTTAGTTGTGTCACCAAATATAAATCAAGCACCATTGCCTATACCAAAGGAGACTAGATTCATAATTGTTTACCTGAAACAATAAGCAGGAGAGGTAGTTAGGCTATTATTACCCCATCTGCACAACCAAACTTAAAGTTCTCATCAACAACAACTTCTATATGACTGTCAAATATTCATCAGGTTTTAACAGTGCAGACTTCAAGTTTGGGTGGTCAACACAAGCCTTGAAGGGAAAAAGAGAGGCACCTTTCACAAGCAGAGTGACTTGTCTGGAAGGCTGATGTCAGAAACACCACACTCAGTGATTCTCTTTCATTCCTTTGTTCTAAGCATTGCATTTCCTCTATGGTCCTCTTAGAATGGGGTTGAGTCTCTAACATATAAAGTCAGAGAGTTAATAAGATTGCTTTTCTTTCTTGCTTTGAAGATGGTGATTATTGTGACCATATTGGTTTGGGATAGGAAAAAGGGAGAATTGATACAGAGGAAAGGGGACACTGAAATAAAATAACTGACATAGAGAAAAGAAGAAGTAGTATAATAATTTGGGGTGGGAGAAAGCTGTCAGCTCATCCATAGTTATGAGTAAGTTTGAGCCTGGTAACTAAGTGAATCAGTGTTGTATATATCACATCTCAGCTCATCTCAGATTTAGAAAGGATATTAAATATCACTTTGTCCAATCCTCATCTATAACATGAGAATTCCTTATGACACTCTTAACAAGTGACCTTTTCCTTGAATACTTCACGTGGCATGCATCCCTTGACTTCCCAAGGCAGCCGTTTCCCATTGAGGCCAAGATTAAAATTTCATTAAGCTGTTCCTTATGTACAGCCTGGATCTGTGTTCTTGAAACTGTGTTTTGGTTTTCAGACCCACACTTTCTTTGTTTATTCATTTTTGTGTTTCCTTCTTTTCTCCCTCCCTTTCCATATCCTAGTCTTTCTCCCTTTTATATTTTCTCCATCCTTTCTTTAAAACAGCATTGGGCACACGATGAGGCTACCATTTCTTTGCATATGATTCAAGTACTGAAGACCATCATCATGACCTCTCTAAGTCCTCTCAGGAGTTAAACTCCTTGTTTCTTTTTCACTCATAATCAAATTACTTTTAATTTTACATTATAAATGTAATCTACTTTAGTGCCAATATTTCACACCAGGGTGGCAGATTGCCTAAAAGCATTTAACGGGGGGAATTCATTTCAAACCAAACAGGATATAATGTATGCTCTTGCAAGTTTCCTTTGCCTCTAAGTGTTTAATTTTGTTCCACAAATGATAGGAAGCTCCTTGTTTTGACAGCTTCTTACAGAAAATAGCTACACCTCAGTTGCCAGCTATTGGAATTGCAATTATAAATTGTTCTTTTAATAACATTATACTTGTTCAGATTATCTGGTTCTCAGGAACATTACTATAATAAAAAGAAGTAGCTGTGCTGCGATTGTATAGACTTTTCTGTTACCAAGATGATAACTTTAAAGGCACCTATCATGTTAATGGCATTATGTGTAGGAGGTTCTCTGTTGTATTGCTTGTCACATAAAATGAACTGCTCCCAAAATTTCTGGCCCTAAAATTGTATGTATACTGAAACTTTCTCCCTAGATGCCTACACAAATCAAATGCTAAGAGTGCTTTCACAGTGTCAAATGCTTGTCTCTGAGGCCTGGGCCAACTTGATCGCTAGAAATCCCACCAATAGCAGCTGTGCTCTTACTTTGAAATTAAATGCCAATCAAATTCCAAGCCAATCATATTCCAATACCAAACATAAAATGAAGTTGTAGTTCCCTCAACTTCCTGTCTACTGTAATTATCACTTGACTTTCATTGTATACAAACTGTTCTTAAATTTTAGAATTAATTTGCTTATATTGTGCACATCCTCACAGCTCGTCTTGCTCTCCCTTAACATCAGAAGGCCTTCCTCTCACTGATAACCAATTTACTAAATAACATCTCTTTCTTCCTTCAAAACTCACACATCCTATGACTTTTCCAGACTAAACCTAACACTGTCCACAAACTGTTGAGTTAAGGACTATTGCCAGAGGCAAGGAGAGGCAAAAAACGGGGAAAAACGAAATAAGGCTAATCCCAACCTCTTACAAATATGTAATGACTTCATATACATTATCTCATTTTCTTTTGCCAGGGATGCTCTGGGGAAGCCAACGAGTCAGTCTCAGCCAGTGAGACACAAACTGAAGTCAGGTAGGAGCTGTCTGAGAGAGCTTACACTCTTGGTGAAAAGTTGGAGCAATAAGAGAGGTCTTACATTGATTGAATGATTGATTGATTGACTGATTGATTTAGGCTCCTTTCCCTTTTTTTATACTTATGGTGCTATAGTGTAAGGATGTGAAGCTTGAGGGGCAGTGGACATCCCTTAACAATAATGAAATCCATTGCTGTTAGTGGCAGGAATGAAAGGCAAAATGATCCTACTTTCTGACGACATCATGAAGATCCTGTATCTATTACCTCTTGCTGAGTAACAAACCACCCCCAATTGTTTATTGCTTGAAACAATAACCATTTGTTTAGCTCAGTATAAGTGACAATATGAGCTAGGCTCAGCTGGGTGAGTCCTCTGGACCCAGCTGGTCTGACTCATGCATTGTGGTCAGCTGTCTGGTCAGTTGAAAGTGGGTTGATGTGCAGATGTGGGAAGAGTGCACAGCTGGGATGGCCCACTTCTAACTCACCTCCCAGTAAATTAGTCTAGACTTGTTCATGGGATAGAGTTCAAGAGTAAAAGTGGAAGTATACAGAGTCTCTTGAAGCATAGTCTCAAAATTTGTCCAACATTGCTTCTGCTGCGTTCCATTAGTTCAAGAAAGAGGGAAGGCAGTCCAGACTCAAGAAATTTCCATCTTCATAGGCTCGGCCTCTTGATGGGAAGATCTGAAAAGAATTATGGCCATTTTTAAAATTTGCCACACATACCAAAACAACTCCAGGAGCACCTAACTTTGGACTTTTTGCTATGTAACCAATATATATCTTTATGTTTTAAACTACTATGAGACAGCTTTTCTGTTAGTTTCCGCCAACGCATTCTAACTGATTTGACCTGCCCCACTCTAGCATTTCACCAGCTGGCCCTCAAGCTGAGGAAGTAGCCTTCATTCTAGATACAACTACAAGTTACACTCTTGAAATTTTGAACAAAAACAACCCACGTGCTACTTGGAGTGCTGATATGCTGAGAAAATTATCCTCCTCTCAATCAACACCAAAGAAAATTTGCATTTTGGGGCTTGTGAATGATTTTCACTTTTAATTGTCTTCCAGGCAGGCAACAATGAGCTGAGACAATTGCCATCCCACAGGGATTACCTGTTAAATCTTCTTCCTCTAGATTCTCTAAGGCTTGATTTATTCTGCCTTGTTTCCAGGTAGCTGTTTGCATGTTGTTTTCCCCATTAGATAGCAAGGTGCAGGATGACCAAAACTTCCTCCATCAGTTCTTGCTGGCACAGAGTCCTCATAGTGGGGTCCTTGGACCAGCAACACTGGGGCCACCTAGGCGACATGGTGTCCTGGGGCCAGCTTGTACAGGTTTGAAAGATGTGATTGTACGTATCTCTTTCCAGCTCCACATCCATTGACATCCTGTCCATAGCCAGAAATTGGCCATGGTGGGAGGGGCAGGTATATATAACATGGGAATTAGTGAATGTTCTTCTGACCCCTGGCCCTAGAGCCGTTTGTTAAATATTTACCAACACACCACTTTTTAGAGGGTTGTTAGAAATTCAGCTTCTCCAGCTCTACCCCAAATCTGCTGAATCAAAGTCAACATTTAATAAGATGCCCACATGATTCGTATGCATATTAAAGTAAGACAAGCAATGATAAAGTCCAAACTCTTGGCATGGCATTCAAGACCCTCAAAATGCAGCTTTATATCCTCTCACTACCTCTCTCCAGTCATATTATGTCCCCTCACTAAGAGCCCTCAAAGAATCCTGGATCATCATACCTCCTGTTTTTCCCTTAGCCTGGAACATCCATTTCTGTCTTTCTTTGCTTTCACTGCTAAAATCAAGTATCTGTTCTAACTGTGTCGGCAGAAATAATTATTCTGGGTTTTTTGCACTCCACCTTGTCACATAGAGTTCTCTTAGGCTGACCTTTAATTTTATGGTTGTATTCCATTTACAAATCAATCTCCATGGTTTGTAAGGTCCCCCAAAGGCAGGCACCATGAATTCATCTCTGAATCCCTACAAACCAGCCCATAGTAGGTGCTCAGCAAATATTTGTTAAATCTCTAAATCGTTTCATTAAGGTGATTTAGTGCAAACATTCTGGAAATGTAGTCAGTTTGATAACATATGCATCAGGGACAAATGTGAAAACTTTAAGAACAGGCATAAATGACAAAAAGGGGGGTCTTTTTTGCTATGAATTGTGCCTAAGTACTTAGGAATAACTGAAAATTAAAAGCTATTGCCGCTTGTTTTGTTCAATAATCCATCTGCAAACTGGAAAACTGCATGTCTATTTTATTTACCAGCACAAATGCCCATTTGCTCACACGCATAGCTGTTTGCAAGCAAATTTTGTTCCCATGCAAAACAAATGTAAATTTGGCATTAAACAAGTGCCAATTATTTCCTGAATGTGGCAGGGAAAGGAAGGGTGATTTAACAGAGAGACTCGGGACTAGGAAGCAGAGAAGGAGGCCTAGCTCAGCAGTACAGGGCTTTTTTCATCACAACGACTGCATGTTTAATCTGCTTAATTGGGTGGGCATTCACTGCCGACGAGGAGGGACCCAGCGTTCCATGTCATTTTCTTTCTCTGCGAGATGGCTGCTGTGACCTTCGGCAGTGTCCTCTGCTTGCTGCTGGAAAATAGGAAGCTAATTTTGGCTTGTTCTCATGTTTCTTTCATGCGGTGGAGAGAATTCGTTTGATAAGCCCTATGTCAGTTTTTATTGTGAGGCCTGATTACTGTGATTAATCTTAATACTACTAGTTACCATTTATTAAGGATCTACTAGATGCCCAGTAGTATACTGTGGAGCTTCAAGCTCTCTATCTTAATGGAAGTTTTAACCCTCGCCACAACCCTGTAAGTGTGAGGTGGTATTGGCCCTATTTTTCAGATCAGGAAACTGAGGCTCAGCTTCAAGCCATGCATGCGTTAACTGGCAGAGGCAGAATTGCACATCAGGTCTATTTGCTTTAACCAACCTCTCTCCCATTCTTTCCGCTGTGACACACTCCCTCATTTTAATAAAAACTACCTAATTAATCCTTTGTACAGTTTGACCATATCAGCAACTGTTTGGGAGATTATTCCTTTCTTATGGCTGCCTTAGCAGAAAGAAGCAAAGTGTACTTTCTTGCGCTTCTGCTTGCCTTTATCCTCACCCCCTTCTCCTTCCACAACCCCCACCCTCCTCCTGCCCCAGGAGTTTGGGGTCTCCTGGGCTCCCAGTCTGCTTCCCAGTGCAAGCCTGCAATCCCCTCTGTTCTGGGCATGTTCTGCCTCCTCCTTATACTCTGTGCTTATACAAAGTGCCCTCCGTTCCTCCCTGCCCCTGCCACACACACATACACTTGATACTTACCTGTCCCGAGTCTCATACTCCAAGCATTGCAGGTAACAATAACAAATATAATGAATTATTTCCTGCTCAGGTCCAGTGGATTTCAAATAACTTACTTTTGGTTCTACAAATTCTTATACATTCAATAAAAACATAATGAGTGTTAATTGGGTGCCAGGTATTCAGCAGTCAACAACATTGTCCCTGCCCTCATGGAGCTTACCTGAGTACTTACTACCCACCTGGCACTGTTCTGGGATCTGAAGCAACACATAGCATCGAGGCTTAGCATTTGCAGCTGGGAGTTCACAAAAAATTGGATGTCATAGTTGAACCTCCAGAAGTAGAAAATTTAGTTAGTATTTTTTTGAGCATTTATTATGTATAGGACACCCTCCTAAGCCCTTTCTAAATATTATGTTCACTGAATTTTACAACCTACCCCACAGCATTAGACACTAGCATTATCCTAATTTTGTGAAAAAGGAAACTTGTGACGGAGAGAAATAAAGTAATTTGTCTATAGCTACACAGCTAGTGAATGGTGGAGATGAGATTAAAAACGAGAAATCTGAATTCAGAGTGAAGGTCCTCATTCTACCATAAATCTCTCAAAAATATCTTAATGTGGAAAACTTTCCATGAGTAAAGATGTTGTCCATTGTAGATGTATTTATGAGTACAGGAAGTTGATGACTGCCCACATGTTTAACTGTGAGAGAATGTTAAATACATGCTAGTGCATTCAAATCTTGAGGAATCTCAATAATCGTTTGGAAGCTCAATAACAGCTCCCCCATTTCCCCAGTGCCAGCGCCCACAGGTACCTGGCAATATATTCTCAAGGCAGAGTCATGCCAGATGCCCTGATTATTATTATATTTTTCTGCTCCTACTTTTGTTTTTTCTGTAGTCTCCACTACTTTTCCATTCTTATTTATTTCTCATAGGTAAACGTTCCTACTGATAGGCAAACTACAAAATTTGAGATGTTCGAAACACAAAGCTGAACATACTTGGTGGCATTGTAAATCTTGGAATCACAAGGAACCAGCTAAGGTGCCAGAATAAGATAGTTTCCCAGGTCTTTCCTCCACGTAATACGAGTGTTTCCATGGTAACGGAAAGGAGAAGGAGCAGGAAAGGGACTATAGAAGACTCTAGCATTGGGGCTTACAGTCTTGGAAAGTTTCTTTGAGTCAGGGTTGAACTGCCCATCGCCTCACGACAAATGGCCTAGGATCATTCCCATCAGTCTCTTTTATATAATTCCACAGATAATGAAGAAAAAGAGAAAAGGAAGGAAAAGTGAGATTTGTGCCAGCAATACCATAAAATAGGTATTGGGCCTATAGGCCAATAGGAATAGGATGGGCCTTTCTACAATTTTATTTTGACAACAATGCAATAAAATAGTAAATGTCTATGGCATAAATTAAAGTGAAAACAGTAGAATTAAAAAATCGTATAGGATAAAGTGAAGGCCAGATTTGTGTTTGACCTCTGGCGAGTTTATCAGATTTTATAATATACATTTGAACGGTGTGGGAGAGCTGATGGCTGCAAATGGAAAAAGCTAGAGAGGTGAACCTAGTGTCTGCCTTTTAACAGCAAGGAAGAATTAGCCAGAAACTGATTGGGGACTAGACTCCTAGGTCAAGATGGGAATTGCAAAACAGAGAGTCAGGTAGCCACGTTAAGTAAAAAGGAAGCATTGAAATCTTGCTCCCTAGTGTATGTCATCAGTTTGGCTCAAATAAATTTATAAAAATTGTCTAAAAAAAATGAATGAAGTAAAGAGTAAAACATAAAAAAATAAAAAGAATTAATTATAAAGGCAAGACCCTAAGAGTCAGAGAGAAGGTGCTAGAAACACAAAGACAATTTTACTGAGCTTCATTATGACTGCATCTGTATTCGGCTTACAATTTTCCTTAACCACAGAGGTCTCCCTTTTCCTGTTGTTGGACCTCATATGAAACTGGTAGTATCATGCAGTTGGACTTTATCCCACTCTGACTGAGACATCTGCCTTTTGTCTTTCTATGGTTTCCATAGCTTCTTCCTTTGGAAGCATTTTAACGTTTGGCCAGTTGTAGATTATATTTTATGGAAGTATTCTCTTTGTGTTGTCAGTACCCTGCCTCCAGGCTTTTAGGGAAAGAGGCTGGAGTCACTAATAATGGACTGATTCTTCCAAATGGGATTCATGTTAGCCCTTTGTCTCTCCCTCGCCCCTCTGGATGGCACATGAAAGCACACATTGAAAAGGAGCACTTTTCATTTCCAAACAGACTCCAAGCAATTTCTGTGAAATGGTTGTTATTTTACAACAAACGGGTCCAGCATCACTTACAATATTAATAAAATCATTATGCAAAGTAGTGGCTTTTCAAGTCGACTGATAATTTTATCTTTTCTTTTAGACATCAAAAAGAACCAATTCCTACTACTAATTTTAAAACGTATCCCCCACCAGGTCTTCATTGGAAATTCTAACAGCTTATGCATTTTAGTCCCTGATGGAAACATGTTGCATCTATATTTGTTTATTCATTCATTTGCTCATTTATTTACTCATATACCCAAGAGACACCCTTTAGTGAGAACTATGATTCTATGGGCGCTGTATCAGCTCCTTCATAATTTATTAAATACTAAGAAATTACTACGTGTCAGTCACCATCCTAGGTTCCATGAATCAAAAAACCATCCTGTATAAGTTCATAGGGGAAGAAAAATTAAGCTGAATAAAAGTTATAGTGGGGAACTAAAGACAGAAATGGACAATAATTCCTGGGGTATGAAAAACACCAGGCCTTATAAAGGACTTCTGAAAGGGTTAGGTGTTGATCTAACTTCCAATAACTGAAAAATAAAACAAATAACAATATCATATACAATGAAAATTTCAGACTTTAGCAGGAGAGGACCAAAAAATTAAAGAGAACTTGTCTTTGAGCAAGAAAACTAATCATTTGCTGGAGTGGAAGCGCAGTCAGATAAAAAGTATAGGAGGTGGTGCGATGGAGAGCTAGAACCTAGCCCCAGGTATGGTCAGGGAAGCGGATTTTTCTAAGAAGGGACTCTAGTCTCTAGGAAGAGGTCACTGCCTGTCATAGTCCCCCTACAGCAGGGAACCATTGATAACACATACTCTTGTCTTAAGTGGCTAATGGGTTAACAGAATTACCAAAGGACTCCGGCATCTGAGGGCCATTCTAATTCCAGGTCATCTGTCACCTCGATACAGCTTCTTAGGAGGACTCCAGCACTGTTTTTTAATAGGTGAAAAAGGCTGAAGACACCTTCCTTAGGTGGGAAAGTTGACCAACCTTATCCATAATAGCATGTTGCCCGTACCCAATGACACAGAATGTACAACGGAGTAGATTGGGGCCCTTTAGGCCAGGTATATTTTTAAAGTTTTGAGGTCTACAAGTTATGTCTTTGTCTTTTTTGTTCTCTGATGCATTCCCGAGAGACTTGAACAGTCTCTGGCATTAGAGAGTCGTTCAAGAAGTTTTTGTTAAATTGAACTGAATCTTATTTTTCATTGACATTTAGAAAAATATTCCTTCCTGGCTCTCCTTCTCACTTTTAGACTCCTCCTTCTTGATCACCTTTGCCAACCCCTCTTTCTGCATTACATTTATTAATAACCTACTGAGGCAGCAACTACTATTACTCCTAGTTTGCATATGAGGAAACTGAGACTTAACTAGGTTTCTGGCTTATGATCACACCACTAGTATCTTGGTTTGAATCCAGATCAGTCTGACTCCTGTGTCTGCACTGATATCTACTCTGCTGTTTCACCAATTAGATTGAATCAGATTATAAGGAATCTTGGAGACTGTTCTAATAAAAATAATAATATTAATATTATAATAACTAACACATATAGTTCTTACACTGTGCTGACACAATTCTAAAGTTTCACGTATATTAAACTCTTTAATCTTCAAAGAGTCCTATTAGGTAAGTACTATTATCTCGTTTTATAAATGAGAAAATCAGGGTGCAATTTCTTAAGAGTGTTCAGCAATTGGCCTCCATTCTGTCAGCCATTAGAAGCTCAAACATATCCTTAAGAAGGGGGGTGACATGACCTTGTTCGATTTCTATAAAAATATAAATTCTAGGAATATGGAGGATAGATTGAAGGGATTATTTTGTACACAGAAATCTGTTGGTAGGCTGATAAGGACAATCTAGATTAAAATGATAAATGCCTGAGTAAAGGTTGTGGCAAAAAAATGATGGAGGAAAGGAATGTCTGAAGTCATTGATCAGATATTATCATCAAGGCTTGGTAACTGGTTTGATGTAGATGGTTGGGAAGCAAAGGAAGGGTGTTATTGCAGTTCTTCGCATGGGAGACTTTATAGTGTGTTTGGCTACGTTCTAAAATTTGGATATTTAGCATTTCAGACTGGCCTTGTGCCCTATTAATCTTAATTAACTGGGTTCATCTGGAAAAGCAGTTCCCCTGCCAGTATGGCACCACGGCCTCTTTTGCTTTCTCCAGCTGATGCTTGCTGTGCTGCCACCTTTTCCCTGCAGCTTCATTCTGGCCCAGGGAAGAGTGTTTAGGCTGCTGGCTCACTGGCTATTGCTGTTCAGTGACATGGCAACAGTCTTCCCCTTCTGCCAGACAACAGCTGCTGCCTTGCTGGGGAGATAAGAACTTAAAACTGTTCTTGGCTTCATCTTCAGCTCCTTCACAGCATTGAACTCATAGAGTTTATACTCAACCCCACCCTCCACACCCCACTTCCACTTCCTTGACTGATACGACAAGATTGCTACCATTAACTGCTGGCAAACATGACTTTTCTAGTGAGTTCCTTCTTCATGCCTTTTGAAATGGCTGTCCAATTTTGTAAGTTAACAAATATGGATTGGGTATCCATTAGGACCATGACAGACTTACATGAGATGCTGTGGATACAAAGATAAATAAGGCTTATCATGATCTTAAGGATCTCCCAGGCTGATGGGGTAATCAAGGAATAAAGTCATAATTTAGACAGAGTGTGATATGTGCAATAGCAAGAAGTATAGGATGTGCTGGGAGCACAGAAGAGGGAGGTACTATGAATAGCTGATATTGGTTGAGTGGTGGAGGGGACTGTCAAGAAAAGCTTTCCAGAGTACCCAGATATCCAAGATGAGGTAACAATGATGAGGAAAATGTGCTTGGGTAAGAACATAAGTGTTACGGTGGGGCAGGGTCTATAGGGTGAAAGAACTTATATTCAGAATCAAGAAATAGTGCTGCTAGTTCAGAAACCAACAAACAGTTCCATATGTCTATAGAGTACAGGTGGCTGAGGATGGCGGCAGGTTTTGGGGAATGTTGTGTGATGAGGCTGGAGGGAGAGAAGAGTGATAATTAAGATCAACAGGCTTGAATATCATGATTTAGAGTTTGGAATTGATCCACAAGATGTTAGGAAAACTTTAATGGGGTGTGATGTTGTCAGACATGCTTTTTAGAGGTTATTCTGCTGCAATGTGGAAGTCAGATTGGAAGAGTCAAGGTGAGGGTGGGGAATTCTGAAGCTATGGCAGCCAGTCAACCAAGAGCTATGGAAAATTATATAAAGGAAGTAACACTGGGAAAAGCATGGAGTGAGCAGATTCAAGGGATTTATAAGAAGGTGGATTTGATGAGAATTGCTGATTTAATGGATTGGAAATAAAAATGGAGGCTGACAGTGTGTCTAGCTTATTTCTTGAGCAACACAGCAGCTTGACCCTGTCTTGGAAAATAAGTTCCATGAAATATACTCAATCATATTTTCACATTATGTCCTGAATTATGAAATTTAATTTCCCTCCAAATCCTTGTTTGGGAGTTTCTTCTTGGACTAATGTCCTCCAATAACATTAAGTATACTTTTGAACCAGGAAGGAGGCTCTGTCATTGACAAAAATCAAGCATCCTGATGGGTTTTGATGGATACTCAGTGGCCACAGGAGCCCTTGTTCCTTACAATTCAGGAAACTCTTCAATGTACAGTGCTTTGAAAAGCACAGCTATCTCCCTTAGGAGTGGATTATGTAGGTTTTGACACATCTCTATGATGAGAAGAAATAATTCTAAAAGCCTACTAAATCTCTCCCGCAAGACACCTATCAGCTAACTGAATAATCAGTCACTATACTTTTTCTCCTCAAATGAAATGTCATCCATATTTCAGATACTACCTAAAGTCCCACCACATCTGTAAAGCCATACCCAGCAATACCAGCAGCCTTTGGCTCCTTCTTATCTCTCTTAGTGTCAGTACCATATCCATTTTTGTTCATCTGTTTCACAAACTAAAGGATTTATTGAGCTCCTCCATATGTCAGATACTGGTCTAGCCCTTCTGAATATAGCAGGGAATAGAATAAAGTACCTGTACTCATGGAACTTACATTTGATGGGAGAAGAAAGACAGTGAGCAAGTAAACCAATAAATGAACCAGATAATTTCAGAGATTGAAGTGGTATGAAGAAAATAAAAAAGAAAAAGTGTTATTGGGGCTGGAAAGGGCTAGGGAATTTAGAATGGTCAATATGGAAGCCCTTATTGAATCTTGAGTGAGCAGAAATAGAAGCCAGCCATGCCATTGCTTTGAGTTAATGCTCTCTGGACAGAAGTTCTAAGGAAGGAACAAGTTTGGCTTATCCAGTGTAGATTAATGCTCCAGTGTGTCGGGAGCATAATTTTTATCCAGTTGACTTATTTTATTTTCTACTTTTCCATATCTGCGCTCTGTGGGTTTCCAGGCTAATTGGATTATTTGCATACATATTGTTTCTTGCTATAATCCTACACTCCTCGAGGGTAAGGGTACACAATATACCTCATCTGTTTTCCACACAGCTTCAAGCACAATGTTGGGAACATTACTAGGTGCTCAATAAATTCCTGCTAAAATCAATTGAATTTCCAGTAATAAGATGGATTTTCATAATAGAAAGAGTAAATAAAAGAAATATCTACTGAACAACACATTGACACTATAACAAAGGATCAAAAACAGTTTATAAATTGCTCCCCAAAGATTTGAAGGATACACTTTCAAGTTAGTGATTGTCATCCTCCAATTTGTTAAAGAGCAATCTGAGTTGAGAAAGTCATTTTCCATGACATCTTTGAGAGAGAGAAGTTTGTCAGGATATAGCTTTGGTAATTACACATTTTTTGCATTTCATGCCGAAAGATAAGAGCAGGAAAGAAAAGAAAATTTATTTTCTGTATTTAACACCTACCGTGTTTCCCTGAAAATAAGACCTAGCAGGACAATCAGCTCTAATACATCTGTTGGAGCAAAAATTAATGTAAGAAAATAATATTAATATAAATCTTTAATATAATAGAATACAATATAACATAATATAATACCAGGTCTTATATTAATTTTTTGCTCCAAAAGATGCATTAGAGCTGATTGCCAGCTAGGTCATATTTTTGGGGAAACACGGTAACTCTCTGGGGCTAAAGGCAGGGAGAGGAGCAGATCTTAGAACTCTTGAGTCCAAGAGGGAGTTAATAGAGAGAAAGGAAATCTGAACAATAATAAGCAGAAGGAGAGGAGATACTGGTGAAAGAGTGGATCCAAGGCCAGAGGACATGATATGTAAGTTGAGTCAGACACAAAATAAAAAATAACAGGAGAGTGGGAAGATGGGGACTGGCTAGACCCAAAGCAGGCAGGTTCTGGGTGCTGAGGATCATCTTGGAAGTAAACAACCGGATGCCCAATTAGAGTCAAAGCATCATTTTTATCCACATTCTTTGGCAGACTCAAGGATGCACATTCTGTTCAGAACAGCTCACGAAGTGATGCTTTATTTCATGTCCTTATCTATGCTGATAAGGCATCACATTTCTCTGTTTCAAAGACCTTTATGGCTATGACTCTGCTGCCATGGTGACACATAGGAGTGCAGCATTATTTAAACCTACTCCATCTTGAGAATCGTGATCTTGAAGTTTTTTCCCTTTCTTCATCCAAGTCTTCTTTCCTCACTTCTTTAGCCCAGTATTTCCCCCATATTGCCCCCATTCATTCATTAATTTAACAAATATTTTAAAAGCCTACTATACATCAGATACTGTTACAGGTGGTGAATATATAGTGGTGAAATAGATATAGCCCTTCCCATAAAAGAACAGACAGTTCATAGGAAAGAACAATGCATATATATAACCTTTACATAAGAAAGGATGCTCTACTTCACTCATAATCAGAGAGATGCAAACAAAACACTACACCAAGGTACCATTTTCTCTTTTCAGATTGGCAAAAAATTTCCTATTGGCAAGACTGAGGGGGAAGAGCATTTTTACACATGGCTGGTGGAAGTATAAATTGGTATACTCACTATGGGGGACAATTTGATGTTATCTATCAAAATTATAAATGTATGAGGTCTGACAATTAAGTTTGCGAACTCATCCTAGAAAAAGTGCTACACACCTCATTGCTGAATATCACTATGGTCACCTTTGAAGTACTCCCCTTGGGAAGCTATGCACTGATGCCAGCACCTAGTCCACCTTCAAAGCAATTTTGGAATTCTTTTTCTGGAATGGCCATCAGAGCTGTCATCATGTTATCCTTGATGTCCTGAATGTCATCAAAATGTCTTCCATTCAATATTTCCTTTAGCTTCAGGTAAAGAAAGAAGTCATTGGGGGCTTGATCAGGTGAGTAGGGAGGGTGTTCCAATACAGTTATTTGTTTGCTGGCTAAAAACTCCCTCACAGACAGTATCCTGTGGGCTGATACATTGTTGTGATGCAAGAGTCATGAATTGTTGGCGAAATGTTCAAGTTGAAAGAAAATGGATTTTTTTGTTGTCTTCCAATGCTCAGCCAGTTCTTCTAGTCCCTTCTCTGTTCTGGCTTTATTTGCCTCCCACCCACCAGCGTGCCATGATCAACAGTAAAAATGCTCCCTTATCTTCCTGCTGCTCCCTTTTGCCAGTCTTCATCCTTAAACAAATTTCACTATTCATCTTCTTTTCTCTGGTGGCAGTGCTAAAAGATGGGCCCATAAGCCCAATGCTGAGCCCCACCGCAAATTTGTGTTCCCCATGTCCTGGGACTCTTGCGTGCCACATGGTGCCTAATTGATGCTTATAAGTGTTCATTGACTTCATTTCCCTCCTATAAGTCTTTTCAAATACTTGAAGACAAGCAATTAGATTTTTGATTGGGTTTAGGAGGATAAAACGTGTTTTGCAAGTGCATAAAACTGAAATAGATCACAAGGGGGTAAAAATGACAACTGCATGGTGAAGTGTATCTAATACCAACTTTCAATGGAGTCCTCTTCATTAATGAGGTCCTTCATTTGTACAGTCACTAGAAAAGTAAAAAAAAGGGCCTCTTTTCTCTTGTAGTCTACTTTCAAAGGTACTGCCTTCTCATTATGAATAATCAAATAACCACTGTAAAAGAAGGGCAAACTTCAAATGACTAACTTTTAGCTTTTAAGGCCTACTATTCAAGTGAAGAGTAAAATATTCCTTTTATAAAACTGATGTTATGATTTCACTTGGATAATTTAATACTTTGAAAAACGGCAATGCTCTTGTTCAATCTCTGGTTCACGAATCTTTTTGAGGAGTCTCCTTGCTGAGAACATTCCAAGGTTTGTTTTTTAATGTTTTCTGAGAGAGTTGATGCAATCAAGTAGGATATTATATATGTGTTTTAGATATGTGTTTCCCATGAAATTACAACACAAATTTCAGACAGAAACCACAATGACTTAGTGTAATATTTGTTTTGTACTAATAGGTAATCAATACATTTTTATTAAGGTATATCAATTCTAGTGTTCATTGTAAATACAGTGCAATGATCAAAGTCTTTGGAATTAAATGATGCAGGTTTTTGTCATAGCTCCAACTACTGCAGGATACATAACCTTGTAGATACCTGCGGACAGTCTATGGGTATCCCTACTCTTTCTCCTGTACGTGAATCCTAGTGAGAAGGGTTTTAACAGGGCTAGGAACGCATGATATGAGACCAATATCACTGCTACTATTTAACTGAAAGTCCTGGCCAATGCTGTGAGGAAAGAAAAAGAAACAAGAGAAATGAAGATTGGAAGGAAAGAGTTAAAGAACAAAAATAATAGAACCTGACAAAGTATTAGTACTAATAAAAGAGTTTAGTAAGGTAACTAAATACAAGACCAAAGTACAAAATTAATAGCAGTTTCTACGAAAGCAATAAGCCACCAGAAAATGTAATTAAAATAAAAACCATCCACAATAACAACAGTGTAAAGAATTGTAACTTTAAAAGGAATACACAAGACTTTTGAGAAGACAATCTTAAAACTTGAATAAAAGAGAGAAAGACGTTCTGCATGAAGAATATTTTATGCTCTTGGATGGTTTTATCCTTCAAGAAAATGTAAATTCTCCCCCAGATTAATCCACACATATGCAATCCCAACAAAATCTCAGTTGACTGTTTTGAAGAACTAAGTAAACTTAGTCTAAAATTTACATGAAATAATAAATGTTCCCAAACAATCAAGACAACATTAAACACCATATTAAGAAAGAAGGGCTTATTCTGTTGATACTGAAACACAGCACCAAGCTGTGGTCAGCGGTCACTGCTCCCTGACTTAATCTACAAAGTTAGATAATCACAATTAAATCCGACAGGGTTTTTTGTTGTTGTTTGTTTTGCTGTGTTGTGTATGTGAACGGTGATGCACTGATTCTAAAATACGTATGAAAGAGCAATAAGCAAAGAATAATCACGATATGCCTGATGAATAAAGACTGTGGGTGTGTGGCAGGCAAAAATGTCGAAACTTATTATGAAGCTTTAGTAATTAAGATAGTGTGTCATTATTGCAAAGATAGACAAATTGATCAATGGAGCAGAACTTAGAACTCCTCAAGCAGACTGACAGCTATACGGAAATCTAATAACAGACATGGCACTACATAACAGGGAGGAGAGGATGGATGTTGTAATAAATGGTGGTGGGAGAGTCCTTCATATGGACAAAAATGACATTGAGGTTTTAAGGAATATAATAGCCAAAAATCAATTCCATGTGGATTATAGATAAATGTGAAAGACAAAACTACGAAGCTTGTAAAAGATAATAGAGGTAATATACTTGCAATCTTGGAATAAAGAAGGGTACTTTAAAAACATAAAGCATAAACAAAATTATTGATAGATTTGATTGCATTTTTAAGAAATTCTCTTAATCAAAAATGGCCTTAAAAAAATGAAAAGAGAAGCTACACACTGTAGACAATATTAACTGCTATAGTAGTCAATGGACCAGGGACTAGGATTTATATCTATAATCTAATCTATATCTATCATCATCTATATCTACATCATCTACATCTTGGTAAGAACTTGAAACTTTGGTCCTAGGTTTTATCTCTTGTTTTGCTAAATTAAGTTTGGCTGTAACACAAACAAGCAAACAAAAACAAAGCAAATTGGGAGCAAATGCCAGGCCCCCTCTCTATACAGGATCACTAAGTAAAGTCAGGGACCTAATGAGAAATGTCAAGTATTAGTAATTTCAAAAATAAATTAGAAATTTGGGGTATCAAATTGTACTCGTCTGTCCTTAGGGGATGACATTGGGATCGTTAACTAAAAGGGGACAAAAAGAGATTTGGAGTGATTTATGTAATAAGTCATTTCAAAAGATAAAAACGATAGCTTTTTCAATGTCATAGAAGAAAATATATGTTTTATGTAGTCTTCCGTCAAATGAGAATTTAGCAACTTATCTCTACAAGGAAAAACAATTGATTTCCAAATCTCGGGAACTTGATTTCCAAATATCATAAACTAAATTTTGCCCAAATGTACATTTGTTTGTGTCTCTGTCTTACCTCTTCCCTCATAACCTTACTTTTATGTATGATGTGCCTCGATTATGCTCATTTTGAATCCTGATAGCGTTGTGCATAGGATGGAAGAAAGACAAAACCGTGTGTTTGTTAATGACCTGGCTCCAGGATGAGAAAGAAAAATGTTTTTATGTTTTGTGTATTTTCTATGATCAAAAATGTGATTTTTCCAGCTTTTATAGTCCTATGGAAGTACATTTTCCATAAGGGGCAAATACACTTGCATTCTGTCCTCACTGAGATGATCTGTTGATTCTGATCAACCCCAGGTCCCACATCTGGCAGAGAATTATTCAGATGCTTGCCTTGATTTCAGGCTGCGCCTAACACAGGAAAACTCAACACTAAGCTATCACCCTGAAAATCACTCCCGTCTCCGATTTATTCACCAGCTCGCTGATCCCTAATCCACCATTCTATGGTGGTGCATAATCAACGCATATTCTTCTCCATTACTGCCATAGAATGTCAATGCTGTAATCTGTTTGCAATTAGAACCACTCCAAAAATCCATCTTTTCTTTATCCCCTTTCCTCATAACTTTACAGAATAAACATGCCAGTATTATTTTCTCCCACAAACAGAAATCAATCTATACCAAATACCCTGATGTAATATATATTAGCTTGTCACCAAGCACAAAATTTATATTTACTTAAAGATGTGTTGCTCCACACAAAGCTTCTCAGATCTGCAGTAAATAAAAATGCATGCCTGTTGAGTCATTAAAAAAATAGAATCATTCTGAGAAATATAATCCACTTACACAACGAAAAGTAATAGGATGAATGTACCATATGCCAATAGTGGTGTGCCTCGAAGAATAATGAGCTCCACTTTGGTGAGCTTGCTTTAAAGTTCATTGACATTATAGCCAATATATTTACTGCTAGCTTGTGAACAAAGCTCTAGTCCAGGGTTTGTGAATAATGGCGTCAAAGAAAGAAGTGGCAGAAAGATGCTGTGTGCAATTAAGCATTGTTATTTTTTTAAGTGTGGCAAACGTCCTTGCTAATTTCATTTTTTTTCTTTCTGTTTGCTTTGGAGAAATTTAACTTAAAAATTTCATAAATAAAAGGTTGTTTTAATAATTAATCCTGACATATCAACCTCAAGGCAAATCAAACCATTTATAAGAAATCCCTTTATGCTTTTAATTTAGATTACACAAGCTCTTTTAAGGGGTTCTCTCTTTGAAGATGTCTATTAAAAATAGCAGGACATAACATGTTATTTTTCTACAGCCATTTGTATTATTTTTACACTCTGCTAGAATGGTGTGTATAGTAGGAGAAGTATAAATGTTGCTTCTGAGAAAAAAGTATTAAACTTATAACATGTTGTATTTTCTCTATTAGAGCTTATGTAGTTTAGTAACTAGATTTCTGTTTTTAAATTGCAGTTTCAAATAACCCAAAGCAGAAGTTAGCATAGGATAGCAAAAATCCAAATGAAAAATTAAATCTAGAGTTGGATACAAGAGATTATGTATTATCTACTCAAAGTATTGTAAAATGTAATTAACTCTTCAGAAAAACAAAAACAAAACAAACCCATAACACACACACACAAAAATCTAATTAGAAAACTAAAAGATTTCCTTAACCACAGGCTTCAAGAAACTAATTATTACAGGAAAACATATTAATGTTAACAATATCCATTTAACCAAGGTGTCTTTTTAAAGTGACATTTACTACAATTACAACAATTAAACTAATGTCAGATTTCCTTCTGAATTAGATTAACTAAAATTTTGCTTTTCTTTGAATATTTCATAAGTGACTTTTCATCAGTCTGTTCTTATTGGAGAGTGGAATACTGTCCTATATTACAGCTCATAAGTTGCTTCTGTATTAAAACTCACATAAGAAGTTAGAAATATTTGAAAGAGTGGATGTCTAAAGTTTTCTATATAGCTTTCATGTGTTCAGCATGCATAAAAGCATCCATTCCCATTTTTTTATTGATAGTCCACTATGCTCCAAAAATTATGCCATGAACAGGGTATACAATGATGTATGAGACATGCCAGGCCCCTGCTTTTAATAAGCTTAAATTCTAGTGGTGGGGGAGAGAGAGCAAATGAGTAAACAAGTCCGAGTAAGTATTACTGGTTATGTTGGGTTTAAGAAGGCAATACGTAGGGTGCTTTGGTAAAGAATAAAAGGTGGAGCCCTACTTAGATTTTGTGAGTAAGGAAGAACTCTAAATTAGTGGCATTTCAGATGAGACTTGAAAGGTAAGAATGATTCAAATGGAGGGGGCACCAAGTAAAATGGTGCGGAGGAAGCGACTTGCTTGTGGTGTTCTGGGGAATCAACAGAAGACCACATGACTGTAGAGTGAGGAGTGAGGGGAGGGCAGAACACATGGAAGAGGAAGAGCTAACTGATGGCCTGATCATGCAGGGTGAGAGTTTGAATGTGATTATTTTATTATTAGAGAACTAGGAAGCCACTGAGGCCTTCTTGCAAGAGTGAGGAGTGATACGAATGAATTTAAGCTTGACACAATTACTCCAGTGATTTTACAGAAAATGTCCTGCGTATAAAAGTGGAAGAGAAAGAGCAGTGAGTAGGTGCTGAAGTGTTCCAGGTGGGGGGTTTGAGCTTGACTTGGAGTGGGGCCAATAGAGACAGAGAGAAATAATGGATATGCCATACCTTCCAAGCAGAATTGACAAGATTTACACCAAAGGCTTGAATATGAATAGTGAAGGCAGGCGCCACAGGTAATTCTCAGGTTTCAGGCGGGTATCTTCTTCACTTGCAAAGGAGAAAGACAAATATTTCCCTTCCTAAGGGTGTAAATTACGTGACATTTATGTTTGGTAAATGGAAATGCCTGAAAATGTAAGATAACTAATGTACTGACAATTTCCTAAGAAATATTACAGACACTTATGTGTTATACTAGGAAGAACAAAAGTACTGTGCGTTTTGATAAACAGGGCATTGGTCTTCAAGTCTACCATTTTCTTTGTTATTTGGCAAATTGCACAATATCTTTCTGTTAAAGTTTTCTTTTCTGTAACATTATGATAATAATGTCAAAATCACCAAACTACAGTAGTGCCTCGGTTTTCGAACATCTCCATTGACGAACATTTTGGTTTACGAACGCCATAAACCCATGTTTAGAAGTAAATGTTTAGGTTTTCGAACACGCCTCGAAAGTCAAACATGTCACATGGCTTCCGCTGAATGCAAGATCCTGAGGCCTAGCTGTCAGCTGTTTTCGAACGTTTCAGAACTCAAACCGTCTTCCAGAATAGATTATGTTCGAAAACTGAGGTACCACTGTATTGTGAAATTCCTACAATAATATATGTGAAAGTATAACAGGGGTACTAGGAGAGAAATAAAGTTTTAAAAATATTTCAATATGGCTTACCTGGCTTCCAAATATATACATTCTATTATGAAGTGATTGTACCAATGACTAACAAGTTTTCATAGTCACTCTTTCAACAAGGAGACAGTCTCTTAATGCCTTACATTAAAACTGAAATGAGAGTAATTAACTTCATTATTTTGTATAGTGAAAAAATTTTGACGAATCCTTTATAAGAATATTATAATAAAACATAATGTCTATATGAATGAAATGTTTTATGCTAGAATGTGTAAAAGTACATCTCGAAAACTAATCAATTATATTGTTTCTAAAATAAAACTTTTCTCTTTTACCTCATTCTAGACACACAATATTTAATGAACAGCCTTACTAACATTTCTTAACTTCACTTGATTTTCAATCTATTGACATTTTCTACTACAAGTTAAAAATAGGAATTAAAACAAAAAACACTCTCTGAAAGCCACAAATTATGATCATCTGAATGAAAAAATAAGTGCGTGTGTGCATATGTAATCCAGGCATAGCAGAATAACATAATTTCAAAAGGAAGAGGTCTTAAAGGGAACATAATTCTATGTTGTACCAAGTCTTTATGAATATAACCCCATTAACTAATTATATTGTATGCTGAAACACATTACTGAAATCTATTATGTGAAATAAAACTTAGTATTAAAGCATAATTTCCACATACTGTGGAGAGTTAATTATTAAATATATTATCCATTGAACCAAAAACACAATATGGATAGTAGTGTTTGTGCAGGGTCCAAGTGTGAATGACAGAAGATAAATGTCATCATCAGTCCATTTCACACAGGTAAAATCATTTTATTAAATTTTACTTCTGTGTCATACCTTTTTGAAAAAGCACAGAAAGTAATATGTTCTTATTGTGTAATGTCAAAAAATGTAGAAAAATAATAACAGTCATCCATGTCCTCACCATTCCATGTTAAATTTTTGTTGTATTTTTTCTAGATATTTTATATGTATTGCTCCTGTATTTTTAATTTATAAAAATTAAAATTTTTTACTGTTTATAAAAATACCAGGGCAGTACATATAGTACATATAAATTTCTATCCTACTTCCCTCACTTCATATTGTATTGAGAAAATTTTTTCATGTAATTTAATATTTTTATTATGATTTTATTTGGTACATAATTGCTTCAGAAGTCCTCTTGGAATTCATTAAATTTATTGATTTATTTGCATGAAACTAATATCTTCATAAAGAACATTATTCCTATCCAGGCATATACCAGTTTTTTTCTCTGCTTCAATCTTCTGTTTTAATCTCAATGGCATCCTATTCCACTCACATTTCTTATTTAATTCATTGCTAGGGTTCTCCTTGCTGTGTGAATAAGAGCTCTTATTCTATTCTAACTTTTTAAGTGCTTATTGCTAGTAAAGAGAAAAAGTTATTCTTTTTTTTTTGTATTTATTTTGTCAGCAGCCACTAGTTGACTTTCTTGGGGTTTGAGGTAGAAAAATGCATCATAGGCAAATAAGAAATGTTTTTACTCTTTTCGGATATTTGTATCTCATATACTATTCTTGACTTATTGCATTAGCAATAGTTCCTAGAATAATGTTAAATTATGGCTGTGATAGCAAGTATCCTTGGTATTGGGATTAATGATAATTCTGCTGTTTCACTGTTGAATATGATATTGCCTGCTATCTTTATATAGTTATTCTTTATCTTATTAAATAAATTTCTTTCTTACTTTACCTACAAGAATTCATACATTCAAATCAAGAAAAGTTGTTAGATTTTAGCAAAAGATCAGCATTTCTCTAGATGCTCATGTACTATCTTACCTGTGATCTATAACAATAATGTTAAGAGTAAAAATGGCCAAAATATATTGATAGTTAGTAATGTCTAGGTACTGAGCTAAGCATTACTAAAAATATCACATTTAATCTTTATAACTATGCTATTAGGTAAATACTAGTATCTCCAACTAATACTGATTGAATCCTGAGTTTCTAAGAATAAAGTATGCTTGCATTTGGGAAATAATAAACCCTACTTGTTTGTAGTGAATTATTTGTGTATTATATTACTTGTCTCTATTTACTAGTACATTATCTAAGATTTTTACGTTTATAGTGATATAGACATTTGTTAAAAGCATTAGAGACACTTGATTTTAATCACAACCCTATGAGCAAAATATAATAATCTCCATTTCCAGGTGAAGGAATGGGGGCAAAATGAGGGCACAAAGAGGTAGAGAGGTAAAGTTGCATAGCTAGTAAATAATGAAGCGGACATTTGAACCCAGGTAGTAGGAAAGAACGAAAAAAAGTAAAAACTTGTGAAAAGCTCAGTGTTATGGATTTCATGTTTGTGTCCCCCACATGTATTGAAACCTTGATATGCAATCGGATGATATTTGAGATGGGGGTCTTTGGGAGGTAATTAGATCATAAGGGTGGGCCCTCGTGATGCGATTAGTGCATTTATAAGAAGTGATGTGATATAAGAGAGGTTGCTTCCTCTCCTCTCTTTCCATACTATGTAAGGATGCAATGAGAATGCAGTGTTTACAAGCTAGGAAGTGGGCTCTCGCCAGACACTGAATCTGCTGGCATTTTGATATTGGACTTCCCAGTTTCCCAAACTACGAGAAATAAATGTTATATAAACCACTCAGTCTATAGTATTGTTATAGCAGCCTGAACTAAGGTACTCAGAAAGAAAAATACATACAAAATACAGCATACGGGATCATTAATAGCATGGAATGTGGAGCTACTGTTTTTTTTCTTATGGATCTGTAGGAATTATTTATGTATTTTGGATATTAGTTCTTAGTTGGTTTTATGAAGTGTAATAATATTCTCCCACGTTTGGCTTGCCCTTTTACTGTTTTAAGTGACTTTGATGAATAAAAGTTTTAAATTTTAGTACAATTAGGTACATTTTGTGTCCTGTTTAAGTTTTGTTTTTTTTGCCTATTTCAAGTCATGAAGATGGTCTCTATGTTTTCCTCTGAAAGCTTATTTCTTCCCTCTCACATTTTGTTCTATAAGCCATCAAAACTGTTTTTCTATGAATGATACGAAGTGAGATTAAAGATTATTTTTTTCTATATGGATATCTTATTGGTCCTGCATCAGTTATCAAAAAAGACCATCCATTCTTTTCTGCATTATAGTGTTAAGTTTTGTCATAAATCAAGTGAGCCTATATTTGCAAATCTGTTACTGGATTCTCTATTCTTTCCTTTCACCAGCACCACACTGTGTTAATTACTGTAGCTTTATACAAAGGCATAATTCCAGATAATGTAAGTCCTTCTACTCTGTTTTCCTTCTTCAAGATTACTTTGGATATTCTTGATCTTCTCATTTCCATGTAAGTATTAGAATCAACTTAACAATTTTCACACACATATATAAACATCTTCTTTCATTTTACTTGGGATTAAACTAAACTGATTTCACAGTTGAATCTGAGGAAAATTGATACCTTAGCAAAATTCAGTCTCCAATTTATGAATGTGGTATATTCCTCCATTTCTTAGGTCTTTTTAAATTCTCTCAATGTTGTTTTGTCATTTTCAGTGTAGAGGTCTTGCATTTCTTTTGTTTTAAATTAGCCTTGTATACAGTGACCTTGCTTAATTTGCTTTTTAAGTCTAATGGTTTATTTATAAATTAAGGTTTTTCTCCATGTAATTATGTCACTTGAAAATAATTAGTTTTATTTTCCTTTCCAATTTTTATGCATGTTAATTCTTTTTCTTGCTTTATTGTACCATCTAGAACGTTCATTACAATGCTGAAAAGAAATTGATTGTCTTGTCTTTTTTTTTGTTTTCAGGGTAAAACTTTCAATCATTCATTATTAAGTATCATGTTTACTGATGATGTGCTGCAGATAATATTTATTAGAGTTTTATTCCAAATGTGGAAAGAGTTGATTAGTGTTGAATTATTTGGAATGCTTTTTCTGTGTCTACTGACATGATTATATGTATTTTTTCCTTTTTCTGTTAATGTGGTCAGTTATACTAATTAATTTTTGAATTTTAAATAACTCCTGTGTACCTGAAATAAACCCCACTTAGTCATGATTCAGTATTATCTTTATATATCACTAGATTCCATTAGCAAATATTTGTTTAGCATTTTCCATTGATATTCATAAGATATTTTGGGCTACTATTATCCTTTCCTTTCTTTTATCAAAGTTATTCTAGTTTCAAGAAATGACTTAGAAAATGTTTCCCCTTTTTCTATTTTCTGGATGGGAGAGTTTTTAATAAGATTGGTGTATTTGTCCTTAAATGTTTGGAAGAATTAATTGGTGAAACCACCTGGGACAGTTCTTTGTTTGGTTTACTAAGTTTCTATATGGGAATGTCTTTAATGATGGATTCAATTTATTTAATAGATATTAGACTATTTAAAATTTCCCTTTCTTTGTCAGTTTTATTAAGTTGTATTTTCTAAAGAATTTGTCCATTTCATCTAAATTGTCAAATTTATCTTAAAGACATTCATAATATTCCCTTATTTTCTTTTTAATTGTGTATTTCTGGACTGATGTCCCCTATTTCATTGTTGATAATTTATGCTTTTTAGCTTTTTTTCCCCTTGAGTAGTCTTGTTAGGAGTTTATTAACTTCATTAATATTTTCAAAGTACTGACTTTGGGCTTTATTGTATGACTTCCTTTATTGTATGTCTCTGTTAAAAATTGTCTCTTTTCATTTGCTTCATTTTTAAATGTAACTCTTACAAATCCTTATACCGAACTCTCTAATAAGAAGTGTAAAACTCCCTTCAGTGTGGTAAAATACTTCAGATAATTTATTTCTTCCTGTTTTCCCTTAGAAATTCTCTCCTCCTGGACCTCATTCTGCTTCAACATAGAACAGTTGATCTAGGATTGCTACCCTCCTCTTAGTCTAGGAATTCCCTTCACCATCATCCCTGGACTGCTCTGCATCACTGTTCTGTGAACTTATTTTGGCTTGGAGCTCACATATTTTTTCTTTATCGACTTATTCATATTTGTAGAACATTTTCTGGTAGCTACTTAAAAATGGGTTAGTTAAAGGTAAACATTTTCGGAGTTTTTATGTCTGAAAATGTATTTATTTACCCTCAGACTTATAATGCATGAAAATGTCTATCAGTAGCCAAAAACAAAAAGTAAGTCTGGGTACAAGCTTTGGTGTTCCATTGACTTTGGACCAGTAAATGTTAAGTGGCTTGTTTATCAAAGTTAACATGTAAGTAATTCTGTTAGAAAATATTTACAAAATATGTAATGAAAGAGGTGGCTTGTCCATACTGTACGAAGAGCATCTAAAAATCAATAAGAAAAAGGTGAACTAACTAAAAGAAATGGGGGAAAAAAAATAACAGAAAAAGAACAAGTCATTTTGGTCAAAAAAAAACATTTGCAAATTACTCAGCATCCTTAATAATCAAATAAATCCAAATAAAACCAAAAATAAGATCTATTTTGGCCTTAAAATTAGCATAATATTTAAAAATTGATAGTACCAGTACTTATAAGGGTACTGTTATTTCAGTACAAAACAGAAATAGCAGAAAAGTTGATCACTACAAAAATAGTTAAAAATATGAGAAAATTCTTATAATGGATTACTTATGTGCAGCCACAAAAAAAGAAAAAAAGGAAGAATGAAAGAGATAAAATGTTGCTAACATGAAAAGATGTTTAAGGTAATTGATAATTATAAAAATCAAGTTGTCGGACAATCACATAATATATCATTTTCAAATAATAATAAATTATATTATGTGGAGAAAAGCATCAAATAAATAGATACCCAACTTGTATCTTTGGGAGTGATAGTCACTTTTATGATAATATTTCCAATAAAGTTTGAATTTTATATAGTTATACATTTGTGATCTAAAAAAATATGTGATATTAAAAAATAACAACAAAAGTGATTTCTAGGTCTTCATTGATAACCTTTTCTAGCATTTAAGTCCTTCCTGAGAAGATTTGTTTTCTTTTTTACTGTTTCAGGGTAAGCATGTATGCTGTTACTTTTTTTAAAAAAATGGAATTTAGATGAGAACAATTGATTGTGTCTTCATTAGCTATTTGACAGCAATTATATCACAACTCCTTTAACCTTTAGTTTGAATATTTCATATTTCATGATTTCAAAGAAAGGTGACAAAATAACTTATTTTAAGAAACTATAATATTTAACCTAAGTATTTTAGGTATTAAATTATCTTTTTACTTTCAAGTATGTACTAGAATAGAAAATACCTTAAGAACTAGTCTGGATTTCCCTAATAGTTAATTTCGCTCTTTAAGTAATATTGGCCTAAATCTAACTGCAAGTGAGAATTGGGCAGTAAAATTACTTCCTCAGGCAAAAGCCCATTTAACTCTTTGAGGGCAGGGATTATAATATATAACTTGAAATGTATACCTTACAGATACTTTCAAAAATAAGCAATAGCAAATAAAAGAATATATATTACAAATTATGTTATATATATATATATTCCTTGTGTGCAAATATATCATAGAAATTATTTTTGCACTTCTTAAATTCATTGTCCTGGTTGTTCCATTTTGGTGAAATTATCATGTTGTAATACTTTTCCCACGGACCAAGAAATTTGTTGAATGGCCAATGTATTTTTTTCTTCCGATTGTAAAAGTCTGTTCATCCTTCTTCAGAAATAACTGCTGCTAGACTTCAAATTTAAATATTTATGAGGAGTGAAATTTAAAACATGTTCTATTGTGGAAGGGAGCACTCACTCTTGCTTGATTTGTCTCATGGGACCTAGGAAGCACTTCTCTCCCCTTGTTTTCTCATCTAATTTGTACAGATACAAATTTCATTAATATTTAAACCTAAATATTAAAAGAAACAAAATCCCAAACACAAAGCCTTTGATGTGGAATGTTTCTTTACAGATCTCTGCTTGCCAGGCTCGTTGTCAGCACTGTAACTTGACAAAACCATCAATTGCGACTAGAAATCGTCCACTGGAACTCAACATAGTCCTCTGGGGGGTCATGTGATACAAACATGGGGTAACAACTGGGAGGCCAACCATTCAAAAGAGAGACTTGAAAGTAGCTTGAGTCCAAACTGTGAAGAACAATTTCGATCTCAAGCACTTCTTAGACGTGAAGAGAACAAACTGAATGAACCCTACAGGCAAGTAGTCTAGGATCAGTTTCTAGAAAATGAGAAGGTAGTAAACCAGGAGTAGACAGCAGGCTGAGGGTGAAGTCCCAGAGTCCAATAAAAAAGGGCAAGATCAAATAGCTCAGAAAATTTATAATTGCTCAGATTTCCTCTGATGCTCTGTTCCAAAGGCTTACGATGTGGACATCTCTGCTCTAGATGTGGGGTATAGCAGTAAACATAAGACGCGCAAGCTCTGTCTTAGTGGAATAAATGCACTAGCAAGAACGCTTGACATCAAACAAATAATTATAAAGTTTATAATTATTTGTAATTATATGACAGTACTGTGATAAAGAAAGGAAGGATAGAAGGAAGGAAGGAAGGAAGGAAAGAAAAAAGGAAGGGAAAACAGGGTGCTATGAAAACAAAACAGTTGGACCGAACTTTGGCTGCAGGATCAGAGAAAGTGTCCCTAGAAAAGAGTTATTTAAACTGAGATCTGAAGCACAATTAAGCAGTAGTTGGTTCAGAAAGGAAGGAATGGACATTTCAGGAAGAGAATGTTCCAATGCTTCCTGTCTAAATAGCTAAGAGTTGGAACAGTCTTACAGAGCTGTAGACATTCCATTGGTATTTGTCATATTGTACTTTGTGTGTCTTGCTTGACAAAGAGTGAACTCCTGGAAAAGGGGTGTGTGTCTTAGTCATTGTTGAATCTTCAGCACCTAGAGCAATGCTTGCATATAGTAGACCTTCAATAAATGTTAAGAGACTGTATAAAATATTTCTGTGAATTGAGGTGGCTTCAAGAATGTTCATTTTCTCTCTGGTAATAAGTCTGAACTTTGGATAAATGTCCATTAAGTAGCAATAATGCCTCAGCTTTATTCTCATTATCCATGTTATTGAGTTTTCCATAGGTATGGTTAAATGATGAAGACACATTACAGAGTCTAATTTTCTATTCATTTATCATCTTTCCATTACAAACTAGATCTCTAATATAGTATCTACGAATAAAATACATTACTTTAAAACAAATTAATTGACAATTTGAAGTGTTATACACCTCAGAGGAACATTTTAAAATATGAAAATATAAAATTTATTAAAACTAAGTATTGATTTTATTGATCATTATCTGAACATTTCCTTAATTGAATTTAGACTTACAAAATCGTATAGAGCAATCTTTTGACAGTGCTATGAATTGTGTCCTTGGGAAAAAGTCCTTGGGAAAAATACACATACACACAGAGTCACATGCATACCCACACACATATAAGTGACTATGTCTTTCTTGTACTTTGTGGTTTCAAAGCTATATGGAATCAGAAACTTTTAAAGAAATTCTCTCTCTCTCTAGCAGTAGGAACCTAATTACTTTCACATTTATCAGAAAAAAAAGATTAAGTGTCTTAGCAATAGTCCTTTTAGTTATTTGACTATATCAATATTCCTTTTTCTCTTAGCTGAACTAGTTAGAGAAATGACAACATATGTAGTGTGAATCACTGGTCCAAATATAAACCTCATGATGGTCTTTGTTTTTTCAAGCATAGATTTCTTGACAGCTTTTAAGATAACAACAACAACAAAAATCCAATTTGAGATGTCCTCCACTTCTCTTATTCTTTCTTTAAACTAAAAATACATTTAAATAGAATATAGGAAGATTTTTAATGGACTCTCAGTTTCTTCCGAATAACATGGATTTCAGAAATCTTCTTTGCTTTTATATTTTTGAAATCTGTATCCCAACAGGTTTTTTTGTTTTTTTTTTTTTTTAAGATAGGATATTGTTTAGTGTACTGAGACTACTTGCAGGTTAAAGTAAACCAGACTTTCAAATTGTTTCCAGTTAAATTTGTCTAAATACTAATTGATTTTCAGAAGGCTTTGTCTTGGCCTTATTCATTTTTGAGTCCTCAGGGCTTAGTGCTGTATCAAGCATACAGTAGATGCTCAATAAATGTTTGTTAAATAAATGAAAGCATGGACTGTGGCTATAAAAAATCCGTTACGATAGCTACATTATTGGAATTTTATGTAGTTCAATTACAATGCTATTTGAGATTCTCAGATAAGAGGTTCTATAAAGACATGTCGTCAATAATTGCATGGGAGTGACAACATATCTGCTGTTCCTTTAATGACTCATATGCCACAGTACAAGTTTCTGTTTCATAATGAAACATTGCATCTTCTAGACAGTATGCGAGACATGATGATTTAAGTGGCTGAGTTTAAAAATAACTTCCAAGCAGCCTCACTAAATTAACATGCTGTAGAATGAGGACGAAGTGAAATGTTTCGTTTTCAAGTTGAAATTATTGATAGCAAGTCTAACCTACTTTTATTGTGCGTAAAGCATTTATATGCTTATAATTTCATTTACTGATTTAAAACAAAATTTTATTACAATAAAGTGCAGGCTAAATGGCTGCTTCTTGTTTTCCTTACGCACTATTTAATTCCATAGCCAGAATGGATAAAAAGTGTCTACTTCTGGTAAGCAAAAATTGGATCTAAGGAAAACCAACAAATACTATACTCAATGTTTATTCACACGAGTAGCACAATTATAACACAAGACCCAAGTGCATTGTAACAAGGGAGGGAAAGGGAAGGAAGCTCACATTTTTTGAACTCCCACTATCTGCTGGTTTTATCTCATTGTTTTAATCTGTTCGGGGTGCTATAACAAAAATGACATAAAGTGGGTGGTTTATAAAGAGCAAACATTTATTTCTCGTAGTTTTGAAGCTGGGAAGTCTGAAATCATGGGACCAGCCGTTTTGGTGTCCGGTGAGAGCCTTCTTCCTGGTTCATAGCCTTCATAGTCTTCTCACTGTGTCTTCACATGGCAGAAGGTACAAGGATCTTTCTAAAGCCTCTTTTATAAGGGCACTAATCCCATTCATGAGGGCTCCACCCTCATGACCTAAGCATCTCTCAAAGGCCCCACACTTTGGGGGTTAGGATTTTAACATGTGAATTTGGGGGAGACACAAATATTTAGACCATAACACTCATAAAATCTTCATGCCCCAAATGCATGGCCAGGTGGGTGGGGCCAGGCCCTAGCTGTAAAGCCCTGGAGCCACAAACTTCCAGGGGCCTCCTGGGGAGAGTGAAGTGTGCATGTTCACTTCTGGAGGCTATCAGATAAAGGGAGGCACCCTGTGGGGCCCCTGCCCTGAGCCAGGACCTGTGTTGACCAAGATGGAGTCACTGGTATGAGCTCCTGGGAGCTAGAACCCATCTTCCGTCTTCCAAGTCCGCACCATCACAATCCTGCCTGGACATGAGATTCACCCTTCTTTTTCCTTGGGTCTTTTTATCCTATGGGTGTCCTGCACCTAGCTGGCTGATGGTTATCACCAAGCAGCAATGTCTCTCTGCTAGAATATTTCAAAGATGTTACATTTACAATGATTTAAACTGAGCTGAGACTCAGGAAACCTCTGCTGAAGTAGCACCTGCAGGTAAAGCTCACACTTATACGGTCCTATGAAGTAAGGATCATTATCACTGTTCAGTAGATAAGGAAACTAAAGATATGAAGTAACCTGTCCGTGTTCACACAGCTGGGAAGCAGAAGAGCCACAATTTAAATCTGAAGACAGCTGTTTCTCTGTGATAGCATCCTGTCCACACCACGTCATTAAAGGGGAGCCTTGCTCCATTCATTACACAACATGAAAATAGGTGGGGGATCCTCCTATGTCTAGCTAAGGCCATACCAAATTGAAAAGCTCGTTTCAACCCTACTTACAAATGTTAAGGGACTCTTCATTACTCTGGAATATTGAGAAAGAAGGTGGGATTAAGAACCAACATTTTGCCAAGACAGCATGGCCTCCCACCTGTGGGAAGAGCATAATGATGTGAGTACTGATGAAGTGACTCGATTCAAGGACTGTCGTGTCGTGTGCTCACCACATCGCAAACAGCACACAACAAATTGTCCAAACGTCTGCACACAAGTATCATCCCCATGTACACATGCATTCGGTGTGCTCTCAGGTACGATCAAGTGGCGGTGCTGCCCGGCAAACAAAGCTCAGCGCCACTGAAATGTAATTAGGAAGAATGGTCCCAATCAAATGGAAAATGGGCTTTTATTGCACATGGACTGGAAAAAGACCTATTCTAGCTCCCTGCTTATGCTTCTGAGCTTATTCGGCCACTGCTAACGAGTCCAAATGCCGAAGGGTGTGTAAATACTCAGACTTTTCTTACAGCAAAACAGCTTCCTTGCATTTAGAAAACTTCATCATTTACAAAAATGGTTGCATATTTGGTATATTTTGAAGGATAACATAGCCCAGTCTGCAAGCTATGTTGTAAATATACTTGTGTTTCTTCCTTACCATCCCTATTATTCCATAAAATTTCAAATGTAGAATTATTCTCTTCTTGCTATCTTCCAAACAGCTCCTGATAACTGTGAAAAGATTGAGCCACCAGACCAGATAGAAGTAAACAGAAACAACTCCCTGCATCAAAGACACCTCCAAAATATGCATTTCCTCAGAAAGGAGAAAAGGAAAACCATCTCCCCACAATCCTAATGCAAAATCAGATATGATATTCAGGACACAGTTTTTTCTCCTTCACTTTCTGAAGTTATGTCTCAATTTCTCCCTGTATTTCATCACTTTCTCACGCACACAACAGGTTTTGTATTTTATTGTCCAAAAGTATGTCAAGATGCCTCTAGGCATCTTGATGTTCAGGCAACAAAAACTTAATGATAAAGACATAATGATTTTAGGCCTAAAGGTGTTTGTTTTTGTTGGCAAGTTCAGGGCTATGTTGAGTAGTGGGATTTTTATGGTGCTGAACAGTCAGCCTTTGTCTTCTTCAGCTTGGACTCCCAACAACGTGAGAGTAAATATGTCTGTTCATCACACAGCACAGTGTAAAACAGAGGGAGTAAGACACACCAGTCTGGGTTTAACAAATCATCGTTACAGGCATCTTGGGAAACCCCCTGGAGAGCGTCAAAGTTCCTGTCAATTGATAAAGGCCACTTAGAGTTAACTTTATACCAATACATTTGCAGAGACTGTCAGTAATCTGCAAAATGAAAGAAGAATGAATACAAAGATACAACCAACCTCAGCACAGATTATGAGACACACACACAAAACCAGGAGAGGCTGAATAAAGAATCCTTAGTGGATGAGACTTTCCTTTTTGCCTTATTGCTTAAAGGTTGTCATCAGCTTCTAAGTGACGATAAATTGGTAGTTTATCTCAGAACCTAATGTACATAAACTTTATCATTTGTTATATGCATATAATAATGTTCTAGTCTAGTGTAGTGTGTATTCATGTCATTCTGAATCATTTCTTTTGTCTCCATGAAGTCTCCAGTTAAAGGCCTTTCTAATGGTATTTTATGTGATTCCGCTGGTTAAGACCCTCAGTTAAACTTCAGGGACGCAGAGTGGGTGTGTATGGGCAGGCCAGCAGCCGTTCTTTCAGAATGTAGCCTTAACAGAGCTTTCTGTGCATCAAGGCATTGAATCATTTCAATTCTTATGAATCTGCTGTTGTTTAGTATAACAACAACAGGTAATCGTAGAATTTTTCATCCTATTTTCTTCTAGTATTTAAATGAACCAGCCTCTTTATCGGCTTCCAGGAGGCATGGGAATTATCTCACACGTGTTAGAGAAGGGTAAACAGGCAGAGAGAAGTAAAAGCACTTGCTTAGAGGCACAGTGGATTGTCTGGAAAATGAAAAACTGATAGAAGTCCTTCCCCTCAGAGCTAATTCTCTATTGCACTTCCTTCCTGATTGAATATACCTGAATCAAATCATCTCTCATCCTTGTCTTCACAACATCTACTTATGTAAGCTCTGCAAATTCAAAATCCTGACAAGAAAAAGGACAGAGCATTTATAGTTGTGACCCACACAATTTAAAGTTAGCTGGGAGGCTGGCAAAACACAGTGTCATGCTGAAGTTATTTCCAGAACAGCAGGCGTCTCTTCAAGAAAGCCAGCTAAAAGGATATCAAACTTGCCAACCGAATTTTTTCCAACACAGTTCTTTTAAGATTGAGTGAATGGTGAAAAATTTTTATCTTTCCATATATTCAAATTAGTTAACTAGGGTTATGAGTCAGACTCTAAAACAGAGATCTCAGCAGCAGCATGGAGTCTGGAGGTGGAGTACATGGGTTTGAAACTTGGCTCCACCACCTACTGGCTGGGCAGCCTTAGGAAAGTTCCTTAGCCTCTTTGGGCCTCAGTGTCCTATCTGTAAAATGTTAGTAATAGAAGTACCTGCCTTGTAGGGTTCTAATGAGGATTAAATGAGTTAATTCATGTAAAGTGCTAATGTAGTACAGACAATTAAGTTCGTGAACACATCCTAGGAAAAGTACTACATACGTCATTGCTGAATATCACTATGGTCACCTTCGAAGTGCTCCCCTTGGGAAGCTATGCACTGACACCAGTGTCTAGCCCACCCTTCAAAGCAATTTTGGAACTCTTTATCTGGAATGGCCGTCAGAGCTGTCATTGTATTACCCTTGATGTCCTGAATGTCATCAAAATGTCTTCTTTCAATACTTCTTTTATCTTTGAGTAAAGAAAGAAGTCATTGGGGCCCAGATCAGGTGAGTAGGGAGGATGTTCCTATACAGTTATTTGTTTACTGGCTGAAAACTCCCTCACAGACAGTGCCCTGTGAGCTGGTGCATTGTTGTGATGCAAGAGACATGAATTGTTCGTGAGAAGTTCAGGCCATTAACTTTTCCATGCAGCCTTTTCAGCACTTCCAAATAGTAAACTAGGTTAACTGTTTGTCCAGTTGGTACAAATTCTTAATGAATAATCCTTCTGATATCTAAAAATGTTACTAACATTGTTGCAATAAGTTTGCAAACTTAATTGTCATACCTCATATGTGGCTCATAGTAAGTGCTCATAAATACTAGCTATTGTTATCATACACGAGCATTTAATCCAAAGTCTGGCGCATGGCCATCTTTTAGTAATGTGAGCTGCACCCTTGAAATTCAGGAAATTCTCATTCTAGTTGAGAGACAAGATATGTGGTGGAAGTTTGCAAATGTAATTGTTCGACAGCGTACATGATAAGAGTAATAAAATAGTACGAAAAATATACATGCAAAGGAGTGTTTATTATGCAATAGTAGGTCAGATGAGGGAACTGTCATTAATGGAAAAGTACATATAGAAGGTTCCATGGGAGTAGCAGTGCTCTTAGATTAGCCAAGGTGTCTGTGTGCAGGATTATTCATTCAACAAATATTTATGAAGCATCAACAATGTTTTAGACACTATGTATAAATTTGACTCCCTTGACATCAGGATTAGTTTAAAACTCTCAGTGGAGAGAATGGCCATGAGTTATCAATTTCAAATGGCAAGAGGGAGAATCTGGTTGGCCCTCTTATTTTTATATGGTTGGGCTTAGAGAAAAATCTGTAAGAACCTCTCTGGGAGATTAGAGTTTGGGAGAGGGGAGGATGCATGAGGACATTTCATTTTTACTAATGTATTGTTTTAATTTTTTAAAATAGTTAAAAATTAATTAAGAATGAAACAAAAAAGAGATATGACTGAGTTTTAGGGATTCCTGTATTCCTAGTACCTAGTATAGCAAATGGTGGGCACTCAATATATTTTCATTGAATGAATGAATGAATCAACCAACTAACCTTTAAATGAATGAGAGAAATAGTAATGCAAAATCTTTTTACCTGAAATATTAGGGAAGCAATGGTCTCAAAGGAAACAAAAATAGAGTTGAATCGAACTCATTCATTCATTCAACAAAAATATATTGATTGAGTGCCCACCATTTGCTCATCAAGATACTAAAAACTAGGCATACAAGAGTTTCTTCCTGGAAGTACTGGTTGGACCTGGGGTTGATCCTGGAAACATTGCCAAAGTTGAGCAGAATGAATTGGATTATCTCTATGGGAACATGGACAGACTAAGGTTATATTGGGCCATGGGCAAGGAGAGAAAAGACGGTTTGCAGAGAGAATGTCCTTCAGTCTTGACACTCCCTATTCCCAGAGTCAGCCAGTATAATGCATAGCTGCACTTCCTACAAATACCCCCCATGAGCTCCTTCTGTATTCTTAATTAATTTAGCAAAGTTTTTGTTCTTTGCAATGAAATATACCCCAATCAGTCCTCCCAGTGGCACAATAATGTAAGAATTTATCTATATTTTCTTCGTGCTGTGGGAGAGCCACAGCTACTTAAAAATGAACATAAATGATGGCCTGAAGGTAACCCACAAAGATAAGTATAGATAAGTGTATCTGTACCACCCCCCACCACTATTTCCCACTATTTCCACTTCCAATGTGTGCTTAAATCCTAAGAACCTGTCCAGAGGGAAAAAATAGTTTCTAGAAGTAGCCTAGTGGCACCCTCCAAAATCACAATAATCGCAACAAGAGTGCTAGGGATGTTAGAAACTGTCTCACCCTCTTTATACCCAAGCCTCAAGGAGTACTAGACCCCTGATGGTCCAGAAAAAAATAAATCCAAAATGAGACAAACTCTGATTTTTGCCCCACAGTCACCCATAACCCCAGCAAGTTTGTATTGAAGACACTATACTGCAAGGATTCTCTCTCTTCTGTTTTTTGGAAAGTGTTACTCCTTAGGCCAAATTTAACATTTGCCATATGCCAAGATCCTAAGAATTCTTGATGTGTATTCTATCTTTATGTATAAAAATGCCATTTGCTTTAGGGAATAATGGAAACCCCCTCCACTTAAAAAAAATATATGGTACACTCACAATAGTTCTGATTTTGAACTTTTACAGAGTGAGGAAAATAAGTTTAGTGTCTCAAAATGGGACTCCATAATGGTAGTTCAATGTAAAAATTCTGTCTGATGATTCTCAACTATGTGATTTCACTGCACTAAAAGCCCTCTGAATTGGGTTCATTTGTGAATCAAGATTGCAAGTACTTTCCAAAAACATCTCTGCTCTGTTGGAGATCTAGTCCTTAAGTACACTTTTTGATTTTTGTCAATTCCTATCACATTTGCTTCTCAAATTCCTTTTCTTTCATGAAAGCCCAAGTGATAAAGGGTAGGTAGCAAATATAACCATTGGTTCAGCCATGAAAATGCAAGCAGGGGAACAGGCATTCACCAGGACAGCTTCAGCATCCTTTCTCTGGGAAGGCTCTTTCCTACTGGGATACTCATGAGAAGATAGCACCCGCTATAAAAGGGAAAAGATGGGAAAAAAGGGGAACAAATGGAAAACTGGAAAGATACTAGTAGCGTTACAATTTCTTGGTAGGACATTTTCTGTTAGCAAAGCTGCCCTTATATCCGTGTTTTTCCATGAGGTTTCTTGGCTTTAGCTGTGTGTAAGTAAGCAGAGTGTAGCTGGCTGTCCTAGGGCTGGAAAGAGGAGGCCCCTAAAACAAGAAACCAGGCATTTTTAACAGAATAAGCTTGCTGATGGGAGGAGCAGTCCCTCAGACAGGAAGTGGAAATACTAGGATATCATGATGGCTTACCTCCCAGTACAGCAATTGTATTTAAAAGAATCAAACCTGGGATTGTTACAGTCCAGGTATGTCTGGTGATGTCAAATCCAGGTTCCTGTATAGAGGATGATATTGGTTACCAACAACAGTAACTAAAATAATTTATGTGTATACAAATATCAAATAATTAGGTTGTATACCTGAAACTAATATTTGTATGCCAATTACACATCAATTTTTAAAAAGCTGAAATAAAGCTGACTTGAAATAATTGAAAAAAAAGAATCTCTTTGTTGATCAATTTCTAACAAGAAAAATGTTTGTTAGTTGACTGGAGATAGCGTCCTATGCTGTTAAAATTACAATGTATACTGATGAGGATAGAATTACCTAAGATGTTATAGCTGGGTGTCAGTTCTGATTGGACTACAGTTGAGATACAAATTCAAAATAAATGAGCAAACAAAACAGAAGCAAACTCATAAATGCAGAGAACAAACTGATGGTTGACAAGTTGAAAGAGGGTTGGGAGGCTGGGTGAAAAAGGTGAAGGGAGTAAGAAGTACAAATTGGTAGTTACAAAATAGTCATGGGGATATACTTATAGTCAACAAATTATAATAACTATGTAGGATGCCGGGTTGGTATTAGACTTATTGGGGGGATGACTTTGTAAATTATGTAAATATCTAACCACTATGTTTTACAATGGAAGCTAATATAATATTGAATGTCAATTGTAATTGAAAAAATGAAAAATTAAAAAAAAAAAAATTGAGCTCAAGGAGCAACCAAAGTCAGAAGTACAAAGACAGCTACAGGTAAGGAAGCGGTCAGGACTTTGGAGGCCCCGTTCCTGACAGCAATGCCATCCTGGTCCTTGAACTGGTGCTTAGTGGCTGGCTATCTGATATTACCTGAAATTCTTCCCAGATGACAACCACTTGCCTGGCTTGATCAACAAATATTAGACTTTGTTCTGGTTCATGAAAAGGTTAAAACTCTTCAAGATGCTCTCAAGGACAGCCAGCCAGTGAGGCTCCAAGATACAAAGATAAAAGGCAAAATGATAGATAGAAAATCAGTCATTGAAGAGGGGCTCAAAGTCCAAACTAAAGGTGCATTGAGAAGGACACAATGCAAAACCCAGAGTGAGATACTAGATTCATACATACCCTCCCGCCCAAGGTCTGAATTGATCCCAATGGCAAGGATGTCGCCATTTGAAAGAAAAGAAAACAAAAGATAAGAAACCAAAAAGTGCTTGACATCCTGGGCAATCCCCAGACGCTGTTTTGCCAAACAGTAGGATACCAAACATTTTGCGAAAGTCTTTTTGGACTTGAAAAGGGAAAACTTGAGCTAGTCTTGTTATTTGACTTTTAAATGATCTCCTGAAGAAAGGTTATCTTGAAAATATTCAGCATAAGGAAATCTTTTTAAGGCCAAATTAAAACAAGGATTCCCCCTTGCCAATAACCTTAGAAATTACTCTATGAGCTAGAATACTTCAAGTTCCAAAGGATCATATGCAAAACAGTGCCAAAATCATTGTGCAGTACTACAAATAATATAAAAAACCTGGCTTTCAAGTAATTTTTTGAAAGTGAGTGTAATAAATAACTTTCTGCTGGGTGATTTATGTTAAAGGACATCTAAAAAATAAAAATTGAGGACTCAGAAACAACTACCAAAAAGGCTAAAAAAAAAAAAAAAAACAATCTCTATTTTCCATAGTCATGTGACAATGACTACAAACAATTTCAATGTCATAATTCCTAAGTTTTTTACCCATGAAAACAAATAACACTTAGAAGAAGAGAGATTTTGAGCTGAAAGGAAACTTGAAGCTGAGCAAAACTTCTCCATTTTTAGAAGGAAATTAAGTACTTGCTCAAAGTGATCAGTTTCAATGCCACCACCAGATCTGGGATGTATTAATTTCTAAAATTTCTATTTTCCCAAACTAAGAGCCTTGAAGTCCAAATCATATCATAAAGTCTTCTGTTTCTAAAAGAGTATTCTGTCTTTCTTCTCTTAGAGTTAGACTCACTAACAGGTATTTTTAGAAAATGTTAACTCACCCTTTATTCACCGGGAAGGAGGTGGGCCCCAGTATTTGGCCCCTCCCAACCTCTCCCTGAGCATAGCAGTTAGAGGCCCTGCTTTACACTTTCTGTTCTGGGCATCCAATGGTCCCCGGGGCCCGTAAGAGTTCAAGTTCTCAACTTGCTAACAGGAAATGATTTAGCACCAGGACTCTCTGGATTACTAGTTATCCAGGGAATGAACATAAGTCTTGCTTTTGGAGAGTCACTTCCATGCTATAAAGGAAAAAACTCAGGAGGGAAAGAAGTACTACTTTGTCTACCATACAAATTAAACCTACTCTAGCATTTGCTTCATGTTCAAACAACTCCGGTCCTTCTGGAACACTGATGACCCTCATTTTTGATTCGGCTTCGACTGTTTTAAGATATAGCAAAATTAAGGATGAAAAGTAACCTAACTGTCCGAGATTACAATGTCAAGTTTGAGATAAGTGTTTTTCGCTGAAGGAGGCAGTCTGGTTGTGATTAAAATGCCTACTCCTCCACATCCTACTCTTATCATGTGCTGCAGTCAGCGTCTTTGACCTATATTTGATTCTCTTTTGCAATATGTACTTTTGATCATGAAACTGCTGGGGAAAGGTTCCTTCTAAACCACAAAACAAGGTAAGCTGTTTCTTATTTGTTTGACTATAAGAGAAGCTGGTGACAACCAATTTTCGTCTTCTACATCTTAAGAAATCGAAAGGTCAGGTGTTAGGAGGGATTATGGAGAGTTTATGAGGCAAACAGCCCGATCCACGGCGAGCCTTATCAGGAACAAGCTCAGCTTTCTTTCATAAGCCTCCGGTGGGAGTCTTGTGCTCAGAGCCACCACCATGGCTGGCAGTCTGGGGTACACATTGCACAGTTTATCATCAAGCAGCATCTTTGAAATGCCAAACTTTATTTATTGATCTTACAATTCTATGTTATCTCCAACAAGCCACAGGAAAAGTAATACATTTTGTATGGATTAATCCTTGTAATTCTATACAACATTCACCCAAAGATAACTCAAGCTCGCTTTGTCTTCTCATTATCTAAACAGACATGTCTTTTTTTAAGTCATCAACAGAGGTCATCTCCCAAATGCCCTTGTGGAATATTCATTAATCAAATAACTAATTTGAAATGGACCTTCAAAGCATTATTCATTTCCCCATCATTCTCCCAGCATCAGTTTAAACACTTTGTGGGTATAATGATTAGACCGATGTTTAATTAATTGTGAAATTGTGAATTAAATCCAAGTTAAAAGATAAATCATTCCTCAGTGCAGGAGATAGAAAGAGAGAGAGAGCCAGAAAGGGCAAGCAAGCTTGATTGGTGGTCTCAGTTGAGAATTCTTAGAAAATGTCCCTTTATTCACAGTAACATGACAGTATTAGATTTTAAGATTCACCTTTGTGAAACAAAACTTATTTGTGCATTCTTACTTGAAGGATTTCAGATTCAAGAACGAGAAGATGTTATAGGCCATTTCACAAAGCTCCAGATCTAGGTGTAACCTGCTACTCTTGACAAGGTTCATCGTGAAAAACATGAAAGGAAATCACTGAAGACTCGGGTATAGAAATCACAGCCATAATTTTATTTACTGTGTATGATGATCAGAGTGCCATGTTTTTAACCCTAGAAAGTAAAGGTTTGATTCTGAACTGAGGCCTTCCCTGATCATTCCGATCTTCATGCCCCCACTGGACACTAACACGCATTGTCGGCTGCATCACACTGTCAGTCAACCTATATTGTTTATATTTTTAAACCTGCCCATTTACCCCTATTTGACTACTGTGTTTCCCCGAAAATAAGACCTAGGGGGACAATCAGCTCTAATGTGTCTTTTGGAGCAAAAATTAATATAAGACCTGGTCTTATGTAGAATAAGACCGGGTCTTATCATATCATATCATATCATATCATATCATATCATATCATATCATATCATATCATATCATGTAATATCTGGATCTTATTTTACTATAAGACCAGGTCTTACATAATATAATACATCATAAAATATAATATAATGTAATATAATATAATACCAGGTCTTATATTAATTTTTGCTCCAAAAGATGCATTAAAGCTGATGGTCCTTCTAGGTCTTATTTTCGGGGAAACATGGTATTAACTTCTTGAGAACAGAGTCCACGTCTTACACATCTTCATATACTTAGCACAGCATTTAAAGCCATGGTCTTGAATTGAACAGACCTGGGTTAGAGTCTGCTCTTCTCTCCTCCTGGAGTACTCTTCTTCCATGTGTCCATGTGGCTCATCCTTCTCTTCATTCAGATAGCTGCTCAGATGTCCCTTCCTCAGTGAGACCTTCCTTGAGCACTAGCATAGTCAATTTGGATTACTATTACAAAATGCCATAAACTGGGATGCTTATAAAAAAACAGAAATTACTTTCTCACAGGTTTGGAGGGTTAAGTCAAAGATCAGGGTGCCAGCTTGGTCAGGTTCTGGTGCGAGCCACCTTCTGGGTTACAGATACTCACTACTCCTTGTATCCTCACATGGTGGAAAAAGTGAGAGAGCTCTCTGGGGTCCCTTTCAGAAGGGCATTCATCCCATTCAGGAGGACCCTATTCTCGTGACCTAATTGCCTCCTAAATGCCTCATCTCCTAAAGCCATCACATTGGGTGTTAGGATTCCAGCATTTGAATGTTGGTGGGACACATTCAGTCCATAACAATCACCTTAACAAAAATTAGATTTTCATTTCTCTCTCCCCTTACCCCAATTCGTTTTTTTTCTTCATAGCACTTATCCTTACTGTATCTCCCAGGTGTTTCTTTCCTATTAGATATAAACTCCATGAGGAAGGAAACTTACCCATTCTTTTCACTGCTGTGTCCCCAATGTTGGCACATAGTAGGTACTCAATAAATATTTGATAATTAAATAATAAATGATTGGGAAAAGAATCTTTTTTTCCCACTGTCATTGCTAAACTCTCAGGAACTACAACATGAGAAAAGTATGGTTGAGAATAAAGTCAGCGAAAAGAAGCAGATCCCAAAGATAAAGAGACAGCGTCTTGGTTTGAGCTGCTGGATCTAGATGTGCCTGAAGCTAACATACCCATAAGCATTTCAGTTATCTGAGCCAATACAATTCCTTTTTTATTTAAGAGAGTGTATGGTTAGCTCATTTGCAAGCAAATGAAAGCTCAGCAAATCACTTGCAGGTCATCCTATGTTAATTTTGTTATCATTCACCTGCTGGGACTTCCACCTGTTTCTGTCATCTGTGATCTATCAATATGGCTACATCTGCTCACCCTGAAGTTACATCAGCATCTCCTCAGGACCATTCTTTACCCCATAAATGTATCTGGTTTATCAGCCTAGCTCATCTCACAGATTACCCACCTGCATTTACGACATTTCTGGCTGGTGGAACTTGTCCCAGAATGCCTGCTCTGTCCCACATCTAGTTTCTAGAAACCAGCCCCACTTGGTCTTACCCACTCTGGCGACTGCTGAGGCCTGGTCTGACACAGAAATCTCCAGATGCAGAGTACTGTAGCATACTGTTTGTATGCAAACCTTCTCATGTCAGCTACCCAAATTGGAATGTTAGCTCTATTAGTTATTAGCCATATAACCCCATGCAAGTGACTTAACTTCTCTGTGCCTCAGTTTCCTCATCTGGAAATCCAGAATAATAACATTGTCTGTCTCACAGGATTGTGAGATAATATGCACAAAGCACTTAAAACAGCACCTGGTAAGTTGCAATACATGTGGCTATTGTTTTCATTATCAAAGAACTAGCCCTCCAATGAAATTCCAGAAGGATGAAAAAATGTTATGCTCTCTCAGGTGTTTCAAAGCTCAACTGAAAGCAAGACTGTCTTCTTTTTCTTTACCAATCTTCCTCCCTGACTAGATAATGAGCTCCTGTAGGATCATGGCTATGTCTTGTCTTTCTGTGGCTCCAGCTCAGTGATGGCCATAAGACTAGGCACGAAACCAGTGTCTGAATTGATTATTAATATCCAGTAATCAATATGATCCCTAATATTAATAAATACAAATTTTGTTAATGACAAATCAGAGTGTTTAATAACTAGTTCCTTTTCTCTTCTTTCCCTGCAAGCTTCCCTTTGGGTTTAGGTTCCAGGAGATATATCCACTCTTCTTAGACTCCTTGTTTGCTTTTGCTCCCTGGGGAACTGACTGTCCTTGGGAGGGACTCATCAATGTTGTGTGTCTCTCCCTTAAATTATTAGTCTTGGAGCAAGCCCTAATCAGCCAGCTGGACTGCTGAAATAGAAGCCCAAAACCTGCTCAATTCTTTTTGAGGCAAACAGAATACCCAAGGGCCCTTAGGACACTGACAACTTCCTTCAAACCAGGCAAAGGTGAGTTTCCTAAAAGCCCTTTCATTTAAGTCCATTTTAATTACCTTCCTATCCCACTGTTCTAAGACAAAAATATCTTGCACATAATCGTCACTAACAAAATTTTTATTTTTAATAAATCAACAAATGAATGGATCAGCCAATCAATGATCAGCCAAACCAATGAATAAATAAGTAATGGGAATATTCACTATCTACTCTACTGTACAGACTAGAGGGTAAGGCATTGATCTACTAGATTGCTCTCATTTCTTTTCTTTGCTGGCGGTTCAGCATTGTTTATCCCATTTATTCTTCAGGAACTGATCAAAACCTAAAGAATTTGGGGCAGGTAGAGAAAGTGGATGTGATAGTACCACCTAATAAAAATTCAGGTCTCTATAGGGAACCCAATGGATGGCCAATATGCTATTCTTGGATACCTTTTCATTTCTGTGTAAGCAAAGATAACACATCCTTTTAAGTCCCAACAAATTTTTTTTTTAAATCTCTGACTGATGCCTTAAATAAGCTTTTACAATGCCCCCTGCTCCCACCCCATCCTACGCTCGCCACTCCTTCCAAACAGTTATTCTAACAGGAGTGGCTTGGATGGAGGGGACCACGAGTGCTTGTTGTATCATGGCTGATGTGCAACTCAGATGTCACCAACTGTGAGGTTTGTCTGAAGCATGCTTATTGCTGACTTGGTGTGATAGCTGTTGTGGATAAACAAATCAAACTCAAATTCACAGGTCAATTACTCTGAAGAATGCCCTGCTAATTTTCCTGTTTGGAAAAGTATTGGTAAAGGTTTTCAAATGAATCAGAGGCTTACAGCAGGCTCGGCTGCTTTGTCTAACAAGTGGGTCTTGTGTTTCTGAACAGTTGGGATAATGGTGGTAAGGTCTCTAAGTTACAAGAGTTTAGAAGGTACCACATGCATACTTCACTCCAGAGTGGCACATCCCTTAGCAACCAATAATGCAACAAACTCCATCTTATCCTGAGCAAAACAGGGCTTTCTTCAAACAAAGCAAACACAGTAAAAATCAATTGAAAATTTTTTCTCTTAAGAAAAATTATTGTTCAGGGAAATCCCATGTGATTTCTCACTGAGGTTGCTCAGATCTGGGGCTGCCCAGTGAGATGAAGCAGTTGATTGAGATTAGGGATTCAAGACCTTTGCATTTCATAAATCGGTAAAATCTCTTTTCTTTCTAAAATATGGACAACCAACATGGGGTTGCCAACATTTTTATTTGCCAAATACAGACCACAAAGCTAAATGACACAAAATAAAAATTACTTTAAGCCATCATGACCATGGTTTAATAAAATAAATAATAGCTTAACAAATACCAAAAAAGTAGAAAGGATATAACTTCAGGGAAAAAAAAAATACAGCCCTTTATATGGAATTAATTTAGCTTTTAAAAAAGTTTTCTATTATTCTTTTTTTCCCCCTAATTTTACTGAAGATGAATGCAAACATTACCTCCACACAGGTCTTTGGCGTAGCCTCTGAAAAAACATTGGTCTAACTTGTAGCTCTATAGGTAAAACCTTAAGTAAACTAAACAGGGATAACTGTAGGAATTATTGTGAAATGTGTTTTGAAGATCCATCCATGTCTCCTGACACTTACCTTCTTCCTGTCTGGTCTGTCCTGCTCTCTGGGTACTTCCTGTTCCTCATATGCAGGTCAAGTAATACCTGTCCTCTAAAAGAATGACCTTCATTGACTGTTAGGTACAGGGACTTTCAGACATTTCCTCCCTATGCTTCTGGCTTTTCATCTGTAAAAGAGAATGGAGCCAATAGACTAACCTTTACAGTCCATTCTGTTCTGAAACATCATCATTCCGAAGACCTTGCCATATTGCCCCCCAGAAACCTCTTCCTGCTTGTGCCAGGATCCTGTCATTTATATTTCTTCAGTACACCTCCTATTCTTCTGATAACAGAACCATTATTTTTCCCCTATGGGAACTCAATGCATGTGGTACTGGTGGGGCTGAAGTCCACGGCCACCCCTCCACCACAGATATGGCACATGAGCAAACCTGGGACAACTGGAGGGAAATCTTTGCACCACGTTCCATGGGAAAGATGGCTTTGCTGAATGTAGTGGGTTGAATAGCTTTCCCTTAAAATTCATGTCCACTTGGAACCACAAAATATGACCTTGTTTGCAACAAGTTCTTTGCAGATGTAATTGAATTAATGATCTCGAGAAAGATTGTCTTAGATTTAGGGTGGGCCCTAGGTCCAGTGACTATATGAGAAAAGAGAAGGAGATTTTAAATAAGGAGAAACAGAGAAGAAGGCAGTGGGAAGGTGGTGGCAGGCATTGGTGGGATGCATCTAAAAGCAACGAATACCAAAGACTTCTGGCAAATACCAGAGGCTAGGAGAGAGGCATGGAATAGATTTTTCCTCAGAGCATCCAGAAGGAATCAACTCTTCTGCCACCTTGATTTCAGACTTCAGACCCCCTGAAGTGTGAGAAAATAAATTTCTGTTGTAAGTTACCCAGTTTGTGGTGATTTGTTACACAGTACTGTGGAATTAACACACTGGGCTTGCTGAGAGCCATCTTGCCTTCCAGAGAGTATCTGTCCTAAGAATGGAAGAGTAAGCGTGAGCTTTGATCATAATATTGAGTGCCTGGATCCAGCTAGGCTTGAAGTCAGTTGTACCTCTGGACTTCCTAGTATGTGGGCCAATAAACACTTTTTGTTTAAGCTCTTTTGAATTGAGTTTCTATCACGGATAGCAGAAAGACTCCTGATGAAAACATAGCTCAACACGGAGAAAATCTTATTCATCTTTCAAGGCCCGGCTGTGGTGGTATTTTTTCCACAAAGCTTTCCCTGGTCTCCCCAGCCTGAAAGGCTCATTTCTTCCTGTGGGGTCCAATAACTCTGTTCTCCCCCCACACACGGTACTATTAAATTCATCTTTTTTCCCTTACTAGGTCTTTAGCCTTTTGAAAGCAAGATCTCTGTTCTTACCTTCTTTTCTTGACTGTGCAAGTTCTATGCCATTCCCATAGAAGGTGCTCAGGGCATATTTGATAAACAGATAGATGAAAAAAATATGAAGGAATAAAGAGTGGGGTTTCAGTGTTGATGGCTGAGAATGGAAAAGATAGTTTTGTGATAGGGGCTCTTCTGGTGTTCCCAATCATACCAAACACACAAAGCCCCAATCTGTTTCTTCATAAATCGTCCTGCTAGGGAAACCAGCCAAAGACCAGGATTGCTGTGAGCAAGCATTGGGTTGGATCCTTTGCCGGCATAATAACTGCTAGGCTTTTGTAAGGAGCAGTTTTTACTTCAAATCTGAAGCATCTATCATATCACTCTCTCCTGTTTGAAACCTTTCAATAGCAATGCACTGCTCTTAGGAAAAATTCCAAACTCCTATTCATGGCCTTTGAAACCTGGCTCCTCCTAATGTGTCTAATCTTATCTCTCAAAATTCCATCACATTGAATCTATGCTGTGTCTCCTTATAGTTCCCTGGTCACGTCAAAAACTTCATCTACTGTCTCTTCTCTTTCTCTATTTCCCTCTTCTTCTGTCTCTCTCTCTCTGTCTGTCTCTCTCTCTCTTTTCCAGGCCTTTGTTCTTTCTCTGGAATGCTCTTCCTCCAACTTTTTTCATCTAGCTAACTCCTGTGCATGCATTAGACATTTGCTTAAACATTTTTTCCCCCAGGAACCTTCCCTCATCCACTGGGACCATGCAATGTGTCCCCAGAACTTTCTTCACTTCTCTAGCAGAGCTTTTTTTACACTGCATTGTAATCACCTATTTGCTTGACAATTACCCTCATTATATGATTTGAATCATGTCTACTTTGATAAACATTTCATTCCTAGCACCCAATAGAGATGCTCAATACATAGTTGTCAAATGGTCAAATGACTACATAAATAAATGAATGATGGAAAGTTTAATGGTAATTTTCGAAATCTAACTTAGTCTTAGTCATGTCCTTCTTTGTTCATTTCTTCACTCTTAAGGAGTGACTAAGGCTTCCTACCTGGGCCAGAGGGGAAGAGAGGGAAGTAAAGGCTGCAAGATCTTTAGAGAGGTAAAGATGTGTCCTTTCCAACATGGAGGCTTTGTTCCCTTAAACCATAAAACCATAATTGGAGTTACCAAGATATATTTAATATTTTAAATGCCTGACAAAAATTACACAAATGTCCACGATGAGACTGCACAGGCTAATGAAACTAGACTGGTGTGGAAGATCAGGGGACAAAGATTATGTATGATAGACAATACTGTGTTCTATTTCTGATTCTCCTACTAATGGAACTGTTGGGGATTGCATTTCTGCTTGAGGACAGACATGGCCATGCAAACATCAGAGCTTGTGTCTCTTTTTGTTAGAAACATTTAATTACTGCTATCTGGCTTTCCGGTCTGATCTTCCCTTGTCTCAGCAAATTTAGAAACCTGAGCTGCCATGGAGGTAACACATGAACCTCACAGATTTGGTATAAGCAAGCTATAAATGTGTTGGCATAAGCCATTGTGATGATTTTGAGCTTGTTAGTTACAGTAGAAACTAAGTCTATTTTGATGGAAGTACTGTGGTATCATTTCTTAATCTCCAAGGCCTAGCATGGTGTTTGGCGCAGAAGAGATATGCAATAAGTGTTTGGTGAATGAATAAACAAATGAGTGAATGTTTAGAAAACATTAACGAGGAAGCCATCTCACTGTAGACTCTCACAAATCAGAAAACAGACTTTGAAGATAAAAAAAAAAAAAAATTGCATGTGAAATAGATGTCTCCAGGCATTTTATCACAGAGCTTCCTTATTCTCAGCAGTAGAATAAGTAACTTTGCCAATAGAACTCAGTTAAAAACACAAATATTCTATGAAAACCATTTCTCATAAATCTAAGCTCTTTGATTATCTCAGTCATGAATGACTTCCTCCAAAATATCAAGGCCGTAGGATTCATTGATATTGGTCTTAGCTGCTCAGTGGGATTTAAGACTCTAGAATGAATCCAGGAAGTTGTTTGCACTTCACTTGATCAAACAAAAGACTCCAATAAGTAGTATTAAATCAGGTGGGGACCAATTTTCAGAATTTCTTTTGGTAGAACATTGCGGCTGCATGACTATAGGCACCTGGTTAGAAACAAAGCATGGCGTATGCTGTCATGTGTCTTTGCCCCTGAGTTTGCAGAAGCCTGCAGTTTGACGTCAATACTGAAGGCAGAGGCTTTCTTCTCTAGTACATTGATTTTAAATTAAATTAATTCTGATCTTTAGGTCATCTCCTAGCTTATAAAAGCTGAATGCCTCATTAATGAGGAAAACAGTAGGAGTAAATGTATTGGAGCAGGTTGAGCAATTTAAGTGCTTTGAAATGCAACTAGTGCAAAGCAAGGGTATTGCAAGCTATCCAATTAGGGATTGATTCCAGACATGCTGATTGGGAGAAAGTACTTGAGCAGAGTGAGTCTGGGAAAATAGTTGTAATTTTATGAGGACAGCTCCTTTCTTGCCTTTTACTCCTGGGGTCCTTCTGCTGTGCTCACATGAGGCTCATTTTCCACTTGAACCATGGATGGTGGCATCTTCTTCCACAACCTTCTCCACTTTCATAAGAGTATACTGGTTGTCTATTGCTGCATGACAAATTACTGCCAAACTTAGTGGCTTGAATCAACAATATCTATTTCCTCATATTTTCTAACGGTCAGAAATCTTGGCACAACTCAGCTGGGTCTTCTGCCGCAAGGTGTCTCACAAGCGGCAGTCAAAGTATAACTGGGGCTTCAGTCATCCCAAGGCTTAAAAGGGACAAACCCTTGGGAAAGGATCTACTTCCAAACTCAATCACGTGGTTGTTGGCAGAATTCAATTCCTCGCAGGATGTTGAACTCAGGAAGTTCAATTCCTTGAAGGCTGTTGGCCAGAAGCTGCACTAAGTTCCTTGCCACATGGGCCTATTCATAGGGCAACTCAGAAGATGACAACTTGCCTCATCAAAGCAAGCAGGTAAAAATGGGCTGAGAGAGACAGCAAGATGGAAGTCACAGATTTTTATAACCTAATTTTGGAAGTGCCGTTTCAACACCTTTGTTATCTTTTGTTTATTAGAAGTGAGTTAATAGGTCTAGCCAACACTCTCAGGGAGGGGACTTCTTTGGTCATGCATACCAGTAGGTGGGGATCATTGGGAGGCATATTAGAAGTCTGCCTAGCGTGAAGAGCAAAGGCCTGGTAACAGAAATTGCTTCTAAGGTTTTTACCCCACACTACCACATTATAAAAGGAGAATAAACAGATATTTGAGATTGAAGCAGTCTCCTGTAAATGAAAATGTTCTATGATGTGTTTTAACTTTAAAATTTTTTAAAATTGCATTTTACTTCACTCATCCTATAAAGAGTTAATAAATATACAGAACTTATTACATGCCAGGCCACTGTTCTGAGTGCTTGAGAATATATGTGCTTGAGTATATATATATATATATATATATATATATATATATATATATATATACTCATTTAATCCTCACAAAAAACCTGCAAATATACTGTTATGTCTTCATTTTAAGTATTAGGAGACTGAGATATAGACAGATAAATAACTTGCCCAAGGTCACTCAGCTAGTTAATGAAAAAATCATAATTTAACCAAAGCAGTCAGACTCAGAACTCAGGCTGTTGTTCAAAATAACTTACTTTCTAAGATATTTTGAATTACGTGCTGTTATGGACTGAATTGTTTCCTCAAAATTTGTATGTTGAAGTCCTACCTCCCAGTACCTCACAATGTGACTGTATTTGAGGAAAGGGCCTTTCAAGAGGTAATGAAGGTTAAATGATATCGTTGGGGTGGGCCCTCATCCAATACAACTGTGTCCTTATAAGAAGAGATTAGGACCCAGAAAAAATTAGAGGGAAAGCCATGTGAGGACACTGGAATAAGATGGCTATCTATAATACAAGAAGAGAGGGTTCAGAAGAAACCAACTGCTCATACCTTCATCCTGGACTTCTAGCTTCTGGAACTCTGAAGAAATAAATGTCTGTTATTTAAGCCAACAATATTTGTTGTGGCAGGCCTAATGAACTATATACCTGTTATCAGGAATATTAATGTCTCGGGATGACGTGCCATATATTAGCTATGGTCTTCAGTAGCCCCTGGCACACACCAGTTTCACTAGCTCAGGTATGTTGGAAAGCACTTGGGGTTTGGTAGTCAAAGGAAGAACTATCTTTAGTATGTAAAATTAGGCAAGCTCCATAACTTTTCTATAAAGTGAGACTAGTAAGACCTACCTCTCAGGGCTTTTGAGGGAATTATGGAGATAATATGAAAATGTCTGGCACAGTAGCTGACATATATTAAACCCTTAATAAATGTCATTTGTAGTTTAAAAGGCAAGCTACATGCTAAAGCCATTACTGAAAACACAACGTAAACATGGCACCTTGTTTGCTCTCTATTTCTATGTCCATGCTGTTTTGGAAAAAATATTTTCAAAAATTCTCAGTTTTTCTTCAGTGCAGGCATTCTCTATATTGGTCCATTGCAATTTCGTTTCTCTATGCTTGTACAGACATTCATGGCTATTTTTATTATGAATACAAACACATCAAGAGAATTCCAAAATGGCCAAATTTCCATCTTCTCTGAACCCTGTAGACTGAAGATCATAAGAAAAATACAAGTCTCCTTGTAACAAAGAACTCCATCAGAATGGATGCAGTTCAATTCAACCAATGCTTACTGAGTTCCTAAAATGCCAGGCAGTAAGCTATTTGCTTATAAGCTGTCATCCAATGACCAGCATAATGAGTGCAATGTCAGCTTGCATTGAAGCAAGAACAGTTATAAGAACAGAGAAGATATTAATTTCTTTGTGTTTGGTGTTTATCAGATCACATTTGGAACATTGTTTTCAGTTTTAGATATCCTTTGTAAATGTAGAGATTAACAAAGGATATAGTATTCATGGGATAGTGAGAAGTGCAGGTGAAACATTATTCAAAGAAATGCGGACATCTAGCCTGAAGATGAGAACTAAGGAGAATACTTTAAGTGTTTTTAATTCTTAGACATCTGTCACATGGAAGAAGGTGTCATCTCTGTTTCACTGGGTAACAAAACTGTGACTTAATAGTGAGGCAGGATTCGATTCAATAAAACTGAAAATGTTTGCTATGGATTGAATTATGTCCCCCGCCCCCCATTCATCTGCTGAAGCCCTAACCCCTTGATGTAACTATATTTAGAGATAGGGCTTTTAGGGGGTAGTTAATATGCACTAAAATTATAAGGATGATCCTATAGAATTGGTGGCCTTATAAAAAAAGAAGAGAGAGACACCTCTCTCTTTTCATGTGCATACACCAAGGAAAAGCCACATGAGGACACAACGTGAAGGCAGCTCTCTGTAAGCCAGGAAGAAGGTTCTCACCAGGAACTGAATAGGCCAGAACCTTAATCTTGGAATTTTCAGCCTCCAGAACCAGGAGAAAATTTCTATCATTTAAGCCACCCAATCATGGTATTTTGTTGTGGCAGTTGAAACTGACTACGGCAATATCTAAAAATTAAAATCAAATAATTGAATGAACATTTGAGTACCAAGCAGGGGCCCAGAAGCATGTGTGTTAGGATACATTATAGAAGACATTTCCAGAGCAGGTTAGAGGTTGGAGTGTCTGACATTTATAGTCCCTTCCTCCTCTGAGATTCTAAGATTTCACAAGTCTTTAAAGCACATGGACACAGAATCTTGTATCCCTATCTTCTCAGTTTATGGAGACCAGACACATTGGTTTCATCTGTTGTGTCAACTCTGATTAATTGAGAGTGTCTGCCTGGAACACTCTTTTGAGTAAGAGTTTTGAAGCTGCATGAAAAAAAAATCCATGATAAAAATATCTAATACTTACTGGGCACTTCCCATGTACCAGGCCTTATTCTAAGCATAGTTTTTGTATTAACTTACTTTAAATTTACACAACTCCAGGTGTTGGATTCTAGTTGCATCAACCTTTTTTGATAAGAGTGTCAAGGCACAGACGAGTGACCGCTCAAAGGCCACATGGTTCGTAAATGGTAGTATCAGACTACAAATCCAGTAGTTTGGCCATAGAGCTTTAGCCTGGAACTACTAGACTATAATACCTCCCAAACAATCCATTTGCAATATTTATCACAAGGGGAGGGTGTTGAAGAGGCATGTGCTCAGAAGGCCTAATCTCAGGATTTGCTTTGAGGGACATCAAACTAGGACAAGTGGGCATAATGTATTTTTATTTCAATACCACAGTCATTTAGACACACACCAGAAAAATTGTAAAGACTCTTTAATAGTTAATTAACAGATTAGTGCTCAGTATCCTAGGCACTGTAAATTAGAGGGAAGCAGTGTTTGGAGTTCCATTATTGCTTCCAAAATTCTCTTTGGGACGATGTTGCCCCAGTTCATGCTATGATGGGTAGTAAAAATAGGTAACATCAGTTATTAAACAATATTTCTCTGGCTCTTCAGCCATTCATATTTTCAGGAACACCAGCTCCCTTTCTAGTCAACTCCCATCCAGATATCTATTTATATGAGTGCCCTGGGGATCATGTATGCTGAATCCTTGCCCCAGATACTGCCTTCTTTCCATATCATTCTCCCTCTCTTATCTGCTGTTGATTTTCCTCATGCAAACTCTTGCTCAGGTTATTGATAGCTGGACAACTATTTTCTCTCCTGCCTTGTCACCAAACTGTGCTTGCTGAAGTTAATGTCACTGTCTTTCTCTTCTCTGGTCTAGATTTGGTTGATCTGCTCAGGTAACCATGTCTGTTGAGTACTCTGTCAACAGCCCCCAAATTTGACACATAATATTAGGCTTTTCCTTTGAGACAAACACAGCCCTCTCTCCCATTAACCCCAAAGGACAATTGCCAATATCTCATGCCCGTCCGCATCTGACAGATTTATGAGAGACAAGCAAATGAGAGGCACTGGATTATAAAAATTTTCCAAGCATTCATTGTGACTATGCCTGATTTTTACATTATATGTAGAAAACTCCATGTCTCTCCTTGCACAAGTCTCAATGTGTCTCATTTTAGAATTAATTTAAAATATTTTTTTTTCTATAAAATTAGCCTCAAAAGTCCTGCATCTTTTCTCCTTCCAGAATTTCCCTCTGTTCCCTTCATTGTAGGGAGAGCTAAGGAAAGATGATAAAAATCTACAGTCCTTGATCCTACATTTTAAAATGCAAGATGTTAGAATCAAATAAAGTAGGTCAAGGCTTCTCTGTATTTAGCAGAGACTAGCGCTTTTCCATATCAGCAAATATTAAATTTGATAGGCAATCAAAAGTGCTACATCTTTCTTTAGTGTAAGAAAATGTTGTTGAGATGCTACATTCTATTTTTATCTTAGCCAAAGAAGTGGAACAAATCCAGCTATATAACTTTATTGCTTATGATTTTGTAGACGACTATTTATATATTTAAGTAGAGGTATTTTCTTTTTCATTTATTTGGACAATGAGTAATAGTTAAACACATTCAACTAATTAATTATGAGTGAAGTCTATTTAAATGCATTGTGTAGTTAAGCTTACAAAACCCTCAGGGGTTTGAAGCAGTATTTAAAGTTGGAAGGCCTGATAGAACAAAATGGAGGAATTGCAAAGAGGAATAATACTTGAATTCAAGGCTAGAGGTACCTGGGGAAAACTTTGTCTGGTTTATTTTGAGATTGGAGAAAGTTATGAATATCCTCCATTATTCTGGGACATAATAGCACTCAGTTGGACAAACATAATAAAACGTGTAAGTAAAATAAATGCTGCTGCTGTTCTTCCTAATAATAGCAACTCCAACATCTAGGATGCATGCTATGCCCCTTTAATGTAAAAGAAGAATGTAAAAAACCTCTAACGCAGGCTAACACCATTAATATAATGAATTACTTTATAAAAATTCATCTCATTAATATCAGATAATGATTTTAACTACTTGCAAAATAAAGTGAAGACATTGCTGTTAGTCGATGAAGAAAAGCATCAGGTTGAAGGACTTTGTCATGGGAAGGACTGCAACCTGAACCCTCAAATCTTTCATCTCCTTCTAAACATGGCACCTGCTATTAAAATATGCAGAAGAGATTCATACTCAGACCTGTTTGAAATTGGAATCATTGCTTGATGAGGATGTCATGAACTCCATATCTAACCTTGGAGCTATCTAATGTGTGATCTCTCAGAGCCCACACTCCTCCTCAGGAAGAGAACCATCATATCTGTTATGCCCAGCCAAAGCCAGGTCCAGTCCTTCAACATGGAGCACATTGAGTTTGGAGCAATGGCTGCTTGCTTTACCCTGGATGCCATTTATGGCCCACATACCCTGACTTTTGTTTTGTATTCTGATACTGCATCCATTTTGGTTTTAATCTGAGGCTGAAAATAAACCCACATCTCTGAGTGTTTCCAGTGGACTCATCCCCAGTCACGTGATTCTTCCAATCTCTAATTCAGACTTTACAGGTGTCTCCAAACTACCCTGCCTCTGTTTTTAGGCTTATGTCTATCTGAATTCTTCCCTGGCACAAGAACATTTTCCCACCCTAACCAAACGCTTGCAACTTGGCCTGAACATTCTCCTAATCTTAAGCAGAGGTTCCACACCTGCTGTTATTTTCCCTGTGCCACACTCTGGTACCACAGGAAGAGCAGCCCTCCCTAAAATGCAGGTTGGCCTCTTGTGGGCTGGAAGTGCTCTTCCTGGTGCACTTATTTCCTTATCTCTTTCTCTTGGAAAAATGAAAACTAAATCTATTGGGTTTATTACAGACGAAGAGGCAGAAGAAGAGGGAGAGCGGGAAGAGGGGAGGAGGGAGAGGGGGAGGTGAAGGAGGAGGACAAGAAAGAATGGGGGAGGAATAGGAAGAAGAAAATGAACCTAGTGACATGCAGGAAGGGATTGCTGTGAAGGTCATGAACATGTGACATGGTTAAACACCCTGACCTCTCATGAAGTAGAAGTGTGTGGACTAGGCCAATAGGAAAGCCTCTTATCACCTCAGACCCACCCATCCACCCACAATAAGTGATTATTCCTCCAGAAAAAAACATTTTTCTCTACTAAACAAAGAGTAACATCATAAAGAACACAAACATAGGACAAGTGCACAAAACTCAGTGAGAAAGAGAGAGAGAGAGAGAGAGACAGATTGCTGTCAGGGATGAATTTAAATTTCTGGGAGCCTGAAACTTTTATAATTTAGGGGCCCACTTTAAGAAAAAGAACACACAATTATGAATGACAACTTAGGTATTAGAATAAATTTTTATTTAGAATGAGAACAGAAATCACAACAAATAATACATTTTTAAAGCTGCCAAATACCACAAGCATTACAAAAATATAACAGTGTTTTTATTAATTAGTTAACTGCCTGACATGTCTCTAAAATACTTACCTTTGGCTGCATGTTCTCTGATTGCTTCTTCATATGGCAATGCTTTTGAAATATAAGCCTTTCTAGATAAAATAGAAAATAATCAGTCTTGTAGCATTGTTGATAAATACTAATTTTTATTATCAATAGTTTAGAAATATTTATTTTATGTTTAACACCAATTATTGGTAACACCTCACAAATGACGAGTTTCATTTATATATATACTCATAAGCTGTTATAGATGTACTCTACTTCAACTTGATATGACTTTGGGCCCTACAAACACAGGAATTCTGACAAATTCTATTTCTTACTATTACCTTCAAAAAAGTAAATGTATGCTCCATTTGTAATTGTACACCATATCATGAGTGTTTTCCTATTAGGAGAGAAATTCTGACCACACATCAATAAGAACAGAATCCTCCATGTTCAATTTTATATGTTTGCTGACTAGAACACTTTTTTCCCACAGATCTGCTTCTTGCTTCACATTTTCAAACCATGTTTCTCCTGCAGGACCCACATCCTTCCTGTGCCAGCTGCCATAGGACTTGCTTATATTGTGATATGACCTCTGGCCCCACACTTTGGTGTCATGAAGCTCATTGAGTTAGCATAATGAATAGCAGGAGTGTGCCTGGAAGCCATTTCATTGCCCAAAAGGCCAGTAATATTTTAATTATATATGGAAGGGACTGTGAGTCACATAAATATGTTCCACTAAACACAAATTAATGTATGAACAAATGGATTTCCCCTGATTTGGATTCCCCAAATACCTGCAACCACATTGATATTACCTGACTTCAAGGGAAGTATGACAGAGTGGAGATTGGAGTGGAAAAAAACAGTGGCCTTCAGTAATTGTGGTTAAATTATTTTATTCATACATATTTTACACATTTCTAGGGCTGACTTGGAAGGGGTCTGTGCAATTGAAAGTTTCCAAAGCTTAACTTTTTTAGCTTCATGGTAAATCTACCTCTGGCACCAGCCACCATTTTCTTGAGTGCTTAGAAAATATGGAAAGCTCAGCCCACCATACAAATTAATTGAAGATGACTTAGCATTTGGAGACTATTCTTTGAGAAAAGACTTTATCAAAGATTAGAGCTAATTCATGCTTAGGAACGAGGGTCCTATGGCAAGGTATAGATATTTCTCTTCAGATGTTAACTGATAGGAATGACATGGAACAGATTGCAAGAAAAATCCGAAAGGATATTGAAGTATTGAACTAGATCTTTTAGTTCTTTGTTGAGGAGAAATTCTATTTTGCTGTCAGAACCCAAAGTATCTTATCCGCAACAGTTAAATATGAGAATTTGTTTTAAGATATGTATTTTTTTTTATCCTATAGTATAAATTTCAGTCATTCTCACATTCTGCTGATGTCTTTGTAAACCCTTCAGGCAGTCACTGATCTGTATGGACACTGCATAACTGTTATAGTCCTGATTTTGGTGTCCAAGTTGGGATAAACCAGGCTAAATAGCCCTCATATATAATTACATCTTATTAAGCCTTATTTTCTGGGTATGCCACAAGTTACAGAAGAAGAAAATATTTCAAGGACTGAAACAATCACCCATATTATGAATACACTATTTGCAATAACTAAATCTGTGCATCCTGTGCTGAGCTTAAACTACAAAGTATAATGCTCTTCAGGTGATATCTAGAGATGGGAGTGAATGAAGAAAATGATGAAAATAGATTTAAGCAACTGATGGATGTAGAGATAAAGTTTAAACGAGATTTAAAGTGACAATGTTAAGACCCATGACCATTTGTTGTAAAATAAATCAGTTTCTATTATGAAGGAGATGTATAGAAACATCATGAATCTCTGTAAGAAAAACAGATACTTTCATTGAATAAAATAAAATAAAAGTGAGGCATGGAGCGTAAGGAAGTTAAGATTTTTGACTCTGAATTAGAGAAATAGAAGCATATGTTACCAGGACAGCATTCTAAGGCATATCCTGTGCTTTTCAAAAGACTACCTCAAGTTATTGAAGGAATTAGGTTTATTTATACATTTATCTATTTCTTATATGTAAAACTAAGAATTTACTGAAGATATATAAGGATGGGAAATACTGGAAAGAATTCCCTAACTATAGTCTAGATAGAAAGGTATTTTCCATTCTTAAAGATTTCTAGAAAAGGAGATTCAGAGCCATGTTTCAACAGAATTCCAGTGTTTACATTGTTCTCATCAAAGATGAATCCATCCAACTTTCTTACAGAGAAATCTTGGCTCTTGTCTGTTCCTTCTATAAAAAATAAAGATCAGCTTATTCATAATCGTTTGTGAACTAACCATTTACAATTTTGCCAAACTTTCCAAGTTTTACATTTTCTTTTTTGACCATAAACATTTTACTAGCTTTGATATTTCTCATATAATTCTTAATCCATTTTCTATGACTCATCTTTTAATTTGATCCCTCTTTAGTCATGCAGCTCAGTTTAGCTCATCTTATATAAAAATGTGATTATTGTATCTGTCAAGAATGTGTTTACCTGCAAGAAACAGAAACTCCAACAAATAGTAGCTAAAACAGGAAAAAAAATGTTTTGGGGGGTAGAGGGTTGTTTTTGTTTCTGTTTTTGTCTCATGCAACAAAAGTGCAGGAACAGGCAGTAATAGCTGAGTTGGTAGTTCAACGATGTCATTAAGTAGCCTTTTCGCCCCCCAATCTTTCCCCACTGCTATCCTTAGTATGTGGCCTTTCTCAACTTGATTGTAACCTCAAGGTCATGCGATGACTGGTGCACCTCCAGGCTCATGTTCATGTTGCACACAGAAAGATGCAGGAAAGGTCTGAACTCCTCTTATCAACAGGTGGAGTCTATTTTTCTACTCCTGGAATCTGGTTTGGCCTTGTGACTTGCCATGACCAACAGAATGCAAAGGAATTAAAGATATTCCAGTTATAAGCTTACACCTCAAGAAGTCTTTCACTCTCTTTTAGCACCCTGCTTTGGTGTCACTAAAGCCTGCTAGAGGATGAGAGACCATGTGGAGCAGAGTAGCTATCTTGGTCGAGGCTCCTCTAGATCAGTGAGTCCACAACTGATGCTCATCTAACCACAGACACATGAGACAACCTAGACTGCAAAGAATGCTGAAGTTTACCCCCACTTAAATTGGTGACCTAAAGAATTATGAGCTAAATAACTAGATGTTTTAAGCCACTAAGTTTTGGGGTATTTTCTTATTCAACAAAAGTTGATACACATGGGTTTTTCTGTATTGCCCCTTTCTTATCCCATAGCCAACGGTAGTTCCACTGACCTAGGTGAATACACTTCTATTCTGGCTATAGGCTTACATTTCATTTGTCATGAATAGAAATTGAGTGGTATCTAGCTTTTTTCTGCAAAATTCCTTTTAACCAGTCTTGGACAAGACAACATGAGTGCAAATGAATTTCTCTTGTGCATATCAACATGTGGTCTCATATTTTTTTGCTCAGATTAATTCTAGGAAAGTAGGCTGTCTAGCAGAGTCACTCCCTGTCTTCAGACGTTGTTGTAGGTAAAAGAACCTAATATATAGCCCCCAAACTTCAGAGTATAATTATCACACTCTGAATCAAACCTCTCTGTTGGCTTGAGGTAAAGGGAAAACACCCCTCCTACCACCTTCGTGAATGGATGGGACTCACAGCATGCCAATTGCCTCCCCACATCCCTCTGTTCTCTTTAATAATCCAACCCCTGACACCCTCATTGGGGTACTGGGTTAAGAGCTTTTTAATTGACTTTTTGTTACTTCTCTTCAGAATCCCACATCATAGTTTCTCCCCTCTGATTGGAATGTGACACCTACTTTCATTTTATCATTCTGTACACTGAGATAAAATGGTCTCCATATGCAGATTTTTAAGTGTATCAGCAAATACTGGAGTCATTTGGGGCTACAGGTAGGGAGGGGAGGATGTTAAGAAACTGCTTTCCAGAACTCAGAATTTAACAGGAAGTATACCACCTCTTAACTCCAATTTTAATCATAAAACTTTAAATTCACCTGAACATCATCCTTATCACTTGGGATTCAAAGCTACATGAAGGACTGTAAACAAAATGTAATGAATGCCAGTGAGAAGGTGTCATAAACATCAAGAGGACTCCTGGTGCGGCGCTGCAGGAAGCAGCTGCCCTACAATGTCTGTTCTTATTTAACATCTTCATTCATAAGCCACACTAGGGAGCAGACATCACACTGATGAAATTCACAGATGGTAACTCATTTGGGAGATATGATGAATACCAGGAATATCAGGGAAATGATACAAAAGGACCTAGAAAAGGAATAACAATGAGACTTGACTTTGAAAACGCAAAGCGATATCTAAATATAAAAAAAGAAACCTTCAACGTTAAAATACAGGGGAGAAAACTCGAAGTCAGTGTTAAAAGTGACAACAAGTTGGATAATGGAGTTAAATTTAAAAATGGGCACTTTGAAAAATAGTAGTACAATTTCTAGTGTATTGCTCAATCTCTGATCTCTGAAAGCTGAATTAGGTGTCATTACGATGTCCTCCCATATTCTTAACTTATCACATTGTTTTCATAAATTCTCTTTTGATTTTTCTATCCTTCTCCATCAGACTCGAAGCTTCTTGAGCAAAAGGATTGTTGCAAACCTTGGGCCTGCCTCAGTGACTGCCACATAGTAGGCACTGGATAAATATTTCTTGAAGGTAAAAATGAACTATATCCAACAGGACCTCTTTTTATGGAATGAGATGCTAAAAAGTTACCTAATATCACTTTGATTTTAGAACTCTATAAGTAAAGAGGGAGTGAGTGAGGGTTGTGAAGAAGTTGGTAATAATACCACCTCTTATTTCATAACTACTGTTTGAAGAGAAAAAAATAAAGACTAACTCTCATATTCAGAAAGCACAGAGGGAATGAAGTCCCCTCTATGGAGATAAAACATTTGGGAATTGTAGATCTCTGATTTGTAGAAGATATTTATATCAGTTTGAGCATTGCATTAGATGTGCAAGGCTTGTTGGCATGGAGTATAGAATGTGGACATTTACAGTAGCAGTTCTCTGAGTATGGTTTGGGGACAACTATCACTCCCCAACACTCTTTTAGAGGGTCCACAGGGTCAAAATATTTTCTTATTATACTAAAACGTCACTTGCCTCCTTTTCTCTCCTTATCTTTTGAGTGTACAGTGGAGTTTTCCAAAGGCTAATTCACACGATAATATTGTCACCTAATGACTAATGCAATGTTTGCTTGTGTATTCTTGTGTTTTCAATTTTTCACAGCTCAAATTTCTAACACAGTAAATAGATCAATAGATATGACACACACAAACTAAAGCTCTTTGGGGTTCTTAATAATGTTTAAGAATGCAAAGCAATCCGGAGACCAGAAATATTCAGAATCACTAGCTTTGAATTCAGACTTTGGAGTCAAACAGATGTAGGTCAACATCTCCATTTCACTGAATCCTCAGTTACTTACCTTTTCTCAGCCCCAGGGTCCTGGGCATAAGAGGGACGTTTACTTCATGGTGCTGTTGTGAGAATTAAATACGGAAATATGGGCAAGGAACAGAGCTCAGTGCCAAGTGCAGAGTCAAGCCTTAATAAATAAGTGGCTTATCCTCATTGTAAAGGAACGATAACATACAACGACTTCCAAGAGCATTTTTATGACCCTTTGGAAACCAGGTTTCCTGCAGTACCTCCATCCATCCTCCAAGGAGAGGAGAGGAGGTGAGAGGGCAGAGCTTCCCTTCCTCCTCCTTGAAATCAATGAGAAATTGATGATTCTGCTGCTTCTGTCTTCTAGAGGGTGTGGGTTCATTAATTTCAAACCTGCCACTAGAAGCTCCTGGGTGTAAATCAGAACATGAAACAGATGATGTCTCCCCTCCGGTGGTTGGAGCAGGGAGGTCATCAATTTCAAACAAGAGGAGCAAAGGGCTCTATGCTTTTCACCAATGGCCTTTACAGAGACAAATGCCTACCACTGACGATAGTCCCATGTGGAGGGTATGAGGGACCACACTTTTTCCTTTCTTAGAGAAAGCTGGTTCTCAAGGACTTCTGCTTTCAAAATAGTAATACTGATACAAATATTATATGTTATCAGGGTAATCAAATTTACATTTCTCTAACACTTTCCAATTAACATTTTCATATGCATAGGTCTATAACACCAGAGCTAGAAGGATCTTAGTGATTATCCAAACAAAGTCTCTAATATAGAGGTCATGTGAAGAAAATTAGACCCAGAAAACTTCTTAACTTGCCCAAGATTATACAAATAATGGAAAAACCATTATCTTTTTAAAATTCCAGATAACTTGATAATATGTAGAGAGTCGATATTATTTATTACATCCAATTTGCAGATGAGAGAACTGAGACTTCGATTTAACTATTTCCCCAGAGTAATATTGACTGAAATTCCTCAATAGATAATATTCATTGAATAGCACAGCCAAGATGCAAATCCAGGTCATCTGAGGTCACTTCACCACATTAATCTGCAGAATTACTGTTTTATTTTCAGGGATGCTGACTTCCCACAGAAAAGTAACTGTGAGGAATTATGATTCAGGAAATGCTGGTAGTTGCATATACCTTACCCTTCCTTTCTCCACCAAACATTTCAGTCCTTACCTGGACCTGTGCTGTCTCCAGAGTTTTCAGTGTGTCCTGAATAGAAATCTATATATTTGGGAGAATTTTGTATAATCTTGGGAGATACTGACACTACTGAAGAATTGCTTTTTTCAGGCAAAGTTGATGATTCTGATGCAAGAAGCACCCAAAGCCTCTCTTGTTAGATATTTTTCCTCTACCATTTTTCTGCTATAGTGGAAATCACCCAAACACCCATTCATTTACATTAGACTTTTGAAGGTCTTTTATAAAACAGAAATGTCATTTCAGCAGGGTGATGCATTAACTATGGAAAGAGCTGTAGTGGTAGGCAACTGAAGGACATTATATATCGAGAGAAGTCTTACACTAGTTCTCTGTACTCTCTGATTTTTTTTTTTTCTTTTTTAGAGATATTCTTTTTTGATTTCCAAAGCTATCAAAGCTGGCTTGTTTGTGTCCATTTGCATGGGTCCTTGTACATAGCTCAATCCCAGATATTCTAGTCACCAATTCTTCAGTCTTGTTTTTTTTAGTTCCTTAGACAACCAGGCAGCCCATTTGTACTCCCCAGAAATCATTGTATATTCATACCTTAGGAACCTCTCCTGCATAGCAAATGTGTGGCCATTTGTAGTATACTCGTACTACCTAAAGCTCTGCGCATTGTGAGGTCTTAAGGCTGTCATGCAGCAGCAATCCATTCCAGCAAGCACCAGTGTGTGAACTGCCTTAACTCCACGGCAGCAGGAGTGATGGTTGTCTTGCTGGAGTCCAATACTTGTCAAGAGAGTTGGTGATGCTGGTAGACCAGGTGATGGGAGCTGTAGCCATAGAGACAGTGGTGGCAGCTGGGGGACAGGTGAAGTTCAATGACTGAATGAATACATAAATTGAGTCCTATACACATTCTACAGAGTGTCTCACAAAACTAGTTGACCACAGAACAAATCTGATGAATATCTTGAGGATTCAGAATTTTGTAGAACATGTTTTGGGATGCACTGCTATAAGCATATTTCTGTTTTAGAAGTACTAAACAAGTTTGAACTACATGACTGAATGAGTAATTATCTTCCTAATATTGTAAAAGCTCTTTATTCTGGATTGTAGCCCCTAATTGTGGTATTTAGAGCATGGGAGACATATTTATGGACACATGGCTTTGGTCCATGGCCTTTCTCTGCCTCTTATAAACTATATGACCTTGAACTTCTGACCTTCTGACCTTCTGTTTCCTCACCTCTAAAGTGTGAATGATAACAGCTATCTCATAAGATTTTTATTATAGCCTTAATAAATGGCAACTCATGGGTACTAGTTAAGCAGTTAACTATTAGTCAAGATAAACTAGGTTATGATTCAATGAAAGAATAACGAATCTGAAAATCCTGTGGCTCCACACACTAAAGGTTTGTCTTTCAGTCATACTATATGTCCATTGAGGGTTAGTGAGGAAGCCAGGCTGACAATCTCCCTCAGGTTGTAACTGAACCATATGAGACGTGCATCTCTCTCAGTTACCCCAGGTGAGGAAGGGAGCTCTGGAGAGTCTTCCACCACCAATTATAAGCTTTGGCCCAGAAATGACACATGTCACTTCAGCTCACAGTCTGGTGGCTACAGCTATTCTCACAAATTCACCTAATTGCATAGTGCCTGGATATAGTGGAAGCCCAATGCATGTTTTCTGAATGAATAGATGAAGGAATAAACCAGTAAATAAAAAATAATAATACTAATAATATAGCATTATTTCCACATGGCAAGAACTGTGGTTTACACACATTTTTCTTGTTTTATGACTAACTGGACACAAATAGATACAAGGTTGACTGTGGGTACTGATATAAATACACTTTTATTAGGTTGGTGCGAACATAATTGCGGTTTTTGCAATTATGTTTAACTGTTTAAACTGCAATAACTTTTGCACCAACCTAATATATGCTTTTAGAAAAAAATTAAATCACTCTTTACTCTTTTGCAGGATCAGTTTAGGGAGGATAACTCAAAGGAACTTGATGAAAACATTACATGTCTCCATCACGGCTTCATAGATCCAATAATGTGGGCCCTTTCAAGTTCAAATCTAAAAGTCCAGGTCCATCTTAACTCTGAACGCTTTGAAGTTTACCCACCCCATTTAATGTGATAATGTAATCTGTATGTTCAGAACCCATTTGAGGGGCACTAAAGGGAAAATGGCATGCAAAAGAAAAGATGAACTGCTCTCAGGGGTGAAATCTATCTCGCACACGCATTTATCTTGGGCAGACACTGTTGTTTAAACTAAAAATAATCACTGCCAGTTCTGGGACATTAACCTGCTTAGTTACTCCTGCATAAAAACAGGAAGGAAAATGAGGGCAAAGGTTAGCATTGAGTCTGAGGTTTATTTTATTTCTATGCTAACACTTTTTCATCCTGCCTGGGGGAAAATGGTGCCTATGTGTTAGACGCTCGTGTTGATTTTTCAAGTTATAATTAATGTACTACTTGGGCTGTTGCTACATATCAAAGATTAGAATGCTGCATATTCTACTTACTCTAATAATGCAGCCAGATTACCACCTAATGCTCAGAAAAGACTGTGCCATTACTGTAAGCTCCATGGCATTATTCAGAAAGCACTGCTTAGTGGTTTTATTTTTCTTGTCTTTCACCACATTCTAAATAGGGAAAAAGGTAAACATATTAATAGGTTTAATATAATCCTGTCCACCCCAAAAGAAAGCGAATAATAACATCCATCCTAGAAAAAGACAAAAGGAAAGAAAACTCATTCAGAAAAAATAAAGGGGAGGGGAGTAAGCATTGATGGATGGAGGGGGAAAAAAGGGAAGCTGAAAAATAGAATTTACATAATGCGCAAAGGAAAAAGGTTAAAGCCTTTTTTTATTCCTTTGCTGGCTCTTCAGAATGCCTCAAGGATTAGAATAGACATTAGTCATATTCATATTGAATATAAGGAAAGCGGCCTTAGGATATTTCTTATCTATCTGGGAAATCATTAGGAGGGGGTGGGGGGCACCCAGTAATAAACAGCATAAAAAACAAAAACCCTGAGGAAGCCATGTCTCACATGTTAAACATTTCTCACTGCTTGGTTTGTTATCATGAAGCAATCCTGTCGGGTAGTCTTCAAATCTTTTGAATTCTTCCCTTACCTAGTTTCCCACTTCAAACAACAAGCAGTTGCTATAACAAAATGACAGTTATCAAAAACTAAACAGAATGGAAGTTGTTTGCACAATAGTCAATCTGTTCAGATGGAATGCAACAGACAAAACGAAGCTAAGAAACCTCAAACAGTTATGTTATGTGAAATGAATGCTCCAGGATTTCCCTCCCCTCTCAGAGTGGTACATATAGTACCACACTGTGATTCTAATAGCGAGTCACGGACAATTTCTTAACTTTTCTGACTCAGATGCCCCTTTGTGTATTCTCATGGTACTGTGGACTTCTCCTTTGTAACACTACCTACCACTTGAAGTTTACATTTACTGGTATGATTACTGTATTTTACTAAAGTTTATGTTTCCTACTTATTTGGCTCCCTGATGACCAGGAACATGCCTCTTCTTGGTTCATCATTGCGTCCCCATCTCCTAGTACAGGTCCTGGTACATGCAGACATGCAATAGATCTGTGTTAGATGAAAGGATTGATGAAGGTAGATAAAAATCGCTAATTAGTTCAAATTAAAGTCTGGGACCCTGACTACCTGTATCTTCTGTTCACCACGCCCTCATTCAATATGCTGTTTACCCAGGTACTTGGCCTTCAGTAACTTTTTCAAATATATGTAACTTAATTTTTAGAACAGTTTTAGATTTACCAAAAAAATATTGCAAATATAGTACAGAGAGTGCTTACAGATCCTGAACCTATTATTAACATCTATTAATACCTATTAACATGTCATATTAGTATTTGTTACAATTAATAAACCAATAGTGACACATTAGTATTAACTAAAGTCCACGTTTTATTCAGATTTTCTTAGTTTTTACCCAATGTTCTTTTTCTGTTCCAGGATCCCATTCAGAATACCACATCACATTTAATAATTATGTCTCCTTAGGCTCTTCTTGGCTGTGACAATTTTTCAGACTGTGCTTGCTTTTGATGACCTTGACAGTTTAAGGAGTACTGATCAGGTAGTTTATAGAATATCCCTCTATTTGGACTGGTCTGAAGTGTTTTCTTGTGATTAGTCTTGGATTATGGGTTTGAGGGAAGAAGACCACAGAGATGAAGTGCTATTTTCATCACATCATGTCAAGGGTACATATTATTAACATGATTTATCACTGAGGTTGTTGACCTTGATACCTGGCTGAGGTCATGTTGGTTAGGTTTCTCCACTGTGTGCAGCTATACTTCAGGATTTGAAAGCTATGCTCCCTATTCTTGAGGGTGAAATAGCTAAAATTATTTGGAATTCTTTTGCATGGAAAATTTTCCTATTCTCTCCCATTTAGTATTTATTCAATCCTTGATTTATATCAACGTGGCTCATGGATATTTATTTTATATTTAAAGTTATCATCCAATACTACTCCATCTATTTTTTTGCTCAAAGTGTTCCAGCTTTAGTCACTGGGAGTTCTTTCAGTTGGTTCCTGTGTCCCTTTGACACCCCCCCATCATTATTGGGTTGTTTTGTTTTGGTTTTTAGCTTGATTTTCTGGCATTGTAAGATGCTCCAGAGTAATCTTCTATAGTTCCTGTTTTATTCCTAGAATCAGCCATCTCAGCCATTTCTTCAAGGAGCTTTTGTTCTTTTTAATGGAAAATGATATTAGAAACTAAAATCTGCCCAGTCAGCATGCTCATTGCTACTGGGTACTGTTGCTTGTAGATTCTCTCAGCTGAGAGAGCAAGAAAATATATGTGTGTATAGATTTACAGATATATACATATCTAGAGTTAGTTCAATATGTAGCCATCTGTATCCATGTGAAGTTAAACATGAGTTCATACTGGTGTTTCCAAATCTAATTCACTACAACACAGATCACCCCAGCTTCTCCTCTGTGCATATCTGTAAATTTTCACCCCACCAGTGATAAACTTAGTTTTCACCATCTACCATCCCCTTACTTCATTGTTCAATTCTAGTCTGCACATAGAACAATTCAGAACCGTTACCTGCTAGCCTTGTGGGATATGACTTTATCGGCTAGATTACAGTGCTTACCTACAATTTCTTTTGCCCTTAGTTTTATATTCCGCTCATTTCCAAAGTTACTTTGGTTGTCACCTTTCCTTCTCAACCCCTCCCCTGAGACTGTTTCAAACATTCACATTATAGTTAGATTGTTATGTGATGTTCTGTTTTCCATCCTGTGATTACCAGACCTCCTAAATGATTTTTAAATAATTTGCAAAAATTAAGGCTCACTTTACTTTTTGTGCTGTAAACTTCAGTGGGTTTTGAAAAATGTATAATATCACGTACATATAATTATGGTATCATACAGAATAGTTTCACCTCCCTAAAAAAATCCCCTATGCTTCATCTATTCAATCCCCTTTTCCTTTTCCCCCTGACAACCACTATTTTTTTCTTTTTACCATTACTAGATTTTTGCCTTTTCCAGAATTACATATAATTTGAATCATACAGTATGTAGCTGTCTTAAGCTGGTTCCTTTCACTTAGCAATATGCCTTTAAGATTCATCCATGTCTTTTTGTGGATTGGTAGCTCATTTCTTTTCATTGCTGGATAATTCCATGGTATGGATATACCACAGTTTATCCATTCACCTGTTTATTGAAAACCATTCTGATTGCTTCTAGTTTTTAGTGATTATGAATAAAGTTCTATACATATTTCCTTGCAGAATTTTATATGGACATAATTTTCAAATCAATTGAGTAAATACCTAGGAGTATAACTGCTAGATAGTATCTCCAGTAAGTTTTAATATCTACCAACTAAATTTCACTGAGGTGTTAGCTGAAAATATATTTTTAAACAAACATTTACTGAATACTGATTATGTTCTAAGCTTTGCATCAGGGACTTTTATATCCCTTATTTATTCAGTCGTTCTGCAAATATTTATTGAATCTTTAGTACTATGATAAGACTCTTCTAGGCACTGGGATACAACCGTGAACAATAACAATCCTTCCTTTAAGGAGCTTTTATTCAAGTTAGGAGAAATGAATGAATAAATAAATAAATAACCTAGAAATGAATATAAGAGCTTATTAAAGAAAGAAACAAACAAAAAACAATGCCAGGGTAAAGTAGATTGAAAGCATCAAGTGGGGTTATTTTGTGTCAGGTAGATTAGAAAGATTTCACAGAGAAGGCAAGGTCCAGAGTCTTGATTGAAATGAGAAGGTGATTCAAGAATAGTTAAAAGTAAGCGAAGGCCCTCAGGCTATAATACACTGAGTACGTTATATTTTAGAAAAAGCAAGGGGCCCAGTGTGGATGAAGCCAACAACAAAAGAGTGGAATGTGAGACAATAAGATAAGAGAGAAAAAGTTCAAAGGCCAGATTATTTTGGGTTATTAGGCTATGGTGAGGACCTTACATTTTATTCTGAGTATGATCGGAAGCCACTAGAAAGTTTGAACAGAGGAGAGATATGACCTGCAATGGCTCCCCTTTTCTCATTCAGAGTAAAAGCCAAGCATTCATTGGCATATTTGTGCTTGAGCAGCTCAGGGAAATGGCAAATATGGTATGATTCTAGCAAGGTTACCTCAAAGATATGGGCAGACAAATTTTACTTGAAGGAGGTACCATGTGGAAGGGCACTGGATTCCTGTAAGTGCCGTAACAATGACGTCACCACAAAACAGTTGAGAATGCCTTCCGTTTTTACAATGTGGCATTATGTATGTATGTTCTCATTTTCATTCTGTGTGCTAGTAAAGGAAGGCAAAGTCTTGTGTTAAATTCGAGGAAACTGAGGGATAATAATTTTTAAATGTTAGCCAGTAGCTAACATTTAATGAGCACTTACTATATGCCAAGCATTTTTCTAGCACTATTTATGTATACATGGTTTAACCTGTTTTGTATTTTCCCAAAATCTCTATGAGCCATGCCATTTTCCAGATGAGGAAACTGAGGGATAGAGGGATAATATATTCTGCTCAAAGTCACACAGCTAAAAAATGGTAGAGCTAGAATTCATCCGAACTGTCTGGCACCAGAGCCTTGATTCTTAATAGACACTTGATTGGTTCAAGGTCACATAGCTTGCTTGTAGATGAGAAACTTGATTCTCAGTTTTCTTTCCAGAAGAGCAACTATAACTTGGTTAACTCACGTAAGTTCCAGACACTTTCCTTGGGAGAGCTCTCCCCCATTTCAATTTATGCTGTTTGGGCTGGCTGAAGTCTACTGCTAATTCCAGGAGTATGTATCTGACCCAGTTCTGGCCAACTATCTTGTTGGAGTGCTTGGTTGAGGAATGGGCATGGGACCCAACTTGCTGAATGAGACTTCATTCTGGAAACTTTTTTCTGTTGGGAAGAGAGGGTCTTTATTTCCACTGTGAAGCTATTAGCGTGGAAATGCTGACAGCCTTATTGCCACCAATTGGAGGAGAAAGAGAATTTCTCTCTCAAGAGGGCTGAAGCTGAGCCAAGAGTCCCTGTATCCACCTCTGCCTGAAACCAGTTTCTCCTGAACTTTTCCATTATTTGGTTCAATAAATTTTCTCTCTCTCTCTCTCTCTCTCTCTCTCTCTCTCTCTCTCTTTGGACTCTGTACAATATTCCTTTTTGTGTAAAAATCTCCTTTTGGATTCTATAGAATTCTCCAGTACAATTTGGATTTCTGTTATTTGTGTCTAAAGAATTCTATATCCACTGACAAATTATTGAGTAAATCATAGTAACACAGCCATAAATAAGGCTTCATTTTTCAAATCTTAAGTTCAGACCTCCTAAATTTGCTGGCACATGTAGTTGAGGGAACAGTGCAGGGAGAGAGGTCCCAAGCCTGAGTTTGGAAGACCTGGATCCAAATTCTAGCCTTCGCAGCTAGTAGTTACATAGTCTCGAAGCAAGTCACCCACTCCCCAAGCTTCCTTTGGTCCCACTGCAAAATGGGAACGATGCAGAATACCTTGAAAGTTATAAGAAATAAATGAGATGACATACACAAAAGCATCTAGCACAGTACATGGCACATAGTAGAAGCTCAATAAACGTTAGGTATATGTCAACTGCAAAGTTACAGGAACAGCTTTCGCACCCATCAAGTGTATGAATACTATGCTAGACATCATACAAGGAGGTTAGTATGATGTGAGCATAAGTAATATGTCCATTTTATCTATGAGGAAAAAAAGGCTCAGAGAAGTTAAAATCAACCTAAAGACAAACAGCTTGTAAGTGGCAGAACCAGGATTTGAACCAGAGAACAGTGATGATTAAAACCTATACTTTTCCCTCTGCATTGAGATTTCTCCCCAAATAATTGGGCTCACATGCATCAGAAATCCAGATGATAGACTAAAGATATCTCTTGACTAAAGCACATATTCAATTGAAAATCAGGAAAAGTTGGGAAACCACCATTTTTATTTTTGTTTTTTTTACTTTGGAGAAGATGCTAGAGATTCTACACTGTTGAGATCCAACCATTAATTCAGTAAAAGTGAGGAAAATACTTCCCTATACTGCACATTTCCTGCTTCCCTTCTAAAAAAAGAAGGGGGGGAAATCTACATCTCTTCATCAAACTCTCTCCTCTTATTCCCAATCAATCTTAATTTTTAAAAGGATCTTCTGAATAATTAAAGTGGTCATTGTAGAAAAAGGCATTATAATACGAGGGGACAATTGGTTTTATATTTGCCATGGTTCTCAGGCCTAGGAGACGCGAATGCTTAAATGAGGCAAATGGTAATACACGGCTAAAGAGTTCATTCATTGTTGTTTGTTCATCAATAATAGATACTTTCACGTAGGAAGGTTAAGTGACCCATACATTATTTGCCCAGTGTGGTTTTGTAGTCTAAAACACACCCAGAAGACAACTGCATTCTTCTCTCCCTTCAGACATCCCCTGACACCCTGAGTCTTGTTTTAGCTGGTGTGCTATGTAACTGGAAAGGCAATTTAATGCAATTTTTCATCCATTTCACTGATTGCAACTGTTTAGTACATTCTCAAAGAAAGATGATTACAACTTGCTGGTTCTTAATGCTTAATTTATTTACATGCATGCCTGCTACAGAGTTGTTTTATTCTCCCAAATGATGGCATAAAATCATTGAAAAATGATAGGCAATAAACACGGCTATTCCACCGCAGTTCTCAGTGGAGATGAACACTCACAGTCCCTCCTAACACTGGGTGACCTGTGTTCCATCGCTCTTAAAACCCAGCCATAATGAAGGCGGCACAGACATAAAATTCCTTTATTGCTACTTTGTTCTGACGATTCTTGCACAATAAAAGATTTTTTAGTTAAAATAAAACTCATACCCAATTGGCATTTTTGTGTTGGTAACCGAAGCAAAACCACACATATTTCCCCTTTTCTTTTTTCTTTCTTTTCTTTTCCTTTTGAAAGAATGTCATATTAGTCGGAAGAAAGGGTGAATTTTTGGAACCATGACTGCATTCTAATTGTCTCTTCTGTTGTTGCCTGGGCAAGGCTATTCACATTAAGCTGAACAAATGCCACATTTGCATTTCCGATAAGTGCTAGCATTTTTCGCATTTCTCTGGCAATTCTCATTTCAGTAAGAACACCTGAAAAGTTACCTAAATTAGTCTACCAGGATTGCTCATCATCTCATCAAAAAAGGGGGGGAAGAGGGGGAATGGGATTTTTCTCCAAATTGCAAAAAGTCTTGAATCAGCAGAAAGGACTTTGCCCTTTTTATTTGGGGATTAGAATAAGAATGAGACAATAAAGTGAAAATGGGCAGAATGGGTATTTTCTTTTTTCTTTTCTTTTTTCTCTAACAAAATAGCAGAGGCAAGTTGGTGCCAGCCATCCGGTGTATTAGCCCACATGCCAGACAGACTGCAGAATGCATTAATGAGTGCACTTTCCCTACTACTTCTTATCTAAACAACATCCCACAGCCTTTCATTCCTCCGCTTAAAAAAAAGAAAAATGCAGCACTTATCTTTTTTAGCCAAAACAAAATCCACCGTCATGCTGCTTCTTTCAAAATCACATTATTATGTTATTATAAATAAGGACAAGACATTTCCCATCGAGGAGGTTGCTGAGGACGACCGTGAAAGTACAGTTTGTACTGTATTTATTGGAACTCCTAATGATGTTTGGTTCGGAAAAGATGACAGAGAGGAAAATTCAAAAGGTAACCAGACATTCTATCCCCAACCTCATGATCTCCTTCCAGAATACCATCATCACTGTTAGATTTTTCCAACTTATTTCTGATAAGAGCTAAGGTAAAATGACTTTTGAAAAGTAAACAGCAAACAGAGAGAAGCAGGAAGGAGCCCTAATTTCATGAGAATTACACATTTCATTTCTTTCCCTATTTTTTAGCTTTTAAAGAATTTAAACTCAGTGTGAGGCAGCTCTGGTTTTGAGGAAATACAGGGACACATCTGACTTTCTACCCCTAGCTACTCAGAAACAAAAGCAGCCTTTCCTTTATCATAATTATGAACATCTCAATTACCCCAAAAAAACATTCCAAAAACCTTTCTACAATTTTGTCTAAAAGTCTGACCCAAATAAAGGGCATGGTTGTCTTTGAAACAATAGGTGATAGAAGGACTATAGATATTCAGTCTAGGACAGAATGCTTCAACCAAGAAAGAATAAAGAGGGGAGGAAAAAAAAGGAAAGAAAAGTCTGGGTATTAGACATTTGCTTAGACAGAGAAAATTAATTCTGAAGGAAAGAGTCATGAAGAACAAAGAACAGAGGGAAGTCAGTTATCAAATCTATGCTTTGCATCCCTTCTGTTTCACTTCCCTTGCATTTCTTCACCATCCATCCTTAACCTTTATTCCTCTTTCATCAGGGTAAGGAATGCACCAAAATGATCATTCTCACCTAGCTAATGCAGCAGTCAATTCCTACACAAGTGTGGGCACAGATGTGGGAGCCCACCTGCAAATGTGTGCCTATTACTTAGAGAACAGCTGTAAATCAAAATTTCTTGGTGTTTGGGGTTGAATGTTGCCCTCCCCTCAAAGTTAAGTTTATACCCTAATTTCTAGAACCTGTGAATGTGAACTTACTTGGACAAAAAGACTTTGCAGATGTAATTAATTTAAGGTCTTAAGATCATACTGGGTTATCCAAGTGCTCCCTAAATCCAATGACAAGTGTCCTTGTAAGAGCCATATAGAGAAGGACACACACACACACACACACACACACACACACGCACACACAGGAGAAGTTGATGTGAAGACAGAGGCAGAGACTGGAGTGATATAGCCACATGCCAAGCTGCCAAGGAATGTTGATACCCTCCCAGAAGCTGAAAAAAATAACAAAGGTTTCTCCCCTAGAGACTCCCACAGTTTAATTTCAGACTTCTGGCCTCTAGAACTCTGAAAGAATACATTTCTGTTGCTCTAAGCCACCCAATTTGTGGCAATTTGTTGTGGCAGTCCCAAGGAACTAATAGACCTGGGGAGATTGTAAAGATTCTCATTCCAGGATGCACCCTAGAACATTTAAATAAGAACATCTGCATATAAGATACAAGCATCAGTAAGTTTTAAAGCTCTCCCAGGTGATATAAATGTACATAAAGGCTGAGAACCACTGACTTGGGGCTCAGGCCATTGTCCCTGCTTGTTTGTTAAAATCACTTCCACGGAGACCCTGAGGCAACTGATTTGGGAAACCTTTGCCTTTGTGCATTTGTCAGTTTGATTTTTCTGTTGAAAGAGTTGCTAGGTTTTCAGGCTCACCCAAAGTGGCCCATTTAAATCAATCCTACTTTAATGATAACAAGAGCAACTATTTATTGAATACCTACTAGATGCTGGTGCTCGATATAAATAAACAAGGCAAACTTGATTCCTGCCCTGGGAATCTTACAGTCTGGGGAGGGATATAAAGTAATTTGGCAGTTATCATACAGAGTGGTGAGCCACTGGTGGGGACAGTGCAGGGTTCGTTGGGAGATCATGGGGAGAGAGCACATGGACCAGAGTTGGGCAAAAGGGAAGATTCCTGGAGGAAATGGCATCTAAGCCAAGGCAAGAAAGATAAAAATCCAGCTAAAATGGCTTGGTCGTCTGAAGGGCAGGGAAAAGGTATCCCAGGGAGAAGGAATAAATAACATGGGTGAAGGTGTAGAGCAGGGGTCAGCCCACTCTGGCCTATGGATCAAACCTGCATCCCCATCAATTATGCCCAACCTGCCATATGCTAGTTTTTGGCACATAGCCACACCCATTCGTCTATGCATTGTCTGTGGCTGTGTGGGCCTCACAATGGTAAAGGTAAGTGGTTGCGACAAAGACCATTTGTCCCGCAAAGCCTGAAAAATATTTATCATCCAGCCCTTTACGGGAAAAGTGTGTTGTTCCCTTCTCTAGAGTCAAGCAAAAGAGCTCACAAAATACTGACAGAGATTCAAGAGGGCTGGGTTTTGAGTGTGAAGAGGAAAGTGGTGTCAGGAGAAGTTCAAGGGAGAGTTAGGGTCCAAAATCCGCAGAACCTGCTGGCCAGAATGCAAAGCTTGGCCTTTATGCAAAAAATAATAGTGAGCTACTGAAGAGTTCTAAGGAGGGCAGGCATCTGGTCAGAATCACATCTTGGCAAGAAAACACTTGACTGCAGTATGGACGATACAGCTAACAAAGCCAAGAGTTAGGATTTGAGCTCAGACCTCTCTGGGGCTAAAGCCCCAGCTGATTCCATTGAACCAGACTGACTCCAGCAGGGTGTTTCCTATGAAGGCAGCAGCATGGTGGAGTAAGATAAGCCCAAGATCTCATTGAAAATTGAGTCCCTTCTCCTCAGTCTAACCTCCAGGCCGGGCATAAGGGAATTGTGGAATGTGTTAGGGGGTCACTGAAAGAAAAATGACGGCCTGGAGAGCAGCAGAGGCAGGTGGAGGCTGGAAGGTATGATTTGTATTTGTTCTTGTCTGCAGGGCTCATTTTCTTCCAGGGTGAAGCAGGACAGAAGTATGGGTTCAGGAGAGAATGTGGAAGATGAAGAGGGAAGCAGTGAGGTTGTTGGTGAGGTTGTTTGGAGTGAGCCCTTACTGAGAGTTCACCTAATTCAGAGATTTCTTCTAGGCATTTATCAAAGAATTTCAGCTCAGTGACCTTTTCTACTTTTATTCTAATACAGTTGACCCCTGAAAAATGCGGGTTCGAACCACGCTGGTCTGCTTATACCGGGAAATTTTTTGGTTGACCCCCGTTGTTTAAGGGTCAACTGGCAGTTGGGAATCTGTGGATGTGGAGGGCTGACTTAAGTTATACATAGATTTTCTACTGCAGCAGCAGTCAGGGGGTGGCGAGGGCCTAACCTGCATTGGTCAAGGGTTAAGTAATTTTTTTGTGGATGCTGTTCAGAAAGTTAGTGCAGCTTCTCTCTCTCTCTCTCTTTCTCTCTCTCTCCTTCTCTTCTTCTCTCCCACTCTCCTTCCTCTATTTCCCTTTCTTCCTTTATTTTTTTTAAGGTTTGAACATGCAGACACATCTGCATCTATTTAAGTTGTATTTCAACCAACTGGAGATTTGTCAATAAATAAGGTCATAGTAAATAAAACACTCCAGACTATCTCAGAGTTGAAGTAGCAATGTCATCATTGTTTTTTATCAGAACAGTCTTCTATAAGCCTTTTTGATGAGTTTTGTAAAAACAAAATCCATGTGGACTGGAATTTCTCAAACTTAGTTTCATGTTAAAATTAAAGATAAACATTTACTGAGAGTTAATGTCTCATAAAGAAAAGTTTTTGAAAAGGAAATCCTTTCAAAGTCTTTCATCACTTGAGGAAAATTGGCAAGTTTTTTGAAATTCAAACTTTCATGCGTTAATCCTCCCCAATCCCACTGACGTGGCACACCTGAAAGAACCAATTTAGGAATGAAATTTAAGCAGTCAAATTGGTTAACCTTTTCAATGTTGGCACATCAGCTTAGCAAATACTATGGCAGGTGTCATGTGTGATGGTTGAGGTGTCCAGATGGACATCAACTAATGGTCATATCTGTCACTGATCCATCACTCCAATGGAGAGGAATAAGAGTCTTTGTTTTACAGCTCTGCAGACAGACTCCACTCAGTTTAAGCCCACCACATCAATCGCATCTTTAAAAATTGTATAGCTTGTTTTACCTTATCAACTTACCAATGAAAGCATAGTAAAATTATTTTTTTTTAATAGAATAAGTCTTCTTGTTGGGAAAGGGAGCTTGTGGGGTTGAGAAGGCAGAATAATGAATATTATTGATGGAGAAATTAATATATATGGGAAAACCTGGTAAATATAGATGAGTAAGAAGGGGAGCAAGATGATTTGGAAATCCCCCTCCCAGGTGACAAAGGACAAATTTGATGTGCTTACTTTCTTGCTCATATCCCTGGATTTGAAGGCTGTTTTTTAAAATTGTGGTTGCCCAAAGAATGAATAGGAGAAAGTAGTGTTCACTTTTTCTGACATGACAATCTGAAATGGTCTACACTGAAATGTTAACCATAGAAAATAATGTACATATTGTTTGAGGTAAGCCATGGAAAAGCAAGACCTCATTTTATTACAGTCTTACTGCTCAAACCTTACACTATACAACCACAGGAATTGCAGAAAACTAACATGTAAGAACCAAGCTCCTTGTTATAGCTCACAATAAAATGTTTTATAGATTGACCTGAAATGGAAAACGAGAAAATTGGACTACTTTGAATGTTGCTAAATGGAAATGCCATTTTCCCACTCTTGGTTTCCACAAGGAGGGGAATTTTTCTCTGGCTTCTCCACCATTTCACTGGGGAAAAATAATAACAGCATGCTCGTCCTAGCTCATGTTCTTCCTCTGGAGGGGAGCTACCTCCAAGAAACATACTTTTAACTTGGTTTCTCTGCTGCTTCTGCAAGACAGGGGACAGAGAAACCTACTGGCCCAAGTAGTGGTGTGGCCCAGTAGGCAGGTCTGTCTAATTCTGAAATTCAGTAGTCGTTTAAGTTCACTTGGCTTCTAGAATTGGCTAGTCACTCTAGTGCAGCCTCTATCAGTATTTTCATTCTCTCTTTTATTTTTTTCAAATTGATCAAAACTTGAACAAACAAGAAAACCCAACATATAGCAGGCCTTCTGCATTACTTCAGTTAGCATTGGTAAAGATGGTACCAGAAACTTAATGGTCATTGAGAAGTTTTAGCCTTTCCAAGATGTCAACTAGAAGATGCCAGTTATCCCAAAGTCACAATCCATGGACTTAAACACAATTGACGTAAATGGTCCCACAAGAGCTTAATGTTGACACTCTGCATTTACCACATAAGGGAGATTGAAGCATTAGTCTCCATATTGGCTTTGTTGTCAGAGGAGGTCTCTTGAAATAGTCCTACATTCTAGCAACATTTAGAAATGTGCATGGTGGCAGCCCCAATGGCTATGAAATCTATTCAGTATTTTGGCCTCCACAAAATCTTGTTCAGATATTTTGGTTTTATGCACCTGTGTCCACTACCACAGATTCCTGTCATGGAGATGGTTAGGCCTGAGAGAACTTTCTCCCCAAAAGGTTTTACTTTTAAAGTAAGTATTAAATCTAAAGTCAGCTTGAAGTCCTGGGGAGAAAGTATCTTTTGAGGTGTGAACCAGCCACACAAATTTGAGGTCAGTTTCTTTTCTTACTCGTGAAGGCATTTCAAGACAATATAAAAGAGAAACAGAATTTGATCGAACTGTTCTTTCCAAATTTACCAATTAGATACATTTTGTCATCTCCATAGGGGAAAAGTGAGTAAAGGGAGTCTTTGAAAACAATCCTCCCCCTAGCCATGTAAACCAGAATGGGAGATGTGGTGCTCAGGACACATTTCATATTGTTTCCTGGTAAAATTCAATTTTCTTCTTCCAAGGTAACAAATAGAAGGGAGTTGCTACAGGTAAAGCATTTGGTAACATGTTGTCTTGCCTTTTAGCAGCAGCTGGGAAAAGCATCTGCACAAATGCAGTATAAATAATTGATATACTTTCAGACAATTTCCCAATTTATATTTTTCTTATTGTAAAAGTAAAAATAGAAGCAAAACCCAAAAGCAACCCCTGGAGATAAACTAGATGTGTGAAACTCACTTTTCATTAAAAAAAAAAAAAAAAAAAATTAAACCCAATTTTCATCCCAGCTTGGGCTGAGATGGTATGTGTGCTGGCATGTGGACTGGGAGATATGTTTTCCAAAGGGTGAAAAGTGGGAGTGTAGTACCGATTAATTTAGTAGTTACCCGAGCTATGAAAATTTTGAGAAAGAAATGTAAACTGGGAAAGGTTTAACTGCCTTATGGGTCTAAGTCTGGCTGGTCATCCAGCTGATGAGCAGGAATTCCGTGCTGGAATGTGAACCTAGGGGTAGCTGGGATACGTATGAAGATGGCAGCTTGTGAAATGACATAGTACAGTAGAGTAGTTTAGAACTGCACCTCTGGATTCAGTCAGTTTGGGTCAAATTATGGATGTTTTATTAATTGGTACATTAATCTGGGGCAAGTTACTTAACATTTTGGTGCTTCAGTTTCCTCATGTGTAAACTGGTGATAATAATATAGCATCTACCTCACTGAATTGTTGTTCAGGTGAAATGCATGACTATATCTAAGGTACTTGGAACAGTGCCTGCCATCTAATAAACACCTTATTCTATGTTATTATCAGATCTACCCAGGCTACAATTGAGTGGGACGTGGTAGAAAGAGGTTGCAGTCAAGTACTGAGACATGTTGGGCCTGCATTAGGATTCTGGTTGTGCTGCTAAGTACCAAGAACTACCTACTACATATCACTTAATTTCTCTGAGCCTCACGTTTCTCTTTGGTAAAATGTGGAAAATACAACCTCTCACCACAGCATTGTCATGAGGATTAAATGAACAACAATTTTCTAAAAGTCTTATCCTGTAATAACTCTTCAGTAACTATTTCCTTTTTCACCTTCTTCTCTGCCCCAGCTCCCAATCTTCCTCATGCTTTCTCAGAATTAAAGTCTACTCTAAAACACACACACACACACACACACACACACACACACACACACATCACTATACTTATGAAGATGTAGTACTTGATTTAGAATCAATGCAGTAAGTGAACTAATAAAGTAGATCAGGAAATGAGGGGAAGGAAAGCACCAAGGACTTTCTGGCCTCCTGAAGTCCTATCTTGAAGGCTGACCTAAGAAACATCACAGTCAACCACAAAGGTTCATTTGTACCAAAACAATGTTAGTAGTCAAGGGAGTCACAATAATGAAAACATATTCTCAAGCTGCAGAGATTTACAATATTGGAGAAGAGAGAAGAAAAGCTCACTGATATCTCTAATGCATAACAATGATGACTCATACACTGACAGATGTACAAACCAAATGTTACCCAGGCTTAGAATAGTGAGTGAGCCTATCTGGTTTGCCCATATGGAAAAACTGCAAGATGGAGGTAATGTCTGATCTGGTCTTTCAGGCTGGATAGGCTTTGGATTGGTTGTAACGTAGAACAAAAGCATACCAAACCAAGGGTCACAGAACTACAACAAATTATCTTAACATTTATATGGAACCACAAAAGGCCCCCAGAAGCCACAGCAATCTTGAGAAAAAAGAACAAAATTGATATCATGCTACATGATATCAAACTATACTACAAGGCTATAGTAATCCAAACAGCATAATCAATGAAATAGAATTGAGAGAACAGAAATAAATCAATGGAACAAAAATAAACTCACACGTATATAATCATTTAATCTATGACAAAGGAGATAAGAACATACAATGAGGTAAAGACCATCTATTCAATAAATGGCGTTGGGAAAACTGGAGAGATACACGCAAAAGAATGAAACTAGACAACCTTCTTCCACCATATACAAGAATAAACTAAAATGGATTAATGAGTTAAATGTAAGACCCAAAATCATAAAACTCTTAGAAGAAAACATAGGCAATACACTCTGTGACATTGCTCTTAGTCATATTTTTTTCTGATATATGTCCTTGGGCAAGGGAAACAAAAGAAAAAATAAACAAATAAAACTACATCAAACCGAAAAGGTTTTGCACAGCAAAGGAAACCATCAGCAAAATGAAAAGACATCCTAATGAATGGGAGAAGATATTTGCCAATGCTACATCTTATAAGAGGTTAATATCCAAACTTTATTTAAAAACCACTCAACTTTATTTAAATGCCACTCAACACACACACACACACACACACACACACACACACACACACACACACCACCACCACCAACAACAACAAAAAACAAACAAACAAAAAAACAGTTAAAAAATGGGCAGAGGGTCTGAATAGATATTTCTCCAAAGAGGACGACATACAGATGACCAACAGACATGAAAAGATGCTTAACGTCACTAATCATCAGAAAAATGCAAATTAAAACCACAATGAGGTATCACTTCATTCCTGTCAGAATGGCTATTATCAATAAATCAACAAACAACAAGTATTGGTGAGGATACAGAGAAAAAGGAACCCTCATGCACTGTTGGTGGGATTGCAAATTGGAGCAGCCACTATTTTGGAGTTTCCTCAAAAAATAAAAAATTGAACTACCTTATGACCCAGCAGTTCCACTTCTGAGTAGTTATCCAAAGAAATCCCAAACACTAATTCAAAAATAATACCCCTATGTTAATTGCAGCACTATTTACAATAGCCAAGATATGGGAGCAACCTAAGTGCCCATCAATAGACAATTGGATAAAGAATAGATGGTACATATATACAAAGGAATATCACTCTACTATAAAAGAGAATGAAATCTTACCATTTGCAACAACATGGATGGACCTAGAGGGTATTATGCTAAGTGAAATAAGTCAGACTGAGAAAGACAAATACCATATGCTACTTATATGTGGAATCTAAAAAACAAAATAAATGAATAAAACAGAAATAGACTCAGATACAGAGAACACACTGGTGGTTGCCAGAGGGGAGGGGATTTGGGGAGCTGGGTGAAAAAGGTGAAGGGATTAAGAAATACCAACTGGTAGTTACAAAATAGTCAGGGAAGTGTAAGATACAACATAGAGAATATAGTCCATAAAGTTGCAACAACTATAGTGCCAGATGAGTACCAGACTCACGGAATAAATTATATAAATGTCTAACCACTATGCTGCACACCTGAAACTAACATAAAATGATACTGAATGTCAACTGTAACTGAAAAAGAAAATGACCAAGACAGGCAGCTTTTGTACTTTTTAGACAAAGAGACAATACATTTGTGAGAAATTGTCAGGACAAAGAAACTTAGGCTTGAGTGCTTCATTAGTGAAGAATCTAAGCAGAGTTTGGGCTTAGGGTAGTAAATTAGTAAAGTCACAAGGTTTGTGTATACAGGTGCTCATCTTTGAATTTCCTGTCTCCAGTGATAAAAGTGTACTTACCTCCTGGTATAGGAAGGATACTTTCACATGGGAGATTTATTTCCTGCCTGGGGAACAGAGAGATGAAGGTTAGAGTGTTCTTCTTGCCCTGGCTCAAGTAACTTTAATTCAGAATAATCAACGTGCCACTGGTGTATTTTGGGGCAGCCTACCCTGAGCTCCAACAGAGGATTCCTGGAAAGATGACTGAATCCTGGGATGCACATTCATGACCCAGCTTCTTGAAGAGTCCATTAAATGTTCTAGGTGTAGGTTCTAGAAAGAGGGAAAGAAGGAAGGAAAATTGGAAGGAAAGAAGAGAAGAGGGAAGGAGAGGGAGAGAGATGGAGGGGGAAGAAGGAAGATAGGCAGAGACAATTAGAGCAGTTCAACAAATACTACATATTATCTCCTCTACAGCAGGCAGGGTGCTAAAAACAGGCCATGCAGAAAAGCATAAGTGTTGTTTTTGTCTGGCAGGGGTTCACAGAATAGAAAAGGGAGCAAACATACAATCATTTAGCTCTGTAGAGGGATGTGAAACACGCTCAGAGAGGACAGTGGGGGACATTCAGGAAAGGCTTCAAAGCAGAGGAGATATTTGAGTTGGGCCTGAAGTAGAACAATGATTTCAGCAGGCCATGAGGGTTTAAATATTTTTAGACCTCGTGAATGCCTGTGGATTTGTGCTGGCAGCATAACTAATGTCATTGTTCGGAGCTCCTATTTCCATTGGAATAATTCAACAAATACGTATTACTTATCAGTTCTGAGAAAGAGACTGAGGGAATGGGGTCCTCTCACATGAGGACTTATGACCTGCTTCAGGGGAAGGTCAGAGAGTCTTTCTGTGTCTTTCTCTTTCTCAAATTCCTGCAGTTTAAAATAGTCAATACTCCATAGGCACTGTATTTCGGGGTAGTGTGTTCTGAACCCCATCAGCTGGCGTCCCCATCTTCTAATATATTTTATTATACCTCACACGGTTCCCTGTTCCCCTCAGTCCATGGCTCGACTTTCTTATAAGACAAGGAACTGAATCCTATGTCATTAGGAGGTGAGTTAAGGAAAATGGAATAAGAAATACTTGTCCCACTCGGGGACTATTTCAGCTTCCTCCAGTAATGTATTCACTGATGTCAACCAGACATATTTATTGAGAGCCTATGCTAAATTAGCACAGTTCTAGGACCTGAAGATGGAGCAGAGGAGGAACAAATAGGAAAAAAATCCCTGCCTCGTAGATCTTAGTACTTCCCAGCTGGGGGAGATGCACTAAAAACAGATAATGAATTTATATATATATATATATATATATATATATATATATATATATATATATATATATATATATACACATATATATATATATATATATATATATATATATATTTTAGCTGAATAAAGACAATGAAAAGACTAAAGCATAGAAGGGGTAGAGGGAATGTTGAGGTGGTGGGGGGTGGCGACTTTTAATAAAGAGTTCAGGAAAGGCCTCAGGGACAAAATGGCATTTGAACAAGTGGCAAAGATCCTGAGAACAGTCTTCCAGGAGTCCAGAAAGCCCACTTCTGCCTCAAGAGAGGCATGTCTTTGGGAAAGCCTTTTTTTAATTCTAAAATATATAAACACAAAATTTACCATTTAACCATTTTTGTTTACTTTTTAAATATTTTACTAAAATATAATATATTAGTTTCAGGTGTACATCATAGTTATTCAACATTTATATTCCTAAAGAAGTGATCACCATAAGTCCATACAATGCTATCACAATATTATTGACTATATTCCCCATGCTGTACATTATATCTCCATGACTTATTTGTTTTATACATAGAACTTTGAGCCTCTGTTTCCCTTTATTCCCCCCGTTTTTTAATTTTTCAGTTATAGTTACATTCAATATTTTATATTAATTTCAGGTGTACAGCATAGTGGTTAGACATTCATATAATTTAAGAAGCGATTCCCTGACTAGTCTAGCACCCACCTGGAACTATATTACTATATTATTCCATATGCTTTACTTTACATCCCATTGACAATTTTGCATCTTCCGTTTGTACTTCTTAATCCCTTCACCGTTTCACCCTGCCCCCAACCCCTCCCATATATCACTCTGATAAATCTAGTACCCACCTGACACCATACATAATCACCACAATATTATTGACTACATTCCTTATACTATACCCTACATCCCTATGTATGACTGTGTAACAACACATTTGTACTTCTTAATCTGTTCCCCTTTTTAACCCACCCCTCAAACCCCTCCCACCGTCAACCATCAAAATATTCTCTGTGTATATGAATTTGTTTTTGTTTCATTTGTTTGTTTTATTTTGTTCTTTAGATTCCACTTATAAGTGAAATCATGTGACATTTGTCTTTTGCTGTCTGACTTACTGCACTCAGCAGAATACCCTCTAGGTCCATCCATGTTGTTGCAGAGGATAAGATTTCATTCTTAATAATAGCTGAATAATATTCCATTGTATATATGTACCACCTCTTCTTTATCCATTCATCCATTTTGGGACACTCGGGTTGCCTTCATGTCTTGGCTATTGGAAATAATACTGCAAACTTCCGGAAAAATGGCGGCGTGAGGTGAGCCTCTGTAAAGCTCCCCTGGAATTTACAACGAATCGAACAACAAAAACTCCACAAAGGACTCCCTGCACAGCAGACAGGCAACACGAAGAGGCCCACTACCGACTGAAATCACCTACAGGTGGGAGATTCGTGGAAGCAGGACCAGCTATGGTGGTGGTTGCCACCATTGCTCTGGACCACCTCTCACAACTCACCCCGCCCCTGACCCCACCTATCTGGGTGGATCCCTGCAGGAGTAAACAGAACTGCTGAAACATAAGGGCTCTGAACCAGAAGCTGGAAGAACTTTGGAACATCAAAAGCTCTCCGCATGCCCACCGGGACACTGCACCCTGTGACCTAGACGAACTAATAACAGAGGAGAAGCCCGCCTCCCAGGGAACCCCCCCCCCCCCCGATTGTGTGAGAAGCTGGAATAGTGCAGAGAATACATAGCACTACCGTGTGGGAGAAGAAAAATAAACTGCAGTTGGAGAAAAAATAAAACATTCAAGAGAAGAGGGAAGGAGAGGGAGAGAGATGGAGGGGGAAGAAGGAAGATAGGCAGAGACAATTAGAGCAGTTCAACAAATACTACATATTATCTCCTCTACAGCAGGCAGGGTGCTAAAAACAGGCCATGCAGAAAAGCATAAGTGTTGTTTTTGTCTGGCAGGGGTTCACAGAATAGAAAAGGGAGCAAACATACAATCATTTAGCTCTGTAGAGGGATGTGAAACACGCTCAGAGAGGACAGTGGGGGACATTCAGGAAAGGCTTCAAAGCAGAGGAGATATTTGAGTTGGGCCTGAAGTAGAACAATGATTTCAGCAGGCCATGAGGGTTTAAATATTTTTAGACCTCGTGAATGCCTGTGGATTTGTGCTGGCAGCATAACTAATGTCATTGTTCGGAGCTCCTATTTCCATTGGAATAATTCAACAAATACATATTACTTATCAGTTCTGAGAAAGAGACTGAGGGAATGGGGTCCTCTCACATGAGGGCTTATGACCTGCTTCAGGGGAAGGTCAGAGAGTCTTTCTGTGTCTTTCTCTTTCTCAAATTCCTGCAGTTTAAAATAGTCAATACTCCATAGGCACTGTATTTCGGGGTAGTGTGTTCTGAACCCCATCAGCTGGCGTCCCCATCTTCTAATATATTTTATTATTCCTCACACGGTTCCCTGTTCCCCTCAGTCCATGGCTCGACTTTCTTATAAGACAAGGAACTGAATCCTATGTCATTAGGAGGTGAGTTAAGGAAAATGGAATAAGAAATACTTGTCCCACTCGGGGACTATTTCAGCTTCCTCCAGTAATGTATTCACTGATGTCAATCAGACATATTTATTGAGAGCCTATGCTAAATTAGCACAGTTCTAGGACCTGAAGATGGAGCAGAGGAGGAACAAATAGGAAAAAAATCCCTGCCTCGTAGATCTTAGTACTTCCCAGCTGGGGGAGATGCACTAAAAACAGATAATGAATTTATATATATATATATATATATATATATATATATATATATATATATATATATATATATACACATACATATATATATATATATATATATATATATATATATATATGTATATATATATTTTAGCTGAATAAAGACAATGAAAAGACTAAAGCATAGAAGGGGTAGAGGGAATGTTGAGGTGGTGGGGGGTGGCGACTTTTAATAAAGAGTTCAGGAAAGGCCTCAGGGACAAAATGGCATTTGAACAAGTGGCAAAGATCCTGAGAACAGACTTCCAGGAGTCCAGAAAGCCCACTTCTGCCTCAAGAGAGGCATGTCTTTGGGAAAGCCTTTTTTTAATTCTAAAATATATAAACACAAAATTTACCATTTAACCATTTTTGTTTACTTTTTAAATATTTTACTAAAATATAATATATTAGTTTCAGGTGTACATCATAGTTATTCAACATTTATATTCCTAAAGAAGTGATCACCATAAGTCCATACAATGCTATCACAATATTATTGACTATATTCCCCATGCTGTACATTACATCTCCATGACTTATTTGTTTTATACATAGAACTTTGAGCCTCTGTTTCCCTTTATTCCCCCCGTTTTTTAATTTTTCAGTTATAGTTACATTCAATATTTTATATTAATTTCAGGTGTACAGCATAGTGGTTAGACATTCATATAATTTAAGAAGCGATTCCCCTGACTAGTCTAGCACCCACCTGGAACTATATTACTATATTATTCCATATGCTTTACTTTACATCCCATTGACAATTTTGCATCTTCCGTTTGTACTTCTTAATCCCTTCACCGTTTTCACCCTGCCCCCAACCCCCTCCCATATATCACTCTGATAAATCTAGTACCCACCTGACACCATACATAATCACCACAATATTATTGACTACATTCCTTATACTATACCCTACATCCCTATGTATGACTGTGTAACAACACATTTGTACTTCTTAATTTGTTCCCCTTTTTAACCCACCCCTCAAACCCCTCCCACCGTCAACCATCAAAATATTCTCTGTGTATATGAATTTGTTTTTGTTTCATTTGTTTGTTTTATTTTGTTCTTTAGATTCCACTTATAAGTGAAATCATGTGACATTTGTCTTTTGCTGTCTGACTTACTGCACTCAGCAGAATACCCTCTAGGTCCATCCATGTTGTTGCAGAGGATAAGATTTCATTCTTAATAATAGCTGAATAATATTCCATTGTATATATGTACCACCTCTTCTTTATCCATTCATCCATTTTGGGACACTCGGGTTGCCTTCATGTCTTGGCTATTGGAAATAATACTGCAATGAATGTATGGCTGAACATGTCCCCTTGAAGTAGCATTTTGGGTTTCTTCAGATAAATACCCTGAAGTGGGATTACTAGGTCATTTTTTATGTCTTGTTATAGCCTTTGTTTTAAAGTCTATTTTGTGTGGTATAAGTATTGCTAACCTAGGTTTGTTTGTTTGTTTCCATTCTCATGACATATCTTTTTTTATCCCTTTACTTTCAGTCTGTGTGTCTTTTGATCTGAAGTAAGTCTCTTGTAGGCAACATATTTATGGATCTTGTTTTCTTATCCATTCTGCCACCTCTGTACTGATTAGAGTATGTAATACATTTACATTGAAAGTAATTGTTGATTGATATATAGTTATTGCCATCTTATTCATATTTTTTATTTTTTTCCGTTTTAAAAAGTCCCTCTAAGATTCCTTGTAATACTGGTTTGCTGGTGATGAACTCCTTTAGCTTTTTCTTGTGTGGAAAGTTCTTTATCTGTCCTTCAATTCTCAATGATAGCTTTGCTGGGTAGAGTAATCTTAGTTGTAGGTCCTTGCTTTTCATCACTTTGAATACTTCATGCTAATCGCTCTGGCCTAGAAATTTCTGTGGAGTAATAAGATGACAGTCCCTTGTAGGTAACTGCTTTTCTTTTGCTGCTCTTAAGATTCTTTCTTTGTCTTTAACTTTTGGTATTTTAATTTTGTTGAGTCTTGGTGTGGGTCTCTTTGAGTTCATCTTTTTTGGGACTCTCTGTGCTTCTTGAGCTTGAATATCCATTTCCTTCATCAGATAAGGAGTTTTGTTTCATTATTTCTTCAAATAGGTTTTCAATTCCTTGCTCTCTCTTCTCCTTCTAGTGCCTCTACCGTGTTTCCTCAAAAATAAGACCTAGCTGGACCATCAGCTCTAATGCATCTTTTGGAGCAAAAATTAATATGAGACTCAGTTTTATATTATATTATATTATACTTGGTATTATTTTATTATATCATATCATATTATATTATATTATACTATATCTGGTCTTATATTAAGATAAGACTAGGTCTTATATTAAAATAAGTCTGGTCTTATATTAATTTTTGCTCCAAAAGACACATCATAGCTGATGGTCCAGCTAGGTCTTATTTTCAGGGAAACATGTTATTATGTGAATGTTTAAGTTGCAGTTGGAGAAATAATAAAACATTCTACCAACAAGTACTGGCAAACAAAAGAAAGACCGCTTTCTATCAACCTGTTGCAGAAGCCACTCCTGTAGATGTCTAGGAAGAGAAATAGTAAACCAGTAATCGCCATGAATAACCAAGGCAACAAGATAGCTCAGAAAGAAAGTGAAAAATCTCCAGAGAAGGCACTTAAAGATACAGAAATATGTGACTTAATGACAGAGAATTCAAGATTGCAGTTCTGAAAAAACTCAGCGAGATACAAGAAAACACAGATAGGCAGTTAAAGGAACTCAGAAACTCAATCAAAGAACAGCATGAGCAAAGGGAACAGAGAATATATTCAAACAAATTGTCGATGAGAACTTCCGAAATTTGTCGACAGAACTGGACTCTCGAATCCAAGAAGCAAATAGAACATCTATTTACCTCAATCCCAACAGACCTTCTCCAAGCCTCATTGTATTGATATTATCATCAGATTTTTCAGCAGAAACTCTACAAGCCAGGAGGGAGTGGAACCAAATATTCAAACTATTGAAAAAGAGAAATCATGAGCCAAGAATAATATATCCAGCAAAGATATCCTTTAGATATGAAGGAGGAATAAAGACCTTTCCAGACATACAGAAGCTGAGGGAATTTTCTAATACATGACCTGCACTACAAGAAATACTAAAGGAGGCTATTCGACCACCATCAACAGGGACAATTTGTGGCAACCAAAACTCAAAAAGGTGGAGAGTAAAGTCCTGAACTGGAATATGGGAATGGAGAAAGTAAGCGTGCTGAAGAAAATGGAATACTCTAAATATCAAACTTTCTTTTACATAAACTTAAGGGTAACCACTCAAAATAAATCCAGAATTGAAATATATACTGAAATAAAAGAAGAAACAGAGGGAAACATCATAGAATACCACCACACAGATAATAGACGGCAAAGAAACAATGGAGACACAGCCTTACCAGAAAACTAAGGATAGAATGACAGGAAATCCTCACATATCAATAATCACCCTAAATGTAAATGGACTGAACTCACCAATAAAAAGGCACAGAGTAGCAGATTGGATCAAAAAGCTAAACCCAACCATATGCTGTCTCCAAGAGACACATCTCAGCTACAAGGACAAGCATAGACTCAAAGTGAAAGGATGGAAATTGACACTCCAAGCAAATGGTACCCAGAGAAAAATCAGGTGTAGCCATAATGATATCAGATGAAACAGACTTCAAGGTGAAAAAGATAACAAGAGACAAAGATGGACATTCAGAATGGTGAAGGGGACTGTACAACAAGAAGACATAACAGTCATCAATATTTATGCCCCCAATCAGGGAGCACCGAAATACACCAAGCAACTACTAACAGAACTAAAGGGAGAAATTGACCAAAACACAATTATACTAGGGGACTTAAATACATCATTGACAGCTATGGATAGATCATCCAAACAGAAAATAAATAACGAAATAGTAGCCCTAAATGACACATTAGATGAAATGGACATAATTGACATTTATAGAGCACTTCATCCTAAAACATCAGACTATACATTCTTTTCTGGTGTACATGGAACATTCTCAAGGATAGACCATATATTGGGACATAAAATCAGTCTCAACAAATTTAAGAAGATTGAAATCATACCATGCATATTCTCTGATCACAAGGCTTTGAAATTGGATATCAACACAAATACATGGAGATTAAACAACATACTTTTAAAGAAGGACTGGGTCAAAGAAGAAATTAGAGGAGAGATCAAAAGATACATAGAAACAAATGACAATGAAAATACATCCTACCAAAATTTCTGGGATGCAGCGAAAGCAGTTTTAAGAGCGAAATTTATCTCATTACAGGCCTATCTCAAGAAACAAGAAAACTCCCAAATAAATAACCTCATGTTACACCTTAAAGAACTAGAAAAAGAAGAACAAGTAAAACCCAAGGTCAGCAGAAGAAAGGAAATAACAAAAATTAGAGCAGAACTAAATGAAATAGAGAACAAAAAGACAATAGAAAAAATTAAGGACACCACAGAAATACAAAGGATCATCCAAGAATACTATGAAGGACTATATGCCACCAAATTCAACAACCTAGAAGAAATGGACAAGTTCTTAGAAACATATAGCCTTCCAAGGCTGAACCATGAAGAACTGGAAAATCTAAACATTGAATCAGTCATCCAAAACCTTCCCAAAAGCAAAAGTCCGGGACCAGATGGCTTCACTAGTGAATTCTACCAAACCTTCAAAGAGGATCTAATACCAATTCTGCACAAACTCTTCCAAAAAATTGAGGAAATAATACTGCAATGAATGTATGGCTGAACATGTCCCCTTGAAGTGGCATTTTGGGTTTCTTCAGATAAATACCCTGAAGTGGGATTACTAGGTCATTTTTTATGTCTTGTTATAGCCTTTGTTTTAAAGTCTATTTTGTGTGGTATAAGTATTGCTAACCTAGGTTTGTTTGTTTGTTTCCATTCTCATGACATATCTTTTTTTATCCCTTTACTTTCAGTCTGTGTGTCTTTTGATCTGAAGTAAGTCTCTTGTAGGCAACATATTTATGGATCTTGTTTTCTTATCCATTCTGCCACCTCTGTACTGATTAGAGTATGTAATACATTTACATTGAAAGTAATTGTTGATTGATATATAGTTATTGCCATCTTATTCATATTTTTTATTTTTTTCCGTTTTAAAAAGTCCCTCTAAGATTCCTTGTAATACTGGTTTGCTGGTGATGAACTCCTTTAGCTTTTTCTTGTGTGGAAAGTTCTTTATCTGTCCTTCAATTCTCAATGATAGCTTTGCTGGGTAGAGTAATCTTAGTTGTAGGTCCTTGCTTTTCATCACTTTGAATACTTCATGCTAATCCCTCTGGCCTACAAATTTCTGTGGAGAAATAAGATGACAGTCCCTTGTAGGTAACTGCTTTTCTTTTGCTGCTCTTAAGATTCTTTCTTTGTCTTTAACTTTTGGTATTTTAATTTTGTTGAGTCTTGGTGTGGGTCTCTTTGAGTTCATCTTTTTTGGGACTCTCTGTGCTTCTTGAGCTTGAATATCCATTTCCTTCATCAGATAAGGAGTTTTGTTTCATTATTTCTTCAAATAGGTTTTCAATTCCTTGCTCTCTCTTCTCCTTCTAGTGCCTCTACCGTGTTTCCTCAAAAATAAGACCTAGCTGGACCATCAGCTCTAATGCATCTTTTGGAGCAAAAATTAATATGAGACTCAGTTTTATATTATATTATATTATACTTGGTATTATTTTATTATATCATATCATATTATATTATATTATACTATATCTGGTCTTATATTAAGATAAGACTAGGTCTTATATTAAAATAAGTCTGGTCTTATATTAATTTTTGCTCCAAAAGACACATCATAGCTGATGGTCCAGCTAGGTCTTATTTTCAGGGAAACATGTTATTATGTGAATGTTGGTATGCTTGATATTTTCCCAGAGGTCCCTTAAACTCTCCTCATTTTTTTGGATTCTTTTTTCTTTTTGCTGTTCTGATTGGGTGTTTTCTGCTAGCTTATCTTCTAAATCTCTAATTCAGTACCCTACTTCATCTAATGTACTGTTGATTCCCTCTACTATAGTTTTCACTTTAGTTATTGTATTCTTTATTTCTGACTAAATCTTTTTTATGTTTGCTATCTCCATTTTTATGTTTATCTCCTTGCTGAAGTTCTCCCTGAGATTACTGAGTGTCTCTATAACCCGTGGTTTGAACTCTGCATCTGGTAGATCACTTGTCTCCATTTTGTTTAGTTCTTTTTCTGGAGCTTTGTTCTGTTCTTTTATTAGAAACATGTTTCTTTGTCTTCCCATTTTGGCTGTCTTCCTGTTTTTGCTCTCTATATTAGGTAGGGCTACTATGTGTCCTGGTCTTAGTAGAGTGACCTTATGTAGTAAGTGTACTGTGGGGTCCAGTGACGCAGTCTCCCTGGTAACCAGAGCTGGGTGCTCCAGGTGTGTCCTTTGTGTGGATTGTGTGTGTCCTTCTGTTGTAGTTGAGCCTTGGTTGCTGTTTACACATCAGTAGGAGGGATTGACCCTCAGGCTCATTTCTTTTGAGGACTGTCCATGACTGCAGTGAAGGAGTGGTAATGCAGGAGCTGAAACTACAGAGCAGGATTTGCTTTAGCTGGGCTCTGGTGCCTGTCCAATCTGCCCTTTGTGTGTGTCATCCTTGGAAATAGCTGAGTGATGCTCCAGCTTGGTTCAAGACTGGCCACTTGGTGTCCCAAACCCAGGGCCACCTGGGGGGGGGGGGGGACTTGTTGCAGGTCAATTTCAGCTATAGCCTGTGCCCTACCCTGGGCCACCTGGCATGAGCCACAAAGCAGTCCACAGATGGTCGGTGACAGCACTTTACTTGAGGTACCTCAAGAGGCCAAACCACAAACCAAGGCCAGCTGCTGCTAGTGCCAGGCTTAGGGCTGCTCAGCCAGAGGTACTGGACATGCTGAAGCCAAATGCTGCTTGTTTGGGTTTCGTGAACCTCTGAGAGACTTTTGGAAGGTCTGCAGCATGAGCCAAGGCAAGCAGTGTGTACGAAAAAAAATACTGGAAGTAGCTTGGGTATTCCCGAAAGTTGGTTGTGATGTGGTCTCAGGAACCAGGGAAAATGAACAGTATTACCCTAGTTGATGGAGACTCAGATATGGTGACTGCTTGTTTCTGCATGCCGGAAAGGGGGAGGGCTCAATAAAGAAACAATGGCTTCCACCAGGTCCTCCATCTGGGAGAAAGCTGCCCCTCCAGCCCTCACCCTGAAGCCAGACAACCCAGTTCCTCTCCATATGTGCCTGCTACCTTTCAAGCTGCTGCCCCAGCACTGGAGCTTAAAGTGGGTGAGTCCATCGGTGAGTAAGTCCATGCACGGGCCCTTTAAGAGGAGCACCTGGTAGTGCAGCTACCCTCTGTCTCACTCAGCCACAATCTCCGCTGGTTTTCACAGCAAGAAATTATAGAGAATTCTCTTCCCCGCACTGGAACCCTGGGCTGGGAGTTGGTGTGGCCCTGGGACCCCTTGCTCCTCTGGGGGCACCTCAGCAGCTGAGCTATCCCTCCCAATTTTTAATGGTCACAAGTGGGTATGGGATCAGCCTGTTCCATGGCTCTACCCCTCCTATCAGTCTTGAGGGGGCTTCTTCTGTATGTCCTTCGGTATAGGACTTTGGGACAGCTAGACTTCAGGCAATTCTCACTGGTGCTTGTTGTGTAGGTTAGTCATAATTTTGATGTGGTCTTGAGAGTAGGTAAGTACAGCATTTACTGACTCTGCCATCTTGACCATAATCTCCATTTTAACCAATTTTAAATGTACAATTCTGTGCATTAATTTCATTCACAAGGTTGTGCAACCATCACCACTATCCCAAGCCTTTTTTACTATCCCAAAAAGAAACTCTGTAACAATTAAACAGTAACTCTCCATTCCTTCTCCATCCCAGTCCCTGATAATGTCTAATCTACTTTTGTCTCTATGAGTTTGCCTATTCTAGATCTTTCATATAAGCGTAATCATACAATATTTGTCCTTTTATGTCTGGCTTATTTTAGTTAGCATACAGTTTTCAAGGCTTATAGCATGTAAATGTCTTTGCTTTTTGTGGCTGAAGAGTATTCCATTGTATGTCTATGCCATGTTTTGTTACCCATTAATCTGTTGATGGACACTTGAGCTGTTTACTCATTGGGACTATTGTGAATAATGTTGCAATGAACACTGGTGTACAACTATTTTTGTAAGTCCCTGTTTTCAGTTCTTTAGAGTTTATATCCAAGGGTGAAATTGCTGAATCATATGGTATTTCTATGTTTATTTTTTTGAGGAACCACCAAACTATTTCCACAGCAGCTGTGCCTTACAAATTCCCATCAGCAATGTACAAGTGTTCCGATTTTTCCACATCCTTGCAAATACTTTAGTTTTGTTTTCTTTTTTAAAAAATTATAGATAGCCTAGTAGGTATGAAGTGTTATCTCGTTGTGGTATTGATCTGCATTTCCCTGGTGACTAATAATATTGAGCATCTTTTCCTGTGTTTATTGGTCAGTTCTATATCTTCTTTGGGGAAATGTCTATTTAAGTCCTTTGCCTGTTTTTTAATTGTCTTGTTTGTCTTCTTATTATTGAGTTTTGGGAGTTCTTTATATGTTCTGGAACCCTGGAGAGATCTTTTTAATAAAAATCATATTACAAAAGGTTAAGGAGTGAGGCTAAATAAAGTGAAGGAAGCATAATGCAAACTATTCTTTTTGAAAAATTAGGTTCCAATAAAAAGTAGATAAGTAGGAAACTTCGTTTATAAAGCTGAGTGATAATAAAGCATAGAAGTTAGAAAGGAAGGAAAGAGACAATGAAAAGTGATGAATTCAAGGAGGGGGCAATTGATAGGGGGAGGTGCCAGAGAAGGGAGTTGGTACAGTTGACAAAAGGATATACCTTGAAATATGATACTGGAAAAGGAGTAATAGTTGAAAGTGACCTGTTTTTCCTGATTTAAGAAGGAAAATGACAAGGCTGGGTTCCATGCCTTTTCGGCTATCTTCATGAATGTGGGAAGTCAATTTAATATAAATCAAGTCAGTGTCATCTAGAATTTATAATTTTCCCCCCATAAATTCAATATGCTTAATGAACCGTTATTTATCTTGAAAACAGCACCAAAGGATGGCGTAAAGCCTCTGCTTGTACATTAGAAACATGAAATAAAATGTCTTCTAACAGCCTCTAGATTTCCTGGGCCTTCACATTTCTAGGCCAAAAGATTTTGCAAAGAACTGCCTCCTATTGCTCAGTGTTAATGGTGGTAATGATGGAAAGTTTATTTTGATTAACCTATCCCTGTAATTGTGTGTGTTTTTTCATGCTATACTCAAGTTTATGTGCTGAATATCCATGTTTTAAGACCCAGAGTAAAAAGAACTTGACCCGTCTTCCTGGAAAACCAGCCCAATATTGCCTCTGCCCCTACCTCTTCTTAGAGTCTAAGTCTTCACATACTATATTAAAAGTTCTGAGAAGTTCTGCAGAAACCAATTTAACTTGGTTAACCCAGGTTTTAAAAAAACTCATCTGAACACAAAACACTTTGTTTTATGTTTGCATCCATCAACCTCCCAGGGACTGAACTTCCAGAAAATACACTTTGGGAAATGCTGCCATGGATGGGCAATTCCTTCTCTAGATGTTCCACTTCTCATTAGTTTTATCTCACAAATCTGAGAAGAAAGCCAGCTTCAGCTCCACCAATGTTTTTCTTGCTTCCTCTATAATTCCTTTGCTCTTTGCTTTTCTCTAGGAAACATTTAGAGTGGCATTTCCATGAATGACATACTGCAGAATTGAGTCTCATATTTAAAAATAAAATATAATGAAATATATGTACATATGTACACCCACAGAAACACACACACACACACACACACACACACACACACACACACACGTATTATTGCTATTACTGGCTCAATTTCTTTCTACTGTTCTAATCTCTGATACCAAGAGGTGTGGCCGGTTAGCTCAGTTGGTTAGACAGTGATGCTAATAACACCAAGGTTGCTGGTTCAATGCCCGCATGGGCCACTGTGAGCTGCACCCTCCTTAAAAATAAAGGCTACCAAGAGAAGAAAGTAAGAAGAGACATATAAAGCATTTACCACAGTGCCTCATACTAATAGATTTTTAATAACTACTAGCTATCGTTATTAAAAATCAAAAGAATTCCATTCTAAAATTCTTCTATGGATTGGTGCCCTATTTTATTTTATTGCTTTGCACAGCATTAAAAAAAAATAAATTGGAAAATCTGTTCCTGACCATGAGAGAGAAACAGGATCCAGATTCATGTTCCCACCATAAGTAACTAGAAAACTGGACTAAACATGTAAACAACTGCTTTCCAACATCGGACCACAGGCAGCACAGGACTGTAATCCTTGATAAAGGAAAACAATAGAGGTGAGACATCACTATAGAAGCTGCAGATATTAAAAGAATAATCAGGAATTAAAAAAAAATTATGCCAATGAAGTTGACATCCTAGATAAAATGGATACATTATTTGGAAATACGTAAATTATAGAAGAGACTTAAGAAGAAATAGAAAACTTCAAGTCTTATATCAATTTTAAAAACTGAATTCATCTTTAAAATTTTTCTCAGAATATTTTTCCCAGATGGCTTCGCTGATGAATTCTATGAAACATTTAAGGAAGACATAACACCAATCCTAGGACATTACAAGAAAGAAAAACTACAGAATTATAGTCTTTTTAAACATAAATGAAAATATTCCTCAACGAAGCATCTATGAGTTTGTTTCTGTTTTGTTTGTTCATTTATTTTGTTTTGTTTAGGATTCCACATATAAGTGAAATCATATGGTATTTGTCTTTCTCCGTCTGACTTATTTCACTTAACATAATACCCTGTAGGTTCATCCATATTATTGCAAATGGTAACGTTTCATTCTTTATTTTATGCCTGAGTAAAATTCCGTTATACTCGTATATAGGTACCACTTCTTCTTTATCCAGTCATCTATTGCTGGGAACTTAGGTTGTTCCCATATCTTGCTTATTGTAAATAATGCTGTAATTAACATAAGGAGGCATACCTCTTTTCGAATTAGTGTTCTGGTTTTTCCAGAAGTGGAATTGCTGGGTCTTAAGGTAGTTCTAGTTTTAATTTTTTGGGGAATCTCCATAATGTTTTCTATAGTGGCTGCACCAAATTGAAATCCCACCAACAGTGCACAAGGGTTCCCTTTTCTCCACATCCTCACCAACACTTGCTGTTTTTTGATTTATTGATTATAGCCATTTTGACAGGTGTGATATCTCCTGATCTCACAGAAGAGATATCTCCTTGTGGTTTTAATTTGCAATTCTCTGGTGATTAGTGACATTCAGCATCTTTTCATATGTCTATTGGCCTCTTTGGAAAAATGTTTATTCAGGTCTCCTGCCCATTTTTTTAACTGAATTGTTTGTTTTCTTGATGCTGAGTTTTATGAGATTTAAAATTTTTTAATATTAACCCCTTATCAAATGTATCATTAGCAAATATCTTCTCCCATTCAGTAGGTTGTCTTTTTGTTTTGTTGATTTTCTTTGCTGTGCAAAAACTTTTTAGTTTGATGTAGTGTCATTTGTTTATTTTTTCTTTTGTTTCCATTGCCTGAAAAGATATATATAAAAATATTACTAATATACCAGGGGTGCCAAAAAATGTATACACATTTTAAGAGATGTTATCTATGCTCAAGCAGTAGTTAACCATAATCAGAATTGTCTGGATGCTGATGGTAACCACTTTGAGCACCTCTTGTAGTTGCAGAAGTCAAACATGACTTGTATTCATTTTTTGTTACCAGTATATATTGAGTATTGTAATTAATACAGTTTTTTTTCCTTTCTTAAAATGTGTATACATTTTTGGCACCCTCTGTATAATTGTACTAACCAGTGTCACCCCAATAAATTTAATAATAAAAACCTCCATGACAAATATGTATATTATAAAACTTTATAGCAAATCAGTATTTAGTTAAATTCAAAAATGTTTTTGTAGATATTTAGTAAGTAAATGCATATGGTAGTACTTGTATAATCTCATTTATTAAACATTTGTCAATTCATCTACATGCATTTAGTTGATATTAAATGCATTTCCCTTTGGAGGGGGAAAGAGCAATGTTAAAGAGTTTGCTGCCTGTTTTCTTCTAGGAGTTTTATGGTTTCAGGTCTTAGGTTTAAATCTTTAATCCATTTTGAGTTTATTCTTGTTTATGGTATAAGAAAGTTTTCTAGTTTCATTTTTTGCATGTATCTGTCCACTTTTCCCAACACCATTTATTGAAGAGACTATCTTTATTCCACTGTATATTTTTGCCTCCTTTGTCATAGATTAATTGACCATATAGGTGTGGGCTTACTTCTGGGCTTTCTATTCTGTTTCATTGATCAAAGTGTCTGTTTTTATGCCAGTGCCATGCTGTTTTGATTACTATAGCCTTGTATATAGCTTGATATTAGGTAGCGTGATACCTCCAATTTTATTCTTCTTTCTCAAGATTGCCAGGACTATTTGGGATTTTTTGTGGTTACAGATAAGTTCTAAGATCATTTGTTTTAGTACTGCAGAAAATGCCATTGGTATTTTGATAGGGATTGCAATGAATCTATAAATTGCTTTGGGGAGTATGGACATTTTAAGGATGTTAATTCTTCCTATTCATGAGCATGGTATATGCTTCCATTTCTGTGTTTCTACTTCAATTTCTTTCTTTAGTGTCTTAGAGTTTTCTAATTATAGGTCTTTTACCCTCTTGGTTAAATTTATTCATGGGTTATTTAGTTATTTAGTTATTTTTCATGCAATTGTAAATGGGATTGTTTTCTTAATTTCTCTTTCTGACAGTTCTTTATTGGTGTATAAAAATGGAACCAATTTCTGAACATTAATTTTGTATCCTTCTACATTACTGAATTCATTTGTCAGTTCTAATAATTTATGTGAAATCTTTAGGGTTCTCTATACTGCAAATAATGACAGTTTTGCTTCTTCCTTTCCAATTTGGATGCTTTTTTTCTTTGTCTAATTGCTGTGGCTAGGACTTCCAGTACTGTGTTAAATAAAAATACTGAAAGTGGGCATTTTTTTCTTGCTGGATTTTGTCAAACACTTTTTCTGCATCTATTGATATAATCATGATTTTTATCTTTCATTTTGTTTATGTGGTATATCACGTCAACTGATTTGTGGATATTGAACCAAACTTGCCTACAAGGAATAGATCCCACTTGATCGTGGTATATGATCTTTTTAATGTATTATTGAGTTTGGTTTGCCTAATATTTTGTTGAGGATTTTTGCATTGATGTTCATCAGGGATAATGGCATGTGTGTGTGTGTGTGTGTGTGTGTGTGTATGTGTATACACACATATATATTATATATATGTATATATGTAATATATAATATATATTTTATATCTATATATTATGTATATATAATGCATATTAATTATATTGATTATACAAGGTCTGACAATTAAGTTAGTGAACTTGTTGCAATGATGTTGCTAACTTTTTTTTATATCAGAGGGATTATTCATTATGTATTTGTACTAACTGGACAAACAATTAATCAAGTTTACTATTTGAAAGTAATGAAAAGGCTGAATGAAAAAGTTAGACAACCTGAACTTTTTGCCAACAATTCATGGCTTTTGCATCATGACAATGTACCAGCTCACATGGCACTGTCCGTGAAGGAGTTTTTAGCCAGGAAACAAATAACTATATTGGAACACCCTCCCTACTCACCTGATCTGGCCCCTAATGACTTCTTTCTTTACCCAAAGATAAAGGAAATATTGAAAAGAAAACATTTTGATGATATTCAGGACATCAAGGGTAATACGATGACAGCTCTAATGGCCATTCCAGAAAAAGAATTCCAAAATTGCTTTGAAGAGTGGACTAGGTACTGGTGTTGGTGCATAGCTTCCCAAGGGAAGTACTTTGAAGGTGACCATAGTGATATTCAGCAATGAGGTTTGTAGCACTTTTACTAGGATTAGTTCATGAACTTAATTGTCACACCTCGTATATATGCACATATAGTAATGTCTTTTGTTTGGGATTTGGGGTAATGGTGGCCTTGTAAAATGAGCTTTCCCTCCTCTTGAATTTTTTGGAATAGTTTTAATAGAATCAGTGTTAATTCTTCTTTGAATGTTTAGTAAAATTCACCTACAAAGTCATCCGGTCCAGGACTTTTGTTTGTTGAGAGTTTGTTGATTACTGATTTGATTTTGTTAGTAGTAATCAGTTGGTTCAGATCTTCTGTTTTTTTCTTGATTCAGTCTTAGATGACTCTATGTTTTAGGAGTTTATCCATTTCTCCCAGATTGTCCAATTTGTTGGCATATAATTGTTCATAATATTTTCTCATAATCCTTTGTATTTCTTTGGTGTCAGTTGTCACCTTTCTTCTTTCATTTCTGATTTTATTTATTTGGGTCCTCTCTTGATTTTTCTTGATGAGTCTGGTTAAATGTTTATCAATTTGGTTTATCCTTTCAAAGAATTATCTCTTGGTTTCATCATTTTTTGTGTGTGTGTGTATTTTTTTGACTCTATTTCGTTTATTTCCATTCTGATCTCTATTGTTTCCTTCCTCCTACTAACTTTGGGCTTTGTTTACTATTCATTTGCTAGTTCTTTTAAGTGTAATGTTAGATTGTTTATTTGGGATTTTTCTTGTTTCTTGAGGTAGATCTGTATTGCTATGAATTTCCACCTTAGGATAGCTTTCACTGTGTCCCATAGATTTTGGGTCATTTTGTTTTCATTTTCATTTGTCTCTTTTGATGTATGTTTTTATTTCTTTCTTGATCTTTTTGTTGGCCCATTTATTATTTAGTAGCATGTTATTTAGCCTCCATGTGTTTTCGTGTTTGTCAGGTTCTTTTCTTGTAATTAATTTCTAGTTTCATACCATCATGGTCAGAAAAGACGCTTGACATGATTTCAGTCTTCTTAAACTTATTGAGACTTGATTTGTGGCTTCACAGGTAGTTCTTCTTTGAAAATATTCCATGTGCCCTTGAAAAGAATACATAGTCTGCTTTTTGGGGGGTGAAATAGTATAAAAATATCAATTGAATCTATCAGGTCTAGTGTGCATTTAAGGCTACTGTTTCCGTATTGATTTTCTGTCTGGATAACCTGTCCATTTGTGTCAATGAGTGTTAAAGTTTCTTACTATGATTGGATTACTGTTGATTTCTCCCTTTATGTTGGTCAATATGTATTTTATATATTTAGGTGCTCCTATGTTGGGTGCATAAATGTTTACAATTGTTATATGGTCTTTTTGGATTGATTCCTTTATTATTATGTACTATCCCTTTTTGTCTCTTATTATAGCTTTTGTTTTAAAGTCTATTTTTTTCTGATATAAGTATTGCTACCCCAGGTTTTTTTTTGTTTCCATTTGCATGAAATATCTTTTTCCATACCTTTATATTCAGTCTGTATGTATCTTTTTATCTGAAATGGGTCTCTTGTAGACAGAATATGTATGGATCTTGTTTTCTTATCCATTGAGTTACCCTATATCTTTTGACGAGCATTTAATCCATTTACCTTTAAAGTGACTATTGATAGATACATAGTTATTGCCATTTTATTATTCATATTTATTTTCTTATTTTATCCCCACCCCTTTTTCTTTTTAAAGAAGTCTCTTTAGCATTTCTTATAATACTGGTTTGGTGGTGATAAACTCCTTATGCTTTTTCGTGTCTAGAAAGCTCTTTATTTCTCCTTTAATTTTAAATGCTATCCTTGCTGGGTAGAGTGGTCTTGGTTGTAGGTCTTTTCTTTCCATCACTTTGAATATTTCATGCTAATCCCTTTTGGCCTGCAAAGTCTGTTGAGAAATCAGCTGACAATCTTATGATGGCTCCCTTGTAATTAACTAGTTGCTTTTCTCTTGCTGCTGTTAGGAATCTCTCTTTGTCTTTAAACTGCCATTTTAATTATAATGTGTCTTGGTGTGGGCCTGTTTGGCTTCATCTTGTTTGGGACTCTCTACACTTCCTGGATTTGTATGCTATTTCCTTTGCCAGGTTAGAAAAGTTTTCAGTCATGATTTCATCAAATAGGTTTTCAATCCCTTGCTTTCTCTCTTCTCCTTCTGGTATCCCTATGATGCAAATGTTGTTAGGCTTGATGTTGTCCCAGAGGTCTCTTAAACTATACTCATTTTTTTTTTTAATTATGTTTTCTTATTGTTGTTTCTATTGGTCTTTTTTTCTACCTTGTCTTCCAAATCACTAATTCAGTCTTCTGCTCCATCAAGTCTGCTTGTGATTCCTTCCAGTGCATTCTCCATTTCAGTTATTGTATTCATCATTTCCAACTGGTCTTTTTTATGGTTTCTATGTCCTTTTTTATGCTTGCTATCTCTTTGTTGAAGTTCTTACTATGTTCCTTGAACATCCTTATAACAATTGTTTTGAACTCTATATCTGGTAGGTTGCTTGCCTCCATTTTGTTTAGATCTTTTTCTGGAGTTTACTCCTGTTCTTTCATTTGGGATATATTTCTTTGTTTCCTCATGTTGGCTGCCTCTCTGTGTTTGTTTCTATGTATTAGGTAGATCTGCTATGTCTCCCAGTCTTGGCTGAGTGGTCTTATATAGTAGGTGCCTAGTGGGGCCAAGTGGCACAGTCTCCCTGGTCACCTGCATTGGGTGCTCCAGCAATGTCCCATGTGTGGGTTGCGTGTGCCCTCTTATTATGGTTGAGACTTGATTGCTATTGACACATCTGTGGGTGGGATTAACCCTCAGGATAACTGGCTGTGGGGTTTGTCCCATGTCTCAGCTTATCATCTGCTGTACAGGGAGCTTACCCCACAGAGCAGGATTTGTCCCAGTGGGCTCTGGTGCCTGTTGTAACTACCCTTTGGGTGTGCTTCTTGTGAGGCTAATTGGGTGGTGCTCTGCTGTTGTCTGAAGCTGACTTCTCTGTAGGTTTTTTCTGGGTCCTCTTGGGAGGGGCTCCAGTGCAGGCCTAGGGTCAGCCACTGCCTGTGACCAGTTGGTGATGATATAGTAGGAGCTACAATGTGATCCACATTTGGTTGTTGCCTGTGCCGTACCTGGAGATGCATGTGAGAGGCTATGCTGTGAACTGAGGACAGCTTCTACCAGTATTGGGCCTGAGGTAGTTCTGCAAAAAGCTCAGGGCACCCTGAGGCCTGCTACCAACTTCTGGCTTCCACAGACTCAGTCACTGACAGTGCCTCGTGTGGTATGCACTTTGGATGAAGTACAGTCTCAGAGGGTCACCAGGATGGGATGAGTAGTGTTCACCATGTTAATGTAGATTCTGGTTTGGTGCCAGTGCTAAGCCTAGAGCTCCTTAGCAAAAGTCTCAGAGAACATCAAGGCCAGCCACTGCCTGCCTGGGGCCCACAAACCCCCAAGATTTGTCCAATGAAAAGTGAAACGTGGGCAGGGCTGGCTACTGACGGAGAAAGTGCCTTCAGCCTTGCATGAGTTGGATGGAGCAGGGTTTCAGGGAGTCACAAGGGTGTAGCCAGCAGAATTCACCAGACAAATGCAGATTAGCTTTGGCTGTATGAGGGGGGTCTCAACACAGAAAAGATGGCACTGGCCTGCCAGCTTCATGGGAAGAGGTTTCTACACATGGAACATGGAGATTTTCCCTTCAGTCCATGTCACACAACTCAAGCCACACAACTCAGTCACTCCCTGTATGCCTCTGATGCCTCCCAAGTCTGTCCCTTGGATGGATGCCAGGGTAAATGCCTACAAGCAAATCTGTGCTTTAGAGGATGTCTGGATTTCCTACAGTCTTCCATTTCACCTGTGTGGGTGGAAACCTCACTGTTTTTCACAAACAGTTGTGGGGTCTCCTCTTCCCAGCACCAGTACTCTGGGCTGGAGAGCTCATTGAGGGGCTGGGGTCCCTTGCTGCTCCAGGTAGGGGATCTCCATGGCTGAGATATCCTTCCTGATTCTCAATCACTACATGCAGGTGTGGGGCTAGACTGTTTCACGTCTCTTCCCTCTTACCAGTCTCAATGTGGCTTTTTCCTCATATCCTTAGTTATAGGACTTCTGTTCAGCTGGACTTCAGATGGCTCTTTAGGTTGATTGTTCTATCATTCAGTTGTAATTTTAATGTGGTCCTAGGAAGAGGCAAGCACAGAATTTACCTACTTTGCCATCTCGGATCCCCTTCAGTCATTTCTTTAGGTCCCAGTTCTGTGACACTTCTGTACATACAAATTAATTTTTTTTTTGTCCCATTAATCTGTCTATGTCAATTGAATTAGACCAACCTAAGGAACTACAGGGGATGGAGTGGGGGAGGATTTTCCCTCCCTGACACCTCCTTGTACTTCCCTAGACATATTGCACCTTACTGTATTTTTATTGCTTAACCAAATCAGTGATTTTAGAACATGGGTTCTTTAAAATCCAATACAAAAATGTGGGTCTGTGCATGTGCATGTCTACATATGTATATATCTGTGTGGAGATAAGGTTTGAGGAGTCTGTGAGCCCCACCTCCCCCAACCAGCCCAGGAAATTAATAACCACAGATCTAGATACTTTATTATATTAATAAATAAGGAAGATGAATTTATTTTTATAAAATAAAAACAAAGATATGAGAAAAGATAAAAATCATTTAAAATGCTTTCAGAGTTTTCAAAGCACACATCTACTCATAGACAAGGCATCAGGGGACATTTATAATCAAAAGTGGGATAGTGGCCTGGTCTTCATTGTATCAGGATATCAAATCCACACTCTTGAAAACTGCATAGAACTGTGGTAAACTGTGTCCTACATTCCAAAAAATGTGCAATACTCTGAACAAGATGACAGATCCAGGGACTTATCCAGAAACAAATTATCTTTGTTTGTTGTGACCTGCAGAAGTTCAGGTTTCATGGGTTATGCAGCCTTGGAAAGTACTGCCCATTTGAAAATGGGTTCCCATTCCTGCCTCAGATGAATGAAGGCATTTCATGGGTGTGTGTCTGGTACATGTATGCTAAGTCCAAAAAATCACTTTGAGAAATTATAATGATCTTGGATGCATGGTATTCAATAGTTTGTGTAGCAACTGGCATATTACTCCATATGGACTTCCACATACCCTGCTCCACACCAGCTCTCACTCCTGGTGGGCTGGTCACTAGCCATTCACAGTTTTAATTAAGAATAGCCCAAGACATAACATCACAGGCTCTCTTAGGGGACAGATGTACTTCAATGGTTAGCAATGGAAAGAAACTGTTCATGTCAAATGAAGATTCCCTTCATTAAAAGTATACGGTTAAGGAAGATCATGTAGAAAAGTATGCGTTCACTTTCAAGCAACACCAGAAAAATCATTCCTTATCCAGCAAAATCTGGGAATGGCTTTCCAACCACAAGAGAGTTGATAAAGTGGGAGGTCCTCAGATTGAACAGGCAGAGGTTGCTCGGATTAGTGCACCATCTTCATAAACCATTTAAGTGGTTTTTGGTAATCATTTGACCTCTAACAAGAGTAGCCACCATTTTCCGAGTAAGAGATTGTCTATGTTATTGCATTGTATCCTCAAAACAGGCTTACAAAAAAAACCCACAGATAGGAGGAAACTGAGAAGATGTAAAGTTTAGGTTAATTTGTCCAAAATCTTACAGCTACTATGCAGGGAGCAGGGTTTATTTCCAACCTCAACATTTACATCTTAATCTACTACCTACTATTGCTTTTTCCCAAAGAGTAATGAGCACACATTCACACTTCTGGATTATTTTCTTCATACTTTTTTCCAAGAAGATTGTTATAATGAACAAACTATTTTGTGTGTGTGCATATACTTACACTTGGTCAGGTACTGTGCTAAATAAAAGCTTTCTCAGAAATCCAGATCGGTAGGCATTGTTGTCCTTGTGCTGGTCAGGGTTCTCCAGAGAAACAGAACCAATAGGAGATATATATGGAACTTGGCTCACATGACTATGGAGACTAAGATGTCCCAAGATCTACAGTCAGTAAGCTGGAGACATGGAGAACCAATGAATCATGTAAGTTCCAGTACAAGTTCAAGTTTGAAGGCAGGAAAAGATCAATGTCCCAGCTTGAAGATAATCAGTCACAGAGGGAGCAAATTCTTCTTTACTCAGCCTTTTTGTGCCATTCAGGCCTTCAACTGTTTAGAGGAGGCCCATCAACATTAGGGAGGGCAATCTGCTTTACTCAATTTATCAATTCAATTGTTAATCTCATCCAGAAATATCCTCACAGACACACTCAGAATAATAATTAACCTAATATCTGGGTACCCCACAGTCCAGTCAAGTTGACACATAAAATTAACCACCACAATCTCCCAAATATTTGTTAACAGAAAAGGAAGCTGAAGGTCTAAGAAAGTTGTTGATGTCATCCATCTGGTGAGAGATAGATGTGATATCTAAGCATTGGTTGCTGTAACCTAGTTTCTTGTTGTTGCCTCCTTCCTCTTATGCATACCCATTTCAGTAGGTTTTGTCCTTCTTGATAGTGGCAAGAAATGGGGAGAGTAATTAAGAAAGGCAGTTGTGATAATTCCTAGTAACCCTAGCAAATTTCCAAACCTATGGAGTGAGGATTATGAGCTCTCTCTTCTACCTGTTTTTAAATTTCCTTCCCTGAAGTAATGGCTCTAGGTGGAACTGGCAAGGGGTTGAAAAATCACCAACATACACCTACTTCAGTGATATCAGAAAGAGATGAAATAAGCCAGCATGAACCAAGAGAGCCTTCAGCTCACATATTTTTGTAATACAATCCCTCTCCTCATGATCTCATCCTTTGTCTACTGTACATGCATTTCCAGTCCTGCAAATTCCATTCCAATACTTCCTCCAAGGTGGAATTAATTAGGCCACGTGCTCCTCTGTACCTAATAATTATTTAGTTCATTTGCATTTTTTTCATTATATCACTAACATGAGGAGGATGCTTATAGCTCAGGCAACAGGAATAATGCTAGCATTGCTGAGTCTTAGCCAAGATTTTCAATTCAGTTGGAGCTGTTGGTGTCCAAGACCGTTCTTGGCTCACACTTGGAGTCATCAGAGTTTAAACACTCTGCAGTGCTTTCTGTATTTGTGAGTTTCTACCAATACCTCCCGTGAATTTAATGATAATTCCTTCTACTTTTACTAGCTAAACCAAATATACTTTCCATTCTTCAATGCAATAGCTTTCCCTCTATATATTCATCTTCAGAATTTAACCCTTCAGCCTCTTCACTTGGAAAATCACGATAGTAATACCTGCACTACTAATTCCATGGGGTCATGGAACATGCATGCAGTACCTCAGATTCCTCTGCTTTTATTTTTTATTAACTTAATTTTATCTAAATAATGTATACAATGCTTTTAAAGTCAAATAATTACTATGGCATCTATAAAGAGAAATAATACCCTATACCTGATTCTCACTAACCCCTGGGAATCACTTTCAATTTTTGTTTAGTTGTTCGTTATTTATCTCCATTTAAAAAAAAAAAAAAAAAAGCATGCTCTTTAGGAGACTGGCCAGGTCAAGTCTCTATAGGTCCTATGGCTCAGTTTGTAGGGTGACATGTAATCCTATTTTCTATATGACTCTTCACTTCATATCTTCTCCCCAGCTATCGAGCTACGTTTAAGTGTTCCCAACTATAGAATCCCATATTTCAGACTTCCCGAGAGTGAACTTCTTGTCTTATCCTGGGTGGGGAGAGCTATGTAAGCTGTTGAAAGGTTCTAATGATCCAAATTGGAGTTTGCCAACTATGGCCTGTGGACCAAATCTGACCTGCTACTTGCTCTCGTAAATAAAGTTTTATTGAAATATAGTCATGCCCATTCACTTAACTATTATCGGCAGCTGCTTTTGCACTATAACTGTAGAGTTAAATAATTGTGACACAACCCATATGAAGCACAAACACGATATTTACTAACTGGCCCTTTACAGATAAAAGTTTTCCCATCCCTAACTACATTTATACAGACTTTCAACCAATCAATCTATTTCTAACTCATCTTGTACTAACAACCTCAAAATTACCTGGTGCTATCTATTCCTGAAACTTTCCAGGAATCTGTAGTACAATATTAATCATCCTATTCCTTATCATCTTTTCACCACTATAAGTAGTTGAGTTTATTTTTCCCATCTGATATACAAGTTACTACTTACTCATCTGAATTCTACGTTCCAAAAAATTGTTGGTATCTTGGCTGTTCTAACTTACATTCTTAAAGGTTTATGCTTCTTTTCTTATCCTACCATTATGTTTGTGGGTTTTAGGAATTATTTATTATTATTATTTTTATTAGTTTCAGGTATACAAAACAATGTAAGTTAGACATTTACACCCCTCACAAAGTGATAACCCCCATCTCCCAATCTACTAACCCTATGACATAATATATAGCTGTTACAATTCCATTGGTTTGAGGAATTTATCAGTTAGTACTTCTCAGAAAATGAACCACTCAAGGTATCTCAAGCAGGAAGAAATTTATTTCAGGGAATAGAGATGTTTAGAATACTGTGCTGAGGGCTGGAGTTTCAATGATCATGTAAAGTCTTTGCTTGTTCTCAGTTCACCATTAGCTTTCACAAAGGCAGGAAGTACAGGAACCACCTGACGTGATCACTGATGCTTACAACTGTGAGTTAGGTGCAACACTGAAAACCATCCAGAGGCAGCTGCAAAACCTCAGACCCACTGAAGTTACACCTCTGCACATTCCTGAGACAAGGCCAATAACATCATGTCTGCCTCTCTGCAAAGGAAATGCTCTGGCAAAGGATTCTGGGAAATGTGTTCCCAGGTTAGAGACACAGAAGGAGAATGGTGATGTATTGCCAATAGTCTAGCACAAGGAGTTAGCAAACAAGTGATTTTAATCTTCCATATTTAATGTTCCATCCCCACATTTTCCTCTCCATCATCAAGGTTTCTGTAAAGCCACTGCTGCCCACTGGGTGGACATTGTGCTCTGGGTCCACAGATGTGGGTAGGAGACTTATTGTGGTGTGATGTTAGGCAAATCATTCAGCCTTGGATTCCACTGGTCAAATGGAAAGAAAAGAAAAATACACCTACTTTATGAATGCTGTAAAGAGATAGTGCATGTTAAATGTTTAATAAACTGTAAAGTGCCACATGAAATCAAAGTAGATCTATACAGATAAATTAATTTTGGCTCATGTTTCTGACTCCAAAGAATAGCAATGTATGTCTCCAGGGAATGAATCTACCTGTCAATCTTGTCTCAGACTTCTTTTCATCACTCTCTTTTTTTTTTTTCATTAAAAAAAAAATACTATTTCAAACCCTAAATGTAGCAAAATGTCACTACACTTATTTCATTCGTCATCAGCCTATGGCTGCTATGGCAGATGTTCTGACAGATAATGAGAACCCTGGACAGCTCTAAGACTTGAGGAAAAGTAGCTCAGAGTCTACTTTCTATTACAAAGCCTTGTTTTTATGCAGAAGCCTCAAGGTTATAACATGTCATTTTTATTTTTATAATTCCAACTAAGGTTTCTTATTGCCAATATCAATCTCAAATCTTAAGTGTATGCTACAGCCAAAAATAAAATCTGTTACTATCTATAGTGAAATAATAAAAATTCGTGTTTCTACTGATTTCAAAATGGTCCCATTCTTCTCTTATTCAATGCTAATCTTCTGCCTTGAATATGACTGCTAGAAAATTGAAGTGTATTAAAATATGTAGCACAATTGTCCCCAATGGAGATGGAATTTCTGTTATGTGTTCACTCTTCTTTAGATGGATGGGGCCAGAGAGCCACGTTGGAATCATACAAGGTGGATTTTCTTGAAAGGGTGAAAATAAAGGGCTTATAAATCAGTGAAAGTAACTTTATTCAGAAGTGTAGACATAGGGACAGCTCTCCATTATCAAAAAGAAGTTTGTATTCGAAGCTTGTGTGTTTTGAGAATTTTAAAGGAAAACTTCCCAAACCCTGGGAAGATCCTTGGACAGGAGGAAATGAGAATAATAATTCTAGGTTCACAAAGGGGCAGACGCTTGAACCAATTCTTACACAGAGTCTCCAGCAATTATTATGTTCTGATACAGGACTTCTCAAAGTATAGTTTGTAGACCCTTGAGGATAGTCAGTCCATGAGATCAAAACTGTTTTCATAATATTGTAAGATACTATTTATCCTTTTATTTTTTTTATTGTGTTGACTTTTTTACCCATGTGGTGTAAAAGCCATGGTATTGTATATCAAACTGCTGACTCCTAAACATGAATCGCAAGGCAGTGGCACCAAACTACTGGTAGTTATGATAATCTTCACAGCCACACACACATTAAAAAGAAAAGCCAGCTTCACTTAAGAATGTTTTTAATGATACAGTAGAAATTAATCTATTTATTAAACATTGACCTTGAATGCATGTCTTTTTAATATTCTGTGTGACAAAATGGAAAATACCCACAAAGCTTATCTGCTTTGAGCAAAGAGTGACGATTATCTGAGGGAAAAGCATTCAAGTGGTTATGTGAGTTGCTAGCTGAACTAGGTACTTCTGTTTTGGAACACCATTTTTTTGCTGGGAAGAATGACTGACAAACTAGAATTGCCCTATCTTGAGTATTTGATGGCTATTTTCTTAAAAATAAATGAACCTAGGGTGAGTCATCCAGTTTTGCCAGGGACTTTCCTGGTTTTAGTGTTGAAGCTCTAGCACTTTCCCAGGAGCTCCTCAATCTTGAGCAAAATGAATAGTTGGTCACCTAAATGCACCTGTCATTTCAACCTCTCAGGAAAACATGGAGAGTATTTGTTGTCAATGATAAAATTTGAGATTTCAAGCAAACAGTATAATTTTGGAAAACTTGAGTTGGAAACTGTGAGCTTGACAGATTCTTAAAATATAAAGACTTTTCTGAGAAGGTGAATGAGATATTAATGAGTGTAATATTTATTAATGAAATGTTATAAACATTTGGAAGATCTGCATATCTCAATGAACTAGTAATTTCCAAATGGTCAATGCATGATGTTACAAAGTACTGCTTGGAGAAGAGATTCATTTAAAGTATGAGATGGATCAATGAATTTTAATCTTATAGAATACCAAGAATTCATAAATATGGTTTCAGGTTCTACATTACAACTAACCATTAAAAACTACCACTTTTTTGATTTTTGGTATTGTATCAAAGAAGAATGTCCACAATTATCTGAAAAAGTAATTAAATGCTTCATTCATCCTTTTCCAATTATGTGTCTGTGTGAAGCAGAATTTTCTTCAATGAAAATAACAGATCATGACAAAGTGACTCCAGAAACTGGTATGAGATGCTGATGTCTCCCATTAAACAGCCATTAAAGAGATTTGCAAATAATGCAAAACAATGACACTCACTAATTTTTATTTTACTTTGGAAAATGTACATATTTTTTCACACAAAAAATATATATGTTAACGTACTGGATTTATTGTTTCTACTTTGAAATAATTAATAAATGAATATTTTAAATTCTTTTGTTTTCATCTCAAATACAGTAAATATAGAGGGCTGTAACTTACATAAACAAAAGCTTTTTGGGGGCCTTAATAATTTTTAAGAGTGTAGTAAGTCCGGACACCTAAGAGTTTAAGGACTCCCCTAGAAAGTGGTGTGCTTACTACCCGAACCAAGACCTGCCGCTAGAGGGTGCTGTTCTTTTGGGCGCAGCAGTAGAGAACACCCAGCTGTAGAGAACACCCAGCTGTAACCATTGCCTTCTGAGCCATGCCTCCTCTTCTCTTTCAAGAGACCCACACTCCAACACTCCTCAGTTGCCCATGCGAATTGCCTTTCTTAACCAGCTTCTGTGCATTAGCCACAACTGAGTAAGTCCATCTACCCAGCCACCCACGCCTGAGATGCCAATAAGCTAGAATGGAAACCTTCCATATCAAGATATGCATATGCCTCGTAGACCCCTGAATGTACTGTAAATACTAGGAATAACGGCATAGGTATGTGGCATTAGTGCTTTGGAAGTTTTATTATATCCCTAATGGAAATGTGTGAGGGTCACCAAATTAATTTAGAGAGTCATCTTTCTCTCAAAACTGATGGATACGTGTTTTTCTGTCTTCTTTGTCAAGTTATTTAAAGATTGTGCAATGTGAAAAAAAGCGTGACGATGCCATTATTGTCTTATCCTTTTAAAATATTAATAGTAAATTCGTGTTCTCCCTTCTTCTACTTCATCTGCCTTGCCAGTTTTCAATCCTGGATAAACACGAACTTTCATTTGTCTGCCCCTACTCTACAATGGCTGAGCATAGCTACAGATCACTCCATAACCATGCCAATAGACATTATCACCAATGGATGGTTTTCAAGACCAGCTGCATTCACAAGCTCTTCAGTAATTTCTTTGCCACTGGTCAGAACCCTTTCTCATTCTCATTTAGCTGTTCTCAGATCACTATCTTCCTACTCCATGCCAAGTTTCTTCAAAGATAAAATCTACAACAGTGTTTCAGAGAGACACTATATTCAGCAGAACTCAATTATGTTGGTGAAAAAGGATCCTGAGGACAAATACTTTTGGGAAACACTGGACCAAACAAAAGGAGATACAGATCTTTTTTGTAGGACTTCTAAGTAGGACTTTACCAGGCTAGCATACATTAAGACTCTAAAAAGGGTCAAGATGTTTCCCAAACATCTGACCACATAATTCGTTCTTTAACAGAGCATCTAGGAGATTTGTGTTCCATGGAACACACTTAGGGGAATATTTATTTCTTTTGGCCATCCCTACTTCTATTTCTTCCTAATTATTTGCTTTCTAAAAACAGTAATGACTTTCTAATCACCCTTAGTTAAGTAATTGTAGCCCTAATATTCAATATAGCATAATGGTAACACACATGGATGGTGGAATCAGACATCCCAGGTTGGAATCCTGGCTCAGCTACTTACTAGCTGTGTGACCTTGGGTAAAGTACTTAACCTCTCTTTGTGTTAATATTTTCATTTTAAATGGAAACAATAATTGTACTTATTTCTACTGTAAAGATTAAATGAAACATACACAGTATTCAGAACATAGGGAATAATATAAAAATTGTTAGCTATTATAATTAACTAATATAGTTAGCTTTTGGAGGGAAGAGACTAGTCTTATTCATTTTTGTGTCTTTCGTCTATTGTACAGTTCCTGGTACAAATAAGAACAAAATAAATGCCTGATGAATTGTAATACCTACTGTACTTACAGAGTTTTACAATTTACAGCATACTTTTGCATATATTAACTCATCAGATTCTGACAAAATCTTACTAGAGAACCAGCGTAAGAATTAACATTTCTTTTTTTCTCTACAAGAATAAAAAGAAACAGCAAAATGAAATTATACAGTTTCCCCAAGATTACATAGGTCAGTAAGTGACAGAATTAGAACTAGGACTTTGATTTTGGACAATTATCTAAGAGTCCATCTAGTATATTTGAAAAAAATATATAGAAAGTATTGAGACATCCCAATTTTTGACAAAACGATGTTCTGCCTAAAAGAAAATTATTTTAATAACATGACTTTAATGATATGACTTTATATTCTTAAATGTGTATTATTTATTTGATTGAAGAACCATCTAGAATCAAAATTTAAACAATAAGAATAAACAATTTCATGATGTTATTTGGTTCTGAAGAAAGAATGACAATTTGAGTTTTATTTGTCATGCAAAGCAGAGAGGCATAAAAGATGAACGACAATTTCATTCTCTGAGAAGAAATGAAATGTCCCAAATCAAACTGCTCTTTTGAATTCTATGAAGAAATTTAAAAACAAATTAACCATGCAAAATATCAGTAAATACACTTGTGGTGAGGGAGATGGAGACATATGAGAAATCACTGCATTTTAAAATGGGCAGGATGCTCTAACACAAGCACCATTTTGCTTGTGAAGCAGTGTCCAGCCAATATCATACCCAGCAGCCCCTATCTGTCCATAGAGAAGGGTGCTTAACTATAAGTCCATATAGTTCACTTGGTTATATGCTGTTTTCCCTTTGAACCAAATTAGTCCTTTCTCCTCCTTACCAGCTCCTTATGTATTCACCTTGAGGTATTTCCCTGCTCTTCATCTTCATCTTCACTCATCTTCTCTTGGCATGTCTGAACTTTGAACCAGGAGTTCTAATGAAGGTCAGACACAGTAGCTGTCTGGGCTATCCTGCCCAATCTTGATACCTTGATCCTGATTCTGTAAGTGTTTGTTGGCTGGGATTTGCTGAACCTGGCCTTGGTTCCATTTTCTTTCTTTTTTTTTTTTTCTTTTCTTTTTTTTTTATTATACCAGCAAGGTACTTTGTTTTATAACAGGGTTGGGCAAATGATAGGCGAATCTGGCTTATAGATTGTTTTTGTAAATTAAGTCTTATTGGAATACAAACATGCTCATTCATTTTTGTCTTGTCTGTGGCTGCTTTCACACTACAATAACACAGTTTATTCTTTGCAATAGAGATCATATGGCTCACACAACCTGAAATATTTAATATGTGGACGTTTAAAGAAAAATTTTGATGACCACTGTACTATACTAACAGAAGCCCCAGATGTGGTATTTTGTTTATATTGCTACTCCCTCTGTTCTGACCTTCCAGCCAGGCCCAATACCATCCATAGCTCTCCAACTTGCCCTAGCATGGGATGACGACCCATCAATTTGCTACCAATGATTACCAGCTAGCAGAAGCCAATTAGCAGCATCTATGTTGACTTTCTTTTTTTTTTCAAGATCATGACTCTAAGTAGAGAAGTATCTTGGCAATTACTTCTTCTATGTTCTTCCAATAGAGATTTTTCTGCAAACTTTTTTTATGTCCCATTTCTATTTTCTTTAACTTTCCAATCTACCTCTGCCCAGTCTTATCAATGTGTTCTCTCTTTATGGAATAGGCCTTCCTGAGATACCCAACTAAGGATATCCCTCAGGCAATACCCTGGACATCTACATTTTTTTCTCAGTCCTCTTCTTTTTTCTGAAAACTCTTGACTTTAGAGAAACTGCTCTCAGAAGAAAAGCATTATATTATACCAAACATCAGTATAACTGTGAACTATTGAAGGCCAGTTTAATATGTGAACTTTTCTAAGGTAGTTGTGCTTAAAGAAAGTTTATTGCCTACGCAAAGTTATGGTCCATTTCAAAGATGTTCTTAGTTCAAGTGGGAATCTTCTTAGCATCTTTCAGATTTCATTAGAAAGCAGCTCTATGGTTGCCCTACCCTTCACCAAGACTTCTACCAACATCCTCAGTCTGGCCATCCAAGCTGCTAACATCTGACCTCTAATCTTTCCCAAACTTCATCTCCTACCAAGGGAATGTACTAAGTCGTTATACATACTTTCCACTTAACAATCCTTTTCTTGGAGGAAAGAGCAACTCATTGCTTTCTACCAACGGATGCACCTCATCTCTTTAAAATTGTTCATAATTTACTTCTCCCAGATGACACACACAAGATGTATGATTCTTATGGGTCAGAACCCTTTAGGATTCAGCTTTGAATCTTAATAGGCCAATACAATGCCCAGGAATAAAAATAAATAACCTTCACCAATTCAACATACTCATCTCTGCCCTTGAACATGTTCCAGCACATCATTACACACATCCTCAGCTCCCCCTGCTTCACCGTCACCATTCAGCGCTGTCCTTCACAATCCAAAATTTGCAATGGAAGAACCACATCTATTTGCACTTACAAGGTGAATTATTTCAGAAGAGTTTTGCAATCATTTTGAACATCTTATGAATATGTTATATATGTTTCCTCAAAGAATCTTTCCAAGCATTTTTTTCCTTTTTATCACACTTTACCTTACACAATGCCTGAAACACAGTTCATGTTCTTCTAGCTTACGATCTTCAAAATTACACGTTTGATTGAGATATTTCTAAGATGTCTCTTCTATCAAAAAGTAACTCATTCCATGCCACTTCTGATGGCATCTCACACTCTCTGTATAGCGTTATTTTTTTATATCTTGTAGGGTCCATCTCAGAACTCTGACAACTGCCTCTTAATTTCCTCTGGTTACCTCAAGGCTTCAATACATTCTCCACATGGCCACCAGAGCTAGCTTCTTAAACTTGAAATATGTTGGAATGCCCTCACCGTTTGTACCCACTTAACCAAATTCTAACCCACTCTTTAAGAATTACCTGATATCTCCACTAATCCTTCCTAGATATCCTCTCAAAATTAATTTCTTTGTCCCCGAAAGCATCACAGCACTGTACATCTTTATGATAGAAGATTTGAAATTCTGAAGGAATACACATACAAACATATGCAAGGACCACTAGCCAAATAGGAAAGAAGGTGTTCAATCATTAATTGGGCCAAAGCCTTTATGCTTCCAAATCAGAACTACGGTAATTCTTGGTCGGATCTTGTGACTTAGGCCTCTTTGGGCCTACGGAGAGCCTTTTTCAACTAAGTCTCACTAGAACTCCCAAGTAGGTCTTGAGGAGAAAGACTACCAGCAAGACAGTGGGGATTTTTTGTGGCAGATCTTGGCTCAAAACCCCTCCCACCTAATCCCCAGCCACATAGAGAAATGAGAAAGAAGAAAAGGCTCTGAGGTATATGAATGACAATTCAACAGAAAACAAACCTACCATTTAATGGGATCTAATTAAAATCCTGTGATCCTACCAATGGGATCAGCATTTTCTCCTCTTAGGGAGAATTGGGAAGAAGTGGGCACATAGCCCTGGAAAAGAACAGAAATTTAACCCTTGCTCTTTTATTCTCCATCTTTTTATTCTGTTAACCTTGGAGATTTATAGCCAAAGCCCATTGTCCATGAGAGGCTTGACTGTCTCCTTGGAGAAAATAAAACAATATCAGGGAAGCTGGGCTCCCAAGATATTTAACTCTGTGTTTTCATGCTCCAGGAACCAAAACCATGGGGGTTTTACTTGTTGTTCTCACAGTTGCTAAAATTGGGAGGAACAAGACAGTAATTAAGTTAACTCTAAGATTATACTATATCCTGGGCAATATTTAACTCCCATTCTATTTCCCATTTCAAGATATACTAACTACCCACAAGCTTTGGCATTTAACCAGGTCTACAGGATTTACACAATGACCATCATATTGGACACATTGGATTGCATCATTGGACAGCATGACCAAAATCATACAATGTCAGCAATATAACAATATCTCAGATTTGAACTCCCTCGTATTCAACTTCCCTCAGAACAATTCAGTCCCCTCAGTGAAAAACACCTTTTCTGGTTGTTTCATCTTCCAGTTATCAGATCCTTATAGAAAAGAACTTCCCCAAACTTTCCTTTCTCATAGTCATTTACTTAGAAGTAGCCAGAGAGTACTTCACTCAGATGTTTGCTCCACCTTCATATTCCCATTATTTATGGATGTGTCTGTCTCTCTGATTATACTGGGCATTGTTAGATGGCTGAACCTGAAACTGTTTAATTTATTTTGGTATTCCTCAGAGACCTGGCATGGAGCCTTCCATTTGGTGGGCAAGATACATGGCTTGTCAAGGAGGTAATGCAGGTAGTATTCAATTGTTGCGTTACTATTGCTGAGTTGAACTCCATGGATCCAGCCTAATTCCTTTACCACTATGAAACTGCATCAAATTCTTGAGAGCTTTGAGATTGAGATGTTTTACCATCTGTAGTAACTGTTCTCCATCACCATGACCCATATGATCATTTGCCCCGTCAGTCATCAAAAAGCTCCAGAGGACTGAAGGATCAAATCCAACACCACAAAGATCAGAATCAGACCCTAGCCAAGTGGAGTGCCTGACAGTGCCAAGAAAAAAAAGAAAAAAGAGGTGCCCAGTTATAGACAACATTGTTGTTGTTGTTTTTATCCTTTGAAAACAGGAATAGTGAGGCTGGAGCCATTCTGGAAGTGAAGCCTGATTTGATAAAACTTGCAGTTCTCTGTTATATTCTTTATCAATTCCAGTGTAAAAAATTGCGCCAAGACTTAGTGGCTTAGAACAATATGCATTATCTCATAGTGCATGTGAGTCAGGGATCCAGGTGCAGCTTAGCTGGGTCCTCTGGCTCAGGATCTTACAGGAGGTCATCAAAATGTCAGCCTGAGTTGTAGTCATCTCAAGTCTCTACTAGGGAAACAGCTGCTTCCAAGCTCAGTCACATGGTGGTCGGCAGGATTCAGTTCCTTGCTGGTTGTTGGAATGAGGGCCTCGGTTCCTCCTTGGGTGTTGGCTGGAGGCCACTCTCAGTTCCTTGACACTTGAGCCCCTCCAAAGAGAATCCCAACATGGTAGCTTGCTGAATCAGAGCAAACAAGCAGGCAGCACCAGAGAGAGAGAGTGCAAGCGGGGCTGAAGTCACCATCTCTTTGTAAACCCATCTTGGAAGTAACATCCCATTCTTTCTGCCATATTCTATTCATTAGAATTGAGTCATTGTACTCAAGGGAAGGAGATTACACAAGGGCATGAAAACCAGGAGGTGGAGATAATTAGGGACCATTTCAGAAACTATCTACCATATGCCCATTCAAGTATAAGTATGTGCCTGCAGCATTTAGCCTTCTTCCAGTCTCCTACCCCTTTATTGCTCTTCTTAGGCTGCTTAGGCCCAAGATCACATACCTGGCGCTCTTAATATCCATGCTGGAGCCTCTTCTACTTCCATGGGCTACGGTCAGGCTAACACTTCATCCCATCAGCCAAACCATCATGCCAAAAAACTGTCATGTGTTATTTCCCTTTAGATTTTGGAGAACTTTAAATGTTTTAGCCTGCAGCTAAAAGCAAATTCATTGTTCCCTTTGGAGAACAGAGTTACAAACACTGCTAAAATATAGGCTTAAACAATACTAATCATTTTTATTACGTATTTTTCTTTGTGAGCAAGAGTAGGTAGTAATGATTTTTCATTATGCATATCTTCTTGCATTTTTATTGCATATATTGGATTGCTTCTTATTTGTGACAAACTCAACAATTTCCGTATGTGGATATATGTCTCCACCAAAACAAAGATTTTATTCCAAAATGTTCTTGTGAAGAAATTAATGCTTTTGATAGAGGCATTTGTGTCTGCTTCCTGTCGTTAGCACAACGAAATGAAGATTAATTTTACTACAACTTAAGCCAAAAGTAATACTAATATTCCTTCCATGCATTGCTTCCACTAAAACCACGCAATAAACACCCCTAGTCCACAATCCTTCATGATAACTCACAGCAGACTTTAAGGGCTCATATCAATTCAGCTTCAATTTGTAGGCCACCTCTAATACTCTTCTTATGATGCATTAGTCCTTCTACTACAGCCCAAAAAAGCCGAGGAGTAAATGGAAGTCAGCTCTGGGCTATAAGGAAGAGCTTCCAAGGCATCTTGACTCACCTAATGAAAGATTATTTGGGGAGAATAAATGATGATTGCAATAAGCCAGTTCGCTTCTTCACAGATCAGTCCCTTCATTGTCCCAACCTAATTAGAGTAATTTGTGTTTAAGGAGATATTGATTTTGCATAATAGTTTTCTCTTGTATTACACACATGACAACATTCTCCTTACTTAACCTGAAAAACAATCTTGTTGACTAATATGCAGAAAGTCTTGCTCAGAAGTCTACCCCTGGCATCCACGTCTCAAAGGGAGAAGAGTTCAAGTTGCTGTTGATGGTGTTACTGAATATATAAATAAACCAAGGAAATAGCAGAGGGCCAGGGAAGGAAGGGATGCATCTGTCTGACCTTGTTAGAACCGCTGTGCAGTGGTACTCCACTGCTCAATTAAAACAAATTTTGTAGGATTTCTTTGGCTGGGGCCTCCTGTGCTCTCTGAGTGATAACTCTGGCCCATCCTGGGGATAGGTAATATTGAAAAGTCTTTTTATTTCCACAAGCTTAAGCCAAACTCCTCAAAACAAGCTATTGCAGAGCTGGGCTAATGCCTTGGATGGCAGCTCATGCGTGGATTCCTCCTTGGTGAGTCCAGCCACTGCTCTTACCCAGTTGATCTGTCTTTTAAAAGCCTGCTTCTCACAAAAGACAGAGCTGGTCTCCAGGGTCTGGGGAAATAGAAAATTTTAATACTGTGATGGGAAACACTGTCAAGACCTGGAACTCTATAGTGAAGCATCAAACACCAGTGCATAATCACAGATAAAGTGAAGGAATAGGGCTGTGAGGGAGCAGCAACAACCACAAAATTAAAATAGACCAGTAAGCTGGAATTAAAAATGATGGAGAAGGAATCAGAACCAATTCACTCCTCAGCGAGTGATCAGCCAATGTTCTAGTCATTTTTGAACTAGGCAGCCATTTCTCCTCCACAGGGCCTCACATGGAGTCTTGGGGTGGGTGTGTGAGCTTTAGGCCTGATGCTCTTGACATTTTTACTAGGGCTCAGAAAGTAGATTGACTTGCTTACTGAGAAGATTATATTAAATGCAAAATGTTGGCAGTTCTTATATGGATTGTTCCTTGTGTTCAGTTTTCGGATTTGGAGGGGTGCTGCATTTCATCAAAGCCGTAGCTTTAAGAAAAGACACCACTGGAAAGAGTTGTATCATATTCTTTTAGGTATTCATATTTATCTTCCTCTTGAGAGACTGACAGTTTTCATCTATCCACCTTTGTATTTGTGTAGTTCTTATCACCAAACTACCTTGAAACTCAAAGGATGAAGATAATATATTCTACCCACACCACGTGATTAGAATGAGTTGTCCCTGCTGATGGTGAAAAAATGAGAAATATCATAGGCAATGCCTTATTTTGGGGCAAATGCTCTTTAAATAGACATTAAATTATATATATAAGCAGGTTTCAAAAGCATATTAATATATCTGACGATGCACCACATAGCAAAGAGAGTTTTTGAGTTTTCAAATGTTCTGGGACTGCATCTTCCAACAGAAATTGAGATTTCATTAGCATTTAGGACTAGCCTTCCAGGGATGTTTACCAAAGGGATGAAAGCAGTAAAACAAAACAAAACAAAAAAAACCCACAGCAGCCTGTCCACAGCCCTGCACAAAGGTGCTAATTAGCAATTGTTTTCCTCTGTGGGCAGTGGCCCAGTGTGCAGGCTGTGTGACCATAGACCTCTTTCCACTATGCCTAGGAAAACAAACAGAGAAAGGAAAAGTACTGAACCATAAAACCAGAATTTCTTTGGGGGAGCGAGTGATAAGAAGTCAGGGAACATCCTTAAGTTAATAATTGCATTTCTTTATAACAGCATGCAAGATAAATCCCAAAACAGAAAATGCAAGATTTGAGGCTACTCTTCTAGGCATAATTGACCCCAGTGAATCCCTGGACAATGAAACTTATTAACTATTCCAGGAACAGCCTCTAGAGCCAATGAAACCAAGTGATTGCTACCTCCTCCCCCCCATGGAAATGTAACTAAAATCATGGAATGTTTTCAAATCTGGGACCGTCACCATTGAAATGGTCAGCTTTAGGATTTTGAGATGACCAGTGTTGACCTTCACACAGAGGTCTTCTGACCTCAAGTGCTCTAAAGCAAAGCCCAGCGTGAACCCAGTGTGAACATGGGTTCACAGGAATAAGCAGTTCTTGAGTCAACATAGAAGCTTCTGTGCAGTTAAAAAGGTGATGAAGTCATCACAGAAGAATGTGGTGAAATCACCAAGGAATAGTATTCTGTTTTTATAGAGAAATGCTTTCCAGTTAAATGTTCATGATCCCTATATAATAAACTATAAGCATACTAATTTAGATGAAGTTTACTGTCATCCCTGGTGGGGAGGGAAGGAATCCGTGTTCAGTGCAGTAATTTAACAGCACACTGTGCTAATCTCATTACTTTTGCATATTCTTTAGTAATGACCTAACCAAATAAGAAGCACTTGTATGTTGACTCTATGGGCTCTCTAAAACTGATGTCTATTTAATAAGCGACACTTTCCACATCTATGGTGCCAGAGTATGGTTGAGTAGTATCAACAAGGGCATATCTCCTCAAAGCATGGCTCTATGCTACAGCTTAAAAGGCAGACATTGAATGGCTTAAAAAAATTCATTGATTGATTGATTCATTCATTCATTTGCCAGCCACAGCACTAGGTAAAGTACCAGGCAGTCTCCACCACTGAGGTTTCCTTGTTTTAGAGATCTTGGTTGATTTCAATAACTGACCATTTAGGCTACTTGTTTATTTTCTCTTCTCATGCTTTAAATTTCTTCTTACATTTTAAATTCACCAATAGAGAGTGAGCCTGGAAACCCCCAACCCTGGTCTCGATTCTAATAGAAGCAGAACCGCTGTCCCAGGCCTGAGAGTCTCAGGCCTCTCTCTATACATATCCACGACCTCACTGTGTGGTGCTAGGTGTGATATATAATTCCCAGATCTTGTAAGTAATAAGCCTGTATCTTTTCAAAGTTTCCTGATGATTATCGTTAAAGGGCATCTTACAATCACCCAGCTAGAACATTGATTATTGGTTGGCTGAGACGAGTACAAAAGAGCCTTCTCTAAATATGCCCTAAGCTGGGTACATGACATACAATGAAGAGCAGATACTCGTGCCCATTAGCCGCATCAGACTAACAGTCTATCTGAGAAGACAACCACTGAGTGAGTAACCAGTTCTCTGATTACCATCATCTAGAGGCCAAAGGTCAGGTTATGCAGTGTTAGTCTGGGGGCTCAGGAAACCCTAGCCCCCAAAGGAAGGTCCATGTAAGTTGAACTTAAATGGAGACCATGAGTGTGGGCAAGAGGGTTCCAGGCAGAAGGTCTATCTAGCACGTTGCTCTTCTGTGAGACATTTACTCTTCTGTAATGCTTCCTTGGGACTAACACAAAAGGCTGTTAAGGGGTAGGGGGCTCATGGGAGACAGACAACTCTTTTGCAAGGCAGCTAGGATGCACATTCCAAATGAAATCTTTGCCAATATCTTTCCCTTTGTACTTTAATTAATGTGTGCCAAACACTTTCTATCTTCTCAGATCTGTGTCCATATCCACTGTTTCTGGAGAGCTGACAAAAATAGTTGTTTTGGGTTTTTTCCCCCCTCCTTTTCCATTAGCCATGGCCTCTTGCCACGTTGAGTCTCACAAATGGACACAAACCAATCAATCACCTTTATAACAATGTCAGAATTCATTCTTCCCTACTGTGAAATGAATACACTGACCTTAACACAAATGTAGAAATAAATAAATAAAATCTATCCCCACCATGGACTCCTGGCTGCCACACAGATTTCCACACATTTCAGTTTGACAAGGCTGACATTGCTGAGAATTTCTTGCTTCCTTTTTTTTTTTTAAAGCTGGAAGCAGATAAATATGCCCCCATATTTACTAATAAGAACTCATTTGCATAGAGGCTCTGCCTGTCAAGAAGTGTAGATGGGAAGAGCCATTATCTGTCCAGAAGGAAGAAATGAGAGAGATGGATCAAACATAGTGAAGAGGGAAGGAATTCTCATTTTATATTGTCTTTAGAAACAAGCAAAAATGAGTTTTCTTAATCTACAGACTGTCTAATACTTAACTGCTTCATTCAGTGTCAACCTCTAGTTTGTGTAGCATAACCCTGCATAAGAGTAGAAGTCCTGAAATTGGCAGATGTCAGCTCAAGTCCTGGCTCTGTCATTCTCCAGCTCTGTGGCCTTGAGCAAATCACTTAATCTCTTTAAGCCTCAATTTCTTCATCTGTAAAACAAGGGCAATAATTCTTACTTGTTAGAGTGCTGCAGTGGACTTCTCTTGTTTTCACCAGCTTGAGCATCCATTTCTACTCTTTTGATAACAAAACTTTTGTTATCTTTGGAGAAGTATGCTTTACAATTCAAATCTGCATCTGAACTCCAAGAGCACTGCAACCCTTGGCCATGGGAGCTGTTTTAAGGTCATGCATGTGACAGGCTAGGAGAATGAGACTCCTATTAAATATATTTCAGGGAATTATTAGGAAAAATGATAGCTGGGTGCTGGAATAACTAAGCTGATAGGAAGTAGACCTGAAGCTGCTGGATGCCTTGGAGAAAGCCTGCCTAAGCGCGAACCTAACAGACAGTAAGGGAAGGGAACTGGAGAAAGACAGATTTAACTCCCTGGATCCTGCTATAACTCTAGACTTTCTGGTGCCGTAAGTCAATGAATTCTCCTTTTTGTATTGAGTTGTTTGAATTAGATTTCTGAAAATTTTAATTGAAATAAACTTAATATATTCTTGAGTTATGAGAATTAAATTATAATGTGTGTCACTACCTGATATATAAAAGGGCTCAATAAATGCAGTCATACATCATGTTGCGACACACACGTGTGTGTGCGTGCATGTGTCTATATTTGTATATGTTTCTCCCTTTTGCATTTGAAAGAAGCCCAAAGAGACAAGAAGCAGGAAAATACCCAAGGCTTCAATACATGGCTCTGCTCACAGCTACCGTATCCAATAACCCCATGACACTTCCAATCCTGTGTTCAGGGAACAGATCATTTTTTTGGAATTCTCACTCACTTCTTTGTACAATTTGGCCACATGATGTGCAACATTAAAATTTAAAAAGAAAGAGGAAGGAAGGAAGGAAGGAAGGAAGGAAGGAAGGAAGGAAGGAAGGAAGGGAGAAAGGAAAGAAGGAAGGAAAGAAGACAGGAAGGAAGGAAGGAGAAAAGGAGGAGAGAAGTAGGGAGGAAGGAAGTACCAGGCATTGATATGTTTTTAAAGGAGATATGGTTGTCTTGAGGCTCCTGGTCTCATGATTCTGTAATTCTTCCACACTCCAGAGTCGTCTTCTCCCAAGGATTCCACACTTGTATCCATCACATTCCATGTACCCTCCATCTCCTCTATCAAAACCTGTATTCAGAAAAAAATATTCTGAAACACATTCAGGAGCACATGACTAATAATAGTTTAAAAAATTACCCTTTTCATGGAGGTTTGCTTTTTTCAAGCTCACAACAAAAACAAAAGTATCATCTTCAGGTGTCAAGAAGAAAGGAGCTATCAATTGTGGAGTAGCTACTATGTGCTGGGCAATTTATACCTTGTGCTATATTCATAACTACATTGTGAGACAGGGGTTATGATACATATTTTACAGATGGGGAAACATGCTCAGAGAAGTTCAAAAATTTGCCCAAAGCCACCTAACTCAAAAGGGATGGATCTGAATTTGACTGACCCAAAGCTCATGTTTTTGGTTAAGATTAATACTCTGGTTTCTCTTCAGATCGCATAAATCTCTTGCCTTTGGTTAAGATTATTCCTGGTGACTCTGGAATTGTGACTGTCACTAGCTGAGCATCACAGTGACTCTGGCTATGGAGGTAACAGACAGACTCGGAGACTGTTGACTCAACGTCAGGATGACTTGGAAACAGGACAGGGGGCAGCAGAGAGACAAAGCAGATTCTATATGAGGAGATGAATTTTAAAATCTAATCACACGAAATATCACAGCACTTTTAAAAAAAATCTTCAGTTAAACTGATTTTCTAAACTGCATACCAGCACATAATCAGTTTGATTCTTTTCTTTCTCTTTCCCGTTAATTTTATTTTAGCTTCAAGCCTTGGGGAGGGGGTGGGGGACAGGAAGAATTCTCTGTATTCTGTAGTTTCCTTTCTGCTGTACTCTGCTTTCTCAACATTGTAGTCTTAATTTGATCAGCAGTTATGAAAAGGGAACATTAATCCTGGGGAAAGGGACATTGTTAGGGGCCAGACAGTTTCGGTATTGCTTCTAAAGTGAAGTGTTTTGTGCTCAGATATGAGTTTTGCCTCTTGGGACACTGTAACTCCTTGATGTGACAATGGAAAGAGAGACAAAGTTGCTAAGAATTGGACAGATGACATCTGGTACTGGGGAGGCCTGTCACAGACTTTAGCAAATTCTATACTGCAGCGCAGCTCTGGGGCGCGAGGGAGCCAGAAGATGCTGCCGTGTGTGTGTGTGTGTGTGTGTGTGTGTGTGTGTGTGTGTGTGTGTGTGTGTGGTCATGAGGGGATTGGTGGTGAGGGGCAAGTGGAGAGGGATGGAAAAAAGGAGGACAAAAACGACTGAACTCCCCCCATCCATTGTGACAGGGCAGTCTCCTGTGCCTGAGAATGTAAGCCTAAGTAATTTATCAATTATGATTATAGCTGTCATTTATATAGCACTTAATAGATCCTAGGTACCTTCCTAAGTGTATTATGTATCTTCTTTTTATCCTTACAGTAAACATAGGGGTAGGTATTATTTAACAGATGAGAAAAATGAGCTTTAAGGCTTAAGCAACTTGTGTAGAACTTGCCAAACTCTTAATCACCACACTATACCATCTCCTGTGTATCTATTATGTACCAGGCCCTGAGCTTAGCCCCAAGGATATAGACATGAATAGAAAAAAGTCACAACACTCTTAGTCTAGTGGAGGAAATAGGTGAATGAATCAACTGTATGACTTCAGTACTTAGCACAGTGCCTGGCCCATGAGAGACATGCAATAGATATTTACTGAGTAATGGAAGGATGAATGGATAGATAGATGGGTGGAGGGATGGAGTACAATGTCATATGATAGCTGCATGAATACAGGTAAGTGTGGGGTGCTGTGAGTGCATAGAGAAGAGGGAACCAAACCCATATATAATAGGTGATGCTTGAGCTGAGTTTAGAGGCGGGGTAGAAGTTCATCTGGTAGTGAATACCAGCATGTAAGAGTGATGCTATATTGTGATTTCACCCTCCCCCTGCTCCAGCAAAGCAGCTCTAAGCTTTTTCCTGTCATCTGAGAGCCATAGACTGTAAAGCAAAGGCCAGATCCAAACCTACTACTAAGTCTCCATTCACTCTTTTTCCCAGGGCACTTCCAAACCATTTCCTGACTCTGGTTTTCTCCCTTCTCTTCAACACAGTGGGCTAATTCCCAGAAGTGACATGTATTGGCTATGAACCAGACATCTGTATTTCTTAGACTACGGATCATTAATCTTTTAAAAGCAGAGTATTAAGTTTCAAGTCTCCATAAATAATCATGATAAGAATCACAACAATAATTAACAAATAAACAACAAAAAAATCTTGCTTACATTGTACAGTGCTTTATATCTTTCAATGTACATTATTTGATACTTATAGCCCTGTGAGAGATAAGACAAATAATCCTTCTACCATTTGACATGGATGAGATTCATGCTCAGAAGAGATGAGATAAAGTACCTGTTGATCACCTCTCTGTGCTGAGTCAATACTGGCAATGCAACAACCTTATCTCACTGAGACTTATGGTAGCCTGGTAGGTAGGTGTTTGTGTTCCCATGTTTACCATTGAGTAAACTGAGGCTCAGGGAAGATAAACAACTTATCTAAGGGCACCCAAGTAATAAATGGGAAAGGTGTGACTGAACACCAATGTGTCTTAGCCTCAGTGTAGTCCTCTTTCATTTCAGTATCTTCCTTCCTCATTTCTCAAGAAAGTCAAAGAAGCAGGACTATTCACTAAGAATCCTAACTCCTTAGAGGGTTGTTACATAGCCTGCTACAAATGTTAGACAACTCTGCAGTCACTGATCCAGAGGCCACCAAAACCCAACCAACTCTGGCTATTGACCACAACTGCCTGGGCCCAGGGCCAGTTCTTGATTAAACTGTGAAGTATTCAAAGCTTCCAAGTTTGTCTTGGTCTCTTCAATTACCTTCCAGGGCCATTCTCTCCCATCTTCTTTTTTCAACACTCCCTCACTCCATTTAATATTCTCTTCCTATTGCTGCCCTATGTATTTTAAATAATGCTTTGGTTCTTAAGAATCAGGGGTGTATGTGTGTGTGTGTATTGGGAAGATACTTATTAATGCTTCTAAGAATCATACCACATGTAAAAATAGCATCCATTGCCACTTGCTGGTTATATCATTACAACCATCCACAGCCAATCTGATTTCTTATGTTGAGGGCAGAAGCACCTTGAATGGTGAGAAGCCACTTATAAGTGTGCTAACGGCAATTGAACTCTTTGGCTATATGCACCATGCAGAAATTCTGCTCCCTAAGAGCTGGGGCAAATAGAAGCAAAGTGAGAATTCTGGGCTCAGAGGTCCCCCGAGGGGCTGGAGTGTCTCCCTGCTCCCACTGCAATGAAAATGGTATCATCTACTCTCAAAGGCAAGGGGAAACAATACATCTGCTAATCTTGGGGAAGAAGAATGAGGAGTAAGACCGAGGGAACTATAGGAAGTTGGCAGACTTAGTCCCATAAGGATCCAGTGGGCAAAGAGAAGACATGGGAGGGCTGGAGCAAGGGAGAAGCATGATCGGATTTGTGCCCTTGTAGGGTCTCTTGCTATAGTATGAAGTTAGAGTGAAGAGAACCAAGGGAGGATGGAAGACCAGTTAGGAACCCATTGCTGCTGTCACTCAGGTAAAAGATTATGGGGAATATGAACTGGGGCAACAGCAAAAGAGCCTGAAAGGATAGGAGATGGTAGGGAGAGGGTGTTCAGCCCAGATACAGTCCTAGGAGCAAAACTGAATAAGGACACTCAGCCCCAGAGAAATGAAGGTGGCCACCAGCGTCAGTTGGGAAGACAGGCCCCGTGACCCACTTAACCGAATTCACCAATTACTCCATGTTTGCAGGCATGTCTATGAATGACACAGAGTGAAATAGGAGGGAGGTCTCTGGCTCTCTCACCAGTTTTCTTTGCTATCCTGTCCTGATGATGTTAACACCTCTGGTCTCATAGAACAATCAAGGGCATTTTCATTGCCATGTCTGCTCAGAACTTCTGATTTATGTGCTGTCAGGAAGATCTATTTCCTCAGTAATAGTCATGTTTCCACTGGTTATTTCCTTCCCCTTGGGACCTGAGATTGCAGCTAGCTCTGCAGCCTCCTGAGGCATATCACCTAAATGTTCCCTTGGAAATTGCTCCTGCAAATATTCTCAATCAAAACCCAATAAAGTGGCTGAGAGCTTGTATTACCCTGAAGGCTGAGAATTGCACACTAAAATCATATTCCAGCATATTAAGCAAAAGGCCAACTTCAGCCCCATTCCAACAATACAGATCTTTGAAATTATAGCTGGGCCTTAATCAACTAAAGACAGACTTAGTTGTTGAATGAAGAATATTTATCTATAATTTTGAGGTATTTAAAAAGACTAGCACATGTTAGACATACTAAAACTGTATTGAGAACAAGAGCATGGTTTATCAAAAATTATCATTCATAGAATATTTTCCTTTACTAAGATTTTATAAAAATCCCATGTTATACTTTCTACAAGAGCAGGTGTTTATAAAAGCCTCCCCTCCAAAAGTAATCATATTTTTCTTCACGGAAAAGTAAATAATTAGGGAACAGTCTATACTGCTGTAATAAAGATTATCACACAGTCTCTCAAGCAAAAGAAAAGTTTTATTTCTCTCTTGGGGTATAAGTCCAAGCCGGTGGGTGATTCAGATGTCACTCAGAGTAGGGATTTCTTCTGTTTTATTGATCTCTCATTCCCTGGGATGCTGTTGACCAACATGGTTCATGCACTATTTTTATATCAGCTCATGGGAAGGGAAAAAGAGGAAGTGGAGGCAAGCAGTTTTTTTCTTTTTCCCTGAGGATGAGACTTAGAAATTGTTCCCATCATTTCTATTCACGTCCCTACTGGCCAAAATGTAGTTATATGTCCATACCTAGTTGCCGGGGAGCTGGGGCATGTGGTTGCTAATTGCGTAGCCATGTGCCCTCCCTAAAGCTAAGGGATATTGGGGAACAATTAGTAGTTTCTACCAAAGTGCTTCATTCCTAACTTCATTCCTAAGCTTCATTGGCTGAGCCTTTTTTCCTGTGCTTTGGCCACACTAAACTTTTTGAGATTCTGGGCATCTCCATGCTGTCTCATGTCTCTGCTCCAGTGTGTGCAGCTGTCTCTTCCAGGAATACATTTGCTTTCCCTCTCAGCCAGCTTAACTCTTGCTCAGCCTCTAAAATCAATCTCAGATGTTACTTCCCACAGGAGAACTTCCTCTGTCCTCTGTTCATTCTCTCAGTGAGCGGAAAGTGTTTCTTTAAGAGATACTGTAGTGCCGACCACTACAGTATAATGTATTGTAATTTCTGCATCTTCGTCTAGACAAGGAGTTTCTCAAACCAGGCTGCACTGTAGAAGGGAGCCCTATGGCAAACCAATGTAATTAGAATCCCTGAGGCCAGGGCCCAGGCATTAGGGTTTTACAATATTTCCCCAGTTGATCTAATGTGCAGTTGGGACTGGAAACCACAGAACTAGCTTATGGGCAGAAATTCTATCTCTGAATCATTCATACTTGAAGTATCAGTTGGCATTCTATTGACATTCAATAAATGTTGAGTGAATAAACAAATGATTGAATGAAGTATGGCTTCCTGAAAATCAGTTAAACTAGACCCCAAACAAGAATTAACAATTCTTATCATTTTCTTGAACACAGAATATTAGCACTAGAAGGGACCTTCGAGATGAGAGATTCATCATGTCTGACAGATGTGGAAACTGTATTCCAATAAGGTCTCATTGTAAGTTCAGATCAGAGACACACCCCTGGGCCTCTGATGGCAAGTTCATTGAATGTCAACTATAAGACACCTTGGTTTTATGTACCTACCTACAATTTTAAACACAGAAGAATTCCTCTTGCTTCATCTCTCAAAGCAGGGCTGAACTCTAGCGACAAGACCCCATTGAATCGAATAGAAACATTTACCATTCTCCAGGTTTGTGATAATTTCAGGCCAGTTATTCGTTGTTTGGAACCTGCTCATTATGCTGTTGTACAACATAATGAAGACAAATGTCCACAGTTTAGGTACAGATTTGGTTAATGACAAGATGTATAATAATACAAGATAATAGGGCCAGGCCATTGCATCCTAATTAAATATTTTAGTCAGATTCTTTTCCTCATTAATCTTCTTGTATTCGCCGTGCTTTATGGCTATTTTGCCTTCCACCTTAAGTATATATACACGTATAATTTTAAGAACAGATATAGTCTCCAGGTTTTTATGGGAATTGGGCTTTCTCATCTCTGTATCTGTTTATGTGCAGCTGTGCCACGGAGTTTCAGAGGGAAGCCTTCACAGTAACCCAGACAAGGCCTCTAATTGGTATGCCAGCCCACACAAACCTCTCTGATTGCATTCAGCAACTGGCAGGGACAGAAAGCATTTCCAAGGGAAATAATATCTCACTGTGAATCTGGGAATATCTATGTAAGCAATGAGCAGTAAACACCAGCCTTAATTTTAATGTCCTGCATTATGCAAACTTTTCAAAAGACGAGGACTCATATTCAAGCCCACCCGGTGGGACAGCGACGCTATCATAAGACAGTTAAGGGAGTCAATGTCAAATTTTCAACGGCTCGTGGACGCTCTCAGAGTTTTAGAGCATTGCCATTTCCCGATCATCATTTTCTCTCATAAGCAAAAGTATTTACCTATTTAAGAACTGTCGACGGCAGAGATTTCCACGGGCTATCTGGCTGCCAGCAACAACCCCTTTTAGGTCGAGTTTTGATGGGGCAGTATTTAGGTTCTAATGGCCCTTAAAAGCTCCAAGGTGCAAATGTGAAACGATGAAATCCAGACCTCGATGCCGTTTGCAGAATGATTCTTGCAAAGCTTCTGAGAGATTTGGCGGCTGATGAGGCATCTCCATCAAAATGTGCGCCCACAAATGCGTTCTCTGTGATACCTGTTTCATTTAATGGTGATCATTCTCACCCGCCACTTCCCTTCCCACAACTAAAGATGATTACTCTGACAGCAAGCTGTGTCTCACCCATCATTTTCTGTCAATTTTCTTGCCTCTGGAAAGGATTCTGTTTGGGTTCTTAGATTAATTCTCTAGGCAAAACATTCGCCTCCTATTCTTGCTATTTCTGTTCAAAATAGATATCCTGGGAGAGTTAACTGAGCAAACAAAACTTAGACTATGATTTAAACACAACCCACCAATTGCAAGTTTTTGTGGGGAGTAGAAAAGGATTCAAGAATAACTTTCCTATTGAAACACACACTAGACATGGAGCATTACATGAATTTAGCCATCCAGCTAACCCTCCAAATCCATGGGTTTCACATCCATGGGTTCAACCTACTGCAATTGAAAATACTGGGGGGAAAACATCAGAAATTTCCCAGAAGCGAAACTTAAATTTGGCACCCACTGAGCACTACACCGAATGCACACAAATGAAGTCATGTATAGGCTTACTCTGCGGTAGGCTACAGTAAATGTAACCAACCATTTAGTAGTCACCCTTCTCTGATGCCCCTAACGGAGCCCCAGGACAGCATTCACAATATTTCTTAGGACTAATTTCCTGGGGTGAGTGGATTTCACATACTGTTCTTTAAAGGCAATTCTTGATGGGTTTGTTTTTTTTTTCTCTAACACTGAGCACATTCAACTTCTATAAAGATGATGAATCCTCAGTGCCCAAGACTTTATCCGTCCTCAGCTGAGCTTGGGAAACATCTTGACCTATGCAAAACATATTGAGTAATGTGAGCAGATGTGACATTTAAAGGGACGAAGAAGACGGCCAAAGGCAACAGGGGTAGAACTCAGCCTCATTTGAAAAAGGAGACCAGTGTCAATTGCAAAGTCCTCATCTCAGTCCCTTAATCAGTGGAGTTCCAACAAGGGTGCCTACTTTTCACTCCTTCCCTCCACCCCACAAGGCAATACATTATTTGGGAAAATCTAACTCTGAGAAACTAGGAAAAAGATTTTTGCTGTTAGTGGTGTTAGATCATGAGGTCTGAATTTAGACACATTCATTAAATTTATTAATACATGAAGGTTTCCTAGGGTAAATGATGGGATATAGAAGGGTACACATAAAAATAGAAATACATTGACAAGGAAGGGGCTCGGTGTACATGCTGTATGGACATGGTGAGGAAACTGGAGGTATGTGAGGCATTCACAGCCACTTTCAAATCGTGTCCCATTGGCCATGGTATTACTGAAACCCGGGTGTGGGAGCACCAGAAGGATAAGGAATTGATTCTATGCTCCCGTTATTGTACTGTGATCAAATGTGAGACATTTCCTCAAGGGCTGAAAAGTAAGCAGCGTGACATATTATCTCAGCAGTGTGTTTGATTCCTACATCTTCCTGAAATGAGAGAAACTCTGATTAAAATTAAAAAGTTATGAGTTTCTCTTCTTCTACCCTCCCCATCCACACCATTCCCTGGAACATTATTTTGGTAAATAGCTATGCTGTCTATTCTTTTACTCTTCTTTTAGATATTCACTCCACAACACATAAATAGGCTCTGAAAAAGTCCTGTTTAACCCATATTAACTTATGTGGCCATACACCCTTCCTTCTTTATGTAGAACAACCGCAAATACCCTATTAGTCCTGTATCCTGCTGACAAGACTCTTTGTGAAATGCTAGGCTAACTAAAAAATCTTTCTCCTGTCCTTACACCACTACCTGCTTGTTAAACCATTGGTTCCTCCCCACTCTTTCCCATCTTATTATTCTCTGCCACATTTCTCTTGCTCTTTTGGATTCTCTCCAGCTTCACTCCACTGATTACTCTAAACTTTTGTCTTGTGGGCATAACGTTGTTATTTATGTGGCCTTTCTTTTAGTCCTACTTCGTCCTCTTTCAAACTTGGAATTCTATCCCATTCCACTTAACCCCTTCTCCAAGTCAGAGGGTTCCTTCCCAAGCAAGTCCAAGGGTCCCAATAACGCAACTTGTCTTTAGTTACTTAATTACTGTAGGGGAGGAAAACTTTTCCCTTCTTGCCTTCTATGTTCTTTGGCTAGTCTAATAAGTAAGTTGACATAAGGCAGATAAACAGGGGAAATTTTTTAATTTTGTATGTACAGGAGCCCATAGAATTATAAAACTCAAAGAAGTGACTGAAGCAGGCATTTTTATATCTTTTAGGGAAAACAAAATGAAAACAAAAACAATGATTTGTGAAGAATTGACAATACAAAGCGATTGGGGCTTTGGGGTTTGGGGAGGTAAATTAGTGAAGAAGTAACAAGTTTTGTTTATACTGCCTTTTGGCCCCAAATTCCCTATGTCTGGTGATAAGGATGCCTTCTACCCTCTTGGTTTAGGTAGGGTACTTTTCACATAGGAGATTTATTTCCTGCTTGCAAGGGCACAAAGAAGTGTCAGAGTATCCGTTTTGTACTGGCTCTTTTTTAAGTAATTTAATTCAAAGTAATCAATATGCTAACATGGCATGTTTTGGGGTGGCATATTCTGCTCTCTTTCATTACATTTACTGCCTCTGCCAGCCACACTTTGTTCTTTCTCTAAGGTCCTTCTTGTCTTTAAATATTGCCATCTTAGTATATCATTATATTATATTTTCCTTAATATTTCTTTTCTACCACAATTATTTTGCTTTTTTTCTCCATTTTATCTTTACTTTTTCTATCCAAAAAAAATTGCACAGAGACAATTTTTGTCTCCCACTATATTATATGCCTGCCTTTTAAGAATTTCATAGTACAATATCATATGTTTATCAATAAATTATTGTAATGAAGCCCTGCACATATTTATTTACGTGTGGTATTTGATTTAGTTGATTTCATGGCAAGAGGGCCTACCCATATTTCTCTAATCCTTTTTAATGAAATCTAAAATGACTTCCCATATTTGTTTGGATTTATGTAAAATATTTGGGGCCTTATAATTTTAAGATTTTTATTGTTCTGCCCAAGTGCTCTCACTTAAAAGAAAACTCTCAGGGTGTTTTGATTTCTTTCTGCCGTTCCATTACACAACAATATATGCCTGGTCACCTTTAGCTTCTGAAATTCTTAGTAATCATACAATCTGTTGTAAGGGTCTTTTTTTATGGTAGTGTTTTCTTTCCAAGTGTGCTTGGTATGTGATTTTCATACAACAGTCAGTACACAGCTTTGAAGGGGGCCAGAGTGGCCTCTTTTTTTTGTAGATTGCCTTTAAGGCTTATAAAAAAATAATGTAATAGCTACCATTTATGGAGCATTTACTATTTATTGCCAAGCTTATGCACTTTACAAATCTTATCTAATTCCTTGCAATGTGGACATTTTTATCCCCATTTTATAGCCAAGAGAGCTGAGTTTCATGGAGATAAAGCAATTTGCCTAAGGTTATATAGCTTCTGAGCTATAAACCCTGCTTTACCTGAGTCCAGAGTCTCTTATTAAGCCATATTACTGTATCTTGAACTGAAAACCACCAGTTTTTTTCCACTAACATGTGTCAAAATAGCAACATCAGGACTCTGTTAATAATGGAACAGTCCCACACTTGGAGAACAAAGACTTAGAGATAATATACAACCACCATCATGAGGCAGATACTGGTCAGACAGCTGTCTATATCCTGTAGTAGGAACAAGTTAGGTTAGGTCCTTAAAGCATAGTACTCAAAAAACATGGGGATGGATTATATAGCAGTCCAAGCTGGTGGTCATATTACACACACACACACACACACACACACACGCACACACACACACACACTGAGGAGGGGGGTGAGTTTATTGGATTACATAACTGAAAGTCCAATAGCAGACTTGTCTCCAAGCATAAACAAATTCTTAAATAGTATGTAAATTGAATTGTCAAGAAGACCTCTCTCTCTCTTCATTTCTTGACACAACTCTTCCTAACTTGGCTTCACTCTCAGGCAGGCTATTCTCTACAGTAGCAGGATGGCCACAGCAGCTACAGGCTTACATTGAACCAGCTTACTGTTCCTATTAATAGTAGGAAAGAGCTTGTTTTTCCTTATTGGCTTAACAAAAGTCCTCCAATTCAGTGGTGTAGTGTGAGTGATGTGTTCTTTTAAACTAAGCAGAGGATTGAATATACTGATTGTACATACCTGGACCCTGGGGGGAGCTGGAGGGAAAAAAGGATTTGGGCCCAATCTAATCACATGAACTGAGAGTAGGGAGCTGATGTTTTCTGAAAGAAGGTAACATGGATTCTGGGTACACATGAACAACAACTGTCCACCATTCTTTTATAAGAAGGAAGACAGATCTATAACAGCTGAGAAATATGAGTACCGAGGTGAACTCTATACCTGAGCTGCTGAACAAGGTTTCTTAGTGACAAAGAGCAAGATTAGTCTTTTAGCTCTACCAAGGAGTCATTTAGCTTTACTAGGAAAGAACAAAGAATTATAAGGTCAAGTAACCAGACATTCATTCATTTATACATGCATTCATCCTGCAAGCACATATCCATTCATTCTGCCATTGAATGTTGATCTGCTATGTGACAAGCACTGTAATAGGTGCTCAGGATGTAGATGAGTTCCAGTACTTTCCATTAAGAATTCAGTCTAGAAGGAGCAAGAGAGGATGCTCAATCACTAAGTGTAACACACGGAGTTAAGTATAATATTCCATTTTCTCCCATGATAGTCTCTTCTGGTAACAATGCCCTCAGTCTGAAAAGCATTTTCTAAGGAGAAAGCAAGCATAGCTCATGTATTAGGAAACCGTCATAATCAATCATGTGCCTGCTTCACTTATTAGCAGTCTATTTGTTCTCTCTGGGGTTCTAACAAGATTCTTCCTCCTTTTTTAGGAATTTTAAATCTAACCATAGGTAATTCTCCTGCAAATGAAATAACAATAGGGCACAGACATCCCCTAAATTATTGCCACTCAATTTTGCAATGAATAGCAGAGTAGAATTTGGCTTAGATCCTAACACTGGCCTCCTTAATTACTTGATATAAAGTGAAAGATAAGTCATTTAACATCTCTGGGCCTCTGTTTATGCATCTGTAAAATGGGGATGGTAATTGTGCAAGAACTGTTGCGAGAATCAAATGAGCTATTGTATATAAAGCTCTTAGAAAAGCATATGGCTTGAAGTGAGTATAAATCAATTGATAATAATTGCAATCATATTTTTATATGTTATCATTATTATTATTGAATTAAATTGAAGATCAGAGAAGGCCAGTGGCTTGCTAAAGATACCCTAGCTTTTAAATGGCAAGGTCAGGGCTCAGACCCAGGTTTCCTGACTGTTGTGAGAGGGCTCTTTCCCTGGCATCACTGGGCCTCACTGTCACACAGTCTACATTCCCAGCTCTGCTTGGCTCAGACTAGTCCGGAAGTTCTTTATATTTCCTCAGCACATACCTACTGGAAGGGTAAGTACAGCATTGGCAAGAATAATCATAGTTGGCATTTGTAGAATATTTTTATTCTTTTCAAAGCCTTTTTGTATATGTTACCTCATGCGGAATTAAACATTTGCCATGGATACTCCATTCATGGATAATCAAAGTTGGAGTTTTATACTAGTTATTAGATTTGACTTCAGCTTGCTTTCTGGGTGACCCACAAATTGCTTTATTTGGTGTAAGATGAATTTATTGCCACCAGTTTTCACTGAACTTAGGTCAGCCAAACTCGGGAATTTGGTTTGCATGTCTTAGGGAGAAGTAGGATTTATAGGGGCGGCAAGAGGAGCATAGCAGAGGAGAAGCTAGGGATGCGACGTGGAAATGAAGTTGTTGCCAGTGTCCTGACAGGCACTCCCAGCAGGTGGGGATTCCTCCCCAGAGTTCTGAGAGCTCAGAATGAGCTAGGTGGATACATGGGCCATCCCAAAAAGATTGGTGGTGGGAACAGCACCCACTGTCCACACTTTCTTTATGTGAAGCAATGCATACAAGGCTCTCAGAACACAATGGTACCTATCACGTAACAAATGGCAGTTTGAGGATAAAAGCAAGAGTTTTTTCAGATAAATTTGAGTTCAAATGCCTAGTCTGCCACTTACCAACCAGTAAGTTTGAGCAAGTCATTTAGCTTCTCTGGTCCTCAATTTCCTCATGTCTTAAATGAGTATTGGGTTTTTTACCTCATAAAATTGTGATAATACAAAATAGATTAATATAGGACCTGCATGTAGAAAGTGTGTAAACATGGCCACTATTTTTCTATTAACTTGTAATTATTCATAGTACTAGTTACTACTTAAGCAGTTCTGAAGGCTGAGATGGGGTTTCATAAGACAGTGTTTCACAGCACTGCCAGTAGAGTGTTTGGCAAATGCTGCCTTCTTGGATGATGCTCATGGTGGACTCTAAGACCCCAGAAAACCTGAGAGGTTTGGAGGTTGGTGCAGCTGCCAGGAGAATGGTCCATGACCTCTAGTACAGGAAAGCAGCAGCTTCTGAGACTAAAGGAGGCTGCTGCCATGAGTCCTACACTAAATGGGAGTTCCCCAAGGGCAGACATGGGATCATGCCTGAGACATCCCATGTCCATGAACTCTATAGTAGCTCTTAAGAGATCTGGGTCTTAGGAACTGCCACCAGCCTCACTGGGAGCCCCACTTGGAACTGGGCCTCTTTGGAATCTCCTTTGTAAGAAACTATTGCAGAAAAGCCCAAAGTCATAGGGACCAGGAGCGACCAAATTCCATATTCCAGAGCTGTAGGAAATGTTATTGCTGAGGAGCTCCAGCCCACTCCACCCTGTCAAAGACACTCAAGTGCTGTGCATATGTGTTTGTGTCTGGAATGTGGTTTGGTAAGGAGCTGATCAGAGAGAGTTATTATTTTAGGGTTTCAGTGCCCCACTGGGAGACCTGATGGGTCTGAAGAACCAAATTTGGATAAGCCCCTGAGACTGCTGAAAAGATCCTAAATTATAACCTGGCTGCAAGTTCTTGGTGTGACAAGTGGCTTGAGAAGGGGGTGGAGAGGGGATTCCAGTAACAAAAGAAATGAGAACGCTTGTATTTTATATGATTGAAAATAACTTTAGCATTCTGCATGGAGATTTCAGAGAAAACTTAGCTCTAAATTATCCCGCTTCAAGGGCAGCCAAACTTATTGACTACCTGAGTTGTGTAGAATAACCTTTACCAGTTCTGCAATAATAAGCCTGCCACAAACTTTACAGACTGTTTTTTTTTAAAAAATTAAAGTTCATAAAGGGTCTTCTTTCTCATGCCTTCACCTTCTGTGGTTGTTAGGAATTGAGGACATAGATTTCTGAGTCTCTCTCTTCTATGGCCTTGGACAAGTTCATTATCTCTCGGAGTCTTGATTTTCCATTGGGGAATAAAAAAGTATATATTAATGCCTATTTCAAAATGTATGTTGTGAACATTCAATGAGAAAAACACAGATAAATCATTTTTTATAATGCTTGGGAATGGTAAGAATTATAACACTAATAATAATAATATTTATTAAGTGCTTAATATGTCCTACATACTGAGCTTACTGCTTAAAGCTCATAACAGCCCTCAGTTTAGGCATTATTATTTAGTAACAGTAGTAGTAGTAGTAGTAGTATAGTAGTATTGTTATCCTAATTTGACACATGAAGACACTGAGAAACTTTGAGAGGTAAACACATTTGCCCATAGTGTCGTTGCAAGTAAGTGGGAGGGCCATGCTTCAAATTCAGGTAACCTGATATTAAAGAACATGCACTTAACCACTTGACTACCTTTCCTTGATATGTTATATAAGTCTTCCATTCAGTAAGTATTTCCTGTGCACCGATTATGTGCAAGGCACTGCAAGAATTTAATCATGAACCTCCAGTAACACCTTTTTTTCAAATGACAGGTTATTAGTTCAGAGCGAAGCACAGTAATTGGCAAGAAAATGCTAAAGAAAAATGGCTGAACTGTTGTCTGCTGTTTTTGGAAAATGAGAAAGTGACGTCAGGAAACAGGAAGCAAATGAAACCCGATGGAGCAAAAGCATGAAAACACAATAAGAAGCTGTTTGTAGTACAAGCTCTGTCTGTATTTTTGTTCCTCTCTAATGTCATATATTTATAGCATATCCTTGGAGAGATTTTGGAGAATAGAAATCAGGTTCTAATTCCCCTCTGGGCCTAGCACACTGTCAGACCTTCGTAGTGCCTACAGATATTTGCTGTATCAAATTGAACTGTGAATGCATTTGGCATCAGCCTGCTTGCAACTCCACGGGGGTCAGAGACTTTTAAGGAGCCAGGAATGTGAACTTGGCACAGATCACCATTTCCCCAATTTGTTCTGTACTTCAGTGGTAACAGAATCTGCAGTAGCCCAGAGCTTTCTGCAGTGGGCAGCTATTTCTTTAGGTGAAATGGAGTCTGTCTGTGGTCCTCCAGGCACAGGTACTTTGTTCTGAAGCAGCCACAGCCAAGGTTCTGGCCAGGGGGAAGACCATTTGAGATAGAGACTCGGGAAACTCCTGGGTGGGGGCACCGAGTAAGTCAGGAAGCCTGTATCCTGTAGAACCCAGGTTCAAGGACACAGCCTTCCTAGTGAGAGATGCCAGGTGTAAGCTCTGCTTGTCAAGCAGACATACTTCTGGACCAAACTGAAGATTAACAGCAGAGTCAATGTGCCCGAGACTGTGGCCCCGCAGGCTGTGGAACCGTGAAGTCTGCCTCCTTATTTCTCCCATTCAAATCTACAATCCTAATGCTTTTGTTTACAAGAATACTTTCCAGTAACACCAAAACATGAGTTCTTTTCTGTTTTACTATTTTAAGAAGGAAATCACTCACAACTATAGGGGGGGAAAATCCCACTTTCCTGATGTGTGTGAGAAAATAATCCATGGCATTCCGAACAAACAAACTAGACCCTCGTAAAAGTTCTAGTAAAAGGAGAGAGGCTTACTTGCATCTTTCGAGCAGCAAAGCCACACTTTCCTCCTCTCACTTTGGATCTCCGCTGCTGACAGGTTCCACAGGACCTGGGCTGAAAGGCAGCCGCCATATTGAAATCTGATCATTAAAGCCAACCTCTTGGGTGTCACATAGGCAATCTCTGGAGTACACAAAAGAAATGGAAGGGGAAAGTTATTAGTTTCCAATTAGCAACGAACAGCAGGAAGCTTATTCACTGTCTATAATGATGAGCCACTGCCTGGCAATAATAACTGGAAACTATTTCAGAACATTCTAGATTAGCCAAAGGAAGTTGAAGAAACAAGTCTTGATATAGCCCAGTATTACTGACCAGCTACCCCACTGAGTCTCCTCAGCAGTTATCTTCCCTCCATTTGACTCCACGTGGGCCAATGTGTGTGGTCAAAGCTCTGACCATGCCCTGTGTCCTTCATAAGGGACTGTGAGAGAGACCTAAGAGACAAAGTGAAAGCCCAGGTTTAATATTATACCTGCCACCCAGGAGTTGTGGGACGTTAGACCAATTACTTAGGTGTTTGAGCCTCAATTTTATTGCCTATAAACTGAAAGTAATAACACTTACCAGATGGGGTAAGTAAGAGAACTAAATGAGCTAATCTGTGAGGGTCTGTCCTCCAATGAGCACTCAGGAGGTTCTATAATGACAATGGTAGAAGTGAGGTCCTATACCAGAACATCACAGGAGACAAAGCAACGAGAATCCAAAACCCTTTGGTGACTCCTGAAGGCTAGAAGCCAAGGCCTTTCAGCATTCCAAGGAAAGAAGGAAGGAGTCATCCCTTCTGGTCAGGATGCTTTGGGAAAGCATCATGAAAGACATAACATTTGAAATGGACTTTGACAGTTATGTCGGATTTTACCATGCAGAGATAAGGGGAAGGGCATTCCAGGTAGTGGAAATAGTACAAGGAAAGGCAAGGAGATGGGAAAATGCTGTAATCTGGGAAAAAATAGAATAAGACAGGTAGTCCATAAAAATAAATGTTTTTGAATGAAAGAAAACAGGTATAAGGCTAAAAAGATAAGCTAAAACCAAATTGTGGAGGGCCTTAAGTGTTGGGTTGATAAGCTTGACCAGTATTCAGCAGGCAGTAACGACTAGTTCATAGTCTTTTCACAGAAGACTGGTACCATCATAGACATAAATGATACAGTAATAGATCCTTATCTTCGTTAATTTTCTAACTAGGCATACAGCAAGGGTATCTTAGTTTGGAATAGAAGCCGGAAGGTGATATCTGTAGAGTAAGAATGCCAAGGACCACCAGAAACAATGAGATGAGGATTTCATCAATTAAGTTTTGCAGGATAGTAAACCACCCTGAAAATTCAATGGCTTCAAACAATAACCATTTGTTTAGCTCTGAGGACAGTAATTTGGGCTGGGCTTAACTGTGTCTGGAGTCAGCTGCCAGGTCAGCTGAGGTGTGGTTTATTGTAAGCCAGGGCACCGTGGCTCTCCTCCAAGTGACTTCTCATCTTCCCGCAAGCCAGTCTGCGCTTGCTCACCTGGGGGAAGCAGGCTTCCTAGAGAGTGAACAGAAGCATGCACAGGCCCTTGAAGCCCAGGGTTGGGACTGGCATATGACTTCTGCCACATGCTGTTGATCAAAGCAAGTCACAGGGCCGGCTCACATTTAAGAGGCGGTTAGAGAGACCCACTTCTTGGCAAAAGGAGCTCCAAAGTCACATTGCCAAGTGGACTGGACAAAGAGAGAGGACTAATTTGTGTCCGTTCTTGCAATGTGCAATGAGACTAGTAGGATTTAACCAGTACAACTGCACCCGACATACTTACACTACTTCCTGATTACATACTCTGGCACATAACATTGAATCTTAACAGACTTCTCCATAATAGCAGGATGGTGCTGCATATGAAAAAGCCCCATAAATATGGGGCATGCAGAAATCCTAATGTGATTCTATTGCAGTAAGTTCTAAAGACGAGTAAAGAGCTTATGGCCCACTGACCAAATGTAACCAAATGTGTTTGTAACTTCTTACTCAGGACAGAAAAAAAGCAAAATTTAATGGGCTATGAGGGAAGAATTGATCCATGAAGCAATTTGATGGCAATTGCCAACAGCTTACTGAGAATTAAAGTAATAACAGAACACTGTTCACAAGAATAACCTCCAACATTGAAAGTGAGATCATTTTGTGAGGAATAAAAAGAAACCGCCAGCATAGTAATGCCGAGACTAAAAAATTTAAAGGAAATTTCAGGGACTCTTGATTCCCGTCCTTTTTCTTTCTACTTCTTCTTTTATTTTTTGTAATGCATGAGGAAAAGCAGACACATCATCACCAAACTCAGCATGCAATTAAAAGGGCAGTCAGGACCAGCCATAATTTTGCTAAATCAATTTTTCTCAATGACGTGAGAATCCCTCTGAGGTTTGGAAGTAAAGTCTGCTTTTAGTGTATCCATTTCTTTTTCTCACAAGCTTCTGCACATCAAGAATGGTATCGTCAGACTGCTCATGAATGCTAAGTGCCAAACATTGATTTCCATTTTGGGGAGGGAGTGGGAGACAGTATTCAGTCAACGAGTTGGTGGTCTCGATCAAGTTCTGAGCATACTGGTACCCATAGCCCCACTGTGCCGTGACAATGGGACCCTTTGTTGGCAGTCTTGGCACAAGCACTAAGGATTAACTGGGCACAGTGCCTCAGTGACTCTCAGCTGCAGCTCTGCTCAGTTCAAAACACAACTAAGTTACAGGGGACAGCCTGAGAAGGCTTCATTTGTCACTGCCCATGGCTCACCACTGCTGGGGACAATCTGTTGTTTGAAAGTTGTACACTGGGTTTTTTATTTCAGACATAAGCTACACATGGCTCCTTTCCCTTATGATGAAGGCAGCTAGTTCCATTATTTTCTTGCCAAGAGGTATTTCCAGTCCAGAGCATGTACGGGAACACATTTTATTGGGTGACCCATAGCCAAGAAGTTAGTTTCTTTATGCCTTGGCTTTCACTGCAAAGTGTGCAGGATGGAAACAAAACAAGGTTTTGGATGATGATAGCAAAAGCATAAATGATCACAGACTAAAATGTAGTAAAGGCGGGAATGCTTTTGGCGGGGCATCAGCTTAAGATATCAACCTTGGTAAATATAGACTCAACACCCAGCACACGTTGGATAGATCATTCCTATATTTCCCTCTCATAGGAAAGAATGCCTTCTTAATGCTCAGACAGATTTTCTCCTGATACAAATAAAGTTCATTTCTTCTCAGAAAGCCATAGAGAAATCCCATTTCCTCCTCTCCTAAATCGTCATATAGGGGAAGATAAAACTTAAGTTACCCCCCTTATCTTTCCATTAATGGCTGACCTGTTTTCTCTGGTCATTTTCTTTCTCTTTGTTCAACTGTCCTAGGTATTGTTTTTGCTAGTTTTTTTGAAGTAGGATAACACTAATCTGATCAGGTAACTTTCCCATTTAAATCCCTTCGCTGACTCCTCGTTGACCTCAACATAAAGTCTAATCTTCTTTCTGTGGGACACAAGGCAACTCATTTTCTAAGCATTTAAATTACTTACCTTCGTCCCTTTGTGCTCTCTTGCACTTGGCCTCTGAACACTCTGTTCCACTAACAGAAAGTGGATCCTTTATCCCAGGTTTGCCTTGAAGGTAGGCAGGGTCCCAGGCATAGTCCCAAGGATTTCAGTCTATATAAACATTGAGTCTGCCCCATGCTGGAATCTTACGTGATGTTGGAAAAAAATATCACACTGGTCAGCAGGAGAGATTTGCTTGCTAGACCTCCCTCCTGGAATTGGGTGCCAGTTCTGGGGTCCAGGATGACCTCATAGGCCTAAGTCCCAGAACTCCTTGGGGCATTGGAAAACCCCAACCGCTGGTTTGGACAGCACCCCCTGTGGCACAGAAATGGGTACCTGGGAAATTTTGAGGAAGGTGTTTCTAGTGGCTGGGACTCACAAAGTACAGGTAACAGAGGGGAACTTAGCACTTCAAAGCATGGGGGTGGGGAGAGTAACATTTTTCCCCATTACATCATCTGCCCAGCACAGAGCCTGGGATAGATAGAAGATGCATAATAAATATTTATGGGGAAAAAAAACACTATGTAGGTCTGCAAAGATTGCTAGAAGAATCAATTCTGATTTCTTCTACCTCATATTTATTTAATGGGACCCAGAGCAATGGTAACTTTTTCACAATAGCATAACATTCTTCATTCATATCAAGTTTGTGATCAATTACAATCATTACTAAACTTATGGTTAACCAAGCATTCAAGTTTTTCTCTTGAACTTTTGTCTTCTGAGTGAAAAAAAAAAAAAATCCAGATTTCAAAATATCAGGATGCTAATTGTTGTTTTGTTTTTTCTTTCATTTTAAATTACATGTGAAGGGAACATACCTTTGCCTCCAATGTTCTGCTGTATTCCAGTTACACTGTTGGACAGATTTAGGTTATTTTTTCATGATAATTGTAATATAGTGGGTCCAGTATGAATCATATAATTTCTCAAGGCATAAGTGTATCTTAAAAAATGCACCTTACAGAAAAAATTTTAAAGGTGGTGAGTGTATGTGGTGTATGATCATTTTACTATACTTTCTCTCTTGTACTTCATTAAAATAAACAACAACACAAAAAAAGTAGAAAAAGTCATGTTCAAATCAGAAAAGAACATGACCCCCCCAAAAAAAAATCATAAAGCACATCTGGTATATATTGTGAAATATAAAAGAATATATATAAGAAAGGAAGGCAAGAGCCAAAATACATACCCTCAGACCCCTGGCAGCAAAAAGATTTTCTTAAAAACAGTAGTTTTCTAAAGATCTACTGAATGATGAAGGGAAGACAAAAGAATGTCAAAATTCTGAGGAGAAGAGAGTAAAGGTTTTTAAAATTCAGATGTACAATTTTAGTAAGCTTTAACATGTGCATACATCCATAAACTACAACAGAAATCAAGACTATGAAGATAACTAACCAGCCCCAATGTTTCCATTTCTTTTCTTTTCGTCCCTCCAACACACATAATTTCCAGGCATTCATTGATTTGCTGTCTATCAATATAGATTAGTTTGCAATTTCTGGAATGCTAGAATATAACGGGAATCATACGGTATGTACTAATTTTTGGTCTAGCTTCTTTCATTCATCATAATTACTTTGAGAATCACTCAGCTTGTGTGTATCAGTAGTTTCTTTCTTCTTATTATTCCATGGTTTGGATATAACCCTATTTTTGTTGTTATTGTTGTTATCCATTCACCTATTAATTGGCATTCGAGTTGTTTACAAATCCTACTGTTCCCTAAAAAAACTGCTATAAATATTTGAACATAAATTTTTGTGTGGACATGGGCTTACATTTCTCTTTGCTAAGAATATAGGAGTTGAATAGTTGGGTCACATGGTAGGTATATGTTTAACTTTTTAAGAAACTACCAAACTGGTTTCCCAAGTGATTATGCCATCTTAGATTCCCACCAACAGTATCTAAGAATTCTAGTTGGTCCATATCCTGGCCATCACTTGGTAGGGTTAATCTTTTTAATTTTAGCCATTCTCATAGGTGTTCAGTGGTATCACACTGTGGTTTTAATTGGCCTTTCCCTAATGACTATTTATGTTGAAAATGCTTTCATGTGCTTATTTGTCATCCACATATCTTCTTAGGTGAAGTATCTGTTCAAATCTTGGCCCATTTTTAAACCAAGTTATTTAGTTTCTTATTGAGTTTTGAATATTCTTTATGTATGCTGGATACCGGCCTTCTATCAGGTATGTAACTTCAAATATTATTTCCCAGTCAGTGGCTTGTGTTTTCATTCTCTTATGAATGTCTTATAAAAAGAAGTTCTTAATTTTGGTGATATCTGATTAATTTTTCTCTTTTTTGGATCATGCTTTTGGTGTCGTATCTAAGAAATCTTTGCCTAACACAGGTCACAAAGATTTGCTCCTATATTTTCATGTGAGAGTTTTTCAGTTTTAGGTTTTCAATTTATGTCTATAATCCATTTTGAGTTAATTTTTGCATTTTGTCTGAGGAATGGATTGAAGTTCAAATTTTACATAAGCATATCCAGGTTTTCCAGCATTTAACATTTGTTAAAAAGGCCATATTTTTCTCCACTGAATTATTATTGGTTCCTTTGTTCAAAACACAGTTGACCATATATTTGATTCTTTCTCTGGATTCTCTAATCTGTTCCGTTGATATATTTGACTACATTTATGCCAATACCACATTGTCTTAGTTTCTATGGCTTTATAATAAATTTAAAATCATAAAGTAAAATTCTCTAGATCTTTTTCAAAGTTGTTTGAGCTTCTTTAGACTTTGGCATTTTCATATGAATTTTAGAATTAACTTATTAATCTTTATTTTTAAAAAGGCCTTGCTGGGGTTTTGATTAGAATTGTGTTAAATTTATAGAATAACTTCAGAAGACTTGTCATGAATTTTAAGTCTTCCTATCCAGGAATAAAGTATATTTTGCAATTTATGTAGGTCTTCTTTTCTTTCTCTTAGCAGTATGTCTAGTTTTTATTGTTAGGCCTTATGCATCTCTTTTAGAATTTTCCCCAAGTATTTTATATTTTTTATGTTATGGAAAATTGTATATCTAAAAATTTTTAATTTCTGATTGTTAATATCATAGAGGGATACAATTGATTTAGTGTATTGATCTTATTTACTGCAACTTGCTAAACTCACTAAACAGTTTTATTAGCTTTTTTGTAGACTCCATAGGATTATAGGATTGCATAAAATGATCATGTTTCCTGAGAATAAAGGGAATTTGCCTTATTTATTTCCAAATTAAAAACATTGTATTTCTTTTGCTTGCACTGGTTAGAACTTCTAGTACAGTGCTGAATAGAACTGGTGAGAACAGACGTTTTTGTCTTCTTTTTTATCTTAGGGGGAAAGTATTTGGTCTTTCACCTTAAAGTTTGGTGCTGGCTATTTGTTTTTATTAGATGTCCTTTATCAGATTGAAGTTCCCTTCTAGTTCTAGTTTGCCAACATTTTTATTAGGAATGGATGTGTGATTTTGTGTAATCCTTTTTTAAATTGATATGCCATACGACTTTAATTTTTGTGGATATAGTAAATTAATAAACTACATTGTTTGGTAAATTAATAACATTACTTAATTACATTTATTAATTTTTTAATGTAAAACCAATCTTGGATTCCTGGAATGGACTCCACTGGTCAGATTCAATGTGCTAAATTTTGTTAAGAATTTTTAAATCTATATTCATCATTGATGTTCATCCTTGGTTTTCTTTTCTTGCAAAGTGTTCTCTGGTTTGGTGTCAAAGTAATGATAGTCCCAGAAAATAGATTTGGAAGAGTTGATGTAATATTGGTATTATTTGCTCCTTAAATGTTTGGTAGAATCACTAGTAAAACCCTTTAGGCCTAGAATTCTTTTTGTGATAAGTTTTTTTTCCCCTTCAAATTCAATTTCTCTACATTGAGTGGTGCTATTGAGGTCACCTGCTGCTTCACAGTCTACTTTTAAGTGATATTATATTATTTTATATACATTATAGGAACTTTACAATAGTATACTTTTATTTCTCCTCTTCTAGCCTTTGCGTTATTACGTCATACATTTTACTTCTGCATATATGTTAAGCCCCACAATACCCTACTGTTATTTTTGTGTTAAGCAGGCAATTAATTTTTAAAGAGATTTGAATAATAAGAGACTGTTCACTTTTTTATTTTTAGCCTTTTTTGTGTGTGTTTAGTTTGGAATGGTTTTTATTACTGTTTTCAAGTTCTCTAATCTTTTCTTCTGCAATGTGCAATATGTCATTAATCATACCCAGCATATTGGAGGGAAGGAAGGGAGTGAGGGAGGAAGAGAAAAAATAAAGAAAGAAGATTCTAATTATTTTCAAAGAAAGTTGAGAGGATATTTTACCAATAATACAAGTACAGGATGGTGTGACAGATCTCTACTTTTCCTCCCTGAATCCATTTCACTCTTTTTCCTGGTGGTATCCACCTAGATGATGTATTTTCCTTCTTCCTTTGTTGCTAATTGTGACTAAGTTCTAGTCCATTTAATTCAAGAGGAAGTAATATATGTAAGGATGTCCTGTACTTTCTTTTTCCCTCCCCATGTGGATATGGCTGTAACCCAGCTTTGACAACGCAGATGAAAACAGCAACCTAAATGATGGCACAGTGGCAAGATGAAGGAAACTTGGGAACCTGAATGACTTCAGATAACACAGTCTCCCCAGCCATCTCATGTCAGTTACATGAGAATGAAATAAAGTCCTGCATTATTTAAGTCACTATATTTGGGGGCCTACTGACAGCAACCCAGATTTACATTAATAGCCTACATGGTACAAAAAAGTAACAAAGAAAAAGAAGGCTAACAAAATAAAATATTAGAAGACAAGTTGAGACTATGTCCCCGTGCATAGAGAAAAAAAAAAAAAAAGATGGAAAATACAAGAGAATTGATCATAGATACAAAGTATCAATTCAGAAGATTCAACATCTGACTACCAGGAGTTCCAGACAAAGGATGAAAAATATGTATGGAAATTAGTAAAAAAAAAAATAATAATAATATATTGATTACATTTATATAAAAGACAAAAACAGACACAATGGATCTTCCTGGTAGACATCAGAATAGTGGTTATGTTGGCCGAGTGATTAGATGAGAGCAGGGGGAATGCTTCTGTAGTGTCAGAATCATTCTGTTTCTTGTTTTTTGTGCTAATTACAAGGATATTTTCAGCTTGGGAAAAAAATATTAAGTGTACTCATGATTTGTTGATTTTTCTCTAAATAGATTATATGTAAATAAAATTTTTTGAATAAAACAAAATGAAGAAATATGAACAAAAATGTCCAGCATTGAAGAATGGAATTTTACTTTAAAATAGTGTTCCAAATACTACAAAAGAATCTACAACAAGAAACATTGTATAATTTCTTAATTGTCTTAACACCAGAAATAAAGAGATCTCAAAAGTTAACAGAGAAAAGAAGAAATAAGCTATAAAAGGATAAGAAGCAGAACATGATCAAATGTCTCACCATGAGTAATGACTATCCCAAAGCCGTTTGTTAGTTTAGCATTTGCAACCTTAGAGAATGCTTTCTGAACAACCCACACAACATTCCTGTAAACACTAGAACAATATTATCTCCATAACATTTTTCTTTTTCAGAGGACTCTTACGTCTTCATATATGACAAGAGCTAACTATTTTTCCATATTCCAGTTATTGACCCCTTTCTCCATATAATGGGCCATTACCAGTTTGATTCTAGAGGGTAAATTCTGCTAAGAGACAGCGTTTTCTTTGAAATGACACCTTTTAAAACTAAGAGAGCAACTGGTTTGAAACAATTAAAGAGTTAGGCTTTCTTCATAATGACAGTGTTATCAGTGACAGAATTAGCTGACTGTTATTTCTTTGCCTTCAATTAGATACTGAGCTATTTCAGCCAGAACCCCTGGGACTCTATTCCTAATAGCTGGTTGGGATTGGGGAAACTGATATAGAGTCTCTTGCTGTGTAAATTCTTGGTATTTTATGGCAGTTACCTTGGATAATATTCATTAATCAAAGAGAGCAGTTAAACAGACATTTGTGTACTCCTGTCTATTCCCCGTTTGGATCCTATGGTCCAGCCTCTGGCAAGCCGCTGAAGTTGCCATTTTTCAGGGATTTGTTTGTGGAGTAGCCAATTTACCTCAGGGCCTCTGTGGCCAACATTAAGGGAAATAAATGGCAGTCATGTCATAGCCTGTCAGCTGCTACAATTAAGTGATGTTAAGTGCCATGACTGCAGAAAGGGGTGGTTCAGAATCTTAAAACGTTAGAAGTGCATGTGACTATCCAATGCTGTCATTTTATACGGGAGAAAATTGGGTTCAGGGATTAACAGGTTTGTTCAAGGTCACACAGGTACCTGATCAGGGCTTTATGGTATTGTGATTTCTTTATCCTCCTCCTGCTTACCACACTCAGCTGCTAGAATGATCCTCTGCCAACCAGTTTCATTACATCACTCCCCTGCTAGGAAACCTTTTGTAGCTCCCTATTGTTTCTAGTGTCAGAGCTGTGAGGGGTGAGCAGCTGGCAGAAGCCCAGTGCTCTGTCAGGGAAGAGGCGCCTGCAATGAGAAATAAATGGTCAGCTCTAGCAGCAGCTGTAGGAGTCACATGACTAAGAGGCGGAAAATTTGGGTTCAACTCCCACCTGCATCACTATAATAAACTGCTTCAATTTGGGATAGGCCCTTCCAATAATCTGGATCTTGATTTTCTCATCTGCAAAATGAGTGAATTCAATTAGATAGATGACAATGGTCTGCTCCAACTTGAAGATGCCATGACCACATAGCTTTCTTGAAAGCTTCAAAGTTGAGAGTTAACATGTACACATGGCTTTTCCTCTGAGCACTTTCTGATCTTCCATGGTCTACGGATTCAAAATGAGAAGATTATAGTTTCCCAGTCAGAGCCTTGTCATTTTCCACTTGTGAAGGACAGGATAACTAGGGGAATAATTGAAATCCCACATTATCTTCTTCCAAATGACTGTATTTCCCACCGCCCTCATCCACTTTAGCTTGTACTGACTTCACTTTCCCATTTGGTTCTTCCCAGTCTCTTCCTCTCTCTTCTACAATTGTCCTCCTTTTCATAGATGTGCCCTTTCCCGCTTCCGTTTTTCCATTTCTGTTTTCAGTTTTCCCCTCTTCCTCTTCCATCTTCTTCCTTTCTCTCTTCTTTCAGTTTTCCTAGTCTGTTGACAAACATCACCTGTCTCCCATTGAGGACAGGGATTATTTAGCAGACTGGGAAAGCAATCAGTCAATCACATGAGTTTTCTTCCAAGTTTAACCCAGTCTAGGTTGTCATGGAGCAAAACAGAGATTCCAAAAGGGATCAAGAAAGGCAATTTTTCCCCAGGGCAGAGAAATAAGATTGCTGGCAGGAAATGACCATGGCCTTTGCTCTCTAACTTAACAGAATCTTTAACCAAACTTTATTGTTGTTTCATCCAGAGGGAATGACTGATGTGTGTAACATTGCATTGAAATATCCAACTGAAATAGGTGGCAAATTTGCAGGCAATCCTATTTCTCTGGTTCCTCATGAGTCGGTGTCTAACAAAGGAAAGAAAGGACCTGTCTTACTTCATGTTAAGAAGAGTTACCAACCAAAGCTTAAAGCAGGTGAACGCTCTAAACTCTGTACATTATCAGTCACCAGAAGGCTGCAGCATCAGGTTCCTCAAGCCTGTCCTCCTGCCTCCCTTTGACCCTTAGCAAGCAGTGTTTTCTTCAGTGAGAGACAAAAAAGGAAAGGGGCTAGAAAAACAGAATACAAAGGCAGAGGGGTGGGGAGCGAATGCACCAACAGGAGTGAAAGATAATGGAAGGTGGCAAAAAGTGAAGGATATTTGGAAGGGAGATATTATTCTACTGGCTTTACAAAAGGAGTTTTTTTCAACATATGCATGCTGAAAACACAAGATTGGTGGCATGCCAGTGAGTGCAATTCCCAAGGCTCAGTCTCCATTGAATGCAATATCTTTTTCTTCAGGCCCTGCCTTTGCAGTGGCACTGGTTACAGTTTGGGCTATTTCATCCATTTGTGACCTTTCTTTTCTGACACCATGCTTACAGGCAAGTGTTCGTGCCAGTTAACCTTCTCTGTTTTCCCCTGGTGACCTTATGAATTTCCATCAGGAAAAATACAAAATCGCCAATTTGTTTTTTCATTACCCAGAGGATAAACACAAAGTGGGGAAGCCTTTTATCTTGCCACACCGGCAAACCTCCTCATTACTCAGCTTCGAACAAACATTTGCTAAGAGTTAATAAATCCAGTGTGTGGCTTTCTTTGTGCAGGGAATGGCTTGCCATCCAAGGCAATCTCTCATTAAGGAAAAAGAAATAGAACATACTCATATTTTATTCATGGTCTCAGAATCCCAGGGAAACAAATCCAAAAATGTATAGACACAGAGAAACCCAAAACAAAAAGGCTCACACTTTCTAATTTCAAATGACACCTTCTGACTTTCAGTCCCTTGAAGAAGATGCTGATTCGCGTATACAATGGTCCCAACATCATTTCTATTTCTGCCTGCCAGTCTGATTGCCAGAATTGAGCCAGTGACCTTTCACCTCAAACCACAGTTAAAAGGAACGCAGGTTTATTAAAGCTTAGCCCTGATATATGTCCAATGGGTAATACATTTTATAGTCGTCAATCACGAATATCCTCTCAAGACTATTTAGACTTCCTTTTCCAGCTTTCCTCTTCAGAGGTGTCCTGGCAGAATCCACACTAAAAGCATCAGCATAGCCATTGCAGCAAGTTTTAATTTACCAATGATTCCTATTCCTGCTAGCCTAGGAAGTCTCTGGTGATTTATTGGACTTGAGCAGAACTCTCATCCATTATAGTTTGTCTTAACTTAATCAAAGCTATCTTCTCCCTTCGGAGCATCTCACCTACAAACTCCACGGTCACCATGATAAATGTGCCCGCTTGACTTCTTTTTCTGATTAGTGTGAATGAAGCATCACAAGCAACTTGATACATTCTGCTAATGCCGTGGCTTCAGCGTTGATTTGGCTGGAGTTATGTTGTGTAGAACTAGTTATGTGGGGAGCTGGAAGGTGATTGCTCTGGGGTTTTGATTGAGTGATGTAATTGATGACTGGTAGCAGAACAGAATTCACAGGGATTTCTCAGTTGTTTAAAAAACCAAGAAAGCAAGGCAATTTCCTTATTTGTTAAGGGAGACCTTCCCATCCCTCTACCAACAGGAATACACATTCCACCCACCCACACCCAACACACACACACACACACACACACACACACACACACACACCATATATTACAAACATCCACACTTTGTGCAGAAAGCATGATTAACTTAGAACAGTCTTTAAGTCTCTCCTGAATGTACTGATTGATATGAAAAGGATGTATCTGAACAAATAAGAACCTGAGGAAATAACATATATATTTTAAATATTTGTGTACATAATAAATTATAGCCAAAAGAAAACAATCATGATATAACCAGGCCTTTTTCTGTATGGCAGAAGCATCCCCTTTTTTGTTTTTTAAGCGACGTATGTAAGTGTTTAAGATTAATCTCTAGACTTTGCTGGCAATGTCCTCTTGGATAGACAATAGTTTGAAACTGATAATTATGAACTTAAAATGTTATTCTTTGACTAATTCACTTGAATTCTCTTCGTTGTAGATGCTGAGGTGCTCCACAGAAGTCACTGTTATATTCATCCTTGCAACCCCAGCAATTAGGCCCTTACTCAATCTGCTCAAGCTATTCATAAAATGCAAAGGGTTAAACTGAATCGTTCACATTTAAGATGAGACCCCAATTACTTTTTGTAGTCTAGTAGCTCTAACATGATTCCTAGGATAAATATGAACTGATGAAACCTCCAGTAGACTGCTTCACTTTTAAATCATAACTTTGTTAAAGAGAAACTTATTTCTGAATCCCACTAGCCAAAACTGCCCCTTGATCTGGTCAACCCATAGCCTTTGGGACAGTCCAGAAAGACAATATATATTCCTCTACTATTGTTTGTAGTAGACATATTTTATTCTGTTAAACACATCATAGTAGCATGTCTCTGCAGTATGGAATTAAGAAGAAAACCTGCAGAGAGAGGTCACTGAATGACAACTTGAGAGTTTACATTAGGGGTCAACAAATACAACACAGGCCAATCTGCTTACTGCCTGTCTTTGTACAGCACATGACCTAAGAATGGTTGTGATATTTTAAAAGGAATTTAAAAAAACAATAAAGAAAACTGAAATATTTACAGAATACTTAAAATATTTACAAAGAAGTTTGCTGACTCCTAGTTTAGACAATATTCGAAAGCTAATCTTTGAAATTTTTGAGTAAAATTGTATGGTCAAGGCTGATTTTTCAGTATGTAAATCAGGTATCAGTGGGGAGAAAGAATTGTTCTAACAGACCTACTATAAAATAAGTTAGTGGAGAGAATGAGGAAATGAATGCATCATCTTCTCTAGCAGTGTATAAATTCCTTAACGGTAAGGAATACAGTTATAGATTCTTGATTTTTTTCTGGGACAACCATAATATCATGTAATTTTATCATTTCCTGAACAGGTATTTACTTGACTCCTACTCTTATAGGAGAATTTAACAGGATATAGAATATTAGGTTGTCAGTTTGAAGATGTTATGAAGGTAATCTATATTTCTATCTTGTTTCACATCACATTTTCTATTTGTTTTTTATGTTCAGCAATTTCACTAGGATTTATGTAGGAGTAGATTTATTTTTATCTCTTTCTTTTTGCAATAGCTTTCTAATCAGTGTTTCTTTAATCTGTGGGTTTATGTGTTCTTTAAGAAAAAATTTCAGCTCTTATTTTTTAAATTACCCCTCACCTCTCTCACTCCTTAAAACCCTTATGAGAGGCATTATTGGAATTTCTCATTTTATCTTTCACATCCTTAAATCTCTTTCAATTTCTACTTCCTCCTATCTCTGTTTTGCATTCTGGATGATTTCTACGAATCAATTTTTAAGTTCACTGATTACCTTTTTATCTATGTTTAATCTATGCTTTAATTTGTCCATTTAGTTTTTCACCATAAAAACTCTATTTGTTTCTTTTTTTCAAACCTTCCTCTTATATTTCATAAGCCCTATTTTCCCATGATTGATTATGTTTTTCTTTTATCTCTTCAAATATTTTAAGCATGTTTATTTTATTGTTTCAGAGTGTATTCTTCTATTTGTAGTGGTCTTCTGAAGCTCTCTGGGGGGTAGGTTATAAGTCTTAAAGAGAAAAATTATGGGAGTGGGGAAAACATGGGATATAGCTTGGCACCAACTTAATATTCATGAAATAAGTCATGATTAAAACAAAGGGATGAAAGTCTGGAAAAATAAGTTGGGATACAATTTTAGAACATTTCCTTAAGTTTGGAAATAGTAAATATTTTTGAAGTTTATAATGTAAGTAATGGAGAGCCATGGAAGGTTAAAATGAGGTGATCAGGTTAAAAAAAAATGCTTTAGGGATCAGTGAATATCAGAATTTTAGAAAATTGTGGCATTTTTTTTCCAAGACAAATGTTTTAATTACAGGGAACAGAACTTAAGAGATAACTTACTTCATCCAAGAGCATATAGCTAAGGGAAAACATTGTATAGAAGCAACATTATAAGTAAAACTGGAGGAGGCAGGAAGACAGATTGGAAAACCTAAAACAGTCAACACAATATTGAAGAAGAACAAAGTTGGAGGACTGACAATACCCAAATTTAAGACTTACTATAAAGCTACAGTAATCAAGACAGAGTGGTATTGGTGAAAAAAAAAAAAAAAAAAAAAGATCAATGGAACAGAATAGACTGGCCAGAAATAGATACAACACCAAAAACATAATCAGTCAAAGAAATAATTGATAAGCTAGACTTCATTAGAAATTTAAAAATTCTGCTCTGCAATAGACAATATCAAGAGACTGAGAAGACATGCCACAGACTGTGAGAAAACATTTGTAAAAGACACATTTGATAAAGGGCTGTTACCAAAATATATAAAAAACCTTTAAAAATCAACAATAAGAAAGTAAATAATCTGATTTTAAAAATGGGCCAAAGATCAAAACAGGTACCTAACCAATGAAGATATACAGATTGAAAATAAGCATATGAATAGATGCTCCACATCTTTTGTCATCAGGGAAATGCAAGTTAAAACAACAATGAGAGAGAGAGAGAGAGAGAGAGATATCCAAGATGGCAGAGTAGATAAACATTGTGCCTTTTTCCTTTTCTGAACACATTAAAATTACAACTAAATTATAGAACAATCAACCTGGAGAACCATCTGAAGTCTGGCAAAACAGATATTTTATAACTAAGGAAATAAAGAAGAAGCCACGTTGTGACTGGTAGGAGGGGCGGAGATGCAAAATGGACTGGCCCCCAACTTCCGTGTGGTGCTTGAGAATCAGGAGGGATATCTTGGACATGGAGGTTTCCCCCAAGAAGTGAGGGACCCCAGCTCCACACCAGGCACCCCAGCCTAGAGTACTGGTGCGAGGAAGAGAACCCCCATAACACCTGGCTGTGAAAACCAGTGGGAATTTTGACTGTCCAGGTCGGATGGAAGGCTGGGGGATACCCAGATGTCCTCTTAAGGGGCCTGTTCACAGATTCACTCATGTGCAGACATTCACTCTGGGCTGTCAAGGACGGACAGTACTTTGGGAGGTGTTGAGGCATGGGAGGGACAGAATGAGGTGAGTGGCTTCGAGGTGAGGGCTGGAGGACAGTCACCATTTTCTCGGAGGTGGCTTTCTTCCTTGTAGCCAACAAGTGGGCACCATCTTTCCTGCGTTGAGCCTACCCCCACAGGCAAATCTGAATCTAATTGGTCTGGTGAGCCCCACTGATCCACCCCACTGATTCAGTGGGAACCCACCTTACCCAACTCCCCCAATGCTGGAGGCACTTTCTTTGTGAGAAGCCATCCCTGTCCACATCACACTCTTTCTTGGAAAACTATCAGAATCCATGGGCCCCAGGTGGGCAGCAACTGGCCTCGGTATACTCTGAGACTTTTGCTGAGTAGCTCCAGGCTCAGCACAAGCACCAAACCAGAATCTACATAACCTGGTGACCACAACTCTTCCCACCCTAGTGACTCCCTAAGAGCCTGTCTCACCCAACTTGCATACCACACAAGGCTTTATCAGTGGCTGAACCTTAAGGGAGCTGGCAGGTGGCAGCATGCCTTCAGGTGTCCTGGATTTTTGCAGAGATATTCCAAGTCCGGTACCAGTGGCAAACATCCTCAGTTCGCAGTGTGGTCTCTCCCATGTGCCTCTAGGTTTAGCACAGGCAATGAACAACCATGAGTCACTTTGCAGCTCCTACCAGTGGGTCACAGGTAGTGTGTAGTCCCCAGTGGGTCACAGGTAGTGTGTAACTGGGCCTGCACTAGAGCCCCTCCCAAGAGGCTCCAGAACCAACATACTTGGAGGTTGGCTTCAGACCACAGCAGAGTACCACCAAATTAACCCCACAAATGGCACACACAAAGGGTGGTCCCAAAGGACACCAGAACTCACTGGAGCAAAGCCAATTAAGTGGGTAAGCCCCCTGTATAGCAGCCTATAAACTGTGGACATGGCCAAACCCCATAGCCAATCAGCCTGAGGGTCAATTCCACCCACTGACATGCCAAAAGCAATCAAAGTTCAACCATAACAGGAGGGCACACACAACCCACACAAGAGACACTCCTGGAGCATCTGGAGAAGGTGACCAGGGAGAGTGTGCCAGGACCCCAAAGGACACCTACTACATAAGGCCACCTGGCCAAAACTGAGAGACATAGCAGATCTACCTAATACATAGAAACAAACACAGAGAGGAAACTAAAATAAGGAAACAGGGCAGCCAGATGACTCAGTTGGTTAGAGCGCAAGCTCTGAACAACAGTGTTGCCAGTTCGATTTCCACATGGGCCAGTAAGCTGCGCACTCCACAACTAGATTTAAGACAACGAGCTGCTGCTGAGCTTCCAGAGGTGTGGCCGGATGGCTCAATTGGTTAAAGCGCAAGCTCTCCACAACAAGGTTTCCAGTTCAATTCACACATGGGATAGTAGGCTGTGGCCCCTGCAACTAAAGATTGAAAACAGCAACTAGACGTGGAGCTGAGCTGTGCTCTCTACAACTAGATTGAAGGACAGTGACTTGGAGCTGATGGGCCCTGGAGAAACACACTGTTCCTCAATATTCCCCAATAAAACTTAAAAAAATAAAATAAAATAAAATAAGGAAACAAAGAAATATGTCCTTGATGAAAGAAAAAGAGAAAACTCCAGAAAAAAAATTAAATGAAATGGAGGCAAGCAACCTAACTAGAGGCAGAGTTCAAAACAATGGGTATAAGGATGTGAAAGGAATTTATGGAGAACTTCATCAAGGAGATAGCAAGCATTATAAAAAGATATAGAAACCATAAAAAAGAACCCGTTAGAAGTGAAGAATATAATAACTGAAGTGAAGAATGCACTAGAAGGAATCACCAGCAGACTAGAGGAAGCAGGGGATCAAATCAGTAATTTGGAAGACAAAGTAGCAGAAAACACACACTTGAAACAGCAAAAAGAAAAATAATCCAAAGAAATGAAGATAGTTAAAGAGACATCTGGGACAACATTAAGCATACCAATATTCACATCATAGGGGTACAAGAAGGAGAAGAGAGAAAGCAAGATATTGAAAACCTATTTGAAGAAATAATGATGGAAAACTTCCCGAACCTCACAAAGGAAATAGGCATACAAGTTCAAGAAGTGCAGAATCCCAAACAAGATGAACCCAAGAAGGCCCACACCACGACACATTATAATTAGAATGGCAAAGGTTAAAGACAAAGAGAGAATCTTTAAAGACAACGAGAGAATCTTTGCCTTTAGAAAGCAGCAAGAGAAAGGCAACTAGTAATTTATAAGGGAGCTCCCATAAGATTATCAGCTGATTTCTCAACAAAAACTTTGCAGTCCAAAGGAATTGACACAAAATATTGAATGTGATGTAAAGTAAGGACCTACAACCAAGACTACTGTACCTAGCAAGGCTATTATTTAAAATAGAAGGACAGATAAATATCTTTCCAAACAAAAAAAATAGAACCACCAAACCAGTATTACATGGAATGCTAGAGGGACTTCTTTAAAATGGAAAAAAAAAAAAAAAAAAAAAAAACCCTCAAAATTATGAATAATAAAATGGTAATAGCTACATATCTATCAATAATTACTTTAAATGTAAATGGATTAAATGCTCCAATGAAAAGACATATGAAGGCTGAATAGGTAAGAAAAAAAACTCTTATATATGCTTCCTACAAGAGACTCACTTCAGACTGAAAGACACACACAGACAGTAAGTAAATGGATCAAAAAAGATATTTCGTGAAAATGGAAATGAAAACAACCTAAAAATCTGGGGTAGCAATACTTATACCAGACAAAATAGACTTTAAAACAAAGTCTATAACAAGAGACAAAGAAGGACCCAGTAATCCCACTTGTGAGTATTTATCCAAAGAAACCCAAAGTGCTACTCAGGGGGACATGTGCATCTATATGTTCACTGCAGCATTGCTTACAGTAGCCAAGATGTGGAGGCAGCCTGGGTGTCTGTAGGTGGATGAATGGATAAAGAGGAGGTGGTACATATATACAATGAAATATTGCTCGGCCATGGAAGGCAATGGGTTCTTGCCAACTGTGGCAGTATGAATGGACCTGGAGGGACAGATGCAACATGAATTCATTTATATGTGGAATCTAAAGAACAAAATAAACAAACAAAACAGAAACAAACTCATAGACACAGAAAATATTTTGATGGTTGCTAGATGGGAGGTGTATTGGGGGTATGGGTGAAGAAGGGGAAGGGATTAAAAAGTACAAATTGTTGTTACTCAGTAATGATGGGGATGTAGGGTATAGCATAGGGAATATTGTCAATAATATTGTAATAACTGTATGGTGTCAAATGGGCACTAGATTATTGGGGTGATAGATGGGAAGGGGTAGGGGGTAAGGTAAAAAAGGTGAAAGGAGGGCCGGCCCGGTGGCTCAGGCAGTTGGAGCTCCATGCTCCTTATGCCGAAGGCTGCCAGTTCAATTCCCACATAGGCCAATGGGCTCTCAACCACAAGGTTGTGGGTTCTACTCCTCAACTCCTGCAGGGATGGTGGGTTCTGGCCCCTGCAACAAAGATTGAACAAGGCACCTTGAGCTGACCTGCGACTGAGCTCCCGGATGGCTCAGTTGGTTGGAGCGCGTCCTCTCAACCACAAGGTTGCTGGTTCGACACCTGCAAGGGATGGTGGGCTGCGCCTCCTGCAACTAACAATAGCAACTGGACCTGGAGCTGAGCTGCGTCCTCCATGACTAAGACTGAAAGAACAACAACTTGAAGCTGAACAGCACCCTCCATAACTAAGATTGAAAGGACAACAACTTGACTTGGAAAAAGCACTGGAAGTACACACTGTTCCCCAATAAAGTCCTGTTCCCTTTCCCCAATAAAATCTTTAAAAAAAAAAAAAAAAAAGGTGAAAGGATTAAGAAGTACAAATTTGTAGTTACAAAATAGTCATGGCAATGTAAAGCATAAGGAATATAGTCAATGATATGGTAATAACTGTCTAGTGCTAGATGGGTACTAGGCTAGTCAGGCAGAACACCTCTTAAATTATATAAATGTCTAACCACTACGTTGTACACCTGAAATTAATATAAAATAATATTAAATGTCAACAACAACAACAACGACATACCACTGCATACCTATTAGAATGGCCAAAATCTGGAACATTGACAACACCAAACGCTGGAAAGGATGTAGAGCAACAGGAATTCTCACACGTTGCTGGTGGGAATTCAAAATGGTTTCGAAGACAGTTTGGTGGCTTCTTACAAAAGTAAATTGTACTCTTACCAAATGATCCAGCAATCACCCTTCTTTGTATATACCCAAAGGAGTTGAAAAGTTATGTCCTGACAAAAACCTGCCCATGGATATTAATAGCAGCTTTATTCATAATTGCCCAAACTAGGAAGCAACCACGATGCCTTTCCATAGGTGCATGGATAAATAAACTGTGGTAATCCAGACAATGGCACATTATTACGCGCTAAAAAGAAATGAGTATAAAGCCATAAAAAGACATGGAGAAAATTTAAATTGATATTACTAAGTGAAGAAAGCCAATCCGAAAAGGCTACATACTGTATGAATCCAACTATATGACACTGGATAGAGTAAAAAAGATCAGTAGTTGCTAGCAGTGGGGGTGGGAGATGCATAAGCACAGCACAGAGGATTTTAAGGCAGTAAAAAATTCCCTGATAGTATAGTGATAAATATATGCCATTATAAATTTGTCCAAACCCATAGAATGGACAACACTGAGAGGGAACCCTAAAGTAAATTATAGACTTTGGGTGACTATGATGTGTCAATGTAGTTATTCCTTGGTAAAAAATGTACCATTCTGGTGAGTGATGCTGGTAACAGGAGAGGCTATGCATGTGTGTGGGGCAGGCAGTATATGGGGAAGTTTCTGTTCCTTCTTCCCAATTTTGTAGTAAACCTATACCTGCTCTAACAGAAAAGCAAACAAACAAACCCTTTAAAGAAAGATCGATTGGGAAACTGTAATAATTTAGTTGTGAAATAAAGAGATCTTGTACTAAGTCAGTGATATAAGGAATAGCTGAAAGAATAACAAAGAATGATCTACAAGGCTCCTGCATGAATATGTGTAGATATCGGGATAGTGCATATGCAAAGATAAGTTCAAATCGAAAGCTGAGACAATTGTGAGCCCATTAACATTACTGTAGAAATAAAGATTTAAAGAAATGTTAAGATTTTCAAACACATAATAATGGCAGAGGGTAGAAAAGCCTCTTGGCACATGGTATGCATTCAACACATGTTTACATTATTTTATTATTATCATTATTATTATCATTAAGTTGTTTACTGCATGGGGGGAAATGTGGTTTAGTGGGAAGAACTTGGGCTTTGCAGTAAAAAAATGTATAGGATACTGGGTACATTACCTCTTAATGTCTTAGGTTCCTCAGCTTCCTGCTTCACTAGAATGTTTCATGGATCAAACAGGACAAAGTGATATATAAGGGACTTTGGAAATATAAAGCATTGTTATTCAAATGGAAGATAATATTTGTCCTGGCCGCAGTATCGCAAGCAGAGTCAAATATCTTCGACTTTCAGGCACGCACTTTGGAAGAAGAAGCAGAGTTCCAGGCCCAGCTTTATCCTACGAACTCTGTGGCATTGAGCAATTGTTTTCTTTTTTTTAACCCCGAACTTAAGCTTCTGGATCTATAAAACATGTATAATTACAGAATTGATAGGGTGAAAGCTGTTGGGATAATGCATGTAACACACATGATGAGGCATGCTGTTGGCACTCAATGTTAACTGTTATTATCACCATCCATTGTGTGGCTGCAATGATCTTCTTACAGTTATGTAGTAATTGTGGCTCATGAAGGCAAAATTCTGCCTGAATTCTAAGAACCAGAAGATCAGAAGGCTTTTAAAGCTGACGCTGAAGGATAATTTAATCAAGGCTGAAGAAAATAAACAAAAATGTTTCCTAGCCCATCATATACATATGAAGTAATAAAAAGCAGTGCATTACTGTTTACTTTTGTAGTTGGAAGTAAAATTGTATGCGGAGTGCCATATTTTATTTGCTCTTCTGAATTTTCGCACTGAGTACATATTACTTCTCTTAAAAGATGTATTTTTAGAAAGTGCAGTTCTGAGAAGCCAGCTTCCACTTACTCTGTGTCCAACACACAGTACATGCACTGAATTTTCTCAGCCTCTGAAGGTTATGAAATGTAAGCATAAAATATTGAAATGAATCACTTTGGACACCAGTGCAGCTGTGTAGAAATTTCAGAGTTCACTGTGGCGTAAGAGCAAGGAAACTATTAATTTCTAATAGTCTATATGAACCTGACAATTGCATGTACCTAGCAGGTGTTGCCCAGGAAGCTGTGTTTCCTTAGAAGTAATGACATGCCATTATTGGAGCCATTTTTCCAAGTCTCTAGAGTGTCTGTAATTAAGAGGTTTAACTGTACTTAAAATGATATAAAGTGTCATTAGTCCCATACTAAATCATTTCAGATTACTGATTTATTTGCCAGTAAAATTAACCAGGTAATTTTCTCAACCTGGCTAATGTAAGGTTTCACATATGAGCACTCCTACTGATAAAGCTTGGGGGCTTTTTAAAGCAAAAGAAAAAAAATGCTTTGAAGCTCCACAAAACTGTAATATTAAGCTTTATTGTTCTTTTCTCTGAGGCAGTATCTTCATTGAGTGGGTTGGACTAGAACAGTGGCCTGCCATGTCATTTGTAAAGTGTTTTATTTTTTTTCCCCTTCATATTTTCAGTGGAACTACTCCTTCAAATAAAACTGTAGTTGAACACTCAGGACAGTTCTGGCTGAAGGAGGAAATCAGCAGAGCCCCTACTGACCGTTTCCCACCCTTACCTAGACCCATCCCTCCTTTAAATCTCCAGAATTACCTGGACTATATAATCTTTAGGCCCTTACTAGTTCCATTATTTTACGTCTTTGTAAGCTTTCCATTTCAGGTGTCTGGTTCATTGTCATTATTTCATTCTCTACACCCTCCCCTTAAAACAAAAATTAAAAGAAGTGAAGTACGTCTGATTAATATGGAAAAGAGAACTAGGATGCAGATTTCTTTTAAGTATATGGTCCACAGTTTATAGTCTTAAACAAAATGAAAGTAAAACAAAATGTTTAGAGTTAGCACATCCTTTCTGTGCCAGCAGTTTGCAGTCTGGTAAGGGGGTCAGTCAGGTGCTCAACACAAAATAATTACGTGTTTTTATTTATGTTCTCGTCAATGCATTGTTCTGTTGTGTTTAAGTTTTCTAACTGTGGTTGTTCTAGTAAGGTCAACTACTTAGGTTTATAGCGGTAACCAATTCATCATTGTACATAGACTTATGCCAACTTCTACTGGTATGGTGAGAGATACAGTGCTTTGATTCATGTAGGCAAGAAAGTGATATAGGATATATGAAAGAGAATTATTAAATTTGTTTGATACCAGGACCCTGAAATGTGTACCATCATAGCTCACCTCTCCTGAGTGAGGTCTGAAGCTTTCGTTAGTTTTGAAAATTCTTATGTCTTAAATGACTGTTTATACTCCCACTCTCTTCCCTGTCCTCTGATACTTTAATTGCATATGTGATAGACTTTTTACTGTGTTTCACATGTCTTGTAGATATTTTTCAATATTTTCTGTTCTTCTTTCTCTGTACTTCAATCCAGATATTTTCTAATGACTAACGTTGCAGTTCACCAATCTCTCATCAGTTGTTTCTAATCTATGATTAAACTCATCTACTGAATTTTTAAATTTCCCATTCTAGAATTTCCATTTATTTTCATTTTTCTAGTATCAGTGTTCTGCTGAAATTCCCCATCTTTTCATTGTTTTTCTTTAACATATTAACCATAATTAATACATTTGAATCATCTATGGTTCTCTTTCTTGATCATTTTTCCTCTTGTCTTTTGGTCATTTGCTCTTATATTCTGACATGCTTGATAATTCTTGATTGAAAGTAGGCATTATGGACAAACAAATAATAGAGATAATGTGACACTCTGCATTATGTTATCTTCTTCCAGAGCTACACTGTCCAATATAATAGCTACTAAGCACCTGTAGTGATTTAAACTCAAATTAATTAAAATTAAATTAAATTAAAAATTATTTCCTCGGTCATAATAGTCACATTTCAAGTGTTCAATGGCCACATGTGACTAGTGGCTATCTCCTTAGAAAGCACAGATATAGAACATTTCCATTATCACCAAAAGTTCTCTTGGACAGCTTTTCTCCAAGAGATGTATTTTTGCTTCTAGAAGATAATTACTCCAGTGTGTGACTGAGGTGAGTAGAAGCTCATCTTTACTCTATGGGAAGGTTGGTCTGTTTCTGGTTGCTCTTACTCTTAGGGTGAAGCCTTTCAGGGTTCCCAAATGAAATCCTGAGTTATTCACCAGTCCTCCTCCTTCTAATATTTTGTCTCTACAGCTCCATTAGACTGCCCGTAGGGTTGCTCAGCTTCCTAATTCCTGGGCTATCACTTTCTGCTTGGTCTCCCAGCCTCTGTCCCTGGTACCACTTGTGAATAGGCAAATGTCTTAAATGGGAAACAACAAAAACAAAACCCAGTATCAAATATTGAACTTACCTCAATGTACACCCTTTCTGTAGCTCAGCTTCTCAAGTATTTTCAGACTTAGTATATCTCAGATATCTTCAAATAGATTTTTTATTCCAGCTTTACTTGTTATTTCAGCAGGAGGTTGGTTTCATACAAGCTCAATTGTTACAGCTCGAAGCAGAATCTTCTCATTCTCTCTCCAACTCCCTGCTATCAGGCTTTCATCCTCCTGTTGAAATATTGAAAGATTAAAATATTGAAATATTGCAGTCTAGGTCAGTAATGACCTCTTTGTTATCAAATTCAACGGCCAATTCTCAGTTCTCATCTCATATGAACTCACAGCAGCATTTGCACTCCAGATGTATACACTGTATTCAACTTCCTACTTGACTTTTCCAATTAAAAATTTAATAGGCATCTCAAATTTAATGTATCTGGTTATAAACTCTTGAGCTCCCATTTTGCTTCTCCTTCAATCTTCTCTCACCTCAGTAAATGACAGCTTTATACAGAATTCTAATTGCACTGGCAAAGTCATCTCTGACTCCTCTCCAATGGCTTTCCATTTCACTCAGAATATCATCTGACCTCTGTACTGTGGCTTATGGGCCATGAGGGATGTGTCCTCACTCTACTTCAGCTTCATCTCCTGCCATTCTTCTCCTCCCTCATTTCACTCCAGTTATGCTAGTCTCCTGGCTATTTCTTGAATACTCAAAGAAGCTTCCCTCATCAGGGCCTTCCACCTGCTGCCCCCCTCAGTTTGGACATGCTTCACCCAGATATATATAAGGTCTTTGGTGAAATATCATTCCTCACAAAGGTTTTATCTGATTGTTCCATAAAAATTAGTACCCCTTTCATCACGCTTCATCCCTTTACTTTGTATTACTTTTCTTCTTTGCTCTTACCACTCAACAAATCACATATTTATTGGCTTGGTTTCTATCTTCTTTGCTAGAATGTAAGCTCTCTCAGAACAGGGACATTATCTGTTCTGTTACCGCTTTATCCTCAGTGCCAGCAACGTAACGGTAGAAATAATGCATCCCTACTTTACAAGTTAGGAATGGGAGAAACACAGAGGTTAAGCAAGCTGATCTGAGCCACCACCTGGTGAGTGGGTGGAGCTACGACTGGACCTGGCAGCCTGACTCTTCACTACTACGTTGTACTCTCTCTAATGGAGGAGAGGTCGTAGTTAATGGCTTGGGCCATGTGGCTCCACAAACTCTTTTTTTTTTTGCTTCCAGTATTTGAGCCTAAAACAAAAAGGCTGAGGCCTCTTCTTAACCAGTATTTCCAATGTCAAATCAAAATAAGAAAACTATCCAAGAGAAAAGGAGTAAGAAGAGGGAAAGGAAGAAGAGGTGGGGGTAGAGGGGGAGAGAGAGAGACCATGCAGCCTCGTGCAGTTTCAGATTTTACTTCTTTTCACTTCATACCACAACTTAACCTTTAACTGACTAAATTTTCTTGTTATTGATTCCGATTCAATCTAAGGAGAAGAGGAGGAGTAAAGGGAGTAATAAACTCTCCCTAGAAAACAAAACACACGTGCTCTCTTAGTAGTTACCATTGGTAGGATGGAGAGAAGAAACCAAAAGAAGATGGATCCTGGCTGGAGAACCGAGGAACCACATGATGCAAGAATACTGTCTGTTACAAAGACTCGGAGAGCATGGAAAGATGAATCCAAGGCTAATGAATAATAAAACCTGTCTGCCAATGGTTAGACTATGAATGGGTGTGGCATAATCCCAGAAATTTAATAGAGTTTACAATCCCCTGAGGTTAAGCTTTTCTAGAAATGATGCAAAGTCTAGTTATAAAAGAAGGCATATGATTTGTATCTACATGTGCTTTTATTTTTAAATGTTTGCTCTATAAATGGCCCGAGGAATTTACTTCCTTTTGAGGCACCTATTCTATCTATGGACAATTATGTAGGTGTTAGATAATTATTGACACATAAAGTTAAACTCTGCTTCTCTATAACTTTCCCAAAGAATGCTACTTTTGCTTCGCAGAGTCACACTGGTAAACTGTGGTCATTTTCCTGAATACCAGTTCTTTAGGTATTTAAAGACAGATATCATATTCCCCTACAGATCTTTCCTGTTATGTTCTCTAGTGTCTTCTTTGGTTTTAATTCTCACTCTAGGTAAACTCTAAGCCCACATTCTAATCATCACCAGCTAAACATTTGGATCAGGAAGTCAGCTCGCTTAGACCTCAGATTTAACATGACTAAAACTGAGAAGAATCACTTCCGTACTCCATAGGCAAACCCTTCTCCCTGACTTTCCCATTGTCAAGGAATCATCTTTGACTAATGTTTCTCCAGTCCAATCCCCAATGAAATCAATCCCCATGTCTTTGTGAACTTTATCCTATTTATTCCTTTCTTCCCACTTCCCTTGTCTTAGCTGGAATCCGCACTATAATTACCTCTCCCTTGGACTTCTAATTGGTCTTCTCACCTCCAACTGCCCTTTCTTCCAATTCATCAAACATCTCCCAGCTAAATTAATTTTCTTACTCAAAATTGCCAGTGCTGTCTCATGGCCATTAAATAAAATTCAAATTATTTAACTCAGTATTTGATGTAATCTACCTTGTGGTCTGACTCTACAGTATTTGTTTTATACCAGATCTCTAAATAAAAAAAAATGACAATAATAACAATTAAGATATATTTGCTACTTCTGAATCCTTTCTATGTTTTATATAGATCCTAGGTTTTAGAACTATGCTTTCCAATATGGTAGCCACCAGACACAGGTGGCTACTGAATATTTGAAATGAACCTAGTCTGAATTAAGATTTGTACTAAGTGTAAAATACACACTGAATTTTGAAGACTTAGTATGCAAAACAGACGTATTATAACTCATTAATTTTACGTTGATTACATGTTGGAATGATATTTGTATATATTAGGTTAAATAAAATATATATTTAAAAATTACTTCTATCTGTATCTTTTTCATTTTTATAGTGTGGATCTTGGGAAATTTTAAATTGCATGTGTGGCTTGTATTTGTGGCTCACATTATATATCTATTGAATAGTTCTGCTTCAGTATGCAAATATATATGCATAAGAACAAAAGGAAGGAGACAACTGTACTGAAATAAAGGAATTATGGGATTGGGTTGGGTTTGCTTATTTTTTTCAAAATAGTCTTTACCCTTTAAATTTTTATAAGAAGTATGATGCTAAATTAAGTTTAAAAATTATAGTATTTTTTCCATCAAGATAACCCTGGCTACGTAGATCCTTCTTCAGGAATCTCATCCGTAAGTAATTTCTTCTTCATTGGATTTTTTATGGCTGTCTGAAACCTGCTGCACATAGAACTCTCCTGTTTGCACTTAAGAAATACCAGATGCCCAGGCCAATTGAATCAAAATTTCTGAGGTTATGGTCTGGCATCAACGTTCTATAAAAGCCACCTTGAGAATCACTGACCATAGGTGTGGAACTTAGTATAACAATGTGTTTACTTGTTATTTATCTCCTTCACTAGACTTAAGGTATGCATGTTTGCATCCTCTGTGCTACGAGGCTTTATACATCATAGATCTTCAATAGGAAAAGTTGAAAAGCATTTCCATAAACAGAATTGTAGATAAACTTAATGAGTCCTGTGTCAATTACTGAGTTAGGCACTCAATACCTCATTTATTCCTCACCATCATCTTATCATGTGAGTCATATTATTATCCTCATTTTACTAATGAGAAAATGGGTGCTCGGAAAATTAAATAAAGCACCTGTGACATCCCACTAATCAGTGACAAAGTTAGGATTTGAACACAGATTTAATTGATTGCAAAGCACCAATGGTTAATCACTACTATCCTGAAAAAACAGCATGTATTACTGCTCTCTATGTTGGCTATTACCACAATGAAGCCTGAACAAGAGGGTAAGAAATTGATAAAACAAGACAGGAGAAAAATGTGTCCCTTTGGGACTGGAGTTTACTGGTGGCAGTGAGTGAAGACAAAAGTTTAGCTTGGACTGGAGCACACTGAGGCATAATCAGGGAATACTGGAGAGTCACTGTCACGCAGGGTGTCAGGCGGGGTCTCTGCTCCCGCTCCCCACAAGAGAACGCAGGATATGGTGAGGCCAAAAAGGAACGCCCACAGAGCCATAAGTAGGGGAGTCATACCATTATATTCTCGCTGGCGGCTGGGTTGGAGAAACAGGAAACAGGAGCCACACAATTCTCAACCCTCATTGCTCCGCTTGCAGGCTCAGCCACCATCTTCTTGCTAGCCCCCATTTTCTGCTAGCATAGCCACAGCAGTTATATTAGTGGCCAATGGCTCACTGGTTACAGTTGATAGCCAACTAGCCACAGCTGATGGCCATCCAATCTCAGTTGATGGCCATTTACTACCTGAGCCAGCACCTGTCTATGTGAGGCTGAGAGCCTGGAAACTGCTCTCTGGGGCTCTGTCCCCACAGTCACAACTTGTGTATTACTCATCTGTGAGCTAAAGCAATTCAGACTGACTCTCCAGAGTCAGGCTTCTCAAACCTCACCATGCATATTGATCTCTGGGGCTTTTATTGTGACACAGATTCTGATTCACTAGGTCAGGGCGGGGCCTGAGATTCTGTATGTCTAACAAGCTCCCAGGTGATGGCAAGTTATTGGTCCTCAGACCACATGAGTAGACAAGTTAGTGTAGACAACCTGTCTGCAAAGAACTTAACTGTCATGCAGGGTGTCATATGGGCTCTCAGCTCCTGCTCCCCACATAAGAATGCAGGACATGGTGAGGCCAAAAAGGAACACACACAGAGCCATAGATAGGGGAGTTACTGCGAACTGCAATCCATGCTTGCCATCCACTATCTTCTTGCTAGCTCCCATTTGCTGCTAGCAAAGCCACAGCAGTTACTTTAGTGGCCAATGGCTCACTGGTTACAGCTGATGGCCATCCAATCACAGTTGATGGCCATTTACTACCAGAGCCAGCACCTTTCCACGTGAGGCTGAGAGCCTGGAAACTGCACTCCTGGCTCTGTCCCCTCACTTACATTCTGAGCTTTCTTTACATTAGAGTGAAAATCTTTGAGAAGTAGCGAACTAAAGCATATGCTGAATTCAATTCATCAAACATTTTTGAGGGTCTCCTGTGTGCAGGGTCCTGAGATGCAATGAATGGGTGCTTGACACATAGTAGGTATGATGAATGTTGAGTACATTGTTGAGTGCATGAATGTCTGAGTAATGATTCATAAGTTCCTGCTCCAAAGGTGCTCACAGTCTGGTGAGGAAAACAGTTAAGCAAAGGGACAGCTGCAGCACAGTCTGATATGTGTTATTAAAGAGATAAATACAGGGGGGAAAGTGGCATGAGGACATAGTGAAAAGTTTCCAGCTAAGGAATGCTATGGATCCCTTCTACTTAAAGATTCCAGGATCCGGGAGTGTGTCCAGCTATTTTTTATTAGCGGTGTCAACAGGAAGCATGTGGGGACAGAGCCCCAGAGAGTAGTTTACAGGCTCTCGGCCTCACGTGGAGGAGTGCTGGCTCGGGTAGTAGATGGCCGTCAGCTGTGGCTGATTGGCCGTCAGCTGTAGCCAGTTAGCCAATTAGCCGCTAATATAACGGCTGCGGCTACGGAGGAGAGGGGAGGAGAGTGAAAGAGAGTCGCTGGTGGGTTGCAGACAAAACGGACAGCAGGTCGCTCGTCCAGTGAACCCAGCCTCCAGTGAGACCGTAGTGGTATGACTCCCCTGCCTATGGCTCCGTGGGTGTTCCTTTTTGGCCTCACCATATCCTGCGTTCTTGTATGGGGAGCGGGAGCAGAGACCCCGGCAGGCCGCCCTGCATGACAAAGCATATGGTATCCAACACATGATACCAAGGAGCCCCAGGAAACCTAAGCATTGCCCTCAACTTCACTTCTCCTTCCCTACCTTCATTCAGTGGTTGCAAATTCCTGCCTAATATACCACCTAAATAGCTTTCTAACCTGTCCCCTGTGGTCTCCATCTCCATTGCTAGCCTAGGAGTTCTCGGTGAAGTCTCTCCTGGATTACTGCTTCAGCCTCCTAATGGGTCTCCCTGTCTCCAGCGTATCCTTTCCTTTCACCTCTACAACCAGAGAGATTTTCCTAAGAAGCAAAGCTGATGGCAATCTTCCCTGTCTCTGGATCGTAAATGGCTACCTATTGCATACAAAGATAAAATAGAGCCTCTTATTTGACATACACTCAGGTCTCTACTTGAACCCTTGTTTTTTTAGTTACCTTTTTTATAGCCTGTGCTTGGGATGTCTTGTCATGCTGGGTGATGTTTCCAAGCTTAACACATGCTGCTGCTTCATTGTGAATGGTCTCCATCCCCCCTCTACTTCTCTTCACTGGGTTTCCTCATTAGCATTCAAATCTCAGCTGAGATGTTACTTCCTTAACATGCTTTTCCTGCTTGCCAAGTCTGGGTAGAGGATGGTTAAATCCTCCAGTACAGCAGTTATTATACTACATCATAATTATTTTCCTTACTTGAGTCTGAGTATCTTGTGTTAAAGAGAAGTCAATGTCTTTCCAGTGTCTATTTCTAATGCCTGACCTAGTTCAGGTCTTGTCACTTAAAAGGAATTCCATGAATGTTTGTTGGTGGAGCCTTTTTAAGCAATCAACCAAAAACAAATATCCTCTCTCTTTGAGTAGGCATGCATGTGTGGGGACAGAGCCCCAGAGAGCAGTTTCCAGGCTCTCGGCCTCACATAGAAAGGTGCTGACTCAGCTAGTAAATGACCATCAACTGTGATCGAATGGCCATCAGCTGTGGCTAGTTGGCTGTCAGCTGTAACCACTGAGCCATTGGCCACTAAAATAACTTCCGTGGGTATCCTAGCAGAAAATGGGGGCTAGCAAGAAGATGGTGGCTGAGCCTGCAAGCGGCGCAGTGAGGGTTGTGGACAGTGTGGCTCCTGCTTCCTGTGTCTCCAACCCAGCAGCCAGTGTGAATATAGTGATTCCCCTATCTATGGCTCCATGGGTGTTCCTTTTTGGCCTTATCATATCCTTCATTCTTCTGTGGGGAGCGGGAGCATAATACCCTGCATGACAGCATGTGTGGGGACAATCACAGAGAATAGTTTCGAGGCTCTCGGCCTCACGTGGAAAGGTGCTGGCTAGGGTAGTAGTTGGCTATCAGCTGTGACTATTTGGCCATCAGCTGTAACTGGTTAGCCATGGTATAACTGCCATGGCTACGGTGGGGGGTTGGTTGGTTGGCAGAGAAGCAGACAGCGGATTGCAGATCATGTGGTTCCTGCTTCCTGTGTCTCCAATTATGTTATAAATTGGTGTTCTTTTTTGGCCTCACCATATCCTGCATTCAGGTGCGGGGAGTGGGACCAGAGACCCTGCATGACAGCATGAGATCTGATTAGAGAGGCTACTATAAGGAACTTTACACAAGTCGGAGATTGGAGGAATATTGTAAGTGGAGGTCTGTGGTGTCCCAGTAGATTAGGGACAATATCAATATAATCAATACTAACTGAATAAACTAGAGAAAATGAGCTTGGAACCAAAAAGCCCTCCTCTGGCTAGTCTAATCAATGTACACACTGTCCAAACCATCATTGAATCAGCCACCTGGAAATACCTGTCTCCCAAAGGATGAATTGGCAGCCAAAACTGAAGAAATTTTCCATCATCAGTGAGGTGTTTTTTGTTTTGTTTTGTTTTTTATAAAATCCTTTGTTCCAATGACAAGAATATAAAAGTACTGTGGGGACAGAACCCCAAAAAGCAGTTTCCAGGCTCTCAGCCTCACATAGACAGGTGCTGGCTCAGGTAGTAAATGGCCAACTGTGATTGCATGGCCATCAGCTGTGGCTAGTTGGCCGTCAGCTGTAACCAGTGAGCCATTGGCCACTAATATAACTACTGTGGCTACGCTAGCAGAAAGGAGGGAGAGAAGAGGAGAAAGAATGGGGGCTAGCAAGAAGATGGCGGCTGGGCTGGCAAGTGTGGATGGCAGTTTGCGGACAGTGTGGATCCAGCCTCCAGTGAGAGTATAGTGCCGCCAGAGAGAATATAGTGGTATGACTCCCCTACCTATGGCTCCGTGGGTGTTCCTTTTTGGCCTCACCATATCCTGCGTTCTTGTATGGGGAGCGGGACCAGAGACCCCGCAGGCTTCCCCGCACGACAAATGGCGCAGCGAGCAGGGTCTCCCGCACGACAAGTACTATCATGCAGGAGATCCTGCTCGCTGCGCCATGTGTCATGCAGGGTGTCAGACGGGGTCTCTGGTCCCGCTCCCCACATAAGAATGCAGGACATGGTGGGGCCAAAAAGCAACACCCATGGAGCCACAGATAGGGGAGTCATACCACTATATTCTCGCTGGTGGCTGGGTTGGAGACACAGGAAGCAGGAGCCACACTATCCACAACCTGCTGTCCACTTCTCTCTGCCAACCAACCCCAATTGCTAACTGTAATCCACGCTTGTTAGCTTAGCCACCATCTTCTTGCCAGCCCCCATTTTTTCTGCTAGCATAGCCACAGCAGTTATATTAGTGGCCAATGGCTCACTGGTTACAGCTGATAGCCAACTAGCCACAGCTGATGGCCATCCAATCACAGTTGATGGCCATTTACTGCCTGAGCCAGCACCTTTCTATGTGAGGCTGAGAGCCTGGAAACTGCACTCCTGGCTCTGTCCCCACGAGTACATAATCTTCTATACAAATGACAAGAATATAGTGAGAATGCGATATGAAGTTCATATCTCATTATGCACTACACTTTAATTAGAGAGGATTCTATCTAAGTTAGTAATGTGAAAATTTTGTGTAGGAACTGCTACTTTTATCAGTAAAAATACTACACTGAAATAAAATTACAGAAAGGGAAATATCACACCTTTGTTTCTAAAGAATTTGCATTAAGCACAAAGAGAGGAAATAATGAGAAATGAAAGAAGTCTTTCATTTGTTATTCAGCCATTTCTGTGTTTGCCAAATTGTCAAATAATCCATTTAATCAATCAGAAAACTAAACAATGTGACAAACCTCAAGGTTGTTTGATATTACAGCTATGCAAAGTATTTCAACTATAGCATGAATCTATGTCACAATAGCAATTACTTAGTGACTCTTTTTTTCTATAACTTTGTTGATTTTACAATTTAGGTTTCAAATTAATTGCAGCTGCACTCCTGTTTGAATCTTGTGTATTTGATTTGAAAATGTTTACACAAATTCTTTCAACATCTGCTTTAATGAATCACACTTTTATAGGGTAACCACACCTACTAAAAAGGAACTCTTGCTATGTTTTAGCCAAAAATTCAATTATAATCTTCAAATCTTTCTTGGACTATGGTAAGATCAAGCTTTGGAGAGGATTTAAGGGTTTTGAGAAGAAACATGAAATATTCCTTTTTTTGGAGGGGGGGAAGGTGAACAGGACTTTATTGGGGAACAGTGTGTACTTCCAAGACTTTTTCCAAGTCAAGTTGTTGTCCTTTCAATCTTAGTTTTGGAGGGTGCAGCTCAGCTCCAGGTCCAGTTGCCATTGTTAGTTGCAGGGGGCGCAGCCCACCATCTCTTGCGAGATTCGAGGAGTCAAACAGGCAACCTTGTGGTTGAGAGCCCGTGCTCCACCCAACTGAGCCATCTGGCACTGGCCCATGTGGGAATCGAACCGGCAGCCGTCTGCGTTAGGAGCATGGAGCTCCAACTGCCTGAGCCTTTGGGCTGGCCCCGAAACATGAAATATTCTGATAACATAAGCTAGGACAAGAAAATCATTTATTCTTCAATAAATGTTGAGCTCCTTTTATGTAATAGACCCATTGGTAAATGCTAGAGATAAATAGAGGCAAGACCAGAAGCAACCCTTTCTTTCATGAAGACTAAGTTATATTTTAGAATAAGAACATTAATTAATCACATAATGAATAGTTAATTACAAACTGAGTCAAATCTCTGGAAAAAAGAAACAAACTTTGCTGGGAATATGTAATGGTTGAACCTGATCTAGATTGGGAAACTGGGGAGGTGGCATATGGGAGGAGAGTCTGAAGGTTGAATAGATGTTCCTCCCTAAAAAGATGGGGGTGGCATGGTGAGCTAGGGGAGCCTTCCAGATGGAGGCAGCCAGGAGTGTAAACAGGTGGAAAAGTACAACATGTTGGAAGGACTGAGGGACACTAAGTTGAATACACAGACCAATGGGGATAGAGATGTAGGAGAGGTAGGCATATTTCAGATCCTATAGTACCTCTGTGGGCTTGGTGATGACATTGCCTTTTATTCTAACAACACTAAAAACTCCTTAAAAGACTTTAAGAAGGAGGGAAAGTTGATGTGTCAAACTTGAATTAAAGAGTTATGTCTGGCTGCACTTTAAAACTGGAAGCTCAGAAAGGGTGCAGAAATAATTGGAAATGCCAAGCTCTAGGTTATTGCTGTCATTCTAGTGTATTGATCTTGGGTAATGGCAGTGGAGATAGAAGTGAATGGATTCCACTGATATACATAAGAGATATAAATTGAAATTAGATTAGAAATGGGGTAAGAACTGTATCAAGGATTATTCTTGGATTTCTACTTTATGCTGAGATAGGAAACTATGGAGAAGGCCCCGGTTTAGGGCAGAACATAGCTAATTTATTATGAATGTTTTGCAACTGATATACCTTTGACACATCCTAGTGTAGATGTCTAGACGTCTAGAAGGTAGTTATATATATGGATTTGGAACTCAGAAGAGACCAAGGAAGTAGTTATTGGAACCATAGGCCTCAAAAGGGTTACCTGGGTGAGAAGAGGAAAAGACCCAGGCCCAAATTTTGAGTAACGTCATATCAAATGTTTGGGCTGAGATGGAAATGCCAGCAAAAGAAATGGAGCTGTGGCCAGAGAGATAAAAAGAAAAATAGAAAATTGTTGTGTCATAGACGTCAACAGAAGAGAATATATATTTTTAACAGGGACTGATCAACAGGGTAGACTGCTGTGGAAAAGTCAGTAATGAGAACTGAAATAGTCCCTTAGATTCAGGTACCTGGAGGTTATTGGTGACCTTAACAAGAACTGTTTATGGCTATGAGTCATGGGTGATAAGCAAATTGGAGTGAACTGAGAGTAAGCAGGAGGTAAGAAAAAGATGATGGCTATAATTATAATAATAATAATATCAGCTTATGCATGTATAACATTTACTAGGTTATACAGGCACTATTTTGTCATAACTGATTTAACCCTTACTGCAACCTTATAAGAAACGCCCTGTAAAAATAAAGTTTTACTGTTTCTCCATAAAGAGAGTGAACAACTTGTCCAAGGTCATACACAATGACAACTTTCTGAAAAAGTTTTGTGCATAAAGTAGAGGAGACACTTATTTGGAAAGTCACTGGAGGGGTTGACTTCTTCTTAACCCTTAGAGGGAAGCCCTTAGTTTGTGTATGCAAGGATAGGAAATATATTTTTAGCCCCTCAAAAAAATGGAGCTATGGCTCCTATTTGATACCTATCGGGAGAAATGGTGTTGCATCCCCCAATTATGGTTGAGGAGATACTGAGTCCTGCTCAGAGCTAGCCAAGAAGGACCAGAATGGGAAATGCTTTGTGTAAAAAGTTATCATCCTTTGCCTAAGTATTCCTTTTAATTTTACATCTGTGTGACAGTAGAAAGAATGACTTTGAATCTTTACCGAAGGTGTAGAAATCAGAGAATGGGAAAGTATTAGCTCTGTGTACTCTCGTTTTATGATTTTCAGGAAGTTATGGCTTTCCACCCTTAAACCAGGATTATATTGTCACTTCTCTAGGAGGCCTTCTCTGATCTCCCAAAGGAACCCCACCTATATCCACTGAATCCTGGGCATCCCTTTTCATAACACTCATTCTGCTTTGATCACTTATTCAGTCTGTGTCTTTCCCCCAGCCAGTAGCCCCCACTGAGGACTGTGCCTGCCTTATTGTTGGCAACATGTCCAGCCCTGGCACAGGGCTTGGCACATGAACCAGTGAATGAACTTCAAATCTCCACATTAAATTTAAAGTGAAAAAAATTACATTTTTTGTCAATTCCCAACTTAATAACCCTCTAATACTTCATCTCCAAAGTACTGTAGTTCATCAAAGTATTTCTGTTTATGTATTTCTTGAGCCAAACCTGAAAACAACCTGAAATGAGAAGAAAGGATGGAATTTATCCCTAAATGAGCAAATTGGGCTTCAAGAGTAATTGACCTTCTCATAGTCACACATCTAACAAAGGGCAGATTTGGGCCTTCTCACTGTAATTCTGCTGTCATGTTTACCACCTGTCATTAGACAATGTGCTCTGTTCTGTTATCGAAAGCTTTTGCTGATTGCAAAAGGATGTTTGAGTCACTCTGACTCTCATTCTCCTTTACGCTTTTTTTTTTTTTTTTTAAGATTTTATTGGGGAAGGGGAACAGGACTTTATTGGGGAACAGTGTGCACTTTCAGGACTTTTCTCCAAGTCAAGTTGTTGTCCTTTCAGTCTTAGTTGTGGAGGGCGCAGCTCAGCTCCAGATCCAGTTGCCATTGCTAGTTGCAGGGGGCACAGCCCACCATCCCTTGCGGGAGTCGAACCGGCAACCTTGTGGTTGAGAGGACATACTCCAACCAACTGAGCCATCCGGGAGCTCGGCGGCAGCGCAGCTCAAGGTGCCGTGTTCAATTTTAGTTGCAGGGGGCGTTGCCCACCATCCCTTGTGGGAGTTGAGGAATTGAACCGGCAACCTTGTGGTTAAGAGGATGCGCTCCAACCAACTGAGCCATCCGGGAGGCAGCTCAGCTCAAAGTGCCATGTTCAATCTTAGTTGCAGGGGGCAGAACCCACCATCCCTTGCGGGACTCGAGGAGTTGAACTGGCAACCTTGTAGTTGAGAGCCCACTGGGCTATGTGGGAATCGAACCGGCAGCCTTTGGAGTTAGGAGGACGGAGCTCTAACCGCCTGAGCCACCAGGCCGGCCCCTCCTTTACTCTTGATGTCACTTGCCCTAGTAGAGTTAGGAGACAGACTTTCCTCAACCTCACTATCTATACAAGGAAGTGGGAAGGTCTAGAAAGCCTCCCCACAGGGGCCCAGTGACCCTTGACACTTTGCTTTCCTAATGGGAGGCAGGAAGCTCACTGTTCAGGTACTCAGAGGACATTTTGCCCTGATAGGACCATCCCTGCCTTTTCTAGCATAATTCTAACCTTTAGCAAGAATTATGGGGAAAAGATGGCAACAATGCACAGAAAGAAGCTGTGGTGGGGGGCAGTGATTGAGGGTTACAAGTTCTCCCTTTCCTTCAGCCATTACAGGAAACAAGGAAATAAGGGGGGTGAAGGGGTGGTGTTGGGCACTCACTCCGATCTCAAATCTCTGAGGATAAGTAGGAGTGAAGGGATCCTATTGTATCACCATATACAAAACTTAGGAGGTGGGTCCGGAGCTGAGAGACATTATCTTAATAACTGGCATACCTAGCATGAGTCATGCCCTGGGTTTGAGGAATGACCTCGGGGATATAATGAGAATACTGTGAAAATCAGGCTGATGAATCACCAACTCTCAAACCCTGTTTCCAAATCTGAAAAAATTAATTGTGGACAATGACTTCCTGGTGAGATTGTTGAGAGGATTCATCAAGATGATGTTTGTAAAGGCCATGGTCTGAAATAGGCTGTTAGTGTGTTATAGTTTTCTTAGTTCCTATGCACCTTGGTGAGGTAGGGGTTAGGGGGAATAGTACAGAAATGGAGTGAAAGGGGATGAGGCCAAAAATATCTTGAGAGGTTATTTTCTAGACTTGAGAGGGTATAGCTGCTGAGAGATATTGGGAGTCCAGCTGGCTTTAAAGATTTGGATTTGATAAAACTGAGGAAAATATTTACTAAAATTATTTTCTATGTTCTTGATAAAAAGGGACCATAACCAAGAAATACATATTTAAAGTAAAAAACAATTGCAAAATTATGTGTATTATTTGTGCAAAGCCTAGTTTCTTTCAGGTGAGCCTCACAACTTTCTGCCCTTGCATTTAAAATAAATTTGTGGGGTGGCTGGTTAGCTCAGTTGGTTAGAGCGTGGTGCTAAGAACACAAAGGTTGCCAGTTCGATCCCTGCATGGGCCACTGTGAGCTGTGCCCTCCTTAAAAATAAATAAATAAATAAATAAATAAATAAATAAATTTGTGCTCCTTAAACAAATGGATATATCCACATGTACACATCTACCCCCATACAACTATTAAATTGATTCATTCTAGTTCCCTTTAGAGGTCTCCTATCAATTTCAGTTATTTATTTTACCTGGGCTCTTACATTTTCTTCAGAGACATTAACAACACCTATCATAAATAACAGTGTATTCTCCATAAACAGTTTGGAATTTCAGACCTTACATTTAAAGTGGGTACCTGAGTTAAGGCATATATTCACATTTTAATGTTTTTTATTAGGACACAGTGTCCTATTTAAGCTATAATTGATTCATCCCTCAAGATCTGGAAATCATCCCTTAAGAGCTCTGTGAATTGTTCTTATTTACCATGGATGTTAACCACTGGTTGATCTTCAGCTATGACATTCTTATAACAATTTAATTCATGAATAAGGTAAGAAAACCTTATCTGAAAAGAAATCTTTTGAAGGAATATACATGTGAGAGAAAAACATAAGACCCATTTTGAGAATTTCAATGGAAAGTCAAAATACCAAGTTTCTTACAGTGTACAATTCTCTACAGAGAGATGAGAGATTATGTGTGCTTGCTCATGAAGATAGATATCTTCAAAGGTGTATAGCTATTTCTAAATGTACGTGTTGGTTTGAATAGTAATTCCCACAAAGTCTCCAAGTGACAATTTTGTGTTAGCTCCAGCGACATAGAAGACATTTTTCTTCTATGAAAAAAGACCAGCTATCTAATAGTCTTACTTGTATTCAAAGAAATGCAATAAATGCTATTAGTTTCTTAGTTGCCTTGTAATTTTATAAAATTCAGAGAGAAGAAAATGTGAAAGAGCCAGATTGTGCAAGAGAGACTAAGATGAACAACTGATTTGAGAACTAGTTAATACAGCAAGTGGAACAGGTGGTTCCACTTCAACGTTATATCCTACACACCATACATATATTTAATCTCTTGACATCAAGAGATATTGTTAGGGGCGATTTGGCATTAATTTTAAAAGGAACAGGTAGGCACTGATAGTTAAGAGTTAGCATGGTGTACTCTGCTTTCTATTAGCTGATTCATGATTTTAAAACATTTTTAGGTGCTGACTTGAGAGTGAGCAGACCTGAGTCCCTCACTCCTAGCCAGTAGTAGAAACCTAGAACTTGATTTCCTCATATGTAGAATAAGGGAATTGGAAAATACAATTTTGGACTTCCTTCTATTTCTAAAATAATTTATTTTATCTTAGAAATCTAGAATCATATTTGAAAAGGTAAATCAAGATAGCACAACTTGACGCCTTTAGGAAGAATAAAGCAAAAGAACCAAGAGAGCAAGGGAATCTGATCAACTTTGTAGAAAAAGCATAATACTGGAAAAAAATATCGGGCAAAATTTTTCTGACATTTACTTTCTGATAGGAATGTGGATTGGTATAACATGCCTGGAAACCAATTTGGTAACATATATAATGAGCCAGAAAAATGCCCATTAACTTTTGATTCAGTAATTCAACAACAAAGAATTTATCCAAAGGAAGAATTGGGATAAAAGTTGATGGACAAAGATACACAACACAGTACTCTGTAAGAGGGGAAACTGGAAGAGCAGAACTATCTATGTTACAAGAAGATAATGCTTAAAGCATGGTTAATTCAAATGGTGAGAAACACATTTCGTTGTCATTATAAATAATTCCAGTGTCTTGACACATAGATGCCAGGAAATGCTAGATAAGTATTACTTCATTCAACAAATATTTGAGTGTCTACTATGTGCAGACACGATTCTAGGCTTTGGGAATAAAGCAGTAAACAAGAGACAGAGCCATCTCCGGGAGCTTATGTTCCAGTGAGGAACGACAATCAATTTTTGATTTTCAGGTAAATATCTAGTATATCAGGTAATTAAAGTGTTATGTATGGAGAAAAATGAATCAGGGTAAGTCTGGGGGAAAGGACTTAACTATCTTACAGAGGATAGTCAGGGCAGATCTCACTGATAAGGAGTTTCTTGAGCAGAGATCTGAGGGAATGAGAGGGTGAGACATGTAGATATCCAGGAAGAGTATTCTAGGTAGAGGGCTCTGAAATTTCAAAGCAATTTCAGAGGTTCTGAAACAGAAGCACATTTGGTGTATTCATGGAATACCGCAGTCAGTGAGGCTGGCCCAGATGAACTAGGGGTAGGAGATGAGGGACGAGAGATGGGGTGAATGCAGGCCACGTGGGGCCTTGTGGGTCACTGTAAGGACTCTGAACCTAATTAAGCAGAAATTAAGTCATCAATATTTAGTGAGCCCTCATTGTGTAACCTAATATTGGGTGACCAGTAGATTGTTTATATATTACTTGCTTAAATTTACTCCCAGAATATTTTTATGTCTCTTGGTTACAAAGTTCTTCTTTTCTTAATGCCCAGTTAAACACATGAAAGATAAAAAAGCTAATAAAATGGATAAATGAACTGTCAGGGCTAATATTGTTACCGTAAACCAACTAAATTATTTTATATTTGTCTTGATAAAGATTAACAGTGAAAAGAAAGGTAAGGAAGCCTGACATCAGTGGCCTCCATCTCTGGCTCGTCCTATGTCTGGGAGCCTCTGTTAGGAAAGGCCATGAAGGGAGGAGCCTTCCAGTAGAATTATGAGAGATTTTCTCAAACCTCATCACACTCACCCTTTGACCATCAGCTTTTCAAATTTAAGGATAGTCAAATCCATAAGAACAGGGTCTGGGGCAGATCTGATTCCCAGAATTAACTTAGAGATGGAAAACATGACTCAGAGATGGAGCTCAGGACCAAGAGGGTCATGCTATTTGGTGCTCACTGAGGTTCTGGGCTCTGCTGTCCGGTGTGGACCCCACACTGATTGAGAGTGGCTGGCTAAACCTCCCTCTCAGTCACGCCTTACATGTACAGTGACTTTGGTGATACAGGTGGGCAAGTGAGAGTGTGGGAAAGCATGAGTCCATTTCCACTTGGGCAAAGACCACTCAGAGTACATGCCTACTTGGTGAGGTTCAAGTTGCGACTAAAAATATTAGGCTTTGCTATTTGAACCATGGATTCAGAGTGCCTGGGACCACCCAAAGAATGAGAGAAGAATCCTGAACTCTTTATTTCACCTTCTTAGGAAGCCTCACAATTCCATAGTGTCACTTGGGATTGGAATGTGTGGCTTTTCTTAAACTGCCCAAACCCAGATCCGATGAATATTATCCTCCATTGGTTAAGGTATTGTTTTGGTGGTGGTATCTCCGATGAAGTGAAACTTCTGATAGCGACATTGGGGGGAAACACAGTGGGAAAAATTACTTTGCTGCATATTCTTTTCTGTCACTCTTTTCTGATGTTGTGTCTCCTGCTTATGCCATGACCACTGGTGAGACAAAGTTTTACTCATTCACATGCTGAGTGAGATCACTTTTATTGCAGCATTCTGTTCCCCTGGCTAACACCTTTATATGAACTGTACATAAGACTACACTGTGAGGTCTTTTACCAACCAATAACTTTGGAAAGGCCAGTCAGTGTCTGGTGACATAGTCAATATCCAGAGCTATTGGAAGAGGCTGAGCCCTTCTTGAAGAAGACCATTTTTGCACAAGTTGCCTCATAATTACAGCAAGTTTTATAGTTTAAATACAACCATGGAAGAATAAAGGAGGGAGGAAACTGGGCAAATACATGGCCATCCTTGAAATCATGGGCCTGCTGGCAGCTTAGACTTATCCTATCTCACATGGGTGATAGCTAATTGCAGCCCATTGAGACTCAGCAGTAATTAATTAATCTAAGTAAGTGTGTCCATTAAAATCTACTATCTGTTTCTAATGGTACTTGTGAAGATATTTAAAAGTAAATATGTTCTTCAGGGTAGAATACTTTATATGCTAGAAAAATTTGCAAGAACCACTCATTCACTTGAGCTTTTCATAAATTCCTTGATAAATTAATTTTAAATCTTTTACTCTTACCTATGGAAATTTGGCTGGTGTTCTAAATCCTGACATGGATCTTTCCCTGATTCTAGGGACCTTTCCTTGCTCTGGATCCCTATAGTAATTTTGCATGTACCACTCATTACATTTTATCTGGAATGGCCTAGTAACATTAACTTTACAGAATTAAACTCTCCTCATTCTTCCAGTAGACCTTTAACTGTGTATGGTGTGTTTGCCCTACTTCCCTAACCACGTAATATATTTTTATGGTGATATGGCCTTTTACTTCTTCATTTCCCTTCCCGCGTCTTTCTCCTTCCTTCCTTTCCCTTTATTCACAAATATTTGAAAAGCTACACGGTATCAGGGACATTACTAGGATCTGGATATATAGGGGTAAGTATGGAGTTTAAAGAACAAATTCAATTACAATCAAGTAACTCTGGATGCAAATATGGTATCATTAATGTTCACTATGTTCTATTTTTTATAGTAAGACACATATTATTCTGTAATTTTTTAAAGTTTTAGCATTTGTGTATTTCCTAAGTCCTTTTCTTATCCACAATTATTCTATAGACTTTAGTGATAAAGTCAAATTATAATTCCTATATACTTATAAGTTAAACTAGCATCAAAGTTATAATTAAATTGACAAACTTCCCCAAGCATGTTGATATGTAAATTCAGGGAGAATATAGTTCTCTCTGCACTGCCAGGGAGCCATTTCTAAGGAAAAGACATCATTTATCTTACTGGGGCAGCCCAGACCTTTTCAGAACACAGGCTAAAATCCCATTGTGTGGAGGAAATGGAGAGGCAAAAGATAACAAAATAATTTTTATTAGAATTCTCATTGAAAAAAATACAGAAAACCAAGGAAAATCAGTATAGGTCAAAAGTCAATATTAAAACAGTTCAAGGAAAAATATGTATACAGAAAATAGTAAAAGCATTCATTGGTCAATTGTCAACATGAAAACAGCTCAAGGAAAAAAAAATAAACAATCCAACTGAGGTATTAAAGCCACATATAGAAAGGTGGTGTGACTAGACATTGTTGAAGTCTTTTCTCTCTCAAAGATGCCATTTTTAGACTAACATCTGAAGGGATGGGAGGACATGAGACGGGGAGAGAAGGGAATGGGAGGGGAAAAGAGAGAGAGGAAGGGAGAAAAACTAACATTTAATGAGTTAAAAAAAAAAAACGTGCTAAATAATTTGTTAGGTACTATATTCATTACTTCATTTAATCCTTATAACAACTTTGCAAGGTGTACTTCTCTCCATTTTAAACATAAAGAGGCTCACAGACTTTAAATGACTTGCCCCAAGTCACGAAGTTGGAGTGGCAGAGATTAGAACCCACCTCAACTCCAAAGCCCTCCTCCTTTCCTCTGACAATAGGAGTTTCTCAACTACACTATACTCGTGAGTGGAAAACAACGCTCAATGGATTTATGGACCTGAGGGGGTGTTGATTTAGCCCATCTAATGTATACCCTTTTTGGAGCTTGGGAGTAAAGCAATCTGGACCACATTTCCAAGAGGGCAAGTCTGATGTGACAATTTCTTCTTTGCTTCAGAAGAAAGACCACAACAGGAAAAAGAAGGCATAGGAGGACAGAATGCTGCCTACCAGACTGGGTGGGCTATTAATAGTTTTCCTAGAGCATGTTTGTCACTAGAAAATGGAGAAAAATGTATGATAAACAGACATGTGCAAACTCAAACGTGCATGTAAATCAATGATTACAAAGATGAATCAACTCTTGTAACCTAGATTCCCTAGCTGTCAAAATCTGAGGATAAAGAAACTCAAAGAAACACCAAGCATGTAGCCAAGCTATACACTAAATCATTTCTCCGTCACGTTCACAGCTCCACAGGCTAACATTTTCTATACTGATGGCCCCTTCTTAGTTGATGATTTTTCACAATGTATTTCATGGCTTCCATCCCTACATGAGACTTTATTACTATCACATAGGAATAAAAAGCCATAAAGCACTAGAGTGAATTTATCTTGGTCGGATGCAAAACTTATTTTCTTCACATGACTTCACAACCATTTCAAAGCTAACCAATCATTTCATGCTACATTAAGGAACATTTTAAACTACACATAAGTGACAGAAAGCACACTTAAATTGTGACATCACAAATTAACACGATGTTATCCTTCAACAACATTCTTAGCTACAAGGACCAGGAAACAAGACCAGGAGACACTCAGCAACACTCAACCATTGAATTCACCAAAAACAAAGGACACTGGGGAGAATTCCTGGAGAAAAGCTCATCACTTTGACATTGGACTTGGAAACACATGAGGAAAGACAGAAGACAGACAAATCACTGATACAAGCTGAAACCAGGGGATTTACTTCAAGCCTCTTATTTCAGCTTCTTTCTAGGAAGCTTTCTTACATGCCCACAGCCAGCTTTCAGGCTTTTCATTTTGGAGCAGGTGGGTAGGGGGGAATCTTAGCATCTGTTTGCACTAAATCAGCGTTAAGCATTCCACACCTAAATAACAGAAAAGAAAGGAAAAAAAAAAAGAGAGAGAGAGAAAACCCTACAGCATGCTAAGTGACCACAAGTGCTAACTGCTCATCTACAGACATTCATGGAGGTTGACACCATCCCCCACCCCCTTCTCCTAGGGAAGAAAATATCTACCTCTGCCAGAAACAATACTGTGCACTAAATCCCTCCGTGATCTAAATAACTCAGGTCCAGAGCCCATGGACCTTCTTTATGCTGTATTAAAGTGAAACATTGTTCGTGGAATTATTAATACACTTCTAAGTGGCCACAACAAAACCCAATTCTCCAGGCCTACTGAAAACTCAATGCCATAAGGTCTCATGGATTTCTGGCCTTTCAAAAATAAACTTGGAGTGCCCATTTGCCAACTCCTGAAACAGTGTCCCAGACTATTGAGCACTGCCTTTTGCTTTTGAAAAAATACTGTATTATGCAAATTCAAATAAAAGAAACAGGAACTTGAGTTTCTCATTAGCAGTAAAGTCTAGGCAAGCTATTTCCACCTAGAGGTTACTATAATGAAATCTTGGTTTATGTGAATCACAGGGAGGAGACTGGAAATAGTTAAATGAAAGGAAGTGCATACATAAATTCAATTACCATGTATGAAACATGCAAATGATTTAAGCACTGCATCTGAAACTCTAGTTTATATTCATTAATCTCAGGTTGCACTTTTGAAGGAGAAAGACATGCTAATTGGGTCCAGATTAATGCACTCCCAAACCTCTCCAATTTGTTTTTAGGTGAGGGTTAAATGATATGTATTAAAATAAACACAGCTGCTCATCTGCCTCTATCTTCCACCTCCCCCACTCCACCCATACCTCCACCTCCAGCTGCCTCACCTCCCCTACTTCATTCCACTACCAGCTGGCTCACCTCCTGCACAGCCTACCCGAGCCGGTCACCTCCAACCACACCTCTCTGTCTTTTAGGGAAGGAATTAAAAAGCCCTAACATTTTCCTTTTGAACATACATAGGAAGATAAACTTGCCTCTTAGTCTTTACAACACTTCCTCCTTCCCCACAAGCCATCAATCTCCAGAAAGAGAACAAGTTGGATATCAAATCCTGATGATGCTTAACTCATGCAAAGATGTGCACACATAGCCTAGCAATTTCATGGACAGTGGGTTCTTCCTACAAGCTTGGGCCTCAGTCCTTTGACCAATAAGTACTGAAGGGTAGTTTCAAAGTGTCCTGGCACTTACTTTCTTGAAGCCAAAGTTGCTGCAGGTTGGCATGGCCATCTTGTGACTCATTTATGTGGGACACTAAAGAATTGAGAGAAAACTTGGGTTGCTGTTCTTCCTTGTGGCTCATTCAGCCAGCAGACTGGCATAGAGCAGAGGGCACCAAAGAGATCTTTTGAAAGGATCACCTTGTTTTCCCTCTCCCTCTCCCTCCTACCTGGCGAAATTATTCTTAAAATAACTTCTTTCCTTCCTTCCTTCCTTCTTTCCTTCCTTCCTTCCTTCCTTCCTTCCTTCCTTCCTTCCTTCCTTCCTTCCCTCCCTCCTTCTTTTCCTTCCTTCCTTCCTTCCTTCCTTCCTTCCTTCCTTCCTTCCTTCCTTCCCTCCTTCTTTTCCTTCCTTCCTTCCTTCCTTCCTTCCTTCCTTCCTTCCTTCCTTCCTTCCTTCCTTCCTTCCAGACATCAGTTTGGAAACTAAGAAATAACATGTTTTAGGGAGAATCTTATCTTGTAAATAATGAAGCTATCAAAATAGTAAAATATTCAATATTCTATTCTTGGTTTCTTGGACTGGCTCTTTGGAAAAATAAAATAAAGGAAGAGGAACTACAGACGATTGGGAATAGACTGAGGCAAAGAGGCAGGATGGAAGGGATCCTCTCTGTAAGAGCAGCCATGAAGGAGTTAAACCAGGCACAGAAAAAAAAGAAAAAAAGAAAAAAAAAGAGGCCTTCAAACTCATTTCACACTGAACGTGATGTTTAATTTGAATCATGCTCTTCCCAAAGGGAAAAGGTTAGTCTCATCACTGGGCTCATATCCTCCTCCTCCTTCTCCTTTCATACGAATTGAAAATTCAGATTGACCATTAATCATGATGTGACACATTCGTTTTTTCCTGGTCCAAAAATCAAATGAAAGCCTGGGACCACATCTGAGAACCCATTGGCCAGCCAATCCTCCCAACCTACGTGCACAACAGAGAGAAGACAAGAACAAGGGTGCATACGTACACAGAGACAGAAATTACTGGACGTGCACTCACAAGGATACACACAAATACATACAGCTATTAACAGTCATTGACTCAGAGAGCCCCTCCACCTAAATTGAATTTTGCTTATTTGCAAGTGTAAAATTAGTCATAGTAAATTACAACAGGGATGAGAGACTCATATCAAATCTGTCAACATCCTGACAAATGCTCTGAGCACTCTTTAGTTAGGAAAGACTCTTAGGGTAGTCGTGGCTCCTAAAAGAGAAAATGATTATACGCTAGCCAAACCCTAAGTACAAGCTAAAGATATTCACCTCATGAAGTCATTCCTCAACTAGCCCCTTGGCACTTGCTGGAATTATTCGCAGCACGAGCTCTACTTTCTCATTTTCTGCTGACTCCATGTGGGTAATTTCTTTCTCATGATTAAAAGTGAGCTTGGCAGATCCTTCAAAGCGTGGCTTCAGGTGTGGTGGGGTTCCGAGTGCATCCTTTGTCTAAGGCCGCTTGCTAGTAATTCATCGGTGGACGGGCAGGCCCGGGGAATATTCACACATCTAAAATGATTTTTTAAAAAAGGCAACCTTTATAGATATCTTTATATAAACATATTTTTATACTGAAACATGCAGCTGACAGATGAAATGAACTGTTTACCTTGGAAAAGAATAGGCAGGCTTTTCTCTTCCAAATAATCACTCCGGCCTTTCTGAATGTCATCCAAAAGCGATTCTGCTTCCTTGGACTTATCCAGCATCTGAGGCTGTGAGATAACCCTCGTCGCACTGGCCTCCTTCCCTGGCCCCTTCGTTATTAGCCTCCTGGTGGGTGAGATAGAATACAGTGAATGTAATAACCGTACTCCACACAACAGGCTCGCTCTCTCTTTTAAATTGAAAATCCCCTTATTACAAAACAAGGGGTGTTCTTTTTCTTCTACCTTTAAGTAGGACTGCCACATTCATTGCTTTTTACAAAAACGCAGCTGCTTTTTAAGCTACAGATAAATAGAATCTGCTAGGCGGTAATTCGACTCAGTCTGAATGCATTATTTTCTAAGACACTTTGGCGAAAGGCTTTTTATTATAAACTGGAATGAACAAGGAAAGTCCTTTTCTCTTCTAATTATGAATGTGTTTTGTTCCCTACTATTAACCTACAATGTCAGATTGATCTTCTTCTTTTTCTGCAGCCAGTTCAATAAATCAACATTTTTTTTCCCTAGAAAATTAGAGGGCTGATGATGAAGTCTTCATGAACTCCAATGACAAAAATAAAAATAGCACAACGGAGAAGCAAATACAAATACAGACAATGAAGTGGCCTTTTGATGTCCAAGGTGATGAATCCTGTTTTGACACTGAAAGTTAAGATAAAGGGGATTTCCTTGTTAACTTCATTTTAATGACTGAATTTTAATAAAAGTAAGGTTTTCTAGGCATTTTCATAAGCTTTATCTAACTACATGTATTCACCTAAGAGGGAAAAATATATAATAAATCCGTAACATTTCTAATAGGGTGCCCCAAACTATTGGGTTTGTTTACTCGTTCATGATGTGTAATAGCCAAGTAATTCTATCAGTCATCCCCTCATTTCTCTAAGCAATGCAATGAAGAATTAAAACAGAAGAGGAGACATTGTGAGAAAGCGCATTCAATGTGAATTTCTGCTGGCATGGCTTTAACTCCAAGCATAAACACTAAGAAAAATGGTGAGTTCCTAATAATATCAAAAGGCAGTCTAGAAACTCCATTAGCCTAGGTATTGCTTTAATTTTGATCCCAATGTTTATATTTCTGACTATAACAGTACAGTAGACCATGGCGGTTTTGCTCTATGTCTATATAAACATAGTGCCTTGTTAAGGGGAGGAAATCCCACAGTGGGGTTCCAATTAAGGAAAAATAAATACTGCTGCAACCCTGACAATACGTGGAGATTGCCAGTATATCACAGAAGCACAGGCAGGTGCCCCCTACTAAATCTACAGATTTAAAGCCAACGCTGTCATTTCCTTTCCTTCAGCCGTAATGGAAAGCAAAGTGTTGAAGATGAACTGTGTGTGGCAGATAGTTTCAGAGCAATTTACTCTTGTTTGTTTACATTATTTTGAGTTTATTTCCAATAAGGGTGGTAGTGGGAATCGAGGGGGCCTTGTGCAAAACATAGAGGAAGAACTATGTTCTGAGACCACATGCATATTCAAGAGACCTCAGATTGAGAGGAAGTGAGAGAAAGAGAGTGCTTAAAATCCTATTTCCATCTAAAGCCATGCTGCCTTTCCTATGTAGTCCTGTTTGAAATTTTTAAAAGGGGAGTATTTATTACAAGTGAGATGCTTCCAAATTTTCAGAACACACACTCTAGGAAGAGATATGTTTGCAGTGAGCGGTGGTGACAGAGCTTTTGAGATTCTACCACTTTGCTTAGATAGGAATCAATTTTCTGTCTTCTGATATGCCCGGGAACAAATGATGCCCCACCGGGTTGCTGGCCTCAGCATCAGAGACTAAGTGATGCTATGGCAACACAGGAAGCCAGTTTACCCGGAATAGATAGCCAAGCCCCTTCACTGAGAAACAGACTGAAGTAAACTAAGCATCACTATAAGAGTAAAAATCGAATCCTTATGCATCAATATCTCCATTGAGCTAAGGCCTCAATAATAAGCATGCTTTGGCAATTAAGAATGTTTATTCTTGTAATATTGATATGTGAGGCAAAGAGAAGAAAAAGAATTCTAGTTGTATATTTGAAGGAATTTAATTTCCTAGATACCCTGATTTAGAAACATGATTGTGGAGACAGAGTTCCAGAGAGCAGTTTCCAGGCTCTGGACCTCACGTGGAAAGGTGCTGGCTCGGGTAGTAGATGGCTGTCAGCTGTAATCAGATGGCCATCAGCTGTTACCGGTTAGCCATTAGCCACTGATATAACAGCCATGGCTATGCTAGGGCGTTGGCTGGTTGGCAGAGAAGCGGACTGTGGATTGCGGATCGTGTTGATTCTACTTCCTGTGTGTTGATTCTACTTCCTGTGTCTCGCCCAGCTGCCAGCGAGATGGGGATGCAGGAAAACCCCTCCTTGGGGTACTGGTGGATATTTGCTTCTGTGTCTCAACCAGCTGCCATTGAGAATATAGTGGTATGACTCCCTTATCTATGGCTCCGTGGGTGTTCCTTTTTGGCCTCACCATACTCTGTGTCCACCCGCTGAGAGCGGGAGTGGGACCAGAGACCCTGCATGACAATTATATTTATAGAAATAGGTTTTACTGGGCTACCCACAAAAATACCTTTGAACCCTTGTTTTCCTCAATCCATCTTTTACGCTGGTAAATTAACACAGACAAAAGACAGCACAGAATCTTCTGCCACTTGTATTATTGTTTACAGGTAATAAAAATTACCTTATAATATAAGCCACTAGCCAGAACGGCTTGGCTCTTATTAAACCTTCAAAATAATTAATAAGTAGCTCTCCTAAAAGAAACTCTGTGACAATGGAGAGAAGAATGGCTGTCCCACTGAAGAAGACACAGTGCGATAGTGCTTTAACAACTTGGATTTAATTTATTCTCTCTTTGAGAAAAGAAGAAGAAAGAGAAGCAAGGTAAGAAGGCAGGAAAAGGAGGTGATGGAGGATGAGGAGAAAGGAGGAAACAGAAGGAAATGTCAAAAACCCATTGAGTACAACAAATAGAATTATTTTTTTCCTTTCCATGTTAAAATAAATTGCTTCACACCATGCCTCTGCCACTTACAAGCAAATCCAGTTTTAACCATTCTAAGCCTCATTCTCTGCCCTTATAAGTGGAGAAGAGTTGTGCCATCTTATCGGACTCCAGTGGAGATTAAATCAGGCCACTATGAGTTATCTGTGCTAAACCAGTAAATAGCAGTTACATCTAATAAGGAACAACTATTAATAGTCACAGCACTGCTAATTAGGCTTCTCCTGCCCCTTGTGCATCTCTACCTGGAACTTCCTGATTAGTTCTCCAACCAACCCCCAAACTCAAAGAACACCCAGCAAAACAAAATAACCCATTACAAATGGATCCCTGCACTGCCTCACTCCTTTCTTTCACCAGATTCAAATCACTTTACACTTGCAGTGGAAAGACTGAACATTGATTTTGTTTTACCTCCAGGACCTAAAGGGCAGGGAAGATGCTATAGCTTAGAAATGGGAAACAGGAGGCACTAAATGTGAAATAATCAGGGTCAGTTAGCTACGCCACTCTCTGTCTGAAAGGGTTCCAACTTACTGAGAGATGACATCCCCAGAGAGAAACTGGACTCCACTGGGTTTTGGAGTTGTCGCCTTCCAATCCCAAGCTCAAGTTAGCATGCATGCCTCACACATGGTTGCACCCATTCACTCAGACAAACACACACCTGCATTAACCTATGAGGTGTACTGCAGCTCCGGTCAAGGAACAGACCTGCTCTAGTCACCTCACCTGAGAGTCTTCACTCTTCCCCAACTGGTGATAAAAACACTACTGCATTGCAAATATTGGGGAAATCTGATGATGCAAAACTGCCAACTTGCCTCATATCTACTAAAAAAAATACCAGCTAACCATACCCAGGCTGTAAGGCGATGTCACTGGGGTTGTGACTCTATGGTCCACATGAATTGAATTGCAAGTGACAAAATAGCAACAACTTCAAAAACCACTGTGGTTGGTTGAAATTGGGGATGTGGGACCATGGATTTGGAGGGCCAACTGTACTCAGTTTCTTTTAAGAAAAAGATATACTGCTGTGAATTCAACAATGTCAGCTCTTCATCCTCTTTTTCTAAACCTATTTTCTGAATCGAGTTGTTTGAAATGATCTCATTTTTATAAAGCCCAATATATGATGATGATCAAACTTGACAATTACTGTACAAGCAAATAAGACTCCTAGAGGGGCAACTTCAAAGAGATTTCATCCTCCTGGTGGCTCTTTTCCCATAAACAGAGAGGCTCCGGAAAGAGGCTCCACACTCCACTGACCACAGGAACTTACAGCCAAGATTCTAATCGGTCCTGCAGAAGGCAGTGCAGAGGTGGTGAAATGGAAGCAACAGCACAGAGTGTGTGTTGAATGTGCTGTGTCCTACAAACAAGGAAACACTGGTATCTTCCCAGAATCACATTCAGCACAGAGATGCTCTAAATATGAAAAGTAAGACAAGCTTTTTAACTCCTTGTCAAGGCTTCCTGACATCCAGCACTTTGGTGAGGTCAAGAAATGTGTCTCCGGCTTCTGTTTTCTGTTCCCCTTCAGAGAACACGGTGAAGAATGGGGCCGTCCAGCTGCCTTTTAGCTCGTCACACTTGGCTGACTCCCGTCCTTACTAGGGAAGTGTGTCCAGGCGTTTGGACTCACAGAAGAAAAACCCAAACCAATTTAACACAAAAGAAATTCCCATATTTTGCCTCTTTCATATTCTACAAAGTGCCTGTGGTAGGGTTAAGTTGAAAACGTTTTATATAAAGAAGATTATTGAGACATAAGTCATACAGGTAAACACTGAGAGGTAAGACAGAGATGTTATCTAAAAGCTAATTTAATTCAATAAAGGCTTCTCTAAAGACAATAAACCTGCTAACCTTCCCATGCTAATATTTTGTTTTTGAAGGGACAGTAAGGGGTTGTAGATTCGTCGTGTGATCCTTTAGCAAAGTCTGAGAAGGTGAAAGAAAGAAAAGAAAAAAAAAGATTAGATGCATGGATTTCTGTGCTGAATGGATGCCAGAGTCAAGATGCAAAGAATAGATAAGTTAGAGATTTGAAGGAACTAAATTTGAAGCCAGCCAGTAAAACCGATTGAACCTTATTACCTCTAGTCACTGAGGAATTCCCGAGACAGTTGGATGCAATTTGAAAAGGTCAGAAAAATATTTCCTGCACAGCATTACTGCTTCATGGTTTAAGGGTGTACATTTGTGAGATGCCAGCTCTAATCATTTTTATTGACTTTGCTTTCCAGAGACAGACAGACAGTCTGGGTAGCAAGACCAGTAGATAAGAGAAAGGCAATCTTATAAATGAAAATCTCTCTTATTTTGTTCTTTCACTTGTGACTGTGAACAATCCCAAATCTCGCCCATTGGAGAAGAAATTACACCAACTTCAGCCAAAGAATGACAGAATAAAAATGAAATCAAGGAAAGTATCACCCTAATTCCAAAAATGCTATCTTCTTTTAAGAGCTATTTATTTAGCCTCTACTATATGCTAGGAATTGTGAAAGGTAAATGACCCTGCATGTTAACCCAAGTGTGGATATTTAAAACGAAACACCATAAAATACACCGGAGATCTTAATTTATTTCCTTTCAGGATGGTTTTATGAAAGAGGGAAATCCATAGGGAAGGGTGAAAATTAAGTGAAACATATAAATATATACTCAAGATAGTGTTTAAATGAAGACTCTATTGTGATTAGAGTCATTCCAAATATAAGAAAAAAAAAGATTGCCCTTTTTACTGTGACTTATATGCAGTAAGAACCTTTGTTAGCAAATCCATTTGTGGATTTTTTTTGTTTGTTTTTGGCATGCAATTAGAAGTCAAAGCTGACTTTTCAAAACAGAATGACCATGATCCATTCTAACCCTGCAAAGGTTTAATGAACATATGACTTTTCCATCTATGAGGAGTCATGTGTTTCCGAGGCAAACACAAGCCTGTTTACTCTTTTCTTGTTTGGTAGCAAGGCTGAAACTTTTTAATGGCCTTCAGACCCAACTGCATGTTTCTCATACAATGTTCAGTCTCCAGGAAGATGGCCTGGCAGTTTTCTAAAGCTTTCCAACCAGCAAGATGGCTTTTCCTATTGAAAGCCTTCATTCAGAGCAATCCCGCACACCGTGAAATTCGGGAATTTCAAATTGTACTTTGTCATCAAGGTCATGACTACCAGCAACACAAAAAGCCAATTATAGAATGGCTTTTATAATATCAGGTATCCAAAAGACAAGTGAAAACACCAGCTCATTAGATAGACATCTGAATACTTGGAAGTGACGGTAAAAGTATCTAGCTTGCGACTTGTTTTCTATCTTACCTGAATATTTGGCATTGGTTAGATATAGGCAATACAATTAAAATTTTCACCATGTGTAGCATCTTAGATTAAACAACATAAAAAGGTGTTTAAGGAAACTTTGTAATGGTGTAGAAGCTTCCAGTGAATCATACTTAAAACTCAAGCTTTTCCACATCTTCATCCATAGGCCCCATGTTGCTGGCAGAAAAAATATCTAATCTAAAAAGTCAACTTTTGATTTGCGCTCCCTAAGTTCTCATAAGAAAAAAATTTTGAATCTTTTACATAGCCATTAATATCATTAAAAAATGATAACAATAATCCTAAAAGGATTATTACGAGTAAAAATAATAATGATACGAAGTAGTGACCATTAGTTGAGCATTTACTAGGTGGGACGCCATGCAAATACATTATTTTATTTAATCCTCACAGCCAATTTAAATAAAGTAAATGTGATTTTTTTTTTCTCTTTCATAATTCCCACGAGGAGAATGAGGGTGAAGGAGGCCAAGAAACTCACCTAGATCAGAAAACTAGTAGGTAGTGATGTTGAACTCAGATGTAGGCTTTTCTGAATCTAGTCCCGATTATGTTATGTCAAAGCCACGTGCCTTTAACAATGTTCCATGAACACAGCAGGACCCAGAAGTACCACCCCTTTCAGATCACATAGCATTTCTGGAACTGTGCTGAACCAAATGTCACTGCTCATACAGATTGAGTCATACACACCAAACGTTTGCTGAACGTCCACCAAAAGCAGCCACCTTCTAGCGCTCTAGGCTAACAGTGGTTGATCGCTTTCCTGTCCTCATGGAATTTACTTCATGAGAGAATAATACACTCGTAGCAGCCTCCTTAATCAGATTGCATGGTTCACCTACACCTAATAAATTTGGAGTCTAATTGTATGTAAATTGCTTTTCTATTTGAATTATCTTTAAATTATGTTCAGAGAAGAGAAAGAAGAGGAAGTTTCTTTTTAGTTGGGGCTTCGTTAAGGTCAAGTGAATCCATCTCCAAACACAACATTAAAAGGGAAAATGTGTAGCTATTTTGTTATTGTCACAGGCAAAAATAAAATAAAATGGAAAGAAAATAATGATGGGTCATAAAGGTTTAGCATATAAACTACTATAGGTGCTGTCTTTCAGTAGAATGTACTAAACATAGCCAGGTTTCAACAAAATTGACAATCATGTATTCCAACCAATTTTACCAAATGTACCCCCAGCAATGATGCTTCCTATTTGTAGTGAGGCGATGACTGTACGTGTTGAAATGCTGGTTGGCAGTTCCCGCACACGTTGTCCAGGTACCTGTCTAAACTAGGAGAGCCTAGTTTACTTGTCAGACCCCTTTTCAGAAGGAGACCTTTCTTCTAGTCCTGAATGTCGGTGAATTCTCCTACTGACAAAGCTGCCTTGGAGCTCAAGGGGCATTAAAATGAGATAAGAGGAGAAATAACAGCATCTGGGCTGCACTTCTTGCAGAGTAAAGCACTGTTGAGGTCTGAAAGTGAGAGTATTTGAAAACTAGAAATGAAATTAGGTGCAGCTACTGAAAGGTGGAGAGAGGAATTGGTAAGGAGGAGGCTGGTGTATACAATGAATTTAGATCTGGAGTATGAATTCCCAGTGCTTCTGAATCCTCACTTTCTTAAGCACAGAACAGGGCAAAGAATGATGATGAGGAGTGTGAAATGGGGGCCTTTTCTTTGCACCCCTGAAATGCTTGGGAACAAAAAGAGTCCAATTCCTAACCAAGGGGAATAAGTAAAATATCCTCTAAAGTGATCTAAGATTTCATATTTCATATGGAGGAATTGGATTTTTAGCCTTGGTTATCTTCAAAAGAAGATGACTGAAAAAACATTTTTAAAACAGGTTAATTGGCTAACTTCTACGTTTTTTGGTTTTTTTTTTAAATTGCAACTTACTCTCAAAACAAATTATAACCTCATAAAAAATTATCTGTGATAAAAAAAGCTGGAAGAAAACATCAAGTGAGCTTATTATATGAAGTTCCTCTTTTACTTGATTCTTCCTGTAAGCAGAAACTCAGCTTCAGGCATTAATATCATTAGGAATTAACTTTCTAGAAATGATGCTAAGGAACAATGACATACAATTAAAATAACAGTATTTATAGCAACAGAAGCAGTTAACACACCTCAGAAGCTGTAGAGAATGAAAATAGCAAAATAGGCTTTCCTTTCTCTTCTCTGGATCAAACATTGAAATTTAGCAATTTCTAAAAACTGATTATTAGATTATTATTTTAATTATTCTTCTAACATGTCAATGTCACAATGTTAAATGCTTTGTGTACCTGCCCAAAAGGATTTGGGTAGCGCAAGGACCCAAATGTTATCCCAGTCCATTTTCTTTGAATTACAGGAATCTCCAGAGCATATGTTTTTCCTACATTGGGAGACAGCATGGCTTAAATTTTCTGAATAATTTTCAAAATTAAATTTGAAAGTTTTCATGAGAGATGATCCTCCCTGGTGGGTGATATGAAGCATAACCTAAGGGGAAACATGAAAATAATTAGCATAAACATATTAGCATATAGATGCCTTTGAAATAATAAACAGCAGAAAACCAAAATGCTTATCCCCAAAAGAAAGTTATGAGAAAATATGAAATTAATGTACACTTCTCACATGACAACTCCAGCCTGAAAGCCAAATAGAATATTCTCGTTCAGTGAAGGATGGAATGACCAAGGAGATGGAGAAATTACCCCCAAACCAACTCTCCTTTGCTCATTATCACAGTATTAATATTCTCTATTTTCCCTTCACCTCCTCCGCCACCCCTATTCTCCTTTACAGGAAAACAAGTCTCTTCCTTTTACTTCGTCTAAGAGCTACTATCAAGTAGAAAGATCTAATATCCTTTTCTTATTGTTCCACATTAGCTAACTTTCTATCTTTCCCTAGATGGCACAAGAAACACTGGGCTTGGTAATTCAGTTGCCAAAAGGACTGAGAGCCTTGGTTGAAAAGTGGGACAGGGCTTAGTGTTTGTTAACAAGAACCATGAACATCATTGATTCTTTTTATATTTCAAATTGGTACAGCCTCTCCAGACAGTAAGCCAGCAGGTTGTGGCATGATTGGAAGAATAAGGTCTTGGGAGTCAACACTCATTAAAAAATCTGATTTGTGTAACCTCATATAAGTTCAATAACACAATTAGTTTCAGTTTTCTGTTCTACAAAATAGTGATGGTGTTTTCTACTTTTCTGGGTTGTTGTGACAATTAGTGGTTATATATATATAAACCATCTGGAATATGGTAGATGTTCAATAAAGGTAGCTCAATTCACCTTTTTCATGGCTTCAGTGAAAACTCCATAAATTTGGGATTCTGGGATTTGGTAAGCCTACTTTCCACCATCCCCCCACCCCACTTTGCATGGATGTGGATGAATATATGGTCCAAATATATTTATTAAGGAGAGATACCACAAAATACGATGTTTTGCTCTGGATCCATGGTGGCATGGATTAAAATGGTGGTAGTATAAATTGCACTGAAATTAATAAAGTCAAGAAAATAAAGATTCAATGGAAATATTTCAGCTCATGAAGCCAAGAGCAGGGGGTTAATTTTAAATTTGCAGCAACTAACAGAAAACCATGAAAATTTTATGTGATTCAAAGGAAGTAAGAATTTGCCAAACACACCTTAAATTATCTGACACAGGTGAATTCCTGAACAAGGCCCAAGTTAGAACATCAAAATACACTCAATGTCCCCATATCTGAACACCATCTACATTATTTTAGTTCTTTTAATATTTAGTTATTTTTAATGGCTGTCAGTACAGTATTTAGAACACTAAGAAGGGGTCGTTTGACAATAATACCATTTGATTTTCTCAATTTATCAGTTTCAAACTTTGCTTGATGCTAATTACTTAACAAACATTATGTGTTTTGCTCTCTTGGCATATAAAGTAGGAAAGGAAACATTCATTACAAAATACTGAATTCTATAGAGATTTGAAGCTCCAACTTTATTCTTTCTGTGGATCACAGGTCTTGAACCTATCCTTTAGTATCGAATACCTGCTTTTATGTCAAGAGTTACATTTCCAGTAAATAATGCCCATCAACTTCTTGAATGTTTATATTGCCTCATCAATACTTAGCACACTGCTTACACATAGTTATGAGATTGGGACATGGGTGGTGACTAAGAAAGGAAAACCCTCATACGGATGCTTTGCATGACCACAAAATACTGGTCCTATGTTTTCCCTTTCCTGTTTAAACTTAACTCATTGACCATTGTCTTGAGACAGACATCATTTGCAGGTCATTCCTGCTGAATGCCCTTTAATCCTCTCATCCCTTTTATCTGCTAGGCCTAATAGAGACCTAATTTATTACCCTTTAGGGCTAGTTAAAAAAATGTTTAGAAGGACACACACAAGTAAATAAACCCAAAGCTAGTGTTTCTTTGGCTTTTGGAATTTGAAAATATTTTGATTGCCTGCATGCCTTCTGAGAATGATTCCTTCTGGCTATGAAGGGAAAGAGCCTGTTTCACAAATGAAATAAATACATATGTATACAAAAGGTATTCTCAACGCTCTACTGGTCGTTTGGTAAGGTAGAACATGTTCTCTTCTGCAATCCAAAAGGAATTTAAGACTCTATCAATTTGTTCCCATAAGGATACTCTTGACTTGTTACAGGACCTCGTTTTAATGCTAATGACATGCAGATGTTTTCAGAGTTGAAAATCACTGGAGGTGAGTAGCCAGGAAATGGGAGGCCTGTCTTCCTGCACACTCTGAAATCTTTCTTCTGTTTTGTTGATGTTCCCAAATCATACTTCGCGAAGTTTTTGCTTTCAGACCTTGGAGTCTCTTAGAGCTTGATAAAAATAAAAATAAACCTTTCAGGTCAACCTCCATTGGTTATTTTTAAAACTCAGTTGGTAGATTTTTCTTTCTTTGTTTTATATATGATCAAAATATTTTTTCTTTACTTCCACTGCCACAAAATAGTCAAAGTCACAAAAATTTACTTTGACACTAACATTACCTTGATTGAAAGCATAGATGAGAAAGAGTGTCTTCTACACACATACACACACACACACACACACACACACACACACGCATTAGTATTTTTTCAAACATTCTCAATGATTGGAAAATAAGTCAACAAAAACAGCAATTTTATCTACCTCATATATAAGTCCTTTAAGGATGAAAATGGCATCTAAATTTGGGATATATTATATGAAGGGGATCAAAGTTTTGCCACCCCAATATATGCTTTTTGGGATATTGATTTTAAACTGGTTACTAAGTAACAAAAGACTTAGAATCTTTGACCTTCCCTGCCCCTTACCTGTTTAATTCAGAGAGAGAAAAACTGTTTAAAGGGAAGGGAGCGCCACCTTAGCATCATAATATTAACCAAATGTGGCAGACAGGGAGAAATCTAGTCAAAACCTGCTTGTGGACTTCCCTCTGTGTCCCATCGTTCCCCGGTGGCCAGCAAAAACACACTGCTTTTTCTGAATACCTGTGAGTAGCCTGCTGTCCCTTTGAAATCCCAGACCTGTGTCTCCCTCTCTTTTGTCCAGATGGCATATAAACCTCAACTGCCCAATGTGTTCTTGGGTCTCATATCTTATGGTAACCCCACATGTACATCCATAATAAATTTGGGGCATTTTCTCTTGTGAACCTGTCTCATGGTAATGAATTATTAGCCCCGCCAGAAGAACTTAGAAAGGTGGGAAGAAAGTTGTCTTTGGACCCTCACAGATAGAAAAACAACAATAGTTAACTGAAAATAATAATGATTGAGGCACATCTCTTTCAGTTCTACATAAATCATCCTCTTCCAGTTCCCACTTCCTCTTGTGTCTGCAATAACTAAGCACTCAGCACTGTACCCACAGAGAAGTCCTTCCTGTGATCTAGAATGTTTTGTCACCTGGTAAACTGTTGCTTAAATAAGAAACTGGCATATTCTCATTTCTTATCACATCCAAGGACACAAATAATCGGTACAAACCACGCCCCATCCATCTTTTCTTCAGCTCTAAAACTGTTAGACATTCTTATGTGAAATCATAGTGATGTTTTAGAGTTAGAAACATTAATGAGCAGGTTCGTTCTTCCCTAGGAAATTTTCCTCATCAAATTCCATGACCTGAGCCACCAACATGTCCTTCAGCAGGTAAATGAATAAATAAGCTATGGTACAGCCAAACAATTGAATATTATTCAGTGCCAGAAAGAAATGTGCTATCAAGCCATGAAAAGACATGAAGGAACTTCAAATGAATATTATTAGGTGAAAGAAGCCAAGCTGAAAAGGCTACACACTGTTTGATTCCAACTATCTGACATTCTGGAAAAAGCAAAACTATGGACACAGAAAAAAGATCACTGGTTGCCAGGGGTGGAGTAGCAGGGAGGGATGAATAGGCAGAGCACAGAGGATTTTTAGGGCAGTGAAAACACTCTGTATGCTATTATAACGATGGATATATGTCATTATGCATTTGTCCAAACCCACAGAATGTACACCAAGCAGAGTGAGCCATCATGTCAACTATGGCCTTTGAGTGACTATGATGTGTCAGTGTAGGTTCATCCTTGGTAAAAAAAAAAAAAAAAAAAAAAAAAGAAGAAAAGAAAAGAAAAGAAAATGTAACATTCTGGTGAATAATGTCGATAATGAGAGAAGATATGTAGATATGAGGTCAGGGGATATATGGAACATCGCTATATCTGCCTCTCAATTTTGTTGTAAATCGAAAACTGGTCTAAAAAATTCATAACCTGGTATATTGCTGGCCTTGCTGTATTACAATTCTGATGTAAAAGCAATTATTCCTAGTCCTATACCTGATCTACCTGCTCGCCTTTCTGTCCGCTGGAAGAAGAGCTTGGGCTCACCTGGAAGCTAAAGTCAGAGAAGCCTTTCCAAAGTTACTAACCGGAGGTGATAGGGGAAGAAACACAGGATAGCATTTCTACATTCCTTATGGCCAGGTTTACTAGCTGATTAGTTTAAAATAATTCTTTCCGAAATTTGTTCTCTGAAGGTAAGACATGCCTGCAGGTATTATTAAAAATTCCCTTCAATGCTAATCATTGCACAAATCTCCCATTTATCATTGTGAAGTACAATCTGAGAATCAGACTCTTAATCTTAGATGGATCCTATATTAGCAACATGATTTGTGTCCTCTGTGCTTGCAATGTCAACTATGGAGGGTTGTGGAAAGAAGAAAACATAAGGCACGTGACTTATATGCTATAAAATACTCTGTAAATATTGTTAGTGTTTTTTTGAGATGCAGTTAGAGTGATGATGATGATGATGATGATGATGGTGATGATGGTGATGATGATGACGATGGTGTTGATGACGATGGTGATGATGATGATGGTGACTGTTAGATGAGAACCACTTGACTTCATAATATACAAAAGAGAAGATACAAGGAAACAGACAAGAGATAGTATGATGATAAAAGTCCAAGAGTATAATTTAAGGTAAACATGATTTTGTTTATCTAGTTCTGAATGGGAAAAATCATAGTCTCATCCAAAAGGTCTTGCACAAAACTGATTTATCCAATTTTCTTCCAATGTATTTGAATATGCTTAAAGGTAATAGATGTCTACGAATAGATACCATTTATTGAGGTTTGTTACCAGGTACTTAGTATTGCTAAGCATTTTGCATGAATTATCTCATTCAGTTAACAGGGGTGGGAATTGATATCCTACCATATTAGTTAATATCAAGATTACTTAACATACAAGTGCATACACTATAAATGGAATCAATAGGATTATGTAAGCCCAAAATTGTGGAATTTGAGTGGGATTTTATGGGAACTTATAAATTCAGAAGAAAGGATGCAGGAAGATTGATTTAGGCACCTGAACTGATTGAAGGAGGCATCACAGAAATGAACTGGTAAAATAATACTGTTGTGTGGATGGAAAATAGGAAAGATTTCACAGAAATGTACAGGTAATGAACATAAGTCCTAATTCCACTGAAGATACATTCCCTCTGGCTATGGAACACTGTTCTCCAGTACACAAATGCATCCCTGAAAACTGCCATTCTTCTGAAGATTTATCAGCCATTACATTCTACATACTGTCCATTCCCTGACTACCTATGTGTCTGGAGGTGATTTTCATTAATTTGCAGGACATTTAAAATTTAATTTTGGCTTCTCCATTTTTTTCTGGCACTCATGTGGGACAAAACCTATACCACTGTGGGAGGTCTGTGCTAAGGTACAGAAACGAATCTCAGCTTAAACTCAAATGGGCAAGCTTGTTTCTTGCTAAAAGTTCCATAATATATTTTGATTTCAAATTTAAATTTGAATCTAAATTAGAATTTGTGTCAATAAGAATGAAACTTGAGCAACCATGAGTAAGCCAAGGTAGAGGCCACAATACCAATTTTTTTCATTCAGCTTGACAGTATGCTTTGGGCTTATTAAAACAGCCTTTTAACCAGCACAGAAACCTGAAGGATTTATTTACAGCATTTATCATCTAGTCTCTTCCTCTTTTCCCTTTTCCACAGAAGAGCAAGTAGGTAGGCAATCAACGAAGAGAGTAATACAAAGTAGGAAAAGTAATTGCCTCTTCAGATTCCTGCTTCTTAGAGTAAAATGGGAGTAATTGTCTTTGCACCACCGGGTTGAACTGCATGGCATAGTTAAGAATAGCAGAGAACTAACAGATCATTGTTATGTGATGATTTTTGCTAATTGAAAGGGTGGATACATTTGTGAGATGACTTTTCAATCCCTGGAAACAACACATGAGACGTAGAAGAGCAGGCTAGCGGGTGTGAATTTTAGGCTCCATCACATTCAAGTATTTGTGCTTCAGATTCCCCATCCATAAAGGGGGGAGAATAACACCTCTCACACTAAAGGTTTTTGTGAGTGCTCAGAACAGTGCCTGGCAGATAGTAAACAGTATATAAGCGTTAGGCATGCTCATCATCATTATTCACAACTATATGTTCATGATTTAAGAGACAAAAGAAAAACTCCATGTTATGCTGGCTTTTGCACAAAGGGGAATTAAATACCATTTTATTATCTCAGTGGTAGTCAATTTATTCATTATCACATACAGCACGCTTTCTATGTGCCAAGCACTATTAAACAAGGCAAAAAAATTTACCTGTCCTTATAGAGTTTACATTCTAGCAAGATGACAGACAACAGACAAGTTTATAATATAATATCTGTAGTGATGAGTATGATGGAGAAAACCAAAGGAAGGTTGAGAAATGCAGTGACCTGTATTCTGTCCCCATATTCAGCTGTGATTGACAAAAAGGCTCACTGCAGGCCATGCTTTTCCTCTGAAAGGAATTCCCAAGCTGACATTCGAGGTAACTGTTTCACTGAAATCCCAAACATTTGGATGCAACAAAAATAATCCAGCATATGAGCGCATCCAGATAGACATATGTACACTGGTTTTCTGAAATGTAATGTGTATGTAATTTCCCGAATGGCTGGTTGTCACATCCATCTGGTCTTATTTCCATAGCACTTGAATGCACCACGAGGATATAAACCCTAAAAGCTAGAAAACAGAATTTAAATACCCAAACACATACGAGGTGTGTTTTCAAAAGCAGCAGACAAGCGAGTACTGTGGTAACTTCATTAACTTCTCAGCCACAGTTGAGAGTAGCTGAGACTAAGCATAAAGGCCACAGAACATAAAAGACATTCCACCGGCAGACCTCATTAAGTGGGCTTAAGACAAGCTTGACAAGCTAATGACAAAAATCTAATTTGGAATTTCTGGACATAAGCACCCTGAACAAGTCCAAATACACCAAAATTCTACCATGCATGTTATCTGAGCAGGCAACAACCCAGTGTCAATTAGGTCCATGTAGTTCATGACTCGAAGCCCAGGGATGATGATGGCCTATTCAACCACGTTGAATAGGAAATCACATTCCATGTGCTTTTGGGTTTGGGCCCTGGTCCTATTTAAATTGCACAGATGTCATAGGTTCCTAAATTAACAGTGGACTCCAGGGAGATGCTCATCAGGCTAAATACACTGAACAAAGGCAGTGCTAGAATGTAGATACCGTACTGCCCGGAAAGCCTTTTTGCTACTATCTTCCCTTTCTCTACAAGATCTTTCCTATTTCTACATTCTGTTAGCATCTATGGAGTCTAAGCCATGTTAGATTGTATTTATTTACATGCCATGTTAGAATTCCATAGTTGCTCTAGGTATGTGTATTTCCATTCCAACTACTTTGATGTCCCTTGAGTGGAAGAGCATTCACTTTCATGAAGTAATCGCACTTGGGAATGTCCCACACAGCGAGAACTATCTTACAAACATTGTCTATCCCCCTATCAATCTCATTATGGCCGACCCAAGTTTTTAGATAAGCAAGCTGAAGAGTCTAATAATTCGCTCCCCCCTGTTCCCACCTTTAATGAGTGGAGAACCAATGATCTATACCCCGACCATCTGATTTCAAAGACCACATTTGTATTTCACTATATAATGTAGGGAGGAAGAAATGCTTGCTGAATGGATACATGAATGAATACAGGCATTACTTAACATCCTTAGAATTAAACGGGGGAAGAATTTGCCATTTGAGCTATACTGCTGTTGTTATAAAAGGTATATGATAAGAGAGTTTAAATCCTTGTAGGCATTGCATCTTGTACTTTCTACATCCTGTCAGTATTTTTTTGTAATAGCTTACAAATACAAGGTACTGTTAAACCAGTGAAATATTTTAACCCAATATAACAAATTATAAATGGGCTGAATGGCTTCCTTGGGTCATTTTCCCTCTCCTGTAACAAGCTCCTTATATGAAAGAAGAATAGATTTTTCTGAAATCTGGCTCCAGGTGTTAATTTCTTAAGAAATCCCTAGACATTCACCCAGGTTTAGACCTCTGGGCTTTTGTCCAGGCCTGAGAGAGACCTAGTCCCAGCGTTTCCAAATATGGCCCATCTCTTTTCCACAAAAGCCCTAGTAACCACAGTGGAAATGATAATGGGTAAATGCTGTGAACAATGCAATCAGTCAGAATATCTCAATAAATATTTGTTGAGGAGAAACACATTCTACTCCTCTTATGCAAACCTGAAGAATGTCCTGGATTTCATAATATACTCATTCTTGGGCCTTATATTTAAATGTAGTAATATTCACTTAGGACATTACTCTGTTTGTCAACGCTGCACAGAGAAACATCATTATTAGTTTCTTTTTTTCTAAGTAGTCTAGAAAAAAATTCCAAATATATTCTCTTAGCTTCATGTCTTCCCTGTCCCTTACTGTAGTAAAAGACATTAGGTAAGCCACTTAACATCTCTGCAAACCCCATTTACAAAGAAGAAAGTAATGTCACTTGCCCTATCATGTTGCTGTGAAGATTACATAAGATAATGTGTACAGAATTATTTTTGAGCTATGAAGTGTTATACAGCAGTATGAAATTCTTAGAAAAGAAGGAAACCAGAAGTTTACTTACCACATATCTTGAGAAGCCAGGTGTTTAATTTTGTCATGTAAATGATATATGTACGTGTATGTACACACATGCACACATAAACACTTGGGGCAAAATGGGTACACACACACACAGACACACACACACACACTGGGAGGACTCTCAAATAACTTTGCTGCACAAAGTTTTAAGAGTTAATGAACACCACATTTAAAAAAAATGTCTCTGTTGTTTTTTGATGAAAAGCCACCGTATTATATAAAGTAATTATATCTATTATATATTAAGTGCCAACTTAATGATAGGCATTGGGTACATTATGAAATTTATTTATCATAATACTGCACACAGGTATTATTAACTCTTATAATGGGTAACCTGAGGCCCGAAAGAATTAAGAAAATGCCCCCAAGGTCACATTGCTGGCAAATGACAGAGGCAACATCTGCATTTAGGTCTGCCTGTCTGCAAGTCTGTGCAGCGTTTACCCATTCAAATCCCATTCATTTGAAATTTGCATTAATCGAGTGTAGCATGTTATACATTTTAGGGGCAAGTTCAAATGAATCCTATCCTTTGTGAAATGTTAGGTTTCCTTTGACCGGAACCTAAACTGATGAAAAATATACAACTTTTTCAAAATGATCAGAAGCTTTACACTTTTCAAAACGTGTTCAGAGGGTTTACAGCCCTCTGTAATACACAGTATCCTGTAATATAGGTTACTGAGAGTTATAACTGGAGTTAATGGCTGTGATTATTAATCAAGGAGTACCTAGAGAGCACCTACTGTGTGCACAACACTTCTCATATGAGGAAGCTCTGTGAAGGTAGAGGGAAAGGTTTAACAAATCAATAAAAGATATCCCTCAGGGAACCTACAATCTATCCTCTTGAAAGAAACTGGCATACATGAAGTGAAACAAAGATTCAAATTAATCTTAGAATACATTAGCAGTACTCAGAAGTAATAAAACTGAATCAAAATTTTTTCAAAGGATTAACCCTCAGCCTTTAACTCTATCTGACCCGCTTCCCCCACATGCCAATTAGAGTTCAAAGAACAAATTCATATACTTCATTTATGGATCCATTGAACCTTGGGCATGGTGATAAATCCTTCATAAGTCAGAAAGATAGCTATATTTATTCTTAAAATTAACTAATTTGCACACTGAAGTTAAGTGATTTGCTTAAAGACAATTCATTGGAATGTCTGATAAAAATCCGTAACTCCATTTCACATTTCACATCACTGACTTGTTTTCCCATTTTAAGGTTTAGTGTGTAGAAATGCTCACGTGCCAACAAAGACTATTTTAAAAATTCTGACACAAACAAGTTCACATATCTACAGGGAGACCAAAAAAAAAAAAAAAAATCAATAAAATATTTAGAAAATCTCATGATGAGAAAAGAGTTCCCCAAACATTACTCTGAACAGAATAAATAGCGGAATTTTATAGGGAGGATTTTTCTTCTTTTATGTAGTCTCTGAAAACAGACTTACATTTACTTAACAGTTGTTTTAGTGAACCAAGCAATACAGAAAGTAAACACACCCAACATTCAAACTGGTTGGCTGAATCTAGTGTTTAAATTCAGCTCTTCGCTTAAGTGATTTTATGAATATATGTGTATACACCACACACACACACACACACACACACACATTTTGGTTCTGTAACAGTGAGCTGTCTCAGACTGTCCACAGAACATTCAGCAAGCTACCTATAGCCACTGGGAAATACAATTTTACAAGTTTTTAAAAATAAAGAAATTATAAGAACAAAGGAGTTTTACAGTAAGCATCTTTGAAAGGACTAATGTTAAAATGATAATCAAGGCAAGACAATTCTAAAGGTGACTTTTCCAAGCATATTATGAAATAATCATCATTATAACACACATGATTTTATTTTTAAAATATTGAGATTGGCTTTATTCATTGGGCAGCAAATAGCAGTAATATGCTACAATTAGTATTAATACAGAAAATAGAACACAAATGGTCTAATTAGGACTTAAATGTCCCTTTTATCTACTATGATTTAAACTATTCAAACACTTCATGTTTTCCTGGGCCAGTTAACAGTATTTAATATTTTTGTAGCTAGGATGTAAAAAAGTCATTTTCACAATTCCTTATTTTCAGTATTAGATCCTATTGTAATTTTGCTGGATCTAAAACTATCTTAAGGAACCCAAATAACACAAAACTTTGGGGATAGAAATTAGCATAATTTATAGAATTCAATTTTTGGTAATTATAATTCTCACTTAAACCTAAACTAAATATGCCAGACTATAATTATGTTCAAATTTGCATCATAAAAATTATCCCCATTTTGCTCATGGCATCTTAAAATATCTAATAAGAGATCTTAAACTTTTAAGTTTGAGTCAAGAGGCCTTACTTTCACAGCCTTTGGGAAGAAAAGACTTATGCATTAAGCACAGTTATTCAGTCTCTTGGGAAAGTGAAGATGGGCCCATTATTTCTTCACTACCGTGTTTTCCCGAAAATAAGACCTAGCCGGACCGTGAGCTCTAATGCGTCTTTTGGAGCAAAAGTTAATATAAGACCCAGTATTATATTATATTATATTGTATTGTATTGTATTGTATTGTATTGTATTGTATTGTATTGTATTATATTATATTATACCCGGTATTACATTATATTTATTATGTTATATATTATGTTACGTTATGTTATGTTATATAAAACCCTGTCTTATATTAAAATAAGACCAGGTCTTATATTAATTTTTGCTCCAAAAGATGCATTAGAGCTGATGGTCCGTCTAGGTCTTATTTTTGGGGAAACACGGTATATGATGTGAAGGATTTGTACTATAATCTTTGGGTATCCCTAAGTCACATTGCAATTAATGAGTGCTGAGTGAGACAGCAGATATAAAAGATTAATGCTTTCTTTGGAGAGTAACCTTAAGCAAAGCAGGTCATGCTTTAGGACAAAGGTAATGGGAACCAAAGACACAAAAGGCTGAAATGCTTTAAAGCTGGGTCCTTGTAAAGAAGCACTGCTTTGCTACCTATTTTTAAATGATAAAGATGAGACAATCTGAAGGCAATGAGAACTCATCTTTCAGCCCTTTGAGTTGTTAATTGATTCTAAAAAAATCCTACGATCAAATTTTTATTGTTATTCTTATTATTATTAGTTTGGGATGCAAAAAGAAAACATCCAGGAAATACTATTCAGTGTAAGGGGTCTGTTTAACTAAATTTTTTGCTACTTGATATCATTAAATTAGCCAGTTGATGTGAGTAAACTTGCAAAGTGGATTATTTATCTTCATCTTTGGGACAGTAGGTGGATATAATGTGGGATATATATTGGTCATGAAATAGATGAGTCTAGATGTGCAGGGCTGGCACATCGTCAAAGCACACGAGGTGTTTCTTACAAAAAAACATACGAATATATCTCCGGTTGAGTAAAATATTCACGTTAATACTGGAATAAGGCAGAAGAGCTCTGGCTGACATCCCATCTGTTCTTATGAATTAAATTTAGAAATCATATGTAATATAGACATTTCTGTCTGAATATCATAAAACCCTGACATATCCAGGCTTTCATTAGAAAGCTCCACGATGTGACTTGAATAACAATCTGTCTTAGCTAATTAGTATTTTCAGTTTAGCATATTCACTTCCAGACATATTGCTGTTTGCACATGGTAATTTAGGTAAACAGATACCATCCACAGCTGCATCAATTAACACTGCTAATCAAAACTGAATTCAGGTAATTAGGCACATTTATGCAAAAAATGTATAATTTTGGAGAAAGCTAGATTCTTCAGTAATATGTCAATAAGTAAAAAATCTCCTTTTGCTTATGAAGATGAAGAATAAGGGGAGAGAAATCATCATTAATATATACATCATGCAGAGTGGAAATTCCTAAATTAAATCTCAAACTTTAATTGGCCTGTATTTTCAGAAATTGGATCATATTTTCATAAATGTTTTCCTCAATGTTTCCACATAGTAAAGTTGATTCACATCTGTCTAAGGGTTTAATCATCCTCAAGCGGGACTCAAATGGTTAATGAATTCTTAAGTATTTATATAATTAGAAGAGATGTTGGTCAAACTTGCTCTTCCATCTTGTCTAGCATCTCTTAGGGAAAACGCTCACAGTGTGTCATGTTTTATTACACATTTTAATTTTCTCGGCTGCAAAGTACTTTCATTTGCAGTTAGACTCACAATAGTAATTTCTTATTTTCCTACAAATACTCATAAGTTTCCCTGATTCTATACAATGCCCTGTAGTTGCTTTTACATTCATTTCAAAATGAATACTGTGAATTATTTTTCACGTTTCCTACTAATATAAAGCAATCTGATACTTTTGATTAAATATTTTTATCAATGCATAACTAGTTTAAATGTTGTTAAGTTATAAGTGACTAACTAGTGACTAACAATTCCGGGTGCGGAGAGATTGCGAGGCCTAGAGTTCAAGCTAAAGTAGAAGAAAATATTGGGCCATTTTTAAAAGCATTCTGATGTAGATATGGGAGTGTATCTATATACACGCATATCTACATCTGCATATCTATATCTACGTTTATCTATCTATCATCTACATTTTAACTTCTTTTGGTCGTCAGACTTTGAAGTTTGGATTTATTTCTTAGTGCAAACACCAGACCTTTATAATGAAGGGATGAGTCCAGTGTCCTAGCTTTATATTAATGGTAATAGTACCTTTGAAAACAATTTAACAAACATTTCCTCAGTATCCACCATGTATCGGGCACTCTTTTAGGCTGTGTGGGTAAATACAAAGATGGATTTAGACTTATCACACTCTCTGATACAAGCCCAGAGAGTCTACAGACCAAAAGAATCAAATTTCAAAAGGTGGACCCAGTCTCCAAGTGAGAATGTATCTATCAATTCCAAACTTTTGGAACCTCCTAGGCTAATTTTGCAGAGGTTTACTTTTTGTCTAACCTTGGTTAATTCTTTCATTCTCATAAAAGTCAGGAAATGGGAATGAAGATTATTTTGCTAAGTAGAATATCTTTTTTGCATGTTGCAGTAATTACATACAACTTGTAGGTTTATTTTTTACATTTATCAAAAAACGTTTTTTCCACATATTCCTTAAACACATTTGTACAAACAATTGGACAATTCCCTATGGAATATAAATCTAACTCTGTGCTCATATCTAGTTTCAAAGCAGGAATGATAAAATATGGAGGCACATTTATCAGTGGGTTGTCAAACCACTCAACCAATGAAAAGTGTATGAGGTGAGATGGAGATACCTCTGATTTTGTCTGTGAAACAGATTTATGGATTTTAAATGACAGGGAGGTAAACACAAACATTTCAAAGACAATTTTTAAAAGATCCTAATGACTGGTTTTCAAAGACCTAAATGATAACTATTTGGAGAGGACAATTTCTAAGGTCCATGAAATGAGCCAACTAAGTAAAGTAAATGTGCCAGTGAGTAATCTTTGACTTTCTAAACCGCATCTTCTCTTAGTCCCTCAGAAGTCAACCAGGGGAGAATTAATTCTTTCATTTTACTTCCTGCATTTTAGTAAATTGCTTTGTATAGAGAAAAGTGTTTTAATTCATCAAAAATCCTGTGCAAATAATCCCCGAGTTTGAGCAAAGTGGAATGCTATGTACATCACAATGATTTGTCTGATAAAGAAGGTCTTGAAATATGGCACCAGCTTCCAACCCAAGTGGGGCCACTGACTAGCTGTCTGACTTCTGGCAAATCACTCTATACCCTGAGTCTCACTTTCTGGTCCATAAGATGTGGCTCACAGAACCAACTCACAGGGTTGGAAAGAGTACCTGAACCACAGGAGGCGCTCAATAAATACTAGTTGAAAGTGAACAAAGATCAATCAGCAATGGCTCCAGAAATACTAATGCTGAAGGCATTTAAGTCAAAGTTATCTTATAAAACAGTTCTCCAGATTCCAAAGTAATATGTAGAGGTGATGTGATCATTTTAATACAGTTAGCATGAAATGCCACACATCACTACATTACATTACGTAGGCTTCCAATTCAATTGAAGACTAATGCTAGGGAACCGGTCTTCACAATTAGCTGGAAAGATAATATCAGAGCATTTATTGTCTCAAGTATTTTTATTATTTGTCAAACAAATTACAAGAAATAATTCATTTGACCGATATTAACCAAACAATTTTATTCTAGAATTATTAGCTGCTAAAGAGAATAATATCTTGAGAAATTCATAGGGGACTACTTTTTGACTATTAATGATTTGTAAAGCCCTAAAAATCCTTGAATTTGCCGGTTGTTATCTCTCTTTAGCTCAGCACAATAAAATTGCTCATGGTAGGCCTACTCTAAAATTTAGTGGAATTAAATTCAATTGTTGACTCACAAATAATATGCAATGAATAAAATGACACCACTGGTCACTTTTTAAGCAGCCTGCTTTTTTGAACAGAAGGACTCCAACTAAACTGTGTGGTCCATAAAAATATCAAACAGATTAAATTGGGCTTGTTAAAGGCAAAGAATGTTATTTCACAAATATAAGAGACAATGTCAGGTCTGGGACTGGATGGATTAGAGGATAGATTGCCAGAAACAAAGGTAACAAAGAAATGAAAATGTCTTCTAAGCACACTGAAGCAAAACAAATGATTGGATTTGGGATTTAACAAAATATAATCTTATTTGTCTTTGTTCTTTCACCAATTCTTTTTTTCTAAACTATGACAATATGAATTTCCCCTTCTTGAGCCAAGATTTTCTGTTATGGAAGCGATTGCTGATAATTAATAGCAATACAGAGAAGGATGTTATCAGTAGTTTGGCACATTAGCTTTTTATCCTTAGAGAATGTTGTATTTACAATAAATTTTAATGCCAAAATTATTTTCATTTCTTTCTGGTAAAAGTAAATCAAATTAGAGAAAATTATTGAATTATATCTGAAGAATTAATACTGCTTATTTTAGGGATTTAATTTAGCAGTAGTGTTTATTTTTGAGTGAAAATTATCTTTAATAAGACAACAAGTATTATCTGAGAACAACTGGATTTTTTTTTCAAGTTTGATAATTCAATGTACCAAAACTAAAGCTAATAATTTATACCGTCTCAGAACAACATATTTGTTTACAATTTGTAGTTAAATACTAGTCCCAAAATTAAAAATTAGGAAATTATCCTGATATCAAACAGATCTTAGTTAAATTAGACATATTATTAATCAATGCTGGAAGCTATTATCCAGCTCTCTGGACGATGTCGCTGTCACTTTGCTAGCTGAATAATCTGTCACTCTATCAAAAGTTTCTCATCTTTGACTTTCTTCATACGTCTGGAGTAGAAACCTATCTTTCAAAAGAATGTTAAAAGAGCACATGAAAAGCTTGTGCAAAAATAAACTCTAGTACCTCGGGCTTCTTAATTTTTATACTGTAATACCTTTGACTTTTCTACCTTGACACATTCAGCATGAATTCTTTGATGAAAAGAGAGAGAAATAAATTACACATGGAATGAAGAGAACCTTTATTATCATTTTAATAGCCCGCAGACACATAAAAGGCAGCTGTGTTCACTACATGGTGGGACCTAAATCTAAAAATATTCACCGACTTAGCAATAAAAAAATGTAATATGATATGAAAAATAGAAACCATTTTTTTGAAGCGATGTGAATATGCAACTTTTCGAGGCTTCAAGAAAATTTAATGAAGAAAAATAAAATGAAACCATTAAACGACTTTGTAAATAACTAGAGTTTGCTCTTCCTATGACATTTTTTAACTTAATGGAAATACTGAATATATCCATAAACTATCAGAGATCATAGGGAATGAAACACCAGCCATCAGAAATAATCAACTTTTACGAACAGCTTCATAAGCAATCGTACAAAACAGCTTTCCCCCACACACCATTTTTAGGAAAAGGCATACAGATTAAACCTGGATAAAATATGCAGCTTTGGTGGTTGGCATTGGATTGGAATGTTATTTATTTCTAACCTTTTTCAGGATATTCCTAGATTGCTTTCTATTGAGATCATGCATTTTCAGTGTGTGGAGATTGACTTCAGGCTCCCTGCTTTTGTTGGGTGGTGGTTTTGATGTTTTGAATGGGGGAGGGAGTGATGCCTGGGACTCTTCCCACGTGCTCCCAATTATCTGTACATTATTCTATATTCTCTGCCACCGAGATGCTCTTGCCAGAGCTATGATCTTTCCAAAGCAGCATCCCATTCAGACGTGCACGAATGAAAATTAAAATAGGAGGGTTTTTTATTATTATTATTTGAATGACATACGACCTGTTCAATGTTTGCATTTAAATTGCCCAGAATAATTCAGCTCTGGCTTTTAATTTCAGAAGGGTTAATCACCCTAACAAAGGTCAATCAAACTTTAATCTTCAATAAAATTGCTACAGCCCCAATCACTTGCAGGACATTTATTACATTCCTATTTCCATGAGAAAGAATGCATTGCTTTCATTATGCACCACTAATCTTCTAACTCTTTACATTAGCACATTTTACCAAAAAATATTAATTCCTTTGAAACTCTGACAAGAGTTCATTTCTACACATATCAGGAGATAATCCTGTCTAAAAGAATGGGTGCATCAGCTGTGAACCACTTTACCCACCCGTTCTAATCCTCATAGACCTTTGCTACTCCAACTGAGTTCTTACAATAGCAAATCTCAATTACACAAAATATTATGGAGGTTTAGATTAAAACAACATTATATTAATTTGGAACTTAATCTTCCCTATTGTCTGTGATTATGCCATTCATCTATGTGTTTCTGTCCATAATGTTTACTGCGTACAAAACTTATTGATTCAGAGGAAGCAAATGTTAAGCATATTTGAATAGCAGTAGGAAGACTTAAATTCATTAATTCATTCACTCGATAAATATATATTGAGTGCCTATTATGTGCCAGATACCAGGAGGGGAGAGAGATGCAAAGTCCAAGAATAAAAAAGGTCTCTGTCATGAAAATGAAATTCTCTTCTGCAAATGATGTCCAGAATATAATAAAATAATGATTTAAACCTTCACTTTCAGCTTGTCGTATCACCGTCATTAAATTTTAGAGAAGATTAAAGCAATGTAAGCAAAATTTAAGCAAAATTTCAATAAGCAGTTTTTAAAAAATTATCTGGATACTTAAAGGCTTAAATATTCATAACAGCTATATACAATGTCAGAGAGGTAGCAGATTGGTGGAGGGGGGTTACCACTTTGTGAGGGGTGTAAATGTCTAATTATTACATTGTTTTGTACACCTGAAACTAATACAAAAATAAAATTCATAATCCCATAAAATGATTCACTGCTTTTATAATTTGAGAATAGGAAATTTGATTGTCAAATTTTAAAATGAGTATACTCAGAATATCTAACCTCCCATGGTTAGGAATAAAACCACGAGAAAGCTTAAATGGCCTTATTAAAAATATACATGCTGTGAATTAATTTGTTTCGAAAATGTTATTTCATGATGTTTAAAAACTGCTATTAACACAAAAGACAAACAGCAATGGGCAGAAAACAAATTACTGCTTTTTTTTTTCCTATTATACAGTGGCCTGGATGACCATATAGGGAAAATAAAAGAACCTTACCGTATGTCTCCAATTACATAGAAAATTGATTGCCTTGGTATTATAGCTCTGGTGTGACACAGCATAAATAACCCAAACTTTGCCTTCTGCATATTTTTTGAGATGCCTTCCTCTCTCTGTACTCAGAGGAAACGCACAAGCGTATACACACAGGCACATGTCTCTCCCCACCCACCCCCCCATCAATATTCTCATTCATTCATTAGCAATATGTGATGACTATAATTGGGGAAATTCCCCAGAGCTTGGATATTCAATCAAGCAAAGCAAATCACAGTGAAAACAAAGTACAGGTATAACAATCAATGGCCAGAATGACACTGGGGAATAGCACATAATTTCAAGAAATACCGGTCTTCTTAAATGTTGTTAAAAGCCCCAATTACTGTGTTTAATTAAAATCAAGACTTCAGCCATCACTTCCCCTACTCTGAGCATTTCTTGAAACTAAAATAGAACCTCTATCTTTTCTATAACTATGCTTGCTTTTTTCACTCCTATAACTAGGTTGACACAATAGAATAAAGCAGAGCAATGGCTTTTACATTGTTGAGCAAAATAAACCCAACGCTACACAATATAAGTGTTCAACTGACATTTGTTACCAAATAGTTATTCTGAAACCTGATAAAGATTAGCTAGACACAACAGACAAAACATTGCTTTATATTTCATCTCGGAACCGAAAGCTACTCCATTATATTTCTGAATTTCCAGATTTGGAAAAAAAAAAAAAACTTTCAGAAAATATGCTTGAACAAGAAACATACAGATCTTTCTATAAATCATTTTGGTCACGAAACAAAAAAGAATCCACCAACCATCAAACAAAAACCTTAATAAGAAAACCCAGGATGTGGAATTATGAAAGAAACATACCTTTGGCCGAACAAGTTCACGATTTCTCATCTTGCCTTATACAGTTTTGCCGTTCCACCTTGAGCAAAAGTCGACTCCGTGTCCCTTGTGATCTTTGTGACAATGCCATCATATCATTGGCAAATTTTTTTATTAAACTTTGCGAATGTAGTAGCAACTTTGTTAATTATGATATTAGCCAGCTGGTGGGTACAATCAGTCAACCGCTGTAAGGAAGCCAGACAAAAAGACATCTAATCATTGCAACCAGAGCAGATAAATTTTGTTCCTTTCTTATACGTGTCACGGATTCTATCCCTTCTGACCCTCTCCTCAGCCATCGACTGTCAAATTTAGATTCTTCAAGCTCCCAGCTTCCCTTTATCCCTGCCTTAGATCTGAAACTCCTGGTTATCAGGAAGACACGCGTCACCAGCTGTCTCAGAGCAGGAAAGCAATCAGGTGAATACTACTTATTATCTTGCATTGCTTTGTGAGCAGTGACAAGATTGATTTGGGACCAAGAATACATTCAGCTCTCAGACATGTAGTTCCTAGGGTCTGAGTTCAAACGGTAGGGTATGTGCAAAGTTGTAATAGGGAGGACTTCAATCCCAGTGCTACGGCTGTGGGATATTAAAAATTTAAGGAGACTTTAAAAAAAATCTATCAGAGTTCCTTTCTCAGATGCCTTTGCATTTTCTTTTCCACCTCTGTGCTCCCTTAGTAACGTACAAGGGCAGACTGTTACCCAAAGGAGCAAGCTTTATGGCTAAGTAGCCTTACATCAACCCACGGAAGTGATATTATGACATTATTAAGTTGTCTCCACCTATCCCTTTCTCAGCAAGAACAGTACTCTATAAATTCCAATTCTATAAATTCCAATTTCTGGAACGTATCCTCACATAAAAGTTCAAATCACATTTATACAGAATAATATGAGAAACTAATTTGGGCGTCTCAGTTAAGAATCGCTCAGACAACTTTGTATTGAGAGACAGACATCCGTCTTTACATCCTAAAACAAATTTTCCCTTCAAAAAAAAAAAAATCAGTCCATTGAAATCATATAAAAGTGTGTTATCTATCAATCAATCCATAGGTAGATACACACACATACATATGATCAATTTACTGAAACTTAAATCCATATCAGATAACATGCATAACATTCCTATAAAATGATATAATATTTCTGAAACATTCAGTTAATCAGTAAAAAGCTTGATCTGCATGGAAAGACATTAAATCAACAGATTATTTACTGACGAATATTTTTCCCCATTGAAACGTTTAAGCACCAGTGAAGTAAAAATTGAGCACTGCAGAGTTTAAAAAAGAGTAATATACAATATGATAATAAAGTTATATCCATCAGCAAATGAGTAGGTCTTTCTGGGGTGGAAGAGTTTAGGGAAAAGTTAAAATGCAATTTTGAAGTGCATTTTACATAAGAAATCTATATATTTGGCACCCTAACGGGACCCAAATAGTTATCTCTACCTGTGAAATTTGCAGTTATAGTTCAGTGTGTGAATACATCGTGGTATATACCCTAAATTCACATTTTATTTTCACATGAGGATGTTCCTGTAATGAGGGTCCCAAGTCCCTGCACTTGGTTTATTTAGCCTAACGTGAGAAAAACATAAACATGTTTAGATGCAATGTAAGACATATGTAATAGGGTTAAGATGATTTAGGGATTCCCAAAACTATAGAGCAAAATACTTTCATCCTAGGAAGATAAAAAGGTTTCTTAAATCCCACCAGCACAGAGACGGGAGGGGAAAAATAGTTTCAAGAATTCTTAGAAATTATATATACACATATCGCGTGCTGAAAGTAAGATATTCTTTATCCTTTATGTCTTGGGCTAATAGTAGGGATTGAACCAGATTCCATAAAAGCAAAAGAAGAAAGAAGTTAGAAATGTTTGAGGACAAGAGTGCGTTGTAGCACAATGACAAACACAAAAAATATTAGCTGTGACTCAGTAATGTTCTGCTGGAAAATGAGCTGTGTCCATCACATTCACAATCATAAACTAGGTGACAACCATGGGGCAAAACGCATAGTAGTTTCTCAAGAAATACATGTTGATGAAGAATGATACTTTTGTTGTATGCACCGGTCTCCTAAAATCCCAATTCACATACTTTTAAAATTAAATCATGCAATAAAAAAATCACGCTTTAGGCCTATGCTAATTACTATGTATTAATTACCATATAATCATTCAAACTACACCTTTAAAATACTGAAAAACAATTCATACCTAAAAATGACAAGAGTTCAAAAAAGACATTTACGATTACAAAATAAGTGTGTAAATCATGCTCACTATTTGCTCCTATAAAAATAATTCAAACTCAAAGTTAGAATGAATTTAAAAAGCTGTTTACTCTTGGACATAAGGACTTTTTTCCTAGGAAATTCAAAGAGAATATATTACTTACACAAAATTTTTCATTGTAGTAGTATCTAAAGAGAAAATGGAAACAAGCTAATAAGTCCTCAGTGAGGGAAATTATTAAATAAATTATAGCAATTACTCATATGCAGTCATTATGTGATAATGAGGATGATTGAGAAAAGCAACTTCTTATGACTATACTGAATGAAAAAAGCAGAATACAGAATTGTAGATATATTGTTTACTGAGTAATTACATTTGAACAAAGTTTGGAAGGGGAAATGCAAAATAGAAAATATGTGCTGTGGGATTAGAAAGTTCTTTTACAAAAGCATATCTTAGCGCCATTATAATTTTTAATTTCAAAAAACTTAGGAATAAAAGACCCCCATCTGTAAAATGGGAACAACACCAATAATAACACTATCTTCCTAAGAGGGTTTTGTATTAAACCTAATAATGCATATAAACCTTTCGCATGTTTCCTGACTTGCAGTAAATACTCATTATGTACCTTAGTTATTATCTTTACTATAATGACCAAATAAATAGTTCTGACATGTCTGTTTATACTAACTACATCTTTTACTTTTTCTATGAAACGTTACCCAAAAGTCACTGAATTAAACGAGCCAATATAGAACAAAGAAAACTCAGTATTTCGAACATAAAAGATAGGCACAGAAATATGGCCTAGATAATAAAATTGATTTACAAAATAAAACAACCAAAACAATCAACAGATACATGTGACTTCAGTTACAAATTATACTTTGCATAAGACTGATAATCCTTTATAATTTTATAAGACCTCTTAAAGAGACCTTATAAGGTCTTATAAAGAGAGCTCCAGTTTCAACTTGCCCATAAAGCAGGACTGCTGGAAACTGGAGCTGAGACAGGAGAAATTGACCTGGAAGAACTGACACCTTGAAGTAGCTCAGTGCTCTTCCTTTTATTTTCCTGCTGATTTCTGCTCCCAGTGGGCACAAATTCCAACTCAGAACAGAATCACCTAAGGCTGCTCTTTTTCTAGAACATGCATGCCAGTGCCACACATCACAATGGGTTGTTTATTATACGTATAAATACAAAGTATAGGTGTGGAATTTCGTAAAGGTGGAAGCAATCAGCAAGATCAAAGCATTCTAGGCTTGGAAACCATGTCCATGGAGAACCGCATGGAAGTACCCATTGTGGATCCATACAGACCACTAAGCCATACTCTGCTACAGATGCTTTAATAGATGTGCCACCAGTGGTCTTCCATTGGCCGTCGCAATAGCCCTTCCTAATCCTTCTGATCACTTGAGTGTGTTTCATTAAGTTTCACACGTGTATTTATTTCATCTCTGCCTTCCAGCCTGCTGGATGTAAATTCAAATGCCTAAATTCCTGTCCTTGTTATGCTGTGGTCTCTGGGGTCTGACATCCTGCTTCCATGCCATCCCTGGATCCCTGTTTATTAGCTCCTGCACTTTGGGCAAGTTATTAAACCTCTTTAAGACTCTGCTGGTAAAAAAACAACAACAGCTTGTAGTGCTATTATAAAGATTAAACAATGCATGTGAGTTGCTCAGTGCGTAGTAGGTATCCAATAAATGCTCTGTCATTGCTGAAGTAGCTATAGAATCACTGGGAAGCAGCCCGGCCCAGCAGTCAGGAACCAGGGATCCAGAATCGATCTTCTTGGGTCAATTCAGATCCTCGCTTTCTCACTTAAATAATTAACAATAATAGTAGCAATAACTTCCTCATAAGAATTAAACGACGACTGTAACATACTTACCACATAGTAAATAATGTTTACAATTATTAGTATTACTCTGCCTACTATGCTAATTGCTTATTTGTTCCTCATGGCTTAACTATTAGATAGTAACAATAAGTCAGGACTTTGTGAAGACCTGAGAATACATGTTTGACAATAGATGGACAGGCATCCTCCTTGCGTACTGCTTATAATAGCAAGAGACTGAGAATGATCTAAAAAGTCACCAAAGGTAACTGGTTAAATAAGGTGTTTTATATCCATAGTGTGTATTTTTTATCCATGTAGCCATAAAATGAATGACATAGGGACATGAAACTAATTCAATGACACATTTTAAGGGAAGGAAGAATGGTGCAGAACCATGTGTGTTATCATTTTGTTTAATAAGAATTTTGTATATAATATTTAGAGAAGCTCTCTGAAAAATACTCAAAAAACTGCCAACAACGGTTTATCAGAGAACCTGAGGCTTGGGGGACAAGAGTAGAGGGAGAACTATTCTTCACAGTATTTTCTTTGCTATTGCATGACTTTATGTGATTTCATGTATATATATATTTTTTTCTTTAAAAACACTAACAAATATAACAACTTAACATTTTTTTCATTATCCCTACTTGAATGTGCTATTGCTTATATTATATTTCAGTTTCTTTATAAGAAAGCCCAGACACCCTCTACTTTCCCATGCTAGTGGAGATGATTCACCATCTTATGTCCCCAGCTGATCCACAGGACACACTGCACTGTTTTTCTGCACCAAACATGACCTTGATACCTTCTGCTTCCAACTCTCATTGCAATGTTATTTTCAATTGCATTTGTTTCATGAGTTGATTTTCCTCACCCAACAAATGCCAAAATGTTGCTATTCCTACCTCATCTCCTTTCTCAAAGGATGTCTTCCTTAGAAAGGATTTAATTCAGCACATGAGAGACAAACTGCATTCTTAGATTCTGCACAATTCTAGAATCATTTCAAGGAAGGAGTCCTCTCTTCCTGTTCCAAATGTACAAATGTCGGTCCTCAGACAAGCAGTTCATTCTCAAGGCTAAGTTCCCTAGATGCCAGCAGGATGACCAAAGCCAAGGGCTTCTAATGGGCACAAGATATTACATAGCACACACTCCTAGTACATAATATAATAAATATGATACATTTTGAAGTGATAACCTTAAAGTTTGATGTGGGATTCAAACTTAAGATTTTCCTTATCTTTTCAAATATGCAAACTTTAGAACTCACTGCCAGTTGCAAATATTACCTAAACAAATGTCAATGGGTACCTTCATAGGAATTTTTCAAGTGTTACATTGTCTCGCTATTTGAAACAAATAGTCTTTTCTACTTTTAGAAGCTACAGCTACTGTGTTTCCCTGAAAATAAGACCTAGCGGGACAATTAGCTCTAATGTGTCTTTTGGAGCAAAAATTAACGTAAGACCTGGTATTATTTTATATTATATTATATCATATTATATATTATACCGGGTCTTATAGTAAAATAAGACAGGGTATTATATTATATTATATTATATTATATTATATTATATTATATTATATTATATTATATTATATTATGCCCGGTCTTACAGTAAAATAATACCAGGTCTTACATTAAGTTTTGCTCCAAAAGATGCATTAGAACTGATTGTCCGGCTAGGTCTTATTTTCAGGGAAACACGGCACCTGCCAGTCACAGCTAGTATACATCAGAATGCTTGGCTTTACCATAGGTTGATCTTAGGCAACCTGTGGCGTCTGTTGCCTCACCTGTAAAACAGCATTGAACTCACAGAGGAAAGATGATGATTAACTGGGTTAGCTAACATACTGCACACATGGCCAACACACGGGAGCACTTGGCAATGGGTGCTCTCATAAGCAACAGCATCGCGGTCATCATTCTTAATTTTGAACACCATCAGGTGGTCAGTCGCAGCTCTAGGGTATAAAAAAATGCTGGTTCTTTCCACTTGTTAATTTTTCTTTTCCAGAGCAAATGCTATCCATGAAATGAATACAAGTTCACACAGCTACTGGTAATACTAATCCTATATACCAGCACTCCTCAAACTTTCATGACCATGTAAATCACTTTGGGGTCTTGTGAAAATGCGGATTTTTGATTCAATAGGTCTGGGGTGGCACCTGGCTGACTCTCCACATTTCTAACAAGCTCTGAAGTGAGGCTTTTGTTGCTGGAAGTGGAGTTTCAAGCTTATACACCACCATGGACCTTAGAGGGTAAGAACAACATGCTTGTTCATGACACAATAAACATTAAACTACATGCTTATGTGAACAACTAAATTATAATTATTTTCTTCTCTCTATTATGCTTACCTTGCTGAATTGCACTTACTTTTCTCAGTCCTAAAATAAAATGCAAGTACACAATGAAAGTACAACTACAATTTCCTCTCTATCTTAAGTCTTGGTGGATACAAAAGCAAGGGGGGGAAAAGAAATCCAATTATATCATTCATAATGTAAGGGTCACATTTATGAAGACTTTTTAAGTGAAAAGGCAAAGATTTTAGCCTTGGGATATTTTAAAAGACTGGTAACTGCTTTTCTTTTTCTTTTTTCCCCTCTCCTTTTATAACACAAGCATATAGTCATAGTTCATAGTCATCCTGTTTGGCTCAACAACAAAATAGGGTATTAACAAAATCCTTTTTCTGTGATCTGTGTATTTCTCATGTGTAACTAAATATTCATATCTGTTTCTAAAACAACTACTTAAAGCTAACCGGTTTAATCATTAAGAATATTGTTACCCTCAGTAAGCTAATACGTATAGCCTAACTCTTAACAATTCTGGAAGTATTTGTTAAGCTTCCATTATTATTTCTATTGCTGTGAGCTAATTCCTTTGATTTATTTGAGGATAACTGGTGAAAAAAAATAATAGAATTTGAATATAGCAAAATAATACTCTAAATTCTAAAACCCAGCAGCCAGGCAAAAGCTTACTAGACGCTATATGGTCCAACTCAGTTTTGTTTTGTTTTTCAGGCTTCATTTGTTTATTTTTTTACTGGATTCAAGGTAAGAAAATATTTACAACACCACCACGTACCAAACACACACTCAAAATATTTTTGGGAAAAAAAATGTATTCATCAAACGACATTTACTATGTGCAATGAATGCACTTTGATATTCTTTCTCTTACCTTTTTCTTTTGTTTGTTTTTTTAACGCTGGTTATGATCTACTAAGTGGATTTCATCATCCACTAATGGGTCATTCAGACTTTTGAGTTTGAAAATAACAGCTTTGGGTAACTTTTGGGAGCTGACGCTGGTTTGATGGAAGTTTGTGGATGCAAGAGGTGTTTAAGAATTGAAGCTAAGTCTTGACAGTCATAGACCAAAGGCATGGTCAGAGAGCCCATAAAGGTTAATAGTTAGGAACCATAGCTCCACCAAGACACACCATATAAATGATTTCTCTCCTCCCTTCTCTTAGGATAATATAAGAAAATTACCTTTCACATTTAGGTAGAATAATGGAGTTCAAGTGAATTACTCAATTACTATTAGGAGGTAATAAGCAAGCAAGTTAAGAATGATTATGAGGCCCACCCCCCCTTCTCTCCCCCTGCTCTCAGTGGGAGCCCTACTCAACCACCTACAGGCATGGAGCATGAGGGGGGGCATTCTCGCAAGTCTTCCCTCCAACCCCCTCTCCCCCCCACTCCCCACCCCCGCAAAAGAATGATTATGGCTCAGAATTGATGAGCACAGGGAACTGTGCAGGTAGCAATTCAGCATATTTTAAATAAACTCTAATATGGTAAGCTGCATTGACCTAGGAGTTAGTTATATTAGTGAACCAAACAGGCATTATTCTAACTTAAACCAGAACTTTTAAGGACTTGAAAATCACACAAAAAAAACATGGAAATAAAATGAGATTTGGGTTTATGCTGATACCTATCATGAGGCAAAATCCTACCTTTCAGAAGTTCAAGCAGCACAGACTCATTCGAGACTAAGGGTATAGGCATTTTTTGTTGCCATTTTATAGAAGGGGCATAGCGATCAGGTAGGTATATGAGATAAGAAACTAAAGCAAAGTCAGGGAACCTAAATGAAGTGCATCGAAACCACATACCGTGTTTCCCCCCAAATAAGACCCAACCAGAAAATAAGCCCTAGCATGATTTTTCAGGATGACATCCCCTGAACATAAGCCCCAGTGCGTCTTTTGGAGCAAACCTTAATATAAAACCTGGTCTTATTTTCGGGGAAACACGGTATCTTAGCTTGTCTGGTTGTTAGGTCTTTTCTTTGCAATTGCAACATTAACAAACAAACAAACAGAAAGCACATCCCAGTGGGTACCAAGACACACAGACGGCTTGGAGGGGACTAATGCCATCTTTAGTGGGTCTCAGAGTAGTTGTGCCTGAAGGAGGATTGAATAACCTTTCATATTTCCTTCCTGCACAGTTATTCTCGGATTCCATATGGGAAGTACAAAAATAGTGAAAACAATCTCCCCAGTTCAGAGTAGGGTACATGCGGGTGCCTTTGAGAGATGCTTTTGAGTGAAAAGAAAGTTAGCTGGATATTTTCACAGCAGCAATATTTTACAGTTATGAATAAGGATCAAACTCCTTACATATTTTATCTCTAAAGGTTTTTAAGAAAAATGTTTATTCTGACAATTCACTAATATATTAATTATTAGTATATTTAGTGTCTATATGTTGGTACAAAGATATGTTTAATAGACTAGAAGGTCATATCACAGTATTCCTCCCCTTAAAGAAAGACCTTTCCAGAACTCTCTCAAAGGCCTCTGGCTCTTATAAAACATCAGTGTTTTGCTCAGTGGAAATTATTCTGACAGCTTTGACATTACATTATCATCACAAGATCATGGTACACTTCAAGACAAACCGGGATTCATGGGGAATTAAAAATAAAAAGAATTAATACAGGTCTCCAAAATACCAGATTAGACTATCAAAGGTTACTCAGATAAAAACTTGATATTTTCCAGGTGAATTAATCAAAACTTTATATGCTTCCATGTGGGTAAAGCAAACAATTCATGCTGTTCTCTCAACATCCCTCTACTCCTACCTCGCACAGGAACCTACACACTTCAATTTAAAGACTTGTTTAAAAAGAAATGATGTTATTTTAGCATCTTATGACCCAGAATGATTTCTCCATATGGATTAGTTCTGATTCTAACTGATTTTCTTGGCAACTCAGTCTTCCTCACTCCCATCAAAAAGAGGAATATTGTCCAGCAGTATCTCAATCGTTCTATGGTAAATTTTTCTAAGCAGGTTGTGTACCTTTTGCTCTGATATGGCCTATTAATAAGATATGAAGCTACCATATAACTTAATAAATTGCAAATGCTGGTCCTTCTTATTTTCTCTGCAACTCTGATTCTACAAAGCACATACACATTCACACTCACACACACAGATTTAAATACTTTCAAGTGTGGGGGTCCCTCGCAGAGTAACATAATTAGACTGCTTTGCGATTGTTTTTCAAGAAAGTTTACTATCACCGGGAAAAAAAAAAAAAAAGTCCAAAATAAAAAGTTTGTACCTGAGTTTTAAATAGCAATTTTTATTTGCTTGTATAGTTATCCATTTATTTTAAGAGCAGCATCTAGAATGGGAGTTTGGAAGACTATGCGTTAAGAGGAAAGATGAAACAGATGCAATACACAGTTAAGATCAAAGAGCCCCATCAATTCATTCTGAGTCAAAATCCAGCTGAGCCTCAGAACCCTGTCTGCATAATAAGAAAGGTTGACTAAAACATAAGGATTAAACAGATGAGCTGTCTCCTGTGGAGGCGTGGGAGAGAAGCCCCACTGAGACACTTGTAAAGACACTTTGGAAGTGCACACCTGCTCCTCCATAGTCAAACCTACAGGAGACGAGTCTGGCCAAAGACGTGCCACTAATGTACTAAATTGCTAGTTTTAAGAGAATGGAATATATGTCCAATGGACGTCTTTTTTATTTGTCATGATGTTTTCAGTCCAAGAAAATGACAAGTTAATAAATCACCTCCTTTTTTCCAAGGTGACTTGCCAAGTGCTTGCTGTTCAAAATTGAGAAAAAAATATAGTGCTAATTTTCCTATGTTGTGAAACAATATTAGAGACATGCCTACCTTATGATCAAAATGTTTTTCCCAATGAAGAATGCTTTTCTTGAGACAATCTTGAATACATTGGGAAATACATGCGGGTTTCATTTTCCATTCTCAGGAAATTATTATTTTTAGTAGCATGAAGTATATACCAATTTTTATGAACACCATGCCACCTTATAGTCATAGCCATGCTAAATTATATAATTTCGTTCTATATAGCAAGAATATAGAACAGGAATCAAATGCACTTAAAGTTCTGTGCCTGTGACAAATGTTACATTTATTCTACTGATCTCACCACCATGTTATGTTGTAGCTACTGATAAGAAATTATTCTGAACATAAAAACAATTTTCTTTTAAGAAAGCTAAGCAAGCTGGGCCTTTAGCAACATAGACCTACCGGGAAAAATTTGTATGGAGTTATAACACTAGATTTCAAATAAAATTTTAAAACTTTACCTTTTTTATGGATTCACTTTCTCAATCACTGCATGTAGGGTGGTTAAACTATGTGATAAATAGACCCAAGTATAAGGTAAGCATTAGGGGTTTTTTTGTTGTTTGTTTTGTTTTGTTTTTTGTTTAATTCACCAAAACAAGCAATCCAATTTGAAGTAAGAGCAATGGAGCCTCTCAGGAGTAGATCAAGTTGTAAAATGTCATGAAGTGGATTCATGGGGTTGAAGTGCAGTCTTTGACCTGCTCCCCAGCAGTCTAATTACATTATAACTCACTCACTCAACCAACACATTTCTATGGTGTTGATTAGGTGTACGGCACTATGCAAGATAGAGAATTTCATGCGAACCACAAGGAGCAATACTAAACCCTACGTGTCAAACGTTTGATGTGAATAAATGCTGTAGAACTGGACCACTGAGGGAGGAAAAAATGGAAGTGTTCATTGAAGAGGTAAAATTTTTTGATTTAGGACATGAGGGATAAGGTACAGACAGAGGTGAAGAGGAGGGAAGTGGTTTTCTTGGGGGAAAATACAGAGCTGGAGGAACCTATAAGCCAGTGTGAGAGACGGCATGTCATTCCATTTGGCTAGAATGCACAGAAACATGTGTGAAGTTAAAAATGTAAGAAAGTTCATTATGAGGAGTCTTTATCATACATTCATATTTCCCCCCCTAGTCTTTCTCAGGATGGAGTCAGGAGAAGCACCTGGCATTCCTACTGAAAACTCGGCTGATTCTACCCACAGCAGACATTGTGAATCAGAATCTTGAGGGGTGAGAACTGCGAAACAGGATTTTTGAACAAACTCACTAATTATGAAATGATATTTAGTCTTTTAGACACAACAGGGAACCTTTACAGTATTCAGGAAGAAGTAAACTGAAGGGTATGTTAGAAGGACTTTGGGAAGGGAGGGTTGGGGAGCAAGAAGAAAAAGTGGGCAGGAAGTCCAAATAAGAATTTCTTGTTGTAATCTGGGTGTGTGCTAATAATAATTACCTTTGCTCCAAATAAATATCAATATTTGCATTTCTCTCAAAAGCCGAAGCCCCAAATCTCATCAGAATTTCCTGTATATCAATATTCTATATGTTTTTAAGAACAACTTTGAAGTGCAACTTATTTCTGTAGGAAATTACTGTTACCTTAAAAAAAAAAACCTCTTTAAAGTACACTGTTCAACTTCAGATAACTCTAAGTACCCATTTTCAGAAGGTCTCACTTGATTCTAATCCTTCAGATAAATAAACATTAGTTTGGTTAATCCTTAGAGATATTAGTTAATCACCCATAAATACTATCATATTGGTTAAAAATTAAGAGAATAAGTAAGTCAGTGCTAGTGAAGGTACTGGGAAAAGAGGACTATTAATATCTATGTCTGAGAGTTCAAACTGATATACCACACTCTTTAACAACAACAACAAAAAAGTGCTTCTAAAAGTCTGGCTGAGAGAAATAACTGCAGAAGAGCGTGAGAATAAATAGATTGCATGAACACAACTGTGCATACGTGCACTCACACATACACATAGATGTTCATATAATCATTAATTTATAGAAGAAAGGCGGGGACAAGGGCGGCCAGATGGCTCAGTTGGTTAGAGCACGAGCCCTCAACAAGATTGCATGTTCAATTCCCACATGGCATGGTGGGCTGCACCCCCTGCAACTAAGATTGAAAACGGCGACTGGACTTGGAGCTGAGCTGCGCCCTCCACAACTAGATTGAAGGACAATGACTTGGAGCTGATGGGCCCTGGAGAAACACACCGTTCCCCAATATCCAATATTCCCCAATTAAAAACAAAAAACTTAGTTTTTTTTCTTTTTTTAAAAAAAGGTGGGGACAGTAAGGGAATAATTACATCAAGGTACACAGATCACAGAAAACTATGCAGTTATGGTCACAAATTCTGAAAATCTATGTGTTATTATGGAATAATACTCAAGATAATTTAAAAATCAAATTATAGAAAAATATGTATAGAATACTCCAATTTTATTGAAAAAAGCTATTTTTATATGTGTATTTATGTATATGTTTCTTTGTTTATAGAAGAAGCTCATTTAATAGTAGAAGATTTGAACAACAGAACAAGAAATGAGGGATCGGGCTTTCACATTTCAATTTACACATGTCTGTATCACTTACCTTTTTTAACAATGAGCAAAAACTTCTCTGTAACTTAAAAAAACTTAAAATTTTAACTTTGAAGTAGATATAAATTGTATTTACTGTTTTAGAAATCTATTAAATGTTTGCCATGTATTTTAATTTAACCTGTGAAAACAGTGTCACTTTACAAGATGGTGTGGAGGGGAAGCTGGCTTCCTTTCATTCTGATTCATGAATTCTTAAAATTAATGGTATTGCAGCCTTTAAAAATTATTCAGAAAAGTTAAAGATGTACATCTTGACTTCTACTTTACAAAAACATTTCTAGTGTAATTAATCTATTTTTCCATTTGATGAATGAAACTTTATATTTACGTCTTTAAAGAGCAGAGTCTGAAATAAATACTTATGTATAATATTAGAGTTTAAAGACTAAACTATGTAATTATGCTACTTGATTATTCATTAGATACCTTTCATGAGCCCACTTTCACTCGTTATCTGATTTAATACGATTAAATACTTGGTTTCCATAAAATATCGTAACTTATAATATATGGGAATGCTACATATGAATACTTATTTTACATTAAAGTTTAATAGCAATTCATTTTCAAAATGACATCCAACAGATGCTATTTTAGTCACTAACTTGATACTAGGTAAAAGATTTTTTTTTCTACACCAACAGAGCAATTTTATAAAATTAACATAAAACTACTTTGTGTTTTTTAAAAGTCAGAACATTTCTTTTAACTTTTAAGCATTATAGAAAAAAACACATAACTTCAACATATAGTTAGGTAGATTTATGTATTTCCCTAGTTTCAGTATTCAATAGCAATTGGCTCTAATCTAAGTTCTAGCTTTACTCCAACTTTTAAAAATATGAAGGGAAAAGTAAAATATAAAATAGTTATGGTGTAAATTAAATCACATTTTCATATATTTAATAGCACCAATGGAACATATGTATCCTCCGCTGGCTGTATATGTTACAGTGAAAGGAACAGTATTACCAAGCCTATTCACATAGGAAATAGTAAGGAGAAAATGATTCGCTGTAGTTTCATAGTGTTTGATAGCAACTAGCAAGTCCTACGGCTCTTATTTTATTTAACTAACTTTTAAGATCATGTTTTATAACTGTGAGACTACTTAAGCAAACATTAAATTCTGAGCAATACATTCTTTCCATAAATGTAAAATTCGAAATTTCAATAAAGTTAGAAAAAATAAGATAAAAAATTTTCTCTAAATGTACGATCAAAGGAAATAGTCAAGCAAAGGTATGTTAAAAGTGGAGATTTCATTTCTCCAATATGGATCAATGAGGTAGGACTTTTAGAAGCACTTTGAATCCAAAGCTGTAGTCAGGTTGATACAGAGAATATTGAGGAAGGACCAAAAATAATTTGCCAATAAGGATCTTATAGAAGAGACAAGGCACATACCTGTGAAACAATTAGAAAATATCATAAAATAACTGAATGTTACTATGTGGAGTACAATCATAGAACGGAAGAGTGGGCCACAAAAATAAGCATAATAATTTCTCTGGTATTTCCCAAATCCTTAGGTATGGTCATCCCCCCCCCCCCATAATTATAACCAACATGTAAGCACATATTTCAGAACACGTAAATATTTTCAACTTCATCACTGCTAGTTTTTTTCCCTCTCCCCGACCACACCCAGGATTTATCACCTGTAGCCATGTAAGAATTGCAAAAATTAGAAGTAAAAATGGTCAAGTTCCACGGCACATATTAGTACCTTAACAACATTGTTTGGAATGATGATTTTTATTTCTTTCTGCTATCAGGGAAACTTGTTTATTTATTTAACAAATACTATTACGTCCCTATGCTGTGCTAGGTACTATAATTGGCACAATGTTAGGTGATGGGATAGAAGATGAACAAATGGATAAGGTCTCTAAACAGATATAAGCTGCTTTTAAAGTTGTTGCTTTTTTCCGAGAAAGTAATTCTATAATTTTCCCTAGTAATGTTTTCCGGGTCCACCGTAGCTATTTTAATACCTTAAAATACTTACATTTTGTTTCTTATTTCAATTTGCTCTCAAAAAAAAATAAAAAAATAGCGTACACCCTTTATATACATGAAGCTTATGACATGTATGCATGTTTTGTGTTTGTTTAACACCTTTTAGGTTATAAAGTTAAAGCTACTGGACAACAAGGAAGAATGATAAAACAACATACTAACATTTGTTCTAGGTAAGGCCTTATTGTAAAAAGCTTAGAATGAAAAGGAAACCAGTTCAATTTTAAATTGAGGCTATGTAAATTATATCAGAAACATAGACGGCTCCCCACAGACTACGTGATATTTCACATTTAGTTGTCAACGACCATGATTTACTTTTGTCCTGACTTAACTGAACAATGTCTTTCAGTATAAATAGTATCACACAACATGCCCAGGTGTGCTGGGGGCTAAGTCATAGCTTTAGGTTTGAAAACAATTACTATTAACTTTTTTTAAGGTTTCACAAAATCAGCAGGCCCAAAGTATTGAAACTAATCTTAACTCCTCCCAGTGTTTGTGCAGCTGCAGAATACAACTTTTCATTTTTTCTCAAAATGCTTCTACTTCATCAGCAACAGGAGAGTTTACTACATTATTAATTCAAATGATTTTTTAAAATTTTTGTTAAGTCCCAATGTTGTCTCAGTAAGATGAGCTTACTCTCTCCGTGTTCCATAAAATATAATCAATCTCTATTATAGTCATGAAAATGATATTTGTCACTTGCTGAGAAGAAAAGAAAAATCAATATATCTTCCAAGGCTGGACAGGCATTTAATGCAATGAATTGAAGTCTGTTAGAGAAATTTAGCTTGCCAGGGGTTTCGGAGAAGCTAATCAAAATCCAGAAAATTCACAGAATGTTGGCCAATAAAATGTATAGTTAGGCCATAGAAATTAATATTTGGGCATCAGAATAACCTGTCATCTTCAATCCTGGCAAGTAAATGGATTTAGACAGGCAAATCTCCAAGGGGTTACCATTTTAAAAACCAGAAGTGAAATCCATACACCAAGAAAAACACTTCTTGAATATGGCTGATAAATAAGAAAAACTTCATTCTCTTTTTCTATAAAATTTACTAGGTAGAGATCTGCTTGTAGAGTTGCAAAATTGTAAGAAACTTTAAAGGTGAGACACCTAAAGGGATATTGTCACTGGAACTATGTTGGCTCTGAGATTTTTTGTGGCTATAAATTATTGCAGTGGTTAACTATGGAGCAAAAATGGTCTCATAGAGTTGGAGACTCCAAGGCACAACTCGTCAGTCTCTCACTCAGAGAAGACGTCCCCTCCCCCTCCCCCACTCTGTTCTTCCAGCTTCTGGGAAGTTACCTTCAGCAAAGAAGAAGCTTGCCCCCACACAACCTCTTGTCTACAGAATAACTCTTCCAAAGAGAAAATTCTGTCTTGAGCTGGATTCTACTTTAAAAAAAAATGCTACTCTTTGATTCTAGTTCAACACTTGTAACAATACATAGTCACTCTGTTGCCTTTCCTTTGAATCAGCCGCTTCAGTGCTTGAAGTCAGCTATCATTTCCTCCAGGCCTTTTCTTTTCTAGACATAACCTACCTCATTCCTTCACCCATTTCTTCTAGCACACCATTTACAGTGCATGTGGTTTCAGAAAATCCATGGTGTTGTCTTCTCAAGACACTCCAATTTATCAATATCCCTTTTAATTTATATCACCAAAAAAAAAATAAACATAATAAAACACACATGTGCAATAAGCACAAACTCCATTAAGAGTCCTGGTTTACTGTAGTTGGAAACTGAAATATAAAAGTGAACTTCCTTTTTCTTTCTCTCTCACAGAAGCTTCAATGGATTTGTTATGGGTTGAGTTTATGATTAATTATTAGGATGGTGCAAAAGTAATTGCGGTTTTTGCAAATTTTAACCTTTTAAACCACAATTTCTTTTGCACCAACCTAATACAACAGAAGCTCTATGAAGGTAGGAATTCTTGTCTGTTTTGCTTACTGCTCCATCTTTATTTATTTTTATTGACTTTTTTTAGCAAGAGAAAATAACTAAATTTAATACATATATATATATGCGTAGGAACCCCACATAGTTGAGAGAATCAGAGGCCCCACATGCATGAGAGCACACAGTATGCGTTCAATATACATATTTGGTGAACCAATGTAAGAATAAAGCAGTCATATACTAAAGCTGTTAGATCTTTGCTTATTTGCACTGTTGATAAGCCAGGTTCCTTCCATTCTGTACTCATGAAACCGATATTTTAAAAATCTAAGTATAGGGCTTTGTATCTGCTGAATATGATCTTGGTTTATACCAAATGTTTGCAATAGCTAAAACTATATCCAAATGCATACACATGAACAAAAATTAACTGTAAAGCAATGGTTCTGGTTAGCCCAGGAGGATTAATGGATCTGAAGTGATTTTTTCACAGTCACATCCCATAGTTTTCAACTACAAAGTAAACATTCTATAAGTTAATTCATCCACTTATAATTCTATTGTAATTAGTTATCCCATTTACTTTTCAAAATGACACCTATCATTTCCTACTCGAGACAACTGAGGCATAGCAAAATTAATAACTTGTCCTGAGTCACACCATAAGTAAATTCCAGAGTCAGGATTCAAATTCATGTACAATAGGACCAAATCCTATATGTGTTTCACTGTCCCATGCTCTCCTTTCTAGAAAATCGAAAGATACTGTGAAAGGGAGAATAACGGCAAGAAATTCCTAAAGAGAGTCACTTTTAAATAATTTGTGTCTCACTGATAAAGTACGATTTCCCAGAGAGTTTATCCTAAGTTCCCAGAAACCATTCTCCTTAAGATAGTTTCCCTTCTATACTCTCCAGTTTCAAACAATTAGAGATCAAAATATTAAAAGAAATTTCAACTTTAAAATTTATGTCAAATTTTGAATTTTCATTTCTATAATCGAAGAAGCTGGTTGAGGTAGAAAACAATAACAGAGTTTAGTAGAGGAGAAACAAGGTCCCAGGTATGGACCCCATGTGAATACACTGACAAATCAACAACTACATTCAATTTCCAAAAATTGTGCATGAAAAAACAAACAAAGAAACAAACTCCAGTACATCCCCTGTTTAGTGGGAATGAGCCAAGATAGACTAGGGATAAACTGATTTTTTTTTTTTTTCAAATGACCATTTTCATGGGTGTCACATAGAGGGAACATGCATGACAATTGTTTGTATCACCCACCGGGTTTCTGGAAGTAACTCTTTATGTGATAAAAAGATCAAGGCAAATTTGACAAATAAATTCAAGCAACTGCCAATTTAGTGAAAATATTCCCCTCAAATAGGCTAACATTCTATTGAGAAAAATTGGATAATCACAATGTACCAATCTATTTAACTATCTTGAAAATTCAATTTCTTATTAAATAAAAGCACATGATAGTTCATCTTCATTTGCAGCAAAATCTGTGGATGCTCAATTCATTTCATGACTTGCTCAATTACAAAGTAAATAAGTGACTCATGGAAATTGTTTATTAGCTGGCAACAATGAAAACCAAAGATCTTATTTTCTCTCCAGCTTAACCTGCCTCTGTCTGGTTTCCATGAATAGGATTATTTAAAGCTTCCATCTATTGCTGGCATTGGTAGGAAATGTTTCTCATAGAAGTTTAACTGTAACTCACCAAAATTACAAAATTGCTTCATTTCTGAAGTCACCAGACAGAGCAAGTTAATTAAATGTATTTCTTTGGATCTAACATGGCAGACCACTACATCTTAAGAGAGCGCTATACCAAGTCTTCTGTGTATATGTTTCCTCCATTATAAATCTCAAAATGTAAGCATGCATATGTTAACTGATCTATTTACTAATTAACTTACTCAACAAACCTTTATTGATCACCCACTATGTGTGAAATACTATATTACATCGTGGGGATTTGAAGAAATAAGGCACAACTCCTTTTCTTTAGGTGGGTACAGTCTAGTGGGTAAGACATAAACATGAGCATAAAATTTCAACACAGTGGAGTAAAAATAGCATTACAGAGATCATTTAAGCTCACAGGTGTCACCAGTACCTGGAAATGTGAATATATTTATTCTAGAATATTCTGACCTTATTCAGTCTGTGTGTGTGTGTGTGTGTGTGTGTGTGTGTGTGTGTGTGTGTGTGTGTAGGGGTGGGTAGCAGTAAAAAAAAAAAAAAAAGGGAAAGGAAGCCGCAGAAGGTATACCATCTTAACTGTTTATCTAAGAGGATTTTATTATAAAGTGATATAAGGTGGTTTCTCTTACATGGTAGGCTCTCAGCCTGAACCTTAGAGGAAAGTACAGTGATTTTTTTTTATATTGAAGCCCTAAGTTATACAGTGACATATTTAAATGGTTGAGAGCAGAATCAGGCCAGCAAGTTCAGTATAGAGTCCACTATGTCACACCTCAGAGAATGTATTAATGAAAAAGCTTTTTATACTTGAAGGCAGACTTCAACAAATTTCTGTGACAGTAAATTAAAGGTTTGACTTAAGACAAATTCTATTCTGCTGGTGTCTTACAAGGGAGTCTTTATAAATAAATTTATAATTATCCCTTCTCAAAGGTCTATCTTTATCATCCCTCACTAACTAGAACGCAAGTGAGAATTCAAGCAATTACAAAGATAGCTGCTGAGACAAAGTAATGATGGTCTCCTGGTTAAAATTCTATTCAAAGGATGAACTTCCTGAGAATTCATTTTACTACAAAAACTCAATATAATTAAGCCAATGAGTCTGTGTTTCCTCTATTTATGCTGCCTTACACAAGGAAGAATTAAGTAGAGTACCTGATTCCTGTCTAAATATTTGTCTTCTTTTAAAGTTGACTTAGAATAAAGTCTTTCTACCAAAACCTCCAAAATTGTAGCAAAAAAAATAAAAGCATTAAGTCTTGGTTATTTAATGTCTGCCACCCTATATCACTACATTACCACTTTTACATTTGCCCCCACTGTCCTGTCATAGCTCTAGATCAATTTCTAACTCTGGGTAATTTAATAGATCTCTATTCCTGCTCCAAAGCTATTCAATGAAGCTGAAAAAACTTTCACCACTGGCCAGATGATGCCTTACAAAAGAATGACTTCGGAAAATCCTTCACTTTCACTTATGTCTCTGTTCTACCATGTTTCCCCGAAAATAAGACCAGGTCTTATATTCATTTTTGCTCCAAAAGACACATTAGGGCTTATGTTCAGGGGATGTCATCCTGAAAAATCATGCTAGGGCTTATTTTCTGGTTAGGTCTTATTTTCAGGGAAACACGGTAGTCCTCAGGGCAGCCGTTACAAATCTTTTCTCCTCTTCTCTTGTCAACTCTCAGCTGACTACGTTGCATCCTTCTTCCTAAAGAATAAGAGCTCAAGAAGTGGCAATCTCTTCATTTTACCAGTTGACAATTGCCCTTAGCTTCTTTCCCTCTCTCGGAGGAGAGTTATCCAGTTTCCATTCCCAGGTCTCGGTGCATGTTGTCCTTTTCCCCTCCACTGGGAGTTACTCCATTAGGTAATGTTTCTCTCTTTCGTTAGAAACATCTTTCCCTACAAATGTGCTCAACTCTCTTGCTTTCTCAAAAGCCTCCCTTCAATCCTACCACTGATTGTGGCTACCATTCTATTCCCCTCCTTTCCTTCAGCACCAAATGCATAGAAAATGGAGGCCGCCTACTATTACTGACTCTGTTTCCCCAACTCATATTCATTATTCCATAAACTATAACATGGTTTACATTGTCAATATTTCAGTATTTCTGAGATGACCGTAAAATTCCTTATTTCTGACCAAAGGCTGGTGTTTATTCTTCGTACTGCTTAGTGAAATTTGGGACCAGTAGGATTCTCTTCTGTTCAAAATTCATTTTTGCCTTCGTTTCCATGGTGTCACTCTTCCCTAAGTCTCCCTTGCTTCATTCTCTCCCCTTTGACAGACTCTTCCATTATACTCGTCCTTTAAATGTGAGCTATTATCGTTTTCCAAGTTTCCGTCTGTGGTACTTTTCTATGTTTTCATTCATTCTCCTAGATTAGAAGTTGAAAGGAAAGATGTTGTACTGCTCCATAAATACTATCTCCTCTATTCAACCTTCATACATTAAATTTATTGTGCATTTATCCTCTTGTTAAGGTGTAAGAAAATAAACGCTTTTCAAGAACCTAGATCTGACCATATTTTCTTTTCATCCTATTCAAAAATTTACAAGTCAAATTTTGAATTTTTTTTTTTTTTTGCAGTAAGAACTATATAAGTAGAAGTTTTCTTAAATTCATTTTAAATACTCTATCATGGCACTAATATCAAAACTTAAATCTAGCTCTGAAAATTTTCTGTGGATTACGTTGAAAACTCTAGAATAAAATTAAAAGTAATCTTAGTGAAACAGAAGCCACCTGTGCATTGTCCATTCCATTATCAAAATGCAGCAGTTGCTGCATACATCTTCTTTGTTAATGGGTAAGAAGAATGACAGAGTTAGTAATACATGTTATTGTCACCACATATATTTATGGTTTTCATGAAAGAAACCATTTGCAATTCACAGTAAGAAACTTGAAGTATTTATTACTGCTGAGGATAAGTGTTAATCTCAGTTAATATTCACTGTAAACCTTTTTAGTCTTTGTTGTTGTATCTGAGCATCTGTTCCCCAACAGTTGAAGAAATCTAAACACAGCCCTATGAAGCTTTCAATTTTTGTTTAAACTGTTGTGAAAACCCAAATTCTTTGCAAGCATTCATTCATTTAAGAAGATTTGCATTCATCACTGATTACCTCATTACTAAGTCATATTCTTAACTCAGAATTGCTTCCATGCTCACTTGTGATTCTGTAAGCATAATAGTAGAAGTATGTATATTTTTCTGATTGCTTTGTGAGTACCTTAAGGGAAACCATTACACTGATTTTGACTTAGACACCTCTAAATAATTTGTACACATCTGACAACTAAATTTCACTTACATCAAAGTATAAATCCCAGAGAGAAAAATGAGAACCTAGTATTTTCTAATTAAAATATTTGATAAGTCATCAACAGCAAGGTGAAATAAAAGTGAACATAGCAGGAAGATTAAAAGGAGAGGCTCTCAAACAGGGATGACCAAGATTTCCAGGAAGATAATCCTTCTTATATTACTTCCTTTACCATTCCCTCCTCTAATCATAGAAAGTCCAAGCCTCATTTTCTATGTTTCCAAAGGGTAGAACTCAGTATAGCAATAAGTGAAGAAAAATCATTCATTTTCCTTATCCTCACATCCTTGATATAAATCAAATTGAAGTCTGAAACCATATGTATTAGGATAACCAAGATATGGTGAAAATAAATATAAAAATAAATGTGACCCCTTTTAACCAATGAAATTTTTTCTAAGCCCTTCTTTTAGTTCATGTTTCTAAAAACAAAAACAAACAAAAAACAAGAATACAATACTTAGAGTCCTCCTTTACTGGTAACACAAAAGGCAAAGATAAAAGCTGAGGTTTTATAATATCATACCCCTTACACATGCAGGTTATTGTGCTAATAATACTTTTAGGGCCATATTTTATTATGAGAAAATGCTAACATAAAATAAGTGTATTTTAGGAAACAGTCATTAAAATTTGGATTAAACCTAGTTATTAAAGTGAGTGTGTCTGTGCATTCTTAATCAGGTATTTACATCTATTTTCAGTTGGCTTGAGATTTAATACAGTTTAGTAAGACAGAGTCATAATAATAAATGATTAACAAGATTCACATTTCTTGCTCTGCTGAAATAAATTTCTGGGAGTCCATTAAAAATAACTACAAGCTGTGCAATTGCATATCTATGGTATTAAAGACCTAAGAGGTGATAGCCAATAAAATTGGTTCAGAAGAGGCTCAGTTTGCATTGAGAAAAGCACAGAGCTGGCTCTTAGTAAGACCTAGAGAATAAAGAGTAGCACAGAAAGAAGGGATCAGGTGGAATGAGTGAAGAGAAAGACGATGCAAAGGCTAAGACTTCGAGTTTGATGCAAGTGATGGGAGCTACCGAAGTTCTTGAACAAGGGAATGACGTATTCAATACAGAAGTCAGTAAATATGTCTCTGAGGATTGCAATGGGTTTTATAGAAGGGAAAAATGATGAAAGAGTAAGAAGAATGACTTAGCAGCCTTGTGACAATGAACTTTAAGACTGCTATTTACATCATTCAGTATGCTAGCCTAGTATTCTGTCATCGTGCACCAAAGAATATGGCTTGCTTATGTGACAAATTGGCACTAATTTCAAATGATTAGGGATGCATTTACTCTCCCTTATTCATCTGAACCTAATACCACAATCCATAGGTTAGAGTTCACAGAAAGTTAGGGGTGTGTGGGGGGGGAGTTGTTTCACATTGACCCAGTCTCACTGTTGAATATTGGAACTAGTTACCGACCAGCTTCACATAAACATCTGAACTTGCAGCTTTAAAATTAGAAGCTCTTTAAAAATTTAGGAGCTAAAATTAGAAGACCTGGCATTGCTATGTCTATATTCTTATATATCAACACACTGTCTTTATCCTCAGACAGTGTGTGCCTTCTGCAGTTTGCCACAGTTCCCATTTCTCCATATCCTCGCATTGATTGAGCCCCTTTCACTATTACGGTGACCTGCCTGGCTCATTGGAGTTCACAATCTCAGATCTATATCTTTCTCCAAAACGGATTTACATTTTGAGATTTTCCCCAAATAGTTTCTCTAGCCATGTAAAGTACTAATACACAAAACCTATCTTCATATAAGCTGTATTGTTTACCAGGATTTTTCACACTTAACACAATCCACACAGTCACCCTACGTATATATCATTTCTGCAGTCTTACAGATATGAGAAAAGAAGTTGTGACAAACCAAGAGGCACACACAAGCTGACCTCTGGTAAATGTCTGAGTTGGCAATAGGCCTTAGGTCTGTTGTCTACTGGCAATTGGTCTTTCTGCTCCTCTGGGCTCCCAGGGCTATATACCCCCATTCTTGTATTCTGGGATTTAAGCAACAGGTCTATCCTATTATGACATCCAATCCTATCACTCACGTATGCTCAGCATTTTCTCCCACCCCACCCTATCTCTGGACTCCAAACTCTGCCCAATCTCAGCCTCTATTCCCTCCCAGCCAGCTTCAATTGATCCTTTAGTTCCCAATTGAAACCTCACTTCCTGAGGAAACTTTCTCAGACACACTCCAAGACTTTGACAAGATCTCCTTGTTAGTTACACGCATGCTGCCCCCTACTTACTCTGTTGTCACATACTTAACCCTACATGAACCAGACATGGGCCAGAAGGGTGACAGAATAGGAAACAAGTGTTTCTCATTCACTGTAGTGTCTCCAATCCCTAGTAGAACTGTGCTGGCACATGTAAAGTCATGATGCCAAGTTTGTGGTTTTGTTTTTAAAAATTGTGTTTTAAAAATGTATCAGTACAGCTTTAAGAAGTGAACAGCGACTGACATTTTTTGAGCACTTCCTATCAGCTTCTTCAGATGTCCAGATATCTTTATTCCTATTCAGAACTACAAGATTCTGGCTAGGAATAGAGTATGTGTCTGTACAAATATAGGACACTGGGATTCACTCTTGCCACTTTTTTGACATGTATAAGAATGTCACACTTCAGCTGACATTTACTGTAGTTTTGGTATTTATCAATGATACTTCTGTGTGGTCCCACCCAACGTCTAGTTTGCAGCCAAGGGTTGGGAGGCAGCCTATTTGGCTCACTTGGGCAATTTTTCTTGTTGTTCAACATTATCTTTTTTCTTTGTTGGCCTTTTTCAGTTTGTCAGTTAGCAATGCATAGTTACAGCCTTTATTCTTTAATGTGCTTATTTATTATTTAATTTTTATAAGCACCACACTTGTCTGCTGTTTAAAAATATCTTCTAATCTCTCTACGATTACTTACTAATTTTTATCATTTTTTTTAACAAAACCCTTCATTTTGTCAAGGTTCCCATAGCTAAAACTAAGTAAGCATTTGCTTATTGTTTTAAATTAAATGTTACCTTAGGTATGTCTTGTCTTGTATATTACAAGGCAAGGTTAAAGTCCTATTTAATAGTTAGTATCTCCTTAACTACTGATGGATTTTATCATAAGAAAAGAAGGAAACAAAAATCACCAGCAGATGCTGAGTTTTTTAAGCTAGAAGGAACCCATGGCAATCAATATGGCAAAAATAGTCCATAGGGAGGTACTGAAAGCACTCATAAAATTTTGCTTTTAACCACTCTAACTTTTAGCCTTTGTCCAGACACAAGGAATATGATGTGGAGAAGCAGAGAAACAATATGAAATATTCCATAAAAACAGTAATTCCACTGAGACTGAATAGGAGTCCCAAGACAACAGGTCATGAATGAAAAGAGTCCCAGGAAAGTCACATTGTACAAAATATTTCTACAAGCATTTACCATGACAGCTAAATTTAAAGCTCTTATTTTTCTAGATGTAGGCTGCATATCACCTATTTGGTGAAGCACTTCCTGACTCCACAGCCCAAGTTTGTCACTTCCTCTACATTCATAGTCCAGTCAGTCCCTTTGTTTATTATGGCAAGTGCTACAAGGTTCTAAATCTGTATCTCTATCCCTGCATCTCCCTACACAGGTTGGAAACTCTGAAGGTGGAATCAAGTTGCCACAAGTGTTTTTCCAAGATCTAGCAGTCCCCACAGGACCTACCACATAGTAGGTACACCATAAATGAATGACCAATGGATGCATGATTTCATGAAATTTGAACAATGGATTAGATACCAAGGTGGTGCATTGTGAATAACAAAACTGGAGCTACATGTGAATTTTAGGGTACTAAGGTCACCAATGGAATGGTCAGTGAAGGGCTCCTTTATAAGGACAAATATGGATCCTGTGCATTTTCTGCCTTTTTTTTTTTTTTTTTTTTTACCTCTACTGAATGCAGAGTAACTTTCACATTAATGTAACTAACATTTGTGATGCAATGATTGGCCCACATAGATCCTCTAATCTAGCCCCTCTTCTCCTAAACCAAATGAAGATTAACCATAACTAACATGAATCCCCTGTGAACACAGCATTCCAAACAGCAGTGATTGGCTTGGAGGGCTGGGCCAGGAATCAGGCAAACACTAGTTTTGTCTTGAGATCTGGGTATGATGTTGCTAAATAAATATCAAAAATAGCGACTCTGACATTTTCTGGTTAAACCCTTTTCTCTCATTTATTTCCTGCAGACACTTCTACAGATGGATACAGAGATGGACACCTGTCACAGACCTTGTTCTCCTCCAGGAAACGTGTTTGCTGTTTTTCATGGCCATTCTATTTTAAGATTTGCTTTCAGGAATATTGAAAGAGGGACCACTGCTGAGCTAACTTGCTCTGCCCAGCAAGGGGAAGGAGGTGACACGCATTTCTCTAGTCACTGTGGGAACTAACTAGAAATGCTTGCTTTGCGGGTTTTATCATGTTTCTTTTCATTTCTTTAACCTACTTGGATCCAGCAGGAGAGAACATTAATTAATCAACACAACAATGAACCTGTCCTCTGGAGAGAGAGAGAGATACACTTGCAATATATGTAGTGGTACATCTATTATATCAAATAAGCTGATTTACTGAGGTCTACATTTCTTGCTTATGTAGGTTATGTGAGGATAGGCCCTTTCAAATAATAGACATATTCCATAAAAATTAATTTAATTCCTGTTGGTATATAAAGACATTCTATTTAACTTTCGTGAGATAAAAAAAAAAATAGAGGCCGTGACTTTTAATATGTAACTGTGTTTTAGTATATTTCTGACCTGGGTATTATTCAAGGTGTTCCTGGTAAAATTGAAATTGAATCTGTGGCTATAAGACTTCTGTTAATGAGCGAAGTAACTGCCTTATCTTCGTCTCCCACATCAGTGCTCCTCCTGCAAGCATTGCCCATGCTTTGGAGCTGGTGCAAGGAGGTTTGTTATCGGTCCCTCATAAGATCAGCCAGGAATTGAGAGCAAGTATTTAGAAGCATCTACAGCAATGTGACAGGGCAATTCTATGTTTGTTGAATCTAATAATAAAGAATTGAGTTTGTGTTTTGAATGTCTTTTGTTAATTTTATTTTTCCAGTTAATTCAATGGTAGTCTATTTTACAAAAATATCAACCCACAACAGCGTATCAATTAAGAGGGGAAAAGGGTACTTTTTGAGAATTAGAGTATTCAGAACAGCAGGGTGCCTACTGTGCCAGGTCAGGCCAACCTGGACAGGATTTCAGCTCTTCCACAAAGAGCTATGGGGACAAGTTACTTAAGCCTAATCTGCAAAGCTCACACGATGCTATCTATATCTCAGGATCCTTGGGAAAAATCCGGGAAACACTGGCTTTCCTGTCAGCGAGCGCTTGGTTTCCCCAACTGTACAATGGACATCAGAATACCTGTGTCACAAAGTTGTTGTAAGGATTAGAGCTCAGCACCTATTTGATGTCTGGCAAAAACACATAGTTGGCAGTTATTATTGAGAATTTCTTGCACATAGTAGGTACTTGAAAAATATTAGTTTTTGTTTTTTTCCTCACTTGTGTACAGGATCCTGAAAATGTTATGCCTAATGATCCTAGTCCAAACTCCCGAGTGACCTGGGGGCATCTCAGTCTGCCCACACCACATACAGACGCTGTACAGAATAATTTGGATCCTTTGAGAAACACTTTGCATACCTAGCCCATCAGTAGGGGCCCCTTGTGTACCAGTGGACGTTTCTCCTGTTATATTTTCATCTGAAAATATTCTCCTCGGGGTCGTCTCTGCATTAAATGAGATCAGACTGGCAGTGACACTGACAGTAATATCATAAGAATGCACACAATAGATAGCCATTTTAGGTAATGAGGTAAAAAGTCAAAGAGATAATTCTCTTCTTTCACAAACTCCTAAACATGATGTGCTTTTCCACGCCATCCCTCGGAAAAAAAAAAAAAATTGCTTGAGGAGGTAGTTATGATGGATAAAAAGAAGACCAAAAATGTTCTAATCATTTTTGAGTTTACAAAACACTGATTTGATTCTTACAACACCACGACAGACCCTTTATTCCCACTTCATTGACAAATGCAGGTTGAGAAACTAAATGGTTTCCCAAGCATATATTGCTGGTGAAGGCATAACTTTAATTCAAACCCATTCCTTCTAACCCTCAAATCTATGCACAGAAAATACAGGTGAAGTAGTTATGTAAGAAAAAAAGAAGAGTATTTCAAGAGAATGTCCCAGCATAATAGTTTGATGTATAAAAAACTTTAAATCATGAATATAGGCCTTTGTGAAAGAAATACAATGGCAACCAGGAATGAATATATGGATGAGATGTGGGTAGAAAAAACACAGATGTCTATCCAAAAATAAAGAAGAGTATTAGGAAAAAATGTTCAAAGGACTATAGCTGTGGTCTAAGGCATAACTAGTTTCAAAAACCCACAGACACAAATGAAAAAAAAAAAAAAAAAAAAAAGCTGACAGACATTCCTAAATGACCCCAGGCTTAGAGAGAGAGGCAGGCTTTGAGGAAGCCAGACAACCCCCAGTAGAGCCCCAGCAAGCACCTTTAGCTGCAGAACTAACTTCACCCCTTGGCCTAGTTAACCATTCCGACTCAGGGGAGATTTCCAAAAAGCAAGGGAGAGATCACACTGGCAAAGAAATTTCTCCAGCTGCTGCCAGATGCCTGCAATCTCATCAGCCCAGTATTTGATCTTTCATAAGAGGTCAGTGACCTTTACAAGGGCAATACCTCAAACATTCTCAGACATCTGGACCTTTGTGTGGATAAATTTCAGGTCCTTGCTTGAAAGGAGGTTTTACAAGTAAAGGGAAGAAGAGAGGCGGGGCACACGGCATTAAAGGGAGTAAGGAAAGAATGAACCTTCTCAACAAAAGCTAGTGGTGGTGAAGGCAGATGTTGCCTTTTTACAATTTTGCCTAAGATTAACCCTCACTCTGTGAATAATGCATCCTCTAGAATACTTGTGTAGAAGGGGTATGTGTGTATCTGCACACACATGCAATAAGTAATAGTAACACTCAAGATCATTGCTAACATGTTTTGACTTTTTACCATATGCCAAGCACTGTGCTTTATACTCATTACTGCATTTAATCTTTACAGTAAGCCAATGGGGGTGGGTATGTTACTTTTCTTATTTAATAACTGAAGAAGCAGGTTTAGAAACTGATTTTCATACAGCTAGTAAATGGTACAGTAAGAATTCAAATGAGTCAATTCAATTCCAATTTAGTTACTACATTTGTGTACTAGACTTAAGCAATAATGTTTTCATCATAACACATACACACACAGCCAATATTTTAGACCCTGCAGCCAAAAAGCCAGAAACTCCAACCATTGAGTTTTTAATCTCCTGCTTTAACACAGACCAAGTGCACAAAAATGGACTAAGAAGGAAAAAATTCAGCAACGCATCTTCTGAAAAGACGGGAAACAAGGAGGGAAGAGTGAAAATGGAAGGATATAAACTTTAAGGGTAGAGTGTTTCCCAAAAGTAGAAATGAAACATAAGCACTTTCTGTATCTCTGAAAAAAATCAAAATGTAACCTTCTAAACTTTGAAGGAATTGTTTTAGGCTTAACAAAAATATACAACTTTGATGAGGCTTTCTCCTAAATTCTGACAATACTCATATAAAATCCCTGGGCAGAAAAATGTGCACAGTATCAAGTTTTTATGGTTATTTACAATTCACCTATCTACTGCCAATTTGTCTGTCTCACAACCTTGTATATCTGTATTCTGTGCTTTTCAAACTTGAATAGGAGAGTCTTGTATATGTGAGAGTGCTGGGGGAGAGAGATAAAATAGTGCCTGGTACACAGTAGGAGCTCAATAAATGTTCTCTGAATGAGTCATTAAAGGACAAACATGGCAGCTCCATCTCAAATATCAGATTTACTCAAAGATAAGCAAGTTAAAAAATTTTTTAAATAATAAAACCGTCACGATACATAATGGAACAGAATGTAAAATGTGAGTGAATTTCTAAGCTAAAACTCAAAGCTTCGTATTAAAAATGGACTTCCTTTGGTACGTGCTTAAGGTTACTCCACCCCCACCCCCCAGACTCTTAGGGAGTCCTTGTTCTCTCCTTCCCACCATTTTTATTACTTAGCTGAAAAATTTGGACAAGTATATGCGTATGAATGTGTGTATACATGTATTTATTCTGGATCATGGACCACTGACCTTCCTATTTTAAAGGCACTTTTAAAGGGAACTTTTTGTTTAACGTCATTTTAGAGAGAAATGATGCATCCTTCCTTTTAGCTTATTAGCAGATACAACAGTGGGCACCTAAGAACCACAGTAGCTAAAGGGTAATTGCCTGCTTCCTTTTCTCCTCTCTAAAACAATCATGCTGTGATTCACATTTCATGCAATTATTTGAACCAAAAACAAAAGAAAGACATTTTATTTTCCACCGCTTTTCATTTAACAAATTAGAAAAAGAAATGCAAAAATATCATCCTTTCAAACTCTTGCCCCCAACCATGACTCTCACCGGAAAGGGTTCTGAACACCAGACAGCACTAACTAAACAAATATGGGCTCTATTGCTACTAGATAACCAGGAGGCCATTTAGTGCACTAAAGTGCAGCGGAGGTTAGCCGTGTCGAGTGTCTGAAAGAATCTGGATATGTCGATGGCAGTGCTGAGTTAGTCAAGCAGAGAAGGAAGTACATGGTAACTGGAATATTTTGAACTTATTGATCCTGAACATTTCTTTAGAAAATAAATGAGTATCACAGATTCTTCATGGACCCCAACGGACATTTAGAAATAAAAAATCTTTGTCAACTTGAGGCCAAAGTAGTTAAAGAATTTGTCTGATGGCTAAAACACTCTTGAAATGATTCCAGGTACAGCCGTGGTGCAGGCATCCATTGGGACTTTAATAATGTCTACATTTTTTTTGCTAAAATTTCAAAGAAAAAGTTATTTTATTGTTCCACTGCACCCTCTGTTAACTTTTGATCCAACCTGGTAAGATATATCCATAGGATGGTGATAGAACATAAAACAAAATAAACTAGGGTTACACTCCAGGGTAAGATGGTGAGTGTTAAGGCTCTAACTCCAGTAAAGGAGAGGCTTTGTAAAATTTATTTCACTGTACGGAATGCAGGCACTAGCTGAGGAATATTTAGATTTATTCATAAAGTATGCTATGACATCATCACAATAATCTAACACATCTCAGCAATTTGGTTTTCCCACCTTAAACGTGTATTACATTTATCGCTCCTAGGTGATTCTTGTATAGCTCTCTTAAGCATCCTAAAAACATATTCAGTATGAATGCAAACTGATATTATTCATCCCAATTTCACCATTTGCATGGAAATACCCCTGAGGAGAAAATTCCACAACCCCCTGCTACTCACGGGGAAAGGCTAACGCCTTTTTACTCACTCTTTCTGCTCCCTCATCGCAAGAAGGTGAGAAAATGGCATCTGACATGGCAGGGTGACAGGTCGAAAGGTCAAGGATCAATACAGTGATGTGCTTTAGGATGGTCGCTTGATTAAGTGAGCTTCATAAAATATTTAAGGAGGTTTATACTTACCACTTAGGAAATAGTAATCAAGTTAACAGAACACATCAATTCTCAACATCTCCTTTTAATGTAAGCAAACACTAGCATGTAAAATGTACTGTTTGAGGAACTCCACAAATACCTACATTTAATAGGAATTTTCACCCCGCATATTCAGTTTCTGCTGACCCAGAAATTATTATTAAAACTACTTGGAATTCTCCCACTGCATCATATTTAGGCAATGGTAGGAAGTAGCCCAATAACATGCTGGGTAGAAGAAGACACACATTTAGGTTGACAAAATCCACCACAGTTAATCCTCAAAAGTGAAATTTCTGCATCCTATAATCAAGAGTTGCTGGGCATTTGATTAAATACCCCAGGCATTTGGTCCCCAACCTATTTTCATTTCCCCCGCAACAGGCAAACAAGAGAAATTAGACCAAGAACCTGAAGAAACAAAGTGTGTACTTTAATACAGAAATGCTTTTACCTGCCATGCCTGCTGTGATCGAAATGGGCTGGGTTTTCAAATGTTAGTCAGCGTAACTCCCAGTTGGTGGCACTGGGAAAATGTAGCCATGCAGTCTTGCTGCTCTGTTTCTGTTCTTTAACTGTCAACTGGAATACAATAGAGAGTCAAAAGGAAACAAAAGAGAGACAGACCCAGAAAGAACCTGAAGGGTGACAACAAAGCATGCAAAGAAAACGATAACGAGTCAGACATTATGCTGGCCATATATGGCAACCCAGACTATTTTCACACTGAAGATAATTATGCTTCAATTAATTGTCACTTTTCCCCTCAGAAATTCACGATATTTTACAGACCACAAATTATCTAGTAGATATTCATCTTTGTAACGTTTTAGGAAAAATCATATGATGTGCTTAACCCAAAGAGAGAACAGCTACTATCATGTTACTAAGATGTGGATGAGATATATTTTACATATTGTGGGAGATTTTGGTATAAACATAAACAATGTTGAAAACAATAGTATTTTTGGACTACAAAGACAGCACCTGATCACTGTGATGGATTATAGTGTATGTACCAAATAAAGAGGGCTAGATATTTAAGTATCTTCATATTGTATCTACAGGCCCTAGAACATTCCATAAATACAGCTCTTCCATTATCTCTTCATCGTCTTTTGTAATTTTTCTTTCTCATGTAGATGTTATATTTTCACAACAGTAAACACAAGGCTGCCACTTACCACAAAATCTTTATTTCTCATTTTAACTTCAGAACACTTCAAAGTATGCCATTGTTTTCGGTTTGCTCACATTTAAGAATTCACATGTCAAAAGTTAAACCTCATCAAAAGTTAGAGAATAGTATGCCTTTCCCCCCCATAAAAATCATAATGTGCATAATTTATCTTTTATTTAAATATGTTACATGCTTAATGAGTCATGCTTATCTAAGCTGCAACGGATGAAAAATAGTAAAATAATGTCATTAATACATAAAAGACATTAAGTAGCTTGGCTTTAAATGTCTCAAATTGGTCACAGTTTAGACAATGTATCTGAAGCTTTATATTATACGTTTGTGGGTCAAATTAATAAATGAAAACTTTCTTGGGGCTGGGAAATTGATAAATAAAATCAAATATAATCTAATCTACAGGACATGATAAAATCTTACCTCATCAGATGGAACATCCAGAATGTTGTATTTTTCATGTTATTTTATTAATAATACAGTATCAGACTTCTAATAGCCTTTCTTATTGAACTTTGTCCTTCACAATAATCAGTCAGGATATTAACAGGATGATCTAAAGTTAGAGTGCAAATTGTAAACAATTGTTGTCGTTGGTTTGGCCAATCTGAAAATTTAGGAAAAAAGAATAAGAATTTTCCATTGGCCAGCAAAAAAAAAACAAATTAATATTAAGGCATTTCTATGTTACCATGAACTTGCTAGCACTTTATATTTTAACTTTCTTATAATCAATTTTTGATCCCACAAAATATTAAAACTCAAATTATATTTACACCAGATATAGCAAAATGGTAATTTGGTAATTTTCTACATTGAGACCTGAATTATCTTCCTTGATTATATACTTGGTCAAATTCATTATAAAAATGACCAATTTACCATCTCACTTCACATGAAGAAGACAACACTGCAGAATGTGGGTCCCAGGGTAGAACAACCAAATGTTACCTGGGGACTGATGAATGTGCCAGAGCGTGGGTGAGTAACTTAAATTGTTCCAATTATTCTTTTGCTTACAAAACGATTCCTATACTCCCCATTATGAGTTCCAAAAACATACACTTGGAAGTAAGAACCATTAGCATACGTCATTTTATACTGCCAGACACCAACTCACAATAAATCTTTTACCTTGTAGAGAGATGGAACATCAGAGGGCTCATAATAGAATGAGTGATGCATAAAATGTTCTTCAGTTTACTTCCCCTGGGATTTATACTTCCAAACCTAGGAACACCGTCTGCCTGCATGGACGGAATGCTAAGCAATGCAGCAAAACAACCAATGCATTATGTATAGCTTTTTCACTTTGCAAAATCTAGAAGAAACTGCAAAATAAGTAAACAAATAAGCAAGTATATGTCTAACTATTCTGGCACAAGTTAGCTGGAAAAATACACTGTTTAAATAAGGAATATTAGAGATGGGCTCATATTTTTAAGTATGATTATGAAAGTAATGCTTTTTCTTAGAAGGTGAAGAACTACTGCATTCTTGGTTATAAGTTTAAGAGACTGTTTTATATTGTATAACACAAGTATTCCACAAGGAAATCACTAGATCTGAATTACAAGTAAAAGGTTGGTCAAATAGTCCTTTTTTTTTCCCAAAAGTACCCAAAGGAATAAAGAAAAGAAATGAATCCAAGAGAAATACATGAGAAAAATTTATATGCTCAAATTCTCATTCAATTTCATTTATTTTCTTGAAAAAATTGTCACTAATTTTTTAAAGGCATAGTTTTAAATCAAAATTGTTTCCAAACCTAAATTTAGCCTCCATTCCTTGTGTCATATTTCTTCAGGCATGAGAAGGAAAATCAATGCCCCTACTCACCTTTAGAAGAATTTCACTGCCAAGTCTCCATAGTGCTATGGAATCCAGTAACCCGTGGCTCAGTATTGATGTTTCTATGACACCTGTAGAAACAGCCTCTCCTTCCTTTCTAATAAAATATAGCAACAAAAATCGTGTAGTTTCTGAATGAATTAAACAGAGGCTATTAAACACAACTTCATCCTGTAAGGAAATGTGGTTACATTTCCTAAAAAAGAGATACTTTTGCCCGATTTTCCTGAGCCATTTAACAAATTTTTAAAAGTAATGTGAACATGTATTTTTAAAGATAATTTGAATGTAGTTCTCTTTAGTACCTTGCAGCTAACTCATATATTACAGGTAGCATTTTTTTTTTAAGGAAATTGACAAATGGTAAATAAAGCCTATGAAACTTCGATTCCCAATTTAAAAATATCTCAAAACCGTTTTTGACTATGAAAAAACACAATCATGCCTTTAAAGTCTAAAGTTTTGAAGAAATAGAGGACTTTTCGAGACAGTGGAGTAGAGTATATCAAATCCTAGGAGAGAGGGTAGGTTAACCTTTGGGTGTATTTTATTACATTCAAAGAGTTGGGAGAACCCGCAAAAGCCACCGACCTTCCACCTTTCCTTTGACAAATACAAGTGCAAACAAAAAATAAATAAATAAAAAAGAAGAAGAAGAAAGAAGTCATGTTTCCAGCATTCTTCACACACCTGATTTAAACCTGAAACATATTTGTTTCACCCTGGGCAGATTTCTTTGGGCATGTCTGAATTTATTCCCTGCAGCCATTCTGCACTGAGTGGAGTAACTATAGTTGGCAACCCACTCCATCACTCACTTCATCAGCCTGAGAATCTGCAAAATAAAAAAAGCAGTGTTAAAAAGATTCCTTTTACATTTGCTTCTCCTGGTAGAATCCTAGAGAAGAAAACACAAAGCAGATTGTTTCCTATAACATATGTGACATCTTGGTTAAAAGTGACAAGGCCATGTTGCACTCTGACAGGTTTAGTGTTAAGACCTGACAGATATAAACCTGCAAGAACAACCTCCCTGCCACAGATATTTAAGCTCATGGCAAAACTTTGATTTGATAGTCCCTTGATTAGCTTGTGCAACAGAGTGCTACTGTCTTTCAAGTTCATTATAAATCATGCTGTTCTTCACATTACTGTCAATTTAAGCTCTCGTTTCACTAAAAGGCAGGCATTTTAACCGCTCATCAAACCTGTGCACATTTTTGAGTTAAAGATTTGGATCAATCCAAACTCCAGCTCTCAAGGGAGACGTTCCATTGTTTATCAGGCCATGTCTACACTGGCTGAGCAAAGCGCTCTGTTCAGAAGGAGAAGCGCCTTTGGCAGCTAGAGTCCACATAGCTGACCCATGGATGCTCGGGCAGGCTGTCTTCACCTAATCACACAATGAAATAACTAGGCATTTGATGAAAATGACCCATGACGACCAAAACACATGGCGTGATTGTTGTTGTTCTAATTTATTTACATGGTAGTCATTTAGAACGTAATTCAAAGAACCTATTAAAAATAATAAGACTGCTTACATTTTACAGGCAATGATGAATATGGGTATCAAAATAGCTGATAACTCAACATTTGTTTAACCCAAGTCATTATTTTTTTCTAAACAAGACGGTGGTGGCACAATTTTAAAGCGCAATATTCTTTCCTAACTTGTCTAAGTTAAGCTTACACCTCTGATCTTATATTTATGAGAGAAAAATTCTCAGAGTTCAAATAACTGAAAAGATGATTTGGATCTCACCAAAACATCGGTCAAAATGATAATTGATATTTTGGAGGAAATATTTACACTCTTCCCACTTGTACAATTAAGATTTAGTAACACTGTGGGTGCATCTATTCTGGGGACAGTACGATGCCCTCAAATCATCCTGAGCATTGAGATCCTTTTGCCAAATTTTATAATAAAGAGTTTAGCAAAAATGTTCTCCTAAGAGGTATGAAATTATAGGCTTCCCCCTTCTTCCACCCAAACGTACTCATACTGTGAAATAATAGATACAACACTAATCACCTTTGGAATTTTGCCAGGCTTCCTCTATCTATGAGCTGGCAGAATTGGACCAAATTTCCATGAAGGAAGAAAGCTTCTCTCACCCCCATGGATACCCTCAGAGGGTATCACAGAGCACTCATTCCAACTATTTGAAGAAAGCAGGGGTGAAGACTTAAATGTGTCAGAGTCTATCAGAATTGTGCTTTACGTGCTACACTTTACCAATCTCACCCCTAAATAAATTTGCTACGTTCAACTCCAAAAACCCCAGTTTCCCTAATCACTTGGACTTTGCAGTCTGGATTATCTCCCATTTTTTTGCCACTTCCACCTTCAGATTTTCAGGATAGTGGTCAGTCTGCTTCTATTGAACAAGGGTTCAATTTAGATGCTAAATTTTCTTTTGCTAGGAGCAAAATTCCACCTTCAGACTGAGTCACGGCAATACATTAGTTGAATAACTTTTAAATTACCACTAGAACTCTAAAACTGAAATAAATCTAGGTGACCAAAGAATTGCTCTGTTTAGCAAAGTCCAACGAAAATAAACCTCATCTATTATTTTCCTCTTCCTTTACGAGGCCCTAAGAATGTCTACATATAAAACCACTGTCTATTTTTGCCACATAATGTTTGAGCACCTCACGATGACGATGATGACGACGATGAGACAGCAAATACCCTTATGGTCCTTACTATGTGCTGTTCTCAATGCTTTATGTGCGTGACCTCATTCAATCCCCATGACAACCCTATTAGGTAAATACTATTATTTCTCTTTTACAGATAAGGAAATAGAGCCACAGAGGCAGCAAAGAACTTGCCCCAGATCACACGGTGAGAAAGTGGTAGAGCTAGGATTTGAATTCAGGCAGTTTAGCGCCGGAGTCTATCCTTTCACATTGCTTCTCTTCCTCTTCCCCGGCTATAACAACCAAACTGATGCCATCAGGAATGGAGATTTACATTGGCTCTTTCTTTCCTATATAAGTAGAATTAATATACCTGGAACTAAAATTTTACTCTATGAACTATTCTGGCCCTTGCGCTCATATTTTTCTGCTACTTACAGGCATCTTCGTCCAGAGTAAGCCAGCATCTCCATCTTTCAGAATAAGTTAGATGCACTCAGAAGCAAAATGGATTCTCGCTGATGATCATTGCAAGATACCATTTCATCTTTAAAACTTAAATTCTCAAAGATATTCACTGAATATGGAAAATATCAAATCAGACAGGAACTGCAAGAATAAAAATGATTAAATAGGGCCTCTGAGTAGAGCACGTACGTCACTGTTGACTCATAGAACCAGGCCTCCTGACGTCAAATCCTGACACGACCTTTTGCAAACTGGGCCAGTTAGTTTATCTCTGTGACTTAGTTTCCTCATCTATAAAATAGGAATAAAAATAGTACGACCACATAGGGTTGTGAGGATCAAATACACAAATCCATTTAAAGTGCTTAACCTAGTGCCTGGCACATAGTGAGCACTCAACAAATATATATGCTTTTGTTATTATTACGTGCAGTTTCTATAAGACTCGCCTCCAGCTGCAACTAAGCACTAACAATCAAAATGTTGCCATTTTGGTATGAAAATATTAATAGAGTTTAGGAAAATTGGTTGTGGTCACAGGAAAATCTTTCAGTCCAGGGAAAATGTGGCTTTAAAAATTCACTGTGACAATGTCACCACATATAATTTCATCCCCCTTTATTTTGCAAGCACACAGGCAAATCACAGAATATGTCAGAACTACCTAAAACATCATCAGAGCGTACAATGTTGTCAGACATTCCCCTCAAGAGCCAGGAGTAGATTTTTCTATAAGGTTAGATTTAAAGCAACACAAAAGGATTGCTTGCTTAATTGCTTTTTTTTTTAAATATCATAATCCAGATGTCTGCACAGAGTTACTGAAGTGAAATTGACCTGGACGGCAGGGATGCAATTTTAACAACTGTGCAATTCAACTGTAGTAAAACTGTCCATGCATTCAGCTTATCTGTTTTTTTCCTTTGCTCCCTTCCCTTCTCTATTTTCTAAAAGCTTAGGCTTATGTTTAAGTGCCAACTCTTTCAGGCCACATGGGTGACTTAGAAATGGCTGCTTAGGAATCTGAAATAGAAATTTCCATCGCAAAAAGAAAGTAATGCAAGTACTAAAAGAAAATTACTCGCTGAATGCCCACTTTGCACTGAGCTATTTGGTAAGTGTTATATAAAGAGAAAGAAACATATTGAAACCGTCTTTCCTTTCCATTTGAAAATGGACACACGATTATGAGACCGAGGAGTCTAGAAGCCCAGCAGGAGAACTACGAAGAAGCTATTCGAGACAAAGCTCACACTTTTGCCTGGATAGTCCCAGGATGCACTGAACTGCCTTTTTGTGGTCCAGGGGCCATGGGACTTAAGAACCACCTTGTCCCCAAAGCATCTGGCACTGAGTAGGGGAATCTTTGCCTCATTCCCAGTGCCTCGAGGGGGCATATTCTTTGGCAATCCTGAGGGTAAGGAAGCTTTGATATATAAAGTAGCACCTTAATCAAGAATTAAAATTTTGAATAGAAGGGTCAGCATGTAGCCTCATTTGGTATAAAGAGAACAGACAGAAAATGGAACGGTGAGACAAAGCGCACAATCCTACATCTGTACCTGTGAAAGCTCACCACTGTCAACATTCAGAAGGCACAACTTACAAACTCACAGACCAGCAGACTGCCATTTTGGAATAAGCTTTTAGCAATAATCAGCCTCGGCTTCTCTAGATGAGCATGGTACATTCCAGAAATACTCATCTGCCTCAAGTATCATCGAATGAGGGGCGGTTCTAGGATTAGAACTCATGGAGGTAGAAGAAATTAGTTGATGTGTTAGAAAAGAAATACATTTCCTGATAGCAACTGAATTATTAGGAGGAAAATGGAAGGGCAAGAAAACACACAGACTTCTACTGGCAAGCGAATGTCAACATCATCAACTGGGAATTACCTACCCAGACGATAAGAGTCATGAAGAGGAGATGCTGTACGGGTTCTCACGGCCCCTGTTCAACCAAGATGTGGAGAACAGGGGTCGTGAGAACCTAGAAAGCGTATCTGGTTTCTTACTTGAGATGATGAGCCATTGTAGCAAAAGAAATGGGCCGTTTCATCAACGTTGTGGGAAAGTTAGCCCATGCGCAGGCTTTCTACCTGCAAGTACCGTTAAGTCCACTGAGCACAGTGCCAGGCACAAAACTGTCCTGACAAGCAATATTCTTATTTTCTTGTGGCAGTCTTATTTTTTCTCATTGCCACATGTTTGCGTCTCACTTAAGGCTGTTTACATCCTTTAACCTGAGTGATTTAAAAAAGAATTATACTTATTTCGTATCCTATATAAGTGCCAACAAATGCCTTTGGCTCCTCAATACCAAATAATCTCCAAACACCAAATGGAAAGTAAAAAAAAAAAAAAAAGAAAGAAAAAGAAAAAGATCAGATGTATGAGTGGTCCTCACTGGCCACTCCGCAGACCTTCTGTCATTTGTCATTATCCTTCCTTTATAATTCCCCTCACAAATTCAACCCAGGTGACTTGGTTCTTAACAAAAAGAATGTGAATTAATTCTGATCATAAATTTTAATGAGGCAACACTTCAGATACTCTCAGATGCTCCAAATGCAAAATTTATTTTCTTCTGTGGTGAAACTGGAAATGCCTTTCGTAGGAAACCTTGGTTGTTTCATCACTGCTGTTGTCGACAAAATGAAACAATTTGCATATCAGTAATGTCAGAGGGGACAGAACTGGAATCCCAACCTTCCCATAGTCTTACCACCATTCCTCCATTACCCATTTCTCATTCCCTTTTGTTCGCAAGTTTCATAATTTCACAGCATTACAGGTTGTGTCGCATGACATCAAGCTTGATCGTGCCATTATGCCTGATTGTTCAAAATTACGCTCGTCCCAGAATGTTGACAGCATTCCTTTCAACCTTTTCTCTTGGCTTTGTAAATGGCAGTGTCATACGTAAAGCATGATTATTTCTAGGGCCACTCATTCAATTCTTTGAAGACTGGACTCCACATTAAAAAAATGTTCTCCCAATTTTCTGCTGTTCTCTCTGTCCTCAGTATATGTGACATATCAGAAATAATTATAAGGGGCTTAATAAATATAGGAGACATTTCTCTTTAATATTCCAGAATGGATGAGTGCTGGATGGCTTTGTTGTCAGCTTTATTCTAGTGGGAAGTTAGCATTCAGCATCAGCAATATCTCATGAAAAAGCAGAGGCTTGCCCTAGTGTTTTCAATTTCTATTTCTGTGAATCCAGCCTGACTTTTCGGGCACTGTTTGTTCCTTACAGATAATTATTAATGGCAAAGGCTCTTCTTCCTTGGAGGTGTCCCTCACCTTCTTGTGCCCCTTTTCATATGAGCATATTCTAGGCAGTGACTTTTCTATGTCACTTATTAATATCAGGGCAGCTTGTTTAAAAACAGGTTTCTGGTTAGAATGTAATTAAAGCTAGAGGTGATGATAAAACCTTGCGTTCAGAGCTCTCTTTCATTTCACACTCTCTTCTGAGAATGGGCACTGCCTGTTCTTTTCATCAAAGGCAGAAAATCTGTTTTGTATCCAAGGTAGATGGAAAATGCCCACACCTATAGTTCCTTTCAAAGCCTACTATTCTCAAATACGGTAAAAAGCTATTACAAAGGGTCCTGCTCTCTCACAGTCTTGGCTGTATTGTAGGATAAATAAAGTCATCTCTCTACAAAACGATGCATTCTATGCACCTCTCCCGGTGGATGGAATGCAATCTGATATTGGGGACATTATCCATGTTCACTTATAATCAGGATGGCAACACACTTTCTGAATCTCTGATTTGTTGGTTGGTATTTGCTCCTCTGCAAGCTCTAGAAAGAAACTCCGCCAGATGGACTTACAAGTGAAGAAGCCCAAGGACCTCTGAAACCTCCTGACACAAAGTCTGGGGGACAAGTTTCTGAGATGGCTGTCACTTGATGGAAAAAGTTCTTGACTTGGACAGATGGAATGGGGTTTCTTCTCTATCACTTATTAGCCATGTGGCTTTGAGCCACTTACGCTCCCTGAGGCTTATTTTAGAAAATGCTGGTAATAATATCTTTTGAGGCTTATATAATAAATTGGACAATGTATGTTGACAATGAAAGCATTGGTTCATAATAAAGCATCATACAAATGCTTGGCATAATTTTTCTCAAATAACGACCTATGGCTAATGAACAATAAAGGCAAGACCTTGGATACCACACAGAAATCCAGCGGGGAGAAAAACCCATGCACAGTATAATGTTCATTCAGCACTTGGAATAGGGAATTTCTTCTAAAGAAAAATTGCCATTACTGAAATTTAATCTTATGTATATATCATCTATAAAGGTGACCAATTTCCAATGAATGATAATACAGTAAAATACTTAGAACTAAATACAGAGTAGACATAAATGAGTAGACACTTCTTAATAATTCAGGAAGCATTTCATTGTCTTATCGTACTTACAGGTCGTAATTATGATTATCAGCGGCTAATTTACTAGAAAAATGGATGGAATCCAAATGACTCCATGATGTAACTGAGAATAAATTTTAGGAATTAGTCCATGCATGTATTTTTAATACAGTCACACGTCTCTATTTCAAAAATGTCGTATCACCTCAATAATTCTAAGTTATCTGACCTGTGCTTTTCAGTGATTTGTATTCTCTCTGAGGGGATGGTAGGCACAGCAGAAAATTCCACATTCTAACATAGCACCAAGTATGATGCCCAAACATAATGACTTTTGGGTGGTACTCATGGCTGGGAGTTCTCCTTGTCCGGTTCTGACACTCCAGGTTTGGAAAGAGCTGCAGAGGTGGGAAATAGGGAGGAAATAGTAAGCTCCGTCCTCACTAATTGATGGGACTGTCAAAAAGGATGAAATGAACTAAAATTTGAGGAAGACTTTGTAACATATGGCACTAGAGAAATCTAAAGTGTTGCTATAATTATTACTATTAATAGTCATACTCAGTTCGCAATGGATATGTTATATATAGCTTGAAAGAAGAGTTCTTTTTCAAATGATAGTACATTTATTCCTCTATCATCCAATTCTTGCTTTCTCAGCTTATCTCTCAGCCAACATGAGTGACATGTATAGTCTATTCTTGTTTTCCTCTGTTTTTGTCACAGTTTGACACAGTTGGAATAGATGGAAAGATCATGCAGAGAATAGAGCTGCCAGTGAATTTGGAAATTTTTAAAATAGCTGTCTCTGAATAGTAAGGTACAAAGTTTTCTGCACATAGAAGGTTAAAGATGCTCTTTGTTAATATGACTAAAAGTGTGTTGTAATTATTGTAGAATGGTAGAATATTCTGAAAGCTCAACATGAGACTACTATATCTGCTAGGATGCCATTGTCACAAAAGGCAGATACATGTCATAATGATCTCCAGTCTGAGCCTGGCCATCTGAATGGTCTCTTTGAAATAAATAAATCTGTGTATGTGTATGTGCATACATGGGCCCTTATGGTTTCATAATTACAAACACACAGAGTTATACAAAAATTATGCCGCAGTAAGAACCAAGGATACATTTGGCAGAGTGCTACAGAACTCGACAAGGTTATCAACAATCATTTGTTAACCAACTAAAAGTAAAACTAGATTAATAAAAGTAGATATTTATTTCCCCACCATGGGAAAGGCTGTTTTCATCTCCTTAATTAACGAATACAAACATCTTTGGAATATGTATTTCTATAAGCACAATACAGTGCTTAAAGTGGGGAGGGGACAAAAGTATAAAGTGGTTATATAATGAGTAGTACTTTAAATGAATGAGGGAGATTTACATCTGCTAGCATGGAAGGAGGATCTCTCTCTCTCTCTCTCTCTCTCTCTCCTCTCTCTCTGGTCTCAGTCAGGTTTCACACACACAGAGCCAAGTACATGTGTAGAAGATGTATACAAAGACAAGGATCAATCTGGTAACAGATGTTCTATGTGGGAATGGAAATAGAAATGGGAAGGGAGGGGCAGGAGGAGGGGACTCTTTAAATTTCAGTAGGATTGCTACTACTTTTGCAATTCATTTTAAAAGATAAGAAACATAAGTTACGACACCTATATTCGGGGAATGTTGAAGGTAATTACAGGGCGTCCTATGTTGGTCACAGAGCTCTATAGAAAAGGTACTTTTTAATTTACATCGAGAGCACCTTTTCTGGCATATGGCCTCTGACCCATCACAAGTACCTCCAAAGCTTCACCCAGAAAACGATGCCTACGATAACCTCAAATCTAAGGAGTCGAAAATATTAGTAAATCCATCCTGCTCCTTAGCCCACAGTCACAGCTGAGGGTTATCCTTCGTGTTTTTAATAGGACAGTTTTAAAGCACTAGAGAAAAAAATCGCACCCTACATATGAAAAACCTATCCATACCTGCTTACCATATAAAACCCCCACAGGCAGCAGTTTCAGAACATGGGCTCAGGTGGGAGCACGCACCGCTTTCCCCGCTGTCCAAGGCACCGATCTTTATCCCAATATCAGTGCAGCTAATCTGGGATCCTTTAAAATAACAGAGCACAGGGAACTAAGAATCTTAAAAATTGGGTCTGATATTGTGTCCACGGTGTAATAGACTTATCTGTTGGTGTACAGGGTCCTTCCTGTTTGTTCAAAAATATGTCTCTGCATGAACCAGGCAGTTTGGTCAGGGTAAGAGCATAAGATGAGTCATCATCTACTCACTCGTCTCAAGAAACAATTGTACAAGCAGTAACTTCAAATATGAAAAGATCTTAAACATTATTCATATTTTCTACCTTTTGAAGAACTCATGCATTTGCCTTTGATTTAACCTAAACTTTTACTCACTATGGGAGCATTAATCTTTATGTACACCACTTTAAAAATCAAGAGTTACTAGTAAAAGTAATGAGTTAAATGGGGAGTTGGCTGACTATGACCAGTGGGACAAATCCAGCCTGCCGCCTATTTGTGTAAATAAAGTTTCAATAGAATACGGTCATGCTGATCTATGTTTTATCTTAGACTGCTTTTGAGCTACAACAGAAGAGGTGAACAGACACAATAGAGAATATGTTAATTAAAATTGGATGATATACTTAAAAAAACAGAATGAGCCTATTTGCCTATTTTCCATTTTGGTGTGTTCCTTTTGGAAATCTATTTCTGTAGGATATTCTAAGAGTGACTTCTTAAGGAATGTGTGTTTGTTCTCTTTTTGATACCAGGAAGAAGAAAAAGAGATAGTGAATAAATAGTATTGTGAAACATAGGTAGCGGGAATATAAATTAGAAATGGAGTGACTCTACAAGTAATGGTTTTTATTCTGAACTTTGCTACTTCCTGCACACCCATCCGGGCCAGGTGCTGAAGTGTTGGTGTGTGTGTTGGTGGTAGGAAGAAAGGCTTGAACTGAATGATTAGGATAATAATGGAGTTTATTTAACCAGTCTTTGGGAATGTTCGTAATGTGAGAACTGCCCCAATTCCTGAATTCCCAATTTTATCCTGGAAAGAATTTGCCCTCCCGCCAAAAAAAAATTGCTTAAGCTAAGTTTTTGCAAAATATTTGCATGGAGGGTGATACTGTGTAGCCTACTGCCAAAGATGCTCCAAAATAATTATGTGAGGCAAGTTGGCTGGGCTTATTTGGCATTTTATTAACAAAAAATAAACCTCACTCTTCTTTCTGAGAAAAGAGCATTGTAGTATTTTTGGGGACAGCAAAGTTCAGTGTGCTACTTCTTGGTATGAAATATATATATATGATAAATAATGCGTTAAAAATCTTTTCTCTGGCATGGTAACTGACCACCCTGGAAAAGCCATGTTTTAGGCATGTGACTGAATATATATCACGTCCAATATACCTTTAATTTTAAAAATCAGAGAGAAATAATGTCATAAAATATTATCCTAAGAGGATTGATCTGGAAATTGAGAAAACAGATTCTTGTGATGCTTCTAAACTAATTATGGTGTAATTATGGTGCAATCCAATCACTTAGTCTTTTTTGAATTTCAGCTCCTTTGTTGGGTAAAGTATAAAGTATAGATGTTGGGGGAGAAAGTAAAATAAAGATACTTGTATATTTGTGACTGAGTTACTGTTCAGAAGGAATGAAAGGTAAAATTGAATTAAAGCCAAAGGCTATAGATAGATATCGATATCTATTAATGTATCTATCTATCTCCTTAAATGAACAGTTTCCTGACTCAGTCGTCAGCGGTGGAACTGACAAAGATCTTTTCTGTTCTGTACTAAGTTCTCATACAAATTAGAGCAGTCTATAGTTAATGCAATTACAGGAATAAGCACAGGGTTTGATAAGGATAGTTGGGATGTGGAAATATATAAAGGAAAGGTTCATGGAGGAGGTGATACGCTTGTGTTGACTGACCTAGGGAAGATTAGAAGCGAGCCAGGGAAGAGAAGGGGGAATGATTTAGAGGCAAAGGAGAGATAAAAGCAAAGACATGATACGGTATATATGCACAATTCCCAGCTGCCATGTATTGTTGGAAAGCGCAGCTTAAAACAGGAAGTAGTTAGGGATAAAATCAGAGAGAGGAAGGAAGTAGCTAGCATATTTAAGGCTAGAATTTAAGTTGGGACTATTTTGAATTTTATCCAGCAGGGTGGGAAAACAAAAAGGGGTTGTTGTTTTTTTAATTGTTTTCTTCTTTCTTTCTTTCTTTCTTTCTTTCTTTCTTTCTTTCTTTCTTTCTTTCTTTCTTTCTTTCTTTCTTTCTTTCTTTTTTTTTTACAAGAGGGTTTTAAGCTTGCAAGGCAGGTTTACTCTGGGTTGTATGTACGGTGTGTATTTGACAGTGACAAGGCTGGTAGCAGAAAGATTATTTCTGTGGTGCAGACGCCCAAATAAGAGATAAATCAGTGTCTGGCAGAAGTTCTGAACTATAATAGTGGCAGTAATGATGGGCATTATAGATTGGTTCAAGAAGTATTTAGGATGGAAGATTAGCAGGTCCTGGTAATGGGACTGATGTGGAAAACAACAAAAGTAGGATAAGAGAAGCCCAAAATGACCCTTAGAGTTCTATTAGGTTTGTGCAAAGATAATTACAGTTTTTGCAATTATTTTTAACCTTTTAAACCGCAATTACTTTTGCACCGATCTAATAATTTGGGTGAATGACTGGCCAGTGGATTCACAAAATGACATAGAGAGCACAGATGGAGAAGCCAGGTTAAGGGGAGGTTGGTTTACACGTGTCGGGTTGAAGGGTACTCAGTAGACATGACAGGCAGTTGGATATTGAAGTCAGATTTGCAGAAAGAGGATTTGTTCTACATATAAAGTTTATGAGTAACTGTAAATCATGACAGCGGATGAGAGTTCAGAAGGAGAGTGTGGAGGTGAGAAGAGCAATGGGCTGAGTAGAAGCCCTGGGGAGGAGGAAGAAAAGGTGATAAAAGAGACAGAGAAGGAATGATTAGAGGATGATCTGGTGAGTATTGTGCCAGGGAAGCCTGGGGAGCAGAGAACTTTAAGAAGAAAGGAGTGATCAATGGGGCCAAATGTGCAGAGAGATACAGGAAACACCCCAACGCCCTCAATTCAAGAACCATCAGTTCAGTTGTGAACTGAAAGCAGGTGCCATAAGCTGGGAATTGTAAAGTGGAGACAAGGAAATAAGCAAAGTGCATGTAGATCAAATTTTCAAGAGGTTTGAATGAGATGGGGAAGAGAGAGATCGGCTGGGACCAGAACAAGGGACAGGAGTTTTAGGACAGGAGCAACACAGGGACATCCACTGGAACAGATGGCCATCTGTGCCTGAGTGCCAACCCAGACCATAGCCAACTCTGCTATGGCTCCATCGGTGGCTGTTCCACCATTCCTTTCCCATTTTTCATTTCTGTTGTTCTACCACATTCACATTTGGCAAACTTTATGGGCACTTTGCCCTGGTCCTAGCCAGGTTGGTTCTTTAGCAAGGAAACATGGAATATGACAGAGTTAGATTCATAACTTTCTTATTATATCTGTGGAAATCAGAGACAGGATAGCTTTTTTCTTAAATAATTACTGTCTTTTAAAAATCTCTTCAACTCCTATATAAGTCCTGTTGGTCGTTACCAGAATGCTTATACTTTATCTTATAATAATGCTTTTACAATAGATGTGGAGGCACATTACGAGACATCAAACCTGAGATCTGATTTACTGGAAGCTGGCAATTATATGTGCAGTGGGTTTTCTACAGTTTAGAATCTCCTACACTAGGAAGGGACGGCACAGCACAGTTAAAAGAGGTTGGATATGTACAGATTTGAGATTTTCCTGGCTCTGTCACTACCTAGCCCTGTGACCTTAAACTAGTCCCTTCTCCAAGTTCTGCTTTCATTATAACTTTGAAATAAAGTGCTTCCCTTTGATGGTTTCCTCTTCTAGAATTTCTAGCTAAAGGAAAAAACAAGATTGAAACTGCAGCTACATTTTCTAAGATGTAGAACATTACATCAAACTACATTTTGTGGATATTGAAGCAAATATTGAGCAGTTCCAAAGTCATAAAATTATTGCATATATCTTGAGAAATGCCTACTGGTCATAAGTAGAAAAGATAGCTATACACACAGTCTTTTCTTTTTTCAAATCAAAAGCTCATTTGAATCACACAATATTTTTCTTCCCTTTCAAAGTCCAATACCAGGTGTTTGATGACAAATCAAAGCAGGATTGTTCCAGCCATAGTACACATGCCAGTGTCTCCAAAAGCAAAGTCAGAACGATAATTTCTGGAGACAAATGATTCATTTCTGTTTCCGCTCGATTCACTGGAAGAACATAACCACAGTTGTGACAATCTGAGGTGCAGTAAAACATAGTATATGGCTCTGCTTACCACACAGACAGCAGTTTCTCTCTGTAGTGTCTCCCTAGACAACATGGAATGAAATGATCTCAGAGAACTCTGGTGTGTGTGGTGGGGCAGGGGGGAGAGTTAGGACACTAAAAAGTGCTTTTTAGCTTTATGTAACTATAACTAACATATACTTTGTGATCCTGGAAATAAAATGAAATAAATCAAAGTGCAAAGAAATAACCTCATTCTCTTTCTTCTTCATTACAGAGACATAAGGAAAAACATGCCATGTTTGGTCCTTCTAGGATTTCCTATATACCCTCACTGAGTCTTGCTCTACCTATAATTTTTCCACCAAAGAAGCAAAATCTTCAAGCAATTTTTAATTCATTTCTATCCTTTACTGTTTCTGAACTCTCCTTCTATACTGCTGAATTTTGTTGATGTTATTTTGTTTGATTATTTCCTTCACAACTAGTCAATTTACCACCTTTTTTACATCACAGCCACAGTTTCAGTCCAGGATCTAGAAATCACTCACTTGGATTACTGTGGCTTCTTTTATCTGGCCCTCTGATTTCTGCCTTTATATGGCTTTCAGATTTCATAAATAAGCCAATTGTCAATACTCAGAAATGCTAAGATTGTTTCCCTACTTTTCCATGGACTTCATTCCTTCCACTTCCTCCTTAGGTTTCCACGTTGACATGTTATTTTGTAGGCTCTCCTATCTTCACAGTTCAGGGGGATATCTCACCCTGCCCTATCTGCTTTGTCTTTTAACCCTTTTGAGTATGCCATATTCTTCTCTGGCAAGGCATCTCAATGCCCACATAATTCAACCATTCTTCTTTCATCACCAAGCCTCCTCTCAAAGCGTGCCCCAGGTTTATAATGATGACTTCCGCTCACTCAGTCTTCTCCCTTCCTTCCCTCAGCAATGCCTGGCTCCGGCTTTCTGTAAGATGTTTAACTTTGCTCGCAATATTGGAAAGCAAACACCCCTTAGTTGAAACTTCTCAAGCACACACCATTCTTTACCCCACCCTTTTTTTTCTGAATACTTAAAATTACCCTATGATTTGCATCATGCCTTCCTGACTTCAGTGGTATTTTCTCACTCCAAATTTATTATATCTGTATCTCCTTTATTAGGCTTTAAACTCCCCAAGTGCAGGAATTACATAGCTACCAATGAACCTTTTAAAGTACTGTCCAGTTATCATCTTAAAAATTATTTTCATAGTGACAATAAAATTGGAAGTATTATGCAAATGTTCCTGTTCTTCCATGAGGACATGAATGAACAGGTCTTGGTAACCACATAGCTTGGCTCTATCAGCTCCCCAGTGGGTCCTGAAAGCACTAAGCTTGTTTCTTACCTTGCTCCCTGTCCTGTGGCGCTAATGCAACTGCAGACTTGCCTTTGAAGTCAACTAGAACATCACGCATGGGTGAGCTCCAGAGAGCACACAAAATCAAGAAAGAAAACTGACATGTTATTCTTAACCAATGGGACTGTGCTATTTCCGTGTTTCTATACCCACTTGGGGTTCCCACAGACTTCAAGAGGCTGCAGATGAAGTAGGAGAAGATCTGAAGTTAGTCTTCCAAATGGAGAATGGACAGCAGATGAAGTTACAATAGATTAAAGTTTTAAATTTCTAGTAAATGATTCTCGTCTTTTTTTTCTTTACCAAAAGTCATACAAATCACAAATATAAAATTCTTTAAGGTTATAAACTCCTCCCTGAGAATGTCAAGCTCTTCTGAAAATGGCATCCACTCTTCATCTAAAGCATTACAATTGCCTTGTAGACTAGCATTCAACTCCATGCAACAGCCATTTATCCAGAATCTTTACTGAAAAGTTGTGCTCATCAAGATGAGAGTACCATCACCATCTTCAAGAAGAAAAGCATAAAGCAGCTCTCAGAGCATATGGCTCTCCACGGCCACTTATAAAGCACACTCTCAAATAGTACCAGTCTGCAATGCAGCAACATGGTGAAATATAAATCATAGCTTTAATACTCCTTCTTATAGCCAAGGGTTTAAAACTAAATGACCTTTTGGAAACTAAATTTAGCATGTACATACCTTTTGACCCTGCAAGTACTTTCCTAAAAACAAATTCTATGGGAATAAAAGAACCAACAAAAAGCCCCACGACTTAAGTAAGAACTATGTGTGCTTTGGGTGGTGTTTTTTTGTTTTTTGTTTTTTGTTTACTTCCTCTTTAAGGCTCAGTATCGTAATTTGTAAACTGTGGATAATAATAGTACTTGCTTTAGAGCTCATGTGGGTATGATGCCTGGCATGTGGGAAATGTCCAAGAAATGTTAACAAGGTGGGTATTACTATCTTTTTCTTACAGAGAAAGAAACTGTGTTTCAAAGATGCTAGACAATTGGTCCAAGATAATAGCAGGTCTGGGATTTGAATGTAATTTGGTTTGATTTCAAAGACTATACCCCGCAGGTCTCAAGGTCTGCTGCTTAACTTAAAGCCCCAAAGTAAATAAGAAAAGGAGGCATCAGCTGAAAAGATTCTGCAAACACCAACCCAATGCTCATTTAAGGTTGCCTGCGTTCTAGAACCATGTCTACAAAGTGTGTGCTCAAATATTAGTACATCAGACTTTCAAAAAACATTCAAGGCCTTCAAATAACAGGGCACTAAAATCAAATGTAAAAATAACTGAAACCGTGACTGCTCAATATAGCCTAAAAAGTGAACATGAACCTGAAAAGCTGATACTCGTTGATTACTGACTGGGTGGGTATGGATTCACCAAAGTACAAGAAAAAGGCTCTCTGCTCCTGGACATTGAAGTAGCTCTATAATTTCGACTTCACGTTGAAATATTTCAAGATAAAGCATAAGAGGTTATATTTGCCATCAGAAATACCATTAATCAAAATACTTTGGATACTTTATTGGGGGAAAGACCAGCCCGAAAATGAGCAAGTTATGCCAAAGTTAAATTGTTATGAATAAGCATGCTAGAGATGTACCAAAGAGGTGTGCCATCCCCCGAAAGAACGAACAAGGTAAGGATGCCCACACTAAAACTTATTTACTTTTAGAGGTGAGTCATTAAAATGAAATTTGAAGAAGACAATGGACATCATGATCTAGCAAGTGAAAGTGAAACTGAGATTAGGTCAATCTGTAATTCAACAACTTGATCTCTCTTCTTCTAAATGTTTTCTTTTATCTCTTCTGATTCACAAATTTAACCAACTGCCATATTCCCCAATGTATTTTGACATTCTCAAAAAAAAGTTTTTTGGATTTGTTTCAGTTTTCTTCAAATGATGTGAGCCTACATGTATAGTTTTAGAGATAAACTAGAGAGAATTCCTCTAAGTCTCTAATCTTCATGTTTCAGATCACACACGGGGTAGTGGGCATAGCGAGAAATCCCATTACAAAATTTCTCAGCCATATCTTTTATTTTGCATGGAGTTCAAAAGTGCCTATTGCAAATGGCTATCAAAATGAAATGCAACTCAAAGCAGACAGCAGTGAGAGGGGTTCCTTACTTGGGGACACCAAAGGCTTTCACAAGTCACAGGGAGAAAGTGTGTAGTGTCTCTGCTATCATTGATTTAGAACGGTGTATGGTGAATCCTGCTACCCAAAGACACTGAGATTCAAGAGTGGCCACATTCTAGAGAAAATGCTGCCATCTCTTCTACAAGTGGGGTTTATTATGTGTCCTTCCATCTGATTCTCCCCATGATGTGTCTAGTATAAGTCCATTCACATAATAGGATATACAGGAGAATTAGTTCCTTGCTATTCCCTCCCCCTGGCCCCTTAATAATAGGACATCTGTCCACCCTCGCTTAGTAGATGTCATAGGTGATGTCTGGTAAGAATGAGGTTTGCATTTTTCTATCCAATTCTTCCCTTCCCTGAGCAGAGAAAGAGGAAAATGGCCAAAAATTAGCCAACACTCTTCTTTCTTTCTATGTCTACAAAATTCAAACTCCCTAATATAAAATAAGAGAATAATTGATTACTGGTATTTTCAGCACACAGTTCTTAATGTAACTAAGAGCAAAAATGTCAAGGCTTTACGTAAAGTTTTAAAATTTTTTGGCTGGCTAATCTTTGGCTTTGGAAATGATAAAATGCATACAAAGTTGTTTTTCCTTAAAATCTTAACATTTTATATTTGAGATATATTTGAGGTGGAAACAGAATTAAACCAATCCCAAAGCTTTTTGCTTAATGTTGGGTTTTATTTGGAACAATGTTTTCATCCACCTGGGTGAATGGTGTAATATTTCTGCCAGAGAGTGAAACTATGGGCAGGGCTTTACACATTCAGAGATGTTCTCAGACAGCTTTGAGAAGTTTTCTATTGTGTTGAATGTGTTAGCCTGTCTTCTCAAGATACCAAGGAAGTTGAAATATTTCAAAAAGCATTTCAATTTATATTGGTGTCCAAATTTTGGAAGAATGTCGTGAAGTACAATTAAGGCAATACACATACATATTTTATCATAAATCATCAATAAAGGAAGATATTTGTAAGTTTTGTACTGCTGAATTAATTTCTAACCATGCGACTCAGATCATTATTTTTAATTCCTTATGAAATGAAAATCTTCTTTTTGCTGATGAAATCAATTGTAAATTGTAAAATCCATTTTCAAGAACTGGTCTTTATTCTGAGTTCTCATTACTGTTCTCACAACAAATAATCTGAAACAATATTCTAGGCCAAAAAGTTATATTTGATTGTTAATACTTCTTTCCACCCGTGAGGAAATAGTTTCTCCCCTCACAGTACTAAAGTATTATTGCTAAGAGTAATTTTATTATATTATCCAATTAGTTCTTTAGAGTTGTTTTTCTCTCTCCAATTATACTAAAGTTGATGAGGAAAAGATCACATTTTCTTCTCCTTTTATAAAATCTTCCACAGTGACTTTAACAACATTGGTCAGACAAGGTAATTAAAGGAAAAAGCCAACTGAATAATTGAGTAAATAAATGACTTTAAGTCTTCCCAAATTTATGACAACCATCATGATTTATTGAGTAAAAGAGATACCATTTTACTTAGAAATATAATATACTGTACCAAGTTTTACTCACCTTGGAATGGAAAAACTAAAATGCCCCAAACCACATACAAATTCTGAACTTTTGAAAAGATTTTGTTTTGTGGTAAAGAATTTGCCATGTGTACCAACATTTCCAATTGTCTTCACCCAACTAAAAAATCAAATAAAATAATGCCATTACAGAGGTAGGTGACTGGAGGAGCTTAAAGTGTTCATAAATATTAGAAATCCATTAAGTAATTGGGTGAATTGAAATAGATTGTAGTGCATTGAGATAGAAGGATTAAAGCAAAATGAAAACTAAACTGGATTAAATCTTTCTAGCACTTTGAAAGCACCAGGCTTAAAAAAAGAATAGATCTGTCTTTAAGATGATATGCTGCCCGTTTATACAGATTATTCTATTCTTATGTCATTTTCCTACTTGTCAAATTATTTCCCTGAACTGAATATAAACACAACATTTGATGGGAGGCAAGATATGTTTCATGTTTCCATTACGTAAACATACACCTCAGGTGACTTCCTAGTCACTTGAAAGTTACACTATTCTCGTTCTTTTTTTAAATTAAAATTGAAAGCTGCTAATGTGAAACTATTTTTGTAAATGTCACCAAAAGAAATTTCTTCTAAAGATCAACAGCATCATCATAAGTTGTACCTAAAAAAGGAATGAAATTATTCATGCATCACTTACAGCCTTTTACATATTAAGTCCAAAGCCAACCAACACGGCATAGTACTCAAGGGACTTTAAAAAACAAACAAAAAAAAACTTTTGACCAAAATGAGTTAATACCTTAGCATATTTTAAAATATCTTCTTTTTGTCTGTACATTCAAATTGTTATGCAATGTCCTCAAATTTACAGGATATGAATTCGAGAGGGAGCCAAAGGTTTTATCTTCGCAGTGACAAAACAACCAGTAAATCCAGAGAAAATAAAATCTTCAAATGACCCAACTGATTGGAACTGTATGGAGAAAACTGGCTGATTAAATATTTCCCTTTCCAACTTCATGTGGTGTGTTCTTATGGCAAATCACAGAGGCTAAATATTGTTCTCCATTGTGCACCCAGGTGGCACTGAGATACCAACAATTACACGCTGTAGTTAAGTGCCAAGGTTCATGCCTGAAATTAGTGTCAAAATGAAAGGACCATAGGAAGTTAGGGTTAAAGGGGAGACAAACTCATCCTCTGCATTTTACTGACTTCAGCACAGCATGAAATAAGCATTTGGAGCACAGTTTCATTTTTGGAACTCTCATGGACTGTTCAACTGCTACTATAACAACACAGATTGAAGAAATATTCCTTCTTTCTTAAAAGCAGGACATTGCTCAAAGCCCCAGGGCTAAAACTTCATCTTCACTTATCTCAACTAGAAGGTAGAGATTCCCAAGGAAGGGGGCTGCTTCAGCAGAACACTCCCATGTAAATTAGAGGGTACGCATAGACTATCACGTTCGCTGCTTCAAGGTACAATTGTTCTCGCTCCAGCCATGAAAATTCGTACGTTACATATATTATGTATTAGTAGTACCTTCTTGAAGTAAGCCCTATGTTCATATCTACAGATACAAGTCATGGCTCTCACAGTCAGTGACATAGCTCCATAGTAGTTGTTTTAAGAAATCTCCCTGTATATTTTCCTACAAAGTAAAATTCCTATCTTAAGCACTGGGCTTAAGAATCTACATATATATATATATATATATATATATATATATATACACATATATATGTATGTATATATACACACACGCATATATACACACACACAGACATACATATATACACACAAACATGTATATATGTGTGTATGTATATACATATATATGTATACATATATACATGTATGTGTATACATGTTTGTTATGAGATTTCAAGGCTACACTTTTGAATACAATTTAGTAAAAACATAAATAAAATTAACCACAAGAACTGCTTATTGAAAAAGAGATTTGCATGAGGATTTTGAATGTTGAATTTGGCTTTTATTGAAAAAAAGTCCAACGTGAAGTGTTAACTAAACTTTATGATGGTTAAGAGAATGGATCTTTTGAGGGGAGGGGTGGTCTGCAACTTCTATGATACTGAAAAATATCCCAAGGGACAGAGAACTATATACAGCATAAAACAATAAAACTAACTTAGAGTCAGCTATTCCATACACCCAAATAGTGATGGAAAACATATACCAATGTAACATAACTGCATTTTTTCTTAGAAACACCAGAAAGTTCATTTTGTATGTAATGCATTAATATTGATGAGTGACAATTTATTCCCAAAAGCAAAAACATATTTCAAAGTAAAGATTATTGTGTATACCTATACATTCAATGATGCCTGCAGGAAATCATGTTAAAACCCTTGAGATCCTGATAAACAATGATACACCATATGTACAGTATCCTTAATAGGATCTCTGACCCTAAATAAATATCTAAAGGTCTTTGAAGGTCTTGGGCTATAAATTTAGGAATATTATTTTTTCTTTCTCTGTTCACTTTCCTCCCATTGCCATTCTTTGTTCCCCTCTTCCCAGCCTCAAATGCATATTAACTGCATACTCTATGCCAGACACCATGCCAGACAGTGGGGCTCTTGCTTCTTAACCTTCCAGTTTTACTTTTTTCTCTTATTTTACTACTAGTTCCCTGAACTCTTTGCCAACATGTCAGTTGGGCACGTCTACAAACACTGAAACAGCCGGCACACAGGAAATAGGCGAAACGTTACCTAGCCTCAAATCACATTAGTCGTTGCAGATGCCATGTGTCAACTGATTGATGCAGATAAAAGAATTTTAGGATTTCATTTCCAAGACAGGCTTTGTGGAAGCCATGAGCTTGACCCAGACACTGAAGGATGGGAGGTGTTGAGAAAGCAGTGGCAAAGGTGTTTCAGGTGCAGGAATGATCAGAGAAAACACAAGGCAAAATCCGTGGTGGGGGGGTGGGTGGGGGGGTGGGAAGGGGCAATGAGCAGATCAGCCTTCTTGTCTAGAAAATTCTTATTTAAAAATAGATAATAATGCAGTTGGAAGAAGGAAGCCAAATTGTGAGAAGTCCAAAAAAGTTTTGAAATTAAAAAAAAAGAAAATTTCCTATTGGCTCTGGGGAATCCATAGATGCAAATGGGATAACATAGTGCAAGTATCAAGGTGTCCGTGAGCTAAGGACAGAGACTTGCCTATTATAGCCACTGCTTTATTCTAAAGACCTTGAGCAGGCCTAGGATGTCACACCTAGGACGTAGAGAAGCTCGATATTTGTTGAAAGACCAGAAGAATGAATAGAGCCTGAAAGATCCGTGTATTAAGTCATCTCAGATGCTAACCAGCTCTGTGACCTCAAGAGAGGTACTTAACTTCTTAAAGCCTCAGTTCCCTCATCCACAAGCAGGGATAGGGAAAGGACTTTTCTCATAATGTAATTTAAGGGATTACATTAGAAAACAAAAGAGAAAGGGGTTAGCACATTGAGTGGCACATAGAAAATAAATGTTAGTCATTAATAAATAGAATTAGAGGCCCCTTAAAATAGTTTTAGAAGCATTGGAAGGTAGTGTAAAAGCAATGAAACCAACTTAGTTTCCACTGCATCGTGAGCCTGAATAATGAGGGAAAAGGTATGATGCATTTAGACAGCAGTTTAAAATACATACCAATAAGACAATTTCGTAAAATGCACTCTGACTGGTTTAACAATATACCCTTCTACATTAGTATATATGCCTAGAATATATTTTAAGCCATTTAAAGAACAGACAAGAGAAATACAAGTTCCAAAATGATATGAACTGTGATGTGACTAGCTGATGGTGTATGAATAACAGGTGAGACTCCTATAATCTGCAAAAGCAGGCAAAAAAATGAATACTGAATTAATGGTGACTATTAAATTCAGAGTCTAGCGCAGGGCAGGCCCTGAATAAATGTTCGTCGAATGAATGAATCAATGAATGAATGAATACTTTCTAAATCCATATGTGAAGACATTTTTATAATAATTTACTTGATTTCCATGTTTCAAATTTCTAGCAAATTGAATTCTTCAAATATTTCCTGAAAACAATCCAGTATTTTCAAGGATGCCTGCAGGAAACTGTGTTAAAACTCTTGAGATCATGATAAACAATGATACACCATATGTTACTGACCACAGTATGCTATCCTGCTTTCCTTTCTCTAAGGAAACTCCTAGCCTTTTGGTATATTTTACTCTTTGCATTTGGACTGTGAATTCAACTGTCAGAAAAATACAGGAAATTCAAGGATTTAGGAATCACAAGTACATGTGCTTAAATGACGCCAAGCAACGTGAAGAACAGAAATGATGGCTTAGAGATCCTATTGAGAATGTAAAAGGGTCCTGTTCACTATGTGGTATAGATCATAAAGTCTAGCAACTTTAGGAGGACCTGGGTCATTAGGAGTCCACACAGGCCAACCCTTGATTTAAAAAACAAACAAACAAACAAACAAACAAACAAACAAACAAACAAAACAAACACCATTAAGCAAACTACAGTTTTCACATTTTAAAATCTGAACCAATTTTTAAATATTCCAATTAATTATTAGTGAGTGCTAGAGTACATAATTAAGCTTTTTAATGTAACTTATTTTCTTAAATCATTCTGATATTTAAACAAAAGCGTCCTACTGATGGCAATGCAGATTAAAATCTGCTGTTGGATCACAGAGGTGATTAAACACAAAACAGTGGATAAAACTTTACCATGTGTCCTGACAACGTGCTAAGTAACACCTTCACTACCTATTGAAGTGGGTGCCCCAACCCTGCCACTTCTTTCTCCATATTAAATTGTCTAGATGGTGTTCACTGTGAATCTAAGGTTTTCCACTTGGCAAACTATTTTGTGGAATATAAACTAAGACAGCTGACGGAAAGACTTTATTGAATTATGCACACAACTTGCTACTACTGGGAAAAATCCTATATCCTAATATCAACCCTTTGAAAAGCGACCCAAGGGCAACTCAAATCTTTCAGTACTTTATACACAATTTCTACTGAAACAAGTTTTGGGTTTTTTTCCCCAAGAAACTCAAACAAATAGGTCGTACACATAGCTTCAAAGTCAAGACAACTTTCTAGGTGACAGATAAGAATATTGGCACACCAAAAGGACAAAAGCCAAAATTATAGTAGGGAGAAAGAAATTAAGAGTAACCCATTGTTCTGCAACACTACTCGTACTTGGAAAGAAATATAATTACAAAAAGAAAGCAAACTTGGGGAAATTTAGGAAACGGATTAGGAGAGGAGAACAATCTGATACTAAAGCTAAATTTTACTGTCACAAAAGAATTGCACTGCTGGCGTGTTAATTCAGCAATAATATTATATCCTAACTTTAAATATTCATTACAATCAAGTTAAATTGCATTAAAATTTTTTCTAATTAGCTTTGAGAACAACACAGTGTGGAAGCTAATGGCTTTGTGTAACTTGCACAGAAAAACTGATTTAAGGATTTCATTTTGACTAACATAAATTGATCTAATATGTCACAACTCTAATTCCCAAAAGATTTGATTCTTTAAAAGCTATGTGATTAACGTTACATGTGTCTACAGCTGGAAGAATTGAAGTGAAAAGATGTTTCTGGTATTATTAGCTGTAATCACATTATGTTTATATATCTGCACTTACCTATTCCATAAAGGTAGATATAATAACTGCATATTTACATACAGATGCATGATTTCCTAGCCCATTTTTAAATTAAAAAAAAAATACATGACATCTGGAAGCACAATTTTGTAATAGTATTTATTCCTTCTGTTTTTCTCAGCCTTCCCGACTTGCATGCCTCTTTGTTTTTCCTCTTTAAACCATAAACTATCATATTTAATATTCCTCCCTGTAAGATATACCTAATTCTTATAACGAAGTACCAAATTAAAATAGGAGGAATCTGGAAGAACTCACTGTTTTATCTCAAGAAGTCAATGCAATTGCTTCAGCTGAGATAAATGCATGAAGTCCTTTCTAAAATAACTTTTACATAAGGCTAAAATGATTTCCATGTAAGAAACAATTACCAGCCAACATCATTATCATCCGAAAATTGTAAGCTAGAATGAGCAATAAAAACACTGTATTTGAAATGAGATATGAGAGAATAGCTATTAAAATATTTTACTCAATTTCTATTACACCTTAAAATGAAAGTCATCAAAATGTCATTACAGGCCTTTTCCCCAGATTCTTCAGAGACCGAATTTAATCATTTCAGGAAATTGAGCACAATCCAACATTCGCTTAAATCCTTTGAAATAACAGCAAAGCAAAACACAATGTGAAATTTATAAGACATTTTATATTAAAATATGTCCATATACATACATAGATACATACCACATGCCAGGGAATAGTTGTCTTCTTCGGAAACCTAGAATTAAATACTTCTTGTGAAATTCACCACTCACATAAAGTATTACCTTTAAGAAGACTTGAAGTAAGAAATCCAAGTTAAGGAGCCACAACTGAGCTTTGCAAAACACCAGTCTTAATAAAGCGCTAACGTAGCAGTTTAAAAAAATACCTTCAAAAATCAATTTTTTGGAAATTACTTCCAGCCCCAATTACTACCTCTACAACAGAGCATAGAACTTTTAACTGCTGCTCAACTAAAGAGGGCTAAACATTAGTCGAATAAGTGCAATTACCCTAATAAAGGCATCTTTATGCGTTCTTTCAGAAAACTAGTACACGGAAGAATTTTTAAGCTAAAAGAGAGACCTTTTAAGCTAGAAGAGAGACCGCCCATATCACCTAATCCTGTTTCATGTTTCCAGTTCTAGGAATAAAATCTACATAAAATAGATACAGATCATTTTCATTGATCCCCAAAATGATCATTTTCTCTAAAATACAAAAATCTGCTTATTTTCAAGGCTGAAAGTAAACAAAGTACCTGGTTGTATTTTGTTAATAAAAGCTAGGCAATTTTAGCAAATGACTAACAATACAATTCCCGAAGATAGTCTCTTCCTGAAACCTTCTACATTAAAAAGAATGATTTAAATTTTAAATCGTTTTATTTAGAAAGCAGTTTTCTAACGCTGCTGGCGAGAAGTAGATGCAATGGCTTGTAAATGGCACTTTAAAACATGTTTAATTTTTACCTTTCAATTCGAGGAGGATGCCCCATCTTATGGAACCCATCTTTTCCGTGCTGGCCGATTTAGAATAAAAGTCATTAGCATATTACTATTAAAAGCAAAAAAACTACACTACGAAGCTGCAGTCTCTCTTGGAAGGAAACTAGTGGTGCTTATAAGCAATAAATGCCTTCCCTGATACCTATTCTGTCACCATCATCTTATTAGCAAAATGTATGCTCCCTGCAGCATATATTAAGCAGTTTTTAAGCGAACGGGGAAATTGTATGAGGGCTCATCTGCTAAGCACGGCTGTGTACTCCACAGCCTGTTAATCACCAGGGCTCCTTTCTAACAAGGTTCTAGAATGCAAGGACGTCCAGGGACCATTAAGTAGCACACAAGCAGAACATTCCTGGGAGTCTCCGATATTGACTACAACTTTCCCTCAAAGAATCAGCGTGAGACGGAAGGCGACAGCGCCGCAGCACATCTGCCTGTTTGTGCCTTAGCACTTGGCACTTGCGAATCCGGGACCGACCCCAACACAGAAACTAGTCCTGACTTCTTAGCGCCCCGGCAGAATCCAAGCATTCGGAGAGGACCTGTTTCCTAGGCAGCCCCAACTGGAGAGAAAGTAAGGAAATGGAAGGTTTACCCTCTCATCCTCAATCCACCTAAAGCTGCATCACCGAATCACAAATAAAATGCTAATGCACAAGAAAATGAATGCCAATTTCCTCCACTTTGCTCCAAGTTTCAGAGGCCCCTCCACAATAAAAGATAGCTGTTTGTGGAGGCTGTCTTGTTCCATACCATTAACTCCGAACAAAACATATTTTTAGTGGGACAGCCGTGTTTACTTGTAAGAACTGATAAATTGTTCGGCACCATTTATCACATGCAGACAAAGACGTTCGGCCACAATTTTGGACATAAATCAAGGTACATGCTCCTCATAAAAGAGAGAGAGAGAAACAGAGAGAGAGAGAGAGAGAGAGAGAGAGAGAGAGAGAGAGAGAGAGAGCTAGAGCTAAGTCCCCAAAACCACAGAGACTGAGGAGGTCAGACTGGCCATAGCAACCAAGAACAGGACTTGGGTCTCCAGAAGGACCTAGCAACCGATAAATGAGTTTAGATCTCTTTTCATCTCCACTGGTGTGAAAGCCAAAATTAAAAAGATTAGATCACCCTGCACCCATTACAAAAGGCGCCACAATGAAAAAGTCATTTCCAGCCTTTGAATCACATCAAATAAATAACATTCATCCCTGCTATAATGAACAACTTTCAAAGTAAATTGAATCTCCATAGTACTGCTTTCCCTGGCTGCACAGTATTTACATAACAATATATCACAGGAAGCTCAGAATGGGTCTTGTAAATGGGGAACTCGGGATAAAAAGCATCTTTAGCCCCGATTACTGTATACTCAGACTGCTTTTCAATCCCTCTCATTTAAACAATGTGTTGTATCGGGAACATAAACAATGTTTTTAAATTGTGGGAAATGAAAGTTTCTGGTACATTTTTCAATATCTGGACTCACCCCTTTTGAGGGGCTCTGAGAATGTAGAAACCACTTAACCTTCTAAATCCATGCCCTGGAATCATTTTGGTGACAAACAATTCTCATCTATGTGCACACTTGCTTCTTTGTTCATGCCAGCAATTTTTTATCCTAAATATCCCCTGAATTTTTATATATCTCTTATGATGAAAGCACATTTGCAGATTTTTTGAGCATGTGGATCATTCATTATTTGTCATTTCCTCGAAAGTATAAGGTATTCTCCATTGTCATAACAATAATGTCTATTAAGTTTTAGCAATATCGCCCTACAAAATAAACATTTTTCTACGGTCTAATTTTGACAAAATTTCTCCAGGCCATTAAAAACATATTTTAAGGACTAATACTCCAAAATTCTTAGACTTTCATTAACTACTGTACAATACATGTATTTCAAATGGAGTATGTTAAATCTATGTTAAAAATATACCAGCATAGTCTTATCTTTCTGTGGGCAGTTCACATAGACATTAGTATTTGAACTCCACAGGGAATCCCATTAATTTTTAAAACTCTGACCTCAGTACAGTTGAGTGTAAAAATAATTACAAATTAAGAATGAAAGAGCATCGCTTGTATTCCACACGGCCATATGCTGTACGCTGCACAAAACATTGCTAACTATAATCAAACAGAATTTTTTTTCCAGATATAAATTTCAACAGCCTGATAAATGTCACCAGACAGACATAAAAAGCAGCTCAGCCTTTCACCCAGCCCGTTCACACCTCACCTCCAGCAATTCTAGTAACACAAAGCCCTGAGAACACAGGTTTGCAGGCAAGTGACAGCACAGATGATAGTCTCACGAAAAGATTTCCCTGCTGAAACTCGCTTTATACTCAATGTCTCTCTCAGCCACACGGATGCAAAAATACAAGAATCCAGGCATAAATATGTTCTTACCTAAAACTTGGCAGAAGGACTGTCCTGGAGTTGAATCCTTGTCATTGTTGTCACCTCTGGTGGCCCCTCTCACCATCGTGGAAAGTGGCTCCACTATGTTTATTGCTCTGTGCCTCAGTTACAGCTGTGACACTCATCTGCCTGCATAGAACCTACGAGGGGAAATGAGAGAGAGAGAAATGGAGAGGGAGGAGGTGTGTGTGTATGTGAGAGAGAGAGAGAGAGAGAGAGAGAGAGAGATTGCTGACTTGAGACTAAGAACCTAAAACCTCCAGCCAAGACAAGCCTGAATAAAAATGATCAAAGCTCTGTCCTGCATCAAGAGAGTAGACAGATATTTTTTTCCCCTCCACTGAAAAGTGGAGCTGTCATTGGGGATTCTCACCAGGAAAGCGCAGACAGAGGCAGACCTTCTCCAGAGTGTCAGCGCTGCCCAGCAGTCCGTGCAGAATACAGGTACCTATTGTTCCAGAGACAGATATGTAGCCAGCCAGTCAGACGCTGACAGATCTCAGCAAACCAGTGAGCCTGCCTTCCGTTTAACTCCTTATTTACTAGTGCTTTTTGGTCAAATGAAAAGGTCTCATCACCCAGGAGAAATAAATGGAGCTCATGGGAGGAACTAATCCTGCATCTCTCATAAAGAAGGACTTTTCACTAGTGTTATTGAAATGCTAAGTTTAATGCAAATATCTTATTTTTCTGGGAAGAAATGAAACATTAGAATACCCGGGGAAGACTTAACGAGTGAAAGAAAACCTTGACATCCAAGATGAACATTGCAGCCAATTTTAAAGGAAAGACTGAGTGTATTCTGGGTGTAGTCAAAGCATCCTGAATGTAAACATATATACTCTAGAACATAAATGAGTTTACCTAAACCAAAGGAGTCCCAACCTTTTGCGTAGGGGTGTGGCACATTCAATCCACACAAAAAGCCACCCCCTGAAGACCTCTGTTTTCCTAGTGTCTGGAGTCTTTTTGGTCTCTCTCTTTCTAGAACCCACTGCTTTCTCAAGTATCCCCAGAACATCGTGCTTCCCCAAAACCGCATCAGTGTTTAAATTTGCCTAAGGCAGGAAAACATAATTAAGGAAGCTAAGAGAAAACTAACTTGTTCTATAATTTGATGGATCCCGAGATCCAGAGGGTACATTTGAGTCTTTATTTACATTCTTGGACCTTTCTAGAGTACAGTGGTTTTCTAACTTTCACCTTTGTGTATTAATTGAATGATTTTCTTCTAAGGAGTGAAAGCAGACAAAATGCCTTGCATTTGATTGTTTAGTACTATTAGAAGGCAGGGAATAGAAAAACAAAAGAAAAAGTAGCTTCTCATTGAGTTAAAATAAGAGATGGACTTATACCCCTCCCGAAGACTTGATATACAAGTACATTGGACTCATTTCTAGACCACACACCAATTTCATTAATTGTTACCATTTACCCAAAAAACACTGCATATTCTGATATAGTAGGTGTGTTGTAGAGTCTCTGGTTATGAAATTCCTTTGTAAAACCCACACTCAAGCATCACTTTACAAAGCCAGAGAATAAACACTCGGTGCAATAGTGGGAGGTTTAACCCCGCCTGGCTGTTAATGGTAACGAGATGTGCAGTATATGTCTGTGCACTGACCCAACAGCTTCTTCTAAAGATCTAGAGTTTGTTTTATTTATCTATTTTTGAGAACCTAATAAGAGATCATGATCTTTCAAAAGTTCATAAATTAAAAGAAAAGAAAAAAGGCCTAGAAAATACAGTTCCCTTCTTTCACACTGTTTCTTCTCTGCAATCCCAGCATTTAAAAAAACTGTTCAAGTCATGCTAAGTTAACTAGAACTCTTTCCAATTAAGGCAGGCTTTGAAAACTCTTTTAGAAGTTAAAATGCTGAATCAGTGACTTCTGAAAGTCTACCTTCTGTTTTATACTCAGGGAGAGCTCCCATTATGCACTGAAGAGAAAGGATATCAAAAGACACTATCTAAAACAGGTGGAAAACTATACAAGGTTTCTTACTAGATTCATCTTAACCTATGAGCCAGCAACAAAACAAGAGAATCTGGTAGCCTGTTTTATCAAAGTGGGATAAGCTGATTGTTTTTTCCAAACCCATTTCAAAGAACACGCATATCTTTGTAAGCTGTGGGGATAACCTAATTTATCATAACTATCCTAATAGCAGAAGCCCATTCAATGAAAGAAAGTAGAGGTTAGATGATAGGTACACATGCAAAACAGAGCTGGATCACAGCGGAGGTGACAGCTGCCATGGAAAGTTCTCATGACTGCCTCTAATACTGCAGTTTGAAAGGGGCACCTAAGTGCTCACTCCTGAGCATGTGATAAGACTTAGGTGTAAGTACAATTAATTAGAGCATTATCCAGGCCCCCTCCAGATGTCATTATCATTTATGGTGCTTTTGCTTTTTTCTTTTTCCTTTGATCTTTCTGTCCAACTTCTGTTGTCTTCAGAAAACCAAGCTTGGTGTGCCAAACAGATTTTAAATATTCAGCTCTTACTATATTTGAATACAGACAGTTCTCACAGTTGGGGTCCATTATTATTGGAGGCATGTGCAGAGGGTTATCAACATTAATGAGAGTCATGTGCGCATGTCAATAAAAACAGAGGACACACTCCTGCAAAGTGTGTATGTGTGTGTACAGATGGGTATCGGTATTTGTTCAAGGTATACATTTTTTAGTTGTTTCATGAGCAGGGGGGAAATATCATTATTTTTCTCAATAAACTTTCCTGTGGAATCCCTACTAGGATAATTTTGTCTAAAAACATTCCTAAAGCCTATTATACAGCCCTAAATTTATAATTCACACTTCTATCCCCAATTTGCCAAATAATTCACGTCAAGCAGAAGTCCAACATAAAGTGCCAACTGTTTCTTGAAAGAAAGAAAAAAAATCACTGTTTCATGTGCTGGGTTTTTAAGGAATAAACACATGAGGTTAGGGGCTTATTAACAAGGGGCAGGCAAATTCCCCCGGCATTCTGCTGGGTATGGATCTCTTTTCATCCACATTGGTTAAACTGAGAGACATGAAATTAGGTTTCCTAGAAGAAATGTGAAAGGAAAACAGAATCTCTTCTTTATATTACAGAATATTCCAATTTTTATAATTCCCTCCCCACCCACAGGACTTGCTACAGACACATTCAGTTACTCATTCACACAATAAACCTCAGGCTGATATAACTTCTAAGAGACTCTCCGGGAGCTTTGTAGGTAACCCGACTCCAGGAAAGTTAAAAATAGTCTCTCCACCAAATTAAACATTATCTAAGTTCTCCACACAGTTATTAAATACATAGAAAATCACCTCTGTGCATAATCTATAAATGGCTTGGATTACGTATTAAAATTCTAATTAAAAGTTTTTGTCATATCTCAGTTTTGAGATTTGAGATTAGAAAGTAAATTCTGCTTCAGAGTGAAAGCTCATGTGGAATCGAGATTTCGATGGTTGCAAATTGGAAATTAATGGCAGTATTACAATGTAATTCTAATAGAAAGAAAATAATACACAACTTTGAACTACTTCTGAGACCCCCTTTAGATTGTGGGTATTTAGTGCCATGAAGAGATTTCCTGGTGACTTATTCCACAGAACTTTACTTTTTTGAAAGTTGGAGATAGAAATGAGAGATGAAATTTCTATGGAGTGTGAAAGGAAAGTATTACCATGATTACATTCAAAACTGAAATCTTAAAAATCTGATAATGCATCTTGGCTGATAGGATAATACTTCATGAAATATATACACTAAAGCTCTTTAATATTTAAGATCCAGGATGAGGTAAATGCTACTTAGGTTTTTGTTTAATCACCAAGTAAGTGAAAACGCTACTTCTGAGAGCCCTGTTCAGAAAAGTCTGTGAAAATTTAATGAAAAATATCAGGGGCTATTTTACACCATCCAAACACCTGCAACATTTAATAGTTTGGCCACTTGATAATTAATAGAAAGAAAATATGCATTTTCCCTAATAATCCCCTCATTGCAGCACAGTAACATATATTTTATAGAGTTTACCTGATCAACTTTCTGACATACAGTTTAAATTAGATAAATATTTGGTTTCAGAAATACTCAATGAAATATTTTACTCACCAATTTGTAAGCAATCAGATATTTTGAGGTAATGTAGAATATTTTGCCTTCCTTATGATACAATACTGCTGGAAGTCAATTCTGAGAACATACATATAGAGGACAAAATGTTAATATTTTGAATAGTAACAAAGGGAAAGTTTTTGCATTGTTGCATGTGTAAATGAAATAATGTTTTCCATGTTTCCATAAATGTCTTTTAAGTGATCTCAGACTTATAGCACAATGAAAAAAATTAACGTGGAGCTGATTGATGACAATTGATAATTCAATACAAAAGCATCTCATTGAAGTTGAGCAACTCCCAGAAGGGAATTAGGCAGAAAACTTGGTAAAGCTTTCCCTATGTTTATTTTGCACAGCATTTTTTTAAAAATCACAGAATATTCCAGAACATGACTATTACCTTCAAGAATTACAATTTGGAAGTTTTCGTTAGTAGACATTTATTACCCCGTATCCTGTTCTTTGAGTAAATTAGCACCTACCTGACTTTTCCAACAGCTGTTTCCAGAGCTTCACAGGGATTGGGAGAGTGGTCTGCTATGTGCCAAGCTTCAGCTAAAAGTGCCCTTCTTTCTCCCTTCCTTCTGTCATGTGCAGTCTTCCCCATCCAAATCTTTTGATGAAAGTCAGGATAAAGCATGATTTATTAATATAGCAAAGTCATTACAATCCTGAGCTAAAATGTTATTGGAGCTTTCCCTAGCTACTGCCGTTTAAGGAAGTCTTTAAAAACCAATTTAATTTCCTTCCACCCAGTCAAGTTTTCTCCACAGATAATTGGTTTTCATTATATACACAAAAAGCATCAGTGAAGTCCGTATGGATGAGGCATTTAAATATTTTCAAATGAAAGGATGCATGTACTTATGTTTGGGTGCCCAGACAAACACCTCCATTTGACTCTGTATTACTGGCCATGAACACTCTTCTAACATGAGAGAAAGCACTGTGGAAATTGTAAAGGCTGCACAAACAGCCAAGTTAATTTGTAGTAGTAGTTCAATAAACTTAGTATGGTGGATATCATATTCTTTTATTTTAAACAAGTATATTATTGTAAAGCAAAGTATTCTCCCTGCTAATTGTGCTGAATTTTTGCAAGCACACAACCAGAATACGAGTGTTTTTAGTTTCATAGCCTTCGTCATTTCACTGGGGAAAAGAAACTAAAATTTTTTTCTAATCATCATTTACACAACAACCCTTTTAGGATTTATAGGACCTATCTCAGTATATTATTATCATTAAAAGTGTGTTAGAGATGCTAGTACAGAATTGCTAATTGTTCATAAGTACCTTGAAACATTAGATTAGCAATGTTTATAATTGTCTAATACAGCATGACGATATGAAATCAATTACCATGCACATCAATCTTTGACATTTCAATATATTATAATTGTGGTAAAGTTGTCATAAACTTAAAAGAAAGTCACAGTTTCTATGGCCTGAAAATCTAACTAATGAAGTAGTCAGTATTCAATTGTAATCATTGTAGAAGTAGGCATAGTAGCATAAGCAATGCTGAAACTGGTCTACTTACTTGAATATTCATCTTCCTTTGAATTAAGACTATTCTTGAATTTGTAGAATTTCACATTTGAGAATTTTCCAGTGTCCTCTTGACCTCACAAACCCTCCTTCACAGGTGAACTGTTATCAGATAAAAAGCTCTCTATTTCAACGACCATACAAAGATCTTTTAAAAGTCACTTAACTTCTGAGAACTGATGAAATATTCGGAAATTTCTTCTGTGACACAGGTGTCTGTTGCTGTGTGTTGTCTAACCAGATTTGTCACAGTTTGTATAGTCACCACCGCCTTCATTTTTTTTTACCTCCTGGGGGTCCAGGGTGCTGAAGTGAGAATAGCTTCTTCCTGGTATTCATTTGCTTTTTGATCGAAAGGAGAGGGTGAGCTTTTTCTGTTTGTTTGTTTTTGATTTTGTCTTTCAATTCAAATCAAAGACAGACATAGTTTCCTAAGTTGAATTTAGGTCTGAGATTTGCTCCATAAAACAAACCAAAACAAAACACAGAGCAGAACAACTCGGTGTGCCTGATTCCATCAAGTCACCGTGATTTAAAAGAAAAAGACAATCAAATGAGAAAAGAAAGGAAACAGTCTAAGCCAATGAGTTTCTTCGCTCAGTCCCACACTACTAGCCCCTTAAACCCCCGACCTCTCTGCAGACCACGTCTTCCTCCTGTTGAATAGTAACTCTTTCTGAAGAGCGTACTTAATGAAGCTAAGGTCAGCCTGCTTCCAGTTGGCATTTGCAGTGATAACAAATCAGAAATGATAGCATCATACAGACTTATGAATTTTTTACCCCTGCAGTCACAAACATCAGACGTTTACTTTATAAAGAGAGCTTTTAGATCCTTCCTGCAGTTTCCATAGTGATTTCATTTTTTCCCTTTTATCACAGATTGGCTGAAGAGCTGCTACCCTTTGTGCGTTAAAAGGCTTGTGCTACCAACTGTCGATATAAAAGGTAGCTGAAGCAGAGACGCAATATATACTGCCAAAAATAATTGAAACAGAGACATGTTGGTGAAAGGTTCCAGAAGAATTTTTTTTTTTTCTGTATCAATGTGATAGTACAGGAGAAAATAATTTTGCCTGAATTCTCATAATTACTTTGAGTTAAATGTAGTTGTATTTTACACTATGTACCATACTTATATTAAAACACTCATCGTACAAAACATAATCCTTTCATAAAAGGGTTTAATATAGCTTACACCGTTCCAAGTGTCTGGGCTTGTTAAACATAAAAGTTCATTATGAAAACATTTTCACTTCAGTTACTTTAGTTTAGGCTGCAATGTTTATTTCAGTGTTTATTCTTCTCTTCTTATGTCTCAGTGAATTCAATTTTATTTTATTATTCTTTTTCTGTGAGGAAAAAGTGAGCTGTACTTTTAAATTAATCTAGACTGTCCATACCAAAAAAGTAAAAACTTGTAGAAGAAATCCATACATTTCTATGTAGTACTAAAGTGAGGGCTCAGCCTAGCACATAATTTACTTCTGCATTGTTTTCTATACATCTTTGCTCTATCAAAATTGGGCATTTAAATGAATTTTAAATGTTATACTGATTTTTCTTTCAACTGTGGTATTATTTAATAAGGCTAGCACCTGAATAATCCTAGTCATAGGTTGCTATAATCTTAAGAGAAATGTCTCCTAACTACTTATTAAATATATTGAATTCTTGTCATGATGCTGTAGTTTGTTTTACAGGTAAACTTTTAGCTCTGAATATGTTTTTTAAGGTTGTGAGGAAGGTAACACCACTGTCAAATACCATGAAAGTTCATGTTCTATTTATATTTATTAAACTATTGAAATGGTAATAGATATAAAAAATTATCATTTTTAAAAAATCTACAGAAGTACTTAAGATATAATATATTCTTATATAGTTCATAGTAAAGTCTTTGAATTTCTATAAGATGTAGAAATCTATGGGTTCTGCCCTATGGTTATCACAACATGCTTTAATTCTATCTCATACTTTTATTTTAATGTCCAAAAATCATACAAACCAAATAGGCCAGCTATTTCTGAATTTTTATTCAATTTTTATTCAATTTTTATAACAAAGTTATATACCATAAGTTATATACCATAAGGTATAATAAGATTTCTTCTTCTCCTTTTCATCACACTTTCATCAGAGAAAATAAGATGTAAAGTGGATTTTGAAAGAGAAAAACATAAATTGACTTACATTATGGGAATTCCAAGAGACGATTAGTTAAGCTTTTTGAGGGTCAAGGAATAGGAATTCCCTTAACATACCTTGGCTAATGGCATAGTTAAGTGTAAGAAGACACAAAGTAATAATTAAGATGGAGATCTCAAACCAACCTACAGAATCATACTTCTGAACATCACAGAGACTAAAATGGGAGTCAAAGGAGCATTAGCGACCTTATCAGCTAAAACTTTCGGATTCGATCATTGAACAAATTCTTATTAAACATGCCACATCCTACTTTGGTAGATGTTGGGTCTATCTCCATCTGTGAACAAGAGACATTATCCTTGCCTTCATCGAGTTTCTAGTGTGGGGAGGAGATGGGGGGGGGGGGAGAAGTACCAAACAAATAAAATATATAATTGTAGTAAAGAAAATAATAGTACCTCTGAGACCTGAAGAATGAAGCTGCCACAGGCTGTGTGGGAGGAGTGTTACAGACACTGCAAGGTTATTCTGCATTTGAGGAAGTAAAAAGAAGAACAGCGTGAATGCAGCAAGGTGAGCAAGAGTGATGACAGGTCAGGAGCTGGTTAAAGAAGGCAAAGACTGTGATTGGAGGTCAATTTAATTCTAAGCATAGGGAATAGTATTGTAGGGTTGTAAGAAAGGAAGGGATATGATCAAATTTTATTTAAGATCATTTTGGATGCTATGTATAAAAGCATTGGAAGAAGAAGGATGTAGAAACAAGGAAATAAATTAGGAGATTACGATAGAGACCCGGTAAAGAGATGCTAATTACCTGGATGATGGGGGTGGAGGTGGGGGGAAGGTTGTTGTTAATATGAGAAGATGAAGATGGATTTGAGCAGACAGTGGAAGTAGAATTGTCAGCATGTGGAGAGGGGAGGCTGTGGGTGGTGAATCAGAAGCAGGAGCCAACAAATTCATGGTTGTTGTGAATGGGAAAATGGATGGGGAATACAGAGGAAGGGTAATACTTGATGGAGTGGAAAGAGCAAAAGTTCAGTTCCAGACATGGTAGATTTTAAATATCTCTGGATATCTCAGAGATATGGTCTGGGTAGGAAACATACATTTGTCAGTTTGCAGCGTATAGTTAGGATTAAAAGACATTTCTTTCTTTTCCAAGAGAAAAAATCTGTACAGAGAGAATAAAATTAGTTCTAAGCTAGAGATATGAGAAATATCAACATTTAAAGTTATAACAAAAAGAGAAACTGAAAAATAACAAAAGAGATAGGGGAAATTCAAAGAGGTGACTCAGAAACTGAGGGAAGAGTCTATTTCAGAAAAGAGGGAATGGTCAACTGTGCAGAATATTGCTAAGAAGTCAAATAATGTAGGAACAGAAAAGAGTATTTTGGATTAAATGTTCATTGGTGACGTTTTGAAATGCTGGAGACAGAAGTTACACCAGAATGGGTTTAAGGATGATTGGTTGGGAGGTAAGAAAGTGAAGATCTCATGTTTAGACAAATTTTTAAGAAGTTTAGTCATGAAAGTATATGATACAGTAGCTTTTGGGGGAGAAGATGAAGTCAAGGGAGAGTTCTTTCTTTTTTCCAATATGGAAGATTCTGGAGCATGTTAACAGTGATGGGATTAATCCATTCATAAAGATGGGTTTACTGATTGAGAAGACAGACAGAAATGAGGGAAGAACTGAAGTATTTGACAAGGCAACAAGGGATGGGATTTCTAGAAGGGGTATTCCCACCATTGTAACAGAAGAGAAGAAAGAGAAGACAGATGAAGAAGCAGGGAGATGTGTAGATTTGGTGGTGAAAAGGGGAGTGAGTGCTTGAGTGACCAAGGGCTTCTTTATTCTAAATGAAATGTGAATCAAGGTGATCAGCTAAAAGCAAGGGGAAGAAGAGATGTGGAAGTTTGGAAAAAAAAAAAAGCATAAAATATGTCACTTTGTGTTGAAAATTAGTCATAACACTTGTTAATGACAGTAAGGAAGACTTTATTTGAGAGAGACTAATGCAATGGTGGCTTTGCAGTAGGGGAGAGCGATCAGCTCCTCTCAGAATGCAATAAGGACAAGTGGGCATTTATAGCTAAGCAGTAGGTTGGTGGCCAATGGATGGAAAATTACTAAGAGGAAACACCAAGGGTAAGAAGGATTCTGGCTAAACGAACTCAACAGGATTCTTGTTGAAGGCAGACCAGGGTGATAAGATATCAAGAGTGGGGGGCGGGGATGAGGGATTTCATCAAATATGGAGGGTGATCATATACCAAGGGTGGTGAATTTTCACTAAATCTACCAAGCAAGATTCTTGCAAAAACTGGACTAAGTGGGCCAAGAAGAGAGCCAAAAGTCAGAGCCTAGTCACAAAAGGTCTCAAAGGAGCTTGTCCTGAGTTTGGTCATTGGAGAGTGCCTTTGCCATTTGTGGATAGAAATATGCTTAGTAGATAAATATAGAAGGGTTGTCAGGCATATTTGAGATTTATGAATTTGAATTTTTAGTGAAACCAAATTCTGCGTGCACATTTGATTCTCCCCCCTCCCCAACAATGAAATTCAACTGCTTGATTTGAGAAGGTACCAGCCTTAGGCTTTGCCAAGAAAAATACCAAAGAGAATTAAATAAAATGAATTTGGAGCATTTTCTAGACCATGGCTATATTAATGGATTATGAAATCCTGTCTTGAAAAGGAGGGAGGAGAAGCATTTCTCACTCTCCTCAAGAGTTAGAATGGTTAGAGCCCATGAATTCTAGGTCTTGACAAAGTTGAAGATGGTATGAATAATTGAGATGGAAGGATAGGAGATGGCAGTCTGAAAATGAGATACTTGAAACTGAGATATGAGGTAGTATAGCTTTCATCAAGACTAAGAGTGATGTCCATGAGAGTAAATAACTGAGAATGAGTAGAGTAATAGGCCACTGGCAACAAGGAAGTTAAGCACCTGGGATGTCTATGGGGAAAAAGAACAGGGTTGCATTCCTGGAACATGATGAACATTTCCTGAATAAAGGACTGTTGGAAAAGAATAATGTGTTCTACAAACAGTGTTCTTATGGACACTTTCCAACCAGATCATAAGGGTGATAACATGACATTTGGGAGGGAGGAAAAGGCCCAAAGGGTAGAGAAGAAGCTATGTATGTCTGATAGTGAACAGAGGGAAAGAGGTACTTGAGTTCTCAAGTAACAGGAAATGTGTCACAAATAATGAATGTACCTTCCAATACATAGCTACCAATGAGCAGTATTTGGGCAATACATGGAAATGGAGCATTCAATGAAGGAAGCAAGTATGATCCTGAGGTATTCCTGATGTTTGACATGTTAACAGTCATGATTAGACTATGACAATGAGAAGGTATACTTTGCTCAAAATCAGCACATTTAATGGAAGTGGTGAAAGTAAAACACAGTATGTCAAGAAAGAGGTTACCAGTAGAGAGCTGCATTTACCTGCAAGTAGAAAAGACTCAGCTGAAAATCCGAGAGGCAAGGAAGAGGAAGAATAATGCCATTGGGACAGCCTACAGATTTCCCTGCTGGAAAACACAATTTATAAAATAAATAACTACAGAGGCAAGACACAGTGATGATGAGTACATCCAATGACTTGGATTTGTTCAGAAAGTGTCCTTCTATTCCAAGCAGAACAATCTGATAACCCCTGGTCAGTCCTTACAACATTTTTACCTCTCAGGTGATGGACTAAGCAATGACTGGGGTGAATTCCTTGAATTTCATTCTTACCCATAAGGAAGCACCGAATTCTTTAAAAACAAAAAATGTATTGAGACGTTATGTGTTTAGTGGAAACCAACGTGGACCCTAAGTGTCAAAGGTAATGTTTTGGGGAGTTAAAATGATGGTAGCCTAGTAAGAACATCCCTATTTCTTGTGGTTTGTAGTAGTCACAGAAGGGAAATGGGTAATCTATGTATGCAGGTTTCAGAATGCTTCAAGGAAATACAGATGGAAGTCCGTGTATTCCAGAAGAAACACAAGAGGCAAGATGTCTCGAGGATGATGAGAAACTCTTAGAACCTCAATTCTGGCAAAAAGAAGACGAAGAAGGAGGAGGAGGAGGGGGGATGGGGAAAAGGAAAGGGAGAGGGAGGGGGAGGGGAGGGGAAAGGGGAAGGGGGAGAGGGAGGGAGAGAGGAAGGGGGAGGGGGAGGAGGGGGTAAGGGAAGAGAAGGAGAAGGAGAAGGAGAAGAAATAGTTATGGTAAATTTATCACTAGCTTTGTAGTGAAACGTATTAGTTTAATACTAAATGGGACAATAAATAAAGATGAACTACCCCACACAACAGTTCAGGTTAAGATTTGTGTCCCAATGAATTTTAGTATAACATTAAAGAAAGGAGGAAGAAAGGAAGGAAGGAAGGAAGGAAGGAAGGAAGGAAGGAAGGAAGGAAGAGGGAAAGAAAAGTTGGTTTTCAGTTCTTTTCTGATTGTGGAATCATGGATAAAGGACTGTGGACTTATATTCTACATAACTCACATAGGGATTAAACAGTGGTGAAATTTAATATATTTAAGAACATTATAGCTGGATCACAAGCCTGTCAGTATCAGAGCATGGAAACTAGCATTGGGTGGGATCCTAAAGACCCCCTGATGTCAATAATTAATCTTCTTATATTTTAAGAAACTCTGAAAAATACTACAGATGATCTGGGGGCTGCCAAGAACACAGTGGAAGAACTAGGTGGACAGGTGACCTTGAGACAATAGGTTTTTTAAACACATAAGAAAGACTTCAAACCAGTATCTTGGAGAGAGACCATTACATTATATTATTTCAGCGTTGGCTGTTATAAATATATGCACAAAGTGGAATAGCAAAGAGAAGGAACATCTAATGTATTGGAGTAATCACAGGGGGCAGGAAGGAGGGAAGATAGTGTTTTGTTATTATTACACATATTTTAATATTAATAAAAATGAATTGAGATCTTATATGTGCCAGGTACTATTCTAAATACTTTATATGCAGTGACTCATTTAATCTTCACATCAGGTGTATAAGGCGGTACTACTATTATCCTCAGTTCCTAAAGACCCCCTGATGTCAATAGATGAGGAAACTGAGGCCCAGAGCAATTAAAAAACCTTCTGTGTGCTAAATGGTCACTGGGTATTGGGTCACTAGGTGTTGGATTTGAACCTAGGTAGTCTGGCTTCTGAGCCTGTGTGCAAAACTGCCACAGTACTTACCATATTGTAAGTGCAGCTTTCCATATCACTCCCTCACACTGTATGAAGGATCTGAGTTTGGGACCAGGGTCTCATTCATCTCCATATCCCTGCATAGTGCCTAGGTCATAGTAGGTGCACAATAAATAGTTGTTACTGCTGCTATTATATGAGATAATGCTGGAAAGATTCTCAACAGTTAGGAGAAGAGGATTCTAGACAGACAACGCAGTTGAATAAAGGTAGGGGAATCTTTGGCAGCAACTCCTTTTGTGATTCCTTCTTCACTACCAAGGACAATAACGTTCAAGTTGAAAGGGGTAGAACTAACAGGCATTGCAAATTCAAAACACTTCATGGACAAGTTCAACAGCATAAATGTGTGAAAATGTTAAGAAAGTAGAAAGCTTCATAAAATCCTCTCTAAGACCAAGATCCATAAACTTAATACCTATGTCTTCTTCTATGTATTTTATTGTTTTGGGTCTTACATTTAGGTGTTTGATCCATTTAGAGTTAATTTTTGTGTTTGGTGACAGATAGCAGTCTAGTTTCATTCTTTTGTATGTGGCTCTACAATTTTCCCAGCACCATTTATTTAAGAAGCTTTCTTTTCTCCATTGTATGTTTTTTGCTCATTTGTTGAAAATTATTTGCATATATACATATATATATTTATTTATTTCTGGGCTCTCAATTCTGTTCCATTGGTCTGTGTGTCATTTTCTGTTTTGCTTATTTTGATTACCATGCCATTTTGATCATTGTCGCATTGTAGTATAATTTGAAGTCAGGAAGTGTGATACGTCCAGATTTGTTCTTTTTTCTCAGGTTTGCTTTGGCTATTCGAGGTATTTTGTGGTTCCATACAAATCTGATGATTTTTTTTTTGTTCTATTTCTTTAAAAAATGCCATTGGGATTTTGATGGGGATTGCATTAAATCTCTATATTGCTTTGGGTAATATGGCCATTTTAACTATGTTGATTCTTCCAGTCCAGGAACACAGAACATCTTTCCATTTCCTTGTGTCTTCTTCAATTTCTTTTAATAATGTCTTATAGTTTTCAGTGTATAGTTCCTTCACATCTTTTGTTAAGTTTATTCCTCAGTATGTTATTCTTTTTGTTGTAAGTGCAAATATATTTTTTTTTCATTTCTTTTTCTGAAATTTCATTGTTGGTACATAGGAACACAATGATTTTATGAATTTGACCTCAAAGGCAAGGGAAGTAAAAACAAATATAAATGAATGGGACTCTATTAAACTAAAAACCTTCTGCACAGCAGAAGAAACCATCAACAAAACTGGCCACCAAACAAAATAGGAAAAGATATTTGTAAACAACACCTCCAACAAGGGGCTAATACCCAAAATATATAAAGAACTCATACAACTTAACAAGAAAACAAACAATCCAAATGAGAAATGGGCAGAGAAACTGAACAGACACTTCTCCAAAGAAGACATACAAACGGCTGCCAAAAGATATATGAAAAGATGCTCAACTTCACTAGCTATTAGGGAAATGCAAATCAAAACCACAATGAGGTATCACCTCACATTGTTAGAATGGCAATTATCAACAAGATAAGTGATAACAAGCATTGGAGAGATTGTGAAGAAAAAGGAACCCTTATACACTGCTGGTGGGAATGTAAATTGGTACAGCCACTACGGAAAACAGTATGGGGGTCCCTCAAAAAATTAAGAATAGAATTACCATATGACCAGAAATCCTTCTTCTGGGTATCAACCCCCAAAATTTGAAAACATTTATTTGCAAAGATATATGTATCCCTATGTTCACTGCAGCATTATTTATGGTGGCTAAGATATGAAAACAACAAAATGTCCTTCGATAGATGATTGGATAAAGAAGATATGGTACATATACAATGGAATATTACTCAGCCACAAAAAAGATAAAATTCTCCTGTTTGCAACAACATGGATGGATCGTGAGAATATCATGCTAAGTGAAATAAGTCAGACAGAGAAAGTCGAGAACCATATGATTTCACTCATATGTGGGATATCAAATGAAAGCAACAAGTGAATAAGACAAACACACACAAAAAAACTGATAGACACAGACAACAGTATAATGGTTGCCAGAGGGAAGGGGGGTGGGTTGGGAAGTTAGACAAAGGTAAGGGCGTCAAATATATGGTGATGGAAGAACTGACTCCGGGTGGTAAACACACAATGCAATATATAGATGATTATTATAGAATTGTACACTTGAAACCTATGTAATTTTATTAACCAATGTCACCCCAATAAGTTTAATACAATTTTTAAAAGTAAATAAAGTAGAAAGTTTAGTGAGGACTGGATGGATTGGAGAGTGGATGCCTACCCAAAGGCATTCAAATTCAGACATCCTGAAAGATTAATTTTACATCATTTGGCATAGAGGGATTTATAGGTGAGATAATTTTAAAAAGAGCATTTAGGGACTTTGAAAAAAATTAGCCAGGAAAATGATGAATAGGACCATTTTTGGTCCTCTTATTGTGAATAGACAAATGAAGGAAAAAATCCAGACTATGGAACATGGGTAAATAGTGTACTTGTACGCAAGAAAAAGGAGAAAAATTAGGTTTCTGAGTCTACAAATCAATGAGTCTGACATTAGTTTTGGGGGAAAATTCTAGTAGAGATGATTGAATAGATAAGTTATAAGAAATTAGCAAAGGAAATATAAATAATTGGGAACCCCCCTGGATTCTTTAAAAAATTAGTTATCCTGAATGAAATATATTTTCTTTTTTGATAAGAGCTTTCCAGACTAGCAGATCATTGTCTTAAGACCTCTTGTGGACAAGATGGAGAATGCTGAGATGGATCTACAGCTAAGAAACCTTGGTGTCTGTTCTCTGCCCTAGGGAAGTTCTACAAAGAGAATCATGTTGAAATCAAGGAACCTAGGCTAAGAGGGGACCATGAGTAATGGGAGCTCATCCAGAGGACACAACCAGTTTGGTAAAATAACTTGAAGACACATTGTATGTACAGAAATAAGGATATTTGGCCTAGGAGACACAAGAGTGGGAGGGGGGACAAAATGGTGTCTTTAAAAGCTTTCAGTGTGTTATTGGAAGAAGAATAATGTGTAAACAAACATATTATAGACTACCTTATCAGACAATGAGATCCCAGGTGCTGGATCACCATGGCTATTGGGAAAGTATCTTTCTGGTAAAGGAGGCAGACGCAGCATTTTATTCCTTTAGTGAGGTCTACTCCAGGTCTATGATTTTATTAATAAGGAAACTGAAAACTGAAGGTAGTAGGTGATTTTGTCCAGTGCCATATAGTGCTAGGAGAAAACCCTAGCTTCTAGTTCAATGGTTTTTCAACAACAGTGTGGAACGTGGAAGCTAATTCAGCTCTTTCTCCATGGGTCTGGGAACTAGAGGAAGGTAGTGCTAATTATTCCACTAAATTCTACTGTCTTTCCCCATGGCTGTAGAGTTCTAAGTGGGAAAAGCCAGAATCTGCTGCTTTGAAATAATATTTCAGCCTGAAGTACTAAATTCTTCAAGTGTCATGTAGCAATTGCCCCCTTCTGAAGAATTTAATCTACTCTATGAGGCAAAGTGAATTTGACTTGCTGGTTTATACTAAAAATCTGTGATTTTCTGGTTGATAGTCAAATCTATCAAAGTGACAGAACTTTCAACCTAGTATGCAAATACTCTCCATCAATACATTAACAAAAGTTTGGTGTGCCAGCAAGCAGCAATTTTCAATCACAAGAGCTTACACGTTTCCTTGTCATTTACAGCAGCAATCACTATAGGGGTCATTTTATAAATACTCAGTACAGAAAAATTTCTCAGTACATGTTCCATGTCAGGTAACATTGACATGAAATATTTCCGATGGTGCCTTCCTAAGAGATCTCAAATAGCCTGCCTCTGTAGAATGAAAAGCAAAACTTCACCCAAGCTGACTTAAGCAGCTCCACCAATTTTAGAAAAGGAAGGGGAAATTAAGATTTAGCAAACACGTTTTATGTGCCGGTCACTGTCATAGCATTTATTCCTCATAGCGATCTGTGAAGCGTTTTAGTATTCAAAACATATTTACCTACATATTAACTTATCAAAAATGTTTCAGGTAATCTATGAAATAGTACTAATATTTTAATTTTACAGATTAAGTTACCAAGATTCTAAGGGTAAGTAGTTTGCTCAAGGTTTCAACAAATGAGTGGAGGGGCTTGAAATTGAATGTAGATATGTTTATGCAGAAGCTCTGTGGGCTCTTTTGGCTGCACAGGTACCATATGCATCAAAAGTGCAACCTGCTATATGATATAAAAAGTCAAATTTAAGGAGAATAGACTTAAAAGTTGAAATGCTTTTTGTTATTATTATAGTGTCTATATAAAATCCACGCATTTTCAAGATGTGACTTTTTTCATCATTCTATCTTTAAGTCAAGTCAATGAGAAAACTAGTTTTAACACACAAGTAAGGTTCAACACTGGGTCTAACTAACCCTTGTGTTCTCCATGACCAAGTGTGGTTGGGAATGGACTTTGCAAAGGAGGTGTGGAAAGTAGAGTTCTCACCATTTTTCCAACACATATGCTCTGTGGGTAGCAGTTTCTTCATCTGTAAAATGAGAGGCATTGAACAATCATTTCTGCAGCACTTTCTATCTCTAAACTTTTATAATTCTTTTAAAAAATTATTTCTTTTTTTTAGTTACAGTTGACATTCAATATTATTTTATATTAGCTTCAGGTGTACAGCATAGTGGTTAGACATTTACATGACTTACTAAGTGATCCCCCTGATGAGCCTAGTACCCACCTTGCACTATACATAGTTGTTGCAACATTACTGACTCTATTCTCTATGCTGTACTTTACATCCCTGTGACTGTTTTGTAACTACCCATTTGTACTTCTTAATCCCTTCACCTTTTTCACCCAGCTCCTCAACCCCCTCCTCTCTGGCATCCATTAGTTTGTTCTCTGTATCTGCGAGTCTGTTTCTGCTTTGTTTGTTTGTTTGTTTATTTTTTTAGATTCCACATATAAGTGAGATCATATGGTGTTTGTCTTTCTCAGTCTGACTTATTTCACTCGTACGCTCTAGGTCCACTCATCTTGTTGCAAATGGTAAGATTGCATTCTTTTTATGGCATAGTAATATTCCATCACACACACACACACACGTCATCTCTTCTTTATCCAATTGTCTATTGATGGGCACTTGGGTTGCTTCCATATCTTGGTTATTGTGAATAGTGCTGCAATGAACATAGGAGTACATATATCTTTTCAAATTAGTGTTTTGGATTTCTTTGGGTAAATACCCAGAAGTGGAACTGCTGGGTCATAAGGCAGTTCTATTTTTAATTTTTTGAGGAATATCCAAACTATTTTCCATAGTGGCTGCACCAATTTGCAATTGCACTAACAGTGTACGAGGGTTCCCTTTTCTCCGCGTACCTTCTGTAATTCTTAATTTCCTCACTTTGTTCTCTCAAAATTCAAAGTAGTATGGGGACATATCCGGCAGGCACTGCAAAGTGCCATAAATATAATAAATTAAAAATCAAAACCCAAAGAGAGTTTCTCATTAGGTTCCAGAAGACAAAGGCCTAAATTATAATACATTAAAAAAAAAAAAGTATCCCCTCCTTGCAACCGCAGCCTTTCTGATTTAGTCTAGGATCAAGGGTGGAAATAAGAAATGTGTGGAAAAATTTGATCTGCTTGTAATTCTAATCCAATTACAAGCAGAAAATGCCAAATATATCTTCTAAAAACCCATGATTAGAATCCTTGCTCATTTTTATAAGCTTAAAGAAGAAAGAGCTTAAATAGTTTTGATGCAAATTCTAGACTCCTGGGTACCTTTCATATTCAACCAATGTAAGGAGCAAATATGCAAAACTTTGCAAGATCAAAAATTCTTCCTCAAAGACACTTAATTAGATTCATTTCTTTCCTTTTCTTTGCTTTACTTCATATTTTTGAAAGGAAGGTCTTTTTTTGTGATGAGGGAACGCAGATGCCTGATACAAACTTATCACTCAATAAATGTTAAGTATCGTTATTCTTTCAACAAATATTTATAAAATGCATGCAATGTGACAGGAACTGTGATAAGCACTGGGAATAAAATACTGTGCAAAAACAGGCCTGCTGATGGACCTTAGAACTAGTGAAGGAGACGTGAAAACTGCAAAGGATAGGAATAGATTCTGGGAGAAGATATAACAGGGCAGCTAGTCAAAGAGCCCTGGGAAAGCTTCCTGGAAGAGGAGACATTGGAGCTGAGATCTAAAGGGTAAATATTTGTTACGTAGGCAAAGATGAAGGTCAAGTTTCTGCAGGAATTGGGAAAAGCAGATGCAGAGACATTGGAGTGAAGAAGAGAGCACATGCCAAAAATGAGGTAAGGAAAGATTTTCCGCTCCAGGAAAAGCGATGTAGAGGCATGATGTAAGACGAAGCTGAATGGTGCAGGTAGAGCCCAAACACGAAATTGGTTGTCTATGTGAAGGTGTCTTGATTTTTATTCTAAGAGGAATGGGAAACGCTTCAATTGTTTTTAAAAAAAAAATAGGGTGGGTGGAGGAGGGAATGTGTTAAATGGTCTTTTCTGAATTTATTATAATTTTCATATTTTTGAGAAGTCCTTTAAGGTTCCCCTCCCTCTTACTTCCAATTCATATAATGTAAGGGGGTGGGGGTTCTGTTAGAGTCTCTCCAATTAGACATGACTCTCCAAATAAAATTAATCACTACAGTGGGCTTGGATTTAATTTCATACATCGATGGTGCTGATCTCACCATATGCTCATATTATGCAGCCATAAACACTATTTGACTAACAGACTCAGAAATCAGGTAGGGTTATCCAACACTGATAATTCTAAGGTATTATATTTATAGTTATGTTATTTTACTAACAAAAAAACACAATATAAAATTAGGTATTTAATCTTTTTGATCATGGAGACCATTAGTTCCTATTTTTCTGTTAAAGTAAAGGCTGAAATATTAATTTTATAAGGTAAAAGTGTATTTTATTTATTTAATCATTATTGAAAAAAATCATAGATAATGTATTGACAATGAAAATTGGTTGAAAGAAAAAGGATCCTAATAACTGGTCAGTAGATGAAGACATTGTTGTCAACATGGGTTATGTGAGACATGTTATTTTTTATTAAAACATAAAGGTATGGTTGAAATACTTTAAACAAGTGTTTGGGTTAAAACTCTCAATATAGAAAATGTTCTGCCTCTAATATGTTGGTATAAAGTTAATATTTTCCCTTTATCTTGTTGGAAATCCCCCTTCCCCCAAGAAATTAGGTGACTAAGACATTTAAGCTCTATGATCAAAAAATGGATAGCCTGGCTGCCAACAGCAATATATAATAGATCACAGGGAGGTATGTGCAGAGAGTAAAGAGGAGAGGTCCTTCAGCTGCAGAAACCAAAAAACTATCAAATTTTCTTTCCCACACATCAGGTAAAAACCTAAATACTTCCTCTATTACCACAACAGTGATATGATTTGATTCTGAAAAGCAAAAGAATCCCAGACAAAGAAGAATCCCAGAGAAAAGCCACATTTTGCAAAAAGGAGCCTGTGGCAGTGTGAAAACAAGAGAGTTTGCATCATGAACTACCCCACAGTTGGCTCTCTCTCTTAGCTGGGGAGATTTAAAGTTAAAACAAAGTCCCATAACAATCTGCTGGATTAAACAAACAAACAAACAATAAATAAATAATCACCATGATTCAGTTCTTACTGAACTAAAGCGTGGTCTTGGGTCTACCGTGCCCACACATAGAAACCTCCTGCAAATGGTGGGTTCAGGAAAAGAAAGTTTTCTACTTCAAGATGAATAATAAAAAATGAACAGATAAGGATAGTTTTTACAGACACTACAATTGGGAGAAGATATTCACAAAGGATATATCTGATAAAGGTTTAATATCCAAAATTTATTAAGAACTCATACAACATCAAAAATAAATAAACAATTCAATTGAAAACTAGGCAGAGGACCTGAATAGGTGTTTTTTAACACAGAAGATGTACAGATGGCCAATAGAAAAGATTCTTAAGGGCACTAAACATCAGAGAAATGCAAATTAAAACCACAAGGAGATATCACCTCACACCTGTCAGTGTTGTGTGATTCTAATCTCAGGCAAATGTTAGTTCAGTACACAAAGTATTAACTAACATATATAAGGGCATGTATAATACTGAAGGGTACAATCCACAAAGAAGTTCTCAATATATATTTAGCAAATAATATATTAACATCCTTGATGCTAAAATTACAGGTGATACAATAACTAATAGACAGGACCACATTAGCAGATGGAAATTTATTTCACTTTAGGCCATAACATATATAAAGTACGAAAAATATACATAAAGATATAGGAGGCCTAAAAGACAAATGTCTAGCCCGATAATCTGAAAACAGGGAATATCTCTATTATCAGGTATCAAATTAATAGTCATTTAAAATGACATTTTAAGCCACCAAAAAAAAAGAATCAAAAAATTCTAAGTTGAAGTAACACTGAAAATATTACTTGATCCCAATGCAACATAACAAGACCAGAAAACAAAAATCAACCGCAACCTCTCCAACAAATCACAGGTCAAAGAGGATATTCAGAAATCAAAATTGCAGAATACCTAAAAACTGACAATAAAAACCCTACATATAAGAGCTGTACGATTCAGTTAAAGCAATAGTCATTAGTGAAGTCATACTTAAATACTCATATTAATAAACAAGAAGAAATTAAAATAAATGAATTGAGTATCCAGCTCATGAAATTAGAAACAGGTTAATAAAATAAACAAAAAATCAGAAGTTCAGAAAATATTAAAGCAAAAATTAGTAAATTAGAATAAAGAATATATGGAGATCTGATAAATTAATCCAAAAGATCATTTTAAGAACAATGCAACATGCCCATATACAGTAAAATAGATAACCTTAATATAATCCAGAAAGGAGGGTATGTAAACACAGATAATAAGAAATAATTGCAGATATAGAGGAAATTTAAATAATCATATCAGATAACTTTGATCAACCACTTTGAAAATTAATTTGGAAATCTGGTTGAAATGGATAATTTTCTAGGAAATTGTAAGTTATTAAAACTGACTTCAGAAGAGAGAGGAAATCTAAACTAATCAATTACTATAAAAGAAATAAAGACATTTGTTAAATAGCTTCATCTCCCCACCCCGTCCAAGAAAAGCCCAGGGCTTACTTGGTTCACAAGGGAAGTTCTAACAAAATATTTTTAATTAGCTTTTAAAAAAAGGCTAATTCTCATGCTATTTTAAATTATTCCAGACCATTGAAAGAGAAGAAAGCTTCTATTTTTTAAAATGTAGTCATAAAAACACTAATTCAGAATACCCAAAAGAGGTTGCATAGAAAGAAAACTATAAACCAATCAGATTTATGAACATAAATAAACAAATCCCATATATAATATTATTATGGAGAACTGGTAAGCATACAAAAACAATATACCATGACCAAGTATTGTCTGTTTTAGGAATGCAAGATTGATTCTTTATTTGGAAATCCACTATTATAATTCACTATATTAATAAGACCTAAGAAGAAAACCATAACTGTCATCAAACATGCTAAAATCAGTGTATGATAAAATTTAACATACATTCCTGGGAGACACTCTTGGCAAAATATAAACATATGGAAAAATACATTAATATAGCCTCCTTGCTTGCATCTTTGCCCCTCTCTTCTGATAGTCTATTCTTCACTTGTTGACCACAGTAATTGTTTTCAAATGGAAGTAAAATCACTATTCCACTGCTAAAGACCCTCTAAGGTTTCCTCATCTCATGCAGAGTAAAAATCAAGTCATCACAATTGAGACTGTCCTGCCTCTCAGGAATCTCCTGTCACTGTCCCTCATTCACTGCTCAATCCATGCTGGCTTCTGTTTTTTTCTTGGACATACTAGTAGGGATACCTCTGCCCCAGGCCCTTTGTACCTGCCACTTCCACTGCCTGGGAAATTCTTAGCTCACATAACTGTATGGTTCAGTTCCTCAATGTCTTAAATTATTATTATCTTTTCAAATGTTTTCAGTAAGACCTTTCCTGATCTAAACATGTGTATTCTCATACCCCATGCCCCTTGATTGCTTTGTTTTTCTGCATAGTATTTATCATCTTCTATCATTCCATTATAATTTGCTTACTTTCTTGTTTTTTATTGTCTCCTACCATTAGAATATACGTTTCATAAGGTCAGATATTTTGCAATTTTTGTGTTTTGTTTTGTTCACTGATGGCCTAGCATACAATAAACACCTACTGTGTATCTGCTGAACAAGTGAATTAATGGTACATTATGCAAAACTGTGAAATAGTCCTCTCTATATAGTTATGGATGCATTTCTAAGATATATTTTTAAGTGAAAAATGTCAAAGGCAGCAGGGTATGTAAAATATGCTATTATTTTGTGTAGAAGAAGGAAGAGTGAGGGAGGAGCAAAAGGAGGAGAGTATTGACAAAGGTGGGAGAAATACAATCCTTTCTATAGGCATAAACTCTTTCTAGAAGGCTATGTAAGAAACTGGTAAGACTTGATGCCTTTGGGGAGGACAACTAGGTGGGTGAGGAACAGAGATAGGAGGGAGACTGTTCATAATACAACCTTTTGTGTCTTTTGAATATGACATATGAGACTATTTCAAAAATACCTTTTTCAAAAATGAATATGTAAATAATTAAAATGACCAAACAGACATTATAGAGAGAGTTTAATGCCGGTTAAATACACACATATGACATACAGAAATATATTACAATGAGTGAAATAACATCTTGGTTTTCCAAATTCTAAAGAAGCTGAAAACTACTCCAAAAGATACTTGTATATGATATAATTTTATATATATTTCAGTATTTCACAGTAGCTTCAGTGTACATACAAGTTTTGGGTTATTTTGTTTTACTTTTTGTTTTGTTTTATTTGATCTTATTTCTCTGCTCAGTATCTAGTCCCTTTCATATGGTCTGCCCTTGATTTTGACTTTGAGGAACCACCCTTTTCAGCTTTTTCACCATGTGCTTCAGGCTGAGAGATAAGAGTACATGATGCAATCTAGACCAATTAGCACATTCCAACTCTCATCACAGTTACTAGGTTCAGATCTGGACTCTTGACCAACTGGGGCTAATCAATGACAAGACTCAAGCCAGAACTTTAGGTTGATCTGTTGAGGAAGCAGACTCTCTTATACTTGTTCTGTGTTGAAGTAGATATAGACCAGGGTCACTATGTGACCTGAGAATATATTTAATCATGGGGGAAAGCACACTGAAAAATGAATCTTTATGACAACAGTTGAGACCTTGATCAAATCCTGCCTGAAGGTAGACAGTATTACTCACAGACCTTTTAGCTCATCTTATCTACCACGTTTCCTTTTTCCTTATGTCAGCTTGAGTTGGGTTATACGTCGCTCATAACTGAGGAGTCTTGCCATATACTGTAGCCATTTTTCTCCTGACCCACAAACTCTAGAATACTGAAATATTGATAAGCTAGAAATCCTGCCCAATGTCACAATGACAGAACTGTTGAAACCAAGATTTGAATCAGGATTAAATGGCTCCAAAGCCCCCCTTCTTTCTACAACATCTTGATGCTGATGTTCCAGATACAATTGAGAAAAAGATAAAGAATGAGAGAGAATGGGGGGGGGGGGAAGAGAGAGAGAGAGAGAGAGAGAGAGAGAGAGAGAGAGAGAGAGAGAGAGAGAGAGAGACAGTATTGTTGAACAACATCACATCTGAGAAAAAGAAAAAAAAACATCAATAACCGAAGGAGCAAAACTGCTCTGAAAAAAGCTGATACAACCATTAAATGGAACAGTCACACAATGTTAAAGACCTAAAGGTTATTTCATGCACCCAGCACCACTCTAACTGCTGAATGTATTTAAACCACCTTTTAGGTTTTCTCTTATAGAACGTGACTAAAGACTTACGAGAATCTAGGAAAGGGTGGGATTTCATTGACTGTTTCCTTCATGCTTTTCCCCAAGTCCCTGAAGAATAGGAACATAAGAGATAAACTAATAAAATATGGTTAATAATTTAAGTTGTGACTTATTCTTTACAGCAAGTATTTCTTTTGACATTTTCTAAACGGAAAAGAAAGTGAACAAAAAACTTGCCCCAGGATTCCAAGCTGCAGGTGGCATCAAAGGAGCTAAAACCATGAGGAAAGTTCCATTCATCAGCTTCCTGCTGGCCAACAATTTCCTCTGATAAGAGCTCGTGGAAGAGCACTGTACGACAGGGCCATCCACTTTTTCATACTGCTTTCCCTGGTGGCAACAAAATTGATTTTCTGAAACATATTCTTAGGGCTTTGTATACTATGAACTGCTAGACCAACGAAGGTGTAATAATAACTGCTCTCATTATTAGAAAAATGTGGTTTAGAGCAACGATTCTCAACCAGGGGGTGATTCTGGCCTCCAGGAGACATCTGGCACTGTCTGGAGACATTTTTGGTTGTCACAATTGGAAGTGGTGGTAGTCCTACTGGCAGCTAGTGGGTAGACCTCAAGGATGCTGCTAAACATCCTGCGAACGCACAGGACAGCCCTACATCAAAGAATTTCTGGCCTCAAAAGTCAGTAGAACTGAGGTTGAGAAACCCAGATATAGAGGGAGTGCAGCGTTTGTTTTAAGCAGCCACAGTGATATGTCTGTGTGTGTGTATGTTGTGTGCACATGTGTGTGTGTGTGTGTGTGTGTAGGGGGTGTGTGCACGCACACTGCCAGTGATGTTTGTAGAGTGAATGTGTTCTCTTCTGTCACCCAGGCACCTACTGGGTATCTAGATTTCTGCAGCTGAATCTTGTCCTTATCAGTGGGTCTGAGCTAAGCATTTTTCCAATCAAGTCATCATTGCCCAGTGGCAATTTCAGGCTGACCTTAGGGAAGGAACAGCAGATGTTTATGTGGAAAAAATGGTTTCAATAGTACATATAAAATTAGCCTCAAATCTAAGTCATTAAAATATCTCCAGGTTGGCTTTTGGGTTGCTGCAGTTTGGGGTAGCCTCTTGTCATTTTCGGAACACCAATTAAGTTTTTGTCCTGTCCCCAATTTCAGCACCTGTTCATCTGACAAGGATGGAAATTACTCTCTCTTTAAGCCTATGCTGCCATGTACTAATTTCCTAAGGCTTTCTATCTCCCCATGCATTATGTGTTCACTCATCACCATTAATAGGTAAATAATCTTCCAACCACCTGTGGCCATACTTGAACGCAAGAGAAGCTCTTAGAAAGTGCATTTTAAATAAACTCATTAGGGTAATACATATAACCAAATAATGTGCTTCAAGGAAACAGAAATCTCACATAAAGAGTGGGTCCTTTAGCAAGAATCTCACCCTCTTTTACAAACCTGAAAGGTCCTTCCTATGGAAGTGGAGGGTGATGATGTGAAAACTTCTCGCTGTTGCTGTCCCCCACTCTAACTCCACTGAGAAAGACAGTCATGGCAAAGATAAATTAGCGAACAGTCATTCCTTCCTAGTCACATCTGAGTGTTTTGGCATAGTTCTATATTTTAGTGATAAACAGGATTCAGACTATTTTTAAAAACCAACTAGTCAGAAGATAGAGTAAAAAATAAAAACTCCTTTTACCCAGTTCCTGTAGTTTCTCCCCTCTTTACAAGAAACCACTGGAAACGGTTTATCGTGAATCCTTCCATATCAATTTTATATTCCTTCACTCAGAAAATATTTGTTGAATACCTACTAAGTGTTTGGCTGCTGGGGTTTTAATGGTGAAGAGAAGAGACATGGACCCTGTTGTTAGGTATTTTATATTTTAGTGAAAGAAGGAAATAGAGAAAAGCAACAACTTTAGATTAATATACAAACAATAGAATTATAAATGGTTATCAGCCCAAGAAAGGAAACAAACACAGAGCTGGAATAGAGAGGACTGAGGGGGCTTGTATTAAGTAAAGGGATAAAAAAAACACTCAGAGGAGCTAAAATCTGAAAGATAAGAAAAGGCAAGTGAAGAATGGGGAGGAAAGTTACATAACTTGCTTTTTTCTCTTACTATACAGTATATATGTGTCCATGTTTATTTTTTCTTTTAATGAATATTTACCGAGAGCTTATGTGCCACTCTTGTTCCCTAAGGATAAAACAATGAGCAATATCTTTGTCTTCACTGACCTTATAATCTAATGGAAGAATTTCAATACATCTGACTAACTTTAATGGCTACACAACATTCCATAGTGTAATACACTCATATTTAATTAGTTATGCCCCTATGGATGTACATTTTGGATGTTTCCAATTTTTCACTATTACAATCAATGCTTCTTTGCTCATATATGATGGTGCATATTTTTTGTAGGATTCTTTCTAACAGTAAGTGTTTACTATGTGATAGCATAATTATTGAAGTGTCATTCATAGAATCCTCACAATCATACATTAAACTATGTGAAGTTCTTATCCCCATTTGATAAATGTGGACACCACGGTACAGATACATTGAGAAACTTATCAATGGCTATGAAACGTTGACTGGCAGAGCCCTGACATAAAGCAAGATGGTCTGACTCCAGGATCTGTACGGCCGCTCTCAAGGGACAGAGTAATAGATTTTGTTTTCTGGTTATAAAATTAATATGCATTTATTATTTAAAATTTGAGAAATACAAATTAAAATTTTTTTAATCTTTTAAAAACTTAAACAGTAATTTATCATATAAATATCATTTGTCACTGAATCCATTTAAGAAGTAAAAAGCAACTAAAAACAATGTCTTTGTGAAAGAGTCTGCTTAGGGATTCTACAAAAAAAAGAAGTCCTATAAAATAGTTCTTAAAAAAATGTGTGTGTGTGTGTGTGTGTTGTGTGTGTGTGTGTGTATTGACCATCTTGACCATTCCCTGGGGAGACACTGGTAGACCAGTTGAACATGGAACTCCACAAGCTCCTTGCAGTGAATGAGCAGCCAGGGTTCTGGAATATCTGCTCTCACTACAACTGGTTTTCCAGCTGCTCCACTTGGAGACTGCAAGCTTGTTTAACACTCTGTGGGAAGCAAAACAAGCCAAAAGATGGTCCAAAGAATGTTTCCAGGATACAGGTCAGTGTCGCAAATCATCAGATTCTAGGGCACGCCATGGAATTTCTGGTGTAGTACAGGGCAGCAGAACAGAACAGAGACGAAAGACGCAGGCTCTGGAGCCAGGTGGCCTGAATCCAAAGATATACGGCTTTGAACAAACGACTTAATGTTTCTGAGTGTTGGTTTCCTCATATAAAATGGGGACAATATTAGAACTTACGTAAGTTGTTAGCAATTATTCTGAGCAGTATATTTAATATCTTTAAAGCACTTAAGATAATGTTGTCAGAGTTAGCACTTAGTGATTGTTACTAGTTATTGTGTTACAGAGTCACCTCTAGGTGGCTCTAAGATTTCTTCCTTAGTTTCTTAGTACTATAAAAAGATAAACATATGTAGACAGAGAAAAAAAATCTCGAAGGCCCTGGTACTATTGATGCTCTATACCTAGCAGAATCAGAGCCATATTTTCCTTCTTGCTTTTCTTCTATGTATTCTTTTACTGAATATGGGTTACTTTTTAAAAATTAGAATAAAAACCCAATAATGATTTTAAAACAATTTTACCAGGTCAACTGGATGAGAGAAAAAGTGAATGATTAAGCCCAGTTTTTAAAAATAGACGCTACAAATGTTATTTGTGGTGACTTAATTCATAGTTACGTAGCCTCTCTTGACTGTTAGGTATTACCATCGTGATTGTCATCATCGTCATCACCATCATCATTTTCATCACCAAACGCTTTTACTGGTGATGATTCCTTAAATAAACAGAGTAATTCTAATGTTGGTCATATCATTCTGACACAGTTCTCTCATATGTCACACGGGGTTAATAACATCTGCTCTATCGATCCTAACACTTCACAAAAGGGTAAAATAATACAAAATATGACAACAAAATAATGAAGATGACATTGAGAAATATATTAGGAAATCATTTAATTATGACACTCATAGTTACACTTCATATTATCTTACTCTGACAAGGTAGACAAGAGTTCTTAGCCTAACTGAGGAATAAGGAAATGGAGGTAAGTGCATTTGCAATGGTTTCTTCACTCACACATGGGATAGCGGTAGAGGCTACACTAAAACTCAGTGTCCTCGTGCCTAAACAGTTCTCGGTGGTCTCCTAGGTCAGTATTTCTCTGCCTGAATCCAAAGAAGCCCTCTTCCAGCAAATGACAGCTTCTATAGCGCTACTGACTATGATTCTACTCCACAGCAAGATTTGGAACCTCGGGGAAATTTTAGAACTATTTAGAGATGAGGTAAAGTCTCAATGAACTTTTTAGCCCAATAATGCTAAAAGACAAACTGAAAAAGTTTAGAAAACATGATGAAAACAAGGCATTGCCTGTGGCTATTTATTGTGTTCCCCAATAATTCTGCTTGTCAAATATCTTTGAAAAAAATCAAGGTCCTAAATGTTACGGGGAAAGGCTTCCAGTAGTGATAGGTTGAAGTGTAAAATAGGATCTAAAACTGAAGACAGATGCATAAATAGCTAAACAGACTGACACACAGATATAGTACAATTTTAATATTGCATCTTTTAAAAAGATTAAGAGAAGATACATAAAATGTTCATGGTTACTGTGTTTCCCTGAAAATAATACCTAGCCGGACAATCAGCTCTAAAGTGTCTTTTCGAGCAAAACTTAATATAAGACCCAGTCTTATTTTACTATAGTAAATACAGTAAATATTGTAAAACTTATTTTACTATAGTAAAATAAGACTGGGTCTTCAACATAATAAATATAATATAATATAATATGATATAATATAATATAATACCAGGTCTTATATTAATTTTTGCTCCAAAAGACTCATTAGAGCTGATTGTCTGGCTAGGTCTTATTTTCGGGGAAATTGGTAGTTAACATTTGGCTAGCCGTAGTCTCTAAAAGTAAAATTGAGTGATTCATTTTTTTATTACACCTGAGGAATTTTTCAAATTTCCCACATAAGCATAAATTACTTTTATGGTTACTAACAGCAAAAGATGCATGGATAATAGAAGTTGTGGTTGTTTGCCATATAGATATGGGGCAGTGGAGGGGGTTAGGGGTGAGCACAGGGCTTAACCCAGTCAGTTTAACTGGTAGTTAAACCTATGGTTTTACCCACCTTCCTGGCTACTTGTCAAATAAGCCCAAGCCTAAGCAATTCAACCTGTGGTGTGATTCTGGCCAGAGATATTGGTCCAATTTAAACATGAGAGGGAGTTTTCTGGGGGTTTCTGGGGAAGAAGGTGATCTGTTCATCTGAGAAAGCCAATTTTCTCTTTTGAGGTGGTTGGTATAATATGTAGATATAAAGTCTAAAACTGCCAAAGCATTCTACCACCATGGGAGAAGTCAGCCTCAGGATGAAGTTGACAATAAGGAAAGATAGGAAAGAAACGAGGATCTCTATGACGTCGGTGAACCACTGAATCAAACCAACCTTGAAACTGGGCATGTCTTTAGGCCACCCAGTTACAGAACCAACAGAGTTTCTTCATCATTAAAGCCAGTGTACATTTTCTGTGACTTATTCTACAGAGTCAGACATGAGGGTGCATGCCATATACATGAATTTCTATGAAGCACATTCTCTTCCCAAGGACCCCATGTTTTTAAAGAAATACTTTACGAAGAGTCATTTGCCAAATGAATTTTTTCTTCAATATTTTCTTTTGAAGAAATAAACAGGAATTGGATTAGATAACCTCTATATTTACCTTCCAGATCTAGAAACCTATGCTTCTTTGAAAATTCAAACTAGAATTTTATGAAATTTTTGAATTTTAGATGTTTCAAACTTAAACCAGCTGTTTTATGAAGCTATTTGCTTTATGACAAACTCTCCCAATTTAGAGAAAATTATGCCAGTTGTGGTTTTACACACATTTATAGTCTTCAAAAGTGGATAGAATAAACTATAATTCTAGTAAGAGGGATGGAAACGTAGACAAAGCTCATTAGCCTTGTCAGACATTTGATAAATAATTATAAACCAACTGTACTAAGATATATGCATAAAGCTAACCTTTGATCTCTTTGAAAACAACTATTCCTGTAACAATTTACAATTCTCATCACGTGTAATGTATCTTCAAGTAGAGAACACAGAAATGTTCTTTCAGTTCTGCCTGAATCTGGATTTTTTTCCCCACATGATTATTAGTTAAGAAGCAGATTCTACTCTATACCACATTTAAATAATGGGCTAAATAGTTAGCATATAATTTTGGAACTAATCAGCAAAATGTTTATCATGCACTAAATGTAATCTTTCCCACATTAACACTGTTGTTAGACTGTGGAAAGATTAACTACACCAAAGAAATATACTCATTAGCTTTTAATGATTGTAACAGACAGATACCATAGATTTAAATTGCTTTTCAAAGTCTGGTTTCTATTTTTATAATCAATGTTCTAACTAAACATTCATCATTATGAAGACAAATCCTGTAAGTCATAGACATATTTCTGTCTCCCTATGGCAGACATTGATTTAAAAAGGAGAGAGTAGATCCAACCTCCGGGAAACAGCTGGTCTCCTTAGATAAGGAAATCATTGTACTGGCTTTTAATATTGTAAGAGAAAAGGAGAAGGAAAGAAAAAAAGGGAGCAGACAACAAAAATCTGAACTACCTAGATGAGACAACACAATTTATGATTCACAGAACATAACAATCACCGTATTTCTTAATAGTGACTTTAAACTACAGGTTGTGTTTTCTCCTAAATCAAAATTGCCAGCTTTGCCATTGATAGCAGAATAAAATGTTCAGAGAAAATAAGAGGGCATGAAAGGGTTAAAGAGAACAGCTGAAATCTTGGAATATAATAAAGCTGCAAGATCTGACAAGCCACTCATGAAAAGCACAAATAGCCGTAAAAGCTCAAAGAAAGCTAAATGTCCAGGAAAATGCTTTATTTCCCTCTTAATCTAATAGATCACTGTTGTACAATGATTTAATACATACCCATCCATGATGTTATCAGAACATACGCAGATTTCCTGAGGTAATCAATGATGGAGCACTATTTGCCCAAACTTCAAAAATTTTAGAAATGAACAAACATTTATTTTAATCGCTAGGAATATTCCCCTTTTAAGAAACAGATGTAAATCATATTCCCCTTTTCCTAGTTTCCTCAGCAAAAGTCTTTACTGGGATCGTTATAATCTCAAAACTAAAAGAAAAGACACATTATATCTTCCATTTGGAACTAAATGCTGCCTTACGAAATAAAAACGCAACCATTAGTGAAAGACCATTTCATTTCAAGTTGCTTGGCTCTGTTTAAACAATGCTTTCCTTGGTCAACCTCTTCTTTGTAGAATTGGAGAACTGGAAAGTGACTACTCTTTCCTAAATCTATGACATACTTGGAGACTCTGAGAAGGGAGGTGCCCACCGAGTATAAGAAAGAAGATACTTAGAAACTTTCCCTTAGCTCATCAACGGCTCCTCACTCTGTACCAACTCCTGGGTATCACTAATAAAAAGAGCCATTGCTTACATTCTATGTCATACTGTTCTTTCTCAGCATACGAGTACAATTTGTTTTCTTATAACAAAAAGTCATTTTAGGAAATGTACTTCTAGGGTTCCATGAGCCAACTGATAATTTTCAGTTAACACAACTCCTGCATGGAAGAGTTCATGTCATGGATAATACAAACCTGCAGACAAGCCCTAAATCCTTGTTTTGGGGAATTAAAATGCATTATACTATTTAAAAACATATTTAACTTTCTAAATTATATTGACCCTCCTTAATATTAAAATGGGCTTGCTTTTTCAGGCTACATATCAATGACAACCTCTGAACATTTTAATGATGAAGGAAACCTCCCTGATTATAAAAATATACATATGAATAAACACAAAATGACAGATACTGATTTTTAGAGAGAATTATATATGTGCAATTTATCATTATGTTGATTGAAAAACATATATAACATTAGAATGTATTATTAGTGATAGAGTAGTTATAAAATCATCCATAATCCCACCATACAAATAAAATTACCATATTTTCATTCAAAATTGCATATCACCTATCATGTACCTTCTTAATTTATATATATATTTTTTAAAAAAAAATAGAGAAACCCATAGAAAGAGCATGATCTTAAATATGCGTAGAGAAATAACTTCGATGTTAGAAAGTTTCTTTACTATCTTAGCTATCTGTGTTTGTCTATTTGGTAAGAATCCTCTAAAAGTAACTTGACATTCAAAATTTGTCAGGTTTTTAAATTCTTTCCGGTGTTAACATTTTGTGATTGCTTTATCTTTGTTATTTAAGAGATTAGGTAAGGCTGCATCTCTCCTTAATGCCCCAAGGTTACATAACATTTGAAATTACTTTTATTTCATGATGCTCATACTTTTAAAAAAATGTCAAATACACTTTTTTTGTCACCAAGTTTAGATCTACTGGGAATAATGCTCATAAAGTCCAAAAAAGTTTAAAAACAGAGAGAGAGAGAGAGAGAGAGAGAGAGAGAGAGAGAGAGCCAGTCAAGGAAAAATCCTTCAGAAATGAAAAAATTAATCACTGTTAACAACTCCCGAAATACTCCTAAGAACTTATGAACCACGGTCCAAGGTGGTGATAGGTGGATGTTATCACCTCCTTGGCCTCTGGTTGGTAACCTCCACCCTTATCTAAGGAAGCAGAGAAAATACTAGGGATTTGTTTATCACATTTACATAGCTGCCTCCCCTTATCTACCATCAGCTTGGTGAGGTCCTACATTATTCCCATTTCTACCATAAGAAACTGAAAGTTCAGGAAGATGAGACAACCAGCCTGAAAGCTCAGAGTGGTAAGTGGCTAATCCCATGCAGCCTCTTCAACTATATCCTGCCCCACTTAGAACTTTATTGATGCTATTAAACTCCTAAAAATAGATTTGAAAGGGAATGAGCAGCCTCAGAGAGGCCCACAGCCCAAGGACGGCAACGTCATCTCTGACTATGCGATGTGAGTGCCACCTTTCCTGAGAACCTGGAGAGAACACGTCATGTTAGTCAGGTCGCAAAGGGATAGATTAAGCTGTCTGTTTGCAGAACTGGTTTTATAGTCACTGCAGTGGGCACTGATATCATGTGTTGATATGCATGAGGGTTAATTTTGGGGAGGACAGAGGATTGTTTTGTTCCTGCTCAAGGAAGAGGATTTTATTGCTGTTTTATGTTTGTGAATGTGCGTGAGTGTGTGTGTGTGTGTGTGTGTGTGTGTGTGTGTGTATGTGCATCTTCGGGTATCCAGGAGAGGGAGAAATAAAGATGTTGGACAGGTTGGCAGGACACCTGAGGCACACTACCTGAAGGGCGCACCTTTATGTCTTTCTCCTGGAAGGCATGATCAGGTCCAGAAAATTAAGAGCAGGGTTCCCAAAGGTATGCAAAACTAAAGGCATAAATAACGCTGTTTTTAGGACATAAAGTACCGAGCATACTTTCTAATCAAATCTCCAGGGGAAAGGTGTCCATTGATTAGGAAGTGCGGGGGCACCATAGTCTCACATATTTAACAGGCTCGTATTAAAGACCTACTGCATGTCATGCCAAGTTGGGAAACATCTTGTCATGGCATTAGGTCTCAAAAAGTGCTAGACTTGGGACTATCAGAGGTCTGGGTCTAGGATGGGGCATCAATCCTGCACTTTGGTTGCTCATCCTCTAGAAGACATTAACAACACCCATGTATTTTTCCATATAAAAATTCCCTATATATATTTGTATAATATATATAATATTGTGTATTATATTACATGTACAATATTATATATATCATATAAATTATTTAGATATAAATCACTATATAAGTTGTATGTAGAGGTGTTGGAGTTACATTCATCAGTACAACCCATTTGACCTAAACAATTGCCCTAAGCACATGGGTGTATGGGGCTGGGAAGACCAAGGAAATGAATAAGATAACCTAAATGAAATAACAATGAAGTTACAGTAACAAAAATAAATAAATCCCTTATATACATATACAATGTCAAGCCCTGTTCTAAGTCCTTTGTGTGCCTTCACTTATTTAATCCTCACAACATCTTTTGAATGATAAATCAATCAGCACCTACTATTACAAACACCACTGTATAGATAAGGACATTTTGACACAAACTTAATACAAGTTAAGTAACTTGTCCAAGGCTCAACTAGTAAGGAAGGAGTTGGGATTTGGACTAACTGCAAACAGAGTAGGGCTAAGTCATATTCCGCATGTGATGGGAGAGCCTCACACCTACTGAGCTGTCCAGGAATTTTATGAACAGGGCAGCAGCTTGTATTTTTCCTCATCGCCTTAGGCTATGACTTCATGCTTTCACTGCGTTACTACATTTCATAACTTGTCTTATCGTCCCTCTGCATACTGCCTTTGTTCTGTACTACAACACTGTAGCTTTGGTACACAACCCCTTTTTCTTAACTTTCCATGTACATGTGTATTCATATCAGCTCTGCATCTGAGTCACAGAAATGACTGCACAATTTTTAAGACATCATGAAACAAAAATTAGAGTGATGAGCAAAATCAGCTTTATACTTGAGAGTAGGAGCCATAACTACAAAACGGCGTTCCCAAAGCGGTCATATAAATGTGTTGTATTTTGCTAGCCTAACTTTTCAAAATGTCAATCCAAATACCTTCAGAGGAGGTGAGCACATTCCAATGTACCCCAAGCCCCGCCTCTCCTTTTGTTTCAGTCAGGTCAGCTTCATTAGGTTTGCATTACCATTTTGGATTGTGCAAGCCTTCCATTTGCCATCCTGATAACAACTCCCATGCATTAAGCGAGTTCAGTGCTTGCGTTGTAGGCTTTCAGAGTCTGGAGTTGAAAACCAGGAGGCAGAATGTCGGGTATGCAGTACTGAGAGTCTAGTGTAACTTTCATCCATATTTCTAGGGCAGGGAAAAAAATATCATTGTTAAATCATGTTGATTGTGAATCATTTGTTAATGAGAACAGAAAAAATCTATCAGTAAATAAATTAGCTGAACAGAAAATACCATAGCTTTTTCCTCATAAAACAGAGTAGTATACAATTTGTTGCATGTAGCTGGACTAGGGAAAAAGGCCACAAATTTAGGCCAGTAGAAGCTGGTCTACTGGGAAAGAGAAAATTGGGAAAAGGAAGGACTGTTAGAACTTTAACCAGAACTTTCGAATGATACCAATTAGTGAATTTAAACAAGGTCATACTAGGCAGGCCATCAAGCCTCCTTGTATCAGTATCCACTGTGAGTCAGGCACTGTTTAGGTCCTTGGATTACAGCAGGAAACAAAACAGACAAAATCCCCTCATATGTTAGGGAAAGCCAACCCCCCCACACACACACACGCACACACGCGTGCGCACGTGTACACACACAGATTATATAATAGTTTCAGAAAGTGATAAGTGGTCTAAAATAAAACAAAACAAAACACCCCTCGAAAATAAAAAATGTAAAAAAAAAACCCACCCAAAAAAACGGGATGAGGGATATGAGACCCCTTAGTTTACCAAATGTTCTGAGAGTATGAGGGAAACTTACATTCTTATATTATAGACAAAGACTCAAAATTCAATATTCAGCTTACTGTTTTTTAAACGACCATTATTTCTGCTGCTCAGAGCCGAACTCCTCGCTAGCTGCCTCAGCCTTCCTTTTCTCTTTTCTTCCTCCTCCTCTTTATCTGTCCCGGTCCACACACACCTATTCCTATTTATTATGGATTTAAATTAGTTTAGCTCTTTTGTGTGTGTGTGTGTTTACTTTCCTGTCAACCTAGGCCCTCAGGTTCTCACCCTCCACCTGTGGGACTTACCAAGTTATTTTCCTTACTCATCCAAGAAATGTTTAGCAAATTACCAAACCATCCTGAATTGACAACTCATTTCTATTCTCTTTGTATTGTTCCTCTCTCCAGCTCAGTCCCTAAATGTCTGTGCTGAGCCATTGTGTTCCATCTAGAAAGCGAACAGGGATAAGGCCATTTACTTTGTATGATACTACTTGCCCAGTGACTTTTTTCATTCAAGCAGCAAGAATTTTGCTTAATGATATTTTATTTGAGATGTGAGAGAGATTTCCATGTTCAAATTTTGCTAAGGACATAATATGTATTCTAGAACAAAATATATGTGCTGTTATCTGAGGGAAAAAAAAATGACTTTTCTTTGACAAAAACACTTAATTTTAGGAAGAACTATTAGCAAATAGAACCATTCAATTAAGAATTGCAACAAGTAATTTTAGTCGTGCACGCTAAAGATAATGAACCGCTTCTCTTTTGCTTATCACTGGAAATGGCCGGATCATTATGGATCTTGGTAGTAGTAACTAATGGTCTAAGACAACAGGGTTTGGCAAATGAGTATTTTATAGCTCAGTGACTCTTTGAATGCAGGCTAGACCATTCACGTATTTATCCATGGCCTCTTAAATTGAACAAATGGGTCTATAATAATTAAAATACTGTAAACACCGGGGACACAGTTCCTGAGTTTTCAAAGAGATTCTCTTTATTCCTAAGGGAAGGAAATGAGGTGTTGCCTTGTTAGGAGTGCACTATTTACATCTAGAAGCATCCCGTCAAACTAGTGGGAGAGGCTCATTTGTGAGCCCATAGCCCCTCAGCTGCCCTCCCTCTGTAGTTCCCCGGAAGTTTCCATGAACAGGGAAGTGAAGTCGACAGCAGCTAAGCTCACTCGAATGCTCCTTTCTAGGGCTTTCCATCTCAGTGAGCAGCCCTTTCACTTCCTGAGTCAGACTTCGCCAACATGTCACTCTACAAGATCTCAACACATCAGGGAAATAAAAAGTAGTTTCTATTTTTAAAATGATTGGAGACACTCTGCATATAGGAATGTCATCCTTATTCTCACCTTTGGGCAGGTAACCTATTTTCACAAGAGAAAATATTATTACAGTGTCTTCTGGAGAAAGAAAATTCAAATGAAGCTATCTCGATACCTACCTATTTTAACTCTGGGCAACAAATAGTGATCGGAGCAAATTTTCTATTGCTTTTAAAATGTTTAAAGAATAAAAGCTATATTATTAATTACAGCTCTGAAATATTTTGTTGACCTTCTGCTAAGGGTATATGAGAACATTGAGCCAAAGTATAACAAAATGACACTGAAAGGAGATCAGGCAGTGAGGTCAGGTGCTACTTCGTTGAAGTTTAATTAGTTGTACCTCTGAGGTCTGAGAGAAACTACCTGAGTAACCACAATAAATTGGCTTGCAGGAAATAGGAACAATATCCTTACAGGTACCCTTTTAAGAAGATATGACCTGAAAAAAGGATGTGGTTCAATTTTGATTGATTGTTTGGGGAATGTCATCTCCTAGAGGACAGGATTAGTGTCTTTTTCCATTAATTCCAGAGTGTATCTAGTCCAGGGCACTTACCAGATAAAGGTTTAAGCCATTGATAGAATCACAGATTGAAGGAAGTTCAAGAGGCCACAGCCGAAACTTCCCTGACTACAGAAAGTACCCAATTCAAAAAGTGGTATTTTTTTAAAAAGACAAATTCTTATCCTTTTTTACAAAAAAAAAAAAAAAAAAAAGAAAACATCCAGAATAAGACATTACAAACATTTCCTTAAAGACAAGAATCCTTCTTAACCTGTTAAATGTAGGAGAGAACAGCTGCTTAAAATCATTCAATAATGTCTTTGCTTCCTTCCCATGAAGATGGTGATTAAGATCTTTCTCTCCCCAGGGTTCTCAGCCTGGGAGGGGAAAAAAACCTAGTTCTTTAATATTTCTTCACAAGACTGGTCCCCAAACCATTAATAATGTTTAAAAAACGATCCCGTAGAGGTCTCCTCCATGTTCTCCTCAATGTCCCTCCATTATAAGATTTATTTTTCTCGGTATGCAATATATATTTAATAGAAACTTATTTCCTTTAAGACAAAGAAAGAGGGTATAATTTACCTCTTTAAATGTAACAAATATAACAAAGTAACTTAATTTCCCATAATATTGAATTATATATTACTCTGAAACTAGCTATCATATTTAAGAAACTCACCAGCTTCTTTTCTAGTTATAGTCATAAGGATAACATATCATCAAAACTCAACTTCGTAGGGTAACTAGTGGCAGCTGAAAGAAGTGGCTTTTAACAGCCTTCCCTTCTTATTTTAAGTAGAATCTTTTCTTCTCAAGAACGATTCTTCTTAAGGTGGCATCTGCCAAGCCAGGAAGAGAACCTCACCAGGAACTGAGTAGTTTGGCTCCTTGATCTGGGACTTCTAGCCTCTAGAACTGTGAGAAATAAATTTCTGTTGTTTAAGAAAAAAAAAAAATGTCCAGTATGCTACGGGGTGACCGAATGGCCTGGTTTGCCAGGATCTCAGGATCTGAAGGAGTTTCTGGGATGTGGAATTTACAGTGCTAACGCCAGGAAGGTCTCAAGCACAGCGACATGAGTTGGTCATCCTACAGATAAAAAGTACAGCCTGCTCTGACTGCTGGAGGAGGAGGTGGGAGCCGTAGGGCCCTATCACTCCCCCCAGCTCTTGCCTCCTGAACCACTGATAGAGCTCCCAAGGTCCCAAGGAGCTCAGCCTGAAAAATCATGCTCTGAAGAATGGAAGTATAGAACTACTAAGAATAGAGCAGTTTCGGGCCAGATAATTCTCTGCTGCAGGGCTGCCCTGTGCATTGCAGGCTGTTTTGCAACATCCTTGGCCTCTATCCACTAGATGCCATTTATTACCCTCCCAAACATCTCTGTAGGGGGTATATTGTCAAATACCCCCCCACCCTGTTGAGAGCCACTGGTATAGTGATAATCCTTTTATCCTTTTCAGGATGCAACGCATTGGGTGGGGGGGTCATCAAATCGATGTAGTGGGTCACATCAGCATTGAAATACTAAATACATACATACATGTATACATACATCAAAGACAAATAGAATAAGGTAGGGTAGGGTAGAATAGGATAGCCTGGAATGAAATGGAATAGAGTGGAGTGGAATGGAGTAGAATAGAGTGACATGGTAGGGAGGAGAGGAGTGGAAAGGAAAAGAGAGAAGATTTATACATTTGTATGTGTACCTGCACGAGGTCACAGTGTAAATTTATTTTTTACTACAAGTCATGGTCAAAAAAGTTTGCAAATCCCTGTCCCAGGCTCTATCCATCCTATTTGCATGTATTAATTCAATTTAGGACACCTCATTCATGCTCTACCTTCACTTGCCCACCCCATTTACCTTCTGAAACCTAGTTGTCTCTCTTTGCAAAATCAATCTCATCAGTGGCTTATATTTACAATGTTTGAATTATTCTACATGAGTTACCTGTGAAACCTCTCCCTTTTTGCATGTATCCACTTCTCCAGATTGTCAAGGTCACTTTGAACTTGATTTAAGTTCACTAAAGCAGGTGTTGCTGACAGATTTAATATGAATATATTTTATTCCACTATTTGAGTCATTCACTGTATTTGTGTAGGCTCTCAGAGAAATACTTGTGGGGTACAAGTTTCTCCTACCTGGTAGCACGATTCATCTATGTCCACTGAGATTCTGTGAATATGGAAGGCACTCACATCTGAGCCATTTTTCATTCTGGGTTTCATTTCACTCCTTTCTCTGAGCCTGCTACTATTTGGGGAAGTTAGTCCATCCACGGTATTTTGCTTTAAATCAAGGTTATCTAGCATGTAGCTGACTTTCTCATATTATGCACAGACCACACCTCATGGATACAGCAGTAATAAAACCAGAACCCAAGGGACCCTGCCAGAGTGCCTAGTAAAGAAATTCACTGACATTTTTGTCTTCCTGAAGCTGTGAGGCCTGGTAGATTTGTAGGTCTTGATCAGGGATCATTTGAGTCATTAGAAAGAAATTATAGTGGGTTTGATTTTTTAGTGAAAGTAAACCTTGCCTATAGTCCATCAAAGATCATTTGCCTTGGTCCTCCATTCACTTACGGTCAAGAAGTAAAAGTCAGCAAAATGGAAGGATTTGTGTTTTTCGAATGACACTGAGCATAATCAGTCTGGGCTGGTGTGACCTCAAGGCCAGGGAGGAGGAATTCTCAGGAGCTATTTCTCTCTAATAGTTCTGATCTAATCCCAGGTGGGTGTGGGGATGACTGAGACCCCATAGCCCCCCATGGCCCTCTTGTCTTTTGCAGTCTGCTACTATTGTGGATGCTATGGGTTGAGTTGTTTCCCCCCTAAATTCACGTGTTGAAGTCCTACTCCCCAGTACTTCAGAATGTGACCTTATTTGGAGATAGGGTCTTTACAGAATTAATCAAGTTCAACTGAAGTCATTAGGGTGGGCCTTAATTGAATACAACTGGTGTCTTTGTAAAAGGGCAATCTGGAGACACACACAAAAAGGGAGAATGCCATGTGAAGACTGAAGCTTTGCTGCCACAAGCCAAGGAACTACAAGACACCAGGGGAGAGGCCCAGCATGCCTCCTTCCCTGCCAGCCCTCAGAAAAAAACCAATTCTGAGATACCTTGATTCAGACGCCAGTCTCCAGAATTGCAAGGCCATAAATTTCTGTTGTTTAAATCACCCAATTTGTAGTGCTTTGATAGAGCAGCCCTAGCAAACTAATACAGCAGAGAAAGGAATTACTGCTTTCCTATCACCAGGAACAAAAATACATATAATACATACATTACATACAAGAACATACTACATACATACCACACACATACCACATATATACACTGAACATACCACACACATACACACACACCCTGACATTTTCATTTCTCTTAATTATTTTTCTACTCATCTTTGTTGGAAGACCTCTTGAAAATTAATTAGAATCCTAAAAGACATTATTTAAACTCTCTCTCTCTCTCTCTCTCTCTCTCTGTCAGTCTCTCACTCTCTCAATCTCTGTCTCTCTCTTTCCTATGAGGAGTGAGTAGAGGAAGTAAAAAGCTCATCTTTTGCTAACACCAATTTTGAGAGCATAATCTAGAATTTCAGCTTCAGGGCCAGAGTTCCTCACAGAACGTCACAAACGTTCATATGCTTATGCAGGGAGATCTGGTTAAAATGCCAATTCTCGTTAATGTAATAGGTCTAGAGTGAGGCCTGAGAGCCTGCATTTCTCACAAGCTCCCCGGTGAGCCCTCACGCTGCTGGTCTACAGACTAGCTCTGAGTATCAGGCTTTATAGAAAAGTGATGTTATCCCAGTCTGGTCCATCAAATTCATCTCAGACCTACTGAAATCAGAATTCCAGAGATGTGGCCCAGAGACTTTATTATTATTATTATTTTTTAAGAAGTAATATCCCTAGATAATTTAGATCATCACCAAGGTGTGGGAACCACTGCTCCATATCCCACTGCCCTTTGATTGGATTTTGACACAGTATGAACAAGAAGGAGAGAATGAAATTCTGGAATGAAGCAGCCCAGACCAGACATCAGGGCGACAAGGCCCCAGGAGGATTCCTGACCCTACTGGTTATGAGAGCTAATAACCATAATGGCAAAGTAGGTAAGCATTTAGAGCTCTGTTTGGGGGAGAGGTGTGGCGGTAGAAATGTAATAAAAGAAGGAAAAGGAGGAGGGGACGGAGATGGTGGAGACGCTAAATCCAATTAGAAATCTATTATGTCACCAACACACTTTGAGTTTCGAGGGGTATTAACCACGATCTCAAATAGAGTGAGATTTCCATTCCATGTCGGGAATTGAACAAGTCAAAAATGGTAATACAATATTCACACCAGGACCAGGAGAGACCACAGACACGGGCTTCCCAGGATATGGATGAATTTCCATACCAACCTTGTGAACTCAAGCACAGCAACAGCTTGATATCAGATTTAATGCCAGTTTCTGGATTAAGGATAAATAAGGCAGTGTTTGCCGGTATGAAGTTCTTAACCGTGCTTAAATCTCCTACCCATAGAGCTGAGTTGTTAGAACTTACGGTTTATGCCTGGGGTGCGGTTCAAAGTTATGCGCCCTGTGAATGCTTGATAAATACTTGTTGACTATCTGATTTGACCCCACCATGAAAGCTGAGCTCCTCAGTGCTTTCTATAATCATGTCAGATACACTGGAACCACCGAAGCACCAGGGTGGGAGTTTTCTCCCATCCCTATTTCTCTGCAAGAACTCCCTGAGCTGCTTATAAATATGCTGATCAAAACCTGCATCAAAGAGAAACTGCATTTCCATATTCCCAGTTTCCTTCATGATCAGAGAATGCTTCAAAGAAAAGAGACATCTCCCCGTTCCTGTTTTTCTTTTCATTCCTCATTTAGAGGTCAGAAATGATTTACATGTGGGAGCAGGGCACAAGATGCAAAGGCCATTTAGGGGCAGAACCCCATATGAGCTCCGGGTACAAGTATTTTCAAGTTCTTTCCCAGATGCACTTGGCGGGGATAGAAAAACGTCTTTTACTTAATATATTCTATTTTACTAAAAGGCAATAATAGCCATTTTTACATTTTGATACTTGAAATAAAAAGGAAAAAAGTATTGCAAGTCTTAATATGATGATCTATTAAATTTTAGTCATACTGCCTAATTCAAAAATAATATTTTAGATTTCAATTGCACATTAAATAAAGCTAAGAGATGAAAATGAATTTGCTCCTTTTAATTGAAAATGTTCTAAGATCCAGCTCAGAACTGACTCACTTCCTTGGTTGTTTAATTGATGATGACTAGGTTAAGGATGAAAATTTTAATTGTTGACTTTTCTCTCAATATTTTCATGTCATTTCTTTTTGTTTTAGTTTGACAGACCCAGAAGTAAGAACCCATGCTGTGAACATGAGTAATTTTCCTAAGAACTTAGTGTGAATTAAAGAAATTGAAGTGTGCTGTTGTGTTTGTTTGAACAGCTTACCTAGGATTATAATATTAATGTTTCTGCTTTTCTTCTGCGAAGGTGCTATTGACCCTAAAACAATCTTATTACACATGTTAAAGAAAGTACCTATACAGAAAACAAATAAACTATTTACTTCAACAGTTCCCATTAGATAAAGGACTTGCAATAAATTTCAGTGTGTTAAACAATTCGATTCCAATTGTTTTATTTTCGATGACTATAGTGAATGAAAATGCATACAGTTTCTTAATATCTAAAAAGCAATGATTAATCTTGTTGTTAAAGGGATTGCTAAAGGTACCTTCCTAATTTGAAAAAGGAAAGGAGGGAGGGAAAGAGCAAGGGAGGGCATGAAGGAAGAAAGTCCTAAGAAGTAATTTACTATATACTCATAGATCTAAGTTTTCTTCAGCTTTAAATGAACCAACTGTGTCGCTACAGCCACACCATATCTTCCTGAAGATTAGCTTCTAGAAACTCAGGCTATTGAATTAGACAGCATCTGAGATCCTTTCCAGAATTCTATGATTCTATGCAAGAAAATTAGCCTCAAAATGTTCATAAAAGTTTTCTTATAGATATTTGGTAGTATGTATTTTACTTTTGAAAGCCAGAATTTGTAGAGTTCTCCCACTTTCCTTTGTGGTGTTAAAAAGTATCTCCAACTTTCACAAGGAAATTTTACAGTTCTCTCAGCAGAAATTTTCAGGGTCTGTGGCACTATCAGTCCTTCTAATTTTAGCGAGAACTCTCTTATTTGAAGCTGCTTCACAGGAACCACGTGGAGACTCAGTACTGAATGATCCCAGGGAAACTCTCTTGAGCCTTCCCTACTTCCCTCCAAAGCATCTTTCCCTCCTTGGCTCAGCACAAGTGGCAGGGCCATGAACTTTCAAGTCCAAGTTCTCTGTGCCAATCACCACTAATGAATTTCTTGCCTGAATCTCTCCCTTCTTACATGTTTGCGTAACCGTCCACATCACCATCACTTCATTAGAGCTAAGCAAATGTCCTTGGGACTTACATACACATACATACATACACACGTAAACACGTACACACACACACACACACACACACACACATAATTTTACTTTTTTATTGAAGAGTAACTTACATACAGTAAAGTACACAGCCTGATGGATTTTAACTAACATACTGTAAAGGGTACAGCTTCATGAATTAACATGTGTGTTCACCAATATAACCAACAGCCAGATCTAGACAAGGAAAATTTCTAGTACCCCTGTAGGCTACCTAACACCACTTCTCAGCCCTCTGACTTGATTGTCATAATTCCCAACATCCACATGTGCTTGAAGAAAGAATCTTCCCCACCCAATATTTCGTCATCATGACCTCCTAAGATTGTCTTCGTTTTTCATGTCTTCTTCTTCATCTTGCCATCTTCCATGTGGCTCAGTGATGCTTAGCCTGCTCCAACACTCTCATTTCTTTCTGTGCAGAGTAGGCCCTGGACTGAAGTATGATAAGAATAGCAAACCTTCTACCACTGGGTACGAGGCCTCTACTACAGGCAAGCTTTATACTTCCATTTAACATTCTGTTAGCTCATTCAATCCTCACACATAACTTACTCGCTTTTGTAGAATCTGCAAATGCCTCTTTTACATCTTTAGTTATTCTAAACCTACTCGTCCAGAAAGCCTTTCTGATAATAACAATGGCTGCCACTTATTGAGCACCTGCTGTATGCCATCTTACAAGGCCATCCGTAAAAGAATGAGCTGGCTAGTCTCACTTCTGCAAGTCAGGAAGAGGTAGCACATGCAAGAATGATTCTAGACCGTCATAAAGGGGGGTAGTCTTCATTGTACAGATGAGGTTCATACAGGTTAAGTGTTATGCCTGAAATTACCCAGAAAGTAGAAGGTAGAGATAAGGTCTACAACTCTGAAGCTTGCATACTTTCCCCTCTTCTATGCAGTGCTTTCATTCATTTATTCAACAAATAGCTATTGAACTTCTACTACGTGTTTCCCAAAAGATAAGACCTAGCCTGACCATCAACTCTAATGCGTCTTTTGGAGCAAAAATTAATACAAGACCCGGTATTATATTATATTATATTATATTATATTATATTATATTATATTATATTATATTATATTTACCCAGTCTGATATTATAGTAAAATAAGACCAGGTCTTATATTAATTTTTGCTCCAAAGACATTAGAGCTGATGACCTAGCTAGGTCTTATTTTTGGGGAAACACAGTATGTATCAGGTGTTCTATGCACTGGAAATGCAGCAATGAGAAAGCAGACAAAAATCTCTGCTCTCAGGGAGCTTTCATTTTAGTGAGGGAAAGCAGCAAACAAACAAACAAACAAAAAATGTGGAAAGTTAAATATACAGTATTATTAGATGATATAAAATGTATTGGAGAAAAATAAACAGATTGTAGGCAGCAAGATTGGCTAATGTTACAGTTTTAAACAGAGTGGCCAAGTAGGCCTCACTGAGAAGGTGACAGTCAAGTCTTGAAAGATATTAGGAAGCCAGCCTTGTGGTTATCTCTGAGAATAGCGTGTCAGGGGGAGGGATCAGCAAGTGCAAAGGCCCTGAGGTAAAAATACAGTCGACCAGTGTGGGGTAAAAGAAGGAAAGAGGAGTAGAAGGTGAAGTAAGAGAAGTAAGAGGGTTTGGTATCCAGATTGTGTAGGATCTTGTGGATCCTGGGGATAGTTTTTTCTCTTCCTTATACTTATAGCTATAGTAGAATGCCGTGTGTGTGTGTGTGTGTGTGTGTGTGTGTGTGTGTGTGTGTTTTACCATATTGTTAGAAATCCAGATTTGCTTTATATTTGTATGGCTCATTTCTCAACTAGACTATGGCTTCTTAAAGACAGAGAGCATTTCTTATATTTCTTTGGGATTACTCTGAGGTTCCAAAATACTATACCAAAGAAGGCAAATATACCATCATCACTTCCCACCTCTTAAGCCCACACTAATCCTTTCCTGTCAAATATTGACATGGCCTCAGAATCCTAGAGAACTAATTACACTTCAAAGTGTTTCTGCCTATCTGTTTCCATTTTTTTCTTCAGTTGCATTCACAGTGGTAATCATTCAGTACATCAAAAACCACTAAAGCCTAACATTCTTCTCCATAGAAAATTTCTGGCTACATTACATCAACAACTGTGCGTATTATATTTTAAACAACACATATCAACAAGGATGGCGATATTATCACAGTGTGATGCAATGTACAAAACATACTACCAGAAATAAGAGCGTTTCAGTTTTCAACAGCCATTAACGATATCGCTATAGAGCAGGAGACCACATCACACTACTTGCCAACACACTGTGCCAGTGCAAACATGAAACAGAATGCTTCTTGGATGCAAGCATATCGAAGTCAGAAATTCCTGCATGCAATCCAAGGAACACAAGCTCTTCATTCATTTACTTAATAAATATTTATTGAGACAGTACTATGTGCCAGAATTGGAAACACAGTGGTGAACAAAATAGACATAGCTGGTAACACGATGGAGCTTTCATTAATCAAATGTCATACATTTGGTGCCACTATGACAAGTGTTATGAACAAAAGGTAAACATGCCATGAAAGCCTGTAGGACCAGTTAGGATGAAGATTTGTCTGAGAGGGTAAAGCTGGAGGACAAATGGGTCCTAAGAGGGAACAGTGTTCCAGAGAGAGGGAATAGCCTGTGCAAAGGTAGGGGGAGCATGGCCAGAGCATAAAGATTGCTAGTGATGTCACCACATTCCTCTCATGGAAAACGGGTATAAAGACACTGAGGGAGAAAGTACAATGTAACATGGAAAATCCAGGAAGTGGCAACTTGAGAGAGATCTAATGAAAGCAGAAGCAGGGCTATCTTTTGCCTATAATGTTTCTTCTATCACCCTTCTCAGGCTGTTTCTTCCATCTTTACTGTCCAAGAGGCTGAATTTTATTCAACACTTGGCATGCCTCATTTCTTTAGAGAGAGATGCAATAAGTCTGAAGAAATGAACAAACAGTAAGATACATCTTAGGAGTGAGTTATTAAACGGGGTGAGAGCAAAGGCGGAGTGTGAAAAGTGGATCCTATAGCAGCAGGAAAGAGCTCTAACAAAAAAGATCTCCTTCCTAAAATCACATTGAAACCAAGATACTACAGTGTCTAATGTACTCTTAAGACCTGGCAAAATATTATTTCCTTTGAAAAGCATATAACTAGGACCATTATTATGACTATTTCCTACAGCTAAAATTAATATTTTGGGGAAAATGGCAGTGATTTAAATCAAAAGGCTATACTGAAGGAGTTTTTATGCACCTTATGGAGTCCTGGATTATTTAAATACGACTACTTTTTGGCTAATGGTCAATCACTCTGACTTAGCTTATAAAACATTGAGCAATCAGGGTGAGAACTACTTAGTTATCCCAATCTTGAAGTTTTTCTATGCGATGAATCTGAGACCCTGATGATATTTATTCATTACATTTTTAATGATATAGCAGGTTACCATAGCAATTCTTGTTCCCTGGAAACTTCCTTCTTGCAACACACATTTAGTGCATGCTGCATTAACAGTCTGATCCTATTGTTCGAGCTGTCTCATTAGCTCGCGTAATCTAAACCTATTTCAAAATGTTAACCAGTAACAATATGTAGAAAATATGATTATTTAGGAATAACATTTATTAAGGAAAGAGCCCACATTTAAATCACCCTTTGTCCATGAAGCTTTTCTTGATGCTACAAACCGTCATTTTTATAAAGTATTAGAATATTTCAGGGCTTATGCCATTCTGTTTAATGATTAAATATATACTTTTATATTATTCATGAATTATTTTTATGTTGGTCTTATATCCCTGTATATATTATAGTTTCTATAAATGAGAAGCTTTTATTAGTTGAATTATGCTTACCAAAAGGATATTGAAGTCCAATCCCTCACTATCTGTGAATGTTACGTTGTATTGGGATAGGGTCTCTGCAGATGCTCAAGTTAAGGTGACATCATAGGGTGGTCCCTAGTCCAATATGACTATATCCTTATAAAACGGAGGGAATTTGGACACAAAAGAAAGATACATACAGAAGGAAGACGAAGTGGAGACACAAGAGGAACATCATATGAGGATAAAAGCAGAGATGGAGGATGCTTGTACAAGCCAACAAACACTAAATATTGCCAGTAAATCACCAGAAGCTAGGAGAGGGGTCTTGAATGGATCCTTTCCACAGCCCTCAGAAGGAACCCATCTTGTCAAAACCTTGATATCAGACTTCTGGCCTTCAGAATGGTGAGACAATGAATTTCTGTTGTTTAAGCCACCCAGTTTGTGGTACTTTGTTATAGAAGTCTGCAGACACCAATACAGAAGGCAAGACTAATAACTTAATTTGTATCCTTCTCAGTTTCTAATGTAATGACTTTTATTTTTATTAAATGAAAGAATTCTGTAACAGAAAGTATCTTTCAATCATTCTCTCATTCACTTGTTCATTTATCTATTCAATAAATATTAACCATCACATCTGTTGAGCAAGCTGCTAAGTATGGGAGTAAAGATCAGTAAAAGACTCTTCCAGTTTCAGTAATAACAACTTCCCTGTAGTTTCTGGCGCTGTCTAACAAAAACTATGTTAACTGCTTTAACATGCATTTTTTCACTTAGTTCTCAAAACCAATCTGTAAAAGTAGGTATTATAATCCCCAATTTTCAGTAAAAGACAAAAATCACCGAGGCTCAAAAATTTTGAGTAAGTTACCAAAGACGATAAATCCAGTAAGCAGCAGATTTATTGGCATTTGAACTCAAACTAGTCTGACTCTGCTGCAGATTTTTCTTCTACTACATTTTACCTCTGATAAGGTGCTGGGGATAGAGGAACATGAGTGACTCTAACATAAGGCAGACACACAGTAATAGACACAAAGAAGAGAAAAGCAAAGTACTATAAATAGTAGCACAAGGAAGACATGACGATTATTTGGATTCATCAGAAAAACACTTAATGGAAGCTAAGAAAAGGTCTGGGTGATTAGAAAGAGCAAGGGAGTGATAGTTGATAGAGCAAGGGTCCAGATTAAGGCAGGTTATCAGAGTTGAACAGAAGCAAAGCCAAGATGCTGGAGGCCATAACATGGATGTTGCTATCAAGGAGAACCTTGTATGGAGTTGGGTAAAGAAGAAACTTAGGTACTGAAGTCTCTGGGTAAGACTGATATGTCCCGGGTTAGATGGTACTTCTCCAAAAGATTGTGTCCATTTTCAAGGGGAAGTTTTTTGCTGAATGATGGTGGCAAAACAAAGACCTGGGAGTACAAGTAGGGAATAATTGTTGACTGATCCTTCTTCCTAAACAACTGACTCAAGATAGACAAAAGGGTGCCCGTCAATGGTGGCAGCTTCTAAGGAAATGGTATTGTCACAGAAAAGATACATTTTAATTAGGGGAGGGTGGAAGAAGCATTTGGGGCAAAGGTGAGGGTAGAATTTATCCCTAAATGAATAAGAATTCCACAAGTTATAATGCAAGGGGTTGGCTGAGGGGCAGGAGATTCAGAGTGGGCTTGGGAAGGACTTCCACCACATTCCTAGGGAGACCCTCTTCTATAGAAGAGTCAGAATTAGAAGTCCAACAGTAAAGTCTTCTATCCTGAGTCTTAAAATATGGTTAGTGGACAGTGATGAATGCCAAATGTTGAGCTTTGGTCAGTCATGACAACATAAGACTAACATTATTTTTTCTCTACAGTTCCAAGCTTCTTCATAAAATCCCACATTTTGTTCTACTCTTCATTGCTGAGGCCCTGGTGGTAGTCTTCATAGTTCCTAAGGAATCCAACTGAATGGAACTTCACTTTGATGAATATAATGAGAATTTGAGGTATAGTATACACTAGTCTCCCTTATCTCTCTCTTCCTCCCTGAATAGAGGCATGATGAAAAGATTTGGAGGAAAACAAATGTTTCCAATACAAACATGTGATGATGTTTGATGACATTGGATGAGAAGAAAAGTATTGGTCTTACTTTCTGATCTAATATCAGCAGAGATAAAGTATGATAACTGAAGCCTATGCATTTACTGGGAGGAAGAAAATAACAAGAGAGCTAACAATTATAGAACAATAAGAGAACACAAACCCAAGTATGATGCCCCAACAGAAAAGATCTTGGAGGGATAGTTTAAGAACAAACGCTGATTGTAAACCCTGATGATAAAACAGCTCTCTCAGGCATCTCACTTTCTGGGATACAATTAATTGGCCCATCCTTGGGATATAGGAGAAAGGATAGGACCACAATCCTACATATGCCTCTAGGAAAGCGCAGACAGATAGATTATTTCTAAACAGATTTGAAATTAGAGTGTACTTAATTTCAAAGAATCTAAAAATTGGTGTCTGAAATTAGAAATTGTATCTCATTCACTGCTAGGGTTTTGAACCAATTGAAAGATAGATAGAAGAGCTAGAGACATCAGGCAGATGGAGACCAAAATGTCAGCGTTTAAGAAGCATAGCTGTGGAAAACATAGCCTATGTGTGCAGCAACAACGGACTTCCTAACTTGAAGCCAGGGATTATAAGATCTACCCACTGAATCACAGACAGCACTGCTCCTGCAGGCTTCTTACTTACAATATAGAAAAGCAGAGTAGGATGGGCAGTTCTGGTTCAGAAAGGAAACAGAGCGAGAAGGCAGCTCATTATATGTCCTGTTCCTACTTCCATATTTCCACTTAAACAGTTCACTCATCTGTCTCTGGGAAGAAATAAGTGAAGAAGCAAAAAGGAGAGGATGGTACACATGACGTCCCTCCATATGGAAACATGAAGCTGGAGGGGAAAAAGGTTCCCACCTGAACACTCTATTACTAAACTCTGAAAACAATCTAAACTGCCCTGAAGTTGACCCAGTTGGTTGAACTGCTATAACAAATACCGTAGACTGGGTGGCTTAAACAACAACCATTTACTTCTCACAGTTCTGGAGGCTGGGAAATCCAAGATCAAGGTGCCCGCAGATTCCGTATCTGGCGAGAGCCCTCTTCCTAGTGTGCAGATGGCTGGCTTCCTTCTTGCCGTGTCCTCACATGGTGAAGAAAGAGAAAGAGCTCTAGTCTTTTCTTCTTATAAGGACACTTATCCATCATGGGAGCTCCACCCCTAGGACCTCATCTAAACCTATTTACCTCCCAAAGGCCCCACATCTAATACCTAATACATTGGAGGTTAGGGTTTCGACATACGAATTTAGGGAAACATAGATATTCAGTCCATACACTCCAGGAAGACCTGAACATTTATTGTTTTGTGACCCTCCTTACAGGAGATGACCTGAACGCAAGCAACGAGAACAAACCTCTCAGGGTGGAGGGGGAGATACGAGTAGGAAGGGCAGCATCATTTCTATAAGAGTGTGCGAAAAGGCATTGTAGGCCATTTTCTACCCACTAGTCTTTTTTTCTTTTTTTCTTTCACAGGGTTTTAAAAAACAATTAAATTAGATACCAACATTTAAAAATCAGGATATTTCACTGAAAATCTGGGGTTGCTGTCTTCTGTTGAAACACTGGGTAGACTGGTACCCCTGAGCTCATATTCTATCCAGACAACATCCAGGTGGGCAAACTGCTATTGGCCCTTCACCTCAGCCCTTGACCTGCTTGCTTGACTCATTACTATGTTCATCTGGCCCTTGGAGGCCTTCGGGTTACTAACCTTTCTCTAAGTAATAAACAGGTTGCTTATTTTGCCTTTGGACTCCTGCAGAAAGATATTAGCAAGAAAGCTCAAGAGAAAACAGATTTAGAAGGGAAGAATGGTGAGAAAAAATTAATATGCAAATTGGAAACTGGCCCACTTAGAAGAGCTGGGAAAAAAGTAGCAATGGAAAGGGACAGGCAAATGGTAGCTGAACAGTCAACCTGATCCTAGGCTAAGAAAATCAAGGATATGGGACTGCTAGACCAGTGACAAAGGCAACCATGGAGAGTCATGGCGGGAAAAATAAAACACTGTGTTCAGTCAAGAAAAATATTATAAAATCTGATCAGCTCTATCACTTGTGCCTTATTGTATTTGTTCAAAAACCTACTAGTAGGCCATGAAAATTTAATTTTTGTTAGATGTAAATATACATTTTCCATATGTAATGCATGCTCACTGCCTGGACTGATATTTGGAAATTCTGTCTTGGGTGGTGGGAGGGACATCAATATACACCAGTAAATATGGCTAGACAACTAACTATTATAGTCATCCCTTGGTATCTGCAGGGGATTGGTTCCAGGACGCCCAAGAATACCAAAATCCACTGATGCACAAGTCCTTTATGTAAAGTGGCGTAGTATTTGTATATAACCTATGCACCTCTCCTGTGTACTTTAAATCATCTCCAGATGACTTATAATATCTAATACAATGTGAACACTATGCTAATATAGCTGTTATGCTGTATTGTTCAGGGAATAATGACCAGAAAAAAAGTCTGTATATGTTTAATACTGATGCAAACATTGTAGGACTAACGACATAATACACGTCAGGAAAAATGTAACTTCTTTTCCCCAAATATTTTGGACCAGCAGTTGGTTGAATCTGCAGATGCAAAACCCATGGATACAGAAGATGGAGTGTATAATATAGTTTAAACTGGATGAAAGATGTACAGTTGTCAGTAAGAAAGATGTGAAGAACTTGAGGCAGAAAATACAGATTTGGGAATTAGCATGTAGGAAGAAAGTAGAGGTGGAAAAGATTGCCTATGGAAAAAATGTAGATTGAGAAGGAAATATTCGGGAAGGAGACTCAAATAATCTCTCTTTTTCCCATTCTCTTTTTTCAGAATTCACAGTAGTATTGGCCTCATGGCTGTCTTGGCTTTGTGAAAGCTGGAATTTAAGCTTAATGATAAATATACATACTAGAATAATCAATCAAGTAGATGAACTGTTATAGAACTCCTGCAATGTTATACTAACTTTAACAGCTCTGATCAACTCTACAGTGATAAAAGGACTCAGAGTAAGGGTAGCGTTCGTACAGAGACCTTATTACACAACACAATTTGAAATATACAAATGAAAAAGTCAATTAATGCAGGGGATCATAAAAATGATACATATTTAACTCCAAAGTTTTATTTCAACAAAATTTTTATGTAAAGTCATAGCTTTTTCTTTAAGTTTGGGTCTGCTGAATGGAGTTTCTGTTATTACCTTTTCTGAATCTTTTACCTTTTTTTCATCTGCTCCCAATTTAACAGTGAGTTTTTAATGACTCACCTTTATTTAGCCTTTCAAACGCAATTTAATTTTTATAAAAATAACAATTCCTGTCTTCTCTCTCTCTCTCGCTCATATTTCATCAGTTTTACATAATTATTTAATTAAATTACACCCAGTTTGGGAACAAATACAACTGACTCTTGGTAAATGTGCAAAGCAGCCCATGGGAGTGGAAGTGCCCGAAGACTGGGAGTCAGTCAAAAGAGCTCCTAGTGGCTGGGACGCTTAACTTACATCAGATATTTTAAACACATTTAAACAGAAAAAGAAATGTTCCGTTTCCCAAAGAGAAATATGAAGTGATTTTATTCCAACTTGCAAATATTTCATTTTGAAAGTCAATAGTTATAAGGCTCCCAGTATTTAGTAATTGAAAAATCTCAGCCACTTTGAAAGTCTGTCTGAAATGTCAGCCTCTCCATCAAGGCTTTCCGGATGCTCTAAACTGTTCTCCTTAGGAATCCCTTCAAGGATGGTATTGGACCTTACTTATGGTATGTGCCTTGTTTCACCTAACAGTGTAGACATGTCTGAGCTTATATTATCTCCCTTAGTAGGGTATAAACTACTTGATAAAATGGACTATACCTCTCTTATTTATATACTTTGCAAAGTCGAAGTACTTTATGCATAGCAGGCCTTTTTATATGTTACATTGCGTTGAATGTGTGTGTGTGTGTGTGTGTTTGTGTGTGGTGAGGCAGGAGGCAGGGGAAATGGAGGGCAAAAAAATCTACCTCTTGTTCATAAATAAATGCCCATCCTATCATGAGGTAAGGACATATTCCAGAAGTTGCCACTCACTTATTTTCATATCTCTATACATGTTGTTATAGTAGAGTGTTTACATAGCTACCTCTTCCAGTAGACATCTCAGCAGTAGAGATAATGTTTTATTTATCTTTATCATCAAGTGTCTGTTACAGAGACTGCCACCTAGCGTGTGCTGAGTAAATGTTTGTTGAATGAATAAATGTATAAAAGACTGAATTGGAAAGTCTCCAAAAGATTCAAGGAGGGTAGGGAATGAAGAGGACACAGAACTACCTCTAAGGAAAGTGAGTTTGACCGTACCTTGGTTATATAAGGTATATTCAAATGTCTAACATATTCTTTCCAAAAGGTGTATAAAATGTTATTAAATTTTTGAGCCAGAGAGGTCTTTACAGATTATCTAGCACATTCCATACTAAAGATGAGTTAACAGACTGGCCCAATGTCACATAGCTAGTCATTAGAATAAAACCAGAGCAACAGTAAGTTATTTTGGCTATGCCAACTCCAGCTGAAGAAGTACAAATTGGTAGTTACAAAATAATTATGGGGATGTAAAGTACAGCATAGGGAATATAGTCAATAATATTGTAATAACTAGGTATAGAGCTAGATAGGTACTAGATTAATTGCAGGGATCACTTCATAAATCATATAAATGTCTAACCACTATGCTGTACACCTGAAAATAATATAACATAATATTGAATGTCAATTCTCATTGAAAAATAAAATAAACGTAAAAAATAAAAATGAAAACCTTTTGGCATATAAGAGAAACAAGGAGGATCCTATAAATGAAAAAAGTCTTTGGCAATGGAAGTTACTGATGGGAGTTGAAGTAGACTAGGAGCAGAAAGGCAGGCAAAAGGAGAGAGGGCGGGACAGGGTTTCCCAGTTCTGTCTGATGCCCACGTTGCCCACATTGACAACCGTGATACGCAATTCAGTCTTGCTAGACCGTGGCCAAGTTAGGGCTCCTCACCTCTATACTAGAGTTCTGGAATCTTTAAAAAGAAAAGGACTCGTTCATGAATATACCATTATAAAGTTCTGGAAATCACTTAAACTAAAAACAAAACCAAAATTGAGCCTCCAAAGAAAATCAACCCCACTTTCATATGTCAGTAAATTTTCCTGCAACAAAACTGAAAAATTAAAAGTATCCTAAAAGATAAACTATCCAACTACTTAAGATGAATAAGAAATGGGGTATTTGAAAGAGTTGAGCAGTTTTCCAAAGCCCAGAAACTTAAATATTTAAATGGGGGTTGGGGGATGGAACAGCTTGTTTTTTGAAATCTACAACTTAACAGTAAGAATGGGACAATTATGATGAATGTGATAAAAAGCTCTTTTCTGCTTTGAACTTTTTAAATCATCCTCTTGGACTGAGAAAAAAGAATCACTTTGGGGAAGGAGAAGTATTTGGTGGTTGTAGAAGTCATAGCATTTTGATTTTAGTTTTCAACACCAAAAGCTATTTAAAAATGGTATAAAATGTTAAGTAAGACTCCCCAAGATGGGGATTCTAAGCTCATTTTGTAATAATTTCCTGCTACACAGATATCAATCCAACTGGCTGCCTATTTCTGAAGAACCCTCTGGTTTCTAGCCCATCAGGTCTGAAAGTGTCTGGCACACAGTAGGCACCACAAATATTTGTCAACTATACAAACAAACACGTCAGCATCACACTCCAGAAAATGCTTTTGATTTGGAAAGTCAATGGAATGTTGATTGAGGCGGGGCGGTGGGGAGTCTGCTGCCGCTCTGATCAGGAGAAATCCTCATGAAAGGGAGCCTCTGAGCTCTAGGAATCCTTCCCTAGCTGGATGGGTTATAGCTCATGTTGGAGGCTTAACTCTTTCATAAACAGATTGAGACTTGACCTCATTTTCTATCCCAAGCCCCATTAATTATCTACAGCAAAGGCAAGCATACAGCTCCACAGCCACCCCAAAACCCACCGCAGAAGCTGAAGAATAGAAGTAGAAATGCCCTGCGGGGCGAGGGGAGAGGGAAATAAAATGAAGAAGTTCAGTTCAACAAGGAGGTAAGGCACGGGGAGAATAAGAATGAGTAAGTAAGTCCTAGAAGCGAAGGTGTCTACAATTTAGGGAGGGAGGCAAAAATCACACCTAGAGGTAACATAATGCCACATGCTTTATGATAGAGACAAATCTAGCCTTCACAAGTGTTGAGAGCAGAGGACTTCAGCCATGTTCAGGAGAAATTTCTGGAGTGGAGTGGAAGCCACATTAAAACGTATGCAAGCACTGAAGTGAAAAGCAATGTCTTTGAAGAGTGATAATTCAATGGTTTTAGATTATGTGAAAACATTTATTTGACTAAAGTCCAGTATAAAACTAGTGTCTGCTATGGTTAATTACCTATAGCCAAATATAGTGTGGAATCATATAATAATAACACAGGTACATCTTGCATGAGGGAAGATTAAGTGTCCCAATCTCATATAGATTTTCTTAAATCTTTACCTCATCATCTAGACGAATCCGTTCTACTGAGTTTGTTGAAAGCTGTTTTATGTTATTACAGACTCAAAGCATTTCAAACCATTAATTCACTCATTCATTCATTCATTCATTAAATGTCTATTGGAGACTTCCTGTATCTGAAAATTTAGCTATAAAGCTAAAACAAAAAAACAACTATAGGTTTAATCAGTGAAAGAAAGTAGACTCATGATGTGCTTAAACTGACAAGTCTGAGATGGAGAAATTGTAAAATGTACAATCCCTATTAACTATTAATGAAGGTTGAGAGGCTCTGTGAATATTGGGTTGCCACAATAACTGAGGCAGCCTCTGAGGTCCCTGGGTGTAGAATACCCCAGAGTTGGGCCAGATCTTGTAGACTAGCACATAAGAGTTGGCTATACTTTTCTCTATTTTTGTTTCCCTCTTCTACCTTGGAAGGAGGAAAAGGTGCGGGCTAGTGCCTGGCAGGGAGAGAGGTGGTTTTGACAGACTGAAGGTAGTCCCCTAGAGGTGACAATTGCTAGGTGTTAAGACAAGCATCCAACTGAAGGTTTGATGCCTAGAGGGAATGGGCAGCAGACAGGGGTTTTTCAGCACTGAAGCCACAAATGCAGGTGTGCCAGGCTTCAGAGGTCCAAAGAAAGCATCAAAGCTGCGTAAGGCCATTTAGAACCAAAGCTGCTAGTGGCTGCAAGACTGTTTGAATCCTGGAGTCTTGGAGTGAATACAATGCTAGGGTCTCCAAACACTGAAAGGAAGAGAAAAGAGCTATATTATAACAAGGCTGGGGTTCTTGAGGTTGATGGCTGTTTGAACCCTAAGGCAAATACAACCCCAGGTTTCTAACTGAAGTGGAAGGAAAAGTGCCTGAGCCAGTGATAATGCCTGGACTCCAGAGGTTTCCTTCAGAAGTAGAGACTACACAGTGAGTTATTTTCCTAGGCCTTTGCATGCAAATTCAACAAGCAATTGCCGAACACCAAACAATTCCATGGGATTGTGTTATGTGTTTCACATGCAAACGTATGTCTACTGTTCTGCTGGTATTCCAAATTGGATAATCTTTCTTGCTGTTATAATGGTAATGCATATGAATTTCAGACAATTAAGTTCGTGAACTCATCCTCGAAAAAGTGCTACATACCTCATTGCTGAATATCTCCATGGTCACCTTTGAAGTACTCCCCTTGGGAAGCTATCCACTGATGCCAATGCCTAGTCCACCCTTCAAAGCAATTTTGGAACTCTTTTTCTGGAATGACTATCAGCGCTGTCGTGGTATTACCTTGATGTTCTGAATGTCATCAAAATGTCTTTTTTTCAATATTTCCTTTATCTTTGGATAAAGAAAGAAGTCATTGGGGTCCAGATCAGGTGAGTAGGGAGGGTGTTCCAATACAGTTATTTGTTTACTGGCTAAAAACTCCCTCACAGACAGTGCCGTGTGAGCTGGTGCATTGTAGTGATGCAAGAGTCATGAATTATTGGCGAAAAGTTCAGGTCATCTAACTTTTTCACGCAGCCTTTTCAGCACGTCCAAATAGTACACTTGTTAACTGTTCAGTTGGTAAAAATTCATAATGAATAATCCCTCTGATATCAAAAAAGTTTAGCAACATTTTTGCAACAAGTTCGCAAACTTAATTGTCAGACTTCATATGTACATTACTAAGTTATAGTTTGCCAATAAAACTTTTAATTTGCTTAAAGAGACCCATTATCCAGAAACCCATTCACTGAAAGAGAAACAGGCTGCTCTGGGGTTTAGCTTTCCCATATGCCAGCAAGCTATCTTGTGATAACATGAGCATACCACAAGAATTTAGCAAAGCAAGAGGAAAGGAGAGGGGCCTGGGCTGTTAGACACCTGCTGAAAAATTCTTACAGAAGAAAATAAATGTAAAAGTGGAAAGGAACTTAGAATCATCCAGTTTAACTGCCTTGTTTTACAGAAGGGTATTTTGAGAATCTGAGAGATTAGGCAATTGCCCCAAATTATATATGGAGGCGTCCCTTTCTTAACAAACTTTTGCATTACATAGTTCCCAGAATAGTGTCACAGGAAAATATATACACTTATTCCCAACCAGTAAACACTTTTTTCCACAGTAGCAACGAAATAAAACCTCAATTCTGAATCTCGGCCTCATCGCTCACCATTACATCAACTTGCCACTGCAGCAATGCTCAGTCAGCGTCACCCACAGGATGAACCTTCCCCACTTTGTGTGAGCGTGGCTGCTGTCTCAGTCAGCTCGGGCTGCTGCAGTGGAACACCATCGGCTGGTGGTTTCCACAACACACATATACTTCTCCCAGCTCTAGAGGCTGGGAAGTCCAAGGTCAATGTGCTGTCAGGTCTGGTGTCTGGTGAACGCCCACTTCCTGGTTTGCAGACAGCTGCCTTCTCTTTGTATCCTTACCTTGCAGAGAGGCACAGGTTGGGGGGAGATAGAGGGAGGAGGGGGGAGAGGGACAGAATGCACTTTCCTGTTTTTTTCTTATGAGGACACTAACCCCACCGGGAGAGCTCCACCCTCGTGGCTACCTGCCTCCCAAAGGCCCCATCTCCACATATCATTACATTGGAGATCAGAGTGTCAACATATTCATTTTGGGGACACAAACACTCAGTCCATAGTGGATGCACAGGCCAGGTCTTTTCTGAAGTGTCATATAAATATTAGCCAAAGTGCACTTACCCTCTGTTGTGGGCTGAGTGGTAGCCCCCAAAGGATACGTTGTCCTAATCCCCAGAACTTTTATTTGGGAAAAGGATGTCTGCAGAAGTAATTAAGTTAAGGATCTTGAAATGAGGAGATCATCATGGATTATCAGGTTGGGTCCTAAGTCCAATGACAAGTGTCATTAAAAGAGACACACAGAGGAGAGGACAGACTCAGAGGAGAAGGTGATATGATGCAGATGCAGGCAGAGATTGGAGCCATGTGGCCACAAGTCAAAGAACTCCGACAGCCACTGGAAGCTGGAAGAGGCAAAGAGAAGATTCTCCCCTAAAGCTTTCAGAGGGAGCATGGCCCTGTCAGCACCTTCATTTCAGACCATCGGCCTCTAGAACTGTGAGAAAATACGTTTCTGTTGTTCAAAGCCACCAGTTTGCAGAAACTTGTTACAGCAGGCCTAGGAAACACACACTGATCTTTCCACCACAACCATTGCTCCTTCTCCAAAATTTCTATGAATCTGGTCACGTCAACATGGGGACCCAGACACCATGGAAATCAGTAGCAAATATATATGTATACCGGGGATGCCCCCCAAAATGTACACATTTTAAGAGATGTTATCTGTGTTACTTTATGATGTTATCTGTGTTACTTTTCTGAAGTTAAATTGAATGACGGTATGACGTTTGCTCAAAAGGTGGCGTTAATCAAATGAATGCTAGCAGTCATTCATTGTATTACAATTTTAATACATTTTTTTTTCCTTTCTCAAAATGTATATACATTTTTTGGCACCCTGTGTGTGTGTGTGTGTGTGTGTGTGTGTGTGTGTGTGTATAAAGGTTTTTGGTTTTTTTCTAAAACAAATTAAGCACTTTAGGATAAGGAGAGATGTCCCAGCTTTGTTACAAAGGGAAGACTAAACAAAAGTTCTCTGACTTTAAATTGAGAGGTTCCTTCCAGCTTACTAATTTCCTCCCTTATTCAGGATCCTGAAAAATCCAACACAGGAACAGATATGGTGGGCAGAAAATTAATCCAATGTTAGTTCACTGAAACATAAAGCAGCTGCCTTATCCAGGCCTTCATTGTTTTCTGCCTTGACTACAGATGGAGCCTGTCTTGCTGTCTCTACTTCTCCAAACTTGAATCCAGTGATTCTTAAATGGTTTCTTAAACTCTTTTTGTCCGTGACACCATAAGAAATGTACTGTGGAACACTGCACAAATATATAGCTATAAAAAAATGCATGCTGATTTTTCTACCCTCTCTCTCTTTGTCACAAACACACTTTTTCCTTTGGTAAGTATGGGTCAGACCCCAAACTGCTAAAATCCATATGCTAAAATTGTAAAGCTGTACCTCATACTGATGCCAGGGTCATCTTCCTAAAATAAAGATCTAATCATTTTATTTCCTTTAATTAAATTACTCAGATTGCCCTCATCGCCTTCATTCCTTCCAATAATACTTTTTCATTGAGAATCTACAAGGACCTTTATGTAATAATTGATGGATAAAAAGGTAAAAACACATCGTCCATGCCCTGACAGAACATAACATGTATATATGAGCATAGTGAGCTGAGCCTGGAGAGTTAATGAAACAGTACTTGAATCGATGGCTTCTAGACAGACTCCCTGTAAATTACCCTAATACACCTTCATACAGTATTACTTCTCCTCTGCTTCTGCCTATAAATTAATTATATATATATATAATCTCCCAAAAGCCAAAAGCTATAAAACTGTGTCTCCTGCTTTACCTTCTCAAGGAACTACACTTTCATACCCAATATGGTTCTCTCATACACTATTAACTCGTCCTTCAAGATACAAACTGTCTCATTTAATTCTTCCTTCTTTCTTTCTCCTCTTATTCCTTTATTTATCTATCCATCATCATCCAATGCCTAACCTCCTTCAGTGCCTCATACTAGCGACTGCGTCCTTGGAACTCACAATCTGACTCAAGAACCCTTCCCAGACCCTCTTGATCATCTTCACCCATAACACAGAGAGAATATCTGTGTCGGTGTACTCGTCACCTGTCCCATAATGGATGGCACACATCTCTAACTTTCCACAAGACTGTAAGCCCCTGAGGTTTCTTTTTTTCTCTGTCAGTTACTGAAAGATGTGTGTTGAAGTCTCTAACTATAATATTAGATTTATCTATTTCTCCTTGGAGTTCCATTATCTTTTTCTCTGTATTCCCACCACGAATACAGTGCCTGGTTATAGCAAGGCTTGAGGCAGAAATGAAGGTGGGAAGGATGAAGGAGAAAAGAAAAAAGAAGGCAGCCTGAATAGAGTCAGAAAACTGGCTTCTATTAATTTATATATATATATATATATATATATATATATATATATATATATATACACACACACACACACACATATACATATATGTATATATATATGAATTGGAAAGATGATTGCAATGTTAGGGGTGAGAGATTTTTAAAAAGAAGGCAGCGGACGGGGGAAACAAACACCCCACTCTTTCAAACCTAGACTAGAGGTAAATCTAGAAAGAATTTCAATTTATATGAAATGATAGACCATTCAAACCCCTACCCCACACTCCCAAGCCTTGAGCAGGCACCATGAAATGTGCTTTTTCTTTTCTGGAAGCCACACTCATAAATTCACCATTTCTCAGCCACGTTCCATTGAAAAAATACTGCTCCCCGCCACACACACACACCTGACAGAATCAAGGACCTGAAAAATGTTGAAATTCAGCTGGAAGTGATTTTTGGAGTTTTAAAACGCATAATATCTCCAGTTCTCCACGCCACACTCTGTTTCCAGGAAGTACCACATTAGCACTTTAGTTAAGAAAAAGATCCACACTTTGCTTACATCTTGCTGGTACCATAAAGAATGGTTAATGCCCTATAATACAAATTTCTGTTTCACAGAAAAATTGCTCATTTGTTTTGCACTGGAAGAGTGCAAATGGTTACCCTTAATCACCCAGTCATAGGGAGTCACTTGAGAGCTGGGAGATGGCTTCATTGAGACCTAATAGGAGGGGCCTAATTCAAGTGGTCATTTGATGATAAAGAATAGAGATCTCTACATTCTGCCAACAGGTCTATTAGTGAGCTGAGCCTGGAGAGTTAATGAAATAGTCCCCGAGTTGATGTCTTCTAGACAGACTCCCTGTAAATTACCTGAATACACCTCCATACAGTATTTCCTCTCTTTTGCTTGTTCCTCTAAATTAACAAGTTGCCATCAATTTTGTGTCTTTCAGCTGTGATTCCCATTGTGGACCAGATCATTTTACATGTGAAAAAAAAAAAAAAAAAGCACGTCAGTAGACTGCTCAACTGATAGTGACGTCAACCAGCATGGCCTTCTCCATGGTTTTGATTGTTAAATTCATTTTACTCTGCATATGAAAATTTCCAATGCCTGTGAAAAATGCTGGGGAAAAACTCTGGTCAAATTCATGTCTGACCTAAGGGGCCTAAGGAGCCTAAGAACATCCATCTTGGCGGCGAGCTACATACCTCTCCAACATTATCAGCAGAGCAAAAGGACAACCCTTTTTAGAAAAATTATGCAATTGATTTTGCCTGCCCGAGGGAGGGAAAAAAACAAATCCATTTGTGTAAGTATGTGGATATCCTAGGTCAGGTGAAATAATGCTTGAGTTAACTTTCCATTTTCAACTTGAAATGTCTTTGTTTCATCATGGTCATAGTGACCTCCCCGCGGTCAGACATTGGCTTGAATTGGCTCTCATCAGTTATATTTTTCTGTTCTTCTATCCAGATTACTTATTTCTAAATCTAACTTCAGCTCCTAAATTTTAGTCTCTTTCTCCTAAACTATGACTCTCTTCCCATACCTATTTGTGTGTGTGTGTGTGTGTGTGTGTGTGTGTAATAGTCAGCAAAATGGATATAAAGCATTGTGAGCAGATACTATGCAGTGGGGCAAAGAACAAATAATATTAAACCTCCTTTCTTACTGTTGAAAACTAGTAGAAGAGACACGAAACACACATGATAACAATGAGACAAACTTTTGATCCAAAACACAAAGATAATTGCAAATTAAGAAAGAGAAAACATACTGCAAATGGTGCCACTTTAAAGGTTCAAATAAAATAATAAACAAGACATTATTCAGAGAATGTTTCCTGGAAGAAGCAAGAATTGCCAAATACAGTTTATTTTAGTGTGTGTGTGTGTGTGTGTGTGTGTGTGTGTGTGTGTGTGTGTGTGTGTAGAGGCACCATTTCATCTCTCTTTGGTAGTAGCTTCCTTTATTTGCCAAGAGCATGTTAATTTTTATTTATCTTGACATTTATTCCCCTCCATTTGCAATCAGAACTCTTAATCCTTAAAGAGAAACAGAAAATGCCTTATTTCCCATCTGCCCTGTCTTTTCTATTTCCTATTCACATCATTTCCTAACTATTTAATCTGATGATCTTATATGACTGTTGAATATGCATATTTTAGTCTCAATTTGTTATTCATTATCACTCAAACCCACTTTCATCCTTTTAGAATTAATTCTTTTTCTTTTCTTCATCCAGGCTCCTCAAGTTTATTTATTACCTTCCATCTTGATCTCTGTAATTCAACCATGTTGGTCTTCTGACATTCTGTCTCAAAACACCATTGCAACCCTATTTAAAATCTTGAATCTCAAATAATTTATTCCCGCACTCTATCAACTCCCCTGATTTCTAGTTCATCTCTGCCTCACATTTAAATAGCTGACTCTCATTTCCCCCCAAGCACTTTATAAACCTTTAACTAACATTATCTATTTCTTCCACAAAATTACATGTATTTTCATCTCTTTGTGAGGCCTGTTTTCTAATTGGTTTCGTTTATTTAGCTTATCGCTCCAACTTTCTTCTTTTATAGTCATTTTTCATAACTCTTTCTTATTGTGCCACTTTTAATCACGGAAATGCACCTTGGTTTAAATGGCCTGAAGATAAATATTGAAAACGCATAAGTGAATAGTCTAAACTTGATTACCTAATGGTTTGAGTGAGGATAAAAGGAACATGAAGATAAATAGTCACCAGCCAGATTTAAATACATAACAGGCTTTGGCATTTATACTCTCATATCCAGCACCTCCTAAGGCCCCTGATCACTGATCTTTCTCAAAGCGAGAAACAGGAAAATAATCCGAGATGCATTTTTCTCCCCAGTCTAAATGCTACTTTTCATTGTCCATTTTCAAATCAGAAGTTGAGTTTTGAGCAAAGGCAAAGGAATTTTAAGAACTGCTTAATGGTTCCATCAACTCCTTTTCACATTAAACCGTTTTCAAATCAGTTCCATGATTATTATTTTATTTAAGACATTGACACTCACTTAAAAAATGTTGATGTAACGATGAGGACAAAAGCAAAAAGAATAATAAAATTAGCTGCTTAATAAAATTATGAACATGATATGTTGACATCATTTCTTCAGACCCGCAACAATTTTTTTCTACAACGGAGCAGCAGCACAATCAGTAATTTGAAGCATGATTCTGTTCAGAACACGGAACCGTGAGTAAGGTTAAAGTCTTCTAAATTCATAATCTGGTTTATATCAAGGCGGGCAAAATGAAAGAATGTGACCCATTTTTCTTCATTTAAATGGTTGGCAGATCTCTTTATTTCTTTGGAGAAAGGGATTCTCATAAGCAGAAAACGGATATTCCTACATCTGACTCTGGGCTGTTTATAAATCAAAGGTAAGTGCCTCACTGCCTCCAAACCAAAGATGTTCCAGTCCAGCCCCTTGAGCCTTCCTCTTCATGTTCCTCCTTGTTAACATTTACACCATATGCTCTTTCAGGGTTCAGAGAACCCTGACTCAATCCAGTGTTCCATCACACACATTCTCTACCTGTGGGCTTCACTGGGATTTTACCAGCGGTCATTGCCATGTGTATGAAATTGGAGGATCATTGGGAATTTGCATAAATTGTATTAAAACCTGCATACATTTGCCTAAATGATGACATCTAACCCCATGCAATTGTAGAATTAAAATTGAATTCTGATTATCTGTTGGGGTGGTATCTTCCTAAAAGTAGTTGTCAACTCAAATGGCTGGGGAGAGGGTACAAACAGGAAACATAAATGAATAGGGTAGGCCAGTAGCTAAGCATGAAAAAATAATAATAAAAAAGATAGGTAGAGACTTTGGTGGACAGAGGGCAAGGCTTCAGCAATAATTATTGAGCCAAAGAAAACATATCCCTGAGCCATAGGTAGCTGGAGGATACAGGCTTACAGTTCTTATTACTAGAGTTGACTCTTGAGCGACATGAGTTTGATCTGCACGGGTCCACTTATGTGCAGAGTTTTAAAAAATAAATACTGCATTTTTCTTTTCCTTCTGATTTTCTTAATAACATTTTCTCTTCTCTAGCTTACATTATTGTAAGAATACAGTATATAATACATATTAACATACCAAATATGTGTTAATCGACTGTTTATGTCAACAGGGAGCTATAAGTAGTTAAATTTTTAGGCAGTCAAAAGTTATACATGGATTTTCGATGGTGCAGGGGGTAGGGTCGCCTGACCCCCTCTCCCTGCTTTGTTCAAGGGTCACCTGTATATGGGCAGAAATGTATATGGGCCCCTGAACTCCTTTCACAAATACAAGGCACATTTACATAAGGATGGTTTTCTTTACAAGATACTCTCTCCTCCCTCATGCGCAGTCACCTATATTCATTATAAGTGCCTAAACCACTGTAGATTTTATCTGGTTTGGAGAAGCAAGTAGCTTTGTGTGGGAGGTTGAGACTGACTGGTAAGTTGTAAAGAATAAGTCACTGTGTAGGTCCTTTACTTTGGGATTAAAGACTGCCTACAATTTAAGGAATGGTTTCTTTCTTCAACAGTAGCCATGTCTCCCAGGAAGAGGGTTGCAAGATAAAATAGAAGACATCTAGTTTAATTTAAATTTCAATTAAACAATAAAAATTGTTTAGTATAAACATGTCTTAAGTAATACATGAGACATACTTATAGAAAAATATTAACTGTTGTTTTTCTTAAATTCAAATTGAACTGGGTATTCTGTATTTTTATTTGCTAAATCTGGCAACCCTGCCCAGGACCACCACTTTTTTCTGGATGGGGACTTCAGTCCCAGGTCTTCCTATCTCATGTGACCGTACTGGGTAGACAAGACAGTCACTGGCAGAGTACAGGACGGGGTTACGTGGACTTTAGAATCAACTGTGCTGCTTGGGTTCTAATCCCAGCTCCACTACCTCATATAAATTTATTTAACTCCTCTACATCTATATGAGTTTCCCAATCTGTAAAATTGTGATGATGGTAAACATCCTATTTTATGCTTCTATTATTAGGAAGAAATGAGACAAGCCATGCAAGTGTGAAGCTCCATGTTTGTCACACAGTAGGCACTCAATAATGCTAGCTACCATTATTAAGCCATAGTGAGCCTCACAGGTAACTTTGTCGGGTACAGACAGGCTACATTCTAGCTAACGTTTAAAATTATTTTACTAATGTGATAAATATTTATTTAGCATTTCCCATATACCCCCTATGTTATGGGAAAATATTATCTTAAATTCAAATTTGGGGAAATATGGTTTTTACATTTTAATGCAGGATTCCAGAAAATTCTTAAAGAAGGTTACATTAAGCTCATGGTATAGACTGTCAATTCTTCGTTTGTTCCTCAGTCTTATTTATCTCTTTTGTCTCCCTATCACTCTTCTTCTGCTTATCAGAAGGCAAGTGCAAGGAACAGCAAATAGTCACTTGTTTTATCTGTTAGACAGAGCAGGATGCTTTCTCCATTGCAAATGATTAACTTGCCTTCCAGACACTTCCCCTCCCAACACACACACACACACACACACACACACACACACACACACACACACACCTGTCTCACCTCTACCCCCCACCCAGGAACTCTGTGTCTTGGGGCATTATTGTTCTCCTCTTAATAAGATGTAAATTCAGACAGAGCAGTTAAGAACCTGCTCGAGGGAGCACATGGGGAGCCAGTTGGAGAGCTCAAATAAGCCTGTCCCAGTTCTTGGCTCCTCGCCCAGTGCTCTGTCCAACAGACCATAGTGGACACCTGGGTGTGCTGAATAGGGGCCCCGCCGTTGCTAGGGCACAGGATGAAGCCAAACTTGGAAAACTCTTATGATGCTCCCCATGGCGATTAATCTGTTTGAAGGTCTGGGCTCTGAACCTTGGATTCCAGGTCCGCATTCCTTCATAAAACCTCATGTTTTGAAAGCCACAGTCAATGACCCTGTGAATTTAACTAGATGCATTCTTACAAAGCAGCGTCATAAAGGAAAGCTCCTAAGTGATTGGAATCTGCCAACACGCTGTCCTGTGCTCCTGGCTCCCAGTATGGGGGCCCGAGAGAGGAGAATCCCACGCCAAGTCGATTTTCACTGCTTGGGCTACCAGTGGGGAATGCGGGGCTTCCTCAGAGGCATGGCTGTCATTTTGGATGCTCTTCTTAATGAAGGCTTAGTCACTAATCTAAAAGGTCAGTGCTTGCTTATAGCACAGGACTGGTAGCCATGCTTAAATCTCACATCCACAGCTGGTAGGGTAGGAGCTGTTTCAGGCATGATGACATTCACATCTCTTTAACCTGATAAAATGAAATCTATATGCTCTTTGCTTTTAAAAGCTTCAAAGTCTTTATACACTTCAGTGAATACGCTAAAGGAAAGGTTAGGTCAAGTGCCATAGCCTCCTGGAAAGAAAACTGTGACCTCTCTCTCTTTCTCTCTCTCTCTCTCTCTCTCTCTCTCTCTCTCTCTCTCTCTCTCTCTCTCTCTTTCATTAGCTGCTTTCATGAGAACTAAAGAAAAACAAGAACAAATGATTAACTGATTCTGGTTTAGAAAGGAAAATGTTCTCCATCTCATTTAAGAATCTTCGGAAAGGCATTTCCCAAGAAAGTGTGTTATACTTCTATACTTATCCAAATAAATTATATCGTCATTCCGCCTTATTTACTGATCTGCCTCATACCAGCTATATACCTATTACTGAGGTGGTACTGTTGCTTAGAGGGACATCAGAACCTGAACTGTAGGCATCACAGTCCACCTGGTTTAGATATCTGTGCTTAAGCAAGCATGGCTAACTGGGAACTCTACGAAAGCAAGTAGACTCGTGCTGGTTTCTACATGCTTAGTCTTCATTTCACTATAATCGCATAATGACATTCTGATTTTCCTTTTCGGAACTGTGTTTCCTCCCCTATTCTAAGTCAGTGTGGTTGAGACATGGCCGCTCCTACCTGCCATGGGGCTCAGATTCTAGGCTTAGGCACTCCACATTTTCCTCCCCTCTTGCCAGAATAATCAGTTCTGTATTGATCCTGAGACTCAGCTCAGGCCAACTAGAGTCAGCCCTGGGACTTTGTTAGGAGTGTGAGCCAAGTGGCACTCCCTTCACAATAGGCTTGTGAGGCTGGCAGATCACAGGTATACCATCCCGAAGGGAAAGTCTGCCTGAGTGAGAATGAAGGAAAGCAGAGGGAAGCAGGGCTGATCAATGGAGAGAGACCGATTTCTACTGACACTGCATGCACACCTAGAGCCAACTTTCCCTCAAGTCAGTAATACCCTGGTGTTTTCAGCTACAAGAGCCAAGGCGTCCTTCCTTTCACTTAAGCCAATTTGGATTGAGTTTTCATCACTTGCGATTGAAAGATTGTTGAAAATGGTACAGAAACTTCGGTTCAAGCTATATAATGAGAATTACATGTCTCAGGTACTATACATAATCGTACTATGTATAAGCAACTTTAAAGGATGTACCTAGATTCTATTAGTCTCTGCTTGCTCCTCACCAAAGTATAGAACAATCCCCAGCCCCTTAACCAAAACAAGTAAGCAAATAATTCTTGCCTATTCTGTGCCTTCTTCACTGTCTCCTGAATTGTCATTGTCCCAGACAGCTCTACTAAATGGCTGAAATGGGTTTGTTTGGTTGGTTGGTTTTTTTGTTTGTCTATTTTGAGGAAGGAGGTTGGTTGTGTTGATTTTTTTTGTTTTTGAGGGATTTTTTTATTTTTGTTTTTTTGCTTATTACTGATCTAGATCAGAGATCAGAAAACTATGGCCTGCAGGCCAAATCTGGTGCACCACTTATATTTTTAAATAAAATTTTATTGGAATACAGTTATTAATTCATTTACATATTATCTATGGCTGCTTTAGTACTATCAGGGCAGAGTTGATAGAGACCAGATAGTCTATAAAGTCTAAAATATTTACTACCTGGTCCCTTACAGAAAAAGGTTCTTACCCTCTGATTTATATTATTAACCTGGGAATGACTGCAGCCTTTAGTACATTTGTATTTTTTGTTTGCAATGTCATTGATAGCTTTATTCACTACATAGGAAGTCTTCTTTTGCAGGCTATGTTGATGAGAAGAGGAAGTTGAAATACCCTTTGATAAGAAAATTCACTGTTTACTTAAAATAGAAATAGATGCTAAAAAGGGATTTTCCTCTTCCTTCTCCCACCACAATATGAAAAAATATGGATGCCATCTGTGCCAGATTTCTGGCAATTTGCTACCATTCTCTCCTCTTTATTACTCCTTCTAGTTCATAGGCTAAAAGGCTGGAAACATTTTCCAGAATCCCTTGCTATACAGTTTCTTGGCTAGATTGTACCAATAAAAAGAACTCCCATGATATGTAGAAGGCAGAGATGAAACAGAGAGATATCAGTGTTCTTCCAGCTGTGGTGGGAAAATGCACAGGCTTCATCGTGTTGGCAAAGATTTTTCAGTGGTCTCCAAAAATCACCTCATTTAGTGTTCCAGGCTGCGGTGACCATTTTGTGGTTTCTGTGACTATAGCAGGAACATGAAAGCCAGCAAAAACTTTTTCTGACCTTTCAACCTCAATTCTTCCAATGGTTTTGTATGCATCCAATGCCCTATTTTAAGGCCCTTCCTGCTTGAAATACCTAGACCAGTTTCTGTTTTCCTGTCTGAGCTTTAATGGATGTATAATGATATTCCCTGTATAACCCCAAGATATTCCCTTCAGCCTCAGAAGCCATGAATGAAAGTGCTATGGTTTCTCAATACTCAGCATGGTTAGTAAAGGAGCCAATGTTATAAGTCACTGGGTAATTAATCCCAGTGGTCTGCCAATCAGTCTCTGCTGGTGAAGCATTGTATGCAACCAGCAAATGACAATTGTTGTCACTGTTATGATTTTTCAGGTAGAAGGTGTGGCATCTGCAAGGATGCAAAAGTGGGACTGAATATGTTCAAGGGACAGAGAGGACTCAGAGTTGCTGAAGCATGAGCCCTGGGAGGACTGGAGAGGATGATGATAGCAGAAAATGTTTTGTGCTAAACCAAAGTATTTAAAGTCCCGTGTTCCTCAGCCTCCTGGAAAAGCATAAGCAAAGTAAATTAATGCACAAGCCAACTGGCATTTGTCCAGCTGTATTTTCAGGAAAGCTCAAAGTGACATCAAACTAAAGATAATGGGAATGGTGAGCTGTTTGCCGAGACTTTGCTTACAACAGCGACAAAAGCCCTGAACTGGTTTCAGGAAACTGGATTCTCCTGCAGCTGCAGCTACAGCTGACTGAATGACCTTGGCTGAGTCATCCCTCACAAGGCTTTAGTCCTGTTCTCTGCAAAATGAACTAGACAAACTCCGAGGCTTTTTTTCTGAGGCTGTGATTCTGTTATCTATGCTTAGAGGGAATTGAGTCAATGGAGAGCCTCAGGAGTTGCAAGCAGATTAAGCCAATAGAAGCAGAAATCTCTTCCAAAGCACAGAGTTCTTTCTACCCTTGCTAAGTTATCACAGAATCAATCTTAGTCAGTGGACATCAGCAAAAAGCCAAGGGAGCCATGGAGATTCCTCTCTCCCCCTCCATTTTTTATCTGTATTTCCATTTACTACTGGTTTCTTTTCCTTCCCTCCCTCCCTCCTTCCCTTTTTCCTTTCCTCTCTTTTTCTTTCTTTCTTCTGCATACATACACATAGAAAAGGCATGACTTCAAGAAGGGGAGAGAAAGCCATGGATAGAAAGGAATTACTGAAAAGAAAACAGACCAGATTTATTAGCTTTTGGCTTTCTTTCTGCCAGGTGTGCACAGATTCTGCTGTCACTATCAAGTTGCTTTTCTCTAGAGAAGAGGAAGAGGAGATACAAGAAGAAAGTAAGGATGCAAACATTCTTTGTGAAGAAACATTTTAAATTAATCTGGAGCAGAGTCTGCTGGACTAGGCACACACTCTATAGAAGAACTATATTCTCAGCTGTTTTCAAATTGTGACTTTTATAAAAATTAAGCCATAAAAGATGTTTTCTTATTCGCTATTCATTCACATTTGATTTCTTCAAAGCATTGTCCTTTTTTTTTGGGTGGGGGAGGAGCGGGGAGGATGTCAAACTAATACACTGTATGTTTGAGATTGTAAGGATGATGAGAAGAAATTTAATCCTTGGTTTTCCAAGTTACCCTCCTCTACAAAGGCAAATGATACTTTGGTATTTTAAGTCAGCCAAGTCCTTTTAATTAAGGGGGAAAAGTCTGGTTATTTATCCATTCCCAATTCTGCATTTCTTTGTACCACTTACTAATTTATTTACAAACATTGTTTGTGACCATGTGTTCTGCTCCATTTGGGAAGGCTGCATGGCTGTCATCTGTTTATTGTCTCTCCAGAACTCATTGTTTTGATAAAATAGGACATTCTGCATTGATGATGTCAAAAGGGACCTCAGCAAGGACTTCAAATTACACTTGCCAGCTGTGTGCTCCAGGCAACGGGAACTCACAGACTTGTCTCATGGTCCCTCAACTCCGACAGTCCTTGCCTACACCAGACAAGGGGTTTCAATGTCTGAGTTTCTTGTTGTTGAAATATTTGGAAAGCAGCCATTGTGGTCATTCACATCAGCCAATGGTTCTAAATGAATCCATAGTTAAGCCACGTAAAGAAGAAATATTTAGGATGGAGAACGTGCTGAGAGGTTATTTCTGGAGGGACCAGCAGGCTGTAGATTAGGAAGACGCTGTATGTACATCATCATCCTGGCTTTCTTTTCCTCTATGACTACTGTGTGTCAGACACCGAGGCAGCCAGGCATCTCATAAATGTTAACTCATTTGATCTAAGTCTCACAACCAGGTCCATATCCCACTTTACAGATGAGGTAAACAACAGACCATGGGCATATAGTTACTGAGAAGCTGAGTCAGAATTACAAGCCAAGTGAAAAAGCAAAGGTTGCCTCTTCCGAGGTTTTGTGCAAATTAGAAAAAAGGGTGCCCAGGGACCCATGGCTGGGTAGATTGCACCTACACACTAGCACAAGCGCCCTTCCTACTCACAGATCCAGTTCACTCTTATCTCTGGGTGAGGGTCTGGAGCACGTGGCTTAATGAGAACCGTATTTTGCCATGTATAATGCATTCCCGTGTATAATGCACATCCACGATTTTGGCCCAAACTTTCAGGGGAAAAAATCTTTTGTTTTTATTTTTAAATTCAAATTTTTATTTGTTTACATTTATGTACTTGTTTTTTTTTGTATTATAAAGGAATTTTAGCATTTTTTAACATATTATGGCACAAGAAATTTTATGTAACAAATAATTACAAAACACAAGAACAGATACAAGGTATAAGAAATTTTATGTGCCAGTAACAAATTTACAATATTTACACATCATAGAAGACCAAGAACTCTTCGTTTTTGCAAGTTCATTGCAAGTTAAACAAAACTGATCATTGTATTCCAGGGTATTATCTTGCATACGGATATCATTGTTGATTTCTAGGGTTACACTTTTAACTCATAAGTATAAATAAAAGAATTAAAAACATTTATATTGATACAGATTTAGTACTACTCATGTATAAATGCACATCCTTATTTTTCCCTCACAGATTTGGGCAAAATACGGTAGCACACCGACTACAGTTCAGTGCCCGTTCACTTCCTCAGCACAGCGCATTTATGAAGACTGTGGACTGAACAATCCTTCATGGCAGCCCTCATGGCAGGCCAGGTATGTCTAACACCAGTGTGATGCTTAATTTTATGTGTCAACTTGGCTGGGCCATGGTGCCCAGGTATTTGGTGAAACATTATTCTGGATGTTCCTGTGATGGTGTTTTTGGATGAGATGAACATCTAAATCAATGGACTTTGAGTAAAGCAGATACTCTCTATAATGCGGGTGGGCCTGATTCAATCCATTGAGAGAAAACACACACACACACACACACACACACACACTTTATTGTTTTTTGTTGTTTCTTAGAAGAACTCTGACTAACATAATCAGAATCTAGAATCTAGGTTCTTCTCATAACTCCAAAGTTTTTCTTGATAACCATTTAAGAAGATGACTGGAGTGCAAATAAGAAAATTCTTAGCTGGTTGAAAAACTTTACTGAAAGAATACCAATTAGTAAAACTATGTAAATGTAGAAGGAAGTCTTTGAGACATGCTCCAGGTCTCCACACTGGGTTGTGTCCTATGCAACACTCCTGTCAGTGGCTTATGATGGAGGACCATGCAAATCCCATCTGAGGATGAAATGAAGCTGGAAGGGATAACTAACATGACAGATGATGGGATTGAGATTTTGACGGGTTGGGTTACTGGGCTGAAACTAACAAGAAGTACAATGGTAAAATCCTACAATTTAGATTTAAAAAAATCAATACTTATAGCACAACTATAGATTTAGATTCAGAAGGGTATATTTTAAATGGTACAGTTGAATTTTGTTCTTCTCGAGTTCAAACTGAGTCAACAATGTGACATAGCTCCTTTAAAATGTTAACAGCACTGAAACCATGAGATAAAAGTATTATGGCATTGAGTTTCAGTCCTTCTGCAACCCACAGAGGTCTGAAAACATCAGAAACATCATGACCAAGTCTAAGATATTCCACATTTCAGAAGGGGCACAGCCAAATAAAGCACCAAAGAGAAGGACAATTGGACATGTTTAGAAATTACTTTAACTGCAGAGCAGTGTGAGGAGCTGAAAATTTATATGACAGAAGAGAAAATAATCTAAAGGAAGACGCAAGAGGATTCTTCACGTAGTGGAAGGAAGAACTTGTCTTCTTTTTGTGCATGTCCAAACAGCAGAGCTAAGATGCAAATATAGAAAATGCAGGTCAGAAAAAGAAAAGGCTTTCTAAAAATTAGACATGGCTGAGGAGCAGTCTAAGCTACTCTTTGAAAAGGGAGACCCCTGGCTGAAAGTTTTCAAGTCAGGCTCTATGATAACTTTAATGAGTGGCTTCAAAAAGGACAGACCATGTTGATAACATTTTCGAACACTCTCTATCCCATAAAACTAACAAAAGAGATGGGAAATTAATTTGGCATGACCTTGTCTTGGTGAGCCATTGCCGACTCTTAGGAATCACCTACTTCTTTTCTAAGTGATTGCAATTTGGTTAATAATTTTTTTCAGACTTTCTAGAGAAGGGTGTCAATTACACTAATTATTCATTTGGAATAAAATAATTGTGTTTTTAAGTATTCTTTCCCTATAATCATGACCACTAATAACTATCACTACCAGTCCTACTATCATTTCTATTACCATGCCAGTCACTGTGATATTTTAAATACTTAATCTCACTTAAATTATGTGACACTTAGAGACCCTGGAACCCTAACCCAGGATGCTAGCCTGCAAACAGCAAGGCTAAGATGTAAACCCAGATCCATCTGATTTAAAAATCTCTGCTCTGAACTGCTATACTCTGTGTACCTATTTCCACAAATGCCATACCTACCCTTATTTTCCACTGTGCTTTCTTTACATTGTCACTTCCAATGCATTTCTACCGCTTCTCTGCATACCCTACAAGATCCAGCTCATCCTTATCTCTGAAAGAAAGTCTACCCACACTGATTAGCTCAGCCCACACTGACCTTATCTTTCTGTATCAGATCTTTTAGTTATGAGTAAAAGAAAATCACATTGAAGTCATTTATGCAAAAGAGAGAAATTCTTAGCTCACAAGAGCAGATAGCAAAAAAGAAAGTGGTAGACCTATTCCTGGGAACAAATGGAACCAGGATGGCCCGATCCCCATAGTGTTTATTACAACGCTAGAAGTTCCTTCATGAAAATTATGTATTGACAGAGATTGCAACAAAGCCTCAAACCTCTATACCAGAGCTGCAAAGAGGAAGCCTCTGGCCAAATCTATTCCATAAAAGATGATTTTTTTTTTTTAAATTTTACTTGCCCAGTGTTTTGACCACCCAGTTTATTTCAAATTTGAATTTGTGGCGGATACACAAAATTGGAGATTTCACATAGAAATAAAATGTTCTGGAAAACTGAAAGGTGGGGCAACAATGGGGCTGCACAAATCAGCTGGAGCTGACCATCACCTCCTCCTTTTCACCAGCACATATAGTCTCTACTTTGGCACAGTCCTTATAACTTGTTCAGTTTTACCAAAGGTTTGGATCCGGTAAGTATTTGAGTTCTCCACCCCTGCTCTATAGGACAGATCCCCTTAACTTCTTTTTTAGGTCAAGGAAAGTGGAAAAGAAACACTAAGTAGATATAAATATTTTGTAAATACTGATGATTTCTCAGTCCCTTTGTTTCACACATCCGCCAGAATTATTGAATGTCTTTAAAATGAATGGTTTAATTGAGTTCATAAAAAAATTAACATAGGTTATGAACTGAGGATCATTGATAGCGTACTGGAAGAAAAACTAGATAGACAGTCTAGTTCAAGAGCCATCACTGCTTTTTATCTAACCAGTAACCTGGCACAGTCTCGTACTCTCTCTGACCCCCAGTCTCCTGATCTAAAGCAACAGGGCTAGTTATGACACTCTGTGATTCCAAGTGGTTGTTACAGACAGAAGCTCTGTTCATATGAATAATATTAGGACCCTGGCCTGGTTAAAGAATGCCTAATTAAGCAAGAGGTTTAATTAATTACTTCTTTTTAAAAACTCTTCTTTTTGCAGGTTTAAGAACTCCATTTATCACTTGCCTCTCTCACGGTTTGGCAACTTGGCCATGGCGCTTGTATTTCCCAGAAAACAACCAGGACAGACTTGAAGACAAACATCTCTATTCTGATCTCATCCGTGAGAGTAGACATCTCCAGGACAAAAAAAAGAAACTTAAAAAATGCAACTAGATTTATTTAATTCACAAATATTTATTGGCTACCCAGCACTAATCCCAACACTCCTGTATACTGTGTATACGTTTGAGCCGCCTCTGCATTACTGCAAACTATGCATCTCATTTACAATCAATGCTCACATTAAACTTGGGTCCATACTGTTAATTATACTTGTGAAAATGAAATTTATATTTTAGTCAAGTGCAGTGAAAATAGACCCTTCAGAGTGTGACTATTTATTCATGAGGTAAGGTCACTTAATTACTTATCACACATTCAGATGTGTAAAGAAAATGCAGCTTCATTTACTTATGTATTTGATACCTCCTCTTTCTTCTGAGCCTCATCCTGCTCTTCAGAGCCTTTCACTCCAATAGGGAAAGTGATTCCATGAAATGATTTCAGCAGTCCTATTCCCTAAATGCTATGTCTTGGAGTTTTGGATTTCCTTAACCTTGCCATGCTACTTCCAAGGGGTGATTGGATACATGGAGTTTACAGAGAGTTTTATGAGACTTGTGGAGAGAGGGCAAGAGTCTTGGAGGCACAGAGTGTCCTCTTAAACCTTGTTGGTTTCTCTTACAAAGCGACTGGACAGTGTGGCTCTCTGTTCCCTGGACCATTGTCAACATTTAACACAACGGAGTATTCTCTTCTCCTTCAAACACTTTCTTCATTTTGCTTCTGGCCACCTGTCTTAGTCAGCTCATGCTGTTATAACAGAATACCATAGACTGGGCAGCTTAAACAACAAACATTTATTTCTCACAGTCTGGAGGCTGGAAGTCTAAGATGAGAGTGCCAGCATGGTTTGGTTCTCGTGAGCACTCTCTTCCTGGCTTGCAGTTGGCCATCGTCTTGCTGTGTCCTCACATGGTGGACAGCAGAGAGGGACAATAAGATCCTTTGTCTCCCTATCAAAATAAGGGCACTAATCCCATTCATGATGGCTCCACCCTCATGACCAATTTCCTCCCAAAGGCCTCATCTCCAAATACATCATGTCGGGGATTAGGTTTCAACATTTGAAATTCAGTTCATAATTCAGTCCATAACACCACCATTCTCTCTTGGCTCTTCTCACTGGTCGACCCTTCTTAGTCTCTTCTGTTAGTTGCTTCTGATCTCCTTGACTTCTCAACATAGGAGTCTCCAGGCTTCGGCCTTCATCTTCTTCTCTTCTTTACTTATACCTACGCTTTAGGCGGTCTTACCAGCTTCTTGGCATTCAATAGCATTGATTACTCTCCAATGTATATCTATAGATCAGGCATCTCTCTGGAACACCAACTCATTCATCCAACTTCCTGTGCCACAATTTCAATGAAACAGCTAAAAGTCATCTTGGATTCAACATGTCCAATACTGAATTCCTGATTATCGCCCCAGTGTGTTCCCTTTATACTCTTGCCATGGCAAGTATGTATCATTCCAGGTACTCAGATCATAAACATGGAGTCATTTCAAATCCTCTCTGATCCTACTCACATCCATAAGTAAATCCTATTGATGCTGCCTTCAAATATATTCAGAACCTGACCAATTCTTATCAGCTCTTGTACCTGGCCCAAGCCCATCATTTCTCACCTGGTTTAATACAAAGGCCCTATAATTGGCCTCCCTCCTTCCACCCTTGCTCCTCAGTCTATTTGCACACAGCTAGTGTGATCTATTTAAAATGGTATTTTTGATGTTCATGTCTCTGATCAAAACCTTTCCATCGTACTCAAAGTATAAGCCTAAATGTTTATCTGCTTTACTCTCCGACCACCTCTCTGATTTTATCTATTACTTTCTTTCTTGTTGATTCAAGTCAAACTGAGCTCTTAACTCTTCTATAAAGACGGGAAGCAAACTCCTATCTCAGGGCCTTTGCACTTGCTGCTCCCTTAACCTGGAATGCTCCTCCCTAGAATAGCCATATGGCTTCCTCCATGGCGTCCTTCTTGATACCATTCAGATCTGTGCTTAAATATTACCTTAGGTAGGAGTCCTTCCCAGACCACCCTATATAAATACTAATCCCTCTAGTCTGATACTCCCTGTCACCTCCCCTTACTGTACTTTCTCCATAGCATCTATGACCATCTGACATAGTCCCTATACTTGCTTATTTATATGTTGTCTATTTCTCTCCCACTGGGGTATAAATCTTTTTAACCATTGAGACTGAATTTGTTTTGTTGACTGCTATATCTCTAGCACCTAGAGCACTATATAGCACACAGCAGATAATCAATAATTATCTGCTGACTGAATGAACAGGTGACCGCTGAGGTTTGTCTGATCCTTGACTCTTGAACATCATGTTAACACCCATTGTGTGGGCCTTTTGCCCCAAGTCTTGGGCCTTTCACCCACCTTTGATGGCCTCTTCACACCAACCCGCAAACTATGCTAGTCATAGAGACCTTTAGCACCTACAAGGCCCCATACAGCAGCACATGAAAACTTCTGCTTAAGAACATCATAGTCAAATCATGAGTCTCCAGGAGCTCTGCCTTGGACGTAGCTACACACTGTCTGCTGCCACCCCTATGCCCTCAGCCCATGGCACATGGAGGTGGCTGTGTCTGCAGCTTCCCCTAATGAGCCTCAGTCTTCCCCTGGCAGCCAGGGGAAGTGTGCTCTTACACTGACTGCTTTCTGGCTCCTCCACCTAACAGGACATTTTAAAAGATTTTCTCTTATGAAAACTTTAAACACACAGCAAAAGTTGAAGGATTTTACAGTGAATACCTACGTGTTCACCACTGAGTTTCAACCATTAACATTTAAATATAGTTTCCTTTTATCACATATCTACCCATCTATCCATCAGCATATTTATCATTAACTAGTTATATATGTTTACATTTTTCCTTTTGATGTAAAATTTACATACAGTGAATTATACAAGTCTGAAGTGTTCATTTGCAAATGTTGACAAATGCATACATGTACTGATCTCTGTATTGTCCAAACAAACTCATATCAAGATATCAGAACAGGAGCACCACCCCAGAAAATTACCTCAGGTCCCCTCCTACTCAATTGCCACCCCCACCTTCCCAGAGACAACCAGTGCTCCAATTTTTATCTACCATAGATTAGATTTTACACTTTTAGAACTTCATATGGAATAACTGTATTTGTACTCTTTTTCATAAGGTTTCTTTCACACAACTGTGAGCAAATATAACCAGTAATAAGTATGTTGAAATATTTAGCAGGAAGTATACAGATATATACAATTTACTTAGAAAAAAAATATATATGGATGGACAGATAAATGTCTGGGAGATTAATCCATGTTATTGCATATATTAACAGTTCATCCCTTTTTATTACTAAACAGTTTTTCAGTATTTGAATATATCATATTTTATCAATTTTCCTATTGACGAACACTTGAGCTCTTTCCACGTTAGGCCAATTATGAAAGAGATGTTCTGAACATTCCTGTACACATTTTTTTGTAGACATATGTTTTCATTTCTCTTGGGTAAATTCCTAGAATTGAAATCTCTGGGTCATAAGATATTCATATTTTTAGTTTCACTTGAAAAAAAAACAAAAACTGCCAGATGTTTGTCAAAGAATTAATGACACGATGCATTCTCACCAACAGTGTATGCGAGTTCCAGTTACTCAGCATTGACTGGGTAGCTTTAATACCCAAAATGCACCTCCCTAGATCCTGCTCTGGGGGAAAGGAGAAGAGTGGTTATCTCCACTTCCCTTTGTCCTGCAATCCCTTTTCCTTTTCTTTCCCTTCCCATCTACTGAGTTGTCCCCTTGATCACCAAGATCAGGACAGTCTTCAGCTTTTGCATTTCCTCTACATCATGTCTATAGCAGTTTGAATCTAACTAAATAGAAACCACACAGTAGGTTAAGCATGGGTGGGGGGGGCAATTTAACATAAGAATTATTATCTTTGATTAAAGAGAAACTGTTATGTTAAAGGAAACTCTGTAAGGTACCAAAAGGCTAAGGGAGATCACCCAAGGAAGGACAAACTTGCAACGGGTTCAGACCTCACTGGAGAAGGGGTGTGTGGCCCCTGGATAGCAGAGAAGCTGGGGGCTTAGCACAGCTAGAGCTGGTCTGGGGGTTGCTGGGCAAACACTAGGAAGGGGAGCAGAGGATCAGCCACCAGTGCATGCGTGTGTAGGGGGAGTCTGGGAGCTGGAGGGACAGGTGCAGAGGTCTCCAGGCTGCACAGGGAGGAGGAGAAGGTGCTTTCAGAAGGAATGACCGCTGAATGTGTGACTCTCCAGGCTATAGGCAGTTGCTCGTAGGTTGCACAGAGTTCTGGTTTCCACGTGGAAAGGTCTACAGAAAGGTTATCACCGGACTGAGGCTGCAAAGTCACAGAGGGATCCTGGGCCTATGGTTCGGGCAGGCTCTATGGGGCATCCTTACACCCACACTGCTGACCTCTTGGCCCATCAGAAATTGTAATAAGCATCTTTCTTTTGCAACATCCCTCCAGTGCCCTCTGCTGAGAAAGCTTACCACTGTGCTCACTTTAAGGAGAAATGTTTAAAGGAATCCCCCTGGAATACATACAGAGCATGTATACTGAAGGACACATTCAGAGTAGACACCAACAAATTGATAGCAGACACAATATCCTGCTTTTCTACCCTAGGCTTAAGCTAAGCCTTCATGATCAATGGGAAGTGGTAAAAAGCAGGACTGACTTCCCAATTCTGGGAGATGGTTTGCTAAAAGAGCCACAAGAATTCCTCCCTTCTCTACATCCACATTCTTTTGCGATAGGACATTTTGCATCTCTAGCCCTCAAGAGTCACAGTGTCTTTCTCCATCCCTTGCATCTGGGTAGGCTATACGTCTTGCTTTGGCCAACAGGACATTAACAGAAACTTGCAAAAGTGGTTGCTTACTCTCTCTTGCTACTGGGAACCTTTCTGTACCATATGAACAAGGCTGATTAGACTTTTGGAGGGAGCATACAGAGATAGGACCCAGCTCTCCCAGAATTCCTAGCTCAGACCATCCTAAAGCACCCTACCCCAGCCAAACAAGCCCAGACTGAAAGAACCACCAAGCCCAACCATAGAACAGAGAGAAGAAATAATAAATGCTTTCTGTTTTAAGCCACCACACCTGAGTTTTGTTATGGAACAACAGAAAAAAATGACACAAATATAATAAAACCTGTATTAAGAGGTATTTCAAAAATGTATACTAATATATTAATATTATATATAGTAATATGCTAATATAAAAACTTAATTACCAAAAAAAGGAAAAAAAAAAGCTTTGTTTGTCTTACAGAATTGAGCCTGTTTCCCTTTTCCTTTGGATAGCAAGAAATGCAGAGCAAATTTGTGGCTCAGTTTTAGCAACTGTGTCCTCTTTTTTATGTTCAAACTCTTTCCCAAGTTTTGACTTTCTATTCTATCTACAATTCTCTGTCCCTGATTTATAACTCATTTATAATTTGCCTGTTTTGGGTTATGTATTTATATAAGCTGTCTCAAATGATTTTTTGGAATGACATTAGATATAAACATCTATAACTAATGTAACCATTTATGGATATAATGCTCAAACCATAAAATGCATAGTATTTTTCTTTGTAATAAAGCAACTATGTTTCATTGTTTAAAGCTCACTCTTTGCAAAAGATCAAAATAAATTTGGAAAGCTCTGGATTAGAGGCAATAACTAAAAAGCAAACAAACAAAAAATTTCCATTTTTATAAAATTTCAAAATTTTATGAAATTGAGAAGGATGGCCCAGGGTGGTGTAAATTAGCATAAATTAGAATATAAGTCCAAACAAAACAAAACCATTAAGTCTTTAGACATAAAGTAAAACAATCCTTTCATTTTCAAACATTCTAGATCTTCTATTACTGTTAACCTAAGCTTGAGAGAACTTACTTGTTTCTGCTTTTTAAAATTTACGTATGATTCTTAACCAGACATTTGGATAATGTTAAACCATTTTGCTGTGTTGATCCATTCCTCTCCCAATCAAATTGTTCTTGAAAGAAATATGAGAAAGTTAATAGACCAAAACAAGTTACAGATCTTGAATTAACCAGAAGTGATCTTTTTAAAATGACAAGATTGCCCTTTTATGATAACAAATGTGGATCTCCTATTTGAAAGTAGACCAGAATCCCATATTGGAAGGGAGAGGCCAGTCAACTGTGAAATAGGTTGTCAAAAATATAAGTCTAAAATATGATTCAACCAGGAAAAAAAATCCCAATTGTGTTGGAAATTCTAAGATGTCCATTTACTTAGCAGAACAAAATCAGCTGAGCCTCAATGCAGATAAAGTTGGAATTCCACAAATAAAAAAAGTTTGCTGCCGTGACAGATCTCCCCATAATTAGAAAACTTCAAAATATTAAACATGTAATCCAAGAACAATTGGAAGGCAGTGCACGTTTCTGTAATTTGTTCATCACTTTTATTTACCTCATGTATAATACATGGTAGCCCATGTCATAAAATAAATTAACAGTTAAATGTCAAATCTCCGCTCTTATTTAGGCCATCTGCTTAGGTGTTCAGACTGATACCCACTGGCACGAGAAATTATAGAGACCAGATAAATCTGACCATCAGAGAAGAGATACTGGCAATCCAGACAAACACCAGGACTTGTTCTTTCTAGCTTCCTCCTCCACCAGCACCCCACCACCAACTTCCAAATTCTAAAGATTTTGTCACCTAAATTACTATCGTTGCATGTCTTGACCGCATTTCAGGACACGGGAAACTGAATCAAATATTCTCCTACAAGAATGTGATTCTCCCATTACCTTTAATGACATCCCTTGAAGAGAGAAAGCCTGTGGGTTCAGAGCCCATCACTGTCTGGGTTCCATCCATGAACTTTTCAGGAAGGAGAATTCTGGAGTAACCTGACTAATCTACCTTTTTCATAACAACCAGTTTTACTAGTATTCTCTCTTTTCTGATATCAGTGTTGGGAACTCTGATTGGTACTCCAAGATCAGAGGGCAGGTGGGAAATCCTTGTCAGCTCTGGGAAACCCCAGGAGCTAAAGAACAAAATCCAGAGCCACTGCTCCCCGGTCCTCCTCTTCCTGTCCTCCCTCTCCACTCGAGGATCCCTAATGGTACAGCTCATGAGAGCCAAGCCAAGGGTTTCTGTACCCTCACTACTTTCCCATCTACCCAAGCAAGAGTGATATCATCACTTTACCAATTAGAAACACTTAGATTTCACAAGCAAATTACAGTCCAACTCCAAATCCAGTTATAATCCATATTTGTCCTCTATGTGTGTTGCCTCCTGCTGTTGCCCATCTTTTTCTCTCATAAACTAGGAGGCCCCTCTAAATATTTTCAAACTTCTCATCAGGTTCATTTCAATAAGTGCCATCATTCAAAGAGCAAAGAAGAGAAGAAAGTAACTCACGTGCCAATACCGCTGTTCCCCCTGCAGAGTGGGAAGGAAAGCCAGCTGGTTGGTTTCACACCCATAACACTGTTTCTGGGAGTAAGGGGATCACAATTGGGAATAAGCTCTGTGATATAACTAACTTTATCAGATTAGGCTTGAATTGCAACTGTAATGTAAATGTCTTCCGTGGCTTGGGACAAATTACATAACCATCTCTTGCTCCTCCGAAGAATAATAAAAAATAATGTATTGCACTTGTAACACACCTTCCATCGCCATAGCTCAAATGCTTACATTAGCTCCCTACCTACCTATCACGCTGTGATGTGAAAATTAATTAACTAATGTCTGTAAAGTGTTTTCAAGATGAAAAGTGCCATATGCATGCTAAATGCCACCTATGAGTACCAATAAAGACAACCTTAGAGAGAACATAATAGATCGTTGGGGGAATGCAGAAAATGCAACGTGACAAAAAAAATAAATAAATACAGCAACCATACAGAACAGACCTCCCAAGTCATAGGCATTGCTGTGCAAGGAAAAACAGGCACACAAATATGGAAGTACACTTAGGACTCAGGCCTAAAGCCAGTGGTGTACTCAATGCAGTGCCATGAAATCCATAGTTTACTCTTGGGGGATGTTAGTGCAATGACACGATCTCAGAATAGGTGTAAATGTTATGGACTGTTTTCCTGAAGATCACAGCTCTTGGTTGGGAGGAAGGGATAATTGAATGCCTTATACAGAGGGTGCTAAAAAAATGTATATACATTTTAAGAAAGGAAAAACACTGTATTAAAATTGTAATACTCAATATATACTGATAACAAAAAATGAATACAAGTCATATCTATACATTTTTTTGGCATCCCCAGTATTTATTCATAACTTTATAATTTTCAAAGCTGTTGCCCCATAACCCATCTCTTTTCATCGCCAAGTAACCCTTACATGAGAGGTAGATAGAGTGAATATTATTATTCTTATTTTACAGATGAGGACATTGAAGGTGAGGAATATTGATTTGATCAAAATTAGAAAGTTAGGAAGCAATAAAAGAGGAGCTCCAGCCCATCCTTTTACCACAAATCCAGTGTTTTCTTTACCAGGACATTATATTAATAATAGACATTTTACAATTAGAAGGCATTGATAATACATTTCCAAATATTTCAATATGTATATATGCTCCATCCAAACAATTTCACTTCTAGCGACTTATCCTATGTAATTGAGAAGATGCTCAAAGATCTAGCTACTTAGCTGTTTGTTCAATGAAGCATTATCCATAAAAGTGAGAATTGGAAACAACCTAAATATTTAACAGAAATGATTGAATAAATACCGGTATACCCACAAGATGGAATATTAGGAGGCAATCATTTAAAATGATAGCATAGAAATATATTTATTGACTTAAAAATTTTCACTATAAATGTTAAATGTTGTATATCCTCTTAAAAATAATTTATACACATGTGATAGAATAATATCTAGAAGGATATACAACCCAGTATTAATGGTGGTATCCCTGGATGATGGAATTGTGGTGATGTTCATTCTTGTCTACTGGATTACCTGTAATTTCTGATTTTATTTCATTTATTTGTATAACAAAAATTACTATAAAAAGCATTGCCATAACCACCTAATTCATTCAAATTCACCACAAAGGGGGTAGACTGAAGAAAGGTCCACTTCCTTTAAAATAATTCCATACAAATGCCCTGAGCAGAGGTTGCTACTTAAGGGTGAAGGTGGCATTGCTCCATCCCTCTGCCTCTCACCCCTAGTGACCTTTGGTAAGTGTGTAGGAAGATTTCACTGTCCTCTTTGAGACAGGAGTCCTTCAAAGCATCTGTTAGGGTTAGTAAAGTAACTGGTCTCCATTCTCCCACGTCAGCCTCTTCTGCGTGCATCACTAAGAAAAAAATGCTGGTACTGTACCAAGATGTGCAACAGACTCTAGAGATATTCCTCTGTCTGAAGTCACTAAGGAGTGCACTAAGATGAAACCTGATTTCAGAAGAACACCAACAGAACTGAGAGCAGTAAGTTTAAATTGCAGGAAGAAAGACTAACATTAGCTATCAGAAAAAGGATTCCAGAAGGAAGAGAGAGAAGCAAGACCCTTTGTAGAAGAGCAGTCTCTGTAGACTTGGAAGATGTAGAATCAAAGATTTTTAGAGTTAGTGTGGTAGGCAGAATTCCAAAATGCTTCCCTAAAATATTCCTAACTCCTTCAAATGTGAACACGATGAGTTAATATGCTCTTGATTATGTTATGTGACATGGTAAAAGGTATTCTGCAGATGTTACTAAGATTACTAATCAGTTGATTTTGACCTCATCAAAAGAGAAATTATCTGGGTAGGCCCAATCTAATCACCTGATCCTTTAAAAGCAGGAAAATTTTCAGGCTGGTAACAGAAGTCAGAGATATTATGAGCATGAGAAGGATTTGACGTTCTGGTGCTGGCTTGAAGATGGAGGAGGCCACACAATGAGAAATGTGGGTGGTCCCTAGAAGCTAAGAGTGACCCCGGACTGACAGCCAGCAGGAAAACAGGGACCTCAGTTCCATAACCACAAAGAACCTAATCCTGCTGATAACTTGAATGAGCTTGGAAGTGAATAAGCTTCTCCTAAGTCATCAGATAAGAGCCAAGTTTACCTGACACTTGGTTTTGCCCAGGTTGAAACCTAAGCAGAGAACCCAGTTGAGCCTTCCAGGACTTCTGACCTACACAACCGTGAGATAGTAAGTGGGTAACATTGTATAAGTGTAGGGTCTACAATGTGTTGGTTTAATACACTTATATGTTACTGTATGATTACCACCATAGCATTAGTTCACACCTCTACCATGTCACATAATAACATTTTTTGTGTGCAGTGAGAACAATTAAGATCTATTAGCAACTCTGAAGCTCATAAGGCAGCATTGATGTCCATAGTCACTATGTTGTGATTAGATCTCTAGAAGTTACCTACAAGTTACAAGTCCGTTCCCTTAAACAACTTCCCCCAATTTCCTTATCACCCAGCCCCTGGTAGGCACCATCCTACTCTGCGTTTCTACGAGTTGGATGATTGTATCCACCTATAAGTGATACAGCATTTTTCTTTCTCATCTTACTTAAAATAATGCCCTCAAGGTCCAACTATGTTGTCACAAATGGCAGGATTTCCTTCTTTCTCATGGCTGAATATTATTTTAGAGCGTGTGTGTGTGTGTGTGTGTGTACACACACACACAGAGGGTGCCAAAAAATGTATACACATTTTAAGAAAGGGAAAAACTGTATTAAAATTGTAATACACAATATATACCGATAACAAAAGATGAATACAAGTCACATTTGACTTCTGCAATTACAAGAAGTGCTCAAAGTGGTTACCATCAGCGTAATTTTAATACAGTTTTTTCCTTTCTTAAAATGTGTATACATTTTTTTGGCACCCTCTGTGTGCATGTGTGTGTGTGTATACATATATATATATCACATCTTCCTTATCTGTTGATCCGCTGACAGACACTCAGATTATTTCCATATCTTGGCTATTGTGAATAATGCTGCAATGAACATGGGTATACAGATACCTTTTCAAGATACTGATTTCAATTCCATCAAATATAAGCCCAGGAGTGGGACTGCTGGATCATACGGTAGTTTAATTTTTAATTTTTAGAGGAACCACAACAGCATTTTCCATAGTATCTATACCAATTTGCATTCCCACCAACAGTGCATCAGGGTTCCCTTTTTTCCACATCCTTGCCAGCGTGTAGTCTCATCTTTTTTATAGAAGCCATCTTAATAGGTGTGAGATATCTCCTTGTGGTTGTGATTTGCATTTCCCTGATGATTAGTGATATTGAGCAACTTTTGATATACTTGTTGGCCAGTGGATGTCTTCTTTGGAAAAAGGTCTATTTGAGCTCTTTATCTTAAATGGGCATTGTTTTAAGCCACAAATTTGCAGTAATTTGTTATGTAAAAATAAAATACTGATATAATTAGAAAGTGCTATAGACACTATTTTATCTATTCCCTTATTTTATCAATAAAGAAACACCCAGGGAAGTTGTGGGATTTGGGTGTGTGTGGGGAAATTGTGGTCAAGCTGGGTCTAGAGTGCACATCATACAGGTCCATAGTCCGGTGCTCTTTCCACCATCCCACTTCCCTGCTCCCATTAAGCTTCCAAGGATCACTTTTATCGAGCCTGGCTTAGAGTCTAAGAGGAAAGATAAGATTATCACTTGAGGTCCCTGTCAGCATTATGATTCCAATATATTTCTTGATTTCTAAAAAAAGAACTAAAATTGATATTGAACACACAGACACTTCTCTAATTTAAAAACAATCAATAGTATTTATAACTTTCAACCAATATTTAATATGCTGACAACATCAGACAGTCTACTACATTCTCCAATAAGTGACAATGTCAGTATTCAATTCACTGAAGTTCAGCAAAATTTGCTGTATTCAAATTCCCTAAAAGGTTACAAGTGGTGGAATCTTTCAAGGCAGGGTTCTACAGTTTTCTCTAACTGAAGCAACTTAAATTATTTGAAAAATATGAAGAAAGTGAAGAAACCTTCATGAAGAAAAACCTAGAAACATTTAAAAGTCACTTACATTTTTGCATTGTTTCTGTGACAGAATGTCAGCATACTCTCACGCGTATTTAATTCTAGTCACTTTTTCTAAAGGCAATGCTATCGGTTGCATTTCTAAGCAATTGTCAAGACTAAGCCAGACGCTAGCTCCTGCCTCTCTTGGGATTAATTAAGTGAGGATCATTAATAAACGTAGCACAATTCATGGTGATGTGATGAATAACTGGGAACTTAGATAAGAATCAGAAACTAGGACTGAGGTTGCTCCCTTCTAAGCATGATTAAATTCAAATATGTGAAAAGGCCACCTTTAAGATGACTCACATGGTTTCAGATTCATTCTGTTACAAACTACTTTCCTCTTGGATAATCCCGTTTTGGGTTTGGGTTTGGTTTTCCTTCCATTGCGGCCCCTTAGGGCCCCTCACTCCCCATGCCCCAAGGGATGCTGAGAAATGATGCTGAATGATGACTGATGATGATTCTCCCTGTATACCTGCACGTTTCTACCAACCATGAGAGAGTCACTCAAGAGGAGCCAGGACCTTTAAAATGCATCTACATGGGGCAATTTGTTCTTTTTCAATTCCTTACTAATTGACTTCCAACAAACAGGTCTGGTACTCACTTGACTGCATAGTATTTTCTTCTGTATTTTTCAGACCTCAGGCTCCAAATCCCAGGTGCTTTGCAGAGTTTACCCTAGGGCAGTGCTGTCTAATACCGCTCATGGCAGTGATGGTGGAGATCTCCTCTGTGCTGTCCAGTATAGTCACCACAAGCCACACGTGGCTACTGAGCACTGAGGAATGTGGCCAGTGTGACTGAGGGACTGATTCTTTTATTTTATTAATGTTAATTAATTTAAATTGAAATAACCACACGTGACTAGTGGCTACTGCATTAGCTAGCACAGCCTGAGAGACTGATTTAGGTCAGGACTAATGTAAGCTATTTTAGAGACAAGCCAGGCAAGCTCTGGGAGGTATGCACTGGCTCCTCCAGGAACTCTCCTTTACTCTGGTGGTCTTGCTTTGGACTCCATTATCTTGCTTTGGACTCCATTCACTACCTAAACGTGCATGTAATTATATTCCTTTTTTTTTTTTTTTGCTTATAATGTTAATAATAGCAATACTACTATTACCAGTGGCTTCTGTTTATAGAGTATTTGTGGTGAGCCAGATGTTGTGCCAGGCACAATTGTGTGGAATCTTCTAAGAGAGGGTTTGTGCATCCATTGCTTTATTCATTTTACAAATATAACAACTGAAACTTAATCAATGAATCTATTGTTGTTTAGCTGTGTTGTTTGCAGCAGTTGGTGTTTCCCTTACATCCATATATTTTACCTCACAATATACCCTAATAATCAAAGTAAAGATAAAGTATTAGGATTACATTTCTTTCCATAAAGGCAGAACATGTCAGGAATGATATTTCATAATGTAAAACACATCTCACTACTTTCCTGCCAAGATGTGACTCTAATACACTGTCAGTTTCTCCTGGTTTCTATATAGCAAGGAACCAAAAACAATTTTGGGTACAAGAAAATAAATTTAATCTGAAAGAGAGTTGGTGCCAAACAAATTCCCTTAGGTATTTTGGATCCACATACATCCAGAAACAAACAGCTTGGTCGCTGTGAGAGAGAGAGAGAGATTCTTGGCAGAAGGTCTCAGGGCTGGAGTGTTTGATGATTGGATGATACAGTGGCCAGATCTAGAAATCAGCGGTACAGAATGGTGAAGACATACGCGTTTTACATGAGAAGTGTCCTGCTGACCTTGGTCTCAGAACGGAGACTTCGGAATACGGCATCATTTTCTCCGTGGTGATGAAGAGCAACAGGCCCCACCAGCCATCCACCAATACTTGCCGAAGGGTGGTTTTCATGTTTTACTCTGAACCTTTTATACCCAGTAAAACATTAAGGTGCTTATCACTGAGTGTAATCTAACCAAGTTGGTAAAGTACTTACTATCTTAAAGCTGAAAGCTTAATAACACCTCGGTTCAGAGACTGGCAGAGAGCTACGGTCTACAAAAACACCAGTTTGTGTGATAAAAGCTTGACAGCCTTGCCTACACAGAAACCAAAGAAAATAACATGCTCGTGACAGCTACAACAGCAGTAATTTTAAGCTTCTCACTGATGAAATGCACTTTGCAGTCATAACTCTTGCATACATCTGGGTGTCATTTTTTTCATGTTATAATTTTGCGATCCAATGGATCATTGTATAGACCCTCTACCTGTAAATGGGTGCACTAATGTGGAATGTGCACAAGTCATTGAGTTATCAGTGACATCAGGGGCTTGGCTGCTGGGATTATTAACAGATATTTTTTCACCTAGAAGCACAGACCAAAATCAATCATTCTGATAACTAGGCATGGCAAGAGCTGTCTGCACTTTCATTTCAATCTGATTAATCACATATACACAGACCTGTACCTTAAAGGAGCAATTGTTCACATTTAATCACAAAGAAACATTCAAGCATACCATCAGACATTACTACATTTAACCACAATTTATGCTCTGTTTTAACAAACATGTTTATGATAATATGGATTTCTGCATATAAATGCATTGTTTCGTTCATTTTACAAACATTAAAATCAAAGCTAAGTAAAATAACCCACTGAGTTTTATATCACTTATCATCTATTTGACACTTTTGAAGTTTCCACTATACCTATATATTTTATTGTACAATTTGTGCAGTAGTCACAGCACAGGTAAATTATTAGCATTATGTTTTCTTCAGTAAAGTAGAACATGCAAGATATCAGATTTCATTATGTTACATGTTCTACTTCTTGCAAAGTTTTGGTTCTATTATCCTGTCAGTTTCACCCGGCTTCTATATTGCAAGAAAACAAATACAGTTGTGGGTACCCGATTTTTTTATTTTTAAAAGTCTGAAATAGAGTTGGGACCAAGTAAATTTCTCTTATGAGCCTCACAACAGTGTCCCAGGAAACATAACACCCAGAAGGCACATCTGTTGTTACTGTAACAAAAAAGAGACAAAGTAGAAAGAGTTATCATCTGCACTACAGGGCAGTCCACAAACCAGGAGGATTCTTGGGTTCATTGCCAAGAAACCGAAGGTAAATTTTCATTAAAAGAAGCAGAACTTGAAGAGGGTTTTGATATGTAAATGGGGCATACAGTGGTCAGAATTTGGGGGAGGTAGAAGGACAGCTCAAGATTTGTATGCTGCTTCTAGATCAAAGGTACAAAACTGCCATCAGAGAAGTCAGCTATTGGAGCTATAGAAAAACGTCCTACTGCTCAGATATACACACAGAGTGAAGAAACGGCCAGGGGTGCCACCAGACAGAACAAAGAATCACCCCTCCAGCTGTCTGACTCAAGGACAATAGCACCATCTTCAGAGGGAGGCGAAGTCACTGTCCCAGGGGACCAAGACCCCAAGACCCAGTCATCCGGGTCCTTAGAAATATGAGGACAGTGTTGGGCTGGCTATCCAGTGAAGTGCTGACATGCTCTGTTGAAGAGCAGGATATAAAAATCAGTCTGTCTGAGATTTGGCCTCTTTCCTTGCCTTAGCTTCTGTTCTATTGGCTCTTCTCGGGACCTTGACCTTCTTGGTTTTCTTGTTCAGCTTCTCAATATGAGACTGATCTCCACTGGGAATCTACGATAGCCTGCCTGCCATTCCCAAGGAAACCCTATCAGGTCACTAATCCCACTCACCTAATCCCTAGTCTCTCGGTTTCGGTTTCTCTCTGCCTGAGTTCTATTAATAGCTTGGTTTCAGCATGGAGTTTTCAGACTCTCCTTGGACTAAACTTGGCCCCTTTCATGATCAAAATGGGTCATTAGCCAGTTAAGTCACTGTCCAGTGGGGGAGATTAATACCCAGCAAAAAAATACATAAGCAGATACGTAAATAAAATAAATGGCAATTTCTATAAGTGTTTTGAAGGAAATAAACTAAACTGAAGGAAAAATGAAGTGACATGATTCTCCTGTTGGAGGGTGGTCAAGAAAGTCATTTCTAAGGAGGTGATTTTTAAGTTGAGACTCAAGAATAGAGTTAAGCAGCCATATTAACAGCACGTGTAGAACCCTGCGGCACATGAAAGAGCCTATGGGTGTAGGACAGAAAGACCACATGGGGCTTCTCAGTAGTGAGCCAAGGTTGGAGAGTTGTGAGATGAGGGCAAGAGGTAGGTATGCGCCAGATCGTGGAGAGATTTACAAGTCATGGTTAAAGAGTTTGGATTTCATTCTAAGTTTCTTATATGGCATATTGTCACAAGGCCAAAAGAGACCTTTGAGACTCATCCCATCTGTCAGGTAGAAGGTAATTCTTTTTCTTTCTAACTGCACACCAACTTTTATAAGTCAACTTGACTAATGTTTGTTTATAATCAGTGAGTAAGCTGCTGCTTTAATACTGCTACCCTGGAATAGGCCCCTTCAAGGCATGTTAAATGAACTGATGTGAATAAAAACAATGAATAAAAATACCTCTCTCCTTTAATGAGAACAGCAACTTCTGTTTCCCTGGGCTTTTTTGGTCCCATAAGGCCTTTTAAAGCAGAGTGTGAGCGTGTCCTGGTTCAAATGCTAAAAACATAATCTTGTCTCTCTTTCTCTTGTTAGGTTATGTTTCCAGAAGTCATTTTAGATCAATCTTTTTGAGCAAAGAAGCTCTCAGCAGCTCTGGCTAAAACATATGCAGAACCACTGCTAGGTTGGCCCTTTATCACTGAGGCTGTTCTCGCACAGAACCAAAAGAGGTTGCAAGTGTTTATCTGACCCATGAAACATCCAGTTCAAAGACTATTGAAAAAGGAACTCCCAGAGTTTGTGTTCTGCAACAGCCTGGTTATCCACCCTGATCTCAATGCCACTACCATAACTTCCCATTTCTAAAGGGGCTATAAAAAGTTTACACAGGCACTTTCTGAATCTATTATGTGTTCTACATGTATCATCTCTCAGGTACTATTCAATTCCATGTATTTATTGCTCTACAAAGAGGCAAAGTTGTGTAACAAAAACTCGATGTTATTCCAGTTCTGCAACTGATTTGTTTTGTGACCAAGTAAAAATTATTTCTTCTCCAAGCATTATTTTTATATGCAAGAGGGCCTCTATGGCTCTTTGCAGCTCTACCATGAATGTCTATCAAAATGGACTAAAAAATAATGCCAGTATTAGTTATGGTAGACTAAACTGCTGTTATAAATAGACCCAAAAGTACAAAGGCTAAAGAGAGAGAAAGAGAGAGAGAATTAATTTCTCTCTCACACAATGGTCCAGGGAAGATATTTTAGATCAGCTGACAGCTCTGCCCCCTTCTTTGATTCAGGGAACTGGTGTAATGATACTTGGTCTCCAAGGTCGCTCTACTAATAACCCTTTCAGCCAGATGGCAAGTTGAAGTCCAGGGCCAGAGATATTCATTTACCTGCTAGGGTAAATGAGGCAAAAATGACTCACACCTCTCCCTCTTTCATTACTCTGGCAAGAGCTTAACCACATGGCCACACCTAGCTGCAAGGGAGCCTGGAAAGTACAGTCCTAGGTTAGATTCAGACAGAAGTCCATTATTCAGAAAAAGAGGAGAATGAATAGCAGTCTCTGCTACATGCCTAACACCTATATGGTACTTCAAAGTCTATAAAGCTTTCATCTATTCAATTTTCACCACAGCTTTGTAAGATAGTTATTAAAATCTCCATTCTACAAAAGCAAAAGAGATTAAATAAAATATATGAGGTCTCACAATTAAGAACTGAGCTACATTTAAATTTCTGGTCTGCTGATCAGTGCTTCCTCTATTATAAATACTAAATTAAAGTATTTGCATAGTAAATAATCATTAGCATAAATCTGCATGAATATGATGGGGTTTGAGGAACAAAGAGGCATTACTGTGAAAAGTAATGGGAGCAACTAAAGCATATCACAGACCCAGGCCTAGTCTCCAAATGTTAAGAGGACTCTAGATAACATTGGAGAGAATTTAAGAAGTGAATTAAAAAAATAAAAATAAAAAAGAAAGCTGGTGAATAGTTTGTAACTTGAAGCATCTGCTCATGTGGCTCTCATTCTCAGTTGGTCTATTAAGCATATCTAATGACAAAGGAATTGTAAGAAACACTCTGATTGGAGGTAAAAGTAAATCATTAAAGAATACCAGAATCTACATATATTAAAAACAAAAGATAGTACGATCATCCCACATACAGAGATGTAGTATAGTACTGGCAGCGGATTTACAGATTGCTAGAGAGAACAGTATATGCCTCCCAACTCCCACCCATCACACAAACTCACAAATCATTTGCTGCTTCAACTATTTTATGCTTGTTATGAAAAATCCAACCATAAACTGCCCACAAACCACCATCATATCTTTTGAAGGAGTAGTCAAGCAATCCCTAAGAACAACCTTGAAAAATTCTACCTGGGTTCCTCCTTAGTTTAAGCCAAATTTCTAAGATAATAGAGAATCCCTAAGGAATGGATTACGTGTAATTATTCCTGGTTTCAGTCTTCAAAAAGAATTGAGAGAGTAATATTTCAGGATGAGTTCTCTTCCAATTCTCTCCCTACTCATATTAATACGATTTCACAGTTTAAAAGTAAAGGTCCCCTTTCTCACAGATCTGTTCAAAATTGGTCATTTTTTTTAAAGGGATGGTAGTTTCATGGATTATCAACTCTATATAAGAAAGGCTGTGAATAGTCTCAGAGGTCAGCCGTCATTCATAAAGCATTCAAGATGAACTCTCAGAGAAGGACATTGGGAAAGTCTACCAAGTGAGTTATAATGTGACAGATGTGACAAGGTGATGTATCATTTCATACAGCAAGTTAGTATAGTTCTACTTGTGCCCTTTCTGAGAAGTGGAGGAAAGCTTATCAATGGATATGATTTCTCACAGAGAATTTTAAGAATTATGCCAACCCTACATCTTAGAATGACAAAGCTCTTTGCTACGTCTCTTGGATCTTTTCTCCTAATTCATCTTTATTCTAGACACCCGGGGGGGCTTACAGAGACAGTGCTGGCTACCTCTGTCATCATTTAAGGGAGGCTGAGAGTTCTACCAAATTATAGCACCATGGCCTTAAAAAAAAATCTAACTATAACCAACTAACTTTAGCAATTTTGAGTACTATTTTGCTTTTATATCCAAATAAGATTGTCATCGTGGAGTTATATTTATTGAGCACTTCTGTGTTTATAGCATTGAATTCAGCAGATAAAGGAGCAGAAAAAGACAGAAGCAGAGGATTTTTGCAATCTAGAGAAAACAATTTAAATCTACCTCAAAAGCTAATAGCATTTTATAAATGCATTTTGTCCTAATGCTAATTTCTCTGGTCTTTTGTTTACACAAGAAAGCTCCAGGCTGGTTTATGGTGTCACATTTATCAGCCAGTAGAATATAAGCAAATCCCATTACACCCAAATTCAGCCACCCAAATGAACCCAAATGTGGATTATGGTATCTCTTTACGCTGCAATTTCTACTTAAAAACAGAAACCTAATTCTAATGCTCAGCAAATACAAAAGAAAAGCAAACTGTTTCTCTCACGATTCCTGTTTTGACTCTCTCATTATTGTCTAAGCCCTTAGGCTCATCAGTAACTACGTAGAAAGGAAAAAAATTAAAACATGGTCATGAAACAACCCAAAGCTAGGAAAGCACAGAGATGGTGTTAAAGTAACGTGTGAATATGGTATCACAACTATCTTTTCAGTAGCACACTTCTTCAGATATTCAGACGAAGCTGCAGTCTCTCAAAAATCTGCAGGTTCTCAGATGTGTCTGTCATTATCTAGCTTAGAAAATGCTCCTTTCTTCATCATAACATCCAGTGCTTTTCATAATATCCTGCTCCTTCATTCTTTACTTCCTCCCAAGGACAAAGCAAAGCCTCATCTCCAGTTTCAGGACAGATCAAATTCTAAGTGATGGTGTCAGAAAGGAATAGTGACAGTCACCATATTTATTTTACTTGTTCCGGGACTTTCAAGAACACAGGTCTGACAGAGGGAGTGAAGCTTTCAAAGACATCAAAAACCCAGGGTGTGATTTTCCCACTGGGGAATCTGGGCAGGTATGCATTTGGTTGGTGCAAAAGTAACCGTGGTTTCAAAGGTTAAAAATAATTGCTAAAATCACAATTACTTGTGCACCAACCTAATAAAAAACATACCTGAAGCAACTTCAATTAAAGGAGCCACCCTTTCAAACTCCAATGCCACAGGGAAAGTATATTGGTGAATATAAAGTTTTCCGCATTAAAACAAAAATCTGGTTGTATACAACCATCTCTCTCATTGGTCTTTTTTTAGAAAAATATATCTATCCATCTGAGCTTTGCCCACTCTTATCTAAATTGCATTACTCTTTCCAAAGATGTTGGAGTTCCAAAAGATCTCAAGGCCCATTAGAAGAGTACAAACTCAACTATCATCCATCCATTCCTTCATTCACTATTTATTACATGAATAATATACTAAGCACGTGCACACACACACAAACACACACACCCAATCTTGGGGTTTGAGGTTTCCCAATACATAACAGTCTTCTTCTCCACCCAATGATGACCCAATTGAGAAATAAGACAAAGGACTAATCAATGAAGATCAAATTATCATCTTTTTCTGATAAGGCTGCTAGAGGATACTGTGTCTTATATGTAGAAAAGGGGACTTCTTACTGTCAAACACCAGATGTAGGGAGATTTAGCACCCAGCCACAGGGTTCTCCAAATGACCACAGCCCTCCCCTGTGAGCTGCAAGGCTTCCCACATGACCAAGAGCAATCCAGAGCATAATCTCACAGACTAGATTCTAAGATAAAACAAGGAGGAAATGGCAGAGCTAGGCATGCCCCGTTCCGTAAGCCCAAATCCACCAATTGAGCAAGTCACTCCTTTACCCCTTCAAGCAGAGCACAAGTGGCTTCACCCGCACAACAAAGATCCCTTAGGGGTTTCCTCTCTTAACAAGAAGGGCTTCACGCTAAGCAGGATTGTGGGTCTCTCCCTGGAAGAAAGAGACCATCACTGCCCTGACATGGTGTCCCTGCATGCATGAGGACCCCTCCATCTCCAGCACACACTACTCCTTTGCAGGTAACCCTGGGACGACTGATCCCAGAAAGTTCCACATTGAGCAGAGCCATACACCAATTAAACGCATTCTATTGCCCCAGATTATGACGTGACTCACCCCCTTTCCTCCAGGTTTTTACTCAAATGTCACCTTATCAAGGATGCCTTTTCTGACCACCTTATTTAAAATTAAAAGCCCTTGTCTACCTCAGTGACTCCTACTCCTTATCCCTATTTTATTTTTCTCCAAAGCTTTGATTCCCACTTGACATAGCACAGCGTAATTATAAAAATATATACATATTTATTTATTGACTATCTCCCCAGATGCAATGTAAGCTCTATGAAGTCCAGGCTTTTTGATTGTTTTGGTCACTGCGACAGTCCAGTGCCTAGCATGGTATACGGCAGCTAGTAGACACTAAGCAAAACATTGTTGGATGAAAGGACAGATAGAGATAGTACTTCAGGGTTCTCTTCGGCTTAACTTGGCTTCTTCTCCTGTGGATATATTCCATACTCATGAATCCGGGGACTTTTCTGCTGTTCTAAGCTCTGCAGTGCATAGCATGGCTGCTCTCCTTATGTGACTGTTTCTGGTTCTTAGACTCTATATGACATTGCCTTCCTCCGAGGTAATGTTGATAGAGTGAGGGAACTCTCTGAGACTGTTCCAACCTGATTCCAACCCCACCTTAAATTAGACTTGAAAGTAAGACCTTTAGAGCTATCGGGTCTCTTGATTACAGCAAACGAATGTGGCCATATTGGCAAGAATTGGCAGGTGATGCAAATGGGACCTTCTACAGCGTGCTTCCCCCACTCCCATCCCGTGCCCTAGTTCCAAATTTGCTGCTTTAGTATATGGATTCACCCACACCTCTCCTCTGGCTATTCAACACATCACCTCGAAAGAACTCGTTACTTCCACTGTTTGGATGGAGGATAAAGAATGGCTGGCAATTGTAATCGCTTTGGCAAAAAATTGTTTACTGGGGTAACTAGGCGCATTTTAAAGGTCAATGTAACAAGCTATTAAACTATTATTCTTGGCAGTGCTGTTTCTTTTTCCTTTTCAGTTTAAGGAGAAGACCTTCAGAGAAAAGATGAGCAGAATTTTATATCTTCCCCACATTTAAAGAGGACCATCTTGTTATAATTGGGGAAATGAAGCTTGTTCATTTCCAAAGTGCACAGATTAGTCACCAAAGCAAGCATGTAGATTTCTCTTTCTCTCTCTCTCTTTATCTTTTACACAAGGTGTATAAAAAGCTCATTTGAGCAGCAATTAAAAACATCAGAAGTGGAAAACTGCAGATAAAATTTGAAAATGTTCACGAAAAGAAAAATATATAATAGACTATAAAATACCAGAAAGGAAATCAATATAGTGATAAACATTAGTTATAGCTGGAAGAAACTCATATCTATAGTTCTTTTCAAAAAATAAAACATGTTCCCAAAAGATGAAATTCTTCAAATACATACATATATATATGTGTGTGTGTGTGTGTGTGTGTATATATATATATATATATACACACACATATATGTATTTATATATTATATATATACATATATACATATATATATATCATGCTTCAAGCAGTTATTTAATTGTAATCAAATTATGATCTCAAGAAATAAATAGCTCACATGTTTTAGGGCTGTGACTAGTTCTATGCATTATAGAATCTTCTGCAGAAAGGAATCACTAGAGCTTGTCTAATCTCTCTGATTCTGGGATGAGGAATATTAAAACACCCATATAATAGATTACCTCTTGCTTATCCTATTTTAAAGTCTTCCAGGGACATAGAATCTCCAGCATTTTTTTTGAATTCCCTGTGCAAATACTTATTACCACTTTAATTGCTGCATAACTCTACAGAGCTGACTTGAAAAGAATGGCAAGAAGATTCAGGGAGCACTGATGTCCATAACAATGACATAATGGGGGTGGGAGTGTGGTGAGATAGAAGAAAATGAAGGGAATGATACGGCTAGAAAGGATGAGAAATTTTAAAGACTAAGTCAGGCTGAGAGTTCATTATCTGAGGAAGGAATAGAAAATATGCCTCAGTAGGAATAAAGAAAAGGGATCTGTGGATGTAAATTTATCCCATAATTTAAGAAGTCAGAACAAGAATCTTTCTATACTCGTATTTGACTCAGCCCATAAGGATCCTGAGCAATCAAGCACAAGTGGAAGAAAGAGCAGCTATGTTCTAGTTGTCTACTGTTGTGTAACAAACCACCCCAAAACTTAGTGGCTGAAAACAACAATCATTTTACTATTATTGTGTAAGTTTATAAGCCAGGAATTTACATAGGGCTCATCTGGGTGATTGTTCTGTTCTATGTGGTGTCAACAGAAGTCACTAGGTAGTAGTCATTCAGCCGTCAGATAAAATGGTCTGCAGGTTTCAAAAGGATTCATTCACTAGTTCTTTGGCAGGAATGGTTGAAAATGTGGGGTTCAGCTGGATCTGTCATTCAGAACATCTACATGTGGGCCCTCCAGCATAGGGGTCTTAGAGTATTTGGACAGCTCAGGGGTCTTACCTAAGGGGTTCAGGAGTTAGCTTCAAGGCACAATTGAGCCTCAGCAACCCCAGAATGTAACGTCTATATTCTGTTGGTCAAAAATGCCACTATGGCCAAGCCAGATTCAAGGGGAGAAGAATTAGACTCCCCATCCCAATGAGAGGAGTGGCAAAGAATTTGTAGCCTTCTGTAATCCACCAAAGCCTAAAATAATCTTTCTAGGCAAGCTTTATGGCACATCATTTGATAAAAACAATGATAAATATACCAAGTTAGGATTTAAATAACAACGATTATGGCTATGTTTATATACAAGTGAAATTATCAACAAACTAATGGACTTATATATGCAATATTTCTTCATCTGTGATCCTGAGGATTCACCCAGTGTGAGACAGGAGAGCAAGTGAGGGTGAATGGAAATAATACACTTCAATCCTTTCTGTGCAATTAAACAATTATTGAGTACCTTTCTGTGCTGGTCCATAGTATGTGCCAGAGGCCTCCAAAAAGGAAAATGGTCCCTGTCCCTAAAGAGCATACACTCTGTGGTAGTAGCATGGAGATGTAAACATACAGGGGAATTTATGAAATTTTAGAATCCAGAAGACTTTCTAATATGAGTATAATTAATAATTGTGGTTCAGAGAAACCTTCATGGAGAAACGATGGTTAAGCAAGATTTTCACGGAGGAGGATGAGTTTGCCAAGTGGACCAGACAAGGCTAATAGAATATGCAGCAAAGACAGAGAAGCCTGAAGAACCATGACGTGTGTGCATCTGTGCGTGAGCACACGTGTGTATCCTGCAAATAGTTTAATGTGTTGAGGAAGGAGTGGGAGAAAATAAAGTTGGCGAGGAGGCAGAGAGATTATATTTAAAAAATAATCTTGCATTCCATGTACCTGATTCAGAAAGTCAGGGGAAGTCATTGTAGTGCTGTGAGTAGAGATCTAACATGATCAGGTTCTATGTTTTACGAAGATTTCTCTGGACCATGGTGGAGAATTTGAGAGCCTGACTTGACCAGAAGGAAGTTAAAAGTGGTTTAGCAATTATTCAGAAATCCTTTCTTGCAATTAAGTAAAATTCCCCTTCCTTAAGCCCACTTTTTCTTGTTGGATTTGTAGAACACTTGCTGTGGATGTATTAAATTGTACTTCTGATTTCTCTTCCTCCCCCTTGGTTGAGAAGCCTTTCCCTCTTGCTTGGCTAAGAATGTCCCCCGCAGCTCTATTTCTCCTGCTCCAATAAATATGTATCTGATGGGAGATGTTCTCATTACAACTTTTGAGACCTCCCATACCAACAAGTTCTGAGAGATCAAAACAGAAAGAAATGCTTTGGTTCTGGCATACAGCAGGTTCAATTGCTTGCTCCTTTTTACTAGAAAATTTATTTCAGTTTGACATTCTTTATGTTGTTGTTTCCTTCCACCGTGTTATAAATCCTTCTTGGGCTGGAAACCACTTCCAAACCCTTCAGTAGCTAAGCCGCTCAGCAATAAGCCTGTGAACTCAGGCCATCGTAGGCCAGTTTCACATCTGAGGTTAACTTCTTTATATTAGACCAAGATTCCTTTCTTTACAGCAGAGAGGGCTGTGTACATATTATGTAGAGTTTTCAACGTACACATAAAAATGCTTTTATTGGTAAATACAAGTTTGAGTGAAGTCACTGTGACAGGTAAGCATGTAGAATTTTCTCATTTATTAAAAAACAAAACAACAGCTCTAAAAAAAGATGGAGATTAAGCCTATATTCAGGCAGCATCAGATCACTTTGGGAAGCATGAAATATCTCACTGATGGAAAGGTTCTTAATTCTAATTTTCTTCCATCATCATAAAAATGATTATATTTATTCTTCAAACTAGCCATTTTAGGCGAAATAAGAGCAATATATTCAGTGTGAACAGACCGAAGAAGCAGACATTAATCATGTGTAATGCACAATCCACTCGATTGGAGATGAGAGAGTAGCAGCCGGTTGGCAGCTCTGCCTGACTCCATAGGTTGCCTGAGCCACAGTGAAAAAGTGTATGTTTGATGAACTGGAATAGATTTATCATGCCGGACACTTTTCTATTTCAAATATTCTTGTAGCTGACCCCTTCAAGGCACCTTTTATTATACGAAAAAAATTGAGTGTGCCTTGAAGTACAGCAGAGAATGCTAGGAAGAAAATTAATTTTAGTTTTAATTAGGAGCTGTTCACATTTTCTCGTTCCTCTCTCGTCCTGTCAGCACACCATGGTACCACATTCTGCATAAACAGGAGTTTTTACCAGAATAGTTCCTTTCTAACAAAGATATATTTTACATAATGCCTATTGTGCTATGCATGTGTAACACATTTCCTGAACAGTGTATCCTTATATTTCATTCAAAAGAGCCTGGGGAGAACTAGACTAATATTTTGACATTTAAGCAAGAAAAATTAAAAATATTTTAAAAAGGAATTTCAACCATTAGAATAGTGGATATCAATTTCTGGCTGAACATTAGAATCACCAGGAGAGCTTTTAAAAAATGCCATTGCCCATGTCGCAACTGTTGGTATTTTTCTAAAAGTATCCCAGGAGATTCTAATGTGCAGCCAGGCTTGAAAAGCACAGTACCAGAAGATTCTTTGGAGATACATAAGTTATATAGGGAGAAGTTTGAATAATAATATTTGAGACATATTTTCCTCATGACTTATTTTATTTGAGCCTCTTAAATAACACGTTTAATACTATGTAACATATTCTCCTCAAAATCAACTTAAATTTAACAACTATTAGGAACCCACTGTAAGCTAGTTAATGACTCTCTACTAGATGCTGTAAGTTTATGTGAAGGAGAGAAAAGCTTATCTCAAGCACAGTAGGATTTACCAGAAAGCAAATGAATTAGATATTAGGGCCTTCATTTGCACAGACATACGGGTGGGGCTTAGCAGTGTGTTGACACGATCATATAGTTTTGAAAAATCAGCAAAGTAAAATTGGCCATAGTTTTACTACTGCTGTTTCTTTCCCCTCAGACTTTCCCATCATACGTCTCCCTGTGCCTGGTGGTGTCAGAGCCGTTAGGGACCCTTTTGCAGCAACGGGGAAGTTGAGTTGAACATATATTTAGTTTTGGTTTAGTAGAATATATTTATATGGTTTATTGCCATTTATGTGTAAAATTAATTTATTGCTAGCTGTTCTAATACAGGAATGGTTTACAGAAAAATTCCTATTGCCCGTGTACTCACTCACTCAGACTAGTGACATGAAATTTCAAGGCTGACAAAAAAACTCATCATGACATTGATGAAAAACTGGTTAATGAATGTTGTCAAAGCTAAGAGAATTTATTATTAGTCACTGCACATGAAAAATTTGAAATGACCTAAAGTCTTACAGCTCATCTCTGAAGAAACTTAATAGATGTTTTCACAAATTCAACAATTATTCCAATAATGTGTCTGACATTACGAATAATAATCTTTTAAGATGAGAGAAACTTTTCAAACCTTTCAGTGAGTATGGAGGCAAAATGTTTTTCTCCATAGAAAATAAATCTGCAAAATTGTTGTCAGATTCAAAGTTAAAGAATTCAGCCAAAAATCGTCTCGAAAAGTATTACAGGCATGTGTCATGAAGTCAGTTTTTATTCAATTAAGTTACTTGTTTTTTTTGATCTTACAATGTCTATGAACTTGGACAGATTTTTTTTTAAACTTTAATTTGTTGTGATGCTTTGTCTCATTATAAATAAATACAAGTATTCACTTTCACATACATTTATGTGTTTGTAATTTTCAATTTTTTTTCTTAAAAAAAACCCTCAAAACTTCAGCCCCCACCTATATCCACCCTTGCCTCAGTAAACTCACAGTGTTAGCCCATAATGCCTTGTCCTGAAAACCAGTCATATGGTTAAGATACCGCTCTCCTCCAAAATTAAAGCATTTGGTTGCTGAAGAAAAGAAGACAAAGAGTGGGAAGTAGATGCTAATGGCAGCGGGTAGACAGGTCAGTGGAAACACAATACAAAGATAGGGACTCTTTGGTCTGAAATGATGAGGAGCCACATTATTAAAATAGTCTTAACCGTATTACATATACACAGTGGGGAGCAGTTTCCAGAAATAAATCACATTGTAGTCGTATCACGCCTATATCAAATCCACAGAAAAGCCAACTATTCCAGCTAGGCAAAACAAATCGCAAAGATGGAAATCAGCAATTTGCATAGTCCAAGTCCTCCAGCTCTCCCTTCCAGCCCGTGAGCATCGGCCTCCATGGGGGCGTGATGTGGGACACCCAGGCGGCTGGAGCTTGGCTTTCAGGTTGCCAAGGGCCTTCCTTCTACAGTGTCTGCATCTTCCTAGGCTGCGCATGAGTCTGGTGTTTAAAGCTACATATGTTTTCAGATGACATGGAGCGTAAACAGAAACCCACTTCCTCCTCTGGCAATGCTGAGGATACTCAAATTTTGCCTTTTGTGTTGACTTTTCAGCCTGAAATTTTCAAGGATATAAAAATGTTGAAAGAATAGGACATGTATTCGGTATCTACAGCAAGTGTTCACATTTTGCCATATCTGTCTCATCTCTCAATCTCTCTATCCATCTCTGCATCCTTATTTTTATACGACTGTTACAAAGTTACAGACATGTCACTTCACCCCTAACACTTCAAAATGCAGCTCCTGAAATAAGGACTCACTCCTACATGACTGTGATAGCATTATCATGCCTTACAAAGGTTAACAGTAACTTCCTAAGATGATTTCACGTGATCTATATTCAAATTTTCTCAAGCGTTCCTAGCATAACTTTTAGAGCTAGGTTCCCACCCCCCAAATTAAAATGTAACCAAGTTTCATACAGTGCATTTAATTGATATGCCCCTTTATTCTTTTCCCCTATTATGATTTTGACTGTTTAAGGGACCAGGCTCAATATCTTATAGAATATCCCACATGCTGAATTGATCTGATTGTTTCTTAATACTAATTAATTTGGTCTGTTGTCCCTGATTTTCCCGTGACCAGGATGTTAGATCTATATGCTTGATTAGATACAAGAATACTTCACCCTCATATACTGTTAGTGGGAATGTAGATTGGTGCCGCCTCTATGGAAGGCAGTGTGGAGGTTCCTCAAAAAATTACAAATAGAATTACCGTATGACCCAGCAATCCCTCTCCTAGGTATCTACCCAAAAAATCTGAAAACATCTATCCATAAAGACACGTGTGCTCCAATGTTCATTGCAGCTTTGTTTACAGTGGCCAAGACATGGAAACTACCCAAATGTCCTTCGATAGATGAATGGATAAAGAAGTTGTGGTATATATACACCATGGAATACTATTCGGCAGTAAGAAAAGATGAAATAGGACCATTTGTGACAACATGGATGCATCTTGAGAATATAATGCTAAGCAAAATAAGTCAGACAGAAAAAGCAGAAAATCATATGATTTCACTGATATGTGGTATATAAACCAAAAACAACAAAAGAACAAGACAAACAAATGAGAAACAAAAACTCATAGACACAGACAATAGTTTAGTGGTTACCAGAGGGTAAGGGGGGTGGGAGGTGGGAGATGAGGGTAAGGGGGATCAAATATATGGTGATAGAAGGAGAACTGACTCTGGGTGGTGAACACACAATGGGATTTATAGATGATGTAATACAGAATTGCACACCTGAAATCTATGTAACTTTACTAACAATTTTAATTAAAAATAAATAAATAAATAAACTTTAATTTAAAAAAAAAAGAATACTTCATAGGTGACTCTAAATACTGACTTGGGAATTTAAATGCATAAGACGCAACTTTATCATATTATTAATTCATCCTAAATAGAACCCTGAAATACCTATCCAGGAATTTCTGTGTTTACAGGGAAAGATACTAAGGCTGGGATGACTAAATGACTTGCCTAACATCACACAACTATGAAACAATTTAAGGTCACAAAGAATCTGAATAACATGACTCAACATTTGTGTTAACCAGCCTTATACAGTTAAAATGGGTACTTTCCTGAAGCTTGAGAAAGGACATATTGGAAGAAATAGAGATCTGTGTTCTATTATCAAGACATAATTCAGGTAGAAAATACAACTGAATTTGAGAAAAATTCATAAACAATAGCATGATAAGATAACTATAACTTCACACTGCTATAGGGTGATGGTGTATAAATTGAACTCAACGGAGCCGTAAACCCTGACAGTCAGCCGTGACAGTTCCCTCCCTCTTATGTCCATGTCCAAGCTTGGTTGATTCTACCTCCCAAAATAAATCTGAATTCAGTCCTCTTTTCTCCATATCCCCTGTCACCGCCCTCATCCAAACTTCCATCTTCTCTCACTGGGACAATTACAGTGTTTCTTGCAGGTTGCCCTGTATCTCTTTGAAACTTTTGGTTCCCTTCAATTATTCTCCACAAAGCTACAAGAAAAATCTTTTTAAAATAGCAAATATGATCGTGCTACACTTTTCCTTAGTCCCACATACAGCTTAAAACTCTTGGATGGCCTCCCGTGGTACTCATCATATAGTCTACAAGTGCTAATATGGCTGATAAGGTTCAGCATTGTGTGACCTGTGTCTCCCTCTCAGTCAGTTTTATGTCCTTTTCTCTCCCCATCTTTTATACAAATGACTAGCCTTCTCTGGGGAAAGAAAGCATCATGCTCTATGTTGCCTTTGGACAATTATTCAACTTGTTCCCTCTGTCTGTGATGGTTTCCCCTTAGCTCCACTGCATAGCATCCACACCAAGCAATTTTCTAGTTCTTCAGTTCTCCAGTCAAATGTCTCTTCCTCAAGGAGGAAATCCTTCCTGACTTTACAGACCCACCTGGGACCACAATTACCCACAATCATCATGCCCCGTACTTTACTTGCATAGGTCTTACCATCACTTGTAATTTATATTTAGCATTGTTATTCCCCTCACCAGACTGAAAGCTCCATGAGCATTGATGTGATGTGATTTCAATCACGGATTTAGCCCCTAGAAGGGGCTCACTAAGTTGCTATGAATGTTATTCTTGAAAAATCAAGGGAGCTTACGTCCCTAAATGCTTAAGGTTGGACACACACACACACACACACTACTGCAAAGGATGCTGAAACCATAGCTTAGAAGCCTGGGCCATAACATGGGCAGGGCCCTGCCATTATGGGGTGCTCCCATGCATGTGCAGGACAAACGCAATACAAGCAAGAGGCCTAGAATTAAGAAAATACCTTAAAAACCTCAAAATCCTTCAAAATCTTAAAACCGTTCAATAACCATGCCAAAACGTCACCACATCTTGACCAGTAAAGAGAAAATAATTAAGAGTGAGCCACCTATTCTCTAGTCCCAGAGGACCAGTTGTCCCCACCCTTGTTTGAGGCCAACCCCTCCTCCTGCTCTCCTAATCCAATTCCCTTCCATCCTCCTCAATTTCTCTCCAGATTACTCTCTTTTTCTTATGTCTTCAATCTCTTCCTCTGACTATGAACATGTTCAAGCTTCTGTCTTTGAAATATAAAACTCACCCTTGACCCTGCCTCCTTCTCTAGTTTGACCCTTTTTGTTGACGCTCATCATCCCGACTTCCTCACCTTCCATTGCTCCCAGTGTTCTGGCTCCTGTCCCTACTGTTTCATCAGAACTGCTTCTATCAAATTCAGCAATGAGCTCCATATTTTAAAAACTTGAAGGGACGCTTATTACCATCTTACAGAATGAGCTACTCTGCTGCATCTGGCAATGGTGTTGACTGAGCAATTTGAAATTCTTTCTTTGGTACTTGTGGCCACAGTCTCTCTGGGTTCCCCTGCACCGCTTATTTCAATCTCCTAGAGAGAGCCTCATTCTCACATTGGCCCAATTAAAAATGGTAGTCCTTGCAGTTCAAGGAGTTATTTTCACTCTCCTCAACTTCGACCACCTATATATTAATAACTTTCCACTAATACTTCTCCAAAAGTGTTGACTGCTAATTCCCCTCTTGAAAGTCTCAGAGGCATTTCAAAATTAGCATGCCCTGAACTGAACTCACCTTCTGCTCCCACCTTTGAATTCTCCTTTGATTTTTCTCACTTAGGTCTTTGTAACCACACCACATACTTGAAACAAAGTACCTATTTAATGGTTTAATTCACTCAAAACAGAACTGGGAGAGCGTAGTAACTTAGGGTGCAAAACTGACTGCAAACATGGAAAACCCTAGTATTTGTTGAGGCACTATATAGATAATGTTGATCTTGGATGATCTATTTAATCCTCACAGGTCTATGAATGCATAATTGCCTCTGTTTTACATGCGAGGAAGCTAATACTCTGAGAAGTTAAGGTACAGGCCAAGGTCACCAACCAACCAGTAAGTGGCGGAACAGAATCTAAATCTAGTCCCCTCTTCCTTAAATGCCCTTGAGCATTCCATTCTCTGCTACTGTCACCTAATTATAAACTGAAAACTTGTGCCCTGCTATCTGCATGCTCTATGCCCTCTCCTTCTCTATGCTTCCCACACAGTCCCAAGGCACCCGTCTTTTTGTGGGTTTGGAAGGTATGCAGCATTTTCATCTTATTTGGTTTCAAGCATCAGTGTATGATCTGTAAAACAGAAAGTTCCTCTAAAAGGAAAAAAAATTGGAAGGCTTCCTGACCTGCGTGGGGAGCTGAGAGGAGAGTTTCAGTGGTCTGAATCACACCAAACAATAAGTCTAGAGATGGTGTGTGCTCCATTTTCCTTCCAGACAATGTCAAGTTCATTCTGCAAGTGAGGGTAAGCTAGCAAAGGAGTGAAAGACAGAAGAGAGAATTGAGACAGCAGAAAGAGAAGAACATAAAAAGTTTCCTTTAAAGAATCCCTTCCAGCACCTTCTACCTTTTTAAATTAGTATTAACGGTTTTCCTTTCTAATTTGAAAATTATCAAGCTGAGAGGCAAAGGTCAAGAGGAAACTGTATTGCATGCTTCTTCAAGAGTGCTTGCATGCTCAAGAGATAACTTTTGTTGTTTATGTTCCCTTACGTTTATTACTTGTTCAATGCAACCTAAGTCCACACACTCACACTTTTTTAATGAATTGCCCATTTTTTTCTGACTTTTCATTATGAATTAAAAACTTTCTTATTTGAGAGTTTTCTTAGCATCACCCTAGTTTCCAAATAGGATTGCTTCAGGGGAAATTTTCCTAAATGTTCAAGCCATTTCTCTGGCATGGGCCCTGCTCCATGTATCCCACATTCTACTGAAAAAAAGACAAAAAAAGGAAACAAGGATAAGCAAATAAAAGGTATAAGTGCTATGGAAGAAAAGAAAAGGATGATCTCTCCAGAAGAGGTGTGATTTATCTGTATACTCGTATGAATTATCCCACTTTATGGAAAGTGAATGGTTGATAGTTAATATCAGGTTCAAACTTTTAATTTGTTGTATCTTAAATCTCACTCTCAATTCTTGTTAATTTCAAGAATGCCGGGGCCTTGAGCTCTTGATAATCTTCTCTTTCTTGTATCCTTAACCTCTCTTCCCTACTGGGGCCCTCTTGACAGCACTTACATTTATGTCATTCTCTCTTATCTTAAAAACAAGTGAGCAAATAAACACAACCTACGTTGACCTTGAGTTATCTCCTGCTTTTCCTCTTCAACCAAACATAAAACTGTGCTCACTCTGTCTCATTTTATACCTCCCATTTACTTCTGAATTCGCTGAAATCTGACTACTAAAATAATTCCCTTCAAGGTCATCAAACACCTCCTCACTCTCGTTGCCAAATCCTTAGGACACTGTCCACCTGGACAGTTTTGATTCTATTTTTGCAACATTAGACCTTCTGGATCACTCCTGTCCTTTTGATTCTCTCTTCCTGGGTTTCTGTAATACCACACTCTTCTTCCCTCTTCCACCCCCAGTCTGTCTCTATTCCTTCTCAGTCACCCTTTTCCTCTGCATGGATCTGAAATACTAATGTTTACCAGATTCCTTCCCAGGCCCCCTTATCTTCTCATGCTACACGATTTACCTAACAGATTCTTCCACTCCCCTGGCTTCAGGAACTCCATAAATGTGGATGTCTCCCCAGTCTGCATCTCTGGGTCTTGCTTTTTGAGTCAGAAGAAGCCCTGAGGTTGAATCCTTGTTGTGCCATTTATTAGCTGTCCAGTTTGAGCACATCACAAAGTCTTACTGCCCCCATCCTCTCATCGTAAGTGCAGACATAACAACAAAACCTCAGTTGTAAGGTTGTTGTAAGACCCATCAGAATTAGATACTTAGCCTTTCCTCAGGAGGTCTGTCCAGATCATCTGTCTGGATCTTTCTCGACTTTAAGCTCAATAACTCAATGATAGAAGTAGAATGAGTAAATAAAGACTTGTGACAATGCCCTTGTATTAGTCAAGGGATCTTTTGCTAATGTCCCCTCAAAAAGAGGCACCCGCCATGTTGAATGTCTAAAGTAAGTCTTGTCTAAGTCCACCACAGAAAAGGAAAAAAATTTCCCACCTTACTGATTGGAAAGGAGTATAATGGGTCCATGAATTATGCTCACATCATGACAATACTAGGTAGGATGAAAACCACTGCAAATGCCAGCCCCCCTTGGGTGCTTCTAAAATAGAAAGAGCCATCATTTCCTTTAAAAGAGCAGTGCTGAAATAATGTACGTGTTTTAGAAAGAGATGATGTTGGGGAAAGAGTAAGAAATATTAATCACAACTCTTGGATCCATTTTAGTCATATTATATTCAGGTCAAAATGGTCCGATCTCAGAGATAGCCCAAAGAATGTTGCATGGCAGAGTTTTATTCTACACTGTCCAAAAGGTATTCAGCCATTCATCCATTCAGAAGCTTCCAGAAATTACTTGTTGAGTGACTGCCATGTTCCAGGCACTGTGCTTAACACTTGTGATAAAGTGACAAACAAGAGAGACATGATCCCCATTCTCCAGAATCTCCCTTCTGGTGGGAAGAGATCTAAAATTTACAAGGAAGGCATGAACACCGAGAAGAAGCCAGCGACACCCACAGCTCGGAGAGGCACATCCCAGACAGAGAGAGCCAAAGCTGGAGGCAGGAAGGAATAGAAAGGGGACGGTGTGCCAGGAGCAGCCTGAGGGAGAGGGAAGGTGGACTAGGAAGAGATAAAAATGGTAGGCGGGACCAGCGCATAAAGGTCCTTAGGACTTTACTGAGCACCTATTACCATGCAAGGCATTTGTCAAGGACCAGAGAAATTTGTGCTGTTTCTACCACTTTCCATAGTCATTTCTAAACAGTAAGTCAAGAAATCAATTTAGTGGATTGGATCAACACTGTTTAATGACATAATAGAATACACCAGAATACAAAATATCAGAGTGCATTGCACATAGTCAGGATGGATAAGTATTATGTGTGTAACCTCCATGTCACTTTTGTGTGCACGCATACGTACACGTGCCCTAGTTTGGGGTTTCTCAACCTCAGCATTATTGACATTCTGAGCTTGATGATCCTTTGCTGTGAGGGACCCTCTTGTGCACTGTAAGATGTTTAGCAGCAGCTCTGGTCTCTACCAAATGCTCGTAGTGCCCCCACACATACTCAGTTAGGACAATCACAAATGTCTCCAGACATTGCCAAATATATCCTGCTGAGCAAAATCTCCCCCAGTTGTGTTAGCTGTAAAATTTTTCTGACAATGGATCATGGTCTCTAAATTCTCAAAGCAAACTACAACATGAGATTTTATATTCTCTCATCTCCTTCTCCACCCTTTTCCTCCTTCTGTGCCCCACTATTTTCTTACCTCCGCTTCCCACCCTTCCTCTCCTTCCGTCTCATCTACAGTCTCCTCTTCTCGTTTCATGTTTTCCACCTCAATCCATTCTCACTTACCTCCTCTTTCCCCCAAATCAAGACCAAACCAACTCTCTAAATAACATTTCGGAAATTTGTGGTCATTATCCTTATAGACAAGGCCCCGTGGGAGAGGTGGCAGCATCTTGCAAAGGCAGCAGACACCTAACACACTGTACTGGCTTAATGAGTGCCAAACAGGTGTGTGCTTCTGCATTTAGTACCTCTCTCTATCTTTTATTTTTCTCCCGATCGTTCTTTATGAATTACTTATGTATATTCAGAAACTAGAGGTGGTAGAACAAAACCTCATCTTAAAGCAAAGCCTTTGGAGAGGAAGGAGTGGGTGTAGTAATCAAGACGACATTTTAAAATATATGCTAGACAACAGGGGCTAGCAGCAGTGGGGAGCGGAATGACTGAACAACAGAACAGGTCTTTTCCATCCCTAATTTCTTTACTTCCCTTGCTCTGTGATGCCTCTCTGCTCCCTGCTGTGTGCATCTGCTGTCTGTCTCACACTCGCCCCACTCCCCCTGCAACTCCCCTGCTGCTCCCCCTGCAGAGGACGTTCTCTGTTACTGACACCTCCTCCCTCTCCCCCACAAGGCCGCCAATGTCTCCCCTGCTGTGTGCATCCACCAAGACTCTCTCTCCTCTCCTGCTGTTCCTGTGTCCACCATCACTCTCCCCTTCCACAAGCCCTCATCTTGGGTCCTTTTATATAAGCTAGATTGTTTTCATTTTTCAGTCTCAATGCACACTCTTCCCTTTCCAGTTCTCCTCGGAAGGAAGTTCTCTCCACCTTTCTCTCTTTATTCCCCATAATCATACACAAACACATGCAGACAAATTCCGCCTCACCCTAAATATTCTGCAAATATGCTAGTGGAAAATAGACTGAAATGAACATTCTTTTTCCAAGAGCTTGTGAAAAATGCAACTCTGTTGAAACTTGATTGCTTTCCATGTGCTTACTGGTGCATCTCCAGCAGAACATGGATTTCTAGGAGGATGCAGGTCACACCTCCACAGACCTGGGTGCTCCGGGTGGCCAATCAGTAATTTTTAAAAGGACATATCACTAGCAATACAGAGGGCACAAGCATCTAAGATTCTTCAGTTAAACTCCTGAACATTTGTAAATGCTGAATTTTCTTCCTCTTTCTCCCACGGCTCTGACAAATATACCATTAGGCAGACTTCATTGTGTTTCTTCTGCTCATTTGCCTGTGGGAGAACAGAAAGTCTTTCAAACAGACCATACATGTAGCTGTGAGGCCTCTACATTTGTCCACCAGGACCCACCAGACAACAATAAAACCACCGTGTATTTGTGTAGACTTTTTGGAACATTTGCACCCATAATTTCCTAAGCAGCTTATAACAAGCCCAGGAGGAAGGAAGAGAAGGACAAAAAAGAAAGAAAGAAAGAAAAAAAAAAACAGCTTTAAATGACTACTACAAGTAGGCACCCTTAAAGGTTTTTCTATACATAGTCTCTAACTCTTTAGGGCAGCCATATAGAGCTGCTATGATGACTCATGCTCAGAAAGATGAGAAAATTGGGCAGCTGGTACATGGTAGAGTCTGGTTCATTCACTCATCTAGTCAACAGCTTTTTTATTTTGAAGCTTGACTGTTAGCCAGGCACTGTTCCAGGCCTGAATTTCATGGAATTTCTTTGATAAGGGCATAACAAATTTGATACACACATACACAACCTGCATTCCTAGCAGTGACAAGGGAAAGAGAACTAACACCATCCACATTATGTCCAAAAAGCCCAGGCCTATAATGGCATGAAGAGCACAAAGAAATACGTAGCGTAGGTTTAAAGGGTTCTCTCAGAAATCACTGTCTTGAGTTTTCTGCATTATGTGCCAGGAATAGCCTCCTTCATGAAAGAATAACTTTCTAAGCCCCTGTTGAATTAGTCTCGGAGGAGAAAAGCCTTAAAATAATGACCCAGGCTCAGAGTATAGATGCAAAATTGATTGTCTGACCTGCTCAGCTGGGCCACCTGGCCAACTCATGCATACGTACGTGAGAAGCCATATATCCCGGGCTGCATATGCCCCCTGAATGGTCGCCCGTGACCTGTAATAACATTTCTATTAGGACATACACAGCCCTTATCTGTGCTTTCCACTTCCCAGTATTTATGCCTTTCTCTTCTTTCCGAAAAAAAAAAAAAGTGAGACTGAGATAGCGGTCTTTCTATTATGGGGAAGGAAATGTCCCTCAAGCTGGGAAGAGCAGAGCATTCCACATTCACCACTTTGAAAGCGCAGAGGCTGTGCTCCTGTGTCCTCCCACTGAGTCCCCACGAGCAGAGCATTGCCAAAGGGAGTCAACAGCCTTTGGATCCTATAAAGAAGCTACTCATAACTGCTAATGTGGAGCAGGATAATGAAAGGAGGCCAGGAAGTGCTCGGCAAAGTGATAATAGGGAAATTATGACATCTGTGGCCCCATTTGGTCTCTAGGCAATAAAGCGCACAGCCCAAATAACTCTCCCATTTCCCCAGAACTGTGAGAAACAGGGCTTGTCCCACTAATAGGAAAGGCTTGGAAAATAATATATGAGGACCCATGCTCCAGCCCATACTTAAGTCTACCTGCCATCATCTCCCCTCACCCTCTACAGGATGAGCTCCAGCACAATTACAGACCACCATTTCACAGTCCACACTTCGCTATATTCACCTGCTTCTACGGCCCTTTACAACCATATGCAGTGCAAGATAGTTTTTATTCCTCTAAGATCTAACTTAAAAGAAGAGGGCTGCTCTCTTTAAAATCACATCGCAAATGCTCACCTGAGCTTTGCAAGAGTCTAATGTTTGTACCGCCCCCTTCTGACCTAGCCCCAGGTTGTGGTAGTTTTCCTCTATTGTGAGAGGAGAGGAGCCTCCCAGCTCAGAATGAACAAGTTAAACACAGACAACAGAGATACCATCTTGGGAGGGCAATGGGAGGAACCTCACACACTGCAAGCAATCTTACTTCTACAGTTTCACAGAACTGAAATGAAAGCCTCTCCCCCCCACCCCTCCCCCCATTTCTTTTAAAGAGTGAAATTCAAATACAAAGACTTGAGATGTTAGGGTGGGGACCTGGTGAAGAAGTCAATCATTTTAGCACGAACATGTGTAACCAACTCTTTGTTCAAAAAGATTAAAACAAGAGTAATACAGAGTGTGTAGTAATCTACTGTCATGACATCCCTTCAAATGCATGCTGGGAACATATTTCTTGCATTAATGAGAATCAGGATTGTTGTCTGATAATTCCTCATTTCAGTCATGTCTAAATATGTAACTAATCAGCTAACCCAATCATAATATTTCTTCAACCACGATCTGAATTTTATTTTAACCAGCCACTGAAGAAGAGACAATAATCCAATGTGAAGGTAATGTGCCTTTAAAACAAAATTCAAGTTTTGAATGGTTTGTCCTACAAATTGACAGGAGGTGTCATTTGAAGAGTGACACGCACTTTGGAACACAAGTACACTCATTCTCAGATTCAATATAAAATGTAATTCTCACAGAAACACTGTCCAGAAAGCTAATAAGAGGACATGTAAGATTTTATTTTATTGTGCGCGCACACACACACACACACACACACACACACACACACCACCTTTATTTACAAGCTATTCTATCACAGATGCTGGGGTAATTTGTACATAACCAATCCAAACAAAGCAGTGTGGGAAAGGATTTACTGAGCCGAACACATAAAAACAATCACAATACAATTCCATATTTCTAAACTAGGAAAAGAGACACAAATATATACAACTCACACCCACCCAATAAAAGCTTGCTAGCTAAAAGAACCAGGGTAAAAGCAAAAGGAAGAGAGGAGGCAGAAGACAAGGTATGAAATTACTGAATTGTCTGAATGACAACAGCCATTTTATCTAACGTGTTATCAGGAACAATTTCATAACTGACGAAGATTTTACTGGGGCCCTCTTACCCTGCAAAAAGATCCTGGGGTTTATGAAGAGAAGCATTCCAATAATGATAACCCTATCCTCCATGCACCTTCCATTCCAGCTCTTATTTATATGATGGTGTTATCTATGGTCTCTGAATGCTCAGTCTCCGAAGTGGATGGGGAGATGGACAGCAGAAGGCCAGATTCGGAAGACAAGTTCTACCTTCGAATAAGCATTAGGGATTCAATCACTAGATGTCTCAGATTAAGAAACAAAGAGAAAAAGGCCAATTGCAGTGGGAGTTGGGGAATAAAATGGGTGACCATAGAATAGATAAAGTAATAATTTCTTAAGAGAAAGGAAGAATGACAAACTGTTAGTCTAACTAAATGCTAGCCAGATCTGTGGACATATGCAAAGAGAATATGTAAGAACAGACCATAGATACAAATTGGTAGTCTGAGAGCTGGATTCAGTCTGCAAACATATTTTGTTTGGCCTACACAATTTATTTCGCTTTAAATTCTGCAGTGTGGTAAGTGACGCTGGGCTCAGCTGGGTGGATCTTGTAGTCTTGGCTGAGCTTCCTTCTCTACCAGCAGTCATCTCCAGGTTGGGTTGGTGGCTTTGCTGATATTAGCTGGGCACTGTCACATCTCTAGACTAGGACAACTGAGCACACCCCATGTGGTCTTTCAGCCTCCAGTGGCTAGCCTGGGCTTGTTCATATGGCAGCTGGGCAGAGTTCCAGGAAAGTAAGAAGAAGCACACAAGAACTGTCACCTTGTCACTTTCACGGCATTCTATTTCCAAAGTAATTCATGAGTCCAAGCTCAGTTTAAAGGGTAGAAAAATAGATTTCAGCTCTTCATGGGAGAAGTTACAAAGTCCCATTGCATAGGAGAGTGGATATTGGAAGGCATGGGTAATTGCAGCCATTTTTACATGCACTGTCCCACATCTGGTGACTAAGCCTGCATTTCTGAGTGGCAATAATCCTCTGGATCCAAGTTATGGCTGCACATTCCAGGTAACTATGCCCACCAAGGTTCCTGGCACTCCTTATTACCTTCCTCTTATTACAACCAGCCTACCTGACTCATTTACATTTCCTGCTTGTCCCCTATTATGTTCTCACTTTATTAAGGCAATAGAAGGGAAGAAAGTGAGCTAATAAATTGTTCCCAGCATATTAGAGATCTATCCTTTCAACGTATCTCCTTCTTTTTCCCTCATAACAGAAAATCTTTCCTTTCATGATCGTCTCTTTTGATTCCACTTATTTTAATACTGCTAATAAATTCTGACATTTAATAAAAATTGATACCATTTCTGGACAAAATTGTCCACAAAGATTCCTTTAAAGCATTATGGCCTAGTTATGGCAAGTAAGGACCTCAAAGTCAAAAAGGTATGGCTGATTACTCCTACCATAGCACGTATCTGTCCACCGATGATGAGTAGAAAGGCTAAGTACATTTCAAAACAGTTTTCAAAATCTCTGGACCAGAAAGAGAAATTATTCAGGTCATAACCATCCTCCCTTTCTTCCACTGCCAGTTTTTTCACCAGTGATTCCAGGCGAGGGAAACCATTCCTGCTGTATCTGTGATCTGGCCATGGAATTCCCTCCCCAATTCAATTTCTTTCTCCTCTGCTCCTCTCACCTCCAAATGAGGAAATCGTACTCATCTTTCAGATTCAGTTCCAAGGCCATCGGAACCTCCCCTGATTTTGGCCTTTCCTGTGCCTTGTGCCTTATACCTTGACATCGGCCATTATGCCTACATGTGTAGTTTAAGTACCATCTCCCCCTCACTTCACTTACCACCCGGGAAATTTCAGTTGTCATTGTACCCTTCTCATGGGTAGGATAACACTTTCCATGTTGTAGACTCTGAAACACTTGTCAGAGGAATACGTGAACACATAGTTTCAATCTTGGTTTAATAACAAGGAATATATCCAACTTTACATTAATTTCCATGGTACCTTCATCTGTTTCAAAATGCTGGCATGTGAATTATCTAATTTTATTCACCTTAGCAATCATGAAGCTTCAGTAAGAAGATTATTATCCCATTTTTGGATTAGCCAATAGAGGACTAGGGTAGTTAAATGATTTGTCTAAAGTCACCAGGTAATGATTGGACTAAGATAAAAATCCATATCTCCTGGCTATTAGTTTAATGTTCTTTTTTGTCCCTCATGGACTCAGTACTAGCACTCTAATTTTAAAATTAAATATAAACTATATGTATTTGATGGGGCAGGAGGGGCTTCCAAGATGTCAAAGGTTATTAGGAAATCCCAGTGCCTCAAATATGAGATGTTGCTTCAGGCTGGCTACAGGTATTCACACGAGCTAGTAATGAACATAGTCAAAGGTCCTCCCTAAGTAGAGATGCCCACTAATAATTAATTTTAATGAACTAGAAAAGGAAAGTTGCCAGTTCCCAATCTAGTTTCCTCCTGGCCTCCATTAACCTAACGATTTTTCCTAGCTAAGACAGATAACAAAATAACCAAAGTTTATATACAGCCCTTTATCATACTTTCATTTGAATGGCATCTCAGAATAACCTTCAGGAGGTTGTTGTCATTCCTATTTTATAGATGAAGCAGCCAAGGCTCAAACGTGACATGACTTGGCCCAAAGTCACAGCAGAGTCAGCACTAGAACGCAAGGGTTAATGCAATTGGGTGCTGCCTACCCATTGGCTGTGGAATACTTTCTAATATTCTTCTTGATGAAGATCTCAAGGTAATTCTAGAACATTCTATAGGGAATGAGCTCATTCTTCTTTGCTCTTCCTCCTCTCACTATGTCTTCTGTAGTCATTGGTGGCTTGATGCCAACTTCACTCCCTTGGCCAAGCAGACAGGTGAGTGAGGCCCTCAGTCACAGTGTCTTGGGAGTCAGCTATGTGGGTCTGAACTGTATGAGTTGGGTAAATTCGTTTTCTTTATCTATAGAGTGAAGTTGATAAGTGTAAGTACTCCCTGGGGTAGTTCTGGGAATTAAATAAAGTCATTGTCATAAATGGTTTGGTACAGTGCCTGGTGTATAGTAAGTTGTAAATAATATTGATGATGATGACCATGATAATAAAAATATTATTGATGCATCCATAGGAAACTACTAACTTATTAGCTTTCACACTAAACAATTTCGAAGAAAAGCATTTCTGTGAAAAATGGTATGTATCAGTCATCCCATTTGTTTGTATAAACCATAAAATGGTTGCTTAAGGTAGATTGGGACATTCATGGTGTGTGAATAGGTATCCCTAACTCATTTATTCATTTATTCAACATATATGTTAGGAACCGATGATGCAAACATGAATAAGACATATTCAAAAAACACATATTCAAAAAGCATACGATTTCAAATAGAAAATATTTGGCACAGGGTAATACATAACATTTATTAAACACATAATAAATGTTCCAAGAACTTCACACATATTAAACCATTTAACACAAAGAAATTCTCCAGATTTGGCCAATTGTTATCCCCATTTTACAGAGTTCGAGGAAACTGAGACATATGGCAACTTACTTGAGATCGCACAGCTATCAAAGTGGCAAAACAGACACAAACCCAGGGACTCTGACTACAAAGCCCGAACAACACTTTTTAAAGTAGTTAAACAAGGAGGCCATTAGACTCAGGTGGCTCTAATGACTTGGCAGCCTACATAAGCAAACCAAAACCTAAGCCTGTAAATGCCTCAGGGTTACAAAATCAAAACACTAAGGACAGCCAATCACAAATAGTCAACTCATCTTTAATTAAGCTATAGCCAAACAATAATTTCCTTACTTTGTTTCTGCCTTTTCCCTATAGAAGTCTCTCCCAGAGCTTTGTTGGTGGGGTGCTCCTAAACCACTTCTTGTTTATGAGGGTCAACACACAACAGACATTCCAGGTGATCAAGAGGGAAAGAGCATTTCAGGGGAAAGTTACAGCATCTGCAAAGATTCAAAGCTCCCATGGAAAAATATATCCAGGTTTCCAACCTGAGAGAATTGCAACATTTCCCTTGATTTAAAATGAAGTCGGGGGTCCTGCTTCCAAAATAGAGTCAGGGATTCCCCTATCAAAAGGAGGCCAAGGATCCTCCCATCTGTCTAATTCTCTCTAACCAGGAGGACCTCGCAGAGCCTACTGTCCTACATAGTACTCTGGGCTCAGTGTGTATTAATATGTGCTGAATGAATAAATAAGCCCCTTCTCCCAACTGGACAGGAGCAGGACCTCTAAAGTTAGAATGTGTGGCAAAAGGAGATAATTGTGGGGATAGGAGATGGGTAAAGAGTGATAGGGGAAAAAGTGGAAACTCTAGTAGCCAGGATCCCCTTGATCCAAAGTGTTACTGGAACGTGTTCGTCTCCCAAGTATCTCTCCTGGACCCAGGGAAAGCCAGATTACTTTACTTTGTCATTCTACTCCACTTGTCACTAAAGATTTTTTTTTTTTTTTTTTTAATCTTTTACAGTGAAGGTCAAGGAAAGTGGGGGAAAAAAGTTCTGCATTCTCCAAAGCACACTCCAGGACCACTTCAGCCATTTACACCAGCCCCAGGAGGAGGCTTCACTTTTAAATGAAGAAGAGAGAAATAAAGCCACATGGATGCTGGTCCTAAATTTTGGAGCTTTCAAACAACTGTTGGAATATACGTCTACATTTCAAAGGAAAACCAGACTCAGACTCTCTGAGTATTTGTAAGAAGATCTGAGTTAAGGACGTTAGGACAGAATCTGGATTATTGGGAGAGAGTTCAGTCCACAGAAAGAATGGGAGAACACCTGGCCAAGGAAACCTTTGGAAATATTGAAAATAGCCCACCAGGCTCTGTGACTGCATTTGTGGACCCCTAGCGGTTAAGGAAAGTGAAATGGAGACTATCTTCCTAGGGTGAACGCCTCAGCAGATGCCAGCCAGGGAAAATAATGGCACCAGTCAAAAATCCTGTCTCCTCCTCCAGTCAATGTTTTCCATAGCTCCTAGAACCTCAGCGAGTACACCCAGAACAGACAACCAGGGTCGCTGCACATGGTTGTGGAGACTGTGGCTTTATGGGTAGCCCAAGACAACCCTGGGGTAACTCTTACTGTCAGGGATTATGCTTCTGCTCCAAATAGAAATCAAGTTCAGTTATAGAGAAATAAGCATAAGTTATTTGTACACTGAAAATTTGCACCAAGATTCATCCCTATTGCTTGTCTTCCCTATTATAACAGCCTGAGTTTGACCACAGAACTTAACCCTCCTTCCACCTTAATATCCTGCCTATCGCCAAGTATAGTCACTTCTGAAATATTTGTTTGGAGTCACAGTAACCTCTCCGTTCTCTCTGATAAGTTGTCTTGCCCCTAAACTGTTACAATCCATGTCACTAGAGATATTTATTTAAAATGCAGGTTCTTGGGCCCAGGAATAAGTCTCATCAAGTCCAAATCAGTGGGTGGGTACTTCATACCACAGTCCATACGCATTCTATAGTTACCTCTTAGACAATCATTTTGGTTTCCTAGCTAGAGATTTTCTTTCTTATGGGTAAGAACTACACACAGACATTTTTAACCTAGAAAAGAGAAAAAGACATAGGCAAATTATGTGCCAACCTCCCTGCTAGAGGGGTTCCAACACATGTTCTGATCCAGTTCTGACAAAAGCCCTTCAAAGTAGTAGGTCAAAGCATAATTTTGGAAATATGAAAAACACAATTCTTATATAAATATATAATAAGCATATGTGAAATTTTATTTAGCTCATTTTCAAGGAAACAAGTTGGATAGCAAACTCAGTTCAAAAAATTTGTGAAAAACAAGAATTATGGTCAGTGAGATGCTGGGGTAAGACATAGGGGAAGGAAAGAAAAAGAAATGCTGAGAAAGTATTGCCAATGTGTTACAAAATAGTTAATAGTCTACTAATTTTAGGCAATAAAACTACACTTTCGGGGCTATCTTCTCTATTCGACAGAAATGTATTTTATCACATCTTATTAATTTTACAGAATTGGAAAACATCTGGACCCTAATCAATTGTGCAAATTTACATTTCCCTATATAGTCAGGTGACCTTTAGGTGGACTTTTTAGAAAAGGTTTTTAGCATGGCTTTCAGATCACTTTATCTTCTTTCTGCCTGATTTCCTGTTTGGGAAGTTTTTTATTAACAGTAGGTTTAATTTATGGCCATTTTACAGATGTGGAAACTGTAGTTCAGAGAAGTGAAGTCCCTTGCCAATGACCACAAATAAGAAGAAGCATATATTGTACTAAAGTTTGTCTAATTCCAAAGCCCAACTTTCTTCTACGATACTGTATAGCAAGGTACATAAAAGGTATTCAATAAATAGGTCTAAATTGATTGACACAAGAGTAGTATCCAAAGGCTCAGCTTATAAACTATGAGCCAAGTAACCCAGAATAGTTAATATCTGACCCAAAGTGCTTATTGGCAAAGCTTACACACACAGGAAAAGGGAATGTGAATGATGGCCCTTCAATTCCAGGTCAGATCCCACCTTTTAAAGAGGCAAGTGACTATCAGGATTGCCTTAGATGCCGCAGAGGTAGCACCTTAACTTTGTACCACTTGTTTTTAGATAATCATTCAACAAATATATTTGATCACCTACTGGATACTAGAAACCCTAGACCCACCAATTCAACAATTAATATTAAGATACTTTACGACATGTAAACATATTTTATTTTATTTTGAGAATTGTAAAATTTTATTTCAGATCACCAGAAATAACCTAGTATTAAGTAAAGACGTCACATGTTGAAGACTGAGAATTATCTTGATAGTTAGGAGTTCATGTTGACGTGCTTTTTTAACATTCTAGTAATTCCTCGCCTAATGAAGAGTGCCCTCAAAGGTGACATTTGGTAACTGGTGATGGAAGAGAAACGCTATAATTTTTCTCTTCAAGACAAATGCAGTGAGGTTTCATTTGGGAAGAGTCAAATACTTTTGCAGTAAGGAACTACTTTTCCTTTTTACATAACTTTAGCAAATCCATTACTTTCTTGTTATCGAACCCTAATTCTCATACTGATTTGAGTGGTTGTAGTACTGCTTCTGGACAGCAGAGGTCACTGTTAACAGGTACACCGGATTACCAAATTTTAATACATGAAAAAGAGCTGGAGGAGGAAGCAGTTTTTTCTAAACTGTGTACTCTGTGGTCATTGTACAAAATGACCAATAATCTTATACATCCTTAAAGACCCTTCCCACTTCTTCCCTACTACACATATACTGGAAAAAATTTCTCAGAAAGAAAGTGTTTACTAGTATTCCAATGGTATTTTACAGATAAAAAGATAGGAAACTGGTATACTAAGGAAGAGGCTATCAGTTGTCTAACTAATAATACATAAGTAACCAACAGATTATTCTCTGTAAAAACTGAAATAAAAAAGTTCTCATCTTTTCCTAGTGATTATCAGCCATCAAAATCAGAATTGTATTACAGAATAGCCACCTGGTCATTGATTTAGAAGCCACCCATTAGCCTGATAATACAACCAAGAGAACCCTAGCATTTGAGGTTCCCCACCTTTGGTTTGCCCAACTGCTGTTAATAAGACATTCAAAGCGTAAATAAAAGTTCAAGTCAAATGCACTACATTCAAAATAGCTCTTAACATGTGAAGACTGAAATGTTAGTGTCCAGGCCCTCGACCAGTGGTTAGCAAGCTTGAAGCTGCAGTAAAATCACCTGGAAGTTTTTGTTAAAACACAGATTGCAGGTCCCACCCCCAGAGTTTCTGATTCCGTTAAGTCTGGAGCACAGCCCAATACCTTGCATTCTAACTGGTTTTCAGGTAATGCTGCTGTTGGTGGTTTAGGGACCACATGTTGAGAACCACTGCTCTCCCCCCAAAGCTTAAATCACACAACCAGCACAACACCATGGCCAGATATAACAAAGAGGCATCATTCTAGAGCTCAATATTCTGGTTGGCTGGAACTCAATGGAATAACGTTGCTATTCTGTTGATACTTTAATCATGCTCCCTGTCATTCCACTATTTTTCTTCTGCCCTTATCTCCATGTTATTAAATGTTTTACTGATTATGTCACTACTTCTGATCAACCTGTCCGGCACCTCAATGTGTGTGCTGAGTCCTTTATCTCAAGTTAAACAGCTTTATGACAGAGTTAAGTCTTCTGGAACATTAAATTTAGAGCGACGGACAAAAATCACAAAGAGACAAAGACAGTAAGTAAAGCAGTGATCGTATGAGAAGTGTTTAGTTGACAACAGCCAGGAAAGGCCTCGCTAACCTGGATTTTCTAAATATAGAACTGTCGGCCTGTTGTTTTGCTGAATCATTAGCAGGCAGGCCAGAGCTTGACTGGGCATTAAATAGGATGCGGTAATAGGACCTAAACTTCCATGCTAATAGAGAGAGCTATCAGCAGTAAAAATATGGAGAGCGAATATTATGCAAAAGCCACAGCAAAATAGCACTGACTCATAAATTCATTTCTCAGTCTCCCAGAAATATCTATTAGTGCTTTTATCATTCCATTCATTGGGTCAGAGGGAGCCAGGTGAATAGCCAGAGCACAACGAAAGGGTCTTTTAGTGCCCTCATGAAAGAATTCGCCTCATTTCTCAGGGCTGTAAGTGAATGAAAATAAGAAATTACAATGGAAATCATACTGCAAACCTTACTCTGGGCTAGGTTACAATGAAGACTATAATAATACATAATAAATATGCAGCAAACCATGCCTGTTAAAGGAGATGCTTCTTCTGCCGGCACACAGTATACATCCATCATGGCTCGTACAATAGGCCAAGTGTGCGGAGCTACCAGCCAGTAATTACAGGCACGAGACTTTTCTGTGCATGGAGAAAAAGAAAGTAAAAGTGTCTTATACAACACAGGCCCACACAGCCTTGCTTGTATGCAAAACTGCCCTTTTACACACTGTCACCCTTGCCTGTTGATATGAATATTTATAAAGAAGCTTCAGGAACAACTTCATTTTAGATGGAGGCTGCAATCAAATAGGTTAGGCTTAAAAAGGGCCACGACTCCAGGATGTTAGGATGTCCAGGGCTACGATGACAGAGAGGCAAGATGAATTCTAACCGTAAGTTCAACATAGTACTTTAAAAATATTTTATTAATTCACTCCACCTACAGACTTCTTCAGGCAGAGAGAATTTGCATTTTAACTAATTCACATTGTGATAAATATCAGGAATGGAGAAGTGTGCCCCCATTAGCAATGAAAAAGCCTGGAGAAATTCCTGTCCCCTGGACTGTGGGGTGGTGCAGCATCCCAGGTCTATAATTGTCATGTGCTGTCAGCAGCTTGCTGCAAAGAACGGAGCATATGGCATCCTCCAAGGATTTCCTACCATTTTTTCTTTAACGTGTGAGTCCGTGGGTCACTTTCGCTCCTCTGTGGGATATTTCAAACAGCTGATCCCAACCAACTTGAAGGTGGGAAAAGCCCTTTGTCTTTCTTTCTATCCCACTGGCTTCATAGGGTTGCAGCATTCTGTCTGTGGCTAATTTAATCGTACCTAGCTAATTGGCCTCCCTACCTCTAAAATCAAGAAGGAAACCATTTGTTTCGTCCACAGGGCATCCCAGAACCACACAGGTAGAGTTATATTTTTATGTAACCGAGAATGAACTTTCACTGGATGGCATCTTAAATGAAAATAAATTGCAAATTTGTTTTTATTTCACTACCACTGAGAGATATTGGGCATGTCATCAATTCAAGATCAGCTCTGCTTAGAGCAAGATAGAAAAGTCTCAGAGTCAAAATTTTCTAATTCAATTTTTAGAATAATATTTTCCTTCGATCTATGTTTTGTTTTGTTTTGATCAGGACAGGAAGGTGTCCACTTTAATTTTACTAACTATGATGCTCTGGACATTTAACATAGAGCAAGGTCATGAATATATCAGACTTCTTTGAGTTCTTATCTTTCATGGTTCACAGATCTCATCTCTTCTTTGATCATCAGGGTTGCTCCCAAATTGAATCTGTTTTTCTCTCCCTTCTCTCTCTACAGCCAACTATTTCATTCTGGACCAAGAGATTAATGCTATCATGATTAGAGTGAAAAGGAACCTAGTGAACCAAAGGAAGATAAATGAGTAGATAAATTTCAAAGAAAAAAACATTTAAAGAGAGGGAAAAAAAGATGCCTAAGAAGGAAGGTGAGTCAAAATATAGTTCTGGCAATCAAATTTGAGTATCATATACATTTATGGATAATGGGAAAAAAGAAAACAACAACTTCCAAAGAGATAGTTTAACCCCAAAGGGAATCTTTCAAACAGAAAAATGTTTTCACAGCATTCTATTGACATCGTTTTCAAGTTTACATTTAATTGCAATTAAAATGTTAAATGAATACTAGGTTAGACTCAAACTATGAGTCAAGTTATGTATGACCAAGACAATTGAATTTGAAAGTAACATCCCTCTCTTTCTCACCAATGACTGTGATTTCATTAAAATGTCTTAGTCAAATAACAAATAAATGATGTGATATAGAGTGACATCAAGGAAAAAACCATGACACTCTTCTTAATTATCCAGCTGCCTCAGAAAGGGTACATGTTGGTCAAGTGTTTTCCAGATTCCAGTGGCTCTCCCAGATCTACTGGAGTCGACTCTCAGGGGACCCAGTATACCAACACGATTGCTCAGGGTTTTATATGACATCCCCGAGTATATAGCCACCCTGGTTCAACTAAAGGGAAAAAACAAAAAGACTGAGGTCTGTGTTATTTTTCTGTCCTGGCTTATCCAGAGCAAGGTTTCCGTATGCTTCTAGCAGCTGTGCTCCCATCCTTTGCTTCATCAGCCATCTCACAGCTCTTCTCAGAAAAACAAGCGAGACGCCTGCTCCAGCTGAGAATTGATGGAAAATTTTTAAGAGAAAGGACAGCAAGGCAGCCAAGAGACATCTTAATGACTAAGTGGAAAGGAAGGTAAAGGGGGGAAAAAAAAGAAAGGCAAGAGACGTAAGATGATGTGTAGCTAGAACAATTAGGAAAGAGTGACTCACTAGAGTCAGTCCAAAGCTTTCCCGAACCTAAGAAAAAAATGTAACAGCAAGTTGCAATTGCTGAGACTCACAGGTCCTGGAACCCATCTTTTAAGTAGCTAAACTGGATCAGGAGCTTTCAACCTGAACAGATCCAGAAACATCAGCCCTGGACAAAAAAAAACCAAGACAAAAAACAACAACAAAAAAAACACAACAATGTCCAAAGACCTCCATTAATGTGCCACTGTGTGCAATTCACGGGAGGGTGACACAGTAGACTGTGATCAAATGTTCTACCTTGTGGTACCATATGTGTAATACTTATTAAAAGAGAACATTCAATGTGAAAACAGAGGTTTGTGTTTTTTTTAAGCTGAACAAGTACGAGGTATTACTATCACAATATTTAATAAGAACATGACTGTCATTTTCGTGAGTTTGATATATGCTATCGATATTTGGAAGCAGCTGTCACTAAGAAATCTTCCTCCAAAAAAAAAAAGAGTGATCTTTGCAAAAAGCAAATTGTATCAAAATCCACCCCTTCTCACCTCTCTTCTACTAGCATTCCCCTGCTCTTCCTTCCGTGGTCTTCCATTGTTCCTAGGAGAGAGAAAACCCCTCGAAGGCTCTCTGCCAGTCTCCTGTCCCCTGCAGCCCCATCTCAGGCCCTTCTCTGAGCTTTTCACCACCCTGCCTTGTCGTTCCTCATACTCACCAAGCTCCCTCTGCCACAGGGTCTTCAGCATGCTGTTCCTGTGGTATGGGGCACTCTTCCCTTAACTGTTGGCCAACTACTCTTCCTGCAGATCTTAGCTCCAGTACCATTTTCTCAAAGAAGCCTTCCCTGACCTTCCTAATAGAGCTAATCCCATTGGTACAGGACCTCAGCACTCCATGTGCCCCCTCTCTCTCTACGGCAATGAACAGAATACACTTGACATTTGAATGATGTCTGGCTCCCTGAGAAGACTCTAAGGTTCATGAGAGTAGGGTTTTACTCAACACTTGTCTCAAAGCCAAGAATAATATCTGATACATAGTAGATGCTCTATAATCATGGAATGAATGAATGAATGAATGAATGAATGAATGAATGAAAAGAACTGATCCATTATCAGCAAGTTAGCTGACATGGTTTATCTAAAAACAAAACAAAACATGTTTTTGGATTGCAGTTCGTCATTAAATATTGATTCATTGATTAATTAATTCAATTAGTATTTATTGTGTTTCTGGCTAAGTAGACTAGATATGAAAATAAGCAAAGCACAATTCCTGCCCTCAGAGCATTTATACTCTAGGTTCTGTAAAGTGCCATATAGTAAATCTTTTCAGTTTGGCAGGCCAAAGGATTTCAGTTGCAACTTCTCAACTCCCCTGTAATACAAAAGAAGCCATAGGTGGTATGTAAATGAATGAACATGGCTGTGTTCAAATAAAACTTTATTTATAAAAACAAATAGTTGGGGGGTAACCAGTTAGCTCAGTTGGTTAGAGCATGGTGCTGATAACACCAAGGTTGCTGGCTCAGTCCCCACCTGGGCCACTGTGAACTGTGCCCGCCTTAAAAATAAAAACAAAAACAACAACAACAACAAAACCAAATAGTTGGTTGATTTTGGTTAGCTGGTTGCTGATTGATGGGAATCTGCCATTCCCTGCTCTAGGAGAAGTAACAGGACATAGATGTAGGTATATATAAAACTTGAATTCACATTAAATGTTTTGATTCTGCAGTCATGATGGGTCCTTGCTATAGGTCACGACCTGGGCTAGGTTTGGGGGCACACAAGACGAAGACGGCTGGACTTTCCCTAGAGGAAGCTTACCAAATAAGGAAAGAGACACACATGCCCATTCATTTTTATAAAACAGCTTGAAAAGGATTTAAGATGAAAGTCTTTATATAACAGTGAAAACAAAGTATTCTGAAAGCTCAGAGGAGGCAGGGATGCAGGCATTTGTTTCCAGAAAGATTCATTACTGGTAAGTGGCACACAGAAAGCTGTGCTTGAGAAAGAGAATCTGAATGCCCTGGCTTGGGTAGATGCCAAGGAAAGAGGCAGGGGGCAGGGGACCATGTAAGAGCCTGTGAGTGTAGCTGGGTAGAAGGATCTGAGTTAATGTGGCAGCTGTTAAAATGGGGAGGAAAGGACAGATTCTAAGGACACTGAAGAGGTTCCATCTGTGAGGCCGATCTGCTAATTGGTTTTATACTGTAGTGATACGAACGGGCTGTCCTTTAACTCACAACGATAACGCCACAAACTTGCAGTTAGAACATGAGCTCAGCTTTGTTTATCCATCAGTGGTGATGGCAGAGGCCCCGTGTCATCAAAACTCCATCTACCAGGTTCCCTTATGAACTACATGCATTTATAAATAAAAGACCAATGTTGGGAACAGCGTGCACAGGTGAGAAATATAAATTTCCTGTGTTTAGGCCTACCATAAAAGAATCATAGATGAATAATACCTCGTCTATGTAAGATTCCATCTTACCTTTGATTTCAAATCTAAGAGGGACCATCTCTTTGTCACTGATTTTAAAAAGCAGGCCTTCTCTGGGAAGAGCCAGTTCTAAGCTTACTGATCAGAGCCTGATTTGTAACTTGTTCTTCACAAGGTCTGAAGAGCGGCTCTGGGGACACGAGGTTATTGACTTGAGAGGCCTGAGAAAGAACTCCTTGATACCTGAAATGTATACTGCTTCAAGCAATGAGGCCAACTGCTCCAGCATTCATTTCCTTTACCATCCTCTGCTGGATGTGCTAACGAGCAGTGGAAACATGGAAGGGAAGGAAGGCACACAGCCCCAAGGAGAGGCTGAGAACCAAGAGGGACTGGTAGAAAGCACTACTGATTAATCATCCCCTGACTCATCCAAATCTCTTGGACCATCTTTCACTTCTCAATTGATTTTACAAAGCTCTGTGGGAAACTTCATCAAGGCTCCTCCGTCTTAGAGCCCACTTCCTGCTCCCTGGGTGGGTGGGCTGTCCTTCAGCCTAAGAGTCAGTCACCAAGAAAAGGGGCTGGGCCTGGGGGCTCTGGTGAGTAACCTACAACACGTTATTTCTCTCTCACTTCTCTCACTTCACACTCAGAATCTCATAGGAGTAACACCATACATCACCCTTAAGCATTTTATTGGCAGAGTCTCTGCTAAAGTTAGAGACACCACACATTAAACTGGAGTATTCCTTTCTGCAGTTGTGAAAAAAGTAAGGGGTGTGGAGGCAGAAGCCCCAGAACCACCCTCCCACCCCAGCTGATGATCTGATGTTGGGCAAGTCAGCCAACCTCTACAAGCATCCGGATCTCAGCTCTAAGACCAGAATGGTGGATGGCAGTATGTGAAAGGGCTTTGGAAATAATGAAACATTTTTGGCTCTTAAGAGAGAAGGCATGGATTTATTTAGAAAATAGCATAGAATGTGGAGTGAGATTCAAATTCATGCTCTACCCCCCCCCCCAGGTGAAACATGTGGCCTCCTAGAAGCCTCATTTCTTCTTCTGCATAATGAGAGGATGACACCTCAAGGGACTGTTATGAGGATGCAGTGACATAATGTGTGGAGAGGGCTTTGTAAAATGTAAAGCACTAGACAGATGTGAGCTGCTGTTTTTCCCATAACCGCATTTGATAAATCACTAGCCAAGTTCAATTTTATCTGTGTTTTGAGGAAAGTACAGAAAGGACATAAAAAGGAGACACAACAACACCAGACGCTGGGGAGATTATGAAGATTATATTTCTCTATGCTAGGAAATTAATTCTTAATGGAGAGCTCCTGAGGAGAGGAATGAGCTAAAGCTGAGAGCCCAACCGTAGCGCTTTCCAAAGAGAAAGTCATTTTCCTCAGATCAAGTCTGAACTTTGCCATGCGTGGTTCACTGGGTATTTCAGCCCCAAAGAGACTCTAGTCCCAGTGTAAGGTTGCAATTTGTTTCAAAACAAGAAGAAAAAAAATCAACCACTTTTCTATCAGCAACACAAGCACTCTGCAACTCTGTGAACGGCAACAGCTTTTGTCCATCATTCTGTAAAAACTTGAACTAAACCAGATGATGAGGAAAGACTGCAATTGTTGGAGTTAGACTGACTTTACTTTCAATCTGCTGAGAGTGTGTGCACACAACCATGGATACAACACTCAACCTCTCGGAGCTATATCCCCTCAACTATAAAATGAAGACTACGGTTCATTCCTCATAGGTCTCCAGTGAGGGTTATCACGTCAGCCAATTAGCATCTCAGTAAAAGAGTCCCCAAATGCTGGATGCAATTATGACTTGGGATCAGAGAAAGTCCCCAGGCAATGCCAAATAATAGTTTCTTATTAGTGGTTCATGCATTATTAGTGCTTCATGGGTTAATGACTTATAAATAATTATAATTTATAATAAATTTATATGTCAATAGTTTATGATACATTTACTAATTTATAATAACTTATAAATAAGTGTGTACTTGCAAAGGCCACAGATATCAATCAAATTTATAGCCAATATTTTATTTGTTTTCCTTTTCCTTCTCTTTGAAGATCCGAGACGCATAGAGTTTGGTTGACCATACTCATTTCCCCTCACCTCCATGCTAAAGGATTCCATGTATATTCTTCCATCTCACCTTCTATAGGGTGCAATTGCCTTTGTTTTCTTACTGATTTCCCTAATGACAGACACATCACAGGGCTGACCCCGTGCTTGGTATTTCATAAACACCACTGCAATGAACATCTTCATATGTGCCTCCTCATGGCCTGGAGCCAGCTTGTCAGAAGTCTATTCTTAGGAGCTGATTTTCTAGGTTATGAGATATGCATACATTTAATGACATTACATGCAGCCCCATTCTTTCCAGAATGCTGTTCCAATTATGGCTCACTCTGAAGTGCATGAAGGGTTACATCCCCACATCTTTGCCAGCACTTGATATGATTTGACTGTCTAATTTTTGCTCGTCTTTTGGTTCTAAAGTGGCATCTTATTGACATCTTAATGTGTATTTCTCTAGTTAGCAGTGAGGTTCAGTATTTTGTAATTTATTTGTTAGGCCACCAGATTTATCCTTTGGAAGTTACCGATTTATCCTATTTCCCATTTCTCTATTGTTTTTTCTTGCTGACATACCAAAATTTCTTGCCTAATTCCATATAATAAACCCTTGTGGGTTTTTAGACATCACAGATTTCTTTTTCCACTGTCAATTGTGTCTACATGTCCTGAGTTGAACAGCTATCTTTGGTGTTGATACTGTCAAATCTATCAATATAGGGTTTGTGATTAGAGGTCATCAAAGTTCATCTTCTTCTCTTCCTCCAGGACTGTTTTGCTCACTCCTTTGCAGGTATTGTTCCTGAGAACGCCCACCAGTAAAATGCTTGTATGGAAAACCCCTGCCTCAGAGTCTGTCTCCTGGGGAATTAGACCAAAGAGAGTTCATCCTGGAAGGTGTCTTAGGAAGTAGACTCTAAAATGGGACTTGGGAGATGGATTACCTGCATGCCAGCTGGCAAGGAAAATCCTATCACTTCTAGTAGGTGAAGTACGGCTATCCCTGGCATGCTGCAGGGGTACAATTTCTAAAACTTTCATTGATGATGAGACAGAATGGGATAGCAGTGAAAGAAAATCCCCTGGCAGATGCAATATCTAAGGAGTTTGAGAGAATTGGGGGAAATGATAACTAGAAGGACAATGGAATTAAGGACTTACTGGGTACTATCAATGCAATGGGGAAAGACAATGAAAGTCTGAGGATGGTTTATCTCCAACTTAAGGTGAATTTCAGCACATAAATAAGGCTCTTCTCTCTCACAGTCAGAGGCAGAAAAAGCTGAGGATCAGGCCAGGACTTAATTATAAGGAGATGAGAGCCCCAAGAAGTTTACCTCAGGGCTGTGTAAATTTTCCCATCCTCTGTTATAATACAGTATGAAGGGACCTGGACCATCTGGATATTCTTCAGAACATCACATTGGTTGCCTACATTAATGATGTTGTGTTAGTTGGATATGAGCAAAGAGGAGATAAGTCAATTGGCGGCATTAGTAACTCTTTGAGGATTCAAAACTCCTGGCCATATTGAAGATTTTAGGAGCCCCATGGCCTGGGGCATGCCCAGACACCCCCTTCTAAAAGAAGGGCAAATTATGGTATTTCATATCCCCACCGCTAAGAAGGAAGCATTTTGGTGATGCATCACCTGCGTCCCAGCTAGCAAGGAAATCCAAAATGTTTGGAGTTCCAGAGGTAACATAGTCTGCACTTGGATCTTCTGCTCCAACCCATTCACCAAGTGACAAAGAAGGCTGCTTGAGCAGGTCCAGCTCTAGTCCTGCCGCAAGGACCATGCAACCTGCCAGTCCCTGTGGTAGCTGAGATATCTGTAGTGGAGAAAAACACTGTGCGGAGTGTGAAGTCAAGAATTTAACTTTGTACAAAAAGGGTTCTGTCCTTTGCCCTTGGCTCCTGCAAGGTAATTTTCATTTGTCTGGAGGTCTTGGATCGAATGGACGCTGGCCACACCTTAGGGCGGAGACTAGCTATGCCAGACAGATCAACATAACACATATGATTTAGAGTGAGGGGTTTGAGTCATATGATATCACTTGACCTAGAGACTGAGATCAAGCATATGGTTAACCAATCAATCACGCATATGTCATGGAGCCCAATAAAAACTCTGAAGATCAGTCCTCTTCAATCCTCTGTCTTGTCACACATCAATGCTGGGAAAGTAACACTTGCTAACTCCTCAGGATGAAGACCATGGAAGCTCCACATTTGGAACTTCCCTAGTAATAATTTTTTTTTCCCTTTGGCTGATTTTAATCTGTAATTGTTTCCTGAAATAAGCCATAACTCTGAGTATAATGACTTTCCTTAAGTTCTATGAGTCCTTCCAGCAAATTATCAAACTTAAGGGTGGATTTAGAAACCCCTTAAAAATGCAGTTGGTATCAAAATTGAGGGCAGTGTTATGGCAGCTACTGCTTTTCGTCTACACTACTCTCATAGAAGTAAGGGGCAAGATCCAATGGGAGAACCACAATGTAGACCCCTTAGAATTCTGGAGAACTATACACTATTCACAAAAAAGACTATACGCTATTCACAAAAAAGTTCCTGGAATGCTACTGGGACTTAGAGATGAGTGTCTGAACATGGGGATCATGTGGCTATGCACCTGGAACTGCCTATCATGACCTGACTTGGCATACACCCCAAATCATAAGGTTGGTCAGCCCAATGACAATCCATCCTAAGATGGAAATAGTACATCTGGGGTCAGGCACAGTGGGGTCATAGAGCACAGGTGAGCTGCACTAGCAAGTGCCCAGAGCCCATGTCACTGCTGGTGCATCATTACCTCTCTCAGCTCACACCTATGGGCCCATGGTGGGATCCCTTATAACCAGCTGGGGGGAAAGACCAAGCTTGGTTTACAAATGAGTTGGTTCAGTGTGTAAAATACAAACCAAAAATATACTTCTGTTGTCTTGAAAAACATCGGTGAAGGAAAATCCCCCCATGGGACAAATCTTTGGGTGGTTTACCTGGCCATATTTTTTTTTTTTGTACAGTAAAAGACTATATAGACTCCTGGACAGTTGTGAATGGCTGGATTGGTTGACCAGGGGCCTGGAAGCAAAAAGATTGGAAGACCAGGGACAAGAGGGTCTTGGATAAAGTCAGGTAAATGGACCTTTGGGAACATCCACAACTGAAAAACAAATTCAATTTGTTTTTTGAATTTGAGAAAGCAGAGAAAGACATGTGATGATAGAGTAGGGAATGAGAGATTTGAAGATGCTACCCTGCTGGCTTTGGCGATGAAGGAAGGAGCCATGAGCCAAGGCAGGCAGGTACCTTTAGAAGCTGGAAAAGTCAAGGAAACAGATCTTGCCTAGTGTTTGTAGAAGGCACACAATCCTGCCCACACCTTGTTGAGAATAACTGCTTGATGGAAAGTTCCATCAGGGCAATGAACTCTACATTTACATGGCATCACCAGCCCATAGCATGAGGCTTTGCACAAAGTAGGCCCTCGATAAATATTTAATGGGGAAGTGAATGAATCACTGAATTAAATCTTCACATTCATGATTCTCTGCGATAGTAAATTATACATGAGCTCTTTTCTGCCTTTGGAATGACTTCTTCCATCCCAATAAATCTAGAAAAGTTCTACCCATCCAAGGTCAAGTTACCTCTACTGTGAAGCCCTCTCCACTCCCGAACATGGTTAACTACCAAATACACTCCCTTCACTGTTTGTACATACCTCTCCCATAGCATTTACTGCAGTGAACTATATTTATTTCTGTACCTGTATATCCCATAAGACTTTGAGTACCTTAGAGGATGGGAGGGATAAATTATTTATCTAGATATCCCCTAGAGTCTTAGTATTATGCTCTGCACATAATAAACTGTTGAACATTTGTTGAATGAGTGAGTGAAGGATGAAGGAGAGACCATTTCAAGTCTATGCAGAATGATTGCAAAACCCAGAGGAAGAATCTATAGAAACCAGGAAGGGGAGACAGCCTGGGACAAGAGCTGTATTTCTGGGGGCCAGAGGAAAGGTCAGGGAAGCATCTCATGCTACTGCACAACAGCCTAAAACCCAGGAGAGGCATGTCTCAGGGTAGAGATGACAACGGGAGCCCAAGTGGTCCATCCTTGGAATGTAAGACTCAGAAAGGAACCATGTATTGCATCAAACCTTGCAAGGCTCTTGGCCTCATCCCTCCAGGGCTATGTCTGAAACACAGGGTACAGTCTAACACAGGTAGACAGGCTCTGAAATCAGGCTGCCTGAGTCCAAATCTCAGCTTTTCCACCTATTAGTTGTATAATCTTGGTTCAGTGTTTACATGTGCTGTGCCTCAACTGTCTTCATCTGTAAAATGTGGATAATAATAGTACACACCTCTAGGGCTGGTTGTGGGTTTTTTGTTTGTTTGTTTGTTTGTTTGTTTGTTTGTTGAGGTTTAAATGACATAATATATGTCATGTGTTTAGAATACTGCTTGGCACATTATAAGCATGCAACCAGAATTAGTTATACATATGAAAACTTTAGACTACCATTTAGAATCCTCCAAGAAAAGCTCTCAGGACTGTGTAAGAGAGACTTCTGAACACTAGCTGAAAAACAGACATGCTGACTTGGATTGTTACAGAACTTTGTAAGATTTATGAAAACTTTATAACTCCCCAAGTGCCTATAAGTTTTGCTAACCTTTATCGATAGTCCCACAGAGGTCAGCACCAAAATCTCTAAATAGAGTATCTATGAGTTTAGTTTGGGGGACATTAATGAAGACAGGGGCCAGAAAGAATCATCCAGCTACCAAATCTGTTTTGGAAGAAGAGCAGGCCCCTAACATCAAGAAGATACTGGTGTTTGAAAGAAGAAATTCAACTCCCCAGGATACGGGGCCCAGGAGCAAAGGGAACAAGAGACTTCCCAGGATCGAGGCATGGCCCTAAGGACTTAACCTATAGGCACATGGCTCTCTGAAAATATCCAAAATTGACCTCATCTCTGCCTCCCCGTGTCCCATTTCTGACAGGTAGCCATCCTTTAAGTGTCACACTAATAAACTTGGAATTATTTTTATTTCTGCCCCCTTATTCCTTCATATTAAGTCTGCCACCAAATGTCATCTATTTTTTTATTTCTAATTTTTTCCATTTTATTAGTTAAATCTAAAATGTATAAACGTATATCTCCAGTTTAATGAACATAACAAGCACCTATGTATGTGTATCGCTCATTCAAGTTAAGAAACAGAATATTGGCAGGGCTTTAGATGACCCTTACGGGCTCCACTCTGATAATCCCATCATTCTTACTTCACCAGTTCCCAAGGGTCCATCTTCACTGCCCTAATTCCACTGTTGTCACCAGATTATCATTACCCCATGCCAAGACCAAATCTGTAATTACTGCATTCATTCATTCATTCATTCATTCATTCAAAATATTACTAGAACTTCCCACTACATGAGCTGCATGCTGGACCTTACTGATATCAAAGGGGAAGTCCTGCCTTCCAGGAGCTTAGAGTCACGGGGACACACAGACCAGACCTGGGACAAGTACAGCCAAGTGTCATGAACACACAACACATGCAGCACAGGTGCTTTGGTGGCTGCGGAACCTCCCTGGTTCATCTGCCCGGCTCTTGTCTCTCCAACTCTCCTGTGCTCCATCCCCATTATGTTATATGCCTGGTCTAGGACTAACAATAATTACTCTCTGCCTGGTTTTGTAACCTTCCAGAACCTGGCACCAAGGAGCACACCTCACGATGTAGATCTGGCTCTATAAGCTCTACCCCTTACAAGCTGTGTTACTTAAAAAGTCTACCTCACTTCTATGAGCTTCAGGGTCCTCATCAGTAAAATGAGAATAATAATGTTTCCTGCTGAGTTATTGTAGGGATGAAACCCATGATGAATGTGAAAGTATTTTGCAAATGAAAAGCACCACACAGATGTTGCATGGGATGTTCTTTCTCTCCTTTTCGTCCTTGTCTTTTATCCGTCCTTTGAGATTCAACAATTATGTCTTCCATGGACCCTGCAACTTCTAGTCCATCTCTCTGTTCCATTGACCCCTCTGGGTAGCTTGGTCAGCACCATGTAAATTGGGCTGTGATGACATTATAGGAAGGAGTTTAGTTACTCAAATTGGACTTGGAGCATTTTGAAGGTAGAATCATGCCTTATATTTTCCAAGTGTCTTCCCATGATTTAGCACTCTGCTTGACACCATTTAGAACGTTGTCACATGTCCCTTCCTTCTTGAGCAGAGTATGACTAGTACAGTGTTAGAATTCAATCATAGATACACTGTTCTGATGGCATTTCTATATATTTCAGCCAGAAATTTGTTATGAAACTGAAACAGTTGCAATGAAGAAAATGCCAGCAGTACCTGAACATCTAATGTATTAAGTGGTCATCAAATGAGTAATTAGAAGTCCCAGAATTTGGCTTATATTCCCTGATCATCGACTGCATTCCCTCAGACAAATCTTTTAATGACCGTATGCCTCAGTCTTGACATGTGCAAAATGAAGCCATTAACTGCTGCCTATCAATTCTGACAGAATTAAGTTTCAATATATTCTGTGAATAAGTCTTTGCAATGCCATGATTTTGGAGAAATAAAGAAAAATGTCAAACTTTAGAATGGGCAAAGATTTTTTGGATATGACACCAAAAGCACAGGCAACAAAAGCAAAAATAGACAAGTGGAATTGTATCAAACTAAAAAGCTTCTGCGCAGTAAAGGAAACAATCAACAAAGTGAAAAGGCAACCTACAGAACGCGAGAAAAAATTTGCAAATATATATCTGATAAAAGGTTAATGTCCAAAATATGTCAGGAATTCAAACAACTCAATAGCAACAAAACCAAATAACTGAATTAAGAATTTGGCAAAGGACCTGAACAGGTATTTCTCAAAAGAAGACATACAAATATATGAAAAGGTGTGCAACATTGCTAATCACCAGGGAAATGCAATTCAAAACCATAGTGAAATATCACCTCACACTTGTTAGAATGGCTAATATCAGAAAGATAAAAGTTAACAGGTTTTGACAAGGATGTAGAGTAAAGGGAACCCCTGCACACTGTTTATAGGACTGTAACTTGGCACAGACATTATCAAAAATAGTATGGCACTTCCTCAAAAAATTAAAAATAGAACTGCCATCTGATCCAGTAACCCTGTTTCTTGTTATAGATCCAAAGGAAGTGAAATCTGTATATTGAAGAGATGTCTGCACCCGCATGTTCATTGCAGCTTTATTCACAATAACCAAGATCTGGGAACAAATTAAATGTCCATTGATGGATCCATATGTGTGTGTGTGTGTGTGAGTGTGTGTGTGTGTGTGTGTGAGAGAGAGAGAGAGAGAGAGAGAGAATACACACACACACACACACACACACACACTCACACACACACACACAGAATGGAATGCTATTCAGCTTAAAAAAGAAGGAAATCCTGCCATTTGAAGACAACATGGATGAACCTAGAGGACATTATGCTGAGGGAAACAAGCCAGACACAGAAAGACAGATAGTATATGATCTCCCTTATATGTAGAATCCAAAATAGTTGAAGTCATAATAACAGAGAATAGAATGTTGCTTACTGTGGTTAGGGAAAAGGGGAAATGGAAAGATGTTGGTTAAAGGATAGAAAGTTTCAGTTATACAAGGTAAGTTCTGGGGATCTAACACATAGCAATGTGACTGCTAAACTATTAATTTATTAACAATACAGGGCTGGCCCGGTGGCTCAAGCGGTTAGAGCTCCATGCTCCTAACTCTGAAGGCTGCCGTTGGATTCCCACATGGGCCAGTGGGCGGGCTCTCAACCACAAGGTTGTCATTTCAATTCCTTGAGTCCCACAAGGGATGGTGGGCTCCGCCCCCTGCAACTAGAAAAAAACGGCAACAGGACCTGGAGCTGGGCTGCGCCCTCCACAACTAAAACTGACAGGACAATAACTTGACTTGGAGAAAAGGCCTGGAAGTACACACTGTTCCCCAATAGTCCTGTTCCCCTTCCCTCCCCTCCCCACAAAAAATACCATCTTTAAAAAAAAAAACCAACCACAGTATTATATACTTTAAATATAATAAGAAAGTATTCTCTTAAGTATTCTCACCACACACACACACACACACACACACACACACACACACGAAGGGGAACTATGTGAGGTGATGATGCATTAATTAGATTGTGGTGATCATTACACAATGTATACATACATCAAATCATCAAGTTGTATACTTTATACACTTCTTATTTGGCAATTATATCTCAATAAAGATAAGGAAAAAAATGAGTCAAATATATTCAAGATAGTCTCCTAATTATTGCTGTTTCTGCTTTACCCCAAATTAGCCATAGATATCATCACAGACATCTACCAACTGCATGGGCAAGGTGACTTCCTAAATGTTCTACTTAGTCTAATTTAGTCAAAAAAAAAAAAAAAAATGAAATGGTGTGGGAGTAGTGAGGAACACCCATGGAATTGGGGAGAGGGTACAGAATGCTGGCAGAACAAAGAAAGCTTCTAAATGTCACATAGAAAGCCTCCTTTTCCCGTTCCAAATTCCTTCTCATGCCCTCTAATAGTCAAGCTTTAAAGTGAGAAAGAACAAGTAACTCTGAATGTCAGGGAAATTATGATCCCTTTCTCATCATTTCCTTTGATTTCATGATTAGCAGATGGTAATCTAAAATAGAACCTATAAACCAGAGTCAGAATATGACTTTCAATTTTTTTAAGTTGTTCTGCTTTTCAGTACCCAGAGTTTGTCTACATTTTGAACAGTTCACATTGACAACTGTTGCAACTCCAGCCATGCACTAAATGCTGGAGTTAAAGTACATAAAGCACAAAAACCATTAATTAATGTAACTTTTCATTTCTTAAAGGGGAGGTGCAGAATGGAGCAGAAGAAGGATAAAGGTTATAACTAGAGAGACCCAATTTGAAACCCAGTTACTACCATCTAGATTATGGGCAAGTTACCTTTTCCAAGACTCTGTTTTCTCATCTATAAAATTTACTCTATGAGACTGTTATAAGGATTAGAGTGAGTGTATGTGAAACATCCGTCATAGAATTTGCTCTGAGCAGTTAACACAATAAATGTTAACTGCCTAGAATGCATGATGCAATTTGCATTAAATGATCTGGAATCCAGTTTTCCTTACTTCTATTTCAACTGGCCTTAACACAATACCAATGACTGGAGGGATGGGATGTGGGGGGGAGGGGGAGAAGTGACCAGAATATCCTGGGAAAGAGGGAGGAGACAAGGAGAGAGGGAGAGGGTAGCATTTGAAAAAGGCATATTCAACGTCACCATTATTTTGAATCGGATTATTTGGATTATTAGGGATATATTTCCGTGTCCTCTACAGGACCCATGCACCATCTTTCTGGTAGTTTACATTGTGTTTTAGATGGGTTGTGGGTTTCGTTGTTTTTGTCATTGTTATTTTAATGAACGCCAACACTGATCATTGTCACCCTAGAATAACTTCCGAGCAGACATAGTTTTAACAATCAGCATTAACTGTGGCTATAGATTTCCTGGTTGTGTCTGTGCTACTGCAGCTTATAACGCTGGAGTTCAGAAAGGTGAAGACTGTCTGACAGGGTACTCTGGCATTTGAAGATTTCATTTGACAGTATCGACTGCAGTGAACTGCACACTCACCAAACAACACTGATAAGAGTATCTCTTGTGGTTTTGAGAGGCAGTCTGATACAATGAAAAGAGATTTGGGCTCAAAATTCACAACAGCTGGTCCCAACCCTGATTCTATATTGGATTTGCTCTGTGACCTTGAGCATTTTATTAAAGCCCTTTGGCATTGAGCAGCATCTGTAAAATTGGGGTGGCATCATTGTAATACAGCTTCAACTCACAGTTAGGTGGCATGGCATTTCTATTACAATCTAGTGAGCACCAACAATGGGATGGAAGCTCTACTGAATACAGAATAAATCTTTGGCTGACAAACTGAGCTGGAAAGGCAGGACACAAACCCGGGGGGAAAGAATGGGAAAAGAAACTCAGTGGAATTACCGGGGATTATAAAGAATTGTACAAATACAATGTTAGATAGAGTAGCATAAAGACAATACTTAAGAGAGAGGAGGATGCTGTGCCCACATCATAACAGCAGAACAGGGAGATCTAGAGCTAGCCTCTGTTTTAACATTTAAAGCTACAATTATGGTGCTTTTGCTGGACAGCACGGCCAATTCATTTGTGTTTCCCTGTCTGATTGGCTGAACTTAGGCTTTGACACATGGCTTATGGCGCTAATAATAGGTGCAACCCAGGCGATTAAGACAAGTCATATGCAAATAAACGTCAGCTTCTGGGCCCTTATCAGCTGCAAACATAGTGGGGGGTGGGGCAGGAGGAAGAATGGTGGTCTGTCTCTGTATGAATTCAGCGGCCTAGAGTCCAGGGAAATATAGGGACACTTTACTGCCACAGGCTACGACTTCCTGATAAATGGAAGAGTGACTGTGCCTCTGGAAAAGAGGCCAAAGTTACTGCATTTGGCCAAGATGCCTCATGGAAGCGATGCTGATAGGGGCATGTGCTGGACAAGGCACATGGGCAGAACCAGAGGATGGACGAGAACCTGTCACTGTCTCTCTTAAGCAGTAAAACGAACCCCCAAATGCTAGCAAGGTGCAACGAGAGGACTGGATTTGAAAATCAGAGTGGGGAACGCAATATGATTCTGTTCATTGGGAAATAGCCTAGATCAGAGCGGTTCAAGGTCTACACAGTGTCACCTCAAATGCACCCATGGCAACAGAAGTACAGAAATTGAGGGTATTTAGAAACTTTAACAGCCGTTTCCTAGAGTAATTATATCTACTGAATCTAATACCGAAAAAATTGGGTTTGTATTTTGTATGTCTTTTTTTTAATTGCTATGTTAGTAGTAGTAGTTCATTTTTATTACGCTTCATAGAAGTATTGGTTTATGACAGATTTGGAAATTAAATTTTAAAAAACGGTCCTTTATCCCAGATAGCATGTTGAGAAGCAAGTCTAGTCTCCAGCCTGTATTAGTCTCTCTAGGTTTAAGGGCTTTGCAAGCACACATCCATCCAGGCTGCATGTGGTGTCAGTGTATCTCTGTTAAGCACCAAGTAGCATGTCGATAGGAGAGGAAGCAAACGCAGTGTAAGTAGGTCCAGAGAGAAGACAATAACCAGAAGGTCTGAGTTATCAAGGAATAAGTTGAGACTCAAGGTATGTATCCGTCTGGGTTAATCAGGAGACAGACATCACACAGTGATTCAATACTAGGAATATTTAACCTATGACAGGAGAGTAAATACAAAGATAGAAAGAACACTCTAAAGGATGCCCTAGGGCTGAGGGTGGGTACCCATGGCTGGGGTTCAGACTTCATGGGAGGAAATGGATGGTTGAGAAAATTGCTGGGATTCCTGAGCCAGAGCTGGCCCACAGTTGCAGAGCAAGTAGAAACCAGCCATCCAGGTCCAGATAAGTCAGGTCCACCCCACCCCTGCTGGACCATGCTACAGAAGCAAGAAAAAGGCATCACACTGGAACCCGAGGAGAAGACCCTCCTCCTCCTCCCACAGTGTTCCTCCAGCGCCCTCTACTGGCAATGGTTAATATCTGGCTCTCTTTAAAAGGAAATGCTTGCAGACTAAGAATTCAAGACTAAATTTAGAACTGAGAACCAAAACATTGATAAATGCTGCACAGTTAGAAGGAACCAATATCACACCTGGAATGACTCAAGAAGCATTTCCTCATAATAATTTAATAGGTCTTATTAGTCCCATTTTACAGATGAGAAAACTAAGGCACAGAGAGGTTAAGTAACTTGCCGAAAACCACATAGCTAGAAAGTGGTGGAGCTGAGCTTTTAACCCTGGAAATCAGGCTCTAGATATTCTCTGTTCAACCATGATGTGATGATGCTTGTGATTGTGGAACAATAAGCGACAATAGTTGACATTCACTGAGAACTTACTGTATGTCAGACATTGGGTTGAGTACCTTATACCCCGATTCTCTTTTAATCCTCACCACAAGACTATGAAATAGAGACCATGGCTGTCCCCTCCCTTTTGGAGACAAAGGAAACGAGTTTCGAGAAGTTCATTACCTTTCCCAAGGTTGCACACTTAGCTAGTAGGTGGTTTCGCTTCCAGGTACTCTGCTTCTAGACCTTGTGCATGTACCTATCCAGGTCTCTTCTTACAGGAGGAGTCAGAACACAGAAAAGAACACAGTGGTCAGAATCATCAAAGAAGGCTTCAGGAGAGAGACGAGGCCTAAGCTGGGCTGCAAGATTTGGTAGGATTTGGTCTAACAAAAGGTACAGCGAGCGCAGGTTTGCCCCTTTGGTGCACAAAGTGTTTTTGGCTTTGTTTTAATGTACGTCTACATCATTAAAAATCTAGAGATTTCACACAAAATCTGGATTTCTAGTTTCTGAAAATGTAGAACATATGTCAACCCTGGGCCACACTTGACGGGGCATCCATTCACAAAGGCCTGGTAGTGATTATGCCCTTTAGACCCGGTGCGCCCGCTCCAGTTTGCCACGCTCCACACCACTCCCTGTCATCGCTCACCCATCTGCTTCTCTCATCCACACTGCATGCCCCCTGTGGGAAACTGAGATTGACTATGGAGGCAGAGAGTCTCAGGCTGAGGAGAAAGCATGTGGAAAGGCATCGAAGCAGAAATTATCACGCCAGGTGTGTGTGTATGTGTGTGCGCACACACATGTATGTGCAGTCCGAGTTAGGAAGAGAAAAAGCAGAGGAATGAGAAGTGAGTGATGGCACTATCTGCGGCAGAATAGAGAGATTCTGTGGGTATTGAGCACTGTAATAAAGGACAGTGAAAGATTTCATCAGGGAGATCTATACGAGTGACTCCTCTCAGGAGTTATGGTTCTGGGGGTATGGCATTTGGAAGGTTGAGCTGGGTAGGAGAGATTACACAGGGGAGAAACAGGTGGGGAGAAGACTAGAAGAGACAATGCAGCGATCCACATGGGAAGCAGTAAGAACCTTAGACCAAGAAGGAACCCCTGTTCCTGCCTAGTTCCCTCAAGAAATATTGAGCACCTTGTCTGGCTTTCTTTACTTAAGTAGTCCTTGGCATAGTAAAGGAGTGGGAGTGGGAAAAGGTGATGTTTGGGCTGGAGGGCTGATATAGGAGAGACGATTCTTCACTACTTAACAGATGGGGAAGATTAAAGGAGAGAATATTGGCAAATAGAGAAATGTCACAAAAGGAGGCTGTGATAACAGCCTTAAGCCATAAGCTTCTCTCTTCTTTACAGTCTACACCCACTCCTTGGAAATCCCTGCACATTTAATAGTGTATGTGAAAGTAGTTTGCACAGAGCTGGGCACATAGCAGGTGCTCAATAAACATTAGTGTAAGTAGAGATAGACATTTCAGTTTGCCAATCTGTATTTCCATCAGGTCTGCAAAGCCCAACTTCAGCTGTAATAGATTCGGCACTTTGAGGGCATCTCTGCAGCACAAGAGGAAGGAAGCCACTAATGAGGAGAAACTGCAGCAAGGAACAGGATGAAAGAGGAACACATTTTTATTCCTACAAGAAATAATTGCCTAGAAATCGCATAAACTTTCCCAAGTTGAAAAAAGAATACCGTACTTTAAATTCTTTCTAAAGTACAGGATCTAGTGACCACATTTTTACCCTGGGCTGAGTCATTTGGCACAGTAAATACAATTACAACCAGAGTCAATACACTCTTTCTGTTGTGTATATGCTTTCATCAGTGGGTTTCAAAGGGTGAATGTCAGTATGGGGTTGAAATACTTCAGCCCAAAGCATCTAAGTTATGGGAACATGAAGAATTTCTTCTTCCATGTTATTTTTATGTGATCAGTGTCATAGAGTAGGAAGGGTATTAATATAAAATATCAGGGATTCTAATACTAACTTTGGCAGATTGAGACTTTGGGCAAGTCACTTTACCTTTCTGGGTCTCAGCATCGCCAAGAAAATAGGAAATTAGAAGAAATCAGTGGTTTCCAAATCTAGCTGAACATGATAGTCACATGTGGGGAAGGGGTGGCTTTCAGAGACACAGATCCCTGGGCCCCCAAGCCTGTTACTCAGAATCTCTGGAGAGGAACCCAAAGTCAGGCCCTTAAGAAAGAACCACAATATCTCAACGGTATATGTCAGTAACTATTTAGGTCACATGTCTGTGGGCTGGCTGGACATCAGTTGCTGGGTTTGCCTGGATGGTTCTGCTGACCCTGGCTGGCCCAGTCACACCAGGGGGTTGCCTAATGAGAGCTGCACTCCACTGGAGCAGCTCAGGTCTGATCCACATGTTACCTTATCCTCCTCCGAGAGCCAGCTTTTTAGGGTGGGCACATCTTCTCATGGCAACAGCAGAGGTGCAAAGGAGCCAGCTTAACTTCACAGACTCATTTCAAGTCTCTACTACATCATGTCTGTTTAATAAGCAATTGACCAAAAACAAAGCCTAGGCTAACATTGGAGGGGAAACGTATGTTCTTCTCATGGGAATTAGGAGGAAGGAGTGAATATTTTTGAAGACTAATCCAATCTAACACAGGATGTCAAGAAACTCTGTACATATTTTTTAATCCCCAGGTGACTTGGATATACAACCAAGAATAAATGATCTAATGTATTTTCTAGTTCTAGCATCCTAAGATGCTACAAATTGATAAAGAGAAACTGAAATTGGGTTGAGGAAAAGGTAATCTGCGGGGAGAGAAATAAATACTTATCACCTTCAAGCAAAAGCCATTACTGATGGCACGACAAGATGAGGGACAATGAGTTGAAGGAAAGAGACTGTCCTTCAATGAGCATCTGTTCTCCTCCAAGGACTCTCCACGATCTTCCTCAGTTTATTCCTGACAAAATCCCTGCTAGTTACGTGTTATTATTCTCATCCTTTTTTCTTCTTCTTTTAGATGAAGAAAATGGCACAGGGAGATGAATTCTCTTGCTCAAGGTCATACAGCTCACACATGGCAGCCCTGGGATTCTAACTGCTGTTTGGCTCCAGAGTCTCTGCTCTTCCGAAGGTACCTACACCGCCTTAACCCAGGGTTCCAGCTGGGACACACCCAAGCATGCTGCCCGAACCGGAAACCCAGGAGATGCTAAGCACTTCCTGAGAGCCCTAGAATCTCTGTGCCTCCTATTGAACGTACTGCATCCTTGTGGTGCTTATTCAGTTTTGTGATGTGGTCACTTACTAGCTGAGTGTTCCTGGCAAGTTACCTAATTTCTGTGTGCCTCAGTTTTCTCATCTATAAAGTAGGTAGAATAGAACCTGCCTCATAGGATCTCTATAAGAAGTAAATGTGTCAATGTTTGTACACTATGTATTGTGCATATGTACAAAGTCTGGCACATGGTAAGTGCCAATCGGGTGTTTGTTAAATAAACAATGGTCTCATCTGTATACATGTCCTGTGTATAAGATATAGAGTAGTGGTTCTCCAAGCATGTTCCAGGGACCGTATCTGACACTAAGCGAATTAGAAACTCTGGGGATGGCTCCCAGCAATCTGTGTTTAAACAAATCCTCCAAGGGATTCTGATGCATGCGAAGGTATCTGAAGACTCTTTTTGTCTTCTGGCTCTCATTAGAGATCTCAAAAAATAAATGTAAAAATAAAACACACACAAATAAACAGTAATGGTATTTGACATTGATCGTATCCTCCAAAGTATTTGGCACTACACTAGGCACTTCTAATTGTCTCAACCACACTTCAAGGCAATTTCTACTATTATTTCCAATTTGCAGACGAGAAAACTGAGGCACAGGGTAACAGCTAGTAAACGGCAGATCAGGGATTTGAACCCATTGTGTCTAACACCAGAATCCACACTCCTCAACCTCATATGACAGGACTGAATGAACACTGCAGAATAATCAGGAATGGCGATTACCCACAGTGCTCTGGCTTCAGGCTCGGGCCCGTCGTGCATGAGCACCCACCCTCCATAGGGACATCAGAAGGGCAGAGAGCAATGGTTCTTCTCTAGGAGCACAAATCACTACAGCCGGTCCTGTCTGCTGGGGCCTCAATCTCTGCCTTGCTGGATGCTAGACCCCACCTACCCTGATTTCCCCAAATGTGCCTGACCTTTCCTGCCTCAGCTGACTCCCTAGACTCACTCTCTCTGTTTTTAGACCTCTAATGTTCTGGATTCTAGCAGACTTATGGGTGTCTTTGGTTTCCAACTAGACCCGAGATTCCCTCCAAGCCCCTCCGATGTATCTGATCTCTCGACCAGATGAACATACAGAAACCATTTTCTGACCTCTCAGAAACACACACACTCTTAAACCCATTAAGAGTTTTGTAAGACTTATAGGGCAGGCGTTTTTGGTGAATTTTAAAACCACGTTATCTGCTCCATTTGTGCCTTGTTCCTAATACATAAAAAGTGAAATATACCGTGTTTAGCAAAGGAATGTCTCTTAAGGGCAACTGAATATGTATCTCTTAGGGGACATTTCTGTGTGACTCACCTCCACACATTCACTGCCATTTGCATCTGAGCCATTTCACCTGGAGTTTGAGTGGGATTTGATCGCAGCTACAACACACATGGTTATTTGTAAAGCGGCCACCCCCACATCCCTGTGCAGGACGGAGAGTAATAAAGAAACTTTCATCTCACCTGGGATGGAGGCCAGCTCCGCTAGCCAGAGAAGCAGAAAAGAGAAAGAGCTGGCTCAAAGGGGGCACTCAGAAGGCCATCAGAAAGAGGCCTCAGACAGAGTGAGCAAGACAGACCGTGAGTGCCTGTGCACATATGCTGACAAGGAGGGCTCGCCAGATTCCGAGGCAGCCCCAGAGGAGAGAGCAGCTGCTTTTGTTTCCTGGGAGGCAGAGCTCAGTAGGGAGTGGGTAAGGCAGGAGCCAGGGAGACAATTACTAGAAAGGCATTTCCTGGTGTTCTAATGAGGCAATTAGAGAAACCGAGGTTCCGACTGTCAGAGCAGGACAGGGCTCTGAAGACCCCAGCCCAACCCCCTCATTTTACAGAGGAGGTAACAGGCTCAGAGGGGGAGAGTGACTTTCCCAGAGCCACAGTGACAATTAGGGCTGCCACCAGAAGCCAGGTCTCTGGACACCATAACACTCTGCCTGTGCGGGAATCAGAACGCTATGGAGGGCTGTACTTGAGGTCTGGTAGAGGACAAACAGTCTTGTGGTGCTCAGAGCCTGTTCCCTCTGAGAGGTGTGGTGGGGGTTCCCTTTATAGGGAGCACAGTTCACGTTCAGGAGGAGGCCTATAAATGAAAAAGATGCCCAGGTCGGGGTGGAGAAGGGCAGAGGAGGGTGTGGGTTGAAGTGGAGGCTGCTCAGACACCAGGAGGCTGTACCTGTACCTGCCTGTGTCGTGCACTGTGTCCTATTCCTGCCGCCTTGAACAAAAATGTGATTCATCTCTGCGATTTCTAAGGAGCCCATTCCCAAGGTTCTCAGGAGACCCTAGGAGGCGGAGAGCCCCGAGAAGCCTGCAGTTTAGAATTCTGAACAGCCTCCCAGGCCCAGAGGCCACCAAGCCTCACAGTGTTTCCTTAGTGCTTAACAAGCCCAATAAAGCCACTAACAAAAGGTAGAAGAAAGAACCTGAAGAATGCGTCCTGCCTTGGCCCCCACCCCCTTCCGCCCCCGTGGCTCCCTGCACACTTGTCGCCTGAATTGCCTCTTTGTGTGCTGGTCTCCCTAGCAGGCTCGGCAATTTGCATCTTTGCTGTTCTTCTTTTAAAAATGACAGAAAAACACTCGGCAGAATGCCGCCCGCCTGAGCCAGGCTTCTGCCCACAGAAACAGAAGCACGGAAGTCAACTTGACATGTAGCCAAATGCAGCCTCTCCCAGCCCCTCGCACACACCAAAAAGTAGACTTTCATAAATAAGGTTCTCAACGCCAGGAGTGAGGAAGGGATTGAAGGAGAAAAGGCATGGGTATTTTTCACCCATGTACAATTTGGTACATGCTTTTACGTGCAAATTCTTATGTATGAGTCACTAGAGGTGACGAGGTTCAGGACACACTGCCCCAAAACACGGCATGCTGCTGAATTGAATATTGGAAGCTGAAGGTCACACTGTCCTCCCTGCCCTGCCCTTCATAAAAGCCTCATGTGAGAGGTGCCCTCCTATGGAGGAAAGGAGTATCCTTATCTCAGAAGACAAAGGGACGCTCAGAAGAAGAATCGGAACAAACAAGCCGTGCTGTTTTCCCCAGATTATCACAACTACCTCACACTCCTTAACCTGTCATATTCTCCTACACCTGTGCCCTGTGCATCAAACCCGAAACCAAAACACACAGGTCTGTTTCTTTGGCTCTTTATTTCCTTATGAAGTCTCCCAGGTCATGTAAGGCTTAAATAAATGTGTAGGTTTTTCTCCTGTTCATCTCTCTTTGCTGGTTTATGTTTTAGGCCTAGCCAGGGACCCTAAGAGGGTGGAGAAAAACTTTTTCCTCCACCACAGAAATCCATGGTGAACCCTCAGTTGTGGGTTTTCTTTTTCTAGCCCTTAAAGGGGGAAAAAGGAAGAGAAATGTTTATCTTATGAATTGTGTTCTTCATTGCAATTAATTCTTCAACACCCCAATGTTCCCATGTCATTATGGGGCTGTTGTGCATCACAGGTTAAATATCTCACCTGAGGACACCTGAGATTCAACACCCATATGCTCTTCCATATACCTGTGGGCCCTCGGGCTTTTTTGCTATATTTAGGAAGATGCAGCAAATATTGTCACTCAAAAGCCTACATTTTCTTTCAATTAAAAAGATATGCCAAAAGGACCTCTTTTGTTTATTGTTTTTATAGAACAGACCCTCTAGCACTTTCTGCTGTCAGTTACATTGCTCACTCTCCATTCGCAGGCAGAACAGAGGAAATCACCAGAAGGGAGAACGACTCCACACAGCAACTTTAGAGAAGTGTTATGGTGGGACTGAGCACTAAATCCATATTAATGAGGTGCGCAGGGAAGTGGCTTGAGAACTTGGAGTGGGTGACCCCTTAACTTGGAGCTGTATGTGAAATACAGACAGTGTGTAGGCCTGTGAGTACATGTGACATGTTTTTAAGAATGGCGGTTCATTCTCTAGCGTTCTCAAATGCCAACTAAATACCCTGACAGAATAGAAAATGGATCACCCAAGCTTCAGCGAGGTTCAGGTGGAATCAGGCTCCTTCCTGTTTGTGAACAGCCCCACTGCCTTTCTCACCAACAGCCATGCTTTGCCTTATCCACCTCCTTCTGTGCATCTGAATTTGTACTTAGGAGCAGGAACCCAGGGCATTACGGTGGCCGAGACTAAGAGCTGGAGGTTGGGGACTTGCTCTGGGGTATCATCTGGCCTACTTTTCAAGGTTTGTGGGAGATGATGTTGGGAGCAAGATTGAGAAGAAGGTACCGAGATTTCCCATATATCCTCCCCTCTCACACATGCATAGTCTCCCCACTTGTACATCAATTGTATTAAAAGTACCACTCTGGTGGGGACTGTTGATGTGAATACTGGGGGAGGCTTTCTTGATTATTGAGCCTGTCAAGTGGGAGGTGGCACTGCATGGTACCGGGGCTGGGCTAAACTCTGATGGGACTTGACACTTCCAGATGCAAAATAGTTTTTCTTCAAGCTAATTGATGTGGGAAACGGAGGTAGACCTCCCTCTGCCATGTCACAGGGCTGAGCTTCTGTCTGCTGGCAACGCTCTTAGGTAAGTTTTCCTCTTCCAGGTATGACCACCCAGAAGGGTGCTCAGAGCTTAAAGTCAGGTAAATTTCATCCTCAAATCTTAAGGGTCTTTGATGGAGTGAGTATAATGAGGAAAACCTATCTTTCAAACCTTCCTTTGTTTTGCAAGAGATGGGGGCTATTTATAAAAGATGTTTATGAAACTGGGGGTGTGAGTCAAGCTGCTTTCAAGTTCCGGTGTCAATAGGTGCCTAAAGGGAGAGGACATTCTATCCTTTTGAGTGGACTGCAGTCCTACTGTCGTATCTTAGTGGACTTGGTGAGTATACGGAGATAGCAGCATAGGCAAAGATGCTGGTTTTTAAGAATTTCTACCATAGCACTCGGCACATGTAAGTACTCAACTAAATGTCTGTTGTAAAAATGAACGATTGAGACTCTCAGCAATGACAGCTGGGAGCATTTGTCCCAGGCAGAAACAAGTAAGACTGAACATGGAGAAAAAAGTGGAAAGACCATGGTAAATGCAACTGAAAGGCAGTGGAGAATAGGCCTACATGAAGCATTCTTTTATGAACCTCCAGAAACAACTGGGGTACATTCTAAGGCCAGCAATCTTCTGTTTTATTGGGGAAAAGTAGCTCAAACAGCGGAGAATGTGGCCAGGTAAAAGACACACACACACACACACACACACACACACACACACACACACACATCTTTTTCAGGCTTTAAAGAGTGAGTGTCCCCTAGTCTTATCTTTCCAAGTTAAAAAAAAGTACAAGCTCAACCTTGCCAAAAAATGTATTTTAAATCCATTAGGGTAGCCAATTTCTTCAGGCGTACTAAAGCGTCAGAATATCAAATTACCAAAAACCATCAAATCATTTCAAATTATATCTAACACCAAAGTATGAAGGACTAATTAAGACTAAAGGTTCTAAAAGTCAAACCTGAAAGCTAAAAAATAATAATAAAAGAACAAGAAAGCGAAAATAAAAAGCGATTTTCTACTATTCTATAAATTATTTTCTTTCATCTCTAGATTGATGGGAACTTCTTTAAAAAGCCAAGAACCAGAATATCACCCCAAGCCATCTGGTCCTCTCACCCTTTAGTGAAGTACAGATGGAGACGCCTATGTGGTCTTGGTAAGAGGAATTGGTCACGCTCATTAGCCTGGGCAGATTTAGGTTTCAAATAATAAGCTAAATTGAGAACTACCAAGAGACCAACTCTTGCAAAAGCTGCACTGTAGCCTGAAGGGGGACATGCCAATTTTGGATTAATTAAAAAGGTTATTAAATTGTTCAGATGGCATGGTAATGAGCAATCTGCAGGGCACTCAGTCAAAACCATGCCTCCCAACCTTAATTACAGAACCTTTATATTGAAAAGAAACTGGGCAAGCCCACAAAGGAGCTCCAAGTGCATCAGTCTTGAATATAATACGAATATGGTCAACCAAGGACAAATTCCAGGAGGAAAGAAGGTAGTTAAGCTTGTAATATAAACTCTTTCAGAAGAAAGGTGATGCTGAGTCCAGCCAGCTTAGAGACACTGAGATATTAAAATTAGTTAGAGATACAATAGATAATGTGCTTGTATAATTTTTAGACTGGAGGCCCAAGTGCTTTGGTATATTTTATTAGCTCACATTTTCCCCCAATTCCTGGTGATAAAATTAGAAGCCTTAAATTATCGTTTCTATTTCTTAACCTGAACTTATAGATTGAGGTACTCTAATATCCACCATGTACTTTAGAGGTCAAATGCAGAAAAAGACAATGCTTCTGCATAGGGTCAGTACTTCTAAAGGTGTACACCATGCATGGCTACTCATAACCCTCAGGCTGATCTACAATTGCAAGTATCTAGTTTAGTCCTTTTGGGTGACTTACCCATAATTCTGTAGGCTTTCATTTATATAAACAACCAAGGTTTATTTTCTAGTAAATTCCTTAATCAGTTAATAGTCACTAAAATTTGGGATCCATAAACTATAACCAGGCAGCTCAATAGTCTTCTAAGACATCTGACTGCCACACAGTATTTGAGAAGGATGAAAAATTCCTATTGTTTATGGTCACTTGCAGATTACTGGAACACTGCACAAAATTTAGGAAGGGTGACTTGCTGGGTTATTAATGCATCAAGAATTTCTTGAGTGGGTCATGATCTGAATAACTTCCATTATCCCTTTTGAATTTGAAAGTATTATTTAATTTATGTTTATCTTTATCAAGGTTGTTTGTTGTGATGTGAGTTGTTTGGTTAACCCTAAAGCCTACTTCCTTCTTATCATTGCTTTTTCTCATTAGAAGGTGGAAATGGGTGGAGTAAATGGACTAGGGGTTTTCTACATTGTTTTACGGGGCACAGTAAAAAATGATGGTGAGCCATCGGTCGAGGTAGAGAACAGTGGACAAGCAGTTGAGCTATAGCTTTTGATCTTTGCTGACTATTTCTTATAACAAATACATGAAGAAAAGGTAATTCAGAAACCAATACTTTTTACACTGTCCTAAAGTTATACATTTAGAACAAATGAACTAATTGAATTAGTAAACACTTTTGAAGCATTTATTATGGGCTGGTTCTTGCTGTGTGTTTTTACAACCTACATTACTTTAATTAATTCCTTCACATGAAGGTTGCCAGATTTCGCAAATAGCCAGTTAAATATAAATTTCACCTAGACAACAAATAATTTTTTAGTGTAAGAATTTCCCAAATAGTTCATGGGATACACTTACATTAAAAATGTATTTGTTTATTTGAACTTCAAATAAACTTATCCCAAACAATCTTGTATTTTTAGTAAGAAAACCAAAAGAATTTAGTAAAATAATTGCCAAAATACATTGATTGGTTTGTTGTCTGGAATGTTCTAAGACTGTTAAGTCTCACTTCAGTTAGGAAAAAATATTGCCATGATCAATTGATGATGTCTGCCATAGATGAGGCACAAGGATTTACTGACGTAGAAGCTGAATGTTTGCTCTCTCGGACTCAGGGGCTAAAGTAGAACCTCTACCTTGCAAAGTCCTGTAAGAAGTTATCTATTATAACTTCTTTTCCATGCGTAAAATCTTAAACTCTGTTAATGCATTGCGTTGCTCTTAGGATAAAGACCAAATAAAGTTCTTAATGTGGTTTTCAAGGGACTAGCTCCTGCCCGCTTCTCCAGCATTGTCTCTGCCATGTTCCCCATGGCTTTCTGTGTTGTAGACTTCCTGGTCTTGGTCAGGTTCTTCAAGTAGGTTTTTGACTTCTGCCTGGAAAGCTGTTCCTCCTTTTCTTTACCCAGATAACTTCTGCCTATTCTTTAGATCCTAGCTGCTACATCCATCCTCAGATCAACTTTCTGACATCCCAGAGAAGGTCAGGAACCATTTAGTGTAGAAACTCATAGAAACTATCACAGTTTGTAAGAATTATTTGTGTCAGTGTTTGATTAATACATTGTTCCCTGACTAGACTATAGAATTCTTGAAGGTAGGGTCATCATTTGTTTTATTCACCATTTTTATCCACAGAATCTAGAATAGCATCTGCCATATAGTATTTGTGGAATTGAATGAATTTATTGACTTAAAGAGTTTTATATTATGAAAAAAAAAATCTTAGGTCCATTTAAAAATGAAGTTAATCTCATTTTTCTTTCTCAGGCCATAATTATAAGTTTAAGTAGAACTGTAAAAATGTAATAAGTAAAATAAGCATTATTTCTCTCGATACAAATCAGAATAACTCTTTAATTTATATACTTGCCATCAGTAACTTTTAAATGCTTCCTTAGGAAAAATACTTTGGTGAAGACTTTAATATAGTAGAAGAAAAGTTCATGGGTATGTATATTTCCTTTTGTCATTATTTAACTACTAAAATTTTTGTCAAAATGCATTCTAACCAGTATCCTTCGATAAACATTTCATTCAGTTTACCCATCTTCAGTGATGTTTTTTGATATGTCAGCTCTGCCAGGCTACAGTCCCCACTTATTCCATCAAACAGTAATCTAGGTGTTTCTGGGAAGGTATTTTGCAGATCTAATTAAAGCTCCTAATGGAATAACTTTATTTAACGTCTAAAAACATCCAGAATTTAGTCCTGAATAATATGGGTAGAATTGTTGTATGTATTTTGCCACAATTGTTTCTTTTTAATGAGGGTTGAGGCTTCTCCCCAAAAGAGAAGGAATTCTGTGGATAGCAGTTCCAGCCCTCGCCAATGAGTTCCAGCCTGCCCATGACTTTTCTTCCTATGCTACAGATTTTGAACTTGCATAGCCAGCTTCCACATTCATGTAAGCCAATTCTTTGTAATAAATCCATATATGTGTGTGTGTAGACATCACCAGTTATGTCAAGAATATTAAAATATAAGTGGATACCAAAATGGATAGACTAGAGCTAAGAGTATTTTTGATTGCAGAACTTTTATAGTCCAGGTAACTCCATACCTCTGTCCCACCACAAACCAAGCACAGTTACAGAAAAATCTAAGAAATCACTTTAATATAACTTTAAACTAACACAAACTAGTTTTTACAATATTATAGGAATAACAATATGGGGGAAAAAGTGTAGCTGCTGGCTTTAGAATTCATTTTAAGAAAAGCCTTATTTATCTTTGTTGGGGAAAGACTTTGAGAAGCCACCTTAGAGTAGATCTGAATGGAGACAGAAATTTTCAGGAAAATGGGAAAACTTGGATACACTGGAGGATATAATGGAAGAAGATGAGTTGCAGGGGGGAAGCAACAAGGCCAACTTTCCCATCCTCTATGACCATGCCGTGTATTCATTCCCTATCCAATTCCCTGACTCTTTAATACAGTTACTAAACTCAGGTTCAAGTATATTTTTCAGAAGCCAAGGAAGGAGTTGGGGCTTCATGCACATTAACAAAGCAACATGGTAGCTCAACAGAAGGTAGGGAAGGGAAGGAAATGAGCCGGAAAGAAAGAAGAATGGAGAGAAAGAAAGAGAGAGAAAGAAAGAGAATGCAGGAGGAAGTAAGCCCATCCCCTCTAACAGCCATCCCCTCTTCCTGCCCCACCACTGCCACCATAACTACCCCCAGCCATATGGGCAGGGCTATAAATGCTCCTTGAGCCACAGAATTGTGGTTCTTGAGAAGCATATACAGATCTCATACGTGGGAGTGAGGAGAGCACTGGTTAACATCTAGTTACCCAAGTATGATATCATTGTTTTCTTTTATCACATACCTAGGCATTTCCAAGAAGCTGAAAGTTTTACCTAATTGGTCTAGTGTTAAATTGTTAATAGGTCATTGCAAATTCTCCAAGGCAGCAGCCAACTATCAAATTGGCTAATTAGCAATAAAAAAAATTTCAAAGACTGTTAAAATATAAAGCAGGTTGTCAGCAGGGTAAATTCTGCATTTCCTCAGCACGCACTTCAGATTCAACAACTTCTGTCTTCATATGCTTAAAAAATAAATATTTACAAGCCACTAAGTATGTTGGAAATTTCCTACTTTGGTGTGAACCCTTGGAAACTGTTGCCTTGTTAAGCTTTTCTAGTACGTATTTATGAAAAGAAACAACAAAAGAGTCTTCTCTCTTCTAATAATCATGGCTATACTCACTGGAATTTCCCGAATGAATTTTCATTTAGCTGGTTCCCTTCCCAGCTTTATGTGTGGTGGCTTGGAGACAAGGTAAAGTCTGGCCAGAAATATATTCCTATCTGTGATTCCTGGCAGTGTTATTTTTTGTGCCTGTTCAGTCCAATTCAAGTAATATTTATGATTCAGACTCTGTGCTATGTGATAGTGACATAGAGATAATTAATATATAACTCCTATGCTCTGTGAGTTCAACATCTAAATAATGAAATGTTATTCATGTGATAGGAGTAAGCAGAGAATAGCGGAGCGAGTGGTGGGGTCCACCTGGGGTGGTTATAAAGAAGTCAGGGAAGGTTTTATAGAGATAACCTCAAAAAATGACAGAATTTGAATTCACTAAATTAGAAATTTAAAAGTTAAGGTTCATTTTAAGTAGTATTAAAGATCTAGAGATGGGATACACAACTGAAGAATATTAATGGGTAACTAGCTGCTACTTAGCTCAAAAATAGTCATGAGGAATTGGTAGAGGAATGGACAGATCGCATAAACAAGAAATGGATCAAGTAAGTTAGTCCTTTTGGTGGCTGAAAATTAAAGAACATGTATCGTGAAAAGACATACCCTGCTTCCCAGAAAATAAGACCTAGCTGGACAATCAGCTCTAATGCATCTTTTGTAGCAAAAATTAATATAAGACCCAGTATATTATATTATATTATATTATATTATATTATATTATATTATATTATATTATATTATATTATATTATATTATACCAGGTCTTATATTATAGTAAAATAAGACCAGGTCTTATATTAATTTTTGCTCCAAAGATGCATCTGAGGTGATTGTCTGGCTAGGTCTTATTTTCAGGGAAACACGGTAGCACTTCAGAATCAACCACAGGTTCTAGGAACAGCTAGCTGCTAAGAAATTCAACATTTTAAAGATAATAAGAAGCTAGTACGTATGTCTTTGAGGAAACAATATTTCTTTCTTTCTTTCTTTCTTTCTTTATTTATTTATTTATTTATTATTTTTTTAATTAATTAGTTTCAGGTGCACAAGACAAAGCAAAACTTAGACGTTTATCATTTATATCCCTCACACTGTGAACCCCCCTCCCCCCATCCACTATCCCTCTGTACGTTCCCAAAACCTCTCACCTTCCCCTTATCCCCACCCCCCCGCCCCTCTAGCAACCCTCTGTTTTTCCTCCATGTTTCCAAAACTGTTTCTGATTAGTTCATTCACTTATTCTTTTCTTTAGATTCCGCATATAAGTGAGATCATATGGTATTTGTCTTTCTCTTTCTGACTTATTTCACTTAACATAATGTTCTCTAGGTCCATCCATGTTGTTGCAAATGGTAAGATTTCTTTCTTCTTTATGGCTGCGTAATACTCCATTGTATAAATGTACCACAGTTTCTTAATCCAGTCATCTACTGATGGGCATTTCGGTTGTTTGAGGTCTTGGCTATTGTATATAGTGCTGCAATAAACATAGGAGTGCATAAAGATTTTTGAATTGGAGTTTTGGATTTCTCCGGATAGATACCTAGGAGTGGGATTGCTGGATCATAAGGTAGTTCCATTTTCAGATTTTTGAGATATCTCCAAACTGTTTTCCATAGTGGCTGCACCAATCTGCATTCCACCAACAGTGCACCAGCGTTCCCTTTTCTCCGCATCCACGCCAGCACTTGTTGTTTGTTGATTTATTGATGATAGCCATCCTGACTGGGGTGAGGTGGTATCTCATTGTGGTTTTTATTTGCATTTCTCTAATGGTTAGTGAGGTTGAACATTTCTTCATATGTCTGTTTGCCATCTGTGTGTCCTTTTTAGAAAAATGTCTCTTCATGTCCTCTGCCCATTTTTTAATTGGGTTGTTTGTTTTTTTGGAGTTGAGTTGAGTGAGTTTTTTATAAATTTGTGATATTAACCCCTTATCAGATATATCATTGGCAAATATCTTTTCCCAATCAGTAGGATCACTTTTTGTTTTATTGATGGAGGAAACAATATTTCTGTGTTGTTCTCAGACCTATGCCAATGTTGTATCTCATACCTGTGTTCTCTGTTGCATTCCCATAACCTCACACATAGAAGGTGCTTAATAAATAATAATACTAAGAGCTACCATTTACCAAGTTCAATTTTCTGTGTATCAGGACTGCTCTCTCTTGGTTTTAACAAATCTGGCTAGGAAAAAAAAAAAAGATCTTGACCTAGGAGTCTCATTTAACATGCAAGTCTATACTCTCCAGGGGCAATTTCATCCACTTTCATGCTTTTAGCTACAACATAGTTAAAATAACCTTCACATGCTTATGTCCCACAAAATTATTATAGGAACACCACTTATTAGCTCTATTTTTCAGAGATTTAAGCAAGACCCAAATGATGAGAATAAAATTAATTCCATTGACAATGGAAACCCAGCAACCCACATTATGTGGGCTTTTGCATGGAGAATTTTGTAAGTTTTGTTGTATAGCATTGAGTTTTCATTTAGGATGCAGAAATTAGAACCATAAACATCATAAACATTTTAGTATCCTACTAATAACTGTATCTCTCTAATTCTCTCTCTCTCTCTCTCTCTCTCGCTCTCGCTCTCGCTCTCGCTCTCGCTCTCTCTCAGATTAGACATATACAGAAAGTTAAATGACTTAAATCATGTTAGAAACCTTGCAAATGGAGCATGAATATAATATGCCATGAACATATAAAACATTTTCTACTATGACAGTGACCTTGCATAAACAGAATAGCACCTTTTGAATGACAATAGCAGGTGAGAATATGTTTAATAAAGTAGGTCACTTGAACACCTCCGGCCAACACCAATCTATTTACCAACTACCACCTCTTATAATTGCTTCTCTTAGCATCCTACAACTGATAAACTGGAATCCAAATTTAATAATATAGCTCAATGGGAGTTCTTTTTGAAAGCTTAGTACATTTCATATTATGAGTTTAAAGGGTTACTGCTCTCCCTACTGAAACTGTTTACCAAGAAACAAAGTTCACAGAGTAGAAAAATATAAATCAATGGGGAAAAAAAACAAAACCAGAAAAAGATGGAGGAGGTGAGAGGTTAAGTAACTTATCAAGGCCCCCAAACAGGAGAATGATCCAGGAAGGATATAAACTCAGGTCTGCTTGTTGAATGAGGGCAGTGACAGAAAGCAAAAAATCTTTGAAAATTGGGCAACTTGACATCCAGGCAGATAGCAACCTTGGTTTGAATCATTTCTCTTCCTATGCCTTTTTCTCAAAAACACTTGTAAGAAACATCACGCAAAAGAGTTACTTTTGCTTCTTTCTTCTTTTTTGCTTGCCCAATTTCTGCCATAGGTACTGTTGGGAAAGAAATGGCTGTAAAATACAGTTATACAAAAGAGCAAAAGAAGTTATGATGAGAAAAAACCTGATGATCCACAAGCCAAGACATTCCTAAAAAGCTGTTGACCTCATTGAAAACTTGTTAACACCCTGCCATTTACCCAGTTGTGTTGGATAGAACACTAGTCCTAAAGATGATGTGCATGCATATTACACACACACACACACACACACACACACACACACACACACACGAATGCACAAAGTTCCATTAGCAAAAAAGTTTGGGAAACACTTTTGATTATAGCTGCTCCCACCAAGAATCCTCTTGGTGGTTCATTAACACTAAAGCTTCAGAGATTTTGAAATGCAGCTTAGGGTTCTCCAAACTTATTTGACCTTGGACTTTTCCACATTATACATATGGTGATTTTTTGTTTGGCTGTTTGTTTTTCAGAAAACCTATTAAATATTATGGAAACTACTGGTCTGTGGAACGCCTTAGAAAATATTAGTACAGCCTACACATGATCACACATACAGTGTGATTTGAAGACATATAAAGGTCCCTTCTGACCCCACCAAAATGCTGAAAATGTATATAACTCTTAGAGGCTGTTGGGCTTTTGAGGTCTTTATCAATTAACAAATATCTCAGGAATCAAAGCCAATGGATAACAACTAGTTAGTGTAAACAACTGATCAATGGGAATCCTAATTAGGCCCTGAGCTGCGTAAATGCTACACATTTCAAATGGAGAGAAGAGACTGGCCAATGGCATGGGTAAACACACACTCTGCTACTTAGTCAGTCTCTCCAAACTGGATTCTTCATCATAAATACTGTTCCAATTTATCATTTCCACTTCTACCAGTCTCACTCAGATTTCTGTCACCCTAGTTCTCTCTTCCAGGCTCTTTTTATATTACCCATCATGCACAAACAAATCCCCCCAAATACCACTTTTATCCGCTGGTGAAGCTTCTAGAACAATTCCCTACTGTCCATCAAGTCACTATCCTCAACCCAGCATTCAACAGCCTTCAGAAGTAAACCTATCCACATCCCTCTGACTTTATTTTTCATTGTTCCCCATTCCCTTCACTACACTCAGTTTCTCAGTCTTCTCCATGAGTTCCAGGCTCTTCCTGCCTCCCTCTATTTTCTATTTATTTCTCCTTCATTCCTTTCCTTCTTTTCCTTCCTTTCCTTTCCTTCCCTTCCTTCCCTTCCTCCCCTTCCTTTCCTTCCTTCCTTCCTTCCTTCCTTCCTTCCTTCCTTCCTTCCTTCCTTCCTTCCTTCCTTCCTTCCTTCCTTCCTTCCTTCCTTCCTAGCCAAATTCTATTCATCTTTCAAGTTCCACTTCTCTTGCGAAGGCTTTTGGTAACCTCACCCAACATTGATCTCTCTCTTTCCTGTACCACAGAGTTGAGGGTATTATTAAATGCATTTAGCATTTGATTGTATAATTTTATTTTCTCTCTGTTACAATTGTGTATTTTTGTCCCCCTCTCACCACCCCTTGCTTCTAAATACAAGTCTCTTAAGAGAGCAAACCTTGTCATAATCTTAATTTGTATTCCCTACCACATTTATCATGCACTAGAAACAAACAAAAAAATGATTCCTCAATTATTGACTGGAATAAAACCAAAATGATAATTATAAAAGAATATAATGTAGTTACTAAAGAATGCCAGATAGTACCCTTCCTTAATAATACTTTATTTGCATGAATTTTAAGATAGTCTCTACCATAAGTAGCAAAATTACATGCCATTATACTATTCTATAATTCAAACCTTTAAGACTAACTTCCCCCAAATGAACTCAAAGATCTATTTTCTCTAAGAAAGGATGGAAACAAAGAATTAAACATGCGATTAGGTTTCATATCTCCAAAGTCCAGGCGATATGGCAGATAGACGCTAAGACGGATCCCAATTATGTCTTCCTCTTGATATTCATGTCCTTATGGAATCTCCTTCCCTTGAGTGTAGGGGTGACTTTGTGACTTGTTTTTAACTAAGAGACTATGGCACAGGGATGGGGTGTCACTTCCACGATTATGTTACCCAAGATTGTAACTTCTATATTGCTAGCTAACTCTCTTTTGCCTTCTTGGCTTTGGTGAAGCAAGTAGCCATTTGGGGGAGGCCCACATTGCAAAGAACTGATGGTGGCCTTCAGCCAACAGTAAGCTAGAAACTGAGGCCCTTGTTCCAATAACCCTTCAGAAACAGGATTCTGCCAACAACCATGCGAGCCTTCAGATGAGACCCAGCCCTCACCAATACCTGATGGCAGCCCATAAGAGACCCTAACGCAGAGGACCTAGCTACACTGTGCCGATTCCTGAACACAGAAACTGTAAAATGATAAATGTGTGTTATTTTTAGCCATTAATTTTGTAGTAGTTTGTTGTGCAGCAATAGATAACAAATACAGGATGTTAAAGCATATCTGTGAAGCTTTCAATGGCTAAATTTAAGAGGTACCTGTCGAAAGAATCAACTTTGTAATTCAAATATTCAGTGTGGAATTTCACATCATGGAAGCTCATGCAATCATGCTGGAGAGACTAAGAATGTCTTATGTGCCAAGGCATAAATTTAACCAAGGAGGTGAAAGATCTATATACTGAAAAGTACAAGACATTAAGGAAAGAAAATTTAAGGAAGAAGACATTAATAAATGAGAAGATATTCAATGCTCATGGATTGGAAGAATTAATATTGTTAAAATATCTATACTACCCAAAGCAATCTACAGGTTCAATCCAATCCCCATCAAAATTCCTATAGCATTTTTCACAAAAATAAAACAAACAATCCTAAATATTGTATGGAAGCACAAAAGACACCAAATAGGCAAAGAAATATTGAGAAAGAACAAAGCTGGAGGTCTCACACTCCCTGATTTCAAATTCTATTACAAATCGATAGTAAATAAACAGTATGGTATTGGCATGAAAACAGATTCATAGATCAATGAAACAGAATTAAGAGCCCAGAAATAAACGCATGCATATGTGGTCAATAAATTTATGACAAAGGAGCCATGAATATACAAGGGGGAAAGGACATTCTCTTCAAAAAATGTTGTTGGGAAAACAGCCACATACAAAAGAATGACACTGGACAGTGCACTATCTTACACCACACACAAAAATCAACTCCAAATGGATTAAAGTCTTGAACATGAGATCCGAAACCATAAAACTCCTAAAAGAAAACATAAGTGGTAAGCTCCTTGACATAGGTCTTGGTGATGATTTTTTGAATCTGATACCAAAAATAAAAGCAAAAGTAAACAAGTGGGACTACATCAAACTAAAAAGTTCTGCACAGAAGAGAAGAAAAAAAAAAAAAACACCAACAAAATAAAAAAGGAACCAACTGAATGGGAATAATGTATGCAAATCATATATCTGATAAGAAGTCAATATCTAAAATATATAAAGAAGTCACACAACTCAATAGTAAAACAACAATCCAATTAAAAAATGGGCAAAAGATCTAATAGACATTTTCCCAAAGGATACTCATATACAGCTGGTTAACAGGTACACTAAAAGAAGCTCAACATCATTAATCATCAGAGAAATGCAAATCAAAACCACAATGAGATACCACCTCATACCTGTTAGAATGGCAATTATCAAAAAGACAAAAAACAACAAGCATTGGTGAGGATTTCAGGAAAAAGACACACTTGTGCACTTCTGGTGGGAATGTAAATTGGTGCAGCCACTATGGAAAACAGTATGGAAGTTCCTCAAAAAATTAAAAATAAAGCTACCATATGCTACAGCCATTTCATACCTGAGTATTTATTTGAACTAAATGAAAACACTAACTCAAAAGATATATGCACCCTCCTTTCTTTGCAGCACTATTTACAACAACTAAGATACAGACACAACTTAGGAATATTATTCAGTCATGAAAAAGAATGACATCTTGCCATTTGCAACCACATGGATGAAACTTGATGGCATTATGCTAAGTGAAATAGTCAAAAAGAGAAAGACAAATACTGTATGATCTTTCTTACATGTGGAATCTAAAAACAAAAAATAAGCTCAAACTCAAAAATATAGAGATTAGTGGTCACCAGAGGTGGGAGAATTGAGTGAAAGAGGAAAAAAAAAAAGAATGTCTTATGTAATACCGGGTAGACTTGAAAGTATAGACAACCATCATTAAGAAATCACATTATAACTTTGTTTGAAGCTTGGTCCCAATGTTCAAAAAGTAAAGTTTAGAATAGGCTGGAAATGTGGTCACTTTAAAACAGTCTATGTTAGATATTTCTGTCAAAGGCCACACAGTTTAAAAGGCGCTATAAGCTACATATAATACTAAGACAAGTATTTCATAACTAAGTATGGAAACTGTATATGACGTACATTAATTGGTAAATGTCTATGAGCTAGATACTTAATGGGAGAGAGAAATAAAGGGATAGAGATGCTACTAAGTAGAGAATTGCTAATTAGAAAATAAGATGTGACTTTTTTGCAGGTTTACATCTCACATCACTATATAACTGGGTCTTTGTTTTGTTTTGGTTTGTTATTATTTGGCAGTTGGAAGAACCCACAGCATTTTGAACCTCCCAAGAATTTGTGATTCATTTGGTGAAACAGTAGTTCCCAGACTACTGGATTTTAAGAACGAGGGGGAAAAAATAGGTAGCTGGATAAACGAATCAATTGAGAATAGCGCCACAGACAGTAAACTTTATTTTGCCAAGTTAGGACATCAAAAAAAAAAAGAAAAATCACCGTGCATTGCCACCATCACTTGATAGAAAAAGGACAATTCAACCTCAAGCAGTAAAGTTATAGTCTCAAAATAAAGAACAGAACTTTAATTTCAATAAATCCATCTTTAAGAAAAACTCACCACATTGTGTATATTCGTGTCTTTTCCTTGTAAATCATTACAGCATTTGGGAGCCCTGGGTGAAAGAGATGTCCTAACAGAGCAAGAGCAAAGAGACTTTAGATGTAAGACTCCTCAGAAAATCCCTAAGGAGGTTGAACTTGTTTAGGAAATCCAAGGTGAATTCTTTTTTATAAAGTTCAGATGTATAGAGGGTGCCAAAAAAAATGTATACATATTTTAAGAAAGGAAAACTGTATTAAAATTGTAATACTCAATATATACCGATAACGAGATGAATACAAGTCACATTCAACTCCTGCAATTACAAGAGGTGCTCAGAGTGGTTACCATCAGTATTCAGACACTTCTGATTATGGCAAACTACTGCTTGAGCAACGTTAACCAAAGTGTCCACTTGTATACATGTTTTTTGTCACCCCGGTGTAAGTGACAACAGTTGAAGATTAGCCAGGAGTTTACAAAGTATGTGTGTTTCTTTCAACCTTTTTTGAAAGTACACATTTAGATCTTCTAAAATGCAGTGATTGTCAGGCTCAGATATTTTAATAAATTCTTCCCCATTCCCCCACAGAACAGACACTGTTGGATAGAAATGTTACTAATGATCACTGACTCATTTGTCTTTTTTTCAGGTAAGACAAGTTACTGTGACTCAGAAGTAACAATCCAACCACCACAGCGTCCAGGTGGCAGCCATCTTGGATCAAGGTATGAAAGCTCAAAGGAAATAACCTCTGGAGGAACTCCAAACCTAATCTAAAATGAAGGTCAAGTGATGGAAACGTCACACCCACATCTTACCCCCCTCCCAAAGGAACAAAATTAGATCCCCACAGGACCTACAAGTCCCCAAAGACCAACAGACCCTCTGGTGAAGTCTGACAGCAGAACTTGGTTATGGCTGGATAGGCATCTTGGTGTCTGATCTCCAAATACATCAGTGAAGGTGCAGACTGCTCAGCCACCCATGTTTGTAGGATTGTGGAATGTATCACAGAACTTAACTGGAAAGAGCTCAACCATCCCACGGGTTTAGTTCCTTTCCATTTCTTTGGAAATGACCTCTCATGGTACCTCTCTGATCTTTCAGAAACCTTTGGAACTACAACCGCAGGCAGCACGCAGGCATCTCTGTGGAAAAGAGCAGTACCTGAGACGAATGTCAGGGCCAGAATTAAGCTGATTGGCACACATTAAAATGCAACATAATAGTATATTTGTCACAGTGGCTCTCTCCTGCAGTTGGCTCATGAGGAATAATGATGACTTACTGACAGAAGCAGGGGACACAGCCGCTTGATAACATTGTCGCGCTGATGGTTTCAAGTGGCCCTGCCGTCGCCTGCATTTGGCTGGAAACAGCAACCATTCACTCCTTCAGGCAGGGTGCTGAAAACGGACCCACAGCCATACGCAAAGCTGTCCATTTTGAAAGACTTAAGTAAAGCATTGTCGGCCATAATTTCCATTGTCATTCTTCCCCCACTGTTTATATAATATGGCCAGAAGTGGGACCGTAAACTAATATGACAATCAAGAGCCTCAAACAACAAACGCCAGAGCTGAATTTTCTAGGGAGAGGATTACCAAGCTGCCAACAGAGGCAGGTACGCCACGGCACACACAGCCACTGCCTTATTAAAGCAGCCCTTTCCTAGGAAAAGAACATTGCCACGGACATAATGAATTAAATTGGCATTTCCTTCAGCCTCACACAGCACGCAGTGTGCTTCCCTAAGCATGAAAACAGCACATCTTCACGGAAACATTTCTAAAATGATGTGCCTACTCATAGAAAAGATCAATTTGAATAGATTCCATCCCCAAGAGAGCAATTCAATACGGAAAGTTTTCAACTAAAGTCAAGACAGATTGTCCAACTGGTTTTCAAGCCCAGCACAGACCACTGTCTTTGTCCATATTTCAGCTTATAAACCTCTCTTTCTCTCTCTTTCGATGTATATACATACACAGACATACATTTATTTGTGGCTCTTAGTATACTGAGAACAAAGCTCTTGCTCTGTCAGCATAAAGGCTATTGCTGTTGAAATGAGAAGAAAAAAACTGTGCTCTACTATAGGGGATGGAAACATAAAGTTATTGAATGTGACTTTTGCCTGAGAGGCTGTTTTTGGGTTGTTGAAAGTTAGAAAAAGAAAGATGGAATACAATTATAAGATGAGGGAAAGGATTGAGAGAGAAAGAGAGAGAGAAGGGTTGATTTAAAATGCTAGCTGGTGGGCACAGTGTTAAAAACACAGATTTGAGAGGTGAAAGGCCAGACTCAGTACAGAACAGCCAAAATGGAATTAGAGCTGAAAAGTACAATTAGCAGATTGAGGGCCAGAAGCTATGCATTGCAACAAGGAAGTGATAATTATAAACAGCTAAGAAGAAGATGGAAAGCCAGAAGTGATAATGTCGTGCTTCTGAGAACGAAGGCAAGAACTCCTTGAATGAAGTATAAGAGGACAAAATATACAACCTACCAACACAAGAGCACATTGAGTGAAAGATCAGACAACTGTGATTTTTTTTTTTCTTTCGTTCTTAGGTCGAGTGTTGTTGCCACTGAATGTCTAGATTGGTTTTTGCCTGGCATCCACCACAGAGATGTAACAGTTAAGAAAGCAGAAAGCTAAAAATCCTCTAAGACATTATTCCAGTATTCTCTGCATTTTTCATGCCAATAACTTCTGATACCATAGACACAGCATTTATTATTACCATCCTCCATCTCCTGACAGGTGCCTGAGAATAATCTCTTCCAAGTAATTTTAATACTTACAAAATCAGGAACCATGGCTGGGTAACTCAGTAGGTAACAGCCCAGTACTAACAAGCAGAGTATAAAGCAGTGGTTCCCAAATGTGGTTGTCCATTAGAATCATCTGGACAGGTTATTAAAATGCCCCATTCCAGGGATGTAGGTCAACAGGCATAGATTTTCAGTTACCTTGATCTTGGTAATCATTCCACAGTGCATGTGTATACCAAATTATCATATTGTACCCTTTAAACATATACAATTATATTTATCAATTACTCCTCAATAAAGTTAAAAAAATAAGCAAAAAGATTTGAAAAAAAAACAAAAAAAACACAAAAAACAAAACATACACACACACACGCACTATTCCCCATTCCAAGGTTGCATCTCAGACCAATCATGAAAATTTCTGGGGTCAATTACAACACTTTTGTTTTAAAGTTTGAGAACCACCAGTTTTGAGAAATCTCTGTGGTCTAATTGACTTTGCTCAGTTCCATACCACTAATGGCACTGTCAACTCTGTCCTGTTCAATTCCCTCAAATATTGGCCAGTAGACCTTAGAAACTCCACTGTAAACATGGACAGCTCAGCAACAATCCACCCCTTCACCTGTCAGAGCCACTCTTAATAAATACCAAGAGAATCAAAAGCTTGATGATAAAGAAAGACAACAGAGGTGGCTTTAGAAAGCAAGAGGCAGGTTCAAGCTTGCAAAAGAAATTTCTCCCCTGAAATAAACATGGGCTTTTATACCCTCCCACCTAACCCCTGAGATATGTCCTCTAAATGCTAATTCAGGTATCATTTTAAGGCCAAAAGTGGGGAAACTTTCTCAATTTCATGGACTGACAAACAGAAATTGGACCCCTACTGAGAGTTTTGTGCCCTTTGGGATTTTCGCTGTAGGTTTAACATTCTCCCTTATGAAAAGTAACTTGCTAACATTGAAGACTTTTTCTGACCCTACAGGGTACTCTATTCTTGGGGACTCAAATTAGCAAGTTTTAGTCTTAGACTCAATATCCTTTACAGCAATACTTGAGAACTCTATTAGCTCTGGGTGGAAAGCAATCCCCAAACTTCCCGGTTTGATTTTTTTCCCCTCATATCAATCGAAGCCATAAAGGCTGACTGAGCTCTTTGTTAATCCAATCACCCAAAATGATACTAAATATATAGTGCTTTTTATATTGTTATATGTTTGCTATATTATGCACTACAAGACCCTCTCCTGCAGTAATTTTTATGCCTCCATACTTTATCAGGACAATTTGTTAGATCTGACTTTAAAACTGACTTCTGAGTCAAAACTCCACAACCCCATACGGCTCCTTCACGTAATTCCCTCTACACCATTCTCCTTGTTTCTCAATTCTTGTAATTGTCCTGAATTATTTCAGCATTTGTGCTTGTCACACCTGTGTTTTTTTTTTGTTTGTTTGTTTTTTTAAATACAACTTGCAGTGGCTCCCCAATGCCTACTGAATGAAGTTCAAGCTCCACACACTGCCTTTCAAAATATTCCATAGTCTGATTCCAACTTGACTTCCTAGTCTTTTGGTTAACTGATCTTTCCCTGCCCCTGGAGCATGCCACGCCTGGTCCCACAGTGAGCTACTGTGTTTCCTCGAAAATAAGACCTAGTCGGACCATCAGCTCTAATGAGTCCTGTGGAGCAAAAATTAACATAAGACCCGGGCTTATTTTACTGTAAGACCCGGTCTATAATATAATATAATATAATATAATATAATATAATATAATATAATATAATATAATATAATATAATATAGTATAGTACAGTATAATATAATATAATATAATATAATATAATATAATATAATATAATGAATATAATATAATACCAGGTCTTATATTAATTTTTGCTTCCAAAAGATGCATTAGAGCTGATTATCTGGCTGGGTCTTATTTTTGGGGAAACACGATATTCATGTGCAATTCCCTTTACAGTGAGGATTGTCTCTCCTCTTTTCTACATTAGACTGGCTGGGTTAAAGGCTTCCCTTTGCTTGATCATAGGTCGTGAGTTAAGTCTATCCATTCCTTGGGGTCCTTCAATGGATTTGTGGGGTTTGCATAACTCTTGAAATTATTGTACAGAATTGGGTGTGCACATGGTTGGCTGTAACTTTGGTGGCCTGCCATGAACCATGCCTCCCAATATTCAAGCCCAGGTATAGTTTCCTCCCATGAATTTGAGCAAGCTCTGTGATCTGCTTTAAATAATATAATGCAGAGGGAGTGACTCTGTGACCACCAGACTGTTGGAAGTCCAAGCAGCCACATGACGATAACTGAAGCCCTTAGCCAAAAGCCAGCAGCCAGCACCAACTGTCAGCCATGTGCATGAGCCAGGTGCCCCGATGTCCCAGCTGATACCAGATGAGGCAAAAGACTCACCTGTTAATGCATATAATCATGGAAATTAAAAAAAACAAAACCAAAACTTTTGTTTGGCGGTATTTTGTTTCACAGCAATAGAAAACAGAACAGAAGATATGTGAGTGCTCCTGAATACAGATTTTTCTGGAAAAAGGATCCAGATTCTCAAAGGAATTACTGCTACAAGATACATTAAGCATCTTTACATCAGGAGGCCCCTGTAAAACACTTAAAATAGTACCTGCCATATGGTAAGCACTCAATAAGTATTTAGTTATTATTATTATTATTATTATTATTATTACTATGTAGCCAAGAGTCCACTCTAGGTATTCCAAGGAAGAATTTCTGGAAGGCAAGTCATCACTATGGTTCAGAGAGAGAAGCCAAAATTATAATAAAAAAAGAAACAAAACCAAAAATTTGCATCAAATCTCCAGGGTGAATAGAAGATATGAGAAACAGATTTGAATCAAGAAATTCAAAAATGGGTGGGCAAAATTTGAAAAGATCCTATTGGAAAGTTTAAGAGTTAGCTTGAACAGAAAGTGTGTACTAAGAATTACTCCCTCCTCCCCTCCACACGAAGTACTTAGCTACATTCTGGATCACCCTGAACTGATCAGCTAGGTCCCGATAGGACAGAGGATGCATGAAGATGAGGCTGACTTTGGGATGGAGAAGAGACAAGTTGTGGAATTGCATGCCCATTGGCCCCTACATCTCAGTGAGGCAGTCAATGAAATCATTGTCCCTGAGTGAACAGGGAGTGGAGGGGGACTGGGGGACTGGGGTGCTTAAGGTTCAAAATAGCCATTGAGGGAATGGGGAAAGCTGCCAGCCAGAGATGACTGAAATGATGGACAAGTAGCATGGAGGGCCCAACTGCAGCTGGAGGGCTCAGAAGAAAATGTGGGTCACCATTCACAAACAGATATCTTGGCAGAATCCTTCGTTGATGCAAAAATGATAGACAAGCAGTAATCTGTCTCTGGAGATGCTGGGCAGAAGCAGGATGGCCATTTGTCAGCACTGTCTTCAGGATGTTCAAGAGCAACCCATATGACTAGTAATGTCATTCCTTACCCAAGGACATCCTAGCACTGCCTGGCTTCTTGACCTTGGGCAGATTACTTTCTATTCGGTGCCTCAGTCTTATTTGCAGACTCAGAGCAGTTGTTTTGAGGATTATTAGAAAATCATACATATAAAGCACTTGGCACTATGTTAGCCGTTATTATTATCATCGTTATTATTACTCCCTAAACCAATAGTAGTAGTATCTTTTTATCTTGAAGACTCAAGTGCCATTCTTTGAAACATCTGGTGAATTTTACAGTAATCCATTATTGTGCACACTTGAAGACTATTCCATTAAAATGGAAATATACATCTCTATGCTTACATATTCATATACTAGTTTCTGCACATACCATATTCCAAAGCTACTAGAATCTGCTCTCACTGATAAAAAGACAAATTCTAGTATTGATTTTCTCTAGTCAGCCAATGATGTTTCTCTTTCTTTTGGGGATAACGTGATCTCTCTCTCTCTCTCTCTCTCTCTCACACACACACACACACACACACACACACACATGCAAGCACACACCCCTCATAGGGTTTAAATACAAAATTCAGATAGTGGAAAGGTCAATGAATATAAAAATCTCACTAGCCTAGTTGTGATGGTTAATTTTGCGTCAACTTGATTGGGCCACAAAATCCAGCTATTTAGTGAAACATTATTCTGGATGGTTCTGTGAGGGCATTTGTGGATGAGATTTACATTGAAATTGGTGGGCTTTGAGTAAAGCAGATTGCCCTCCCTAATATTGATGGGTCTCATCCAATCAATCAAAGGACTAAATAGAACAAAAGACTGACTTCTGAGAAAGAGGGAATTCTTCCAGCAGATGGCCTTCAGACTTCATCTGCAACACTGGCTCTTTCTGTATCTCTAGCCTGCCAGCCCATCCTGCAGATTTTGAATTCAATAGTCTCCATAATCACCTGAGCCAATTCCTTAAAAAATAAACCTCTCCACACACACACACACACACACACACACTGTGTGTGTGTGTGTGTGTGTGTGTGTGTGTGTATGTGTGTGTATCTCCATGCTATTGGCTCTGTTTCTCTGGAAAGTCCCGACTAATATGCTAGTTATTTGTAATGTTCTCCTCATGGGCCACGCAAGGTCTTAAGATGATCAAAGCTTATTTAGTGTAGACTGAATATGTAACAATATATAGTATACCCTTGGTCCTGAATTATTTTTTGACTTTGAATTTATGAAAATATTCCTCAGGAAAGCATTTGGAGATTAATAATGGCATTAAATCAAACTTGATGCCCTTTGAGTTTGAGAAGTTAAATCTTCTATGGCAGTGCCATTCTCCCTCTCAGACTGTAGAATGCTTCACCTATAGAATGATAGTCTCGGGTTCTTGTAATAACTACATGTTGCCCAAGGCTTTTTATAAGCATAGCAAAATCTGCCATCTCAGAGATAATATTCTTTCCACATCACCCATATCTGAGGGCCTTTGGGTTCCGTGCTAGCTAGCATTTTCCCCATATTTCAGGCAATACAACTCTGTATTATTTGTCAGAAAGGTTCTGTCATAAATATTCAGGGAACATTTGCCTGGGAGACAAATGCAGTGAACACTATGCTGTAGGTAGAAGTGGCTCCTATCAATTCTTTCTGTTCCATTTCAGATAATAACACCTTTTATCTATCCTTTAAATGAATATTTCTGGACTACTGGGACATTAAAAAAAAATCACTAAAACCCAAACTTATTATTCATCTAATTCTAATTTCCCATCTTGCCTTGGTTTAATGACAGACTTTTTTTCCACTGCATTGGGTCATTATTTTTCACTTTCTTCTGTCCTTCCCTGTCTGCACTGTTATTGTTCTTTGTGGGTTCTGTTCCCAAGCTTACTCTTACCTTCTCCCTCCTTTTCTCAGACGTCTTTTCTGCTGAACGACAATAACGTACTATTGTTTTTTAATTTAGCTTATGCCCACTGAAACTCTTTTTCCTTGTTGTGAATATATAATCTCTTTGAATTTACACTCTCCCCTAATAATTTTATTCTCCACTCCTAGTACAATGGTTTCTTAATATTGCCTCTCTTTATAGCCTTTCTCTTAGTAGTTGAAAAATTAAGAAAAGTCAGCTAAACAGCGATCATTTCTGGCTATTCAATACCATTCTTCATAATTATTAATCATAGCAGACGTGAACACCAAGTAATATGATACATTGCTAGTTGGAGGCTCTTCACATCTTACTCTCATTTTTTTGCATTCATTTGTTCATCTGTAAAAGGAGTTTTATAACAATAATAATATGTGCCTCGAAGGACTGGTGCTAGGATTACATAAGATTAGCATATTAAACCATGTTATAAACTATGAAAGTGATAATATGAAGGTTGGTATCCTGTCATTCAGGTGTGTATCCAGTCAGAGACTTCCTGTGGATTAAAAATTAAATTAAAAACTCTGCCATAACAAGTAAATAAAGAAACTACACAGCACACAATTAACAAACTTAGTCTCAATTGTGCTACATTCTTTCCGTCACCTAGAAACTAATTAGTACGACATAATCACATACTTCCTGCCCAGTAAACATACAAGTCCCAGAGGAACAAATGATTTGTATCATGAATCACTGGCCACTGCTTACTGGTAATTATCATATAAATGAGGTGCTTTGAGTTGACCTCTGATTCCCTAGTCCTTTTCTGAGACAGCAAAGATACACCAGTTATGCAAAAACTTGATAAAATTTAAATTACTTTTCTAGCCTTGCCTTCTGGATATGCTTTGTTTTGAAAAAAAAAAAAAAAAAAATCACCATCCCAACAAAAAAACCTATCAAAACAGATACTAAAGTAGTAAAATATTAGTGTAGTTTTGAAATGACCCACACGATTAAAAAGAAAAAAAAAATCAAGAAAATTTGTAAGGAAGCTCGGAGAGTAATCATTCACATTAGCGATGCATGACTGTATTCAAGTCTTTCCTGAGGGGTCAGCAAGTCAAAGTTAACGCTCTGTCCCTGATGAGCTATACGAATTTTATCAGTCACCTTACTTATCTCACCCATAGCTTCTTCCTTTGTACAATTAAGCAATTCGATTGAGTGCTCTTTAGGGTTCCTTCCTGCCCTAACTTTCCTTGATTCTGAATCCTGAAGAAAGAAATATACATGTACTATACCTTAAGTATCATTTAAAACAGTTGTTCTCAACATTAGCTGACATTGGAGTCACCTTGGAAGCTTTAAAAACACTGATGTTGGGCTATACCCCAGAGAGTGAGAATTAATTGGCCTGGGTGCAGCCTGGACACCAAAGGTTGTAAATCTCTAATGTGCAGCCAAGATCAAGAAACACTTGTTCATTACTACATACTTTTGGATGTGCGTATTTTCTCTTCCTGTCCTTATTTGAGGAAGCTAAATTATCTCTGTGAGGCTGCCCTGTCATTAAAAACTGGAGAATCTGACCTGCCCCGCATGACTGTAGCAACCCTGAATGAGGTGACAGCAGTGAAGATACCTGGCAGGGCACCGGCTCATAGGAGGGATGCAAAAAAGATCATTTATTTCTTTCTCCCCCCTTCCCAGGTCCTCAAGACTTCCAAAGACCTGGATGGAGCTTCCTCGACTATTATCAAATATCGGGATATCGGTAAAAGGACTTAATAAATTTTCTGAACTAGAATTTTCCAAACTATTCCACCAACTCAGTAAAACACTAGGAACAAAGAGACCCTGTCACTATTATTTCCCCAATACCTAGAACAAATATTTATTAAATGAAGGGACGAACTGGTCAATGTCCCCACCATCCCTAAAACACACACTCACACACACACACACACACACACACACACACACACACACACTTCACCATCTTTTTCTGACTCTGCTTTTCTCTGCTGTAAAGGATCTTAGTCTCATGGACCTTTTCCTTTCCTCTCACTATAGCACCTCTACTACTTATCAGTGGAGATACTATCCTACAGATAGGGTCATACAGATACTGTTATATAGAAAGTCTCAATAAAATACTGGCTAGATACATGAATAAATGGACTCATATTTCCTCATACATGAGTTTGGAATATAAGAAATATCAAGAAATCATAGAATTAGAGAAAACATACCTAAAAAGCTGACTTTGTGAGTGTGCAAAGCCACCTGAGGTTTGGTTTTGTCGCCCCTACTGAGAGTCTCCAGCCAACTGCAGGAGGGCCCCCAAGTCAATAAAAAGATGAAGGCAAAAATTTTCATCACACCATGCCTCCACCAGAGGAGTCTCTGTTAGAGTGTTTGCCAGTCCAGTCCTTGATTTCAGGGACCATTATGTGACGGATGGGCAGGACCAGAAATAGAAGAGAAGAACAATATTCTATCAGCCAATGTTCCTAGTCAATCAGAATAATTCATGCGTTTTCTCTTTTAAGAGGAGAATGTGGAGTGGAGTATGGTTGAAGCCTGAAGTTATCAGTGAACAGGGGGGAAAAACACCAAATTGCTAATACTCAGTCTTTCCATCCATCACCTCCAATATAATAACAGTGTCTAATTCATCATTTTGTTCATACAGTCACTCACTGAAGGTTTTGACCAGGGATCTTCAACAACCCGCCTGATTACTGAACAAGTCGGGCTGCCTTTGGCATTTGTGCCTCGGGTTCACTGATGACTTGAGAAAAAAGGAGGTTATAAAATACTTAACAGTGGGTAAGATCGTTGAACTGCCTCGCCTGCCATTCTTTATGTGCCTTTATAAATCAATTCAGCATAAAACAGTATTTATCCTGACTAATCATATCTAAAAATTACAGAGTGAATAATCACCCATGATTATGGAAACATCAAGGGGGTTTGTCTTAACACCGCTTTGTGTGGGCCATTTTCTAAACCCCCCCGTGTTCATAAGTCTAGAAGGAACTGGAAGAAAATATTCAGAACAAACCAGATCGCTTTAGAGAAGCATCGCTCTTTTTAAACATTGGGTATATAGGTCAATGTTTTTCCTAAGGAAACCAAACTTAGTCCTGAGCACCCCTAGACAAGGAGTAGGGTGGAGGGAAAGCAAGGTTCTTCCCCAGAGAGACAGAGTGGATTTATTCACCTTGAGGAGAGTCATGTGCTCATTAGGCCCACCAGGGAAACATTCAGTGAACTTGAGCAGCAATTTTCTAAATGAGTGGTAATTTCCTTAATGAATCTTCTCCCAAAACCTTTGTGAGGATAATTATGTGTAATTTCAGAGGCAGAAAGAAGCCTAAAGGGGCCAGAAATGACTTGCCCACAGTCACACTGTGAACTTTAGAGGTTCACATCTGTTTCTTACACCACTAGATTGCACTCTGGACTCTAAAGGAGAGATGAAGAGCTGGGGCATATACCCAAATAAATCATTAGAGCAAATGCCACATGCTTGCTTCCAGAACCATCCATTAGTAACAGGAGCCTGGCTGATACAGTCACATTTTTCTTTCTGCCCTTTACATTCTGCTGTTAGTTATTCAAAAATGTTGAATAATCAAGAGAAATGCACTTTTTAACTTCTCAAAATGAGAGACTAAATTAATCACATTCTACTCAAAAGGGAATTCACTGAATATTTTGATTTCAAAAGAACATTAGAAAGGTTTCATTTTCTTTGTCCCTTGTATTTTTTTTTTTTTTTTTCATTAGCACACAGGTTAAAAAGCAGTGAAAACAGTTTCCTTGGAACCATTTTTTTTTTCGTTTCTCTATGGAGTAGGGTCAGAGTTTTTCCTACTGCCTCATCTTTTTACATTTATCTCTCATAATACCTTTGAAGACTATGGCAATGCTGAGAATAAGAGTTAAGTGATACTCTTACAAGCATGGGAAACAGAATTTTGCAAGAGGAAGTGAATAGGCTTTAGAATCACAAAATCCTGGGTTCAAATCCCAGTTCAGCCACTAGACATGGAATAGATTCTTTCACAATACTGCACTACATTTTTTTTTTTCCATCCCTTCATAAAATGGGGAGAATGGTACCTACCGCACAAGGTTGCCATGCACATTAGAAATAATGCCTGGCTCATCGAGTTTCTCTAAGTCATAGGCCCTCTCTTCTCAAAGTTTTCATCAGTTCCAATACTGGTATAGTCCCTATTGGTTTAAATTTTGTGTTAGAAAATTTCGCCCACCATACTACAACGGCATTGTGAACAAGAATTCCAACCAAGGTAAGAATCGAAAGGTGGTTGGGGACAGGGAGAGGGAACTGGATCCTCCCCTGGTCATTTCCATGGAACCTTGGGCAACTTCCTCTCTGTGTCAGTTTCTTCATCTGTGGCAAAGAGTACTGCTGTTTTGACTTCACACACTTGTTAGGAAGAATAAAATGATATGCTTAGTCAGTGGTGAAAGGGTAAAGTATAATTCTTAGACAATTCTTAAAGTGTAATTTTTAGAACGGTGCCAAGCACATAGTGAACACTCTATAGAAGCTCAACTTTATTATTGTTGCATTATTTTTCACTGTTGCATCGCAATGCTTAGGACACTGTTGGTCACCCAGTAAACATCCAATAAATATTTGTTGAGTGATTGATTGAACAAATAAAATGAATGAAGGAGTTGTCTATCATACTGGTAATCTCATTTCAAGGTGAAAAATTTGTCTGATTCTCTTTCCCATGACCTCGTAGATCAACTATCTTATTGACTTAGAACCAAAAGAGAAACCATTGTGTACATGAATTACATAAAGAAAAATCTGATCATTTCCTAAAATTTATTCAGAAAGCCAAAATATGCCCTAAACTGAAAACTCAGAGGAAACGTGATTTCAGAGAATCAAAAAAAAGTTCAGAACCTTCCAGACTCAGGAGCTAGCTGGGGCTGGCAGAACATGGCAACTCCAATCAGAGCATCTCCCCACAGCGACCCAACATGGTTTGGAAGATCAACCTGGCCTTTTCAGCAACAACTTGACTCTGCACTGCTGCTCAGGGCATCAGCATCTTGGCCCCCATGCACTGGTTTGTGTTTATAACGATGGAAAGTGAGGGGAGGGATGAATAATCCATCCAAACCAAGTCTACACTTATTTTTCCTCGCTGTCCTCAAAATCAAGCCTCCCTGCTTGGGACTGCTTCTTTGTCTCCCAGGTTCCATCTCTGACTTTGAACACGTTGCCATTAATGCCAGACACGAAAAGGATCCAACCAGAAATAAACACCATGATTTCTATTCCTTTACAGCAAGGCCCTGGTAGTACACCCAGCCCAGCTTCTTCAAGGCTACCTCCACTACCAGGCAGCAAACTGAATTCAACACCTCAAAGTTTAACTGGTGACAGATATATATACATGCTTATAACTATTAAGACAGAAGAAAACTAAAATATAACCTTTGTAAATAATATTTTACATTATCTCCCCTCAATATTATGCCCTCTCAAAATTTATATTGAAAAAGGTTGACCCTGGAATTAGGGGAAATAAGTACTTAATTCAAATATTTACAAAAATAAATATAAAAAGACTGAAACAGTATCCCATCACAAATATAAGCTGCTTTCCTATTATAAATCCCCTGGAAAGGGCGCAATATTAAAATTGAAATAATCTCAGGTTTGTACCCATTTTAATGTTCAGCGACCACAGAAACCTCATTAAGTTGTGTTTCAAAATCATTTCCAGTGTTCATTTGGAACATTTCTTTAAAAAAAAAAAAAAAATCTCATTGCAAATGCTTACAATCAGGAACTGGGTAACAAGTCACCTCTACTGGGAACAGCACCAGTGCAGCCTGGCCACACAATGACTCAGTTATAGTACTTTTAGCAAAGGATGGAATCCTCAGTAGGCAAGGTAAGCTGCATTTCCAGCACAAACATTTCCAGACAAAGGGAAAGGATGCCACAGGTATAGACCTGCCAGACGATTACAAGCGCACTGTCACCTCTGTACTTTCATTATTTGGATTAAGGGGAAGACACTTCAAGGGCAGGGTGACCTCACTGAGCAGACCCAAGAAGTTCACATTGTCCGTCTTTCCCGTGGTGGCTTGTTTCATGACCACAAGCAAATCGCTCACTTTACCTGCTCCTGCCCCAATTTCTCCTAACTGCAAAGAGGGCAAAAATAACATAAATAATGTCCACTGCCAACATGATTTTAAATCTATATTGACTTTTAAATGCTCCATACGTAACATAATGAACAGGCAAAAAGATATAAACTATACCCAGATGCTTGTGTCAGGGACGGCTTTGGGGGGACGGAGATGGAAATAATCCCCTATGCACTCGCCCATCTACCCTTCCCCTCCTCCCTTCCTCCCTTTCTCCTTTCCTTCCTGTGCATATTTAAGGAATTCTATAAGGATGATCACTGTTCTAATCCTAGTTCCACCACTAACTAGTTGTATAAACTCAGGTGACTACCTTAACCAATCTGAGGCTTACTTAGTTTGCTCCTTTCTGAACATTTAAAAACAAATTCTTACCCTTTCTTCCAGAGCTTTTGTGATAATCATATAAGGTTGTACATATGAGAAAACCCTAAAAATATGAAGTGTTGTGAAAATGTGCAGGCAACGACAGGAGACTAGCTAAAATTACAAAGAGCACCTTGATCTCTCTCTTCGATGTGATGTTACAAGAACTCAGCTTCTCTTTCCCGAGTCACAGAATACCAGGACATGAAAAATGATTCTGCCCTTTAGAAACTGCTCCTACTTCAAACCCGTAAGCAAGAATGTGTTGTTTTCTTTTGCCTCCCACAAAATGCATAATACAATAAAGTTCAGTCTCTGGAGAATATGCAGTTATCAAAAATCAAAATGAAAACTCAAAGGAAAATGAAAGAAATAGCAACACTTCCCATCGGCAGGTAAATAAGTCTTTGATAGATCAGAACTGGGAACAACTGTCTGGAGGAGGAACATTCTAGCAGGCATTGTTCTCAGTAAACAAGAAAGCAGATGCCACCCTACATTTTGTGAAATATTTATGACTCCACCACATACCCCTTTTGGGGGAGCAAATTGATGACTCTTCTACCCAACACAATCACCTGGGGTGTGCCAAGCCCAGCCTCGATCAATCACGCTGACATGATTTGTTTCGCCTTATTCAGAGCTTGCCTCCCCTTCAATCCAATGTCCAAGATGGAGAGGGTGAAAAAGATGGAGTAGCCACGGCTTCTTTCGTCAGTTTTTTTTGTTTTTTTTTTTTTAATTTTTATTTTCAATGCCAAGAGTTATAGGGTTCGAGGGTATTGCTCTAGACACGGAAGTGTTTTGTCTTCTTCAAACGAGCCAAACGAATGGGAGACTGAATGCCACCTATTTCATATTTACAACTACTTGCACAATGCTGTGTCACAAGGGAATGTTCCATTGCGCATGAGATTTAAAATCAGAACACATACTGCCCAAAACTGGATTAGTGATGGAAATTCACATCAACAGTGGATGGAAGTGACTATTGCCAAAATAAACTTGATTGGAACACAAGAGAGCTGGATGTTTACTCAGAAATATATATTGAACATCTATTGAGTGCTAGGGAAGGTGATAAACAGGGATATTTCCTTCCCTTAAAGGGGGTCTCAGACTCAAGCAAGCAAGTGATTGAAATGTACACGTTTTACATGATTGAATCCCAAATTTATCTTTCACTATTGTCTTTCTTATATCCTCTATTCCAACCATCTCAAAGTAGTCACTTTGCACAACTTTCATTCATTCTCCTGCCTTTACTCAAGCTGTACCCTCCTCCCATGCATCCCTCACTTTCTTCCTGCCAAAGTCTTATGCATATTTAAAGCCTCTGTTCACATACCACCTCCTCCGTGTGATCTTACTAGATTTCCTCTCCCTAATTATAACCAATGCCCCCTCCTGTCTTTCAGTGTCACATAACTTGTATCTCTCATAATAGTTCTCACCTCAATCTGATTTTCTAGCCTTAGTGCTGGGGATGCTTATCTCCACAATGAATTAGTCATGCATCTCTGGAGAGCAGGTGTCATGTCTTATTCAACTTTGTTCACCCTCTGCATCTAGTAGGTAAGAGATCTCAATGATTGAAAAACAGAAGTACACTGGTTCAGTATGATAAATTGTTCTCAAAGATCACCCTCGTTTAGGAAGAACCCCATGGTATATTAATTAATACTGTTGGTTGCATTGATTCTTCCTCCGGTTACTTACATTATTTGATTTTCTTTTTAGGAAAACACTAGGAAGGATGAGGAGATCCTACCCCACCCATTCTCCATCACACTAGGTACCATCATGAGGAATTATCCTTGAGGGAGCCTGACCCTAGAGCCATCCGCCCTGTCACAGCCTTCTTCTCTGAAAATGAGACTCCACCACCTCCCCCAACGTTTATTCCCAGCTCTGATAATCTCAACTGTCAGAAATCTTCTTGCTCAAAGATCTTCACACTTAGATATTTTTTCACCTTGTCAGTACAAATGTTTGTTCATCAAAAACAGTGGATAAGTTGTTACAGTGTTTCATGCTTTGAATATTATCTTCTTCAGGGCAAAAAAAGGAGGGGGACTCAGCCTCCAAAAAATGGACTTTATACCCAGCATTTCACGTTAGGATGTGTGGTTTATGTGTTATGTGAAAAATCTATGCAATAAAAGGAGAAGGGAAAAAAATACTCACTAGTGACAAGAAAATTTAGATATAAAATTGACCTCCCAAAGCCAGTCATCTAGTGCTAGGCTTTATGGCTGAAAAATTGTATGGGAACATGAAAATCATAAAGCGGGGGGAGGGGGCAAGACAGAAATTGAAGACTGAAATTGCAAAGGTAGAAGATCTGCAAAATATGTTCTTCTCAATATAACACTCTCAGCAGAGAGAGAATTAAACATCAAATGTGAGAAAGCACTCTCAAACTATTTATTTTTATTCATCGAATAACCTACATTCTGTGATGCGTTGGTGTCACAATGCCATTGAACATATACATAAGATATTAAATGGTAATAGGACAGCATTCATTAAAATCAAAGACATGGAATCACCAGACCAGAAAAGCTGGGTTATAGCCCAAATAATTTAAACTTTCAATATTTTTATTTACAGGAGGTTATGCTGCTTATAAACTGATCTCCAAGGCAATTACAGGAACATAGCACATATGCACATGTACACACACATTTTAAAGAGGAGATGTTGAAGGACTTACAAGGTATGATCAACAAATATGGTGAATGTTTACATTTAAAAAAATTATTACACTAAAAGACACATTGCCGTTAATCCCCCTCAAACTACTCTCCCTCTTTTCAAACACACTCATCCAATCATTCTGGCCACTTTCTGAAGCAGTGCTGGAGTCCTCTTTCGTGAGTGTCTTTAGCCGCACTGTCGTGGCTGCCTCAATGTCCTGAATTGATTCAAAACGTTTACCTTTCACGGTCATTTTGACTTTGGGGAAGAGCCAGAAGTCGCACAGTGCCAGATCCAGTGAATAAAGTGGATGAGGACCCACCGTAATGTTTTTATTTGATAGAAACTGCCATACCAGAAGCGATGTGTGACACGGAGCCTTTCCATTTTGATCACAAAATACGGTGACTGCTGCTGCTGAGTATCACCCAACAGAAAGACAGGGATCTTCAATACAGCAAGCAGCACGAGGAACCGTAGTAACAGTATGTGACAAGTTTCAACTTGTTCAGTGAAATCAGTCGGGTGTGAGCTACGGTTGAGAGAAGGTGTGTTTTAAAGTGTGCCATAAATCATCCTCCCTCATGACAACTGGTATACAGCAATTGCTGTCAAATTAAGATATTACGATGTGTTCTCATCCATCTTATTCACCAGTTCTGGCAATGCGTGACTTCTGGTTATTCCCCAAAGTCAAAATGATTCAGGACATGGAGGCAGCCATGACAGTGCAACTAAAGACCCTCGAGAAGGAGGACTTCCAGAACTGCTCTAGAAAATGGCAAGAACGATGGGATGTGTTTGAAATGAAGGGAAGTGTTTTGAGGGGGACTAATGGTAATGTGTCTTTTACTGTAATAATTATTTTTATTTAACCATTCACTGTATTGTTTTTATCTAAACATTCACTTGCATATTAATTATTTATTAACTAGGCCAAAATAAATGTCATTATTTAAAACTGTGAGCAGTTTCTAACTAAATACCAAGTGCTAATGTCCATATTAGGTGATATCAATTCTCAAATTAATCCAAGAATCAAATTAAAGTATCCTCTTTACCAAATTACCTATTTCCAAAACTATTAATAAAAATTGTGTTCACTTAGGATGCTCTGGGTGTTTTTAATCTCTTAGAAGAAAATAATAAGATTCTTGAGTTTCCGTAGTCATAAATTTCCACTATACTTTCAGTCCTTGGCGCCATTCTTCCATGGCCAGAATTCTGGTTCTGTCACATAGTAGTTGTGTGGTGTTGGGCAACTTACCTAATTTCTCTGTGTCTGTTTTCTCATGTATAAAATGAGGATAAAAGTAACAAACACCTCATGAGGTTGTCATGAAAACTAAAATAGTACATGTGAACTGATTAATGTAGGGTCAGAAATATAACATGTATTTGGTAATGCTGGCTGGTTTTGTAGGGGAGGGGATGGACAGGGTGTTCGTATCAGTTAACACTTCCCTGTTGTGGTTTCACTACCCATTACAATTAAAGGCTGAAGAGGATGCTGACCCTTCAATTTTCTCACTGTCTTTTCCCTTTCTCGATGGCAGCCAATGCCATATTTCAACTATAATTTATACACCAAAGTGTTCACTTGCATGGGGATAATAAAAAGATTCAGAAAAGATTCCTAACCTTTGAGGTTGACATCAAGGAAAACCACAGTGTCCTTTCCTCAAGAGATCCCTGGGCACCTCTGAATGGTTGGCCCGTGGGTCCAAGCCAGTGCACAACTCTGTAGTTCCCTATTGCTCCTCTTCACTATATGCCATCACATTACAATTTTCTTATTGCAGGCAATTTTTATCACATGAAATCTATGTCATATTATAAATGATAGAATAAAATGTCATGTATGCAGAAAGCAAATGCTTACAGATACTCATTTTATAATACCTGTAATTTCAGCATTATTCACTGACCAAAAATAAAAAAATCCAAACCCAACTATCCTTCCTGTGATTACACTAACCGAGGTGTACATTTTCATGAGGTTCACAGCACAACAATGCAAACCATAAAATAGTCCCGAAAGAGTGATACAAACTTTTCTTAAGGTTGTCTTTATTAAATTGTTTGTAAATTTAAAAATTAAAATTAGAAACGGAAAAGCAAATAGAAAAAGGGAAGTTAATCATTAATCTCCAGCCATCTTTATTCTTATCTTTTCTAAGAAAGCAACCAAATTAAATATTAGCTAAAGTTTTCCTTGTGTTCATTAAAAATATACAAATGTATAGAAGGTATTTGCTATCTGTTTTACAAAAATGAGCTCATAATATACATGTTATTATGAAACTGATTTTCCTCACCTAATAAAACATCACGGATTTCCTTCTCCATCATTAGATATACAACACATTTTTAATAACTGCATAATACTCTACGTTACAGATGTCTCATAAATTATTCCCCTATCTATCAATATTCAGGGTTTTTTTTCCCCCAGGAATTTTTGTAACCACAACAAAAAAAGCTGGATCTTTGTGTACTAATATTTTCAAACGAGGGATTGCTGAGTGAAAGGGAAGTGGTACTTTCATTTTCAATAGATATTGTCAGATGACTCCCTCCAGCAATGTATGAGTGTACTTGCTTCCTACCGTCACCTTTGCCAGGACTGGTGTGATCATTTCCTTTGATTTTTTTGCTATTAAGATGGGTAATAAAGACATCTCATTGTTTTCTAAATTCGTATTTCCCTATGTGAAATTTCAGTGTTGAGTCATTACCACCATTAAACATTTTACTGTATTTCTTTAAATTAGGGGTTTTCAATCCCTGCATTATTAATATTGTGGGCCAGATTATTGTTTGTTCCTGGGGGCTGTCTTATGCATTGCAAGATGTTGAATTGCATCCCTGGTCTCTACCCACCAGATGCCAGGAGCACAACCCTCCCCCATTTGTGACAACCAAAATGTCTTCAGACATTGACAGAATCACCACTAGTTGAGGACCTCTGTGTTAAATGCTTAAATTAGAAAGATTGTGACTTTTTAATTTTACTCATTAAATTTAGTAACAAAAAGATTTCAGAAATACCTGCGAGAATTTTTTTTAGTGTTGATAAACTTTAAAACTTACTCAATAATCTAAAAATACGCGTGAATATTTAGCATCAACATAGCATAGTGAACACCTCTTTAGGCACATAATTAATTTAACATTAGCAGAACTGAGAGAAGAACCTTCTGACAGAAGGGAAGTTATTCAAAACCTGGCCATAATACCTACTTTAATTTCAAAGTCAATAGGCAGCTTTTTCATTTCATTCCAACTCCCTGTTTAAAACTTGTGAACAGGTAAAGATAAAAAGAGTTGTTAAATATTTAAATACCTATTCACTGTGCCAAAATCTCAAGTCAGGCTGTTTCTTTTGATTATTACAGTATGTTGATTCACTGTGGTTTCCTAATACAAAATAGACAAATGTTTTTCCTAGAACTTCCTATAATTGGGGAAAGGCTTTCTCTTTTGTTAAGAAATTGGGTTCCAAAGTATTTTTGCCATTTTAATTTTCTTAGACCAAAAATACACATATTGCTTTTCTTAAGAAAAGAATAGAACATTCTAATTGCTTTTATACAGTGCAGTTTTTCCCACCTTCAAAAGAGAAACATACCTATAACAGAAAAAACATTAGAAAAATTTAATTGAAATTCAATACTAAAAGCAAGAACTAATATAACAATTTGTTACCTTCACCTAGTCTTACAAATAGGTTGAATGTTGCCTTATTTATAACAGTGATAGCACGAGGCACATAGAGACACATAGCAAGTTCTTTGCAAAGAGACTGACCTTTAGCAATAAATTCCACGAGTAATTTTCTGGCTTTAATTAGAAGTCAATATTCCTTTCTGATGAATTCATAAATAATAATAAAAAGGTTACCCAGCCATTCCCAACAGGTTTCAAGTTTCCAGTTCTCTACAACAGCAAAGGGAATGGTTTTAAAAAGGTAAAATGCCAGTCATGCGATCTATGTGACTATTGATAAAATACTGACAACAGCACTACAGTGAATCAATCAACAATGCAAAGAGCTGACCATAACAGAAATGTGGAAAGCTGCCCTCCTTTGCAGGACATGGGCTTTTGTGATAAAATCGCATGGTCTGACCAAATCTCTCTGCATTGTGACAGCACAGGCTTTCAGCACATGCCACCCTTACCAAAGTCCATTTTTGAATTTTAGAGTTTTTTTGGATTTAAAGCTATTGACAAAGTTTGCATTGAAAGAAGAAATTAGAGTTTCTTGCCCATGGTTGTGATCACTCTCCAGCCTCTTCCTCCAAAGACATATTTTTTTTCCAAATTCTTAAAAGTATGTTAACTGAACAGTTTGTGTCATATGAATTGATGAGTCAATTAATAGCCTATATTTTCATCATGTTTCAGCTCATTACCAGCTATTTCAGGTAGCTGTGTTTAATTATTAGAGTCCAAAAATTAATTGAGAAATGGAACTCTCAACTAATGCTAATTAGTTTCCTATTATGTGCATTTAGAAAAATCTGTATAAATCACCAGATTAAATAACAAGCAATTGGTGGTGTCCTTCCAATTACAGCACCTCCAGCAAAAATTATATTATACAGAAGCAAGTGGAATTATGGTTGAGTTATTAATGGATTTGGTGCAGCATATAATGAGGTTGTGGATATTGAATCCACTTAAACTCATTTATATAATCAAGAGTTCGGAGACTTTTAAAAATTAATCTAACTTTTAGCTAAGAGAACTCAAAATCAGAAATGTGGAGAAGGAAGTAATCAGGCAAGTCAGGGCTGGCCAGCCCAAAGAAGTACTCGAGACAATCACACAGCTTTGGGAAATAGCCTACCTCACCACAGCTACTTCCTGTCATCCACATTTAGGAGTGCTTATCTCTGCCCAACACAATTGAAAATCTGATGCAATCATTCTAAAGTGGTGGACCCAAATGAGGAGGCCAGACAGGCTCCTGGAGATTTAGACATTTTCTTAAGCAGGAAGGATTGACATTTTCTGGCCAACTCTTGCTTTTTCCATCTCTAATATCTACAATCCAGGCCTAAGGAAAATACAGTTTCTGTTCTTGAGATGAAAATGTGTCCTCAACAGGTTAATATTACTTGTTTCTAAGAAAAGTTATTATTGGCATATATACTGTGGTCTATCTCTGAACATTTAAATCGTTTCTTAATGTATTTTATTTACAAACAGTGATGTGTTGAAAAATTATATGTAAGTTGCATGTCAAGTAATAAAGTCATGGCGAGAGATGAACATTTACACTATATATTTTTTTGTCAGTTCCAGACTTAATTAATTAGGGCTTAAAGTCTGATTTTAATTTCAAGCATGTAATTCTGAGTTTTATCCACCTATATATAGGGTTTACATAATTGTAAGGAAATAAATTGTGTAATTATTTTTTAATGTTGTATTATCTCCAAGAACACACAAATGCCCTGGGGTCACAGACTGTCTCTGTCTTATTTATGGCTTTATTGCCAGGGCCAAGCACAGTGCCTGCACATATTAGGAACTTGGTGAGTTGATACTCTTCAGTCAAGAGACAGATGTTGGTAGAATGGATAAAAACACATGATCCAGCTATATGCTGTCTACAAGAGACTCACTTGCAATCCAAAGACACAAAAAGGTGGAAAGTGAAAGCATATAAAAAGACATTCCATGTGAATAATAACCTAAAGAGAGCAGGCATGGCTATACTAATACCAGACACAATAGACTTTAAATCATGAAAGTTTACAAGAATAAAGAGAGACATTATATATTAATAAAAGGTTCAATACAACAAGAAGATATAACAATTATAAACATCTAGGCAACTAAGAAAGAACAACAAAATATATGAAGAAAAACTGTCAGAGTTGAAGGGAGAAAGAGGCAGTTCCATAATAGCAGATGGAGACCGCAATACCCTACTCACAATAATGGACAGAAAATCCAGGCAAAAGATAAGAAATAGAGGACTTACTCATATACAACGCAATAAACCAACTAGATCTAATAGACATACAAAGACCATTCTACCTAACAACATAATACACATTCTCTCAAATGTACATGGGACATTTTCCAGGAAAAATCACACGTTAGCACATAAATTAAGTCTCAATAGATAAATAGTAAAGATTCTGGACCCAATTTTCAATGCAGTGGAGGTGGTTTCCCCCACCACCAATTCTTAGATACAAGTTAGGTGTCTTACAATTCAACTCAATTTTGACACTATCTACCTGGAGATAACATCAGATCCTATGAATTAAAGGCTCAGTCCTATAACACTGTCCCCCACCCTCAACTTCAGAAGCCAATCGAAAGTTCAGGTTGTCACCTATGCTTCTGGCGAACCAGCTACAGATCTGAGGTTCTAACAACCCCATCTTTGAGTTTAATTAATTTGCTAGAGCAGATACAGAACTCAGGAAAACATTTTATTTACTGGGTTACTGGTTACTATTACGAATGGACAAAACTCTGAACAGCCAGATGGAACGCATCGGGCAAGGCATGGGGAAAGGACACAGAACTTCCATGCTCTCTTCAGGTGTGCCACTCTCCTCAAATCTCCACATTGACATAGACAAAGATTTCTTAGACAGCAACCAGAAAGCACTAAACATAAAATTTTTTTAAATTAATAAAAAATATAATGGACATCATAAAAATTAAAACATTCTACTCATCAATGGATACATTATGAAAATGAATAAGCAAATTACAGGCCAGCATTACTTTGATACCAAAACTGGACAAAGATATTAAAGAAGACTATATACCATCTTCTCTATGATCACAGAAGTAAAAATCATTAACAAATATTAGCAGAAATAAATAACCACATAAAAATGGGCAAAAAAGTCTTAAACAGAAAACTTATAAAGGAAAAGATATGAATGGGCAATGAAAAGCATCCAACATCATCAGTCATCAGGAAAATTGCAAACTAAAATCACAGTGAAATCTCATTTGAATGTCTAATTGGCACCTCCAGCTTAATATATCCACAATGAACCAATTTCTACTTCCTTCTCCTCTAAACTGTTTCTCCTTTGGGCCTCCCTAATTCAGTTCCTGGTTGCTTAAGCCTACCAGGCTTGCTAAGTCAAGTCAAACAATTTAGGAATTCACTCTTGATTCTGCCTTTTTCTTCCAGTTTACCCCCCTCAGCCAACTTGTTACAAGTCCTGCCAGTTTTCCCTCCAAAACAGATCTCAATCCTTTCACAATATTTTCTCTCCAGTTCTGAGTCCCAGCCATAGCTCTTCTTACTGGAATGACTGCTAGAACCTCCTAACTGCACTCCTTGCTATGATTTGCCTCAACTTCAATCCAATAATGGGCATCAAATCATGTTTCTTATTCTTCTTAAAACTCTCCAATGTTTTCCCATGGCAGCAAAAATAAAATCCAACTTCTTTCACGATGCCTACGGGGCAAGACATAGCCTGCCCCCTATCTGCCCTTTTACTGGTCACAAGGATACTTATCCTCCAGTCAACTCCTACCTTAAGCTTCAGCCATCTTTCTTTTCTGCTCTTTGTATTGGCCACACTTATTTTATTTTATTTTTTTTTGGTCTGGACCTTTGCCCTTGAGATTCCTCTCTCTGGAGCATTCCTTCATGTTCTTCCTTCACGTTTTAACTTCAATATCACCTCTTTACTTACTCACTAATCTCAGAGATTCTTTTTTTTTAAAATATAAAATGGTATTTTATTTTTCTACTAGATAAAAGGTAAATAGCAAATAAGTACACCATGACAGATTGAGAAAAAGATTGTGGATGAAAGAAAAAGGCTTTACATTTGAATACTTTTTTTTTTTTTTTAAATCTTAGAGATTCTTGACGACTCACTCCTTTTTTCTATCTCCACCCCTGGAATATAACTCCATGAGGAAAGAACCGCGACTATCTTGTTCACTTTGAGAACCCTAGGACAGAGCGCTAGACTAGGCACATAGCAGTCCCTCAATGAATGCCTGCAGAATGAATAAATACACAGGTAATTTAAAATCAACAGCAGGAGTGTCCAGGCTTCCTGAACATTGAAATTTTTCTTGGCTAGATTTTTCCGTATGTATTTTCCCGGTTGCATCAGTCCCGATTTACTTCATATTTTTAACTTCTCTAAGTACACGTAAGCTGCAGCAGTGCTCTCATTGGTGTTTTCTACACCTCTTCATTTCACATTATCGGCAGATTTCATTAATTTATTGTTTACTGCCTGATGAAGATCATTAATGAAGATGTTAAATAGGAAGAAAGCAACATCATTCCCTGTGTACTGTCGTAGAATTATTCATCACTTAGCAAATGTTGAAAAAAAAAACATTTAAAAAAAGTTTTCCTGCATATAGAGCCCATACAGAAAATATTAAGCAAAATATATTTCATTAAATTCCTTTCTTCATTCATCCTTTCATGCAAATATTCAAAATCTCCATTTAGGCTCTAAGGCCATAGAGATAGGAAAGAGAAAAATTGTCTAGTTCACAAGAACCTAGCTGTCCATTCTGTTGACTCTGCTATGGAGATATAGTTAACCCTCACCAATTCCATATTTGCAAATTCTCCTATTCACTAAAAAGGTATTTGTAACCCCAAAATTAATAGTCCTGGTGCTTTCAAAGCCACGTGCAGAGAAGTGAAAACTTTGAGCTGCCTGATATGCACATTTTCAGCACAGGTAGAACAACCTGAGGTGGACCTCTCTGCCTTCTTGCTTCTGCTCTCACACTGTGGACAATTGTCCTTTCTGTGGTCTACTTAGTGCTACAGTTTTCACAGTTTTGTGCTTCTGTTGGTGATTTTGATGTTTAAAATATCCCCGAAACACAGTACTGTCCAGTGTTCCTAAGCACAAGAAGGCTGTGATGTGTCTTATGGAAAAAGTGTGTCAAATAAGCTTCGTTTAGGCATATTATACACTAGGTTGGTGCAAAAGTGACTGTGGTTTTTGCAATTATTTTTAACTTCTTAAACCTCAATTACTTTTGCACCAACTTAATAGTGTTCTTATTGTGTTTCCCCGAAAATAAGACTTAGCCGGAAAATCAGCTCTAATGAGTCTTTTGGAGCAAAAATTAATATAAGACCCAGTATTATGTTATATCATATTATATTATATAAGACCCGGTCTTATATTATAGTAAAATAAGACCAGGTCTTGTACTACTTTTTGCTCCAAAAGATGCATTAAAGCTGATTGTCCGTCTAGGTCTTATTTTCGGGGACACATGGTAGTCATGAGTTCAATGTCAATGAACCAACAATATATATCAAGTGGGTATTGTAAGACAGAAACACACATAAAACAAGGTTATATACCTATCAGTTGTTGAAAATGTTGTGACCGTAGGCTCACAGGACCCTAACCCTATATTTCTCCTAGGAACAATGATTTAGTATTCAGTAATTCATCTTCCAGGCAACTTTACAGAATACACTTCCCACAAATAATGAGAATGGACTGTATGTATAACATGCTCTGGGAATGAGCATTATTCAAAGATGACTTATAGAAGAAGAATCGTTAAGTAAACATTTGAATAATTGGAAGTTCAAAATGGGAGTAAGTGTTTAGACAATGAGGTGTGCAATGAGGATGGAAGGGCATTCCAGGCAGAAGGAACAACAAATACAAAGTTATGGAGCAGAGGTCAATTAATTAGAGCCCCTGGGTCAAGTCCAACCACCGCTTACTTTTGTAAATAAAGTTTTCTTGGAACACAACCATGCCCATTCATTTACTTATTTTCTGTGGCCCCTGCATAGAGGCAACGTAGGCACAGTGTATTTAGGGAATGGGAAGTAGTTTGTAGCACGCTCTTCATTTGGGAGAGGGACAGTAAGTGAAGACAGACAGTTGGCAGGAGTCAGACAATGAACAGCCTCTTAGGCCAGGCAAAAGGTTTACACAGGGGAGTGTATGATAGGGAACTGGATGCACTGCAGGCTGGAGAGGAGTGAAACTAGAGGCTGAGAGATCAGCCAAGAGGCTATGGAAATAATCCAGCTGAGAGAAGATGGGTGTTTTGGTTCCTGTGGTGATTTAAAAATAGAGGGGGGATAATTTGAAAAACATTTCAGAAGACATAAGTCACTAAAACTTTGTGACCATTTTGGTTTGGAGGAGGATGAAAAAGAAGGAGAAACAGATAATGGCTCCTGGACCCAAACTGGATGAATCAGTGAATGATGGTGCCATCATCCATGACTGACATTCCGGAGGAAGAGTGTTGATCGAGGGGGAGACTAGCATTTTGGTCTTGGACATTTTGAATGTGAGATGACACAGATATCCAAATGGTCTTGTGAGCATTTGGATACACAGATCTGCAGATCTGGATTGATGAACACATTTGGAGGTCATGAGATGACAACCAAAACACTGGTTACAGTTAGCTTGATTGAGGAAGGCACAAATAGTGAGAGACGTGGGGAAGAGATGGCTTGGCAGGAGGCAGGATAAAAGGATTGACCCAGTAGAGGACAAGAGTAAGGCAGGGGTAGTGTAAGAAGATCTTGCCAATAGTTTGGAATGGTGGTTAAACATGGAAAGAACAACTGACATTTTAGAGACCACATGGATTTGAATCTTTATCTGATATGGGTGAATGAAACTCTATTCATTGATGTCTTCTAAGTCCTCCTAATTTGAATGAAAGATAACTATCCACTTCACAACTTCAAGTCAGAATTAAGAGAACTCTGCGAGCTCATACTCGGTATAAATGCCCAAATTCAAGGGCCAGCTGGAACTACTGGAAGTGCTATCACAGTGCAGGGGTAGGTAGAGGGAAGATACCAAACATGGTTCATGTTACTGCTCAAAGTTAAATGACCAAACAGGAATTAACATCTCTCTTTCAAAGAGACAGGGAAATTGAAGAATTTATTGAACTTCTGTGTATTGGGCACTGTGCTCGGTACAATTACAGAACATTTAATCTGATGGGGCTCTTGGGGTTCACCTGCTTCAGGAGTTACAAACTGTGCTCTTCAGAGTTCTAGGCAAGGCTTCCTGGTGCCAGAACACATTTCTTGTGGCAGAGCCCAGCCATTTGCTTACCGAACCCATTTCTTATTGTTTGTCCTGGACACAGAGGAAGACCACATTTTCCAGACTCCCTGTAGGTAGGTGTGATGGAATCTATGTGCTCACTTCCAGGCCTGTATTGTAAAAGACCTACGACTGGTAATCCTCTCTCTTTTCATGTTTTGTGGTTGGGATCAAAACCTAGAACAGTCTTGGAAACCCCATGTTAAAGATGGCAGAGGCTTAGTCTACTGGTGTCCCTGAGTGATCATCTGAAGAGAGTCCTGACACTCAACCCCTACGGTTGGCTATAGACTGACTTTATGTGAGTAAGAAATAAACTATTTTGTTATGTCATTAAGATTCAGGGTCATTTGTTACAGTACTAGTGTTGTTGTCTTACTAATATGCTCCTCCTCCCATCTAATTAGCACCGTACGAGGTCAGACAACTAAGTTCACAAACTCATCCTAGAAAAAGTGCTACATACCTCACTGCTGAATTTTACTATGGTCACCTTCAAAGAACTCCCCTACTCCCCGTAGGAAACTATGCATTGGCACCAGTGCCTAGTCCACCCTTCAAAGCAATTTTGGAACTCTTTCTGGAATGGCCATCAGAGCTGTTGTCGTATTACCCTTGATGTCCTGAATGTCATCAAATGTCTTCCTTTCAATATTTCCTTTATCTTTGGGTAAATAAAGGAGTCACTGGGGGCCAGATCAGGTGAGTAGAGAGGGTGTTCCAATGCAGTTATTTGTTTACTGGCTAAAAACTCCCTCACAGACAGTGCCGTGTGAGCTGGTGAATTGTCATGATGCAAGAGCCATGAATTGTTGGTGAAGAGTGCAGGTCGTCTAACTTTTACATGCAGCCTTTTCAGCACTTCCAAATAGTAAACTTGGTTAACTGTTTGTCCAATTGGTACCGATTCATAATGGATAATCCCTCTGATATCAAAAAGGTTAGCAACATCATTACAACAAGCTTGTGAACTTAATTGTCAGACCTTTTTACATAAAAGTTTCCATGTAAGTGAGTGTTTAAAAACAGAAAGGATTCCACTACTAATAATGTTAGAAAACTATTGAACTATTTACCCATTTCATTTCAAAAGATGTACTGAGGTTCATACAGGTTAAATATTTTGCCAAAGCTACTGAGTGAAGACCTAGATACTGACTTAGGGAGAATTTCCCCCATGAAATCAATAGTACATATGGTGTCATTTGATGTAAACACTAAATTGAAGTGAAATATAATGATTGTTTAATCGATTTACCTACCCTTGCTAGAAACAGAAGTGGGAAAAAGTTGAACTGGTAAGTAAATGTTCCAGCCTTCTTCTCTTGACTTAACATTTTCTAGGTACTTGAGCTTCTCTTAGTTTCTTTTCTAAGCTTCATTATCAACTTTGCAGAATTTTTGTCTTTGGGACTTTATTTCAAAAAATTAAGCAGCTATTTGTAAGCAGTTGAATTCATTTAATATTCAAGAGAAATCCAATCAAATGCCAACAAAATATGCACTAAGCACTGTATTACATCCTGGGAATGTAAAGATGAATGGTTCTGACCTTCAAAGAACTCATGGTCTAGTAATTGAGACAGACACATAACAAGAAAAATGTGTAACAGTGAGATAAACATTAACAGATACATGAAAAACTACAGCAGCACCAAAGACACAGCCACAACTATTTGGTATTCCATAGGTTTCATATAATTTATAACCTACAGGATTGTATGTATCTCAAAGATTATTCTTAATCATCTAGAAATAAGACCCAAGAGAATAGTAATGAGTCTGTTATTGACCATCACCACTCAGGACAACCATATTGATTATAGCCATTATTACTGATGAATTTCCACTTTTAAATCATTAAAAAAAAATTCAGGTTGTATAAGGTGCTTTACCAGTGAAATATAAGAGAAGACCAAACCTTTGAGGTTAAAATACTTGTGGATTCTACTAGTTTCTACTGCACCAGAGAGATGTGATGAATTTCTATACTTTGTCTATCATTCGAATGGAAAAGAATAATAGAATTTTATAGATGGAAAGGACCTTAGAGATCATCTAATCCAACAAGATGAATAAACTTTTCTTTTCCATTGGCAATAAACTGGCAAAATCTGATGAATACACTGTTTTGAGTTATAGGTGTTCTGATGAATTGAGACGGCAATGGTTCTGCCTAAGACACTAGAGTTTCCCCATATCACAAAACATAAACTTTTTTTCATAAACAAAGTCAATTTAAGTTAGGTAGCTTTCATCACTTCCATAAATATACTATCAATGTGGGAACAAAACAAAAACAAAAACAAAAAAACCCTGAAAGAGCAGTAGATGAACTTTCACTTGGTTTCCCTTTGAGATTTTGACAGGAAGTGTTGCAGCTCCCTAGTTAATATTCCTTTTAAATAAATTGTTTGTGAAAATTATTGTAGCATATTTTCAAGAACTTACTGTGAGCAGTGCATTAAAAAACAAGGATTTCTCAATGATTGACAGATACCAATCAGATTTTTTTTTTTTTTTAGTTTTCTACTTTCATCAACAACTTTGAGGCCATGTCAGAAAAGATTGCGGTTCCAGATGCCCTTGTCCCAGCACTTACTATCAATCCCCGAGCTCCAAGTGGGAAGATATCCTGGTTACCATCATTCTTTTACTCAAAGATATTTTTCTAAAAACATCTAGTTCATAAGGAAAGTGGTTGTCTAGAAGCTCAGTGGAGTTCCTCAGATGTTCTCAAACCTGGCTACACATCACACCGACCAGGAGGTGCGTTTAAAAAATACAGATTATCAAATCCTACCCCCAATCCTACTTGATTAAGTAGATCATGTTTGGGACCTAGGAACATGGATTTTTTTTTTTTTTACCTTTAAGCTTCTCACAGGATTCTTACATACTATTGGGTTTGGGACCTGATAATGTAAATCATCAAATCTTTTCATTAAAAAAGTTAGTTGCATCCTTATCTACTGGACACAAACTTTACAATGATATAATTTATAAAAAGAAAAGCCTTTTGCCTTATTATATAAAAAAAAAAAAATTACTAGGGTTTGGGCTTTGTTTCCTAAGGAACAAAATCTATAGGTTAAATAATACAAAAACAAATACCTTATTACCCCAAAACACTCTCTGACATATTGCTGTAATTTGGTAGTAAACTACATTCTGTGAAACTAGGAGTAGAGAGGATTTGTTTACATTTTATTTTAATTGTGTCAGTAATCATTTTCAATTTTTTTTCTTTTTTTAAGGGTGACCATTAGCTCTCCATAGCAGATAGTGTGGTTTTGCTCTACCTTTTCAGTGGAGGACACTACTTATTTCATTTTTGTTGCATTGCACTATTTTTCCAGCCACAGAGACAATTACAAATCACCCTATAAGTTGCTTTTATAACTAGAGCTCCACAGGGGTGGGGGGAAGAGTTCAACAAGGTTCTCTACACAGTAGTCTCCCTTCTCTGCAGTTCACTTTCCATGTTTTCAGCTCCCCACAGTCAACTGTGGTCCAAAAATAGCAAATGGAAAATTCCAGAAATAAACAATTCATAAGTTTCAATAGCATGCTATTCTGAGTAGTGTGATGAAATGTCACATCATCCTGTCTTTCTCACTCAGAACATGAATCATCCCTTTGTCCATCACATCCACACTGTATGTGTTACCCACCTGTTAGCCACTTGGTATCCATCTTGGTTATCAGACAGAGAGAGACCACATTCACATAACTTTTATTACAGTATATTGTTATAATTTGTTCTATTTTATTATTACCTGCAGTTGTTAGTATTTTACTGTTCCTAACTGATAAATTAAATTTTATCATTGGTATGTATGCATAGAAAAAAAATCATAGAATATACAAGACTTAGTATCATCTGCGATTCCAGGCATCCACTGGGGGCCTTGGAATGTATCCCCCGCAGGAGAGAGGGGACCACTGTATGTAATTACCCAATTGGAAGTTAGCCAGATTCCCAGGACCCCAGCCTCTACACTTGTGAATAGAATTCTTTGATTGTTAATAACCGCACCCAGTGTTGTAGAAAGCAACTTAATACGTGGGGTTTGATCACAAGAGGAGTAGTATTTTCGCAGAGTTACCTATTAGAGGTAGGTCCCACCCGCCGACAATATAACCAACTGGTATTCAAAATCACCTGTTTTTGCATTCAATGTATTGCATAATTGAATGCTGGAACAGATGTGTAGTTCTTTGAATTTTCTCCAAATTCATTTTTCTGAGACATTCCACACCTTTCACATGGCTTTATTTTTACCTGTTATGTGTGTCATTTTTCTTCCTTTTCAATGACAGTGTTGTTAACAATACAGCTAGCTACAAGCACGAGAATGGCCCAAGATGTCAAAATGTACTCTAACGATTTTTCACATTGAACACATTTGATTAGTTGCAAGGAGCATTTATTGACACTGCTTGCTGTCATTTGCTACTCCAATATTTTTTTTAAAAAAATTATTCACAAAATGAGTCTGTCGTCTTTACTCTGGCTCGTTATCGGAACTGGGCTTCAGTGAGCTCTGGAGCTGTTGCCTCTGAGCACATAGTGGTTCCACTGGCTTTCAGTGCAGGTATTAAGGTACAGTGTCATCATAACCGCATCCTTTGCCTCCCATTAAAAGTAAAGGTCTTTCAGCAAAACTCTTCTCAATGTTGCCCCATACAAGTTCTGAACATTCCTCATCTGACAGTCATTCTTTCCTCGTCTCTCTTTACCTAGAAGCTTCCCAGGAGAGCTGGGTAGTTAAAAATTTGAACTCTAGAGTCATATGTACAAAGTTCAAATCCTGCGTTAGCCCCTTAAAAGCTGTGCGTCTTGGACAACTTGTTTAGCCTCTGTACCTCCACTGTCTTATCTGAAACATGAAGATACTCTAAGTCCTTAACTCATTGGGTTGTGGGGATGTTTACGTGGGTTTATAATGTTATATGGGTTTAGAATGCTATATATACTATATTATTATCTTTCAAGTCCCTCCTGTTCTATGAAGACATCTCCTACTATTCCAGCCCACATCTATTCCCCCAACCCATTCTATGCCATGTAATGAGTAAACATATATTTAACACTTAATATGTATGTCGGTATATGCTGCCATAGATATTATAACATCTCCTTCCAGAGACTGAAGAACCAGACTCTTAGACTTTGTACTGAACACAGTGTTTGACCCCGGGTGTGTGTGTATGCGTGTGTGTGTGTGTGTGTGTGTGTGTGTGTGTATGCATATAAAACTTTTTTTGATTGATGACACCAAGACTATAAAATGCTAAAAAGGAGATTACTCAAGAAAAATGGAAAGTTCCCTCCTCCCAAAGAAAAAGTTATTCTGACACACAATTGCAAATAAGAAAAGAAATACCTAAAGAAGCCAATTCTCTGACACACTCAGGTTTTAAAATGGAAATATTCGAAAGATGGTAAGAAGGGCTCTTAACCAGATGAAAGGCATGGACTTATAAGAACTATGTCAGAAAGGCAAAAGCCCCAAGTGAACTGAGGCTTGATGAGAAAAATGTGAGGGACAACAAAGGAAGTTTTTACAGTTTTATTCAGAACATGAAATTGACACGGATAAGCAGCTTTCTGCCTTGAGCTGGTGGTCTAATTCGATGGCTAACCCAGAGGAAGAAGAACACAGCGGCTATGTAAAAGTGGGAGATTTCCAAACGGAACGGGGTGGAGTACTGATCAGTAAAGACAGAACACTAGGAGGGAGTTAAAGAGCTCTGAGATCAAAGGGAAAGGATGGAGGCAAGATAGCCTAGTGGTGAAAGAATATGAGCCTTGGTCTGAACTTGGCTCTGACCATCATTGACTGTATAATCTTGGGCAAGTTATTTAACCCCTTGTTGCCATGGCTTTTTGATGCTTTCTTCATAGGAGAAATTTGTGAGGATTTAAAAACATAATGTTTCTTAGGCATTTAGCCCAGTAGACTTGCTGAATAAATTACAGCAGTGGTTGATGTCTTTAAAATAACAGTCACATTAGTGCTATAATAAAGGGCATCCAGATTCTGGTAAGGGGTTCAGGTCTGCTGCCTTGCATGAATTATACCTGAAAGAACCAAGAGAAAATTCCAAGGGGATTGACCAACATCCTCAGGTGGAATCTGAAGAATTGGAGACCTACATACACATCTTAAGACAGGAAGTCAGCAAATGCACTTCTAATTTTCAAACAAGATAAAGAGAAAGCTGGAATCCATGAAGAGACCAGCTAATTGAGATGGTTTGAAATGCCTAAAAAGGAACAGTAATGACTAGGATGGCCTGCAAAAAAGTCATGACTGTCTTACTTAACTTCTAGTTCCCTCCTCCCAATACACACACAGTTTTTTATTCTAAACCAAGTTACTAGAGCAGGCGATGAGTGACACCATCTCTTTTGTTCACTGCCAGCTCCTCAGTCCCTGGCACCTACCAGGCACTCAATGATTCCTGGTAGAATGAGTGGGTGAATACATCAACACAGAAATGAAATGAGATAAGCTAGCTATAGCTACATTCCTATAAGACATTCAACAGCACATCATAATATTGCTGTGTTTAATATGGAGAAAGAGAGGATGAAAGTACCCTGAGGGAGATTCGTAACTGGACAAAGCCCTACACTCCAAAGGTATAGATTAATCAATACGTGCCAATCTAGAAAAGCTGTCTGCTTTCAGATCTCACTACTCTTTCCATGGCTCTTTTCTATTCAATATTTAAATCAATAACTGGGATGAATGTATAGAAGACATATTCAGCAATTTTACTATTGACTTGGAGTTAGGGAGGCCAATGAATGCCCTAGAAACTGGAATTAGTGTTTAAACATATTTCAATACGCTGAGACACTGGATCAGATCTGAGAGGATGAGATGCTTTAACATAATGACTCTCACCTGAATACTACATTATATTATACAAAGAGCTTCCATAAGCCTTATTTTGTGTAGTCCTCACAATAGTACAATAGTGGGTTGAATGGTGGCTGCCACAAAGATATGCCCACCCAGAACCTATAAATGGGACTTCAGTTGGAAAAGAGAGCCTTCACAGATGCACGAGTAATTACCTTAAGGATCTTGAGACAAGATAATCTTGGATTTGGATGACTGTCAATCCAGTGACAAGTGTTCTTAGAAGAGAAGGGGATGTGGCATAGAGAAGGTGGCATGAAGATGGAAACAAAGATTGGAGTGGTTCCAAAGGACACCAAGGGCTGTTGGCAGCCACCAGAAACTAGGAGAGACACATGGAAAGGATTCTCCCTCAGAGCCTCCAGAAGAAACCAACCCTCCTGACACCTTAATTTTGGACATCTGACCTCCAGAACTATAAGAGAATAAATTTCTACTGTTTTAAGCCACCACATTTATGGTACATTGTTACCATAGCTCTAGGAAATTAATACAACCACCTTTTTTCTTTTTTCTAAACAAGGAAATCAAAGTCAGAAGTGTAAAAATTTTCCAAAAATTCTTTCATTGAACAAATATTTGTTTTGTGTCTACTGTGTACCAGGCATTATTCTTGATGTTGGGATTCAACAGTAAACAAAACACACTGGGCCTTAAGGAGGTTCCATTCTAATTGAAGAAAACAGGTAATAAGCAATGCAATCAAGTGAATATGTTGTTAAATTAATTAAACAAGGAGTCCATTAGACTGAAGCAGCTCTAATGCTTTGGTGTCTTAAGCAAACCAAAACCTCAGCCTGTAAAAGCCTCAAGGTTATGAAATCAAAACCTAAGCACAACCAATTACAAAGAGCCCACTAGGTTTTAAGCTATAGCCCATCAATAATTTCCCTTCTTTGCTTCGGCATCTTCTCTATATAATAAGCCTTTTCTCTGGCTCCTGTGGGTGGGGCATTCCTAACCACTTCTGGTTTGGCACTGCTCAATTTGAATCAATTTTTGCTGGAATAAACAAAATTTGCAATATGCTTCAGTTCGTATTTTAATAATATAGCAGGTAGTAGAAAGTGCTATAGAGGAAAATAAAGCAGGCTGTGGAGGACTGGAGGTGTTATTCTGTACAGCTTGGTCACGAAAGGTCCTCTGATAAGGGGACATTTGAGCAGAGATCTGAAAGCAGTGAGGGACTGGGCCAAGCCAAAATCTGGTAGCAGAGGGTTTTGTGTAGAGGCAACGAGTGGGAAGGCCCAGAAGAGGGACCAGGCTTAGTGAGTTCGAGGAACCCGAAAAGTCCAGGGATGGATGGAGTGAACAAAGGAAAAAGTGGTTTGACACAAAGAGAATTGAGGGGATGGGAGGAAAGGAATAGATTTTGTGGGGCACTTTAGACATTGTAAGTATTTTACCTTTTGCTCTGAATTAAGAGAGAAGACAGTGGAGAATTTTGAGCAGAGGGATAACATGTTCTGACATAATTTAAAAAGATCACTGGCTGTTGTAAAGAGGCAGATGTGGAAGGGAGGAGACCAGTTAGGAGGCTGTGGCTGTGATCCAGGCAGGAATTGATGGCGCTTGAACTTCAGAGGTTAAAATGGAGGTGGTGAGAAACAATCAGCTTCTAGAAATGTTTGAAGATGAAACTGGTAGGAATTTTGAGACCGCTCTCAAAAGAGGTCAAAACGTATTTCAAGGTTCTGGGCTTGAGCAACTTGAAGGATAGGATTGCCATTTACTCAGATGGAAAGACAACTAGTAAAACATCAGGAAGTTGGACTCTGGTCATACCTGCCCTTGTCCAGTAGTCAGTCCATTTACCTCAGATCCCATAGGAGAAAAGTGGGGCTGTTCTAGCTTTCAAATCCAAAACCAAAAGCAGATAAACAAAAAGACCTTCACAAATACAGGATGGCGGAAGGTGACTTAGCAGGAAAGTGACTTGGCAGCTGCATGATTAAAACTCTCCCAAGTTTTAGTTGAGGTGAAGCCCAGATCAGTCCTGCAGAGGATGGCATTGCCGAAAACACACATGAGATCTCATGTGGGCTTATGAGAACCACTGGTGACCACAGTAGGTTAAAGCATGGTTCCTGACAACCAGGCCTAAAGCAGAATATTTAGTTCTCAGTTACACTTTTAAAACAAAGAAGAACAGACAGAGAAAGAATGCAGAGATAGCTGCCAGAATGAAAAGGTATTCAGAGACTTGAAAGTTGAGTGAGACAGGCTTGAAAAACGGTAAAGGTGAGAGAGCAGAGTGAGGAAAATGTCCTGTGAAATAGAGGATAACGATGCTTATGTCACAGGGCCATTGATGGGATTAAATATAATAACATATGTGAAACCACTTGGTCCACGAGGTAATGCTTTACAAATGTTAGGCATCATTATTAAAATTGAAGACCTGTCATGTGGAAGAGGTTTTAGATGTGTTCTGTGTGGTCCCAAGAGGTAGAGGTGGGACTGAGAGCTAGAAGCATTTCTGTTCAGAGAAAAGGACTTTCCCTGGTGGAGGGGCTGTTTCTGGTCAATTGACTCCCTGAAGTCTGAAGAGTTCAAAGGCTGACCAGCGGAAGACACGATAGGGATGTCAAAGGGGAACTCTCCAGTTTAAACACAATGCTCTGTATGTTTGTGTGTTTTTTTAGCAACTCTGTGGCTACGGTAGCAGCTTCACATTTTCTTCTTGTTGTCTCTGTATCAGATGCCTGGCCACATTCATTCCACAAAAAGATAATCCCACTCCAGCAATTCATCAATAAAGCCACAGATGACCTTCCTGCAGAGGTCCAGTTATGCCCCTTCAACCAGTCTCCTGATACAACTTATTATAGAAGCGCTTAGAGAAACCTATTCCCTCTAACTCATCGAAGGCCTACAATCAAATAAAAGCCAACAGTCATAAATATATACCTCACAAAACCATGGAAGGGTGTTTACACCAGTGAAACTTTTCTTTTCAAAAGGGGAAAATATAAATTATTATTAGGTAACTGATAAACGCCACAATGATGAAACGTTCTTGCTAGGATGAAATAACTGAGGTGATAATTAGGCATAATTAGCATTATTATGAATCAATTATATTTCAGTGAAAAGAAAACATATTTGGCTAAAGGGATATAATTTTGTTGTTGGCACTTTTCTAACTCTATCTTGGTTCAGTTTAGGGTACTCATTGTATTTGCCAATCAATTATTTGAGAGATGACTGGAGATTTCCATTTTAACAAAAGCCTATTTTAGCAAGCAGTAGAGCTTTTAGAAGCCCCTCTCCTTGATGCTTCTGAAATCTTTTCACTGGCTCTTGTCACTCTCTCTCTAATCCACATATCTCATAATGACTATGGCCAGTGTCAGTCAGGCCCACGACTTAAAACGGCAACAACAAGATGACAGTGCTGAGAAGAAATAATGACTCTATTTTCTCTGTTTTATTATACCACTCTCATTTATTTGGCAGGGGTGAGGATGGGGAAAAGGGACAATATTTTACCATAGAAACCAACCTTTTTTTTTTATTTACCCACATTATCTATAATTTTTAAAATTGCTTCTGTTAATTAGGTCAATTCCTGTCTACACTAAATCCCCAGAGGATTTTATTTTTGCTCCATACCTTTTAAAAAGTAATTCTTAGAATATTGGTTAAAAAAAAGGGGGGTGGGGAATCTTTAAAAGTAAGGGAAGACAGATCAGTAATAAAAGAAGACATAGAAATTCTCTGTTGAAAAGTTAGGCACCTGCTTAGTGGAGGTAAAAAGAAGAAATTAGAATAAACAAGGAGACACACAAATCTGTGATTTTAGTCCCTAGGACCTAGAAAATTATAGAGGTAAAAAGTAGAGGCTGAGTCTGGTGTGTTCTAAGTGTAAAATAGAATATGGTTTTCTACAAGAAAATGAGGGTGGTTTTTTAAAAATATTCTCCAAATGTGCTTAAGAGAAAAAAGAAGGCCTTACAAGGGAAGTTGCTAACAATGATCACAGTTATAATAATAATTATCATCAATATATAACTGCAATACAGCTGGCAGACTAACCGCAATCCCAGGATTTCAACATTCCAAATGGAAAATTACATTTTTATGTATAGATCTTTTGATATAATCCTTATCCTGGAGTAAGGAGAAGGGAGATCCCTAAAAGCATTATTGTAAGGGTCAAATTCGGTAAGTCAGAAACATAGTTAGACTTAGCTTTAGCTAGTTTGCAATTTGACTCACCACAAAGCTCAAAACTTAGTTTGCAGTTAGATCCACCCTCATATTCAGTTATTTTCTCTTTGTTTCTCCCCTCATTAATTGACTTAAAAACAGTTGTTGTTTTTTTCCTTTTCTCAAGGCTACCTATACCTCATTAATCCATTTAATTAACAAAATCCTAACCTGGAAAGTGCAAGTTTTTTTTTAATTCTCAGGCACCCAGACACAGGAATACATAGAAAGCCTCAGGCCACAGTGGCCAGTCCGAGCTGAAGTCCAGAGATAATATTATCTTAAAACAGACCATACCCCAGGAAGGATGTCAGCTCTGGGACCTGCCTGACCAACTCCCCCTTTCTTTTGTTCTTCTTATGCATCTGTAAAACCTTCTGACCGGTGGTCTTTGGACAAGACTCTGCCATCCTCCCAGATTTCAGAAGAAATCTGCTTTTCTTTCCACCACCCTTGTCTCTCGATTTTTAACTTTTTCAAGTAACAGGTAGCTGGACCTTAGCACGGTATCATTATGACAGAGAAAATAAAATTTTCATATAAATAAGAAATCTTGAATTCCTTTTGATAATCAATACTTTCCATACAAGCCTCAAAAGCCCAAAGACCTCCTTAGATATAAATTCTAATGAACACAGAGAATTCTCAGTTTAAATGATCTAAAGAAATATAATAATGGGCATTAGAAAGGAACTATAGGATGCTTAAAAGCTAGATAATAACAGTTAAGGGCTCTTTAAATCTCTCAATGCACTTATCAATAATTTATTAGGAAAATGTCAAAATGTCCTTGCTACGAAGGTACACAGGATAATGGTACTTGCTTTTAAAGACAGTCCAAGCAAGAAGCTGAAAATGATAGCCAGGTGTTTGAGACATGTTTCCAACTCTTTCATCTAGTCACCTACTTAAATATTATGGAATATAAATCAAGGCAAGCAACAGCTGAAAATGAGGTCTTTGAAAATGCAGCCTTCCAAAGTGACATGCAGATAAAACCTGATCTTGTAACTAATATACAGTATTTTACCATTGTCCTGTAGGTTAAGGATGCTAATATTTTGAAACTCTTGTTTGTCATCAAATCCCCCAGTGGATCACCATATTATCTCATTAGTTCAATAAATTTAATATTTTTACCTCTGTCATGTCTTGTTTTTCCAGATGTCATCTTTTCACCTTAATAAGATATGAGCATGTGGCTACAAAGTAATGTGAACGACTTTTAACAAGCACACCCAAATGTATGTCTGAAAGAGTAATATCTCCTTCAAGGAATTTACAAAAATGCTGTGAGCACAAGCAGCAAAGTAGAATTATGTGAGAATCCTGCCTCCCCATGTTTGAAAGACAGCACTCAATTGAAAGTATAACTTGTGGTATGATGGTTGAAAAAATAGTATTTTTACTTTTTTGCTTTGCCTTGTATTTTTAATACTCAATATGATGACAGTTGTTACTAATTTGGGTGAAAATAAGTGTTTCAGTTATCATAAGCCTATTGAGTAGATATCTCCTTGTGATCAGAGGACACTAATATATACCTTACACAAACTAATTTTATTTCTTTGATATTCATCCACCCATCCACCCATCCACCCATCTTTCCATTGCTAATCCTTATGCACCAGTTACCACATTAGGTGCTGGTTGTACGTCAATAAGTAAGATAATGAACTTTACCCTCAAGAAACATAATCTAATGGTGGTGTCTGGCTCAAGGTCTAATGTATCAATATTTGTGCAAACATTATACCAAAGAAACAAAGCCAAGTCTATTTGCATTATATTTGTGTTAGTCAATAAATCAATGAACTTAATAGCAAAGGGAGCCATAAGATACAATCTTCTTACTCTAAGCCATTTCTAAGTTTCTTCTAACTCTGAGTATTTGAGACTTCTAATACGTCATGGTACTAAATGTGTATGTGATACAATCCAACTTACTACCCAACAAGATAATGGAAATGCTTAAGAGCATGAACAATCAAAAGTCAAGGAACAAAATACTTTAAAGTTTCAAGAAAAAGGACACAATTAGTTGCTGGAATTCAGAAAGTCTTCTTGGAGGAAAGAGCATCCTACTGTTGAATCTACATATTTTAGGAGAATTCATTGCAATTAGAGATTTGATCTTTAACTTTAAAAAAACACAATGAATAATTAATTAAAGAACTCTCATTTCTAGACCAATGCCTATATGTTCTTACAATATGAAAGAGAAAGAAAAAATACGTTTGACCATTTTTTCATTATAATCTACATTCTTGGAGTTTTTAAGGGGAGAAGAAATTAATTCACCCACAAAAATAGTGTAGAAAGTATGAGTCAAGATTCAGTGCATATGAGGTAGCATGGCAAATAAGAGCATAAGTGAATTGGAAATTAGATTAATTACTTATTTTTATAGTGAATGGTAAAATGCATTTCAGTATCCAATGAATATCAACAACTTTCATATTATTTGCCATGATCCAGACATTGCGTTAGGCATTAGGGATATAAAAATTAATAAAACCATCTCTGTCTCCAGAAATTCACAGACCAGAAAAACAATAATATATGAATGCAAAATAATATCATAGTGTGGTACAGTGCAATGATGGAGTTTCCAACATTATTTTAACATATAAAATCATGAAATTGGAACCAAGCTATGTTTGAATCCCAGATCTACCTTTTACCACATATCTGACTTTGTACCTCAGTTTCTTTGTCTGTATAATGGGGATGATAATAGTACTTTATAAGGTTGTTCTGAGATTAAATAAGGTCATTATATAGAGTACTTTAGGACCATGTCTCACCCATACTAAGCACTTTATAAGCATTAGCTATTATTATTGTTATTGTTGTTAGTATTGTACTCATAATCTCAATTGAGTTTCCAAATCTAAACTGAATGATGAAGGTGAAAAGTTCCAGACTTTCAACATCAGTGCCTTCTCCCAGGGAAACAAATTAAACATGTTCATATAGAAAACTGCACTTTAGCTTCATAAATATATGCAAGTGTCATTTTTACAAACAAAAGGTTGGGTTTTATAATCGTTAAATCAATTGTATATATAGGGAAAATAAATATTTTAAATCAAGAGGATGATTAATTCATGTCTGAACAGAGATCAGCTTATATAGAAACCAAAGCATAATGCAAAATTAAATTTGCTTCTTCACTGAAAAAAATTCAAAACAAATATATGTAGATTAGCTAACAAAGGGTACATTTCAAATGGTTGCCACATCAGGCATAACAACTTTCTATATCATTTTACAACCTAGATTTCTAACTTTCTGGAGCTATCAAGATAACAATAATGTTGGGGCCCGGGTCCTATATCAGTTAGTGTGGCAGATGGTACTATTGGCCCCAGTTTTTTGCCCCTCCCTCTTTCCTGCCTTTTACCATGTGATTTTTTCACTTCTGCCCCAAAGAGGTCAAGTCTATTTTCTCACCTCTTGACTTTGGGTTTGCTTGGTTATGTCATTGGCTTTGGCCAATAGAATGAGGCAGAAATGAGCCAGTAACCAACTTAGGCCTTAAGAGGCCATGAATGTTTCTGATTATCATCTTGTGCCTCTAGCATATCAAGAAAATATCATGCCTATGTTAGCCTTCTGGTTCCAAGAAAATGAGCGACCTATGAAATGCACCAGGTAAGCTGACTCAACCCAGCTCAGACTCAAGCACGGCCCCAGTTTATCCTCAGAAGGATGAACAAGCCAGCTGACCCACAGTAGACTCATGAACAAGCCCAGGAGATAGCAGCAACAAAGCCCAGCAAAGCTGAGCCTGGATCAACTGACCCAACCAACCCACAGGCAGTTGTGCTATATTAATAAATTATTTTATTTTTAATAAGCCATTGAACCTGGGGGTGTTTTGTTATATAACAAAAAATAGCTCATATAGGTAGTTAGAATGTTTTTCATTTTAAGTAACATAAAATCTGACCCTATAACAGGCTTAAGCATTTTAAAAATGTATTCTCTCACCAAACTGAAAAGGCCAGGGATAGTTTTGGCTTTAGGTTCAGTTTGATCGAGAGGTCTAAAAATCTCTGCAAATTTCTCTGCAGTTTCTGCCTCTGGACTCTTCCATGTGTCAACTTTGTCTTCAGACAAAGCTACTGTCTTGGTGCAAAAATGATAGCAGAAGCTCTGGATCAGCTATCTGCCTCTTTCACCTTGCCTACTTCATCTGGAAAAAAAGAGAGATAAAGAGTGTATTTACCCCAGCAGTCCAAACAATTTCCTGAGATTCCCTCTAATAGGACTATCTTAGATCACGGTTTTCTCCTGAACCAATCAACACAGTCAGGGCAGAAAATGTCCTGACAGACTCTTCCTAAGTCGTGGGTTCCAAATTCCAACCTGGAGGGTTGAAGTCAAATTCGCCAGATTCCATGAATTTTTTTTCCAATGCCAAGGAAGGCTGGGAAGGGGAAAGGAGAAATAAATATGAGAGAAACAACTAGTGTGTACACACAACACAGTTCCTGTTTTGTAGTGTATTAGCACATCTTTCTCACACTGGGTCTCAGATATTCAAAGCCTCAGACTGTTACCGCTGCCAAATACTCTTTTATTAACAGCAATAAATGCTACTTACTTGAATTAACTGTATGCACTGAGAGGTATAAAGGGGTTTTTTTTCTTTTTTGATAAATAAAAATGTAAAGAGACAAGAAAACAAAAGAAGTTATAATGCCACCATTTATCCCCCGGTAACTAGAAACAGCCTCTATTTGAAAATCTCAGTACCACCTGCTTTGCATCTGCTCGACCAACTGAGAAATGCAGGTCTGGGGAAGAGAGAAAATCCATTTTAAGTAGATCTGTGACAATACAGGGCGAGAAGGTCTTGAAATCCACCAGGGGTTTTAATCAATAAGACTGACAGCATAGAGCATGCCAGAAGCCGGGAAAAGAAGAGTTTGCAAAAAGCATTCAAGAAACAGCCGAGCTATAACGTTCTGGTGACAAACCAGAGCCAGCGAGGCAGAGGCACAAACCACCATCTTTCTCTTCTGATCTAAGGAAAGGCGAGAGAGGAAAGGGCTGATTAGCTCAGAGAGGTTTTTTGTTCTGTCCTTTTAGATTCCAACTTTCCAAATCAGGGGAGAATTCTAAAACCCATTGTCTAATTTCAAACGTTGGGTCTGAAAAACATGACAAGCTCTTTCTTTTTGTTACCTAATTCTCAGCTGTAAACCGAAGCTTCTCAACTGTGCATGCTTCATAACAGGCGAAGGGACTTAATTGAATTTTGCATGCCGCTTCTAAGTGGATTGCTAGGGTATACCAGGATTAATTAGTTTCGTGTTGTTAATTCAATTCAAAGGTTGCTGATAAACTAAGACTATCAAATTGCATTAGGAGAAACAAAAACTTCTTAATTATGACAGCATCTTTGGGGTTGTGGGTAACTTTTATCAGTATGCTCAAGTTCCATGCAGGTTTTTAGGATTTGGGATGGATCCACTGCAGTGAACCAGAGAGACCTTAATGAAAACTTTTCACCAAATTTTTAACTTTTCAAATTTGGTATCTTTAAAAAAAGTTAATTCTTGGTTTCAAGGGCTCTTTCTGCTCTTTTAAATGTAAAATTCTATTCTTTGGAAAACTCAACCCAGGAAAATTACTCCAGTCTTTCCTCATGCATGCACATAAAATGTACAAGTTTGCAGATTTGGATTTTGCCACATCTCCCTACCCCTAGCCCTTTATCGTACTGTCACAATCATACTACCATGAGCCCTTATGTGTGAAGAAAAGATCTTTTATTTCACACTATGTATCTGATTTTGTGTAGAGAATATTGAAAATATGACTACCTACATGGTCTTGCAAATAACTGCTTCTCTCAGCCTTCCCTCCAAATAAACGTCTTCTATAAAAACACATAGGTGAGCATGCTTACATGTGCAACATACACACTCAGTGGCTTTTCATTGGGTTTGGCTGCACATGTATATTGCAGTTCAGGATATTAACAACTTTCTTTGCATCTTGCCATACTGGGTCGCTTTAACATCTTTCCCTATTTAGTGCAAAGGACTTCTCTGCATCTGGAATGCTCCCCCCAGGTATGGGCCCATATGCACACAGAGACAGACACAGACACATGCACATATGCACACACTTCTACTAATTCCTCTGCACCCCTCAGCTCTCAGTATACCCCTCGCCTCACCTGGGACATCTTTCTTGATTCCCAGGGCTACACTGGATAGCGCATCTGTGGGTCATGTTGGCACCTATGGCTAGCACTAATGTTGCAATTGACACATTGTAATAGCCTGTAAATTTATCAGTGACTCTCACTGGAAATAAAATTTCTGCATGACAAGGACTGTACTTTACGCATTGTGTCACTGAACAGTGCGGTACCTGGCACACTGAAGAAATCCATCAGCATTTTTTGAATAAAGGAATGAAGGCCAGAATAATTGCAAAATCAGCTGTGGAATTCCCCACTTGTATACATCATTCCATCCTAGGTTATTCCATTAAGGGCTTCCCTTATCTCCCCTACCTGCCAGCCTGGCATCTCTGTAGATGGACTTACACCTGGCAACTCCTCTAGCAGAGACTTCTAGCTGCCTCCCAATGTTCATTCTCCCATTTTCCTTTGTAAAAGAAAATGAGTTCAGCAGAGAATACTGGTATAGAGCAGAGCTGAGGGGACATTTCCCATACTCCAGCTAAACTGGCCATTGGAGTATGGTCATTAAAATAGAAAATACTATATGGGACTTCTGGGAAGTCTTGGTAAAATTAGAAGTGCATGCCCTTCTTCAATCTTTCCTCCCTCTTGCTGTTTACAATATAGAAGTGATGGCTGGTTCTCTGACAGCCATCTTAGAACATGAGGCGATCTACTAAGGATAGAAGGAGACTGTATCCCTGAGAGTTTTCTGGAGACACCACACCAGCCAAACTTTCTTTATATGATATGACTTACTGCCAAACTTTCTTTATATGATAAAAGGATATAAATCTCAGTAAAGTCACTGTTTTTTCAGGCATTTCTAATATAACAGCTAGAACTAAATACTATAACCAGCACAGCTAGAGATGGTCTGTATCTATGCACAGGTCTTAGGGGCCACTTCTGGTCCTTGCCCTGGGTAGGCTCTGCAGTGGAGAGGAATCCACGTCCAATCTGGTTAGGGATTTTTTTCCATATAGCTGTAGACTAATCATCCACCAGGGCTATGTATTCCCTCATTCTAATAAAACTTTAAATTAGCCAAAACTTATTTTCCGCCGTTCTATTGTTTTGTATTCCAGCAAATGTGGTTGCAGGTGACTCAAAGACATTTCCCAGAAAACATATTTTCAGTTTTTCCTGAACCTTACAAATGTAAGCCAGTGCTTTTCAAAGGGTAGTCCCAGATCTGCATCAATAACTCTTGGGATTATTATGGTTCACATGGAGTCCTGGCCTTACACACACTTAGTAACAATCTACAGAGGTAAAGCCCCTATGTTTTATAAGGTCTCTAGGGGATTGTAAGGCACAAAAGTCTGGCAACCATAGCCTTTGAACAGACACTAGAGGCAATTTTTGCTACCTCTCGAATAATCACTCAGAGGGCCCCTGTTCCTCTACAGAGACCCAGGCTACCTTGCACCCATCTTGCCAAATTAGAGTTTCAGAAATTCTACTGCTTTGCTGCCTTAAGTGTGGAACATGGACCAGTGGTCTCAACATACCATGTTAGAAATGCCAATCTTTGGCCTCACTCCAGAGCTCCCAAAACAGAATCTGTATTTTAATAATATCTCCAGGTACTTCCTAAGCAAGTTAGTCTTTGGGAAGCTCTCCAGCTCTGTGCCTTCTCTTGAAATACATCAGAGCTTTCTTCCAGCCTCATCACTGGAGTACAGGATGCAACTTACACTGTGCACAAACCTGCTGCTGCTGAGGCCAGTGGTGGAATCGTTTACTGAGTATGTATTGAATATCATAGACAAGATAGTAGGAAGATGTCTGTAATGGGGAATGTTTTGTGTCAACGTGGCTAGGCTATGATACCCAAATATTTGGTCAAACACTAATCTAGGTGTGGTTGTGAAGGTACTGTTTAGATGAGATTAACATGTAAATCAATAGACTTTAAGTAAAGCAGATTATCCTCTATAATGTGGGTGGGCCTCATCCAATCAGTTGAAGACCATAAGAGTAAAAAGACTAATCTGCCCTGAGGAAGAGAAAATTCTGCCAGCCAACTACCTCTAGCTTATTGCCACACTACCCTGAAGATTTTGGACTTGCCAGTTAGTCTCCAGAACTACATAAGCCAATTTCTTAATATCAGTCAAGAACTCTCTCTCTACACACACACACACACACACACACACACACACACCCTATTGGTTCTATTTCTCTGGAGAACCCTGACTAATACAATATATTAGTCAACATATTGACTAATATATTTGCTACAGAATCATTGCAAGTCTCTTTTAGATTGATTCGTTCTGTGATTGGATGCTTCCATTTTTCCGTATTGCCTGTGGAAGAAATCCCCAACTCCTTAGTCTGTTACTTAATGCCTCCATGGTCTTGTGCCCCACACTACACATTCTACCTTATCAAGCTTCTCTGTTTTTCAGACGAGCTTTCTTGTCTCTAGTCATTCCTTCTCTCCCTTGGCCTCCTACTGAAACCCTTCTCATCTTTGATGCTTAGCTCATATGACCCATCTTCATGAATTGAATACAAACACAAAAATGTTTGTTGAATGTTATTGACTAAGATCTTCCCCTCCCCAGCATCTCTTATCAGTTGCAATTAATCACTATTCTCTGAAAGACCTTTGAAATATATTATAGTTGATTAAATAAACAGAGGGTGCCAAAAAATGTATACACATTTTAAGAAAGGAAAACTATTAAAATTGTAATACTCAATATATACCAATAACAAAAGATGAATACAAGTCACGTTTGACTTCTGCAATTACAAGCGGTGCTCAAAGTGGTTACCCTCAGTGTCCAGACACTTCTGATTACGGCAAACTACTGCTTGAGTAACATTGACCAAAGTGTCCACTTGTATACATTTTTTGCCCCCCCCCCATATATTCTATCTTTCACTGCACTTCAAGCTCCTTGAGAGCAGGAAATGTTTTCATTACACATCTTATTTGTTGCATGGATTCCTTTCAGTGTCTATTCAGTAACATTTACTGAATAAAAAAATTGTATGTTTGATACATATTTTATTGTTGACGTTATTAGTATATTCTGAATACCAAGTGGAGAAGAGCAATATGTTTGTTTTTTAAACTTTATAACATAGAAAACTTCAAAATAAGATGAGATAGACAGTAATCACTCTTGAGATTACTATTTTATGGGTGGGATACCTGAAATAGTACTCCCCTTCCTTGACTCTCTGTCCTTTTATCTTGCTTTATTTTTCCTTGTAGTGCACTTCACTACCTGGCATTTTATTTGTGTATGATTTTGTTTAGCACTTGTCTTCCTCCTCTAGAATATAAGCTTTGTGAGAACATGGACTTTGTAAGTCCTTAATAAATATGTGTTGAATGAATTCATTTATTTGTGAGCAAAAATGAGTGGTGAAGGCAGGAGTGGCTATCCAATGGAAAACAACAAAAATATGTACGTACTCAAGATGGAAGGAGCTGAGTATACGGTCTAGCTGTAGAATGGTGAAAAGTCAGTCTTGCTGATTTTGGTTTTGTCTTGGATTACGTAAGAGTGTGGCCTGAGTTAACGGTTCTCCAACTTAATTTTTATCATCAGAGCCTCTTGTGGAAAATCAAATGTTATACAAAACCATGACTGCCCTGCAGCAGGTCTGTGTCTGCCCTGAGGAAGGGTGACTTTTTTGAATTTGCACCATATGGACTAGAGGCAGCCCTGCATGGAGCACTAACTAATACATAAGACAGATAAAAACTGTATTGCTCTGATTAAAGCAAGAATGAGGAACACTCTCCTCTGGGCTCCTACCTTATCATTCCCCTGTGTGGGAAATAGGAGTTTGAGAAAAGGCTTTTGAAAAATCACATTATTCGATGCCTCTGGGGAGACTTCTAGCTCCAAGCATCATTAATCAGGTGGGACTTTCAGTCTAAAACAACTGAGGCCTAAGGAGGTGTGAAGTTTTGATGGAAGCTGATGTGGCACTGATTTCACAGAGAAGCAAGACAGGGATCCTGGCAGTTAGCATCTGCGAGCGTTTAGATTATAATGGAACCAGGGGCAATAAACAGCCTGGATTTTACGATTGAATCAAGCTGGGCAAATCTAATTTCTTTCTCTTTCTTTCTTTTTTTCTTTCTCTCTCTCTCTCTCTCTCTCTCTCTCTCTCTCTCTCTCTCTCTCTCTCTCTCTCTTTCTTGGGAGTGGGAATTGCATGATTAATAAAAGAGAGAGAGAAAATGAAGATGTAACATAATCTAATTTTGGTAAAACACTTAATACAGTATCTAATAAAGTCTTACTTGCAAAATGAATTCAAATTGGATTGGATTTGGACTCCAGCATTCTCTACTGGCTGAAAACTGAGGGCTGATGACAGAAACCAAGGGTAACGGAGATGTGTGGCATTACTGAGGTGTCTGGTAGCCTTGCCCCAGGAACCAATGAAGCTCTAGTGTTAGTTAACAGCTTCATTAACGATCTGCAGGATGAGACAAAAGAGTATCTTAATGAGTCTTATTGAAGAAACTGTGAGGAGATGCTGTGAATTCCAGTCTCAACTGAGAGGTCTGCAACAACAAAATAAATATACAGAACAACCAAGAAGAAACATCTTAGAAGCTGATATTTTGAGGAAAATGGTTTGCAAGATTTGGGGGATGTGCATTTCTTAAGTCTTATAAAATAGCATTCTTATAGATTTGATAAAATAAACATTTAACCCAACCATGCAAATCAGTGCTAGCCTAAATGCCTAGGCCATTCCTTTCCCCCAACAAAACAAATATATAAACAAATAACCACAGGATATTATAAAGTAGCAGCTGGATAAAAGTCGTATTTTTTCTTCTTCAGTTTTTCTGGAATTGGATGAATACAAGGAGCAATAGGAAGCGATTTGATTTTCTTTAAAGGGTGGGGAAGACGACAGCACAGAGAGAACAAATTTGTAAATCCCACCCCCTCCCTGCCCCCAGATAAGAAGGCTTTCAGTGGAAAGCCTCTAATAACTCATGTGATCTGAAAATCCAGTACTTCTTTTCCACCCTTCTTCCACCTCTCCTGCCCTGAACTGTATGAAGAGAAAGCCAACACATACTCCACGGTTAAAGTCATTAGCTTAACTTTTTTGTGTGTCATTTCTATATAACAGGATGAAAAGTAGAGTCCTTGACCTTAGGAAGCACATACTCTAGCGGGGAGAGAGCCAAAACCGTTAATATTACAAGAAACAAGTGCTTAAATCGATGGTAGGATAAAAACATAGGTAAATTCAGGGAAGTCTTCATGGAGGATGACACATTTGAATTGTGGCTTGAAAACTCAATAGACATTTACCAGGCTGTCAATCAGACAAGACACCACTGGTGGTGGGGAGTGGGCGGTGGGCAGGATTAGCAAGAGATGAGATCAAAAGGGAGAAGGTACCAAATCATGACTAACCTTAGAAGTTATTCAAAGCATTTCGATTTTATTCTACCCATGTTGGGAAATTACTAGAGAATTTTGATTCAGAAGATGACTTAGTCAGATATGTATATTCATAAAGTCGTTCTGGTATCCAGAGTATTATAACAGTCTCCTAACAGTTTCCCTCTTCTGTCCTTATTCTCCCACAGTCCAGTCTCAACACTGCAGCCGATTCATCCTGTTAAAATGTTATTCAGATCATGACACCTGCTCAAAATCTCCAAAGGCTTCCCATTTCAGAGAAATAGGAATCCAGGTCTTTGCTATGACCTATAAATATAGAGGTTCTACATGATGTGTCTCCCATTAACTTTCTTACCTCTTCTGCTGGTGCTCGCCTTTCTGGTCTTCTCCATTCCATTCCAACCACTGGAAAATACCAGGCCCAGGTCTACCTTGTGCCTCTTACTCACACCTGCCTCCCAGATACCTGCATGGGTTACAACTTAGTCCTTTCAAGACTCTGTCCAAATTCCACATTTGCAATAAAACCATCCCTACACATCCTATGTAAAGTTTCATATCTCTCTCTCTCTCCCCAACACTTGTATCCTTCTTCTTTGCTTTGTTTATGTTATTATTATCACTGTCTAAGATACTACATAACTTAACTATGTATTTTATTCTTTGTTTCCTCTCACTAGGTAAGATTCATGAGAGCAGGGATTTTGGCCTGTTTTGTTCATTGCAATAAGCCCCATGCTCAGAACAGTTCCAACAGATACTAGATCATCAGTAAATATTTATTGAATGAATGAATGAATGAGTGAGTGAATGAATGAATGAACAAGCAAACTAATGAAAGGTAAAGGAGACTCCAGGAAGACCAGTCCTATTGGACTGCACATGGGCGGCTGTTGCAATTGTGAAGAAGCCAGTAGCAGTGGAGGTAGAAAAATGAAAATGGGTACCAGAGGTAGTTGGGATGCACAAATTGAATGACTAAGGGTCTTAAAAAGTTAGGAAGAATGACTCCCAGGTTTCTGACTAAGGCAACCTGGGGAATAGATCTGCCCAGATAGGGAACACAGTAGAGCAGGGAAGAGACAAAGGGAGATGAAGGATTGAGGTTTTGACATGTAGAATTAGAAAGGTCCGATGGAAATTTGCCTGGATCCAACAGTTGACTGTTAGATGTTCATGTCTTGGAAAGAGAATATGAAGTACTGGTCTTTGTTTTCCTCCAGGGTCTTCTCTAGGCAGATGAAACTCCAAATGAAGCTCTTTTAGCTCTCTGTAGCCAGCTCTGAGTTGAAGAAAGTAGCAAAGTCATTCAGAGCACTAGAAAGGAGTTCCAAGTGGTTAAGGGCAGTGAAAGCAAAAGAAGACAGAGCACATGAGTCAAGTGCAAAGATGCTCATTCATTCATTCAACAAACTTAGAGGTGTGATTGGGAGGAAGCTCCACTGCACACCAGGTACTCAGATGCCTAGAGGATTGAGACCTAGTGTCTGCCCTAGGAACTCAACAGTCTAGTTCTAGACTCTGGGACATGACTTTGTTGGTTTCAAGATGACAAGCACTAAGGTAAAGGAAACTTTATTCTTATGATTGAGATAAATTTCTAAGTAGAGACATTTCTAAGAATATAGTTTCAATCTTATGAGAGAACTAATAAATGTTACCATCAAATCTCAGTCAATTAAAAATGGGTTGAACAAATATTAGGAAACATACTGTCACCGGGGGAGACATACATACAAGGTGTGATCAAAAAATATGGTGACTGTTTAAATACCCCAAAAAAGTATTACAGTAAAAGACACATTACCATTAATCCCCCTCAAAATACTCTCCCTCGCTTCGAACACATTTATCCCATTGTTCTTGCCACGTTCTGAAGCAGTTCTAGAAATCCTCTTTCGTGAGTATCTTTAGTTGTGCTGTCATGGCTGCCTCAATGTCCTGAATTGATTCAAACTGTTTTCCTTTCGTGGTCATTTTGAATTTGAGGAAGAGCCAGAAGTCGCATGTTGCTAGAACCGGTGAATAAGGTGGATGAGGACACATTATAATGTTTTTATTTGACAGAAATTGCCATGTACCAGAAGCAATGTGTGACATGGAGTGTTGTCATGATGGTGGTAGATTTACAGCATACTTTTAAAACATACCTTCTCTCAACTGTTGCTTATACCCAACTGACTGCACCAAACAAGTTGAAACTTGTCACACACTGTTATAAGGTTCGACGTGCCACTTCCTGTATTGAAAATCCCTGCCTTTGCATTGTATGTCAAGTGGCAGCGAATTCCCCATATTTTTTTTTGTCATACCTCGTACACATATATACATTCATGTAACAGCCACTAAGTTAAGGGGTTTCATCATGAAGGCTCATGAAAAACCATACCACTTTTGAGCAACTTTTGTTGTTGTTGTTTTTTTTACTGTATTGATATTTTCATCCAAAGACACTAAAGAAATATGCTATAACTACAGAGAGTGCCAAAATAATGTATGCACATTTTAAGAAAGGAACAAAAAACTGCATTAAAATTGTAATAATATATACCAATAACAAAAGATGAATACAAGTCATGTTTGACTTACAAGAAGTGCTCAGAGTGGTTACTATTAGCATCCAGACACTTCTAATTATGGTGAACTACTGCTTGAGCAGCATTGACCAAAGTATCCACTTGTATTGCTGCACATGCAGTTTCAATTTCTTCTTGCAGTACCTCCAGAGCCACGAATGCATGTAATTTTTAGGTGTGTTGGAGGTTCTGTTGCATACTCATGCCTCTATTGTCGTTTTACTTCCATAATGTTCTTGAATTTCAAATACTTCAAAATGACCTTGCACTCCTCGAACGACAACTGTGCTTCCGCCATTTTCTTTGACTACCCTGCCTGTCGCATCGTGATGATAGCATTTATTTGACCAATGCCATCTTTTGAGAAAATGTCATACTACACATTGCTACCATAATTCAATTCAACTTCACAAAGTAATACATAGATAACATCTCTTAAAATGTGTATATATTTTTTGGGTACTCCTAGTATATTTTCACAGGCAATTTGAGAACAAGACAACCATCATCCCAGAAGATTGCCTGCCTGGAAGCAGGTGCCCTGACTCTCCATCATTTTCCAAAGAATGACTCCCTGCCACTCCTCTTTAACGAGGAACCTTCATTACAATAAACCTTTGTTACGTTACATGTTTTAAATAAATGATATTCATTTACCTTCAAATTGTTGTCTATTAGTTATAGAAACTTTTGTCTATTGTTCAATTGATCACATTTTTTCTACCTTCTACCTGTGAATATCATTTGAGTATTTTGGGTTGAGTGGAACGCATCACAACTTTTTCCAGTGAAAATTAATAGAAACAATATTTTTATTAAATGGCTTTTCACTTAGTGACAGCATTTTCAGAAATAAATTAAAATCATTAAAGGAGGGACAGGGGTTTCTGGTTTCTCTTTGTAGGGTTTCCTTTTTGCAAATATAAACAAATAACTATTTCCAATTAAATAAAATGATATTAATAACCCAGTCCTTGTTTTTTGTTTCGTTTTTGTTTTAAAGAAAATTACCACGTGAGTCCTCCTCATGGTGCCTCTTTTTGTAGGAAGTTAGGTGGCACTTGAAAACTCCTGCTTACCTGCCCAGAGGTTCCACCTCTGAATTGTTTTTCCCTTGCTGGGTGTGTGTGGAGGAGGGGGTAATGGGGGGAATCAAAGCAGCAGGGCAGCAATAACAGGCCTAGCCATGCCCTTTCAATTAATTTTCTCCAAGATGTCCAGTCCCCACCTAAGCTGAGTGACAGGAAAGCTATACCAAGGCAGCAGCCCTGACTTTCTGGGATGCTGGAGCATTTCATGACTGACAGCAGGTATCCAGCTGTAGGAAGGGAACTGGAAGAGAGAAAGATAGAAAGAGATGAGATAGAGAAGAAATAAAGATAGAGTTCTGTTACAAGGGGGCACGGATGGAAGAGATGTGAAGCATTTAAATGGGAATATATATGGATAAACACACACAAACAGGTGCAAAACACACACAAGAAATCACTACATAAAGGGATCAAAGAGATTAACACAGATCCTCCATTCAGTCTCTTCTACCCTATTTAATGCATGGTGCTCACAAATACTCACTTTGCAGAATCTGTGTCAGGTTCACACTAAGACCCTTGAGTCAGTATAAAAATAAATCTTGATTTCCCTTGTTTCTGAGACAAATTTTCATAGATTATTTTTTTCTATCTCATTGGATCCCTAAACCAAATCACTCAAGTACTAAGCATGTAAAAAAAGAAAGAAAGGAAGGAAGGAAGAAAGAGGGAGGGTCAGTATACTTCCTTAAATCCCAAAATGATGCATAGTAGCTCTAATGTATTAGTTTTGCAAGCAGCCTTTCCTGTACATGGAATCTGGCTCTTATTCAAACAGTTCTGAGGGAAGACATATGACATCCTCTCAAACTTGATCAGTGGTGATGTGAAGGCTACATGGGCTTTCTTTTAGATTCTGACATGACAGTCACAGAAAAACAAAACACACACCAGTGTAACTGAAGGATACTCTCACAGCTCATCTTGCCTGGAAATTACCATTAATAGCAAAGAAATAAATTCTACAATAGAGAAATCTGCATGATTAGTGGTGGCATTAATGTGGTTTATGCTTGACTGAAATTTAATAGAAGACTTTGTCAATAATATAGACATTTCAAAATCATTAAAATCACTAAAAACAGCTAATGAGAAAAGTCTCTATTTTTCCCAACTTGGTATTATAAAAAATTCCGAACATATAGAATAATTGAAAGAATTAGGCCTAATGAATATTAATTTAACTACCACCTACATTGAACAATATTCTCTCATGTGTGCTTTATGAATAAATGTGTGTGTAGCTTTTTTTTTTGCTAAGTTATTTGAAAGTAAATTGCAGATATATAACACTTTACCTGTAAAAACTTCAACAGCAGCTCCTAAAAATAAACACATTCTCTTACATAAACATAATTCTACCATTACACCTAAGAAACTTAACAATAATTCCATAATACCATCTATCATCCGTAGCATATTTACCTTCAAATATCTTAAAGATATTTTCCTATCCATTTACGATCTTTGTCAAAATCAAGAATCTTACTGAAGGTTGCAAAATAGTGATTTTTCTAATTCCATGATTCTTCTACATTTAGTTGTGTATGTGCGTGTGTGTGTGTGTTTTGTAAAGCACTTTTCCTCAATAACCAGGATGAACTATAGCTCTTCCTAAAAAGCATATAGTAAATCCTTTAATTTTTGTTGTTTTGTTTTATTTTTAATCACTACATTTAAAGAGTTGATGTAATAACCACTTCCAATATTGTCAAATGACTCTCTCTTAGTATGGATTCATTATTTTTATGTATTCAAAGTTTTAAACTTAATGTAATTGTTATTCTTTTGATCCCCAAGCTACCACAAACTAGGGGCAGTGGAAGTCCCCCGGAGCTGCTCATGAGTCCTCTGACATGCCCCTGTTAGTCTTTGAGTATTTCTTTGTCTTCTAGCACTACCGGTCCTTGTTCATATTGTTTCCTGCCCCAAATTTGGAATTAGCCGTTTCTCTCATGAGCCTTTCTTCCTTTGAGTGGCGAATGATATTTAGAAAACAAGATCCAGTATTAGATGTGCTCATTGCTACTGAGGTATAATTGTTTCTAAACCCGTTAGCAGTTTAGAAATCATAAATTCATATTGATATTTTCCAGTTCTAATTCAAATTACAGGATTTTTCCTAAAGTCTTTGGTTTTATATTTATATTACAACACTTTGGTTTCTAATAGCATTAATGCTTTTATTTTTTATACAATATACAGAACGCAATTTGAAATCTATGACATCAATGCTACTACTAGTACTACCAACAAAAATCACTAAATGAAGTTTAATACTTCTTTGCAATTGCTTTTAATTATATATCCCACTTATGAACAGTCTAATCGTTGTGCTCAAAAGTCACATGGCATAAGTCCTTTTCTGTATGATTATGTTATCATTCTGAAATATAATCAGATTGAGTTCTTCCCATTCATTTCCATTTGTGGGCTTGTCTTTTTCAATCCTTTGAATTAATTTTGTCTACTGAATACGGAAAATATTCAGATAATCAGAAATCAAAACTATGTTAAAAATTATACTCAAAGGAGTCTTGCTTTCTTCCTCCCAATTCATAAAGGTAGCCATTTTTATTAAAACTGACATATCCTTCTAGTGTTTCTTATCTTACAAGTAAGTATATGGCCACACAACTTTTTATTTTATCTCCTTTCTTACAAAAGGTGCATAGTATATACTCAGATCAGGACTGTGTTGTTTTCTCTTAACAATATACCCTGGAGACAGCCACAATAAGTATCTAGAATTTTTCTTCTTTTTTTGTAGCTGCATAGTACTCCATTGTGTGACTGTGGTGTAATTTATTCAACCAGTCTTGTAATGATGGTTCCTATTTTTCAAGCACAAAAAAAGCTCACCCAATACTAAATTATAAAAAACATACCAATATTTATAATGTCCCTTTCTGATATGTAATATTATCTGTGCTATTTATATTTTAGAGATAAGTAGTAAAGTCTTCTCAGTTAGACTCTAAGCTCCTTAAACATAAAGATCGTCTCACATCTGTTATCATATACGTCCTGAGGCCACTGGGTATCTGATAAACAAGTCATATTTATTGACCACTTCCTATGTTTCAAGTAGTGTCCAAAGTACAAATTTATGCATATTATGCTTATTAACTTATTTATTAACTCATTTCATTCCCAAAATGATCCTAGGACATGGACACCATTGCTATCTCTATATAACAGGTGAGGTAAGGTGTAGTCTGCTCATGTGACACAACTTACAGTGCCGGCAGAGCCAAGGTACAAACCCAGGTAGCCCGGCTCCTGAACTTATAGTCTTAAATCCTAAGAGTATATGGCTTATGAAAAGTTCCCTTTACCTAGAACCTTCCCTACTTCAAGCACAATGCTTGACATAGTCAATTTTCAACTAAGTAGATGAGGTTGAATTGGGGTTGGGTGACCTAGAACCCTGCCTGCCAGTCCTCTCACTAATCGTCACTCTGAGCCCACATAACTCAGCTTCTCCTTCCATCCTCTCACTCCTCCCAGTAGGGGGTCAGCAATCAGGGTTAATCAGTTTATGACCACTCTTCTCCCAACCCTACTTCAAGGAGATAAGTAGGCCCCCCAGTCTTTGTTTGCCCTAATCACACCATACCCCTCCTCTTAACTGCTCAATATTAACAGTAGTTTGATTTTAACTATGATTCTAACTTAGCCGGGGCTTCCTTCCCACCTACCAAATGATCCAGACTTAACTATAATAGATATTGTTCCTGCAAAGAGGGTCTAATGAAGCAAGCCCTTATCCAACTAGAAATCAGGGAAATATGACTACTTTCTAGAAGTTAAACTTTAAAGTAAACAGAAAAGAGATAGGTGAACTCAAAATATTCCCCATTGAGAAAGAAAACACTGTTGATCAGAAGAAAAGTAAGACATAACAACAAAAGGAAGCTGATAATGGGAATGCCCATTCAGGAAAGAAGGTGATCAGACCCAAGGAATCATCCCATCTGGACCAGATGGCAGATATGTCCCCACGGAGGAGGTAAATGAGGCTGAGGCTTTGAACCATCTGATCCCATCCCATGCTCAAGCACTATCTTTCTGATTATGACTTGGCATCTGTATTGGCCAGCTATTGTTGCATACTGCCCCATAACAAGCAATGCAAAAATCTCAGTAGCTTTCAATAACAAACTTTAGTGTCTTGCTCTTAGATCTTTGGGTTGGCTGTGGTTGCTCTATTTTAGACTTCAGGTTGGGTTAAGCTCTGTTCTAAGTGTCTCTCATTCCAGGACTCAGGATGAAGGACCATGGCTACTTGGGCGTACTCTTCTTACTATGCAGGGCAGGAACACAAGTGCAAGCCAAACCACGCAAGCACCCTTAAAGTTTTGAATTGGATATTTTGTACAGTATGCCCCTGTATTCCATTGGCCAAGTCAGATCACATGGCCAAGCCCAAAGTCAATGGGGGAAGGTAAGAATATTCTACCCTCAGTCAATCATGGCAAAGGTAGGAAAAAAAGGAAGAATTGTAAACAAATAATACAAAAAACTTCCCCCAAAACAAAAAGCCACAGCATTCCATGTAGCACGTGCCACAGGAAGAGACTGGGTTGTCTTGCCCTTCCTGATCTTTTATTTTTTAGAGTAAATTAATAACTGGGCATCCTGGTCTTTGCAAACTTGATTAATGAGTCTTCTCCAGAAACACATGTGTTTTTCCCTGGACTGACTAGTCAGGTTTCTGTTCAAGGTATTTGCCAAGAACTGCCCAGGACGACCCCTGCCAGTAAGTCTACACCCCATACACAATAATGTTGAAATCTGGACAATTAGATATTTATTTTAGTGCGCAGTATTCATTATTCATTCCGAGTTCAGATGCCTTTCACCTCCTTCTCATGCCCCACCACTTCATCCATGATTTTAAGGGGTGAACTCACATACATCTTTATATCCAGCCAGAGAGCACTTGGTAAAGTAGGAAGAAGACTAGATTTTGCTTTAGTCTTGATTTGTGTCCTGATTCCACTAATTGTCAGTACTGAGATTCTGAATAAGTCATTTAATGTCCGTGATCCACATGTCTTTAATGGTGCAATGGATATGATAAATACTCCCTTAGTTACCACACACAATGTGAGAATCTAAGTCAAAACAGACTGACTCTCAAGTGCCAGAGAAATTGAAGACATTGTTAATGAGGATATTTCCTTTATCACCCATTCTGCTATAACACCTCTGCTGGTACTCTCTTCTAGCCACTGTGTCCTCCACCTCCATGTGCACACTGTCTAACTCTAAGAATTATCCAGACCAAATTATAGGGCAGTTGCTCCAGCCATGGAATCAGTCCATGAATCATCTTTGTATGTGCAGCCTGTTCCTGGTTGATGGCAGCTGTGCACCACTAACAGCCTCCCAAGCATCAGAACTGCTCGAGTGCAGCAATTATTTGCATTAATCAAAGGCTTCAAGCAAATCTCCAATTTTTGGCTGAATCGTAAAAGTGTATATTCATGCTGTGCCCAAATGAGAGATTTCACAGAAAAAAGGGATGTTACATGCACATGTTGCTACTATGGCATTCAGCTTCTAACCAATGTCTCACTAATAGATTATCAACTTTGCTAGAGAATATCATCTGTATACAAGCTTACTGGACAAAAGAGAATGCAGTGGCATAAGTGCATAGACATACTTGCTAGTTCATTAATATTTGAATGGGTTGAATATCACTGTCATATACATTCCGACTCCAGAGTGCTCTCTAAGTGTGGAAATGAGAGCTAATCAACATGGACATACGCCTGTTTGAATAGTTCCAGGTGGGATTTTAAATGAATCATCCTCAGCCTTACATTTGAAGGCGATACAACACAGAGAAAGAAGCATGAACCCCAAGAATGCGAAGCCACTTTCACCCTGCAGGAATGGAAGGGTCCATTTTCCAGAGGCCCCTTTCAGTTCCCAAATGGAACATCCCAGATAACATTTCCTGTGGCCACATGTCATCCTTCCTCTCATCTTAAGGACAATGAGCAAAGAGAAGACATCTAAATACAAAGAGGAAGAAGGTGTGCCCCACCAAACCAGAACAGACTAGGAAATCCAAAAGACACTGAAAATGAGGGGTTGAGAGCTTTGAGAATTTAAGAAGACTCCTCTCAAGCCCACTGAATTATAATGAGGTCAAACTAAATCTAAATTCCTTTTAGCTATCCAACCGAGATAGAAAAGACAAGGGAAGCTGAAAATTTCTCCATCAGTGTGTACTGACTTATTCTCTGGATGCTGTAGTAGGAGTATTAGAATAATGAAAAGAAAATTCTACCGCAGTCGAATTCTAAGAAGCCTACTACATGAGGCAATATTCATTGAGGATCACAGTGGGTAAGCTGGAGGGGAGAGACTCAGCTGGGCTTGAAGAAATCCCTCTCCTCCAGAGACCCCTGCCTGTAGGCCCCGAGTTCTCTAGCCTATCGGTAGTCAACTCAGGTTATTGCTTCAAAATTTCACGATGTATTTTTTTTTTTTACTAAAATAATAAGAACTTACATTTTAATGAAAGGATCATTATCATATTCAAGCATACTCTCTCCCACAGGACTTTAACTATTCTTTGCATATTTATGATTCTTCTGGGCTAAAGCTGAAAGAAATTTACAAATGAACAAAGGAAAGGAAGATGCTGATTTCTGAAAAGACTGTCATAAAATGTTGTTTGTAATGATTATTTGTTGTTTATGCTATCCACATCCACTCAACCTTCCTCAGGTAAACAAGCCCCAGTCTTCTAGAGAAACACTTTCTCCTCCACTCTCAATGCTTCTGTGAGAAGTGATGTTCTTGGCCCTAAGGGAGGGCCATGGGATTTAGGCCTGTCCATGGAAAGCATCACATTCTTCTGGGTTATATACCAGGGTTGCAAAAATATGTATACACCTTTTAAGAGATGTTGTCTGTGTAGCAGTAGTTTGCCGCAATCAGAAGAGTCTGGACGCTGATGGTCACCACTTTGAGCACCTCTTGTAATTGCAGAAGTCAAACATGACTATGTATTGAGCATTATAATTTTAATACAGTTTTTTCCTTTCTTAAAATGTGTATACATGTTTCTGGCACCCTCTGTATAAGTTTGTTAGTGGGTATGTGACCCAACTGAGCTAATAAAGTGTTATTTCAAACAGCTGGGGAAGAGGGATTCTCTTTTGCTTTGGATTTGAATCTGGGAGGATGTAGTCCCAGTATTGTGGGTAACCACGGAATAGAGACTACAATGAAGCCATATGGAGATCAGAAATTAGCAGAAACCTGGGTCCACGTTAAGCCCTAGACTTTATGGTTGTATGAGCCACTGAGTTCTGTTTTTTCACGTAAGCCCATTTGAGCTGAGCTTTTGTACATCCTTACCTGAATAGACCATGCCAAAGAGATTCAAAACTGTGTCGCATATTTCACTCTGCAAAGAAGGAAATACTCTTCCCAAGTTTAACACACCACTGTAAAGTGGTGGAAAATGGTCAGGAACAGAAACACCTGCCTCTTGTTTCCACACATACCCCTCACACTCTGTGAGAAAGTGGTCAGGCCACTGAGTCAGTGTGGGCACCTGAAGATTCTCAGCTAGGAAATAAGGAATCCCAACTGGAAGATTTCTAAGGGTTCCCTAGCCCCATAATTCCACTCCGATACTTGCCCAACGATCCTAACTGGGAGGATATATGAGAAACAGCAAGGAAAAAAAAAAAAATGTTTTCTACTCAACAGGGCACTTACTCAAATGGCCAAATTGCTGATATTCTTTAAACATCTCTATTGCGGACCCTAAGCCTGATGGCAAAGGCAATGGTTTAAAAAAAAGTAAATCAAAGAAATATACACCTTAATACATGTACTTCTTCAAATGCTAGAAAGGTCTTCTATGTGAATCAGATTAAGCTATTCTGCATTTTTCAAACCAGGCCAGCTGGGCAAAGCTACACCATCTTTGATAAATGAGAAGGAAAGCCTCATTAAGGAGACCATCCATGCTTTATTTTCCTTTCCCTTTTCTTTTCTTTTTTATTTGTTTAGTATTTTTGTCAAGAATCTCTGCAAGCTGAAGTTAACGATTGGAACAGTCTGCAGGCTGCAGTTAACGATCCACCAAGTAGTGTTTGTGTTTCTGCTGAACTTGTTTATTTGCATTTAAAAGAGATTTGGGGTAGACATAAACACTTTGATGGGATTTATGGCAAAGACAAAGGTCAGTTAACATTTTGATCCCATGGGTAGATAACTGAAAAGCCATCATTAATTGATAACCAGTGGTATTGAAGCTATCTTTTGAAACCACTGAAAGGATGTTTGGAGCACCAGGGATGAAAACAGAAGATACACCTGAAAGGAAAGGGTGGGAACACTGATCTCATAAAGCAAAACTGTGCTGTCCTTTTTTTGCCTGAACCTCTCCTGCAATACCAGACTGTAAGCCCGATGAGGGCAGGCACTCTGTCTTTCTTATTCACGGATGAATTCTGAGTACCCAAGAGGCTGCCTGCCCCATAGTAGCTACTCAATCAATAGCAATTAGTGAATGCTATACATTTTCAGAATTTAAATACTTTTATTTTGTAATCACAAAACGAGGAGGAAAAGGCACTTTTGGGAGCTGTCAATCCATAACACCTGGAGGTTAAAAATAATTGAAATTGCATTGGCCATTATATGGATAATTTGGAATAAAGATACAAGAATGCAATACCTAAGTACCTACCTTCCGGAGGAAAGAAAGGAGAATACACTCGCTGGGAAGCATTCTATCAGCTCAAAGACACCACAAAACCTCTTTCATCTCAAGTGATTCAGAGGCTCACAGAGCTCCTGGGAGCTTCCTGAGGGAAGACGGACCTGTAAACTTTCTGGGGAACAGTCAACACAAAGTCAGCGGGAAAAGTTTACCTACAGACATAGGAGTTCAAGACCTACATTCAGGACTTTCTGACTGTGATGGTCGAGTCTTAAGAAAGTCTAGCCTCATTTCCCTCATCTATACAAGTGAATAGAATAGCGCTTATCTCACAGTTTTTGTGAAGATTTAATACTTTCTCTCTGATTCCACCAAGCTGAGGCCAATGCCTCTCTTTTATGCTTCCTTAAAACTGAAAGTGTATTCCTCTCACGGCCCGTATCAGGAGCCATGAATGCTGCCGGCATGGTTTTCTGTCTCCATCAGCACTCACTGGGGACATGTCTGCATTCACTGCTTTCTGTTGATTGAATAGCTGCTGTGGGACAGGCGGCCCCTTCGGCACTCAGAATTCATCAGTGAATAAGAAAAACAGTGCCTGCCCTCAGCGGTCTTACTACCTAGTAGTAGCTCAGGCACAAAACAGACATGATTTTGCTTTATGAGATAAGGAACAGGACATGTTTTTGAAATAAAAGGCATCCTAGCTCCTCAATTATTTGTTGAAGGAATGATTAAATGAATAAGTGAGTAAATAAATAAATAAATAATAAATCACTGTTTATTCCATCTCCATGGGAGGCAGCAAGAACTCCTGAATTATGCAGGTGTGAAAATGCAGAATTAGAAAGGTTAAGCAACTTGTCAAAATCTCATATTTGGCTGATGATTGCTTTGTACAATATTCCCCACCGTTTTGTTCAAAATAGTTAGAATGATGAGAATTCCCCCTAGTTGAAATTCAACAAGAGCTGAGAGGGGAAAAAAAACCAACAACAACAAAACTCTCCTTTTCAGATTTATTGGTATATAAGGTATGAATGTGGAACCCTTGATCTATAAAACAATGTTCCTGTTGGGAATCAGATGGCACGCAGGGTAGACTGCCTACTGCACAATATTACTTCCTTCTTTTGATTTTTATTTAAAGTTTCTTCAAAGCTTGAAATTCTTCAGTAACTTCTAGGAGTGATAATTGTATCTCTCAGGAGGTATGCCTAATGTTTAAAAAGAGTCATTGACTTCTAAGACAATGAAGGAGCTATTTACATTTTCCGCAGCAGCCAAATCTATTTATCAATAGCCTGTCTCTCCTAAATGAGTTAATATAACTACTCATAGGGGCAAGAGTATTGATGTTTAGTATATCTCGGGCCTTTTTAAATTTTCCCACTGCTGAGTGGCAAGGAAAGACAATTAGTCTTTTAACATTGGAGTAAGTAGAGCTGTAGTGGAAAGTACACTGGTCTAGTCTGGATGTCCTGGAACTGGATCAGCTCTCCCAACTGTGGGGTTTTTCTTTTGTTTTTGTTTTGTTTTGTTTTTTTTGTTTTTGTTTTTTTGTTGTTCTTTTGCATTTTCCTCCCAAAAATCACTTAACCTCTCTAGACCCCACTTTTTTCATTTGTAAAATGAGAGAATAAAGCTGGAAAATTTCTTAAAACCTCATGCAGCTCTGATATTCTGGGATTCTACTATTTCTATTTTATCAGTATGTTAGCTGCAAAGCCCAGTTTTTCAGATGCAGAGCACAGTTTTCCTGGGGGTTGGAGGAGATCAAATTCCTATTGGGTGCACCAGAACATGGTTTGGAGGGGCACTGAGTACCTTCTCCCCAAACCTCCACCAGCAATCCACAGGCAGCCAAAAAAATAAAAGAACAGGCAACCTAAATAAAAAGAGTATGTTTGCTCTGCACATGCAACTTCAAGAACAAAATACTTGGGCATCCCCCCGATACAGAGATACACACGTATGCACATACCTCCTCCCCAAATACACATACAGCCATAGTCTATAAGTCAGACTTCTATTCCTCAACCTGTCTAGAGTAGAATTCTGGAGCCACCAATGCAGATACCTAAGCTCCAAGCATAAAGTAAATAGGAGAGACAAATGAACCTGAACTGATTCACGTGACATATACTTGAAAAAAATCTTTGATATGGTCTAGAGTCTGAATTACGTGCATTTTGGGAATAAATTTTCGAATTCTTATTTTTTCCTTCCAACAGAAGCACAGGGCAAATAATGGAGAAGCAAGAAAAGAGACATCTATGAAACCAGGAACACATGTTCTGTGGATCGAAATCACAAATGCAGATAGCACAATGTCCAAAAGCAAAGCAAAAAGGGTGAGGGATCTTACTTGAAGCAAAAATGGGTATGTTACTAACTGAGCTGTTAATCTACTCTAGGCACATAGTCTTGGGGATGATGTTAAAGATGAAACATTGGGTCATAAGTTTAGACTGGATGACTGCCTTGGTCTCCTTCAAAGGATCTTTTAATACACAGGCAGACTGTGAAAAAGATGCATAAATAAAAAGCAGGTAAATAAGTTATTCCATTAAAAAAGATATCAAGAGCCAGTTAAAAATCAATCCATCGTCATGTGAAATTTCAAAGTATGGGATAATGGCACTCAATAAGAGAACTCTTCAACCAAATTGACCCAGATAGTTGATTGTCACGCAATTCTGAGAAGAGAGAGCTGAAAATTGGTTTCTTTATTACACAGCCCTCCCTAGGATCACTCTTCAGAATAATGTCTGCACTGGTTCTGGTGCTGAGGAAGGTTCTGTTCCTTATAAATACTTTGCAACCCCTGTCTCTACCAACAAGCAGGCAAAAAGGTGCCTGAAGACTCATTAACAGCTCCCAATCCTTCCTTCATTCATCAAATTTATATTGAGTCCCTAATAAGCAGAAACACTGGATCTGATGCTGGCAGTGCTGTGGTGGAAACATCAGACAAGGTGTTTGCCTTTAACATTTTGCAATTTAGTTAGTGGCTGAGTAGGTGGGGGTTCACAGTCACTAGCAACCACTAAAAGACAGTAAAAACCTACCAGAAGGGATTAGGGGCTTGGTAGCAGAAACAATGTGTCAGAAGGTCATTGCTATAAAAAAATAACTATCACCCCCTCTTTTTCCTCTCTTCCCTTCATCCCTCCCTCCCTCCTTCCTTCCCAAATCATATATATATATATATATATATATATATATATATATATATATACACACACAGATATATATAGATATATATAGATATATATGATTACATATGTATATATATATATATATATATGACAAATATAGTTGTAGGTAAATAAGTTATTCCATTAAAAAAGATACCAAGAGCCAGTTAAGGAAAAAAAAATACACACACACAAACAGAGGTTGCCGCCCAAAAATGTATACACATTTTAAGAAAGGAAAAAACTATTAAAATTGTAATACTCAATATATACCAATAACAAAAGATGAATACAAGTCACGTTTGACTTATGCAATTACAAGAGGTGCTCAAAGTGGTTACCATCAGCGTCCAGACACTTCTGATTACATTGCTATGATAATTCAATTCAACCTCAAAAAGTAATATATAAATAACATCTCTTAAAATGTCTAGACATTTTTTGGCAGCCCTGGAATATGATCACATATCTATATATCTATAAGTATGGATATATAGATATATATGATCCCAGAGGCTGAGAAGTGCCACTGATGGTGTAAGTCTCGGTCTGAGTCTGAAGGCTTGAGACCCACGGGTGCCAATGTCTAAGAGCAGGAGAAGGTGGATGTCCCAGCTCAGGCAGAGAGCAAATTCGCCTTCCCACCTCCTTTTTGTTCCATTCGGGGCCTCAACGCATGAGATGATGCCCTCCTGCACTGGTGAGGGCGATCTTCTTTACTCAATCTACCAATTCAAATGTTAGTCTCTTTCAGAAATACTCTCACAGTCATGCCCAAAAATAATTTACCAGCTATCTGGGCATCCCTTAACCCAAGCAATACACACAACTACCCCTCATACCTTGATTTTTGTAAAGATCTATAATTCCATGTATTAAATCCCTTTGTGCTTGAAACACATAGAATGATTTCTGTTTCCTACACTCAACCTTGAATTAGAAACTTAGTGAGACCATCGCCGCATCCAAGTGTTGAACTTGATGCCTGTCCCCAGCACCAGAGAGCAGAACAGACATACTGAGCTCAGCAGAGTAGACACGCACCCCCATAGACCTGAAGAAAAGATGGAAAATCTCTCTCATCCAAGGATTCTGGAAAGGTAGGTGAAATACAAGATGACTTAGCTGCTTTGGGATTGGGACTCTTGTATGCAATGTGAAATACTTAGACGTGAGGGGGTTTAAGGTCCTTCCTTCCCTGATTCTATGATGGGGACTGTTATTCATGTCTACAGAGCAGCCAATCTGTGCTCATGGCTACAGGATGATGGAGCTGGTATCATAGATTCAGACATACCATGGCTTTCCCAAGATCAACAGCTATTGAATAGCAGGGTGCAGTGATTTTAAAGTATGTTCATTGACGTTCCTCCTTTCAAAACATAGTCTAATTCCCCTCTCCATGAATGTGGACCAGATTTGGGACTCACTTCTAACAAACAGAATGTGGTGGAAGTGATGGTACGTGACTTCCCGACTGAGGTCACAAAAGACATTACCACGTCTGCTTTGCCTTCTTTTGGATAGCCTGCTTTGAAGGAAGCCAGTGGCTATGTTGTTGAGGACACTCAGTAGCCTTTAGCGAGGCCCAGTGGGAAAAAACCTGAGGTCTGCCCCAACCAGTGTAGGGGGAGGAAAAAAATATTTTCCATCTATACTTTTAGGTTCTCAGCTGGGACTCTGTAAAAAGAGACAGATTAACAAGAGAAAAACAGACAGAAATTTATTAACACGTATATCTTGTATATACATAGGAGAAACTGGGGGAGGAATAATTGGAAGGGGTGGTTAGTTCTTGGGTTTACATATCAACATGGGGAAAAACAAAGAAAAAGGCGATTGGGGCTTCTGAGCATGTTATGGGAAGGTGATCAGGAAATGTACGATCAACAAGGGTAAGGTTTGTTATGCAGATTTAAGTCTGTGCCTTCTCCATGGATACGAGTCTTTTGTGATTCAGAGTCATCCTTCTCTTCTGGTACAGAGAGGAGACATCCTTAAAATGGAAACTTTGTTTTTAATAAATGTAAATTTCCCTTACAAAAAGGAAATGTATGCCCCTGTCTGTAGGGCTTCTCTTGTGTCTTCTGTTTCTCAAAATAATCTTTATGCCAAAGAGGCACATGTCGGGGTAGCATATTGTGGTCTCCTACACCAAACATGTGAATGCGCCGCCTTGAAGCAGACTTTTTAGTCTTAGTTAAGACTTCACATGATGTCAGGTCTGGACAACATCTTACTGCAATTTCATGAAAGAGTCCTGTTATGGGTTGAATTTTTATTTTCCAAAAATGATATGTTGAAGTCCTAACTCCTGGTACCTGTGACTATGACCACATTTGGAAGTAGGGTCTTCATAGATGGAATCAGATTAAGATGATGTCACTGGTGTGGGTCCCGATCCAAGGTGACTGATATCCTTATAAAAAGGGGAAACTGGACACAGAGACAGATGCACACAGAGGAAAGACAATGTAGACACATACTGGGAGAAAAAAGCCATTGGACAATAAAGACAGACATTAGAACAATGCATGTACAAACTAAGGAATGCCAACAATTGAAGGCAAATGCCAGCAGACAGAAAAGGCAAAAAAGGGTTCTCCTTTATGGGTTTTAGAGGGAGCATGGCTCTTCTGACACGTTGATTTTGAATATCTAGCCTCCAGAATTCCCTAGGAAACGAATACAAACCCTAGAAAACAAATACAAACCAGAACCATCCAAATAAGCTACTCCTGAATTCCTGATCTAAGACATTATGCTAAGATAATAAATGTTTATTATTGTTTTAAGCCACTAAGTTTTAATACAATATGTTATGCTGGAATGTTAACCAATACTCAGAACTAGACCAGAATTCAAGCCTTCTGACTCCAAGTCCAGTAATCTTTCCACTGTATCAAACCACTGTTTTATTATCTTTGGGAATGAGAAAGGTCATGGATATTCAGCTTAAACTGCTAATAATGTTTTTGGAGACATTGATAGAACTTTCCACTATGAGGCAGCAAAGTTATCTTCACGGAGGATAGTGGAAACTAATCTGACAGTAACTTATCTCACCTAGGTAAGTATTGCCCCTATGAGGTCTTCTACTTCCCTCTAGATGAGACATCAAATGAACAGCATTCACTGATAAAATGTATCAAGATAGACATTATGTTACAAAGAACATTTATGTAAATATTCAACTACTCTCCAGATAGAGATGATAGATAGATACATGGATGAATTGAAAGAAAGAAGGAAGGAAGGGAGGGAGGGAGGGAGGGAGGGAGGGAGGGAGGGAGGGAGGGAGGGAGGAAGGAAACGGAAAGGGAGGAGACAGGGATTGAATGAACAGAGAGAGTCACTAGGAGAAAACACACAAAAATAAATAATAGATTTTCATGTATCAGAAAGGTAGACTTATGGTTCATTGTCTTTTCTTTTTCAAACCAAGCTATTGCAATGTTTTTTGACAGTGATTTTTCTCTAGCGTGTAAAGAAATCTGTTTTCCCCCCTCTCCCACCTCAATTTTTTTTTTAATTTAATACGCCATTTTTCTGTCTTCTGATGGAGGGTGAAAAGGTATGTATTTACATCTTAATTAATAATTTAAAGTCTCAGTATTGTAATTTTAGAGGTCTTCTGTTTAATGTCAACAATTTATTGATTACAGCTTGATCTAAATGAAATCTCAAAATATTTGAAGCTTGAAGAAGAGAAAAATGGATGTGATGTTTTGGCCCATAGCTTTTCCTCTCAGAAAGTAACTAACTGAGTTCATTGTAGCCCAATTCAGGACCCAAACTAAGAGGAGCTGGGGACCAGCACTGTATATCCATCACCTGGGCAGTGATAGGATATTATCTTGTATAAAGCCATTTGGAGTCTCAAACCCAACACCACCAAACATAACCATTTGATGACCTGTTGTATTATTTTCCCTCTTAGTTGGTATGACAAAATCCCACTATTTTCAAAACAGGAAAATTCCTTCCTTTTCAAATAATAATAACTATGAAAATTTTTAGCACTTTCTTTAAGCACCCATCATCAACTCCATGGACACTGAGTGGGCAGAAGATGCTATTTCAATTTTATTTTTTAGCTTGTAGTTACCATCCAAAGAAGTTACACATCAACAGCATGCCCGGTTTAAGCATTTGTATGATCAACTTATCCACAGACACCAACTTCGTGAATTCATTCCATCCCAACACAGTTGAAGTTAGTATTTTTCTTGCAGGTTTGTTTGCTTTTTAATCAAAGCACAGCAAACAGCAAATGAAAATGATAATTTTCTTTGGACCCACCATATTTTCTACAAAACAATTGGCTGTGATTAAGTGAAGACAAAACTACATGCTGCAGTAGCTAAAATACTTCTGGAATTTACTAACTTCTGTATATATGCTAAGGCCAAATGAGCTTCTTTAATTTCCATAATGAAATTGTTTTTGTAAAGTTAAAAATACTGTAATGAGGCCAAGACGGTGTGCTTTCAGGGGGCTCCCAGGGTGAAACAAATGAGATTTTAGCTGCTCTAATTGGGCATACTGCAAGCTGGCTTGATGCTGTCCTCAACACAGGATGTTTGTTATCCTAACAAAAAAAAAAAAAAAAAAAAAAAAGGTCTACAGCTGTCAGCGTAATGCTATATGGCTTTTCAGAAGCCAAGCTATCAGAAGGAAGACTGCTGCTCTCTGGCTGGGACCACCCAAAGGGAAAGATCAAGTAGAGAACAGCACTTCTCTTCCCTGATTAAGAAGTTATTCGTAAGGTAATTTGTTTACAGCTATCAAAGGGAAGCTTTGGAAGCAACTGGGGAGAATTCCCAGAATCCTCTGAAAGAATTTTATTTGATTAAGCAATGAATATGGATATTTTTCTGTCTCCACCGCCCCCCCCTTTTTTGTCCTCTTATGAATTAAATCTCATTACCTGTCAACACAGGCCTTTGGAGTCTTACTGTTCCTGTAGAAAACAAAAGTTAGGCCCATTTTGTTGAGGAGGCTATTGCCAAACTCTGCTGGTGAGCTGCCACACTGGGTACCATGGAAACAGCCTATAAACCTCTTTGAGCTTTGGAATGGTTTTGATGTAATATCGTCTTCATTTATTTTTAACCATTACTTTCAGCTACGAAGGGAAGTAAAATAGAAGGCTAGTCAAATTAATTTTCAGCCACCAGAAGCAAATCAGTAACTGAATTTTTCTAGTTTGTAACGGGTGTTTTATTTGGATATAAATATTCAAAAGGATCCTGAAAAATGAATAATTTTGCTGTAAAGTTTTGCACTATTCAGTTACATTTAGTAGGTACTAGACAAGTGAACGATTGGTATATTATCAAAATATATGAAAAATTAATAGCATATTCACCAAATAAATTCAAGTCTCCTAAATCTAATTATTCAAAAGGATAAATATTTAAAGGATAATGCAAGCTGCTATAGTAGCCTATAATTATGCATTACAGTGGTGAAATGTGCATTTCTAACAGCATAGTTCCAAAATGTTCTTTTTGTATTGTTCTAGAGGAGAACATTGTAAATCATCACACAGGAATTAGATAAAATAGATTTTGTTATAGTAAAACTTCCTTTCCTTGCCCACAACGAATAGCTTCTATTTTACCTTAACTTTATTGTTATTTCCAATTTGTTGAAAACACAAAGCAAGTCCGCTGTACTAAAACAAACCAACAAAAAAGTGTTCCTAGTATTCTTCCCTTTCACTGGTCTTACTTTTCATTTCTTCTTCTTTTTTTCTTCTTAAACATGGTTTCAAATACCAGTCCTTTCACAGACTCTAACCAGTCCTGTATTTTCAATATGAATTTAAATGTAAATGAGACTATTTGGGGGGGAATCTGCCATTTTTAATTTTCTAAATACAGAACCTAAGTAAAAATCAATTGATTAGTTATGTGCATATACAGAGGATACCAAAAAAATGTATACACATTTTAAGAAAGGAAAAAACTATTAAAATTATAATACTCAATATATACCGATAACAAAAGATGAATACAAGTCACGTTTGACTTCTGCAATTACAAGAGGTGCTCAAAGTGGTTACCATCAGTGTCCAGACATTTCTGATTACGGCAAACTACTGCTTGAGCAACGTTGACCAAAGTGTCCACTTGTATTTTTGGCAACCCCGGTATATTGCAAATACAGGAAAAAAATAAAATTGCAGTTCCAGAATGATGCTAATACCAAAAAAATATATATGGACTAAGTATATATGCTTGTACTTAATTATAGAGTCCAAATTCTGAAATTCTGGGATAACGGCAAAGCTCAGCGGTTAACAGTATAGACTCTGGAGTCCGAGAGTTATGGGTTGGGATCTAAAATCACTGCCATTAATTGCGTGGCCTTGGGCACTTTAACTCTTTAAGCCTCTGTTACTTGATCTGTAAACCGATGATCACAAAAGTGTCTACCTCACTGAGCTGCTGTACCAAATGTGATCACACACCCTGAGGCAGTGGCTGCATGTTATAAGCTGTCAGTTAATTTAGGTGATAAGTGATGAAGGTGATGATGGTAACAACAATATTGACAGTGAGGATTCATGCACTGCAAAATACTATGTTTGAATATACCTGAAATGATCTTCTTGATGCCTGTACACCAGAGTTTAAGGTGATCAGAAGTGGGTAAATATACCCCTGTAGAACATATTTTGTTATTCTATTGTTTACAAAGAGGAGCAGAATATGCCGCTCCAAAATATGCCTCTTTGGTATACTGATTATTTGGGGCTGAAGGGGATTGAGGAAAAGTAATTAGAAGACAAACTTTCTGCCCTCCTCGTCTCTACCTAAAAACAGAACATAAATTACCCTGTAGGGTATTCTCCCCACTACCACCACCATTTCCCATACCAAGAGGGGGATAATAACCTTAATACCTGAGACAACATGGCAGTGAAGAATTATCTAAACAAATAAGACTTTCTTACTTTCTAAGGAGCCCTTATCGACCATTAGATTCTCCATATATTTACCTTACCACAATTTGCTGCCTCTAGAAGTTCGAAGTCATTTTCCATTTTCTGTTCACGCTCTACAAATTTATTGTTCTTCTGTTCAATGCTATATAACCCCAAGCTCTAACTACTCTTTGAGTTACTCATCACTGAGTACTCCCGCTTGCATAAGTGATGTACATGTTGACAAACTTCTGTCTGCTTCTCTTATTAATCCGTTAATCTGTCGTTGTCAGTTGTCAGTCCAATTGCAGGAACCCAGCCAATGAACTTAAAATGAGTTAAGGGAAAAAGACTAGCCCCTCCCCCGACTACACTTGTTACACAATACAATGTTTTAGGTGGGAGGTACGTAACATTCCTCAGCGCTAGAGACAGGAGTGACTGAAGAAAGAGGAGTGAGGAGACTTGTTTAACTAAAAGGAAGAGGTGAGGAGATGCAGACCCTGGTGTAGCCACGGACAGTCCCGGAAAGATGTCTGCTATTAGGAATGACTAGAAGCAGAACTCTGCTGTCGAATAATCACTCAATGGAAATCTTCAAAGAGTAGAGACAAGCTTCATGTCATTTGAACTGTCCAAACTGGAGCCTTATGTGTGAATACTTCTTGGAGAAAACAGATCAGTGGAAAAGAAGATAGTAGCAAGACGTGTTAATACAACGCTACCAAACAAACTGTGAGTCTCCTTACCCAACATACCAAAAAAATTATGGCTTCCCAAGCCATGAGAGGTGCCATGAATCCCAACGAGAGGAATTATCTCATTTCTCTCCTATACCAAAAGTCATTGCATGACCATTGAATCTTCTGCTTTTCATAACATTTAACTAGATCTATATCATGATGAATCTATCACATGATAGCAAAAATTGCTATATGTGAAAACAAAAACAAGAAAAATGTGGCTAGATTAAATTGAATTATCTCACTTAAATATGTTACTAATACTCAATGAACAATTCTCATTAACAATGTTGATCCACATAGTGTCTAGCACTGAAAGTCACTATTTGGTATTAGATCAGAATAACCATTTTATATCCATTGAAATGGTTTCTAAGCCATTTATACCAATTGATAATAATAATAAACTCATTTTATAGGCTCAAATCCCTTATGGTGTGTGGACACCTCAATTCACTAACTGACCATTTTCTTTTTAAATACAAAATACATGTGCAGGGGGTGGGGGGCATATGTGCATGTATATATGCTTTTCAGAAAAAGATTTATTCATTTATATTTTCAGAATGAATTTTCAATTGTGCAAAGCCTTTTGCAACATCTCTACTCATCTCAGACATGAATACTGTAACATGTATGGGCATAGCTGAGGCAAATTTATCATGACAGCAACCAAATAATAAATCTGTATCTCTATAACCAGTTCCATTTCTGAATAATTTCTCTGTCGCACATTATTTTAGTCTGGTAGATTGTGCCATTCTTTTTTCCCCCCTTTACTTGGGGGTTAAACTGCACTTTCGAATTCACATTATTTTGCAGATAGCATGTCACCTTCACTTAAGTTGCTATAGTTGGCATTTCTCTTCTATCAGCTGAAGCAGTTAATTTACTTGCATTGACCAGCCAACAGTGTAATCTACTACCTGATAATTGCGTTCTTTGCAGGCCACCAGTCTTAAGACAAAAAAAAAGAGAACTTAATTTTTGCAATTTTATAGTTTAAATTCTTATGATTTGATTTTAAATTCTTTCATTGCTGAAGAACTCCATCACTGGGTGGGGATGGTTTTTTTTAACAAATCACGTTTATTCATCTGTGTTGTGTTTGATATATAGGAGGACAGACTCTTTCATGTCCTATTGTAACTGATTCCGCAATACTGAAATTTCAAACACAGTAAGATGTAAATAGTGTACATCCATAAGAGCTATTGGATAAATTATTTCTTCACATACAGACTAGTTATTCCAAATAAAATAATTTTTGTCATTGACATTATTACAGGATTGGAGAACTTTGTAGGAGGGGCAGATTAATAAATATTATGCAATACAAAAATGGATGTGCTCTAAACTGTGCACATACAGCATTTTAATATTGTAAAGCTGGAGTGGAAGGATTGTGGAAACTCACTAATTCGTACCAAGAGTAAATATTTCTGTTAATCCAAAAATGTTAGACAATTTAAACTTGCTAAATGTGAATTTCACAGCTATTTTAGTCTTCTGTAAATAATTACTATATCTACTTTTCTCTAGACAATTATTATAGCAGAAAATGCTAATTCATACTTATCAAGATAAGATAGAGCTAGAAACCAGAAACATGCTCTGTTCAGTCTGTTACTTTATTTGGGGCTAAGAGACTGCAGTTTTGACAGCGGGGCCATCTGCTACTAACTTTTCTCCTCATCATCATGCCAGTCCAGTCAAAAGCAATTAAACCTGTTTGCCATTATAATATGTAGATAATGATGATAAATTATAGTTTTAAAATGAGTCTCAAATTATGCATACGCTAGGTATTTTCCTTACAGCTACTGATATAAAAGATATTCCTGTACTTGTGAAAATTTTTTGGCTATTTTATTAATGATGTTAGCTCTATAATGAGCTACCTACCAGGATATTTTGCAGGCACAGAGCCTAGCAGTCATTATAAATCTATTTATATCCCAGCAAGATGTTTCTCCAAGTGGAGAGCAGAGCCCTAACATTCTGCATCGCCACTGAACAAAATATATAGCACACACGTCTCTGACTTGCTATGTTTTATTATGTCACATAATCAATAAAAGGCATAAATACCACAAATAAAAAGTAGCATGAAGAAAATTCTATGGCTCTGGCACAACATGGGGTTACATAGCAGAGAGAAGATGAAGCTTAATGATTTCCAGGAACAAATACAAAGCTATCGTTCTTGAGACAAGACATACATTACCTCCGATTTCCATCAAAAATGTTTGGACTTTTTCCAATGTAGAAACTATGAATAAGCCAATGGTAACTAATATCAATCTTTTTTTAAAGCATGTCAATGGGGATTGCTATATTGGACAACTGTACCATTTGTTTGGTTTGAATTTTCAAATTTGCAGCTGCTAACATAATTATTTTTTTCTCAAGATTTGTTACAATTTTGTTTCCACCTTTCAATATGTCAAAAAAAAAAAGAAAAGAAAAGAAAACACACACACAAGAAATACAGCAAATGCCTTGAATATCTGGGAAATTCCATTCAAAAAAACGGGGTTGTGGTATCACAGCTATTTAAGATATTTAAGATATCTACCTTCTATAGTAGGTAACTAATGTGGCTTTGCTAATTGAGAATCACAGAATAATTGAAGCCTTTCCTGTTCTGTTTCCTGCCATTGTTCCCTCCAGCAAGAAATCATTTGGCACAGCAAACATGTATTCATTATGGATATCCAACTTTCTAATTCTGTTTTTTCATCAAAACACAGACTAATGATCTTGGGGAGAAAGAAAGGAACAATTTTGTCTGAAAGAAAAGAAACTCTTAGCAACATTGGAAAAAATGTTCCGCCTAGCAGTAGTTCATTACAGCCTATCTTTTTCATTACTATGTAACACTCATAAATAAGTCAGGGGGTGGAGGAACATGGAAAAATGAGAAACTCACCAATTATATTTGCCACAATGCTGTGTAAATGGATCCAGTTTATTGATATTTTAATAGGTCTTCTCCTGAACTATACTGGGAACAGGAATCTCAATTGCAGCTAATCATCCATTTGCAGAGAAAGGCATTATTCATCACGACTCAAGCAAGGACCTCCTTGATTTCACACCATTCTTCAAATCATTTTAGGTCATACCCTTAGCATCGCAGTGCGCTTCTCCAGACAAATGTGAGTAGCAAGCACCATCTCAGGGCACACAAATTGCCAACTCCAGTAAACCACGGTATGGGAGTCTTCCACTTTTTTCCCCGTATCTGTGCTGTGGAGCCTTTTGGCAATAGTCAAGTTTTCCAGGATGGGAGATGCATGGTCAAATTCTTACACTGGGTAAAATAGTTCAAATCTTAGAGAAACAATGAGATCGCTTCCTCTCATTTCCTCATCAGTTTAATGAAACATGTGTTGTGAGTTAAATATATGAAAATCATGGTTAAAAAAAGAAAAGTATTTAATGTGCCAGAAAACAGCTTTTGCCATGCACCATTTAAATATTCTAATATTGGCCTTAGTAGACAAAGTGTAAAGAGGAGGAACATAATACGATTGGAAAATAAAACAGAAGGAAAGAGGGACCAACAGGGAGGAAAACAGGCAATTTCAAATAATATGGAGAATGGAGAACGGCACCCTTGTCCGCATACCTCTGAGAGATGACTATAAATAAGGAAGGCCCAGGCTGCACAGCTTCTCTTTAAAATTAGGCTGTGGGAAGAGTGGTGAGGACCATGAATACAGCCTTAGACCCTCCCACCTCTGCCAGCTGTAGAATCTTATTTTTTTCCCAAAGCCTCTATTTCTTCCTCTGTCAAATGGTTGTATCCAGCTATCGAGCTGAAAGTATCACATGAAAGTATCTACTCATGCCCCTTGCATAAAGTGAGATGCTTGCTAATAAAGGGTGTTTGTCATGATCACTTCTTATGCCCTGCATTTATTTCCATTTAAAATTTTTTTTGCTGATTAATAAAGCTGCACATCATCATGGGAAATATTTGCTTCTGGTTCCCACGCTCATAAAATGTTGTATCCTCATAATTAGTGACTTCTCTGCACAAAAAGTTCTCTGCCCCTTCTGCCCTCTGGACAGTCAAGAGAGCATAACCTCCAAGCCCGTGGTACTCAAACTTGGTTGTACATTAGAATTACCTGGGATTTTTTTTTTTTTAATTTAAATAAATAAGAATGCTAGAGACCCTAATTAACGATCTGGGCTTCCAGATTTCGGGAAGCTACCCAGGTGATTCTAATGGGTAGGTGAGGCCCAGGGCTTCATCCTGTGAGGAGGCCAGAGAGGGGCGCAGACAGAGGTGTCGGGAGTCAAAGGGTGAGTCTAGGCTCCTTGGTGAGCACAGATTCCCTTCATTTCAGTTTCTATTTTTAAAGGAATGAAAACATTTTCTATTCTGGCATTTGGTACACAGTATCTTTTAAAACCAGTCCAAAACCCGCTAAATAAACATAACGTATTCCATTTTCCCCACTTGGCCTCTTCATTCTCATTAGCAGCTGCCAATGTGTTACCATATTTTTATTTCCCTTGGCAGAGAAGGCAGATTGCTCCCTGAGGAGTATATGCCAATCAAGAAGATGGCAAGGACGGTATGTGGGTCATCAGCGTCCATCGGCATCCTTCCCTTTGCCCACTCCAGCGCATAAATTGTCCTCCACGTGACCTCAGACTCCAGCTCTTGGGTCACATATCTATCCCCATGTTTGGTTTCTTCAACTTCGACATCAGGCTGCTCTGTCTTTCCATGATTAACTATTTTTTTCAAAATCCTGGGACTATAGTGAGTTTCTCCTTAGCATTTCATTATAAATAGGTAGCACTTCACTAACACCGTGTTTTTTAAAAAAATGCATCCTCAACAAATCTTTTAGTTAAATCCTTTTCTAGAAATTAAAATGTAACTTGACTGAAATTAGACCCAAGCCTGATTTACCTGAAAGTTAATCTTACTGTGCTCCAGAAAGTCTGCTAATTCTTTTAATACTCCATTCAGGAGGAAATTAAACTATCCGCCCACTCTTTTTATCAAGAACATGAACACACTGCTTTGTGTTGCTGCCTCTGTACAGTTCTACAGCAGCAGTAGCTTGATAAACACTAATCCAGCTCTGTTGACATCAGACAATGATGCTAGTGCCAAACAAAATAGTCAGCAACGGAAACATGCTGCATAAATTGCTGTTGTATCAAAATAGCCATATTGATTTCAACTCTGTTTTACAAAGAAAACTGAAAAGGGTTTTCCAAGCAGAAAGCAAGAAAAGGAGGGAATATTTTGCTTTAAAAAAAAAATGTTTTCACTGGAGCATACTAATTTAGAACTGATAGTTGAATCTTACCCTCTCAATACAGGTTTTGGTTGTGTTTTTTTTTTGCTTTTTTTGTTTGTTGTTGTTGTTTTTGTTTTTGTTTTTTGTTTTGTTTTTTTAAGGTTTAGAACCTATATAAAAGGTTAGGAAGGTCTGTTGGTCTGTTACTGTAGCAACAGTTATCCTCGAGACACCGCATAACTAATAAGTTAACTAGATGCACCTAGCTCCAACCACCTAGCATAAGCTGTAAAACTAAACTGCTGAGAATCACTGGCAACTTTGCTGAGGGACGAATGGTGCAAACTGGTACACTAGGGAAGCCAATAATCCAATTTACAAGTGCAGATTCTCATTTCAGTTTCATTGGCATGTTCATTTTGAACTAAAGGGATTTGAGCAGTAATTCTATAAACAACCAGCACTTAGAAATCAGAGGCAACAAGATTCTCTAGAGGTATAATTGCTTTTAAACCAGGCAACCTGAAATTGTGTCTGCCTGGTGTAGCAGGGCGGCCGGGGAGGTGGGGGGGAATGAATATCTCAGCTGGGAAAATGGGTGGCTGGCCAAAGAACACGGTGAACTGGGCATGGCGTGGGTATCTCAAAATTCCCGTGATGTTGAATCACATTAATTCAATAAAATGCAATAAGGATTCTTGTGGCACTTATGATTTTATTAGGCACCATACATTTCACATAAACTAAATTTTGTAATTCAAATTCTGTAATATCAGGAGAACTAATTATATAAATAAGACCTAGTTCCAACCACATGTCTCCCATCTTACTTAGCATCTACAGCAGTGAAAACTTTGCTAGGTAACATAATCTCTCTAATCCCAGTTACAACAGCTCTAAAATGATAATGATAGTTGCGTCTACGTCGTGGGTTATGGCTACCAAATGGAATAGTCCATGTATTTATCATGGTTTTCCATGTTGGAAAAAATTATTTAGGATAATTTACCTATCCTTTCTGTTCATATTTTGAAGATCAAAGAAAGATCCTGTTGCTCACAGCAATATGTACAGGCTTCTTCGCCAGAAGGAGTGTACTCCAATAGAAGCGGGGGGGGGAAATGATGTGTAGGGTTATCATTCCTGACTATTTTGGGATAGAAAGCTATACACAATTAGAAATATTCAAAGACTTGAAGACCTAACGAAGAGTGCTTAAATTAAGAGCTTTAAAAATTGTCTGTATGACCTACATAATAATAATATAATAGTAAACCACTCTGATTCAGACTTTGCCCCCTCTACTCTGTCACCAAAGCCCTCCGTGTGGCAGCACATGCATCACTCCCTTCTCTATGCTGCCCTTTTGGCTTTTGGCTTCCAGAGAACCACATGCTCCTAGTTTTCCTCCTATGTCACTAGTCACGGCTCAGCTGGTTTCTCATCTTCTCCCTAACCTTATAGATTTAAAGAGCCTCAGAGCTCAGCCCCTGGTCTTTTTCTTCACTTATTCTCACTCTTGGCTTCTATGTGGATTTTAATGTCATGTATATGCTGACACATCTTCCATTAGTATCTCTAGCCTCGCTTCCCTGAACAATGGGCTGCCTACTCCATGTTTCCACTTTGGCATCTAAAAGACATCTCAAAATCAACAGGCCGAAACAGAACTGAACCTCTCATAGACCTCCAAAACCTGTTCTACCTAAGTCTTCTCTGTTACAGTTCACGGCAATTTCATCCTTACATTACAGACACCCTGGACCCCTTCTTTCACACCCCACATCCAATCTTTCCAGAAATTCTCTACGTCCAGAATCCAATCACTTCTCACAACTTCCACTGCTACAACCTGTGTTAGCCACCAATACTGCTTCCTTAATAACTGCATTAGCCTCTGAATAGGTCTGTTTTTACCTTTGCTCCCTGACAGTCTATTTTTATCACAACAGTCAGAGGAATTCTTTTAAAATATAAGTCAGATAATTCCATTCTTCTGTTCAAAACCCTGCAATAGCTCCCAATTTTATTCAGATGATCAGGTCCCAGATTGTCCGACTCCTCTCACCCTCTAACCTCATTCCCTACTATTCAACCCTTAAATCATTTCTCTCCAGCCATTCTTATCTCCTTGTCATTTCTAGAATGTTCCAGGCATGCTCTTTAGGACCTTTGCTTTAACTGTTCTCACTGCCTTCCACATACATGAATCAGAGAATAGTGATTTCCTCCTCACATGCAGGGGTAGACTCCAACTAATACAAGCCATTTGGAGCATGACATTTAGCTGGTGACAGCCATTGGTCCTGGGCTGGTAAGCTTCGCCATAAAACTGATGAAGAACTTCACCCCATGCTTGAAGATGAGTTTCTCTCTTACTTGAACAGAAAAGCATGAAGCCCGGTTGCCACTGGTAGCCATCTTGCAACCATAAGGTGAAACACCCTTATCCAGGAGCCAATGCTAAGGACCAGATTAGAGAGACAGAGAGAACCTAGGTCTTCAATGACATTTTGAACCCCAATCATACCAACACTTTAATCCATCCCATCCCTGGATTTGCAGTTATGTAATATAGGAACGTTTAAGCTAGGTTGAGTCAGGTTTCCATTACTTGTAGCCAAAAGCATTCTAAAGATACAGAGGTTAATCAAATAAAGATATCATATGTGAAAAATAAGACTTAGGGTTGAGCCAACTATGTCTACCAAATTTCACTAATACTTAAACCTTGACCACTGGCATTATCTGACATCCATTAAATGGGAATATTCATTCATACGCCATGTAATATCTCTACAATTAAACTAAAATTTTTAAATCATAAAATACTACATAGGTATTAATTACATTTGATCTTTGAGTGATTCATCCTGAAGCCTCAAATAAATGTTTTGGAAATTAAAGTTTACAAGCACAATTCAGACTGATAAACGACTTATCTTAGTGAAGTCATCCTTTATTCCTTCTTCCTTTCCTTCCCATTCCACATCCATTCCATCTGAAAAGCCTACAGCTCTACCTTTGAGATTCACATACATGGGGACTCCTAACCACTCCCACTGCTGCCACCATAAGCCAAGTCTAAGCCACCGTCTTATATATTAGCTTCCCATCTCCTCTCCTTATTTCCATCTTTTCCCTCCAAAGTCTAGTTTCCTCACAGAAACCAGAGAGATCCTTTGAAGCACGTCACTCTTCTCAACACCTTCCCAAGCCTTGCCATCTCCCCCACAGTAACGATCCAGGCCCTACTCCCTCTGTGATGGCATCTCCTCCTTACGATCCCTCCTCACTCTGCTTCTGCACCACTGGCCTCCTTGTTCTTTCTTAAACACCAAGCAAGCTCTTTCCTCCTGGCCTTTATACCTACTGTTCCTCTACCTGGGTTATCCTTTCCCAAGATGTCCACTTGGTTCCCTCTGTCACTTCCCTGAAGTCTCTGCTTAAATATCTTATCAGTGGGACCTGCCCTCATCATCCCACATAAAACACCAACTTCCATATCACCATCTCTCGTTACGCCATTACTCCTCTTACCTTGATTTACTTTTGTTGTAAGAGCTGACAGATAATAAATTTATTAACAGATCTGTCTAATGCCTACTCCCCCACACTAGAGTGGAAGTTCCACGAGAGAAGGGGTGATTTTTAGAACACTGCTTTATCCCCAGTACCTACAGCAGTCACAAGCACTCTAGTAGACAATCCAGTTGTTGAAGAAGGAGAAATAAAGCTAAGTCAAAGTAACAGAATACAGTACTGGTTGTATTGTTTCAAATGTATATGTAAATGATTATGTAAATGATTGTATAACCAGACTTCCAGGCTCTTGAGAGAAAGAGGCCCATCCCCAGTGTGCGGTAAAGGGTTAATTCAGCAGGCTTGAGGTAGTCACATTCTGCACACTCCAAATAAGAACTGGCCCTGGACCCGCTTTTGGGAAATAACCCGTAAGGCTTTGTAATATCCTGGCTGACAGAGTGTCTTTATGTACTGAAGACTTGGGCCATGCCAGATAATTTATGCTAACAATGTGGTTTATGGTGAGGGCTTGTTTTTGTTTGCCTTGAACTCCCTGCCCCATTGTGTCATCTTGACCTCTGGGGGGTGGGGCTGGAGACGGGGTCACTAAGGTCAGCCATGCGGTGTTCCACACCTACCTGACTGACCCCCCAATAAACACCTTGCACATCTAAGCTTAGTTGATCCTCCCTGGTTGGTAGTAGTTCACACATGTTGCTATACATCGTTACTAGGAGAGCTAAGCACGGTCTGTATGATTCCAGTGAGAGAGGACAGCTGGAGCTGGAGCTAGTCTCTCCTGGACTGTGTCCTCTATGTGCCTACTTCCCTTACTGATTTTAACCTGTATCTTTTTGCTATAATAAACTTTAAACACGACTATAACAGCTTTGCTAAGGTCTCTGAGTCCTCCTAGTGAATCATCAAATCCGAGGGTAGCCTTGGGGATCACTGACATACCCAGTATTTAGCATGGTGCCTGGCACAGAAAGGTATTCAATAAAGGTTGACTAAGTGAGTAAATGAACAAATGAATTAACTTAGACAAAGGATCCATGACATGTTAACCACCTATCCAAATTCTTTTTTCCTCTTCACTTTCTCACTCTGCCTCTCCCAAATACATTTCCTTTTTCTTCCCACTCTAATTTGACATATCAGCTATGACCACAGTCTAGTAAAACAGCAACTCTTAAAACTGTCACTAAACACAAGAACGGTTGACAGAAATGTAAGATTTAGAGATCAAGGCCGTTTGGGTAAACAGGGCTTTGCCTCTGCAGCCCACCTTTCAGGCCAGCGTGCTGCATGGGATCATTTGCTTTGCTGCCTGACTCCTGCCCTTCTGACCTGGCCTGAACTCAGCTCAGGAACATATCCACAAAGATCTAGTTCCAGCTCTACCTTGCTGTTCCACATCGAATCAATAATAAGGAAACCTTTGTTTACATGAGATTTGACAGCCCAGTGACAGACAGAACCAGGAAGCAGCCAGGGCCTGAGCTTGACTGCACTTATACTGCTCACATATAATGACACGTGCATACGTGAGATTTAACCATAGACGATAGCATTCAAGGACTTGAGTCGGTTTCCTCTAGCCCACTGCACTGGCGTCTATCATTTTAATAGGCACCAAGGAAGACAAAATATGATTCTCATTAATATCCTGACTTTGACCTTCCACTTCTCTGGAATTGAAACTCACTTATAGCCTGGAAAGCAATTGTGCCTATTAAGAGAATGGGGAAGTCTTCTTTCCTGGTGTTACTTCATTTTCTCATGGAGTAAAAACAGAAAGAAAGAAAGAGCTGAGTTGAACAGGGTTATGATGGGAGAGCTATTTCCCTTTAAGCTACTCAAATTAAGGAGACTAGGCGATATTCTGTTAGACTAGAAATTAAGTCAACTTTCTTGTGAAATCACTTAACTAAAGGACAAAGAAAACCATACGAATAACCTATAATCAGAATTTGTCAGAATTAGGAAAACTGAGCCTATTGATTCTAGTATGAGCTACCTGACATTCTAATAAAAATTGGGCAGAGTCGGTTTCTGTTTCTTGCAACCAAAGAATGCTAAATAATGGACAGTATGTACTACTTTGTTTATAAACACTAGAATCTGTCATACCGTGCTTCCCCGAAAATAAGACCTAGCTGGACAATCAGCTCTAATGCATCTTTTGAAGCAAAAATTACTATAAGACCCAGTGCTATGTTATGTTATGTTATGCTATGTTATGTTATGTTACGTTACGTTATGTTATATTATACCCAGTCTTATATTATAGTCAAATAAGACCGGGTCTTATATTAGTTTTTGCTCCAAAAGACGCATTAGAGCTGATTGTCCGGCTAGGTCTTATTTTCGGGGAAACATGGTAGGATGGTTCAACAGGGTTTCCACAGACAGTTATAAGAATCTCCTGTGTAGTAATAATAATCATAGTGGAGCAATTACATCCAGTGATATTTGCCTTTCTACTGTATGTGGGTAGAAGATGGGTCAAAGTATTCATTGCTAAGCAAATGAACAGTGCAAACAAAGGTGAAATTTGGCCTGCTTAAACACAAAGGCCAGCAAACTTTTAAACACTCATAAAACAATTCTGTGTGGCATGAATGGGCTGATTAAAAAAGCACTGTTGCTTCATGTACATGAATGTAACAAATACAGAATTTCCTTACAAAACCTGTAATTCTGGTTCTATACTTTAAAAAGAAAACTAAATTGGATTAGATTAAGGAAAATAAGCCCAGTTTAATGGTCCTTAGAATCAATTTATTTTAAAGAAAATATAGAACACGTCACTGGTCTTAAATAGCATCTTACCTATTATTTTCCAAAAGGTACTGACATTTTAAAAAGATAATTATTAAACATGTACTATAGGTAAAACAGAGCATAATGTCCTATGAGCCATACAATCTCTATGCTCATGAGTTTCCAAGTTAATTGGGAAGCTAAGGCATTGACAGGCCTATGAAAAATTAAGTGAAAAAAAGTAAAGGAGCAATAATACACAGATTACTCAAGAAAAGACCTGAAATCTGGTCCCTACCTATGAGTGTTTCATAACATAGCTAGAGAGACAGACAGTTAAAAATTGATCAGTATTAAAACAGAGCCCATGCTAGATCAGTAGGATAAGAAACAGTGATGTGAGAAGACAGAGGGAGCCATTAATTCTGTCTCATACATCTAGGAAGGTTTCATAGAGAAGGTTACAACGAATATGGGACTTGCAGGATTTGCTACGGCAGTGATGAGGAGGAAAGCATTCTAGCCTGAGGAATTGTAAGAACAAAATTAGGACAAACTCAACTATCCAGGGGAATGGTCAACGTGTCTGGAGCATGAGACATGTGGGTGGATGAAGGGCCAAGCAACACCAGGCTAGAGATAGATTGAAGGGAGAAGAAATCAGGAGCAGGAAGATCAATTCTTCATTCATCTATATGCCTAGCCACCTACTCTGTTAAGGAATGCTAATAAGTAATTGCTGTTGGAGTTTGATTCCTGGAACAGAGGTTGCAAACTCATAAACCATGGACAAATCTGAACTCCAGCTATGTTTGGCACAGCTTATTTTGTTTGTTTCTTTGTTTTAATTTGACCCAGGCTTTAAAATGAAGGGATTCCCCCACAAAAATCTAGATTTTCACTTTCTCTGAAAAATTAGATCTGGCAAATCTGGACCTACATTTCCAGCCAAAGTTGAGTAGGAGATGAACCCCCAAACAAAAGACATCAATAACCAATTTCCCATTGTTTCCACCACTTATTTTTGTCCCTGATGTTGAAGTCAAGTGTTAGTGGCCACAGTCATTGTGATTACACTGCTGTCTAACCCCCAGTACAGAACATTATCTTTGTATCAATGTAACTATCAAAAATGAGAAAGTAAGAAATAAATGGAAAGAGCAGCTCGTTTCAAGAAAAATAGGAGATAACTTATTTCTTTGTGGAAATGATGAACTGGTCCATGATTTTAAAGCAAATAAAGTGTCTGTTGGAAGAATACAGCTTAAGAAACACTTCTGCTTACATCATCCCACCATGCTCATCTATGTACCTGTTTTGCATTCCCACAGAAAAGGGAAGTTTAAGTTAGTGAGTCCCAGGGAAGTGGCATTTGAGCTCAAACCTAAAGCACGAAGTTAGCTTTGTAAAATCTTAAGTCATTGCTTTGTATATTAACCCCAGGTATTCACCAAAATTAGCTGGATTTCTGTGATTCAACTAGTGTTTGCCTCCTTTAAGTTGATTCTAGTATCCTAAGGAGGATGACTACTAAGGAGATAGGGCCTGCTATAAGTCACATATTCATTTAATAAATATTTATTAATCATTTACCTATACTTACGCCTTAATCACTTACCTATAGTTACATAGGTACAAAGACTGTTATCTAATGGAAGTTAGACAGCAGTGTAAGCACAAATGTTGGTAACTAACACTTGGCTTTAATGCCAAGGACAAACTACAAATGGTAGGGACCAGGGGAAATTAGTTATCAAGGCCTCTTATTCAGAGATTCATCTACTATTCAACTTAAGCTGGAAATGTGGGTCCCGTTTTGCCATATTTGATTCTTACACTCTGGTTCTTGGCACTCTGCTAGGTTTGGGAGATATAGTAGTGATCAAGACAGATATATACTAAAGTTTACATTTCAGCTAAAAAGAATACATAATTAGATAATAAATTATAAAAAATATAAATGATACATGAGGGGAGGTTAGTATATAAATTAGAGCACATAGCAAGGGTACTGTGCCAATTAGGAATACCTTCAGCTGCGAGAAAGACAAAGTCCAAATGATAGTAACTTAAACATATGGGGGTTATTTTTCTCACACAACAAGAAATCAGGTAGGCTGGCACTTATATGGCAGTTCCAAAATGACAGGGCTGGTGTTCCTGTGATTTTTCTAGGCCTCTCCTTCATGGTCATATGAGATATTTATGATATATAATGGACAAGAACTGGTTTTGGATATGGGGAGACAAGTGAGAAAGAGTCAAGGATGACACAGATCTCTGGTCTTGACAACTGCATGGAAGTGAAAACATTTTTTGAGATAGTGTTTCTGGGAGAAAGACCAAGTTTGTCTAAGAAAGAAAAGTCAACAAGGCAGCTAGTTATTTAGGAATCTTGTCTGAACCATAGAGTATTAATACAGACTTTAGTAAAAAGAACACTGAAAGTTGTATCTTGCTCAGTAACTAAATGGACCCATAGCCTTCACAAGTATATGAGAAACTGGGTCGTGAGGGCCCAAGGCTAATGCAACTTAGAGGCCTGCTCTTAGGTAACCTTTCATCAAATACTGTCTCCATTTGCAAAGGGGAAAAGAGTATCAACATAAGTAAAAGCAGCATTCTGCCTTGCTTTACTTTCATGTTATTCTAAAAAAAGATTTAATATTAGAATACACCAATATGAAGGGAGAGGATCTCCGCGGAAGGTCTAATATCAAGTGTATTAAAAATGTATGACACACTGTATATTCTCACAGGAGCCCTATCCAGAACCTCTACAGCTGATAAAATGACATAAAAATGTGATTAATAATATTGTAAATCCTGTTGATTGGAAAACTCAGGGACATATGACAGATTGACCTAACGCTTTGATTTAAGCCAATATCACTGAAATAACCTTTCATATCCTGAGAAAGAATAATGTCTTGCCTGCGGGATAGAACACAGCATCAGGAAATGCAGTTGTCTTTTGAGGTTTGTTTTCATATATTAAATGCTCTTGAAACATTTTATACCTGAATCTTTATATCTAGATTCTGAGCTTCTAGCCCAGAATTGCTACTATTTCAATAACCCCTCTAAATCATTCATATAATTTCTGATATAAAATAAAACAATAGATTTTTTTTAAAAAAAGAAGTATGCCAAGATGCTAATAGTGAAAATCTTTAGGTGGTGAGTCTGAGTGATTTTTGTTCATTTCTTTTTACTTTATGGAATTTTTCCAGGTTTTCTACAGAGACATATGATGGGAGGTGGGGAGGGAGAGGCAAATGTTTACATTAAAAAAATAAAGACGTTAAAAAGAAAAATCACTTTAAAAAGAAAAATGTTGTAAGTGCATTCTATCAGATCTAGACAAAAAGGTCACTAAGATTTAGGTGAATCTAATGAACAACCAATGCATAATAGCAAGAGATACATAGCCACCATCGTCATTGCACATTCCCAAGGCATGCCCATGCTGTTCTTCTTTACTTTGGTTCCTATACGCCTTAGAAAGTAATGTTCATATGGAAACCTAGACTATCCACTCTCCTTTCTTTATACTCCTCTACCTTTAGAATAGACATCTTTTCTTTTTGCTCCCCAGTGTCTTTTCTTCTGTTACCCATATCCCACCATTCCTCTGAGGATCCAGACCTTCCTCCAGTCTTGGACATGAGTTTACAAGAGAGTTGACATCACTCCTGGCTCCAGGTGTGGGCATGTGTTTCTTTCCTAGCCAAACAGACCATATTCTCTGGTTACAGAGTGGTTCAGGAATGGGCATATCATCAATCCTAAAGAGATGCAGTAAGATTGAGGGAGAAACACATACTCTTTTCTGCTGGACTTGAACCTGGGTAAGTGCACGTTAAGAGCTTTCTACAGTTGTTTTACTGGCATATAAAGCTCAAAACTGAAACTTACAAGGAGAAAGATTAGGTCCTCATTACATTGTTTAAGCCCCTGGATCAAGTCAGTCTTGAAGGCTTCATTGCTTCTGGACTTTTCTAACATAGAAGCCAGTAACTTCCCTTTGTGCTTAACCAGTTCAACTTGAGTGTTTATCCCTTTCAACTGGAAAGTCCTAGCTGATATAAACCTTTTATCTATTTAATACCCTACTCAGGGGCATTGTTACCAGAGGATTTAATTGTTGTACCTTGTATAAGATAAGACCAACACAGTTGCACAGGTAGACTCCTGGAACTGTACTCCTTTTTATAGACAAACTTTGTCTTTTAGAGACTGAGTACCAAAGTTTGTATGTTAAAGACTTAAGCACAACTATCAATGTTTATATTACAAATAAATTAACCCTAAAGTTAAGTAACATATACAAACATTAATACACACCAACATATTAAAATAAATTGTGCTTTGGATAGTTCTAAAGCAGTACCTTAACAACAGTTCTCATGTTTTGACAAATACACTAAATAATCAACGCAAGCAAAGTTTCTCTATTGTATTGAGTTTCCCTGTTATTCAAAGTCCACAACAATTTGGAGTTAGAGGATTCTGTCTGAAGGTAAAAACAATTCCATCTAGTTTAAGCTCACCCACACCCTACTTAAGAACATTCTGATATAAGGACACAGGAAGATGTCTCTCTTGGTTCACAGGAAATAGCAATAAACCCATCCACTAATTCTGAAGATGCCTTGCTTAAGAAGGCGAGGACTCGGGGAAAAGTGTATGCCATCCTCTGTTTTTCTCCTCCTGCTGCAGAGGGGGAGTCAGTGGCAGCGGACAGTACAACCACGAAGGTGAATGGAAGTCAGGGAAGAACAGAGAATGGCTTTCTCCATCACCGTTGGTCATGATCACTTCTGGCAGTGGACCACCAGAGCTGTGGTCTGCTATACAGCACCAATGTGCTTTACTTCCATCTTTTATAAACTCATCATAATACAATCATTTTGATTGAACAGGACACTTTTTGTATCTCACAGGCAAAGGCAATGATAAACATCCCGATGTTCTATGTCTGTTATATGAACATACCTCTTAGATGTGCACAACCAACACAACTGTCCATGACAGCCCTGTGAGCAGAGGGTATGATAAAGAATACCCCATCACACTGCCCACCGTGAAGCAGTTCAAGTCTTTTTTACCCTTTTCTCGTATTTCTGCCATGGAGAAACACTTTCATCAATATTGGACATGTCAGACCTGCTCAGCCTCCCGTCCAGGTAACAGGGTCACAAAAATGCCAGTTACAGTGGGAGAAAGGAAATGATCATGTTTTTGTTTTTGTTTTAATATTTGTCATATTATGGGAAACATATTTTCTCATTTTCAAAATTATCTTTTTCTGCATTTTGTGTTTTATTTTTATTAAAAAGTAAATTTTAAAAAATCCAAGCAAAACAGTAAAGGATAAGGTAAAAAAAAAAAAATAAAGGTCTTCTTCCTCCTAACGATCCATCCTATCCCTCACAGATAAACAACATTAATACTTTCTTGAGTGATCATCTACTCATATTCCAGGAAGTTTCTATACATATATCCATCATCAACAAATAAATAAATAAAAACTTGCATGCATGAGAAATGTAAGTAGTCAGATAAATGGAATGCCTAGTAAGACAGGGTAAATACCCATATCCCCCAGTTGTTACCTGTTTGAATAGGCGAATCCAGGAAGTCACCTTGAAGGCAAGTCTTCATTCTGCAAAGAAAAAACAGCCGCTCATAATTATGCAAACTCAAGGCCAACAGACACCTAGTCTCCTGGGATGAGACTATAAGGGAACAATTCAGGCACATGTGCTTTAGCAAAAGCCACTCCTATCCTTGGTTTGCAGAGTGGGAAAGGAGATGGACCAATTTGAAAAAGAACCCCTGTCCCCATTGTATTCTGGGAAAGAGGAAACCTAGAGTTCAAACACTGCTTGAAGTTAGAGGGACTGTTTGGGTGGCTGGTTGATAGTTCCACCAGGAAAGGATACTGAGGCCTCACCAGGAGGACAAAAGGACATCAGCTCATTATCAGGGCCCAAGGGTTTCCACTGAAGGGTTCCTTCAGGGAACATGGCTAAAACTCAACTTGTGATTTGGAGAATAACGACTGGAACTGTAGGTGCAAACTAAAAACAGCTATCCCTCCACAGCATAAACATGGGCCATCACAGCTTCTCGGGATTCTGGAAGAGTGAGACATTCCAACAGCCGTGGACAAGTATCACCTGACAGCTGGTACCAGGATCAGTCAGTACAACTTAGCTTGGAAATGAAAAGCAAGATCTGGAGGGGATTGAATCCACTCTGCTATGCTGGCTCCCCCTGGTGTTGGGAGCTGGACTGACACACGCCTTTTGAACTGGATAAACCCTGGAGTTCTTAAACAATTCATTAGGGCAGGTGGATACTTGAGCAATTAGTGGGAAAAAATAGGAGAGATGTATTCATCTTTGTAGCAAGTTAGTGAAGCATATCAAGCTGGTTACGATACTATATATTTTCATGTCTATGTATACTTAACTATATGTGTGTACACATATACATACAGTGATACATATACATATACACACATATACCTATTCCTGGTATCAGCATGATGTGTATCACATACTATTTCAACTATTTACTACAATAACAATTCTTGGACATTTTTCCATTTCTGTGCATCTATCTCATTCTTTTTCATAGCTACATATAATTCTGTTGTATAGATTTATTATCCTTTAACTAGTTCCCTATTGATGGACATCTAAGTTGTTTCGTTATTCACTATTACAAACAATGATGCAATAAGTATCCTTGTACATATATTTTTATTTATCTGTGAGATAAATTTCTAGAAACAAAATTGCTGGGAAAAAGTATGTGTATTTAAAAGGATGAGCGATTTGCCTAATTGTCCTTCAAAATAGTTGCACCAATTTACACTCTTATTAGTAAGGTATGAACCATTTTCCTATATTTTCCCAAAAGTTGAGAGAATTAAATTCACCTCTAAAGCATGAAAAATATCATTTCATTTGATGTTGCACAACAGTCCTGGGAGACAAATCATTTCCCCGATCTTTCAGATGAGAAAACCAAGGCAGAGAAAGGTTGTATAACTCATCACAGAGCTAACAATTAAATGAACAAAAGAGCCAACCCCTAATTTATTTGATTCCAAAGCCCATTCCTTCATTCATGTGACAGAGCTTACTATGTTTCAGGCACTGTACTAAATATGTTACATATATTGACTCATTTTGTCTTTATAACAAGAATTTAAGGTAGATGCAATTAATTCCTATTTTACAGATGAAGTAAGTGAGGCAAAGAGAAATTAATTTACTTGCCCAGGATCACATAACTAGTAAGTGGCAAAAATAGGGTTAGAATCCCAGCTGTTTGGCTTCCATTTGTTTACCTTAATATCAACCTCTTTAAAATATTTTTGTTTTGCAAAGAGAAAAATTCACCTCTACAAAGGTACTGGCTCTATATATCAATGTTTATAAAAAATATTATGAGGAAATGAAAATGGGCTGAAGAACACCAATTTAATGGGTTTCAAATGGCCACATATTTTGATTTCCACCCAACAGCATCCTTCTTCTTTCTCAAATTTATATGTGACACTGTCTCTCGGGCTTTGCAATGATTGTCAGTAAGGTTGTCGGTCTTTGTCTATGTACACCTCCATTGCTGTCAGACATTTTGTGATATAAATTTAATTACTTAGGTGGAGGGGATGGATGTGTAACAGCCATTGTAACCTAAGCTGCAAAATATTATGGGCAGGTATAAACCTCGCCAGTATCAGTTGGTAATGATTTGAGTGGAAAACAGAGAAAAATACAAAAAGAAAGAAAAGCATTCTTCCAATATCTGTTTTTATTATAGTTTTTTTTTTAATCATGATATTCTAAAGCCAGAAAATTTAGCATTCTTTTAAATAAAGGGGGAAATGCCAGACTGCCATGGTATGAGCCCTACATATTAGTGTTCTGTAAAGGAAACTAAAATGGACGTCCAAAAATACTGTGTAGCTAGACAATAATTTTACAAGTTAAACAAGATAAAAATACCTGTGACTTAGCTGATTGTAAAATAATACTTTTATAAAGTCTTTTACTAGATTTATCATCTTTGAATATATTCTAATATCCATATAAGCAGAAATATATAAATGTATTTATATAACAACTGAAAGGTAAAAGGAAATAAATTCACATGAGTAATTAATTCTACTCAAGTATTTCAGATAGAAAACTCCAGTGGTTTCAAAGTTTTTAGGGCTGAGTAACAGGAGTAGGCACTGTCCATTAAAAAACAAAACAAAACTCACTGTTCTCTGTATATTCCATTGTTACAAAGCCAAAGACCATATCAAAGAGTTGTCTCATTAATACTGAAATAGGATGCTATTAATAAGGCTTATTAATGGACTTTGGAATGTAGTTGATACTTTAATGGGCTTTCAACAGCAGTCAGCTCTTTAAGGGGTTTACTTTTCTTTTGTCACTATTGTTTATGAAAAATGTTGTTACAGCTTTCTCCTGTTGGTCAGTAATGCCAAAAAACAAAAAACGTTCAGAAAAGACTTTATGCTGTCCTTTTCATAATAATTTCACCTTTGATGTGAAGATTTAACTAATATCTTCCAAAACTTGCTCACTGTAATTATTTTCAAAAATTGGAATGTTCCATATATATAATAAGTGATCAATTACGGCTGGTTTACTCCACCTGTATATTACCATAACCATATTTTCTACCACTTTCATAACCTCTTGTATCTTTTTCTCCTTGATAGCCAGGCAATGTGAATTCTCCTCCTTCTAAGTATGACAAATCTGAGTAGGTGGGCTCAGAGAGGTAATGGAGTACCAATAAAATTTTAAGTGCAATTTGCTAAAGAAGCATGCAATTTTAGACCAGTGCATTTGAGTCTGATGACATTTAAAGTAATTGCATACAAAGTTACATTCATTTAAGAAATATAGGTCCAATGGACTTTCTTTCTGTTATCGACTTTTAAATACATATTATTAAAACTATACCATAGAAAGAATCAGTCTACTTGGCTTGTGAAAAGGTGGATTAATAGAGATAAACATGAATCACTGCTTGGTCAAAACAATGGGAAAGTATTCATTAATTCATTCACTAAGGAAATATTTAATGGGTCAGCTCCCTGCTGAGCTCCATGGATATAGCAGGGAACAGAGCAGACAAAGCCCTCAGGTCTTAAGGAGTTCACCTTCTAGTGGGGGAGAGTCACAATTAGTGATAAGTGAATAAAATACAAATATGTCACACGGCAATAAGTGATATGGAGAAAAATAAAGCAGGACTGACAGGAGGGAGCCATTTAAAACAGAGTGGTCAGAGAAGGACTTTCAGAGAAGGTAATATTTGAGTAAATACCTGAAGGAGGCCAGGGCACCAGCCATGGAGATGTGTGGGAAGCACACTGGGTGGAAGGAAGGGCAAGAGTAGAGTGTTCGTGGCCTTCCTAGGACAAGTATGGTCGGCAGGTGGAAGCTTGGGAGGGAGACTAGGTCCACGACGAAGTCCAAGAGATCAAGTGGACTAGACATGAGGCCACCGTGAGGACTTTGGCTTTCACTCTGAGTGAAATGGGGAGAGTAAGTGTTTTTAAGAGGAGTTTAGTGATCTGACTTAAAAGGGTCTTCAGGAATCACTCTGGCTGATTTGCTGACAAAGGTCTAAGGGAACTCTGTTAGGAGGCTACTGGCCATCCAGACAAGAGACAGTGGCGGCTTGAATAAAGGTTATATTCTGGCTATTTTGAAGGTACAAACAATAAGATTTGTTGACTCATCGGATGTGGGAGTGAGAGGAAAAAAAAAAAAAAAAAGAGAATTATAGAATGACTCCAAGGTGTTTGCTGTAAGAAGCAGAATGATGGAAGCATTGTTAAAAATGAAAAGGAATGCCTGGGAAAGAAAATATATCATTAGAGGGTATTGACAATGTCACTGACCAAATCAAGACAGAAAATTATTCCTGTTGCTTTTAGTTACCCACAGAAAACATGGAATGAACAGAGAGGATCCCCAAATTGGAGAGTATAGCTTTCCCTGACTTAGTTGCTTATTATGAATATATTATAAATACCTTTTCCACCTAAAACTCAGAAACATCTAATTAAAAAAATATTCTGGGAACTTGAGTTTTATTATTAATTTTAGTCATTGGCACTTCCACCCACAGGTGAAGTTATGCATGGGAAAAACACACATTTAGTACCTAATATGGCCCAGCAAGGCACTGGACAATTTAGGCAAGAACATTAGGCATTAGGGACATAATTAAGAATAACACCCACCTTCTTTTCTCACCTTTTCATTTTTTCTAGCATTCTGACAATGTATACCTGTTATAAATAGAACACAAACATGTGGGAACTGATTTAGCTGAAAGTCAGATTGAAAAGAATCTACCAAGTGGAAAGAAAAAGAAGCCTGGCATCTGAAATTGATGTTAAATATGAAATCTGGCCTAGGCGCGCACAGGGCCATTCATATGTACTATGCAAAATGTTTTCCGTTACAGCTGTGCTTTAGAACCACATGCGGGCTCCCTCTGGGATTTCGAAGTTCAGAAGTACAGGGCAACTGTGCATCAAAGTGATCTGGCCATGCTAACTCTAAAAGAAAGGAGGAGGAAAACACAGGAGATAGGTTTAAAATGTCACTAAATCAAAATGACTCTGGCAGGACAGGAAATTGGCAGAATTAATCAAAGGGTTGACTTGGAAGGAGTTGACACTGGTGAAGAGGGAAGCATCTCATTGCCATTGGCTCCTACAGATATGGAAGAAACATTTCACACACGTGGCTCACGTCTTGCCACCTACTTGTCAGACGCAGCCAAGTTAACTGCAGGGACTATTTTTGGCAATACAATCTACTCAACTTAGTCTGGTCTTTTTCTTCCTTTTATTTTATTTATTTATCTATTTTTCCCTTTAGATTTCGTTGGACCCAAAGCTATCTGTGTTGGAAACCCAACTTCCCCTTCCCCTTTATAAAAAAAAAAATACTTATCTTCACATTGACCACAATTTACTACGTACATAATTTCTTGTCTGATTTTTGCTCCTTATTTATAGCAGTAAGTTCTATAGGATTTAGGTTGAAACAATATTAACAATGCTTATTTTTACTGACTTGTTTTAGAAATATTTAGCACGTTTACTTTTTTTTTCATTCGATTGTTTCTGAGAAATGTTTCTTTTATCTATTCTTATTTTCTTCTTTATTTTTTTAAACATTCATTTTCTCCATTTTTATGACTGACTGAGTCATGGAGGTAAAGTACTCGGAAGTCACCCAGAACTGGAAATTAAACCTGTCACGCCTTCTCCTGCCCCTCCTGACCTTCCAGATCAATGAAATTTTACTTTTGAATGCTTTAAATCTTCAGAGACAAATCCAATAAGGGCGCTGGAATGCACCCCGCCACTTCAGTCCAGTGCAGAGCAGAAGAGACAAAAGAGTGGGCCTCTTGGTGTGCATTCTAATCAAATCTCTCACGAGTCCCCCCGGCTAAGTACAGGAAATCTCAAGTTTTCAGCCGGTCTTCAATTTCCTAATCACAGACTTCAATCCCCTTCAGTCTTTATGCTTGAACTAGCAGTCACCACTCAGCCGGCTCCATCCAGCAGCGCTGGCAGCATTCTGTGCTAAGTGTTCAGGTTGTTGATGGGGGCTGTGCTGTTCTGGCTCTGGAAGGGCTGTTATCCCCCCAAAAAAACAGTTCTCTTCCAAGCCCTCATTCCCACAGTGTTTACTGAAGCCAGCTCTTTCCTCTTTGATTGTTTCTGTGACTCCTGGTCATGACTTTTTAGCTCATCACCTGATGAGTTTGGGGAAAAGTTATTTTAACTAGACTTCACAGTGAGACTCACTCTGATTGACTTTTAAAAACAAATTCCATTTGACTTTCACATCAGCCACAACATAAAAGTGATTTGTTGGGTGTCACTAATGACCTTTCTCCAGGAGGCTTGAGTCAGATCTTCCACAACAGTAAACAGCATCTATCAAAATCTTCCTCCAGCATCACAGAGCCTACTGCCATCTTTCTGCTTTTCAATATCCTCTAAGTGAACAACCCCCAACACACACACACACACACACACACACACACACACACACACACCTGATAGATTGACAGGTGCATTTTTGGCACTTCTAGCTGATGCTGATGAAAATTGGAGCATTCTATAGTAAGATGAAGCTTCTCTTACCTAATGTTCTGTAAGGCAGTCATTCATCCTCATCGTTTTCCCCCTCAGTACACATGCTTACAGTGTGAGGTTTTATTTCTAATAAGAAGAAGTCACCTGTCTGTGATAAGGAAGAATGGCCATCACATACAATACACTGCATTTTCCCTAAAACTAGAGGAGGTAGATATAGTTGTAGGTCAGAAAACATTGGAAAAGAGTCTTTCTAGGTAGAACAAGAACGAAACAGAGTCTTAGACCAACCACTGGGAGTAACTTGTTCCTGAAAAGAAATCTGTAGGGCTATTTCTCAGAGATGTTATTATGTCAGTTTCGGTGGGAAGGAGTTTTGTGTTACCATCCACCAAATTGATAGACATTTATGTTAAACAACAGCAAATCCCATTACAATGAGCTCAATTACCTCAACAGTTAACATTCATTATCATAACATAACCTAACAAGGTGTTTTCCCTCCATTAATTATTCTACAATATGGTTGTTCCCCTGATCTTTCTTAGATTTTCTTATGGTGCTATTTTTTCAGCTTATGCCTGAGACAATGCTCACAAAAAGGTATACAAATGGTATCCTGTTAAGTAATTCAACATTTAATGCAGGGGAAATAAAAGTTCCAGTAAAGTCAAAATAAACCAATGAAAATTATACAAGTAATCTACATTCACTGAATAAGTTGACATCAGAGGGCCATGCTGGATAAACTATCCCTGGTGAAAACTAGATGACCACCCTGAAAGGAGAAATTTGTACAACACACAATGAATAGACAACTACAGGGATGACCATGTGGTGATCCCTCTCAAGGCACTCAGATGTTCGTGAAGTCCAAAATCCACACTGATAAATTTAATTCTTATATCAGGATTCACAAAATGGAGGCTACCCCAGTGACTTGGCCCATGTCAGCCTGCACTTACAGGAAATGCCTCAATGTCAAGGAAATCTAACACCAATCACAATCCTCCAACCCAGCTTTAGCTTGCTTATTTTACCCTAGAAAACCTTATATTGTCTTATAAGGAAATCCCCGACTGCCTAGCCATTCATGCCCTGTTTCCTAGTTGTCTCTTCTAACAGTCTATAAAACTCGCTCTTGCCCCAAATCCTCCAGGCAAGCTCCGCTGCTCATGAGGCACTCTACTCCCCCAATCTATAGATTGTTTTCCCTTGAATAAAGGCACACACTTGTTACTAAATTGTCTTAGTTTTGTCATTTGACAATACTAAGAAAAATGTATTTAATGAAACGCAGAATAAAGTCAAGTTCTCAGAATCCAAATAGGCAAATATTAATGCCAGAGTAGAGAAAGGTAAAGGAGGAGAAAATTAAGGGAAGTTGAGAGTTTGGGTACCTCGGTGGCTTTGTCCTAGTGATGGGGAAACTGACCTTAAAATGGTTCCCTGCCACGTGGAACTGAGCTAAAATGGTGGCCCCAGCGGAGAGAGAAGTCCCCAGCCTAAGCCCCAGCCCACTTCTGCATAACCCCCTCCAAGCCACACCTTGAGCTAATCACCAGATGACACCTACCTCTTCCCCGACTCAAGGAAGTCCCCAACCCATAAAAACCTGCTCAAAACCTTGCTAGGGGCTCAGTCTTTTGGGAAGGATCCCGCTGAGCCCACCAGCGTAATAAAGCTGTGTTCTCCCTGGTCTCTGCGTGCCGCTTGAGTTTCTCTGTCCTTGCCGTTTTTCTGCAACACTAGGCATATTTGACATACAAGACTGCATTGCAAATCAAGGAGGTTCATGAAACTTCAAAAAGATCATCCATGGGAGAATGAAGAGTGGTTTGGGTCATGGATCCCTCTGAAAAATTCGATCACAGTTATCTATGGTCCTCTCCTCACAAAAAGTGCACACATACACACAACTTTGGGCTTGCAATTTCCATTGTTTGAGAACTCCCTGAAATTCCTCCAAGACTTGAGAATCCCGTTTAAGAACCCTTGCTCTAGAGACTGAACCAACCTAAATATCAAGATCTTTCCTTTCTGTTGGTTCAAACACTCTTTCTATAGTAACTCATTATTCATAAATAAAGCCCTAAATGAGTAAAGATAGAAGTGAGACTCCCCCAAGAGCAACTGAATTGATGAATATGAGCAATTAATTATCTCTTAGACATGATCTATTAATAGCTTCTACCAAAACTTAAATTCAGATTACTTCTTGGGAATGAATTAAGCTCGTTAGTGAGTTGTATTAACTCATGGCACTCCAGGCTATTTGGTAAAATAATTACAGGTGTGCCTTCTTTTTAAGCATTGGCTACCTGTCCTGAAATTCTGTACAAACAAAACCTTTGTAAATCAAATCATGTTTTAAATCTATTTAGCAAACAAATTTTGCTCCCTAGAAGAAATTTTATGGTGAGTCTTTTGGTGGGAAAAAATCATGACCTAAAATATTTTGTAAACCCTGTTTTGTATATATCAGGTTTACTGAAAGGGAAGCTCCTGAACTAATTTATACATAGTAACTGGAACACGTTCATTAGTTCATAACAGAAATCTGCTTCAAGGATGAAAGGATTTGATCAATTTTATATATGTGTGGATTTAGAATTGTAATTGGTCATTTGACTATGCCTTCTGAAAACATATACAGAAATTATGATTTTTATCCTAGAATTTAACAGTACTGTGGAGTTTTCTCTATTGTGTCTTGTATTGGTCTTGTCTCATTGCTTAGCTTTCATTGGTCAGGTCCTTTCTTTTTGCTTCACTTTTATCTCCATGGTACATGGCCAAGGGAGGAACCAGGGGTTTTAGAGTGGTCAGAGAAAGTGTTACAGATGGGCCATGTAAAGGATGGGGAGGATTTGTGTAAGTAGAATAGAAACAGGAGGGCAACCCAAACGGGAAATAGCAGAAGCAAAATCTCAGGTGTAGGGATGAAAATCCAGGATCAGGGAGTAAAGTGAAAGTCAGAGGCAGAGGACTGATGAAAATAGTACTGGAAATGCAAATGGCACAGGTGGGTGGTGAGTCAAAGACAGTGTCCACTCTACAAAAAGAGCTTCAAAAGTATTTGTTAAACCAAAACACTTCTTAAACCAGATAATATTCAATAATTTAAAGCGTGTGTGTGTGTGTGTGTGTCTCTGTGTCTGTGTCTGTGTGTCTGTGTATGTGTTTGCAGGGTTCGGAGATTCCTAATATTTTCTATACACTATCCATTTTTCCCATTCAAGCCAAAAAGCGAAGTTTCAAACTCAGCAATTGTTGTTCAAAACAAAAAAGAAGCTTTTTTGAAGTTCAAAACATGGCTTTTTAGGTCTCAGAAGCTCAGGCCCAGAGCGGATGCATGCAAAAAGGCTTGATACGATAAAGGCTTCCCACCTCTTCCTGCCCAAAAGCAGATAATGGTTCCTGGGTCTAAGGCTTGTGGGTGGGTAGTGAGTAGGAAGAAGGAAGAAGAGGAAGGGGAACTAAGCGGGGGAGAGGTCAGTTTCTCTGCAGGAGATAATTGGGCAGAAGTTTCATGCAGACAAAAGCAGAGGCATTCATGTTGGTTGATACATTAATAACACTAATGATAATCATGATATCTGCAAATGTTTGTTGAGTGCTTAATGTATGTCTGACACCGTTTAAAGCAGCTTAGATGTATTAAATATCATTTCATCTTCACAATAGCCCTAAAAGTAGCTACTGTATATTATTAGCTCCATTTCACCATTGTCTCACAGAGAGATTAACTAATGTTGCAAGGTTACACAACTAGTAAGTACCAGATCAAGAATTAAGGATTTGTGAAACTGGTATTTTAGAAACATTCTTCTGGTTGAAGGGTACAGAATGAATAAAGGGGTAAAAGATTGGAATCAGGGCAACTGATTAGAAGCTATGGCAACAATCAGGGAACTGGTGTATCCCAGGCCCTGGGAACTAAAACAGACATTTTAGAGTGTCAAGGCTGACACCAAAGTTTCCAGTCTATTTTTCTGGGAGATTAGAAATTCAATGAAGCAGCCTATTGGGGATGGTAGTCTGGGAATACTGTGTTTCCCCAAAAATAAGACCGGGTCTTATATTAAGCTTTGCTCCAACAGATGCAGTAGGGCTTATGTTCAGGGGATGTCATCCTGAAAAATCATGTTAGGGCTTATTTTCCAGGTAGGTCTTATTTGTGGGGAAACACGGTACTAAGTCGTATTGGAAACAAGTTTGATCTGATTCTATCTTAAAGTCACTGCAAAGATACACAATAAAGCAAGACAATCATGTCACAATTATACATAATCAATAAGTAATATACCAGCAGTTTTTAATCTCAGGAAATAGATGGTTGGTACTCAATGCCTGTGTCTAACAGCTTAAGTTGCACAATCGAAAATATTGTGAAGTGATACTAAATTGAGACCAGTGAAGACTCTGGGAAGATCTAAACTAAAGATTCTTTCTTCAATATTTGACAGATAAAAACCCATAATCAAGGTGCAAGCCCTGGAATTATCACAAATTAAATCTTCAAAGATGGAAAAGACCTCCTAATTCCTGTTGTAGGCAGAATAATACCCCTACCCCACCTCCCAAAAAATGTCCACAAACTGATTTCCAGAATCTGTAAATATATAAGGTTACTAGGCAAAGGGGATTTAAGGTTGCAGATGAAAGTTGCCCTCCTTAATTACAGAGGGCCCAGGGGGCTCAATGTAATCACAAGAGTCCTTTAAAAGGGCAGTGGGAGCCAGAAGAGAACCAGAGAGATGGCAGTATGAGAAAGACTAGACCCAATGTTGTTGGCTTTGAAGATAGAAGAAGGGGCCATGAGCCAAGGAATATAGATGGTCTCTGGAAACTGGAAAATGAAAGAAAACCGATGCTCTTAAAGTCTCCAAAAAGGAATGCATTCTGCCAGCACCATGATTTTAGCCCAGTGAGACCCACTTTGGACTTCTGATATTCGGACTTTAAGATAATACATGTGTGCTGTTGGAAGCCACTTAATTTGCTGTAATTCATTAGAACAGTCATAGGGAACTAATACTGTAAGTTAGAAAATAAATTATTTCTCTAGGTACTTCTGATTTTATTTTAACAGTACATCTATAGACAGGTTCTTGTCTACATAAAACAAACATTGTTAACAAAGAATCATAGACTTCCATTTGTATTCTTGACAATGGAAACAGTCTTAACTACGAACTGAGCATAAAAACTTCTAACTGGGTCATATTCTATCTAGTCCCCCATTCACATTGCACAAATATGCTGACAGCAGTGATTCCTACATTCTAGGAGGCATATGCTGCCTTTTGTCAGGACATACCTCTGATTTAAAAGCAAAGAAGGACAAAAATGTAATGATCTATATGAATATACAGGAAACATTCCTTTGTCTCAGCAAAGGGAAAAATACCTTGCTCAAGGAAGAGACTCTTAAACTATATCAATAATTGGATGGCGTAAAAAGGAGAACAGTGGAAGTTGTGACCTTATTTTCTTCCTGCCAGCTTCCTCCTTTCCAGCGTGTACTATAAGCCCATTCTCTCAGTTAAGAGGCACAACTCTTTCTGCCAAGGCTTCAGCCTTATTCTCAGCAGGTTGCTGGGTTTGGGTTCCTGTGGTCACTTTAAGATCAATGCATTCCTTAAACTTATAAAGTAACAAGACAAGAGCATTTCAGGTAGTCTGAAAAGCTGTAGTCCAATAAAAGTCCCTTTAACTAAGTCCCAAGTGTGATAACACAAGTGATGTCGTCTTGTAATATAAGAAGAAACCTGCCCTTTCAGGGGTCAGAAAGTAGAGGAGAGCTTAACTTGGTTAAAAGAACCCTGTAGTTTATTTTAGACAAGTTAATGCTCAGGGGTCTCTGAGGTAGAGTCAGCATTGTGCAAGCTCAGCACTATTACCTGCATTGGAAACTGTATTACTCACCTGCTTAACTTTAGTCAACTACAGAAAAATAGCACCTCTGACTTCAGTCTAATACTTTGAATTTCAATGAGTGAACACAGACTATCTAACAGAATGAATTAAACTCTGACCACATCATAAACCAACATCAAAAACTTGAGTACATTTCTAACTGGAAAAATAGAAATAGTTAAAGCCAGGTAAGAATCTATGTCAGCCTCAGAGAACTCCTTCTTCCAAGAAGTCCTTAAACCTAGAATTTCTTCTCAAATCCAGATGGTCAGATAATTAATAATCAAGCAAGAGTTACTGAGCCGTCAACTAAGCAGAGTGGAAGGATCCAGCAAGTATAAGATGTGCCTAATGCCTTCAAAAATGTGCAATTAAGTTGGGGAAATCAACCATGGGAAAGTTACGATGAGTAATTATACACTCCTTTACTCCATAGGGAGAAGGATTACATGCATCTTATTCACTGCTATACCTAGTAACACAAGGTATGTACTAAAAATACTTACAGATGTTAATTAGTTTTGTCCCACAATTGCCTGTCCATTGCTCTCAAGGCCTTTTCTGAATGTTTCAAGAAATCTAATCATGTCAATTAAGTACTTTTTCAAGGATGTACCAAAGATCTAGAATGTCACAAACATTATTGACAACACAAGCATTGTATCAAACCACTATTTCTAAGTTGTTACCTCTCCTCCTCCAGGCCCCTTCCCTTCTCTATTACCCACAGGAATACCCCATTAGGCAAAGTACCTTCTCTGACTTCTAAAAACAAGGTACCTATATTCCTTTCCTAGGCCTCCTGCCATAATAAACTACAGTAAACTGAGTGGTTTAAAACAACTGAAATTTGAGTTCCAACATGGCAGAGTAGATAAACACTGTGCATGTTTCCTTCCATGAACACATTAAAATTACAACTAAATTATAGAACAATGAACTTGGAGAACCATCTGAAGTCTGGCTAAATAGAAGTTTTATAACTATACATTTGGTTGGTGCAAAAGTAATTGCAGTTTTGGAAAGTATTTTTAACATTTTAAACCACAATTACTTTTGCATCAACCTAATAAATAAATAAAAAAAAAGCCTCGTCAAGACTGGTAGGAGGGGCAAAGACATGAAATGGGGTGATCCCAAACTTCTGTGTGGGGGTTGAGAATGAAGAGGGATATCTTGGCCATGGAGTTTCCCCATGGCTGAGCAAGGGACCCCAGCCCCACACAAGGCTCCCAGCCTGGGGTACTGTTGCCAGGAAAAGAAGTCCCCACAACATCTGTGAAAAACAACTGAATTCTTCTTTAAGATGTCCTCTTAAAGGGCCCTTGCACAGACTCACTCACTCGCAGGCACTCACCCTGGGCTATGGAAGAAGGATGGTGACTCAGGGGGGCTCAACGGCATATGGGAAGCAGAATGAAGTGTGTGGCTTCAAAGCAAGGGCTGGAGAACAGGTGCCATTTCCCCTGTGTGGGGTCCTCTCCTCCTGTGCAGCTAACAGGTAGGCTCCATCTTTCCTGTGTTGAGCCCTATCCCCATGCCTATGGCCAAATCTGAATCTGAATTGGTCTGGTGAGCTCCGCTGGGACCATGCCCCACACAACTCCCCCAATGCAGGAAGCACTTTCTTGGTGAGCAGCCAGCCCCGCCCACATTGCACTCTTTCTTGGGAAACTTGGAGTCCATGGGACCCAAGTAGGTGGTGACAGGCCTTGGTGTGCTCATCAGACTTTTGCTGATGAGCTCCAGGCTTAGCACTGGCACCAAACTAGAATGTACATTGATCTGGTGACCGTAACTATGCTCAATCTAGTAACTCCCTGAGACCCTGCCTTACTCAACTCATGTATCAGTGGCTGAACCTTAGTTGGAGCCAGTAGGTAGTAGCAGGCCTTGGAGTGTCCTGGCTTTTGTGGAGCTTCCATGATCTTGTACTGGTGGCAGCCATCCCTGGTTCTCAGCATGGCCTCTCCCATGTACCTCCAACTTTAGCACAGGCAGCAAACAACAACGGATCACTTTGTAACTTCAACCAGGTAGTCCTTGGTCAGTCACAGACAGTGGGTGACTTGGGCCTGCAACAGAGCCCCTCCCAAGAGGCCCCAGAACCAACATACTTGGAGGTTGGCTTCAGACCACAGCAGAGCACCACTCAATTAGCCCACAAGCTGCATATAAAAAGGGCAATTTCAACAGGCACCAGAGCCCAATGGGAAGAATCCTACTCAGTGGGGCAAGTGCTCCATCTTCCCACACAACAGCCCATAAGCTGTGGACATGGACAAACTCCACAGCCAATCAGTCTGAGAATCAATCCCACCCACTGACATGCCAACAGCAATCAAGGCTCAACTATAACAGGAGAGTACACACAACCCACACAAAAGGACACTCCTGGAGCACTCAGAGCAGGTGATCAGAGAGACTGTGCCAGAGTCCCACAGGGCCCTACTACATAATGCCACCTGGCCAAGACAGGAAGACATAGCAGATCTACCTCATACATAGAAACAAACACAGAGAGGCAGCCAACATGAGAAAACAAAGAAATGCATCCCAAATGAAAGAACAGGAGAAAAGTCCAAAACAAGAACTACACTAAATGGAGGCAAGCAACCTACCAGAGACAGAGTTCAAAACAATGGTATAAGGATTACCAAGGAACTTAGTGATAACTTCAACAAAGAGATAGCAAGCATAAAAAAAGGGTTTCTGTGTCCTTTTAAAATAACTGAAATGAAGAATGCACTAATCACCAGCAGACTAGATGAAGCAGAGGATCAAATCAGCAATTTGGAAGACAAGGTACCAGAAAACACCCAATTGGAACAGTAAAAAGAAAGAAGAATCCAAAAATAAAAAATAAAACAAGGATAGTTTAAGAGATCTCTGGGACAATATCAAGCATAACAACATTCACATCATAGTACAAGAAGGAGAAGAGAGAAAGCAAAGGATTTAAAATCTATTTGCAGAAATAATAACTGAAATCTTTCTTAACCTAGAGAAGGAAATTGACATACAAGCCCAGGAAGAACAGAGAGTCCCAAACAAGATGAACACAAACAGGCCCGCACCAAGACCTATTATAATTAAAATGGCAAAGGTTAGAGAGAAAGAGAGAATCCTAAAAGCAGCAAGAGAAAGGCTACTAGTAACTTACAAGGGAGTTCCCACAAGATTGTCAGCTGATTTCTCAACAGAAACTTTGAAGGCCAAAAACTATTGGCAGGAAGTATTCAAAGTGATGAGAAGTCAGGACCTATAACCAAGGGTACTCTACCCAGCAAGGCTATCTAAAATCGAAAGACAGATAAAGAGCTTCCCAGACAAGAAAAAGCTAAAGGAGTTCATCACCACCAAACCAGTATTACAAGGAATGCTAGAGGGACTTCTTAAAGATGGCGGAAAAAATCAAAATTATTAATAAAATGGCAATAGCTACATATCTATCAACAATTACTTTCAATGTAAATGGTTTAAATGTTCCAATCAAAAGATGTATGAGGGCTGAATGGATAAGGAAAAAAAAACACCCTTGCTCATGCTATCTACAAAAGATTCACTTCAGATTGAAAGACACACAGACTGAAAGTAAAGGAATGGAAAAAGATATTTTATGAAAATTGAAATGAACAAAACAAAAAAAGCTGGGGTAGTAAAAATCATACCAGACAAAATAGACTTTAAAATAAAGGGTACAACAGGAAACAAAGACGTACCCAGTAATACCACTTCTGGATATTTCTCCAAAGAAACCCAAAACCCTATTTCTGGGGGACATGTGCATTCATATGTTCACTGCAGCATTGTTTACAATGGCCAAGATGTGGAGGCAGCCTGGGTGTCTGTTGATAGAAAAATGGATAAATAGGAGGTGGTACATATATACAATGGAATATTGCTCAGCCATGGAAGGGAATTGGGTTCTTGCCATCTGTGGCAGCATAGATGGACCTGGAGGATGTTGTGCTGAGTGAAGTATGTCAGACAGTGAAAGACAGATGCAATGTGATTTTGCTCATATGTGGAATCTAAAGAAGAAAAGAAATAAACAAACAAAACAGAAACAGACTCATAGATGCAGAAAACATTTTGATGGTTGCCAGATGGGAGGGGGCTGGGGGATGTGGGTGAAAAACAGGGAAGGAATTAAGAAGTACAAATTGGTTGTTAAAAAGTAGTTATGGGGATGTAGGGTATAACATAAGGAATATAGTTAATAACGTTATAATAACTAAGTGTAGTGTCAGATGGGTACTAGATTTGTTGGGGTGATAGATGAAGGGGGTGGGGGTCAAGGTGAAAAAGGCGAATGGATTAAAAAGTACAAACTGGTAGTTACAAAACAGTCATAGGAATGTAACACATAGGGAATATACTCAATAACATGGTAATAACTACCGTGTTTTCCCCAAAGTAAGACCTAGCTGGACAAAATCAGCTCTAATGCATCTTTTGGAGCAAAAATTAATATAAGACCTGGTCTTATTTTACTATAAGACCGGGTATAATATAATAATATAATATAATATAATATAATATAATATAATATAATATAATATAATATAATATAATATATAATGTAATATAATATGATACCGAGTCTTATATTAATTTTTGCTCCAAAAGACACAGTAGAGCTGATTGTCCAGCTAGGTCTTATTTTCAGGGAAACACAGTACAGTGCCAGGTGGGTACTAGACTAGTCAGGGGGATTACTTCTTAAATTATATAAATGTCTAAGCACTATGTTGTATCGTACACCTGAAGTTAAAATAAAATAATACTGAATGTCAAAAAAAAAAAAGAGAAAAGTTTGGTATGAGAAATATAAATATTTATAAATAAAATAAATGGTAAAAAAAATAAAACAACAGAAATTTGTTGTCTCACAGTTTTAGAGGCTAGAAGTCAAAAACCAAGGTGTCAGCAGGTCACCTTCCTCTGAAATCTGTAGGGAAGATTTTTCTCCTTGCCTCTTTTCCTAGATTCTGGTGGTGACTTTCAGTCCTTGGCATTTGTTGGCTTCTAGAGACATTACTCCAATTTGTGTCTCCATCTCTATGTCTTCACATCATTGTTTTCTTATAAAAACAGCAATCATCTTGGATTAGGAATCCATGCTAGTCCAGTATGAGCACATAATAACTAATTATATCTGCCATGACCCTACTTCCAAAGAAGGCTACATTCTGAGGTACTGGGATTTCAACATATCTTTTTGAAGAGGATACAATTCAACCCATTAGAGGGCTCTATTTCTGTAGGAAGAGAATTTATCCCAAGAATTTATCAACTGTATTCACCTTTGCAGCCATCATGCCTCAAACGTTATCTGATGCACCTTAGATGCTGATCCAAACAGCTCTTCCCTGCAAAAGAAATCCAGTATGATGGCAGGTCAACATTTCTAAGACTAAGTTAAAATTCAGAATTAGGAAAAAATAATTCTGTGCCATGTGCAATGCAGTCGCAACAACAAAAAGCTACTTAAAGGCATCAGCAAGCTGTTGAAACAACCAGAACTAGAGGGAAGAACTAGATAAACACACACTGACATTATACAACTGTTTTGATGATTCTGGGTTCAGAGCAAGAGAATGCAAATCTGTTGTGCCCAGGCAGAAGGCCACTGCTAAGTACAGATAAATAAGCAAAGTTTTTCACTGTCTTTTGATGCTAGAGAGAAAAAATTTGAGACTAAAGAGCCACACTATTGGTAACAAGGAGGAACAGAGTACTAAACCTGATATACAGCCAGCTTTTCCCTTAATACAGATGCCAATTTTTGAAGTAAGGCCAGGAGGCCTAAAAGCTAAGCAGATAAACTGAAAAGCAGAGCAGAGTCCTTAGGAATCTTAATTATTAAGGAGAAAAGGATTAGAGTTTAGGTCCTACCTGGGTGAGGGACCCAGTGAACTCCTCAAGCTCTCAGGAAGTTTAGGTCTTGGGAGTGGAGGTGAACCAGGAGCAGACTGAGACTTACCAAAAGTGGATTAACAAACAGCCCCAACTCTACCTATCAGAATAAACGGTATACTCTGGCTGGAAGAAGATAACATTATCTGGACCCACCACAATTTGTTTTATGTACAATGCCTGGTATTTAATTACAAAGTTACTGAATATTCCAAGAAACAGAAAAACATGTTTCAACCCCCACCCCAAAAAACCTAAATATTGAAATATGTCCATGTTGATCCAGATATTAGAGCTAATAGAGAAGAAACTTTAACATAACTGAGTTACAACTTCAAGAAAATAAAGGAGAAACATTTTAAATAGATGAGAAGATGGAGAATTTCAACAAAAATTGCAATGTATAAAAAAGAATCAAATAAAAAATCTATAACTGAAAAGTACAATTAGTGAAATTAAGAATTTATTGGATGGAATTAACACAGTAGAAGACAAAATTATTGAAATGGAAGACAGGCCCATAAAAATATACAAACTGAAGAACAGAGAGGAAAACAAAAAATACAAAAAAAAAAAAAAATGAGCATAAGTACATGTGGAAAAACAACAACAATTATCTAACATATATGTAATTGATATCCCAAAAGGAAGAGAAAAATAGAACAGGAGAAGTAATGTTTGTCTTCAATAATAACTGAAAAATTCCAAAAACTCAAGAAAGACAATAGTGTCAAGAATTCTGAGAACTCTAAACAAAGTTAACACAAAGAAAACTATATCTAGCTATATCATGTCAAACGGCTGAAAGCCAAAGAAAATTAAAAAATTTTTAAAGTAGATAGAATGGGGAAAGAAGACTTTATCTTTAATAGAGCAACAGTAGGACAGTCAGCTAACTTCTTGTAAGAGATAATGAAAACCAGAAGACAGTGGAATGACATCTTTAAAATGTTGAAAGAAAATAACTAACAACCAAGATTTTAATACTCAAAAATAAAAGGGAAATTAAGATGTTTGAAGATAAACAAACTCCCAAAATGGAAAGAAATATTTCTGGCAGAACTTAACTAAAAACTAAATTATTAAAATGATCTTTTGTCAGGCAGAAGGAAAATAATTTGAAATAGCAATATTCAAATGCAAGAAAGACACAATAAAAAGCCTAGAGTTTCAAAAGTCTGTTAGTAATCTCCAGAACAGCAAGGAGTTCAACAATGTATGGTCAGTTCCTAGCACTCTGACGATCTCTTAGTAAATGCTAACTATTAAAATAATATCATTACCTCCATCTTGCTCCAAATGAATAGTTTCCTCACTCCCATCTTCACTTGACTCATAGAAATTTTATATCCCTAAAGTATCCATTTACCTTAGAAAAGGATAATCCAAATGTCTATCCCTGGCTCTGAAAACGATCCCATTTCATTACAATTACCCAAATAAAAACTAAATCTTAAGAAGATAGGTGCCCCCAAACCTCTCCTTCCACTTAATACCTTCTCTCATTCCAAAAGAGAGATTACTTCAAGTAATCCTCATTGTTGAGGAATAATCTCCTAAAGGAAGGAAACTCACAGATTAGCTGATGCTTTCTCTTGCCGCTAGTAACAATCTTAAACCTTTTTACTATATTTAGTTTTATCTGCACAATAGGAAGCTGGGAAAAGAAAGTACGGGAGAAATCCTTTGGACTCCTTAGATGCCTTCCACTACATAGCGACCACCAAATGTATTCAATAATGAACCCTTTAAAGGTTTAAAAGCTGCAGCAAGGTTTAATAGACCATATAAGTCTCTTCCCAAGCCCTTCAAAGAATGTCTGAAATCAGATGACAGGGAGAAGGAAAAACTGGACTTAACCGGTTAAACAATGTTGTCTGCATGCCTTTTTATTCTAGAGGCTTAGAAACGCAATCAGCTTTCTTGGCTGCTACCTTTTGTGCGCAGAGCACATTATGCAGCTTTCTTCATGGCACAGAAGCTCCCCGCAGTGAAAGCCTCTTCCTGAATGGGGTTTCTGAGCACAGACGTTTTCTTGCGTCTTATTTGTGCTTTCTACAATAAACCTTCTCCCACACGAATACATATTTTCATTATCTTATTTTTAGAATGCAATTTGTAGAGGGGAAGTGTGATTTGACATTGTAATTGTGGTAGATTCTTCTGTCTGAGTCTCTCTAGGATCTGGCTGCAAATACAATAATTCTAACACTAGATTTCAGCACACCAGGCATCAGTTCCACTTCACCATATTAAAAGCCATGTGCAATGCAGTCGCAAGAGCACCTTCCCACACATTCATTAGTTGAAATATATCATGCAATAGGATTATTTTCCATTACAGCATTAAGTGTCTGATTCAGACTGTGAGTGTAGCAATAAGTTTAGGGTTCTTTAGTTCAGTGAGTTGAATGCTCAGGTTATTCTCACGTCTTAAGTGAGCTTCTATTCCTCAAGCCCCAAGAGTACCATGTTTCCCCGAAAATAAGACCTAGCCAGACAATCAGCTCTAATGCATCTTTTGGAGAAAAAATTAATATAAGACCCGGTATTACATTATATTATATTATATTATATTATATTATATTATATTATATTACCCAGTCTTATAGTAAAATAAGAGGTGTCTGGCTAGGTCTTATTTACAGGGAAGCACGGTACTAGTCTATGTATTGCACCAATAGTTTTCAAGCCAGCAGCACTCTCAAAGGGCTACCAGCTGAAAGAGACTTTGTTACTTGGAGAATCTGATAAAACTGAATGCATTTCTAAGAGAGAGTGGAGACTGTCTTAAAACTAGGGATTTATGTCTCTCTGCTTTTCTTTCATTCTTTATTTTTCCCCATCCTTTCTGCCTTCTTCTCTCCTTCCCTCCATCCATTCTTTCTTTATTAAAACATTATCTTAGCATGTAAGAATCTCCAGGTACTGTGTGAGGTACTGAGAAGGCAAGGACACATATGCCAGGGCTTCACTCTTGTTAGGGAGGCAGATCAGTGGAAAAAAACAATTAAAATGCTAAGTGAGACAGATGAGCTGGATACTGTGTGACGAAGATGTGTGGGGAAAGAGCAGGTGGAAGATGAATTCCAGCCAGATAGGAAGGGACTGCATTAACCACTGCCTTAATTAGAGCCTAAAGCAATACTCAGACATGGTCTGAGCATGTTGGTCATAGGCAGGAATGAAACAAGTTGATTTGCATTTGCGTTGTTAGATCTATGGCAAATGATCAATAAAAAGGATAGTAGGAAAGGTCTGTTTCAATGTGTTACTCTGCAAATACTTATATAGTACCTATTACATGACATGCACTATTTCATTACAATTTACCAAATAAAAACTAAATCTTAAATTTAAGTACTCTGCTAGGGACTGGGGACACATGGGTAAAATGGGTAGATGTGTTCTCAGCCCTCTGTACAGCTCCAGGCAGGAATCTTGGCTCTTTCCCTTCTAGGACCTGTAACTGAGTGGTATAGGGTGATGAGCTACAGGTAGATGCTAGGAGAGAAGTGTTCATGAAGGTTCCAGGGAGACAGAGACAGGGAGGCACGAGTACAGTTGCTTTGGGTCCTAGTGACAAACTGCACACAGGTGAAGGAAAGAGACCTTCTTTCTGCAGACATAGCCATAATTCTTTGGAACCTCAAGAACTGGGAATGCTCAGAATACCCTTGGCATAGACATCTGTGTTAATTAGTGTACTCCAGAGAAACAAAACCAATAGAAGATATAGATGCATGGGAGGGGAGGAGGGGAGGGGAGGGAGGAGGGAGGGAGGGAGGGAGGGAGGGAGGAGGAGGGAGAGGGAGAGGGAGAGGGAGAGGGAGAGGGAGAGGGAGAGGGAGAGGGAGAGGGAGAGGGAGAGGGAGAGGGAGAGGGAGAATTTTTAGGAATTGGTTCATGTGATTGTAGAGAACTGGAAAGTCTGAAACCCACAGGGCAGGCCAGCAGGTAGAAACTCAGGATTTCTATTTCTATGTTAAAGTTTGGAGGCAGAATTTCTTCACCTCTGAAAAACCTCAGTCTTTGCTCTGAAGGTATTCAACTGATTGGCAAGACCCTCCCACACTGTGCAGAGTAATCTGCCTTACTTAAAGTCAACTGTTTGTAAATATTAATTTCATCTACAAAATACTTCTATAGCAACATTTAAACTAGTGCTTGACCAAACAGACGGGCACCATAACCTAGTGAAGGTTATACTTACAATGAAGCATCACGGCATCAAGCTGGGAATTCCTAGAATACCCTCCATATAGACCTCAGTATTCCCATCCAAAACACAAGACACCAGCAAGAACAGCAGTGGAGGTTGGTTGTGTGACCAGTCAGAACAGGAAAATATCAGGACTCCTATGAGCACATCTGAAACCCCCTCTGGGCAGCCCAAGAAATACTTGGCTGGAAAGGACTATGCAGCAAAGGCAAGAACCATACAATTTTTTGTTATAATCTTAGCGACCCCATTAACCTGGGGAAAGACTTAACAACTTGAAGAATGAGTTTTCAAAAAAGTAAAATGTTTGGTCTACAGGGAGCCTGAGAAGGGCAAGAACACAGAATCCATGGGCCCTTTATTGCAGGAAGTCTGTGAGGGCAGAAGGAGAGAGAAGCAGAATTGTGTGGGCCTCTCCCATGTTATGCGGGCGTTCTGCCTGATTGACGGAGTCGGAAGGGCACATGACCCTGAATAGGACAGAGCAGAAGTGAACCTTCTCTTTTGATCTAGTGGTTTGAGTGTTTTTGGGTGTATGTCGGTTGCTGTACCACCAGTCTATCCTCCAAGAGGTCAACAAGCCAAAACACTGTTTTGGTTCCCCAGTTTCTAAGGCTCAAGCTTGGGGGAGAATGGACCTCAAGCCATTTTGAGATGGGAAATGTTTTCCATTTTGAAGTTCCTATGGTCTTGAAATGAAACAAGAGAATCAGGAGTGAAAATCTGAGCAAGGACAACTGGACAATCAGCCAAGGCTGAGAACTTAAATACTATTATATGTGTACACAAGGTAACTTGGGGCTGATAAAATAGCGCAGTATATAAATATCATCAGCTTCCATGGATATACACACATGTATTTCTTTCTCTCCACACCTGCTTCTCCTTCTGCAGTCTTTTTTCTTAGAATCAGTGCCACCATTCACCCAATCACCCAGCCCAGGAAAGTCCTTAACTCCTCAAGTTTGGTGACTCACCAAGTTATATTGATTTTACCTCCTAAAATATCTCATAACTCCAACCCCCTCTTCATCTCGCTACCACTCTCTGAAGCTCATCTTCCTGCCTCTATGAGTATTTTTCAAGCCAATTCCAACCCATCCTTCACACTGCCGTCAGAATGATGGTTCAGAAATGAAAATCCAAAGCTGTCACTTCCCCACTTCCCTTCTCCCCTTTCCCAGAGCCTTCAGGATAAAGTGAAAACCCCTATTTAGGGGAAAATAAGGCCTTTGTCATCTGATTTTTGCTGACTTCTCCCACCTCACTCTACATATAGCTATATCAGCCACTTGTGGTTTCTTTCTCTCTTTTTAAAATCTCTACACATGGGATGCTCTCCCCTACTTCTCTGCTGAGCTAACTCCTGCTTCTTTCAAACCTAGATCAATGGTGATTCCCTCCAACTCACCTTGCCCTGGGTTAAATGTTTCTCACCCAACATAGGACTATTTAAGAAGCCATGTGCCTGGAGACTTTTTCTTTCTTTCCTTTTATGCAATGCTGGGTATGAGTTCACCCAATGCCATCCATGCCCACCGTCCTGCCAACCCTAGCTGGGTGCTCTGCCTGGACACTTGCTCCCACACAGAAGCCAGGCTGACTCTACCTCTGAGACTGAGGATCTTCTCGAAACCACATTTCAGAATGGCCCAATTCTTGCTGCCCCAAGCACAGGAAGACCAGAACCCAGTGTTTATCAGAGACACTTGTTTTGTCATAGCACAACTTTAGCGGAGGGCAAAGTTTTACAAACAAATGCAGTAAATAGTCGCCTTCAGGATCTCCTGGTTTGAAAGACACAGCAGCATCTTTGTGACATCCCCAGCAGGGTTACTTTCAATCTGTGACTCACCCAGGTATTGGTTTATTGGCATTCTTCCCCTGTCATTTAAAAATAAGTAGCTCTTCCAAAAATAGGTAAATAAACACAAATAAAAAAGAGCAATAATTTTTATTATTCTCCAGTAAAGTGCAGGAACAGTAAATAGGACAAGCCTTCATGTTTGTTATATCTGCCTTGGGATTCAGTTTCCTAAAATTAAGGCCAAAATAAAGTTCACAGTCTCCTCTGAAAATATATGTGGATAGTCAGGGAAGGTCATTCGCTCACTAGACAACATTTGGTATTATCAAGACAGCCACTTAAAGAAGCACAGTGGATTAAGGAAATCCTTCAGAAAAGAAAGGCACCTGACAGCACAAGGACAGTTGAGGAATTAACTTCAGGGAGCCGTCTCTAGCCCAGAAAATGCCAGCACAGGAAAGAGAATCAGGAAGGCAACAAGGATGAAGCAGCCCCATCTCTTCCATCAGTTATTGCTGCATTTTCCTGAATCTCTGTTCACACTGGTCAAACAGATCTTTATTCTTCTGACGATAAGCAAATCTCAGTGATTCAAACTAGTAAAACTAATGAGGAACTACATTAACAAAAGTAGCTAATGCTATGGTGGCAATCATTTTGCAACGCATAAGTATATCAAATCAACACAGTGTACAGCTTAAACTTACACAACGTTATATGTCAACTATATCTCAATAACGCTGGCAAAAATAATAGATCGAAACATAAATAAATCAAAACAAAAAAAACAGCAAATAAGGTTCTTAGAGCATAATGGAGCTTTTTTACATAGATAAATTTTCATTATAATATGTCTTACTTAAAATTAAAAACACATTTGAATTCTTGTAGTCCAGAGCGTGATGGGGAACATGTTACAAAAAGCCAACCACTGAACCCACAATTCCTTTATTCATTTGTTCTGAAAACATTTGTCAAGCAACCACATGTAGGCACTATATTCATCAGTAAAAATAAATAATCGCTATCTGGAGGTTGAGAAAATGAAGCCACACTGTCCAAGTGTAGTCCTCAACCATGTCACTGAGTTTTAACTGTGGGACCTTGGACAGATTCTTGAATGTCTGTATACCCCACGCTCCTCATCTGCAAAAAATGGATAATAAAAGTGCCTTGATCTCATAAGATTGTTGTGAGGACTAAATAAGTTTGTAAATATAAAGTACACATCACAATGCCTGTCACATATAAAGTACACATCACAAGGCCACATGAAAAATAACAACATTAACAAATAACTATAAACCCACAACCCATCTTTATGGAGCACAGACTAGGTATAGTAAACATTTAGTAACTCTTAGCTATTATTATATTACTTGAATCCTTTAGTTTTTTAAAAAAATCAGAACATATTCTGATTTCCACAAGTTTCCTTACCACTGGGTTGATAGATTTGGCAGGTTTCCACCATTCTCTCAGTAGAAAATCAGAGATAAGAGACCCACTATAGGTCTAACATAATAATCACCTGACTGTATCTGAGTTTGGAACACAAGCCTAAAAGGCCAGAGAGCAGTTTAAGAATATATTTTTCTGCCCACTATCTAGCATATTCTACATGCCTAATAAAGAAAGACTGTGCCCAAGGCCAAGGAAAGAGATTTTCTTCTTGGACCTAGTTTGAAAAAGCAAAGCAAGAAGGCAGGCTTATGTCAGAACAGTGTTTCAGAAAACAAGTAATGATGCAGCTAAGGGTTCTGAGTTAGGAAGACATGAGGTTATGTCCAGAAAAGTCAACTAAAGCAAGAAGGATAGAGGTAGTTCTGAGTCCAGGTACACTAGAAGGAAGTAAGGTAGGCCAAGAAAAAAAACAACAGGAAAAGATTTATCAGAAGATCAGAAATCCCAACCATGGGTAACCAATGCAAGGATGAAGCTTGTTTAGGGATATATAATTTGCCCTCCATCTTTTTTTTTTTTTTTTTTTTTAATTTTTTTTTTTTTATTGAGAAATATTGGGGAACATTGTGTTTCTCCAGGGTCCATCAGTTCCAAGTCATTGTCCTTCAACCTAGTTGTGGAGGGTGCAGCTCAGCTCCAGTTGCCGTTTTCAATCTTTAGTTGCTGGAGGGCACAGCCCACCATCCCATGCGGGAATTGAACCGACAACCTTGTTGTTGAGAACTTGCACTCTAACCAACTGAGCCATCGGCCACCCCTCCGGAAGCTCAGCAGCAGCTCATTGTCTTCGATTTAGTTGTGGAGGGCGCAGCTCACTGGCCAATGTGGGAATCGAACCGGTAACCCTGTTGTTCAGAGCTCGCACTCTAACCAACTGAGCCATCCGGCTGCCCTGGCCCCCATCTTCTTATCACTGGCCAGGGGCCTAATAAATTGTAGGCACTCAAATATTTGTAGTCTGATTGACGCCTGGAGATGTGCCTGGAATATCATGCTTACATTTGCATGTTTGTCACTTGTGAGATTGTAAGCACTCTATATCATGCAGGGGACCCTGCTCACTGCGCCATGTGTCATGCAGAGGACCTTGCTCACTGTGCCATGTGTCATGTGGGGCAGCCTGTGGGGTCTCAGCTCCCGCTCCCCACAAAAGAACACAGGACATGGTGAAGCCAAACAGGAATACCTACGGAGCCATAGATAGAGGAGTCATACTACTATTCTCGCTGGTGGCACTATAGTCTCACTGGAGGCTGAATCCACACATGCGACATGCTGTCCACTTTTCTGCCAACAGACCGACTCCCTTTGCTAGCTGCAATCTGCCGTGCTAACTGCAATCCACGCTTGCTAGTTTAGCCACCATCTTCTTGCTAGCCCCCATTTTTTCTGCTAGCGTAGCCACAGCAGTTATATTAGTGGCCAATGGCTCACTGGTTACAGCTGATGGCCAACTAGCCACAGCTGATGGCCATCCAATCATAGTTGATGGCCATTCACTACCTGAGCCAGCACCTTTCCACGTGAGAGCCTAGAAACTGCATTCCTGGCTCTGTCCCCACACTCCACCCCTACAGGGTCTCGCCTCACAATCTATGTGACAAGGCGTCTTCCACGAGGGGCCCTGTGTGAGGAGCCTGGAGGTGAATGCAATATCCTGGACACAGCCAGGCTCTCTGGACACAGCCAGGGTTTCTCAGGGTACCACCAGTCTTTCTGGGCACAGCCAGTCTCCCTGGGCTCAGCCAGGGTTTCACAGGGCACCACCAGTCCTTTTAGGCACAGCCAGACTTCCTGGGCTTCTTAAGGTACCACCAGTTTCCCCAGGCACAGCCCGGGCTCTCAGGGCACTGCCACTCTCTCTGGGCACAGCCAGACTTCCTGGACTCAGCCAGGGCTCTCAGGGCACTGCCACGCTCTCTGGGCCTCTCAGGGTACCGTGCTAGAACAACAGCAGCTCACAGTCAAGGTGCTTACATATTCTCAATGGCGGCCAGTCAAGACACAAAAGCAAACATCCACCAGTTCCACTACATGGTGATATGTTCCCAAACAGTCAAGCTGTCCATTATATTAGGGATGGAAGGCCATACCCCATAGTCCATAGTCGTTCGCCAGGGCTGTCCTGGGGGTGAGGGATGACCTGGACCTCACCCTCATTTCCCATGGAGGACTCAGCAAGCGTTTCCTCCTGGGACTACAAGTCCTGCATCCGGGCTGTGTCAGCAAGCACTTCCCAGCCCACAGGGCCGCAATAACCTTTGCTTTCTCCGGCCTATGCCGGTCAGAGAACCATCCACATCTTCCCACTCCTCCACAGGGTCCAGCTCTCCGGCAGCTGCTCCTCCTGGTCTTCCTGAGACTGAGTGTTCATACGTATAAACTGCTCCACCGCCCTCTGGAGAGCTTCGGCCGGCACGGTACCCTGCTCGCTGCACCAATTGTCATGCAGGGGACCCTGCTCCCTGCGCCATGTGTCATGCGGGGTGGCCTGCGGGGTCTCAGCTCCCGCTCCCCACATAAGAACACAGGACATGGTGAGGCCAAACGGGAACACCTATGGAGCCATAGATAGGGGAGTCATACTACTATATTCTCACTGGCTGCACTATAGTCTCACTGGAGACTGGATCCACATGACGTGTGACCTGCTGTCCGCTTTTCTGCCAACCAACCGACGCCCCTTGCTAGCTGCAATCCGCTGTGCTAACTGCAATCCACGCTTGCTAGCTCAGCCACCATCTTCTTGCTAGCCCCCATTTTCTGCTAGTGTAGCCACGGCATGTATATTTGTGGCCAATGGCTCACTGGTTACAGCTGACAGCCAACTAACCACAGCTGATGGCCATCCAATCACAGTTGATGGCCATTTACTACCTGAGCCAGCACCTTTCTATGTGAGGTCGAGAGACTGGAAACTGCTCTCTGGGGCTCTGTCCCCACACCCTAAAATAATTAACTGCTTCCTCAACTTGCCATTCCCAGAGAGACTTTCATATTATAGACATTCAATAAACATTTTCTAAATGAACGAATAACTATGACGAACAAATTAGCAGACACCAAGGGAATCTGATCTTGAGCCAACTACCTTCTGAGAGAAATGTTCTTTACATTCTCCCCAATCCAGAGCAAAATGGTTTCAGGGTATGGGGACATCTGTTGGTGTTGTCTGCCAAGAATCAACAGTGCCACCTTCCAAGGGCAGCAAATCAATTTTCCTTTGGGGAACTACCCCACCCCAGGCTCTCCTGGCTAAGTGTGGGCTAAGAGTTTAGCCAATCTTCTCTCTCCCTGGAATTTGAATCTTGCAACAGAACTTCAAGGTCAGAAAATTGTTAGAATTGGGTCATCCCTACTTTGATTACCAAAGTTGCCTTGGTTCTGTCCTCCTTGAAGCTCTTCCTTTGAGTCAATAAGCTTCCCTTTATCCTTTGACATAAGTTAGCAAGAGTCCATTTCAATATCTATAAACTGAGAATCTAACTGGTGCACTATGAAATCCTTGCTCTAGATCAGTGGTTCTCAACTGTGGCTGCACCTTAGAATCACTGGGGAGTTTTTAAAGTCCCAACACTCAGGCCACACCCCAAGCCAATTAAATGAGATTCTATGAGGGTGTAACCAGTATTTGTTAGCACCTTAGGTGATTCTAATGTGCAGCCATGGTTGAGAATCACAGCTCTGGAGTTAACGTAAATATGCCCACCTGCCTACTCTAGGAAAGTGAGGGAGAAGGGGTATTTTACAAGTGAAACATTCTTAAAGACAGAATTTAACCCTGTGGAAGGAACTAAACTCCCACTCAGAATTCATGTTTTCCCCAAGAATTTAAGAACTAGGAGAGTTTTCATCTTTAAGTGCTATTTTTACCATCAAGTAAATTTAAAGAATTTCACAATTATACTTTCTAATTTTATTAACAACACAAGTAAAGCATAGTGTCAGTGATGAAAATGTCCCTGTTGGCTTGCATTTAAAAAAAAATCATAATAATCTATTCCAAGCTTGGAAATGTCTCTACTGAAGAAACCCTAGAACAATGTTTAAATTAAGGCTGTCTTTGGTGACATCTGTTCACTAGAAGGAGATCATGAGAGGGGAGAAAACTGACACTTATTAGTTTCCTCCACTCTTTCTGTCTTGTGAGAGACCATTTTTTAAAGTTATATGAAATGCAATGAAGGAAAAACTAGCTAAGATGCAAAGCAATTATATTTCACAGAAAACAATAAATGTGTCTACAACAAGAGAGAAAAATATGTTGAAAAATTTCTATTTGGTTCTCCTAAAGTGAGGACTTGCTTTTCCATAAGAATGGTTTCTATAGAGAGACCACGACAATATGATGATGTTCCAGAAGAAATCTAAACTCTGTGCATACCATGCACAGGAAATCCAACAGTCACAGTGACTGCTGCCCCGGCTGTCCTGGGCCTCAGTCATTACTGCACACAATTACCTCTTGACCATGGCTCATCCTCAGTTCATGTAGACTTGGGTCCTACATAGGCTACTTTGTGCTCTGCCAGATCTCATGGAGTGATGCTGCACCTGTACAATCAGCTCTGCTTCCCGCAGCCCTGGTGTGGGACCCAATGTCCCCAGAAATGAGTTGGGTCTGTCCTCTTCTACCAGCTACACAAGGTGATTGATTTTTCTATTTTTGTTTTTAGCCCTGGTGAGATCGAGTCCATGAGAACAGAGTTAGATATGGTAATGCATTTGCAGAAGTTTAACAACAGAGCCTGGCACTTTATTGAATGTACTGCAGTTGAATACAGAAAAGAAGAGAACGGGGCTTAGTTCCCAAGGAACACCTGAAAGGAGAATCATTCGTGCATCATACACATATCCAGGTGCCCTTTTTTTGGCACTTTATTCTACCTCTAAACTCGAATATCATGTGAAAATGCCTTTTACAACATTAAAAAATAAAAACAATAAAATAAATTTAAATTAGATTGCATTTGTTGTCTTTTATTTTCATTTGATCAATGTATGAGCAAATAACTCCTTCCAAGAATAGACCAACCACTAGTAAACAATTTAGAAACATATTTTCCCGCAGGTCATTTACTTTTGCTATAAACATGGATTAAATTCAAGAGGTATTTGAATTCAATATTCAATATTCAAATATTCAAATACTGTGTGCTAAGCATTTATAATAATAATAAAAAAATTCTCACCTTCATAATTATAATACAATAAACTACCTCTGTGCTGAGCTGTCAGTTCATTATAACTTCATACCAAAGTTATTTCTAAGCAACTAACTCGCACCATCTTTGGCAAGACATTGGCTTTCCTAAACTGAGAGAGTAACACCAATCCACTCTCAATCAGAGTGGATGAGAAGGGTCCACCATGAAAGTGTAATCAGTAGGAATACACTGGAAGTGTTCCCTCTGCGTTTTTGATTGACCACAGGGCAACACAACTCATAAAAAGAGAAGAAGTTGAGGATAATGAAAACAGAGCTGGACTTAAAGTCTAAATACCCAAGTTTGAATCTTGACCTCTCAAGATGTAAACTATGAAACTATGGACTGGTCACTCCAATCAGTTTCCTCCATTATCAAATAAGGATGACAATTAGAGCTGCATCCCCAAATGTTAATAAGAAACACATCAATAATATGTGTTCGAAGACCAAACATAGTGGTCTGTGCTCAAATTTTTGCTGAACCTGGACCTCAATCCTTTTGGCATTAAGCAATGAATACCTGTTCTGGCTTCCATGAATACCTTTTTACTTTATCATGCATAAGTTAGGAAGGAGCATGGATTACCTCTGATCTTTACCTCCTTCTTTACACTTTTCTGTACTTTAGTTTTTCCACAGTGATCATGTGTAACTTTTATAACTTAGAAAACATTCTTTATAAATAAAAATATGTGGGTGTATTTTAGAGGTTGGAGTTAGACTGGAGGCTTTGGATTCAGTGAATACACATGGGTTAAGAGCATTTTGAGATTAGTTTGAACTGACTGAAGGACTGGATGTCAGCAAGTTGGAACACTAAAATTGGTAAGGTCACAAGCTTGCTCCATTCTTATTATTTCTCTATGCTTTTAAACATAAGGAAAATTTTTGTCAATGTGCTCATTGTAGACATTCATAGTTAAAAACGTTAATTTATTGTCGGTTTATAGTAATCTAAAGGCCATTTATTGAGTACTCATTATGTCTTACTAGGTGTTTTTCAAACTAGCGTACCAACACTCTAAAAAAGGATTATTTTATCCCCATTTTATCTATGGGAAAATTCAAATAAACTAATTCATTGAAGGCTGTGGCCAATAAATGGTGCGTCAGGTACTACCATTAACCCAGTCTACTCTATTCCCTTGTACCTTTCTCTATATGGAGGCTAGAGAGCTAGTTTTCAGACTCCCTTGCAGCTCTAGTCCTACATATGATCTACATTTGGCCAAGCACAGACATACCAAGGTGAACACGAGCAGCAGATGGACAGCTAGGATTTTTGGCAAGCATGTGGTAGAGCCTATGGTTCTTCAAGGGCAGTGGTCAAGGAGGTTACATGTTCAGTTCATAGGAGTAATGAGCAGCAGGCAGAATTGGTAGCGAGGGACTTTTCTAGAGAAGTCCCTTGCAATTTTAGAGTGTTTCTGCTGGCTGCATTATTTCTATCTGCATAGCATGGAAACTTGTTTCCTGGGCCCGGAAAGTCTGCAAATTATCTAATACCTTGTAATAAAATGTTTTCTGTTTAAATTACCTTGGATGAATTCTGCTGTGTGCAACTAAAGGATGAGGCTGAACTAATGCATCTTTTAGATTCTATGCTTTCCCCATCACATCCATGCTTTTCCTCTCATTAGAAACTATCTTTTTGATAGAAATTGTCTAGGAAGGAAAAAAAAAAAACAAACCTGGATCTGGGCTTCCTAAGACCAAAGAGATGACTTGAATGCAACATGTCTATGACTAAGGAGGGTAAAGAACCAAAGAAGTTAAATAAAAGAAATTGCTTAAGGCAGGACTCTGGAAAGTATTAAATCAACAGAGATCTGAAAAAGCAGCAGAAAGTAGAACCCAAGTTTCAACTACTGTCAGAGAGAAGTTTAAAAGTATTTGGCCTCACATTCCAGAAGAGTTCAGGGGTAACATTGCTGTGAATAAAACATAGCAGTTTGACATGGACCAGATCACAGAAATTACACTAGGAATCCCATTCTAATGGTTCAAAAATTGCAGGCTATAAAAACATATAGTATAAGTCAAAGATTGACAAACTATGGTCCAAAACCAAAATCTGGCCCATTGGCTTTTTTTTATGAATAATTTTTTTTAAATAAATTTTATTGGGGAACATTGGGGGACAGTGTTTCTCCAGGGCCCATCAGCTCCAAGTAGTTGTCCTTCAATCTAGTTGTGGAGGATGCAGCTCAGCTCCAGTTGCCGTTTTCAATCTTTAGTTGCAGGGGGCGCAGCTCACCATCCCATGCGGGAATTGAACTAGCAACCTTGTTGTTGAGAGCTCATGCTCTCACCAACTGAGCCATCCGGGCACCCTGAACAAAGTCTTATTGGAACAAAGCCACCCATTCATTTACACATTGCCTATGGCTGATTTCACATCATAGAGTTGAGTAGTTGCCACAGAGACCATATAGCTCAGAAAGCATAAAATCTTTACTATCCAGCCCTTTACAGGAAAATTTGCTGGCCCTTAGTCTAGTAGGTTGGGAGGGCAAAGCCATTTGGAATTGATAAGTCAGTTTTATACATCTGTCAACAAAAGAGGGGACTAAGTAAACACATAAAGGACCAAGGGTGCTGCCTAAAAAGACGAAAACTTTTAATCCATTTGGTGGAAACAGTCTCCCAGAGTATTTAGTCTCCAGGTAGTCTTGTGTGGGGGGGTTAAGGATGAGGAACATCACAGGTGCTGCCGTAAGGAATTGCAGAGGTTGAAAGAGAAGACGCTATCGCCAGAAGCTGTAGATAATAAATAGGAAAGAGATTACACAAATAGAGGTGGAAAGTTGAGAAACTCAGGCGAAAGTGCCAGGAGTACTTAAGTGAGAAAGAAGTGGTGTGCCAAAGGAACAATAAGCAGCCCATCTGAGGCTTATTCCTCAGAGGCCAAGTCACCGTGAGCGATTCCTCTCTGAGCTCCTGCTATCACCAGGCACTACTTTGGGTCCTCAGAGGGTTTGCAGACTAGTGAAGGATAAAGGAGTAGCTTGTACTACCAGATGCAGTGAAGTGGCTGAGAAGCAGCCTTTGGGTCTGACAGCTGAGGGCGCCCTCGGCAATCCTTGTAATGGAGGTGGGCTCTGTGCAGCTCGGTGTCCTTTGGAAGAGTAAGAACTATTCTGAAAGTGGTCTCTGGGAATTTCAAATAATGAGAAGGAATAGTGCTCCAGAAGTGATTAAGATGAAAGGAAGAAGATGAAACAGTAGCTGGAAGGCGTAAACGGGTCTCGTGTTGCTTTCTGAAAGATGGGTGCTATGGCAGAAAACCCTTTTCATCATACAGAGATGTCAGCAGTGGCAACATTCTTTGTAATAGGATTTGACCTGTGGGTGAGCAGCTACCGTTGTCTCTGACGACCAGGAGATTTCTCTTCACTGTGTTTTGGAAAAACAGACAGGAATGCCAGCACTACTGAAAACCACTATAAATGCTACCCATACGGTGCCCGTGGCTACTTTATCCAAGGGTAATGAGAGGATGACCAGAACAAAAATACCCTGTGGCCTTTCTCAGCAGCAAATGGTAGGTGTGATGGAGTGAGCACAGAAGCAGAAGCGAGAGCCCATCCTGAGTGGGAAGAGCACAGCAAAAGGCAGTTGTTAAATACATCAACCAACTCGGGTCCACACGAGACCCTGTTGACAGAGCGGCACTAGCTCTCCCAGGATAAAATGAGAAGTCTGGTCAGATACTCGGCGTGGTAGTATATAAGCTGAAGAAGAGAAGGGAATCCTATAAGCTCCAACGTATGGGACTTCGAAAGAACCTTTTCTTTATCTTCTGGTCACATTTTTCATCACCTCTGGAGACTTGCAACTCAACCTTGAGGAAGTCACTTAACCTTTTAAAGTCCCATTTCCCATCAGTAAAACTGGGGTTGATCAAAACTGTGCCTTGCTCCTCAAAGGGTTTGCGCTACTGCTATCAAAATATCTTACAAAGAGGAAGTTACTCTTGTGGAAACTCAAGACTTAGGTGCTGAGTTTGGGCCATTGTCTCTGTCTCTAAGAAGCACTTTGGGAATTACCAAGAAGGAAGATTTAGATGCTTGTTGCACCCACCAGGAAAGGCAAAGAATGTCTGGTTTCTGCGAGAGCCTCAGACTGACATCTCTGCAGACTTGATTACAGAACTTCTTAGTAAAGCAAGGTGCGTGTGTGAAAGGCTGGTGGCTGGCAGGGAAGGTAGCACTTGTAGGACACTGGCTAAAGAGCATGGACTCTAGAGCCACACCACCTAGATCACAGAATCCCAGCTCCTCCACTTTCTACGGTGTGACTTTTTACAAATATATCAACCTCTCTGTCAGTTTCCTCACCTGTAAAGTATGGATACTAACCGCACATACGTCAGTAAGTTATATTAAAGACTAAAAGAAATAATGAATGTACAAACCCAGTGTCTGGCACACAGGAAGCAACCTAAAATGTTAGCTGCTGAGACTCTGATATTTTGATACTCATGGAGCCTCAAGACACTTGCTATGGGAAGGAGGTTAGAGGGGCTGACCTCACTTGAAAAAAACGGCAAAATAAATCCCGTGACTGTTAATTGTTTATTACTACTATGAGGCAGGCATGACACAGGTAACTGAAGCCCACAGAACATTGCTTAAGTCCATTTCACTGGACACTTTCAGCCTCTCCTGTATATTCCAACAAGCCTTGTAGAAAATATAAATATGCAGCACTATGCTTCTCCCTTCATTTCTAATCTTCTTCAAATCAAGAAGCAAAATGAAGAAGGGAAATGAAAAATAGTACCGGTCTTGGCAGTAGCATCCCTACACCGAGGAGTGGGGAGTTACATGGGGAGATCTTCCATTCATGGAACCATCTCGGCTGGCATCACAAAGGCTAGGACACCTGGGGCCCACAGAAGGAGCTGTGAGGGAAGAGGTGCTCAGAAGGAGCATGCTGACATCATCACTCAGGTGTGTGAGCAGCAGGAACCAGCTCTGGGTTGAGGACCAAAGCTTCTTGGTGGCTCAGACGTTACAGGAGGTCATATAACGTCATCACCAAACTCACTGAGTAAGGAATGTTGGGGAAAAAGGAAAGGAGCACACTGAAGAAGATCATCCTCAAAAATATACCTCAGACAGCCCAGAAATGAATACAAGGAACGCTGTTCCAATCAAGCGAACTATCTCCCCCTTGGCTCCAAAATGCTGCCAAGAAGTAAACCGGTGAAAACGCAGACGTCTCAGCTTATGCGGTTTAGCCATATCTTCCAAGAAGTACTATTCAAACACAGCCTTTGTTTTCTGTTGCAGTTATCTGACAAAGTCAAATACCATTTTCAAGACAATGAAAAAATAAAAACAATATTAGAAACCCTCCCAAAACTAAATTATACGGCCCACTCTCTCGATTTAGCAAACATCTTTCTTCCTGCTGTGTTGTCTTTTATTAAAATCTAATACTAATGTGGGGTTAATGTGACAGCCCTGAGTACACAGATGACGTTATGAAGGAAATAAGCTTTTATTACTTTTCCAAAGACAAAGCAATAACTTAGAATAACAGAACGATGTTAAACTTTCTACCAGTTTACACCCTCAAATTTTCCCTTTTTCGTTCTCCATATCACAGGGAAATTTTCTTTAAAAATGAAAACTCCATTTATGAGTTAACAATAGAGCAATAGCTAATAATAATAGTATATTTTTCGTGACAATATCTTCTAAATGTAGGGAAAACTGTCTTGAAATAGCTCCTAAATTTAAAACTGTACTTCTTATTTTTGAGTACATTGGGCTAATTTATACATTGTTTCACTGGGCTTCTTTTTACTCATTCCCCACAGCCAATTAGCCACCAAATTCTTTTTTATTTTTTTAACCTCCTGAGTATCTCTCAAATCTGTCATCTCCGTTCAGACCTCCTCATATTTCAGATGCTGTCACCCTTCTCAAATGCATCCTTCTAGCCATTGGATTGGGACCTTCATAAACTGCAAATTTAATCTCCTCCCTTCCCCGCTTAAAAGTGCCAACAACTTTATGTCACTTACAGAATAATGTCCCCACTCTCTGGCATGCCTCAATTTCATGTCCATCAACTCCTCAACCCCGCCCCCTCTCCTCCCCTCCGTCCCTATTCTCCACCCACCCACACACACCGCTAGCATAGCCATCACCCACCAACACCATTTTAACTCCAACAGTTGAAGAAAGCCTGTGGTTCTCTAATCCCACTATGCTGTTGTAATCTCTGCTCTTTTCACATTCTGCTTCTCAGTTACCCTCCCTTCTTGTTTATTGTATTTAACAAATCGTTTTATAACCCTTACCATGCGGCTAGGTCTTATTCAATGAGCTTATGAGTATTAACTTATTTAATCATTACAACCCTGCGAAACAGATACTATTATTTTCCTCATTTTGTAGATGAAGAAACCTCGGCACAAATCAGTTCAAAAACTTGAGCAAAGTTATACAGCTCGTAAATTGGTGGGAGGAGAAAGGAGACAAGATTCAAGCCCAGGCAGTCCAGCTGCTTAACCACACATTGCACTGCTTCCTTCTGCATCTTCAGTTCCTTGCTCTGTATCATCTCCTCTGCAAAGTCCTCTCTGACTACCAGTCTCAGTGGCTCATCAACCCCTCCTGTGCACCTTGTGAAGAGTCTTATTATATGATAACAATCTTCTTCTTCTCATTTTAGACCATAAGTTAGTAGAAGGCAGACGCCATAATTCATCATGGTATCCCAGCACAGGTGCTCAATACCTGGTTGATGAATGGCCCAATAAGGATGACAGATGGCCTTATTACATGTTTCATAGTTGTGTAAGAAGAAATTCAAAGAAAGTGGAACCGAAAGATTACTAGATTCTTTCAGCATTTAATATTTCCACTTAATATTCTATCTAAGCCATACATTGTAAGGAAAACCGGCATGCGTGCCCCTCCCCTGCCCTATACCCATTCTCAGTAGCTCTTTTACATAGGCTAGCACTGCCCAATAGAATGTTCTGAGGACCTAGAAATGACCTATATCCGCACTGTCCACAGCATAGCCACTGGCCAGCCACATGTGGCTGTTAAGCACTTGACTGAAGAGACTTGAGGAACTGAATTTTGAATTTAATTTTAATTATTTTTAAATTTAAATAGTCACATGTAGCTAGTGGCTACCATATTGGACCATGTGTATCTGGACCATTGGCAAATCATAAAGTGGCAGAGAACAGAGCAGTGATGGGAAACAGGAGTGGGAAGCAGGAAGGAATACTCAAAGAACATTCAGTGCGAGCATGACCAACCTGCCCAGTTTGCCTGGGACAGGAGTTTCATGGGTTGTTCAGTGCTAAAAATGTGATAGTCCCAGGAGAAGTGAGCAGCGAGTCAACTCGGTGCCTAGAAGGATCTAAGTGAAGATTCCACACAAGAACTAAAGAATTTGAAGCAGGTAGGAGAGTAGGAGAAAGATTGAGCTTGGGACAAGCTGGAGATAAAAACATATGATGGGTGGGAAGAAGGTTGTTATCTTGGAAACCCTACACTTTTCAGAGTTTCATGAATCTACAGATTCCAGCACCCAGATTCTAGTGTAGAGATTTTCAAAAACTGTGTATAACTTGCTTTTATACCTGTTCTTTTTCAAATACACGTGCTTTATTTTACTCGTCTGTCTCTTAGCTCAGGAAGTCAAGATGACGGCCTACTCAACTCTCTTTGATCTGTCATTTAAATTTCCATTCTCATCCCATAATCTGTTAATCTTCCCAGTATCTCAGTGCAAGGCTAAATTAAATTCCCATATTGAATCCCAACATGAAAGGCATTTCTTCACAAGCAGCTCAATATAATGTTCTTCTAAATGACATTTAAAATGTTCAGCTCAGTAACGGAATGATAAAGAAGGGCACCCGGTGTTAGTACACATTGGTAAAAAGAACATTTTTTTATTAAATCAGAAACCGAAAAGATAGAACAAGATAATTAAAAAAGAAAAAGTTTATTCCTGCTAGACTGCCACAGGAGTATCATGACTCAAAATGTAATAGTCACTGAATTCCTGCAGGAATCTACCTTCTTAAAAAGACATCAGACATCAAAGTCTGAGTCATGCCACATTAACCACCAATGGCCAAAGAAAAGTTTGAATGTCACTGGAAAAGTTAAATATTAGACTTTCCCTGAAACATTCAAACTCAGAGAAATAGGTATTACAGTTGTCATACCAACTTGTGTGCATTCTTTATAGGCATCCAGACAGATCTTTGCACCACCCCCCTTCTGTTGCTATGGTGACCCAAATAAATTTTCTTCTGAGATGCGGTTCTCTCAGACGCCTGTGCACCAGGCCAAGCAGGCAGGCAGGATAGCAAACAACACACTGGCCCGGAACATTCTCACACTCTCCAAGCAGCCACAAGGAGCTAGTCCTCCACACATCACACCCTACGTCAGCATTTTCAAAACTGCAATCCCATTAGATTGAGAAAAAAAATATTCCAAGCTTTGGTATTTCTTTTAACAAACAAGACGAATCTTTGCAAAAGGCAAAAAGTAAGAAGCTGAAAGTAAGAAATTCTAACATCCACTTCATCACCCTTATGTTCACCAATAAAACCAGAATGAAAGTCCACCCTTCAAAGCAATTTCGATACTCTTTTTCTGGAATGGCCATCAGAGCTGTCGTCGTATTACCCTTGATGTCCTAACTGTCATCAAAATGTCTTCCTTTCAATATTTCCTTTATCTTCGGGTAAAGAAAGAAGTCATTGGGGGCCAGATCAGGTGACTAGGGAGGGTGTTCCAATACAGTTATTTGTTTACCGGCTAAAAACTCCCTCACAGACAGTGCCTTGTGAGCTGGTGCATTGTCATGATGCAAGAGCCATGAATTGTTGGCAAAAAGTTCAAGTCATCTAACTTTTTCACGCAGCCTTTTCAGCACTTCCAGATATAAACTTGGTTAACTGTTTGTCCAGTTGGTACAAATTCATAATGAATAATTTCTGAGGTATCAAAAAAGGTTAGCAACATTGTTGCAACAAGTTTAGGTCTAATATATGAGGTCTAATTATCAGACCTCATATATGTAACAGACGACAAATAGATGCTACCTACATGCCCTAAAATTCCAAGTCTGTTAATTTTACCTGAAGATGTATAACATTTTGACCCCAAACTAATACAAAGCACATAAAAAAGGTGAGTTGGGCATTCTACTGAGGGGCTACTAATGATAATAGCTCACATGCATTAATACTCTCTGCCTCACCACAATGCTATGAAGGTTGTTACACCCATTTTTCAGATGGTGAAACTGAGCCACAGAGGGATTAAATCACTTGACAAAAGTCACACAGCCAGGAATTAGCACTGGTGTTTAAATCTTTACTCAATTGTCAGGGCTTGTTAGCCCCATGCTCTATTGTTCCTGAAGGTCCCCAATGCACTTGGATGAACCAAACCTCGACTAGAGGCTCTCCATTTTCAAATGTCTCTATACACTATTATATCACTATATATCTTCCACCTCTCGATACACGCACACACAACACACACACACACACACACACACACACACACACACACACTCCATCCCTCTCTCCCATCTCCGTCTCCATCTCCATCTCCATCTCCATCTCCATCTCCATCTCCATCTCCATCTCCACCTCATTCTCCCATTGCTCCGAGACTACAGTATCAATGGCCAGATGTTTTCTGGGGAGTTTAGCATTGCTAGAACAAGACACAACTTCTCTACCAACTTTGTGGTCCAGGACAGAGTTGAAACTCTCAGGAGCCAGAGACCACAGGCCACCAGAAGTTTTCACTGAGCCCAGGGGAGCAGCCAGAGGCAACCACTGTCCTGAAGGAATGACTCTGACAGTGATGGCGAGACGAGGAAGACAAAAAGCAGCATGTCTACATTTCTGTGCTATGGTTTCCCCAGAAGTGGGAAGAAAGAGTGGATTTGCTGCTCCCACGCATGTACCCAGCAACTTCAACCAGACCTTAAGGAGAGAGTGATTCAACCCCAGGTTTGCATAAAGCAGAATGGAAAGCTTTGAGCAAACAATACGTGAAGTGAGATTAGAGAGATTCAAAGAGAAAGAGCCGAGCAAACAGGACAGAGGGAGCAAGCCAATAATACATAGCTAGTCACTTTGGTGCCCCCAGGCTCTGGGCTCCCACAGTGAACCCCACAGGCTCACCTTCCTCCCTTGCTCATCTAGCTCCTTAGCGCTGGGCTCTCTCCTTTCTCTCCACTACAGGCTTAAAGCAAGTTTGGTATTTTGAGGGTCAGCGTGGGTATTTTTCAGTGATTTTTGAATACTACTGACCTTTTTCTTATAAACCAGTGTCTTTCCCTTATTAGGATTTCAAAACTATATATGTTGAAGGGCCTTTGGTCTCGAATTGCTAGTTGGATTTCTAATGACTGTCAGTGCAAATGGGACTGAGGGTGAAGAAATTTGCCTTAAAGGCAGCTAACTTTTGGAGGGGAATACATCTACTCAATATATCAAGGGATACCTGTTTTGGACATCAAAGGGGTTGCAAACATTCATATTCTTCCCCAAAAGACAGCTGGGAATCTTATATGCAGAGTCTTAGCATGACTCGCTTGTTAGAGTTTGCCGCCGGCGGAACAAAATGTCTCATCAACAAGACTTGGGGTTTTGGGTAACTGCCTCTTAAGTAGATTCAGATCTTAACCTGGATTTCGTATTTTCTTCCTTCATTTCAAATGATTTAATTTCTCAAGAATTAAATTATATTTTTAGTGTTCTCCTAAATTAAATGAAGAGTAAACAAAAAGGCCTTAGACAAAAACTGAGTAATTTTATTAGGAATATGATAAATATGATAGGTTGCAGGAGCCTGAAAAAAATCCCATTATATGCAATTAAAGAGCTACATTAATATAATTGTAGACTTCCTAGCATTTTAGCCGCGCACATACAGTATTTACAGATAATTGCAGAGTAAGGGGGAAAATGCAAGCTGTGAATCCAGCATGCACGTGACTCACGTTGTCAAATTAAAACCTGGCTGGGTTTCTCCTTGAGTTATTATCTCTAAAATGCTTAATTTTTATCTTTCCAAGATGGGAAAATGCACAGGCATGCAAATGAAATGTTCCCTGTTAAAAGCCATCCATAGCAAAAGGAAGTTGCCGATGCTATTAAAACATAGTAAGAGTCATTTGGATCATACTAATTCCAAATTTGTAACTCTGACTAGAACTTGACTGGACAAAGAATTCTAGAGTGAACTAATATTGTAAGCAGTATGAAGCAAGGATGGGTAACTTACTTTTACGTTTGTGAGATCTCTGATATAACCATTGTTTGCATAAAAATGATGCTAAAATTACAAAAAAGCCAATGAGAGACATGAAGATATCACAGAACAAGTGCTCAACTAGGCTGAAAGAAATCTGAGTTCCTACTCTACTCTGTTGGCAATCAATTAAACTCTCTAGATCTGTTTCCTCAATTTTAAAACTCAATGGTTGATTTAAATAAGCCACAAATCTCCTCGATCTCTAGAAATTAAGATGTTACCTAATTTTTGAAGTAGTCCCTGTACAACAAATACTTTTCAGCTATCAGGCTGAATTACCAACCTGAATTTAGAAACAATTCTATATTTTTTTAAATAGCTAAACTCTTTATTAATTTCATTAATTTCACCTACCCTCAGATATGTTGTGGGCATAACACAGGCCAGATACCTTTGATGTAAAGTGGTCCCCCCTTCTCCACAGGGGATATGTTTCAAGACCCCCAGTGGATGCCTGAAACCATGGATAGTACCGAATCTTACATATATTATGTTTTTTCCTATACATACATATCTCTGATAAAGTTTAACTCAAAAATTAGGCACAGTAAGAGATCAAAACAATAAGTGATTATAAAATAGGGTAATTATAACAATATAACATAACAAAAGTTATGTGAATGTGGCATTATTACATAAAATAAGGGTTACTTGAGCACAAACACTGCAATGTCAGTCTGAAAATCGAGACAGCTACAAAGTGACTAACATGTGGGTAGCTTTGGGCAGACAGCATATACAGTGTGGATACATTGGACAATGGGATGATTCATATCTCAGACACGATGGAGCAGGATGGTACAAGATTTCATCACACTTCTCAGAATGGTGCACAATTTAAACTTATGAATTGCTTGTTTATGGACTTTTTCATTTAGTATTTCTGGGCCTCAGTGGATTGTGGATACCTGAAACTATGGAAGTGAAACTGTGGATAAGGAAGGAGTACTGCACAGAGAGTTACGATAGTGATTCCACATATACTGCAGACATGCAGTATCAGTATACTCCATTGGGGGGGGAAATACCAAATGGAGTTTGTGCAAGGCAAATTTTACATTAAAAGAGGTTGTCAGCATTTTAAAGTTCTTTAGCTTAAATATGGGTCTATGACCATGGTCATGATGACAGCAGTCATCATCCTAAAGTCTCTCTTGAGTACCGGGGACTACAATGAGTGCAGTGGGGCCTTAATCCTCAGGAGCTACCCACAGAGAAGGTACTATAACTATCTCTATTTTACAGATGCATAAAGTAAGCTTTGGGAAACCTGGGCAACTTACCCAAAGCCACCCAACTAGCACATGCAGGAGCTAGGACTTGAACTCTGATCAGCTCTAAAGCTAAAGCAATGCACAAACTGGTTTGCACTTGGACTCAAAAAGAAATGTTATTTCCTTCTTCCCACTGCCCTCCAACCATTAAAGAGGTCAGAGGGAAGTGGATATATAATAAACACCCTCTATCTAATTTCCCCTGCCGAATTCGTGAAGAATAAGTAACCAATACAGCCATCTTCCCCACTCCTGTCCCTATATGATGGAAAACAAATGTTCTTGCTAAAGGGTTTAGATGGAAGCTATCAACAGAAATGAAATCTCAAATGATAGCTGCCCAGAATCACACAGCAATACATTATCACTCACATAGTTCATGGAACATTCATTTTCTTTAACATCAAGTTTCACTTTGCAGGAAGCAAGTTGTGTTATAAAACTGCAGGGAAAATAAAAGAAGAAGAAGAAGAAGAAAAAAAAAGAAAAGAAAAGAAAAAGAAAAAAAAGTCCAAAAATGTTGATATGATTGTCTATCTAGCGGAAGGGAGACAATTTGCAGCAAAATAATTGGTACATTTTCCCACTGCATTATATTTCTCAAAACATGTTACTGTGGGAGGAGATTAGCTTCCCCTTTCTTCAGGAAGAAAATGACTTGTCTCCTATAGTGAATAGAACTGTCATTCTGAGAGCTGACAAATGCTAACAACCTTTGGAGGTACAGTGTGCAAGCATCTAAAAAACAAATAAAATAAAACAAAGACTGCAGTAAGCAAAGTAGGAAAGGTCATGAAAGGAAATAAAAGGGTATAACCCTTACATATAAAAAAAAATATTGGAAATCTGCTTAATGTTAGAAATAACAGAGTCATATAGTAGAATGAAAGAAAACAAATAAATCATCCTAAATTAAAATCACTTCAATTAGTTTACGTTTTTATGTTAGGCTCCATAGCACCAAATTAAATGTAAAAAATTCTATTCTGTTTTGCTAAAAATGAAGTTGCACTATGAAGACAATTAATAGAGCCGGGCACAGATGTTCAAAATAATAATGTTCAGAGCCAGAGATGCGATCATTGGTTGAGGTAGCACCCACTCTTACTCCTCATGGTCCTGGTGGGATAAGAATAAGATTGGTGACAGAGGAAAACAAACACGAGACCATAGGACGATGCTAGGTAAGAGTTCCTGGGAGGCCATTATGGCAGACCTGAATGAGATTTTGGCAGAGGGTTGCAGTCAAGAGAAGTTTCTAGTCAATCCTGGTCTCCCTTTTCCCTGTCAGAAAAGTCTCTCAAATAATGACATTTTTATGGCAGTATTTGGCTTTTGCTTTTCTTTTTTTTCAGCAAATAAAAATCTGCAATGACAAAACTAGAATTTTTGTCTGTCAAGCCAGAATATTTACCTTCTTGTTACCCTAAGAATATTCCCAAGTACTAATCGTAAAATTGAGCATTGCGGCTAAAAACCAAAGCGTACCTTAGAAAAGGGCTCTTCGAACAACGGCATGCACTGTTCTGTAGTTCACAGACATGAGATGTTAGAGGTGGCAGGGTCTTCAACAGAGTTCCTGAAGGTGTGTGTAAGAAGTTCCGTTCTTCACAAATAACCATAATAGTAATATACAACCATTGTGTATCGAGCACTTACTATGTGCCCTGCACTGGACTAAGTACTGGACATATAGGAAGTTTTCTGCTCTTCACAATTCTATGAAATGTACTATTAGTGTTCTTATTTTGAAGATGAAAAAAAACAGGATTAGAGCATGAATGCTTACTCAAGGTGCTGCTCATAAGTGATCAAGTCTAGATTTGGTATTTTTTTTTTTTTATTGGAATCTAGACATTGTGAATTTTACATTGTTGGATGCTTTTGTATCCTTTTCTTGAGCTGTGCTCTGGAAGGTAGTGAAGTTACTAGGAAACAATTTGATACTTTCAGGTCCTGCTTTTAAACTTTGCTAGGCAGGACCAGAGTAGTTAAGTCAGGGCTAAGTACTCTCCATTACTGAGGCAAAATTCTTCAGATGCCCCATGAATTATGAGGTTTTATGGTCTGGCGGCTGGAGACAGGCGGTGGTCCCAGACCTGTGCGAGCTCCTAGTATTATCCCTCCAGTCCTTTCAGGTGGCTCTTTCCCCAGCTTTCGTAGTTTCCTCCCATGTGTGCTGATCAGTATTCAGCCAAAGACTCAAGGGAGACCTTCTGATGATATCCAGAGCTCTCTGTCCGGGTAGCTCTCTTCACTCCAATGCTCTGCCCTGTAAATTCTGACCCTGACCTCCTCGGACTTTTAGCTCCATCTTCTCAACTCAGGGACACTGCTGTGTTCTATGGGTTCTCCTTCCCTGCACCTCACCCTGGAAACTGTCTCCAGGCAACTGCAGGATTCATCTTATGAGTTTCCCATATCTCAGGGACCACTGTCCTTCATGGCATGATGTCCAATGTCTTAAAAAAATGGCCCGATCTTGCATGTTCTGACATGTTGCCTGATCTTCTCACTGTTAAAGAAAGGAAGGTAAATCTAGTCCTGATCACTATACCTTGGCCAGAAGCAGATGTCCTCACGTTCAGATTTGAAGCTAAGCAGTCAAGTTTCAAAACTTGAGACCACAGGTGCTAAGCTAATTTTTATGAAGTCATTGGGACCAGAGAGTTAAATAAAGAACTGAAGAACATACCATAAAAACAAAATCTCCTACCTTATGATGTATTTTTTTTCCTAAAATACTATTATTTGTACAGTGATATTAGAAAGGGGCAGGAGAAATAGATTCAGATCCTTGGTGGGTTAAATATTTTTCACCTATGCTCAATTATCAGATTTTCCTCTGAAGGAATGCTCACGTTTTCTGGGAGCATTAGTCCTGGAAAATCACCCACAGAAATGTTAGGAAAATTGCAGGCAGCATTCTTTATGTTCATGAATCTCACATATAGTACCCACATAGAGTGTGACTGGGGTGGGGTTTACTGATGTCTCTGAACATCAGAGGAAATCTGAGCTTCGCAGACATATCTCACTTTATCCAACAGATCTGTTGCTACAGAATTGTGTTTAAATCAAATTTGAGTAAATGGAATGGTTTCAAATGCATCAGTGAAGCTTGCTGTTTAAAACAATAGTAGTCTCTTTTGGGAACTGAGCCAAAGCTTCCTTAGTCTTCATGGGAGGCTATGTATAACAGCATAGTGGTTAAGGGCACAGGCTTAGGAAACTGGCGGGCCGCCAGGTTCCTACACGACCTTGGCCAAGGCATTGAACTCATCAAAGCCTCAGATTCTTCTTCTATAAAATGAGGATGATAATACCTACCTCTTGGATTGTTGGGGTGAGCGCATCCCCATAAAGTACTTAGTGAAAGTCAGATGCTGATTACCAAATAAATTTAACTATCATTAGCTGTCTTATATAGAACAAATGCAAATTCATATAATCAGAGAAAAAGAGAAGAAAGATGTTGTCATCTCTAGTTAAAAGTCTTTGCGGGCCGGCCCGGTGGCTCAGGCGGTTGGAGCTCTGGCTCCTAACTCTGAAGCCTGCCGGTTCGATTCCCACATGGGCCAGTGGGCTCTCAACCACAAGGTTGCCAGTTCAATTCCTCAAGTCCCACAAGGGATGGTGGGCTCTGCCCCTGCAACTAAGATTGAACACGACACCTTGAACTGAGCTGCCGCTGAGCTCCCGGATGGCTCAGTTGGTTGGAGCATGTCCTCTCAACCACAAGGTTGCCGGTTCGACTCCTGAAAGGGATGGTGGGCTGTGCCCCCTGCAACTAGAAAAAACGGCAACTTGGACCTGGAGCTGAGCTGCGCCCTCCGCAACTAAGACTGAAAGGACAACAACTTGACTTGGAAAAAAAAAAAAGGCCTGGAAGTACACACTGTTCCCCAATAAAGTCCTGTTCCCCTTCCCCAATTGAAAAAAAAAAAGTCTTTGCAAGCATATGCTAAGTTTTACTCTAATTTTAAATACCAGGGGTGCCAAAGAAATGTATACACATGATTTGTAGTCAACTTTTGTTATTGGTATATATTAAGCATTACGATTTTAATACAGTTTTTTCCTTTCTTAAAATGCGTATATATATTTTTTGGCACCCTCTGTAGTTAGACGACCCAGCAATTTCTTAGAAGAGTTTTATAATTAAAATAGCTCACTCCGATATCACTGTCTTTATATTTTCATTTATTTAATGTCATTCACTAATACTTACGCATCATGGTACTAATTCTGCAGGGTTTACACTCTTTGGATATTATTAGATAACTACCTCAGCACACCACACTCCTTTAGTTACCATTTCCATCAACTACACTTATTTCTTTTATTTATTCATTTTCATGTTTCTAACTTACATAAATCAAGTCCTTTAATATTAAACATTCCTATCACTTTCCAGAAACACAATTTTTAAAATATGATAGATAATTCAGATAATGTCTCCCTCAGAATCATAGGAAAAGGAAAATTTTAACGTCCTTTTCAGTCTGTTGTTTCTAATTCACATCCAAGCATACTTACTTGGACAGCCATACCGTACTTCAGACTAGGCATTTATATCAGTCCATGAAACCAGGTTAGCCCTAAATGAATTGACCCAGTAAGCTTACATGGATAAGTGTATTTTTTATCATTTTTTCCGTAACTTTTCCTTAGGATCTCCCAATGCATCTGTGTTTGAGAATGAATTCTAAGTATATTTAGGTTTGACTCTATTTTAATTTGCTAACTCTGGCAATCCTTAATATGTTTGTAACAGGCATATGTTTGTAGATTCACAAAGTCTAGAAAAGGCTACATGTGAACATAACTGTGCAAGTGGGTAGAATATTTAAAATCCTAAAGGTTGTCAATGGTATAAAATATGAATATTTATGATATCTGAACACATCTTAGTATAATTTCTCTTTCCCTGGTGAGTCCAACAAGTTTCAAGGCAACACAAATGTAAAACGTCACCAACTTATTTAAATACAGCCTCTAAATCAAACACTAAGATGGCGATTGAAGGCAAACTTCATCCTCATTTCTGAAATATCATCATCAGACGCATTGTTCTTTTATGTTAGCTTTTTGTAGCATCGAGCAGATAGCAAGAGGTCCACACCAAAGCCAATTTCAATTAATTCAAGATGGAAAATTTCATGTGACACTATCAAACACTTTACCAAAATTGAGATAGATTGCATCTACAATTTCACATTACTTTTATCTACTGATCTTGTAGCTCTATCAAAAAAAGCAATCAAGTTTTTCTGGCATGATTTACTCTTCTTAAATTTCTATTTTGTAATGTCCATTATCATTATAGGTTTCATCAATGCTTGCAGATTTTCTATTAATGTTCATTCTATTCTTTCAGTATAGACTTACCTTGCTTTGGCTAGATAATTATGTCAGTTTGTTCATTTTCTTAAAGAACAACAATAATTATTATCATTAGGGTAATGCTGAAGAAATTACTCCTCATATTTGGGTGGATAAATGGAGTCAAATCAATTCTACAATACTTATTGCACATTTACTAATTACTTATTACTCCACCAGTGTAGGAGAGACAGATTAGAAGAAGAAAACTTTCCTCTGAAAGCCATTGATCTCCTAGAGAGGATAAAATACAGACTAATGGGAATTGTGCATTCATTCGTACCCAGTGTTCTGCATACTCTAGCAGGCTAAATAAATAATTAAGTAAGTAATTAATTATTTTATTATTAAAATTCAAGTTTTCACACCTAATGTTCAGAGGTTTTGCTTCAGCATTTGTATTTTTAACAAGTGCCCCCAGGTGACTTCCGGTATCAGCATTTCTTGAACTACACTTGAGAAAAACTGATAAGGACAAAGCATGAGAGGACCAGGATAGAGTTCAGCTATTATAGGTCAATATCGTACAACAAGGCTTTCCAACAAAATCAGGATTTTAAGGATAACAGCCTAGCAGAGTCCTTATAGTATTACCTGTATTTGCGGTGCTAGAACTGTTTTGAAATATACTTGATTCATAAAGGTGGACACTTTCATATACCACGATCTTCTGTAATTTGGCCGAACGAATTAAGCAATGCAGGAAACATCAATAACTTACCCCCACAAAAATAAGCACATCTCCTTGTAAAAGAAGATAAACTAAATTTAACACTGAGAATAATTTATCTGGGTTTCTTTCACATGTACACATTGGATACACTCCAGAAGTTAGGAATGTATCAGGTTTTTTTAGTGATGCTCCAGAAAGCAATACTTAGACAGCCTTTCAGAGTCACCAGGAGATTTTATCCCATAAGTAAGCCTTGCAATACTTCTGTGAAAGCTTGTAGTGTTAAATATGATCGCTTTAGATTGGTACGGTATCAAAAATTATTATTTGAACACGCATAACTTCCTTTCTTCAAATATCTCAGATTGGTCTACTGTCTTATTTCAGTCCTTGTATTATCCACGTAAAACCAGCATATCAGTCAGGGTCCAACCAGGAAAACAGTATTCAAAACAGAGGGAATTTAATATGGGAGGGATTCTGTTGAACAGATGATGAAAGAGATGAATAACCAAAGGGGACAGTAAAGCAACTGAGAGATTAGCAACACAAAAAGTCTCTTCCTCTAAACCCGATGGAGGAGGTTGTGTTTGTGTTTCTGCCACTCAGAGGAGGGATCACCTAACTAAAGCCAAAATTATGGGGGCTCCGCTGGAGTGACTAGAATAATGGAGAAGCAGCAGCCCAGGCAGAAAGAGGAGGAAAGAAGTACCTTGTCTCTCCTTTCTCCCCACCCCCAATCTCCTGCAAGTGCCTCCCACAGCTGAACCCAGCAAAATGCCAGCTGACACACGTCCTTTGAAAACAGTCAAGTCTCTGCTCCTCAGAGTAGAGCAGGAAAAGGGGGGAAATGGGTTCAGAAAACAAATAAGCCAAGGAAAATCTAGAAACGGTGGTGGTAATGGTGGTGGTGGTAATGATGATGATTATTTTTACAGTATTCCTTTAAAACAGAGAAGCTGAGTTTGCACAAGGAATTTGAAATTTTTATAGATTCTCAATCCAATGCTTTACTTATGCAAAAATTCCTGCTGCTTCCATATATACATTTTATCCTCTCATTCTTCACCACTCTAAAATCTAAAGCTTGAATAAGCTTCATTATTCTTTTTATAATATTACCAAAAGCAAATTCTCCCTACTCATCTCTTTTACCTATATGACAGAAGATATTTTTATATTGTTTCTGGTATCTTTTTAATTGCCCAAACATCTTTATATATTTTTTAAAATGTACATTTCTAATCTGGTAAATCTGGTATTTAAACCATTTAGCTACCATAATTTTGTTCCTATCTGCACTCATTAATGGAAGTTTTGTATCTGGTAATTTCTATTCCCTAGGCAGAAGGCTATATATTAGTTCCTTTAGCCCGTTTATGTAGTAAAAAGGATGTGCTCGGAACAAAGTTGGCTATTTCCCTCCCCATTCCCCACAGAAAATTAATCATATTAATTAAGAACTGCACAGAGCTTTCTGCTTAGCAAAGTGCATTGCATACCACTTTGTGTGTATCTGTGTGTTTCTCTGTGTACATATGTATAAATAGAATAAACATAATGGCTTCAAAAATGAGAAACAAAACAACACAATTGTAGGACCCAGTATTGCCACCCACGTATTTATGTATATATACATAAATGCAACACATAAATGATTTAACAATTACATAATCATGTCCTCAGAACATATAACTCTCTTTTACCACAACCAGTTACCCAAAGTTCACAGATTATACTTCAGTTGACCCTCACTTCTCCTTAATAACCAATTTCTAGTCTCATCAGGCGATTCAACAACCCCATGTTCAATTTGGGCTTCATGATTTTTCTAGTCTACTTTCACCCACAGTCCAGTAAGCATGACTTCTCTCCATTCCCCCATGCCCATTTAAGTCCGTCTCCTTCATGTAATTTACCACGATGGGCCAGCCCAGAGGGATCCCTCTCCTTCCTCAAAACCATTGAAGGTTCGGAGCACGGCTTAATTGTTGATTCATTATTTGAGAATGTGCTTTGTATCCTCCAAAGTCCTTTAAATTCTTGAGGACAGGGCCTGTAGTTTAAATTCCATAATATTGTTAAGTAAAGCAACTACCCTAAACATATTTACTGAATACCACCAAAGTTTCATAATCAGTCCTGGAAAGGTGTTTTTGAAGTCAACAAAAGGTGATGGGAAAAAGGCAAAAAGGAATGATGGTATAGTGCAACATGTAGACTAGATGAGAAACCAGGGACCTAGAAGGAAGCAGAAATAAATCAAATTCAAGTATGTAGCAGTAGATTGCCTTTAAAGGAATTTATCATACATTTCAGGGAAATTTCCAAGACGATTTTTTTCCCCTTTGGAAAAAAAAATCATATTTTTATTTGCACTGATTAAATTTATTTTGTTTTAGCCAGCAATATATTTTTGCTGCCTTTCACATCTTGAAAAGCAACACTGAAGAATTTCATTTCATAGTCACTCTTCATTATCTGTCTTCTACCCTGTCTTAATTCAGTTTCATCAGGAGGATCAAATCTAAAGCCCATCTGTAGCTCTGATTAGGTGTTCACTAAATGTGATTTCAAAGCTCAACTCTCACGATATCATCATTTTCGCATCCTCCTGAAGGTCAACGGGGATTACACCAGTGACAATTAACATGGCTTCCCCTCAAGGTGCCCTCTCCCCCACCCACCTGGACCTTATCATTCTGCTCTATCTCCTCATTTAAACCTCTCAACACCAATATGTCTTCAACTTAAAAATCAATTTTCTCCGTTTCAGTTTCTTTTTCACAGTTGCTTCTTCATTTAATCTTCAGGGTCATCTCAATTCCCATAAATCTAAACATAGCAATCAAATGTCTCCTCTCTTTAAAATATCTCTCCACAGGTGGGGCACAAATCCCCCCTCCTGATTGATTGGGCAATTTAAAAGAAAAATGGTGAACGGAGGAAATTATATCTCCAGAGAAAGGCCATTTTATCAGAAACATGGGGTTGGAAGGGCAGCTTTTGTTTTTGTTATTGAAAGGGCTTATGTTTTAATCTCTGCTTTAAGAAAGGTTTTTCTTGGGGAAAAACAATGTTGCCGTTTATGAATGTGATCTAAAATCAAGGTTTTGATTACCCACTACAAATGTTTGTTTACTGAAATGAGAAGACTCCTACTAAACCGAAGTGGGCTTAGTCTTCCCCCCATATAGATCGCTTAAAATGTCTGCAGTAGTCTTCAGACGAGGGTTCTCTGTTTCACGCTCGCTCATTTTTTTTTACTAAATGAATACTCATTGGGCACTTATGATCAGCAAGGCATTGAGCTAGGTGCTTTAGGGCCAATTGGGATTAATATGACACAGCCCCTGTCAGCGGCTGAGATGTGACAGGCATGGATATAAGTAGCCATAAAGAAAGGCAAGTAGTCTACTTCATTTATTGATTCAACAACTATTCATTGAGTGTTTTCTCTGCCAGGCACTAAGGATACAACAGTGAGAAAAACAGGCAACTTCCCTTCCCTTCAGGAGCTTCCAGTCTTGCAAGTGGGTGACAAACATTAATAGAATGATCAGACTAATGACTATGTTATCATGAGACACTAGGTAAGTGCTCTGAAGGCAGCATATATCAAAGATACAGACTCAGCAATCAGAGATGTGATTCTAAGGTTTCAGAATGGATAGGAGTTGACAAGGCTGAGAGGCTGGGGAAGAACACTCCAGACAAGGCTTCTCATGAACTGTTTTATTTAATCCTCAGGAATCCCTGAAATGAGTACTATTATCCTTTTTACACAAGTGAGAAACTGAGACTCAGAAAAGTTAAGTAACTTGACAAAGAGGAAGATAGTCTTTCTTTCTGGACTTTGAAGTCCAGAAAAGACTTCAAGTAAAGAAAAATTGCTGTGAGAGTTTTCAGATGGAGAAATCCTTTAGGGAGGAGAAGATACATCCTAGAGTGGATAGAGCACTAATACTGGCCTTCACTAAGGTAGGACTTCATCAAGAACAGACAGTGGGGAGAAGATTCTAAGCCAGAGAAGACAAAGAGGCAGGCCAGGATGATCAGGGTTCAGGAAGAAAGGAACACCATCATTTACTTAGGTAGATGTAAGAATGCAGAGAAGAGGCTGGAAACGGAAGGAGACTGAAACGTAAACGTTTCCACCTATCTGGGCTATAAATGGTTTGGATTTTTTCTAAGCATGCAATCAACGGAAAACCACTGAAGGCTTCAGAATAGGCCCATCATATGACTGAAGTCATGTTTTAAGGATATCAGTCTGAACTTGGGATATCAATTTGCCATTCCTGGCAGCAGGAATGGAAAAGAAAGATATAGATGCATGCAATAGTGACAGAAGTAGATCTAACAAAATGAATCTTTAAAGCAGGTTTTAGATATTTAGAAGCTGTAAAGAAATTTTATTTTGACAAAGAAGGAGACAGAAACTTTATCTATCTATCTATCTATCTATCTATTGAGAAATACCTACTAGACCCCATGTTAGGAGCATCTCATGAACTGTTTTATTTAATCCCCAGAAATCCATGAAATGGGTATTATTATTCTTTTTATACAAGTGAGAAACTGAGGCTTAGAGAAGTTAAGTAACTTGTCAAAGAGAAAGATAGGAAGTTATGGAACCCAGATCCGACTTTAAGATCAGCTTGTTTTACTTCAAGACAAAAATAGCACTCTAAGGCTTTTCTTCTTTCCTAGCTTGCAATTTTTACACTGTTCTCCATTCCTCAGAATCTATTGACATTCAAAACAGATTCTCAGTGCTCTGCAAACCTCTGATTGAATAGGGAAAATTCCCAAAGGGTCACCCAGACAATGTCACACATATTTATCTCTGGGATAAGAGAGAGAAAATCTTCAATAAAACATACAATTGGAAGAGTGGGGTAAAATAATTCATTTCAGAGATGCCTGGTCCATCTCTCCCTGAAATTTCAATGGCAGGGTGTTTGAAGAACTTGAAAACCAGTTAGTGGATTCAGTATACTAACTTTCACTTTCTTGTTTTTATTTTCCCTATAGGGATCAAAGGGTGAATATCTCTTGTCAAAGCTCATAACTCCTTAATTACTTAATTATTAACAGTGAAAATCTGATTTTCAAACTTGTTTAATGGTCATGTAATAAACCAACAGGAGACAACTGTTGATACTGCAGCTCTGGTCTCCAAAGAGGTGTGTGAACTTACAGTTACTGTTATTTAAAAAATGGAAATTAAAAAAACCATGACTATAATATTGCCTGGGATCCCCAGTTACCCACTGAACAGGGAAAATGTCTTTTAGACTTGCATTGGGTCAAGGGGGAGATTGTTACATATCGAATTTTTTTCCCCAATCAGTCTTTGTCATAGCAGGTAAACATAAAGTTGATTATTAGGCAGAGAAAACAAAATGAACCAATTATTAAACATATTGCATTATTCTTAGAGTTGTTTTCTGACTCCTGTTACCATCACCGGCTGTGAATTTCAGCATTAATTATCTAAGGGCATCAAAAGTGTACTGATATTATAATTTGAAAACATTATACCAAGTATCTCCACTCTAACTCATCACGTCTGGCAACAACAGGAAGGTGAAATGCAAAGTAGCCATAAAAAAGAAGAAAGAACAAAAGAATAATGAATAGACAACTCTATATTAGGCATGGGTATAATTAGAATCCATCCACACAATTCTCTGAAGGATTAGCCATAGAGTGGTAATGTCATTAAGAGAGGGAAGACCAGCAGATGGGCTCATTTCTGGATTATAACTGAAAGGAAGTATTTTAAAAAGACTTGGCCGTACAAAATATTACAGTGTATCCCCTAAAAGAGGCGGTCCTGGCACAGAATTGTCTTCCTCCTCCGTGGAAAAAAATAAAAGCCATCAGACTTGCGATTTTGACCAAATCAGTGAATCAGTCTACAATATTTGTGGCCTCTCCTCCTTCCTGTTAGAATAGAGGTTGTAACTTCTCCAAGAGAAAGACACACCTAACTGTACTTTGGTTGCTATCTCTTCCCCCATTTTGGTTCCCTAGTCATTACCTCTCTCTCCCTTTTTCTGGACAGAATTTAACATGCTCGAGTCTTTTCCACATTCAAAAAAAAAAAAACATTAGCTCTTCATCCAACCCCCCACTGACAATGTTTCTTTTTTGTTCCTTTTCTTTCTGTCTTGAACAAATTTGGCCCCATCTTCCTTATTCCTCTGACTCCTCATGTCCCTTTAATCTGAACCTCCACTTTGTACTCCACTCGGACTGCTCTCCAAGATTCCTATGTTACTAAACCCAGTGGTCACTTTTCAGTTATAATTTTCTGACCTCTCAGCAGCATATGAAGTCAGACAATTAACTTTGCAGAACTCATCCTAGAAAAAGTGCTACATACTTCATTGCTGAATATCACTACAGTCACCTTCAAAGTACTCCCTTTGGGAAGTTATGCACTGATGCCAGTGCCTAGTTCCCCCTTCAAAGCAATTTGGAACTCTTTTTCTGGAACGGCCATCAGAGCTGTCGTCATATTACCCTTCATGTCTTGAATGTCATCAAAATGTCTTTCTTTCAATATTTCCTTTATCTTTGCGTAAAGAAAGAAGTCATTGGGGGCGGATCAGGTGAGTAGAGAGGGTGTTCCAATACAGCTATTTGTTTACAGGCTAAAAGCTCCCTCACAGACAGTGCCGTGTGAGCTGGTACACTGTCGAGATGCAAGAACCGTGACTTGCTGGCAAAAAGTTCAGGTCGAATTTTTTCATGCAGCCTTTTCAGCATTTCCAAATAGTAAACGTGGTTAACCGTTTGTCCAGTTGGTACAAATTCATAATGAATAATCCCTCTGATATCAAAAAATTTTTTAGCAACATCATTGCAACAAATTCGCAAACTTAATTGTCATCAGACTCCTATGACATTATCGAAATTTCCTTCTTGAAATTCTCTTTTATTTTCATTGACAGCAAATACTCTTCAAATTTTTTCCTACCAATTTTGTCATTCTTCATGTTCTACTTGTTCCATAACTTTGATGTTTCTCTGAGTTCACTCCTCTCACTTGAAGAAGCTTAGACAGTCCAATGACTTCAAGTACCATTTTTAATTAGACTTAGGAGTTGAAAGTCAGTATCTCCAGATCAGAATTAACTTCTACACTCAAGTCCAATATATCCAAAAGCCAAATGGACATCTCCATTTGATGTCTTGCAAGAATCTTAAATTCAACATATGTAAAAAACAGTGTAACTTCTTTCCTTCAAACTTGTGTCCAACTTGGAAAATAACGTAGCTGAGTAACCACATACTCAAATCAGAAATCTGGGAATCTTCTTAGCAAGTTTTTCTCCTTTCTCTATCTCTCACCACTCATATTAAATCAACTATAAGTCTATTCATTCATTTATTCATTCCCCAAATATTTATTGAGTCTATAGCTGCTGTGGGGAGCAAAACAACCAAATTCCCTGCCCTCATGGAACTTACTGTTTAGGATGGAAAACAGTAGTCACTAAAAAAGTAAACAAACAAATAAGAAAGTAGGAAATACAAGTAAAAACGAAATAGGCTGAAAGATAATTCTGCTTGGACTAGAGTTGAGGCAACAAAGTAATAAAGACGCATATGGCACTGAGATGTATTGGGAGGTGGAACTGAAAGGTTTTCCTGATTCATTGATTGTCAGCATTAAAGGAAAGAGAGAAATCAAGGACTATTTCCAGCTTCTCAATTGAGTATGTGGGTGGATGGTAGAGCTTTTACCTGAGGTGTTGGAAAGGTAGGATACCAACAAGTCAGTTTTAAAGGTGCTGAGTTTGAAATGTCTGTTAGACTTCCAAATGGGTTTGCCAAGTAGCAGTTGGGGTAATGGGCTTAGACCTTTAAGAAGTTTAGGCCTGAGACATACACTTGTGAGTCCGCAGCATACAGACAATAAAATCACCCAGAAGAACAGTATATACAATACACTGTAGAGACAGAGAAGGAAAACCACCCCAGGATCAACCATGATGAACTCAGGATTAGAGAGAGAAAAATAGAAAGACACTGGAAGGGTAGGTTAGAAAAAAAAAAAAAAAAGGAATAGGTAAAAATAAACCAAGAAGGAGAAAAGTAGGTAAATGAAAATACAAGAAAAAAATTGGGTCCAAAAGTCAAAAGGTCAACTACCTAGAATAGGGTTAAATAGAAGCAGAACAGAAAAGTGTTTGCAGACTCAGCACCAATAAGCAACTGTGACTGTGACAGAGGCAGCGTTAAGAGGAATGGTGAAGGCACAGACTGGAAATCTTACAGCTCCATTCTCTAAATATTTTTGAAATATGCTTCATTCATTCAATCCTAACTCAAGTTTAAACTACTACATATCATTGCTCACGTGGATTACTCTTGCATCTCCTTCAACTTATTCCCCAACCCACATCCAGAATAATCTTGTTAAAAAGTAATTCTGTCATGTCACTCCCCTGACCCACTTAGGATACAGACCACATTCCTGATGAGACCTTCAACGGCCCCCACCATTTGGCCCTGCCTGCTGCTTCCATTTCATCTCATTCCACTCATTTCAATCAAGTTCAGTGCATCAGCCACAGTGAAGACCTAAGATTCCAGGCACATCTAATATTAGGGCATCTCAGGATCGATTCTGAATCATAGCAAAAGTAAAAGAGAAAACTGCACGTATGTAAGCTTGAGGGAAATGTGCTAGGTGGGAACCTGGTAAGTGCTGTACCAGGGATCTGACTCTTCTTTTCCATTCTTGCTTTTTTTTTTCAACCTGGGTCATGCTCCCAATTCAGAATTATCCTTTCACTTCAGCTGACAGTTCCTGTGATCAGGCAGGAACGCCGATGCTACTTGTTTTGTGCACACCTTGCCATGCTGGGCCTTTTCCAGCAGCGTTATGCAACTTGTATTCCCAACTAAACTCTTTCAAGTTGGGAAACATCAAGAGGCCAAGAGTATGGGCACCTGTGTTTGAATCCTAGTTTCTGGAGTCCTTGGGCCACTTTTTAGAAAAATCTCTTTGGGCCTCAATTTTTCCATCAGTGAAATTTATATAATGATAGATACCTACCTACTTCATAGGGTTGTTTTGAGGATTCCATGAGACAACTATAAAGTGGTGACTGCTTGGCACTTAGTGAGCACTCAACAAATTCCATTATTATCATTTGAACCATTATGATTACTTTTCTAGACCTGAGCTTAGCATGCTTTACACAGTACTGGGCAAAGTTGGTACTTAACGAATACTGGTTTGCTCGCTGATAAATGCTATGGCACCGACTGTTTTCCCATGACCGTTACAGTGTATTATTCAAAGAGAAGAGTGGTACATCTATCCTTATGATTAATTCCTTCTTCCATTTTCATGTTGAGTTATGTAAATCAAGCTTGCACATTTCACCCTTCAGACATAAATGGAGTGCTTCTAATTTGATCTAACCTAAGGTGGGAGTGGGAGGGGGGATACAGAAGACTGTAGAAGTTAAAACTTTCTGGTATAAATGAAACAGCAGGCTGCCTTATGTTTTCCACATTAGCATTTAAGTTCACTGCAGCTGAACTCAATTCGTATCAGTGGAGATTTATATCAAACAGTGGGAAGGCAAGTCATATCCTACTGCTGTCTTGTAGAATTAGCATCAGGAATGTAGCCAATTTTAGCACAAATAAATGGTAGTTAGGGAAGTAACTTGTATGATCAAGTCCTATAATGGTCATTCTTTGATTTAGAAATATGCTCTAAACCTGTCACTTTGCATGAGCTTTACTTTCGAAGGACAAAAGAAAAAAATAACTGTTTTCTCCTGTGGGAATAGCACAATATACGATAACAAAATAGAGAAAGTTAAGGAAAATTCTGCTCACTGTTTTATCATTTTAAGTGTATAGAAAATAACTTTAAGTGGTGGATGCATGCTTAAGGATTAAATTACATACAAGATAGCTCACTATCATTACTGTTACACATCACTAAACCAAGACGCTCCTAAAACTGTCATCTTGTCGACAGTCAAGACAGCTAAAACGTTGGTTTGAATTTTATTCCTTTTTATCTCCTTTGTGAAGTAAGAGAAGCATTTATAAGAGTCACATACAAATGAAGGAAAAAACTGGTTTAGTGAATGAAATGAAGGTATGTTTACAGCAGGAAGGGACCTTAAAGATTATCATTTCAACCCCCTCAATTTAACAACAAGGAAACAAAGACCCAAATAATCAAAATAGCCAACCCAAGGACACAAGTGATGGGGGACTGCAGCGACATTTCTTCCCGCCACTAAGTAATTCCCTAACCAGTCCAAGCATCGGTCACTTGTGAACAGACATACAGGACACAAAGACTTGAAGAATTATTCTTTGGGGAATGGAATGCAAAATCCCTTGGATTCAAAAAACTCCCCAGATGACTCAAATGCTAAACATCTGGGGACCAATTTCCATGAAACACCAACCCATCCATTTAGTCTGTATGTTACATGCCATCGAATCAGCTCTGACTCCTGAAGACCCTATGAATGAGCTGTGTCCACAATGTCTTGTCCTTACCAGCCCTGTTCTGCTCCTGTGGGCTCACGCCTATGGCTTCTTTTATGGAGTCAGTCCATCTCATACTTGTTCTTCCTCTTTCCTGCTGCCTTCTGTTTTCCTAGCATTATTGTCTTTTCCGAAGGCCCCTGCCTTCTCATGATGTGCCGGACGTAGGACAGCTTCAGTTTTTTCATGTTTGCCTCCAGCAGTGTTTCAGGCTTAACTTGCTCTAGGACCCGCTTGTCTGTCTTTCTGGCAGTCCCGTGTATCCATAGAGCTCTCCTCCAACACCGTATTTCAAATGAATCCATTTTTTTCCTCTCAGCCTTCTTCACCCTCCAACTTTTACATTCATACGTAGTAATTGATGATATGAGGATGTGGATGATATTAGCCATGGTCTCTAATGACTCTTTTGCTCTTAGTCATTTTTTCTGATTCTTCCATCTATTGACGCTACATCCACCCTAAAAGCAGTCAGACCTACTACAGTTGTTTTCTGCTTTATAAAAGCACTGTATGCATTATTGTGTCCCTAAAAAGAAAATGACAAGATGTTTTTCAAAATGTACATTTCGTTTTTCCTGGCATGGAAAATTAATATCTTAATTACCTGATAGTGTTACTGATACATTAATAGTGTGATAAAATTAACATCAAATGGACAAAAAAGTGCATTCACCTTCAACCAATCCTACACATGGTATTTATTTGCTTGCCATTCCCTCTTTTGCTACTAATACATCCTAAGTACTTGCCATGGGATCAGCGTTGCACCAGAAAAGGCCAACTTTGAAAAGAAATGAGCTTTCCTAAGCACAAAATCTGATAGAGTCAAATCTGTTTCTCCACCTCTGACCTTTCTCCTAAGTTTCAGACTCATTCATACATTCTAGACATCTCTTTTAACACTTACTTGTCCCACAAATAATCTAGACTCAACATGTTCCAAACCAAAGTCATTTTCTCTCAACTCTGTATCACCTCTATATTTCTCATTGGTTAATCTATTCAATCACCCAAGGCAACAATCTGGGAATCCCCTGTATTTGCTAGAATTTCGAATTCAGTTTTGCTAAATTATATCACTCTCCTCCTCTCTTTCTCTTCTCAGCTTATCTTCATTGTTGGATCCATTCTCAATTGGGTATGCCACGCTTAAATCGATCGGGCTTTAATTCCAAAGAGAAGAGGTTCCCTTTCCTAATAATTTTAGCACGAGCCCTGATCTCACTGACCCACTCCTGACTCCTTATTGTAGCCTGGGCTATGGAACTCTTGGTCATCTGCACACATTTGGGCGAATGAGATGGGGGAATGGGCTGAGTTTGGGGGTAGTGGGTAATTACCCAGAGGAAAACTGACATGTCATTTCCAAAATTAAAAATAGAAGGAGGAACACTGCTCAGGCAGACACATCAGCTGTCTTTTACATCATCCTGCCTTCACTCCTTTATCCAAAAAGTTGCTTAGTTCCAGGGATTCTCTACCCTTAATATGACTTTTACTTGTCTCCTCTGAGATACCACTATTACTGACTTAACTCAAGCCCACATTGTGTCTCACCTGGAATTTAATGTCCCTGCTTAATAGTCTTATATCTGTACTGATCATGGTATTTCCTAGCTTAAAAATCTACCAAGGCCCGACTGCATTTAATATAAAGACCAAGCTCCTTAGCTGGACATTTAAGTTTCTCTTGGATTTGTCCTGCGTCATCTCTCAACACTCCCCATCACATACCCTAAGGTGACTTGCGTCCTTACTAGACATCAGTTTTTACACAAAGAGCCTTCTGTGCCCTCACAACAACCTAATGATAATCCTCATTTTTACTGAGAAAACCCAGCCTTAGAGAGAGGCTAAGCAAGTTGCCCAAAGTCAAAATCGAAGAAGTGCTAAAGCCAGTACTGGAACCGAGACAAGTCTGTCTGAAAACAAAGTCTAGTCTCTTAACTATATACTGTATTGCCACACTAAACTACTTTCAGTTCTCTTGACTTGCCATGAGGTTTTCCTCCCCTGGGTATGTTCTTCTGTTACAGGTCTGACTAGTCAACCCCTAGGAAACTTCGAGGTCTAGCCCAAGTGCTTCCTCTTCAATGGTGGAGGATTTCCTGACGTATACAGAGTTTATTACCCTCCCCTTTATGAATGACACATAACAACTTGTGAACACTGGAAACCTAAAGATTTAAGATACTGGGATAATTAAATAAATGATGGTCTGTGGTAGAATGTTAAACAAAATCTTGTTTTAGAAAAATACTAATAACCTGAAACACTGCTCCCTATGTAAGTAATTGGGGAGGGGATAGCATAGCACAAAGTGCTGAATAACGCATGCTTCTACCTTCATAAAACAGTATGTTTCAAAAATTGACATACTCAGAATATACAACAGTGATTAAGATAATCGGGCTTTTGAAATGGATCTGAGCTCCATCTTTGCCATTTACTGGCTCTGAAACTGGGAAAGGTACATAACCTGTTTGAATCTCTAAACCTCTGAATATGTGTGTGCGAACACATGCATGCATTTATATGTATGTATACTTTTATTTATATCTATATCATAGCTATTTCATATCTGTGTCTACTTACAGAGAGAATGAGAATAAGAGACTGGAAGGACATATATATCTAAAAGTAACAATGATGGTAATTTGACGTTGACTTTCTTCTTTATACTTTTCTATATATTCTAAATATTCTCCAATGTATATGTGTTTCCCTTATCTGTATTCTGATCCATGCTCTACACTAATATGCTGTGTCTAATTTAAAATTGGGGCCCCAAGAGGAGAAACCACATCTAATCATCTATTTATGCATCCCACATCACACGCTACGTGGCCCTGGTGTGAAATGACCTGGTGTACGGTATTGTCACAGCCATGGCACATCTATCTGGCACACGTGGGAGGCCTTCTTGGGAAAACAGTCAATTTTTGACAATTTAAGGGTTGATTATCTAGACTTAAATTATCTATATCCTTATATTCTACAACATTTCCCTCCTGCTGACCAAATTTGAAGGTTTCATGGCTCTTTAATATCCCCACCAATACAAGAAGAGAGAAGCAGAAGTGATGATATTGTAATCAATCAAATCGCTTACTCTGTGGAACCATCGATCATTATATTCACTTTAGAAGCTCCAACATAAAAAATTTCTTTTTAAAAGTAATGGTAGGAAGAAAACTTTCTCTCTCCAGAGAAAATACTCTATTTTCTTTTTTATTGATAAAACTAGGTAGCTAGCGTTTCACCTTTTGTCTCAGGTATTAGAAGGCTTACCATTATTTGTGGCTTTGTCTTCCTCCTTTGCTTAAATTTGATTTTCCTATTGACTTTATTTTTATGGCCTTTTAAAATAGCTTGTCTTAACTTATTTTTTGAAAGAGTTGGGGTAGAAATAAATTCACTAAATAAACATCAATGTTGAAAATTTATGCTAGTGAATATTAATACCTTACATTGTTTTGCTTTCTTTTTAGCAGTTTCACTTTCATGCCCTCACATATTTCTCCTTGTCCTATAAATAAAGCAGCCATATTCCCATTTTACGGATTAAAAAAATAACTGACAAAAAGCCTCTTGGAGAATAAAAAGGAAAGAATATAGGTTCTGGAGCTAGGTTGCGTGAGTTTGAATTCTGGTTCTCTTCTGGTTCTACCTACAGCTGTGCTCTTGGACAAGTTGCTCAACCTCTGTCCCTCAGTATTTTCAGCTGTCAAATGGGGAGGATGATAATAATAGTAGCTACCACAGAGGATTGTCGTGAGGATCAGATCAGTGCCTAGGCCACGGTAGGACTCATAAGTGTTTGACATTGTTATACTCATGTTCATGTCATTTAACTTCCTGCACTGATTATTCCACTCATTTGCACTTTTTCAGTGTCTCAGTCAGCTGCGGCTGCTGTAACAAAATAGTGTGCAGCTTAAATAACGGGAATTTATTTATCACAGTTCTGGAGGCTGGGAAGTGCAAGATCAAGGTGCCAGCTGAGTTGGTTCCCTGATAAGGGCTCTCTTCCTGGCCTGTAGGCAGCTGCCTTCTGGCTGTGTCCTCACACAGAAGGAAGGGAGGGAGGGAGAGGGAAAGAGAGAGAGTCCCCTAACATCTCTTCCTCTTTTTATAAGGGCACTAATCCCATCATGGGGGCCCTACTCTCATGACCTCATCTAAACCTAACTAAACCTAAAGGACCTTTGGGAAGCAATTATAACCCATCAAGGGTCAGGGCTTGAACAAATGAACTGGGGAGTGGGGGATGCAATTCAGTCCATAGTAGTTAGCATTTAAACCATAAAGGACAGAGATCTGCTTTTGTCATAGATAAGAAGAAATGGTTTCCTAAGTACAGTGAAAACATGATCATGGGGTCATATTAACCTGATTTCAGAGGGAGAAAAAACACCTTTAGGACTTTCTACTATATCACTAAAAACATGTATCTTTCATCATATAGTACAATGGTTAACAGAAGGCTTTAGTACCAGACAGGCCTGGAGGTGACCCATCCGTGTTACTTGCTAGCTGTGAAGCCTTGGGCAGGCTCCATGATGTCCACAGCCATATTGTCCTCTGTCACAAAATGGAGACAATAATGGTCCTTACTTGATATTATTATGTAAAGCACATGGCACAGTGCCAGGACCATAGCAGGTAGTCAATAAATATTACAGTGACACTGTTGTGCTGTTATTGTCATTACACAGTAGGCCAACTGTATCGAAAGCCATCAAAATCAATTTCTTTTATAAGATTTTGCAATACGGACTTTTAAAAAATAATTCAGAATTTTTCCAAGTGAGGTAATATTACAGAGGATTTAATTTAGTTGACGGGGAAACATTGTGCCCCTCAAAATACAAAGTTCTGTTGAATTTTTCCTTCCAGGTTTCTGTCTGAGTACGTCAGTACTTTTTCAAAAAATAATGTTAATGTAGAATTAATCCCTTTAGTCATACAGAATCCCAGAATTATAATGATAAATAGAGACCTTAAAAGCCATTTTGACTTTCACACTGATTCTGATAAATGTTGGTAAAATGTAAGGCTTAGATTTTATAGTAGGATGTGTTTGTTTTGTTTTTGAGGTTTGGAGGGGACTGTATGTGTCTGAGAAAAGGGAATGATTAGGTCAAATGGTCTTCAGTAACTAAAATAAAGTTAATTAAATTTGTGCTTAATTAAAGTTACATAACAGACTTTATTAAAGAATAGTATCCATTGCATTCCTAGAGCTATCTATCAGCTTTAAAAAAAAATCATGTCAAGAACACAGACAGGACTTCCTTTCAGAAAATCGAAATGCAAAGCTCTAAACCTGTAAAATGAAGAGACTGTGTTTTTTGAAAAGTAGCTTTCTTTCAAAATCAGGCTTTATGTGGTGTTTTAAATGATTCAATGGGGAGAAATTTGATTTGCACAGACCACAAATATTGAATAAAATGAAATATGCTTGTGTCTGAAGCAAATAAAAAGGTCACTTTGTTCACTTTGATGCCATTATTTTCATGCATCTTCTAGCAGATTCCTATAGTTTAAAAATAATAATTAGTTTGGATGTATTGGCCTTTATAATTTTTAAATGGGTCTGGTGATCTTGTGAGCCTCACTGCAAGTGATGTGAAAAATGCAGTGTCCTGACAGCTTGCATTTAAACATCATACAGAAAAAGTATAATTAGCATTTCTGTGCTAATTAAAAGTGATGCTGGGTTAGTTCCAATATCATGCTTTTAAATGGCTGAAGTCTCAAGAGAACAAATTTGGGGGTGTGGGGGGAATGCATTTCAAATGGAAAAACTTTCTTAAATGATCATGATCTGTTGCTGTTGTTATTTATGTCTCATAATGGTAGACTTCAAGACAACTTCTTTTAATCAGTTTACCATATTCACTTTCCCCCCTTTGCAAGCAGAAGGAAATTCAAGATGTTGTTCTGCTTCTTTAAATCCTTTGACCGTCTGCTTTCACACAAAATTAATTAAGGATTTTCTAAATAGAGAACATGCCATGAAAGAAAGAAGCCATTTAGGATTTTCAGTTTTTCTTTTGTACAGTGCAAAGTACCTAGTGTATTCAGCCATTTCAGCCTTTCCTACAACTGAAGAATTTAAAGACAAATACGACCTCCTCAACCGACTGGTTTTTCAAATAAACAGATGATTGCCATTGATTAAATACCTTTTTTTTCCCCCCAAATATAGGCCAATTATTTCAAATCACAAAGGTTCTACATGGTGTTAAATCTGATTTTCTTTCCAGACAAAATGGTGGAGGATCACCAAGAGATAGGAAGAGAGAGAAGCTGTTGTTCCACCACATTCCATTCCTGTTAAATCAACTTGATATATGCAATAAATTGAGTTTGCACTGCAGGTCAGTGAATGTCTGTTAACTGCTTATTATGGAAGAAAGGAAAGCAGCCCAGTCAAGAACTTTTACACACTTCAGCTGAAGCAAGCTGTCAATCTGTTTAACTTTTACAATAAATGTTCCTCTGTCTCACACATGGGAAAGAAAAAAATATATATCATTTGGCGTTTAAGCTCTCATTGCCAGTGTGCATGAGGCAAAGAATCAGCCTAGACTGATTACTTCTCCTGATTTAAAAGGCTAGGAAACTCTCTGAAGTTTGCTAAGATTTTGCTGATTTATCATGTAACCATTTAAAAATAGGCCTCTAGGGATTCTGAAAATATGGCCACCTTTCTCATGTTTGCTATAGCTGTACTATAGATGACTATAGTCTCCGCTGCTCTTGATCCAACAGCTACTGGGTGGGAATGAGGCCTCCCCTGAGAGTGAGGTCCCAAAAGGGGAAACGGTTCACATTTTTCTATGTAGGAGTAAATGAACAAGGGACTAGAGGTGACCAACCTTAGAGAGTCCTAGCACAAGTTCCACAACTCCTAAAAATACACGTATCTTTGACTCAAAACTCCCTCCTCCTGGGAATCTTGCCAAAAAAGAAAAAAAAGAAAAACTCAAGTACATAAGAATATGATACAGGATACTTATTGTATCACTGTTTGTAAAAGTTAATAACAAAAAAATGGAAACAAAATGATGCTCATCAATTGGATCTATCATGGAATATTATACAGCTATCAAAAATAATGAATTACAGCTCGGCCACTTAGGGTAAAAGGGGTTTCAATATGGTGTTTTGAGTGATAAAATCTAAAAGTAGAAAAAATGTTTATATAAGAAGCACATTATTATAAAATAATGAAGAAGCCTCATAAATTTTATACTTATGTACGTGTGTATGTATTGGCTTACATATGATTTATATGATCATGGAGATAAATATGGATTATACACAAAATAGATTGTTATATATTATATCAGTAATTTAATTATATGATATCTATGTACAATTATATGAGATAAATGTATTCATAGATAGATAGATAAATATTGCAGGAATAGTGGGGGAAAGGAAGGATAAATAGACAGCATTAGAATATTGTACTTATGTAAAATTATTAACATATGTGTGTATATAGTGATAAAAAAATCAAGCATATACACCTTATTTCACTGATTCTAAGATATTCTTTTTCTGACTTTCAATGTGTCTGAAATCAGAATGCATCTTACAACTGATGGCATCTGGTATCTCACAGTAAATTGGCAGGTTTTTTCTTTCTTAATGGTACATAAAATAATGGTGCCTTGAGTGGATGAGATATGGTATTATACTAATATCACACCTCTCAGAAAGTGCTTTTAACCCAAGTTGAAAATGGTGCATCCAATTGAAGAACAGAGCAGAACTTTAAAAAACCAGCAGTTTTTTCACATTTCTTAAGTGGCTTGAAAATAATTATAAAAGTGTGCAAGGGTAAAAATGGATCCATTAGGACAAAGTCATCTAGTAGACAAATAATCTAACAATGTGATACTATTGTAAGTGGATTAAAGGAAAAGTGGCCAGATCTTAAAATTCACATTGGAGGGCAGTTTATTTGTTTATTTATTTTTGTGTTTATATATGTAGTTTCAGGGATACAAAACAATGTAATAGTTAGACACTTACACACCTCACAAAGTGAACCCCCCCCAATCTACTACCCATCTGACATCGTATATAGTTGTTACAATTCCATTGATTATATGCCACATGCTGTACTCCACATATATACATATATATATATAATTATAGTTGACATTCAATATTATTCTACTTCAGCTTCAGGTGTATAGCACAGTGATCAAGCATCTACACAGTCTATGAAGTGGTCTCCCTAATAAGTCCAGTGCCCATCTGGCACCCTACATAATCTTTACAACATTATTGATTATATTCCCCATGCTGTATTTCATATCCCCATGACTATACTGTGACTACTAATTTGTGCTTTCTAATCCCCTCACCTTCTCCCCATTCCTCCTCCCATCTAGCAACCATCAATATTTTCTCTGTATCTCCGAGTTCATTTCTGTTTTGTTCATTCATTCTGTTCTTTAGATTCCACATATAAGTGAGAGCACATGGTATTTTTCTTTCTCCGTGTGACTTATTTCACTTAGCATAATATTCTCTAGGTCTGGGGTGTCCAAACTGCAGCCCGCGGGCCAACTGCGGCCCATGGGCCATTGTTAATTGGCCCACAGCAAATTCCAAAAATATATTTAGTTTACTTAAATAAACCGGGTAAGGCAATACGTACTTCACCTCAAGTGAGTGGCCCGGCTATTTGTGTATTTTATGGTATATGGCCCTTGGTGAAAAACATTGAAAAAAGTTTGGACACCCCTGCTCTAGGTCCATCCATGCAGCAGAGGACATGAAGAGGTAGTTCTCTAAAGAAGACATATAGATGGCCAACAGACATATGGAAAAATGCTCAATGTCACTAAACATTAGAGAAATACAAAAACCACAATGAGATACCACTTCACTCTGGTCAGAATGGTCATCATCAATGAATCAACAAACAACAAGTGCTGGTAAGGATGTGGAGAAAAGGGAAACCTTGTGCACTGTTGGTGGGAATGCAGATTGGTGCAGCCACTATGGAAAACAGTATGGAGGTACCTCAAAAAATTGAAAATGGAACTACCTTATGACCCAGCAATTTCACTCCTGGGTATCTATCCATAGAAATACAAAACACTAATTTGAAAAAATATATATGCATCCCTATGTTTATTGCAGCACTATTCACAATAGTCAAGACATGGAAACAACCAAAATACCTATCGATTGGATAAAGAAATTGTGGTACATTTATACAATGGAGTATTACTCGGCCATAAAAAAGAATGAAATCTTACCATTTGCAATGACATGGGTGGACCTAGAGAACATTATCCTAAGTGGAGGGAAGTTTAAATAAGAGTATTTCATTGTCCCTTCTGCAACCCATAGGCAGACAACCAGAACAAGACTAAAAAGGATTTCTCCAACCTCAACTGCCATCTTAGTGGCAACCTCAGGCCCTGATCACACCAATATTCTTCCTTCTGCTCCTAGAGGGAATAGCAGCCCAGGAAGGCAGTGTTTCTCTGGTGTTATGAAGTAACAGAACACCCAGAGAGAATGGAAATTTGGCATAGGCCTCACTAAAGTAGAATCTTTAGATTGAATCCCAGTGGGCCCATTTAAAGTAGTAGGTCTTCCAGATTTCACCTGGGATTTTCCAAAAGTCAGCATTTAGGAACTTGAAATATCTGCACAAATTTTCCATTTGCTTAGAAAGAGTCCCTTATATGTAATATGCAATGAATAAAATGTATTTATTTACAATCTTTCAATGACCAAAACACTTCTAATCTTAGATTTTAAATATTCAGATGATTCTCAGATAATCTAAAGCCAGTTTTTCTACTTCTGACTCCTAAAGTTATTTTTTCTTCTCTTAACGTGATCAAGATCTAAACCAAAAAGGGAAGAAAAGAGGAGCCGTGGATCCACAAAAGAATAAAAGCAAGCACTTTGACTGCAAATGCCACTGGTTAGACATCACTGCTGAATTTTACTCCATATTTTAATGTTCTTATCATAGGCCTGGCATTGGCTAGATAGTGGAATACATAAAATAAGTCTCTAACCCAATTGCAGACCTATGGATGACTTATAATCCAGGAATAAATCAGATAATAATATATAGAATGCAATATTACTAATTATTCCCTCAGTGTATGCTATTTGCAAATATACCATTTATACAAATGTCCTTTCTTCCTCAAATGAGGCCCCCAGCCCTTCTCCCTCCGACTTCCTCTTTCATCTGTGCAATATCCAAAGCAGTCCTTGGCTAGGAGGGTCAGCTGGTGGCTGGCACAAGAGGGTGTCCTGTCCAACTCTCTCGTCACCTCCCACCTGCTTGTGGAATGATGAATATGCTGCCCTAGCCCACAGTTCAATTAATTTGATCTCAGTAACCATTTCTCACCTGTACACATTATCTTTAACTTATTGCCTTCCCCACTTTCTTTCAATGTTAATTGCTTCAGGAAAGATCCAGGGAAAGGTTCAAACATGTAATACGATTTAAATTTTTAAAAAATTTACAAATGTCTCTGACTTGATAAACATTTAAAACTTGGAAGTTTTTAAAAGAAAAGTAGTTTAATACTTTTAAAATATTTGCCCTCCTACCCAAAAGATCCACAACAGAAATTACAAATCACTAAAATTAGGTCTTTTAAGAACAATACCTATTATTTGTATTGTTTGAAGTCTGTTCCAAGAAGGGAGAAGAGGAAATTAAGTAGAAAACAAGAGAATATTCAGTGATAAGTAATGTGAAGTCCTTTTTAAAATGACCATCCAAAAGAAACAAAAGCCCAGGGTCAGCAGAACCAACATGACAAAAAATATTTAAAAAAATTTTTTTTCTGATAATCATTTTTTTCAGTTATAGTTGACATTCAATGTTATTTTATATTAGTTTCAGGTATACAGCATCATGGCTAGACATTTATATAATTTATGCAGTGATTTCCCTCCCCACCTCCCATTAGTCTAGTACCGACCTGGCACTATACATAGTTGTTACAATGTTATTGACTATATTCTCTATGCTATGCTGTACTTTACATCCCATGACTATTTTGTAACTACTAATTTGTACTTCTTAATCCCTTCACCTTTTTCACCCAGCCCCCTAACTCCCCTCCCCCAGGGCAACCATCAGATTGTTCTCTGTATCTATGTGTCTGTTTCTGTTTAGTTTGTTCTTTAGATTCCACATATAAGTGAGATTGTATGGTATACAAAAAAATAATAATTTTAATTAAGTGGAATCAATCACAATTAAAAAAAAATAGATGCGGGCAACAAGGCTGAAAGTTGCATGGAGAAAGGTAGTTTTCCTTTTGATCATGATGAGTGGTGGAGAGGAAGTGAGTACCTAGGATTTATGAAGCCAAGAGCCTCTGGATATGGTTGCGCAGACAGTGAACTGCACAAAGGCTCCCAGTGAAGGGCTGAGTAGAGCTGGATCCAACATGTGTTTCCTGGGTAGGGCTACATATGCTGGCAGAAAGGGATAGTTGTAGGTTTTTGTTGACTGAAAGGATGTGTCTTCCAAGAGAAAGCATCTTTTTCTAATTAGCATGTGGTGATTTTAAAATGGCATCCAAATTCTTTGCTACTTCTCCTATCAGAAAGTGGGATCAATGGTCCATCCCCTTTGAATCTAAGCTTTTCACTGCTCAATCATTAGAATATTGGAAGCGATAAATTGGCAGTCTCCTCTTCCTGCTTTTTGGGATATCTACTCTTGGCACCCAGCCAACACGCCATGTCCAGGATGCCCAGGCAATATGGAGATGCCACGCCTAGGTGTTCTGCCTTAGCATCTGAGCTGAGATCCTCGCCAACAGCTAACGTCAACCAGCAAACATGTATGTGAGGACACTTCCAGATGATACTCAGCTGTTGTGTCCCCTCTAGCCTTCTAGTGTCTCCACCTGATACCGTGGACATTGTGGAGCAGAGGCAAACCATCAATACTGGACTCTGTGCAAATCTCTGACCCACAGAGACCATGAACATAATGAAATGGCTGTTTGAGGCTACTCTGCTTTGGAGTGGTTGGTTACACAGCAACAGATAACTGGGACATCATCCACTGTGGCCAATTTCTAACCCATATAGCGGCTCTATTTAGACCAGCAGCAGCCCTCACTTAAGACGGGCTGTGGTTAACAAATCCTCAGGCACATGTTAGCTTTACTCCCATTTCATGGTGCCAGCTCTCCTCATTCTCTGAGGCTCAAAGTCCTGATTTCTTCTCTTGGTGTACAAGGCCCTGGGCTTATCTCTCCTGACTCATCTCTCTCCACTTCCCCAAATCTCACACCACATTCTGCCTACAATTACACTTTTAGAATGCAGTGCTCACTTGCCCCTGGATCTTTGCATATGCTGATACCTGTATCTGAAATACCTTTCCTCCCTCCCTCCCCTACTTCCACTTCCATATCCTCTCCTAACTTGGCTTCTAATGCCAGAACTGTCAGTAACGCAGGTGGTTTCTGCATTCTTTCGTCCTGAACTGACTATAACACTGGAAGCTTTTTCCACCAGGCACCATAGTCAGTGTCTTTCCCTGGAACTTCCAGGTATACCTCCTTCTCCACTAGAAATGCCTTCCAATGGTAGTGATGGGAGAAACATGGGTGCCAGCCAGATTGCAGAATCACCACCTTAATATTTGTCACCATGCAGTGGACTCAGAGGAAGCATTTGCAAACTCATTCCCACAAAGGAATGATATAACTTCAAAAAGCCATAAAGTCAATTCTATCCCATTTCAGCAAGGGCATGCATTACAAGGCTTCAGGATGTTTAAATCTCTTAATGACTAGAACCTTCACATAAGCAAAAGTGGAAAACGGCCTAGAAAAAATAGCCTAAAAAACACACTTTGTCTTTGTTTCATTTGGCCCTAGAAAAGCTGGGTATTGAATTAGCAGGAACATGACAACACATACCCGCAACTGGCTGCAGTGGGCATTTGAGATGAATGAGTTCAGAATTAAGTGAAAGGCTCAGGAGGCTTAATAAGAAAAGCCCAAGAGCTGTGAACGGGGAGCAATTCATTTCTTCTCAATGAGTTACTGGACTGTTACTTTTGGTTTCTTCTACATGTGATCCCCACCATGAAACAAAACAAAAATGCAAATGATTGTATTTGAGAAAATGATAGCTTTGATTAAAAAAAAAATGTACACAATGAAATAAATGTTGGTCTCAGATAAAATCTTTCAGGTATTGTGAAACAAGACAGCCCAACTCTCAAATAACAAAGATTAGGCAAAAATGCTAGAATGTGAATGTCACAGAGATTCACAGGAATAACTGGAAAATTGATAAGCACCCTGGAGTTTCCAAAACATCTTAAAAAACCCTAACACATTCTTTGACACAATACAAAAGCTGTGCCGTTCCATAAGAAAATAAATGTTTATTTCCAATACAAGCTCTGCGATGTGTAAATAAAAGCAGACAGACTTTTTCCCAAATGCTGAAGGCGCTGGCATGCTAACAAGCATTTCAGGGGGAAATATATATATATATATATTCAAATATATATATGTCTCTGAATTAAAGAAAGTAATGTCTGTCTATCTTACTCTTCTCTATTTGCCTTTTCCATTTTTTTCTTGTTATCTCTATTTTTTGTGTCTGCCCTCTCTCCTATCTATCTATCTATCTGTCTGTCTATCTATCTATCTATCTATCTATCTATCTATCTATCTATCCATCTATCTATTTACTTACTTATTTACCCTTTCATTTTGCTTGTGCTGTAACTCTCTTTTCAATCAAATGACCTACTCTGTGCAAATCAATTTGCTGGACAAACATAAATGCAATGTGGGGTCCTTGTCAGACTTGAAAGTACAGACAAGCTGACATATAAGACAAGAAACCAAGTAGCTGCAATACAAGGCAGTGCCTGACCATAAATGCTGGAGTATTTCAAGAGCTGGATCTTGGAAGATGAGCAAACTCTGGTAGGAGGGAAGTACATTCAGCCCGAGGATATTGTAAGCAAAGATATAGTGGTAGAAGAGCACAGATTTGTTGCAAATTTCAGCTGAGCAGACTGCTATGTCCTCAGTGCAAGGTTCACATAGGGAGGTGGTAAGAGAGAGGGTTGCAAAAGCAGATGGGATCCAAATTGTAGGTGGCGTTGAATGCCAGGCAAAGGGATCTAAAATCTACTGTACGTCGTGGAGAGCCAATGTTGTTTTTCTGGTAGGATTTTAAAGATTTATCTTTGAGAATCTTCCCCTCCCTATTTCACATTCTAGACAATTGTCTGCTTGTTATTTGTTACATTTACAGAATAAAATGTTGTATCGTTAATGTTTCTCTCTATTATAAAAGAAGGTGAGCTAACATTTTTATATTGATCTTTTTAAGTTGCACACATTGCTTGGGTTTCTGTGAATGAGTAACCAAAAGAAAATAACACACAGTTCTGGTTAATTAGAAATATAAGATTTTTAAAATTATCTTTCAGATGAAAAGAAAAAAAGATGAGATAAATTCAAATCCACTATAAAATCCAGAAATAAGTCATTTGGGATGTCCAATCTATTCCTTCAAGGTCTTCAAGAATTATAGCTAAATATTTCCGATTTAAATGGAATCTCATTGGCAACCCTTGAAATGGCCTTTCCTGATTGCTACTAGCTAAAATACTTATAAATTCATAGAAAAATGTAAAACCCACAACGCCATAAAAAAAATAATAATAAGAGTTCAGATAACTAGTACTAGCCTCTGTGAAGTACTTCAACTTAATATGTGGAGCACAAACATGGATTAAAATTTATGCTTGAAGGGCCTCCAAGACCCTGGTCTGAAGGGCCTCAGGCCTGAGCAGCCAGAAGCTGTTTATTCCCTCTCCTCATTCTCCTCCCACCTCCTCTAAACTCACCAATTTTTCTTCATTTCTTCAGACTAAATCTCCCAGAAAATGGTAAGGCAAAAACTAGACAGTGAATGATGCATTACTTTCTCTTTTCTTGCTGCTCATGGTGGGAAGACCTCTTCTCTTCCCCAAGGGTGCTTGGAAAAAATCACGTGAAAAAAGAGAGAGGGAAAATATCCAAGATCGCAGAGGAAGAGCACACTCTGAAAATGCTTTACTTGGAGCAATCAGAAAAAGTATTCTAAGAATTCATTTGGAAGCCAACTGGATGCTGTCCAAGAGGCTGTTCCCTCAATGAGACCCAACGAGGAAGGAATTGGGAAGGAAAAAAAAACAAATCCCGAATACAAGACAATAGGATGAGTTTTGAAAATAATAAACTGAGTGCAAAAGAAGCTGCGTGGAAACAGGAAGACTTTTCAGGAAACTACAATTACCATAACAGAATTAAAACTCATACTGAAGACAGTGAAGAGTGGAATTCACACTGCAGAAAATCAAATAAGCAGTAGGGATGGGAAGAGCTTGTGTACTGAATTATCTATGAATGCCAGGTAAGAAGGCAGGACAAACAACAGTGCAGGATTAGCAGGGCACTGGCTGTGATGACAGACAGACACAGGCAAAGACATGCGGGAGCAGTGTGAGCGGTTCTCTTCATTTGCATGAAGATCCTGTCAATGAATCAAGATTCCAACCAGGCAGCAAGCTAGATGGGAAGGAAGTTATCTACAGCCTTAGTGGGAGTATTACAAAACTGAAAGCATCACCTAGATTAGACCCAGGAAAGGTCTCTCCTCTCTAAAGGGCTTGGACTCAAAGTCCCATTTGCTCTTAGCTACAGCAGAAAAATAAACAGCATTTCCTAGTGAGGAAGCACAGACACTGCCAGGGTTGAAATCCTGGATCTGCCACTATGTGACTTTGGTCAAGTTACTTTATTTCTTTTTGCCTAAAAAATTAATAATTAAATTATAAGATGGGAATATGCATAGTTTTTTTTTTTCCTCATGGGACTGCTGTGAGGAATGAAAGAATTAGGTTGTGCAAAGCACTTAATCTGACACAGCAAATGCTCAGTAAGTCAGTTGTGTTGTCATTACTCAAATCAGAGGAAAGAATTATACACATGGCCCTAGAGATGAAGAGAAATACATTAAAATGACTTTAAAAAGTTAAAGAAATGCAAACTTCAAACAGGCAGTTTGGGAATCAGCTGCAATAGTTAGTTGGGTGCCTGGTCTCACTTACTTAACTCAAAAGGAAGAACTGGGTAGTTTAAACCAGAAGGAACAAAGCTCTTCTAAAGGAAATGGATTAGGAGTCACCTGTTGTCCTAACAACAGTGTAATGCTATCACCCTAGACCCTATGCATCCTGGTCAAAAATCTTTAACCAATTGATGGAACATAGCACCCAGCTTTCCTGGAAGGGTAACTCTACTTGTTTGGAATGGCAACCTCCATTTGTTTTATATAATAACATCTAGAGGGCTAGTGTCTTTTCCCTCCAGGAAGTTTGCATTAAATACAGAAATGATAAAGTAAATCAAGCCTACAGAATTAATACTTTTGTGGTAAGTATAGAAATAGGTTTCTAATGATAGGGCAATATTTATGTATGTAGTATATAAAAAGAGGTTTAATGTTTAAAAGCATATGGCTTATCGGTGAACATGACACATTAGCCTTGTGATTCCAATTTAAAATGTGTAATTGAGTAATGGATTTTAGACCTTCACCTTCTAGTAGAAAGATTTAGAGAATTTAATCAAGTTTAAAAGTATTGGAATGGGTAGGAGAATATGTGATTCATTATTTAAGGTAAATTTATTAGATTTATTAGAACTGTTAAGGTCTGGCTGGTAGGTCAGCATTTGAAGCTTAAAAAGAAAACTGAGTGTATTAAATGTATAAATGGATTTTAAATACTTAAGGGAATTTTATTAACTAAGTTGTAAAGAGACCTGTTTGGGAGTTGAACGTGTTCAACTTAAATTGAACAAACATTATTCAAAGGTTCCCTTGAAAGCAATTGTTAAAATTTACTGGATTCATAAATCAAATAATAAAGTGAGTAAGGTGAACTTAAAGGTTTGAGAAAAACTGAATTCCTAGAAAACTACTTTTAATAAAGTGAATATTAAATTAAAACTGTGAATAACAGTATAGCCTTTTTCTCTGCACAAAAGCAGCCCTCAGACATTTAAGGAAAAAAAAAAACAGTTGACATGGAGATCCCATCTAAGGATTATAAATGTTTCTGAAAAAGAAACCAATATAAGTAAAACAGAAGAACCATCAGACACGATTGAAAATTATTTTCCAAAGCTAGAAAAAAAAATGATTTGAGTATGTAGACCAAATGGGCTTAGATTACATGCTAAGAAAAGAAAAAAAATGAATTACAAGAATAAAGGAAAAAATCATATTGGACTCCAGAGAGAGAGAAAAAAAGAAAATAAAAATAAAAGGTGATCCACAAAGGAAAATAATCAGGCTGGCCTCAGACTTCTCTTTATAGTGAAGGCCAGAGGACAACAGATCAAAGGCTGCAGAGCTTGAAGGGAAAAGGTTACTATCTAAGTATTTTCTAGTTCATCAACTTGTTATGGATGTGTGAAGCAAAGATAAAGACATTCTCAGATACGTAAGAACTCTAAAAATATACCTGAAGATGCATTCCCAAGAACAAAGATGAATTAAAAATAGGAACCCAGAAATCAGGCAGTCATAAGTATAAGAGGATTGTGGTAAGTATTACATAAGTTAAAAAGTTAAACTTAAATAATTGCAAATATTTATTTTCAGACCAAATGACATTAAGTACAGTCACTTAATTCCTTCCTTCCCACTTTCTCCGTGAATATAAATGAAATCCTTTATCAGCGAGCCCTGAAAGGGAAGGATAGCATTCACATGACAACATTTTAAAAACTCTCTCATCTACTGAAGATAAAGCCAGTTTGAGAGAAAGCCCATAATGTATTCCATTCACGTGGCCCCCTCCTAAGAAAGAGCAGCAAACCCAGAATGTACATGAAGGAATACCTGTCTGAACCTTCCTGACCCTCCTAAACTGGAGGCCTGGGCTGGACTTAGGACAACTGGGAACCCTTTGCCCTCCATCTCATCCCTCATGAGCATTAACACTGGGGAGAATGTTGTCCCAGGACCCACTTGGTAGCAACATAAAGCAGAAAGCTGGCATGACGTTAGGGATTTAGTGAGCTGTATTGCAGCAGGAGACAAGACATCAGTTGTAAGTCTCAATCCACAGCTTGATCCGGACGTGGTGCATATAGAAAACTGGTCTCTGCTTCAGAGGTTTTACCAAACCCAGAGAGCAAATGAACAAGTATCTTCCACTGGTATTTCTTAATTCATTCAATAACTATTTATCGAGTGTCAACGAAGGAATAAATGAAATAGGCATGATCCTTGCGCTCCATAGCTACAGTCTATAGTGGACTGTAGAGACAAATCGAACATGGCAATGATAGGTACAATGACAGGTGAAGAGCATGGAGCTAGCAGATGAGCCTCAGAGGCGTCCAGCTCAGGCTTAGGCAACTGGGAAAGACTTGCTAGAGGAAACGTTTGTGTGTGAAAATGAGTTGCAGTAGGTGAAAGATTCGGAGTCAGGACAAGGGGGAAGTACATAAGAGAGCACTTTAGGCAGAGGGCACAGCAAGGGTGAAGGCCAAGAGCCAGAGCACATGATGCCATTTAGGACCTAAAAGAGGAAATCAGGGGGCCAGGCCACAGAGAACTTTGCAACTCGTGTTTAAAACTCTGGACTTCAACCCTAGAACAATGTAAGAGTGCCGAAGGGTTTTGCCAGTAGAATATGATCTAATTTCCATTTGAAACGTGATTCTGCAAAGAAAAAATTAGGACTAGAGGCCACAAGACTACTGGCAAGGTGAGAAGGCAGCTGTAACAATTCAGAGGATTCATGAACATACCTAACCTAAATGACTAGTTGTAGAAATGGAAAATATATCAGCTTTGAGAAATATCAAGGAAACGGAAACAACAGGATTTGGGGATTAATTTTATATTAGTTATCTATTGATGTATAAAAAATTACCACCAACTTAGCACAAACACATTTTTTAATCTCATCATTTCTATGGGACAGGAGTCTGGACATGGCTCAGCCGGGCCTTCTGCTTCATGGTCTCACATAAGACTGAAATCAAAGTGCTGGCCAAGGCTGAGGTCTCATCTAAAGGCTCAACTAGAGAAAGACCTGCTTCAAAGATCACGTGATTTTTAACAGGAATCAGTTCCTTACAGCAGTTAGACTAAAAGCCTCCATTCCTTGTTGTATGGAATATTCGTCTGCTACATGGCAGCTTGCTTCAGCAAAGCCAGGCAAGGATAAAGTGTGCTGGCAAGGCATGAACACAATCTTACGTGACCTAATCATGGAAGCGACATGTCATCAATTGATTAAAAGCAAGTAGCTAGGCTAGCCCATACTCAAGGAGATTACACAAGGACACGAATACCAGAAGACAGGGACCCTTGGGGATCATCTTTGAGTCTGAATGGCTATGTGAATTTGGATGAATAAGAGGATGGATGGCTATATTATTTGGAGTACTGAAGCAGTGACCCATTTTTTTGAGATGAGTTTGGGATATGTTGAGTTCTAGGGACCAATAGCATACCCATGTTGAGTTGAGGTATATTTCCTGGGATGCAGGGTTCTGACACTTAGTAAAGCTATCTGAGTGAAGGGTAGAAGTCTCCACTTTTCAATAGGTCATCAACGCTTTGGCAGTCAATGAAATGACCCAGAGAAGGTGGGTAAATAAACAATCCTAAGGCATGTTGATTGAAACACCATTAAACACAATGGCAGAAAGTGTTTCAAGGAAGTGTTTCAATATGAATCTCCAGAGATGAGGTCTGGTTATCTGTATTTTTTTAAAGCATCATAAGTGACTTTGATGTATAACCAGGCTTGAAAACCACTGAAATGTATTCATTCAAAACAGACTAAACATATATACACCTCAGATTCAACAAGGGTTATCTCCAGGAGGCAGGATTACAGATAATCTTTATTTTCTCCTTTCTGTTTGCCTGTATTTTCTACCTTGAATATATTTCTTTTATAAAATGGAAATCAAGTATCTCTTCTTAAAAACAATTCTACCACAAACAAATAGGGTTTATCTAAGGAGTACAATAAAATAAATTTTATTAATATATCATGTTAATAGAGTAAAAAACATGGAAAACTCGAAACATACCCATATATCACCAGTGCTAAGATTTTCAATTTAATGATAACACTCAAGGCTAATAATGTTATAATTGAAATAGGAACTATGGGTCATTGTATACGAGTAAATTAGTAAACACTTCCTAGAAAGCAATTTGTCAGTGGGTATCAATACCCATAAAATTATGTATACTCTTGGATTTAATTACACTGCTAGGAACTTATCCTCAGCAAATAATCAGAGATATGGACATAGATTTATATACAATGAATTCATAACCATATTACTGATGATGGCAAAAAAATGAGAAACAACTGCTACACAATTGGAAATGGTTAAACAAATCATTCATATACATGTCACCCTAACGTCCTTTGGCCTCATCCAAGTGTATACAAATGTGTCATATTTACTACCATACTATATACATTTACTAAATATTATAACATATATACTATAACACAATATGTTTAATGTCATATACTGTATGTGTTATATATCCTATCATATGTTTATCATAATACTATTATAATCTATAAGTCCCCACTGGCTTGGTTATCACCAGGTCTAGACTTTTACAGGAATCCTTCCCCCAATTATCCCCTCTTGACTCTGGGGTGAATAAAAGAGGAGGTACTAGAAGAGGAAGATGGCAATGCAATTGCGCTCCATACCTCGCTTTCCTTATCTCCATCTACAATTCTTACGCATTGTGCCTGCCTCAGCTGGCCTCTTTGGGAAGGCCAACTTCTGGGTTCATCTCTGGCCAAGGAAATAGTACCATCTACTGCCTGTAAAAAGCTGTTTTAAGGATTTTCCCATAGCAAAGAAAAGTAATTTACTGATATTTTAGAAGAATAGTAAAGATGTCTGAGGTGATCACAGGAAGGGTTAAGGACAGAGCTCTATTATGATTGGTCCAGTTTTATCAAACAACCATCCCAGGACCAATCAGCGAAAGCTGAACATGTGGTCATGTTTTATAAAAATGGCAGCTCCTAAGACACACAAGATTGAAATAAAGGGGATCTGGTTTACGAAAGAAGAGCTAAAACCATAAATCCCTGCATGCTCAATTGTGTAAAATCTTAGTTCTTTATCTTACAAGAAAGAGTCCTCTCTGAGAATTGTTCAATATCACGTAAAGATGGCTGGGCAGGCATCTCTCTGTTTCTATTTCAGGTTTACATACACTATAAAAATAAACAGAACAACATGCACTGTAAGGGAGCAAAAGGAACGCCTTTGGCATTGCTGGAAATCCTACCACTAAAAGTGCAGAGGAATCCCAGGCACAAATTTCTCAAGGATCACCAAAAATAGAGGCTTTGATGTGATCTATTTCATGCAACAATATTTAAAACAAATAGATACTCACACCTCTTTTAATTTCTGCAACTTTATAGCCAGGTCATGAAAAATGCACGTTTCACACTGTCCCCTTCACTGGATGTCTGAACAAGTTAAACAACTGCTATTTAACACCCGTTTCACCTGGTTAACTCTAAAGACAACTGCCCTGGCTCCTAGAGTGTCATTGTTCCCAGACCTCACATAAATAAGACACTCAGTGAAAAAGACTGATTAGCTGAGGGCAGCCAAGGGTCTTCAGACGCCCCGGAAAACTATATGCCTATTGATGTTCATTTTTATACAGTAAGAGGGCCGTTAAAAGGTATACCTATCAGGGACTAGCAGACTATGCTCTGATGAATATCAGCACTTTGTACAGGAATATTCATGGTCATTACCAGCACTCCCCTGAGTTTTCTGGAGATAATTCAAGGGCCGGAGGCTCAGCACACAGCACCACAAACATCTCTCAGATTGTTCCCAGAGCCTTCAAAGTAGAGAGTTACCAGATTTAGTAAATACAAGTACAGGACATCCAGTTAAAGTTGAATTTCAGATAAATGAATAATTTTTCCATAGAAGTATGTCCCATGCAATATTTGAGATAAGCTTCTACTAAAAATTGAATTGTTCTCTGAAATTCAACATTACCTGGGCATCCTGTATTTTATCCGGCAACCCTATCCTGCAATTTCTCTTTGGTATTAGCTTCAGTCCTCTTCCCTAAAAGGTTTCAGCCTAAACAGCTTTGAAGAATTAAATTTCATCAAGCTTTTTATCCAAAGTCCAATAAACTTTTCACTTACGTCATTTTATTGCCACCAAACTCTAAATTCAGAGAAGACCCAAGAGATGATAGAAAAGAGGTAAAGCAATAAATAAATACATTAATGTTCTCTTCTAATAATTCCTTTTCCTATATGCCATTCCACCCCTAAAATAAAATACCAAGAGTTTTGCTGATGATTCCTTGGGTTAGGCCTCTCATAGACATAGTTTTCAGTACAGTGGACTCCTATAGAAGCATGCTGTCATTACTTCCTAAAATACCCAGTGAGCGTGCTGGCAACACCAAATGCATCCTTGCCAGGATACACGAGGCCCAATGCAGAGAAATGCTACAGCCCAGGCAGTTCCCTGTCCATATATCATAAGCATGGGCACATTCTTACAATATGCCTGCCGCAAAAGAAGGAGGAGGCCATATATTAACTCTCAACATCTAAAATTTATATTTAAACCTACCCTTGCAATGTCAGGTCTGGGAGGTCCTTGTATTAAACACAAATCATAAAATATTTGAACAATGAACAGGAAAATCATAATTCTCCCTTCAACTCTATGCCTCTCCTGTCACTTCTGTTTGAAAATTTTTACTAGTTTTTGTTAAAGTCAGGGTATGTGTGAGGAGGTAAGAGGGTTACATTTAGACAAGAAAAATGATATAATTCTAGAATGGGGGACAAAAACATTTCACCAATGACCTTGGCAAATAGAGTTTAAAAACAAACTCCCAAGTCATGCTTGTTAGGTGGCTACAAATCTGACTGCTGGGGCCCCAACACGTGACTCTGAAGGGCTGATAAATGAAAGGGGTGAATCAGGCGTTTATCCTCCCTTCCTGTACTTTATGGTGACACCTCCGGTGTTTCTCGGTAATCAAATAGTTAACGAGGGAAATTTCTTCTTTATGAGAAAATTTCCATTGATAAATACAGAAGGAATGCTAGAACTAGAAAATCACCTTTTGCAAGACCTTAAATGAAATAATGGATCTAGGCAACAATCACCAAGGGACAGAAACCTTATAATGAAGAAATGAGGCTGACACATCCGCCCCCACTCATCAATCCTAGCGTCATTTCAAGTGGGACAAATGAACCATATGGCCTCATGACACTAAGCAACAAGAACCACAAAGTACTGGCCAGGAAAGTCTTGCCTAAAAATTGAACTTGAATATAATTGAACCTCTAGATCATTATATCATCCTCTCTACTTTTGTGTATGTCTGAAATTTTTCATTAAAAAATTTTTTAAAGACACATATTCAGAATGTTCTCAGAACCTTTGCCTTGACCTTTGTTTTAAATGCTTCCAAGATGCATTATTAGTTCCCTGTCCAGCCTAAGTACATTCACCATTCTGAACACCTGAGTCTTTCTTAGATGACTCAGGTCATCATTTCAGACTTATTATAATAAACTTCAAGTAAGAGTTTCCACAGCTACTGATTTAAATCATCTAAAGGAGACTGAACTGAATCTATACTAATTCCAGAATTCTTAATCATTGATCATAAACAGTTTTCAGCATTTTTTCATGTACTAAGTATTACCACCATCTATTTTATTGATATTTGACCTTTTCCTTATAAAAATTTTAAAAAACATTCAAAACCACAGTGAATTCCGGGATTGGGAATGGGACTATTAAAACCTTCTGGTTAACTGGTTTCTAGATATAGGAGGCTTACTTCTACAAAAGAACTGATGGCGGACTATGGGGGAGCTTGGTAATGACAGCATTCTGTAAGACTTCTGCTTCACCACACCTCCCATTCTGCATGCTAGACTCTTGGCTTGTCTATATGTAATAGGATCAGCTGGTCTATATGTAATAAAACCAGGTGAGGTTAAGTTGCGACTTGATGAAGATAACTGCGCATTGAGAATGACTGAACTTTATTCACATACAAATATAAAGGAAAGAGAGTAGGGTTCTAAAAGAAGCACCTTATTCTTTCTTATGAAAAAAAAATTGCTGAAAACCTTTAGCCGCTGAGGGTAGAGGGCTGTGCTTCTGGTATAATCTTAATTGCTCTTTTGCTACCATCTTTACCATCCTAATCTTATCCCACCTTGGGCCACAATGCAGTAGCTGCATTTCTCATCAGTGCCCTTCTCTTAATGCACTTCAGCATTCACATTGTGCGTTCTCATTATCAGTCATTTTGCTGAGGATGCTTTGCTTCCTGCCAAACATCCCCTGTAACACACTGGCTGCCTACCTTCTGTATAAACCCCTGGAATACGTTGTTTGTCTCTCAGTTTATGACGTGTTGTAATTTACTGCCTGTCTACTCTCAGCTCTTGGTTGGTTGTTCTGCATTTTTTGTCTGCCTGTGGCCCTGGAAAGAGAAGGGTTTGTTTTTTCGTTGTTCGTTTGTTTTTCTTTTCATTTTATATTAGTGGGAGGGGTAACTTCTGGATTGGAGTCCTTACTGAAAACTGACTTTTTTTTTTCTTCCTTCCTTAGTTTGTTTCTGATCCAACGCCATTAGTGTTGAATACACCCTTTTCCCCTCGGGCTGCTCTGTGGGGGAGGTGTATGTTTCTTATCATGCCACGCCCAATACCATGTAGGCTCCAATAGCAATCTTCCTGACGTTGGTTTCACTTTTTCAAATTCCACAGACAACCTACTGAGACTTTTCTTGTGGCTAACAGTAAAGATCAAGGCTCTAAGTAAGAAAAAGAAATTCTACGAAACCCAGAGCTGAGTTTAATGGGAAAAAAAGCCTTGTCACTGTGATCCTTACCCTTTTCTGATAAGAGGGAAATGAAGATCTCTTGTCTCTTTCTTCCTTAAATACTCCCTTTCTGTCCCATTCAACCCCATTTCCTAGACACAATACAGCTTGAAGATTAAGACCACCAAGCACCTGCTACTCAAGAGATAAAATACGTAGAAGACTCAAGTTAGACGCCTGTGAAAAAAATGCCATCACCTAAAAAGGATCTGGTAAATTTGGAGGGAAGAGACGTACGTGCTAATGGGTACCTCTAGAGGAATGAGGGCAAAGAACAAGAGTCCAGGAGAATACCTGAAGACTTCACAAGAAAGAAAATAATTATGTTACAGATAGAGGAGAATCAGAATCTACAACAAAAATGAGAGCCAGGGAACAAGAAAATGGGTCCAAAACCAGGGACTATCAATAACTGACTGACTGCATTGAGACAAAAAGGTGGGAATGGGGAAGTTGGACAAATGAATGGAAAATCACCAAAATACAAACCTGATTAAGGTACTCCCCACCCCCCTCCATGATTCATGTCTCTAGTCAGAGGCAAAAAGGACATACACAAGAAATTTATGAATGGCTTTGCATGGGATTTGGATATTCTCTGCTAAGCATTGGAAACCATAGAAGGAATTGACATGATCAGATATATACTTGGGACCTATCATTTTTGTATGGAGGATCTGCAAAGCAACAAAGCTCAAGTAAGCATCCCAGTTAGGAGGAGGCTACTGCAGTGGTCCAGGCAAGGAGGGATGGATGCGAGTCTAAACTGGGTCAGGCAATGGCACTGGAGCAGAGAAAGGAGAGCAGACGGCGAGAGAGAGATTGATAAAATATCATGTCCGCCTCCTTGACCTCTCATTCAAGATAACAACGAAAGAGCAAACTGAATCTTAAAGTGATTATAACTGGTAAATAGATTTACGACATGGTGATAGAAAAATGAATACTTCATGAAGCTTTCCTGAGAAAACATTACTGCTTTTTCAAAAATCATTTCACATTAAAATTAATACATTCATTTATTTAACAACAGCACTATTAACTTCTGGGTTACCAGAAAAAAATAGGAGAAACTATGTGTAAACATATGTAGGGTTACGTGTATAAAATGAAACCATGAAACTTGCTGGGTTGGTGGCCTGTGAAATCTGAAGAGACCTCAATCTTCTCTCTCTTCCTCCTGCTTCAGAACCTTATCCCATCCCAAGGACGAGGGGAAAACAAACCTGTAGGCCAATAATCCTGCCTTTGTCAAGGAGATGCTCTTTCTTATACACAGCCACGAACATTCTGCTCGTGAACTTATATAGCACCACGTGTTCAATGATCTCAACAGGTCAAGGCATTTCAGAAGCCAATTAATTGCGTTTCCTCTGAGAGCAGCTTTCTGTGAGAATATTAAAATGCTCCTTTAAGGATGACTGTCAGAGCCTAGCAGACAGACACACCACTTACCATTACCTCAATTCCCGCTGAGATCTGCAGAGGCAACAGCACAAGGGTAGTTCATAGCAGCAACACCATATCCCACACTGGGCTGTCCAATCAGATGGCACACCTGGTGGGCCTTGGAAGGCCATTTCCAGCCTTCTCCCAGCACCAAGCCTAAATCTCATTTCCACCATCTTCTCTGTATCAGCTCTGTAAGACCAAAACACAAATCCCTGTGTTTATGGGGGCCATCATACAAATTGCAATTAGAGGAAAACCACAGCCAGCCTTGACTATCACTCTGGTAGAAGCACTGAATGGGCGGAATTGACGTTTTTCTCCTTCAAAGTCTTTTTTATTCCCCTACCTCTTCAATTTCATTTTCAGCACTCAGGTAACTGACTTATTAACCAATCTCTCTGGAGACTGCTGGTCTTTCCAAGGAGACTGTTACAGAAAAAGCTTATTCTGCCCAAACTTTCTATTACTGGAACACCTCCGGAGACATAACATTTATAAACTTGCTGTCACCCAATGCGCTGTTCAGAAGCCATTCATTTTAACTTAATTTACGGGACTGAAAGTCTCAAGCTTACTTGCTATATAAAAAGTGACTTTTTTAGCTATTACCCATTATCATTTTGCCTCCTGCCAATGGTACGAAGTTAAAGAGTATGGCAGAGCTGGAAACCCTTCGTTTGTAGTTAAACAATGAGCTCTAAGGCAGTTCTTACCTAGAAGGCAACATTGCTCCCCCTCAAAATCTATTAATAATATCAATATAGCAAGCTACTACTTTTCTTAGGGTGCTGATAGTGGTGTTGTAGTATTTTAGGGTCGAGGAATACTTCATGGAAATCTTTGTAGTTTATGGATCATTTTTCCTACTACCTACCACCATCTTTTCTGTCTTCCAATATTTATCTGAATTTATTCATTTATGTACAGAAAAACAAAATGCTTACCCCCAGAGAATTCTCTAACTGTTTATATAAGAAATTAGGTACCGATTTCTGATATGGTAATAGATAAACTAATCAAACGACTCAACATGTCCTTCTCTAGTAGAGATAACTAATTTACAACTAAATAATATCCACACCGTTATGATCTTTAATGATATGTAACCTAGAATCCTGAAAAATAAATTCATAATCTGAATAGCCTTGGTCCAGCTAATTTCTGGCCTAAGGTCACTACCACCCACCTGTGAAAAATAATGCAGTAGGTAATTTTTGAGTGAGAATTGAAGACTATGAAGTCACTATCCATTGAACTATACAGCTGAATTAGGATCTTATGTTTGGGATGAGATAGTAGGATTCTTTTCCACTAACTTTGAACCACTGAACCGATCTTCTTAAACCAAACAGAATTACATCATTTGGATATTTATATTGTATTCACTCTATTGCTCCCTGAAACTATTTTTGGCAAGATGGCCAATGGCCTGATTTTTGCTAAATCCATCCACTGGACACTTTTAAGTCCTCACCTTACTTGACTTCTATCTTTTCTCTGCTGTTATGTTCTCCTGTTGGGCTGCTTTTAGGGAGAGTTCCTCAACTTTTCCTCCCAATTCTGCTGGAGAAAATATTTTATTTGAGCAATCATCTCTCTAATTTCCAAGTGTTCTTCTTTGTTCTTTGTATTTTTCATTTCCATAGTGTCTTGCTCTTCTTTTGTGGGGAGACAATAGCATCCATATCTTCTTATATCTCTCTCTGAGGACAGTAGAGTCATCATTTTCATTTTCAAATTATATTCATTTCCCTGAATTCTCTGTTTCTTCAGGGGTCAGTTTTTTATGATCATCTTTCCCTTTCTCTTCCACGTTGTGAATGTCCTCAAACATAAGGCTGACTAGAAGCAAAATTCATCAACTCACAGGCTTCCCTTTAGGGTGACAGAGTGAGGAGATGAGAGCCAGCTTTATTTATGGACCATTTAAATGACAGAATGTGAAGGGCTTTACTCCAGGGTGATAACACCCACACTAAAAGCCCAAGTTCTCCCAAAAATATGTGTTCAATTTCTTTAGAAAAGAACCCTCTGGGTTTTTGTTTTGTTGCTGTCGTTGTCTTTGCCTCGAGGAAAATATTTGGTTGCTAGTCTTCCAGAAGGAGAAAGTAGAGTGTGCCCTTATCTAAACAGGTTTTTACATATAAACCTTCAATTCTCTGCTTTCTGCGAACTCATTCTCACTCTTGCAGTTGTCTGCTATCTCTGAGGTTAAAGTCTAGATTCTTTTTGGAATATTCTAGGCAAGCTGGCTCTTTTCTCAGCTTCAACCTCCTCTGCAAATATTATGGCTGGAGTTTTCTCCACTCTGTTCCACCCATTTTCAATTTGCTTTCTAGAAGTGAAAACAGTACATTTGTCCTTCCTCTTTATGTAAGTTGGGGGCATCACCATTGCTTCTCCCCTAACTGCTTGTCAGCCTTTGTTAATTGTATATGAAATTTGAAATCCACATAAATATTATTAAATTTCTTGTAAAGTGCACTTGCTCATTTCAGAGGCCATCAGCTAACGTATCTTTAATACCTTTCCAGAAATCATACCTGTGTGAAACACTCAATAACTTTCTGAATCCTTACATATTTGAGAATGTTTTTCTGTTGCTTTCACACAGTAATAAAATCTTGGATGAATACTTCGGTTAAGACTTGTTTCCTCATAATTCTATTATTACCTAGTGCTTTGTATTGTAGAGATTACTCTATCATCACCTAGTGTTAGATTTGTTGAGATGAAATCTGAATTCAGCTTGATTTTTGTTCCTCTATGGTTGACATTTTCAGTTGAGCCCAGCCTTCAAATCATTCCAGCCCAAGTGTCAGACATGTGAGTGAAGAAGCCTCCAGATAATCAGCCCCCAACCATTTGGAGGCCCCATTCATTGGGAAGAAAGCAACCCTCCAATTACTGACTCATAGAATCCATGAGCATAATTCATTGGTTGTTGCTTTAAGCTACTACGTATTTGAGTAATTAGTTACACAACAATAGATAACCAGAACAAGCTTCTAATTAAACTTCTTATATGACTCTGCCATTTACACAGTATAATTTTGATAGGCTGATAAAGAATCAACTCTTAATTCTGCTGTATGGTGTACTATTACTAAAAGAACTTTTCATGCTTTATTTATTTATTTATTATTAAATTTATTGGGATGACATTGGTTAAAAAGATTATATAAGTTTCAAGTGTACAATTCTATAATACAACATCTGTATATTGTATTGTGCGCTCATCACCCAAAGTTTAGTCTTCTTCCTTCACCATATATTTGACCCTCTTTACCCTCTTCAACCTCCCCTCAGCCCCCTTCCCCTCTGGTAATCACCATATTGAAAAATATCCATATTTTTCACTTCCTTGAATTTGCATGTCATCCTTATGCAGGGGTCATGCTAATCTTCTCTGTATCATTCTTATTTTAGTATACATGAGCTGCCAAAGTGAGCACAAGAATAATTCATTTATGGATATATTTTATTAGAATCTGAGAAAGAGTTTAAGGAAGGCGAACAACCCTTGCTTTGATGTCCCTTCTTATCTCTACCTCTTTCTATGGCTGACTTCACATCCCAGGATGCACTGTTCCCCTGTGTGTCAACTTCAACTGCCAGCCTTTTGCATGACTGAGGAGGGATGAGAAGGAGGAAATGTGATGCCTTCCTAAAAAAGGAATCCCCACCTGTGGCACTGAGGAGTGTTCGCATGGCTTCCTCACCGCTATGGGACTTGGGGTATCTAATAGCAACAGTGGAGGTCTCTTCCTGTCTTTTCCCTTTCTGGCCCTCCCAATCAGTTTATAGGTTACACAGTACATCTACCATTACAGTTGTTTCATTCCCACCCCAACCTCATTGTGTTAGTGAAAATAGGCTCCAGCAACTGACAAACCATGGGGCTTCACAATGGGGTGGAGAGTCTTCCTGTAGCAAGATATCCCGCATAGTGAGGAAATTGTTTCCATTGCTTAAAAATTTTAAGGCATATGACTGAATAAGGTGTTTCCCCCTTAAGGACATAAATTTTGTCATATTAGATCACCTGCAGAGTAAACATAGCATTCTTTCCCCTACATGGCACCAACCAAAGAGGTACCATAGGAAGTATAATTCACTCTCGAAAAACCACTGGGTCTCTACAACTTATAAATATATTACACCTTCTGTGAACCTTTATTATTTTCAACCCAGACCATATCTTGAGAGTGACTTATTTCAAAAGTTTATGACTCACTGTGTAAACTAATGCTTTTTCTATTTGTTCTAAATTTCTCATTTTTCAGGCTTCAAAGAGTCCACCCTGCCCATTCTCATACTTTGGAATTTGGTGAACACAAACATATTTGATGCCTTTTTGGCTCTGTCGACTTTGATCATCTCCCCATGCAGCCTTCCTCTCCGTGGGCTAAAAGTCTTAATCTTCTTAGTTTGACCTCATGTTGCAGCCCACATATTCCCTCAATTCTTTCATCTGCCCTTCACTGGCCCTCCTAAGAATCATATTTCTTTGTTAAGGGGTACTAACCACAAACACCATTTTAAGAGCAGGTGTCCCCAGCCTTATCTTTAACTCTTTCCAGTGGGCTATTCAATCAAGCATGCTTATATGTGCTCAGAAGGTGGGGGCAAACAGGAAGGGAGAAATATTTCAAAGTCAGTGTCAGAGCACAGTTTGGAAATATTTTGTTGCCCGAATGATGCAAGGGGAAATTACTCCTTGGACTCCTTTACTATCTGTTCAAACTTGAATGACATGATTTCCAAAGCATGTGGGAGCTAAAGCGATGGGCAATGTAGAAAAACAAAGAGACTATTTTTATACACAATGTTGGGGGAGGGGTGAGACACAAAAACCAGAAAAACAACTCTGAATTTTGTACATGGGGAAAAATAAAAATAGGATGGCAGCTTCATTTTGATATTTTGGTTCTTAGAAGCTGTTGTTTTGGTAGAAATGGGGAAAAAATAAACAAATGGAACAGAAGGTGTTATACACAGGAGGAATATAAACACAGACTCGTGGTATGTTAGTGCTTAGAGGAGAACTTCAAATTTCCAATACAATAGGGGGTTTCCAAACACCAGGGTACAGACAGAGATGGGCTGCCATTGTGAGACCCACCCAGGGGGCTTGTTACAAAAGGCCCTGGAGACCTTATGCCTGGAAATACTGATTCAGTAAATCAAAGGTAAGATCTGTATTTTCTTTTTAATTCATCAGGGTAATTTGATATATAAGTAGGTTTGTGAAACATTAGTCTAGACCAGTGGTTTCCAAACTTTTAATTGTTTGGGTTTTCATTTGTTTTTGTTCTAGCAGCAGAACCCTCCTCTGAAATGAAATTACACACAAATTATAAACATAAAAAATTCTTCAGAGTAGCTGCCCTGACTGGACTGGGGATGGCAAGGCTGAGACCTCCTTTTCTACTGTACCCCCTCCCTAAGTGACCCAACAGGATCAACAGGGAATTCCAAAGGTGACACAGACACAGGTTGAAAACGATTGCTCTCACCTCTTCCCTTAATTACACTGATGAGGGAGCGGGAGCCCAGAGAGGTGGCATCTACTAAGCTCACACAGTAAATAAGAGGGTGGATCAACTAGAATCGAGACCACACTCCCAGGCTATGTGTCCCTCCTGTGTGCCCATCAGCAGCCACCGAGAAAGAACACAGGGTGAGCTCGAGGTCCAGGGTCAGCCCCTCACCAACACTGGACGAAGGGCCCCTCAACTTTCTGGTGGTTCCAGGCTGTTCTCCCTACCAGAAGGGGGTCACTTCCTTATCCTATGGCTGCCCTTCAGAGTCCAAAGGGCCTGCAGACACTGACCCTCCTAAGGAAGGTCACCTCAGCGATGAGGCCAGGGCTTTCTCATGGCCTCCCATAACAGCAGCTCCTGCTAAACAAGGAAGAAAGCAAAGCTCACTCCTTTAATCCCTGCTGCACTGTCCTTTCTGTTAGTTACCTGCTTCCCTCTGATCAACTACCATCAGTTCTCCATTTTTAAAACAGGATATTTGTATATCTAATAAATATATGTAATATATATGTAAATTATGAATGAAACATAATAAAACAAACTCCCCAAAACTTTCCCCCAACTTATGAAACAGAACATTTTCAGAAGTTTCTATGGGTTCCTCCCCAAGCATTTCGGGGGCTCCCACCCCTGTAGCCCTGTAATAACAATCCTGATTTTTGGTTCTTTATCCTTCTCTTGTATTTACATAGCAAGTCACCATATATGGCTATATCATTGACTGTACTATTACTTGGTTTTGCTTGATTTTGAACTTTAAGAAGTAGCATATCATACTGTGATTATTCTTTTGTCTCATGTACGTTTCTGATATTCATCCACATTGATGCAGGTAACTACAATTCATTCATTAGTCACTGCTGTCAGTCCTACATAATGGGATCATATAAATCTACAACACTCATTGCTAACAAATAGTTGAGTGCTTCCTATGTACCAGGCATTGTTCTAGGCTCTGGGAATGCAGCAGTGAGCAAAACAGACACAATCTCACCCCTCTTGGTGCTTAAATTCAAGTGGGGAGCATATACTACACAATGTATTTATCTTATCTCCTATCAAAGCACATTTGTGGTGTTTTGTTTTGTTCCAGGTTTTTTGCTATTACGGAGAGTGTTGCCATGGACATGTTGCAGTCTTGTGTGCTCGTGTACAGGAATTTCTCCAGGGCAGTGGATCTCAATGCTGAGAGCATGTTAGAAGGACCTGGAGAGGTTTGAAAACCACCAGCGCTTCAGGCCCCACCCCAAGAGGTTCTGTTTCTGTGCATCTTGCGTGGAGCCTGAGAACTGAATTATTTTTTTTAAAGACTCCCTTATGATTTTAACGTGCACACTGCTCTGTGATGTATGAGTCCATCCATTGACCCCTATCATGCCTCTATTCCTTATGCACCCAGAAAGCTTCTTAAAGAAAGAACCAATTCAAATGACAGCCCTCTGTTCAGTCTACTGTGACTGCCCGCCTCTATGTTACCCCCACCCCAACCACACACACTCACTCAGAATCATTCAGTTCCTTTTCCATGCACAGTGCCTACTTGTTCATCTCCACTATGTTACATAGGATCACAGATGACCACTAACATGTTGGTCTCTTGTATAGTCTGTGAGTGATATGATGGACAGGCTGTCCCATTTGTCACTGTTCCTCCAACACAGTGCCTAGCACAGAACAAATGTTGGCTGAAAGAATAAATAAATAATAGAAGAGATGGCTAATGCTTTACAAGTTATATTGAAAAATTATTTAGGAAATGGAAGTATAACAAAGCAAGAAAGGACTGGGCAGAAGGGGAGGAAAGAAAGGAATGTCTATAAACTCCATTGAAAAGGGAGACCAGGTCATTATAACCTATCACAGCTACTAATAATAACAGATTAAGGGCTTAGAATCCTCAAGATGCAATTGACAATACAGCCACACATGCAGATTTAGCTAGGGAGCTCACAGTTTCCAGTTTCACTGGAGACTAGTAACTTTTCAAGGTATCAGTAGGCTAATTATTGATCGTTTTACTCCTTCCCCTCAAATAAAAATAAAGACATCTTATTATACTAAAAGGAATATGAGTTTGGATATTAGAATTCATTTAACCTCCTGACACAGCACAAATAAATAAACTATCTTTTGTGAGCTGTACTTTGCAAGTCTATAAAATGGGAATATTTACAATTCCTGGCTCATAGGCTTATGTAATAATTGGAGAACACCTTCTCAGGGATAGTTACTGCTCACTGTGTGCACCTCATGACAGGTACTGTGCTGAAAGCTCCTGCAGGTGTCATCTCACTGAGTCTCAGGTGGTAGGTGTCCTCCCCATGGTAGACAATGAACGCATATGCTCAAGTTCCCATGAGTGTGATCCAGGGTTTGAGACCATACCTGTCTGATTCCAACCTTTTGTTTCACCAGTTCCTAGAGGTGTGTGGTAGACAAGCACCTTAACCTTTCCAAGCCTGGGTTTTCTCCCCTGTGAAATACAGAGACTGAGAGTAACCACCGTGTGTTGTTGCACATATTCAGTGAGGTGATCCACGTGGAACATTTAACACACAGCATATATATGTATATATGTATCTCCAGTCCCATCTCTTGCCATTTTGGCAGACTTACACACACACACACACACACACACACACACACACACACACTTTAAAAACTCACATACACACCTTGCATATAAGAGTCATTCATTCTACTGACTAATAATAATTACCATTATTGTGCTCATTGTGCGAAGTGCTATATACACATTACCTCTTTTAACCCTCACAGTCCAGGCTACGACCTATCAGGACCTCAAAAGACAAGTGTCTTCCATATATGTGAAATGTTAACAGGATTTATTAATACAAGAGAATCCCAGCCCTGGCCTGACATCCACCAAGTTCAGCAAAGAAGCCAAAGTCCAACAATGAATGCACTTATCCTCCTCAAAATTATAGGCCCAGAACGAACCAAATGCTTACTATGGCCGAAGACACAGCAAACACTCAGCACCATCTGAGGGAAGAAGAATAGAAGAGTAGGTAATGTCAGCAGGACGTCAGCCAGCACGTGCCAGGTGTCCAGAACCCATGGCCTAGCACCTTCAGCTACTGGGAGAAATTGCCCACCAGGGACCACTCAAGGCCTCTTATTGACCATATCTGTGGATAAATCCCACTGGACAAATGTGTCTTCTCTCAAGGAAACAACACTGACGTCTAGTAAAGATGAGAAATGTCTCTTTCCCATTCAATATACTCAAATTCTTCTAACTCCCATTTTTACTTTTAGCCCATGTGCCTTCATGGGCTCTAACGGCGTGTCTAGTGGCATGGCCTCCACTCCACTTCTGTCCTGTGCCTTAGGACTGCACTGCTCTGAAATTATTCAGCTGACTTTTGGGGCGGTTCGTCCTCAACTCATGTTCATTTCAGCTGCAAAATCACCCTTAGCCAATTCCTGGACTGATAGTTCTGAGGTTTGAGCCCCAGCATCCTACTGACAACCCACATCTTTGCCGCAGACTCTCTAAGACAGTCTTTTTTAAGCTATTGACTATTCCAAAGCAGTGTTTCCACATGCAGCATCTTCTGCAGTGGGAAGGCAGCCTCTGGAGTTTCATTTCCTTGCACTGTCCTTTATCCCATTCAGGAAGACTAAGTGGAGCTCATAACAGCCTGACTCCCTTGAATTGGCCAGTTTTGTCCCTAATACAAGTAAGTCTAGTATTGTTTGCTGAAACTGCAAGTTTCTTTTCCTTTGTTTTCTGGCCAAGGCATCTGTTTTTCTAACATGTTCTTTTAAAGAATCTAGTGGGATCTCCCATAGTGAGAGAGCTATCAAGTCCATGATTTTTGAGTCCTGCCGTAGGCTTCTTTGTTCAAACAAATCCTGTCGATCATTTCTATCTTTACTTTCCTTAATAGAATAACACCAACTAGAACATATGTTCTCATCAGAAGAACAGCTAACCAAGACTCAGACTCCATCTCTTAACATCCAGCTTTCCTCTTTAATGAACCATGCTTACAGCTAATTCTATACATTTCTTGAGCATATCACCACTCCCGTCCCCAAAACCACATCACCTTAAAATTCACCTAGTAATTCCATGAGTATTACCGTCTTTCCCTGAAAATAAGACCTAGACAGACCATCAGCTTTAATATATCTTTTGGAGCAAAAATTAATATAAGACCCGGTCTTATACTATATTATATATCATATAATATAAGACCGGGTCATATTAAAATGAGACCGGGTATTATATTATATTATATTATATTATATTATATTATATTATATTATATTATATTATATTATATTATATTATAGACCTGGTCTTCTAGTATAATAAAATAAGACTGGGTCTCATATTAACTTTTGCTCCAAAAGACGCATTAGAGCTGATGGTCCAGCTAGGTCTTATTTTCGGAGAAACACGGTATACAATGATCTTCCTGACCTTCTCAAATCTGTCCAGGTTATCTGTAACCAATTAATACAGCTATCAACATTCTTGGGGGAAAGGGAAGAGGTACATTCTCAATTGCTTTTAGAGCAGACTCTGTCTATAACTTTAAAAGAGTCCACAATTGAAACATCTCTAAACTCCATCTTTTCAGTTGCTCCAGCCAAAATCCTTAGAGCCATCCTTAAATCTTTTCTTTCTTTCACATCCCACACCAATCCAAAAGGGATTCCTATTGGCTCTACCTTCAAAATATATCCAGAAGCTGATAAAATCCCACTTCCACTACCTACTCCAAGCTACCTTCACCCCTCTCCTGGATTGCTGCAACCATCTTGGGACTCATCTATTCTTCACTCAGAGTAAAAGTCAAAGTTCTTACAATGACCTTGAAGGTTCTATACCATATTGTCCCTTATTACCTCTCTAAAGTCATCTCCTACTATTCTCCTCTTGCTGACTCTGCTCCCACTTCACTAGCTCTGTGGCTCCTCATCAGACACACCAGACACACTTCTATCTTAAGGCAATGTCATTGGTTGTTCCCTCTACTTGTAATGCTCCTCTCCTTGACACCGTATGGCTCACTCCCTCATCTCTTTCAAGTCCTTACTCCAGTATCACCTCAGTGAGGCCCACCTGAACCAGCATCACCCCTTCCCTCCAGGAACTCCTAACCCCCTTTACCTTGATACATTTTCTTTTCTATGTATAAATCCATTATTTTCTAACACACTAAATAATTTATTTATCACATTTATTGTCTGATTTTCCTATTAAAATGTAAAATCCATATAATTTTTTTAATCTTTTCTGTTCACTGATATATTTCTATTACCAAAGATCAATGTCTGACACATAGGAAGCATTCAATGAACATGTGATGACTGATTATTGAATGAATGCCTCCCTTTTCTAGTACTTTCTTTAGGAAGAGGTAGGTCTGAAAGAACCTTGTTTTACCTTTTGTATTTGTCTATCCCTAGCCTTGAATGCTATTATTCTCATGCATGTCTGTTTGCTTTGTCCAAGAATATTTCACCTTTTCATCTAATGAATCTGTTCCTCTAGTCAGTCAATCTTTCTTGGTTTCACTCCTCCACTGCTCCTGTTCTGCTAGCAATACTGAAGTGTGTGTTCCAGCCCTCTCCAGGTCCTGCTTGATTTCCTGGCCTTTCTATCTGCAAAAATGCCACTGAATGGTTTCTCTACTGCAACCCAAGAATATGGCATAGTTTCTCTGTACTAATGGTCCCTTCTCTTTCTTTTCTTTTCTTTCTATTTAATAAAATCTAACATCTCTTTTAAAGGTGAAGCCACTATTTGAGTCCTACAAGTCTAAGTCTGTGGCCAGAGCTGATATAGTTAATAATCCAGAGCCACACTGAGACCCTATTGTAGGCATGATCCTAAGGAGCCCATGTCAAGAAAATAAAGTCTAAAAGGTTAGCTCCTCCATGGCCTTCCCCCTTGGCCTAAAACTCAACATTAGAAGAATCATTACTTGGAGCAGTCCATCTCTGCCACCTGGCATTCATCACTGAAAGCCAGTGTTCGGAAGGGCACAGGAAACTCGACCACCTTCCAACAGTTTGAAGTTGCCCCTGAAAATCTGTCTGAGAAAGAAGGCAGATCCCTACCAGGAAGAGGAAGAGGCTGAGCCAGATGTGCCCAGGTGAGTGAGGGCACATCGGAGGCCAGGTGGGATGTCTGATGGGTGTCTCTCCACATGAAAAAAAATGTCAGGAATGGTGAGTCAGTGTTTTCACCTGCACCACATAAAAGTAAAGGGTAAATAGAGTTCCTTTATTTAGGTCCATATCCTTGCCTGCTGAATATCACTATACCCCCAGGTGTTTTCCCTTTCATTCTTCACGTATGTAACTATTATTTTAGTGTCGTCTTGATACATGAAACCATTAATAACATCAGGCCAGGGAACTCGTCCATTTGAGCCACCACCACAACTCCAGAGCCTAGCAAGGTGCCTGGCACATAAAAGCGAACCATTAATATTTGTTAAATGAACAGTTTAGATCAAATATATTTCATTCCAACAAGAAAGTTGCTTTTACCTGACATACCAGATCACTGAGGCAGCAGTACATAGTGGGATTGTTAATTTTATTATTTGAAGGCTTAAATTGGCCCAATATTTGTTGTGGGACCCCCTTCACTTTATGTCTAGAGACAGAAGCACAGGCAGGTGATAAAGTTAATAAAAGAAACCACTGAACGCAATGAGGCATCTGAGTGTTTTCTTGCTGATAACTGTATTATTTCAGAATATTCCTAGTTAACAGTCTCAGATTCATTCATGCAAGGAAAAACTACATTTACTGTCATCCCAAATATACCTCCTACAGTGTTCCCACAAAATAAAAACTGCATTCCTTTTTCCCAGGAATCATGTGCCCTTTTGAATCGTAAAAACGAATTTCATCACTGTTCTGCACTTCACTAATGGTTTCAAATTTTTGAGTTGTGCTGTAGGATAAACTATGTATTTTCATACCAAGTTTAAAAGAGTGTTTCAAAAGGAGTTTGGGACAAGTACACACAAGCTGTACAATGAAATGAAGCTGCTGGAGGGCCACTTACTTCTGTGGAATAAAATATATTTTAGAAAATACAGCATCAAACTTTGATGAAAATAAAACAAAAATGTCGGTTAAATACAGGGATTCTTCACTAGACATCCCATTCATGTCATTTTACTTATATGAATTTTTTCAGAGTTGAACTGATAATTTTTTAAGACTTGCTTTAGAGAAAGAGTTCTGAAAGTATTACATACATCCCTGTGTTCTACATATAAATATATGAATCCTCAAATGTCCTCTCTTTACTGAGAACTTCTCTCTGACCTTTTAAATAAGTTCTTACAAACTGAAGGGCTGGGAGGGGTATATTCTTTGACCCAGCTCCCTCCTCATCTTTACTCCATATCTAAGTTTCTTCAAAGTGTGGTCCACACTAACTAACTTTTACCCCGTCCTCACTTCTTGTTCCTTCCTCGACTTGCTGAAAGCAGACCTCTATTTCCAACAGCTTACTGATGTGCACAAGCAAAAGTCTTCTGTTCTTGAACTCTGAATTTAACGAGGAGGCCTCTTAGAAATGCCTTCCCTAGTTCCTTGGCAACTACTCTGCCTGTTGTCTTTCTTTCAGCCTGACCGTTTTTTCTCATGATCCTCCACAAAGGCTCTGATGTTTCCAGAATTCTCTTCTGACCACTTTGTCTTAGGTGATTCCATCCACTCATTCCCTAACTACCTCCATTCTGGTGATTCCCAAACCTCTGTCTTGGCCCAATCTTGACACCTCCACTTAGACACAGGCATCTCAAGCTATCAGGACCCAAGTTGAAATAATTGCCATCCTCAAGTCTGTTCTTTCTCCTGGCCTCCCCATACTAGGCGTGATCAAAACATATGGTGAATGTTTAAATAATATATATATATATATATATATATATATATATATATATATATATATTTAAAACATATATAAAATATATAATATATATTATATTATTGAAATATATATATATATATATATATATATTACAGTAAAAGACACATTGCCATTAACCTTCCTCACCTCGAACACACTTATCCCAATCCCATCATCCTTGCCACTTGCTAGAGCAGTTCTAGAAGTCCTCTTTCGTGAGTGTCTTTAGTTGCGCTGTCATGGCTGCCTCGATGTCCTGAATTGATTCAAAATGTTTACCTTTCATGGTCATTTTGACTTTGGGGAAGAGCCAGAAGTCACAAGATGCCAGATATAGTGAATAAGGTGGATGAGAACACACCACAATGTTTTTATTTGACAGAAATTGCCACACTAGAAGGGATGTGTGACACAAAGCACTGTCATGATGGAGGATGATTTACGACACACTTTAAAATACACCTTCTCTCAACCATAGCTCACACCTGACTGGCTGCACCAAACAAGTTGAAACTTGTCACACCCTGTTACTAGGTTTAATGTGCTGTTTCCCATATTGAAGATCTCTCTGCCTTTCCATTGGATGGCACTCAGTGGCAGCAGCATTCACCGTACTTTTTGATCATACCTCGTTCTAACCCAAAGCCAGAAGCCTAACCTTTCTGCCTGCCATATTAGGTCTAAGACTTCTAGATATGTCTCAGCTCCACTGTCTCTGCTTTATCCCTGCTGTCAGTATCTTAATCAAGGCCCCTATTCTTCCTCCTGGGAATTATTACAATAGCCATTTAACTGATCACCTTTTCTCTCTTGTCTTGATAATTTTACATCTATGCCCCTGCTGCCAACAAACTTATTAAAGATTTAAATTGGATTATGTCACCTCTACTTAAAAATCCTTCTCTGGCTCCCCTGCATGTACAGAATAAAGGCCAAGGTCAATTGAAGGGCATTTGAGGTCCATCTAGATTTGATCCCTGCCCACCTTTTCACCTATTATTTGCCACCTATCTCCACCTCAGAATCTATTTTTCAGCAATTTATAACTGCGTATAGCTCCCTAAGCACACATAACCACTAAGAATTTGCTTCATGACACACTTGAGAAACATCACTTTTTTTTTTTTCTAGATAAAATTAAAACTGGCTCAGTCTTTCTTTGCCAGTGTTGATGAGAAATCCAATCCTCCCTCCACTGAATTCTATGAGCATCCCGGGCCTCCCACGGGAAGAGGCCCTGTTCCGGGTCCACATGGTTGCCCTTACTGTGACCGTTCCTTCTGCTACTGAACGCCTCTGTCAAGGCCATGGACACTGCTCATCCCAGAGGATAGTCATAATAAGAACACATGTTTCTACGGCACTTACTGTGCGCTAGCCACTGCTCCAGAGAATCTGCATACATATTCCTCATAGCAACCTTATACGGTAGGTACTATTTCTACCAGCCCCATTGTGCATGTGGGGAAGTCAAGGCACAGAGGTCAAGTAACTTGGTCAGCGTGAGTGGTAGGGCTGCGATTTGACCTGTCGGCCTGACTCCAGACTCCTGCTCTTAACGACTGCTCACAGTGCTGCTCTCCAGGGCCTGCAGGATTGGCCACAGAGAAACTGCATTATTGCTCCCAAGGGCTCATCGACTAGCCCCCATACAAGCATCCACAAGCCCTTTTCCCACCACACAATGCCTTCATATCCTATATTTAAGGAAAATACCCAAATCCCTACCTCTTTGTCAAATTCTAAGAAGCTACCTCACCCCTCTTGAGTAATCTCCCTTTTCAATTCAAAGTACAAAGATCGTTCTCCTTCTCCTGGGAAAAACTCCAAGTGAACCCCTTGATGGCCCTAAATTCTTTCCCATAGCCCCAAGCCTCTGGTTCTCCATCTCCTATGTTCCCCTTACCTTCCCAGACCAGCCTCTAGCCTCCAGATGTTCCTTAACACACAAAGCAAGTTTATATTTCAGGATCTTTACACTTGGCTGTTCACTCTGCATGGAATTCTTTTCCCAAGACAGATCTTAAACCACGGGGGTGAATGGACTGTTTTCAGGCCAGGGGAGTGGGGCTGGAGAGTCTTGTTTCAACACTTTGACTCTAACACACTACCAAGAATAAAATAGAAATGAACAACTGAGGAGCTTACACTACCCCACAAATCTTGCTCTTCCCTCCACCTGAAATGTATCTCTCTACCTGGAAATGGAATCCTGTGAAGCTTGTGCTTCTTTTTCAAAATACATCTCCTCAAAGAAGCCCTCTCTGTCTGCCATTCTTCCTTTTTTTTTGGTTGGGGGTGGGGGGGGGTCTGTGTCAGTACCTTTAATTTCTGTTCTTGTGCTTGCCACAACACAGTACAATGTTTTTAATTTATTTTTATAGTTGTTTCTTTTATAAGATTGCACTCCTCAGGGGTAGGAACTGGATCTTATGTAACTCTGTATCCCAGGCCCTAGCAAGATGCCTAGGAAACTAATAAATATGCCAAATTGTTTGATAATTGAAGTAAACTGATCCAAGGTCAACATCGTGACCATCATTATTTTACCGCCTCTCCACCTTCACTACTCCTCTCCCACTCCTGAATTAGTGCAGTGACCTCCCTGCTGGCCACAGTGCTTTCTTCTTTGTCCCCTTACAGTTTATTTTCAACAGAACAGAGAGGATAATCTTCTTAGAATAGAAAAGAGATAATTGCATTCAAAACTTTCCAGTGGTTTCCCACCTCAATCAGAAAGCAGTACAATGGCCTCCAAGGGCTACATGATCTGCACCCCTTGACCATACTGATCTGATCTCATCTCCAATGGTGCTGGTCGCAGTGGACTCCTGTTGTTTTTCAAACACACCAGGTACACTCCCAGCTCACGGCCTTTGTACTTCCTGTTCCCTATGCCCAGAACGTTCTCCCCCATATATCCTCATGGCTCATTCGCTCACTTTCTTCAAGTCTTTGTGCAAACATCACCTTCTCACCAAGGACTTCCCTGATTATCTTATTTAAAATGTCTTGCTCTTATTTTTCTTCATAGCATTTTTCACATTCTGAAAAATATAATCTAATACAATGTATGTATGATATACGGTACAATTTACTCATTTATCTTATTTGTTGCCTATCTCCTCCACATAGAATGTAAGCTTTAGGAAGACCTGGCACATAGTAGGCACTCAGTATGACGGACTCTTAGACCAAAGAACCCAATATGCAGTCTCATCTCTGCCTCTAACTGGACAAGGTATTCAACCTAACTGTCCTCAGCTGCTTCTTCTCTGAATAAAGTTTGGACCAGGAGATCCCTTAGTAGGAGATTTATAGTAGAATAAGAAAAGAAAATCTAAGGTTTTTTCCTACCTACTTTTCGTCATTTGCACTCTTTAATGGAAAACTGCAAACAGGATCACAACCTCAAAACATTTTTTGGCCAAAACAATTGCATAATAATTTGACCCTGCAGGTGTGATGGAGAATATATGAACTACATGTTTCTACAACTTTCCCTCTAAAGAGAAGGAAAACCCTGAGTTTTTGTGAGTTTACCCAGTAAGAGAAGAAGGAAAATTGAGAGAAGCAAGAAACGATAAATTAATGTGCCCTAGAGGGGAAAGGTCTGGAACTGCTCTTGGAAAAAGAGAACTGATCCAGGGGTGACAGGAAGTAGCCCAGTGTTGGGGGGAGGGCAGGGGGGGAAGATGGGTGGCATTTTGACATAGGTTTTGGTATAAAGAAAAGGACTGTAATTTTAAGTCTTTGAAATTTAGAAAAAAAAATTGTGCTTCAGTGGAAAATTCTGCATCGTCTACAGCACACCCTTCTGGATTACCTGGTTCTATCCTTTCATTGCCATTGAGCTATTTTACAACTCTGTAAATTGTAGATAACTGATAGAAATTCAAATTGGTTCTTGTCTGTAGGCACGTAAATCCTATCTGATAGAAATTCAATTGACTTCCCTCTCCTATTGTGGAAAAATCCAGTCCTAACTCCATTTGTACACTCATTTCAATATTCCTGATCTATAAATATATCCATTCTTTGGACTCTCCTTTGAACTGGTTGTAACGTCTTACAGGTTCCTTCTTTAATGGATTGAATAAAATCTTTAACACATGTCCATTTTATAGCTGCATGAGAGTCATTATTTTGTTTTTTCGGAAAAGAATATATCCTTTATGGGTGAAGAGAATTTTAAAGATATTTTACATGTACTGTGCAATATGATCAAGAGAATGTAGTAAAAATTTAATTCTTTTTATTTTTTATATGTCACTGTGCTGAGAATGACCTTTAAGTGGTCAAATCATATTTGGATGAATAGAAATGATACAATGTTCCAGGGTTTTAGAAAATTGACACTCAAAAACTGGTCCCACTGCTTTCATATTCCTCTTTCAATCCAGCCTGGATAATTTTGCTAAAGTAATCTTCTAAAAGACTACTTTGATCTTGTCAGGACCCTGGTGAAAAACCATAAATGGTTCTCCATTGCCGAATCAGTAAAGTTCAAATGCCTTCACCTGACATTCAAAGCCCAGACTGCAATGTATCTTTAATACACCCCAACTTTCCCTGCCTCAACTCCTCACACAATAAGAATCTTCTACACCAGCCAAATACTTTCACTCCAACCAGTGACTGTGCGCCTCTAGGTTATACATGTGGCATCTCTTCTCCATTTGTGGGAATGCCATTTATTCATCCCTAACGACTCAGATCACATCTCATCTCTTCATAACGCCAGCCCAGAGGGACTTTCTCTTTTGAATACACTGAACAATGTACTGTGTTTCCCCAAAAATAAGACATAGCTGGATAATCAGCTCTAATGCATCTTTTGGAGCAAAAATTAGTATATGACCTGGTATTATATTATTATATTATATTATATTATATTATATTATATTATATTATATTATATTATATTATATTATATTATATTATATTATATTATATTATAGGCCTGGTCTTATATTATAGTAAAATAAGACCAGGTCTTGTATTAATTTTTGCTCCAAAAGACACATTAGAGCTGATGGTCCAGCTAGGTCTTATTATCAGGACAACACGGTATCTCTCTATTTTCTCATTTATCTTATATTGTTCCAACACTTACGTGATATTTTTTACACATCTGATTAGACTGTAAACTACTGATGAGCATACCATATTTTATATTATATTAGTATTCCCCATAGGAATTAAACCAGCATTAGGTATGTGGTAATAAGGATCTATTGATTTTTATATGTAAGAATTCGCTTTGGAGAGAAATCCAATCCTTTTCTCCAATAGTGGCCTAATTTTTGATGAGGAGCTACACACCCCTGCCCCCCCTCGCCACACACACACACACACACACACACACACACACACACACACACCATACACACCACTGTGGATGAAAAGGGGGTTCTATGGAAAGTAACCTCACAGACTGATCTGATCATAAATTCCTAACTGGGCAGGTCATGGTGGGTAGTCATGCCCCAGGGCTATACTTCTTCAGTGAGAGGTTTTAAGCCAGTCCTGTCCATTGTTCTTGTGCATCTAGGTGAACACACCTTTGAAATATCAGACGTAATACTCCTCGAAGGTGTACCAACCTCAATAGAGCACATAATCTTAACTATCATGTAATCTAATCCTTGCCCTGCTTTCTCCCACCTTAGGAAATCTTCCTTATGTTCCCTGCTTATTTTCAAACACATAAAAGAAGCTACAAAAGTGTTATTCTCCAGAGCACCTTGCTTCCCGACAACTGTCATCAGTTTGGGCTTAAGTCATAAGAATTCTCTACAGGTTTGGACATTCCTTACTTTGACACTACACACACACACACACACACACACACACAGACACACACACACACACCACATAGAGAAAGTGTCACCAGAACTCTTAGCCTCAGACTTCAGAATGTTTTTCAAGTTTCCTTCAAACACCTATTCATCCAAATCTTCCATGTGATTCCACCCTGAAGTGTATTCAAGGAATCGCACCATACCCAGGAGTGTCCTGGTTGGCTCCCATCCGCTTTCCAGACTTTCTAGGACAGGTTCCTCTGCCATGTTCCTATCTCCTGACTTAGGCCCAGGTACCTCTGAGAGGCTGCAGTCTGTCCTGCTTACCTAGAACTCACTGACCTCCTGGCTCGACCTTTGCTGATTCTCCTTCTGGGCTCCACACTGGCCAGCGGCAAAGCTCCTTCTTTTATGCAAATCCCTGCTGAGGCACCAATCATGGCCTTTAATATATGCAGGACCTGAGCTAGACCCTGGGTGAGATACCATAATGAATAAGACATTACCCTTGCCCTCCAGGCGCTTACAGGCTCATAATACCTATAGAACTAATTAACTTCTAAGGGAAAAAGAGATAATATCTTCAGTGTCTCATTTTTGCTCACATTCAGGTTAGACAAAGCCACACGAATTCCTTCTCCGTCTGTGTGAAGGAATACCAAGGAGAAACCACTGCCAAATCAATACATTTTAATTGGAAGTGTTTATGAAACCCAGGAGAGTTTCCTAAATGTATTAATTGCTTCCCAAGGAAATATAAAATTCACAATTACTAAAACCATGAAAATTAATACAATGACAGCTCTAAAAGATTTCTTTGTAAACTGTTGCTAAATACATGAAAATAAACCAATTGACCTTTAAAAAAGTTAAAAAAAAAAAAAAAAAGCTCTAAATGATCAGTATACAAGAACTGTTTGCCTGGAGACTAAGCAACTTACTTAAGGCAGTATATTAATTCACTGCAAGTGATTTAAAAGAGATTTCATCAACTGTATCATTCGTTTTAGAAAAGTTGTTTCAACAAAGAAGGTAGTGAAAAGGTTAGATGTGAATTATTCTCCCTTTCTTCCCACACCCACAATATATTAGCACAGGTAAAAATAAATGCTCTATTAGTTCTGAATTTAGACTCTCAAAAGTAGTTTGAAGTGAAAATAGCGATTATCTGCATTCTAAGATTCTTTCTCATTTAGTTTCCACTGAATTACATCAGAAAATACGCCGAAGGGCTGGTTCTCCACAAAATACTGTACGTGTAGAGCTTTCACAATTTGAAATTACTTCCTGCTAGAAAAAAGCCTGCTCATTTGCATGGTCACTCATTCAACAAACTTTTCTCTCTATGCCTATGGCCGTGTTAGGCCCGAGGAGATAAAGGCAGGAAGCCCCAATCACCAGCTGCAGGAAGTGCACAGTCTTAGGAGAAGGAGGGTGTCTGCTTTATCAGCAGCCTGTGCATTGGGAAGTGGAAGTCCAAGAGAAGGAACACAGAAATCTGTCTACGGAGGACAAAGCACTTCAACTGAGAACTAAAGGAGGAAGATGGTGTTGCCAGGCTGTCAAGATGGGCAAGGGCATTCCAACAGAAGGTCCAGCACGGATGAAAGACATAGAGACCTGAGAAAGTGTGGCAGTGTCATAGAAGAGCAAATATCTAAGACTGGACCTTCCAGTATAGGGGCATTAGTGGAACACATGGGGCTAGAAAAGCAAGCAGAGGCCAAATAAAAATGACGGTCAATTCTGAGCACTTACTATGTGCCAGGCACAGTGACAGAGGTTTCACATGGGTTATTATATTACTTATTATTATAAAACAATCTTCCTTTGAGATTACTATTATTATCCCAATTTCACAGAAGAGGAAAGGGAGACACAAAGAGGTGAATTTACTAGCTTGAGGTCTCATAGCTAGGAATGGCTTTGAAACCAGGCATTGTATCTCTAGAGTCCACAGCTTCACCACCTTTCAAATCATGAAGGATCTTGCACCCTGGAGATAGGAGCTGAGACAGTGTCTTTTAGGCAACGGGAAGCCACTGGTGGATACCAAGCATGGAAGTGACACCATCAGCTGTGTACAATAAAATGATCACTCTGGTTATTGAAGATTGATTTTGCTTGTTTATATGTTGGGGCAGGGGCAGGGCACAAAGGCCAGAATCCTAGTCATGAAGAGACTGCAATTCTCAGGAAGAGAAAACAAAGGCCTTACTTGGACATTAGCAGGGGAGGTAGAGGGGGACGGGTGGATGGATACACAAGATACTTTACAGGTGGTGTAAGAGAAGACTTGGCAATACTGATGGCCTTTGGGAGCAGGACAGGGGTAGGCAAGTATTAGGAAGGGAATACCTCCTTCCCACTGCTGATGTTTCTTTGAACATGAAAGGACATCGATTAATATAAAACTCCTGGCCTCTTTCTGTCCTCTTACTTCCAGCCCCTTTGAGCGGTAGCAATTTAACTGATGGTGAATTTGGCAGAGAAACAAGACATGTAGCCTAGCCCTGTTCCTCTTTCCTTTCGTGAAGGCAAGTTGCCCTCGGAAGCACACGATCTAGTCTGCATTTCCACAGAGCAGCGAGGCTCACAGTTTTAGGAAATAACCTCAACCTCCCAACAACTGGTGCATGAGCCGTGAACTTTGAGAAACAGGGTAAAATGGTGGCAACTGATGGTGTGTAAATCGCAGGCCTTTGATGGAGCCTATGATTTGGGGCCGTTTGGTGGTGTCTGGCAGCTGAGATGGTCCATAAGGCCGTTTTATTGTTTTGGGGGTTTTCTTGTAATTTTTATTAATCTATGACACACTTATACTTAGGCTTAATAATTTTCCCATTTATTTATATATCTGTTGCTTTATGTAGAAGGAAATTTTTGAAATTAAACCAAAAAGTTTGTCGGATTGAGAGTTTTGAGAGTTTCATAGTTGCCTTTAAACTGATGGCCCGATCAAGAGGCCAGCTACAGTTTTCTCCTGGGCTGAGCTTTGCAGCTTGTGGTGGCTCATTCACAAGCAAGTGCCTTTCCCTAGAGACAGAGTGGCACATACAGGACCCTATCACGGGCCAGTCTCACTAAAGGGTGGAGCCACAGCACAAGGACCGGACATGGAAGGGTGGGATAGGGGGCAGAGGTATAAAAAAAATTGCTCCTTTTAAACTTCAAAGCAGCTGAGCCCCACGTATGTAGCAGAGCCCCCATGAGGTTCTGAGTTTAAATCACTAGTGCCTTATTGGTAGTCAGTATAAAAGAGAAAAAGAAATAAAGTAGATTCAAATGCGTGAGATAAAAAAGGAAAAAAATAACTCTGATAAGATCCAATAATAGGAGCTGCCTCCATGACTTTTTATTCTTTGTCAGAGGGCACCAATGTCTCAAAGAGCACGTCAAAGTGAGGAGACATGTGTAGTGGTGTTTTCCCCCAGGTAGGCTGAATTCCCAGGGCCCAAACTAGCTGACCTCTTGCTGGGATAACCCTCCCATTGCATTTAAGGTCACAAATTGTCTGTCTGAGACAGATGGCAACAGCAGTCTGGCTTCCTGATGAAGCCCAACTCTTTCTCCTCTGGGCCTCCTGTCAGTTACCATGGCACCTGTGCTCTAGCCCTTGGCAACTCGAAGTACTAGGTCCTGGGAACACAGTTTGCCTGGGATAGGGGACGGCAGCTTAAGAACTGGGGCTTGGCTTATTTTCTAACAATGATCTTCAGTGTCCTATGAACTCTTTAGATTCTTCACACATGATGCTCAAAGATATTTGGAATTCTATTAAGACAATTTCCAAGGCACAGACGAATTCCCCCAGCTTAGATTCCACCTGGGCTACCCCTCCTGGGAAATCCCCAGAACCACCCAGAATCACGAACACCTCTCACTAAGATTGATCAAAAATAGCAAAGTGAGGAGGATGGATTATCGACTCTAATTTCCAAGGACTTTTACATCACAATGGTAATAAAATATGATTTTGGACTTAAATCCCTCTGGATTTTATCAAGTCTTTAGATTCTAATTTCTCCCTAGACATTTTCTAGGGGATTGACATTAATTTTGGAGGCATCTTTGTGATGTTGGGATTTTGGATTTTGAAGTATAGTGATACACTCATCAAATGTCAGAGCAGGACATGTGCCATCGTGTATGATAGAAAAGAGAGTGACGGACGAACAGCCAGCCCTGAGAATTGAGTGGCCTTGGAGTTATTCAGTTAAGGGACTTGTCTGAGCCTTTTCAGAGCCAAATCTTCACTGCCCACTTGTGGCTCCAGGGTGACCCCCCCCTCCCCCAAAGAGCAATGGTTGGCATGGGAGGACAGGCCTTAGGGAGGTGGGAACAGGCTGCTCCAACAAGCTACTTGTCTCTGCCATGAGTGGGAGAGGCCCACCATGGTTAACCAAATGGGTAAGACTAATAAGAGAACAAAAAGATGGTAACATATAGAAAAGGAATCTGTCTTCTTCACACCCTAATGTTTTCCTTTAAGTGAAGGGTCGTCAGTCAGTATACCATACCTAGCTCCGTTCTACCTCTTTACTCTTCTGGCCTGAATCCCACCACAGACCTATTAACAGAATCTTGTGGGTTGTGCCCAGGCATCAGTATGGTTTTTTTTAAAACTCTCCAGATGATTCCAATGTGTGGGCAAGGCTGAGAACCAATGAACTAAATGATCTCTAAAGGTAACTTCCAACTCTTAAAAAAATGAATTGCTGTTATCCTACCAGAAGTTAGAGGAAATGACTTTAAGGCCCTTGGGACATCTTTTCTAGCAGCCTTGAGACTCAAATGCATAGTGTGCAATCAGCCTTCTAATGGGAAAAAAAATACGCGAGTTTCATGTGTTTGGTCCCAAAGCTTGCCTCTTAGGGCTCCCCTACCGAGTCATTGCTACACAATCAATAGTAGAACTGTTCTGAACTGTAACTTGAGAGGGAAATAATCAGGAACAATCCAGCTACACCACAGCCTAATCACAATGACTGATATTTCTAGGGCTGTGTTAATCAAGCCTTCCTGTAGACAGACCCTTGTGGTCAAACCGATTCTAGAATGATTCTGCCTCCACGGCTGGAATCTTTTATAAACGGAAAATCTCCATTCAGCCTTCCCTCTCACCTAAGTGCAAAATCCCTCTTAATGGTAGCATCTGTTGTCTGCAGCAAACAGAGTTGATTACAGATGCTCTGAAAAGAATTTAAGTCCTTTCTCATGCTGCTTGGGAGGTGATAGTGTGATGGGAAGCAGTGACTCCTCTGATTTAAAAAATATATATATCTTTGGCTAAACAGTGAGTGCAATAATACGGTAAAAGACATATTGTTGTATAAAATATTAATATTTGTTGAATTTTTATCTCTTTCTTTCATACTAAATACAGCCAATAACCACACATGTACTGTCTCTTACAGCTACAGAGCAGGTGTGCAGGTAACTGGTTACCAAGCAACGTATTGGCTGGGGATTAGAGCACACAGTTGCATGGGCATAATTCTGAATAATGCAGACCTTGTTAAGTGATACATTTTTCATTACCCTAGTATCACATCAAGTTCTGTACACCTTTTTTTTCCCTTCTTTAATCTAAGGAAAATATTACTATTAAGAACCTTGAAGAAATCTTACTATCAGAGATTTCTTCTTTATCAAAAACAATGAAAAGAACAGATTCATTATATCTTATCCATCAAACTTGTTATCTACCTAAACATCTGTTCAGTATTTGTTGTCGTGTTTAGAAAGAATAATTATCCAACAGACCTTATATGAATTCCGATGGTGCAAATGAACTTTACTAATGACTTGTATTTACAGCTCCTGAAGGAGAAAGTTACCTATTCTCATAATCCTGTTTATTCTTTTAAAATGAAAAGGCCTTTGTTGGTTATTTTAGATCACAGAGGGTTTTTAAAAACTAGCTCTTAACAGCCTTATGATCCTTAATAAATACAATCAAAATATATTTAAAATATTGTAGCTCCTTAGTCCCTGAATATAGAAAATGCCTGTGCTTTTAACCTTCACTTTCCTAATTTAAAGATTAGACTGCATTAAGGACTCAAAGTGGCAACTAGAAAATTTTTTTTTTTTGTAGAAAAGTTCTCTGATACTTGTGATGACATTTTTCCTTTGGAAAAAAAAAGTCACAATTAAATGGGGCACAGGAGTTAGCAGCTGAAAGGGAGGGAGGGAGGAAAAAATCAAAAGGAAACCTCAATTCCCCCATTCTTTGGAAACATTAAACAAGTACGAGATCTTTTTATGTATTCCATAGAATGGCTCAGTTTTTAAAGGCTTCCTTTCAATCGCTTAAGTGATTTGCCTACTCTAGAGAAGAACTTCCATGTTGAATGGTATATGAGGTGATGTTTGTACAAGGGACCAAAGTAAATTTTCTCGTCCTTAATTTTAAGGTCGTGTATCCATCATATTAATTTTATCACAAAAATTCACAAGTGTATTTTCTTTTTAAACCTGGAAAGAAATCAATGGGGTTTTGTCTTCATTATGAGTATAGAGAAGAAAGCATTTTAGCCCAGGTTTTGGTATTAATAGCATAGTTATAAATATAGAGAAAAAACACTTTCCATAGCCCTTTGGAGTTCATGCAAGGCTGTATACAATTGCTTGCTTCAGAGAATGGAGCAGTGGGAAGTTGCCTCTGACCTGGTGGCTTATTGAAGCTCAAACTGGCAATTTTATAAAATTTCCAGCAGCTTTGTAACTGTGTCTATTATTCATGATGCAGCATCTTCAAATTCATCTAAAGTACACTTACCATGAGAAGAACACTAAAAAATGGCAAAGTAGACAGCTTCAAATTTCTTAGGGGAAAGAGCTATGAAAGAGTTATGCCCTCTCTCCTTACCCGCTCCTTTTTAGGAAAATACAGTATTCTCCATACTGTGGGTAGGATGCAGAATCACCACATATTTCTTGAATTAAAATGGACATTTCTTTTACTAACATTTAATATTTGTACGTTTGATAACAACCTTACATCTAAAATAAGTATCTGAACAAACTGATGGATACCAGATGGGAGGAGATTTGGGAGGATGCAAGAAAAGGTGAAGGGATTAAAAAGTACAAATTGCCAATTATAAAAATAGTTATAGGGATGTGAAGTACAGCATAGGGAATAGTCGATGATATTGTAATAACTGTGTATGGTGTCAGATGGGTACTGGACTATTGGGGTGATCACTTCATAAGTTACATAGATGTCTAATCACTATGTTGTATACTTGAAACTAATATAATATTGCATGTCAACTATAACTGAAAAATAAATTTAGAGAAAAAAAATATCTGGAATCTATACCCTTCCAAAAGAGCAACGTGAAATAGCTGCTTTTATTTTTTTGAGATTCTGCCTTAAGATATACTCGTACGTAGCTGTGTTTTATCCATCACTGTTTTTCTAATGTTTTCCAAGTTGACCTAGTTCTTTCCTTATATGATTGCTAATATGCTGTCTGGATGAGAAAAGATCTTCGAACTAGTAAATTGTCAGAGTTGTGTTTTAAAAAAAAAAAAAAAAAAAAAACAAGTTAACTATATAGGCTATGAGATCTGTCCAACTTTCATTTTGTTCTACAATTTTCTGTTAAAAAGAAAGTCAACTTCTCTTACTGTTTCGGGCTGGAGAGTCAAACATCACATCTATGAGTATGTACAATCTTCTTATAACTTTAAGCTGGTTTAATGGTAATTTCCTCATAAATGTCATTTCAACCAAAATCACATCTGAAAGATACCCATTATAAGAAACCATAACTTATCACAGAAATTTGTGTTGACCCAAAACCCAGATTTATACACATACATCCCTCCAATCATAATTATATAACAATCATGTAATAAAGACATAACACAAGCTAGGTGGAATTTTAAAACTAAATTTTTCTAAAAGTGTTGTCTGTCTAGTATGACTTGTTAGTTATAGTCTTTATTCAGAGGATACACTCTAAAATTGTTTGCTAAAGTTGTCTCCATTTCTCAGAATCAGGTAATGCATGAAAGGGAGGAAAGATGGCCGGTAAGCCTGTTTTCTTTTGTAATCTTTCATGCAGAAAACAATTGGGTTACACTTCAAAATTGAATCTTTAGACTTACAAATTAACAAATACTGCCTAGCCTGTTACTAATAAAAGTGCTACATATAATTGCTTTTTTCTTTATAATGAAAAAAACATCACAATTTTAAATCTGCAATAGATAAATAAACATCTGTAATAAATTCATATTTTATGTCAATTTCAAAAGAAACAAAAAATATGTTTGTGAGAACCAAAATAAATCAGTGGCACTCTCCGTTAGTCTATTTGATCTAATAAATCACCTTTCCTCCTCTTCCTGTCCCCCTGGAGATACCCGAGAGTCTAGGCCAAGTTAGTTTGCTTGCTTTGTTCAGCAAAGAAAATGCTTGGTTCTGACTTGATGTTTGAATTTATTAAAAGGTACAGAATCTTCTACTCTAAACATGACTATCAACGCTTTACCCAAAAAAAAAGTTTAAATGCTATTTAAACACTATTTAAACTTAAACCTTATTCTCAGAGTGGACACCTAAATAATCACATTTTCATTTCACTTACTTATACTGCTTGAATCTCTACAGAAATAGGGCAGGCCAAAAGTTATATTAGTGACAGAAAATTTATTAGAATGTCTACTATTCCCATATTTAAAATGTCAGCCTCATGATTCATTACTTTTTGTCAATTCTCCTGTGCACTTGAACAGAGTAATTAGCAATCTTTCTTAACAAAATTTGCCAGCGTCTTGAGGGCAGAGGTTTGGGGGACAGGAAGGATACAGGCTTGTGGTTAGACCAGGTTAGGGCTAAAGGAAGGATGATGACTGGATCAGTTCATAGGCTGAAGAACCCCGAGATTGACAGAAATGATACTCACCAAAAGACCCCAAACAGGCCAGGAGGGCCTCAATATTGGCTTCCTTTTTGACTACTGAGGAAGGAGAACTGTTCTCCAGAGAAGCCGATAAAGGGTGTCAGCATCCTGAACTGCACCTTTACACAGCCAGTACTGCTTTACCATCTACTAATAAATTACTTGGGCTATTAGAATGTGTCCTTTTCATTATCAACTAGACGTTTAGTTTCATGTGTGGATATTTATAGATATGTATAAAAGAGAACCAATGTTTCTCAAGTACATTCTTGTACCTGGTACTTTATGTGCATTTTCTCATTTAATCCCTTCTACATCCCTGGGCAATTTGTACACCGATTGTATATGAAACACACAAAACACAAAACTCAAAAAGGCCAAGTAAGACCTTTCGCCAAGGGAACATACTCATAAAAAAATTGGTCTGGAGTTCAAATTTCAGTTGGATTCCAAAGGCCCTGTTCTTTCTACCATACCATGGAGGCTGGTAAGATAAAGATTTCCTCCCAAGCTGAGGAAACTGAATTTGGCATTGAATAGCGTCATCCAATTCTTACCTCTGAAAATAGTTTTGGCAGCTCCTCAAGTAACTGATCTGTATTTTGTTGTGTAACATTCATTTCTGTTTGTTAACATTTCCAATATTTAAGTACGCAGAAGATTTTGTTGAACTGCTGACATTTAAATTAGTTTCGGCATGTCTTTCCTTCCGACAATTTTAGGTCATTGAATTTCAGAGTCATAATTATAGAGAAGTGTTCTCCTCCATATGTAGAAAGATTACTGTATTATACACCAATAAAAGGCCAGGGATGAAAGTTCTGAAACCATATAATTCTCAGAGTGGGGTCCAACAAACCATCAGAATCCCCTTGGGAAGTTGTTAAAATGTAGGTTCCTGAACTGTATCCTAGAGATACTGATTCCAGATATGGGACACTGTTACCTACATTTTAAACATGAAAGTTCAGGAATCACCACTACAGACAATGCACTGCGAAAGAAGTATTGTAAAGACACAAACTGTGAAAGTTTTCATATCCCAAGAGTTCCAAACAGGGTCACTTCCAACTACTGAGGTCTTAAATTTGAAATGGACATACATGAAATTGACTAGACTTTCTCTATGCAAATGCACCAATTGTTTATATGGAAAAAAATAGCTTCGAGTATGCCATTATTGATATGAAGTATGGTAAACAAGATCAACTCACGCACATCTTCACCAGAAACCAGCAAATTAACAACATACGACCACTAGGAGAGGCCTCTGGGCCCGAAGCATTTGGCCCACTGTCCTCTTTCTCCTTGCACTAGCCTTATTCTTCTACTATTTTATGATTACAGGTCTTCTTTTTCCCCCACCTCGGGATGTTTCATAGTGACTTACACTCAAAACCTAACAGGCCAACATAAAAGATGTTTTGTTTCATGTATCTGACACATAAGGCCATTCACCATCAGGAGCTGGCAACTTTGCAAGTGCCTCGACCCTCAATATTCTGTACCTCTCACTTCACCCTGGAACAATCCCCAACTGTAGCTTGCCAAATACTTAATGCTGACCCACACTGCATCCTTCTGTTTTGGAAAAATGACCTTCAACCCATCATCTTCGTTACTTGACAGACATCAATTTATCTCTCAAGGATTGCCTCCTCCTGGAAACCTTCCCTGATACACAGTAGCCCCACTGTGCGTAGAGGGGGTTCTCATTTCTGACAGCACATCAGAATCATCTGGTAGCTTTCGATATAAATATTGCCCCTCCTGCTGTCTTATCGTTATTGTTTGCATGATATATCTATTTCCAGACATCTACTTTTAACCTATCTATAAGTTCTGACAATTAAGTTTGCAAACTTGTTACAACGATGTTGCTAACCTTTTTTGATATCAGAGGGATTATTCATTATGAATTTGTACCAACTGGACAAACAGTTAACCAAGTTTACTATTTGGAAGTGCTGAAAAAACTGCATGAAAAAGTTAGACGACTGAACATTTTACCAACAACTCACGGCTCTTGCATTAGGATAATGTACCAGCTGCTCACATGGCACTGTCTGTGAGTTTATAGTCAGTAAACAAATAACTGTATTGGAACACCCTCCCTATTCACCTGATCTGGCCCCCAATGACTTCTTTCTTTACCCGAATATAAAGGAAACTTTGGAAGGAAGGCATTTTGATGACATTCAGGACATCAAGGGTAATACAATGATATCTATGATGGCCATTCCAGAAAAAGAGTTCCAAAAGTGCTTTGAAGGGTGGACTAGGTGCTGGCATTGACACATAGCTTCCCAAGGGGAGTACTTCGAAGGTGACTGTAGTGATTTTTAGCAATGAGATATGCAGCACGTTTTCTAGGATGAGTTTGCAAACTTAATTATCTGACCTTGTATGTCTTTGAATCTAAACTATGTTTCTTGAAGACAACATACAATTGAATCTTGCTATTTGATCAAACGTAACAGTGTTTGACTTTTGATTTGAGTGTTACTCCATTCACATTTAATGGAATTATTGTTAAGGGTGGATTTGTTTTTCCATTTAATGTGATATATGATGGATTGATCTGCTTTTAGAGCTCACATTTTAAAATTTCCACACAATTGGCAATATGGTTGGATTTATTTATTTTCAGTGTGTCACATCTTTATTCCTATGGTCTTTGTCCATTCAGTGTTAACTATTTGTTAGGAAACCATTATAATTCCTCTGTTGATTTTTCGGCCATTTTTACAGTTATTTTCTCAGGAGTTTTTCTGTTTATAATATGCATCTCTACCTTATCACAATCTACTTCAAGTTAATATTGACAATCTGGTAAAATACATCAGTTTTGTTTCAATGTAGCTTCATTTCTTTCCCCATATTTTGTGCTATTCTTATCAGATGTATTACGTCTATACATGTTATAAACCCAATAACACAGTCTTGTAATTATTGTTTAAAGCAATCTTAGAGTTTTAAAGAAATTAAGAGACTAAAAGACAAAAAAGATATAGATATATTCTATATTTACCTACATACTTACTATTTGCAGTGCTCTTCTAGCACAAGTATCTGACATTAAGCTTTAAATTGCCCAGGCATCCATATTTCAAAATACATTCATCTTGAATAAATATATTGCCAACTGTATGACACAGCTACAAGCAGAACAGCCAGAAAAGGAAATCAGGCTGCCTGACCCATGAAGGTCCCTCTTTCAGAAAGCCCTGGGTAACCTAGATAACTGACCACGTAGAAAAGTGACATTACTTTTCCCTTCCCACACCCTCATTCTTGCTCTTATGCTTTAAATTAGCCAATAAAGAGTGAACCCACAAAACCCTAGACACCCCACTCTTGAATCCTAATAAAAGCAGAGCCCCAGGTTCAGTTCTTGCCCTCCCCTTCTCCCCTCACCCCTACAACCTCACTGTGCGGCTCTCAGGCTTGACATGTACTCTCCAGCACCTGTGAATAATAAATCTTGTTCTTCACCTTTCCCTGATGTTTTTTTTTTGCCAAAATGCATCCTGCAATAATTATGAAAACCACAAGGGCCAGTCCAGACAAACACTTATATCCAAAAAATATACAAATGTATATTATGACATGATAGATGATGATATATGATATACGATATGATACGATACGATACGATACGATACGATACGATACGATACGATATGATACGATACGATGCCCACCAAAAAGTAACCTAGTCCAAACCTAATAATTTTTCACTTGGGAAAGTCTTGTATGTAGACCTCCAAAGAACTTCTAGTAATAATAAATACAAATAAAAAGAAACTTCATTGGTACTCTATAAAAGAAATGTAACACAATTTTAAGAGATTTTTTTTAATGCTTCTTATGCTGACAATTATAGAATAATCCTATGATTTAGAAATGTAACAGAATCAGTAATAACAAAGGCTTTTCTTTCATTCTGACCCTCTCCTTGCTAAAGACAATCTATGCTTTTCCCCATGCCTATTGACTTTTAATTCTGCTCCAAAGATGAATCAGCTTTCCCAAGAAATTTCTCTTCAAGAATTTCGAAACAAACTGAATTGGGTCTCATTTCACTCTCATGAGACAATGAGATTATTTATACAAATGAAGCAAGGCATAAAACAAAGAAACTCCCATTACTATGCATTACATACCCATTGAAATGCAATGTACAATAAGTACTGAGGGGTTTAGATCCAGTCTCCATAGAATGTGCCACTTTGGCATGACGATTATTTTGAGTTGAAGACAATTGAAGCCCCCCAAAAACTCAGGAGGTGCTTTTTACCTCCTCCTTAAGTGACTAAAATAATTTATATAAAGGGCTTAGTCTAAGAAGAGAACTATCACCAGAGATAACTACAAAGAATATGGAGTAGGTGTGGTGGGCTGAGGGGAAGCATGGCAGGGCCTGTTTGCTCAAAGTTCTCTCTGTATCTCACTGTCTCTGTATGGCATGACAAACATTTTGTTTGTTTGTTTGTTTGTTTTAACCAAACATTTGCTTTTCCCATCTTCCTGTAAACTGTCTTCCTCCCCTTTGAAGTCCCAGACCCTCTTCTCCTTAGATCAGGACAGCATGTAAGTCTAAATTGCCTGACTGCCTGTGGGTCTCATATTCTTAGGGGGCTCCCGGATGTGCATAATTAATTTTTCTCCTGTTAATCTGTCTCATACCAATTTAATTATTAGACAAGCCAGAAGAACCTATAAGGGTAGAGGAAAAATGTTTCCTCCCCGACAGCACATACACGCTAAAAAGTATTTTTCACAATGAAGACTGACTCATCCTTTGGCAATATTCTCTTGCTGCCCATTTTTAATCTACTTAGATTTCTGGAATAATTGTGTGCTCCAACCTCTGCTCTTCTTCACCCAGCTAAGCAGGGCTACCTCCATCCTCTCTTGAGCCTACATGGCATACTTGCATAGAAAGAAACCCTTAGAGCTACATTTAAAATGCATATATCAATCAATGGCCAACATTTGAAAAGGGCAGTATATATTATGCTCATTCTGCCTCCATCGCTGGAAGAAAGGATGGGCAACATTTACATACTGCTGAACTAGATTGCAAGTGATTTTTCTGCAATAATTTACAGTTTTCGTTCAGTTCCTAGTCTTAACAAGGTCAGATTCTCAAATAATTGGCTGTAAGGTTACGGAGGACATAACATGTTCGGTTTTATGCCCTTCACTCCCACTCCACAATCTGTGTCTATGTCACAAGAATAATTGGGAGTCGAAAAAGACTGATAATTGTACATGTCTTCATGCCCCAGTAAACAAACTTGCAGCTGGTAGGTTCCAAAGGATTGCTTTTATGTTCTCTTCTCCCTCAGCTCCGACCCAGGTTTTAAGAGATAGAAATCCAAGTTTTCTGGTTTGAGTTAACCTAACCATTGCATGATTTGTTTAATTATTGTCTTAATCCCAAAGTGTGACAGAGGGTGAATTTCTGGTGTGGGAGAAGGAGCAAGGTATCTGCAGCGTAAGCCTTGACACTGTTTTGTTTTGTTTTGTTTCTTTTTTGTAATGTAAGTGTTTGCCTTAAACTCTGATTGCCAAAGCATCCATTTCAAAGAGGCATCCACTTCAAAGATGGTTATCTCCAATGAATACATTGCCAGCCATAGAATTTACCTCCTTCCACTGAAGTTCCTTTGTTATAGAGCTCTTGGTTGATTTCAATGACTAACCATTTGAGCTACTTGATTTTGTTTTTTATTTTTCTCTTTGCACTTTAAATTCTGGCTTATGTTTTAAATTCACCAATAAAGAGTGACCCCTACAACCTCACTGTGTGGCTCAAACCCAATAAATGCAGAATCCCAAGCACAGGCTTATTCTCTCTCTCTCTCTCTCTCTCTCTCTCTCTCTCTCTCTCTCATTGCCCCAGGTGTGCTATGTAATTTCCAGGTCTTGTAAGTAATAAACTATATCTTTTAAAAGTTTCCTGATGAACATTGCCGAAGGGTGTCTTATAATCATAATAAGAACCACAAGGGCCGGTCCAACCACAACACGGGTTATTGAAAGACTGAGACCAGTATGAAACAGTACCACTGGCAGATATGAGTGTGTACCCATTATTCTCACCTTTCCTTTCCTCCAGAAACAGCTTTTCAGCCCAGGAGTATCTTCTGACCTGTAGGACAAGCATCCAGAATCCTTTTACTCTGACAGTGAATGAGCCTCATCTCCAGCGAACACACTCAGCAGCCTATGCCAGATTGTAGAAGATGCTCTTACTCTAATGCAAATGCAGAACACTACAACCCATGAAAAATGGCACTGAGGAAAAGAATCCTCTGACAAAACCAAGTCGGGTGATGCCTAACAACCTACAGCCAACTGGCAAGGAAGCCCACTGATGGTGTCTGCTGCCCCTTCAATGGTCAGGGTCTGTGCTAAGTTCCAGAATATGAAGTACTTAAAGTTGATCCTTGATACCTGTCCACTTTCAGTTATATCCCCACCTCTTTGTGTATGGCAGTCTCCTGTTCTCTCTGGGTAACCAAGATCCCCATTCTGATGCCCATGTTTTCCCATTTTTCTCTTTGCTATAAAAAACTTATCAGTCCTCTTCCCCATTCCATCCAGGCCCTGTGTGAGAGGTTCACTCACTGAGACAGAATACTGATGATGGATGATAATTGCTTTATGTGGTCCTGCTTCCTAAAATACATGACTACTTTTAAGAGGGGCCTTTAATATCTTTACCTAAAGATGTAGCAATGTAGAAATTCCAGATAACCCAACATGATGTGCTTGACAGGGGAGGGAGAAATGTGTGTAGTGATGTCTTTCAAATCATCCCTTATACACTTGTACTGTATACGGGATGCCCAGGCAATGAGGCGTACCTGTCCTCTTCACATGCGCCAAGGCTAGATCCACTTACAGACCCACTGTTGAGATTCTATAAAGCAAAGGGCCTAAATGAAGGTAGAGTGTGAACTAATCAGAAGTACAAACAAAACAGAGTGGTGGCTGCTAATGTATTATCTTCCCTGTGTGTGCCTCATTAAATTCAATTAAGTGACACGACTTTTGCCAGACTTTCTCAGAAATTGTCACACCATACAAATATTGCATGCACTACAATATTGCAGAAAATCCTGCCAATTACTCCCTATGTGACCTCTGACAGGCAAACATCCACTCTGAACCTCAGGTTCCCCATAAATAAACTAGAGATAGCAATAGCCACCACCCAGAGCTGTTGTAAGAAATGTGAATAAACAGAAACCTCATCTAAATTGGAGTTTGGTGGGTCTGTAAAGGAGCTGCTCTCACACCCGACCACTCATAGTCATTTACCCCAAACAGGAAGAGACATATTTTCTATCTCCAACAGGATGATGTTTTTCTATGCTATTACTCCAGCAGAAAGAAGGAGGATGTTCTCCTTACCCAGCAACCACTCAGCCAATAAAACACTGTTACAACTCAGCCAATAAAAAGCCACTACACTTCAAACTCTCACTAAAGTTTCCTCCAATGGACTCTTTGTTTACAACCAGCCCTCTGACCACCCCCTTTCTTTTATAAAAGAATGTCCCCCTCCTTTATTCTCTTGGACTTGAGCGTGCTTCACCATTAGACCACATAAGCTAAACTGCAGTTCTTTGTTGTTCTTGAATAAACCCATTTTGCTGCAAAAATATCTGGCTATTTGTTTAAGTCAACAGGAATAAATGAGATGGTGCCTGTGAAAGTAGCGAAACTGGGGCTTGACACAGTCGGAAACAAACAAATGTGCTTCTTCATCTTTACCCCAACTTCAAGATTTGTTTCTTGTCGAATACCCTTTTTACGTGAACATGGATACCCATAAAAGCCCATATTTTTCTCTTCCCCGTAACCACTCTCCTTGCACAATTTGCTCTACCTCTTAGGAAGACCAATCCAGTCCATTTCCCTGGGTTCTTTTCATGCTGGCCATGGCAACAGATATGGAAGACCTCATGTGAGCTCACACTTCATCAACAGAAACCTAGCCCTGCACTTGACTCCATCAAAGCAAGAACAGAACCTGGTCCACCCATTGCTTCCAGTCCAATTCAGAGAACTACTAAACACATAGCACTTTTATAAGACGATGTGAGACTTTATATTTTAGTGTGTATTGTGTTACACAATCTAAGTAATAATAATAATAATAGCTAAAGTAATAAATGTGTACAATGAGCCAGGCATAGTTCTAAGTACTGTATAGAGAGAGATAGAGATAGAGATAGCTATGGTACTACTGCTATTGCCATTTTATAGATAAGGAACTTGAGGCAGAGAAAGATTAGGTAGTTTACCCCCAATCACGTAGTGGTGGGGCCACTGTTGTTATTCATTTCAACAGAAATGTACAAAACATTGTGCTGAGCACAAGACTTAGAGCACTGGCTTTGTGTGAAATTCTTACAGGCGGGAATCATATCTTCCTAATCTTTATATCCATGGTAGACAGTTCATTAATGTGTGGTGATTAACTGACTGAATGAGAAAAGTCTGGTTGAATAATATGGGGCTTGATAATTAAACTACAGAAGAGCAAAGGAAAGGCTACTCAGGCAAGCCGAGTAGTAGGTTAACATGCTCAGAGGCTCAATTTAACATAACTATATACAGAAACTAAGAAGACCGATCTTAATGAAGCTTTGGGCTTGTTTTGAGGATAATGACGAATACAGATGGATACATGAGATAGACAGAGATAATGCGGAAGCCTTAAAAGCTTAAGCAGAAAAGTATAGAGTTGACACCATGGGCAATAGGGAACACCCATAAATCCTTGAGCAAGGAAACCATTTGAGAAAAGTGGCATCTTAGAAAGACTGATCTGGCAGGAGTGAAAAATTGGAGGAGAGTAGAATTATACAGGTGTGTGATCAGGAGGGGGTGAATCTGAGTTTGCCAAATGGTTGAATTAGAAGGAAGAGCTACAAGAGCCAAAGCACAGAGGGAAATAACAATTAAATAATTACTAAGTGTCTTTTATGTGCCTGGAATGGTGCAAGGGGCTGAGGCTAAAAAATAAAAAAAAAAATTAATAAAACCTAATTCTGGGTGACTAATCATCAAGAAGATGAAAATGAAGTTGAGAGAGCGATCTGCTAAGGTTGTGTCCAGGTATTAGACTAGAAGTGGTACCATCCCATACCTAAGATCAGACGGGTAAGATATTAATTCCAGATGTGTAACTTAATATGGGGGCAACCCAAATTTTTCTCTAATCCCTTCATAAATCTCTGGTAAGATTTTAAGCATCTTCAGAAAAGGAGCCATATATTCACATCTTTCAAGATACCTAGGACAATACTGGAAATAAAGAAACCATATGATGGAGAATGATCCAAGACTGTGGAGTAGATAAATGCTGTGCTTGCCTCATTCCATGAACACATCAAAATTACAAGTAAATTATAGAACAATCAACCTGGAGAACCATCTGAAGTCTAGCTGAAGAGAAGTTTTATAACCAAGAATATAAAGAAGAAGCCACATAGAGACTGGTAGGAGAGGCAAAGATGCAAAATGGGCTGGCAGACGAAAATTGGGAGGAATATCTCAGCCACAGAGGTTCACCATGGATGAGCAAGGGACCCCAACCCCACTGGTACCAGGAAGAGGAGCCCTCACCCAGATGGTCAGAATCTCCACTGGCTGTGAAAAACAGTGGGGATTCTGACCATCTGGGTAGGATGGAAAGCTGTGGGCAATCCGGATGTCCTCTTAAAGCGCCTACACAGACTCACTCACAGGCACTCACCCTGGGCTCTGGTGGAGGGTCAATGACTCAAGGAGCCTTGGAGACATACACAAGTTGGTGGGAGAGGCAGACTGAAATGTGTGGCTTCAGGCGAGGGCTAAAGATAGTTGCCATTTTCTCTGTGTGGGGTCCTTCTTTTGTACAGCCTGCAAGCAGGCACCATCTTTCCTGTGTTGAGCCCTTCCCCATGACCATGGGCAAACCTGAATCTGAATGGGTCTAGTGAGCTTCTCTTGCTCCACCCTGATGACTCACTGAGACCCTGCCACACCCAACTCAGTACCACACAAGGCGTTATCAGTAGCTGACTGGCAGCAGGTGGAAGCAGGCCTCAGGGTGTCCTAGCTTTTTCCAGAGCTAACCCAGACCCGGTACTGGAAGCAGCCACTCTCAGTTCACAGTGTGGCCTCTCCCATGAACCTCCAGGTCCAGCACAGACAGCGGCCAACCATGGATTGCTTTGTAGCTTCTACTAGGTACTCCCTGGCTGGTCACAGGCAGTGGCTGACAGGGCCTGAACCAGAGCCCCTCCCAAGAGGCCCCAGAACCAACATACTTAGAGGTTGGCTTCAGACCAACAGAGCACTTCCCAGTTAGTCCCATAAGCAGCACACCCAAAGGATGGTCTCAACAGACACCAGAACCCACTGGGGTGAATCCCGCTCCATGGGGTAAGGCCCCTGTACAGTAGTCCGTAAGCTATGGAGGTGGCAAAACGCCACAGCCAGTCAATCCCACCCACTGACATGCCAATAGCAATCAAGGCTCAAGTAAAACTGGAAGGCATACACAATCCACACAAGGGACACTCCTGGAGCACCCAGCACAGGTGACCAGGGAGACTGTGTCACTGGGCCCCACAGGGCACCTACTACATAAGGCCACCTGACTAAGACTAGGAGATATAGCATATCTACCTAATACATAGAAACACACACACACAGAGGCAGCTGACATGAGGAAACAAAGAAGTACATAGCAATTAAGAGAACAGCAAAAAAACTCCAGAAAAAGAACTAAACTAAATGGAGGCAAGCAAGCTACCAGATACAGAGTTCAAAACACTGGTTGTGAGGATGCTCAAGGAACTTAGTGAGAACTTCAACAGAGAGATAGCAAGCATAAAAAAAATACATAGAAACTATTTTTAAAAAAGAACCAATTAGAAGTGAAGAATACAATAACTGAAATGAAGAATGCACTAGAAGGATTCACCAGCAGACTAGATGAAGCAGAGGGCTGAATCAATGATTTGGAAGACAAGGTAGCAGAAAACACCCAATTGAAACAGCAAAAAGAAAAAAGATTTTTTTTTTTAAAAATGAGGATAGTTTAAGAGACCTCAAAGACAACATCAATCGTAACAACATTTGATTCATAGAGGTACCAGAAGAAGAAGAGAGAAAGCAAGGGATTTAGAACCTATTTGAAGAAATAATGACTGAAAATTTTCCTAACCTGGCAAAGGAAATAGACATACAAGCCCAGGAAGCTCAGAGGGTACTAAACAAGATGAACCCAACAGGCCCACACCAAAACACATTACAATTAAAATGGCAAATGTTAAAGACAAAATGAGAATCCTAAAGCAGTAAGAGAAAGGCAACTAGTAACTTATAAGGGAGCTCCCATAAGATTGTCAGCTTATTTCTCAACAGAAACTTTGAAGGCCAGAAACTACTGGCAGAAAGTATTCAAAGTGATGAAAAGTAAGGATCTATAACCAAGACAACTCTACCCAGCAAGGCTATCATTTAAAATTGAAGGACAGATAAAGAGCTTCCCAGACAAGAAAAAGCTAAAGGAGTTCATCACCACCAAACCAGTATTACAAGGAATGCTAGAGGGACTTCTTTAAAACAAACAAACAAACAAAAACAAAAAAATATGAATAATAAAATGGCAATAATTACATATCTATCAATAACTACTTTCACTGTAAATGAATTAAATGCTCCGAACAAAACATAGGCTGACTGAATGGATAAAAAACCAAAACCCTTATACATGCTGACTACAAGAGATTCACTTCAGATTTAAAGGCACACACAGACTGAAAGTAATGGGATGGAAAAAATTATTTCATGAAAATTGAAAAAAGAAATCTGGGGTAGCAATACTTTTACCAAACAAAATAGACTTTAAATCAAAGGCTATAACAAGAGACAAAGAATGACCCAGTAATCCCACTTCCGGGTATTTATCCAAAGAAACCCAAAGTGCTACTTTTAGGGAATGTGTGCACCCAGATATCCATTGCAGCATTATATATTTACAATATTCATGATATGGAGGCAGCCTTGGTGTCCATCAATGGATGAATGGATAAAAAGTAGGTGGTACATATATGCAATGGAATATTGCTCAGCCACAGAAGGGAATGGGTTCTTGCCCTCTGTGGCAGCATGGATGGACCTGGAGGGTGTTGTGCTGAGTGGAGTATGTCAGACAGAGAAAGACACCTGCAATGTGATTTCACTTATATGTGGAATCTAAGAACAAAATAAACAAACAAACAACACAGAAACACACTCATAGATAAAGAGAATATTTTGATGGTGGCCAGATAGGAGGGGGTTGGAGACAGGGTTAAAAAGGGTAAAGAGATGAAGAAGTACAAATTAGCAGTTACAGAATGGTCATGGGGATGCAAAGTAAAGCATGGGGAATATAGTCAATGATGTGGTAATAATATATATAGTGCTAGGTGGATACCAGACTAGTCAGGGGGATCACTTCTTAAGTTATACAAATGTCTAACCACTATGCTATACACCTGAAATTAATGCAAAGTAATACTGAATGTGAACTTCAATTGAAAAATAACAAAGGGGGGGGGAGTGAGAGTTGAAGAGGAATAAGATGTTCAGATTTCCAGGTATAAAACACGCAGGTCACGGGGATGTAATGTACAGCATGGAGAATGTAGTCAATAATATTGTGAGAGCATGGTACGGTTTCAAATGATTGCTGGACTTATGGTGATCACTTCTTTAGGTATATAAATGTCGAACAACTATGGAATACCCCTGAAATTAATATAATATTGTATGTTAGCTATATTTTTTAATAAAAATCTTTAAAAAAAGAAATCATGAATACCTATGATCAATGAATCAATTAATGAATCAATCAATTAATGATCAGTTAACTAAATTTTTTGAAATCCAACAGGAATTTCCTCTTGAAATTATTATAAGAACCTATTCACTCTCCATTCCGTGTCCTCATTATCATTCTACAATTCCCCTCATCCCCCCACTTCCATCCCAACCTTGTCTCTGTTTCTTCACAATTACCTCTCTACTCCTGACAGGATATGTTTCCTGCCGCTTCAGCCATCTGGCACACTGTTTTTTGAGTGTCAGAGGCTCCATCAATTCAGAAATATCATCTTTCTTACACTTTCAAAAAAGTTAACAGAAAGAAAGAAAGAACTGTGTATTAAAGCTGAGAAGTATTTTAGGAGCTACTGTGCGATAAGTGTTAGGAAGTTATACGGTGTTGTTATTGAACCTTCAGAAGTCCAGGGGCTCAAATTCTGTTATCGATTTTTCTGTCTCATTCCTCTACATTTCCTGTCTTGGTGCCCGAATTGTTCCATCTATAAGTGAGAAATACTCTGCTCTGATAAACTGTCACAGAGAAGAAATCCAGACAGCAGCACAAGCCTCAGCACCGAGTTGGACTAATGGGAAAAAATCCACGATGGGCAGGGGTAACGCTCTAGCATCCCATCTCACAGGTGATTATATATGCAGCACAGGAAAGGTAGGTGCTAATCAAACAATGGCCTGCCTGCTTAATAGTATCTATAGATACATGATGGGGACAAGATGCCAGTCAAGAGGCTGACGAAGTTCCTCAGAGCACCACTTCCTCACTGCACTCATCTGAGAAACAAAAGAAATGGGGGCTAAAACAACTCCTGAAGGGATGAAGAATTGGTTTCAATTCTCTTACAAACTCCAGTTGATGCCACTGACTGCCTACAGCCCTGTGTTAAGGACTTTGGGGCTGTTCCTGGGCTCCTTAAGAACGCAGTGCTGAACGAATTGGTGACATCTGGCATAAGGAAGGGAGAGGTGATGATCTATGTGCTGTTTGGCCAGATCTGGTCATGTCCAAACATACCTTGACAATCAGAAGGAATAGTCTAAAGCATTGCGTAAAATTCAGCTCTAAAGCTTCTTGCAAGTGAATCTAATCTGTGAGTATTTCCTGAGTCATTACTAGGTGCAGGGCACCATGTACTATAAAGCGAAGCCTTGTAGAGAAGAAGGAAGAGTACAGAAAAGAAAATCAAAAGAGCAGCAAGTCTACTACAAGGTAGCTCTAAAATCTTGGGCAAGACATTTTATTCCATTGGATTTCCATCTGAAAATGAGCAAAGGGCATGTACTTCTCGATATGAAATTCAACGTTGTTTTTTTTAATTGTCCATATTTACTGTTTCTTCTTGATACTCTCCTCCCTCCCCACCCACCCCTCCACCGATGAATCTCATAAGAACGTTTGGATCATTTGGGGGTAAATAGGTCTACCTTGAAAATGAAAGTGGGAATGATCATAGTTTAACCACACCATGTATATATTGGAGATTCTTAAATCTGAACTTTTCCCTTCTTCTGTTTCTAAATCATGCTCTATTTATCTTCCCCAAATGCCAGCCTTGAGAAATATAAGAAGTGTTGGCACTAGCTAGTGAATGATCAACTACTGTGTAGATGCTGAGAGTACTCATGGAGAAAGGGATTACCATTAGTTCCCAGATTTCAAATTTCTAGATGGGAGGGTGGTAGAGAAGAGAAAGAAGTTGAGGAGAAAAGGTTTTCTTGGTTTCAGATGTTTTTATCTTGAGGTGCTTAGGAGATATCGGAATAAAGCTGTCCAGTTGGATATGTAAGTCTAATGCTTGGGAGAAGAATCTGGGCTAGAGATAAAATCCAAGAGTCACTGATATATTGATGATAATTGATATGGTAATAAGAATGGATTGAATGGATTGAATCAACCTGGCAGGAGAGTACACAGAATGAGACAAATAGTTTCCTTAAGATGAAAAAAAAAAAATGCTGGAATTTAACTGATAAGTAGTCGGGGATACCCTGAAGAAAAAACAAGAAGGGATAGTCTGTGAGGTATCACAACCAGGAAACTGAGGTTTCATGGAAGCCGACAGAACAGACATTTTAATGAAGTAGTGCTAAACAGCAGAAAAACCCGAAAGGGACTAAAAAAAAAAAGTCCAAGTGACCTGGTGATTAAAAGACATCTGGTCTGCTAGCAAGAACTATGTCAGCAGAATAGAGTAAGCGGATACAAATTGAAGTTAGGAAAATAATGTTTTACTTTTATTTGGAGGACTACGAAGGATTGTTTGGGTAGAGCATTGAAGATAGAAAGTGAAAAGCTAATAGTAAGTTCAATAAATTCTAAATACTTGCTCTTTTCCATTGTCTGTATGGATAAAGGTAGACTATATTTTATTTACTAGCATGAGGCTATCAAAAGTTGATTTCAACTGACTGATTGCTAGGAGAACGGACAGATAACACTAAGAAGAAAACAACTTAGCATCTCAGAAAGGGGGAACCTTCTAAATCCTATTCCCTTGTCTGCTCCATTACATCCATCAGGTCTTAAAACAGTCATTCAGCCTCTTTGTTGATCCATTTCCTTAGCTGTGGAATGGGAAAATAATTCCCTTTTAATTGGATCCTGAACTGCTAAGGGCTTTTCAGACGCTTGAGACTCTGCAGTGTTTAGAGACGATGTTGTAGCTCAGAAATGCTGCAGCTACTTTGCCCTACCACTGAGAAAGCCACTTCTCACTTCACGTGAAATCCACAACCCAAATGCTCAAGACGTAAATTTCTTCTTGCAGGTTTGTTTGGCTTTGGACCCTAAACTATCTCCTTGTGTCTACAATTCGCAAAGGAGGGAATGAAGGAAATGATCCATGGAAGTTAGCTCCCAGTTTGAAGTTTGCCCCAGACTATTCATTTCGTTTGACCAGAAAACTTTATAAAACTAAATTCCTACTGCATAGGCTCCGGCTGTGCAGGTTATTGGGTCTGTGCAGGTTCATTTGAATTCTGTTTCCTTCCCCTTGAATTTCAGCCTCTACCAATTTTGTGTCCCGCAGGAGCTGTCTTTAGCAGCCATATATCCTCTCTTGTAAATAAACCCCAACTGTCTGCTGGAAATTTCCACTTGCATATCCAGCCATCTCACCAAATGCAACACACCTAAAATCAAATTCATCAATCTCTCCCCCCTAAACTGGCTCTTTCCCAGACTCTCCTATTTCTGTCAGCGGACATCGTTCTCCCTGTCACCCTGGCTTACATCCTTAGTGCCGGCTTCTGTGCCCTCCCTCTCCTTTGTCATCTACATCTATTGCCCAAGTCTTAAAAATTTTCCACCAAAATGCCTGGCCCACCTGTCCCTTCCAGTTTTCCGTTTTGCATACTTCTCATGTCCCAGGCAGCGTGCTGAGCACTAAATCCTCGTGACAACCCTATGAGGGGGTTGATGGAAATTTCCCCGTTCTGCAGATGAGAAAATTGTGGATCAGATGGCCATGGGGTCTGTTACAGACTGAATGTTTGTGTCCCCTCCAAAATTTTTATGTTGAAACCCTTCTCCCTCCTTGCCCCCACCCATGTGACTATATTGGGAAATAAGGCCCGTGAGGCGGTAATAAAGGCTAAATGAGGTCATAAGGGTGAGGCCTTAGTCCGCTAGGGCTGGTGCTGTGGCAAGAAGAGAACGAGACAGCAGAGTGTTCTGTCTCTACCATGGGGTAACACAGCAAGAAAGTGTCCGTCTACAAGCCAAGAGAGAACTCTGGTCAGGAACCGAATCACCCAGCACCTTGATCTTGCACTTCTCAGCCTCCAACACTGTGAGAAAATAGATTTCTGTGGTTTCAGTCATCTAGTCTATGATATTTTTTTATAGCAGGCCAAACTGACTAAAACAGGGGCCATGGCCAGCGTGATATTAGGGGACAGAAGTGGGATCCAAAGCCAGGACCACCTCTCTCCAGAAAGCATGCCCTGAGCCACCACAGGGCACAGCCCCCTGGGCCAGCTCCTGAGCCCGGGGAAAGCATCACCACTCAGGGAAAGCTTAGTAACAGCACCTTGCTTCAACTTTTCCTTGCCCTCCACCAGTTAACCTATATGTCAGGTTTCCTCAAACACCACTTGGATCAGATCATTCCTCTGCTCAAAAGCTTTCAGTGGCTCCCCCTTGGCTACAAAAGCAGGTTTAATTACTTTAAATAGACCTCCAAGTTCTCTCTAAGTTGGCCCTAGACTTATCCAGCCCTAGGTCCTCCCACCACCTATCCTAAAGGCACATGTTCTGCTTATCAAAGTGGCATGAAGCTTTTGTGAGTTCCAATGAGAGCAGGGGTCTGGTCCCATCTCTGTATGACCAGTGCCTGGCACATAGTAAGTGCTCAGTAAATAGCCGTTGAATGAATGAATGAATGAATGAATGAATGAACGAATGAACTGATGCATGTTATTCACCTGGTCCAGATACATTGTCAGTCCTCCCACCTACAGTTTACCTGGCCACCAGGACCAAGCTCAGACCCACCTCAATGGCAATGGCTTCTCTAGCCACCCCAGCCCACCACCACACTCTCACCCTTCTCCAAACCCCTACTCAAGAATGTTCTGTCCCTGAAACTCACTGGACGTATATCATGTACTAGCAGGAACCGACACAGCTATCCATGTTCAAGAATGTTCGTTTTTGCATTGTTTGTAATAGCAAAGTATTGATAGCAATCTGTGGCACAGACTGCCGGCCACCTCCCCAGTCTCTTCTATCCTGCTTCTTTATTATAAAAACTCTGATCTTTAGTTGGGCTAATTGCCACCGCACTAAACACACACACACACACACACACACACACACACACACACACACACACACCCCTCAGCCTTCCTTAGAACTAATTTAGGCTACAGGACTAAATTTTGGTCAATGAGGAAGAGGCACACCCTTCTCCTCCATATCCTTAGTTTCAATGCCTGGAATTCAGATGTGATTCTGGGACTCTTGCAGCCACATCGGACCATGAGGAGAAGGACTTGCCAGCACAGTAAGCTGGCAAGAGCCTGGGTATTTACCAGCATCATGGAGTTGCCATAGCAATCCTGTACTGTCTGCCCCTGGCTTTCATTTTCATGAGAGAGAAATGAATTTCCGTCTCGTCTGAACCATTGTTATTTAGGTTTCTCTATTTAAAGCAGCCAAGCTAGAGCATACTGTAAATACCAATCCTTAGAGAAATGCACAAATAAAAGTATGTTGATATGAAGGCAGCTAAAAGAACTACATCAATTGATTAGTCGATCTATCTTCCTACCTACCCCTCTATTTATTTGAGAGAAAAATAAGCCATATGTGCATTTAATATTTTTAAATAAAAAATATATTTGTGTATCATTTGTATAACACGTGGCAAAAAAAAATTAATCACAAAAATTGCTAAATATTTCCACTCTGTATATACTCTGCCTCCTCAATAATCTTAATCACAGAGGCAGAGATAAGAACTTTTTTTGTGTGTCTGCCTCTCTCCCTTGCACAAAATAGGCCCAAATATTTGACTGGCTAAAATTGTAGGGAATTTGTAAAACACCATCAGTACAGACACCAAGGGTAAATGGTGGTGTGGGGTGGCGGATTAAAAATTAAATCCTTCATCCACAATAACTTTACAATATTCGATAGTCTGAAAGACTGTTAACTTTATACTATCAGCCTTAACATAGGAGAATTTATATTCAATTAAATACTAGTGTGTTTGACTTGTTTTACAGTCCTCCACTCCCCACCTCCACAAAGTTTAATTCACTTTTCAGTGTTTTTAAAAAATAACTAGTTTGAATTCTATAATGAAAGGGGAATGTTAGTGGTGAAGCTCAACAGTCGGAGAAATTGAAGGGAGCAAAATTAAAATATTAAAAGGAATTAAAACAGAACTACTTTACAATACATTGCTTGAGAGATGAAATTAATACTCATCCATAGATTTACCAAGTTCCAACTTACTCTTACCCTATGTATTTAGTAGTTATGTTCCAGAAGACAAGATTTCTTGTCCACAGGGGTGGAAATCCATCCTAATTTTGCACTCTTTACTAGAAGACTTTGTTTGGGGCCCACTGAGTAGGAATAGGGCACAGAATAGACGTTTATTGAAAAAACCAGCTCTTGTTTATTTCATAATTATACGCTTGACATTTGGAAACTCCTGCTTGTTACTAATCGCTTAATTAGGTGCCCCAAAGTTCATAAAAAATCATAGGTTTGACTTCAACTTAAAAGATCCTTTAGCTCCTTTAGCTCTGAAATTCGATTTCATCCACTGTACAGCACATACAATTGCAGCCCTGACAAATGATTGCTGACAATAATAGACCTCATTTAAAGGAGAGAGATCTAAACACGCGATGACCTGATTTTTTTTTTTTTTAATCTGTATCCACGGAAAGAAGGTGTGGAACAGATAAATCAAGAATGACCCAAAAAACCCACAAACCCTAATAGTTGACTCTATTCAGCAAATCATTAAATAAAGCATGCATTAATGGAAATTTACATAAACAGTCTGAGTAGTGAGCGACCTGCAGGAAAATTACTATTAAGACAAAGACCTTTGCATCTCTCCCAGCGATGTGTAACAAGGGCATACTCTCAGCGGCCTGTCTTCATTATCACTGGCTTCATTTAGATCACCAGGCTTTTCCCTAATTATATATCTCTCTTAACTAAAGCAAACAGCATATTTGATGAATTCTGGCATTTTACAAACACACATACACACAACACCCAAAATAACTATGTCTAGGAGTGCAAACCAGAAAACACTAGTTTTTGTTTTCTTATGAAGAGTCGATGATATTTAGATAAAACCAGGATGACTTTCATCATGAACGCACTTTTGTGCCATAAAAATGCAGAATATTACTCCAATTCAGTACTTTCCAAAATGAGTTACTAAAACCCCTGGATCATCCATATGCTTCACAAAAAACATCTCTGTGGTCAAAAGAATATGAAATATGATGCCTACAACATTCCCTGTTAAATAGTCACATTAGCATATCACAACCTATAAGCATATTAAAGGCTCTTAGAAGCCCTGCAGTAAAGCAACCTGTGTATATGTAAGCAGATGTTTTTTTCCCAAAGTAACTGACATTGCTATTCCACTTTGGGAAACCATGCTCTAAATTAATAAATAATGTAAGTTTGGGTTTTCACTGTGCATTATAATCCTCAACGGAATGCTATTTATTATGAAGGTGATTTACTAAATGCTGCCTATGGTTTAAGCCCTATTCAGAACTGATGAATAAAGTAGGATCTTTGATCTCCAGGAGCTTATACTCTGGTGGAAAATCTAACACGCATATCCCAAGCTGTTAGGTTGGTGCAAAAGTAATTGCGGTTTAAAAGGTTAAAACAAAAATTGCAAAAACCGCAATTACTTTTGCACCAAGCTAATAAATGTGTCATGGTAAATGGTATGTGAGGCAACAATTGCCATAGTTAAGTTGAAAAGGGAAGGTTTCAGAATCTGTGACATTTCCAACTGATTCTAAAAGAATGAATTGCATTTCATTTGGGAAGAGAAGGGGTTTGCAAATACGAGGTGCAAAGATAAAGGGGCAGGAAACTCAAGATGTTCTGGAGGATGATGATTAATTGGCTATGGTAGAGAATTCAGGTAAGGACCTTAGAGGCTAAAAGGCTGAAGAGCTCCCCAGCAGTTTTAAGCAGAGGTTAGGTTATGGGGGTGTTTGAATGCAAGGCTAAGGATGGTGGAGGTTATTAGGTAGGCAGTGGAGAATAACTGTAAAGGTCATATGATTAAAGCTCTGTGCAGAATGGTTTGCCTCCTGCCCTGTGGATGTGTGGCAGCCTGAGGTTTCTGATCCTCTGCTTGGATCACAGCAATACATAATTTAAGATCTTAAACAAATCCGTCTGACGAAGGTTCAGAGAGCTATCCATCAGAAATGTTCACAAGCAACCAAGAGACTAGAAAATTATGGTTTGGGAATGACAGAGGAAGGTGATACATTTCTGCTGTCTTTCATAAATCCAGTCGGATGGCAACACAAATGAGGAAACCTGAAATATCACCCTATGACTCACTCTCACCTGGGGTAGCAACCATGGAATGGCCCTGCCAAACTGATCAGACCAATTTTCACCACGGCAACTTTTGTTATAAGTGGTTACAGTTAGCCTTCAAAAGCCACACACTATTAAAAATGTACATGGAGCAGAAGTATTTCAGGTGAGGAAGATGTGGGTGAAAAACAAACAAACAAACTGGCACCGTCATATGCTTAAAGACCAAAAACAGGAAACACAATTTGATGTTTAAAACTCAATGACGGTTTGCTTTAGAAAACAGTTTTCCTACTGTAATTGCCTTCCTGTCTACTGAGGTAGTTTAGGTAACCAGGAATCTGTAATTGTGCTTGCTAGGAGGGTGCCAGAGGTTGAAATGAGACATGAAGGACTTTTTAAAAATATAATCACAATAAGATATAGGTAGTCAGTGTCCACAATACCCATATGACTCCTCCTATGTGGGGCATTTCACTGGGAAATGAAGCAGTTTTTTGTCTGAAGCATTCTATGGATTTCCAAAACAACTGACCACAGTTTGAAGTCTAGACTGAGAATGGTTAGTATAAACAGAGATTTGGATTCACTTAGTTTAATAAGTGACTGAAGACCACTCTTTTTTCTCCTAGTCCTTTCTGCTAAAAATCTTCTTGAAATGAATGCATCCATATTCCTGCCTTATCAAGTGCATTACCTAGATCAATAGTTCCCAGACACCAAGCTGGCTACATCCAAATCGCCTGGGATCTTCTGAGAAATGTAGATTCCTGGTCTGCTTCTAACCCTACCTCCACAACCATTCTGATTCTGTGTGGGTCTAAGGGAGGTTCTAGAGATATTTTTTAATGACCCAGGTTTTGCAAACCACTAATCTACATAATAATTAGATGCTTCACAATATGGGAAGGACCATCAAAATCTGTCATGCTGCTATGACAGAGACTGTGCTAGGTGGATACCAAACCCTATTCCATTTCTTTCCTGGGCACAGAGCTCGACTACCTTTCTCAGCCTCCTTTGCAGGTAGGTGGGTCTGAGACATGTGACTGAGTCTCTGCCACTGGAATGTGGACAGGACTGTATACCACTTGCAATCCTGGCCCCTGAAAACTTCCCAGAGACTTTTCCAGGTTGGCTGCATTTTTCTGTTTGCCAGTAAGGTTCCATAGATTCAGTAGAAAACTGAGAGATTCTAGAGGAATGTCAGAGCCACAAAATAGAAAGAGTCCCGGTACCTGAGCAACTCCTCTCCCCACCACCACCACTGATTCCCATGGCATTGTGTCATAGACAAGAAAGTAACTTTTGTTAGCAGGCACTACAAAGACGCAGGGACTCTTTCACAGCCATTAGCTTACTCTTACTAGCACAGTCCCCTTAACATTTTTAGCAGACTTTGCTGCTGATTAAGAATTTCAAAATCCTAAGGAGATATACCCATAGTTGAATATATAATTAGTTATAGTTAGATGTTAAGCATAGCATCTAAAAGGCAGAGGACCGTAGGACCTTTGAAACAAAAATCTGATATGCGTTTATTTTTCTGTGGTTCTCGTCTTCCTCCTAAAATTGTAATATAGGAAAAAAATAAACACCTGGCTAATTGTGAGTTCCAGGTAATAAGATTTCAATTTAGTGAGGTTTTTAAAAATAGTTACAGGGAGAAAGACAAAATTAAGCAACTGACAAATCTGAATTTTCAAAGGCCAAATGGAGACAAAATAAAAGCCTGTGAAAATGTAAGACTTAATAGCATCACACAACCTGAAGAGTATTCAAAAGGTCATGATACTTATTTACTTTTGGAAAAATCTGTAGGAAGAAATTCTACCACTGAGCTCATCATTGTCATGATTTTGGAGGTGGTTTTACGGTATAATTTTAAGAGGACAAGGTTAAGAGTTAGACAGAGCTGGGTCTCCTGCTTAGTACTCGGGAAATTCTGAGTAAATGCTCTAAGCCTCACTGTCCCCATCTGCACAATGGTGATATTACCCTACTCCGTGGGTTGTTATGAAATTTTCCTGGGCTCTAAGGCAGTATATGGCACATTGTGAATACTTAATACTTGTGTGTATAAATATAGTAGCTAGTTGTAACATATCTTCTTTGTTTAGGACAACCAATTATTATCTATATGCAGAGGAAGATCTTCAGAACTCAAGAGCCATGATTAGCTCATTTTTATCCCAAAAGAAAGAAAAATGAGAGGGCTAGTGGTGGCTGTGCCTGGAATTCTACACAGGTATATTCTGTTCTTGTAAAGAAACAGCTAGTGGGCTAATATCTATGCTTTTTAATCCTTGTTCTGCCAACCATGAAGACCAGTAAGTTCTGGGCAAAGATCACTGGTGCTTGAAGCGTCTCGAAGAAAGGTATAAAACTCTCCCCATTCTTGGAGACAAGAGCTGGGGGGCCTGTCATCGTCATCCAACCTCAGCAAGCTCGAGCGGCTTGAGCCCTTCATGTGGTAGGTAGCCCATCTCAAAAATGCATCGTGTACAAGAGGGAGCAGACATCATTTGATGGGGGTGCCCACCTCCCTCCACCTGGCCAGCTCCAGGCAGCAGTGGGAGCCTGCCACCACATTTCTTTTGATAAGCTACTGAGGAGACACAGTGTCTCCTCAGTTTTCTAAGTTTTAGTTTGAAAATTGAATCTGGGAACTTGTCAACTCTGACAGCAGAGCTTTAACATTTGGTTCAAAAACAATCTGCTTGTACTTTATAAAATCCGTCTCCTGACTTCAGAGCAGGAGGATTTTCCAAAATCTTCACTATGCAGGGAATGAAAAACTTCCGTTTTCCTTCCTTCCAATTAAACTTGTGTTCTTTATTAAAACCATTACTTTTTTTTTTCCTACCTAAATCCTTTCCCCCCTAAACTGTCTCTTTCGGCAAACAGAACTCAGTCCTACATTTCAGAAAGCAAGGCAGAGACTTTTGTTCAGTGAGGGTCCTTCTCATCAGCAAAGACTGAGGACAAAAATAGATAATGCACATGGGATTAATCGCACGTCAACACTGCTCAAGTGACAGGATTCATGACACTTGAGGTTTCAAAAACAATAAAAAGCAAAGCCTGTGGAAGCAATCACTCCATACCTTAAAGTGACAAAAGTCACACCTGGCAGCAGAGACCTCCATCAGAGGCTACATTGAGAAGTAAAATTACCGGGACTCAAAGGGATAGGTCAAAACCCGAAACATGGCAGGAAACCAAAGGTAAAACCACGATCCAATGACAGATGGCAAAAGCCTGTCAATGCCTGAGAAATTACATGGTGAAATTCATTTCTGACATTTCATTCACACGAGAATAACAGGACCCTGAAGTTAAACAATGACATTCTGAAAGGAAACCCCTCCGTGGATGACACTTCTTGCATAGTTCAGGCTCCAGGGCATACACCCAAACCAGAATTTCCTATAGCTCAGGTGTGTGGAGGTGGAGGTGGTGGGGGGAGAGAAGGGCAGGAGGAAATGGGGAGAGAGCAGAGAGCACCGATATCTAAGCAAAGGTAGGATACGGTGACAGTTCATTTCTTCTCCTTCCCAAAGGACTTGAGCCTTCACTTCATAGACTTTTTTAAACTGACATTTGAAAGGGGCTGCAATCATCCATTCATTTGGGTTCTGTTTGGCCTTTAAATGTAATATTTCAACTGAGAGTTCAAACTGGTAGGGGGTTGAGATGTTTTCACAAAAAATAACCAAGCCAGACAGTTCCTATTGTCAAGGAGACCCTGTTGAAGAAGAGAAGCACTAAAATTAGCCACTAAAACTAATTTTATCACTCAGGCCCAGGGGCACAAGCCTTCCAGACTGTTCCATCCTTCTTAGCAGGAAGGTGTGGAAGGGAAGCAATCCTTCCATCACAGAGAAATACAGTGTGTGTGAGGGGTGGGTTGTATCTCAGAGCTGTTTCCATTTATTAACATTAAAGGAAAAGTGCTTTGTAGTGATGAGGAACTCAAGAAAAATAGAACCTTATTAAATTCCAAAGGAAAGCTCTAAGTTTTAGTTGCTAATTTCTCTCTCATTGCCTTCTGTTTGAATGATGACAATTATTATGTGTATTAATATTTATATTAAATTTGTTTTTCAATGGCTACAATAGTTTTTCATTATCACTAATATACTATATTAGAAATCAATTCCTAAACTATAAAAAGCAACAGAAAAGCTTTCTCATCTTACAGCATAACACACACACACACAAACACACACATACATACACCCTCCAAAAACGTCACTTCTGTTTTCTTCTTCTTTAGATAATAAACACAACTGCCTACAATTCCAGGTGACACTGAATGGCCCGGGGACCCTACCCTTCCCCCAACACATACATAACTATTTCCAAGAGGTGATTATACACATCTCTTACATCCCACCTGAAACATCAGACTAGAGAGGCTGAGTTTCCCTCGTGAGTCTCAAAAACACAAAACAGGATGTTTAATTTGTTTAAATTTCCAGAGCAATTTACTGCAGACAAAAATAAATTACCATGGCATTTTGCTGGCATCTTAAAAAAGAAACCCTCTCTGAGAAGTACAATGAACCCCATGAGATCTCCAACAGCAATCTTCTATTTGTATGCTCACATATTTTTATGATTTTGTTCACTGAAAAACAGCTTAACATATTCCAACCCATACACAACATAGTGAAAGAGAAGTTTCCAACAAAACAAGCCTCTTTATGAGGCAGCTTCCAAGGTCTCCAACAGCTATGCAGGCTCAAGCAACCACCCACACTCACCTAGCCCAGCCTTAGTAAAGTAATTAAGAGACTGTTCCGTGGATCGCTGTAATTTGATAAAAGTTTCTCCTGTGTAATGGAGTAGAGCATCACTCTAGCGTCAGCCCTGAGTTTTAAAATCTTTGAAGAAAACTATGCCTGTGAGTAAGGGACTGCCTTTCATTAGGAAGGCATATAAATAATGCTTTCATTATTTCAAAATGAAGCCTGAAATGAGAACAATGATTTTTTTAAAAGAAAAGAAATTAACATCAGCCCCTGGCTTCTAAATTGTGCAGAGCAGCCCAAGGAGGTCAAAACCTGGCAAAGTGTCAAAGATAGATCACTTTCTTTTCTTTCCTTCTTTCTTTTTCTTTTTAATCTCACCGTTTGACATTTGCACTTGATCTGCTGCCATGATGCCCTGCCATCCTAGAAAACTATTTCCCTGCTTGGGAGAGAATTCTCGAGCTATCTATTCATCTATTGATTCTTCTTACCATTGCAGTGATAGAAACCTCAAATGTATGGGGTTCTCTGTCCTACTGCTTCTACTTGCTCTAACTTGACCCTCAACAGCCAGCTAGCTACTTATGACCATAGATAGGATTTACAAGGCACTATCTGTTTATGAGGTGTCATTTGACACATACATACTAACAAACTACCAGCTATTCCACATCAGCTTAGGGTTCTCTGATCTCAAGTCACAGAAAATTACTCTGGCTAATTCAATCAGGAAAGACTACACCAAAAGGTTATGCAGAGCTCTCAGAACAGACAAAAAGGCTGGAGACCTAGCACAGGAAAAAAAGTGAGAGCCCAGAAAGGTTTGGGGAGTTCTAGCTAACAGGAACAACTTGACAGTCTTCATGAGGCACTGCCCCTGGAATGAATGAGATTGAATCATTTGGGTGGGGGTTGTTGCTCTTATTACATCACTGATGATTCAGAGGATCAGAAGGGTAAGTCCGGTGGGCTTAGATCACGGTTTCTCAACCTCTACACCTACTGACCCTTTGGACCAGCTCATTGTTGGTTTTAGGGAGCTGTCCATATGCATTGTAGGATATTTAGCAGCATCTCTACACACTCGGTGCCAGTTGCATTCTTCCTAGTAGTGATAACCAAAAATGTCTCCAGACATTGCCAGGTGTCCCCTGCGAGGCAAAATCATCCCCAGTTGAAAACCGCTGGCTTAGACTGAATGTCAAAACTGCCCATCTCATGGTTTTAGAAAAGCCAAGTACCTTGATGTACAATCCCATGAGACAAAGGGAAGGTGCGTAAGTCTCCAAAAAGAAAGTCAGGACGCTGTTCCCAAAAGATAGGGGGATTAATGTTTGCTGTCTATTTCCACATGGGTAAGCAGAAAGTTCTGTAGCAAATTATGCCTTAAACACTGTTGGAGGCGAAAGTGACAAAACTGAAGCTGTCCTACTTCCGGCATATCATGAGAAGGCAGGGTTCTTTGGAAACAACAGTAATGCTGGGAAAAACAGACGACATCAGGAAATGAGGAAGATGAACTATGAGATGGACTGACTCCACTAAAGGAGCCATAGGTGTGAGCTGAACAGGGCTGGTGAGGACAGGACACTGTGGACATCACTCATTCACAGGGTCGCCAGGAGTCGGAGCCGACACCACGGCACATAACACACACAAGCGGAAAGCTGAAGCGGGTAAGTTTTCTAACCCATGTATTCAGAAAACAAGGGAAAAAGTGGAAATTAAGAAATTTCTGAAAATGTACTGTGAAAAAAGACCATCAGAATGCTGTATAAGCCCTGCACAATATCACAATACTTAGCATTCATGCCCAGGAAAAGCACAACCCTAGGAAAGTGGGTGTTCTTCTCCACTTTTATTCAAATTCTCCATGTTTTCCTATCTGTTTCTAAATCCTGCCAGATCTTTTCCAACTCCTGGTATCTGTGGACTTGTGGTAATTGACATGGCCAATTTAGGGGAAACTGATTCCAAATCCCAGAGAACCACCAATGCATCTCTGTATTAATTAGTCAGTTAATTCTGTTGGTTCCAACCTGGTGCTAATGAGACCAAAGACACAAATCCAATCCTCAGGCCATATGGGCTGTTCAACAGCCAGCCTGGAGCCCCACTCCAACCAGCCTACTGATGGTAGATGTATATGGCTACTGGCGGGAAGCAGGTAGGAGAGAGGATGGATGTATCCATACAGACCCATTCCCACGGCTAGAACATGCCATGTGGCACATTCTTCCAGGAATAGGGTTCTCTTGTCCTCACAGGACACAGAGCACAGCACACACCATTCACGGCACCCCTTTCCTAACACCCCAGCATGTGATGCCACATATTTCCTCTCCCCTTTCCGGCTCCTACCTACTCATATTAGGTTCCTCTGCTGCTCCCTTCCCTTCTGTTCATTAACATTTCTTAAAACTTGGTGCAGAGTTTCATCTCCAATCTGCACTGACTCTAAATTCCCCAATCCTACCATCAGCAGTAAGACTGGGCTTGTCTCTCCTTCCATTATTATTTCTGACAGCCCCAAAGAAATCACTTAATATTCACTTCACTTTCCTTTTCCAGACAGTCTTAAAAATCAATTTCAAAATTTTTCTTCTTGATCCTGTCATTTAGCACTGAAATGGCCCATACTGATTACTTGGGAACATATTAGCGTTTCTCCCGTCTCCTTCCAGGATGTCGGCTCTACTTAGCAAGTCTGTTCTGGAATGATTTAAGTTGACTTTCATTTCAGGATTGTTGTTTTTCACTGAGAAACATGATTTTTTAAAGCTATATCTGTAGAACAACTTTCAAGTACCTTAAAAAAAATAAAAATGAAGAACCAACAGTGAAGAATAGGCAAAATACTTTGGCTAAAAGAAAAATCAGCTTCAATGGGAGAAAAAAGAAAAGGCCTTAAAATTGTAATTCCTCTAAAACCTTCAAAAGCACCACTTAAAGCCTCTACTTTCCAAACAGTGAATTAGTAACAGTAATATCACCTTATTTATTAACAAAAAGGAGAAGTTAAATTAGTCCTTCCTGTAAGAAGGTGAAACCTGCAAGGAAGCCAAGAACAGGAAGAAAGAGGTCTGAAAGGGAAGAAAAGGTAACGGCAGCTTTTATAAAGAAGAGAAAAGGTTCTTTGTCTTTGCTGCCATTCTGTGAACAGTCTAGAGAATTCGGTTCATGGTTACTGTGGCTGCCCATCTTCCTCGCTATTGTTTTGCTTTTTCAGGTTGTCTTTAATTCTCTAACATTATTAGAGAACTGAAAAGATCAAAACCACCAGGATGGGGGGTGGGGGGGGACCAAACTAAATGAAGTGTGTCCAGAGCATTTTTTTTCCTTAGCCTGCGTTTTCTCTTCTTAATGAACAGAGGATGATTTTGAAAGTAAGGAATGCTACAGACATGACATTTGTAAAAAGCTCTGGGCCATGCAAAAACAGTATTCCAGCCTGATAACCGTAACTGATTTTTGCTCTCACCTCTTACGATTATCATTCCGCTCTATTTGTAATTCCACCAGCTTGTTAGTTATCTTGTTACATATCCTAACAGACCTCCACCCACATGACTCTGGCTTGAGAAAGAAAATATCTGCTAAAATGATGAAGGAACAAAAGCTATCGGCATGAACTGCAAGATAGAAAACAATTGGATTTTTCTTACAGGATCAAAGAGTCAAAAATCATTCTCTCTGGGACTGTGGAACATCAAACATTGGGACTTAAAAGTGTCACCTCAGGAATTAACAAACTCCAGAACATGCGTCCAGCCTCAAACCACTCTCTGAGACTGAAGATAAGTTGTAGGAACCCATCTACATCACAGCAAATGTAATCAGTCTTTGCAAGGACACAATGAGACTTGCAGAGAGCTAACCCTGTACCTTTTCTGCCTGCCAAAGGTGCGGCAGTTCTGTGCAGAACCAGTGTCCTTGTAGTGCCACCAGGAGGCCACTTACAGTAAACACCATAGTACTACCCTGGCTTTTAAGCTCTGATTGCGCGAAATCAGCCAGTGAATACCATGGACTAAAAAGGACCTCACTTAACCCAGTGAAGGTGATCCTACTATTGTTTGAATGGTTGCTGAGCATCAATAATGCTTTATAATCCACCTGCAACACTGCCCTGACTAGGAATTCACTCATCTACATGAATATACAAGTAACCAGAGCATATATATATATATATATATATATATATATATATATACTCATCTTTGGAGACTGTGGTGGTAGCTGGGAGAAGAAAAACTTGAATCTAGATCCTCAAGTGAGTCATACAGTGAAAACAGGTGAGTTCTGCATCTGTACCAGAATTCTCCAGAAAGTTCTGCCAGACTTCAAGCAAAGCTGATAGAAGAACATCCATACTTTCAAAATTAGGTTATGATTCACTTTACCAAAGGTCCATTTATTTTACTAAGGGATTTACTTCTAAATTCCTGCAAATAACATTAGCTCCTTGAATGCATTTCTAATTGGATTAGAATTATAAACATTTCAAACTAGACTCAAGTGTCAGAGGCAGAAAATCTGAACTACTTATGTAATTAACACATGTCCCTAGGCTAACAGGCCTAGAAATAGGACCCCGCATGGGGATGACAAACCCTTAATCTAATGATGCCACACTTGCAGCTTGTCAGTCGCCATCTCACATTTCCTGTGATACTTCAGCAGTTGTAAAACTGTCTTTGATTCTAATAAAATGAGTGTGATGGGAGCTCAATGCATAATCATATAGCATTTTCATTGGTAGGTGACTTTAGAGGTCACCTAATAAGAGCTTCATCCAAGGTCAGAGGCCCCACAGGCAAACGCCTGTTAGCCTCTGTTTAAGCACATCCCAGCCTGACAGGAGATGGCTACTTTTCAGGTCTCTTCTGCGTGCCTCAACTTTGATGGGACAGGATTTCATATGGAACAGTTAACCTTTACAGATGGATAAGAGAAGTTCATGACCTACGAATGGGGGTAGTTCAGAAAAAAGCGTATTTTTATTTTAGTCATCTCTGTTCTGCTGAAGCATTTGGTTTCTCGACCCTTCCATTTCGAATGTTCCATGTAACTTCGCCTTCATTTGGACCGTTTCTCCTACACTATCCTCAGATTTATGTATTATCAAATTTATACAAATGGCAGCACCAAAAATCCCAAATCCTTACAATAAATTTCTTGCAAATCACTTATCAGCTTACAGTAGTACATCTATTCACCTAAGGAAATGCTGAAAATGCCGTGAGATTCATGGACACACTGGGGAGAAAAGCATCTTGGATTTTCCAGAGGCTTTAAATTTTCAAGACTCTGGTGCTCTCTAACTGGGAGTGGGTCCTAGGCAACAATGCCACAGGCTAGTAATTTGTGGAAGGCCGTTTGGGTCTAACACTGGGCTGGTTACTGTGATATGATGGAATTAGAAAAAAATATACCAGACGTGGGTCTTTGCGGTCAAAGACCTTCCACAGTCTCACTGGGGAGAGAAGACAAATATACAAAGCCAAAGACTAGATCCTTAAACTAACATTTAGTTTTTGAACTGAAAGAGAAGAGAGATCATTTGTGGATTTGCTAATTATACTTCTGTGCCATGTACATTAGCCCTGAACGACTCATCTATGGCTTAAGATGACTTTGGGGATATCGCATCCAGGCCTCTCTCCATTCTCCCACGTGTTCAACTGACACCACTTCCTACTCATGGTTTCTTACAGAACACACTCTGTTGCGGTGGCTGCTCTAGCTCTTCCCCATTTTATGCCAAGTAAACATGAAAGTAAAACACTTTCAACACCTATCCAGTATTAGTTTCCAAATTTAACATGCCAACATAGAAATAAGCTTCCAAAACCTAAAAAGTGTTGTCATATAAATAGATGTGAAGCAGTTTTAAATACTTACAAACAGTCCCGTTCGCACCCTGTTACCATCTTCTTTGTATGTAATGTTAACTGGGAAAAAAAGAAAAAGGAAAAGAAAAATAGCCCAAATGAGTAGCAAGTGAAAGCTTGAAAGCAACACAGGGAAGAAATATATGTAAATCGTTCGCATGAATCCTCAGTTCTCCCTCTGCTTAGATTTTAGCCTTACAGGATTCAATTTCACACTAAACACAGCAGAGATGTCTGAGACAAAGGAGGGAGAGAATGAATCGTTTAATGTACATTCTAGAAGAAAATAACCCCATTCTTTTCTGAGCAAATTCATGTCAACCTCCCCTCCTCTGCAGATGAATACAAGCATTTTTAAATAAAATGTCACCATATATCTTGATGTTGCAAGCGTAAGTCCCCCAGATATTTTGTGTAGCTTCAGGAGTAAAAGAGCTTTCAAAGCATTTACGCAGAACATAGTAGCAGAGTCTACAAGAATATGTTGAGCACTAAATCCAAAATAATATTACATGGAGGATACAGCACATTTCACACTTTTTTTAAAGGAGACCTGGGACATTGAGGGCAATCTCTTGGGAATACAAAGTTAGGTTGAAACAAATAAACGTTAAATCATTTTTTAAAATGAAAGGGTGCTGCTTCAATCTATCTGGAGTAATTGTTTAACTGAGAGAATCAGAAAGATTTTTAAGTCACAGGGAAATTAACAACATTGTATTTAATTCTTCATTTTATAAAAACTAAAATATAAAATAATCATTGAAACTAATAGAACACTATAACATGTAAATAAACATTCAAATATATTAGGTAAAATATTTCAAATTTGGATCCCACGAATCACAATTACAGAAGAGGAGTCCCTTCTTTGGCAAAACTGAAGGAACATAAAAAAAAAGAATTTTTTTTTTTTGAGACAGCTATGCCCTCTGGAGGTGGCACTTGGGAATTGAATAAATCTTCACAAAACGTATAACAATGACTTTCCTAAAGATTTGAACATATACTTGGAAATGCAAAGAAGGGTTAGAAGGTTTCATTCATGTTCCTTTCTTTGTGTCAAACCAGTTTTCAATGAATACTAATTTAGAATTTCAATTTAGAAGTGTTCGAATGAGTGCAAAACATTTTGGTAGAAGGGATTAAATGCCTGTGTTCGATATCTGGAATAGAATGATTAGGGACATGCTGAATATTATGAAAAGAAAGAATGGTAGTTCCAAAGCTCTTCTGGTGTATTTCACAGGAGCGGATGGCCTACCCTCCTGATACCGTATTTTTCAACAATCCCGAGAGAAACGAATCATCTAGACTAGCAAATGCATTGGGCCTATCTTCTCAGAAGAAATTCACCACCTCTCCTTTATTTTTCCTTTGACCTGTTTGTGTGTATATATATATATATTCAATAAATGGAGCTGAATTTCTCCATGTAAGGAATATATTATTCCAGTGGGAGAAGTAAGAGTTAAGTAATGCCTGTGGGAATTTTAGAGATAGAAATTAATAAAGTTGGCTTTGCGTATTTGGAATTTCAATAGACAAAAAAATAGATAAACGAAGGCTATATTATGGGGAAGGAGGATCAAAACCAAAACACCCTCAAAGGTAGTCCTTATTTGATGTGAAAACAAAGCCACCCCTTTTAAAGAGAGAATGAAGACATCCTCTGGATTGTAAATTTGCCTTGGATGTGGGTGGCTATTGTTTCGTTTTTGAAAACAAGTGGGGAAGAAACTGAAAGAACTGAATGAGGCTGGTGCACGGGGAATGAGTATTATTACTATCAGTCGGGTGTAGAATACACCCAAATATCAGTGGGATGTGGTTCTCTTAAGCAAACAGCTCCCTGGTGCGTGTTCGGTGCACGGCCTGCATTACCAGGCAGCACTGCAACCAAAGGTTCAGAAAAAGGAAAGCAAAGATTATTTTCCGGCTTCCAGTTACCTGCATCACAGGTTCTGGCCATCAGCCCAAGGTCAACCTCACTCCCCAACCCCATTTCCTCCTTCCTCCCCAGAGGGAAGTCAAGGACCCAGAGTTACTAGAACCTGGCCATTTCCAGTTTCCCTCAACCTCCGGTTCCAACCGACCAGGCAGATTCTTAACTGTTAAAGTTCTCCTGCCCCTTGGCCGCACCCTTTCTCCCCAAAGTGCACTCCCCTCTCCCAACGCCGATTCCTTAAAGAGGCCCATAAAGACGCCCCTGTAACTTACAGGTAATGTCCAGGTCCCACTAAGGGAACGGCTCAGCACCTCCCCATGTGAGGCACCCACTTTAGAACCCGCAGGTATTTAGGCCGACGCCAGCAGCCTACGCAGGGCTTCCCGCCTTCCCCTGGGCCGCTCACCTGCACGTCCGCTTGAGGGGCTGCTGCGCCACCGCAGCGCCGACAGAGGGCGCGCGCGGCGAGTCTCGCAGCCCCAGACCCCGCGGGCCGTTGGCCTGGTCCAATACCGGTGCCCACATGGAGCCAATAAGAACTAATGGGAAAGAGAAACCGGGCTTCGGCTAGAGGGGGCCAGTTTCTTAAGTTCTCTGAATCTCAGGATCCTCATCTAAGACAATGGTGATAACACTGATATCTAAGCCACAGTTGTCAGTTATGTATATTCATTCGTTCATTCACAACAAATATGCCTTGAGGTCCCTGTGGTGTTCCTAGCACTGCAAGGGCACTAGGGATACCCTGACAATCAAATTGGATCCAGTCTCTGCCTTCTTGAAATGTACATTCAAATGGGATTAACCTGGTGTAAGAGAAATGAGATCACGCATGTGGACCTCTTAGGCCAGCTCCTAGCTCTTGCTCAGCCTTCAGAAAATGTTGATGCTGATTATTATTATTATTATTATTACTAATTATGATTATGTGCCTATGTCTATATTGACTCCATCCTCCTCCCACAGGACAGAGGGCTGATTCATTCCTGGGTCCTCCAGGGCAGAGCACAGCCTTCCCTGTATTATTAATAGCGCCGTGAGAGTTTGACAAATAAATGAAGAGATTGAATGAACCATGGCCTGGATTCCTAGAAGAGGGTGGAAGTAATGGAAGGGTCAAAGCCCTGCCACTCGTGAAGTAAATACAGCTGGGGCTGCCATGGAACCTTCAGGTGACCTCCCTTCTGGGAAGGGCCTTGCATCTTGAAGGGACTAATTTCCCAAGAAAAAAATAGAGCTTCTTCCTCTAAAAGAAGGGTGATCCTGCTCAGGGACCTCCCTCCAGCCTGGACCTTCCTCATTAAAAACATCCAATGGTATTTTGGGTTTAGCTATCCCCTACCCCTTTTGTAGGTATACTTAGGGTTTTCTATTGGTTTCAGGGACCCAAAAAGGCTTTCTTTCAGAGTTCCCCCTCAAAGGAACTGATCAGAGATAATGTACATCACTGAAGGGAGTCACGTCTTTGTAAAAACAAATCCTGGAGAAATGGGAATGCCCTTCTCAAACCTTTTTTTCTTTTAGGTATATTAAGATTTTAACTCCATCTGAACAAGGGCAGAGTCTGTTTCTTTTTTCTACCTAGGCCAACTGAAACAGATTTTTTTTTTTTTTTTTTTTTGTAAGTGAATTTCAGGAAGATGTAGTAGTCTTCCATTGCTATGTAACAAATTACCACCATCTTAGAGGCTTAAAACAACACTCATTTATTATCTCAGTTTCCATGGATTGGGCATCTAAGCACTGGATTCCCTTTTCAAGGTCTCCCATGGCTGAACTAAAGGTGTTGGCTGGCTGTATCCTCACCTGGAGACCAGAGGTACGTCTAGGACCTAAAGGACCCCTCCTTATCTTTGGCCTCCAGCCCTCAACCCTCTCCAACCTCCTCATTCCCCTCCTCTGCCTCTCTGCATGACTAGGAATGAGAGCCAATGCTGGAGCTCAGAGGATACAGGGCACTTACTGAGGGCCAGAGGGAAGAAAGGTACTGACACTCACCCCATGGTGCCTCTGGCCTGGCAGCAAGGGGGCAACTGAAAGTGGAGGGGTCAAGATAACATACTTGAGTTCAGAGCCCAGCTCTGCCACTTTCTCCCCTGGCCACTCTCAGTCTAGTTACTGAATCTCTGTTTCTGCAGCTATAAAGTGAAAATAACCAGACTTCCCACCAGGTTGTTCTAAGCATTGAATGAGGTAATTAATATACATCAAGTCCTTAACACAGCACCTGTATGGTAAGAGTACAAGAATTGGAAAAACAGAAAACCTACCTACCGTGTTTCCCCGAAAATAAGACGTAACCACAAAATAAGCCCTAGCCTGATTTTTCGGGATGACATCCCCTAAACATATGCCCTAATGTGTCCTTTAGGACAAAAATTAATATAAGACCTGGTCTTATTTTCCGGAAAACATAGTAGGAAGCAGCTTGGCGAAGGAGCAGTTGCTATTTCTCAGTGTCTGCTGGGTGCCCTAACAGTGCTCAGAACTGTGGGATTTACAGGCATCCATAAAGCATGATGTCTAACCTTCAGACATGCAATCTAGTTGAAACACAAGGCAAACAGGTGCACTTTCACAGAGAGAGATTGTGAGCACAAGAATTCTTTCTCAAGAAGGATTTTTTACCCAGGACCTACAAGCACTTGGCCTCCCTCCCCAGGTTTTTAAGTCTTGTTTCAAAGGTCTGTCACTTCAGCAGCTGGTCTTGCCATGATAGGGACCCACATGGTGGCTGGATATAAGGTCCCTGAAGTATCACACAGAGAGACCGACCCATGGGACCCTCAGTTAGTGACACCAGAATGCTCAGCCAACAATCAGGAAGGCTCCATTTACTTCTGCCAAGTAAGAGTCAATATCAAATGAGATTGCCTTAGAGGAGCTGGTGGGACTAAAGACTGAACGGTACTGTATTATTTTCCTACAGCTTCTGTAACAAATTACCACAAACTTAGTGGCTTCAAACAACACACATTTATTTTCTTACAGTTCTGGAGGTCAGAAGTCCCAAATCAGTTTCCCTGGGCTAAAACCAAGGTGTTAGCAGGGCTGCATCTTTCTGGGGCAGAATCAGTTTCTTTGCCTTTTCCAACTACCTACATTGCTTGGCTCATGGCCCCACATCACTTTGACCTCTGCTTCCATCATCCTGTCTCCTTCCCTGACATTGACACTGCTGTCTCCCTCTTATAAGGATCTTTATGATTATATTGGGCCCATCTGGACCATCCTGGATGTTCTTCCTATATCAAGATCCTCAATCACTTCTGCAAAGTCTCTTTTGCCATGTAAGGGAACACAGTCACAGGTTTGGGGGATTAGGATGTGGAGATTTTGAGGAACCACTGGTTTCTTACCACAGGTGCCTATTTCCTCGAATATGATGCCTGAGAATATATTTCCCTCTCTAAACAATTCAGAAAATATCTACTCATCTCTAGCCCATTTACGTGATGTAGCCTACAAACAACTTGAAGATTAAACATATTTTTATTGAAATAAGTTTGTTGAAATTTAGTGGGAAAAAGATACTGTGCTCTCGACATCACAAGAGAATAACAGATCATTAAAATCTGCTTTTAAATGCAACTGATAGGGCACCATTTAAGAAGATTTGAAAAGAAACCCTATGTTTTAATAGCAGCCTAGCATTCTTCACTTCAATGTTTGCAAACTGCGGTGATCACTAACACCTACGTTCCCCCTACCCTCTAACTATTCTTTAAATTGACTTCATACTGTATTTTTTTTTTGACAGCTCAGTGACAGGCACAAATTACTTTACTATTACCATGGTAACCAAGGGACCTCCAACTAAAGAACAAATTAAAATTAAAATAAAATGGAGAAGAAATCGCCCAAATTGTCATTAATGAGTCATTGTCCAAGTGTAATCGGGTGTCAACTGTTCAAGCTTTGGGAGTTTTTCCAGTAAGGACCCCTGAATCACTCAGCCAGCAAGGGAAGTCACCCATGTGAACCAGAATGCTTGTTTCTGCAAGAAGCAATGGTTTAAAGTTTATAGAACCTTCTACTTTCCCTTTACTTATGCATCTCTTTTATTTGGAATGTCTCCTTTGTTTTTCACATCCTCCTGCTCTTCCCCTTCTGAACACATTAGTTACTATGGAAACATTGGTGTGAATGTCAGAAAGCCTGGCTCAGAAATGCTTCATAAAGTCAATTTATAGAATGGTCTGATATTTATCTCATGTTTGGGAAATTTAAAGAATTTGTCATATTCATGACCACGGACAAGAGTGGGTGGTAAACAATGTGCTATATATGGATTTAAAAATTTGTGTTATATATACTGCGAAAACATCTGGTTTTTTCTTTTAGGAGAAGAATAGCTACAAAAAACAGGAGTCTGGTTTGGGATTTGAAATTGGATTCATTTTCCGTCAGTTCAGGAAGGATTTCCACTTTTGAAGTTTGTAAGGCTGACTGGAATCTCTTGTGTCAAAATAAATGCTTTTTGAAAAAATTTTGGTTGGCTTATTTTTTTAACTTTAACCTGACAATAAGACAAATGGCATTATCCATAACAATTTACACAGTGCAGCAGCAATATCAGCTAAAGACAGAAATGTTAATATCCATGCTATAAAAATTCTTACTTCACTATGGAGAATTTCAGACTTAGTGTTACCCTAAGGAATAATAATAATAATAGCTAACATTTATATAGCACACTTACTATGTGTCAGGCCCCATTCTAAATACTTTACATATATTAATTCATGTGATTCTCAAAACAACCTGGTGAGGTAGGTGCTATCATTATACTTGTTTTACACAAGAGGAAACTGAGGCACAAAGAGGTTAAGTAACTCATCCACATAAGTAGTGGGAGCCAAGATTCAAACCAAGGCAACTGGGCTCTAGGGCCTATAATCTTAAGCACCGTGCAAAATTTCTTCTGTATAAAAAATTAAAATAATACTAACAACATATCCAGATAAAGAGCTTTTAGTCCAGGTCTGGATTAAAAAGACAATCTAGGCATCCACTTTAAGTACTACCTCTCTGCTGATATTGCCCAAAGACTCAAGGCTTGCCACATTGTCGATAAAGATACAATGAGTTCCTAATGATTACAGTTTGTTGATAAGTTCAGTTCAGAGTTAAATTTGATTTTTGACTTTCAGGCTCATATATATTTTGTTGCATATAAAAGAGTAATAAGCTATAAATAGGAAAGGTATAAATAGTAGAAAAAGCTATAAATAGCTAAAAAGACATTAACTCCACTGTATTCCATCAGAATTTTAATTAAAATAAAATCGTGTCAAACTATAGAATAAATCTTTGACATCCAACATTTCCCATTCCCTCCGGCAACTTCAGTATTTGTCAGAGAAGACCGGACCGCTCAGTTCACTTGCTTGACCTTCCTGGCACTGGAGTGGATCACATGGCCCAGGCCTGAGCCAATCGGCACGTCTCATCTCCCTGACTTCAGTGATTGGTTCAAACATCTGGCATGGTATCAGATCAGAACCAATGAAAAGCCAGAAGATTTTTGCCGAAAATTCTGGAACAGGAAAAGGGGCTCTTTTCTTCCTTCCCTTCTTGGGAAACTTAAATGTGGAATGCGCTGCTCTAGCGGTGTTTTGCCACCATGAAGGGGTTATCCTGAAGCGTACAGAGGCCACTAGGCAGAGAGACTGAAAGCTTTGGAACAAAAAGCATGTGAAAGGTTAAGTGAAACCCAGCCAAATGGCATCATTTGAGCCCTGAACACAGCAATGTCCAAAATCTGTCTACTAGACTTTTCAATTACTGAATCAGTCAGTCAATGCCGCCCATTGCTTCCTCTTCCCCCTCCCCCACCCCTCCTCCTTTTGTTAAAATCACAACACATTTGAGCTGGCTTACAACAAACAGAAAAAGGCTTAAAGGAGAAAACATGAAGCGTCTGTGTCCTTCGAAGGCAGACTTTGCCTCTTGTTCACCTTGTTCATAGACAAGCAAAAATTCCCTTATCTGAAATTCTAAAATTCATAAACTTCTGAAAACCAAAAGTCCCTTTGTAGCTCATCTGGTGACAAAATGGACATAACCTGCGTGAACATGAGGCTCCTATTCACAGTGCTGATTTATCCCATTTATATGACTATTCCTATATTTTGCTTAAGAAAAACTAATATGTGTGATTGCAGAATGCCACTGCAGGCCCTGCCAGAAGCATCAGACTATAGAAAGAACATAAACTCTTATCTTTATTAAATAAAAAAATTATAGATTCTGAAGCCCCAAGGGTTTCAGATAAAAGACCATGGACTTCAAGTCACAGGATAAACTGAATGAATATATTGATTGAATAAAAAAGTGCTTAATCTCTGAATAGGATGGGATCTGACGTAGCTAACAATATTGTTGAGAACCACAAGATGAAAGCATCCATCATTCCAAAATTATATTGAAGGTAAAAGTATGCTTGCAAGGCAGACAATAGACAGACAGCAAATCAAACATCAGATTGATAAACACCAGGACAAAGTGAAAATTCATAAGTTTGGAACAAAGGCAAAAGGAATTCAGTGCCTCAAAGAATAGTATCAATAACTTGGAAAACAGAGAATCTGGAAGAATAGAACCAGTGACTTGACTTCACACCAAGTTACACTAAACTGTACGTATTATAAACACTAACTTCAAGATGTAAGAGAATTAGTATGATGCTGAGTATATGTGGCCATGACATTGATCTTGAAATCCATATTCCATGCCCATAGGGGATTTATTCTAAACCTTCCTCTGTGAGTCCTCACATTATGTAATAAAAAGTGTTATTTACCTTTTTTTTTTTTTGACAGTAGCCAAGAAAACTATCATCCTGTGCGATATCAAAAAAAAAAGTACTGGAAACTAATTCACCATTACCCTCAAAGTAGCAAACTCATCTGTTTTCTTCTTTATATTCAGGACCTAAAGCAACAACAGGTACATAGTAAGTGCTGAAGATGTGCTTTATTAATAAATGAAATAAGTGCTACATTCTAACCCCTCTACCTTCTCACAACACTGACAATTGTCAGTGGGACAAATGACAGAGGAAGGGGAAAACTAGAGAAGGGGAAAAAGCCCCCAAGAACTGTGACACCACTAATCCATGGGGAGAGACCCTCCATGGGCTTCCCATCAGTTGTGGAAAAAACAAATTTAGATCAATGATCTCTAAGGTGCCTTTTGGCCCTATGAGTACATGATTTTTCTGCATAAAAAAGAAAAGAAAATCTAACCAGGGTGCAGGCAGAAGTCTATATAACTCACCTAAAAAACACTGACTAATAGAGCATAGAGTAATCCCTAAATCTGGGTAAGACTCTTGAAATTTGAAATTTCATACGTATGAAAAAAATTCTGCATCAAGTACCTTACCAGAGCTAAAAGATGGTACAAGCCTAAAAAATGGTGCAGCTTAAAATGGCCCACACATTCCGTGTTTCCCAAAAAAATAAGACCTAGCCAGACGATCAGCTCTAATGCAGCTTTTGGAGCAAAAATTAATGTAAGACCCGGTCTTATTTTACTATAAGACTTGGTAATATAATATAATATAATATAATATAATATAATATAATATAATATAATATAATATAATATAATTAGTGGGTCTTACATTAATTTTTGCTGCAAAAGACGCATTAGAGCAGATTGTCCGGCTGGGTCTTATTTTTGGGGAAACATGGTTGGTCTGAGAAATATTGAGTTTTTATCTTCCTGTTAATAAAACTTCTAATGCCCAAACTGCTGAGCTGTAAGAACCCAGCCAAACCTAGCATGCTGTCAAATTCTTCTACCTCCCGGACACTGCTCAAATCCAAACTATCTTTTCCGTGGGAATAGTTAACTGCTTCCCTTCCCTCCAGCTTCTCTGCCAATCTTCCTTGCATACAATTACCAGGTGAATTTTCATAAGGAAAAGTGTTGGTCCCAACACTCTGTTTTAAAATCTTCAATAACGGCTGCCTATCACCTTGAGCACCATTTCACTAACTCTATGATGATACCACCTTTTCCTATTTTTTCTCCTACTTCTTAAGCTGCTCCTTTTCAGTCTCCAATACTGTCCTTTAAAATGTTAGAATTCCTTATATCTTGATCATAGCCCCTTCTCTCACTCTATACCTTCTCCCTAGGTGACCCCATCCTTACAAGGCCTTCATTACCATCTAGATGGTAATGAATCTCGTGGTGTTTTTAATTGTGGTAAAAAAATACACATATAAAATTTACCATTTTCACCACTTCATTGTGTACAATTCAATGACGTTGAGTACATTCACAATGTTGCACAACCATCACCACTATTATCTAGTCCCAGAATTTTATTATCAGCTCAAATGGAAATCCCAGACCCATTAAATACTCACTCCCAATTTCCCCCCACCCCCTTGCTCTTGGCAACCATTAATCTGCTTTCTGTCTCCATGAACTTCCCTATTCTGGATAGTCCATATAAATGGACTCTTGTAATATGTGGCCTTTGTGACTGGCTTCTTTCACTTAGCATAATGCTTTCAAGGTTCATCCATGTTGTAGCATGTGTCAGTACTTCATTCCTTTGTATGGCTGAAAAATATTGCACTGTATAGACATACCACATTTTGTTTACCCATTCATCTGTTGATGGGCATTTGAGTTGTTTTTATCTTTTAGCTATTGGGAGTAATACTGCTATGAACATTAGTGTACAAGTTGTTGCTTGAATACCTGTTTTCAATTATTTTGGATATATAACTACGAGTGCAATTGCTGGCTCATATGGTATTTCTATGTTTAACTTATTGGGGAACTGCTAAACTGTTCTCCATAATGTTGCACCATTTTATATTCTCACCAGCAATGGATGAAGGTTCCAATTTCTCCAAATCCCTGTTTTGTTTTGTTTTCTTTTTTAAATGATGGCCATCCTAGTGGATGTGAAGTGCTATTTCTTTGTGGCTTTGATTTACATTTGCCTAATGACTAATGATGTTGAGCATCTCTTCAAGTGCTTTTTAACTATTATATATCTTCGTGGGGAAAAAATTATTCCAGTCCTTTGCCCATTTTTAAATTGGGTTGTTTGTCTTATTGTTGAGTTGTAAGAGTTTTTTACATATTCCAGCCTATACCCTTAGCAGACATACAATTTGCAAATATTTTCTCCTGTTCCACAGGTTGCTTTTTACCCTCTTGATTGTGTTCTTTGATGCACAAAAGTTTTTAACTTTGATGAAGTCCAGATTATCCTTTTCTATTGTTGTTGATTTTGCCTTGATGTCATATTTAAGAAATCATTAGAAAAATAAAATCATTGCCAGATCCAAGATCATGAAGATTTGCCCCTATGTTTTCTTCTAAGAGTTTTAAAGTTTTAGCTCTTAAATTTAAGTTTCATTTGGAGTTAATGTTTGTAAATGATGTGAGGTAAGGGTCCAACTTCACTATTTTGTATGTGGATGTTCAGTTGTCCTATCACAATGTGTTGAAGAGATTGTTCTTTCCCATCACCTTAGTAAAAAACTAGTTGACCACAGATATATGGAAACCCTTATTATCTCTTAAACAAATTTCTCTTCCGAGCTCAAAACCCATATATATCCATCAGGTCATTCAACATATTCACCTCAACATTCCCAGAGCAGACGTCATGGTTTCCAACCTATCCAAACATGTTCATATTCCAGAGTTCTTTCCGGGTGCCACCATTCATCTATTCATGGAAGCTAGAAATACTTCCCTCTCCTTCACTCTCCATATCCAATTCCTCTCAACTGAGTTTCCATATGTATCTTGACTCTGTACAATTCTTTTAAGCTCCTCTGCCCTCCCTAGATCAGGTTACTGTGATCTACTCCTTAAACAATTAAAAGGTCTCCTAACCTCAACTCCTTGCATCCATTCTTGTACTCTTTTACTCTATTACTCAGGGACCTTTTTAAGTGACAAATAAAATCACCTCTCTCCACTCCCCACCCTCACTCTAAGCCCACCTTGTTTAAAATTTTTCAATTTCTTCCAATTGTTCATAGGATAAAGACCAAAATGATAATGTGGCCTGCAAAGTTCTGCAGGACCTGATTCTGAGTTTCCTCTCCAAATTGATCAGATGCCACTCTTTACTCTTCAAATTGTTGACTCCTATTCAACCTTCAGGTCTCACCTCAAATATCACTTATTCAAGTGACCTCTACTAGATCAGGTCTCCTTGCTAATTGTTATTATTGCACACTATACATTTCCTTCATAGAGCTTTCGAAATTTGAAATTATGTATCTGTGACATTATGATTTATATGTATTCTCCACTAGATTTAAAGCTCCATGAAGTCCACATTTTCTAGCCTGTAAATTTCAAAACCCTGTGTCATCTGACCTTTGTAGACTTAAGATTACAATTATTCTCCTTTGCATTCCTATCCTCAGATTCTGAAAAATCCTGTAAAAATTGTCATTATATTCTGTTCACACTGTTGATTTCCTGTTTCCTTACTGTACTTTTCTACAATTATTTTTTCATACCTAGCCCACTTTCAATCTTCACTCATTCATTTAAATTTAATTTATGGAATACCTACTATGTGTCAAGTCCTGCAATGTAGATCCAGGAATAGAGATTCACAGCAGAATAAGTCATGATTCCTGACATAAAGAAAGCAAGGAAACAGGTCTCTAAACAAATAGCCACAACCCCAGATAAAAGTTGATGTGAAAAAGACTTCTAAAATTGTCATGGAAACAAAGACAGTAATAGCTAGCTCTTCCTGAGAAAATCATGAAAACTCCACTACAGAATGTTATTTTACATAGGTCTTGGAAGATAAGTAAGAGTGGGAAAAGTTTTCAGGTATAAGCATTCATGCAGTGTGAAGTTACGAAAGAGGTTGATATGTTTGGGAGCAGCAAGTGGTCCAAGTTTTCTGACAGAAAGGGCCTGGGCAGAGGGTAAGAGTGAAAGGTAAGGTATCCAAACTAAAAGCCCATGCCGTCATATTTTGTATACAACTGACCGGCAGAGTCTCAAGCAACTGGCCCTTTCCCTCACGCTAACTGAAAAAGTGTAACTTTCTAACAAAACAATATGAGAAATGGGTTGTAAAATAAAACTCGCTGGTGAAAAGAGTCTAGGGTGTCCCCAATGAATCCTGCTACCTAGTGTTCACACCCTGTGTAATCCCTTACCCTTGAGTGTGGGTGGAACTAGTGATGTATTTCGAGCCAAAATAAAAACATGGTGAAGGTGAAGGAATTTTGCTGAAGTCCTAATTAATGTCCTAAATCAGTTGGTTTTGATTAATTAAAAGGGAGATTATTCAGGTTGAGGGAGGAAGGGGCTGGCTTATTTGGATGAAATCCCCCAAAAGACAGACTGAATGCTCCCCTGAAGCAAGAAGCTCCACTTATCAGGATGATAAAATAACCAGCCATGTTGGAGAAGCCAACAAAGAAATTCAGGCAGCTTACAGCTGACAGCCAGCAAAATGCTGAGCCCTCTGTCATGCATCCACAAGCAAATGAATTCTGCCAACAACCTGAATGACCTTGGAAAAGAATTCTTCCCCAGTCAAGCCTCCAGATGAGAATGCAGCCCTGGCCAATACCTTGATTGTAGCCCCATGAGACCGTGAGCAGAGGACTCAGCTATACCATGCCAGATTTCTAACCTGTGTAGTAATAAATGTGAGTGTCTGAAGCTGCTAAGTTTGTGGCAATTTATTATGAAGAAATAGAAAACATACAGATTACAAAGCTAGCAAAGATGTTTTTATTCTTCTTGTTTTTTTTTATATTTTTTCCAAAATGGCTTAAATATCTAAAAGAACAACTGGCAAAATACACTGGTTAGAACAAAATTTAAATGCATTTCTTCTAGCCAACTCCCCAATAATATGAAATGACAACAGGATACTTCAACTTGATTTGCTCTACTTTACAATAGGATTTTGAACTTTATTTTGGTTTTGGTTGCTCAGCCTCTCATTCTTAGCAGTTTCTTTGGCTTTTAATGAACCTGTTGCTCACAAATGAAGTAAAAAGCAGATGCAGAAACATAGCAGCTTTGAGGATCAAAGCACAGCTATAAAGTCACAAATGGAAGAGCATGCTACTGCACAACCCACAACAGCACATATAACGCAACAGTCCACAGCCTGTCTTGCTGCAATGTGTTCCTTGCCTTTGCTATTTGAGTCAGTTATCTTCCCACAGGAACAATTTCATAATAGGCAACTGATGACCCAGTACCAAATTAAGTCATCGCTATGACTGACATGGTCAATTTACATATAATAAAAGCAAAGAAGGAATTCAGAGCCTCTATAATAATTTAAAATGAAAATATTACGCTTCAAGTGATATAAAACAGGCATAAAAACCACTGTTCATCTTGATTATATAAATTTACAAGTAGCATAATGAACATGATATAAAATATAACAATTTTCTTATCTAACAAGCATATAAACATATATCATTTAATTTTGTTAAGCTGACTCTTCCCTATATAAAAACTTAGCAAATTAGAAACCTATGTTGCTTATAACAATAGAATTGAAACTCTGAAATACCAGAGAAAAAGATGTAACAATATATGAAAATAACCTCCCTGACCATGTAGAATTTACCCCCAAATAAAAAGATAGGTCAGTATTAAAACATAAATCATAACTCACAATGATAGGCTAATAAAGGGGAGGAATGTTCAGTAGATGTTGGAAACTGCTAAATTTCTGTTCATGCCATTAATGTTTAAAACTCTGAAAACTAGAGCTAGTAGGATAATTAAACATAGAAAGCCTTCTCAAATCAATAGCCCCCCTAATGATTAAAAGGTGGCTTCTAGATGTTTTCCAGTTTAAATCCACTATCTTTGATCAAGCTCTGCTTATTTCACCTTCTAAATAGTCCTCCAATCTTTTGATGGTTGTGTTTCTTACCTGGATGACTAAACAGTTTCCTAAATGGTATCTGCAATGATCTGAATGTTTGTGTTCCCCCCAAATGTTGAAATTTTAACCCCCAATGTGATGATGTTAGGAGGTGGGACCTTTGGGAGGTAATTAGGTCATGAGGGCTTCATGAATGGGATTAGTGTTCTTATAAAAGCCCCAGAGACATGACCTGCCCCTTCTGCACGGTGAGGACACAGTGAAAAGACACTTGTCTGTGAACCAGGACGTGGTATAATTCTTCTCAAAACCATTTTCTTCACTGTCGTCAGAATCATCTTCCTAAATCTGAACACGACACATTCCTAATTTAAACCCTTATTTGTTCCTTTTGTCTTCAGAAGAAAATGCTAGCACCCTGGCATGCACCCAAGGCATCTGACGTGGCTCATCTCTGCAACCTGTATCCTGCTCTCCCTGTCTGGCCCTCCAAGTCTTATGCATGCTGTTTCCAGTCTCCTGTGTGAGAGGCGCTTCCCTCGTCTTCACCAGGTGTATTTTTATTCATCTTTAATCCTCAGCACAGGACTTTGCCCCCTACTTTACCTCCTGTAACCTCTAGGAAGCCTTCTCAGATACTTGACCTCTTCTAGTTGCAGCTAACGCCCCTCTCTGCTGCCTTCACAATGTGCCGTGCATGTATCCATCTCCAGCTCTCAGCACGATTGTTCAATTTATGTATCTATCTTTTCTACTAGATGAGTGTGCTCCTCAGTATGATGCCCAGTGCTTAGCACACGGGAGGTGACTACTGCTCGCTGAATGAATGAATGAATGAATGAATGAATGAATGAATGAATGAATGGAGTGAACAAAGAAAAAGAAGACATGGAGCCAAAGTGAGCCCTGTGAGTTGGAACTCCGCTACTACAGCACAGGCTGAGATGGAATCTTCTGGGGAAGTTGTCCAGACCATGGGATAATGCCTGAGACTATTTACTACCAATCCTGAGAGAAACCCCACCAAAACCAAGCTCCCAGATCTGGGATAGCCTGCAGACCTACCAAAATCACACCACACCCACTAAGAGGATGTGCTATGATTCCCCATTCAAACTTAAAAAGCCAAGCCTGCTGTGTAAAATAGATGTCAGCTACATTTACCTAACAAAGCTGAAGAGGGTGGTCATGTTTAAGAGTTTGCATACTTTCTAACAAGAAGGATAGGGACAGAGAAATTCACTCCCTTCTTGTCATCTCCAGAAAACATCCGTCTGTTTATTGAAGTCTAGACTCTTAGCCATGTCTTACAAAGTCCTTCTGATCTGCCCCCATCTTCCCCTCCAGTCTTCTCTTTGCACAGGCTCCTTCGTGTGGTCTATGTTCCAGCAGTTCCCTCCTATTCCATTTAGATAACTTTGTTCTTTGCCAAAGTCATTGTTATTTAAAGAGAGTTCAAGAATGATAGCAATATTTAGACATCCAGATATTCTTCAGTCTCATTTTAGCAGATAAAGATCTAGTGTGTATGATTTTAAAAGTGAAAAATAGAATGTTTTTTCCATTTCACTAGCATTCAAATAATAGAGTAGGTGTCTTCTGACATAAGATGTGCTTCAAATATATTTTGAAAAGTTCAATTTGTCTGAATGAAAAATGAAGCATAATTGATTTTTGACATTTTAATTTTAAGTGAGCTGATTGTCAGATTTCACTTGAAAAGGACTCACAATATCTACACCAAGGGCACATCAACTTATCTTCAACCATTATTATCTTTCTTCTATGTTCATATATTTATCCTACTACAACAAATGCTATTATTTGACAAGTGTGAAGAAGGGAGGATTACGGTTAACGAAATTTCCAGTTTATTGCAAATATTATAAACACCATACAGGAATTACAAGAATTAATAATCTATAACAATCCCTACATATATCCCACATTATTCAACAATTGATAAAATTAGATATGATATGACATCGAACCTCTGTGGAGGTCAAAGCATCATATTAGATATTGCATCTACAGAAAACATTCAGAAATGGCCTCGGCCCAGTGGGGAGAGAGACCTGAAGACAAATCATTCCAATTCTATAAAAATTATAATAGCAGTAGAATATGAATTTTTGGATGCACAGAAGACAGCACAATTGCCTTTAGGTCATGGAAAAATATCACAAAAGAGAAGACATGTGAGTGTCCTAAAGGATGTGTAAGAGTTTGCCAGGCAGAGAGAAGAATAAAAGTGATGGCCCACAGCCATGAAATGGCCCGGTGCTCTCTGGAACCTGAGATTGGGATGTCAGGGGCAGGGTGTGTGGAGTAGCAGGAGACAAGTCTTCAAGGAAGGACCAAGATGCTCACCAAAAGCCATGGTCTCTTCCTGTGGAAAATTAGGTTTTCCTTTCGGGTGAGCACAACTTTAGTAGAGGTGTATACAGCAGACAAGAAGGAACAAGAGGAAAACAGAAGCCCAGTTAGCAGGCCCTTACAAAAATCTCAGCAAGGCAGGATGTAACGCTAAATCACAGCTGCTGGAACAGAGGTGCATCAACACATTGTCAGTTACCTATTGCTACGTAGAAACCAAAAACTCTCCACGGAATACAATGGCAGGCATTTATTCCCGGAGATCTCAAGGTCAGCTGGGCTGGACTAGGCTGGGTATGGCTGAACAGCATGGCTAAGACAGCTCTACTTCACGTATTTCATGTTCCTGTTGAGGCCAGCAGCTAGCCCAGGTAGCTTCCTGTGTTTTATTCTGTGCTTTTAATGGCCATGTGAGAGGTACAAGACAGCAGGTGGAAACGTGCTGCAAGACCTCTTAAAGCCTAGGCCTGGTTTTGGCACACCATCATTTCTGCTTTATTGTCCAAAGCAAGGCAAATGGCCAAACCCAAAGTCACCTCTTTGAGTAGAACTACAAAGGACAGGGATACAAGTAGGGGTGAAGGACTGGCGACAATACCACCACTCTGCTCTCTGGGCCACAATAATTCATGCTCCTCCCAAATGCAATGTATGATCACTCCAGCCAAGGGCTCTAAAAGTCGCATCCAATCACAGCATCAGGCTCAAAGCTTGTGATCTTGTAATCTACACTAGATCCAGGCGTGTCTCATCTGGTAACAACCATTGCTTTTGTTCAGAGACAATGAACAAAAGACCTGCATCCAGCCTACCAACAATGGTGAAGCTAGCACAGAATAACTACAACAAATACTTGAATTTAAGAAGAATGGGAGGCTCATAGTCGTCACTGGCCAATAGCAATTCTGAAATCCCACTGGGCAAATGCTGCTCTGTGGATGGGGAATATGTCTTGATTAGGCTTGTGTTCTGCACCCTGGTAGTGCCTCCCCATTCCATTGTTCTCCACTGTTCTGACTCTGCTCTTTGAGATGTCCATCCTTTTTCATTCTCTTCAACCACTTCTGAAAAGGGCTTTGGAAGATATGCCATGTTGGCAACTGAGCAACTTTCTTAGCCTGCTGCCAATATTAAAAAGTTGAGGGCCCAGAGGTTTTCTTAATATTTTTGTAAAGCTTCAATCTTTTAGTCCTAGATGAGTGCTTTTGCTAATTTGAGTCTAAAACACTCTATGAATTTCTGTGCATTTGATTCCAGTGTACTCTGTGTGCCAAAAGCCAAGTCACACCCACAATTCTTTGCTAGACATGCTTCTCTCACTCTTGACTTAATTTCTGCTACTAAGCACATATGACTCATGTGAAACTGTGCCCTTAACCTTAAGTGTCCTTTTTACCAACTGAAAAAGTATACTACAGGTTCTCAACTTTCTTAGTCTCAGCTCTCTTTTATACTATTAAAAATTATTGAAGAGTCCAAAGAGCTTATCTTAGAAAATTCTAGAATGTACAAGAATATATAAGTACCCATTCTATTAGCTATTGGGGCAATGATGTAATTGTGTCATGTAACCTCTATAAACCTCCACTCTATGCTCATGAAAAATGAGTGAAAAAGACAATATCTTAGTATTATTATGAAAATAATTTTGACCTCATGAACACCCAAAAGAATCTTGGGATTTCCAAGAGCTCATCAAATCACGTATTGAGAATCACTAATCTGCTAAACGATACCTTTTTCATTTCAAAGGCCCGGATTATAGCTTCTATAGATACATACTTGATTTTCTTACAAATAACATATAACATACATACTAGTATCTTTGTATCTTTGTAGTATGTGGAACTTGATAATTTAATACATAAAATAATTCCTTACTAGAAATGTTTTAGATCAGATGAAGTGATTATCTACCCAACTTGTCTGGCATTCTGTTAACTTCAACTATAAAATAGCAAATAGCACATCTAAACATCAACAAAGTTCAGAAGCAGAACTTTGAAAAGTCCCTACAGAGTTGGGGAGACAAAAATTAGACTTCATGACTCACCAGGCCGTGATGGAACCCCAAGGGTTTGGTTTGAACTCTGAAGGGTTATACCTTAAAAATAAAAATAAACCAGGGATTTAAACTCAATTTGGAGTCACCTCAACCCGACTGGATTAAGATGACAGGGCAGTGTTCATTCCCCTAGCCCAGTTATCTGTCATCCTGAAAATTTTCCCTAGAAGATAATAGCATTTAGAGACTCAAAAGTATTTCTGTTTTTCATAACATCAATCACTCAATAAATATTCAAGATTAGAAGGCACATGTGACCAAAAACTGAGAGAAATGTAAAATAGAAACAAATGCATAGGCTATCCAGATACTAGCTATCAGGCACAGGCCAAAATAAATTTAAAGAATTAAAGTGTAAGATTTCAACAGAGAATTAGAAACTAAAAAAATAACCAAATGGAAATTCTAAGCTGAAAAATTAAATAGGTGACATTAAATACTTACCAGGTTAGGTAAATATTAAAATAGACATAGCTGAAGAGAAAAATCGTTTCTGCTAAAATTTCTATTGGGATTATACTGAATCTAAATCAATACGTATGGGGAAAATTGACATTTAATAATATTCAATATTACAATCCAAGAACATGACATGTCTCTCCATTTATTTAGGTTTAATTTCTCTCAGTAACGTTTTGCAGAATTCAATGTACAAGTCTTGGGTAACTTTTACCAAATTTCCACCAAAGTATCTCATATTTTTTATGCTAATATAAATAGCATTGATTTTTAATTTCAATTTTTTGCTAGTATATAGAAATGTAATTGTTATATATTGACCTCTTATATACTATAAACTGTTAAACTCACTTAGTGGTTTTAGTTTTATATATTCCATAGGATTTTCTATAGAGTCGAGTATATCACCTGTGAAGAAACTTTACTTCATTTGTAATCTGAGTCTTTTGCTTTTTTCTTGCCTAATTGTCTTGGCTAGAAACTGCAGTACAATGTATAATAAAAGGGGACAGTGGACATCTTTAGTCTCTGATCTTAGGGGAAAAGAATCCAGTCTTTCACCATTCAAGTATGATGTAAGCTGCAGGTTTTTCTTAGGATGCCCTTTATCATATGGCATTAGTTTTTTATTCTTATTTTGCTGAGAGTTTTTATCAGAAATAAATGCTGGATTTTGTCAAATGCTCCCTTTGCATTTATTAAGATCATATAGTTTTCCTATATTAGTCTGTTAATATAGTGAATTGCATTAATTTTTTAATGTTAGCCCAAATTTGCATCCTTGAGATAAACCTCACTAGGTCAAATATGTTATCCTTTTTATACATAGTTGGATTCAAATTGCTAAAATTGTGTTTAGAACTTTTGCATGTGTTCATGATGAATACTGGTGTGTACTTTGTAATTTTGGTAGGAGGGTAATGTCGGCCTCAAAGAATGTTAGGAATTATCCCTTTATTTTCTGGAAACATTCATTGAGAATTGAAATACTTTGTCCTTTAAACATTTGAAAGAATTCACCAATGTAGCCATTGAAGTTTGGTATTTGTGTCAGAAGTATCTGTAGAATCTGTAGTGATGTCACTTCTCTCCTTCCTCATATTGGTAATTTATACCTTTTCTTCTCATCAGTCCAACAGTTATCAATTCCATTATCTAAAATAACTTTTAATTTCACTGATTTTCTCAACTGATTTTTTCTATTGCATTGATTTCATCTTTTTCATTTGCTTGTTTTGTATTTCACTTGCTATTATTTTTGTAGCTTAAGGTGGAAGCTGAAGTCATTGATTTGAATTTCATTTTCTAATACAGACATTTAATGGTACACATTTCCAAGTACTCGATTTAGCTGATTCCCACAAAATTTAATAATTTGTTTTCATTTGCATTCAGTTCAATATACTTTCAAATTTAATTCTTTTTATATTAAAATTATTTGTCTTTATATTTGAAGGTTTCTTTGATTCAGTATATAGTTGTATAAAAGACTCAATTTGATAACAAGGAAAACTGACAATTGCATTTAATGTAATTATTGATATTGCTGTTTAAGTCTACCATCTTACTGGTTATTTTCTATTTTTCCTACCTATTCTCTGTTCCCTTTTTTCCTTCCTACTTTTGGGTGTTTTTTTTTTTTTTTTTTTTATGGTTACATAAAAAATATCATCTTTGTTGGTTTATCAGTTTTACCTGTTTTTATTTTTTGTGGTTGCTTTAGGGTTTACATTATACATTCTTGTCACAGACTATTTTCAGGTAATATATTACTTCATGGTATAGGAACCTTAGAGCAATCAATATACTTTCATTTCCCTCCTCCCATCCTTGATTTTGTTGTCAGGTATTTCACTTTACATATGTTAACCACAAAATACCTTGTTATCATTTTGGCTTTAAACAATTATCCTTTAAAAATGATTTAAAGTAAGAAAAAAAAGTCTTACATTTGTTTACGTATGTCCCATTTTTGTGTTCTTCATTACTTTGCATAGAAAGAAATTTCTATCTGGTACCATTGTCTTTCTGACTAAAGACATTCTTTAACATTTCCAATAGGCAAGTCGGCTTGTAATGAATTCTTCCACTCGTCATAGGTCTCAAAAAGTTTTCATTTCATTTTCATTTTTGAAAGGTATTTTTGCTTGGTATAGAATTCTGAGTTATTTTTTTTTTGGTACTTGAAAGTTATTGCTCCACTGCCTCTGACATTCTCATCTTTGTTCCTCCGTGTCTTTTGACTTCAGCTGTTTTAACAATTTTCCTTTGTCAGTGGTCTTAAAAAATTTGATTATAATGTGCTTTGGTGTAATTTTCTTATTTCTTGTGCTTGAACTTCATTGAGTTTCTTTGGTCTCACTTGTCTTCCTGTCTCAGGGATCGGCATGGCCCTGTGCTGCATGATGTCCAATATTTGAAAACTGCTTCACATATTTTCTCTTTTAAAAATTGTCAGATGGTTAAAACCAATCTCTATTATTCCATCTTGGCCAGAGGCAAAAGTTCAATTCCAGGTTTCCCATTTTAACCATATGGAAATTTTATTTTTTGTATTTATTAGCTTTTAAATGCCATGATAAAAATGTTTCAACTACATATATAAAGTTACTAAAATTGTTTTATTTATCCCACCTCTTTTAATATACATTAAGTACATGTATAGAAAAAGGTAATAGGAAAATATTAATGGATTTAAATACAAAATGTAGGCAAAACACACTTTTATGTCTTCTAAACCTGCCTGATAATTATATATAAGAAAACTTGTTACAAGTCATAATGCTTTCATAACCTGCTAGGAAAACGTTCACACAGTACCTCTTAGGCTTCAATACAAATGTATTCTCAGAATCACACTGGGAAAAAGTAGTATCTGTTTTTATTCCTTGAAGTAATTATTAGTATGTTTACACTTATTAAAAATATCCTCAAAAATTTCCACTGCTTTGGAAAACCATACAGTTAGTAAGCTAGCTCAATTTCCTTTTTATTTCAGTAAAATATTTTCATCTCAAAAGTCAAAATTGGGCAGGAGTACTATACATCAGGTACATAATTTAAATCTTTGGGACAAGAGACTACAGAAGGTAAACAAGCCAGTAACCCACCTAATCTTATACCACAAAAACTGTAGATGACAGCAGGTAAATGTACACATCCATCTATTGTCAAAGAGATATAAATTCTTTTGACAATTAACCTTTATAAATTTTATGGTAAAGTCAATAATATAAAAAATTACACACAGCACACAAAGAATTAGAGAAAGTTAATGATATAAACCACACACACACAAAAAATAAAAATCCACACTTCTCATGTGGGAGAAAAAAATGGCAATAATATAGTAATATTTAGTTTCTACTACGAAATTTTCACTGATTATAAGTTGAATCATTTTGGTTGAAACTTTATAGTATAATTTTGCTTGTTATTAATTTGTAAGATAATCAGCAGATACGCAGCTCTAGTAGAATCTTACAAATCCTTAAAAATTTTCATAGGTAAAGTGAAGTTAGCTAAAAAAAAAAATACCAACCAGGAGGACAGATTTGTCAGAAGTACAATACAGTAACATAAATGCAACAGATATAATGTAATCTGTGCAACTGAAAATTCCAAAAATTGTCTTATCAAATATACAACTAATAAATAACAGCCACACTTGACTTTATCAAGTTAAAATAATTACTAACCAACCTTGTATTTTATTAGTCAATTGCTTAGAAGCACCAATTGCCATTTTTTAATTTCTCCATAAAAATAGAATGCATATCAAACGGTTTAATCCAGAAATATCCAAACATATTTGAAAAGCAACTGTCAATCAAAAATACATCAGTAAAAAAAGGTGATTTTAAAATATCCATAACCTATTTTTTTGCACAATTTTCTTTTCTTATGAAAAAGGGCACTTAGTGTTTAGCTAAAGCTTTCAGAAAAATAAAGATCCTATTGACTTTCCTATTAGGCAGATGATACATTGTACAGCTTTTAATATAAAAATATAAATATTTTTGACAGTCAGAGAAGATGAAATACTGGTTGGTATAAAATCCCATTACCCTTTTACTTGAAAATTTTTTTTTTCCCCAGAGGCCATGAAAAAAATAATGATTCCATGTAGTTCTGTGTTGCCAGAAACTTCCTAAATTAAAAAACATTAAGGTATTCACTGAAATTTCAAAAGTGGGCCCGGAGTCTTTTGTTTTCTTCTCTTAGTCTTTCAATTTCAGCCACTAAACCTTCATTCACTGAGTATCTTTCCAGCAGAGAGTGCATTTCATTCTAGAAAAAAAAAAAATGTTTCTTAAATTATTGGCATTTCACATTTATTTGGCAACTTGTTTTACATACTTTAATTTATCATTTCTCTCATGTTCAATTAACTAGCTAAACGATATTTCTTGTACTTAACCACCCTTGCTACTTTGTTAATATAAATGAAAGATCACTAGTAAAATTTACATATTTGAAAGGCTTATTTACACATTTGGGAAGATTTTTACTTACTGCAAAGAAAAAAAACGTAAAAAAGTAGCCTTAATATCATAGGTTAAAAAGTAGGGTGACTAGTTAAAAACTATTTTACTTATAAAATTTCTAAAACTCCCCATTTATTTATCATAACAACTAGATATGACTAAGTAAAATATGTATTGCCCTTTACTGGATTTTGTAGAGCCACAATTCTACACTCATTTAAAATAAAATTTGCCATACATACCAACTGCATATGAAACTGTTTAATCATCTCCACTTGCAAATTCACAATGTCCCTATGACATGCTTCTCTAGGAAAGAACATAAAATACTTATTAGAATTGTAAGTTTTATCAATTCTAGATCATTCAAGAAACTAAGCTCTTCTCATTTTTCAAATTACTGGATGTTAACAACTATTATTACATTAAAAATACCAATGCACCTAGCATTTATTTACCATGTGCTCTGCACTGCTTCTTGTACTTTAAAGAACTCAATCTTCACAACTAGGTATAATTATTACCTCCATTTTACCAATGAAGTAACTGAGCCACAGTGCAGTTATAACTTATCCAAAGTCACACAACCAGTAAATGGTGAAGCTAGAAGATAAACCCAAACTGTCTACCTCCATTCCACTACACTATATTCCTTAATGTAGCAATTATCAATAAGGAAAGACACAGTTTTATATTATAGTGAAATACAGATAATTCATTAGGTTATAATGTTTTAACTATTATCAATATTTTAGCTATTAAAAATACTTTCAGTGGAATGGAAAGGGGTTATTTGGGTGGTCACAATATATCTTACTCAATAAAATGCAATTAATTCATGCTTACAAAAGAATACATGAAAATTATGCAGTATAATAATAAAAGAAACACTTATCACCCATTAAACAACTTAAAAGTTAGAACATTACCAGAAATCATAGAAACCTCCTGTGTGCTCCTCTCTATTCCATCACTTAATTCTTGCGAGAAGCCCAAGACATTATTCTGCTTAATTTTGTTTAAGCAAATACATGCTTAAAAAAATACATTTATATAATATAGAATATGTACTCAATACGTTTTTGTTTCGCTTGCTTTTGAGCATTACAAAAAAGAGTACCATATCCTATGTAGTCTTGAGTATTGTACATTTAGAAAATAATCCAATACCGTGGTTCATGATTCATGTTCGATATATCTGTAATTCACTGATTTGTACTGGTATATTCTCTTGTCAGTTGACATTTGGATTGTTTGTATTATTAATTACAATGGTGTTACAAACAATCATGTGTATATCTCCCAAACTACACGTGCCAATTTCTGTAGACGACCTAACCAAGAGTACGTATGCTGAGTGACAGGGTATCGTCCATATGTACTTTTCCAGTTTTACAATGTAATACAAATTGTTTTCTGAAGTGGTGGTATCAATGGACATGCTCATCATAAGTAAAACAGAGTTCCTTTCACTAACATGTACACCAAGACTTGGTGTAGTCAGACTTTACAGTCTTTTCCCATCCAATGGGGTGTGAAATGGTATCACATTCCATTTTTACTTCTCTAATTACAGGATTGAGCATCTTTCTTAGATTCATATACGATTTCTCTTCTGTGAAATGCTGATCTATATCTTTTAACCATTTTTCTATTGAATGTCTTTTTTTCTTATTAATAAGAGTTCTTTACATAATCTGATCCTTTGTTGGGTATATGAGTATTGCAGATATTTTTTTGTCGTTTCACTTTGTTAATGATGTCTCATCATGAGTTCTTATTAATAACTCAAATTTACTAACCTAATACTGTAAATTTACCAAGCTCTTTTTATCGATAGTATATCCTCTCATTTCTTAATAACTTCCTTACCCTGAAGTCATAAATAAATTCCCTTACAATGCCTAAAATTTGCTCTTTAGATTTAAACTTTTATTCGATATGGAACTGATTTTTTTTAACAGCATGGAATCCATACTTATTTTTTACATGCATAACCATGTCACAACACAATTTATTAATTATTCCACATTTTGCATACAGATCTGCCATGTTTCCTCTGTCATATATCACATTTCCATATATGCATAGGTTTCTTTCTGGCCTATTTGATTCCTTTAGCCAAGCTGTCGCCCTGTGCTAATGCTACACTAGTTTAATTACAGCTTAGTAATTAAGCTTATCTATCTGACAAATAAGTCCCCTTTAACCTCATTCTTCTCTAGAGTATCTTGGTTATTTCTGGATCTCATCCTCTTTCGTGTACATTTTGGAATTATCCCATCATCTCCTTCCAAAGCACCCCGTTTTCATTTGATTGGAATTGCATTCAATCTATGGACCCACCTAGAATAACTGACATCTTCATAACATCTTTCCATTTAGTTAAGTGTTAATACTTTCTAGCAAATTTTAAAAAATGTTTTTCTATAAAGAGCTCTACTATTTTTGGTTAGATTTATTCTTAACTACCTTATTTTTTCTGTTGCAACTATAAGGGTATGTAAAAAAATTTTCTCTTCTGCCTTCAGTTTTGACAAAAGCTGTATTAAAAACGAACTGAAGGAATCAGAGAACCATGAAGATAACCAGGATTTCTTCTCTTGCAAAGGAGTCTACAAGGTAAGCCCACATTTCCCTCTGCTTTTCCCTCTGGGAAATATGCTGATTCTACCTTGTGGGGAAAAGAGGCTGAGCTGAAAGCAGTGGCCTGGAGCTTGAGACAGTCTCATTGTGGGGTGTGGGAGGAAGAGTTTGGGACTGCCAGAGCAGCCAAGGCTGCAAGGTCCAAGATCCTGGAAAGGGGTGCCTGCAGAAAAGCAAAACTGAAACTGTGCAATTTGCCGTTGGAGACACCTGTTGATTCCCAAGCAATGTTTACACTGGGTTAGATGATGGGAACGCAAACAAAAAGTAGCAGCTCCCAAGAGCAGCAAGAATTTTGGAAGCCTTGTGATGCCGGGAAAGGTTAAAAGGCCTGTGAATACTACAGATATTCACCTAACATCCTCAAAGGCACAGACTAAACACTAAGAATAAAGGCAAACCAGAAATAAACTAGCCCTAAGAAAACCTGAAACCCCGCAAGTGCAGGATCAGTGATCTGCCTGCAAGAAGAAACTTAAATCTTCTTGAAAGACAACAGAAATAGACCCACCAATTTCCACTTAGGATGTAATCTCTCCAACCCTGATAAATGAGAACAAGCCAGATAACCTATAAAACTACACATTTTAAAAATTCAACCAGAGCTGAGTGTGTAAAGAAACCTAAAAGAACTAAAATCCAGAATATGATGATTCCCGCCTAGAAGAGACCTATGATTGTTTTCATCCTCAACAGAGCAGCAGTGGGGGAGAAAGCTGCCACTGACAGTGTAAGGAGAACTAGCTGAATTTTTCATAGATTTGTAAAGGACAAGTGAAGACCGGCACAACAGATTAGAATCCCAGGGAGTCCCAGCCACAAAATAAGCCTGCAGTCCCTCACCGACTTTTTGCCACAGGCCTTCGCTGAGTGCTTATGTAAAAAAATTAGGGACAGAGCAGGAGGGCTAAGAGAGACACCCCTCCCCCGCAAGGAACACAAAGCCTGGTGAAGACTTGGGGCAGGGAGAACCGAGAGTAGCCTCTCTGAAGCACTACAGGCCTTGTAGAGAAGGCGGCCACACTCCACAGCTGAAGGAGAGCTGCTGAAAGGGAACCCCTCACACCCTTCTTTGTCCCCCCACTGTGAGGTGTAGCTGTGCAAGACCTACTGTGCAGAGCAAGTAAATGTACAGAAACACTCTGAGCCTCTCTGGGTCCTCACTGAGTCCCAAGCGGAGGCAGCTTATGGTGATGGAGAGGCAGGAGAGCTGAGAGAGGGCCCTACTCACCCCCACTCCCTGGTACAGGCACACAAGGCATGCTGAAAGCGGAAGGCAGGACAGTGATATTTCTAGGTGTGCCCCAGCAGAAAGACGGCTCCCTTTCCATGTTTCCAACATTGCTTTGTTCACATATTATTGCTAGACAATTCTGCTATTTTGCCATACATATGCATTCCTGAAAAACCTCCCGTTCTTTAAAACTGTGTACTGAAAATAAGAGCCAAATTTTTAAAATGTGATAAACGCTGTATTAGAATACTCAGCCTTAAAAAAGAAGGAAATCTTGCAATATCTGACAACATGGATGAACCTGAAAGACATAATGCTAAGTGAAATAAGCCGGTCACAGAAGGACAAATCTGCATGATTCCACTGATAAGAGACATCTAAAATAGTTAACCTCATGGAAATAAACAACAGAATTGTGGTTGTCAGGGGCTGGGGAGAAGGGGAAAAAGGGAGTTGCTAGCTGATGAGCATAAAATTTCAGTCATGCAAAAAAGTAAGTTCAAGAGACCCGATCCTACAACATGTGCCTGTACTGCACATTTAAAAATCTACTAAGAGAGTAGAGCTCACGTTAAGCGTTCTTAACACAATAAAACTAAAAAAGAAAACGACAGAAAGAAGAACGAAACTTAGGGAAAAAGGATTAGAACAGACCACTCAAAACATACATAACTTTATAAAGAGAACACTAATAAAAACAATTAAATCCTAATAAAAATACTAGCATAGTTTAAATATTGAATAATAAGACTTGTCCTTAAAAAAGTGATTTCTACTTGATAAAAGGGGGAAAGAAGACAGAAGAAACAATTGAGCTGTCAAGCATAGAGGCAACAATAAAATGCCCCAAATGGGGGAATCGTCACATAATAAGTACTTCCTAACACACAGCATGGAGCCAAACCAGGTTAGAAGGAAGGGCATAGGAAGAGAAGGACACCGACAGGTGGTTTGCTGCCTTCAGCAGGGTTTAGGACTTTGTTTTGGTTGCTGTTACATGAACCAACAGAATTTGTTCACCATGTTGTCATCACTGCCCTATTTACCAATCATGAATTAATTCATATTAAAGAAAGACACATCATAGCAGGACACACTGTACCTATCCCAATTAAACTATATGGCCTTTGTGGGCGGACCATTTTTATATGCTTAGCATCTGGTACATACACCACACACACTGTAAATTCCAAAATGATGAGTTTTCTTTAAAAATATGTATGTTAACATTTAAAACCATTTTTAACATTAAAAAGAAATATGCACCAACAAAAACTGCATATCTTCTCCAACATTCTTGCTCATGATAACCAAATTTGAACTAGAATACTAAGTTAACTATAGGTCAGAAAGAAAAATATAAAGATTCTAATAATTGATAATACTTTCCAAAACATATTGAGATGATAGGTAAAAGAACCAAATTTGAGTATATTTTACTATAATATAAGACCGGGTCTGATATATGATATGATATGATATGATATGATATATAATATGATATGATATAATATAATACTGGGTCTTATATTAATTTTTCTCCAAAAGACACATTACAGCTGATTGTTCGGCTAGGTCTTATTTTTGGGGAAATACAGTAAGTAACTATAGGTCAGGAAAAAAAACCCATAAAAGATTCTAATATAATTGATAATAGCTTCCAAAATCTATAGAAATTATAGGTAAAAGGAGGCAGCATTATAGAACACATTCTTACCATGTTCAAAATTCAAAAGATGAGGAGACAAGGATAGATCCATGCAAGAATTTTTTTTTGAAATAAAGTATTACATTCTAATTCATCCTATTTGAAAATATTCAGAACTCCTTTAAAAAATATTTTTCTGTATTATGTTATTGCACCTAGTATAGTTAGCAGGTGATCTATAAATACTATGTGTATGTAAGAATCCCATTTGAGCTTACCAGAATCCATCCACATTTTAATAAAAAAATACCCACAATGGTAGCCTGCTTATTAGACTGCCCTATCAAGTTATCTAATAACTACCCTAGGAAAATGTGCCTTTTCCTGGCTGATATTCAATAAATTCAGCATATCAAGATCAACAAACCTCATTATGTTTGCTATGGTTTTATGGACACCAAAACATAGGGAAAAGTAGTAACCACCAATGTTATTTATAGTTCTGGTTTTACACCTAATAAAAGCAGTTAAGGTCCAGATAGAGAAATTTCTTAGTCACTACCTAAAGTCATCCAATGTTTCCTGTATCATGTTTTGAATAAAACGAATTTGAATGGATGTCAATGGTGCATTTGGTCGATTATTTCCAATGGTATCAGCTATTTTTTCTGATAGTGAACTGGCAACTCCAGCAGTGACAGAGGATGCTAACTTCGGATCTAAAATAAAAAAAGAGAAAATATTAATAGTCAACTTGGACTAAGAGACATCAAACATTTCCAAATAAGATTTGGCATGAGAAAACTTGAAAAACTGGTAAAGAACAGTGTTCCTGTGACATTTAGAAAAATTCACTGGTTGGAATATAAATCTTAGAAACTTTCTATGACATTATTTCTGTGTGTGTGTGTGTGTGTATATGTGTGTGTATACATATACATATATATCTCCAACTGTCTAACGTAATAATATATGACAGAGGGATTAATCTTGAAGAATCTCTGAACCATTTCCTCTTATAAAAGATGAATGTGACAAGCTGCACCACAAACTCGATAAACCAAGACCATTAAAAACAAACAGAAGGAATATAGGAGTAAAGTAGTGCTACAGGCAAAGCCCTAGAGTTTACGCTAATGCAATTTATTCACAGAAGCCTTAAGGTAAAATATAGATATCTATATAACAGAGTTGCTTCTACAGAGTTGTTTTATATAGATAACTCTTATAACTGAACCTAATATCCCTTTAAATATGACTCAGTTTTCAGGGTCTGTTGTATGAACTCTACAAATAAGGCTTTAATATGGGAGGGGAGAGACAATTTTAGGTAGTTAATGACCTATTTTCAAAGGTCCTACAGATAGGAATATCCTACAGTATATTCCTATCTGTACCATATTAGATCAAGATATTTACATATTAGATTGAAAAATGAAATTCACACCAAGAGTGTCAAATAAATGTGGTTAACTTAACCACTCATATACATTTTATTGTCTTTTAGTAAGAGTCACACTAGAGCAATATCATAAACTTTAAACTTAATTATTTTTAATTTTTACTCTATGATTACTCCATTAATTATCCTTTCAAGTTAAATACTTACATTAATTATCCTTTCAACTTAACACTTTCAAACATTAGGGAAGTTTCATGTACTTACTTGAAGTTGAGGACCCATTGATTGTAGGTTCATATAGTAACTGGGCTTCATTTTCTTTCTCTGGCTTTTCAAATTTCTCAGGGCTTCTTGTTTGGTTAGATGATGGAGAGGTATTTAGACTTCCAGTTTCAGCACCGGAGATCAACTTTGCAAACTTCACATTTAAAATAAACAATTAATATATAAATTCTGGTTTTACCCATGTCATCTACATAATTTGCACCTACTTTTCGGTTTTTATCCAGTAGGTAGGGTCAGATAAAGGAAGAATAGAAAGGGATATAAAAAGAGAAAAAAAATTGCTAGAACTAGCGGTAAAATAAATTAAGTGTACTAATCAAAAACAATCTCAATGATAATGTGATGAGAAAAACCTCATTTACTAGCTATTGAATATCATTTAAAATGAAAATCACAGGGAAAAAAAAAAAAAATTCCCCAGCCTCTCAAGTGATACCTAGTCAGAAATATTTGAAAACTAAGTCAAAAGAAATTTCTGTACTTCTTGAATGGTTTCTTTCCATATCATTCTAAAAAATAAATGAAAATAAAGAGATATAATGCACAACAAATTCAGTGTTCCTGGTAATATTTGACCATTTTAAACACTTACATAATAAATGAACTTCTATATTGAATACTATATTACAGAGGAACGTAATGCTAATGAATTACATTCTCAGCACTATCAATTAGCAAATTGCTCTAAGACTTGGGGTAAATGACTTGACCACCAACGTGGTGCTTTCTGCTGCAACGGAAATACATTCCAAAAAAAACTCAGGTATAAAATATTATTACACAGTTACATTAAGTTTCTTGTCTTAGGAAAAAGAAATAGTGTAAGTTTATATTGCCATTACCTTCAACATATCTAGAGACAGATTTCAAAAGTATCCTTTAGATTTTAAAATATGACATCCAGATTTAAGAGTATTTTTTCACCTGGTAAGTGCCCAGCACTGTCAATAATTAGGACACATTAATAACAGCTGCCTGCTTTCTTGTGATGAAGCTCATCATGCTTGCTAGTGATAAACACACACAGTGAGTTCAGTATTATTTTCAGGCAGATACCTGTTTGAAGGAGTCTTTAGGTTCCTGTTTTCCAAGATACGTTTTCTTAGATTCAGCTGTCAGATCGTGATTTTCATTTTCTTCTTTCCCTGGAGATCCCATAAAGACATTGAGAGGACTGGAATGCAATACTGAAGTGCCAGAAGCTCCTGGATGTTTTCTTGGAGGAAACACTGAGTTCAGGTGTGTTAAAAAGTCAAGGCCTGAAAAGGAGGAGGAAAAAAAAAACAACTGCATTTGCATAAGACTTTCCCCAATCTTGGATATTTAACAAAAACACTTAACACAATAGATAGGTTAATACATGAGAAAGATATGGGATCTGGATTCAGAAGCAGGTTCTTTTGCCAGCTCTAGCCCTTATCTGATGTTTGTTCTTGGGTAAAAATCGTAACATTCTGTGACTGCTTCCTGATCTGTAAATGTGAATATTTATTTCCCTGAGTGGTTAGGCTACAGAGGTATTATACGTGAAAATACTTTGAAAACTGACAATGAGGGTTTTAGTCAGTATTAGTTTCTGATAACTGAAGACTGTTAATTTGGTATCCACCTATGGTATGTACCTTGGCAGGTAGCCTCCACTGCGGCTCCTAATAATCCTGCCTCCAGGCCCTTTGAATGTGGGTTGGACCTAGCAACTTGCTACTAACAAGTGGTGGGATGTCACTTCTAAGATTTGATGACAAACACACTGTGGCTTCCATCCTGGGGTCCACTCTCACTCTCTTGCTCACCAGCTCCGAGGCAAGGCAGTTGCCATGTTGTCAGCTGCCCTGCGGAGAGGCCACAGGGGAAGGAACTGACTTTTGTCTTTGGCCAACAGCCACATGAATGAGCTTGGAAGCAGATCGTGACCCAGGTCAGCCTCGAGGTGCCTGCCGCCCTTGATCACCCTGATTAAAGCACCAAGAGACCTAAAGCCATGCTCAGATTCGTATCCCACAATTATGAGATAATGTGTTCTTTTAAGATTCAAAATCTTGGGGTAATTTGTTACACAGCAATAGATACCACAATACTACTTAAACAATTTTCATAAAACTACTTCTCAATAGGTCTTACCATCTCCTTTGGCTACGGACTCATCACCTCCCTTGTTAACTGCAGCCTCTATAAGAAAATTAGAAAATCAAACTTAAAAGATAGTGAAAAAGGCACCACAGCAACTTAAGCTTCTTATTCATTACCCCAAGGAGTTCAGAGGCTAATAATTATAAGAAGAAAAATCTGAGTAAAGTTAAAGGTAGTACTAACATAAACTTCCCTTTTTGTTCTTTTAGCTTCATGCATAGCAGCAAATATGAAAAGATAATTCTACGATAGAGTCATTTAATGAGACACCAAAGTGTATTAGAAAAAGCACTGTAGTAAGCTCCAAAGCTCTCTAACCCAGTTCTGCCTACACTACTTAATACCTTTGTGATGTCGAACAGAACTTTAATACAATTAAGCTTCAGTTTCTGCAACTATATAAGAGGGATAATGCCCTGACGATCTCTTAAGATTGTTCTAAGAATTAAATGAAATAATGTAAGCATATTTTGCAAGCAATACAATGCTATAAAAAACAAAGGTTTATTAATATCTATTTCAATGGTAGAGTATTTCAATACTGCAGTATTCATTTCTCAATTAACCCAAAAGTGCTTAATTCCATTTTAACAGATTAATAGAAAAATGGTCCAAAGTCATAAAAAAATTCACCAGTAATTTAAATGGCCAATAAATTATTATACAAGATGATCATATTAGGATTATCATCCATCCATCCAATCACCTATCTGTCTATGCATGTGTGCATATATGCCTAGCAATTACACAACACACACATACTTTTGGAAGCTGTTAGTTTTGCCCGAGCAAAAGTAGTATTCTTATGTAAAAGATGAAGAAATTGAAGTACAAACAGATTAAGCCTTTTACCAGTAGAGCTGCATCCTTGAGATTAAAACACGAATCTCTTGATAATGAAACCAGTACTATATTTAGTATCCATGTTTTCTTCTTATTAATAATGTAAAACTAATAAATGAAGGGCATATGGCTCATATTCTAATCATATTTTAAAAATAGCTAAAGTAATTAAAGAGGAATTTCGATCCTTTCTTCATTTCTCTTAAAAATCATTAAAGAGGATTTAATTTATAACTCGAAACCCTCCATAACCCCCCTTCCTACATTCTTTAATTCAAAAGTTAACTCCATGGGTTCTTTTAAACCCAAACTCTCCAACTGGGCACTAACTTCAGAAACCTTTCTCAACACCAGCCCGAGTCACTTTTCCCTCCTTCGCCCACGTCCTTCCTCACATTACTCTTTATGTAGTCTGACCCCTCTTTTTCCTGAAAGAAAGGAACCCTTCCCTCTTTTATTAGGTGGAAGAAAAGGGAATTTGACCTGGATGTTGAAGTAGTCATTTTAAGGCTGGGGTAACACAGAAGACACCCAATAATTCTGTACTAATAAATTGTATTTATTCTTTTTGACTATGAAATTCATTGTAAAAACTTGGAATATACACAATTTTAAAATAAATAATTAAATTTTGTACGATTATGAGCAGATATAAAACAATTTAAACATCTTGCTCCTGTTGATATTTAGATTTGCTCCAGTTTTTCACTATTATATATAAACAGTAAACATGCAAATCTTTGTGGGTTTCTCTGAATATTTCCATAGGTAAACTTATAGAAATGGAATTAACAGGCCAAAAAGTGTGAATATTTAAGCCTGCTAAATTACCCTCTAGAAATTTACCCATATTATTGATAATACTGCTATTAGCAGTGGAAGTATCCTGTTAAGAGAAACAGAATGAACATCAGCACCAAAGAAACCCAGCCAAACAATGTGCCTAGTTTATATAAAGTGAACAACAACGATAAATAATGTTTGCATTTATCAAGCTGGCAAACTTTCTTGCTTTTTGTTTTCTTTTTAATGGCAATGTCTACTAGCAATGGGGAGTGTGTGTGCGTGTGTGTGTATATGATAGTTTCATACATAGTGTAATAGATGAGGCAATCTACCACCTGGCCATTTGTCTCCATGAAAACATTTAATACCAATTAAATACTAATAAACACAGAAATAATTTTTTTTTAAGTTAGGAAGATATATTTTGCCTATCAAAATATCCACAATTTTATGATGATTTATTTAGAAGTAGGTATAAGTAAAAGATTGCCTGTGGAGGCAAAACTTCCTTTCAGAAATTTCTGTGGAAATTAAAATGCTAACTTGAGAGCTTTTTGCACAGGTCCCAAGTGAAAATTACCAGCATATACTTTAGAATGATAACATTTGATAATATTAGGGGAAAGGAAAAGAGTTCAACTGAAGCTATTACCCACATCTTTCAGTCAGAATGACCACCAGCAAGAGAACATGACTCTCTGATCCGAACAGACTTACCATCTCTGATAGGTGAGAACATGTCACCTAAGCTACTTTTTCCAGTATCATCAAAGATGGAGAAATCCTGATTTTGTCCACTGTCTGTTTCCTTGGGCGAAATATCTGTGTTGATGCTTCGAGGCAAACCTTATAGAAATTAGATACAAAAATAAGTATTATTACATCTACATAAATTTATCATCAGAAGCTAGGTTCTACAAATTAATGCATTACCCATACTATTGGTAATACAACAACTGTGAGCACCAGGAAAAAAAGAATTTAACAATAGCTCAGTTAATCATCCTTTTCATGGAATAAAGGCACCCCCCCTCCCAATCAAGTAACTTATTTTGCATACAGTACTACCTTATTTTTTCATACAGCACCACCTTATTTTAGCCATTGTGATTGGGATTTTTCTAAAACAATTTTTATATACTTTGCTTCCCTCTTAAACAAAGTATACTCAACACAACTTACTTTTGTTACTGCCTCACTCAGATTATCCACAAATTATTTTTTAAAAAGTCTGTAAGGCATATATGGCACAATGCCTAACAGATAGCAGGATTCAAGTTATGTTAGTTCTTTCTCCAATTTGCAGTGAATGGATTTTTCCCCCTCTTCTGTCTTTTTCTTCACTAACAGTGGGAGCTTAACATCGCTCTCAGCATTATCAACATCCAATGACTTCACTAACCTCACAATATGAGTAGTTTACTAAGAGGAAGAAATCCAGAATACCAGACTCATAAAGAATATTATAGAATAGATAACAATAAAGAGGCATGCAGTAATTTATTTTTTACTCCTGAAATGGCTTTCTACTGGTAATCAGCACTAGCAACAAGTCTGCAGAGGTTTTTTTTCAATAACTAAATCAGGACACCTTCAGTAGAAGCAACATGAACTGTTTTCAAACTTTGATTTACTTTACAAACGGGCCTAAAATAATAATAATAGTAACGATAATGATAGTAATAACAATATTATTAGTCACACCTTAATATACTGAGTGCCCGCCATGTGCCAGGCACTTTTGATGTATTTTCTCTGATTTTCGCTATAACCCAGAAGTTAAATATTATCTATGGAAGAGAACAGTGAGACTCAGAGTGGTTAAGAAAATTCCCCAAAGTCATCCTGGCAGGAAGTGACAGACCTGAGACTTAAGCCTAATTAGATACTCTCAATGTTTCAGAGGGAAAAAAACTGTACGTGTGTGTGTGTGTGTGTGTGTGTGTGTGTGTGTGTGTGTGAAAATAAGGAAGCAAATGTGGCAAAATTTATAAAATGGTGAATCTGCTAGATACTAAAGCTCATGTGTTCTTCGAACTACTATTGAAACTTTCCTATGTTTCAATTATTTCAAAATAAAATTAATAAACAAAAATTTCTAACTATAGATGCAGAGTAAACATTCATTTTACCAGAAACGTTACTAATCAGCCAAGAGTTGTTAGTCAGTGACCCTGCAGACCCAAGTCTTTCATTTCCTAATTAATGCTGTCAACATTAAACATGAGCCTCCTTATTAAAAACTAAGTGAATAAGAGTAAGACCTTAGAAAATTTATGACAAATGAGAGAAACTTTATTTCACTTAATTTTTTAAATTATGTATAAAATTAATAAAATAATTTTTGAACATAATGGCAAATTTCATATAGATAATTCTACATCTTGGCAAACATTACTTGAAGCTATATTTCAAAAAGAATTTCTTCTTTTAAACAGAAAGCAACAGTATTTATTTCCAGGAGTTTTTAAATAAGGATCTAAATATTTTTCTATATACTACGTAACGATTTTTTTAAGTAAGAATAATGTAGATAGTCACAGAAAATTTATAGTGAATATACTTATTACTTAAAAATAACTATTCCACACTATCAAGGTTAACTAACAAAGTTTTGCTTATACTTGGAAATAGTAAACTCAGACTGAGAAGGCACCAACAAATATTTTTGTCCAAGTCAAGTACTTACTCCTAAAAAAATTAAAGAAGACATGGATACATCCACTTCCAATGAGAATATTTTAGAAACATACTGGCATCTATACACCATGTAGATAAAAATATCTGTTCCAAGTTGACAGTTTAGTATAACTTCTTAAAATAAAAACCAGAAGGTTTTCAGGAATTTAGGGAATACCATCTTTACTGTGAGCAACGAATATATTCTATAGTAAGTATGGGGAAATTTATCAGAATACTACACCTTCACAAAGTCTAAATAAATTCTTCAAGAAATGCTTCATCAATATGATTATCAGAGTAGAACAAAAAATTTAATTACAACATTTCCATTTGTTTGTATTTAACAAACTACTAATACCTGCTTAACATGTGCCAGGCACTATTTAACACCTAAATATATTAATTTCATCACTTGACTTACTTTCCATTCTGAAATATGAAACAAAAGGAGCCATTAATAGCTTTTCTTAAAAAACAAACAAAAAATAAAACCTCAAAGATCAAATCATGACTCCATCAAAGTTTCATTCTCTACTGATTAATCTGAAGACACAATGGAAAGTCATCCAGTCTAGTGATATTAGAATAAATTTCTTAATTGACATTATCCTGTTTTTAAGCTAATATTTTATAACAGAAGTTCAGCTAAATAGAATAAGCAACGTGTCTTTCATTAATATTTTTTTAAATGTATAGCTGAAGTTAAAATTTTTACTTCTTTAATGATATCTACTAATAAGTTTACCTAAATAATTATCTATATTTGGGTGGGGTGGGGTCACTCCAAACACTATATATAAGCAACATTTACCTGCTTTGTCTTGAGCAGCAACTGTTCCTTTCCCCACAACTGTTGTCATGGGCTGTGGTAGAACTGTGGCAATGGAAGTGGTGGTTGCTTCTCTAACAATTCCAGAATTCTGAACTCCTCCACTAGCAGCGCTCACATTGACAGTTCGTTTGTTCACAGCTGAGGGCTTATTTGAACAGCCTTTATTTAAACTTGACTGAAATGTAATGGAATATTTAAAGGCTCAGGTTTCTAATGCTCCATACTGTTATTAATATTTTATAAATTCCTTGTTAGATTAAAAATATATATATTTTCCCTTACAAAGCCTAAATTTGCTGGTGGATCTGACAGTTTCCCTCTGAACCGAAAAGGTCTTTTAAAATATTTTTGAAAAGAGGGAAATATGAACATTAGGTGTAAAATTTTAAAAAATAAAGTTTTAAAACCAAGTATCAAATGGCTTTGTACTGAAATTATTTTAAATGCTTTCATCTAAAAATAATTATGAATCAAAACTACACTGTGTTTAATTGACAACTTAATATTTCCATGAGCTAGATTTTAGTTAGTCAAAAAATGCAGACAAGAAAGAAAATATCTTACCTTAGAAAGACTAGTGGAGTACTGAAATGCTATACACTGCACAGATGTTTTGTGAGCACTGATGGTTTTAACTGGTGATTTCAACATCCTTAAATCATACTGATATATTTTCCCACGGGAAGATCCAATAGCCAAAGTGGCTCCATCAGGCATGAAATCTACTGCAGTTAGAGGAGTGTCAGCCACTAAAGTTTTCACTAGCCTTTGGAAAGGAGAACAAAGTATATGTAGATACATGAGTGTATCCAGGTATATAAGCTTATATGACATATAAATAACTGTATACCAAAACCAAACTTACTTAGAATTGGGCAAATAACATACACATCCCAAATACGTGTTTACAGCAGAAATTTAGAATTAGAAACATTTCTAATACAACGGCATAAAAAGGAACTGCTGAACACTCCATCCTATTTTTCTATTTTCTTCTAATAGGTACATTCTACATCTTCTAGAAGCAGTACCTATTTCTTTGAGTAATTATTCCTTTGGCAGTGAATGTGACAGAATTCCTGGGTGTTATTCCACAAACAAGGACTCTAGCCTAAAGGTTAAGCAGGCTCTCAGTATCCACTTTCCATTAATTGACCTGCGAAAGCCTCAAGAGGACTATGACCTTTCACAAGGGAGCAGCTGCTGTTTTGTTCTTAGTTGTGCATCTCTTGACCAAAAAGCTAACAGAATCCATGTGGCTTGATCCTCAGGAAGCTAAAATAGAAATATGGAGACTGATCTGCTGAAGCTGAGCTCTTAGCTGGAGTGTCTGATGTAAGAGAGGAATGGCTTACTAACTCAGGTCTCTCAGTAAATAGTTCAAAAAAAAAGTAAAAAGAAAAAAGAATGTGAAGTAACAATAAACTCTTAACAAGGGCTGATAGTAGGTCCTTCCCTAGGAGTAACATTACCATTTTCTTCTACATTGATCTTTAGAATTGTTAGGTATCTTGAATACATCTGTAGCATTCTTGCTGCTTTCTTTTTAAAGGTAACCAAGTATCCCTATAACTCTAAGAAGGACAAGAAAGGACAATGGACCCAGACACTTAGATTATCCTTTAGCTCTAGATCAGTGGATCTCAACGGGGGGCAATTAGGATGTCACAGCTGGAGAAGTGCTACTGGCACCAAGCGGGTAGAGGCCAGGGAAGCTGCTGAATATCCTACAAAGCCCAGGACAGCCCCCCACAATCAAGAATTATCCAGCCAAAAATGTTTAGTTTAGAAACCCTGCTTTAGATAAGGATTTAATTTCAACGCAAATTAATCATATTGCTTTAAAACTATACATATTTAGTTGTATTCTGAAAAAAGAATATGCATGCATGCTAAAATAAAGATGTGAAATCAACATGCTATCCCTCAAAATTCACGATCCAGAAGTACTCTAAAGAACACCACGCCTCATCTATCTTTTTCTGCATGGGAAGAAAAAGAAAAAAAATCGGTCTTACTAGATATCAAGTACAGAAATTTTAGAGCTCCTGAACATTAATTAGAGGTCTGTACAAATCACAAATACATATGCTAATGAGATAATCACTACTAAATTAAGAAATGAGCATGTCACACTTACTTCTTACTTGAAGTGTCATAAAGAATGATTCTTTTATCCAAGCCTATGGTTACAAATAACAGTTCATTGACAGGAGAAAAACAGATGCCTGAAGCTGGAGCTTTATGTGTACTGTCAAAGTTATGGTATGGACTCTGACTATTCACATCCCAGAGAGTTACTATTCCGTTATCCGAAACACTGCCCAGTAGTGATTTCTTAAATAAGGAGTACTTCAAGTGCCGAACAGGCTATAAAAATAAGAATAAATTTTATGTAGTTGCAAGTATTCATAAAAACATTTTATATAAACAATATAAATAGTGCCCAACCACCAAGTATAATACTCACATAGGATTTAGGACTTCTCTGGTTTATAAGTAGCAGATTTCAATTTTAACAATCATAAAATCATTTAGTGGGCTATATAAGATGACTCTAGACATACCAATATTCTAGTAATTGAATATTTACCATGATTTTGTTATCTTGGAGTACAGCTATCGCAATCTCCTCTTTTTTTCAGAGGAAAAATACAGTACATTGAGATTAACCACATTAATTCATCAAGGTTAAAACATCCACCATAAATAAAAGGCTATGTCACAGCCAAATCACAAATAAGTACAACGAAATACTGGCAGAGAATAAGCAATATTTGTATTCTATATATATTTCAGATATTTGGATATATTTGTTTGAATCTGAGCATCTGATGCACTGGCAATTCAACACCTGAAGCGTATTAAAAAAGAACTAAACCACAGAGGAGAAATTATCAATACTCTAGACTGGGGATGAATATATCCATTTCTTTCAAAAGCATCAGCCTGAGGTCAATGCTCGCTTTTCTCTAAAGCACTGGAGACATTCTCTCTTTCTAGCTTCTGGTCTAGCTGAACCAGAATAAACAAAAATCCTGTTTGAGTAAAAAAGTTGTGAGTTAAAACTGGTTGAATTTTATCGACTTTTACTAAAATATTGCTTTCAAACTTGTATTCATAATGCCATTTATTGTGCTAAGAATTAAGTACTTTATATTTAAGCACATGGTTCCCTAAGAAGGAAGAGCAATATATGGAAATTAAGTAGAATCTACAGAAGTGGGAAACTGACTGTAAGACGCCTTCAAACAGTTAAGTTACAGTCTTGAGTCAAGCAACGAATCAGGTTCTAGTAGGCGGGTATTAACTTTATATTTGGTCCCAGATAAAGCTGTCACAGAACAAAGTCACATCTGAGGTTTTTTGTTTGTTTGCTTTATCTAATTTAATCTTTCATATTTCAAAAGGATTTAAAAACACTGGCTTTTAGGTATTAAAAATTCATATTCTGCTTACGTCTAAGATGTTTCAAAATAATATGTATTAGCCCTCAACAACAAAAAATATTTAGAGATGGCATCGCTAGTAAATTATACCAAATATTCAAAGATTTAATACCTATCCTTCTCAAATTCTTCCAAAAAATTGAAGAGGCAATACTTCCTAATTCATTCTATGAGGCCAACATTGTCCTGTTACCAAAACCAGGCAAGGATAACACAAAAAAAGGAAACTACAGACTAGTATCTCTGACGAATATATGCAGCAATACATTAAAAAGATAATACATCAGGATCAAGTGGGGTTCATCCCAGGGGCACAAGGATGGTTCAACATACGGAAATCGATCAATGTGATACACCATAAACAAAACAAAGGATAAAAATCAAATGATCATATCAATAGATGCAGCGAAAGCATTTGAAAAGCTGTAACATCCATTTATGATTAAAACACTCAAAAAAATGGATATAGAAGGAAAGTACATCAACATAATAAAGGCCATATGTGATAATCCCTCAGCTAATCCATTCAATGGAGAAAAACTGCAAGCTTTTCCTCTAAATCAGGAACAAAACAAGGATGCCCCCTCTCACCACTGTTATACAACATAAGACAGCCAGAGCAATCAAGAACAACAAAGAAATAAAATGCATCCAAATTGGGAGCGAAGAAGTCAAATTGTCCTTTTTTGCCGACAATGATTCTTTACATAGAAAACCCTAACGACTCCATCAAAAAACTGATAGAAACAATAAGCAAATACAGTAAAGTTGCAGGATACAAAATCAATGTACAAAAATCCACTGTGTTCCTAATGTACTAAAAACGAAATTTCAGAAAAATGAAAAAACAAAAACAATTCCTTTTGCACCTGCAACAAAAAGAATAAAATACATAAGAATAAACTTTAAAAAGGATGTGAAGGACCTATACACTAAAAACTACAACACATTATTAAAAGAAATTAAAGACACAAAGAAATGGAAAGCAATTCCGTGTTCATGGATTAGAAGAATCAACATAGTTAAAATGGCCATATTACCCAATGCAGTATACAGTTTTAATGCAATCCCCCATCAAAATCCCAATGGCATTTTTTTTATAGAAATAGAACAAAAAATCATCAGATATGTATGGAACAACAAAAGACACCAAATAGCCAAAGCAATCCTGAGAAAAAAGAACAAAGCTGGAGGGTATCATTACTTCAAACTATACTACAAAGCAATACACAAAACACCAGGGTACTGGCAGAAAAACAGACACACAGACCAATGAAAAAAATTGAGCCCAGAAATAAACCTATGTGCATGTGGGCAAATAATTTTCAACCAATGAGCCAAAAACATACAATGGAAAAAAAGAAAGCCTCTTCAATAAATGGTGCTGGGAAAATTGGACATCCACATGCAAAAGAATAAAACTAGACTATCTGTCACCATACACAAATGTTAATTCAAAATGGATTAAAGACTTAAATATAAGAACTGAAGCAATAAAATACATAGAAGAAAACCTAAATACTAAATTTATGGACTTTGGTCTTAAGAGAGGATTTTATGAATTTGACCTCAAAGGCAAGGGAAGTAAAAGCAAAAATAAATGGGACTATATCAAACTAAAAAGCTTCTGCACAGCAAAAGAAACCATGAATAAAATAGAGGCAACCAAACAAATGGGAGAAGATATTTGGAAACAACACCTCCGATAAAGGACTAATATCCAAAATATCTAAAGAACTCATTCAACTCAACAACAACAAGAAAAACCAAACAATCCAATTTAAAAAATGGGCAGAAGACCTGAACAGACACTTCTCCCAAGAAGACATACAAACAGCTAACAGATGTATGAAAAGATGCTCAACTTCGCTATCTATGAGGGACATGCAAATCAAAACTACAATGAGATACCACCTCATACCTTATACTTTGTTCTCATACCTGTTAGAATGGCTGTTATCAACAAGACAATAATCACAGGTTTTGGAGAGGGTGTAGAGAAAAGGGACCCTCGTACCCTGCTGATGGGAATGTAAACTGGTACAGCCCCTATGGAAAACAGTATGGAGGTTCCTCAAAAAATTAAGACGAGAATTATCATATGACCCAGCAATCCCTCCTCTGGGTATCTACCCCCAAAATTTGAAAATATTTATTCATAAAGATATATGTACCGGTCCTATGTTCATTGCAGCATTACTCACGGTGGCCAAGACATGGAAACAACCGAAGTGTCCTTTGGTGGATGATTGTATAAAGATGTGGTACATACATACAATGGAATACTACTCAGCCACAAGAAAAGATGAAATACTGCCACTTGCAACAACACGGATGGATCTTGAGAATATCATGCTAAGTGAAGAAAATCAGACAGAAAAAGTCAAGAGCCATTGATTTCACTCCTCATGCGGGATATAAAAGTGAAAGCAACAAATGAACAAGACAACAAACTAACAAAAACTTAGAGACACAGACAACAGTTACCAAAGGGAAAGGAGGACTGGGGGGAAGGCAGACAAAGGTAAAAGGGGTCAAATATATGGTGACAGGAGATTTTGCTTTGGGTGGTGAACATACAATGCAATATACAGATGATGAATTGTACATATGAAATCTATATAATTTTATCAACCAATGTCACTCTGATAAATTTAATAAAATTAAAAAAAAATTTAGGAATAACACAAAACAAATTCTAAGGAAACAAAAGGAGTACTTGTTACCAGACACATAGGTTAAGACAATTACTATGGCCATCCATTAAATTTGGCTTCTTATTTTTATATGGCTAAAGTACAAAGAGAAAGTGTTGGTATATATTTCCCATCTTTGTTGAAGGACAGTATATCAACTGGAATAGATAAATCTTTCCTCTAGTCGACACTCAAGAAAAAATAAACTAGATGGACCATAAGATAACTATATAAAAGACACAGAGCTCCTTAATGAATTATGTTTACAGAGTCATATATCAACAAGGCAAATTCCCAATTTTTAAAGATTTCTGCAGCATTGTAAGAGTTTACACAGTTATGGTCCTTCATATAACGTAAATTCAAATTAAATGCAAAACACACAGCTAACACCATAAAATCATATATCTCATAGGTTCTCAAAGTTCATGAAGTTCTATCTCTTAGCCACAGCCAGAATTTGCTACATCCTTAAAACATGGTCATCCAGAATCTACTTGAATATAGCAGGAAACAGGGAGCTTACGACTTTTATATAGTAAAACTTGATAAATAGTTAAAAATCCACTTCTTGATTAAGTCAAAACCTAAATTTGATACATTGTTTCAAAATCTGTGAACTTACTGGCAATCCATTAAAAACAAACAAACAAAAAAAAGATGAAAGATAACCATAAATCTTCCTCTCAGATAAACCTGGATTCAAGTGGAGGCTCCACTAAACTCCATGTCACTTGGGTAAATTACTTAAACTCCAAGCCTCAGTGTTTTCACCTACAAAACAGAAAATACTTGTTTGCCTGTCCAGATTATTTTGAGGATTAAACAGAATTTCTGCACAGACCCAGGTACATAGTATCGATCGCTACTATCCTCACAGGTTCATGACCCCCATACTCATTGCTGTTTATATGCCCATTCAATCATCTTTTACCCATATTTTTAAAAAGATCCTTAGGTAGTCACACTGATTCTTTTAAATGCCTCCCCTTTATCTCCTTGAAAACAGATATTCATTTCTGAACTTTCTATCTACTAAATCATCATTTCTTTAGAACATCACTAACAGAATATTCAGTGATCCTGGATAAACAAAGTATCGATCTACGGAAATTCTATTTAAAATAAGTATTAATTTATTTTACTATCAGCAGCACTTATTAAGTCCCTATATTTTCCACATTCAAGCTATTTCTAAGAGAAAAAAAAGATCGCCAAGAAGCTTACTAAAAATCCCAGCATTATAAGCAGCAATGCTATTTTTTCTTAATTATTATTATGTAAAAATGTGTGTGCTTCTGAAGGAGAGAGGTTGTTTCTAAATATAAAATATGTATCACTCACTATCACATCAGGGGTTGGCAAACTTTTTCTTAAAAGAACAGATAGTAAATATTTTACACTGCTGTACTGCAAAAGCAGTGATAAGCAATACATAAATAAGCATGGCTGTCTTTCAAAAAAACTTTATTTACAAAAATAACAGCTAACCCATGGGTCATAGTTTGCTCCTCCCTGCAGTATTTGGAAGACTGAAAAAAAAAAAAGAAAGAAATATCCATAATCCCACCACCTAGAGAAAAACTGGTTAACACTTTGGGGGATATTGTTTTAATTATTTTTGTATGTGTATGTATGTTTGTGTGTATTCAATAAAGTATCAACAGAAAATTTGAGATCATACTATATTAGTATAAAGTTAGCAATATCATTTTTTTCTATTACATGACTTTAATAGCTGAATAATCTATGAATGTATATCAATTTATCTAAATAATCTAATGTTTAGGTTATTTCCAATTTTCAAGTACCCTACCATCATTTTTAAAAACTGCTAATTTATGAAAGAATTTGTATTTCATTGTTATTCATGCTTTAAAGGTTCTGGGTTGAAAACTGCTATGTGACCATATGTCTTTCTTGTTTTTTTCAATTGCCCATTAATCTATTTTGCTTTTTTTCTACTGGTCTATTAAGATTTTTTAAGTACTAACTTGCAATTGATCTCAATAAGGATATTAATGCTCTCATAGGTATAAATATTTTCCCCATTTCAACTTTTTTATTTTTTTCAAGTCTTGTTTTTTTGTCAAATTTTAAATTTTTATGTACATAAATTTATCAAACTTGTTCTCAATGACTTACGACTTTGTTCTTATACTTAGAAAAACCTTCCCTTTGCAGAGATAATTCACATTCATATTTTCTTATAGCTTCAGTCTCTTATATATATATATGTATATATATGTACACACATATATATGTATATATATACATACACTATATATGCATGTACATACACACACACACACACACACACAGTATCCCTTCAACTCCATCCCTTCTTTCTTCTTGATTCTCAGTGTCTTATTTCAAGCACTAATCAACTGTCACCTGAGCTACTGCCTACTTCCATTATCAAAGGCTTACCATCCATCCTTCACACTATTACAGCATGAATCTCTTCAAAACTGGAAATCTGAACATATCTCTGCATTGCTTAAAATCTTTTTAATTGGAGGACTCTGCAAAGACCGTGGTCATGGTGATCACAGAGTTTTTTAATCTCTCTGAATTCCCCCTTTTGAGTATGTGTGTGTATTTATGTGTGCAGAAAAGACTTAAGCTGGCCTGAGACTGACTAACCTTAGCAAATCCTGCTTTCATGATTTGCCCTTGTCTGACGTCTGGGAACCTGGATTTTGGGAGGGTTCCCACTACTCTAATAGATAAGATCATTTCATTATGTCTAATCTATTTGTGCAAATATATGGTTCATGACTGAACCACAGCTCAACACCTGCTTTCCTTCTGGAAATTTGAAATTTTAGTACATGCTAGGCGAGGGTGCTTAGGTAAGCAGCCTCCAATAAAAACCCTCAGCAATAAGTCTCTAATGAGCTTCCCTGGTAGATAACTTTTCACACATGCTGTCACAATTTGATGCTGGAGAAAACAAGTACATCTTATCCACTGAGAGAAGACTCGTTTGGAAGCTTGTGCCTGGTTTCCTCAGGACTTTACCCCATGTGTCTTTTCCTCTTTGCTCATTTTGCTTTGTACCCTTTCATTGTAATAAATCATGCTGAGTCCTATGAGTCCTCCTAGTGAATCATCAAACCTGGTCTTGGGGATCCCCAGCACAGTAAGTATAAGTGTATGAATGTGAGTGTATGTGTATTTTACAGATAACAAACCAAACAGCAAAACTAAAATTCCATAAACAACATTTGCAACACAAAGGGACAATCGGGTATCTCCATGAGCCCCAAAATACACACTAGTAAGTCACACAATCAAGAGCCACAAATCCTTCATAGTATTTAGTGCTTGTGAAGGAAGAAGCAGAGGAAAACACAGGGAGTCTAAGACAGATCTGAAAACAGGAAAAGCCCCAAACAGCCAATGGGTGTTCACAGGAAAGCACAGTGGCCAATTAGACAACAGCTGAAACCAGGAATATCCAATGCATTAGTGGGTCTGTACGAAACGTCTGTAGAAAAGTCTGAAAGGCTAGCGCAGTTTAGCCCCCATGAACTCCCAAAACTGACCAGCCAAGGTGCCCCCCTCCCAAGTCAGAGCACAACACTAAGGAGACACTACTAGGAGTGGAAGCAAAGCTGAATAGGACGGAGTCAACAGAGCCGAAGGAAAGCAAAAGTTCACATACAAGCAGAGGAGTGGAACAGAGCCAAACAACCTCAGAAAATAAGTTGCCATTAAAAACAAGAGAAAAAACCCCTGAAAATAAGGAGCTCTGTAAGTTAGAAAAAATACCCTGAATCCCATCTCTGTCTAGACATTCAGGGAAACTAACTTCACAGATAAATCCCACACAAAGTTATCGTGAGAACAAGAAGACATTCACAAAAGATGACCAAAAAGACAATAAAATGATATAAGACATTAAAAAACAACACTAATCAGAATTAGGAAACTCAGAAATGAGATGTTAGAACTTGGAAAAGAATTAGAAATTTTAAAAATGTCTTCAAAAATGAAGGCTAATTTAAAAGAAACACAAGAATGAATAAACACAACAGACAATTATCTTAAAAACAGGTAAAAAGGAAAGAACTTTTAAAAATCAAAAATAAGGAAAAAGTTAAAAATTATTTGAAAGTAATAAATTACTAAAGATAAGAAGCTAAAAAAAAGAGGAAAAAACAAAAAGAAGAAAAAGAAGAAATACTAAAAACTATAATTCAAGAAACTTTCCTGAAAGAAGATTTGAGCTACATAAAATGAGCACACCATCTGAATAGCAACACACAATGCACAATACCAAGACACTGTCCAGTAAAATTATTGGACTTTAAAGAATAAAAATCCTTTGGTCATCTAAATAAAAAAGAACAACTGGCTTATAAGAAAAAAAAATACTGAAATTATCATCAGACATTTGAGATTAAAAATGATAGAGTAACACACTTAATATCCTCAAGGGAAAAAAAATGTGAGGCTGCTACTGAGTTACACTGAAAAAGAACTTGTAATTTCAAAGAAATAGTGAAAAGAAGAACATACATGCTTATGGAAACAATATTAACATATGGTGCTCACTGTGATTAAAAAAATTTAGAAAATAACTTAAATACAGAAATATTTTGATAAGCTGTGGCATTTCAACAATGGAATATTACTCAGCCATTAAAAATTATGGTTATAAAGACTAGTAATATGAAAATATGTGGGATAAAACACTAATGAGCAAAAGGCAGAAAACAAGACTGAACCAACAACATGATTACTACTGTATGGAAGGAAGACAGAGCCATACATAGAAACACTGCAAGAAAACATTCTTCAAATAATTTTCCATTAAAGAAAATTTGCAAGAGAAAAATGAGGGGGAAAAATTAGCCTTTAAGAAGTAAAATATATAGAAGATTATTTTATGCCAACATGTCAACCATAAAACTGCTTTAGAATATAATATATAGACTAGCCAAGTATATACAAAACCTAAGGAAATACATCAAGAGAATCAAGGCCATATTATCATGCATACATTGCATACCAATGCTCCTATATAACATAAAGGAGACCACTCTTCTAGAAATAAAGCTCTGTAATCAGTCAAACTTTTTGAGTGCTGGAATTCAGGTACAAACATAACCAGTCACCAAGTTAACCGAATTAGAACTAAACTCATTCGTGACAAAACAATTCTTTTTAAAATATAATTAATATTTACATTTACCAGATCTCTGTACTCAAACAGGCTTATTAATACTTACAAAATCCGTGTACCTAAAATATAAAAAATTTCACTGAAGACAATAAGCTTATTTAACATATACTGAAATACATTATATTTAAAATCTCACAGAAAGCCTACTATATTTAAACATTATTTTTAAATCTAAGGAATCAATAAAATACATCCACTTTTTAACTGCTTTTGAGAAAGGCAACAGAGGTTAACCTATTTGTGAGCCTAAGCTGCTGAACTTGCCAAATAGCGACATGCAATTATAATCTAAGAAGTCTGTCAGCCCTGGCAGTTGGGCAGGAGCAGGAAGGCTCTTTTTCCCCTGCACAAAGTGACAAAAGAATACTGCAGTTTCCAGAAGCTTTAGATCCTCAAATCCTTCTACATTCAGCTGCTCCTGAGCTAGCAAGAGATCCAAAAGGAAACAGTTGCTCTTCAAAACAGTCAACTAAGAGTCTTACGATCTGAAAGTCCTGGAATCTGTTTTCTCACTAGTAAAATGAAAACAACATGCATCTCACAAACAAGCAGCAAAGATTAAATAAAAAAATGTAATATGAAGCAATGATCACAGTGCTGGAAACACAATACATAAGGATGTAGGTAGTAAGGATTCTGATAAACTATACCTGGAATGCTTTCCAAACCCTCACTCACCACCTGCAGTCACCCCACTGGCAATAGAATGGTCATTGCAATAATTAATGCTGGCCTAAGTATATACCTGTATGGAAAGTTGAATCCTATCTCACACCATATGCAAAAATTAATTTGAAATGGATCATAATGGACATAAATAAGACAGGTAAAACAACAAAGCTTTATCTAAAGAAAACAAAAGGACACTATTTTTAAGAACGTGGGCAAGCAAGATTCTTCAAGAGGACACAAAAAGCAGCATCCATTTAAAAAAGTGATATAATAGACTAGGTTTCATCAAATTTAAGAACCTCTGTTTATTAAAAAGAAGGCATTAAGACAGTCGAAAGGCAAGCTGTAGGCTAAAAGTATATGTAACATGTACACCCAAAATATGACTCTGGAATATATAATAAACTACATAAATCAACCAGAACAACACCAATAACCCAATACAAAAAGGAGGAACAGACTTGAACAGTCACTTCACAAAAGAAGGTGTATGAAAACGCACTCAATCTGTTCAAAATAGAGAAATGCAAATTAAAACCACAATGAGATACCACTATATAACCATCAAAGTGGCTAAAATGAATAAGATAGAAAATAAGATACAAAAATGTGGAGCAACTGTATCTCACACGCATTGCTGTAGGAGTGTAAAATGGCACAGGCACTTTAGGAAAACAGGGCAATTTTTAATAAAGGAAAATTTGATGCCTACCTAGACACATCAATTCATTTCCCATGTATTTACTCAAGAGAAATAAAAACATATGTTCACAACAAGACTTTTACAAGAATATTCACAGTAGCTTTATTGTAATAGCTAAAAACTAGAAACAACTCACATGTCCATCAACAATAGAACGGATAGTGTCACATCCATATAACGGCATACTATGCAGTAATGAAACAGTATGAACCAGTACTATTACATGCAACAAAGCAAACATAAATGAAGACTAAAAGAAACCAGACACATAAATTCTTTGAAGAAATACTAGGTAGTGACCAGAAAGGGTTAAGAGGGAGTCCTCTGGTGTGCCAGAAATGTTCTCTATCTTGATTTTGGTAGTGGCTACACAGGTGTATGTATATATAAGAATTCATCCAGCTGTACACTTAAGATATATGCACTTTATCAATTAAAAAAAATTAAATATTTTACACATCATAAGGCCAAGAGCAATAAGGAAACCTAATGTTTTCAGGATTATTCCTTCATGCTTGGTTTTAATAAGAAAACTCTCCAGCAAGATACAATAAAAACTGAAAAGTAAGAATATACATGGTAGTATCTGACCTAATTTTTGTGTTACTGAAAAGTCAGCCAGAAATATACAAATCTAAATTTGTCATGTGTCTAATATACACGCCCACGCCAAAAAAAAGGGAAAGAAAATTAGTCTATTTCCTTAGAAAGCAAGAAACTGAAACACTAGGTAAATTTTTTCACGCTAGTTCCAATGTCTGTGAGCTTAGGCTTTATGTCTTTATTATGAAAACACAAATAACCAAAAAAAAAAAAAAAAAAAAATCACAAAAACCAAAATATTACTTTCTGCATGTATGACAATATTAAGGTGTTCCTGGTGGCCAATCAGTTAGCCTAGTCCATAATGCAGACAGTGAGATTACTTCCAATGGCTTTTTTTCAGTTCAAGTATTCTGATTCTGACATTCAACTAATCAAAAACTTTCATTAGTTCCCTCAACACCTTCCAAAATAAAAGGCAAATCTTTGGTCTGGCATTCCAAGTCCCATATCAATACTATGTTCACATGTATCTTTCCCGTCTTTTCTCACACTGGCCCTGTATAAATAGCCCACACGCCTTCCTATTCCTTGTTTTTACTCATGTGATTTCCTCCATATAAAAATATCCCTGTCACAAAGTTCTATATTAGCCTGTTAAAAATCTTTATTGTCTCTAAATGTGCTCATCCACTCACATATTTATTGAGAATATCTTTCCATGTAAGGCACAAAGTTGGATAGCTGAGGACAAAGAAAATAAGATATGGTTCCAACTATAGTGCAGGCATGGAAAGAGTTAACCCTAACATAAGTTAAAATCAAGTAACTGCCAAAGAGGACAGTTTATAGTGTAGTAAAAACAAAACAAAAAAACAATTAAGGCTTAGACAGAGCTAAAATCCTCTACCCTCCAATTTTCCCTATTTTATTCCCAATCAGATAGTTTTCTCTCATTGTTTTGAACCACCGTAAGATTGTTTTATATCACCTATATTATAATTTATATGTGTATCTCTGTTATTCCCAATACATACAAAACTTGGGAAGACTTTTTTCTTTGAATTTTTAATATCCATTAAATTTTCCTTAAACACTAAATATATACTATTCAAATAATGATTTTAAAAATTGCTTTTCAAAAGTGAGGAGCTCCCGCCTTTTATCGAATAGTAAATTATGGCCAAAATGATTATAATAAAAAGGAAGGATTAAAAAATTGAAAATTTCTGTGAAGGAATTTCATGGCAAGTTAGCCAAGAATTAGATTTCTTGAGAAACTAAATTTATTCTTTCAAGAATTTTATAGACTAATGTTTTTATAAAGAAAAAAAAAATTTGACTAATTTTACTTTGTAAAAAATTTCCCTAAGCACTTCTACATTACCCTGAAATACATGAATAAGCTTTGATACATTAACTATCATGTACTTAAACAACCAAAAAACAAAACTCAATTTACCCTGTGCCTAAACACACTCAATTACCCCATGTCCACCAGAATATTTATGAACCTTTCTTGTAGCTGACACATTTGGAGCTATGCAACACTTTATAACTGTAATGTCACAGAAAGATTAATTAACCTATTAACACTATTTGTATTTTGTTATATATAGTTATATTCTAAGAGCAGATGAATATTCAATGGTCTAATTGAACTTAAGCACCTTAATCAAGTATGAATTAGCTTGTAATTTTAACATTTTTAAACACTACCATTAAAAAGTAGCTAGATGTAAGTTTTTCAAGCAAGCTAAATGCAAATTTAAAATACTTAATTTAAAAAACTTAAAATTCACCATCTTACATACAACAATTCAACATTTATCTTATCAACTTTATTTTGAATAAACCCATACTGTACCTGGTTACTACCATGACCAAATGGAGTACTAGATAAATTAGTGGTTACACTGTGCAAAATAATTTCACCACTGAGAGATCCAGAAGCAATGTAGCAATCATTCCAATTATATGTTACACAAGTTACTTCATCTTTATGATCCTGTAAGAAAAAAAAATGAAAGTAAGTACAGTGCCATATAACATTCAAACTACATTTTTGTAGATTTCATGTTTTATAAATATTATTTGTCAATCTAAAATTTGCTTTAACATTTTCCTCAAATAACCTAAAAAAAAAGTACTCAAGCAGGAAGCTATCTGATTAACACGAAGCCTTCTCAGGGAACAGAGATTTATTTTTCATAACCATAATAATGATCAGACTGAAACAAAAGACAGAAAGGAATGGTAATTTTCTAAATCGCATTATGTCTACCTTAAAAAATTCACTTCCACTAACAAATAACATTTATTGCAAGTTGACTATCATGAGAATCCCTGCCCTTGAGAGTATTACTGCTCAACTGAAAGACAGGACATTTAAATTAACATGAAAAAGGCAGAACAAATGTTAAGTGAATGACAGAGGCAAAGTGTGGAAAGAGCAAGAGGCATCCCTGTAAACTGAGTTGATAGAGGAAGCTTTATGAAGACGTAAAGCTTGAGTTCAACATTAAAGAAAGGATAAATATAAGTTAGGTGAAGGGGAAAGGAACCAGACACTACAAAATGGAAGAGAGCGAAAAACAAAAGCCCCAAAGCCAGAATGAGCAAGGTATGCTTGAGAGATGATAGCAGCTGCTTCTAATTGCTGAATACCTACTAATGCTGGGAGCTTTATATGTTGTTGTTGTTATTATTATTATTATTATTAATCCTTAGAACAATCCTGGAGGCAAGGTTATTTTTTTCCCATTTTATAGATGAGTTAACTAAATGAGGCACAGAAAGGTTAAGAAACCTGAGCAAGCTCCTATAACTGGTAAGTGATAGAGCCAGGATTCAATTGCCGGTCAAATTCCAAAGCCTCCCTCTATTATTAGGCTCTCAAATCCAAAGGAGAATCCACTTTGTGGAAATAAAACTTGTTTGGTTTTAAATAAAATGAGTTCACAAGGACTATGTTTTCCAACATCGAATTAGAGCGATCTAGCAGGAACACAGAAAAGTGATCAGGATTAGGGGTACAGTTTTTAACAGTTTGCTGTCAGATCTTAATGGAAATAAAGTAACCTTTGTATTTAATAATTACATTAACGTACTATGAAGAATAGTAACTATAATATTCTACTTATATGACAACATTTTCAAGTGGTTGAAAAAGTTGTTTCACGCATGTTTGGAAGTATCTTTACATTTTATTCCTTTTCTAAATCAAAGAAAGAACTGCTATCCTGAGGAAAAAAATGTCTGATAAGAAGAAAAAAACCAAAGAGTAGACATTGAGAGCATTGTTCCCATTTGGGAAATTAAGAACACGAGGTCTAATACAATTTCTATATGACTTTGTACTCGTAAAGAGGCAAGTGTCTTTCTTATTTCTGTGGAAATAAGTCACTCAGTAAACATTTACTAAGGCCCTACCAAGTGCCAGAAGTTGTGTTGTTACCAGAAAGCACTGCAGAGAAGGGATCCAAAGGTGAAAGATTCGATTTCCCACTATTACAATTAGTTATGTACTTTGGTAACGAAGCATTTTATTTTTATCATAAATGCTCAAAATTAAAAGAAAAGTTTGGTAACTAAACACACTGTGAGATACCAATTTCTGTAAAGATTAAAAGAAAACAAGTTGCTTACCTTAAGAGATCGATGAACTCTTTTTGATTTTAAATCCCAAATATGAACAGTGTTATTTAGGCCTCCGCTTACCAAATACATAGATGTGGAATTCAAACTGACACATGTCTGCTTTTGCTATTAAAGAAAAAAAAAGTTACCTTAATTTAATAGGCCCAGACATGACTTTGAAGTATCCTCCAACACTTAGTAAGTAACACTTAGTATTTGTTGAATTAAATGCTATACACATGCTATTTATACTAAAGATTCACATTTCATCATCTTCCACATGGATCCAAGAGCTGGTAATGAGTTCAAAAAAGTTTCAAGCAAATCAACTAGATTCGTGATCTTCCACAGAACAGAGGCGGCAGAGGGAGCTTAGGAAACAGCAAATCTTGGCCTCCCCTCAGGGCTTACTTGCCCTTAACATCTCTCCTTACTAACACCGGCTCTGCACTTCCACAGAGTGTCTTGAATTAGAACCAACCAACAGCTCAGAAAACACTAAAGGCAGAGGGAACTTTAAGGATGGCCAAGCTCCTCGTTTTACAGCTGGGGAGAGCTTTATAAAGAGGACAAGAGACTTGCCCAAAGCCTCACAGCAAATCTCCGCCCTAAGGAGCCCAAGTCTCAAGTATCAGGTCATCACAACTTGACTCTACACTTTTCCCCGTCTGTAACGACACCATGCATTCAGTTTCTCAAGGTAAAAGTCCAAAATTACCCAATTCCTCATTCACCTTCCCTGCAATCTATCATAAATTCTCTAAACTCCAACACTAAAATAAATCCCACATGGGCCCCCCTTTATCGCTATTCCTACAGGGACACCCTAATCTAACCCTGCCTCCCAAACCACAGTAGCAGCCTCCCAACTGGTTGTCCTGCTGCCACTCCTACCTGCCTACATTCTATGCTCTAAGTAGGGTCACCTTTAAAAAATGTAAATCAGAGCACGTCTCTCCCATCTACAAATCTTCAATGGCTTCTAATCAGCCCCAGAATAAATTCTGAACTCATTAACCTGGCTTTCAAAGCCCTATTCATCTGGCCCCGTCCTACCTCACCTCTCACCAGTTTCCTCCTCACCCACTAATTCTCCAGCCACAATGACCTTCTTCCGTTCCCTCAACAGAACAACTCTGTATTTGCCTTATAGCTTCAAGGCAGCTATTTTTGCCTGGAAAATTAAATTTCTTGAAGCCTGGCTGAATGGCTTCTTCTGGGCAACAGACAGCAACTTACATGCCACCTCCCGACTCAGGAGACTTCCCTTGGCCACCTAATGTAACTTGCTATCTCAATATTTTATTTTAGTTCTCTGCATAACAAGTTATGACTATCAGGGTATGCAGTTTACTAGTTTATTGTCTGTCTTCCACCAGGCTATCAATTTCTTTAGAGCAAAGACCATATCCATGCTCAATAAATACTGATAAAATTAATGGATAAAAATACAGAGGTTATCAAGTTTTTCTCACAATGATCATTATCTGTGAGTGTCACCTCTCTGGTGGTGTCAATCCATAACTATGCTACACAGCAGAACACAACATTACATGTTTTTTTCCATTTAACCTTCGGGTCACTTTGAGTTGAATGCCATGGGGAAAAAATAGAGAAATGAATTCCAAAAGAAACATTTTTGTGGCTTAGTTAAAAAATTAAAAGGCAAGCTTTATAGGTTTAAGTAAATCATCTCACCGTTCTGAGCCTACATTTCTTTATCTGAGAAATGAGAGATGAGGACTAGATCTACTGTTCCTAATTTGAGAGTCCAGGCATCTCATAAACATCCTCTGCTCAAGAGAGCACCGGATTCTTAAAAGACTGGAGATGGCCCCCCACCCCAAGGTTTCTTATACTCTCAAACTCTGACCAAGAGTCAAAATTACTAACATATAAAAATATCAGGAGCACACTGCAGCAATGTTTCAGTATAGTTGATATAATTCTCTTCTAGGCACCATACTAGGAACTGACTTTGGTCAAAACAGAGTAATAAGATCTGGTTATCACTGCAAATCAGGACAGTTTGTTAAGAGCTATAAAAATAACGTTTAATGAAAACAGGCAAGAATAGTGTCAATCAAAGATCAATTTATTAGGATTCTAATTGTCAAAAACAACTCAAATTATTCTTAAGGACTCAGAACAAAAGCTAATATTTATAGCTGGCTTACCCCGATGAATTGAAGACCTTTTTTATGTTAATATATTATTAATGTAGCTAATGAACTTAAATAATTAATAGAAATTACATGGTTTTTACAAGAATACTGTACCCCAAGACACAAGCAATGGGTGCAGTTTTTAAAATCTAAAAATAAAGCTGGTCAAATTTCTAGGTTATATAGTAGCTTATCATATCCACTATTACACTGTTAATTCCAATCTGTCTTCTTTAAAGAAATAAAATATAAAATCAAAGAAAATAAGTATGAACTTGAAGTTCTACTCTAAAAATAATGTTAAAGTAATCCAGAATCTTATTTTCCCATGTAGGAAAGGTCTAATATCTCAAATGGCACATGAGTAATAGTACTTAGATCTTACAAAACAAAGGTTATAGACACACTAATATGTTATAAGAAATTACCAATCAAGGCTACAGAACCAACGTTTGCAAAATATTTCTGTAATTAAAGCAGATTCAAATTATAACCATAATGACCTCACTTCCATCCACCTGCATTCTGATGTGATTTCTAAACTGTGGGAAAGAGAACTATAGCAACAGATGTGCAACATTCACAAAATCTTTAGAATAAATTGTGTCACATTTGTGAATATCATGTTATTTTCATATTTTAATAACAACAGAAAAGGTTCCAAACTGGTTCTAAAGCATAATGCATAAAAGGAGCACAATATATATTGTGATGGAAGTGGAAATCAAAACGGTTTTGATTTTGATATTTAATTAAACAAACATTTGTTGACACCTTTGCTGGGATTTAACTCTCCAAAGATGACTAAGATATTTAGCCTGCCCTTGAAGAATACACTTTGACTTTGATTAACCAGGAACGCTCTCTGCTGCAATTTTACTTAATTGGGCTTGAATAGGTAGAGTAACTCAAACTCCATTTCTACCCTTAGCAGACATCCTCTCTGGCCCAGCCTCCAACGTAGGTGAGCTGGATGCTTGAATCAATCCCACCAGATACCTTTATAAGTAGATGAGCTAATATTCCATTTCCTGCTGTGTTCTTTCTAATTGGTCTCCTTTACCTATTCCGGTGTGTAAAATTAAGACAATTCATAATGATTTAGGGTCTGCTATGAAAACTTTGAAACTTAAAAAAAGAACAAGGTACCAACTACTTGTACCTTTTTAATCAGACCATATTTAAAAAAAAGCAATAGCTTTCAAGAAGTCTGTGTGATTGGAAATGAGGAAGCCAGCATTATCCTGAATCAGAGGGATTAATTTATAAAACAAAAGAATAAGAAAATAGGCAGCGAGAGCTTCATTTAAATGCTCTGGGACCAAAGCCACTTTTGACAAAGCCATCTGGTTCCAGGAGAGCTTGGAGGCTCGGGCAGGCTCCTCAGTGCCATGTAAACAAAGGCAAAAGCGGAAAGCTACCATCAGACAGCAGTCTTTAGCTGATGGTCCTGAGCCCAGTGTCAGTGAGGGCGGGGCTACATCATTAGGGCTCTACAGTCAAATCAACCTAGTGACCTCGGTGGGACTTGGTCCTAAAAAAGGCAGCAAAACCAGGGACCCTTCCACACATGGAAAATGGAAAAAGCAAGTGCCTAGTTGACAAAATCGAAGTCCTTGACTGCTCCCCTAGGATCCAGTATTATTTTACCTAACGATGTTTCGTACCTGTCTCACCTGTAACTGTTACTGTATTATTTTGAGCTTAGGTTAAAAATGCTTTTAAAGACCTTTATATTTGCAATCACCATAAAAAATAAGCAGTTACCACCCAAGAAGAACTGGTTGTTGTTTTTTTAAAGCTTTAAAAAAAAATTACTTACCCCTTCAGCAAGCTCTAAAAGTGGTACAGGTTTACATTTGCAACTTGAAACAACAATTTTGTCACCACTGGAAGACGCTGTCACTAGAAAGTTATCTAAATGAAAAGTTATGGAGCATAAAACAATCCATGAGCATCTCTAGCACTAGATTAATTAATATAAGAATTGTGATGATCAAAGCAAGCACACTAACCTACAAAGAAAAGCAAATGAACATAGCTTATGCATTAGCTGTCACAAATGGCTCAGGTTACTAATTACAAGGCTAATTCTTTTGACTACCACCACAGGGAAGAACTATCCTTTCTGGCTTTGCTATCACTTGAAAGCTATTTAACCCATGTGAAATACTACTCCATTTTCAAAGAGTAGGCCAGGAGGTCTAATTTTATCCTTTAAGAATGAGAACATGATAAAAGCAACATCAGCAAATACGAATCACCCTTTTCATCTATAAATGCTATTCAAGATAGTTATTAACACGGTGCTCAGTACTGACTTAAGCTAGGAAGCAAATATCCACATTAGCCTCCTATTTGTCCCAAATGAAATTTGGTATTTTCTCAGAACTAGAATTTTTGTAATAGAATGTTTCAATATTAAATGTACTAAGAATATTACAGTAAATATAGCAAATATAAATAAATGTGGTTAAATAGCAACTATTTATGCTATGGAAGTTTTAAATTAAACTTAATAATTTCAAATTATTTAATTATTTTAAAATTTAATTTAAAATTGTATTTACCTTATTTTACAAATTATAAACGGAACAATCAGTAAACACAAAACAATTTAATTTAGGTATTTTAAAACTAAAATGATTAAATACAATAATGCAACCAAAAACAAGAGTCTGATTTTGCAAGTCCTAACAAATTATCAGAAGTTCAAATCAATGCTTTTTAATAAGCAGTTCTAACTGCACTCCTTTTTGATGACTTGCAAAACATTCACATATTTTGTGAACAAATCGTGGATTGTGATTTTATTATTATACACAATTTAAACAAAATCTTTTCCACCTAGATATTCCGGCATTGAGAAAAATAAATCATGTCTCTTTCCTTGGCTTCTTCTGTTCACTGCTACTTTTCTTCTGAGAATATTGAAAAGAAAAAACTGAAAGAATATGAGAGGGTAAAATAGTAACTCCTTTTTATTTCTCATGCAGTTTTGGAAGTCATGAGAAAACGAGTAACACTCCCTCAAGGACCAAAAACAAAAACACCCGAAAACAAATCTCCCTGGCACCTCACTATTAACCCCATCTTTGGAATCTATGCCACGTGGGCCCTAAGTCTCTGGTAAGTCCTTCTTCAGTAACCTCCATGGAAGGGATCAAAGCCTCATTAGGAATAGGATTATACAAGAATTATATAAGAATAAGGCTTCCAGTGCACATCCACTGTATAAGAAAACTATACAAAAATAAGACCAAATTTCAAAGGTCATACGATACCTCCTCACAGACACATCAGTTTTGTTGAGAGACCATTAAGTGGTTTATCAGTAAATGCCAACTCTTAATAAAACTCCTTGGAATAAAAAAATAAATAACATACTTAGTAAGAATTGCTATTTTTCTCTTATACTGTAAATAACTGGGAAAATTAAACTCTAAACATAATAAAAATTCAGTAATAGAGAGATGCTACCTCACATTATTTGTCACTCTCTTTAAAATATTTTCCCCCACTACATATCTGGAAAGTCCTTAAAAAATGTAGTTGCTTCACCTTGAGTTTGATTAATAGAACACCAAAGTAATTTATTTTGCTACTATAATACCAAATCAAAGAACGATGAAGAGGTAAATTTAATTCAATAAGAAAATTCATCCTTTTTGTTACTTATTTGCAAGAACAATTAGGTTATGCATGAAAACCTCTAATGTTTTTGTTTATGAATCAGTCATATTTTAAAGCTTTAATATTTTTACTTTCATCAGGAAGCAGAATATAAATTATTTGGTACTGATAACATGAGAAACATTAAAACCTAATTTGTTGTTTAAACAATAGTGTAGCAGTTCTACAAAAGAATGATAATTTCAAGCATACCAAGTATACAGAACATGCTCATATAAAAAGTGAGGAGTATTTTGTTTATAGCAGTGGTTTTCAACTGGGGGCTACTGACCTCTGGTAAAGAGAGGCCAGAAAGACTCCTTAACATCTTATAATGCACAGGACAGTCCCTATAACAAAAAATTATCTGGGCCAAAATGACAATAATGGGAGGCTGAGAAATCCTGATTTACAAGCTTCACTGCCTCATTTATTTTATCCACATATGGGAGCTTACTAAGACAGGGAGGGTATGAATCAGAAACATAAAAAGCTTAGAAAAATTCAATATCAATAATGTTTGGAAAATGAGACTATTTTCATCATAGAAAGGAACAGAAATACGAAAGTACGTAAGATGCGGATGGTTGGACAATTTTAATTTTTATCTCCTCCCCCAAACTTTGCCTCTGCCTTTGAGTTCTGTCTTTAATTTCCAAACCAGATCAACAAATATCCGAATGCAGATGCAAAAATTCATTGCAAAACCTTTCAGAATTTTTCTTACCATTACCTACCTTATTCTATTTGATTCAATAACAAACTTTTGATAAGAAAACTAATTCTATGGTCTGGATCCAGTAATTTATTTACACAAATATATATATCAATGTTTTTCAATGTAGTGGTCCGCAACTAAAATTTTTAAAAATGATATCAACAAAGAGTATCAGTGTGCATTCACATGATATACTGATTTTTAAACTTATGCTCCTTTTTATCTGTCGTTCACAGGTATGCAAATATACTTCTTATTATGGGTGGCATGCAAAAGTTCCATTGATACTGGTTGTTTAACCTAACAAAAAGTGGTTATTAAAAAAAAAAGGATACTATTGCTGCTCCAACACATTGAGCTGATTCCATGTGGTGAAGTGTGTGGGTTGAATTTATCCACCAATGTCATAGACGAAGCATCCCATATTTTAATATCATCTCCTGACGAAGCAAATCTGAGGTTTTCCTGCATGACTGCACCTATAAATAGTTTAAGACAATATATTTTAAAAACAATTAAGGATAGGCAAAAAAAAAAAAGTGAAAATGAAGCATCTAATCTCAAACAAGTGGCATTTATCCACTTGTTCCAGAGTGTGCTCACCACAAAATCCTGAGGACAGGGATTTTGTCTTGTTTACTACCAGTCTTGAAACATTCGTGGCACACAGTAGGTACTCACAAATAAGTGTTGGATAGGTAAGCTCCTCATCTTTTTAAACATGTGTGATAAACTGGAGCCCTCCTGTAGTCACTCCAATTTTTTCAAATAACTCCAAAATTAAAAATACAGCCAAAGGAGATGTCACCAAGTCCCTATACCAATTCTTGGTCTATAACACCCTCACTCATGTTATTTATTCACAATATAGACTTCAAACAGAATTCTGGCAAAGTGATTTCACCAACTAAGGCAATCTAGAAGGCAAGAAAGCATGGAAATTACTCGAGGCAGATACTTTAAAGAATAGCAAATAGTAATGTATGACAGGTCAGAAAAAATGCTCCAAAATACATGGGAGGAAGGGAAGGGGAACTAGAGATACATCCTAGCCTTCCTGGTGTGGACAGTGCAAGAGTATAGCATAGCGTGTAACGTCACAGGTTCCCAAGTCATCAATAAAACATCGCATTTATGTCCAGTATACCCTATTTCAAAGGACAAGTTAGAAGGATAATAAATTATAGGGCCCTTTGATTCTCAAGAGACAAAAAAATTTTTTTTAATGTTTATAAAAAGGCCAAAACTTGTTCACTAGAAAAGTCAGTTATGTGATTCATTATGCTTCATTCATCAGATAATCCAGTGCTACTAAAAGTCGTTACAGTCACCTGACAGTGTTTGGATCTGATGCCTTAACATGTGGTAACGTGCACTTTTGGTTCCCTACTCAAGGAACAATATAATGCTGGAAAGGCGATCTCTAAACCCAGTAAACACAAGTGAAAGATGTTTTCACTAACTTTTACACCATTCCTGTTGCGTGCTGTGGAGTAGTGGGGAGATCACTTAAGCCAGGGCTCAGAAAAAGTGGGTTCAAACTAAGTGCCCCGGAGGTTAGTTGACAGTGACTTTGGCCAAGTCATTTAATGTGTTTCGTTCTCTGAGAGTGGACAGATGAAGGGGACCATCTGCCCACCTACCTCAGTCTTCTGAGTACTGGGCACAATTAAGGAAGAAGCATTATATCAGCCTTTCAAAGTGGGTCCCACCGAAAGGGAGCTGTCAGGACACAGGCGGTACCAGACCGCCAGCCCCCGATTTGCGGATAACAGGTACACGAAACAACTCTAGTACAACACTTAGTTTAAACAAATAAAAGTTCCCCGAAGTTCATTCACCAAAAATGCGTTTTACTTGCAGGAGACTTGCGCAACTGGGGTTACCCTGTAAAATGCATTCGAGCGCCTATTAAACGAGTCGTATTTGAGAAGTTTACAAAAGGGGAGACAGACTGTGAAGCTGTAAACTTTTCAGACGCAGCACATCACCCGCAGAGCCACCACCAACCTACCCCGGCGACCCCGGCCACCTCTCAGGACAAGCAGGAGGCCGTCGCGGGCAGAGAGGTGCGCGACCCCGGCCCGCGGCTCCCGGGAACTTCCGCGCCAAACGCTCCGCCGCGCCCCTGCCCGGCAACCGTCCGGAGCGCGGGACCAGCCCAGGCGTAGGGAGTCCCGGGACCTCCGACCCGCCCCCTGAAGTGGCCGGAGGGCGGACGGGGTTCGGGAACGTGCAAGGACACGGTGGGCGACCGCCAGCTGACCCCAGCCCCTCCGGAACCTCACCTCTCAGCCGCGGAACACCGGGGGCCAAGGCACGGCCCGCTCCGGCGCTGTGCTTCCGGCTCCCGCCCGGACTGTTAAACTTCGACGGCCGGAAGTCCCACCCCCAAATGGCGTCAGCTGGCGAGGCTCAGCCCCAGGCTCTGTGGCTGGCGATGGCGGGGAAGGGCCTGGTGCAGGGGCCGATCCTGGGGCATCCCTGGGCCGCTGCTGGGGATGTTATCCCGCAAGGGCGGGAATTGCGGGCCTGGGCGGATTCCTCCACACGCCACCCACAGCGCGCGGGCCCCAAGCTGCTACACCTTTGTCATTCATTTGTTCCCTGATTGCCTACTCTGTGCCAGGCACTATGCTTGACTCTGAGTGAAAGGTGATGGGTTCAGCCTAGGAGTACAGGGGTACAGTAATCGCTTATGGTCCCTGGCTCCGTGGAGCTTACAATCCAGTATAGGAGGTGGATATTAATAAATAATTACATACGTCAATGAAAAGTGAAATTGTGACAATTGCTTCAAAGGAAAGGTATATGATGTATGAAAGTCCCAAATAAGGGGAATGAACATGGATGTGGTATAGGATACGCTTTCCTGAAGAGGAAACCGTGGAGAGCAGGTTAATACCACAATTTACAAATCAGGAAACATGTTCAGAAAGGCTAAGAGATAACCCAAAGTGTAAGCATCTGAGTTATCTGACTTTAAACTCACGATATTTTTTCGACATCACGCTGCTGAGTCAGGAACATTAAACATCATCTGGTTGGTAATTCTGAAGGGGATGCTTCTCAGAGTGCAAAAAGAGCTGAACTGAGTTTTCAAATGCCCCTTCTACCAGGGCCTCTTATAAGCTCTACTGACAATTTTTGCTGAGAATACTTACAATAAATATAGGGCATTTCTTCTGCAAACTGTTATTATTCTGTCATCCAAGTACATCTGGAGTGTCTTTCGAAGCTGGGTGTATAAGCCCCAGTTATTTGTACCCATATTGCAAATAACTGAAAAACTGTTAACGTGCAGTTTTTTAGAGTGGAAATGGGAGTCCTAGCCAAGTTATAAAGATTGATGGTGAGTCTCAAAAGGAGAAAGATAGCAAGCAGCAACTACCTTAATTGTATGATTTGCAGTTCTTGAGGTTATTAAATTTTGACAGCAATGAGAGCCAAAAATTGAGAAATGAGAAAATAGAGTAAGGGAGTGAGGACAGGGACAATCAGGGCAAACGGGGAAAAGAAAAGACAGTTAATTAAATCTCTAAAACTTTGAAGCCAGCAGGAAAATTAGAATATATGAAGCAACATATGATATAATAATATATATCATATATACATATTATATATTATATAAGAGCAAATATAACAATAGATATTATTCATTGAACACATACTTTACTAAATACTATATGTGTGTATAGATATGATATATATAATGTGTATATGCATACTATATATATATACTATATATATATATATATAATTTCATCTTTCTAAAAGCACATACGAAGTCTGACAATTAAGATTGTGAACTTGTTGCAACAATGTTGCTAACCTTTTCCGATATCAGAGGAATTATTTATTATGAATTTGTACCAACTAGACAAACAGTTAACCAAGTTTACTATTTGGAAGTGCTGAAATGGCTGCATGAAAAAGTTTGACAACCTGAAGTTTTCGCCAACAATTCATGGCTCTTGCATCATGGCAATTCACATGGCGCTGTCTGTGAGGGAGTTTTTAGCCAGTAAACAAATAACTGTATTGGAACCCCCTCCCTACTCACCTGATCTGGCCCCCAATGACCTCTTTCTTTACCCGAAGATAAAGGAAATGTTGAAAGGAAGACATTGTGATAACATTCAGGACATCAAGGGTAATACAATGACTGCTCTGATGGGCATCCCAGAAAAAGAGTTCCAAAATTGCTTTGAAGGGTGGACTAGGCGCTGGCGTCAGTGCATAGTTTCTCAAGGGGAGTACTTCAAAAGTGACTATAGTGATGTTCAGCAATGAGATATGTAGCACTTTTTCTAGGATAAGTTCCCGAACTTAATTGTTAAACCTCGTATATACTATTCTACGTCCCCACTTTACATATGAAGAAACAGATTAAGTAACTTGCCTAAGGTCACACAGTTAAGAAATGGTATAGACTGGAGTTAAACCCAGATCCATAAGACTACAAAGACTGTGCTGTAAATCATTATGCTGTATAGTCAAGAGCCAAAACACTGCATAAAGACCCAAATGTTAACCTCACTCCTCCTTCCCTGTTGGTGCCACAGCCTCATCAAACCTTACATGGTTCTGGAACTATCTTGTCATAAACAAGTCTCAATAGGTTTAAAAGAATAAATCTTACAAAGTATGTTATCAGATCACAATAGAATTAAATAGAAATAGAAAACAATAAAGCATCTAGAAAAGCCCCAAATATCTGAAAATTAAAAAACCTTACTTCAAAACAACACATAGGTCAAAGAAGAAATCAAATCACACATAAATTAGAAAATATATAAACTGAATAAATAAAAAGCAACATAAAAAATGTATGGAATTCAGCTAATACAGTGCTTAGACAGAAATATATAGGTTTAAATGTCTATATTACCAAAAAAAATGAAAGATCCAAAATCGATGATCTACGCTCTCTCATAAGGAACTTAGAGAAAGAGGAACAAATTAAACACAAGTAAAGATTAGAGTGCAGAACAATGAAATTGAAAACAAATGGACAGTATTCTTTGAAATGATTAATAAAATTCATAAACCTCTAGCTACAAATACCAAGAAGAAAAACACGAAGTATCAGCATGAAAATAGAAAGAGAGGCCATCAGTATAGAACCAACAATATTTAAAAAGATAATAAGGGAAGAATATAAACAACTTTATGCTAATAAATCTGGTAACAACATGAACAAATATTTTGAAGACATATATAAAAATTGAGACAAAAAGAAATAGATAATATGAGTAGTTCTACATATACTACAAAATTTGAATTCATAACAAAGAAAACCCCAAGATCAGATGGCTTTACTGTTGAACTCTATCACACACATGAGAAAGAAATTATACCAATACAATATGAAATTTTTCCAAAATCAGAAGAGGGAGGGGTATTTTCTAAACTCACTTTTTTAAGGACAGTATTTCTCTGATTCGAAAACCAGACAAAGACATTCAAAGAAATAACTGTAGACTCATAGCCCTCACATATAGATACAAAAATTATATATATGTAAATTAAGTCTAGTAACATATGGAAAGGATTATATATCATGACCAAGTAAGGTTTGTTCCAGAAAGGTAAGGTTGGTTTAACATTAAAAAATCTCTTAACATAATTCACCATATTAACAAAATAAAGATAAATAGCCCATATAATTATGTCAATAGATGAAACAAAAGCATTTGAAAAATTCAGCATTTATTTATAATTAACAGCTCTCAGCAAACTAAGAGTAAGAAGGAAGAAACATCCTCAACTGGTTCAAGAACATCTATGAATAGCCCACAGATAGCATTATATTTAATAATGAAAGACTGAGTGCTTTCCTCCTAAGATCTAGAATAAGACAAGGATGCCCTGTGTCACTACTACTACGTATTTAACATTCGTCTGTATGCCCTAGTCAGTGTGATAAGACAAACAAACAAATGAATAAATAAATAAATAATAATAGACAGGTAGATAGATAGATAGATAGATAGATAGATAGATAGATAGATAGATAACACACAGAATAGAAAGGAAGAAGTAAAACTCTATTTGCCAAAAATATGATGTATACTGGAAAATCATAAGGAATATGGAAAAATCCTCCTAGAACCAGTAAGTGAATTTAGCAAGCCTATCCTAAATCAATATACAGAAATAGACTAGTATTTCTATGCATCAGCAATAAACAATTGGAAAATGAAATAAAAACTACAATTCCATTTCCAATAGAATCCAAAAGCATCAATTACTTACAGATAAATTTAATAAAGTATGCAATAATTATACATTGAAAACTATAAGATATTGCTGAGAGATGTTAAAGAACTAAACAAATAGTTATATCATTTTAATGAGATAAAAAACAATATTGCTAAAATGTTAATTTTTTCCATCTACTTATTCAACTTAACCTCCACAAAATTCCAGCAGGTATATTTCGTGTGTGTGCAAACTGAAAGGCTAATTCAGAAATTTATATTGGAATGCAAATGACCTAGCCAAAATAATTTTTTTTTAAAAGACAAAGTCAGAGGACCTACACTGGATATCAGTCTAGATTTAATGCAAACCAATCCATGGTGACAGAAAGCAGTGTGGCACTTTCCTAAGTGGAGGGAGGAATCAAAAATAAGGAGTCAATGACACAGTGGTTGATGCTAGAAATGCTCTTCATCTTGACTGTTGTGATCATTTCAATACATCTGTCAAAGTTCATAAAAGGGTATATTTTAAATTATACAGTTTATTGTGGGTATAGTATATCTCAATATTTTTTTTTAAATCTCAGGGACCAAGGGTTCCTGATCATTAATGAAGTAATATCCTTAACTATAAGACAAAACTAAAATTAATTATTTTTTTAAATGACATACCAAAATACTTAATTGTCTAATTTCAAAACACTGGCTTGAGAGAGATTTTTAATATTCTCAAAAGTGAAAAAGGAAAAAGATGTTACTAAAGTTTCAAGAATCAGAATGGCTTCTATATTCTTAAGAGTACCACTAGAATTTACAAGACAATGGAACAATACCATATTTCTGAGTGGAAATGATTTTAACCTAAAATCATCTAGCCATATTATCATCCAAGTATCAGGAAGGAATAAAAACATTTTCAGACATGTAAAGTCTCAGCAAATTTACCTCCCATGCTACCTATCAGGAAGTTGTTTAAGGGGATGTTCCACCAAACCAAAGGAGTAAAATGAATGAGACGAACACCCAGCATGCAGCATAAAAAAGGTAAGGGGACTCCCCAGGATGTTGGTGAAGGAAAATCCCAGGATAGCAGCTGTCACTGGGCCTAAAGAGCAACCAGTTCAGACAGTAGGTCAAAGGCTCGAGGAGGGCTAGTGTCAAAAATACACACACACACACACACACACACACACACACACACACACACACACACCCCTCTGTCATGTTTAAGTATGTCAAGAAGAGGTTTACAGAACTGGGGGAGAGGAGGTTATGGACTTAATTCATGATTGAATATATAGAAAACTAGAAAAACAACCAACCAACCAACCAAACAATAACAGAAAACTGATACTATGGAAACAAAGTTGTACAAGAAAGGAAAAATGGAAATAGAAACCATAATATATCACATAACTCTGCTACGGATAATATTTACATTGTCATAAAAAAGTGATCATGGAATGTTAATTTGACAAAAATTATGACACTCTATGTTGGGTTGTTAGGGATGTGGGAAGTGTGCATCTGTGTTGGGGTGGAGGAGAGGGCTATGAGAACTGATTCCTCATCTTCTATGGTGTAAAGTCAACAGGTAAAACCTAAAATTGAAAAAAATCATGAATTAGCTTATTATTCAGAGAGATGGAGATGAATACCAAAAACAGCAAGAAAAAAAAAGTTGAAAGGGTTGCCTCTGGGGCTGTAGTCAGTGATGGGTAGGGACTACTTTTAATTTAAGCCTTGTCATTATGAATACGAGTACTTCTCTTTAACTTAATCTAATATGTCTGATTTTTGTAACTAAATTAAATTTTAAAAGAAAGAAAAAATTAAATGCAATATTGAAACCATTCATATTTTAAGGCATCAACATTTAGAAAGGACAGAGTAACCAGACAATATGTGTTCTAGCAGTTTTCAGAGACATACCAAAAGGTCACATCGTTTGTCATTATTTTTCTGTCAACACACATTTGTGGGCCCTCCAAGTTCCCAGCAAACTGTGCTGGGTATTTCAATCACCAAGATGAACAAAAGGCTATACCAAGGTAACAAATACTAGCAATAAAAAGTCAAAAGAGCTCTAACATTTATCAAGTGCTGGGGAGTCATGATGGAAGAAGGAATTAACACAGTCTAAGGGGATAAGGAAGCAAGATGATATATATAGAATTTAAGGTTTTCAGGTAGAGGTCCTATTACGTGGACACCTGCATCCCTTCTCTCTTCCATGCCTTCCCTACAACACCACTACCCTTTGGGACCCTGCAGCCCCACATGCTTTTTCTTGCACACTCTTCCTTGAACTTTCCCATGGCTCCCTCTGGAAGTGCAATCAGGTTTGTGCTCAAATATCACCTCTTCAAAGATGCTTTCATCTGGATTAACTTATCTAAAATATCCCCCACATCTCATCACTCTGTCTTCTCAATCTAATGTATTTGTCTTCGAAGCATATACGCGTAACCAGCTGACATTTTGCCATATTATACATTTATTTACTTGTTGTTTGGTTTGTTTAGTCTCTTTCCTGGAATGCGAGTGCCACAAGAATAGGAAATTTGTCCTGTTTGGGTTGGTATTTGTTTGTTTGTTTTGCCATTATAGTTCCAGGGCTTAAAACAGTGCTTGACATATAGTAGCACTCAATACCTATCTGTTGAATAAGCAAGTGGATAAAGAATGAATATCTCCAGTCTAAATATCTCACCTGAGTGCAGACCCCTACACTCAACTGCTACCATCTTTTCTAGATCACAAAACCACCTCTCTGCAAAACCATTCCCTCTTCCACAGCTCTTAGCTCCCAAGGGCTCAAATCAGACATTGGCAAGTCAATTCTGACTTTCCTCTCGTCTTTCCCTCCTTCTCACAAACATCCAAATTGGTAGTCACTAAACCTAGTCTGTTTTATTGATATCTTTCAAATCTGTCCACTTCTCCCCATCCGTACTGCTGTTATCTTTATTTAGATCACCCTTGACTCTTGACTGAATTGTTGAAATAGTCTCCTCCTATTTTGCTTTCCTGTCTCCAGTCGTTTATCCCTCTAACTACCCTCCAAACTCCTACCTCAGTGCTTTTCATAAAATGCAAATCTGATCCCATGACTGCTCTGCTTAAAACCTAGACTCTTAGAATAAAGTCCAAACTCCTTTGCACGCCCCTCTAGGCCCTTCACCACCACCTCATGCTGATGTCCCCAGCTCTTCCCTTGCCACCTTACTGACCAGATATGCCATGCAGCACCCTGTTTATCCTATGCCCTTGCTGCTGCTTCTGCTCAGAACATGTCCCTCTGCCTCCCTCCAATGTGATCAGTTGACAGGGACTGAAACTGCCCCTTCCTGCTGGGTGTTGCCAGAGCATCCTGTGCCCACCCCCATGGACTGTAAATCTTCTGTCTACTCGTTGGCACCAGACTCAAAGCTCAGGAGTATGGTGTCTGCATAGGAAAAGTGTGTCTTTGTGTCTCCAGTTCCTAGCAAGATGCCTGACACAAAGGAGATACTTAAAATATGTTGGATGAATGGATGAATGAACGCATGAATCTGTTTTTCAGAATCTCTTTTTAGAACTTAGCAGTAAAGTGGAAAATGCATTGCCAGTAGGGTGTCTGAAAGCATGCCGACTATTTAAGAGCTAATTGACATATTCCAGACAAGATGAAGAGGGCTGGACTCAGGCAGAGGCAATAGGGATGGAAATAAGGAGTCAGAATCAGGAGACTTTTGTTCAAAAAAAACTCAAAAGATACTTTATGAGCAAATGCAATTGATTGAATGCTGTGAATTTTCTGAAGGGTGGTTCTAGTGTTTTAGACAAAGGCTGGAAAGCCAGACATACCCTGTGAGAAGCAATCGATCAACAAACTTCATGAAAGTGAGAAGAGGTGACTGAAGTAGACAAAGGGGTTAGTATAGTGCATAGAATTTCTGGTACAGAAATAAAGTAGTGTTTTAACTGATGAAGAATCAAGAGGCCGACAAGGAGAGTGAAGATTTTAGAGCAGAGGATGTAATAACTGAAAAAATTTGCCTCGGTCCTTCATATAGTAATGAAATCTGCAGACAGCCTACAATATTACACTGACTGTGAAGTTATACATTATACAAGCTGCCTTCCATTTTGATGAGAGAGATATCAATGTAAGCATGAACATTTGGGGATTTATTGGGGGCAAATAACTAACTTCCGGGGCATGCCATAGGATCAGTAGAGCCTAATCCCATTTACACTTGACAACATCTAGAGCCATACATAAAGGTAACTTAAAGCATCCCTGAAATGTGGAAAGATTCTGCTATAACATCTGTGCTATTCTACAAAGCATAGGGAAGGAAAGGGAATGGATATCTCCTAGGAGCCTACTTATGTGTTGGACACTGTGGTTTACATACATCTGTCCCCCACATACACTTTTTAAAAATAAACATGAATTACTATGCTCTTATAACTGATTTTGGAAAATTCTTTTTGGAGACTGTTTTCTTCAAACCTGTAAATACATTTTTTTTTTTCTGAATAGGTAAGGAATACATATAGTAAAATCAGTCAACCAGTACAAATAGGTAGAGTTAAAAGTAAATCTTCCTCACCTCTGATACTGAACTGCAATTTCTTCTCTTTAGGACAATAACTAAAAATAATTTCTCATGCATCCTTCTAAGAATATTCTGTGTATAAGTACTTTAAATAATTCAACCAAAAATCTATTCAATATACACTGAACACAAACATTAGCTTACTATACAATTCTGTGCTTCCTTTTTATTTCACTTAATATATATCAGACAGTTCCCTATCTTCATGCATATTGGTCTCATTCTTTTTTCTGGTCACATGATATTCCACTCTGTGGATGTATCATGTTTTATTTAGCAAAGCCTCTATCAGTGAATATTAATGGTGTTTGGCATATTCTTTATATATACATAATTTCCCATATATACAAGTAGAACTATATATGCTAACATTGCTCAATAGTAATGTAATGCAAAAAACAAGTAATTTTAAATGTCCTAGCAGCCAAATTAAAAAAGTAAAAGAAACAAGTGAAATTAATTTTTAAAATGTATTATATTTAACCTATATGTCCCAGATATTATCACTTCAACATGTAAATCAGCATAAAAATTAATAATGAGATATTTTACATATTTTTTACTTGCAGTCTTTCAAATTCAGTGTGTATTTTATACTTAAAGTATATCTCAATTCAGATGAATCGCGTTTCAAGGGCTCAGTAACCATATTTGGTCATTGGCTACCATATCAGTCAGCACAGGTATATATATTCCTAGAAGAATTACTCAAAAAAGTATGTGGTGAAATTTTTATGGCTGTTGCCAAATTGCCTTTCAAAGAAGTCGTACCTGTTTACAGTCCCCTTAACAATGTATGGAGTGACTACTTTCCCACATCATTTGCCGGTTGGTTAGGTGAAAAATGGCATATTGCTGAGTTTCATTTTGCATTTATTTTATCACAGGTGAGACTGAACATTTTTATATATTTAAAAGTCATTTTTATTTCCTTTGCAATGGACTATTTTTATGTCCTTTGTCCATATATTTTTTATTGGATTGGTCTTTTTCCTCACTGATATATGAGAGGATAAAAATAATTATTTTATCTCTCATAAATGTTGCAAACATTTTTTTCCAGTTTATCCATACTTAGCTTTGGGTATTGTATTATTTTGCCATGCAAACATGCTATTTTTTGCAGTCAAAATGTCCATTTTTTATGGCCTCTAGATTTTATCATGCTTATAGAAGTCTTTCTCTAAGATTAGTCATTAAAAAATCTTTTCATGACCTCTTCTAACCCTCACAATAAAGTTATGAAATAAATGTCCTTATTTATATTTCACAGATGAGAAAATGGATGCTTAAATAGTAAATGAATTGCTTAAAGACACCAAGCTAATAAACAGTAGAACCAGGATTAAAATCTAGTTAGTCTAACTCTAAAGACTATGCTTACTCTTTTGACTAGATTGTAATAATCAATATAATTTGTTAGGTGTCTCACAATTGTCCACTTCTTTTATATCCGAGTACAAAATTAAATATATCATATTAATAACTATATTTCATTAATCCTCACACCTTATTCTCACAAAGTTCCAGATAAAGAGAAATTAGCAGTTTGGACATTCCCATGAATTCTCATGGAAAGAAAACAAAAAGACAAAATATAATAGAAGATAAACAGAAAACATTCAAGAGATCAGCTTATTGGGCTGAAAGGGAGAACCAATAACAAACCCCAGTGAGACTGCAAAGAGCCTTGACTTCCAGACCAATGGGTTTGGACGTTTTTATGTGAGAAGCCAGAAGTCACTGAAAAATTTTGAAAAGGTAGTGACATGAGTGAGAGAGAGAAAAAAAAAAGAAATAGGGAAAGAAGAGATCATTAACATCCTGGAGAGAAAAATTAATCTATCTCATTATCGTATTACATGATTATGTTGTATTCCTATTAGCTTTTTCACCAAATTTTACTGCAAATAACAACATGGGTTGTTTTCAAAACTCAAATTTGTTCTTAGAAAACATGTACTTATACCTGTCCGAGCTCTGAGGCAGATTCAAAAGAGAAGCTTCAAAAATGTCTTGTGCAGTAACATCATTGCTAGAATAAATGTACAGCCTCCCAAATTGAACACCTTTGTTCCATTTATTTTATTTTATTTTTAAAAATGACACTTTGTAATTTTATCTTATACCAAAAACAAATTTCAATTACCATAAGGGAAAACAAAGTCTACCTTTTCTTTTTTCATTTATTTTCCAATTACAATTGACATACAATATTATTTTAGTGTTAGGTGTACAACACATTTATATGCCCTATGAAGTGACCACTCCAATACAACTAGTACCCATCTGATACCATCCATAGTTATTATAATATTCTTGACTATATGTGTGACTTTTAGGGAATATATATATATATATATATATATATATATATATATATATATTAACCCATATTTTAATTAATAAGCAAATCTCTTCAAAATAAAGACTCATCTATGGGCATTTGTCTTAGCTTTTTAATCAATATATGTCAGTTTTGAATCTAAAAGGTGAGCAGGGTTTTAACTGCAAAATGGTTTCCACGAGAATCACTCAACAAATTGTAGACATCTGTTGCTTTGGGTTTCCCCCAATTCTGACCATATATCCTGGAAACAGCAGCTCTTTCATTTCCTTCTTTTCAATTTATTCCTCCTTTTTTACACCATGTGATTCTGGTGGCATCACCATTGATAGAACCTACCCCCTGACCTACCAGTAGGCTCATGTCCTGGCTGGCTTGACCAGTCAGTCCTTCCTAGAAAGTTGTATATTCAAAAGTGAGGAAAGAGAGTTCCCTCTTCCCTCTGGATTTACAAGACTGAGAAGATGTGAGCCTGGAGCTACCATGAACAGGAACCCTGTCTGCAGTAAAAAACAATAAGACCCTGCATCACAGGGGTACCAGAAGAAGAAGAGAGAAAGCAAGGAATTGAAAACCTATTTGAAGAAATAATGATGGAAAACTTCCCTAACCTGCTGTGGGGGCAGAGCCCCAGAAAGTAGTTTCCAGGCTCTCGGCCTCACATAGAAAGGTGTTGGCTCAGGTAGTAAATGGCCAACTGTGATTGGATGGCCATCAGCTGTGGCTAGTTGGCCGTCAGCTGTAACCAGTGAGCCATTGGCCACTAATATAACTGCTGTGGCTACGCTAGCAGAGGGAAAGAGAGAGAGAAAGAATGGGGGCTAGCAAGAAGATGGTGGCTGGGCTGGCAAGCGTGGATGGCGGTTTGAGGACAGTGTGGATCCAGCCTCCAGTGAGAGTATAGCGCCGCCAGAGATAATATAGTGGTATGACTCCCCTACCTATGGCTCCGTGGGTGTTCCTTTTTGGCCTCACCATATCCTGCGTTCTTGTGTGGGGAGCGGGAGCAGAGACCCCACCGGACGCCCTGCATGACACCTGCTGAATGAAATAGATATACAAGCCCAGGAAGTGCTGAGAGTCCCAAATAAGACAAACCCAAACAGACCCACACCAAGACACATCATAATTAAAATGCCAAATGTTAAAGACAAAGAGAATTTTAAAAGCAGCATGGGAAAACCAGTTTGTTATGTACAAGGGAACTCCCATTAGATTGTCAGCAGATTCCTCAACAGAAACTTTGCAGGCCAGAAGGGATTGGCAGGAAATATTCAAAGTGATGTAAAGCAAGGACCTACAACCAAGATTACTCTACCCAGCAAAGCTATCTTAGAATTGAAGGATAAAGAGCTTCCCAGGCAAGAAAAAGCTAAAGGAGTTCATCACCACCAAACCAGTATTACAAGGAATGTTAAGGAAGGAGCAGGAGGAGGAAGAGGAGAAGGAGAAGAAGGAGAAGGCAAGGGAGAAAAGATTGAAAATAATAATAAAATAGCAATACCTACATATCTATCAACAATTACTTTAAGTGTAAATGGATTAAATGCTGTAATCAAAAGACATAGAGTGGCTGAATGGATAAGACAACAATGCTGCTTACAAGAGACTCACTTCAGATCAAAAGATACACACAGACTGACAGTAAAGGGATGGAAAAAGATATTTCATGAAATTGAAACAAACAGAAAAGCTAGTTTAGCAAAACTTATACTAGACAAAGTAGACTTTAAAACAAAGGCTATAACAACAGACAATGAAGGACCCAGTAATCCCATTTCTGGGTGTTTATCTGAAGAAACCCAAAACACTACTTAGAGGGGTCATATGCATCCATATGTTCATTTCAGCATTATTTACAATAGCTAAGAGATGGAGGCAACCTGGTTGTCCATCAATGGAGGAATGGATAAAGAAGAGATGGTACATATATACAATGGAATATTACTCTACCATAAAAATGAATGAAATCTTGCCATCTGTAACAACATGGATGGACTTAGAGAATATTGTACTAAATTGAGCAAGTAAAACAAAGACAAATGCCATATGATTTCACTTATATGTGGAATCTAAAGAACAAAATAAATGAACAAACAAAGCAGAAACTTATAGATTCAGAGAAAAAACTGATGGTTACCAGATGAAGGAGACTTGGGGGGAATAGTGAAAAAGGCTAAGAAGTACAAATTGGTAGTTACAGAATAGTCAAGGTGGTTGTAAAGTATAGCATAGGGAATATAGTCAATAATATTTTAACAACTATGCATGGTGTCAGATGGGTACGAAATTAATCAGGGTGATCACTTCGTAAGTTATATAAATATATTTACCCAGTATCTTGTACATGTGAAACTAATATAGTATCATGTGTCAACTAACTGAAAAAAAAAGTTATTTGAAAAAAGAAGAGAATAAGACCACAAATAGAGAAGGACAGAGATATGTGAACGAGGGATTATGGGGAGAGATGGGGAGAAAAATGTAAATATCATTTAAGACCCTGGATACTCTTTTCTCCTGCCTATTAATATAAACCAAAAAATTCCTTATGTTGATTTGATTTGAGTTCCCATTACTGACAATCAAAAGAGAGCTAATTGCTGCTCTTACAAATTAGTTCCACTTTATCCAATCTGACTTCACAGTTTTTACCTCATTCAATCTTTTTGAAGTCCACCTCTCTGTTAGCTCCGTTCTCTTTCTTACTATATTCTCTTAGCTTTTATCCCATCTCTCTGGCTGTACCATTTTGGTCTCCTGCTGACACTGCCTTCTGGATTTTCACACTATGCCTTTCTTCCTGTGAAATAGCATTAAAACCCACTGCTTCAAAAACCACTTCTACTCTATTTATTCTATATGAGAAAGCCCACAAACACCACAAGCCCAAAGTGGTTACAGAAAACCTATTGTCTTGGACATCAAACCTGCTCCTCCTGCTACTATATTCTGCATCTCAACCAGTAAACCCATTATCCAGCCAAAAGGCCAAACCAGCACCCAGTCCTCCTACGCTATCTTCTCTCTCCCTCCACAGTCTATCAATCATTAGATCATATAGATTTCACTACGTATCCTTCAAAGTCATCCCTACATTTTACCTCAACATGCCCTCCCTACCTGAAACTATCTAGTCTGTGATAGTACTATTACCTCCCAGTGAGTCATCTTACCTCCAGGTCTGTCCCTATGTAATATATGCTTCCCAACTATTGCCAGAAGGATCTTCCTACAAAGCAAATATGATCATTTCACTCCTCTCCTAAACTTGCTTCAGGAGATGGCTCCCCACAGTTTTTAGAGTAAAGTTCTAACGCCTTTGTTTAGTACACACAGCCCTTCATCAGTGACCAAATATTTATTTTAAACACTGTCCCACGTGCTGTGGTAGATGCTATACTTGCAAAAAACAAAACAAAAGTCATAGTTTCTGCCTAAAAGAGCTACTAGATGGGCTTCTGTGCATATAGGTTTTAAGTTCTCTGGAGAAAGTTACCAAACAATAAAAACTTGATGAAAATTTACAACACAAATGCTGTGATTCAGGCTTTCTTCACCTTTTCTGATTCTAGGAAAAGAACAACATCAAATACATGATCCAAGAGACCCCAACCTGCATTATTTGTCTACTGCAAGCCCACTCTTACTTTTAGCCATTTTGTTTGAACTGTGATGAGGCTTTTCTAGAAAACATTAAAGGAGGCTTCAGCCACAGGAGCGTCTTTTTTGCATCTCCTATAGCTACTGATTGATATTAGCACTCAAGGAGCCTTGAACACCACAGCCCTGCACTCCTTACCTTGAGGAAGAGTGCATTGTCTCTGCATCCACATAAATTCACCTGTGGGTCACATAGCCATCCTGTGTTCTCTAAACACAAAATAAAAGATGCTCTATATTACTTGGTTTCTAATAACGTGCCACAGACTTTGATGCAATATTATGAGGTTACAGTATCTAATTGGTTCAGTGCATGCTTCCCGTCTACTCCTATAATAAAGGGTACATTAGGCTGCTTTATGTGTATGGTTTGACTTTGAATAAGAACAGGAGCTCTCATTTTAAAACTAGGAATTATATCAGAGGGAACAATCCTTCACCTGATGACCTAACGGGTTTTTTTCCTTCTAATTTTCATGAGTCTAGATGCATCTTTTGTAAGGAAAAAATGCTTTCTGGCTGTTAATTTGACAGCTGGAAATTTTTGTTCTGGTTCACCTGTACTTTCATCATGGATTTCAGCTTGTGAGGAGGGGGTCGTTGCCTCAGAGAAACTACTTTTGAAAGCTGGCTATTAAGGGTCTGAGGGTGACTCGTGACACAGGTAGGTACGCATTAAGCAGGTTGTTAAATAGGAAAAGAAAAAAGTGGTTTGATATATTTCCTTCCCCCTGTTGAAGTATTAACCCAAAAAGGGCTTCTTAGGTGCTAGTGTGATTCTATTTCTTTATCTGGGTACTGGTTACTAGGTGTATAAATTTGAATAAATTCATTGAGCTATATATGAAGGATTTTTGCAATTTCCTATGTGTATGATATACTTTAATGAGAAGTTTTCTTAAATACGCTGCAACATTCCCTTCCTACCTGGTGGATAGACATACATGCATACACACACACACACACACACACACACACACACGCATACCACTAGTCTGTGCTCTGTGCTTTCTCTATCAAAGCACTAGTAACACATTGTTATTGTGTTTTATTAGCAATCTTTCCTAATAGTGTAAGGTGTTCGTTCAGTAAAATTCACAGAAATCTTTAAAATGTGACCAAGAGAAGCATTCTAAATGGTCTAAAATTTGTGCAGTGTAAACGAAACACAATTTTAAATCTTTATGTTAAACTCAAAGTAACAGTGAAACTTAAATTATGCAATATCAGGTTAGCCCATTATTAGAGTAATTCCATCCTATCACCTTCCCTCCCCTCAGACTATGTGGGTTGGTTTCTGCCTCCAGCCAGCTCTGTGTAATTCCAACATTCTGGGGTTGGAATGTGGTTTACATTTTTATATCACCTTTGGTTCAGAATTCTTATGTCTGAATTAGTTCAGTTTGTAGATCATTTTTCATCGTGTACCTTAGACTTGGGCCAGATTTTCCTTGATTTCCCCACTGATGTCTGCCTCTTATAGAAGGGAGGAAGGAGCTTTATATCTCTCTGTTGCTTCTTACCTTTTTACCCTCAGGGATTTTCCTTCTCCCATTTCCTCTTCCCCTTTTTATTGGTCTCCACAAGGAATTAATTTCCCATTACCCTTTCCTGTAAAACAATTTAGACCACTGCCTCCTACTGGCTCAGGGCTTCCATTGACTTATTCTCAACGTACTCTGTAAATAACGGACCATTTTCTCCAAGGCTTCTAGCACTAAGCTCTACTACCAGTCTCAAAAATTACAAAGCTGAAGCCAGAGATCTGAGTCAGAGGTAAATGAAAAATACTGAGAAGCCACTCCTCCCCATCCCTTCCCCTAGTTACCTAGAAAGGTTGTGAGGGGGCACAGTCCCCTCTATCATGCTTGGGATGGGTGTCAGATAATTTCCAAGGGAGAAAGGAACAATATATTTCCCCACTAGATAAACTGTGCAGCTTCCCCCAATTTTGAAAGCACACGCTGTTAAAGTCAATTTTGGTTTTAAATAACACATTTTTGTCCTCTTTGTTTCACATCCATCATCTGAACTACACCAGGACACATGTAATAAAGAAATCTATGCTAATTATTCATCAGGACACATTTGTATTGTATTCTAATGTAACTCGCACTTGTGGATTTCAAAGAGCTTCCCCAGATTTAATTAATCCTTAGCTTTGCTAATGAAAAGCATTGCTTCCACCCAACGTGAGTTTGGGTTTTTAATCTGTTCCTTAAGGTCACTTCATTTGTCTTGAAACTATACATTTATAATTTAACATTTCAGATCTTTCACATTCCCTATTAAGCAATTATTTTGATTACTTCATTATCTTTCATTTTTTTTCCTAGACTACTTAGGTTGGTTTCTGCTTACTGCTAGCCAAGTGTAATTCGAACATTCTCTCTCACTCCCTTTATTAGCATGATTTGCATTAGCAAGGGATTCATTTTCATTCTGAAGACGGAAAACAATTTCATTATCTGATAAAAATTATCTTCTCGTATGCTATAAGAAGCAATTCTCCTCATTTATGGTCTCATTAGGCATTTCATCTACCCAATATATCTTCTCAATTTTTCCTCTTTCCGGAAGTAATCATTCCTGTGGTTCAACTAACAACGGTCTTGGGTTAGTGATTTTCATTTTTCCCTTCCTTCCCTGTTTTATTCTTTCTTTTCCTAATATAGTAGTTGCATCATCTCCTCTGTAAAACTTTTTAATTGCTTCTTTCCCTAAATATTTTGTTCAAGTTTTGTTCTAACACCCACACTGTTGTATCGTGAATTTTAAGTTTACATTTCTATTGTCTTTAATACAGTATGATCCTCTGTGCTGGGCCACAGTTTGTAGATCTTTACGTTTTCAGAGACTGGAACCATGTCTAGTGTATGGCAATGATTTTTTAAAAAATGCATATTAAAGTAATGACAAACTAAGTACATGTGCATATTCATTTTTACTTTGAAAATTTATACTTTCCAAATGCAGGAGCGAATGGAAAAGCCAAAGCAACTTGATAAGGAGATAGATCAGTTGCTCAAACTGAGGCCAACCTGGAGAGATATACAGATCTGAAAGTAACAGGAAGTAGTTAATCTCTTCCGGTGGGAGCTAAAGCTTGAGGCTACAAGAGGCCGGTTGAGTAAGAGTAAAAAATCAAAGTAGTATCTGCAGTATCTGGGTACATCACAAAGGACCAGATGTGGCAAGATCCACATCAGACCCAGAGCTTTCTCAGCCAGCAAGATATTGAATCATGACCATTTCTCCTCACTAAATATTCAAAAGCTAAAGACAGTGCTAAAAAAATTCCTCAGTCTGAAGTTGCATTCTTGATTTATTTCTCAGTTTTATTCATCCCTCAAAGAGAGGAAAAAAAGTAATCACAATACTTCCTTTTCATCATACGCATGTTAGAAAGATAAGGAATGCTGAAGCATCATCCTGTGGCATTAAGTTCAATTCCATGGCAAAGCCAAAGTGCCTGCTGCTTGGAGCTGGGGTTATTTTCAGGAAGTGGAATTTTGATTATGTTAAGTTGAAAATGGTATTAAACCTTTAAATGGAAATGTTAAACAGGCAAGTGGCTATAGGAGTTTGGAGATAGGGGAGCAGTCTGGGTCAGAGACAAAAATTTGAAAGATTTTAGCACATAAATGGTACTGATATGGTCATCTTGAGAGTGAGTGTGGTGAAGAGAAAAGGGAGCACATGGCAGGAAGAGATTTTTGCTTACAACTTTGGTTAGACAGTCTTCTAAGTCAGGGGTCAGCATTTCTGACCTGGAGGTCAAAACTGGCCCTCTCTGCCTGGTTTTGTTCAGTCCTTGAGGGAGTATGGTTTTACATTTTAAAATGATTAGGGAAAAAAATCCAAAGAAGAAAGAATATTTCACGACACATGAAAATTATACAAAATTCAATCGATAAAGTTTTACTGTAACACCGCCATGCTCATTTGTTTACAGATTGTCTATGGCTGCTTTTGCACCTCAACAACAGAGCTGACTAGTTGCAACAGAGACACAAAGCCTACAATATTGACTGTGTTGCTCTTTATAGATCCAGTACTCGGGGTGTTGTGTGAGCATGTGAGTCCCGGAACAGCTACTGCTATTACTACTATGAGGGGAAACCATTCTGAATGTGAGCTGTCACAGGGAAGGAGGCTGCTGAGATACGTGCTGAGGAATGGAACCCGAGCCCAGAAATGTTCATGAACCTCTCAGGTGAATCAAACCTGAAGCCCACTTTACCTCTACTTTTCAGTTACATGAGCGAATAAATTCCCTTTATTGGGTGATCCAGTCAGAGTAGATTTTCTATTAAACAAAAACAAGATTCTTAACCAATACAGTTATAAGATCCAGATGGAATCTCAGTCCTTTTTGCCCGTAATATACCCAAACTTGCTCAAATCTCCCATTTTATATCTATACTGCTCCAGAGCCATTCTCATGATTTCTACAAATTCCCAAACACTTCCTAGGTATAACAGGATACCACAGACTGGCTGGCTTAAACAACAAACATTTACTTCTCATAGTTCTCAAGGATGGGAAGTCCAAGATCAAGGTGCTGGCCAATTCAGTGTCTGGTGAGAGCCCTTCTTTCAGTTTGAACACAGTTGCTTTCCTGTTGTACCTTCATGGTGAAGAGAAAGAGGTAGCTTTTTGGTCTCTTATAAGGGCATTAATCCCATTGCGAGGACCCCAGCCTCATGACTTCATCTAAACCTAATTACATTCCAAAGGTCTTATCACATTGGGAGTTAAAGTATCAACGTACAAATTCTGGGGGACAATCAGTCCATAGCAATTACGTTCTCATGGCTCTTGCTTTGTGAATATCATGCCCATGACATATGCCATGTAATTTTCACCCATTCTCTCTCATCGTAAGTTTCCCAATGACTTTTCATTTTTTCATATGCTATCTGTATATCTTTGGTAAATGTTGATATGCTTTGCCTGCTTTTTAAAAATGAATGTTGACTATTTCCATTTTCATTAACAAATAAGGAGATAGTGAAACAATAAATAAAGAATTATGTTGGAACTTCAAAAAAAACAAACTCACACACACTTTATGAAATGCTCCATTTTACCTCTAGCAGTAACCCATGTCTTGAAATATACTTGGTATTAATATAGTCTCACCAGTTTTCTTATGTTCAGTGTTTGTATGGTATACATTGCTCCATCCTTTTCTTCTGTGGTGCTTAATTCGATGGTAAGTTCATCCAATGAATTTTTTTTTATCTCAGATATTATACTTTTTAGTTCTAGGCTTTCCATTTGGTTATTTTTTCTAGTTTCCATATCTTTCCTGATATTTCTTTTCATCCATTATATCAGTTTTTTTTTCAATAGATTCATTTACACGTGTATCATGGTTATTTTAATGTCTTCATCTGCTAATTATAACAACTGGGACTTTGGTAGATCCTTTTGACTGTTTTTCTCGATTGAGGACCACATTTTCCTGCTTCTTTGTATATATAGTAATTTTCCATTATATACTGTACATTGTGGGCAATATGTCATAGATGATAATATTATCTTTCTCCAAAGAGTGTTTGTTGAGTTTTGTTCTAATGGACTATTCAATTGCTGACAAATTGCCTTGATGTTGTGGAAGCTTGACAGAATGGGTTCTTGTTGTTTTGCCCTTAGGCTTCAGTTGTAGTCCTTTGTCCTGGCATCTTATTCCTAAAGGTGGTTCTCTTAGGGTTTCAATGAAAAGCACAAAATGTTTAGTAAGTCCCTTGTACTTGGCTGGACTTGAACTCCAAAATTTGTCTCTGGCACCAAGTATCTGCTGAAATCACTGCTCAGCTCATTTAACCTTCCAGCTGTTACGTTCACTGACATCCCCTCATCAGGTGCAAGTGCAGTTTGGTGGGCAGCCAACAATTCGAGGAGAATTAGTGCACAGATCTGGGGGTTCCTGGCTCTGTTTCTCTTTTTTTTTTTTTGGAATATTCTTCTTTAATTTCCTGCTACTCTGACCTCTGAACCCTCGTTCCAGTCAGTCAGCCTCTTCCTGAATGAGCTCTAAGGTACTTTACATGATGAGAAGTGCCTTCAGGACAAAGGCTGTGTAGATGTGGATCTCACCTGGTTTATTTCCCTGATTTCAAGGATCATGTCCCCTTCAGTTTCTGCATATTTTCAGCTATTCTCCCGGTGCTTATACAGTTATTTTACTTCTGATTTTTTAATTGCTCATTCTGTTTTTCAGTCCAAAGTTTAAAATTATGATTAGCAGATTACAGGTAGTTCAATAAAAGTTCACAGGAGTGAACTCCTCTTACAAAAAGCAAGCAAGCAAACAAACAACAAACAAAAACCCTCTAGTCCTTCCAGGCAAAACTGAACTTTCCTGAAAGGTGTATGCAATAATAGAAGATGTAATAATAGTAAGAGATAACTATATTGAGCGTCCAGCATCTGCTAGCCACTGTTCCAGGTACTTTACCTATCACCATTCACTGATGAGAAAACTGAAGCTTAAGAAATTTGCCCAAGTTCATATAGGTAGTAAGTAAGAAAACTAGGACTCCAACCCACATGGCCTGATGTCATTGCTGGCTCTCTTTACCACTAGACCATGATGTTATTTAAGTGCAGGCTGTTTCTTGATGGAGACACTTTAGAGGGGATTTAAGCTTGTAGTAGAGTACTGAAATGAATAACCTTTATCATCCTTTTAAACCTGTGAATTCATCATCCTATAAAAATCAGCCCAAAATATAATTTTTATGTTAGAAAAATTATTTTCCCTCAATCAAAAATCCAGAAAATGTACACATCAAAAATATTTTTATGTATACTCAACTCCTGCAAAATCGTTTCCCTTTACTTTAGAATTTGACTTACAGCATCTCAAGCAGAACTATATTGTATTTGTGGTTACCTGAATTGGTGCAGTGTTGGCTGTACACTGTGTTCATTTCGAATGCAGGGTCAAGATTGATAAGCCAACTTACTTCAAGTCATTCAAAGCATCAGCGTTGATAAACCAACTTACTTCAAGCAATTCCAAGGCATTAGCCTTTGAAGTTTTGAAAACAGTCATTTTTTCACACCACCCCAAAAACATTTGAAAAATATTTTAACCAGTGAAATTGTTCTAAGAAAAAAAGCCACATGCCAGTATTTTTCCTCAAAAAAATGAAACTGTTTTTAAGATCAATAGTAAAAATATCCCTTTCCTTGATATCTTTCCCCTGCTACATGACTCCCAAATTGTTTTAAACTCATTAATGAGCAATGGATATTATTTTGCAAAAATAAAATAAACGAAAACCCTTGAAAGAAAGTCTACAAACTACAAATCCCTTGAAAGTCTACATACGATCCCTGAAATGATCTATGAAATGGGCTGCTGTTGAAGACACAGTTCATTGAGAATATCCTCTCATAAAGACCCACGGGAAAAACTGCTTTCTGGAATTTGTACGAAGAATACCAGTATTTCTAAGTTTGTGATGTGTTTTTCCCTCACAACACTGTTGATCTTGTAATGCGTTGTATATACTTATCAATGCAAGGTGCAGAAAAGCATGCAGCCACATCAGCGGCTGACCCCTACGAAATGTAAAGGTTGTAATAGCATCTTTTTTGAAGGAATTAACTCCAGGATCCATCTTTCTTCCAGACCTTTATTTGTTTTCTTTGCCTCCTTTTTCTTATCTGGTTTTAATTAATCTTATCTTTGTTCTGAATGCATGCTTGTAAGCCACCTTAAATCCCTTTTTTGAGCAAGTCTGAACACAACTAACTAAAGGGTCTAGAATCAACTACCACAGTTTTAAAAATAAGGACCATTGAAATTGAGAGGCAAATGAAAACCTGAAAAAACATTTTACAACACATTTGAAAAGGGTTAATAGCTTTGAAAGTGAGGGATTTTGGAAATCAACAAGAAAAAGATAGGTACGAGTAAACCTCCAAGTAAAATACTGAGCAAAGGTCCTGAAGAAGCATGAAATAGAAAAAAATGCAATGGACCAATAACAAAAGTGAAAAACATTCAATCTCAGAGGTAGTCAAAAAAATGCAAATCAAAATTTAATGAGAAACTTCTGCACAAAATGGGAAAAGAAATTAATCTATTTCCTTGCAATCCATCTACCTTACTGCCTGACCTCAAGGAGGGGCACAGACATACCAATAAGCGTGTATAAAATAGAGTGGGCATGCCAGGAGCATGTATGTTACATGGAGGCATCAGGGAGAAGTGATAAAGACAGGTCCATGGTAGGCGAGATGCCTGCGCTGACCCTGGAATGAAGAGCTGGCATCATTAGATGTTCTTTTTTTGGAGGAAGGGACTGCCTAAGTGGCATTCCTCGTGTGCGAAGTCTCTGGCTTATAGTGGGCAGCTGACTAATTTTTTTTTTTAATAAAAAGAGTGACAAAGGACATTTTTGCCAGGAAGCAAAGGCACAGAGTAATGAATGAACTCTACCTAATGAACAAATGTACGCATGAATGAATGAGCTAAGTTTGACAGGGAAATACTAATATATTTATGAAAGAGAGATTAAATGACAGCCTCCAAAGGACAAAGTGAAGATTTGATTTATTTTTTTCCCTCGTATGGATCACTACCATACATTTATTACTAGGAAGAACTCTGGACACTTCTTGGGATAAATGACATCGTCATTTTTCATTTTTTAAAATTGCCTTGGGTGAACCAAATCACAAGGTCTAAAGACTCCCAACTCAGGCATTTTCCCAGCCAATAGGCTCTGGAAAGGTCCATCTGTGCTACACCTTAGGGAATGTGAATAGTTTCTTCAAATCTCAATATTTTTCAGTCTGAAGACTGTTTTTCCTCCCCGTCTATTAGGGAAGATAAGTAGATATGCTATAGGAAATATACTTAAATGTCAATCTTGGTTGTTTCACAGTGGTATACTCCTGGCTAACTTTTATTTTCTACTTTATGCCTTTCAATATTTTGCAAATTTTCTGCATTAGTCTTGAATTGCTTTTATAATGACGAGAAAAGAGATCAGTTCAAAAACTTCTTTTGACTTTTGTAGGGCAGAATTAAGTTATGAAAGTTGTGAAACTACTTAGAAATCTCCAAATTACTTAGAAATCTACTAAGCTTTCACATTGTGGAAAATTTAAAGGGAAGGTTCAGGGTGATTTGTACTTGGGCAGAATGTGGTTATAGACCTGTTCCATTCTAAGCTATTAAATACAAAACATATAAATGTTATCTTAAATATCAAACAGGACCAAAGGCAATTTAATAGCAATTAATTCTGTGTTATCTCTAAAGCTCCAGTTGAAAATGTCCTTGTTGCAATGAAATTCCTATGCCTCTTAACCCAGTATTTTAACTAATGAATTTAATTATGAAGAAACTGCTGTCACTAACGCCTTCTTCTTAATCATGCCTGTTTTTATGACAAAAAAAAAAATAGTATGTTGCCATGGAAATTTTAGTGTCAATGTTGCAAGCTCCACTGAAGTGTAAAGCAAAAATAGAAAATGTGTTTTGGCAAAGAGAAACTTCTTAATGTATTTTTTAAAAACATTTAAATTATGGATGGTAGGTGGATTTTTACAAGTGAACCTCATTTCACATAACAAGCAGTCATGTAAAAAGTTCTGCCTATATCTAATTTCAGAAAATCAAATAATTTAAATTATAACTAGGGAACTTACAATTGATAGGAATCATACAGGGAATCTGCCTCAATTTAATTAAACATTTATTGAGGCTCTCCTATCTTATATTAAAAATTAATATTTTCATAGATTGAGTTTTCTAAAATTGGGTACATGTATAGTTTGACATTAATTTCAAAATGATTTTTAGTTGTCATTAAAACCCCAAATAATGAACCAGATGTGATCTACTCAGTTACAGTTATATAATGAGACCAGAGTCACAGCTCACATTTAACGGTGATTTCCTGATAGGTGAGCTCATAGCCATAGGAAGCATGATGGCCAACAAGATGAGGAAGGTAAATGGTATGTTTGTTTTTCATTTACGAAATATGTCATGTGTGTAAAAAAAGAGACCAGTATAACAAACCCCAAGCTTAAAAAAGAAAATTTTACAAAGACAAATGGAATCTATTCAGCATTTTTCCTAGACCACATTCCCCTTCCTTCATCCAGTGGGTGACCACAACCTGGTTTGGGTGTTGACCATTAACCTGTGTTAACAAGATGTTTTTAACACATACTTATACATCCACCAATATTTATGTTATTTTACCTGTTTTTAAAATTTTATATAAATGGTATCATCCTATATGTACCCTTCTGCAACACTTCATTTTTTTTCTTTTGTTCAATCTGCTTTTGAAGTGTATCCAGATTGTCTCTGATACATGATAAATGATAATTAATTCATTTATAACTGCTCTTTAGTAGTCTGTTATTCATTCATTTGTAACTTCTGTATAATATTCTACTGTATGATCACACCATTCTATATTTATCCATTCTCCACCTGAGGCATGTTTAGTAGATTTCCATTATTTTTTGCTATTATAATCAATGCATCAGTGAACATTTTTTCCCAAGTTTCCTTGGGCACGTGGGTAGCAGCTTCTTTGGGGATATACTACAAGCATTTCAAATGTGAGAAAATGAGAAAGAGTGGTTAAACAGTGGCCTTCCGGGTCCATTGTTTTCTCCCCTAATCTAAGTTAGGGGCTTGTCCAATCCTATGCACACATAGATAAATAAGTTAAAAATAACACTTTATTTTTATGGATTGAAGATGTCTGTGACAACATTATGTATATTTCATCTAAGTCTCCAGATGTGGACACCCAGTAGATTCCAAGATACATTAGCAAACAACAATGTACCCAATCTCAAGCTAAATGAGACCCAAAAGGATGTGGGGCAGGCTCACACACTTGTGACAACCTTCAGCTGAAGATGTAAGACTGTGCTGTGAAAATATACCTACAAAACTATATGCCAAAGGGCACTGGTAAGAGCCAAATGAGCAGGCATCAGAAAGTGCTTTAGGAGTTCTGGGAGCCCTAGCCTGTCATTTGAACTAGGATGGAGACATTTATATATGGTTTTCTGGACAGGGAAGGAAGAGCAATGCAGACCAGAAGCAGAAACCAAGTTTCCAGGACACCCAGAGATGTACCATTTTTTTCCCTACAATTCAATGAAGAAGAACAGGTAACTGGGGTGGGAAATGTGTAAAATGTCTGTACCAGAAGTGAACTGAGACCACTGCATTTAAGCCTCTGAATTGCCTGCAGGTGGTCAATTTCTAAAGCAATCTCTTGAAGATTGATGCAGAGAAAGATAAGGGAAGCACTGGGGTTTTGTTAACCCATCACTTAGCTGCTGCGCTGGCTCCTACTCCCTGGCTCTCCACTTCCCTCCCCTCTCTTTCTGCTTTCCTTCTTCCCTTTTCAGTTTGCCTCCTGTCATTCTGTGTTATAATTAAAACAAATAGAAAACTTTGCAGGTGTCTGCTATAAAGCATTTGCAGACACTGTACCTTGCATGGAAAAAAAAAAAAAGCAGCTGGAAATTGTGTAATTTCGTCTTTAGGAAAAAACCTGAAAGACATTTCTGGAAATAAACACATCTTTCATTCTGGTAGATTTAGAATTTTCTTTTTGTTTGTTCTTCAGCTCAGTTTCTCACCATTTCCTCGCTGCCTTGCACAGAAAGTTTCAGCTCTAACTAGTGAGTGTTCCTATTTTAGAAGAGATGGGAGATTTTTGGAATGATGGCTTAAAATGGGAAACTGTGACTGCAGGGTCTGGTGCAGTTTTACGAGTAGATAGCATTTTTCTCAGTCCAAACAACATCTAAGAATAACAGAATTTGTAAGTTACTAAAGGGGAGAGAAGGTAAAAATGTGCTGAAACACTATCTGTAATAGTTGAAAGGGACTTTCATTTCCCCAGAGAAAAACAATATACTGGTACAGATAACATTGGGGACACTCTCATGCTTTCTTGGGACATCCATTCAGTTCTACCGGTCATTTAAAAAAAAAAAAAAAATACCTGCTCCTATGGCAGACCATGTTGTTCCCATTTTAGCTTGAGGCTCAGCTATGTCTTCCTCTCCCTCGACTTTCAAATTTCTCAGAGCCGTGGAGAGGGCATGAGGGCTGTGGAAGCCAGTTGAGCAATGAAGAGCTCAGATTCTCCAGTCAGACTGAGCTGAAATTTAAATCCTATCTCTACCTCTGACTGTGATCACCAGGTAAATTACCTAACCAGCCTTATGCTTGATTCCTCATATGTAACATGGGGTCAGCCATCCTACGTCCATCATGGCTGTAATGCTTGTGAGGATAGAAGGTACAATGCCTAGCATGGTAAATGCTCCAGAAAGGGTAGATAATAATGGTAGTGGTAGGGATGGTGGAGGCGATACCTTTGCTTCTCTTCCTTTTAGAGCCCCAAAGTGTCATCTTGCCTGGGTCACATCCATCCATCCATCCATCCATCCATCCATCCATCCATCCATCCATTCACTCATTTGACAAACATTATAGACTTCTATTATCTGCCAGGCATTGTTTTAGGGTTCTATGAAACACTACATGCCTTTATATCCTAATATTTAAAATAAAGAAAAATAAATAGCAATGAGCAACAAGTAAAAACTTAATAGTGACGAAGAATGAAAGACATGGATATACATCTTCAGGAAATTAACATCAGGTTGCAGGATGTGACCTTGGTTATTAGTTATGCTATATTCCTACACCTTTATTAAATGTGAACTGCCTTTGGCTGTGCCTTTTTGCCCTGTTTGCTAAACTTGGTGTCGTGCAGGGTGACAGGCAGGGTCTCTAGTCCCACTCCCCACATAAGATCGCAGGACATGGTGAGGCAAAAAAGGAACACCCACGGAGTCATAGGTAGGGGAGTCATACCACTATATTCTCGCTGGCGGCTGGGTTGGAGAAACAGGAAACAGGAGCCACACTGTTCGCAATCCTCACTGCGCTGCTTGCAGACTCAGCCACCACCTTCTTGCTAGCCCCCCATTTTCTGCTAGGGTAGCCACGGCAGCTATATTAGTGGCCAATGGCTCACTGGTTACAGCTGACGGCCAACTAGCCACAGCTGATGGCCATCCAATCACAGTTGATAGCCATTTACTACCTGAGTGAGCACCTTTCTATGTGAGGCCGAGAGCCTGGAAACTGCTTTCTGGGGCTCTGTCCCCACCCTTGGCATAATAAATTAAACTTCCCCTAGGAGAAACACTTTATCCCAGCAAGAAATTTATAAATTGCAGCCCCTGGCCAAAGATGTGGAAACCTTCATCACATTACAGCCAACACCCAAACTGTATTTCATAAGAGGAGACAGTCTTCAGACTTTTTGCTTTTTTTTAATTCGGTGGAAAATATTTTGTTCCTTTCTCTTTCATTTTCACTAAAACATAGTTTCCTACTGGTCTTCTTGCCTTTGTTTCCTCCCTTGCCATTGTACACTGCATACTTATCATCCCTGAGAGCCAGGTCATCATTCATTTCATTCAGTCATTCATTCCCTATTACTCACTCAATATTTATTGAATGTCTACTAGTGCCTGGAATTTGCCACTCTTCTCCTTAATCACCAGTAATTGTACCCTATCATACATTGAATGAGGCCCATAGTCTTCGCTCTAGTTTCACCCTTAGAGTTTACTTTATTTTCTATTACTGTGTTTCCCCGAAAATAAGACCTAGCCGGATAATCAGCTCTAATGTGTCTTTTGAAACAAAAATTAACATAAGACCTGGTCTTATTTTACTATAAGACCAAGTCTATAATATAATATAATATAATATAATATAATATAATATAATATAATAATATAATATAACATAATTTAATATAATACCCAGTCTTATTTTACTATAAGACCCAGTCTAATATAACATAATACCGGGTCTTATATTAATTTTTGCTCCAAAAAACACATTAGAGCTGATTGTCCAGCTATGTCTTATTTCCGCAGAAACCAGCTATGACTGTCCACCCCAGATAGGTAGTAGCAAAGTCCTTTGCACATACATCATATCCATTTTCATTTTTATGCCTCTGTTCTTTTACGGCATCCTGCCTACCAGCAAATTTTCAACCATCAAAATACTTATCATTAAAAGTCTTGCTCAAGACTCATTTCCTTTATGTAGCATTCTAGGACAATTCTAGCCTGGCTGTTCCCATACTTTGAAACTTTCATGCTAAACAAAATGGGTCAGAAATGCATGATCCTCTTCCAATTTGGCAGGCAATGATAACTCTTAGCACGATGACTATCACTACCTCAGGTATTGTGTTAAGTACCTTCTTACATCATCTCACTTAATTTAATCCACACAGGCATCGTATTAATATTCCTATTTTACTGGTGAGGAAACGAAGACCTAGGCAACTTGTTACTTTCCCAAAGTAGAACTGGTAAGTGGTGAAGTTACTATTCAAATTCAGATCTATAAAATGTCATAGCTCATGCTCTAAAATTTTATGCAGTGTTGCCTCTTGGAAATGTAAAACATGAAAGGTCTAATTTGCTATAGATTTCTTCCCAAATCCCGTAGATAAACTTCCAAAGATGAACTTATCACGTGTTGAGATTTCATCCAGAGTTTCTCTTTCTTGACACTACGTACATTTTGGGCCAAATAATCCTTGGTTGTGGGGAGCTCTCTTGGGAATTGTAGGATATTTTATAGCATCCCTGTCTTCTACCTATTAGACGACTAGTTATATTAATAAAAACATCTTTGGAGAGGCAGCCGGATGGCTCAGTTGGTTAGAGCGCAAGCTCTGAGCAACAGGGTTTCCGGTTCGATTCCCACATGGGCCAGTGGGCTGTGCCCTCCACAACTGGATTGAAGACAACAAGCTGGCGCTGAGCTTCTGGAGGGGCAGCTGGATGGCTCAGTTGGCTAGCGTGTGAGCTCTCAACAAGGTTGGCAGTTCAATTCCCTCATGGAATGGTGGGCTGTGCCCCCTGCAACTAAGATTGAAGACAGCAACTGGACTGGAGCTGGGCTGTGCCCTCCACAGCTAGATTGAGGCACAATGACTTGGAGCTGATGGGCCCTGGAGAGCGTGCTGTCCCCCAATATTCCCCAATTAAAAAAAAAAAAAAATGTCTTCGGAGATTGCCAAATGTGACTCTAGAGGCAAAATTCCCTCCAGTTGAGAACCACTGGTTAATTCAATCTTGCTGTATGGACACATCTAAAGACAATCTAAACATAAACTATATAAACATGGGAATAGTTACACTGTGCATGAACATATTTCCTATGAATAGTTCTGTAAGATAGTCTTAATAAGCAACAGTACTGTCATTTAATTCAAATACAATTTAAAACATTACTAAAAACTATAATTTTTAAAGAAACTTTGTGTAGGAAAACAATTTTATTTTGTTTGTTGTAAGATGACAGTTCTTATTTCAAACCAAGAAAAACATTAAGATGTATAGGATGTTTAGGGAATAATCGACACAATCCAGTTGAAAAGGCTTCCTCCTGATACGATGCAACCATGAGCAAGATCAAACAGCTTCTCAAGATTGAATAGAGATGGCAGTGAGATATCAAATGGGACCTGATGAAAAAAGCATAATTGTGTTCATGAAATACATTGTGTCAAACTGTTGACTGAAGTAATGTTCTCAAAACACACAAATACCAATTCCATATAATTTTGTGCAAGATATGTAATTCTTGCCTAAGTTAAGACACAAAGTTTTTTATCCCTACACTGCTGAAATGTCACATATATCATTTTATATCCTATTAAGATTCGTATGTATGAGTCTATAAAAATGAGCCTATAAAACAGCAGATACTTCTAGAAATATGGATTATTTGTATTTACATAATCATTGTGCATGATTCTAAATGTGGGATTTTTGGCTCTGTTCCTAATGAAATGTTTTCCTCCATAACATACTGCCAGTTGACAAATCTCCCTCTCTCGTTTTGAGTTGAAGTCTGGCCACAAGCAAATTATGTTAGGAGCTTAATCTCTCTGAAAGAGGTACTGTGTTACCATGCTGAGCACTAGTGCAGCCAAAATCATCTGAGCAATCTGAAAAATAGGAAATAAGACTGCTTTTGTGATCATAGCACTGGTTATTTAATTGGGAGAAGGACAGGAAGGAGAGAACAAACATGAAGGAAAGGAAACAAACGTCTACTGTGGAACCCACCTCATGCACATTTCTGTGTTTCCCCGAAAATAAGACCTAGCCAGACAATCAGCTTTAACGCATCTTTTGGAACAAAAATCAATATAAGACCTGATATTATATATTATATTATATTACATTACATTATATTATATTACATTATAAAGACCTGGTCTTATATTATTGTAAAACAAGACTGGGTCTTATATTAATTTTTGTTCCAAAAGACACATTAGAGCTGATTGTCCGGCTAGGTCTTATTTTTGGGGAAACACGGTAGCTACTTGTGAAGGTAAATGAGCCAATGTCACGTAGAATGACCAGCATAAATTAAATCCTTGTGGGCCTGAATTATTAATTTCTTGTCTTATTAATTTCTTGTCTACTTATTAAATGAAACTTTTAGTCTCAAGAAAACAGTGAACCTAAAGATGGAGACTTGTTTTTATTTTTTTATTTTTACGTTATTGGATTAAAAAATGATAAAAGTATTTCAGTGTTTTTTTATAACTTCAAATAATAAAGAGGTGAATACATAAAAAATTAGTAATATCCCCTTTCTCACTTCCTGGAGTAATTAGTGGTACCCGTTTGAGGAGCTGTCTTCCAAAACTTTTAAATCCTCATACAGAAAAATATTCATGTGTGTTTTTTCTTTTCCTTTTCTGTTTTTCCTTTCTTTTTTTGAAAGAGTATAACTAGATTTCCATTATGTGCTTTTTCAGTTACCAATATGTAAGAGAAATCCCTCCTTAGTCAGTTCAGGGAGGCAGAATGACCAGTTAAGAGCATGCATTCTGGAATACGACACTCTGGTTCAAATTCAGACCTCACCACATACCAGCTATGTGAGTGAAGCTGAGTAAGATATTTGATCTGCTTGAACTTTAATTGCCTTTTCCATAAAATGGAAATAATAATAATTCCTATATAGTATTGTTACAAGGATGGGATGAGTTTATACACATATCATAGAATTGACTCTTGAACGATGTGGGAATTAGAGATAACTACTCCCCATGCAGTAGAAAATCCGCATATAACTTGTGACTCCCCTAAAATTTAACTACTAATAACCTACTATTGACTAGAAGCCTTACCAATAACATAAAAAGTTGATCAATTTTTTAATCAACATATAATATAAAAGTATGTTATATGCATTATATACATTATATGCATTATATTATTACAATAAAGTAAGAGAGAAAAAGCTATTAAGAAAATCATAAAGAAAAGAAAATACATTTACAGTACTGTACGGATTCGCACAGTTCAAACCTGTGTAGTTCAAGCGTCAACTGTACCTGGGACAGTGCTTAGCATAAACACCCAATCAAGGCTATGTATTATTATCATTAAATAAACACATTATTTTTAATGGCTACATAACAATGTGGGATTGAAGTATCCTAATTTATTCAGTCATTTGCCATGGAGGTTGTTTCTAGTTTTTGTACATGTTTATCTATTTACATATATCCTGGGTACAGGTGCTTTTATTTATGTATTACTGATTCCCCAAGGTGGCTGGTTTAGTCAAAGGGTGTTTACATTTTACTTTTTAACATTTCTTTCCAGATTACTTTCCAAATAAGTTGTGACAACACTTCAATGAGAAATATATGAGGGTTTTTCCATGCCTCAGGTGGCATATTTTTATGGAATGTAATAAACATTTTGGGGGACATTTAATGACTATTTTATTCAGAAAAGAATAATGGGAAACATTTTGGAGAGCTAATATTAACTGGTTTATGAATACATTGGAAATATATGTGATTACCATGATTATTTTGGTTATATCTCCTTGCTTTTTAACCACACTAAATATTCAGTCTATTATGTTTTGATGAAATATCTCACATCCAATAATATTCTTTAGTAGATGATTTTCAAAGAAGTATACAAAGAAGTAATAATTGACATTAAAATATCTGTGTTTTCTTTTGTGCTATATATCTGTTATTATGGAATTCTTCTTATGTTAAAGATAAGAATGGTTAAAAAAAAAAGCAAAGTGGCCAAGTAAGTTTTAGATACCATTAGAAGAGAAGTATCTTTGACATAATTTATATATTAGATACCAATAGACCACTTTGGCCTCTGACCCTGACAATGAAGTTGCAGAAACGAGTGACCATTTGTCAAAGGACGAAGCTCAATTGCTGAATTTATTTATGGAGGCCGCACGTAAAAGCTTCAGGTCAGGAAGATAAAATAAAAACAGTTGTCATTCAGGAGTTATTAACTCTTGTTCATTTTCTGGAGAACACAAATTACCCTAAAATATCAAAACTTACCTTTATGTTACCTCTCCCTTTCTAGACACCCAAGCTCTTCTGTGGACAAGTCAAATGCTTTTAATTTCAGCTAATTTTATCATGCTATAACACAGTAGTCTGTATTTTGCTATTGCTGTACACAAGTCTTTAACTAAACTTTTGATTGAAATATAACATACAGACAGAAAAAAGAGAAATCTCAAGTGTACAACTTGACAGTGTCTTTTCAAAATGAACACATCCTCACAACCATCACTCAAACCAAGAAAAAGAACACCATTAGCATCCACAAAGTCCCCTGGTGCTCCCTCCTAGTCACCGATCCTGCCCTCCTCCCACCAAAGCAACCACTGTTCTGGTTTCTATGCTTTTGTGCCAATATTTTAGTTTTACTTGGGGTGTGTGTGTGTGTGTGTGTGTGTGTGTGTGTTTTACTGTATTCCTTAACTGTATTTAAGTAGGATCATAAAATATGTACTCTTTAGAAGAGTACATAGTTTTTTTAGGTATATACATAAAAGTGGAACTTTTTTTAGGTATATACATTGATTATACATATATTTATCTTTAAGCTTATTCTACCAAAAAATTTTCTAAAATGATTGGCCAATTAATAGCCCTGCCAGCAAGATGTAAGGATGTCAGTTATTCTATATCTTCATACACTTTGGTCATTTTACTTTTTAATTTGAGCCATACTGTTGTATGTTTTGAAATATTCCTTCATGTTTCTCATGTCATGTCCCCGACACCTAATAATATTGAACGTGTTTATTAGTCTCTTTTTTGAAGTGCACATCTTTCGTCCAATTAATATTAAGCTGTCTTTTTCTTACTGATATACACAGGATTCCTAATACATTCTAGAAACCAGCCCTTTGTTGGGTATATGTAAATATTTTCTTCCACTCTGTGGTTTGCCACTTCACCCTCTTTAATAGTGTCTTAAAACATAGTCTAATTTATCTGTCTCTCACCTTATGATTGGCATTTTTTCATAGGTCCTATTATGAAAGCTCTGCCATTACCAGGGTCGTGAAGATAATCTCCTATAATTTCTTCTACAAGCTTTATTGTTTATCTTTCACATTTAGCTCTACAGTCAATTTGGAATAGACTTTGTATATATTGTGAGGTAGGGATCAAAGTGTATAGATGTCCAATTGGCCCTGGGCCAATTCTTTCCTCACTGTTCTGAAGAGTCACCTTTAACATAGACCATGGAACTGCATGTGTGTAGATCTCTTTCTGGACTCTCTTTTCTGTTCCATTGGTTTACACCTATACTTACTCCAATCTGACACTGTTATTCTAGCTCTTTAATAGACTTGAAAACTAGTAGCTTTCTTCTTTTTCTAGATGGTCTTGGCTCGTCTGGGTCCTGTGCATTTCCTTGTAAATTTTCTTATACTATTGTAAACAATAGCTTTTAAAATTTTTCATTTCTAATTGCTTTTTCTGCTATATAAAAACAAAATTTATATTTACATTGATATTGTATATAGCAACTTTTCTAAATTCACTTATTCATTCTAGGAGTTTATTTGAAGGCTATTTTGAATTTTTTATACTTGTGAATAATGAGAATTTATCCCTTGGCTTTCCCACAGTCATACCTTTTTATTTTTCTTCCTTTATTTAACTAAGAATCCCCATACAATGTTAATTAGAAGTGATAATAGGGTGTCATTCATTAATTACCTGACTTTTCAATTCAGGGAAAAAGAGAAGGTTTATTTAATGAACGGTAAATGTAAAATTGTCTACTACTAAAACTCGTCCTTTTATTCACTTACATCCTCCATTATTTTTGTGAATTTATTCCTAGGCATTTTATAGTTTTGTTATTGTTGTGAATGGAATTTAAAAGTTTCCATTTTAAATGACTCTTCTTAGTAGAGAGTTATTGATTTTTATATCAGCCACTTTATCAGATTCTCTTAATTTAATCATTTTTGAAACTCTTTTGTTGTGGTTATACAACTATATAATTTACAAATAAATATAATTTTGTTCATTATTTCTTTTTTTTCCTGTTAATTCTTGTTCATTATTTCTTAATATTTATGTACTGATTTTATTCTCTTGCCTTATTGCAGTAGCTAAATAAATGTCAAAGTAACATTAATTCACAGAAGTGCTATTGAGCCTTATTATTCCTAAAACTTCTACTTAAATTAGGAATAGAAGAGAACCACCTAAACAAGCTCCAGTTAATGTATGACACACATTTTACTAAACAGTAAAATAAAAAAGTCACTATCATCAAAATCATGAAGTCCAGCTTTAAAAAATATTGAGTTAGATGAACGTGCTAAGTTGACTTCACAGCCAAAGTATATCAATGCCACAAATATTGAGAGAATCTGAATGTGCTTTAGGAAATCAATGTCATACCTTCTTCTCAGAGAATTGAAGATTTAAAAAAAAAATTTACAAGATTTCAAGTAAAATGATGAGTTAACAGGTCAAGTATTTCTACATGTTTCTTGATCTGTATCTATTCTATCTTGATTTACCCGGACATTTAAGTGAGCCCACATAATTCTTTACAATATGAACACAACTATGAGGCTCAGAGACTTCAAGTGACTTGCCCAGGTCCCTGAGCTAGTTAGGGTGAGAACCAGGATTCACACCCAGGCAGACTGGTTCCTCAGAACATATTGCTCACCATTGTGCTGTATTGTTTCTTCTACTGCCCACAATCCTCTGAACTGCCTCCTGCCATGTCTGTCAATCATGACATGGCCCTGCTCCATGCAGCCTCTCCTCCCACACCCACCTGACTTTACTCAGTCTCCTCCTCCCATGGGCTTGGTGGTAATCTGGACAGTTTTCTAGCTCCAGCTTTTGGAAATTGTATGGAATATTCTAGGTCTTCTTCCATAGGGAATTTCTCAAGTAAAGTTAAGCTCAAGTGAAATCATTAAATTCCCTTCTTTGTCATTCCATAGAGATAAGATTGACAATCATATAATTACTGAGAAGTCCTCTATGTTTTGTAAATAACTTTAAGTCCAAATTGTCCCAGATAAGGTACCAGAAAATCCTTGTTCCTCTTCCTTTGTAGAGAGAAAGGAAGAAAAAGCTTGGCAGTAGATTGCAAATTAGTTCAAGTAGGTTATGCGTTAAGGAGCAATATTAAAGAAAAGGTGATGATTTTGCCTGCCTACAGAGGATAAAAGTCTGAAATAGTACAAGGAAGGGAAAGAAAGTTAATCAAGTTGGAGCACACTGAAAGGGTTCATTAAAATCTGCTCTGGACTTGAACTTGTTTGAGGGAGTTTTGAAAGGCATTGGAGAGTTAAAGGTTATTTGCCAGTGCTATACTGTATTTTATATGAGTTTCTACATGAAAACTAGATTCTATCATAATGAAAGATTTTATTACTTCTGTTCTTTGGTTCCAACAATTTTCTTTGATTGAAAAAAAGATATAGCCTTCAAAGTATCTATGATTTTTCTCAAGCCAATGAGTTTTTATTGAGCAACTACTTTGAGACCACCTCGTGCTTCTTTCAGCTGCCTTTCATTGATTCTAAATGTTAATGACCAAGAAAAAAGGGAGAAAGCCAAATTCCCACTAATGAATTCGGGTTTTTTTTTTGTTTGTTTGTTTTGTTTTCTTAAGGAGGGCGCAGCTCACCGTGGCCCATGCAGGGATTGAACCGGCAACCTTGGTGTTATTAGCACCATGCTCTAATCAATTGGGCTAACCAGCCATCCCGGTTTGATGACTCATAATTGGTAAGTGGGATATCAATAACTGTGGGTTTTGTGACATGGATGGATTTAATTTTGCCTCTTATCAAGTATCTTAAAATATAGAGAATCACAGCCATGAAAAAAAAAATTGAATAGCTTCGAGGAAAGAAAGCAATTACTGTTTTCATTTAGCATTCTCACACATAATTTTCTCTACCATGTTTTCTATCTCTTCTTAATAGATCACCTGAGTCTTTGAAGTTAATGATTTATTGGATTTTTCTTTTTTTTTTCGGACTGTGGAAAAACATGCATTCCATAGTAGAGAGGATAATATGATACTAGCTCACTTAAGAATCGATATCATGAATGACTGGTGACCCCCATCTAATAAAAGTTCCAGCTGAGAGGGAACAAGATATATTTGGTTTCAATGTGCTTTATATGATCAGAGAATCCTAATATCAACAATAGATCTTATTCTCCCCAATCTAATAGAAAGAACAACCAACTCTTAGGAAGGTGAGAAGGGCTTGTATCCAACTCTATCAGATCAGATGACATGAAATTTCACACTTGGCTGAGAAGATTATCTTTTGCATCACCCTAATTTTTGTATTAATAAAACTTTAAATGTGACAAAAAAGAGGTTTTTTTTTTTACTATAATATGAGATCAAAGGGCCATATTGGTGAGATGGTAGGAATCTTTAAAATTTAATTTTAAAGAAATAACATCATTATAAAGACGTTTTACAGAGAACAAGAAAATTAGAAGTTAAGATAGGCTATGGGAGAGAAAGCATGTGTCTAGGGAATTGGTTCAAATGTTACACTGTCTAAGACTAGGATAGGTTCTTTTTAAATGACCATCACTATCATTACCATAGTCACTGTCACTCTACAACCACTGAGTCCCTGCTGTGCATGGTGTTTCCTTGAGCTCTTGAGCAGAGTTCACCTTTTAATAAAGGACAATTCTTGCTCGGACACATTGTCGCACACGCACAGGAAACCAAATATTTCAGCCCACCCCAGATCATTTCTGCAACGTCACAGGGCCCTGTCTCTTTTCTCACATCTAAGTAGATGCCAAAAATGTTTTGAACAATGGCTTCTTTATTGGAATACACGCAAGAAGGGTGCCTCCATGAGAGAAGACATATTGAGGAGACTACGTTCACTGGAATGTATGTTTAAAAATCAATTTTACGTTATGTTCATAGTTTACAGTTGTGGTATAATAAAAAAATAAATATTGGGTCTTTGTCCGAGGTTTCTGGCATAGCATTCCTAAAATCCCTTGAAAAGAAATTTGGGGGGGATGATAAGATGACTCGTGGGGCAAGAAGGTGCCTAGATTGCTCCAAAATGGGGTTGGTCCAACCATGTGATTAGAGACAGAAAACTTTCAGCCTTATGCCCCAAACTCTGAGGACGGGTGAGGGGCTGGAGATTGAGTACCATCACCAACGGCCAATGATTTCATCCATCATGCCCATGTAATGAAACCTCCATAAAAAGCCCATAATGACAGTTGTCAAGGGGTTTCTTGGTTGGTAAACACTTTGATGTGCTACGGGTGGAGCACCCAGGGAAGGCATGGAAGCTCTTGTCCTGTGCACCTTTTCTATTGGGCTGGTCCTCAGTTGTATCCTTTACAACAGACTGGTAATTGTAAATACCATGCTCTTGTGATTTTTGTGAGTCTTCCTAGCACGTTATTGAACCTGAGGGGGCATCGTGGGAACTCCCCTATTTGTAGTCTGCTGGGCAGAAGTGTAGGTAGCCTGTCATCCTCATTTGCAGCAGGCGTCTCGAGTGAGGGCAGTCTTAAATTGAGCTCTGAATCTGTGGGGTTCTGTGCTAACTCTGAGCAGTAGTGTCAGAAATGAATTGAATTTTTGGACACCCAGATGGTGTCAGAAACTTGTTGTGGAGTTGGTTGATGTCAGGAAAACCACCCAAGAGTCCTACCTGGTGTTATGTAAATGAGGGCCATTCTTAGCTAGTGAATGTCTTTGGGGCCTTTGGGGCCTTCTCCTCCTTCACCGCACAGATTCTGCAAACACACTGCTCTTCATACCCCATCCCAGGCAGAGCAAGGCACTGCTTGAGGAAAAGTGACAGAGCTGGCAGTGATATCATCATTATGGATATATGCTTTTTGTAGGGAACTATTTAGGAAAACAATCCTTTAAGACCAAAAGAGAGACTTTAAAAAAAAAGTGAAAGTTTAGGCTGTACATATTCAGGCTTATTCTGACTGCTCGAGAGTCTATGGCCCAGAGAAAAGAGCCTTTGAAATCTGACACTCCACTGTGCAGAAAAAACAGCTCCCCTCCTCTCTCTCTCCGCAGAAAAGTATTTTTCACCATATAAAGAACTAATAAAGGGTCTCATAAAGGGCAAATCCTCTTAAAATATCAAAAGCTCTCATCAGAACAGGAAGCATGAGTTATGCAGCCAACAATGAAGTGCACAGGGCAGAAAGGCTAGATGCAAGTTCCCGGCCAATGGTTCAGTGCTTATAATCAGGGGTTTAGGGGAAGAATTAAAGGAAAAGTTTCCTTGGATAGAGAATTGAACAGAAATGCCTATGTTGAATGTTTTTAAAATTGAATGTCTATTCTTCATTCTCTGTGGAGATGCGAGGGTATAAATTCTGATATAATACTTATACATGATTACATTTCTCTTTACATCGTTGCCTTTATTTTCAGAACATGGTTTAAAGCTCCCTCAAATCCTCGTTTTTATACTCTGCAAAAACTGTTTCACTGAAAAAGGAAGACTGCATTTATTGAGGATTGGGTATGGGCTGGAGTCTGAGTTTTATAATTTATTTCATTTGTAAATTAACTGTTCAAATAGGGTCAAAAGAAAATGTGTTGAACTGTGGGTCACATTGTAGAGTGTATTTTTAATCACAAGTGGGTGACATGTGTATGATGTTTTTCCCTTACTTCTATAAGAAAAAATAAACTTTAAGCCAGAAAAGCACATTTCCTATTTCCTTTGGAACTCTTCTAATTCCAATAAATAGGGATTAATTGAGCAGCTTTATGTATTCCTCACTAGTCAGGGATCTTCATTTTTTCTTTTAAACTTATTGTTGCAGTTCAGGTTCTTGGGAAACAGACCCTGAGGGAACTTAGCTTTCAGGAAATTTATTAGTCAATACCCATGGGATTGACACCCATGGGGAAAGGGAAGAAAGCAGGATTAGGCAGAGAGAAGATGGGAGGAAAGAGAAGATAGAGACGTTTCAGTCACAGCAAAGGGCTCAGGGGGGCTTTGAAGCTGGGAGGCTTTTCAAAGTAGACCTGAATCATGGTGGGGGTGGAGGGGTGATGGTCAGTTCTTTGTACCCTCATATCAACCAGTAATTGGACGCAGACACCCCCTAGAAAGAGACCATGTCCTTTGGCCAGGGACAATCTTAGAGCTGAGAGCTGAGGGCTATCAGATGGCACATTCCCAGAGCTGGGAAAAAAGTTCTTCAGTCCTGGAGGGGAGATTTGGGTGGCTCAGTAAAGGAGCAGGCATAAATATTTAATTCAGTGGTTAACTACAGAACCACTAAATAAGTGGCAATATGGCAAAATGCGTGCTAGTATATAACCAGTACAAGCTAAGGGGAGATTTAAAGTAATAACTAAGTAAGAATGCATATACCAAATTCCCAGATGCTTGTTTTCTGGGTCATGGTAAAACAAGCCTAATACAGTTCCAGTACCACTTCTATAATCATTTTATTTGACTACACTTGGGAACATTCTCCTCTCTAGTAGGAGAAAGAGAATTACAAATTAAAAGTAGGAAGAAGATTCAGAAATAATATCTTCCCGTGAACTTAAGTATGAAAAAATTTAACAATTTTATCAGAAGCCTAACTTGACTTGAGAAAATTCCTTATGGAAGACACAGAACCTTCCATAAAATTTCGAAAAGCTGAATGAAGCTGGACAAGTGTCCAGAGTACCACCAAGCCCATGGGAAGAGCAAGAGACTGAAGTCAGGAGGGTGTGGGAGAGAGGCTGCACGGAGCAGGGCCATGTCACGATTGGCAGACATGGCAGGAGGCAGTTCAGAGGATTGTGGGCAGTAGGGGAGAGGCAATACAGCACAGTGCTTAGGACTGTGTTCTGAGGAGCCAGTCTGCCTGGGTGTGAATCCTCGTTCTCACCCTAACTAGCTGAAGGAACTTGGGCAAGTCACTTAGAGTCTGCAGGACTCTGTTTCTCACTTGTAAAATAAGGATAATAATAGTACCTGCCTTCACTAGAAACAGAAATCTAAAAGTCACATGCTGAAGTCCAGAATGTATGTGTGTATTAACTTCCTATTGCTGCTATAACAAATCTACAACAAACCTAGTGATTTACAACACAAATGTACGTATTCTCTTACAGTCTTGGAGATAGGAAATCTGAAATCAATTTCACTGCGCTAAAGTTAAGGGATCAACAGGACTGGTTCTTTCTTGGGGCCCTAAGGGGAGAAAATGTTTCTTTGTCTTTTTTAGCTTCTGAGGCCACCTGTGTTCCTTGACTTGTAGCCCCTTTTCCCATCTTCAACACACATCACTCCAAACTCTACTTCCATCATCACATGGCCTCCTCATCTGTTGTCCAATCTCCCTCTGTCTCTCTTTTAGAAGGGCACCTGTGACTATACTCAGGGCCTACCTGGATAATCCAGGATAACTTCACCATCTCAATATCATTAACTTAATCATATCTGCAAATTCACTTTTGCCCTAAGGTAACAGGTTCTGGGGATTAGGATGTGGACATCCTTGGGGGGCCATTATTCAGCCTACCACAATATGTGATTAAGTGAGATGGTTTAGTTCATAAGCATATCATATTGATATCATAACAGCTCAACACAGTTTTGGTAAGGAAAGTTATTAAACTAATTCTGTTAAAAAAATTCGTGGCATTCCTGAAAATGCCTATTGTGCCAGAAGTTATTAGTGTTTACTAAAATATATACTTGCTCCTCTACAATTCTCTGCATCCTTGCACATTAGGTGGAGGCCAATAGAATATGAGCAGGAAGTATGATACCCATTCCATGCTGGCTCTTAGAAATGATCACCCTAATTTATTGCCTAAATGGGAACACTTTTAAGAATAAAATAAAAGGAGAAATATTAACCATTACGCCAAATCGACAGGTATAAATTGTGACTGTCACAGGCAAACCTGGATGTACGGTGGTGATCCTATTTAAAAACATCCCGTAAATTCCCTAGCCCTCTTCTCCTGCACTGGTGACTTTGGCAGCCACGTAGTCCAGACAACATAGTGACAATTTCAAGGACAGTTGCCCATCTTCCACTGGACTTTGCATGAGAAAGAAATAAACATTTATTTCCATGGAGATTTGGGTTTATTTGTTAGCACAGCAATAACCTACTCTATCCTGATTCAAACATGTATGTATGTCCTACACATAACCTATTTCTGAATAGGGGGAAATTCTATCAGAGTAAGGGTTTAACTCCACTCAAAGGTCAGGACTGCAAATCTCAGCAGCAAAAGCTATTGGAAGAAATGCTGTAACTGAGTCCAGTGAAGTTGGGTTCCCTCCTGAAGGGCTGGTTTGGGTCTGCCTGTGGGCTTTTGACCTGGCATACAGAAATGAGAACTCTCGAGTTCGCACGATACTTGGCATTTCTTGATGCTTTTATGAGGGAGCTCACTGGGCTTAACTAGAAACAGAGGCCCTTTTTAGAGCAAAGGCTTATAAAGAACATGAAATGAAGTTTGCGTTTTGTTCATGAGACTTTGCTGCTTAGAATCAAAGCATGACAGGCTTTGTTGGTTTGCAGTTCCCACTGCAGGAGCAAACAGGAGGGCAGGCCCCCTGTGCACAGTGTAGGAAAAAAAAAACACAACCTGTTCACGTTGACTCTGTTATTCACATCTGTATACACCACAAGCACCTGCAAACCATTCTTATAACGTGGCCAACACAGACCGTAAGTTTCTGATAGATAGTCTAACAGAGCTTGCAATTTACAAAGAATTTTCCCATAAATCATTTCATTTAATTCTTTATAGAATTTTTTAACTTGAGCAATCAGCCTTTGTCAATATTAATACGAGCATGTGGAGAAGAAGGGGGTGAGGAAAGAGGAGAAGGACGGAGGAGGAGGAGGAAGGGCAGAGGTAGGTAGAGTGGGAACCCACGACTGCGCCCCCCTGAACATTTATTGTGCACTTATGGACTCTATGCCAGGTACCACATTAAGCACTTTTGGCTAATGATAAATCTGTTGCCACAATAAAATGTGTCAATATTCATAAGGATTTTTTTTTTATTCATGAAAAGCATAGTTTAATGGCTCTCTAGGGAATTAGGCTGAGTGAGAAAATGCCAACCCCCAAAAGTTACATACTGTATGGTTCCTTTAATATAACATTCTGAAAATGACAAAATTATCGAAATGGAGACTAGATTAGCCAAGTATCAGGGTCAGGGATAGGGGCGGGGGCTAGGAAGTTTAGATAGCTACAAAAAGATAACAAGAAGGGTCCTTGGGACAAAATTGTTCTGTATCCTGACTTTATTAACATTAGTATCCTGGTTGTGATATTGTACTATAGTTTTGTAAGATGGTGCCATTGGGAAGAACTGGATTTCTTTATACTATTTCTTATCATTGCATGTGAATCTGTAGTTATCTCAAGACAAAAAATTTAATTAAAAAAGGATGGTTGAAAAATAATACTAAAAATACATCTACACGTTATTAAATGCCAATTTTACTCTATTGAAAATTAGCAAACATTTAGACAAGCCAAAGACCACTAATGAAGGGAGTTGCTAATGGTCAAATGAAGAATGACTCCTTTCACATAATTTTAAGGCTGGGAAAAATAAAAATGGCCACAATGCATTGAATGCTTACCACTGGCATTGTACTAGCACAATACTAAATGGGTTGTATGTTGTTTCTGAGGTAATTCTACAAGAGGAGTAGCTATCACCAAGGTACAAAATAAGGAACCAAAGCACAGAGAAGTAAAGTAACTTGCTCATAGTCACACAATCAATACATGGTGGAAACAAGAATCAAATCATATTTTTATCCACTAAGATACATTGCTCTCGAGACCTTTAACAGAATCTAATTGACTTAAGGTCTTTAAGGGTTACTGACTTGTCAAGGCAAAACTGAGACTAGAACTTGGGCCGAGCGCTCTTCCCACCACACTGTGCTCTCACAGGTGGTTGACAAAAGAACATAACGGCACAGCTGCATGAGATTCAGGTGGAATAAGGGCAAAAATCTCGAATGGCTAGTGTCCAAAGTATTAACAAGGAAAATGGATAAATTTACACCTGCCACTTCTTTGTGGGTTAATTTAAATGTAAGAAAAATTTGTCCAGATAATTTCCAGTGGTTTTTCTAATTGACTCAACTATATGAGGCAAAAAATCAACAATTCTCTTAAAATGAACTATATGCCCATTGTGAAAGGTCCAGTTTTCAGACACACAGACCAACGGAATAGAACTGAGAACCCAGAAATAAACCCACATAAATATGGACAGACAATTTTTGACAAAGAAGCCAAAAACAGTGGAAAAGACAGCCTCTTCAATAAATGGTGCTGGGAGAATTGGACAGCCACATGCAAAAGAATGAAACTGGACTGCTATCTGTCACCGTGTACCAAAATTAACTCAAAATGGATCAAAGACCTAAACATAAGGCCTGAAACAATAAACTGCATATAAGAAAACATAGGTACTAAACTTGTGGACCTTGGGTTCAAAGAGCATTTTATGAATTTGATCCCAAAGGCAAGGGAAGTAAAAGCTAAAATAAATGAATGGGACTACATCAAACTAAAAAGCTTCTGCACAGCAAAAAAAACCATCACAAAAAAAAAGAGGCAACCAACGAATGGGGGGAGATTTTTTTGCAAACAACACCTCCGAGGGGGCTAATATCAAAAATATTAACTCAAACAAACAAAAAAAAAAAAATCCCATTGAAAAGCAGGTAGAGGACCTGAAGAGACATTTTTCCAAATAAACATAAAAAATGTCCAATAGACATAAAAAAAATGTTCAATATCACTAATCATCAGAGAAATGCAAATCAAAACCACAATGAGATATCACCTCACCCCAGTCAGAATGGCTATCATCAACAAGACAAATAATAACAAGTGTTGGAGAAGCTGTGGAGAAAAAGGAACCCTCATACACTGTTGGTGGGAATGCAGATTGGTGCAGCCGCTATGGAAGGCAGTGTGGAGGTTCCTCAAAAATTAAGAATAGAATCACCATATGACCCGCAACCCTCTCCTGGGTATCTATCAAAAAATCTGAAAAAATTTGTCCATAAAGATATATGTACTCCAATTTTCATTGCACCTTTATTTACAGTGGCCAAGACATGGAAACAACAAAAGTGTCCTTCGATAGATGATTGGATAAAGAAGACGTGGTATATGTATACAATGGAATACTATTCTGCCATAAGAGAGATGAAATAGTGCCATTTCGAACAACATGGATGGATCTTGAGATTATAATGCAGAGCGAAATAAGTCTGACAGAAAAAGTCGAGAACCATATGATTCCACTGATACGTGGTATACTAAACTGAAAACAACCGAAGAACAAGACAAACAAATAAAGAAACAAAAACTCATAGACTCAGACAATAGTTTAGTGGTTACCAGAGGGTAAGGAGGGTGGGGGGTGGTAGATGAGGGTTAAAGGAGAGCCAATATATGGTGATGGAAAGAGACTGACTCTGGATGGTGAACACACAATGTGATATATAGATGATGTAACACAGAATTGTACACCTGAAATCTACATAACTTTACTAACAATTGTCACCCCAATAAACTTTAATTTTAAGAAAAAAAGGAAGGTCCAGTTTTTTATCAAGACAAAATTATTTAGCAAAATGAAGTAAATGAAACTACATATTTAACTCTGTTTTCAGCAAAATAGAAAGCAATGAACAGATTTGCTAATGATACCCCGGCCTCTCACCTCCTTGGACGTTATCTAAGTAACTCAACTTCAGCAAATTGTCCCTTTGATTCTGAAATACAGTTATATCCTGAATGAAGCGAGGCTTACTTTATCAAACAGTGCATACGCTTCTTGCCACTTTTAGAGTAAATACACAATATCAGGTTCATGATTATATTTTGGTTTAAATTATATCCAAGTATCATTATACCCCAAATTGCATGCCTAACAAAAGTAGAACCAATACTTTGAGCCCGATAACACAAAGGCTCTCGGTTGCGGGGTGAATGAGAGCATATTTCACCTTGACACTATTGCGGGCAAATTGAGAGATGAGCATTTTGAAAATGCTATAAACAGCTTAGCCTTTTCTTAGCATTTTGAAGAGCACATTAATAGCCTGGCCTTTTCTTAAGGGGTTTCTTTTTCCCTTAGTCAAATTTGACAGTTAGAAGTGAACAGTGAGAGGATGGAATCAAAGTCAGCGCTGTGTTTTAAAAGCAATGTGGGACTGATGTCATCCGGCATTGTCTTCAAAAGAATATAAGAATATTAAGTGGATGTCTCATGAACTTATACAAAGGATACTCTTCACTTGAGGACACAATGATAATGCCTCACAGAAGAAAGATGCAATTCTAGCTGCTCATGGAATCTATTCAGACAGTTCTTGGCTGGTACAAAAAAAAAAAATCTGCAACTCTCAACCAAAAGAAAAAAGTTATGTTAACAGAATTCTTTAAGACTTAGTAAATACCAACTACAGAATATTTGGAACCTTGTGCCTAATGCTATAAAAGACAATTTAAAGAGAGTATTGTCATTGCCACAATTTGGGCAGTTTTGTTAAACCCAAACCTCTCTTTTGTTAAAAAGAGGCATATGATAATGTAATAAAATTAGCCAAAGGAAGTTAAACAGCCTAGCACGACCCTCTAGGATTTAACAGCTTAAAAAAGTGAAGTGGAAGCTGTCCCACGTGAATAGTGGTACATGCAACCCATCTAACACCCAGAAAAGCTACATAGGTATTTTCAAATGGCTCAGCTTTGGAAGAAAACAGTTTGGGGGTTCCTCAAAAAGTTAAACATAGAATTACCATACAGCCCACCAATTCTACTCCTAGGTATACACCCAAAAGGATTGAAAGCAGGGACTCAAGCAGATACTTGTACACCCTTGTTTCTAGCAGCATTATTTACAATAGTCAAAAGGTGGAAACAACTCAAATGTCCAGCCACAGAAGAATGGATTAAAAAAACATGGTATCTATATACAGTGGATTATTATTCAGCTTGAAAAAGAATGAAGTACTGACACATTCTACAACATGGATGAACTGTGAAAACATTGTGCTAAATGAAATAAACTAGCCACAAAAGGACCAATATTGTATGATTCCATTTATCTGAGGTCCCCAGAATAGGTAAATAGTAGAACAGAAAATAGAAGTTACCAGGAGTTCAGGGAGGAGGGAATGGGCAGTTATTATTTAATGCGTACAAATATTTCTGGAAATGGATGGTAGTGATGGTTGCACAACATTGTGAATGTACTTAACACCACTGAAGTGTACACTTAAAATGGTTAAAATTGTAAACTTTATCTTATGTATATTTTATCATAATACAAAAATGTATATACACTTTTTACTCCAAAATCTTATTCCTGAGAATTAACTCTGAGGCAATAACGCATAAGAGTGAAATATGTATATACCTATCACCCACAAGATCCGTGAATAAAATCTGTTTACATAAAAAGAGCCTGACACAACAATACACAAAAGAAATTATTATGTGAGCATTAAATATAACAAGATAGACATTTCACATAACAATATGTCTATAACATTAGTGAATGAAAAGAGGCAGGTTATAGAATGCATGTACAGGATGGTCTCCAAAATGTTAATAATGATTATTGTCTGGATGGTAGACTTGAGCTGTTTTTAAAATTATCCTCTTAATAAATTTCTGTACTGGTTAATTTTTAAACAAAATAACATGCTATTATAAAATGTTTATCACTCTCTCACATTAATTAAGAAGGGTTAGGCCCTTGGTACTTTCATAATAGATGGTTTCTGTATTTCTATTTCTATAGCAACAATAATACTTGTGAGTGAATCAGATACAGTTTTACAAAAGATACATACCTCAGATAGTGGTGATGGCGCTCTATCACTCAAAAACAGACTTCTTATTTCAGAGCAACATTCAATAATCATGTTCTAGAAATAAGAAGACAGTATAGTGGGGTTGATCTTATTGGTAAACAGTATATATTTTAATTATATGCTATTTATTTTATTTGTCTTTTCTTGCATCATCACCTAACTCTTAATTCCCAGGAGGAGACTTGGAGGGATCCAAAGTTCATAATCCCGTCAGTAATTAGGGTTATTTGAAAAGATACAGGATGGCCACGAAAGATAAGATTTAGTTGAAAATGATACATTGTTTTAGGATTATTTCCCCGAATATTCACTGTTAAAATTCACGTCACAGAAGAATAACAAGTAAAGTAATTCGCACCAAAATAAGATTTTGGAAAACCACTTTTCTTCTGAGACGAGAGTCTAGAAATGAGTTGAAGCAGAGAAGAATGGTCAGGAATAGGGGAAGAAATGGAAAGAGTAAGTGAGTAGGAAGCAAGAATCAATATCATATGCTGTCTACTGTTGATGACACTGCCACAGGCCCTGCTGGATGGACAGGGCTGTGTTTATGTGTGGACATCTGACCCATGAGGGATTTACCCTTAGGCGGGGTTGAAACACTCAGATCCTTTATCACTATAATTTCCTATAAGGAAGGACCGCAGAAGAGAGTTGTAATCAGTACTGGCCATGTGCTAAGAAGTCCTGATACAGAGTTGGAGAAGGCAGGCATTGGGCCAAATGTAAGATGAGTAGGAGCAGGAAACAGAGATGAGTGAGAACTTATACCCCCTGTGGAACTGAGCACAACTTTGGCTCCTGACTCTCCAGCTCCATTTTCTGTCAGGTCCACTGTGTATTGTTCCCAGTCCTTGGCGATGCATGAGCTTCCTTATTGGCCCCTGCCAAATTTGGCCTCCCCACCATTTTCTGTACTTAGCAATTAAAGGAGTCATAATTATAACATTATCAGAGAAAAACTATGCCTGCTGCACAAAGTTGCCAATATCCATCCTGGAAGAAAGCAACAATTTGCTTCATGGTAGCATGTACTAGCATTCAGAAATATTAAAATGAGTCAAGTCCATTAATTTTTACATTATAACTGACCAATGCTGGTTAAATCCTTTAAAAAAAAAAAAAAGGAAGCTATCGAACTCACAGCCCCAACCATGCATGTTATGTCCAAGTTTTAATAAATGCATAAATATAGAAAAGATGAAATTTTAGCATTCCAAAGCTATAGCTAATTTAATTCAATTTAACAAATATATTTAAAGCATTGTATTAGGTACTGTGGAACACAGATAAAGAAATAGGCACTATCCCCCTAAAGTTTATAACTGAGAAAAAACAGATGCATACATAGCTAAATAAAATACCAAATGGACTGTGGTAGGTCAGAACCTCATCGTTATGACATGTTGTAGGAGCCTAGAAGTGGGACAGTAAGTGTAAGTAGGATGAACAGGGAAGATGTAATGGAGGAAGGGTCAAAGGAACTGAGCGTTAACAGAATAGTAGAATTTCAATTGGTAGAGAATGGAGACAAAGACTATGGAAGCAACAAAACAGTGGGCACTCAACGCACATGAGGGATCTGATACGGTGTTTACTGCGGGCTTGTACAGGAGGCATAGCTATGAGAGTGGTGGGACATGGAAAAGTAAGGAATTTGGATTTTGTCGTGGAGGACACTGAGTTACTGGACCGAGGGAATAATGATCAGGGTGCTTTAAAGGGATGATTTTGGCTACAGTTTAAAGGTGAACTGGATTGTTCTCACCAAGAGGTGACACTTAAGTGTGAACTTAAAGGTGAACTTAAACGTTCTCACAAAAAAGAAAAAAAAGGTGAATTGCACTGGGAAGAGACAAGAGAAAGACAAATCAGCTAGGAGGCTACTCAAACTGTTTGCCCAGGAAGTGATCGTGGCTAAATATAGGTCAGATTCAATGAGACAAAAGGATGGATGGCGGCAGGATCCCCAGCACTGATCAAGGTATACCAGTTCTCTGATTAACCCTCCAGGCTTCTGGTTCATTTCAGGAGAGGAGAACACACATCTACTTCTATATTCCTCTCATTATCTGTATTTCTAATTGAGTTCTTAGGACTGGTTAAAGTATGTTTTCTTTCTATATAAAAGGTGTCAGTAACAGCCATGACGATGGCTGTAACTCAGTAATTCAGCCATGATGAGTTACTGTCATGATTTCATCAAGAGCTATCAAGCAAATGACACTGTCTGTATCATTAATCATTTCACGAAGCAGATGGGCAGCAATGTTACCTGATAAATGACTTTCACTGCTCGTCTCCACATTTATTAAAGAGAAATTTCACCTGAACAACTTCTATTTCTTTGGCATTATTTAAGGTAAACAGCACACATGTTAGAAACTGGCTGATTCCATGTTGAGCTGTGAGAGACCTCGCGTGACCTCGTTACCCCCGAAATGAAGACAGGAAAAGCACTGAGCTCATCCCTCCCGTCAGAAAACTGCTGGCAGAGTGCTGTGTTTGGCGAGGGGCCTGGGAGGACACAGAATGACTCTCGCTCAATCTCTGCCATTTCTCCTTTTAAAAAGGAGCATCTGTTGGTTCTATGAGGGATGGTCTTTTGAGTTACTTCAAAAATATAACAATAAAGCCAATTCTTTGACTTAGTTGAAATCCTCATCATCTTTTACCTATAATACGGAAAAAGCTTCCTAAACTGTTTTCCATCCTCCAAACTCGTTTCTCTCATCCCTCCTTCACATGCCACCAGGGTTACCTTATAGACATAGTGCGGATCATGTGATGCCCTCCAGATACGATCCCCACCTTCTCCGACTCCCCCCCCCCACACACCCAGCCTTGCCTTCCCATGGCATTTTCTGCAGAAAAACAGTCATTGATCATTTCTTCATTCCACATCTACTGAATGCGTCCTAAGTGCCATGGAGGGGTAACCGAGATGAACAAGACTGAGCCCTTAAGGAGCTCGTGGTCGGGTGGGAGGAGCAGGAGAGAGGGACCTCCCGCACCACGTATGAGACCAGAGAGGAGGAAGCACTCAGCTCCACCCACCCACCAGCCCCATCTCCCACCACATTCACCCCATACTCCTGCCACAGCAGATGGCTCACTGCCCCCTGAGTAACATTCAGTCCCGTGACCTCACGTCTCATCTCTTGCAGTAGCCTCAGTCAGGAATGAGTGCCCTCCACAAGTCTCCAACTAGAAGTTTCACAAGCAAGGACTGAAGAGGTGCTATGTTTCAGTTCCTGGGCGAGATCAAATGATGAATAGGAACCCTGAGCAAAGGAATTCACAGTAGAGACAGGAAGAAACAGACAGATAATCGCTGAAACAGTACAGTGAGGACACAGGATATTTTGGTGTGCAAGGGAAAATGGCCGTTATTTCCACTTATAGGGAGCGCTGTCTGAGCTATGTAAGCAAGTACAAAGTCTAGCTCAACTTTTTCTCTCTCTCAACACACACACACACACACACACACACACACACACCTCTATGAAGGAGATTTAAAAGTAATAAATGAGAATAGTTTGTATCAACAGCCCTACGACTTAGAGGGAAGGATTCCAGCAACCTTACCCTTTTATACAGTGTAGAATCCAGATAATGGGGGAAACAGGAAAACTGGAGGAAGTCAGAGACCAAGTTGAACACACATAATAAAGAGCTGAGCCAGAGCAGGAAGGGGAGAGAAAACAAAACTCTCCACGCAGACTGCGTTGGAGGCAAAGATTTAGTTAGGAGTTAGAGCCAAACGAGACAGATGTTGGCGAGCAGCTGTGGATGTCAGGGAGATACCCAGAGCAAGACAGTTGGGGAAAAGAAAACGTAACAGGGGAAGTTGTGCTGTGCATTAGGAAGGAATCCTTCTCAGATGTTCTTACAAGAGACTCCATAAAGATTTAGATCATCTTCAATGGTTTTGAACATCAGGGTGATGTTTCTTTGAATGTCACACTTTGCTTGCTAAAAGAGGGCTGCCAGGCCACTGGCTCATTATGACATCTAGGTACCTATAGCCACACGCATACAGTGATTAACCTCCTCCATGGCAAGGACCTAATTGGACTGATGTCTGCCTGTCCTCTCTCCCCAAGCCTAGGAAATTTTTGCAAATAATTATTTCCCAAAAACAATTTATTCATTGATGCTAATGTCCAATTGTATTGTCTTCTGTTTTCATATTACTTTAATATTTGGGATAATTTGAGTTTACAGCAATTTTAATTGCCTCGTACAAGCCAGGCCTTCCATACATGTTTGCTGAACTAACCTTAGATGACTTGGCAAACAAACATAATTTAAGCTTTTCATATCAGTATGCTATCATTCCAAACAGGTGTTTTTGTCTTAAAATCAGGACGGGTTGTACCTTTCACATGCTTTGAAGTACCTAATATACTCTGAAGACACCCCGAAAACTGTGAATGACAGGTTAAAATAACTTAGTCATTCTGAGCTGATGGTGTTCATTTTAAAAAGACATGTAGGTTTTCAAGCCAGAAGTGATTGGAACACCTGTTATGTAACCCTCCCAATACATCCTAAATTAATATCTGTGTTCTGAAGTTCTTGGCTTATTTCAGACAACAAAAATTGGGGGGGGGGGGGAGAAAACACAAAGGAAGGGAATGAGAAATATTAACCAAAGGCACATTTTTCTGAACCCTTATATTTAATAACCCACCAAAAATCTATACTGTGATAGAAAGAAATATATTAGATTAAAGAGGTTATGAAATCCTGTCTAATTCTTGACCAGAATTGATCGCTTCAAGTGTCCTGGTTAACTTCTAATTAGCTCCAAGCGAAGGTTGTCATGACAACGGACTGGTAGGTTTCATCAACAGGATTTATTTGCTATAACCCGGAATCTAGCTGCTTTATTTTCTTAAGTGCTGGTTATTATACTGGAAAATAGAAAACTTTATGTGTTCCTTTCATTTCTTAACTTTCAAATGTTATGAACTAATTAGTTTGACAATTCACTTAAACAAACACTAGTTTTTCTTCCATTTGAAGATATTCTGACTTCACACATTAATTGGGTAATAAAAATGCTCAAATAATAGACTTAGAGCGAGAATTAAAAGTAATGTAATGAAGTTACAGAACATTGTTTCATGGAACTCAGTTACAGCTGAATGACTTCTCTAGATTGGCTCTGTTTTCATTCACCACCAAATTCTTATAATTTGTATGCTTCGAAGAGCTTTGAAGGAAACACTACTTATGTGTCTAAAAGTTGGGTCATATCTGGGACTCTACATAGAGAGAATAGAGGGCAGAAGATCCATAAAATTCAAGTTTAGCTACATAGTTCTGCTCTGATGAAGTAAAAAATAAGCATTTATGTAGAATGACATCCATCCTGCAATAGCAATGTAATTTTCCATTATTTAATAACTTACTTTCATTTCTTTATCAATTGATTTCTCTTCCATTTTTCGTATTTCAGATACATTTTCATCTGGAGTAATTTCAGAAATTGCTGGCAATGATATTTCAGCTATTTGCGTAAGATTAAACAGTTTCTCATGAATTGAAATAACTCTAAAAATAAATACATATGTATTTTATTTAAAAGTTTAAAAAGGCATCCATTTATTCCCAGAATCAATAATGTGTAGAGTAAGTCCTTGGTTATTTAACACTCAGTTTTCTGGCATCCCTAAACATAATTCATTCAATTATTCCTTCATTTAAGAAACATGAGCAAAGAGACACAATTCAAACAGGCATAATGTTTATGATCTTGCTATACAATCAGATAGACATGTAACTACCAACTGGCACAGGCACAATGAAAGAAATGTATACATCCAAAATACTGCCTCACATGAAAATAAAGAAAATAAATATCCATATGGGCAAAGGAACTCCAAGCAATGACAAAAAGATTCCCTCCTGTGTAAACCTTAATGACGTGCTATGATTGTCCTGCTGACCTGAAGGTAAAAATTATGAGAAGTTAGCAATGGCTCTAAAAAAAAACCCCAATCAATGAGCCCACAGCACTGAAATGTATTGTGTGTGGAGTGGAGGGTAGGGAGAAAAATCAACACAGGAGGAAAAGCAAAAGCAAAGGAGGAGGGCAGAGGACACAGTGGCAATTAAGCTGCAGACTGAAAGCGTCTGGAGCCACAAAGGCAGAGGTGAACTGGTGAGCAGAGTTGGAAAATGGGAAAGACTTGAAACAGTTGACGGAGGCAAACAGCCACCTGCCTGGCCCAGTGACTACAATACAGGCCCAGCGTGCCTGTGCATGCCCGTATGTGTGTGGGGTGCAGGTGTCTCCAGCCAGGGAAGGGGAGAAATTTTTATGGAAAAGAACTAAATTGTCCAATATAACAAACGAACATCAGGGAAAAAAAAATCAGGAATGTCAGTTCTCCACTTTTCCTCTTATTTTGCCTTCTAAAGGATGATTAACAAGAGCAATTCCCCATGAGCTGATCTTATCTTGACCCTCATAAGAGCACAGGAAACATCACCCTGGATGAGAGAAATTGTCCATTTTCACCATGTCACCAAGTGACAGATCAGATGAAAGGTTGTCAGTCACCCTCCTCTGTGATGGCCTCAGTGACAGGGACATGTCCCTAACTGTAGTAACCCCACCATCAATCAGGAACACACCAAAAATAACATTTTGGAATAAAAAAGAACCTGTCAGTTTGATTACCTTCTACTCCACAGAAATTATAATAATTTTCATAATGTGGTTCTGAAAAAAAAAAATCTTGCCATGTTTCTGGATGTACAGGGCAAGTGCCTAATTTCCTAATTTTGTTGCTTAGCTGTGCTGGTATATGACCTGTGTCTAGATTTTCTGCCATTTCACTAAAATAAAGAGGGAAAGAGAGAGAGGGGGAGGGAGGGAGGGAGGGAGGGAGGGAGGGAGGGAGGGAGGGAGGGGAGGGGAAGGAGAGGAGAGGAGAGGAGAGGAGAGGAGAGGAGAGGAGAGGAGAGGAGAGGAGAGGAGAGGAGAGGAGAGGAGAGGGAAAGGGAGGGAGACAGGGAGGAGGTAAGGGAGGGAGGAAGAAAAGAAAAAGAAAGAAAAAGAAAATTGTCCAAATAATTCAAAGTATGCCAGTTCTTGAAACATTTCTTGTTTTATTCTCTTTCATGCCGAGGCCAGAGTCCTTGGAAATGAAAATCACAGAGCACGAGTTCTGTAGGGAAAGACAGAGAAGCACCAAGCCTCAGTTCCCTAAGCACTTACTAGGTACCCAGTGGGACAGAGAGCTGACACTGACAAAAAAAAACATGAGCGTTAGTAAGGAATTAGTAATGAGACTTGACATTTGCCCTGTGCTTCCGCCTTTCAAACTATGTGCGTACATTGTCTGGCTTGATCCTAACAATAACCCTGAAAGGAGGCAGAATAGGTATTAATTCCATTTTGCAACCAAAGAAATGGAGGCTGAGGTCATAAGAGCAATGAACAATGGAATCAAAGCTAAATTAACTAAGCAATGAAACAAATAAAAAACAAACAAGGAGTTTGGTAAAGTGAAACAGGAACAGAGAGAAACCAGGCATGAGCCAAAGTTAGAGACATGCCCTATTTGATGGAGGAAAGCAACCTAGCTGAAGCAGAGATTTTTGACTAGGGAACAATATAAAACAGGATTGGGTAAGAGGAAAGAGTAAGACAAGGGATATGGAGAAGTATGGGCTTAATTTTGCAACTCAATTCAGAGCCACATTAATTTTTAAATACACGCAAAATTTTAGGCAATATATAGTACAGACAACATCCTGTACTTTGTATAAATTTCATAAAATTGTTATAAATTTCAGGAATTGTTCCTCCAACAACCCTAGGTATTATTATTATTATTCCCATTTTTCTGAAGCAACTGAGGCACAGGAACCTGCTCAAGGTTGAGAGGGTAATAAGGGGCACGCCTGGCATTTGAACCAAAGCAGGCTGGATTCAGAATTTGTGTTCTTAACCACTGCAGTGTCACGCAGCCCTAAGTAAAAGGGAGATTTTTTCCTAAAAATATCTTCTGTTACCTTGTATATTACTGAAACAGCTTGTTTTTATGAAAATACCAACAGTGAAGGTTAGAGTTGTAGATAATCCATCTTTACTTGCCTGTTCAGTGAAACCCAGAAAGAGCCAACACATGCATCGCTGTAAGTGGTATTTTCAACATCGGAAACCTTCAGGGGCTTCGTATTATATGCATACAATAATAAAACCTACAAGAAAATGAAAGGGCATATAAAATGTGACATCAAAATTATACTTTGCCTCAAAAAATGTGGCATCAGTTCTCAAAATAATATCATTAATCTTTAAAAAGTTTTTCTTTGAAAGAGAAAAATGAGGATTTTTTTTTTTTCAATCCACTTTAAGGAGAATGATATGAACAAGAATTGTGCAAAGGTTATGAGATGAAAAGAAATACTATTTGGTACCAATATTACATTCTTTTTGAAGAGTGACATTTCTTAGTGCAGTTAAATTTAAATTTCAGCCTCTGAAAGCCCTCTACAAGTTCTAAATATACACCCAGTGAATATATAACTTTGTTTCTTGTTAATTTTCAATATGTACTTTTCCCATAGTGGTCATAGCTGCTTCTCTGCATTCACTTATGCTGTCTCCTTCTTCTCTCCACTTATTCAATCTACACACAACTTTCCAGTCCCCACCACTAAGATGAAACTTTTCCTAATGATGGAGGCTCTACTAGTTGCCCTGTTCGAATTCTGACAATATTTAGAGTCAGTCCTACACAATCATGGATTCATAGAATTTGAAATTCATGGAAACTTACAGGTGATCTACTCTATGTCCCGCATTTTAGATATAAGAAAGCTGAGGCCCAGAGCTGCCAGTCAAAATCGACTAAGTGCACGTGTTTATCTCTGCTTCCTCACAAATCAAACTGAAATAAGAGTAAAGATAGTTTAGTGGTTACCACAGGGTAAGGGGGAAAGGAGGTGGCAGATGAGGATAAATGGGGTCTAATATTGTGATGGAAGGAGAACTGACTCTGGGTGGTTAACACACAACGTGATATACAGATGATGTATTACTGAATTGTACACCTGAAACCTATGTAACTTTACTAACCATTGTCACCCCAATAACCTTTAATTAAAAAAAAATAGAGTAAAGAGATTTTTTTTTAAAGGCATGAATCAACAAAGACAGAAGATGAGAGAGGAGGAGAGGCAGACAAGAATTAACAACACTCTGACAGAAAGCACTTGGAAGAGCTGATCTGACTCAGCAGAAGGAAAGGCTGTATCCTAACTACTTTTAGAGGGGCTGCCAACAAGAGGCCTGTATCCTGAGAAGGCTTTGGGACTGGGGGCAGCAGGAATCTTAGCCTCCTTCCCATCCTCTCTCCATGCCACCAGGAGACCCCCTCCCCCGCCCACTCCCCTTGCCTCCTCTCTGCTGGCTGAACTTCTTCCATGTTGCTCTCTGCTGAGGTTAAATTAGAAAAGATCTATTCTTGGGGACATTGGGTACAGGGGTGAGATACTGAACTGAAACCAATGGAATTAAGCGAAAGTCTGTGTTCTGAACAAGGGACATCCCCTTCCTCCGTCCACTCCAACCCTTTTCAGAATGTAGAAAACCTGATGGGAGTCTAAAAAGAGTCCTCTTAGGGAAATTCACCAAAGAGAAAAGACCTACAGATACTGATATTTCAGCATCCTTCAAAAAAACTGCTGGCCCCTGCAGTGGTCCCACACTGGGGCCTATGTATCAATAACCCTGATAAGATACGTTTCTTAGTGACTCCAAACATGAATGGATAGCCAATAGTCACTAGACACAAAATGAAAGGCAGCGACCAAAACTAATATAAGAAAAGAACTTGGAGAAGCAGATACAAGACAAAGAGCATAAGAAAACATCACTGAAACCATAATTAATACCCTCAGAGAAGAAAGACAGTATTACATGTGTGAAACAAGAACTTAGTACTGTTAAAATGGAACAATAAATGACACGATAGACGTCTTAAAAATTTAAAAATAGGGGAGGATGGGTGGCTCAGTTTGTTAGAGCATGAGCTCTAAGCAACAGCGTTGACGGTTTGATTCCCACATGGGCCAGTGAGCTGTGCCCTTGGCAACTAGAATGAAGACAATGAGCTGCTGCTGAGCTGCCACTGAGCTCCTGGGTGGCCGGATGGCTCAGTTGGTTGGAGTGCATGCTCTCAACCACAAGGTTGCCAGTTCGATTCCCGCAAGGGATGGTGGGCTGCGCTCTCTGCAACTAAGATTGAGCGATGGCAACTGGACTTGAAGCTGAGCTGCGCCCTCCACAACCAAGATTGAAAGGATAACAACTTGACTTGGAGCTGATGGGTCCTGGGAAAAACATACTGTTCCCCAATAAAGTCCTATTCCCTTTCCCCAATAAAATCTTTAAAAAAAATAAAAATATAATCATGACAACTGACAAAAGATTTGAAATATAAAGTTGAACACAAAGTAAACCTAAATTTAAAAACAAATAGGGGAGAAAAGTAAGCACTCAATCTACTAGGTAGAATATCTGAATAATAGAAATTGCACAATATGGAGATAATCAGAGGGAGGAAATTATCAAAGAAAAAATCTCCATGAACTGAAGAATATACTTTCAACATTGAAAGGGGCACCCTAACAATGGATGAAAGACCCACACCAAGGCACCTTGTAGAATTTCAGAACATGGGACAGAGGGAAGATCCACAGAGCTTCCAGAAGAAAAAAGTCAAAATAAAGAACTAGGAATCGGAATGCGATCAGACTTCTCAACAGCAATATAGGATTGTCAGAGACAATGGAGCAATGCCTCCCACACTTTGAGGGAAAATAATTTCAACCTATAATTTCATGCCTAAAAAACAAGGGAGTAAGCATTAAGATGATGACCTTTTGTCAGATATTTAAGGTCTTTTTACCTCTTGTGGAATACAAGGTCAATTTCAGTCAGTATGTTGCAACTTTTAGCCTCTCAGGGGACTGTGATCATCACATTGGCTGTTGGCCAAACCTAGTGAAATGTGCTAATAAGTAGTGTAATCCTGTCCTCGACACACCAGGGGACAGCCAGTGCCATCTTATCAGCATTTCCTTTTGTAGAAAACATGCATATTGATGATTTGCATCTGGATTCTGTTATCTTCATTTCTATTACTGAGTCTGGTACCAGATACGGTTTTAACTACATAAACAGGGAGGTACGAAAGACTCCTTCTCAAATAAGACAGTAACTTCCTTGATACTAAGATGTCTCACCATATTTTGGTGGTTCATGATCCATAGGTGAAGTGTGCCCTGTGCAACTGACACAGGATCTTGGAAGCTGCTCCTGGACATCGTGGATGTCTCCCATGGTTATCTGTGCTGACATTATCCTGCAATGCCTTATCCTTTACTAAAGTCTTTGATGAATATACTTTGTGGAGTCTGGTGAGTCCTTTGAATAATCAGAGCCTTCAATTCACCCTTTTTCAGGGTAAGATGTGTTCATTTGACATTAGAGAATAAATCAAAATAGAAAGAAACATAGCACCCCTGGAACCCAACTCAAAAGAAGGGTTTGGCGAATGGGGCTTTTCAGATGATACCTGAGCCATAAGAGCAATCAGTCTAGTTTGCATGTCTCTAAAGGAGAAAAAAAAAAATGGAACTGAGACATAAGCTTATGGGTTTGACCATATGGAGAGGGGCTGTATAGTTCTTTGAAAGTTTAAGAAGAATGAAAGATTCTAAAATACAGAGAACAAGAAGTTAAGCAAATACAAAGCAATTTCTTTCTTCAGGAAGAAAAAAAATAGTACCTTGTTTGGCTCAGCTATGAGTGGTATTTATATGGTCATAATTTAAACACTGACTATGGTTTAAGAATTATGATAGAACTTGATTAGGAGAATGTGCAGAGGAGAAGAGTGTATGTGTGTGTGAGGAAAGGTTGACGTTAGCCTTCCTCTTCCATAGTAGTATGTGAAGTTGATCACTCAAGAAATCACCATGTAAGCATGTAATTTAGATAAATGGTGGGGGGGACAGAAACAACCAAACACTCCATGTGAAAGAATTTAAAGTAATTGCATCTGGGAAGGGGAATTAGGGATGGAGACAGCTAAACAGAGAACTGTTCTTTTTTTATTCATTAAAAGTCTTTCAAATTTTGATTTTTCAAACTATGAAAAATTTGATGAAACATTTCTGAAAACTAAATGAGTCCCAGACAGATTAGCCCAAGAACACACACAGTCTTTTGGTGTTTGCTCTTGTTTTTTTTTTTGCTAACCTTTGTTAACCTTGACTCCCAGGTTAGCATATAAAATCCCTGAGGACAGGAGTGACATCTGGTACTTTTTTAGTAGTGCTCACAGCACCCAGAGCATTAATTAATATCTTCATTTATCTGAAATTTTCATTAGCTCTATTAAAAGCTTAATGAAGTTCCCCAAAGCATGTTAGTGGAAAATTTTAAATAGATAACCTAGTTTATATTTAAGCCCTGATAATGAAAATGACTCTTTCCCTCCTCAGACTGATACTTGTCAATGGGTTTGCAATACAGTTCAAAATCTTTTCTAACTGAGCATAGCACAAACAACTAAATTCAAAGTTTAATAGTTTCAAATTAGACTGGATGTGCATAGAGTGGGGCAGTACGTAAACAATAAAACACTGAACTCACTGGAATAGTTGTGAGCCTGGGCTCTGAAGCCAGTGTGCCTGGGTTTGTCTCCACCACTTACTAGCTCTGTGATGTTGGGCAAATTATTAAAAAGTTATGCTTCTGTTTCTTTATTTGTACAATAGAGATGTGGTATTCCCTATCCCATGGATCTGTGTGTAGTTTCAATGGGTCAATGTCAAGCGCTTAGAGCAATGCTTAGAGCATTATTGTTGTTTTTAGCCTCATAATCTCTCCTGGCTCCTCACTCTCCCTTGGTACCTCATTCTTCATATTCTCTTAGACTTGCTGATAATCCCAAATCAAATTCCCAGTTGATCTTCCAGTCAGTCCTTGTCTAATCCACTCATGTTCAGCTCTATTCCCAACTTGTCCTCACTCCTCAGGGATAAGTTTCAGCCTGTATCATCTTGCATACTCAGGACTGGATTCTGCAGGAGATAATATACTCATGATGGGGTTTTCAATGCTCCCTTACTCACTTCTGAAAATACTTTTATTCCACAGCAAAGAAGTGATATGGTTTGGACAAACACTGAGGAAAACTGTGTTTTAAATTGTCTTCTAGCTAGTCTAGTAAGCAAAATATATTTTTTTTCTAAAGAAAAAAATAAATTTGTCTTGTATGTAGAATCCCTTGCAGCCCAGGCATGGGTGAAAGAAGAGCCCCTCATCTACTAGATGGAAATGATTCATAACGCCCTCCTCTTGGTATCTTAATCACCTAACAAAATGCCTGGTATACAGTATGCATTCAGTATACCTCCTATATTTCAGAAGTTAAACGTTTCTAAGTTATACACTTAATTCTAAAGTATTGTGGTATGGACTATTTCACCCTGTGAATTTTAAAAATATTTTATATCCAAATCCTCAGTCCCAGGATTTCTGCTTTGCTGCTACCAGCATCCTTTTCCTATTGGCATTTCTGCTTCAGTGTAGTGGACAAACTGAAGTGGATTGAGAAGCTGAATTAGGTGATGATGCCAACCTGCAGTGTTATCCAATAACCACCTACGACCCTGGAAACTCCAAAGCCCTAAGTCAGATCTTAAGGTTCATTACCTTCCTGCCCAGAGGCTAGAAGGGCCTGCAGCCAGGATCATCCTCTGAGGACCCAACATAGCACTGCTCTTAGGAGTGCAGACCTGGAGTCGGAATGAGGTACCAAGGTAGAGTGAGGAGCCAGAAGGGATCATGGGGCTAAAAACAACAGTAATGCTCTAAGTATTGCTCTAAGCACTTGAGATTGACTCATTGAATCTTCACACAGATCCAAGGGATGGGGAATACCACATCTGCATTGTACAAATAAGGAAAGAGAGGCATAACTTTTTAATAATTTGCTCAAGATCACAATCCTGACTCCATGCCAACTAGCACTCCTCCATTTCAAGTATCAGTTTCCTTGTCTATAAAATGGAGCTAATGATAGTACTTACCTAATACAGCAGTTGTGAAACTGATATAAGTGTCTGGAATATAGTATGCTCTACATAAGTATTCACTATTGCTATTATCTTGTGGGTTTCATTAGCTTTGGCCAGTCATTCAACACCAAATTCTACACTGAAGGCCTAAGATGATAAGTAGAGAAATGCTAAAAGTACACCAATATTTAAATCAGCAAACAAATTTCAGTGTTACCTTCCAAAAAGATAGAATCTTAGGACTAGAAGATGTAGACTGTCCAAGTCAGTTTTTCCTGATTTTTTGACTGAGATATATGGCAGCAACTACATCTGTTATCATGATCCAGTACATACATACTTATTGTCAAAGGGGGGGAAAGTCCACAAGCTAAGAAATGGGAAAACTGTGTGCTCTGTATCTTTGCTATGGCTTAAGAAAAACATGTATAAATCAGAATTTGTTAGTTAGTGATCTGCTTCTAATCTCTGACACCAGTTCATGCTTCCATATTAATTATCAGACATGTCTGCTAATGGAGAAAGCCTTGTTATTCTAATTATCAGTCACAGATGTAGTTTTAGCATTAACTTCTCAGTTCATCCTGACCAAAACTGATAAGGTGTGATATTTCTATGACCTTGTGAAATGAACTATATATTTTTAAATTTTTCTTTGTTTTTGTGTTTTTTTTTTAAACTAGCTGCTTAGGTAAACATTCCATTTCCCAACTATGTAATCTTTCTCTTTTCATACACTTTCTGAATGATATACTCTTTTATCACTTTGTTGGTTCTCTTGCCAGCAAGTAAATAAATTCTGACATGCTGATGAGCAATGTCAGTAATTTTCTTTTTTAACATATCTATCATGAAATAAGTTTCAGAAAACATTTTCACTGACTGTATATGATTCAATCTGATATTTTTACTTCCTCTCACATTTTAGACATTCCATTTAGGATCACTCCTCGTATTTAATTTCTTTAAAAAAGCATACTACTCATCTCCTACTCTATTGACTCCATGACTTAGAGTATTATTGGAACCACACTTTGAAAACTACTGTACAAAGTTCCTCAAAACAGACTGCAGATTTATATTTCAAAACATATGTGAAATATCTGGCAAGGACCTGACTTGAGGGTGGGCAGCAAAGTACTTTCAAAATATAAGAAATATCTTTAAATGTTTCTGGGGAGTGAAAAGTTAAAGTTTCTCTTTTTGTGTAAGTAGGAAGAGATATGTAATTGACCAAGAGTTAGCAGGATTGCCAGCCTAAGGAAACAGAATGAGGAGAGCAGAGAGAGGTAGCAAGCCCAGGAGGTTTCACTACCTAACAGGAATCACCAGTCAAGGAGCAGCAGAAGCTACCAGAGGCACAGCTAGAGGGGACAGCCCTTAAGAGCTGGGACGTGCAGGACTAGACTAGTGCAGAAGACAAAAAGCAAATGAAAATGCTAAACAGGGCAAAACTATATGGCAAACATTTTATGGGAAAAAGCCTGAGGCTCTTCTTAGAGCAACAATCAAAGGAATTCTATAGCAGAAACTTTCTCTGTAAAAGACTACAGTGACCAACTGTTCCATTTTTTAAAAGCTTGACTCCTCTTCAAGACTCTCCTAGCATCTGAATCACTGTTCCATCTCCAAGAGTTCAGGGACTGATACTGAAGTGCTCCCAAACGCGTACTTGACTGCGTGTCTTTCTTAGTTCTGCTGCAAATGTCTATCCATGCATAGGACATAGGTATGAAAAAAGATAAAGATATAGAGTTAGATAAAGAACATTAAAATAAGGAGTTATATGAGTGATACAAAATTATAAACAGCATTTAGAGGCAAACTAAGTTTGTTTTTTTTTCTCTAATTTGCTGTGCACTTTAATTTTTCTGGTTAGGCACAATTTACTCTTTTCTGCATAATGTAGGCAGCTAAAGGATCTATAAGGAGATACTGTTGCTAAACTTTAAAAGGTGCTTTTAAATAATATTTATTAAGTGTATTACATGTATATTTGAAGTTATTAGACTTTAAAACAACATAATAGTTTTAAAATAATTTCAGATAATTAATGTCAGCTACTATTTATTGAGGTTAGGTGTTTACACAATTATCTCTAATTACAGATAAAGGTAACCATGATACAGAAAGTTAACTACCAAGTTTCCCCAAAAATAAGACCTAGCTGGACCATCAGCTCTAATGTGTCTTTAGGAGCAAAAATCAATATAAAACATTAATATAATATTAATATAATTAATATATTATATTAAAATAAGACCGGGTCTTATATTAATATTTGCTCCAAAAGATGCATTAAAGCTGATGGTCCAGCTAGGTCATATTTTTCGGGGAAACACAGTAATACACTCAAGATCACAAAACTATTTAGTGACAGAGTTGGGATTCAAACTGAGGCAATTTGGCTCCAGATTCTGTGTTCTAAACCACTACACTCATGTAAGCAAAATAAATAAAAAGAAATCCATTCCCAGCAAAGTTGTGCAAATACAAAGAGAAAATCTCAATAACAACTAATGAAAGAAGTCTGAATACTTTTAAAGCAAAAACAGTTTGACTCTCAACTACAACAGTGGAAATGAGTAGATGACATTTTCAATGTACTGAAATGAAATAATTTCCAATATTGAATTCTCTACTCCACAAAAACTTATTTCACAAATAAATGTAAAACAGTGAAATTTATCAGACAAACAATTTGTCTCAGAGGGTTTGCCTCCAGAAGAGCCCCACCAAAAGAAATTCCAAAGTATATACTTCAACAGAAAAAGTGATCCTAGATGGAATGTCTAAAATGCAAAAAGTAAAAAAAACAAAAAAACAAAAAAAAAAAAAAGGAAAATAATGAATGTGTAGAAAAGTCTATAGGAAAAGAACTCTTGTATAAAACAATTTTAAAATAATACTATTTAGGGTTAAAAAGAAAATGTACAATAATATCATAAAAGTCAGTAGAGGAATAAAGATATTCATTAACTTTAGACTATGATAAGTATGTATGTTGTCCTGCAGGTAGCCACTAAAAGCACAGAAAAAGAGTACATAATTTCAAAACTCATAGATGAAAAAACAAATAATAAAAATAATCAACCCAAAAGAAGGGAAGAAAGAAAAGAAAAACAGAAAAACTGAGACACACAAAATAACATGGTAGATTTCAAACAAAATATATTAGTATTTATGTTAAATATAAATGCATTAAATTCTCCCATCAAAGTACAATATTGTCAGATTGTCTTTTAAAATACCCGATGCATACCTTTGATAAAAAAAAAAAAAAAAAAAAAACCACACAACTAGAACACAAGTACATAAAAGAGTTGAAAGAGAAAGGCTGGAAAAAGATACACTGTGAAAATAACCACGAGAAAGTCATTTGCCTCTAGTAATATCAAACAAAACAGACTTTATGAGGAAAAAAAGCATTGTTACAAAAAGGCTACGAGTCACTTCACAATGAGAAAATTCTCAGTTCATTAAGAAGATGCAACCGTTATCAATCTGATTGCACCTAGGAACATAGCCTCAAATTATATAAAGCAAAATTTGACAGAACTAGAAGGAAAAACTAAACAATAATAGCTACTGAGAGATTTAACCATACTCCTTTTAGTAATTGATTTAAAAATCTAAAAAGGCAAACAAAAACAGAAGAGTCAGCAATAATACAGAAGATGTGAACAAGACTAACCAAACTGACCTATTAAACATACATGAACACTGCGTCAAGAACTGAGGAGTGAACTTTTTTTTTTTTTTTAATTAGTTTCAGGTGCACAAGACAAAGTAATACTTAGACGTTTATCTTTTATATCCCTCACACTGTGTGAACCCCCCTTCCCCCATCCACTATTCCTCTGAAATCGCACAGAGCCATTACATTTCCACTGTCTCTATTCTTAATGCTGTACTCCGCTTCTTGTAAGTACATACATATACATACATATATATGTATATATATATATATATATATGTGTGTGTGTGTATATATACATACAAACTTGTAGTTGCAATTCATTATTGTTCAGCTTCAGCTTCAGGTGTACAATGCAGTGATCAGGCATCTACATCATCCCTGAGGTGGTCGCCCTAATGAGACAAGTGTCCATTGGATACCCTACAAAATCTTTACAACATTATTGATTACATTCCCCAAATTAATTTTCAAAACACCGTGGCAATCTTGTGGTTACTGACTGTTTTCTAATCCCCTCACCTTTCCCCTTATCCCCACCCCCCCTCCCATCTAGCATCCCTCAGTTTTTCCTCTATGTCTCCAAAACTGTTTCTGATTATGAACATTCTTTTTAATAGCAATGGAATATTTATACAATAATCCCTTTTCTGGAGAAAAAAGCACGTGTCAACAAATATCAATCATACAGAGCACTTTTTATTACCACAGAACAACATAATCTAGGAAAAAATATAAATGGTAACTAGAAAAGCTCTATATAGTTTGAAATTTAAGAAATACATATTGAAATTGCCCATGAGTCAAAGAAGAAATCATAATAAAAATTTAAAAATTATTTTAACTGAATGATGATGACAATACTATAATAAAAACTGGTGGGATGAAGCCAAAGCAATGCTTAGAGAGAAATTTATAGCCTTAAAATACATACATTAGGAAAGGAAGGACTGAATATTGAGCTAAACAGCTAGCTCAAGAAATCAGTAGTCGGGGGAAAAATAGAAGAATATAGTGATTAATGAAATAAATTAATGAGAAAACTTAGGTGACAATGATCAAGAATAAACATACAAATAACCAATATAAGGAATTAAAGGAAGCACTTCACTACAAACATAACACATTAAAAATATGAGAGAAATTTTAAATAAAATGGGAAGATTCCTAGAAAAAGCAACGTAAAATTGACTCAAGAAGAAATAGAAAACCCCAGTGTTCTATAAACAGGGTGATGGTCAAAATATTTAAAACTTGGTTTGACATAATTACTAATCATTAGAACAGATATTAGCCCAATCAGAACTGATACCAACTCTGATAACCAGTATATTAGTACTAATGCTTAAAGACTGCCTATAACTATTGAGAATTGTATCACTAGTCTTACACCTTCTTACACAGAAAAACAATGATCAGTTTTACTGGTGAGTTCTTACCAAATATTCAAAGAGAAAAAGGTTACTACGAACTTCACCAAAGAACAGGAAAACACAATTATATTTATCAACTAATTTTATGAGTCTAACAAAAGCTTAAAACAAACAAACAAAAAATCTGAAAAGGATACTATGAAAAGGAAAATTTATAGCTCAATGTTACTCTTGAAAATAGTGGCAAAAATCCAATACAAAACATTAGTAAACTGAATCCAATAAAATTAATACATCATGACCAATATGAGGGTATTTTAGGAATGCAAGGTTGATTTAACATTTAAAAAAAAATCAATTAACATATTAAAAGAGAAAAATCATAAAATCATCTTGATACAGTAAAAGATTCATGATAAAAATTCTTAGCAAAGTGGTAGTAGAAAAAAACTTCCTTAATGTGATAAAGAATAATTACCAAAAGAAAAAAAAAGTCAAATATCATATATAATGGTGACATACTGGGAAGCTTCCCTTGAGGATCAGGAAAAAGGAAAATGATCTCAACTTGAATCAGACTTTCCAGGATTTCATAGTTCTTTTCAGATTCATTCTATTAGACAATATAGATTCTATATTGCTGTATATTTTTGTCTCCATGATAAGAAGGTGTTCTCTACCCTTCAATTTATAATGGCCGAGTTAAACTTTATATCTAAACATAAGATTTAGCTTTGTACTTATATTACATACCATAGGTTCCGTTTCCTTTGGAGGTCTTTCCAGGGCAGGAATGTACCACTGAAAGCAGAGTTCTTTGTTTAAAGCTTGTGCTGTTTGTGCTGCCCTATCTGAAGATATCGGCTCTACAGAAGATGGGCTGGCAAGGATCTTTAATGATAAAATGGAATGTAGAGAATTATCATGAAGTAACTAGCAAATAAATAAAAACATCAGTTTAAGTGCTGGTAATGAATTCATTCAATATTTAAAACATTCATTCAATATGTATTCAATACGGGCTCCACTGGATAACTCTGGGAATTGTTTCAGCTTGTTTTATGGTTGTAGATCTTAAAACTGTCCCTGATTACCACAGAGAAGATTTTTCTACAGAAGAATATGTTTTAAACCCTAGTGGACTCAACAAATATCTTCCACTTTGGTGAGTCTCCCAGATTAAAGACATAACCTCAAGTTCACATGGATTCTAAGAATATCTGCTTTTTTTCTGGTTTATTCACTGGCAAATCTACTAAGGATATGGTTACACTTTATTATTTATTTTTCAATAGAATTTTTTGTTTGCAGTGTCAGATACAAAATAAGACACAGCTTTTACTCTAAAAGATTAAAATCCATTGTTATCATTCCGCTTTTAAATGAATGTGGCTGATTTGTAAGTTCAGTCTTGGTGAATCTGGGCCCAGCTTCTCTGATGGAACTTTGTCCCTGAATCAGGAGTTTTCAAGAATCATAAATGTGTAGTGATTTCATAAATTATTTACTTAGTTTTTAAAGGTAGCTAAGAAGGCAAAGCATGATTGATGTCAATAAAATAAATCTAGCCAAAGAGATTATAATAGTGATAATAATATCTCAAATCTAAAAAGAGCTTTCTTCAACAGTGTGTGAACTATATTCAAAATTAACTTCTTGAACAAAACGATTGTTGCCAAATGGGAGGAGGTCAGGGGGCTGGATGAAAAAGGTGAAGGAATTAAGAAATACAAATTGGCAGTTATGAAATAGTCAAGGGGATGTAAAGTACAGCATAGGGAATACAGTCAATAAAACAACTATGTATAGTGCCAGGTGGTTACTAGACTAACTAGGGGGATCACTTTGTAAATTATATAAATGTGTAACCACTTTGTAAATTATATAAATGTGTAAATTATATAAATGCTGTACACCTCAAACTAATATAAAATAATATTGAATGCCAACTGTAAATGAAAATTAAAAAAGAATCATGCCTATAATTTTAAGAAAATGAGCATTATATTGACACAATAAATATACTACTTGACATTTTTTAAAAAAAATTAACTTCTTGTTATTCCCAAGATTACAGCATGGTGGCTGGGAAGCAGTTTTTCTACTAAACTCTTGACATCTAAGGTATCTGAAGGCTTGGTGACCAAGGGAACATGTCAGTGGCCAGAATGAAATGCCTGGTGTTTCTATGAGGCTTTGTTCCTCCCATTATTTCTGAGCCTATTCAAGATCTAATATAAGATCGCCAATGCAAGTCTTCAAAATAAAATAAAAAGAGAAATAAAGACATTGACCTTTCAAGGTATCTACTGATAAAAGAAAAATATGTTTTGACTGAAAGGTAATATTAAAGGTGAAAACCTTTCAAAAATGTCTAGAGACTACCATAAAAGGATACAGTAAGCCAGAATCCTCACTTATTAGCACTATGGTACTAAAAGCATGACCAAAATGCACAATAAGCAAGATTATTAGGGTTAAATAATTATTTTAAAGTGCTTAATTAAGATGAATTCTACGTCAGGCAGTTCACCAAAAAATCAGGTAAATAACTGATTCTCATATTTTTTTCATATCTTGAGTGTCTTTCAAGAGTCTGACAACTACCTTGTTTCCCTGAAAATAAGATCTATCCGGACCATCAGCTCTAATGCGTCTTTTGGAGCAAAAATTAATATAGGACCCGGTCTTATTTTACTATAATATAAGACCAGATCTTATATAATATAATGTAATAGAAGACCAGGTATTATATTAATTTTTGCTCCAAAAGACTCATTAGAGCTGATGGTACGGCTAGGTCTTATTTTCGGGGAAACAGTATTTTAGCAAAGAATTCATGTTTAATAACTGGCTAAATGGAGAAAAATAACAAATAGATATTTTTTCTCTTCCATACATACAGTGTTTATTAGCACAGTGGTCTAATAATGGTAAATTGTAGCAGAAGTCAATTATCAAAATAAGTATTTCATTTTCCATTATCTTTAAAAAAAATCATACCTAGTTGCTGATGAGATTAATTAGATATACTAATTGATGGGATACACACTGAGTATTTTTGATATGTTTGATTTATTCCTTGAAAGGAATGAAACAGCAGACCTGCCAGGAGACCTCTTGTTCATCACAGCCCTATAGACAACAAATCACTTTGTACCAGTCAAATATTTGACCTTACACAGATTGTCACAGGCACATTGTCTAAACATGAATATCTCAGCATTGTGCACAATGTTAATCATATCCTCTCTTTTCTTGGAATTTTTAATGTAATTTGTTCAGCATCTTTGTCCATCAATAGACCTGACAACATGCAGACTCACAAAACTGATGAGCATGACCCATAGCAATGATTGTTCTGGAAAGGCATCTACTTCTTTGTGGGAGAAAAGCATGTTTAAGTATCAAATTAGGGAAAGAGTTTGATTGAAATAGCCTCCTGAGTGATTAAAAGGCTCAAAAATGTTATTATAAAAATCAGCCAAGCTTGGAGTTTATTAAAAAAAAAATCCAAAAGGCTTTATGCTTGTTAGCTATCTACCCCAGTGAAACGAACACATGATTGGGTGGCTTGCACCTGTCAGGCAAGCAACAGTGATCTTCAGAGCTGATTATCCTGGGAGAGTGTTACACTAATTATATCCAAAAAAAAAAAAAAATTAAACAGGGTGTGATAGCTCTTTGATAACACTGCTGCCATTAGAAATGTCACATATATTTACAACGTGTTCAAGGTTGTACATTTTGGAGCATCATCCTGAGAACTGGGTGATGATAGGTTACCCATAATACTAAAACACTCAAGTAGAACTCCTTTCAGAACAGTATTTAAGAAATCACACATATTAGTTTCCAAACTTATAAAATATTCACGCAGGTAGCATTTTCTCAATTCATTGGGATTTTGCTTCCTGGCAATTGTCATCAGTTTGGCTCAAATAAACTCTTACAAGCTTTAAAAAAAAAAAAAATCACGCAAACATATCCATTAAAACTATAGTTAACAATGTTCTCATTGTCTGTCCTCTACTCCACAACACCTTTGGTGTCTGGGACACATGGCTGTCTCCACGCCCAGGAGGAGGAATCAGAATTTGGCCTTAGATGGAAATGATTTCACCCCACTATCTACTGTTTCCTTCCCTGGTGGGGGCCAGACATTAACATTACGTGCCTGGCCTTTCCATCCCCTCTCACTCCACTCCCTGGGAGAGAGGTACTTGATTGGTGAATTTGGGGAAAAGAATTTTGGATATGCACAGCTCTGACTTACACCCTAGGAGTGAATTATTTGTAGGGAGTGCGTATTCTGTACTCCTTCATATGACAAATTTTTAAGAGGACTGTGTCCCCACAGATTTTAAAGAGACCTGTAATGACCAAAAAACAAAACAAAACACAACACATGGCTGTATTGGTAAATCTGTCTACTTTGCTATTCACTACTAAGAACACCATTTACCAGCAAATATAAATCATACCTTAAAATATCAACTTTATGACTCATAAAAGTGAGTATTTTTTAATGCCAGTCTGTTTCAGATTCTCAAATGATTCAGAATCTCGGCAGGAAATGGGGTGCTAAGTATTGGGCATCCCAATACCCCAGTATCTGAAAGTAATTTGAAAAATCCTCCCAAGTGAATTCCAATACAGTGCCCTGGGGGCACCTCCATAACCCCAACGGACAGTCACTTCTTTAACTGAATTCTTAAATATTCCTTAGTGGTCTTTCCAATTCTTTTTAAAATCACAATTTATTAACAGTCACTTCTATTTCATAAATTTTAAAGATTTTCATTAAAATATAGCTAACATACATTATATTAGCTGCAGATGTACATCATAGTTATTCAATAGTACTCACCTGGCTAAGATTCACTTTTAAAGTCACAATTTATTAACAGTCACTCTGCTTTCTTGTTCAAAACAGTGATTTAAAAAAATATGTTATCTACTCAAAACATAAGGTTACCATTTTCTAGTAGGATAAGATGAGCAAAGGGTCTCAATTTGGAACAAGCCACATTTTTGTGAGACAGCTGACGATAGAAACATTGTAAAAAGTAAAGCACTATATGGTAAAGTCCAAAGTCAAAATAACTCAAAATAAATGAATGATTGTTTTTCCTAATTTTTGAAAGAATTCTATGCAAATGACTTGATTTATTCATTTCACAAATACATATTGAAAACTTATAATATGTCCACTAGAATCTCAAACTCTGTATCTACAGAGCAGAATATAGCAGACTTCGCCACAAAAGTTCTCATTCTTCTGCTTCCACTACATTGGCTAATGGTGTTACCAAGCTCTAATGATCACAGAGAGGGGATCCAAATGGTGGAAGAGACTTTGACCATTTCTTCCGCTTCACTTTCTGTCTCCAAAGGGTCACTAAGTTGTTTTGTTTTCAATTTTACTGAATATCTCTTACATCCATCCTTTCCTTCCCATTCCTATGATCATAAGTTCCATCACTTTACCATTTCTCTCTTGGATAACTCCCTTTCACCTATCCATTGCCAATCAACCCTACCAATGACTGACAATATAATCCATATAGTTTAATTTTTACATTCCGTCTGCCACTAACCTCGCCATTTTCTCTTAAAACGCTTCTCTGAGGTTCTGTAGTTTTCTTCTGTTCTAACTCTATCGCTGCTTCTCCACTACCACACCACCACGGTGTACAATGACTAGGCCTTATCCATCCCCTCTTTCTCCACCAACTAAGAGTGTCTGATACCACGTTTCAAATATACATTCCTATTTTTAATAAAACACTTCACTTTTTTGTATCTTCCAATTCATTGATTCTGGTAGTTTATTTAAAAATTACTATTATTCAAGACCCTAGTATCTTTAAAAAATAACAAAACTTCATTTACATTCCTCTTTTTCTCTTCAACAGGTAACTTAAAAGAAGCTTCCATATTACATATTTTGAGAAAGTCCATCGAATTTAATAACTTTTCAAACAACAAGAAACCTTCAAACTTTTAACTTATTTAAACATTTTACCCTATTTAGTCACACTCATGATAGTAAAAAATACAATGAATGATTTTTATTACATATTTAAAACAATGAAATTCAGCATAGATTTAGGAACTCGCAGTCTAGTTTTATTATGGAGTTATTATGTTGAAATTTGTGTAACTTCTTGGCAAAATTACTGCCTGAGAGATGTTAAGTTCAGGAATATAGAAAATTCTGAGCCAGTCTGAAGATGTACGAGGACCGCAAAACAAAACACTTGAAAGGTGAGCTTTCCTAGACATCCAGGATGTCTGGTTGACTTCGCTACGTGACAAAACAGAAATGAGCCTCCCCAGGAACTCTGAGGACACTAGACATTCTTCATGCCAGTACTGAGGTTAACGTGCTCCCTTCCGAAATATGAGGATGATTTTAGGAACTTTTACAAAAATATATAATGTTTCAAAACATTACCTTGGCTGATGAGTCATGTAAGACTTTTTCTGAAAAAGGTGAATTTTCTAATCCTTGCAATAGTTCTCTTGGAAATTCATCAATACAAGAGGAACAATACAGCTGTAAGAATCTTTTAAGGAAAACATCCATTTCTTTTTGGCGCAAAATCAACCCAGAGTTGAAAAGGGATGTGAGAAGTGTATCATCTGGCAAAGAAATTCCAGAACCTGGCTTTGGAGATGCTTTAGGAAGAAAAATAGCTTAATTTAGAGTCATGTTAGATAACAGAATGGTCTCAATATTATTCTCTTTTGCTCACTAACCACTAACCAGTATATCCCCATCTCCGGGACTTTCCAACATTTTAGCGCTTACACATTAATGGACTTGCTTCTTGTCCCAGAAAGGAAAGAAAATCTCAGAAGCATGTAAGGATGTTAATTGAGGTTCCAAGCCTTCACAACGCAAAAATGTTCTCTCTAGCTGTCTTGTTTGGGGCTCTCCCCACAAAATATCTTAAAGCAAGAATTTAGGTGCAGGTAATTTATTTGAAAAATGATCCAAAGAGCACCAGTCAGAGAACAGGGAAAATGTGACAGAGAAAAGAAAAGAGCCACTGAGAGTGAGTTAATGAATGGGCCACAGCTATGAACAATGAGGGCTCAGGGCTGGGCGGTGGGGGTTGTCGTCTGAAGAAAGAACATGTAGAATTGTCCCATCAAAGGACTGGGAAGCTGGAATATTGATCTGCCACGTTAGTTGACGGTTACTCCTCGGTGTGTGGAATCCTGGCACTCTCAGGCTGCCCTTCCTTTGGGCTGGGCAAGCCTCAGTAACTTCCGAGGAAGCCCAGGCAGAAAAGCAGTGAAATGTGGGCACCTGACATGGGAAGTGTCAGCAGCTGAACTGAGGTGAGCTGAGTTGGTACAGGGCAGGGCATAACCAGGGTCTGCTGCACTGGCTCATGTCCGCTTGCTTCACCACTCGACTTCCATTGTTCTTGCACCCAACATGAGGCACCTTAACCCCTGACCCCTTTCTGGGTGCTTGGCTGTCTCACTGCTAACTCCTGATAACTGCGCTTAGCCACCCTGTGGCTCCGCCTATTAGCCTTGCTGGCTTCTCCATCACTGGGCCCTGGAATAGGTCAAACTGTCTTTTCTGACCATGGCACTGATGAGCAACACTGGATCACCCATTTCACAGGCACAGATTGAACACAATAATACACATTCCCAAAACCACAAAGGGATGGATATGAAGCAGATTATACCAGTCCTTCTGGATATTCTGTAGGTACATCAATGATAAAACAAAAAACTTAACAAAACAGAACAACTCCATGGAGTTACATATCCCTTCTGAAGTCATGCATTTCTTCTCTTTTACATACTGGATACTGAAAGACTCTCTCCTTAAAGCCCAAATTTCATCTTGCTAATTTTATAAGCTTGTCATATTGTGATCACTCTGGTTCTTAATTGTTTTAAAACATGAGTCAGTTTGGCAGTCATGGGAAGACTCTGGATACCTCCCTATAATAATGTTTTAAATACATGAAATAAAATATATAGAATGCCAAAGGAAATCAACTACATTGAAATACTATTTTATGCAAAGGTCCGAGTGTCTCAACTTAAGAACCCCTGAAATTCTCATCTTCTGATGAGAATTCACTCAGAAAGGTATCAAAAGTATTTTATAATTCTAAATCAGAGAATTGACTTAAATAGAAACTGGAAAGGAATATGATTTTTCTTAACCCATCAAAAACTTACCTAGAAGCTTGCTCATATTATTAATTCTCTGCAGATGAATATAGTAGCGCAATAGAAGAATCCATGTAATATCCACCTTAGTCTGAGTCTTGTTTCTAGCATCTGTATTGTCATATACATTATCACTTTGGTTAAAAAATGTATAGCCAGTCTGGAAAACAACTTGGTAGTTATCTGAAAGTTTGAAAAAAAAGCTTTTAATACAAATATTATGCCTTTCTTAAAAAATAATGAAATGTATGAAAAAAGCCCAACTCAGAAAGGAAAGACTGACACAGGGGATTACATTTGATTAATTATTTTGTATCACAAAGGACAATAAACCATAGACTTAGAAAATATATTTAAAACACGTATGAAATGTTTTTTCTCTAATATGAATAACACCTTCCACCAATCAATAAGAAAAAGTCAAATAGTCCAACGAAAAAGTGAGCAAAGAATTCCAACAGAAACTCATAGAAAAGGAAACCCAAATGGCTAACATTTTCAGCATTACTAAAAATCAGAGAAATGCAAATTGAAATCAAATATCATTTCACTTCCCTCAGGAAATGACAGACCCTGAAATGTGAAAATGAGAAATATTAGTAATAATGTGAAGAAACCAGAATTTTCATACACTACTTGTGAGAACAACCTCTTGGGGAAGCAATTTGGCAGGATCTAATAAAATTTAAAATGCAGATACTTATATATGTGTACCAGGAATTTCCCACAAGATATTCATGACATTGTTGTTTGTAAACTAAAATTTTAAAAGATAGAAACTTGGAAAAATAAGAAGCCTATTCATTTTATGGTATTTAAAATAAATTTATTAGATCTATAGGCAGAAAATGTAGTGTAGTGTCTTGGTTCAAATTCCAGCTGTACCACTCACTATTGTTGAGACCTTGAACCTCTCTGTGCCTTAAGCCTCTGTAGGCTTTTGCTTTTCTGAGTCTTAATTTCCTCATTTTTAAAATGGGCATGATATGGGTGGTTCTGGATAGATTTTGAAAACACATACTCAGTTAGCAAGCCGGTTCCAGAAGACAGAGTATAATACTATTGTATAAATTTGAAAGAACTCAATACACTATTTTGTATTATTTATGTATAGACACACAAATATATAATATTTGATTAGGGTAGTAGGTGCTCCTAGGGAGAAAGGAAGTAGGTTATTCTATGGTTAATGACGTATGCATATTTTCTTAAATAATAATATGAATCCCGATGTACTCACCACCCAGCTTAGCAAACAAAATATTCCCAGTACTCGGAGAACCTTGTAAAGCTCTTGCTAATCCCATTTCCTCCTCTCTACTTCAGCCCATCTCCCAGCAATAATCACTATCTAAAATTATGTGTTAATAATCTCATAGGTTTCCTTTACCCTTTACTTATATATTATCTATTACTTGTTATTTAATAAGCAATGCATTACTACTTTTATCTTTTTGGAACTTTATAGGGAGAAAATCATATTGCACGTACTTATCTATGATATTCTTTCTTCCACTAAACATTATGCTTTAAAAATTCATGTATGCAGCTGTAAGTCATGATGTATGTAGCTGTAAGTCATTAATTTTTCATTGTTGTATTATATTCCATTGCTATATGAATATGCCACAATTTATCTACTGTTGTTCTACTGTTGATATTCACATGGATTGTCTCTAAGTTTTGGTTTGTTGGCTGTGGTTTTGTCTTTGCTATTATGAACAAGGCTGCTATGAATAGTTGAGTACATCTTGTCTAATGCATATGTGTAAACATTCCCTGGAAGTGGAATTACTAGATTATTTTTCAGAATTCTTTGGACCAATCTTGCCTCTTGCTCTCCCACATAAATTTTAGAATAAGTTTGTCAAATTCCACAAAATAAAATTTGCTGAAATTGTTACTGACGCTACAGTAAATCTATAGATCATTTGGAGAAGACTTAGAATCTTGCAATGAATCTTCTTAACTATAAATATTCCATGTTTTCTTATCTCCTTCAATATTTTTTTTTGTTTTATAACTTTTAGGTAGATTAAGCCCTAAATACCTTATACATTTTTGGAGTATTGTAAATGATAGCTTCTAAAAATGCACTATCTGTTAAACGTGTATCGAAATGAAATCTTACATTCTGTAATCTTGCTAAACATTCTCATTGCCTCTAGTTTTTGGGACTTGTCCATGTGAATAATCTATTGTTAACAACAGCTTTATTCTTCTTTCCCATTACTTGTACCACTTATTTCTTATTTCTTTTGCTTAATATTTATGCAAGATAGGACTTCCAGAACAATTTTCAATAGAAGTGGTGATAGCAATCTTACTCCTACTTTTAAAAAGGTCTAGTGTTTGAATATTGAGTAAGGTAAGTCCAGTAGGCTTTTTCCCATTCACACTTTTCAAAATGAAGAAAACCTTTAATTCCTAGTATTAAAATCATGATACGTGCAAATTAAAATTAAATCTTTCCCTCACTGCCATATTGACAAAAGTTTTAAAAAATGTTTATAATGTACTTATGTCAGCAAGGGTATAGGGAAAAGAGACCTTTTATTAATTGCTGGCAGGAGTATAAACTGGCATAACATTTATTGTAGGCATTTGGCAAAATTTACCAAAATTGCAAGAAGATCTACCCTTTGATCCAGAAATTTCCCTATGGGAATTGGACCAAGAGCCAAGAGATATACCAGCCTATGTACAGAATTATATATATAGCAGAGCTCTATGTAGCAGTGAGTTATTTATCTATAGCAGAGTTCTATGTATTTGTAAGATTAGAAACAACCTAAATCTCTATCAAAGGGAGACTAATTTAATTATGGTGCATCTCTACGAAGGAACATTGTGCAACAATAAAAAAAAGTTATGTATTGATTTGAAACAATTTATAATAAATATATTTATATTAAATTAAAGAAAAGAATGAACAAGGGGCATAGCTGTGTGTATAGTTATGCTATTATTTGTATTTTTAAGGGAAAAAAATGTCAACGTAATAGTGTATGAGTATGCACCTGATTGGTTCACGCAATATCCATCTTAATCTCCAAATTTGCTGTCCCATATTGAAGAAGTTAAAAAGATAAAAATTGTGTTTCCCAGATTTCTTGGCAGGTAGGTCCCTTGATGGAATTTAGGTATCACAAATTCAGTGCACCCGTGCAGGACTTGGAAGTTGGAACCCTGCTAAATGGTGCGGGAGACAGGATTCAAGGCATCTGGTTTGTTGGTGTGCATTCTGGCAGAGACGGTGTGATGCCTGAGGGTGCAGCTAGAGCAAAGGCTTCCTATTTTGCAGGCAGATTCCTGCTTCTACAACTTCCTTTACATTATGGTCTGAATGTTTGTATCCCCCGCCTCCAAATTTATATGTCCAAATCCTTTTCTTTTGCACCTAGGCCCTAAGACCCCGATCCTCTACCAGAGGCTACCCAAACCATTATCTAAAATCCAACAAATCACTACAAGTAAGCTTTTTAAACTTGATTACACATGACATATATCAGGTTTTTATAAAATGCCTATCCATTAAAACATACCAAGCAAATAATCTGTGTATGAAGACAAAAGATCCATAATGGCAAATTCTGGGATGTTAGGTAATACCCCTTGACTAACTTTATCAGTTCTAGCATTTTTCTTTCCAATAAGTAGGTTAACGGCCAGCACAGCTTCATTGACCTAAAAGTAATGCATAATTAGAATTCATAAATGTAAGCTTTCTGATTCAGAGATTACCTATTAGGTAAATAACATGAAAAAATGAATTCATAAAATAAAATTTGACATATATTGGAAGAAAAAATAAAGACATCCTCAAAAATGTTATCCCCAACATGTAGCATATATCATTGTCAAAGATATTGTTACTGTTGAAAATGTAATTAATGTATAAGTCACTTTATATTTTTAATGTAAAAATCACTTTAAATATGCTACCTTACCTAACTATGACAGATGTCTACCAAAAGTCAAATAGGTGTACCTGTGTATCTGCCAATATTGCCATTAAAGAAAAGTTAAAACAAACAAAGACAGGTCTGGATAATAGAAATTAAAACACTACATACATAAAGTACATTTCTAATCTTCCCAAAGAAACATTAGCCCAAATCCCAAAGAATATAAAATTTTCCTTCCTCTTGTACAAACATATTGTGTTGTATTAACAGCTAGTAGGTGGAGAATACAGATGTGACAAAAAAAAGAAAGATTAAGTAAAGATCACACCAACCTGTGCAGCAGCTCTTATTGCAATCCATGCCAATGACTTGTACATTTCAAATCTATTTACTGTTGGTTCTTTAATAGAACTATGTTTTCTAGTAGAAGCCTAAAAAATATGACAAATATTTTATGGTAAAGATATATAAAAATACTATAAAGTTTCATGATAAATTTTTTCATCTTTAGAAGATAACAATTTAGTGGAATACTATGTAGCCATTAAGAATAATGTATGCCAGACAAGAAAAAGCTAAAGGAGTCCATCAACACCAAAGAAGTATTACAAGAAATGTTAAAGGGACTTCTATAAGGAGAACTAGGGTGGGGAACATAAATACAAATAATAAAATGGCAATAACTATGTAACTATCAATAATCACTTTAAATGTAAATGGACTAAATGCTCCAATAAAAAGACATAGGATAGCTGAACGGATAAGAAAACAAAAACCATACATATGCAGTATACAAGAGACCCACTTCTGATCGAAAGACAAACACGACTGAAAGTACAGTGATGGGAAAAGATATTTCATGCAAATGGAAATGAAAAAAAGCTGGGTAGCAAGTACTTATATTAGACAAAATAGACTTTAAAACAAAGACTATTATGAGACAAACAAGGACATTTCATAATGATACAACAAGAGGATATAACCCTTGTAAACATTTATGCATGCAACATAAGAACACCAAAATATATATAATAAATATTGATGGACAAAAAGGGAGAGATTAACAGTAATACAGTCATAGCAGGGTATTTTAACACCCTATTGATATCAATGGACAGATCTTCCAAACAGAAAATAAACAAGGAAACAGCAGCCTTAAATGACACATTAGACCAGATGGATTTAATTGATATTTTTAGAGCATATCACCCCAACAAGGCAGAATATACATTCTTGTCAAGTATACAGGGAACATTTTCCAAGATATACCACAGGTTAGGTCACAAGTCTCAATAATTTAAGAAGTCTCAATAAATTTAAGTCTCAATAAATTTAAGAAGACTGAAATCATATCAAACATTTCCTCCAAACACAATGGTCTGAAACTAGAAATCAATTACAAGAAAAAATAACTGAAAAACACACAAACACTTGTAGGCTAAAAAACATGCTACTAAACAATGAATGGGTCAACAATAAGATCAAGGAAGAAATCAAAAGATACCTTGAAACAAATGAAAATGAAAACATAATGACCCAAAATCCATGGGACACAGGGAAAGCAGTCCTAAGAGGGAAATTCATAGCAATACGGGCCTACCTCAAGAAGAAAAATCTCAAATAAACAGTCTAACTTTACACCTAAGGGAAATGGAAAAAGAACAGCAAACAAAGCCCAAAGCGAGTAGAATGGAGGAAATAATAAAGATCAGAGTGGAAATAAATGAAATAGAGTCTAAAAAAAAATTACAGAAGATCAATGAAACCAAGAGCTGGTTTTTTTAAAAGATAATAAAATTGGTAAACCTATAACCAGACTCATCAAAAAAAGAGAGGGGAAGAACTAAAAAGAAAAATCAGAAACGAAAGAGGAGAGGTGACAACTGACACCACAGAAATACAAAGAATGAAAAGAAAATACTTTGAATAATTACAAGTCAAAAAATTGGATAATCTAGAAAAAATGGGTAAATTCCTAGAAACATACACTCTTCTAAGACAGGATCAAGAAGAAACAAAAAATATGAACAGACTGATTACTACTAACAAAATCTAATCAGTAATCAAAAAACTCCCAACAAACAAAAGTCTTGAATCAGATGGCTTCACAGGTGAATTTTACCAAACATTCAAAGAAGAATTAACACCTATGCTTCTCAAACTATTCCAAGAAATTCAAGAGAAAGGAAGGCTTCCAAGATTTTATAAGGCCACCACTACCCTGATTCCAAATACAGACAAAGACATTACAAAAAAATGAAAATTATAGGCCAATATCCCCAATGAACACAGATGCAAGAATCCTCAACAAAACATTAGCAAATCAAATTCAGCAATACATTAAAAATATCATATACCATAATCAAGTGGGGTTTATTCCTGGGATACAAATTTAGTTCAATATCTGCAAATCAATTAATGTGATACGCCACATAAACAAAATGAAGGATTAAAATTATATGATATCAACAGATGCAGGAAAAGCATTTGACAAAATCTAGCATCCATTTATTATAAAAACTCTCGGCAAAGCGGGAATAGAGGGAACATACCTCAACATAATGAAGGCCATATATGACAAACCCACAGCTAACATCATAGAGATCACCAAAATACTATTAGAACTAATAAATGAATTCAGTAAAGTAACAGGATACAAAATTAATATTCAGAAATCGGTTGCATTTTTATAAACCAATAACAAACCATCAGAAAAAGAAACCAAGAAAACAATCCCATTTACAATTGCATAAAAAAAAAAAAAATACCTAGGAATAAATTTAACCAAAGAAGTAAAAGACCCATACTCAGAAAACCTTAAGATATTGAGGAAAGAAACAGAAGAAGATACAAATAATGGAAGTATATACCGTGCTCATGGGTAGGAAAAATTAATAACTGAAATATCCATACTACACAAAGCAAACTACATATTCAAGGCAATCCCTATCAAAATACAAATGGCATTTTCCACAGAACTAGAACAAATAATCCTAAAATTTATATCGAACCACAAAAGACCCCAGATAGCCACAGCAATTTTGAAAAGGAACAGACTTGGAGGTGTCACACTACCTGATATAACTATATTACAAGACTATTGTAATCAAAACAGCATGTTACTGGCATGAAAATAGACACATAGATCAGTGGAACAAAACAGAGAGCCCACCTTATAACCCAGCAATCCCACTTCTGCGTATTTATGCAAGAAAATCCAAAACACTAACTTGAAAAGATATATGCACCCTTATGTTCTTTGCTGCATTATTTACAATAGTCAAGATGTGGAAGCAACCTAAGTGCTCATCAATAGACAACTGGATAAAGGATATATGGTACCTATATACAATGAAATATTGCTTGGCCATAAAAAAGAATGAAATCTTACCAGTTGCCACAACATGGATGGACCTAGAGGATATTAGGCTAAGTGAAATAAATCAGACTGAGAAAGACAAATACCATTTGATCTCACTTATATGTGGAATCTAAAAAACAAAATAAACGAACAAATAAAGCAGAAATAGATACAGAGAAAAAACTGATGGTTGCTTGCCAGAGGAAAAAAAAAAAAACATATGATTTCACTTACATGTGGAATCTAAAGAACAAAATAAACAATTAAACAAAATAGAAACACTCATAGATATAGAGAACAAACAGATGGTTGCCAGAAGGGAGGGGGATTGGAAGGCTGGGTGAAAAAGGTGAAGGGATTAAGATATACAAATTGGTAGTTACAAAATAGTCATGGAGATATAAAGTACAGCATAGAGAATACAGTCAATGATATTGTAATACTACGTATGGTGCCAGGTGGGTACTAGACTTATCAGAGGGGATCACTTCGTAAATTATATAAATGTCAAACCACTATACTGTATGCCTGAAACTAAAATAAAATAATACTGAATGTCAACTGTAATTGAAAGTACTTTTTAAATAAAATAAAACATTTTTTTTAATTATGCAAAAAATCAATAATGAATTAAAAAGGAAAAAAGAGAATAATAATATATATGTACCTATTGACATGAAAAGATGTTCAAAGTATATGGGGAAATAAAAGTGTACATTATAAGATAGGATGCAACATATGAACCCATTTAAAAAAAAAAGATATATACACACATATATTCCCTGTATATAAAAGCAGAAAAAATTATTAACAGTGTTATCTCAGGCTTAAGGATAAATAGATTTCGCTTAACATTTTTTCTAATTTTCAATAAGGAGCTTGCATTATTTGAATATTAATAATAAACACAAGTGGCTTTTTATATAAAGCATTTACTTTACCTAAAATGATATTTACCATTTTAATAGAGGATCTACAAATGGAAAATATTGTATGTAAAGATATCAGAAATGAGAATATTACTTTAAAGTTTCTAAAAGCTATTTGCTATCATCTTTCTAACTAGGAAACTACTAAAGGAACAATGTAATTATAAAGTTCCATAAAACAGTAAAAACTAACGATGAATGAAGATGTATTTCATCATGAATATGTGTGTGTATTGTTTTAAAACATAAAAAAGTCAATGCTACAGAAAAACACAGAGAGAAAAGAAACTTCACCAGCAACATAATACTTGTTTTACATTTTTAAAGATAACCAAAATAAGTATTAACAGTCAATTTTTAAGATTTAACTAATCTGGATGACAGAGTTCAAGTAGACTGCTTGGTTCTACTTTTCGATGCTCGTGTTTTGGCCAATTCTTTAATCTTCAACAAATTTGTAGAATAAAGGAAACAGTAACAAAAATATCTTCTTCTACTTCTGGCTACAAGATTCTCAAGTAAAAGGGAAGACAGTGAATAATGCTGATGCTAGAGCAAGAAATACAATATGTAAATGTGGCTTGGCCTAGACCATGTGTAAGGCTTGGCGGCTGATACCTGCAGAGATCTGCCTGTGGGGAATCTAAGCAATACAGCTCTGTCTCAAGACACAAAGGTCCTAGTCATTAGCTGTAATGAAACCACCTAGGCTCTGGGGTAGCCGTTGCCAGCTTACTGCTATATTAACATTTACCTTCTTAAATTCTGGAAACAAGACTGATAGGCATTAAATGAAGAATGCAGAATAACCTTAAATGATTATAATGAAAGAACAATTAGTGACACAGACATTAAAAAAAGAAAGAACTCATTTTGAATTGAGAGGAAAGCGTTATTGAGGAGGTTGGGCTTCAGCTCAGAATAGAAAGATTTGGACTGGAAAAAAAAGTATGGTGGGCATTTTTTGATGGGGAAGGTGTTCAGCATTGCATAGGAGATTCTAGCCCACACAAACAAGCAAGAAAGAGAAAGGGAAAAAAGAATGCTTCTAGATGGAAAATGAAGAAGGGAAATTGTCTTTGTTTGCTGAAGACATGATCTTACTTGTATATGCAGAAAATCGCAAGACACACACACACACACACACCTCAAATTAATAAATGTGTTTAGCAAAGTCACAGGATACAAAACTCAATACACATAAATCAACTGTATTTCTATAAAGCAGCAATGAATGATTTGAAAATGAGGTTAAGAAAAAGTTTCATCCACAATAAAAATAAACTTAACAAAAATGTAAAAAATGTGTACACTGAAAAGTAAAAACATTGTTGAGAGAAATTAGCTAATATCTAAATAAATGAAGAGACAGTTCATATTATGAATTGGAAGATTCAATATTGTTAAGATGGCAATTATCCCCAAATTGACGTATAAACGATCCCTACCAAAACAGTTTTTTGCATAAAATGACAAGTGTATCCTAAAATGTATACGAAAATGTAAAGAACTCAAAGTAGTCAAAACAATTTTGAAAAGGAAGATCATAGTTGAAGATTTTGCCTGTGTTTTCTTCTAGAATTTTTATAGGTTTAGCTTTTATGTTTATGTATGATCCACTTTGAATTAATATTTGTGTAAAATGTGAGGAAGTATTTAAATTCATCTTTTTGCACAAAGATATCCAGTTGTTCCAGCACCATTTGTTGAAAAGACAAGCCACCAACTGGATAAATTATCTGCAAATCATATTATCTAATTAGGGACTTGTATCTAGAATATACATAAAAAACTCCTAACTCCTTTTTATTGCTGAGTAATATTCCATTGTACCTATATGCCAACATATTCACATCCTTTGACCATAACCTATATTGAGTTATTTATCTTTTTTATTGAGTTATGAGTTTTTACGCGATTGATTGATTGATTTTTCATTGAATTGCCCTAGCACATTTGTCAAAATTAACTGATTATAATTGTAAATGTAGATCATAAGTATTTTATCATGAATATGTGTGTGTATTGTTTTAAAATATACAGACTCCCAATACTGTTTTATTGACTTATAAGTCTACCCTTACATAAGTATCCTCTGTCTTATTTACTGTAGCTATTAGTAAGTTTTGAAATTGGAAAGTACATATCCCCCAATTCTCTCCCGTTTGGCAACCATCAGCTTGTTCTTTATTATCTGTGGGTCCGTTTCTGTTTTACTTATTCATTTGTCTTATTGTTTTAGATTCCACATATAAGTGAAATCGTTAAGTAGTATTTGTCTTTATCTGTCTGACTTGTTTCACTTACAAATGGCCAATGAGCACCTGAAAAGACGCTCAACATCATTAGCCATCAGGGAAATGCAAATCAAAAGCACAATGAAATACTGCTTCACACCACTACAATGGACAGTCAAAAAATAGATAATAATAACTGTTAGCAAGGCTGTGGAGATACTGGAACCCTCATATACTGCTGGTAACGAACTGACTTTGGAAAACAATCTGAGAGATCATGAGAAGGCTAAACATAGACTTGATGTGACCCAGTAATTCCATTCTTAGGTACACAGTCAAGAGAAGTAAAAACATGTCCACATAAAAACTTGTATATGCATGTTCAAAGCAGCATTAATCGTAATAGCAAAAAAAAAAGGGGAGCGAAACAATTCATATGTCCATCAACTGTTAAATAGACAAAGAAAATATGTTATATCCATATAAAGGAATACTATTCAGTGATAAAAAGGAACAAACTGTGGTTACGTGCTACAGCATGGGTGAACCTCAAGAACATAATGCTAAGGGGGAAAAGCAGGCACAAGACTACATATTGCTTAGTTCCATTTATGTGAATTTTCCAGGAAAGGCAAATCCGTAGAGACAGAAAATAGATTAGTGGTTGCCTGAAGCTAGAGGTGGAAATGGGAATGACTGCAAATGGGCACTAGGGATCTTTTTGGAATTATGATAATGTTCTAAACATGGCTGACGGTGATAGTTGCACAACTCTGTAAAGTTACTAAACATCTGTGAACTGCACTCTTAAAATAGGTTAATTTCATGTAAATCATACCTCAACAAATCTATTTTTAAAACGTGTGCTTGATGTCTCTCTCTTTGGACGATTTTTTTCCCACTTGACTTGGAAAACTTCTACTGATCCTTCAAAATTCATCTCATCGGTGCAGCTTTCTCCAGCATTCCCCCAAAGCAAAATCAGCCCCTACCTGGCTCCACTTCCCTTCCTTGACATATCTTGATTATATTACAGTCCTCATTACATTGTGATATGATTATTTCTCTCCCTTGCTAGACTTTGTGCCCCTTAGGGAAAGAGAGTAACATGCCTGGCACACATTAAGCACTCAGTTAGTGTTTGGTTAATGAATGAATAAATGAATGAATGTTCAAAAAATAGTCAAGTAAACTTAGCTTACAAATAATTATTGAATACCTACTATGTACAAAATACTTTAGAAAGATAGACTGTAGATGTTTAACTGAAATTACATAGTGATGGCGAATAGTTCCCTTGAGTATCTATTACGTGCCAAGCCCATTACATTGTTTAATTCTCCGAACCATCATTGTCTCCTTTTCACAGATGAGAAATCTAAGCTTGGAAAGGCTCCAATCACTCTGCAAATATGCCATAAAGCTCGGATTCAAATCCAAACCAGTGCTCTGGTTATTCACTATATGGATTCCATAAAAGTGAAACAATAATGCTTTCTTTTAAGGGTTTATGAAGCATTGTCTTTATTAGGACAAATCTCAAATGTTATATTTCAATGGTTTGAATGTGTCTGGATGAATTTTTTTATTTGTTTTTGGCTGTTTTCTGTGTGTCTAGTAATTGTATGACTTGCTAAAACATTTATATCATGTCAAGATACACAGAAAATGATGATATTGTATGGAATTATAGTAGTCTCTTCATTCAGATTCTAACTTGTTCAAGCTCTTAATTATAAGCACTTCTCTAATAAAGACCAAAAAGTTGATATATTATTATCCTAGCATCCTATTCATTTGTGTCGCCATTTTCTAGGAAAACAATTTTTGTTTTCTCTTACTGAAAATCAACATGTTTATCACACCACAAAAAGCAACTTTTCTATGTAATCATAGATTTTTGATAGAAAAAAAAATGGCTGCTATCACTGAAGGCAGCTACCATATGAATAATTCAATTGACTGAAATCTTATTTGCCTAATGGTTTTAAATCATGTTTATGCTGTCTCAAAAATTAGAAACTTGACACCAAAATTTTCTGAAACAATCTCTTGGTGGGTCCATGAGAACAAGGGCAGACTTTGGCTTGGACACTATTTAATCACCTTCCAGAATGCTGCCGGGGTCACAGTAGCTGCTCAACAGATATGTGATGAATGAATTAGTAACTCTATCAAAAGGTGGTCTGTTTGAAGGCCACATCAGTAATGAAAACCTTACTGTGCAAGCAGTATGTCATATCCTGCAATTACCTAACTCACACTAATAGCTTACAGTATTTACAAGCACCTACATTTCATAGACAACATTTTAACAGACAAAAATGTCTACACGAAACCTATTTCCAGAGTTTTATGTAAAATATCCAAAGAGGTATCCAAATCTGAGTGTCACCACAAGCAATAAATTACCGTGTTTCCCCGAAAATAAGATCTAACCAGACCATCAGCTCTAATGTGTCTTTTGGAGCAAAAATTAATATAAGTCTCGGTCTTATTTTAATGTAATATAAGACCAGGTATAATATAATATAATATAACATAACATAACATAACATAACATAACATAACATAACATAACATAACATAACATAACATAGTATAAGACTGGGTATAATATAATATATAATACCGGATCTTATATAAGACCCGGACTAATATAATATAATATAATACCAGGTCTTATATTAATTTTTGCTCTAAAAGACGCATTACAGCTGATGGTCCAGCTAGGTCTTATTTTCGGGGGAACATGGTAATTTCTCTAAGTCACACAGGAAAATCAGTCGCATTATTTCAATAGCACAGTGTTACCAAAATAGCAAGTTCAAAGGGCAATTAACTTAAAATTTCTAATAAAATAGTTCATTACCTTAGGTGTTAATGGTTCTACTGAAAGCTTGTTCTTTGGCTTCTTCAGATGTAAATATAATAGGGCCATCTCTAGGTAGGAGTCCCTTATCAACCTAAAATAATAGAGCATTGTACTTCTTAAATACCTTCACCACTCATAATCATTTTGCAGCATTCGCCAATAATTTCTGAGCTAATGAAAGGTGAAAATAGGCAAAAGCAGCATCTGTCCCAAACTCACCACCTCTTCTCACAGCACTTTCCGCACATACACTAGCCTCTGCCTCCCTACTGAAATTAGAAGCTCTTGGCGAAACCTGAGCTGTCTACCTTGTCCTGTGCTGGCAACACTCCATGCTGTGGCTACCATGAAGCCCAGCACCAACACTAGTCTGGGATATTCCAGCAAACAAAGCAGTAAAGAAGTGAAGGTGCGGACTGGAGGAACCTGGCTTGAAAATCAAGCATTTAACTACCCTCCTACACTAATTTATACTGAAAGAGACACATAGAGTTATGCAGAAAGAAGTTATTTGCTATGGGTAGGTCTGTGTGTTCACTATCGGACCTGTCAGTTGGGGACGTTTAGGTTAGTGCAGTTGTAATTATTGTGAAATACTCTCAATCTGGAGATGATTTTTATACAGAATTAAGTTGGCTCACCCTAGTCCTACTGACCAGAATGAAAATCCACATATTCTCTTTTAGACACAATTTCACATGCAGGGGAGGCCCCTGTCATTCTGGGACTGACTGGAGATTGATCTAAGTGCAGACTAGAAGAGAGCCACAGTCCAATAGGCCACCATGATAACCAACCATTGCTTTAAACACCTTGGGTTAGAGCCAAGAGCAACAAGCTTGAAAAGGAAGTCCGGAAACCTGTTGGATACAGTGAACTAGCCCTGCTGTGGGAAGAGGGTCTTCCATCACTTTCGCTTTGAATACTCAATGTACCACCAGAACATGGGGCTCAAACCAAAACACGCACATTGTTACAACAGTGGAAAGATATTTGCTTTACCCTGAGTTTTGATCATGTCTCAAGCTTAGTTGTATAGCTTCAGATAAACTCTCAAGTTGTGCATTTGCAGATTTCTCTTCCATTAATACTTGACGTTCTATTTTGCCTGACAGGAGAAAAAGATACAGAAAGATGGATTTTCCTTTTTGTATCATTTAGAACTTCAGAACAAATAGTGCATGCTGAAATTTCAGAAAACTGGATTGCTTTCCTTTTCATCTGTCTGTCTGTTGTTTCTTGCTGGGAGGGAAGCCATACGTAAAGATCTTTTGCTTTCTTCCGCGGGCGTCTCAAGGCTCCGTTAGCAGCAATGAGTCAAAGCCTCCTTTGGCTTTCTGGACACAACTGTTCCTACCCTCTTCCTTTTCTCTCCATTTCCTTATTTTGTGCTTCCCTTTCCTCCTGAGGTACTCATTACTTTTCTCTACACCCATTTTTCTCTTTCCTTTGTCTACTACTACAGTTATCATAGAAAACAACTCTAAAAACAAAAAGTCCTAAAAGCCAGCAAAGGCTTGTAAACCACACTGGATGATGCAAATGCTGCAGTTCTCACACAGCTCCCAGTCCTGACGGTGAGCAGCAGCCTTCCAACGGCGGTGGAATGGCACTGTTGTAGCAGCCGAAAGGGCAGGAAAGGGAAATCTGATAATTACTATAAAAAGGATTCATGCAGCATGTGAACAGGGCACAGGGCTACCCAAGGTTAACATCTGGCACTATTATTTGGTAGCTGCTGATTTATGAAAAGCTATGTAACTAGACTGCACCTTATTTTCCTTGTCTGTCAACCAGGAATGGCCATGCCGACCATGTGAGCTGTTGTACGAATTAGCAGTATGAGATGTAAACCACTAACTACAGTGCCTAACATCTAGGAGATGCTCCATAAATGATAGCACTCGTCACCATCATCGTTTTTCTCATGGATAAAATGGCCACAATAAAATCATATGAATGTGTTATGCAAATATGTATTGTATATAAGTTATAAATATAGGTCTGCTGTAGCAATTTAATTTAAATGGGTATGTCTCTTCTGCAAATGAACTAAAATGCTTAGCTAAGTAATGAAATGATGCAGAAAAAAAAGCATCTTCCAGGCATTATTTAAGTAACGTTATTTATAGCTCAGTGTCTGATGCTGACATTTTTGAGTCCTACATGGAACATGGAGGGGCAATTGTAATCATAAAAAAAGCTAAGGAGTACTTTCTTTCTTCTGTCTAGATGTAAACTTAAAATAATTTCTTTATCTAAAACTGAATTTGGCAGAGGTATTAATGTGTTTGTCATCACCAAGCCTTTGTAAAAATCTATATTTTTTATACTCAGTAACCAGATTTTCAAGAAACCCATTAGTTAGTTAATAGGAAAATAATTCCACAAACTTTACCATAGTTCTGGCCCCAAATACATCTTACCTTTCTGAAAAAGGATTTCAGCTTCCACCTCATGTTCTTCTGTTGCTGATATCCTACAGAGTTTCAATGCTAGTTCAAAAAGTTGGAGAGCAGGAAACCACTTTGAGGGATCCTTCTTTTTACTTTTCATTATATTATTACTACAATACACTTGCTTGGCCGCTGTATGTCCTAAAGAAAGACAGTTGGATAATGAGGGAATAATAAAGCATACAGTGATCATAATAAGCCTCCAAGTTACTAGACTGCTCTCACAGCAAGGCACCCACTAAGAACCCTGGAGGTCTTTAGTTTTTAGCATCTAAGAAATTTTTGAAAGAAACTCAATACCCAAATATTTCAATGAACTATAACAGTAGCCCTTTGAAACTTTATGTTTGATAAATGTCAACGTTTTCTCATTTTTAAAAGAAAGGATAATCTCTCAAGTCGCTCTGTCAGTTCTAAAATTTTTATAACGCTCTACAAAACAACTTCTGTGGTCCTAAGACCGGGAAACATCTGGAAGTGTTATGAAGTTTTATGTTGCTTCCAATAAAACTTGCATATATTAGGTAGCGATTTTGTTTCTATTCAGCTCTATAGAATAGAAACAAAATCTGTTTTGTGTTGCTTGCTATGCATATTTTGTCAGCCCAACTCAATGCTAAACCTGTTAATAAGGACAAGGCCCACGTGCTATCCTTGTGTGTGGTCCCATCATCACTTAACATAATGAAGGGTTATTGTATGGAAGAAGCATTAGATTTCATCTGTGTGGCCTCAGAGACAGACGGACAGAGAGACGTTTATTGAACAAATATTTTCTGAGTGCGTAGGCACTGGATAAAAATGAGAAAAGAGAAAATTAAGAGCTAAGGTTTATTAAGTGCTTCCTGCAAGCCAGGCTCCATCCCAAGGACTTGACAAGCAGGACCTCGTGTGATCCTCCCAGCAATGACTCCAAGTCTGCCTGGGTGCCATTTTCCAGAGGAGAAAGCGGTGACACAGGGAGACTTAAGTAACTTGCCCAAGGTCTCAAGACTAGTACGTATCAGGGCCATGATTTGAACCTAGGCAGGCTGGCTCCAGGGCCCACACCCTAACCTGTGACACTGCAAAGCTCCTTAAGAGAGATAAATCACGGAGCCTAGTGTTTAATGGGTAATGCTAATGGCCCCAGACAGGTGATCAAAATACCATGTGGTCAATTGTGTGGCAGGGAAAGCATGGGTGCTATGGTAGCAGGTAACCGGAGCCCTGGCTCAGACCTGGAAAATGTCAAGGAAGCCTACTCAGAATGTAGTTGTTGAGGCTGACAGCTGATGATTGCCTTATCTTTTGGTAATTTTAAAGAAGAGAACTGTTGGGAGAAAAAGTAGAAGGCAACCGGAGGAAACACTACATTGATAGGATAGTTTATCACACCCCAAAGTGGAATATTAACAGAAAGACAATACAGGGTTGCAGAATGATACAGTCCCTAGATTCCAGCTGAAGTGCTGGGTCTGAGCCAGTCATTGGTGCTCCCATGTCATTCGAGGCTTTGAACAAGTCCCTACGTGTCTCTGAGCCTTGAGTGTCCTCTGAAAAATGAGGCAGCAGAACTAGAAAATGTCTGAGGTCTCTTCTGGTTCTGAAAATTTTCAGTTCCGGGATGCTATGCACCCTACACAGAGCTTTCAGGAAATCTAGGACTTTTTGTAAATTTTTATTTCAAAATGTGTTATATGAACCGGAGGATAGTGGAAAAAGTCTCTCTCTCTGTCTGTCTGTCTGTCTGTCTGTCTCTCTCTCTCTCTCTCTCTCTCTCTCTCCTTCTCCTTGGACAAGATAGGATGACAGCACACTGTTGAGAATGGGGAGATGAAGAAACTGAAGCCTTGCTTCTCGGGGGCGCCCAGGAGAGGAAGGTAACCAGGCATGAAACAGTGAGAAAAGCTAACACCTACAAAGCTCTTAGAACAAACTAGGTGCCCTCCTAAACATGGTACAAATTCCACTTGTTTCATCCAAAAACAAGCCAGTGAGATTCGTACATACTTTTCTTATCCACACATGATGGGAGAGGAAACTGAAACACGGGGAACTTAAATGACTTACTCATGGGAATTAGAGCAGACTTCTTTCTCCAGAGTCCATGCCTTTAACCCCAACAATTACCAAGTGTGATTAGAGAGATATGTGGATATCATTTGTCCAATACAACTTTATATTTCAATACATCTCCCATTTTTATGTTTCATTATTGTTTCATATTATACTACAGCTGTTTACTAATATGAGACAAAATATCAAGTATCTTCATGTCATCGAGGCACTTACGTAGGTAATATATGTGCTATCTACATACCATATATAATATCGTACTATGTAACATAGTACTAATATATAATAATGGTACCTAAATCGTCTTCTAGATTTTTGTTAAAATTAGAAAAGAAACTGTTACAGAAATTATTGACTGTTTTATTTATTTTTTTCCTCTCTCTCCCTAACTAGACAATAACTCTTTGAGGACAGATGGTGACTGGCTCAGCTCTCTATTATCTTCCCACTCGCTAGCATCATTCTTGCAACTTTCTTCACTCCTATCATACAATTAGTAATTGACTTTTTCATCTAATAAGGAAGCCCAAGTTTCAGTAATTAATGGGAAAAATAATCTTAAATAACTGTGATGCTTATTTTTATTTTATAACAATAATCTGAAAATGCTTTTTTTTCTGTCTGATGCTTTCACAAGAAAACAATGATTTTTATGTGGCTCTATTCTTGCAATGCAGTCTATACTATCACTAAAAAGGAAAACTGTGGAGAACACATCAAGTGTTTTATGCTTCATAATATTGAAGTGCTCCTTTTTTCAATAAACATTAATGCTGTGAAAAAAAAAGTTGGGAAACTGACATTGTTTTGACAAAAAGCTGCTTTTGGTTATGTTTTTTAAGTCTGTATTTAATATAATATAAAAGAAAGCAAGCTGTTCTGCTTCAAGTAAGTCTAAAAAATAGTACCAGTATTGCTACTGAATGGTGACACATCTTCAAGATTAGTAAGGCAGGAGAGCAGAGAATACGTTTGATTTAACAAGATCTGCACAATTTAACACAATCTGTACTTTAAGCTCTTGTAGAAATTAAATATACTGAGGATATAACAAACTGTGGACTAAAAATGCAGAAAAATAGCTCTCATGGGATCAGATTGTTGGAAGGAATTCTAGAGGTCAGCTAAGCCACCGTAATTTCCTAAATAAGGAAATTCAACAACATAGAAGTGAAGTGATTTACCTAAAGTAATAAAATCCACATTTGATGATGACAATCATCTAATAATAAGGATCAATAATAATAATGAGGGGGAGCGTCAGATGGAAAATAAGGGAAAAGATTCTGGACAGATGATGGCTGGCGCGCACCTCTGTGGGCCGAACTTCCCCATTCTAGTCCAACCCTCGCCCTCTCCTGAGCTGACAGCACGTGCTGGGGCAGGAGACAAGTGGGTTCCAGGAGGCAGGGGTAATGTTTTAAAAGGTAGAGTTTATTATTATTCAGGTATGATGAGGTTAACAGGTCAGGAGACCACTGCCATTGAAAAGACAGATTGCTACAGTTCCCAGGAGGAAGGGGCACAGCACTCCAGGCAGGGCCAAAGGGGAAGTACCGGGGTTGGTCAGGAGGTAGAGGGAGCCAGGGCAACCGTGGATGAGAACTTTTGTTACAGTTTTCATGGGAAGGAATTGGTTGGGTAGGGTAAGCAGGCTAAGCAGGTTTAGGATTGGCTAGTTTGAATAATTTCAGGGGGCTCTGCTACTAGTCTGATAGGGTGATCAGGGCGGGGGGAATAGTGGCAAGGAATGTAACAGCCCAACAAAGGACAATAAAGGAACCCAATAAAGGTCCATGGTGTGGGCTCTGGAATGGTTAGTTTGCATATGAAAGGCATGCTCACAGGAGCGAGGTTTGCTATTTCCTAGGAACTGGCTAACTCTGGGAGGGAAAGTCCTCCCTGGTTAGCAAGGCACCTGATGTCAAAGCATCAGAAATACAGAAAATAAAAAGGCGTGGTTAATACAGGTTAGAACAGAGAGTTGATACAAGATATTCTTCCCTCTCTGAACTGCACAAGAGCCTGGAGCTCCAGGCAGGTAGCCTGGGGTCAAAGATCAGATTGGTCCTGGAGAAACTTCGAAACATGTCCCTGAGTTCCTCCGTAGTTTCTGAGGAGCTGTATGTAAGCTTTCTGCTTACCTGTCCACCTGCTCTAACCAGGGCCATTCTTGGTCGGCTCAAGTCTACCCTCCAATCTACTCTTCACTCAGCAGTCAGGGTAGTATTTTAAAACATAGACCATCCCCAGCTCAGCTCTTCCCAATAGGCTGCCCCTAGCCCACTCTGCTCTGGCTGTACTTGTCTCCTGGCAGTTCCAGAATATGTCAAGCTTGCCCTGACCTCAGAGCCTCACTGCTTCCTCTGCCTCTACTACGCATAACTACTGACTCACATTCGAGGTCTCAGGTTAAATGCCACCTCCACAGAGAGGCCTTCCCCAATCACACTACTGAAACAGGCAGCCCTCCGTTCATTGCTCTTTTCCAGCAGATCTTATTCACATCTTTCGTAACACTAACAATTTATAATTATATACATACACATAATTCACTATTGTATATAAGCTTTCTATATCCTTGCTGATTTCCCGTCTAGTTGTTATCAAATACACATTTTATTTTATACAATATGTATTTTATTCAATTTTATAAGTATTAAAATATTTATTTTTCTACAATATTTATAATGATGTGATATGTGATATAACATGCACTCCTACACATGGTTTATTTACTTGTTTATTTCTGTCTCCCACACTAAGAGCAGGGACTACATCTGATTTAATCTCCAATAACTTCCCAGGTCCTTACATACAGCCTGGCACATTAGTAAATGATCAAACTCTACCAGTTAAATAAATAGAGCCTGAGTATTCATAAATATTGCCCATATAAATGCACTCATATGATAGCATGACTGAAAACAACATACAAATTTTACACTCAGTAACTTGAGCGTAATATATGTTTAAGTGTGCTTACCAATTCTCATTTTTGTTTTGGCCAGTAACATGATATGAGGGAGATAGACATTTTTCAAAGGCTGTAATGGACTTGCATAAGCAGTGTTTGATGAAAGAAATTCTATTGTCTCTCCGAAAGTTAACATCTGTAAAAGAAACATTATAATGGGTAATAATTAACTAATGGGGTCTGGAATAAGAAAAAAAAAGAAAAATATGTTTCTAAATCTTGCAGACACAAAACCATTCTCACCTGCTCAATAAGAATGTTGTGAGACTGAGTCAACAAATTTAATTTTTCTGTTTTCGAAGAGGGAGTTTCTCTGAATTTCTCAGCTTTTGTTAAGTCATCCAGCAAAAGCATGCTTCTCACCAAGGTTAAACAAGATCGAGGAGAAATAAACTCACTTCCTTCAAGCAAATGTATTATGACCTATTAAAATAAAATTATTCCTTTTGATCGTACTGTTTGCAATTCACTGAAACAAGAGCTGGCCATATTGGCTGTTATGTATTCAGTACCTAATGGAATTTAAAATTCTCTCCTTTTGTTCTAACCAGAATCCTTCAGTAAATATCAATGTGAATGAAGTTTCCTACCTGAAGGTTTGTTATGATGTCTGCCTTTAAGTGCTTTTCTTGCAGGCCAATGATTACAGCTTGCATCAAGAATTCAGCCTGTAGCTCCCTGTCGCCTGCACTTTTTGCTTCCACGCACACTTCATTGATGAGGCTAACATAATCCGTCATATCGTTTTCTAAAATAAACAAATGCAGCTACTTAAAACGTCCCAAGAAAGTCAGAAATTATATATGTGTAATATCCCCAACGTTCATCACAGGAATATTGTGTAATATAGAACAGGAAGATACAAAGACAGAAAACAAATGGACTACATGAAACATTGAAAATAAACATGTTGTAATTGGGGGGGAAGTACTTTAGGGTATATTCAAATGCTGCAAAAGTGGTAATAATACTGCGTGAAATAATTTGGGAGATGGATAGAGATGGGACGGTAGATAAGTTTACAAATAGATACTTACTAATCAGTGTAAGAACTAACATTTATATGTGCCAGGCTGATTTAAGAACTTTATAAATTGAACCCATTTAATTTTGACAATAATCCTATGAAATAGGTACAATGATCTCCATCTTACAGCCGAGGAAACGAGGCATAGGGGTTTAAGAGACTTGGCCACGATCACACAACAAGGAAGTGGTGATATGAGCATTTGAACCCAAGGTGGGTGGCTCCAGAGACTGTGCTCGGGACTCTTACACTATGTTGCCTTCCTACGTGACAGGGAGACCTGCACGTTAGTATTTAGAAATCTCCTTGGCGGCTTTGCATATGTGCCATTTTCAGTGGTGCAAGAGACTGTTGAAAATGATTTTTTCTTATTTAGTAACCTGAATTTTTTATTCTGAAAACAGATCAAGCTAGAAAGTTATAAAATGCTAATGCTATAATAAAATATATCCCAATAAAACATCTGTTACTTACATCTAATCAGTTTTTTATAAAAACTTTGATTAAGAAAATAGGATATTTGTACCTTTCACGATTCCAATGCCACGGATCTGTGCAACAAATGCAGTCACCAGTGCTAAGCGGCACCTCAACCACAGATGAATGTTGAAATATTCTCGAGAATTTAGTGAAATAGGATCTAAAAACTCATTATCGTCTTTATTTTCAGTGACCTAAACAATGTTAAAATCATGGTTATCTTTCCATTTAACAATGTCAAAGTTCTAGCCTAATGCTAAATGTAAGTTAAAAGAATCATCAGCTATCATTTAATAGCATTAAGTTTTTAATCTTAGAAATTATTCTTGTACATTCCATAAAACATAAAAAATACACAAACAAATAAATATATAAAATCACCCATAATCCTACAATCCTCTATTGAAATTTTGGTATACTGTTTTTCAGCCTTTCTTTTTCTCTCTATACTCATTGTTGAATTTTGCAGTACGAATTTTTCATGGCAAATTATATTATCAGTAGTTTCCATATCTTCAAAAAATTTTGTAAATATCATTTTAAAGACTAAATAATAATAAATAATACAGGCTAATATTTATTGAGTGTTTATTATGTGCCAAGCACCATGCTGCACGCCTTATACACATTATCTCATATAATCCTCCTGACAAGCCCAAGAGGAGTTATTACCATTTCTGTTTTACAGATGGGAGAACTGAGACCTAGAAAGGTTAACTATTTGCTTAAACTCCATCATATTCTGGCAGAGGTGGGATTCAAACTTGTGTCTTTCCAAATCTAGAGCCCCCAGTCTTAATCCATGCTGCTTAATCCATGTGCTGCATGCTGCTCACATCCCAAACACATATTATAATTGATTTACCATCCTCATTGTTATACTTTACAAAGGGGGGCCAGTGTCCAGAGCTACTGAAGGGCAGTGCAAAGAGAGCTTTTTCCAGGGGGTGGCAGTAATCAACATTACTTAGATATTTGGGAACTTTAAAGTCACTTAGAACAACGCCCACTTGTTCTAGGAATTTCCTTCTATGCATCTCTGACAGCTCATCTCCAACGAATCAGCAACCAGGCACAGCAAGTAATGGAGGAGTCTAGTATTTAGATTAGCAATACAGAAAAAATGCCCATCCACATACCTTAATCTCTTAGTGCCTACATTCCCCGTTACTATTAAAAAACCAAGTCACCATCTAAATCAGGGTTTCTCGGCCTTGCCACTACTGACATTATGGGGCAGACAACTGTTGTGGGGGACTGTTCTGTGCATTATAGGAAGCTGAGCAACATCGATAACCTCCATGCACTATATGCCAGTAGCACCTCCTGTAGCTGTGACAACCAAAATGTCCCTACAAGTTGCCAAATGTCCCCTGGGGAGGCAAAATAGCTCCTAATTGACAACCATTCTTCTAAGTCAATTTTTAGAATTAGATTGCTTTTTAGCATTTTTATTGCTTTTAATAGAGTAAGAAATGAGTCTCTAGGACAATTAGTTTTACTTATTTGTAATGACAGTAGATATTAACAATTTTATTAGTAAAGTTTAAAATAATGAGTAAGGATTCTATGTGATGAATCTTTATATTTTAATTCTAAACAATACTATATTATTAAATTACTTGATCTTATCAAAAGCCAATAAAATTTCAAATATGCAACACCAGTTGTCAAATAGGTTTGAGAGATAAACTGTGGAAGACTCTAACTATGAGAAATCCAAAGTAGGAAATAACACTGGAGTCATTCTGGTAATGCTGAAGTAATAACTGAAAAGTGAAATGAAGAGCAAAATAAAGTGAAACAACTTCATTTGCTAGTGAAATCAGATCTAGAATACTGTAATTATACATCTAATGGGACTTTAGTGACTATTACATCCAATTCCATCAGTTCACAAATGAGATTTAAATTAAAATTTTTAATTAAATTTTATTTTTAAAGTTTCAGGAGTTTGCCAAAAATATACCAGTTAATAAATAGCATAAACAGGGCTTAACCACAGATATCTGTACTCTGAATTCAATGCTTTTTTCTACTTTACCCTTTTGTTTCATACAACTAATTAATTAGACAATTTTCTAGCTTGCCATAATTATTGTATAATACATATTATAAGGATAAACATTGAATTCATACATACAGAAGCTCTAGGAGAGATGCAACTCTCTGTTTCAGGTTGTACTTCCTTCTTTTTAGAAAGTTTTGAATCCTGGAGAAGTTTAAGTGTGGAAAATACTATTGCAGCACTAAAACAGAGAATATATTTTAAATGTTATTGGTATTACACTGTGGCATTTTGTTGTTTCCTAAGGCTCTTCCCACACTCCCATCTTCCCCAAAACCTGTTAGGTACCCCTTCTATATGCCCCAATAGTACCCTGGTCTTAACCGTGTAGTATTTATTACACTCTTTACTTGCCTGTAAATTGCTCCATAGCTAATCTAGAGGTTGGGACATAACAGAAGCTAAAAAATATTTTTAAATGAAAGTGAGTGAATAAAAGAATAAATAAATGAAAGTTTCCAAGATCTAAAACAAAATTTGCTGACAATCTCCCTAATTAACGAGCACATATGCATTTTATCTATATTAGAATGTGATTCTCTAGCTTTTTGAGGTTATAGTATTATGTTACTTAATGCTAAACACTTGGAAACTCTAAAGCTAAATTATTACTTAATCAGTTTCTAACAGTACCAGAAGGGGAATGTACTAAATTAAGAAAACAGAATCTAGGAAATGGGAATTCTTTGTATTTCCTATTATTCTGTGTATAAATTTGTCTGCACTTTAAACCATCACATTTTCCTCTCCTAAATGATAAATTTATAATTGACATCACACTTTTTCAAAATATTTAAAAATATGTATCAAGAGGCTTCTTCTTTTGAAAATCTATCTCAAAACAAAATTCAAAATATGGAACAATCTATACATCTGAATATGGTTATCACAGTGTTATTAATAACATACGAAGATTGGGCAAAAGCCAAATGGACAGTATACCCATATAGCTAATTCCCCACTTGATATGTCCACTTGAACAGTTAATAGACAATCATATTTAATAGGTGTTGTAGGGCGAATTATGTCCCCCCCCAAAAAAGGTATGTTGACATCCTACCCTTAATACCTCAGAATGGTAGTTATCTGAGGAAATCAAGTTAAAAATGAATCCATTAGGGTAGACACTATTGCAATACGACTGGTGTCCCTATAAAAGGGAAAATTTGAACAGAGAAACAGACATACACAGAGGGAAGACGATGTGAAGACACAAGGGGAAAAGATGGCCATGTGACTGGAGTGATGCATCTATAAGCCAAAAAATGCCAAGGATTGCCAGCAAACTAGAAACTAGGAAAAGCAAGGAAGGACCCTCCCCTAGAGCTGTCAGAAAGAGGATGACCCTGCTGATGCCTTGATTTGGGACTTCTAGCCTCCAGAGCTGTGAAACAATAAAATTCTATTGTTTTAATCCACTTGATTTTTGGTACTTTGTTACGGCAGCCCTAGAAAACTTATAGGTTACAAGCAGATTCCTTTTCTTCCACCTTCTCCACCAAACCCAGTGCTCTTCTCTGTCCTCCATCCCACAGGCAGAGCCCAGAATCACCATTGCTTTCTCTTTGACTCATTCTATATTCAACTCATCAACAAGTTCTGTCAGCTTTACCTTCAAAATATTGATACCAGCCAGCAGCTCCTCACCTCACCTCCTCCAGTGCTAACACCTTTGTCCAAGCCATCACCCTGTCCAGGCTGAATGACTGGCAGCTTCCTCACCAGTCTCCCAGCTATGGCTCTTAGCCCTGCAGTCCTGGTTTCCACAGAGCAGCCACAGCGATCTTATCAAGATGTAAATCGGGTCACATCACTTCTCCAGATACACATTCCAGAGGCTTCCCTCATCCTTGGTCTACGGTCAGTATGCCAACCCCTTTGGGTCAGTTACTGAGGTTTCTGGCCCGTATATGATCAGCTTTGTCAGTGTCCATAGATGCTTGGGAGAATGTATAGTCTGTTGCAGGCTCCCAGAGTGTTGAAATGGGATTATTGTAAGGATTAAATGAGGTGTTTATTCTTTCACTTGTTCAAAAATATGTATTGAGTACCGAGCCAGAATAAATCTAAGGTCTATGGATACAGTCCCGGCCCTCATGGAATTGACATTCTAGTGAGAGTGGGGTGTGCTTAGCAAACAGTGGTGCTTGGCAAATGAAGGGTGCTCAGTGCATACTAGCTGTTATCACTATTTATTTATTGAGTTAGCCAGGAGGGGTGGGGATATTAACTTGATTTTTTTTCTAAGTTGTTAATCGGAATAAAAAACTTTCTGCAATTATTGAATTCTAAATTCCCAAGATTCTACTAAATCACTAAAATGGTATAGATATTTGCAGAATATTTTCTAAGGTATTGTTTCTGATTGTATAAATATATTGGTTTTTACTTAAAATAAAACTAAACAAACAAGAAAACAACAACAAAAAAAAAACGGTAACACTGATTCATTATGTACTGAGGTATGAAATTTCCTCTGCCCCACACCCTTCCTCCCTCAAGGATACACACATTTCTGTGGCACTTTGTTTACCAAGTGGCTCCGGAGGCTAGCACAGGTTGGTTACTAGAGGGCCCTAGAAAAAGAAAGTGGTGCTGATCCCATCCTTCTGATTCTAAAGCCCAAATTCTGATTTTAAGAGAAATGAGGCCTGTGGTTTGGAATCTTGCTAACCCCAAAACTTAATGAATAAAATACAAGCATATGAACGTGGACTAATCCACCTGGTACTGCTTAGCTGCACAATGGAAAATTTCTAGCTTCTCCTTCCCACTTGAGAGACAGAAAGTGTAGGAGGATTGCCCACTATAAACAGTCTAAAGTCCCCGAGGAAGGGAGTCTCATTCTGACACAAAATTAAAAGACTCAACTCTTATCCCATTTGGACAATAAATTAAATAGAAAGGAGAATAGAATGGAACCCTTATAAAAAAAAAAAAAAAAAAGACAGGATTCTGAGACAGCCCTAAAAGAAGTAGAAATATAGTTTGAATAACTTTGATCCCATTTATTTCTTATTAACATTCATGGCAAAAATGGTCAGTTTGTTCTCCTAAAAATCCATGTGGCTCACTTTCCCTGTCACCCTAGGGAAGGTGCCTTTCAATTTCCTTGACATATAATTTTATTAGAAGTATCATGAAATGTCAAGCTAACCATCATTTGGGGAAGAGACTGTCCAACACTTTCAGCAGCGCCCAAACAGAAGCTCGTTGGGGGTAAAGTTCACCTCAGAAAAACTCATTCATCTTGACAGTAGGCTTCCCCAAATGACAACTCCGCTACAAAAAGGCAATCACATCAAAGTTTTTGCAGGTTTTGTCCCAAGGGCCAGGTTCATGTATTTAAAATAGGAGCGATTCTGATTCACTTGCACGTTATTTGCATATGTCTATCTGGTCTTCAAATTAAAGTTCTATTATGACACTCTTTTCTGTGGCCATTTTGTAATTTTTAGTTTCTAGTTTCCTTCTTCTTCCCTAAAAAAAAAAAAAAAAATCACTCACACCTTCCATACCAAAAGGGCCTAAGATATATGGAGAGCTGGGGAAATAAGGAAGGTACATGACAAAAAAATATCTCCTAGGGCTGCTGTTGCTGTCTGGGAAACTGTTTGGAGAAAAGAATTCTATATTCTTCTATAGAAAATAAGATAGTTATATATTTTATAGTCATATCTATCTATCTATCTAGCTATCTATCTATCTATTCACGTTATTTATTTTCTATATATAGTAAAAGCTCCTATCAGACTTTGATATGCAGCAGAACTGCTATAAGTATATTTCTCATTTAATATTCCCACAGAATACTAAAAGTAGATTCATGGATAGGGATTTATAAATATAAGATTCTAATGCTTCATGAGAGGCATTCTTAAGTGAAAGTGGCTTTTGTTTTTAATTGCAAGGGTGTGGCAGTGTTGTATGTAATGACTACCAGTATGATTGGTGACACCTCTTTGATTCAAAAGGTTTTGCTTTTGCAGCATCAATGCAAATACAAATACAAGAAGAAAGCGAATGCCACCTTAGTTTTATTATAAAAATAGTTTTAACCCTACAGACCCCCTGAAAACTTCTCAGGGACAACCCTAGAGATCTGCAGATTACACTTTGAGAATCACTACTCCAAACAGACTTTATGGATTTTCATCACTGCTTAGAAACCACAAAAAATAAATTTCCAAAGCTATATTGACTCTAGCAAAAAACAATCAAACATAGATATGGTTAATCGTGGAATGGACTTCAGTCAAGGCTCACACTGATGAGATGATGGCATGTGTCAATCAAAGCAAAAGGGGATTTTTGCGGAATTGATTACCCCCTTTCAACAACTACAGAGGGGTTCGCCTGTTTGAGAGAATGACTGTTAAATAATTAATCCCGCTTCTATATTCTGAATCTAATGCAAGGAGTTTAATGCATAGAATTTTAGTTCTGTGAAGAAAGTCAAGGACAGAAAAACACACATAATTTTTCAGTCTGTAGTTTTAAGAGTAATAATGTACAAAAACTCCCCTGAATAATAAAAACCAAGTATGTTCTATTAACCTAGGAATTAATAAAATTTAGACATATTTAACAAATCGGGTGAGGAAGAAATTCTCTTCTGTGCCTGAAGGGACTCACCTATATGCAGCCCGGTGTCTCTGCAGGGCAATTGCAGCCAGCTGAAGCCTGGCCTCCACCACTATCTCCAGCTCGCCCACAGAACACTGAGAGAAGTTCTTGTGGTCTGGATGTTCCATCTCCAACACAAGGAAGTTTAGCTTGTCTTCAGCTTCCGTCAGTAAAATAGACTAAAGAAAGAATACCACACAATCACATCAGTTCAGAAATACAAATAATGTCTTATCCATATTCATCAACTAGTTTTCATGTACTGAAAGGTAGCAATGAATGAAAGACCAAAAAGGAAATTTGATCATGATCAGAGGAGAGAGTTCAAGAAGAGGAAAAAGGCAACAGAGAATAAAAGGAAAGTAATGGCAACACTAAGCATATACGACAGCTACCCTTTATTGTATGCACAGCTGATGCTCATACATACTTTATTCAGAGCAGTTATGTTCAATAAAGTTGCTGAAAATACTGAATTAGCAAATATTGAACCACTGTTCCTATGGAAAATACTAGGATAGGTTCCTGGGGGCCTCTGGTCATATTTTGTCAACTGATCTATATGTAATTTTGTTTAATGTGTGTTTATGTTTAAAGACACACTATTTAATATATGCTATAGGCTCATTAACCTTGAACTCACAGCCAATAGCTCTATAACTAATGCCTGACTGAAACTTATCTAACACACTTATTTTCTCCATGAGGCACATCACAGCCTCCTCACACTTAGGAACACTAGACAACACTACACTTGGTGGGTAATTTTAAATCTCAAAATTACCAACAAAAAAGCATAAAAGTGCACCAAAAAAAAAGTGGCAATACACAGACCATGAAAAGGACAGTTGTTTATAGTATGGAAGTGGAAATACAAACTCAGAGCATTGGTTTGTTCAGTTCAGCTGAGAATGACTGTGTTGGGCAACTCAAAGTTTTCTATATTCTGTGCTCGCTTCGGCAGCACATACACAAAGTTTTCTATATTCTGCCTATGTCCACAAATGACGACGAAAGAGTCACAAATATTGATTTGGAGTTACGAATAAATTTTACCATTGGCAAATTAGTAAATACTGAATCTGCAAATAATATGGATCGACTGTATTTCGAATTAAACCATGGTCACCTAACTGGTAATGTGAAGATAATGAAATTTCACAGTGGGTAATCAATAGGAAATAGCAACCTGACATGGCAAAATAAACAGGGACCAACTAACCTTTCAAGGAACAGGTCTCTAAAATCTTGTTTGTAGAAAGCAGTAGATATTATACAAGTTCTAGGACAATTTGTATAATGGTTAATAACATGATCTGTATTTTGTTAGTTGCATGACGTTAATAAATTTCTTACTGTCTAAGCCTCAATTTTCTCATGGTTCAGTGCAACATATTTCAAATATGATTAATACCTACATCATAGTGTTGTGCAAATAATCATGCAACGTGCCCATCATGTAGTAAGCACTGAATAAGTGGTAGCTGTTTTTGTTGCTGTTGCCATCATTATTATTATTAGGAAATGAGACACAGGGTATGGAATATTCAAATCCCATCAAATAAAGAATCATATATTCTGCAGCACCTAATTGAATTGGAAAGTCAAAGTCTGACACCTCTGGGCATCTGCTTTTCTAATGAGGAGTAGACTCCCTCTCATCCCAACCCTTCCTTATGCGAGAAAAGCTACCTGGTCTCCTAACAGCGAGCACAACCCTGAAAGTGGGCTTGTCCATGACCTAATAGTGGGCATCTTGGTAACTGATTTATCATGATTTGAAAACAATTTGAAACTTACCTTTATTTTGATAAGAGTAAAATCATCTTTCACTTTTGTAAGACGACTAAATGAGCCTCCATCATCCTTTAAACATAACTCTATAAGACACAAAATTTTAGAGGAACCAAGGATATCTGTGGTTGGTTTAAATATTAATTCTAGCTTATAAAACTCATCATTAGTTGGGAAACTATCCATAAATTTAATGCTAAAAAACCCACAATGATATATAGAAATATATTGCTATATCAAATAGTCTCGTAAACATCACACATTAGAAGACAGAGATTGATTCTTACAGCAAATCAGACAACTCTGGAAGGATCTTTTGGATGCTTAGTGATGTTATTTGAGTGACCAGCTACTGATATAAAGTACTGGTTCCTCCCCTGGAATTCCAGAACCCCTTAAGGTCTTCAAAGTATTTTAGGTCATCCAGATGTTTATAATGTTTCAATAAGATCTCCTTGGAAGCATCAGTTCTGCTGATTTACACAAACTCATTGCTCCAAGAGCAGAGCGTAAGACCATTTGAAACAGCACATCCGACAATTCTCAAATATCTCAAAATCCCCACCCACAACCCGAAGCTGGCCCTTATTTTGAGATAGGGAGAACTGAGGGAATTTAGATCACAGAGTTTGCCTGCTTTGGTAAACCAGGCTTCTAGACTTCCTATAGTAGAGAGAGAAAAAAACTACAAGGAATTACTTCAAAAATTATCCACCTGAAAGACTAAGTTTGCCAAGTAGGAAGAGGGAGTCTAGAATAACATGGGACTGAACACACCTGACGTCCTCTCTTCTTCCAACTCCCACCTACCTGGCTCTTCTCCTACATGAGGAGGTTCTGGAGCTGGGGGTCAGCTGAGTATAAGGGAGGGTTTGAGCATTGGGAAAGCCCAGCAGGAAGATCTGAGACTGAGTCTTGTCCCAGAGAGAGAGACAGAGAGACAGAGAGAGAGAGACAGAGAGAGAGAGACAGAGGTAGAAAACAAATGCCTGGAGACTGGTATGGAAGAACCCTGCGATGAGTATCAGAGCATAAGACACCCTAGGAAGAGAGTGGCCCACATTTTCCTCACTGCTCTCTCTGCTTCCTGCGTGGTCTTTCCATGATGTGGCATGACCCTTCTCTCGGGAGCTGTAAATAACAAACTATGTTTTCAACGGCAGTCATCTCCTGATCTGTTGGCCTCCCCATATCTGAATAATAATAAAACTTACATTTTAAAACAGAGGCCAGTGTTACTCCCATACTAACTACACAAAGACACCACAAGAAAACTACACACCAATATCTCTTATAAATACAGATGCAAGAACCTTCAATAAAATACTAGCAAACAGAATCCAGCAACACACACAAAAAATTATACACCGTGATCAAATGGGATTTATCTCAAAAAAGCAAGGTCGGTTAAACACTCAGAAATCAATTGACGTAATACACCATATTAATAGAATAAAAAAACAAAAACTATATAATCATCTTAACAGACTCAGAAATGGCATTTAATGAAATCCAACATTCTATCATGATAAAATCATTCAACAAACTTGGAACAGAAGAGAAATTCCTCTATCTGAAAAAGGACATATATGAAAAACCCACAGTTAGCTTTTCATACTTAATGGTAAAAACAACTATTTTCATGGTGACTACTAATATATTTGAAAAATACATACACACTGTGGTCCATAAATCCCATCCATGGGTTTCTTATCCCACAGAAATATATGCTATATATCATATGGATATGTAGCGCTTTAGCACTATTCTCTAGAAACAAAATGAATGCATATCAGTAGGCAAATGGTTGCATAACCGTGGGATATCACAGCATAGAATACTGCACAGCCAATAGAGTGAACCAAAGCAAAGCAGTGGACGTAGAGTGGTTTTAGTGAAGCTTTTCTGCATGAGAAATGCAAGGTGCAGAAAAATGTAAAACACATCATTTGTATAAATGACAAATCTTATTTTATATGTATATACTATATGAAAAGTATATGGATATGAGGGTAAATGAATGGATATGGATATGCATGTACCTAAACATAAACACATATATGTGTCACTAGTGAGATAAGAGAAAAATGTAGAAGAATATATACTAGATTGCTCATAGAGATTATTGAAAGTGAAGTAGGGAGTAGTTGGGGAAAGTGAGGAGAAAGAGAAGCAAGCAAACAATAAAATAAAAGATTACCTTTCAAGTTCTGGAGGATTGCTTTGCTCTTCTCGGGAACTAATCCATGGGAGACAGTTTTCAACAGATTTTCTGGGACACAATTTATTGTTGCAGCCACATTTATTAAAAAGTATGCTTTAACAAAAGAAAACTTATTTAAGAGATGTTTTTGGCCAAGTGTAACCAGAATTTGAGGCAAGCCTTTATTTATTAATTCATCAAGTGCCTAAAAAAATGAAAAAAAGAATTTAAAAATGGAAATAAGTAAAATGTTTTAGATATTAGATATTGTTAGCTTCAGTCCCCTTTTGCACTCTTCATTTGTTTTGGGGTGAAAGAATACAGGGATAGATAGATATGAGATACCATTAATGGCAGTTCTATTGACAGAAGCATGTAATGTCAGAACCATTCCAGCAGTTCTGTGGCGCTTCTGCCATTCCCCACCAATTGGTGACCTGTGCCTCATGAGCCCAGCCCCGCCATATAATGAGAGTGAACCTGTGGTGAGAGCAAGAGAGAAGACACTTTATCAAAGTAGAGAAACGCAAAAGCTCATCAGCCATGTGTGCTGGCCACTCTGCTTTAGTGTGAGTAAATATTAGAGCTACTAGGACAGGAACAGGAAGAATGGGAGGGCAAGCAAGCTCCCTACTCAGCTTAGATTCCACTCTCAATCATTAGAACTCCGCTCTGTGCATACCCTCATCTCCCTGGCATACACATTTCCTTGGCAAAATCATATCCCTGTTAAAATACAATGCTGAACCTTCTTGGGGACATGTACCCTACAGTAGCTGAAGGCTGGAGAAAATCATGTAATCACAAGTGTCTCACTTCAAGTTCCTGACCAAACCTCAGGGCTGCCTCATCATCATTCTATATTTTCCCGGTCCATTCACTCTCACTCTCTCCTAGACAACCATCTCACGTTCTTCTTGTTTCTAAATTCTAACCCTCCCTCCCTGCTACCCCTGCCAGCTAATGACCTTGCTTCCTCTACTTAAGTAAGGAAACTGAAGCAGTGAAAGTAGTGTCCACAGACCCCACAGCGCCACCGTCTCACCCAGCTACCCAGGCAAATGCCCCATTGCTCTCCTTTCCTTCAAGTCACCTCCGCCATCGATCCTGTCCCCATTGGTCAACTCAGCCATTCTCTCTACATCATAAATGTCCCCTTTCTACAGAGATAGTCCCATCAGCACTTTCTATACCCCGACTTCATCTCCAGCTACTACCTCAAATCTTGTTCCCTGTTACAGTGCAACCTAGAGTTGTCAACATTCCAATTTCTGTCCTTTCATTTGCTTATAAACCCACTTGTTCCCTACGCTGAAACCCTTTGGTTGAGGTCACCAACGGCCTACACTTGACTAAATCCAATGTTCAATTCTTAGTCCTTATATGTCATATTACTTATAATCTAAGACATTACCTCATATTCCAATTAAACTGTCACGTCTTCAACAGTAAAATTCATTCTAATTTCAAAGATGTTAAATATGAAAAAAATGCATGTTTAAGACTCAGTCAATTATGGTGCTTGAGTCATCAGCAAAATTTGACACCATTAATCATTTCCTTTTCTGCAAATGCTTCTCTTAGCTTTCAAGTCATCATACTCCCTTGGTTTCTTTCCCATCCTATTGGCCACTCTTTGTCAGTCTTCTTGCTGGTTCCTCTTCTTCTCCTATACCTCTTAATATTGGAGTATCTCAGGAATCAGTCCTCTTCTCTCTCCTCACTCCCTCCCCTTAGATGATCTTAATCAGGCTCATGGTTTTAATTTCACTTAAATGCTGATTCTCTGCTTTCTCTCCATCCCTAATCTCTCTTCTGAATTCAAGACACATACAATCACCTTCTGACTCAATACCTTCACTTGGATGTCTAACAGATATTTCAAATTGAACATCCAAAACTGCATTCCTAGTCTCCCCTACAAATACACACACACACACACACACACACACACACACACACACACACAAATATGAACTCCATAAGGGCTGGGAATTTGCCTCTATTGATTAATGTTTTTGATTGACAGCACTGGAACAGTAGGCTCAATAGATTAGCTAAAGTGATCCTTTCAAAACATAAGTGGATGAGGCTACGCCTCTGCTCTAAACCCTCCAATCGCTCCCCATTTTGTTCAGATAAGAACCTAAACTACAAAGGCCCTACAAGGCCCTTCTCAAACTGGCACCCTGTTAGCTCTCTGACCTCATGTCCTACTGCCCTCCACCATTCACACAGCTCTAGTCACACTGGCCAAGGTGTTCCTCCCCAACCTGCGCAATCCTGCCCCAGGGCCTTTGCACCCTTTCCCTACTATACTCTTTCTCCATATTTCATATGACTCGTACATTTACCTGTTTCAAGTCTGTTCACAAATGTAACCTTCATGAGGACTAACCTGGTCACCCATTTAAAATTATAACCCCAACCTAGCCCCATGTTTCCAAGCCCCTTCACACACTACTGGGTTTATTTTCCCCCTTAGCATGGTTCACCTTGTAATATACTATGTGATTTACTTACTCACAATGTTTGCTTATATATTTATTACTAGTCTTGATCACGAAAATATAAACTCCCTGAGGGCTTGGAGTATGGATTGTTGATTGATGTGTTTATTTGACAGCACCAGAACAGTGAGCCTTACGCACAATAGGCTCTTATTAAATACTTTCTGAATTAATATATTTTTTAAAAAGGCAGATGCTGGGGCTGGCTATTGTAGAAGAAAAGGAAGTTGTTTGCCTTATGTGAACTCAAAAAGAAAAATCTCATTGTTTGGGAGAATCTGAGGCAATGTTGGCAGTGGGGAGGTCTGTTGCTGTTGCTGTTCATTCTCTTTTCTTAACCTCCTCTAAGGGTGGAAATCAACACCTACAGGGGAGCCAGACATGGAGCATCAATGAGCCTGAGCAGGTAACAAACTGCTGTACTAGGAAAACGGTTGTCATTCCGGATCTAGGAAAAGAAATTTGGATTGGTTGAGGGGCTGGGGAGAGAAGTTTTCTCTTCTCTTTTGTCTCCACAGCAGTCATTTAATGAGTCTTAACAATTACACACAAACACTTGAGGATCAAAAGGAGATTAATTAGTAATGCTGTTTAATACCCCTTCCCTCTATACAGAAAATGTAAAGCGTAATCTGAAGCGTCTTAAGCAGACCAACAATTCTGTTTTAATTAGTTAGCTAATAGAAATCAGTTTTCCATTATACTGTCAGTCTCTTTTTGTTCAAAAAGAAATGATCAGGCAATCATTCTTTTTATACCCCAAACCACTCCTTAAAGAAGTGTTTTTAGGATGCTGTGGCATTTACAACTGAAAAGAAATAAATACTCTTAAACATCCAGATCTTGAAACACTAAAACGAAACATGAGTATGTGTTTGTATCTTCCTAATTACCAGCTCTTTCATTTCAGGCAACTTGCTTATAAATTAAAATAAACTTCAAGGCAAAAACAATGAATCATCTGAAGCATAATTATATATGAAGATTGTGGAATAAAATGAACAATAGAAAAGAAATAAGATTACATTTAATAAAAGGTAGATATGTTCCTATCAAAATTAGGGAGAACAAAAATAAAGCAATTTTGAGGAAATGTCTCTCAATATTATTTCATGAAAATAAATACCTTATTTAATGGAACAGAAAGCTGTTTCTAGGATTGAAAAAAATAAAACTATGTATATCTATCTACGTGGTTGTGTGAGCCCCTTACCTGTCCATACCCCCTTTAAAAATGGTTGCATTACCACTCTTGTGCTCTAACGCTTTCTAGTGGACAGATGGCTGATAGACAAAAGATTTTTTAAATGATTATTTCAAGTTATTTAAATAGTACTAGGCCATCAAAGCTTAAATCCCAGTCATTCAATTATTGACAAGAACAAACAAATTGAGATGGGCAGTCTAGCCCTCTCTTTGTAAAAACGATTCCAATAGGCTTTTATTCAATATTTGTTGAATTCACATAAAAAGAGAAATGGGGAGATTAGAGGAGCTGCTTATGAAAATGTCATATAAAAACCTTCCATTAGCTATCTCTATGGTGATAATCATATTGCAATATATAAACTTATCGATAAAGAAGTAGTGGTATATATACACAATGGAATACTATTTGGTGGTAAGAAAAGATGACATAGTACCATTTGTGACAATATGGATGGATCTTGAGACTATAATGCTAAGAGAAATAAGTCAGACACAAAAAGTAGAGAACCATATGATTTCACTGATATGTGGTATATAAAACTAGAAACAACAAAAGAACAAGACAAACAAATGAAGAAACAAAAACTCATAGATGTAGACAATAGTTTAGCGGTTACCAGAGGGTAAGGGGGTGGGGGGCTCTAGAAGAGAGTAAACGGGATCTAATATATGGTGATGGAAAGAGAACTGACTCTGGGTGGTGAACACACAGTGTGAAATATATATATAATGTATTACAGAATTGTACACCTTAAATCTATGTAACTTTACTAACAATTGTCACCTCAATAACACTTAATTTAAATATACATATATATAAATACATATATATTAAATCAACATGTTGTACACCTTAAACCTACACAATGTTATATGTCAATTACATCTCAATGAAAAAAACTTTTTTAAATAAAAAAAGAAAAGAAAACCTTTCAAACCATTGGTTAAGAGGCAGTCTCATACTAGGGAAAAGGATACGAGTAAAAGCAGGATTGAACAAGTGGGCTACCACAAAATACACAAAATCCTTTTCTTACAAAGTCAGCCGTTATTGGATAAGTGATCAAGACAAATATCAAAGTTAGAGACTTGACATGGCTAGATGAGCAAACTGAATACACATGTGTAATTCAAAAATTTAGGAACAATAACTACTTGCCCGATCTGAAAACCAGACCAGTTTGGGGCCAATCTTACCTTTGGCCTCAGCATTTTGAGATAACCCATAATTAGAAATAGAAGAGCATATTACATAGAGGATTTTCAAAAACAAAGATTAGAACTACCAAATAGATAAAAAAAAAAGACTCAGAAGTTATCCACACTAAATATCGAATGTTTATAAACTGTTATCCTTACTTGTATATTTTCTTTATGAGTAAGAGGTTTTCCTGAGTCAAATGATTGAAATACCTGTCGAAATACAAAACATTAATGTTAGAAACAAGAGTATTGAGTGTTCTTTTAAATAAAACTGTCAATGTGTTCTAAACAAATTTTAAATATTTTAATGTAAAAGTACTACATGTTCTAGTCACAAAAGACAAGTACAGTAGAAAGAAGAAAGTAAAAATTACATAAATCAACTCTTTTAGGTCATCAATGTTAATATTTTGGTGTCTTTACTACCAATTTCTTTTTGATGTATTTTAAAATTGTATATATGGATTTATGTTCCTTTTCACTAAACATTACATCATAGTCATTTTCCCACACCATTAAATTATTCGTAAGCCTCAGTCTGAAAGCGAGGTAATGTTCCATCCTATGAATGACGTATAATAACCTCTTTTGTATCGTGACACATCTAAAAGGACTACTTCCCACCGTTTCCCCACCATATAGCCCTATTTAAATAACATGGGTGACTATTTTGTCTGTATTTCTGATTATCACCTTTGGATGGATTTCAGGAAGCAGAATTACAGGGTTATAAGAATATATTAAGAAAATTGAAAGGGACTGGCTTAATTTACACTTCCACCCACGTTTTATGAAAATGCCAGGATTACTACACTTTTAACAGCACTGAGCATTAGCACTTAAAAAAATGTTGACCAGTTTGAGGTAAAATTGCATACTCTTCAGAATGACTCTTTTTGTGGTTCTTTTCCTTTTTAGTGAATTGCTTGTTAATATGTTTGGCTCTAAACATAATGTTGCATTAGGAAATATTCCATTTATTTGCCACAGGAGATTGTTGTATCACTCTGGAGGGTATATCCCTCTTGGTACAGAAGGCCTTTTCTAAAAGGTGCCCCTTCATGGATGTCCACACTGATGCCCCACCCATATGCCGTAGGCCACCTGGAACGCACCAGCAGCTTCTGTGGAGAGGCCACTCCCATACGAATGGTATCCTGCTTCACTTGGACCTTTTCGCTGCAGGTATTCTGTGGCCACAAGAGCACTGAGGAGCCAGGAGTGGAGGGAGCATCCCGTACCAATAAGGGACTGTTCTAGCCAGTCTCGCCAAGGGTCCTGGTTATCTATACTGGTGACCTCATCAATGTTCCTGGAATGATTTTCCCCCTTTCCCTATTTGACTTTCTCACTCCTTCTCCATTCTTTCTGGAATCACCTCTCAAATATGCTAATTGCTCCAAAATTTTTGTCTCAGAAGCTGCTTTTGAGGGACCCCTAAACCAAGTGAGTGTGGGTGTATGTGTATGAGGGCACCCTGAAATGGAAGGCATTCTGTCCAGGGTGGGTTCCTGCCTGGCACTCTGAGCTTCCAGGATAGGCTCCAGCCACCCACGACCCTAAACTGGAATAAGTGGGTTGGAAATCATTATCTTACTTGTTTTTATTAATCTTTATTACACATATGTATAGCTCACATTTATTTCAATGTTTAATATTATAAGTGTTTTGGGTCTTTATTTAGAAGTCTGGTGATATTTGTTTTTATGACCAGAAATATGGCATAGGAACTTAACTTTTGTTTATATCAATTATGGTAAAATTGGTTTCATGATACCTCATTTCACCTAAAGTTGCAATTTCCAAGAACCTACTGATGACTTTAAGTAAGGACTTACTGTACTTCTTTTACAACTGAAATCGAATTCATTAATCCTTTCTTTAAATAACTAGCCTGTAGCCTAATACCACTGGCACCTATTTTAATTATAAATCCTGAACACATTTCCTCTTTAATTAAACTTTTTAAATTCCCAATTGAAGCTGCAAATTAACTTTGAGAATACAAAATTTGAAGTCACAATCCACTGGGAGACAATTCACCCACACTTGTGTCTTATGATAATTAGCTGATAAAAATGAAATTTGGAATTGACCTGTCAAAATTGGTTTCTGAACTGTTTATTTTGGTGAAAGCAGTGACCATTGAAAACTCCTTCTTGTTTCTCACTCTACCCAATTGACTTTCTGGATTCTAAATGTGGAGGACCCAAAGGGTCAGTCCTCTGACTTCTACTTTTTCCTATCTGCCTCGGTCCCCCGATGATTTCATCTAGTCCCATGACTGTAACTCTCTACGCTAATGCTCCCAAATGTACCTGAAGCCCCAACCCCTCCCCTGAATTCCAGATCATATACTCTCTGCACCTACCTGCACTGTATCTCCACCCGTATATCTACTAGAGATCTCATACTTGACATGTTTCACCCCTGCCCAGCAGTATTCCCCATCTCAATTCATGAAAACTTCTTCCTATCAGTTGAACACTGTAATCTTGTTTGACTCCTTTCTCTTCTATCCCACAACCAAACCATCATCTACAAATGTTCTACTTTCACAACATACCTAGTATTTGACCATTTTTCACTCTTTCCACCACCTTTACCCCAACCATTGTCCCATCTCACTCAGATTATATGCAAAGGCCTTCTAACTGGTCTCCCCATTTATCCCCATGCTCACCCACAGTCTAGCCCAAACAGCAAGGAAAGCAGGCCTTTGAAATTGAATACTTATCCTGTCCTTCCTCTGCTCACAGCTCTGCAAGATTTCCATCTCATTTAGAGTAAACTCCTGACCTGACCAAGCCCTGTGAGGTTCTACAGGACCTAGCTCCTGGGGCTGGCCCTCTTCTCCTCCTCAGCTTTCTGTCTGTCCAACCTCACTGGTCTCCCTGGTTTTCTTCAGCCACACCATGCAGGCATTCTCCCAGGTCCTTTGTCTATGCAGCTCCTCCTTTTGGGAAGGTTGCTCTCTTGAATTCTTCACCCTCAAAACTCCCAGATTTCCCAAAGCACTCTGACTAAAACAGCCACCTGTGACTCTGGTCACTCTGTCCCCCTAACTCAGCTGACTGTCCTCACAGCACATCATTGCCTGGCACATTTACGTGCTTCATACGTTTATTGTTTGCCTTCCTTACTGGACTGCCCACCAGGAAGGCTGTAACTATTTATCTCTTTACTGCCCCATCCCCATGCCTGGGATACTACCTGCATTCAGTAAACTCTCAATAAACACTTAAATAAATTAAAATATGATTTTAATAACAAAATGGAAACCATTTACAATAGGGAAAGGCTGTTGACTGAGAAGCAAGCCAGGAAATACTGCTAATTTTACTGAGGTAAGAAAATGAATTCATTCATGTCACAGAAAATAAACAAAACCCAACTGATTCCTCTATAAATAGACAGATACTTGTATACACACATACACATATCCTATTGCCTACTGAGCGTCCCTATTAGGATTTTCTGTAGATCTTACCCTATTACAATAATTATAATCATATTGAGAAATAGGCAGCTGTATTTCAGGGGAATATGTTGAATGCATTATATGTAAATATAATGTCAGCTTATGCAAATAATTTTCAAGACTTACATCCTATTCCCCAGCTTCTTTTAGGTTCTCAAAATTGGAATCCCATCAGCATGTAGCTGTCTGTCAGTTCCACTTCTCACACATGCAGTCTCCCCCAAGAAACTGACTTGTTATCTCCTTTTATTTTCTTTATTGCTGGCCCATGAGGGTCCAAGCATCTCCCTAAAACAAGATCACTCACTGATTTCCAGATCACCATGAAAACTGAAACACAGGAAAATAACAGCTCATTCTGATTTAAATATAAACGCCAGTATTCATTTTTAAGGAGGCTTCAGTTTACAATTTACAAATACACATTAAGCAAGCAACTTCCCAAAGTCATAAAAGATGAGACAAACTAGAGGAATGTTCTCTCCTTACAGAAATCAGGAGAAATTTGAACACAGGCTTAACACTTTCATATAAAGTATGTAAGTCAAAAACATCCAAATAAAACACGAGCGAGACTGTCTGAGTAAGAACACTAACCAGAAATTATACGATTAGACTCAACAGTCTAACAGTTAATGGCTGATGAATGCGTCTCCTGAAACAGTCCATGGTAACTATAGTACAGATTCAGAATTTCATTGTAAAAATCTCCTCCAAGACCACACTCCCTCCCCCCATGACATCCTTCCATTCCAGACAAGTGAAACCTTGTAAAAACCTGATGTTAGCTATAGCCATGCTTAACAATGAGGTCTGCCACACCAGAGACTTGTAAATACACGTTTGTGGACGCATTCCCTAGATTTTAGGAACGCAGCCTTCAAAAGGTAAAGAAATGGCTTTGAATCAAATCAGCAGGTTTACCTTCACTTTTCCAGCAGCTTTAGAACCAGCGGGTATTAAGGCAGGCATGTTTTTTCCATGAAAAATCTGGGACATCTCATGAAAGGCTTCAGAAAAGAATCTTAAATCTATAAGGACTTCTATCTTTAAAGGAAAGAAAAAAATGAATTTTTAAAATAAAACATTTTGTTTCACTTACAAAATAAAAACTTTAAAGAGAAAAATCACCACTGAGATCCAGAACTCCTGCTCAATGTTGGTAAACCTGTTATAAATTAAAGTTTAGTAAACAAGGGTAATGGAGATGCATGTGTATGTGTGTAAGCCAGTTTACATGTGCAATGGACTCAGTAAGAACTAATAAACAACAGCAGGCCACTGTTCAAAACAATGGACATCTGTCAGATGTGGCTACTTCATCACAGGCAAACACATAAAAATATGATAGGCATAGAAGAGTTAAAAATAATTGAATTTATTTCTGTGTTCCCATGGTGAATTATGGTCTAAAAGAAAAACCAAACCAAAACACTCCTGATGTTCTCTAACACTCTGAGGAGAGTCAAACACACCAGGGGATGAACTCCACAATGTATCAACATAGAGACGATTCATTTTCTTATCCATAATTAATGGGCACTGTCAATTTTAAAGACATATACTCAACAACATTAGTTAATTGTTAACTATACACTATGCAAGTCTCATTTTGAATATAACCCAGCAGGACTGTCAATCAGGAAATTATAGGAAGAAAATTTCTTGATCAAAATCATTTATTCATCTAACATGTTTATTGAACACCTTTTATTCACCAAGCCCTCTGGAGCTTACATTCCAGCACGATATATATATATATATATATATATATATATATATATATATCCAAATTTAAGGGATACATAAAGATATACACAGTAAGAGAAAGGGTAGAGGTTACTGATGAAATGTTCTTTTCAAAACTGTGGTCAAGAAGAACTTCCCTGAGGAAAAGAGAAGAGATTTGGGAATGATGTAAGGGAGAGAGACATGAAAATCTGCTGAAGGGACCTCAATTACAAAGGTCACATGGTGGCAGAAGCAGTCTAGCCACTTTGGTGTGCTCAAGGAACAGCCTGTGTGACTGGAGCTTAGGGAGAGAAGGAAAGAGGATTGGGAGGTAGGTGCGAATGGTGTCCTGTACAGCCAAGTGGGGGCTTGGGATTTTATTCTTGGGTGATAAAAAGTTAGTGGAAAGTTCGAACAGGGCAGGGCCCTAACCTAACTTACGTTTTGAAGACATCTAGTGACTTTCTAAAGAATAGAGAAGGATAAATTATGGAAGCAGGAAATGAAATACAAAATTAGATGAAAAAAATATATATATATACATACATACAGATGTATGTATACATAACATAGTAAAAATAAATTCAATTAATCCTCAACATGGATACCCATTTTACTCTCTCTTTTCCTTTAAGCACTATCTTAGAAATCTCAAGAGTGTATAAATTTGAAAGAAGTAAAAAGAAGGTAAGTTAGGGGAAAACAAGATGTGACAATAACATGAAAATAAATCATTAAAGATCAGGAGGGTATTTTTAATGGAGAAGAGAACACTTCTTGTCTATTGAGTTGCATACGTTGGTTCTGGCCTACGGCACCTTGGGTTCTAATCTTACTAGCGCTGTATCACATCAAAGAAGGCTCTTTCTGACTTCTCCATGAACATCTTTCTCATTGCTCCAGGGAGGAAACACTTCCTCATCTCTGTGTGAGGTTAGTCTCCGCTGGTCTGGACTATAAGATTGCTATACATGGACTACCTATAACTGTTAAGGCTACTTTGGGTTTCAGTTTATCACACTAATATGACCATCTGAAAAAGCAATGGTGACAATAATAGACCATATATTTTCAGAAATGACAAACACCATGAACACAAACAAGCCTGATCAAAAAAAAGAATTACCCATATATCAACCTTTCACTCACACAAATACAGAGCAAACGGTAGGTACCCCTTCCAGGAATGCTGGATATTTGGAGAGTGCAAATCTTTCAAGATGTTGGCAGTTCTAAAGTGAAGCCAGACAAGTTGATCGGAAAGAGGTCTTACAGCTTTCCCTGAAAGACATTAGCACACTATAGAAACTGAACAGGATGATCTATTGCTGTTTGATTTGTCAAAACATCATTGTTTGCTATTTCCCGACTATGACTTTTCTCTCTCAGTGAGTGGAAACTCACTGACCCCAATTTACTTCAGAAAGGTCAGGCAAACTCTGCTCACAGAGGCTGTCATTCCTTCTTTTGAAGGAACCATTGGTTGCCCTTTTTCATTACTTCTGTTAAAACACTAGTTGGGTTTTTCAGTCCTATTATGCCAGTAAGATCTCACTTCCATCTCAGTCTGCTCCTGACACTATTACCAGATACATCTGATCACTTCCTTCTCCTGAGCAAAATTCTGTAATTAATTCTCCCTGCCAACCCAAAGCTACAGAATGGGGTCGACGTTTCTTCACTGGCTTTTAAGCTACTCTAGAACAAAAACAGTTGTCAAGTGTTAACAATCCAATGAAAAAAAAATAGTGTTTTAACTAAAACTTTTCTTCTTTCAGTGCCTCTCCTGATCTCCTTCTGACATGTTATTAATGGTCGTCATGACCCTTCCATGGTTGCCTCTTAGCACAGACCACAATAAAACTGTCACCCAATTCTGATTCCACAGTCCCCTCATTCCTCCCATTGCTCAGCCTCCACATTATGTCTCAGTCTAGAATTCAAGATTGGGCCCCTCGCATTCCCCACATCACAGACCTCTGGTATTCTCATGTTATCTTCCCCAACCTCCCTATGCAAAACCTCCACTCCAGTCTAGGTGAACCACTGCTGCCCCCTAAAGAAGTCAATACTTTCTCACCTCTATATCTTTCACACTACTGTCTGCCAATAATGTCCACTTCTTCCTCTCTCCTGCTCAGTTACTTCTACTCTTCTCAAGCCTAAATCGCATCTACTTAGTGAAGCCTAGAAACTCAATGCCATGTTTCCCTCTTTAAAACTCCTGGAGACGGTGCTCATCATCCTCAATTAGAAACGACCAAGTGGCAGCAGCACAAGTTATTGTCTTGCATTTATGTCATTTCCTCTTCCCTATTTTCACATCCTTAGAAACAAGGACCATGGGTTACATTTCTTTGATTAGAGTTACTAACATGGTGCTTTTATTTAGGAGGTACTCAATAAATGCTGTTTCAGAGGTAAAGTAATAAACAGTTACCAAATATCTTCTAAGTGAGTTCCCACTAAACGCTAAAGAGAGTGTGGATAGTAGGCCCCTTGATAAATGTCTATAGATTTTAAATTCAATTCAGTAATTAATTACTGAATATCAAGAATATAAATGTATCACTCAAGATGTGATACAGAACTAAAAGATGAATAAATATAGGCCCAAGCCTCAAGAATTTTGCAATCGATGAGAAAGAAAAGATTGCATGCATTTTTTAAAAAGTGTTATTAGAATTCAAAAGCAGGAGAACTCTTAAGAGTTCAATTAACTCAAAAAGGGTGATCCAGAAATTCTCATTTATAACTTATTTATTCCTGAGTTAAAATATACTAAGAGTCAGCACCAGAATGTCTTTATTTAGAAACAGAATGCGATGGAATATTTGGGTCTGAAAACATAAGCCCAAGGGCAGAGTCTGGACGGAGAAACCAGTTTAAAAGAAGTCTAATTTTCCCTCATTAGAAAAAGGAAAAGATTTGGAGAAGAAGGGAAGAGTACATTTCCCAAAAAGGAGAAGGAGGGTTAAGCTAGTGGTATGTTGGAGCCCACTCACTCCCTACTGTAAGAGCTAATTGTGCACATCTTGTCCCAATTCCACATTCCACATTCAGTAACGCCCAGTTGGTAGGCTGAAGTCAGCTATCATGAGACCATTTACACCATGGAAAATGCAAATGCTACAAATCAGAGGTTTTTTTCTTTTTCTTTTTTTTTCTTTAGAGTGAGCTGTGAATCACTTACCAGCACACAGCTGACTAAGCCATGGTATGGGAAGCAAAAGCATGAGATGTCGGCCAAGAAATATTTTAAGTTCAGAATGTCAAAAATTCTATTTAAAAATTTTTTTGCCTCGACTTAAATTTCCCTGTGTTCCCAATTTTCAGTAAAGTCAAATATACCGTGTTTCCCCTAAAATAAGACCTAGTTGGAAAATCAGCTCTAATGTGTCTTTTGGAGCAAAAATTAATATAAGACCAGTCTTATTTTACTATAAGACCCAGTATGATATTATAATATAATATAATATAATATAATATAATATAATATAATATAATATAATATAATATGGGTCATATTAATTTTTGCTCCAAAAGACACATTAGAGCTGATTGTCTGGCTACGTCTTATTTTAGGGGAAACACGGTAGAAATAAAGGCCTTCGGTGAATATGTGTTGTGTGTGTTTATGGTTTATGTGTAAATGAGTGTGTGTGTGTGTGTGTGTGTGTGTGTGTGTGTGTTTAATATGGAATAGGGTTGAATTCCACATTAGCGATGAGGAAGTGCAGAATAGTAAGCAAATTTCCTGGATGTTGAGATGATCTGCCTACAAAACAAATTCAACAACAGTGGGAGCCTGAGACCATAGGTGACCAGGAAAAGGGGCAGAGAAAATGAGGTGCTTGAGGTTCCACGTGGGATTCAAGCCAACTGCACGTGAATCATGAAGGCAGAGACCCTCTGCTGATTTCTAGGTTCCAGAATTAATCATAATTTGGTGTCGGTGCAATGAAAAATTCTTGTATACCATGATATACATAAGTGTACTCAGCAAAAAACATTCACAGAAATGTCAGAAAACTGACTCTTTAAGTCTCCCGTCTTCCAGGAAACCAATCTTTCAGAAGTGGTCATCTCCAGGCTGACTGATGGTGGGTGAGCCTTGTTATCAGGTGGAGTTGTTTCTCACTTTACTGTGGCCCAAGTGTAAAATGATAACTTTTCTGACTTGCTCTTCCTCATAGTTCATTATAGTGATGGGCAAGTTTGGTTTTTTTTAAATATCAGTATAACACCATATTATTACCAGCTTATTATTATTATGAATATTAGAACCAAATTAATTCATGACAATATCTTTAATAGTTCAAGAATGGCAAATGTCTTGAAAGCTTGTTACATACCTTGAGGATTCTTGCTTCTAGATTTCTGACTAGGTCTTGGCAAACTCCGAAAACAAAATACTGGTACAATGCAAGGAGAGGCAGAACCTACCAACAGAAAACCATTTTATTTTTAAAACGTATTTTACCAAGTTAATAACATAATAATAAAATTTAGCCAAATAATATAGGAAATGTTATGCAAAACAGTGATTGATTTTTCCATGCTAGGAGATTGTACTGTTTGGTATAAGTGAAATGATCTACCTAGCGTATGCTTCATAATTTTATCAGCACTTTAATGTGCTATCAGGGACTTACAGTTTCAAATAGATGCCACTTGGTACCCAAACCCTAGGTTTCACATCTTTTTAAGATTGAAAAAGTGAAAATGCAATTATTTATCTTTCTTGAAAAAAATTAATTCAATATATATGCATGAATCACGAAGGCCTGTGGAAACATTCTAGCAAATGAGCTTTCAAATAAATGCAAAATTTAAAGCAAAGGAACTCATATCCATGTCCCTTGATAGCTTCTACTTATTCACCTCAATGTCAGCTGCTATTTGTATTCAATTGGAATATCCCTATCAGCAAAAAAATATTTATAATATGCCTACTATGTTTCAGGCACTGTTGAATAAGAACAAAATCTAACAAATCCCTGCCTTCATAGAACATATATTCTACTCATTGAAACCCACGCTTACGCTTCACATAATATTTTTATTTTACTAGAACTAACCCCAAGTTCAACTCTTCTGGAAATCATGGCTATATGCGAAGACTTAAAGACTATAATATTTCAATTGACCTAGCCACGCTCCAGTCAGAGACAGCTGTTGAGGGGACAGTTTTGCCTAGACTTCGGAACAGCTCCAGAGCTCAGTTCCTACAGCTGGCTCCTGCCCCACTAAGGGGAGATAAAGCAAGAAGGAGGTTTGGGATTCCTACTAATTAGCAAAATATTTCCCATGATTCCACGGCAGTGGATCCCATAGCAAACTTTTTATGTGACATCAGTCTCCTTAACCATCGGACTTCTGATGAAGGGTAGTGTAATACAAAGTGGAAACTGTTTACGTCCTGCAAGTTCAGCTAAGGAGACTCTAATTGTCAGTCAACTGGCAGCTGCTAATAGCAACACTTTTAAAAAGGATTAGAACTGATCTTAAATGATTTCAAACGTAATACATTTTTGTACAGTTATGTGCTACAAACATAACACAATACCTTTTTCTACAATTAATGCAGCTCAAAACAATGAGCTGTCTATTACCTTTGAGATTTTTCTTTAGTAAGAAATAAAACCACACCATTTTATTGCTGCCAATTGCTCGATTATTCAGAAAAATGTTCTCAATTTCTTAAGCTTCAGAGAGAAAAAAGCCTCATTTCTTTTCCAGTGCAGTGGTATGTATTATATATGAATGTGACAAGGCAGCTAAAGGTTACCCAAGGGATAGAACTATTTTCTAAATCCAGAAATGAGCCCCTGTAACAGTGAGAGGAGCACCGTTTTGTTATTTTTTTCTAATAAACAATTTCTTGCCAAATCTGCCAAGTGTTAAATGCATTTATCAGTCTCTTCACTTTAACACATAGCTTTATAATTTAACAACTCATAGCAGGGAGAAATAAATCTTTTCAATATAAGAAGAGAGAACGAATTTAGAACAAGAGAATAGAAAACAATATATGGGAAAAAAGAAAGCAGGTATGAAAAGTATGAAGAAAAGGGAAAGAAGCAGAAAAAGAGACAAAATAGATGTTAAAGAGCAAACAGGGAAACAAGAGAAACAAAAATAAAGGAAATGGCATCAAGGAGGAAAATAGGAAAAACAAGATAAAGGAGCAAAATACAAAACCACCAACAGGACATACTAACTTATTTTTAAAATGCAAGCAACTTCAAATGTATATATATATACATACATACATACATATATACATATATATGTATGTATATATGTATATAAATTTGAAGCTGCTTGCATTATACATATATATGTGCCAAAAATGTATACACATTTTAAGAAAGGAAAAAACTGTATTAAAACTGTAATACTCAATATATACCAATAACAAAAGATGAATACAAGTCATGTTTGACTTCTGCAATTACAAAAGGTGCTCAAAGTGGTTACTATCAGCATCCAGACACTTCTGATTATGGTGAACTAATGCTTGAGCAACATTGACAAAAGTGTCCACTTGTATACAGATATGTGTGTGTGTGTATATATATATGTATGTGTATATATATATATATATATATATATATATATATATATATATATATACCGTGTTTCCCCCAAAATAAGACCTAGCCAGACCATCAGCTCTAATGAGTCTTTTGGAGTAAAAATGAACATAAGACCTGGTCGTATTTTAATATAATATAAGACCGGGTGTTATATTAATTTTTACTCCAGAAGATGCATTAGAGCTACAGTCTGGCTAATGGTCTGGCTAGGTCTTATTTTCAGGGAAACATATAGAATATATATATATATATTCTATATATAGAGAGAGAAAGAGAGCGAGAGCGAGAGCGAGAGAGAGAGAGAGAGAGAGAGAGATTCATTTCCCCAAAGGAAAAGAGAATTGTATTGTGATATTTTTACTTCCTAGGATATTAAGAAGTGTCTGTCTTTTATTTCACAGTTAGAATCGGTTGTTCTCTTAGATGCACCCTTAACAAAGAAAAGACAAGAGACACAAAGATAAATTTATCTCAATAAAAAAATAGTCTCATAGTTTTGGTCATGGTATGACATGCGTGACTCACTGTAGTGAGTTACATGTGTACTAGATTCCTCTATTTGAGAATGTTTCACTAAACATTCTAATCAATATCACCACGTCTTAAGGGAAAAAAAAGAAAAAATACAGTAAAAAGAGAACAAAATCAAACAGACATTGCTTGTGGATGCAATGCAAAATGCGATGCAAACAACATCAAAGAAAGAATCTTAATTTATTTCATTTTGAAATACAGATAAGAATCCTGAATATAGAGTTTAAAAGTTAAACAAGAACCGACCGAAAGAATATTAGCAAATTTTGAAAAGAGTAAGCTAAGTGGGGCAAAAAAATACCACAGTGACTTAGATTTGTTGATTTTTACAAATTACTTACTATGATATTTTGCTTAGCAAAGTGCAGTTCGCGTATAATGTAATACAGGCTTGCAACTACAGAGCATATGTTAGCCCTGTAGCTATCTGAGAAGAGCTCGATTCCTGGGAGAAGCTGAGTGATTTCATACTGAGCATAGCAACGTTCAGCTTTGGGGTGAGGAAGCGTGGTTCTCAGCAAACCCTGATAATGGAAGAAAAGGTGAAATAAAGAGCTATAAATTGTATTTGTAACAATGAAACAGAAAGACAAGTACACACATTACTTCCTAAAGTGCTTAGCAGATGCCTATCACACTGGACCCTGTAATAAACAGTATTTATCATTCATATTATTATAGGTTGCAAATGCTTTTATTCCTTAAGATGGGCCTTTTAAATTCCATGGTCATTGAATATTTATTATTTTCAGAAGAAATTATCATTACTTAGGTTACCATTTGTTGGGAGGCAATTTTATATTAGGCACTATTGCAAAGTTCTTTACTTTTATTTTTGTATTAGTTTCCGGTGTACAAAGCAACATAATAGTTAGACATTTACTCCCCTTACAAAGTGATAACCCTCCTCTCCCAAGCTTCTACCCTTCTGACATCTTATATAATTGTCACAATGTTGCTAAATTCTTTATAAACGCTATCTCACTTAATCCTCATTTAACCCTCATTTAACTATCCCTACAAGGAAGGTTTATTATCCACTTACACACAGATTTTTTTCAATAAATACCTGCGCTGTTTTCGATCTGCCGTTGGGAGTCCATGGATGTGAAGAGCTGACAATGTGTATTGATTTATGCTTTTTTATATAGGGGACTTGAGAATCCACAGATTTTGGTATCTGTGGAGAACCCTGTAACCAATCCCCTAAGTGTTGGGGGCAACTAAGTGTTGGGGGAGTCAAAAGTTATATGCAGATTCTCGACTATGCCTCCAACCCTCCTGTTATTCAAGGGTCAACTATACTTATTTCCTAAAACATAAACAGCATTCTGAACAAAGAGTATCAGAATGTAAAAAAATGCAATATGAGGAGTGAGAATCAGGTAATCATTCCCTTTGCACCCTTGTGACATCTACCTCTTCCCTTTGAAGCACAGGCAAGAGGTGAATAGAACATAAGAAAATTGAAAACTCTAGCCTTACATTCAGAGAATACTTTTCCAAAGATCTTATCTATCCAGATTTCTTAAGCTATCAGACTCTTCTGATACACAGAGCAAGGGTGTCCGTCCTTCAAAGTAAACAGAACCTTTAGTAGGTTGAAAAGGTCCCGGCTACATTTCTGAATCTGAAAATGTCTTGTATTTCAGATAAAAGCTCCTTTCTTCTTCAGTAGAGTCAAACCCAGATCCTAAGAACTGCAAACACTCTATGTACTTCTGTAGTCATCAACTTACTTCTTGCTTTCATTATATGGTACATCATGCAATTGAACAAAGCTTTATTTAGAGATGACGTAATCCACGGCAACCCTTTGGAGCCAAACAGACTGACTTCGTTGCCTGCTAGCAACATGACCTTCCTAATGACAGCAGACTCAGTTGACTTCTCTGTAAAACTCTTTCTTCCATAGTCTAATGGAAAAACTGACTCTGCTGGATATTAAAGGTGCAACTGTCACACAGGTTCAGCCAAAGAAGGAAAGATGAGCTTATGATATTTAATCAAGATTCATGCTATTTTCCTACCTGAATATAAATAGAAATTTTATTTTATGAATATGATAAACTACTGCACTTTTTTTACTGACTAGTGAATGGTCATGCTACTATAGAAAGATACACAGAAAGTGTTACCTGAAAGAGTAATGCAGACAAAATGCAACAGTCAGTTCTCTTCTCAACATCCAACATCTTAATAAATCTAAATATGAAAAAGAAACAGATTCATAGACGATTTTTCAAAAATGTTTTTATATAAATACAACTCTAATACTCATAGATTTTCCAAAATGATAATAGTCTTTGCAATTCTAAAAGTGTTATTTTCTCATATAAGATCTAGAACACCAAAACACAAAAAATAAAATGAAGAGTCACCTATAATCCTACCACCTAAACATGATTACTGACCGGTAACATTTTGGTCAATGTCCTTCTAGATTTTCTTTCTATATAATTATATACACACATTAAGACTAGAATTATGCAATATGTATTATTTATAAACAAATTTTCCATTCATGGATATAATGAGCTAGATCATTATTTTACAGAACTTGAATATTTTTATCATATGTATGTACCATAATATAAAAACACTCATCTCCATTTTGATGTTTTCCAATGCTAAGATAAACATTGTTGTACCTACATTTTTGAGCACTTGTCCTATTAGTTCTACTGAATAAATCAGTAGAAGTGGAATTTTGGGGGGAAAGGAGATGCACAATTTTAAAGTTCTGGATGTGTATGGTTAAATAATTCCCTCCAAAAGATGGGTGTATTTTCTCACCAGCAGTATATTACGGACACATTGATGATATTAAGGCTCTAAGATTAAGGTGATGTCTCTGAAGTTACTACCGTCTCATTTTGTGTCCCTTAGAAGAGTTTGAGTTTTCTTTACATGGGTCTTGAAACTCACATTTCCAGCGATAAACCACATTACCTTCTTTTTAGTCTTATTTAGATAAAACCAGTCATCTTTACTATATTAACTTAATTAATTAATGTCTGAGTTCAGCTTCTCTGTGTGTCTATGAGAGTGTGGGGAGAAGAGTTTCTTCTACTCAAGGAGTCTCCAAGAACAGCCAAAGCCCCCGTAGCATCATATATCCTGTGGAAGTCAGACTCTGGCTGGATGACCAGGAAATTACTTTCCGTTGAAAATCAGGAGATAATAACTTCAGAGACTCAGAGAAGCTGAGGTGCCCAGTGGCAGGAATGCTATAGTGGTTCTTTTTCAAGCTGTGAGCTTTTCTCAGCTTTTCTAGTATTCTCTGCTGCCAAGCTCTACTAAGTCATAAGCTCAGACATGTGTGGGGATTGATTGATTGGTCAATTGTGTGTGTGTGTGTGTGTGTGTGTGTGTGTGTGCGCGCGCGCGTATGCATGTAAGGATGCGTTCCTTTCCAGATGTGCAAAAAAAGATCAAACCTGACAAAAATTTTAAAAATCTGTGCTGTTTAATACTTTTTAATGAGTTATTTCTTACTTCCCCTGCCCAAAGATGCTAATTTCTGGAAAACAATGTGATTATTAACTAGTTTTTTTTTTTTTTTTTAATTTGCTGTTCAGTTCAAAATACTATGCAAGTTTTGGCCCACACCCTATACATAAGCTAAAAATGTAACTGGAGAGGCGAAGGAAACCTGTACCTCTACTCCCTCCATACGTCTTACATTTTTCACAATAATCAAACATTTAAGATATTTGTGAATGTTAACCAGGTATAAGGTACTGTAATAGACTTTCACATGTTATGTGTGGTAGACTGAATAATGGCCCCCGAAAGATATCCACGTCCTCATTCCCCAAATCCATGAACATGTTACCTTACATAGCGAAAAAACCCAAAGACTTTGCAGATGTGATTAAATTAAGGACCTTACAATGGGGAGGTTATCCTGGATTATCCAGGTGGATTCAGTGTAATCACAGTGGTCCTTATAAAAGAGAGGCAGGAGGGTCAGAGAAGGAGATAGGTGGAAATGTGTGGGTGAGGAGTGAGCGAGGAGAGAGAAAGATGACAGGCAGTTGGTCCTGAAGACAGAAGATGAGCCATGAGCCAAGGAACGCAGCAGCCCTAGAAGCTGGAAAAAACAAGGAAACAGATTCTCCCGTAGAGCGCCTGGAGGGACAGTCCTTCCAACACATTGATTTTAGGTATTCTGACCTCCATAACGGTAAGATAGCAAATCTGTGTTGTTGTAAACCACTAACTTTGTGGTAACTTGTTATAGCAGCAGTAGGAAATTAATATGGTATGTGTGATGGGCTAAATGTTGTGTTCTTTCCTTCCCATCCATCAAATTCATATGTTGATTTCCTAACCCCCAGTACCTCCAAATGTGACTGTCCTTGAAGATAGGGTCTTTAAAGAGGTAATTAAGTTAAAATGAGGTCATTAGGATGGGCTATAATCTGATATGACTGGTACCCTCATAAGACGAGGACATTAGGACACAGACATGTGAGGACACAGCAAGAAGACAACCATCCAGAGATGATAAAAGAGACCTTGGAAGAAACCAACCCTGCCAACTCTGTGAACTTCTAGCCTCCAGAATTGTGAGAAATACATTTCTGTTGTTTAGGCCACCCAGTCTTTCGTACTTGATTGTAGCAGCCCTAGCAAACTAATACAGTTTGTCATGTAACTGTCCCCACCAGGGTTTAAAGATGAGGACATTGAGGCTCAGAAAGAATGAGTAACTTGCCAAGGGGTCACAGAGTTAGTAGGAGGCTCTTGAATTAGGCCCAAGTCGGCTGCCTCCACAGCACTATTCTTGCTCCCATACCAACTGTCCATTCCCGCATTCATTCATTCAACATGTAGTTACTGAATGCCAACTCCAAGGCACTCAGGATACATCGGTGTACAAAACAAAGATCTTTGCCCATGTGCTGCTCATATTCTGGGGGTGGGAGGTATTATAGAAAGAGGAGAGGGCCATAAACAATAAACATCACAAATAAATAAATGGTATAACCCTCTATGATATGGATGTAGCTGCAAGAATCCAGTGTGTTTAAGGCATGGCATTGTACTTGGCACAGGTGGGCACCCCACAAAAGGAAGCTATTAGCTATTATGCAGGTCATTCCATCATCACACTCACTGGGCTATCTTTGCTGATATAACCGCTCCTTGCAAACATCCCCAAATGCCAACTTTTGACAGAAATTCCTCACTGTAGTCTTTGGAACCGGGAGGTGAACAACTGTCGGTGGCACTGGTGAGCGAGGTGCCCAACTCTTTCCATGTATGTAGCACATCTTGTTTTCTGAATATGTCATCAAGAGCTTGACACCAACATTTAAAAGCAGCCCTAAAACAGAAACAGAGCATCCGGCAGTACATTTTCTGAGACCTATGTCAATGTTTCCAAAAGGGAAAGCAAATATACTAAAGAAACATTTTAATGAAAATCTATACCATTTATGCATTACTCATAACCATCTCTCAGGTAGCATTCGATGAATAAAATGTAGCAATATTATTGAAGAACTGAAATTTATGAAAGACAGTATTTTTTCACAGTAGTTTAAAAAAAATTTCAAACAAACAAAAACTTCTCCCTCATTCTATAGACTCCTAAAAATCTACCTTTTTTTTCCTGCGAAGGCAAGAAGACTTCCAAGTTCATGCAACGCTTGAACTTTAAGACTTCTTTGATTGCTGGCTTGGAGAACATCTGTATTTTAATCAAGTAAAAGAACAAATATCAACTCCTGGAAAATATTTCCTTTATATTCGCAAAATATTTGAAACTGCATTATTCCTTAACTGTGTACATAAGCAAACGGCAAGCTAGCAGTGCCTTCAAATGTCACACTATACACACACACACACACACACACACACACAGAAAGAGAGCAAACGATGTTTTCTATTTGAATATAGCAGAGTGGGAGATTGGATCTAACAGGGAGGAAAATGGAGAAAGCGAAATAAGAGTCAGGCAGGTAGAAATGGTTGAGAAGAGAAATGCAGAAATGGTGTGCGAGGGCTGGGTGCATATGGAAATGACATGTGTGGCGGGAGTATGGTTTTCCTGGGAGGGTGATGAAGGAGGTAGAGGTAAGTTTACAGAGGCTTCTGAATGCCTCATGGAAAAATGTGGACATTATCCTATAGCAGATGGGAAGCCTCGAAGGATTGTTTCTGAGCTGGATGTGACAAGATCACAGCCTATCAGCTTCTTCCTTTTCCTTTTACCCAATCGCAAAAAAAAAAGCGTATCTTTAATATCACCTCAATTTTTTTCTCATGGAGGGTGTTCTGATAAATGCATGCATTCAGGATATGTAGCCAAAAAATCCCAACCGACATGGCAATGGTTTCTAATGAGGGCACTCCGGTCCCCATAGGGTATTTTAAAAATCTAAGGAAAGGTTTTTCGTTTGTTTCCAATGGGGCATCTTCTGGTATTTCATGGGTAAAGACCCGAGAAACCGGATGGCCTGTAATGCACAGAACCTTGTCCCTCAGTGAAGAAAAGGGTGAGAAACCTCTTTCTAATTATCTAATATCTAACTTCATTTTACACATAAAAAGGGCATATGTGCATATTTTCCAACTGCTCTAAATTTTTCAGAAATGCAACCACTAACTGTAGTTCTCTGTTTTGTTCAGATCTTCATTTAGATTTATTTGCCATTTTAGAAAATCATGTCACCAAAATTAACAGTGCTGGATACTACATGCCACCAATATAAACATACCGGAACCACTCTGCATTTGCAGCTGTCACATTCCTGGGGACCTTACATGCAAGATACGAGCATTGGGCTGCTTCACTGTACCTTCTACTGCTTGAGTACTTACATGCAAACAATAGCTTCTTTTATTACAAAGTGATTTTGTCTGACTTATCCTTTATTTTATATTTAGAGCATCATATGGATTTAGGGGAAACAAAACATGTAGGAAGACTATATTAAATATAAATTTTATTCCAGGAGTAAAGGGGAAATTACAAAATGTCTGTTATAAAAATGGGAGACGTTGGGTCTACAACATAGGTTGAGTATACACTGCTGAGTTTGTAAAAGCCAAATCAAGCAGAAAGGCAAGGAAAATGAAATCAGCTGGGGCAGAGCAAAAGAACTTGACAGTGGCCATATCCCAACAAGCGGTTCACAGATACAGTTAAAGGGGAATGGACAGAAGGGTGGCCTTGAATCTCGCAATGGTGACAGCCAGGCTGGGAAAGTGGGTAACAGGAGATGCTGGAAGCATCTTGTCTTGACACTGTAACGTCACTGCTACAAGGGTCTGATGAAAGAGCCTCTGTTTAAGCTCTTTCGTATCGATAACATGTAAAGGCCAAATGTAATCTCAACATTCATGCAGACAATCATATTGACAATGAATGCGTAATAATAAATCTTACCAATAGTTCCATAATAAGAAGAAATTACAAGTCCAAGTTGTGAATAGGGAAGTTTGCTTTTCTCCACTGAACTAAAAACTCTGAAGTGTTCCTGAGAAAGGTCAGGAGGTGTGGGCATATGCATCTCTTCTGCCCCCAGGCAAAAGTCCACCTTTCCAGAAGCAAATTTTGAATTGTTTATACCTCCTTTGTCTCCTAAATTCATGAAAGAAAAAAAAAGGAAAGGAAATTTAGAATAGAAAAAGAAAGGAAGCTGATTGGGAAGAAAGGAGTAGAAGAAATGGAAAGGGACAAGAAAGGAAAGGTTTTGTAATATATAGCTGAGGCTTATTTGCAGTCTGAGGGGCATTGTTTCCTTCAATTTAGAATAATTTCTGAAGAGCCCAGGAGAGTATGGATGGGCTCTATATTCAAGTTGTTAAATAAAGAACATTACAGAGGAGCGGTTTGCCAGAATGTAAATGTTGAGATAATGCTTTGCTTCTGTGGGGATTGGTGGAAGTTACATTGTTTGGGTTTGCCCTTTTTTAAGAGCTTCCACCATGAAGACGTTGATTTGCCGCTGGGATAGAGACCTCTGGGATAGAAGCAACACATAGGTAGTTCTGACATGAGGGGGAAAACTGGGAATGAGCTGCCTCTTTCTTATAAGATCAGAGAACACACAGGAAAAAACAAAAAAGGAAAAATATTCTAGGGAAAGTAGTCAAAGGTTGCTGAGAGACAGAAGCAATCGTCTATAGTCCAAAGACTAGGGATAAACTGCTGAGAATATTTTGGTATATGTTACATGCCTTTGAGTTGGCTCTGACTCTGGCGACCCTGTGAATGAGTGACGTCCACAGTGTCCTGTCCTCACCAGCCCTGCTCAGCTCACGCCTATGGCTCCTTTAACGGAGTCAGTCCATCTCATACTTGTTCTTCCTCTTTCCTGATGCTGCCTATATTTCCTAGCATTACTGTCTTTTCCAAAGGCCCCTGCCTTCTCATGATGTGCTGGAAGTAGGACAGCTTCAGTTTTGTAATTTTTGCCTCCAGCAGTGTTTCAGGCTTAATTTGCTCTCGGACCCACTTGTCGTCTTCCTGGCCGTCCAGGGTATCTGTAGTGCTCTTCTCCGAAACCATATTTCAAATAAATATTTAATTCATATTTCAAGTGAATATTTTGGTACCAGGTCAGATTCAGAGTGAATTGGTGTAAACCATTTTTAGGAATTTTATCTCCTTTATTTAACTTATTCCCTTAACCATCGTTAATGCATGCCGTAATTGAGAAAAGTTCAAACATGATATGGGGAGTTAATGTAATGTAATGTGAGTCAGTAGAAAATACAATGAAAAACTGTGGGGACATATCATAACAAGTGCTTTTTGCAGGGGGCAGCAATAACATGTACAACATACATACGTATATACACATATACATCCATAAATACATAAAACTTCAGTCAGTGGTTGTAAAAAAAATTGATCAGATTTCTAAAAGATCAATTCAGTGGATATTAGCATCTTAATTAGATGTTTAAATCTACTTTTAATAACTTTAAGGTATAATTATTTTAAGTTTATTAATTTAAGTTTATTCTTTAAGCTTATTTTGACTATTCTGATAAATATGAACAGCAAGAATCATAAACATAAATTAAGATTTTAAAAAATTTAAATAACCTAAATATAAGTAAATTTGAGCATACTCTTCTTTGAGGTTACCACTTAACCACTCAAAACCGTATTTTGATTAAGTTCAGAAATCAATAGATGTTGAGAAAGGAGAAAACAAATAAATGTAATGTAACCAATGACAGTATCTTGTTTTATGTTAAAAAAATCTCTAAGAGCAAAACCTATGGCGCTAATAAGAAATTTTATTGATGCTTATGTTAAAATGCATCCATTTCTTTGACACTGATAAAGTAGTATTTTAGTAAAAGTTTCTATATCGTTAATTCAGTATCAGTCAACTCATCTACTTATGAAAATTAAACAAAACTATAGCCATACAGGCAAAGAAAATGATAAGAACACAGAGGTACAGAATCAAAAAATTAACAAGTATTATTTGTGTATCTACTCTATATAATGGGGTATTGTAGTTTCACAGACAGCATAAAAGCAGATGAGTGAGACAGTGCCCTGGTTGGCATAGTGTTATAGAGAGAAGATCCAATCCACTAGGCAAGAAGGAGAAAGTGAAAGGCAGCAGTGAGGGGGCATGGAGGCACCTATGGCAGAATACAGTAGATCCGCAGGGTGGTATCCCCACATAAACAAAGAGTAACTGATATAAAGGAAGTCTTTTACCTTGTGTCTGGGCAAGAAATAATGAAAGCAACTTTCTGCTGTGTCGGATTGATCTGTTATGATATTTGGATTTTTCCAAGGTCTCTCTAAAGCATCTCAAAGTGTCTGTCACATCCACAGGCACACAGACGAGCTCTTTGGCTTGGCTGTATTCTGAAAGGAACGGGAAGAGTAATACTGGGGATGAAATGCTGCAGCAAGCCAACTAGTAGTGAAAGATTCTAATTCAGAGAATTCTTGGTGCCAAACTAAAGCTGCTAAATTCAAAGCCCCCGAGTCTGTAGCAGGTGTTTCAACATTCAAATCAAATTTTTTTGGTATGTTTGAAAGTTCTTAAAAAAAAAGAAAGAAAGAAAAAAGTTAGGAAACTTTTGATTCTTATGAAATGCAAAATACTTTAGATCTTGCCAATTTTCCTTATGAAGCGTCTACTTTTTCCTTTTTTTTTTTTTTTTGCTGATCATAAAAGATGAAATAATCTACTCTTTTCAGCATCCTCTTCAAAGTCAGGGTACCTTGGGAAAGAGATGAAAGGAAGAAACAAAAAAGCTTGGAGATGGCCAACTGCTCTCTTAAGGAAAAGCCAGTTTTCTAATCTTGGAGGATGCAGAAGAGAGGAAGATGGGGCCACAAATGGGTATGAAACCAACAAACAGCCCTGAAAAATGGCTAGAAAGGGGAGATGGTGGCAGAGAGTTGCTATGAGGACTCTGGAAAGGAAATGACCATACAGGACCTAGGTTGCAGATTTGCGACATGCAACAAGAGGCAGGCATATGAGAAAGAAGAATTACAGAGTTTAGATGAATAACAAAGGAATTTACTTCTTCAACAAGTTGAACAGGTCAAATACCCCTATAAAACCTGAGGTCTTGATAGTACAGCAACTTGCTAGGGAACAGAGCTAATAGAGGTTAAGAGGCAAGGCCTGTGCCCTTGAGAGTTTACAGTCTAGCTGAAGATATGAAGCCTGCCATCACTGGAGCATTAATATGACATTTACAGAGAGTGTCTGATTACATGCTAAGATGAGGGAAAGACAGAGGAGCGAGATCAGGGTAGGGAGGAAAGGAGGAGCTAGAAAAACTTCATGGAGGAGAAGATGTGCTGGCTGTGTTTTAGAAGATAAGGAAGATTTGATTGGGAAGAAAGAGGCAAGGGGTTTTTTCAGATAGAATAAGAACAGCTGAGTTGATTGAGCACTTACACTATACCAGGAACTATTCAAAGTAATTTATGGACATAGTCACATCAAACCCTAAAAGCAACCATAAGAGGTATGTACCATTATATCCTCATTTTACAGATGAGGAAAAGAAGGCACAGAGAAGCCTGGTAGCCTCCCTTGGGTCACAGAACAAGTCTGTGCAAGGAGAGGTATGGCAGCAGGAGGAAGGGCGGTGCTTTAGGGCACGGTGAGATGACATGACCAGTCCTGTTGAACAAAGAAGGGTTGCCAGAGGCCTGAAGCCCTCACTGGGTAAGTGGCCCTCCTTCTCTCTAAAGGGGAGCTGAGCAAGGGCTTTGACCAGGACCTTGACAGAAAGATTGGTATTTTAGGAAGAGTCAGCCAGCAGTTGCATGCACAGCAGACTGCAACAGAAAGAGGTTGGTGACTGAGAGACTGTGACAACATTGTGTGGTTTGATCTTGAGTGAAGTAACAGCAATGGAAACAAGGGAGGGACACAGGGAACTTTCCAACGTTAGAATCAACAGGAGAGTGGTTAATGGGCTATGTGGCAAAATATAAAAAGGGCATGGAAATTACCTCTTCCCCATTCTTTAAGGGCCAATGACCTTGCTTCCTACTTCACTAGAAAAAAATGAAAGCAATCCAAAGGGATTTTTCCACAAGGCCCCACCACTCTATCCATCCAGTCCCCAACATCTGTGCCCATCTCTACACCTCCAGGGCATTACTCCAGCAGTTCTCTCTCTCCAAAACATGATTTTTTCCCTCTGCTGAATCATTCCCAATAGCATATTTTGCTGTTTTTCACCTATCTTTAAAAAAAAAAAATTAATTTCATGTTCATTGCAGCATTATTTACAATAGCCAAGACAAGGAAACAACCCAAGTATCCATTGATGAATGAATGGATAAGGCAAATGGGATACACACACACACACACTGAAATGAAAAAGAAGGAAATCTTGCTATTTGTGACCACATGGGTGGAACTTGAGGGTATTATGCTAAGTGAAACAAGTCAGATAGAGAAAGACAAATACTGTATGATCTCATTTAAATGTGGAATTTAAATAAACCAAATATAGATTCAAGATGGCAGAATAGGTAAGTGCTGTGCTTACCTCCTATCACAACCACATCAAAATTACAACTAAACTACAAAACAATCATCAGTGAGTATCACCTGAAGTCTAGCTGAACTGAAGACCTACAACTAAGGACATACAGAAGAAGCCACCTTGAGACTGGTAGGAGGGGCAGAGATGTGGAATGGGCTGGTCCCACACCCATGCGTGACCATAAAAATTGGGAGGAATATCTTGCTGCAGAGGTCCCCCCAGAGGAATAATGGGTTCCAGCCCTACACAGGCTCCACAGCCCAGGGTTCCAGTACTGGGTAGAGAAGTCCCCATAACTCATGGCTGTGAAAACCAGTAGAGATTGTGGCTGTATAAGATGAGAGTGGCTGCAGTCCCAGAAGCTCCTCGTAAAGGGCTTTCACACAGACTTAATCACTGATGAACTTACTCGCTCTGAGCTCCAGCACTGGGGAAATAGCTCAAAAGACGTCAGGGACGTAAAGGGAAGAAGTGAATTGTCTGGCTCTAGGGCAAGGGCTGGAGGGGCAGCTATCAACTAAATGCAGGTGCTGGCAGAAGCCATTGTTTCTTTGTTGAGCCCTCTCCAATCCCAGCATGCAGATGCTGGTGGCTGTCATATTTGCCTGGCTATGTTAGCCACCATCAACCTGGCTAATGCTTCATTCACTCCACCCTGGTGATTCTGAGACCCCACCTCACCCAACTTTCAGGCACACCAAAGCCACTTCTAGTGCATGCTGCAGACTTTCCTAAAACCTCTCAAAAGTTCACAAAACCAAAACAAGCAGCATCTGACTTTGGCATGTCCTGTACCTCTGGCTGAGATGCCCTAAGCTGGGCACTAGCAACAGCTGGCCTCAGTTTAATTCTTGGCCTCTCAAGGTACCTCCAAGCCCAGCATGGGTGGCAGACATCTGTGAATTGCTTTGTGGAACATGCCAGGTGACCACAGGTAGGGCACAAACTGCAGCTGAACTTGACCTGCAGCTGGTCCCCTCCCAGGAAGCCCTCGGTCTGGCACGCCCAGTGGCCAGCTTCAGACCAAGCCAGAGCATCACTCAGCTGCTTCCAAGGATGACACACACAAAGGGCAGACTGGGCAGGCACCAGAGCCCTGCTAAAGTGAATCCTGCTCTGTAGGGTCAGCCCCTGTACCACAACTCCTACACTGTAGAGATGGCCAGTCCTCACAACCAACCAGCCTGAGGCTCAATCCCTTCCACTAATGTGCAAACAGCAACCAAGGCTCAACTACAACAGGAGGGCACACACAACCCACATGAGGGACACACCTGGAGCACTCAGCTCTGGTGATCAGGGAGACAGCACCACTGGGCCCTGCAGTACACCTACTACATAAGGCCACTCTGCTAAGACCAGCAGGCATAGCAGCCCTACCTAATACATAGAAACAAACACAGGGAGGAAGCCAAAATGGGGAGACAAAGAAACATATCCCAAACAAAAGAACAGAACAAAGTTCCAGAAAAAGAACTAAACAAAATGGAGACAAACAATCTACCAAACACAGAGTTCCAAAAACTGCTTATAAGGATGCTCAATGATCTCAGGGAGAACTTCAACAAAGAGATAGGAAACATAAAAATGGAGATAAAAAATATAAAAAAGAACCAGTCAAAAGTAAAGACCACAATAACTAAAATTAATAATACATCAGAGGGAATCAACAGTAGATTAGATGAAGCAGAGGACAGAATCAGCAATTTATAACATAAGGCAGAAGAAAATATCCAATCAGAATAGCAAAAAGGATAAAAAAAAAAAAATTGAGGATAGTTTAAGGGCCCTCTGCAACAACATCAAGCATATCAACATTGGCATCATAGGGGTACCAGAAGGAGAAGAGAGGGAACAACGAATTGAAAACATAGTTGAAGAAATAACGATTGAAAACTTCCCTAACCTGGCAAAGGAAATAGATATACAAGCCCAGTAAGTGCAGAGAGTCACAAACAAGATAAACCCAAAGAGGTCCACACCAAGATACATCATTATTAAAATGCCAAAGGTTAAATACAAAGAGAGACTATTACAGGAGCTCTCATAGGACTATCAGCTGATTTCTCAACAGAAACTTGTAGGCCAGAAGGGATTGGCAGGAAATATTCAAAGTGATGAAAGGCTGGGACCTACAACCAAGATTATGCTACACACCAAAGCTATCATTTAGAATCCAGGGACAGATAAAGAGCTTCCCAGACAAGAAAAAGCTAAAGGAGTTTATCACCACCAAACCAGTATTACAAGGAATGTTAGAGGGACTTCTTTAAGCCAATAAATACATACATACATACATACATACATACATACAATGAATAATAAAATGGCAATAACTCCATATCTATCAATAATTACTTTCAATGTAAATGGATTAAATGCTCCAATCATGGATGGGGGTGGGGATGAAGGAGAAGGGGAGGGGATTAGAAAGCACAAATTGGTAACCACAATATTGTCACAGGGATATGAAAGACAGTTTAGGGAATATAATCAATAATGTTGTAAAGATTTTGTAGGGTGTCAGAAGGGCACTTGCCTTATTAGGGAGACCACTTCATAGATGGTGTAGATGCCTGACCACTGCACTCTTGAAGCTGAAGCTGAATAACATTGTTATGTCAACTATAATTTATATATATATATAAATATATATATATATATATATAATATATATATATATATATATATATATAAATATATATATATATATATATATATATATATATATATATATATTCACAGGATATAGAGTACAGCATAGGGAATAGAGTCTATGGAATTGTAACAGCTATATACAATGTTAGAGGGGCAATAGATTGGGCGAGGGGGGTTATCACTTTGTGAGGGGTGAAATGTCTAACTACTACATTGTTTTGTACACCTGAAACTAATTTAAAAAAAAAAGAAAACAAGATAGGGCGGCTGAATGGATAAAAAAACAAGACCCTTATATATGCTTCCTACAAGAGACTCACTTCAGATCAAAAGACACACACAGACTGAAAGTAATAGGATGGGAAAAAGATATTTCACGAAAATGGAAATAAACAAACAAAACTGTGGTAGCAATACTTATACCAGATAAAACAGACTTTAAAACAAAGGCTATAACAAGAGACAAAGAAGGACCCAGTAATCCCGCTTTTAGGTATTTATCCAAAGAATCCCAAAACTCTCCTTTGAGGGGAAGTGTATTCCTATGTTCACAGCAGCATTGTTTACAATGGCTAAGATGTGGGGGAAGCCTGGTGTCCGTTGATGGATAAGTGGTAAAGAGTAGGTGGTACATATATACAATGGAATATTGCTCGGCCATGGAAGGAAATGGGTTCTTGCCATCTGCAACGTCATGGATGGACCTGGAAGGTATTGTGCTGAGTGGAGTAGGTCAGACAAAGACAGATGCAATGTGATTTCACTTACATGTGGAATTTAAAGAACAAAATAAACAACCAAAGTAGAAACAAACTCATAGATACAGAGAATATTCTGACAGTTGCCAGATGGGAGGGGGATTGGGAGTGGGTGAAAAAGTGGAAAGAATTAAGAGGTACAAATTGGTTATTACACAGTAGTCATGGGGATGTAGGGTATAGCATAAGGAATATAGACAATAATATGGTAATAGCTATGATAGTGCCAGGAGGGTGACTTCTAAAATTATATAAATGTCTAACCACTATGCTGTAAACTGAAATTAACATAAAATAATGCTGAATGTCGACTGTAATTGAAAATTTAAAAAGGGGAGGGAGAAAAAGGTGAAAGAGAATAAGAGGCTCAAATTTCCAGGTATAAAACAAGTAAGTCATGGGGATGTAATATACAGCATAGGGAATGTAATCAATAATAGTGTGATAGCGTGGTACAGTGTCAGAGGGTTGCTGGGCTTATCCTGGTGATCACTTCTTTAGGTATATAAATGTTAAGTAACTATTGTGTACCCCTGAAACTAATATAATATTATATGCTAGCTATGTTTTAATAAAAACATTTTTACAAATAAATAAATAAACTGAAAACATGATACACAGAATAGATTGGTGGTTGCCAGAGGTGGGGTAAGGGATGGGCAAAATGAACAAACTTCCAGTTATAAGATAAATAAATTCTGGGGCTATAATATACAGCATGGTAATTATACTAAATTTCTAAAAAAGAAAAAAATTGTTTTAAAAAATAAAAAAACTTTCTCTTGACCCTACCTTCCCTTCAAGGGAGCATCTTATTTTTCTGTGCCATTTTACAACAAAACGCCTCAAAATATTCTGTATTCATTGCTTCCTATTCTCTCTTGAATCCATTCAAATCAGACCCCCAAGGGTCTTCTTGTGGCTAAACGTAGTGTTCCATTTTTAGACTTTATCTTACTTCAATTTTCAGCAGCATTTGACTCAGTTAATAACTCCCTCCTGCTTGAAATACTTCCTGTACTTGGCTTAAAGTTCCCTTTCCAACCTCACAGGCCATTCCTTCTTAGTCCTCTTTGCTAATTCATTCTCATCAACCCAACCTCTTAATATTGGGGAAACCCCAGCTCTATACTTAAGACTGCCTCTCCTTTCTTCTTAATTTATACTCACCCCCTAGATAATCTCATCTAGTCTCATGGTTTTAAGTATCATCTGTATGCTAGTGGCTCCCAATTTATACCACTCTCTCCTAAAGTCCAGACACATCTGTCCAGTGATCTACTCTGCTGTGTGCCCAATAGACATCTCAAACTTAACAGGTCCACAACTGATTTCCTAATCTTTCCCCCCTAAACTTGCTCCTGCCACAGTCTTCTCCATCTCATTAAAGGATGGGTCCATTTTTCCAGTTGCTTAGGCCAAAAGCTGGAATCATCCTTGACTTCTCTTCTCTCATGCTCCAGATCAATTCTCAGCAAATCCTACAGGCTCCCCCTTCAGAAAATAGCCAAACTCCACCCTCCACTACCACTTTCACTGTGTTCCAAGACCTCATCATCTCCTTTTGAATTACTGTAATCATCCTGATAACCAGTCTCCCTGTTTCCACCCTTGCCATTCTCAGCATAGCAACTGAAGACTCAGTTTTAAATGTAGGTCATCTCATGTCATTCCTCTGCCCGAGACCCTCCGTTGGCTCCACCATCACCATCACCAAAGCCCCAAGAGCGACTTGTAAGTCCTGACATGAACTGGCTCCCCATGACCACTCTGAACCCCTCTCTTACTGTTCTCCCCATCGCTCCCTCCCATACCAGGCACGCTTTCACATAGGGCCTTGGCACCAGTGGTTCACTTTGGCCTAGAATCTTCTTCCTTCACATACCTTCATGTTTTGCTTCCTCAGCTCCTTAAAGTTATTGCTTAACTGTTAACTTCTCAGTGAGTGCTTCTTTGATCACGCGATATAAAACTGTAGCACTCTCCCTTCCCAACTTCTTTGTTCTCTGCAGCATTCATTATCTTAGGACGTACTATGTGTTTCGCTTGCTTATTCATTGCCTCCCTCCACTGGAATCCAAGGGATTTTTGTCCATTTTGTCCGCTGCTATAACCCCAGGAGTGTAACAGTGCCTGTTACATGGTATGTGCTCAATAAGTAATTATTAAGTGAATGAATGAATGACAACAGTTTTCAAAATGGAATGGCTAGGATAAAGTTTATCAGTAATCACTTTATAGGTTTTAATCTCAACTGATCCTCACAGCATCTTACAAACTAGTATGGGTAGACATCACTCACACTCTTCAAGAAGGAAAACTAAACTTGCGGGACATTCAGTTATTTTAAGACTTTATAAGAGAGAGAACCAGTGTTCAAGTCCAGCACCTTTCCTAGAGAATTCTCCTAAGGGCATCAGATCTTGGGTAATCGGCAATGACCCAGATTTCAGGCACAGGGACACTTTAAGAATAGGACAGAAATAAGCCCAAGAAAGGTTAATAAGAGAAGAAGCCTGGGGTCCTGTGAGCCCAGGGAGGTTCTGATGGAATTAGTAACTCAGGGTTATATTGAATGGCCAAAGAGATGACATCTTTCAATATACCCTAATGTCTAGAAACCCTGGAGGCTCTAGACAAACCAGAAACATAGCTTCATTGAGAGAAGAATTTGTCCCCCCAGCAAGTTCACTCCGACATGCTTTCCTCTCACACATTTAAGAGAATCAAATACTTAGGCCACAGCATCTCTTATTAACTCCCCGGTAGCTCTCATTCTTCTACCCTACCAATTTCATTCTCCTGCCCACTCCATCCTGTCCCCACCCTCTTGCTCTTTCAATTGCCCTGTCCGCTAAGCACGCACAGCACTGCATGACCCTGAGAAGGCATGCCCCATGCCTGCCACCACCGCCCTTACGCACAACACCCTGAAGATGATAGATTTCTGCTCTGCTTTTCTTGCAAGAATTTGTGAGCTTGGCTTTTATCTTCTTCTCCTTAGAGATCAGGGAAAGAAGCCAGCAAACAAAAAGGAGGAAACAGGGGGCCGGCCCTGTGGCTCAGATGGTTAGAGCTCCATGCTCCTAGCTCCGAAGGCTGCTGGTTCAATTCCCACATGGGCCAGAGGGCTCTCAACCACAAGGTTGCCGGTATGGCATCTTGAGCTGAGCTGCCTCCTGGATGGCTCAGTTGGTTGGGGCACGGGCTCTCAACAACAAGGTTGTCAGTTCAATTCCTCAAGTCCCACAAGGGATAGTGGGCTGTGCTCCCTGCAACTAGAAAATGGCAACTGGACCTGGAGTTGAGCTGCGCCCTCCACAACTAAGACTGAAAGGACAACAACTTGAAGCTGAACGGCACCCTCCATAACTAAGATTGAAAGGACAACAACTTGACTTGGAAAAAAAAAAGGCCTGGAAGTACACACTGTTCCCCAATAAAGTCCTGTTCCCCTTCCCCAATAAAATCTTTTTTAAAAAAAAGGAGGAAGCTGGAAGCCTTCACACATTAATATTTTGAGACAGTCAGTTACTTTCACTAGGCCTTCATTTTAAATATCTGGTACAAGTGGGATGATAATATTTACCCCTGAAGACTATTATTTTCACCTGAGTGTGACATGTCCAGCACGGTGCCTGTTGTGGAGTAAGCATGCAGTAGATAAAGGCTCACATGATCACTGCTAGTCACATATTTTTAAACTACACAGTAACGCTTACCGGTACTTAACGCTTACTGCTTAAGGCCCATTGCTGGGCACTGAAAAGATACGGGTAGACACAACAGACATAGTCTCTGCTCTCGCAGAGCTTACTTTCTAGAATAAAAATCACAGAGGCACATGGGATATCGGGGGTGATAAGAAGGGTAGGAGGATGGGAAGACGTCTGTCGTCTTTAAAACAGGGGGTCTGAATAAAATCATCCTGCTACATTGATCAACTATCTGCTCAGAAATCATTCCTTTTTTTTTTTTTATAAACTGTACTTTGCTTTCTGTTTTTCCTTTTTTTTAAGCCCTAGCATACCTTTTTCTTGTGGTCTGATTAGGGTTCTGCTGGTGTTTTGTGGCTGTCTACATGAGAGAAATGATGCAAAGCGGTGAGGCCTGTCCTGTCATCTGTCTCAAGGGGGTTCCTATCTGAAAACTTACATGGACAATTCAAGAAACTATTTCAAAGCCACTAATAGCCTCGACAGTTTAAGATAGGTGAGAAGAAGAAGAGGTAAAGGAGGAGGAGAAGAGGAAGGGGAGGGAGAGGAAGTGGGAGAAAGAAAAGAATTACTATGTCTCCCATTGTCCAATGTAGACATTAAAACTGAAATGCCAATCACTACTAAGAGATGGGTCCACCAAGGAAAACTCCCAGGGAGTGATACAAAATTTGTGCTACTTTCAACACATTTGGTCAATCCAAATGCCCAAAGGCAGTAATAAAACACACCTGCCAAAGGGTGGAAAATTCCAACATACCTGCAGACTGAATAACCCTATCAGAAATCTTAAATATCAATAAGGTCAAAACTCAAGAAAGAGATTTCAGACAGAATGCAAAAACAGCTGCAATACAGGACATACCCATAGAGTTATTTCCCCTATGAAGTTTAACAAGCAGGCAAGTTACTCACCCATACAAAAAATAATCTATAAAGTGAGGTATTCTCACTTCTCCAAATCCTACAGAGACCTTACCAAATTACATATGCATTATTAAATAGTTAGAGGGAGAATAGAATGTTTTTAAATAATGAGAACAGCAAATGTTCCTAGGCACTGGAGCATTACAATTATCTGTTCTGAAGAATTAAATGTAGCAAGCATAGCCGCCAAATGCTGTTATGCCAAAGGAAAATCTATGATGTTCTAAAGCAGCAATCTGGTGTGGAAAACATCAAGAGTATACTTGGTCTTTTAAAAGAACTGCAAACATGTCATGGTGACATACATAAGACCCCCCATGCTAATAAACATGTTAATGACCTGAGTTCAGTATACTGAAAAAAATTCAGGGTCCTAAACACTTATCAAATAAGCCCAAGTGTGGGCCAAAATCTTGTGCCTAGTCACAGAGGTCCTAGAGTCTTATAAAGAGCTATAGGTTGGATGCCACGATTTTAATGATAATGGCTCAATGAGAAAACTCTAATTAGTATGCAGGATTATCTAAAAATTATCATACTACTGGTATCTATCACCAGAAGTCAGAATCAAGTATCGTCTTCCCATGACCACTGATATATAGCAATTTTTTTTCTTGAGTGAGTGCTGTAAGGTTAAGAAGAGAGTCGAGCCAAAAGGGCACAAATGGTGAATAGGCCTGGTAGCTCAGTGGAGCACACATGGGCTGACCAATCAGACAGACCAGGGTTTGAATCATAGTTCCAGTACTTACTAGTAACATTTAATGTTCTCATCTGTAATGTAAGCATAAAAGATCAACCTCCTAAGAATGTAAAAATTAAAGAAGCTATATATGATTATAAAATGCTAAATACAATGCCTAGCCCAATTAATTATTGCCATTATATAATTTTTTAGATTTTTATCTATTAAAATATTCTTGCTCTAATCACTGCTCAAACTGGCTATACTTCCACCACTGTTGAGAATCAACCCAAAGACTCACTAGCCTGACTCTACTTGCCTTCCTTTCTGCCAACCTACCATCTGGCCTTTCCAAATGTAACTTGGACAACAGGCAACCAAAGTGCTTTTCTGAAATAATGCACCTACAGTCATACAGGTCTAGAATTCTGCTAGGTATGTTTTTCCTGTTCCTTAGATGCTAGTCATTATTTTGGTAACGAGAATTTTTGACACATTTTCTCACATTTGTTGCCAGGTATTTTTAGGATGGAGGGAATAACATAAATCACATTCTGAGTTATGGATCCCAAATCAGGGGATCTCCAGAGGTTTGGTAGACAAGACCAAGAGAGGGAGAACACACCCACAAAGAATCACATTCTCTGATTGGAACTGGTCACACGTGACTGACTACATGGGTCCTCCTACTGTTTACTGACTGTAAGGAGATAATTTATCATTGGCAGTAAAATCTGCAAGTTCATGGTCACCAACCTCACTCAAAGGGACCCTCTCCACTACTGTGCAGCCCCTCTAGCTTCCTTCTCCTATTTCCCTCAGTGGCCAGTCCACTCTGTCACGTCCTGAAATCCCCCATCAACTTTGGCTGTGCTCTCAACCCCCTGCTTCATTAAGAGTCTCCAGTGTCCAGTGAGAGCGCCTCCACCTTGTACCCTTCCCATCGGCAAGCTTGACGGCCTTTGGACCTATTCTCTCCTCCTTCCCTTCTGCCCTAGCAGCAGAAGTGCTCCACCCTCCTGTGTAAGGCAAATTCCCCTCCTGCATCCGCTTCTCTATCTTCTGTCTCCTCAAGTTCCTTGCCCTCTCTCCCGTCTGTAAGCTCTCCCTCGCTACTGGCTCTTGCCACTTAATACAGAAACAGGATCCCTCTCCTCCTCTATGAAAAACAGACACACAAACAAAACAAAGCCCTCCTGAGCCCTCTGAGTGCCGCATTTCCTTCTAGCTGCAGCTACTGCTCTCTTTCTTGTCATTGCTAAGCTTTCTGAAAGGCAGTTCTCTATTCAGTGGGTCTGTGCAGGCACAGCTCACCACTACTGCACCTAGCGCTCAAAATACCTCTCCTCCCCCCACCCCACCATTTCTTTGAAGATACCCTTTTTAAGGTCGCAAAGTCATTCATTCAGCAAATAGATAGAGTTCCTACTAAGTATCAGACACAGATGAAGGTATTTGGATTATACCAATGGACAGAACAAGGACCTTTGGCCTCACAGAGCTTACACTGTATCAGGGGAGACAGCCTTGTCATCAGTAAATACAAGAAAAATCTTTAAATTATACAGTATGTGATAGGTCGTTGGTAAGTGATTCAGAAAAAAAAAAAAATGTTTTGCAGAGTAAGCGGAACTGGAAGAAGCAGGCAGGATACACTTTGAAGTACGATGGTCAGGGTAAGTCTCCTTACCCAAAGATTTGATGTGCATGAAGTCTTAAAGTTGGTGAGGGGTTTTTCAGACTGACATCTGGGTGGGAGGAGAGTATTTCAGGAAGGGGAAACAGCTAGAGCGAGGTCATAAGATGAGGGTGGCATATCAGAAAGGCCAGTGACAACGACCTCCGAAATCTTAACACAAGAGACCGTCTGTCTTCACCATCCGTGACCTCCCTGACTGAGGACTGCTTCATCTTGCTGAGTCTCGGCCTTGTTTACACCCCTCTCACCTGTTGCACCTCCCACCTCAGAGGCCCTGTCCCAGTCTCTTCCAGATCCTGCTCTTCCTGTTTGCTCCTGGGACAGTCATTAAGGCTTCATTGTTCAGTGTCTCTTTATCCTCAGGGTGCAGAGTAGGGTCACACTTCCTCAGCCCTTTGGAAGTCAGATGTGGCCATGTGACGTTAGCAATGGAATATCAGCAGAAGTAGCCTGTGTCACTTTCAAGTATCAGTGTTAAGAGCCAGCACATGATTTATATATATATATATGACTCATGAATATAAAATTACAAAATATGAAAAAGCCTATAAGCTATATTCTTTTTCCTGCCTGAAAAATGGAGACAATAACATACCTGCCTCCTCAGGTGGTTGCAAGCTAATACAAGCAGGCCTCATCTTATTGCACGTTGCTTTACTGCACTTCGCAATTTTTACAAATCGAAGGTTTGTGGCAACCCTGCATCGAGCATGTCTGTTGGGACCACTTTCTCACTGAAGGCTCATGATGGTGAGCATTTTTTAGCAATAAAGTATTTTTAAATTAAGGTACGTACATTTTTTAGACAGAACATTATTGTACACTTAATAGGCTACAGTATAGTGTAAACATAGCGTTTATATGCACTGGGGAACTACAACTGAACCCACAATATCTCCGAGGTAGGCCTGTGCTCACAAAGCACTTATTAGAGTGCCTGATGTTCAATGCATAGCAATAATTACTTTATTGGGGTTGTTATAAGAGTTAAACAAAACAATCTATGTAAAGTCCTTGGCATAAAGCATACAGTACATGCACATGTGACCTGGCTTCAAAGTCTGTGTTCTTAACAATTCACTGCCTCTCAGTATAATTCCCTAAAGAGTAACATTAGTGTCCCGTTTCCTGCCTTGGAAACAATCATGGAAGCTTGTGTCAACAGGTAGATTCCATCAACCCATGATCAGCAGCTCCTCTCAACCTCACTGAACATGATAGCATGGGCCAAAAATAGACTTCCCTTGTGATAAGGCATTAGGTTTGGGGACTGCTTCTTACTGCTATGTTGCCTAGCCCATTTGACAGACACAGTTTTCAAAATGAGGCCATCCTAAGATCTACACTCCGCATAACTCTTCCTGGGTGACCTCATACAAGCCCAATTTCAACCAGTACCAATATACTGATGACTAAAATACAAATGTCTTCTAAGTGCCTCACTACTATATCTAACCATACACTGGATCGTGCTACTACTCAGCTATCACGCAGGCTTCTTGAACTCAGCGATTCCAAAGTAACCTTCTCCTGTGACCTGCCTCTCCCTTCAGTTTTCCTGTAGAGTAAAGACCACATCCACCTTGCCATCCAAGCCAGAAACCAAAGCAACTTGAGTTCCTCCCTTCCTCATCCATACTCATCATCTAACAAGTACAGAATGAAGTCCTGTGGACTTTGGCCTCCTCTCGTATCTGTCCACTCCTCTGTTCTCACCGCCTACGTCCAGGGCCTCACCACATCTCTCATACACAGGTCAGGAATAGCCACTGTCCTGCTTCCATGTGGTCTCCTTTCGGTCAATTCCACATGCATCTATCAAAGGGTCTTTCAAGACCACAAATATGATCATTTCACTTCCCTCCTTTAAATCTTTTTATCTAGCTCTGGTCAGCAATCCAGAGAAATCTGAATCTCTGTACCCTGCCTTTTAAGACCCTTTAGTACCTAACTCCTGCCAACCTTTCCAACCTCAGCTTTCGCCGTTTCCTTTTATGTTAGCCCTAATAAATTAAACGCAGCCTCTCAAAAGTAGTACTAGCTGTTAACTTGTATTGTTTATAGCAGCAGCAGTAGTCATAATATTACAGGTCTAATTACTCCACACGACAGCAGGTCCTCAAATAACGCCATTTCATATAACGTCATTTTGTTATAATATTGATGAGAAAAAAAATCGATTCTCAGCCTAGGCCACTGTGTGGAGTTTGCCTGTTCTCCCCATGCCAGCATGAGTTTTTTCCCGATACTTTGTCTTCCTCCCACATCGCAAAGATGTGCACGTTAGGTGAGTTGACAAGTCTAACTTGTCCCAGTCTGAGCGAGTGTGCTTGTGTGAGTGCGCCCTGAAATTGCACCCTGAGGTTCTGGGAGAGGCTTTGGCCAGCCACGAACCTGAACGGGGCAGGTGAGAAAATCATTATCTTATTGGTTTTACTAATCATTCTTACATGTATATAAAGCTCACATTTATTTCAACGTTTACTATTAGAAATGTTTTGAATCTTTATTTAGAAGTTTGGTGACTAAAAATATGCCATAGGAATGTAACTCTTTTTTATATCAATTAGCCTCTGGTAAACTGGTTTTGTTATACATTGCTTCACTTAAAGTCAGTTTCCAAGAACCTATCACAACAAAGTTAGTGAGGACTTACAGTGTAATATCTGATTTTGGTCTCCTTCAATGGGCTGTAAACTCCCAGATAACAAATCTTTAGTCTCATTCATCTTTGTATAAGTACCTAGTACAATACTTAACACATGGTGGATACTCAGTAAATGTTTGCTGAATGACTGAACAGCTGGCTGGCTGACTCAATAAATAAGTAAATGATTACAGGAGGTCTCCCCCCTTATCTACGGTTTTGCTTTTTAAGATTTCGGTTACCCGCGGTTAACACAATCCGAAAACATTAAATGGAAAATTCCAGAATAAACAATTCATAAGTTTGCAATTGCTTGCCATCTGATGAAATCTCACGCCATCCTGCTCCTTCTTGCCAGGACATGACTCATCCCTTTGCCCAGCGTCTCCATGCTGTATACGCTACTTGCTCATTAGTCACTCAGTAGCAGTCTCAGTTAGCAGATCAGTTATCAGAGAGACAGAGAGACCACATTTACACAACTTATTTACAGTATGTTGTTATAATTGTTCTATTTTATTATTAGTTGTTGTTGTTAATCTCTTACTGTGTCTAATTTGCAAATTAAAGTTTATCACAGGTATGTACGTATAGGGGAAAAAAATAGAATAGATAGGGTTTGGTACTATCCACATTTTCAGGCATCCAGAAGGGGGTCTCGGTACATATCACCTGAGGATAAGGGGAAACTATTCTACACACATACACACATACACACATAAAACCAATAGTTAAATAAATGAAAGAATGCTAGCACTATAAAGGGAAGACTTGAATTTCTTTCTTATACCAGAAACAGAAACAAATGAAAAGTGCAGCTGAGAGAAGGCATTATTTCTATTTTCATCTTATTCTACTCCCTCATTCTTACATGCTACACTACCAAAATATGCTAAGGTGGTTTATCAGCTAAAAGCAAAGGAGTCATGGCATTCCCAAATCCGCTCCTGTACTCTAGTTAAAAGATGTACAATTTAACCATGGTAAAGCCAATAGAAAAACAATCTATGGAAATGGAAATTATTATGGGAATCAAGATAGAACAAAGGAAATAGCAAAAGGTCAATTTGAAGAGCTCCCAAGTGAGATAAAAACATGGAAAATAGTGAAAAACAGTCTTTCCCATTTTTATTTTTCCCATCAATTTCCTTTCTCCTTCTTGTTTTTCATTCCTTTCCCTTGTTTAATTTAAACATTAAACTAATAAAAATATGTGTTTTAATTCCCCTTAGGTGACATTTATAGCAACACAAGATGGTAAATATCAAATGGATTATTTCCAGTCAAACCTGCAAAAAAGATTTTGTAAATATTTTAATTATGGAAGATTTGACATGCAGAACACAACAGCAAACCTTGCTTTAAAAAAGTGTCAAGCTAAAATTGGTTCTGACCTGAAGAGATAAGCTTTCCTAGGAAATCTATGTCGTTTCCTGTATCTGTCAGTTTGTTGGCCGAAGGATTAATCTTCAGCTGCTTCCCAATAAAATTTCGGCAGGTTATCTTAAAAAAAGAAAGATGAAAACAAACATAACTTTGTCAGGTATTTACAGCCAAAAATTTGGCATGCTTAAAATGTTTATCTTATTTTTCAGTTAGAGAGAGAGAGAATGAGAGCGAGAGATGCAAGAGGATGCTACAAATAAAAGCTACCAGAGTAGCATTCAATCATGAGAACTTTGGGGGGGAAAAGTAGCTATATAATTTTTCATATTTTGTACAGCACAGCTGGAGGAACATTAGGCAAATTACGTACAGCAATTAGAATATAATTTTCTGATATTCTATAAATTTACTAGTCTAAATATATCTTCCATTATGTAAGTTGAAACGTATTTAAAATGTAGGCTGCTTTTCCAATGGCAGATTTTTCCACCCTACTCATAATTAATGTAATTTAAACTTCCCTGGTAAAGTTTTCCAGAACTTCCCCTCTGGTATTTTTAAAATGTATTTTCTAACTGATACTTGAGTCCTAAAATTGTAAAATATCTGAAAAGGGAACATTTTTAAACAGAAGGAAATTCTTTTAAAATGTCCAAGATCCTCTTCTCTTCATTGTTCCACTCCCACTCCCTGAACTAACCTATTGCTCAAAATACAGCCCTTCCTGAACCCCAGTCTGATGGAGACGCTGCTTTTAATTGTTCCCGGCAGGTATTTCTATGATGAGATTTAAGCACAGTCTAATAAAATGCAAATTCCTTCCCACAGACTAATAAGGCCCTCCTTGACCTAGTCCTTTCCACCTCTCCAGCTTCATTAAACAAATCTTTATCGAACACCCATTACATGCCAGGAACAGCTTCAAACTCAAGGATGATATGGCAAAGAACACAGTAAACAAAAAGTCCTATTCTTATGGAACTTATTCTAGTGGAAGAAGAGAGACAATAAACAAAATAGAGAAGTACATTATAAAGTATATTAAAGAGTTATACATGTGATAGAGAGAAATAGAGCAAACGGGCACAAAATTTTAAATAGGGTAATGAAAAAGTCCTTGTAGAGAATGTGACACTAAGCAAAGACTAGAAAGAGGTGAGGGGAAAACCAATGTGGGTTTTGGGGTGAGGAGCATTCCAAGCAGGGGAACAGCAAACACGAAGACCTTGAGATGGGAACCTCTTAAGGAACAGAGCAGTTGAAACATTCAGGGGAATAATAGGCGATGAGTTACTGGCGATCACAGGGGGACAAGCTATGTAGGGCATGAAGGCCATGATAAGGAGGTACGATTTAACTGAATCAGATGGGAAGCCACTATAGCGTTTAAAATGGAGGAATGACATGGTCTAACTTAGGTTTCTAAAGGGTTGTTCTACCGGCTGTATTGAGAACAGACTATAGGTTCTGAGTCAGGGGTTCATGGAAATTGGAAGCAGGAAGACTAATTAGGCAGTCATTGCATTAATCCAAGCAAACACAGTGGTGGTTTGGATCAGAGCCGGAGTGGTGGAGGAAGTGAGAAGTGGTCAGGTTCTGAATGCACACTGAAGGTAGGGAATTTGGCAACCGGTTTGAAGTGGGGTATGAAAACAAGAGAGGAGTCAGGGATGTCTCCATGGGGTCTGGCCTGAGCAGCCGGGAGGATGGGATGTCATCAATTGAAGTGAGGAAGACTTGGCAGAACAGGTTTGTTTGAGATGTGCTAAATTTGAGAATTATGTTAAATATCTAAGAGATGGTGTTGATTAGGCAGTGTGATGGTTTTTTGATCAGTCAACTTGGTTAGGCTAAACTGTGAGGACAAACTAGAGGGAAGCATCCATTTTATAGCATCCTACACCTCATCCCAGTTATTCAAACACTAATCTAGGTACTGCTGTGAAGGGATTCTGTAGATACTAATTAAAGTCACTAGTAAACTGACTTTAAGCCTGGGAGATTATTTTAGGTGGGTCTGGTATAATCAGGTGAATCCTTGACAGTGCTGGTCGTCTCCAGACTCCAAATTCCAACCAGCAACCAGATTGAAAACTGTTCTTCCCTCACTGGATCCTCCCTCACTGACTGCCTGTGGATCAGCTTCTGGTGATGCCTGTAGGGTTCCTTACTGATCATGATCCTGACTACCTACCCTAAAGATTTGGACTTGCTTAGCCAGCCTCCATAATCATATAACATATGACAATTCCTTGTAATCAATCTAGGTAGATAGATAGTTAGATGATAGATAGATAGATAGATAGATAGATAGATAGATAGATAGATAGATAGATAGATAGACAGATCTTATTAGTTCAGCTTCTCTGATTGAACCCTGACTGACACAGGCAGTTAGCTATGTCAACACAGAATTCAGGAGAAAGGTCTACACTGGAGATGTAATTTTGATAGTCATCATCATAAAGATGGTGCTCAGACCCAAGACCAAATTAACTCACCAAGTCAGAGTAAGTCCACATAGAAGACAGGAGGACCAAGAACAGAGTCTTGGGACACACTTAACGTTAAGACGTTGGGGAAAAGAGGAATACGCAGCAAAGAAGACAGAGGAGCAGCCCCCAACGCCTGCCTTTTGCCTGTTACACTCCTCTCACCATTCAGGCTTCTTTCTGCCCCATCTCAGGGCCTTTGTCCTTCTTGTCCCCTTAAGCTGGAATGCTCTATCTCACTGTATGACTGGCTGGTGCCTTCTCATCGAATGTTACCATCTCCAAGAGGCCTTTCTGATCACGCTTGCTAAAGTTTCCACCTCCCACCCCAGCCTATCTCTATTCCATTGACCTATTTTGTTTTCTTCAGAGAACATTTAATGATCATAAATCTTTTTATATATGTTCATATGTTTATTTTCTGACGATACCTTCGCCCCGCCAAAATTAAATTCCAAAATCAACAACTCAGACTGTATTCTCTCTACATAGAATATGCAGGAGGCAAGAATACACAAGGCCAACCTTTGTCACAAGAAGAAAATGGAGTCCTTGCTGGGTGGCTGTAACACCACGAGCACGCAGACTGGTGTGTGGGCAGAGACTGAATTTCAGCCCCTATGTGTGCCAGGGGCTTTGGGGCAGCATACAGACAGACTGTATAACTAAATACAATAGCTCTGACATTAGGCAATCAATATGTACTTATTAAGTTAACAAATGAGAGAATTTACTTATCTCTTTCCTTTACCTCAAAAAGCTGAACCACCTAACAATTGTCACCCCAATAAATTTTAATTAAAAAAAAAGCTGAACCATGACTTTCATGGGTCTTATGCAGTTTTGCCTTCATGGGCCCACTCCTCCTCCGTAAAAAAATATTAAAAGTTCAAATATATGGTGATGGAAGGAGAACTGACTCTGAGTGGTGAACACACAACATGATATACAAATGATGTAGTATAGAATTGTACACTTGAAACCTATATAATTGTACTAACCAATGTCACCCCAATAAGTTTAATAAAAATTAAATATATATATTAAAAATTATATTTTATGATTGCATTGGTATAAATACTATAAATATAGTAATATTAAAATCAAAACTTTGACATAAAAGTTGCTGTTTTCTAATTTTAAAAAGAATGAAAACATTTAGTGGACCCTTAAAAGCATTATGACTCTAGACACTGTCCTCACTGTGCCTAATGGATAAATCAGCCGTGATAAATTTCTTGTGTACATGGACTTACTTTAGTTCACCCTTTTTCTGGAAAATATTGGCACATAACAGGCTCTCAATAATGTTTGTTGATTTGAATGATATATGTCCACATGAAGATAATAATGTTTATCCCAATCCTAAATCTTCGTATTTTACACGTGTATTAATAAGAAATCACAACTATGCATAATAGAGTCAAGCTTACCTTCTCTTTATATTCAGCCTCATATCTTACACATGGTTGTTGGGTAATATCTGGGCCCTTGAACTTGGATATTCTTAGAAGAAGCTGGCGTTGTGCATATACCAGGAGTGGTGTCACTTGCTCTGTATACCTCTCACTAGACAGGGGTAAGAATACATTAAAAAGTAAACATTAGCTAAAACACATTTTTTTTTCAATGAAGTCTGTAACTTTTAATTCCCTTTACAGTAGTACTTACTGTGAAATTGTATTGAACTGAATGGCAAGTGATACTAGTGTTTCCCATTTTTCTACTTGATATAAAAGCTCCAGAGATTTTAATACAAAGTCATGAATCCATTTCAAATCAACCACATTTACATCATCCAAAGGATGCTCAAAAGTAAGGCTAGAACCACCATTATCATTTTTAATATTTCCATAGCAACTTGGAACACTGAATTCTCCTTTTTCTTCAATAATCTGCAAGTGGTACATTGAAAAAAAATTTGCGTAATTTCAGATTTTACTACACATTTTTTCTGAAAACTGAATGTAATATATAAAAATATAATATGGAAAAAATGAATAGAAAAATGCTCAAATATTTATATTATGCAAATCAAAGTTTGATAATGCTATCCAATAGAACTTCTGTGATGATGGAAATGTGCTATATCTGTGCTGTTCAATATAGTAGCCACTAAGCACATGTGAATACTGAGCTATTGAAGTATGACTAGTGTAACTGGATTTTTAATTTAATTTCAATTAATATAAGCTGAAATTTAAATAGCCATATATGGCTAGTCATTGCCATATTAGCACAGAGTCGAACATAGTCACTATTTAAGTGAAGATATTAAACCAATAAGGCAAAGTTTTCAGGAGGAATCAGTTTTAGTATACATAAATAATTAAGATTCCCTAATACATTGGTCACATTCATCAGTTTGTAGAATAATATGTCCAATTCCCTAATGCAAAGGCCAAATCTATGGAGAAGGAAATCTTCTAGAAGACCCTCTTTTTACCTCAGTTAAACAGTTACTACGTAATGTTGTGTTCCAAGTTTTGGATGTCCAAAGTGTATTTTGAATCTGTTATTAGGTGCATATACATATGATTAGTATGTATTCTTGATTAACTGGGCCTCTTCTTATAATAAAATGTCCCTCTTTATCTCTCAAAATGTTTCTTGATTTGAAGGCTATTTTATCTAATATTAATATAGCCTCACCAGCTTTTTTGTGCTTACTGTTTTATGGTATTATCTCTTGCCACTGTTTTACTTTCTATTTTTCTTTATATTCAGAGTACATCTCCTATGGACCAATGTAGGTGTTTTTCTTTTTAATTATGTCAGATAATCTCTGCCTTTTAATTGGGGTGTTTAATCCACTTATATTTAATATATTTATTAATGTGATTTGGTTAGATTTGTTATTTGCTATTTGTTTTCTATTTGTCCCATATGTTTTTGTTCCCTTTCCTTGTATCCTGCCTCACTGTATTGGCTTTTTAGCTATCTCTTTTTTTGATAGTTACTCAACTTTGCCATCTGCTTTATATCTGGAAATGACCCCATGACTCAATGTGTTTATGTGTTGACTAATTTTCATTAAGTTTAGGATCTATCATGGTTGAATTTTTTTCAATTTTATTTTCAAGCTTTGAACCACAGTGGAAGATTTTAAATGACAGCAAATTCTACCAGATCTGGAGTAACACAATAGGGACAGATAAAGCAAGAAATAAAGACCAATCAACAAGCTATATATATCTTTCTCATGGGTATGTTTCTTTGTCAAAAAATTGCTATAAGGATTAAATGCGTTAAGGTTAGTTTATGTAGAAGCTGGAGCTCAGTCAATGTTACTTTCTGTTCCCTGTAAGAATTTGAATTTTCAGGCTGATATTTGTAATTAACATCAATGTAAGTTAGGTATAGTGAAGCAAATAATAATGAGAAGCAAATGAAATATAGACAAACCAAATAAGAACTCAAGAAAAATATTAATTTCTACTTATCCCAAGCTGCATGGTACAAAAGACATTTTTCAATTGAATATAATAAAAATAATTACCCAACACCCTTACCTTAATAGAACTGGTATTTTGTAGTTCTATTAACATGTCAATAAGTAATTCTGCTCCCAAATAGAATGGTAAAACAGAGGTACACAGGAAACCATCCTGACTAATAGGAAATATTTTACACTGATCCAGTGCTTGTTTGAGAAGTATCTGTATTTCCTGAGTAAAGTTCCAAAGGGCCCGACAACAGTTCTGAAGCAGAGTCCAATAGCCACCACGATGAGCAAGAACCTATGACAAACACAACATTCAAAAGACCCCAAAGTTCCAAAAGTTACAGATCTCTGAATGACTTCATCTCTCTGCAAATATTATAAGCCAATAATAAAAACAACTAACACCGTTTGTTATATGCCACTTAAATGAGCTTGATACTGTGGTAAGACCTTTATATGCATCATCTTAATTCATTCTAACAATAACGCCTATGAAGTAAGTATGCACTGGTATTCTATTCATTTTACAGGTAAGGAAAAGGAGCTCTGGAGCTAACTTGCCCAAGGTCCTGAATCTACTAAGAGATGAGCTAAGATTTGCACATCAGGTCTGACTGCAACACTCCTATTGTTCTAGGTTCTGGGAATGTGCCAGTGAGCAAGAAAAACCAGGTCTGCCCTCATGTTGCTTCACTTTATTGGGGAGACTAACAATAGATAAGTAGATAAATAAAAATATAATTTTATGAACCATAAGTGTTGTAAAAAAAAGCAGAAATGATGAGAATGAGAGAATGTATCCTTTTAGACAGGGTGATCAGGGGAGAAGTCCTCTCTGAAGAGGTAACTTATTGAATGTTGAGTTGAATAAGTTATGTAAAGGTGGGGATGGGGCTGCTGGGAGGGGGACAGCGTTTGAGGCTGAGGGAACAGCAAGTGCAAAGGATGGAGGGTGAACCTGAGGGCTGAGACAGGAACAAGCTCAGTGCTTTCAAGATCACAGAGGGGAGAGTGGACTGAACAAAAGCAAGAGGAAATGCGTTCCGAGTGGTAAGCATGACCCAGACCTTCTAGAGGGTCCTGAAGCTGGTGGAAAGGATAGTAGGATGCAGTGTCATGGTCAAGGGGATGATGTGGGTTTACTTTACATTTTTAAAAAGTCACTTTCTCCACTCCACAGAGAATATGGGAACGTAAGTGTGTTCCTTTCTGTCTGGAAAGGATAGATTTCCTCTCACCTCTTGAGAGGAATGAAGTATATCTCCCCTCCCTGATAAAAGAACAAGGAAACTAATTTCATTGTAGCTAATGATTCTAATTCTGAGTTTAAAAATCTATCATACAATATTTAAGAAGAAAAAGAGAGAAAAACATTTGAGAGAATACACAAGTGTCCTGTAGAAGGAAAGTCAAGGGGCAGAAGCACTTCCTTCCAATGATCTAGAAATATCTTCCCTGTGCTAGAGGGAAGAAGGGGTCTATGGTATCCCAGGAGGAAGCAAAACTCCAGAAGGGAACCCCTGGTGTCACCAGAAAAGTCCATGTCCCAAGTGTGGTAAGAAAGCAGCAAAGGGCTGTTTGAATATCCACGGACACATGTAGACAGGGACAAAGGCCACCTCAGCTCCGGATGATGGGTAACTGCTGACTAACGGAGCTCAGCCTGCTCCCTGACAACCTGGCAACGTCTAAGACCACAGCACCATGGCAGGCAAACCTCAAAAATGACTGACACAAAATCCAGCAAATTTAGTTTCAAAATTGAAAGTAAAATTACAGAGAGTAAGCAAATAAATACAATATATCATGCTTGAATTTATGGGCTGAGATTTGTGTCTACTGCCGTGTTTCCCTGAAAATAAGACCTAACCGGAAAATAAGCCCTAACCGGAAAATAAGCCCTAGCCCTAGCATGATTTTTCAGGATGACATCCCCTGAACATGAGCCCTAATGCACCTTTTGGAGCAAACCTTAATATAAGACCTGGTCTTATTTTCAAGCAAACACGGTACATTAGCAAATAAGGACCACCTTACCATTGCTCTCCTGCAATATAAAAAGATTTTTATAAAGTGATCCAATAGACTCAAATTTGGTGATTGATCCTTTTCTTTAGCACTAAGACCTGATTGAAAGTCTGAGTCATAAACTGTTTGTGTCTTGGAATCATTTTCGTCACTCGTTTTGGAATTAATAAATTCCAAAAATTCTTCAGCATCTACGGTACAAAAATAAAGCATAAGGTTATTGAAAACAGAGTTAAATTCCAGAAAGCATGGTAGATGATAAGTATCAGATGAGTAATTCAGATTTATCAGAGGGTAAGGAGGAGGGGATTGTATATGAGGGTGAACGGGATCAAATATATGGTGAAGGAAGGAGAACTGACTCTGGGTGGTGAACACACAATGTGATATATAGATGATGGATTACAGAATTGTACACTTGAAACGTATGTAATTTTACTAACCATGGTCACTCCAATAAACTTTAATTTAAAAAGTAAAAGATAACAACTGCTATATAAGTCTGGAGAAAGGACAGGATTATCATGAACTCAATGACCCAGGAAAAGTTTGTAGAGAAGGAAGCACTTAGAGTAAGTCTTAAAGGGTGGGTGTGACTTAGCTAGGCAGGAAAACTAGGAAGAATAACATTCCAGACAAGGGTGAGGGCCAAAGGAACAAAGCAGACGTAGAAATGTCATGTTTTTGGAGGGAACAATGACAGGATCACACTGTTCCTTAATTTCCCCCCAAACAGGGCATTCCCAGGACACAGACACTAGGTGAGTAGCATCCCCAAGAGTGAGGCATGCAGCCCCCCGGGCCACTCATTCTCCTGCTGGTGTGATATAAAAACACAGAGGCTCTCTCCTGCCACAAACCTTCGCTCAGAACCCTGCATTAAATAGTAAGTCTCAATAGCAGGATATCCTATTGCCCATTTCATGCAAGGTCTTAGATAGGGAGCTAGTTTAAAAACCAAAACACCCCAAGAAGCTATATATTATACTCTACATACAAAACTCAGACTCTTTCTATGTCTAGGGAATTTACTTTCGAATACTTCAATATTCACAGTATAGCATGTGGGTACCAGTTAAACTTAATCTATACCCTAGAAGAAATTAGAAAGCACGTAAAGTACCCCAAATATGAATCAACACTCCTGAGGCAGTTAACCAGTATACGAAGTATCCTGATTAGCAGGTAAGTTACACAGTACTTAAAATGCCAATACTAAAAATCTACCTAAGAGGGTTTGTAATAGCATAAAGCTACTAGAAATAAGTTTTTATTTGTGAACTATGCAGCATTCAAGATAGGTGACTGTTCAGGAATAGTGTCATTAGTGCTGATTGAGAGCCCTGTTCGCCTGCATCTCTCCACCTCCCAGAGTCCCGTCACCTGAGAACATGACAATATTGATTTGTCCTGTCATCAAAATTCATCTTGCATTCTTCTTGAAGTAAGCTTTCAGGGAAGATGCTAACTGGAGATCATAAGGCAAGAGCAGACTACCCTGAGTACAAAATCAGTACGTAGAACAGCTATACAACTGTTTTCATGCCTCCTTGCATCAGTATGTTTGGTGGAATTTGTTCTGGAATTTACTTCCACTAAAACATAACAGCTGATAGCAAGTTTTACCTATCTTGACCACTAGAGGCTACTAATATTTTTAAAAGATCATTTTATTTGCGAAACAACCAAATTGTTTTAGATCAGAATACGATATAGATATTTTCAAATATAGTATATGATACTACCATAAAAATAGGAAAATATAAAAGCAGAGCAGTTAAGAATCTCCTACAAAATATCACACCTCAACTAAATCCTGGGTCATTGGAAAACGGGGTATGTACCTCCGTGTGTCTGTTATGGGTGGGTGGGTGTGTGTGTGTGTGTGTGTGTGTGTGTGTGTGTGTATGTGTTGCATTAGTGAATAAAAATCTAGACACAATTTGATAGTATATAAAATATTTACTTATTTTACCTGATGGTAAATTGGCCTTTCTTTTTTTAGCTGTATGAAGGAAATCAAGCATGACTTTATAGTTTTCTAGAGTCAATTTTCCTGTTGGTAATACTGTTCCTGAATTATATAGTGAGAACATATTAGGATCACATGATCGGAAACTGCAAGGGGGAAACAAATCTCATTAAAAAAAACAGTATAATTAAAATTGAATTAAATCTGTCAAATACAGCCTATTTTAATTTTTTAAATGTTTTTGAATTAGTGCTCCCAAATTTTGGATCATAACATATTTGTGCATTTAACCAAAGTCAAACAATTTCCCATTAAATTTTAAAATTATGCAATGTAATTTTGCTTTTAGAAATTTTAACATCAATATTTATTTCACTGAAAGGGATCTTGAAAATGAGAATGGAAGATCTATAGTCACTCTAAGAACTCTAAAACAATAATGTATGTCAACTGAAAACCACCTGATTTAAACACAACTCAGTGCCTACAATATATACTAATGTGTCCATAACAAATGTTTATTTCTTTTTTTAAATAAGGTCTGAGCAATAAATAATCTTCCACCAAAAAATAAATATACATGCATACTGAGTATATATTAACAGATTCAATAAAACTGAATTTAGCACCAAGTTACCCTGCCACAAATTTGATCACTGTCTAACTATTGTGCTGCCAAGTAATCATGAATGGTCATGTATGATTGGAAGCTCAGAGAAGACTTCTCAGTGCTTACCAAAGGACAGTAAGGAAACCCATCTGACCTGAACCATTTTCTCTCTCATGGCCTCATGAATAGGTCACTTTGTCAAAGCCTTCCCGGCTGGTCAGGCAATCTGTTTTGTTTTGTTTTGTTTTGTTTTGTTTTGTTTTGTTTTGTTTTGTTTTGTTTTGAGAACAGAAAATGTTTGATCTTTATGAAGTCTACTTTTTTTTTTTCATTGTGTCACTTTGTGGTTTTTTAATTTATTTTTCAATTATAGTTGATGTAAAGTCACTCAAGAGAGCTCAAAAATGTCTTTTGAATTAATAAAAAGTTTACATTTTTATGAGAAAAAACATTCTGTGTTTATAGAGGTTAAAAATGTATGTTTTAGAGGCTTAAAACAGCTCTAAATAAAATAGAGATTTGCCTAATGCCTACTAATATTGATAGTTATTGTTATATTAGCATGTACAACATAGTGTTAGACATTTATATTCCTTACAAAGTGATCACCCTGGTAAGTGTAGTACCCCTCTGACACCATACATAGTTATTACAATATTATTGACTATATTCCTTATGCTGTACTTTACATCCCTGTGACTATTTTTATAACTGACAGTTTGTATTTCTTAATCCCTTTCACACCTTTTTTCTAACTAATTCTTAAATGCAAACCTGGTCTAGCCCACATACGAAAGAAATCTATCTGGAGACATTTTTGCAAAGGTTCAGCCTGGTAATGATTTTAACCAAAATTCTGGAGAAACAGAGACTGGAAATAACTTCATCGTCGACTCAACATGCATATTTGATCACTGGATTGTTTAAATAAATACTCTCTTAATTCATACCCCTGTCACCAGTCTTTCCTTTATTCAATCCATTTGGTAAAGTGGTAAAATTTCTTATCCTAGCACTGCTCAAAAACCCTTCATAATCCCCACTGTATATAAAGTTCAGATTTAATAGACAGTTAACACTCTACATGATCTGGTACTGACCTACTTTTCTAATTACGTCACACCACTCCTGTTCATATACCCTAGATTCTGATTGGACCATTTGGGTTCTCATCTGTGTTTCCTTCCGTGGCTCTTACTCGTGTTCTTCCACCTACGTGGAATGCCTATATCCATATCTGTTCATTTCTAAATCTTGCACATCTATCAACACCCAGGCCAAGTCGCCCCTCCCCGTGAAACCTTTCCTGTTAGTCTCAACTAAAGTAAAGCTTCCTTCCCAGGAACAGAGAAGACTGTATGAGTATTTCACCTTCTACCATTATTTATAATTATTCATAAACATTTGTGATCTAACCTACCAGACTCTAACTTGTATATCCTCTCCATCTTTGTATGTCCACTGTACCTATCTCAGTACCTTGTATCTAACAGCTACTCAACAAGTATTTTTGAATGAAAGATTCTCTATGACCTTTTTATTGGCTATATAGTAATCTATTTATGTATTTATCTTCCATGTTTATCTCCCAGAACACGTTAGCCAAAGACACTCAAGAGAGCTCAAAAATGTCTTTTGAATTAATAAAAAGTTTACATTTTTATGAGAAAAAATTATCTGTTTATAGAGGCTTAAAATGTATGTTTTAGAGGCTTAAAACAGCTCTAAAAAAAATAGAGATTTGCCTAATGCCTACTAATATTGATAGTTATTGTACAATTAATAATAAATTTCTCTGAAAATTATATTTTCTCCTTTCACTGATACAATATTGAGAAATATAGTCAAAATGTATGCAAATTGGTACTTCATAAGCGCTTAATTTCATCACTTGTTTGGGAAAGATTCTAAGATAAGAAAATAAGAAATACGTCAATGGCCAGAAAAGACAGAAGCATTCTGTAAACCTCTTTAAGCTATTATCGACACTGGAGCCCAGAACATACAAATATAATCTACCTTCATGAGACTTGAAAAGTATTATTCATTGATAATGCGTAATACCTGACCACTGTATGTGAAGTGCAAAATTTCATCTTCGTCCGGTCTGCTAGCTTTATTAAAAGCAAGTTGAAGTGTGCGCTTGCCAGATACAGATTCATCTGAGCCTTCCAGGGCATCTCTTCAAGACACATTTGATGAAACCTCTTTTTCTGAACATACTTAAATATTAGAGGATTCACGTTATCCACCAAGAATCGGTATGCTACTTTTCTAACATCAATTCTCTTATTTCTGCCAAGGGAGAAAGAAGTTTTGAAATTACACAAACTTTCAGATATTTAAAGAGGAATGATTCCAATTTGTACATAATCTATCAAGAAGTTACTTGACTGTCCTTATGCAAATATTTCTGGCTTAGTTACCACTTACTTATGTTGAAAAAGTGAAAATGGGGCAATAAAGAAGGCACAAGAATAAACACTAGGGACAAAGTCACTATGTATTGCCACCAGTTCCCTCAGATGTTTTTGTCCTGAACTCAAACCAAACAGAGCTTTTCTTTTCCATAACCAAAAGGCCACTGAGATTAGACAACTAAATTGTAATGTAACTGTTCACATTCATCAACTAACTTCAAAAATTAACAAGAAAATCATCTCTCTGTACAATTCTTTAAGGAAGAATGGAGCAAAATGTTTTCTAACATCAGCTAGACTGTAGAAGGAAATAAAATATTAGTCAATGATAGGTGAAATAATTTCATAAATCCATATTCAATACACTCTGAAAAATCTAATATTTCAAAATTTAGCTAATAGTTCAGATTCTAAGCATAATATATATTCAGTTTGTTTAAAATAATTCCTATCAAAATCTCAAAGTAGTCTAACTAATTTTATCTTTACATAGTTGTTTATATGGCATGACTTTATCTCTTCAAAATACTTTCATCACTTTTTTTGACTATTGGCAATGTTGCTGTCCCACTGGTCAGTGCCATTCTACCTGATGTTCTTTACTATCAGCCATTAGAGAAAAGCATATTTAAGCCATGAGTATCACTAACACTTATTTTCTTGACTAAAATTTTTTTTTAAATACAGGTATAACACTAAACACTGGCAAGCATGAGGGGAAACTGGGTTACTTATTCATTGCTGGTGGGAATATAAAAAGGTATAGCCACTCTGGAAAAGAGTATGGGATTTCTTACAAAATTAAATATACGCTTCTGTACAACCTAGCAATTACACTCTTGGGCATTTTATCGCAGAGAAAGGAACACTTAAGTCCACAAAAAAACCTGTACGTGAATGTTCATATTATCATTATTTCTAATAGTCATAACTGGAAACAATCCAAATGTCCTTCAGTGGGGTGAATGGTTAAACAAATTGTGGGTCATCCGTACCACAGAATACTACTAAGCAATAATAAGTGAACTAGTTATTCATACAACGTGGGTGGATCTCAAAGGAATTATGCTGAGTGGAAAGAAAAAGCCAATCTTAGAAAGTTACATACTGAATGATTCCATTTTAATAACATTCTTGAAATGACAAAATTATAGAGATGGAGAACAAATCAGTGGTTGCCAGAGGTTAGCAGGGGGATAGGAAGGGAGGTGGCTATAGCTATAAAAAGGGTAGCATAGGGGTTGGGGGGCAGATCTTTGTGATAGAACTGTTCTGTATCTTGACCATGGTGAAGGTCACACAAATCTACAAATGTGATAAAATGGCAGAAAATTAAATACATACACACATGTGTGTACATGCAAAATTGCTTAGTCCGAATAAGGCCAGTGGATTGCATCAATGTCAATTTTCTGTGCTATTGTTCTATAGTTACATAGGTAACATTAGGAGAAACTGGGTGTAGGCTATATAGGCTCTCTTTGAATTATTCTTATAACTGCATATGAATGTACAATTATCTAAAAATAAAAGGTTTTTAAAAATGAGTGTTAGAACAAGGATGCCCACAATTGCAAACACTATTCAAGATTAAACTTCATAATATAAGCATAATATAACCTGTAGGCTAGACAAGAAAAGGAAATAAAAGACTTGAGCATTAGAAAGAAATAAGCGAAACTTTCATTATCTCCTCACAATATGACTGTCCACACAGAAAATCTGCATCTATGAATAAATTATCAAGTTGTATAGACTATCAAGTTGTTTATAAGTCAATTATATTCCTATTCAAAAGAACAGAAGCATTTAAAATGTAATTTTAAAATACTATTTATACTAACACAAAAAAAGCATTTATTTGATGTAACTAACAAAAGGTGTATAACATCTTTATGGAGAATATCATAAAAATGTATTTAAAAGCATTAAATAAGGCCTAAGTATGTGGTCTGTCTACTAATTGAAAGACTCAATATTATTTTTTAAAAAAATCTTCCCAAACCAATCTATATATTCCATTCTATCTCTATCAAAAGCACAAGTTTTCTGTGTTACTTGACAAGCTATTCCAAACTACAAGGTCAAAGAATTAAATTTGCGAACTTGTTGCAATGATGTTGCTAAACTTTTTTGATATCAGAGGGATTATTCATTATGAATTTGTACCAACTGGACAAACAGTTAACTAAGTTTACTATTTGGAAGTGCTGAAGAGGCTGCGTGAAAAAGTTAGGCGACCTGAACTTTTCACCAGCAATTCCTGGCTCTTGCATCATGACAATGCACCAGCTCACACGGCACTGTCTGTGAGGGAGTCTTTAGCCAGTACACAAATAATTGTATTGGAACACCTCCCTACTCACCTGATTTGGCCCCCAATGACTTCTTTCTTTACCCTAAGATAAAGGAAATGTTGAAAGGAAGACATTTTGATAACATTCAGGACATTGAGGGTAATACGATGACAGCTCTGATGGTCATTCCAGAAAAAGAGTTCCAAAATTGCTTTGAAGGGTGGACTATAGCTTCCCAAGGGGAGAACTTCAAGTGTGACTATAGTGATATTCAGCAATGAGGTATGTAGCACTTTTTCTAGGATGAGTTCATGAACTTAATTGTCTGACCTCGTATTTTGTGGAAGAATACCCAGGAGTTAAGACAAATGATGGAAAGCAACATACTAGAGAGACTTGTTCTATCAGACAAGACTTAATTTAAAGCTATAATAATTATGATGGTGTGATATTGATATAGATAAATAGACTAACGGCACAGAAAAGAGGTCTTAAAACTACGTATAAGAAAATTTAATGACAAAAGTGACAGTGATCACAGAATAGGCTACTCAATAAATGGGACTAGCCACTGGGTTACTACAAAGAGACTAAAAGAGAGGGGAAGGGGGACTCTTCCTCTCACCATTCATGAAAATAAATTACAGCTGGATGAAATTCCTAAATGTGAAAATCAAAAATTTTAAATCACTTAGAAAATACCTTTACTACCTTAGGTTAGAGAAGAATTTCAAAAACAGTAAAAGGAAATATTGTTACATTTGACTCCATTAACAATTACAACTTCTAATTTAAAAAAAAAAAAACCTTTAAACTGTAAATAGATGAACCACAAACTGGGAAAAGCATTAGCATAAAAACTTCTAAAAATAAATGAGAAAATAAAAGTTTCTAAATGTGCAAGGATCTAAACAAGCAGTCCTGCAAATAGAAAAGCCCTAGGGTCTATTGAAAAGATGAAAAGATGCCTAACCTCATCAATAATCAAAGAAATAAAAATTAAAATAACAATGAGATAAAACTTCGTAACTCATAGTTTCACAAATATTTGAAAATTTGACAATAGTATCAAGTGTTGGTGAAGATGTTGAATAATGAAAAATTGACACACCACTGATGAAAATTTAGGAACAGCTTAGTAATAACCAGTAATGGATATAAAAAGTAAATATGTTCACATCTTAGGAGCTGCACTCCTATGTATTTATACCAGAAACTCTCACATGTGCATATAGAGATATATACAAGAATGTCCTCTGTAGTACTGCTTGCAATAATGAAAAATTGAAAACAATTTAAGTGTCCATTTGCAGGAGACTAAATAAAGGTCATTGATTCATACAATGGAATACTATACAGAAGTGAAATGCATAACTAGACTTATTCATTATCAACGTGAAAGAAATCTTACAAGCGTGAGGAAAAAGAACAAATTGGCAAAGCAAATTTTAAAAAACAGTAAAATACATTATTTAGGGGTATACAGATATATCAATTTAAATATAAAGTCACTTATAAGCATGATAAATTACTTCTGGGATAAGGGGGATGAAAATACATTGCAAGAGGGATGCATGAGAATTTCAACTGTATTTCAAATGTTTTATATTATAAGCTACATATTCAATATACACATGTTCATTTGTTATATTATTTTCTATACCCGTCTAAAATATGTCATAATATAAATTTTAAAAGTAAAGGACTACTCAAACAGACAGTAGCCAAATGTAAACAAAAAGAGAATGGTTCTGTTAATATCTATATGTTGCAAATTAAGATCAAAATCACTAACCACGTAAAGAAAGATATTACATAATGAACCTAATATATATATATATACACACACATATATATACATATATACATATACATATATACATATATATATATATACACATATATATGTAAACAGTGTACAGGAATCACAAATGCATACTCACAAAAATAGAAGTTAAACATTTTACCATGATAAGTTTATGATTTAAGTTTTATGAATAAGAACATTAGGTCCACCAATAATTAAAAGTAATTTACCAATTTGGTTTCCTGACCATCCTACCTAAACTACTACCTCCGCTACCTCCACCCCAGGGTAATTACTCTAGCATATCATCATGTTTACTTATTTTATAAAATTTATGAACATTGTAAATTGTCTTATGTGTATATTTACTTGTTTACTGTGCTTCTTTCATTAGTATGTAAGCTCCCTCAGGGCAGTGATCTTATCTGTCTAGTTAACTAGTGCCCAAAATAATGCCCAACATATAGTAACCTTCAGGTAAAAGTTTTTAAAATTAATCAAATAATTAATACCTTTCATGTTCCATCATTTCAGAAATACATGGATTTCTGGAAAAAAATTCTCTTAGTGTTTCCATTTTTTTAACATTTTTTCTTTGTATTTCTGCAGTCTTAAAATAGGAGAAAACAAAAATGTTACAGTCTACAATTAAACTCTGAACACAATATTATAATTTACTCATACTCTAATGCTTATCTCTTGACATTAACATACAGTGGTTTCTTTATGCCCCTCAATTAAAATTATTATCAAAAGTAACAATAGTACCCCTGCGGACAAAAAAATATGATTATAAAAATATCCATATGATAACTTAAGAATTATAATGTATTGCAGAATTATAAAATTATGCTTGTTGGTATTCCCTTCTGTTTTATATTATAATAAATTATAATGCAGAGATGCAATCATCTCTAGATACATGAATCTCTTCATTTCATTAACTTAAAATTCAAAACTCATATGAAACTTACTCTTCCAATCTCCATTACTACAGCTCTGAACTTCTTCACAGGTTTAGTCAACTTTTTACAGAAAATATTGTCCTTATATTTCAGTTTCTTCATTCCAAGTAGGGACTCATTTCTCCTAATACAAAAAGATAAAAGTCAGTAAAAGGATCTCCAAGAATTTGCAAAACTAACCCAAAGTAGTGAAATTTAATGAAGGTTGTCACTGAAATTATGCAAGAAGATCCAAAATTGTTTGTGTATCACACATAAATTAGACTGACATTTTCCTGGTCATCAAGGAATAGCTGGCCTCTCAAAAGAGCAAAATGCAAATCGTACCATAAAATTTTATTAGAGCTGATGTGTGAGGTAGGAAAAATAGAATTGGACCAAAAATAGAATTGGACCAAAAATAGAATTGGACCAAAAATAAACACTTCCCTGTAAAACTGAGACGATAACTACGTGAGGGTGACTGACCCTAAACAAGCTACCTTGCTTCCAACAGAGTCTCTCTTTGGTTCCATCATGTGCCACTATCGCCTTCTAGATACCAACAAAAGCTAAGCACTTTAGATGACTACTAAACTTTCTCCCTTCCCCCAATCACCTGTAGGGATTCTTAACCTTGTTTTTTTAATCTGTCATGACCCCCTGTGGTAATGTGGCCCACTATCCAAATACTATAAAGTCTCTCATTATTCCACCTCTATTGACACTTACCACTTATTTTCTCTGAATTTTACACCTTTCCTAAAATTTATATTTCTTTTGGTAAGTACTTGCTGGGTACAGCAAAACTCTACTATAACATGATAATCAGAATCCAAAACTTGAATAAAATTTAGGGTCACATCAACACAAGGCTAAGAAAATGACTGGGTGAGTCTGGATAGCTGGTTCCAGGAGTTGGGGTTCCACATTCATCTTGGTCCCACTGTTGGTTTGGCCTCTCGCTTCCAGTTTAATGATCATGATCTTGGATCCTGTGGTTCGTTGGGACTCCAGCCCAGCTGCAGCAATTCCAAGAATCTCCCAGTTAATGAGATATAATATGTATGGTGTCAGATGGGTACTAGATTTATCGAGGTGATAGATGGGAGGGGTTGGGGGCAGGGCGAAAAAGGTGAAGGGATTTAGAAGTACAAATTGGTAGTTTATTGGTAGAAAAGTCATGGGGATATAAAGTAAGGCATAGGGAATATAAACAATAATATGGTAATAACTATGTATAATGCCAGTGGGCACTAGACTAGTCAGAGGGATCACTTCTTAAATTATATAAATGTCTAACCACTATGCTGTACACCTGAAATAAATATAATACTGAATGTCAACTGTAATTAATTTTTTTAAAAAGGTGGAGAAGGTGAAAGGGAATAAGCAGTCCAAATTTCCAGGTATAAAAACAAATAAGTCATGGGACTGTAATGTACAGTATGGGGAATATAGTCAATAATATTGTGATAGCGTGGTATATGGTGTCAGATGGTTGCTGGACTTATCATGGTGATCATTTCTTCAGGTATACAAATGTTGAATAACTATGGTGTATACCTGAAACTAATATAATATTGTATGTTAACTATATATTAATTTAAAAATCTTTAAAAACATAATCATAGGGATGTAAAGTATAGCATAAGGAACATAGTCAATAATATTGTAATTACTATATATGGTGTCAGATGGGTACTAGATTTGTCAGGGTGATCACTTCATAAGTTATATAAATGTCTAATCGCTATGTTGTACACCTGAAACTAATATAATATTGTATGTCAACTATAATTGAAATAATGAAAAATTACTTAAAAAAATAAAAATTGAAAAAAAAGTAACAAAAAGTCCATACTTTAAATGTTACCAGGACAACTGGTAAAATTTTTAGTGAAAAATAAACCCTAAAGTTTCATCTAAATCCCCCATATCAAAATAAATTCCATATGGATTAAAACATTAAACATACACCATAAAATCATAAAGTTGGAAGAAAATACAGCTGCGTATTTGTTGCAGCATGAGAAAATTTCTTTGTGTAAAAATATGTTAAGCATATGAACACAAAAGAAAACAGATATTTCTATCAAAGTAGAAATCAAGGTGCGGCATCTGCCCCTCCTTTGTATTCCCTGACTTGGAGAAGGTCATCATCCTAAAACAGGTGCTCAGCCTGGAAAATTGAAATCATTACCTTGGTTTGAACTCAGTTATACTGCTCAATCTCCAACCTCAGAACTTTTATTATACCACTGGTCAATGCTCTAAGCCACTTACTCTTATTCAGAAAGAGTTTTCCTCTTTTAGAATATCTATTTTGCTTAGATTGGATCTCCACCGTCAGCCCTCCAAATTTCATTGCATACTGATAGTGTCTTCTAACTTTCTCTGGTATCGAGAACATTATTTACAGCTTCTAAACATCTAATTTTGGCTTTTCTTTTTTTTTTACTTAATGGAACTTTCTAATTCTGACCAATTCTCTTATTACTACGGCCTGCCTCATTTAATAAAAGCAATTTCCTCTTTCATCTTTCGAAAAATGAAATACATATATTCCAAGCTTTTGTTCTAATAAATGAAGTGCATATTTTAGGAAGACTATTTGCCTGTGTATTTTTATAATAATATTTTGCTTCTGCTGTCATTTTTAAAATGGACCTCATGTTATTGGTGTTTCCTATTACTAAAATGAGATAGATCTAGGCCTAGTGGTGAAAGTAAAACCCAGTTGTTAGAATAAAAGTTGGGTTCATTTGGCATCTCTCATAACTAGCATGAAACACTATAATTTTCTTTGGGGACAAAGAAAATCATCCAGGCTTACAGAACAAGAGGAACAGCTTTAAGTTTTACTACTTCTATTTGAGGAACTCTCCATTCGTATATGCAAATGGAACCCCAAAGAATTGCTTTGCTTGCTAACGTAGAGGAATTAGAAAAGCATGGTAAATGACAGAAACTGGACCCAGAAACCTATGCATGAGGAGGTGATGGCTAAGAGACGTTATTATCCATTTTGACTCAATAGCAAAACGGCATACTTTATTTCCTGCTAGAAATGAATGTGCTCTAGTCTTACTCCTTAGTGCAGTTATATAAATATTTTTATGTTTAGTCATTTATTTACGCAGATAGATATAAATCCTCATTATCTCCCAGGTGGCTGTTTTAACTGCCTATATCTTACCCTCTTTTGCATCCACCCTTTGTATCATTAAGTGACAACATTATTCATTTTTTAAAGCTGTGATTCATAATACTAATAAAACAGATATTACAAGTACCTTTTCAAGAAGTCATAGACAGGATTTGTTATCTCCACCATAAGGTGAAATTTTTCATCATGCATACATTTTAGCATAACTTGCGTAAAAAATTCCAGGAATCTAGGCTTCTGCTTAAATTTCATAACTGTGAAAACAAGGACGTGTATAGTTATCAGTACATTTAGTTATTGGTGCTGAGAGGTTACTATTGCTAATAGTCATTTTGTTCCAACAGGCAAGTTTATTAACCTGCTTTTTAGATTTCTCACTTTTAAAAACTACATAGGAGTAAATGTGGTGAGAACCATCGTTTTTCTAAAATCAAATAATCCTTTACAGTCTATATTTCTATTATTTTCCAAATAACTTAGTGTTGAGAAATATTTCCAATAAGTTGTCTCTAATGTATGACTAGTTGGGAAAAACTGCTGATAATTATCAGAATAACTAGTTACCCTAATTTTTATTATGTTTCACTCTGAGTTAAGTAATCATGCTGCTATTTCTTCATAGCTGAACTTAAAGATCACTAACACAGTTTTCAATTCCCTAGTTTTTGTAAGCTTCATAATAACATCTTTTACTACCAAAATAAGCCACCCTCAAGGTTCTGTCTTTCCAGACTTTAAATCAGATACCTGTTTAGGTCTCTTTCATTACTTGACAATCAAGAGTCTGCATTATTCTGAATGGGTAAGAACACAAAATCTTCAGGTTTTTAAGTAGAAAATAGGTTTTTAAGGAGAAAACAACAGCAGAATCCACAGAATAAATGATCTTTAAAGTAAGTTGAGTGAACAGCATACATACGTTTAGGTCACCCACCTTCTTTCACAGCAACTTTGACTGACCAATTTAAAACTATAGGGTAAAGAAATATAGGATCTTCTGTTCCTGAGAGCTCAGTTGTAGTATCTAAGGTTAAAAAAATATAAGTTGTAAGTTCTGTTTAACATCAATAACCAAATATGAAATTCTTTGGAGGGGATGAAAAAATAATAAAATACCCAAGTATTCTTTCTGAATTATGTGCCTTAAAAATATCAATTATAACATATTTTGGAGATTAAAAAAACCCAATAATCTCAATTGTTTCTCTTTCATTTTTCCCCCTAAAAGCCAATAAATGTACTACCAAATAAGTGAAGAGTTTCCAAGGCATGAGTCTCTCTTATTCAGCAGCTGTCATGTATCAGGAAATCCCAGACTCATAAACCTACCAATTACATTAATTACATTTTTATAAAATTATTTTTAAAAGATAGTAAAACATAGAATAATGAACAACACAGCCACTGGAGCCAGACTTCCTAGGTTCAGATTCTAACCCTGACACTTTTTAGTTATGAGACCTTGGGAAGTCAGTCAGTTTCTCTGTGCCTCAGTTTCTTCGTCTTTAAAATGAGGATAATAATAATACCTTCTTCATATAGTTTTTATGTAAGGATTATATGATTTCTAATATATATAAAACACTAAAAGCAGTTTCTGGCACACAGGAAGCACAAAGCATAAAACTATTATTTTTATTATTGTTTTGTTACTGAATGTACTATTCAGTTAGTAAAACTTGTAACATTACATTGTGCTTCTTAGTAAAATGTGAGGGTTTTTTTGGATAATATGAAAACAAATAATTCATATTTCTAGGGTACTCTACATTTTAAAGAATTATATTTTTTATAAGTAACCAGACAATTACATAGTTTCCCAAAACTGTGTTTATGGATATATGAATATTCATATATGAATATATTAATATGGTTATATGACTACTAGAGCATTGGGTTCAATTCATAAATTCAGCTTGAAACAGACATGGAGCATGACGAAAAACAGTGAGAGATCCAAGTCAAGGAATTCCAAAACATTACAACCACCCCGATATAACCGAGACACACAGTATGAGATGTGAGATCGGGAGGGACACAAAATTCCACAAGTATAGTCAGTTCCCGAAAGACCTAGGGGCCAAAAGTGGAGCCTCCTACATAACAGAAATTTAGGTACTCTCTTGTTCGTCTAGAAGGTCTGATGTACTTGCTTTTTAAAAATGTGTTAATATTTACCATCACCAGAAACTAAATCAATTTCTTAAGCAAATTTCCAAACTGCAAACTCCAAAATTCCAATCAATGTGCTAACATATTGGTCCATTATGAAATTACTATACAGCACAATGACCTGAAATTAAACTAATCTGTCACGTGAGTAGGTGGTGGTTCAGATCACTCAGGCATCAGCCCCTTATGCTGTCCCTTTATTTCTCAGTTACATTTTTGCCTTTAGAGCAGTGACTCTCAATTTTGCGCCCTCCCTCCCCAACATATTTGCTTCCCAGTTGGATGTCAGAGCTGGGGAAATGGTGTGCTATGAATCTCTGGGTAGAGACTAGGGATGCTGTTCAACATCCCCAATGCCTAGGACAATCCCCTACAACAAAGAATTATCTGGCCCAAATTGGCAATAGCGTCAAGGTTGAAAAACCCTGTTTTAGAATCAGAAGATTTAGGCTCAAAGCCAGCTACGTAATCCTAAATAATTTATTTACTCTTTATGAGTCACATCTGTAAAAAGAGTTAGCAATCCCTTATTAACAGAGTATTGTTAAAATTAATGACACCATATAAAAGCACTGTATAAACCTTAAAGGGTTTACCTAATGCTAATCTCCTCTTAATGCTTTTAACAAAATATTTTCTTGTTTTTAAAAATATAACGCTAAACAGAAGTACATAGAAAGAAAAAAATGACTACATTGCTTTGTCAGTTTGAGAAGGTGTGTCTCCAACAAGGCAAGCTGTTCGTGTATTTTTTCAGGTGACAATATCTGTTGTGGCCTCTTAGTCTTGGAAAACTTCTTAGGCGAACCCTAGAAACATTGGTGAAATGTCAGAATGTATGTACTTCAACATGTTTCAACAGTTGTCATTTTCAAGTAACAGTCTTTAAATTATGTTTTCATACTTAGTAAACAAAGCTATGAGGTACATGGCTAAATAATACAAATTAATAATTACTACTAACAGTCATCGTGTTCTAACTACACATCAGACACAGTATGCAGTATTTTATGGAAGTTGACCAAAATACTTCTTTTCTTCTCTCTCCCTTCCTCCCAGTAACTCCCACCCCTCCTAAAGAGCACCCCAGATACACACACACTCTCCTGAAAGCAGCTGAGCATATGTCTCTAAAAATCCTCAAAAGAAAATTCCCAGCATGCCCTTAGAAATGTATCACTTATTTTCTTTTTTTCCCTTTCCTTATTTCAGAGGGAGCTTCTTTACAACTAAGCTAATTGTCTTTCTGCTTTGCCTTTCATTGAAACGTAACAGGATCAGTAATTAGTGAATTAAAAATTGGTGGGTCTGTGCACAGGCTCCCCACCATCACTAAGAACTGACCAGTTAATGTCTTTTGTTCTGAAAAACAAAACAAAACAAAAAAAACCTCCCAAGTCTCGTTAGGCGTAAAGCAACCTTGAGTGGCTATAATGATTTCCGACTCCTCTTAATTAGCTTCTCAGTCCCTACAGGCTTGTCAGAAGGAAGTATCACAACCTTCTGCTGGACCAGAGGCTCCAACGAGAAAGGCGTGGGGTCCTCACCACAGTGCTGTGCAGGCACGTGTCCTGAGCTAAAACCTGGGTGATATGAAGGACTGGCTGATGGACTCTGAGAGTGAACAACACTTGGTGGAAAAAAACCCTCATATTGCTTCCAGCTTAATCAAAATTCTCTCCAGACAAAGCAATCCCCCTCAAAAACAAAGTATTAACAGCTAAAAAAATCCATCCAGTAAAAGACTGCTAATATTTGAAGCTTTTTATGGCAAACAAATGCTCACTTGGAAACTCAACATATGATAGCCAAAGAAATAGAGCTATTCCGAGTGACACAGGCTGGGGGATAATAGTCTCTATCCGACCTCAGTCACGGAAGGGGCTTCAAGTAATTCCTAGTGCACCTCAGAAACGTGATAAATGAAGCTACAGTTCAAGATTTGATGTACAAAAAATGTAACCACATAGTTTCTACGAAAGGCAATAAGACAGGTTCTAGTAAGACCCATGCTTGGGGGGTAGGTATTAAAAAGTAATCTCAAACATTAGCGGTCTCACAAAGAAGGCAATTTAGGTGTGACCATGAGTTTAGGAAATCTATTCTGAATACAATGAAAAGCTCTGATAAGTGTTCACTACATTCAATGACCCACCCAGAATAATACAATCTGGGAGAGATTTGGGAGAGGCTTCACAGGCCTTTTAGTCCAATGTCCAACTGAGTGTAGGAAGTTTTCAACCAACCCCGAACTGATGGCAGCACTGGTGATGGGGAACTATTCAGTATTCTAGCATGGATGCCTTTTCATTTTTAAAAATCACGATTAAAAGGAAAAAGAAGCGCTCTTCACTATATATTATTTTTCCTTTATGTAAATATGACCAATTAAAAACTGATCCATTTTTTAACATGTTTACTAATACTACATGACCTCTTGAAAGACCCAACTAAACATAAGCTTAAAGATGAGAAAAAAGAATAATTACCTCCTCTTGTGTTTCTTCTTGGTCAGTAGTACCAGATAGCGACTGGCATCCGAATGTGATGTCCAACATCTTTTTCCCGTAATTTATAATAATTACTGCCAGGTCGTATTCCTTCCATGAACGCAGAATCTAATTTAAAATATTTATTAATTATCTCTGTTGGAAACTCTTGTCTATTCTCAAGTGTCTTGTAGCATCTTTCATAAACTCAAAACTCCCATTAATGTTTTGGATCTAAGAACTCCCCTGTTTCTGTTAAGGAAATTGGAAGCTTACCCCCAGATCATATTTCCTAAGAAATAAAACCACATGATTCCACTACTCTGAATAAAGGACAAATAACAGAAACTCATCAATAATGAATTTCCCATATCTCTGGGACATATAGCCACACACGTTTCGGCATACTAAGTTAACTAAGAAAATATTTCCACTTAAAAGATTCATGTTAAAATAAAATCATTTTTAAAGACCACATAACTACTAGCTCTTGTCTTCAGTTGCTGTCTATGTGAAATGGCACAATTGCTGACCACATGGTGTTTTGGCATGGCGGGGGTGGGATAGTTGGCATTTATATCAGTAAATGATATACAAGGCATTCTGGGAGTGAACTGAACTAGAGTTAAGCTGTTTTTGGCAGATTCTCCATGAACCCTAGGGGAAGCAGACACTGTATCATAAGAAGGGGAGTAGCCCACTCTGCCACTCTCATCCACAGTCTCTGTTACTAATTGTTATTCTTGGCCTTCTCTATCCTGGCCTTTACCTACCTCTCTAGCGTAATCTTTTCACCATTCATCTCCTTGTACTTGAGTTTACAAAATATTTAGCCAAGTACAAATTCTGACACTCACCATGGTTTCAGGCTGCCATGCCTTCCTACGGCTGAGCCATTTCCCAGAACACCTTCCCCACCTTGTTTATATAACTCTACCTGGTCATTAAAACCTGAGCTCTAGCATCAACTCTAGGAAAGCGTCCCTGACCAGCAATCTGATTTGCATAGAGCCTGCTGTAGTGAAGGGTCACATGAAGCAGACACAGTCATTGTGAATCCCACAGGGCAATATTCTGAGGGTATTCTGAGGGTATGAATTTGTTATTTCTAGATGTATTCTGTTAAGTTGAATAAATTAGTATTTAAGATAAGTAACAACTGTTACCTCCCAAGCAGGGAAAGGATATAATAAGGTGGCTGAAAACAGTGAGTAGCTGCTTAAACCTGATGAGACTGACCTAATGCAAGGTGCTAAGAACTAGAAATATTTCCATGGGACCAAGGAAATAGTTTTAAACTAATGCTGACTATGGAACAGAGTGTGGGAGGGAAAATGGTAAAATAAAGTTTGAAAAGGTAGATGGGGTTTGTTATACAGGGCCTTGAATGCCAGGCAAAACAGTCCAATCTCATTATAAAATTGATACAAGAGGGAGCAAATTTTGTCATTAGTAAACAAAAATGAGCTAATGTTTGTTCTTGACTCATCTTTGCTCCCTGACATATTTAGGTCCTAGGCTCATAGAATATTACGTAATTTTTCCCCATTTTAAGATGTCAGTAGAAAACACTAAATAATAAAGAACTATTCCAATCAAAAGAAAGAGAACCAATTCTACTTAACATATCAAATGGTGAACAGAAATAAAAAGACTATGCCAGATGTTTAGCATAATAATTGTTTAACAATGCAAAATAATGGAACATTTAAGATGACGTTTCTCAGTATTTGGAATTCTGGCAACTTTTAGAAAAAACTACTGCACTTATAGAAGAAAGCCTGAGTCATCTGAAAAGATTGCCATTTTTTTTTAACAGAGCAAAGAAAAGAAACAGAGTCATTTAACTAACTAGGCTTTACCTATCTTAAGAGAAAATCCATATAAATGTGTGTTTAGGACTTTTGGTCAAGATGGTGAAGTAGGTAAACACTGAACAAAACTCTGAAAAAGAGCTAAACAAAATGGAGACAAGTAATCTACCAGACGCAGAGTTTCAAACACTAGATATAAGGATGCTCAATGATCTCAGGGAGAACTCCAAAAAAGAGAAAGGAAATATAAAAATGGAGATAAAAAACATAAAAAAGAACCAGTCAGAAATAAAGACTACAATAACTGAAATGAAGAATACATTACAGGGAATCAATAGTAGATTAGATAAAGCAAAGGACTGAATCAGTGCTTTAGAAGTTAAGGTAGTAGGAACACCCAACCAGAACAGCAAAAAGAAAAAGTATTCCAAAAAAAATGAGGATAGTTTAAGGGGCCTCTGGGACAATATCAAGTGTACCAACAGTTGCATCATAGGGGCACCAGAAGGAAATGAGAGAGAACAAGGAATTGAAAAACGTATTTGAAGAAATAATGACTGAAAACTTCTCTAAACTGGTGAAGGAAATAGATATACAAGCCTAGGAAGCACAGAGAATCCCAAAGAAGATGAACTCAAAGAGGCCCACACCAAGACACATCATAATTAAAATGCCAAAAGTTAAAGACAAAGAGAGAATCTTAAAAGCAGCAAGAGAAAAGCAGTTAGTTAACTACAAGGGAGCCCCCATAAGACTGTCAATTGATTTCTCAACAGAAACTTTGCTGGCCAGAAGGATTGGCAAGAAATATTCAAAGTGATGAAAAGCAAGGACAGGACCTACAACCAAGATTACTCTAACGAGCAAAACTAACATTTAGAATCAAATCACAGATAAAGAGCTTCCCAGACAAGAAAATACTAAAGGAGTTCCTCGCCACCAAACCAGGAATGTTAGAGGGACTTCTTAAAGACAAAAAAAAAAAAAAAAAAAAAAAGAATAAAATGACCATAACTACATATTTATCAATAATTACTTTCAATGTAAATGGATTCAAAAGTACCCACTGGCACTATACATAGCTATTACCATATTATTGACTATATTCCCTATGCTTTATTTTACATCCCCATGACTATTCTGTAACTACCAATTTTTACTTCTTAATGCCTTCACCTTTTCACTCTGTCTCCCAAACCCCCCATCTATCACCCCAATAAATCAAGTGCACATCTGACACCATACATAGTTATTACAATATTATTGACTATATTCCTTATGCTATTCCACATAACCCAATCAAAAGATAGGGTGGCTGAATGGATAAGAAAACAAAACCCTTACATATGCTGTCTACAAGAGACTCACTCCAGATCAAAAGACACACACAGACTAAAAGTGAAGGGATGAGAAAAAAGATATTTCATGAAAATGGAAACAAAAACAAAAAAATCTGAGATAGCAATACTTATATCAGACAAAATAGACTTTAAAACAACCACATTTTGATGGTTGCCAGATGTGCAGGCTTGGGGGCGGGTAAAAAGGAAGGTATTAAGAAGTATAAATTTGTTGTTACACAATAGTCATGGGGATATAGGGTATAGCATAGGGAATATAGTCAATAATATGGTAATAACTATGTATAGTGCCAGTGGGTACTAGACTAGTCAGGGGGATCACTTCTTAAATTATATAAATGTCTAATCACTGTGCTGTACACCTGAAATTAATATAAAATAATATTGAATGTCAACTGTAATTGAAAAATTTAAAAAGGGGGGAGGAAGGTGAAGGGGAATAAGAGCTTCAAATTCCAGGTATAAAACAAATCATGGGAATGTAATTAATGTACAGGATAGGGAATATAGTCAATAATATTGTGATAGCATAGTACAGTGTCAGATGGTTGCTGGACTTATCATGGTGATCACTTCTTTAGGTATATAAATGTTGAATAACTATCGTATACACCTGAAACTAATATTGTGTGTTAGCTACATTTTAATAAAAATATTTTTAAAAATGTGTTTATATGAAGTGAGCACCCAAATCTGGGGTTCAGGGCTAGTCCAAGGTTCTGGGACTGCGGGTCATGCTGGAGGAAACTTCTGAAATGTTCCAGCATATCAATTTGGGACAGAACCGGCTCTCATAGCAAAATCTTGATACTAATACATACTTTTTTAAAATGTCCAAAAGACATTCCGAGTCATTTGTACAATAACATCACTTGGATCTCAATATAATTCCTCAAATGGGAAGTAGAGTCATGGATAGCATATTAGGAAATGCAGAGCCAGCCCCAAGCTATTTTGTGCTACGGGAGAAAAAGCTCAGGAGGCCAAGAGAGGAGGCATCCCAGGACTTCAGCCTCCACTGGGCCCCACATGCTGGCTGGAAACTATTCTAGGACAGCACTCTCTCCCATCTCCCACAGGGGCTGTCACCAACTCTCCCATTCTTCTCAAATGTCTGAAACCCACCCTTACTCTTCACCTTCTCACTCTCAGCAAATGACCTTGCTTCCTTTCCACAAACCTACCTACACATTCACGTGCAAGTACAACTATCTTGTCCTCTTATTAGAAGGGAGAGGTGAACCTCTTGTCCAGACTAACTCCTCCCACATGTGCTCACCCCTGCCTTCTCAGGGACCTTGCTCTAGTAGTCACCCCTCCTCTCCTATATACTCATCCTTTCCCTCGTCTGGCTCCTCCCCATTAATAGGCACATGTTGTGGATGGAGTACCTGGATAAGCAGAGAATTGGTTTTATGGCTGCTTGTCTGGTTAATTCATTGGGTGGTTGATTTTTAGCAGGAGAAGTTGCTATTGGCAAACTGCAAGCAACAAACTGCCTTGGATTAGAATTTCTTTGTTCTGGAAGAAACACTACAGTAGACCCTATTAGTTATTTAAATGTAAAGTGAGTAGTTGTCCAGTGCCCTAAAAGGAGAGTGTAACCTGGCCTTCTCTTATTTGAAAAAGACACCTTCTCCTAAATGCTCATTGACCGAAGGGTTTGGGGGGAAAGGCCAAGCGGATGAATATATTCTGAAGAAAAGTAGCCTTGGAAAGTGCACTTTTAGCTCAGCAGAACACTAATTAATGTGTGTGATTCAGTGGAAATGGAAAGAGGTGCTTTGGATTGTGTGAGACTCCCGCTTTCTGCATGTTTACACCATGTGACAATGACAGAACTAATAGCAGCAGGAAGATTCTCAAGGTTGGGGAAGGGTTAGGAAGGACAAAAGAGATTTGTACTAATGGACTCTCCAATATTTCCTCTTTCCAAGCAGAAGCAGGACTGGCCCCTTAGAGTAAGTGCACCCTCAAGATTCTTAGATACCATTTCCCCAAAAATAAGACCTAGCTGGACCATCAGCTCTAATGCGTCTTTTGGAGCAAAAATTAATATAAGACCCGGTATATTATATTACATTACATTTATATTATATTATACTATACTATACTATACTATATCATATCATAGACCCGGTCTTATATTATAATAAAATAAAACCGGGTCTTGTATTAATTTTTGCTCAAAAGACGCATTAGAGCTGATGGTCCGGCTAGGTCTTATTTTCGGGGAAACATGGTAATTCTCTTCCCTTCTACTCTACACACTGTCCGCGGGTGATAGTATCTGTTTCATTGCCTCACTAAGTCTATATACTAATGAATCCTTTGTCTTTATACATATTGACCTCTCCTGAACTCTAAACCTGTAGGTCCAAATATATAATGGCCACCTCTTTGAATATCCTATGGGCCCAAAATTCAATATATTCAAAACTCATTATCTATTCTCCCTTTCCCACACAAAATTACTCCCCAACCAGGGTTCAATACACAGCATTGCATTCATCCCTCTGCTCAGGACAGATCACTGGATTACTGTCAACCCTTTCTTTTCCCACCTTTATTTCCCCTATACTCAATAGATTTCCAGGTACTCAATTCTATCTTACAAATCACCCTTGAATCTTTTCAATTCTCTCTCCCACTTTTCTACACTGGTTTAGTTTATCATCTCTCACCTTCTAACTCATTCCCTGCCTCAGGTCTTAGTCCCCTCTAATTACTAGCTGTTGCACAACCAGAACAATTTCTTTGTTTCTAAAATGCAAACTTCATTATATAATTCCCTGTTTGAAACCCTTCAAAAGCTCCTCGTATCATTTACTCTATTTATCTATCTTTTTGTGTATCTTTTGAATGTTGTGCCCTGTTGAGAAGGGTCTCCCCTGACTTCAAGGCTATTCATCCTTGAATCCATTGGGACTTTACTTTGTTTGTATGTGAGGTAGGACTCTGGCTTTGTTTATTTTCAGATGAATTGTTAGTTGTACTATTTATTAAATAAACTACTATAATAAATTATCATTTTCTCAGTGGATCCAAATACTTTTGTCATATGTTAAGTTCTTCTGCAGACCTGGGTCTGGCTATTTCTAGACTCCCTATTCTCTTCCACTGAACTATTTTTGCCCATTACTCTGTTAACACCATTTTTATTGAAGTGGCCTTATGGTAAATGTTAATATCAAGAACTTTTAAATTATTCTAATCAGTTTCAAAGTAACCCCATTGGGATTCTTATGTGAACTGCATTGCAGTTAAATATTATTTTAGGAAGGATTTATATTTCTATGACAGTAAGTCTTATTCAGGAACCTGGTGTTGCCTGCCATATGTTCAGATCTTATTTTGTGTCCTTCAGTAAGATTTCACAGTTATTTAATTTAGGTCCTTTAATATTTTGTTAAATTTAAAATATTGTGTATTATAAATGATATATTTTGCCCTCTCCATTTCTAACTGGCTACTGCTAGTATTAAAACAAAACAAAAACAAAAACAAAACACACAAAAACTTAGTTTGTGTTTTACATATAATCACTTTATAAATTCTCTTTTCAATTCTAGTAATTTTTTACTAGATTCTCAAGGGTTTTGAGACCTCTCCAATTACAGATAAATCACACTTTTCTAATATTATAAAATTATTTCATATTCTTAACCTATTGCATGAGACAGAATCTCTTCAAATAATGAATCACACTATTAAAAATCAGCATCTCCTATGCCTGGTCTTTAAGGAAATTGCTTCAGAAATGTGCCATTTAGTATGATATCTGCTGTGAAATTTTGGTAAATGTCTTTATCATTACAGTAGTGTTGCTGAATGCTATCAAATGCCTTTGTAGCATTTTCATACAATTTTGTTTTTATCCCTTATCTGAGGTTTCACTTTCCGTGGTTTTAGTTATCATGGTCAACCTCAGTGCAAAAATATTCAATTCCCCCAACCACCGACATCCTCTGCTGCTGACATCCAACCATTGACAGGGCCATGGCTCACTGATCCAGGATCACTCCAAGCAGATAATCCTCCCTCTGACGTATTGTCAGAAGGTCAGTAGTAGCCTAACACACCATTCACCTCACTTATCTCATCACAAAGGCATTTTATCATGCCACATCATCACAAGAAGGTCGAGTACAATACAATAAGATATTTTGAGAGAGAGAGGCTACATTCATAGAACTTTTATTAGAGTACATTGTTATAATTGTTCTATTTTGTTATTGTTGTTAATCTCTTACTGTACCTAATTTATAAATTAAACTTTACCATAGGTATGAATGTATGGGGAAAAAAAACATTAAAAAACATAGGATATATGTAGGGCTCACTTCTATCCACAGTTTCAGGCATCCACCGGGGGGGTCTTAGAATGTATCTCCCGCAGGTAAGGGGGGAAAACTGTATTCAATATCTTCCTTCCATTTCTAACTTATTTAGCAATTTTATTAGGAAAAGTTGCTGAGTGCTATCAAATGCCTTTGTAGCATTTTCATATAATTTTGTTTTTATCCTTTAATTTGCTGTTGTCAAAAATACAGGTTTTGTTTTAATTCAGACTTGATCATTAGTACTTGAAAATGAGACCGTCCTAAGACCAAAAAGTTACCAGATGCCATCCAGGAGAAGAGAAGGGTGATCAGACAGAACAGATGTGAGGAACACTGGTATAAGGCCTCTCTCTGTCCTAATTAATGTTTTGGGCCGTGAATTCTGCTTTTTCAGATATGAAAATTGCCACCCTTCCTTTATTTTTGTTTGCATTTTGCCAGTACCTTTCTTTGTCTATCCATTTATTTTTCAACCAGAGTTTGTCACTATGTTTTATGTGTGTTTCTTGAAATATTACACATTTGAATGTGACTTTTTAGCCCATCTGCCAGTCTGTCTCCTGAGTTCATTCATACGAGTGAAGTTATTAATATACTTGATTTTATTCCTTCTATCTTAAATACTATCTTTTTCCTCTTCTTCCTTTTGCTGAATTAGCCACTTTTCCTCCTTGTCATTCCTCTGTTCATTTTTCCTTCATATCAATTTAGAAGCCCTACTATGTTCTAAAGTTCTGTTCATGGCTACATATTCCTCTGAGTCCTTTAAATAAATTTATTCCTTTAAATGGCTATAAATTCTGTTCATGGCTACATATTCCTCTGAGTACTTTAAATATATTTATTCCTTTAAATGTATTTATTCTATCAAAAGAAAAGAATCATTTTATATTATATTTATACTATATACATTTTTTTAAAAAACATAAGCATGAACCAAGATTATCTAATTGCTCTCCCCTCCCTCGGCCCCAAACAAGAAGGAAGCTTTTAGTTCTAGGTTACTAATAAGTTTTCCTTTCAAGAATGATTCTTCTGTTTCAAGAATCCCTACTTAGCATTTATATTACAGAGTCCTAGTCACATCATTATTATCTATTTAATTTTAATAATACATATGTTGCAAGATTCATTGCTCCCATTATTCCTGTCCTTTTTTGTCTTTCCCTATCTTGGGATTTCTGTTCTGAACCAATTGTCATTTGATAGAGTATTTCCTCAAGTGTTTTCCTCAGATAAGTACATAGGAAGAATACTTTTTAAATGCCTGCACTTCTTGAAATGTTTATTTTGCCCTGACAAGTGAATGATATCTTTCCTGGTTATTAATTTTTGGACCCTCAGGATTCTACAAATGTTGCTCCAGTATTTTAACTTCTAGCGTTGCTGATAAAAAGTTTGAAGCTAATTAATTCTCTTTCCGTTGCAAATAACCTGTCATTAGGATCTCAGAACTTTAAGATTTGTCCTTATCCTTGGACTTCAGGCATTTCACCAACACGTGTGTCTGTACATGAGTTCTTACGTTAATCCTGGCTGGGACTCAGGGGGCCTATTACGTTTCCATCTGTTTCTCTTCTACCTTCAAAACTCCTTTTATTTCATGTTACGAATTTTGGATCTGCCTTCTGAATTTATTTCTAGGCAAGTCTGTTCTACATTGTCAGGTATTTCTGAACTTCCAGATTTGACTCAAGAAATACCATAACCATAACCTTTATCTGTTTAATTTTTTAATCAAAAATCAAATTTGTTTGTTTTGTGTTTTGATCATTTAATGGTATTACCTTGAAAGTTTTCTTTCTTTTCCTTTCTTTTTTTTTTTTAATCATCTCTGGTCTTTTCCAACATGGTGAGAGTAAATAACACAATTATTTTAGTGTCAGTCTGCTCTTCCCCTCCTGGGGGTTCTGAGTCCTTTTAAGTGAGTTATTATTTTTCTCTTCTTGCTAATGGCTTATGTTCCCTCAGCATCTACACAAGCCAGGTCACAGAAGTCTCTCCGACAGTGGCAAACCAGAGGAATATGATTTTCTGCTTCTCAGGTCAGGCCATGAAGAGTCAGCAATTCTTGACCTCTTTGCTTAGGTACAGGGAAGAGGCCTCTCTGTTGCCAGACCTCCATGGAAGCAAACTTAAGTCCCAACAATAGTGGTGGATCAAATCAGGCCACATATGCAGTAACCTTCCAGAACCCTGGCTAAATCAGAAAGGTCCTGTGAGGATCACATAAAACAGGCAGGCAGATACGGCCCTTCTGTGAGGAGACTCACCAGATTCAGTCAACCAAAGCCTTTGAAAAAAACACACTATGCTGGTCTTTAAGCCAAGCAATGATGATAAATAAGCCTACCTCTGCCTCTGGTCTTTTGGTTCTTTCTTGTTTCCAAAGTGAATGAGGTCTCATAACATGCCTTTTTTTCCATCTCCTTCCCAAGATACACTCTCAAGGTTTTACCAATTGGCCTATTCAGGCTACTTTTAATCTATAATATTTTCTGGGTGTTAGTGTTTTATTCTAATTCCTGTGATTAACAGTATCTTGACTTTCTTAATCATTACTACTCCTAAATTTTATGACATTAGAATGAGATAAATACCTTTGTTATGTAGAAGATGCAACAAGCTATCATGTGCTGTACACTTTCAAAACTCTCAATATGTTTCTTTGAGGAGATGATATTTGGTAGTCCTTGCAAAACCACTACACACTTTATCAAGATCTAAAAAATAGAAGCACAATGGGTTTGTTGAAAAACACCATCCTTACTCATTACAAAATGTTCTATTCAAATCATGCAAGTTTTAAGTCATCAAATTGTACTGTTATCAATAATTATTGATAAATTATTTATCACTGTTGGAATGCACTCTGAAATAAAATAGGTATGTTCAATTTTCAGATGAGTACCTCATCTAAAGTAACTTAAAAACGTGTAGAGAGAATAAAATAAGTACACGAATAACTATAAAACAAAGCACATTTTGACAATGCCATAGAAGACATAGGCGGAACGCTACATGCATACAAAAAAACTAAGATCACATCCAGGTTTAGGAAGATCTTGCAAACCATATGGAGAAGTATATACCATATTAAATATACAGTGGTACCAGGTACTTGAAATAAGTTTCTTTTAAAATTAAAACCAAATATTCATTTCCCAAGAAATCAATTAACATTGGGGTGTACTTCTTACTCTCCTTGCTTCATATTAGGTGATCATGAATTTGATCAAGAGCTAGATGACTCAGTTTAGCTTTCTATTCTGTTGCACATTTCTAAGCAATATTTCAATCAGAAAAGTAGAGCTGAGATTGCATGAATCTTGTCATCACTCAGATTATCCCAAAGGACAAATTAATATATGGATGTTGGTCTTTTAGGGGCACGTTACTTGATTCAAGCTACCATTCTAACAATATTATCACTATTGTTACAGTACACTTACAGGTTTTTTATGCTTGTGCAATTCCTCCCTTCCACCATCACCCTCTCCCACCCTACCACACCATAACCCAAAATCACGTTAACATTATGTTTTGTAGTTTTCTCCTGGCTCAAATAATTGTGTGTGTGTGTGTGTGTGTGTGTGTGTGTGTGTGTGTGTGTATGCAAACATATAAATGTACATAGGAGGGTTAATGTTGTGTTACAAAATGGGATTTATACACACTTTTCTGAACTGTGCATTTCTCCTTTAACCATGTCTTGTGAAAAATCCCTCCAAGTCTACAGGTGTAGCTCCAATTCATTATTTCTAATGGAGGCATAACATTATTCGATATGGATCAACCATAATTTATTCCACCACTTCCAGAATCTCCATGTTGCACAATTTCACAATTGACGTTTCCCAGTCTGGCACTACTGGCCATCCTCCTGTTGCTGCACTTTCTCTTCATCTCCAGCTTTCTTGCCACCGCAAGGAGTTGCATCCCACCAACTGGCAATTCCATTATATGAGATAAACTGCTACATAATAGAGGGATTGCGGTGTCAGGTAAATGTATCTTTAATTTGACTAAAATTGTATTCTATGGGAGGGGGATTGCTAGTAGAGGGATTGCTGTCAGGTATGTTTGGTTTTAATTTTAATTAAAATTAAATTTAGTTTGATGACGATTGCTTTACCAAAATCCAAAGCCTGGAACAATTCACATTTCCCCCATCAATGAACAAGAATGCCTTTGCCCCACATGCTCACAGCAATAGGAGTTACAGATCTTTTCAATTCTGCCAGTGATGTTACATAGTTCATTTAATGTGCATGTCTACGCATCTTCACAATCTGAGCATCTTTTCATACATCTCTGAGCCATTTACTTGGATTTCCTTTTCCTATAAACTACCTATTCATATCCTGTGCCCATTTTTCGGTTTATATTACTGTCAATTTGTAAGACTTGTAGTTATATGTATTTACCTTTCATCAGTATTAGATATATTTTTTTCCAAATCCATAAATTTTCTACTATTGTGTTTCCCCGAAAACAAGACCTAACTAGAAAATAAGCTCTAGCATGATTTTTCACTGAACATAAGCCCTAATGCGTCTTTTGGAGCAAAAATTAATATAAGATCCGGTCTTATTTTCGGGGAAACATGGTATCTTTATTATGATCCCTTTTTCACATATAGGTGGCTGGACATATAACCAAATATGTCTCTTTTTCTTGTGGTTTCTAAAACTTCTGTCTTGGTTAGAATTGGTTCCCCCAACCAGGATTGGACAGGTAATCTCCGGAGATTCTATTTTTCTTTTTCTTTGGTAAAATTTTTTTGCTTTGTTTTACATTTAAGATCTCGACTTTTTGAAAAGGATACCAATAGGATCAATCTCTGTTCACTTTCAGATTAATATCCAGGTGTTTCACCATTTATTAAAAATATCCATTCTCTTCCCACTAAATTGAAATGCCAATTCTGTCATATATTCTCTACATATTGAGGCCTAATATTGGAGGCCACAATTTCTAGACTATAGGAGGCCTATTTCTAGAATCTCCTCTCTGTTCCATTTTTCCATTTGGTTTTTCCAATTCCAAATAATACCGTTTAATTAGAAACGCCATTCCTCAGGCTTTTCCTCATAGATACAACCTCTTCTCTGGGCTATCGCTTAAAGGCTTCCTGAATCAGTAGGATCCTAAAGGATGACAGTGGATGATCCTGAACTCAACAAGCGGAGCACGAAATGCAGGTGCCATTCCCAATGCGGGATCTTTGCTAGAGCACATTAAAAGGCATGCCTTGAGATGGTTCATGTTTCCTTTCCTTCCCTCTCAGAAAGAAGTACCAGAAGTTCCCATTCACACCAGACAAATGAGTATACATTGAGAGTCTTGCCCCAGGGCAATGGTAACTCTCCCACCCTCTGACAGAATCTTTTAAGAAAGAGTGTGAATTTTCTGGACATTTTTCAAAACAAAGCATTGGGCCACTATATCAATAACATTACATTAATCAGACCTAATGAGCAAGAAATGGAAGTACATTAAAGACCTTGGTTGACACATGCCCTTCAGAGGGTAGAAATAAACCCTATGAAGATGCTGGGGCCTGATACATTAATGAACTGTCTGGGGCATGCTGAAACACTGACTCCAGACATCGGGCAGTTCTCATCTCTTACAAAGAAAGGGCAATGCCAGGCACACACCTTTGGATTCTGGAGGAAGAACATTCTACACTTGAAAATACTGCACCGATCCATTTACAGATGACATGGAAGGCTGCCAACTGTAAATCTAAATTTTGGATTTTGGAGGCATATCTCTTCAGCAGCAGAACTTCTAGATGCAGGAAATTCGGGAAAAGGAGGCACGTTTATGCTCCAGTAGAGCCACTCACAAGTGAGCGTTTGTTGTTACTTAAGCTCTCTGGTTAATTTCCTCAATAGTTAATTTAAAAATTTTTTTGTACTTTGTGTAAGTTCACTCACATCTTCTTGGTTCTCAAAATCTGAGTCGATGATGATGACGACAATGATGCTAACTTTCTATAACCACCCGCAGAAAATCCTGCTTCTCTCATTACTTCTCTGTGGTAGGCAGAATTCTACGATAGTCCCCAGGATCCCTCCCCAGGTGCATAGGCCCTGTGTAACCCATCCCTTTGAGTGTAGACAGGACCTGTGAATGTGACGGCATTGTCACTCTCACGACTACACTGCGTTATATATGAGTAAGACACCTCATGCATATTAGAGGAGACTCTCTTGCTGGCCTTGCAGAAGCATACTGCCATGTTGTGGCAGGGAACTGGTGGTCAGCCTTTAGGAGCCAACAACCTCCTATCACACAACTGGGAGGAAATAAATTCTCTCAAACAACCAGTGAGCTTGGAAGAAGACCCTGAGCCTCAGAGGAGATTGCAACCTTGATTTCATCGTGATGAAACACTGAGCAGAAGACTTGCTAACCTATATCCAGCCTCCTGACACACAGAAACTATGAGATCGTAAATGGACCCATGGTTTTAAGCCACTAAGGTTATGACGATTTATTATCAGGCAAAGACAGCAAATATAATCTCTGTAAGCCAGGGGATCCTCCAACTTCTCCATCACCAAGATACTAAGTACGTATTCTTGGGTCATCTACCAAATTTCTTCCCCAGATGAGGGCTTTAACAATATGTTTTGAATAAATATTGCTGTTTCTAACATTACAATAAAATAAAAATTGAAATAACTTTAAAAGCCTAGAAAAGCAGACTGTCAATATTTAAATATGGAGAACACCTTTTGTCCTTATTTATGTTTGCCTGGACATGTCATTTAAATTATTGAAATGTTTTTCAATTAACTCATGAAATTTCATTCATACTTGTTATTTGGACTTTATAAGAGATACATTGGTTTTTCTTTTCCAAAATGCATTGTTGGGTTGCCCTTATATAAAAATACCATTATTGGGGGTATGTGGTGGGGGGAATACACTTACCTGCACAACGGGTACCAAAACAATATTGTGATAGATTATAGGAGCAAGGAGGCCATAACATTGAGTCACAGCTTGAAGGGTATAACTGGGATCATTCAGGTAGTTGCTAAGTTCCAATGCCACCAATACTCTTTCACATTCAATTAGTCTAGCAATCTGTAAAGAAATAGGTATTGTTACTCAAATTGAACATCAGGTGCTTAACTAATGTGTCTCTAAGGGGGGAAAAAAGGGTAGGAGATGTGATCCTTGTGGCTTGACAACGACATGAGTGTTGATATGAAGAAAATCTAAATTCAGGAACAACTCTAAGCCCTGTATAATAATGCTACATATGGATAAAACAATCTTAGTTAATTGAACTTCAGAACTCTTTGTCAAACAATACAAATACTACTAGTAACAGAAAAAGAACCAATCTCTTTTAATTAGTAAGATAAAATGTTGGCTATATTTTAATGTTAGAAAAAAAATCTAGCATTTTCAAAGACATAGATTATAGCAAATAATAATTAAAATATAATGTCTCTGTAAAATTCCCCACTTGAGTAACAGAGTCCCATTCCCTTCTGGATTTGTGAGAAAATAGTAAACTTTCAGTATACCAAACCAGTCTTCTTTTATAATTCTCCTACTTTAAAAAAAAAAAAAATGATAGTAAAATGTAAAGCTAGGCTTTTGTAAATGCCACTTCAAAATAATAAGAAGTCTATCTTCCTCCTTTCCCTTTCAACCAGGGAAAGATTTCATGATTTTTCTATATTATAATACTAGAATGGTAGTCTAGCATTCTGGAAATCATTGAAGAACTGCAGGATTGTCTTTATTTTCAGACTGGATGCTGAAAGAAGGAACTGAATGCAATGTGGTAGGAACAGGTTCATGGTGGTGAGTGCTTGGGCTCTACAAGGCTGTGAACTTGTCTTGGGCAGAGTCATGTTTTTTTCACTTACATATCCACAGAAACTAGCACAGTCTCATGTAACAATTTATTGGTTATCTAATTAATAAATTAATGGATGAGTAGGTGAATGCACTGGCAAGAAAGAAGAAGGAAGGAAGGAAGGAGGGAGGGAGGGAGGGAGGGAGGGAGGGAGGGAGGGAGGGAGGGAGGAAAGAAGGAAGGAAGGAAAGAAGGAAGGAAGGAAAGAAAGAAAGAAAACTAGGGCAAAAGCCTCCATATATCTAAATGAGTAAAGAAGGACAAAGAGAAGAGTAACCTTAACTTAAATGAAACAAATGTAGGATTGCTATTAAAAGTAAGAGAATTACAAGGTTGTAGATGTGCACAGAGCGATGTTTCTAAGTACTACGACTCTGTCAAGAGGAAATAAGTTAAATTCCTGCCTCTGTACAGGAATGCAATGTTATAATTAAAAAGAATGTCATAAATTGACAAGTACCAGCATGAAAATATGTCCAAGATATATTATAAAATGTGTTTAAAATTCAAATTGCAGAATAGCAAATACATCATAATCCCATTTTTGTAAATAATAATAATAATAATAACATTAACAGATTTGTCTATGCATGTTTTTAAAATTGGAGAAATCACATGAGAACAAAAACAGTATTCTTAAGGACAATAGGATTACAATGGGTTTCACTTTATGCATTACACATTTTTGAATATTTGAAATCTATACTATTTTTGTACAGGGAAAAAGAAGATAAATTGAAAAAAAGGGAAAAAATGAACTCAGGGCTGTGAATCCTATCTGGAATATCAAATAAGCCAGCACAATCATACAATGGCCTCTTAATCTATTCACAAGCCAGGATACACATTCCCAAAACAACAGGAACTTGAAACACCAAAAAACAGATAAAGGGAAGTTGACACATGTTCAGTCATTTTAGTTCACTTACTTGTTGAGAGGGGAAAATTTCATTGCCTTTAATATTGTCACAGAAAAGATTTTCTTCTTTAATTTTAATGTCACTTGTCACAAAAATGTTTCTAAGAAAAAGGTATAAGAGAATTGAAGAAGTCTCTGCCAAAATATCTGAATGTAATCTGCAAAAGAAAGTAAGTGACATTACAGATTTAAACATAAAATGATTTAGCATGTGAATTTGCCTTTTTAGATTGATTTTTCATTGCATCCACACAATGATCACAAAACTGCAGCAAAAATTTGTGGAACAGCTACTTTTATACAGTGTTTAAGTTAAAATTAAAGACCATCGTTAACAACAAGTTCACAAGTAAGAAAATTAAGCTGCTGACATATTATGTCATAGATACATAAAAATAACTATTGTGAAAGTTTTCTGGTTCTAATACGTAAAGTTCTTTTTATCAATATAATGAAATCACTATAGATAGCCAGAAGCTTAGAAAACAGGCACAGTATTTCAATTACTGAACTTTCTGAAAATGAGGATCATCTGTAGCAGAATCAGCCATGTTGAGAGAGAGACAGAGACAGAGAGAGGAGAAAGACTGATTGACTTAACTTTTGGGTTATTTTTGATTATCATTTCTAAATTTCAGTCAACAGTGCCAACCATTGGCAAAATGTGAAATCTGCACTCTTCCTTGTTTCCAATAGTCCCTTCCTTACCCTTAGCCTTACTCGGTGACAAACCCTCCCTTCTAGGCTTCAGGTCCATCTACCTCCACACCCCCTATTCCTATAAAACAAGAAAGAATCTGACATCAGTAAATCACACCAGGAGATTATGTTTCATCACCATGTTGGATTCTGAAATTACTGTTGTCAGGAGAATGTTAGTTCTCCCACTCCTGCAACTCACACTACACTTTCTCTTTGTCCTCATGCTGACCATCGGTACCTTGACACGTGCAATGAGTCCAGGCTATCACCTCCTCCTGGCTCCATTTCCTTCCCTTCCCAGCTCAGACTCTGGTAGTCATTTCAATAGTGACTTCTCTAGCACTTTAGATTCTCGACCCCTTATTTTTGGCAATAATCAATTTGCCTGACCTTGCATAGATGTCACTGTCCAATTTTTCTATCCCTGCCACAATGCTCATGTATTCACTTATTTATTTTCATTCAAACTATCATTTTCTGAACACCTATTATGTACGAGACACTATTCTAGGACCAATCAAATGGCCCTTAACCACAAGAACTGCGCTCTACTGCAATTCACGTTATGTGACATCAGCTGAGTCACTAGTGCTCCTCAGCAACACTTCCATTTATCACTAATGTCTCTTTGTTCACATCCCCCACAACAAATGTTCTAACCACTGTTCTCTACCCCATGTGCTCTTATGTCCTCCTGGCTTACCCACCACAGTGTCACCATCACCTGCATTTTCTTGTATCCTCAGTCTCTCCCTCTGCACCCTCCAAAATTCTTTCCTTAAGCCTGCCTTTCACCTCAAACTTCCTCCGACTTTCCTCCTCTTTACCACCAAACTTCACAACAGTAGTCTTTGCTTGTTAAAATTCTCCATTTTCATTATTCCTTAGCCAGTTGCAAAAGATTTCAATTGTCGCATCATGCCACAAAAATGACTCTCTTGAACTCACCAATGGCCCCCTAATTGCCAACTTTAAAGCCTCTTCTTAGTTCTCATCCTACCCAACCTCTCTGTAGCATTTTATTGAGCGACTGCTCTACCTGATCTTGTGCGAGCATTCAATGCTGCTGGCAGTCCCTCCACGGGGACACTCTTACTTCCCTTAGTAGTGTACTCCCATACTTTCACCTCCTGGACTGCTCCTTTTTCAATAGCCTTCCTGGGTTCCATCTCCTGCTTCTGTCTCTTAAAAGGAAGCAATGCCCAGGTTCAAACTCCAGCCTTCTGTCTTTTCTGCTGAACAGTCATTCCCTGGGAGATATCACACGTTGTCAAAATTTCAATGATGATCTCAGTGGAAAGTTTCTAAATCCGTATCTCTAGCCTTGACCTCTCCTGAGTTATCAGCAATAAATAACCAACTACCTACTGGACATCTCCTATCTACCAAGATGTCCTACTAGAAAACTAAACTCAAAATACCCCCAATCAAATTCATTATCTTCCTCCAAAAACGTGTTCCACCTCTCACGTTCCCTTAGTCAATGTCAAAGGCCTCCAGTCAGGTAACCCTGGAAATCCCAGTCAACTGTCTCTCCTTCCTCTCTCTTATCCTCACAAGCCACATAAAATCTTCCAAGTCCGGTCTCTTTCTCCTCTAAAGTGCCTCTCAAATCCATTTCCCATAGCACCTAGCATCCTTGTACAGGGTAAATGCTAAGTCTACATTTTTTAAATGAATGGAATTATACCTTTCTGTAAATAAGCATTATCCATGCCTTTCCTCAACCAGTATTTGCATTTTAAGCTCGTTATCTTTGAGGAGTGAAGGGCTTTGTCTTCTTATTAAAGAAATTTCAGGCATTAACAAGCAGGTGAAGGAGATTGTTGTTTTTGAACTTGTTAAGGTAGCCTGAAATCACACTAATGGTCATTTCTAAACCTACTCTTAAACTTTGTTCCTTTAAGAAAAATGGCAGTAAAGCAAAATGATGGCCTGTGGCAGCTTCTACTGATCTATTTGCAGTTGCTGATAGGCTGATCCTGGGAGCATCTTCAAGCAAAGAAAAAGCCTTTTTTACCCCAACAGTCCACCCATCAGACCCTAACCTTAACTTGAACCTGACCTTTCTCTGTTACAAAACTCCCCAAAGATATTTGTGTTTTCTAGTATAACTGGCATTACGTTGGTTAGTGTTTGGTATTTTTTTCCATAACCTTCATTAACTTATATTCAGAATGCATCCATATGACTCCAGTATTTTTTCTGATTCTAACAAAGAAGGTCCTAACAAGGACTCAAGACCTTTAAATGTATGTGCTTATTAAAATACTGATTGGAAACAGTTTTAGATGGACGATCTTAACATGAAATTGAAAATAAATTAATTCTAGGCTTCACACCCAACATTTAATTTCAAAAAGCAAATTAATATTTGAAAAGAACATTTCTAATTACCTTCTCTGTGTAATAGTCATTATGTTGCTTAAACAAATAACAGATTGTTCACCGTGAGGTGGTGAAGCAACAAAATAATCCCAGACTGGTGAGAAAACTTTCTTTGCCAACTCATAGTTACCAATCTGATAGGCAACCTACAACAGAAAGCACGTTATCTTATGTGATATTTTTATTTGCAAAATATACATTGTAAACAAGAATTCTGATAAGGTCCTATCACACACTAATTTCATATACAGTTAGTCACACTCGCTGTTCTGTCCTGCAGTGCCCCAGCAAGATAATGATGGCCACTGGCAAGGGAGACAGACATTTTGAAATCTCCTTTATTTCTAAATTGCATGGAAATTTGAAACTCTGTAAGGATGTTTCAAATTCTCATAAGCAAAACAAAGATCACATCTGAGCCAAATTAATTTCATTTCCATCTATCTCGGCAGCACACTCCATTTATTATAGACACTGTTGTAATGAACAATCTGTTCCAAGAGAAACAATCAGATTTCCCAAACCCAAAATATGAAATAGACTTCATTCTTTTCTGGTTTTGACTGACACTTTCGGAGCGTCTGTGCAACAAAGGGTTCACAGCTGAAAAGAGTGAAGAATAAAACAGAGACACTTCCAAGAAGCCATGATATGTTTTAAGTTTTAACACATTCAACATTAGGCAAAATAACTCATTTCACTGGTAAAACCTAGACATTCAGGAGAAGAAAAAAAAATATCAGTGACTCATCTATATCTTTTGGTAGAATATGTTTCTTTAAAGATATTTCTAAAAATCATTCTATTTAAATATGTATGACAATATGAAATCTCACCACAAGTTACATGCTGTTGCAAATCCTTAATGGAAGCAGGTAGGATATAAAGTATAAATAAATTCATTGAATCAAGTATGCAAATAACATGTGGCTAGAATATGCTCTACTCAAGGGAATAACTTATAGAGTTAGAATTTTTTAAACTGTCCAGGTCAGCACTTATATTCAACCAACACATAAACTTTTATGAAGTTTAGACTGTGTGCTAAGCACCATAAAAATAGATTCTTCAAAGCTTAAAATGATTTCATACTCCATGAAACTGTAATCAAGTTATAAACATAAAACACATGAAATCACAGAAAAACAACAAAGACTAACATGATAATTGTGGAGGCTTAGAAAAAGAGAAGTGACGACTTCCAGGAGGAGGAAGGGCTTGAGTGGAACCCTAAGACAGAGATAAAACTCAGATGGGCAGAGTTTAGACAGAATCTGAATGTGATCCAGTAGTAGAAGTCACCACAGTGCAGTTAGGAGAGACTAGAAAGGTCAGAATTTGAAGAAAAACAGGCAATATGATTGGACAGGTAAAGTGGGACATGATTTCAAAAGGCCTTGAAACTCAGGTGGAAGTATTTAAAGATGTCAAGTACCGAACTAAGCTCTTTATGTGCATTACTGTGTTGACTCCTCATTACAGCTCTATTACATAAGCGCTATTACCATCCCTGTTTCTCAGATGAGGACACTGTGGCATTGAGAAGTTGAATACTTTGTACAGAGCCTGATATGCAGTAAAAATACTGGAGCCAAGACTTAAGGGTAGAAACTGAGTCACTTCTCTGGACTGCATTGGTCAAACAAAGGAGTTGGACTAAGTGGTCACCAAAACACCATCTAACTCTAAGATTTCCATGGGAAATAATAACAGATGATGTGTAAGGGTGTTATTGAAACTATAATTGAATATTCTTTCCTTTTAAAGAAAATACACATTCTTTTTAAAATAACGCAATTCAATTAGTGAAACAAGCAAATATGCCCGGATAAAACTAAGGTTTATAAAACCATGAGCCTTTGTGGGTTAACAGAGGAGTGCCATGATACCAGCATGTTCAAAGATGGTTAACTGGTACTGCAGAATAGATTTCAGAGGAGGCAAGGTTAAAATGAGAAAGAAGCACTAAAAGACTAATGAAACAATTAAGTAGAGACTTTGATATATGACCTTCACTTGACTTCTAGAACTCCACACTCTTGGTTTTCTTTTCATTTCAAAGACCACATTCCTTTTCAGTTGCCTTTGCAAGCTCCTCCTCTTTCCCCCAATATCTTTCCCCCAATATATCGGCATGCCCTTGAAACTCTCCTCTTTTCTGTCTATACTTATTTTCTAGGTGATTTCATCCAGCTCCATGACTTTGTCACATGACTACTCTCAAATCCCTCTCCAGCCCAGACCTCTTTCCCAAACTCCGGATTCATACATCTAACAAACTACTCAACAATTCTCTCTTAATACCTAATAAATCTAATATTGAATAAATATCTGATAATACCTACTATTGTACTTCAGCATGTCTGAAACTATATTTCTGATCTCCCCCTGCCCCAATGTATACCACTTACAGCCTTCCCCAACTCAGTTAATGTCAACTCTATCCTTCTGGTTGGTCAGTATCTTAGAGTAATCTTTTTCTCTTTACATTAGTTCCATCAGGAATTCTTGTTGACTCCTCCTTCAAAACATATCCAGAATCTGACCACTTCTCACCACATAGACCATTATTCCTCTGGCCAAGTCACCTTCATCTCTTATTGGATCACAACAGTAGAGAGGTCCCTCTGCTTCCACCCTTACCCTCTTATGGTCTATTTCCAACATAGCAGTCAGGGTGAGCCTTTGAAAATACAAGTCATATTATATCACGCCACTACTCAAAATCCTCCAGTCGTTGCCCATTTCAATTTCACTAGAGGTAAAAGCTCATGATCTTACAATGGCCTAAAAGTATTTTCATGATCTGCTCCCCCACCTACCCACTCAGCTTTACTTCTCTGACCAATCCTTTTACTTTCCATGGGTCCCTCCGTTCCAGCCATACTAGCCTCCTTGCTGTTTATAAGACATACTAGGTGCACTTCTGGAAATTAGGTCTTTTGCTCTAGCTCCTCCTGCAGAATGCTCTTCCTCCAAGAGTCTTTCCCTCACCTCTTTCAAGTCTCTGCTCAAATATCACCTTCTAGATGAGGTCTCCCCTGATCATCCTATTTAATACTGTAATCAACCTTCCATTCCCCCACTTCACATTCCCAATTCCTTTTACCGTATTCTTTTTCTTTCCATAGAACTTACCTTCTAATATATTAGATAATTTATTTATTTACTATGCTCATTGTTTATTAACTATCTCTCACAGTGGCATTTTGTTCACTTTGCTTAGAACAGTGGTTCTCAAAGTACGGTCCCATCATCAGCATCAGCATCTCCTAGGAACTTGTTAGAAATGCAAATTTCTCAGGCCCCCTCCCAGACCTAGCAAATCATAAACTCTGGTGGCAGGACCCAGCAATCTGTTTAAACTAGCACTCCAGATCATCCTGATCCATGTCAAGTTTTGAACCACCAGCCTGGAGCAACACCTGGCACAGAGGAAGCACTGAATAATAACATGTGAAAAGAATTAAATGATGTGTCAAATGAATCTTTTCCTAATAATTCCCGCCTACCCCCAGAAGAGGATACCCAGAGGTTGTTCTATACTACAACACGATTGACTGGCCCAGGGTGACTGTCTGACCTAAGCTGAGTATTTTATAGCTCCCACTTCGAAGCAAGATGGACCACCACCCAAAGTTTGGTTCTGATGTCAAGATGGTAACGTGGTGATGCACTTGGAGAATTTGAGGGAAAGTTTATTATTCACACAAGGGACTCCTAGGGAGAGTTCAGCAGGCACAAGCAGATCTGGGCTGGATTGAACAAAACCGAGGAATGGGTTGGGCCTAGATCAGTGGCTGGGGGGGTAGAAATAAGGAAAGTTCCTGCCCGCTGGGAGGTTTAAATTTCCTGCTGGCACCAAAGGAGAACCCATTGACCTCCCTATCAGCTGCCTAAATGTGTGGCCAAAGGTAAAAAACGGGTAAGTTTTAAAAAGTCAGTGGTCAAACATCAAAACTGAGGTCAGACTCTTTATTACATTAGGTGGGCCAAGCAGAGTCTCTTTCTAGAAATTTAGAATCAAGATTAGGAGCCAGCTGGCTGGTCTCTATTTATATCTGAAATTGAAGGATATATAAAATTTCAGGAGCTGCCATTTTTCCTCCAAAGATGGAAAGGTAAAAAAACTCAATCCTCAGAAAAAGAAAAAGAAAGCAGATATATAGAGAGAACCAAAGGTACCGTGTTTCCCCGAAAATAAGACCTAGCCGGACAATGAGCTCTAATGCATCTTTTGGAGCAAAACTTAATATAAGACCCGGTCTTATTTTACTATCATATAAGACCGGGTCTTATATAATACAATAAAATATAATATAAGACTGGGTCTTATTTTAATTTTTGCTCCCAAAGATGCATTAGAGCTGATTGTCTGGCTAGGTCTTATTTTTGGGGAAACACAGTATGAGACCTAGAAGTGCCTGGACTCGGCAGCTTTCCCAGAGCCTAGCTGCATTCCCCCAGGCCAGGCTGGTTCCCTTACTTGCAATTAGTCTTAACTAAAATCGTAAGTCAAATTATCTAAACAAGTGTCATTGTTATGGTAATAAGTTTGATTTAAAAAAAAAAAAAACGGTTCAAAGGAAGAAGAGATGACATCTCCCATAGAACCTGGCACAAATTAACCACTAAATAAATAATTCATCAATAAATAGATGAGTACAGAAAGTAGTAATATTCATTTAAAGGATGAGAGGGAAAAGAGTTGAAACTTCTTAACGAGTTTTAAAAATAGGGATGACTATCTTTTTTACCTAGTAGCTTTTTCTTTTACTACTTGAATGGTCATAAGCAAAAGGCAAACCTCTATTAATCAGATTTTCAATTAATTCATATACAAAGAGGGAAAAAAATGTAAAACTTCATTTGCCTTTCTCCTGACACCATTGTGATTACTAACAAAGCATTCACATCCTCGTATCACATTCTATTGCCAACATTGACCATCAAGACCTGCTGAACACCACTAAACCCAGGCACAGAAAAGATGGGAGAGATGTGGGCTCTAGAAGAACTTGGCACATATTAGATGTTGAACACATAAATTCCTTGGAACCTGGATAGAGCTGGTTCAAGTGTCAGGCTTGCCAGCTGCTACCCAAGCAACCTTGAGTAAATTACGTAACCTCCCTGAGACATCCTTTCTGGAATAAAATGGGACTGACAGAGGAAGAATTAAATTAATGTCAGTATCCTCAACTATAAAATTAAAGTGATAATACCACTTCACAGAGTTGTTGTAACAAATGAGATAATGAATCTTTAAATGCCTGCTACACAATAGTTTCTTTTTAATATATGATATTTCCCATTTCCTGTTCTCAACAAGCCATCGTTCCCACTCATTATTTGATTTAGTAGTTTAATAATCCAGCAGTGTATGACATTTTGTTGTGTATCCATTTTACAGATAGGGAAATTGAGACCAAGCAATTTGCCTAAAATCCTTCTCACAGTTTTCTAATTTTATACATTTTATATCACATTAACTAGCCATTTCCAACTTAAACGGGAAGAATAAAAAGAAATGAGGCTATATAAGAGGGAAGATTGGAAAACATCCACAGAAAACATATCATTCATAAAGGTTCCTCAAAAAATTTTTCAGATAGCTTAAATTCCACATTAAGGGAAAACCTAGTAAAGATTCACCTGACTTTATTAATGTCTATAGAATAATGTTGAGAAAAAGTACAACCTAAAATCCCAAGCCAAATTCATCATAGGTATCTAACGTAGTATCTCCATATCTTACTATAAGAATATTTATGATAATATTTTTTTAAAAACAGAATTATCCTGAAACTGAAAACTAACCACTTGCATGAAAAATACTGTAATTCCAAAAGAAAGGTACATTTTCTTGTTGGAACATAAAAGCTTAAACTTTTGTAAATTAAGATTTACTAAGTGAGAAAATTTTGCTTTAGCCACCTAACGTTATGAGACAGAATGCTCATAAACTGTCATAAATGAACTACAGTACTTCAAATATAGTATCAATAAAGACACACAGGTCATTACTTTATGACACTTCTCGTTATCCCAGCAGTATAGCTGGGACTTAGTTTTATTAACTTTCAATGAAAGTTCTGCCAAATGAAGCCCAAGAGTCAAACCACTCCCTGGAGAAAAATTAGGCCTTGATGAAATATTCTGTTCCTCACTTTAAAATAACTCCATCACTGCAAATTAGAGAATATATTAGATTCCAAAGAAATCAAAACATTGGAAAGCCATGAGCCAATATGACATGCTAAACCAATGCTAGACAAATTCTAGCAATTCTCTGAATTTAATTTTCTTTGAAAAATATGATAGTATAAAAATCCACTAAAATCTTAGCTCATAATACTAATCAACTATTAAGAGAAAATAGCACAATAGAAATATAATAAAGTTTAGAATAGCCATCAGCTCTACAGTCAACAAGTGGCTTAAAATTAGATGCTTGAGGTCAATGAGTCACTCTTCCTCATGTCCTACTCACTGGTGACATTCTAAGTCAGGCAGTCATTTCAGCAAAAATGGAAATTCATGAGCAAGTATATTCAAAACCAAAAACAATAATAATATTTATTAAGTGTCTACTGTGTTCTATGTTAAACATTTTTATTTATTAAGTGCCTATTGTGTGCGATGTTAAACCTCTGACATGAATAATTCTATCCAATACTAATACTTCTGGAAGGTAGCTACGACTCTTATTCCCACTTCACAGATGAAGGCTACTTTCCCAATACCACGTGGCTAAGTGTGAGGAGCTGAAATTTGAACTCAGGTTTTCCTGTCTCCATTAACCCAGAAATTTCACGTCTATAAATTTATCCTAAGAAAGGAATCATGGATGCAAGCAAAGGTTTATCTACAAAGATGTGCATCACAGCTTTGTTTATAATAGCAAAGGGCTGAAAAGTATCTAAATTTGCCTACCAATGAATGATTACTAAATAAACCACGATCTAGCTATAAGATATATAATACTAGGCAGCTGTTACAATTTATGTTTTGGAAGAATATTTAATAGAATGGAAGAAATGTCAGTTATACATTAAATGAAAATATCAGGATATAAAACAATATGTATACTATGATTAAAATTACATATAAATAAATTCATACATATATGTGTGTATACGTATGTACACACACATACACACAAATGAAAGGATATCTCTGGAATCAGGGTTTCTCAACCTTGGCGCTACTGACATCTTGGACTAGACAATTCTTTGTTATGGGGGGGCTGTCCTTTGCATTGTAGGGTGCTTATTAGCATCACTGGTCTCTACCCAGTAGATGCCAGTAGCACCACTCTAGATTGTGACAACCAAAAATGTTTCCAGACATTGATAAATGTCCCCTGGAGACCAAAATTTCCCAGGTTAAGAACTGCTGCACAGGATGATAGGATAACAGGTAACATTCATTTTCTTCTTCGTGCATTTCAGTATTTTACAAAATATCTAAAATTAATGTTTGTTACATTTATAATCCAGGAGAAAAATGTTATTGTAAAAAGCAAACTCACTAACAAGAGAAGGAATGGTTCCTGTCTTATGAAAATAAATTGTAATAATGGAAAACATGTATTATAGGAACTTTTGAATATCTGCTGTGACTGTTTTTTTCATCAGAATTTATTTAGTAACTGCCCAACAGAAAAACACATAGAGAAACAACTTAGCAGAAATCTCTGATACCTGTGTCAGGAACATACGAGCAGTAACAGCAGAAAGAGGTGGATAAACCAGAATTGGTTTAGTTGTCTCCCCAATAGCATCACCAACAAGCTTCCCATTAGAAGAATAAGCAGCAACTGCAAAAATGTATTTTTCATTGGTTTCTAAACCTTTCACTTCAAAAATGCTTTTATCATCAGCTGGTATCTATTAACAAAAACATATTTCAAGTTATATATGGAAAACTAAAGTAATGTTTAAGAATATAACTAAGCAAACCTCATATGTTAAAAATACTTTCATTTACTGTTGGTTTTTACTTATGACTCAAGTTAAAAGTAGAGAAATTCACTGAAATAATGACTTCATAAGAGAAAGAAAAACAATTATAATTAATGAGAATTTTGGTAAGATTTCCTGACATTTAAAGTTGTTGTTTTTAATTTGACATACCGCCTCTCCTGAGTTTGGGAGATGATTGTTGTTTAGTCTTACTTTTCCATAGCTCCCTTCTGCTTTGCAACCCAAAATGCAGTACCACGACACCTGCCGAGGAGAGAGAGATGAGTGTATCATCTGTAGTCTGTTTAAAAAGGCATTCAATTTCTTTTATCAGGATGTGGCAAAAGAAATACTTTTCTAAATAAAAATGTAACTATTCAAGTTTTGAAACATGATATTGAAGTTTACAAAAATACTTAGATTTAATCTTTTTTTAAAAAAAGACAAATATAGGGCTGGGATTACCAAGACTAAAATATTATTCATCTTTATTTTAGCTACCACTAACTGAGCAGTTCCAATGTGCTAAGTATTGTTAGGAAATTTACATATACTTTCTAATATTCACAATATCCCTATGAGATGAGATTACAATTGTCATTTGGCTTTACAGGAAATGGAGACTCAGACATGTTTAATAACTTGCCCAAGAACAGACAGTGTCGGGAAGTGACTCCAAAGATGACTTAATCGTGATGGAAAAGAAGATCAACACTGAAATGATTTTCACATTTTATTTAATAATATGTGAGAAAAAAGTAAGTGGAAAAAGAAGCAAGATACTAAATTGTAGTTTTTTTTTTAAATAAAATATAAAAATACATATGAAAAAGCCTGGAAGAAAATGTTCCTAAATAAGAATAGTGGTAGAATAGGTTTCCTCAAAAAAATTAAGAATAGAATTACCTACAACCCAGAAATCCCTCTCCTGAGTATCTACCCCAAAAGTCTGAAGACATTTATCCATAAAGATATATGTACCCCTATGTTCATTACAGCATTTACAGTAGTCAAGACATGGAAACATCAAAGTGTCCTTCGATAGATGATTGGATAAAAAAGATGTGGTACATATACATAACGGAATATTACTCAGCCATAAGAAAAGATGAAATACTGTCATTTGCGATGACAGGGATGGATCTTGAGATTATCCTACGAAGTGAAGTATGTGACACAGAAAAAGTCAAGAAATATATGACTTCACTCATATGTGAAATATAAAACTGAAGGCCACAAATGAATAAGACAAACAAAGAAACAAAAATGCATAGACACAGACAACAGTTTAGTGGTTATCAGAAGGTAAGGAGAGATGGGGCAGCGGGGGAAGGTAGAAGAGGGAAAAGGGGGACAGATATATGGTGATGGAAAGAGAACTGACTCTGGGTAGTGAACACACAATGCAATATATAGATGATGTTTTATATAAATGTATACTTGAAACCTATATAATTTTACTAGCCAATGTCACCCCAATAAACTTAACCAGAAAAACAGTGGTAGAGTTTGGATGATAAAAAGATTATCAAGGTGGCCGGTTAGCTCAGCTGGTTAGAGCGTGGTGCTGATAACACCAAGGTTGCTGGTTCGATCCCCCATGGGCTACTGTGAGCTGCGCCCTCCTTAAAAAAAAAATAATTAAATAAAAATAAAAATGCAACAAAAAAAAGATTATGGATAATTCTTTTCTCTAATTTATAAATTTTCTGAAACATAATATTCCTTTGATGATTCTTAAATCTAGTCATAAACCAAAAGCAAGATGCAAAGTCCACAGAAACAACCAAATTTAAATTTGATTGTGTAGACAATGATTGCCAAGATTGCAAAATAATAGAGACTCCTTATTGTGTGAACTATTCTCACCATAGAAACAAGGGAGCAAGTTGATACCTACGGAATAGCATTATTAGGAGTCATACTGTCCAGGGGTTAGAGATGGAGGGGCTGTCATCATTGTGTCATTCCCTTTTCCCCAGAGGCTCTACCTCACAACATCCCAACTCCTAAATTACAAGAGAAGCTAGAAAAAAAGGGGAAACATAATTGTCTACAAAAAGCAACTGCCTCTTACTGCCTAGCCTGCTGTTTCTTCCTCTAGGTCAACAGAAAAATCCTAATCATGTCTTGTCTGCACAGGTAATTCTCAACTCTGCCTATGCAGCAGAATCACTTTTTAAAATACAGTTTGCACAGAATCAAACATTTTTTTTAATTACATATATGCAAGGCCTGCTAACCACAATGAATAAGAATTTCTGGTGCAGGTGGCTGAACCTTTGTGTTTCCAAAGAAAATTTCACAGGTAATTAAGGAGCACTAGACAAAGGCAGGAGGACTCCAAGGACAGCGAGAGTATTAAAGAGACGTGGAAGCTGGAGGGGGTGGGGGGATCAGGTGAATACAGAAAAAAATTAGAAACTAACTTTCCTTGACCTCTCATGCAAAAGAAGCATCATTTTTCATATATACATATATATATATATATATATATATATATATATATATATATATATATGCAGAATTTTCATATATATATGTAGACATATATATATATATATATATATACACAAAAAAACTGTGTTTATGACTTAGACCATTATTGGTCTAAGTTAAGCTATATGTATCAACCAGAATTTGAAGGGTAAAATTCTCTCTAAAAGGCTTTTTACAAGCAAGTTTTATATTTTGTTCCACAGATGAAAACATCTTAGTTGGTGTAACTGTAAGAAGCAATGTGTCATTAGAATCCACATAAGAGTAATGGTACCATAAACAAATCATCATTAACTTTAGAACTAAAAGTTTATAAATAACATCAGCATTTTCAACGATTAAAACAGATTTTAATGAAACAAATACCTTAATAAGATTTGATTAAAAAAAAAAAATGAGAGAGAGAGAGAGAGATGGCTGAAGCCTCAAACCAGAAAACGTATTTAAAGCCATAGCACCATCTAGTGTTGATGAGTAGGTAATAGGCAATAATAGCTTCCTGGAACATATACCTCTACTGATGTATAATATACATACACTTCATATAATGTGCTAAGTGACAAGCCCTACAACTACAGGTCAAATGTGGGACTCATGTATTCCTATTTCTAAGCATTATAAAATAAAATAAATGAGTCACTAATTTTAAAAAATAAGATTCTGGTTAAATAAACCAAAACATTAGAAAAACAACAACAACAAAAAACTCTTGGTAAATCACCCAGTCTCAGTTCTGTACTAAATTTCCAAAATCAGTGACTCCCTATTTTTTAAACAGATCCCCAAAATCCAAAGTTAAACTTTAAAACTGCTAGCAATTGCAATAATGTATTTATTATAGCACAGTTACAGGTGTAAGATGAATGTTATTTCTGTTCCCCCAACTATAAGGCATTGTGAAGATGGTATTATTTCTCCCTGATGTCCACCTCCCATTAGTCTAAAGCTCCTCAAAGAATGGAACTGTGTTTTATTTGTGTTTATTTTGATACTTCAATTACCTCACACAGAGCTTGACAGATAATAGACACTCAGTAATGCTATGCTACAAAATGCTACAAAATTTATGAAACAAATCATTAAAGCATGTAATCACAGTCTATAACATCATTAATTGTTTTTAGCAAAGTTTACTACATATGTTTAATTCAAGATAGGGAGGAACATCAGTTACTATGCCAAGAAAATTATATGCTATGAGTATGTCATTTAATTTTCACAATAAACATATTTTACAAATGAAAGAACAAAAGCATAAAACACCTCATGAAGTATGTTTAGATTTCCCAAGGTCATACTACTCGTAAGGGGTGGAGCTAGAATTTTAACCCCGCATCTGTCTAACTTTAAAGCCCATATCCTTTCCACTCTACCAACTCAATGTAAGTTCAAGAGAACATCCTAAAGAGAATCAAAGATACAACTATTTTTTACACATCAAAGAACATCTTGTTGATTATCCAAAAGGCAAAGGTAAAATTTTAAATATGGATTAGGTGGAAACAAATGTTTGTGAGGAAACTAAATCTCAAGTTATAGTCACATTTAGGCTGAGTCCCAAGGCATCGGGGATGGGGAAAACACCTCATTCTTCGATACATACAAAAAAATTTATGACTTAATAATATGGCTGGAATTGTGATTTGTTTGTATTAAAAGAATCCCCACCTACTTGGAAGAACTTTGGAAAGAACCTCTAAATTCCCCATCCCAAATTTCCTCATTTCCATCATTGGCTCTGAGAGTAACTTCTAGCCTCTTCAAATGTCACACTAGAAGGTCAGTATATAACTATGTCATGGTGACAAAAACACTTAGCAATGCTTCTCTATTATTTTTCCTACTTGTCCACACTACATATTTGGGTATAGCAAGGCTATCTGGGGCATAAAGGGAAATAGCATAAAGGGGAAAAGACCATGAAGAAACTAAGTAGAGTTAAGACATCAGAATACCAATCCCAATGTTCAGTTCTTATTAATAAAATTAGTCAAGTCCTCAAAGTATCAATCGTTATAGCGATAAAAGTACTTATGTTGCTTTGTCTGAGGTAAAGATCATAATGGGCAACATACCTTAACATCTGAAATAAATGGAGCAGGTTTCAAGGTCACAGAACAATGAGTTCGAGACAGCAAAATAGGTGGAGGAGGGATTCTGCTTTTCTTTCTTTTTGAACTTTCCACATGTTTCTGATATGAATATAGAGTATGTTGTTCTACTTCGACCTTCTCAATTAAAGAATATGCTTCCTGTAATAAAGTGTTAAAATAGAAAAATACATTTCAAGAGCTTGAATTTCATTTATGTTTGTAGAATTCTAGTGATGTTAAACATTATCTTGCTGTATATAGTTCTTTAAGCCTCAGTAGTATACATACTTCAAGCACTGAATGATTTGACAGAAGTGAAAAAATAGCTACTAAATAAAGCTAAGTAAAAAATAGTTATTAGATAAGGCAATAATGTCATATTTATTTCTAATATTTTTATCTTTATCATATACTAATGAGTCATTTCATTTTCGAATCAAACTCTCTGAATATCTACCATCATAATTCATTGTCCTTAGAGAGTTCATAACACAATCATCTAAATTTATACTGATGAACTGTACACCTACTTTTAATGCAACTTGAAATGCGACTCTCAAGTAATGAGATTATTGGTATCTGTGGTTTATAAAATGAATATTATTAGATTTTCTTACTGTCAGCAAGAAGAAATAAAACAGATTTTAAATTTTATTATGTAAACCTGAAGGAAAGGCAATCACTATTTTAAAAGGTTACACAAAGTGATAATACATAGAACAAAAAAAACAGATCTAAATAATATTTCAAAGCAACATCAAATATATCAGCAATAACAATGCATGTAAATGAATTAAACACCTCTTTTAAATTAAATTAAAGGCAAAGACACTCTGAGTTCCAAAGCAAAAACCCATATAAAGATTAAAATTCAATGGGTAATAGAGAAGGAATTCCCTTTCAGGCAGTGTTGAGACAATTAGACATCCACCTGAAAAAGAATAAAGTTAGATCCTTACCTCACACCAAATACAAATATTAACTCAAAATGAATTGTAGATCCAAATGTGAGAGCTAAAATTAAAAAAAAATTCTTAAAAGAAAACATAGGAATAAATCTTCATGACCTTGGGTTAGGCAATGGTTTCTTAGATATGACACCAAAAGCACACCAACAAAAGGAAAAGCAGATAAACTGAACTTCATTAAAATTAAACACTTCAGATGATACCATCAAGAAAGTGAAAAGACAGTCGATGGAATGGGAGAGAATACTTGCAAATCTTATATCTGATAAGGAACTTGCATTCAGAATATAAGGAACTGTTATAAAGAATAATAAATGGAGCTGAGCCACTGGTGGATGGCCAGTTGGCTCAGTGGTTGGAGCGCAGTGCTCACAACACCAAGGTTGCTGGTTCAATTCCCACATGGTCCAGTGAGAAGCAATGGCTTGAGTTTGGAGCTCAGCCACCAGTGGGCAGACGGTTGGTCAGTGGTTAGAGCGTGAGCGCTTAACACCAAGGTCGCCAGTTCAAGTCACAGATGGGCCAGTGAGCTACGCCCTCCACAACCAGGTTGAAAACAACAACTTGACGTGGAGCTGCGCTGCGTCCCCCACAACTAGATTGAAAAAACAATGACTTGACATCCTGGAAAAACACACTGTTCCCCAATATTCCCCAATAGTAAAAATAATAATAATAAAAAGACAAATAACCCCAAATAACACAACAGAAAAATGGACAAAGGGTGTGAACAAACAATTAGTGCCAATTCTTCTCAAACTCTTCCAAAAAGGTAAAGAGAAGGGGCTATTTTCAAATTGATTTTTTGAGGTCAGCATTACCCTGATACCAAAGCCAAATGAGGATACTTCAAGAAAACTACAGACCAATATCCCTGATGAACATAGATGCAAAAATCCTTAACAAAATATTAGCAAACCAAATTCAACAGTATATTAAAAGGATCATATACCATGACCAAGGATTTATTCTTGGGACACAAGGATGGTTCAACATAAATGTGATTCAAATCAATAAATGTGATACACCAATTAACAAAATGAAAAATAAAAATAGTATGATCATTTCAATAGAGCCAAAAACAAATATGACAAAATTCAACACCCTTTTAGGATGAAAATCTCTCAACAAATTACATATAAATATACCTCAACATAATAAAGGCCATATATGACAGATCCACAGCTAACATAATACTCAATGGTGAAAGGCTGAAAGTGTTCCCTCTAAGATCAGGAACAAGACAAGGGTGCCCACTCTTGCCACTCCTATTCAACATGGTACCAGACATCTTAGCCAGAGCAATCAAAAAAGAAAAGAAAAAAAGAATTAAGTAACAATGAAGTTAAAATCAGAAAGAAAGAAGAAAAATTGGGGGATGGGGAGAGTTGGTCATCGATACAAACTTTCAGTTATAAGATGAATAAGTGCTGAAGAGCTAATGTACAGTATGGTGACGATAGTTAATAATACTGTATTGAATACTTGAAATTTGCTGAGAGTTCTTAAATATTCTCACCAGGAAAAAAAAAAAAACTGAGGTGATAAATGTGTTAATTAACCTGATTTTGGCAATCATTTCACAAGGTATACATATATCAAATAATCACATTGAACATTCTAAATATATTACAATTTTATTTGTCAGTAATACCTCGGTAAAGCTGGGGGTGGAGGAAAAGCTCAATAAACTTAGAAATATCTTTCTTTAACATGAGAATAAAATATTAATTTTAGCCAATAGACAATATCATGGCTAACAGCAAAGCACTAAAGAATTATCAATAAAATCCAGGAGGAGATGAACCCCACCATTTCTTTTTATTCTAGAAGTTCTAGCCAATTTAATAAATACAAGAAAAGAAATCCTGAAAATGAGAAGACAAAATGTCTGCCAAATTTCAAATGCATTTCACTCTGATACAAAAACCTGTGATGTTTCCCCTATAGAAGACATGCTGAGTTTGAAGCTTCCTTTGGAATTCTGGACTCAAGCTCAAAAGAAAAGGTAAGACTGGACATATGATCTGGGAGTCATATGCATCAGAGTGATATTTAAAGCTCAGTGAGTAAATCAGTTCCCTGGAGGAGTGTAGATTATAAAACTGTAGTATCATACATTTTTCCTAAAATAATGAAGGTTGGCCTAAATTCAAATCAGAATTAACTTCTCACTTTTATTTTTTATTGGAAATTGTTGACGTTAAGGTCTAAAATCATTAGTCGTGATTAAAATTTATTTAATAATAAATGTTCTTTTAAATCCACTTGTTCTATGCCAGGAGACCTTGAAAATTTTTCTGCATTTGTAGTTCAGGAATCTTAGCCATCTGCATAGGACAATCATTCCTTCATGTAAGAAGGGATGTATTACATTGTAGCCATGTTTCTAGAGCCTACCTTCCAGCGATCTTAGATGTTTAGACTCAAAAGCTAATTCATATATACATTGGCTCACTTTAACTGTTGAATCACTGAATAAATGAATCAATCGATCAATCAAGGAGATAGGATGGCATCTGTTATCTTCCATAGTCTCTACTTTTTCACTCATTCAACCAAACCAGAAAAAAAATGGAGAACATGGATGGAAAAAGCGTAAGGCCAGACATTGAAGGAGCTGTGAAAGGAGGAAATATCACCAGCCTTGGCTCCCTGAGAGGACACATGTGCCCACACAGCAGGCCTCCTATGAAAGGCAGCAGGGAACTTGATGAGGAGGCCAGAGCTGAACAAGGTAAATAGATTCGCCCAGATAACAGTGGGAAAATTTTGAGGGAAGAAATTCCTACTTGAACAGAAGGGCGATAAAAGCTATTATATTTTGAATATTAAATGTCAAAATGCCTTCATTTGCATCACAGTCTGTGGAGACTATATTTCAGGTTGCGTAAGCACAAGGAAATCAGCCTAAGGAAAATTATGCAACACAAGGGAAGGGGACCAATGCCTTGAAAGTTTGGAGACATTTTCCTCCTCTGGGTTGTATTTGGAGCCTTAAAATACACCAGCAGCACTGGCTCACTGGCCCTAATTATCGCAGACTTCCTTTGACCCTCACCTCAACTGACTAGCCAAGTGCCCTGCACTTTCTACATTTATTCCCAAAGTTTGTCTCAGCAGTGCTTGTTCCGGTGAACCAGCTAGACTCTAGCATCTTCTGGCTTGACATCAGCAGCTTCGCTCTACATATTCATGAACCCAATTGAGATTTTTTTAAACTTCCAGCTTTTTGCCATGGGCGATCATACACAGCTATTTCTCAAACCTGGCTGGTCATCAGTATCATCTATGGAGTTTATTTAAAAATTAAGATAGTCCGTCCTCACTCTAAACCCACTTAATAAAAATCCACAGGAGCGCAGCTTCAATATCTGTATTATTAACAAATGCCAAGGATAATTCTGAAGTACAGCCAGGCCTGGGAATCACTGATTTAGATGAGTAAATCAACCTCCGATCCTTTCTCCCAGCCTCTAGGCTCTTCAGCCTTCAGTTATCTAGCTTGTCAGTGGCTACTGAAATACCGTGTTTCCCCGAAAATAAGACCTAACCAGACCATCAGCTCTAATGCGCCTTTTGGAGCAAAAATATATCATATTGTATTATATTATATTATATTATATTATATTATATTATATTATATTAGACCCGGTCTTATATTATATCAAATAAGACTGGGTATAATATAATATGATATATCGGGTCTTATATTAATTTTTGCTCCAAAAGACGCTTTAGAGCTGATGGTCCGACTAGGTCTTATTTTCAGGTAAACACAGTACTTGTTACTGGGCAAAAGGCTCCACAGCCCTTTTTATTCTGATTACAAATATATTTTCCAGGTTTATCTCAATCTCTACTCTTTTTTTCCCTCCCATCGCTACCACCCTATCCAACCTACCCTCTACAACCATAAAAGAAAAAGTGTCACTCATTCACTCATTCCCTGATAATGCTATATTCTTTTCTTTCTTTTTTTTAAGATTTTATTGGGGAAGGGGAACAGGACTTTATTGGGGAACAGTGTGTACTTCCAGGACTTTTTTCCAAGTCAAGTTGTTGTCCTTTCAATCTTAGTTGTGGAGGGCACAGCTAAGCTCCAGGTCCAGTTGCCGTTGCTAGTTGCAGGGGGCACAGCCCACCATCCCTTGCGGGAGTTGAACTGGCAACCTTGTGGTTGAGAGGACACGCTCTAACCAACTGAGCCATCCAGGAGCTCAGCAGCAGCTCAGCTGAAGCAGCTCAGCTGTGTGCAATCTTAGTTGCAGGAGGCAGAGCCCACCATCCCTTGCAGGACTCGAGGAGTTGAACTGGCAACCCTGTAGCTGAGAGCCCACTGGCCCATGTGGGAATCAAACCAGCAGCCTTCAGAGTTAGGAGCATGGAGCTCCAACCACCTGAGCCACCCGGCCGGCCCATGCTATATTCTTTTGTGCCTCTTTGCCCATGCAATTCCTCTTCCTGGAGGGTCTTACATCCTTTTCTGTACTTCAAGACCCACTCAAACATCACTTCCTCTGACTTCTTCCAAGTTAAGTCCCATGCGTTCCCTTCATTTCAGGTACGTGTTCCCTTCATTTCATACAATCTTTATGTTAGCAAATATTATGTAATATGGTATCTATGTACATGACTTTCCACACTCTCTAAATAATGAGTGTCTTGGTGGCAAGGACAGTGTTTTATTTATCTCTTTAGGTGTTTTGAATGAAAGACATATGAAATTATGACAGGAGGATGATCTCTACTATAATGCATTTTAAGAAAGCATGTTTAAAATGTTCTGACTGGGTCTTAATTAATTTTACCTTTATACACCCTCATTTAAATCCCAGGCCTGATTTGAAATTGGTTAATAAAGGTATCAGTTCTAAGCGAAAGGAAACAGAAGAAAAGTCTAAAACAAAGTTCTTGATTTAGGTAAATTCTATAATAGAAATCAAGGTAAACCTTAATGCTCGTTAGAAGTTAAAATCCTAATTTAGTGAGCCAAATCAGTGGGCTGCTAAGATTCCATTTATAAGAAAGTGACTAGGGGTTTTTTTAAGGGGGTTTCTGAGATAGAAAGGAGGAAATAGCATCAGAAAAGAAATCTCAAAAAAAAACAAGAAAGAAAAATTCCCATGACACTGGCTCTGCTCAGTTGTGAAAGAGAAAGTGCTATCAAAGTGGACATGAATATTGCCTATAACAGCAACACTCTAAAACACCACAGTATTGTGACTACAAAATCTAGACGACCATTCCCTAAGCAGAGGTCAGGAAGAACAGGATTTTCCATGACTTATCAGATAACGGCAATGACTATCTGCTCACTTCTTCCCCTGCTAGCATCATGCCTGGTGAATCAGAAGGGCTCATTAACCTTGAAAGAAGGAAAGAGCCTTTACCTATCACAGGGAAAGAGTCAGCCATGGAATCTCAATGGAGAGAGGCGCCAACACCAATTCCCACGGGAACTTAAGCTCTGAGTGTTTTTTCAGTGGTGGTTTGTGCTGCAATGTGCCCCAAAACAATAGTACTGAAGCCCAAAATACTATTGTCTGAATGTAAATCTCTCTGTTTATAGTTTCCATTACAGAACTTGAGACCTGCCTCTTTTCAGAAGTTACTCAAGGCTTATGAGGCCAGATTGACGTTAAATACATATGATGCTGATGGCTTAAAACCCACAGTGCAGCAAAACACTTATGGAAAGCTATAATGAAACCTTAAAGGGCATGATTAAGACATACGAAAACAACTACCATAAAACGTCAATGGTGAAGTGCCATATTTACTACTTGTCTGCAATGATAAAGTGCCATAGTTACCACTAGATCTCCCGGGGTTAAATTCTGGGTTCTCAACACTATTATGCACATTTCAAAAGGAGATGAAAAGTAGATTTAGTCATATCAAAGAACCCTGGGAAGGAATGTTGCTGAGAATAAATATACAATTTATAAGATCAATATAGGAGCTAAGACAGAAGAAATGTGTAGTTTCATAGAGAAAAATATACCTTATGCACCAAAAAATAGTTCTGATATGACAAAACAGAATGTTCCAGAGTGCTTAAGGTGGAAAATAAAATAGTACTAATAATAATATTAATGGTTAACATTCATTGACTGCTTACTCTGTGCCAAACACTTTGCAATTTTTATGCATCATTTCATTTAGTTTTCATAAGAACTCCCATTTTACAGATGAAGAAATGAAAATTTAAGAGAGCATAAGTAACATGATTTAGGTTGTACAGCTAGTCAGAGGCAGAACCAAAACTCTAATCCAAGACTCTTATACTCCTAAGCACTATGCTATATTGTCTTAATACAAAGACAAGTTAAAAGAAGCATGGAAAGGCAACCTGAGGGGAAAAAAAAAAACTGAAATGATTAAATCTTCTCTCAGTAATTTGACGCCTGGAGGTCCAAACATGACCTCATGGAAGGGGTCAGAATCAGAAGGGTTTGCTCTTTATGAGGAAGACTTCAGCATGGAGCAATTAAAAAGAGCTGAGAAGGGGCGGCTGGTTAGCTCAGTTGGTTATAGCGTGAGCTCTTAACAAGGTTGCCAGTTCAATTCCCACATGGCATGGTGGGCTGCACCCCTGCAACTAAGATTGAAAACGGTGACTGGACTTGGAGCTGAGTTGCACCCTCCACAACTAGATTAAAGGACAACAACTTGACCTGGAGCTGATGGGTCCTGGGAAAACACTCTGTTACCCAATTTAATTAAAAAAATAATAATAAAAATAAGAGCTGAGAAGATCTCTGGAAAAATAAAAATTGTTCACATATATTGTTCCCCAAAACAGTAAATAGAATTGATTTGACTAAAATGTTATAAAACAGGAAAAATAATTACACTCAGTAATCCAATTATTACTAAAATAGTTAATATTACAGTGGTGTTTAGGGGACAGCAAGATATGAATGCAGGAAATATTAAAGGCAGGAATTAGAACTTCTAGTGGCCTGGGCTTCTTCATTAGTTCTGGTTTCAAAAAAAAACAGTAAGTTTTGTTTAGGTTCTAACAAATAATATTAGGAGAAAACTAGATGCATCCGTTGGGGTTCTTTGCAACAGAAGCAACAGGAAAACTAGACTTGGACCAAAGCAAGTCCAGCATCCACAGAACACAACTGTCATGGTCTGATCAGGATACAGGCATTAGGATGAATACACGCCAACTACTTTTAGTCTTGTTATCCCTCTGCTCAAGATTCAGATTCCAAAAAGGGAGCAACCCATTGGCCCCGTGGGCTTCACTAGTCCTCCTCACAGCCAGCAGAAAAGAAAGTCTCTGAAAAGTCCCACCTCAGTGCATCTACTGGGGAAGAAGAGATTCGTCAAATGGTGATGTTTGGAAGGGGGAATGGCTGCTGAACAAAAACAACAGTCTACAACCCTGCCTGGTAACACTTAGCATGTGGATGTAGGATTAGTCCTGCCCCTTCCCAGTGAGAAATCCCACCTGCAGTGATGCTGAATGTTCGGCGGCCTGGGGGGCTCAAGTTTACTAAGAGCAATCAATGATTGTAAGCCACATGGTTATTGCTCTCTTTGGTCAGAAGTAGGAGACCATGGACATCTTAGATGGTTCTAGGTGCGATGCATTAAAATAAATCTGAGGTCCAATGTGTACAAAGCCAACATGGATGTCCAGAATTCAACTAACCAAGACAGGAAAACAGGAAAAATAAATCACCATAATCAAGAATAAAGCCAGTCATCTCGTTTGGAAAGCTAACAATTTGTTATGAAAAGTTTGTCCCTCATTCATGGCAACAAGTTGGTCCACCTTTAATTGATTTGTAATGAAACAGACACCTGATGAGATTATCCAGCTCCATAATGTCAGGAAACTTTTGAAAAACAAAAACAGGCTATGAATTATTTAAGAGTTCTAAAAAGACCCAGGCTTTTCAAACATTTTTATGGTATCAGGTGACATATCAGTTACCCATTTGGGGATAATTTTATTACAAGATTGTGATAATGTAAAACATTCCATAATATGCCCCAGTACAAAATGATTGCCAAGGGAAAGAAATTTGTCTTCTTTAAGGAAAGAAAGTTTGGCAATTATTTGAGCCATAATATCGTTGTTTACAAGAGTACCCTGAGGACTGATCATTAAGCCTTAACGCTTGGATAAAAAACTACCACTGAGGAGCGGAGGTGGCTGTAGAAAATTTCAGGACTTCTAAACAAATATTCACCATCTGCTAGTTGGTGAAAATTCTTAAGGCGTTCCCCTCATAAAAAGTAGGGTCTTGAAACCACCCCATGAGTTTATCCTCAGAGGACATTACTTTTATAATTTTTCTTAGGTTAAAATAGTTTCACTTAAGAAATAGAAGGAAAAGATGTACAAGGAGAACATGAAAACTTCACACTTCCTCCATCTCCAGTATGTTCCCCAGGCTCAGTGGTAGGAAGATGGAGACTTAATTGGAATAAGTATATGGTGACAGTATAAAAATAAGATTGAGTCATAATAAAACAAAAGAGAAAACCCCAGAGGTTTTACTCTCTGCAGGCTGAGAGGCCACAAGATTAGTCCTGAGAGAAACAGTTCTAAAAGAAAGATAAGCTTCATGCGCCATAGAAATAGGACTGAGTGTCTGTGTCCCCCAAGCACTAGACAGTAGCGAGTGGCCACAGGAGCATCTGCTGAAAAAATATCTTCCAACAAAGGTCAGATGTCTTCCAACAAAGATCAGACTCCACTTGGCCTTGAGACTGTCCAACATCACCATCAAACTTCTTCATTCAAATGCTGGAAATTGAAATTTAATGAGGATCTTCCCTAATACTGCCAGAACAGACTTTCCCACCTTGAACATCGATAGCACCTGTCCATCCAAAATCCTTAGAGTTCTTATGAACTAGACTCTCTTTTCTCTTTGGTCTCACCTCTTACTATCTTCTCCCGTCACCCCCTCGCACACTGAATGATCTATTGGACTAGTACTCTATGACCTAGCTTTCTAGCCTCAGTACCTTTGCATGTGTTGTTGTCTCTGTCTAGAATATCTTTTCCACTTTTGGTCCTCCTCTTTCTCTGGATACTCCTGCTTACCTTTCAGTATTTAATTTCATGTCACCTGTCCTAGATGTTTCTTTAAATATTCCCCACTATCGGGTTAGGTACTCCCCTGATAAATTCCCCTGGCACTCTTGCAATTAAAGCATCTACAACACTGACCCATAATTACCTACCTACTTACCTACCTACAGTTCCCATAGACTGGGTTTATCTTGAAGTCAGGTACCACAAAAAGAAGGCAATCTATCAATATTTTTTGAATAAACAAAGGATTTTTGTTTATTTTTGTCCCTATACTCAGCATAATACCAGGCATATAGTCAGCTTTCAATGCAAATTTCCTGAGTGGATCATAGGCACTCAAAAATATTTGTTGGGTGGATACAATGGTGAGTAGATGACCAGGAAGTGCTCCATATCAGGAATCTTAACTTCTTACTTTCTGACCTCAAAAACCTGTCCCTTTAGCTTTCTCAGATTGTGATTTTCAGTCCCTGACACCTCATAGAGATGTCGTCTCTTTATATCTCCATAGCCACCAGGTTATTAAATGTCTTGATGGTGTTACTTCCTTTCCCTCTCAATCTGCATCAATTTTTAGTGCAAACTTTAAACCTACACTTTCTTTTTTTTTTCTTTTTTTAAATCCAACCCTGTACAAAATCCTGCTGTCACAAATATCCTGTTGTCACAGTTAATGAAAATACCACACCAGGATAATGTCATGCCACCATGCAGATGAGGCCCCCTAAAAACTCATGGTCTTCAACCTCAGCTAGAATTGTATCATGCTGGTCAGCCCTTTACCTTGGACTTACCTCCTTCATCCATTCCTCTCCACTCTGTAATCATCATCTCTCTCCTCAGCCTAACTATCCACCCTCACTCTCTATTCTTGGCAGATATCTTCGCCTTTTACGTTCTCAAATGACTGAGGTAAGAGAGCATCAATTCAACTCACTGCATCCACACCAACAGACTTCATTAAGTCTGTATTTGTTGATTCCTCCTTCCCTTCTACATTGGAGGATGAGGTATCTGTTCTGCAGCCAACCTTCCACTGAAGATGAATCCCTTTATCTGTGCTTTCCATCTCATCCCCTTCCCTCTTCTATAGGACTCCACTTTATGTATTAACCACTCACTTGTATCTTCAATTTCTCTCTTTTTTTCTAGCTTTCATTCTTAGCATATGAATATGCTAAATTTTCTCTCTTAAATGCTCCTTAACTCTGTTTTAGCTTTGACCTGCTTTTTTCTTTCCCTATCAGCCAGGCTACTTGTAGCATTATTCTCTACTTCATCAATGTGCCCTTTACTCAGCCAATACAATCCATCTTTCATGGGTGATACATCGGGCAAAAAAATAAAAAAGATTCCACAACTTGAAATGTTATTGCCCTCAGGAATTTAAACTCTAAAATGACATATAATGAATCAGCAAGAAGACAGAACAATTTCCAGACCAGAATGAGACAACAACAAGATGATTAGTCTATAAATTAGCAATGTCCATCTGGGAGAAGGTACCTTAGCCAATGGATTTTAAGTATTTTAATTCCATAATAAGGATTGCATTATGCTGGCACAGTATAACTGAAATTCTATAATTTCCCTTATTTATCCTCCTGATTTTCTTTCATTTTCCATGTTAAGTTTCCCCTACAAAGAGAGAATCTGTCATTTCAGGAGAGTTGAGGACTGGAGATATAGATTAGTTCCCTGGCTCAGGGCTGTTCCACTTCTCAGAAGAGCAGATATGGTGAACCTGAGCTTCATAATCTAATGTTAAGGGCAACACATTATTATTAGCAAAGGAAAATAAATCATTCACTTTAACAGAGGTTGTATGTCAAGACGAAAAGAAGGAATGATATATAGTTACCATCAAAAAGTTATGTGAAGATGTAGAGGTTGAATCTTTCTCAAATATTACAAGAGCTTTCTGCATCAAGTAAATCGCTTTGGATAGCTTGTTCTTCCTTATTTTATTCATTACACTTAACTCTGAAAAAGTAAAGAAACATTTACCAAAAGGGTAACACAAACTAGCTTTAAAATTTTTTGGAAAGACAGGCTATCCCAATTTTAATTACCTGTAAAACAATCAATGCTTCCAGATTGTTTTAGCTTTTCTGGAATTTTGGTAGATATATTTTTGCTAACAGTTGGAGTCTGCAAAACTGAAAAAGAAGATGGAGATTGCCATTACAATTAGGTTTTGTCCAAGAAAGGAAATATTTTCTAAACATTAAAGAGTAACTATTTGTAAAATTATTGCTTCCTCTGTCATGTTATCTTTTTTCATTAATAGGTAAAAATTCAAATTAATCTACTATAATGTGGTTTTATTGTTTAATCTTCTTGTATTTGCCACAGTTTACCTGAGGAATATGAATTTTCAAATTATAAAAATATGTTTTCTATTTTATCTTAAGTAAAATCTTGAAGATTGATAAATAGAATCCAACCTACTTTTGTCCACTTTCCCTTTTCATAAATATTTCAACACTGCTTCATCCATGACCCCTGCAAGAGCTCTGGGTACCACGTGAAGACCTCTGCTCTCCTCTAGCTGTGGCTAATGAAATGAGAGCCTCTCTCAAGATTTTCAACTAACATATAAATTATCGCCAGTTGATTGTGGGCAGTGAGACACACCCCGGTGTACAACTGGAACTGACCGTCATGGTGGGCCAGGAAAGAGAAGAAGTTAATAAGGGAGAAAAGGATTAAAGGTATGTATGCTGACCCAGAAAGATGGAGAATGTTGCACTGATTTTTTTTTTTTTTTCAGGTCCAGTCCTCAGGAAACCTGGCAATATTTTGTTTCTGTCCTTGGAAGTACGTGAGGGTTCCTATAGTAACTTTTCAATAAGCTCCTTTTATTGAAGTTTAATTATTTGTGCTAATGCATGTCAGTCATGACAGGATGGTGATTGATGAAAAGATGCCAACAGATACCATTAAAGGATATAAGGTTTCTTTAATAATGAAGGATAAGGGAATGTATCTGTATGGAGATAGCAACACAAAGCAGAATATAATGTATCACTCTCTCAGTACCTAGGGTATTGCAAATGCTATGTAAGTGATAGTTCTCATGACTATAATTATTGGAGATAAGAAGGATGAGATTGTAAGAAAACCGTGAATGCCCAATAAAGATAAGTCATATTTAATGCCACTGTCATCGACAGGCAACCATTGTGAAGTTCTTGAATAAGAATGATGAAAGCAGTATTTAGGCAATAATAGTCTGGCAGCAGCAAACAAGAGTGAAGAAAGACAGGAAAAACAAATTGATTATCTGTGCTAGGGTGGTAGTTCAATAAAATGGAGAAAAAATCCAAAAGACCCAAAGATAATGCAAAGAAATGATAACCGAATATTCCATTTAAATTTAAGCTCAAGTCTACCATCAATATCTTTAAGTGGTCTCTGATAAAAACTGTGAGAATCATTTGGCTTTCAAAAATCTACAGATGACAGAGAACAAACCAGTTAGTAACTGAGTAAATAAACCTTATTTCTCCAAAGAAGATAATACCGCCACTAAGTGAGAATCATGAGCTAGTTTTCTTAAAGAAAACCTGACACATAAATGCCATTCACATTTTTAAATACATTTCTGATCTAAATCCTTTTAAACTAAAGAATGTTCAAGGTCATTCTTCTAAGTGACCTCATTTATACACTGAAAAAACTTTATCAAGTTTTTTCAGTGTATAAATATGACACAGAGATATTTTAATTATTATTTGCTTCCCTCCACCAAGAAGGTTTTTTTAAGAAACAGTTTTTGGAACAACGTAAATGTTTAAAATAAAATGTAAAAGGATAAAATCTGTAAAAGGATAAAAGTATAAAAAAGGAAATGTAAATTTTGTTACGTAAACAAAAATGCAAATACAAACAAGTGGTTAAGTGTATATCAAATTGGTGACATAACCATACGAAAAAAAGAAAGATTTAATTCAAGCAAATTCGAACATAGTCTCTGATATGTGATATATTCGAAAGACAAAATGAACCAGAAAGAAATCTTGAATTTACTTGTTAGGTTTGCTGTTACTTATTAGGTTTGCGGTATTGGTATAATAATTTTGAAAGTGTTTTGTTAATATGGTGGGACAAAGCAAATGACATTACATTCTTATTGTTGGGAGCCAGAGTTCTCAACATGAGAGACGGGAAATAAAAAAGGAAATGCAGAACTTTGGATTCTCGAAGTGTTGGACTTGAATTGGCAATATCAGAAAGAACTTACCATGTAAATAAGTATATATTATTCTCTCTATTGACAAAAAGAAGCTAGTTGACATTCCAACAACAATGAGCACTCCTAGCTCAAAGACTTTAGTTTCTAAATATTATTTCCTACCAAAAGGAACCAGGGGTCCTTAGAAAAATGATTGATTCTAGGTCCGGGGTAGATAAAGCATAGGTAGGTCTAGAACATTTTGTTGTGCAGAAAGCAACAAATTGCTCAGAGAATAATGGGGACATATCAAAAAAACACAGGATCCAGTTTGAGGCCTCCCATTGGCAAAACGTGTGACTTTGAGCATCAGAAAGAACAATGATAGCAACTAATTTTAAAAGATTTAATTTAAAAAAAAAAGTCCACAGTATAACTTAAAAATTAAAAGGGGAAAAGTAGGGACAGTTCTTTTTTACAAAAGGGTATCACCAAATAAATGTAGCAGAAATAGTTCAATCAGAAAATCACCGTGTACAGTCATTGCAATAATTCATTCCAGAAGGATCGCCATTAGATGCCAAAACCATTGGGTGAGAAAATCTGTTGGGGAATAAGACATTCATTCCATTTCAAAGCATCATCTGATAGTACCAATTATTTTTTTTTCACTATATAGAGGAAAAGATACTTTTAGGCAGATACCACCTTAACAAAATAATAGCATTTTACTTTACCTCACCAATGATAGGACAAATGGATAACATGTGCTGCCTAATAAGATACAATTGAATGTACAAAACACCACCTACATAACCATGAGGAAACTGTCAGGAAAACTTAGATTGTGGGATGTTCAAGAAACATATCTTCAAAAATATATCATAAAAGAAAAAAAAAAGTTACAGGAATTATTCTAGATTAAAGGAGAATATGACATGTGAGTGATGTCAGCATCATGGCAGCATAAGATGTCCCTCGTTTTTGTCCCTTACCTCCTGCTAAAACAACAAAATTCAACATCCATTTATAGACAAAAGTACCTGAGAAAGGAGAACAATGTTGGAGGCATCACACTGCCTACTTTAAACTATACTACAAAGCTATAGTAATCAAAACAGTATGACAATGGCAAGAAAATAGACACAGAGAACAATGGAACAGAATCAAGAAACCAGAAATAGACCCATGCACATACATTCAATTAATATTTGACAATGGTGCCAAGACTACTTGATGGGGAAAAGACAGTCAAAAAATGATGTTGGGAAAACTGGATATCCATATTCAAAAGAATGAAATTGGACCCCATCTCACACCACTCACAAAAACTAACGCAAATGGATTAAAGACTTAAACATAAGAACTGAAACCGTAAAACTCCTAGGAGAAAACATAGGGAGAAAAACTCCTTGACATTGCTCTTGGCAACAGTTGTGTGCATGTGTTTTGATTTGGTTTGTTGTTGTTGTTATTGTTTTGTTTTTTGTTTTGTTTGTTTTGTTTTGTTATCTGACAGCAAAAGCATAAGCAAAAAAGAAAAAATTAATAAGTGGGACTATGTCAAACTAAAAAGCTTCTTTATAGCAAAAGAAACAATCAACAAAATTAAAAGGGAACCTATAGAACAGGAGAAAATATTTGCAAATCATGCATTGGATAAGGAGTTAATATCCAATACATAACATACTCATACAACTCAATAGTAAAAAAAAAAAAAAAAATCCAAATTTAAAAATGGGCAGAGGAACTGAATAGACATGTTTCCAGAGATATACAGATGGTCAACAGACACGTGAAAAGGGACTCAGTATCACTAATCATCAGGGAAATGCTAATCAAAACCACAATGAGATATCATCTGATACTTGTTACAGTAGATATCAAAAAGACAAGAGATAAGTGTTGGTGAGGATGTGGAGAAAAGGGAACCCTTGTGCACTGTTGAGAGTGTAAATTGGTTCTATGGAAAAAGTATAGAAGTTCCTTAAAAAACTAAAAAATAGAATTGTCATATGATCCAGCAATCCCACTTTTGGGTATGTCACCAATGGAAATGAAAGCAAAATCTTGAAGAGATATCTGTACTCCTATGTTCATTGCAACAGTATTCACAATAGCCAAGATATGAAACAACCTAAGTGTCTGCCAATAAAAAATGGATAAGGAAGATGTAGTATATACACAAAGGAATATTATTTAGCCATGAGAAAGAAGGAAATCTTGCCATTTGCAATAACATGGATGAAACTTGAGGGCATTATGCTAAGTGAAATAAGTCACAGAGAGAGAGAGACAAATACTGTACGGTATCACTTGTATGTGGAATTTTAAAAAGCTGAACTCAGAAACTGTACAGTGGTAGTTTTACCAGGAACTGGGAGTGCAGAGGAAATGGGGAGATGTTGGTCAAAGGGTGCAAACTTCCAGTTGTAAGATGAGTGAGTTCTGGGGATCTAACGTACGGTATGGTGACTATAGTTAACAACACTGTTTTATACACTTGAAAGTTGCTGAAAGAGATCTAAATTTTCTCAACATAAAAAAAGGTAATTATGTGACGTGATGGAGGTTTTAGCTAACTCTATGGTGGTCATCATTTTGCAATAAATGAATGTATCAAATCAACACATTGTATACCTTAAACTTACACATGTTGTATATCAATTATATCTTAATAAAGCTGGGGGGAAAGTGTACACTCAGAAATTAATTAATCAATCAGCCATCTGAGTAAATCTATCTAGCTGTATATATGGTATGACATCTGAATGCTTTAGACGGAGATCAGAGGTCATATTGGATCAGAACACTTAGTTCTATTCTGTAATTACTCAGTAGCTTAAAATGGAAAATTGCTAGTTATACTATGAATATTGGCTATATACTCATGTCAAGAGTAATTTGGCTTTATCAAAATTTAACCTCAAACAGAGTAGTTTTTAGACCTAATGATATTAAATCTTGAGACTCAAGTAAACATGTTATTTGTATTCCTACTAGCACCTTTTGTTAAAATGTTTTGACCTCTTTACCTAATAATAAGGCAAGAACAACTTAGATCCAACTCATCTGTCCTCTGAGACTGCTGTCAGAGATGTCTTTTTCCGTTTTTCATTAGCTCACAGGAAAAAATATAAACCTTTTAGCCTTCCAGATCTACCTGCAGTCTTCTCTGCAGTCTTCTCTGTGTCATTCCCCCACATACACTCTTTACTCCAGCCGTAAAAGAATTTCAGTAGCTCCTAATTTCACCATACGTTTGCTTCCACCTTGCTAAAGGTTATTCTCTCTATCCAAAATAATGGCCTCCTTTCCATCTTCTTCATAAATATAATATTTACCAGCTTTCTGGTCAGTTATCACCTCTTCCAGATAGTGATACCTGATTTTGTTGACTAATACAGATACTCATCTTTTGTGTGCCCACAACTAAAACTCTGAGCCCATTTCTATTACATTTAGTAACCTCAATTGTTATAGTTGGCTTATCTAGAAGCTCAAAAGTAGACGTGGTACCTTATTTGTACCAAGCCTAATATGGTTCCTGGATCTTGGTAGGCACTCAATAAATATTTATTTGAGTTAACAAAATTCCAATAATTTATTATAGCTCAAACAAACAATTTTTTAGAAGTTTACTAATTTATTTGTTATGCAAGGTATAAAGAAACAATGAAAGGTATCAATTGATATTAATCAGAGAAGGAAGAAAAAAATAATAAAATTTATCTGGAAAACACCCAGTCAACAAGAACATAATTTACAAATTAAATTGATTCTATACTTAATCTTGTCTTAAAATTGATTTAGAACAAATTATTTGCTTTGATGATTACTACCTTGCAACTGGTCAAGAAGCAAAACAGCTATTCGGTGCTGAGCTTGAATTAGTTCAAGATTCAAATCCATCATGAAACTATTTGGTGTAACTGGTTTAGAAGCAGCTCCATCTATATCGGGGGTGTACTTTGATAGAATTGAAGTAAAAATATAAAAATAAATACAGTTACCAAAACATACTAGAAACAGCTCTATCCTATTATCACTCAAGTTATCATTTTATTCTTAGCTATTAAATTCTGCTCATTTCTCAACCTGTTGCAATCTGGCTCACACACAAATAAATCTGCTTTTAAAATTCATCTTCAGTGACAAATTCAAAGATTCCTCACTCTTCTCCATTTCTTCTGGGAAGAGGGGAATGAATATATTTCTGGCTTATGAGAGGGAAGCCACCACAAATCATGCTTTACTTATCTACTTGCAAGCCAGCCCTCATCCTACTTAAGTAAAATTTAAATCTAATGTTAGAGTTTCCCATTCTCACCTTGGCATGGCAATGATCAATCACTGATGATCCATTTGGCAAAGTAGTTAACATGCAATTGAAATTTATTCTATCAATTGCTTTGTCAAGAAGTTCATAAGCCAAATATAACTGTTCCAAGGGTTTTTTCTAAAGTGATTTTATAAACAAAAAAAATAAGGGAAAATCATATGAAACATTTCTAAACTTCTTTCAACAATAATTCAAAACCAAATAATAAATTTAAATAGCCTTTCCAATGTCAACAATGTTGTTTCTTACTAAGGGTAATTGTCTTTGATTAAATATGGAATACTATGAATAAAGGCAAAATAATAAATACATTTCATCATGTTTTCAAATATAAATTAAACTTTTCACAAATATATATATATATATATATATATATATATATATATATATATAAAACTTTTTTTTTATGGTTTTCAGCATTCTGAGTATACCAAACGTATAGGCAAATTTTAAATATATTACTCATTTGTCATTTTCACATAGTTTATTTTGAAAGTTAATTTTTTTTTTTTAATCTGAGAATCTCTGAGCTAGAAATTTAGACTTAGAGGCCATCAAATCCAATGGTCTACACCATGATTTTTTAAAAAATTAAATACCTTTTTAACATAATTATTCTTACAGAGAGACAAATATATAGAATAACATAAAGAGCAACCAGCTTTGCTCAAACTTTCTAACATTCCACATTTCCTCCAGAACAGTTTTAGGAAATAAAGCAAACACATACATGCATATAGTTGAAGCCCCCTGTCCATGATGACATTCTTCTCTGCCCCTAGAGACAGTCATCATCCTTGAATTTGGTTTTACCATTCTTTCCCACGTTTTTAAACTTTTACTTCATGTGTATGTGTCCCTTAATAATATGCAATATTGCTTTGCATATTTTTAATTCTCTCGTAAAATTCTGCAGTTTTTTTTTTTTTTTCATTCAACCATATGTTGTTGAACATTTTCCATGCTGGTGTATGTAGCTCAATGTGTCAGTGAGGGTTTGGTTAGGAACACAGAATGACTCTAGATATTCCAAGCAGAAGGGGACTTAATACACAGAGCTAGGGGTGTCTGTCACCATTGGAAAGCCTGGGAGCAAAGATCAAGAAAGCTGCCTGGGACTTTTTTCCTGCATGCAAAGCCTCTGTGAATCTAAGAATCTAGGAAGCAGCTGACAACAACCTCAAGGGTCTATTACACTGAAACAAGTGAATTGCAAGAGCCTGTCCATCAGGACTAGTAAATTCACTTCTTCACTGTAGCATAAGAACTCTCTTTTTCCTTCTGCCTTACAAATCCATGCAAATGCTCCTCATCAGAAGACTAACCTAGAACCTCCCAGAAATGAGATGCTGGGAAAGGTAGTTCCAGGTTTTCTCCCTATCATGCAAATAAGAGGATGGCAATGATGCAATGCTGATTCTAGTCCAAGCCCACTCTGGTCCATTCATTTTCACAGCTACAGTGAATTGTTGCTACAATAAGAAATGTGTCACAATTTACTTATCCATATTCTTCTGCTGGACATTTAGATTGCTATCACTAAAAATATGCAGTGTGCTGTACCTGGCTGTGAATAAATACAAGGTTGATACTTTACAGTTCTTACACCTTTTTTCTGCTTTCTTTTTTCACTCAGTATTCTAAGACCTCTAGGGACATGTTGAATAGAAGAATGACAGATATTCTTATGTTGGTACATCAGTGTAAAGGGACTGCTTTTAATTCTTTACCATAGGTGTAACACTTATTCAAGGTCTCTGGGGGATACCCTTAATGGGTTACAGAAATTCTCTTCTATTCCTAACTTGTTAAGAGTTACCTTTTAAAAAGACAGTTGTGAATTGGTCAAATGCCCTTACTATATCTCTTTATCTAGTGAGGTGGTCATATGGTTTCCCTTTCATCTGCTAATATGGCATGTTGCAGTATAGATTTTCTAATGTTAATACATCCTTGTATTCCTGGAATGTACACAATCTGATTACCTATATCCAGTCAAGATACATAACATATATTTCCCCCCCCCCCTTTAATGGAGATATAAGAATCACAGGCTTAGAGAGGTTTTTCAGCACCTCAAGTAGTGTAAATTCAAATGACAGACCTACATGAGGGCAGGCCCAAGATTACGTATCATTAGGAAGAGAGACCTCCTTCCATCCACTCCTCTTCTCAGGGCCCATTGAGATACCTTCCTACACAAATAGGCAGATTTTTTTCCTTGTCTACCTTTTTCTCAGATGTAGTCATTTGTAGGTTCTAACTTTACGTGTGCTTCTCAGTTCCAAGCCCCCATCTTTCATGTGCCTCCGCTCCTGTCCCCAAATAGCTGTTACTTCAAGCATCTTTGTAACTGAGCCCACCAACCTACTGCAGCATCTATCTACCCATAAACTTACCACTCTGGTTTTCAGTTCCCCTTTCTGTTTTGGCCCCTGGGATTTACCTTACTTTCTTGTGAACTCTGCAATGTGCCTGAGCATATTTGTTCGATTCTGTCCAAAATTTCTAAGTGTTTTGTAGCAAGAGGTTTTTCAGATCATCTAGTTTACTGCTTTTCCAGAAACAAAAATCTCTAAGGATACCTTTTAATATCAAAAAATTTCAAAGACTCCCTACACACTCACATTCTGTCATTGTCATCAATCACCACCACCATCTTTATTATTATCATCTTCACCATCACAGCTAATATTTAATGAAAACATGTTCCAGGTACTGGGCTAACTGCTTTCCATAAATTAATCTTTTTAATTTCCATAGTCCTATGAGGTACATATTCATTAGTGGTTATAATTTTATAACCCATTTGTTGAAAAATAGCTGTTACAAATTCAGTAAAACTTGCTAATGTTTTTATGTAATCAAAACAGCACCTCATATTTTTTAAATAATTGCATGTCTATATGCAAGATATATAATTAATCTCACCTAACAGATTGCTAGGTAAGTGTACGGATTCCGGACTGTCCTTACAATAAATTATCACTCCTCCCCACTTCACTCCCCTCCACATGGATCTGAGACCCTAGGTTGAGATTCAGGGCTCTATATGAAACATAAGAGAAACACTGAATAGCTAGCATGTGCCAGGTACTGCTTTTCCCAATGTTACCAATATCTCATCTAAACTGTATCACGTAAACAGTACCAGTAGAATAGACACTATTGTCATAATTTTACAGATGAGGACACTAACATTAAAACAGATGATGTTATTCATTCAAGGTCACACAAGCTGCCAATATCAGAGTCAGGAATCAATGCCAGGTCTCCCAACACTAACTGCTGTGTCATTAGGCCACATCAGTAAATCACCTCCGCTACATCTACTGTATGCCCCAATACAGCAAGGAAGGTTGTGCACTGCACAATTTTAGGGGACGCCATCTACATTCTTGTTATCACAGACTTGTATAATCATTTTGACAATTCCCCATCAAGAGAGAGTAAATTATGTCGAGGAAAGTGTGCATTTTTCCAATTTAAATAATAGTAGCAACTGTTCATAAATGGTCTCCAGTTTCCTTGTTATGGGAAAATTGCCATTCCATTTAGTGGCTTTAGTTGCCAGAAATTTTCCATCACAAGCCAAAACCTAGCACTTTGAAACTTTCACTAGTTTCCTATCCCTGCCGATGAAGCCTCAGAAAATAAGTGCCAGCCCATTAAGCCAGTGACTCTCAAATTCTTGTCTCCTAAAAGTCTACCTGGGGCACTTTAAAGAGGCTCACACCTGAAATTATGATTCAATATTTCTAAAATGGGAAACAGGAAGCTGCATATTTGCCAAGCATCATAAATAATGCCCGAAAAAAACCACTGGCACATGGTTATGATGCCTCCTCAATGTCTTATGCAGGTCAAACACTCTGTTTTCAATTTCAGATTTCTTAACTCTTGCTCTCTTTAGAAGACACAATATAGCGTGAAGAACTCAAAAATTGCATTCCCTGACACCTACAATTACAACATGAACATTCATTTGAAAAAGTAATTTCAGAAGGACCCCCAGTCTTCCAGGACATTCATATTAGATTGGTACCCAGTTTCTTAGGACTTGTATTTCTTGTGCATTAGAAAAATATCTTTTATACAAATATCCTGAAGACACTTTTTTACAATGAAGAACCATCATAGCTTAGTGGCTAAATGCCTGGATTTCGAAGGCAACACACATGACTTCAAATCCTCTTAATGTGAGACTTTGAGCCACTTGGATGTACTAGTGAAAATGAACACTATGAGTACACAAAACAACCCCAGGGACTCTCATAAACACAACACTAAGATGGAAAGCAAGCTGCAGAAGAATGTACACAGTGTGACACTACTCGTATAATTTTAAAAACAATTCTCTCTACTGCCCAAGAATACACACATATATAATAACAGTACAATATTAAAATGCCTGGAATTTAAAATCACTGTATTTGCAATAGCAGTTACTCCTAGCGGAGGGAGTTGGGGGGTGGCAATGTGATCAGGAGGGGTTAGTGAAGGAGATGAATTTCAACTGTACTAGTACTAGAAATGCTTTGTTTCCTTAAGCTAGTATATAGAGAAATGGGTCTTCATTATAGTCATCTTTAAAATTTTATGTTCTAGCGTTCCAATCGATTTTTCAGAAAAAATATAGTAATCATGATAATCAGCATTTAGCAACAGGAAAAGTACTGATGAAACAATGTTAAGAAAAAAACATTAGATAGCTATTATGTTTTTAAGAAAGAGTAGGAAAGGATATTTTTAAATGCTAACATTTAGGTCTATATAGTTAAATTACATTTTTTCTTTATTTTTGTACCTTGAAATGTCCTCTAATATTAATACAATATTTAAAATTACAGGTTTTTTTTTTTTTTACTAATCAAGCAAACTACACTATAGATCTCTGGCTTCCTCTCTAAAAAAGTATCTTTACTGCAGTCCGTGTCCTAAGTAAGTATTCTATAGAGCATAACATGGGTTTTATTCTCAATAAACCCCATAGAACATATGGGAATTCTGTATCTCCTTTTTGGAAAACCACAGTATTCATAAGTAAATTAATACCTCTGAGAAGTCTTACAGTAAGAAACCTATCACGTTTAATCCAAAGTCACCCACAGTTACTTGACAATCGCATCCTTTCCTAAAGAATAATACTAGCATCACATAGGACAGAGTTTGTAAAATGCTATTCTAGTTCCTGCCCATACATAAATGAATGTTTATTTCATATATTAAGCAGTTCCCTAGACTCTCATTCATATCTATATAACACAATCCATGATGTACAGAAATAATTCAAATATTATAAGAAAATCATAATCTAGAAGAAGATGGCCATTTATCTCCATCACTTCCTTTCATTCTTAAGTCAACACTCATTGAGAACTTGCCATGTGCCAGAGACTGTTCTAAGTGCATTTTAAACAGGTAATAACTCATTTCATCTGTCACAGGCATATGCTGAATAGGATATCTCTGCTCTATAAGTCTATAAATCACAACACATTCAAATATCAATTGCAATATAACTGTAAATTCTTTCAAGATACTTCACCTAGCTTATTTTTAAAGCTGATTGGATTTTTTGCTAGAGTAAAAGCAAAAGGTAGAAGAATGCTCCATAAATTCTCAAATTTTAAATATTAAAAATTATTTCTATAATTAACCATTATATATTAACAAATTTAATATTATTTGAAAATTAAAATACATATCTTTAACTATAGTTTTAAAAATATTTCGCAATACCTTTAATATTGGAAGAATTTCCAGGCCCCCATTTGGAGTCCCAAGGGATTCATCATTCCCTTCTCTTAAAGATGCCTCTGAATAAAAAGACAGAGAGACGAAGAAGAAGAAGAAGAAGAAGAAGAAGAAGAAGAAGAAGAAGAAGAGGAAGAGGAAGAGGAAGAGGAAGAGGAAGAGGAAGAGGGAAGAAGGAAGAAGGAAGAAGAGGAGGAAGAAAAGGAGGGAGGGAGGGAGAGAGGGAGGAGGAGGAAAAAAAGAGGGAAAGTAGGAAGAGGAGGAGGAGAGAGTAGGAGAGATGAAGAAACAAGAGAAAGAAGGCAGGACCAGAGGAAAGAAAAGGAAGAAAGAGAAAAATGAAAATATAGCAGTGAATCATAATCATAAAAAAGTTATACTAAATTAGTTATCTTTTTAATTACCATGACTTTAGAAATGATTCAACATTTTATAAGTTGACTAAATACCAAATTGTTTCTTCCACATAATTAAATTTTTTCTTTATATAAGTTAATTTAAAAGCATCTTGCAATACAACAAACCCAATCAAGACTCTTGATTATCAACAAGGTAACATATGGTAATGAGTTTGGTCTTCCTCCCATAAATTCCATTTAAAAGCATTCAGAAAATAGCAATGTAGAAGCCTTATGAATTTGGACAAATATCACAGAAGGCTGGTGTGAATTAGAGGAACACAAATTATAAATATTTATATGGCAATGCTAGTTTCCTATTTTAAAATCTATCCAATAATTTAAACTAAGCAATGTTTTACTGAATAAACAGCCTAATAAACATTTTGAAGCAGATTGCCATCATTAACATACAAGAACGACTTGTACTTTACATGTAACGTGCTAAAAAGGTGATGAGAGTAACTGTTGGAAAAATTGTAAGAATTTATGTATCTAAATGGGGACAACCCCTCATTACATAAATACAGTATAGAAGTTTCCAAATTTATAAATGGATTGTGCTCCAATATGGATTAGTTCTTCAGAAATAAAATATTTTAACAAAAATATCAATACAATAGATTGCATTTAGTCCATTTATAATCAAAGAGTATAAAACACAACAAAACAAAAGTCTCCCAAAAGTAACTAGTAAACAAAACGATAAAACTGAGTAAGAAAGAGACTTTTTTAAAAAGTAATCATTGGGCCTTTTACCTTTTGATAGGTAATTGGAAAAATTACCCTGGCTAGAGACTAGAAAAACTGGAAAGTACAGTTTTGTTTCATTTGCAAGCCAAGAGATAATGAAAAAATCAATATAGGGCCAGGATCTTGGGAAGACAGTCCAGGGAGTACAGAATCTCTAGTACAGAAAAGTATTAGAGATACTTTTCCCACTGGGGACTTCTGTCAACTCTGGAGAGGGAAGCTGAGAAACTGAGTGGTAATTTTGACAGCTTTGAAGGGCTAAAGCAACAGGGATTGGTATCCAGGGCCCACCAAGGGTGAGAAGCCAGGAGCTGCATCCCAGGAGTTAGGGTAAACTGAAAATAGATCTTCAAAGAGAGAGCATCTTCAGTGAGAGAGTTTCAACTTATCTTAATCTCTCACATTGGAATAACGGAACCCTGGAGTAGTAGTGCCTCTGTGTATCTAGTACAAACAAGTATGAATCTTCTTTGGAAGAAGATAACATCATCTAAGGCCTCAAATTATTTCTATAAAATATTTAGCAAATATAATGTCTACCACTTAATCAAAAATAGCCAAAGTAACCAAATAGCTAGGGAAGTAAGTTCTTCATTAAAGAACTCAATATAATAAATGTGGAAGGAATGGTAAATTTTGAAGCCCCTTTTGGCTTCGTATCCCCACTCCCTCCAGTAGCCTTCAACCAATGACATGTAAAAGTTGTATAAATATCTTAACCTCCTAGCTCTCTGAGGCATGTTCTATACAGTCTCCGAGGGGTCTCTCATGGGAATAAGTCCTGAACTCACCTAGCTTTCTCACTAACTTACTGCACTTCGTATATGTTTCTTTTCCTTCTCTTCTCACTTCTCTACTCCACCACAGTGATTCCCCGGATGATATCCCAGGTAAATTATTTCACTCACCTCCTGGTCTCAAAGTCTACTTCTGGGGAAACCAACCTAGGAAAAAGGTCAGGCTAACAACACCTGAATTCACTGATAAATCTTTACATCACAAAAAGTGGGACAACCAGGCATTATATGCCTCCTGATTCAATGCAATAGGGGTAAATAGCACCACCCATGAACTATCTTGCCAAAAAAATAAGATATCGATAAGAATTCTTTTGTACACGGTATCACTTGAACCTAAGCAAGCCTCCAGATCTAACTACCAGATAGAGAAACAAATTCATCAACACCACAAGCGTGCAAATAACCAAATTCAGAATGTGGGAAATCCTACAGCGTAATGACTCAATTTCTTCAAAAAATAAAAAGCTTACAAAGGGGTAAAGGAGACAAGGAATTGTTATAGATTAGAAAAGGAGATTGAACAGAAATGTAAGAAAATAAAATGTGCAGGCTCATTTGGATCTTGATTGAAACAAACCAACTGAAGACATTTTTACTACAATCAGAGACATAGAAATTTTCACTAATTATGTAAGGTATACTAATAATAATTTTATATTATAAAATATATACATATTAAATCAACAGACAGAGACAGACACACACACACTACACACACACACTACACACACACACACACACAAAACACTTAAATATTTGCTGGTTAACTGACATGATGTTTGCTTTAAAACATTTCAGGAAAAAAGAAAGTGTTTCAGGGAGAGATGAAGTAAGATTGACAAGATGTTGATAATTATTAGTACTGGATGATGTCTACAGAGTGATTTATTTCATCTCTCTACTTTACATTTGAAATTCTGCATAATACAAGTTTTTAAAAAGGTAAAAGCACCTAAAGACAAAACATTTCAAAGACTATGACTTCAGGCCATTGATTATGTAAGATAAAACCAGGCATCTCTAACCAATGGTTCTCAAACTTGGTGCATATCAAAATCTCCTGGTAAGCTAATAAAGACTAGAAGGACCCAGGCTAGCTGAAGTTGAATAGGGCCTGGGACTTGTATTTTTAACAAGTTTCCAGGTGATGCTTGTACCAATCAGAGTTTGAGACCCATGGCTCTAACACTCCATCTGCAAAGCCATGCTCACCACACAGGCTCAGGAGAGCTGGGAATCTGCGAAGAGCCAAGAATATAACGGTGATCAAAACATGCTCTCTTTCTTCCAGAAACATACACTCTATCATGAAACGGAAGAGAAGGAAGTACAAAGGGAGTGAAAGGAGGAAAGCACAGAAAAAAAGGAAGGATGGGGGAGGGGGTGAGTAGGTGGTGACGAGGAACGGAGAAGGGAAATACATGAGCAGACAGAGTTTCATCTGCCATTGACTCAAAAAGCACATAACCTTTTTTTAAAATCCACTTGGTTAAACCTATATTATTTCTAATCTCTGATTGTAAGTCATCAATGAATCACAATACTGAAATACCTAGTTTCCATTAACAGAAGTTATCCTGTATGCCACTTGAAACTTACATATTCATGTGTGTATGTGTATGTCTGTGTATGTATATATATATATATATATATATATATATATATATATATATATACATATACATATATGTATATTATATGAAACATATAATCTCATCCTTTTTCATTCAATATTTTACCTAGAGATTTTTTAAATTTTCTTCTTGGGTTTCCTAAAGACTCCAGTATTTCACTTAATCGTAATGTGACCTCTGCCACCACCACAATGTCAATGTCTTCCATTTCACAGCAGTGAATTACTTCATTTATCTGCCACAGAAGATAAAACCACTAAAAAGAGAAAGTACAAAGCAAAATCAAATTAAAATATATTACATTGTAGAAAGTCACATTGTTCAAAACAGTACTTCTTTAAAATCACCATCTTCTAATCATATGAAAAGGTTATACAGGTACCCCCGCCTTATTAGTGCATCTTAATTATAAATGGTATAAAGTTCAATGGTCCAATTATATTTAATAATCAGTATGTTTATGTAAATTCATAGAGAAGATTCACTTAAGCTCATGATCTGCACGTCTATAGCCATAATGGAAAATTTATCACGTTATTTTTAAATATCAGTGAAGATTTTGTACATCAGTCAAGACTATCCTTGAAATTCTCATTCCCCTTTCTAAAAGGGGCTGTTAAGTTCACTATCAAAGTCCTCCAAAATAGTGAGGGGGAAGGTGTTTCAGGTTCCAAGATAGGTGCCTCAAACACTGTCTTTCATGCCTATATCCCCAAAGCTTAGCACATAAAATTAGCCATCACACTTTGGGAGCTAAGATAAGAAAACAATATTTATACACACACATCATTACTTCATCAGAGTACATGACAAAATCATGCCCATGAATCCTAACGTAGCAAATCTTAGGGGGCCTCGGCATCACAGGAGACTGTGTTGTTGCTAAAATATTTTCTCCTAAGTTTCCGGATTATAATATTCTCCTACTCAACTTTTTCTTTCCCATGAAGTAGCTCTTTAAAATCGTCTAAATGTATCATTGCAGAAAAAAGCCCTTAAATTCCTTATTTATTTGTATTTTCTAATATTAATCTTCTTAAAAGTTTATCCAAGCTCATGTGACTTTAGACACACTATATTCCTTCCTTGGAAACCTGAAACAACTCCCCACTCCCCAAAACTAAATTGGGGCAGATGTACAGGGAGTATACTTAAAAGCTCACTCAGCAATACATTTTAGAAAACAGTAGCTATGTAGACGGATAAATAGGGAAAATTTAGATTTGAAATGTGTATCACAATTTAAATTAATAATAACAAAAAAACATGTGAAAGGAAACAAAAAGCAATACTTTATTAGTACTGATTTTCTGGATGAATTTTGTATAGTCATTTCTAGGTATATTGATCCGCTGAATTCCTAATTTACATTTCTGCCATAGGAACATTATCACATCCACCACGATTTCTTTATCAGGCTGAACTTCCTGAAAATAAAAGTGGCAAAGTAAATTGATAAGAATAATAAGACATATAGATATATAACATTTAATGTGTGCCAGGCAACATTCTAAGAGCTTTATACAGAGCGTACCAAAAAAATGTATACACATTTAAAGAAAGGAAAAAACTATTAAAATTGTAATACTCAATATATACCAATAACAAAAGATGAATACAAGTCACGTTTGACTTCTGCAGTTACAAGCGGTGCTCAAAGTGGTTACCATCAGTGTCCAGACACTTCTGATTACAGCGAACTACTGCTTGAGCAACATTGACCAAAGTTGCCACTTGTATACATTTTTTTGGCATCCCTGGTATATACTGCAATGGACTGAATATTTGTTTGTTTGTTTTTTGGGGGTTTTTTTAATAATTTATTTTTTAAATTTATTGGGGTGACAATTGTTAGTAAAATTACATAGATTTCAGGTGTACAATTCTGTATTACATCATCTATAAATCCCATTGTGTGTTCACCACCCAGAGTGGACTGAATATTTGTGTCTTCAAATTCCTATGCTGAAATCTTAACTCCCATCATGATCCCATTAGGAGGTAGGCACTTTAGCGGTTAATTAGGCATAAAGGTGAAGTCTTCATGAATGGGATTAGTGCCCTTATAAAAAGGACCCCCAGAGTCTCTCGCTGTCTTTTCATCAAATGAGGACACAGCAAGAAGACAGCTATTTATATACCAGGAGGCGAGCAGACTGGACACCAAATCTGCCAGTGCCTTGATCTTGGATTTCTCAGCCTCCACAACTGTAAGAAATAAATGTTTGTTGTTGAAGTCACCCAGTGGCATTTTTGTTACAGCAACCTGAACGGACAAAGACATACACCAAATCATTTCACCCTCATAACAACCTATGAGAGGAGTACTATCTCATCAACCCCACTTTACTGTTACTGTCATCCCCACTTTACGGATGAGCAAGCTGAAGCACAAGATGATTGTTTTTTCCCCAAGATGAAATGACAGAAAATAGCAGATCCAGGATTCAGACCCATGAAGTCTAACTCCAGAGACCTTACTCTTAACAAACGCTCTAGGCTACTTCTGGCTCTCTAAGAAGAAGTTTCAAACATTTTTTGGCAAGTATGTAAACCAATTAGTTCTATCCAAATCTGAAATGTTTATATTCTTTTTAAAATTTCTGTATCATAGGGCAGCCGGATGGCTCAGTTGGTTAGAGCGCCAGCTCTCAATAGCAAGGTTGTCGGTTCAATTCCTACATGGGATGGTGGGCTGTGCCCCCTGCAACTAAAGATGGAAAACGGTTACTGGACTTGGAGCTGAGCTGCACCCCCTACAACTAGATTGAAGGACAACAACTTGGAGCTGATGGGCCCTGGAGAAATACACTATTCCCCAATATTCCCCAATAAAAATTTTTTTTTAAATCTGTATTGTAATAATAAAGAATGGGGCAGGGAGGAGGGTTGAACTAGCAAGGGGAGAGGGAATAGAAGCTGGGAAAGGATATAAACCAGGGATAAGAGACATGAAGAAACTAAACAGACCAGGGATAAGAGACTTGAAGAAACTAAACAGAATGTCACATTGGTGTCAATAGATGACCCAGAATGAATTACTTGGCTTTTTTCAAAAGAAATGTAAAGTTACTCATTATATCTGATCTAGAAAGGTAACGAGTTTATGATTATAACATGAAACTTTAAGCTCCTTTGGAGCACCTCTAGGATTTAATTTGTATATGTAGCACCTTAGTACAGTGTTTGGGAACATAACAGAGATGAATAAATGTTTCTTGAATTGAACTGAACTAAATTAAGACATGCATGATTTTTTTAAAAGCAGATAGCTGAAAATTCCTTGCTCTTTTCAGCCTTGATTGAAATTTTTTGGTTTAGTTCTCCCACTATAATCGTTATATTTGCTACCAAATACTTTTCTTTCAAAAATTAAATAACTGTCACATATTATAACATAATTGAATAAACCCAGAAGAAATAGAAAATACTATAACAGTAGAACGTCTCAAATCCCTTACTATGTGTTACTTATTTGAACAAAAGTTAATACACAGTGTTCTATAATTGTGGTTTTCAAACTTCTTTATAACAGTAAAATCAAACTTTCAAATGAAATTCTATCAGAACCTCAATTAATAAAAACAGATTAGGGTGTTACTATGAAATCTGGGCTCCTGAGGAACCTCAGAGAAAACTGGGGATCCCTGGCATTCAGTTTTAAAACCAGTGCTATATTAGTTTTACTTAAACATTCATACCCACAAAAAAAGTCACTGCTAAATACTGGCCATTGTGTGCAAAGGGACTTCAAATAATAAACAGACTTTGTACTTATGGACTAAAAGCAGTATTTCATTAAGAATATTAACTCTTCATTAAAACCACTGCCTCATTTCTTTATTAGAAATATAGCTAGCCTAGAAATTTCCCAAAAAGTAAGACTGAGACCCAAAATGATGACAATAATAAAGAGAGACTTAAAATTACAAGTCAGGATATAACTCAATCTCTTATTCTGATGATTACAAAATATAGAATTTTGGCAAGATGCAATTCTTGTGATATTTTAAATCAGATTATAAAGGAGGTACAATAGCCTCTTTCAATCCATTTAAAAATTATCCAACATTGTTATTTCACCTGGGGAGAGGTGCAGACACAGGAATACAAGGTTGCTGCTAAATAGAAAATGTCTTCTGAATATCCATAAGTCTTCATACAAGAGTCTCAATTCATAAAGTAGAGGAAAATGAAACAAAAAAAAATCAATTACAAAATTTCAAATAGAAAAGGCACAGAAACATAGCAATTGTACAAAAATGACACACATGATATCTAGAATCCTGCAAGATCTGGCGCCCGGCTATTTCTCTGACTTCACCTCCTCCACATTCTCAGATTCTATGATCACCACCAGTGCACTCCACTCATACATGCCTCCTTGCTGTTCCCTCAACAACCAAGCACGTGCTCACCTCAGGACCTTTGCACTTCCTGCTCCCACTACCTTGAACATTCTCTCACCTCACCCATAAAGAGCATATTTTATCAGATAAAATTATACTAATTATTCAAAAAGGCAAATAAATACTCACCATGAAAAGCAGTTCTTTTAATGTACAACGTTGACTGTTCTTCTCTGTAGTTTTCCAAAGGAAAAATCAAATCTTTGTTCTTCTTTACATTGATTAAAGGTTCTATTGCCATAAGAAGAGTTAAATCCTTCTCTGCTTTCTTTGACTCTGGATCATCCTGTCTCTAAGAAAATTATATCCCATAAGTTAATTAGTAATTCAGTATCATCCTAATATAACAAATTAATGGTTTTGCATATATTACCTGGAGAAAATCAATAAGCTGCCCAGCTGATGATTCAAATAAACTCCATTCCTCATAGGTAAAAGCTAATTTTATAAATTTCACAGCAGCATCCATAGAAATACCATTTTTTCTATTTATAATAAGTTGCAGAAGAGATGTTTGTGGAAAACCAAGCATTCCATCTGTACCAATATTTGACACTAGGAAAGGAAAGAGAGAGGTTTGAATGTTATTCATACAAATAAATAGTTACTAAATATTAACCATCAGGCACTAGGGAAACAATGGAAAAGAAAGACAATCCAGGCCTTCACAGAGTTTACACTCTCGTGGGGGAAAGAAGAAATCTTAGTGGGCAAATTCAGGGTGTCATGGGGACAGAGTGGAAGGGCATCAAACATAGGCTTAGGATAGGAGAGCAATCAGGGAAGGCTATTCATGGAGTGTCAAACATATTTGTAGAGCTACATATAACAAATAGAAGCTCAAGGAAGAAATCTAAAAGAGGAGTATAACTTTCAAAGTCATCATTATATAGCCATAGTAAATGATAGAATCAGCAACGGACGACATACAGCTGCCTGAGACAGAACACTAAGGAACACCAACATGTAAGAGAAGGGCAGAAGGAGAAACAGTGGCAAATAAAAATGTTTAGAGAGAAAGGACTAGTCAACAGCAACAAATACTACAGAGAGTAAAGGGTTGCCCTGAAAAGTGACCCTTGGATTGAGCAATAAGGAGACCATCAGGGCATGCTCAGCAGAGTGCTGGGGACAGAAGACTGCTTACGTACAAGAAGGAAGAAAAAAAAATTGGAACAATGAAAATAGACAATTCCTTCAATAAATCTGATTCTAACAAGAGGAAGAAATACAGGGAAGAAGCTGAAAGAGGACAAGGAATGAAGGGAGAGTTCGGAAAGAGTAGGCTTAAAGACCTAAAGAGGAAGAGAAGAAACATACGATTTTTAATAAGAGACAGTGGAAAGGATGGGTGCAGACGAAGACAAATCTTCAGATTTGGGTGAAGGATGTCAAGGAAACTCTCATCTGAGATCTTGTATTTTCCTGTTAAGATGATCCCAACCTGTGGCACAGAGACTCCCTGCCCTCACACAGGTGTGTGCACGCAAATGCAAGCTCACACATCCTAAACTCACTTAGAAGCACACAAGCTAAGGCCTTTCATCCCTCCTTCCAGGTGGACTCTCTAGCCAAGTCAGCTGATGTTCCACGGCAACAGAAGGTAAAGTAAACTCATGAGAAAAGAAAATTAAAAGCACAAACACCTTGAAACAAAGACTACAAATGACGACATCTTTTACCAGAGGAAGCATAAAAATGGAACAGAGTGAACCACAGCTTACGCTTAATAAGTATTCTCTCAAAGAAATAAGAAAAGATAGATAAGAGACAAGAAGCAAGAACATACTGCTATAAAAGAGAGTCAAATGGGTACTAAGAATAAAGTATATTATTAGTGAAACAAAGAATTCAATAGATGAACAGAATAGAGCAGCGAGAACCAAAGAACAAATTAGTGACCTGGAAAATCAGATTGAGAAACCTTACCAGAAGGCAATAGAAAGGAATAAAGAGATAAAAATAATGAAATAAATAAGATGTGGAGAATGGAAGTGTTAACATTTATCTATTAGGACCCATGGAGAATTAAGTAAACGTAAGTGAAGTAATGAAGAAGTAACATGAAAAAATTAAAGAAAGATGTCAGACCTCAAAGTACTGCCTGTACTACTAAATCCACCCCTACACCCAATATAATGAAGTGTAAGAACATCATAGAAAAGAAAAAAATATAAAAGCTAAATCCAGGGCAGGCCAGTTGGCTCAGATGGTTAGAGTGCAGTGCTCATAACACCAAGGTCACCGGTTCAATTCCCACATCAGCCACTGAGCTGTGCCCTCCACACCTAAATTGAAAACAATGATTTGACTTGAGCTGACGGGTCCTGGAAAAACACACTGTTCCTCAATATTCCAAAATAAAATAAAATATAAAATAAAACAAAATAAAATAAAAGCTAAATCCATAAAACAACAAGATTTAAACTGACTTCTCAACACTATACAGCTGGCCCTTGACCCTTGGCTGTTTGTCCTTTGGGCCTTTGAGCATTTGACCCATGGCCTGCTCCTAATGCTTTGGAAATATGCTTTCTCTTCTAATAATGGCCGTTGAGCCACTGCCTTCTGCTCAGCTTACTTCTACCTCTTTGAAGTGTACTTTTTCTTCTAATAAACCGCTCTTTCACCATAAAAAAAAAAAAGAAAAAACACCATATGAAAGATTGTAGGGAAATATTTCTAAAATTTTAAAAGAAACAAACTTTTAAGCAAACTATTATATCCAGATAAACTATTTCAAAGTTCTTAGAGTTTACATTTCAGCAAAAAGAAATTAATTTAGAAAGAAGCAGTGGAAAATGGGAAGTAAGGATGAAGAAAACAGGTTAAGAAATGTATTTACTGTATTAAAAAGCAATGACTAGGACTTGCATTAAGAACAGACAAAGAACGCTCAAAACTCAACAGAAAAAATAAACAATCTAATTAGAAAATGGGCAAAAAAACACTGAAGACGGTGTAAAGATGGCAAATGAAAAGATAAGCACATAAAAGGATATTCAGCATCATTAGCTATCAGGGAAAAGCAAATTAAAACCACACTGAAACATCACTACATAATTCTCCAAATGGCTAAAACAAAACAAAAAATCATGGTACTACCAAATATTGTTGAGGATGAAACTGGATCATCATACATTGCTGGTGGAAATGTAAAATGGTAGTCATCCTTGAAAATAGTATGGCATTTCTTACAAAATTAATATATACTTAACATATGATCCAGCAATTGTACCTTGAGCATTTATCCCAGAGAAATGAAAATTCATGTTCACACAGAGACCTGTACTCAAATATTCATAGTAGCTTCATTCCTAAGAGACAAAAACTGGAAACAACTTAAATGTCCTTCGGCAGGTGACTGGTTAAACAAACTGTGATACACCCACAACATGAAATACTACTCTGCAACATTAAGAAGTGAATTATTAATACACATAACACCTTCGATACATCTCAAGGGAATTATACTGAGTGAAAAGCACACATATAGTCACCTAGTTTATGACAAAGGGATAGTATTAGCAAATAAGGAAAGGAAGGTGTCCTCAACAAATGGTACTGTGTCAACTGGATATTATATTGAAACAAATAAAACTTGATTCCTACCTCATACCAACAAAAAAAGATCCAAATTTAGACCTAATGTTAGAGGTAAAATAATAAAGTTTCTAGAAGAAAGCATAGAAATATATCTTTATGACACTAGGGTAGCAGACATTTCTTAAACATGACACAAAAATGGTTAACTATAAAGGATATACTGATAAATTGGCCTACATTAAAATTAAGAATTCCTGTTACGATTAGAGACTACATAAAAAAGTGAACCAGAAAACAAAGAAACAAGTAAGCAAACCTAAACTTGGCTCTCTGAACTTTGACTCTAGGCACAGGAGAAAAAAACTATTCATGGAGAATCTATGCCCACAAGTCATAGATTTGGGACCCAACTTCACAACAGAATATGTGTAACATAAAGCATAGGGAGATACCATTTCATATCTACCAGACTGGAAAATTTTAAAGTGAAAATACCAAATATTAGACAAAATAAGGAACAAGGGGAACTCTCATTCACTGCTCTTGAACATTAACTTTGGAAAGCAATTTTGCATTATCTGGTAAAGTCATAGATATACATCCTATGCAATATTGATTTCATTCCACTACTAAGTATGTAAATAGTTGAAAACCCCATGAACCTTTGCTTTAAGAAACATGTATAAGAATGGTCTTTGCAACAGAAAATATAACAGCCCCAAACTGGAAGCAGTTCAGATCCATTCACAGATGACTAAGCCAAGTGGAAGATTCATACAATAGAGTACTACAGCAGAGAAAATGAATGAATTATAGCTACAGATCCTAGTACAAACATAATATAGAGTAACAAAAACCCCAATACATACATTAAGATTGCATTTGCCTTCATAGTCTTACCATATACTATAAAGATAAAACCAGGATCAGATCCCTACTGACCCAAATCCTATATCTAGGTTATAGGTTCTTTAGACCAACGACTATATTCATAGTTGTACCCAGAAAACCTAGGAGACCACCAGACATAAAGAAGATACCCAGTAGATAATTGTTGAATGAATGAATGAATTTTGGACACAAAAACAAAACAAAACTAAAAGAATTCCTGTTCCTTAACAGCTATAATTCGGAGAATGAAAAGGCAAGCCACCAAATGAGAAAAGATGTTTCCAGTACATGCAGTCAGTAAAAGACTTGCATCTGGAATCTATCAAGAATTCTTTAAACCAGTAAGAAAAAAGCAAACAGCCCAATAGAAAAATGGGGAAAAGATCTTGGTTTGCAAACTGGCTCCCATACATGCAGGTCAAAGAGAGATCAAAGAAAGAGGCAGACCTTCAGCTGGGTAAGTGGTAGTTTTAATGAGCAAGGGAACTTGCATCTGAGGCTTGTCTTAGGTAGCTGCAAGACCAGTAGATTTCCACATCCGCCCACCAAAAGTTTATAGGGAGGATTTAACTAATGGGGTCAGTCACCTATACTATCCAGATGGTCCCTACAGCACCTTACTCTCTCAAAACTATGTCTTTGAAATGGCTACTAATGTGAACATAGTAGGACCTGTACATTGCAAGGACAGGATAGGAGGAAGGAGCCTCTAATGGCCCAGGTCCAGCTCACAGGTCAACTGTAGTCACATCCTCTTGATGACCTCTTCCAACAGATCTGAACTTACACTTCACAACAGGATATCCAAATAGTAAAGAAATGTATGAAAAGGTGCTCAACTTCAGCAGTTATCAGAAAAACGCAAATGTATTCCATAATGGAATTCTACTGAATTCACACAACAATGGACAAAATAAAAAAGACACATATCTAAATATCAGAATCTGGAGCAATTAGAACTCTCATATAATGCTGATGGGAGTGTAAAAAATTTACTTAGAAAAAATCACTTTGGAAAGCAATATGGGCTAAAGTAAAATATATGCATACACTATGTTGTAACAAAATTCCACACCAACAGAAATGCATAGCAGATGATGTTAACACATCTCCCTCATCAAAATAAACAGGCCAAAAAAATAGTAGGAATAAAGAAAATTTAACTACATTATTTACAAGCTATATATATAAAGCAACGTACCCAACAACAAAGAATATGTAATCTTTTCAAATACATAGAGGCTGTTTACCAAAACTGACCACAAATTAGGTTATAAACACATCTCAACAAATTTCAATGGTTTCAAATACTACAGAACATGTTTATGACCACAGTATAATTAAGCTAGAAATCAGTAACAAAAAAAAATAATAATAATTAGAATGTTTCTATATGTTTTGACTCATGCATGACCCATATAGCACAGAAGAAGTCATAATGGGAATTAAAAAATATTCTTAACTAAATGGTAATGTGGTAAGATAAAGCAAAATTTCAGGTACATAGCTACAGCTGCATTTAGAGAGAAGTATCTTTATATATAAATATATATATATATATATTAAATAAGGGTAAATCCTGAAAATCAATGATCTAAATCTCCAAGTCAATCATTTTTTTAAATCAGCAAAATAAAGCCAAGAAAAATAAATTAAAGGAAATAAGAAAAAAACAAAATAACATGAAAAACAAATATACAATAGAGAGGTTGAACAAAGTCAAATATTCCTCCAAAAGACTAATGAAATTGTAGACTTCTAGTGCAACCAGTGAAATGAGAGAAAAGGCAAAATTACAACTATCAGGAAAGAAAAAGGGGACTCCACTGCAGATCTTACAGATGTTAAAAAGGTCATAATGAGATATTAAAAATTTAATTAAAATTTGAAAATATTAGATAAAAACAAAAATCGTCAAGGAAAGTGCAATTTATCAAACAGATAGAAGATTTTTTTAATGAAAAGAAAGCCTAAATCATTTTATGTCTATGAAAGAAATTTAATCCATAGTTAAAAATCTTTCCACAAAGAAAATTAGGTCCAAATGGCTTAACCAGTAAAGTCAACCAAACATTTAGAAAAAAATGACACCAATCTGACACAAATTGTTCCAGGTAATAGAGAAAGAGTGTGTACCTCTTAACTCTTTTTGTGAGGCCAACATGACCTTGATATTAAAACCTAAAAAGGACATTACAAGAAAGGAAAATCTCGCTCATGAACAGAGAGGCAAAAATATTAAACATTAGCAAAAAAAAAACACCAATATATCAAAAGGATTATCCTCACCTCTACATTAGGTTTATTCCCAAAATACACGGTGATTAAAAATTAGATAAGTTATCAATGTAATTCACCATATTAACAGAAATAAAACAGAAAAGCCCTTGATCAACTCAATAAATCTCATTAAATCCAGAAAAAGCTTTTGATGAAATTCAACTACTCAGGGTTTAAAACAAACAAATAAACAAATAAAACAAAGCAAAACAAGAATAAATACCAAACTCCTTAGTCTGTAAAAGAGTATCTGAAAAAATCCTTTAGCAAATATCAAAATTAGTGGTAAGTGTTGAAAGCTTTCCATTAGCGATCATAAATGAGACAAGGATATCTGCTCTCACCACTTCCATTCCATGTTTTATTGGAGATCATATTCAGTGCAATAAGCCAAGAAATGTAAGAAAAAAGAAATAAAAACTTTTAAGAATTAGAAAGAAATATGATTGTCATTATTTACAGATGATTGTATACATTTAAAAATCCAAAAGGAAATCTACTAATAAATTATTTGAATTATCAATTGAGTTTAGCAAGTTTTCTCAATTCATAATCAATAAAAATTGGATATGAGTTTATGGATGGACTACCACACTAAAAACTTATCTTACTCCTGTTCTACAATACAATATTATTTATCTCAACAAGTTATTTACTTATCAAAAGTTCTTTTCCTGCTATAAACAGTTCTGAGACAACATCACGAACTTCTACTTCATCTGTAACAACAGGTCCAGTTTGCAGTGTTCGCCTATTTGAATCAGAAAGAGCTTCCAAGACAGCCAGAAACTGGGATGCAGTGCTATCAAACATCTCATCCAACAACCGTTCGGTGACAGTACGTGGCCACGGCAACTAGAATTAAAAAACAAAACAAAAAAAGAACAGTCCATTTTTTAAAAGTTCTACAATATCTGATGTTACATGGCAAAGATAAGTAAGACATGCTTAATCAATGTTAAAAGAAAGAGTGGTTGGCCTATCATTGAGATGGCTGCTTTTATGATTTTCATTTTTTTGAGGTATCATTCCAGACTCCATTAAAGTTCATGTCATGCTGCCATTATATCAAACACTTTGGTATTTCTTTGCGTTTTTTCCAAGGCAATATAAAAAGGCTGTTCAACACTATCTTGTTAGGGCAGCATCAGTCTCCATAGGCTTTGTGGTATCCAAATTACACCCTTGAAGAACTGATACTAAAACTTCGGTTGTTTAAGAATCTCTCAGGAGTGCTTTTCAGATTCACAGACCACATCTCCAGAGATCCAGTGGGTCTGAGTGGGACATTTTTAATAAGCACCGTAGAAAATTCTAATGCAAAAGGTCCTCAAACCCAAATGTGAGACAATATTTTATATAAATAACTGGTTTTATGCTAGTTAACTCTGAGGAAGAGTTGACCAGCGGTATGCGAATAAACTAGTAACTGTTAAAGCCCTGTGTGCATTCCCAGGCCCTCTGCTTTGAACAGACCCAGAATGATTTCACCTCCCTCAGATCGCTTGCCTCCACACTTTATTCTCTCCGACAAATTACCTGCTCTCTGTATTTAGGTTACAAGAAAATAAGAAAGGTAGCTCTAGTTGGCTTTTCTAGAATCCATGTCCAGTTAGAACATACCCATCATATTCCCCATGATTCCTTTGTTTCTTTCCTGTTCTTAGGGCAAAGTCAGAAAGACAAAAAAACAAAAGCAGGGATAAAACCCAAATAGATTACAGTAAATTTTTTTTAAAATATCATAGGAAAGTTAGCAAAAAGTGGAACAGAATATTTATCAAAGCTATAGATGAATACCAAATAAAGGACTTTAAAATATAAATATTTAAAAGAGCTATAAAAAAGATTTAAAGCCCAAGCAATTTAAAAAATGGATTGCTATCAAGCACGACAAGGAAAATATTAATGTCTATAAAAACAATGAGCTTATTCAAGCATATTTTAAAAATTAAAATCTCTAGTAGATAAATGTTCAAAGACTGAAAGATAATTTACAAAAAAAGGAAACAGAGTAAACACAAATATAAGGGAAAGTTTAATCCAAAAAATAAAGATAAAACAAGCCATTTTATGAAAATTGAATTATAAAAAAGTAAAGAAATCATAGTATCAAAACAATCATTGCTTGTGGCGAAATTGGTACATACCAATTGGTTGTCACCTTTAAGAACATACTTTGGAAATTAATTCGGCAATACATATCAAGAGAAATAAAAGTGTATCCTTTAATTTAAATCCTACACCTAGAAGTTGATCCATAACAAATAAAAGATTGAAAAATATAATTTAAGATGTTGATTACATCAATATTAATTATAGCAAAGAATTGGAAACAACTAAAATAATAGTAACAAAAATACTAGACAAATTCTGGTTCATGTACTGCATAGTGCATATAAGACCGTTTTAAATGTAAGGACAGATAAGAAGCTGGATGACGCAAACCATGCAGTCTGTTCCACTTCTAAATCCTGTGGTTTCCATGATACCTACTATATAAGATGCATTATGTTAATTCCCCAACATAGTATACCTACCCCAGTCAAGCACTGTCCCCCAATAAACTTTGCTTACTCCTGCTTTCAAGCTATGATCATGCTCTAATCCTTTACTTAGAATGTTTCCCCCCTTTTGCTCTCTATAGTCAAATCCAGATCATTATCCTGAAATCATTCAAAAAGACAGAACTGCAATTTAGTCTTTTCTATATTCTACCACAGTTGAAACAACAATAAGTGTTCAGTATATGGCTATAGAATGAATGAATGAAAAATAAATAATAGCAATAACTAATATTTACCCAGGACCTACTATGTGCCAGGATCATTCTAAGGGCTTTACATGTAACTCATTACTACCATTATTTCCTCCTTAATACTCATGACAAGCTATAATTATTTTATTTATTTACTATGTAATTTCTTCACTGGAATGTAACCTCCATCCATCTTGTTCACATAGCAGTACTCTAAAAATATTTACTGAACAAATCACTAAACAGTCAATCATTAGGAGTCTGAATTAGTAGTCCTTAAAAGAATCCTTTGAAAATCAAAATGATTTACTTTGAGTTAACAACTAACTGCCTTACACACTCAAAAATGTTTTATAAAATAGATTTAATACATATTAAAATTACTTTCTTTTGTAGGAAATATATAATAAAATTATTTCATACATATAAAGCAGAACCTTCTGCAAAATATGTCAAAGTAATATACTATGACTTTATAAAAAGGGTATTTTGACTATTCTCTGTCAAAACTACCCACTGAACAATTATAATTTTTTCCTAAAAAGATATACCATATAATTTCCATATAATGATGATCTTATAAGAAACTAGAAATTAATGTTTTTTAATGTAATGCTATCTGGAATTTTAAACATTTTTTTTTGAAAATATATTTATTTTTTATACTAGGATGATTATAAATCAAGTCCTAACAATGTGCTCATTAATGACAACCTCACAACTTTCAATACTTAAATTTGGTTTGCTTAAAGAAAAAAATGTTAACGAGAAAATAAGACTTGTCCCCTGCTTTCTTACAAACACTACAGCATTACTAGTTAACAGCACCAGGTGAAGGCAGTTCAACAGCTCATCCATGAAATTACTATAATTCAGCACATTACCAACCCCACCAATTACACACCATTGGATGGTAAAGGATATGATTTAAAAGGGCTGCATGAAACGTACTTCTGGGCTCAGTGGTCAATATTTCATAGTCACACTAAGTAGCAATAAAAAGCTACCATGTCCAAATAATACCTGAATTTAAGTATTATGATTTATTTAAAATTTAAGAAAAGAATTACTTCTAAATGTTGTTAAGAACCAGAGAACAGCAGTCACTGCAGTAGAGAGAAAACACTGGACTAGAGACCCAAGTTCTGTTCCCAGTGCTTCCAGCAGCTGCCTTGGTGACCTTGAGCCAGTAATTTAAATACTCTGGGCTTTATTTTCCCCATCTTAGAAAAGGACTGAAGCACGTGATTTCTAAAATCCCTTCCAGATTCTGAGATTTTACTACTCTTCTGTTAGAAACTGCTCTTCTTCCCCCTCACTTTCCTTTTCAGTCTCCACAAAGAAGCTTACAGAAGAGAGTTTATGACCATCTACAACAGTCAGGGAAAGCTTCGAAGAAATATAGACCCAGCCTTAAGGAATACTGATATTCAGAAAGGTAACAGGGAAGACGGTGGAAGAAGGAAAAGGGCACAAGGGAGGAGAGGCAGAGGACCCCACAAGGCATAACTAGATCCCAGGTGCCTCCTGCGATAGCCCTCACTGCTGCTAAATACCTTTGTGGCTGGAAGGGGTCCTGTGATGAGGTTTAACATGGGAGGAGAGACTGCTGTCACTTCCATGCTGGGTATTCCTGCCTTGTGTGAGACCCTCCAAAGCTCTCTGACAGAACCACCAGCAATTTTTGAAGTGAAGCCTGCTTGTCAATCTGGCCCTGAGCAGCGGTCATGAGCAGAGCCACCTGATAACTGTAATAACTTGACTCCAGTGGGAAATAAATAGTTTTAAGCCATGGAGATATGGGGGTTGTTTGTTGCTACACTTTGACCTACTTCCTAAACACTCCCAAAGGGGAAACCTGAAGTGGATGAGAAAAGGTGCCACCACCTTCTCTCCAACCTCAAAGACTTCTAAACTAACACCAAGCTGTCAAAACAAAGGCCTCTGTGGAACCACTCAGAGGCCTGTGCGTTGGCACCTTTCCCAGCCTCTTTTTCGGCCTCTTGTCCTTTAAAGCTACAAAACTGGGATTGTGTGAAGGTACAAAAAGCTTTGAGGAAGGGATGAAGTGAGGTAGTGTCCAAATTGGGAAGGCATTCTTCTCTCTATTTGCCACTGGTGCAGAGAATAGGGTTGCAAGGTTTAATATTTAATGACAAGGCTTAAAAGATTCAGAGATATAATACAAATACACCAAAAATGAGTCTGAAACAGAGAAGACAGTCTTAGACTTACAGTTTGTACTTCCCTTAGGTTAATTCTTATCTTGGGTCTAAACAAATTTTTGTTTTTTCTTCTAGACTCAAATACTCCTCGTTTGAAGATCATCACCGCCATCTGCCTCAAAAAGAAGAATTATATATGAAGCACCAGTGGGATGCTTTTCCCCACTACTAACAGCAAGCACTTCATCAACTGTAGAATGCAGTCAATTTCTTTTATTTCATGAAATTTTTATACCTTTATTGTGGCCTCTCTGTAATATGCTCTGGATTCTTCCTGTGATTGTGAGGATGCCATTAATTCCAGTTGCCTTAACTCATCAATTTTAGCTAAAGCACGCCGAGCAAATGCCTAGATGCAATTAAAATAAATTTAACTCATAATAAGTTAAGAGCGTAGTGATTAAAAATGTATCAAGACAGCATGTTTTATTCTCCCAGACATTTAATTGGTGAATTAAACTCTAGGCTGATGCTGACTCTCTATAACACAGTAGCTATCCAATCTATCACTTCCTATAAGCACCACTAAATTCTGTGGATCTAAAGTTAATACACTGTCAGATACGCTAACTTTATGAGTTAAGACATTTTAAAAGTAAGGAAAGCCAAATTCTAGGTTAGACACTAGCTTCATACATATTATAACATCTCCGGCATTGCACACACACACACACACACACACACACATCATACACACACACACACACATCATACACACACACACACACACACACACACTCACATATCCTCCTCAGTGTTCTTCTTGAATCCTAACCTTCCTACCAAAACACACTGTATTATCTATTCAAATGTTCACATTGCCCATTAAATTGTGAGGTCTTTATAGGGTCTTATTCATTTTCGTATCTCTAGTACCCACCATATAGGAAGTATTTATTTATATCAGAAGAAAGGAAGGAAGAAGGAAGGCTTGCTTATTTAATCAGATCACCATTATTATAACTCTCTAGAGATAATAACAAAAAGAGTTCAAGTCACGTAATTTATTTTATCAGTTCTTTGAAATAGTGCATTTATAATTTACAATTTTAATGACGATGCTTCTAGACCACAATAAAAACATATATGAAGTGTTAAATTTTTCTGGAAGGAAGAATTCCATTGGAATCAAGTGGTCAACACTATGTATGTAAATGTTCCATTCCCTGGTAATTTGAATAGCTATAGAACTATGCCACCACGAACACACTACAATTAACTATACATACATGGTGAGTAATTTCTGGAATGTATCCTAGGCTAGAAAATGTATCCCACAAGGGCTGTATTAGGCTATTCACCTGCCTCTGGACCACTACCATCCAACCCTTCAGAATTAGTTCGGGCAGGAAAAACTAAATGTAAAGGAGCCATTAACTGGCCAGATGATTTATTTATGGTTGTGAACAGGATATGAACAGGGATTTGTACAGCTGTGAAGGCTCTGTCCTGCACAAGACTTTCAGCCAAGTGGTTGAGTGAGGGCTGAAATCCAGCCCACACTGCACTCCACAAGCCATGCACACTGGTGCCGGTATGTGTTGGCTCAAAGAAAGGGGTGCCTATTTTAATTCTCACCAAGGCCCCATCCACTGACAAAGCAAGAACCGTGTGCTGTAGAGATGTGCATTTTTTCATTTGCATAGGGGTACTGGATAGGACAATAGAAGCCCCAACCAGTAGTTAAGTTATATTCCAAGTATTCAGTCAAAAAGATATACGAGAAAAGAGAAAAAAACGAACAAGAAATAGATGAAAATAAACAAACAAACAAATAGATAAATAATAAATAAAATGAGAGCTGGAATGGTAGGCGAATGGAATATAAAAGTAAACAGGGAAGGAAAGTAACTTGCATACAAAAATACGATGAGGAAGAAAAGATACCAGAAATCTTACTCAGAAAAGCAGCAAAGATGGTAGAAGTGAATAAAGAATAAAGGAGAGGGCAGAAAGCCGAGCAAGAAATCAGCAAAATAGAGAAGCCAAGCAAATTTCTGCAAATAAAGCCTAGGACTTTTGTCTTTGCTTCATTGCAATTCTTTGGGTTTTGTTTGTTTGTTTGTTTGTGATTTTCTTGCTGGGCATCTAAAGAAGAAAATGCTGCATAAGTTGTATTTTAAAATATTAGGATCCTCAGAATTAAAAAGTCGCCTACCTCCCCATGAATACCAGCTTGGCAGTCATAGTAGCACTGGCAGACAGCAGTATAAAGAGTAGCTCTCCACGTCAAGTACCTGACAGACAGCAGTGGGACCGAGGACTCCATACATACACTGGCCCACAGGAGAAATTCTAAGGCCTGAGAAAGAAAGGGCACAACTGAATGCATTTTCATTTTAAGCTAATAATTATTATTTTTATTTAATATAATCAGGTCATAAGTTGTGAGCACAAGTTGCTGACTACTTAAACCAAAAACACCATAAATAATGAGTCAAAAAAACTCAAGTATTTAAAAAGTAAAAGAATAATTTAGAGAACTCAATCTCAAGTTAACCACTTTAGAATGTCTTCCTTCTTAGCTCTTGAAGTCCCATGAACTCAGCTCATTTTTACTAATATATATAATCAAGTGTCAATGATAGTCTAGGCACTAATTCCAACAATACAACTGTTATTAGCTGGCCTGGAACCAATGCACGATTTTGAAAATAATCTGGTATATCAGAATAGGGAAAATGAAAAAAGCTTACAGTCTAGGGCCTGTGATACTTAGTAGAAACAGTTCAAGATTGGAATCAAATAGACCTGGGTTTCAGTCCTAAATTTATCACTCGGAGCTGTCATTTCACCTCTCCAGACCTCAATTTTCTCATCTGTAAAATGGGCATTTTGACACATCACAGCAGCGCTGTTATGTACGTGATATGCTAGGATGCCATTTGGCACATCGTGAGCACTCCATAAATGGTGCCTATTTCCAGTGGTGGGGAAAGCGGTCACCATTGTATTGGTCTGTCTGTAGGAATATAAGTAAAAGTTTCTTGCACTATTTTAACTGAATGAGTTTCCCCTATCAATCCATTGATAATTCTTTTTAAACATATTCTTCCCACAAACCCTACACTGGGAAACACTAGTTGACTATATATATATTCTTCAGTTAATTTTTTCAGATTTTTTTCCTTTCTTCAAATATATTCCAAAAGCTAAAGGGTAATTGGATTATGTTGCTCTTCATTTGACTGACTATAAGAAGAAATTTGATCTGTGCTCCACATATTTTTATAAAAAATATTACTAGGATGAAAATAAGAATCTGTGAGCTAAATGTCTCAGAATATCCATTTCTAAATTCTGTCCATGGAAATATTAGCCTTAACCAAGCAGGTCCTCCTATGTCTCCCTGAACTGCTGAGTACTTCCTCACTTGTCTCCCTGTCTTTACCTCACCATCGGCCTTCTTCTTATACTCCCCCTTCCTAATACACTGCCCTTACCTCCACCAGAGTTTCCCTTTAATATGCAAATTGGGTTGTGCACTCTTGTGCTTAAAACACTTCAGTGGCTCTCTGTTACCTGTATGACAAAGTACAAGCCTTATACACGGCATGCAAAGACAGTCCCTGCCTACCCCCACTCTCCGTTACTCTTGATCTTGCATCGTATACTTAAAGCTGGTCCAAAGTGCTTTCCATGGCACAAAACACACCTTAGTGGTCCAAATATGTGTGTCTTTGCTCACTGTGTTCACTCCTTCACCTGCCCTACAGGACCAAGATGAAACCCTACCTCCACTACTAGCAGTGTTACCTTGGACAGTTTACTTAAACTCCATGTGCCTCAGGTTCTTTATCTGCAAAATAGGTGTAACAGTGATTACCTGAAAGGATTGTTGGATGACCAAATGAATTAACACACACTAAATGCTTGGAACATAGTACACATAGTAAGTGTTAGCTTTGGTAATGACAATGAAGGAGGGAGGGGAAGCAGGAGAAGGGAGAGGAACAGCAAGAGCAGGAGGAGGAGGGAGAATACGGGGAAGAGTTGTTGAAAAGAAGTGTTTCCTAACGTCACTAGAGAGAAATGGCCATTGCCTCATTTCTGTCTCTGCTGTAATTGTGTTACGTGTGTGTGTATGATTTACATATATTTTATGTACACATATATCATATGTCACATACAATAGCATTAACATGCTCACATGTGTGATTCCAAACTAGACTGTGATCTCTTTGAAAATAGGAAAAGCACCTTATTCGTTTTTACATCACCTAGAATAGTGCCAGGTACATAACAGATATTCCCAAGTGCTATTAAATGAATTCACTGAACAACCCTAAAGCTAGCAGAACCAACCAAGAGAGCTAACAAATATTCTAGATTCTTAAGAAAATAATGATAATAAATTTGAACAACAGAATAAAGTCCCTCTTCCAGTAACAAATTTGACCTTAAATAATTAAGGAATTAATTAAGGAAAAGTATATGTACAGTAGTCAAATCCGCCTTGAAAAGGCAAATCAACAAAAAGGTCCAGGAGATGCATATATATTAAGCAAACCTACTAGACTGACAAAGTATTTAATAGCAAAAATAAATAAAACACTGGTAACATTCAGACCCTATTACCACCTTTGGAGCCTTCAAAGACAGTGTATATAACACGTGTGCAAGCAGCTCAGTGGACATCTAAGGGAAAGAAGAAACCTGAAAGGGCAGAATTCGCCATAGTCTAGTCAATTTTGAATCCAGAGGAAAAGAGAGCAGGGCTTGACACAGAATGTCAATATTCTTTGCTACCCACTGGAATGTAAGCGCATCTCGCTAGAATGTAAGTTCACTTAGGAAACACTTGTCTGTCTTGTTCACCAAAGTATCCCCCGCCCCCTAGAACATTATCTGGTGTGTAGTAGACATGCAATAAATACTTGTTGACTAACTGACCTGCATTTAAAAGATTCAATTCATGGTGCCAAATACGGAACTATTTCAAATCATCATAGAATAAAAGGGCTGAAAGCCAATCTAATTTCACCCTCACCAACATCACCAGCACTACCACCTGATGTCCCACACCTTCCCTACCCAAGCGTTCCCACCTCCAGTAACAAGGAACATGCCAGGTGGCATCAGAAGACAAGTCCAAACATACTTTCTTAATCTGAAATGTAAACCATCTTGATACACCTCCTGTGCATTAGTCCTAGTCATATCTTCCAGAACAGCACCAAACCACTCTAAACTCACTTTCAAACTACAGCCTTCCAAGAATCTGAAAACACCGATGCCTCCTGCCCTCTGTCCAGGATAAAGATCGCTGAGCACTTCTCCACCTCCCAGAACTACACGTCCCTTCCCCATCACGGCTGGTCCTCCACAGCTTCGCTCCAGTTTGTCCATGTCCGGTTAGAGTATGTGACCAACCATGGTACAATGACCCTCTCAGTCGCTGCTCCTGGACACTATACCTCTACTAAGTCTGCCGGGGGTGCTTTATTGCAGTTTTTGTTGTTGCTGCTGTCGTCATTGTGTGCTAACCTTGCCATAACATGAACTGATATGGAATCAAGAGTCATCAAAACTCAAGTTTTCTCACATCTGCTGCACAAAAATCCTACCGTGGATCTTTGCATTTGGATTGGTGTGGTTTGGAGAGTAGGGGATTAAGCCAGGTATAAATTTCCCCACTTTAAATTCACATGTCTTTCCAAAAAGCCCCCCGGGGTATTAGAAATTTCACATTTCAAAATAAAAAGAGCTTCGGTTACCAGTTGTTCACATTATATTTGGGTTTGGCCTGAGACTTAGCATAAAAAACCGTAAATCACAGATTTTAGTGCTGAAGGGGATCTTAAAAGTAACCTGGTCTGACTCTGAGAGGCTAAACTGCTCATAAGTGACAGAGCTGGAGCTGGAATTCAGGTCTTCGGACTTTCAAGTGCAGCAGCGTTCTTTCCACTACACAAGGCAGCCTTGACAAAGGGGAGTTCAGAGGGAAAAAAAACCATCGTTCCTCTTAGGGTTTTGAAAAAAACATCATTCCTTTTAGGGTTGTGAAAAACCATCATTCAGATTTTAAAAATGAAAAGCCATTTCCAAAAAAATAATTCTTAATTTGTAGCATTTTTTTTTCTTGCCTCTAAAAGATAGAACTGTTTCTATTAATTTTATAAAATGATGGGATTTAAACAGGACTGGTCTCTTCATAGAAAAAAAAAAAAAAAAACTTTGAAAAACTCCATTTTAGGAGCCCAGTGAGGACACGGTTCCGGGGTCTCACACACACAGTTAATCAGCTCAGCCACAGGATGGCACTGCAGCACCATGTATGCCAACTTTTGAGGGAAACAACACTGAGCAGCATTTCAAAGGTTTGATTTGAAGTTTATGTCATGGAACGTGGAATAATTGGGCAATCATTGTTCAAGCCACAGGCTTTACAAACTATTTCAGTTTTATTGTAAATGAAACAGGAATCGTTTTCTTCAAATGAACAGATTCTACTGTATTTTTTTTAATATTTACTGAGTACTATACTCCAGTTTTAAATGCCTCCAAAGAAACTACAGGTTATACCATAACCGAAAACAAAATTGTCCTATGTCTTTAGGAAAAGAGATTTCAGAAATCTACCCTCCCTCCACTCCCTAAGCTTATGCTGCTCACCTCCCTCAGCGCAAAAGGAAGTGTTTCCCATCTGGGGAACAGCTCCTGGCCTGTCAAGGTCTTCAGCAATAATCATGTCAAAAGATACTAACCCCGCCCACACAGCTCCTCCATTTGAGTAGGTAAGCCAAAATAGTCACGACAAGATTAAATTTAGTCGACATTCGTGCATTGTTTTAGTGGTGTTGTGGGGCAATGCAGTGATGTATTGGCTCTGGCCTCAGCTACACTTCTAACTAGATGTGTGACATTGAGCAAATAAACCTTTCTGAGCCTCAGCGTCCTCAGCTATAGATGAAGGTCATACCAGTACCTTTCTGAGTGGTGGTGTGAGGACTGGATGAGAAAACATATGAAAGTGCTGAGAAGCCTACCTGATAAACGGTAGGCATTCACCCAACAAACGATGACGATGATGATGATGATGATGATGATGATGATGGTAGTGCCCACCTCCTAGGACTTTAATGCAAAGCCCTTCACACAATGCCTAACGCATAGTAGGGATTCAATAATAATAACCAACAGTAGCCATAATGCCTGGATCTTCCAGGAATAAGGGTTTATATTGCTCTGGGGTGACTCCAAGAAAAGCCTGAGGATCTCATACCTATTTCTCCTTCTGTCTCATGCTAGACTAGAAGAGAACTCTAAAGTAGCTACAGAATCAGGGTCCCTCAGACCCAGAAGGACACAGATGTCTCAATTCACTAGCTGAAGATTTAGAAATTTCTGGGCGAAAATTACTAATTTCCTTGGAACTTATTATATTAAACAAACTGAAAGAATTTCATCCCACTCTTCAAATGCCAACTGTACAACCACTCACCACCCCAAAATTCTTGTATCCCTTACTCCCCTCACCACCATCCCTCAAGACCGAGACCACAGAACTATTCTCCTTCAGCTCTTATTTTGTCAGAGAGAAATTCAAGTTCTACGAGCAGAGAAATCTTATATAGGGTATAAATGTAAAATTATTTTTAAAAGACTATCACATTAAAATTCTCTCAGCATTAACAAGTACAAACACAAACAGTTACATTTTGGCACATACATCTCTGCCCTACAAAGCTTTGGCACGCAAACACTATAGCAAACCAAATTATGATGGTTCTGTGAAGCAGTATTTGTTGCTACAGCAAGGGCAATAGGAATTTGCAAATTCTTTTTAGGAAATCATCTGTAACTGCATGTAGAATCCCTGGAATATTCTGTATGCCAAGTTTCCATTATACATGGGACAATCTCCCCTCATTTTAATTCTCATGCCAAAAGCAGGCACAGATTTGTTCAAGTCACTGTCAGTAATAGAGCTTTTCAATTCAAGGAACAAAACAGAGAGAGAGCACATAATTAATGTTATAAATTAAGCATGCAAATCTCTTTGCTTCCATTTTTAAGTGTTGGTAACTTTCAAGATACTTGGCTATGTTTTGAGAAAATAAGAAAAAAAAATGCATCTGTCCTGAGAGTTAGAATATTCAGGGTAAGAATACTGCATGTGATAAAGAAAAATAAAGTAGTAATGTTTCAGATGGCAGTAACAACTTGAGTATGGTCACAGCGGGGCTATACTCGCCCTTCTTGGCCTACATTCCAAAGGCTGGACAATAAATACAGGGAAAAAACATGTCTCCTAGAAATAAAAGTGCTACCAACATTATAGGGAAGTGTCAGCCATTCCCTCAAGCTAAAACTGAGCAGTGAGCACTGGTCAGTGGGAATCTTATTATAAAATAAAGTCCCCTTACCCTCAGCTTGTGACTGGGACAGAGTTTAGGTATTCATTCACCTAACTACTAGCAAGCATGTAGGCCGTAAGTGAAGTCCAACTTCTTCAAGCAAAATGAAGTCCAAGTTCCATAGGTATCACATAAGTAGGGTAACCATAGTTTATCATTCAAACCAGGACACTTGTAAGGGTGAAAGCAGGCACTACTAATAATACCAGACAAGATGTACAAACCAGGACCTTCCTGGGCAAGCCAGAATGGATGGTCACCCTATCTCGAGATATAGTTATCAGATGGATAGTCAGTATTAAGCTTACAAGTTATGACTAATCTGAGAGACCAAGGGACAGTGGAGAATACTTATTAATTTTAAGAATGCTTTCTTTTCATTAATACTTTATTGTCCGTATTTTTACATATGGTCATGTTAAAGTAAAACTAAAAATTGAAAACCTGTTTTATATATATACACATATATATTCACTAAATTTTGTTATATAGTCACTAAATTTTCTTTGTCAGTATTCAATGCTAACAAAAGTCTTAAGAAAAACAGGAAATACAGGGGAAGATATTTTTGTCAGTAAATTTCATACCTTGGAAGACTGACCAATAACCATCAGTTTTCTGCAAATGGTGTAGATGTAAATGGTACCTAAATGGAGAAAAATATCATTATGTTTTATAGTCAACTGATGGAAATTTTATATTCCAATTTCTGTGGTTTACATCTGTAGCTCTCAAAACAAGTAATCTCATGAGAAAGTCTGACAATGGTTAGAGAGTTATAATCATTACAATTTGTTGTGTAACTGTTAGCTGAATCATTAAAAGAATTAATATGACCATATTTTAAATATGTTCACACAGGAATCCTTTTTATTTTTTTTGGAATTGTTTTTAAGATTCTCATTTTTAAAGCACTTTAAGTTTTGAAATATATTGAACAAAAGAATATTTTTAGTAGCATAATTTATGTACCCTGTGGTTTTAGTACTTTATATAAAATAGCATTGGTTCCCATGGTTTCCTTATAGTTGAAAAACTAAAGATTTATCTCCAAATAGGGTAGCCATACAGATTTAATCATGCAATACTCAAAAAAATAATCTCATAATAATTTAAACATCATAATGCATAATAGGTTGCATTATATTCCTTTGGCGTCTCATATAATATTTATCCTATTATTAAGGTATGTCCTATGAGCACTCTAATGAAAAACAGTATTTCCAACTCCTATTTAATATCATTCAAGTATAATTTTATTTTTAATCAGGCCATTAATTAAATGAGGATAGAAGTCAGATGGCAGGGTTATGGGGAGGGGTGAGGAACAACATCTCCATACATCTCTGTATATACAAAGGACATTATAACGCTTTCAACATACCCGAAGATGGTAACATGCTTTTAAAAGGCAATGCAATTAAAATGCAAGTAGTCTAAATATTTTCTATAGAACATTTGATCTAAAATTCATAACCATCAAAATTCAACAATTATGAATCCTATGTTCACAGTTAAACTTTAAAAGCTTGAGAAAACAACATCTGCTCCAAAATACACATCACTTGATTAAAACGCACCTGTAAGCATTATAATTATTAATCACATAACTCAATGACCGAAAGTATTGCATAAAATCTTAAACACATATAGTGCCATAAACTTCACAGAGATTGCAATAGGTCCTTAACGTTCGAGGACTCAGCATTCTTAGTGTGGCTGCGTTCTCGACATAGTTACTTATTTCACCTAAGATCCAGCAGGGAAGAAACCACTTGGCTAGTAACAGTTCAAGCACAGTATTCTTATCTCAATTTGGTTTTCTTGACCTCTGCTCTTAATCTTTCAAAATTAAACTGTATAACTGTGTTTCTTTGTTTAAAAAAGAAAAAGTCACCAAGTAAGGCTATGCACAGGAAACGCATGCCTCTCCACAAAACATGTGATTCAGGTATAAGCCAGGAGCCTGTATAAACATGTCAGTAACAGGAACTGGGGAATTTCAGAAGGCCTCAAGGAGACTGCCCTCAAGAATGACAAGGGCCCTCTGTATTTCAAAAATGTGCCTTTAACCTTTCCAACCCTAGTACGTCCTGACTATAACTGAGCCCTTCTTTGCGGGACCTTGGCACGGCTCACGAATCCCCACTGCGGAAAAGAGTAATTGGTATAGAATGAAAACAGGCTGAATCTTGACAACCTCAGATATCTCCGGAAGTTTGTTTTGCTTGTTTTTAACTAAATCCCTAATATGAGTTTATTGCTTTGTCATGTGACTCCTTTTCATCAAAGATGGCCAGCCACCATCAAAATAATCTGGCAATTCGAGGGTTTAAATTTGAGGGTTCCAGTTAATTGAGAAGTAAGGTATTATCAAATATTCATACACCCAGTTAAATTTTATGAAAGAACCAAGATTGGTTACATAGGTTAAGAAACCAAGGATGTGTACATACAATAGTCAATTAAAAGTAAAGAGAATAAGTGTTAACTTCTAACTGAAAAGCTTAAATGTATTTTGATAAATTGTAAGTTAATTTATTTTTGATTACTTAAATTTCAAAGTTTTAAAACCACAGGATCTTTGGATGTGCTAATCCCTCAGTTGGAATGTCCTTCCCCCAAATATTCAGATGTCTCATTTCAGGTCTTTGCTCAAATGTCATCTCAGTGAGATCTTCCCTGATCATTCTATTTAAAAATGCAGCCCAGCCCCAGCCCAAGCTCAGCTCTCCCTATCCCCTCCTCAGCATTTTTTGTCTCCATAGCACTCTGCACGATCTGCCACAACCATTTAGGTTTTCCTTTTTAATACATTTTTTATTAGTTTCAGGTGTACAAAACAGTATAATAGTTAGATATTTACACCCCTCACAAAGTGATAACCCCCGCAATCTACTACCCCTGACATCTTATATAGCTGTTACAATACCATTGACTATATTCCCTATGCTATATTTTACATCCTGTGATATATACATGTATATAATATATACATGTATATATACACATATATATTATAGTTGACATTCAGTATTTCAATATTATTCTACTTCAGCTTCAGCTGTATAGCACAGTGGTCAGGCATCTACACATCTATGAAATGATCCCCCTGATAAGTCCAGTGCCCATCTGACACTCTACATAATCTTTACATTATTGATTATATTCCCCATGCTGTATTTCATATCCCCGTGACTATATTGTGACTACCAATTTGTGCTTTCTAAACCCTTCACCTTTTCCCCCATCCCCACCCACCTCCCATCTAGCAACCATCAATTTTTTCTCTATGTCTCTGTTTCTGTTTTGTTTGCTCCTTTATTCTGATCTTTAGATTCCACATATAAGTGAGATCATGTGGTATTTGTCTTTCTCATTCTGACTTATTTCACTTAGCATAATGTTCTCTAGGTCCATTAGTTTTGATTTATCACCTCCCTGTAGCAGAATGTAACCATGAGAACAGGGTTTTGGACTATTGTCCACTCCTGTGTCCCTAGCACCTAGAACAATGCTTGGCAATAGGTTTTGGAAAAATTAATTAAAACGGGCAGGAATTAGTGAAACTAAATATATATTAATATATTTCTCACAACCCAACAATCCCACTCCTGGGCATAGATCCCAGAAAATTCTCATACAGGTCTATAAAAGGACACATGCAAGGATATTCACTGCAGAATTATTTGTGCAGTTAGTGAGGTAGGGCAAACCAGGTGGCCATCTCTAGAAGTGTACAGCTATCTGCAACACAATTCAGCATGCAGAGTTAATGAACTAGATTTACAGACAGGAACCTGTCTAGATTCTAAAACCATAGTATTGAGCAGAATAATATTTAGGAAACAGAATAAAATCTAGAGCATGATACTACCTGTGTAAAGAAAAAGCACACACCAAGAAAAGGACAGAGAAGATACAAAAATCATTTAAAAATCATTATTCTTTTTTTTTTTTTTAAGAATATTGGGATTTTTTGTGTGTGAATCTGAAAAGACTGCAGACAGGGAGTCATGCTGGGTCATTTCCACCACTCAAGCAAGGCCTGACTGCAAGGCCCAATCCATGGGCCTATTCACTGCTTCTTGAGCACAGAACCTCTGCTCCTGCTCAGTCCCTACCAAGATGTGTGAGCAACTCAGGTAGAGAGATGGTAGTGGCTACTCTGGAAATCACAGATGCTCTTGAGCATGATCAGGCACAAAAGCTTGACAATCACTGGACTAAAAAATTTCTTCCAAAATCAGCCTCATCTCTGGCATGTAAAGTCTAATTTCAATCAAAATGTCAAAAAAATATTTGGGGAGGGCAAGGTAGGAAAAGGCTAGGAAATGTATTTCAATTGCCATAGATGAGGTAAAATCCAGTGTTTTCTTTCAGGTTATTTTGTCCAGCTCTTATGCATATAGAACACACTGTCATTATTTTCCTTTTAAGAATATATTATCCAGAGAACAATATAGCAGATGACTCATTGCAACTTTTCATTGTAACTTTAAAAACAATTTGAATTGAATCTAAATTTTAACTCTTTAAAGAGAAAAAAAATGTTACATTTTGATAGGTAATATTTCATGAGTCATATATAATGTACATATGTGTATCTACACAATGTACATATGTATATAAGTATACTGTACACACACATTCTCAGAGCTCCTTATTCAAAACCAAGTAAAACCAAGTAGGAAGAGAAGGTTGATACCTAGAAAGCCACAGTCACTGGCCAAAGTACTTGAGAGGACCAATACATTTGGATGATGCTCAGAACCAATCTAACCTGCAGCAGTTCTTTGATTCTTCTCCACTTATATTTATTTATTAACTGAGGCCCCTGCTTGTTATATACCTGAAACAGATTATCCCCACAGCCTCTAACACTTCCTTGAGCAGAAAACCCAAAGATATGCTTTCTAAGTCCCTGCTTATGAGAACAAACTAAAATGTAATAAAAATGTAAAAAAACATAATCATAAGGTAAGTATGTTTTAAATCACAAGGTAATCAAGTTAACATCAAACTAGGCATTTAAATAACTTTCTCAATGACATGATGGGAAATAAAATACGTGGGTACATACCATTGAAGATAATCCAACAAAGGTGCTCCTGTGGCAGAGCCAACTGCATGATGAGTCTTAAGGAGGACAAGATATGCAGACACTGGACCACAGATTCTTTATTCTGTAGGTTCATATCACTGTCACAGACCAGCTGGTAGTTGCAAATATATTTGCCATTTAAAGCATGAAACTGAAACACATGGGAAAATATAATATAAATAAATATAAACAAAGTTTATGCAACTTAGGAAAGCTTTCCTCAAAATGTAAGAAACTAAAATGGAGACAATTTTGCTTACTTAATTTAATAGAGTAATATAGTGCCATGGACTGAATGTTTATATCCCTCCTCACCCCCCAGAATTCTTACGTTGAAACCTATCCCCAAAGTGATATTAGATGATGGAGTCTTTGGGAGGTAGGAGGTAGTTAGGTCATGAGGATGGAGGCCTCATGAATGGGATTAGTGCCCTTATAAAAGGAACACCAGACAGCCCCCTCATGGCTTCTGCCATCTGAGGACACAGTGAGAAGACAGCCATCTATGAACCAGGAAGCAGGCTCTCACCAGACACTGAATATTCCTGTACCTTGATCTCAGATATCCCGGCAGCCAGAAAGTGAGAAATAAATTTTTGTTGTTTAAGCCATCAGTCTATGAAGTTTCGCTATAGCAACCCTAACAGATTAAGACATATAGAAAGAAATGTGCTAAAATAGGTTTCTTTGAAGCATCCATTTAGTTAAGATAACCTTTCCTTAATCAAAAAAATTTCAAACTACAAAACAAAAAAAGTACAAAATCCTATTTCCAAGAAAATGGAATTGAATCAATTTTTAGAAACTCACCCAATGGCATTTTAACTTATTAATTCAGATGTAATTATTACTATTTGCACAATTCATTCGGCAAATGTTTATTGAGAACCTCTATTTGTCACACTCTGTTAAGCAACAGGGACTCAAAGTTGAGGACGGCAAGTCCTCTTCTCTTGGCAGAGGGAAAAGAACTCCAGGTACAAGCAATGTTAAGAATGCTTAAAGTAGTTGCTGTGGTCACTGAATTGAAAGTCTTTTGTAAGTTTGGAAAAGAATGTTTCAGATAAAGAGATTAAACTGTAGAGGTGGTCCATGGTCAAAAAACATGGAGAGCATTCCACGTCATTCCAAGCAATATGGACTTGAGCTAAAGGACAAAGTCAAGGGGCAGAGGCGTAAAATGATTTGATTTATACTTTAGAAATTAATTCCGGCAAAAGTGTGGAAGATGAAAAGCAGAGGGTAGGGAATAAAGCTACGTGCAGGGAAGCTAGGAGAGATCAAAGGCCTCTGAGGTAGTCCAGACATACCAGGGTCCTGAGATGGGGCCCTGGACTCCGGGATGAAGAGAAAGGAAAGATTTAAGTCTTGTCTGAGTCAATGAGATTTAGTGACCAATTCGATGTGGGATATAAGGGAGGGGAAGAGATCTGCAATGATTTCTTGCTTGGATGACTGGCTGGAGCCAATGATGGAGGAAAGATGAGTCCAGCTTGGGATATGTCAAGCTGAGATGTTTATGACATAACTGAATAGATGTGGAGTTCAGAAGAGAGATTTTAGCTAGACTACTGATGAGTACTGGTAAAGCTATGGGAGTAGACACTATTAATAATACAAATGGGTCTTATCTACCACATAGATTTCATGCTTAGATGTATGTACACTATTTCTAGTCACTATGTAGTTGGTATCACAGAAGATATTCATTGAATGTATCTACGTGTTGGAGTAATCATTACCTTTAAAGTACTCTTTCTTTTATAAACAGATAATGATACTTAATATTTTTTTAGTGTCAGGCCCTATTCTAAGTCTTTAATTATCTCAGCAATCCTAAAACAACATTATGCAGGAGGTCTTGTTATTACTTCCATTTTTACAGATGATGCACCTATGATATAGTCAAACTGAGGCACAAAGAAATTACACAACTTCTCCAAGTTTCCATCCTTAGGAAGTGGCACAGCAACTCTTTGAACCCAGGCAGGGTGATGCTAGAGGTCAAATTCTTACCAACTCTGCCATCATGCCTCCCTACAGTACATACAAAGGGGGTCATTAAATTACATGATTAAGTATCTTTGCACAAAACTTTGCCGTTAATATTTTGACCATAAATTCATTATCACTGCTTCATAGATGATCTTTATGCATTTCATTCCAAAATTATTTCTCTAACAAAACTTCTCAAGACCTCTAGTTTTGCATTGTCAAGTTCCTCCTAGACGAAATTTTCAATCTATTTATTCTCTTACTCGTTTTATACATATTTGTTGAGAACCACAGTATGCCAGTGTCGAACTTAGCATGTAAAAAAACCAAATTCTTCACATCTTTTTGCACCTATCACAACAGTCCTGATGGCATACTCTTAATGTTGTCTTCATTGCTTCACTTTCTGCCTCCAGTCTTTTTCCTCCTAATCCATTCTGTGTACTGACTCTAGATTACTCACTGTGACTATATCACTTCACTTATTCAACGCTTCAATAAAGCTTTACTGAGAATTTATTACCTACCAGGCACTGTCCTAAGCACTAGGGATTAGAGATTAGAGTAGCCCCTGCCCTCATGAAGCTTCTAGAAGGGGAGAAAGGAAATTAAACAATAAACAAATAAAAATGGAGCTGGTGAAAAACAATAAAGCAGGGAGTGCAGGAGACCTGAAAGAAGTGAGTGATGAGCCATGCCACGCAGATATCTAAGACACAAGTTTTGCAGACAGTGGAGCTCATCAGTACACTGGTGCTAAGCCAGGGAGTTCGGGTGGAAGCAGGATAATGAAATCATGCATGAGAGAAAGATCGGGACCTAGACTGGGGTGAAATAGGAGAGGCCTTAAAAGTCCAAACTCCTAAGCTTTTCATTCAGTACTATTCCCAATGGGGTGCCAACTCATATTGCCCAGTATTCTCATTCATGTACCTATGATATAGTCAAATTGAACTGATCAATGGACCCCCAAACATGGCTTGAAATTTTTCTGCTAATTAAGCCACGTACAGGTGTGATCAAATAATATGGTAAATGTTTCAATTTTTAAAAAAATATTACAGTAAAAGACACATTGCCATTAATCCCCCTCAAAATACTCCACCTCGCTTCAAATACACTCATGCCACCATTCTTGCCACTTCCTAAAGAAGTTCTGGAAGTCCTCTTTCATGTCTTTAGCTGTGCTGTCGTGATGTCCTGAATCTATTCAAAGCATTTACCTTTTATGGTCATTTTGACTTTGGGGAAGAGCCAGAAGCCACATGGTGCCAGATCTGGTGAATAAGGTGGATGAGGACATACCATAATGTTTTTGACAGAAATTGCTGCACCAGAAGCGATGTGTGACACAGAGCTTTTCTATCACAAAATATGGTGAAAGCTGCTGCCGAGTGCCATCCAACGGAAAGGCAGGGATCTTCAATATGGGAAGCGGCACGTGGAACCTTAGTAACAGTGTGTGACAAGTTTCAACTTGTTCAGTGCAGTCAGTCAGATGTGAGCTATGGTTGAGAAACGTGTGCTTTAAAGCGTGCCGTAAATCATCCTCCATCATGTCAACGCTCCATGTCACCCATCACTTCTGGTATATAGCAATTTCTGCCAAATAAAAACTTGATGATGTGTCCTCATCCACCTTATTCACCGGATCTGGCACCATGTGGCTTCTGGCTCTTCCCCAAAGGCAAAATGATTCAGGACATTGAGGCAGCCACGACAGTGCAACTAAAGATACTCATGAAAGAGGACTTTCAGAACTGCTTTAGAAAGTGGCAAGACTGATAGGATAAGTGTGTTCCAAGCAAGGGGGCATATTTTGAGGGGGGTTAATGGCAACGTGTCTTTTACTTTAATAAGTTTTTTTTTATTTAAACATTCACCGTATTTTTTTTATCACACCTTGTATATTTCCAAGGTCTTGAATAATCAAGTTTGAAATAGCATAGCTTTGGATTCAGATTGATTAGCATTCAAACACCAACTCTGCCGACTGTTTTAAGTGGGATGGGTTTCTTAGTCTGTAATAAGCCTCAGTTTCTTCATCTGTAGAAGAGGCATAATCATACCTACCCTTTAAGACTGTAATGAGGCTGCAAGATAACAATTCAAAATAAAGCATAAAATTTTATATCAGAAGATCTGTGTTTGAACTCCAGACCGCTAGTTACACTGTGTGATTAGTTTTCTTTTTCTCTTTTGTAAAATAGGGATAATAATAGTATCTAACTCACAAAGTTACTGTGGGGATCAAATATGTTTTCCAAAGTACTCTGTGAACTAAAACCACTCTACAAATATTAGTTATTGTAACAATAACTGTCTGCTAGATGAATGAGTGATTATAGTGATACAATCTCCAAAGTATCTTTACAAAGTTTAATAAGTTCACTTTCTTATCCAGAACTGAAAACATTTATTAAGCAACTTATAGCACACAAGTAAATGCTATGCTAAACAAAGGAAAGACTGTCAACAATAGGATATATTGCATAGTTCATCATAAACTGTAGCTATTTTAGCTACTACTTTCATCTTACTGTATGCACAGCAGTTTTGTCTCCAAAGCCTTTTGGAAAAAAGACAGTTTTGAATTGATGTACATCTACTTGATTCTCATCAAAGTTGATATTGAACTGCTGAAGATATCTTCCATAGCACTGTAAAAGGGCCAATTTATAGTCCTGAAATAATAAGAGCACTTGATGAAAGTTTCAAAATATCACTTTGCTTATTAAAATTTTACTATTAAATTATATTAATATTAAATATAATTATCAAATTATATCATTATTGAAATTAGATAATATTTGTTATTCTTAATAGCATCAACCTTGATTATTACTATTACTATTATTTCTACCACCGTTACATTATTACTACCACTATCACTACCATTTCCAAATACTTATTATGACAGACACTGTGCTAGGCAATTAATGCTCATTATTTCATAATTCTCCTCAAAACAAGCCTATTGTGAGATAAGACCATTATGATCTCCAAGATGAAAATATTCACTAGGGTATTATTGCGTGTGGTAATACCTGTATATACTACTTAAAATCCAAAAAAATTTAACATCACCATTTGATGGTAACCCACCCACTTAGTCAGAGAGATAGATGAGTTGGTTGTGTAACTAGCCTTGCTTCTCTGATACCGCCTAAGCTCCAAAAAAGAAGGAAATAAGAGATAAGGAGGGGAGAGAGGGGGAGGGAAAAAGAGGGAAAGAGGGGAGGAAGGAGAGAGAAAGATGAAAGAAGGAAGGAGGCAGGGAGAGAAAGAAAGATGGGGGTGCAAGTAAAGAGAAAGAGGGAGAAAGTAAAAGAAGAAGAAAGGAGAGAATGGGAGGGAGGGAGACAAAGAGAGGAGGAGGGGAGGGAAGGAAGAGGGAGCGGCAGGAGGGGAGCAAAAGGAAGGGGAGGAGGGGGAGGGGTGGGAAGAAGAGAAAAAAGGGGAAGGGAGGAGAAGGGAGGAGAGCAGAGAAAAATGCAGGTGATGAGCTAGCTCAACCTCTCTTTTGTCAAGTCTCTGACGCTGCATCAGGGCAAACCAAAAAAAGTCAGAACTATTGTTAGTTATGATTCTGTTAGTTCTAATTCAGGCTTATATTTCCATTACAAAGTCACATGCCTCATTTCTGTAGCCCATAAGGCACAGTTAATCTGAAGCGTTTCAGGGCAGTGGATGTGAGTAGGGCTCTGAAATATGTCTGTTGCAACCTTTACTCAGCTTCCTCCCCTGTGACTGTGTCTCCCGGAAAAGCAACTGCCCTGAGTGCGAACTGCCTTTCAGGTTACCTAGCCCCTCGGGAGGCATCACAGTCAAATGTGTTTTGTTTCTGTTTCTATTGACTTGTTTGTCATTGTTCACTTAATTCTTTTCTGATTCTTTTCTGTTCTAATTTGATTTATAAAATGAATTCAAATCCCGGTTCAAAACAAGAATATGTCAACAAAATGATCTGTACTGTAACTAAAGTAAAAATAAAGAGATTCTAGAACCAAAGTAAGCAGTTCATTTTCAGGATTATAAATACCTTTATCGGCCCACTTTCTTATGAATACTATGAAAAGTATTTAAAATGTTTTTGTTGTTGTTCCTTTAAGCAAATTTTAAAATATCGCTACCTTAGCCATTACCCATCATCCACTTGCTTTTATTAATTTCTAACATGCTGCTTTCTCCTTCCTCCACCAGCATCCACTCAGCTTACCTGGATACTCCCCAAACCCAGTCACCAGCTTCTTATATTGAGGAGAAGCATCAAAATGGAGAGGGGGCACTCTTCTAATTCTTGTCAAAGCTGTCATTCCACCTCACATGAATACAGATTACAAGTGGGAGCTCATCTTTTTTTCTTCCTATAGTTTTTCCAAACTCTATATTTTCAAGTTTCTAAGAACCACAGTCCAATTACATGAAGCTAAGGTGGTTATCTAATTTTGGCAGCAGAAAATAGATCTTAGTTCTTAATTACCAAAATTCCTCCACATCTTATCCTTTATTTGGTAAATTTTCCTCCCAAACCAAAACAAATAGAAATGGAGGAGGAAAACGATGCTAAAAAACCAAAGATTAAGAAGACACTGAATACAGCCCACATCTGACCTAAAATCACTTTGGATAAAATAACTCTTAGTCCACAGATCCTAGATGTGCCAAATACTCATACCTAACTTGGAATAACTTGGGCCTACGCCAGAGTTTAAGGGAAACACTTACATTATCATTAATTTAAAACTTAGCCATGGTGTGGTCTTACCAAACCAAGTCCACGAGTCCACAGCAATCTAAGACCTAGGTATTGATATGGAATTAAAAATAGAGACAAACTCAGTTTGGAATACAATACTGAGCCAGAAACAGGGCAAGTGTGGAATGACTGCTATAATTACATTTGGCAAAACATTAAGAAGGAGACGAAATTCATTAAAACAGGGCACTGGGAAGCAAGCAACGCAGCAGCAAGGCCAGAAGCCATGAGAGTTGTCGGCTGGGTCAGCCAACCATGCAAATAAAACAACAGGAAGTGCTGCCTGGGCTCCTTTGTATAAGGTAGGAACATGATGACTCAACATTTCCTGTTGGGCCGACCACACCCTCTGTTAACTCGGGGCTGTGCTCCTGCCCATCCCCAGCCAGCTGTCTTTCTGTTCTGGAATCACTCACCTATGGAGAATAGCAACTAGTAATACAAAATTAAAAAACAAACACTTTTTTGGTTACTGTGCCTCATTAAAATGTGATGTATTCATTTATATTTTTTCTAAGAAAAACAATCAAATCATGTAAAATAGGAATGGTATCAAACCAAAGTATAATAATAATAATTAGCCAAATGAGTTTCATTTAGGCTTTTTTTCCCTCCAGAGGCACTTACTTTCATTTCACAAAGGCTATCTCCAACCTTCAGAAGCTTTTCATGGTAATAGGCAACTGGCAGCCGGGGGGCATATTTGTTCCAGATATTAAACAAAGAGGTGGCACTGTAAAAATCAAAATATAATGATATCTTCAAAGTCAGCACGAAACCTCAATTAATTAGCAAGCAACCCTTAAAAATGTATCTTGTGCTAAGTCTTTCCAATGTGCCTTATTGTTCATGTCTAATGATTAATAAATACACTTATAGTTAAAATTTCTGCTTCTTTTATGTCAAGCACTGATTGAAGCTCTTTATATGTGTTTTTAAAAATAGACTATTTTTTTAGAGCAGTTTTAGGTTCACAGAAAAATTGAGCAAAAGGTATAGAGATTCCCCGTATACCCCCATTACCAACACCCCCCAGAGTAGTACAATTGTGACAACGGATGAGGCTACACTGATCCATCCTGATCACCCAGTGCCCAGAGTTTACACTAGGGTTTACTCTTGGCATTGTACATCATGGGTTTGGACAAATGTACACTGACATGTATCCATCATTACGGTATGACACAGTCGCTTCACTGCCCTAAAAATACCTTTGTGCTCTGCATATTCATCCCTCCCTCTCCACCCCCAATCCCAGTTAACCACTGCTCTTTTTAGTCACTGCACAGTTTAGCCTTTTTCGAAATGTCATGTACTTGGAATCATACAGTACGTAGCCTTTTCAGATTGGCTTCTTTCATTTAGTAATATGCATTTAAGATTCACCCCCCTTTTTTATGGCTTGATAGTTCATTTCCTTTTAGAACTGAATAATATTCCATTGTCTGGATACACCAGTTTATTTATCCATTCAGTTACTGAAAGATATTTTGTTTGCTTTCAAGTTTTGTTCATTTGAATAAAACTGCTATAAACATCCATATATACAGATTTATGTGTGGACATAACTTCTTTGGGTAAATACCAAGGAGAACAATTTACCAAAGAGAATGCTTAGTTTTGTAAGATACCAACAAACTGTCTTCCAAAGTAGCTATACCATTTTGCATTCCTACCAGCAATGAATGAGAGTTCCTCTTGTTCCATATCCTCACCAGCATTTGGTGTTGTCAGCGTTCCAGATTTGGCCATTCTAATAAATGTGTAGTGGTACAGGCCTGTTGTTTTCATTTGCATCTTCCTGATGATAGAGGTGTGGAACATCTTTTCATAGGTTTATATGCCATTTGTGTATCTTCTTTGGTGAGATGTCTGTTGAGGTCTTTAGTCCACTGTTTCAATCAGGTTGTTTTCTTACTGTTGAGTTTTAAGAGTTCTTTGTAGTTTGGATAACAGTCGTTTACCAGATATGTCTTTTGCAAATATTTTCTCCCAGTCTGTGGCTTGGCTTTCTTTCTCTTGACAGTATATTTCAGAGAGCAGACATTTTTAATTTTAATGAAGTCCAGTTTATCAATTATTTCTTTCCTGGATTGTGCCTTTGATGTTATATCTAAAAAGTCACTGCCAAACCCAAGGTCACCTAGATTTTTCTATGTTATCTTCTAAGAGTTTTATAGCATTTATAGGTTTGTGGTCCATTTTGAGTTAATTTTTGGGAAGGGTGTAAGGTTTGTGTCTAGATTCATTTTTTTTTACACGTGGATGTCCAGTTGTTACAGTACCATTTGTTGAAGTAACTATCTTTATGCCATTGTATTGCCTTTGCTCCTTTCTCAAAGATCAGTTGACTATATTTATGTTGGTCTATTTCTGAGCTCTCTGCTCCATTACTTTAATCTATTTGTCCACTCTATTACCAATACACACTCACTTGATTACTGTAGCTTTATAGAAAAATCTTAGTCAGGCAGCGTCTGTCTTCCAACGTTGTTCTCCTCAATATTACGTTGGCTGTTCTAGATCTTTTGCCAACATGCTCTTTATTTTTTTTTCATTTCATTTTCAAAACAACCCTGAGATATGAAATATCAATATTTCAAATATAGAATGGATGAAACTGAGACTTACTGCATCCATGCTCCTAATTAGTACATAGTATATAACTAAGTATATATATATAACTTCCAATCCTCTGTAATATAAACTCACTGAGGGCAAGGACCTCAATTATATTATTTTCCAGCCCTAAGAGTAGTGAATATCTACTATATGTAAGTACTTGATAAATATTTGTTGAAAGAATAAATAAATAGGAAAAAAATTCCTTGTTCTGATTTTATTCTTTTTTGTAAAGGGTCCAAGAGTTCAAATATCCAGTCAGTCTATTTAGGGTTATGTTTCCTTCTACCAAGTAAAACAAAAATAAAGCATATAGTATTCTCAAAGTGGTTTCTAATCAGAGTTTCAAAGGGTAGCAGATCATTGCTTATTTTGTTCATTCATTTAGTCAACATTTACCCCTCCCCCCCTCAGAAATTATAAATGTCTCTAGGAAAAATTCAAATTTCCCTTAACAGCTGTCCAATCCTCCCTCATAAATTTCTAGATAAGGACACTATTATGGAATGAATGTGTGTCTCCTCAAAGTTCATTGCTGAAGCCCTAACCCTCAGGGTGGCTGTATTTTGAGGGGAGGACACTTAAGAAAGTAGATAAGGTTAAATTAAGTCATAGGGTGGGGCCCTGGTTCATTGAGATCAATGCCCTTCTGAGACACCAGAGAGCACTAGTGCTCACTCCCATTCTCTCCTCCCCCCCCTGCTTCCTGAAAGGAAAGGCTGTAAGAGGACAAAGCGGGCCTCTGCGAGCCACAAAGAGAGCTCTTACCAGAAACTGACCCTGCCGGACCTTGACTTGGGATATCTAGCCTCCAGAACTGTGAGAAAATGAATTTCTATTGTTTAAGCCACCCAGCCTATGGTATTTGTTCCACTGACTAAGACAGACAGGAATCTACAGTTAAGGATTGGAGATGGCTCTAGTATCTATGATGGACACGGTGGGATATTCATAAAAAAACCTCAACAGAAACATGTCAATTAATTCATTCAGGTAATTAGAGGATATTGGTTGAATGACAAAGGAAGTGGTGGGAGAGGGTATGCCTGCCTTCATGGACTGAACAATACTACTTACGGTAGAAAACTATATACACTATACACGTACCAAGTCCTAACCAACAATGCCAAATAACTAGTGTGACAAATACAGCCCAAAGAAGTTTAAAAAGGGAGAAGTGTTTTGATTGCTTGGCTTATTTTACCTTTTTTCAGTTTCACTTGCTGCTTCATGAAATGTCACAGTATTAGAATAAATATAATGAATCCAAAAAATTCACCAAGACTTGCTAGAATTCTTAAATTATGTAGTTGAGTTAATTCTTCCAAACCTTACAGATGAGATAATGATGTCTAGGTTTGTTACTCATTAAAAAAAAAAAACCAACAGCTTTGTTAAATCAATCAAGGTTATATAATAAGATAACTGTCTTTTCTTTTGTTTTCTTTTCTTTTTTTAAGTAACCTTAAGTTCAAGCTAAGATTGCTCATTGGGAACAGCTTACATAATGATTAAACAAGGAAAATACAATATATACTATATCACATACATCATTTAAGAAAAGAATGTTAATGTAGTTTGGATTACTGATTGATAACAGCTGCTGCTAGATAGTTAGAATTTTCTAAAATAGAAAATTGTAATTATATAAACAGAATATCTCAATATTATGTGCTTATACCTTTTAAAAATTTATCACACTCTATATTTAATGACATTGCTGGTGTGGTCAAATCTATATTTTAAATACTATGAATTTGTTACAAAAAGAAACATATTTGGATTTAAAAAGATAACCATCTGTCAAATATATGTTACCTCCTGTATTCCTAACTGTTCTGTACATTGCCATTCTCGCTCCATTCGGACAAGGTCACCAAAATAATATTTTAAAATAAAAATCACATATGGTGAATACCCTGCCCAAAACTACCCAATAGCTTCTCCATGCATTTGGATTAAACACAAACTCTATAAATGGCCTCTAAAACCTTCCAAAGCCCTACCTACTCCTCTAATCGCATCTCATACCACTGCACCCACACTCACTAAACTATGCTAAACTGGCTTCTGTCCTTTCCTCCAAAGTCCCTGACTCTTTCCTGCCAAGATCTTCCCACATGTTTGCTCCGTTTATCTTCCCTCCTTGCCTGGTAAACTGCCAGGCATCCTTCTAATCTCAGTTTAATGTCACCGCCCTCACCATTCATTTGAAATGCTCCCTCTGTATTCTCTTTAAGCCTCTGCTCAAGTGTCATCTACTCACACCAGCTTATTGAAAATTGCAATCTCCTGTCTCTCACTCTACAACCCTCCTCTCTTTATTTTTCTCCCTAGCATTTATCACTTTCTAGGTCACTATAAAATGTACTTATGTAATATGTTTATTGTCCATTTCCTCCTCTAGAATACAAGTACCAACAGAGCAGGGGCTTTTATCTGGTTCACTGCTGTATCCCCAGCACCCAGTATAATGCCTGGTACACATAAGTGCTCAGTAACATCTTCCTTCATTGCACTTGTTGTATCTGTGTTGACTTAATGACTCATTTGAAAGCCTATCTCCCTTGCTAGACTATAAGCTCCATGGGCAGATTCCTGTATCTGTTTTGTGCACCGCTGTATAACCCATGACTAGGAAAATGCCTGACACATAGTAGGCACTCAATAAAAATTATTGCATAAACACATACATACATACATATACACATATCTAAATTGTGTGAGGTTAGATTGCTAAGGTCCATGTCAATCCTTAACATTTGTGATTTTCTACTAATCTGTTTAGAGATGGGACAGATGCTGTACTCATCTATTGATCTAGGTCTACTTTCCCATATAGAACATTTACAATTATTCAGAATGCTTGAATTTTAGAATTTTTTCAATAACCCTTGAATTTTTTCCATGCCAAATATTCATTGAATGTTTACTATGTTCCAACCCCAAGGGTAGGTGCTAGAAACAGAGCATTGAAAAAGAGACACATCATTCAAAAGACACAGGGAGCTTACATTCTAATGGGGGAGACAGCCAACACACAAGAAAACAAATAAAAAGTATAAAGTGATTAATGAACCTGCATTAGATATGAAAGGCCACTCTAAGGAGGTAACAACTGGGCGAAGACCTGAAAGAAGAGAAGGGAACAAATATTTGAAAAGCTGAGGGAAGAACATTTCAGACAATGGAGGCAGCACATACAAAGTCCTTGGGGTGAGAAACAGTAGGATCTGTTTGCCTGGAAAATGCTGAGAAGTGAGGGATGATCTGAGATTAGTGAGGCAGGCAAGGCCAGATCCGCAGACCCTGGAGGACACCAGAAGAAGTCGTAATTTTATTTGGAAAGCAATAGAAAGTCTTTAGATAGGGGAGTGGATGATTTATTTATAAAGATCACTCTGACTGCTACGTTAAGAATAGATTTGAGACTCAGTGGCTGCAGGGAAAATCCAAGATGGTGGTAGTTTGAACTGGAAGGCTGGTATATATATCTTAGGTATGTAATGCACTCTCCTTGGTCAATTCTTAGTTTTCATCTTATTTGGACCATCAGCAGGATTTGTCCCAGTTGATCGATCATTCTTTCCTCCTTGAAACACTTTCTCTACCTGGCTTCTAGTACACACACACTTACTGGTTTTCTCCTACCTCCTTGGCCACTCCTTCTTAGTCTCTGCCAGTTACTTACCTTCATCACTAGGTGATGTTGGAGTGTCTCAGGGTTCAATCCTTAGACCCTCTTCTTCTCCATCTACACTAACTCCCTCAGCTATTCCACCAAGTATCCGGATTTAAATATTATTGATATGCTGGTAAATCCCAAAGGTATATCTCCTCTGACTTCCAGACTCAACTGTCCAACTACCTACATAATAGCTCTGCATGAATATTGAATCACATGTCAAACTAAAAATATATCTAAAAACTAAACTCATAACCTCCCTCACTCCTGACAGAAACCTGTTCTTCCCACACTCACAATCCCACCCTGGGACCTTCGCACTTGCCATTCTCCCTGTTTGGCCAACTCTTTCTACAGAAATCCTCATCACTGGCTACTATATGTCCTCCTCTTTCTCAAAGGCCACTTTTCCTGACTTTCCCTGACCATCCTCCTTATCATCCCATTTTTAATTGCAACACCAATCCCATATCCTCTACCCCCACTACCTGCTCTAATTTTCTATCACTTATCTCCTCGTGAAATAATTTCCTTACATATTGGTTTAGTAGCTATCTGTAGTCACAAAACTTTGTGTTCCACGAGGATACAGATTTGTATCTTTTTTTTAACCTGATGTCTTCCTAGTTCCTAGAATGGTGTCTGATATATAATAGGTGCTCAATACATAGTTAAATGCATGAATAAATAATAAATATAAGTTAAAACTATTTCTTCATAGGAAATGCATAAATAAAAAATACAAGTTGAAACTACTCACTATTCTGCTATTCTCTGCCACTTGTTTAGATTTATAACTGTTCAGTTTGCAATGTATTTTGACTGGCAAAGGAAGATGGTAACAAGTAGAAAAGGACATTAAACACAGGGAATTTGCAATTCAGGATAATAACATGGTGAAAACCCCACCTCCCCAAGGCAAACAGATGTGCAAAATTAGTCACAAAATCAAGGAAAAGTCATTATGATCCTAATAACAGTATAAAAAGGAATTAAAGGCCCATGTTCACAGAAGGACATACTTCATGGCATCAAGAACTTTTTCAAGAACCGAAATTACCTCCAAGTTACTACTTTTTCTCCATACACAAAACTGTACCCACAAAATGGAAAGTTGTGCAAACCCGTGAGTGAGCCAAAAATGTATTGGCATGGAGTAGCAATTAGGAGACAATCAGAAAGAATGGTGAGTTATGAAACATTTCTGTGTTGCTTTTTATTTTGACCCGAGCAGGAAGCCAAGATATAACATTGACCAGGAATTAGGATTGTGATAGCGAAGCTTCTCCACTTCTTAAACTTTGTTTTTACCTCCAGGACCAGGTCCTGGGTCCACCGCCTGCATTCTCCGGGGCATCTCACCCCGGGCCCTGAGAGTTGCCCGGAAGTTCTCCGGCCAGCCCCGGCCCCAGCGCCCTGCCTCCGCTTACCAACGCTGGTGGAATTCATGCTTCTGTTCCTCTGTTATCTCTAAAGCCTTCTTTCTCTTCATAAAGCCTAGCAACTCCTTTATCTCCTTCTCAAAGGAGGCCAGGAGCGGGTTTTTGGCGTCCAGAGGCCCATAAAACACGGCCAGAGGCAACGAGTCCTGCTGGCACGTGGACAGAGGTTGTGGGTTCAGAGAGCTTGCCCTCGACTCCAGGGGCGACTTGGAGACTGCAGTTGAGGTCGAGGGCCGGGTCGGTGGCGATCCTGGTGGCAACACCGATGTGGCAGACACGTTGGATGATGAGGTCAAGGAGGCGCCTTGAGCCGCCATGTGGACGAGCCCCGGGCCAGACCCGCAGTGTATAGACACGCGGTTGCCTGGCGACGGTCTCGCGGCAACCAGGCGTACAGCGCGCTTTCGGGGAAACACAGCGGACCCTGGAGGGCAAAGGAAGAAAGGACGGGGTCCGGAAAGGAGTGATGTTCTTGCCGGGTTTTTTTTTTTTTTTTTTTTTTTTTCCCCTCTTCTCACTAGCACTGCTATATGAGATGAGAATAGAGAGAAGGCTCCGGACAGAGCGCCAGAGACTAGGAGACCCAAAACTTACAATCAAATTCAAACTATGCCCTTTTTAAATTTTGACCACTTAATAATGATGATCATCATCGTTAATATGTGCCAGGCATTGTTCTAAGCATTTGAAACATAATGTCATTTATCTCATTTAATCATCATAAGAGCTTCACAATTTAGGATATTATTAGTATCTCCATTTGATTTAAGAAATCAAACCTTACAGAGGTTTAGTCATTTGACCAAGGTAAACCATTGTGTAATGGACCAGGTCTCAGCTTTCTGACTCCAAAGCCTGTGCTCAAAATGAGTAGTTTGTCACAAGGTTGCCAGTTCAATTCCTCGAGTCCTGCAAGTGATGGTGGGCTGCGCTCCCTGCAACTGCGCTCCCTGGCAACTGGACCTGGAGCTGAGCTGCGCCCTCCACAACTAAGATTGAAAGGACAACAACTTGACTTGGAAAAAAGACCTGGAAGTACACACTGTTCCCCTATAAAGTCCTGTTCCCCTTCCCCAATAAAATCTTAAAAAAATAAAAATGAGTAGATTGTATTGACTGTCTCCAAAACACTAAGCTTAGCAATCAAATTGAAATTAGAAAATTATCTGTCAAGCAATTTAAAAATCAAGTACATGCAACTGATTCATTGTTTTCCCTCCGTTTGTACCTTGAGGTCTGTAACTCTGGAAATGATGTTTCTGCCTAATTATAATGATTACTTTATATTGATTCATTTGTATTTCCAACATATCTTAATTATCGCTATATTCTAAATTAATGAGCATTTTACTCAACCTTAACTATTGAACATTAATGCGTACTAGTGACTTAAAGTGTTAGCTCTCAAAATACTTTCACATTTTAAATGGGGATTTTAGGAGATTTTTACTTCTGATGGGGAAAGTACAGGCCTCAAGGGTAATAATTGGAGGCAAGGGAAGTACTTCTTTCCCTTTCATGTTATGAGCAACAGATTTGTTTGTTTGTTTGTTTGTTTATATTATGAGTTTCTAACCAATAGGGAATCTGCTTTCTTTATAAATTATGCAACACCAAAAATTATCTAAAAGGAGGACCAGAAATATTTCATGGTTTAGAAAAATAGGTCTCTAACACTGAAAGGTGTTACTGGTTTTGTAACACTTAAAAATAAATAAAGACAGTGACCCTAACACCCTGTGAACCTAATTTCCCACTTAAGATTAAAAAGCCTATTGGACCACAGCCTGATTTCTTTCAGGCCTGACCTAATTTCTTGCAGGCTCTGTGGGGCTGTGCTGATTTGTGAGGCCAGCCTAATATGTTATGTATACTGTACTCTAATATTCTTTGAAAGAAAATGATGATGATTTTGCTCTTCAAGGCAGGTAATTATGGCCTGAGAACCTTCCAGGCAAGCAGTGAGGTCCTCTGACGACACGTCACTGGAGGAGTTCAATTCTCCAATCAGGATGTAGAAATCATCCTTTGATCAAGATTTTTATCTTGTTTCTAAGTGAGCAATAAAAAATCTTAAGATTTTAAAGAATTTAGGCCTAAGGAAAATTCATCCTTAAGGCATTTACAAAAAGTATTAAAAAGATCTTTTTAAAAAAAAAATCAGCTTGGTAAATCTTTCTCTTCTCATCTTCTCCTGTTCTTACATAACAAACAGACTTGTCCACTTTAGATCAAAAGCCGGAGTAATTTGCCACTGAGTCCTATCTATTATACTCATGGAAGTGAAACCACAGGATAAAATTAAATTAAAGTGGTCAGAGAGAAGGAAAGAAACTAAAAATAAAACAGATAAAGGGGTTTTTTTCTCCCTGATCTGGCTGCTCTCTTATTCATAGTGCAGACACTTACATTTCAAAGTCACTGGTAAAAGAAAATGTGACTAACTGTTTCAAATACATGAATTATAAAACATTGCATCTTAGTCATTTTCTTCCTTGTACATACAAAAGTTAACAATGCTTAATTTTCAATAGTTTGTGAAACTTGTCTGGATATTGAAATGGGTGCTATTCTCTAAATCATCCTTTGGTAAGATGGAAATTTCCATTTTGTTCAGTTTAAATTATATTTGAAGCATTTTTTTAACATTTAAGAGGTGTTACCTTGCTTGTAATGAGATGCAGCTATTAGAATATCTTTTTTATTTCCTTGTCACTTTGTTTTATTCTTTTCACTGTAGTAAAAGAATGGAGCTCTGCAGCTATTGCATCTGACAGGACTAAGTAATGTAAATAGCTTCCTTATAAATAATGTAAATTGCTGTTTCCTTATAATTAGTGCCTTTGCAGGCTGCAGGGATCATTTTTGCCCATTCAAAAGTGTTTATCATCTAAAGTTACTGTTAGAGAAAGAATAAATAAGGTTAGTATTCTTTCTAGTCCTAATATAGTTGTTAATCATTTGGACTGTCCCAAATATGTACATATATATAGGTACAAAGCACAAAGTTCTCCCCCTCCCACCTCATCATCTAATTTAGACTTTATTTTCTGAACTTCTTCATCTTTTCATTCAGTAAAATGCAACCATTTCTTTAGTGTGACATGCAATGCATAGATGAACCCACACATTTCCTGTCAGAAGCAGATCACACACAACCAAAGATGATAAAAAGGCATGCTGTGAAATGCGCTGTGATGAAGGTTCAAAAAATGCTAAGATGAAGCTTGGAACTGGAAAGAGAGCAGAGTATTATAGAGGAGGTGATGTTTGAGCCCTGGACAGTAACTGCCACTCATTAACAGAAAGACCCTTGCAACAGGGATTTGCCTATGTACTGTGATAACCTAGCACCCAAGCCTGGCGACTGGCACAGAGTATGACTCAAATCTTTGTTAGAATGAGTGAATGAAAATAAATACGATGAAACATTTAGAAGGCTATCCCTGACTGCTAGGAAAGCTCAAGTAAGTTACAGTTATAAAAATAAACAGCAAGTTACAAAAATAATCAGTCTAGTGTGGTAAGCCACAAACTACAATAGATCCAGGGGCAGAAAATAAGATAGAAAAAAAAGCATGATCAGATACAGTAAGTAGCTAAGTAGGAAGATATGCTAAGAGATTTCTTTTAACTTAATTCTGTATTCAGTGGGGGCCTTTGTTTGAAAAACAGTATAATGTAAAGGTTAAAGCCTGAATTCTGGAGCCAGAAAGAATTCTGGAGCATGGTTTAAATCCCCAGTTTTTCCAAGTTACTGATCCTCACTGTGCCTTGGTTTCTCTATCTGTAAAATGGGGGTAAAATAATAATACTACCTACCTCATAGTTTTGCTTTGTTTAGAATTAAATGAGTTAATATATGTAAAAGCCACAAAACAGTGCCTGGCATGTAGTAAATGCTATGTAAATGTTTGCTAATGTAATTATTCACTTGGGAACCATCAAAAGTTCCAAAGCAGAGAACATGATCCAGTCTGTATTTTATGTATTTCAGAAGGGAAACTATTATGACAGAATGAAAATGGATTAGAGCAAAGAAGGTTATATCTGATCTAAGTTGCACAGATCATCACAACAATTACATACAGTCAACAATAAGACAGAAAAGTAGTCTACTACCGTGTTTCCCCGAAAATAAGACCTAGCCGGACCATCAGCTCTAATGCGTCTTTTGGAGCAAAAATTAATATAAGACCCGGTCTTATTTTACTATAATATAAGACCGGGTCTTATATAATATAATAAAATATAATATAAGACCGGTTTCATGTAATATAATATAATATAACATAACATAACATAATATAATAATATAATATAGTACAATACCGGGTCTTATATTAATTTTTGCTCCAAAAGATACATTAGAGCTGATGGTCCGGCTAGGTCTTATTTTCGGGGAAACATAGTAAAACCACAGATAGACATGGAGGCAGAATCAGTAAGAAAACAAATTCCAATCAATAAAGTAAAAGGAGAACCATGGAGTAATATATAATTCATATAACAATTATATACAGTGCAACATATAACATATTTATGTTATATATAGAATAGCTGTAAAAATAATAGAAGAAATTCTAGCAGAACGTACTTATGGTCATGAAGTAAAGGCTTTCTAAAAAGCTACACAAGTAAAAGGCAAAAAAGAAAATACTGATCAACTTGAATTGATTAAGATAAACTTTTGGAACAATGAAAGATACCACAACAAAAGTAGAACAATAAGCCACACGCTGGGAAAAGATATCTATAATGCATAACCTACTGTGTGAACAGCATATTGATAAGTTTCAATAGCAGGCTCAGATTGATGGTAAAACCAGATAAAGATACAGCTTACGTATATTAACTGGTTTACTTATTACAGGCTACCAGTGGGAGTCAGTGTCGTCAGGACACATGACAATGAGATCACCAGCGGTATCTAGGACAGATGGGAATATAAATTTCCAAAACCTGAAATCCTCACCAGTGGTACACACAACTCTGGGTGGTAATATCCCTGCATCTTTTAAGTCTTTGATGCTTGAACAAATATCTGCATTTCCTCTGGAGTGCATTATTGCTTCTAATTTAACACTTTGGCATCGACAGTTTCAGATACTTCCACGTGGCCCTTCCACCTATAACAACTCTAATGCCACAGGTTAGGGATCTGGTGTTAGGGGTCTGCTAAATACTAAGTCTCCCTTTCAATCAAAGGTTCTGGGTTTGTGAACTGCCTGAGATCTGGAAAGTAGATGAGGAACCACAAATTTCCATTGCAGCAATTAATGTCAGACTTTTGCTTACAATGTCATTATAACAGGCTGAAATGCTCACTCAGCTTCTCTGACTTCATTTTGTTCAAGCCTGTTTTGTTCCCATAGTCTTCAGGTTAATAGCTTCTGCTTAGTCTTGCATATAGACATGCTAATCATCAGAGGAATTCTACATTCAGCTTGAGTTTTACAAAAACAGCCCCTCACCAGAAAGTGCTTCTCCCAAGGAAATGAGGGAAATACTCATATGTATTGTTTATCAAAGATTTGTAGAAGCCTTGTGTGAGACTCACATCAACTAGCACAGTCTTCCTTGGACCCTTGCTGGCATCCAGTTGTCTGCGGCTGTCAATAACCTCTTGCCCCTCCCATTTCCTCTTCTCTTCACATAAAGGGAGCCTGTACTCTGTCTTAAGATGGATTTGAGGATTAGGTCTCCCATCTTCTCAATCAGTAAACCTTTCATTACTCCAAACTCGGACATTTTGAGTTTGGGCCTTTTGAAGTATCAAGCATACAGACTTAGGACAAGTAACATCTTGGGTTTTCTGATTACACATGTCAAGCAACACCTTTGTTGCCTGCTCATCCATCTTGCCGCTTGAACAGCATGATCCTTTAGCCAACACCAGATATCCATCCTTGTAGGTAAAGGCACCATCATTGTCACTCTAGTCTGGCTGTCCTTAAGATAATTACATCAGTAGCCTTTGTTAACTTCTACCACCTGGCCGTTGCTGTTCTGGAATTACATTGTCACCACTAATATTATGAAGCTATACTTCATGGTAGAATCTTCCACTATCAACTCTGATCTGCAAATAACAGAAACTATCAAGCTTCTCCAGAGATCCTAGTGCTCCCCTCAAAGCTGACTCCTACCTCCTCAGTGAAGGGACTATTCTCTGGCCATCCCATTACCATGCAAAAAGTCAGCTGCTCGCCGCATGAAAGCCAAAACTCAAGAGGCGAGATTGGTGGAAAGAAAAGCAGGTTTTATTGCAAAATGCCAGCATTAAAGGAAGACAGTAGACTCCCTGTCACAAAGAGTGCCTTCCTTCTCTTAATACCACCAAAGGTTTTATAGACAAACAAGGAGAGGCAGAACAAAGGAAAGAGAATTTGGCCAGGCAACTGCAGGAAAAAGTGCTTCCTAGAGGCTGGTCTGCCCCAGAGTCAGGAGTGAATCTCATACAGATGCAAAAAAAAAAAAAAAAAAACCCTCCCAAGTTACGGGCCAGGTGTGCACACTGGTCCAAAGAAAACAGAACCATTGGAACTGGTATGCACAGTAAATGTACAATAAACAGAGTCATCAAGTTTTGCTGGGAGGAGAAGGAAGCAAAGAAAGGAAAAAAAAAAAAAAAAAAAACTTTCAAAAAGTCCCAAGCCAAACCACTGTCAAATCCAATTGCATCAGAGGTTTCAATTTCAAAAACAGAAGACATAAGGTCACTGTGAGAATCCCAGAGAACATAGCCAGGTGGTGGGTTCTGAGCACATACGTAATGAATCCTTTCTAACATTCCCACCTCTCTGAGCCTTCTGACCCTGTCGTTAATATGATACCAAGGGAGTTGTGCCATCTCCATTTCATTTGATGTAGAACATTATCAGATCCACGCTTCCAGAAGCCATCCCAAGTTATTAGGAAGCCTGAATCATGGGTGGGTACCCCCATATTAATGAATTCTACTTTATCCAGCTTTGTATTCGGTCCCCCTGGTCAAATATAACAACATACACTCCTTCACAGGTTCCTCCCAGTTTCAGCTACTACCTGGTAGCCGGATCCTGCAATTCCTTTGGCATGTGGGCTATTTTTCCCCCAAAGCAGAGCTTGTACTTTCCTGCTCAGGCTGTGCTGAAACCTGACTTTGGTCTTTAGCCAGGAGGTAATGAAAGATGTTGGGGGCATATCTTGAGGAAAACAAGAATCATCTTGAAAGGCACCTGCTTCAGATTAGGTTATTGTATGTTCCCCCCAGGCAAGCAGAGACTCTTTTTCTCTGGCAAGTGGTTAGGGGCTATTTCTGCCGGCCTGGAGAGTTCAGAGGAATTTAAGAGCTCGAAATTCTTAGTCTTGTCTACCTAACTATCTCCACTTCAGGTCTCTGGATCCCATTCTTTTCTTGGAATCTCTGCTATATAATCAGATTCCAGGCCTGATTTCCAGCAAAGTCTGACCTGCAGTTGCCCTGAGCTGCAACAAAGGCACTCTGACTCTCAGAGCATGACTTAAGTTGTCACTTAAGTGCCTTAACACTGTATACATATTGGCAAGACTTCCAGTGCCTTCAAAAGAAGACACACCGCAATCCCTTTAATTAATATTTCCCCCCATACTGACTAAGCACAATAGCTGTTTGATCTCCCCATACCTGGCTCTCTACCTGCACCTCACCACAATTAAACCATGAGTGAAATCACTGCATACAAAGATTATTACCACCCTACCTACCACCACAATTGGCTCCCTATTGCTTTCAGACAGTGGACGATTCACCTCTAAAATCCCATCCTGAGGGTCCACTTTTTACAGCTCACTCCTACTGTGTAAGCCTAGGTATCCAGTTATCTGGGTTCCATAGATAACAGAATTTGAGCCACAGCTTAAGTGCTAGTGTTTACTTGGTAGTGCAATTTCCATGAAGCAAGAATGAGAGAAAAGGGAAGTGAGACAGGGATTGTGATGGTTAATTTTATGTGTCCACTTGACAGGGCTCAGGGATGCCCAGATAGCTAGTAAAACATAATTTCTGGGTGTGCCTGTGAAGGTGTTTCTGAAAAATATTAGCATTTGAATCAGTGGACTGAGTCAAGAAGATCACCCTCACCAGTGTGGGTGGGCATCAACCAGGTCATTGAGGACCTGAACAGAACAAAAAGGCAAAGGAAGGGTCAATTTGCTCCCTCTGGTTGAGCTAGGACGCCCATTTTCTCCTGCTTCAGACATTGGCACTCCTGATTCTCAGGTCCTTGGTCTCAGACTGGAACTTATACCACTGGCAACACTAGTTCATAGGCTTTTGGACTCAAACTGAATTATGCCATTGGCTTTCCTGGTTCTCCAGTTTGCAGGTGGCAGATGATGGTACTTCTCAGCCTCCATCATCACTTCAATCAATGTGTTGTAATAAATATATACATTATATATATATAATCTCCTATTGGTTCTGTATCTCTGGTGAACCCTGACTAACACAGATATGGGTACCAAGGCATGTTATTGCTGTATAAATATCTCAAACTGTGGAAGTGGTTTTGAAACTGGGTAATGAGTAGAAGCCAGAAGAATTTTGTGGTACATGCTAGAAAAAGCCTACATTGCCGAGAACAACTATTAAGAGAAATTTTATGAGGGTTCAGAAAGAAAAGAGAAGACCTGTAGAGAAAGCCTCAATCCTCTTAGAGAACACCCAGGTCATCCTGAACAGACTGTCGGTAGAAACATGACCATATGGTAGTTAAGGCAATTTTGATGAGGTCCCAGATGGAAATGAGGGACATGTTATTGGCTAATGGAAGAAAGGCCATTCTTTGTTATAAATTGGCAAAGAATTTGGCTGAATGGTGTTCATATTCTAGTGTTTTGTGGAAGATAAAACTTGCAAACAATGAAACTGGATATTTCACTGAAGCTATTTCTAAGCAAAGTGTTGAAGATGTGGCTTGGCTCCTCCTGATGTGAGAAGAGAGAAATGACTTAAGGGCAGAAATGTTGAGTAAAAAGGAAGCAAAATTTAAAGATTTGGAAAACTTTATTCATATTGTAAAAAGTGAGAACTGAGTGTTTGGAAGAGAACACTTCGATTGTGGCCAAGGTACCGTTTGATAAACAGATGAGTATGGATCAGCCATTTCAACAGACATCATTAGTTATTGTTCAGAACAAGGGAAGAATGACCCCAAAGGCAATTCAGAGATCTCCCAGGCTTGTGCTGCAATCACAGAGTGCAAGGTCCCAGGGGCAGAGCAGTTTCAAAGGAGGGATACACAGTCTCCTCAATTGCCCCAGGTGCAGCTCCACATGGAAACAACTGGCTGCCTCTCCAGAGGGGCAGGCCGCAAAATTTGATGACATCTGTACAGCACCATCCCTGCCAGAGTGTAGCAAGCACAGGCCCAGGACACATGGCTGCCTCCATGTAGATTTCAAAGAACTAGGCTGCCCAGAAGAGCCCCACGCTCAGGACCCCAGTCCATAAGAGGTGCCTGTCTAGGGCAGAGAACCACCATGGGGTCAGGGGGTGCGGGGGGTAGTGAAGGGGCACATGCCAAGAGCCACTGTGGGGCTGTTCCACTAAGCCACAGAGGTGATACTGCCACCCCAGTAGGCTTGGAAGGCAGAACATGGAGTCAAAGAGGGTTACTCTTAAGCCTTAAGTTTTAATGTTGTTTGCCCTATTAGATTTTGGACTTACCTGGGACCTATCACTCCTTTCTTGCTGCTTATTTCTCCCTTTTGGAATGGCAATGTCTATCTTTTGCCTGTTCCATCATTGTATTTTGAAAGCTCATAACTTATTTGGTTTCATAGGTTCAAAGCTGGAGAGGAATTTTGCCTCAGGATGAATTATACCTCCAGTCTCACTCATATCCAGTTTAGATGATATTTAGATGAGACTTTGGACTTTAGACTTTAAAGCTGATGTTGGAATGAGTTAAGACTTTAGGGGCTGTTAGAACAAAATGAATGTATTTGACACATTCATTTGAATGTATTTGCCAAATACAAAATAAATTGATTTGGCACATAAGAAGAACATGAATTTGGGGGTGGGGTGGGGGCCAGGGTTACAATGTTATAGAATGAGTGTTGCCTCCACCCCACCACCACCATCAAAACTCATATGTTAAATCCTAATGCCTAATGTGATGGTATTTGGAGGTGGGGACTTTGAGAGGTGATTAGGTCATGAGGGCAGAGCCCTCATGAATAGGATTAATGCCCTTATTAAGAGACTCCAGAGCATTCTCTGGACCGTTTTGCCATGTAAGGACACAGCAAGAAGACGGCCACTCATAAACCAGGAAGTGGGTTCTCACCAGACACCAAATCTGCCGGTGCCTTGATTTTGAACTTCCCAGCCTCCAGAACTGTGAGAAATAAATTTCTGTTAGTTAAGCCACCCAGTCTATGGTAATTTTGTTATAGCAGCCTGAAAGCACTAAGACAGGGACTGATGGAAAGGAAATACAATGCTGGCCCAAATGCCCCATAAAGAAACATATAACCAGTTACTTAGCCATGTGGGATATTTCCCAGCAGGCTATATAGACTTTTATATACCAAATCTAGGAGTAGTCTATAATAAGGAAAGACAGAAAACGTACCTGCTGTCTTCTTCCTGTCCTCTCTATCTCATTGGTCAAGATTCACCTCTGTACTTCCAGGTTGGATCACCTAACCCCTTAGGTAGCTATTGAGGATGCCAAATCTCATACCTTGTGATACAGTGCTTCATCCTTGTTCAAAAGTGGTAGAAGGAGCGAGAAACTCCAGATGGTGGTCTCAGGTGGTGGAATCCAGCAGGCCAGCATGGAGTCAGTCACTACAGCAGCCGCTGGAACGTAACAAATGGTTAAGGACCCAGTAGACAAGTGAAGACAAGGAAATCCAAGGCAGTGCATATGGTGTGTCTTTACACACAAGCCCTCTTGGATACTAATGCAAGCAATGCCCTACAGAAGGCAGAGTAGCAGAATCGAGAGCGCTACATTCCCAACACTGTGGAACTCTGATACTAGTCCTGGACCACTCACACCCAGATTATCATGTCAGAGAAAAATAAACTTCAATCTTCTTTAAAGTACTGTTATTGAGGATCTTTGTAAGAGGAGTCAAACCTATATTCTCACTAATATACCGTATGTCTCAGAAATTTCATTAATTTGTATCAGTTTTAGATAGTCATGCACACATATGCATAAAGACCCACGTGCATATGTACAGCAGATGTTCATTGCTAAGATTAAATGATTATATTAGCAAAACATTAGAAACAACCTAAATGTACATCAATAGAGTAATATGTAGATAAACAAATAATTTATCTATATTATTAAATACTAGTCAACATCCTAAAAGAATAGATCTTTCTGTTTTGACATGAAAATATTTTAATACGTTTTTAGTTAAAAAAAGAAATTTTAGAATGATGTGAACAGTTTGTTAACACTTATCTGTAAGAAGGTACCACAAAATGATACTATAACATTTGTATTTATACTTATGTATATATCACGAGAGAGACACGAAAGAGGAGATAAGTGTGTTCAGAAGCTCTGAAAGAACACTCAATAAATTGTTAACACTGGCTACATCTGGAAGGGAACTAGAATTGGGAACGGGATCAAATGAGATTTTAGACTTGTCTGTACTTTTTGAAAATTTTTAACAAAGAAAAGGCCTTTATTATTTATGTAATTAAAAGTTAATTTTAAAATGTAAATATAAAATTATTAAGTTTGTTATCCTGGAAAGATGTGATTACAAGGATCTTTGTTCTGTGTTCTTTTCTGTACATTTCAGTTTCTCCACAGTGAACAAGTATTATTTTCAATGTTAAAAATATATATGTATATATATATTTTTTTACCAAAAGCGTGAAGATATATACACGTAACAACAATACTACAAACTAAAAATAAAACTCCATACTCCTTAACTCAACAGAATTTCCACTAACTGCATCAGTTTGGGGGAAGTATTTAGAAACACATTCTTGGACTACATACATACTATTTGCTTCATTTACTGAATCTCAAAACGGCAGAAAATGTTTTTGATTCATTCGTGCATTTTTAAGACTGAACTCCAAGAGTAGAGGTCTATATGGAACCCCAAAATAGGCATATTTTCTTTAACTACATGTCCTGCTTCTCCTGGCCATTCCCCCCACCATCAACTTTCTTCTTTAAACATGAATGCAAAGACTATGACTCCTGGTTTACTACATGGCAGGAGGTAAAGAGAAATATGCAGAGACATAGCAATTGATCAGTTGGAATGCTGACTCCCCTAAGGAAAAGCTTAAGCAGAGATTGGAAGAACACTGAGAGGAGACTTTTCTCAGGATGTAGTCTACCATATAATGTGCTGTTTCAAGAAAAATTGAAATTTTATCTGACTCTCTGGATTAGTCATAAAACCCCAGTCTACTGGTTCCCAAAGTTTTTTTTTTTTTTTTTTTTGGCCATAATTCATAGCAAGAAATGCAAAGAGCATCATGACCATACTGTCAGTTTGATTCTTGTCAGAAGACTGAATTTTAAATGCCTTTGGCTTTATCTGTTACAGAGTTGAGATGAAAACTCAACTATGCAAAGTCCCCGAGTTTCATACTATTTCATTTTTCCTTGCTTGAAAACCAGTTTCTCTTCTGAGTTCATATCTTTCTTGTAGTACCTTGTCAAATACAATCAAAATAAACCAACACATGCTTTTTGTGTTGGTTTCATCTGAAGCCCCAAGTTTATTCAGTGCATTGTATGCTACCAACTTATTGCCAATAACAGTTCTACTAAATGTTTCATCACTAAATAACATGAGTCACCATCTTTCTGGGCTACAACATCAGTTTCCTTGCTGCCCACTATCTGGCTCTGTAGCCAGTGCAACATTTCAAATTGTTGTAGCAATACCCTAATGCCAATGATAAAACTCTCTTAGTCTCATTAGACCAAATTATGCTGGGGTAACAACAATCCCGTATCTCAATGGTTTACAAGAACAGAATTTTATTCCTTGCTCATATTTATGAATAATGTGGTTCAGCTGAGTCTATGCTTCATGCACTGTCTTCATTTGGGGACAAAGGCTGAAGGATCAAGCCATATCTGAGACACTACAAGTCTCAGGGCAGAGGAGAGAAAACGATGGAGGAACCATTCATTGGCTCCTAAAGCTTCTCTCCTCTGAAATGGCAACAATCATTTCCACTCACATTTCATTTTCTAAAGCACTTGCTATGCCTCCTGCTTGTTTGATGTCATCATCAAAAATTCTACTTTTCAATTTTCATATGAAGGGGCTTCACCAAATTTTCCTCTGGTATGAAAACTTTGACTTTTACTGCATTTTATGAAATGAACTTGAAGGAAAATGCAAGCAATTTTTATCTGTTCAATTTTCATTATCATTATAGTACTCTTTGCCAATACTTCTCTCCTTTCAGTAGTCCAAAAAAAAAAGGTGTTTTTTCCTCCCAAATTTGCATGATTATTTTTAAGTGTTGTTGAAAGAGTGGTTTCAAGTAGTTATTACTCAGGGGTTTTTTTCCGTTTGTTTGTTTGTTTTGTTTTTTAACAAAAAAAACACACCAAGTTTTAATTATTAAACTCATATAATAAATAAATTCATATACATATCTTAGACTTTTTAGATTGACAGCTGGTGCTTGTGGTTGATTTCTTCATTGTGGTTGCCGTAGTGTTGTCACCAAATTCACTGTCAAGGTCATTGTGTGAGTAGTCACAGGGAGTATAGGACAGTCGTTAGAGATATGGGCTCCAGAGTCAGACTGCCTGGCTCAATCACCCGTTTGTTGTGTGATCTTGGAAAACTCATTGAATCTCTCTGTGCATCAGTTTTCTCATCTGTAAAATGGAGTTAATAAAAACAGTAAGTCCTTCATAGGGTTGTTGTAAGAATTAAATGATTTAAAACTAATGAAGTGCCTAGATTGTGAGTCATTAAGTTTTGGGGTACTAATATAAAAGACCAGTAAGAGGACAACCTCACTTTTTCAATAGATTTGTTTTGGAGACCCTATAAACTCACCGAGAAATCTTACAGTTCTGTTTATGCACTTGTTGCCAGGAATGGGTTCTGGGTATCATTGCAGAAAAGAATTCAAGGATACATGGAATTAGCCAAGCAAGCAGTGAATTTATTAAAGGACAGTACACTCTCAAGAACAGAGAGTGGATAGCCCTGGAGAAGAGCAACTGCTCAGAACAGCAAAGAGGCTTAGGAGTTTATTACTTCTAAAATGAGGGTGCAAAATACCAAGATTTAGGGGTGGCATCATAGGTGTTTCTGGACAGGTCCTCACTGACCACCCCTTCAGTTCCGGAGGAGGGATTTTTGTCCTTATTTGGCTCTTGTTGGAACTATCATGGTGGCCCAGGGGGTGGAGATTTTCCCTAATCACAATGCTAACAATATTATAATCTATTATAATTAACTAAAGTTCACCTCGAGGGGCAAGATAGAGTCCTGGATCTGCTATCAACCACAGAAACCTAGTTCTGGCCAGTCTGGTGACTGCACTTTTTCTTAAGGATGATCTCATCTTTTCCCTCCTTTGTTTCCCCTCACTTCCTCCTTCCCTTTCTCCTTTTCTCTCCCTGTGGCCCTTTTTTTTCTGCCTATGGTAACATACTGAAGCACATTTTCAATTCTCATCTCAATAACAAACCCTCTTAAAGCATCACGAGTGCAACGCTAAAATTATCAGGTTCCCTGTCAACAAAAGTTCTGTTTTTTTTCCAGTTCCTCACCACAAATGAATTTTTTTCAACTCTCTGGGTTTTATACACAGACACACACACACACACACACACACACACACACACACACAAGAAAGTGGTTTTATCTTCTGGTTTTGCTTGCACTTAAGTGTGGCAAGACTTTTAAAAGCCCCAAACTTCAAAACACCGTTTCCCAAAATAGCTTCATGTAATTTAATTTCTTAGAAAATGGCTGGCAAACTTTTCTGTTAAGGACAGATAGTAAATATGTTAGGTTTTTCAAGTCATAGCTCTCTATTGCCACTGCTTAACTCTGCCATTGTAGCTCAAAAGTAGTTATAGACAATAATAAATAAATCAGTATGACTATGTTCCAATAAAACTTTATTTACAAAAATAGGCAGGTCTGCAGGACATAGTTAGCCAACCCCATATTAGCTGTTATTCCCTATTAACCTCATGACTTTGAGTGTCTCTAGTATATAGCAACATAGCCATGGCGAGAGGACAAACTCAGTTTGTGCTGCAATAAACTACAGAAAATCACACAGTACGTGCAGTATACAGGTACATAGAAAGCAGAGCAAAAACAGATGAGAAGCATCTGTAAGTGAGAAGCAGGTGATACTTCAGTTCCCCAAGGTGATCATTTAGCAGCAAACACAAATTAAAACAAGCACAAGTTTAATTTTCTGCCTCAGAATAACTTATATATATACACACATATATTCATCTCAACTATCAATTAACCAGCCAGAGACACACACATCTCTAGGGCAGTTCTTAAAACTCTGTGCCCCAAATATTATCATCAGTCCACTGAAATAATGCATTCTTATTTCCAGGACTCACTGGTGAATTCTTCCTCTTATCCAGAATTCTCTTTTTTGTATGTCTATATTTTAAAAATAAACAGAAACTATGTGTGTTATTAAGAAACTATGTGTGTTATGTTTTCCCAATATTTTCAGGCTCTTTGATCTGCTGGTTCTACTTCTAAAGTTGACAGATACTTTTGAGTTAATAAATTATATATCAGTCTCTAACTACTTAACTATGATTCCATTAAGCCGTAAGGATCAATCACAATGGGCCTGAAGCAGGGCTCTGATTGAAATGAAAAGTTAAGCCAGATACAGTGAAGAATCACTAGAACTTGATAGTGAGGCCAGGTGTGCGTGCGTGTGTGTGTATCTGTGTTGATTGTTGTATCCCAAGTATTCAGAACAATATCTAACATTTAGCACTTACTCCACAAACGCCCATTCAATGAATGAACAAATGAATGAACAAAAATGGATGACAAATGTGGAGGGTAAAGGAAGATGAAGAATTGAAAATGAATCCAAGTTTTGACACCTGAGCAACTGAAAGACTCCTAATAATGTTACTATTCAAAATAAAGGCTATAAGAGATTACTTGAGGAGCTCACTATACAACAGTCAGGTGGATAACCAATGCACTTAAACCTCTTTTACTCCAAAAAATGTTCCCCAGGCATCCAGCGGTCTTGTTTGTATTATGTGATCTCACCACCAGCCACAGTTGATTGGACCAGGGATGAACATTTGACCTAGCTAGGCCAATCAGATCCTTTCTCCTGGGATATATGATACTGAACTTCTGCTGAGCATGGTAGAACTAAATGCAAAGATACCCAAGTCAGCCAAGAGCTTGGAGAAGCAGAGAAAACTAGTCTGAAAAGACAGAGGGAAGCTGTCTCGTGAAAAAAGCAAAGGCAGAAGCTGAAGGTAGAGTATTGCCTATGTTAATGAGAATTTTCTAGTGTTGCTTCTATTCCCTCCCCGAGGCCCCGTTGCCTTCATGTCATTTTTTCTGGATAGCCTCATAATAAATTCACGTTGAGAGAAGGGCGAGTAACCAGATTTGTTTTCTGATGTTCTGAGCCAAAAATCATTAACTACACAGGAAGGTGGGTAGATGACGGATACATTTTTTGATGTATTAATCGGAGTTTACTTTCCTTTTTCAGAAATATTGGTACCTCATTGGCCATAGCTTTCCTACACTCTTCATTATGTATTCAGTACACTTCCAGGTCTTTTTTCTTCCTGTCCTTTTAGAAAATATCTTACAACATAGGTGCATTCTTACTACCTTCACCTCAGGAAAGAAAGTATCCTTACTTCCCAAATCTCTGAGCAACTTATGATATCCATCCCTTTATAGTAAATGGTCCTGAAACAAGAAAGTCTTTCAAGAGCAATTTGATCATCAGAGACAAACACCATTAATAGAGGGTTTTTCTCTGTTCACATGTCCACAAGGCATGATATTATTCTCTTAGAAAATGAGAAAAAATGGGATAGAAGACATAGAAAGAGCAGGGAAATTGGAGCTACAGGATATTGTACAGGCAATGAAATGCATGTCATTTTCTAATCGTTTTATGGCTTCAACACCTCTTCACAACACCTTGAAAAAAGTCTGCAAATTTCAAACCTCATTTTTGCAAATTGATTTCTTGATGTCACTAGGCTCCACACGCTTACAGCCCACGCTTTTTCAGTTGCTAAGTGCACTGGATTGTCATAGTATGTTCCAGAGGCTCCAGATTTCTCTCAAATGCAAAAGATGTGCTTCTAATTAGAAGCAAAGTTGTTGTCTTTCAAATACAATATTCTCTAAAAACAAAGAAACAATACCCATTAGAGTTTAACCAGTTCAAATTAAAACTGATTTCCCAAAGCAAAGCTCATAAGCTCTAAACTTAAATATTATTTTATAACTTGGAACTCAATGACATGTAGATGAGTTTTGCATTATTAGCTTCACTTCATTACAAATGAAAATCATAACATTCCACTAAAAATATTTATTCCTAACATGCATTGATAACTACTATTGAGGAGATTGGTAAGTACATGCATTGATAACTACTACTGAGGAGATACATTTCAAAAGACTGAGTTTTCTAAGTCAATAATATAAACAATGTTTTAGGCAAATGTTTAAGACTGATAAAAAGAAGGGGGAAAACTCTGGCAAGAAATAAGTAAGAACATTTCAATGTAATGGGTATATATATATAAATTTAACACATATCTATTGAGTGAAAGCACAATAACAGAGTAGGGACCAAGGAGATATAAAATGAAGTCCATAGACCTGAAGGGTTTAGGGACTAATAGTAAAAGCTATTCATTCATTCATTCATCTGACAAATTTTTATCAAGTGTTTGCCATAAATGAGATACTGCACTCGGTACTAAATCTTAATGATTGCACTGTAACATTGGACATTGGATCACTTCAACATACGTCATCAAATTTAAATTTTTATTTTAAGATTTTATTATGTTACAGGGAATACATTTTTTTTTTTTTAAAGATCAAACCATACAGAAACAAAAAGTGAAAGACTCTCTGTAACTATCACCACTAGGTGGGGTAACCACTATTACATTATATGGTATCTTTTCACACTTCTTAAAACAAGCACATGCAAGGTGTGATCCAACAATATGGTAAATGTTTAAATTAAAAAATTTATTACAGTAAAAGGCATACTGCCATTAATCCCCCTCAGAACAGTCCCCCTCGCTTCGAACACACTTATTCCATCATTCTTGCCACTTTCTAAAGTAGTTCTGGAAGTCCTCTTTCGTGGGTATCTTTAGTTGCACTGTCATGGCTGCCTCGATGTCCTGAATCATTTTGACTTTGGGGAAGAACCAGAAGTTGCAAGGTGAATAAGGTAGATGAAGACACACTGTAATGTTTTTATTTGACAGAAATTGCCATATACCAGAAATGATGTGTGACATGGAACATTGTAAAGATGAAAGATGATTTATGGCATACTTTAAAACACACCTTCTCTCAACCGTAGCTCACACCCTACTGACTGTACTGAACAGCTTGAAACTTGTCACACACTGTTACTAAGGTTTGTTGTGCTGTTTCCTGTACTGAAGATCTCTGCCTTTCCTTTGGATAGCACTAGGCAGCAGCATTCACTATATTTTGTGATCACAACAGAAAGGCTCTGTGTCACACATTGCTTCTGGTATGGCTATTTCTATCAAATAAAAACATTACAGTGTGTCCTCATCTATCTTATTCACCAGATCTTGTACTGTGAGACTTCTGGCTCTTCCCCAAAGTCAAAATTACCATGAAAGGTAAACATTTTGAATCGATTCAGGATATCAAGGCAGCCATGGCAGCCCAACTGAAGACACACACAAAAGAGGACTTCCAGAACTGCTTCAGAAAGTGGCAAGGATGATGGGATAAGTGTGTTCCAAACAAGGGAGAGTATTTTTGGGGGGGATTAATGGCAATGTGCCTTTTACTGTAATAAATGTTTTTATTTAAACATTCACTATATTTTTCAATCACACCTCATGCAGGTACAAATACCTCTTTTAAAACAAAAATGATATCATACTATACACAGTCAGTAGAGCATATTGTTTGAGAGCATGGGTTTTACATTATACCACCTTGATTCAAATCCTAGCTCTACCATTTAATTAAGTTACCTTTCGTAAGTTACTGTACATCTCAATGCCAAAATTTTCTATCTTTAAAATAGAAATTATATTACTACATACCTCATAGACTTCTTGTGAAAATTAGTACTCATAATCACTTAAAACACAGCTTGACACATTCTAATAAATTCAATAAATTAAGCTATTGTTATGCAATTTGTGTTGTATCTCGATTATATTGTGCTACTCAAGATTACTTTGTAGACTTCCTTCTTCCATCTCATTTTTTTCAAAGACCATGGTATGGATTTATTACAATTCATGTAATACATTCTCCTGTTACTATACATACAGATTGCTCCAATGTCTTCACAAAGAATGCTACAAATATCTCTGTGCCTATACTTGAATACATCTGAAGAGCAAATGTTACATCTATCTAAGGCCACTGAACTAGTTCTCAACACTAGAAGCAAACAAATACAATTTTCAGGTCAAAGTGATGGGGAACCCAGTATGCCTTCTTCACAGTCATTGTTCCTATCCAAGAACTCCAAGGACTTAACTGGAGGTTAGAGCCACAGAATGGAAGATGCCTGGCTTCCAGAATGATCCTAAAAAGTCAACCTGACCAGGAAATCTTGCACTGACTGTGAGTTATAAATAAATCATTTATTGTAGTAACCCACAAAGGTTTGGGGGTTTATCTATCACATTCGCTAATATACAGATGATGTATTTCAAATGGCATTTAAAAAAAAATTCAATTAGGATTTTGATTTGGATCACATGTTCATTTGTACAGAGGCCAGAATGAAGTGAGAGTGAGCCAGGTGGATATCTCGGGGTGGGTGGTGATTATTCCAGTAAGAAGGAATAGCAAGGATAAAGGCTGAAGGCCCAAAATGAAATAGCACCTTTTCAACGACAAGAATACCAGTATGGCAGGAGCTGACTGGGTGTGGGAATATGGAGGTCAAAGACCCAAACTGTGAACAAGTAACCACCATTAATGATAGGTAACTTCAGACCAGTGCATATGCTCTGAAAATCAGGTAATAAACAACAGCTTCACTCTGCTTCTGAAGGTTGACAAGTCAATGACAGCTTCTGGTTTATGGAAACCAGCCAATCAGTGATAAAACCCATAGTTCTTAATGTCAGCCAGTCAATGACAGGTCTACCCTTCTAGACAGCAGCCAATCATCAAGTGCCTCAAAGTCAGTGAGTCAACGTCAGCCTTATTCCAGTGACCACCTAAAAATCTGTCAATCCCTAAACGCCCTTGCTTCTAAAAGCCCACCAAACCCTGAATGGCAGGCTTCCTAAAACCTTATATAAGATCATATTTGGCTTTGTTTGGGGAGACTGTGCCTCATGAGCACAGCTCTTCCATGCAGGCAAACTGGAAGTTCACTTTTTTTACATTATATAGTTCAATTTATTGTTAGTCCATTAATTCTCAAATTTTTCAACAGTTCAACCCCTGTTCACATGAGCTGGACTTGTGAGTGACAGACACATGGATGCTACTGTGAGAGTATCAAATTCAGTCTTTTTTAATTCTGGGAGTGGTTGTCATTATCTGATATTTATTGGTGTATATTTGAACTCAAAGTGTCAAAACCCAGCTGTTAATTTTGTGATAAATTTTCTAAAAGTGGACTTTTATTAACAAGGAAAATCATTTTGAAGCTCTCAGCATGCAATTGTTTACTGGGTATCAAAAATGATGCAAAGTCCGATATAAGTCAGTATATACTAACAGCTAAGCATATGAGATTTTTCATTTACTCGACTATTACCAAAGAAAGTGATAAAATGACAGTTTTTTATTAAGAGAAATTCAGATGAAGAAGATAAAATAATAGTAGCAGGAGTTGTAATAACCTTCCACTCCATATACCAGCCTCAATCTTTCAGTTCAAATGATCTAGCTAACGTAACCCATTGCTCATAAGAACTTGTTGAATGTGTTAAAAAATAAAAGAAAAAGAACTGATAAAATAGTTATCCCTTTAAGTGTAAAGCTTATTCATAAATGTAATAACATTACTTATGGACAGGAAAACAAATTCCAACTTAAAGGGGATAATTATTATGGCACTTGTCATGATAATTTCATCCCTGGAAGAATTCTAGTCTTTCACATGGATGTTACTAAATACTCTTCCAACATGGCAGCAAGTGTCATCATAAAGAAGGAATAAAAATTGATGACAATACTCTTTATCAGTAGACAACATTTTTAAAAGTTATTGATCAAGAGATCACAGCATAATCCTGTGGTAGAATGGGAAAGCAAGTTATGCCTGAAACATGGTATTATGTGCTTTAACAAATCAATTTAAAGAGCAAATCTCAAAGGTATTAACTTTGTGTCAGTATATGTTCAGTATACTGGCTCATATTATTAATGTTGAATATATTTTCTCATTAATAAATGTTCAATGGACAAAAGAATGAAATGAGTTGTTCACTGTAGAAACTTTGTTATGTATATGGAATAGAGACTGTAGGTGCAAAAAATTTTATAATCAAATTCCTCATAAGAAAGTATTATTAAGGAGAGCCAAATGAAATATACTTGAAGGAAGAAGTATGAAATTTAGATACTTAGAGAATTTATTTCAGATTAACAACAAGTAATTTTTAGCACAAGTATCCCCCATGGATTATTTTTCTTTCATTCAATGTACATAGACATAGGCAATTAGAAATAACTAAAATTTAACAGCATGTCCTTTATTTTTATTTGCTCATTCTGGCAACCCTAAGGGAGGGGCAATTCTTTTTTTAATTTCCCAGAACTTAAATTGCTTCTTTTAAAAATAGCAGCCTATTCTTGTGTTATAAGGTATAATAAATTTGTATGGATCTTTCTGCTTCCTGTATTAATTCAGCTGTTTCATAGGAAATTTCCTTTGTTTCTACAGTGTGGTGTCATTCTTTCATGCTGTTTGTTTTCCTCAAATGTTTGGGAACTCATCTATTCATACTTATAATTTCAGGTTTAAATTGACCTCTTTAGGCAGCTGGAGTGTTTGAGTTCATGCAATTCCTTGTTTTTTTGGCAATCTATACAATTCTTGAGCAGGGAAGAAAGACTCTGTGGCCAAGTGGGCTTTCCTTTAGGGAGCATAGGCAACTTGCTTTCTGGATGCAGGTGCTCTCCTTCCCTTATAACCAAGGGAAATACTGTCCTGGTTTGCCTGGATAGTCATAGGTTACACTTCTTATCCTGGCATAATTATTAATAGTGCTTGCTTTTACTCAAAAGTGTCCCAGTTTAGACCACAAATTATATTTCATTCTTCTTATGGCAGATGGAAGTTAGCTGGGATATTGTCCCATTTCTCTCTCTGGCCCCAGCACCACCTTGGGCGTGTCTGGTGGCAAATATCCCAGTTAATTTAAAGAACATAACTCATAGCTTTAAACTGGGGGCAAATGCTACAGCAGCCACTTGGAGAATAAGACTGATACAGTTACTCCACAGCACTGTAATTAATTACTTTACTGGCTGTCCTCCTCTGCCCTTATTTCTTAGCATCTTAGGTTTCTTTTTCAGGGATCACCGGAGCTGTTATCTTTCACCTAAATAGGATTATAGGTTTTTTATTCCTGGTGGATGTTATCATCCATGGCTAACCCCATCTGCTTTACTACTTAATATTAAACCTATAATAGCACCTATAATAATAATTATAGGTGAGGTGTGAATACTTATTATGTGAGACCCTGTTCAAAGCACTTTACTTGTATTGACCTTCACAGAAACACTATTATTTCCATTTTCCAGATATGGAAACTGAGGCATAGAGAGGGCAAGTATTTTACCCACGGGCTGGAAGACCTAAAGAGAGTAAGCAAGTTACCAAGAAACTACCCCACCTGAGTTGCTCATGTGAAGCCACAGCCTCCTTCCTGGCTTTCGAGAGCTTGTTGGGGTTTTGCACTTCTGTATTAGTTCTGTCATTTCTGTGGGCTTTTTGAGAGGAAAGAGAGGTTAATGCCTGAGGTCAATTAACTATTTTGAACTAGAACCTTATCAAACTGTTTTTTGCAAACTCAGATGTCCTGTCATACTGAAGAAGGGCTTCTGGTCTAAATTATTATTTGCTGTCATGCCATCAGTCTAAAGCTTCTATTAGCCAACCCTTACTAATATGCATAAACATTCATACACTGCTTCCTACTGCCTTACCAATCTATAAAGCTGAATGAAGATCTGGTATAAAAACAGGTAATAGTGCCATGGAAATTTCCCCACAGCCCCTGGAACTCCACTGGAGGTACTTTATGGGCCACCGGGGGGTCATAATAGGGCAGCCCTTTGCAGTATATAACCCCAAATCATATTATTTTAAATGAGAAAGGGACAGTAACAACTAAGCCCAATCCCATTATTTTGCAAATAAGAAAATGAATTCCGAAGAGATCAAGTGATTTACCAGTCATCTCACAGCTAATTAGTATAATTAGGGATAAGGCCAGCATTACCTCAGAGTTCTTTTCATTCTGTCTTACTGCTTCTCTATTTGGTTGCTTTGGGAACAGAAAGAGAAAATCATTAAAATTACATTATTGTATGTCTTGAAATGGTTACTTTGTGCAGGTTTGATCTAACTGTTCTGGACCCATGCTTTTGTGAAAATTACTATCTCAATTTTAACGGAAACCTTTACCTTTAAAATTTGATCGCCATATCTGTCATGGTTCCTTACAACATTTTTCTGACTTTTCTGTGATATTCATGCTGGTACAGTAAACCATGCTACTTTTTACCCCCAGAATAGCATTGACTCATATTGGTTCAAATATGTTAACATTTTCATCTGAACTGACTCACTTGCCAAGAGCAACAAGCTTTTATGCCAGTTCATGGCATAATTCACATCACCCCTGTGAATTATGGCTAAAATAAAGAAATATTACTCTACTTTAAGGCTAATGATCTTTGCAAAGTGAAAGTTTTCTTTTCCTTTTCCTTTTCTTTTTCTTTTTCTTATTCTTGATAGCAATTGGCTTCCTGGTCCATAGATAATGTTCTAGAAATTGCAACATTGGAAATGTTAAAAAGGGCGAGGTTGGGGGGAGGATGGGGCTTGAGGTAAAGGAAAGGAGGGAGAATTAAGAGATATTTAATAATTTATCAAGAGATGAATATTTCACATTCTAAAAAATAAAAATGACTTTCTTGTCCGAGACCATAAGGAGATTTTGTAGAAGGAAAAAAGGGACAAAAGGTAAAAATAAGATAAGTTTTTATTATTTGTTATAGGGAAGAAATAGCTACTGGTATGCAATATCTGTTTAGAAGCATATTAAGAACTAAGTTCTAAAATGTCTGTTGTTCATAAGCCATAAATTCAAGGTAAGAAGCAATTAATTCTTGTCCATAATATCTCTGTTTCTCTCCTTGACTGTTTCCAGCAAAGAAAGCAACAGAGCCAAAAAATCTGCTAACACTATCCACAGCGTCCTGGACATCGAGGTTACCCATAATTCCCTCAGCAGATACACATTCTCAGAATCAGCCAAACCCCTCAGTCCACCCCACCCCCAATCACCTAACCAGCCATTTATTTGCCTCTTGACACTGAAATCTCTAATTCCTCCTCTTCTGAAACACCAGAGTAACATCCCACCTGCACTCCTGTTAATCCTAGTTAAAACAGCATTGTTTCCTGTTTTATTTTTTTAATATTTCTTTTTGCTATCACAAATTATCTCATCATGTTTACATATTTCTCTGTCAGCCCATTTAGAGAAGATTTTGGCTATCTATTTTACTCAACATGCAACTCCAGTTTCTAGAACAATGCCTAGCACCTAGGAGGTACTTAAAAATATTTGTTGAATGAATAATTTATTTTGCTTCCTTGAAGCTTCAAAGCATCTTGGGTTCTGGAATATCCAAGCAGCTATCAACTCTCACACCTTGCCCATTTCAATCATCACTTGGAAATGTCCCAGCTCTGAAACTTTAAAACTCATGGAAATTCACTCCAATTGCTATTCCCTCTTCCTCTGGTACATTCTCTACTGCTTTATTTACAACAGCTCCAGACGCTCCAATTGTAACCCATATGTTCCACCAATTCTAAGGCTTTACCTCACTTCCTTCTATAACTGAGCTTAGTGAAAGAGTAGTTTACACCCACCAGCTGGATTTTACCATCTCCCACTCTGTCTCAATCCAGGCATTCTGATTTCCTACCACTCTACCAAAACTGTCTTTGCAAAGGTCACCACTCCTTGATCCCATCAGATTATAAAAACATTTTTAAAAAATCTAATACCAGATATTATGAGTATATGGGAAAACAGAAACTTTCTTACAGCTGGAGTAAAAATGGCATCATCATTTTGGAGAGCAATGGTAAAGTAGAAAACATGAATTACCAACATCACATTTCCCCTAGAGAAACTCTCTCATATTAGCACAAGAAGACATATATCCTCGTATGAATGTTGCATCATTGTTTGTAGTAGCAAAAAACTGGAAATCTCCTAAATGTTCACTGTGGTAGAGTGTACGTGTATGTGGTCCCCAAAATTCACCTTCCCCTTCCTCATCAGTAATTGAACAACCAAATTTTAGGCATGTGGCCACTCAGAATAAACATTTTTTTTCTGATCTCCTTTATAGCTGTGACAGTGTGATTAAGTTTTAGCCAATGGAGTATAAGCAAAATTGGGAAATGAAACATCTTCTCTTTCTTCCTTCTACTGTAGGAATGCATATGTGTCCACTAGAGGCAAAGCAGCCATTTTGAACTCTGAGGTGACCTGTGTATAAAGGTCCATGCATAAAGAAATAACAAGACAATGAGAGCCTGTGTCCCTGAACAAGTGGCATTCCATACCATGCCTGGAAAACTACCTATGGACTTACATACTCAAGAGAGAGAAAATTTGCTTATCTTTTTTAAGACCCTGTTATTTTGTTGTTGTTGGTTATCTTTAGCCAAGCTTAATCCTAACAATCGGAACAGTGTATTCATTAAATGGACTCCAGTGCAGCAATAAATAGGCAAACACACAAGAGAAATCTATCAACATGGATAAATCTCAAAACATAATATTGCAGAATATGTACTAAATAATATTATTTTTTTAAAGTTATAGATGTAAAATATATATATTGCCTATGGGTTTTTACATGCTTACATTAAAAATACAAAACATATGAAAATGATTCACAACAACTTCAAAATAGTGGTATCCTTAAAGCAGATACTTTTCTGATTCTACGTTGGTTAACAAACTACATTATTGATTATCTTATCAGCCATGATGGTCAAAGCCAAAACAATTAAGAGCCTCTTGATTTGTCCTGTCAAGAGCTTTCAAAGCTGATCTATCCACCCTTCCCTTATAAACCACTGCCACTGAAATAAAGCCCTGCTCTTCCGTATCTGAGTCACTCCTGAATAATGAGAGGTGAGACATGTTGTTTATGGGACATGACTTTGTGAAAACCAAGTGAAAGAGAATATCCTGCCAAGCTTTAATAGACCTGTAGTGGCAGAAATGGCCTTGGCTAATTGGCGATTGTGGACTAACCACAATTTATTCACATCTACCAATCCCTCAGTATATAGGAATATTGACTCTGTAAATTAATGTGAGTGAAACAAGAGCTGGCTGAGTTATTCTTTATATGTGGAGGAAATCTGAGCTTGAAAAATCAACCAGTTAGCCATTTTCAAGTTTCTAATAATGATGAAAATAATAACCACCATTTGTTGAGTACTTATATATATTTGTTTTCACCACAGCTCTATATTATAAATTTAGAAACTGAGAATTAGCAATATCTTGTGGTCACATAAGTACAAAGAGGTTAAACCTGGATTCTATTTAAAGAGCTGTCTGAAGCCAAAGTCTATATTCTTGAACATTGTACTAGACCATTTATCACCACTAATAGTATGTCTTTTCATGGTTCATCACATGTACAAGTAAAATAAATAGTTGATTACATTGTGCAATTAAAATGGTGATTACATTGTGCAGAGGCCATTGAAGGGTTTACCTGTCCCCAAACATCTCCACATTTCTGCAATGTTGCTACAATTTATGTCACTTCTGGGGTTAAATAATGTCCCCCAGAATATCAATCAGTAAACTCTGAGGAGACATTCTCATTAACTAACCCATAGGTTAATTTAACAAATTAAACTATAATTTAATAACAATTAATAAAACTAATATCCAAAGGAACGAGATATCTGTCATGCACTTTAATGGATGCTGTAAAAGTCTTTTAAGGAGGAAAAGTCATAACAGAGGGGCCTGGACAGTTAAATGATGCCATAAAGAATCTGGATGCCCTGTGGATGTGGTATCTCACTCTGAAATGGAATGTTTGAGTTTGAGGAAACCTTGAAGATTACCTATCACAATCTCCTTTATTGCATCCACCAAAATACACCCTTTACAAAAGAGGAAGGTTAGCCCAGAGAGAGACCTCCACTTGTTCATAGTCATATAGGTAGATTTTAACTGTGCTAAGACTAAATCATAAATTTTTAAATTCCAAGCTCATTTCTCTGTCAAAAATTAGGGAGAAAAATGCCAAAAAGACCGATATAGTGAGGAGATAAAGAAATAAATATTTGACCCAATGCATAATTTTAACCAGCATGAGCTGACACAGCCACCAACTGTCTTTATCCGGTTTTGGATGAGAGGAAGAAATAAGACAGGAGATGTAAGGAAATGGCTGGGTAGGTGCCAGGGACATTCTACCTCTGTTTGGGAAGAAAGCTATTGAAATCATGCTAGAGCTCTGATTTCTGCTTTCTCCTTCCTTCAGGCCCCACAGCTGGCCCGAGGAAGAAGAGTCAGCTTCAATAATGGGAGGAGACACTGCTGTAATAGAGCCAGAGGATTCATTTTATTGAGTTTCCAGCCCAGTCTATTTCCACCCTCCAACATCCCCATCAAGAGGAGTCCCAAGCTCTAGTGACAAGGAGTCCAATGTCAACCTGGACGGATCTCATCTTTGAGCCAAAGCCAAGTTTGCCGTGGTCCTAGTAATGACCTCTGGAGCCAAGCAGGTCAAATCCCTCCTCTACATGATAAACCTTCACATGTCTGACGATGCAAGTAGTAATAATAGCAAACACTTATGTATAGTGCTAACTATATTCTAGGCACTAATCGAAGTGCTTTACTTATATTAATTCATATAACTTTCACAACAACCCTAAATATTATTATCATTGGCCCCATAGAAAACCGAGGCACACAGGGGTTAAGAAACTTGCCCTGCTCTCACAGTTAGTATATATTCCAGCTAGGACTGGAGTCTATTCACTCAATCCCTGTGTTACATAAACTTTTCTTCCCTATTTTTTGTCTCCCCTTTCAGGTACTTCTCATATGACATGATTCTCTATCCCTTTCACCCTTTCTCTGACTCACATTCCAGTTGGTCAATGCTGCTTTTAAACAGTCAAAGACTGAGTTCATTGAGAAGCAGGCTCTGAGACAGAGTTTATAGCATGCAGGATGTTTATTAATGAGCGCCCTTGACATCAACACCTGAGGAAGGTGAACAGGGCAGAGAGAGTGGGGCAAAACAGACCTAAGGCATTTCCACAATTCTCATAGGCCTACTGAAGTATACAGAGGGTACCAAAAAACTGTATACACATTTTCATAAAGGAAAACTGCATTAAAATTGTAATACTCAATATATACCGATAACAATAGATGAATACAAGTCTTATTTGACTTCTGCAATTACAAGAGGTGCTCAAAATGGTTACCATCAGCGTCCAGACACTTCTGATTACAGCGAACTATTGCTTGAGCGACGTTGACCAAAGTGTCCACTTGTATACATTTTTTTGGCACTCCAGGTATATCTTAAAATATTCATAGGTTACTCTGAAATGTAAAGTAGTTTCAATTGACTAAATTTAAGGTAGGCTGAAAATTTGCCTCCATTAAATTAATCACATGCCTTATTTTTGTCCTAAATTTTAGCTAGGCAAGTTCATCTAGAAACAAGTTTCTGAATGATGATAATGGAAACCGTTTTACTGATTCAGGCTAATTAAACAAAAACTTCTGGGTATATCCCCCTCCTCACAGATATGATTTGTCTTTAAAAATAAAAGGTACATTGTTCTTGTAAGTGTTAAGAAAAAGTCTACAGATCCCCTGAAAAAATTCTTAGGCCCCTTACTTGTGTGCAAGTTCATTCATTTGTTTGTTAGTTTAATAATAGTATTGATGTTTGATCAACCAACTTGTTTTTCAGAGCTTCACAGTATTTTAGCAAGTCTGTAAAGTAATAGATAATTAGTCCCTAGGAAAAAAGGAGTAGCATGCTGCAGCCCCCGCAAATCTGTTACTTGTCAGATGCCTTTACAGTGACTGCTCCAAATGCTATTAAAGTTAAACTTTGAATTCTTACCTTATCTATTCTTAGTCTGTTTATCAGATGTTCTTATTTCAAAGCTCCGTACATTTGTTTTCCTGTTTCTATTACATGATCAATTTCAACAATCACAATTTATGACTTAGCTAGAGGAATTTCTACTGTATACATATTAAAAATCATGAAAATGCATAAAAGGAAAAGTTATGGGAATATTACTCTTATAATAACTATGAATACAAAATGGGGGAGATTTTCAAAGGGAAATTAAAAGCAGGTAAGTTAAAATAACAGGAAAGAGAATCTGGCGAGGAGGAATTGTCCACCTGCTAAATTAATATACTTTCATCCAATGTGACCTCCAAAACAGCATTGTTCCTCCACATTGTTAATTTTGCTGAGAAGATATTTTAAATGGCAATTCCCATTTTCAAGTTGAATTACTTCTACAAAGTAAGCCAGTTGCGTCCTTTGGATGCCAGACTCTTAGTTACAGTTTTTCAGCAGGCCGTAGTGTCTCCTGCTCATACCCAGCAAAATGCACGTTACCTCCTAGGACACCAGACGTAACTTCTTGATCTTTGGAATGGTCCAACCCTGTCTCTTTTACTAAATTAATTCCATTCCTTTGTTAATTTTGCATAAATGTTCTCCATGGAAACAGCTCCTTTTTAATCATACTGAGAAAAGAGCAAAAAAACTTGGCTGCTGGGTAGAGCCATTCGAATTATCTCTATTTTGTTTAACCCCCTTGAACTAATGAGTTTCACAGAACTCAAAGAAGAATGAAAAGCTTATCAAATAAGCTATTCTATATGGGCAGCTTTCCCATGAATGAGCCCAAGATTTCCTATACAAATTACACAATATGTGTTGCTCACTTTGCCTCAGTCCTTATCTTGCCTGTGATGTAAAGCTGAGCTGTAAAAGAGACATGTCTACAGAGAAGGGTCAGCTCTAGGCAATTGAATCAACTTTATAGCTGCAAAGGGAAATTGACTAATCTTAGAAATTTGTTTTTCCTTCCTTGTGCTCTGCTTGCTCCAACTGGAGGAAATTGACTGGTATTTCATGATTTTCCTTTACAATAAGCTGGGAGCAAGCTGCAGAGGAAACTAGTCAGGTTGGAACAGAAAGGAAACCGCCTAGCACCTTCGTCAGTTTCCTGTTGCATCCAACTGATAGCAGAAAGGAGAGGATGTGATGTTGTAGGCTCTGGCCTTAGAATCCTAGATGCTGCTGATAAACACGGCCACCTTCCATTCAGTAGCTAGTGATTCACGTTTTCTACTAACCTAATCTAGATTAAGACTTTAAAGACTACCCCTTAACTACCCAGACCTTTAAAATGTTTATGCTGTGTAAGATAGACAGAGCCAATAATTAAAATACTTCCTTTACAAACAACTCCCTGATGATCTACCAAGCTTCAAAACTATACAAGATCTGTATCTAGGGAAATGAACTCCTTCGGAATACAGTCAGCTCACCACAGACATTACCATGGCAAGGTGTAGGGAATGTCTTCTGATTTAGTCAAGGATAGGGGTGTGTTGGAGATATTTTACCAGAACCTGTTTCCCAATACCTCATGTGACTGCTCTACTCAAACATGCCAATGATTTCCCCGTGATTACAGAATAAAATTCTCGTTTATTTGTAAATAATTTGAAATCCTTATACAACATAGTCTCTACCTACCTTTCCAGAACTTGTCTCAAACCACCCCACTATCATTTTAAAAAACAAAACAAAACAGCCTACACATGGTGTCTCATGCTTCAGAATTTGGGCTTCGGTCAGGCTGTCATCCAAAATGACCTCATCATTTCTATTCTCCTCTCCAAGTCTTGTCCATAATTTAAGTCCAGTTCAAGTTGCTATTTCTCCATCAAGTCTCTGTTAAGTATTATTCCAGGTACAAAGAAATTGTGCAAATCTTATATGTGTTGTATCTACTTGTCCCTATTAATCACTTCTCTGATGGAGCACATTTTGTGCTGTTTTGTTGTACAGTACTTTTTCTTAATTCTTTCATTCCTGTTTAAGTCTGTATGCTTTTGTAATAATTTTGGGAGAAAGGTGATACATTTTACTTCTTTACCTGCCTGTCCCCCACCCAGAATCGTGTCTTCATTTTTTCAATACATATTTTAGATTAATTCATTGAAAGTACACAGTACTAAACAGAAACACACCCAATTGTGTATAACTTTACAGGAAGTGGAATAATCTAGCACTACAATAATCACAGATTTGGGGATTTAAATAGTTTAGCTTCTTACAGATTCTCAAATTTACAGTTAAGAGGAAATACCTTGACTATTTTAACCAATCAGCCTACCTACTGAACAAACAAAAGCAAATAAAAAGCTTTTCTGAGTGCAGGTAATAGTGCTGTAGGTTCATAGATTAACACAAGTACATCATCGGTGCGGGATGTTGATGGTGGAGCAGGCTGTGAGTCAGTGGGGGCAAGGAGTACATGGAAAATCTCTGTACCTTCTGCTCAGTTTTGCTGTGAACACAGAACTCTAAAAAATAAAGTCTATTAAAAAAAAAAAAAAAAACCAAACACCTCTGTATTGAACCCATTTATATGTACCTCACCAGTTCACTCAATAATATCTGGTCCCCATTCCCAAACCTTGGCCACTTGACATGCTTCCACCATGACTGAGACAGAAAGAGGAGTCCCTCCCCGTGTATAGTGTCACCTGACAAGGAGGGACTGCTATATGTGCACGTTGGCCGGGTTGGATCCTGGAGGCTCCGCCTTCAGCACAGGCTGCCTGGACTCGCTGGAAATCACAGAAAGGTAAAAGGAGTTGACGCCCCATAGGATAGACTTTAACCACAGAGAGACAGCAGACAGGGAGAACCCAACAAATACATAGTACCTCATCCCATCCATGGACTGTTCTGGTTTTCCATGGCCTCTCTGGACACCAAACAATCAGCTGTTTGTTTTTGTGAAGCTGTGGCCAGCTCTAGAACACACCACCTTGTATTCACTCTCCTACCTTCCCTTACTCATCCCCTTTTTCTCTTCACTCTCATTTCCCTGGGATTTTTGCCCTCTCTAATAGGATGGATATGTAAGCTCTTACTTCAGGCTCTGTTTTCTAGGGCATCTGAACATCTGTCAAACACCAAACCCTGTGCTTAGTGTTTAGGAAAAGACATAGTACTCTGTAGTTACAAATGCTCTTTTTACGTTTGTTTTCTTTAATAGGTAATGCATTTACCTAATTCAAAAAAGTAAAGGCACAGAAGGGTAAACAGTGAAAACCTCTCTCCCCGACACAGTGTCCCTGGTATTTCATGTCTTCTGCACCCTATTCCCCTCCCAATAATATATCTTGGAAATTGTTTCAATCCGTGCCTTAAAAACTTCCACAACATCTTTGGCTTCCAAGTATTCCAACATGTGGATGTAACATGATTTACTTACTCTACTATTGATGAAACTTTATGCTGTTTCACTGATTCTATTACAAATATTACAGAAATAAATAACATTATATGCTATTTATTTTGCACACATACCTGCATATCTATAGGCTAAATTTCTAGAAATGGTACTTGTAGGTCAAAGAGTGTGTGTATCTGTGTAAGAGCATCTTGTATTATATACCCTCAACAACGTAGTATGTTAACAAAGTTTTTGCCCTTTGTTTTTGGTTAGTGAAAAATGGTATCTCAGCATATATTTAAATTGTACTCCTCTTATTATAAATGAGGTTAAATATAATTAAAGATGTTTGGGAGCCGTTTGTTTTTCCTTTTCTGTGAACTGCTTGTTTTTGAAGCAACCTTCATTAAGGGAACAAACTTCGGAGCCTCTATTTTTAAAACCCCATGCACCATGACTCAAAGTAAATTAAATTGAGAACTTGAACATAATTCTCACTCACTGCTTGAGATCCTGCAGTTTATGTCATCATCAAGTTGCAAAGTCTGGTCTCCACACTCAGTGCGTTCACAGTCTAGCAATAAATTAAGATGGCAGGGAGAAGGGAATAAATCAGGCTAAAGAACATCCAGCTGTCCTAATTTTAATTCCCAAAGAGGCAGAACATACTTGGCTGATGTCGGTACCCAAATTCTCAATCTGATTGCTGGGTGGGCTGGCATCTCTAAGCAGTATCAGGGCTAAGACAGGGATGAAGCGCCCTGGTTCTAAGAAGAACTCTCCAAGGGTGAAGCCTGACTCTGCTCAGTAGTGGACAGGGCTGGGACAGGCAGGGACTGAGACATTATAAGCATTAGAGTAAAGCTATGTACAAACTATTATGGGAATAGGTAGAGAATAGGATGGAAGTGAGGTCTGGAGAGGTCTCACACTGAGATAATTTTTTTTTTTTTTTTTTTAAGATTTTATTGGGGAAGAGGAACAGGACTTTATTGGGGAACAGTGTGTACTTCCAGGACTTTTTTTTTCCAAGTCAAGTTGTTGTCTTTTCAATCTTAGTTGTGGAGGGTGCAGTTCAGCTTCAAGTTGTCCTTTCAGTCTTAATTGTGGAGGGCGCAGCTCAGCTCTAGGTCTAGTTGCCATTGCTAGTTGCTAGTTGCAGGGGGCGCAGCCCACCATCCCTTGCGGGACTCGAGGAATCGAACTGGCAACCTTGTGGTTGAGAGCCCACTGGCCCATGTGGGAATCGAACTGGCAGCCTTCGGAGTTAGAAGCATGGAGCTCTAACTGCCTGAGCCACCGGGCCGGCCCCTAAGATGATTTTTTAACAGGGCCTTGAAGGATAAGGTAGAACAACCAGGCAGAGAGGCATGGCCCTTCTATGCAAAGGGAAAATAATGAGCAGAGGTATGGAGGTCTGAGATCTCTTTTCTGTGAATGATGACGGATCCAGGGTGTGTGTGTGTGTGTGTGTGTGTGTGTGTGTGTGTGTGTACATTGGTGAGCGGGTGCGAAAGACGGGCGGAATGAGAGACGAAGTCACCGTTTAATTAAAAGCTTTATTTCCTTACGGTTCTTTTCAATCGAATTCAAATTTTCTTATAAATTTAATTTGGCATAAATGAAAAGCCTTAGCATAAACATGGCTTATGACAATGTATAAACACCTATTTTAGAGAAAATTGAGGGAGAGGTTCACCAGGTCAGAAAGAATTGGCTCCTACTAGTCACGAGGTCTCTTCTTCCTCTCAAATCCAAAAATCAATGCCAGGACATGTAGGTTAATAGGAGGGGACAGAGCAGTATAGCACCAGGGATGGACTAACACAAAACTTCTAAATGAAATAAGGAAATGTATATCCCTTTTATATCTATGATGATTAGAACTGCTAGAATAAAGAACAATAAAAGGTAGATGCAAAGAGAGGTCAGTGGAGTGAAATTAGCTACATTACAGAACTCTAATGATACCCACTTCCTAAATATCCAATAGATTTTTCTAATGAATACTCAAGAGCTGTAACCATTTAAAAAATCTGCTTGGCTTTAACAAGAAAAAAATACATGATAATTATTTTTTCAAAGAGACATTGCCAAGGCTTATCCATGCCAAAACGCTGAGCAAAATTTTAATGTGAAATGAACCACAGAAAAGAAATGATAATAAGAGAGAAGCTTACAAAAGCTCTGTCATCTACAGACACATTGGCACCCGCTATTCTTTCAGCTCGTCCTCAACCTGTTCTCCTCTAATCCTTAATGTTTATATTATCCACCTCTTTAAAACCCAACAATTTGCAGACTCCAGGAATTAAAACAAAAGAACGCAGTTCCCAAATCCATACATATAAGGTAAAAGTAGTAACAGAGGTTCAAATGAGCTCACTAGTATCCTAGAGCATCATTCTTCCTCACCCTGAGAATCTAGGTAATGGCCATGTCCAGTCAATTCTTCCTTTGCAATGACTACTGTCTACATCTTGCTTACTTAAAGATTCAGGACAAATCAAGCGGAGAACTTCCCAATGGAGTAGTAGTGAATGTAGAGAATGGATACACTGAGGTTGGGGCTCCAAGAGCTAGTTGAGATGTGATTACATTGGGCACGCTGGGATAGGAAGGCTGAGGTTCTGTACTCTTAGTCCATCGTGGACATGACACCTGGAGTTGCCTGCCCAAATGCCATTTCCCTCCTTGCCTGCTAACAAGCCTCAACTTTGTTCCGGAAAAAAATGCCCAGAACACAGGATGAGTAATGACTGGTCTAAGCCACTCATGGTGAACCTATTCTTCATTGCTAGTGATTGGTCTAGGAGTGGACATGTGAGCTTGACTTGAACAGCACAATGTAAAGAGAAGGTGGTTGAGGGCCTGCAGGAAAGATTTTAGTACCTGATAAAATAAAGGAAACAGGAGACAACCCCTTGCCTCCCTTCGCTTGCATCTAGCAAATGCCTTTGTATAAGGGATGTTTCCTAGAGGGGTTGCAGTCATCTGACAATCACAGGGGGTGGGACTGCTGACTAACTGAGAAGGCAGGACAGAACCTGCCTTCTTGATAGATAGCACTGTTGAATCACCAAACCAGCCTTGAGACAGGCTTCTTGTTAAGTAAGCAAAAAATGTCCTTACGGTCTTGGGCTGTCTGTTTCCCGTAGATGAAAACATAATAAGTGGTAGAAACCAAATTAGTAACCAGGAAAGTAGTGTTGGGGTGAAGTCCAAAGGGTAAGGAGCGGTAAGTGGGAAAAGGGGGCCACAAAGCACATCAGAAAGCAGTATGGGAAGATTAGGAAAATGATCAGGACTAGGAGTGTGTCTGGGGAGTTCCAGGAGACCTCCTGCAATATGCTTCTGGTGAAACAGGAGTGGGACTGACAGTATAAGTAATTAACGTAGGGAGAAAGATCCAAGATGGCGGAGTAGATAAACACTGTCCCTGCATCCTTCCGTGAACACGTTAAAATTACAACTAAATTATAGAACAGTCAACCTGGAGAACCATCTGAAGTCTAGATGAATAGACGTCCTATGACTGAAAATATAAAGAAGCCATGTTGAAACTGGTAGGAGGGGCAGAGATGCAGAATGGACCCCAAACCTCCATGTGGCAGTTGAGAATTGGGAGGGATATCTTAGCTGCAGAGGTTCTCCCCGGAGGAGTGAGGGAGCCCAGCCCTCCCCACCAGACTCCCCAGCCTAGAATACTGGTGCTGGGAAGAGGAGCCCCCACAAAATCTGACTTTAAAAAAACAGTGGGGATGCTGACCATCCAGCCTTCCAGAGGGCTGGTAATCCTGATGTCCTCTTAAATGGCCCACACACAGACTCACTCACTCGCAGGCACTCACTTTGGGCTCCAGCGGAGGGACAGTGACTCAGGAGGCGTCTGGATGCATACAGGGGTGCAGACTGAGGTGTGTGGCTTGGGGTGGAGGAGGACAGTGGGCATTTTCCCCGTGTGAGGTCCTCTTCCCAGGTAGCTAGCAGGCAGATACCATCTTTCCTATGTTGAGCCTGCCCCCACCACAGCCAAATCTGAATCTGGTTGGCCTAGTGTGCTCTGCTGATCCACTCTGCTGACTCACTTGGACCCTGCCCCACAAAACTCCCCCTACTTTCTCTGAGAGCATCCAGCCCCTCCCACATTGCACTCTTTCTTTGAAAACTATCAGAGTCTGGCAGGGGGTGGCAACTGGCCCGGGTATGCTCTAAGACTTTTGCTGAGTAGCTCCAGGCTCAGCACTGGCACCAAACCAGAATTTACATTAACCTGGTGACCACAACACTCCCATTCTAGTGACTTCCCGAGAGCCTGCCTCACCAAACTTGCATAGTTCAGGAGGCTCTATCAGTGGCTGAACCTTAAGGGAGCTGGCAGGTGGCAGCAGGTCTTGGGGTGTCCTGGATTTCTGTGGAGCTACTCTGAGCTTCTGGTATGAGGGGCAGACATCCTTGGTTCATAGCATGGCTTCTCTCACACACCTCCAGGTTTAGCACAGGAAGCAAACAACTGCAGATTGCTTTGTAGTTCCTACCAGGTAGTCCCAGAACTGTCACAGGCAGTGGGTGACCTGGGCCTGCACTAGAACCCCTCCCAAGATGCTCCAGAACCAACATACTTGGAGGTTGGCTTCAGATCAGAGCAGAACACCACCCAATTAGCCTGGCAAATGGCACACACAAACGGTTGTCTCAATAGGCACCAAAGCTCACAGGGGTGAATCCCACTCAGTGGGGTAAGCCCCCCTTCATAGCAGACCATAAGCTGTGGACATGACCAAATCCCAGTCAGTCAGCCTAAGGGTCAATCCCACCCACCGACATGCCAATAGCAATCAAGACTCAACTATAACAGGAAGGCACACACAAACTACACAAGGGACACTCCTGGAGCACCTAGAGCAGGTGACCAGGGAGACTATGCCACTAGGCCCCACAGGACACCTACTACATAAGGTCACCCAGCCAAGACTGGGAGACATAGATCTTCCTAATACATAGGAACAAACACAGAGAGGCAGACAAAATGAGGAAACAAAGATATGTCCCAAATGAGAGAACAGGAGGAAAATCCATAAAAACAACTAAACAAAATGGTGGTAAACAACCTACCAGAGACAGAGACAGAGTTCAAAACAATGGTTATAAGGATGCTCAAGGAACTTAGTGAAAACTTCAACAAAGAGATAGCAAGCATAAAAAAGGACATAGAAACCAAAAAAGAGAACCAGCCAGAAGTGAAGAATACAATAACTGAAATGAAGAATGCACTAGAAAAAAATCACCAGCAGACTAGATGAAGTAGAGAATCACATTAGCAAATTGGAAGACAAGGTAGCAGAAAACACCCAATCAGAACAGCAAAAACAAAAAAGAATCCAAAAATATGAGAAGAGTTTAAGAGACCTCTGAGACAACATCAAGGGTACTAACATTCGTATCACAGGGGTACCAGGAGAAGAGAGAAAGCAAGAGATTGAGAACCTATTTGAAGAAATAATGACTGAAAACTTTCCTAATCTGGTGAAGGAAATAGACATACAAGTCCAGGAAGCACAGAGAGTCTCATACAGGATGCACTCAAACAGTCCCACACCTAGATACATTATAATTAAAATGACAAAGGTTAAAGACAAAGAGAGAATCCTAAAGCAGCAAGAGAAAGGCAACTAGTAACTTATGAGGGATCTCCCATAAGATTGTCAGCTGATTTCTCAACAGAAACTTTGAAGGTCAGAAGGGATTGGCAGGAAGTATCCAAAGTGATGAAAAGCAAGGACCTATACCCACATGCACTCTACCTAGCAAGGCTATCATGTAAAATCAAAGGACAGATAAAGAGCTTCCCAGACAGGAAAAAGCTGGGGTAGCAATACTTAAACCAGACAAAATAGACTTTAAAACAAAGGTTATACGAACAGACAATGAAAGACCCAGTAATCCCACTTCAGGGTATTTATCCAAAGAAACCCAAAATGCTACTGCAAGAGGAAGTGTGCGTTGATATATTCATTCCAGCATTGTTTACAATGGCCAAGATATGGAGGCAACCTGGGTGTCCAACAATGGAAGAATGGATAAAGAGGCAGTGATATATATATATATATATATATATATATATATATATATATATATGTATGTGTGTATATATGTGTGTGTGTGTGTGTGTGTGTGTGTGTGTGTGTGTGTGTATATATATATATATATATATATATATATATATATATATATATATATATATATATAATGGAATATTGCTCAGCCAGGGAATGGAATGGGTTCTTGCCCATTTCCAGATAGCAAACTTAGCCCAGATCCTTGTTGCCTCATACTTGGAATCTTACACATTTTATGTTTGGTCTCCTATTTTTGGTTTCTCTACCTTCCAACCCATCCTGTACATGGTAACCAGATTAACCATCAATAATGTAACTTCCACACTTTGAAGTCTTTGATGGTGCCTCATTTAAAAGTCCACCTTCCTTAGCCTTTTTCATGTTATTCAAACTATTGTTTGTATAGTCACTACTGTATGGTGATAATGAACATCATCAAAAATGGTCGTTAGGAAATGGTCATTTGTGCTATAGATTCTAGTAAATTAACAAATTTAGTAATTATGATATTTTAAATTTGAGTTTCTATTTGTTGAAATTATTTTCTTAAATAATCATTTTAAATTAGCTTCACCTTTATAATTTCACTGTCAGATTTTTTAAAATTGAAAAACAGAACTTTATTTCCTCAGTAGCTTTATTTAGTTCCTTAGCAGCCAGCTTCCTGGTTCATAGCATTATCTTTTCATATTTTGACCAGTGCAATAACCCCAGTTGGTATTTTGGTATCTTTTGTATGTTCTTAATTCCATGACTTTGCTTTTATCATTCTTTCTATCTAGAATACTCTTCCATCATCCAACTTAATCTTAAACATTCTTCAAAGCTGAGTCTAAATTTCATGTGTCACATAAAGCCTTTTCTGACCACTGTAATCCATTGTGGTTTCTCTTTTTTTTTTTTTTTTGAGTGCTTTTAACAATCAATATCTGCACGCCTCAGTATGCACGTTTGCCTTACACTGTTAGTCTTCTTTTTAAATGTGCATGTGACACAAATGTTTCCAATACCTCAACCTTCCCTTTAATATTAAATAGAATGAATCAAATTCCTACTGCACATAACTCTGCTCTTCTAATAAGAACACTTGAATTTATTGAGTCTCTCACCTTTTGCTCCGAATCTCTACTCTACTCCCAGCTCAATTTTTGATCCTCTCTCATCATCTTGACTCCGCATTTGCAGTCCTTTCTTAAGACTCTTTGCCCCAAGAAAAGACACACCTCTTCTTCTCCATTCCTTAAAACATCATGAACACAAGGTTGTTCCATGTAATGGACTTTTACTAAACATTTGGGCATAATCGAGAATAATTGAGCTTACAACAGAAAGTCATTGAATGTCCTATGTGCTAATCAAAATAATTATCAATTACTGAGCACTTAACATATGCCAGATACTATGCCAAGCATTTTACAAGCATTATTTCATTTAATATACACAGCATCCCTATATTCACTATCAGGCAGCTGGTAAGTTAGGGAGCCATTATTCAAAATCAAGCCTTTTGGGCACTTGAGTCTGACATAATCACCACTATTCCTAAAATTCATTGGCCCTCATAGAATCTCTGATTGTATGTATTAGATTTTATTGGTCACCTAAGCAATGTTCACTCCATTTGTCATTCATTCTTCCTTATAGAAGTTTGATTTTGTTCAGGATTCCACCCTCTTCGAGCCCACCCCTGAGAGCTGTATCCTGATTTTTCTTAGTGATTATGGTTGGCAGTGATTGGCTTGGGCACATGATACATTTTGGCCAGTAAGACATGAAAGGGGGCGGCTGGATGGCTCAGTTGGTTAGATTGCAAGCTCTGAACAACAGGGCTGCCAGTTCAATTCCCACATGGGCCAGTGAGCTGCACCCTCCACAACTAGATTGAAGACAACCAGCTGCCACTGAGTTTCTGGAGAGGTGGCCAGATGGCTCAGTTGGTTAGAGCACGAGCTCTCAACAACAAGGTTGCCGGTTCAATTCCAGCATGGGATGGTGGGCTGCGCCCCCTGCAACTAAGATTGGAAATGGCGACTGGACTTGGAGCTGAGCTGCGCGTTCCACAACTAGATTGAAGGACAACTACTTGAAGCTGATGGGCCCTGGAGAAACACACTCTCCCCCGATATTCCCCCAATGAAATTAAAAAAAAAAAAAAAGACATGAAAGGAAATCTGGGCTTCTTTTAGGAAAAGTTCCCACCTCCCAAAAGATATACACAGAAAGAGGTAATCTCTTCCTCTGAACATTGTCATGTCCAAAGCTGATAATATGCTGTAGCATCTCATAACCATGAGGGGATTACCTTGAGGACAAAGACAATACAACAAAGGGTGAAAAAAGGAAAGACAGAAAAAACCTGGCCTTTATTGTAGGCCCACCAAAATATTTAGTCTAGAACATTCCAGGTCTGGACTTCTGGAATAATAGTGGTATTGCTTATATCCATTTTGAGTTCAGGTTTCTGTTATTTGTGATGCAAAATATCCTAATAGACAACTGGCTTCTCTCTTTCAAGATTCCAGCCTGCTGCTACTGAAAGTATTCACTCTCCTAACACTGGTAGCAGCCTTCTGTGAGTCCCAAGTTCGCTAAATCTACTCTCGCTGAATGTCAAAGAGTAACTCCCAAAATTCTATTGCTTTACTATGGAGAACAATTAGTTTCCCTGTGTCTCACCTTCTCCCATCTAGTTCAGGGTCCCCTTCGCACCACTTCATTACCAAAAGGCCCACTTAATGAGTTTTCCTTAACAATTCTTCCCCAGAGTTTAGATGCCAAAGACCAGGAGTCATATTACTTACATTTCAATCTCAGTTCCATTTCTTGCTAGCTGTATAAACTTTGACAAGTTACTTTAATTTTTCTAAGGCTCAGCTTCATCTGTCAAAGGAGAATAATAATTGTAGGTTGTTGTGAAGATCAAATGATTGTCACCCACACAATGCCTTTACAATAGTGCCTGGCACTTGTAAGCATTCAAGATAAAATGCTGATTGGAAGTAAAGGAAATGAGCTAAGGTATGCCAAAAAGGAAATTTCCATTTTGTGCCTTAGCTCATAGAATGGAAAGCCCAACTCGATTACCAGGCTCAGAAAGTACAAGGACCAGGGCAGCCTTGGGGATCCAGATAGCAAGGCGGAAGTGATCTTTTTCAGTCTTTTCATTCCACCACTCAAGATTCAAATTCCTGACAGCAAACATCTGATTGGCCTAGCTTGGGTCACACCTACCTCTTGGTTTGGCTGAAAAAGTACCTTGGTTAATGGTGTCATTAGATTGTCTCCAATAGTGTCCCAAAGCAAACTTGGAGTACTGTCACCAGAAGAAGGGGTAAAGTGAATAACAACCTAATTACATTGGTTAGTCTATATTTGTTAGATGATGTTTATAGGGCAAGGATTATGTCTTATCCATATAATTCAACCATTATCAATGTTCAAACCAATGTTTATTGATTTCTCTTGTATAACTGTAACACTGATCATTTGTATTTTGAAGCCTCGATCCAAAAGAAAACACGTTTCCTTTCTGGGATTTTTTTAAGCTCAGGAAGTCTGTCAATGATAATTATAAAGGGATATAACAAGGTTGTTTTCGAAGTGTGTGGAAAGTAGAATAAAGGGGAGGATGTTAACCAAAAACTATCAATATTCAAGAAAAACATTGGAGGAAAACACAGACAACTGAGAATACTATTGTCAGCCTGTCTTCGTCATCCTTTTCTGAATTTTGCATCGATTTCCACCCTAGAGGATAAGTAAAAAAGAATAGGAGGAATTGGTAAGAAAATATCTCAATGGTCTAATTGGGCCTTCTTGTTTAATCTTTAGAGATTGTTCTTTTGACATCGGGCATAATTAGAAAGGAGATTGCATGTTGCCTCAATAGGCAAAAACCTTCGAGAAAGCATTAACTTCACTGTTTATCACTTCTTTCATTTCAACCACTAATTCTTTCTAATAAACATATTTTTCCTCCAAATCCATTCCTTGGTATCCTGGATACCAATCACCTTGTGGCTGAACTGCCACCACAGCCCATCTCCCAATAGCTTATTCTTTTTTTTTTAAGTCAGAAGGGAATTATTCTTTTTTAAATTAAATTAAATTTTATTATTAGTGTCAGGTGTACAAAACAACATAATGATTAGACATTTACACCCCTTCCAAAATGATAACCCCACCCAGTCTAGTACTACCCATCTGACATCTTACACAGCTAACAGCTTATTCTTAATCCATTTTTTTCTGTGAAATCATAGCACGAGTCAACTTCTTCAAGCATTATTAGACCCTACTCTCTTCAAATCATACTTAAACTCCTGATTCAAACGAGAGAGCGATTTGGCTGAGACATCTGCTGCCCCTTTGCTTATTATCAGCATTGATGCTACTGATCTAATTAGCGAGGCAGATGTCCCCCTTCGTTTCCTCACTGCTTCCTGCGCACCCCTGCCCCAAGAGCTGCACACATAGTAACACTGGCAAAGTAACAGGAAGGGAAGCCAAGGTCTTGGGTTAGCTTGTTTAAGGAAAGAGTAGAGAGTAAGAGGAGAGGGAGGCCTGGGAGCAAGTTTTAGGGAACTTCAACATTAAACAGCCGAGTGGCAGAGAGTAAGCCTGGAAGGAAGCAGAGAAATAGATGTCAGGGAGGAAGGAGTAAAACCAGGAAAAATGGTTGTGGAAGGTAAGGGAAGAAGGCCTCAAAAAGTAAAGAGGGGTCATAAACAAAACGTGGTGTATATACATACAATGGAAATTACTCAACCTTAAAATGGAAGGAATTCTAACACATACTACAGCATGAATGAACCTTGAGGACATTATGCTAAGTGAAATAACCCAGTGAAAGACTGAATGATTTCACTTCTATGAAGTACCTGCAGTAGTCAAACTCACAGAAACAGAAAGTAGAATGGTGGTTGCTAGGGGCGGGGGTGAGGAAGGGCTGGGGAGTTATGGTTTAATGGGTATAGTTTCTTTGGTAAGATAAAGAGTGCTGTGGATGAATAGTGGTGATGGCAGCACAATAATATAAATGTGTTTTATGCCATTGAGCTATATGCTTAAAGGTGATTGAGATAGTAAATTTTGTTATGTGTATTTTACTAAATTTTTTTTAAAAAGGAAAGAGAGGTCAATAGTCAGATGCTGCTGAAAGGTCAGGTATGGGGAAGACTGAAATATACCCTGTGCTTAGTGTCGTGGAGACTGCCCATGACAAGTGAAACAGAGATCCTGGATGACTTCAATATCCACATTTAAACACTCATGCATATATTCTAGCTCATAACTGACTTTCAGTAAAAGGGAGTCACGACAGACGCAGGCCCCCTCTGGCTCCATGGCTCACCTGTTCCTCCTCTCCCTGCCCTCATTTGGTATATTTCCTTCTCCCTGGTGTGTTCCCTGGCTCCCACACATATTTCACCGTTTTCTGCATAAAGCTAAACAGGACTTAAATGTCCTGTTTCCCTTATACCTTCTCTCTGCCAACCTGTATCACTCCCCTGCTTCCAAACAGTGGCTAAACACTTCCCTCCTCCAAAGCTTTTTCCTATATTAACTCCATTGGGCTTCAAAAATTCGTACTCCGTTGTCTTCATTGCCATTATCCACTAAATAAATTTTTTTCTTGTGAACAATGGCAAAATGCCATTTGTCATTCTTTCAGCAATCATTTATTAATTTAACATTCCATAAATATTGATAGAGCCTCTATTCTATACCAGCTAGTATGGGAGTTGCTAGAAATATAGTCTTTGCCCTCAAACAGCTCATAGTCCAGTGGGGGAGGATTTATCTTCTCCTGGACCATGTACACAGAAGTTTTTGTCTTGAGGTCAAATCTTAAAAGGTAAAAGGCCAAGGAAAAAATATATATCTTTATAGAAAGATTTTCAAATATTTTGGGAGACAGCATAGCATTGCAATTTCAGTAGGCACTCCTTCCCATCACCGATAAATTAAGTCTACTATAAATTCACCACACTGGCCTTATTATATGCCCACAGTGGAACTTCTGCAGCAGAACTTTCTCAGCTCCCCTACACATACTCTATGTTCCAGTAAAACTGAATTACTTTATTTTCCCATTTCTAAAATGCAACTGATGATCATAAGACACACCATCAATTAAATAACATTTTAGAGAAAGAAAGGATATAATCATAATACATTCAGATAGTGATTATAAGACACATACAATTATATCAATTTGGAAACGTTAAAATGCAAGGGGAAAGCAGGAGGATGAAGTGTGCATCTTAAGTTCAAAGTTATACAGTATTTGTTGCTCTCGTGAAATACTTTGCATTTCTTGGGCTCCAAACATTTGCTCATGCTGTTCCTACTGTTTGGAACATCTCTCTTCCTCCTACCCTTACCCACAACCTATCCAGTTTTTAAGTATTCCTTCCATCTTCTCATGAAACCTACCCTGATTCTACCAACTAAACATGACTTTTTGTTTGTTCATTGGTTAATTCAACAAATATATATTGAAAGCCTGCTACGTGCCAGGCATTGTTCTAGGCATTAAGGATTAAATGGCAGACAAGACAGATAGACATAGTCCTGCTGCTGTGGAGCTTATTTTTTACATGGGGAGACAGATAAAAATCAAGTAAATTAACAAATAAGTGAATACTATGAAGAAGAAAAGCAACAACAAACAAAGGAAATAGAGAATTATAGTGGGGAGTCTCTTCTATGATGGCCAGTGAGGGAAGGCCTCTAAAAGGAGGTAAAAACATAAGCTGAGACTTGAAGGGAAAGGAGGAGTTATATATGTAGAGTGGGGAGATCATTCCAGGCACAGGGAACAGCATGTGCAAAAGCCATGAGGCTGAGCTGAGTTTGATGTGTTTGAGGAACAGACCTGTCCTTCTTTTGAACCTCCAGAGCATTTTACATCTTCCTTTGGGGTTTACATTCGTTTCCCTTGATCATAATCCTTGCTATTATTTTCTTATTCTTGTTTCCATGCCTTATAATTAGTAAATTCTTGAGGGTAAGAATCGAGTTAAATTTATCTATGTTTTCCTCTACAGTGCCTGGGACAGTACCTTATACAAATTAGATGCTCAGTAAGTATGTTTTGAATTCCATAAGACTACAGATTGGGGCCATATTTACTTAGTCCATTATGAAACTTTTGAGCTACATTGCAATTGAATACTTTTGGTTTTTACTAAAGGTTGTTGTAAGAGCCATATTAAATTCAGTACAGTATTTGCTGTAAAATGCTATAGAAAACATTATTCAATATATTATTCAATGTACCCTATATGAGTTCCTTTTAGAATTCAGTGCTAGCAAAAATTTTACTTGCAAATTAGTTTGCTTCTTCCCTTTTGAACTCCAGGTTTATATAATGCATTTCATTTCACCTTGTGGGAGTTAGAAAACTAAAACTCAATTCTATTATTTAAGTTGAACAATTAAAGCAACATGTTTACCTGCATGGTCATGTTTGTGATTTTTTTGCCCCCGAAATTCTGACTTTTCTCTTGATAATGATTAATATCACAGTTTTCCAGGCACTGTACCAAGTGCTTTACATGAATTATCTAATTTAACATTTACAACAATCATGAGTTTTACACATGAAAAAAACTGAGGCTTAGAATAATGTCAAATGGATAGTAAGCACTGGAGTCCGGCAGTACTGGATTGAACCCAGGCAAGTCTGACTTTCTCACTATGCTATATTTTAATATTTTATCATGTGGAGTGTTATAAGTCTCTTAAAATAATTTCAGTGAGAGAGAAGGAGAAAAATATATTCCTGTGCTTATATGTACATATGTAGATTTACATAAAATTATTTGAATTGAATTAAAAAATAAAATACAATAGATTTTGATGACCTATCTCACACACAATTATATTTGGTGTTCAGAATGAAATCTACCAAGAAAATACTAACTTTTTAAATATTTGATATAGACAAGTAGGACTTAAATGATGTAGTATTTTTTTAATGCAGTGTTAATGCACAATAAAATTTAAGATATAAGATATTTTATTTTTAATTTTTATCAAAACATGAGTTTGAATAAAGAATCTTTCAAACTATCAAGTTTAAAATGTGACCCAGCATACTACAGTAAATTCAGAGAGTTCTCAGCTTTATTGCAGTAAAATTCTTGGATAATATTTGCCATGTTTTAATATAAAATTGGCTCCCAGTAGGGAATTGGATCATGTTCAGACACTCAAGTTGAGCTCATCAGGACATTTTTATATGGTTTAACACTTAAATAACTGTATTCTCTGTCAGTCAAGATTGCTTTTGCATTTTTATAGAAATCATTTATAGAGAGAATTATTAGAACTTGTTCCCAAGGCAAATGCTATCTTTAGGCCGGTATTCAAGGCTATCTGTTTTTTCACTCATGACAAGAGTTTATGCCAGCGCTAGTAAGAAAACAGGGCTATTAATACATTGAGAACTGAAAAAATTGCCAGCAAAATGTATTTCCCTTCACCAAAGCTGCAGAGGTGAGAAAGCTCAGTAGAAGAACCTGTTTCAGGAACAAACAAGGCCACAGAAGGAAATCCTCCCAGGGTATTCGAACTAATTTAATGAGAGCAATAGCTTTTTATTTGCAGGAAGAACAGGTGTTTCCCCAGAAGAAAACCTGCAGAGTCACCTTGCTGAGCCAACATACAATTGAAAAATGGCAAAAACTGGATTACTAAAGAATAATTCAGCAGGAAGGTAAAATATCTGCACATCTACAGAATAGTATGTTTGCTTATCTGTTACTAAGATTACTTGGTAATATTATTGGGGGATTGGAGAAGGGAAAATAATTGTTTGCAACTGAGAAGAAAATTTAGTTCCCTCTTTCTTTTTGGAATGGATTAATAGAAAATGCACAAATTAATTGCAGCCTATTATCAAAGTGGTCAGAATTCAAATGAACAAATTCTAGTGTGGCCAAGGGCAATGGAAGAAATAAGCTTTCTAAAGATAAGGAAATGATGGCATAAAATGGTTGCAAAATGGCCCAAGAGACATAAGGGATGGAAAGATGTGCATGTATCCACACCACTAAGGACTGCACAATTCAGGCATGTGCTTGTCCAAAGGTTTGCCATGCAGGAATTGCAAGACAGTTCTGCCCATTGTCAAAATTGATGTTGTTAATGGCATGCGGGGAAGGGGGTAACTGATCAGTTTTGTCTAAATAGTTCTCCTGCAGCATGCTTTCAACAAGTTGGTGAGTACTAGAGTTTACCAACTCAAGTTGGTGAGTCTTTCAAAACCTCATTCATTATTTTATCAGTCAACTGATAGTTACTTGGTACTTACTAACTGCCGACACTGTGCCAAGCTGGGAGAATAGAGGGGTGAATAAAAGAAGGAAATCAGAGAAGGAGATGATGTGATCAAGTCTCAGAAAAATTGTCTCATACGGCTCAAACCCCCAAGAGCTTGTTTGACATGAAAGAGATTCACTAGTTTGTAATGAAAAATTTAAGAACCTGGATTGTGAACTGGTACTCTATTCCTAATAAACACCCACTGTGGAGCCCAAGTCACTGATCAGAAGACACTTTGGGAGTGTTGTGCGGGGGACCCTGCTCGCTGTGCCATCTGTCCTGAGAGGTGGCCTGCGGGGTCTCTGCTCCTGCTCCCCACATAAGAACGCAGGATATGGCTAGGCCAAAAAGGAATGCCCACGGAGCCATAGACAGGGGAGTCATAACACTATAGTCCCACTGGAGACACTATAGTCTCACTGGAGGCTGGATCCACATGACCTGCAACCTGCTGTCTGCTTCTCTGCCTGCCAACCAACCAACCGAACAACCAATGCAGACGCGGAAGTTATATCAGTGGCTAATTGGCTAACTGGTTACAGCTGATGGCCAACTAACCACAGCTGATGGCTATCTACTTATTACCCATGCCAGCACCTTTCCACATAGGGCTGAGAGCCTGGAAACTGCTCTCTGGGACTCTGTTCCCACAGGGAATACAGATTTAGAGCAAAGGGAGCCGCATTTGTTTGTAACATGGTACCTTCTCCAAAGATACTTTTATTCATTTCTCTTTAAATTAACCCCCCCACCCCCACCCCAATGAAACTCTCACATTTACCCTTTGGCTAGGAATTCTGCTTACTCTGCTGATTTTCTCACCTGCATCACTGATTCCTTCACATTTGTGTCGTAATTAAGCACACATGTTTTGGAGTTAAGGCAACCTGGGTTTGAACATTCACTCAGCCACTAGCTGGGTGACATGGGACAAGTCGCTTGTTTTCTGAGTTTCAAATTCCTGATCTGTAAAATGAGGGCAATAATAGTAGCTGTCTCACAGGATTATTATGAATATCAACTGAGATAATATATGTAAGACAGCTAGCTTAATTTATTACATTCAATACAACTATTATTCTGAAAAGTATCTGCTCTCATATCCAAATAGCATATAATCTCTTTGACTTCTGCAAGTCTTATTTTTTCCAATATTCTGTTTCATTTTAATATGTAATTCATATTCTAAAAATCATGTAGCAGCTTATGGAAAACTTGGAAATTGGAAACAAAGAAGCAATAACTCTTAATCTTGCCCTCCTTACCCAACCATTAAAAATGATAATTATTCTTGACATTGTGTTTTCAGATATCTGTTTATATTGGATCTAGCTGAAATTGAAAGAAAGAAAGTGCTTCTAAGCATGGCATCCTTTAGTTTGATATGCACTGCTCCACTGTTACAGGCTGTGAAAGCCAGATTGCTTACTGTGCACCATGAATCTGGCTCATGGTAGCTAACAGGTAAAAAGCTGAAGAAACACTTTTATATCTCTCTGTCCTTAAAATACATGAGTAAACGAGGTGGTTTTGTTGTTGTTTTGTGTTTGTTTTGTTTTGTTTTGAGAAGAAGACAACTTGGAAAGGCTGGAATTTCCCCAAATTTTACATTTGCCCCAACATTTCCTGTCTGGAGATTTCTAATTGTATTGTTAGGCCAAAGAGCCACATGCAAGACTTGTGCTTTTAAATAGTCAAGTTAAATTATGGCTTAGAATAATGCAACAATATGGAACCAGTGCTTTTGCCAAATGACATACTCTGCTCTGGATTTAGTGACATTTCGTCTGTTATTTTGAATCAGAACATGGAGGAATTTGCAATTATGCCATTCTATTCAGCAAAAGAAAAGTGCCAGTCATTTTCTGATGCTTATCTGTCAAATATATGGTGAAAAATTTTTCAAGAATTTTGTTTTATGAGCCCCTTTTGGGAACCTCCAAGACCTGAATTCCTTGAAATGGTAAAGAGTTACTTCTTCAAGTAAAAACTCCTATTGAAAATAAAATTTTGGAACTATAGTGCACATGCAGTGTTTGGCAACACATCTGGTTTTTCTGCTTTGATGAAGAAAGACAGCCATGAGTCATGGCTTTCTACATCACCTTGCATGGGCATCAAAGCCCTTGCCAATAGTCCTGAAGAAGTTTTGTCTATTACTGCAAAAGTCATCAATTTCCCCAGACTCAGGGCTTTAACTCATTGGGCTTTAAAGAAATTTTTGTCAAGAAATGGAAGCAGAATATGAAATTATTCATTGGAATTCACTCCTAAAATAATTCCATAGGCAAAAGGTCATTTGTGGTTTTGATTTATTTGATCACATGAATAAGGTAAGGCTTTTTTTTTTTTCCAGCATAAGATCCTGAGGGCTCCATTTTGGAAGCTAACCAAAACACACATACACAGAAAACCCACGAGCCCTTTTGGCCAAGTTGTCACTGTGGGAAAAGAGATTGGAAACAGACAAATATGAACAACGTTTCCTATACTGGAGGAGATTTTCCTGGCTCTATTCAAGAGTGATGAAACTTATCAATTTCTCACAAGGCAAAATTTTACAGACACCTGGAAACACTGCAGAACTTCTCCAAAGGTTAGTTATACTCATTTGACTTTAAAATTAAAATATAGATTTCAACCATTTTTTTGCTGATGTATACAGCATTGGTGATGCAAACTTTGCAAAGATGACCAAATTCATTGACCTGAGGACATGGGAAATGATGCAACTGTATCAGCTTAAAGAGTCCTAGAGAAATCCAGTGTCTTGACATAAGCCTATCCATCTGCCACACCCTAATTTGTTAGTCATGGCTTTCTTTCACTTGTTGCTTTCCAAATTAAAAGTAAACATTGATAGAATAGCACAAATGACAAACATTATGATGTAAAGACTATTCCATAATTTCTTCTCTTCAAGTCAAACAATGGCAGCCTTCTCATTAAATTTGCTTTGAGAATTTTAACTTTGTTATTTATTTTCACACTTTGAATTTATTTCAAATTATTTCATCTATGTGAATAAACAAGAATGAGAGAAGGAAAAATTTTTGTAAGTTGTTTTCTATGCAAAGGAAATCGATTTCAAATGCAGTAAACAAAGTGTGTGCCCCAAATTGAGGGGATGTTCATGTGAATTTTTTTTTTTTAGAAAACGATCATTTTTTCATCAGCTCAAAAGAGGTAAGTGACCACACACACACACACACACACACACACACACACACACAAATGGTTAAGAACCATGGATCTAACACAGCCACCTCATTTTACAGTGAATGAGTGGAGACTCCAAAACATGAAATAATTGCCCGAAGTCACACAGCTAATAGGTATTAAAACTGGAATTTGAGCCCAGCTGTCTTGTGTGTAAGGCCGTTATACTATGTTGCCATTATATATCCTCAGTAGGACATCCCACAGTCACATAGAAATTTCTTTGGAACCGAAACAAAACAAAAAAACCAACCAACAAAAAAACTCTGTGAATATTGTATGCCTGAAATGAATATAACAAATATAATATTATACACATAATATGTTTTTTAAAAAACTATGAAAATAAAAGCTGTTGTTCCAAGTGTTACTATCAGACTTTCCTGACCTTGACTTCTTCTTACGTGTCTAGACCTGCACTGATTGCCAGCTGCTTGAAAAATCCATCTGCCACTTACCCCATCTAGTTCCTGCCTGTTTTTCTTCTTTAATGACAGACGTCCTGGTTTCAAATCCACTAGCAGACTTAAGCATCTTAAATAACCAACACCAGTCTTCACCTGGGTGTGTCTCTATTCTCTAAATCCAAACCATGGCTTTTCCTGCTGTGTCACTTTGCCATTGTCTGAACTCTGTATATAACAGAGTCTTAGTCTATTCATGCTGCTCCAACAGAATGCCATAAACTGGGAGGCTTATAAACCACATAAATTTATTTCTCACAGTTCTGGTGGCTGAGAAGTCCAAGATCAAGGCACTGGCAAATTCTGTGTCTGGTAAGAGCCAACTTCCTGGTTCATAGCAGCCATGGTCTTACTCTGTCCTCACAACGCAGAAAGGAGGAGGAAGCTCTGGAGTCTCTTTTATAAGGGCATTAATCCCATTCAGGTGGACTCCATTCTTGTTACCTAGTCACACACCAAAAGTCCCACCATACTGGAGGTTAGATTTTAACATATGAATTTTAGGGAGACATAAATATTCAATCTATAGTAAATAGCTTATACTAGAGTTTAGTGAGTTCTGTGATGAATATCTTGTGGCTGAAATGGACCCTTTACTTTAAAAAAAAAAAAGTTAAAGCTAATTTAAAGCTATTTATTTTCAAGTATACGAAAGTCAAAAATTTTTCTCATTTAATTCAATAAATGTCTTTTTTATAACATGAATTTTGAGTTCAAGAATTTTTCTTAAATTGCTAAATCAAAACTGCAAAATAGAGGTAAAAATTTGATTCTTAGTCTATAGTTTCAGTTTGCCACTTTGAAGATGAGGTACACCATGTGAATTAAGTTTACTTCTAGTATATGAACAATAAATAATAACAAATTTAACTATCAATATCAATATGGTACTGGGAGTTATACAAGCATGCCTCTAGTCCTTGATAATCACTCTGCAAAGTAGAAAGCATGATCCCAATCAATAGATGAGAAAAATCGAGATCAAACAGGTTAAGTGACTTGCTAAGAATATACTAAGTGGCTTTGCCACTTGTTAATAATGTTACCTGGAATAAAGATTTTTCAAAAAAATTCATATGAAGCCCAACATTTAGATACAACATCTTTTTTATCGCTAAAAATAAATGTAATTAAATGTAGTTTAGGAAAAGTGTGTGCCTGTTGCTGGAGCCCTGATGGCCTTTGTTGGCCCCCAGTCTAATTTTCCCTTTCTGCAAGTAGGAACCCTTTAGGATGCAGCATCAGTGGGTGAAGTCAAGGGAGGTGATTTGACAGGATAAAATAAAGCAGAAGTCCTATCTAGGAAGTCAACAGTATCCAGGGGAAATGATGGCAGTATCAGTGTATTCAGACTCAGCTTGCCTGAAAATATGGTGGTTTCCAGCAACGGAGAAGAGTAATTAAATAACACATATGGCAGCTGCGTGGAGAGCAGCACAAGTGAGGAACCCCCTCCCTGCAATGACTCCTAGGCACACTTTAAAGAAGACTTTGCAGAGAGGTGGGGAAGGCCCATGAAATACAGGTTACAGCCTGTTAGGATGCCAGTAAATAGTCATGAAGACAACAGGAACAAGTGTTTATGATAACCATAAGTGAAGAGCATGATACAAAATGACCTGTACACTATTAAAACATATATGAAGATGAAATAAAGGCTAGAAAGTAATACTCCAAAATGATAAAAGTTACTGTATTGGCGTTGTAGAGTTATGGGTGATTTTCTTTATCTCTTTTCTAAACCTTTTGTAATCTTGTTATATAATAATTTTTAGAGTATTTTACCCCCCTCCCCAAAATGGGTGAAGAGAACATTTAATTAACAACTGTGTATTCTGTAAGAAAAAGAGAAAGTTCTTAAAAACCATGATAATTTTTTCTTCTGTCCTTCCTCTGTTGTCTTTTCAGTCTGTCTTCAAGCTGCTTCTCATTTCAATTAATTCTTTGTTTTGAATAAAACAGATCACTACCCTCAGGCTTAATTATGATACAATTTGAGCCTGTTGTGTTTGGCTGGCTTGGGTGTCACTTGAATGCACCATATAGACGTGCCTAAATCAGAACTGAAAGTACATGACTTGCAAAAAACGCTGAGATATCTATTTGTAAGACAGTAGAAGGTGTGAATCAGATACAAAAGGAACTTGGGGAATGAGGTTAATTTAGGTGGGAAAGTTGGAAACTTGATTCTAGGGAAAGAAATAAATTACTTCACATTTAATGCACTTATGATATAAACAAAAACGATTTCTGAAGATTATTTAAAAATAAACTTGTTAAGGATTTATAGCTTCTCTCTATTGTGAAATAAAATGTTTAACCTTTCTAATAGAAGTTTAGTACTCATATGAAGCCCAACATTTAGATATAACATCTTGACCCAACCTTAAACACTAGACGCAAATTTCATGTGACTCTACAGTCATAACTGTGTCATTAATTCTTTGAAAACAAGGGCTTAGGCAGCAACCAAATAACTAATTTAAAATTTTAGCTTTCAAAATATTGCCAGGCAGCCAAGGTTCATAAAGATGGGATGGTCCACTTACAATTTGACAGACGACTAGAGACTATTACAAAATGACCTGATTTTTTTTTTCTTTTTTTTCTTATCTATTTATCAAACCACTCCTATAAAGAGAGATACCTGCCTTTTGTCTCTATACACAATAGATTCACTGTTTTTAAAGACCGGATTACTATCAATAGCTGAATTACTATTAATACACAATATGCATTTGAAATAAATATATAAAAAGTTATAGAATTACTATTAATAAACAATTGGCATCTGAAATAAATATATCAAAAGTTATAGAAGCAGTACAGATAGCCTGCCTACCTTGCATATTCTGCCAAACACATCCCACGTGGCTAGGGATTACCAGTTAAGGTACTTCTGCATTCTCTGTAACACTCTATGCTAGACTCTTAATTAGTCACCAGTAAGTACTTCTTGACTTGCCTTTTCTAAGCAGTGTAGCCTGCCTTGATTTCCTACTCCCTCCACTTCTCCCAGCTAGAAGTCCTCTTCTTCCCCTGAGCAGTATATTCAAACTTTTATTTTATGTCCTAAGTTCTTTCTGAGTTGTTGCCAGGCCTTCTTCTCCTCTGATAGATACTAAGCCCTCTGAGGACAAAGACATTGTCTGTTATCTTTCTGTTCCTTACAGTGCCTGCTACATTGTAGACACCAAACATATATTGGTTGAAAGAATACTTGAATGAAATATTTGAAAAGTAAATATAAGAATAGGAAGACTTCTAGCTCCCAATCCTAAAACTGCTTGAGTATCTCTGATAAAATAAATTGAGGTTTATAGTTGTACTTGTAAATATAAGGTATAGAAAGTAGATAAATAATAATCTGTGCTCATGTGTTTTGTTCTTACAGGAAACTCTGGACAGAGCACAAAGTACATGTGTTTTATTCATAATAGCTACTACTGACCCTTCACGTTTTGAATGTTAAGTAATACTTATAATGAAATACAGTAGGATATATACATCAAATTTTTTTCTAAGTGGGGCTGCTAATCTTCCAACAAAAATCTTTATTTTTCTCCCTTCATTTTTTCTAAATGTTGTAGTTCCTCTCCTTGAAGACAGATTATTTCTCTTGATCATTATAAACTTAGATTTCTGCCTTTCTAGATGCATTATCATCAAAGTATTTTTCCATGACTTTTATAGTCATGGTGTGCTGGAATGGAAAGTATAACACTAACATTTATTCATCGCCTGTTAAGTGCCAACTATTGTGAGGCAGTTTTATATTTGGCGTTTCGTTGCATCCTCGTGAAAGGCCCCATGAGATGTGCCCATTTTGCATATGAAGAAAGTAAAGCTCAAGAAGATGAATCATTCTCTTTGTCTTATAACAAATAGTGGAGCTCAGATTCAAAACTAGGTTTATTTTACTTCGAATCCTATAGTCTTTACATTGCAGCATGCTAAAATTTTTGTGAACATTTATACAACATAAAGGAGGGCTGGAACATTTTACTCCATGGTGCCTAATGGTGGATAGACGTTAATGAAGGAACAAAGCATGAAGGCATACAGAGAGGTACCTACAACTTTAACAATTGGCCTATTTTAAATGATTTGAATTATCCAAACATAGGAAATACCTTTTTTAGCAGGCTATGTTGCTAAAATTTTGTTATTGTAATAAAAATATCTTTTCAACAACAAAAGTAGCCTTTGTAAAAGGCTATTACCTCTCCCACACCTATGTCTAGGTGTGGGAGAGGTAATATTGGAATATTTAGCACTTCTGATGTCTTCCAATTAAACTAGAATTTGAGGATAGGTAATTGTCATGAGTTCTGGAAAGCAATTCTAACTGTGATCTACCTAACAGCTTTGAGTGTCAGGGTGCCCAAAGAAACAGGATGTCTGGCCCCACAGCAAGCTTCTCCCTGCCTAGAGGCAAAGCACCTCTAATTGCACGGATAGCCTACATTTCAGGAGTATAAAAACAGGCAATATTTATATTCAGTAAACATATGAAATGAACAATATTTCTAACTTTTTGGATCATTTTCACATCGAGCAGGAGGAGGGATAAGGGAGCTGACATTTATTGAATTCTGCAAGCTACTTTAACAGTATGTTCTACATTTATTAGGTTGGTGCAAAAGTAAGTGAGGTTTAAAAGGTTAAAGATAATTGCAAAATCTGCAATTACTTTTGCACCAACCTAATACCAGGTCAGTATTTTATATAGGGTCAAGTAGGTTTCAAGCATGGCTCACTCATTATTGCCCACTGCTACACTCTTTTTCACTCTGCAGAGAAATCTGTCAAGAAAAATGTAACCTTTTTCATAGTTTTTATTAACCTCTTCTTTAGCCCTGAGGCTAGAAACTACCTGTGGGTTAAGTGGTGTGGCTTCTACATAGCTATACTTACAGAAAGCCTACACTTACAACACTGTTAGAAAATTCATACTTGTACAGACGGTCAGATAACAGTTTCAAATGCCATTAAACAGGATAGTGTTTGGATCACTCGCTCTCTCCTCCTCACTATTATTTACGATTAACAAACAATAAATTGCACATATTTAGAGTGTCCAATTTGATAAGTTTCTGCATATGTATATACCTAGAAACCATAACCACAATAAAGAAAAAAAGGACATATTTATCATTTCCACAAGCATCCTCATGCTTCTATTACTCTTTCCCTTCCCTAGACCTAAGCAATGACTGATCTGCCTTTTGTCACTATTGATTAGTTTGCATTTCCTATAATTTTACAAAAAATGGAACAATATAGTGGATGAACTCTTTTTTTGATCTGGCTTCTTTCACTCAGCATAATTATTTTTGGATTCATCTATGTTGTTGCATATTTCAGTTATTCATTCCTTTTTATTGCTGAGTAGTATCCCATGCTGAATATACCACAGTTTGTTTATCCATTTATTCATACGTTTGCTCCTCTTCTTGGTTCACTCTGCCCTCCTTATCAAAAGTACTTTCTGTGATTTGCAATTTCTGATTATACACTTGGCATTTCCCAGTTATAGTGGAAACATGTGATTTAGGTGAAGCAAACTCCACCCTGGCTTTAAGGATAGAGCATATGTGACCAATTACTCAATTGTCTTGGCCACAGACACAGTTCATTGATTCAAGCTGGGCTAACCAGAGCTAACATTTGGGCTACTAGGAATGTTGCTCTCTCTTTTCTGCAAGACTTGAACCAGAAGGTATAGAGCTACAGATATTGCAGCCATCGTTTGACCTAGTGGGCAGATGAGACAAGGCTACCAAAAGCAGAACCAAAAGAAGAGAAACCAAGTCCTGATGACATCATGTGGGCTGTTCGATGTCTCTGAAGCTTGAACTACCCCTGGTCTTTGAGGTTATGTAAACGACACAGCCCCGTTTTGTATAGGTTATTTGAGTTCCTGTTCATGTCACTTACAAAAGAAAAAGTTGTGACACGAGTGCTTTACATTCATCATCTCATTTAATCCTTACAACATAGCAGGTGTGCTATTATCCTAATTTTATATATGGGAAAACTCTTAGTTAACTGACCTACCGCAAGTTCACAGTGGCAAAGCCTGAACTCCCAAAAATCCAACTGATTGCAAAGCTCTCAATTTCTATACAGTACTGCTTTGGGGCTAGAACCCCGATCTGCTTAGCTTTATGGAATATTATACTTTCTTTGTATTACCTGATGTTTAATAGTATTAACATTTGTGGCTTCCTTATAGCTAAAATAAAATTACATTTATAAGACTTAATTCTTTCCTTCTTTTTTACCCCTGCTTTGTGTCCTTCTTGTCATCTTTTTCCTCTTCCTCATTTTTTATTTTTCCATTGTTAAATACCAAATATTTGCTCTAGTCGTATCAACTCTAAAATGATCCTGGGGTGATGTCTGTTTCAGCAAGGCAAAGTTAGTTTACTGAAAAATTTGCCCTTCTAATAGCTAAAGACTAGAAGGATTACATCTACAAATCAGTCTAATAAACTTCCCTAAAAACAAATCGCTGGGCCAGATTTCAAAGATGACAAAACCAGACGGCCACAGTTACTCTCTCCCTTCTCTCATTCTTTAAAAGGAGGGGAAAAAAAGTCCAACGATCATTTTGACAAGCCCCTGGGAAAATGGCTAATTGCCACATCCTCCTTCTTAAGATGTTCAAGAGGGAAAAACCTTTACTGCCCTAGCTCCCACTTTTCAACACTGTTTTCTTCTAAAAAAGGGAGGAATTTGTTAAATCTTAAATCTAGCTTCATGTTGTGCTTCATTTTTCAGAAAACCCAAATAAGTTTTAAATGTATTTTGTTTAAGAGCCCACCTCTGCTTTCTTTCAGTAGACAGAACATCAATCTAGTTAAAAGCAGTTAATAACACACGGTTTAAAAAAGAATGAGAGAAAAATGATTTAATCCTTTCTTAGTCTCTTAATAGAGCCTTGTGCGAAGCCTTCCTGGAAGCCAGGACACTAACCCTCCTTAAACACTTTGTCAGCAACTAGAGAACAAACTTCATTTTAAAGTGAAATGTTTGAAAATTATGTCTTCCCTAACTGCCAAGACTGAGTTTGGTTCTTGGATTCATTTCCCTTGTAAGGATATATGACATCACTTTCTAGAAAGCTCCTTATAATGCTCCCTGGACTCTACCAAATATCTTGGATGTTATCAAAACTTGGCAGTTAAATCCAGTACTGCAAATGTGAAAATTTAAATGTAGACAGGGAAGAAATTTCCCTCCCCGAATTTGTAACTTGTATGTCTTTAGAGACCTTCTGATAATGACTTCGAATAGATCTGGCTATGTAAAATCTCTGTGGTTAACCTTTAAAGTGATGGGCTACAGCCATATCAGTATGCAATGGTATAAAGCTGTTTTGCAAAGGTTGGGATGACACAAAATATTTATAAAATGTAAATGGTAGGGTAAGGCTAGCTGTTTTATTTTTAAAGAAGGTTAAATGAAATCCTTTGACAATACTCTTTTCTTACCTATACAGTCTACCTCATTTTATTGCGCTTCACTTAATTTCACTCCACAGGTGTTACGTTTTTTACAAATGGAAGGCAAGACCCTCCACCAGCAAAAAGATGACAACTCGCTTTATTGCTAGACTTGCTTTATTACAGTGGTCTGGAACCGAACAATATCTCAGAGGTATGCCTGTAGTTTCATTTTTACAAAATGTAAAATTATTTTACTCAAGTGATATTAGGGGGAGGATAGTTAATTGCTACCTTTAGCTTGACTTACTTCATTGTTGTTGCAACAAAAATAGATTTATTATATGGTTTGGCCTAACAAAATAGAGAATAGGGCCAGACAAAAAGTTTTTCCCAATTTGGTAAGTTAACTAATTTTTTTTGAGATTTTTTTTTACAATTATTAATGATTGGAAATGGTTCAGAAATTAAGACATATAGAAAATTGTTTTGGAAATAGGTAAAGTTATGCATTGATGCTGTATAGGGCAGTGGTCCTCAAACTTTACTGTGCAACAGAATCCTAGAGGGCTTGTTAAAACAGTTTGTTATACTCCGTCCTAGAGTTTCTGGTTCAGTTGGTCTAGGGTGGAGCACGAGAATTTTCATTTCTAAGACATTGCCAAGTGATATTGGCATAGCAAGTGATAATGCTGACCTTCGTTTGTGAACACTGATGTAGAGAACTGAAAACCAGCTTAAGTGTCTCTTTTCCATATATTATTCGGATGTGTTTCACATTTGTTTCCCAAGCTGTCACTCGCTAAGTGTGAATCACAGCAAAGACTTTCTGGCTCTATTCTCTTCTACTCTCTCTGTCCAAAGTTCAATGACCTTCAAATTCTACCCTTGAAGCGCCCCTTTTCCCAAGGCTGAAGAGCAAATTCCTGATGCTCCAAGAGAACGTTTCCCAAACTGCTCATCAGCACACGTGTCCCTCAATATTTTCATATATGTCTTGTGATAAAGCTGTTCTATGGTCCAAACATTTTGGGATACACTGGTTCAACTGGAAAAAAATATTTATAAAAACTTTTTTATCTTACATTTTTATAAAAATATATATTTTTTGTATTATAAAACTGTTTAATTTTAGAACTTCTCAGAGCTTTTAATGTGTAAATGTGCATTGTGAATTTCCAAAAGGGAGGTAAAGTACAGGGCATTTCTCAAGTGGATTTGATTGTGGAATTCTTTCTCAACTCCTCTTCCACACCAAGCACTAGGGAATATATATATATATATATATATATATATATATATATATATAATTTTTATTATATATATATTTTTTTTGGGGGGGGCTAGGGAATTTCTATTAACCACAGTCTGGGAAATGCTCTTATTTTATAATTTAACTTTATTTTACAAAGTTGAAAAAAAAGTCTATATTACAACCTCTGGAAAAGGTCAATTGACATGCAAAAGGCATGATGTATGAATGTTAAATCAATTTATAAAAGTAATTAAGTACAGGCACTCATCCATTATTTTGATTGTATGAGACTTTTCCTTTTTTCTTTCCTTTTTTTTTATTGTGATAAGGATGGATAACGTAAGCTCTACCCTCCTAATTTTTAAGTGTACAGTACAGTGCTGGTAACTATTGGCACAATGTTGCACAGCAGATCTCTAGAACTTACTCGTCTTGCATGACTGAAATCTTAATACCTGTTGAACAGCAATTCCTCATTCTCCCATCCGACAGCCCCTGATAATCACACGTCTACTTTCTACTTCTGCCTTGGGCTATTTGGGATACTCCATATAAACAGAATCGTGCAGTATTTGTCCTTCTGTGATGGGCTTACTTCACTTAGCATAATATTCTCAATGTTCATCCAGGTTGTCACACCACTTCTTTCTTGTGGTTGAGTAATATTCCATTGTATGAATACACCACATTTTCTTTTTTCATGTGATCTTTTCTTGATCAAATAATTTACTGAGTGATATAAAGAAAGAATCCATGGTTCCTAGCTTCCGTTGATCATCAGGCTTTTCTTGCTCTCACCACCTAAAATATCCCTATTTCTCCCTCCTTCCAATTTTTTTTCCATTACTGTTCCTTTTTTTTGTTTCTCATGATTATAAGTTATCTTATTAATTCCTTAAGTGATTTATATGTTTATTACGTTTCTACCACTAGAAAACAGCTCCTTATCTGTCTGGTTCACTTCTATATCTTCAGTGCCTAGAACAGTGTTTGGCATATCATGTGCAGTCAAATATTTTTTGATGGAAAGAATAAATAGATCAATAAGGTAATCATCTCAGTTCTAACTATGAAATCTTTATTATAGTAATAAAAGATATAGCAAGAGGAAAGGGTGCGCTTTAGCAGCTTTAGATGAGGCAATTAGAATAATCTTGATTTCTAATGGACAAATTCCAATCTAATGGTATGAAGGGGGAATTATTGATGTGAAACTCAGGATGCCATTTTGTAGGCACAGTTTTATTATGATTTTTAATATTTACTAAGGGATCAAAAAGACACACGATTATTTTTTAAATGAGGCAAGCATATGAAAAATACTTGGCATACATGCAGATCTTGTGTAAATATCAATTTTTCTATCTCTCTAACTTTAAAAAACCTCTGAAAAGGATGCTTCTGCTTGCTATATTATAAACTTCTTTGACTTGGACAAACCTAAAAAGCATCATTAACAGTGCTTTTTAAAAAAGCACACTTGTTCTAGTAAAAGAAAGCTCGTGTTATATATTTGCATTTTGTATGATAATCAAGTGTTAAATATGTGTAGAGCATAAATGTTGCTAATTTATGGATCCTGGTAATTTCAGAGGCAGGGGAGAAAGCTGAAATATATAATTGTTGGATATTACAGTAGATTCAACTTTGCCCAACAAAATAAAAGAAAGTCACAAAACATTATTTTTAGGGGGCAAGGATTCATCCAGGAATCCAAGAAGATAATCGTCAGGTCTTCAGGATATAACGTGATTTGAAATTGCATTAAAAATTTATTGTCTGTTTCCTGGTATTAAAATGGAAAAATATTTATATCTCACTTCACCAGGCCTTTCATGTGGTTAAATTTTTTTTTTCTTGTTTAGGTTGTCTATATCCGGTCTCTGGTCTCTTCTTTTCAATCTTCTCATTATCTCCCTCTGGGCGTTTATGTTTGTTTTTACTTTATGCTTTTATCCTTATTAGTGGAAAAAAGTGGGTCAGTACTACTTCAGTTTGTCTTCACTTTCACCTTTCTGTTCATTCCTGAACTAGCTTTTAGCCTCTGGAAAAGAAGAAAGTAAAAACGTTCACAGAAACTGGGCCAACCTCTCTGCAGCCCTCCTCCTTGAAGAAAACAAAACCTAAGCAACTGCGACAGTAGTTCCTCTCTGTTCTCACAGCATTTTGTATTTCCTTTCTCATAAAGCTCAGATTTTTATTATAATTGTTCATTGAATATCTTTCATCCCAGCTAGACTCTCAGGCCTTTGAGGACCTAGTATATTGCCAAGAATATAACATAAAGAAATTTGTAGTTTAAATGAATAAATGCTGCGTGCGGGAAAGACTGCTGCACTGGTACCCCACTGCCCACACACAATAAAGTTGGAAACTTGCAGCAATCAGTATACTCAAGTGTGGGTCCTTTGACATCAACGCCAGAAAACCAGCGAACTGTGGCATTGGTATCTTGATTACATAATTACTAGAATTTAAGCAAGAATTTTTGTTTTGTTTGGGGGTAGGTGGGGAGATGATGAACGGGCTGACTTAGATAATTTCTTGCCCAGATGCTGTGGACAGACACTGCCTAAACTTCTCACTCCTGTAGGGTCTTCTCACCCCTCCCACCCTCCTCTGACCGCTTTAAAATACAGGCAGAGTCGACTAAGGCCCCCACCTCGGGGCGGGGGTTTCCCGGGGATACCCCGCCCCGCCCTCTAGGCCCCGCCCCCTCCGCTGCCGCCGGCAGGGGTCGCGCTGCCCCCAGCTTGCCGCTCAGGCGGGGGTGGGGAAGGCTTCGGCGGCCGGTCGGTTTTCTCCGCCGCCGCTGGTTGGATCGTTTCAATAAAAGTCTTTTTTCTCTCTCGCTCTCTCTCCTCCGGGGAACAGGCGGAGGCGTCAGTCTGCAGCCGCCGAGTGAGAAAGCGACGTACACGCAGCGAGCGAAAGCGGCCGCCCGCGGTCTCTTCAGCTTCTCGCCGTCCGGCCCCAGAGAGGAAGGAGTCCGCGTTCGGCCGGGCAGCCTCAAGCAGGCGTCGGCGCCTCCCTGCCCGCCTCGCTCCCGCCCGGGCTCCTCCGAGGGGATTAGTGGGACGCCCGCGCGGCTCGGCGGCACGGGAGCCATGTTGACCCGGGGGCTTGGCAACGCGTAAGGGACCCCGCGGCCCCTCCCGGAGGCTCCGGACCCTCGGCGAGAGCCGGAAGGCGGCTGCGGCGGCGGAGGCCTGCCCCTCGGAGGCGCCTCGATCTGCCAGCTGCTGGGACCCGGACCTGCATCCGGTCGCCGCGGGCGTCGGCGGAGCAGCTTTCCCTCGGCGCCGCGCCTCGCCTCGCTGCGGGACGCGGCCCCCGCACTTGCTGGTGAGTTGGCTGCGGGCGTCGGCGCGGCGCTTTCCCTGATGCCCCGCTGACCCCGGGCTGGGAGGGGCCGGAGGGAGCTTGGGACGGAGGGTCGGGGCGGGCGGCTGGTGGGGGCGCGGGAGGCTCAGGCCCGGCCGGGAAGTTGAGAAAGGGAGGCGCGGCTCAGGGGGCTCGCGTGTGCTTGTCGCCCCTCGGGTCCAGCGAGGACGTGGGGTCGTCAGGGCATTTCCGGGGGTGGGGTGGGGTGTGGGTGTCTGTGGGATCCTTCGCGGGAGGCGCCTGCAGCTGCCGCCGCCTCCGGTGCTTGCTGCCGCTTTGGTCTCCGGGGGAGGCCGGTCTCCCCGCGAGGCCGAGGAGGGGGAGAGCCTGAAAGTCCCCCACGACACAAAGGTCTCTCGGCGGGGGTGGAGCTGCAGGCGCGGGCGGCGCAGCTCGGAGGGAAAGGAAAGGACGCGGGTCCGCCGGAGGTGGGCAAGGGGGCGGCGGCCGCGCCGCTTCTAGCTCCTTGGAGACGCCGAGGGTGTGCGCGGGTGGGGCGCGCGGAGGAGGGGGAGGAGCAGCCCTCGCGTGGGGCTCGGGCGGAGACAAAGATGGGGGCAACCTCCTTCTGGCGGGTCACACCCATGAGTGTTGGTCTAGAGCAGAGGTGGAAGCACTGTGGGAAACCCTAGGAACCCATGGGGAAGGGGAGATGGGGGGCTGCCAAGTATTGTCTCCGTCGCAGTCGCTTTTCTCATCGTTTTTGTGCCGCATGCTTTTGCTCCCCAACTCAGCTGAATAGCTCCAGATTGCCTCCCTCTCATCACCCCCTCACTGCCACATTGACTCTCCTGTGGTTTTCCCCTCGTTCTCCCCCTACTTTTCACCCACTCCTTTTCGGGTAAGCAGTATTTTTGCCTTCTGCTGAAGAACGTTTGCTAATGACAGGATGCCTGAGCTAGTTCTGACCCTGAACTGCCTTGAACTCTTCTCTCTTCCTCCTACCCTTTCCTTTCTGGGATCTTATAATGTCACATGGCCATTAACAATTAGCTTTTCTTCTGCAGAAAGGGCAAAAGCGTTTCGCTGAAATCTGTGGCTCTCGTCCTGTATGTACATTATTAATATGTCCACCAAAAGATACGACGTTGGTCATGGCTTATCGCCTCTTTAGTTAGCCAAATTAATTTTCTAGATTCAAAAGTGGCCAATTTTATCTGGAGTTTTGGCTATTTCTAGGGTCAGCAAAGTGTATTCCTAGCAGTCAGACCTTCTGTCACTTATCAGGAAATGCTTGACTTAAAGACGGACAATTCTTTCCTCAAAGTTTGCTGATTCTTGAAGGATTTAAGAGGCGCTTGTGTAAGGAGGTTAGAGTAACAAATCTGAATTACTGTATTTTTGACTTGTTTTGTTAACCATTGGGCAGAAAAAATGAATGGGATCTTAAGATCTTTGAGGCCTTGAGTAGAGGAAATCCTCCCTTGAAGCTAGAAATAAGGTTCAACCAAATTTTAAGAAAAAAATTAGTCGTCTTATCACAGGTTTTGTTCTTTTATGAGACTAAGTAGTGGGCTTATTAAATGTTGGGATGTTGTTTTGTTAATGAAGTCATTTTGGTCTTTGTAGTTCTAACATCTGTAATTCTAAGATTGTTCCATAAACAACATTTAGAACAAAAGAAAAAACTGGCTACATTTAAGGAATATTCGTGTTTTTATGTTATGACAGAGAATATTGGAGTATAAAAAGTGCTATCCTTTTATCTGGTAAACTATCTTATGGGCCAGAAACACCAACAATTTAAGTGCTGGGCCTCATAGAAAATAGCTGAGTCTTTGAATTTAAGCTGTTTTAAAATTACTATGCAAATATATTGTTACTATTTTTTACAGCGAAAATAAAAACACATTGAAATATGAATGCAAAGAAAATATAAGTAAAGCCTGTTTGATGTAGGGATGTTACTGTTGATATTGTGTATAAGGACAGTCATATCTTGTTGCCTGCTACCATTAAAATGTTGACTGTAAAAATTGTTAAAGGGGTTTAGGAATCAGTGTCTAAGCTGTGGACTTCCTACACACACTGCCCACCTCCTCCCCCCCCCTTAACATAGTTTGGATGTCTTTGTGAAATTAACAGGTCATACTAATAATCGATGTTTTATATAACATTTAGCAAAAGGCCATATTGAGAATATTGATTTTTTTGCATATTTATTAGTGTCTAATTAGATAATCGAAGTTTAATTCTCACTGGAAGGAAATCTACCAAAAAGTAAAAGATTTCTGGATGGTGGGATTTATGGGCAAATAAAAATACATTTCTGATTTTTCACATTTTCACAATACTTTTATAAATCAGGAAGAAAAGTATATGAAGAATTGAAGTCTTGTTAATATCCTAATTGGCCTGGTACTAAAGAAGCTTCTATAAAATGTGTAATTTATTGGCATCCTTGGATTCAGTTACAAAAAAGTATCTTTTAATGTTAGGTATTTGAAACAGTGCACCCAGCCAAATGTACTCTGGTTACCAGTAGGAAAAAGAGATAGTATAGTAAGGAAAGATGAAATTGGAAGAACACATACAATATATGGTAAAATTTGTAAACTCGTGTTCTAATAAGTCATTGGTTTTACCAAAAAACAGGAAAATTAAATTTTATTTTCTTTGTAGCACAGAATAGCTGTGTTGACCAAGCAGATTTTAATGTATATATTTGTTGATATTTTTAGTTTTCAGATATTGGTTCAGTCCTACAATTATGGTGGAAAGAGATATTATATAAAATATTTTATTCTGTCAAGGCTTTTGTTTTTTCCCTAATTTTCAGCAATAGTTACCTCTTTCCCTTTACTGGTGAAATAGTACTAATTAAAAAACTGCAAATATTTCATTGAGAACAATGGAAGCTATAATGGCAACAGAGGTAGATATTCAAAAGTGTGAAGATGATGGTGGTGTCCCTTAATATTAAAACAAAAAAATCTGAACACAAAATCTTTGCCCTGGTATTTTCTTCATTATTGTCTAATGCTGAATATTTATAAGGCACTACATTTTGAATCATTATTACTGATCTCTAGTCTTTATAAAAATTACAGCATCATGTTATGTCATTCTTTTATATAGCTTTTATACTTCCATTGTGGACATTTACTTCATGAATTTATTGCTGTATTGTAAAAAAAAAAAAAAGGACATGCCAAATCCAGCTTGTTTATGAAAATATTCTTTAGAGTATTTTATCTGTTTTAAAAATTGCCTCCTTTCATGCATGCGAAGGAAGAATAATTTTATATCCTTTGAATTTTGACTAATTTTTGCTCAAATTTTTACATGGATTAAGTTATTTAAAGTGCATTTTATGAATCGGTTATGACATTTTGCATTTTAAATGATGAAGGTAAAAAATAGGTTTATGACATTTAAAAATGAGGTTTATTTACTATTTGTGAGGTAAAAAACTGCCTACAATGGAAAACCTGGTATAGCTTACTAGCATTCAACCTATAATGTTGGTAATTTATTTGAACTGTTTGGAAGAGGACCTATTAGACTGGCTTATTTTTAAAAAAAAATAAATTTCTAAGAGATACTTACAATTTAAGCCAAGAATGCTTCCTGTCATTAGTGGATTCTTTGTCATTATTTTGCTTCCAATCTTTTTTAGTTGGTAATTACTTTGATATCTGCAAAATATTGACCTGGAAAGAGGCATTGCCAAGGGCCAGAAAGATGTATTGAATACATCTGACTGTAGCTTACCTTTTCTAGCCTGTTTTCTTTCCTCTCTGTGTTGGCCAACTTGGAAAATCAATGGACATCTACCAGTGAATCTAATTGGTGGAGTGCTACTATAAATAATCTTATATTCTGCAGTAACATATACTGAATACTGTATTTGAGGTGGTAGATGTACAGATCCATAGCATATTGCAGTGATCGAAAATTATCTTGCTTTCCAAAGTCTCCTTTTTAAAATATATTTTGGTATAAGCTATGTGAAAGAATCTTAATACCTCTTCTGCAAGGTACTGGGCCAAGTGTTAACTTGTTAAATCCTCACAATAATTCCATCCTATAGATATTGCGCCTGTTTTTTAAATAAGGAAACGGAGACCTTATTTTAAGTAATTGATTTTCTCCAGGGTCCTACCTCTATAGTGAAGATTCCTGTTTAGGCATTGAAACCACTACCGTATAGTGAGTGCTTCCATGGGGGATGTGATGTTAAAGTCAGTGTTGAGTGTCTGCTGTAGAGAGATCTAAAAAGTGGTGAATTAAAACGTTTATCAAAATTAGATTTAAATTCCATTGGGTTAGTTTACTTCATAAAAAAATGGACCTATACAAAATGTTTAAGGGAGGACATTTTTATAGCTGAATTAAAATCAAGATGCTAAAAAGATATTTACAATATTTGTAGATTTATTTTTAATCATGGGTTTATCAATTAGAGTTCTTTGGACATAAAGTAAAATGAATATGGGTGCTGGAAAGCAAAAAAAAAAAATACATATATATAGCTGGCCTTGTGATACAAGTATATTTACTTTCATTTTTACTTGTATGTTTATTTTTGTTCTACATGTGTTAAAATTATGTTGAATTATTTGAACATATGCCATAAAAGGGAAGACAGCCCACTTGCATGCTGTGTAGGTTGCTTCAGTATTGGGTGAAAATTTTGCCTTAAGGTAGATAAATTTTATGTCTGTATGTCTATACGCATACAATTGCCTATTGATTTTTGGTTTTGGTATTGCTTATTTTAATTAAGTAAAGTGTAAATTTTGGTCTTGTGTTTTTATTGATATGTGGCTATATACCACTGAAAAATGAAAATATCAGACCAGGTTGTACTTTTTTGGTCATAACTTTTTATATTGAAAACTGACTTTTATGATATAAAAATTGCAAATTAGTATTGTTAATATATACTTTATCTCCTATTCATATTTAAAGAACAGAATATTTTATTGACTTGACCTGACAGCAGTCCATTGAAGTGAAAAAGAATGAAAGATTTGCTTTCTTTTATTTTGTTGCCATAAAAGTTAATTTAAAAAAGTTTGTCAGGCTTTTAATAGCACATTTTTTTTGTGTGCCCTAGTTTCCTTTTATGCCCTAGTTAATGTAAATACTTTCAAGAATACTCTAAATTTTGTATGCATATTTGTAAAGAAGGGGAAAAGGACCCAAGAATAATTTTTCTTTCACTGTATTCCAGGTTAGTTACTAACTCACTTTATTCTTGTCAAATATATATTGTAATACTGCTATTCTTACAATTGATGGTTAATTATTAGTGTGTGTTAATGTTAAATACAATACTAACCAAGTTTGGTAAAAATTGATAATATTTGTGAAAAATTATCAGTTAACATTGGGCCTCTTAACACTCCAATTAGAGGCATTATCCTTTAAATTAGTTAATGTGTATTTTTAAGTGTTGCTTTTAAAATAGACTTTTTTCCAAGTGTAGCATAATTCCAGATTTTTATAATTATTGATTTGTACTGCTATTTCTGGTGGGAAGAGAGCTTTTCTTTGATTTTTGAAGTAAATTTTGGATTCCTTAAGCAGACTTTAGCCCCTTGAGCCTGTCTTATTGAATTGTTTTTCAGAAATGATCCTTTATTTATGGCTTTATTTTACTTAATAAATTTGATTTTCCAATTAATTCAAGGATGTAAGTAAGTACTTTTAAGACATTTGTTGTGTCTAGGTATTGTGTTAGTCATTATATATGTTATAAAAATATACTGTGTTGCTATTGTAACGTGAAATGACAGTATTGGTTGTCTGGAATGTTCTGTGGTTGGCCCTCTTCTCATGTTTTACGTGTTCCTTGGATAGTCTCGTTCATATTTAGTGCTTTGTTTTTATCATCTACATGCTGATGATCTCCTCATCTTTATTTCGAACCTAGACCTCTTTTCTGAGTTCCTTCCTAGCTGCTTCCCAGATACTGCTTCTTAGTGCTCCCTTACTGGAGCCAAACTCTTTACTATCCCTGCCTCCATTCCCAGTCACAGTCAATAAACCACCGTCAGCTTAGTTACTGAAGCCAAAACATTTTGCAGTTCTTATGTTTTTCTATGTTCCCCTCCCTTAGTCCAGTCACACCAAATCCTGTTAATTTTATTTCCTAAATATCTTCTAGATTTCCCTTTCTGTTGTCATTTTCATATGTCAGGATTTTGGAATGCCTCGTCTGAATTACCACTTCCAATTTGCCCCATTTTAATCTAAAATTATATATTATTTCTTCATATACGTGTCTTTTTATCCCTTTGTCCTCCCTTTCCTTTCCTTCCTTTTTCCCTTCAGAATACCCATCCATCCATCCATCCATCCATCCATCCATCCATCCATCCATGTCTGAAGTATCTTACCTGCTTGGGACACCAAGATGAGGAGACTGTTGTGTTGATAGTGCAGTGCTGTGACACTTGGAGAGAAATTCTCATTTTTCAGGATAATTGTCATTTCCTCTGAAGTCTTCTTTGACCCATTCTGCCAAAGTTATAGTGATTCTGCTTTAGCATTTATGTCTACTGTAGTATTAGGTTGGTGCACAAGTAATTGTGGCTTTTGCAATTTTTAACCTTTTAAACCCCAGTTACTTTTGCACCAACCTAATACTTAACACATTGTATAGTAATTATTTACAAATCTCTTCCATCTTTATGGGCTTTGTGCTTCAGAAGGACAGTGCTTTTTAAATTTCTGAATTCCCCCCAAATTATTTATTGTTTAATTGAATGGATAGATTGATGAGATTAGGGGAACAACACTGAATTAGTAAATTAGGGTCATGGCCTAGAAAGAGCCAACTATTAATTCTGATAGGTAATAAAAAGCCATCAGAAGTTTTGAGTATTGGAGCTACTTGAAGCCGGTATTTGTGTGAGAGTAACCTGGAAGCGGTTTGTAGGCCAACCTGAAGGGGCAATAATTTGACATTATTGGTCCTAATTTTAATTACATGTGAGCTGTACTAACTTGTTATGTTTTAGACAAATTGGAAATACAAAATTACAAATCTGTATGTAAGTAAAATACCTATTTCTAAAGGTCTAAAAACATTGGTCGGTATCAAGAGTAAAATTGCATCCTTAATGAAATCCAGCTCTTTAGCTGTATAGTACTGGGCTTAAATGCATTTACTGAAGTAAAGTACAAAATTGCACTCTAACAGATAGAACGGTGCATTTAATGTCATTTCTATCACCCTGATAGTTTATGTATACAGTTGACCAGGAGCTTTGTTTTCATTGGGATTACTGTAATAAAATAAGTGCTTTATGGTCTACTTTTTAAATTAAAGACGTTTTACTAAGGTTTTTAAATTGTTATAGTAGGTGTATTAGAACTAGATTTATTTTAAAACTCAGGTATTATGGCTTGATAACATCTTATTTGAGATGTGACATTTAAAAGTGAGTTTTCATAATTTGTGAGATTTGGTGCTTTTTCATATTCCTCAACTTATTATATTGTTTTAATTGAATGGAATGGATAGATGAATGGATAAATTTAAAATATTAAATTTTTTTTATATCAGTTACGTTTTCAAGATCATGATTTATTTTCCTGCATTTTATCACTCCAGGAACAGTAGAGTCTGCATTGAATTTTGCAGTAATTTTTGCTCTTAAGTTTGTGAGCATGGATTTTTGCCCCTCTACATTCTCCAAATATTATTTACATTTCTATTTTCCTGTGGTCCCTTTTCTTCCCAAGAAGTTATGAAATGGTTGACATTTTTTATTTCAGCTATATTTTTTGAAAAAATATGCAACTCTCATTTCTATTATATAAAGTTTAGAATTGGTTATATGTTTTTCTTTTTTCCACAAAGACTTACTTCAGTAACAAGTGATAACTATGTGCTCTTGAACTATAGTTAAACACTTAACAGCCAGTTTCTTCTATGAAGTTAGGAGATGCCAGAACCTACTTCATAGGGTTGTGGGAATTAAATCAAATGACACATGTAAAGCACTTTGCAAAGTAACTTGCACGTAGCACTCACAGTTAGCAATTATTTTTGTTACTATTTAATATAATGGGAAGAACTGCTGATAATAGTACTAAAATTGTTTAGCTGATTGATTCCTTCAGCTTGATGAATGTCTAAACAAGTGATTCACAAGGACAATTGAATGAAAATAATCTCTGGCTTTTAAAACTATACATCCTAGATTTTCTCATATGCCTCCCTGCTCTCACTGAATTTGAGAATCAAAGTATTAGTGAGTTAGTGTTACTAATGGATGTATGTTGCATCCTTTAGGTATAATGGAGGGAGGGAGATAGTATAGTAGACTAACAGAGAAGTAATGTAGGACATTTATTGTTTCTTATCTCATGACCAATTAGAAATAAAGCTGTCATAATCTTCCTGATTAGCATACTGATAAGCTTTTCCATAGGGCCAACCAAATTTTTCTTGCAACCATTTATTCTGTTCTATTACCCTTCTTCAGGCCTGTGCTATATACCATTTGTTTGACATCTTAACAGTGTAGACCAGGGGTGTCCAAACTTCTTTCAACGTTTTTTACCAAGGGCCATATGCTGTAAAATACACAAACAGCCGGCCACTCCCTCAACGTGAAGTACGTATTGCCTCACCTGGTTTATTTAAGTAAACTAAATATATTTTTAGAATTTGCTGAGGGCCAATTAAAAATGGATTGCGGGCCTCAGTTGGCCTGCAGGCCGCAGTTTGGACACCCCTGGTCTAGATAATATTTGATTTCCTTTTCTAATGACTTTTGTGTGTGACTCAGGTTTTCTGACATCAAAATAGAATATCAGGTCATATAATATCCATCAAAAGAAGAAACTTGTTTTGCATTTTATCCTTTGTCATAAAATCTGTTGGGATGCTTACTATTCATTATCTCATATTTTTGTTTATTATGTTCTTCTAGGTCAGTGTCCTTGACCTGAACTTCAGAACCCTTGTTGATTTAAAACAAACAAGAAAAGCTAGATACTTTGTGTGTGTGTGTGTGTGTGTGTGTGTGTGTGTGTGTGTGTTTGTGTGTGTAAAATCTCAAGCTTTGTCTCAGAACAACTGAATTAGAATCTATGAATTTGGATTTTTTAAATGTTCTGGCAATTCTTGGGTTTAAAAAGTACTTCTAGGGTTTAACATAGTGTTAAGGGGAGGTACACTCATATAAATTAAATTTAAAGTAAAGGGGAACTGATTAACTGATTAGAACTTTCCATCATTCCATCTTATTTTTTCTCTTTATTCAATTTTGAATTTTCTAGTTTTGTTTTGGGGGGTTTCCTTAAGTTTATGTATAAAAGGCTTCTGTTACAATTATTTTTTTTTATCCCTTTACTGAATGTTTTGGTCTTGCTTTTTTAGTTTGTTTTGTTAAAGGGTAAACTGAAACACATTAAAAATTTCAAGTTTATTTGAGCATACATTGATTCCAATTGGGCAACTCTGAGCCAAAGGTTGTTAGGAGTGGTCTACTAATAGGAACTAGGGGGGAGGCTTTTATTGAGAAGATATGGAAGCAAAGCAACGACATTATTTGATTGGCTATAGCTTAAGCAGTTGCCTTATTTGGGACAGCCTAGTTAGCTGTTTGTGATTGGTTCTTAAGTTTCATTTTCTCAGATTCAAGTGCATTGGCTTAGGTTTTGGTTTACTTATGTAGACTACCAAGGCATTAGAGCCACCTCACTCTAATGGCCTTCTTGCTTAATTACTTTAGTAGTTTCTTACCAGTGTCTTACTGTTTTCTATCTGTATGGTCTCAAGTATGTTTTTGAAATTTATTTTTTAAAATATCAGAATATATAATAATGTGGAAAATAGAACATAATCTAAATTCCCTAGCAATGATTATCATTTTCAGATATTCTCTGTCATTTTTTCTTTTTTTCATATATAGAGTTTATTATTTTTGTTTAAGATCCTTTTGATAATTAACGTAAGTTTTTATTTTTATAGTACCAAATAATTCTTATGGTTATCATTTTCATCAATCCATCAAAAGAAATTTAACCATTTCATAGTAGTTGATAATTATTAAATTATTACTTTTCACTATTTTAAATTTTGCGGAGACAAAGTCTAGCATATGACACACCCTCTATTTTACATTTCCTTAGGGTGGGTAGATATACAGAAGTGGAATCCCCAAATCAAATCTACCTGGCTAAAAGCTTTGTGAATTACTTTTGAATGTTGGAAGGACAACCTTTTGTGGTATGTTGATGTTTCAGAAGAGGCCTCAAAGGATTGCTTTTCTGCATTGGGAATGCTAGAAAGAATGGTTTGGTTCACCTCAGAGACATAAAATTACTGTCTCTTAGGAGCACTTGGAAATATGTATTTAATTTGAAAACCTTCTGCCATTTTTAGCTTCCAATCAGGAAATGTTTCCATATGTTAGATATTGGTTTTACCATTTTGTTGGGGAAATAAGAGATAAAAACTAAAAAATTTATCACATATAGAAATAATAGATCTTTTTTATTTAACTGTGAATGTCAACATACTAATCAAGAACCCAAATACTAATTTTGCTTCTACAAATAATTTTGTAGTTCTTTACCTCTGTGCTAACATAGGTAATCATACAACACTATCAACTTCATAGTAATTCAGTTAAGTTACATACAGGTTATAAGAATAGGATTTTTTTAGCAGCTATCGTGCCTTTCAGTACTTTAAAGTCGACTACGTTTGACTTAAATGTACTTCCATTTTACTAAAGGAAATAAAGGGGATTTTTTTCTTTAATTTTTAATTGGGGAATATTGGGGAACAGTGTGTTTCTCCAGGGCCCATCAGCTCCAAGTCATTGTCCTTCAATCTAGTGGAGGGCGCAGCTCAACTCCAAGTCCAGTTGCCGTTTTCAATCTTAGTTGCAGGGGGCGCAGCCCACCATCCCATGCTGGAATTGAACCGGCAACCTTGTTGTTGAGAGCTTTTGCTCTAACCAACTGAGCCATCTGGCCGCCTCTCCAGAAACTCAGCGGCAGCTGGTTGTCTTCAATATAGTTGTAGAGGGTGCAGCTCACTGGCCCATGTGGGAATTGAACTGGCAGCCCTGTTGTTCAGAGCTTGCAATCTAACCAACTGAGCCATCCAGCCGCCCCCTTTCATGTCTTACTGGCTAAAATGCATCATGTGTCCATGCCCAAGCCAATCACTGCCAACCATAATTGCTAAGAAAAATCAGGATACAGCTCTCAGGGGTGGGTTGAAGAGGGTGGACTCCTAAACAAAATCAAACTTCTATAAGGAAGAATGAATGACAAATGGAGTGAATGTTGCTTAGGTGACCAATGAAATCTAATACATACAATCAGCCATGCTGTCGGCCGCTCCTCCAGCAGCTCAGCGGCAGCTCGTTGTCTTCATTCTAGTTGTGGAGAGCGCAGCTCGCTGGCCCATGTGGGAATCGAACTGGCAGCCCTGTTGTTCAGATCTCGCCCTCTAACCAACTGAGCCATCTGGCCGCCCCACAAAGGATTTTTTGGTACATAATTATTCTTGAGCTAGAGCTACCTTGTCTCATAGTATTTACTTTACAGAAATGATGATCTCTTCCTCCCCACTTTCTTCATTTGAACCCTTCAGATCCTTCCATTTTTGTAGGCATTTTAAGTTCTTTTTAAAAATTAAAGTTTTTTGAATAAGTGCTATGAATAAAAACTCAAAGGTATGTAGAGAGAGCTACAAAGAGAAGTCTTGTTTTCTCCTTTGCTCTGTGCTTCCTGTTTCTCCTCCCATACCTTTTATAGGTAAACATTTCTTCTGTGTATTCTTCCATTGTTTCTGTTTGCAAATATAAACATGTATATTTTATTTTGGAGATTTTTCCATATCTAGATAAACATCTTTATTTTTAATAGCTGAGTAGCTCTTCTGTGGATATATGATAGTTTAGTTACTCAGTCTTGTGTGGACACTTGGGTTGTTTCCTATCTTTTGCTCTTAAGCAATGCCAAATGAATAACGTATAACATTTTGTACTTGCATAAAAAAATGGGTGGTTTAGAGTCTAAGAAGTAGAATCTCTATCTAGGTCAATTGATAAATGCTTCTATACACACATACTGGGGGTGCCAAAAAAAAAGTATACACGTAATTTGTATTCATCCTTTGTTATCGGTATATATATCGAGTATTACAATTTTAATGCAGTTTTTTCTTTACTTAAAATGTGTATACACTTTTTTAGCACCCTCTGTATATTTCCTTGCTTTGTCAGCTGAGAGGGCTTGAAGAAACGACCCCGAGTAGCAATGAGCACATCTGGTGCCCAGGTCTTGGTTTCTAATACCGTTGTTCCATAAAAGGAACCAGGGCTCCTTGAAGAAATGGCTGAGTCCAGGACTGGGACAGAAAATAAATGTACAAGGTGAACCTGGAACATCTTATAATGCTGGAAAATAAGAAAGTACTCAAAAACAATGAGTGAGGAATGTAAAAGGGACACGGGAGCCAACTTGAGAGAGCTCGCAGTCGCTCATGCTAGAATAATTTGAACAACAGAATAAAATAGTATTGGATTATAGTTCAAATATAAAATAATACCCATTAATCCATTATGATATAAATAAATAAATGGAGAGTAGACAAATCTGTGCAGAATAATTCCGAATAATTTATGTAGATACTCAGCTCTCAAGGAGGTGTAACGTAACTCCCCACTTAAGGAGTGGAAAAATGGGGAAAAAGGTAACATAAGAGAAACCTGACAAATACTATATCAGCCATCTGACCAAGGCTTAATACTATAAATATTATACTATATTTTTTATGTACATTATAAAGACTATAAATGTACTACAAATACTATAAATGTAAATATGTAGTATTGATCCTATAGACTGAATGTGTCCCTCCAAAATTCATGTTGAAACCTAATCCCCTAATGTGATGGTATTTGGAGGTGGGACTTTTGGGTGGTTCCTATGTCATGAGAGTGGAGCCCTCATGAATGGGATTAGTGGCCTTTATAAGAGACCCCAGAGACCTCTCACCTCCCTTCTGTCATGGCGGGACTCTGAAAGAAAATAGCAGTCTATGAACTAGGAAATGGTTTCTCACCAGACACCAAATCTGCAGGGGCCTTGATCTTAGACTTCCCAGCCTCTGGAACTGGGAGAAATACATTTCTATTGTTTATAAGCTATCCAGTTCAAGATACTTTGTTACAACAGCCTGAACAGTCTAAGGGTTAACAGTTATAAATCATGTTGATAGTATGAAGTGATGAGAATGGCACTTCACCTCTATGGTCTGTCTCCCCCCGAAAACTGTAACCCCAGTCTAATCATGAGAAGAACATAAGACAAATACAAATTGAAGGATATTCTGCAAAATCATGAACAGTACTCCTCAAAACTGTCAAGGTCATCTAAAAACGGGAAGTCTGAGAAACTGTGACAGCTAAGATGAACCTCAGAAGACACGATTATACTGTAATGTATACTGGATAGGTAAAAACTAATGAAATTTATAGAATATATCAATTTTGGTTTGTTAATGGTGACAAACGTACCATGCTAATATAAGATCTTAATAACAGAAACTAGGAGAGTGCTGTAGGATAACTCTGTGTACTATCTTTGCAATTTTTCTGTAAATCTAAAACTATTATAAAATAAAACGTTTATTTAAAAAAAATAGATGCTTCTGTAATTCTGTTAGATATAGCCAAATTGCAATTTTGTCCTACTACCTGAATGTATGAGAAGCTTGTTTTCCCATAGCCTGATCAGCTGAATGTGTTGTCACACTTTTGGAATTTTTCCAGTTTGATAGATGAGAACTGGTGTAACTGAGACTATTGTATTTCTCTCATAATGAATGACATTGGATATTTTTTCGTATTTTTAATGGGCATTTTACTATTTTCCCCTTCTGTGAACTCTCATGTTCTTTATTTTTCTGTTAGGTCATCTGTCATTTTCCTTTTGGTTTCAGGAGTTCTTGATAGGGTGATTAGCCCTTTATTTGTGATGTGATGTGGTGTGGTGTGGTGTGTGTGTGTGTGTGTGTGTGTGTATAATCTTTTAGATTACGTTTTAATGCAAAATTTTTCCTTTTTCATGTGCTGATATAATTCTTTTATGTTTCTGGATTTTGAAATGTAGTTAGAAAAGTCTTCACTACAAGAAAATAAAGGAATTCATTCATATTTTCTTCCGGTATGTGTATGGTTTCCTTTTTTTACATTTAGACCTTAAAATTTGAATCCTCCCTCCCAATCTTTGAGGCATTTTAAATGCTTAACGTTTTCTTTCAGATTACTTTGGTGTAAGCATGCCTGTGGCCTTATAGGTGCTTTAAATAATTTATAGGAAAATAAATGCTTACATATTTATTCTTGGTGGATAAGAAGTCTCAACTTTCTGGCAAATGTATTCAGCATTTCATTGTGTCTTAATTCCAAATCATGGTTTAAAAATAATTTTACAGTAAAGAAAACAAGTTTTTTTTTCACTGTTAAATTATAATATGTTTAGCAGTATTTTTTTCTTCTACTGATTATTAGTGTTGTGGATTGTTTATATGTTAATTCAATTTTTCCCCATCCTGTTTGTCCTAAGATTCCTGCTTAGATTGGTAAACCAGCCTGTAACTTATTTCCCATAGTCCTTAGAACTCCTCACTGGTTTAATGGACCCTCTGGTATTTGTAATCTCTTTATTTGGTATTTAGAAGTTTAATTAGTGGGCTAGTTAGCTGTTTTAACTCAGTGAGAAACTGGAACCAATGTCAGCAGATGCTGCCTAATGATGATAAACTTCTATAAAGGTGTTGACGTTTTCCTCATACTATTTGTGATAAAACTAGTATTGCTGAACTGAATTTTAACAGACATGGGAAACTATCTGGTAGTGCTGTGGAATGTTGGCCTCTGGAAAATACCATAAAAAATAACCTGGTGAGTTTATTGCTTATGATAGTAGAGTACCACTTTTACAGAGTTGGTAGGATCTGCTGGGTGAAGGGAGTATGTGTATGTATGGGTGAAAAGAATAGCAAAGTAGGAAGGGAGAGCCAAGTTGGGACATTTATTGAATATTTGGAGTCTTTAAGGCAGGTATTTCAGTGCATGAGCTTGAATAGAATTAGTAATGATCCTGATACAACAGTTTAGGTTAGGCACGGGTTTTGAGGTGAGATTTTCAGAGTCTTGGAAAGTGAACAATCATTTGCTATTATTTATTGAAAAGTTGAATGGTCTGATGTTGGTTTATATGGGGTTTGGGGGAAGTTCCTGAAATGAACAATGAAGTTATTTGCAACTCTTATCTGCCTGGGCAAGAGTTTCCTGGAATAGTAAAGTCATGTTGTTGAAGACAGCTGAGTGGTGATAATGTAGATTGTAACTCTGGGTACAGATGGTTTCAGTGCCCATTCAGAACCACGATAAACTTGAAAATGTATTTATAAAAAATCTAAATCTTAGGCCCATTTACAAAGACAATACATTCTCGCGGTGTGAGGGGTTTGACAATGAATTTTTCCCCTGAGGAATGAGTCTTAACTTTGACAATGAAAGAGTCCAAGATACCCAAGTAGGCAGTTGGGTCTTATGAGTCTGCAGCTCAGAAGAGAGAGAGAAAAGGATCAGAAATAGAAATGTGGGAGTTACTGTTTAGATTGAATCCATGCACCTAGGTGAATTTGCCTAAGGAGGAAGCATAGAATGAGAAGAAAAATATTTGGGTCTTAAGAGTTCTAGTGCTTAAATGGCTATACTGGTGTTTCTCTCTCTCTCTCTCTCTCTCTCTCTCTCTCTCTCTCTCTCTCTCTCTCTCGACCTGCAAAAGAGTGGCCAGAGAGGTTGGAAGAAAACCAAGATATATATATATATAATCTCGGAGATACGGCTGAAAAGTTGTGGGGTCAGAAGACAAAGGCCTTATATGCCTAGATGGAGAAAGACCTGTTGGCTTCACTCAGCAGTTCTTCTGTGCATGTACAAAATGTAGAAATATAGGCTGTTCACGGAACTATTCAGTCTGTCGTGATGTTTTTCACATAAGAATTGCTTAGTGGGAAATTCTGTTTGCAGGGTGGTTTGAAATTAAGAATATTTTCTTAGAAATAATTTTACCAACTTGCTCCCACATTACCCCATAAAAGTTATTTAATCACTCATTTTTTACTGTGATTGAGGAAAGGAGGTCAGTGGCGTGTAGCCTGCAATTTTTGTATACAGTACATATATTTGATCATAATTTGGGAGGTACAGTGGAGGAAGTAACATTTGTTGAATGCCTCCTGTGTGCTAGGCACAATACATACATTCTCATCTGGATCTCACATCCTTTTGAGATAGTTGTTTCCCTTCTCCAGAAAGGAAACTAAGGTTGGCTTTCTCAGTGTCATATACTTCTCTCACTCTCCCCAGTGCCTATATGAAGGAATGAGGATTTGAACCTGTGTTAGTGGGTTTATTACTCTCAATGTCTGCTACACCTAGCGGACTTCCCGTATGCTGTAAATCCTTCATCCATCAGTGCCAACGGTGTATGTAATTAACATGTCGCTACAAGTGTTAATTAAATGTGAGAGTATGTTACCTCTCAGTGTTTGAGGATCAGGACTGAACAGGTAGTAAGCAATAATGAAGCAAAGAAGAGAGATCTAGGCCCAAATACTCAATCTCTGATTAATGAGAACCCATTTAATTCCACTGAAGGGAGATGTTCAGGTCGCAGAACAGTTTTGTTTGTCAGAATTCTGGTTACTTCATGTATTATTTAAAAATATTTTTCTGTCTTCATAGGAAACCTTTCTTTGAACATTTTTTTTAAGAACTGTTATTTGTAATGCATATGTACATTTTAACCTCTTTTTTCTTCATTTTGTCTTAATTTGGTACTTTAATTTTTCTATTTCTATTATGCTTAGGTTTCCTAAATAAGTAAAATTAGTAGAATAGAAAATCCCAGAAGTGAAAATGAGAACTTTTGGAAAAAAACAAAGCTGTGGCTATGGAGTTTAGTCAGGTGGTACAAATTTTCTTATTAGTTTTTTGATTGAAATCTTACACCCTGGCCTCTTATAAAAGTAAATTAAGTGTACTTGTTAATTGGCTTGTTGTTATGCCCCTTCCCTCTTAGGATTGGTATGTGAGCAGTTTCTAATTTTCCATTTAGCAAGTAATGTGGTAGAGGATTAAACTTGTTTTCTTCCTCCTCCAAAATCACAAGAAGGCTTTTCTGAAGATGGTGATAGTTTTAAAAATTTGAGGTTCAACTGGTAAATGATTCAGCCCTAGGAAGACTCTTTTTGTGGGGGTATTTCCAGTATCTTCAACTAACTTATAAACTAACTGACCACTTTATAAGTGATTTTTTAAATTATTTTTGCACTTTAAACAGCCCTTCCCTTCCCCAAATAAAAACTTTATCAGAAGGTTGAAGAGTGCTGGCATTTTTAACGTGTTGCCCAGAGTCTTAACACTGTTGCTGAGGGGAGTTGGCCGCTACCCAGTAAAATTTGTCTAATGAAAGCTTTGAAAACTGTCAGTGTTTTTTTTAAAGTGTAAACTATTATTGTGTCATACATTACAGACTGACAAAATAGCACATTGTAGTCCAGTTTAGATATCTGTTGGAGTGAAAGGCTAGAAATTGCCTACACACTTTGTTTATTTAAACATGAAGAGCAAATTCATATTTACCTTATTCCACGTATGCTAAGACCGTTCTCAATGAAAGCAACATGACTATTTAGAAAGTAGGAGATTTTGTGAGATTTGTACTTTGAAAATATATAAAAAACAATACATAATCCTTTATTTGGTGGTAATTGAAAAATGTGTCATGTGATACAGAATTAAATTACTGTTTTTGAAGGAATTGAAGTTTCATTCTTATAGTAGCTATAAGAATGTGACCTTTTAAATATCTAAATACACATTTTTACTTAATTCTATTAAAATGAAGCTCCTAAAATGCTTTTTACGTTTCTTATGTTGGAGTTAGGAGTTAGTTAGTTCAGAGTGAATGATGAGCTGAACCTCACAGGATATCTTTACATCAGTGGAGCCATCATGTGTTACCATGTGGTAAAGTCTGATCTTCTCAGTTTTGTAGGTTGACAATCCTGTTCAGTTTATTTTGAGGTGATGTGGTACTGTAGAATGTTTTATGTAACTTAGGGATGAAGTGCAGTGTTAACTTAGAAATATACCATAAGAAATCATTTCGCTTGGTACAGCAAATTACTTTTGGATGTGAGTGATGGGATGGGGTTAGGGAGGGACACAAAGATTAAAAAGAAAATGTTTCTGTCCTTAAGGACTTTATAATATGGTGAAACTTGGGAACATTTCATTTACAGAGCCCACTTAATCCTGGTGAATAAATCAATTTAGAAGACCAGATTTTAGATTTGAGGATTGGTTGAGAGTGGCTTTAAGAGGGGTGGCTTTTAAACTTTTTTTGGCATGAGGACCTCTTTATATTCTTAAACATTAATTTACTTAAAAATAACATTAAAAATTAACATAAATGTTTTAAAATGAAAAATACAGGTATTTAAAAATATGGTGAGAAGAGTAGCATTGCTTTACATATTTGCAAATCTAATGTCTAGCTTGTTTAGAAGACAGTTGGATTCTCACATCTACTTTTGCATTTCAGTTTGTTGCAATATTATGTGCATTGTAGTCTCTGGAAAACTTCACTGCATACATGTGAGAAAAAAGTGAAAATGGCAAATAATTTCATAATAATGTTATAAAAATAGTTTTAACCTGCGGACCCTCCCCCCCTGCCCCCACCCCAAAGATTCTTGCAGAACCTCTGCTTTAGAGCAAAGTGGAATTGGTTCCTCATCCTGCACTTGATCTTCCTCTCAATTAGATATTCTTAGGGGCTATTTCTGTTAAGCTGTAGTAACTCACTGAATTCCATTTCTCGAATAGATTCCTGGGTATCTTCTGTGAATAGCCTTGGAGCTATAGGTTTTGATTCTTCTGTTCCCTTCCCTCCTTTTTTTTTTTTGTCTCTTAGACATCGCCAATTAGAAATGGTAGGGCTTGCTAGCTATGTGATCTCAGGCAAATTTGTTAACATTTTTGAGTTTGTTTCCTCATTTGTAAAACGGGCAGAGCAATGCCAACTCAATAAGGCTTTTGTGAGAATCAAGTAAGATAAAGTTATATACAGTTGCTAATAAAATCTTACTCTTAATAGAGGTTAGCATAAAACATGGCCTGATTTATGTTCCAATTTTGTCGCATACATGTTAGACTGTTTGATTAAATTTGCAAAATATCCTAAACTCAGTAAGATTTGGGTCTCCCTTGCTTGTAAATTACTCTAGAGAGTGACTTGTTGGGTTTATTAAAAACTGCCTTCCTTTCTGTCCTTCTGTCTATTACTTACTTGGGTCTTAGAGCTAGGTCCTTCCCAAAGAAATGGGGTTTTAAAACACAAATAGCAAAACATCTCCACTTTTCCAAAAGTGGTCATAATCTTGTGCTTAAACTAACTGGGAACAAATAGGAAGATGCTATAGAAAGGATGTGTATGGAAACAGCATAGTGTGAGGAATACCCATAAGGAAAGGAGGAAGAATTAGTTTGTACCTTATTTCTCAACCACTGATTTCTATAACTGCTGGGAGAAAGAAAAACTACTAAGCACCCAGCCAGTTCATACTTGAGTGATGTTATGTACTAACCCTATTCTGGGATATTCAGCAGTTAAGAGCATGGACTAGGTAGGGCCTTCAACTACGTGGGTTCCAACTGGCTCTTCTGCTTACTAGCTGTGACCTTGAGTGAGGTTTTAATTCTTTGGTGACTAAGTTTCTTTAGATACGTAAAATGGAGATAATTTTAATAATATTGCAGGATTATTGTGATGGTGAAAAGAGTTAATGCAAAGAAAGTACAAGAACAGATTGGCATATAATACTATGAACTATTTTTTTCTATTACGTAAGAAAGGGAAAAGACATTTCCTTGATAGTATTAACTTCTAGTTTCACAGTGATCTTGTATTTTAAAATGGTTGCTGAAAAGTTATAATGTGAACGGTTAATTTTGTCTTTTCCATTCCCGTGTTATTGTTATTTAAAGTACATTTTATTATTTTGACTTGCACAAGAGGAGAAAATTGATAAAACGCCAGCTCTTTTTAGCAGTTAAAATGCATTTTACCTAAACTCACATTAATGATTTTTTAATGTACTTTTTTCCCTTTGAGTTTATTATATATGCCTTCTTGTGTGATGTTCCTAGAGAAACTAATGGGTAGTAAAGTACGTAAAGTTAAATCTCATTGAGAGAAAAATTGTTATCACTATGTACTAGTCATTTTCTGTGTATCTAATCATTTTTGAAGGCTATGGTTGCCAGTGGATAGGGACATAAACTTGTGTATTGCCTGGTTAGCTTTATAAACAGAAGATTGCGCGTATTTTAATGTTGAGACTGATTTATTTGAGTCTTTCAAGTGTTAAATTAAATTTTGGGTCAAAATCAGTGTCAGGCTTCATTGTAAGCCATAAATATTGCATTCTAGAGTAGAGAGATAAGAATCTTTTGAACAATCAATAAAATCATTAAATTGAATCCTTTTTGCTTCCAGAAAGAATAAAAAAACAATAGAAACTTTTGTCCTTTTGTGTTACTGAGGATATCAGAGAGAGTAATGCTAGTGAAATATGTATGCAGTGAAATGTGTAAAAACACATTAGGGCACCAGGAAAAGCTTAATTGTAACAGTGTGCTTAAAACAAGAGACTTATGCTGCTGCTTTTAAATTTCCAGATAAAAAAATCAAACTTGTGCATCAAAAAAAGGTCTTGTGTTTTCCTTGATAAAAAAAAAATGCATATGTTTGGAAGCTGTTGGAACTACAAAGGGGGGAGAGGACTTCTTGAAAAGCATTTTAATGCTCCAGTCACTTCCTAAAAATCTATTAAATTGAACTTTCTTACTGTAATTAAATATGAGTGAAGTTAATTAGAGTAAAATACATTCTGAAGTTCAGTAATAATGAGTTTATACCCATTTTTACTGTATCTTACTACTCATAAGTTCTGGAGAGCCTTGGTGAGTGCCATTAGGTTTTCTTTCCTATTGATTGTTTGCACACCTAATACTTGCATTTTAATCAAATTTTCAGCCTGCTACTATAATAAAAGCAGTCATATAAATGAACATGTATTCAAGTGCCTAGGAACTCACTATAAACCTTGCCCCAAAGCATGATAAATTGAATTTCTATCATGAGACCAAATCCTATAATATTTTAAATTTCTATTTAAATAATCAAATCTTAGCTGATACCACTTATTCCAAACAGTATTTCTTATAAGTATGAAATAAAGAAAGACTTCTCATGGAATTTAACCTTATTTAAAAAAAAAAAATCACTACATTCACAGAGGTGGGATGATGGGAAGATTGTGCAACAAAATTTTTGTTTAATTGTAATATTGAGTTTAGTTCTTTTTTCCATCTTTTCTGTTTAACTTTTCTCCGGTTTAAGATATTAGTTAAAATTGCATAGAAATTTTATTATAGTTCATTAACACTCCATGTAGAAGAGAACATTCAAATCATCCATCTATACTGTCGTGCAGGAGACCCTGCTTGCTGCGCCATGTGTCCTTCGGGGTGGCCTGCAGGGTCTCAGCTCCCGCTCCCCACATAAGAACGCAAGATGCGGTGAGGCCAAACAGGAACACCCACAGAGCCATAGATAGGGGAGTCATACCACTATAGTCTCAGTGGAGGCTGGATTTACCCGACGTGCGACCTGCTGTCCACTTTTCTGCCAACCGACCGACTCTTCTTCCCCAGCCCAGCTGCGGCAGTTATAGTGGCCAATTGGCAGTTATATCAGTGGCCAATTGGCAGTTATATCAGTGGCCAGTTGGCTAACTGGCTACAGCTGACGGCCAGCTACTACCCGAGCCAGCACCCCTCCACGTGAGGCCGAGAGCCTGGAAACTGCTCTCTGAGGCTCTGTCCCCACATATACTATAGTTATGGATTGTGTTACAAGTTTCAAGTATTTTGGAAGACATACAATGTTTCCCCAAAAATAAGACCAAGCTGGACGATCAGCCCTAATGCGTCTTGGAGCAAAAATTAATATAAGACCCGGTCTTATTTTACTGTAATATAAGACCAGGTCTTATCTAACATAATGTAATACCGGGTCTTACATTAATTTTTGCTCCAAAAGACGCTTTAGAGCTGATTATCTGACCAGGTCTTATTTTCGGGGAAACACTGTAGATGGTTGCATGCTTGCAGAGACATCTGTGTATTTAAGAAGGCAAGTGAAGGTATACTAGAAGGTCTGATTAATTTGTGGCTTTCATTCTCCCTGTAAGACTACTATTGGCTGACTGATAGCCATGGCATGTTTAATGCAAACTGGTGGCTGGTAGGCTTTTCTTTAGTTTGACCTTACATTCTTTTCCTACCAGTGGTTGTATACCAGCTGTATATGTTATTGTAATTATATAATTTAATCAAATCTTACCTAAACCAATAAAATATCGATGCGTAATTTTCTGTGAAAATTTTGGAAAGACTCAATAAGGCAGGTTGCTAAAAATGGGAAAAAACCCCCAAATTTGTGGAGTTAGATGTAAGGAAGAATTAAAATCCTGGAAAGGTCATACAAATCTAAAAGCGTTTGGCATTCAGTGCTGGACAGGGGTTTTCAACTTTTCCCTTCACTTTTAAAGAAATCCATGAAAAATTGTAGACTGTGTTGACACCTGGTTTATGTCTTTGTCTCACAGCAAAAGATTGGTAAGCACATTTGAATGTTTTAAGTTAATATGCGTAAGGCACATGGGTGTAATTTTTTTTCTTCCCATTTTGTGATTCCCTGAATTACCAACTTGATTAGTGGACTGACCCCGAGTCAGTTGATTCACCAATTCTTATTTTTATTGAATGAACCCTCTATCAGATATTTTTCTTGAACTTTAACTTGAAAGAAAGTAGTAAGACTGAAGCACTGTTTCAAACTTTAACATGGATTTTGTAATAAAATTAGAATAATGCTGTGAATTCATGGTTAATACCACACTCATAATGGTCATACAATTTTGTATGCCAGCCATTTCCTTTAAGAAGACTTTGTAGTTACCTAGGTTTTGGGATCCTCTTATGATTTTTTCTAAGAAAGCTTTGTTTGCCCCCTTTCTTTTAAAAACAGAGCAGGTTCCTTTTAAATGACCTCTTCCAGGAATCAGCTGATGCTTCTAAGGCAGATTCTTGAGCCATTGTAATGGTTTCATATACAGGTGTCAAAATATTTTTTATTGAATATTACACTAAAATGTGGAACACTTCAACAATTATGGCTTACTTGGGAAATTAAAAGGAGGATATTTCCTATTTATGTTTAGTTTACTTTTTAGGGAGCTGAAAATACCTTTTAAGAATTAGTGGTAAAGTATTGGCCTGCACTCCAATCTTAGGAGGCACAGTGCCCAGAGACTGCCCCAAAGCTTTTTCCTGGCTGCCTACTCTGGAGCAGCTGACTAACCAGCTGCGGAGCACATTGATCTGGTCATAATTGCTTTCATCCTGGAGCAGAGCAAGTTAACACAATTTAAATCAAGAGCCACGTTTGAAGATCCTGACCTCAGGATAACCTCTCATTTCCTACCTCTGAAAGAGGGAACAATTCCAATCACCTCCCAGCTTCTAACCACAAAATTGCACAGGAACATATAGCCACATCTAAAGATTGTGACCTCTTGACTTTTTTACTTTCTACAGGTAAATTCAGAATGGGATCTTTTCAGTTTTCCTTTGGAGTAAAAGGAATAATAGTCTTTACTTACTGTTTTTCATTGAATAGAGAGATAATTTTTCCTCTACTAATTTTTTTCCTATTGAAATTTTCCAAGATCATTCCTATATATGCAGCATAGATGAAATATGCCTGAGACAATGTTTGTAAACTCACCCTTTTCCTAAAAATGCATATCAGAGTGTGACAACTCTTGTCTGTGTTAGATAACAGGACCAGTGTTTCTTGATACATACATTTTTAGATCATTGCTTCCTTTTGATAAATCTAGGCCTCCCATTCTCTGAATACTCCTACCAGTCACTATAATGGTTTTACTAAGCTTTAGTTTCTAGAGATTTCAACTTTGTTTCTGCTATGACTCACATGACAGTATAGATAATTTCACATATGGAAAACCATAACTGACTGTAGATAAGAGGGAGTGCGAGCTATGAGCAATTTCCAATGCGTAAGCTGTAAACCTACTCTTCTCTCCCATTCATTATTTAGAGTGACATTATTATAGGAATAACTGAATCTGCTCATTCATTAACTATAACTCACATATTCTTTATTTCAGCGGTTAGTAAGAAAATTATATTTTGTGATGACCCATAAGTTCTTGAACCTGTTTAATAGCTTTTTCCTGGATGATACTGAAGGTAGAGCTGAATTTCCAGTTCCCTCCTTAAAATGGAGGAGTAATTTACTAATCTTAATTATTTTTTTGAGGCAGTTTTTGAAGTTCATTTGTGAAACATAGAGGAAAATATTTTCATTTCCCCATTTTTAGGGAGTAAAGTAAAAGACCAAGCATACTGAAGTGATTTCCTATAATACTTGCTGTCTTTCTTGATAGTACTCACTGATAAGTGTTGTTGTGAGGATATGAAAGATAACAAGATAGATGGAAAGAGAACAGCATAAAAAACAAATGGAACACAGCCAGATGATTTAACATGTGTATAATTGGAGCCCTTGATTTGCCATGGTCTGAAAGTTTGTGTCCCCCCCCCCCCCCAAATTTTATATGTCGAAATTTTAATGCCCGATGTGACGTTCTTAGGAGGTGGGGGCCTTTGGGTGATGACTTGGTCAAGAGGATGGAGCCCTCATGCATGAGCTTAATGTTACTGTAAAAGACACCCCGCCTCCCCTGCCTAGACAGTTCCCTAGTCTCTTCCATCATGTGAGTATACAGTGAGAATTCTGCAACCCAGAAGAGCTCATGTGACTGTGCTGGCGCTTTGACCTCAGACTTCCAGCCTCCACAACTGTGAGAAGTAAATTTCTGTTGTTTATAAGCTACCTAGTCTGTGATATTTTGTTATAGCATCCTGAACAAACTAAGACATTGATGAAATGGATAGGAGAAAGGGGCAGAAATAATATTTGAAGAAATAGTGGCTGTTTTTCGAAACTGTTAAGACATCAAACCACTGATCTCAGTGAAACCAAAAAAGGATATGTAACAAAGAAAACCACACTTAGCCTTAGTGTCTCAGAAACTTTTTCACAGCACCACTAAGCCAAAAGAAATAACTAACAGTTCTCTTTATTAAATAGTTAGGTCCAAACAGCTTAATAGTAGCAGTTAGTACATTATCTGACAGATGTAGTTGTGTTTCCCTAAGCACACAGTTGGAATAACAGTGCTAAAACCCACATGAAAAGAGAAAAGTCTTACAAGCAGTTATAGGGTGGAAAAGATGTTATTTACAGGGAAATAATAAGAATTTTGAAAGTTGACTTTGCAACAGATTACGGAAGTCAGAAGATGATGTAGTGACATCTTTAAAAGTGCCGAAAGAAAAACCTGCCAACCAATAATTTATACTCAGTTAAAATATCCCTCAAAAATCAAAATGAAACAAGGCTATTCTTAGGTAAACAAAGCTGAGAGAAGTCATTTCAGCAGCGCTTCTGGACTTTGGGACATATAACGGAAATTCACCAGGCTAAAGAAAAACAATTATCAAATGGAAGCATGATGGAAAGGCTAAATATGGTGGCAAGACTACTGACTGCTTAAACCAACAGTATTAACAATGTCTAGTATAACAGTGTTATATTGAAAAACAATATATAACACGTGTAGAAGTAATTATATGACAGCAATAGCAAAGAGACATAAATGGAATTAAATTGTAAGAATCTCTCATTGTTTATGACATGGTATAAATACCAATTTAAAATATAAAATAAAGATGCATTTTTGTATCTTTTACAGTAACCACTGAAAGAATGGTGCTAAAAGATAACAGGCCTATAGAATACATAAAATAGAATGGTAAAAACTACTTGATTAATACAAAAGAAGGAAGGAAAGGAAGAACAAAGGACAGAGAACAGTGGGACAAGTGGAAAACAAATAGAAAGATGGTAGACTTAAACTCACTTGTATCAATCATTAAATGCAAATGGACTAAATGTTCTCATCTAGCTGAATAAAAAAGCAAAATCCAATGATATGCCGAAATATTTGTTCTTTAAAAGATACCATTTCTTAACAAAAAGGCAAGCCACAGAACAGGAAGAACAATATTTGCAATACATATGTCTGACAAAGGACTTATATAATACTTAAAGAAATCTTAATAATACAAATAACTCAATTAAAAGTGGACCAAAGATTTAAAGAAGCTGTATGAATGGATAATAAACATGAAAAGATGGTCAACGTCATTAGTCACTAGGAAAATGCAAACTGAAATGACAGTGAGATGTCACTCATCAGAAGAGCTAAAATTAAAAAAGCTAGATAGTATCAATGTTTATGAGGATGTGTAGTAACTGGAAGGTAAACATTGTTGGTGGCAATATAAACGGTATAGCCACTTTGGAAAATTGGATATTCCTTAGAAAGTTAAACATAACATATCTATCATATGACTAGCAAAAAATATTTGTGTAAGAATGTTCATAGGAACTTTAATCACAATATTCAAAAACTGAAAACAACCCCAGGGTCCATTAACAGGCAAATGAAAAAAAATGTGCTCTATCCATTCAATGGACTACTTTTCAGCAACAAAAAGAAACAGACTGCTAATCCACACAGCATGGGTTAATCTCAGAATCACTATGCTGAGTAAAGAAGTCACACATGTAAGAGTACATGCTCTTTTATGATTCAGTTTACATGAAATTCTAAAGAATGTACTACCGTAAGTGGATGCTTGATCACCTGCCAACACTATGAGCACTCTTTCAGTTTGCAAAGTCCAAAAAACAATGTTTATTTTTTTTTAAGTTACGATATCTTACACAAGTAGCACCTCATGGAACCTCTAGGATTCTGTGGAATCCCACTTGAAAAATTCTGTACTAGGAGTTGTGATTATAATAATGCTAGTTGATGACATATTTACTTCCTTTCAAAACTGAAGATGATGTGAGTGTTGATTAGATATATAGGGTGAGTCATTTTTGTAATTGTCTTTGTCACCTCAAGTATCTTTTGGAGGTAAATAGCATATAAGTTTATAAATGTCTGAGGTCTGGCTTCTTCCATTAATGTACCTTGGATGCTGAGAAGATACATCTGGAACTTCTAATTTATGGTGTGGAAATATTTTTGTCGGTTTCCAAACCCCCATCCTGCAACACACAGCATAGCAACAATTCATGAGAGGTGAAATAAATTTCTCAAAGACCAAAACTATTTTTGTGTTTAATGTCTCTTTATTAATATTGTCATCACAATGGGCTACATTTGACGGCTTGCATTCTGAAATAAAAGTAGTAAGTATGTGATTACAGCAGGGGTCCGCAAGCTACAGCCCTAGACTAAGAATGGCTTTACATTTTAAAAGGTTTTTTAAAAAGTTTGGCAAAGGCTATATGTGGCCCACAAAACCTAAAATATTTATCAGGTAATTTAAAGATCAAGTTTGCTGACATTGAAACTAGAGAATTCTCTCATATAGTTACTTTCAGAACCAAGATTTTATAAAAATGAAAAGTGTGCTATAAATATTTTATGTTCAATTTTCATGTGAGAAAGCAGACTTTATCATAAACATAATTATTTTAACAGCTTTGTTGAAATATGTAATATGTACTATAAAGCTCACCCCTTTAAAATGTACAATTCAGTGATTTTTAATACATTTACAGTTGTCACCATACACAATCATCACCTTAATCTAATTTTAGAACATTTCCACCACATTCCCCAAAAATCTTTCTACCTATTCCTCCTCATCCTCTCCCATCCTCCTGCCTTAGCCCTGCAAAGGTTAAATGAAATCATTTAGCCCACCAGTTTGAAAAGAACAGAGGTGAACTAAGGTTAATCTTTATGCTGTCTCTAGAAAAAGGGATTTGTTGAGTGAATACTAAGGTAAACAAAGCGATAAGAAAAATTAAGAAAAATAAAAACAAATTTAAGAAACCAAAATACTTATACACTCTAAAACAATATAATAGTAATTGACAATGAAGAAGTTATTGATCAAAGTATATTCTAAAATAATATCCTTTAGCAGTTCATTAGATTATTAATGTTTAGAGTTCTTTCAGTAAGTTGTAAAAGTTCATGAAAGAACTAATGAAGTCATAGTTTAATTTTTAGCATTTTTTCTTAATGGTTTATGCAACAATACTGTGTTCTATAATTGATGGAATCTTAGATTTTGTGAAATATGGTGTGTTTGAAATGATATAAGTCACCTATTCCAGAGAAATACTCAGAACATTTCAGACAATAAAAATATTAAAATCACTAGGAAAAGATTTGGTATAAAGGAAAAATATATTTACATTTGTAAGTAATGAAATAACATTCATCTGAAATTTTAGCAATTCAGACCTTTCATTAAGCCACACTAATCTTTTCCTATGATGATTTTTGAATAGATGAGAGTTTAAAGTTTTCACACAGACACTAATTTGAGTCTTAAGATTTTTTTCCGACTGTTCAGATTCTGATTTTGTTTTGGAATATCTGTACATTGCCCAATTATATTATAGAGTACAGAAAGGGTCATTCTTTTAAAGTTTGAGGTATTAAAATAGATGCCCTTGTTATGGTATTGATTATATAATTTCCTCAGACGTCATGAGATGAAGCAAATAGCTTAATTTAATTAGTGTATTGTAATTATAAATATTTTGCAGGCTATTATCTTAAGTATCTGGAATGGAGAAATAAAATTATATAGGTGTGCTGGCTATTAAGGCATTATTCTGTCAGCTTTAGATTCACCCTTCCAAACTTTACTTTGTGGTGTGGGAACTGGGAGCCTAGAAACTGTAGTTCTCTCGCGCTAGCTTTTTCCTGCAACAGTCAGTATCTCCAAGCAACAGGACTTCCCCTGGGCAGGAATAGGACTGACAAATGCCTCCAATTTGACGTTTTCCTACACTCATATGCACGTATAACTATCCTCATTACATCCCCTCTGAGATACCAACATCAGCTAGCCATTTTCTCCCTCTCAGAGATCCAGGTCCCAGCTTTGTAGGAACCCTCCTTCATACTCTCGTTTCTTAGTGTTCTTTGAAGAGTGGTTTCTTCTCAGAGATCTGGGTTCCAATTTCATAGGGTTTCTCCTCCAAGTCTCGTAGTAGTTTTTTTTTTTTTTTTTGTAAACCAGAAATTTTAATTTTTTATTTTGTCTTTATTAAATTTATTGTAGTGACATTGCTTAGTAAAATATAGGTTTCAAGTGTACATTTCTATAATACGGCATCTATATATTGCATTGTGTGCTCACCACCCAGTCAGTTCTCCTCCCATCACCATGTATTTGACCCCCTTTTTCCTCTTCTACTATGTCTCCTCCCTTGCTCTCTGGTAACCACAAAACTGTTGTCTATGTCTATGATTTTTTGTTTGTCTTGTTTGTTGCTTTCAGTTTTATACGCCATATATGAATGAAGTCATAAGGTTTTTGACTTTTTCTGACTTATTTCGCTTAGCATGCTAATCTCACGGTCCATCCATGTTGTCTCAAATGGCAGTATTTCATCTTTTCTTACGGCTGAGTAATGTTCCATTGTACATAGGTACCACATCTTCTTTATTCAGTCATCTATCGAAGGACAGTTTGGTTGTTTCCATGACTTGGCCACCATGAATAATGCTGCAGTGAACATGGTACATATATTTTTAGCCTCTTGGTTTTAATAATTTTAACCACTTCCCTTTGTTTCTCTCAGCTTTGGGGGTCCCAGCTGCTTCCTGAAATTACTCTCTCTCTGATAGTCTGTGTTCTCTTCTTTTGTCTTTTCAGTTCTCCAATTCCTGGTTAACAACTAGTACTAAATTCTCTCTGTTAAAATTACCGGTGTAGTTTCTGTCTTTTGACTGATCCCCTGAAACTGGTCAAAATAATAGGCCTTTCTTTGCAAACCAAAGTCCTGGAGATCACATTAAGCTACTCTGCATTTAGTAGTTGTTGAGCCTCTGCAATGTGCGGGGCCTTTCCTTGTTCTTTGTATCCTCTGTCAGGTGTGCTCATCTGTGGTCCCAGAGCTTCTTGAAAATACATCGTTATTGCAGTTTATTGTCGTCTGTGCTTTTCTGTATTTCTCACCTTGAGGCCAGTGTTAGTGTCTTTTGTCTCTCTGTCCCTAGTTCCTAAAACAGGATTTGTACATACTAGATACTCAGTAGTGTTTTAATTAATGAACATGCTTGTAGGTAATGGTTTTAAAGGGAAGAAGTCATGATAAAAATTATCTGATGAAGGAAAGGATCTTATTTTGGTAATTTTTGGCACCTGAGCTCTTCAGATATTGAGATGTTTAAACCAAATATTAATGTGGCGTCAAAGATTATATAATACCCCTCCAAAAATCATACCTGAGGCTTGATTGGGCCTCTCTGGTTCAATTGTTCTAGTTCAGTTGTTTGTGAGATTAAATATGACTCACTCTCACCAGCACATCTTCACCAACTCTTGCACGACTCTGTGCCAGGGAAGAATCTATATGGATCCATCATGATACCTCTCAGGTTATCAGGCCTCTGCTTAATATGTCTCACTTTAATTAAGCCTTCAAGCTTCCCTTTCACTTTCATCATTAGTACTAACTATATGCTAGACACAGGACCACCCAGAGGGTTTCCAAGTCTTCTAGTTATGTTGATTACAATATACATCCCTCTCCTTTATTTAGTGAGGTCACCCTGGCCTACATGTGTCTCTATTCCATACCCTTTTCTTTATCATGTTGCACCTTTATAGGTACCCATGCCATTCCTATGTCATCTCAGGCTCCCCGTCAGTTTAAATCAAACAATTTAAATCTATAGTTAATATTTTCCAACATGAGAGTTTGGGGGACATCTTTATTTTTACTTTATGTCCTTGTCCTTTGTCGTGGAGGATCTGTTGATCAAGTAACTATGTATAATTTTAATGTCTTATTCTACAATACTGAAATTTAAAAAAATATTTCCTTGAAATTAACTTGTGGAGGGATATAGATTTTTTTTTAATCTTTCAGAATTTTGATGGCGATTTGGCTTGCACTTGATAGTTTATTTGCTGTTTGAGTATTTATGCTGTTAAATCTTTTGGAAATCAATTATGTTCGTTATTTTTAATCTTGAATTTTTAATACATCGTAGTATGTTAACATTTCATTCTGCTTATTCCAAACACTAAAACATTGTGAAATTTTGAAAATTATTCACATATAGTCTGCCTCTTCTCTTGGGAAAATGGTAGCAATTCCTGCCCACTTAAAATTAGGCATGGCCATGTGACTTGATTAGGCAATGAAGTGTGAGTAAAAGTAATCTGTGGTATTCCTAGATGGAAGCTTTAAGAGTTAGTATGTGCTTTGCAACACTCTCCCCTTCATATGGTGGCTTCTGCTTCAGCCTAGGTCCTTGAATATTTGAAGAAGAGCCCCAGTCAACTCTCAGTGGATATATAGCGTGAAAGAATAAAATGTTAGTTATTTTAAACCACCGAGATTTGTTGGTGTTTGTTACTGTAATATAACCTAGACAAACCTGACTTACACAACCGTGTTTCCCCGAAAATAAGACCTAGCCGGATCATCAGCTCTAATGCATCTTTTGGAGCAAAAATTAATATAAGACCCGGTCTTAGTAAAATATTATAAGACCGGGTCTTTATACTGTACTATACTATACTATACTATACTATACTATACTGTAATATAACATAATACTGGGTCTTACATTAATCTTTGCTCCAAAAGACGCATTAGAGCTGATGGTCCTGCTAGGTCTTGTTTTCGGGGAAACACGGAGTTAGTGTTAATCAATATGACCTTTTTTGTAGGAGCAGCATTTATTGAACAAACACATGTCAGATAAAACAGTTTCCCCAGGATATATATGTGTCTTTTGAAGTTCAGCCTAAGTGGTTGTAATAATTAGTATAAGTTATGGAGAGAATCTGTTGGAATGATTATTTAGGTGCCTTATTTGTGGACAAAACAGTATAGTGACAAGTAATGTTAAAGGGCTAGGAAAAGAAGGGAAGCCAAGAACGAAATGATAGCATCTCCCAAAAGAGACCAGATTTCATACCTGGTAACATTAAAGAGAGGCCATTTGTTTCAGGAAAAAAAAAAAATAAAGTCCATCTCTGACTATAGTCAGTTTTAGAAACTTAACTGTTAAGTAACTAGCCTGAAGTTGCATAGCTGCTTAAAGGCAGGACTGGGAAAAAGAAATCAGCCCTTTTGGCAGTAGCCTTGTGTCCTTTTATTATTAAGAGGTTTCACTTATTAAGATTTCTGATCCACTCATAATCTTTAATTATGCCTTTCTTTTCATTCCTGTTTTTTTCCCACCTAAACTTATTAACATTTTTCACCAATTTGCACAGAATTGTGTTAATCATAGTTCTTGGCTCATGACACATTATCCTCACTGGTCTGTGCATGATTTGCTTATCTAATGTATTTATTTATACATCACTAAAATAATTAATATCTGATCCAACTTCTCAAACATTACCAGTAACATATCTTCCTGTGTGTTCTCCTTGCCTCTCCCTATGGTAGCTATCATCCTGAACTTTGTGTTTCAGTCTTTCGCATTTTATAAATGTTTTATCATTTATATGTTTACCTAAACAATATATTGTTTTATTTTTGTTTTTATAAAAAGTATACTAAATGTCTTCTGGGTTTGCTTTTTTGGTTAAATATTATGTTACTATATTCATTCTTGTTGCATATGTTTATAGTTCATTCATTTTTACCACTGTATAGTCTTCCATTCTGCAGACTTACCATAATTTATCCATTTTCCTGTTTATAGACATTTGAGTTGTTTGTAGCATTATGCTATCACAGACATGTTGACATGAGCATTTCTGTTCATATTTTTGGATTAACATATGTTAAAAGTTTCTCTTGAATATGTACCCAGAATAAGAGTTGCAGGATCATAGGGTGTGTAATGTTTAACTTTACAAGGTTGTACCTAATTAATTTCCACCATTGTTATAATAATGCTGTTTATTTATGTCATTTTTTTCTTGACCAGGATTTCCAGAGGTTTGTGTGTTTCATTAATCTTTTTGAAAGAATCAGGCTTGTTAATTATGAAGCTTGTTGTAGTTATTTCGATAATAAATTATCATGGCTTAAACTAAGGCCTAGCAGTAGAGATAGAAGACGATGGGATTAAGAAATGTGAAAGATATGAAAGTACGCCGATCTGACTTGATAATCCAATTGGATATGACAGTTCACAGAGTGGAAAAGATAAAGAATGACTTAATAACTTCTGAGTTTCTGGCCTATATGAATCAGGAATGTAAATATAGTTACTTTTTCTGACATTGCAACTGAAAAATGCCCAGGTCACTTTTGTTTTTCTTTCATTAGTTTCTGTGGCATTATTTTCTAATTTTAAAAATAAAGCATTTATTACCTCATGATACTTGGTGGAATGCTGTGTTTTTGGTACTAATGTTTATATTTCATATAAGCTATACCTTCCTCAAGAAGAATTTGAAGCTATTATTATATTATCATTAGTTTACTCTTAACAAATAAAATAAGCTTGATCGCTCTAGAAAGGACAGAGGTTAGGTACTACACAAATCTCTAGACTCCAGCACTTCCTTTATTGTTTAAAAATGGTTAGTTTTCAAGGGACTAAGTAATTTGAAACCCAGAATAATTGATAGTTTGTTATACTTTCCTGTAGTTGTACTTTGAGAAATACAGTATTTATATGCAAATGTAGGATTAGGAGCCCTCATCACTTGTATATAGAACGATAATTTGAGTTATCTTTTTTGTTTCTGAATTTCAGTGGAGGAATTTAAATTTTTTTTAGAGTACTAATATTTCCTTAGCCACCAGAGATGATTGATTCTCAAGTACAGGAGATGATTTATAGAGCAAGTGTTTTAGCAACAGTTCTTTGTATCTTTCAGGAACTCCTGGCTTTACAATTTAAAGCTTTATTTTTATAGAGAGAATTTGGGAACATAAATTTACCTGGAGTAAATAATTAAGTTAAAAGAGAATTTCATCCATTTACAAAGATAAAAATTAATGAAATCTTACCATTTTCTTTCCAAATCTTTGCTGCTTTTTCAGTGGGCCTTTTCCTTTTTGTATGTAATCATTTGTGTATCAAAATGAGGCACTACCTCAAGTGATTACAATTGCTCTCTTGGTTCTGCTCTGAGTAAGACCATTATTATCAAAAGCATCAGATGACATTTCTAATAGATGACTTTCTGAATTCACTGAAACTGAACAGCTGTTTTAAACAAATGCCCTTTCTGTGGGGATTTATCATCTGCAAATCAATTGATGATTCATGATAAAAGTATCTACATTTTGAGTGATTTTTGAATCAGGTTTTAATCACATTTTGAATTTTAACTTATAGCCCAGCAGACCATATGCAGAAACACATACTCAAAGAAAATAATTAAAATAAATGTTAGTGGAAAAATATTATCTTCTAAAAAAGCCAGAAGGAATTGGAGGATGATTTATACCAATGAATGTATTGAGATACATTAATAAGCCTGTCAGAGGCTCCTCGGCTACTGGTTTAGGTTTTGTCTAAATTGTTATTGAATCCAGCGGATAAGTAGACTTGTCATTTCATGTACCTGTAGGAGTTCCAATATAGTAAACTAAGTGTTGATCTTTACAACCTTAATAAAGTCAGCCAATCAGATTAAATGTTAAATGAGTTACCACATTGGTGAAACAGTTTTCATGAAAAGTGTAATTTGAGTATTCTCTTTGTTGAATGAATTGCTTGGCTTTGTAATAATCATATAAAAACATTTATGTATTAACTTGGAATTATACTCGCTTGCAATACTACAACTTCATTGTTCTGGACAATATATAACACCTCCCTAAGACTGAGTTTCTTGTGGGCAGAGTTCATATCTTATTTATCTTTTTGCCTTCAGTGCCTCATATATCGCCTGGAACGTGGTAGGGCTTCTATGTGAATGTTTGTTGAATGAATGCATACAAGTTTTTAACAAAAAAAGGGAAAGCTAAGCAGAGGTGTCAGAATGAGACAATGATCTAAAACTTTGCCAGTCAATAGATTGACTTTAGATAGGGAGAAAAATCTTATGTTATGAAAGATGACTAATCTCTCTCTCTCTTTCTCTCTCTCTCTCTCTCTCTCTTTCTCTCTCTCTCTTTCCCTCTTCCCTTCTCTCTTTCTTTCAGTGGGTATTTATGAGTGCCTTTTGGATGCCAGGTTTTGTTCTAAATGCTGGATTGTACTAAATACAACAATGAACAAAACATTAAGTCCCTCAAGGAGATGAAATTGTAGTGGAGGGAATCAGCAATATTTAGAATGTCAAGCAGTAAGGCTATGGAGGAAATTGAAACAGGTAAGGGGGACAGAGTGTAACCTGGATATAGAGTTGTCACTGTTTTATGCAGGGTGACCAGGGAAGTGATGTTTGAGTAGAACCCAGAAAGAAGACCAATTAGGTTGCTCTAAATATTATATTCTAGGCAAAAAGATGATGCAGCTTGGATCGGGATTTTAGCAGTTCAAGTGGTAAGAAGTGTTCAGACTCTGGATATAATTTCAAGGAGGAGCCTATAAGTGTTGGGATGCATTGATTGTAGAGTATGAAAAAGGGAAGACAATCAGAGTGGGTGATGGACTAGAGTTACCATTTACTGGGATAGTGAAGACTGCAAACGGAGCAGGGTTTGGAGGAGTAGAGACACGTGGGTTATTTTTTCCTTGGTATCTGTTACTGACACTAGACTTTAATTCTTCTGCAGTTTAAGAGTGTTACTTCCTACCTCTGGAAATTCGGTATTATGAAAGAAAACTGAATTGGGATCCATAAAATAGAATTTTAAGACCTGACTCCCACTTTCAGAAAATTGGCCAAACCATTTCATTTTTGGAGCCTTTTCAAACTGTTTCCTTAACTATGAAATGAATTGGTTGACTCAGATTGAATCTAACATTCCTTTCATTGGTCACAATGTGTTTCTCTATTCATTCTTTTTGGAACTGCTTTGATGACTTATCCTTTATCCACTTATTAATTGTAGACAGTTCTCATGTTTCTGACCTTCTCATTACACATATTCTTCCTGGCTTCAATTTTATAAATGTAACTCTCAGATCCACACTTTAAACTTGGGCCTCTTTTCTGAGTTCTAGATTCATTGAAATTTGTTTCGGTGGATTCAATCCTGAATTCATTTATTCCCCCTAAACTTGCCTTTCTTCCTGTGTCAGCTATTGGCAATTTTGATTATATGATATACTATTAATAGCTGACCATTATTAACCTTATTGAATTATTAATGTTCCATTTGTTAAACAGTTTAGTTAGAATTAAGTTTGGGGACACCAGTCAAGATGGTGGAATAGGAAAACACTGTGCTTACCTTCTCTCAATGACCATATCAGAATTACAACTAAACTACAGAACAAACATTATTGAGAATCACCTGACGTCTAGCTGAACTGAAGTCCTACAACTAAGGACATAAGAAGCCATCTTGAGGACAGAAGAATCCATCTTGAGACTGGTAGGAGGGGCAGAGACATGAAACGGGCTGGTCCCACACCTGTGTGTGACCATTAAAAATTAAGAGGGATATCTCAGCTGTGGAGGTCCCCCCTGAGGGATTCCAGGCCCACACCAGGCTTCCCAGCCCAGAATTCCAGTGCTGGGGAGAGAAGTCCCCATAACTTCTGACTGAAAACCGGTGGAGATGGTGGCTAAGTGAGACTAGGGCACTCCTCCAAAGGGCCCACTCATGGACTTACTCACTTACAGACACTCAATATGAGTTCCAGCTTTGATCTGAGCTCCAGCTTTGAACTGAGCTCCAGCTCTGGGGCAGTAGCTTGAAAGGCATCAGAGATAAATAGGGAGGAATGGAGTCGTCTGGCTTCAGAGTGAGAGCTGGAGGGGCAGCGTTCTCCCAGACAGAGAAGCTGGCGAAAACCATTGTTTCTTTGTTGAGCCCTCCCTCCCAGCATGAGGACTCACGTTGCTGCCATATCTGAGTCTCCATCAACTTTGCTAACATCCTTCATTCGCCCACTCTGGTTCCCTGAAACCCCACGCCACCCAACTTTCAGGCCCACTCAAGCCGTTTCTAGTGGTTTTTCCAAATAAATGGCTTGTCTTGGCTCATCCTGCAGACTTTCATAAAATCTCTTAAAGGTTCACAAAACCCAAACAAGCAGCATCTGGCTTTGGCACGTCCTATACCTCTGGCTGAGCAGCCCTAAGCCTGGCACTAGCGACAGCCAACCTCAGTTCGCAGCTTGGCCTTTTGAGGCCTCTAAGCCAAGTGTGAGTGGTGGCCAACAGCGGATTGCTTTGTGGCTCATGCCAGGTGGCCTTGGGTAGGGCACAGGCTGCGGCTGAAGTTGGCTGCAGTGGGTCCCCTCCCAGAAGGTCCTCGGGCAGGCATGCCTGGTGGCCAGTTTTAGACCCAGATGGAGCATCACCTGGCCACCTCTGGGACAACACACCCAAAGGGCACACTGGGCAGGCGCCAGAGCCCTGTTAAAGCAAATCCTGCTGTGTAGGGTCAGCCCCTAGCACAACAACAGTTTCTCTATTGTACTCACAGCCAGTTCTCACAACCAATTAGCCCAAGGATCAGTTCCTCCCATTAACATGCGAACAGCAACCAAGGCTCAACTATAACAGGAGGGTACACACCATCCATACAAGGGTTACACCTGGAGTACCTGGCTCAGGTGACCAGGAAGATTGAGCCACTGAGCCCCACAGCACACCTACTACATAAGGCTACTCTACTAAGATTGGGCGATGTAGCAGCCCTACCTAATACATAGAAACACACAGGGAGGCAGCCAAAATGGGGAGACAAAGAAACATGTCTCAAATAAAAGAACAGAACAAAGCTCCAGAAAAAGAACTAAACAGAATAGAGAGAGACAAGCAATCTATGAGGTGCAGAGTTCCAAACACTGGTTATAAGGATGCTCAATGATCTCAACTATAACTTCAAAAAAGAGATAGGGATCATAAAAGTGCAGAAAGAAAACATACAGAAGAACTAGTCAGAAGTGAAGAAGACAAAACTGAAATGAAGAATACCTTAGAGGAAATTAACAGATTAGATGTAGCAGAGAATAGGATCAGTGATTTAGAAAATGAGGTAGCAGAAAACACCCAAGAAGAGCAAAAAAAAAGAATCCAAAAATATGAGGATACTTTAAGTGGCCTCTGGGACAGCATCAAGGGTACCAACATTCGCATGATAGGGATACTAGGAATAGAAGAGAGAGAAAGTAATTGAAAATCTATTTGAAGAAATAATGATGGAAAACTTCCCCAACCTAATGAAGGAAGTAAATAATTCAAGCCCAGGAAGCACAGAGAGGTCCAAATAAGATGAACCCAAAGAGGCCCACACCAAGACACATCATCATTAAAATGTCAAAGGTTAACGACAGAGAAACTTAAAAGCAGCAAGAGAAAAGCAGTTAGTTACCTATAAGGAAGCTCCCCTAAGACTGTGAACTGCTTTCTCAACAGAAATTTGCGGACCAGAAGGGATTAGCAGGATATACTCAAAGTGATGAAAAGCAAAGATCTACAACCAATACTACTCTACCCAGCAAGGCTATCATTTAGAATCGAAGGACAGGTAAAGAGCTTCTCAGACAAGAAAAAGCTAAAGGAGTTCATAAACACCAAATCAAAGGAATGTTAAAGGGACTTATTTAAGATTAAAAAAACAAAAGATTAAAAATAGGCATGTAAAAGTGGCAATAACTACATTTCTATCAACAGTTACTTTCAATTTAAATGGATTAAATGACCCAATCAAAAGATATAAGAAAATACGATTTTTACATATGTTGCCTACAAGAGACTACTTCAAATATAAAAAGACATACACAGACTGAAATTTAAGGAATGGAAAATTTCATGGAAATGGAAAAAATAAGCTGGGGTAGTGATACTTATACCAGCCAAAATAGACCTTAAAACAAAGGCTATATATAACAAGAGACAAAGGAGGACTCAGTAATCCCACTTCTGGGCATTTATCAAAAAAACCCAAAACACTACTTCGACACGTGCATCCTTAAGTTCATTGCAGCATTGTTTACAGTGGCCAAGACGTAGATGGCCACTGTACAGCCTGGATATCTGTCAACAGATGAGTGGATAAAAAGTAGGTGTTACATATATACAGTGGAATATTGCTTGGCCATGAAGGAAATGGGTTCTTGCCATCTGTAGTGGAATGGATGGAGCTGGAGCGTATTGTGCTGAGGGAAGTATGTCAGAGGAAGACAGATGCAATGTGATTTCACTTATATGTGGAATCTGAAGAACAAAATAAACAAAACAAACACATAGATACAGAGAACATTTTGATGGTTGCCAGATGGGAGGGGGTGTTGGGCGTGGTTGAAAAAAGTGAAGGGGTTAAGAAGTACAAATTGGTAGTTACAGAATAGTCATGCGGATGTAAAGTAAAGCATAGGGAATATAGTCAATCATATGGTAATAACTATGTATAGTGCCAGGTGGGTACTAGACTAGTCAGGGGATCACTTCTTACATAAATGTCTCACTTCTGTGCTGTACACCTGAAATTAATATAAAATATTGAATGTCAACTGCAATTGAAAAATTAAAACGTTGAGAAAAAGGTGAAGGGGAATAAGAAGTTCAGATTTCTAGATATAAAACAAATAAGTCATGGAGGTGTAATGTACAGCACGGAGAATATACTCAGTAATACTGTGATAGTGTGGTATGGTGTCAGATGGTTGCTGGACTTACCATGGTGATCACTTCTTTAGGTACATAAATGTTGAGTAACTATTGTGTACCCCTGAAACTAATATTGTATGTTAGCTATATTTTAATAAAAATCTTAAAAAGTAAAAAAAAAAAATAAGTTTGGGAAACTAACCTATCAGATCTTACTGTGATTATGATCCTAAAACCCTTTCATGGTGCCTGTAAGGTCAACACTTAATTGTCATAATACTAAAGTATCATTTGCTGATTTTCAAAAATTGTGTTGACATTTGCTCTGATGGTGCATATGCACTGGTGTATAAAACAACTGGCTCCTCATTTCAAATCATAGCAGGGACAGTCTTCCCTTACATGGATTTACAGGGAAAGAAAGACTTTCACTTAAGTTTTTTGATGAAGCAATGAAATGTATTAATTTTCTTCAATCTTACCCTTGAGTACATGTCTTTCTTAATATTCTGTGTGATAAGATAGGTAACATAAAACATTTCTGCTGGCATGGTATAGCCATACAAGGGAGTAGCAAACATCCATTTAAAAGTATGCTGTATAGTTGCATTCATTTACACAAATGGATGACATTGTTGAGGGGGGAAAGCTGAAATATAATACTTCATAGGAAAACAGCCTAATGTAGGTGAGAACGCTGTTACAGCTTTAATTATATTTAGTTCACTACTGGTATCAAATGTTTTGAGTGCATCGGGACTTCCCCTCATTTAGGGCTTGGGATCTGAGCACCTGTGAGACTCAGGAACTCTTCATGCTTTCCAGCTCAGTCAACAGTTGGTAAAATTAAGAGCTCTAGGTCTGTTTCACAGCCCAGCTGCTGGGATTTTGAACAGCTGGGACATTTTCTTTTCTCTTTAGCCCTACCCCTGGTTTTTCTGGCCTCTGGAGAAAGCATTCACCTAGTACCCTGACTCGTTCCTGTAGTGGGCTTGGATGGGCTTGCGCTTGGTGAAGGCCTGTGCCCCTTGGAGATAGGATTTTTCTCTTAGATCTGCTGCCCTATTCCCAGCATTTTGCAGCCTTACCTCCCACTAACCCCGATGCAGCTCCAATACTTGGAAAGACTCCTTTTGAGAAAGTGCAGATTGCCGTGTGAACAAGGCTGCTCAGAATGCTAATCTGGCTTGCCAGCTCCCGTGGACCCCTTAAAAATTGGTTAAAAGTTGAACTAGTTTTTCCCTTCTATAGCAGGTTTACTTCTGTTACCATGACCCCAGCCTTGTTTTCATTCCTGGAAAGGGCTTGTTCTCTAGAATTTAGTTCATTTATGTTTCTTTGCATCTCAGCTCTCCAAAAACGTATGGTTTTACTTTCTCTGGCTTGTTCTGATTGTTGAGATGGGATAATAGTCTTTTGGGAGTTTCTGCATCCTAATCATAAGTAGTGGTCCTCATATTTTACTCTATTGTGTCTAAAATAATTGATATAGGTTGACTGTTCACATTGAAATTATTTAGCTAGTTTTTTTAATAAAATTCTAAAACGAGTTATTAGCTTTATTTACGCTTGGTGAAAAACTGATATAAATGCTGGCTGACAAAATAGTTAAAATTTTTTTTCATAGTGGTAAATATACATAAAATTTACCATTTTAAACATTTTTAAGTGTACAATATATTGACATTAAGCACACTCAAAATGTTGTGTAGCCATCACCACTGTCTATTTTCAGGACTTCCTCATCATCCCAAACAAAGACTGTACCCATAGACGACAACTCCTCATTACCCCCTTCTTCCTACCCCCAGGAACCTCTGTTCTACTTTCTCAATGAATTTGTCCATTCTAGACATTTCATATGAATAGAATCATACAATTTTTGTCCTTTTGTGTCTTACTTATTTGACTTTAGCGCATTGTTTTCAAAGTTCATCCATGTTGTAGCATGTGTCAAAACATTCTTTTTTTATGGCAGAATAGTTTTATTTATTTACCTGTTGATAGATGCTTAATGTTTTCACTTTTTATCTCTTATGATTAATGCTGCTATTAACATTGGTGTACAAGTATCTGTTTGAGTCCTGTTTTCATTTCTTTTGGGTATATCCCTAGGAGTGGAATAGCTGGGTTATATGGTTATTCTGTGTTTAGCTTTTTGAGGAACTCCCAGACAATTTGCCACAGTGGCTGTGTGTTTCAAATTCCCACCAGCAATACAGCTGTGTTCTATTCACATTCTCATGAACACTTGTTATTTTCTGGGTTTTTTGTTTGTTTGTTTGTTTGTTTGTTTTTGGATGACAGCCATCCTAGTAGGTGTGAAGCAGTGTCTCATTGTGGTTTTGATTTATATTTCTCTAGTGAGTAATTATGTTGAGCAGTTCTTCATGTACTTAGTAGCCATTTGTATATATTCTTTGGGGCAGTGTCTATTCACCTCCATCACCCATTTTTTAATTTGTTGTTGTTGAATTCTTTATATATTTTGGATATTTAAACCCTTTTAAGATATATGATTTGCATATATTTTCTCCCAGTCTGTGTATTATCTTTTCACTCTCTTGAAACTGTCCCAGATGTAGAAAAAGTTTTTTGTTTTAATAAAGCCTTAATTTATCTATTTTTTGTTCTCTGTGCTTTTGGTGCCATACATAAGAAATCATTGCCAAATCCAAAATCATGAATATTTCCTCCATTTTCTCTTCTAACAGTTTTATAGTTTTAGCTCTTAGATTTAGGACTTTGATCCATTTTGAGTTAATTCTTGAATATAACCCAACTTCATTTCTTTTTCATGTGAATATTTCCAGTTTTCTCAGCACCATTTGTTGAAAAAACTGTCTTTTTTCATTGAATGGTCTTGGCACCTTTGACACAAATCATTTGATCATAGATAGATATGTAGGTTTATTTTGTGGTTCTTAATTCTACTCCATTGGTTTATGTACCTATTCTTATGCCAGTATCATAATATTTGATTATTGAGCTTTGACTAATACACTAGGTATACAATGTTGTTCAAGTTCTCTATTTCTTTATTGAACTTAAGTCTGGTTCTTCTATCCAGTGTTCAAAATGGGGTATTGAAGTCTCCAGTTATTATTGTAGAACTGTGTATTTCTCCTTTCAATTCTGTTAGTTTTTACTTAATGTACTTTCAGGCCCTGTTATTAAGTATATATATGATAATAATTGTTTTATCTTCTTTCATTAATATATACTGTTCTTGTCTTCTGTAACCTTTTTGTTTTTTACTATTTTAGTCAATTTTATATGACAAAGATATAATAATTCCAGTTCTCTCTCTAAAAGATATAATAATTCCAGTTCTCTCTCTCTTTATTTGCATGGAATACCTTTCTCTAGCCTTTACTTTCAATCTCTTTGTATTTAAAATAAGTCTCTTGTAGACAGCGTATAGATGGACTGTGTTTTTAAAAATCTGTCCTGCCAATCTCTGCCTTTTAATTGAATAATTTAACCCATTTACATTTAAAATACTGCTAAGGGAGGACATGCTTTTTCCATATAGCTTCTGGTTTCTGTATGTCTTGTTTTTTTGTTTCTTGTTCTGCAATTCCTCCATTAGTACCCTTTTTTGTACTTTGTTGATAATTTTGTAGTGTACCATTCTGATTCCCTTCCGTTTTTCTTTTTTGTAATATTTCTAAGTTAATTTCTTAATGGTTACTTAGGAATTACAATTAACATCTTAAACTTATAACAACCTATTTTGAATAATAACAACTTAGTTCAATAATACATAAAGATTCTGATCCTATGTATCTTTATGCCCCCCTACTTATATTGTTATTGTCACAGATTACTTCTTTATACATTGTGTGCCCATTAACAGACTTATCATTTTTCATGTGTATTTGCCCTTTAAATTATGTAGGAAAAGGAAAAAAGTTACAAATCAAAAGTACAATAATACTGTTTTTCATAACTCTACTGGTATTATTTCTTCTTATGGCTTTGAGTTGATTGATGGCTAGTGTCCTTTCATTTCAGCTTGAAACTCTCCCTTTAGAATTTATTGTGGGGCAGTTCTAGTAGTAGTTAACCTCATCAGCTTTTGGTCATCTGGAAATGCCTTAATTTCTCCTTAACTCTTAAAGGATAGTTTTGCTGGATATAGATTTTTTTTTTTTTTTAATTAAAGTTTGCTGGGGTGACAATTGTTAGTAAAGTTACATAGATTTCAGGTGTACGATTCTGTGTTACATCATCTATAAATCCCATTGTGTGTTCACCACCCAGAGTCGGTTCTCCTTCCATCACCATATATTTGATCCCCTTTACCCTCATAGAATTCTTGGTTAACAATTTATTTTCTCTTTTCAGACTTTAAATACAGCATTCTCAGTGCCTCTTGATCTTCATTGTTTCTGATTAAGGTATCAGCTGTTGATATTATTCAGAGTCCCTTATATGTGTCAAATTGTTCCTTTTTTGCTGCTTTCAAGGTTTTTTCTCTTTGAGTTTTGACACTGAATATAATATTCAGTGTCTTGGTATGGATCTCTTTGAGTTTATTCTTTTTGGAATTTGTTGGGATTCTTGGATATGTATATTCATTTTTTCATCAGATTTTGGTTCTTTTCAGCCACCATTTCCTAAAAAACAATTTTTTTGCCTCCTCTTCTGAGACTTTTATGATGCCTGTTGTGGGTGCATTTGATGGTGTCCTACAGGTCCCTCAAGCTCTGTTCATTTTGCTTCTTTTTTTTTCTTCTTCATTTGTCTGAGTGGATAATTTTGAATTTTATATCTTTAAAGTTCACTGATTTTGTGTGTGTGTGTGTGTGTGTGTGTGTGTCTACTTTAAATCTCTTGTTGAACCCCTCTAGTGAATTTTCCATTTACTTGTACTTTTTGAGCTATGGAATTTGTGTTTGGTTTCTATAATTTCTGTCTATTGATTTTTTTTATTACATCATTTTCCTGATTTCCTTTAGTTCTTTGTCCTTGGTTTCCTTTAGTCCTTTGAGCATATTTAGGACACTTGATTTAACATTGTTGACTAATTTCAGATTCTGGTCTTCTGGATTGATTTCTGCCATGCATTTTTTCTTGTGAAGGAGCCATGCTTTGTTGTTTGCTTATTTGTGTGCTTTGTAATTTTTTTATTTGTTTTTTGAGACCTGGACATTGGTAACTCTGGAAACCAGATTTTCCCATTCCATTGGTGTTTCATGGTTGTTGACGGCTGTTGCCATCCATTTGTGATTTTTCCAAACTATTTTTGCAGGTATGTAATTCCTGGCAATGTGTGGTCACTGAAGTTTCTGTTCCATTACTTCTATTAATAAAAGAATGAAGAAAAATGAACAAAGCTTGAGGGACCTGTAGGACACCATCAAATGTACCTACAATAGGCATCAGTAAAAATCTCAAGAAAGAGAAAAAGGGGCAAAAAATCAGGTTCCAGAGTTCCAGGATAGTTGATTCTGGTCGTTTACCCCAGTTTATTGGTTGTTTTTGGTGAAGGGATCAACCCAATAACTTTCTACTGTGACATTTTGCATCTCAAGTGTCATAATAGTCATATATGTCTAATGTGTTTATGAATAGAGGAAAATCCTTGGTACTTTTTGTTTCCCTGGTTTGTGTGTTTGACTGTTCATACTATCAAAGGAAAAGAATCAGCCTCAGATTTCAACACAAAAGATTAAGATATTTAACTATTTTGGTTAATAAACCTATAATCATGACTGAAATTTTAATTCAGTGTTCTGTCATTGTTTTATACAATAATTTTACATGTAGTTGTAAAATAGTTGTAAATACATGTAGTTCATTATTTTACAACCCAGAATTTTTTTCATTCTCGATGGAAAATAAGTGCAGTGCATACTAGTCTGAGTTATAAATGCATAAAATGTTTCCTAATATACTTTTCAAATGCATTGTATGAAAAAAAGGTTACATCTTAGGTAATTTTTTTCTACCCACTTAAAACCACTGAGATCTATACCAGCATTGTCCAATAGAAATAATGTGAATTCTATATTTAATTTTTAAATATTTTGCAGGCATATTAAAAAAGTGGAATTTTTGTAATATATTTTACTTAACCAAATATGTCTAGAATGTTTGTTTTTTTAATCATATTATCCATATAACAACGAGTTTATTTTTACATTCTTTTAAAATACAAAGTCTTAAAAATCTTCGTGTATATTTATAGTACAAGCAGTTTGGACTGACCACTTTTGAAATGGTCAGAATGAAATGCTACTTTGTTACATAAATTAATTATTTTCTTGAAGGAGAGTGTGTTGGAGTTTCCCAAGACCACCCTTGATGATTTGCTAAAAGGACACAAAAGTCAGAGAAAAGCTGTTAAACTCACGATTATGATTTATTATAGCATCAAGATAAGATTAAAAGGAGCAAAGGGACAGGGTGTGTAGGATAGAATCCAAGAAAAACCATGTGTGAGTTTTCAGTTATCTTCTCCTAGTGTAGTTGCATGGATAGTGCTTCATTTTTCCAGCCACCGTGTGTGACACCATGTGCAAAGTGTCAACCAGGGTTTTTACCTGAGTCTCAGTTTCCAGGGTTTTTATTGGAGGTTGGTTACATAAGCTTGGAAATACCTCCATGATTGTCTCTAGCTACTTAGTCCCAGCTTCTCTTATTCCTCCTCTCCCCAAAGGTCAAACTGATTCAGTGTTATCCAAAGCTCCAGGCATACAAAAATAGGCATTTACCATACTTTACATTATTAACATAAATTTTCTGGTGTGGCCCAAGATTTCAGGTACACAAAGAGACTTATCAGGCAGGATATTTCCAAGGGCTCAGAGATTATCTCCTAGGAGCCTGTCATTGGCTAGTCCTTTGTTTGGAATTTGCAGTTTGAGGCACCCTCCCCTGCCCAAATTTGAAGAGTTACCCCTTTACTGCACAGAGTAATTCTGGAACCTTACAAAGGAAGGTGTTTCTACTATAAATTTTTACAGAAACAAAATGGTAAATGAAATTGGCAATAGCTCAATTCACCTTAAATGTCTAATATGTTTTAAACAAATGGCGTAGATTACTGACTCAAGTTAGAGCTATTTAAAGGCTGACTGTGAGAAGTAAAGAATCTTAGCATTTGGGACAGCCCTGCAGTTACAGGTTTCTTAGTTGGAATCAACTCTTAACAGCTTATTGAATGCCTCCTATAAATTCACTTTGCTTGGTTAAATACGTATATTATCTTCTAATTTTCATCTAAACCTCCATTTCTGCCTTTGAGGAGACTGAGGCTCCTGCTAACTACTTGAAAAGCTAGTGAAAAAAATCCGTTTGAAGGCATTGTAGAGCTTCTGAATCAGTCAAAACTTGAGGAATCAAGATTCAGAAGAGAAAGGAGATATATATACACTGTGCTGGGTTCCCTCTGAAGATGTTTTCGAACTCGTAAGCTGTTTTGAATAAAAGCTGAGCAGTGTGTAAGAGACAAACAAAAAGCAACCAAGGAAGTTGAGTGGAGCTTTCAATAGTTTGTTGTTGTTGTTCTTGTCCTAGGTTTGCAGTTGGAATTCTCTGAAGGGCTACACCATAAGAGTGGGAATAAACCACACATAGGCCAATCTTTATAGTGTCTGAAACTCAGTCTCAAGTCTGCTCAATCTCTGATTGGATTGAGGTGATCTGCTCCTATTCTGACTGCTTGCCAGAAAAAAATTAAATCCTCTCTGGAAGAAAGTAAAATCATCCAGTGCCTCTACGTTTTTTCCATATATTTTTTAATGCAGTCATTCACATATAATGTGTAGCACTCAATAAAAAATTACTAGGCATACTCAGGACCAACACAGAAAAATCAGCAGTAGAAACAGGTTATACAGGTATCCATAGGCTATACAGACTCTGGAGTTGCAGACGAGAGCTTTAGAATATTCTAATCTATTCATGAACATAGATGGTAAAGTGGAGAATTTCATGAGAACTGGAATCTATAGAAAAGAATCAAATAGAAATTCTAGAACTGAAAAATACAGTAACTAAAATTAAGAACACAATAGATGGGTTTAAGTGCTGATTGAACACAGCTGAAAAGAGGATGAGTCAACTGGAAGATAAGTTAGTAGAAAATATTTACCAACATAGATTTGTATTTTTGGTGCTATGATCAAAATAAGCTAAGGGATAGGAACTTTTAAATATCTCACTAAAGTATAACTCTTGTTTTTAAACTTTTGGGTGAAAGAGTCCTTATTAGTGTGTAGTTAAAAGTTTTGCTATTTTAACGTGTGTGGTTTTTAATATTTTTGTTACAGTAGTTTTGTTTTTTAAATAAGTATGGAGTTGGTAAATATGATATTATCACTTGTAAATTTGTACTCTATATCCCCCAACCTTTAAGGAAACAAAAGATTATTCATAACTAATACCTTATGCAGAGTTTACTTATTCAGAGCAGTCAGCTACTTAGACTACAGCCTTACAATTAGAATATAAGCAGAATACTTACAAGTTCAAAATAAATATCCAGAACTGGATGGTAAAACATGTATTTTAATATAGGGGAGTTATAAGGCCCTGACTCTTAGATGGGCTAATGGTAATAACATGCTTGGTAATCAGGTTAACTCTGTCACCACAAATAAGAGATAGTAAATTAGAAAAGAAGTAATGGGTAAGTTATTGAGGAATTTGTTATTGAGGGTAAGTTATTGTAGCAAATACCTTGTTTGATCATGTCTAAGACTCCACTATGAATTTACCATTGATTTGATTTGTATACCGTTAAATTAAAACTGTCTCAATTATATTTTGATATCCCAGTAATTGTGCAATACGTCATGATTTCAGAGATGTTAAAATGTGGGGGGAAAGTATGTAGTAATTGTAGTTTTAAATCTCAGTTCTATCATTTATTGTTTGTTTGACTTCAGTCAGAGAACTTCTTTGAGCCTGTTTGCTTATTTGTGAAAATGTAATAGTGTGGTCTACTCTTTAGAATTAGGGAGACTAAATGAATTAAGAGATATGAAAGTGTCTAATATGGGGTAGGCATTTGACACCAGTTAATTTGGCTTTCATTTCTTCCTTGTAAAGCTTGGCATTGTTATAATAATAGGAAGAGACTCCTGACAACTGACCAAAGGAAAAACAAAACAAAACCCAATATAGTGGCTAAATAAGAATTTAAGAAAGAAAATTTCTATTTAACAAAGTGTCAAACGTCATTCATTATTTTCTCCCCCACCCGCTCCACCTGTCTTGTCCCCAAAGTTCTATTTAAAGGTACCACTGACTGGTTCCAATATGGTTAATATTCGTAATGATAGAACCCACACATCAAAATAGTGTTGTTTTCACTGTATTGATTTAAAAAAAAAATTCCTATCTTTCTAAACTTAATTGTGATACTAAAATCTCAATCTTTAGTTTGTAGAATTCCTGCTCTTCTGATGATGCTATATAAATATAGCCTTAATCAGAGTGAGTACATCTTTTTAAGGAAGGGGTTAGATTTTGTGATGTTTGGCGGGAGTATGAATTCCTCATTATATTTCTATTTTGAACATTCTTAGTAAACCGAGAACGGCATTTGTCTTAAGCTGTAAAATATTCATAGCTTTAATTTTGTGTTCATTCTGTTCTTTCAGGATTTTTCACATTCAATCGATAGGATGAAAAAATTTAAGAGAAGGCTGTCCCTCACGCTTCGAGGAAGCCAGACTATTGATGAATCATTGTCTGAATTGGCTGAACAAATGACTATTGAAGAAAATAGCAGCAAGGATAATGGTATGTATTTAGGGGATGAGGAGGGGAGGAAAGATGCTTTCACTTTTGGTTACTTTATAAATAGAATGTAAATTTACTTCTCTAATTAGTTTCTTATAGCTTCCTTTTATTTGTTTCTCTGGGTCCCTAGTTATTAGGAAGCAGAAGACTACACAGCTTGCTTGCCTGCTTCTGGAATGTTCAACTCTTACTTTAGCAGTGTTGCTGTACTAGTCTCTAACCTGATGAATTCTTCTATCTCATTTATCTTTTTATTTTTCATTGGTTCTTAAATAAGAATACCTTGTATAAGAGTATCCTAGTTGTTAAGTAACTATTTTTAAATTAACATTTAAATATTCTTATTTTTATAGCCCACTTTTAATATAACTTAAAAGTATATAGTAAGTTTATGAGATTCCTATTTGAGGCTTCATCATAGTTGTTTATAACATTATGTATGCATGTTGACTATCCACATAGAGAATAAGGTTATTCAAATGAGTGAATCTTACTATTTGCTTGTTTTATATTTACTACAGAATTTGTCATAGCATTGGGAGCACTTACAGTAGATAGGCATATAATGTTTCACACATTTGACAGTTCTTTTTTAATAATGTAAAGTAGTAGTACACAGATGTTGATATAAAAAGAGCCTGTTAAATTGAATGGAATAAGATATAAAATCCTGATGAAATTTATAGAACAAGATTATATATTCAAAACTGAAATAGCCCTAGGGATGTCATAATAATAACCAGAAAGGAGCTTACAGGAATGGCTGCCGTTGTGCCATGATGTGCAGATTCTTTGGCAGGCTTTCCTGTCTGTGCCTGAAATTCTTCTGTTAGAGATTTGTGGCTGTGTGAAAGCATGAGTACCCCAACCCCCTCCTGGCGAATGCACGTGTCCTTGTTGTGAGAGCCAATGGGATAATGGAAAGCGCTCTGGACTTTAAGTTTAAACTCGGGGGTTGGAATTGAGGATGCACTAACATACTTACACACTTAGTTGTATGACTCTGGGTAAATAATTTATCCTACCCAAGGTTTAGCTTATTTCTTTTCCTCAGAAAGGTCATTATCAAAGATTATATGGCTCTTTGTAATATGGGAGAAGAGATATAGATGAGTTCTTTAGAAAATTTAAAATAATAATTTTAATAGAAAATAATAATTTGAATATAATTTATATGTAGGAGGGAAACATTTTGCATTTGAGTCAAATCTCAAAGATGGTTTTATCACGTCATACTTTTATTCCTCTTGCCAAGAGTAAAATTCTTCATTCTTTCTCAGACCCCTGTTTGAATTCTTGGTATTAATTAAGCCCAGTGTGTTCATTCTTAGGATTGAAGAATCTTGCCAGCTATTTGCCAGTGATGTTCAGGAGTAGAATAAGCACAGTGTATATCTTGATGGCTGGTTCCTGGGACACATTCTTAATGGGTATTTGAGTATAAGATAAACCTCTTCTTTAAAAAGAAAGGTTGTGAGTCAAAGAAAATATATATACTTTTTGGAGTGCTAATTAATATTTTATTTTATTTTTTTAAAAAGATTTTATTGGGGAAGGGGAACAGGACTTTATTGGGGAACAGTGTGTACTTCCAGGCCTTTTTTTTTTTTTTTTCCAAGTCAAGTTGTTGTCCTTTCAATCTTAGTTGTGGAGGGTGCCGTTCAGCTTCAAGTTGTTGTCCTTTCAGTCTTAGTTGTGGAGAGCACAGCTCAGCTCCAGGTCCAGTTGCCGTTTTCTAGTTGCAGGGGGCATAGCCCACCATCCCTTACGGGAGTGGAACCGGCAACCTTGTGGTTGAGAGGATGCGCTCCAACCAACTGAGCCATCTGGGAGCTCAGTGGCAGCTGAGCTCAAGATGACGTGTTCAATCTTAGTTGCAGGGGGCAGAGCCCACTATCCCATGCGGGACTCAAGGAGTTGAACCAGCAACCTTGTGGTTGATTGCCCACTGGCCCATGTGGGAATCGAACCAGCAGCCTTTGGAGTTAGGAGCATGGAGCTCTAACCGCCTGAGCCACCGGGCCGGCCCCGCTAATTAATATTTTAGATAAATTGCATAGTTTGTGGGATATCTTAGTTTTAACTGTCTTAATTTATAACTAGTGGTGAAATATTGAAAATATTTTTTTCAAGTAGTACATATAGTTTATTGAAACTTTCTTTTATAAGTAACTTTAAAAGGTAGTGCAAAAGGAAAAATAGGAACTCTGTTGAGCTTCCTCTTAACCTGAGTTACCTGAAATGATACTTGAAGATGTCATAATAGACATTGATTCCTCTTGAGTTGCAGAGATTGGTGGTAGCGCAAGCTGTCTCTGAGTTATAATCTGCTGTTGCTTATTTCCTATGTGTAACAGCACATGGATTTCACCAATAGCTTTGACAATGATACTATACCTTTCTGGCCATCTATCAGTGTCTGATAGCTGGTTTTAACATATTCTTTCTTTATGAAGTTTATCTTAAAGCATAAAAAGCTCCTAAAAATAGGTGATTCACACAGTCTTAACATGGTTTAATGAGTGAGAGGTGGTAGATTATACTTTTTAAACGATCTTCTCACATATGATGTAACCAGTTGTGAAGAAAGTGATCTTTGTCTGACAGCCATATAGTGGCAATGCTAGCTGGGAGAGGAAGAACATAGTTTATAATTGCCCTAAGTAAACTGCTTTTGAACCAATTTTTTTTTTTCTTGTGCCAATTTTTAATCTCCTGTGTCTTGTTCAGTCACATTCATGAGCAGAGTCCTGTTACTCTTGATATATATGTAGGCAAGTGGCTCTCATGAATACTCTAGAACGAATTGAATGGGGAAGTAAATGTGTATCAGGATAATACTGTAAAAATCTTGGAAAAATTGTGATTCATATACATTTGGTTATACACTTAGGCACATATACTGTCACTCATACATATTCTACCTCCATCCAAATAGAATTTGATATATTAACTCTGTCATTTTGATAATTGAGTCATACTGTAAAGGCTTTAACTCAGTTATCAGTATATAATATAATTACAGTTCACATTAGCCTGCTTGTCTAGATAAGCTAGTGTGTTTGCACATTGATAGGTAGCTGGAACCCAGGGAAAGAGGAATCTTGAATTTATGTTATGTTAAAAATAAGTTGACAGTTTGCAAACTTGGTTAATTTAAGCATACTGGCCTTAACTTAATGTAGCTTTTCTTAAATGTGAAATGAAATTTTTGCACAAATTCTACAAATTTTTAAATTAAAAGATAAGAAATTTTGTTTTTAAAGTTCCTTCAAGGAAAAAGAATTCTGAATACATCAGATTTTTTTTAAGTAACTGAGAAGGTATGAATATTTAATTTAAAAAAACTGTTAAAATTAGTTTACCTAATTCCTCAAAAGGTAGTAAAAGACCCAGCAATTCTATTCCTAAGGATATACCCAAAAGAATTGAAACAAGTATTTAAACAAAATCTCATACATGAATGTTTATATCCGTAGCAACACTATTCACAATAGCCAAAAGCTGGAAACAACTCAGATGTCCATCAAGAGAAGAATGAATAAACAAAATGTGGCATAGCTCTAGAATAGAATGTTATTCAACCACAAAAAGGAGGGAAGTACTGATACATGATACAATGTGGGTTAATCGTGAAAACTTAAAAGGAGCCAGACCCAAAAGGTCACATATTCTATGATTTCATTAATATGAAATATCCAGAATAGGTAAATCCATGAAGACAAAAAGCAGATTAGCGATTGCCAAGGACTCAGAAGAGGACGTAATGGGGAGTCTGCTTAATGGGTACAGGATCACCTTTGGCAGTGATGAAAATATTTGGAACTGGAAGTGATGGTTGCACAGCATTGTAAATGTACCAAATGCCACTGAGTTGTGTGCACTTTAAAGTGGTTAATGTTATGCTGTGTGAATTTCATCTCAGACAAGTTATCTGAGAAATAGCTTTTCCTCATAGAGTCTCAATTTGCTTGATAAAAGTCTTAATACTACTTTAGACATATCACAGTTACGATACTTCAGGATCTTGTCTTTTAGTAGTTAGCCTTGAACTTATTTTTCTCTGTAATCAGAAGATATATTTAAATTATTCAATTTGATGAGGTTAGGTGACAATTTAAAATATAAGGCAGAGAATAGGTCACAATTATACTTTCAGAAAGGCAAAAATAATGTTTTATAATACATATAATATTTGGGGTTTCCAAGTGCAAAAGTTACTTCTTTTGACACAACCGAAATTCTTCACCCAAGAAAATGAGCTGCACACTCGTGTTCCCAGGATGTATAAAAACAGATATAACAGAATGTCACTTCTCATGACTTTTTAGGATCTCAAGTAACCCCAAAAGGCAAAGATTGAAATGGTCTCACTTTCCAGATATTCCACTTTCTTGTCCTTACTCCTCAATCTCTGCATTGGGTCAGTTTATCATGTTTTTTTGAGTCAGCAAGTCTACTTTTGTGGATATTACAAGCCTTTTTTCTTACTCCCAGGTAGTTCTTTCTCCTGCTGGTCTGACACATGGTAGCAGTTATGGTTAGTTTTTGACAATAGTGGATGACATAGGATATTGTAAGTAGTGCTAACTCCTGCCAAGAGAAGGGTGAGGTTGAAAGCACAGGCTTCTATTTTAACAGTTTTGAAGTATGCAATTTTAGTGGCATTAAGTGCATTCCCATAGTGCAATCATCACCACTATCCATCTCCAGAATTTCATCATCCCAAACTGAACCCTGTACCTATTAAACAATAACTCCTCATTATCCCCTCCCCTCAGCTCCTGGTAACCAGTATTCTACTTCCTATCTATGAATTTGCCTATTCAAGTTACGTCATATAAGTGGAATCATACAATATTTGTCCTTTAGTGTCTGACTTACTTCATTTCACATAATATCTTAAAGGTTTCCATTACTTTTAAAAATACAGAGTATTATCTTATTGAACTGTCCAGTTAATTGTTGTCATAATCTTGAAATGTTAGAATATTTTATGATTCTCTCATGGGCCCCATTCGATTCTCTGTCTACTCTCCTTTGGTGACCTCATCCCGTCCTGTAATTTCAGCTGCTGTGTTTATGCTTACTACTCCAAAAATCGGTGTCTCTAGTCAGGATTTTTGTCTGGATCCCCAGATTCATATTAAAATGCCTACTTGGCTTCTGCATATAGATATCTAATAGGAATCTCAAATGTAATATAACCAAACCGGAATTCTTGGTATCCTTGCCCCCCAAATCTTTTACTTCCACTTCCCACACTTAACCCAAACAACTTAAAGCTCAAAATCTAGGTATTATCTTTGATTCTTTTCTCTCCTTTACCTTTCTGTTCTCCCTTTCTCCTCTCCTCTGCCATTTTAGCTTGCTGTATATTTACTACATAAATAACTTCTTAAAACTCACTGTTAATGATAGCCATTGATGCATGATTCCAATTATTGTCCTTTCGCATATCATATTTCATAATATTTTCAGCAGTTGCTCTGCTGGAGATTTCAAAATGTTCCTTGGATAGATGTTTTAAATGCAGAATCTCACTAAAATCTGGGTGGGAGTGTGTGAAAGTCATTTCGCAGCCATTTTTGCTGGCCTTTTGGCTCTGCCTTTGTGTAATAATATATCCTAAATCTGTCTGGCCCACCATTATTTATTGCTTGGGGTACTGTAATAGTCTTCTTCTGTTTCCCTTCTGTTGATTCTCTGTCATCTGTTCTCCAACAGCAACCAGAGTGATGTTTTAAATTTTTTTTAATAATTATAGATTCAAAAGAAGTTGTAAAGATAATGCAGAGAGGTGCCTTGTACCCTTTTGTCAGCCCCCCCTTCAGTTACATCTTCTGTAACTATAGGAATAGGAATCTCCTATTGTCAGTCCCAGGAAATTAACAGGAGTAAAGTGTGAGTATAGTTCTGTGTCATTTTATCACATGTGTAGATTCATGTAACTACCACTGGAATCAAGATAAAGAGCTATTTCATTGCCACAGAGATCCCTCATGCTACCCCTTTACAGTCATCCTACCTCCTCACCTTCCATTGTCCTTTACTCCTCGGAGTGGTACTTTTAAGACATGAATCAGATCATATTACTGCCGGCTTCAAAGATACCATAACTGCTCCAATCTCAGAATAAAATTCAAATGTTTACAGTGATGTACAAACCTGCTTACTCTTTGACCTCATTTAATAACACCATTCCCGCCACAATTATGTACTGAAGCTACACTTGCCTTCTTTCTGTTCCTCTGACACTGTGGTTTTCAAAGTATGATCCTTGGACCAGCAACATCAGCATCACCTGGGATTTGTTAGAGAGAGAAATATTTGGATTCTATGCCAGACCTGCTGAATCAGCAAGTCTGGGGGTGGAGCCCAACAATCTGTGTTTTAAAAAGTCTTTGAATATGATTATGAAACATGCTCAAGTTTGAGGACTGCTGTTTTCACAAGTCAAACTCTGCCATGTGTCAACTTTTGCAGTAGCTTTTCTCTTTGTCTGGAATATCTTATAACCCACCACTCACTTATCTTCCCATGACTGGCTCTTTCTTGCATTTATATTTCTGTTAAAAATACCTCTGCAGAGAGAACTTTTCTCAATAGCTAGTGTAAAGTCACTACTCATTTATTTTTCTATCACATATCTTCATTTTAATCTTTTGCTTATTGCCTGTCATTATCTGATATTTCCTTCCTCATTAGTTTCTTATCTGTCTTTTCCTCCATTAGATTTTGTAGTCTCAAAGAGCAGTACCTTGTTTGTTTTGTTCACCTCTTGATGCCCAGGGCCTGTAATAGTGCTTGTCAAATGGTAACACACACAACAAATATCCCTTGAAAAATTGAATATATTAATAGTTATGATCTCCATGTTTTTTAGCTATATTCTCTAGGATTATAAAGCCATATTTTCCAGGATAGCCTTATAGAACAACTAAAACAAATGTTGTCTATGGGCAGAATATATATATTTTTATGATTTTAGATATGAAATATTATAACCTAGAAAGTGAAAATTTTTATTATACATTCTAGCGTATATCCCATAGGGTTTGTAACTATTTAATTTATGCATTTATATCAGATTGCCCCTCTCCATTCATTATTAGATCATTATTTTACTAAACTTTACATAAAGATCCCCGAATTCTTGACCAGCCAGCTATTACCAATGAATGTACAGTCTGGGACACTTTGCACAGATTTTTCTCCGTTACTAGTTGGGTACTCTCCCTACCTCCAGTCTGGCATCTACCCAGGTTAGATGAGTTGGGCCTTGTATGAGCCTTGAGGACACTTTGCCACATCCTCCCTCTCCCTTCTTCTTTTAGGCAGTCTTCTTGGCCCTTTTGCCCTAAGCTTATACCTTGGTCTTAGGGATCCAAGCCACCCCCTCCTGCCAACTTGTTCTTGGTGTTTGATAAACCTTTACAGGTAGGCAATCAATCCCCTCAGCAGGGAATATCCCTACTCCTGATTATCAGCTACAAAAGAAGAGCTGGCTTCATTTTAGAGGAAGATATTCAGAGAAGCCCAGTTCCTTTTGAAATTCCTTGACTATATTCTAATATGAAAGATTAGGGTAAGTCACAGAAGAGTGCATCATGTCTTTAGCCTATATCGGAGCTCTTTTTTGGAGGTGGAAAGGAGTCTGGAGATTCCCTGTAAACATTACAAACTATGGTTTCCCTTATTTATAGTTAAATGTTTAAATATTTTTAAAATGTTTCTGTTTAATTATAGGTCTGCGATTTAAAAAAAACCACACCTCTATATTAAAAATCCCAAATTTGGGGTAATAAATTTCAGAACTTCTGCATTGATCTGTATTTAAATACTTCTGTTTTATTCACTGACATACCTTTTTGAATGTTGAGCAAATAGGGATGTAAGTTCCTTCCATCCAGGGCCATGTTTTTCATATTCTACAGCGTGCCTCGTAAAGCATGTATAAGGCTCTCAGTGAATGTAGGAGTAGTATGGAAATAATCTTGAGACACATTAAAATAAGCAAATGGACCAAAAAAATCTATGGGCTATCTTAGTAGTTTTGTAATTGCTAACCAATTTTGATTATATGAGAAATGGATAATTAACTTACTAGACAAATTTCAAATATTAAAGTATTTTCTATAAGTATTTTGTCAGAAGTTATTTTAATTCTAGTACTTTGTGTAGACAGCCAAACAAATGAGGTTAAATGTAATACTATAACTTTTTGTTTTGTTTTCTGTTTTGCTTTCTCAATCCTTCTCGTTTGATCCTGGATCGTGGGCTGTTACTGGAATGACTTTTGGATATTGTGAACCACAGAGCCTATTGTGAAGAATGGCAGGCCTCCAACCTCTCATAGTATGCATTCCTTCCTCCACCAGTACACAGGGTCTTTCAAGAAGCCCCCATTGCGGAGACCGCATAGTGTTATTGGAGGAAGCCTTGGCTCCTTTATGGCAATGCCCAGAAATGGAAGCAGATTAGGTAATTTAATTGTTTGTCTTTTGTTTTGTTTTTTAACTTTCTGACTGTAGGTTATGTACATAGCTACTAGGTTTTAGGTATATGGAAGTCAGCTAGTCTTTATTGTATTATATTATCTGATTTGTCTTATGAAAATCAAGTTGGGAATAAGAAAGGTAGCAGAAAGATGGAAGGTTTGAGAGAGGTAGTCGTCCTGTCACTGCAGAGGAGTAACACTTGAAAACCTGTTCACCAGGAAGAAAACAAAACCCTTAAGAGGTAGATCCAAGATTTCAAGATGTGGCAGTTTGAGATGGTGCTTAATTTAGAGTCATACCTTAGTAATGCCAGATTATCATCAGATGATAGCTCAGTACAATAATTAGTGTATAAGATTGTCACCTGAGTTGTTACTCTTATGTCACAATGTCATTTTTAATATCCAGGAAAAATGGATATCTGCAAGATTCTGTTTATTTCTCTGTTTTATTTTATGGTTTTTATTTATCATGTTTTCATTTTAAAATAATTTTGAACACAATTATTTTGTAGTCTTATGACATAATTATATTTACTGAAGTTTCAGAGGGCTTTAGTCTGCTGCTTGCTTACTCTAGCCCTGGTAGATTATTTCCTCATGCGTTTTGTTAATTTGGGGAGTATGAGCTTATCTACAGTGGGGTTTTTCTCTATGGGAAATGTATGTACCCTTTATTCCTATGGGTGTTACCCTACAGAATGGTGTGTTGGAGTTGGCTCACACTGGTTCACAAGAGATGGTTGTTAAATTTTTAGCAACTTTGCAGTCTGGTTGTTAAACATAAACATATGTAAATTTAAATTACATAAACTTACAATTGAACTAAATTAAAAACAAAGGTAATGAATACTTAAAAGTAATTATTTTCCAGTTATTTTATTATGCTTTACTATTGCCAGTGATTTTGGTGTTATTTGTTTCTGTTGTATGTGTATAGTCAAAGTACTATGTAATGTTGTATACATTTCTTCCCACTACATGTTAAATGATGTCATGTTGGTAGCTTGAAGTTGGCAAGGAGGAAGTATTTATCCCACAGAAATTGGAAAACTTTAGATGAGGGCTTGATTTACTGTTTTGTCGGGAGCTGACAAACTTTTTGTAAAGGACCAGATAGTAAATTTTTCAGGTGAGCCATATATGGTCTCTGTTACATATTCTTCATCTTTTTAAAATAATAATTTAAAGATACTAAGACTATTTTTAGTTCAGGGGTCATACAAAAACAGGTTATGTTTGCTGACCCTTGGTCTAAACTTTAAAAAATTTTTTAAAGAATATTCAGAGAACTAGCTCATTTGGTTGTAGATCCAATGGCACATTATTTAATACTAAACTAAATAAAAGGCAAAAGACAAGGTTTCTGTTTTAGCTCTACTTCTAAGCTGTGTGACCTCTGAAAGTCATTTAACCTTTCAAGGTCTCAATTCCCAGATCTGGAAAATGAGAGAACTAACTAAATCCTTATTGTTATTTCCTGTCTGTAATTTTATTCAATCTTGATAATAATTTGAGTGTTAGTTTTTTTCATAATTTTTCATAATGTGAAAGTATAAAAGGATTTCTTACTACTGTCGTAAGACATTTGAATTATGTTTTGATCTATTTAACTGCATACCTTTGGTACCCAGAGTATACAAGACTTTTTATGTCATGATTTTTTACATGTTGGCTGTCTACATCTTACCTGTAGTGTTAATAAGTTATGTGACATAGGGTATAATACATACCTCATAAAATAAATGTCTCATTTTTTAATACAGATATTGTTCATGAAAATCTAAAAATGGGATCAGATGGTGAGAGTGACCAAGCTTCTGGGACATCATCTGATGAAGTCCAGTCACCTACAGGTGTTTGTCTTAGAAATCGTATACACAGACGGATCTCAATGGAGGTAACCATTTAAGAACTATAAATATGACTCTGTGTGTGTGTGTGTGTGTGAAAACACACATATATCAAATAGATTAAATGCCTATTTGAAAATTTTCGTGAAGGCAAAGGAAACTTGTAAGAAAGTTGTTTCTTTGCATTAATGAAGAGTAGTTTTGAGAATATTTCCTTTTTCTAGTTATGTACTATCCCAAGACAAGTATACATTAATTATATTTAAAATTTTGCAGAAACACTATGTAGGTTCTCTTTAAAGGAAACATGAATTTTCAAAAATTCTGGAAATCAAAATAATATATTACCAAAGTCTTTTTAGAAAATATGATTTTAATTCTGTTTTTGAGATTCATCTATATACTTTATTTTATAAATATTTCCAATTTCAAAAGGTATACATACAATAAGCACCAGCTTTTTTTTTTTTTTTTCTTTACATTATAAATATGGGTATCATTTCTTTTATGGTTCATTATACCTACTAATGTCTGTAGCACATATAAGTTATTTCTTCATGTAAAAGAATGAAGAATTCATTTCCTTTTCTTTGTCAATGTTATGTATAACCTTGAGGACAGAAGTTGATTATGAATGTTATCATTTCAGTATATACTGTAGAATAAAATAGTTTTTTCTAAAAAAATTGAGCATGTTTTAAAATAAGAGTATTGTTAACTTTTTTCAGTGCTGTTGAGTTGAGATAATGATGACTAGGGTATCTGTCCTGTTGGTTGATTGCATTTTCATAATGCAATAATAATAAAGATTGCTTCTGAATCAGTTAAGGAAAGCAGTATCAGTTTCTTGAGTGATTAATTAACATTTTCATCTCTTAAGATTAACTTGATATCTGTTTATATCACAATATAACATCACAATAATAAAAATAATATTTGTTTTTCTTTACCATATATATTAGTTTTTTATTATATGTTTAAGTTTTATTTACTATTAGGATCTGTATCTAGACTTTCTCATTCTTCCATTGAGCTGTATTTATTATTTTCCCAAAGGTGACACACTCTTAATTTTATTCTTTTTATTGTATATTTTAATATCCAGAAAGACTGTTTTCTCAGCATCCTCCCCCACGTACATACTCTTATTTATTTTAGAATGTTTTTTGCATATTTGTTTATTCTTCTAGATAAATTTTAAATATTTTGTTTTCTTCCAAGAATAGTATTACTGTGATTTGTCTGAGTTTATCTAAAATATAAAACTAATATAGGAAAACCATTATCTTTCAATTATTTCATCCTGTCTTTTGGGAACATGGTTATATTTTTATACTTAAGTCATATATCTCTCAGATATTTATACAGTTCCTGTACCTCTCAGTTTTGTTTCATTGTTTGGTTACTATTATGAATAATACGGATTTATTTTTATAGGCTTTATGTTTCTTGGTGTCATAATGTAAGCAAGATTCCCTTTCAAGTTTCTTCCAGTTCCAATTCTATAATTAAATGAAATAGAAATGCCTTTTACTTCTTTCCATTGTCATAGCAATAATAAAATATTTCAATTGCTGTGTTGCATACAAAATTATATAGTATCTACTTGGTTAGTTAATTTAAATCAATCACATTTTGTGGTAATCTTTGTCTGTTGCTACCATATGATATAATAATATCAAGGTAAATTCCACGTCGAATTTACCAATGGAAGGAATTCAGAAGTAAGTGGGTTGCAAAGTACCATTTCTGTAAAACTGAATTGTATACTTTGCTTAGAGTAAATATGTTTGTATTACATATTATATATAATCAATATAGATGACTTTGTAACTGTTATAAAACTTTACAACTACTTATCACTAAGAAATAATGTATTAGAGCCCATGAATTCAAATGTCAAATGCCCTTTTTTTCTATTTGTAGTTACCTACAAAACTGTTTTTTTTCTTTTTCTTTTTTAAAGGATTTAAATAAGCGGTTATCACTTCCTGCAGATATCAGAATACCTGATGGGTATCTTGAAAAGTTCCAGATAAACAGTCCACCATTTGATCAACCAATGAGCCGAAGGTCTCGTAGAGCTTCCTTAGTAAGTTTTTAGTCTCCTACACCATCAGATGTGTTTGTTTGATTGTTTTTGGGTGTAAACATTTTATATTAAATTTTATATTTAATTTTTGAATAACTAAATTTTATTACACTTCCTTCTGGAGTTTATTGTTTTCCATTCTTAAGGGTTTAAAGATGCATATAAGAATAGGATTTAATAAGCTATGTTCTATTTTATTTTTGGTAAGTTTTATTGATAAATGCTAGATGTACAGAATATGTCCTCTACATAGATATATACTAAGTATACAGAAAAGCACATATACCATAATTGTATAGCTCAATGAATTTTTGAGTTCAGAGTTAATATATATAATCAGTACCTAGATCAATAAGTGAAAATTCCAAAAATCCAGAAACCCCTTCCTGCCACCTTTCTATTTGCTTTCTACCTCCCACTTCCTCAACTGTAGCCATTATCCCTACTTACCAACGCCAAAGATTAGTTTTACTCATGTTTTCTACTGTTTTGATTATATTATGTTTATAGTATGTTTAAATATCTGGAAAGACTTTAAAATCCACATTTACATGCATGTTTTTATTTTAAAAGTGCTTTTGCTGTTCTTTTTCTGATTCTTATTTAAATTTTCAACTTTATATAATTATGAATATATATATTAAAATACAATTGATACACATGTATAATAATGTGTATTCAAGTTTTTATATATATTATACAATATGTATCCCAATATGTATAGAAGTGTACAATATGTATTTTTTTTGTAGTTAGCTTTTGCTCAGTGTTATGCTTGTGTTTTATCTAGGTTGTTTCATGTAGTTATAGTTCATTTGTTCTTATTGTCACATAGTACTCCATTGTATGAGTATACTATACTTTATCCAGTCTTCTGTTGATGGGCATTTATATTTGGATTGTTTTAATTTTTGGCTCTTACCAGATAGAGCTTCTATCACCATTTCTGTACGTGTATTTTTGTTAACATATGGAACCATTTCTGTTGGGTACGTACCTTCGAGTAGAATTGTTGGGTAAGATTATGTGCATATGTTCAGATTTCCTAGATACTGTCAAAACAGTTTCCAAAATGGTTGTACCAGTTTAAATTTTCTTCACCAGTACATGATAGTTCTAGTTGCTCTCTTTGCCAGTTTTTGATACTGTCCCTTTATAAAAATTTTTGACTTTTCTGGTGTTATCTTATCGTGGTTTTATTTTGCATTTTCCCAGTAACTAAGTTGAACACCTTTTAAATGTTTGTTGGCCATTTAGATACTCTCAGGTCTATTGTCTTTTCTGTCTTTTTCTTATTGATTTGTGAGACTACTGTATAAAGGACCTTTGTCAGGTATAAGTCTTGCAAATATCTTCTATTATGTATTAATAGCAATTGACCCATCAGTCATTTTTGAAAGGTCAGCTTTTCCTGTCACAGTGTCACCTTTGACATAAATTCAGGTGGCTGTATATGTGAGGATCTCTTTTGGATGGCTATAGTCCTGTAGCAGAGGTACATAAGAAGTGCTTTGAGACAAAGTGCTATGAGATAGCAAATCAAATGTCTTTGCACATCACAGGCTTACAAAAGAGATATTGCTTCAGCTGGCTCTAGAAGGATGGGTAGAAATTTGTCAGGTTGACAATGGGTGGAAGAGTGTTCTCAGCAGAGGAAACTTCATGCCCAGAGGCATGAATGTGAATATCATTATAACTGATATGAAGGGTAAATGTGGAATCATGTTAAGGAATAGGGCTTAAACGGATAGGATGGATCCAGACTGTAAGAAGCCTGAGATGTCAGGCCAAGGAGTCTGGACTTCATCTTGTGTAATGGAAGGACCTCAGATGTTTTTATTTAAACAAGGGCTGACATGACATTTTTGTTTTGAACATTAGCTTCAGGGAAAGTATAAATGATGAAATAGGAGAGAGACTAGAGACAGGAGATGAATTAAGAATTTGTTCAAAAATTAGGGATGATGTGGCAATCACGTGGACATGGAAAATAGAACACAGATCCTAGGGGTCATGTAGAGATAAAATAAGGTAGACCTGGTACCCAGTTGGACTTTGTGTGTGAGGAAGGAACAATTGATGAGGATTCCTGGAGTGCTGGCAGTTGTTATATCTCCTTTTTATATACTATATCATGGAAAAACTTCTGTTTTGGGTTACATATTCTAAAGAATAAAGTTACTTTATGCTAAATATAATATGAACATATTGTTATTTAACATTCATCAATATAATATACAGTAAAGTAAAAGTATACAGTAAGGTAAAAAGTACCTTTTACTGTATATTGTATAAAAGTACCTTACTGTATATTATATAAAAGTAATGCCACTTTGATTTTGGTATAGATTTATCATTGTCGTAGTTTTGCATCACTGCTTAAAGACATTTTTATTCAGATAACTTTGTCATTTGATTACTGGTTAAGGTGTTTTTTGGCTATCAATTTTTATCAAAGATTGATATTTAGGATAAATTTTGGAGTTACTAAATGTTCAGATTGGGACTAAAAGTATGATTTAATCACCATGTAATTCTTAAAGCTGTTTTTTAAGAGCTATATTTTTCAGTCTACATGAAATTAAGGAAAACAGTGCCCTCTAATGAATGTTAAGTGACGGGAGTTATTACTGTGGTTGGGTGTTCCTAGCCACTTACCTTGTTTTTTTATCTTGATATGGTTTATAGATTTCAGATTAATCATGGCAGTTGTGTTTTGGTTTCTATCAGTGTATCCCTTTCATTATTCATCTATTTTATAAAACATGATATCTTTTGAAATGTATTAGAAAATTATTCTTCAGTACCTTAGGTTTATGTATAAAAGCGCTGGTTAGGGAATAAATGGAAAGGAGATGGGAAAAGAAATGTATTCTTCACATGTGTTAGAGTTCGTGTTTCTATGAATAATATACGCTTTATCTAATAACAGTTTTTCAAGATAAAATTTTAGTTTTGTCTAAAAGTATAAAATTCTATGTTTTGTATTTTCGATAGCAATGTATAATAAGAGTAGTAAAAATAACAGATCCTTTGGATAGGAATTAAGAAACAAGTCACAGAATTCATTTCTGGTGGTGAAAGACACAATAGGGCAATTGGTTCTTCTATAAATTTATAATTGTCAACCTCAAATGGGCCCTCAGTGTTGCTTGGCTACCCTATTGTCTTTCTCTGGTTAACTCTTTCCCTTTCACGCTAAGCAGATAATCTCTTCTCCTACATGATAAGAAAGGGAGAAGCTATTAACCAGAAATCCCCTTATTTCCTGAATAACAAATGTGCAAATCAACCTACACCTGTTCTACCCACAACTCATTTTATTCTTTCCTTCTCTTAATATTGAGGAATTGTCCTTCCTATCTCATCTCCTCAGGGTGCTTAGAATATTTGTTATCCTTGTACACTCAAGTATATTCATTCTCCTCTTAACTGAATCCTTCCAATTGACTCTTTATTTAAATAAACTTTTAATTTTATAATAGCTTTAGATTTACAGAAAAATTTAAAAGATACTATAGAGACTTCCCATTTACCACACACCCAGCTATCCCTCTTATTAACATTTTACATTACTTAGTACATTTGTTACAAGTAGGAAACCAACACTGGTACAATTAACTCAACTCCACACTTGATTAAAATTTCCTTAGTTTTTCATTAAGGTCCTTTCTTGTCCCAGGATCCCATCTAGGACACCACACTACATTTAGTTGTCATGTCTCATGTTAAAGGTATTGGTTATTGGATCGGCGAACTGCCATTTAATGTTCATTATGACTAATAAGGAATAGAATATTCTAACTCTTAACATATTTAAACATTAGAGTAGCGGGAATGCCCATATGCGGATAGTCAGGTTTCCTAAGAGCATTGTTGCAATTACAATGAGGGCATACCCAGTGGAAGATTTGTGAGACTGTAATGGGCAATTTCAGTAAGCTGAAAATCTGTATTTGGAAATCTGTCTCATCATATTGAAATTATAGGTTATACATATTTTAAGAATCTGTTTCTTCCTATACAACAAGTATTAGATTCCTCATTCGTGGCTTTACCAATATAGATCATACGTAGTCCTTTGTATTGCTTAGATGAGAAAGCAGGGTACCAAGTCCTGATCTCTTTCAGAAATAATACTGGGGGTCCCAAAAAAATGTATACACATGACTTGTATTCAACTTTTGTTATCAGTATATATTATTATAATTTTAATACAGGTTTTTCCTTTCTTAAAATGTGTATACATTTTTTTGGCACCTTCTGTATATATATTATGGGATGTGAAAGTGAGGGTCAAAGTCTGCCCACAACTTAATTTACCTTTGGCATACCAATTACAGGATTAAGATAGTATCATGATGATGGTAACAGCAGTTTTTTTAAGACAAAAGGACCAAGTACAATAGAGATTCTCAATCTCTTTTCTGCCCCCCACATATCTAAGAACGCATTTCTGTCAGTAACGGTAACTTGGTCATTCTCACAGGAGGTAAATTAGTGTTTGGAAAAAATCTCCCTTTGTCCCCAGTGTTTCTTATACATACATTGACTTTTAGAATGGCATCTACACAACTTCTGCGCATACTTCATGTGTTTTGAAGCACAATTAGAATTATATTACCAGTATTTTAATACATCATTACAACTGTAATACAGTGATTGTGTTGCTAGAGCCAAAGTAATCAAGAAATCTCCCATAATGCTTGATACCACATATAAGTTGCGCTGAATTATAGGAAGGCTATTATTACAAATCATAATTTATTTTAAAAAATTTTTTATGTGTTTATGCTGGTAAGAGCCATCTGAACAGGAATTTGCTTGGGGCTACCAAAAAGCAAAGTATTCTCTTGGAGAAATGAAGTATCAGAAAAAATCATCTTCATATGTTGGGAAAGCAGAACTAAGGTTTTTTTTCTATTATGTTAAAATATAAAGCTTATCGTTCCATTCCTTTAGCTATTATTTCTGTTTTTATGAAATTTAAAATATTCTAAAATAATCTAATTTGGAACTCAGTCTAGATTGTGAACTGATGAAAGCAGGAATCATATCGCCTTTCTTCACTGTATCCCCAGTACCTAGCACTGTGCCTGGTACATGGTAAATAAATGAGCTGTGTCCTCTGTCCTCTGAATAATTTCTGTAGGAGAGTATGTCAGCAAGCTAGTCATTATATTTATTATTAATCTTGTCATGTTCAACAGATAAAAATACAAGCAAAATTTTCTAAAAATCCCATTTAAAGACTCAGTAATATTTGGATGCAATTATTAAATCCTTAAGGTTGGAAATTATTAAAATGAATGGTGAGGGGAATGGCCTTGGACAGAAGTGAGCCATCCTCCCAGAATGTTGGCATTTTGAATAAACCTGCTTTTCCTCCCACCATAAAAAAAAAAAAGAGAGAGAGAAGAGTGGAGAAATAGACATGCTTTACTCTTTGAATTAGATTCTGACAGACAATTTACTAGTAAAATTGCATTTTGCCTGAATTCTCTGCCTTCTGCATGGGTGGAATTTAGTTATGCTGTTTGTAGATCAATAATTAAAATTTAAATTTGACTTCAGTGGGTAGCCGGTTAGCTCAGTTGGTTAGACTGTGTTGCTAATGATACCCAGGTTTTCCAGTTCAATCCCCGCATGGGCCACTGTGAGTTGCACCCTCCTTAAAAAAAAAATTCACAATTATAATACAGTATTTACTTTCTTTTTTAAAAGCAGACTTTTAGCATATTGTAATGATCTCACTAAATCTCATTCTCTGAAAAGTGACTCTTTATAATGTTAATTTTTTATGTATCTCTTACAGTTTATTCCTTATATATTTTATATGATAACAGTAATCTATAACATTTTTATCTTTACAGTCTTGAATTTGTGGTCTACTTATACATACTTTAAAGTAAACCTCAGAATTTTTGTCATAGCCGCTATTGGACCAAAGTGTATTTGATGTTTTAAGGGAGGGAGTGCTAGGGTTTATTCACTTAAAATAGAATGAATAAGTTAATATTCCAGCAACTGATAAGAAAAAGTTCCTAGCTTGCAGTCATATTTTTCTATGTGCTTCTCATTGTTATGGATGATGACATTTTAATGTTTATTTTTCAGACACATTCACAGTTTTTGTTTATATTAGTTTCCATTTATTCTCAATATAGTTTTTTTTCTTTCATAAAATATATAACACAATAGTTAAAATTCATGGCAAAAATGCAATAGTTCCACATTTGTGAATTTAAACACCTGAATTCCAGAAATAGGTGTAAGAAAATAAAGACGTTCTGTCATAGTTTGTGCTACCTTGGCAATTAGCCTTTTTTTAAACTAAGTTATTTAAGATCATATGTAAATAGACTGTAAAAAAAACCATACATAAACTAAAAGATTATTGAGAATCACGCTTTCATGTACTACTAGATAGTGGGCTTGTTTGCCACGTTTTCCATATTAAAGTTAAAAACTATTTGTATTTGGAAAGTTGTCTGCTGTAATTTTACTTTATTCTGCATTGTTGTTGATAATAGAATGCAAGGACTGAATAGCTCTGAGTAATATACAAGCCAATACATGGGTAGATATTGTATAGTGGCTCCAAAACTTCATCTTTTTAATAAAAAAAAATTTAAACACTATATACAGAAAAAAATCATAAGGAGTGCAAAAAGAAGCAATTTTTCAGTCATTTAATAATATCACCCGTGAACAAAGTTATTAGTTTACCAAAATTGAATTAAGTACTGTTGGACATGCAGTTCTCTTGGCTTTTAAACATGATACATATCACTGTAACAAAAGGATAAAAACAGTTCCTTTAAGGGGCCTCTGCTACTTTTGGCCTTTTAACTTTAGGCAGTTTATCCTGTTCAAAATGTGGTAAGTGATTGATGTTCAGTCAGATTGTCAAATTTTATTGAGTACGTCCAGAATTTGACTAAAACATACATTTAATGATCCAGCATAATTGAAACACTTTTGAGACCTGAGGTTATATGGAAGAACATTATTTGCTTTCACTGGCTATTTATTTAAGGGTATTAGCACCACTCTGAGAGGCAATTTTCTTTTTTTTTTTCACTATTATTTCCTTTTCCACTATCTACAAGGGGTACTAGAAAATAATTTTAAGAAAATTCTCATTTTCCTCTTCTGCTTGTTAACTTTTTTCCTATTTTTGCTCTCCCAGTCCCGAAATTTCCATCTCTCTCTCTTTTTCCCCCCTACATGTTTTGTGTTAGGGTTTTTCTGTTTTTTCAGCTTTTAAATATTAGGTTTTCATTACATGTTTGGATGCATTCCATTTACCTCATTAATTGACTCCATACAAAATAGGTAAACAAGTTCAAGGTTTAAAAGCAATGGTTTTGAGAACTCACTTTTGAAGCCTTTTTGGTTTTTTTGGCCAGATTTAGACTTAAATTGCTTCTTTTGTGTCAGTTATTTCCTGATCCATAATAACAGTGTGACTTGCAGTTGTCTTTTTCATTATATTTTGGTTGGAAAACTGAAACAAATAGTATTTTGTTGCTTGAAGGCATTCCTAGGGAACTTAAAGATTAGTGAAGGAAAATATGTAGGAAAATTGTTTATTTTGCAGTTCCATTAAAAAGAAAATCATGTATTTTTTTTGAATTTGTGAAAGATTTATTTATTTGTTTATTTGAGGTATAGAAAACAACATAGTGATTAGACATTTATATACCTCACAAAGTGATAACCCTAATAAGTTTATTACCCATCTGACACCATACATAGTTATTAAATATTATTGGCTATTCCCTATGCTGTACTTTATATCCCCATGACTATTTTTTAAAATCATTGTTGACGTTCAGTGTTATTTTATATTAATTTCAGGTGTACAGCATAGTAGTTTTACAGTTATATAATTAATGAAATTATACCCCCCAATAAGTCTAGTACTCATTTGACACTACACATATCATGTTATCTTTTATAAAATTCTTTAGTGTCTTAAAATGTCTGGTATCTTAAAATCTCAGGGTCTTAAAACAACTTTTTCATAGCACGATGTTTACTAATCTATATAAAAAATGAGTTGACAGTTTTAATTGTGAACTTTGATATTTTTGAACCTTTGACTATTCCAACATCAGGTATATTTTAAAACTTGACAGATGTTCAACAGTTATAATCAACTTTTTCTAAGAGATGAATTGAAATTTTAAGAATACTAAATTTATAATTGTTTGCTTTCAGTCAGAAATTGGGTTTGGGAAAATGGAAACCTACATTAAATTGGAAAAGCTTGGAGAGGTAAGTAAATACGTATTTCGTAAATGTAAGACTTCTTTCTTGTTCATCATCTAAACTTCTCTATTAGTCTACAGTTTTTGCCAACCTGGGGTGGTGGGGGAATGTAATCTCTGTTGTCTGAAAGTTTATATCTTGTCCTGCAAAGGCAACAGAATGTAAGAAAGAAAAAAACCCTTAAGTTCTTGAAATGATCCCATCATTTTGAGAAGAAATGAGTATTTTTTTATAGCCTTGTAATCTTTATTGAAGCATAAAGTAACAAAAATGGGTATCTATTTGTTAGTTAGCCTCCTGGCAATCTGCTGTCTGTACTATCATGTGGGGAATTATGAGTTCAAACCTGTGAAAAATCAAAATACTATCTTGAAGATAAAGACACATGTCACAAAAGGAAATTCTTGGCTAATAAGAACCTGGTTTTCTTGAATTCGCTACTACTACTGACTAATTTTGAAGTGATCTCCTTCCCAGGGTAAGAGAGGCTGAAGAAAATAATAGAACTAGTTAATAGGGAATCCTTTTGAGAATTTGAGGGCTATCCTGGCAATGATAGAAGAAATCTCCAGAGTATGTTTTGTTTTGTTTTTTTAAAGGAAAGTTAATGTTTAAAATTCTGAAAAGTCTGCAAACCAGTATAATTTTTATAATTGAACAATATGTTAGTTACAATTTCAGTTTTCAGTTAATATATTCAGTTTCCTCAATTCCTGCATACCATTGCAGGTAGAATACCTTTGATTCCAAAGCTATTGATCCATAGGTTAATCTGATACACAAGTATGAAAAGTAAATTAAATATTCTCATATTTTGCTATGAGAGGCACTCTAGGGTTATAAGTATGGAAGCAGTGCATGTGGAACTGAAAGTCCTTTTTAGGTATAGGAAAACCAAGACTAATCATTGTGACGTTTTCCTTGCAAGATGAATTTAACATGATGCTTAGAAATTAGAAATTTAATTAAGGCTCTTTATTGTATAGGTGGTATAACTAGACCCTCATGATACTTTTGATGTGTCTTTCAAAAATATATTTTATAGGGTACATATGCAACAGTGTATAAAGGAAGAAGTAAATTGACAGAGAATTTGGTGGCATTAAAAGAGATCCGGTTGGAACACGAAGAAGGTGCACCCTGCACAGCTATAAGAGAAGGTATAATTTGATCTTTTGTCAGTAAAATGTATTATGAAATTATTGTAGAACATTTTAAATCCAAAGCTGTATAATAAGAGTTCATTTTGTGTAATTAAGAAGAGCTCAGATATAGAGATAACAGATGACTGGAAGATATATTTAGGCCTTAAAAAAGCTAATATCTAAAGCCAAAATATTCATCAGAAAGGGATTCATTCATTATATTGTGTAGCTTGAGTTATTAAAAATCATTGTCATGGGCAAATATTTGACATTGTGAAATGTTATATAGTGGCACATGGGAAAAAGCTAACTATAAATTAGTATATACAGAATTTAAATAATTCCTATAATGGTATTTTTTAAAAAAGATAGAGTTTCCAGAAAATGCTTTGAAGCAATTGGTTACCAATTTAGAGGGAAGTGATACCTAGTACTTCATATCTAAATTAATTCTGGAACTTCTCAGCACATGAACATTTGAGAGAGAAAAAAAACACAAGATATTATGGAGGGTATTATTATAATATTGGGGTCAATTAAAAATATCAAACCCAGAATTATAGAAGAACAAAATTTGATTCTATTGAAATTAGTATTACAAATCCCCTTGGTCAATTATTGTTGTAAACTTAAGAGAATCTGAAACTCAATCATTTGTTTGCTAAACTTACTTCAGGTTTTTATAAAGACTGGCTACCACAGACCAAATAACTGACTTTCTTTTCTGTTTTGCAGTTTCACTGTTAAAGGATCTAAAACACGCAAATATAGTTACCTTACATGACATTGTTCACACAGATAAATCTTTGACCCTGGTCTTTGAATATCTGGTAAGCATAATAAAAACTCAGTATTTGCTTTTGCTTTAATAAAACATCAATTGGATTTTTTAACAGCATCAGGGACATTATTGCTTAATTATTGGTATTAAATTTATGTGTGGTGCATTCAATACCTTCCCTCAAAAAACAACTTATTTTTAAAAATTAATAGTATTTATTAATAGTATTTAAGTAAATCAGCTATGCCTTCTGAAAACTATGTACCACATAATAAGGTGCTGTATTTTTTCAGGATAAAGACCTAAAACAGTACATGGATGATTGTGGAAACATCATGAGTATGCACAATGTAAAGGTACGTTTTAATGTGTCATTTTAAATTTTGTTTAAAGCAGAGACAAACACTAAGCATAGACAGAGTACATTACTTGATGAAATATACCATCCGCATAACTATTCTGCTTCAGAATTTTCTGTTTGGCATTTTAAATAGGTTATTGTCCTCTGAACAAATTTACTCAGAACTTCTGTTTACTATAATGTCTCTTAGGCTCAGACCATTTTGTAGAACCTACTTTATTTTAAAAATGTTAAACACTTTTGATATTCCTTTTATGCCAATTCTCTTAGACATAGAGTACATTTACTGGTATAGTCTGCTTTAGAAAATCCAACAAGCCTCTTACTAAGTTGGTGCAAAAGTAATTGTGGTTTAAAAGGTTAAAAAAAATTGCAAAAACAGCAATTACTTTTGCACCAACCTAATACATCAAAATCTAAATGTTTAAAATAAATACAAATGATTAGCGCATTCTGTAAAAGGCCTTCTTTAAATGGCAAACTCCCCTAACATATTTTAAATGCTATTTAAGTATAAAACACCAACTGATTTTCAAGTTACTAATCTAATGAGTAACGCCAGGAACATGCACAACTAAAGTATTATGAATACTAGGCTGGAAATACCAATTTATATTGTCAAGAGGAAAAGGAAGATAATTGTTATGGTTTCTTACCTGTATATCTAAAAACGTGATGTGATGCCAGAAAAGTTTGGCATAATAATCAGTGTCAGATGAAATGCAAAAATAAGATAAGAGTAAAATCAAGTGAAAACATTTGATACACTTGGGTTCTTACAGTAGGTTTCTTTGACCCGAGTGATATACTCCAAATTTAGCAGAGATTTATTTATCTAAACTTTGTCCAGAAAGTATTCTGGAAATAGGCTGTCCCAGCTGTGTTTTGAGACACTTCCAATTCTGTAGACAGTAACTTTAAACTTACATTTAAAAAAAAATAGTAATTTTGGTGGATAGAAAGGAGAAGAAGTTTCTTTTACTAAAAGACAACTCAGAACATACGGATAACACATTGCTAAGAATTTTAGAATAGGGCTTTAAGTGTATTTCCTTATACATTCCATGAGAATTCATAATATTTTACATTTTGTTTTACAAGTTGTGGATTCATTTGCATATATTTCTGTTTGTTGTTTTCATTTTGTTTTTCCTGCTTTCACATTAGCAATAACTTGGAAAGAAAATAAGTCCTTATCATAATTTGACAAAGATTTGAGAAGTTTCTCTTTTAAGCCAGGTCTACATGGCTTGCTTAAGGTGTAAAGTATTTATTTGTTTAAATGGCAAATTTAACTCTGTACTTGTATTTTCCAAACCTAAGAATTAACAGGAATACATGGAAATAGTAATTTTAGAGTTTTCAAAGCTCGTAAATATGTAGTGTAGAAAAACTGCTGATTAGAATTTCTTTAGGCCTATTGTTCACCTGCTGCCTTGGCTTATTCTCAATGTTCTAATGTTCTGGTTTTCACCTACAAGTAAACCAAGGATACACTCTTCAGTCCTCTGTATTGAAGCTCTTTTTGTTACCCCAAAGAATCAGAAAACCTACCATGTTCCACATCCCTTTTCCACCAAAATCAACAACAAAAAGTCTACCATTAGCCTTGTAGGGATTGCTTCTTTCAAGGAGTCATTCAGAGCTCTACAGTGCTAATTCCCTTTTCTGAACCATAGCAGATTTTGAAGGCTGAGTAGGAGGTGCTGAAAGTAAAGTACCCAGGAGGTGGGTGATAGAAGCTGGTTTAGGTTATTTTTATATCACGTAATTTGCCAGAGCTGTGCAGCACCATCCTGTTTGACATCTCAGAATTTTCATAAAACCACCAATTCCAATGCCTTATTTTAAAGACAGTGTTCCAGATCAGGGTTTTCTTTTCTTTTTTTTTGGTGGGGGGCGTTTTTGGTGGGAGGAGGCGGGGATTGGAGGGTAGAGTTTGGATGGTTGTTTTGCCAGAATTTAATAATCAAACTGTAAGCCTTGTTGGTAGGCTTGCAAGTTTATCAGGATATGTTTATTTTAAATCATTTTTCAATAATAACTGAACTGTTATTATTGAAAACTGAAGTGAAGTTTCATTTCACTTTATTTTCAATATTTATTTTCATAGATACTGTCAGACTAAAAAACATAGGTAGATCCTTCAAATAGAAAACAACTATATAAGGAAAATGTTTTGTACTTAAGGATATGGTTCCTTTTTTTTTTTTTTAAATGCTAGTCTAGGCCAGTTGCTTTTCTGTCTGCCATAACTTATGCTTATATACCACAGTATATCTGTAAGGCTGATTTCTATTTATTTGTTTCTATAGCTGTTTTTGTACCAAATTCTACGTGGTTTGGCATATTGCCACAGAAGAAAAGTGTTGCACCGAGACTTGAAACCACAGAACCTCCTCATTAATGAAAAAGGAGAATTAAAGCTAGCAGATTTTGGTATGGAATGTATGAAAGATATTTATAAATAGTTCTGGGTGATTAAGTTTCAAAGAACTACAGTTGACGCTGTGTAATTGCTTTTATGTGGGTGTGGAAATTTCCTCTGTAGACCATAGAATAAGGTATTTGACAAAACTTTGGTGGGTGAGTTATGTTGGGATTGCTAAAAGGCACCATTCTGAGGTATGATGCATAGACCCCTAAGGCCCTTTCAGGGGGTCTCCAAAGGTATAATATGTTATCAAAATTATACTAAATGTTATTTTCCTCTTTCACTGTGTTATTGTTTGCACTGATGATCCAAAAGCATTAAGGGGTAAAATTACTGGTGCCTTAGTATAAATCAAGGCAGTGACACCAAACTGTACTTAGTAGTCATTTATTCTTTTGGTAACAGATTAAAAATTCACTGTTAGTAAGTGGTAAATTTGTTCTGGAAATTCCTATACTTTTACTTATTTAACACTTTACCATTTTTTTGACAGGTAGGTTGCTATTTGTATTTCCTTTCTTAAAAAGGAAATGGGTGGGTCATATGTGTTTAAATAAATTATAAGTTATTTGCATATACTCACATAGATAGTACAGTTTCTTGGGTATAGTTTGTATACTTATTTATTTATTTACTTACGTATTTATGCCAAGCTGCATTTATTACTCCTTATTCCTTAACCACGAAATGAATGGCAATGACAGGGAAACCTTGCTTGGCTATTAGAAATTCAAAAAAAGAATGGCAAGGGCCATCAAATATTTACTTTTGCAAAGGAATACTATGAATGCTTTAAATTTTGCTTGTAACCTCTACAAAGCAAGCCAAGCAAATCTTATCTTCCCACAGGACAACAAGAAATTCTGATTATTCCATGAGATAGTGTAATTAACTTTGTCTCTATTGCTTTTCGTGATTTTTTTTGTTGGTTGCATAGTAGTAAATATACTTAGGACTCTACATAAAGGAGGGTCAGGTAACTTTGAGTATTTTACTGTGAATTGTTCTTGATCCCTATGAAGTTTCTACCCTTTCTCCTGTGATTGATGAAATTCAGGTTTAGGAAATACTAATGTAGACATTTTCATTAATAATAGAAAATGGCTTATATAACAATACCATATCACATTTAATTAATATGGTTTGGAGGAGATTATTATTTCGTTTCATGCCAGTACTGAAATTCTAATTGTAAACCAGGAGCCTGTTTGAACAAATACCCTACTTCAGAATTCTCTCAGGAGTAGGAGAGGAAGGTACTGAGTAAACTGTAACTGGCAATTGCTTTGGTGCCGTACATATAGGTTATAAGATAAGTAAACTTGTGGCCCTGTCCTTTGTCCCCTTATAGCCCACTATTAATATCAGGAAGAGAGATCAGAAAGCTGCCTTTATGTTGCTAATTACCAGAATTGGTAGGAGAATAATTTGTTGAACTTATTTTACCAAGTTGAGATGGTAGAGTAAAACTTGTAATTAAATAAAATAGTGTCAACATTGTTCTGTTACACCCTTTAGCCATTATACTAAACAAAAATAGTCTGAGTGATACTATTTTATTTTAATTTCTGATTTTATTTGAGTGACTTTATCCAGTTTAATAAAGTATTTAATTACCCTTTTATGACACTTTTTAGATTTTAATTTTTTTAAACAGATACATAAAGTTATACATAACAAATCACAGACAAAACATGAATTATTCCTTGTTTGAAATAAACTATATGTTAAATTTATATTTCTTCAGATAGCTTTTATTTAAAGTGGCTTCTTCAGAATTTTGAGGCTGAGAGGTAGTAAAACAAACTCTCTCATGCCAATGGCTCAAGAGATAAAGTTTTGAACTCTCACCTTTATTTCTGGATAATCAGTGAATTCCATATTAAATTGGCAAAGGAATGGCATGTGTTTTACATCATTTGCAGCAATTAATATCCAAAGGCAGGTCTGTCTCATTTTAAAATGATCCATGTAACTTAAAATTTAAAAAGAAAGTTCAGAACAGGAATTTATTCTAATGTAACTTTCTCTAAGTAGGCTTCTGCAAGGAAATTGTCAATAAAATTCAGCAGGATCTGATAACTATGTATGGTGTCAGATATGTACTAGACTTATGAGGTGATCACTTTGTAAGTTATATAAATGTCTAATCACTACATTGTACATCTGAAATGAATATAATATTGTATGTCAACTATTTGAAAAAATAATTATTAAAAAAAAAGAAATAGATTTTAGAGACAGAAAATAAAAACAGGATCTTGGACCAATAATAGCTTCAAATTCTTTGATATAGCAAATTAAAGTTGGAATCAGGTTAAAAAGGTGACAGAATCCTATAGTTGTAAGAAGTAAAATTGTTCATCTCAGTGTCATTGACCTATTTTGCATCGACTTAAATTCAGCTGGGAAATTTTGGCATCATGATTCATGGACAACAGGAAAATATCTAAAGTTTAGATGAACCCAGACACTGTACCAGGTATTTTCACATACACAAAAATAAGCATAATGTCTGATTGTGGAATTACTATTACTTAGGTTAATTATATAAAGATTTACTGACCAAAGACCATGCATACTTTAAAAAATTCGTAAGTCTACTTTTTAAGCTACAGGAAGCTACAGAGGAGCCATCTCGGGCATCCTTGTGACTGGAGGGAGTCATGATGAGGATATTTCTTGTTTTCTTTTCCCTATGAAGGACTAGCCAGAGCCAAGTCAGTTCCCACAAAGACCTACTCAAATGAAGTTGTCACACTGTGGTACCGGCCACCTGATGTGCTTCTCGGTTCTTCAGAGTACTCAACACAGATTGACATGTGGTAAATATATGCGGATGTTGTTGCCATTTATAATTTTGAAAGAATGTAGCTGTTAACAGGGCATACCGATAGATACTTGACTTTTAAGGAGATACTATTTTAAAGAGCTGCAATATAAGCAATGACAAAGTTCTGGCACGTAAGATCACCTAGGTTTAAATACCAATTCTACCACTTATAACTATATAATAACCTTATTTAAATTACGGGCCTGTGCCTTAGTTTCCTAATTTAAGGAAATGGGAGTAGTAACAATAATTATTTTAAAGGCTGTTCTATGGATATTGTTAAGACCAAATAAGCTAATATATACAAAGCACTTAGAAGAGCGTCTGGTACATAGTAATTTAAAACAAAATTATTGTTTTTATTATCATTTAATATTCACCAAAATCTACTTGCTTTAAGTTGATCTAAAAAATAGTAAACTATCGTAGCCATTTTCCTAACACACCATTTTGATGATGACACTCCTTCACTCAAACAGTTTTGCTCCTTCCCCATTCATTACCTGTAGAATAAGGTATAATTCTTTAGTCTGATACTTAATGATCTCCATAAAAATGTCTCTAAACTACCTTTTTCAACTTGCTTCAGACCATTCCTCTACACTAATGTTCCCTTTTAGTCAAATGGGCTACTCACTGTATCTCAAAAAGAATCTGGGCTTTTCCACCTTTGCTGCTGTGTTCATACCAGTCTACCCCTCTGGAATACTTGCCTGTTTCCCTAACTGGGGCCTGTACCTAGGAACTTTGAAAACACATTTTTCATAAATCCTTCCTGAATGCAACCTAGCCTCCAGCGGCAATTCCTTCCTCTGAACTGCGGTTGCATTTAATTGCCTACACCTTTCATGTAGTGATAAGCCGTATACTTCCTTCTGTTGTCTTGGGTTGAACAATTATATTTTTGTTTTGTAGAACATTTTTTTTTAAACTTATCTTCTAAATTGTGGTAAAATACACATAACATAGAATTTACCATTTTAACCAATTTTAAGTGCACAGTTCTTTGGGATTAAGTACATTCACATTGTTATACAACCATCACCACCATTCATCTACAGAACTTTTTCATCTTGCAAAACTGAAACAAATTCCATACCCATTAAACAGCAACCCATATTCTCCTCCCTCCAGCCTCTGGCAACCACCATTCTACATTCTGTCTCAATGAATTTGACTTTTCTAAGTACCGCATATCAGTCAGTGGAATCATACAGTATTTGTCCTTCTGTGACTGGCATATTTCCCTTAGCATAAATGTCTTCCGAGTTCCATCCATGTTGTAGCTATTTGATTTTATGTGTCAGAATTTCCTTCACTTTCAAGGCCGAATAATCATTATATATGTATGCTACATTTTGTTTATATCCATTCATCAGTTGAGGGACACTTTTGTTTTCTACCTTTTGGCTATTGTGAATAATGCTGCTGTGGACATGGCTGTACAAATATCTCTCTGAAGCCTGCTTTAAATTCTTTTGGGTATATACTTAGGAGTGGAATTGCTGGGTTATATGGTAACTCTACTCTAAATTTTTTTTTGGGGGAACTACCATACTGTTTTCCATCATGGCTGCATTTTCTTTGTAACATTTTAATACATAAAATTAAATTTTATACACAGTTGCTAGATTATGAGTCCTTTAATGGAAGAACTGAGTCTTAAACTTAACGTGTATTCACACAGATACTAGAAGACAGTCTTCATTCACTGAGCCTCCATCCATTTCTCTTCCTTCCCTTACACATACCCTCTCACACACTCTACACCCTGTCTCTGCTTCCTGCATAAAAGCATTTTGAATCATGTGCTTCTCCCCATCCCTGCTACCCACTAACAAACACATAGTAAGCATTAAATCACTATTAGCTATTACTAATGTTATTCTTCAATGATCATGCTGAGGAGAGCTGGACGTTTTAAGTGGGAAAATGGATACAGTAATATAGAAACTGAGACAAATAGGATAAATGCTAATATCTCTGCTGGAAGTTTTCTACCAGGCTAGTACAAAATTCTCCAGAGAGACGATCTTAAGGAAAAGATTCTTGTGTGTCATAATATGTAAATGGATTACTTATCTTTTTTTTTTATGATATATTTTAAAGGGGTGTTGGTTGCATTTTCTTTGAAATGGCTTCTGGAAGACCTCTATTTCCAGGATCAACTGTGGAAGATGAACTGCACTTAATTTTCCGACTGCTAGGTAACAGAAGAAATCTTTCTCCATTGATTTGTTACCTACAATTGACTAGCTAGATAAGACTATCTTTAAAAAATATATTTAAAAATTTGATACTGAGACTAACAAATAGTTGTTATAAATATTATAATTAATGTAATTATGATAAAGATAGATCCTTCTAGGCAACTTTTAATTTACTGAGGCCCACCTTTGCAATAGATTTTATGGAAGAACAGAGAAGAGAAATACTATTGAAAATTGACCTTTAGCATATTATTAGGAAATATTTCTAGCTTAGGTGTCAATTAGGCATCATCATTTTATGGCATCATTGGAGAGTCCCCCAAAAAAGTCTGCATATGTTTACTTAATATTTCTATCATTTTGGTTTCAGTTCAAAGTCAAGTCATCTACAAATGTAAATTGTTCTTTAAAACACTTTCTTAATCCTGCCTACTTATATGTATTTGCATATATATGAATTTTTACATATTTATATATATAATTGTTTTTAATTCAGGGACTCCATCTCAGGAAACTTGGCCAGGTGTTTCTTCAAATGATGAGTTCAAGAACTACAACTTTCCAAAATATAAACCTCAGCCTCTAATTAACCATGCACCCAGGTATTTTTTTTTTTCTTTCTTTAAGTGAAAGGGGAAAACCCACATGATTCTCTTAAAATATTAGCCACAGTGAGCACTCAGGACAAAATATATAATTCACATACACAATTCTTAAATATTTTAGTAGCTAAGTTAATTGAATTCCTTCTTTCCTGAATCAGATTAATTTTATAATTCAGTGACCAAGGAGTACCAATGTATGTAAGTCATAGAATTGAGCTGTATATAAAATGAACATAGGTATTATTCTAGAGTTTATGTCAATTGTTCCCTTTTCCAGAAAGATGTTAGTTAATGCCTTAAAAACATGAAGACCTTGATGAAATTTCTGTTTTGCTTTCTATAGAAGTATTCTATATTTACTTTAAAAAACCTAAGTAAAATTTTGACTCTAATAAAAGGTGATGCGGCAGTATTTTGGTCCAAGTTAATGACATAATTTGTATTTGAAGAATATAATTAATCTCTGACCCTTCGTATCTTAAATACTGGCCATTCAATTAAAGTTTCTGCTCAGACCTACCCCCAGATCTGTCCAAGATGCCCATTAAAATTTGACTGACAAAATGTATTACATTTTACTAAGTAACATAGAGTAACCTCTTTGACTGTATTTTTCCATCTTTCCTTAAAAAAAATAAAAAGGACACCAAGGTACCAAATAAGGCTAATGTCTGTTTTACTCAAAAGCCATTCACATTTCTCAGAACATAACACATTTGCTGTAGTTTCTTTTATTCTGCAGCTGCAGAATAGCAATCCAGTTCTGACACCAAAAATATTTTTAAAGTATTTATGTGAATTGATGTCCTTATTGTTACCATAGTAGCTAATAATATTCTAAGTTGACTTGCTTAGGAAGAATGAAATTATGTGCTGTACTTTTTGTGTGTATTTTTCCCAAATCCTATTTTTGTCATTTATATATTGTTTGCTGTTGTAATGTCCAGTGCAGAAGGTTGAAACTCTTCTTTAAGCAGATTTTCCATTACTTTAGTACTCAGCTCGTCGATGGCCAAGGATCTCTGGGTATTTGTCAGATTGGTAAACTACAAAGGATTAAAAGAGTCTGGAGAATGTCTAGGCCACAGCATCCACAGTACCCACTAAGAACATTTGGATGGGAAAACATACTTTATCCATAATCGTGCTATTGCCAATGAAAGGCAGCAAAATAGAACTTGTGATTTCTGATCAGATTATCCCATTAAGATAAACTCTAAATCCTCTACTCACTGTTATATTAAATTCATCACTATAATTATCTATATTGGCTGTATCATTGGTTTTATAGCCCTTCTTAATTGTTTTATGAAGTTACTAAGGCATATTTAAACTTCAGTTTATAGCTATGCTCAGCTGACTACCCTGTAAAAATTTGCTGAATGACTCATCTGTGTTTATCTTGACACAGTGATACATTTTGTGGTCACTTGTCTCCTTGTTTTCACCTGTATAATAGGAAAATGATACTTTTGTACTCTTGCCTTCAGTGGAACACTATGAAAAGTGATGTAATTTACTTAAACTTTCCCAATAAATAGGGATTACTTTGAGACAGAATGGTGATTTTTAAAAATTCCATAGTTTTTAATCATCTAATTTTTTTTAATATTGAAAATTTGAATTGAAGCCCAATTATTTATGGTTTCTTCTTAAACAAGTGGCAAGATAAGTCTTTTAATGATAAAACAGATTTGAGTTTATTTAAAAGCAACAGGATTGGCTGTTTTAGGGCACTTGAATTTCACACATTAAAACACTTGGAAAATAGTTTTATTTGAAAAGTTGCTATTAGCTAAGATAAAATTAGAGAATAAATTGCCACTTGTTTTTTGTTGCTTCTAGGTTAGACTCTGAAGGAATAGAGTTGATAACAAAATTTCTTCAGGTAAGTTACATCTTATTTGTAATTGTTAAATGGGTTAACTTCTCTAAACTTCAGTTTCTTCATCTGTAGAATGGGATCAGTCATATGTCCTTCAAAAATTTACCACAGCAATAAATAAGGTTATTTATTATAGTGTCTAGCATGCTTAAGGCATATGCTTAAGTAAAAAAAAGAAAGTATTGGGTATATTTTCCAATGATCCATCGGTGTTCATGAAGAAAAGTAACACTAAAGGTCAGATATTTTAATTTTTTATCACTTTAGAAAAATATAGGGAATCTAAATTTTTAGTTAAGATCCACTTTATCTTGGGGATTTGGAACCGAGATAAAAAATCATTACTACATAATCTCAGTACCAACTCAGTTAGAACATGTCTGGAGTACCTCCCAATTGGTTTGTAAAAAAATAGTGTATTAAATAATCAAGATAAAAGTAGTGCTAACTTCCCGAACCCTTTTACAGTATTTAGAGAAAAAGTTCATGATGCAGTTCTTTGCTTTTTCACAGTATGAATCTAAGAAAAGGGTTTCAGCAGAAGAGGCCATGAAACATGTGTACTTTCGAAGTCTGGGACCAAGAATACATGCTTTACCTGAAAGTAAGAGAAATTCTGAGTGTCTCCCCCACCCCCTATTTTCATTTGTCCAGGGCTGGAAACGAGTGAATTAGGGGTTTAGGAAGAGATTGCTGTTGGTTTTTAAGCCTAAAATTCTAGTCTTCTTATAATTAGATCAGAATTCCTTGAAGGAAGGTATATGTCTTGTTTGCCTATGTTTTAATTTATTTTTTTTCACTCTTGAGCACATTTCCACTGTGTAAGAAATCAAAAGTACTTAGGCGTGGGCCATTAATCTTACTGGACTTGAGGTGGAAAATGCTATAAGATGATAGTCATTGTCATTAGTCCCGGTCTGGATTGCTTTGATTTGGAGTTGTTAAAAATGGATTTCAGGAAAAGAAGAGTGAGACACAACCAAAACATAAGATTGTTTTCTTGTGAAAGTAGATTTCCTTTTCAAGATATAAAAGATGATTTTTCTTTCCTGTGGCCACTCTTGACTTTCCTGTCGCCATGACAGTGGTGAGCATGTTGTTAGTCACGATAACAGCCTGTTTCTTATGCTCGAGGTATCTGCTTGATTTTACTCATAACATTCTTTTTTTTTTTAATTACCTCAATATTTTACTTTAAAATTGAGTAAAGTGAATAGGAAATTAGGAGAATATTTGGGAATGGAGTTGCCAAAAGCTTTCATTAATTTCCCAGTCTCATTTATTAGACAATATTCATTCATCAAAGTTTGCTAATTGGAGTCAAGAATCCTTAGAACTTTTCACTTAGAACTTACTGGATATTTTTTAGTGAAAGATTACCTCACCTCTCTGGTAGAGATTGGAAATGAGAAAGATACGTTAGAGGTGTTTTTAAAATGATATTTACATTTTATCATTAATATCAAGTTTCATAGTTTAAGGTAGACAGTTATGTATAAAACTATTCCTTGTTCTATTCTGAAAAACTGAAGATAGTTTGAGGACCTGATACTTTCATGCTATCATTAAGAGAGAGAAAAAGGGCAGAGATAATAAAAACCAAGTAATACATTTTGATTAAGTTTCCCAACTCCTGTAAGTCCTACAAATAGACAATGTATATTCTCCTCAGAGAAACGAGATTTAAAGCAGAGTTTGGGGGAGGGGTGGTTCTGAAGGGAGATTATATTGTTTGTTTTTCTTAAAACATTGGGACAAAAGGGAAAATATATTTCAGCAGGGCTATAACCTTGTAAATGTTGTATAAGTGTTGCATATTTAATCAGTATACATTTTTAAACATTTGTAGTTGGGTTATATTTGTTTTAATAATGTTAGACCTTCACCTGATAATTTTTGTCTGTGCATTTTAGGTGTATCAATATTCAGTTTGAAAGAGATTCAGTTGCAAAAGGACCCTGGTTTTCGAAATTCTTCTTATCCAGAGACAGGTGTGTTTGTCATAAACCATTTCACAAGTCGATCATGAAATTTTGCGTGGAACCAAGTTTTTGGTTTATAAATTGATCAGTAAAATTATTGATGTAAAAACCAATGTACAGTGCATTCCACAACTGTGTATGTTTAGCATTGCACGTACTCACTTTTCTGTATGATGTGGGCAGCTCAGTAATTCTTCAGAGAGAAATCTGACTCAGTCAAGTCAGGGATCCTGAAAGCTGCAGATGGCACAAAGACTTACAAGTGGCCTGGCTTGATCACTGCACACGCCATCCATGGTACCTGAGGCAGAAGACACATCTTGTGCTTCCCTAGTCGTCAGGTTCATCACTTCGAAGCATAGACGCGATACACTGACCCCATCAACAAAAGGGTCATTTAAGACAGTGCTGATCACTCTTACCATGGAATAGTAGCTTTTGCTGGTGGGAACATTAGCTTCCTAGAGTCACCAAATACTGTATGTAGGATAAAACTGAACCTTGAACTGCCTCATAAAATGACTTTATATTTTAGGACATGGGAAGAACAGAAGACAGAGCATGCTCTTTTAAGTCTGATAACATGGTTTCAAGCCCAGCCCCCAGCCTTTCTTATCAATCAAGGACTCAGAAATGAAGGCAATTATTTCTTTTGGTGGACTTGGAATCTCCGTTTGTCTACACTGTCCTCTTCACAGTGGAGTCTTTTTATTTCAGACCTACAGATTGTTTTTATATTTGTTGTCACAGTGTGACAATTTTTTTGTACAGTTGGTTTTAAGGTCTTCTCTGCCGGTAGAGCCAGTAGGTTACAGCCGTTGATGTAACTGTAGCTGCAATTTTTGTGCAGGACTGAGAAACACAGTGCATTATTTATTGCGGAATCATTGCTGCTAAATAACTACTGTCTGTTTATTTAACACAACAATTGAATGCCTGAAGAAGTTGCAGTGGCTTTATTATATGTGAATGCATCTGTTTCTCCTCACAAATTGTTTTACTGCTGCATTTTTTGTTTGTTTGTTTGTTTGTTTTTAAGATTAAACTGCAGTGTTTCCTGGAATGTAATTTAGCTTTGCTTAACAGTAAAATAAGTGAGCCATCTTGAACACTCTAAGTTCACGCTATATAATCTTTATGATTTTTTTTATTGAACATTGACAAATAGAGTAGCTAAGAAATTGATAAGCACATTATGTTTAGGAAAGCCTATGATGCAGAAGTTGATTCAAGCAAGTGAATGAATACCTGACATTTTGGAGATCTCACTTTAGATACCAGTAAATTAAAGCACCAAAATTATTTATTTTTACCTTTCCTCATTTTAGAAATATTTACTGCATATTATTGGATATTTGTATACTAATACACTTACTATTTTACATTGTGCTTTAATTTAGTTAAAACAAAACCATACAAGTCCAGTCAAACATGAGAGGTCTTGTTTCTGTTTGTGTTAAATACAATTCTTTTGTTAGAAAGGATGATACTTCGTTGAGGAACAATTTATTAATATTTCATTTGGGGGCTGTGTATGTGTGTGTTTTAATAACATTCACTTGGAATCAGCTGAAAGCTATAATATGTCTTTGAAATGAGCCATGATAAATACAAATGAAAAAAGTGAGAACTTAGAGGATTGTTTTAAAACATTATAGGTATTATCTGTTTACCCAAAATAGTAAATATTACAGTTTTAATTATGCATCTCTTTGAATATCATAGCCACACCTTGGTGTTGGTAACAGTGTTTTAAGCATTTGTGTTAACTTTTAAGATTATTTGTTTAGTGCATCTTACAAACTACAAATCTTAATTGGTATATTTTGAGATGATCATGTAAATTTTTGGCTTATATATCATGAAAATAGTCATAACTTAATTTTTTTCCTGACATTCACTGTAAAACATTCAGGGGTCCTACCATTTCTGTTCAGGAAAACTTGTAGTTTATTGTTATTTAACAGTATTAAGTGAATTTCTGTATATTTCATTTTAACTTTATTTGTGAATAGTGATTGTGGCATGTGTGGGGTGTTATTTTAATATTTCATAATACTGAAATTTTAATTTTTTAAAAAAAATTTCTGGAAGAAACAGATTCATGTGTAATGGTGAATATTGGACCACTACTGTTTTTCACAATTGTAAATTAGTTTTATGTTAAACCCTGTAGCCTAACAAACTGCTGTTATTTCTAACTGACAGACATGTATTACTTTGAAGGTTATAAATATCATGTGAAATTCCTTCATTTTGTTTTGAAATTTATAATAACAAAATCTTCATGTTGTTAAAAATGTGGTTTTGTTGAGTCCCAGTTCTTTCTAGGGGAAGAATGCTGTGCAGAATGGGATAATTTTCTTTTATGGGTCTCATTCTTAAGATAATGAAGTCTCACTGTGCTAATAATATTTAACTTACATTTGTGTTGGCCATTTAGTAATCTGTACTGTAGTTTTATAGAATAGCCTTCACAGTTATCAGTGTCACATATTTTATTTCATAGATTACATATTTGATTTGTTGCAAATTTGACATATTCATAAGTTTGACTCTTGTATATAAAAGGTGAAGAAATATTTCCAGTAATATAAAGTTCTTCCTAGGAAGTCCTAGGAATGTTTCTTCATTTTATTAAGGAATTTGGTATTTTTTTCTTTTTTTTGATACTTGAGCGCCATTCAGGTCCTGGAAACTTTGCAATGAAGAGAATTGAAACTCAGAAATTTTGAACCTTGAACACTTAATGATTCGTCTTAAACTGACAGGGTTCTTAAAGGTAAGACAGGATGACTTTTTTTGTTTTCCTTCCAAGTGATGATGTTAACACGTATTGAATATGTCATTCTAGGTATATAGAAGCAGCCCGCCTTTTATTTGGTGCTTTATCAGCTTATGTTCGAAAGTCGACTTGTTAACATGTTAAAATAATTTATCTTTGGGACCCAAGACAATTCATGCAGGGATTTTTGTGTGTTTTTACAAAGTTGTGGTAATTTATATAGTATATAACATATTAATAAAATTTGCCATTTACCTGTTCAGTGGCATTAATTCAGTGGCATTAATTAGATTCACAATGTTGTACAGCAGTTACCACTATCTATTTCCAAATTTTTCGTCATTCCAAACAAATTGTGTACCTATTAAGAAATAAACTCCCATTCCCACCCCCCACCCCCCCAGACCCTGGTAACCTCACATACACTTTTTGTCTCTGAATTGGCTATTCTAGATAGTTCATATAGGTGGGATCGTACCATGTTTGTCCTTTTGTGTCTGTCCTGTTCCACTCAGCATGTTTTCAAGGTGCATCCATGTTGTAGCATATATTAAAACTTCATTTTCTATGGCTAAATATTCTGTGATACGAATATACATTTTGTTTGTCCATTCATCTATTGATGGACACTGGGTTTTCCCCACCTTTTAGCTCTTGTGAATAACGCTGCTGTGATGAACATTGGTGCACAAGCATCTGTTTGAGTCCTTGTTTTCAATTTGTTGGGTTTATATATACCTGGGAGTAGTTGTTGGGTCATTTAGTAATTCTGTGTTTAACTTTTTGAGGAACCACCAAACTGTTTTCCATAACAATTGCACTATTTTACATTCCCAGTGGTAATACCGTTTCCCGAAAATAAAACCTAGCCAGTCAGCTCTAATGCATCTTTTGGAGCAAAAATTAAAATAAAACCCAGTCTTATTTTACTATAAGACCCAGTCTAATATAATATATGATATATGAAATGATATGATATAATACCTGGTATGATACTGACCGGGTCTTATATTAATTTTTGCTCCAAAAGACGCATTTGAGCTGATTGTCCGGTTAGGTCTTATTTTCGGGGAAACGGTACATGAGAGTTCCAATTTCTCCTCCTCATCACCAACACTTGTTTTCCTTTTTTTCATTATTCATTCTGATAGGTTTGAAGTGGTATCTTGTGGTTTTAATTTTCATTTCCCTGATGACTAAAGATGTTGAGCATCTTTTTATGTGCTTATTGGCCATTTGTATATCTGCTGTGTGGAAATGTCTATTCAGGTCCTTTGCCCATTTAAAAATTGGATTGTAATGTCTTTTTGTTGTTGAGTTGTAAGAGTTTATATATTCTAGATGTTAGTTAGACCCTTATGAGATATATGATTTGTGATTTCTTTCAGTCTGTGGATTGTTTTTTATTTTCTTGATGGTGTCATTTTGAGACATAAAAGTTTTAAGTTTAATGAAGTCCACTGTATCTTTTGTTGTTGCCTCAGCTCTTGGTGGCATATTTAAGAAAGTATTGCCAAACCCAAGGTCATGAATATTTTCCCGTTTTAAGAGTTTTATACTTACAGTGCTTACATTTAAGGCCTTGATCCATTTTGAGTTAATTTTTGTATATGGTGTAAAGTTAGGGTCTAACATCATTCTTTGCATGTGAGTATCTAGTTTTTACAACACATGTATTTATTTGTTGACTGCCCTTTCCCAAGGTCTTGGCACCCTTGTTGAAAATCTATTGACTGTAGATGTGAGGGTTTATTTGGGGGCTCTTAACTTCTCTTAATATTCTCTTGGTCTACGTCTCTGTCCTTCTGTCTGTACCACAATGTTTTGATGACTTACAGCTTTGTAAGTTTTGAAATCAAGAAGTGTGAGTCCTCCAACTTTGTTCTTTTATAAGATTGTTTTGGCTGTCTCATAAAAAGGTCACTTGAAAATTCATATAAATTTTAGGATGAAATTTTTCTGTTTCTGGGGAAAAAAGTGCCATTAGAGTTGTGATAGGAATTGCATTGAAACTGTAGGTCACTTTGGGTTGAATTGTGATTTTAACAAACCATGCATGTGGAATGTCTGATTTCTTTCAGCAGTGTTCAGTGCCTCCTTGATTAAATTCATTCCTCAAGAATGTTATTCTTTTTGATGATATTGTAGGTGGAATTGTTTTAGTTTTTTTCAAATTTTTCGTTGCTAGTGTATAAGTGATTTTTACATGTAGATTTTACATGTAAAATCCCCAACTTTGCTGAATTTATTAGCTGTAGTTTTTTGTGGGGATTCTTTAGGTTTTCTACATGTAAGACATCTCATCTGTAAATATAGTTTTATTTCTTCCTTTCTAATTTGGATGCCATTTATCTATTTGTTTACTTACTTATTTACTTATTTATTTTTGCCTAATTGCTCTGGCTGGCACTTTCAGTACTATGTTGAATAAAAGTGGCAACAGATGCTGTCCTTCTCTTGTTTCTGATGTTAGGGGAAAAGCTTTCAGTCTTTCACCATTGAGTATATTAGTTGTGGCTAAAAGAATAAATTGTAATTTTTTCCCTTCTTCGTCACCTCCTCCATCTCAATACACAATAACTGATAAAACTTAAGATTTAAAAGATCAAGGTACATGTTTAAACCCATTCCCTTCTCTCCAATTCAATCTCAATAATTATATTTGTTTACTTAAATATTTGTTCAAAGCAGATTACATATACATAGCATGTTTTGATATACCACATTTAAGGCTAGATGGCACGACACGACTCATTTTCTAACTTGTATCCATATGGAAAAATGAAATTTGGATTATCCCAAGTAAATGGAAGTAAACCAACCCACTTGCCTCCTCACACCTTTTATCACAAAGTATTTATTGAACAAAAATAATATAACAGTAAAAATGATACATATATGAAAGTGAATCAAGATTTGCAGTCATAGAAAAGATGTGTACAAAGAGACCATGTTTAGGTTATAGTTCTATAAAACTTTAGCCATTGCAGTTTAACACTGATCAAATAGACATATAAAAAGGAAGAAAAAGATATTATGTTCTTTGAAACCTATTTTCTGACTAAAATAGTTGATTAAAAAAAAGAAGCAAACACATAGAATGAGGCAGAGCTATAAGGGTTATACTTCAATACTGCCAGTTCTCTATGTTATAGTGAGTTTTTTGAGCCATCAAAAATTATGGTATTTTTCTCATTTCTAGTAAATGGAGCTAGAGTATATGTTAATCATAATATTTGGAGGAAGGGAATACCAGAATTCAGATATATAATCATTTGAATATTTGCAATCAGCATTTACGTTTTAAAATACTTTGGGTTGAGATTTTTGGCACATTAACTTCCTTTTTAGTCTCTGTAATTATCTTGTATTTGGGGTGTGTCCTCTGACACATAATTTTTAAATGCTCTATCTTTATGTGTTTTTTCTACTTAACATATAGTTTTGGACCAGTAGTTACTTATAGATAAGCATGTAGAAGCACAACTGGACTGAGCACCAAGCATTGTCTTACCTTCGATGAGCTGTGTGGCCTTAGGCCACTCCCAGCTTCTCCTGTGCAATTGTCCTTACCTGAAAAGGGTGGTGAGACATTCTCAAAGGCCCCTTCTAGCTCTAACATTTTATGTTTGGTAAATAGCTGGACCAGCTATTTTAGTACAGAATCATACTTAGCCTGTGAGGGAGTGACAGTAGTGTCTTTTTGTGGATTTTGGAATCAGTCCCATTACTTTGTATACAAAGATGCATACTAGAGTGTTTGGATTTTTCTCCAGATAAGGGCATACATCCCCGCACATAGAGATGTTCAATTTCAATTGAAACTCAAAATTTGTAAGTATTGTAACAAAAATCTTACAGTTTTTAAAAATTCAAAAAATGCTTGTGGTTTTACAAGCTTTATTTTTTACAAAACCCTTCTCATAATCCCTGCTATTTAATACCTGGTTTGGATCAATTAATTATTCAGTCACATTTCAAAGTGGTTTCTGTTACTTATAGTTAAGGATGATAATTAACCTGATGTTGAATTGAAAGCACTGAAGCCCTTTCCAGTTCTCTTACATTAAAACTTTCCTACTAAACATACAGAACGATGTCTTAGAGTGGTGCCTGCTGATTTTTTGAAGGAACAGAAAATATGTCTCTATTATCACTGCTCTAAACTACACTACACAGAAGAATTTACTGCTGAGTGTTCCACATTGTTACATAATCAGTTCAGTTCCACAGTGATGAGGTTCCTGAAGAATTTTGTATTTGTTGTATCAGATTTCCTTCATTCTCACCGTAAACTTAGTAATAACCTCTCGAGTCCCACAAGCAAGGCTATACCTATATACATGAAGATACCTGTGTTACAAAATTGTTTCTTTGTTGTTTGCATTCATCACCAGTCTGTGAGCCTCTTCCCAAGCATAGCATTTTAAAATGTTAATTATAGTTCCGGCGGTTTAGAGAAACTTCACTCATAATGATACATGAAATGTATCAGAGGAGTGTGATTCTCTATGGAAAATGGGGGGAACCAGGGCTAATTTTTTGAAATAAGAATATGTTAACTCAGGAAATATTTTAGGGGTATGGATAGAGTAAACTTGACATAGCTTTTCCATCTCAGGTTTTTTGTTTGGGAGGAGTCTAAAAGATTGTGAACAGCTAGGAGGCTAGCCTTTCAAAGTTTACTTTTTTAAAAATGCACTTTAGAACATTTTCTTTTGTGAATGTTTATTGTCTAAATATGGCTTAGTTTCTTATAAAAACATTACGTGGACATTACATTTATTGAATTTCAGTTCAAAAGAGGTTCTAAGGCAATTATAATTGAAAGCAAAAAAGAAAAAGTAATATGAATATGCTTTCATATTGCCTACTTGTGAAAAATAATGAAATTCTACTAGAGAGCTGTGTGATACTAATTTTTGCCTTTCAAACATTTTCTCTTAATACTAAAAAATATATAAATCATTTACATTAAACTAAATGCAAAGGAAGGCACAGCTGGTTATAGTGTATATAAGCACAGTTCAGCATACATAGAATAAAGGGGAAAAAGCTTCACATCCTTATTAGTTACACTGAAAACCATTAAGAAAAGTTCTTCACTGTCAACAGTGTTCAACACTTAAGAGCTACGAGGATATAAAAACAAACATTAAAATTCACTTAATGCAAAACAGATTTTCATATATACTTGAATATAAAAAAAGTTTTAAAAATGCTAACATAAATCTAGACTGTCCATGTTATGAAAAGTGCAAACCAAATTAACAGGGTTTCACAAAGTCCTTCTCATGACACAGGTACACTAGCCCATGGGGACAAATTTGTTTCATTAGTTAATGAGTCTTTAATTGTGGCCAGATGTCATCAGGACTTCTGAGAGTTCGAAGAAAGCAGTACTGGAGAAGCAGCTCTGTCCAGATTGGGGATTGGCACTGGCATGTGGCCATTAAGCAGTGTTGGGAACTGTAGGGGACAAAAGAGTTTTAAAATAATTACTGCAAGTCCATTGGGAAGATCTTGAATTCTTTACATTTCTAGACAGACCATAGTGGGTCAGTTCTGTTATCACACCTGTGATACCGCGTTTCCCCGAAAATAAGACCTAGCCGGACCATCAGCTTTAATACATCTTTTGGAACAAAAATTAATATATTATACCCGGTCTTATATTAATTTTTGCTCCAAAAGACGCATTAGAGCTGATGGTTTGGCTAGGTCTTATGTTCAGAGAAACACGGTACAGTTTAAGTTGTAAATTATTTTACAGAATGAGTAACTGGAAGACAACAATGAAATCAAGATTACATACAGCAAACAGAGGATAAGGCCCAGGAAATGACCCTATTATTTTATATGCCTAGGCTACTAGAAAAAAATACGTACTTTACATGTTGCTAAAGTATGTTCTAATACTATTTTTAAAAGGTTCCACGCTACTTAGAATGCTCATTTGCTTTAAATATTAAGGGAAAAAAAAGTTAACTTTGAAAACCGTTTACATGTGACTCAGTAATTTCTAATACTGTGTTTTGAAATTCGCCATCAGAATGAGAAACGTTTTTATCTTAAAAGATTTACAAAGCAAGAATATATTTGGGGGCTGAGAAAATATTCTAACTAAAATGATAACTAACATAAAACTTAATAATAGAGAGATCACCCATTCATGACACAACTTGAATAAAGGTAATTTCTTCTGTATTGCTGGTAACTAAGATGATAAATAGGATAAAGATACATGCTTTGATAACTTTTAGGTCTTAAATACAGCAGCTATACTCCCAAATGAACAAGATTACAGGTTAATTTTAACACGTGATTGTTTACAACTAGATTTTCTTTGTCTAGGATGATATGTGTCAGAATGATCTCCTGGGCTGTCTTCTAGTTTAATTCCTGTTAGTCTCGCTAAATTAAATACTAAACTTCACTTCAACACTAAATATCAAACTACAGAACCTGGTACATGTTAGAAGTACAATAAATATTTGTAGAACAAATATATTTGTAATTTTCCAGCTATTTTAGTAACTGTTATGTGTCTAGTGCCTTGTAGTTTATCAGTGGTTGTCATTTCATTTGATATCTAGAGCCTGTAAGGTAAGTTTAGTTATCCCCATTTTATAGTTGAGAAAACAGAGTGTAAGTTCTTATAGGCTAACGGTCATAGCTAATAAGCAGTACAGCCAAGTTTTAAACTATCTGATGGAAAGATATTGCGTTTTCTGTACCAAACTGCCCAATTTATTTTTGGCAGGGGTTGGGATTGGGGGGAGTACTCTTTAATTACCGTTTCAGTTTCTTTAATGGTTATTGGTACATTCTAGGTTTTTGTTTCTTTTCTGACACTTTGGAAGTTTAGTTTTTTTTATAGAATTTGATCCATTTCAGCTGGGTTATAAAATCCATATGCATGTAGCTTATACTCTTATTTAAGTTCCGTACTTCTACCCACTGTTCCTATTAAATCAGAGTGAAGACTGGAAGAAGAGCAGGTTTTGAATTTTCATTCTTTTAGTTCATTTGCATCTTCTCTTATTTTGGTATATATATATATATATATATATATATATATATATATATATATATTTTATTGGTGTTTTCAAAAGACTTAGCTTTTGGTTTAGTCTCTGTTTTTTAAAATAGTCGTACATTATTGATTTCTGCCCTTTGTTCTTTATTTCTTATACACGCGGTTATCATAGTTTCTTTGGTTAGCCTGGTTTTTCTGGTATGTTTCATAGTTGTCTTTATTGGCTCTAACTGCCTTCCCCTCGCCCCCCCCTCCTCCCCCCCCCCCCCCCGCCCCCATTTCCCAAACTTGTCCTCAGCCTGCCTTTCTCCTATCCTGGACTCAGCAGTCAGTTCCTGTTGTTAGTCAGACACACCCACCAATGTGTCTTACCACAAGACCTGCTCTCCTGTGCTCATTCGCAAGTCAGTGAAAGTGGTGGTTAGGAGTGAGTACCGTCCTGACCTTGATTCAGAGCTCTGCTACTTATGAATATGGGAGGGACCTTTGGTAAACTGAAGCAACATCTCTGGACCTTAGTTTCCTTGTCTTTTCAAATAGAACTATTGGGAGTATTAAATGAGAAGCCCCAAAAAGTTCTTAGAACAATTTCTGGCATATAGTAAGTAGCTCTCAATAAATGTTAACTATTGTTATTAATAACATTTCCAGTCTTTTAATCATTTAGTAATCTTGGCCTCTTGCTACTTTTCATTACCTATTTACTCCTTAAACCCAACTAAAACTCTTCCTCTGAGTTTCCAATGTTCTAATCTAAAAGATGATTCTTCCCAAAGTAGTTAGAGTAAATGTCCTCACATATTCATGCCCCTTACGCTTTCTTCTGCTTTCTCTTCAGTCCTTCATCCGCACTGATATCAGCAATATCTTTCTAAGACAGATGCCATCATACCATCTCCAGCTTAAAAAGCTTTCCATGGTTATCATCGCTAAGAGATTAAGGTGGAAACTCCTCAGCATACTTACTATTCAAGACCCACAGCTGCCTTTCCAATCTGATCTCCTATCACCCAGTACCTTCCTGAACAGACTATGTAAAGTCATGCCCATCCACTAATCTACAGTGTGCTTTATTCTTTGCTGAAATCCTGGCCCATCTTAGCTCAATTTCGGGTCCACTGCCTTGGAGCTTTTGTCTAGTCCCCAGCTAGAAAAGAGCTATTACTGTTGGGTTCATATAGTACCTTGTTTACACATCTATTCACATATTCTATAACCTCTATAGCCCCTGCCTCAGAGTATTACAAATATTTGCTGGGTTAGATTTGAATTAAACATTACAGAAAACATTCTCAATTGAAAACTTGATGAGTTCCATCTTATTTCAAGATATATCTGTATCACTAGGCTTATTCTAAATTTGATCAAAATCTGTTTCAAAAGTGGAACAGACATCCTTTAGACAAACTGAAAATGCCAAACTGTCCAGTTGGAACTGATCTCACTTTCTTTGTAAATCATGGTTGTATTTTTAGATTTAGCACAGTGTCTTTCTCATCTCACTCTAACACGCCTCAATTACAAAGCATACCTCTCCTAGAAAGACAGTCTTCTCTCTCCTTCCCTTATTCAGCTTGTGCTATAACTTGCCGTAACAATTCTCTATCAGGGGACAGTCTGTGCAAAAACTCAGCTCTGTCAACCCTAAGGATTCTGATCTACTTTTTCAATCATAAGAAATTTGCCAGCATCGTTTAAAACTTACTGTACTTTTTTCTTCCTCCAACACATTTATACCATGTGAAAGAGTTGTTATTATTGTTAAAAGAAATTATTGTCATTAGTTGAAAAGGAGTACTGTTGACACCATCTGAATTTTGAAAATCATTTGAAATGTCTAGTTTTAAAAATCAAAGTATGGGTAGCATTTGAGATCTTGCTCCTCAGCATATATCATCAGTTTGGCTCAAATGAACTCTTGTTAAAATTCTCCCCCTAAAAAAGTATTATTCCTCTTACCATGTTTTGTTTACCATTTTCAAAAGTGCTACCGTGTTTCCCCGAAAATAAGACCTAATTGGAAAATAAGCCCTCGCATGATTTTTCAGGATGACATTCCCTGAACATAAGCCCTAATGCGTCTTTTGGAGGAAAAATTAATATAAAACCTGGTCTTATTTTCAGGGAAACATGGTAATTTCCATTTTAGCCACACTCAAATGCTCTTATCATAGGAAGAGTAATATTTTAAGAGTTTTAAAAGGTTTAAAAGGTCCTTGGTCTCATGGACCCAATCACAAAGGAAGGCCCAAGGCCCGGTCAGCCATCAAAACATGGTTGCATTTTTTTTTCCAGGGTTGTATTTTGAATGGCTCTAGGAGAGAGGACAGGCCCATTTTGTGAATTTAAAATTGTGAGCAGGTGGCCTTTAAATGCAGCAACTGCTTCTGCAGAATTCTAATTGTAAACTGGGAACCACTGGTCTGCACTGGTTCTCAAAGTGTGGTTCCTGGAGCAGTAGCATCACTACCATGTTTCCCCGAAAATAAGACCTAGCCGGACAGTCCGCTCTAATGTGTCTCTTGGAGCAAAAATTAGTATAAGACCTGGTTTTATTTTACTATAAGACCGGGTGTTCTATTAATTTTTGCTCCAAAAGACGCATTAGAACTGATTATCCGGCTAGGTCTTATTTTCGGGGAAACACGGTAGGAACTTGAATGCATGTTATCATCTGGCCCCACTCCAAACCTTCTTCCGAATCAGGAACTCGAGGGTGGGGCACAGCAAATCTGTATTTTGTCACACCCTCCAGCTGATTCTGTTGCATACTAACTTTGAGAATCACTGGTTTAGTCGTGACTAAAGAGGAGAGGATACGTACACCTCCTAACCCCAAGAACTCCTGATATGATACTGTGTAGAATCACTGTGAACATGGAGTAATGGGCTGGGAAAGGTTTAGTAGCTAAGGCAGGTATGCCAAAGAACTCCCAAGCGATAGTTCTCCATGGCTTCCTTGGGAGGTCACCAAGCCCTGCACCAATCAAGTGGCAGGATTTCTAGCAAGGAGGGAAGTGAGCATCTGTTCATTACTCACAAATATCTCTGAACCCTACAGAGGCCCTATGTTAGATTCGAGGACTAGAGTAGTCGTGCAGTCAGTCCCTGCTGCCTTGGAGCTTACTGTACATACACACCACACAACTCCTGTCTGCTCTACTTGGGAGCTCTGATACTAGAATACTGCTGCTCCAGTCTGGCGAGTTTCAGGAAATGCGCTCTTTTAGCTCTCTCCATCAAGAGACTGCTAATCTAAAACTTTCCTATTACTACATTTGCTCACTATTTGCGTTTAGCTGTGGAATTAAAATGGCTAAGCACCAACGTGTTGGCTGTGCATGACCATAGCTCAATTTCTTGTGATGGGAAGAAGGGCCAGGAAGAGAAACCTGATTACTCCAGGGATATAGTGACATCATGACACCCACCTCCACTACTAGGAAACCAGAGAAGCAAGATAGCAATCAAAACCTGCCTAGCTCTGCCCTTCTTCCAAGACCCTAAATCCTATCATGCACACAGCTCCTTGCACAGAGGAGGTAAATATTAAATTAACCTCGACAAGCAAAATGACCAACTCAAAAACAGGATGGAGACCTGATCTTTTTAACACTTTCTTCAACATCTCTTGGCAGATTCTTAGGCATCCATTAATTCAGTCAGTCAGTGATAATCACTGAGCATCGTTTGTGTACCAAGCAGTGTGCTAGATGCTGGTGGTACATCCCAGCGAACAGATGCACTTCCGGCCTCAGGAGGGCCCATAGTCTAGTGGGGGAAACTGCCAGATGGAATAGGCCATCATAACACAAAGTGGCAAGTGCTAGATGCAACAGGAGCAGAACTATAAGTAGCTCGGAGTGAGCCACACTGGGGGCTGGTATGGGATGCAGGGTGGATGAGACAGAAGAGACTAGAGTAAGACAGGTAAAGAGGGAGTTGACACTTTATCCGGCTTTGTCTCATTCCTGTCCCCAGGATCCTTTCTGTTCTACACTCACATATTCAAACAGTAACATCTTGGTCGGTAAGTAACAATCTTTGGGTCTCAAAGAGGAAATAGTGATTTCTACATGATAGCAACTGATGCTACCACAAGATTTTAGTGTGTGAATGAATAATGAATGTGCTTACCTGGGTGTTTGGCGAGATAAAGCAGCTAAGACTTAGTTTTTAACGAAATGCCCCGGATACTCCTTTTTTATGATGGAACAAGGAGAACTTGATTCATGGAATTATACAGATAACTCTTCTATTACAGTATAGAAAAATTATCCTGTATCATTTTTCAATTTAAGTGATGTCACTATTGACCAGTACTTAATAAAGTCTTTTAAGTTTTGTCTTTTCCTTAACAAATTTCCAGTTTTCATAGTCAATGACAATTCCAGAATACTTCATACCTGGCGCGAGAACTCCATTTCTGCGTCAGTGAAATGTCTGCCTTTTGAATGCAGCTCCATTAACATAAACGCCTTTGGGAAACAACATTTTAAGCAGTCGTATGGCAGAACTCTATTACCTTTGCATAATTTATTGGGGGAACACATACATCCCTCCAAACGCTCACCTGGAACAGCGTGTTTGGGCCTTGCAGCCGGGCAGGACTCAGTGGAGCAACTGGACTAAGGCTGCTCCAGAAATGTATGCTGGACAGCAGTGGACTCGGGGTCAGAAGCAGTCCGTTTGGTGTCTGGGAAAGAAAGCATATAGACAGTTTTTGGCATAGGTATCGCCTGCCTCTGGGGTTATCAGCAGAGTGGCTAGGTAGGTGCACCAGTCACGAACCAAGAGAGAAACCTCCCTATCTTAGGGAAATGGGACAACTCTGCTATTTCTGCAAGGCTGCGTGCACAGTTTAATTTTAATTTTCTGTAATACTAACTGTATTGGCAGTTTTAAAAAGGAGGGAGGTATAGACCAGTTACTTTCCCTAAACGTTCTAGTGAAAAAAAGTTTGTAGCAACTTTTGTCCAGATGGTTTTTTCAGTTTGTTCCCCCTCTTTATAATAAGATTTAGTGTACAACAAAACAGGATCTCAAGAAGGGGCTTTATCCTTTTTTCTTATCTATGTTTTCTTAAGTTTTCTATAGTGGACATCCATTACTTGGGTTACAAACACACATTTTTAAAAGGGCCTCCCAAGCTTCACTTTCCCTATCAATGGCCCTTTCATACTTTAGGATTTGCTGCTAAAATACCCTGTAGCAGCTTCTTCAAAAGCTGAACTGGGTTTTCCAGATTTTACTCCGGATGTGGGGCAGATGAGAATTCATCTCCCTGGCAATGGTTTGAAGGAAAGAAAGAAAAAAATCCTTTCTTGTCAGATTGGGTGTAAAGCCAAAACTCTGGGTTTCCCGGGAGAGTGCCAAGGATTGCATTTGCCTGCACACACTCGGCAGGAGTCCTGGCCTGCAAGCCAGCTAAAGGGCAGAAGAAACAACCCTCCCATAAAAGTCTGCATGGCTTTTATGCTCAGCAGAGGCAAACTCTCTGGCCCAGGGTGGTTTTGCACCTTTGGTGACTAAAAGGAGCCCCTCAGAACTTTTGTGATGTCAGTAGGTGTTTTGTGTAAGAAAAACCATAGCAAAGGTGCCAGCTTTTCAGACTGCATCATGCTGGATGCTGAAGTGTTATTTTTTCTTAGAATTGGCCCAACCAGCTTTGTTAATTATGGAGAGCATTTGGCTTAAACCAAAGTTGAAAACTCTACTCTGTTCAGTGGAATGGAAACTTTTCAAACTATGAAGCTGCTGAAAGGTAAACTAATTTATACCAAATTATTTGAGTCTTTGGTGCCACAGCATTTCCTACATATTCAGTGACCTATGAGGTCACTAGGATAAATACATGTTTTTGATAAGCTTCCCATCTGTTCGAATCCAAGGCAATTTCATGAGTGTGCCAGGCCATCTGGCCTAACGGTTAAGACTTACCGGTCCAGCCTGGGCTCTGCTAGGGTTCCAGCCTCAGAACCACTACTTACTTAGGTGACTGCTCTATGCCTCAGTTTCCTACTTTTTAAAGTGAAGAGAAAATGCCTACATTACAGGCCTGTCGGGAAGATTAAATAAAATGACCTCTGTAAATCTCTTAATATGTGCCTGGGACATAGCAAATTCTCAGCAAGTGTTAAAGACTGTTTTCATTAGTAATTGAAAGTCCACCTGACACTTACTAAAATGCATTTCACCTATGCATGGGAAAAACTCAACTGTATATAGAAAAGTACTTAATGTTCTGAGACAGCCAAGCGAGTCTCATCGGCTGGTACTTAAGGCTCCTCTCCGCTCTGTTAGGCTCAAGTCCACGGGCTCAGGTGATCTGAGAACTAATATTTGCATGTTACTCTGGAGCCAGTTTCCAACCACAGTTATGCCACATTAACATTTAATAACCAGTGTGTTCAGAGCCTCCTCGTTTACCCATCAATGAAGGTCTCAAAGCTCTAAAGAGACAATGAGTCTTCTAAACAAAATGTAGCTACCTCTCTCTCATCCATGGCCATAAATATATACCCATTCTTTTTTAATCCTTTGAGCAATATACAAAGTGTAGCATTTATATTTTCATAGTCTTAAAATTGGATTTGAAATGTTTGCACATATGTTTTTCTAAGGGATATAGGATGTATTCAAAATACAGTAGCCTTCTGTTTCTTACACTTAATGTTTGACATGTCTTCTATAATATATGCAAATCAATACTGTAAAATGACCTCATTCCCTCTTCTCCTTCCCGTCCCTGATCAGATCCTGTGGCCTTAAAGAAAAAACTGGTTGCTCTTTTAAGGAAAGTTCCTATAAAGCCTGCCCTGGGTCATTCTCAGTGTGAGCTTTCAGAGCCTCTCCCTAGAGCTGCTGGAGTCAGGCAGGGTGGGCTGAGCCTGAGGACGAGGAGCTAAAGAAAGAAAACACATGCTTCCTCTTCCTTGGGCCCTTAGATGGCAGAGTTCCTGATTCCATCAGCTGCCAGGGCAGGAGATGCCCTCAGGCCCAAAAACTGGAAGAACCCTCCTGCCAGGATCTCATTTTCATCCTCCCCATTCAGCTCTTCCACTTAATCGTGAATCTCCTAAAAAGCTCATACATCTGAGCTAATCCTGGTGAGCTGGTGGCCAGACAGGCCACACCTGAGTGCCCCCTTGGTTCACATTCCTCTGACCTCTTCCTATCCCCTGCCGCCTCCTGCCCATCAAAATTCCACTACCTCAGAGGAGACTTTCCTGCATTCCCTTCAGTCAGACGACACTTTTCTTTCTAACTACCTTTTTCCTTAACATTTAACATGTTCTGCCTCAGTGTAATTTGCATGTTTTTATTTTGCCTTTAAGATACCTTGCTCATCTCTATGCCTCTTGAAGTGCACAGCTGCTAAATACTTGATGAGCTAACGCGATCTGCAACTCCAGGTGTGTGCCCTCGCTTCTCACCTGTTAGATGTCTCCCCTTGGAATGTCCCCCATGATCAAACTTGAATATACCACCTTCTTTCCAAGTCCAGTGTTCTTATGGCTCTTCCATTTCTGTCAACAGTACCACCATTTGTCTGCTCACAAATACTGAGTACATACGTATGCATCAGGTGCCCGAGAACAACACGACCCAGCATCCCGGTCACCCATGCAAAGTGCCTTCCCCGCGCCATAACCTCTAGGCGTGGTCTGTGGAGCCTTCCTTGAACTGACTCCTATTTATCCCTTCATTTCTATTCCTGCTTCATCCAAGCCGCTGTCACCTTACAGATGGCATTTGACAACAACCCCCTTCACCAGTCCACATGCCTTTAGTTTCTCCCCCAATCTATTCTGAGCACCATGGCCAAACCAGTCACCCTAGGACATCACATTCATTAGAAATTCTTTCACTGTTTCAGAAAGAAAAAGTACAACCTCCTTAGCCACAATTCTGGGTTCCCCCATAACCTGGCTTCAGGTGCTTCCTAACTTCCCTGTGTGAACCCTTCTACTTTGCGTGATACGTCCCGAGCTTATCTAATATATCCGTACACAGAGAACCACAGACTCGCAATCTACCAGTTCTTCAGCTCATTCCAGAACTGCCCTGGTCACCCAGGCCATAGCTCCCTGAGCCAGACGCACTCCACAAGTCATCACATCCATTTCCATGGTTTTAACCACCCCTTACATGTTGATGACTCCCCAACGTTTTGGTCCAGCCTCAAATCTCTCCTTAGGTTGCAACTGGATGTTTCCACCTGACTCAACTAGGCCCCAACGGAACTTGTAACCTTTTCACTATGAGCTGCTGCTTCTCATACTCCTCATACTCAACTTCTGGTTCGCCCCGCCTCCCTCCACACCCAGTCACCAAGTCCTGTTGATGGCATTCCCTTTGTCGCTCTCAGATCTGTCCCCTTGGGCCCTATCCCACTGTCACAGCCTCAGACCCTCATCGACCTTCACCGGGAATATTATAATAGTACCCTAACTGCTTCTAGCCTCACTCCTGCCCAACCCCCATCATGATGATGATTTCTACAACACAATTAAGACTTTGTCACTCGTGCCCCATCCATCTCCTATCACTTTATCTTTGGAATTTACTCTCCCCTTACTTACTAAACTACTGTGCTAGGCCACCTCGCATCTTACGCCTCGGCTCAACCTCTCCCTCTGCCTACCATGCCCCTGCCCTCTTCACCCCACGTGCCGGATACATTGCTACTGATCCTCCCACACCCTGTCCGAGTGTGTCCACCCATCCACGAAGCCCTCTCAGCATCCTTCCCCGTCCCCAGCGAAGTTCATACCTTCTTCCTTAGTATTTCTTTTTTGTCTAAGGACTCCTTTTGTACCGCAACTTGGGAAGTGATGAGCTCCTATTAGGGACGATCCAATTCATGTTTATATCCCTAGTTCCAAGCACAGCAAACACGTAAGTGCTCAGTTCGTTTGCTGAATTGAACTAAATGATTCCCCCCCTTTCATTCCTAAGGTGCTTCCTTTACTGTGTATTTGATGCTCATATATGGTGTCTTGTGTGTGTGTGTGCCTTGTTGTCATGGCGAGATCCTAAGGTCATAAAAATAAGCACTCTGGGTGTCCTTTCTATGTCTTGCAAATAATGCTCAATATTTGTTGATAAATTTCAATAGAAATTTTTGTTTCTCTTGGCTTACAACGCCCAGTAGCTGTTAATTTCCCATCAAAGCAAGTCTAAATTCCTCAGCCAGTTTTTAGGGTCCTCTATAATGTCACACCACCATAAATTATATATTGCCTCTATCCCTTACCTACTGGACAGTAAGCTGTAAGCTCACTGTCGATCTTGCTCACGTCTATATCCCCAGGTGCCCAGCCAATGAGAGGTGTTCAACAATATTTCTCAGTGAATTAACAAACAGTAAACGTTCCTTTTAGACTGATTCAAAAGGATACACATGATCTGTGCAACAAGAAGTATTTGCAGATTGATTATTTGACTTGATGACTTGAGATACTGGTAAGTCATTAATACAGGAGAGAAAATCAGGGTGTCCATTAAGTTTGTTGTACCAACAAATATTTCTAATCTTCATCTCCCACAGATGCCAACAGAATTTCTCCATGACAACATCACTTTGGGGTTAAAAAAATATATATCGATAAATTAAAGGAGAGAATCCCTGGAAACTCCTATACTTGTCTGAAAATTCAAATAAAAACGTGGTTTTAAGGACTTCAAAAGAGAAGTAAAATCACACAGAAGTCTGTGTAGTGCTGAACGTGCTGGTCTTAAGGAACGGGGGACAAAATGCAGAATTCCGTAAGGGCCTAGGGTAGGTATAGTAAGTGGTAGGGGAAAAAGGAATAAGGGCGGACATGGGGAGGAGGCTGCAAAATCACGAAGGATCAACAGAAAAGGCCAAGGAGAAGGGAGACAAGTTAGGCCCCCGGGCGGTTTGTTAACCCCAGGCAGCCAGAGCTTCAGCAGGAGTGTCAAGTCCTGCAAAACTCGACCAGTGACACCTTCCACTGCAAAGCGTTCCTAAAAGGATAACCGCTTCCCCACAGGGTCCGCAGGCTGAGCAGGGGAAGTGTTAGAGAGAAATGAAAGGGAAAAACCAAACTTTTCCTTCTGTGATAATGGCAAAAGAGACAAGACGAGAAACCACCCCAGAGCTGGGCTAGGATGCAGTGTGCCCCGAATGCTCCTCAACACACATCCATTTTACTCCAAATTCCCACCTTAACATTTTGGCTCAAAGTTGTTCAATCAACCAGTAAAGGCAGGAAGGAGGTTTTAGCATTTCAGTCCTCAGCCAGCTGTCTCCACTCCATTAGTGCTAAGCCAGCAGCCTGGCCGTGCGTGCTCGGACTGAGGGAGCGTTCCTGCGCTGGGGCCGGCACGTATCTGACTTGACCATCTTCAAGCGCACACAGGAGACGAACAGAGGTCTTGGCATAAATGAAGGGAAAAGCAACGTGCCAGCCTCCGATGCTGAACCAGCTTTACGTTGTGAGGAGGTGAGGAAGGAGAGAAGGAACGCAAGATGCAAATGGAAGAGGGACAGGTGATACAAGGCACAGAAGATACAGAGGATGAGAAGTCCCAGCTGGCACCATTCGGGCTTCCACGGTGCCTGGCTGGGAACCAGGAGGGTTTCACATCCTGGCTCCTCCCCCGTCTCAGTTTCTGTAGCTCATGCCATCAGAGATAACATCCTTGCTTTTTTAGCAACAGTCCAAGATGACCTTGGCAGCTGAGCTCCAACTATATCACTCCTTGATACCCAGCTGGCTTTTCTGGTCCCGTTGTTCAGTTCCTCACAGAGCACGCCTCAGGGGCCTTTGCTGATCAACATGTCTGTCTGCATTAGTCACCGTGGTTTCTTAAAAACTCATAAACCAGTCATCTCAACTGTACTTTGTACAGGTGCCAGCAGATGCACCGCAAGCATTTTTGACGGGAGTGGTTATGGAGTTGGGGGAACTTACGGAGTTGGGGGAGTGGCTAATGATTTTTCATGCACATCATGTAGATGAAATTTCAGATCTGAAATTGGGCTTATGCGAGGTACGTGGTTTAATACGACCCCCCGAGGACACTAACCAGAAGACCCTGTTTACACCAAGAGTCTCTTAATCTTACCCTTCTTCCTGCCATGTTTCTAGCTGAAAATAACTGGAAATTATTCTTAAAATAAATAAGTAAAAGATAAATAAATAGTTCTGGGAATAGACTAAATTCTGGGGAATTTCATTTTCAGGATATCAAGTTATTACAGCACAGCTCTCATCTCTTCTAAGGCCAACTGGTAAGAAAAGTTTATAGGAGGTTCCCAGAGGTAACCAAATGTTTATGTGCAAACAGTGTCACGCTGCACACAGAACAGAACAGAGCTTCTGTGACAAAGTGGTAACGAACCCACTCATGTGTCACACTCATGTGTAAGGCAGGAGGGAAACCAGTGAGCTACAGGAGTGAGACGTCAGGGCTGCCTGTGGGGGGGAAGCCCCCGCCCCCTTCAGGTGGAGAAGAAACCTTCAGAGCCGACCTAGGAGCAAAGGGAAGTCTCACTCCTGTCCCCTGGGGGCGACTGCCTGAAAATGGTCTCATCTCTCAGGCTCAGGCCCGTGGCCTTCAGCAGTTATGGCCAGGCCCTCAGAGAGCCGCTGCTGATTCTGACTGTCCACTGGAGGGAGACACATGAGTGGGTTCGTTTCTGGGGCACACAAAGCAGTTCCTGGGGGACAGAATCTCTGAGAATCCAACTCCTACAATGAGTCCAGGCCTACCCTGAATCCTAAGAGACGCGAGGCTTGTCACGTCAAGATCAAACCACGTGACAGTCCTGTCTGATCTCAGACAAACCACCCAATGCTTGAGTCCTGCCCTTTCTCTGCTCTCTGGTTTCTCCCTCATTGCTGCTCAGCCACCGTTGGCCACCCACAGGCACACCAGGTAGAGCTGACACTGCTAGAAGGTGAGGCAACTTCAAGTCCTGAGATCCTTCCATCTCCCAAAGGCAGCCCTTACTCCTTTGAACCTGTTCAGAGCACGACCTAGTGTGTTTCCCCCCTTCCAAAGGCCCTCACAGCTCAGGCCCCCACATTTACTCTCCTGTCCTGGGTCCACACCCTCCCCTCTGCCTCCCTCCCTCAGGAAGCTCTGGTCCCATTTCTTGGACTCTTGCCGCTAACTCACACTTCACAGCATGAACCCTCCGAGTTTGGCTGAGGACCATTCACACTCCTCTGCTCAAGGCATAGGTCCATCTGGCTTTCCTAGGCTGCCTGGCTTGAGGTCATGTCTCGTGGTTTCTGTCTCCCCGTACTGAGCTTTGCATCCATTCATCTGCATCCACCGTCTATCCATACCTCATGCCATGGTCCCTCGTCTCGGCCCAGCCACACCATCCTCAGTCCCACTGAGCGGAGTCACCCTAAATTCACTGTGTCCAGGTGCAAAACCACCAAGCTAGCCTGAATCGATTTCCTCCGAGACAGCTGCAGGGATGGCAACTGTCCCACTCTGTTCAGAGACGGTGATACGGGCTCAGAGAGAAAGCAGATACTGAAATCACAGTTGGCCTTGGCCTGGCTTGAGACCTCTAAACCTTATAGTTGTGAACACAAACAAGGCTGGGGGAGGGGATCCTCGGGTTGACCCCCCCCCCCCAAGTCCTGCTTCTCACATGACTTCTTGGAGCTACTTCAGGAGCCTCTGTTTCTGAGTCTTACTTACTCAGCAGTCCTTAGTCACCAGACAGTTTTGCTTGGTTAGAAAATGCCCGATTTAAGAGCACACACGCTCATTCTGACCACTGACAGCCCTGAGCGCTCCTCTCTGCGGCATCCTCTACCTCCAGCTCACCAGCTTGAGCTGACACGCAATCCCTGGGCCACCAGTTTGGGAGAAGCCGCAGAGAGGAAAGAGACCAAGAGCTGCTTTGGGTTGCTTTGCAGACTCCACGGACTGTCACGACCAGGGACAAGTGGGCATTTTCCCAGTGGGAATGGATGCCAAGAGCCTTTCAGTTAAGAGCCTGGACTCTGGAATGGACTAACTGGGTTCCAATCTGCTTCTGTCACCTACTAGCTGTGTGACCCTGGACAGATCACCACTGCCTCATTTCCCTCAGCTGGAGAAATGGGACAATAACAGTAGTTCGTGGGGCAAACTGAGGCAATGCATGTGCAGTGTTAGAGTAGTGCCTGGCATACAGGGAGAGCCCAGTACGTGCCGCTGCTGACGATGCAGCAAGGACGTCACGGCCATGAGTACAGAGGCAGGAGATGGAGAGAGCACCTCCTCACCTGGCGCCGCAAAGCTCCACAGTAATTCCTGCCTGTTGCAGCTAGCTCTCTTACCACGGCCATCACCCCATTTAATCCTCACAATAATCCATTTCACAGACGTGGAAACAGGCTCAGAGAGCACGTGCCCAGTCACACTTACAGCCAAGCAAGGTAGCCAGAAACTGAATCCAGGTCTGTGACCCCAAAGCCAATGAGCTTAGCTCTGCCACCAAAATGCATCCGATGTTTCAGTGGGAGCAGAAACAGGATTTACCAGGCATGTGCTCTGCCTTTGCCCTGCAAGTGCCAGCTGGACAAGAAAGGGCATCTGAAGGTGGCATTTAAAGGAAAAGGCCGCCTTCTCATTTGGCGTCAGTAACACTGCAGACTTTCATGTTCCTCATTTGCTTTCCTCTCCCTCCTGACGCAAACCAGGGTTTTCTCACAGCAGCACTGCTTCTACTGAAGAGTCTTTCTCACCGTCTGACATGGCCCTTATGATCCTTATTACTACTTATCGGGGACTACAGGACAATACACCTCCCTCCACACTGACAACTGCGGTGGCCATATGTATCGCTTAACATCTATTTTCTTATTAACAGAAAACAAATGACTACTTATCAAGCTCCCCACCGGAGAGGACTCTGCCATAAAATTTCGTAAAGCCCAGAGGCCTTCTGAAATGTCACGTGGCCTGCTCAACTTTCCCTAGGAAATGACTGGGGCTGCTTTGATGGCCAGTGTGCACATGTTCTGTCTTTCTATCACTTCAGGTCACTGCAAGCAAGAAAGCCACCAGACACCCCACTGTAGCCAATACCCCACCTTTTCTCTTGTGGCTACCTTACTCTGGGGGTAGAAAAGTAACTTCCCTTCACATTCACACAGTGACTGGTACACGGGCTCTAGGATTCTCTCTTGAAGGGCAGAAGGAAGGGTCTCTGGTTGCTCTTCCTTCCTTTCTGCGAAGCCCCTGAGTCTGGGTGCGGCTCTTACCTGTGCGGTGAAGAAGGCTGGGGTGAGGGATCCTGAGGGAAGGGCTGGGCTGTTGAGGGCGATGGAGCCAATATCGGTGCCAGAGAGCACCAGCGGGGGTGCAGAGATTTCCAAGCCTTTGGGCTTTTTGGCCTTTGGGGGAAGAGATGGAGACCTGGTCTTGGAGCCCGATGACAGGTTCAAGGGCTCCAGGGAATCCGAGTCATGGCAGGCGGCCTCCAGGAAGAAGCTTCTGTGTTCAGAAGGGAGGGGTGAGTTGGGGGAGAGCGACGGGGACCGAGATGAGGAGGGCGACGCGGACGAAATGCTGGCGGCATTTGGCAACATTAAAGAGGAGATCTTGGCTGAGACGGAGGAGGCCAGAAAGGCGTCCGACGTGGAGGGCAGGGACACCACGGGCCTGCTGACATGCTTGTCGGTTTTATTGGTCACAAACCTGATGACAGTCCTGACTTCTTCCACGGGAGGGCTGTCTTCTGGCGGCTCCTCCAGCTTCTCCGTCTTGATGGCCTTGAAGGATTCTGGGGGGTTCTGCAAAGAATTAATGGTGAAGGACGAGTACAGGCCTGAGTGGATGTATTCGTTGCGGCTCGTGCCTTTGAGGGCTGACAAGCTGTGTCTGTGCGTCTCGCGGCCCTCGGGAGGCACCTTGCAGTCGCTGTCCTGCAGCAAAAGGCTCTCCCGGCTGATCTCCACCGTGTGAGGGTCCATTTTCAGTATCTCCGGGAAAGAGACAAACTTGTACACAAACTTCTGCCCAATCACCTTCTTGATGATGTTCTGTGAATAACACAAAAGGAGACATCAGAAAGATCAGTGCACCAGAGAAACCGAGGATGAGCTTCATGAGAATGGGGACTTGTGCTGGCAGAAGCACCACCATATGCCTGATTTAACACATCTTGGTGAAGGTGTGGTGGAAAGAGGACGAACGTTGGAGGCGGAATTAGATTTGCATTCCAGTTCTGCCGGTTATAATGGTGTGTGGTCTTTGGCAAATTGTCATTTTTAGTTTCTTTCTCTGTGAAGTTGCCATTTAGTGAGCACTTACTGTGTAGCTGGCATTGTCCATTGCATTATCTCACATAATCGGTACAGCAATCCTAAGAGGCAGGTATCATGAAACTCCCATTTTAAAACTTAGGAAAGTAAGCTTAGAACGCTTAAATAATCCACACAGCCACAGGGTAGGTGAGTGATAGAGGCAGCGTTTCCTTAACTATAATACAGTATTGTCTTACCCACCTCTGGGACTTGTGAGAATTCAATGAAAGTAATAATGGGAAAGCATTATGTAAGTCGGGAGGCATTACAGAAATGTTATCACCACCAAACACCACCATGTTTTCTTAAATCATGTACCCATTTGTTCCTTTTTTCATTCTCTGCCAAGAAAGCCACTGGAGGAAAAGCAAATTGTCTACATGGATATTTATGGCACTCATCCAGTATTTTAAGTTGTTACTATCTACTTCTGACTCTTCAGTTTACGGCTCTGGCCCTCAAACATAAGGAAGTAAATGAAAACCAATAATCATTGCAGAAGTTGTCATGACCCCTTGGGATAACAGACCTCATTTTAAAGGCTGTGCTGTTCTCGAGGTTTATTAAATCGGAACATTAGCAAATATCTATTGAATGCTTGAGGGTTCCGAGGTGCTCAAGCGGGACAAAGACAGTCTCCCTCAAGCACAGGGAAGTAGCAGCACCATCGTGTGGGGAAGGACTCCATGCTTCCTTACAAACTGTTCCTCCTAAAACTTAGGTATGAATGAGGGTTAAAAAAAATCACCTGGGAGAGAAGAGCTTCAGAAGGAGCTCCTATTGAGCGCCTACTCTGTCTCAGCTGTACCCGTATCTCATTTGGTCTCACACTAACCCTCTTGCAGGGTGGCAGCTATCATCCTTATGAGCAAAGCTGAGCGATGGCGAGTAATTTGCCCAAGAACCACCACGATCGACTCATTCTAAAACCTGAGCTTTTTCCTCTTCCCACACCAATTTGGGAGCAGAGAATCAAACAGCCCCTTAGTAGAGACAAAATTTTTTAAACGAAATATAACTGACAGATAACATTCCATTAGTTTCAGGTGTGCGACATAATTTGATATTTGCATTTATTGCAAAATGACCGTCCCAATAAGTCCAGTTAACATCCATCACCACCCAGAGCTACCAATTTGTTTTATCCTTGTGATGAGAACTTTTAAGATCTACTCTCTCAGCAACTTTCAAAGATATGATAGAGGTGAAATTTAATTAAACGTTGACGTTCCTTTGGTGATCACAGTTTGGTGTCTCTGTTTTTGCCTTCCCTCTTGTTACATGACGGCCTGCTAACTTGCCTGTGTCTTTAAATGGATCCTCTAACCCCAGAAGAGAAGTTACGTGGCAGTCAGGAGGGAAGGGCGTATTTACCAAGCCACTGAGATTTGGGGGGAGCAAGTCCTCAGCGCAGGCATTTGAGGGAGGGACACACAAGGTCTCCATTCAGCACCGGAAAGCCCAATAATGCCAATCCTGGCAGAACTTTGCTCAGCACCATACACAGGAGGCTCACGTACCGAGCACATCAGAGTCAAAGCTGAACGATTCATTCAGCAGGACACTGGTGGTCATCGGGCCTGCAGTTTAACCCACCAAATCCCATTTACTCCGGATATGGGATTCCACACTCATTCCGGACCTCATTCCACACTCAACACTAGCCAAATTGAAAACCTCTTACCAACCTTCAGAGAAATTTGGGAAACTTAAAAGTACCACCCGGGCCTAACTGGCCTGGGTAGACAACATACCAGGGAGAAACTGTTCTCAGCAGGAAAGGGTTGAGGGTGTCACCACTGCCACCTGATCCAGAGTCAGTTCCTAGTAAAAAGAAAGCATCCTTGCCTGGTATGTCCCTCTGCTAAAATTCTAAGCTCTTTTGGTTCTTCACACATAATATTTCTCTCCCTGGGGGAAAACTATTTTATCCTCAGCCTGTTGAACATTCATCTCAATGGAATGATTTAGTTGAGCCTAAATAATTACCCAGAAGAAAAAAGAAACTATGGTCTGAATCATTTCTTCTGGCAAGTCTTGTAAACTTTTTTTTTTTTAAAGAACCAACCTTTAATTTTATTATGGTATTCAGAACAGAATATCTGAGCAAGGATTACATTCATAAGCAAACCAATAATTAATTTGAGACTGTGATAAAAAGGATAAAAATGCCTCACCTCAAAAAAAAAAGGTTCGGAATGGAAAGGCGATCTCAGGGAGAGAGAGGTGGGACATGATGTATAAAAAGGAACACAAAGAACAACCCCTAGGACTATCAACTGACAAATGGTTAAGCAAAATGTGGTGTATAGTAAAGCAGTTTTTGGAGGTGCTCTGATAATAAACGCTTATTCTATGACCAAAAAAAAAAAAAAAAAGTGGTGTAAAAGTCTTACAATGGAATATTACCCAGCCATAAAAAAGAATGAAGTTCTGACACATGCTACAACATGGATGGACCTTGAATGCAGTATGCCAAGTGAAAGAAGCCAGACACAAACGGCCACATAGTGTATGATTACCTCTATTTATATAAAATATCCAGAATAGACAAATCTACAGAGACAGGAAGGAAATTAGTCATTTCCTAGGGTTTGGAGGTGGGATGGGGGAATTGAGAGGTGCCAACTAAAAGGTAAGGGTTTTTAGGGGAGTAGTGAAAATGTCCCAATGTGTTGATGGATGCATAACTCTGGACATATACTCAAAGCTATTGACCTGTATCCTTTAAATACTTGGGCGAATTGGATGGAATGTGAATTATATACTTCAATAAAGCTGTTCAAAAAAAGAACATGAGGAATCTCCCCCCCAGCTTTACTGAGATATAAATTGACATACAACGTTGTATAAGTTTAAGGTATATGATGTGATGATTTGATACACGTGTATTGGGAAATGATTCCCACAATAAGGTTGCTTAACACACCCTTCACCTCACATAATTACCTCAGATAATTGTGGTGGTGAGAACATTTAAGATCTGTCTCAGCCACTTTCAAGTATATAAGAGAGTACTGTTAACTCTAGGCATCGTGCTGGACATTAGGTCCCCAGAACTTATTCATCTTACAGCTGGAAGTTTGTACCCTTGAGCAGCATCTCCCCATTCCCCCCACCCCTGAGCCCTTGGAAACCATCCATCTACTCTCTTTCTATACATTCATTTTTTTCTTAGATTCCACATGTAACTGATATACAGAATTTGTCTTTCTCTGGCTGACTTATTTCATTTAGCATACTGCCCTCATACGCACGAGGGATCTGAAGAACCTTCTATGTTTAAATGGAGGATGGTGGGAACCTTCTATGGCTGCCCATCAACTGCCATAACATGCTAAACCCTGAGTGTAAAAAAAGGAGATGCATGGAAGGGCCCGTCAGTAGTGCCTCCACAAGGCGAGCCACTAGGACACCAAGAGAGCTTTTTAGGGAAAGGTCACACCGTGACGAGGATGGGGCAATTTACGGAGCTGACCAAAAGGAGGAAGAAACGGCCTTTGGAAAGAACCAGGACAGGTCTTGCCTCACTAGAGACCCACAGGAAAGATGTATTAGATCCACGCACCTGGATATTTTGAAACCTCTGTAAGGACAGAAGATTGGCAAGGGAAATGAGTGAGAAGAGGGAAACAAGGAGGTCAGAGTGACGCAGCCCAGCTCCAGCCCAGCCGTCTGAGAGCCCAACTCTGTACCCGGATACCTGTTCCTATGAGGACAGCAGGTAAGGAAAGCCCCCCACCGGGATGCCTCCTGCTGGGGACCTAGGTAGGTAAGTGGACTCAGAGGTGAATACCTAGCACCTGGACTGACAGCCCCTTCTCACTTCACTTCCAGGGCAGACCCCACGACAGTATCTGTGGCATGTGTGTTTGAAGATTTCTTTGTGGTCTCTGAAGGGAGGTTTCCTTCCAAGAGTTTGCCCCATGAGGAGCTTGCTGGAAAACTCACAGTATAATAGGGTCATAATGATAGGTAGCACTTGCTGAGCACATGTATCTGTCAGGCTGTATTAAGAACTTGAACACTCTAGACTCATTTAATCCTCTGAAAGGTTGGAACTGGTATTGCTCCCTTTTTAGAGATGGGCAAACTGAGGCTCAGAGAATATATATTACCGATAGTCACATGCTAGTATTTGGCCAGTCTGACCCCAGAGCACTTGGCCACAATGAAAGGTGACACAAGACTCAGGCTGAGATAGCCCAGGACACAAGAACGCTTGGGGATGGGCTCTTAATATGAAAAGTGATGAGGATGTTTAGAAAAAGTCTGTTTTTTTTCACCCCTTCCTCCCAGACACAAGTATTTGTTGCTTACAGTTGCCTGGTAACCTGGCAAATGCTGTCTGTGTTTGGTTGAGCTAAGTGACTCTCTCCAGTGCGGTTTAAGAGCAACAGTTGCACACATCTTCTTCCCTTCACACACACAGGACCAGCCTCTTGGCTAACAATGTCCCATTACATGTGTATTCACAACCAGTACGGACCCCTGACCTGGCATTCCATCAGAGGTTACAGGCAGCAAGGACGGGCTGACTTCGGTGAAGGGGAGAACAACACCCCCCTACATATCCCGGGCGGCAGTTCCGGGCAAAAGTGGAAGAACGGTCCCGAAACTACCCCTGCCCTCCCCGCTTCCAAGCTGGTGTTTTGAGAATGCAGGAGCCTGAAATCCCAAGCCGTCTGTCTGGCGTAGGACTACAGCCGAGTGGTTGGTGCAAAGAAACCCTGACTCACCAGCTACTGTTGGCAACTGAGGTGTCCCGAGAGAGTCTCCCTCAGTTATGTCACCCGAAAGGGACAAAAAACACTGAGAGAGCAGGTGACATTCCATTTTTCTCAGTGCTATCCGCTGCCGTGCCAGGTCCCAGGCTTACAAGTGCTTATGTGTGTCCATGGGGGTGTTTCAGTACATATACACACTCAGCGCTGTCTCCTCCTCCCACTGAACAGGAAGGAGCCTGTTCAGTAAGCCCAGGCAGTGGGTAAATTAGAAATCTATTAAGTATTGTGATTTTTTAAAAAAATTATATACAGTGCTAGGGAATGAAGGGATGCTCATGGACTTGAATTTACCTTCTTAATTGTGATGTTATTAGGATAATATTAACTATTAGGTTGGTGCAAAAGTAACTGTGGCTTCAAAGGTTAAAAATAATTGCAAAAAGCGCAATGACTTTTGCACCAACCTAATACGTGTTTGTCGAATGAACGACTCTCCCCGGGAAAAGAACTGACAAAGGCAGGAAGCCAGTGACATCATGCCATGAGGGGCCCAATTTTCTGTGACTGCTCCCCAGGCTAGTTACAGCTCCATGTGACTGTGTCCCATTCGTGTACCTGCATGTGCTTTGTTTGTGCTGACATTTTTAGATGAAAAGCCCTAAGACAGATCCCAGGGGCCAGATGCAGCCCCCTACGACCTCCCCGGTCCTGCGAGAGCTTAACAAACTGTCTTTTCACTTATCCTCGTACGGGGCATTGGCTGTGTATGGAGGCTCTGGCCTGGCAGGCAACCTGGTTTTGATCTAAGGGCATGCATGGGGCTTTCCTGTCCTCCGACTTCTTACCTAGCTCTCATTTCTCACCAGTGCCCCTCGAGGAGGAGCTGGACCAGGAGTGGGTCCCCATCAGTATGGCTACTGTCCCCCCCTTAATTTTCTACCAGTTGGGAGCTGCCAGGAACTGCAGGACTCCTGCCCTCGGATTTTGTGACTTTCCTATTTTGTTCTCGAGACAAGAATTGTCAGCAGCTTACTAAGCAAGCAGGAAGGGTTGTGCAGAAGGTTCTTCCGAGCAAATAGCCCACCCTTTCCTTAACCCAGCACCCACAGCAGGGCGGGATACAGAGCACAGAGCAGTGCATCTTTCCATAAATACCCACTCGACAAGGGCTGCCACTGGGATTAGAGTTCCAGAGTCACTGCCTGAGTTCAAATGCCACCCATCTCTTACTAGCCAAGTGCCTCAGTTTCCTCATCTACAAAATGGGGACTGACCTGCCACTTGCCTCATGGAATTGAATGAAATAATCCATATCAAGCTTATAGCAGAACACTTGAAACAGCCACACACGATACGCCTGCAATATATACTAGCTCTTAGTACGTATTATTTATTGTTACACCCCCCATTTGAGCAAACATGAAACAAAACCGCTATCAGCTCCAATGACAACTGCATAGTCAAAATTAAATCTCTTAGAAGGCTGTGTATATTCCTCCTGCTTTGTCCACAATTCTGGATAACAAGATGGGGCTATGGAAAACAGAATTACATCTGGTTTACATATTTCGACCAAGCAGGGGAAACATGATGTTTTATTTAGTTGGGTTCAGACAAGAAATAGACACAAGGCTTAACAGTTAAGTATGTCATGCTTAGTGTGGCCAGCATTTGACATTCACTGTGAAGAAAACCTCACACACTCCAATTAATCAGGGGTGGGAGGGGGGGAGGTGGCAGCAGATGCAAACAATCGCGGAATCCACGTGTCCCACTTAGAGGCCATGGCAGCTTCAGGACAGACACCCCCGTTTGGCCCGACAAGTGGTGCAGACACTAACCAGACACCCCAGCTGATCTCCGATGTTCTTCAGTGCCTCTCAGAGCAGGAAACGCCTGCCTGGACAGGCAGGAGCAGCCCAGCTCCATGGTGTCTGCTGTGTCCTGGGCCTCAGCTCAGCTGCTGAGGGAGGGCGATGCAGGCTGCTGGCCCTGAGTGTGCCACCAAGCTCCTGGGGCAGGGCAAGCAGGATGGATTTATTTTGGGGACATACATCTTGCTGTGGTAGATGTGGTACATGAAAGGAACCAGTGACTAGAAAGGGCAAAGGAAAGAAGCATTTACAAGGGCCTGCCTCAGCCACCTTGCAACATGGGTACTGTGATCCCATTTTAAAGATGAAGTTGAGGGTCTTGACTGGAAGTGAGGTCATGCCCCATTTCCCATCCCATAGAGGTACGTTAAATGCTGGGTCTTCCCATGGAATACCAACCATGAAACTATTTTAGACCACAATACATTGTTGACATTTTCTCATGTCTTTAAACATACATTGAGTTAAAATAAAAACAACAACACATGAGATCTTCCATTATTTTAATGCAATAATTATGTATATTAAGAGAAAAATAATTTTGAAAGGTGTATAATAAAATTTAATGGTGATAGGTTTACCATTGATTTGTAATTTTTTTTGCTTACTTGCATTTTCACATTTTAAAAAATGTGTTTAATATATGTATTACTTGAAAGACATTTTTTTAAAAAAATAAAAAAAGAAAAGCAGCAGGCTCAAAAAGCTTTTTAGCCCAAGATCATGCAGCTTGTAACTGGTGGGGCTGAAGTTTGAACCCAGTTCTATCTAGAGCCAAGACTGAAGCCCTTTGTCCACCCCCACACCCTCTCCCAGAAAGCAGCTGGTGTTGGCTCAGAGGTTCAGCTCCGCTCAGTTTGCCAGAACCGTGGGGCTCTGCATTCCCGAGTAACCGTGGGGTAACTGCAGAGTTCCCAGGAAAACCAGCTTTCTGCTAAGGAAGCATGGTTCTTGTCAGAGCGGTTATTTCTAGCTCCTGGTGAGGGAGGCCAGCCATCCCTGAGGCCTGTTCTTTAACTGGAAATAGAACTGCCTCTGCCCACCTAGGTACAGGAGGTGCCTGCTTTGATGGGACACCCTGCCTGAGGAGCCAGGGACCCAGCAGTCCCACGGCAGCAGACTGGCCATCAGAAGACCACGTCCAAGAGATGAGGGTGACAGGGAAACAACAGGAAGCTAATGTCCACATACAGAACCTGGTTATGGCCCCCACTGAGCAGCAGAAGTGCTCGCAGGGAGCACGAGGAGCATTGCTCAGCAACTCGGGTCATCCGCAGGCTGCAGCAGAGCTGCTCGCCCAGGGCACAGGCCAGGAGCCTTGATGGGCCAGATGCTAAGTGGAACCAGCACTGGGTGAACTGACCTGGGTTCAAATCCCAGCTTCACTACTTACGGTGACCTTGGCAAAGCTACCGAAATTCTGCAGGCCTCAGTTTGCTCACCTCTACAAGGGGAATAAAAATACCTCATGGGGTAGTGTTTTCTAAAAGAACATATGTCAATGCCCCCAGCTCATATAGGTCCTCAAAAACATGACCTCACCCAGTGGAATTTCGCTTAGCAAGCAGTGATGTAATTGCACAGCGTCCTCATTGTTTCACACTGTCTTTCCATTTTATTCTGCCTCCAAGTAATCTAAATTCCTCCTACGGGTACCCGACTTTACAGTTTACAGAAGACTTACACATTATCTCACGTAAGCCTCACAACCCTTTGGTACCTGCTTTATAGATGAGGGACCCCAGGCTCCAAGCTGCTTTCACAAACTAGGCAGTAGCAGAGGCGACTTTCCAGGCCACCAGCTTCCCAGCCAACACCCTTTCTTCAGCTCCTCATCTGGGTTCCCTTCCAGACCACAGTCTGACTCACTCTTTCCTGACACAGAACCCAACTGTCCTCTCTCCAAAGTTAGAACAAGTACTCACTGTAGGAGTCAAAGTTCCTGCTCTGTAACAAGCAAACATTCTTTCAACAAACATTTAAGGCACTTTCATATGGACAGCTCCTTGCTAGGCTCTGAGGAGCAGAGAAGGAAGTGAATTCGGCCTCTGTCCTAGAAGCGTCTTACTGCTGCTGGCATGGGCAGTGGCAGCCCCTGCCTCCTCATTCCCCGCCTTCTGAACCCAGGGGACACAGAGCAGCTGGTTGGCAGCATTGGGCTCTGCCAGGAATTTGTTGTGGGCAGGCTCACCTCACACCTGCCACCCACCCTATGGAGCAGCTTTGAAAGGGTTCCTAGGACCCTCTCATGGGGCAGCCTTTCCCCTGGGCAGTGAGGGGAATGGTGTCTCCTCCTCCCCGCCCCCCATCCACCCAGATCCTCAGAATGTGGCCTTATTTGGAAACAGGGTCTTTGCACATGTAAGTCGTTAAAGATGTCGGGATGCAGTCCTCATGGAGTTAGGGTGGGCACTAAATTCCATGACTGATGCCCTTCTAAGAGGAAGGACATGGACAGACACACTAAGAAGGCCATGTGAAGGCAGGCAGAGACTGGAGTAATGCAGCTACAAGCCCAGAAACACCAAGGACTGCCAGGAGCCACCAGAAGATAGAAAAGGCCAGGAAGCATCCTCCCCGAGAGCCCTCAGCGGGAGCACGGTGCTGCCCACACCTTGGTTTCAGACCTGTAGTCTCCAGAACTATGAGCGAATAAGTGTCTGTTGTGAGCCACCAAGTTTGTGGTACTTTTACAGCAGCCCTGGGAAACATACCCTCTTAAACCTACTTCTTGAAGTCTCTATTGAGCGGGGCGGGGAGGCCCAGCCTTCCCTGAGTGCACAGCCTGCCGTCCCACGGTCCTGTTGCTGTAGGCACTGGGTTCGGTGACGCCTGGGCTTTGAGTTTAATTTTGGAGCGTGCACACTCACCCATGCACATAACACCCACGCGCACCCCACTTCCAACTTCTAAGAATAGCATGCTGCCAATAAAGGGCTCCAGCTCGGTCTTGGAATTGGCCGACTCCCGGGGGATGTTTCCTTGTGGTTTGGGTTGAGATTTCTTTCTTCTCTGGCAAGGCTAAGCTGCAGTGGGAACAGGCGCTCTACACTTGATGGCCCGAAATCCCGGAAGACAAGAGGAGCCCGCAGGACTCCCAGCCCAGGGGGCTCAGGCTGGATGTTATGAGCATTTTCCCACCCCCTCTGGGTTGGCTCACAGCGGCTTGTGCTCGCTGGACTCGGAGTCTTGTCTCTCTCCTGGCTTTCTTCAATACCCAAGGGTATTTTTATTAAAGGCCACCAGTGTTAATAAAATAAAATGCAAAACTGCTCCCCAGTACATGTGCTCTTCCAGTTACCAACAATGACCTTCCAGTTCCAAGTGGCCTCCTGCCACACTGGCAGATGGCTGGGGGACTCAGAGCCACAGGTGGTCTGGGAGCGCATTCTCATCCTGGCTTTGGCTTTGCCACCGATTTTCTTGAAAAATCACTTCCCCTTTTGGGTTCTCACTTGCTAAAGGAGGGGCAAGCAGGGGGCAGGGTGTTTTGTTAGGTCCTTTCCAGCGCCGACATTCAAAGATGACAGACTTCCTTCTAGGGTACGGAGAAGCATATTTGCTTGTTTCCATGCTCGTTCAGCCTACCCTCATTGGGCAACAGCAGGCGCCCGAGCCGCAGACATGCTGGGAATGGTAAGGAAGACCAGTGCCCAGCCCAGTCAGGGAGGCCGGCACGATGACAGCAGAGGAAGAGCAGAGGAGGTGACACCCAGTGCAGGCATCAGCTGGAGGAGGTGAAGCACAAAGGAGTTTAAGGATGAGCTGCATGGCCAGGCAGGAAAGGCAGAGGGAGCACCCACGCAACGATGACGTCTGAGTAGACACTTAGATGCTAGTGAGAGCGGTGGGGCCAGGGTCGTGCAGAGGAGGCAGTCGGGTGGGGCCAGATGGTGAAGGGAGTTTGCAGTCTCTTGGAGCCACAGGGACCTGAGAGGCACTCAGGCAGAGGGGTGCTCTGATTGGTTTTCTTCAGGAAGTGTCATCTGGACACATAGGAAGTTTGGGGTGCACTGGGGCCTCTAGAATGATCATTTCACATTTTCGGCTGGCTCAGAATGCTACCAGCACTTTTTCCATTGTCATTTCGAACAACAAACACTGGGGACTGGTTTCCTCTCTCTGCCTGCCCTGGGGTAATAATCAGCAATATGAGGAATATGGGATTCAAGTTTGGGCCCATGGCTCTGTAACTGTGATCTTCCAGCTTCCTAATCCTGAGCACGGACTTTGGGGTCAAGACTACTAGGCGGAAAGCTCTGCCGCTTACTAGCTGCTTTGTCTTGGATCTATTACTTAATTTCAAGACTCAGTATTCTCACCTCTATAATGGGCCCATACCCAACCATAACGCTAGGCATTTCGTGTGTTAGAAAACAAGCCAATAAATGTAAAAATATCCAGCACAGTGCCTGCCTTAAGACAAATGCTCCATACATGTGAGCTTCTTTCTCCTTGTGTCACAAACTTGGGGCAGGAACTGAGATAAACTGTTGTTGGAGCCCAGGTGGGGAGGAGGCCATGCAGAGGAGCAGCTGGGCCTGTGGGTGGATGGTGATTCTGTGAATGCTAGGGGTTTTGTCAGTTTGTCTACACAACCACTGAATTTTCCTGCAGCTAGAAACCCAGCAGCAGGAGGGCTCACGCCGGCAAACCAGTGTGGGCTTGGGCCACAGCCTGACGTAAGTAGAGTTGGCCAGGCTGCCGGAGTGTTGGCAGTTGAGCACCAGGCATAGCAGCCTCATCAACACAGTGTTGAAGGTAGTCCCAAAACTCGGGGTGTTTCTTAGCAACTGCCCTATTTGAGGAACAGTGAGTGCCACAGGGAAGCTGCTTGGAAGCCCATGTAAGACAGGCAGCCTCCCCAATCACCTTGCAGTGTCCCCCCTTCAGGCTGGACCCCTGCGCCAGGTGCTATCTCCCAGGGCCATGTGACCAGACTGGACGACCTCCATGAGCCATCAGCTACCCTACGGGTCTCTAGGCAGCTTCTGGGACCAAATGTTTGCAGAGAGGCCCCGATTATGCCCTCGGCCCCCAGGCAAAGCCCAGTTGCCATCTGTTGTACTTCAAACCATCTGAGTTGCTGACAAGACATAAAGGAAAAAAACACCACCTAACGAAACCAGGCCCTCAACACTCAGACCCAGAGCTGGGCACAGAGGGCACCCTCGATGCACAAAACACCTCCGAATAGAGTCCAGAACAGATGGGTCTTCTGCGGAATTTTGTAACCAACATAGGTGTTCTAGAAAGTTCCAGGATACAAACGCTTGCTGGACTTTTGTTCTTTCTTCACTCCAACAGACAGTACATCATTTTATCTTCGCAAAATTTATTTTGGGGAATTAAAAAATTCTGCCAGGGCCAGGCTTCTTGGCACCGGCGGTCAATCTCAGATATGTATTATTAATACGAACATTTTCCTGTCGTGATTGCACACCCAATTTGAAATGAATTATCCAATTAAGTTAAGAAGGGGATGCATCCTACTTCCAGGAATGTATTGCTAATGACTCTGTCTTGACTGTTCTCCTCTAAACCCCTTATAATTAAGTAAGGACCGTTCGGTACACTGTGGGGATCAGCCTGGATGTTGCTCTGGAGACGGGAGGATTTTTCATGATATCACCATTTCAATCTCCTGCTGAGAAGGGAGCTGGCAATGCTTTTCGCCTCCCCCTGGGATGAACGCTCACCGCCAACAACAAGCACAAAAGCTCTGTTGGACGGAAAAGGATGAGGGATTGTAAAGCTTCCAGGTCTCCTTCTGCAGCAACCCTGAGAGTCCGTGGCTTCAGCTGCTCTGAGCACAAGACAGTTGCCCAGTGTATTGCAAGCAGCAGACGCCCCATTTTCCTTCTCCACTCCCGGCCAGTTCTAGAGAGGGACATGCCAGCCCTGATGAGGAGGTGTGATAGTGCCAACTCAGCCAGCAGAGAGAAACTGATTTGTGGTAAACGGCCAAAAAGATCGGGGCTGTGGGGTCAGAGTGTGACACGATCGATGCCGCGAAGCCTAAGAGGAGACAAAGATGTTTATTTCTAAAATGCACACCTGATCATGGCACTCCCTTGCTTACAGCCCTTTATTAGTTCTCCGTTGTCCTCGCCATAAAGTTCCATCTCTTTTGCATAACACGTTTCATGCTACATTTCCCACTCACTCTTCCAACCTCTTATCTCCCCCAACCCCTAAATAAGCACTCTGTCGTTGCAAAGTCAAAAGCCTCCCTGCATTCGCACATGCTGTTCCCTTTCTCAGAATATCCTTCCCCAACTCTTCTCAGCCTGGTAAACTCATCCTCATTCCTCCAGAGCTGACTCAGGGGTCTTGAACTCTATGGCCATCTTCCCGCCTTTACTCCTTCCCGTCTCTCTGGGAAGATGCAGGAATCACGGCCCAGGCGTGTGTTCTGCACATCGCGCTCCATGATATTGGGCCTCCATGTCTGCCTCCCAACCAGCTGCTGAACCACCCAAGGGGAGCGGGTATGTCCTTGAAGGAATGGCTGAATGATGGGAAAAAGGGGCCATGTCAACTAGAGACAGATGTGTCACTAAAACCACGCAAAGCTTATCTGAGAAGTGAGTAAATGCCATGTGTCCAGCAGTTCCCTGTGCCCCTCAGACTTAGGCCCACAGGTGTGTGGGCAGTCATTGGGGCCAGTTATATCATACTCTGGGCATCAACCCCCCTCTTCTCCATCTAAGCATCCCCAAAATGAGAGATTTAAAAACCACATCTGTCTGACATTGTTCAGGAGTGAAAAGCAGTTGTTAAGCTTGTTAGTAAACAAAATCTCTGAAAGAGATCCTTACTATTACATCGAATTATTCAAGTACCTTCTGGAAGACTCAGTTTAATGAGGAAAAAAGCAAACCCTGCCCCAAAATTCAAACCGTCAGCACTACAATGAACAAACCTATCTCCTAGCACTTGAGACAGAGAGCAGCTGTTTGGTAGGGGGTGACTGTGGAATGCCCAGACAGGAACTAGACGTCCCATTTAGGTCTCTACCAGCTCTGCTTTCTGCCCCTCATGGACTCAGATCCAAGCGACCCCCCATGACCTGTATGTTTCCAAGCTGAACAGGGGCCTCAGTCGTATAAAATATACTATGTCCTGGGCTGGGCATCACTCCTTTCTTGCAATTCTACTTAGGTTTGTCCAGCAGCCTAACTGTATGTAGGGGAAGCAGGTCCTTAGCATTGCTCAGCTACACAATTTTGACCCTCCAGCCTTCCCTAATGCATGAGAAATTGGCAACCCGCAGAAAGGCAGATGGAGTAAAGAACCTCAGAGACCAACGCCAGCCATTGCTAGTCCAGGATTGGAGCCATCAGAGTCAGCTTTCCTTCCCGTCTAAGTCATTTATTAAAAAGATTTGCTGTTCCAGAGCAGGAACTGCTGAATTCCCAGACTCTGAATCCCTCTATGGCAGGTCTCGTCCTCTTCACCTGTTTCCACCCCAGGGACCCAGCACAGAGGCTGGCACATGGTGAGCACCCTATGACATGCCTGTCACAGAATCTAGTTTCAGATATGCTGTTGAATCTACTTGCTGTTCCTGTCGTGGGGAGCACTTTTCCTTCTAGGAGTTGTTTGATTTCAGGTGAATCAAAGCACCATCTCCAAGGCTCTCCCTGTGTGTGTAATTTTGAAAAATCTAATTGAAAGCCCAGCAATGTGTGAAATATATGTACATTACAGGTAGAAGTGTGTCCCCCAAAAATACATGTTGCAGTCCTAACCCCCAGCACCTGTGAATGTGATCTTCTTTGGAAGTAGGATCTTTGCAGATGTAATCTATTGAAGATAAGGTCATTTGGGTGGGCCCTAATCCAACAGACCTGTCCTTATAAGAGGAACATTTGGAGATAGAGACCCAGGGAGAACGCCATGTGAGGGCAGAGGCCGAGACTGGAGCGATACAGCCACAAGCCAAAGACACCAAGGTTGGAAGGCTACCACCAGAAACCAAAGAGGCAGGGGGAAATTCTGCCCAGAGTCTCAGAGCAGGGCCCTGCTGACACTTTGTTGCAGACGTCTGGCCTCCAGAAATACAGAGAGAAAAAATACTGCTATAAGCCACCTACTTTGTGGTCATTTGTTACAGCAGCCCTAGGAAACTAATACAGGACAATAACCAAAAGGCAGTGATTCCTTGTTTGTTTCTAAGTTCAGCACTTCCTTATTAATGTCAACCCTCATATACAGTGACTTGTGTGTGTGGGTAGTGTCCACTTCATTATGTGACCCATTTGCTCCTTCATTTAACATTCACTGAGCAACTAATATGTGCCAGACTCTACGCAAGGTTCCAGAGCAACAAAAGTGGGTGAGATAGGAGACCACGTGAGGACAGTTGGTGAGAAAGCCACCTACCTCAACAGACAGCTACATAAAAGCAATGCAGTCAGTTTTCTAAACACGGATACCAGAAACGAGGAGCCCTTATTGCGTGTGTGCTTCCCACGCGCCTCACTTTGTGCTGAGCCCCTCACACACATGATCGCATGTAATCCCCACACAAACCACGAGGGAAGGGGCCTTTATGACACCCACCTTCCAGTGGGTGAAGTTAGACAGCCCGCGGGACTCGAACCTGGCCAGCACTAAAAGCAAAGCGCATGGGGCGCTAGGGGAACGCGGGAAGGTGGGGGCTCGCTCCAAGGGGGCGCACAGAGGTCGCGCTTTATTCGGGGAGGCGAGGAGGAGTCATTCAGATATGAAAGCATTTTAGTAGCTGAATTTTCAGGACAGAGTAAACATAAAAATAGGCAATGAATGGGTAAAGAAATTGGGGTTGTCCTTCAGTCATTAAAGAGATAACAAAATGCTCCGGCCCGCTCACCGGTGCAGAGCCGTCATTCCTCTGGATGGGCCCCGCTCAGGAAGGGAGTACAAAGGTCCTGATTTTCTCCATTGCTCCTGTGTGAACCTTTCACATTAGCAAGAAGGAAAATGTCATCTGTATTATTGCTCGGGCTAATGCTTTGTAGCACTTAATGTGTTTTGGGCACTGTTCTCAGCACCGATGTGTTAGCTAATCCCCACCATGACTCCATGGGGTACGAATAGAATCTACTAGTAGAGCCATTTTACAGAAAAGGCAGTTGAGACCCAGAGAGGCCAAGCAAAGCCCCCACCATCACTGAGCTGGGTCAAACCCAGGCTACCTAGCCCAGAGTTCATGCTACTAACCACCTCGCTAGGAGGGGGTGGGTAGGGCATATTTTGCAGGGACGATGGTTCAAGTGCCTCAGCCCCAACCCGACACCATTAGCTCATTCGTTCTTCTCCTCTGATGCCTTCTGCAAAGTTTTGCACACATTTTCGACTTTTTTTCTCTGCCCATTTCTAATATTCTGGAATGAGCTAAAAATATAACATATAGCATCAAAATAATGATATGCTCAATGCTTATCTGCCGTGGCAGGAAAACTTCCCTATTAGGACAAAGCAAGGGGTGTGCAGTTTCAGCCAAGAGTGAAGACATGGTAGCTGGCAAATGACAGAAAAAGACAACAGGAAAAAAAGAGCCCAGCTGTCAAGGTAGGGGAGTCACCTAATTTATGCCACGTGCAGGGCAGGCTCTGGATAAGTGTCAGTGGGAGGGAGGGGAAAAGGAAGGCAGAGGGGGAAAAGGAGGAAGGTGGGGGGGGAGAAAGGGGAAGGGGAGGGGAATGAGGACCAGGCTGAGGAGGAGGGGGAAGGAGGGCAGTACATGGCAGACAGGTCACACAAGTGCTGGGAAACCCTGAGAAACACTGGCGTGCTGAGGAGTGGGGCATACCAAAGGCTGCCCACGGTGGGGGGAGGCTTCACGTTCACAAAGACCGTCCTCAAATCTGTCTCTTCAATGAGAGCCTGGGCCACTTAAGATGCCACTTCTGTGGCTCAACAACGGACATGTATTGGCAATTTCATGTTTCAACTTACACATACAGTCACAGAGTAACACTGGCAAAATTCAAAGTAAGCGCATCGAAAATGTAAAACCTGGTATACTTTTTGTAACCTTCTTTTGCCATTTCTCCTCCTCCTCCTTCCTTTCCCCTCCACTCTTCTCTTCTTCTCCCCTCCATCCTCCTTGCACCCTGTCTTTTCCATCTTCCTCCCCACTCCCTCCTCTTCTTTTCACTTCAAACTGTATTAGGAGTCTAATGAGGATCACTCTTACTCACTACTTGAGAACATTTCATGGGAAAGAGTCAAACAGCCATGTGTACACGCATGTGTACTGTGTATACGGGCTTGTGTACTGTGTACACATCCATGTACATGGTGTACATGTGTCCAAGGAAGGATGCAGGGCACCTTCTCCTGGTGGCCACACCTGCATGACACACAGGACAAGAGCTGCTCCTGCCCTGTTAGTGCCAGCTGGCTGCTCAAAGCTCATGCAGTCAGAGCTTGGAGTCTGCAAGAGAGGAAAGGGACAATTTCGGGGCGTAAGCCACACTGGCCACTGGGACCCGAGGCCTGGGGTTCAACCTGACACCCAGTATATGCTGGATTTTTTAGTACTGAAGTGCTTGATAACAAACAAAAATTTCTAAGGTGGCGTTACCCATTGTGCTGCCTGACGGCCTACCTAGAACTCAGGTGTTCAGAGGCAAAGGCAATGCAAGGCCCAGAAGGCAAGGTGTGTGCCCTTTTGCCAAGAATGTGGGCATCCTGACTCTACCACTTCCTGGCTGCAGGAGCTTGGGCAGGTTTCTCATCAAAGCCCCACATCCTCATCTATAAAAGGAGAAGGTGCTTTGCTAGCAGGACTGTCTCAGAGGGGCTGTTGTAGTTTAAAGGAGAAGATCTCAGCACAGTGCCCTCGACACAAAGGACCAAAACATGCTGGGTGACTGAAGCCTCCGAAACTGCTCTCCCCGGAGATTAAAAAAATCTGCTCAAGAGAGATCAGGTGTAGTCTAAACAGCAATGGCTTTGCCAGTCTTTGCAGTGTCATTGGCAGCCCATGATCTCCCTCCGTGTGGATGACACACAATCCTTAGCCCCAATACCCAAGCCACGCGAAGAGATGAAACCAAGTCACAGACACTGAGGCAGGACTCCTTTTCTTTGACACTTTAATTTAAAACAATGAAATTTTTCTTTTTTCCAAGTCTCAAAGCCACGCTTTTAGGCACCCTGCCAGAAGGCAAGATGACTGTTTTCCTTCAGAGGGCTCCAATTCCCATTGTACAACTTAGAGCCTGGGGAAAATGCAAAACAATCAACCATCTGCCAGGCTTGCAGACAGTGCAATTTGCAAGAAGTGCTTTCACGTCTTAGTAGGACTCTGCATTAAGCCGGGATTAATTAATTGCCACAGTAAAGGAAAGCACCTTTAACATTTCAATGGCGTAATCATATGCAATTATGATCAGACGAAGGAACATTTGATAATTAATGACGCCACCACTTCCTGAAATGTGTAATCCTTTTGTCTCGAATTCCTAAGAGGCTGGCAGACTGAAGGCACTAAATATAGACCAGGAACTAATATTTAAATCAGTTTTCAATTCACTTTTCAAAATGAACAGTAAAACCAGAGCAGAAGCTTACCCTTATTAGGGCTCTAAGTCTGGATGTCCCTGAGGCTAAACATTCAGCAACAACACAGAAACGGTCAACAAAAACAGGCCTGAAGTGACGGCCCCTAAACAGCAATAATTGTGCCATTAACTGCTTTTCCAGAATTGCATTAAAACACACCCCAACGGTCCTGGCTTTGGCACCAATGATGCTATGTTATCACTTAAGACAGACCGCTGACTCATCTGTGTGACGTTAAAAATGAAAATGGTTTTTCTTTTGATTAGGGATGTTTCCCACGTCCCAAGCGTTGTTCTAAGTACTGACCATGTTAATTAGCACTGGGTTGGTCTTCACAGCAACCCTGAGCCAGTCCTCTTAGGACCCCCATTTTATAAAGGAGGACACGGAAGTACCAAATGCTTATATAACTTGCCTAAGCTACCATTCCCCCAGGAAAAGGCCCGTTTGCACGAACTACAAACCAGATGAGATAAACAGATTTTTTAGATTCTAACATCCATTCTGCCACTCAAGCAACTAAGCATGAGGGAAGCCCCAGAACCTCCCTACATCTAATGTCTGCTGTTGGCAAAGTTTTGCAGCAAATACAGATGAAAATGCAGAGAAACAAAATTTGACCCACAGTAACACCCAAAGAGTTTCCAGACAAAAATACCTATAGGACAGTTTTTCTCAAAAAAAACCCAAGACAAAACAAAATAAAAACCCCAAACTGCATAAACTGCCACTATTTCATTTTCCAGCTCACTTCAGAGTACACTGTTACCTGCTTTCAACAATGAAATATGGAGATGGCGCGCCACCTCCCCAAGACAGACTTCCGTAAGGCGAGCGCTCACCTTGTCATAATAGTAACGCAGGGCTCTGCTCAGCTTATCGTAATTCATGTTTGTTTTGTTTTTTCGGAGTCCCCACAGTTTGGCCACCTCTTCGGCTTTGAGGAGCTTGAATTCACCATCATTGGAGGTCCAGCAGATCAGATGCTCATGTTTCTGGTCCAGCAGCAACTGCAACAGGAACTGCCACAGCGTGATTGCACTCTCCATACCTGGGGAAGAAGGAGGGCAGGTCAGAGCATCAGTGCAGATGCCAAGTCTGGAGGGGTGGGGGCTTCGGGGTGAGCGCCTCAGCTCCCTCTCGCCCCTCTCCCAATGAACCTAATAAAGTCGTGGGCACATCCATCCCTACAGGCCGCTCTGACACAATGGAATTTATAGATGATGTAATACAGAACTGTACACCTGAAATCTATGTAACTTTACTAACAATTGTCACCCCAATAAACTTTAATTAAAAAAAAAAAAAAGGTGATCTGTCATGACCGGGCATGTGACATGCCCTAGGTTTTGATGTGGACAAGAGGGGGTGACATTCCAGTGCTGGGCTGAGAAAGCCAGGGCAGGACAGAAGCTTCTGGCAGGATAGAAGCTTCAAAGGTAAGTTGAGAGGTGGGGGCAAAGCCAGAAAGAACCATGGTAGCAAGGAGGGGACGCTGAAGTCCTAGGGGGCAGCCAGGGGTGACCTGAACAAGAGAGTGCTGAGAACGGAGCTCGACTCTGGGAGACTTGGAAGCCAGAGTAATTGCTTTAGGGGGAGTCATCTGTAAGAACAGTGTCAGCTCCACAACTCCTCTCACGCGTTCCTCTTAAAAGGGCAGCTTTCAGACTGACAAATTATTTTTCTGCCTTTCCACACGGGAATGGATGTGAAAATACCTAGCCACCCCTTAAGTATTCATTTCTTCATTTCCTTTCATATGTGGAGCCAAAAGGACACATTTTATCATTTCCCTGAGCAACGTGGGTTTCTCAGTTAAAGGAAAGCAGATTAGGGATGGTCTCCAAATACCCATTCGGTGTTTTATTTATGGTTTTTTAAAGGAGATCTTCTTGACAGAAATCAACCTTCACCACCATGGCCACTCAGTCTGTGGGACAGTAAATCATTTCGCTGTTGAACTGCCTTTGCATCTCACGAATCTTGTAAGCACAACCGCTGGGATACGCAGCAGCCTGCCAGCTCCAACTCCTAACACCAACCACCCTTCCGATTATTTGAGGACGAGCCACACACTTTCTTCTCATCATTGGCACTCAGAATTGCTAACAGTTGTCTGCAATTCTTTGGTGTTTTCTTGGCCAAGCGCTTCAGACAGTAACCTTTAAAATATCTTTGGGACTTGAAGGGTATGCCCGGAGGAACCTGCTTTGAAGGACAGAAGGCTGCCAGTGGGTGTAGAGTCTGGATGGAAGGAGCAGTGGCTCACATGCCAGGTCAGAAAGTGGTCAGACACCTTCTCCTCCCCCACGTGTAACGGGCACACACCACCATGTTCCAGATGGGACAGGAGGGCAACAGGAACACCCCAGTGGGTTTTACACTTGGTGCTTCTTCTACCCAGGAATCGTCAGAGCTTCTTGTGCTTCCTGGAATCCCTTCTCATGGCATTGCCACCCATGTACGGGAGTCATGTTCTCCACTTTGGAGGACCTACATGGAAGACTGGATAAATGTTCTCGAGCCTTCCCTCCTTCCCCCACTCAAGTGACGGAGCAGCAGTGCACTAGAATGGATGGGGTACTTTTTCCCAAGCTCACTGAAGTTTGGGCTTGGCCATGTGCTTTGACTTGGCCAATGGAATGCTGAGTAGAAGTTAAAACATGCCGATTCTGACCCGAGGTCAGCGAGGCTTCGCACGTCTGCACTTTTCCTCCTGTCTTCCTGTTACTGCCATGAAGCTGCTGCCCCAAAATGAGACACGTGGAGCCAACCTGAACTCAGCCCAAAGCCTGGAGCCAAGCCCCATGACCCACAGTCTGAAGCAGAATCCCTGAAGCCAACCCTTGGGAAAAATAAATGCTGTTGTAAGCCAGTGAGTCTAGGGGCAGTTTGTTACACAGCACCAATGCAACAAAAGCTGACTATTACAGTGCCCAACGGCTTTGTTTAAAAAGATTCTCTCTTCACTGGGGTGCGATATCTTTACACTACAGAGCTTCCATTCACAATCATGAGGTGTATCTAGACAGGAAAAATAATTTTATGAGATGTCGGGGGACTGGCTGATCATGTCTTCACTCAGAGGGCCACAAGTGAGCTAAGTGATGGCTGTGAATGCTATGGCCATGGCCTAAGACAAAGGTAGAAGAAGGCAACGGAAAAGAAGAGAGAGAGGTAAATGAGTAGAAAGTAAAAAGACAGCAGAGCAAATGGTAGGGATGGGGACCCCCAGATCAGGGGCCTTCCAGACTTCTGGAGTAGAGGAACTAGGGCAAGGGAAGGTAAGCAGCTGTGAATCAGGAAACACAGGGCTGCCCTGCAAGCTCTTAGACTCCATCAGAGCTGGGGTGGTGGCTGGGTGGGCTGTGGAACATTCCCTTCTCCCCCTCACTTCGCCCACGCTGAGGTGTCACTGCCAGGCTACAACTGAGGACTGGAGGATTACTCAGAAGGCTTAGGTGTTAGTAAGAGCACTTCACTGGAGGTGACTAAGGCATCATCAAGCCATTCCTGCAGAATGCACAGCAAGCCCAGTGCTGAGGCCTCATTCTCCTCTTCTCCAGCTCTCTCCAGCCACTCCCCTGCCCTGGTTGGTCCACCAGTTTCGATGATTGTGCAGCACACAAATCTTCACTGTGGGAAATCCCCGGCACACATTACTCAGAGATAAGTCTCAAAAATATTTCCTTGTGAGCTTATAATCGCATCTACAAACATCTGTCACCCCATTCTACGCTCGGCAGAAGTAATTCTGGGATGTGGTGGGCCCCCAAGGCGGCTCTGGACCCTCCCAGCCCCTCTGGCCAGAGCCATCAGTGGGATTAAAATTCGTGAGTACATGTGGGGGAGCAGGACCATGGGAAACAGGAGGGAGGGGACCACCCGCTCACATGGCTGCTGTGGTTCTCTCCAGTAAAGGGCACTCACTGTGCTTCTTTTAGTTCCAATTTTAGTTTGTTTTAGTTATGATTAAATTAAGCATCATTTACACATATACCATGATTCCCCGAAAATAAGACCTAGCCGGACCATCAGCTCTCATGCGTCTTTTGGAGCAAAAATTAATATAAGACCCAGTATTTATTATATTATGTTATGTTATTATTATATTATATGCTCCAAAAAAGACGTATGAGAGCTGATGGTCCGGCTTAGATCTTATTTTCCGGGAAACACAGTAATCATGCTTTGCATTCTATCACACCTCTGCCAGCGACAAACTTTGTCCCCTTGGGAACATTGGAAAAGAAAAAGATTCTAACATCTTTTGGGGAGCATGCCCTTCTACCAACTGCCGACACTGAACATATTAGCAAACTCATCCAAATGAATATCTCTCCCACCAGAAAAAAAAAACTAAGTGTTTTGTTTTTTTTTCTAAATTGATTCTTACATGCCTAGAATCCTCAGTGAAGCCCAATATCTTAACACGCAGGTACAATAAAGTCTAATTTATCTGGCAGCCATTAGAAGGAATGGGAGTCATTCAGACAGCACACTATAGCTCCTATTAAATAACAAGTTCAAGAAAGTGTAGATACTTGATATTTATGCTGGATACACTACCATGTAAATGGAGGCCTGCTTTCAGTCAAAATGTTTCATCAGCCTAATCTCATTTAGCTGATTTTCCAAACTCTCCACTTAAAATACATTGGGCACATGAAAAAAAAAAGTTATAAATCTTTTAAAAATATTCCCCAAAGTCAAATTTCTGCTAATTAGAAAATGCTTCTCTTTCCCCTCCTCGCCGCCCAGACCTTATTTTGAATGTATGAAATTCTGTCAGGTATTGTGATACCATTCTTTACACAAAACCAAACTCTGCACATTTCTATCTAGGATCAGTCCACTTTTAAAGCCACCCCTGTTCTTACAGGGAGAGGTGCCTCTCGGCATCTGACACTTTCTCTGCTCCTCTGACTGCACCTCAGTTGTGCCGCCTGCAGTGGATGATTTCTCACCATTTCCACAGGAGCTGACCAAACACAACAGTCACAGCAGCTGGCAGACCCACTTCCAGGCCTCTCCAGAGAACAAGGCTACCCGCTATTTGCCCCAATGGATTCTCTTCCTTTGTAATTTATATCCTAGATCTTGCCACAGTGGAGGAGATCATCTAAAACATCCTGTCCAATTTGAATAATACACATGCCTCCTTTTAAAGGAGCAGGGGGGAAAATTAATAGGCTCCCCATGCTGACAAATTATTTTCATTAAAACCTATTATAGTTTCCCTTCAAGATAAACAACAAAACTGGATATAAGTTCCTCAAGGTTTATAATCCTCATATAATGATAAAATGAAATTCATAGGTAAAACACATTCCTCCCTCCACTCAAATTAATGATTAATTTTACACGTGACAGATGATGTTTTGTTGAAATGCAGCCAACAGTCACCAAAAGCTTATGGCAATGACTGAGCCAACATAGGTTCTTTCAGATAAAATGTGTTTATATTACTATATTCTCCGAAGACTCAATTCTCTCCTTGTTTGCTTATTTATTTTATTTTATTTTTTGAATGTCCATTTTATGTCAGGACACCATTTGGGTATTTTGGGACACATCAGTGAACCAAAAAGGTGAAGACCAGTGTCCTCGGGTTTACATTCCAGGCGGAGAAGACAGGTCATAAACAACAAACATATGACTATTAAATTACATAGTATGTCGGGGAAAATAGCGCTATGGAAAAATGCAACCATAGCAGGTGAAGGGGGTGGAAGCCTGGGTTACGTGAACAAGAGAAGGTCATGGCTTCTTTGAGAAGGTGAGAGTTGAGCGATTCCTTTGTTAAAAGTAATTTTCAAAATGGGTAAAACCATGGCTCTCCTATAGATAGAAAAATAAAGACATGTGAAAGGTTTAATTTTACTCATGAATCAAGGACGGCATTAGGCAGACGTTATAACAAGTCAAAAGAGAATCCGAATAACAGAGGCATTTCTAGCTCAGGAACATTGAAACGAATGCACAAGTCAGACAAAATGGGGCGAGAGAGGAGTCAACTGAACACCGTAAGACAACAGAATTTGCATACCTATTGACAAGAATTATTTTGCTAACAACAGTTATACTATATATAACTGATAGGGTTGTAAAATAGCTTCCATAAAGTCAGAATCACATCATCCAGAGTTCTCTCTAGAGTCTAGACAATGCAGTTTTTCACTGAAGCACCCTTATTTTCTACAATTTGCAGCAGGTGAGAGAGTGAACCATTTTTGTCTATTTAGAAGGCCATATAATGGGTAACAGCAGATTCTGGAGACAGACTGTTCAAATGCAAGCGCTGGCCCTGCCTGGCTTTGGGACTATGGGTAAATTACTTAACCTTTCTGCACCTCCCTATGCTCATAAATAAAATGGGGATGATGATAATAAAAGCATCTCCTATACAAGGCTGTTGTAAGGATTACATGAGTTACTAATAATGCACTTGAACTACACCTTTTGAATGCTATTCAAATGCTTACTTTTTAAGCAACAGGGAAAGATCTTCATAGAGCATGTTGTCAAGTCGTTTGGCCTTCACCTGGCCTGAAGCATCATTCAGATATTGTATCACCATGGTTCTCTTTTCATTAGGCAATGACCCCAATGCAGGCTCTGAAATCTAGGGAGACTTTCAGCTATTCAGTGACATATTGATAAGGTGACTTGGAATATGCTTTGTTTATTTTTTTACACTATCAACAAAAACAAAAGAACATTTTAGAAAATTCTTGCTGAGAGAATTCCTGGGCACATATCCTCTGACTCCTGCTTAAGAAACACTGGTTTAAAAATGCTTATTAGGGGCCGGCCCGGTGGCTCAGGCGGTTAGAGCTCCGTGCTCCTAACTCTGAAGGCTGCCGGTTCGATTTCCACATGGGCCAGTGGGCTCTCAACCACAAGGTTGCCAGTTCAATTCCTCAAGTCCCGCAAGGGATGGTGGGCTCTGCCCCCTGCAACTAAGATTGAACACGGCACCTTGAGCTGAGCTGCCTCCCGGATGGCTCAGTTGTTGGTTGGAGCACGGGCTCTCAACCACAAGGTTGCCAGTTCAATTCTTCGACTCCCGCAAGGGATGGTGGGCAGCGCCCCCTGCAACTAAAATTGAACACGGCACCTTGAGCTGAGCTGCCGCTGAGCTCCCGGATGGCTCAGTTGGTTGGAGCGTGTCTTCTCAACCACAAGGTTGCCGGTTCGACTCCCGCAAGGGATGGTGGGCTGTGCCCCCTGCAACTAGCAACGGCAACTGGACTTGGAGCTGAGCTGCGCCCTCCACAACTAAGACTGAAAGAACAACAACTTGAAGCTGAACAGAACCCTCCACAACTAAGATTGAAAGGACAACAATTTGACCATTGTTCCCCAATAAAGCCCTGTTCCCCTTCCCCAATAAAATCTTAAAAAAAAAAAAAAAAATGCTTATTAGCTTAAGGCTGTCAAGCTGTTGTGCCTCCAGCAAAGATGGCTCTTTGGTGCCCACACTTCTCTTGGGGCTAGTTCTACTCCCATCTCTCTTGTGCCCCTGGAGCAAGGAGGGGAGGCAAGTAGTAGATGAGAGCGTTGTGTCAGACAAAGTGTTCTAACACGACAACCCAAGGGACAGCTAGGACAATCCTGCTTATGACTGAAGATGGAACCCACATGGGTACATTCACTGGGCCAGTCAGGACAACAGATGCAGAGGTAAGATGGGGGGGGGGGGTGGCCTAAGAGTGAAGAATTTGGTCTCTGACACAGAGTGGGACAGACACTTAGATGGACTCTGAGTGGTTCGTTTCCACCCTGTTCTGTGTTTTCAACTCTTCCTGTTTTTAAAGAATGCAAAATACACGATTGAATTCATTCTTTAATCTGGATGAAGCCTCAAAGAGAAGGATGCTATAGACTGATGGCAATGATCACCCAGATAATTCCCTGGGGCCCTCCTCTATCTACTTGACAGCCATTAACCCACACAGCAGTCCCGTTAGGTCAAGGGTACTAACCACCAATCCCCAGAGCACACTAACTCAAGCCAGGCCCATCTCCTCTGACCACTCAGGGTCTAATCAACAACCTGCACAAAAATGAAAGCTGCTCCCTCCCCAGGGGTGGCAAACAGGAACAACAGTCATGAAACAGGGTAAAACCAGTAAAATGTGCTCACGATCCTGATGCTCAATCAGATAGTTCAAATAATCAGCACAATGGGCCGGACAGAGAAGATCAAAAGGCCATCCCATTCCTCCGGAATGGAAGTAATTTATATACACACACGTCAACACACTCATACCAGGGTTCCTTTTAGCACTTAGCATACTGTCTCACAGTGTTAGTCATTCATTAAGCTGTCTTTTCCAACTATAAGAGCCTTAGCTTTGTCTTCTCTGGACATGATGGGTATTATTTAGGAAGTCTTTGCCACATACTAAGCACTTTCCTGCATTATATTATCTCATCTAATTCCCACAACAGCCCTATGAATCAAATAGTTATTGTTCCCATTTTGCAGATGAGGCAATTGAGGCCCAACAGTGGAAGAGTAGGGGCCCTGTAGAACAGGCTACTCAGTGTTTGGCCAACATACCACTGCAAACTATTGGTCACCAGTCTATGATGACATAGGTATAGAAATCAAAAGTATACAGAGACTTCTAGTTGCAATTTGTCATTGTCACCACATGCAAGTATGGGATCAGCAGGCCCATCTGTCAGCGCAAGCTACAGACTAGGCAGTCACATGCCATAGGACCACACTAAAAACATGCAATATTCAAGGTTAGATTTTCCTTTTTTTTTTTTTTAAGGTTAGCTTTTCAACTGTGACCCAAAACTGTATAAAAACCTGGAATTCACTGATTCCATTAAAAGATGATTGAAATGTAACCACGGGTAATTTTATAGGTTAAATTGTTGGAACTGGCAACTAATGAAGGATTACAGATGAATTTTTTTAATGCAGCAATACTTGCTTCATTTTGGATGAAGCTTAAAAAATTAATATCCTGAGTTTGCTGAAATGTGTTTGAAAATCCCTTCCTCCATTCCTGTCAACATATCTCTGTGAGACTGGCTTCTCTCTGAGTGTAATTAAAACCAAACATAGAAATAGTTTCTATACGTCCTCCCCTACGAGTACCATTTTTGTTTCCAACCTAAACTTGTTAGTCAGCAGGAAGCTCACTTGCCACCTTAAAAGTGAATATTGATAAATATGGTGTTTGTTTACAATGTGCTTATGGGCATTTACTATGGGGATTCTCTATTTTACTTACAACTTTTTTGTTTGGTTACAATTACCGAAGGGCAACACCACTACTAGTAGTAACAGTGATCTTCTGTATTAATTGTCTTTACACACAATTTCAATGAATATGTAATTTTTGTACTTATTTTCCCCATTATGTTTATTTGAATTATATTTCTTGAAATACAATTTTATGCCTATTAAATGTATAATAAAAAGAAATTGCGGATTGTGTTTTAGAATCTTTTTTATTTTCCTAGTATTTTACTGTATTTCACAAAATTATCCATGATATGTTGGAAACTTTGAAAATTGGTCCCTTTCTACAGATGGCTTGAGAAGCACTGTTCTGGAATGTTGATTCTGAGTACTGACCTTTGTTTTGCTGGCTGATGTCTCCCCAGCTCTTAGATCAGAGCCCGGTCACCGTAGGCACCCAATAAACATTTGTCAAACAAATGGATGAATACAAAACGCTGAGGTCAGAGAGTGCCATGGCCTGTGCCCTTCACCACTCTGCACTACTGCCTCCCCGCCTCCCCCACCCCCCAAAGCATGGAATGTGCCTTAGGATTAACATTAGGCTAGTTGGAGAAGACTTTCTAGAGGAGTGAGCTTGAGCACAGCTTTAATCTAAAGGGTGGGTAACATTTGAAAAGTGTGAGAGGACCGAGGCAGACAGTCCCCACAGCAGGCAGGGCAGGGGTGGGGGCAGCAACGGCAAATGGCAAAGCAGGAATCAAGGGCCCTGGAATGCGACAGACCTGCAATTTATCCAGAGACAACCTCCAGCCTGAGCCTGAAGAACAGACGTCGCCCAGTAGCACGGGTTACTGTGCCCTTTCAAACTCCACCAAACCTCCAGCAGCTGCTGGCCTAACAAGGGCATTCCACCCCACGACCAGCATTGCCTTGTCATCTGGAACCTATACCCTGGGGCAGATTCACAGTGAAGCTAATGCCTCAGGGACCATTACTTTGCACAAGTCTAGGGGCCCGAGTGATTTTGTGCTTCTAATTTTGGCGCGGGGGGGGGGGGGTTATACAAAGAAGTTTCCCCCGGATTGTTTAAGCTTCAAGCCCCACAAAACCTGGACCTGCCCCTGTACGAGTCCCTTCTCGTACTGGGCTGCCTCTTTTCCTCCTAAAAGCTGCTTTCCTCTTCTTGGAGGCAGGCATTCTTTCTGTCTGCCACAAGGTGGCGCCAGACGACTTAATGTAAGATGGGGCTGCACAGAATCTTTATGCAAAGCATGAGGTTTTTGCTTCCATTCTTAGAAGTCTGAATACTCACTTCTTCCTCTTCCTATTGATGGCAACCTAACACTTGTCTTTGCATGTCCCTGAATTCATTTTTAAAATTACACTGAGGTGGGAACTGAGGGGGTAGAATTATGATCTTTGATTTTCCAAAGCTTATGTGAACTAAAGAAATCAGCCAACTTAAATAAAAAAATAGAAATGACAGAGGCCAAGGAAAGGAGAACAACTCCCGTATAAGAAATAAAGTAGGTGCTCTGTTAAGTACCTGCCTTTTGCTTGTTAAAACTTGCATGGTTAGAGAAATGAGGATGGATCTGAACACTTCATAATTGTTAAGTTCAACTCCTCTGTACTTTTCATTATATGATCAATATCCAAGAGAAAGGGCAGAACACATTTCATTATATAAAACAAACCCTGTTCTTAGGTCAAGGAATTGGAAAACAACAACTTGTATTATTTGAGGTCTATAGTAACTCAGCACAGAATAATTTCAAGTCATTAAGTAAATGAGGATAACATTTGGTAACTACGCAGCCCATTCTTGAAATCTTTATTATTTTTGTGAGGTGGAAATAAGATTATTAAAATTTATTTTCAAAAGGCATTTTAATTATTGTCAACCACTGCATTAAAAAATGCTCATCTGTGAGGTCAAGCTCATGTCCCTCAAAGGTCTTTTTATCTGTTAACAAATGTTTGTATTCTCACTCATTCTGTGACTATCTACAGATTGCCTGTTTTTTCTAAAGAGCAAGGTGAACAGGAGCAGAGAGGGAAAGTGGCCACTGCTCAGCCTACGTGTTTACCCTTTATAGTTTGCAATGTTTTGCAAATATAATTTTTCAAATAACTCTTCCATCTAAGAGGAATATTTTTCAGGGGAAATCACTGAAGCCACTGTAATAACAACATAACCATTTACTTTCTTTCTGAAACTGTGTTATCTCTGGGTAAATTAGAAACAAGTCTTGGTTCGCCGGTGACTTTTATATGAGAATTTCCTTTGGAAAAGAAAATGGATGGTTATATTAACTCCGGCTGGGAAAGTGTGTTCGAACCATTCTACTTCCTCCCACATGGCATATATTCATGCCATTTCCCATCCGACCACACTACCGCATAACCCAAAACCTCTCTTACTTCGAGATGCAAAAGTGCCTCTTCTCACTCTAGGCTGCCTCACATGGTGGGTTCCTCTTAGATCCCCAATTTGGCAACATCCCCAAACTTCCTAGCATTCCTGGTACAGAGTTTGTTCTTCCTGGGCTTGAAGAAGGAGAAGTGGTAATCAATCCACAGGGTAAATAAATAACTGGTTGTTCCAGACGCATACATCTATTTTTCTGTACCTCAAAGAAGCAAGTCAATTGGAATGAGACGGCGTATGGGAAAAACTCAGCACAGTGCCCTGTACATGATGAGCCTTCATGATAAAGCGTATGTGTTGCCTTCGTTTATGCCTCTGTGAGGCCTTCAACATGGCTTCCACAAACGGAGTTACTTAGTATGGTTAGTTATCATTTCATTAGCATCAACCAGCAATTCCAACACAGCACCTGGCAAACAATGGGCATTCAGGAATGTACAGGGAACCTCAATTTCCTCAGATTTTCATTTACCATTGAACTTAATTTCTTTACCACTGAGGTGGGGATTGTAATGTCTGTCTTCGGACTCTTCTATAATGTGTCAAAGAGCCCAAACACAGAATAATTTTATTTCTCTCTCTTTCCCTCCTCCCCCCCAGGAGAAGGAAGGACTTGTCTACTACTTCAGTGTCTCACTGCCTGGGCCTGCATCTTCCCACATCGGGGAGCCACACAAACACACAGGGAGTGTGATCTGTAGTCTTCAACATACACATTTCCATTTACTCTCTTCTCTGAAAGCATCAGACACAATTTTATTGGGTAGTTAAAGGAACACAAGCCTGCTAGATCAAAGCAGCCAACTGGTCACCCAGCCTTCCCAAAGGGAGGCTGTAGTTCATTACAGCCACTCGGTTAACCACATCCACCTCCCTCGTATATCAACATGCCCAGGAAACAGATTTAGAAGTCCTGGGCACTGCAGGGAAAATCTTCCCAGGTAACCAACTGTATTAAAAAGCAGACCATGTGTTGAAAGATGATTAGGGCTGTAAAAATCAGAGGTTCCTACAACCTGGGACAGCCCCCAGATGTCTCCCCATAGAGTCTCACATACAAGAACAGGGTCTGCTGACAATGCTGTTTCTTTAAACAGATATGTTGTTCCTTCCCAGACATTTTTGGACTAAAACCCAAACATTCACTTTCTTTGCAACTGTTTTTGTTGTCCGTGTTGTTTGTGTGTATCTTAATTCTGGCTTGAAGCACGTCACCCTTCAGTTCTCATACTTGGTTCTCATACTGAACATTCAGCTTCCTCTTCTGCAGGTTGCAGGCAGGAAACTGGAAAATGGGCCACAGGAAACCTGGCCTCCTACATCTGTCCCACTTTGTAATTGCAGCTCTGGTTTCATTTTGCCTTGTGTCAGCTCTGTTTTAACCCTCAACACCACAGCCAAACCCTGCTTTCTAAAAGAACACTGTTATTCTTATTGCCCAAGAAATCTCATTGAGACTTTCTTTTCCTCCCCAGAGTAATTAGCCCCATGAATTAAACAGGGAAAAAATACTAAACAATTCTAAGCATTTTTTTTAATTCGAAGTACTTTAATGTTAAAAAAAAAAAGCTAAGCAAATTCTCCTAACAGTAGTCATTTGAATCAAGAGTATGTAACTAAAAAATGATCCATTAGATGTGATAAAGCTACCAATAAGTCCCCAGGGAAAGTTCAAGACTATTTCATAATACTGTACACAGCAGAAGTTATTTTAGATAAATATGATTACTGTGGTCCAAGACTACCAGACAACTTCTGACTTACAAGGCTTTGAAAAACAACACAAGAAAATATGCTGTAATCATACCTCCTTACAATCGCTCTCATTCTAATACTGTCTCAAATTGTTTCTTAACGACATCACTAAGTGAAATTGTTGGTCTTACAGTATTTACAGTCAAATACCGACAATCTCATATAGACAACCTAAAGCATATAATCACCCCGAGAACCGATACACACGCACGTGTATTCACACACAATCACATCCCCATGGCAGTATCTTCCACCTGTGTTTGGTCGACGAACTCAAATTTTAAGAATCTCAAATTTTCTAGGGGAGAAACAAGATATACTCATATAAAAGATATCTAATTTCAGCAGGGTTTATAAAACCCTAAAGATAATTTATAAATCTCAAAGCAAAGAGTCTCATTCTAAAGGAAATGCTAGCTACACTGCCCCCCACCCAACAATACCTTGAGGCCATGGAATCCTCAAGAATAAGGCTTATACCCTCCCCCCAAAAATCCGTTACTTCTTTAAATAGGAGCTTTTCTTTTTTAATGCTAACATTTGATGAGCATTTATGACGTAACAGGCATTGTGCTGAGTGCTTTATACGTGCTGTCTAAGTTTACTACTCCATGAGGAAGTCGTGACTTAACAAGGTGCAATAAGATGCTCCGGCCACTGGAGTAGTATGGGCAGGGTCTTCTACCCAGGGGCTTCGGGCTACAAAGTCCCGATTCTTCATCACCACACAGAACTCCTCCAGCGCACGCTTCGTCTCACATATGCACACCTCACTGGCACTAAGAGGAAAGTCTCATTTTAACCCAAAGGGCGATACAACATTCCCACTAGGAATCCTATCACGAAATGTCCTTGTTTGTGTCTGGCTTTGCCTCATCTGTGACTCCAGTGGTTCCAACAGGTTCTGTTGTAAGCAAGAAACTTTGAACCCGGCCCACCACCATTTCGTTTTTAAACTCACTTCCCTTTTCAAAAGATCTGTATATTGGCTTAGCTATGCTCCAGTTTCACCTAACACTAAATAATCGACGCTGGCTCTTGCCTGTGAAGATAGGACATAAGGACAGGAGCTGTACCTGCGGTAACTTCACTCCCCCTCCACGGGACAGACACATGCCCCCACTCGGTATTCACACACAGGACGGCAAAATGAGAGGATGAAAGTCAAAAGTGATGTAGCCGGGCCCCAGTGAGGGGCCCAACACCTGTGCACATTCCACATAACAATGAAACGAATCATGAGAAAGACTTCACCTGTGAACAGGAACAAGCTTGGAAGCCCACTGATTCCACATGACAGTACCTACTGTGGCACCCAGCACCCAGCAGGGGCTCAAAATTTTTCCTTTGAAAACAAACACCTCTGAGGAAGCCCTGTTTCAGGTTTTCAGAAAGCAGTATTGGGATTTCACGGAGGATCACAATTTGCAAATGAAAAAATGAAAAAAAATGCTGTTTTGCCTTCAGTAAAACTTACTTAAAATCTTGCTAACTGTCCTTCAAGCTTCAGTGTAATGAGCTCCTCCATTTCTAATGGGTACTTTCCCCCAATACTGCCCTTGATTCTTGTATTTCATAGGCTTCTGAATGGAAAATCTGTTACCTAAATTTTTGTACTTTAATATTAATAAAATTTGATCCTGCGCACAAAGGAAAGAGGTCAAACATGTAAATTCTCATCACAGCCCGGGCCTTGGAAGAGTTTGGTGACCTCAGGCAGGGATGTCAACTTCTCTACATTTCAACTTCTTTATCTGTAAAACAAGGATATGGCTCACCCTATCCCCCTCTACACACGAGTGCTACCAAACTAAAAGAACTTTTACGATTAAAACTATTTTGAAAGTAAAAAAATCTAAGTTAGCTTTTAGATCAATACATTGCGCAAATGATCTCTAAAAAAGGAAGGGAATAATGCCTTCAGCTTCAATAAAGCCTCACCAGAGATATTATTAAAATCTGTGTTGTCTTAACATCAGAAAATGTTTATTTGCTTCGGTACTCTGTTAAGATAGTTTTAGGAAATTTGAAACTAAAGGAAATCTTACCTACCACTTCCACTAGAATGAAACCGTCATCTTTCAGATAAACTTGAAAGCTGTTCTGTGCTACATAATAAGTTGGTGAAAGCCAAAAGTATCTACCCAGTATTAGCAAGAACACTTTTGCATGATACAAAATGATGGTGGTTTTTCCACATCCAGAAACTGAAACATTTCCTGCCAGAGCATCCTCCAAACTCTTCTATTGTGTTGAAACTGTAAAATCTTTCTAAATCAGGACTTCCTCCTATTATGCTTTAGAGGCGTCTTTCTGGGAAGGGTAGATCCAAGGCAAAAGGTAGGAATTCCTGCAGCACCACCCAGTGGAAACATTAGAAAAAAAAGGCAAGATAAAACACGTTTAAGAAAATTCTGGTCTTAGCTCTTCTAATTAAAAATCTGGACACTGCTCTTCTTCTATCAATGGCAACCAGCTATATCTTTTGCTTCCCAACGGAGCTCTCCTTCTTCAGGGTGACCCTTAAAGGCCATCCAGGTCAATGACAGCCATCGTCACATCTGCCCTACCTCTCTCTCACACATGTGCACACTCACTGGGCCAACACCAGGGGCAGGGAGGAATGAGTTGCGGGTGAGTCAGGTGTGGGCTGGGACATGATCCCTTCCTCTCAGAAGGATCCCCAAGGGGCCCTGGGGACCGGGAAATCTGCACAGCTGTGCTCGCATCCCAGTCGCGCTGCAAGGTCGGGCATTTCCTGACAGAAAGGTAACCATCTGTGCACCTTCCCCTTCCTCTGGCCCACCTCCAACATCTGCACAGCAATTCTACCTCCCCAGTTCCACCCCGGGGAAAGGTACAGAGCCTTTCCTCCCCTCATGGCCTGTATCTCCTGTCCCCCCCCACCCCCGACCCCCTGAAACTCCCTCCAGTGTGAGCACTGCTTCTGCTCCCCTGGCGTTCCAAAGCCACACAGATCCCATAGCCTCTCCATTCGGCTGGTCTCTAGTTCATTTACTGCCTTCATCAGAACATGTCTCTCATCACCAATGACTGCTTCTCATGCATGCACGCCACATCAGACCACTAACCTGAGGAGCAAGAGGGACCCTGACCCTCTCTCCTTCTAGCTTTCCTTCACAGAAAGCCCTGGCAGTGGCCGGCAGAGGGAGAGAAGCCATATCTTCCCAGAGAAACTGGGAACTCTCTTGTCATCCATCAAACTTAAAATAAAAGTACCATTTCCTACATAATTTCTGAATGGTTAAGTCACTAAAGAAAACTGTCCCCCAACATCAGCCTTCCTGGAAAACTCATCTTTCCCTCTTTCTGGAATAAGTTCACTGAAACCATTTTATTTATCTTTTTTAAATAGCATATAGATATACAAAATGATACCAGTTAGCTGATCTTGACATCGTTTTGACATATATGATCAGTGTTAAAACTTTACAATGTAGCATATTTGAACTGCTAATTTACAAATAGCTAATAGCATTATATTTCCTGTTTTCTTTTCTTTGTCTGAAATTTTACGTGTGCCAAAATATGTTGGTTCCTGGTAATGTCGAGATTTAGCTGGATAATATAGACATTAACTAATCTTTGGGTTCTACCATATATAGCATTCTTGCAAAAATAGTTATGAGTTTTGGGTATCAGTGACATCCTGAGAGCTTTTTCAGAAGTACCAAGAGCGACTTTACAGGGGTGGTTACCTAACAAAGAACTGGACTCTTGCAAGGTTCTAGACTCTGGTCTCTCCAGCTTTACTGCTTTTCTTTGGTGCTCTTCTCAGCAACACTCTTATATGGTTTAGGAAATGCAAATTCTAGGTATAAACATGTATACATAAATCTGGTGTGATAATATATTCACTTTGGAAGGGATCTATAAAAAAACAGTGACTCTGCAGTCTTCAAAATATCATCACCTGCTCATGTGGTGGACATCTGTGAGAGATTCCAGCTGCATCTAAAGTCAAGAAGGTAGTCACTACTCCTTTTATAGCTTTCCTCTCTCCACATGCATATGTTTCTCTTACATTCTTGTACCTGGATATCAAGTCTAGCTACATGTGATGATCATAGTGCCAAATGCCGAGTTTCTTTTAAATGTAAACAACTTCTAATAAAGTCCTTTTTAACAGGAAGCAAAAGAATAAGGGCGTTGAGGTAAAATGGCAAGCAAAAGGCATCCCATTTTTCACTGACTGTCTCTTTAAAATCAAGCCTGACTTATAGGCAAACTCCACTAAGGGGAACACATTTAAAATGTCTTGGTGTTCCTGTGGAGTACAGTTATTCCTAAGAAAACTGCTGCAAAAGTAGACAGTGAATGATCTCAAAACTAAATAATCTTTTCCCAATGCCTCACACTTAAAACCTATTTTTTTTATCAACCCCCAAAATGCACTGAATAAATGAATAAAATGACAAAACAGTCATCTAGTGGAAGATCGACGGTTCATTCATTTGGGTCAGGAAGATGCTGTGCACACCTGTTTCCTTCAAGAAGCCACCAAAAGCATTCTACGCCAAGAGAATAGCTGTTGGCGGCATTAGCATCAAATGTTGGACACGCGGCCCACACTGTCCTCGTGGCCTTGAATCTCCATGGAATCTACCACCCACTACCCTGGCTCAGCCCTGTTCCAACAGTCACATACAACTTTTTACTCTACGTACTCGTCCAATAACTGTTCAACATGATTGTATTCACAGCACAAATTACAGCCAGGTCTGCTTTAGATGAGCTTTCCTCCCTTGCTAAAGAAAGTCATACTATATTCTAATCATCTGGTGCATGTATGATCTTCTAAGTCAAGGTCTTAAAGTTTCTATTTTCCTAAAGACAAATTAGTAGGTGTTAATATTTGGGTTAAAAAAAAAAATATTTGGGTTAAAAAAAAAAAAAAGCAAAGGATGTGGCAAAGCCTGGAGGGGGAGGCTGTTGTTGTGGTTCAGCTCTGATTCGAATCAAAGCAGGGCAACACTCATATTTTGTGAGCAGGGACTCCAGGCTTTTGAGAACCCCAGTACACTTGGATCACTTTGTGTGACTCAAGACATCTAACAGCACATACTTTGGGAATGAATGTAATTCACTTTCAGACATTTTTAACACTCTTCAAAATTACTCACCTTATCCAAGTCTAAATAGATGCAGAATTGAGAATTAGTGCTAAAATGCCTCAATAGGTGCAATAGGCAACATCAAGGAAGGTCGAGTGCTACTGACTGACACTTCTGGTTTTACCTCCACTCTCAAAGACGGAGTCAGCCCATTCACAGGCCCGTCCACCCTCCACTAGCCGCTCAGCACAGATGTGATGATATCTCTCTGCCTGGGGTTTAATCAGTTCCAACCCGGACCCAGAATGTCACTTGGAGAATTTGGAGATGTTTGTTCTACAATGCTTTTTAAAAAAAAACAGCAATGCTCTACCATCCAACACCCTCTGGTCTAAATGATCAGTATCTGAGACTTGGAAAACAGGCAGGGGCACTAGCAGAAATCGTTTCCCTACCAACACTCACGAACTCTAGATTCCAGGGGATTTCAAAATGCAAGACCATACAAGAAGATTGAGGCGCCGTCTCTCCAGACAGTCTTCCAAATAATGTTACATGTTTTGGTCCACTCTTGAACGTTATCAGGGCTTGCTGAAATTATCAGGAATCTCAGCTTTCTCTTCTCCTGAAAATTATATTTAAAAAATCCAAGTTCTCTCCTGAGTTCTCACAGTGAAACAATGATTCTTTGGAGGTGGAGAAGTTTAGCTAACATTCTTTTATGCTCCCATCCTCTGTACAGAGTTAGGGCTGGAGTCCTACAAGAGAAGAGTGACTCTACAGAGAAGGAGTAAAAACTGGGGTCACATCTTATCCCACTTTCTTAGCCTCAGACATACCCGTGGGAACCTACATGTATGGAGGCACACCCAGATACACACACACATACACCCTCCTCACCGGCTGCCAATGTTTCTCTCTCTTTCAAATGAACTCCACCACAGCTTACATTTTTGGCTCGAAAGGCAAACTTTCCAAACTACATAAGGAGATAGTGGGGAAGTGACATTTCCAGTTCACCGAATATTAACCAGAGAAGTGCTCTTCTTAACTGTTAGTGTTAGGAAATTGTTCTAACATCTACATGCCCCCTTCTCTTGCTTCCGAGAAGGATGCTCTCCTGAGGATGGTGAGAACTTACAGGTGCAGATAGTGTGAGAGAATTCCTGCAGTTACCCTGGAACACATCCTGGAATAAATTCCAGGGCTTGTTTTGTTGTTTTAATCTCTCTCTTCTGACAATTAAGTGCAGGAGAAAAATCTCCTTACTCATACATTCTGGTTCGTCAAGATTCGATTATCAACCTGCCCCCTGGCAAAACCCAGCTGAAATTAACAGCAGATCTGGGCCTCCTTTTCCAAAAAACAATTTAGGTACTTAGCCATTCATCTTTTCATAATCACACAAGCAAGGATAGTCTTTTATTATTTTAAAACTCAATCAGAAATGTTCTTCATTAATTACAAAAAGTTACACACAGAAGCTATATACACAAGTGTTAGTATAAGTAGGACTTTTAACAGTGAATATTATGGAACTCAGCCCAAGGGAACTATAAAAACTTTATAAAAAGGTCTAATGATTGCTGTAAAATTATTAATTTTAATGTGGAAAGAACTTTACAATGAGATTCTTCCAAGCTGTACTATCCTATGAATTACTTAATTATTAACCAACCATTCTTAGTGTAACACTGATTTCAACAATAGGGCTCAAGTTTGTCCTCTTGGATATTTAACAAACTAACCTGATTTCTGTACATCTACTTCTACTATAAGTCTGGATATAAACTCTGGAAAACGGTATGTTCTCTACAGAGGATCTTCTTGGCTGTCTTTATTTATGGGTTAACCAAGAGATATGCCTGTTATTAATCCAAATAATTTACTGTCTAGGAAAGACTTGGATTTATGCATGTCAACAAAGTGCTTTGTCAAGTCCAATAGCAAACCGGGCAGAGGGGCAGGCTATACTGACAAGTTTCCCCCACTTCAGATTGTTTTTAATTCAATGAGTGCCAGGCTTTGTATAAAGTGCTGGGATAAATACAACGATGAGAAAAACAGATACAGGCCCAAAGGGGGCTTACAGACTGATATGCACGACAGATGGGAAACACATCATGACACATACATGCACAGGTATCTCTCACTATCTGAATCTAATGGATTCAAGGGTTTGGACAGTGAGGGACAATAAGGGATATCATGCTATCAAATCTACCTGGTTCCCGAGTTTTGGAGAAAGAGTATTAATGAATAATAAGGGACATCAGCTCTATCTCTAGAAATCTGTATCTGAAACTGTTCAGTACCTGTGTTTGGATGGTAAGAATTTGGAGAGGGAGAATTCAGGTAATGAGGAAACATACAAATAAGCCTATGACAAGGGCTCTGAAGACCCAGGACAGATGACGGTGGGCTAGCTAGTCTGGGGGACCCACCCACAAAGGCTTCCTCAGGGAAGAGATGGTTGACCTGAGACCTGTAGGATGACTACAAATTGGCTAGGCAAAGCAGAGTGAGGAAAATTGATGGGAGTAGGGGGTGGAGGAAGGAATTTCTAGGAGAGAGGACAGCATTGGGGAATGTCCAGTGGTCAAAGGGCACATTACACATTTGAGGAACTGAGAAAAGACCCATGTGGCTGGCCCCAATCACAGTTTGCAGCTCACGTTAAGGTCTATACCCTCGCTGAAGCCACTGAGAGATTTTAAGCAGAGGAGTGACATGGTCAGCTCTGAGTTTAAAGGACTGCTCTAGGAGAAGGGAATTGGAGGGGCCAGAGGGAACGTGGGACCTGTGAGATACTGCAGTCAAGGATGGAGATGGTTTTCAAAGACTATTGGAAGGAATGAGTAGGGACTTAACCTGGTGATGAAAACCTTATCTAGGCCTACTCAGCACTCAACCCAGAGGCAGTCATTCGTGTCCCCAAGAATGAGGCAGTTGTAGATCATTAGAAATAAGTGATGCTTGTCACAAACCTTAAAAAAGTTACAAAAAGCAAGCACAGCAGCTAATACTGACATTCCCTCAGCCATTCCTTACTCAATAGGGGCCCAAATGGGACCCAAGGGGAAATGCATGGGGAACCCCTTTTCCCACCACAAAACAGTTTGTTTAAATTGCTGTATATGTCTAAAAGTCAGCTGTTTGGGGATGACAGCAAAATTTACATTACACTTTCAAATTTTTTACTCCAAAAAAAGTAGTACAATAGAACTTTTGCCTTGAAAGCCTTTCTAATTCCCATTAACCTCCAGTCAGGGAAACTGAGGTCGGGAAGATTAAGTGATATCCTCTCAACACACTTAGTTTTAAGGGAATCTACTTTTTCCTGCAGCATATATATTACTTTTGTTTAGCTTAAGTGATATTAAATAATGCAGAAGGGACTTTTCCTCTTATTGTATGAGAAAATCCATACATTCTCATGATTTTTAACCATGCAGATTAAATAAAAATACTGCGTTACTTTACCAAGGTGTTCTGGGGTTTAATAACCTCCATGGTAGAATCATGAATTGCCATAATATAATTAAGAAAAGAAAAAACAGCCAGAGAATGTTTTGGGGTGATGGAAAAAGTCTCTGCTTGGAGGGAAGGGATAGGGGTTACACAGGTATATACATTAACGTTCAAAATTTGTGCATTTTCATGTATGTAAATTATACCACGACTTCTAAAAAAGGACCAATGGTCTCAGATTCCTTACTCTATTGCTTGCAGTAAAAGACCTCTAACCTCATCCGTCTAAGGGAAAGCATCAGAGAAGTGTGTTTTATACCTAGCCCATCACGCCCAGATTTATGCATGGAAAATTAAGAATTGTTCTTAGATATGTTAGCTTTAAAAATACTTATAATATCTGCTTTAGAACCTTTTTCAGAGCATGTGTGTGATTAAATTCATTTTAGTGCAATTCTAATTAGAATACATTAGCATAACCATCATCTTAATTTATTTAATATACAAATAAATTTCACAGCCAAATTATAAAATAATACCATTCAATTCTTAGAATAATAATTCCTTTCCAGGAAATGTAAATTAAAACACACAGTCAATGAGCTAATTCCTAGTGGCAATTCCAACCAAATTCCAATCTATTGAAATGGCCAGTTCAAAGTATATTTTTAAACTGTTGACATATATGTAAGTTTCCAGTAATGGATGAAAGGCCATTTTTATTTTGCTTGTGGATAGCAGTATGGGGAGTCAAATTTCTGCACAGGATGATTACTTAAAAAACTGAATGATCTACCATTTTTGAAGGCCTTTACGATTTGTTAGCAGAAAGTTACACGCACACGTGCTGACAATTCAATTTACTGGGGCAGCACTAGAGGTAGCAAAACCAGAGTTTTCATGATCTCACCGCCATGGTTTCAACCCAAAAGCTGCATGATTGTGATTCAAACTGGCCATAGGCAAGAGCAACATTGAGCTGAAAATCCATTTAAAACACCAATTTCAAAGTCTGAAAACTCTACTGATATAAAATGAAACAGTATTAAGGAAGAGTTCTCAAAGGGTGCAAGAGGCACCTTCTTCTGAGTTAGATATACAAGTTCAAGGTGTATTTTCGGTTTAACCTAGTTTCTCTTCTTTCATCATTGAACATTCTATTTTGATGTGTAGTGCCCTGGACTTCCTGTTACTACATCTTGATATTCTCCTGCAAATCATGACTCATTCTTAAATCATAGAGAAACTCATCAAAATCCCAAATTTCACACCACATGAGTTCGGTCTTTCAAGAGGGCAGCATTCTTAGAACATTACTTGGAGCCACAGAGACAAAAACACTGAACAAGTCCATGTAGAAATTGTGTCAATCTACTGTTGAGTCAACACATTTATTAGATCAATAAATACAAGCTCTATGTGTGGTAATTTTGGTCATTGTACTAGTTATTAAAATGTGTTACATGATATGTTAAGTGGAAATTAAGTTGCAAAACAGGAAGTAGAGTGTGATTTCAATTAAAAATGTGAGGCATGTGCATGCGCGTCTGTATGTATACACACACACAAGTGTTTTAAAAAAACAGAAAAATAGACACCAAAATGTTAACAGTGCCATTATGGGAAATGTTTATTTTTTTTTTCTCTGTGGTTGTCTGAGTCTTCCTGAGGTAATTCACATTAATATTTTTATAACAGAGAAAAACCAACTACCCTTTAGAAAATTTTGTCATGCTCGTGTGATCTCCAATGTGTTATAATCAATCTACGAAGGCAAAGAGGAATTATGGATAACTAGGACATCAAAAACTCTTGTCTGAAACATGCAGAAAAATCTGACTGGAGTGGGGTCCTTCATTCAAATGACCTGGGCCGCTCACGTGTATGTGTAGGTTCAGGCCCTAAAGAAGGGGCAGAAGCCAACTGCCTGCAGCCAGGGCACAGCCTGAACGGACAGAGAACCAATTTCTTTTAAAGTTTAATGAGGAACCCCAGGTCTGGGAAACATAGAGATGGCTGGATCATTCCCTAGGGCTGCAAAGGAGCAAAGCCATTAATTAGTAAGCAGTAACTCACCGTCAGTGAGAAAAGACTCTACTCCAGGAAGTCAAATCATTGGGTAAGTTTAAGTGCTTTGGGTTTGTCAACTGGAAATGCTTTGCAACGATATTGGTTTTTGAATCAGACAGATATGTAACTATAATTAGGTAGCACAGAACGCACAAAATCCAATATCTGACAGCTAACTAACAAAGGAATATTTTAATTTATATGCACTGCCTGGAAGTCCTTTAAAACCAATTTCAGGAAAGATTCAAGTTCCAAAAAGTTATTACAAATATAAGTTTCAATACATGATCTCAGAGTTACATTTACTGTATACTAGAAGTTTTGAATTATTATTATTTTTTTAAATAAGAAAAAGAGGAGGTCTTTAGTAAAATGTTTAGGAAACTTCAAACGGGGCTAAAAAAAAAAATCACTGCTCTCCCCTACCTGGGCTATTGCTATTCTATCTAAAAAGCATTAGTACCAAGTGAGTGAGGTTCAGAGATGGTCTACTTCAGCTCACAAAGGTACACCATCACAATGGCATCATTTAAATATGCTATTGGACATTACAGACCAAAAAGAGAGAAATGGAGAAAAAAATTAATGCATACTGTATTATACATGTGGCAGAAACGTGTAACTGATAATAACTTTTAAATGTCCTATTCATTGAATGAATGCAGGTAAAGGAGTTATCATCATTAATGTAAACAAGAGTTGCTCAATCTGGGCACTACTGATTTTGGGGGCTAGAAAATTATTTGTGGGGGGGGGCAGTCCTATGCAATGTTGGATGGGTAGCAGCATCCCTGACCTCTACCCAATGGCATCCCCTCTGGTTATGACAACCAAAATGTCTCCAGACACTGTCAAACACCCCCTGAGAGGTAAAATTACTCCCAGGTAAGAAATAGCCAAATAACAACTTACTAGAATGAAGACTTCTAATTACCTCCTTTTTATTTTGAAGGAAATGTAGTCTTGAGAGAACATTTACAACCTCCCTCCTTAAGGAATGCTCATGCAGAATGCTGTTAGTTTGCAAAGCTTTTTTTCTTATTTATTGTAAGTTCTATGATCCTACTCACAGCTTTCAATGCAGTAATTTATTGAGCATCTACTCTGTGCCAGGCACAGTGGTAGGGACATCCCGTACTCATGTCCACTGACTCACACCCTGGTAGGGCTGGTTGGGCTGTTTTCAGGACACTTATTGCCACCATAAAGAAACACCAACAGCTCACAAACCCTCAAGAGAGAAGCATGTCCTTGTCAATAAAGGAGCCCTACAGTTGCAATCAGGTTCCTTCAAATTCTTTACCATTTTTATCAACTATATATTTCCATCATTTAAAGGTTTAAAAAAAAAAAAAAAAAAAGCCAGATGATCCTTACTGTATTTGGCACAGAAAGACCAGCAGGGGTTTTTGCAGGCAGGATCATTACTGGAAACTCTAAAAACACTTATGGACAGTATTCTTAACTGTCTGACCCACGTGCCCGAACACAATTTGTAATTTTATAATCCCCATAAATTGAAACTCATAACTGACCTTTCCCAAATAAATGTGTGTCACGGAGAGAGAAAACGGAGAGAGATCAGAGGGTATTTTGTTTGGCAAGAAGGCAATGAGGCTCAGAAATCGATTTGAGCTCATTAAATAGATGCCTGGAACATGCTTGGCTTCTCATCGCTCCAGCTCCCCCCCCCCCCCAACAAAGACTGAAGCACAGACGCCAGAGGATGGGTGTGTTGAGCTGCTTGGGCAATAGAAACTTCACACACACACACACAACTGGGAAAGAAAAACCTGTAAGTCCGAAATCCAAAATGGCCAAAGTGACTTCAAAGTTTTCAAGACGCTACCCTGAAAAGGTTCGTTCGTCTGGCGACTGCACCTCGAAGTAAATAAAGCCGTAACTTTTCTCCCTCTCCGGCTCAGTGCTCGCCCGGCTGACAGTGGCTGCACAAAACCCCTCCTGTGCCGAGCAGCGGAAACTCCTAATGAGATTAGTTGGTGTGTGTGCAGACATTACTTAGCAATGACTAAAGGGGCTCTCTCTTCCTGCAGCAGCCAGTGGAAAATTCAGGGAACTTTTTCCCCCTGCAGCAGCAGAATCCCTTTAACCCTCTCCCCAGCCAACTCCAAAAACAACTCAGCCTCCCCCAGCCCCCCTCTCCCAGATGGGGTGATGGGGGGAGTTAAAGACTGGCCAGAGGCTCCAAAAGCGGGAGGGGGCCGGAGGGGAAGGGGCGGGGGACCCCTCCAACACTACAAAGGAAACTGTAAAAGGCACAAATACATAAACCTGAGAAGGAGCAAACCACAGTTTCTTTGTGAGCTCCTCTAGTGAGTCATTTTCAAGATGCTGTCTGCTGCCAGTTTCAAAGCGGAAGCGCATGGCAATTAGTCTTGCAGTTTCCAGACAAGCCAGAAACTCTCCCGACACTCGTTTTATTTTTTTTTTCCAAAAAAGCCCCTTTTGCAGTTTCTGAAATAACATTTCTTGTTCCCACCCCCACCCGCCGCCTAACTGCAGCTTGTCCTCAGGATGATTCAGTTCAGAAAACATAACAAAACCGAGACCTTTTTTTTTTAACCCTCCAAAAATTTAATTTTCCCCCTCCCCAAAAAGTTACAGTAGCATTACAGGCCAACACTCCGTTGGAAGCTGAAGAGCCCCTTCCTAAAGAGCTGGGAGCGCCAACACCATCTCCTGCCGGGTCCTTCTCCAAAACCGTGTCCAGCAAAGACTCCGCTGGCTTTTAAAGGTCCGGCTGGGCGTGCGCCTGGGGCAGTGACCCGTATGGGGGTCACCTGCCGAGCGAGTGGACGCAGCCCCCAGTCCCGGGTCTTCGCTCTACACGCCCTCCGCCGCCCTCTCCAACCCCATGTCCCTCCCAGAATCCGAGCATCGGTGCCCACTGCCACCCCGAGGGGAGCCCCAAATGGCAGGTCAGCGGTGGTCCAGCCTCCAGCCACGCAGCCTGCTCCAGTCACCGTTCTTCCCAGGGACCCCAAGTCTCACCGTCCCCCACTCCCCACGCGCGCCCCTCCTCTGGACTTGCAGCGAAGCCCCAGGTTGGGGTGCTGCCAGCACAGGGTCGCCGCAGCCCCCAGCCCGGCGCGCAGACGGACAAGAAGCTCCCGCTGGGTGGGCGGCGGCGCGGGCGCAGGAGCATCACAGCTGTGCCCCCTCCCCACTGCCGCCCCCAACCCAGGCCCGCAGCCCATCCCGCGGCGCCCACCGCCCCACCCCCACCAAGCCAAAGAAAAGAAAGAAAAATAACACCCCCGACGAAACTTTGCAACTGTCCCAGCAACAGGCAGAAGCCTTGCTACCTACCCAGATGTGGGGGAGCTTTCAAGATTCTTCTTCGGGGGAATTTCTAGGAGGAACCGGGCGAAAGCCCCCGACTTTCCATGCTGACAGGCTTCTGCAGACGGTCTGTTGCTCTTGTAATGAGATCCTGATTTTTTCCCCCTTTTTTTCTTTCTCTCGCTCCTCTTTTTTTTTTTTTTTTTTTTTTTCCCTCTGGTGTGTGTGAGAGCAGGAAGTTGGAGCAGTCAGGCCGAGCCGGCTCACTTCCTTTACTGCATTATTCCCCAGGCGGTGTGCAGTCTGTGTAAACAGGCTTTTCCGCCCCGCGCCGCGCTCCTCCGCCGCGGCTGTGCGCCGGGGCTGGACGCCCAGGTCCGCGCATACTCCGCCGCCTCGGCCCCGCGCGCTCGCCTGCACCGCGCCGCGCGCCCCCGCGCCCCCCGCCCGCTGCGCGCCCCGCTTCCTGCTCGGCCACCCCAGGGGAGGAGCCACCAGACCCTATGCTACTCCAAGCGGCCGCAGCCCCTCCCACGGGGGGGCGGGGGTGCAACTCGGCCCAAAACCCAGAGGAGCCACCCTCGACGCGCAGGGGGATAACCCCGGGTTTCGGCGGAACTTGGGATCCCTCGTCTCTCCCCGGGGGTCCCTGCGCTGGGAGACCGCGCTGGGCACTGCAGTAGGGTCAAGCCCTGCCCAGTTGGCTTAGGTGGGGAGGCACGAAGTGGGGAGGCCGCTGGACTGGCTGTGTTCTGTCCGTTGGGATGGAAGCGCTGTGGTGCAGGGGGCCCACGGGAGTGGGGTTCAGGGTTTGGGTGCTTTGGCCAAAGGGCTGCTTTGACAGTGGGTGGGGGCGTGATTGTTTAGGTTTACTTAGGAGAAGATGTTGGAAGTACAGAAAAGGAGGCACGGTTTCTGTCGGGATGGACACAGTTCCTGTCTGGGATTAAAAAAAAAAAAAAGTCAGCCCTTAGAGTAGGGGGCCCACTTTGGGGAAAAGGATGAGACACCATTAACTGGAAGCAGGGATTCTCCAGGAAGAGACCTTTCAGGCCGTTCACTATGGCCTGCGACAAGTCCACCCTTTCCTGCCCGCTAAGGAGCTCCGGAGGGAAATGAGAGGCGACCACGGGGCCGAGTGATTGAGGCTTTAGAGGGAGGCACTGTGGTTTCAAAACTGGACTCCACGCCGCAATACCCTTCAGGGACAGCCCACCTCAGAGAGCTCAGCTCAGGCCAGGCTCTGACAGGCGAACTTGTCCACTGCCCTGAGGCTGAGAGAAGGGAAGAGGATGCCCCTAGAAGAGTCCTTCACCCCCGCCCTGTGCTCCAACCCCAAGAGCTTACCTTCCAGAGCCCTTCATTTCCATGCCTTCACTCCTTAGCAGCGCAGGCCGTGTTTCTTAAACTTGGCATGCACCAGTATCACGTGGGGGGCTTGTTAAACCACTGGATGCCTGGCCTCAACCACCTGAGTTCCAGATTCAGTAGGTGTGGGGACGATTTCAGCCCTGGCTAATGTGTGAATTACCTGGGGAGGTTTTGAAGACTATCATCTCCATACACAACCCAAACCAATTAAGTCAAGATTCCCTGGGGGCAGGGCAAGAACCCTTTCTAAAGGACCTCATTTTAAGACTTCTTCCACTTGTTTATCTTTGAAATCTTTCCGAAAGATTATTTGTTTACTAACTGTGGACCTCTAAAGGGCAGGGCTGTGTTTTGTGTTTAGTTAGTACCAGCCCCTCACCCACCAAGCGCCTGTCACAGCACCTGACTCAAAAGACAGTCCAGTCCCCAGCATTTGCTTTTCAGGCTGGTGTAGGCAGTTAGTTCCCTGAGAGGTGGAACAAGACCCACCAGACCTGTGAGAAGGATGGGAAAACACGAGGTGTAGCGGGTGGGGCAAGGTAGGAGAGTAGAGCAGAAGGTAGGGAAAGAGGGCTGTTTATCAACCCCTGATTTTCCACAGCTAATTTTCCACGTTAGGGATTATCCTTTTAATCCCTAGTGGGTTTCTCCTGTCATTCAGCAGAGCTCACTCTGTGTCCCTGTATGATCCAGCTAGCTGTGGACTAGGAGAACGTTAACTTTTTATCAGGGAAAAAAAATCTCATACACACAATAACATGTTGCTTTATTTTTAAAAGTACATGACAAAGCCAAGGATAAGTGTATTTTAAAATAGTGGCTTTTATGCTTTTTATTGTTTTTTTTCTTTTTTTCACGACAAATCTTTGTAGAATCTTAATGTGTAAGAGAGAAAAGGTATATGTGTTTTCATCAGGCTGTTTAATTGTTTTGAAGAAATGCCTTCTTGTCTAAAGCACTTCTGCAACACTTAAGGGTGGCCCTAGCATTTCCCAGACCAAATGAAGACCTCTTAAGTTTTCCTGGTGTTTTACACTGTCCACACCTCTACTCCCAGTTCTTCATATGAATGAGCAATTCAGAGCTGACTCATGGCATAGAAATAACTTTTACTTTTAGGTGTTGGCAGCTTCTGTCCCTTGCATTCTAAGGGAAAACTGCTGTCTTAGCTTGAGCTGCTATAACAAATACCATAGACTGGGCAGCTTAAACAACAGACATTTATTTCTTACAGTTCTGGAGGCTGGGAAGTGGAAGATCAAGGTGTCAATAGATTTGGTTCTTGGTAGGGAACCTCTTCCTGGCTTGTAGATGGTCACCTCTCATGGTGTCCCCACATGGCCTTTCCTCAGTAGACACAGGTGGGTGGAGAGAGACGAAGCAAGCTCTCTAGTGTCACTTCTTATAAAGGGCACTAATCCCATCAAGGGAGCACCTCCCTTATCTACATCAAATTACCTCCCAAAGTCCCCATCTCCCAATACCGTCACATTGGGGGTTAGGGCTTCAATGTGAATTTTTGGGGAGACACAAACGTTGTCCATAATAACTGCTATTTGTTTTCTGTGCTTTTATTTCCCACTATCCATATGCAGCCAAGAGGCATGGCATTTAGGATTGTATGATCCACACTCTTGTTTCTATGCTTTTGTTGTAAAACAGAAAGGAGTTAGGAACATATGGGTTATGAGTAAGATTTCTTCTGGAGCCCTTTATAGCAGGTAATAGGGACTAGCATCATTCATTTCTGCTGATCAAGAGACAGTGAGGCTCTCTCAGCTTTGATAAGAACAGCAGAGATCTTTCCAGAGATTGGAGTTAGTGCAATGTGATAGAGGATGCTCGGAACAGGGTGGAGGATGGTCAGCCCAACTAAACCCTATGGATGAAGAGCGGTGGAGGGCTGGGTCTCCAGAAGAAAATCCAACCCCTGGTTCCAAAAGAAGGAGTATATTAGTGAGCTTTGGCTGGAATAATACTATGTAAGACACATCCCCTAACCCTCAGCGGTTTACAACAACAAATGGGTCTGGATTGGCTGAATTCAAGTCTGCTTCACACATTTTCTCATTCACGGACTCAGGCTGAAGGAACAGACTCGACTTGGCGCAGGTAGTTCTCTAGGAAGGCAGGAACTCAAGAGAAGGGAGAGGAAACACATGATGCCTCTTAAAACCTCTGCTTAGGACTAGCACACTCTCAATTTGACTCACAGTCCATTGGGGACAGCAGTTATATGACATATTCTAAAGTCAATGGGACAGGGAGAAGGACAGGGAGGGGAGGGAGACTTCTGAACAAGTAATACAAGAGAAAATAGCTGCTGGGTATACAAAACACATCTCTCAGTTCCCTCATGATTTAACATTCCACAGTGTACAACAAAATGGGATGCTGTGAAAGCTTAAAAATATATAGATGGTTGAGGAAGCATGATTAAACAGGGCAAGGAGAAAAATGAATTTTAGAATATATCAAACTAAAATACTCTAGAATACAGCAAAACAAATAATATATGAAACTTAGGAATTGATTATATTAAACTTATGAACTGATGAGTTTTAGTAGAAATTCTAAAGTAGTTTGCCATCATTACTTTGAGGAGTGCCTCAATATTAGGGGGATATGGGTAGGTGCTAGGAATGGATAGTCAAAGCCTGATGGGAAGGCAGGCCACTCAGTTGGAAAGTATACATTTGGAGTCAAAAATTTTGAAATCCAGTCCTGTACTGACTTGTTCTAGTTATGTGACCTTGACTAAGTATTTCACCCTCTCTGAGCCTGAGTGAGCATCAGTTTTTACTGATTTTTACAGTTAATGCCAATTTTATATTAAAACAACATGTTATGGACTAGGATTCAAAACTTCCATGAACTTCTTTTGAAAGAGTATTTAAAAGAAATTTATAGACTTGCAGGCAGACCCCTATGGGAGTCTGCATCCTCCCTTTTGTGTTGTTAGAGGTTTTTCAGTGGGGACATTTGAGAAGCATTGATTTGGACCATCTCTTTTTGCCCTCCCACTGGCCATCCCTATGCCAAGGATGGCAAACTATAGCCCACAGGGCTGGTCACCTGTTTCTGTATGACTTTTGAGTGAATAATTGATTTTTGTGTGTGTGTGATAAAAACATAACATGAAATTTACCATCTTAATCGTTTTTAAGTAGTATACAGTACAGTAACATGTTAAATATATGCACATTGATTTTGTGCAACTGATCTGTAGAACTTTTCCATATTATAAAACTGAAATTCTATACCAATTAAACACAACTCCCATTCGCCCTTACCCCAGCCCCTGGCAACCACCATTGTACTTCCTGTTTCTAAGAATTTGACTGGCTCGTTTCACTTAACACAATGTCCTCAAGGTTCAGCCATGTTGTATCATGTGACTGGATTTCCTTCCTTTTCAAGGCTGAATGATATTCCATTGTATGGATATACCCCATTTTTTTAACCATTCATCTGTTGGTGGACATCTGGGTTGCTACCACCTCTTCGTTATTGCAAACAATAAGAATTTACGTTTTTAAATGGTTAAAAACAAATCAAAGGAAGAATAATATTTTGTAACATGTAAAAATTACATGAAATTCAACGGTCAGTGTTCATAAATAAACCTTTATTGACGTACAGCCACGCTTGCTGTCTTAGGCATTGTCTAACGTGGCTTTTGCACAATAAGGGTTGAATCGTTGTGACAGAGACCGTGTGGTCCTATAAAGCTGAAAATACTGACTGTTTGGCTCTTTACAGGAAAAGTATGTCAACCCCTGGCATAGACCATCTGAGACAAATGAAATTCTGCCCTGCTTTTTGCTGTGGTTTAAACTGCATTTTCTTTCTTATTCCAGAGAAGGCCCTTCTTTGCCATATTGGGTAAAAACCTCAGTGTCTTTAACAAACTTCACATCCAGGACCTTTATCTTCAAAGGCAATCAAGTCATCATGCATCATTTAATTCCTCTCATTTGGTTTTCCAGTGAGGTGGAGAATAGCTGGCTTGAACTGTCCCAGCCCCTGAGACAGCCTTTCAAGTCTTTGTCTGGTGTCTGGACAGACCTGAGCCTTTGTTTCTGACAGTTCCCAGCCCTGGTGACATATCAGAACCACACCTACCAGGGCCTCACCCTGAAATTCTGAGGTTGACTCCAGGAATCTGTATTTCTCCAAAGCTCCACACAGATGACCTCTCTCCTCAGGAAACCCTTGTAAATGTCTTACTCATCCTTTAGACTCAGCTCAAACCCCACTTCCTCCAAGAAGTGTTCCAAGAGCCACCAGATGAAGTAGACGGCCCATTTCTCCTGTACCCTCACAGCATAGTGTTTGAACCTTATGGCTTAGCATTGTTTATTATATATGACTGTCATTCCCCCATGCATCCCCTATCTATATCCCTAATGCCTGACAAAAAAAGGAAAGAATGAAAATGTTTTGTTGAATCAATCGATTCTTCAATAATAAAAGGAATGATGTATAGTAAAGTTTTGTAAATGATGTTGTACAGTAGTAACTGAGACATGTGAACAATTACCAGAAGGGAGAATAATCAATGACATTTGGAAGAAATTAAAATTGATTCCAGTGAAGAAATACAAAGTGGCAGTTACAAAATAGTCACGGGGATGTAAAGTACGGCATAGAGAATATAGTCAGTAATATTGTAATAAGTATGTATGGTGCCAGGGGGTACTAGACTTATTGGGGGATCACTTTGTAAGTTGATATTACTTTGTATATAAATGTCTAACCACTATACTGTACACCTGAAACTAATATAATATTGCATGTCAACTGTAACTAAAAAAAATGCCAAACTTCAGATTTTTTAAATTCAAAATTGATTGAAATCCATTAACATTTTGTACCTCCACACTCACCCCAAATCCACTTTGTAACATTAGAAAGGAAGGAAAATGAAAATGTAGTGATACGGTGTCACGACTCTGAAAACTATGAGTCACTGCTCTAATTTCCAGGATGAATACAACTGAGAAACTGTGCTGACCAGCTTCTGGTCAAAATCAAACCGTGTCCTAAGTGCAGCACTTAGGACACATGGCCTTGTGTGTATACACAGGCCTGTGAGGCTATGGATATAACTCAAGATGGAGGAGAAGAGAAACCCCATTCTGCAGCCTGCTTTCAGGAATTTTGCACCGTGGTTTGGAGGTAAAGGAAGCTGGGGCAATGTCATGCTATTGAACTAGCTTTAAATTAGCTAAATTCTGTAGGTCCCTGTGAGGGTTCTGAGGACAGAAGGGGAGAATCATTTTCTCCCTGGCAAGTATCAGTGAATATTCTTAAGAGGAGATAAGACTTGATAATATTACATTCATCGCCCTTTCTCTCCACAGCACTATATATTTCATGAATAAAATGTCATCGGCATTCAAGGAGCAAAACTAATTATTATTAGAAAATGTCTATAATGCCTCAGGGTCTAAAAAGTGCCATTAAATAGATAAACTCAATTGGCCCCTAATAGTACAAATCCTGTTTTACATTTGATACAACTGAGGAGCAGAAATGTGGAGCAATTTTGGGGTTCAAGGTGGGGTTGGGACTGAAATCCGGGTTTTCTGAGGGAAATTCAAATCCTTTCCACCATTCTTTGCTGTGTCGCAATAGAGGACCACAGAAAGAGAAAGAGCCCCAGCAGGAGAGGCAGAGAGACTGCATGGGAGGGCAGGTTCTTCCACTAACTTGTCCTATTGCCTTTTTTAGATTCAGCCTCTTACCCTGGAAAACTGTAAACTGAGGGCGTTGGACCAGACAGTGTCTAAGACCCTGACACACTGTGAAGGTCCTGGATGGTTCTCATCATGAGCTCACCTTCCACTGCTGTTATTCATAGCACTTCTGCCTAGGAAGCGCATGCTCGCAGAATTGGCTCAGCAGAAAGCTGGGGCATTTGAATCTGCCACCTTAAGCAAAGGGCTAAAAACTGTAACTCTAACCCACAGTAGGAAATTAAGTTTCCATCTAAGCCCAATTAACACATATACGGAACTGAAATAGGTTTCACTAGACAATCATTCTTTTCCTTTTTTTTTTTAACGTTTACTGTGTGTGATCCACTCTGATATGTTCTATCCTGTCTTATTTGTTTAGAAAATGTTGGTTGCAGCCCACCACTTTGAGTTCATGGGCCATGGATGGTTTGAGACGCACAGATTAGAAAGCTGAAAATTGAGGGGTACTGATGGGACAGAGTACGGAAGAAAGGGTCACAGAAGCTAGATAAGGCCAACTGGAAGAAGTGGCCGGATATAAAAGGGAGGGCATTGGGCTGCGTATACATGCGTCAGTGTCCTTATCAACCCCTGCACTCTCACATTGCCCACCATCTCCCCAACCACGTTCCCACCTCCTTCGTGGACCTATCTTTCCCAAATGTGATGTTTAAAAGATACTTTTAAACATCCTAGCTTTGCTTATCTCTGGCTTGATGTGTCAGCCAACAAGTTTTTTGAGGAGCACTCGCTGTGTACATAGATAGCCGGCTGCTGTACTTACCACGGTGGGACATGTGGTATTTTAAGGAAGGGGCATGTGACAAGGTCAGGCTGTCACCTGGGGAAGGCTGATTTGGCTGGTGGTCCATGGATAGCATGACCTTGGTGATGGTCTGAGCCTGAGCTCAGAGGTTCAGTCAGTGGACTTACACCACAAGGACGGCCATTGGCCTTGGGCCTCACCACACAAGGCCTCCTATTTAGCTCTGATATTATCACCAGACCATCTTATTCGTACAGTACAGAGACAGCCTGACAAAACTGAAAGTAGAAGGCATTCATCACATATCTTTAAACATACATCCCAACCTCTAACCACACTGCTTAAACAGCACGGAGAACTAATATTTTTGTAGGTCCTTGATTATACTAGCACAGTAATATTGCATTGTGTTTTGTATGTTAACAATTAAAATACACCACAACATTTATAATTGTCATTTGTTCAGTGTTTAATATACCCAGATCCTCAGAAAACGGCAGTGGTCTATGCCTTTCTCAACTTTGAGAGGCCCAACCCCCAGGGAAGACCAGATTCTTGGTGACACAATTTTCTTGGAACATCTGCAAGTGAATTTCCTTATAATGAAGAACATTCCTTTCTCAAAGTGACTGAAATCTTGCCTGTCCTGTGTAGATGACTCCTAAGGTAACCAGGAGGCCAAATTCACATTTGAGAATTTGTTGCTTGGTGACCAACAATGAAAGCACCATGAGGTGAATATCTTATCACGGAGGTCCTCTCTGGAAACCAGAAAGTCCCCATTTCCCACACACACTGTCCCCCACTCTACATTCTGCGGACAGTCAAGCCAAGGATGGCCTTTCTCTTCATGCTTCATTCCTGACCACATCCTGTTCTGTCTGAAGATTCTTCCTTTAGACATTAAACTCCAGTCAAGTAGCTGTTCCAGGAGACCTTGAAGATGTGTGTTGTTTCCCATCACAAGTGAATTTAATTTCTCAGTTTACTTTTCTGAGAGATAACTTACTTCCAAGTTCCAGACTGAACCTTCCTTTAGGCTCCACACACTCCCAACATGAATGGTACAAAACAGACACTATGCCTGACCTTGAGGAGTTACCAAACTGAAATGGTAGGTTAAACGAAGAAATCTGTCCTACACAGAGAAATTGTAGACAGCATGGTTTGATGGAGAAAACAGATTCAACAGCCTACATTCTCATTCCAGCCCTGTCACCATTCATTCATTCATTCATTCATCAGATATGCATTAGCGTCTCCTATGTGTCAGGGGCTATGACCTAACTAAATGGTAATATATGATGCCTGCCTTCAAGGAACTTCCAATCAATAGCTTCCAGCTCTAAAATTTTACACTTCAAAATATGATGATAATCAGAAAAATTTATTAGCACAGGGGTGGGGCGACCATCTTCATAAGGCCACATGTGACCTGGCCCTCACGGTAGAGTCGAATGGTCCTAGCTCAAATTCGGTTCTGTGACCTTGGGCAAGTTCCTTTATCCTTTCAGTCTCTGTTACTGCATCCATAGAATGGGCACAATGAAATCTACTTTGAAGCATTGGAAAGATTAGAGCTAAAATACACAAAGTACCCCACATAGCATTCAATAAACCATCTTTCCAATTTCACTCTTGACCCTCAACATCCATTCTCCATCCAAGATTGACCTTTTAAAAATGTAAATTATATCATGTTACTTAGAACCCTCCCACGAGCCCATTCAGATACATAGATGCTTGAGTCCTTGTCATGGCCTATAGGCCCTGCATGGTCGGGCCTCTGCTTCCCTTCCTGCTTTGCCTCCTTCCTCTCTCCTTGCCACTCCGTCCGAGAAACCATATTCTTCTCCTCTATTTTCTCAAATAAGATAAGTCGGTCCCCACTTCAGGGCCTTTGCTCTGTTCATTTCCTGAAGAGTTATTGGTTCCTTACTGCTCAGGGCTCAGCTCAAATGTCATGTTGTCAAAGAGACCTTTCCTAACTACACATCCCCCAGTCCAGTTATGTCTGCCACATTTTCCTGTTTCCTGTTTAGAACACCAGCCTCTCGTTCTCTGATTTGTTTCCTTGTGTATTCTTTGCTCTACCTCCCTTGAGAATATAAATTCCCCATAGGCGGAGTCTTGTTTCTCTTATTCACTGTATGTTCCAAACTGAGGCGGTGTCTGGCATATAACGAGCACTCCATAAATATGTTTTGAGTTGTTGTTGTTGTTGTTATTATTACCATTATTATGTGGTGGTTGGAATTTTTCTGAGGAAAGATTCCGCAGGTAATGTCTGAATCTTGAGCCAGACGAGAAATCTAGTTTTGTGCCTGTAACACAAATCTGAGAAGGATGAATGAACTCAGGTATCAGGAGGAAGGAGGGTGTGGACCTTTTAATGCGATGTAAAGAGCTCAGGATTTGGAGCTAAGAGATCTGAATTCTAGGCCTAATTTTACCATTAGCTAACTCTGTTCCTTAACATCTCAGGCCTTAGTTTCCTCATATGTATAATTTTTTAAAAGGTTGAACTAATTGGGCCTTAAAAGTTCTCCCAACTCTGAAACTGTATGCCTTTAGGACAGGGCCATTTTTAGGGAAGCCCAGAAGTATGTGCATGATAAGCTACAGGAAAGCTGCTGAGAAGAGGGTGATGAGGGACCCCTCTCCATGAGAGCCACTTGAATCCTGTCACCCACATGTTCCACAGCCAGGCCTACTTTCACCGTATTGCTTCCTGGGCCGGACCTGGGACATGGCAGCTGCTCACAAGGTATTGGCTGAATAAATGAATAAACATCCCCTGCAACCAGTAGAGAGGGGGAACTGACAACCAGTGACTCAGAAGGAAGGACCACTGAGTCACCAAACCACTTCCTGGCTCAGTGTCCTCCAAGCCAAATCTTAACAGTTGGAAGGTGGCAAAGAGTTTAAGCTCTTGTAAGTCCACAAACAACAGTGCAGCAAAGAGAACACCTTCAGGGTCAAGGGCTGGGGGAGGAGGGGAGGAAATGAAACAGTCACTCAACCTTTGTTTGAGTTCTCGGCAGCAAACCCTAACACGCAACGAAAAGATCATATAGTCTGATTCTTTTTCAGAGCAATAAAATCAGTTTCTAGAACATCAGCTATAAGAGGGGCTGTAGCAGCTACCTACTCCTATGTAACAAACCACCACTCAGTTGGTTAAAGCATAACCATGATATTTGTTCACGATTCTGTGAGTCACCAGTCCTGGCTGGGCTAAGCGGAGTGGTTCCTCTGTTGGTCTTGGCTGGGATTGCTCATGTGATTGTGTTCATATGCCAAATTAACTGGGGTAGGATGGTCCAAAATGGCTTCATTCACATATCTAGTGGTTGGTGCTGGCTGAGCCTCTCTCTCCATCTGATCTTTTCTCCTCAAGGAGGTGAGCCTAGCTTGTTCCCATGGCCCCGGCTTCATTCCATGAGAGTGACAGTGAGAGTGACAGTGGAAGTTGCAAGACCTCTTAATGCTTAGACAAACATAATGTCACTTGTACTGCATTCTATTGATAAAAGCAAGTCACAAGGCTAGCCCAGAAGGGGAGAGGAAATGGAGTCTACCTTTTTTTATTTTTAAATGATGTTTTTTGTTTTTTTGTGTTTTTTTGTTTTTGTTTTCTTAACAGGACTTTATTGGGGAACAGTGTGTACTTCCAGGACTTTTTTCCAAGTCAAGTTGTTGTCCTTTCAGTCTTAGTTGTGGAGGGCGCAGCTCAGCTCCAGGTCCAGTTGCCGTTGCTAGTTGCAGGGGGCACAGCCCACCATCCCTTGTGGGAGTCGAGGAATTGAACCGGCAACCTTGTGGTTGAGAGCCCATGCTCCAACCAACTGAGCCATCCAGGAGCTCAGCGGCAGCTCAGCTCAAGGTGCCGTGTTCAATCTTAGTTGCAGTGGGCGCTGCCCACCATCCCTTGCGGGACTCGAGGAGTTGAACTGGCAACCTTGTGGTTAAGAGCCCACTGGCCCAAGTGGGAATCGAACCGGCAGCCTTCGGAGTTAGGAGCATGGAGCTCTAACTGCCTGAGCCACCGGGCCAGCCCTGGAGTCTACCTTTTGATAGGAGAAAAAGCAAAGTAACGTTGCAAAGGAGGCAAACATTTGGGATGGGAGAAATTGTGGCCGTCTTTGCAAACAATCTACCGCAGAGGACTGGAGGCTCATGTAATCCTCTCATTATACAAATGAGAAGACGGAGACACACATAGATAGTAAGTGACTTGGTCAAGTTCAGAGAGCTACTGGCACTTGCAGAATGGGAACCCAGGTCTCCTGCATCTCAGTCCAATGTTTTCACACTTCAAGGACCTCTTCCACCTGCAGCCTCTATCTTCTTTATTCAAACCTAGTGACAGAGCCAGTCTTTGGAGCTACTCCACTTTTCAAGAAGGCTTCCTCCTTTGGGTTAGCTGACCCACACAATCATAACACAAGAGCCCCGTTTCTACAGCTGGCTGTATCTATGTATTTGAGTTTCCTTAATAGGAAAGGAGATTCTGGCCCCTTGGGAACACACCAGGCTCCCAGGCCATAGCTAGATTTGACACCAAAATTTTATTTCACTAGGATCTATTACAGCCGTTTAATAAAATAGTGCTTTGTTGTTGTGATATTTTTAAGGCAATATATCTCTAGTATATCTTGAAGGGTAGTAAACAAATCTGTTAGACACACTATGACTGTCAAGAATTATTTCACCAAAATAGCTTCTGAAAGTGAAAGCTAGAGGGAATAATAATAATCACCTAATATCTATTGAGCTTTAATTACATCCAGGCACATGGCTTAGCATTCGCATGTATTAGCTCATTTAATTCTTATAACTACCACATGACATGTGTCTTATTGCTATCCCCATTCTTAAAACCGTCTTTCAAATGTCACCTTTGTGTCCAATTGCCAAATCCACGGACTCATTTACAACCTTAATCTTTTCAACTAACTAATTTGAAAATGCTTTTCCATCCATCCATGCATTCTACTATGTGACTAGACCTGGTCTAGGTGTAGGTGATATAGCAGTAAACAAGTCAGAAACATTTCTTGCCCTCATGGACCTTTCTGTCCAGTGGGGTGGACAGGCATTGAATAAGTAGCAGCCAACAGGATGGTGTTGCGAAGAAGGAGGTGGGGAAGTCCTCTGTAAGGTGAGTCTCTCTTCCTTTGGTTTCTGAAAATTGAAACTCCAGATTCTAGTTCCTATTTCTCTGACCACTCCTTTACTGATTCCTTTTCTTCCACATGCCGTTTAAACTCTGGCATTCGCCAAGGATTTGTCCTCATAGTTCTTTCTTTCCTCTCTCCCTGGTGGTAAACTCACCAGTCCTCCTGCTTCAGTCATCATCCCTGGCTCAACTCACGGTTTGGATCCTACCTTCTTCACCTCTGACTTGATGTGCTTCACCTGAGAGCTCTTCTGCCCTCCTTTCCGTGCGTGTCTCCAACACCTGCTAAGGATTCCCAAACTTACTCTCCAGTCACCTTACCTTTCCAGCTCCCGACAGGATGTCATCATAAACATAACCAGCATCACATCTTGCCCATTCATCTCTCCTTGCCGATATTTTTATTTCTGTCTTCATCTTCCCCAGCCTTTTCAGATGGCCAAAATCCCATTCACTTCAGGGCACAGCTCATGGCCAGCCCCTTCCAGAAAGCTGACGCCACCCTCTTCAGGTGGAGCCCGTCATTTCCTCCTCTGAACTTTTCTCAGATTTCCCCCGGCCACTCCAATACTTATCATCTTACAGAATAATTAGTCTTATTCATCTCTACATGCCCCATGCTTTTGCACAACAGTAAACGCCCAAATACTATTTATTGAGCTGTTGAACTCAATTGGGATCTAGGAAAGTTTTTCAATTCCCCCATCAAAAGCAGTGGGTTTTGTTTGTTTCACATAAAAGTTCTTAGTTTATTATTCCTCCTATTAAAAAAAATCTGCTCAGTCACCACAGATAGTCACCGATGAATCTGTACTCCTTCTTTTTGACAGCACAACATTGGCCGTTGCAGTCCCCCTAGCTTTCTTCATTCTGTTCTTGAGTTCCTTTTGCTATTTTCTTGAGGTCTCTTTCTTCTCATGTAAGCCATGTCTTGCAAGTCTATGTTTGGGTTCATTTTCGTTTGTGTAATCCAAGGAATCATAAATCATGCCAAAGCCAGTTGTCTTGCCACCACTAAAATGGGTTCTGAATCCAAATACAAAGGTGACATCCGGTGTGATCTTGTACATTTTGGCTAGTTTTTCCCGAATTTCTGTCTCAGGCACCGTTGCCTTCCCAGGGTGAAGGACATCCATGACCATTTGTTTCCATTGAAGTCATCTATTGGTCATGAACTTCCTGGTCCAGAGAGTTACTGTGTCATTCATGATGGCGACTGACCCTCAAACATCCAGAGGACGAAAGACAAAAGCAGTGCTTTTAAAGGAGACTACAATACTTCTTTTAGTGTTTCTATTAGGATTAGCTGAGTGCGCCTCTCTCTGTCACGAGATCACAGGCAAGCAATCTCTTTGCAGGCCAAAACCCCCCACATTTTGTCTTTTGTCCACCAACACCCTCCAGTACCAATCATATAACGAAAATGTTTGTGGGTCCCAAGTCATTCCATTACGTGGGTCCATGCTTGGTTAAAGATTCATTCATTAATTCACTCATGTGTTCATGTACATATTCAACAAGTATTCAATTGAGTGCCTTTGTGCCAGGCTCAATTCAAGGCAAAATCCCTGTCCTCAAGGAATCTAAATTCTAGTGAAGGGCATGGACACTAAACAAGCAAAGAAATACCAGATTACTAAGAGCTATGAAAGGAACAAACGGGGTGATAAGGCAGAGTGTGAGTAGGAGGGGTACCATTTTAGATAGAAAGCACAAAGAGGTCTAGAAGAGACTCCAGGAGGGGAACGGGAAGCACAAAACCCCTGCTGCAAGAAAAAAAGGGGGCCTATCTTAGAAACTGAAAGGAGCAGAATGGGCATTGCGTAGAATAAACACTTGGGACAAAATGACATTGGAGAGGTGAGCAGGGGCCAGGTCACTTGGAGTCCTGCAGGCGCAGGAGGACTCTTGATTTCATTAAAAGCAAAATGGGGAGCCATTAAAGGATTTTATGCAGAGGAGAGACATGATCTGATTTGTTTTGCAAAAAAAAGCTCTCTAAAAAGCATGCAGGGAGGGTGGAGTGAGAGCAGAAAGACCAGCTACAAGATTGTTACAATGGTCTCAGGCAAGTTTACTGGTGGCTTACAGCAGACACTGGCTGTGGAGAGGAAAGCGGCTCCTACAGGCACCAGCCTCGGTTCTGTCTGCTCTTGCTACCATTCTGAACCATCAGCCCTGCCAGGAGAATTCTCAGTGATGCCACTGTGTGCCCATGAGAAACCCACATGTGGTAGATGGGAGATACCCAGAGTTGGCCAGGAGCCCACGCTCTCTTGTCTCTTACTGTCTCCTGGGCCCCTTTTCTTCTGGCTCAGCCCCTCAAGGAGAGCCCTGCTCTGTGCCAGTGCTTCAGAGGTTTGGAGAGGTTGGCAGAGCACTGGAGTGCCTGAAATCCGACACGGCTGCAGGATTTGGCAGGTATGGGCCGCGGTGGTGGTCTCCGCTCCTACCAGCTGCCTTAGCTGTGGATGCCCACACCATTTTCCTAGGCTCGCCGTCCCTATCTATTTGACTTATTCTCAGACTATCACATTGTTTTCCCCCTTAAAATAGAGGAGCGTTTAAAATCAATTAAACTGAGTTGAAGTGCACTGAACTGTTAAAAGGACCTAGAAGGTGCCCACTGGCGCTGGCCTCAGCCCACCTCTCTACCTGCCACCACTCATCTTACCTTCCTGCTCCTCCAGTGGACCCGCCCCCTTCCTCCTGGTGACCTGGTGCTCTCCCCTGCTTACCTAACTCTTCTTTCAAGTCTGCTGTCATATCACTTCCCTCTAGAGGCTGTCCCTGAGGGCCACCTGCCAGACTCTGTTAGGTGCCCTGATTAGATGCATTCAAATCACTAGGGACTTTTTCTTCATAGGACTCGTGCCCAGCAGGGTGGAAAAGACACACTACAGCTCAGGTGTTTTAAAGAGTAGTTTAAATTTTTTATTTTTATAACTGGTTCCATTTGCTCCCACTCCTGCTGATGAAGGGAGAAAAGAAAAACCCTTAAACTTGCCAATGAAAGATAAGTTTAGAACAACTTGTTTCCCCCAAATAATCAGTTAATTCAAGGTTGAAACTTCCTATCGGGGTTGCTTCCTTCCCTCTCAAGCACTTTTCAACCGTCCTCCTTCCAAAGATGGGGTCTGGCTGTAGGGAGGGGTGCGTGAGGGGCCCTTGGGGCATTGGGCAGGGCCCAGGAGTGCTGCCCTAGCTGAGAAGAGCCCTGCCCATCTGAGTGTCGGCCTCCGATGCTGGTCTTGCACAGTCCCTGCTCTGGGAGAGCCCAGGGATCTCCTCCTGCCCACCACATCAGCCCTTGCTGGCCCCAGGGACCCCCAGGACATCTGGGGCTGCCATTGTCTCCATGTCTGTGATACGTGAGGATCAGCTCCACCCTCCAACCCTTGGCCACAAGGCCACATCTTAGCTTCCTACGGCAAGCTCCCGAGCGGGCATTCCCAGCTGTCTTGGGAGTTTGTCTTGAGGAACTTCTAGAACCCCTGTATGTCACACACAGGCCAAGAGGAAGTGGGGGGCAATCGCAGGCTCTCCTCCACAGAAAGCCACCCACCACATTTTGACTCCATTGTGGCTGCTCCATGGTTTATGGGGTGTCTGGAGAGAGAATTTCCTTCAAGTTGCAAGCGGAAAGCAGTGCCCAGTCTCCTGTGACAACTCCCTCCACTACCTGAACTTTTCTTGTCCCTGCCCTGAGGTTTGCTCAGGATGGGGGCACCTGTGTCTTCCTCTTAATGGAATAGGGCTTTCCCCTTCCCTTCTCATCTTGTCTGTCCCTGCGACCCTGTGATATGGTCTCTCTCGACTTACAGAATGGCTGAGGCTGCCTGAAGCCCATGATCCAGGTTTGCTTTCCGTATACAAAGGCAAGCTTAGAAATCAACCACCACTTTCTCCCCAAACCTTACATGTGTTTTCTCCCCAACCCCACCCCCCAAAGCCTGCCTTTTAGGATTATTGCCTTGTGGATTTGAAAACAAAGTCTGACCCTCAAAACTGAGCAGGGACCTCTTTCTCCTAGCTGGCAGCCACCCTCTCTGAATCCATCCATTCAGGGCAGGGGCTGCATGGTTTTCAGGAAACCAAAAACCACTTCAGCTTAATATTTAAAAAATAAGTTCCTATTCTAGTAATTTCTGTGATTCTTTGCTGAAGGTCTATCTCTATATATCTTTTTGCTCAGCACTGTTTTCTTTGTGACTAACACATATATTTTGTCACATCATTTAACAGAATGATTTAACTTTAAAATAATTATAAAATGTCAAAATTTTCAGGGATCACCGAGACCATTTAATCCAATCCCTTTATTTTAGGAGAAAGAACCTAAGGCCAGAGTGATTAAACGTACTGTTGAAAGTCACACAAATAATGACAGGTGTGGATCTTGAACGTCTCATTTTCTACTCCCAATTTACTACTGTTTTCCAATCCACCCAAGTGCATTTGAATGAGATGTCATTTGCTTCTGTCTCCTAAACCAAAATTATATGATTTCATGGAGAACATAGTTGCCTCAATAGATCAATTTATGGAGACAGACCCTCTTCTGTCTTCTCATTTTCTTCATCTGGCAGACAGGTATATAAATAAGTCATTTTCAGAATGGAAATACTTTCATTTTCTATCATTAAAAAAATCATGCATTCTCATTTTAATACCTATAAAACTATAAAGAAATCTCTACACTGTATTCCTAGCATAGTGCTAGGAAGGACTTAATTCTTGTTGAATGAATACTAATAAAGAAAATAAAAATTATGTGTAATTGTGCTATCCAGAAATAATTATTTACTCAGTGTATATGCTTTCTATTTGTACACATATACACACATTAAAAAATAGAATTAGAATTAGATATTTATTTTTCTCTTATCAGATTTCTTAAACAAACATATCAAAATATATTTTTTAAAAGTCGTTGCCCATTCAAGGAGGTCACCTTGGGAGGCTATGTTCTTATTTCAGGAGTATCATTGTTGCCAATACACTTATGGAATTGCCTTTCAAGGTTGTTGCCCATTATTTTATTCTCAGTATGAACAAATATTCATCCTTTAATGGATTGTAATTTGAATAGGAATATTATTTGAATAATATTGAAAAAGTGGGCATTACTGTTTGGGATCAAAAACTAGGTGTGAATATAAAATAATGAGATTGACTTTTACTGTATGGCTCATAAATTGCTTTGAAGATTAGCCCCCACAAGGAATCCCAAAATGTTTCTTGCAGGGACATCATGGGGAAAGGTACACATCTTCCAAGCGAACCACTTAGAAGGTGATGGTTTGCATCTGAATGTAAAAATTCCAGTAGATAAGTTTTAAAAGACCATCATATTGGTTTACAGTAATATTTTGTATAATATTAGACTTTTACAGAACACGATTTGTAGTTACAGGGAATTTAGCTTAATAATCAGATTGTTTTGTTTTTAAGTAGAAAATGTAGGTCTTTATGACTTAGGTTGAGAGGATCAAGGATTTCCTTCCCAATTGTTACAAGCTTTCTCTGATAGTTGCTTGGAGTTTGCCCATCTTTGCTTTGCTTGTCTCTTCACTATTGTCCTGGCACTTAGTAATAATTCACAAGAAAAATGAGCTCCTCACGTACTTTTGCAAATCCTAAGATAAATGTTATTGGAGCAAAAGTGAATCTTATCTTTAGGAAGAGTCTATTTGAGGGTCACAAATGTCTACAGGGGCCAGGCAGTTCACATAAAGGAGTGAAGAGGGATGTGAGGTGTAAGAAAACAGCAGTGGAAAACTGATGACAAATGTCAAACGACTGTCAGGCTCAGTGTTGTCAGGCAATGAGGAATGGTGGGGACTGAGGAAAGTCAAAGAACACATCCCCATATAAAGGGGGCTGACTTTTACCGTGGGGGGCGTGTAAGCTCCTGGTTATTAGAACCACTGATTTTTCATTCTGACAAGCCATAAATTTAGATTTTTGTCTGACCTCTCTTGATTTTTACATGTTAGCAAATAATTCAAACATACCAAAGAAGCAGAGGAGCATAACAGTCAAGAACTTGTACTCTAGAGTCAGACTACTTGGGTTTGAATTCCACCTCTGCCATTTATTAACTAACTGTTCCATTTTGGGCAAGTTACTCAACTTCTCTGTGCCTTAGTTTCCTCATCTATAAAATGAGGATGGTCATAATAGTACTTACTTGAAGGTTTGAAGTGATGATAAAGTGAGTTAATATATGTAACGCATATACATGCCCAGCCTATAGTTAGTACTACAGAAATGTTAGCTTTTGTTATTTAAAATTAGAAATCAATGTGCGGGTTAAATAAAACACATCTGCAGACTTAATTTGGCCCATAGACTTCTAATTTGGGTACTGTGGTCTAGAATCAGGAAACAAAGCTTATGGTAACCTGAGAGAGTTTATGTAAAATTATACTCATCTCTCAGCATACTCCAAAGCACACTAAGACTGTAAATGTCAATCTTACCCTTAGTTACTCTCCAATTTGCTGATGAACACAACTGCCCCAGTAGTCACTCAGCTGAGCACAGGAGGGGGGGACTTTTCCATTTCACCTGAGCAGGGCTCTATAGGTACAGCTGTCAGTGTTGTTAACATTGAAATACCTTCATACTGGTCCATAAATAGATGCTATCCTAGCCAACCCCATCCATGACTTGGCTACTCTGACCACCCTAGCCTCTCTTCCAGTGGCCCCTGGCCCTCAGGCCCTTCTGCTCCATGACCTGGCATCTATTCTGATTAGTTACTGTCTAGGCCCTACCAATTGTTAAATATTTTATCACTTCTGCACTTAGGTGTGGCAAAGCCAAATATGTTGCAGAGTCAACCATTCAAAGGTTTGTTCTCCTAAAACGTGTTATTTAATCTCTGAGCTTTAGTTTCCTTGTCTGTAAATGGGGATTATATTAGTAACTACCTCTTGAGATGTTGTGGTAAATGAGAGAATCCACGCAAAATGCTTAGCATAGTGCCTGAAACATGCAACCCTCCCTCCATACATGCTACTATCAGTATTAATTTAGGTATCCCACTACCAGCGGAAGGTTATGCCTTGAATCTCTTTTATCCTCAGGAAGACTTAATCTGGTTCAGATGGGCTTGCTACTCAAGGCTATGGATTTCTAACTATATATGTCCAAAAATTCTAACAGTTAAATATAAACAATATTAATAAAATTATGACATAGCACAATTAAATATAAAGTGTTGATAAAATTATAAAAGCATATAACGCATTATAAATAATTTGGAAAATAAAAAAGATGGAAAAAAAATCTAACATCTCACCAATCTAGAACACCAGCATCTACAGAGCATATTTAAACATGATTATTTAATAAGAAATTTTCAAGTGACTCAAGTACAATTTGACACCTTTCTGTCATTTGGCCAAACTATTAGCCCCCTGAGGGCAGGTCATGTCCATGTTGGTTCTTATTATATCCCCAGCACGTCAGCGTGCCTGGCCATGATAGGTACTCAATAAATATTTATTGGATAAATGCTTAAGTGCCGAATGAGTGAATGAAGACTGGGAAGAACAGGCACAGACGTTAGAGACCAGGGGAGACTCGTGTTGGGTGTCTGTTAACCAGGAGTTGGCTGGCAGGTACCACGGATTCAGAATTTATTTTCTGGGAAGGTAGAGTGGGGAGGAAAGATGGGAGTCAAGGTCCAGGTATCTACATGGAGAAAGAACAAAACTGGAGCTCCATATCTAATGAGAAGCCCCAGCATTGAGGTGGAAGCTTGAAACTGAGTGGTCCTGCTCACCCCCACCCCTGCTTGGGCACATGCTGGTTTTGGAGTGTCGCAAGCCCTTTTCCACAGGCAACTACACCCCTACTTGGCCAGGTGGAAAACAAAGCACCAAAAGCCCAGGCGGTCCCTCCCCTGGTTCATTATCCTGTACATAACTCCACTGCTTGTTCCAGCACCATCTCTTACCCAGCCTTGGATTAAAAGGGCCCTTTCTGGCTTCTGCTGCTTTCCTTCCGTGTGAATTCAGAATCTCCTGTGGTTTATGCAGGACTTTAGGCTCAGGTCAGCTTGAGACTCAGAGACCCTTGCAACATGTCTCTCTGTGAGGAGCTCCTAATTTAGAGCAAAAGGCCCTAGACTGTTGGCTTCTAGAGATGGGGGACTGTGTTTAGTATATCACTGTATTCAGGGCTGTTATGCAGCGGCATGCACCAGCACAGCTGTAGGGGCTACTAAAATAATGATAGGCACTGCACAACTAAAGGGTTAACCCTGGGCACAGGAAGGGAGCTCTCCAGCAGAATGTCCAGCAAGGTCTCCAAGAGTCAATGCTTTGCTGTGAAATGTACTGAAAACCACCCTGATTGTCCTTAGCATGTAACTCAATGCTTGGCACCTTATTATACAAATGAATAAATATTAATACATGAATCAGCTAATGGGAGGATGTAGGTAACAGTTGTTGCATAAATTTGTGTTGTGTGAGTGAGTTCTCTCCATCATTGTTTTCTGAAAATGTGGGTGTCCCTTACATGCAGCAGAGTATTCTAAATATATCTTAACCAGCGTTTGAAACTGGTTTCAGAAGTCAAGGGCACGCTCTTACTTGTACCTGGGCTTTTATATAACACGCTTCAATCACTGGTCTGGGGCAACTGTCAGAAAAGCTTTCTGTTGCGAGTATCACATCCGGGGCACAAGCCATATTTTGCTTTACACACTTAAGTGAAGAATTGGTCCCTAGCTGAATATAATGGAAGCCATTTTTTCTGGAAAAAGCAATTCAGAAGAAAGCATCACCACTCAGAACTCTCTTCTCTGAGGGGTTGTGAAAGATACTTGGGCTTAAGAGCTATTTTGGGGGTGTGGGGGTGGTAGAGGGTGCTTTAATTTCCCATAATGGCATCTTCTAGGAAGTCTGTCTATTCACTGTAACCATTTGCTCCTGCAGTGTGTGATTGGCCCCGCCTGAAAAATAAAAGATGCTCATTTTAGTGTCTGGCAGCTCCATTAAAGCCAGTTTGGAAGTGGTTTCCACAATGCCTAGTCAGAGTTGAAGACATTTCAAAGAGTGGAGAGAAAACTCCTTTCACTTCAGAGGTTGCCCTTGAGAAGACCCTTTCCCTTGAGCCCACAATCAGGGACCTGGTAACATTTTTCTATTGTTCCTTGTCACCCATCTCTGCAGCTTGAGGTGAAGGGGAGCCATTTTGGTTTCATACACAGGGACTAGGAATAGGGGGAGAGGATCCCCCAAAGCTGCTCTCTTTTTTCATCTTCTTTCAGAATTATTCCCATTAGAGCTGTGGTTTTCATAACTCACCCCTAAAAGCAGAGAGTTGTGTGGCCTCAGGGCGGGCAACAGAGATTCTTGTGGCAGCTTCTTCTGAGCTTTGTTGGGTAGAGGACGGCAGGGGGTAAGGGAGGGAAAATTCCAGCCCTCACTAGAGTGGGGATACAAATCTTCTCACATTCCTAATGAGTGAGTTTCTCAAGGTGCAGCTCTGGCCAAAACTGGGGAGTCAAACCCAAACCCTTGCCTTGTTGTGGGAAGCAGCCATTTAGCCACTTTCAGCTTTTGTTCAAAGCCTCCTAAAAGGGAGCCGCCCTGTCCCACACGGGACTTCAGGGAAGCCATGCCCTCCCCAGAAATGACAAATGGAAAAGACAGAACGGACTCCAGCCAGGCCAGGATACAGTCTCTGGAAAGAGGTTGTTTTTGTCTCCAGTGCCATAGAAAACACATCCTCTTAACTTATTAAGTAGGGAAACAGCACAATCACACACGCTGGAGGTTACCAAGGTGAACAGAATCCAAGATTAAAATCTGCCAGCCCAGTGGTGCATGGAAGCATGGAAGGCCCAAAGAGGAAATCTAGTTCACTGTTGGTAAATTTTTTTGGATGCTGTTTATGTTTGAACTTTTCTCTGTTTTCCTGTAGAAACTTCCGTACCCTCTTCCTGTGTCCCTACAAAAGGCCTGGACAATGCAGTCCCAGCACTGCTGTGGGACATGGGCGGAGCCCCAGCTTCCTCCTTCCTGCAGGGATATCCTTTCCTATAGAAGAGGTAAGAATGTAAGGTTCATGTGAAAATGTTATTATATTCCTTATCTCAGTCATTTCGTGATTTGCTGTTTGGCGACAATAAGTCAGCCTGGCCACATTCATAATAGAGGTGGCCCCAGTTCCTAGTTTTGGCTCGTGCTGTTTTCTCAGCTGAAGAGGGCAAATGGCTGGTAAAAACGCTGCTTGTTTTGCAGGATCTTATCAAGAGTTCATGTCTAAGGCCAGAAAGAGAAGGGAGGGCTCCGTTTTTTTTTCTCTCTTCATTGTTTCCAACTGAATTGGCAGGAAACAGGAGTCCTCTACCTGTCCCTCTTGGGAGCAAAATTGATTCGATTCCATTTTTCAGATGTATCCGCTACCACCAGAAGTTGGGGATATTTCCGCTCACCCCAAAACGAATGGGTTCTGAATTTACACAAACGACATCTTTCAAAGCTGGAAATGAATCAAAGTAAAATAAGGAGCTTAGGGATTGGTAATTGCTGTAGATTGCCTCCCAGAATCTCAGATTTGTTTTATTTTCTCATTCACCCCTTTATAAAGTTTCTTTCGGGGCTGTGGACCTTGAGTGACTCCAAGTTCGTGTGTGTGTGTGTGTGTGTGTGTGTGTGTGTGTGTGTATGTGTGTGTGTGTGTCTCTACTGTCGATGGCACAGGCACTCAGAATTACAGTTCTTCACACAGAGTTTCACATGAATTAGAACAGTTCACACTAACCCTGTCTGAGAGCATGTGTGGCAGATAGGTAATGTAGATTCCAGATAGGAGGTAAGTCAGCTTCTCAAGAATCATAGTGTGTTTGTGGCTAACCCAGTATTTTTCATTTAAATCCGTTCAGCTAATTTAGTCAACTTGGACAAGAATGAAGGTCCATCTAGATTATTTATTTCACATAAAATCAACCTCAAATAATTATATTTTGAGGGAATTGGTTTTACTGCCTATAGATAAAGTTTAAACATAGGAATTATATAAACCACAATATTCCATAAACAGAAGGATCTTTCCTTTCAATGTCAACACTTCACCTTGGAACTTAGACTGTTACTAGATGGAATCTTGAAATAATCCATTTTTAACTACCCCCGAGGGCACAAAACCCAGAAAAAGCAATTTGATTCCGCTCTAGTGGGATCTTGGTTTTCCCAGGCCATATCATCCTTAATCTAGGGTCCTGCCTCTAATCAGACTCTGCCCCATCCAGTCTTGTTATGGAACTTCCAGCTCCTCATACTCACTGCCCACCTGGTATTTGTTTGTGGCTCTTCTGCTATGTTAGGACATTTGCAAGCAGAGGGAAACTCGCCAGACTCCTTCTTCCTGTGAGTCCTTGGTGGCCCATGCTGCTCCTAGACTTCCCGCTCCTCCACTCCCATGGCTGTGTTTGGTGACAGCCATACCCCGTGTGCTCATTCTGGGGTACCCAACTGATGTTTCAGATACAGAAGTTCAGGAGATCTGCCAGGAGCCACCCCACATCATTTTCCCACCGAAGTGGGACAAACACCTTTAGATTAGCCTCTAATGAATTAGATTTGTGGGAGAAAGACATTTAACATCCTTGTATTGCATTAACCAATGCTTTCTCCTAATCCCAATATCTCTTTACTCTCCTGGGTGCTTCCCTCATGTCCCTACTGCCTTTGAAGCAGTTGGGCTCTTCTGTGCTAACTAAAAGGACATCCTCAGAGAAAGGATGTTACAGTGGAAAACAGCCGGGAAAAGACTCTTCCTGACTTTTGAGTTTCAAAAACTTAGGACATTAGGGAAATGGAAAAGACCCACAGAAAGGACAAAACATTTGGCAGAAATATCATGAGTGAGAACAAAATTTCTCACCAACCCTACCAAATGAGCTTCAAGAACTGGGGAGAGCCAAAGGGGAGAGAAAAATTGGTGGGGTGTGGGACAAGAGGGTCACGTCTGAGGGGCTACAAAGCCTGAGCAGGAACAACATCCACAGACCACCCATCATCTACACATATGTCCCTGTGCATCACCCATGCCCAGGCCTCCACTAGTTGCCTTCTTCTCTGTCAACCAGTAAGGACTTCTCACTGACTAGTTAGCAGGATTAACAACTGACTGCGCCCCTAAACTCAGCGATGTTTTCACGTTTGAAATTACCCCCATGTGATCGACCCAACGTACAATATCTAAGGGCACTTGTAAGTCCCTAAGAAGGAACGTAGGGTCCTTAGGCACCTGGCAGTATAGTGCTATGGAAGGAAAAGTCCCCTGTGTTTACAAATGAAGGCTGAATGGAACCAGCTCAAGATTTTCCCTGAACAAAAATAGTGGTAAAGCCCCACCTCCAACTAAGCCTTTCTAATTATATGACTCTCTGGCCTTCTCAAGGGACCCACATCGCTCTGACATGTTGAAGCATTTTAGGCTGTTTCCCACAGAGCTTGTCCAGTGGTCTATTTGAGTGATTCTCACCTGTGTTGCATTTCTAGCCTCTGACTTTGACCTTGATCTTGTGTAATTGCTTGGTCTTGAGGCTCTCATGTACTCCTGAGCTCTCAGGCCAGGATTTTAAGCAGCCTTCATCTTTCCATTTCATCAGAGTGTCAATCCCAAAACCCCAGCCACCTTTCTTCTCATGGGCACATCAATCACACACCTAGAAGTTTCCTCACTTCTAAGACTCTCAATCCTCGCCCCATCTTCCCTAAGATGGAATGAGTTACAGATAAAATGGAGTCTTCAGGGCCACACCACAAGTATCAGAAGGTGGAAGTTTTGCCTGGGCTGAGTCAATGTATTATATTAATAGAAACAGGTTGAGCCAACAGCTGGCCTGGATCCCTTCTCATCAACGTGGACTCCCTTCATCACCCTCTTGCCTTCCACATAACTGGTGTGGTTAAACCATCCTGAGGACAAGCCCATCCCCCTCCTCACTAGGGGAAGGGCAGTAGGATGGACCCAGACGCTAAGGAAAGGCTTCTCCTGTACTGTATAGATAAGATCCAGAGGGACATACAAAAGGCCTGAGGGGCAAGTGCCAATCGCTGAGGTTTTACACTAGAGAAGAAAGGGACACCAGATAAGTCTCCAATGCAAAAGTTCTCTGATTATGTCTACACTGAAGAGATAAAAATGGAAAACAAAGTGGAAGTACCGCTTCCGGCGTACGTTACACACTTAGCAATATTGATCATTTTCATATTTGCACTTCCCCCTTACCTTTCCCTGCTTCACAGAAGTGTTGTGAGGCTTAAATAATGTTTATAAAATTTTCTACAGGTCTCAGATGAAGGTTATTATAGTACAAGAATGAGCACCATCACTCGCTCTAATTAGCCTGAAGTCAAGTGAGTATTAACTAGATTTAAAGGTACAGAAGTGTTAGTGAGTGTTTCAAAGGCTGTCATGACCTGGCAGAAAGAAATTCACCATGAAAGGAATATTTCATGGTAAAATTATAAAAGTATTCAGAGTAAAAAAAAAAAAAAGAAGGAAAGAAAGAAAAAGAGAAAGAAGCAAACATCAAGAGATTATGAGTGACTATAAAGCAGACTATTTAGCAGAAACAAATCAGATCTTCAGCAAAGGTGACAGCATGGCTAATTTTTATGTAAGACTTCCAGATCAAGCCTATTAATGGATCTGTCAGCTCTATGAATTTTCATTGTAGTGCCATTTCTCTGGATTGAATACTGGGTGAATTAATGAAGCATGGGTTGGTGGTGAAAAATATTTATTAAAATACAGAGATTTTTGTGGTAAATTTTGGTAGCTAGGGGTTTGCAGTTAGAGGAGGGGAATGTTCTAGAACATGTGTTCTACCATTTTCCCTAGCGATCATATATCCCTCTTTGGAGACTCACTGCCTGACTTCTGATTCTTGGTGACCTTGGGGCAAGTTATTTAACATTTTTGTGCCTCCGTGTTCTCATTTGTAAAAAAGAAATAGTGAAATAGCAATGGCTATGTCTGTGGGGTAAGATTCCACTGTTTACTGTATTTCTGGACCTCTTACAAGAAACATTTATTAATAGTAATAATGGCTATCATTCACTGAGCACTTACTGTGTGCCAGGGATGTTACTAAATTCCTGATAATCCTCATAATATAACACCATGGAGAACGTGTTTTTATTATCCTTATTCAGTGGGTGAGAAAAGTGAGGGACAGAGAGGTGAGGTAATTTGCCCAGAGCTAGTAAGTGTCAAAATCAGGATTTAAACCCAGGAGGTTCAGCTACATGAGGTGTGCTCTTAATCACTGTACTACAATCAAAATAAATAACTTTTAAAAGCCTGTTCTCCTTTCAAGACGCCATTCAACTCTCACTTCCTGTGATGCCACTTCTGACCACATCTGGCCATTCATTCATTCAACAAACATTTACTAAATACCTATTATGTCAAAGGGCCTGTTTGGGATATTACAAAGTATACAAGTCAAATTAATCATAATCCTTGCCATCCAAGAGCTTACGGTCTAGCAGTGGAAGATAAAGTGACCTCAAGAACTAGAATGGGAAGGGCCATGAGACAAAGAAAAGATTCTACAAGAGTTCAGAGAAAAGGGAAGGTACTTCCAACTCTTGAGAAGCAGAGTCAAGCTCTGAAGGCAAGAAGTGTACCGAGAAATGCACATCATCTGTTTGGTTGGAGTGAAGGGGAATAATAGGCAAAGCATCTGAGATGGGAAATGGAGGGACTTGACAACTTGCTAGGGATATGGTCTTTGTTTGGTAGTAAATAACACCCCATGAAAAAGTTTTCATTAGGCCAGGGATAGGATCAGAGAGCAACTTAATGACAATCGCAAATATTTACAAAGTCTCAGACAGGGTGCTAAATACTTATACATATAAGTATGCTAACTCATTTAATCTGCCATACAACCCTAAGAGGAAGATACGGATACTCCCCCAATTTTAAACAGAGCTGAAATAACTGGCTAGTTAGGTAGCATAGGGATTTGAATCCAAGCAGTGTGGGTCCAAAGTCCACATTTTTAATCACTTTACTATTCTTCCTTTTGTTGGAGAAATATCTCTGGTGCCACTACATAGGGTGGCTTGGGGAGGAGAGAGCCTTAAGGGGCAGGAAAGCTGATTAGGAGGCTATTACAATACTCCTACCCACCATCCCAAACTTCCATAGCAATTTGTCCAAAATGCTCATTTGATTCTTTATTCTACTGTCAGTTTTTCATATATGTATTAGTGTTCTCAAGTGGATGGGAAACCATCAAAAGCATGTTGTTTCTATAACCCATGTCACATATAAACACACATACACATACATATCATGTAAAGGGATTTGAACTAATCATTTCTAATATTCGGTCATTCTCTGATCCCACAGGGACTGGGTCTTGATAACAATTATAGTAACAATCTACAGTGCATGGCACGCTGCAGTGTCACACTTTCCTTCAGACAGCTATTCCAGGTCTGACCTTTAGAACAAGCTTCTGAGATGGATGGAGCAAGCTTTCCTTTTTCCAGAAGGGAAAATAGGTTAGGTGAGATTAAGTGACCTGCCCAAAGTCACGGAGCACCTATGCACGAGAATCTGAACCTAGGTATTTGATTTCACGTGTGGTGTTCTTTTTAAAGCTGAAGAAAATTCTAAGCCTGACCTAACCTTCATATTTAACTTTGTTTTCGAGAAACTCAGTGTTTCAGAAATTGCATTCATCTTTTCAGACTCTAAAGGGGTGGGCAGGTAGGACTAACCCTGCTTTTAAGGTGGCTAAACCGTAGCACCACTTATGGGCACATCGGAGCTGGAGTGGCAATGACCTGGACTGCAGACCCTGGCAGGGTGCTGTCACCACCCACTGCATTACCTTAGGTTGCAGTTTCCTACACCTTTCATTTTAAGGTCGCATTAATTTTGCTGCCCTTGCAGTCATCCATAAACCCTTTGATGTGGAGGGACTTGGGTATGAAGTCACACTCTCTGACTCACTTCTACTTCAAAGAAACTAATTATGAATGAACTCACCCCAGGTCTGTCAAAACACTGGAAATCACTGACAATTCCCTGCTAATTTTTGCAAGAAACCCTCCTGGACACGATTACACGAAATACTGTTTGTGGAAGTGTCTAGCACAGTGCCAGGCACGTACTAGTCTTTCAATAACCAACCAGTTGTTTCTGAGCAATGCTTGGCCCAGGCTCTGCTCTAGGTGCTAGGAATAGAGCAGCTAGTGAAACCGGTGAGGTTTCTGTTCTCAAGGAGCCTCAATGGGAAAGACAGAGAATGAATGAGTAAATGAACAACAAGGTGTGTCAGGTCCTGAAAAGTGCAATGAAGAAAATGAGATGGGTGACATGATGGAAAGTGACTGTGAATGACTTCAGATATGGCGGAAGTCAGGGAAGGTCTCAATGACAGGATGTCTTTCTTTTAAGGGCTAGCCAGCCAAATGGCTGCAGGAATACCATTTGGGCATTAGTACATATGGGCTTAGCCGTGGGGAGTGCAAGAAGGCTGGAATGTGAACTAGAATGGGAATAAGTGGGAGAGGGCGAAGACAGAATTCTAGAAAGGAAGTGGCGGCCAGATCATGGAAGGTCTTTGTAGGCTGGGGAAAGGAGTGCAGGTTATGTTCAAGAGTGACTGAGGGTTGCTAGATGGGGGGGGGGGGGGGAGGTGAGGGGATTAGAAAGCACAGTAGGTAACCACAAGATTGCTATGGGGATATGAAAGTCAATTTGGGGAATGTAATCAATAATGTTGTAAAGATTTTGTAGGGTAGCCAATGGACACTTGTCTTATTAGGGAGACCACCTCAGGGAGGATGTAGATGCCTGATCACTGCACTGTACACCTGAAGCTGAAGCTGAACAATAATGAATGTCAACTACAAGTTTATATATATATATATATATATATGGTTACAAGAAGCAGAGTACAGCATTAGGAACACAGACAGTGGAATTGTAATTGCTGTGTGCGATGTCAGAGGGTAGTAGATGGGGGAGGGGGGTTATCACTCTGTGAGGGGTACAAATGATAAATGTTTAACTATTACATTGTTTCGTATACCTGAAACTAATAAAAAAATGTTTTAAAAAAATGTTTAAAAAAATGAAAAAGAGTGACTGAGAGTCAATGGCGCGGCGAGGGCACAACAGCTTGGTCTGGCTCATACGGGCGTAAGTCCGAGATATTGCGGGTTCAGTTCCAGACCACCAAATCAAGGCAAGCATTGCAATAAAGCAAGCTGCGATATTCTTGCTGGTGGAGAGTCTTGCCTTCAACTTGTAAAAAAATGCCACATTGTGAAGCACAATAAAGCAAAGCACAATAAAACAAGGTGTGCATGTGGAAGTAGAGTATAGCGGGACATATCGTAGTTAGCTCAAGCTGCTACAACAAAATACCATAGTCTGGATGTCTTAAACAACAGACGTATTTCTCACAGTTCTGGAGGCTGGGAAGTCCAAGATCAAGGTGCCAGCAGGGTCAGTTCTTGGTGAGGACCCACTTGCTGGCTTGCAGACTGGCCACCTTCTGGCTGTGTCCTCATATGATGCAGAGAGAGAGAGAGAGAGAGCTCTGGTGTCTCTTTCTCTCCTTATGAGGATATTAATCCCATCATGGGGACTCCACCCTCATGACCTTATCTAAACTTAATTACCTCTCAAAGGCTCCACCTAATACCATCACATTGGGGGTTAGGACTTCAACATACAACTTTTGGGGAGACACAAATATTCAGTCCATAATAGGGCAGTTGGAAACAGCAAGAGGAGAGGCCCAGGTAAGAGATGGTGGGGCCCAGGCCATCATGGACGTAAGTGGGTAGAGAGATGGAGGCAGATACTGGTTGTCCTTTGGGGTTGAGGCCCACAGGACAAGCCGGGAATAAATGTTTCCACACATGTTTATTTCTTTCCCTTTTCTCTTTTCCTCCCTACCTAGCTCCTTACTTCATTTGTTGAGCTTTGGCATAAGGTATTTCTTAGGTAATTTGCATCTTTTTCCTTAAATGTACAGGTGAAAATTGTGTCCAAAGCCAAGTGGATTCCATTTAACAAAACTCTGTTTAGATGAGATTATGTCGTGTGGGCAACACACAACCTTCTCATATCGGGTACTTACTCTACTTGTTTCAATTCATTTCAACAATGGGCTGTGATTGGCAGTTATGAACTGGGCACTCTCACTAGTTCTGGAAGTTAAGGTGAAAAAGACACAGACCTAGCCCTCAACGAACTCACCTAGTCCAGTAGTGGAGAAAGATGAGCAAGGAAACAAAGCACAACATGGGGAGACAGATGAGACACAAGAACCATGTAAGATGTAGAGCACCAACGCAGTACAGAGGGAGGGAGGAGTTGAGAAAGAGGAAGAGGAAAAGGTTCCCAGAGCAGGTGCTGCTGGCCTGACTATCAGGGGAGGATGCTTCCCTGGTGACAAGGAGGGCATTCTGGGTAGGGGAACAGCACAAGCAAATACATAGAGGAGTGAAACAGCAGGGTTTATTTGAGGAACTGGAGGCCGATATTGCTGGACTAAATGTACCAGAGGGAGACGAGTCTGTGAACGTAAGCCGGACCCAGATCATAAAGGGCCTCATTTATTATTATTTACGAGCTTGTACTATATTCAGTAAGTGATGGGGAGTCAGAGACGTATTGCCCACAGGGAGACACCATCAGATTCATTCAATTCCGTGCATTAGCCAAGGGTGACTTTAACACACTCACAGACTTAACACACGTGATTTGAGAATATTTGCAAAGGTGTGTGTGAATGAGAGACTTTAAAAACATGTGGCTCCAAGGAAATTATATAATTTGGAAAGGGCAGAGAATGAGGAGAGGAAAAATTGCAGCGGCTCAAGGAGAGATTCTCGGCCCCTTTCCAGCCTTTGGGAAAAGTTCGACTCGGGAAAAGCAGCCCGTCTGTTATGTCTGCAGGCGTCTGAGGCAAGCCGTGCTCCTCCCTCCACAGAACGGAGCGATTCATGCAGAATGTAATGATGAGAGGCGCCCATTTTCCAGGAGCTGCCATGCCAGTTCCAGTTGCCATAAGAAGGTGACAGGAGCCTGGAGGGCTGGTGGTGCCAAGGTACACATTTCCAGTGGGCACACCATTAAGGCATCTAGTAAAAAATGCTAATTGTGCTCAGAGGACTTTCATCGAGCTTGGCAGCTTGGACACGGTGTGGAATGTGAGGCTCCCAGGCCTGGCTGAGGGGTGCCTTGCAACATCTCAGAGGGTCTTGAGAGGTGGTGTGACAGTCTGCATCAATGCATGAAAACAAAATTAATTTGAATTCCACTATGTTTCTTAAGATGCCACATAAAGCTTGGGAACGGGGGTATAACAAACTGAAGACATGAGAGGAATGGCATCATTCTGTGACGTTTCCGCTGTGCAGAATGAGCTGGGAATGTCAAGGTTTCGACATGGAAAAATCCCCCCCGAGGCTTCCAAATATTGTTGTTGGCTTTTTGGCTTGCTTCTAGAAACTGCAAGGGTGCAGCTCTGGTCTTTGTAGTGGATTAGGGAGCAAAATTGGGCTCAGGGCATGGCTAGGAAATAAAGTGGGAACTGTTACATTATTTGGAATGAAAATGCTCGTACATTGCCTGTTGTCAGCTGCTACAAAAATCTTATAAATTTGCACTGTCCACTCGCTGCATTGTTATTTGGACTTCAACTTGCATGGGCTACATGTTAAGGGACCAATAGCCATATATGGCTCACTGCCCTCTTTGGACAGTGTCGATAGAGCACATTTCCATCATGGAAGAGAGTTCTATTGGACAGCACTCTTTTAGACACCAGCTTCTTGGTGCTTTTGCTCAGACCATAGACCGTGAATGTGCTTCGTGTATGCTTGTGGTGACAGCAATAATTACATTCATAACAATAATGATGGTCCATGTTTTTGAGCTCTTGCTCTGCCAGACACTGTGCTAAAGTCTTTCCATGTCTGGCAGGTGAATCCACTAGAAGTTGATATTTTTTTTCTCATTGCTTTTTCCCTCTCCCCATCCCAAACTTCAAGAGAGAAGTGGCCATTGGTCTTGGTGTAAGGGGAGGTTGGTGTTGCAGAGCCAAAAGCTGAATTTGATTGAAGACAACATATCTGCTTGACTTTTGCAAGAAAGCCGAGCTCGTGTGCTGAGTCTCAAGGAAGGGGAGAGGAGAGAAGGAAGGAAAAGGCAGGGGAGAGGGAGAATGGGGCCAGTTCCCCAGATTTAAAAGGGGACATGGTCAGAAAGTCCTTTTGGTAGTGGAAACAAAACCGCATTCCCCCGGCAGCTGGGCGGCTGGTAAGATTCCCAGAGGGGAATGGTTGTTTGTGTCCCTAGGAAGGCTGGACCCAGGCCCTAGGTTCCCAGCCCTAGAAAAAGCTTCTGTGCCCCAAGCATGACACAGAAGCCTGTAATCACTGAGCTTTAAGGAACTACCAGCTGGGCTACCACTAGTCCATATGGTGTCCTTATGCTAATTAGAAAAAAGGCACCCTCTTTCTCATATAAAATAATTTGTTAAGTTAGCATATTACTGATGTGGGCTGGATTGTGTCCCCTTAACAAATTCATGTGTTGAAGCCCTAACCCCAGTACCTCAGAATGTGATTGTATTTGGAAATAGGGTCTTTATATAGGTGATTAAGTTAAAATGAGGCCATAGAGCGGTCGTAATCTGATCTGACTGGTGTTCTCATAAGAAGAGGAAATTTGGACGCACAAAGAGACCCCAGGATCCCATATGCAAGAAAGCCCATGTGAAGAAGCTGCAAGGAGGGGGCCATTTGCAAGCCAAGGAGACAGACCTCAGAGGAAACCAACACTGCTGGTGCTTTGGTCTTGAACTTCCAGCCTCCAGAACTGTGAGAAAATAATTCTGTTGTTTAAGCCGCCCAGTCTGTGGTGCTCTGTTATGGCCGCCGCAGCGAACTAATGCAATTACTGTACAGTTGGAACACCTCTCCCTGCTGAATCTTTCCAGAGCCTTTACTGGACAGCCTGACTATGTGCTCACACATCAAGACTCTCTCCTGTTCACATACATGTTATACACCTGGTCAGGTGCTGCTGGTAGGTGAAGAGACCCTGTCAGGTTTGAGGGAGGGACACAGAGGAATGGGCCTCCAAGGGCTGTGGGGTGGGGGAAGGAGAAACTACTGGAGTGAGGTGGGGCAGTGCATGGCCCCAGATAACAGCAGGTGTGTGTGCGTGATCTGCGGAGTGTGTGCATAGCTGTATGTACCTCGCTGCTCCAGAACTCGGCCGAGAGGATGGAATCGCCATGCCCACCCACATTCTCCAGAAACCTTAGTAGGTCTCTGATGTGAACGTGTGCCTTTAGAGGAGATGCTGTTGTGTGGTACACAGCCTGGCCTGCATATGAGCTTGGACAATGAGGAAATCGGCGGCAGCTGTGAGATACCAGAGGCCAAAAAGTACAGTTGCATATTCTAGAGACACCCTAGAGAAGAGAATTGCCTCAATACATCCTGCCAACCCAGTGGAAGGGAAGATTGGAGGCAAATTTAATTTTCTTCAACAAAAAATAGATTACATGACCCTTCTTGCACATTCAAGTTTGTGAAATAAGATTCATGCTTTATGTCTGATTCAGGAGCAGGGTTCCAGCAGGAGACTGGTGGCTTGCTCAAATGGAGTAACGGGGGAAGGTTAATGGGATGATGTGCAAAGATATAGGCAGGGTTAAGAGATACCAGCTAGAGAGGATGAGGAAACCTGGAGCCAGCAATGCTCCTGGAGTGGTTACCCCTAGCACCTGACAGGTGCATAGAGGGAGTGGTTTCTGGAAGGGCTAAAGCTGTAGGAGAGGATCTCATGGTGGGAGACGTGGCCACTTCTAGCAGAAGTCCAGCAGGCAAAGACCTTGGGGAATAAGTACCCCAACCCCATTTTCCGGCCCTGTGATCTTTACCATGAGAGGCCTCATAGCCGAGTCCAACCAGAATCCCAGAACAGGATGAGAAGGACGGTGGAACTCGGAGGACAAACAGGACCATCCAGCACACCTTCTAAACAGGCATTATTTCATCTAGACCTCCACGGACCCTCCAGTTAGGCCCAGTTATTATCCCCATTTTATAAATATAGAAGCTTAGGCTTGGGGAGGAGTTTAAGCAATTTGTCTCACTACATTCTATTAGAATGTAAGGTCTATACAGGTATGACCTTGTTGGTCTTGTGTCCAGTTATAGCTCCAGTGCCTAGAAAAGTAAGTGCTCACTACATATTTGTTGAAAGACTAAATGCAGGAACTCCTCTAAGATCACACAAAGACCATGATATTGCAAAATTCAAACCCAGACTGTCTGAGGGCAAAGCTCACCAGTCTAAGGATCACACCAACGTTTTTAAACCAAGGTCCACACATCTCTATACATCTAAGAGTTTGCTGACATAATTCTAGAATTTTGTGATTTTATGTATTCATTTCAATGATAGCTTTAAAAAGTTAATATAAGCATATCCTGGATCATTTAGATGGTCACCTAATCTCATAAAAAGGGCGTGTTGTGTGATTCACCGCTCAAGTCTGTGTTTGCTTTCACTGTCATATTGGTACAAAGTGGTATCACTGTAATTACCTTGGGCTAATGAACAAGGCACATGGGTGGACTTAATTCCTAAGTGATTCATAAGTGATGCCTGTAAAAGGCAAATGATATCACAGAATGCTGTACAAACAAGAAAAGCGGGGGACCTCCATGCAAAAGAACGGGTGGCAGGAGGTCAGAGCCATGGTCTCCTCGTGGTCATGGTTTAGGTTAATGCAAACACCACTAATGTTATGCTGAATTGTAGCCATTATGCAGCAGTTTTTGGTTTTTCTTAATTCACTTCAGTTTTATAGTTGCATAGGGGGTTAGATATCATTTTTTTGCTTATATAGTTCTGGGCAAAATATAATTTAAGTCAAAGGTTTAAAAACCCTTTAAATGTTTTTTTTTTTTTCTTTAAGATATGCCTAGGTGTTAGTCAAGTGTAGTCATGCTTGTGTTATATGCTGCAAACTGGGGTATGAACTGCTTGCAGCAGGAACCTAAGAGAGGAAGCACAACTAGACATGTCTGGGAAAAGGGGAAAATCTTGCTTTCTTATGCCCAGAGCTGGAAATAATGATTATTTATTGAGCACCTATTAGTCACTGTGTTGAGTTTTTCACATGTGCTACGGACTGAATTGTGTCTCCCTCAAAATCATATGTTGAAGCCCTAACACTCAATGTGATGGTATTTGGAGATGGGGCCTTTGGGAGGCAGTTAGGATTAGACGAGGTGCTGAGGGTGGGGCCCTCATGGTGGGATTAGTGCCTTTATGAGAAGAGACACCAGAGAGCTCTCTCTCTCTCTCTCTCTCAGCCATGTGAGGACATAGCACAAAGATGGCCATCTGCAAGCTGGGAAGAAGGCTCTCACCAAGAACTGCATCTGCTATCACCTTGATCTTGGACTTCCCGGCCTCCAGAACTGTGAGGAATACATGTTTTTATTTAAGCCACCCAGTCTATGGCATTATTTGTTATAGTTGCCTGAGCTGACTAAAACAACATGCATTATCTCGAACTCTCCTAATAGCTTTGTGATGTAAATATTATTTCCCCATTTCACAGATGAGGAAGCTGAGACTCAGGCAGGTATGTAACTTACCCAAACTGGAAAGAGGAGAACAAGGATTTGTTTATAAAAGTTTGTGAATAAAGGTTTATGGATTTTCAAAAGACTCTCTACCTTCTAAATTCTGTTTAATAGGTGACAAAGGTTATTCCTACCATTTACGGGAAACGTCGTACTGCTAGTACTGACTGGAACACTTCCTAGTCCCACGTGGAGACTGTCTAAAAATGTCCTCAACTTCACTCTGACCTGTGGGCCATTTGTTACTATAATAACATGGGTGTTAACTAGAGTCAAGCACACAGTTCAGCTCTATATTACATTTGAGCATCTTTGAATCTAATTTTTCTTCCCCCTGAAAAGTATTCCTGTGTGAGCCCAAAATTATATCTGCTATATGTCTTCCATAGTCACATAGCTAATGCTTAGATGAGGGAGGACTAAGTGCAGCTTGGCACTGCACGAACATGGGGCTGCCTTCAGTACTTTAACACGTTGTAATGAGTCATCGGTAGCATCCAGTCTGATGGACAGAATTATAGGTCAACCACTCAGACAGAGCAATTAAGGACACGATCCCTTGTAGGGGTATAGTGCTTCAGCGTTCACAAAGAAAATTCACATTGTGAATTTCTTCACGTAGACTTCACGTCAAGGGTGTTATTCTTAATGATGAGAAAACTGATTTCTTGAGATTTTGAGCCCAAATCTTAGGACTGGCTCTAAATCTCCTAACCATTTTTCCTATTCTGCTGGTTCCCCCACTCTGTGGAGCATGTTCTCCTCGGAGGACACTGTGTGCCTGCAAAGGAAGCTATACCAGCATATGCTTGAATTTCTATGAAGGTAAACTCCACGAGGGCAGGGGTTCTCCAAGTGGACAAGAGCTGGGACTCTGGACCCACACTGCAGGATTCAAATCCCAGCTCCCCAACTAGCTGGCTGTGTGACTTCGGACAAGTACCTTAAGTTCTCAGTGTCCCCATTTCCTCATTAAAATTTTTATTAATATGCAATAATTTATAATAGTATTAATTGTTTTGGCATTATAGTGTTTTAGGAATAAATTGATACACATAAAACCTTTAATACAATGCTTAACACAATGAGTACATAGAAAGTACTCAATATATACTAACGATAATTATCATTGTTTACCACTGAATTATTTGGAATCTAGATTAGTGGCTGATACATAGTACACCCTTCAAATACTTGTTGGATGAATTAAATAAGTAAGTATTTTAACAGAGAATTCCAAAAAGGGCATCATGGAGAGGGAATCGTTAAAACATTTTTACTTTAGAAAATAAAAAGAAAATATTTCCCCGTGACACTGACATCCAACCTTGAATTTACAACATTTCTAGATGACTTCAATTATCCAGAAGAAAATTCATTTCAAATGGCTCTGACTTTTAAAAAATAATTTCACATCAGTGGCTAGCACAATTGGATGGCATACAATAAGCACTCATTAAATATTCATTATTGATGTTAAATACATTGTTTTGTGTTTGTTTCAGGCAGGAGCAAAGGAGAGGAGAAGATCTCAGTTTCTGGAAACTAATTTCTGCAGAGATTTGGCAAAAGGAACTCAGAAGGCCGGTCTCAGCATGACTGATAATGATTGAAGGTTGCTTGCTGAGCGTCAGTCCTTATATGAGCAGAGGTACACTGTATCCTGAGAAAGGAATTTCAAGGGACCTTGTTTTTCCTTCTCCTAGATCCAGGACCTCTGTTTTTTGCAGTAATGTGAGAATCAGGAGAGTGGAAGCAGACTACTCTCTGCTTCGTCCAGGCAAGAGGCAGGAGGCTGGGAACACAGTAGGTCTGCAAAGCCTATACGTGAGTTTACCCAGAAAGCTCTTAAGCTGCAGCTTTAGTGATTCAGAAGAGATTTGGACAGCCAGTGACCCCAGGTGGAAACCAACAGCCCACAGGCTGAAATTACAGGCTGAAATTATTATTTTCTAATATCAAGAAATATTGCAGCTCAGGTGGGTTTTTTTATTCTATGGAATGCTATTTCTCTCTTTGCAATCAACTTTGCTTCTCTTTTCTCATTAGACATTTTGTACTTTTATGAATTTACATAGACAATTCCATTCTCAGAGAAATGGGAGTCCCTCCCTCCAGGATGGATTTGACCCTCCTGCCTTCCCCCCTCTGGGAATTTTCCCTGAGACTGAGATTTATGAAAAAGCACTCGGGGTCTTTTCAACACGCAATGACTGTTCACAAGGCACAATTGTTTGTCTTCGACTTGGAATTCATCTCCATTGAGTCAGGAACAAAATCAAGGCGACAGAGGTTTTAAAATTCAGACAGGAAGTTCTGCCCTTTTGACCGGGGAAACCAAGAGGAAGGTGAGGAGGAAGACGATAAAGAAAAATACCGGGAGGAGGTCTGATATCTATACCTCTTATATACATCCCATGTTTTCCCAACACTTTTTTTAAGGGAGAAGTGGTCTTTTTAAAGACTGTTGAATACAAGTGAGGCATGAGACACCCCCTGGCCCCCATCCACGAAGGCTCCTTGTCATAAAATCCTTTTCACATAGCTGTATAAGGCAAGTACTTCTAAGAGAGAAGTGGGGGAAAGAAACTTAGAAAAGAGTTGTGTCATGTAGCCCTTCCAAATGAGTGTTCTTTCCACACTCAAATCTTCCATTTCCCACTTTTTTTCTCCCCACCTGTTCACATCTTTCCCCTTTCTTCCTGTGCGCTTTCCCTCGTCCCTTGTCTCTTTCTGGCTTGTTATAACCTGTTCTCTCCTGCAATTCTTGTTGCATCTTCCCCCCTTCCTCTGCTCTACCCCAGCCATCCCCACCCCCAACCCCCAATCAATTTATCTTTATTTAAACCACTTTTGTCCCACTCCTTTCATCTCTGCCATTTGTTCTCAGTAGGATTTTGAAAAACAGCCTCTTCCTCCTGTGTATAGTATCAGAGGCTAATTTACAAGCAGTGGGTTAGCAGGTCTGGGGGGTTACACATCTAGGTGAACGTTCCACTGACATCTGGGACTAAACTAGGCTAAAACTCAATTCATCACCTCCATCCCCAATTGCTCTCACTGCCAGTATGACTTTTCTAGTCTTCCTTCTCCTCATCTGCCTGGACACCCCCAAATTAGATCCCTCCCTCTCCTCCTTCCCCCAAGGCCTATGGATATCACTGCAATGTCTTTTAAATGTTTTTTATTTCTTTCTGTTCCCATCACCCTACTTCACGATGTCATCTCTCACCTGAACTGTTTTCATGCCTCCAAATCCTGCTGCAGTACCTTTAGTTTCTTCCTTTTCCCATCAGACTTGACTCTCTAAAACACAGATCTGATCGCCTCACTTCACTTGCTTAAACATTTTCAATGGTTTCCATCCCTTAGGGCAAGTCCACACCTTACAGTGAGATATTCACGGCCCTTCACCATCTGGCTCAAGTCTACCTTTCCAGCCCCATCTCCCACTATGTACTAGGTCCTCGGTCACCATGCAGTGAGTAAAAAAGGCCTTGTCTTAAAATGTTTTGTTCCATGACTGTAGCAGCTGGGGTTTATAGCCAGGGCTCCAAACCAAAAGGACATTTCTCCTGACCCAGGTAAATGCTGAGGCATGGCCGCCCTGATCCTAGCAGGCCCCTAAAGTTAACTAGCTGCGTGATCTCTGTCCATCCCTCACTTCTTCAGGCCTAAGTTTCCTCATTAATACCATGAGGGCTTGATGACTTTAAAATTACCCTCCAGTATTAAAGATGATGGAAAAGACTCCCTGAGCCAGACTTCACCGGCTGTGGTACTCTGCTGAGTTACACAGGTACTAACGGGTCTCTTGGTTCTGTCTGTCTGAAGCCATCGTTCAGGGATGAGATCAGACCCTGGGAGAACTGACTCATCCTGCCCAGACTCAGACAAGTCAGATTTGTACCAGAAAGCTCCTTTATGAATATGTAGTAGTAAGAAGACCTCCATCTGCCATCCAGAACAAGTCTTCCCTACATTAATGGTAACCGCGTATGAATATATATTATCTAGATTTTTTTCTCAGTAAGTTAAATCAGTTATCAAGAGGTTATTTGGGCTTATGGATTCAGAGCAAGACGTGATCATGACCCAGAAGCCAGTGTGCCAAGGCTGTGATAGGGTCTGATGTATTTCCTTTCTCCCAGGTGTCAGTTAGGAGTGTTTGAGTGCAAACAATAAAACTCGCCCTGGCTGTATAAAGCATGAAAGGAGGATTATGGGAGGATCGTGGGTAGCTCAGGAAGGTTTTCCTTGACCATCTGAAGTGGCCTCCCCAGCTGGCCTGTATCACACCATCCTACTTATATTTTTCACAGCACTTGTCTAGTGGATAGTTCTCTTGTTTACTTGTTTGTCATTGGTCTTCCTCATTAGACTGCTCGATCCATGAGGGCAGGGACATTGCCATTCTTGTTTGTAGCTGTATCTCCAGAAGCTAGGACAGGGCCTAGCACACACAGTAGGCTCAGAAAGATTTTGGGGATGAATAAGTACATACAAAGGAGAAGCTGAAAAATTAGCCCCGATGAGTGACAGGGAATACCAGTAGTAGGAACTTCTGAATTTCTTAGTAGGCACTGCCCTAGAATGACTTAATTCCAGCTGCATTTGTCCTTTTGTGTTTCTGCTCCAGTCACATGCCTAGGATAGAGAATTCAGTTGGCCCAAATGAGGGTCACATGCCCAGCCTAGGTAGGAGCCGTGATGTTGGAGTCTAGGGGTTGGTTGCAATGCAGAACCTCATGTGGAAGGTAGAAGGGCAGATCCTCAAAGAAATGGCTGCCAGGCAGACATCCACTGCATTCCACCACAGTGATCACTTTTCTGAGAGACCAGTCAGGATATGGCAATTCTGCTCCCTAGAGATATCTCTCTAAAACCTTATTTGTCAGTTGTCACTTTTCTTGTCTCCATGGGTTCCACCAAAGTAGGTCTTGTCCATTCAAAATTCTCACCTGCTCAAAGACGGCAGACGTACTCACTCTGTAGACATGATCTATGTACTCTCTGCCTAGCATATCCCGCTACATTTTTTGTACATTTGTTTCTTATTTTCTAGCTCATGAATAAAACATACATCTACTTTACATTAGAAAAATGTGTGTGCTTTCACTTAACCTAAATTCCTTGTTTTCTGTAAACCCACATTTGGATTACTTTGTTGTGGCTAACACTGTTGGTTGTCTACCCAAAAGCCACTCAGGGCTGCAATTCACCCAGGGATAAATCATAATGGAAGCCTCTTACTCTTTTGCCCATGATTGGACTTGAGGTGACATGTAACCCAAATCTGGGCTATGAGAAATAACGCAAAGTCTACTAGGGACTTCTGAAAGATTGTCCTCCCTAGTAAGTCACATGGACAAAAGGGTTTTGTGTACCTTTTTCTCCCTTCTTCTTTCCTTCTTGATGGGGATGCTGTCATGTAGAGTTATGATACTTGGAGCAGGGCCAGGCATCCTACCAATATGAGTTGATAAATGTAAGGACAACATGCAAAAGATGGTTGGGTGGAAGAATGTAAAGCCCTGGGTCCTTGACTGATTTTACTGTTGAAGCACAGAAATCAACCCTGGATTTCTTAAGTAAATAATAGGTGTTCATATGGCTTAAACCACTTTGCTGGGCTTACGGGACCTTGGAGTCGAAAGCATCCCCACCTGAAAGACCTGTGACAAACAACTCCTTCTTGATCTTAGCTCTTACTCCTTGGCTTTGTCACTTTAGAGACATTTCTGTTGCTTAGTAATAGGGGTTCTACTGAGCATTAGTGTAAGAGTAAGTCTAATAAGAGCCTAAAAAGTCACTGTTCTGTTATAATCACTTCATTATTTAATCTCCTTCTTACAAAGTATCGCTATGAATTTCTACTTGAATGAATACTATGATTATTCATACAGCTATGTCATACACATAAATATGTATTATCTGCATTTTTTGTTCCATTTCACATTACAATTTAATTGATTCTAATCTGGTGTGATTTTAGAATTTCTATTTAGAAGAAACTTAAAAGTGGCAATTAGATGGGAAGTGGGTGTGGCATTTGAAACTGCATTTGCACAGCACATTTAAGATTAAGAAGCATGTAACTGTCCATATCATGGAATGGGAGGGGCTGAGGTAGCCTCAAGCACCCCTATCCTGTCACGACTATAGCTCCTACCTTTAAAACCAACTGCCCAAGAATTGTAACTTTCCTTCTGGAATCCAAGGTATCAGTTTTGAAAATTTTACAGCATGGGCCTCCAAAATTAGAAGCTGGATGGGATAATATGACTTTACATCTGCATTGTCATTGATGCTGCCTAAATCACTTTACTGTATGGATTATCACTAGCTTGTCACATAAAAAGAATGTCAGGCTCAAAGGGTTTAAGCAACGGCTCAAAACACACAGGGAACCCACAGAACCAGTTCTACAACCTTGCTCCTCTGATCATCATTCTTCCCACTGCATCACGTTGTTCTCAGTTTAGAGATGGGGTCTTTAGAATCTGGAATAGTGTAGCTAAAAAGAAATGTTCTTGGGGCATTAAAAGGAGCCTTTTAAATAGCATACACGTATCTTTTCCTACCAGAGAAGAAGAACAGAAAACCAGAGGGTTCATGGGGCGAAAAAATGGGTTGTCCAGTCACTCACTGCATCTGGAAAGTGGCTGCCCACTAACTACCCAGCTCCATGTTATCACTATATAGTTCCCCAGGATACTAACTGCCTTCTGTCCTGTATTTGCCTAAATGATACTAACCAGTCTTAACTAGAACAAGCACACCAGGAGGAACTTTAGATCTCTGAGCAGGAAGGAAAAGGAGTGGGCACACCCTGCACGTTTCCCTGTATAGTGGTTTGGAGGAGCACGTTCCAGTTCCTCTGTAGGAGTGTGATCTGAGAGAAGCGTTCTACATCCTAAAAAAGGGAAGAATGTCTTCAGGAGCAGGCTGGAGGACCAAGTGAGCAGAAGGTTTCGAGTCAAAGTCAGCCCTGGGTTTTCAAAGCCCAAAGGGAAACCAAGTTCCCGAAGAGACATGGAAAGTTAGAACAGGGCCAGAATGGGAGCGAAAGGGAAAGAAAGCAAAAGGAAAACTCATGTTGACAGACTGATTGACTGAAAAGGTTTATACATAAATTTGAAGAGAAGGAGATTCTGACTTAGCTCAGGACCAGGGTAGTGATGTAATCAGCAAAGTGAGACATAGTGGCCTGGCAAACATGCCAAGAATGTGGGCCGAAGGGGCCTGGGTTATTCCAGGTTGCCATGGTTTTTAGCCAAAAGTAATAGTGCCAGACAGGGAAAGCAGGCAGCCTTATGCCTCAAGGATGTGCACACATACTCTGAGGTCCAGGACAAAGGAGTCCTATTCATTCCTCCACAATATTGGCCAATGAGCAGAGCTAGCAGTAGAGTGTAGCCTTTAAAGGCATAAAATCTGGAATCAGACGATTGGAGTTCAAACCCCGGCTCCATTATTTATGTGCTGTGTGGCTTTGACAAAATGACTTAACTTCTCTGTGTTTCACAGTCTTCATCTGTAGGCTAATCAGAGCACCAAATTCATAAGGTAATGTGAGAATTAAATAAGATGTTCTCTGAAAGGTGCTTAACCTACTGCCTGATACAACTCAATCTTAACCTATTTTTTCATAAAAAGTATATATTGAGGAATAAAAGCAGAAGAGTGATGAACATTGATGTTATACACATAATAAAAATGCATCCAATGAATGAATAAGAATGAAGACTAAGAATAGGGTCTGGACCATCAGTGACTGAGAAGAAAGCATTTGGAGTCATCTCGGATACTTTCATACTTTTGGTTTGTATTAGGTTAGGATCAGGTGAGAAATTTTGAACCCTGAGCTATCACCAAAAAGATCAATACTGCATGGCGCATATTTTCAAATATCTGCTCATGTGTGGAGATAATTTCTTCCTTTATAAGAACGACAATTTAAACATTTTTAATTGTATTCTGGGAAGGGCTGTACCACCCTAGGAGTATGACCTAGGGTAAATGACCAAACTTGCTCACACCTTCTTTTTCTCATCGATAATAAAATGGGGAATAATAATAGTACCAACTTCATAAGGTTGTAGTGAGGATGAAGTCAGTTAATGCGTGTAAAGCTCTTAGAAAAGAAGTAGCAGACACAGAATGTTAACCCCATTTACACTACAGCTCAAAAATCCCTGCGTGTTGTACAAACCTTACCAACTCACCTGCTATCCTACAATCTAATGATAGCCACATGTCATATTTTGTATGTATTCTTCCAACCTTTCTCCATGTACATATAATCATATAAATATTCATTTGTTTCTCACAAAAGGGATCATTCTATGTTTTCTTATGATCTGCTTTTTCACCTGGCGATATGTGGTGAAGATCTTTCCATTTCTCAGCCTCGACCAGCTTCTGGGATCACAGTGATCCCCTCTGGGGATTTACCCTGGTTCTCAGCAGGGTCAGTCCCTGTTTCAGCTGTTTCTTCTCATTTCCGGTTCCTTCTTCTTCTCCCAGCTGTGCCTTACACCTCTGCTCCCTCACCTGCTGCTCCCTTGCTAGTTCTCCAATCCGACAGCGCCTGCCCCCACCAATGTAGTGGAGCTCCCCAAAAGGAGGGCTCTGTGGGGGAAATTGTACTTCCTTTTATTGCTTACCTCTCAGTTTTCCAAAATAGCACTAGCCAAGGTGTATGTTAATCAAGTTTTTCAAAGGGTTAAAAATAGGAAATAAAATGTTGAGAGAGAAAAAAAAACCTTAAAATTTGTCATCAGCTCTGTTTCTTGAGTCCAAATTGGGGGAAAAATTATACCCTTCATAGGAAATCTCTTTGTCAGCATACTCCAGCCCCACTCCTGTCCCCAATTTCCAGGCTGGAAAACAAGCTTTCTCCTAGTATCCCTCCGCCATGTTTGCAACATTGCTCAGGCCAACTGGCAACCCTCAGGTGAAACTCAACCATTAGAGGTGAAGAGGCCAACAAAGTGCTTAAAATTTTCTTTTGAATGAGTTGTCACCGTTTGAAAACAAGGAGATTTTATTTTCACACTTAGATTTCTGGCTTCTCTTGAATAAGCCCGTGTTTCTGTGCCCACATTTCTGTGTGGCAACAATTTTGGAGCTGAGTACTCTTGCTTCACATAGACAGAACATATGTCTGTCAGGTGGCCTTGAGCCCCACTAGTTTCTATCATATGACACTGAAGGACATCAGTTGTTTATTTACCTGCCTGGCTCCTGTAGGAATTTGAGTCTAAGTGGGGAAAAAATATTGTACGTTGTCAGCTCCCCGCATTCATGGAGAAGCTTCCCTGCAGTCTTCCTCTCCAAGAAATCTGAGGAGAGAGGTAAAGGCAACAGGAAAGCTGGAGCAGGATAGAGGTGTGGAGACAAGATAGGGCAAGGCATGGCTCAGGTCGTGAAGACTTATTCCTAGGACAGGGCTTATAAGGTTTTCCCCATTTTATGTGATGCCGGCAAGGTCATGGAAGCAGAAGTATGACCACACAGGTGTGTGGGTGGCCCTCACCTCTATAGTCCTCGACAGGCCACTTGTATCACCACATCCTGGGCCCTGTGATCACCTGGAAGTGTTCTCTATCAGAAATCTCAAACTCTGGGCCGGCCTGACGGCTCAGGTGGTGGGAGCACCATGCTTCCAACACTGAGGTCGCCGGTTCAATTCCGACATGGGCCAGTGAGCTGTGCCCTCTACAGCTAAGATTGTGAACAACGGCTCTCCCTGGAGCTGGGCTGCCACAAGCAGCCAGAGGTTGGCGTGAGCTGTTGTGAGCAGCCGACCGAGGACCGGTAACCGACTGCCTCAGCCAGGGGGAAACGCAAGGCTCATAATACCAGCATGGGCCAGGAAGCTGTGTCCTACACAACTAGACCGAGAAATAACGGCTTGAACCGGAGTGGGGGGGGGGGAGGCGGAAGAAGGGGGGAAAAAAAGAAATATCAAACTCTAATCTTGAGGCTAGACCACAAATGTCTAGCTTTTCAGCTCTCTTATTGAGGGCTCAATCCAAGTCTACTGACCCTCTTTGCTTCACTTCCTTCCTGCCCAGCATGAATTCACCTGGTTATCAGTTTGAGCTTGTGTATTCTGCTCCCTCACAACCTTCTTTGCCAACACCCTCCCTCTAAACCACCAACCTGCGCTCAACCAATAACCCCCTCTTCACCCTACACTGGGTCACTGAGTGTGCTGAGCCAACGAGTTCCCCGTCCTACACCCAACTTCACTGAGCCTCCTTCTGCACTAAGATTAGGACCTCAAAATGCTCCTCTATCCCACCTCCAACTTGTCTACATCCACATCCATCTTATTCCCCTCCCATCTTGGAGAGTCCATGCTCCTACGCTTGGGACCCCATCTTCTCTTATCTCCTCTAGGACTTTGTTCTTTCAATAATTCTTTTTGTCTCCTATATCTTAAACTTTCCCCTGTCTCCCAAGTCCTGCACAGCCCCTAAACATATCTACATTTCTCCCATCTTTGAAGCAAAATGCCCGGGAACGTCAGTGGAAATGACTACAAAATGATAACATTCAGGGTTCAAAGGAAGGAAGGAGAGAAATCAGCGAGATAAAGAAACAGGCTGCAGGAAGGTGCATTTCTTCGAGCTCAGGGTTTTGGCAAGAAAAAGCCAATGGGAATGAAATCTGAGGAACAAAGGGTCTGCACGAACAGGATGCCCTTTTCACATCATATACTAAATTTGTCATAATACCCTTCTTGTGTATAGAGCTATGTACCTCACATGCAGTTTTTCATCCAATTCTCACTTCAGTCCAGTGAGATAGGCATAGAGGAGACGCAGTGAGTGAGGAGTGGCTACAGGAGCCCTGGGAGAGAAACGTTGAAACAAAAGGGCAGAGTGAACAACTGCAAAATCACAGACTTTATAAAACGAATGCCACCACCATCTAACCAAAGCAGATGTCCCTCTTGAAACAGCTCTGGGGATGAGGCCAGGGGGCTCACCCCTACTTACAGGCCCTCCCCAACCATCTACCAGCTGGGAGATTGAGAGCCTCCTGGCACCTCCATTTTCTTCATCTTGATAATCCTGCTACCCAGGAATCAAGTGAGACAGCACATGGGAAAGTGCTTTGGAGATTAGGACATTTTAGGTAAATGTAAGTCAATGCCACTGACAGTGGTGAAAACTGATAAAGGAGAGTCAAATGAGCCGCTGCCTTCAACTAACAGGGCCAAATGGGTCTAGATAGAAGGATGGTGTGAATAGAGATATTGCAAAGAGGGAAGTGAAACTGAAGACTGGAAATAAAAAAAAGGAACAGTTTTTTAAAGATGCACAGGGGAACTGCCATCTCCACTAATACACGCAGCCCTTTCAAGGTCAACCGTGGCAGGGGTTCTCCACCGGGATTCCCTTCTCAGCCACCTCAGAGGATCAGTGTTAGATTGTATTTAAAGAAGACTACAGAGTTCTTACAAGATGAAATCTCCATATGGTAAAAAGAGAAAGGATAATCTAGTAATTACAAATTGTCTGCCCATCTAGAGAAGAGGCTGTGCAGATGATGAAAGGAGCAGGGACTTTGGTTCATGACTGATCTGGGTTTAAATATGCCCCTTGGGAGTTATGTGGTACTGCATTCATAGCTCAACCACTCTATAGCTATAAAACGGAAGTGATAATGTTGATCTCGAAGGATGCAATTAGATAATACGGATAATATGGTGAATGCTCAGTCCAACAGTTCCTGGAATGCTGGTGGTAAAGAATGAGGTCCTGCCCTGAGCAAATTTTCTTGAACCAATTTACTTTCTGTCTGCAAAGGGAAGTCGTACATCTGGAATAGTGGTTCTCAACCCGGAGTTGAATTTTGCCCTCCAGGGGACATTTGGCAGTGTCTGGAGACATTTTTTGATTATTATAATTGGATAGGGGATTGCTACCGGCATCTGATAGATAGAGTCTATGGATACAGCTAAATGTCCTGCAATGCACAGGACAGCCTCTTAGAAGAAAGAATTCTCTGGCTCCAAATATCAATAGTACCAAGCTTGAGAAACCCTGGTCTGGTCCAAAGTTAGGTCTTTATTTTTCCTTCCCCAGTATCTTAGTCAATAAACCAAGTGAACCCAACTGCATATGTGGAGCTGTTTGTGCTTTGAAGCAGCCAGTGAGGGGAAACATTCATTGGCAATTCAAATATGTTAGTTTAGGGCTGTTAGCAATCTTTGTCTGAGGCTGGAGTAATCCATTTAGAATATTTATTGGTCAGAGAGGATACCAAGTTTGGTGGACATGTTAGCATTTTGGAGGAGGGAAATCATATCTTAAGTCACCTTGACAAACAAAAGAAGTCGTTTTCCAGGAGCAGAATGGAATTCTTATTGGGGGAAAATTAGCAAGGCTTATGCATCATGGAAATGAGTACTACAAGTTAAATATGGCCTGTGGTTGAGTCTGTGAGATACAAAGATTGAGGCAGAATCCTTCAGCATACCTCCGACAGAACAAGGCCATTTAAAACTCCCCAGTGTAGGGCTTTGCATTTTAAAAAAGATATGGGAAAATCCGTAGAAAAGCCACAATAGCAGGAAAATAAAAGGAATGCAAAAATGAAAACAGGCAAAAGGAGTTTAGGTGTCTTAACGTGGAAAAAGAGAGGACTGAGTGTGCTTGACTTTGAACAAGAAAGATTTGAGCTAGAAAGATTTGAACAAGAAAGATTATCACAAGGAGAAAAATAGCCAGCTGTTTTCCATCTCCACGGAGGAGCAAATTATAGGAAATGGGCTGAGATTGCAGCACAATGGTGGTTATGAATACGAAAGCATTTTCTAATTGGACCCTGGAACAGACTTCAGAGGACGACAGTTCAATTCCCATTACTCAAATTTACTAAAAATAGGTTAAGTCTCAACCTGACTACAGGCAAGAGACTGGACTAGTGACTTCTTGAGCGCCCTGGTTTTGTCACTCTTTTTGCCTATGTCTTCACAGGGCACAGCTAGTTCACTGATGAGTAAAACATTTGGTTGTTTCCCTCTCTGGCCTATATAAGCAAGTTTCCTAAACAGCATGTTTGATGGATTTTCATTGATTGTATTATGAAATGGACTGGTGGCTTTAGAGTAATTGTGACCTAGCCTGTAATTTTATATTTGTTTTACCCATGGAGCTTGGACATGAACCTTGAATTGAGTCGGCCTTGCATTGATCATAATGTTTAGTAGCTTAGTTCTATGAGCTGCTGGGTTCTTCAACGCTGATACCAACACACACACCAATATATACTGTCATGTAACCTGATCTAGTCATTCAGACCAGAGTGAAAAAGGTGGGGAAGTGGTTCCAGGCTTTCAATTTGCTCCAAGGGCGCGCTATTTGTAGCCAGAGTGTATTAATGTTGAAGCCAACATCTGAGTTTGAATGTGGCAGGTGGGCGTTTGGAAAAGAAGATGTGATCCTGCTGTTTTTGGCATTGTACAGAAATGAATTCGTTCCATTTTCAAGTGAATTTACTGAATTGCTGATAGAAAAGGACTCAATCCATTGAAGCCTCGTGTCATGGACCGTGGGAGCGTCACGCTGATGTGTTTCCTTGGGCTCTCATGCATAGACTCTAACTTTTTATGCTTACACCCTAAGTGAAAGCAGGAATGTAGTCTGACTTTGTCTTCCATTGAGTTTTCAGCTTCTCTGCTAAAAATTATTCCTCTGCAAATATTCACATTAGAGACACCAGTAAACAGTAAATCCCTTGTGTTCTTAAAAGAAAGGTACAGGAAATTAGTAAAGTCATTGATGTGAATACAAAATGGTGCACATTCAATGAGAAATAAGCTTTGTCAAAGCAGAATTCCACACAAGATCCTGCTGACCTGGTTTTGTCCCTGTGGCAGGATTGCGGCTGTCCCCTCAACAGCCCATCCTCCCTTCTTCCTTTGATAACATAGCCTCTGAGTTTTTGTCAGATCCATGACTGTTATACTAAATGCTACAGTTTCCAAAATCCCACGCACTTAGGTAAGGTCGGGAATACATTTTGACTGATGGGACGTGGGCAGAAGTGATTTAAACAGAAGTGATATGTGCCATTCCTTGTCCTTAACCTTAAAGAGAAAAGAGAAAACAACCCTCCACATCTTCCTTCTCCCTTTCCGGTAGACTGGGGTGCAGACATGATGGCAGGACCCAGAGAAGCCACATTACATCATGAGGTAGAAGTCCTCTGGTGAGGATAATAGAGAATCAAGATGGAAGAAACTTCGATTTTCATTATCATGGAAGCACCACATTCACCTTGGGCTATTTATGCTTTGACTATGAAAGGACAGAAAACTAAACTTCTGCTTGTTTAAGCTACTATTTTGACTTTTATAAAAGTAGGCAAACTGGTATCCTAACTAATATCCTAACCCTTTGGGCACCAGAACCTTAACTTCAGTAATTTAGGTTGTTGTTTTATTTTTCATTCAGTAGAAAATATAGAGAGAGAGAAAGAGAGAGAGACAGGACAGAGAGTGAAAGAGAGAGAATACACACACATAAAAGCAATACCTGAGATTTATTAACTAAGGACTTAGTGAAAATCACCAAAGCACTGCAGGTAAAGAACTCACCCCACACTCCAGAATGTGAACTACCGTGTTTCCCCAAAAACAAGACCTAGCCGGACCATCAGCTCTAATGCATCTTTTGGAACAAAAATTAATATAAGACCAGCTCTTATGTAATATAAGACCAGGTATTAATATTTATTATATTATATTATTTATACTATATTATATTATATTATATTGTATTATATTATAGACTGAGTCTTACTTTAACATAAGACCCGGTCTTATATTAATTTTTAATCCAAAAGACTCATTAGAGCTGATGGTCTAGCTAGGTCTTATTTTCGGGGAAACACCGTGTGTACGACTTGCTTTATGTTTTTGTGTATAATGAACTAACAGATACAGAGAGAGTGATAATGAGTCTCCTAGTGAGGTGATAAAAAGCACATGCCCAGATGAATGCCCAGCTTAACTTCTGAGTGCCCAGGTTTGCCCATCTGCAGAAAAGGGGTAATTGTTTCTATTTCTTTGGGATGTTGTGAGGATTATGAGATCACACAGGTCAAGTGCTTAGAATACTGCCTGGCTCATACTAAGCATCGAATAAATGTTCACTACTGCTATAATTGTTTATTCCTCCTCACTAATCGGCCAGTGATAACATTACAGAAGTGTGGCTAACGGAATAGTCCTAACCACCCTTGATCTACTTGCATGTTTCACATGTGGTCTTACCCAAGATGTCTCATCCAAAATGTTTACTTCTTCCCTCGAGTCCCTTATTAGTGAGTCTCAATCTTTGTTTATGCACACACTCCAGGTACTACCTGAACTACTGTATCATTGTATTTTTGTAAATTGATTTCTAAAGGAAGCTTAAACAATGGCAATGAAAGTTTAGATGCAGCTGCAGCCCTCTGTCTCTCTCATTGGAGCCATCTTATCTGGGTTCTCTTTGCTATGGACAAGGTTTAATTATCTTCCTCTCCACTGGCTCCAGTCATCTCTACTGACAACGGGGGCTTGGAGAGGCAGATATACTGAGACATCAATGGACGTTAACTTTTAGGGCCCCTCATTTGGTTGGGCCTCTTCTAAGGCTCCAAGTGTTCCCCCACCAGGGTTGTAGGAGCCCAATGTAGGAGGCACGGAGCCAATTCCAAACGAAAGGTCTCCCTCTTGTCCTGGTGGTGGTGCTGGGGCTGTGGGCAAGGTGAGCTGGCTGCTTGTACCATATTCATGTCCACCCAGCATCCAGGGCCAACCTGGCCCCAGTGGAACTCATGGAGCTTTCAAAAGCTATCTTTGATCCTAAGAAGAACAGTTTGAATGAGATGCTCTCTGCTCTTTGCTCAGACACTATTGTGACCAGGCTTCATGGCCACCTCATGACCAGTAAGAGCATGGGATTGGCAAGGACCTGGCCAAGTTGGACAGACTGCCAAAGCCAACTGCTTGAGCAAGAGATGGTAAAATGACGGTGTATGGCCAACAACGGATTCTGAAATGAAAAGACACCTTTCTAAACCACAAACATTAAAGGGGGAAAAATAACCATGCAAAAGGGAAGACAGGATTATCTTCCTGTTCTCTATAGACAGTCATTTTATAACACTGTTGTCATGTGGAGAACAAAAGAGCATGCAATCAAAACTGTAGGAAAAAGTAGTATTATCAAGCTCTCTCGGGTGGTTAATCAATAAATAAAATGTTATTTTAGTGGATTTTGTGGTGTTGTCAACTTTTTAAACTTTGTAAATACCCATTTCATACCTGAAAAATACTTGTAACTTTGTACTCTTTTCCTTAAAGAGGGTCTCCAAATTTGGCTGAGCGGCAGGACCCCCAACACCTGGCTCTTTTCCTGGAAGGGAGTTTATATCCACTTTGGTGAGAAGGGCACCTCTTGGTTGGTGTTTTAGATGAAGATGGATGAAGGCAGTGTCACATGACACTTTCTGAGAAACACCATTTATCAGCCCCCAGAAGCAGAACTGGGGCGCCCCTGGAGAACCAGCTGATGCTCAGGATAGTGTGTGTTATATGAGTGTTAGTGATTAATCTCCAAGAGGTGATGAGAGTGAATGTGTGTTTCCTTTTGATCCCTTGCAGCTCTCTTTCTAAACATCATGAATGTGCAGTGTTACTTCCTGTCTAAATGTAACTCAAAAATCAAGAAAAAAACCTTTTCCATTTTTGGCCTTTCTGTCCTCAAAATCTCATTTGGGCCCATTCTGGTTGTACTGAGCACAGTGACTATGAAGTCCCTACTGACGTTGTCTGGGAAAAGTCACAATCCCATTCTCCACATGTTCTTCTCACTCCTGCTTCATAGAGTTCTTGAGTGGAGTAGAATTGCTCCCTTTCTAAACCAAGCATAGTGAATAGGCTGAATATCTGGTAATGGTCTTGGGCTAATTGTATCAAATTCCCTGCTGAAGGGGGTATAGGGGGAAGTGAGGGTGGGTCAAAGGCAGGGAGAAGGATGAAGTCTAATTGTTGTAGATGGTGGAATCAGCCATGAGAGTATGTAATTCCCCACTTCGATGACCCAGTCCATAGCACAGAACCTCTCATCTTGAGTTCCCCACATCCACGCTTGCCACGCCCACCCCAAGCATAACTCCACACAAGAGTGAGAGTTATTTTTGTTATCATCAGATCATATCCTTTTGCTTAAAACCCTCCAATGACTTCCCATGGCAGTGAAAATAAAAGCCAGACTGTACTCATATTGTGGCCTACAAGTCCATTCAAGATATGATGACTGCTTCTGCTTCTGCTTCTGCTCCTGCCTACCTTCTGACGTAATGACCTCATCCCCTACACCCCCGACCCCCAGGCCTGCCCACGCTTTAGCCTGTCTCCCTGCTTTCCTCCCTCTTTTCCTTCCTCCCTCCCTCCCTCCCTTCTTTCTCCCCTCCTTCTTTCATTCCTCCCTTCCTCTCTCCTCTCTCTTTCTCTTTCTGCATAACAGCTTTATTGAAATATAATTCACATACCCTAAAATTCACCTATATAAAGTGTGCAATTCAGTGACTTTTTAGTGTAGTCACAGAGTTGTACAACAAGCACCACAACCAATTTTAGAACCTTTTTTATCACTCTGAAAAGAAACTACCATTAGCAGTCACATCCCACTTGGCCCGCAGCCCCAGGCAACCATTAATCTACTTTCTATCTTTATAGATTTCCCTATTCTGGACATTTTATATATACAGAATCCAACAGTATCTGGTCTTTTGTGTCTGGCCTCTCTCACTTAGCATAATGTTTTCAAGCATGTGTAGCATATATCAGTAATTATTCTTTTTTACGGCCGAATGATATTCTATTATATGGATATACCACATTTTGTTCATTTTGTTTACATACTCATCAATTAATGGGCACTTTGGTTGTTTCTACTTTTTGGCTTTATGAATATTGTTGTTGTGAATATTTGTGTATACCTTTTTTATGTGGATATATGTCTCCAGTTCTTTGGGGTGAACACCTAAGATTAGAATTTCTGGGTTGTATAAATCTATGTTTAACAGTTGAAGAACTTACAGACTCTTTTACACAGCTGCTTTAGTATTTTACATTTCCACCAGCAACCAATGTATGAGGGTTTCAATTTCTCCACATCCTCACCAACACTTGTTATATCTATTTTTTTTTAATTATAGTCATCTTAGTGGGTATGAAATCATTATGGCTTTGATTTTAATTCCACAATGGCTAACAAGACTGTGCATCTCTTCTTGTGCTTATTGGCATATTTTCCTTGGAGAAATGTCTATTAAGATTCATTTTGTAATTGGATTGTCTTTATGTTTTTCAGTTGTGAGAATTCTTTACACAAGGCTGGACAATTAAGTTCACTAACTCATCCTAGAAAAGGTGCTACATACCTCATTGCTGAATATCACTATGGTTACCTTTGAAATACTCCCCTTGGGAAGCTATGCACTGAAGCCAGTGCCTAGTCCACCCTTCAAAGCAACTTTGGAACTCTTTTTCTGGAATGGCCATCAGAGCTCTCGTCCTATTACCTACCTTTGATGTCCTGAATTTCATCATAATGTCTTCCTTTCAATATTTCCTTTATGTTCAGGTAAAGAAAGAAGTCATTGGGAGGCAGATCAGGTGAGTAGTGAGGGTGTTCCAATACAGTTATTTGTTTACTGGCTAAAAACTCCCTCACAGACAGTGCCGTGTGAGCTGCTGCATTGTTGTGATGCAAGAGCCACGAACTGTTGGCGAAAAGTTCAAGTCGTCTAATTTTTTCACACAGGCTTTTCAGCACTTTCAAATAGTAAACTTGGTTAACTGTTTGTCCAGTTGGTACAAATTCATAATGAATAATCCCTCTGATATCAAAAAAAGTTAGTAACATCGTTGCAACAAGTTCACAAACGTAACTGTCAGACCTCATATACTATAGATACTAGATGCATATCAGATACATGATTTGCAAATATGTCCTATAATTCTCTGGATTATCTTTTCATTTTCTTGATGGTATCCACTGAAGCACAAAAATTTTATATTTTTATGAAGTTCAATTTACCTATTTTTTCTTTTGTTGCTTATATTTTGGTGTCACATCTAAAAAGGCTTTGCTTAACTTAAGGTCACAGAAATTGACTCCCATGCTTTATTCAAAGAATTTTATAATTTTGGCTCTTACATTTAGGCCTATAATTTCTTTTGAGTTCATTTTTTAATATGGTATAAAATGAAGTCCAATTTCATTCTGCTACATGTGGATATCTAATTGTCCAGCTCCATTTGTTGAAAAGACTATTTTTTTCCTATTGAATTGTCTCAGCATCTTTCGCCACATTGCTTTTTTACTCCTCAAACAGACAAGCAGATTGCCGCCTCAGGGACTTGGCAGCGTTAATTTCCTTGTATGGAACCCTCTTTCCCTGATTTTCACTGGCTGGCTCCTTCTTATGCTGCAAATCTCACCTCAGAGAGGTTAACCCTGAACATCGTGTCTAAAGCAGCCTCTATCCCCCACCCACGTAGTACTTCTCCATCTTTATTTGATTTTCTTCTTAGTACTTAAAACTTTCTGCACATATCTCACCTTTTAATAGAGTTCTTTAAATCCTTTAAGTGGATATACAGATTTTCAAATCAAGACAGTTCAGAAGTAGATAGTAGATACTTAATTTAGAAACTCAAGATTCGGATAACTGTTCAATATGTGTGTGTTTTTGGGGGGTGGTGTAACTGAGAGAAGGGCTGATAGGTTAGAGTGAGAAACAAGCGGGTGAGTCCCTGGTCAGTCTAGTCAAACATCGGACACAAGGGGCTGTTCCTAGACATTGATCTTGGCAATGATTTTTTGGATTTGACACCAAAAGCATAGGCAATATAAGCAAAAATAAACAGGTGGGACTACATCAAACTAAAGTTTTTGTACAGCAAAGGAAACAATCAATAAAATGAAAAGGCAACCTATAGAAAGGGAGAAAATATTTGCAAACCATACATCTAATAAAGGATTACTATCCAAAGTATATAAGGAAGTTACACAAGTCAATGGCAAAAAAAAAAAAAAAGAACAAATAACCTAATTAAAAAATGGGCAAAGGACATGAATAGATATTTTTCCAAAGAAGACAAACAAATGGTCAACATGTGCATGAAAAGGTGCTCTAATCATCAGGGAAATGCAAATCAAAACCACAGTAAGATATTGCCTCACACCTGTTAGGATGGCTATTATCAAAAAGTCAAAACATAACAAGTGTTGGTGAAGATGTAGAGAAAAGGGAACCCTTGTATACTGTAGAAATATAAATGGGTACAGTAGGGGGATCCTCAAAAAATTAAAACTGAGCTACCATATGAGCCATCAATCCTGTACACACACACACACACACACACACACACACACACACACACACTGGAATATTATTCAGTCTTAAAAAAGAAGAAAATCCCATCATTTTCAACAACATAAATAAACCTGGAGGGCATTATGCTAAGTGAAATAAGCCAGACATAGCAAGACAAATATTGCATGATCTCATTTACACATGAAATTTTTTTAAAAAGTTGAATTCATAGCAACAGAGAGTAGAATAATAGTTACCAAGGTCTGGGGGCAAGGAGAGAGTTGGATCAAAGGGTACAAATTTTCAGTTATAAGATGAATGAGTAAGTTCTGGAGACCTAATGTATAGTATGGAAATTATAGTTATTAATGACCTATTATATACCTGAAATTTGCTAAGAGAGTAGATCTCAAATGCTTTCACTATACAAACACACAAATGGTAACTATGTGAAGTGATAGATATGTTAATTATCTTAATTGTGGTAATCATTTCACAATGTATATGATACCAAAATATCAAGTTGTATACTCTAAACATATACAATTTTTATTTGTCAATCATACCTCAACAAAGCTGAAAAAAAAAATTTGGTAACTCTCATAGTTATAAATGATTCAGAAAGAATCATCAATTGGATTCTAACATTAGTCAGTAAAAGTTTGATGAGGAAGTGTCTGCCATAATTTACTTATTAATTGCAAAGAGAAAATAATTATTTTATAGTAAAAAAACTTGGCCAATACCATCTTCATGATCAAAATTAATATCACAAAGAATGGAACAAATTGACATGTGTCTCCTGATATGAGGTACTGAAAAGAAACCATATCACTTCTGTGGTAATCCTGCAAAAAATGTATTACCTGAACCTAGTTATGAGGAAACCTCAGACAAATCCCAATTGAGGAACAGTCTACAAAGTAGACTACACCATACTTTTAAAACCTGTCAAAGCCATGAAAACAGAATGTAAGGAACACTACAGATTAAAAGCGACTGAAACCATGATAACTAAATGCGATTTGTGATCCTAGACTGGATCCTGGACCGGAAAAATAAATTGTTTTTGCTACAAAGGAAATTATTTGGACAATTGATGAAATTTGAATAAGGGCTATAAATTAGAAAATAATATTGTATCAATTTCAATTTCCTAATGTGCAAACTGCATTGTTATCACACATTAAGAGAATGTCTTTGTTCTTGGGAAATCCACACTAAAATATTTAGGAGTAAAGGGGCCTTATGTCTGAACTTAACTCTCCAATGATTCAGAAAAGAATAATGTGCGCGTACACGTGTCTGCACACACACACACACACACACACACACACACACACAACTATACAATGATAAAAATAATTAGGGAATTATTAACAATTGAGGAATCTGAATGAAGAGCATACAAGGATCCTTTGTATTCTTTTGGTAACTTCTCTGTAAGTTATAAATCATTTCAAAATAAAAATTTCCAAAATTAAAAAAGAAGATGGGTATCTCACATCTCCCAATCCATACAGGGATCCTCACTTTGGTGTCTTCTATAGTGGATGGAAGATTTATGATTACTTGGTAAAAATGTAATGGCAACCAGAGTGCTTTGCTCATTCTCTTTCAAGTCTTAAAAAGCAGTTACAACATAATTTTTAATTTATAAAGTTAGATCCTGAAACAAACAAAGACTGTCCGAGGAACAAGGAAGCAAATATTTATCAATAGCTGACTGTAGGCTGGAAATGAAAGATCCCCACCACCAGGCCAGTCCTTCCTCTTGGAGTTTATTGCAACTGGTGTAAAATGGAATTATGGTACAGAGGTTGCTATGAGGGGGAATTAAATGGCAGCTGAAAATATGAAACATCATGAGACCCTGAAATTTAATACTGCTAATTAGAGACTCTAGGTATGGTTAATATCAAAAATGAGTAGTTGCTATTTTGCATTAAAAACTTTTCATAAAAGAAAATATATTTATTTGCAATATAAACAAAGTCCCATTGCTAGTTAGGGAGATATATATATATATATATCTTTCCTTTACAAAATCATAAAGCAAAACTGGCGACTTTCTAGGCATACCCTCATTTACATGAATCTGATGTATTTTTCTGGGTTTTCTTTATAAAAGAGAAAAAGAACCATGTATAGCATAGAAGCTTTTTGTTAATGTTTGACTGTAGCAAAGTTTTAATCTGCTGCCTTAAAGAATCCCTGAAAACAAACCCTAAGAGGCAGTGGGGGTAGAGTTTGATTTATTACTTTTACTTAAAATATTTGGATTATATAAGACATTTTGAAAGATTAATTATATAAAGCACCTTTTCAACATACTTCTAGTTGCCTTCATTTAACTATGCCCCCCGCCCCCCAAATCACTACTCTCTGATATTAGTTTTGAGTTGAGGCTCATGTATATGTAAATCTGAACATTGTATATCTATTTTCTTTGCGTATGAAACTTGTAATTATACATTATATAAATATATTTTTCTCATGGGTGGACCTTTAAGGCATTATGCCTTAATAATGAAATAAGTCAGACAGAGAAAGATAAACACTGTAGGATCTTACTTTTACGTGGAATCTAAAAAAACCAAAACCAAAAAACATAGAAAAAGGTGAGACTTGTGGTTACCAGAGGCAGTGGGTGGGAGTGAAAAGATGAAAGTGGTCAAAATGTACAAACTTTCAGCTGTAAGTAAAATACATAAGTACTAGGGATGTAATGTACAACATGATGACTATAGTTAACACTGCTGTACGATATATAGGAAAGTTGTTAAGAGAATAGATCCTAAGAGTTCTCATCACAAGGAGAATTTTTTCCTTTTTCTTTTTTTAATTGTTTCTGTAAGAGATGATGAATGTTAACTGAACCTATTATGGTAATCGTTTAACAATATATGTAAATCAAACCATCACACTATACCTTAAATTTATATAGTGATGTATGTCAGTTATTTCTCAATAACACAGGGAAAAAAATGTTCTATTGTGTGAAAAAAAAAAAAAAAAAGAATCAAGGAGTTCTATGGCCCAAGGTTAGCCTTTTACATACTCGCCACAATGGATTAAGAGGTATAACGGGTTCCATCTCCAACTCAAATTTGTGTTATTACAATTCTAGCCTCTATTTCAAGCAAGTTCTAAACCTGTCAGAGATTCTCCCTGCTCTGATCCAGTGGGTGGTCTGGACTCCTCAAAAACTCCTGTCCTTGGATCAAACTGTATTTTTCTGTTTAGACCCAAGTTCTTCTTCATGAGGCCAAAGTTCAAATTGCCCCTGAAAGCACTAGGAGGCAGCCATTCACTTTCCCTGAAATGCTGGTGACAGTCACTCTTTTTTCATCAGGAAGTTGTGAATTCCTGTTGATTCTGTAGCACCTGGGAGTTAGGGGGAAGTGGATGAGTGAGGGGGAGAGAATGTCTGGCCTGAGTTATTCTATCTGCTGAGTTCCTCACTACCAAGGCACAAAGAAGCACGTTCAGAGGGCTTTTTCTTGGGGGTCAAGGGGAAGACAGTGATGACAAGCTCTCGGAACACAGTCCAACTATGTAAATTTTGTCTTTAAGATTCTTGAGCAATAGTTTGGCTTTTAGTTCCTGCTTTCACAGAATAACTCCTTGGAGGAGGTTTCCAAAATCATAAGGTCATGAAATGAATTTAGTGGGGTACAACCATCAATTTTTTAAAAACTATAATTGATTATATTAGAATAGACAATATTAAAGCGCAGTTAACCAAGAACTCTGGAACCACACCTGTTGAATTTTAACCTCCGCTATGTGACCACTTCATAGCTGTGTGGTATTGAGCAAATTGCTTAACTTCTCCATGCCTCAGTTTCCTCACCTGAATAATTATAATACATACCTCACAGAGTTACTGTAAGGATTAAAATGACTTAATATATGTAAAGCACTCTCTCACTCACCTGTGGGTCAGTTGAGCCTTGGCTAATCTAGGGTGTGTTCAGCCAGGCAGCTTTGCATCAAGCTGCAGGTCCTGCCAAGGTTGGCTCCTCATAGCTCCGCCCAGGTCTGCTCCGCATGTGCTCAATTTGGGGCCAGGAAGTAGTCCTTCTCAGCATAATGTTACAGGCACAAAAGAGCAAGCCTAACCCCATAAGCACATCTGAATCCTCTGCTTGCCTCATGTCTGCTAACACCCCATTGGCTGAAAGGCAAGGTACAGGAGAGTACACTTCTACAATCCCATTGTCCAAAGCCAGTCACATGACAGAGCCCAACATTAATTAGGCAGGGAACAATAATCTACTGAACTAAACTACTGAGCAATAATCTACTAGCCATAGTCAAAAGACTTTCAGAAGCATTGCTTGGAAGCAGGGTTGGGCAAACTACTGCCTGCAGACCAAATCTGACCCACTGCCTGTTTTATAAATAAAGTTTTGTTGAAACATAGCCATGCCCATTTATTTACATATGGCTGCTTTTGTGATACCCTGGCAGAGCTGAGTAGTTGCAACAGAGGCCATATAACCTACAAAGTCTAAAATATTTACTATCTAGCCCTTTACACAAAAAGTTTACATACCTCTATTCTTAAAAATTGAAAGTTTAGGAATTGATGAGAATTCAGCATCATATCTTATTACATAGTCAATGCGTTCATTTTATGTGCCAGACAATGGCGAGTATTGCTCAATGACTTTGTGACTTGATTTGACCCCATTCTCATCACTCCAGGAAGTGAATGCTTTCTGGTTTGCAACAGTCACTGTGTGATAAGAGAGAGCCCCATCCTGCTCTGGCACTTGGGCCTATAACAGAGCCTCATCATGCATACGCTGACTTTCCTATTCTTGTCCTGCAAAAAGCTCAGTATTGTGACTTTGGTTAAAAGACACAGTACTATTGGGCTAATGATTCTCAGGATCATTCAAAAATTTAAGCTTAAATAAAATTATGATATAATCCAAACAAAACTAGATATTCTGAAACTTTATTGGACCCCAAACCCTCGGAAACAGAAATCGTAGGCAGAAACCCACAGAGTAAACTGATCTAAGCGAAAATTGCAAGGACTCAGGGTAGGTGGGCGGGGCCTGAGCTCAGGCCACGCCCACTGAGCTGGTGCCTCCTCTTAAGCCACAGTCCCTTCAGGAGCCTGGGGGCAACTAGAAGACGCCAGGGCTTCTTAGAAACTAGTTTTGCCTTTGTGAGTTTTCTAATGCTCCAGAGGAAAATTTTGTTGTACAAAAAGCAGTGCTTTGGATTTTTTGGGTTTTTTTTTTTGTAAGCCATGTTTGATTTATTGGAGTAACAAATTTAAAATCCTATTTCTTCCTTTAAGCTTTTAAATCACTTTTATATATCTTATTGTGCTATTTATAGGGAAAATCGTAACAACTTGTTTTATGGGAGGTGTTGATTAAGGGTTGGTTTCACTTAGACTTAGTTAATTAAACAACTTTAAATGTTTTCAATTGCATTTATAATTTTAATACATTTGATTTGCTTTTCAGTGACAGCTAACATTTACAGCCCTTACCATATCCAGAAACTGTTCTAAGAAATTTATAGTGTTCACTCATTTAATTCTCACAGCAATTCTATCAGATATCTCATATTATTATCATCCCTGTTTCATATGCAGGGGTAACTGTATATGGGGAAACTGAGGCACAGAGTAATTCTCACAAGGTCGTATAGCTAATAATATCTGAACTACTTTGTGAACCACAAAGTTTGGCTCCAAAATCCAGGTTTTGGCTCTTACCCTCTATGTTAATTAGGTAATTTTGAATTAACTGCCCGAAAAGAAAATTTCTGACTACTTCAGTCATTATTGTACAACTAAAATTAAACTTATAAGTATAGCGTAACAGGCTCAAAATTCTTTTTTTAAGTATTCCAAAATTGATTACAAACTTATTTTTGTAAGTCACTTACGAAAGTCTCTTAATATAGCATATTGTCCTCCAATATACCAAATTCATTTAAACATTACAAGTAAAATATCAAACACACACACACAGATTATTTACAAACTTAACATACAAAACGTAATACTATGGATTTCATTTACTCCATCATCTCTGTAATTAATTCTAAATCTCCTGTGGGCCGAGGACATTTCACCGCTAAGAAAACAATCACCGTGCTCCCAAGTTGTCTAGGAGGAGAGTGAGCCACAGGGTGCACGCTGCTGAATGTCTGAATAAGAACTGAAAATTAACCATTGACTTGATCCAACTGGAGGTCATGGTGACCTCGACAAAAGTAGGTTTTGGTGGTTTGATGGGATGAAAATGTAAATAAAAAGCATCAGGAGAGAAGAGCTGTAAAGGATGAGGAGGCAACTCTTTTTGCTGTTAAAAGGAACTGAAAATTGGGGCAATTGCTGGAGGGAAATGTAGAGTCAAGAAAGATTTTAAAAAAAATACGCCATATATTATAAATTAGTTGATAGAAATGATCCAGTTGATGGAAGGTGGGGTTGGGGAGTGGGGGGGAGAATGAATTCAGGACAAAGAAGGCAGTGATGTCTGTGAGTAGGCAGAGGGGGGTGGACTGTAGCTTTGGACCACAGTAACTGGAGGGAAAGGAAAGCAAAAGGACGGAGATGCTGGGAGGTGTGGTAGAATCAGTGGAAGTTTCTTCTGATTGCTTCTGTTTTCTCAGGGAAATAGGAAGTGACGTCATCAGTGATGAGTGATGGAGAAAGAGATGTTGGTGGTTTAAGGAGAAGGAATATGAAATGGTCCTCCAGGAAAGCGGGAGAGTCAAAAGATGAGGGAACTGCAGTGGGGTTTTCTGTTAGCATGAAGGGCCATTGGCGTATGGAGAGGATTCATGCCTCTGCCAGACTGGATGAGAGCACTAGGGACTGAGCACAGAGAGGGGAGAGGATGGGGCCGAGGACTGAGCCTGCTGGGCGGAGCTTACTGTGCAGAGAGCCAAGACCATCCGGTGTGTGAGAGACCTTATTGATCTAGAGAATCACTAGCATCAGAGTCCTCACTCCTCTGAACTGAGTTACTAACCACTTTCTTACTAAGAGGATCAAGTTCAATAACTTATCACTTGGGTAGAAAAATGGTTTAGGTGCTACCTATTCCCTCAGCAACATGAATATCTGGTGCCTGCTCCCTTCCAAGACAATTGCCTACGTTTCCTGAAAGTCAAAGCCACAAGGGACTTCACATAAAGCCAAACACAGCGGTAGCTACTCATACGGGTAGCCTTTCAGAACCGGTAATTATAACAGGTTTCATTAGAAACTGGACGAGTGGTGGCTTCTAGTGGTAAATTTTGGTTTGTCTAATTATCATTAGGGGCAATATACTGAAATTTTAACATCTCTATCAGGGAGCTAATTAAAAATAGGCAAACTGCATTTGTTCATAAAAAGTGTTATTTAAAAATTCTGGTTTCCTTTCTGAGGCCAAATGCTCTCAGAACAGTTCTCCCTGTGGATGTTTTCCTCAGGTCAATCATCCTGCCCCATCCCTATCCTGTCCACACAGATACTGACTCAGGTCACTTCACTTTCCTTCCTCGGTCGGAGGTTTCAGTCTAATCCAGGATTTCTCAACCTCAGCACTATTGCCATTTTGGGCTGGATAATTCTTTGTTGTGGGGGCTCTCCTGTGCCTTGTAGGGTGTTTAGCAGCATCCCGGGCCCCTTCCCACTAAATGCCGGTAGCCACTTACCCTCTTGCCCCTCCCAAGTTGTGACAACCAGATATTGTCAAATGTTCCCTGAGGGCAAAATGGTTCGGTCTATTAGGATTGAGGACAGTGGGACCCACAGGTAACTCAAATTAGAGCTTCATGTGGACTCCCCCATGGCAAATCTGACAGTATAAATTAATTCTCTGATAGAATAGGACAGGATCTGACAACCTCAGAAGTGAGAAATTAGACACTTTCCCTTTTGTACAGAATGTACAATAAGCTGCTTAAAAAAAAAAGAACTTGTCACATTTCCAACTTTCTCACCACTTGATATGAAGATTCCCAGGAGATGGTAATTAGTTACAAACTCCATGAAAGATAGAATGTACAGAAATTTAGAACTGGGGTAATGCAGGGACAGAAAATAAGAGAAAGGGAAGGTGGGAAGGGAGGAGGAAGGGAGGGAGGGAGGGAGGAAGGAAGGAAAAGTCACGGAACTTAAGTGCAAGGTAGGAATTCAACTTCCTTTGAACTTTGTAGATGTTCAATTAAGGGCCAAGTCTTAATCGATGATAGCAAAATAATGCCTGTGTTAAATCCAAATTATCCAACTCTCCATTGCTAACAGGATAAAGTTCAAACAGCCTCGCCTGGCAATCAAGGCCCTAAACAATTTGACCCTAAGAGTTTGTAACCTGTTCCCACTGTCTACAGGGATGCTTCTCTCTATTCCACCTGGTTCACTCACATTTCTACCAAGACACCTTGTAAATATCTACTCCTGGGTCTTTGTACATGCAGTTGCCCCATCCAGGCTCTCAAATATTTAACCTTCAAGGACCCATCAGTCCCTACCTCATTCACTTACTGGCTCACTCGGGCACATCTAGGTGCAAGGATAGAGTGGAGAATAACAGCCAACAGCTCTACAGACCAGACGCTGTTCTGAGCAATCTTTGCTTTGGATGCTGGAAGAACAATACCTACGTCCAGGGCTCCCCACTGCAACCCTCATGAAACAGAAGCGGACCTATTGGGGGCCAACCAGCCTCTGCCGTTGTGATAGTAGCACTTGGTTCCCTTCATCTTTGAGAGCAGACATGCAAAGACTGCTCCAGCCAGGGAGACACATGGTATAGAAACTGGCCTGTCTGATTCAGCTGTGGGGATGGCGAGCCTGTGCTGGGGCGAGGGGAGCTGAATTCAACTCATAGGGAGTTGGGGAAAGGCTTTATCAGCTCATGGTGACCTTCAGGGCTGGACAGAGAGAGGAAGAGGAAGCACATTTTTGCTGCTCCTGCTCAAGGCTTCCTGAAGGCGGGGCTCCCTGTTCTTTGCTGCACGTCAAGCTTTCCCCTGAGCATATGCTTAGCCATGGCTCTCACATACCCACACGTGGGCAAGGTTCCCATCCAGAGCTTGCAGCAGGCTCTGCTAGTGACTCTGTCCCCAAATTCTTCTGGGTGCTGAAAAGAAGACCTTGATTCATATGTTGAGACTTTGGCTTCACAGTAACTTCATTTCCCCGACTTGGAACCAAGCTCTCCAAAGAGCTGGACCAAAACCTTGGCCTATGTGAACTGCCTGAGAATTTCTGGCTGCAATAGCAGGATTCACTTTAAATTGCCTGTTTGACTACAGAACCATCTCTCCTCAGCCTTCTTTCCTCTCTCCTCATTTCCTGTTTCCTCTTCTCCGTCTCCTTAGTGTCTGCTCTGTGTTATCAAAGAACTTCTGTGCTACTTTCAGGAACGTTCTCCGGCCAGGCCAGTGGAATGAGCCCCTGACGGGACTGTTCTGGGAGCCCACAGCCAGGTCTCAGTTCTCTCCTAGAACCAAGCACCAAAACTCATAACTAGCCTCTCTGGTGGAAATAATATTCTTTTATGGACCCAGTTTCTGACGATGTTCACCTTCACTACCTTCTCTCCCAGTCTGTCTCTCCCCCTCCCTTCCCCAGAGCCAATCAGAGTGATACAGGAAAGCAGAACAGAGAGTAGCTGAGAAGGGAGATTTTGGATTCAGAGGGTCCTGCACTTAAATCTCGATGCCATCACTTGGGCTAGTTACTCAGTTTCCCCATCTGTAAAACAGGGACAATGATAGCTATTCTGGAGGCATGCTAAGAGGTCAAAGGAGACAATGTATGTGTAAAGAGGACGTGTTATTCATTAGAATTCCTCTTAGGAAAGCAGACTTGTCTTAGCTGAAAAAATACTTTGCTAAGTGCCTTTAGAAGTAGAGACCAAGACTTTTTAGGCCAGAGGTGGGCGGGACGCTCCCAGCCAGACAAAGGGAGGATTTTGTTTGCAACTCCTGGGAGGAAGTGGGGGGCCAGGAGAGGGCGGAAATCCTGCACTCCAGAAGTGACCCCTCTCCATGGCACGCCCTCCATCCACCAAAATCTTGAGTCAGTTTACCAAACTCATGGAATACTTGAAGTAAGTAACGAGGGAAAACAGAGAAGGGGCTGAGTCTTGTCTCCAGGGAGCTGTGGAGCAAAACAATGACAGCATTTCAGGATGAGATGTGGAAGCCTAAGGACAGGCGACACAGTGCCCTCCCGGGAAGGGGACTGACCATTACAGGCCACGAATCTCAGAACCAGGGTTCTCAGGGGTGGGGGCACCAGCTGACAACCTGACTGAGCAGGCAAGAAGCTTCAGCTTAGTGTTATTGTTCGCTGTTTCGTGCTTTCCTGGGTCTCTCCCTGTGGACCTGCAGTGTCAGTTTCTACATTACTTCCTCCAGGAAGCCCTGTCTGATTTCCCAAGGGTGAATCAGAACATTCAACTCTGAACCCCTCCCGTGTGTTCTCATCACAGGAGTTTTCACCCTCCGTTATAATTGCTTATTTGGATGCCTGGTCTCCTACTAGACTGTGCTCTTCATTTGGTCAAAGCGTAATCTTTTCTACCATGAGGTTCCCACACCTGGCACAGCACCTTGTACATCATAAGTTCTCAAAAAATATGTGTTCAGTCCCTGATGGTCTAGTAGAAAAAGCACAATTTTTGGTGTTCTATAAAAGCCAGGTTCAGATCCTGACTAACACTTAAAAGCTGTGCAACTCTGGGTATATGACTTAACCTCTCTGAGCCTCAGTCATGTCCTCTGTAAATAGGATAGAAGGTGCAGGGTCAGTGTGAAGACAGAATGGGAAGATAGGTAGAAAGTGGTGCCTGGCCACAATCGGTGCTCAGCAGATGTTGCTTCCTCAACTTAGTCTCTCATATCTGGCCCGTCTCTTCCATCCACACATCCCCACTACGTCTACGCCCTCAGCACCTTACAAACTCTGACTTCGTCTCCTTCCTTCACACTGCTTCTCTTGGATTTCTTAAGCTCATCTGCTGTGCCCGGCAGTGTTCCACAGGAGTAAGAAACAACAGTGCACGGGCCATGTCTAGCACAGCACCTGTTTTGTACTGTCCATGCCCTGAGAAAGGTTTTTACAGTTTTAATAGTTGAGGGAAGAAAATAAAAAGAGGACTATTTCATGACACCTGAAAATGATTTGAAATTCAATGTTCAGTATCCATAAGGAAGGTTTAATTGGCACACAGCCACACTCACTCTTTTCCCTGGTGTCTGTGACTGCTTTTGTACTCCAGCAGCAGAGTTGAGTAGTGGTGACAGAGACTGGATGGCCTGCAAAGCCGAAAATATTTACCATCTGGCCCTTTATAGAAAGAGCTGCCATCCCCTGTTCTCAGCGGTTCCCCTGGTTCAGCAACTATTGCCTCCTCCAAGTGCCAAACGAGGTCGGTAGCATTACTACCCTCCTTTTGCATTTGAGGAGCATGAGTTGGAAAGAGGTTACGTGACATACTCAGGGTACACAACTTGCAAATAGAGTTGGGCTCAAACTCTTACTGCCTCTGAATTGGTAAGGTGACTTGGGGACAACAGTAGGCAGCCTTGTATGTGCCACGCTGGGGAGTCTGGCCTTGACAGTTCTTGATCAGGGAATGAAGCGACAAGGTACAATCTTAAGGGGATCACCATGACCACTGGTGAACTGAACTGAAGGAGAGAGAGGGGTGGGGAGTTAGCATACAGTTGGGATTAAGAATTTGAACTCTGGAGCTCGGCTTCCTGGGTTTGATCGCTGTCAGCCACTTATCTGTATGACCTTGGGCAAGTTACTCAGCCTCTCTCACCCTAATTTCCTCAGCTCTACAATGGAATGGGCGGGGAGGGGGGATCACGGAATCTAGACTCACCCTTATAGGGTTGTTGTCAAGATTGGGACGGAAACTTTTGTCTTATTAACCTACCATTGAGGCACAGCACAGCCCCTGGATGTCAGCTATGGTTATGCCTGTTATTCATTCCAACAAGACGCTGCTGCTCCCTCTCTGTTCCAGGAGCCATTCCAATTCCAGGCAATCAGGATACAAAGAGGAAGACAGACAAAATCACCAGACCTGCTTCCTGCCTTTAAGGAGCACAGGGTCCACTGAGGAAGCCAGGAGAATAAAGCGAGACCTGGGAGCCGTGTCACAGGTGCTATGATGGGCTTTACAGGGAGCAGAGACAGGAAGCACCTCATTCTGGCTCTCACCTCCGTGGCTCTGGTTCTCACTCCTTCCGGAACACAGCAGGCATCCTGCTGGGTTTGCCCCAGGCCTCCTGTGCTGGCCTGAATGGGGAATAATGTGAGCACAGGCAATTGTCCAGCGTCCTGGCAGGGGCTGTGTCTGGAAGACTGTAAAGCCCAAATCAGCCCAAGGCCCCAGGCCTCTGGGAGAACCTGGGCAAGAGGATAACTTGGCCACTTCTACCTGCCAAACACACAACAAAAAACTGACAAGAAGGGCTATTGATGCTGAAAAAGCCTCTCAGGTTCCAACCTGGAAACTGGAATTTGTCTCACTCATGTGCTTTTGAGGGACAGCAAGAATCCAGGGCAATTGGGAATTGTATCATCCTATGTGCCAGCATTTCCTTCCTTCCTTGTTTTTCTATTTTATTTTTTAACTCCCATGTATTAGTTTTTGATTTGTCATTTATAGCTGTGTATTTGTGTACGCATATGTAGCTATGTACAGAAAAAGATTGGAAAGATACACCAGAGGATTTCAATGGGGGTGGGGGTGGGGCAATTGGAACATGGAAGGGGAAAAGGGAGTCTGTTTATTAGTCTCATTTAAATTTTTTTTTTCCAAATTTCTCATGCTTGTCCTTCCCCCTTGGATAGCATACCTCAAACATATGTGTATTTTAAAAGCTCCCCAAATAATTCTGATGTATGCCCCTCCCTTCCACCCTCATCTCCTACCTGATTTATAATGATGACTACCCACCCAGTATTAACAGTAACTGTTACATCTGAGTGTCGGGATTGTAATTTTAAAAACTATTTTTTATCGTTTTGCTTTGTTGGTGTTATTAAAGTTCTACCATGAACATGTAGACCAGCATAGTAGTTAAATGTGTTGATTCTAGAACCAAGCTACCTAAGTTTAAACCTAATCGTGGCAGGTCACTGTGCCTCGGTGATGTCATCTGTAAAAGGAGAGAAATAACAGTAGCTATCTAATTGGGTTGTTGCGAGAAGTAAATGACTTAATACATATAAAGTTCTTAAAACAGCTCCTGGCACACGTGATGTTCAAGAGCCGTTACTCATTATTATTAAAACATAAAAAAAAATTATTTTTCTTGTACATTTTTTAATTGTACAAAATTTTGAAACTAAAAAATATAAAGAAGGAAAGAAAAAGAATTCACAATGTTTGCATACTTTTGAATATTATAGAAGCTGGATGGCAAGCCCAAGGTCAGTTCTCTCCTGTGAAATGGGAGAGGGAATAAAGAGAGAGGTGAACGTGCTCTGTACACTTAAAGTGAAGTTAAAAAGTGAAGAACAGTTGTTCTGATTAGGAGTAGGATTCATGTGGCATAAAGGAAAAATCATCCCTGCTGCCAGCCTCGAAGGCTGGAGGCAACAGGAAGGAGGTGGCTGGGCTTCCTCATCCGTCTTGCTGGTCCCAGCCCAGAAACCCCACCCAGGCTGGAGAGAGAAGGTTGGCCCTTATTGAAGGACACCCCAACTAGTCTCTTTTTTGTCAGACACTACATGGAACTCCTGCTCCATCTATGCCTTTCTCTTTCTTCTCTTCCAACTCATTGTACCTTTGGCATCTCTGTGTAATTACTTATAAGCACGTTGCAGACAACCTAATAGCTAGTAGTCAATGGTGCCAGGCACTGTTCTAAGACTGCCTGTAGTAATTCAGTTATCCTCCCGGCGATTTTAGGAGACAGATGCTTTTTTATTACCTCCATTTTACAGAAGAGGAAACTGAGGCACAGAGAGGTTTAGTAACTTGCACAGTCTATAGATGGTAGATCTAAGATTCAAATGCCCACCTTCTGGCTACAGACTGTTGATGCTCTTGGTCACCAGACTAGAATTCCTTTCAACCTTGATGACAAGACAATTAGGGGACAACATGCCCCAGGAAGCCTACCACACAGCAGCCTTCTAAGCTCTCAAATGACTACCCTGTGCAGAGGATTTACTGAGACTAGGATGCAGGGTCCCCATCTGCCGGCTGACCTTAGCCCTGAGACCCCTTTTAGGGTCATCAGTCCCAGGGGAGCCAAGAGGAAAGTCCAGGAAATCTGACTCCACAGCCTGTCCTACTCACCACAAACCTAAATTGTCTTGAAAAGAGCACAGATCGGTAAAGTATTTTCAGAAACAAATGTTAAAGTAGGATGTTGGTATTCATGGAGACTCTATATTCAGAATCAGTTTCCGCCCCATGCTTCCAGCAATTGGTGACTATGACCCTAAGCATTTCACTGTCTAGAAGGCAGTTGCCAAAGAGACCCTGTGTTTTGGGAAGAACACCCGGCCCTCGTGCCTGGGGGAACCACCACGATCATCCAATGCCATGTGATGCCTGCTGCTCCGACAGCGCCCAGGAGTCTGTCCTCCAGGATTTTGGACAGCATATGCTCTGAAGGTGGCCTTTCCTCTCCCAGAACATGATGTAACCCCCTGATCCTAAGCTTCAAATGGTTTGCAGATTTTCTGGGGTGACTATTTCCTGTGTTCTGAAATCCCAGGTGGTGAGAGCATTCTGCCTGAGATCTGTGGACAACGTTTACTTGGAAAGCTGCTTTTATCAGTCAGGACGTGGTTGGTGGCAAGTAACAGAAAACACAGTCCAAACTGGCATAAACAATAAAGGGGAATTTCTTGGCTCACGTAAGTGAACAGTGTCTGGATAGATTTCAGGTGAGTATGGATATACGTAGTGACTCAACCACGTCATAAAAAGCCCGGCTTGCTTTTTTTATCTGTTTTCTCAGCTCTCCATGTCAAGTTCATCTTAAGGCTGGTTCTCCTCAAAGGAGTAAGAGGATTTCTAGAAGCCTTAGAGAGCATGCTTCCTTGTTCAATTATAGCAGAAACAGGAGTAGTTGTCTCAAATTCTGTTTCCCTGAAAATAAGATCTAGCTGGACAATCAGCTCTAATGTGTCTTTTGGAGCAAAAAATAATATAAGACCCGGTATTATATATTATATTATATTATATTATATTATATTATATTATATTATATTATATTATATTATAGACCCAGTCTTATATTATATTATATAAGACCCGGTCTTATATTACAGTAAAATAAGATTGGGTCTTATATTAATTTTTGCTCCAAAAGACGCATTAGAGCTGATTGCCCATCTAGGTCTTATTTTCGGGGAAACAGGGCTATTAAATGAAAGTGCTGGGACTCTGATTGGATCATCTAAGGTCATATGCCCACCTATGAACCAATCTCTGTAGATGCACAACAAGCCAACCATGATTGATTTTTAAAAAATTGTCTCATGTTTTTTAACTGAAGATCCCTTGCTGGTCTTGTTTCCATGCATGGCTACAACCAAGGAGAAAGGGAACGGGAACCAGTCAGATCAGGAAGGGGTCCTTTCCCCAATATTTTACTTCTACATAGATCTAAACAGATGTGCACAGAGTCACTATTGTAGTTAGAAGTTGGCAACATGGAAATGGGGAGGAACAAGCAAGGAGTAGGAGCATCACTGAAAAAAGTACACATCTTCCCTAAAAGTCAGTGCCTCGGGGGTACTTGGTCTTCTTCAACCGAAGAGGAATCAGAAGATCAAAAGTGGTTTACGAAGGCTGGAACCATCCGGGATGGAGGGAGGAGGAAAGTCTACGAGGTGCAGGGTCTGTTTGGCAACTGAGATGAACAGATTGCCCTCGCCCTACTGCAATCCCTCCAACCCCTCTGGTCTGAAAGGGAGGGGGCAGCCTGCAAACCCTGAGGGCAGCTCTGGGGCTGCCAGATAGTGCAGACAGGGGGCTGAAGGAGGTGTACAAAGGCTTGCCCTACAGGAAGAAACAACACTACGCACGCCCCAGCTTCTCTGCCAGGGTGATCCTTGACCTCCTCCTGGCAATTGGCTTGTAATTCATGCTTAATCCCCCTCAGCTTCTTCTTGATGGGGTCCCTGGAGCTGGCACAGATCATTCTGCTCTTAAGGAGTACAGACTCAGGGGCCTAGAAGATAAACACCAGGTCCTCTTTCTTGCTCTCTCCTAGGTTGTGTCATGGAGGGCATAGCAGCAATCCTTGTCTAGCAGCATCGACTAAGGTGGCACAGAGTTGTCACCAGCCTGGCCCACATCACCTACCAGGAGCTCCTGGCACTCCTCCCAGAGGATCTTCTTGTCCTCACTCAGGCAGAAGAGTACCACCTTGTTGTGCTTTTTCATATCCTCTGGTGTCGATGGCTTGCACACCTGCGTGTCACTGAATGCCTGATGACATGATCAGAGACAGCCAGCTGAGGCCATGTTTCCAGAAGTGAAAGGGAGATGGCAAGTAGAGTCCAAGAAGACAAGAGCCACTGCATCACTGTGGGGATTCCACTCAGACCATGATTGCTTTCAATCAATCAATCAATTTACCTACCCTTGGATATGAAAAGCAAGCACCATGTCCACCCCCCCAGTACACTGTTCCTTTGATTTCTGACATGGCTTTTTCTTCTGTCATTAAAAACACCAAATATAATTCAGTAAAGCAAAAAGTAAATGGCAACTACATTCTTCTAGTGGCTCAAGTCAAAGACTTTGGAATCATTCTTGACACCTTCATGTCTCTGACCCATCCCCATATCCAATCTATCATCAAACCCTATTAGCTCTATGACCTCTTCTTACTTTATCCACGGTGTCACCCTGATCGAAGCTATCATCATCTTCCATCAAAATATTTCAATATTCTACTACTTGCTCCCCTATCATCTCATCTACAGGGAAGCCAGAATAATCCTTTTAAATAGTAAGTCATATCATGTCACTCCTCAGCTCAAAAGCCCCCAATGGCTCCCATATCACTCCAAAGAAAAATCAAAAGGTATAACAATGGCGTAGAAGATCCTACATGTTCTAGGCTGTTACATCTTCAGGCTCATCTCCTATTACTCTTCCCTTGCTCATTCTGCTTCAGCCAAACTGGCTTCTTGCTATATCCCCCAAATATCAGTATGCCCCAGCCTTAAGGCCTTTGTATGAGCTATTCCCTTACCCTTCTTCCCAATATCTCCTTGGCTTATTCCCTTTGTTCATTATCAGAAAGATGCTGTGTGACCACCCTACGTGAAAACACACCAAATCTATATTTAAGCCACTGACCTTGCTTTATTTGTCATAGCACCGACCATTACCTAAAATATTTAAGCATTTGATTACATGTTATTTTTCTCCACTCCTAGAACAAAAGTTGTATAATAGCAAGGTTATTCACCAATATAGTCCCAATATCTAAAACAGTAAACGCATTCAATAAGTAGTTACTGAGAATAACTATTGAAGAATGAGAGATCATTGGAAGGTTTTGGACAAACAACACACCAAAAAGGAAACAGCTCATTACAGATGAAAAAATGCTCAATTTTACCAATAAGCAAAGAATTGGCCAATTTCTTGTTGGCCAAGACAATATTTTTGCCCATTTAATTGGCAAGAATAATCAAATTATAAATTCATTGCTGTTATTACAGCATGAACTTTGTATTTTCGTGTATTATTGGCAAACAGTCTCATTGATTCATTTAATAGATATTTATTGTATACCTACTATATGCCAGCCAGTGTGTAATTTTCCAATATATACTCTAATCCATAATAAGGTTCAAACTCTATGTATTAGTCAGGATAGATTAGGTTAGATGTGGTAACAAATGAACTCTGGAATCCTAGTAGTTTACCATAACAAAGGTTCACTTCTTGTTCACTCAACATACTTATCTCAGGTTGGTAGAGAGGTAGGGTTTACATGTCACTTTCCCTCACATTGTATTGGACAGAACTAGTCACATGGACCTCCCAATGGCAAGGAGGCTAAGAAATGGCACGGAGGCTGAGAAATGAAGTTTTCTGTATGCCCCAAAGGAGCAGAGAAACAGATGTTGGTAAATATTAATAATGTATACCACAATCCTTGATCAAGAAATCTTACCACCCTACTGGAATAATCTAAACTACATAAAAAGCTACATTAAAGAAAATGTTCATTGATGTCTTATTTATCATTTTGACAAATCGAAAGAATCTTAAATGTTGACCAATGAGGAAATAGATCATGGAATTATAGTTTATCCATGTATAATAGATTATTATTCAGTCATAAAAATAATAGTTAATGAGGAATATATGTATCATAATTAATATAATATTATAAAATCGTAAGTAAAAATTAGGGGACATGAAATGGAGACTGTGATTACACCACAAAAATATACCTAAAAAAAAATTCTTAAAAAAAATACATAAAAATGTAGTCACTCAACAAATACCTCCTAGATGCTAGGCTCTGTAGATTCAGACATAAAACACCGTGCTTGGCCACAAGATGCTACAATATTCTAAGAATATTCAGAATGGGCTAAAAGAAACCCCTGTCTAAAATTAGAAGAGTTATTCTAATAATTTTATGGTTACACATAAGGGTGGGCTTTTATTCCATTTGGACTTGAATCACCCAGAGTTAGAGACAGCGAATCCATTCATTCAACACATAGTTAACAAACATGCAGTAAGTGTATGACAAAGATGATCAAGCCACCAGACCCGGCTTCCTGATCTCCAGGGCTTGCACTCTGACTGGAATCCTGCATGTCAAACAAGCCTGGTCCAGCTTCTCTGGAACTCCTTTATATAAAGTTCCATTTCAGATCTGAGAAAGTGCCTGGTACATAAAATAGTGGCCGGCAATTAGTTGGTAACCTGTAAGTTCTGATGTTTTCCCAAAACCTACTCTACTTATAGGCTTCCCATCTCAGTAGATGACATCTACATACTTTGTTGCTCAGGTCAAAAATGTGAGGTTATTCTTGACTCCTCTCTTTCTCTCACACTCCACATCAAATCTGTCAGAAAACCCTACAGGTCGCTCTGTAGGATTGGACCACTTCTCACTTCTCACTCCCTCCACTGCTGCCATCCTAATCCAAGCCACCATTATCTTTCACTCTGTTACTACATGCTATGGTTTGAATGCATGTTCCCCGCCCCACAAAGTTCATATGTTGAAGCCTAATGCTCAATGTGATGTTATTAGGAAGTGGGACCTTTTGGAGGTGATTAGGACACGAGGTCAGAGCCCTTGTGAATGGGATTAGTGCCCTTATAAAAGAGGCCTCACAGAACTCCACGCCCCCTACCACCATGTTAGGTTACAGCCAAAAGATGGCCATCCGGGCTATCACCAGACACTGAATCTACCAGACTTCTCAGCCTCTAGAACTGTAAGAAATAAGTGTCTTCTATTTATAAGCCACCCAGTTTATGATATTTTTACTGTAGTCACCTGGACAGACTAAAGCGCTACAGTAACCACCTACCTGGTCTCCCGGCTTCTCCTCATGCCGCCTACAGTCTATTCTCCACACAGCAGCTGGTGAGAGCTCTAAATCGTAAGTCTGATCATGGCACTTTTCTCTGTCCAACTCTGCTCAAACCGCTCTGCCACAGAGTCAAATCCCCAGTCCTCACAATGGCCTTTGTGGGTTTTCCCCAGAAGCTTTCAACCTTGTCATACTTACAACCTCCTCGCAGAAGCAAATATTGTACAACACCTCCTTTACAATCCAGAGATGGAATTTGTAGGTTGTATAACCTCCCTCCATACACAATTAATCAAGAGAATCATATAATGCCCTATCTAAAATATAAAGCAGAAATAAAGAGAAAGTAATCCATAGTAAAATATGTATTTTAATACGTAATCATTCAGACATAAACAGCTCCACGAATTTCAGACACACCTGCTATCAGATAACGCCACCCCGCTGAAAACCACCATCTAGTCTGTCTTCCTCTCTCTGACCTGAGCACCAGCCATCATGTACTTCACTTATTCTGCTCCAGCATCGCCTGACCTTCCTATGGCTTCACGACCATGCAATGCACTTTCCTGCCTGAATCTTTGCAATTACACTTTTCCTTCAGGGAGCAATGTGGCTCACTCCCTCACTCCTTCTGCTCTTTTGCTCAGATGTCCCTCTCTCAGTGAGGTTATCCATGACCACCCTCTTTAAAATACCAACTTCTCTCCCCAGGTAGCACTTTCAGTTGCCCCTCCCTGCTTAGCTTTCTTCATGCCATTTATCATTTGATATACTAGGTCTTTTATTTATATGATGCTGTCTGTGTCTGCTCTGTGAGGCCACATATTTTCACTCTATTGTATCCCCATTATATAAATGAGTGCCTGGAACATAATGAGTAATTAATAAATATCTGTTGAATGCATGAAAACAATGAATGAGGGGTATGTATGGCGTGATTGAATGGATTGCTACAGGCATCTAGTAATCATGGCATTATTTCTGAGTCACTTGCCTCCATTCCCTGTACCTCGCTCCTCCCCAAAACCTCCCCTCTCCACATGCTTGGTGCTTTCCTCTGGATACATTCTCCATCCCTTAGTTTAATGCTTGATCTGTCTTCCTCCACCTTTGGCATCACATCTGGATTATGAATTGTCTCACCACTGGGTATGATCATATTGTGACAGCTTCCTGGCAATGCCCATCTTATCCTCCCTCTTGCCCTCTACCCTGCCTCCCTCCCCTCCAGCTTCCCAACACTCCATCACTTTGTCTACAGATGGATTTTCCCTAATATGCTCATCAAACTCCTATCCATTCCTCAAGGGTAGGTTCAAATGCCTCTCCTCCCTCAAGGAAGCCTGACCCACCATCCAGAAGTCAGTTTCATGTCCCAAAGACCCCGTAATTACTTGTAACTCTTCTGGCCCCCATCACATCTTTTGCTGTGTAAAATCTTTGTGTTCACCTTATCCTTCCTGCCAGAGTTTAATTTGTTTAAGGGCAGACAGTAAGTCTTACTCATCTCTTGCTTCTCCCACAGTATCTGATAGATGGCCAATGAATATCAAATGAGATGATTTATGTCAAGCCCTGAGCACAGTTCCTGGAATGTGGATGTTCCGTCAATGCTGGCTGCTAATACTAGTTCATACATGAGGGAAGCAGGGTTCGCTTCCACCCAGAGGAGAACTACAGCCTGTGAGGGCAGCGAGGTGGGTTCTGAAAGCCTGTGCTATGTCCGGATCCTTGCAGCCTATGCCTCTTCCTATCTGTAGTAGGTCCACCACGTTCCCTGGCCCACCAGAGTTCTCCTGCAACTGAGCATCAGGCTGACAGAATCCCATCCCAGTCACTGCAGCTGTCCTCCTCTATGCCTGTCATGGGAACTTGCCAGGCCACTTGTGAGCGCAACCCATAGGTGGGGGAGAGGGTACCTGATGCTCCTGGGGCCAACCCTCAACAAACACAGATGGGAGCTGCTGGGATGATGTCCCAGCCTCATTGACTAACAGAGGGACAATTCTGAAGCGTGTTCCCCATGGTTTCTCTGAAGGTGTCTATTGGGACTGAGTCCCTATTGCCCTCAACAGTGACCTGTTTGGAAGGTTTCTTCTTCCCTGACTTACTTTCCCACACTTCCTTAATTGTGCTTTCTGGGATCACTCCCCAAAATTTTCTGCACTCAAGTCCTGCTTGTGGAGGAAACATCATTACTTATCATTCCTGAAGAAATGGCTGCCCAGCCCCTTAGACTGACAGAGTCCTAAATGCCCCCCATTGTGGTCCACCTTCCCTGTGGTCTATCAGAACCAGCTCCCTGGCACTAGATGTGTCAACGATAGAGGAGGGATGAAGGATGCTTGGGTCATCTGCAGAGACAAAAATTGGAGAGGGAAGTACATGTCAAATTTATCCTAGGTTTCCCTCCATCCTTATAGAAATTGCCCCCAGGAAGTAGTTGCAGTGACCCATCACGTAAAAACAAAGCCCTTCTTCTTACTCTCAGATGTGGTCAAGTACTTAGACCTCTATAAGGATACATCCTTACCTTATAGAGACTGTTGTGCTAAGGAGATACAAAGGACTCCCTGGCTTGTGGCTCAGTTTTCTTGGTGCTGTATGCGGTCATCAATGAGGCTGTTATGTGTTCACCATAGTCTGGTGCCTCTTCTCACTGAGCACAGGCCTAGATCATATTCCTTAGCCTCCTTTGTATTAGGTATAGACATGACTGAGTTCTGGCCAGTGGAATGTGAATAGAACTGATGTACGCTACTTCCAGGCCTGCCCATTAAAATCTTCCCATGGATTGTCCTCTGTATGTTTACTGATCCTTTGCCTGGAAGTAAAAGACTCCATGGCCCCTGGGTATGACAGAATTCAAGGTGGCAGTAGCCTGAGGCCCTGAATGACCACGTGGAAGGTGCCTACATTGGCTTGACTGTGAGAAGAAATAATTTTTATTTTAAGCACCTGAAATTTCAGGGTTTGTTATAGTATCAAGTGTTACGCCAACCAATACAAAAATTGGTACCCAGAAGTGGAGCGCTGCCATAACAAAAAACCTAAAATAATAGGGCACTGGTTTATCAGTTGAGTGGTAATTGGTGAGGAAAGTGATATAAGAAGCTAGAAAGAAGAAAACCTGTTTCATAAAGTGTCAAAATCTGTCTCTTTCAGTGGCCGACAGCAGGCCTACTAAGCCTGTAGTTCTGGGGGAAGTGGTTGGCAAGAGTCAAAAAATAGGATATATTGACTTTTCCCAGGACAGGGACTAGGGTGAGATGAGTGAGGCACCTAGGTTACAAAACTAAGAAGGCAGAACTTGCGTGACTCTGTTCTTAGCAAGGTCAAGATGAGTTCAGGAAAGGCTGTCTAGTTCACAAACAGAAGTGAAAAAGTCCAAGGACAGTCCAGAAACAGAGGGCCTCAAAGCTTATAAAAGCCTACTGCTTCTGGATCCCAAATAGTAAAACAATATTATTTGAGAGACAAAGGCCCTTTCTTACTCAGGCCCACGACCAAAGATATGATTAAGGATATGACTTTCTCATCATATTATTTCAAAGAGTCTCAAGACAGCTGCTATTAACTGTCGAGAGAGAGAGGCATGAGTGAGGAAGCAAATGAACAAAAATGAAGCTTGAAAAGTATGTATTGGAAAAACTTTAGATATGAACTTTTGCTCATGAAATTAAATTGTTGGGAAGCAAAGATTAGAGTTTTCTAGGTGTTTAAGAAATTACATTGCCAAAGGCAAAAAAAAAAAAATATGAGCCTAGATTTAAAAGGCCTTTTGACAGTTAGAACCTTGAACTAACCCTTGAGTCTCTAAACTTACACAAGCTGGAAGTGGGCGTTAAAAGCTGTACAGTCCTCAAAGAAGATGAGCTCCCCAACACACTCCTCATAGGTTCATGGGTGGCTATGGAGGATAACAGTCGAGGAAGAACCTTCCAGAGAGCAGAGGGGAAGCAGAGAGCAAAGGACGGGGAGCTTCTCCCAGAGAGACAAATCAGGGCGCAATAGGAAAGGGGCAGCCAAGGAACTTTCTCCCAGGATAGCTTCACTGCACAATGCCTTCCCATCAGGACTTCACCATCACCAGGGATGTGTGCTGTGTCTCTCATTCTTCACTTTCCAAATGGGCAGGGTTACCACTTTATCCCACCCTTGCCCACCACTTTATAGTGAATGATATCATTGGAGCAGGAAAGGCAGCTTGTCCTTTCAGTTCAGAGGTGAATGGACAATGAAGCAAACACCTCATCCTGATGGAAAAGGGCACATATCACCACAAAATCCTGGATTTTCAGCTGAAAGCAGTAATTGTATGGGAGGTTAGGTTGTCTCCTTTGGGGAGGGAATAAGTGTGCTGTCTGTGTGGGAAGACGGGTTAGGTGAGTGAGGCTATTTGGTAACTAAAAGGTGGACTGTAGCAGAATCTATGTATTCACGAAAACCATTTCCTCTTTTATCTGTAAATACAGCTAGACTACATTTCTTAGCAACACTTGCAGTTAGATGAGGCCACGTTTCTGAGTTCTGGCAAATGGCACAAACAGAAAATGTACCCTGCACTCAGGCCTCACCCATTAAAAACCTCCAATGAATGATCCTCCAATTTTGTTCTCCATTTGCTGGCTGGGGGAGGACTTCTGGGCTACTGGGTGTAGGAAAGCTACACGATGAAAGGAGCTTGGGTCCCTGAACCTCCTACAAATGCCTGCAAATGAATTATATGCAATGAGAAATAACCTTCTATTGGATTAAGCCAATAAAATTTTAGGGTTTCCTTGTTACAGCAACTATCATTACCCTCATACAACCTACCTAATATGTTTGTTGTCAGGATTGAATGAGTTAATATGAAAAATGGTGCCATGTAAGTGCTGGCTACTCTTATTTGTTTGAGAACAGGCAAAAATCTGTCATGAACTATGGCTTCGCAAAAAGTGGCAGCAGCAATGGAAAGCAACTTAAACTCAGGATAGTGTTCCTTGCTTTAATTGGAAAGTCTTGGAGTCTGTAAGAGCCAGACCCTAATCCTGAGGCACACTCAGGTATTTATAAATACCTAGTCTGATCCGTCTCCTGGCCAACCCTAAATTCCATTCCTTTACTGCCATGCAAGTTTAAAAGCCAAAAAAAAAAAAAAAAAAAAACCCGAAAAAATTATTGGCTTTAGTATCCTCCAACAAACTCAGGACAATGTTTGTTATATGACTATCCAGGTAACTTTAAGAGTTTAGCTTCATAGAACTAAAAGAAAGGCAGACACTTTCAATACAATATTCTGCCACTGGAGCGGAAATGGAGATCCATTTTTACCCAGCTGAGAGCATAGTTACAGAACTAGCCGAGTCTGTCTCCTATCAACCTAAGAAGAAGAAACAAAAGAAGGGAGGGATGGAGGTGAGGCATGCCATAATTTCCTTGACCATATTCTAAAAGGAAAATCAATTATTGACACATTTTGCTTACCTTTAAGTTTTTCAAAACTAAAGCTTGCTATTTTATGTTAGAATTTGTAACTGTGATATTCTAAGACATTTTATTTCATTCAGTTGACAAATACTTATTAAGGGCTTAGTATGCGTGTGACTGTTTTTAGTATATTTGGTTCTGCAAAATATTGTGACAATTACAGAATATATTGTTTTTAATATACAATATGCTTCCCAGTGCCATAAGGAATGCTGTACCACGTGACTGAGAAGAAAGGGAACAATTACAGAAGGAAGACACTACTGACATGAGAAAGAAGAAACCCACCCTACTCCAGGATGGCATCATCTTAACTAATAACATCGCCAACTACTGTATTTCCAAATAAGGTCACAATTTGACATACCAGGGGTTAGAACTTCACCATATCTTTTTTGGGGGGCGGGGGACACAGTTCAACTCATAGCACTGCTCTTATAGAGCTTATAGCTTAGGAAGAAGCTATACAGTAAATATATCATCACACAATTAAATACGTAAATGCAATTTGTGGTTAATACTCCAGTGCTAACAAGAAGAGTAAGAAATTATAACAGGAGAAGCTAACTAAGGTTGAAGGAGGTGATCCGTACAAGTTTCTCTGAGAAAGGATTTTCAGGCCTGGAGCCTCCTGGACAGGAGAATGACAAATAGGGAGTGTCAGGCTAGGCTGAGGAGAACTTTGACAAGTGGCACATAAAAGACCCTCCACAAAGGGAGGCTAGAGAAAAACCTGAGAAGAAATAAATAGTCTCTCTTGTGTCACTTCAGTAACCTGAATGGCCCCAAACAGTTGTGTGTGAGCAGGAAATTCAGTTACTCTTCTGAGTCTATGAAAGAAGAAAAGTCTGTCTTATCACCAGGTTCTCCTACTATTTAAGTGGTGGTTTTGTTTAGTCTTTTCAAGGACCGTGTTGAGTGAGCCAAATTTCATTTGCAGTCTTCTCCCTTTGGGATCTGGCTGAGGCTGCCAGGTGTTGTGTCTGACTAGGCAAATGTGATAGAGTCACTTCCACTGTGAACTGTTTGAGAAAAACATGTCGTATTTACGAGATTTCTGGATTAGTGGAAATCGATTTGAGTGTACGATTTCAGTCAGTGCTGCTGGAATTATTGTGAGTTTTCAGCATGGTGCTGTTTAGTGAGCAAACCTCTGAAAGTATGCTTTTATACTTTCCACCCCACCCCCCCAAAAGTCTCCAAAACCCAGCTATTCTAAAGGGAGTTAAGACTTCCTGAAGCAGTAGACAAAGAAATGAGTGTTAGCTCCTCGGCCAGGTTCGGATTACCTCCGACGGCAACTGGGCCACAGTACGTGGCATATATTTTCAGGGCTACATGGGGAGACGAGGCGGGCCCATTGCGCCTGGAAAGGCTGTGCTGTGGCAGGGTGTGGTGGGAAGTCACCCTCCCTCTTGGGGGACAAAGCGTCCCACCCTAAGCCGGATAATGGCGTATCACAGCTCAGCCTCTCAATTTCACCCACTGGCCTTCGTTTCCCATATCATCTGAGGTCAGAGAGACCCAAGCCAACAGAGGTGACTCCACAGCCTCACAGGAAGCAAAAGCTGTGAGAATAAGGATGTGCCGCCCCATGCATGTCCCCAAGGAGCTGTCTGTGCACGGAGCCAGGGCTGCTTTTGGGCCAGGGTCCAAGTCTGCTACAGAGGGCCAGGTGGTGTTGGAGTTGGCCCACTACCTCTCCTCCATCACATTTTCCAGGAAGGGGTGGGTAGGGATGGGTGGTAGGTGGGGACATTGTCAGCAATGAATGTTGGAGTTTTTGAGAGGGAGCCAAAGCATTGTGTGTTTCAGGGGGTCTGGCACACTGCCTCCACCGAGGCAGACATACCTGATATGACGAGACTGCCACCATCGCCTATAGCTGATTTGTTTGAACTTTGCAGGGCAGGATGGGCATGAGTGTGAGTTCCACCACGAGGGTCAAGCCTTTTTTTCCCCTTCTTTCAAACTTCAAGCAAGTGAAGCAAAGGGACTAAATGGTGGGCTTGATGAAGTGAAAGGATGCTGTTTATCACCAGTCTTACTAGTCATTTCTAGAGGTTAGAAGTCGAGAGAAAGTTCTTTGTTCTCTGTCGTCTACTACTTGAGTCTAGGTCTTAGCTGAGGCAAGTGGTTGTCCATGCACCAAAAAAAAAAAAAAAAAAAAGCCTAGAAATAAATTTAACCAAGGAGGTAAAAGACCTGTACACCAAAAAAATTATAAGACTTTCATGAAAGAAATTGAAGAAGACACAAATAAATGGAAAGATATAGTCTTCTCATAGATTGGAAGAATTAATATTAAAATGTCCATACTACCCAAAGCAATCTACAGATTCAATGATTCAATTCCCTATCAAAATTCCTATAGCACTTTTTCACAGAAATAGAACAAATAATCCTAAAATTTGTATAAAACCACAAAAGACCCCAAATAGCAAAAACAATCTTGAGAAAGAACAAAGCTGGAGGCATCATGCTACCTGATTTCAAACTATATTACAAGGCTATAGTAATCAAAACAATATGGTATTGGCATACAAACAGACACACAGACCAATGGAATGGAAAAGAGAGTCCAGAAATAAATTCACACAGATATGGTTGATTAATTTATAACAAAGGAACCAAGAATATACAATGGGAGAAAGACACTCTCTTCGATAAAATGGTGTTGGGAAAACTGGACAGCTGCATGCAAAAGTATGAAACTGGACCACTATCTTACATTGTACACAAAAACTAAATCAAAGGGATTAAAGACTTGAATGTAAGCCCTGAAACCATAAAACTTCTAAAAGAAAACATAGGAAGTAAGCTCCTAGACAACAGACTTGGTGATAACTTTTTGGATTTGCAAAGGCAAAGACAAAAGAAAAAATAAACAAGTGGAACTACATCAAATTAAAAAGCTTCTGCACAGCAAAGGAAACCATCAACAAAATGAAAAGGCAACCTATTGAATGGGAGAGAATATTTGCAAATCATATAGCTAATAAGGGGTTAATATCAAAAAAATATAAAGAACTCATACAACTCAGTAGCAAAAAGCAAACAATCTGACCGAAAAGAAAGAGGACAAATGTTCTGAATAGACATTTTTCCAAAGAAAACATACAGATGGCCAATAGGTACATGAAAAGATGCTCAACATCAGTAGTCATCAGGGAAATACAAATCAAAATCATAATAAGATATTACCTCACACCTGTTAGAATTGCTATTATCAAAAAAAAAAAAAAAAAAAGAGAGAGAGAGAGATAACAAGTGTTTGTGAGGATGTGGAGAAAAGGGAATCCTTATGTATTGTTGGTGGGAATGTAAATTGGTACAGCCACTATGGAAAACAATATGGAGATGCCTCAAAAAATTAAAAATAGAACTGCCATATAATACAGCAACTCCACTTCTGGGCATTTATCTGAAGAAAACGAAAATACTAACTCAAAACGATATATACACCCCCATGTTTACTGCAGCATTATTTACAATAGCCAAAATATTGAAAAAACCTAAGTGTCCATTGATGGATGAATGGATAAAGAAAATATGGTGTATTTACAATGGAATATTATTCAGCCATATAAAAAGAATGAAATCTTGCCATTTGTGACAACACGGATGGACCTTAAGGGCATTATGGCTGTGAAATAAATCAGACAGAGAAAGACAAATACTATACGATCTCAATTATATGTAGAATCTAAAAAACAAAACAAAACTAGCTCATAGATACAGAGAACAGACTGGTGGTTGCTGGGATGGGGGGTGATGGGCAAAATAGGTAAAGGGGGTCAAAAGATAAAAACGTCCAATTATAAATAAGTAAGTCACAGGGATGTAATGTACAGCATGGTGACTATAGTTAGCACCATGGTGACTATGCTGTATTGCATTGTATTGAAAGTTGCTAAGAAAGTAAATCTTAAAAGTTCTCATCACAAGAAAAATAATTTGTAACTATGTATGGTGACAGATGTTAACCTGCCTAATGGTGATCTTTTCACAACACATACAAATATTGAATCATTATGTTGTATACCTGAAACTAATATAGTGTTATATGTCAATTATACTTTCATTAAAAAAAGAAATTAAAAAAATAATGGCTGTCCAGCTTACAGTCCGGGAAACATAGTCAGGCAGTGTGAGTTCTTAACTATTTAAGAAGGTCATTTCCCCTGTGGTTAGATTTCTTTCTCACGTAACTCTCATTGCCCTAAAATAACCCAGGAGAACAAAAGCAGTAGAAGAAAGTCAAAATCCAGAATAGCCAACTTCTAACAACTCTCTGGGAAATTTTCTACCAGAAATGGGTTCTGCCAGCACAGAGATCTTAAGGAGCCAGGTGGCTAGTGGGTGGAGCTTGGCCCCTTTCACAATTCTGTCCATCTGATCCCTGCTTGCTTCCCTTTGGAAGGTTCCATGCTGATTCCCACCTGTTATAAATCCTAGAGGCTACCGTTTCCTTCAATAGGGTATCAACACAAAACCAGGCCTGGGGACGTTTGTTACAAATTTGAGGCTTGTGGTATTTGAAGCTTCACAATCCTTCGAGAGACTGAGTATTTGCAGGGCTAAGGCTGATGGGGGGAGTACATGCCCCAGAGGAGACCACACATTCTCGGAACTCACAACCTGGCTGTAGTCTGCAATCCCATCAGTCAGAGTTTCAGAGATCCCTTCATACGATTGACAGGTGTAGTAAATAAAAACACAGGATGTCCCATTAAGTTTAAATTTCAAATAAACAATGAAACATTTTAGTATGATTATGTCCCAAATGTTGCCTAGGATATATATCCTTATGCTTAAAAGGTATTTGTTCTTTATCTGAAATTCAAATGTAACGAGGCACCCTGTATTTTCTCTGACAACTCTAACCCAGGTGCAGGATGCGTCCAGAAGCTTCTACTGAAGGCAGCAGTGAAAGGAAACGCTCCTTGAATGCCGGCTTCTTTATTTGGTGAGGAGCCTTTAAACTCTTCTAAGGGCTGGGTGTCAGACTGAGCAGTGTTTGCTTATGGGATGAATGATTTAACGCAGAGAACCTAAATGGCCAGTTGTCACCAACCCAGCAGCCAAAGAGACTCTTCCCCCAAAAAATGTGTCCTTCTACAAGAATTAAACCTGCAGGTAACTTTACCTTCATGGCAAACTGATGCCTCAGTGATGAACCTGCCCACTGAGACCAGCCCTTTCCACACCATTGGAACATGTATGCCCAGCAAGCAGCGGGGCCCTCCTAGCCTCTGCATTGGAGCTGTGATGGGGGCAACGCCCCACCCACACTTTCTGGCTATCTCCCCAATTCCTCCATTTATAGTATTTCCCTGAACCTGTTTACCTGAGAATCAGGGCCAGTATTTGGTGGGAAGGGCAATTTAATTTTTTTATTGAGGTGAAATTCATATAATACAAAATTAACCATTTGAAAGTGTACTATTCAGGAGCATTTAGCATATTCATAATATTGTGCAACTGCCACCTCTATTCAACTCCAAAAAGGTTTTCATCACCCCAAAAGAAAACCCCGTACCCATTAAGCCATCAGTCCCCAGCAACTTACTTTTGGTCTCTTCAAAAATGGAAGGAAGGCTTCGCTCAGTGAGGCTGGAATGAGGAGAAGGAGAGAAAAGGAAGAGCAATGCTTGCTTAAGTGGAGCCTGCAGACGGGACTGGTGCACAAGCTTAATTGCGTGCCTTTAATTGGTTTGTAAAATGGGAGGTTTCACAATTAAAAGACCCTGGAAAGACAGGTGTGGAAATGAAATGAGTCTCTGGGTGAGAGAAGAGGGTGTACGTTAGGGCAGGGCTGACCAAGGAGAATTGGCCAGAGCTGCCAGGCTGTGAGACAATGTGGAAGGGAATCATTGGGCATGAAAGGGTGTCTCGTGAAAAGTGTAAGCCTCCTCACAGATCACATTCTTGGGGAGTAGAGTAAGGGAAGAGACACCAAAAATGTGCCCAATTGGATTTGAGCTTCCGGGTTCAGAGGAAGCAAATGAGTCACTGTGGGGAGGAGCTGGGCTTCCCCTAGGCCAGTGAATGCTCTGAGGTTTCCTATTTACAGGAGTTAGTTCCTTCTCAAAGGAACCCTCCTCGACTCTCTCCTCTCTAGAGGGACCAATCCTCCTTATTGTATATAAAATCTGGTGCAACTGCATTTTGGAGACAACTGCTACTTCCTGCAGTGAATTGCAGCACTTTTATTATCCAGCTGGTTCCAGCTTCCTTTATTCTTTTGCTGCCAACAGGGGTTCCCAGCTCACCACAAAACCAGAAGTTCCCTGCTTTGAACAGATTTGCAAGGGTTGTCCCCTTTGTTCAAAACTGGAGGGAAGGGTCAAGTGTTGAGCTAATTCCCCCCTTTGGTGTAAAGCACACAAGAAAAAGAACGAATGAAGAGGAAGATCTTCTTGAGACACCTTGAGCTGCCAGAGGGGCACAGAATTTAACAGTCATCTACTTAACCAATAGGTATTGAGTGTGTGTTTGTACAAGGCATTGGATTAGAAAATGCAAATGCTAACCACTGACTTGTAGGTATTGCATTCTATATACCAGCCACTGTTCTAAGTGCCTCGTTTATATTAACTCATTGAAGTGCAACAGTCCTGTGATGATGTCTGTGAAAATAAGCTTGCCTCAGGGTGCTTGTCCACCATATGGTTCATTTGGTGTCCAGGCCTTATCCACCACCCCAACCATCAAGAAGAATTCAACCTCCTCCTTCCTCTCTTGCCACATGCACAGGACACAGGAAAGTTGTGGTAACAGCAGCAGAGAAGTGGAGGAACACAAATGTGTCTCCCCTTCCGTGAACAGAGCCCGCCCCACAGATATCTTTACACTCCAGACATCTCTCCATTGCTCCTCTTGTCCATGGAGGGGAAACAGCTGACCACTCTGTCCAGCCTCTGCACACTTTGCTCAGGTATCAGAGAGGTAACAATATTTAAATAGATGTCCTGACTAGGTATGTGTGTTTTGGAAGTCAGGCAAAAATGTTTATAGGTGAAAAACCCTAGTAAAGTAACAAGGTTGATGTTTTCATGAATAGAACTGGGAGAATTTCCTGGGCCCGGCCTGGAGGATAACCATTCATCCTGGGTTTGGGGGCTGAAGGATCCCACCAATGTAGCTAGACTCTTTTCTAACAAAAATAATGTGTCATTTAATACAATTTTGTTTTATGCCCTTATGCGATTTATTTCTTAGTTACAAATCCATACATCACAGAAAAGTGTTTATTGGGTCCTGAAATGGGGATCAGAAAATATAGTCCCTGTGGTTTTCCTCCCACACTGTACTTAAATAAAGTTGTGATCCTTTAACTACAGTCCATCTGAAAGTATATCTCACTTTTAAACGTGTTCTTTTTGTTCATCTCACTCAGAGGTTGCCAACACATTTTTATTTTGCACACCGCTGATTTGTAGCTTTTGAGGACCAACATCTGTATTGATCCCTATAAAATGTCCGATTAGTTTCGGTTCTGTGGCAGCCTCTCAGGTACCTCACGTAGTCCTTACGGCTTCAGTTTCAGGGACACATGCCAGACAGGCTGCCCATGGGCTCCTGAAGGGAGGTGTGTCTGCAGTAAAGCCTCTTCCAGGGGCTTCCTCTTCTCCTCAAAGGTAATCTCAGATGCCACATACTCTCCTGTTGTTTCCTATCTTGGATCAGATCAGGTCATTGACGTGTGTGTGTGTGTGTGTGTGTGTGTGTGTGTGTGATTGAAGTCATTCAAGGAAGGGTTAAAGAGTCCTGTGCAAACTAGCTTCCCTCCCATGGAGGGCACTTAGAATCACAGTACTTAGAAGTGGGATAATGAGGGGGTTGCTTCCCTGGGAAGCTTCAGGAAGGGTGAGGAGACTAATTGGCTACTCTGGCAAACAATTCAATATGAGTCCAAAAGGAGGAGCCAGATGCTGGCAGGAAGTGAATGGAAATTCACCTTCACACTGGCCCTTCAACGGTGGGTCCGCAGATGGTGAAAAGCAGAACCCTTAGCGGGAGAGCAAAGGCTCTTCTCTATATCATGTGCCAAGAGGGGAACAAAGAGCATTTGCCACTGTCTGCAGGGAGCAGCCTTTGCTCTCAAGATCATCTAAGGAGTTTGGCCACATCACAGACCTGTTAGTATGAGCTTAGTGGCTTCAAGGAGTGTCCAGGCAGTGTAACTAGGGAAGGACTATGAGTGAGGCAGCAAGGAGATGGAAATTACTTGGCTTAAAATTCTGGACATGGGCACCCTCTAATCTAGGATGACCTCCAGTAATTACTCAGGTTTTGCACTACAGAATGTGAGGGGACAACACTGACATGCAAATGGCTTTCCCTGGGCCCCTGCAGATCAGAGGCCACACAATTGTCAGCAGTCCTACTCCTGACTCCTTGGAAGCTGAGCCTCCCATCCAACCTGCTTCTTCCTGCTCACTGGGGTTCTTCTAATTTCCAAGCAGGAAGCATTACAGGGGCCAGTAGTTGCTGCCCTGCACCCTCATTTCCGCAAGGGATGGGTGGTATACATTTTCCCAACATACTCACTTCAGGTATACTCACGTCACAGGTTCCGATTAACTTGGGAGAAGGAAGTAGGAAGTAGGAAGGAAGGCAATATTAATTAGTGAGAAGAAAAATGTCTGAACATACTCATAATGACATGTGATACCTTTATGTTTGAATCAGAATAGGGCTACAATTAAAAAACAAAACAAAATCTCTAAATGGCTTAAATAATATGGAAAATTTGCTATTTGCTTAACAAGAAGTCCTGAAGTAAGGGAGAAGCAAAGTTAGTTAATTCAATGGTTCAACGATGTCAAGAAAGATTCAGGTTTTTTATAACCATCCCATGCCATTCTCACTTAACAGATCAGCTTTGATGCTCTGGCTACCTCACCTCAGGGTGACAAGATGGCAGCCATGGTTCCAGACATTCCACACAAACCCCACAACATCCTTTGGACAAACAGTCCTTTCCTCTGTGTGTGTGTGTGTGTGTGTGTGTGTGTGTGTGTGTTATCTGAGAGGAAACCTTAGTCAGAAGGACTCCATATTAGAGTACAAGTTAAGCTGTTAAAACAAAAAGACTTGAAAGAATGATGGATCAAACAAAAATGAAGTTTGTTTTCCTTTCCTGTACCAATCCCAACGTAAGTCTTCCTACTTCTGCCATTTCCTGGAGTCATGTTCCTGCTTCAAGTTGGATTACCAATACCACCTTTCAGTATACAGAAAGAGGAACAGAGAAAAAGTGAAGAACATCAATCACCTTATTAAAAACACGATCTGGAAATTAGACTCATTTGTTTCTCACATCTCATTGGCCAAAACTTAGTTACATGGCCACACCTTGCAGCAAAGGATGCAGGGAAGTATAGTCTACAGTTGTGCATGTGACTAGTCAATGCTGGAGGAATGCTGCTACTGAAAAGAAAGAGAAAGTGAGTAGGCAGAGGTAATTAACCTTCTCTGCCACACTCGCCTAGTAGATTTCTGCCTTTGTCTCATTGTCCAGAATTACTACGCGTGATCAGGACTAAACCTCTCACTGCATAAGAAATGGCACCACCATGATTGGTTTAGATCAGGGTTTCTCCTCCTCAGCACCACTGACATGTTTGGACGGGACAATTCTTTGTTTTGGGGATCTGCCCTGTGCATTGTAGAATGCTTGGCAGCGTCCTTGAGCACCACCCACTAGATGTCAGTAGCACAACCCTTCCCCTTGTTGTGACAACCAACAAAACGTCTCCAGACATTGCCAAACTACTTTCAGTTGAGAATCCCTGGTTTAGATCAACCAAGATTTTACTAGGATGCCCATCCCTTGAATCATATTTGAAAAAGATGGACACAAAATCAGAGCGATTCTCACAGGAGTGATAGAGGAAATAGCAACCAACAGTGTCCTCTGTGAACAACCATGAAATAAACATGCTACCAAATGGAGGTCTTGTCAGAGCACTTTTAATTCAATAATTTATTTATTCCACATGCCTGTCTTAAGAGCATACCTGGCAACAAACTGTTCCAAGTATTCTAGGCTCTGGAAATACAGTAACAAAGTATAATATTCCAGACATTATAGACCTTGTATTTTAGCACATGGCTACCTAACAGTTAAGAGTTAGCTATGAAAGCAGTGTAAGGTAATAGTGAAGGACAGGCATCAGAATTAAACACTCCTGGACCCAAATTCTGGTTCTGCCACTTATTAGGTATGTGACCCTGGACAAGTTACTTTTAACCCTCTGAGTTTCATTTTTCTTATCTATTAAATGAAGATAATAATACTATCCATCTAGCCTTATTCTGAGGATTAAATGAGATATACTCCTTAGCTTAGCACTAAACACATAACTATCTCATTAAATATCAGCTGTGTTATAGCAAAAGAGCACTGAACTGGGAGTCAGAAGTTTTTTATTAAACAAACATTTGTTGAGCATATATTATGTGCCAATTCTAGACACTGGGCATTCTGGAGACTCAGATAACTAAGAAATACACTCTGTCCTTAAAGAGCCCCCCAAGTTCAATATCTAGTAGGGTAGCACTGGGGTGGGAGTAGGCATGAAAAGATGCATATAACCTGGGTGTAGGTCCTGGTTTAAGCATGCAGTTTTCTTTTTAGCATTTGGATCAATGCATGGCACATAGTAGGTGCTCAATAAATTGAATGAATGTCTATAAAAAGAGAACAAAAATTCCCACTCAAAAATGTTTTGTAAACTACAAAATCCTCTATAAATGTCAGTGAAGTTAGGAACATAGATAATAATTTGTCAAAATAATTGAATTATATGTAAATTGAATATATCAAAGCTTTTTCAAATGCTTAGAAGCCATTTGACTTCTTAAATAGATTGCAATCTCGCTTACATTATTTTCCTAATAAACCCTTTCCCCCATGGACTAGAAAAGTAAATATTACACCAACTCATACCTAAATCATGGCAAATGTGGATAGGATACAAATGAATGAAATTTCACTACATAATTTATCTGGGTTTTAACATTTTTTAAAGTTATCATGTTAAATTCATTGACTTCATCTTTAAAAATAGATTCAAGACTTGTTTTGGCTAAAGAAATGGAAACAGAGCAATAAAAAATGACAATCTAACAAATTCTAAAAATTATTGATGACAAAATTGAGTCTGTTCTTCCAATATGCTTGTAATTATTTTATTCTGACTTTTATTATTTTTTTTCTAGAGAATGAAGCTGTTTCCACTTAGATTACTTCTAAATCTTCAAATGTAGCTGTATTTAATATAAATCACGGGGCAATTTAAAAGTTTGAGAGAAAACAGAGGCCCAAATTAATATCATGCTGTAGGAACTGCAGGAACTGTTATCACATGCCTCATTTCTCTAAAATGTTTAATTTAAATCTGGAAAAATAAGAAGGTAAAGTGTTTGTTGAATGCCTGAGGGCAGAGGTGGAAAAAGCCAAGGTACGCTTTACAGAGAACTAAAGTTGGCAGGAAATTGCAAAATGAAATTTGGCTTGAAAATATAAGTTTATTTACCAAGAAGGAAACTATGAAAAGATCAAAGTACCCATATTCCCTTGCACATTCTCCCAATTGATTCTGGGTATAACTTGTGTGATTAGGGTAACTATTACTATATTAAATAGAAGAATTTTTAATTTTTCCCTTGTTACTTTGCCTGAAATATGGCTCTCTGAATGGAGACGTGTGGTGGTGCTCAGCTTTTAACTTTTACCCATTAGATAGGCTTTTGCACGCATTGATAGCTGCATTTCTTTTTATACCCTATGATCCATTTCTATGTGTTTTTCCGTTAAAATGATCTGTTGAAATAAGAAGCGTAAGTCATAATCACAAAAACCATTTTTGCATCTTCAAAATGAAGTAAAAGCTAGAACAAGAGTTAAAGACACACAAACAGGTAGGTCTAATGGAGTTGCAGGGGTTGAGTGAGAAATTACTTGTGAATCTTTTCTTAGGGACAAAAGTCGTTTAATAAAGAATTCTTCACCATCAAAGCTTACTGTACATAATAGACACCTTTAGGGGAACTGTTCAACCCACGGTCTGGCCTTTGTGACCACAACTTCTGTTGTCTGGCCAGCCCTCTTCACAACTCCAGTTCTCACTGGTCTCCAGTGACATCATGGGGAGGGGAGACTAATCCAATATGACTGGTGACTTTATAAGTAGCGGAAGAGATACATAGGTGTGGGGGGGGGGGTGTAGGGGGAAGAGTCCATCTGAGGACAGTGAGATGGCCATCTACACACCAAGAGAGAGGCCCCACTAGAAACCAACTCTGCAGACACGGTGATCTTGAACTTCTAGCCTCTAGAACCGAAAAAAATAGATGTCTGTTGTTTAAGCCACCCAGTCCGTTGTTATGGTAACCCAAGCAGATTCATACAGTGGGGAAAAAAGAAAATGTTAATCACAGTAGAGAGGGAGCAGAGATTAGAGAAAAAGGAGGGGCAGGAAAGAGAAGAGGTTCAGTTCTTTTTCTTCACACTGTGCACCTGGGGCTTCAAGAGGGAATTGCAATGAATCTGATTAAGTCGGATGTGTTGGTTTAGTTTTTACAAGTGAGGCACTACTGCCACCTGGTGGCAACCTATTTAATCCAGTCATTGACTCATTCCACAAAAACCTATTGAGTGCCAGCTGGGCACAAGAAGTGTGCTAAGCAAAGGTAATAATATTAGTAAACATTGATTAACACCTACTATGTGCCAAGCTCTGTCCTATGTGATTTACATAGAATAATGATTTAAGCTTCACCACAATCCTCTGGGTATTATCTCTTTTTACAGAGGAAAAAAAACAGAGATACTAAGAAATTCAGTAACTTGCCCAAGGGCCTACAGCTACGCTGTTTCCCCGAAAATAAGACCTAGCCAGATCATCAGCTCTAATGCATCTTTTGGAGCAAAAATTAATATAAGACCTGGTCTTATATTATGTTAGATAAGACCGGGTCTTATATTATAGTAAAATAAGACCGGGTCTTATATTAATTTTTGCTCCAAAATAAGAGCATTAGAGCTGATGGTCCGGCTAGGTCTTATTTTCAGGAAAACACGGTAAAAAGTGAGAGAATCAGAGCTTGAACCAGGGAGTCTGGCTCCCAAATTCCTCACAGACGCATTCCCTGCCCATAACAGTTTCTTCACTTTGCAAGCGGGCATTTTCCCGCCAAATCGCGTCGTAACGCGGCACTTTTTTGACATTTTCTCGCCAAAATTAGACTTTCCGTAAAATATTCATATCTTTCGATCTATTTGATATTTTTCTATGAAACTTTCAGTGTTTTAGTTTAAAAAGAGGTGCAAAATATGTGTTATTCTCGTCTCCCGCGCTTTGGTATAAAAAGCGATATGACGAGTTTACTCGTTTCCCGCAAAAAATGTTTAAGAGGGAAATAAGCAGTTTAAAGGAGTTGTGTGAAATATTAATTTGAAATGGCAGCATACTGTTTATTCCTTATGGATTCCGTTTTTTATTTACCATCACGAATCTCCCTCTTCAGCTAAAAGAGGCCACATTCAACTGACTCGTGCATCCACTGGGGTAGGGCACTGGCTCAGATGTGAAGAGATTTAAAAAATAGGAAGCCCACATTCTACAGGAGCTATTTTAGCAAGAGGAAGAGGGGTGGATAGGGAAATAAGTTGCAGGCAGAGGTGATGGAAGCGAAGAGGGGCCTGATCCTCTCTTCTGCTGGCTGGTGCTGAGAGAAGCAAGGACAACTCACCTCCCACTCTCTATTTTGCTCAGGGCCTTTGCTCGTGGTTGACGATCTACTCAATTGTCCAGAAGCTACTTGTCACTGCAAACTGACCTGTGTGGGCCTCTGATCTCCCAGCTGTATCCCTGTGAAGACCTAAAGATGTTTAATAAAACCTCTTTTTTTGTTGACAATCAGGCTTATTTGCTCATACATGAGCCTCTGACTCTCTGACATTAATTTTTCCACATGTGATAAACTGGCAGAGATGGGTGGTTTAGACAGGCAATAACCAGCAAGTAAAATTAAATGTTAATTAGGCTGGCTGCTAAAGAGAAGCTTAATAAAGCACACCGCCACATCGTTTAGACAGGGGTAGCACTGAAACTAGCTGTTTTATCCCTCTCTGTATCACTGCCTCGTTCATTCTGTGTCTGGTATCTGTCCCTTCCCTTTCAATCCCACTCTTCAACCTGACTGAGTCGCTTGATCACATCTTGCACCAAGTTCCTTAGCCTCCCTAAAGGTACCCTAGCTCTCAGCTCAGTCCCCTCCAAAACACTCTTCAGCTAAATTTAATCAACAAATGTTTATTGAGCATCTACTGCCTCAAAGAATTATGGTCAAGTAGGGAGACACATTAGTATAATGAAACAGGCATACAGACATATAGTTGGATAGTATTCCTTTGGTTGCAAATTGATAGAAAACTCCAAACATCTTAAGCTGAAAAAGGGAATTCGTTAGCTCAGGAAGTCCAAGAGTATATTTTGAATTTAGGAGGGTCGTGACCCAGAGGCTCAAACAATGTCACCAACAGACTCTTTCCCACTCTCTCATTTCTTTCCCATTCTCTTCAGTTTGGCTTCCTTCTCAGTTACTACATGAAGACAAGAAGGGGGCTGGCAGCTTCCGGCTTACAATGGAAATGCGCACGTTTCTCCCCAGCAGCTTCTGTCATATTTCAAGGTTCACTCTGATTAGACTGATGTGGCTCACATGTCGCCTCTGAACTGTGGCTCCTTAATGCTCTGTTGGCTATATTCCAATCACGTAGGCTATTCCTGAAATGGGGGAGAGATGGGTCATAGAACTGTTGCCAGAGAAGGGAGACTAGAAGCTAAGTAGACAAAAAAACAGCCAATGTCTCAATAGTATTAGGAAGACATGTTGAGAACATGGAGAAACCGGTGCCCAAATCTGCATGTAAGTCACAAAGGTTTATAGCAGAGTCAACCTGAGTTGACTCTTGAAAAAAGAGCAGGAGTTTGCTGGGCAGGCAGGAGATGGGGTGAGAATGGGAGGGAGGGGATCCCAGTGGAGAATGGCCGATGCTGCCACAAAAGAGAATGAACCATGTATCCATGTTTTTGTACCAGGCAAAAAAGCCTGATGAAAAGCCAGGCTCTAGGGCCATAGTGCCTGATTTTAAGCCCCATTCTGAAACTGACGAGCTGCATAATCTTGGCTGGTTACTTAATCTTAGGTTGCTTACTAACTTAAATAACCTGGTTACTTAACAAGGGCAGTGCTCATGCCTCAGTTTTTCCATCTGTAAAATGGGAAAAGCAATAGTACCTACCTTACAGGGTTGTTATCAGGATGAAGTGAAATGTGTTAATATGTCTAAAGCACTCAGACTAGGGCCTGACACATGGAAGGTGCTAAAAAATTATTAAGTAAAATAAAATGTGTTTATTGATTATTGCTGAGCTATAATCTAATTTAAAATAATGGCCTACAATTATTTCGTGTAATGCAGTACAAATTTGGTTTAAAAAAAATCTGAACAAAAGAACAACAACGCTTTACCTTTCACATGATCATTTATAGAGGTAACATACACCATATAGAATACCATTTCTTCTCATGTATAATTTGCCCTCGATCCAGCCATACTATTGTAAGCTGTTATCCCACAGTTGCACATTTTATAGGAAATGTAGTTTCTCTTTCCGGCTTTTGTTTCCTAAGGTCAATCTTACACTTATTTTTGCAAAAGGTTGCTCAATTTAGCCCACCCAGCCTCATGAGACAACAACCTGACCCAAACCACCACAAAGGAAAGGAATTTAAGAGAATTTGCACACAACACACTCTACCTTGTGTGCATTTTATAAAGGTCTGAAATTGGGCCAATGGTCTTCTGATTCATAGCCTGCGTGTTACATTTTCTTAATTGATTCATGTATACATGTTAGGGACTTTGGCCAGATGTTTTCATTATATTTCATTCTTTGGAAACCCTCCAACCTCCACCCTTAAGAAACAATGACTTTCAAAATGGTCTAAGCAAAAGGAAATATATCTTACTTGCAATGTTTTGTGCAGTGCAGGGAAGAAAGGAAGTTAGAAAAAGGCCTGTGGTGAGGACGGGGTACAGGGCAGTGCTCAGAAAGGATGTGCTCTGGGGTCACACTGCCTGGTTCTGAACCACAGCTCTGCCTATTCCACACTGAGTGGCTTGTGCAAATGACTTACTGAGCCTTGGTGTCCTCCTCTATAAAGCGGGGATGGTAATAATGCCTACCTTACGGCGGTAGCCAGCCCCCAAGAAGGCCCCCAATGACCTCTACTTGCTGGTACTTACAGCTTGGTATAGCCCTTCCTACTGTCTCAGAGTTAGTCTGTGTGACCAGCCGAAAATGGCAGGAGAGGTGGCATGTCACTTTCAAGGCTCAGTGATGCTAGCTTGAGGCTGAAAAGATAGCCTTCCAGTGGCTGCTAGTTCCTCCACTTCTAGGGGACAAGAAATCTCAATGAATTCTGCCCTGAGTACAGCCAGAGTGGAAGGGACAGCACCAGGATGCAAAGACATCTTGTGTAAAATATGATGAGAGCCTGATGTTGAAAGCAAGTTCTCTTTGCTCCAAAGTCAATACAGAGTAAAGCACTAAATAAAAGGATGCCTGGAACTTCACATGAAATTTCATGCATTCATTTACACATTTGTTCATTCATGAAACATGCACAGAGAGGGAAAATATACAGTCTAGGAATTAAGGACACTCCCACTAGTAGGGGAGCCTGACAAGGAAAGAATTTATGTGGTGTGATAGGTGCTGTGCTGGGGATAACAGTAGGGTGCTAAGGGAGAACTGATTTGAGGGTCCAGAGCTGTGAACTCCAGAAGCTGCCCTGACAAGTTTTATTAATTCTTGTACTGAATTTCTTCCAACCCCCAAAGTATCCTTTGAGCCTCTAAGGCAGTGGTTTAATTTAATGTGCATGGGTCACCTGGGGATCTTATTTAAATGCTGATTCAGATCCAGTTGGCCGGGGCAGGGCCTGAGATCTGCGTTTCCCATGGGGCTTTTAGGAGACACTGATGTTGCTAGTCCCGGAAACACACTCTGTGTAGAGAAAGAGAGAACGTCATGTGACCAGCAGTGATTCTTGGGCTCCAACCCAGCACAGCTTCCCAATCTGTCTTGTTCAGGCCAGTCCCTCCCCAGGGCAGAAGCAGAGAAACGAAAGGCAGACTTGTGTGAGAGGAGACAGGGGTTACTGGCTGACTGGCCGGGCTCTCCACCAGGCCCTGCCTGCTGTCCACCATGGTGGGGAGGGAGAGAGAAAGGGAGTGGAAGGAGTGGGGGCACATGGGGTGGGGATGTCAGTTATGCTATTTTACAAAATTTGAAGAGCTTTGACTCATGCTTCTTTCATCTCTAGCTTCCTCAGATGCCCAAAGCTTTTCTCGACATGAAGAACAAACACACTGAAGATGTAAATAGGAATATAAAATTCTTACACAAGCAGAAACAGATTTAACAGAAAAATGGAGAAATGGGTCAGGGTTGCCTCAACCATTTTGTGAGATAAATGAAAAAAGGTGGCTGAAATAACTCCTTCTGTTTTCTCACCCATTGGAAAGAGGACCACCACACACATTTCATTCCACTGGGGAAAGAGATTCTACTAGACTCCAGCCAACTGCAGGGAAGGGGGCGGAGTCCAGAGGGGGAAGAGGAGAACCCTTGGAGCACTGGGGTCCTGGGTGATGGTGGAGGCTTCCAGCTAAAGGAAGAGCAGGAAAAAGTAGACAAGCTGCGCTTTCTCAGACAGGTTTCATTCAGCAGGGCCTGTGGAGGTGAGACTGCAGGGCTAGAAGGAGCTAGTGCTAGAGAGCTTGATGTAAACGGGAACTCACACGAGGCTGTTTTTGTTTGTAGATTTTGGTTGTGGTGACCTTTGTTCTTAAAAATATCAATAAACAAGTTTTTTTGAATAAGTAACATATTTACATACATCAAAATTCAAAAGGGTTGACAGGTTACTCAGCTGTTACTCTACTTCTCACCTGTTTCTTAACCACCCTACTTCTCCCCACAGGCAAACCACACCAAGTTTCTTGAGAATCTTTCCAGAAATGTTTTACATAGATATGAGCAAATTTTATTTATATATATGTATATATATGTGTGTGTATATATGTATACATATATGTATATATATCCTCCTCCCTCTTTTACGCAAAAATAGAAAGTCATCCATAACCTTAGTCTGTCAGACTCTGACCTCACTGCCCCTTATCTTTCCAGACATGTACCTGATGCTGATTATCCTTTGGCCCCCATGGGAACCCCAATCCGTTGACTCTACCTCTTCATAGTCTCTCACACCTTTGGAATCCCTTCATTGTCCTGTCTGCTCACATTCTTGGCTAAGCCCCTCCCAGGCAGTCACATCTACCTATAAAGAGAAGTCTATTGGAGATACTAGGAAGACCGTGAAGGATTTTAAGCAGGGTAGTGATAGGATTACATGAGAAAGATTGCTCTAGCAGAAAAAACACAAAGCAGAGAGAACAAATACCTATCTGATCCATAACACTTTTCAAACGTATGCGATAGTCCACAATAAAGTGGTGGCAAATTGATAGACAAGGGTAAGTACCTGGGCCAAATTGATAAACCTACCCAACTGTGACCAGGGGTCTTAGTAAAGACTGAGTTTCCTGTGAATGACAGAAAACCCCAAATAACACGGCCTTAAACAAAGTAGAATTTTATTACTCTCAAGGAAAAGAAACCCGGAAGTAGGCAGTCCACAGGGGAGTTTCCTGCTCACCAGAGACCTGGCTACTTCCAGCTCATGGCTATTCTGCTACCCTCAGCACATGGTTCCAACCTCATGAAACAGCACGGCAGTTAAGAGCTCTAGCCGTCAACTCTGCATCCAGATAACAGAACACAGGAAGGGTTTGTTTTTCAAAAAGTCCCCATTTAAAGACACTTCCTAGAAATCATAATTGCTAATTGCACTTACTTTCCATTGGCCAGAACTTAGTTACTTGGCTGCAACTGCAAAATAAGGCTTGGAAATGTAATCTTCTGGGAGGCCGTGTGTCCAGCTAAACACCTACAGTTTTACTACTAAGGATAAAAGGAAATATAGATATTGGGGAGACAACTAATGGTCTCTGCATAACCTGGAGAGGAAGAAAGCCAGCTATATTAAGATGTGAAGCATTGGATTAACTTGTAGGATTACGTACCCTCAGAATTCTTCTTCCCCAGACACATCTTTGCTTCTGGTCCCATGCCTGGATTCCTGCTACTGTGTCTACCTGGAAAGCTACCCACCTCACATTCCTCATGTTCAATTCTATAGCCCCTACAATTTTCCTATTACAATCCTGCTCATTCTTCAAGCTCCATGTCAAATATTATATCATTCATGTCATTATTCCTGACTTTTCCTAAAGGGATAGAACTTGTCTCTCTAGAACATCATTTATATTTCTCCTTGGGCCTTGGCCTTCATTTTAACACCATGCTGTCTTAGGTCATTGGTATAACTGTGTACTAGTGCGTAAATTATCCAACAGGTAGGACAGAGCCTTCCCCAACTCCATTCTAGGTAGTTCAGTGTAGTAAAATGCACTTAATAAATATCTGCAAATTGCATTGATTATTTAAAGAAAGGAAAGGTCTTTGTGAAATAAGGGGAAAAAACAAGGAGAAGTCTATCTACCCTTTTAAGGCAAAGGTTAATGCACCAAGTGCAATTTCCTGAATTTCCTAAATGTAAACGTATTTCAAAAACATATGATCATTGCTAATGTTGCAAACTCCCTTTTTTGTTTGTTTTGTATTCTGTGATGGGTTTATTTCTCACAAATTCTTGTCATAGTACTTTTTCCTTTGAAACTGCTATAGTAAAGATATGTTTTATCTTCTACGTGAATTATCTCATGGATGGTTTCCTGCCCTCCATTTTCTCTAATCTTTTTCTCTGGACCTGTTGGATGTATTGATCTTTAATTTCTTCTCCTTTCTATCCTATTTTCTACTTTGTTTTTCCCCCTTCTTTCTTACACACCCATATACACTATATTCTTGACCTTATCTTCCAACTCTTCTCTTGATTTCTTTATTTCTGCTATCATCTTTTGCATCCCTATGGTTTTTTTCTTATTCCCAGACTGCTCCTTTTGTATAGTATCCTGTTCTTATTCCATGCGTGCAATGTATTCCATTGTCTCCCTGAGTAACTGGTTGTATGAGAAGTTTTCTTCTCCCAGCAGTCTTTGTTTTCCTCCAGTTTGTTTTGTTTTCTATTTATTAGCTTCAGTACCTTTTGGATTAGAGACTTTCCTAAAATGGCTGGCAACTCTTGCTTGTCAACTCTTGTTTAAGAGTCAAGGACAAAAAAACTGATTTAGAAGCTCTGAGAACATATGTAGAACTTGTTGGCTGTGAACTGCAATACAGGATGACCAGTTTGGAAGTTTGTTAGGAAGCCCATGTTAGCCATAGCTGTGGCTCTTTCCCCTGGGATGCTCAGGTTTTAGAGACAAAATTCTTCAGTTTCCTGCCTGAGAGCCTAATGTTAAAAGAAACTGGCTTTTTTCCACTCATCATAATTCTCTTGAGTTCCACCAATGTTGTTATGTGTATCAATAGGTGATATAAATGGAATCATGCAGTCTGTAACCTTTTAAGATTGGCTTTTTTTCACTCAGTATAATTCCTTTGAGCTCCATCAAAGTGGTTGCATGCGTCAATAATTCATTCATTTTTACGGCTGAGTAGTATTCTGTACTATGGATGTACTGTAGTTTGTTTAACCATTCAGCCACTGAAGAGCATTGGGATTGTTTCCAGCTTTTGGCTAAATGAATAAAGATGCTATGAACTTTAATTCATAGCTTTCTCTGTAAACATGAGTTGCATTTCCCTGGGAATGCCCAGGAGTACAATTGCTGCATTATATGGTGAGCACATGTTTAGGTTTCAAAATGCCAAACCATTTTCCAGAGTGTGGTGCCATTTTGCATTCCTACCAGCAATGTATGAGTGATTCAGTTTCTCCCCATTTTCTCCACTGTTTGACATTGGTTCATTTTATAAAATTTATTTATTTTTTTAATTAAATTTATTGGGGCAACATTGGTTAATAACATTATATAAGTTTCAGGGGTGCCATTTTATAATACATCATCTGTATATTGCATCGTATGTTTACCACCCAAAGTCTAGTCTCCTCTGTCACCATATACCAGGGGTGCCAAAAAACTGTATACGCATGACTTGTATTCATCTTTTGTTATTGGTATATATTGAGTATTACAATCTTAATAGTTTTTTCTTTCTTAAGATGTGTATACATTGTTTGGCACCCTCTGTATTTGATTCCCTTTACCTTCTTCATCCTCCCCCACCCTCTTCCCCCTCTGGTAACGACAAAAACTTTATTTAGAGACCTAATTCGACATGATCTGCTTCTCATTTCTCATGTTTTCGTTGCTTCTATTTCAAAGGTCTTCCTAAAAACTGTTGCTAACAAACAAGAAAAAATATTAAAATTATTAAAATAAACAAACTAAAAGCCAACCAAAACAGTAATACTAGCTAACACATGACACATGATGACTCCAGCTTAGTGCTAAGCACTTCATTCACATCACCTCATTTCATCCTCTCACCAGCTCCATGAGGTAGGTCATTTATCTTGAGGGGACTGAGGCTTGGAGGAATTAAGTAACTTTTCCAGGTGAACAGTAGTGCTGGAACACTTTCTGTTCATATGGCTCTGTAAATACATGTACTATTTCTTTTCATAAAACTTTATATAGATCATCTTTTTCATCCTTGATAGTCTCCTTTCGTATATACACCCTGATGTTATCCTTATTTTATAGAAGTAATGGAAAGCTTCATTTTTTAAACTATTCTCAATCCACCATTGGATATGAATAATACTCCTATTATTTGTGAGTTGTTAATTTTATACATTCTATATTTGTGGGTCAGTGGTATCAGTTCTATTGCATCATATTTGTCACCCTATGTTTGGTAATACCCAGAAACTTTTAGGCCTCAAAAAATGTTTACAAATATCAATCATGTCATGATTCTTAGACCCTATGAAATTAAGACTTATGTATGGGTAAGGTATTGGATTTCATAGTTTGAGATGTTTTATTTTCCTTTGGCTATACCTTTTTCTGTTGCTGGAGCCAAATTTAATTGTTAGACCACTTTGATACAGAATGGAGCTGTGCAGCGCTCTGCAATGCTCAATTCCTCAACTATTCCCTACACTTTTTAAGTCTTCAATTTCCTCTTTTCTAGAAACCCTTTCACTTCCCAACCCTTTCACATCCCAACATGTTCAAGTTTCTCTCTCCCTTAAAAAAATAAAAAATACTTTCTCAATGCCACATTTCTGTCTATTCCTTTTTTATCTTCCCTTCTCACATTGGCAATGTCTTGACAGAGAGTCTGTATTCTATTTCCCCTTTTTATTGCTCAACCCACTGCTCGCTGGCACCCACCTTCAGCTAAACCACAAAACTCAACAAAACCACCATCCTCCCTACCTCCAATCCTTTGCCAAATCCAAATGAGACTTTTTTTTACTCCTTATTTTAATGGACATTTAGGATGCATTTGACATTGCTGGTTGGCTCTTTCTAGTTTATATCATGAGCTCCTCTTATTCTAATCCCTTCCCTTTAAAAAATTTTCAGCTTTATTAAGGCATAATTGACCCAAAAAAATTGTAAGCTATTTAAAGTGTACATCATGGTGATTTGATATACGTATGTATACATTGTGAAAGGATTGCCCCAATCATCTAGCCCCTTTTTATAAAATTCTGGTCGTCTCCCAGCTTCCAGCTTGTTTTCACTGCTCTTTACACACTCTCCTTGGGCTGAGCTTACCCACTGTCATAGTTTCATCCACCACATTATGTGACGCTCTCATAACTACCCCAAACTTCCTCAGAGCTATGGACTTCAATATCCAAGTGACTCATAGACATTTTCCCTTTGACTTCGGTACATTCTCAAGCTCCCTAAGTCCAAAGTTAAACTTAGATCTTTCCTACCTCAATTTGTCCTCTTCATAAAGTCTCTATCTGTTGTTAATGATTAGTCAGCCATTGACGCCAAAAACCTGAGGATCACTTTAGGCTCCTTCTTTCTCAAGCTGAGAATCCACTTATCTAAGTATTCCTTCCAATCCTTCCTTCCTCTCTGTCCTGACTACATACAAATGCCAGGCCCCCAGCATCTTCTTCCTGGACTGTTTTAATAGTTTCCTAACTCTCCTGCCTTTGACTATCATACCTCATATCCATTCTCTGAATACTCCCAGGGTGGTAACATAAACCTGACCATGTCACTCCCCTGCTTAAAATTCTTCAATGTGTCCCCTATTCATGCATTCAGGATTAAAGGGCCAGCGGCTGAAAGTCCTTTGAGATCTGTACTTTTCCAATTTTCCAGTTTCAACTCGGAGGTTGATCCTAAAGGCAAGTCATCCATCAATCCTTCTTCAGCTTTTCCCTTACCTGAGGTAGATGTCCCAGCTCTGCATTTCCCTCGTGGCCAGTGCACACTCGTATCACAGGACTCTCTCTTTACAGAATATTGAAATAATCTTCCTAAATTTCCAAGATGGGAATGTTGGCTTATTTCGTTTAGACCTCCAAGGCTTGGAAATATGCATAATAAGCTCTAAAAAACAAAAAAAAATTATTGCTGAACCGACAGAACTGAGCTTTTTTACTGGGTTGGCCAACATGACAAACTAGCAATAAAACACATTTTAAAATGTAAATCTTACAGGTAAGATTCCTTCACATTAGCTTTTACAACATTTGTCGAATATTTTCATTTTCACGTTTAGCAAGAAAAAGCCTCTGTGCCTCCCCGTCGGGGAATCGAACCCCGGTCTCCCGCGTGACAGGCGGGGATACTCACCACTATACTAACGAGGAACTGCACGAACGCAGGCTCTCTGTATAACCACTTATCCCTTTTCACCCTGCCCAGTTTGCTATATATAATTGTAAATGAGCTGACATTTTTCTATTGCCATTACTATTTCTACAGAAATTAAATGGAACTAAAATGAAAACGTTCAGTTTCATCTCCCCACTCCACTTATTTCCGTCGCTCTCACTCCCCTCTTCCCACTCCTCCAGCTCAGGAGCAATCTCGGTCCTCCACCCTCCACCCCGCCACACGCACTCCCAAGGTGCAAAGCTCACTCCCTGTCGCGCTGCACTACGGAATCTGTAGTTCCATCCTCGCCATTCCCCACTCCCCTCTCACCTTAAGAAACTTCCTTTCCCGGCGGGCGCCGCGAATCCCTCCTCCTGTTCTTTATCTGCCTCCTTCCACCTCTCACTTTTCAGTCGAGCAGGCTGGCAGCTGAATGTTGGTGTCCTGATCGGCGTACTGCAGGACTCCCGGGAGCCATGCCAGAGATAGTGGATACGTGCTCCTTGGCCTCTCCGGCTTCGGTCTGCCGGACCAAGCATCTGCACCTGCGCTGCAGCGTTGACTTTACTCGCCGGGCGCTGACCGGGACCGCCGCGCTCACGGTCCAGTCTCAGGAGGACAATCTGCGGAGCCTGGTACGGTGGGACGTGCGCCCAGTGCCCGCCTCTTCCCCAGCCACCAGCCTCTCGCCCCTCACCCTGCTGCCGCCCCTTCCCAGCCCCACGTCCCGGTCTGCTCCTGCATCCCTCGGTGCTCCTCTGCAGCCTCAACCTTTATTCTGCACCTCCTCCTTAGCCCCTTCTCCTTTCTCCGCGTCCTCTTCAGCCCCACTCACCCTATTGCGCCCCCTCCCTACCTTACTTACGTGTCTGCATCCTTCCCCCCACCCGCTACGTGTACTTAAGTGTCTCCCTCCTTCCCCCCAAGTTCCCTGGGCACATCCTGGTGCCACATCCACGCTGCGCTCCTCACCCAACTCTCAGATTTCATTTTCCAACGAATCCCCTCCACCCCCACAATTTTAGTTCCCAGAGATAATCCCCCCAGTGGCCTCCCCATTTCCTCGTCCTGGAGCCCTGAACTCCCTCCGTAGGCCCCAGAGTTCGTCCAGTTCCCAGCACACCTTCTTCAGTCCACATTCTCCTCCAAGCCTTGGGCCCATATCCTGCAGATCCCTGATCCCACCCCCTCTTCTCTCCCAGGCACCTTTATTTCAACCGGAAAGTCTTGCAGGATACGACCGATTGCCCTCTTCCCTCAGTCTCCCCGCCAGTTGTTCTCAAACCCTTTAGGATTCCCAGACTCTCCTTTCCGCCCTGCTTCGGTGCTACCAGCCTCCACTAACTCTAAATGCAGCTCTTTTTCTCCAGGGTCATGGTCCTTCCTACCTTTGATTCTTTCTTATCACGCTTCTCTTCGAATAATTTAAGGACGGGTGTGCCATTCAAGCTTTCTAGGGATGTCGCAATACAAATGTATTAGTAGTTGGTTCCAAGGAGTAAGTAATTACTGTGCTTCTTAGAAAAGATGTACTTCTACAAGCTCTGGAGTTTGATTAAATTTTTTTATCTGTATAACAAAACTTGTTTACAGTGTTCTTACTCAAATTGCCGGATAGTGTTTGGATTGTACCTTTCACCTGAAAAATTTCACAGGTATGCATTTTAGAAATAAGAGAGACAAGAAAAGACCAGCTACAGTGTATTTTGCATAAAGTAATGTGGTGATATCTACTAAAGTTTAAATGAGAATTTGTAGTTTTCATGCCTTTCCTTACTTGTGTAATAGGCCTGTATTTTGAGTTCATTAATATGAACAAATATAGCACATTACTCTTTTTTCTTTAACATTTTGCTAGACTAATTCTGATTTGAAAAATAGATTGACTCCTCTATGCATTGCTATGTAGTCACCAAAAGGAAGAAAATAAATGTAAGTATGATAAGCAAGAAGGTAACTATTTCCTTGTAGGTTGTACTTTGATCTTCTTGAATATCATGTTACCTTTTAAGATTTACCTCTGCTCCATGAGTAAGCAAGAGTCAGGTGGCTTAAATTTGAAAAGAATGTCCCTTCAGTGTCCCAATCTAAAAACCTGGAAATTGTTTTTGCAGTCCCAAAATCTAGAGAAAAGATATTTAAATTATGATTTCTGGTTGGCATGTCTGTCTAGTAAATAGAGCCTGGAGTTATAATAATGTTAGGTTTTATATAAGGAAGGCTAGTTGTAGTACAGTGACATCTCTTATAATTGTTTGCTCATTTGTAACAATAATCTGAGACCAAGAGTGATTTTATTTAAAGTTAGCTTGTTTCCACCACTTGAAGGACTCTTGAAGGGAGGGATGGTGTTTCATGTCTCCGTGTAGCTCAGGTTCTTAGTATATAGCACCTGCCATGTAGAGAACATGCAAAAGTTTGATGAATTCAGTTAGAAAGCAGTGCCTAAGCTTAATATGGGTTGCACTGATAATACTACTAAGTGTGTCTTAAGATGAGATGGCATCATACCTCACCACCACCCATTGAGAGCACCCAGTGCCAGTGCTGGGTGTTCTTTCCTTCTCCCATTCTTGTCCATGATCCTGGTGAAGGCTGAAGGAACTCTAATACTAATTCCCAGCTTCTCTAAAAATCCTTTTACAGTGTTTTGTTATTTGCACTGAAGTTTAGTACTCATTTGTGATAACTTTCAAGTATTTGTTTCTTTTATTGAAATTTTCAACTTTTTAGGTGTTCTTTCAGTTGGTGACTCAAAGGAGGGTTTAATAGCTTGGCCAGGATCATAAGTGGCAGAAGTCAGGAGTTGAACACATCTTTCTGACTGCACCCCCAGTCTTCACTAAGTAAATGGCTGAGCTGGGAATCAAATCAAGGTGTTTTTTTGGTTTCAGTTTTGATTATGACTCATAACCTTATGTTTTTTTTTCATTACAGCACCCTGCAAATAGCAACTAGAAAAATGTATATAGAGACTTAATAATGAGGCATAACACTTTTTTGTTTAAACTCTGCTTTGTTGCAGAAAGAATTTGAGACTGCTTAAAACAACATGTGCAATTAGGATAAGATTAAAAAATAATGAAAGAATTTGTAGCAAGAAAGAATCAGGATAGGAGAAGCAATATACATGGTGGAAAGCCCTAGACACAAAACCAGAAGTGGGCCCCAGGATTTACATGGAGCTTCCCAGCAAACTCCCCTGTGCAAAATGGGCAGCAGTTATATAGTCCATGGCAACTGGCCAGCTGCTTCAGGTGAATTATATCCTTAGTAACTTCCTACCATTAGTAGGACCATTTCTTGCAACTACATACGGGTATCTTAGCCTTACACATAGTTGGTGCTTAATAAGTATTTGTTGAAAAATACGAATTCCAACTTGTCAGCTATCCAGTTTCTTTTGCTTTTCTTGTTACTATTTTTGATCACTGTTTAATAACATTTATCAGTGAAACTTGAAGGGGAATTCTTAATTTGGGAATGATAGCTGAGGCTTAGGACTTGAGATATACAGCTTAAACATTGCATTTTCTATTTTCTCTTGGTCCAGGAGTTCATGTATTGACACCTACTATTTTTCAGGCACTGTACTAAGCCCTGGGATTGCAAACCTAGTAACATTCTCTGTTTTATAAGAACTCTTAGTCTAGTGGAGAAAACAAATTTTAACACAGCAGAATAAGTACTGTAGGAGAGAACTGGGCCAACTACTATAACTAATAGAGAAGATATGAGAAAAATAGTCATAATAATAACCTGACTCTTCCGATTCTGAACAGATTTGAAAAGTTTAGGCCATACAGAAAATAGAATGTGTTCCACTGGGAAATGACCCAATTAATTCATCCATATGGTTATAAGAGCAGTATAAACATGAGTCGTTATATACACAGATATTCAAATCAAGTTTTTAAAACAAATCAGATATTCAGAAATAGATTCTAGAATATGAAGGGACAAAGGAGTAACTCTCTTAATAAAATAAACCTAATAAAACCATGTATTGTGAATACGCAAGATAAATCAGTTCTACTAAGCTAGAGTAAGGGCAACAGTCGAGATACCCCCAAAAAAGAGCAACCTGAAAGAAATAATTGTCCATTAGGAGGCAAAGAGATGGTACTCATGACAAATCTGGCTGCTCTTAAAAAAAAAATTAAACCAGGATGGAAATTTCTTCTCAACCAAATAGTGTTGATTCTAGAGCGGTGAGAATCAAATTAATGATTACCCTGTGACTTTTCCTGAACTTATTACTCACAGTTAGCGAGTATAAAAGAGAGGCAACGGCGTTCTGACTCCCCATGTTTCTCGGCCTTCTAACTCCCCATGTTGTTCCAGGCCAGATTTCAAGGAAAAGATGTTACAGGTAGGGAGATCAGATGGTAGGCAGATCTAAGGCAGGGCCTGACCTACGGTGGTGGTAGAAAGAAAGAAAGTAAAGGATGAGGACAGTGTGAAAGAAAAACTTGTTAATTGGCTGTGTGGGATCAGAAAGTGGGATTAACTGTGGATTACTTGAATGTTTCAAACCTTGAGTACCCTTAACCAAATGGAGAAATCTGGGGAGAGAGCTGATTTAGGGGACATAATGGTAGCTTCATTTTTAGAATTTTTAGAAGCCTGTTGAATATGAGGCAATCTTTCCCATGGAAATGTCAAGTAGGTAATTAGATCCAGCTGAAATCCTGGGAAAGGGATGCAACTATAGAAATAGACTGATAGTCGTCAGCACAGTGGTATTAGGTGACAATATGGATATGAGTGAGAGGTAGAAAGTGAAGACTATGGTAAGAAAATCTAAGGACCAAGGGGCTGGAACATTGGGACATATCCATATTTAGGAGTTAGAAAGGAGAGGGAAGAAAAAGCATTAGACATGTAGGAGAGCTATACATGGATAAAATCAAGCCAAGGGAAGGACTTCAAACAGATGCTGTGGTCCATAAAGGCTATGAGTGGACAGAGGTCAAATTTATTGAACAGAAAAGACCTGTCAATCAAAAGGACTACGCTTTCACTAACAGAGGAGCGAGAAGCCAGATGAAGAGCGGGAAAGGAGAGATTGATGAGGAAGTGGACATAGCAGCCATCGATTGCCCTTGGAGTTTAAGAAAGGAAAGAGAAAAATGAATAGTTATCAGAGTGAGCAGAAGGATCAAGTGAAGTTTTAAAACTAATATGGGAGGCTTGCTTAGGCAGTCTTATGGCAAAGGTAGGTTGAAGATTCTAGAATGGGAAATTAGTTCAGAGATAATGAAAGTGTATGGTGTCTAGGGCTCAGTCAGAGGGTTTTTGGGATTGAAAATACTCATATTTGCTGCCACTCCCTTCCTGCCAAAGCACTTGTCCTTAATCAGCCATCCCAAGTAGATATGCTCTCCCACTCCTCCGTAGGATTCTTTGGTCAGAGTTGCCATACCAAGTTGGGCTTTTTCTAGATACACAACAGCAGTGATTACAGTCTGTTTATTTGGCTAACAAGTACCAATTTGTTTTAATTTTTGGATATAGGAAAGTACCTAGGAGTTGGACTATATGAATTCTAGGAAGAAACATATGGTAAGACATATTGAGGAGTTGTGATGAAAGAAAGTTAAGTTATAGATGAATTTTTTCATAGCACAGAAGTTTTAGGAGACAGAAGCAAAAGCATTTTAATTTAGATTTGACTTTTACTTAAAGCACAAAATTTATGTGACTATCCCAGAATTACTTAACAACATATATGCAAATCTTAGAACCCAAAAATTTTCAGGAAGCGTAGTCCCAAGAGATGGCACCTATGCTAATGTTTGACTCCTTTAATTCCTGTAATTTCACTCTGTAGCTTATTCTCCCTAAGCAACTAATTCTCCTCTAACCATTGTAGTTAACCTATATCTAATGTTAGTTTTCTTATCAATTAAAAATATTAATTTAATTCTAGATTTTGGATACAAAGGACCTTACAATAGAAAAAGTGGTCATCAATGGACAAGAAGTCAAATACACTCTTGGGGAAAGACAAAGTTACAAAGGATCTCCAATGGAAATCTCTCTTCCTATTGCTCTGAGCAAGTATGAATGTTATCATCTTTCTCTTTTATAGCTGAATAATGGGGGAAATATATTTTTAATTAATTTAGACATTTTTTCCTTTCCTAATTTTAGTTTGTGTGTATGTAGTCATTGGTACACTACTCCTACAGATATGCTATTCAGATTGAATGAAGTTTATAGAAAAAATTGTTTTAGGTTGGTGCAAAAGTCATTGCGGTTTTTGCAGTTATTTTTAACTTTTAAAACCGCAATGACTTTTGCACCAACCTAACATGTTCTTACAATACTAAAGAAATTCATTGTATAAAATACTCAAGAATAGGACTTTTGATAACTGTTACTTCTCTACTCATCATTTTACTATATAATATCTAGTAAAATGTGATGGTGGGAGCATGCCATCTTGAGGCATTTCAGGATCACCTGGGAAGCTTTTACAAACTGCACTTTTTTCATCTTTACCCCAGAAGCCAGCCATTAATAAAATTCCATTTTATTAATGGAATAATAATAATGACAACATAGAACCATTTCTGTGTAGCAATCTTGAGATGACAGCTTTAGATGCAAACTAATTACCTAATCCTTACAGTAACTGTATGGGGTATGATCTGCATTTTACACATGAGGAAAGGGAACCTCAGAGAAATGAAGCAACTTATTCAAGAAAATAATAGCCAGAATTGACATATTGGGAGCATATCCCATTCCTCGATATATTGGGGAAGGCAAAAGGGTAGAAAAACCATTGGCCTAGAACGAGGACTATCTACCCCGATCTTTCAGTGGCCAGTGTTCTCATACATTCTCATCCCACTTATGACAAAGAAATGAAACACCCACATCATTTCTGAGGTAGATATCATTAACCCCTTTCTACAGATGAAGAAACTACGGCAAAAGGAGGTGAAATAATTTGCCCAAGTTCACAGCACCAATAAGTGGTAGAGTCAGGATTCAAGCACAAGCACAGCTGCTGGTCTCCAGAGCTTTTGCTATTTCCTCTTTATCAGTGCTGCTCAAATTATCCCGGCGAAAGACCAGTTTTTGTTATTTCCAATTCATCACAGACTGATACTTTTGTAAAACACAATGCAAATGAAATACTAGGAAGAAGAGACTAAATACGCATTTTTTTTTATCACTAGGTCCCACAAACATAAAAATTACTCTATAAGTTTCTAAAAGCTTATTCTCAATTTCTTGACTCACCTTATCCAGTAACAGTTTGCAGACCAGCTCTGCTCTCCATTGCTCTGGCACCCATTTACTGTGTTTATCGAAGGCCCAAAATTATTTCTTCCACTTTCCCACTATCATAAAAAATGACATGGTATCACAAAGTAAAACATGCATATGACACACAGTGGGGTATTCAGCTAATACTGACTGGTTCCTGTTAGGGCTTTGTAAGGACTTAGCCTGAAAGAGTGAAAAGGACACCTCGGCTGGCATTCAGGTAGGAACGTGAGAGGCAAACTTACCTACTTAGAATGCTAGATATTCCTAGAGCTTACTCTCAGTCAGTAACAAGGCCTCGTAAAATATTATTTATATTATTCAGTATATGTATTATGACTTCAAATTTTAGTTAGGTTGAATTATACTCTACTAATACATTTATTTGTTTTATATAGAAATCAAGAAGTCATTATAGAAATTTCTTTTGAGACATCTCCAAAATCTTCTGCTCTTCAGTGGCTCACACCTGAACAAACTTCTGGGAAGGAACATCCATATCTCTTTAGTCAGTGCCAGGTAAAAACGGATTCGGAATGATTTATTATTCCCAGCTCATGAAGCTGAATGAAGTAAAGGGAACAGCGGTCTTATGGATACATGGGTCTTAGCTAAGATAGCATTTTAATTTGTCTTATATTGTAAAAACAACATATATTTTTATTTATATCTCTCACTATTAACACATTCACATATTACTTTAAAAAAAGAAACTTCCTTTAATTTGAAAACATGTCTACCTAAATTGGACTATAAAAGTCATATTTCTATTTATAGCTCCAGCACCTACCACAGAACTTGACATAGATTGGGCATTCAATAAGTGGTCATAAAATGAAAGGAAAACATAATAAAACAAAATATGTACTCATTACAAAAATTGCTAATAATAAAGAACTGGAAAGTGAAAGATCAGATGTTCTAATTCTCTCCAGACACCATTGCCCAGAGGTAACCACCACTGAGTTCGGTGTATAGCCTTTCTAGATTTTTCTTACACATTTACAAATGCATATATTAGGTAAATATATGAAATGTACCTTTAAAAACAATATGATTTAAACTCTTTCTGTTTAAAAACTAAGACTAAACCACATAATTAGAGATAACCTGTCACAAAGATAAGGATCAAACTCTCTTCTGAAAAAAAAGAAACCTAATTCTGTTAGTAAATAGTTCACAATTAAAGGAACTCATTTCATTAAACATTTACTTTATCTCCAAGCATTATACTAGGTACTTTGCATATTGTAATCCGCTTAATATTTCTGTGTGACAGATATTATTGGGGGTTCAAATTTGAATGTACGTCTGTAAAAAAGGAAGCAATGTTGGCGCATGAATTAGGCATGTTTACTTTCTATTACCAGTTGAAGTATCTTTTTAATCTAAGAAATCTTTAGTTTAATAATCTGGAAGAGATAATATGATCTAGGTAAAAATGTACAAATTGTGTACTCTCTATTAGTAATATCTGATTCTCAGTATTTCTTAAATAATGTCCATAAACTAAAGTTGACAAGAAATGCAAGACTCGTGAGCCACAAGAATGTGAATTTTGAATATATTATTCCATTTCTTATTGGCACCAGTTTTTGAAATAGAGGAAAGAGATTTCAGTTAGATTCAGATATTAATACAATTGATAGGAAGAATGTAGACATGATTTTGTTTGATGAGTTTGCTTACAGTTTTTCTCTGTGCATGTTTGCCTGAGTTTGCTCTTATCCAGTGAAATACATATAAAACCCCCTTGATACTCCTGCGTCACCTAACCAGAGACCAGGTGGTTCTTCCAGTTCTACCTAATCTATCTAGAGGTCATTTAGGATCTCATATCTTTGGAGAATCTACTAGATCTTAAGTAAAAGTTTAAAAAGCCTGGCGTTTGCGGGTTTGAAGGAAGTTTGTGGTTGTGTGAAGTCTATCTGGACTTATAACAACTTCAGATAGAGATGTTAGTATCAGTATTCCTTTAGGCTCAGTGGACTGTCTCAGTGAGGCTAGGGTTCCTTTGTTCACCGGCAGTAGATACAAGCTTGTTTGTAAACAGTCCAAGACATAAAATCATAGGGGTGCTCTGGCCATTCTTCTCAATGGAACCAATGTTTATGACAGATTGACGTGGAAGCAAAGCACTTTACATATTATATGAATGAATTTGTCTACACGGTGTTGAGACGGACTGTTCTTTCTCCTTCCTTTTCTTCCTATTTTTCTACCTTCAAAGTTTGCTGCAAGATCGAAACATCAAGACTCTAGCAACATTTCCCAAACTGTGTTCCTTGGAACACTGGTATCCCATTAGAGGTTAATAACTAACCAGAGAAAAATGGGTTTCCTGTTCAAATAAGTGTGAGAAATCAGGCCAGTTTCTTTACAGTAGGTCTTTTCAGAGCCTCTAGGAGGCTAGTGTTCCTGGACAGGGATGTTGGATGCGATGGTTCCCAAACGTATTCCACCAAACAGCCCTTTGTTCTCAGGGTTCCAAACAGCTTCTCACTGGGCACTACTATTACTCAAAGCGCAGAGCAGGAAACACTGCTTAACACCGCTTCATCCTTCAACTGAAATGGGAGTGTTAACCGCGCATTAAAATGGAAAATCAGATTTTTTAAATCTATAGATCGATTTTTGCTACTTTAAAAGATCCAAAGAAATGTGAGATGTATTTTTATTTTTAAAAAGAATGTGTCTAAAAACAGTGCTGCAATTTTAATGATTTCTTAGTGACTTGATTTCTAAGAATGGGAATAGCTGTTTCTTTTTCTTTCTCCCCCTTCCCAGGCTATCCACTGTAGAGCAATTCTGCCTTGCCAGGACACTCCGTCTGTGAAATTAACCTACAGTGCAGAGGTAAATACCACACATTATTTGCAGCATTAAATGATCCCTATACATAAATGTGGTATAAATGATAAGCAGAGCTAATAATTAAATTTTGATAGATGGAGATATTTCATGTAATTACATTCTGCCTGAAATACGGAATAAAGAAACTGTGGGCCTCGTTTTGAATTTCTGTTTTAAAGGCAGCCTTGAATATAAGTATAAAAAAGGGAAATGAGTACCATTCTGATTTTAAAAGGAATGTAGAATTCTGGACCTAAAAACAAGAATTTGGGAACAATTTGTTTTTCACTTTTAGAAGTTGGCATTTGCAGGGTTAAAAGTTCTATAATGCACTCTATAGCCTTATAAACATCTGTTTAGGTATCCTAATGAGCATATAGTGTAGACTTGTCTGTATACATTTCCAGCTTTTTCTTGTCATAGTTACTACTAGGAAAAGGTGGGCTATAATAAATACTATCCCAGACACCAGACCTCCGTAGACCACGTAAATAGAATTGAGGACCAACCTGTATTTATGGGGCCTTCTTGATTCCCAGATCACCCCACAGCCTGACTATACCTAGTGTGGTACTGTAGAAAACTCCACTTGGAGGCAAAGAATCTCAGTTTCTGGGCTCTTCTCCACTACTCAGGAACTGCATGACCTTGGGCGAGTCTTAGGACCTCACAACCTCAGGCGTCTCACCTGTATAACATATCACTGGGTAAATGAGGGGAGGAAGCAGAACCAAATTGTTTCCTGAACACTATTAGCGCTAGGATCTGGCGTTGCTATAGCGCTTGGTTCTGGAGCTCCTGATTCTGTGCCTGCCACAGTAATAGCTTTGAGTTACTGGGCCATGCAAGAAAAACATGAAAGTGGCACTTACTAGAATGGATGCTTGCTAGAGCACTAATATTCAGAGGATAGTCCTTGATTCTGGCATTTATTAGAAACAAAACTTGCAGAATCATGGAGCAACGGTACACATTTAAGTGACCACACAGATTGTCATAAGGATTTTTCCTTATGGAAAAGATCCAAAGTGATTTCCAGTGAAAATTATTTCACGGTTCTTGGCAATAAGTTTTAGTGTCTCACAATCATGCCCCTTAAAAAGTGCTTCTATTTTTAACTCCCAAGTTTATGTTTTAAATATAAAATTGTTCAAAACTATATTCTCTGTCCTAGAGTGAGTATGACATCCTTTTGAATCTGTTTTGGGGTCTAGAGGGGTATGGGGGTTGGTGGCTACTATTGCCAGGCATGGTGCTAAGCAGATCTTCGTTTATATTATTTATTCTTTGCAGCAACCCTATGAAGTATTACTCTTGTTTGGTAGAGAAACTGAGGCTCAGAGAGGTTATTTGCCCAAGTGCATGCAGTTAATAAGTAGCAGAGCTGGGATTTTAACCTGATTTCTACCAAATGCTCTTAATATGGATGGATGAATGGATAGGTAGATATTTCACATTCGTTTCTAAAGAAGTCAGTTTTACATATTGTTAATTCTATTTACAAAACTGACACATATGATCTTATTGGGTTCACAGTCTATGATACAGATAGTCACGAAGGGGAGAAAAGGGTTTTTTTTTACATAAGTAGTTCAAGATACATAGAACCTTTTGTTTATAACTGGAAATGACTCATCTTCTCCATTAGGTGTCTGTCCCTAAAGAACTGGTGGCACTTATGAGTGCCATTCGTGATGGAGAAGCACCTGACCCCGAAGATCCGAGCAGGAAAATATACAGATTCAGCCAAAAAGTAAGATCTTAGGGTCTAGATTTTCATTTTCATTGGCAGTGAACTACAAATAATTTTATCCATCCAGAAAGCAAAATTGCTTTTGAAATATTTCAGAATTTAGAAAGCAGCTTCTGTATTGCTCTCGTTGTTTCTTTTTCTTTTGTGCTTTTAAAATATTTTCTCCTACCTACAGTGTTGTATTGAAGAAAGAGGTCACTGGATAGACATCGTAGGGAGTGCGCCAGATCCCATTTTTCCTCATCCCAGTTAGTAGCAGGTTTCCTGTCCCTCTAAGTTACACTGTCGCCTGCCCTGGGACCAGAATGTGGTGTGGTTGTTTAGTGTTTACAAATGGAAGAGCTGTCTTAGGCCAAAACAGCACTCTGTTACAGCCCTTTAAGTTAAAATTTCTATGTAGCTGGTGTTAGGTTGGTACAAAAGTAATTGCAGTTTAAAAGGTTAAAAATAATTGCAAAAAACTGCAATTACTTTTGTACCAACCTAATAATTTGACTTGTATCTTTGACCTTTAATGAATGTGTGTATGTGTGTGTGTGTGTGTGTGTGTTTATGTATGCTTTCTAAATCAACTTCCCTAATATATAACATGTAATTGAGCCATGGTGGACAATTTTGCTTCCACCCTAGCTTGAGATTCCAGCTCCCAAACCTTCAGCATCCTCTTATTGCTGGTTTATTTTATGTTTTTCAAATATACCAGGACTGGTTTAAGAAAGGAATTAAAAAAACATTTTTTTAAGTCAAGAGGAAAAAACAAAAAACCTAAGAGAAAAGCACAGTTGCCTTATTATAAGCTAATTTTTGAGAAATGCTGAAAATGTACCTTGTAATATTATGTGCAATCATGTTTTTCATATTTCAGAAGCTTTCCTTCCTAATGAAATAAAAGGGAAATAGATGTTTTGAAATGTTTTACATCACAATTTTGAACTATGTTAGCCCTTAAAAATGAGAACTATTTGCGAAGTACAAAAGGAAAGTAATTCATACACTATCTGGAGATTTTAGAGGGAATTCACTTACTTTTAAATACACACTGAATTACTCTGTAACATTTTCAAACACTAATTTGAGCATGTGATGTGTTTTGTTTGCCCCCTTTAGGTCCCAATCCCTTGCTACTTGATTGCTTTAGTTGTTGGAGCTTTAGAAAGCAGGTGAGCTTTTTGGACAAATTTTGAGGTTGATGAAAAGATCAATCTTCAGGCGTCTTGAACCTCTGTCTGGATTAATTGGTAGATCATTTGTGTATTTCTCAAGATATCAAGTTGACAGCTCTAGAAAAATTCAAACCTAATTATGAAATGTAAGTAACAAATTAATTTTAAATTTAAAAAAATCTTTCCCAGTCACTGACTGCTAGAGTTTTCCAAGTATTATAGAATGACCATGTTCTTACCTTTAGTTAGTGACCTGGATTCTAATGTAAGCTTGAACAAGTCACTTCTCATCACCTCCATTCCATCCTTGAAATGATATCTCCCTTTCTTGCCTCTCCTAGGGTGGTTATGTGAAGTAAATGAGATAAAATATATTAAAGCTCTTGGAAGCCTGTAAATATTAGAGAAATATAAGATTTTATTAAAATTTTACCAATAGAGTGCCCTTCCTTCTTAAGTTCTTTGTTTGTTCTTATTTCTAAACAACTGAACATTAAGGTTCCTATAGTAATCATATTCTTTAAATTGACAGAAATATGGATGTGAGAGAGAAGTCAGGCAAACAGATTCCGATTCCAGCCCCAACAATTACTAACCACATCCTCGGGCAACTCACCTTTTTTAAGTTTCTTTTTTCACCTGAAAACTAGAAATAATATTTACTTCAAAGGGTTTTTGTGAGGATTAACAGACCTAACATATGTAAAGTTCCTGGCCTATGGAGGGACTCACTAAATGATAATTGTCACCACAGCTGACAACTAAAAGGTTTTATCATGTACCAGCTCTGAGGCATTATCCCATTGAATCCTTGTAATTCTATGAAGTAGATATGATTACTTTTTCCTATTTTACCAGTGAAGAAACTGATGCTCAGTGAGTTTTAGTAACTGGCTCATAGTAAGAGTCACATGGCTAGGAAATGTCAGCGCCAGGACCCAAACAAACCGAGGTCATCTGAACACATGAAGCACAGCTCTGCGCTAGCTAGTGTGGCAGCCTCTAACCACGTAAGGCTTTAGATGTGCTGTTAAGTGTAAAATACACACTGGATTTCTAAAGACTTAGTATGAACAAACAAATGTAAAATATTTCACTAGTAATTTTTAATGTTGATTACATGGTTGAAATGATAATATTTGGACATATTGGGTTAAACAAAATATATTATTAAAATTAATTTCATCTGTTTCATTTTGTTTTTTCAATGTGGCCAAGAGACAATTTGAAATTACATATGCAGCTCACGTTTGTGGTTCTCATTAAATTTATGTTGGATAAGACTAGTTGCCGCCACTACTCAGTGTGGTCTACAGACCAGTAATTTTGTCATCACCTGGGTGTTGCTTAGAAATGTAATTTCTTAGACCCTATCCCAGGCCAGCTAAAACAAAACTTGTGTTTTAACAAACTCCTGAGGTTATTTTCACGCACATTAAAGGTTGAGAAGCACTGCCTTAGAGTCCATGGCCTCTCTGGGGCAGGATACCAAGGCAAGACGTGGGATTTTGTGTTGCATAAAATTTTTTTAATGAAATTTGAATGAAAAAATATTTTTGAGTTCAGGCTCTAAGTGATATGTAGGTCTATTTGTTTCCTCCCTTTTTAATTGTGGTTTAAAAAAGACATCAACTTTAACATCTTAACCATTTTTAAGCATACAGTTCAGTAGCATTACGTATATTGACATTGTTGTGAAATAAATCTTCAGAACTTTTTCATTTGTGAAACCAAAACTCTATACCCTTTAAACAACAACTCCCCATTTCTACCTCCTCCTGCCCCTTGATAACCACCATTCTAGTTTCTGTTTATATGAATTTGACTACTTTAGCTATCTCGTAAGTAGAATCATAGAGTATTTGTCCTTTTATAACAGGCTTATTTCACTTAGCATAATGTCCTCAAGGTTCATCCATGTTGTAACACGTGACAGGGCCTTCTTCCTTTTCTTTTTGCTCTTTTATATAAGAGTGTTCAGCCTTTAAGTGTATAACAAAGTTTACATCGACCCTGTTCTGGAATAATCTCTTACTGAACCGCGACTAGGTTTCTACAGTTATGAGATTGAGGGAGGAAACTAGATGCCCAAAGGTCTTAACCAGAAGCCAGTAAGTTAACCTTTGGAGGCACTTTATGTCTCAGTTTTTATTTAGCCCAGGCTGGGCCTCTGTACGGAGCTGCGTATCTATTGCTGCATATGCAACAGTGGGTTTGTGTCTCAGAGAGGCCTTTTAACCTTCCTCCTGCCCCGTAAGCACATGGTAAATCACACTCCTATTGTAAGGATTTTGTACAGTACTTTAAATCTTTCCTAGAACCAGGTGAATAATTTGCCTTGAATTTCTTTCTTATTAGACTTTTTAATTTTGCAGGCAAATTGGCCCAAGAACATTGGTCTGGTCTGAGAAAGAGCAGGTGGAAAAGTCAGCTTACGAATTTTCTGAGGTTGGTCATATACTCATCCATTTTAATAACTGTGGTAGACAGTTGTTTTACGATTTTGATTATGAAATGCGATGGTGTTAAGTGATGTGGTAAAAGAATCAAATATATGTTGTTTTATGTGAATTTGCATTTGCTACATTTTTTGTATCCTTTTAACATAAGCATCACTAACCTTCATAGAAAACAATATATACTTTAAAGAAGTTTGTTATAATGATGAAGACATACAAATATATATGCATTCGTTTTCCAGACTGAATCTATGCTGAAAATTGCAGAAGATCTGGGAGGCCCATATGTATGGGGGCAGTATGACCTTCTGGTCCTGCCACCATCCTTCCCTTATGGTGGCATGGAAAACCCTTGCCTCACCTTTGTAACTCCTACTCTGCTGGTAAGTGCCAATATGTCTTCATTTGAAATTGAGTTCTCCTCAAACATAAGCCCAGATATGAAGAACCTTAGACTCCTAATAATATTTTTAAAAATCTTGTATTGATAGAACCCTTGTTTCTAATTTTATTGCTTATTGTGATTATTATCATCCTCTCCTTTTACAAAAGAAAACAATTTGGCCATTTGGGAGAAAAGAATGTTATGTACAAGGTGTTTGGGGATATTAGGGGTGGAGGGGCTGTGTAACACCCATCCATTGATGAATTATGTATCCAGACAAAGAAACTACACCATTTACACTTGGCATATAGGTACCGGTAAAAAACAAAACAAACAAAAAACCCACCTCAGTTTACCACGTAGAGCAGAGGATTAAGCAACAGTTTATAGGTATATTTTATATGCTTTTATAAGCTACTTCAAATCCTTCCTAGAACCAAGAGAATAATGGATTAGCAACTAAATAAGTAAGATAAAATACATCATAGGAGACACTATAAACTGTGGGTAATCGATAGAAAGAAGGTAAATAAGGGTAAATAAGATCAGATATAAAAAATGGAAGAAGGAGAAATGTTTCCGGGAAGTTAGAGACAAGTATATGGGCCCGCCTGGTATTGGAAAAAATTCTCTAGGATGAGGAAGAGAAAGAATTATGCTGTTTTTCAGTCCTGCATTTTTTTGTTTTATTTTCTTAATACATGTCTCTTTTGAACTCTTTGGAGTGCCATGTAGAAATACAGTGAACCATTAATGCCAGAATACTCTATCTTGTTATAGGTGGTCTTTTGAGAGACAGTCTGTAGTTTGAGAACTGAAATACTAAGGTATTTTTTTTCTTTTTTAGGCAGGTGACAAATCACTCTCCAATGTAAGTTAAAAATTTATTATCCTGGTCTTACCTTCAAGAAGTATTAAGTCAACTGATGTAAAAAAAATCCATTGTATTATGCTGAAGATACGGTTTTAAAAGATAACCAGAGGATTTTTATTGCAAGACATTAATGATTACATTAACAATTAGATTCATCAGATTTAAGAACATTTTATGGTTTGATCTCTTCCTATCTTCACGAAATATGTTTTAATGGCGTGATGTATTCATTTAATATTTTCTACATGATTTTTTGTTTCCAATTTTTTAAATATGCAAAATTTTTTTGTCTTTGACTAACTTATGATTATTTTGATGGATGAGTAACTCCCTGAATATCTCAGTTAATACTAAAAAAAGTACAATGTGAAATTGAAAGAATTAGAATGCTTATATAATGAGTTATTTTAGAGTAAGGTAATCAACTTGACTACTAATCACTTCCACTTTTTCCTTTAGGTTATTGCACATGAAATATCTCATAGTTGGACAGGAAATCTAGTGACCAACAAAACTTGGGATCATTTTTGGTATGATTTTTTTTTAATTGGTTCTTGTTATTGATTAATTTCATTCCCTGCTTCCTACCGCTCTGAATTGTTTCGTGTGTATATTTTTTCTTTGATATCATCTCTTTGATACAAAGGGATTTTTTTTTTTTAATGCTGTAACACTTGCCACAGTGTTAGGTAGAGTATGCTTGTTATTTACTCCCTGATAGAGTCACAATTTAGGACATGGATGTGTAAAATCAGAAGCATGGCTTAATTTTCCCTGCTGCCATCTGCTGGGCCAGACTTCCCATTATTCTGAATTAAATGTAGGGAAGCCATCTATGCAGTCTGCTTAGACTGTACTGGTTACACTTTACAATTGGGTCTTTTCTTTAAGAAAAGCCAAAACCAAAATATCTTGTTGATTAAAATGCCTTTCCCTCTTAACTATGTCACTGTTTTTTGTTGTTGTTGTTTTTTTCAGGTTAAATGAGGGACATACTGTATACTTGGAACGTCACATTTGTGGACGATTATTTGGTGAAAAGTTCAGGCATTTTCATGCTCTGGGAGGATGGGGAGAACTACAGAATTCGGTAAATGAGTCATACCTTTAAAATCAGTCATCCAAAGTTGTATAGGTGTTCAAAAATTTAGGTTTGAAAAGCATCTTTCCTAAGTAGCAACAAAAAAAATCATTTTTACAGGTGTGGAAAATCAAGCAGATGCTGGTACAATATTCTATTGAACCCTAACCCTAAATGTGTTCGCGACCAGTCGGATCCATTAGATCTTTGCAATTAAAATAGTCAATTACTGTGTTTGAATTTTATTTGGTATATTTATGTCATTTTGAAGTGCTCTCTCCTGAAAGCTGAATTTGCTGAGCAGGTATTGAAATATTTTTCTAGTCTTTTATAAGACTAAAGCCTATTATTGGGCAAGAAATATCATAAGATATTACATTAATAGAGTTCCAGAAATTTATGTTAACATATCCTACAATTTTCAGTCTCTAAGTTTGTGTAAGTTCTAGACTTCCCTACAGTCATGCCACTGAATGAAGTAATACTTCCTTCTTAGCTTATTCGCAAGTGAAATCAGAACATTCATCTGATTTTGTGTCTTGCAGATAAAGACTTTTGGAGATACCCATCCTTTCACCAAACTTGTGGTTGATCTGACGAATGTGGACCCTGACGTAGCATATTCTTCAGTTCCTTATGAGAAAGGCTTTGCTTTACTCTTTTACCTTGAACAGCTTCTTGGAGGACCAGGCAAGTTGTTGCATTTTCTGATTTTTTTTTTTAGGGTAATATGAAGAATAAGGAAGAATTTTAAACTGTTGTTTCCATTGTGTTCTTCCAATTCATTCAAAATTATAGCTACTGAAGAAATCTGTATCATTTTCTAATGTTAATGCTCTATTTAAAACCTTGAATAATTGATGAGTTCGAAATTGTGCTGTTTGACTTAAAAAAACACCACTCATCAGCATTTTAAAAATTAGGAAAATAATATCTACTCATTGAAAAAATTTTGTGTGGTGTAGAAGTTTATAAAAGTAACAAGTGAGAGTCCCTCAACCCCCTTCCACTCCTTAGGGTAATCACTGTTAGCACTTTGGTGTGTTTGGGTCCAGATCTTTTTCTAAGTATAAGTGAACAAAGAGACAAATAAATATATATATTTTAATTATAGAAAATGGATCACACTACATATTTATTCTACATTTTTTTAAATTCAATATTTCACATATATCCCTCCATATCAGAACATACAAATCTATCTTATACTTTTTCTTGCCATCAGTGTATTTCACTATATAATTGTGCTGAGTTATGTCACCTTCCCCATTGCTGGGCATTTAAGTGTTCTCCTTTGTTAGACTTCAAAGGCACATCCTCATCTAGATCCATTCTGCCTGGCCGATCTTATTTTTCTTCCTCCTAGTTGTACTAGGGTCATTGGTTTCAGAACTTGTGCTTTATTCCACTTCTGTATTATCCCTTACCTGTAATTAGGATTTAGGATTTATCTTCTCCCTTTCACCAAATTACATATATTCAAGTCCAACTTAAATCCTACCTCCTTTGTAAAACATTCTTCACTCCTAAAGCCCTTATTGGTTTCCTTCTTCTCTGAATGTCCTTTGTGGTTAACAGTACAATACCAAGCACCGAAAAAAAAAAAAAGTTAAGTAACTACCATTCCATTAATATACTTTTTTTTTTTTTTTTTAACTCTTAGAGGTTTTCCTAGGATTTTTAAAGGCTTATGTTGAGAAATTTTCCTACAAGAGCATAACCACTGATGACTGGAAGGATTTCCTGTATTCTTACTTTAAAGATAAGGTTGGCTTTTAAAAGCTTTCTTCTTTTTCATGCCCAGTATATCTTTATTTAATAGCTGTTTGTTAGGCTGATTTGAATTACTTAATAGTAACATTGGTCTAGAATTTAAGACTCCATCTTTCATTGTATTTTTTCCTATTCAAAATGTGATCTCAACAACATGAAGCAATGCGTAGAATTTCCCTATTTCAGAGAGATCTGTAATAGTGTTTTAGAAATTTATTTTTTGTATGTAGTTAATTTTCCTATTTTAATTATTTAACAGAACACGATTAATATAAATTTATTTTCAAAAAGATAACTTTGAAATTATCTTGACATGTTAGTATAGACAAAATTATAGATTTGAGGACCTAAAAGTCCATTTTAGATTTTTTTTTCCAATAGAAAAGATTGTTCTGTAACACACTGGGTGTTCTTACTGTTCACAGGTTGATATTCTCAATCAAGTTGATTGGAATACCTGGCTCTACTCTCCTGGACTGCCTCCTGTTAAACCCAAGTCAGTACTTACTCCGTTAATGGTTTCTTTCTCATTCTCCTAAATCCGAGAGCTCCTCAAAATATCTAAAAGGGTTTTATGCCTTCCTTAAGCTGTTAGTAGTTAGTGAGAAGAGTAGAGTTCTTACGTAGGTGTTTTTGAACCTTAACCCTGAGGTCAAAAGGAAAATATGATATTATAGATATAAATTAGTTCAATTTGTTGCAAGTAATAATTGAATGCCTCCTTTCTACACAAGGATGGTGAGAGATAAAGAGTAAGATATTGCCCTTTCTTTGAAAACCTTTGCAATAACTAAAATAACGTAAGTATTATGTTAATCATTGTAACAGTGTCATAAGTTATCATCCCCATTTCCAGAGGAGGCAAATGAGGCTTAGCTAGGTAAAGTGTCTTCTCCAAGGTTATACAGCAAGTAAGAAATTAGATTTGAGATTCAAACCCTCCAATATAGTGCCTTTTAAACTAAACACCTTCCCCAATCGGGGCCTGGAACCTTGGTCTTCCACGAGTCATGTGAGGATGCAAACGGCACGTTCCAGCCAGGAATGCTGTTCCTTCCATATACAGTTACCCTTTACCCAGTTAATTCCAATCTCAGCTCTCGACATGCTCCCTCGGGGATGTATTCCTTGACCTCTGTAACCAGGTCAAGTCTCCCCTTTAGGGTTTCTCCGTGCTCTGTATTGCCTCTTCATAGCTGTTGCCACAGTAGTAATTTTACATTTATTTGTGTGATTATTAACATCTTTCTCCTTTACTACATCGAAGCACCATGAAAGCAGGGCTCATATCTGGTTTTGCTCATTCCATTGTTTGGGACCTTGTCATAAATAAGAGTTGCTTCCTCTCCCTGGACTAACCCCAACCTAGTTCCTTTCCTTACAATAGCAGGAAGTTTCAAGACACCAAGAAACAGATCAGCCACTGTACTACCATTCCTTTTGAAATCAGTGCTAAGTAATGTTCTAGATGAATGTGATTTACTGCCTGAGCAATCCAGGACCTCTGATCCCACTTGGTCTTAAGGCCAAACAAAGGGTTTGCCTATAGTCCACAGCCTGATGACTTCATGAAGATAAACTGGCAGTTGACTCAAAGAAGGTCACTGCTTTGACCCCTTTATTATCTCCCCTAGAGCTCACACTCTCTTGAAGTAGGTTCAATAGCAACTTCTAATCAAAACTTACTTCATTTAGGCCCTAAGGACAGAAACCCCTCTGTTCTCTAAAATAATAGAAACGTTTCACCGAAAACAAGCATGATGTACAGACAAAGACGACAATGCTTTGCAAGAATTTTGCACATATACATGGTCTTTTCCATTGTTGTAAAACATGAGTTATTTATTTTCTAAGGTGAGAACAAACAAAACTTACTGTAACTTGCTTGGCTTAATGGTCAAAGTTTATTTCCACTTTTGTCTGAACAAAGAGGAACGAAATCATCACATGACTTCCGTCACCCAAGGGTCTTGCGTGACACCAGTATTTCCCCTGCGTCTAGAACAGTGCCGTCACATAAGTGCTCACCGATTTGTTGGATGGTTAGATAATTGGAACAGCAGAATGTAAGATCTCTGAGAGCAAGGACTCCATGTTGTTTATCTGTTGTCCCAAGTGCCTAGATCTGCTCCTGTCACACTACATGTGCTCAGCTGAGTCCCAGCTACTTCAGCATATACTAGTGAAGCTTATACAGTCTTTGCGGGGATGTTTTAACATTCTCTCCAAAGAATAATCAGATGTTTCATTAATTTGGTATCTACTTGGATTTCCAAGTTAGGTGACACCTATAACATTTAAGTCAGGTAGAAGATTTCCTATTTCCATCATTCTGGAGTTCTTTATCTTTATTTTAAAAGAACTTTGAAATTTAAGTATGTTCTGTAACTTCAAATTTTCATTTATGCAAAAGAATATGCATTTTTATAAAATTTAATCTTTCTTTTTTGTCTTTGCAGTTATGATATGACTCTGACAAATGCTTGTATTGCCTTAAGTCAAAGATGGATTACTGTGAGTAGTATGGTTTTTGACTCCTTTTTTGATTGTATCTATATGTCTCTACCTATGAAGGGGGTGGGGCCCAGGGTTGTGGGTATTTTACTCATGAATTCATGTATTTGGAAAGGCTAATTGTAAGTCAAGTTTGTCCAAAGTGATACTATACCAGATCCCAATGTGTAAAGTTTAAACAAGTAGATTTTGATGGCATTGGTTCTGATTTTTCTTGCTGCTCTTCAACTCTTTAAAAAAGTATGCAAAATGATTTGCATTTTCCCTTTTTTCTTTTCCTCATAAATCTTTTATAAGCTACTACTTCAAATATAGCCATTACACATACCAGATAAACCTAAAATGATCTTGGGTGGCCACTAATGCCAACTGTTAGGGAAGAATTGAGGCACTTTTGTTCTGTCAGTATTATTGTTCACGTCTAAGGAAATAATGGAAAATTTAGGAATGATTCTTGTTTGGGGAAGAAAAAGAATTTTCCCTGTATCCTCTGAATTCTTAGCTGAGATCCCTGTAATAAAAGACAGACTAACGTGGATGGTATAAAGGATGTCAAAAGTTTCCTCCACTCTTACTATTAATAGTCTGATTTTTCTTAATGTAGATATTAGGAGTCATAGTTATAGTGACACAAGCTCAGAAATATTAAAGTAGCTGAGGCTTAAACTTATTTTTTACAATTTTATGCATTCTTGTATTTCTGTCTTTTTCTTAATTTTTACTTCTATGTCAGATAAACCAATAAATATTATTAAATTGTACATGAATGGAAATAACCAGGTAACATTTATCTTAGGCCAAAGAAGATGATTTAAATTCCTTCAACTCAGCAGACCTGAAAGATCTCTCTTCTCATCAGTTGAATGAATTTTTAGCACAGATGCTTCAGAGAGTAAGTACTAGCTCAAAACATTAGAAATTAGAATGGGCAGAAAGGCACAGTGTTTATATCGGACCCGACTTGGAAAAAAATATTAATATGGAAACTAGTGGAAAAAACATTTATAAAATTAATTCATTTACTTAACATTTGTTGAATGCCTACTGTGTTTAGTATTGTGCTGAATATAAAAATAGATAAGAAAGAAATACACCATGTCCTCAAAAAGTTTACAAAGCTAGTAAGAAAGATCACACATGCAAAATTTAGCAATAAAAGGAGGTCTGTTTTAGATCTCACTTGAGAAAAACTTAATTAGTGAAGAAGGACTCCCAACTTGTGTGGTCGAGGAAGGATTCTGGAGGAGTGAAGCTTCACTTGAGCAGAGCAGTGTCAGCAGGGAGGGGGTAGTTCAAGTTGGAGGGCGCCGCAAGTGCCGGAGCGTGCCCCATGTTGCAGGAGTAAGTCGTAGCTCTGGAAATGAAGTGAATGAAGATAACACTAGAAAGTCTGGTAGGGTCAGATGTGGTAAGTCTTGAATGCTAAGAATTTTAGATTTTATTCTAGCCCATAGGAACAGATGTAATATTTTGAACAAGAGAGTCATTTGAGGAAATGGTGGTTATGAAAACCACTGTGCGGGTGGTGTGAAGGCTGGATTGATATGAGGCACGCTGGTAGAGGAGTTAGTTGGGAGACTCAAAGGAGTACAGGATATGAGGAATGGGGCTGGTGGGAAAGGAAAGAACAGGACAGATGAGAGGAAGACTACGTGGAATGAAAGCATAGGGTTTGTGAATGACTGGATTTGGGGGTTAACAGGAAAGAGTCCAAGCTGATTTTAAGGTTTCAAACCCAAATAATTAAAAGAATATGTGAAACTGAAAGGAGATGCTGCATTTTGAGAAGGAGATAATGGCTGAGTATTACTACATGACAGGGAGCTCTTAGGTCTAAGGACCTTGAGACGGATGGAGAAGACTTTGCACAGGATTTCCTATGGAATCAATGCAGTGGGATTTTAAGGCAACGGGGGCCTTAGAAGATCACTATTTAGTGTATCAAGTCATCACAGTTTCATAAATGTCGGTAGCACTGCCCTGTGGCTTAGGATCAGGAAGAAAGAAAACGTGATGGGATGACTCAGGAACAGGAATGGTAAATACTGAGGGAAGGAGGGGAGCCTAGGAGGTGACCTTAACCAGCTGACCTACCAGGGTGGACTTGCAGTTTAGTTGAAACTAAATAGTTTGGGAAAGGTCTAGCCATCACTGAGAGATAAGATGGTTAGTGAATGTAGAGTGAGAGTTTCGTAAGATGAGGTCGTGGCTGGAAAGGAGAGTTACCATCTACCTCAGCCTGCACTCCATAGGCACCTCAGACTCTACTTGTCCAAACTGAGCTCTTCTTTCTTTTCTTCACCCAAACTTGTTCTTCCTGTTAGCATGGGTTAAGATGGGTGCAGGAGGTTTATGAAATTGGATATAGAAGTTTGTGTTTATATGGTAAATACATATTTTTTTTCCTCTAGGAAAGGGTCTATATTATTCATCAGATTCTGAAAGGGGTCTGTAATATAAAAGTTTAAAAACTGTTATTTTTGTAGGGATATTGATAATTTCAAAGGGATTTTAGAGAAAATACACAAAGACAAACCTGGGGTGGGTAATTAGTGAGAAAAAAATCAAAGAACTGTGATTTAATCTGGAGAATGGAATAAATTTAAAATAGATAAGGTATAAGGAAAAACTTGAAAAACTCTGGAAAGTGTCTGAAAGTTAATATTTATACATACCAAAAAGTCTGAGGAGAGTAATTCTCATTTAATTCTCTATGTACCCAGCAAATTAAATTATCCTTTTGCTCCCAGTAGCACATCCTTACCCAGAATAAATTTGCACAAATTTTTTTTGGTGTGCATTCGTTTCTTTTATTTTTATCTAACTTACTTTTCTATTACAAAATATTTAGGATTTTAATCTGGCTAAGAATTTCTCTCCAGCTCCTTTCTTCCAAGGAATCCTGTTGAAATGATAAATTATACGTTTTTATTTTGCTCTTAGGCACCTCTTCCATTGGGGCACATAAAGCGAATGCAAGAGGTGTACAACTTCAATGCCATTAACAATTCTGAAATACGATTCAGGTACATCATTTTAACTTGTCTCTGTGGAAGAAAGTGGAAAACTAGTTTAAAAGGTGGAGAAAGGGAAAGCAGAGTATGAGGCATACATGAGTCTTGAAAAATCTTTGTCCAATGTATTGCTTCTATATAATTATAGTGTTTTTTAAGGAATAGTTGCAATATCGATAAGATAATATTAATCTCTTTATTAGAATTTGTTCTAAGCTTCTCTTGCCTTTAAAAAATACTAGAATTAAGGATTCAATGGTAAATAGGCATTCTTTCACAACTAGCCAAATTGACTCTGAAATGGGGATATTAATAGTTAGAAATCTTTGATTCTGTTATGTGATTAATCTTTCTTAATTCAGATTTGTAGTGTAAGGCTTAAACCAAAGTTTAATTCCTTCAGAAATTGCATATATAAGGTACATGAGCACCTACATAATCCAGACCTTTTAAAACGTATGATCTTTTTAAAAAGAACAAACTCCTTCCTCTTCCTTCTCCAATTGTTAAAATGTATATATGTCTATATGAGATTCTCAAAATAAAGACATAATATAGTGCACAGTGTAACTATAATGGGATTATTCATCATTACAAAAGTAATTTTCAGGTGTACCTGTCATATCCTGCCTCTTCCTCCTCGTTTCCTATCCCATATCCCCTAAAAATCCTCCTTTCAGATGGTTACGGCTCTGCATTCAATCGAAATGGGAGGAAGCAATTCCTTTGGCTTTAAAAATGGTGACTGAACAAGGAAGAATGAAGTTTACACGACCCTTATTCAAGTAAGAACCAAATCAAACTATGCTTTGAATTCATATAAAGAATGGGGAAGAAAAATCTGAAATGAATGTTCTTATTGTTGTTAAAACACTTTGCACAATACAATCTAAAAAATAATACATATTTTTACATTTGTTAAAGATTATAGGTATAATTTTGGAATAAGAATTAACACTTCTAAATATTTAAAATTTGGGATAATTTCATTAGCATTACATATGGATTACCTAATATGGGCCAAATAGGGTTAGACACTGGTGAAAAGGAAATAAATCGAAAACAATCTTATACACACAGAAAGATCTTTAAAAGCAAGTAGAAGATAATTGGTGGGTAGGCATGGACAAGAAAAAAGTCTTAAGTGCAAGAAGAATTGAGCAGATAAAGTCAAACTTTTTGATCTAAATGTTGCAATGAGGTGGAAAGGTAGGTTGCTTGACATATAACAAAGGAATGCTTGTGAAAAGGAGAAAAAGTTGTATCTTGAATATTTCAGTGAAATTATTTTGACTATGGATTTTATAGGAATTCCAAAAAATATATAACCATGACATAAATAGTCATTTACTTTTCATTTACTTCACAAGTGTAATAAAATTTGCCAAAATAAATCACTATCCATCTTTCTTCTTTCTTTCTTTTTTTTTTTCTTGTTTTGCAGGGACCTTGCTGCCTTTGATGAGTCCCGTGATCAAGCCATCCGTACCTACCAGGAGCACAGAGCAAGTATGCACCCTGTGACCGCCATGCTGGTGGGGAAAGATTTAAAAGTGGATTAAGGACCTGCCTATTGCTGATTTCAGACATTTCTCTTTTTGAAATTGAATTCATAAAGAAATATAAAACTCAGCTCATATTGTAACTAAAAATGTCTTTTTTACTTTTGGCTCTTTATTGTTTTGTCAGTGATTTTCATAAATAAAGCTGAGCTACCTTCCCCCCACCCCGTGCCATGTTCTTTACAAAGTGAATTTTAGCCAAGTTTAATCTTTTGATTTATAAATGGAAAATCTTTAGTTTCATATTTATTTTCTCCCAGTATGGTCACAAAATATGTCACATATTATTTACCTGTTATTTTAAGTTCTTTCATTTGAAACTGCTATGCACCAAAAATTCAACGTGATTAGGGTTTTGCTTTTTAAATAACCTTAAACATGAACACTCAGTTGGATTTGCTCATCACCTAGCTGGCGGGCATAGGATGAACTCCTTTAGCACAATGTATAATAAACTCTAGTGGGAGCAATCTGCTTCTTGTGCCTGGATCCACCTGCGGATCCATGGGACTGGTCCTACTCTCCTGTCCATTAGGGTCAGGCGGCCGCCCTGAACACCAGTACATCCCATCAGTCTCCTGATGGTCTGTTCAACCTTCCTCATCTCTTTAGTGGTCAGCAAACAGTCTTCATCTACAATGAGCATACCTCACATAGAAAGAAATACCGGAAACAATACAGCTTGATCCGAGTACAAGAATAACAAAAATACCTTTGTGTAGTGCCCCAGGGTATCTTGGCACACAGTTTGGGATCCACTGTTGAATTAGTCAGGATTCTTTCATTGTAAGTGGCAGCAACCCAAATGTGGAGAAGTTAGAAAGAAGAAAGGAGGATTCTATTAAGGATACAGGGTAGGGGGAGATTTCAGAACCTGTGGGCAGACGGAAGGAAACTGACACCCAAGGATTACAGAGCCATCAATGCTCTTGTCACTCATTTCTGTTTCTCTAGTCCATATTGTATATAGTCTGGCTACCCCCGGCTTTACTGTTGCAAATAGTTCTCACCTCACGGATAGACTATCTCAATTTCCAATCTCCAGAGGTGAGACTGACCCAGGTTGGGTCCACCCCTGGCCAAATAAACCATAACAAAGAGGAGTGGTGTTTTAGAGTATAAATGTGGGTGGGGTATACCATCATTAAATACCCCTCAAAAGTCCCAACGCAGTGACAGAAGTCTTAAAACAGGTAGGACTAATCACCCAAAAAGTAGGGCAGATACCAGAGACAGAGTCCTGTCCATTCCTGTACTCCTGAGATTTCCCCTTGCTCTCACTCTCCCTAACCCCTCTCTCCATTTGGACACGTATCTACACTGCAATGTGATTCTGTTTCTCATGACGCTGCTCTCACTTGTCTTCTGTCCCAGGGATACCAGAAGACAAAGTCCTCAAATCCCTGGTATATAATCACATTCTTAAGTGATTAGACTTCAGCAAATCCACGGACCCAAATGATGCTTTTGAAGGTTTCTCCTGCCCTGCCCTCTAAGCTTATTCCACATTCTAAGCTAATGTCCTTTTTTAGTTATTGCTAATGAGCGATACTAAAAGTGAATAGAAACAAGGGATGTTTGAAGGGTGGTGTTGAAGGGTGCTATGAGGAAGGTAGAGGGCGCTAAAGACAAATGTCTATACAGATTTACCTGGGGCTGGCCCTCTACATTTATTCACCACTAATAAACACGTTGAGTGTCTAGGTGTCAGGCTGGATGTATGCGTAATTTCTGGGTGAATAAAGGTAGGTAATGTCTGCAGAATATTAAAGACGAGGGATGCTAAAGCAGCCCAGAGAAGGGCCACTTAACCCCAACCAAAGGGTTTAAGGAATGCTTCATGGAAAAGAGAAGGCATAAACTAAGACTTGAGGAATAAGGAAGATCTAGCCAAGCAAATGTGGAAGTGTGTTCTAGGTGGAGAAAGAATAACATAAGTAAAGGTGTAGACTTACGGGTTCTTTGGGTCATGAATCTTGATGGAGCCAGTGGAAATAATTTGTCTCTGCTCCAGTATCTAGGGCCTGTGCTTGGAATCCTCAAATGGCTGGTTGGGATTCAAATCGCTGGGAGCTGGTGTCATCTGGAGGCTTCTCCCTCACATTTCTGACATCTGGCCTGGGATTATGCAAAAGCTGAGGTCAGCTGGAATTGGCAACTGGAGTGCTGCATCGTTTGGGTTTTCTTACAACACAGAGATGTTGGACTTCTTATCAGTCCTCCTGATATGTCATCACCAGAGAGTAAGCGCCATGAAGGCAGACAATGTATCTTATTTATTTCACCCCTAGCACTTAGCATAGAGCTTGGGACACTGGGACATAATAGGCGTTCAAGAAATATTTGTTGGAGGAGTGAACGAGCAGAAAGTTAAGGTACTTCATGTGTAAGGGCCTCAGTTTTCTCAGAGGGAGGAGGTAAGGTTTTCCTCTGAGAATTAGGGGAGGTGGATACTGAATAGGCCCTTGAGGAGTGGGGTAAATGTTTGGAAAGCTCTGAGGGGGCACAGCAGGTACACAGCCAATGCCATGATCTACACCATCACAGGACTTTCTGTAGCAGAGCCTTCTGGCTGGGTGAACACAGATGGAAGTTTGCTGTTAGGACTCTGTTTGTCTCAGCGTGCAGGCATAGGTTTAGGGTCATAAAGGAATTTCAAAATGCTGAAGAAAGTGGTACAGGTGAGCAACTAGGGGACCAGCTTCCTAAGAAAGGAAGTATGGAAGCTAGTGGGAGGTGGACGGAAGAAGGAACTCACCAGAAGTCAGGTCCAAGGGCAGAGATGACTGAAGTAAGGGGAGAACTAGAATGCTATAAGGTCATGGTCAGAATGTCGAGTATTGGAATTTAAGATTTATGTATATCGAATTCAGGTGAGGACAAATTCCAGTGTGGTCAGGGTGTGGGTGGCTCAAGCGCAAGTTTCAATAAGGCTGAAGGGGTGGTATCTCTTGATCTGTACACATCCCGGAAGCTGTCAAAGAGATGCTGGGTGTGGGTGTTCTCTGTGAGCAAATGTTTCTAGCCCCAGAAGTCTATTTTAGTGGAAACAGGGTTTTCAGGATTTTCCTACTGCAATAATCAAATCTCTAGAAACTGGCTTCCTACTAAAATGCTGCTTGATTCCTTTTTCCTGCTGTTCAGAGTCCCTTATGCTAGTGATAATGAATTGGGTGTGGGGAGCAGTTATCTGTATTGAAGAAGCTTAATTGGATTAGAGCTATCCATGTACCAAGAGTAAAGAACATTTATAAAGCAATATAGGTATCTCGAGTATTAAAGTCCAAATAATAACAATCACAAACACTTTGGTAGCATTTCCAATATCCCAGGTGCTACTTTAAGGGATATATATATATATATATATATATATATATATATATATATATATGAACTCACTTAATCCTCCCAACAGCCCTTTAAAATAGGTACTATTATCTCCATTTTATAGATGAAGAAATAGAGGCCCAGAGAAGTCAAATAACTTGTTAGAGGTCCCACAATTAGTAAATGGCAGAGCCAGGATTTGATCCCAGGTAGATTCAGAAAATACTGCAGTGAGACAGTTAGCATCTTTGTCTTTTGAAGAGAAAGCAAAGGCTAATTAATAATTTACTTGCTGGAGGCTACTAAGTCGTGGACCTGGAGTCCCAGCCATGGCTGTGAGAGCTGTAACCTCCAAGCCATGGTGGCTCTTTCGTCCAGACAATGACCTTTAGTTATAAAAATGATCTCTGGCCTTTGCAGCTTCCCGCTGTGGAGGGACAGCTTCAGAAAACCTTAGCAGTGGCAAAGAGTAGTTGCTCAACACATGTTAGTGGAATAAACAAATGAATGAGGATTGCCACACTCCCTGGTGTCACACTTGGCCAGCAAGGTGCATTTTACAGTTGAGTAATTCCAGATAAAGACAGGAACATGGTGTTTATAAGCTGCCCTAAGGGATGAGAATGCAGACCAGAGCCAGGAGAGGGAGAAATCAGGGACCCTGAAGAAAGGGGGCCAGCATGCAATAGGACCCCTAGGCCTTCCTGCCAGCAGGGCTGCACCACAGGTGGACAGGCGGCTGGCCTGCCTGCACCCCAGGTCCCCCACTCCAGCCCCTAGCTCAACTGCAAAAACCCAGAGACAACGTGGGGCCCTTAATAAATATTTGTCCAACGCGTGAATGAGTCAAGTCAAGGGAGGTGGCATATTTTGAAAGTCTATCCTTGGCCTCCCCGCCAACCACAGCTCAGGAGTCCCTGCCAGATAAAACTCTCCCCTCCTGGTGACTGTCACCAGTACCTGTCACCGGTATAGGTGCAGGTGCCTGGTTGTGGTGGCCTCATCGGGCCACAGGAGCGGCAGGGAGCCATGCCCCGGTACACAGTGCACGTGCGCGGAGAATGGCTGGCCGTGCCCTGCCGGGATGCACAGCTCACCGTGGGCTGGCTAGGCCGCGAGGCCGTGCGGAGGTACGTCAAGAACAAGCCAGACAACGGTGGCTTTGCCTCGGTGGACGACGTGCAGTTTCTCGTGCGCCGCTGCAAGGGCCTGGGCCTGCTGGACAATGAGGACCCACTTGAGGTGGCCCTGGAGGACAATGAGTTCGTGGAAGTGGGTGAGTGGCCAGAGGGGAGCAGCGTGAACTGACGTGGCATGGCCTCACATAGTACTGACATCCCTCTGAGGGAGGTTGCATTGTCATCCCCACTCCCGGGAAAATGCGTGAGGGCTGGGTGCAGGCAGGCTAGGCCTCTGTGTGCCTTAGATTCTCACACAGCCCTGCGAGAAAGATTCTCACACAGCCCTGCGAGAAAGCTCAGATTCTTATCCACCTTTTATAATGAGGCAATGGACTCTAAAAGGAGGCCTTATCTATACTCAGGCGTCTAGTAAGAAGCAAAGATCACATTTGAACTCAGGACTATAGGTCTGAATCCCTTTGCACTTACTGAATTACTTTGTGTTACACAATTATTTTTACAGACTTGAAGGTGAAGATCTTTTCACCCTTCCAAACAACTTCACCCACTAGAGGCCAGTGGCATAGAGGAGTTCAGATTCAAAACAAAGCCAGGGATGGGGGTAGAGGTGGGGGTTTGATCTTGAACTTTCACTTAAACCCGAGGCAATGCCTGTCACCTACATCTCTGCCTTTTGCTCTCCTTCTTTGTAAAGACGCTAAGAACACTTGAAAGTATCTAAAGTCATTTTAAAGAGACCATGTCTATAGAATTCAAAGGCAATTGAAGAGTCCTTCCTTGGTTTACCAGCAAGGCCAAAAGTGGCTCTCGGTTGTGATAGGTCAGGGGTCTCCTCTTGTGTTCTTGTTTCAGTTATAGAAGGAGATGCCATGTCTCCTGACTTCATTCCATCGCAGCCGGAAGGAGTTTACCTGTATCCTTTCCTGCAGGCTCCTTGGCCTGCTCTGGGGGCTGGGGCTCTTCCGTACTCCCCAGTATTTTTCTTTACCTGGCTGACTTCAGATACAGCAAATACCGGGAGCCTGAAAAGGTAAGCTTCAAAACGACTGCTCTTTTGTTAAGAAAATTAAGCCCCCTTCCCCACCCCCCATTGAAGTGGGTGGGGAGAGTCAGCAAAATCTCTGAGCAAACACTATCAGATAGGACAGGACTTTGACCAGCTCTATGTAGTAGGGAAAGTCATTATGCTTTCTTGTTTCTAATTTTCCTTACTCGGCCTCCTCTTAAGCACGCTGTCTTTTAACTGAGCATGTTAGTGTGTCCCAGCAATGATAAAAATCTCTGAAGTGTCAAAGTTTGGTTCTGCTTAAGGCTTCCCTTCTCGCTTATACGAGCAACTGAGCTGTTTGGACTGATGGAGGTCCCCTTCTTTTGTGCAGTACATCGACTTAGATGGGGACAGCTTGACCACAGAGGATCTGGTCAATTTGGGCAAGGGATACTACAAAATAAAGGTATGGGGGTGGGAAGGGAAGGATGTCCTCTGCCTTTTTTCCTGCTGCGTGTGGAAGTCTTCAGTGTGTTCAGCTCTGACCAATTGTTTTCCTAGCTCACCCCAGTTGCTGAAAAGAAGGTGCAAAAATCCAGGGAAGTCATAGATCGCATCATAAAAGAAAAAACTGGTATCTTTTTCCCTTTGTGTCATACAATTATTTTCATAGACTTAAAAAACATGGCCTGAACCTAATTGTGTAACATCTGTTTTTTGGTTATTTTTTTTTATTCCAGTTGTTTACGGCATTACCACTGGTTTTGGGAAATTTGCCAGAACTGTAATTCCTATCAGTAAGCTAGAGTAAGTTGGAGTCCTGCCCTCCCTACCAAACGCACACACATTCACATGCCACCTACCGCCATCTTTGAGATTTCTTTCAAAAAGGGAAGTAATTCATATTTGCCCCAATTTACAGATGAGGAGGATAAGGCTTGGGTTGACTTGCCCAGGAGCTGGTATTATAAACGCAGGCTTGCTGCTTTCTTCCATTGCTTCATGCTACCTCATCCTGTCCCTCCAAAGGTTTAACTATCCCTCCCTTCGTTTCTCCAGCTGAGGGAACACTTTTACCAAGAGGGTTGTGTTTTTTTTTCTTTCTCTTCTAGGGAGCTCCAGGTCAACCTAGTACGTTCACATTCTTCAGGTAAACCATTCCAAACACTGGGTGCCTCCTAGGTCTTGTCTGATTGGATGAATAAAGTACAGCACAGTGTGGGACATCCTGTAACAGCCATGAGGACTAGGTGCCAATTCTGCTTGAGGGGAGGCAAGGAAGCAGGAAGCATCAGACAAGACCACCTTCCAGCTGACTCTCCAAAAAAGGAACAGGCCAGATGGAAGGATAGGGTTGGGACCGAAGCCTGTGTACAATCATGCCAAGAGAGCGGTGCATTCAGGAAATGGAATTAAAGCTGAAAGTCAGGGAATGAGTGGGTCAGGATGAGGAGAGATGGGACAGTGTGTCAAGAATCAGCTCCCATCAGATTGCAAGGGAACTTGTGCTCAGGAGTCTGGACTCTATTCTAAGGGTTTTGAACAAGTGGTGGGGGCTCACTAAAAATGTTCCAAGAAGGGGAACTGAGACGGCAAAACTGGGGTTTCACCTTTGTCTGGAAGATGGGAGTTTAAGAAGCAAGACAGGAGGGAGAGCAGTCCAACTACCTGAGTCAAGAAGTGGAGAAAGACTTTTTTAAATTTTATTGCGGAATATTGGAGAACAGTGTGCTTCCCCAGAACCCATCAGCTCCAAGTTGTGGTCCTTTGATCTAGTTTTGGAGGGCACAGCTCACTGGCCTATGTGGGAATCGAACCAGCAACCCAGTTCTTCAGAGCTCGCCCTCTAACCAACTGAGCCATCTGGCCATCCCAAGAAGTGGAGAAAGATTTGAGAGATAAAGGCAGTCAGAAGGTGGAAAAGATTTTGTTTCTCTTGTAGAAAACATCAATTCTGTTTTGTAGGTGTTGGGAAACCACTCATCCCTGAGAGATGTCGGATGCTCTTGGCTTTGAGGATCAATGTCTTAGCTAAAGGATACAGTGGCATTTCCCTGGAGACCCTCAAACAAGTTATCGAAGCATTTAATGGTAATGCAGTGGATCCCCAATCCATCCCCTGAGGCATGTCCCACAGGGCAGACTTGATTGATGGGTTGGTGAAGAATCGGTTGAGACAAGAAGACATAAAATAATGGAGATGAATGGAAAACGGTTTTGGCAAGGAGGACAGCTAGGTGTGGGATTATGGCAGAGAAGCTTACCCCTGTGTACTCTAACCCATTCTCTATCATCCTTCCCTTAGAGTATTTGGCATCTTTAAGACTGGAACCAGCCCCTCAAGTGTGGGCTTAAGTTCAGGGCTGGAGAGAACTTTGATTCAGTGGTGCCCAAATGTAGTTAGAGAAGTTGCATCAAATCATCTGGGAAACATCATGAATCTTGGATGTCCGTCCCAAAGACTGACTCAATAGTTGTGGTTGGTGCCTGGGCATCTGAAATCGTAATGCTCCCCAAGTGGTAGGATTGCCAGACTTAAATAACTAAATCTAACTTCTCCCAAAGATAGAACAGAAAAGAGATGTAAGACTTGCTTGTGATCGTGAAGCCATCTAGTGCTAGGATATGATGCAGTTCAACTCTTTGGAGCTTACTTCAGGGGATAGCAAAATTAAAATACGGAGACAAGCTTTGAAATGCTTGGGAGGCCATTGTCCCTTCTCACAAATAGTGATAAATATTTAGGTCAGCAGAGGCTCAGGCACTCTTTGTGGGAGGAGAAGCAGGGCTGGGCAGTCACATAGACCAAAACACATGCTAGAGTTCCCATGCTACAGACACAAGTGATCCATAGATGTGATATGCTGATCAGTGAATAGCAATTTGAATGAACCCTCTATTGTGTATGGGGCTGTGCTAAACAGACCAGTCATGATTCCAGCACCTGTTTATTTCTGCTCCCATCCTGGTCTGCCCTACAATCCCAGATAGTACAATTTTGGCCACAAACCCACATATGTATGCTTTATGGGCGAGTCTAAGGCACCCCTGGGTCCCTAAGAGTTCTGAGAATTCCCCAGGGTGACTTGAACTCTGATCTGGATGTTGGCTTGTGGGTGGCACTGCTTCGTTCTATCGACATTATTTAGCAGTGGCAAAAACACTACTCTCAGGCATCTGAATTTACTTAGAAAAACAAAGCCTTTTTTTTTTTTTTTTTTTTCAGTAACTTACTGGGAATTTCCTATAAAACTATGTTCACTTATAAGTGGTAGTGAGGTGGCAGACCGGGTGACGAGGAATCTGGCAAAAAGAAGAGATTAACTTGCCTATGACTTTCCTCTCCAGAGAACCCCTGTCAATACTTTGGTGGACCTTATCCTCCTGGAACATTTTATATTACTTTTCTAATGTAAATATTTACATGTTTCCAGACATTCTCTAACAGGTTTTAATGGCGACACACAACTTTTGGTCATAGGAAAATCTCTTAATTCCGTACTGAGATCTTTTGTAACTTTTTGTTCTTAGAGACAAGTCTATAAGGAACAAGTTAGTTCCTGATCACGTCTTTAAGATGCATTGCTAGAATTCTTGAAATTTCTAGGTCAGATTGGAACATGCACAGTAAGTGAAGGGGCAGAGGACCAAGAAGAAGGAAGAAGTTAACAGATAATCGTTATGGGGATATGGGTTCCAGATCAGCTTTCTGCCATCTTGATTGTTTCTCCATGTAGTGTTCCGCCAGCCACTTTCACACAGCAAATCTGAGCATATCCTGGCTAACACCTATACTGCTTCCCTTTGTCCTTAGGAGAAAGTCTAAACGTAGAGAGGCTTACAAGAGAAGGCTTGGTTACTAGGAGGGTCCTCTTCCCTTCCTGCCCTGACTTCCTTTCCTCCCTTCTCCCTTCCTGCCTTTCTTTCTCTCATCCTCCCCCTCACTCTTTCTTTTGAACTCAGCCAGGTCACCTAAGCATTAGTTGTGTTTGAGGAATTGTCTTTCCTCAGGTATTTGTGCCATGTGTGCCGTAAAGTGATACTAGATCCTATTGGGGGTGGTTGGTCTCACTGGCAAAATGGGACAGCCAGAATGAAGTACTCCTGAGGTAACCGATGCCTACTTCCCTCCCAGCCTCCTGCCTGCCCTATGTTCCAGAGAAAGGAACCGTTGGTGCCAGTGGAGACCTGGCTCCACTCTCTCACCTTGCCCTTGGGCTAACTGGAGAAGGGAAGATGTGGTCTCCAAAAAGTGGCTGGGCTGACGCTAAATACGTAAGACTTTCATAACAGCTTCCATGTGCAGTATTTTCCCCACACTGGGCATTGGGTATATTGCATGCTTCATATCACTTAATCTTTACAGCAGCCCAGGGAGGGAGTTGCTGTTGTCCATACTTTATAGATGAGAAATCAAAGCTTGGAAGTCAAATTAGCCCAGAGGCTGACAAGCTGACAGTTGAATTCCATACTTGGTGATCACCTTGGTGAAAAGGTACAGCTACCAGTGTTGATCCAGGAATTTATTCTGCATCTAAAACACTTCCAGTGCCTATCCGGGAGGTCACACATTGTCGCAAGTTTACTTAGTTGCTGGTCTCACAGGTGCAAAGCTGAGCATCGTAGCACTTACTCTGTAGCCTCTGGAAAGCAGGTTCCATTCCTCCCTCCCCAAGCTCCCACCTTGGTGGCTAATCAGAAAGGCTTGTTTTTGATAAAACTTTAATGTTTTCTTCATTCATCTCCAAATTCCATCAGAGAAGCCCAAAGAATGATTTGAAGTGCCATCTCTGATCAATTGCTGGGAAGTCCCCAAACAGTAAGCAAGAGGACGAGGACTAAGAAGGAGGGAGAAGTTAAGCAAACAGATAATCCTTATGGGGATACAGATTCTAGATCACCTCTCTGCCATGCAGCCCCATCTTGATGATGTCTGCATGTGCAGTGTTCCTCAACCTCCTTCACAGCAAATCTGAGCGTATCCTGGCTAAAACCCATGATGCTGCCCATTGCCCTTAGAAGAAAGTCAGAACTCAAAGTGGCCTACAAGACGGATGTCTTGTTTGGCATCCCTCATCCCTCCCTGCCAGGGTTCAACATCACAGAAGCGGGAGGGGCCTTGCAGCTGGAATATGTTGTGGCCCAGGCAGAGGGACCAGCACAGGTCCATTCTTCTCTCCTCACTCCTGTTCTCCTTCTGATAAGTCCCCTGGGAAACTACCCTCTCTGCTCTTCTGGCTCCACACACCCACCACCCCCACCCCGCCCTGTCCCTTTTGCTCCTCCTTTGTGCTCTCCTGGCATCTTATGTGATTATCTTCCACTGAACTGTACTCACTTCCTACCTCCTGCAGCACTTAACATTCTATCACTGTAATTGCCTTTGAGCTCGTCTTTCTTAACCCAGCCCCAGTCCAGCACCTAAAACAGAATTGGGTGTTTAACAAGGACTCTAATAAATTTGTGAAATTGACCTAGTAAATGATGCTTGCTCTGTCTTTCTTCTTGCCTACAGAGACCTTAACCTAGTGACTGCTTTCACTTCTTTTATTTTGGAGGAAGATTGTTCTGCCCATTTCCCCTCAGGACTGTGTTTCCATCTGTTAGGCCAACAACCCCACCCCACCCCACACCTTCATTGGTGTTTACACATTTGCCCCACAAGTAAGAAGCCCTGCTCTGAGGTTCTGCTAGTGTTTAGATAACTAGGAGGAGGGGAGAGGATGTCTTATGTCAAGCTCTGGAGGCAAGGAAGTGTAGACAGATAGTCAGGAGCCCAGCCTTAGCACAGTACAGGTGGGCATATGTGCCCAGGAAGCAGCAGGAGAAAGGTGAATCATTAAAGTGGGCACTGAACACAAAGCACCTAGAAATCAAAACTCAGGGTTGATTCTGTAGACACTAGAGCCCCTGATTTAGGTATGAATATTATTGAGAGCTAAGTCTGCTTTCAGACTAAAGGACAGAACTAGAGAATAAACCAGAGATGATGAACAGAACCAATGCATGTAGGTCTAACCTTTTATAAGACAGACTTGTGGGCTTAAAGATCTTTCATTAGATCCCTCATGAAATTAGAAATAGGCTGGTATTTCATTTGATACCCATTTTTTATATTTTTTTAAATTATTCTTTAGGTCCTGGAAGCCCATGGGCTGAAACCAATTATTTTGAAACCAAAAGAGGTAAGGAGATTCAAGGAAAATCTGCTCATGTTAACAAGTCTTTATGCACTATTTTCAGTCTTAATTTCAGTCTCACCAGTTTCTTAAAATAAATGTGACTTACATGTCTGTTAAAATTTGTCCACCAAAGAAAGGGCTCCTCCATATGCATTTAAAAGATTCTTCATGCCACACGTGCTTAGGGGTTCTCTTACCTAAGAACTTAAACTTCACATCGGGATCTCTAGGGATCCCTAAGAGATACTCTCAGCCAGCATCCCTTCGGATGCTCTAAACCAAGATTTTTGGACCAGACATGTTTCCAGGGGTCTTGTCTACAATGATGAGAAGTTAAAAAAGAAATGCAGCATAATTAAGAGCTAAAGATTTTATACGCATTGTACACTGGAGCTACACTGCTGCCTTGAGAACAGGGATACTTACTAGCTATTCCATTTGGCAGATGCATAGTAACGACTTCACATAGGATGGCACTTAGTCCTCAAGTGCTTAAATAAGCACTTCTACACTGCACTTCAGAAACCCTGAATCAGCATCCTTCAGCTGACAGCCTAACTTTTCCCTTAGGAAAGCAAAAGACATGAAATCAACTTCATAGGCTTGTTATAATAAATACAGTAGGAAGCTTCTCTCCCCCGCCCCAAAGGGTCTGGCGCTCATCAATGGGACGCAGATGATCACCTCCCTGGGCTGCGAAGCTGTGGAGAGAGCCAGTGCTATCGCTCGGCAGGCTGACATTGTGGCCGCCTTGACCCTGGAGGTGCTGAAAGGCACCACCAAAGCCTTCGATACCGGTCAGCATGTTTCTTCCTTTTGGTTGCTATTCATTGAACCAGAGCTGGTAGGCTGGGCTGGTTGAGGTCTTTAGTCACAAGAGTGGTGGAGGTGGGTGGTAGGAAAGAAGGAGAAAACCCAAGTGCCTATGGCATACCCAGTGCTGCGACAGCTTCATCTAGATTATGCCGCACTTGGTCCTTGAAATGATCACATTTGACAGACAGATGCTGACCCTGAGAGTTAAATGACCTGTCCCAGATCACCTAGGTCTGACTCCCAACAAACTATATGCTGTTTTAGGAATCTGTTTGCAGGGTTTTAGAATTATAGTGGAACGCAGGTTGGTCCCCATTAGAAATTTGGAAGGAAAAAGAAAACTGTAGAAGTGGTAGCTTACCTAGAAAGTAGTGTTTGAAAGACTTTCCACTATTATATATAGTAGGACAGAAAAACTGTCTAAAAATTACTTAGTTAAATTAAGCCATTACAGGGCTCCCTTCCATTATAAGCCAAAATATTTTTAGGGTAACTCAATGTCTTCAGCTAAATTCCCAGTAGCCTCAACACATAATTTGCACTCAGATACTGAAAGTAGAAAGAACAAAGACAACAAGGAAAATCTTGCTTTTGGTGTTCGCTTTCTTATTCTAAGTGGTTAAGGACCCCTGGGATTTTGAGGGTTGTATTAGCACACCATGGATGATCCTGAGCCATCCGTTGTAGTTCGTTCTAATGTAAGAGTTGCTCAGACTTTTTCTCCTTTATCAATTCTAGACATTCATAGTCTTCGCCCTCATCCTGGGCAAATTGAAGTTTCTTTTCGATTTCGGTCACTCTTGGACTCGGATCACCATCCATCAGAAATAGCAGGTCTGGGCATGCTTATGTGAGTGAGCTTATTAGGTTTTGTGTGTGGGGGGGGGCAGGAAATGGATAACATGTTCCCCCTTCATCTTTTCCACAGAAAGTCACAGGTTCTGTGATCGTGTTCAGGATGCATACACCTTGCGCTGCTGTCCACAGGTAAACAAACAAACAAAAAGCTTCTTTTCTCTCTCCCAAGTCCAGGGGTAACAGAAAAAGAGGAAGGTGTTGTAAAATCACGTCACTGTCAATTATAACCTAAATTTCTTACTGCCTCTGCTAAAAATTATGTAGATCATACTTCCATTTGTCCAATTATTGTAAAGTTTCTAGTCTGTGTAGTAAGCTGTTTGTTTCCTTTTCAATTGCTTTGCTCAACTGCCTTGCAGAGACGTCTAACAGAAAGCTGACTGTGTTGATTTAGTGCGCTCATTTTTTTAAATTCTGAATAATAACATCATCCTAACCAGTCAATGGAGTTTTACTTGTTCTTCCTGTTAGATAAAACTAGAACCAGCCTGCCAGGGATGTTCACAGGAAAGACTTAATCCAAATTCAAGTGCCACCCTCGGTATACCTTATGTGCATTTAATAGGCAGACCTAAATCATCATAAATGAATCTGTCTGTGAGGCTTAACTTTAAATAAAAAATGTAAATGACCTGTGTTGGCAAGCGGCATCTTGTATTGCAGATGTTACAACTCATTTGCATGTGGTAGCTAGTTGAATGAGAGATCAATATGCATATCAAGAATGAAACAACAGCTCAACTTGTGCCAAATTCCAGTCTATAGGGTAATAAGAGTCCACTCTAGAGTAAATACCCTCACTTCCTTGTACCGAGCAAGTTCTATTCTCCTTAGCTAGATCAAAACAGCCTATGGGGAAGAATTGCTGAAGAATTTACAGTAAAAATAAATCCCACTTTCAAATACTCTTGCTATTCTAATAAGAATATAAGATTCTGTGACAGGCACCATTACGAGGGTATTAACTTTCCATGTATTAACTTATTTAATCTTATATTTTAGGTTCATGGTGTGGCGAATGACACAATAGCATTTGTGAAGAAAATCATTACCACGGAACTAAACAGTGCAACAGATAATCCTGTATCTTTTGACTGTGATTATAGAATTTCAGCTGGTCATTTTAAGACCTTCTGAAGTGATCATTTTCTGTAGCCTCTCTGTCCTGTCACTCCATTTCATACACCAAGTACCTGAGGCTCAGAGGTTAAGTGACTTTCTCCAGATTGGAGCTGGTAAGTGGCAGAGGCATGTCTCTGAACCTAATCTCAGGTTTGGAGTCTAACGTGCTGTGCCTTCGAAATTGACCCATTAAAGATTAAAGGAGATATTTCCAGCATTGGCTGAGAGCTTTCATGAAAACGCTTGTCCTAAAACCCACTGCTGAGGTTGTTGGTAGAAGGACAAAGACCTACAACACAGCTGTGACCGTGTAGACCCTGGGTAGGTTGGCATGTAGGCAAGCCTTCCTCGTTCTACTGACTGCATGATGTATTAAACAAAAGGCAACCTTTTAACACGTACCAAAGTGTTGATCAAAGACTTATGGCTTTCCCTAGCCCAAGTTTTTGTTCCTGACATGAACTTTACTCAAATCAGTGTTTCCATATTTGTACTAAGAATAGTAACAACACCCATTTCTCAAAGGTGGAGCTCTTCTTTCTATCATGACATGGGTCTCTCAGTTTTTGCTGTGGAATGTTCTGTGAAGGCTTAGTTCCCTCAGGAGCTGCTGTGATCAGTCAGGGGTCACACTGGCAAAGTCTTCACAGAGACAATATTGCCTTTGAAGACCACCATACCCCCTAGGAATCTGTTTTTTGCAAACTCATGTCTGCCTCAGTTCTAAACACTGGGAAAATGCTGAATTAGCAGCCCTGAAAGCAGTTCACAGCCGGGGTTAGCAGACGGGTTCACAAAAGCTGGGTAAGGTTTCTCACAAGAACTTTTCTGTGTGGCTTCTCTGACAGGCTTACTTCAGGATATATGTTTTATGTCCTCGCAGACTGTTTTACAGTTAAGTCAAACCCACACTAAGTAATACTCAACTCACTAACCTACCTCAACACTATCCCCCTCCCAAAATGGAGTGTTAGTTTTCTTGAACTCCATGCAGTCTTGTCTCAGTATCAGCTCATGGACTGCAGAGAGGTATCCATTCTACACTTACATAATTTTAGACTTGAAAGGGTAATTTAGACTTTAAAGGATATCTTATAGAGTTAAAAAAAAAAACCCAACATTAAATTATAGGAAATGGGGGAGGAAATAATTCCCTACTAAATTCTTCCCCTACCACTTGCCTCAGCAAAAATTTTAGCCAAAAATCCTTTACTCCCTCAATTAAAGATTTTTAATTGCTGATGAATTTCCAATAGACTAATCTTTGGGAGCTCTCCTGCAATACTGGTGTTACCTGAAAGAACATTTTTTCTCAATTTTCTTTTGCAGATATAGAGCACCTATTACAAAGTTGTTGGATGTTATGGGAGTTAATATCTAATTGTTATACTCTAATAGCCAACAAATTTGGAACAACTAAAGAACAACAGAACATGCTTAAGTTCTAAATTGGTGCCAAGATCACTTGCTATCAGGATTCAGAGAATGGAGAGAAGACCAAGTCCTGTGGTTGGGGTGGGTTCACGGAGAAGAGCACGAGTGAGGCCTAATAGGCTCATGGTTATATGTACAGAAAAGGCTAATTCCAAACTTGACTACGTTAATGTGACACACGCATCTCCAGCTCTTTGGAAGTCAGACCATTTCTCACACAGAGTGATCTCCTTGTAAATAAGTAGTGAATATTCTTTAGCCCAGTAGATGACAATTAGCTCTTTGGAACCTAGAAGGAGGGTCTGTTATTGCCTTTGTCTGGGTGCCTGTTGGTCTCAGTAAAGTGCATGAAAGAATGGAATGATCCCTGAGAAAATAACATTCAGTGAGTCTGACTTAAACAGGTTTGGGACGACCTTTTGACCGCCATTGCTGCGATCACTGAGTAGAGAATTTGAAAGTTTTCCCAGAATCAATTGTCCCAGACAGTCTGGTCATTCAGCAGGTTCTTCTATGGAGCACAGGCTCACAGTGCCCATTGAAAAAATAGAATTTGCTCTTGAATTGGTTCGTGGTCTCTGCTGTTAGTTTCAGGTTATAAACTTTTTGAGGGCAAGTACTAACCACCAGATTAGTACAGTTATGGTGCTAATGAATCTCTAATCTCAAGAGAGAACATCATTTCATGCCTCATATTTCTTTGGCCCCCAATTGCGTGTACCCAACTCCTCTTTAAGGTTGTTTTGTTTATTTGCTTGTGTTGTGTGTCCCTTTATGTCAACAACTGCTTGTGGAGAGACTCTCCTTCCACATTTTATAAGAGCTGCCACCTCAATGTTAAAAATAAGCAGATTGGAAAAGACTTATACTTGAAGTAATCAGCAAATGTATGTTCAAGCCTTAACCTACTTTGAAAGATGGTTTTTGCCAGCAGGGGAGAGACTATTTCTGGAGGAAACTTCCATGGTGAATACCCAGCCAAAGTAAGCTTTTTAGAATTGCTCCTGACCCTGAAAGCATATTCCAATATAGGCCAACTGAATTGAGAATCTCTTTCAGGCCCTGGACTATTTGGCCATTGGTGTCCATGAACTTGCTGCGATTAGCGAAAGAAGAATTGAAAGGCTCTGCAACCCTTCCCTCAGCGAGCTGCCTGCCTTCCTGGTGGCTGAAGGTGGTCTGAACTCTGGATTCATGATAGCCCACTGCACAGCTGCAGCCCTCGGTAAGGACATTGGTCTTTTCCCAGAATGCAAGCCTGTCCATTGAAAGTCCTTTCCATTTTACCTGAAATATCAAATTTTCTGTTTGAGTGAGATTTCACTTTTTTAACACCTTCATTAGCACCCCACTTTTCTCAATAGAAATACAGCAGGTTGCTTCTTTAATTGTTTTTAGGGAAAAAATATAAAAAAAAACCTGAACAACATTATACTGAAACATAGAATACATAGTGAGGTTGCAAACAACAAGGTTTCCACAATTTCTCTGTAGGAAGCAATTTGACATACATATGAACTTAATCTGCGTAATTTTTCCCCTATTCTCAATTTGAAGATTATCAGAAAGAAAAAGACAAAGATGTTTATAGTTAATGGTGAAACTTGAAAGGACCTGAATGATTACACTTTGGATACATTTCATTAGATATACTAGCCATGAAAACTGTGATTACAACGCGCAATAATGCTTATAAGAAGCAGGACGCCTTTATGAAAATTGAGCTTCAATCTAGCTGATTTCTGAGCCAAGACTGTAAGGGACAAATAAATAACTCATCAGAACAGGGCCTGGCACAAAGGAAGTACTCAAGGCTTCACTTACATTCAGTCACTTAATTGTCACAACAATATCATGAGGAAGGTACTGATATTACCTGCATTTTACATATAAATACCTTAAGATCTGAGAAGTAACTCACGCAATATTGCACAGTAGTAAGAAGTAGAGCAAAATTGAAGGCCAGGCATTTTGGCTCCCACATCTGTGCTTTCATTTCAATTAATGAGGATCTCATTTAAATCAATATTTAATCCTAAAACACGGTTGCAAAATTTAACAAATAGAAGTGCAAGAGGCCCAGCTAAATTTGAATTATTTGGGACATATTTGCACTAAAAAATATTTTTTACCTGAAATTCAAATTTAACTGAGCATCCTGTATTTCTACCTGGCAAACCTACCCAAGAGGCAGGAGAGTGTGGTGGTTCATTAAGAGAACAAATTCTGGGTTCGAATCCTAGCTCTGCCATTTACAGTGTGATATGGACCAAGTTTCAATCCTATTTACCCTCAGTTTACTCCTGTGTAAAACAGGCATGATAAATTTACCTAGTGGGGCCATTTTGAGGATTAAATGAATTAATGCATATAAAGCCTTAGAACTATGCCTGGCACTAAATAAATACTGGGGGTGCCAAAAAATGTATGCAAGGGGACACTTTGGTCAATGCTGCTCAAGCAATAGTTCCCCATAATCAGAAGTGTCTGGATGCTGATGGTAACCACTTTGAGCACCTCTGGTAATTGCAGAAGTTAAACATGACTTGTATTCATCTTTTGTTATCGGTATATATTGAGCATTATAATTTTAATAGTTTTCTTTCTTAAAATGTGTATACATTTTTTGGCATGCTATGTATTAGTTGCTATTAATATTATTCCTAATCCCTTTCATACCTAAGCCTCACACCAAAACTCAACACAGATAACCAACAAAGAGCTGCTGAATTAATTTTCTCCTCTGTCCAGTATATTCTATTTGCTCACTTACCTGCTTACTAAAATACCACTTCAAAGAGTAGCGATTTCCCACATTAATATGGCAGGTGGAGTGGTAATTGATTTCTAGAGAATATTATAGACTTTGAGAAGCCCCATTTGGATGTGTATAGTTTCCCAAGCTGCCTACTAAAGTCGTTCAGCTTGCTTTCATTATAATGAAACTGGCGGTATTTTTTGGCCACTTGTACTTTATGTTTCTGAACAAGCCTCACTAAGGCCTGCTGACCCACGTAGCAGGTTTAAGGTCCCAGAACCCAGAGCTTGCAGTGCTAAAACTGAAAGTCCTGGGTAAACCAGAATGAGACGATCACCCTAGTTTATAGCTACATTATCTCAGATAGGATCTCTGGTAGCATAGAAAACAATGGAAGCTTCACTCTCAATGTCACAGAAGGGAGGGAAAATACTTTGATGTTTTAACCTTTCCAGGCTTCTGACGCTGCGGAGAAGGAACTCTATAATCTAGGTCCTTGCTATTTAAAATGTGGTCCTTGGAGCAAAAATACAGCCATCACCTGGGAGTTTGTTAGAACAGAAGAATCTCAGGCCCCACCTGAAACTCAACATTTGTATTTTAATAAGATCCAGTAATTCATGCGCACAATATAGTTTGAGAGACATTAATCTAGGTCATCTCTCGAGCTCCCTTACCTTCCCAAGATATCTCTGGCGACATCAAGTTCTTGCTTAAACCCAGAACATCCACTTATGTCATCATTGACCAGACTGAATTGTTAAATCTTCTTGCCCAAGATCTGTGAGGCCATCCTCAATCCCCAAATGCCACAACTGGATTCCAACCCCACCTCCTCTGGTGACACAACCAAATTGTTCTCCAGTACCTGAAAATAACCAGGTTTCTTTTTCCCTAGTCTCTCTGGTATGTTCAATGCTTCCAGCATTTTGTAATATTACAATTTCCATCCCACTCTTATCTCAGAAGCTTTAGAGCCCTTTCACTTCGCCGGGGTGAAAAGAAAACAACAACCTACTTCCTTTTCTCAAAGAATTTTGGGCCATCTGGTGCTGGGATAACAAGCGGATAGTCCATGCCATGGAGCACTTTGGGAAAACACAGGTCATGTGGGCACTTTTTCCTGTTGGGAGTATATTTATCTTGCACTGATCTCTTGCAGTTTCTGAGAGCAAGGCTCTGTGCCACCCCTCGTCTGTGGATTCTCTCTCCACCAGTGCGGCCACGGAAGACCACGTCTCCATGGGAGGATGGTCAGCAAGGAAAGCCCTCAGGGTCGTTGAGCACGTGGAGCAAGGTAACCCCAGCCAGCTCGGGTGGCAAGCCTGGTCGATAAATGACGCTGCCAGTGGTCCTCAGACTGGAATCTCTACCAGCAGCATCAGTATCACCTGGCAACTTGTTAGAAATTCTCAAGCCCCTCCTCAGACCCACCAACTGGATCCGAAACTGTAGAGAGGACAGCAGAACAAGCTGGTTGTAACAGGCCCTCCAGGTGGTTCTGATGCTGAAGATTAAGACCCACACCTGCTGGCTAAGCCAGCTCATCCACTGGCTTTTTTAAAAAACAAGACTTTCAATATATATTCAAAAGTAGGAGATTAGTACCATGAACCTCAGACACACTTCACTCTGATTCAACAGTCAGCACATTTGCTTCGTATTTTCTTTTGCTTTTCTCAAATTATTTTCAAACAAATCCCCATATTATTTTCTTCCTGCATACTTTAACTCTTAAATATCACGATGCTATTATCACATCCAATGAGTCTTGATATCATCACTGAGTACATATTCAAATTCTCCCAGTTATCTCAATGTCTTTAGAGTAGGTTTGTTCAAATTGGGATTCAAAGCCCACCTTTTAAATTTGCTGATCAAGGTTTTACGCTTCTTTTCATCTAGAACAGTCCCATGTCCCCTTTTTTCTCCATACCACTGACTAGATTAAAAAACAGGTCAATTTTCTGATAGAGCCCAGTATTTTGGACTTACCTGTTAGCTTCCTGGTGGTGGTACTTTTAACTTGTTCTCTGTTCCAGGCATTTCCTGTACGTTGCAGTTGATCCAACCTTTTTGGCGAAGATACTTCCTAAGTGGACCCTTGGTTAGGCCCACCTCTCCCTGCCTTCTTAATTACTGCTTGTTTTGTTTTTTAAAGGGAAATTGCCTTCCTTTGGTGTTATTCTCTAAGTTTTTCGGGTTTTGCAACTGTATTGGAAGCAGTTGGCTGACAAAAGAATATCACAATTTTGATAAATGTGAAAGCATTAAATATATATATATATATATATATATATATATATATATATATATATATGTAACAGCTGTATTGAGATACAATTTACATACCATAAATTCACCCATTTAAAAAGTGTAATTCAGCTTTTTACAAAATATATTCACAGAGCTGTGCAACACCACCACAACCAATTTTAGAACGTTTTCGTCACCTCAAAAAAGAAACCTTGTACCCTTTACCTATCAATCTCCCAATCTCCCTCCCATTCCCTCTCCCCCCTAGGCTTAGGCAACCATTAATGTACTGTCTCTCTCTATTGATTTGCCTATTCTGGACATTTCATAAATGGAATCATATAATCTGTGTGTGGGGGGAAGGTTGTGACTGTCTTCTTTCACTTAGCGAAACGTGTTCAAGGTTCATCCATGTTGTAGCATGTGTCAATACTTCATTCATTTTTCTGGCCAAATAATATTCCATTGTATAGATATACCACATTTTGTTTATCTATTCATCAGTTGAGGGACGTTTGGGTTCTGTCCACCTTTTGGCTAATATGGATAATGCTGCTATGACATACGTGCACAAGTTTCTGTGCGGACATATGTTTTCATTTCTCTAGAGTGGAACTGCTGGTTCACATGGTAACTCTATGTCCATTTTTTTGAGGAACCGCCAGACTGTTTTCCAGAAATGGCTATACCATGTTACATTCCTACCAGCATTGCTACCAGAGAGTTCTGATTTCTCTACATCTCACCAACACTTGTTATTATCTGTCTACCACAGGGTATTCTTAATGTTCATTCTTAAAACGGCCTCCCCATTGAACATGTTGCTCTGGCCAAAAGCTTATGGAGCCACCCTAATCGATACTCAGATTTTCTCTCCAGTTCATCAGTAAATCAAACTTACCTTCAGAAGACACCAAAGCAAGCCCCTTTCATCTCCTTGTGATTGATCTTGTTTTCACTACTGTTTCTCTACAGTCACCATGTACAATATCCAGAGTGAGCTTCTTAAAACGTAATTGTGACCATGCCGTGTCCCTACTGAAAATTTGCCAGTGACTTCCTATTGCTCAAAACAAGATCCAACCCCCTTCCTGTAGCCTACAAGGACCATGCAGAGCATGATTTGGCTTCTGGCTCTCACTGCCACCTCTCTCCATCCCATTCTCTACCCTGGAACCACAGTGCGATTCTTGTACCTGCCAAGGACACATCCCTCTCTCGCACCGGTGTCCTCCCTGGTCCCTCTGCCTACAACACTGTTCGCAAAGGACTTCACATGGTTCACTTCCTCACTCCATCTACCTAGTTGCCCATTTACACCTCAGATGCCGTCCTTGTTTAACCTGCTAAAACAGCACCCATCATTCTGTTCCCACCCCTTTTTCCCTAATATCACTTCGTATTCCTGACATACTTAGGCTTGATTGTCTTTCCCAGTGGAAGATAAGCTACATGAGGACAGGGATCATGGCTGGATGGACCTAGAATACCTACAACAGTGCCTGGCACAGACTTGGTGTTCAGATGTTTGCATAACAATAAAGTTAGCACTATAGGTCCAAATTATAGATCTAGCTCTTCTGATGTAGTTCTATCCATTCATGTCACGGGGGTGCAATTAAAAAAAAAAAGAATTGGCAGTTTGTATTTCAAGCATGTTCATTTTTACTTCAGTTTGCTTTGATTACAGATATTAAGCAAATACCTGTAATTCTTGGAATACAATGGTGCTGGATATAAAGTACAATATAAGTACCTGCTTATTACAGCAGATAGTGATTCTTCATTGCTTAGGGGGCACAGAAAGATAATAATTCCACCTTGTTGCGGTGGAAAGACATCTACCATTTGATAATCCACAGTGGATTAAACAATGAATGAGATATTCTTTCTCTCTGCCTTCTTGGAAATTATAGTCTAACTAAAAAAGAGGACATTGGACAACAATTTGGCAACTCTTTGTAGCATTTAACAAAACTATGATTAAAGAATAGAGTTCTAGGAGGATATAAATGAACCTAATGTCATCTGAAGGGATGAAAACAGGCATCTCTGAAGGAGAATTTAGGATTAAGACCTGAAGAATGAATAGGGCCAGCTAGTTGGGGGGAAGGATGCAATATTAGTTTTGTAAAGGAAGTGGGGTATGCGCAAAATAAATTGTTCTGGGATGCATTGCGATGAAGATAGAAGACATCCAAACACCAGCTTCTAGAATTTCGGTTTTAGTGGACTTGGGAGCCTTTGAGTTTGAAGGCTTGAAACCGACATTGTACAATCAATCCCAAGGCAACCAAAGACTCATTTGCTCATTCACTGGCTCCTTAAATCCTTTGATGAAGGTCGGTGTACTTTAGGCCAAAGGGACCAGCAAGACTAAAAACAAATTGAAATTTGCACAGAAGTGGAAATAGGAAACAGATCTCATCCGGCTTGATTAGATGTGGTGAGAAGAGGAGCATTGAGACATTTACCTGGATTGTTCTCCCCTTTACACCATTAAAGATACAGCCAACAGGTTAGAAAAGCAGATTTAGAATGGTAACCAAATATCAAGGCGGCTTCATTCTCTCAGTAGACAGAGAACCATCCATCCGTGAGTTGGCTGGCAATGGCAGTCAACTTCCGTGTGATTTCTGGCCCTCGAGCAGGAAGTCAAACTTTAATCAGTCGTCCCCTCCACCTTTCTTGTTTTAGTGCTGGCCATCGAGCTCCTTGCAGCCTGCCAGGGCATAGAGTTTCTACGCCCCCTGAGAACAACCACGCCCCTGGAGAAGGTCTATGATCTGGTGCGCTCTGTTGTAAGGTAAAGTCTAACAGGTCCCTGGAAGTGACAGCATCTCAGCACTGTGAACTCTGGCAGTGTTAATGTTTGGCTGACGATTTCCTGTGCCTTCTCTGTAGGCCCTGGATAAAAGATCGCTTCATGGCCCCAGACATCGAGGCAGCACACAGGCTGCTTGTGGAGCAAAAGGCAAGCTGGCTACTTGGCTTATTTCTTAGTTTGGGGTCATTATGGGAAAGTACAGAGGGAGTGGGAAGTGGAACAACATGGTCTTATCCTTTTGTTTTCTGGCTATTCCTTGGAGGTGAACAAAAAAGTTTCTGATGCAAAGCAACCAAGAAGCTGTTTGATACGCTCTGATGCCCCATGTGGCACCCAGACAATGAATAGCTAAGGATTAGAAGCTGAAATAAATTTTAAATAGAGTTTTGGAACAAGCATTCGTGGGGAGAAAATGAGATGAAAGGTTCATGGACCCCTTTTACCAAGAACGTGCTCTCGTTTAAAAGGACTTTCTCTTTCTGTAACGCTATCGCCACCACCTGGCCCAATGCTTGCATAGATCGCTTCAAAGGGCTGTGGGTCTGTCTAGTGCTATTGTGTCCTGCCCATCGTCCTAGGTGAGATACAGTTCCCTTTACTGCTGATTTCCTCTGGCTGCTTTGACTATCGATTTGTCTGATAGGGACAGACACCTAGCATGCGGACTCATTTTTAAATATGTTTTGTAAAGTTTTTTTAAGCCTTTTCAGTAATTTGTGGGTCTTGTGTTCTGTAGAATTGTTTGATTTCCCCTGGAATTGTTGCTCTGCTCTGCTCTGCTCTGCTTTTGGGGAACGATTTTTCCCTTGGATCCTCACACCTGTTCTTTCTAAGAGTGCCCTTCACCCTTTGAAAGGGAGCCCTGTACTTGCCAACTTTGGTGCTAGTAGAGAAGTGTGTGAAAGGTTTACCTTTTTTAATTGAAATAGAATTGGCATATACCATGGTGGTAGTTTCAGGTGTACAACATAATGATTTGGTGTTTGCATATATTGCAAAATGATCAGAATAAGTCGTTAACATCTGTCACCACACACAGTAAAAATTATTTTTTCTTGTGATGAGAACTTTTAAGATCTACTCTCTTAGCAACTTTTGAATATATAATACAGTATAATTAACTGTAGCCACCATGCTGTGCATTACATCTCCGTGACTTATTTATTTTATAACTGGAAGTGTGTACGTTTGGACCACTTTACCTATTTTGTACACGCCTACCCCCCACCTCTAGCAACCGTCAATCTGTTCTCTGTATCTATGAATTTGATGTTATTTTATTTTTCAGATTCTACATATATGTGAGATAATGCAGTATTTGTCTTTGTCTGACTTATTTCACCTAGCATAATACCTTCAAGGTCCACCCCTGTTATCACAAATGGCAAGATTTCTTTTCTCTCTCTGTCTTTTTTTTTTTTTTTTAAGATTTCCTTTCTCATAATAGCTGAACAATAGCTCTATTATTTCATATTAAATATTTATTTTTATTCTTTCATCCATTGATGGGTATTTAGGTTACTTCCATGTCTTGGCTATTGTAAATAATGTGGCAATGAACACGGGGGTGCCGATACCTTTTTGAGGAGGTTAGCCTTTGAAAGAATACATTTTCTAAAGTGATACAAAAGAATAGCACAAAAGGCTCCTTGGCTGTCTGTGGCAATTAGATAAAAAGCAGCTGTAAACCAAAAACAGGCCCTTAATTTGAGAAGATACTATGCTTGACAGAGAATAGGTTGGTGGATGGAGGTAAAAGCTAAACAAGGGTCTGACTGAGGCAGTGCTTCTCACACAGTAATATGTGTGTGAATTTCCTGGAGGTCTTGTTAAAATGCAGATCTGGATTTAGCAGGTTTCAGGTGGGGCTGACATTCTGACTTGCCCCAGGTGACGCTGATGCTGCCGGCCCAGGGCCACACTTTCGAGTAGCAAGGGCCTAAGAGACAGAGCAAGTGTGGCAGGGTTTAGAGCAGGGGTGTCCAAACTTTTTTCAACATTTTTCACCAAGGGCCATATGCGGTAAAATACACAAACAGCCAGGCCACTCACTCGAGGTGAAGTACATATTGCCTCATCTGGTTTATTTAAGTAAACTAAATATATTTTTGGAATTTGCTGCAGGCCAATTAAAAATGGATTGCGAGGCGCAGTTGTCCCGCGGGCTGCAGTTTGGACACCCCTGGTTTAGAGCAAATGAGGAAATCCACTGCTTTTTATCATTCAAGGCTTTCTTTAGAAAACTCATGGTCAGACCCTTGGGCAACTTCCCTTAATTCTGTCCACACTGAATTCTCTAGGTTTTATTTGTTTATTGGCTTGTTTTGCTTTAGAAGAGTAAGCAGCTAAAAACCTTTATGGTAACTTTAGATAAGTTTTGGACTTTGTATTTGAAAAGCTGTGAATGCCACCAAAGACTAATTGTGTGTCACATTGCTTAAAATAAAGGCAAGTAGACAGCTGTTATATGTCCAGTCAGGTATAGATGATGTTTTGGCTTCAGATGAAGCTGATGCTTAATGGCACGTGAAAACAATGCTGTCAACATTTTGACTTTGTTTTGTCCTTGTTTCTCAGGTTTGGGAAGTAGCTTCACCCTACATTGAAAAATACAGAATGGAGCATATTCCAGAATCAAGACCTGTTTCTCCAACGGCCTTCTCGCTGGAATCTCTAAACAAGAAATCCAACAAAATCCCAGAGTCTGGGGATCTTTGATGGGCTCTCTTGGAATTGCACTTCAACAGCAAGCAGTGTCGTGCTGAAGGAGAGACCCAAGAATTTTTTTAGGTAGAGCGATTCATTATGTAATTCAGTCCTTCTAAAACCTACTTTCGTTAGGCTGGTGGCAGCATCACAGACAGTCGCTAACTCTAGCATCGTGTTCTTGTGGACCCGGTTCAAGATGCAGTAGGTGTTTTTAGGTTATAGGAGTTTTCTTTCTTTGATGATCTCAACAGACCATTCACTCTTAAGGGTGAGAAGAGCAGCCACGCTGCATGGGTCTTTTACTCTTAACATTAGGTGAACTCAGATCTTGAAACAGATTGATGACATTCTTTCCTAAAAACATTAGACTTTTGTGAATCTTTTTTTTGCTTTGACAAGCTCTCCACTGATTAACTTTGGTTGATTGTACTATGCCATGATATGACTAATGTTTCTTAATATGTCTTCATAAACCACCCTTTTTAAATCATAATTTATCCTTCAGCTGCTCTTTCTTGTATTATTTGAGTCATAGTAAAGAACGGTCAATCGGTCAACAAGAGGTTTGGTGTAAAGGAATTAAGGAATGAATATAAAGATTGCTATCGAAGTGGCCCTTATTGAACTGTGTATTTCATATTTATCAAATACCACTACACATATTAAAAAAAAAGACTCAGATGCTTAAACTAGAGTTGGAGGTTAGTTTTGTCACTTCCTTGCTACGTGTTAGTTACTCGATTCACACTCATAATAACCCTGCATTTTAGGAAGTCTCCTCGTTTCACAGACAAGGAATCGGATATTCAGAAGTTAACCAACCCTTCCCTGTAATGGTAACCATTAAAATGAGGTCCTTTGACAAAGATCAAATGGGGACCCTAGGATGTATTATCCAATGTGTCCTCTCCCCCAAAGAAGATAAAGAACCTTATGGGAAGGCTTCAGTGTAATCGTGCAGATGAAGGATGGGTCAGATGACCTCTGTGACTTTGCATCCAACTGTGCAAACATGTGCTAGGCCTTCCAAGTTCAGGAGTCTGAAACCATGGCTCTAAAACCTGCAACTGGTTAAGCAAAGGACAGACACACTTGCCAGCTTGCTTACCTGATTGCAGCCTAAAACAGGTCTAATAGTATATTTCATAATAGAGTTTTCACTCTAGATTGCAACCGGTCCACAGGAAAGATGGAGATAGAAGTGAAAACTGCTGCCTACAGCAGTTCAGTGAACAAAATATCTGCTGAGGAACTTGTTTGCCGAAAGGTTTTTCTTGACGCTGTTATTTGCTAAAATGTGCACACACACGAATGAAGTTTATGCATTCTTACCTATGAGCTGCAGTTGAGCCAGTAAACCCCACTGTCTGATGGTTGCTTTTTACTCCAGTTTGGGAATGCTGGATCCCACAGGCCCCTATAGTCCTCTGGGGCACTTTGTCATTGAGCTTTTGCACACAGCTCTCTTAGTAACTGACATCACATGCCTTCAAGGGAACGTCAAGGTAAATATGGAATAAACTGACTCTCAGTTGTCTTAGGTTGTCACAGTATTCTTAGATTTTTATAACAAAGTTTAACTCCTGCTTAGGGGCAGGCTATTCTAACTGCAGTTAATCAAGTTTCTGAAAGATTTTATCAATGACTGTTCACCCATGAAAAAGTATCTTTAGAAAGTGTGATTGACTCAGTATACTTTCTCATTCCTGTTGAGTAGCAGCAAGAGTTAGAGGCATTGAGATACACCTGACTTCTTAACCATCTTAGGGCAGCCACAGGCGAAGCCCAAAAGCAGAGAGGCTTTTCTGGCTTCTGCTGTTCCTGTTGGCCAAAGAAAGTCAAGGTCAACTTGGGAGAATAATACTCCAGGACATGGGCATATGATTTGAGGACTGCTATTATAACAATCTACAGCATACATAAAATCCCATACATAACCCAAAAATTTTGAGAGAAGATAATTTCAAACTTCTTTAAACTTGTGTTTCATTTCTAGATATGGTCACTGGATTATTATCTTTTTATTACATCTTCTAATTATCGCATGAATAGCATGATCATTTTGCACTTGGGAGGCTACTCCTGTTAAAGGTATTTATCAAGTTAAACACTGACAATACACCAAAGAAACAAAACCCCCAACAAAAAGAGTTGGCGGAAATTCATTTCAGCTCTAAGGGTAGGCTTGGTTTGTGTCAAGTATTCCCGTTCTCTTTGCTTGGTGGTTAGTTCAAGCAAGGGCTGAGGTTGCGATTTGGGCCAACAAAACAGAAAAGAGTTTTACTGGAGGCTTCGAGAATCTGTATTCTCTGCTGAGAGCCACAGCAGCCAGCCTTCTCGCCCACCTGCTGGAGCTGATGAAGAGGCATGGAGCACACGTGCCTGTTGACAGCCAGCCCAACCCAAGGAAGAATCTGGCCTTGGGGTGACACCAACACTGGGTGGCAAAGCAGAGGGAGGGAAGAAACCTGGTCTTCAGAATTATTGAGCTGCTGGATAAAACATTTCTGAAGTCTGATCTTCCTGTGAAATGTCCAAGGCTGAGCCAATAAACTTCCTTATTCCTTAAGCCAGTTTTAGTCAGGTATTGATTCTTGTAGCTGGCAGAATGCTACCCACCACAGCCACTGTTTGTGAGGTGCTGTGCCGGAGCTATGGGGCATCCATATAGCATATAACACTAGATGGAAAAGACTTTCCATCTGGTTGGGGACATGAGACAGCAATTACTTACTAAACATGTGTCCTGGAGGAAGGCACCATAACTACAGCGCCTTTAGATAATCAGGAGGGCTTCCTGAAAGAGGTGACTAAGTTGGGCTTTGAGTGATGGGAGTCAGATAGAAAGGGGAGAAAAAGAAGAAATGTGAGCTAAAATTCAACGGTAAAAGGCATTATGCCAGAAACCCAATTCTACGTTTGGTCAATTTCGATCATTAAACCAATGGTGGCCAGCGTGGTCCTGGTCCTTGCCCTCGCGACTTATCGTCTAGGCAGAGGGCTGGAGGATTAAACAACAACATGTAGAGATAAGATGGGAAGTTTGGGAAGTAAATAGAAGCCAGATCATTGAGAGCATGAGAATCCAGGCTAACGGTATAGTAAAGAAAGCGAAACTCCACCAGCACTAACCACCTCTGAGATCTCGAGGGTGCGGGAGCAAGGACAGACGGCTGTGGCTCAGTGGTGGTTTCTACTGTCTGGTGCCTGCTTCCCAATGCCTGTAGTAGCTTCAGCAGAACCAACTGGAAAACATGTGCCTTCATATTTTGGAATAACTTCCCATCAGAAAAATAAATCTCTCCAAGAGGCTGGCATTGACTGTATCCTTCTACGTACTGATTACTGTTATAAAGACCAAGATGTTCATGCTTTGGGGGGAAATCTGGCAAAAATTTTTAAATTTAAAAATTACTGTTTTACCCAGAGTTCCTTTTAAGACAACCAGCTCTTAATATTGCCTGCCTTTGTTCTACTCTTTAATGTCAGTCTCACTGCCCTAATTGGGTTGTAAATTCCCTAAAGGCAGGGCCCAACTTCAAACCAGAATTTCAGAGATGGAAGGAATCCAACCTCTACAGATAAAGAATTCGAGAAGAATCAAAGCCCAGATGTCAAGGGCCAGATTTGTGTTCCCTTCAGCGTATTACATTGCCTCACCTGTCTCCCACAGCATCTGGTACAAGCATCCTCAAAATGGGGGTGATGTTGACCCCCAAGGGGATGAAATTGGTTTGGGGGAGGCAAAAAAAACTCACATGTTGTTATGGTTTGTGGTTTTCCAAAACTCAAGCTTATCCGATAAACTCTTATTCCTCAGGAAGAAATGTAATGTTCTCCTGGAACAGTGGCCTGGTCATTTTTAAAGGTTGAGAAAAGGATCGTTGATCTAGCCCAATGTGGCGTGTAGAGTAGTGCTGGCCCCTCACCGTGCGCCTGCGGAAGATTTCCACCCCAACTGCTAGCACTTGATACCGCCTACTCGCTCCACCAAATGACCTGTTCAAGGTGTCTTGCCAGAGTCCACTCATACAACAAATATTTGTGTGCCTGCTGTGTACACTAAAACCAGGTTATTCTTCCTACAGCAACACTCTTGTGCTGGTCCTAAACTGTTCAAAACCCTCCAGTGGCTTCCTTGATTTTAAAATGAAGTTCCAACTAGTGAGACTGATGTTCAAAGTCCTGTGAAAGCTGACCCGACCTGATCTTGTAGTCCTAGCTCCCCACTGAACCCTCTGCTCTAAGAGGACTCATCACCTATCTTCCAAACACTTCATGATGTTCCATCCTGGAACCTTTCCCTCTTATCACAATCCTTCCAACCTCCAAAGCTGAGAATGGCAAGCCCTACCCCCACCTAACCTTGATACTAATTTTTGTTTAGTTTTACTCTTACACTTTACGCCCCCATGAGCATCGTCCTTTGACATTATATTAAGGAATTCATATGCTCTTTCCAATCCACAGAACGACTGCATCCCTGGGCTGGCCTGCTTAGTGTATTTTGATAAGTAATTTTCACTATGACTACTTGTGTGTTTGTGTAGCCCTTTATTAATTCATTTATTCATCACCTGTGCTGTGAACCAGTCCCCATATGAGATCCTGGGGATATGACAAGGTCCCTGCCCTCTATAAACTCACAATCTAAAGGGAAAGACATTTAAGTTACAATGTTATAAAGACTATCATAGAGGTTTGGTATAATGGTGGGGCTGGGGAGTGACTAGCTCTGATTTCCCACATAGAGAAGAGAGGAAAAACATTCCAGGCAGAGGGAACAGTGCTACAAGGCCCGGAACAACGAAAGCAGGTGGTGTTTTAGAGGAATGGTGAAAGTTGGTGAGGCTGGCGTCTAGACTTTAATGGGCACCCAAATCATCTGGGCTTCTTAAGCTGCAGCCTGATTCAGCAGGTCTGGGGTGGGGCCGAGGTTCTGCATTTCTAGAAAGCTCCCTTGAGTGGCAAGGGCTTACAGGACACTGGCCTAAGAGGAGTAAGGCACTTCCAGGTGTGTATCCTCTTCTGCTTTCCTTCAAAAAAGACATGAACACTATTTGTTTAGAATGAATGGCTTCTATAAGGAAAACAAGGTGGGCTTTGCCTTCTTATTCCATAGGTATAAGTATGTATATATACATATACATACATATATACATGTATGTATATGTATGTGTGTGTGTGTGTGTGTGTGTGTGTGTATACACACACATGTCTGTATGGTCTGGGTTCCGGGACAGATCCAATATTTATTTTTAGCTTTTATATCTATCTCCTGCATCCCACCGGTGACAAGGTGATTGGTCATAGAGGAGGCTCACCCACAGTAATCACATACCTCTCACACCCCCTCAAGACTCCTTCCCAAGCATGTGAGGGACAGCTGCTCCACAGCCCCCATACTACCAGGGGGTGACGGCCATGTGCAATGTTACCTTTAACCTCCCAACAAAGGGTGTCTTGATTTGATTTATACTGAATACAGGAAAGCCTCATTGATTCAGCCTCTACTAACCTGAAATGGATGGTAATTTGGATAGTTAACGTTTACTTCTCAAATCATTTCTTCATAAATAGGACAAAGTTTGATAATACAGTTGTGGTTATAAAGATGAAAACATTTAAACAGATTTCAAGTAAACTTATGCAGCTTTAGAAATATATGTGTGTGTGTGTATATATATATAGAGAGAGAGACACAAAGAGATATTCATCCACTCTTCACAAGTAATTTGTTTATTTCCTAAGAGGCGCTAATAGACAAGACCACTGATCGACTTCCAGGGCTGTAAGGAGACAGCAACAATAATAATAATAGCAAATATTTACTGGGAATTATAAAATGTTTTCTATACTTTTGTAAAAACTTAAAAACAATTTTTAAAAATTATACTATTGTATTGGGACAAAATGCATCCATTACAGGAAGTCCTGGGTCCCCATGTATAAAATGACAGATCTTGAACTCTGCTGTGAAGGCTGTTTTGAGCTAGGGTTGAGAAAAAATTAGAAATGGAAGAACACCCTCCCTCAGGGGGCACTAATGTATTTGAAGAGCATCTAGAAAGACACACTGTGGGGATAGGAAAATCTATTTGCTTATTATAGAAGGTTACAATTGAACTTAATTTGGGGCATATCACTTGGTTTTCCCTCTCTCCCCCAATTTTCAATAAATGTAGTCTAAACACTGCAATTTGAAAAACAGAAGCAAAATGTGAATGTCAAGCTGCATTTACCTAATTGCCAATCTGCTTTCCCCCACAGAGGCATTTTTGTGATATTCCATTAAAATAATCATCAGAATATTTGTGACAAATCTTTGTGAAATAATTTAATGTTTTGAGATTATCACCACAATTGGTTTACCTGTTTATATGTCCAGGTGCACATTAAAATAATCAATCCCTTGCATTTTACAAGTGGATTAACAAGACACTGAAATACATTTAGGTTTAAGTGACATCATTCTGGTAAACGACTAAGGTATTTTAACTTTTAATATAATTGTATTGACTTATTTTATAGAATCGAAGAATCTTTTCTTTCAGATCTATCATTTTTTATAGATGACTTTTCCTTTAGCTATAACATATTCGATTAATTCATGATGGCCTCCAAACTGGTAAATCAAATGCTCCCATCTAGAAAAAAATCAAACATTACTTCAATGCCTGTAAGTCAAAATTATCACTGTCATTAAATGCTAATTTAAAAATATATTCTCTAAAAATTTCTTTACACCTACTTATTGATATTGGGCTTTTTTTAAATAAAAAAATAGTATATCACTAGCTAGTCTATGATAATGTTAATGATCATAGTATTTGATCTTAAAATATTTGATTCAATTAAATGATGCATAAATAATAACATCAGCATTATTTTCAACAGCGAAAGATTGGTTTACAATCATAGAGAATAGAATCATAGAACCACTCACTTCTGTTGAGCTGAGGTCCAAAAGCTGTGATAGACTCACTAGGATCAAGGATCTGATTTAGAAGAATAACTCAAATTATCACAATGGAGGCCCAGGTGGCAGCAGACTGTACATGAATAATAAGAAACCAGGGCAGGAAATCTGAAGAAAGGATTTTGGGAATCCAGTAGGAATGAGAAGTCAGAGCGGTAAAGAATCAGACCCAGGGTGACAAACCAGAGGTAGATCACACCTAATCCAGTGTGAGCACGAGGTCAGAAGCCAAGCAGAAAAACAAAAACCCATGCCAGGGGGCACATAAAGTCCAAAGTCCAGAGCGGAAGCCTGGAGCTCTATAAAAGATGTAAGACAAATGAAGAGACCAGAAAACTTAGTCCACCCTGTAGTTTGGGACCTGTAGGGAGGCTTTCTGGTCATAAAAGGATGGCGATAGAGGGGACTGGATAGCTTCTGAGCCTACACAGAGCCTGACACTAATCATTAGTGGAAAGGGATGTAAACCAAGTCTACATACATAGTACAATGGACACAAAATAAAACAGCTCCACTCACCTGGATGAATTAATGATAATGAGATCTCCCTGTTTGCCAACTTCCAATGATCCATGTGTGTGAGATTTTCCCAGTGCGTAAGCTGCATTGATGGTGGCAGCAGCCAAGGCCTCAGGCATGGACATTCTCATGTTTACACAGGCCAGATGCATGACCATTGGCTAAGGCGGGAAGAGAAAAGAGCTGGAGGAAAGTAACCACATGGCAACTGCTGCATAGGACATTTCTCAACACAGCACACCAAATAAATGGTGGTTAAATGTATAGGTGGAAATAGCTAAATTGACATGGGAAAATTTAAGTTAATACGTAAAAGTTCATATGCTTTAGAAAAGATTCCTTTATTATAGAGATTACCACATATGTATTTAACATTTATTTACGTTTCAAGACCACTTACTGTATAAAATGAAGCTCCCCTCCATGCTTATTTACTAAAACTTCTTTGAGCTTATGCTAGTCTCCAAGAGGGGAAATGGGTTATTGTAAAACCACAATGCGCAGGGCTGAATCAGAAAATCACGCAAGTAGGACTTTTCTATTTTCTCTATGCCTGGAGGCATGCCTGTGGTATTGAAATATCCAATTACACTACTATCTATACCTCTTTTTCTTGTTTCACAGGAAATTATTTTTAGATCATCAATGCATTTTAACAGAAATATTTTTAAATTATTTATATGCTGGGTAGCAGTTTGACACTCTGCTCAGAAAGGCACATTAAAAATAATTACCATTGAAAAGCAATAGGCGTTAGGGTTGAAATCACTGCCCAGAGCAACTATTACCCCTTCATCTAACATCTTCCTGGCTCGAGGTTGCTTCAGTCTAAGGGAGGGAAAAAGAGGTATCAGTCTCCGGAATTGGAGTTTTTGTAGAATAGATGATCAGAATGGAAGAAGACTTAAGTTATATAACCCTTTTGTCTTCTGGAAGAAGAAACAGAAATTCAAGTTTAAGTATTTTTCCTGGTTGTAGTCTACATTATGTCTACTCTTAAAAATAAGACAATAGCAATAATAATAGAAATGTATAAATGTATGTGCATAAAATCATAATGAGAAAAGCACTGAAATACTTCTTTCTTCTTCCTTATAACAGTTACTCAAAGCCTGGCTTTTCAATCCCTAAGGCAGAGTTCTCAACCTTGGCACAGTTCATTTCTTGGGCTGGTTAATTTTTTGTTCTGTGCATTGCAGGTTGTTTAGCAGCATCCCTGGCTTCTATCCACTAGATGTCAGTAGCACCCCTTAGTTGTGATAACCAAAAATGCTTCCAGACATTGACAAATACCCCTGAGGGGCAAGAGCACCCCAAAGTTGATAACCACTGCCCTAAGGCCATAACTGCAGAACCACGCCCTGAAAACCGTGTATCCCAACCACACAGAAAGCACTTTGTCCTAAGAGAATAAACTGTTTCTGGAATTCTGGCCTCCCCAAACACAAACTCTGGCTGCCATGGAAGTGCTACAATGGAAAGAGTCAGAAGATCTCAGCCTCATATTTAGTAGAACTAGAACAATGGCAGCTATAAAAAAAATGTACTAAGTATATTCAATCCATAGAGGGCATACAGCAAAATTCCTGGGGAGATTTTATAAAATACACACCTCCTCTCTCCTCCCACCCCCAGGATTTATGAGGAGCACCTACTCACATCCTCTCAGAAAACAGCTCATGCAGATCATGAATACTGTTAAATAGCCCTAACATCTTATGCATGTTTTTTGAAGTATAAAGCCTATTTCATTATTTTCTAATTATAAAAATAATGTATACTGATTCTTTTTTAATTGGAAAATTCCAAAAACTAAGAAAAAAAGGGGGGGAAAGTGCCCCCTCCTCAATAATCTCACCACTCAAAGTCACTTGGGGTCTAAGCTCCTTCCTCAGGATAATTCATTTATGAACATCACTCCAGAAATGGCATTTTCCATGAGCTAAGTTTTCTTGATCTGCATTTGTAAGGCATTTGTAAGGGCAATGAAATAATACTTGGGGATCTTGGAAGTCTGTGTCTTCATTGCTCGTACTTGCAGTTCTTGTGTGGGGGTGAGAATGACCTCACCTCAGCATGTAGGCCGTGGTGGGAAGAAGGACAGCGGAGCATCCGGCCGTTGCCATGGCAGCAATGCCTTCATCGCTCACTTCTTCCAGGTGACTGATTGCCCGGGCTCCCAGTTCAGCCCCAAGCTAAGCAGAATGTGCAGAGAGAGAAGTCTGATCAATAGCAACAACAAATCAGTAAAGTGCCATCAAATTATCTTTCCTGCAAAAATAAACACCACTCTATGATGAGGATTTCTTGCCAACTACCTCTTGGAAGCATAAGCCCCAAAATGGGTAAAAGTTTGTGATAGACATTCATTTGAAAATTAGATAGTGTGCTACTTCAAAAACTATTCCTAAACACAAATGCTTACTGATATTCTTCAGACATTTGCTAAAAAAAGAAAATGTTATGACTTATCGATCAGAATAAAACTTTGAGTAATATTGGTAATAATATCTATTAGAGCATCATCAAATCACAATAAAGAAAGGTATCTTGGAATGCCATTGCTCTCAGTGAAAACAGGTCAGTTAAGAAAACAAACTTTTAAAATGTGAAATCCTATGTATAATTTGAGAATACTACTTGAGCTTGATTTCTCTCCAGATGGAAAGTTAGGGCTAGATTGTTAGAAGAAAACCAAGAGGAGGCAATGCTATGATGATCATGAAATGATGCATTAAAGTGGATTTCTTCTGAGCTTGAAAAAATTTCATACACACACACACACACACACACACACACACACACAGCCCCAAGCTGAAGGGTAATATGTTAAGGACACATACTCCAAGGAAAGGAGAGTAGACAATACTTCCAAAAGAGCTGGCCCCTCATCAGCAGCTGGCTCAGGTCTAAGAGCAGTTTTGGACTGGGCTCCGGGGAGCCCTGCATCCACAGGAGAGACTAGGCTCCCCCAAGGGAGTTCCTTTCTGACCTTGGAATCACCCTCACTTTTCCAAACTTGATTTGCTCATCCCGGGCATTGACCTCTATTGATTTAGTTCACCACTCTCTACCACCAAAAGCCTCTTGTTGATCATCCAGTTCACATTCATTTAACAAACATTCAACAAATATTTACCTACTGAAGGCCATCGGTATGCCAGGCGCTGTGCTAACCTCCAGGGATAGGGCTGTGTAAGACATGGGTGCAAGCCTCACATGTTTCCCGTCCAGTAGGAATTATAGAGGTAATTTTAACCCAGTGGGATAAGTACAGGGAGGTGCTATAAGCCACTCTTGGAGAGCTTTTGGAAGGACCCCAAAAAAGCCATAGCTAAAATGAAACAGGAAATGCGTTAGAGTTAGCCAGACGGGGAGTGTTCAAGTTAGAGAAACAGCATGTGCAGAGGTATGGGGTATTCAATGTACTGAAAGTAGTTTATTGTGGCTGGTTCATGGTGGACAGGGTGGGGGAGGTGAAAAAGGAGAGGAGAGAGGGGAAAATAGAGAGGTAAGCAAGGGCAGGATCCTAGCAAGCCTACATGTATGGAGTTTGGAATTTGTCCTATGAGCAACAGTAAGCTTTTAAGTGGTTTTAAGCAATGGAGAGAAAGGATAAGAAGCACCGGGGGATGGATTCAAGGAACAGATTAAAGTGGAGGCAAGCACAGTTACAGGAATCCAAGTCAGAGCTGATGGTGGTTGGAACCAGACAGTGGAGTGAAGAGATGTGGATCTAGAGACACTTAGGAGGAGAATTGGGAGGATTTGCTGGTTGGGTGAAATGTGGTTGGGGAAGGGGAGGGAGGAGTCAAATGATGTTGGGTTTTTGACTTACGACGAAGGCAATAGATAGAGAATGTCATTCACGGGGGCAGGAAACACGGGACATAATTTGGAAGTGATATTAAGAGATCAAGCAGGACATGCTGTGCTTGAGACACGTGTAGGCTATGTACATCTATATTTATGCCCCCAGGATAGTTGTTTACTAGATGTCTCCCCAGGGCTTAAAGGAGAAACATCTAGACTCACTTCTGCAGGATTTTGTCTGTCTTATTCACTGATGAATTCTCAGTGCCTGGCACACAGTAGACACTCAAATATTTGTTGAAAGCATGAATAAATGAATCTGAACAAGACATAGATTTGAAAACCATGCCCTCTATGTGTTCTTGTGGTTATTAATGGCACTAAAATTCATCTGGATGATGTCACAGAAAGACTCTAGAAGCTGCATGTGCAATTAACAGTCTGCTACATAGTATGGCTTTGTGTACCAACCAAAATAGGCTGAGAATTCAGTAAATGAGATCACAAAGGTACTTGTTTTTCTACTAACATATCGGCAGTTGACAAAAATGTAAATGACCAGCAAAAAACTACATTTCTAATAGAGGTCAGGGATTCCAAGGCTCACCAGACCAGTCTTTACATTGTTCAAACAAATTTCCCCACTCTCCATCTTTTCAGCAGGCCACTCCTGTCTTTGAACAAACTAAGTAAGTTTTCCATAGCATGAGTGTTGACAATGGAAAAGCAACGGTCAAGCATACCTCAGCAGCCTTCATTGGGTGGAGTTCATCCCCATGGAAGTTAATCTGTAACCCTATATCTTTTCCAGCTTGAAGAATCCTTCTGGTGGAGTCAAGATCAAAGACACCCTTCTCACAGAACACATCTATGTTGTCAACGTGAATTTGCCCATTTCTGCCAAGTTCCTTCAGCTTTGGCAGATGGTTGTTGATGATGTCAGCAGCAGCTTCAGCAGCAGTTTTTCCTCTGAAGAAAATGAGATTACCATGGGCAATTTTTTTTTTTTTTTTTAATGGAGAAGGGGTTTTCGGTGTTTGGAGAACCTGAGAAACTATAGGTAAATGACCTCAAACTTCAGAAAGGTAGAGAAATCATCAAAGCTGTAGCTCAGGATTCTTAACAATTGGAACTTGCCCACCTAGCAGAGATACTGACAAGACTTCTGGATGTACTGACCCTGTAAACAGAGACTCAAATGGCTCATCCGTTCTGGCACACTGGTATTGCCTTAGGGAATGCCAGTAAGGTCTCTGGCTGAAAAAATGAGTCTGCTTGTCAAGGACACCTAGAGGGCATCTGGAGGCTTCCTGACAACCCAAGTGCAGGCCCCTTACCTGGGCCTGAGCTATCACCCTGTCTTTTTCTTCTTCCATACTGTTTCTAGAAGAATCTGCCTAAGGTTTCCTGTCTCACCATTTGGGGACATGGGTGAAGAGGATAGTAGGAGGCCCGAAATTCTAACATTCTGGGGTAGTTATATATTAGAAGGGGCTGGGTTTTTGAAGTCAGATATACACAGAGCTATACCACTTGCTGGCTACGTAACTTTTTGGACACGTTATTTAAATGTAATTTGGCATACTCTGAGCTTCAGTCTTTGTCATTGGGGATCAAGATGCAGATCTCAGAGGCTCATTGGCAGATGGAGAAAATTTCTGTAAAACTTCAGCCGTGTATTTGGCACATAGAAGAAGCATCTCATTCAACAACAACCATTTGGGTGGGTAGATAGAGATGGATTATGAGGAGACAGGCACTTACATACATTGTTTCTAATTCCAAAGACAACCATAGAGAATAGGATGTCATTTAGCTGTTTTACAGATGAGTAATTCATGTCCAAAAAGTTAAGTGATGCTCTCAGAATCACCCAGCTGAAAATAGCTAAGCTGGGTTAAACCCAGGTATTGCTCCAAAGCCTGAGAGTTTTCTACCATGTCACACTGTTTTCCTATGGAAACAAACAAACAAACAAACAAAAAACAAACTACCCCGTATTCCATTTGAAAAACAAAATCTGCTTTCTTTAGACAAGATGTCCAAAAAGTTTTAGTGCCATTTCAGAAGTATAAATGCTAAAAACATACAATAAACATCATTGGAAATATTAATGTTTCTTTTCTATTTAATTAGTTTTGTGATTTTTAATACATTTTCATGTTGTTTTAGCTCCTCTGAAGATGAACACAAAATTACCATTAAAATATTATTTTTCAAAGTTCACAAAACTGAATACATTATCAAAATATGTAAATTATTTTTCAAATAATTTTTGTAAGCCTGTAGCATTTATATATCTAGGTTATCAAAGTTGAAAACTGCACTAAAACTTTGGAAAAGCCCTGTGAATTTTCACATCCTGGATTTCTTTGAGAACTTTTAGTTTCAGAACTGCGGACATTCCAGTCTAGAAATTCCAGGACAGGTACGATGCAGATGCAAAAGGGGACAGAATTCTCTACAGTAAAATCATATAGGAGAAACTTTTTAGATAAAGGAGAAAGCTATAAAACACAACAATGAAACAAAAGTGGTTGTGGTTAAACAAGCAAATATGAACAAAAATAAAACTGTTCTGAGTCCTCTTGACTTGGAGATTTGCTCTATCTCTTACAGGGTGTTACTCTCAAACTCTAATGTGCTTCTATGCTAACCGTCATAAGGAAACCACTTAGATTAATAGCTGTCATTTTAAAAGGACCTATAAGGAGACATTTCTCTTTGTTAACCAAAAGCGTCTTGACCATCTCCTCCTTCCTTCATCATTAAGGGACTCGCAAACTGATGGGTCTAGTGGGGATTGCCTTCCTAAAACCATGTGTGTGAGGTGACTGACCATTAGAATCAGAACCCTTTTCCAAAGGCCTCTACTGTTCTCTCTGCGAGAACTAAAGTGCCGAGGCATCTCCACCCTCTGGAGACTGTAGCCCCCCTCTTAGGCGGCACATGGCCCCTTCTTCGTTCCCAATGCCCGAGTTAAACCCCGGCCTCCTGTGCTGAGGTTACTTTGGCACCGAGTGAGCCCCGCAGTAAGTGGCCGAGATGCCGACGTCCAGCTCCCGCCGGGCGCGCTCAATCACACGCAGCATCTTGAGCTCGGTCTCCAGGTTGAGGCCATATCCGCTCTTGCACTCCACCAGCGTGGTCCCCGCCCTCTTCATGCACTGCAGCCGCTGCTGGAAGGAGCTGAACAGCTCCTCCTCCGAGGCTTGGCGCGTGCGCTCCACCGTGAAGTTGATCCCTCCTCCAGCCTGGTGAATATCCATGTATGTGGCTCCTGCCAACTGAACACAGCTCACCCTGAGTCCCCGGCAAATGCGCAGAGGCTGCGGGCAGGTCTACAGCCTACCCGCAGGGGTGCTACTCAAAATCATTCACAATCGATATGTCAGGTACCAGCCAATCAGAAAGGATGCCGAGGCACACAGTCCTAAAAACTGCTACTCTACCCGGTAGTGGGGAGTTGGGGTGGGGTGGGGCCCAGGAAGGGACTGGGGTGGCAGAAATGGGAGATGTGGTGGGGACTTCAGGTCTCAGGGCAGCAGCAATTTACCACCACAGAAGTATTTCAGTATTTTAACAACCCAATACACCCCAGTGTGTACCAGTTAAGTCTCCCCCTGTCCCCCAGTACCTGTGAGAAAACAAAGCTTAGGACATTCGGGAGTTCCACTGCAGTTATTCACATCTCTACTAAAGGGGAGGAGGAGTGTTCTTTTTCTCAGTATTTGGCCCCTAGACTTTGGGGCCTGGCCTCTGTCATTCAAGCAAATAAAGAGGCTCTTTCTGGGATCCCACTGGGCTCTTGTTACTGGGGCAGCAAGGAGAGTGGGGCAAACACAGTGCACCGGCCTGGGGGGCTCCCTGCCAGTTTTCATCTGGGTTCTGCCATGTTAGCTGGTGAATTCACTCAACACCCTTCCTTCTGTGGACCTCACTTTCTGCAGCTACATAAAGAGAGAACTGGACTGCAAATCTCTATGGTTGCTTTTTGGCTCTGAAAATCTGTGATTTAATAAAGAAGTCTTAAAAACAGCTCCAGTTTGTTGAGAAAGGTACACAATATCGGAAGAAATTTTTTCTTTTTATGAAATAATCCAATTTAGCTGTTGGGATATACACTTTTAAAGAAACAATGTAAAGAAAAGGTATGGAGGAAATTCAAGTGCATATTACTATGTGGAAAAAAGCCAATCTGAAAAAGGCTACATACTATATGATTCCAACTATATGACATTCTGGAAAACACAAAACTATGGAGATGCTAAAAAGATCAGTGATTGTCAGGGGTTGGGAAAGAAAGGGATGAATAGGCAGAGCACAGAGGATTTTTAGGGCAGTGAAATTACTCTGTACGATACTGCAATGGTGGGTACATGTCCTTATACATTCGTCCACACCCACAGAATGTACAACACCAAGAGTGAACGGTGACGTAAGCTATGGACTCTGAGAGAGAATGATGTGTCTGTGTAACAAATGTACCATATCCATTGTTACAAATGTACCACTCTGGTGGGGGCTGCTGAAAATAGGGGGACTGGGGGTGGGAGCAGTCGCATATGAGATGCCGCTATAGCTTCTGCTCAGTTTTGCTGTGAACCTAAAACTGCTCTAAGAAATAAAGTCTACTAAAAAAAGATAAATAATGTGAAAATGGCTCCAACCAGGGATTTGAGGGTTAACTATGACTAGTTAATGATGGATATAGACTACATTTTATGTTTCTTAATTAGTGTCATTTTTCTGAAAAATTTTTGTGATTAGTAATATATTTTTCCAAGTTTGACACCAATGAACGGTGATTTTCAAACTATTTCTTGGGGCACCTTCAAAGGCCACCAAGGTGGTGGCGTGGAATGGGGAAAGGGAAAGAGAGGAGAAATTAGTGAGCAAGGCAGCTCAGTTCTAGTAAAAGGAGAAATTTTCATTTAAAATTTTTTGAAAACTATATTATACTTAAAATGATTGCTAGCCTTGTGCATAGTGTAAAGATTTGGGACAGTTATAAATTAGTTTTGTTAGAATTTATTTTCCATAGTCAAGGCCGGTAAAAATATCCATTAAAAAGACATGTAGGCACATGTTGCAAAGCCTGAGAGCCTACAAATTCTTTAGAAAAAGACTTGTCTATGTCTGTGCTTCTTTTTGATTTGCCATCATTCACTGCAGTTACCTTCATTGCAAACTCGTGAACTCTGTCACCAGCCCATACTGGATGTGTGTGTGCATCCACCAAACCTGTAATCAATAAATCAAATCATTTTCAAAGTTAAGTACTAGAAAGCCCTTAGATAGCAGGCAGACTATACCATCTTGCTCTTGGGAAACCATGATGGTAGTCAGCCATATTGGAGGGAGGAGGGAGGGAGAATTTGTCTCTATGGTTCTTCCCTCAACACAGAGAAAACAAGAGGACTCTCTGCATAGTTAGTCTAGAAGGCTCTAATGGAGGAGGGTGACTCAACCTGATGAAAATAGTCCTTAAAAAATACAGCTCCTTTTGCCCATTAAGTTCACGTTCACCAAGCAAATTTTTTAAAACAGGATGTCAAATCTATTAGTTGAACAAAACCAAGGACTATACCACCAAGGAATAATCTGGGTGTGAAAATAGAATCATACAATCCCTACCTTCAACCTTAAGAAGGAAAAATATGAATCAGAAAGATGAACATTTTTTCAAGAAAGAAATATATTCTAATTAAAGAGAAACTATAAAGCAATCACTTGGAACTTTTGTTTATCCAGGTACAACTCAGTAAAGTGTGTCCTTCCAGAATATTCAAAATTCCTGATGGATCAAATGGCACATTAGTGGTTCTGGTTGGAATAAAATCAAAAGTCCCTACTCAGATTGCTTTTTAGTATATTCTGCTTATGTTTCTCATAAGGTTTCACCCTGACTTTGTCTTCTAACTCCCAAGAGCCAGAAGGTAGAAGCTCTGTTAGATATACACAGTACACCCTTTAAAAATAGAAATCTTAGCTTTTATTTCCATAGAACTCAAAATTTGTGAAACTTGTTTCACATTACATGAAGCCATATCATGTAATATCAAAACATTGACAGCAGGGCCGGCCCGGTGGCTCAGGTGGTTGGAGCTCCGTGCTCCTAACTCCGAAGGCTGCCGGTTTGATTCCCACATGGGCCAGTGGGCTCTCAACCACAAGGTTGCTGGTTCGACCCCCTCAAGGGATGGTGGGCTGCGCCCCCTGCAACTGGACCTGGAGCTGAGCTGCGCCCTCCACAACTAAGACTGAAAGGACAACAACTTGAAGCTGAACGGCACCCTCCACAACTAAGATTGAAAGGACAATAACTTGACTTGGAAAAAAGTCCTGGAAGTACACACTGTTCCCCAATTTAAAAAAAAAAGAAGAAAGAAAAAAAAACATTAACAGCATGAGATGATAGTAGGTAAACTGATTCTGTTGTCAATCACTCAAGATACCAATCAGCTTGCCTATTTGCCTCCCCTATGCAACGGATTAAGAAAATTCTTCCAAAAGTTTTTGAACCTAAACACAATACAGCTGGTCTCTCTGCATCCTGTGAGTGGGAAGAAGTGGAATGAATGGGTTTGATTCCCAGCTTGCCCCTTACCTATTTAGCAATCTTGGGTAAGATATTTCACCCCTAACCTTCAGTGTTCTAATCTGCAACATACTGTTAATGATACTTACCTTACAGGGCAGTTATAAGGATTCAATATGAAAACATGTTTGTAAAGCAGCTAGACATTTAATAGTAGAAATTCAATAAATGGTAGCTATTATTATATTTTAATATCATTGTGACACCCCATTTAAAACAATCTACTACTCTTCCTCTTTGCATCACTAAAACTGCTTTCAGGGTTTTACTGAAAAGAGGTTAATACCTGGCAAGATGCATTTCCCAGAACAGTCAATTCTTTCTTCAAACGTTTCTTTAGAAAACTGTTTTTGAATAGTATCAGCAGGACCAATGGCTTTTATAAACCCATCCCTGAAGAAAAATCAAGAAATAATTAGTAAAGTTTGGGGAAACATTGTGAGAAATCTGACTAATGACTTAAAATGTCATTGATGTGTTTTGGTGTCAGTCAACATTTATTATATTTTCTTCTTGAAGTTGTCTTTGAAAAAGTGACTCTAGCCATATGCAAGGCAAAAAGTCAAATCGTGTGTAGCAAAGAATGCTAATTGTTCCCCAAGATCATTGTTCCTTTCCCCACAGTGCTAGATTCCTAAATTTTAGCTGTACACAGGACCACCCAGAATAAAGACTACATTTCCCAGTCTCCCATTACCAGGTGTAGCCATGTGAGTAAGGTCTAGCCAATAGGATTGTTTTCGCTGACTATCTCCTGGCTGGAATGTAGACACCATGAGGAGAGACAGAGCAGCCATCTTGGATGATGGAGTGACTGGAGAAGGAGGGTTATGCACAGCAGTGCAAGATAGTAGGGGCCTGGCTCCTGGGGACTCCATAGAGTATGGCCATCAACTAGGCCTGGATTCCTACCTCTGTGCAATTCCGTTAATTGATTTTAACACATTTTTTACAGTAATAGTGGGAATGTTTATATTGCTTTGTTTTGTTTTAAAAACAAACACACACAAAGTCCCTAAAAGCTGGACTCTTACACAACCCTAAGCAGCCTCAGATAAGGGGTGAGACTGACTGATCTTGTGCAATCGCAGTGCCATGGGGCTCCCAGATTCAAATCGGCATCCAATACCCACTCCCACTCCAGGCCCTCCCTCCCACACTTTGGCTCTTGTTTTATTCACATCTGGCAATAAGCTCAGAAGTTGAAATGAAAATAATTGAAAATGTCCTTTTTCTAGTGGCCGAAGCTTAATTTCCTATCAACCAAAGCTATCACCATCTAAATGTCTTCCTTGGTTCTCAAGCTTTAGTGGGTCGGCGAGGTATTTTGTAAAAATTCCGGTCTCAGAACTCCACCCACAGAGACGCTGAGTCAAAAGATCTGGGGATGGGGGCATATGTGGAAATCTGTCTTAAAAAAAAGTCTCAGGCCATCCGACGCGGGTGGTCCCCTGGCAGCACTTCGAGAAGCATTGGAGAAAACACCAGCCCCTTCTGACTGTTGGACAATGATACTTTATCAACAGAAGTGCGATCCTGATGTGTCCCAGTGGCATGTACAGCTTGAGTGCGTTTTTCCACCAAATGACAGCCAACCCGAAGCAGTCAAACATGTTAGCAACAGGTGCCTAAAAGGCAGGCCTGCCAATGTCTCCCTGGGTGCGAGAAAGCTTTCACCCGGTTTCCTTCCACAGCGCCCAAGTGAGAAAAAGAGCGACAAGCCGGGCGGGCCCTGGCTTACGGGTCCTCCCAGCCCGCGGCCTGGGCGCCGGTAGCCCCCCTGCGCCCACGGCCACTTACGTGCCCACCACCAGGCTGGCGCCCTCCAGCACCGCCAGGCTGTGCAACGCGTCCCCCGCCAGGAAGCGCTCGCCGTGGGTGCAAACCAGCACGACTTGCTGCGCGTTCTCCAGCAGGAGGCGGTGGTCGCCCGCCATGTCGCCTTGCGCCACGGGTCGCACCGGATTGGGGCCGCAGGCGGGACGGCAGAAGAGGGTGCAGGCACGCAGGTGGCACCGCCTGGACAGGAGGGTGGAGCAGGGGCGGGAGCTCGCAGCGGCGGCCCTTCCAACCCCTGGAGGAATGAGCTCCTCCCCCCAACCATAGCAATGACAGTAACAGTACCTTACCAACAACGACAATATTGATTAGTAATCACTGTGAAAACGGAATCTCCTCTTTTTTGGTCGCCTTGTTACGTTCTGGGTAAATGTGGTAGAGATTATTGTCCCTACTTTACAGATAAGGAAACTGAAGCTCTGTCACCTGCAGAGGTAAAGGTGTGCGACGGTCACGTGGCCAGACGGTAGGGGTCATCCTGGGCCAGGGTCCCTAATGGGGGAAGTGTGGGAGAAACCTGGTAGAGCCAAGTGAGGGCATCTGGGACAGAGCCCAGCGAAGGGACCCAGCGAGGAGAAACCTCTGCCCAGGGGACTGGGCGGCAGCCTGGGACGCGGAGGGCCGCCTGCTGAAGGAACCTGGGGTAGAGGGAGGGGGATGCGGTGGGGGCGTTGCTCCTGAGTCCGCGCGGCCACCAAGCAGATTGGCGGGTGCCGAGCACTTTTCGGTTGACCAGCTCCGCTCCGGGATCCCCTACCAGACGATCCCCGAGATGAAGGGGGACCGGGGTGGGGGATGATAGAGCCGAGACTGGAGAATCGATCGGCCCCTCCGCCTATCTTTCCCCTAACGCCTGTCGTGAATGATTGGTTGAAAGGGCTCCTAGATCCAAACTCGCTGAGGTAAAACTGGTTCCAACTCTGTGTCCCCCACACCCTCAACTGTATCTGGTGGGGCAGTGGGGCTTACCTTCAATTTGCATCCAAAGTAGGAGACAGAATCAACTTTGTTTAAAGAAGATAGTCTATAATTCTCACCTACATCTCTTCCCGCCTATCAATTGCTGTGAAAACTGGCAGGGTTTTGCTTGGAGTTTCTTAATTATTTCATTTTGTCTACATACATTTAGTAGAAGCTTTGTTTTAGGCCTGTGGAACATACAGACAGGAAGGGCATTTTCCCTGCCCAGCACAGACTACAATCAAAAGGAAGACACTTTATGGATATGAATAACACACCATAATAAGCAGGCTGGGGCCTGTAAAACCATAAAATACAAAAGTAAGTCAATTGAGTGTCATTTTAAAGCCATTTTTAAAAAAGAACAGAAAGCAAAAACTCCTTTAGATGAACAAAAATAACAATATATTTTTAGTTTCTTATTGTGGCTGTAAAAGAGAGAGAGACCAGTCAGGTAGGAAAGAGAGGAAAGAAGAATATTGGAAAAGAATTCAATAGACAATGTAAGTACAAGAGACCCACAAGGAAAAACAAAAATCCATAGATTACAATCACAAGAAAGGTATAATATGTAGAGAGAAATAATATAGAAAGAAGTAGAAATAGTGGAAAATAGAAACACAAACACTAATTCATAAATACTAAAGTTTTATATGACAAAATTTCTACTAAAAACTGTTACATTTTACAATTATATTTGCAAACTATCCAATTATAAAGGATGGTGTGAAATGATAGGAAAACAGAAGACTTTGGGGTTCAGTATACTTGTCTTAATCCTATTTCTGTTACTTATGAGCTGTTTGACCTTAGGAAATTAATTTCCCTGAGGCTCAGTTTTCTCATCCATATCATGGGGATAATTGTCTTCTACTTTAGGGACTTGTTTGGGCTTTAAATAAGATGAAATGTAAATCATTTAGCCCAGTGCCTAGCTCTAATAAGTCACAGCTATTATTATTATTACTACCACTACGATTAGTTTATTTTAATCCTGTTATTTGTCTTGCTGGTCAATTAAGTTAGATTTCAGCCAATAGTACTAGGTCCCCTCCTGACTTCACAGAATGTGCCATGTACTTAAAGCTTCTAAGCTCTTGGCAAGTCTAAAAGAAATTGTACTTTTATAATATGGGGATTTATATCTGTGGGTGAACTGAGTGCATTCAATTACAGTCCAGATAAACAACATTGCCTGAAAAGCCCCTGCAAACAAGAGGTTTGCAGAGCAAGAAGGATGAGAGTGGACTTCTCTCCTCCTTGGTCATGGTTAAATAGAGCGGTAAGGACCACACATTTTTTTCCTTCGTAATAACCAACATCCCTATAGCTCTTCTTAGTTTACAAAGTACTTTTCACATCATCTGACTTGGATTGGCTGACTTCTTTTCCCCTACTTTTCCTTCCACTTGACCTCCAGTTATGTTTTGTTTTGTTTTTTTAAGTTTGCAAAAGTGGCAGTCAGAAATGTCAACAGAAAAGTCCACACAAAATTGCTAGCTTGACGCCAGCAGTGCCTTAAAGGCTAAGCTGAAGGTTATTTCCTCATCATTATGCTCTGCTTCTGACCTAATCAAAAAGGCAGTCATCGGGACAGGCCAAGGACCTAGGGGTTCCTGGCTCACAGGTAAACAAAATAATTGCTAACTCTGGTCTCTACACACCATCCAAGGACACAGTTCACAACCCTTTCTCCTAGTATTAGTCCAAGTGGGTGGGAAGGAAGTGGGAAAACATTGAAAGGCATTGGGTCTGAGAGAATCTGTGTAAATCTTCATTTGCGTATGAGAGATAAAGCTCTTTATAGTGTTGAGAGAATTTAGAAATCAATTTTTGTTGAGTTTGTAGAGAGAATTGTTGAGAAATTCACACACAAACTTCTTTCAATAATATCTGGCAGATAATGTTAATTTTATTTTGAGTTGGTCCAGGGCTTTAGGTTTGGGCGTTATAAACCTCCATTCCTCTTTCTCCACTTCTGCAAAGCTTGGGATCTTAAGAATCTGCACTAAGGTGGGTCAGGTTCCCCAAATTTGCACTGACATTGCTGGTAGATTCCTCTCAAGTGACTTGGTTTCAAGAACTTTAATTCAGGGTTTCTTACGAAAACTAGCTGTCAGTTTATTTTCCAATGCTGGTAGTTATTCATGAGACAAAGTGGTCTAGAAAGAGGACAACTCTGGATATGTACTTTGAGGAAAGTATAAGCAATTATTTAGTTCCCTGTCACCCTACTGTGAGTAGGCACTTTGCACATATTATCTGTGTTTGAAGATTGCAACAAGCCAAGAAGAAAGGTATGAGATTCATACTTGGTAGAAGACCCTAAGGTACTGAATTTAATTGGATAGGCCTAAAAGACAGAGCTGATAAGAGTCAGAAGCAAATTCAAACCTGCCTGCTCCCAAAGGCCAGGTCTTTCCACAGGGCCTTCATGCCACTTCTGTGATGATACATATCAAAGGACCTGACCCAGTGACCACATATAATTGCATAATGTTAGAGGAATGCAAGAATTAAATAAATCAACCAGCATGGTGTTCACTTGGAAGAACAGCATATTTTATACCCATGTCCCTTAGATTAGCTAATAGATATCTCAAACTTAACATGTTCCAAACTGAAGCTTTGATCTTCCCAACTGCTCCTTCCCCCACAGCCTTCTCTGTCTCCGCTCATAGCAACTCCATCCTTTCTTTCCTGAGCTCTTTATCTCATACCACACATCCAAACCATCAGTCAATTCTTATCAGTCAATATATACTTTTCAAATATATCTGGAATCTGACCACCTCTCACCATTGCACGATTATCCCGCGACCACATTATCTCTCACCTCCTAATGGCTGTGGGGTTCCAACAGGTCTCCTTATTCAACCCTCATTCTCCTTCGATAGTGTCTTCTGAGCTCAGCAGTCAGAGTGACTCATTTCGTGATTCCCATTCCACTGAGAAAATGACCTCCAGAGCCCTTGTTATCTCTTTGTCCTCATCTGTCACTCTTCCCTTCATTCACTGTGCTGAAGTGCCACTGGTGCCCTTGCTGTTCTTCAAACACGACAGGTACCTACGCTCCTTAGAATGCTTTCTCCGTGGGTTACACTCATGTGGCACTTGTTGTGCACCTGATGCTGTCCAAAGGCGGGCCATGTGTTAACTCACCTAACAATCCCACGATGTAGGCGCTATTCTTATCCTCCCTTTAGAAAGATGGGGAAATTGAAGTGTGAGGATTAAAAAGCACAATGACAGCCTATGTTCTTAATCACTAGCCTATGCTATGTTTAAAAACGAAGGCTTGCAATCACACACCACCATTTTTGAATCCCTGATTTTTCTGAGCTCTATGTTTTTCATGTCAGAAGTTGGATGTGACCATGTAGTTTAGATGTGAATTTGCAGGCATTTGCTATACAATCCAACAACATTTTCCCTCTCTTGGTATAAAGCCTTTACTTAGTCATCATGCAATTTTTATTTTGCATAACAAAGACATTTACTAGCTTTGACATTTTTTTCCTGGTTGGTATATCATCTTGGTTTAGTTCAGAGACCTTTATAATCCCTTCCTAAGAATAGCTGGTTCTCACCTTCTCTGTGTTCTCCCCCAACCCTTCATTAATCAGTAGGGGGGTTAATATAGAAGTAGAGAAGCATAACAACTTCTAGAGACTATTTATTCCATTTACGTGTTCTGTGAATTACTGGAGAGATGAAATAAGAGCAGATATCTGCTAGTAGCAGTTGGCGTAGGGGAGCAGGAACGTGCAGCATTTCTGTGAGTAAAAAAGTGCCAGAACCCATAATAAAGATGTTTACTGCAGATAGACTTTCAGGATAAAGGGAATGGGAGTGGGGATGGGGAAGGGAGTGAATTCAGATAGACAGAAAGATTGAAGGACCAGAAGTATGACAAGAAAGAGGAGAGCAGAACCTTAGGGGTGGGGATAATTACAAAGTGGAAACTTAAGAAAATTTCCTACAAATCTTTATGTTGTGTCATTGGAATTAACCCCTGGTCATTTGCAAAAGTTGCATAAATTCACAGACTCAACCTGAAATGAGGAGAGCAAAGAAGTAAGTTTCTTCAAGAAGAAAGATGCCAGCATAGAAGATGCCAGGATACACAACTGCACCTAACTTTAGGTTAGCTTTTTCCTATATAGGAAAGGGTAGGTAAATTTCCTTACAGCAGGAGATGTGATGTATAGACTGAGGTCATTTGATTGACATATGTTGGTTATATAACTAGTTTCTTTCTGTGCATGCTCTTACCCAGAATGCATATAGAAAAACCCAAGGTGGGGGGAGCCTTAATTTTCATTTTATTTTAATTTTATTATAATGAGGCTAGAGTTCAACTAATGGACAGGTTTTAACAGTTTGCGCAGGCGTCAAAACCAGATTACTCCAGCTAGGGTCTTATCTCCTTTTTTTAGGAGGGTTTGGACATTTTTTATTTATTTCTAGGAGACGAGCCTGGGTGGTTCCTGGGGAGGGGATGCAGGCCTGGGCAGGCCCCCTTCAGGTTCACTTTTATGGACGCTTTTCTGCCTCATCACTTTATGTATCAACCCAACAGATTGTCATCAATTTTTCATCAACCTTATTCTTTCCTACCTGTCAGAATGAACCTAATCCCTGTGAAAGAAATCTTCAGTAATCTGAAAGACTATAATATCAATGCTGTAGGTTTTTATTAATTTTTTTCTCTTTTATAAGCTTTAGTATAATTGATTTTCTCCTTTTCATCTTTATAATTACTGCAAGTAAAATCGCATACTAATTAGTAAATATTAGCATATAATAGCAACCGCTTACTGAGTTCTGTCTGTATGTGAGGCACCCTGCTTAGTTGTTTACATACATTGCCTCACTTGAATCCTCATGAAAGCCTTAAGAAATGGGACTATTATTCCTATTTTATGGAATAGGAATCTGAGGCTCAGAGATACTAAGCAATTAAAATGTAATCTCCATTAAGACAATGGTTTTTGTCCTTTGTGTGTGTCTTATTTTTTAATTGCCCTGTCTCCATCACTACACCAGTACCTGGCACATAGTAGGTACTCAATAAATATTTGTTGAATGTTAAATGAGCTTGCTCACACATCTGTAAATGCCAAACCAACAGGCTTGTCCACTGCAAAGTCTGCGTTCTTAGTCACCGGCTACCGTGTTTCTGGGACACTTAGCGCTTAAACATGGCTCTTTGTGTTACTGAGGCATAAACTGAAATGGGCAGCCCGAAATCGAATGTTTTATCCCATTGCTCCTGCGGTGGGCACACCTTTTTATATAAACTCCTGAATATTCCATTCCCCCACCCCAAAATGAAAATACCATTGCCACTTTTTTTCATTGTAAAAATCAGACAAATTTGTTTTCAACAAATTTGTATATGAATTATACAAAAAAGTATAAAAATTCAAGACAAGGAAGGATTAGGGTGAGGCAAGTAAGGCACTTGCCTTGTGTGCAAAATGTAACGGGGAGACAAAAACTCAGGAATCAAAATAAAATTTCAATTCGCTATTTAAAAAAATAAAAATTAATGTGAAAAATCCATAATGAACAACACATCACAATTTTAAATAAAAACAAGATCTGTGGTCTGGGACAAGAGTGTGGCAATGAGACACTCACTCTGGATCATATAAGTGCTGAGTCAGATCCTATCTATATTTAAAATTTTGATATTTCACTTTTTTCTTGAATTTGGAAAAAAACTTTTAATTGTATTAACATGTTATTTGTGTTTTTCAGGGCACTTCCTTGAATTTCGCAGCTAAGGTGAGTGACTCACTCACCTAACCCTAATCCCAAATCTGATAAAAAGTAAAGGAGAGATTGCTCTAAATCAGAGACAACCATTATTAATGTTTGGTGAACAATTTTTCAAATGCCTCTCTGATTTGGCATGTTTTTTTTCTTTTTTTATGCACACTATTCCTTTTTAAAATATTTTGGTTTTTAGTTATATAGTAAAAAAGGTAAATAGTGACTACAACATAGTTTTAAGGGGCCACATGGCAATTCATTTTATGGGTATACCATAGTTATTTAATTAACTCTCTATTTATTAAATAACTCTGCAACCAACATTATTGTACATACATTTTGCCCACTGATCTGATTATTTTCTTGAGAGAAGTTCCTGGAAGTGGAAATGTTGGGTCAAAGACTTTGTGTGCACACTGCTTTTATAATAAATTAACAGCAATAAAGCCTATTTGGGAGTCACTGGCGGTTGAATTTAATGGCTTTGTGCAATGCTCACAGAAAAATTTTAAATGTATTTTCTTTTCTTTGGACAGGGTCAGGAGACAAAATGTCACCACGTTTTTCACCGATACCATTGACTTCTGAAGGTAAAGAAGATCAATCAATGAGTTCTTACTTTGTGCCTAGCATGGTCATACTCTACAGTAGGTTGGGAGAGTAAGAAAAGAAGAATACTATGTAATAAGCATCAGACATGGTCTCTCTATGGAAAGAGTTTATAAATCACCCACTGAGAAGGTTCTCGTCTACTTTTTAGTTCTCAAAAGTCTTCAAATTAGAGGAGCATTAAATTGTCATATTTAGCTAGATACTAGAATCTTTTGAGACGTAAAACAACTCAAAATAAAAAAAGATTTAAGGTTGGACTAATACTTTCTCCATTGATAGGCTTTTTGAATGTTAAATGATATATTATGTATATTATTTAGTTTACTAATTTATCTGAAATAAAGTTTTAAGGTTTAAAAAACAACTCAATTATTAATATTTGTTATAATAAAGGACATGAATAACTATACTTTATCAAAATCTGCCCTCTCCTTTCCTCTACCACCCTCTCTCCTTACCCTCCCACTTCTTCACGACTATACAAGGAATTAGTATTTATCAATGTACAAGAATAGCTTTTTTTTCCACTTATAAATTTGACAAAGATTTAAAAATTGGATAACACCAAGAGTTTGTTATGGGTAACAGGTACTCTATAGGAATTGTCTTTAAAGGAAATTTGGCCTTATCTATATTTAGAATTAAAAGGTTTAGCTGCAACTGACAGAAAATATAAAATCGCAGTGGGTTAAACATGATAGAAGTTTATTTCTCTCTTAGGTAACAAAGGCTGTATGTAAGCTTTCCAGGGCCTGTGTGGAGGCTCACATGAGGGGCCCAGGCTTCCCCTACCTTGTTGCTGGCCTATTTTCTTGATCCAAAGTGGCTGCTTCTACACCAGTGATCACACCCATATTCCTGCCAGCAAAGAGGAGAACATGGAGGGGAGAGCCTGCCCCTCCCTTGTAGGATGTGACCTAAAGTTGCACTCACCACTTCCCCTAACATCCCCTTGTCTAGAACTTAGCCATATGGATATATCCAGCTCCGAAGGAGATTGAAAAATGCAGTCTTTACTCTGGGTGCCCATATGCCAAGCTAGACTTAAGGGCTCTATTCCTGTAGGAGAAGGGAGAATGGGTACTGGCAGGCCACCAGATATTTTAAAAGCATTTAAATAGGGTGTTGGGAAAATGTCCCAACGTATACTGAAACTGACTTCCAAAGGAAGACAGGCCAAGAGATTGAGGAAAGAAGCTGAGAACGCCAGAATTAAACAAAGAGTTTATTAAGCAAACTTAAGGTGTCAACAAAAAGGTGGATCTCCACACACAAAAAGGGATGGAGGCTTAATATATACAGCCTCCAGGAACACAGAAGGCTTGTAGCTAAGTGACACCTACTTGTTAAGAGCTGTATATGCCAAAGCATTAAACAACTTAATAGGCTTACTTATCTATGTAAGGACATTCCTATCAGTCACTGAGAGCAACTTGTTTCTTAAGACGGCCTTGGTCATGTCAATCAGCAGAAATTATTTTGCCTAACAGGGCCATGTCGGCAATTTATTCTACAGACACATCTGCACACATGATCAAAGATGTGTACAAGAGTATTCATCACAGTATCATTTATAATAGGAAAAGCCTGGAATCAACTATACCGTCCATTGGTATGGGATTGGTTATATAAAATATGATACATCCAAGGAATGGGATGCTGGGATGCTAGCTAGCTAGCTATCTTTTTTTTTTTTTTTTTTATGAGGTAAATATATATATATATATATATATATATATATATATATATATATATATATGAAAAGAACACCTAAATATATTGTTAACTGAAAAGAAATTCAGAACCATAGAATAGTATGTATTGAATGGTCCCTTTTTTATTAAAGGATTTATATTACTTTGTCAAGAACTGTGAGGGAGTTAAGCTAAGCTACTGCTATAAACCTTCATGTACAAGTTTTTGTGTGAACAAGTGTTTTCATTTCTCTTGGGTATATATCTAGGAGTGGAATGGCTGGATCATATGGCAGCTCTATGCTCAGCCTTTTGAAGAGCCGCTAGACTGTTTTCCAAAGTGGCTGCACCATTTTGCATTCCCACCAGCAGTGTGTGAGGGTCCAATTCCTCCACATCCTTGACATAGTTGTTATTATCTTTGATTTTTAAGACTCTCTAGTCTAGACTGAGAATCTCCCTAAGGGTACTGGCCGTGTCTATTGTGGCGGAAAAGATAGTGTAAGAGTAATGGTGGGTATATTGGTAGTGGTGGGAAGAATCAACATGTTAGTATGTTAAAATATGATCCCACTACCTTGTAATAGCCCCCCCTTATCTATTTACATAACAAATGTAGAATCCTTCCCCACAAATCACTACGCACTATGCCCAGTGCCATGGGAAACAGATGACCTGTGGCTCCTGTCCCCTAGATCCAGGCTTCTCATCCCGATCTCAGTTGGGGTGGCGAGGCTGACTTCCTCCTCCTCCTGGAAGACCCACATATCCCACTTACTCTACCCTGGCTGGTGGGAGCCTGGCCATCTGGTCAACAGAGGAGGGATGGCAGAAGTTTTTCCTTCTTTCTTTTTTCTTAACAGAAAAAGCAAAAGATGACTCACTCAAAAAGGAAAGGCCATACAGGATCTTTTTTAAAGATCTCTTTCTTTACAAAGAAGATGAAATGACAAGGAAAAAGGTAAGGTTTTATTAAAATCCCAGTCCAATTAATGTTAGAAACATATTTGCTTCTCCATCACTTTTATGAATTTTGCTGAGTTTAGACATGGGGTCAGATGTTAATGCATGTGCCACACTCTGTGCTGGGGGTCGGTGTAAACACCCACCACAGAATAGCATCCAGCTCATGGTAGGGACCTATTGATCACCCCCTCCTGTCTTTCCAAGACAGACACACCATTACAATCCATTGCGACCATGTACAGCATACCCTCACTTCATTGATTCTAACACCCACATTTTCATACATTTTCTTATTCCTGAAATTGGGATCCAGCTTCTAGAGATGGGATGCCATACATAACTGGCAGTGCACAAAATAGTGCATCTTAAAGTTGATGTCAGTCAATGGCATCTTAAAGTTGATGAAATGTGGTAATAGAGGCATACAAAGGAAATCTAGAGAAAGTGGTTGGCGAGAAGTGGGAGAGGAGGGTGGTGTTTGTGTGTGTGTGTGTGTGTGTGTGTGTGTGTGTGCGTGCAAAGAGTCTACTGAGAAGACAACAGGAGCAGAATTAAGAATAAGTCAACATTTGCCAGGCAGATACAGATGAGAGACAATATATGTATGTATTGGGGGGGAGGAAGAAGTGGAATTGGGGGGGTTGTTTTAGAATTACTTGGTATGAAGCTAAGTCAGCGATGAGGCTAACTTTCCAGCTGTACCTTACAGTTAATCTCGCTACGTACATTGCATGGTTCAGATTTCATGAGGTTTTCTTTCCTTATTCCTAGAAGTAATGGTTGATTGCAGGATTTAAAAAAAAAAAAAATGAGGAAAATATCCAGAAATTCTCCATAACTGATTCATCTGTGGGTGATGGTTTTACACATGTGCTCAACAGTTTGACTGAAAGTATCCAAAATAAAATTGAGAAAAGATTCACAAAGTCAGAAGGCTGATTTTTTTATGTCTACTGGGAAGATGCATTTCCTCTCAAGTTTTCAATTTCGCAGGATCACTCTATTCTTTTCAAATCAGTGGAATTTACAAGTTCCCTGCATTTTGGGCAAGAAAACATTGTGACAATAAAGCCAGAGCAACATTTTCCAGTCTTGTATTTGTCATGTACATTTTTAATAAAGGTTGAATGTTTTCACATTTGTGCTCAGCTTTACATGAGAAGGAACTGAAAACTAAACACAGTTCTTCAAAGATAAGAACTTGAGGTTGCTTGTTTAATGTATTAGTCATGAGAAAAACACTTGTTGAACATGCTAGTTTTTATATATGATCACTTTTAAGACAACAGTATTTTGGTATATTAGAAATTCTTTTAAACTTTTCCACTTGGGCAGGAAAATTTTTCGAACCGCAACATGAAAGTCCACCAAAAGTCTACTTTCTCATCCCGAATGAAGAGTCGTTCACACCTGAGCCAAATAGTGTTTTACTCTGACACAGCAGGTGGATCACTTGAAAAATTTGAGCTAGATCCCACTCTTATTCTCAGATTAACAGAAGGTAAGTCTAAATTATTATTTGTTTAAGAACATCGTATTAAATATTTACTATTAATGTCAGATTTGGTGGCTTTTCTGGAGGTAAGAAACATAAGGTGTGCTGTCTCATAATATGGTGTGGGGGTGGGGTCTTGGTAAATGGGGGTTGAGAGTTGGAATAAAATCTATTTTAAATAAGAAAACATACTTTTCCAAGAAATAGACTGTTACTCGTTTTCATGGCTCTAAGGAAGAAAGTCACTGCCAAAATGATATAGTAGTAAAGATAATTCTTAGATGTAGAAATATAGAAACTTTCTAAAGACAAGTCTTGATTGTCCAGGCCATACAAGCTAATAGAACGAAATAAGTTTACCTGTTGTCACACCGGGTCTCTAGTTCTGCTCCCTGCACAAGAACGCAGGATATGGTGAGGCCAAAAAGGGACACCAACGGAGCCATGGATGGGGGGGTTCATACCACTATATTCTCACTGGCGGCTGGGTTGGAGACACAGGAAGCAGGAGCCACACAATCTGCAATCTGCTGTCCGAGTCTCTGCCAACCAACCAACCCCTTGCTAACTGCAATCCACTTGCTAACCGCACTTGCTACCCGCAACCCGCCATGCTAACTGCAACCCCCCTTGCTAGCTCAGCCACGGCAGTTATATCAGTGACTAATGGCTAACTGGTAACAGCTGATGGCCATCTACTACCTGAGCCAGCACCTTTCCACGTGAGGCCGAGAGCCTGGAAACTGCTCTCCTGGCTCTGTTCCCACAATCCTCCACAAGGTGCTTATTATTTTCGTGTATGTTAGATGTTTTTGCCTCCTCTCTGATGAAAATGGCTCAGTGAAGTTGAGTCACTTACTCAAAGTCACTAAGTGGGTGCAGAATTCAAATCAATGCCTGTCTGACTCCAAAGCTGCTTGTTTGTCACCCACCCTCACAGAACTATTATTAATGATTATAATAATCATTATTACTACGATTAGTGAAAAATTAAGTGATTACCCATTCCAATTGTATTTTTGAAATAATAACAGCTAACCATTCTTAAGAAATTACTATGTGTTTTATAATATGTTACCTCATTTCCTTCTCACAATACCACTATAATGTAGAAAGTAATAGTAATATATCCACTCGGGCTAATTTACATTATAGTAATAAACCACTCCTAAATTTGAGTGGCTTACAACAACAGAGCTTTGCTTCTCATTCACTTGTCAACTTTGGTGTTTTCACTGAATCCTGCACTGAAGGAACAGCCCCCGTCCGGGACGTTGCTGGAGTTATGACAGAGGGAGAGAGAGAGAACCTGGTGGTGGTTCTTGAAATTTGCGCATGGGAGACACTTAGGTCCCTTCCACTCCCATTCCCTGGGCCAGATCATGTTAATGGTCAAGCCTGACATCAAGGGGTTGGGGTCAGAGGTGGGGGTGGGGGAGTGGAGATAATCTTCTCACACAGAGAGGCAGCAAATATCTTAGAACAATATAATCCACCACAATTATTATCCTCATTGTACAGATGAGGACACTAAGGCTTGGAGAGGGTAAGTCATGTACTGATGTTCCCACAGCTCGCAAGAGGTAGAAGCAGAGTACAATCCCCGGAAGGCGTGGGCTTCCTGGTGCAGCCCAGGCTCACTGGTTATTTGGGAAATACTCCTTTATTTCTACTTCCATTGACCTTCTTATTAAAAGATTTTATTTGCTATCACATTCTGTTGGTTTTTCATGAAGCGAACATTATTGAAATGTAGACTATAATTTTTCCAGAACCAAGTCACCTTGAAAGGAAATTTTGGTATTTTCGATTGCCAGATGGTGAGCTGGTTGACATCTTTTCCTTTCCTGCCATAAATTTGTGATTTCCCACACACACTTTGCATAAAGAGTTCAGTTTTATGTCTAGATTGGCCAAAAAGTTAAGATTTAAAACAGCCCAGTCTTATTTAGCACAGGCTTAGGAGTTGTTGCCCCTCCTTCTGTGTGTTTGCTGTGTACTCTTGGGCAGGCATCTTGACATCTCTGAGCTTCAGGGCCTCACATACAGGATGGGGAGAGAGTAATAAGTACCTTAGTGGGGTTATTGTAAGGATTAAATAAAATGATGTATTTCAATTGTCTAATAAAATTCCTGGAATATATGGACACAAAATAAATGGTAGTTAGTCTTACTGAATTAGTTTTTAAGTCCATACATACTATATGCTATAATTTAATTACATAACTTTTATTTTATACATTTTTGAGAGATAATGAACTAAACCTAAGTCAATTTCAATTTTCTTTAAAGGTGCAGACACAAAAAAGACTGTCCACGAATTCATTAATGACCAAAGAGACAGGTTTCTGCTTGAGGTAGTAAAAATACTTTTTCTCCCGTTAGCCAAATAGAAAACGTCTTACATAGCATTGCCAAATTTTCACCTTGACATTTATTTTTCCATTACATACGCAGATTTATTGCCCTTCCTTTCCTCCCCTAACCCCACTTCAATCTGGCTTTTGTCCTCATCATTCCAACAGAACAACTTTGGTTAAGGTTACCAATGACCTACCTTTCTATTGCCAAGTTTGAATTGTCCGTTCACAGTCTCCCTTTTACCTAAACTTTCAGCAGCAGTTGGCCCATGTGTTCACTTCCTCTTGCTTGAAACCCTTTCAGCTGATTTCCGGGACCCACTATCTCTTGGTTCTTCCACATCACCGGCTGCTCACTCCTTTACCATTTTCTTGTTCCTCTTCTCCCTGATCCCCAAATGTTGAGATGCCTCAGGGCTCACTCCTCCCCCGTGCTCCGTCTACCCTCCTCCAGGCCCATGACTTTAAATTCCACTTCCATATTAACAACTCCCAAATTTATGTTTCTAGCTTGACCCTTTTCCTGAACTCTAGACTCACAAATGCAACTATAGTTCTTAATATCTCAATTTAGATGCTCAACAGACACCTCAGATTATACATTTCTAAACCTTTGCCCCTGCTCTACTCTTCCCTACCCCCCAAAATCTGCATCTCATGCAGTGTTCCCTACTCAGTAAATACTAATCCCATTTTTCCAGTAGCTTAGGTCAAAAATACTGGAGTTATCCTCAACGCTATCTTCTTACAACTCACATTCAAATATACTTTTAAATATATTTTTTTCCATGATCACACCACTTTTCATGACTGTCACTGCTGTTATTGTGTAGTCCACATTACTAATATCTGTGGCATGAATTGTTGCTATAACTTCTAAACACTGATCTCCTGCTTCCACTTTTGTTTCCTACAGTCAGTCTGTTCTCCACACAGCAATAGGAGTGTATTCTCACACATGCCTCTAAAGACCACTGATGACTTATCTGGTGCCCAGCTCTCTCTCTGCCCTCATTCCGACCACTCCCCCCTTGCTCCATCTGCTCCAGCCACACTGGCCTCCTTGCTGTTCCTGGGACGCACCAATTATGCTGTTGCCTCAGGGCCTTTGCACAGGAGGCTCTTCCTTCCGGGAGGAACATTCTTCCGTCAGATATCCACATGAGTTGCTCCCTACTTCCTTAATTTTCACCATACCAGGGAGGCTTTCCTTGGCTATCATAATGACAAATGACAACCCCTGCCCTTGCCCACTGGAGTCCTTATTCTCCTTTATCTGACTCCCACCTGTACTAGAATGTATAGCCCATAAAAGCAATGGTGTTTATTTTGTTCATTGCTCTATTAATATCACTTAAAACAGTCCTGGCACACAGTAGACACTCAATCAATATTTGGCAAATAAAGTAGTAAATGAAATATATTTTTGTTATAAATTTGGAGTATCTAATTATTGGTTGTGTTTCTTTAAAATGATCTCATTTACATATTTTTAGTTCATTTATCATGTATGTGGCTTTGTTTATTTATAGTTTATTTTCCATGCATGGCATTAAAAGCCCAAGTGGATTCTTATATTCTGTACCAAAAAAAATATGGACCCTTGATGTCAAACTTGGATTTGGGGACCTAAATGGGGCTCTTTGAGGTTAAACACTTCCACCCTTGGGCAGGCTTGGAGGCATGCATCACTGGTACAGCAGCAATGGGACCTGATTCTCCCTGGATATGTCCTATAGAAGAAGGCTCTAGCTGCAGACAGCCCAGTTTTCCAATGCTCGGAAAGTATTGGAGGGACACTGGATAACACCAGGTGGACCGGTCCTTTGGAGCAATATGTAGCTATTTTTGATTTGTGTGGCACAGCCGTTTTGGAACAATATTGAGCCTCTTCATACAAGTGAAAGAGAGAAATTAGTCTCCCATCTAATTATCCCCAAAATAAAATTTCTTCATGAAATAAAGCCCGTGGCCCCCAAATTTTGGCATACCATTTTTTTCTAATACAAATGATCACTTACAATGCAAGTTCCCCCTCCCGCCCGCCCCTTTATTATGAGACTGTTGAAATGTACTAGAAATGTGCTGGAAATGTGGAATAATGTTCTCAATGCACTTCTGTTTTCAATATTGCTAGTATGCTCTGTCAACCAAAAGAAATACAATCACAAAGTATGATAAATACATAGCAACGAAGGAACGGCAACTCCTGAAAGCAGAAACAAAGCTCCAGGAAGATGCAATGGCCTTTGAAGAATTCCTTCGAGAAAATGACCAGAGATCTGTAGACGCCCTTAAAATGTTCGTTTTGTCCTTCTGGCTAAATTGCTTTTTACCTCCCTCTTTCTTCTTTTTAGTTTCTCAAAGCACAACACAACACAAAATAAACTAACGAATCTCTGTTACTTCTCAGTGCTGCACAAGAAACTATAAACAAACTCCAAATGATGGCAGAGCTAAAGAAAGCAAGTATGGAGGTACAGGCAGTGAAAAGGTGAGGACAGGTCGTCATCTTTTCCTTGTCAAGTGCCCACGCCCCATTAAAACTTATTTGTGCCGAGCAAGACCTAGGTGAGAATAATCCTTAGCAGCTGATGATTCCATAAGTATGGCCACATTTTGAAAATGAGTAACCTGTCTATCAAAGACCATGCCTGCCTGAGTATCAGGACTGTACAGTGATCTCTGGCTGAAAAGTTTCTCTAACTTGTCCACACAGAAGCCAAGAAATTAGTTGAAAAAAAGCAAACCAAAGTTAGGCGTAAACAAATTATTTTCTACGTGTCCTTTTACTTTCATTTTAACATTTTCCCCACATTTTAACATCTCCTCAAGGGGGATTCATTTCACAATTATCTTACAATTATAATTGGCAATAGTTTTTATATTTTTACTTATACTTAGTTGAATTTAGCCTTGATATTAGAAACCGGGATCCATCTATAATGACAAAAATACATGAGCAAGAGTTGAGATAAAATTATTATACCACCTGCAGCTATTTTTTTTTTTCAAATCTAAATACTTTTTTCTATGGTCAAGTATATCTCACTTAATCTCATTTTAAATATCTAAAGAAGCTCCCTTCTGTCATCATCCTTGGGCAGTAATTTCATGACCTGGGAAACACTATAATCTTGGTATCAAGTCATATTAAAATTCGTTTTTTCTTTTTGAGGACTTGATGTTTAGCTTGCCTCTAAAACCAAATCCTAAACTTTGCTCCTATACTTTTTTGAGGAACTGGACAATAGCCTTGTCTAAAATGCAGCAAATGGACTGGATGATAGTTTCTTTGAAACCAATTGTTATTAACAAAATGTATGTTTCAAGCACATTCTGGCTATAGCAGCCTCTTCTATGTTGAGAGTCTAGTTGAAGGCGCTCCAAGATGGAGAATTCCCTTTCCTCTTTGACTCCATAATGTAATTAGATGATTCTGTTCTACTTATAGAACTAGAGTAGTTGCCTCTACGTTCGCACAAAGCACTGTATTTATGCACAAGGGCCACCCAGTTACATCCTCCAAACAGCCTTGCTGAAGAGAACTTGCTGATTGTGTGTCTCATTATCTTAGCAAGGTGCAAAAGGTAATGGAAAACAAGCTGGTAACACAGCAAGGGATGCAGGCACCTGCTATTTACTTCCCTCTTCATTCTCTAAGGGCTAGAGATGGGCCCTGGAGCTCTTCCACTACAGGCATGGCTGGAAATCTGTTTACAAAGGGAACCGGAGCTAGTTCTGAAGTTTTTGCTTGGAAGTGGGGCAACTCTAGGTATTTTAACCCTGTTTTTAGTAGCACATCTGGGAGGCTTTCAATCTAAAAAGAAAGTGGTGGCAGAATGAGGGGCTCCCAACATCCATGACTGGTGATATGTGAGCTTCTTTAGATATTTAAAATTAAATCAAGTGAGATACACTTGACTGTAGTTAAAAACATCCAGGTTTGACTCTTGAATATCACTCACACACCAGGGCTTCAGGAAGGCGCTGACCAACAGAAGCTCTGAAGCTGAAGCTACTGATAGAGGAGTGATATTGATAAGGGTATTGATGAGCGTAGGGATAGGAAAGCTCTGAAGGATAAGGGTGGAACTCGCCTCCTGAGGGCCTTCATTGTGATATTAAACTTTCCTTCGGAATCCACTTTGACACATGATGATGGGAAAGCCCGGTGAGGCTGGGGAAAGGCTTTCAGTCCAGGCTACTGTGGATTGTTGGCAAGAGTCTGGGCATCTGAGTCAGACAGACCTAGTCTGAGTGCTGGCTCTGCCACTTACCAGACAGATAGCTTTGCAAGTCATTCATTTCTTCTTCCAAAAGATAGGGATGATAATGCCTATTTTAAAGTGCTGTACTGAGGACGAAATTATATCTGTAGTGTGTCCTGTGTATTGCCCAGTACGTAGTAGGTGCTCATTGAGTGTTTCCCTTCTTCTCCTCACATAAGTATCATCTATTGCTACCTTCTAATTTCTCCCTATGTCTACAAGTTAATATAATATTTCCCTCAGAAATGTATAAGTAGAGTCAAACTATAATCAGTCTATCCTACCTGGGGCATGTTTTATGCAAATAGCATTCCTACGGATTCTTCTCATCTCATAGCTTATGGATGCCCATATTTTTATGGTCATATTTATAATTTTTGCTAAGTAAATTATTATGCAAATACATAATCAAGAGAATGAATTTTGTAGAACCTTTTTTTTTGAAAATGAATACGCTTTTACACAGATATATCTATGTGAACATACTTTTTAAAACATACCTTTGTTTCCTTTGAGTAGTGAAATATCAAAAACAGAATTCCTCCTTAGAGAGTATATGAAATACGGATTTTTTCTGCTAAAATTGTCTCCAAAACATTGGCAAATCCAGCAAGCGCTGAAAAGGGCGAAGATGTCAAAGAGTAAAGAAAGTATGAGTGGCAGTCTTGCAAAAAGATTAACAAGTAAGTCATATATTCTTAATTTCAATTAAGTAAATATCCTTTATTGTAAAATGTCTTACTTCAGTATTTTTTACTTGTTAAATAATTACAATTTCCATTTCAAGCAAAACCTGAACAAGGGTCACCACTATCTCTGATAATATATATTATTAACTGGGAAATTCAGGTTAATGTTAGAAAAAAAACAATAACAACATATATATGGACAAAGAGAAAATATATTATTTACAGATGATATGATACTATACCTAGAACCTCCGCCTGTAAAACACCTGAAAAACTCTGATTTTATTAAAGGTTCTGTAGAGTGAAAGGTGAACACAAAGTCAATTATGCTTTATTAACTTATTAACCTAAACAAACTCTTTATTAATTAGAAAATATACAAGAAAATTAAATCCAAGAAAGCAACAATAACCTTAATTATGTGACCTGGAGATTTGACAGATAGAGAAATATGTTGTGTTTTTAGACAGAAATATTGCTATTGTAAAGCTGCCAAATTTTCTCAAATTAATGTATAAGTTTTATGGAATTATAATAAAAATGTTACCAACAATGTATCAAGGAGTTGGGTGTTGGGTTGGGGAGAACTTTATACAATGATTCTGAGGTTCATCCAGAAAAATAAACAGTTTTGAAGAAAAGAGGTAATGGAGAGGGGTGTTACTAACCCTTTAAGATACATAACGTATTCTGACAAGAGTCTCAGGAATTCAAACAGTATGGTGCTGGGGTTTGGAAGTCAGCTCAGTGGACCAGAAATAGATCCTATTATGTGTATAACAATTTAATAAGTGATCAAAGTGGGGTCACCAGTCAAATGGGAAGACTGCCACTTCTAGTAACTTTGGGGTAACAAGAACGAGACACACTCCCGCCTGAAAAGTCTGAAAACTACGTCAAGCAACAGTTTTCAGACATTGCCCATCAAGGAGCAGTGCAAAGTCATCCTTCAGAGAAAGGAAATGAATGAGATAAGCCTTATGATGGCCTCAGGACGGAGCTTAGGAAGGGAGAGCCCAGGGGTGCCCAGCAGTCCCCATGAATTGAAAAGCCAGAGCTGGGGGTGCAGGGAGGCGAGTGACTGCAGTTTCCAGAGAGGAGCACTACAGAGGAGAAAGCTACCCAGAGGGTTCTGAAGATCTGCAGTCCTCAGCTGAGCAGCTGATCCTGAGACTCGGGGGGCAAAGAACATTTACATCACAGAGATCAGTAAACTGAAAATCAGGGAGAATCCCCACCCCACCCCACCCCCGCCCCGGAGAGGTGGTTGTTAAACATTTACCAGCACACCACAAATGGCTGCCCTGCTCAATTCTCTTGTGTTCACTGTGCTGGGTGTGATTAAATTCGATCGTTGTGTATGAAATAGCCAGCACAGTGAGGACACTTGATTAAACTCAACCAAGTGTGTTTAATCAAGTGACCAGAGAAAAAACAAACGAAAGGAAAAGTGAGAAGTATTTGCATCTAACAGCTTAAGATTCAGGCCTCCTAGACTTGTCATCTAACTAGGGGATGCTCAGAAAGCAATGAGTCTCAGTCCAAGGAGCGAATGGCTCCAACTGGAATTTTTAGAGGCTATGACAGATGGACACGGGAGACAGGGACCTTGTGCTCTGTGGGTGGGTCTTCATCCATTCCACCTGCTCCAAAGACCGGCCCTTGTCATCTACATCAAATATCTGCTGGTTACAATGTCCCCATCTTATATTTCTTTCCCTGAACATTTTCAGTGATTCTGAGATAAAGCTCTCATTCTCAGAAGTGGTTTCCCCCACCCCATCTCTCTCCTCTTTTCCATTTCTTAGAATTAAATACAAAGAAAAAACAGAGCAGTGGTGAGGGCACCAGGGGGACATCATTTATAGAAGACCGTCCTCTGGGAAGAGGGAGCCAAGGTAACACAAGAGATTTGGGACTTCACTAACAAAAGTCAAACCAGAGAAGATGCCCACCTCTGGTTTTCATCTGGAGACCAAGGGCCTATAAGCTAATTGGGAAGAGAGAGGGTGGGGAGAGCGAGGCCTGCTATGGTTTCAAGACAGAAGAGGAGGGAGAGTGGCTGAAAGTCATGAGTGCTGGGGTGAGAAAAGATGATCTGGGGGGACCTGGTGCCACCACTGGATGAAAAGATCCAAGACTATTGTCCAGGGCTCAGTCTCAGACCAGGGTCGGGGTAGACATTGATGGGTGGGGACAAGCGCAGGGGTTACTTGAATGTGCCCATGGCAGCTTTCTCCACAAGATGGAATGACTGAAGTGGCCATCCTTTTAATTTTTTCCCTCAATTAAGATATCTGATTAGAAATATACATGATTAGGTAAAAATAGAACCATGGCTTATATTTCACAATTTATATCCCTGATTTGTGACATGTATCATGTTTTTGACAAACGCCACACACTCCCACCCCCAACCAGTGCGCCTTCGATTTTATTCTTATGCTTGGAACCCAATTGTAGTAAAATAAAAGAGCTGCATTTTCTATACAATCATCGTTGTAATAATTTAAAAAGGTAGTGGGCATATCCATGCAGAAAAATGAATAGCTTGCACCAAGTAACAAGGATTCATTTCTAATTGCATGTTATTTCTTTTCACCATCACCATCACCAATGACATGGACCTCACCTGGACATGTTGAACAGGAAAACCATCCAGGAAACCCACTGTCATCCCAGAGTCTAAGAAATCATCCTTATCAAAGTACAGTACATACTTAATTAACTCTCTTGGAAATTGTGAATGTCTTTTAGCAAATATCTTTTTTGGCCTTTCTTCAATGTATAGCATATACTCACACCCATTGTAACAGATGCTGGAGGTAGTGGTTGCCATTTCTGCGTGCTCCTCAGGTGACTGAGCTCGTACAGGCCTCCAAGTTCTTTGATGAGTGGCTGCAACTGCTGTTTACAGAAACTGCCCGTCCCCTGCATCTTGCTTGGCACTTTTCTCTCAGAATCTACTGCCCAATTGTTTAAGCTACTTTCCTGGCCTGTGTGTTTTCAATTTTACCATGTCATTCAAAATTGCTGCAATAGGACCATAAATCATTTTTTATTGTTTCAACGCTGGCTACCCCAAGGAGCTTTAACAAAATATATTGATGTCCAGGTTGGATACACTGGCCCCGAGGAAAGGATCTGGGCCAGCAGTGCAATATCCATGACAATCACACGTGACAAAAATCAACACAGACACAGTGTTCTGAATTCCAGGGACACTGAGGTCCTCCACTACTGTGGCATTTAGCAGTCACCGTTTTGTTTTTTTAATTAAATTTTTGTTTTGAGATAATTGTAGAGTCACATGCAGTTGCAAGAAATAATAGGGAAAGATCCCATATGTCCTTTACCCAGGTCCCCCCAGTGGTAACCTCTTGCAACAGTGTAGTACCATATCACAACTAGGATACCGACATTGGTAGTCAAGATAAATCAAACACAGAATATCACCACAAGGATTCTTCATGTTGCCTCTTTATAGTCATATCCACTTCCCTCTCTCCAACTCTCATTAGCCCCTAGCAATCCCTAACCTGTTCTCCTTTTCTATGATTTTTACCATTTCAAGAATATTATATAAATGGAATTACACTGTATGTAGCCTTTTGGGGTTGGACGTTTTACTAAGCATAACTCATGCAAGCTGTTGGGTCTGTCAATAGTCGGTCCCCTTTTATTGTTGTGTATTCGTATTCTATGGTATGGGAGGACGCACTACAATTTAGTTAATTCACTCATTGAAACACATCCAGATTGTTTCCAATTTGGGACTACAATGAATAAAATTGCTATAAAGAAATTTGTGCAACTTTTTGTGTGAATACAGTTTTCATTTCTCTGGGATAAATGCCTCGAGTGCAATTCCTGAGTTGGATGGTAGATACATGTTTAGTTTTTAAAGACACCGCCAAGTTGTTTCTCAGAGTGGCTGTTCCATTTTACATTCCCACCAGCAAAGTTTCTTTACGTCCTCACCAGTATTTGGCATCTTCACCATTTTCTTGTTTTAGCTATTCTGATAAATGTGCGTATCTTATTGTTCTTTGAATTTGCATTTCCTTAGCAGCTAATGGTGTTGAACACCTTTCCGTGTGCTTGTTTACATTTTTATATCCTCTTTGGTAAAATGTTCACGTCTTTTGCTTGTTTTCTAACTAGATTGTCTGGTGTTTTTGTTTTTGTGGTTTTTTGAAACTTCTTTATATATTTAGATACTAGTCCTTTGTAAATATGTGGTTTGCAAATATTTTCTCCCAGTCTGTAGGTTATCTTTCATCTTAACAGGATCTTTTGTAGAGTAAAACTTTTAAATTTTGATGAAGTCCAATTTATCAATTTTTTATTTTATGAATCATGCTTTTTATGTCAAGTCTAAAACTCTTTGCCTAGCCCTAGATCCCAAAAATGTTTTTCAAGTTTTCTTCTAAAAGTTTTATAGTTTTATATCCAAGCCTGTGATCCATTTTGGGATAATTTTTATATAAGGGTATGAGGTTTAGACTTGTTTTTTTTTTTTTTTTTTTGTCTATAGTTGTTGATTGTTCAAGTCCATTTGTTGAAATGGCTTCTCCCCTGAATTGCTTTGTCAAAAATCAGTGAGGCATATTTGTTCAGGTCTATTTCTGGATTCTCTATTCTTCTCCACTGGCCTATGTGGCTGTCCTTCCACCAATATCACATGGTCTTGGCTATTATAGTTATTAGTGTTGAAGTCAGGTAGACTGACTCTTTTTACTTTATTCCTACTTTTCAAAATTATGCTAACTATTCTAGTCCCTTTGTCTTCCTATAACGTGTTTCCCCGAAAATAAGACCTACTTCAAAAATAAGCCCTGGTTAAGATCGTCAGCCAGATGGATACATTTAGTACATTATGACGATGTTCCAGAAGATGAGATGACTTATCTGAATAAACGTAGATTGTTGTACATGAAAAAATAAGACATTCCCTGAAAATATGCCCTAATGCATCTTTTGGAGCAAAAATTAATATAAGACCCGGTCTTATTTTCGGGGAAACATGGTATATATTTTAGAATAATCTTGTCCATATCTACAAAAAAAAATCTTGCTTCAATTATGATAGGAATTGTATTTAACCCTGTTATAGGTTGAACTATGTCTCCCAAAAGGATATGTTAAAGTCTTAACCCATGGTATCTATGAAGGACCTTATTTGGAAATAAGATCTTTATAGATATAATCAAGTTAAGATGATGTCATTAAGAACAGGAAGAACATCACGTGATGACAGGAGCAAAGATCGGAGTGATGCATCTACAAGCCAAGGAATGCCAAGGATTGTTGGCAACACAAGAAGCTAAAAGGCATGGAACAGATCCTTCCCTGGAGCCTTCAAACAGCATGGCCTTGCTGACACCTTGATTCTGGCCTCCAGAACTATAAGAGAATAAATTTCTGCTTTTTTTAAGCCACCTCATTTGTGGCACTTTGTTATGGCAGCCCTAGCAAACTAATAAAAACTTGTATAGCAATTTGGGAAGAATTGACATCCTTATTATGTTAACTCTCTCAATCCATGAACATAATATGTCTCTCCATTTATTTTGTTTTTTATTCTTTCATTAGTCTTGCATCATTTTCAGCATACATGTCTTGTACATGTTTTGTTAGATTTACACCTAAGTATTTATTTTTTTATTTTTTAGCAATTGTAAATAGTATTATAGTTTCAATTTCAATTTCCTTGTGTTCATTGCTAGTAGATAGAAATACAATTGATTTTGTATATTTATCTCGTATACTCTGACCTGGCTGAACTCAGTTATTAGTTCCAGAAATTATGTTTCTGTTTTTTGAGTTTTAGATTCCTTTTGATTTTCTATGTAGACCATAATGCCATCTGCAAATAGTTTTATTTCTTCCTTTATGATCTGTATGCCTTTTATTTCATTTTCTTGCCTTATTGCAGGGGGTAGAATTTCTTGTGTGGAATGAGTACAAGGAGCAAACATCCTTGCTTTGTTCCCAGTCTTAAGAGGATCCAAGTTTTCACCATTAAGTCAAATGTTAGCTGTAGGATTATTGTAGATGAAGATACTCTTATCAAGTTGAGGAAGTTCTCTCTATATTGTTTTTTTCGGGGCGTCTTTATCATGAGTGTTGAATTTTGCTAAATGCCTTTTCTGCACCTATTGATGTATAGTAATATGCAGACACCACATTCACTCCCTCAGAAAGCTCACCACTCTCAGTCTCTTCCATTCACTCAACAAATATTTATTGAATGCCTATAGACCCAACAATAAATAAAAGACAGTCTCTGCCCTCAAGTAGTCTACCATCTAGTGACAAAGACAGACAAGGGATTAGTTGGTCATTATCATATAATATGATAATGCCATTGGAAAGAGAAGCTTAGAGTGGCACAGGCTTGCAAAGGAAGGACTCTTAACCCAGAGAGGTGAGGCAGTGGGAGAGGAAGGGCAGGATCAGTGAACACTCTGCAGAACAGGTGGCATCTAAGCTGAATCTGGTGAGAGGAGAAATCAGTGAGGACAAGCTCCAGAAGAAGGAGGGGCATGGAAGTGGCAGATCTTGGCTGTGTTCAGAATGGCTGGCTCGCAGGGTGAAAGTGGGAGAGGCCTGAGGGGTAAATAAGTACAGGCATACCTTGCTTTATTGCGCCTCACTTTAGCGCATGTCACAGATGTGTTTGTTACCACTGAAGGCAAGACCCTCCACTAGCAAAAAGATAACGATTCACTTTATTGTGCTGGTCTAGACCTGAACCCACAATATCTCTGAGTTATACCTGTATTGTATCACAAGCAGGTAAGCAGAGGTGCCATCCTAAGGAGTCTGTGCTTTGTCCTAAGAGCCCTGAGGAGCCACTGAGGCTTTTTAGCAAGAAAGTTACAAACTCAGATTTGCATTTTAGAAAAATGGATGACGTGGTAGTTATTTAGAAAAACGGGTGATGTGGCAGAATGAAATGGAGGGGGACAAAACCAGAGATAGAGAGGCCAGTTAGGAGCATGTTCTCACAATTCAGGTGAGAGATAATGAACTGCTTCAATCAGACAGTGGCCGTGAGAACGAAGAAGAAAAGACTGAGACACATCTGGGAAGTGGCCTCCACAGGCTCTGAAAGGATTGCATAAAGATCGGGGAAAGTGTGAGGAAAAGAGAGTGATCAAAGATAACTCCCAAATTTCTAGCGTGGCAACTGGGTGTATGGTGCTGCCATTCAGTGATATTGGAAACGCAGTACGAGGAGCAGGCCTGAAGACAAACAGAAGGAGTGTCATTTTGGATGTTAGTTTTAGCTGCCTGTGGAGCAGTCAAGTGGCTACTGATGTCCAGTGCAAGTAGGACGTGGAAGTTTAGAGCTCAAGAGAAAGAGATGAGATGCAGGAGTCATTAGTACATTAGCAGTGGTGGAATCCACGAGAGAAGATGATGACACCCTTCCCCAAAGAATGGGTAGAATGAGAGGAGACGAAGGCTGAGGAAGCACAGACGTTTTTATAGAAAAGGAACCTAAAAAGGTTAACAAGAGTTTCAGAGAGGTGGGAGAAGACTGATGAGAAACTGATGTCACTGAATCCAGGAGAAGAGAGGGGTGGACTGTAGTACCAAACGCTCTCTCAGGGGATGGTTCCCAGATAGTCATGTTCTCCTACGGCCCTTTCTCTGTTTTCCCACGCCGTATTTCCCATTGTTTAAAAGGCAGCTCCAGGTAGCTATTTTGTCTCCTCAAAGTCAACATGAACAAAGCAAATATTACTGTATTTCTTATCCCATCCTTAAACTGTTTTCCTTCCTGTTAGTGCTACCTCCATTATTCCGGGCTCACAGACTACAAACGTTGGAGTCATCCTGTCGCTTCTCTCCTGACCCCAGTAGTTCTTCCTATTCTTGGTTCCTATTTCATTCTTTCATGTATCTCTTCTCCTCCCTCCCCTCACCCATTTTCCCATGATCACTACCTTCTACTTGAAGGTTCCTACCTCTTTAATGGTCCAATCATTTTCCATATATCCTTTCTAAAGAATTTTTCCAGAGCCACTTTGCAAGCCACGTAATTATTCTTTAAGAATGTACCTCATCACTCATACCCTCAACCAACATTTCCTCAGCCTAATCAGAAGATACTTTGAAAAGTAAAATCTTCTCTTAAAAAGACAAATATTGTATTACTTGGGCACAAGCTTTGTTTTGAGCACTAGAGCAAGTTTAGTTTCTCCAGAAGCTTGCATTAAAATGCACAAAATTGATGTGGTAGTGTAGATGGTCATGTGTTTCTTAAAACAAAACAAAACAAAACAACCCTTACTAATTGGTACTGTATGGTATGGCCCTTCCATGTGGTCTCATTCTTTGCAGATGTCACCCTTGTTTGGGTGAATCTGATTTTCTTTTGCATACTTATGGAATCCATTGATTTCTGCAATAAGCATTTCCCTGAAAGGCTAAACAGGCTATTGAAAAGAACAATGTTACAGTTAGGTCCCAAAGAAAATGTAGAAGTGGAAGCAAATCTGTTGACAGAAAAAGGCTCAGAAATCAGGCATTTTCTTTTTCTTTTTCAGCCTCTCTGAAAGTATAAGCTCAGAAGACAGTTTTGAATTCTTTCTAGATGATGATACGGACTATGATCTGGTAACCAGGTTTTATTTCTTGATTTAAATATTATGTCAGGTGAAATGTATAGATGCTCATGTCTTCTTTTGAAATTAAATTTTCCTATTCCAAATAGTCCACAACTTTGCAGAAGAAAATATGATTTTGATACTGTGCCCCGGTTGTACATATAGTTCATCATTGTCATCAGACATTTGATGAAAAATCAATGTCTGTAACATGATAATAATTTAGGAGATATATATCATCTACAGTCTTCCTGTAAAAATAGCTATTTCCTGATTGCTTCTCATTTTATTGGCGCTTGAGAAATATTGAAAAGCTAAAATGTAAGATAAATTGACTTTTAACAAAATAGCGCTTCATGGCTACAAAACTAACTTTGAGCTAACTCTACCCTGAATACAACCAAACTCAAAAGGAACAAAAGCCACTGTAAAACACCATCCATTATTATATATCACACACCTTACCCAAGTCACCTTTTTTTTTATTGTGGTAAAAAAAAACCTAAACTGTACCATCGTAACGATTTTTAAATGGATGGTACAGCAGTGTTAACAACACGCTCATCGCCGTGCAACAGAATCTCTAACTGTTCATCTTACAAAACTGAAGCTCTAGACCCACTGAACATCTCTCCTAAGGCCCCTCCTTCTAGCCCCTGGCGACCTCTACTCACTAAAAGTCTGATTACTTTAGGTATCTCATAAAAGTGGAATCATGCAGCATTTGTCTTTTAGTGATTGGTTTATTTCACTTAGAATAATGTCCTCCAGTTTCATTCACGTTGTAGCATGTGACAGGATTTCCTTCTTTTTAAGGCTGATTAATACTCCAGTATATGGATAAACCACATTTCCCTTATTCATTCACCCATCGAGGGACATTTAGGTTACGTCCATCTCTTGGCAAATATGATGAATGTGGGTGTGCAAATACCCAAGTCATCTTTTAAAAAATTAAAGTAATATATACTTGTTCCTAAAATCTTGGAAAATGTAAAATAATTAAAATGCAGGGAGAAAAATGACCTTCACTCAGCTCCCCGTCTTTATCTTTCTGTTTCTTCTCCTTTGCCTTTCCCTAGACCCACCTCTCCCTTTTCCCTGCCCTGGCCTCATTTTCTGCTCCATCCTTGCTTCTTTTCCTCACCCTCTTCTTTCTTTTCCCCCAACACCCCAAATGTCCTCCTCCTGAGGGCCAGCTCTCACGTGGAAAGAGGCTCCATTGTCATTTTCTCCCTATGTCTCCCTCATAATCAGAATGGTATTCCTTGGCCCCACTGTATTTTCCTAGATACGTCACATGTGCATAAGCAGCATATTGTATTCTTCATTACTGATTAGGAGCCAGAGATTTATTTCAAAGAACCAGAGGAGTTACTTCAAGTCTTTACAGAGCTGGAAGAGCAGAATCTTACTTTGGTACAGTATTCCCAAGATGTAGATGAAAATCTTGAAGATGTGAATAAAAGAGAAAAACTTATACAGGATAAAATGTAAGTCGTTAAAAGCAAAGTAGACTTGTTCTATTAAGTGATTTCTGACCAGAGACAGAGTCCAACTCATTCATGTGTGGCCCTTTGTTGTGGTTTCTCTGGATTTAGGGTGGGTTTTTATTAATAATAGTTTACATTGCGGAGTATAAAGAGTGGAAGTTATGTTTACACAGAATAGACTGGCTTTAATTTTAGTCCTTACTTCCTTTCACTCATCAAAATATTTTCCTAGCTAGCAATAATAAAAGATTAAAAATAATTGAAGTGTCACCCTGCTGCCTTAATTTTTGTTCACTGCAATTTTCCTCCTGTCATCTGGCTAATCAAATCATGCTTTTGGATGATGATGCTAGTAAGTGCATTTTTCTTGGCTGTGACTCTCCTCAGCAAAACAGCTATTTTTGTGACAAATATTGCATCATTTTGTAAAGTACATATCAATATATCAGGGCTAGTATAAAAGGGATTTCTGTCAGGGGAAGGAGACTAGATTTGCTGACTCACAAAGTTCCTTTTTACTCTAAAATTTTGTATTATGTCAATTTTGGAAAACAGCTTCAAGTCACAGAGAACAGATCTTTATATCTACCCATTATATTAAAAATGCGTAGAACCTTTGTCAGAACAGTGTTCTGGGCCAGCAGATGGCAATCTTTTTAAATAGGTCAAACTACATTGAACTTTGGAACAAATTAACTTGTTTAGAAGTTAAGAACCTAAAAGTCATGATCTCATTGCCCCCCGTTACCACAAATGTATCCTTTTAATCCCAATCCTCACAGAGTATGGTGTCCCCATCTCTGACAATATTTTGGGGGATGCGGTGGGCATAGTTGGGCATGAAAAGGGGATCTATGTCAGAATCCATATCTAGAAGATCTGTATCAGAATCTCTAGGTGAGGGACTCAGGAGTCTATTTTTCCCCTGGGTCCCCCAGATATTCTGATTACCAACCAAGTTTGACAACCCCGACATCATAGGTCTCGCCACAACTTGGGCTCCTGACACCTCACCTTTGCTGCTCGCTATTTGGGGGGCACATGGGAACTACAAAAGTAGTAGAAGGGAAGAAACGCCTCCTGATGGGAGTTAAAAGCAGCCTCTGTGCATTTTTCTTATTTTAACCTGAAAAGTTGCATATACTTTGGCAATGTCTTAAAAATATAAACTCGGATTTGGCTTGCGAGACATAGGATGCTAACACATGATCTGGAAGGAGTGTTGAAGCTCCTGACTGATGGTTTATTTCACTAACCCACAAATTACGGACAAGGGTCTTTCTTCTTTTGCAATAGAAATAGCAACATAGAGTTTCTTTTGGAGCACAAGGAAATACTTAAGGCCAGCTGTGTGAGAGAAGAGGAAAAAGCAGCAGAACTGGAATTAAGGTCCAGGCTATTTAGTTTTGGACAATTTAACTCAGATGCCCAGGTAATCATTCTTTGCCTATGGTAATTTTATTTTGGCTCATGATAACAATTTGCATTCCCTGGATACTGCACATTGGAATGGGGAATGGAAGGAAACCAGAAGTCCCAGCTTAATGATAAAGGCAGAAAACCAGCTGGGAGTTACCTTTTTTAGTATGCAACAGTCAATTTACATAGTAGATAGAAAGCATTCAAATTGGCATTGGGGGTTCTCTTGAAATGTTGCTGAGATTTTTCCCCCCTATTTCTTTTAGTCAGAGTGTAAACATATGGAACAGTTCACTGCCTAGGATCATTCTGGTAGTAATTTATGGAGCAAATAATTAACAGAGGAAGCACTGAATCAACACTGAGCTTGTATAGATTTGGGCCTCTGGGCCTGCGGATAGATTCATTAAAGAGCACCTGGACACACAGTAGTGAGTTATTTATTTACATGTTAGTCTCTTCCAGCTGGATGCAAACCCCTGGAGGGCAGGGATTTCTTGCTTATCTTAGTTAGCTAAATTTAGTGTCCCTATAAAGTAGGTGCTCAATAAATGTTTGTTGAATGAATGATTAGGTTAGTTTCTAGACCAACGACTCCAGTTAACATTGGTTTCCTTATAAAAATCTCAAATAAAATTCAAGCTAATACGTGAGGCTAATATCACACTTATGGTTATGAACTTGATTTTCAAACAGAAGTAGATTTGGGGGAACTGCACTAGACGATACTCCTTGCCTACCCATAGGTAGGGTTACAAAGGGCACCCCTTCACACACATATATTTCCTAGGGTGGTACAGCACCCCGAGTTAGGAAGGGATAGGGACATGCAGTGCTAGAGGAAGAAGTGTGATGACAGCCACCTTTCATTTCTTCAATGCTGGATTTTTTAAACTTCTCTTTTACTGTGGTAAAATATACATAACATAAATCTTACAATTTAACCATTTTAAGTGTACAATTCAGTTGCATGAAGTATATTCGCAATATTGTATAACTATCACCACTATCTATAGAATTTTTCATCATCCTAAATAGAAGCTCTGTATGCACTAAACAATAATTCCCCAACCCCCTATCTTGCCAGGCTCTGGTAAATCTCTATTCACCTTTCTGTCTCTATAAATTTGCCTCCTTTAGGTACTTCATATAAATGGAATCATACAATAGTTGTCCTTTTATGTCTGGCTTATTTCACTTAGCATAATGTTTTCAAGGTCCGTGCATGCTGTAGCGTGTGTCAGAATTCCTTTTATGGCTAAAAAATTTCCTACTGATTTCCATTTTATTTATCCATTCGTCTGTTGATGGGCACTTAGGTTGTTTCCACCCTTCAATTCTATTTTAAATAATTGACATGAAAAACGTCAAATAAATGTGATATCCCCCCCTTCCACCCATCAAGCCCCTTTCTCCCACCAAGCCCCTTTCATGCAAGTTTAGGGCAGTTATGAAAAAAAGTAGCATTTTCAATACTCTTAAACTTTGAGGCAACCAAATCCCTAAACAGAAAAAGTACAAGTGATCTGAAAATTTCCTTGTAAAGGAGATTTGCGTCAGAAGTATCATTTTGGCATTCATGTATTACACACTCTGGGAAGATGAACACTCTCCTACAGATACAAAATGCAGAGGTGAAAAGGGGGAGGAGAGCAGGAAAATTGGTAAGGGAAAAATATTCTTAGACTTTTCCTGCTTGCAGCACCACTCCCATTCTTTCAGATCTCAAAATGTGCAAAACATAATCCTTTATGAGTAAATAAACATAGATGCACCTAATTTTGATATTCATAAATTATCAGTTACTTTGGAGCTACAATCACTATAAAACCAGTATTTTACTCTTTCAAAATTTGCACATTCCTAACTGTACTTAAGCCCCTAAAAATATTTTTCATTGATTTAACATACTACTTTAAAATTTTTAAATTCAGGTATAATGTAGTATTGAAAAGTGCGCAAATCGAAAGTGTATTTCTCAAAGAATTTCCACGAAGTAAATACACCCGTGTACCAGCCCCTGTATCAGGCAAGGGATCATTATCAACACCCCCAGAAGCCTTCTTCATGCCTCCTTCCAGTCTCTATCCCTCAAAGGTAACCACCATCCTCACTTCCGTTGCCATCGATTAGCTTTTGTGTTTTTGAACTTCATGTAAATGGAATCATGTAATCTGGCTTATCTGGCTTCTCTCAACACTGTGTTTGAGATTCATCCATGCTGTTTTGCGTAGCAGTTATTTTCAATGAAAATGGAATGGAATGTAACCTATTCCACTTCAATTTGCAGAAGGTATTCATCTCTGGTTTAATTTTTCTTTCAAACAGGGAGCTGATCCAGTTTACCTGGGAGAGTTGTTTACAATAAACACACGGAATGTGACGTGGTTTAGAATTACAGAATCCTTGAGTTGGAAATTTAAATGACATCTAGACATCTCCCCACTCCCCTACCCAGTTTTGATTCAATTCTTCCTTCTACACATTGCTCTAGCCAGATCACTTCCCATCCACTGTGGGAAGGCATCCGAGATTCTTACCCGGCTTTCAGTCTTGTACAACCCTGCCCCACTGTACCTCACGGAGCAGCAGGAGCTCCTCCCATCCTAGAAGCCTTTCCTAGCAGCCTTCTCCGAGGTGCTCTGGGCGAGGCCTGCCATCTGGTGGCCATTCCAGGGATAGGCCTGATACTGGGCTTGTCATCAGGAGGGCTGTGCCTTGAGCTTCCTTTTTCTTTCCTCTCAATCGCTTTTTCATGAGTATTTTCTTTAACTTCATTCCCTAATCCTATTTCTTACGTAGTTCTTACCTTGTTATCTTAGAAAAATATCTCTCCTTGTCTTTTTCTCTCCTGTTTGCCCGGAACTTAAAAGACATCTTGAAAGGACCCTGTCCTACAATTTCTAAAACTCTTAAGGGTTCAAGAGGTCTTCACAAATTTCTATCAGGTACTAACCATTCTCATATTAAAGTTGCTTTTCCTCAGAATCAGTGTTCAATATATTTTTAAAAATGATTCACATTGCAGCAATACTGTTCATATACAATGTACGTTTCAGGCCCTCGATAGGTCACTTTTACTTTTTTCCTTTTATATTTTTCTGTATTTCTAAAGTTTTCTAAATAAATGTGTTAAATAAATAGAAAATACAATGTTATTTAGAAAGGGAGAGAAAAAAGGAGCTTTATGGCAAATACAACTTTTGCTTTTTTTTTTTACTTTCTCCATTTATATTTTGTACTTCTCTAAGTTTTCTTTAAAAAGCATTCTAAATATAAATAGTAAATACAATATGTATTACTTTAGAGAGAAAAAAGGGGGGCTTTTTGGTAAATAGGATCATCAGAAAGGTGGTTAAACTAGGAGGTGGGAGAGAAAAGCTGTTGGAAGTACGACTCTTGGTAACAGGACTTGACTTGTAATTGTACGTGTCTCCATAAGGAGTCTGTGGTTTCAGGACGGCTCCAGGAGCCGCATCTGTCTTGACTGTTATTTGTCCTTGGCTTCATGGTGCTTCTCATCTTCTTGGGCAGAATCGGGCACGGGGCAGAATGCTACCTGGAGAGCGATTCGCTTTGCCCAGCAGTTTGTTGAGGTCCTATTAACTGCGAATGTCCGGGACACAGTGGAGAAAGAGGAGAGTTTTTTCGAGGTCCCGAATCACGTTACGTACAAGCTCCAGCATCTCCACCACTTAAAACGGCGCGGTAGCCGGGTCATTAGCAAGGTGTGGCCTAAGCCTCTGCTTAGACTAGAGTACTTGCAATGGCTTCCCAACGGAGAGAGTAGAAAATTAAACTCAAAAGGCTTTTGTAGGCAAATCTGGGCATCAGTTTGCTTGTGACTTTTTTTCCTCTGAGAGAATGCATTAATTTATTCAGCAAACATTTATGAAGTGCACAGTTATCTGCAAGGCGTTGTTTTAGATATTAAGTGTAAACATAATAGCTCCTGCCCTCCAGGTGCTTACAGTCTAGAAAGGGAGACAAGGCATGTATGCAAATAACTATCATACAGGATAATTGCAGTTTTAGCAATTCGAGTAGTAAGTGCAAAAATAAAGGAGCACACATGCTGTGCTGCAAGGATATGCACTGGAGTAGCAAAACAGGATTTAAAATGTATGTTGCCTCTACTTGAATGCTCAGGGAATCAGATATACAAAAACATTCAAACAAAAAGATGATAATTATATTTATACCTAGACTGAAATATTTTTAAGAAAATAATCCGTTACTACAGTAATGATCTGACTATAAATTATCATTGCTGCATTTTTCCTCACTCTTCTGTTGTATTAAAGTTCTTTTAAACAAATATTTGTAGCATATAAAAATCTTTTCATTATAATAGGAAAATAGAACTTTACATTTATTGAACAAGCAAATAGTGATGTTTTCTGCTCTCCTTCTCAATCTCAGGAAAAACTGATAGACTCTCTTAGTAAAAAAATTAATCAAGTTTACAAAGTCTGCATTGGAGATGGAGAGGTTGGCAGCCTGGACCCTATTCAAAAGCTGGTAAAAGTAGAGTCTCGCCTGGTGGAACTGAGTGATCTCATTGAAACCGTTCCCAAAGAAAATGTGGAGGCAATTGAGAGGATAAAACAGAAAGAACGACGGCAAAAGTACAATGTCTTATATAAGTGTAGTGAATGACTTAATAAGTAGCTGTTTTTGCTTGGATTCTATCAACACTTATGTAGCAAGGATGACAAGAGATGCAGTGGGAGGAAGCAAACCCAGCCCTGCCCTCCTAAGAGCTATTTTTTAGTGTGAAATATATTCACCAAATATTATGAAACAAATGTGTCACTACCAATGGTCCATGGGCACTGTGAGGGAAGGAACCACGTGAATAGAAAGTTCACCAGGGACAACTAACTTAGTTTGGGATAAGCAAGGAGTTCTTTTAGCCCAGAAAAGTGAATTTTCAGGGTGAATATTCATTCACTACTTACATGATTTCTGAAGAGCTATCATGTGGAAGAACTGCAGTTGTGGTGAAAAACCCAAGGCATAGATTATAAGCCCTTTATTGGAAAACTGCAGGGAGACTCAATCTATGAGAGAATTGTTTGAAAGAGACATGCAGTGAGGGTTTTCCTGTAACTGCCAACGCTTCCATACACAGCATTTACACATCGACTCATCTATTACTCACAAGCTCATGAGGATTATCATCCCTGGAACACGCCACACCCTGCCACATCCTTGCTTAGTTTGGGGTCTTTTGGGGGAATGCACCAATTTCACAATAATTTCTGTTCCAAGTTAAGCAAGGATTTTATGTATATACTACCTTTGAGGCAATGATTATAAATATATGATCCCTAGTATAATTTGGCATGTACAGAATGCTTACAGGTGGAACAATGTTCATGTTACATAGCAGAAAAGCATGTTGGGAGGTCGACTAGCACTATGGCTATAAGTAGGGGCATGAGAGCCGACCTGCCTGGGTTCAACCCAGGTTCCGCTGTGTACAACTTTTGTGACCTTCAGCAGGCTGCATAACCTCGCAAGTCTCAGTTTCTTTATCTGTAAAATGGCAGTAATAACCTGTAAGGTTGTTGTGAGGATTAAATTAAATGATCTATGTAAAAGCACTAAAGTGTGTCTGGCACATAGGTACTCAAATGTTAGCCATTAATATTAGATATTTTATTATTGCTTATTTACATTATCCATATATGGGGCATGAGACTGTTTCCCCCATATAAAAATGGAGTCTAGTATATATTAAGATGGTCCTGATAGAATTTTATCAAATATAAAGCAAAATTTTTAAAAATTATACATGAAAGATGATTCCCATAACATGACCTGTGTTTAATTATACTAACACTGCAACTTTACAGTAGGAAATGAATTGTCAAAGTATAATTACAATTTATTTTCAGTAGTGATACATGATTCTAATTGTTAATTATCATTCTTATCAAAAAAGAGGATTTTAGTTGATTTTCTCCATGGTTTGGACGCATCTAATACCTAATTTTGTATTTAAAAAATGTTCACTGTTATACTTAAAATTAAATATGTCCACAAAATAGCTATCACTTATTGCCAATTCTGCACCAGGCATTGGAGTAGAGACTGCATAGGTCATCTAATTTAATTTTCACAACCCCAAAGAAAACAAGATAAATAGCATTTCTTGGTCTTGAAAATACCTTTCAAAAAAATTAACTGGAAAATACACTTTTGTGATAATTCATTGAACTACATACTCATGATTTGTGTACTTTTCTGCATGTTCAATAAACAGGTTTAAAAGGGGGGGAAATAACTGCCAGTTAATCCAAGTTGCTGTTGTGTAGATAAACTGTGAAATGCTGAAATTTAAGTGGAGCAATGAGGTTTTGGCTGAACTGCTTGTTTTAGACCAAGATTGGAATAGATTTTTACCCAAATGGCAACATGCAATTTCTTCCCATTTCAACACAAACAGGATCTGTTGTTGAGACTTCACATAAATATTCAAAAGCCATATTTATGGCTGCAGATAAATTATTATTTTCATTTAACCTTAATGGAAATCTTGCAATAGTTCATTACCAAATAGTAATGATGTAGGTGTTTTTTACTTTCCAACTGTGATTTATACTTAGAAGAAAATGTTCTCATCTTGCCAGGTTGCGTGAAGAAAAAATGAAAGAAAAACAAAGACACCAGGAGGAAAGGCTAAAAGCTGCTCTTGAAAGAGCAGTAGCACAACCAAAGAAAAAGGTTTGTGTTTTGTTATTAATAGGTCCAGATACATCAATGTGAGTGCTTCTGTGGTATGAAAACAAAATGCCTAATCCATCTAATTTATCCAGGATGAACTTCAGTAAAATAATCTTTCTTGCTTACAGCTTCAATTGGTCTCTCTGGTTCCTTGCTACTTTTACAATTCAAATTTCTGGGTAACAGTTCTCCATTAGACCTCCTTTTCAGTAAAAGAAACCTGTCCCCTCTCCTCTTTTTCTTTAGCTCCAGGTTCATGAAACCAGAGAATTCTTTTTAAAAATAATAGGTGGTACAAGCATATGGTTCAAAGTTCAAAAGATACAAGAGTATTCAGTGAAAATTAAGTCATCCTCAGTTCCCCTCCCTGGAAGCAACCACTGCTGAGTTTCATCCCCATCCTTCCAAAAATATCCTATGTATTTGTGTATATTCTTCTTATAAATGGTAGCTATGAACTTTGCTTCTTTCACTTAACAATGAAGATAGTGAACCTAGAGAATCACATTTAATTGGAAGGGTCTTCCAATCCTCACACTGTAAAAATAATGAGATTAATGGTCGAAGTTAAAATGATTTACCCAGTGTCACTTCAGATTTAGCAGCAGAGTCAGGACCAGAAGCCAAGGTTCTTTATATTGCACGATCCCCTGCAGTAAGAAGCTGGGGACTGGGCAGTCACTGAGTGCTTACGGTCCACACCTCTGCACTGTGTGTGCAGGGCCTTTTGTTTCCGGATGCCACTCTCCCTCCTCTAAGTTAGGGTCTAAAATATATTCCAGGAAGCCAATTTGAAAGCTATCTACAAAGCTAATGTGGACATTGATCCTTACCATAGAAATAGCTGACCTACAGTGAATGCTGTGCACCTCACAACCAGCCTTTTGAAGTACTTGAAAAAAGTTCTGAAGTATAACTGAATATGTATGTCAAAAAGTGATAATTACCTTATTTTATTTAACTATTTAAATATGTTAGTTTATTTAAATAAGCATTTTTAAAAGTCTGTGCTTTTCTAAAAAGTTCAACGCTTCCTATGAAGACCTGACTTGTCCTCTTCTTCCCAAAGAATTAACCATTCATCACCCTCCCATATGTACGTTATTCAATAAACCCACAAAATTGAAATGATTATTTTAAAATATATCCATCTTTCCTTCTAGACCATGAATGAGTTTTATGACCTTTGTATCCCCAATGCCTGCCACAGAGTGGACACTCCACAAGTGCTTATTGAATTAACAAACGAAAACTGAGAATGAAAACTAAAACTGGAAGAAAATTGGAAAAAAAAAATGATCTGATAAGTTGACAAGGCATGAAGATCTGTGATAGAAGTTCTTACCCAGTTGGGACACTTCATCACTGGAGATTTTCTCAGACATATTAATACCAAAAGTTACCAAAGGAGATCACTGACAGTGGAAAACAAAATTCTGACTTTCAAAAAGTAATTTAGGGATTCCTGTCCCCTAAGGACATTTTTGTTGGTATAATAGGCAGGAACACTACTGTTTAGTTCACTGGGCCAGGAATGTCAAACATTCTCCAATGCAGGGCACTGTTTCACATAGGGGAAGCGCCCGTTTTGAGACACAAAGGAGATGTCCCATCAAATGTGAAGTCCAGTAGAATATAAATAGTTTTCTCATCCATTTAATTTACACAAATTCAGATATATAAGCAAAACAAAACAAAAAAAGATTATGGGGGATAAGACTAAAAGAGAAAAATAATTAGCACGATGTACTTTAGTGTATGCCCCAGAGAGAATGAACAGGTGTGAAACTAGGGATTTCCCTGAGCCTGTTCTGGTGGGAACACTTCCAAGAGTCAACAGGATTACTAGTGTTGAAGACAGCACATGGTTTTCTCAAGTTTTGTTTAACAGGATTTTAAAATGCTAGTCAACAGGTACTCTCAACAGAGAAGAGCAATCTCTTCCAACCAAAGGAAGAAAAACTAGATGTGGCACTGAGAAATGCTGGCCTCAGGCATGGTCCTTTTCTAGGCTGACATGTCTGAATTGACCTAAATCTCCCACTTCCCCATAAAACCTAACTGCTTTATCTTCTGCATACTCTAATGTGCCATCAGTTACTTTACTTTGCCTAGCATGTTGGCCCAAGGTTCTCAATCCCTTTGTAACTAATTATTTACTATTCTAAACCATATTATTCCTTGGGAAAAAATCAAGTTAATATTAATTTATTTACACTTCAATAGAGAAAGGTTATGCTGAAGAATATTAAATATTTTTTCTTTTGTTTCAGCTGGGAAGACGACTTGTCTACCGTTCAAAACCTCCATCCAGTGACAAACATGAACTACTTTTAATCAAGGATACAAAAACAAAATCAGTAGAGGATGAATATTTTTTCACTTGAATTGAAGCAGTAATGTTTTAGGTATATTTTGTAGATTTTGGCTTTCAATGATGGCAATATTCTGCCCTATATGCTGGCCTCCCCAATTTGAAGAGAGGCTTTGTTCTAAAGGTTACAGGATTGGGAATGGGAGTTATTTTGTTTTGTTGTTGAAGCCTTTCATTATCCATATTTTAAGTATTATTCTAAACATTATATATCTACACGTTGAGTTGTCCCAGTTGGAGATTCACATCTAAAGTCTACTGATGTAACTATATGGTGAACGATCATTAAATTGCAGCAGTGGCAGTCTCTGTCAACATCAGACTTTAAATGACCCATTTAAAGTCTGGTTGAAAAAACCAGTCCACAGGAAAGTTCACAGTATACATTTTATCACCATGGAGTATAGATTTTAATGTTCAACTCTAATACATCTTAAGGGTTTTTGAGGAGTTTAAAACTGAAATGAAAACCACTAGGTTATGTTCTTAGAACATAACTGTAAGACTAGTTTTTAACTCACATTAAGGAGTTCTGTTCAGAAAACTTAATTCTCTTAAGTGAACAAACCATGTCTTCAGCCTAAATGTGTTTACAATTTCTGTTGTGTTCTATATCCACAATCATTTAAATTTTCAGGTGATGTTTCAATTTTAGCTATAATATGTGTACATTATTTAGCTTACACTGATATATTATGTAATTTGTCAACTAAGTAAAATACATTATATATTTGTAAGAAAATGTTTAACTTTATACATGTTAAAAATGGCTCAAAATAACTTTAAAAGCAGTTGCTTTTAAAAGGTCTCAGTTAATATATAATTACAAGAAAGGGATGAAATTCACCTTTATAAACATAAAGCATATAAATAATTTTCCCTTTTAGAAAAAAATAGAGTATTGGGCTTCCAAAAGAAAACCAGCTTGAATGAAGTTGGGTGATTTTTCAAGCATTACTTTTGTGGATAATCTTTCAATTGTTTCAACATTTGAACTTTGCCTGTAAATATCTGAATATGAATAGTTCACCAGTCAGAATGAAAATTTTTTTATTTTATAAAAAAATACCCACAAAAGATGTTATTCTCTCATTTCCCCATCTTCTTCCTCTTCTTCAACACCCCTGATATAAAGCACATTATTACACCTGTAAATAGAAAAACAGTGCATTTTGTTGTTCCAACTGGAAACCACATAAGATCTGATTTACAACTACTAGATTTTTTTCATTATAAAAAATACTAAATGCTAAATTTACAATATATCATTCTTTCTCTTTTAAAAAAATGTTTCTACCATTGTTTTTTTAAAAAGCACATGGCACTTTTTTTTTTTTTACCATTTGGTTGTTATAAAATGGTATCTCATGATCTTCCAAAGAGAATAATGACTAAATTGGGTGTAAAGTTAGTTCTAGAAAATGAGTGTAACAAAAATCCCAAAAATGCATCCAGACACAACTAAAATTCAAAACCAAGCTCCTACAACTAAAATCATTGAAAAAGGTTCCAGCTAAGAGCTAGAAGTTTAATATCAATACTAGAAAAATCTTAAGGATGAATAGCTCCAAAATATTTAAATCTTCTTTGACAACTTTAACAATTTCAAAGACTCCTGAAGTCTAGTTGTAGACTACTATGTTAAATAGGAACTTAAAACGTAATTCTGAAATTGAAGCACTAAATTATTTCTAATACTCGTTATATGTACAATTACTGCTGTTTGGTTACCTTATTAAAACTTCACCCAGATGTCCAGACAATGCTCCATCTATGTATTCTTCTGTGTTTGCAAGCTTTAAATAAAAAGAAAACACATTAGTATGATACAGAAAGTAAATAGTATAAAACACCTAACACTGGTGACAGAACTTATTAACTGAGACCTTTTTATACCAACTCACATTTATCTATAATTAATACTAGAAGATAACCTTTCTATTACTATTGTAGTACTTTTTAGTTTCATATAAATACTCAGTAAAGTTTAACATTGATGGATATAGAACTAATATATAGTAAAGCTCATTTCAACATAGTTTTTTAAATCTCTGTTGTGTAATATGTTTTTCTATTAGACATTAAAACAATGTATTGAGGAAGGCAGTCTCCCAATTTATTGAGTACATTTCAATTAAAAAGTTTTCTGAAAATTCAATTGCAAAGAAGCAAGCAGACATTAACTTTTCTTGGAGTAATGATGTTCCACTGTAGTAACATATTGAGGAACCCAATGGGTGTACAAAAGCTATGGCTAAAATACCAAGTACTTTGATATTAGTCATCATCCAAACCAAAGAACTGAATAAGAATTTTTTTTTTAATTATGTGCTAATAAACAGAAAAAAAGTTCTTAAAAGGTTAAAAATGAAGAACGACCTTACAAACTTCCATTTATAAAATATTCACAGGGATATAATTATCAGCCCAGGGAATACAGTCAATAATATCATAATAACTTTGTACAGTGACAGATGGTTACTAGACTTATTGTGGTAATCACACTGTAGGGTATATAAATGTTGAATCTCTATGGTATACACCTAAAACTAAACATATAGTTTTAAGCAACTATACTTTAGTAATAATAACAACAACAATAATAAACTCATTAAAAATTTTTGACCCAAAACGCCTCAGGAATTGGCATTTGAAATTCACTCATAAATACTGAAACTCAACATTTTCATTACTAAATTGTGGATGGTGGGTTATATATCTATTCTGTGGTAAACATTTATTTATGATATTTTAGGCATCATCAATGTGGTTAGTTACTTAGAGATACATTCCATAACTGGCAGGCTCACCAGGAAGCTCCATTTTAAAACCAAATATTTGGTGGGTATTCTTTATTCCTTTTTTTTTTTTTTACTGAGATATAATTCCCGTAACATAAAATTCACTTTCTAAAGTGTACAGGTCAGTGGTTTTAACTATATTCATAAAGTTGTGTAAGTCTGGAAGTTGTTCTAAGTCTGGAACATTCATAAAGTTGTTCTAAGTCTGGAACATTTTCAGCACAAGGGGCACTCTTCAGATTCTTCTATGGCCTTCATAAATGATTCCTACTTGGGGAATTTTCCAGGACAAAACCATGCTCTATAAGAACTTTGGGGACCTGAGCATCATCTATTCAGGGGGTAAACTCTTAAATTAAGGAAAATCTCAGCTTTTTGCCTGCAAGTAATCCTGTTAGTATTCTGCCTACAAGTTATAAGTCCTACCAGTATGGAATACCTGGAATCATGGTTGGACTGACCACCTGTCTAGGTAACCTTTAAAATTCATCCATCTGCCATTAACCAGTCACATAAATACCTGAGTTTCAGAAAAATATAACCTCAAATTGTTTCTTCAAAAACCTGGCTGGAAACTATAATTATGCAACAAAAAACAAAGACCCCAATTTAAATATGGGTAAAGGGCATAACTAGACATTTCTCCAAAGAAGACTGTATAAATGGCCACTAAGGATATAAAAAGATCTCAGTACTGCTAATTAGGGAAATGCAAGTCAAAACAATGAAGATACCACTTCACACTCACCAGGATGACTATTATCAAAAAAAAACAAAAACAAAAACAACAGGTGTTAGTAAGAACGTGAAGAAATTGGAATCTGTGGGCATTGCTGATGGAATGTAAAATGGCACTGCTGCTATGGAAAACAGTATGGCAGTGTCTCAAAAAATTAAACAGAGAATCACTATATGATCCAGCATTCCACTTCTGGATATATACCCAAAAGAAATGAAAGCCAAGACTCTGGCAGATATCTGTACAGTCATGTTCACCGCATTATTCACAATAGCCAAAAAGTGGAATAATTCAAATGTCCATCAACAGAAGAATGGATTAAAATGCAGTATATATATGCAATGGAATATTAATTTCAGCGGTAAAAAGGAATGAAATTCTGATACATGCTACAACATGGATGAACCTTGAAAATATTATGTTAAATGAAATAAGCCAAAAGAACAAACATTGTAGGATTCTATTTATATAGGTACCTAGAATACACAGAAAGAATAGTATTTGCCAAGGGCTGGGGCAAGGGAAAGGGGGCGTTATTATTTAATGGGTAGAGTTATTGTTTAATGGGTACAGACTTCCATTTTGGGTTTATGAAAAAACTGGGGAAGTGGATACTGGTAATGGCTGCACAACAATGTGAATGTACTTAATGCCACTTGAGTTGCATGCGTGAAAATGATTAAAGTGGTAAATTTTATGTTATATATATTTTTAAAAACCTGGCTGAAACATTTACAGAAGCTAGTGTAACAGACATGTAGTCAGTTAATCAATTCCTTTGGCTGGTATGCTTTCTCCCTCAAGAAATGCTTTTATGGAATTATTTTGATGTTGTGCCTTTAGCATTCATTAAAAGACTTAAAAATTTCACTTGAAAAATTTCTTTCAGAGCTAAGTGCTGGGATGTTTTGCTTTTTGTGAAAACCAATGTGTTTTCCTTATGGCATTATGAATCAAACATCTGAGCTCTTCTTGCTTTAATCACTAGGAGTCACATCTGTGGCTGATTTTTTGTTTAACACCTTTCTCATACGTAGTTTATCAGTTATAATATCCTGTCCTTGACTCTATTCCTGAATTTTGCTTTGTCAATTTAATTAATTTTATTCTTATAAGTCACACTAAACCTTTGAGGAATAAGGTGAAGAAAATAAATACAATTTAATGATCTTTATAAATCTTTAACTTACCTGCATGTTCATATAGCCATCTACAGATACCAGGTAGCCTTTGTACTCCATTCCCCACTTAAGTTTCACCATTACTGGCTTCCCTGTCAATCCATTGAGGAAAGGTTTGGGATTAAGGGGCAAACTCTGCAAAATGAACAAAAAAAGAACTCAGTCAATCATTTTCCTGAACTAAGCTCCCACCACCTAGTCTTTGCTACCAAAGCACCAAAATTTGATGGTATCCAAATGAAGCAAACTCTTGACTCCTCACATTAATTTTCACTTTTATTTGTTGAAGAGCACCAGAGAAATGTAAATACCTAATTAGCCAATTTCTTCTTCAACCCATCAAAATTTATAAAAAAGTATTCATTATTTCCTTAAGAAACACTGAATACCTAATATGCATCATTCACTGTTCCAGGCTATAAAGAAACAAAGGTAGAGGCAGTTAAAAAAAAAAAACAAAGAAAAAGAAAACAATAACAATAATGCAGGTGACAATGTTTGTCCTCAAGAAGCTCACAGTGGGAGGGGGAAGGACAAAACACACAGAGAGAGACAATTTATATTGCATTGTAGTAAGAGGAGATATGCTATGTATAAGGGTACCAAACTAATCCAGCATCAAGAGAAAAGGAAATAATGCCTCCGATTTAAAGGATGAGAGGTATTTCTAGAGGGAAAAAATAGGCAGGGGAAGCTACCTATGTAAAAGGAAGGAAGAATTAAGCAACAAAGTGATGTCAGGGACATACAAACAATTCAGTGTTGTCAGAGTCCCATATATGAGGCTACAGAATGAAGCAGGGGACAGATCACATTTGACAGTCTTTCGCTGAATTCTGGGAGCTAGGACTGGGTCTTACCTGACTTAGCAGTGCCTTCTATATATGAGCTACTACTTAATGTTTGTTTATTCTGCAAACGAGAGTATCCTCAGTGAATTCAGACATTTTTTCTGTCCCTCATCTGCTCACCCATCAGCCCAAAGAAAGAACCAAGAAACTTAGCTATGAATACTAAACCCATTTAAGATAAGCATATTTGGTGATCTCCAAGGACATGGGACGACCGCAATAACCTCCTGAGTCTCCCATTGTCACTCCTGTCTTTCTCCAACTTATTATCTATTATTTTTACTATTTTTAAATCATGTTATAGCTCTGCTTAAATGCACCAATGGCTTCCACTTGCACTTGGAGAATGCTGACCTCCTAACATGACCTGAGAGATCTTGCCTGACCCTGTCTCATAACCACTATTCTTGCAAGCAGCTGTGGCTTTCTGTCAATTCCTCTAAGTGGTCAAGCTTTCCTTCCGTACCTAGGGCCTATGCTCATGTTCCCTGTGCTTGGTACACTCTTCCTCCTGCTTTTTAAGGCGCTGTATTTTCACGTCCTTTAGGTTTCAGATTGCATCCGTCCCCTTCCAGGGAATGCCATCCCTGACCACTCTTCTAATGTGCCATCACAGCATCCTGTCTACTTCTTTCTTAGCACTTAACACTACTTGCAATTATATACTTCCGTTACTATTTGATTAATGCCTCCCACAGCTGACTGGGTTCGCATCAGTACTTTTCACTTTATGTTCCCAGCTCCTAGCACAGCATCTGCCAGGTAGCATGAGCTGAATATCTGCTAAATGAACAAATGGATGCTCCAAAGCCTGAGCTCAGAGTTCCAGGGCACTGCGGAGCTGCGAGTCCCAACATCATGGAATGAAAAGGGGACTCCGCAGCGTGGTAAGTGGGACGCGAAAAACCGCTTCGTCGTTACCCTGACCCTGTGGCTCCAGCCAGCAAAGATGCCTCAGGCTCAAACGAAGAGGGGTAAGGGGGCAGGTGCACTCCTGGGGAGCGGAGGGCAGAGGAAGGAGCGCGCGCCTCAGACCCCAGAGCAGGAAGAAAGCGGGTAGCGAGCCGGGGCGCTGCTCCTCACGCGGATGAATGGGAAACGCGCGAACCAACCAAGGCCCGGAAGGCGGGTCACCCGCCTTCTCTCCGGCGACTCCAGCTGTTCTTTTCCTCCTTACCATTGTAACGACGGGCAAATACTGCAGGTTACAAGTCCCCGACCCTGCTGTTGTCGTCCCTCGTGACTGGAGCACCTACAGCAGGGCCGGAATCGCGGTGCTCCAAGAGAAATGGCCGCCAAAAAGCGGCGTGACCTTTTACCTCCGACTTCAGCTCTTCCGCTTCTGTGATTGGACGCAAAGAGATATGTGCTGATTGGGTGAGATGGCTGGGCAGTATCTCTGGCAACCAGCGGTAATGCGCTAGTGTGTGCCATCCGCGCTGCTTGCGGCCTTATGGGAAGCTGTGGGCTATTGGACTCCGGAGCGTCGCTGCGAGGCTGCAAAAACAGTGAGGCCGCCCGGTGTCTGGTCTGCTCACCTCCAGGGGCCGGCTGAGAGATGGACGTGATTTCTCGCCTACCTGGCTAATGGGGCATTCCTTTGTCCTTTTACACCTGTGGGAACGAGTTTGAGGCTCTAGAATTTTTTATTTTTTTTTTGAGGCTCTAGAATTTTATCCTCACTTTCCCACAGATTCTGTGATTTCGGCGCTCCTCTGCCACAGTCCCTTTCTACCTGACCTCTATTCTGTAATGCTTATTTCAACCCACTTTAAAGGAAGTGGGAAAGCAAGACTAGACTGAGGGAGGTGAAACGCACCGTAGAAAGTACAGAATATATTTCAGATGAGGTCAAGTTGAGTCTAGAATACGGAGTGGTGGTCTCCCTGTCGATCTGTTTTGCATTGCCAGCAGAAACCCAGTCGGGTCTTTTTACATGTATTTATAATTAGGGACGTGGGGGATGTTTACGCTATCACGGGATAATCCTCGATGGCAAAAAGGTATTGATCAGAATCTCACCTGTTTTTCCCCAGTACAGACGTTCAGCTCGCTCAGCTCTGAGATGCTAAATGCAGTTCTTGGAGAATACACGCTTTAAGTAGTGCTGGTTTGGGTTTTGTTTTTGCAACCCTAAGGAGATGACTTTGGAATTTAGGCTTAAATGTTGCGTATTGAGGCATCATGGATTAGTGGGTAAGACTGGAGGCAGCCTGAATTCAGAACCTCGGCCCATCTGTTGGGGATGGTGTTGGGTAGTTTCTTAACCCCCTAAGGCCTTTGTTTCCTCAGCTATCAGTGGCTTTTAAAACAACACTACCCACGAGGTTGTGAGGATTAAATAATTAATGTGAAGAGGGTAGGGCTGTGCTTGGCCATGTAAGGGCTCAGTAGATGTTCATGTTGATTTTAATGTCCATATAAATGTTGGAGAACACTGACAGAACACAGTAATTTTGTTTTAGTGTAGTTTATGCCAAACAGTTGGAATTATTTACCCCAAAGTTCAGTGGGGTTTTCCGTAAGTTTCACCATCATTTGGTGGATATTTAGCCTTTGTACAGACTTTGAGTTCCTACTATGTGCCAGGCTCCTTCACAATTGTTATAATGGGAATCTTACCACACAGACTGATTTAGTGGTTATGGCCCCTTTTTAAAGATGAGAAACAGGCTCATCTTGTGCAGGGCCACACAGTGGGTTTCATCCTGAAAACTGTATGCTTTTTCTACTTTACAAAGCTCACTTTCAAAAGCTCAATACCATTTCCCCCCGAAAATAAGACCTAACAGGAAAATAAGCCCTAGCATGACTTATCAGGATGACATTCCATGAACATAAGCCCTAATGTGTCTTTTGGAGCAAAAAATAATATAAGACCTATTTTCGGGGAAACATGGTATATATTTTTAAAGTCTGACTTATTTTTTTAGCTGTTAGTGAAGGGAAACAAAATATTTCTGTAATCTATATAAAGATAGTTGTATTTAAAGTTGTTTTTTTCTCATGTTAAATATTAATCTTACTTTATATGGATCCTAGAGCAAATTAAGTCTGAAACATCACAGGAAGCGAAAATATCAAAACTGAAAGTGTCCTACTTCAGGCACATAATGAAAGGCAGGGTTCTTTGGAAAAGACAGTAATGGGGGGGAGGGGTATAGAAGGCAGCAGGAAAAGAGGGAGACCAAATATGAGATGGACTGATTCATAAAAGAAGCCATAGGCATGAGTCTACAGTTGCTGAGCCAGGCTGCTGAGGACAGGATATTGCAGACATCACTAATTTGTAGAGTCACCGGGAGTGAGTCAGGTTTATTTCATACCACATTAGTTCTAGCAATTATCAGGCTATGTTATTTATAGTTGCTGCAATTCTGAAAAGAAAATATGTAAAATATTACACTTGGTATCATTGATATGTGGTTCAGTCCCTGTACCTCTCAAGGTCTTAGTTACATATTAGTCAAATTAAGGCATTGAAATAGATTATCTTAATATATATCTTTGATATTATTATTCTTTGATATTTTAAATTAATAACGAAAAAATGAAGATTAAAATAAAAAATGTCCCTTGCATTGTAACTATTTTCAATTACAGAATTAATTATAGTTTATTGATTATTATTAATAATAAATATTAATTAGAATCATCTCTCAAATAAAGGACAGAATAGTTTTTCAGTTTAGGGAACAGTAAGTTTCTTGTAGATGAAACCTTTCAGTTTTCCATGTATGTTGAGAATGCTAGGCAGGAAAATATAATTGTTTTAAAACCATACACTGTAAAATGAGATTTTGCAGTGATGGTGTTGAGACTGTATCTTGGTTTATAAATGTGATCAATTAAGAAGGGAACTTAAACTGGTTCTGTTTCTGTCTGATTATAGATAACAGGTTAGATTATATTATTGACAATGAAAAGGATAAAATTCATCAGCAGAAAATATTTTTATTCATAGTATAATTCATTTGTCCATAATGATTTAGACTCAACAAAAGTTTCCTTCTCCCTGTAGGTGCATATTCTGTTTGGGGAAAAGTCTAGACTCTTCTTGGATCGATATAATATGTAAGCCAGCAGCACCACCACTACCACCACCATTACGGCTGCCATTTATTGAGCACTTATGTGCCAGTACTTTACATGACCTCATGTAATTCTTACAGTAATTCTGTGAAGTAGGTAGGATTAGCTAGAGTTGCTAAGTAACTTGCTCAAAGTGCCACAAGGAATAAGCCTCAGAGCCAGGATCTGTCTTTCTCCAAACTTTGCTCCTTAGCTCTTCTATTCCAAACTAAAAGAACCTCAGGGAAAACAAACAAAGCATCTTAATTCCACACATCGTTCACAGCCTCAGTAAGACAATGCAATTCCTATACTGCAGACTGAGTTATTTTCAGATATGTGACTGTTGACTTAATCGCCCATACACATGACCTTCTGTATCGCATCAGATTCATCTGTCAGTCTCCGAATCAGGTTTTGGTGAGTGGTCAAAATTAAGATCACTCATGTCAGAATGTCTTTATTTTATTCTCCGTACGCAGACAGAGGGCCCACAGACAGCTTCTGGGAATTAAAATTAGAGGAAGACTTTCTTAGCTTTTTACAAACCTACCCCCTCTTTTGAATGATGGTCCTTCATAGGCTTGCTTAAATAGACATTTTCCCACGGCCCCCTGCTGATTCTGAATGAACAGATTGTCAGCCCCCTACTGACTGGTGACTATATTGCTTATCCTCATCTTTACTCTTTACTGACAGCCTTCATAATAACTTGCTTAGAAGACAAATGGCATGGCAGAATCTCTGACAACTCAGTAAGGAAGAATACACTGGATTCCTGCCAAATAGTCCTACCATTTTAATGTGAACTAACAGCAGTTTTTGTCTTGATGGAAGAAGAAAAGGATGATACTAAGAACTACTGCCTTTTGTCAAAACAGCATTATGTCTTTGCATTGTTTTTAAAGATGATTTAATGAAGAAGTCAACATATAGATTATCTACAGCGTTGTGCCTTTGCACGGGCTGTGCCCTCTGCATAGAATGCCCATCTGTCCCTTCTCTGCCTGCCTTCCAAAGCCAGCCCAAGTGGTACATTCAGTATGAGCCCTTCCCAGGCTCCCATGGCATCACTCCTAACTCTGGGCTCTATCACCCTTAACACTTTTTTTTCTACCTCTGGTATAGCAATTAACTCATTGCAGTATAGTTTGTATAATTATTTGTCTGTCTTGACTCGACTAGAAACTTCTTGACCACAGGGACCATTGCCTGCTTATTCATATTTGCATCCCCTGCACCCTGAACAGTGTAGGCGCTGGGTTACTGATTGTTAAATGACTCCCCTTCCATCGCATAAGATTTTTCTTGTTGGGGTCCAGACCTTCTTTGAGTGTGGTTATTTTGATCATGGGAACTATTATTGGCAATTCCCAGCTCTGCTGATTCCTTGATGGGTAGACTTTCCATGAAGTTTCCCATTCTATAACATGGGATTGTAACGATACCTACATCAGGCAAGTAAGCTTCTGCAAATGTTTTCAGGGGTTTTTTTGTAGCTTTCGATTTCTTCGGGTTTTCTGCTGTTTATTATTGTCAATTAATGTAATTTATATTTTCCTAAGAATCATTCATGTCTTGTTTTAATTTATTTTCATAAAGTAATAATAAATATTCTATTTGTTGATTTCCTTTTATACATCTGGTTACTCAGATATCCCATTCTTTGTGTGTGTGTGTGTGTGTGTGTGTGTGTCCTCCTGTCTTTCTCTTTTCCTCTTTCTAGAGAGAAATATGAAATATGTTAAAATGTTAATAATGGCTCTCTCTTCTGGGTGATAAGATTATGGGTTTTTAATTTTTCTGTTTTTTTCCGAAATGTTCAGAAATCGATGTATATATTGCTTATGTATTCACACACACAGAAAACTTAAAGAAAAATCCCTTTCAGTTTTTTTATTTCCAAGTAAGGACACTGAGGCCAGGAATGTTACATAGGTGGATAATGGCCTTAGATTGTAGCCAGAAAACCTGTACTTGCACAGCCACTTTTTGCTATCAGGTAAGAGCCACGAAACCTCCATGATTTCTCTAGTTCTCATCTGAGAAAAAGATGAGGCCCATGGGTCCAATGGATCTATTTGGAATGTGTTAGGCTATTTGTTAACTAAGGTGAGCTATAATGAATTTTTGGAGGCAAAAAAAAATATGTCTTTTGCTCTAAGACTATGCAATGTTTTCTGAAGTTACGTTTAGGGACTGTAAGATGAGAGGGTTTTGTTCGATTTGTTGTATGCAATCCTGATGGCTAAGAAAGAATAAATGTTAGTAAAAGCTAACTTTGGACAGAGGATGTAAGAATGACTGTTTTCCTTTTGTATTTTTCTACATTTAAAACATTTCCCCTGGGAAATCAAGCCTAAATTTCTCCTCTTTGAAAAGGTCAGACAACCACTTACCTAAAACATTGTTTTATCATCTTAGTACAGTGGTTCTCAACCCTGGCTACTCAGTAAATCATCTGAGAACTTTTTTTAATGCCATACCTGAAACCAAATACAGAGATTCAAATTTAATTGTTCTGAGGTGGGACCTGGGCATTATTATTGTTTAAAAGTGTCCCCCAGTAATTCTAATTTGCAGCTAGGCTTGAAAGGCAATGAGGTAATGTGCTACATTATCTAAATATCTCCCCAATCTCTTAGTAAGCGCCTTGAGAAGGAAACTGATTCTAATGCTTCATTTTATTCCTTATGGAACATTTGATTCATATTTATTGTTTGACTGAAGGTAAGAAGGAAGATAAGAAGGAAAAGATGTGTCCTGTGATCTGAACCTTTCAATCCAATCAGAGACTCAATTGGTTTATTTTTGACTATTATATTTCAGTGCCACGCATTTATTCTATTATCACCCTTAAGCTAAATTTCAATGCCTGTACTTGCTAGAAATTTTACATTCATGACTGGAATAATAATAGAACATGTTCCACGACCCTTGTCAGTCTGTTCAATGAATAGGTGACTGGCCATATGCCACGGGGATCTGCTGCCCTCTGGAGGGTGTTGTGCTGTTACACATGAAAACAACATTTCCTTATGTAGTAGGTATATTCCAAGTAACATGAGAAGTTATGAAACAAAAAGTGAAACAAAACAAAAAGGTTTCATGGTCAAATCATTTGGAAAATGCTACATTATTTATGTGTAGGGAAGTCACAATGCATATTAACAAAATAAAGACTGGGAAGTTCTATAATAAAGAAATTTGTTCAGCTTTGTTTACGGTGGCCAAGACATGGAAACAACCAAAATGTCCTTCGATGGATGGATAAGGAAGTTGTGGTATATATACACAATGGAATACTATTCGGCGGTAAGAAAAGATGATATAGGATGATTCCTGACAACATGGATGGATCTTGAGAGTATTATGCTAAGCGAAATAAGTCAGACAGAAAAAGCAGAGAACCATATGATTTCACTGATATGTGGTATATAAACCAAAAACAACAAAATAACGAGACAAACAAATGAGAAACAAAAACTCATAGATACAGACAATAGTTTAGTGGTTACCAGAGGGTAAGGAGGATGGGGGGTGGGAGATGAGGGTAAGGGGGATCAAATATATGGTGATGGAAGGAGAACTGACTCCAGGTGGTGAACACACAATGGGATTTATAGATGATGTAATACAGAATTGTACACCTGAAATCTATGTAATTTTACTAACAGTTGTCACCCCAATAAATTAAAAAAAAAAATCATTTGGTCATAAAAAAAAGAAATTTGTTTACCAAACTAATTGCATCATTTTTTTTGGGGGGGGGGAAGGGGAACAGGACTTTATTGGGAAACAGTGTGTACTTCCAGGACTTCTTTTTTCCAAGTCAAGTTGTTGTCCTTTCAATCTTAGTTGTGGAAGGTGCTGTTCAGCTTCAAGTTGTCCTTTCAGTCTTAGTTGTGGAGGGTGCAGCTCAGCTCCAGGTCCAGTTGCTGTTGCTAGTTGCTAGTCTTGCAGAGGGCGCTGCCCACCATCCCTTGTGGAACTCGAGGAATCGAACCGGCAACCTTGTGGTTGAGAGAAGGTGCTCCAACCAACTGAGCCATCTGGGAGCTCAGCGGCAGCTCAGCTGAAGGTGCCGTGTTCAATTGTAAATGGGATTATATTTTTAAATATCTCTTTCTGACAGTTCATATTGTTGTATAAAATGCAACCAATTTCTGAATATTAATTTCGTTACTTTAATTAATCCTGCTACTTTACATGTATCAGTTCTAACAGTTTTTTTGGTGGACTCTTTAGGGTTCTCTATATCTAGTATCATGTCATCTGCAAACAATGCCTGAGCCTCCGGGCCAGCCCTAATTGCATCATTTTTAATTTCCCACCTAAGTCCTGTTAATATTTGGGAAACTAATATTATACAAATAATATTTTGTATTAATCTACAAATAACATTTTGGATTTGGAGGAAAACCTGAAAGATTTTTTTTCAAGATGAATAATATTTTAATGAAAACAAATTTAATTATTTTTTTCAGTTACAGTTGGCATTCAATATTATTTTATATTAGTTTCAGATGTACAGCATGGTGGTTAGACATTTATATAATTTATGCTGTGATCCCCCTATTACTCTAGTACCCATCTGGCATTATATATAGTTGTTGCAACATTACTGACTATATTCTCTAGGTCGTACTTCACTTCCCATTTGTGTTTCTTAATCTCTTCACCTTTTCCACTCAGCTCTCTAACTCCCCTCCCCTCTGGCAATCATCAGTTTATTCTCTATATCTATGAGTCTGTTTCGGTTTTGTTTGCTCATTTATTTTGTTCTTTAGATTCCACATATAAGTGGAATCTCAGTCTGACTTATTTCACTTGGCATCATATCCTGTAGTTCCATCGTGTTGTTGCAAATGGTAAGATTTTTTCTTTTTTATGGCAAATTAATATTCCATTGTATATATGTAACACCTCTTCTTTATCCAATTGTCTGTTGACAGGCACTTGGTTTGCTTCCATTGATTTCAGGTAACGTGATACCTCCAATTTTGTTTTCCTTTCTCAAGATTACTGTGGCTATTTGGGGTCTTTTGTGGTTCCATGTAAATTTTAGGATTATTTGTTCTAGTTCTGTGAAAAATGCCATTGGTATTTTGATAGGGGTTGCATTGAATCTATAGATTGCTTTGGGGAGTATGGACCTTTTAACAATGTTAATTCTTCCTATCCATGAGCATGATATATACTTCCATTTATTTGTATCTTCTTCTAGCTCTTTCTTCAATGTCTTATAGTTTTCTGAGTACAGGGCTTTTACCTCCTTGGTTAATTTTATTCCTAGTGTTTTTTTTTGTTTGTTTGTGTGTGAGTGTGTGTGTGTGTGTGTGTGTGTGTTTAGGCAATTGTAAATGGGATTATATTTTTAAATATCTCTTTCTGACAGTTCATATTGTTGTATAAAATGCAACCAATTTCTGAATATTAATTTCGTTACTTTAATTAATCCTGCTACTTTACATGTATCAGTTCTAACAGTTTTTTTGGTGGACTCTTTAGGGTTCTCTATATCTAGTATCATGTCATCTGCAAACAATGACTGTTTTACGTCTTCCTTTCCAATCTGGATGCCTTCTATTTCTTTTTGTTGTGTGATTGCTGTGGCTGGGACTTCCAATACTATGTTGAATAAAAGTGGTGAGAGGGGGCCTCCTTGTCTTGTTCCTGATCTTAAGGAGAACACTTGTAGCTTTTCCCCATTGAGTATGATGTTAGCTGTGGGTTTGTTATATATGGCCTTTATTATGTTGAGATATGTTCCCTCTATTCCCACTTTGCTGAGAGTTTTTTTAATAATAAATGGATGCTGGATTTTGTCAAACGCCTTTTCTGCATCTATTGATAGGATCATATGATTTTTATCTTTAATTTGGTTTATATAGTGTATCACATTAATTGATTTGCAGATATTGAACCAACATTGCATCCCAGGAATAAATTCCACTTGTTCAAGGGAAAGACTTATAAAATAGATGTATTAAAATGAAAAGATCTCATATCCACACAGTGACATTTTGACTGGAGATATACAATTGGATGTGGCCGTGTGATGTGCCATTGCAATAATATTCATGTTTATCTTTCTTCTTAGTTTTTATCCTAATGAAACATTCGAGATGTTTGTATTGTTGCATAACAAATGGAATTGTGACTCGTGTTTTATAACATACGAAATTGAGTTCATATACTGTCAAATGTACCAGGAATCATATTTGACCAAAAATGTATGGATAGTGGGAGGCTAGGCATGTGGGGTTCCACCCAGAAGTTCAATTAGTACAAGTGTAGGTACCTTGTAGAAACTTACAGCTGTATTTTCCTCTGGCTAGGAAGATAGCGTGTTTAGTAGAAATAAAATATTTTCAGTCAAGAGGCTTTTGTGTCACTAATTATGTGATCCTTGCCAATTAAATACATTTCTCATGTGTTAAAGGAAGACATACAGAGCTGTTGTAACTGTTCAATGAGGTACTATATGTAAAAATGCTTCACACAGCTTTTGATATATATATGTATATATATTTGGTGCTCAACAAATTTAAGTTCAATGTAGAGATGATTGCTGAGCACAGAAATAAGACCAAATTAAAGACTCATGGAATCAAAGGGGAGGAAGCTGAAACTGGAAGTAAAAAGTAAAGAGACCAAATATCCCATCCCAATTTGCCAGGGACTGTCCCAGTTTTCACACTTAAAGTCTGATGCTGGGGAAACTCCTTAGTTCTGGGCAAACTGAAATGGTTGGTCATCCTAACTCAGAACCCAGAATACCCCAAGAAAAAACTAGTAGTCAGAACACAGACACAAAATCTAGGAACATTAGGAAGAACGGTCCCGAAATTGACCTTATTTCTCAGTCAAATGGCAAACCGGTCTCAGAGTGTGAGTTGGGCTACGACCACAGGTATAGGCAGTAGACACAGGAGGGAAACTCAACTGAGGGAAACTCAAGATGATATACACGTAGCTGTATGCAAGAGATATTTTACAACTAATTTCTTGAGTGACTGTGGTGGTAAGATTCCAGTGAACAATGAGGAAGGAATAGTCTTTTCAATGAATGTCAGGACAATTATTAACCATAGGAAAAAAACATTCCTTACCTCATACACTACAAAAGTTAGCAACATAGAGGCCCAAATATGGAAATACTTTTTCGAAGAAAATAAAGGAAAAAAGCTTGATGAAGGATTTCTTAAATAAGCTATAAAAAGGGAAAGATTAATAACATTGATTACATTGAAATGAAAAGACCCCATGAACATAGTGAAGAGCCAAGCCATAAACTGAGGAATAATATTTGTGATGCGTCGAACATACAAAGTACTTGTATCAAGATATGTGCAAAAAACCCAAATAATGCAATAAGGAAAATGTCAGCAATCCAATAGACACATGAGAGGAAAGGAATTCAGAGAAGAAACTTGGGTGGTAAAAACATTTTTTAAGAAGCTCAGTTTTACTAATCAGAGTAATGAGAATTAAATAACAATGAGATAACATTTTACACCAAGCAGATTGTCAGAAATTTAAAACCCTGATAATATCAAGTGTTGGTGAGAATGTGAAGCAACAGAAATTCTCTTACACTTCTGGTGAGGGTGTAAATTGGTGCAACCACTTTGGAAAGCAAATTCTCATTACAGATATTTTAGAAGTACACACCCAAGCACTGTTTTCTAGGTGTACAGCCAAGAGAAACTCTCAAATGTGTGCATAAGGGGTCAGGTGCAAAAGTGTTCGTTGTACCATAGTTTACGAGAGCAAGAGACTAGAAAAAAAACCAAATGTCCGTCATCTGTGAGATCAACAAATTGTGATCTAATTCAGTCAATGGATTGCTGTCACACAGCAGTTTAAATAAATGATGAGAGCTAATGACCAATATGAATAAATCTGAAAAGCATAATATTGAACTAGAAAAAGCAATTTGCAGAAGGATTTAGACAGTATAGTATCATTTATATTAAGTGTAAAAAGTGCAATGTTATAAATTTTATAGGTACACAAATAGGTAGTAATAATATAAAAATAGTCACAGAGATAATAAATCAGATAATGGTTACTTCTGAGGAGAAAAAGATGGAAATGAAATCAGGAAAGAGTCCACAGGACATCAAATGTGTCTATTATGTTTTACTTTTAAACTGTCTGAAGTAAATATACCAAAATGTTAGGATTTGCCAAAATTAGGTGATAGATACACAAGTGTCATTTTGTTCTTTATACTTCTCTCTGTGCTTTGACTATTTTATTTTTAAGAAAGTAAAAAATATTCTTAACATTTAAATTCAGATTATTTCAAAATTAGTGTAAAATGTTTTTAAATAATGAAGCAAAATTGTCATTTTAGGAATTGGTCAGGCCAAATTTAACATTATTTCCAAAGAATAGGTTATAGCTACCCAGTGTCCTGACACTATTTCACTGCCACTTAACCAACACTAGATGTCACTTTACTTCATGCATTTAGTTTAATATGAGAGCTTTTTAGCTGTGTTAGATGAACTTCAGTATGTTTTCTAATTTTTCTCTCCAGTTGATATAGAAAATGAGGAAAAATGAGAGTGCTTTCTGCTACATATCCATCCAGGAAGGCCAGAGACACGTCTGTTTTGGTTCATCATTTTTATCTTCAACATCTGCACAGAATAGGACTGCAAAAATATTGTTAGCTGAACTGACAAAGGGTACAAGCGACAAACAGAAGAAATGTTTAGTATCACCAAAATGAATAAAATTACATGGAATGGTTTTTCTGTCAATGGCAGTTAGGTGTTAGAAGGATTTGCCAGGGAAAGATTGTGACTCTAATCTCAAAATTCAATTTGTGGTCGACAGGAAAAGGTCATCATTTCAGATCTTTTAATTTAAAATTGTTATCGCAGTTTATTGGCACACTGGATCTTCCACGAGCGAGGACTGCTTAAATCAACGATTGTTACCCGTTTACGGGGTAAGCACCTTTGATAATCATGAAAACCATGGACTTTCTGAAAATTTTCATATAAACACATAAATTGTTTGTGTGTTTCTGCAGGTTTGCAGACCTCCTTAAAGTTCATGCATGGACCCCAGGTTGGGATCCCCTGCCGGGTCAGGCAGAAGCACTAGCCCAAGTGCTTTTCCCAAGCGTCTTTAACTCTGCTTTTCCTCTGGCAATAACCAGAATGTGCAGCTGAAGCCTGCACACATGATGCGGACTAAACAATTTGATCACGTGAATGAGTGGTACAGAAACTAACCCTACAAATTCAGGTGTTAACCAAACATAGGCAATATCTACTTTGGAAATATTTGGCTTATAGATACCAGTCAAAGTATTTATATATTCTTATCCTGTCAGAATATTTAAGAAAATGAAAAATGCAATAACATATTTATTTGCTAAAATATTTATTTGGAAATTTATTCTTTCCTATAGAGCAAACTAAATCCCAGGAATTGTTCCACAAATTAAAAATATTTCCTTGTGCCTTTTTGTTCAACTGTCTTCATTTTACACATGATGAGAACTAATGACCAATATAAATAAATCTGAAAAGCATATTGAAGTAGAAAAATCAAGTTGCCAAAAGATTTATATACAGTATATCATCTATTATCGAGTGTAAAAAATGCAATATTATAAATTTATCAGTACACATTTAAAAATTTTGTTACTGATTTTCTTGCATCATAAATATTTGAAAAGTAACCTTTAACCTAAACTAGGTGATAGTAGTTGACTTTATGAATATAATTTAGTGAAATTTTACTATATAGTGTAAAGATACTCAAAATCAAATAAGCTTGAAACCTTTTTATCTTCTTTGTTCCAGATTCTTTCCTTATTCAAAAGGCCTCAGAATTCTTCTTTATCATGACAACCCTTTTATTTAAACTACTTAGGCCATAGTTAACAACAGATAAATTGGGTCAATTTTTTTAAATTGTGGTTTTGCTCAATAGAGACTATGTTAATACTATGAGAATGATACCAAATGATATGAGAATTTATTTTTCTCATACTCTGCCACTCTACTATAAGTGTGCTAGGCCATGGTAAAATAAACCAAGTGTATTTTAGAGTCCTGATTTGGTGCAGTGACTGTGTAGACCTAGTCAGTCATAGCACCCACTGTGAAATTACATGTGAAAAATGGAACCTGCTGTAAAAGAAGAGAATCTATATTGGGTTCTAATTATCTCACCACCAAAACAACCCTTTCTAAAAGTTATAGAAGAACATAAGGCCTTTATCAGAGATATAAAGGACTCCATACAGCTGTTTTATTGGGGCAATTAAAATTACGTTTGCTTAAAGCAAAGAGCCAGAGTACTGATCCTTCTTTGTAATTGACAATTATCCCTAGGATGTTTTCTTAAACAAAATGATCAGTGTAAGCATTTTAACTCTATGGAGAAAAAAGTTTTTTCACAACTAAATATTGAACCATTTACCCGATGAAATCTGTAAATTTTCAGTGATTGATTTTAACTATTTCTCTTTGGCCTTAAAACTTAGAAATATCTGACTTCTCTTTATTATAAACTATTGTCATAAGTGCTTAATTGAATGACCAACTTTTTCCTTGGAGGAAACCATCCTATATGAGTCATGGCAGGCTTAATCAATAGATTCCTATTTCCATAGCCAAGATCTTGCAACAACATTTGATTATTCTGTCAATTTATGGTTCTGTAATAAAGTATTTTGTTTTTATATGCTAACACCATGTGCTGAATTTAAGTGTTTATTTTACCTTAATTCTTGACATTTAAAAAAATTATTAGCCTTTTTTTTTAAGGTGTAGAATTTCTCAGCTTGGGGAGAAGTTGGGTGACGACTGCTGGGAGTGTTAGCATTGGACCCGGGTGTTCCTGAAAGCTGGCTCCACCTCCTTCTGCTCCTCCTTGGAAAAACAGACTTTCTTTCTAGCTCAAATTATATCTTCTTTTTATTGAGTTGTAACCACATTTCAAGGTCTTGCAGTCTTCTCTCCTTCTTAGTAACACAATAGAAGTAATTGGGGGCAAATGGGAATCCAATATGGTATAATTTTGGCAAAACAGAAAATAATGTTAAACTTCTTCTGATTATACCCCACCTGCACCCCTCATCCCCAAAGAATGTTAAGTGTTATGAGAGTCGGAACCTGTCTGTTTTATAACCCCTGGAATCCCCAGGGACTGAAACAGTGCCTGCCACCTAGAGGGAACTGTCAATACTGACTGAATGAATGAGGGAATAAATCCAGTATTTCGGATTATGTGACTCTGGCTTTGGGATAAGAAGCCTATTTCAGTTCTTGCAGTCTCTACTCCCCAAGTAGCATTGTGATTTTGAATGATTACCAAGAAGAATTTTTAATTATAAACATTCTCCCAATTCATGAGAAAATTCCACCTCTGAAGTGATCCCATGATCTTTAGTATTTAGTACACTTTAATATTTTGTAGTATCCTGAGCCATTAGTTTGTTTAAAGACTTTCACAAGTGAATAGATCAACTACATCTATTTTTACATGCAGTATCACTAAGTTTGTCAAGTTGGATTCACTTTAAGAGAATTTTAAAAATGCAATTGATGTCACTGGTTTTAGTGTTAAACAAGTACTAGGTAACTATACTTGGTGACTATTTTAACTCACTTATACTCAAATCCTCAGAGTTCCACCATGTTCTTTGCTTGAAATATGAATTTTTATGAGGCAAATCTACATCACAAATAATGCTGAAATGTAGGGGAAATTTTAGGAGCTTTTCGACCTCATGTCTCATCATTTGATCTGGCCAACTACTCTAAGAAGGGCCACCTACTCTGAGAAAGGGTGAACACTTGGTCAGAGCATGGACTTTGCAGCCAGACTGTCTGCATGAGGATCCTGGATCGGCCACTCACCAGTTCCATGGCCTGAGGCAAAACACTTATCCTCTCCTCGCCTCATTTCCTCATCTGTAAAGTGGGGAGGATGACCATGCCTCTGTCATAGGGTTGTTAGGAGACCACCTGACTTGTATCTGTAAAGTCTTTAGAACAGTATACAGAGCATAGTGTTTTGCTAAACAAACAAACAAGAAACATATCATAGTAGATGTTAAATAGCTGTCATCCAGAGATGCTATAAAAGAGATGTTTGCACACTCAGAAAGATGACCTCTAAGCTCCCTCCAGTGCTGCATTCTATTATTCTACTCGCCTCTGGGTACCCTGCGCCTGTAGAACAAGCCTATCCAGTGTATCCCAAACATTCCTTAGTCAACTTGAAACCTTCGCGTATGGCTTTGGAGGGTGTCTTCCCTTATCCTCTTTAAGTTATCCAAATCTTATCATCATCTCCACGCAGCTTTCTTCCTCTCCTCCTCTTCCTCCTTCTTGGCATCCAGTCTCTTTTGGTGTTTTATTGCTTTATATTCTTCTCTTATTGTCTTATGTGCAATTATTGTAATCCTAATCACACTGTAAGTCTCTTGAGAACAGTCTTATGCTTCACTTATGTTTCCTAGCACATAAGTAAATACTTAATGAATGAGTAAGTGGTAGGAGGGAAAGTAAATGGGGAATCAACTCTTTAGTGATAATTAAATGCAAGTAAAGTAGATTATATATTCAATGTTTAGACTATTAATGAGAAGTTCTTATTTCTAAAGAAGTTTTGGTTCATAACTACCCCCTGTCAAATTTTTTTTTTTTTAGTCTGATCTACTGTTAGTGAAATATTTGTAGATTAGCTGGTTCCGCTTCATTCCTTCTCTTGAAACGTGTGGTGAAGTAAAAATGCCTAAAGCAATAATTTGTGGATAAAAAACAGCTGCACATGAAAAATAATTGATGTGGTTTTAAAATTACTCTGAGGTAGAAATTAAAATGCCTTTTCAACTTATGCTCTAAAAAGAGTGCTAAAGCTAATTCCTTATAAATCATGAAATGGAAAGAGGAAGACACAAATTTTTGGATAGTCGATTGATTTTAAATAAGTAGAGTTTTAAAATTTTTTATATAACATTAGAAAATGTTCACTTTGCTGAGAGGACTTAGCTGTAGTTAAATAAAATCTTATCTACACCCTTAGTAATGTGAATGCAATGTTTTTCATAATTATAAATAAGAAAGCTGATCCCTTTGACTTCTTTATAAGTAAATTTTAATGACTTTGTAGTTTTAGTTCTTTTTTGTATTATGCTTCTGACATTTTCCAAGGAGTGACCTAAATGGCACTTCATTCATCTTATTTCCCAAGGGGAGGTTATCACAATTGGGCTGCCCTAATGCCACTTACACCCACCTGGTGTGCAGGTATGTAACTGATGCCTGATGTTGGAATAAAATTGTAAGGTTCACAAAATAGTATTCTATCAATGTGACACAGACAATATTTGATTGAATTTTCAATTCTCCATGTACATAGACCCATCCTTTCTAAACGTATGAAAATAATTTTATTTTATTCACTTGTTCCTTCATCCGAAATTCTTAGCTATAGAAGATATGCTTGTTAAGAGAATTCAAATTCCCTGCTTTTCATTACATAAAGAATGTCTGAGTAATATTTAAAAATCAATACATTCCTTTAGAAGGAAATTGAACAGGAAATAGTAAAGGTTTTAGTCATTATTTTTTAAATTGTGGTATCTCTTAGCTAATGCACACAGGAAGTTGAAAAATTAAGCAGCATTAAAATGTGATGAGTCACTAGCATATTTCTCTGCTTGATTTGAGCCTGTTGTTAATTTCAATATGTCATAAACAAAAGCATAAAGATGAAAAATATGTACATGTATTTTGTTTAATCTTTGAGCCTTAAGATTTATGATGTTTAGCAGTGTTTGTATAAAAAGATAAAAATTGTAAGTATTTATCACATTTACTATATTCTAACAGTTTGCTTTTTCAGGGAATTTGCTCTAAAATTACATAAACATTGTAATTTAAACCTATGCATGGGTTTTGGGAAAAATAACAGGCTGAGACAATAAAGTCAACTAAGTATCTGAGGATTAAAATAGAGTTAAAGCAAGAATTACAATATACTAAAATTAGGCATATAGTTAGAAAGGCTTGAATTTCAACCACATATTAAATATATTTCAGCCTTTATGAGTGGGGACATTCCTTATGAACATTTTACTGATACGTTTTTTAAATTAATTGGCAAGATATATTTTCAGCTGTATAGAAAAAGTATAAAAGAAATAATAATTCATATAAGTGCATACTATGTACAAGACACTATTCTTAGAACTTTACATATAATGACTCATTTCATCCTCATAACATATCTATGAAGTAGATACTACTACTACTATCCCAATTTACAGATGAGGAAACTGAGGCATACAGAGGATAGACAATTTGCCCAAATTCACTCTGTTAGTGAGTAGAAGATCTGGGATTCTAAACTAGAGTTAGAATGCCAGAGTCTGGGCTCATAACCATTTCACCTCTGCATTTGTAGCATGATCAATAATCTTTTAATTTACTTTTGTTAAAATATGAACAGTAAGTTATGGTATGTTGTATTTCACTACAAGAAATACCCAAATAAGTTGTATAGAGTTTTTGGAAATATTACGACATGCTAGAAATCACATTCTTGGACTACAGAATATAAAGACATATAGTGATATTGAAATTTTCTTTAAGCTAATTAGGAAAAAGAAAAAAATTTCCACAGCACTTGAAAGGAAAAAGAAATATAATACTTTTTTATTATATTTTAAGTTTTATTAAATGTTATGTGCCAAGAATTATTCTAAGTGCTTTAATTAACTTATTTAATCATATCAAAACCTATAAGATACGTGTTATTATTCCCATAATATGAATTAAGTTAATTGGGAGGTAACATGCTCACCATGTCCTCTCTCACCTTTATTCTTTATTCCTGGAGATTTATGGGTCTTTGGTGGTTTTTTTGTTGTTATTGTTTTATATGGATGGGTAATTTAGAAACTTTTGGGTGGCTTTTTCTGGTAAGAAAGGTCAGGATCTTTGATAGAGTTGAAAGATAATTGCTGCTTAATGATGGAATGGGGGAGGCGGGGACTTGAAGGCAGATTGCTTTCTACCTGCCATGCAACTACAGCATAATCCAGCATAATCTAATTTAGTAGAATGGTAATAGCCAACAGCTCTAGATTCCAATTTTTCAAATCCTGGCTGTCTCTTTTCTGGTGATTTTGGGCAAGTTACTTAATCTCCAAAGATAGTCTCTTGAATTGATTATAGGGAAACATCCCTGCCTTGACTGGGTACGGTTGGAAGGGGGTGAGGGAGAAGGGAGGCGAGAACTAAGTCTGTGAAAGGGAATGAAAGAGACAAGAGGTTGTAATAAAAGTAAAAATGTTTCTTCCTGTCCTCAATTAACATTTTCCATTACCTATTTGATGTTTTCTATTTGTGTAATGAAGAAATCTGTTCAATTTCTGTCAGCTTCTTCTTATTCGTCTTAGAACTTTCTAGAATGAATGTGCTTGTAAAGAGAACTGACCTACCAGGCCCACCCATGCTGTTATAGTGAGATCACTTTTTACAGCACTTGTTCTCAGTCTGTTTGCCATCTTTCCTGATGCGTCACCCATGCTGCCTGGGAACCACACCCACAAAAACAACTCAGAAACAGATTTTCTTTAACCACATATGACGTTGGTGAATTGGGATATTTTTAACTAGGTTGCACAGCTATTTAATTGATCATTCTTCCTCCATTTTCAACAAATATTTATTGAGAATTTATTCTGCACCCGGCACTGGTGATATAAAGATAAATTAATCACAGCTATAGTCCCCGGCCACCTTTCAGTACCATCAAGTCTAATATGCCTTATACGTTGCCGTATAGACTACCTTTGCTTTTTAAGTTGCTTTCCAACTCGTGACAATTCATAACTTTTTCTTATAACTATGCTAGTATCATCATTTGCAAATAGGTCAGAGCATTTAAACTTGATCCTTTTCTATCAAGGTCATGATTGATTTTCACTCCTCTTTTGGCTCCATCCAGTGCTTTTTTCCAATAGCGCAACCTAGTTGCATGTGCTTACTTTGCACCTAGCACATGTTACTTCCTTTGTGGTATTACCACTTGTGAGGTCTAGACCTGTGCTATTCAATACTGAACGAATACTGAGCAAAATAGTTCCACAAATATATGTAATGAATACATATAATGAATATATATAATGCCCTTTTTATTCAATAACTAAAGACCTGCCTTTCTAAAGAGAACTTTATGATTTCACTCAGATAAAATATACTTTGACCTTGCTTGAACATGAGATGACAGTTCAAAAAGTTACAGTTGAAAATCTGGTGTCACTATATGTTTGGCATTCATCAACACTGACTTCCCTTGGTGAGAAAGAAGCAGCTATGCTATGTAATCCTGTCTCTCTCTCTTTTAAAGAATATTTTTATGACAAAAACTAAGCTACAATGCAGCTTAAATTTGGAACTAAGCCAAACAACTAGGATTCATTATTATCATTACCACCTTACTATTATCATTATCTCATTACAAATATTATTATTATGACTGTGAGATTTATAACTATATTAGTTTTATGTTGATTCTTTTCCCCAGGAATTCCTCCCCACTCTTCACATTTTTAACCTCATTCTAATTGTGTTTATATAAGCAGAAGTGACGATTCACTTAATCACATAATACTACAGTAAAAAACATTGAAGCAATACTGATTTGGGGTAGAAGAAGATTACCCTACTAAAGCTATATTATAGTAACATGTCTCTCAGACATACCGTGTTTCCCCGAAAATAAGACCTAGCCAGACAATCAGCTCTAATGCGTCTTTTGGAGCAAAAATTAATTTAAGACCCGGTTACTATAAGACCGGGTATAATATAATATAATATAATATAATATAATATAATATAATACAATGCAATACCAGGTCTTATATTAATTTTTGCTCCAAAAGATGCATTAGAGCTGATTGTCCGGCTAGGTCTTCTTTTCGGGGAAACATGGTAATATTTCTCTGCTTGCAGCCAAAGAGTCTTTTTGAAACATGTGTAGGTTTGTTTTTGGAGTCAGACATTTGCAGATTATTACTACTTGCTTGAGAGAGACCCAAAATTCCTAATTACACAGAAAAGTGAAATATGTAGGCAAGCAAATTGTGCACTGCACAATTCCAGGGTGTAGTGTTCACAGAGACAATGATATGTATGGTACCTCTGATGTTGTGCAACAAAGCAACCTGCGTGTTTGAAATACTAGAAACATTTAAAGAAAACTTCACTGAACTGTTAGGTGGACCCATAGTCATCTCATTGTCTTTGAAAGTAATTTCATTTGTAATTAAGTTTTTCCTGGAAGCCATGAGATTAAGAAGTAATTTGAATGAAGAAAGATAATTTCTCAGTAAGGAATTGATTTCACAATCAATATTCATTTTCACAAAAATATACCACTGGAAATGAGAAAAAATGAATTTTAAAACATGAACTTAGAAAGTGTATAAAGTGTAGAAAAGGTAAAGATATGGGAAATGATTAATGATAGGCTATAACTCTAGCAATAGTTCACATTAGATAGCTTGAATTCTATCCGCATAAAACACTTAGTGCTGGATAAAAAAATCTTTTTAAATACATTGCTTACTTTATAAAATAATAAGGAAAATCACCAGTCTTCCAATATTGTGACTATTCAAAATGTACAAAATGTTCTAGCCAGTGTAATTAACAGTGAAAAACAAATAAAAGCTATAAGGATTAGAAAAGAAAAAACAAACTGTATGTATATGCATATGATATGGTTGTTTATTCAGGAAAATAAAAAAAACTATATTATTGAAACTAAGAATTTAGTAAGGTTGCTATATATAAGATCAATGTATAAAATAAATCAATTACATTCCAATATACCTAACAATAAAGATTTTTAAAATATTGTTTTTTTAAAAGAAATCATTTATAAAAACAACCAAAAATAGTGTCTAGGAATAAGTCTAATAAAATATTGATGAGATTTTTACGAAGAAAATTATAAAACTTTATTTAAATGTGTTAAAGAGGACCTAAATACATGGAAAGTTATACCACGTTCATTAAAATGTAATCTCAGTTTCCTAAAGATATAAATACTCCTAAAATCAATGATAAATGTAATACAATTCCAATTCACCCAACCCAACAGATGTGGGAATAGAATTGAGTTGCTGGTATTTGGGGAGTCTAGTATAATTAACGGTACCTCTGATAGGAAAAAAATACCTGTTAATTCTGTTATCAAAAAGATGAATGTTCAAATATACTGCAAATAAAAAAGCTATTTTATTTACCAAGAACTGGAATATTTATGTCAACATAAGGAAATTAAGAATGCGATTTCTTGACAAAGGAATTGCTGTCTCAGTTGCAACATGGCATTTTTCATCTATGACTCAGAAGGGAAGTCTGGAATACCTGCCCAAGTGCCTAAGACACAGACGCTATGTTTCCAGATCTAGAGAGGAGAATGTTTTAGCAAGTGTGCCCTGCCACACATGAGAGCATTGAAAGCATCCTGAGGTATCTGAATGACTATACCTCACCCAAAGGCCACTTGTTAAACTATAACAGACATGCCACCTGTTCCTTTAGAGGCCAATAAATGATCTTTGGACAGTGTTGGAGTTAAAAAGTAAACCTATGCTTCACGTTTTTGCATTGTTATAACTAAGATACAACAATTGACTTGATATAAGTATGCAGTCAATGTTTGCTTCTAAGATTGGCTCAGTGTTTACATTTTAAAGGAAGAACACATTTGTTATATAAAAAAGAGGTTTTCCAAATAGTCTGATTGCTTTTGAAGCAGCTCTTAAAACTATAACCTTGTGTAATCAGCCAAACTTTCTGTACTACAGTTACCTTTCCAAGCCTATAACTGTGAGTTTGTGGTATTTTACAGTGAAAAAAGGGTCAGTTCAAAACACAAGATTATAGATGCTCTTTTTAAGAGTTATAATATTGCTTTTTTATTAAAAGTTATGAATTCTCAAGAAGACATAAAGATAAAATCCTTGGTCAATAAGCTTTGTTTTTTGTTTTTTGTTTTTTTTAATGGTCATGAAACCATCATTAGAACATGGAAAAATCTCAGACTAGTGACGTGATTGGTGTTTCCTTTCAACATTTTCTTCTGTGTTTCTGGCTTACCCTCTCACCCAGCTTTTCCTCTCATACATCCTCTTCATTGTTAAAAAGAGGGAATAGACAAAAACTAAAAACTTCATGGAAAGTATGTATGGAAATCTGTTTCCTACAATAAAACCTTTACGTGTAATTTAGATTTTTATTTACTTTCCTCTTCTGTTGTCTTGTTCACTCATTGCATTGCTAAACGTATGATTTAAAAAGGGTGAAAACTGTAAGGATATAGATGACCTGAATGATCAATCAATTTGATCAAGTTGACATTTACAGCATCCTCTATTCAACAACCACAGAATCCACATCTTCCTCAAAATCACATGAAATATACACCAAGATAGACCATATTCTGGGCCATAAAACACACCTTAACAAATTTAAAAGAATAGGAATCACACAAAGTACATTCTCAGACCACAATAAATTAAACTAGAAATAAATGACAGAAGGATAGTGGAAAAACTTCCAAATATCTGGAAATTAAACAAGATACCTCTAAGTAACCCATGGGCAAAAGAAGAAATCTCAAGAGAAATTTTAAAATATTTTGAATTAAAGAAAAATAAAAGTATAACAATCAAAATGTGTGGACCACAGCAAAATCAATCTGCTTAGAGGGAAATGTACAACATTAAATGCATATGTTAGAAAATAAGAAAGGTCTGAAAATCAGTAACTTAAGTTTCCACCTTAGGAAACTAGTGAAAAGGGTGAAATGAAACGGATTAGCAAACATAGAAAAAATGTTCAATTTTACATACAATTCAATAAAAGAAATGCAAATAAAAAATATCGCTTTTCACATACTTAATTAAGAAATTTATATTCCTAAAGTATAATATCCAGTGCTGGTAGGGTAAAGTAAAATAGGCACCATTTATTAGTGGTAGTTGTACAAATTGCTACAGCCCTTCTGTAAAAGAAATTTGGTAATGTAGCCTTAAATCTATTTTTCCTTTGATCTGGTATTTCCATTTTAATGATCATGAAGAAATAATCCCATATTCAGAAAATATTTAATTCACATAGAGAGCTACACAAGTATTATTTATAATAGCAAAAATCTGAAAATAGCCTAAGTGTCCAAATAAATGTGGTATTAAGTAGAAAAAGGCATATCCACTCATTGGAACAGTTGATGGCCATGAAAATTGATATTTTGGGAGAATGTCTAATAACTTAATAATAATGAGTAAAAAGAGTATTAAACAAATATTGTATAAAGATCAGAAAGAAACATACCAAAATAAAAACTGGTTTCTTGGGGTGATGGGTTTGCCTTTCCTGTGGCTTTTCTCTATTTCCCAAAGACCAATGAGGACATAGTGGTTTTGCTCATACGCTTTGGAAACCAGTGGCTTGGGTTACAATCTCAGCTCTGCCATGTGGGTCTCCATTCTCATTTGTAAAGTAAGGATGATGACAGAAGGTTTCTCCCTAGGGTGACTAAGAGGACAGAAGGTGATAATGTATGCCCAGCGTTTAGCACAGGCCCTGCCACACACCAAGTCCCCAATAAACACCAGCTATTATCATTGGCTGTAACAGGAAAAAGAATGGCCTGTCATGAGTAAGCACATTAGAACAGGTTCATTCAGATTTGCACAGGAGAATTTTTATTTCTATATAGGACTCTATTTACTTATACCTCTGGATTATACGTATATTCAAGATGGCAGAATATTTTCAGTCCATAAAGGGGCAATTAAATATCCTTTTATATACCAAAAAGAGGAGTGGGGGGAGACATACTAGGAAACCATAGTGTATTTAACTCTCTTGGTGTATTTAAAAGTACTATACCCAGGACCACACCAATGAGAATGAGAAATGAATTCAAAGCTCCTAGCTTTAGCTACTTATTACCTCAAGTCTGCAGGTTTTGATTTTTTTTTTTTTTTTCAGAGTAAGAGAAAGCAATCTGTACCTCCTCTTTTCCCCTATTGGGTGAGTGGGAAGCCAGAAAATGACAGTTCCACAGAGCAAATTTCCAAGAGGGTCACTACATTAGTAGACAGAATCTCCTGCTGCTTCAGGATTCTTTTTAATATAAATTTTAGTATTGCTTTAAAAATGTTAATACAGTTCTATATGCTTTGGGAACCAAAAAAGAGTTCTGTCCATATGAGGAATATCATGTATTCTAACAATAATTGATAATTTTAAAAGAAGATTCCTTCTTCTCTGTTTGTAATAAAACTTGCATTCCTTCAAACATTCCCGAAGGAGTGAAGAAACTGGGAAAATGATATACTATTCCTTTATGATGAAGGAACCTCCTATAGTTATGTTAAAGAGACTAATTGCATGCATGAAAAAGAATTTAAATTTCACCAGAGCAATGAATTTTTTCATATTAATTTTGTATCAGCTTTGGCTTTAAGGTTTTTATTCCTTAAGTTTAATAAGAAACATTTATGTCAATAAACAGCATTTATAAGTAGAAAAGGTTTAAGCTAGAACACACTGGAGGTGTTATTTTGAAGTTTGCCAGAACATAAATGAACTTATTTTTATTGCAACCTTACATGGCATGGCCTTCCAATTTCTTTTACCACTCATTTACAGGTTTTCAAAATGTATTAATACTCTGAAGCTGTATAAGCTAATAGTTATACATAGATATGTAATAGGCAGAAACTAAACCATTGTCCTGGCTTCATTTTAAATGCTGCTGTATATCTACAAAAGGCACTACAAGAAGCTGAAAGTATGAAGCAACAAATCTTATCCAGCTAAATGGAGAAGCGAATTAGCACTAATTTCCACTTTATGTGTCACTCTTCAGGTACTGCTTTTTCATATTCTGCCTTAAGTTGTTATATTTTTAAAATAAAAATGTAATCATAAAAATTATGATATCGCTAAAAGTTTAGAAGCTAGAGAAACAATCATCTTTAATATTTTTATATAGCCCATGCCTTTTTTATATGCATGTTTCCCATCGTTATATTTAAAGCATAAACATAATTTTGTTTCCTTCTTTTCCCACCACTCAATATAGAAGAAAAAAAACTACAATTGAGGATAATGAAGTAATCCAGAGGAGGAGAGAGGGGAAGTAATCCTGTTGGTAGAGAAGAGAGTAAGAAAGAAAGGTGTTATGGAAGTTACTGTCTGAACTAAACTTCTGAGGATCTGCCAGAATTAGCCAGAAGGAAGAGAGAAGAGGACGGAAAGGGGGAGAGTCTGCAGAAGCGAGAGGCAGGAAGCACTGCTGTCCATCTCAGAGGCAGGTAGTTCACTGTGGATGGAGCTAGAAAGCCTGCGGCAGGAACTGGTACATCATAAAAGGTCTGGGTACCAAGCCAAGCAGAATGACTTCCATCTGTCAATGGTGGGAAGTTGCAGAACATGTTAATAAGTGCTTGGGCCAAATACATTGATGAAACTGCTAACTTTTGATGACACATGTAGTTAGTGGTCTACTTGACATTAACCTCTTTTTCTTTCTAATTGAAGCCTGAACTCGTTAAGGGTGGCGATGTGCCCAGTTAAAATAATCACCTCCTCAGACTTCCTCATGGTCTGGAGAGGCCACATACCCCAGTTCTGGACAATTAGATATAAGCATGTGGGTGAGGCTGCTGGGAAAGCTTTTTCAGACATAGCTGGCATATAGCTTCTTCCCGTCTCTCTTTTTCCATTTCTCTTGCCTAGAACGGGGACACAGGTCCTGGAGGTGAAGCAGGCATCTTGTGACCAAGAAGAAGAAAACCACACAAGTCATCGATGGCTTCACTAAGCAGCTGCACTTGTACTGGACCATCCGCCTCCTGATTTCTTGTCACGTGAAGAAAATCACTCTCAATTTGGTTAAGCTACTGAGTTGGGTGCATACAACTGAATGCAATCCTACCTCATATAATAATATGTTCATTTCTCAGAGATTTGCAATGAACTTAGCATAGTAAAGCTTCTGAGAAGTGCTCTTTCACTTTGTGTAACCTAATGTTAGAGTTATTTGACAACAGAACTCTTTTTCCTCAGAACACTTGGTTTTGCATAGGTTTGCAGACTGTTTATGTGCTAATCCAGTAGATGGATAATTGTGACGTTCCGCAGGAGAGAGGATACAGCAGGAATAACGTGTTAGGGAAGGAAGATAATGAGTTTCGTTTTGAATGTGTTGAATTTGAAGTGTCTAAGGGGAGCTCTCCGTTGACAACTGGATATACGGCCCTGAAGCTCATGAGTGAGATTTGGAGATAAGTAAGGTGGGTGGTGGTTAAACCCATGGCTTACATGGGTTAAACTGTGATTATTAAGGTGGAAACATTCTAGGAGTGTTTTTATTGATAAGGACATTGGCAGCCTAGTTTTGAACCCCTCCTTAATTGCCTTGCTATGCCACCTCTCTCAAAAGAGGAACTGGGAAGAACTCTCCACCTAAAGTCACACACACAGCAGAGCTCAAATCCTGACTTATTAGTTTACTTAGCTGTGTGAACCTGGCTTAGTTATTCACATTCTCTGAGCTTCGTTTTCCTCATCAAGAGGCTGACAACCTAACCTTAAAGAGGTGCTAGAATTATAAAGTATTCAACGTCATGCCGGGTAAATTATAGCTGTTCCATCAGAGCCAATTCCCCTCTCCCTCTAGCTAGATAAGATTTGTTGTTTCATACTTTCATCTCCTGTGTAATGCCTTTTATAGATGTACAGCAGCATGTACAATTAGGCCGGGACAATGATTTAGTTTCTGCCTATTAAATATCTATATATAATTGAAGATGAAATTCCAGGGAAGACAAATACTATAGGCCTTTACAAGTGGAATCTGAAAAAAAACAAATGAACAAACAAAACAAAACAGAAATAGATTCATACAGAGAAAAAAACTGATGGATGTCAAAGGGGATGGGGTGGGGGGATGGTGGAAAAAGGGGAAGGGGATTAAGAAGTACAAACTTCCAGTTATAAAATAAATGATGGGGATGTAATGTACATCATAGAGAATATAGTCAATAATAAAATAATAACTTTGTATGGTGGCAGAAGGGTACAAGACTTACCGTGTTTCCCCGAAAATAAGACCTAGCTGGATAATCAGCTCTAATGCGTTTTATGGAGCAAAAATTAATATAAGACCTGGTCTTATTTTACTATAATATAAGACTGAGTATAATATGAAATATAATATAATATAGTATAATAATAATATAATATAATACCAGGTCTTATGTTAATTTTTGCTCCAAAAGATGCATTAGAGCTGATTGTCTGGCTAGGTCTTACTTTCGGGGACACAGTATCACTCCATAGGTATATAAATATTTCATCACTATGTTGTACACCTGAAATGAATATTGTATGTCAACTACAAATCAGTAAACAAAATTTAAAATAATAATAAAAATTGGGAAAAAATCACGCACACACAAAAATCCCAGGGCAGATCAAAAGAGATCGTATGTACATGATGGATTTGTATTTCACTGTTTTATGTATTTAACACAACTTAGTGTTTCTTGTGTCTTGCTCTTTCCTACCACTTCTAAATATTATTCATTTAATATTCACATTAGGTACTATTATTATTCCTGTGTGTTAGATAAGGAAATGGCTGCACCGAGAGGTTAAATAATTTGCCTACAGTCATACAGCTATGAGGTGGCAGAGCCAGGATTCAAAACTGGGAAGTCAGCCCTCACAGTCCACGACCCTAACCACTACACCACAATGTACAAGATATAAATAAAAGGAATCACCCATACTGTTTACTATTCTTTCATCCTCACCAGGCCATAGGCAATTGTTTCTTTTTCTATTTCCCTACATTTTAAAAGAAAGTACTAATTTGACTCCAAGCATCTTTTCATCAATGTCAGAAATAGCACCATGTATAGAAAGTTTTAGCTAAGAGCTATGGAGAAGAGAAAGTGTTTAAAGTTTGTGTCAATACAGTGCTGCCCAGAGTAGCTATCTCTGTAATAACAACAGAAATGTTCTTGTTTGTTTGAACTTTCTAGGCTCCATATAATTAATTTAAACATGAGAGAGCATGCGTGCAGTTTTGTTTTTTTTTAAAGAAAAGTACCGCTTACCTTCTTGGAAGAGCACATGTATTTTCAAAAGCTCTCACTCCCTTCCTAGGAATGAGCAGCTGTAGCCAGGAAGCACATGAAATAAGAAACAGTGCCAGTGGCAGAAGGCTTAGATTAAAATTTAAGGAAATTCTCAAGATGATGTTTTTAAATGGCATTTGAAGGACATAGACAGGGTAGAAAACTAAACATAGGATTATGTCAATGGAAACAATTCATTTTCTCCCAATACTCTTCTAGTTCAAGGAGAGGTAAGGTCATATTTGTAGAAAACTGATGGATAGCAATGATTTTTTAAAACAATCTGAAAACCCATGTTCTATCTCCTGTGTGTACTTACTGAATGTAAGTGTAAGTTTGGCACTTACACCCTTTATATCACTTTCTTTCTCTTTAAATGAGTGCAAATATTCCTGTTCTTTCCCACACATGGATGCTTTGAGGATAAATGGATCATGTTTATAGTTCCATGGAAGAAAGATACTAGGTATACTAAAAATAAAATCACTATTTCAAAGTCCTTCCTTCCCTTGGAAGTATATAGGAATACCATGTTTATACAGTGTTGTTGAAGAGTCAAGTTTTCCACACAAGTGATTTTTATTCAGAAAACAAATACTAATCCCATTCAGGACTAACAATTTCTTTTTAAAATTTTAACCACTTTTCAAATTTTACGATTTAACTTTGTTAACTTTTGTTCTTTAAATTAATATTTATTGAATGCTTACTACCTGCAACATATTTTAATGGAACTCTTTCTCTGGTTAAACAAAATATATTTTACCTTTTATTAATGACTCTTCAAGACATCAATATATGAAAAGGGAATTTTAGTTTGCTTCAAGCCTAATATCAGCCAACATCACAAAGCTGCTAATGCATTTTTAGCCTACAGAAATATAAGTCCTAGACCTAAGTAAAGGGAACTACTAGTTCTGTTTTATTCTACACTGATCCAGACAAACCTGGAGTTGAATTCTAGATGCACAGTATAAAAGCAACACTGACAAACTGTAGTATATCTGAAAGGGGTGATTAAGATGGTGAAAGGTTTGGAAATCATACCATATGGGTGATTAAACAAACACTTGGAGAAGACCATAGTTAAGAAGAGCAACAAAACTTGACTTCAAATCTTCAAATACCCACAGCATTATACAGAGTAACCAAGACATGGAAACAATTTAAGTATCCTTTGGTTGGATAAAGAAGATGTGGTACATAGTATATACAATGGAATACTATTCAACCATAAGAAAGGATGAAATACCGCCATTTGTGACAACATGGATAGATCTTGAGAGTATCATGCTAAATGAAATAAATCAGATGCAAAAGGACAAGAACCACATGATTTCACTCATATGTGGGCTATAACAAATAAAAATAACAAATGAACAAACAAAACAAACTCATAGACAGAGAAAACAGAAGCGTAGTTACCAGAGGGGAAGGAGGTTGGGGAAGGATGAAAAGGGCAAAAAGGATCAAATATATGGTGACCGAGGGAGACTAGACTTTGGGTGGTGAACACACAATGCAATATACAGATGATACAGAATTGTACACGTGCAACTTATATAATGTTATTAACCAATGTCACCCCAATAAATTTAATTTATAAAAATCTTTAAATACCTATAAGGAAAGAAAGTGGATCTATTCTGTTTAGTTGCAGACGACTAAACTGTAAACATAGGTAGAAATTTAAGATGAGAGGTGTCCTAGTTAAATAAAACAGTACCCAAAATGCAAAGGGCTGCTTCTGAGGCTTTGTTTACTGAGATTTTTGGAACAAAATCTGGATGACCATTGGACAGAGATTTTGTGGAGAGGGTTCCTGATAGGGTGAGAAGTTGGGCTCAATGATCCCTAAGGTCTCTTCTGATGCTGAATATCCTATGATCCATTAGGAACCTCACATATTGTACTAAGTTATAATAGAGTGACAGCTTCATAGCCTTTTGGTGCTTTGCCTCTGCACTAAAAGGCCTCAGACTGCTGTGGGTTTTTTCGTCCTTATGGCTACTTATTATAGTTCTCTCATCCTCCTTATTACCAGGTTGCCTCAGCTCATTCCTTGTTTTAACGACATCCTGCTCCGTTCTAATTTGTTAATTCTAATATGCTGTTGCCTAGGAAAATGGCATAACCAAACTTATTAACATTGCATGAATAATTTAAGTGAAGACCTAAGAGCTTTCCCATGAATAAAGTTTTTGGCACGTCAATTTTTTCTATCTATTTTAGTTCTTAAAGGCCCTTTTAGCTTTCTTCCAAGTTCTCAGGAATATTCTAGATTTAATTTGTCAATTATGTGGCTTCTGGAAACTTGTTGTTGAAAATCCATAGGTTTGTTAAGCTTCCTACTAATTCATAAATTTTTAAAAAATAAATTCTGAATCCATTACTGAAATTTTCAAAAACAATTATAGGCAATGATACATGTATCACTGAGTAAGATTTCCTTATGCAGGCCAATTTTTCCCAGATAGCTTCTTCAAAATGAAAATAGAATTTATAACTAAAGTAGAATTAAATTAAATTAGAATTTAGAACTAAATTAGACTATACAACCAAATGAAATTGATTGGAATGCTAATTACTTTTCTCTCCTGAACTGCTTCATATATAAAGTATTGGTGTAAAGGGACAGATTCGTTTAGAATATGAAGAATCATTCTGATTTCACTGTTTTTTACTTAATCCCTGTTTCTTAGTACATAGCCATAGTTTTATATAACTCAGTCAAAAATATTTAATGAAAATTTACTATATACCAAATAGGTGTTCTCAGCTAAGAATAATGAAGAATATAAGAAAAACATAATAATGTTTTGTGTAGATTATAAAAGACTGCTTTACCTGTAAGAAAATGATTTCCTATCATTTATTTGGTAAAAAGAATAATTTGGAGAGTTGTTTGGTTTCAGTGACTCCATCGGGAAGATTATCTATAAGCTATGAAAAAAGTCCTAATACTGCTAATATTTGAAAACCCAAAAGCTTTATTTTCTAAAGTGTTACTACACATTGCATTCCCATACCATTTGCCACTTCCCACTGTTGACTAGAAGAATAATTTTGATGTCTCCCAAATGGATGATGCTGACCTCACCCCAGTTTCTCCTGTGAAATATAAACTTCTTATATATCCCCAGCGGAGTCATGACAAATAATATCTACATGTGCCCTAAAGCTCTGAATTGTTCTCATCAGTAACACACACAACTGAATGATATCTGTAAAGTAGTCAATTTTCTGGAAAATATTCAAAGGCATAAAATGAACACTGCAATAAAAAATTGCTTTTTACTTAACTTTTGCAAATTTCCCTGGATGTGTACATCGAATTATGTTGTCGTAGAACTTGCAAAACAGTTCCAGACTCAAGTGCTGTTTAATCTCCTTCCATAAGCAGCAGTCTTGAGTCATTCTACCCGCAATTAGCTACTTGGGGTTGCTACTAAGTTCTTCCCGGTAACTATTTCACAGCATTATTGTTTCACAGCACAAGACACTCTACAGGGCGAGCGTGCTCACAAGGGCCGAGGACCTGCTTTCTGTCACGCCCCGTCTCTATACTACGATGTTCTTCAACTGCCCACCAGCTAATCCTAAAACCCCTTTCTTTCAGTACCTTGAGTTTGAAATAGGGAATACGTTTTATGTCACAATGGATATACCTGGGATAAAGTATTGATTGTTTAGCTGAAATGTCCGCCCCCACCCACAAAGGCGGCAGAGAAGCAGCGAACACCACTTAGCAATTAGTGCTCTCGGACACCGGTCACCTCGGGCTGGGTTGGGGGCTTCCTTCCCCAGGTGGTGAGACTCCTGGAGAAGGGGCGGCCGGGGTGCTGGGAGAGAGGGAGGGCTTGTCTTGCTGGGGGATGTGAGAAGTAGGCGCTAGCCTGTTTCGCGGTTTTTTAAGCCCCTTGGCATGCCCTGACCTGATCAAGAGGGAGTCAACTGCTCTCTGGAATGTTCCGGGAGAAGGTGGTAGATTGCTTCCCAGAGGAGGCCTGTGGGTGCTGGAGGGCACCAGGGGGGTCACGCAGGGAGATGCAGGGCGAGCGCCAGGAGGGGCACGAGGGAAGCTGGGGGCCGCGGTGACGGGCGTGCGCGGGGACTGAGGCGGGCGGGACCAGCTGGCAGCGAAGCAGCGGGGGCGGCCAGCGGGGCGAGGGGCTCTCTCTCCCCCGGCCGCGGTGGCGACCCTGCAGCGCGGGCTGCGCCGCCCCGGCTGTCAAGCGAGCGCGGGGAGTGAGGGGCGGGCTGGAGGAAGGGGTGGAGGTGCTAGGGGAGGAGGGCTGGCACCGGAGCGCCGCGGTGTCGGTGCAATAAAAATGCATCCCATGGACCTGCCCATGGAAAAGGACGGCACCGAGACGCAGCAGCCAGAGGAGGTGGTAAAAGCCGAGGAGGACGCCCGGGCGGCGGCGGCGGCGGCCGGGAAGTGAAAGGTCTCGCAAAGTTCAGCAGCTGCTGCGGGCGCCGAACCCCGGGCTAGCGGCTGAGGAGCCCGCAGGACCGCTCCGCGGGGCAGAGCCGCCAGGCCGGCTATGGTCCCGGGGCTCCCGCCGCCCCAAAGGTGCCCCGGCCCCTCCAGGCCGGTGCGCGAGAGTCACCCCACCTCCCGGCGCGGCCCCGGCCCGCGGCTCCCCGCCACCGGCGCGCACTGACCGAGCTTGGCGCCCCAGGAGGAGGAAGAAATAAAGAGCCCCGGTTCCTCCCAAGGACTGTTGGCGCTTCATTCCGCAACCGAGAGGGCTCCGCTCCCTCCCGCACCCGCCCGGCCCGGGTCCTCCCGGCTCCTCCCGGCCATGGGGAGCTGCGCGCCGCTGCTGCTGCTCTGGGGCTGCTCCGCGGTGGCCGCAGGTGGGTGGTGACTCTGCCGGGCCCCCACCCCCTACTTCCATCGCTCCTTCTGTTCTCCACCTCGGGACTCGGGGGTGCAGGGGAGTGCGGGCTGGGAGCGCCGAGCTCAGCTCCCGAGGATGAAATGAGTGGCCATGTTCCGCCTCCTTTCCCCGCTCTTCGCAGTTTAAAATACTATTGATTTTTTTGCAACTGCGATGCACATGCCCTTGGATCACCCGATATCCTGGGTGCGCCCTGCCGGAGATACCGCGACCTTAGTTTCTTTCTGGGTTTGGACTAGTAAAAAACTGCCTTTCCACTTTGTGAGGGAACAAAGGACCAAGCTCGCCATCCCCCGGCACTTCATGGCCTGAGGAATAACAGGGAGGGGTGGCCCAGCGACCCTGGGCGCGCGTGGGCCGGGCCGCTCTCTCGTTGAGAGCGATCGCCGTCGTCCACGACCTCGTGCTTGGTACTAGGGAGCCAGGTAGGGGCACCTGGGGCGGGGTGAGTGCCCTCTCACCGGGTCAGTGGCTGGAACGCAGTGAGACCCGGGTCTGGGACGGTCGGCGGTGATCACTTTGGGTTGCCCAGAGCTGGCTGGCCGCCCCTGGGGAATTGGTACCCTGGCCGAGGCTCCGCAGGAGGTCGGAGGCGGGTCTGCTCCGTGTCCCGGTAACTGGACTACCAGCAGAGGCGTCGTCTGCTGCGCGCTCTCTCCCTCTCCCATTCCGGCTTTCTCGGGCTGCCCTTGGCCAACCATTCTTAGCTCGCCCTTTCTAAATTCCGGAGCCCCTTCTGTTCCTCTCCCTCCCTCTTGAGGATCACCTGGCTTCCAGTTGGGCGTTAAGTGCAGCCCAGTGTGTGAGGGGGAAAGAAAGTGAGGAAATCATCGGTCATCCGGTGTCTCAAACACATCGCGCTCCAGAAAGGGGAGTGTGGGCTGGAGAAACAGACGGGTAGATAGAAAGCATCACTTCTCCCTTCTCTTCGGCTTCTATCACTCTGCCCCCAGAGACGCCGGCCGGCAGTAAAAGCCAGGCTTTAGAATCTACATCCCAAACGAGTCAGGCTCATAACAGCATCCTTGCTATACATTTGGCTGATCACTTCTTTAGTGACCTCCAAGTGTTTTGTCCACCCATTATTCATCCGGCTCCCATCTTTTCTGGACTTCTGATTAGTTTCGGGGCATTTGAAATTATTCAGTACTTTCCCCCAAGGAACCGTTAAAGGTCTAAGATTTTACTTGAGCTCTTCCTGCTTATGTACCCCGCGTGGACTTACACGCGCGGCCCCAGTCACAAAGTGAACTTGAATAAACCTTTCCCTTTTCAAACCATGTTATGGCAAAAACATGCAAGCAACCAAGAGGTTGTAAATAAATATCACAAGCCAAGTGTTTCAAGTCAAAAATACTTGTACGGGCAGTATATGATTTTCCCCGAAATGCTTTACAGGTGAGTCATAGCACATTGTGTGTTTGGGTGATCCCAGCCACGAGCAACCTCTGCTCCAGCTCATCGGAACAGTAGCATACAGAGTCATCATGCACACTTGCACGTGACATTTTAACAGTCTGCCTCAGGAATCCCTTTCTCTTGGTTGCAATGTGGGACTGGTGACCATCCGTGAATGAAATGTCTCTGTTGTAGTCTAAGCTGTCATTTGGCTTCTCCAACAGTATGGTGATAACAGTTCAGAGGTGCTCCCTCTTAAGAAGCAGAAATGTTCAATTAGCCAGAATTTGGGGTTTGACTTTTCTTTCTTTCCCTGTCTGTGTTAACGTTTAAATAGATGATTTTGCTTAAAGCATTCATAATTAAAATGAGAAGCCCAAATTAAAGGATTAGAATATGTAGTCAGGATGTTAATAAGTGGATAACGTTTATCATTGTAAGTAATTTTGAAACATTGAAGTCTGTTGGACCTTTGTTTGGCTGGAAGTGCATGTTTCTTTAAGAAGGTGTTTTAGTTCACGGATAATGTTTAAAGGTGCTGTTAGTGGCAGCCAGACTGTAAACATTCTCCTGTTAAGCAAAGGTAACTACTATATAACCTATCACAGGTAGAAGCACTCAGAAGACGAAGAGCATGCCAAATAAGCTTTTCTGCCATTTAGCAGTTTAGAAGTTATATTTACTTAATATTAAAAATATATATGGCGCATTTGAGCGCCAATGGCCTCTAGCTTTGCCTCCCTAAATGAGGTCCCATCATATATTTATTAAATACTTCATATTGCTTTCCCTAGGGAATCTGTCCCTTCATATTTTTGGATAAAAATATGATAAATTCTACATTTCCTCCTTAATACATTCTTATAAATATGTGAGATAATACTAAGGACTCAAATTATATTAGAAAGATTTAAGTTGGCTGATCTTAAAAACATTGTTCTTTGATATTATGATGTCAAAAACAAGTCAGTATATTTCAAATATAGAGAATGTTTAGAAAGCCAAGTACTTGACAAGATTTAGGCCCATTATCTTTACCCCAATGTTTCCATTTTCCTTCCTCTTGCCCTTTACCTGAAGTGATTTTATCGTCTTTCATGTGCATTTTACATCTGAACATGAAATGTGCACACACATGTACACACTCACACATTTGCAGACACAACTGCTCTGTAAATGCAGACCAGTATTCACGCTCAAATTTGGTAGAATTTCCTCTTTACTGAAAGTCTCAAGTTCTTTGGGGGATAACTTGATTATTGAAGAGGGACTAGATGGACAGAGAAGCTTTCCAGATGGGCTTGTCTTCAATAACATATGCTTTCCCTTCCCTAGGACTGAATGGAGTAGCTGGAGTGAGTTCCCGCTGTGAAAAAGCCTGTAACCCTCAGATGGGAAATTTGGCTTTAGGGAGAAAACTCTGGGCAGACACCACCTGTGGTCAGAATGCCACGGAACTGTACTGCTTCTATAGTGAGAACACTGATCTGACTTGTCAGCAGCCCAAATGTGACAAATGCAATGCTGCCCAGCCTCACCTGGCTCACCTGCCAGCTGCCATGGCAGACTCGTCCTTCAGGTTTCCTCGCACGTGGTGGCAGTCGGCTGAGGATGTGCACAGAGAAAAGATCCAGTTAGACCTGGAAGCTGAATTCTACTTCACTCATCTAATTATGGTGTTCAAGTCCCCCAGGCCGGCAGCCATGGTGCTGGACCGCTCTCAGGACTTTGGGAAGACATGGAAGCCTTACAAATACTTTGCAACTAACTGCTCGGCTACTTTTGGCCTAGAAGATGATGTTGTAAAGAAGGGAGCTATTTGCACTTCTAGATACTCCAATCCATTTCCGTGCACTGGAGGAGAGGTAAGGGTACACGTTTAACTCTACACTGTAAGTAAGGTAGAAAAATGTTACCAGCCCACATTTTTTTTAAAGCATGAAGGTTTACCTGTAGCAACATGAATGAAATTAGAATTTTTCATGAGCTTTATTTGTCATAAATTATTTCTCACCCTTAGACATAGACGTGTAGTCATTTTCCAGCAGGTGGCCCACTGGCTCAGTTTAAGTTGGAATTCTAAGATTTTCATTTTTTCAACATCATCACTTTGCCTTAGAGGTTTGAAAGGCTAAAGATTTTGCCAGCCGGACTACTTACTGTGCTTCTGAAGGGGCAGGAGTTACTGAGACAGCCTGCTCCTGGAGCCCGTGCTGGTATCTTCCTGAACCGGTTAACATAAATAGGAAGTAAATAAAAATAAAGCCAAGGGAGAAAACAATCTGTTTGTCAGAAGAATACTTTGTATAACAGTGGCATTTTGTTGTTGTTGTTAAGATTACAAGAGTGCATAGCAAACAAATGAAGATAGTTTCTTTTAAGATACAAAAGCTCTTTCTGTATTCATAGACACATCGCCAGTTTAGGATCTTATGTCTATCCTGGGCCCAGGACCATCTCAATTTAATTCTACAAAACAGCCTCCTTAGCTACTAGTCCAATTTCTGTGCAGAATTTCTCTTTGTTTCATATTTTCCCTCCTCTAAGAGGGAAACAAGTCTTTTTAACTTATATGGATGTACCTAGATGTACCTCCAGATATATGAGAACATTCAGAGAACATTGGGTGAAAGCAGATTCAGAGAATAAAATATCTTCAACATGTAGATCAAGAAATATCGATTTGGAAAAAAAGAGAAGACAGAGTATAATCTTCTTAATTCTAGTACATTTCACGAAGACACAGACTAAATAGGTGGTTCTCAACTAGCAGTGATTTTGCCACCACCCCACCTCCCAGGGGACATCTGGCAATATCTGGAGACATTTTGCTGGGGGGAGGGACCCTCCTGGTGTCCCTTGGGTGGGAACCAACGATGATGCTACATCTCCTATGGTACACAAGTCAACGCCCCTCCCATTCCCAACAAAGAATTATTAGCCCAAAATGTCACTAGTACCAAGGCTGAGAACGCCTAGACTAGTTGTGAGGCATACATCCAACACACGAGGTACAATGGCTACAGAGACTAAGATAAGCACTCTTCTGGTGGTCATTTATATTACTGTTCACAGACTTTCCAGATGATAGTATTTAATAAGCATTTATTGAGCCCCTACTATGTGTCAGGCACTGTACTCAGTGCTACCAATTCTGCCTTTGGTTTCGGGAGAGGGGTGCTTGCCAGGAGCCTGATGAAAAGGTTGGTGTGGGACTTTCTTCCTCCTACCACCATATATGGGCTTTTGCCATATGATCCAGCTGCTTCCTCTGTGGGCACTCTACAGACCAGGAATAGTGCTGCTGGCACCAGCAACAAAGGATGTGGCACAAACAGCACACAGACTGTTTTCCATTCTTCTTCATGGTCCCTCAAGTTGCCTTAATATTGTAAACCTGTGTGCACCTGGTCGTGATGGACATTTTTAAAGATACCAGGACAGGAAAGAGACAGATAAGTTGGACTCATTGTTTTCTTATGTGGAGAACACTTTGTGTTGCAAACAAATGAATGGCTTGAACTCTCAAATTGCTTTGGAATCGATCCACAGGCTCATATCAGCTCCCTAACATCTCAGTGCTACTGGGCCATGTGTATCCATGAAGCAGCAAAAATAAAGTTTCAGTAACCAGATGGCAGGCATGCTTGCTTAGCAAATATCGCACTGAATGTATTCCAATGGCCCAGCAATTACTTAGAGATGACTAAGGTAACGTTTAATCTATAGCAGAAGCAAAATCTCGTCTTCTTGAGAGTCAATCTACGTGTTGTCATCAGTGCTTACATCAAATTTCAAGCAGATAGAGACTAAAATTTGTTAGATAGTTATTTCAATGTGCAGTCACCTTTTCTATCCAGTTTCAAAAATTTTTTTTCATTATAGTTGTTATTTCAGCTGACTTATATTACAAAGGCAAGAAAAACATCAGGGCTACCTAGTTCCCTCTAAAGCAGTGTTTGCAAGTGTACACTAAAGAAACCATCATGGAACTTCTTCCCTTTAGAGGACAGGTTTGGGAATGAGTCTCCCTACTGAGTTGGAGAGTAGAAGAAAATCTCCCTCAAAGGAAGGACCAGAGCAAGCCTCCCTGGCAATGATTATTACCTGCCTCTCCCATATTGCTTTGGAATATATACGATTACTTCTGAGTTATGAATTAATTTTGCAGTATACTTCTATATCTCAATCCCCATCTTTGGGAATTGAGGGATCAGAAAAATAAGCCAATGAACCTAGTGTCAAATATTTTCTCCAGGGCGTTTCCTCATATTTCATTTATTGCATATTTGTAATACTATAGACCTATATCTTGCCCCATTCTATATAAGACTTCTGAGGACTTCTCTAGGTATTATCCTACTACTCGGGCCAACACAAATGTAGTCCAGACTTAATTTGTGTCCTCTGTTCATTCTAAAATACTTCTTAAGGCTTTTAAGGTCTTAGAGAGCCTATAGCTTCGTGTCTAAGAAACCAGATCTCTATATCTTCAGAATTGAAGGCACCAGTCACCTGAAAGAGGACTTACACAATATGGGCCTAAAAATCCACCCAGAAGAACACTTTTTTAAATCAAAGTTAAGTCTGCTACATAGAAACTTCCTAAAGCCGCCAGCAGTTTCAAAGAAAGGGATAAGGTTACCCTAAAATGTGTCTCCTTGCAGGAAGCAGATTGAGGCTCAGAGGTAAAGTGATTTGCCCAAAAGCATACAATTAGTTATGTGACAGAGTTAGGACTAAATCACAAGTCTTCTGACCTTAAGTCTAGTGCTTGTTCCATAAAACTAGGGTCTCTCTTGTTAACCACCAAGAACCGCTAGCAGAGAGAGGTATGCCTCTCTCTTTGTTCACACTCACAACCGGTTGCTATTCATTTGGCTATGACATGAAGGTAAAAAGCAATTTGCCAAACAGCTTTCTCCTGAGAAGGAATGTCCTCTGAGATGTCAGTGGTATTCTGGGAATAAACGGTTCCATGGCCAAACCAGGTTGCGAAACACTAACTGGGTTTAACAAAATTAAACATTTATAAATATACATACAGGCGCTTGTAAGTATTCTTATTATGTGTCCTGTAGTCCCAAGTGGGAAATATAGGATATGACGTTCTCAAACTTATTAAACCATGGAACCCTCTTTTTGTAGAACTCCAGTTGCTATCTCTCAGAACTCCAGAGACCTCCAGGGCACCACCTGGGAAATGCTGGGGTGGCGGCATGACGTGCTCCCAAAATCCTGGTAAAAGGCACAGACTGGGGAGATGTTGTTCAAGGGATACAAAGTTTCAGTTCTGCCAGATGAATAAGTTCTGGGGAGCAGCTGTACAGCAATGAGACCATCGTTAACAAGACTGTCCTGTATACCTGACATTTGCTGGGAGGGTAGAACTGAGTGTTCCCACTGCCCACAGGCAAACAGTGGCAGCCCTCGGAGCTGATGGATAGATTAGCTTGAACGTGGTGATTATTTCACAGTGTATATGAATAGCAAGTGATCAAACTGTACACCTTAAATACATACAATTTTTGATTTTCAAATATACCTCACTATTTTGTTTAAAAGGTGCAGAGAGGCCTGCGGCTTGGCGTGGTTAGACGTCGAGGCTCTCTGTCACTGGGAACTTAGTCTCCTACTTAGTCGGAGCAAGAGAAAATAATAACCATGAAGCTAAAGATAACAGGTTAATTAGGCTTTTTCAGGATGCAAAGGAGCACCTCCGATCACGTCTGGGTACAGAACGCAAAGCCAAGTGGGGAGACGTAGCAAGCCGTTCTAGGTCCTCACAGTCAGGCCTCAAGGAACTGGAATGCAGGTCATCACTGTTTAGGAAGCAGCATTGTGCTAATAGCCCCAAAGCAACTCCAAAGTGACCTAGTAGTTCTCATCTCCTTAGAAGTGAGCATGGCTGCTCCCTGCTCTGTTAACTCAGTGTTGAAAGAACTCTATTCAGAACTGGATAGCAACCAACCAAACCACACAGACTTTTGAAATTCTCTCCAGGGCATTGTAAATTTATAACATTCGAAGGGAGGCAGCAGCACAGAGACACCAAGTACAGAGGGAGACTGGGTCTCAAATGAAGCAGTAGGCAAGGATTGTTAAAGCGAGTAAGGAATGTGTCCGTCTTATTTGTGCCTGTGTAACCAGCACATTGCTTGGATCACAGTAGGCAATTAATGAATCTGTAACTGAATGAATGAACAAATGAATACTGTGATAAGCACGGATGGGGTAGGAGAATATCCTTAAATGACACAGAGGGAGGAATGAATGGAAGCTTTGGGTAGGGGATATGATTCAGAAACCCTGGTTAACGTGGAGAAGCTGAGTTGGTAACATGGGATACGTTGTGGCTGGGGAAAGGCAATTAATGAAGGATCTCAAAGAATGTTTATTCGTCCATTTAGTCATCAAATAATTTTTGAGTTGCTATGTGTCTGATCCCATTGCAGCTGCTGTGGCTACAGCAGTTAACCAAAGAGAGAAAAATTCCTGTCCCCGTGAAGTTTAGGTTCTGGTGGAGGGAAGGGGGAGATAGAAAACATAAATTAAAATATACAGTATGTCTGAGTTTGATACTAGTAAATACTAAGGAGAAAATGAAACAGGGTAGGGGATGGGAGTGCTGGCAGGGAAGGGCTTGCTGTCTTTAAAAGAGATTGAAGGATTTGTATTGGATGGAATACACAGTGACGAGAACTCTTGAGTTTCTGGCAAGTTTTCAAGAGTGAACAAAATCTGTAATGAAGGGTCCCATTCCTTTCAATCTGTAGATATGGAAAATGAAGTTGTGTATTAAAATGACAAACATTGGTAAAAATCCCTCTGGCTAGTGTTTCTTAGAATGAGAGCATTTGAAAAGGAACCTAAATGTCATCCATGGAAAAAAAACACATGACTGATGAGTAATCTGAAGCCTAAAGAGATTTAAGTGATTTGTCTACAATTACTCAGCTGAAATCTGTATTTCCTGACTTCTAGCCCAGTGCAATTTCCACTAGACTAGGTTAAACTTCCTTTGTGCCAAGCCAGGTAGTGTGAAAGATTCAAAAACTATTTACATTCCTTTCCTTCGCAGTCCTTGCAATCTACTGGGTGAGAGATTAAACGGGATCATTTATGGATTGATTTATTAATTATTACGAGATAGGGCAAGATTGATTTCCCCAACACGTTGTACAGATAATATGCCTTTCAAAACTTGAGTATTTATTTGTCTCTTTAGGCCATCGGAAGGATTATGTTGTAATACCTCATGATAAAGTCAGTACGGCACAAATGTGCAGAAAATGATAAATTACTTAATCAGGTTTTTACAGGTATTTACATTTATAATGTGCTAAGCGATATTTAGGGTTTTTTAACTTAAAAGATAAAACAAAGCAATGCAGGAGTAGATGGCTTTCTAAGCACTGTTCTTTGGTGAGCTACTTGTTTCTTTAGTCATTGAAATCCGCTCATGCCTATTTCTGCAGCAGCAACAGTTGAGTCACGTGGCAGCTAATGTCCACTGAAGCCTTCCCATGTGTCAGGTGCTCTGTAAAGAGCACTGCACCCCTTATTCTCCCAAGAACCCTCTTGGTTGGGTATCAGCATTAAGCTCATTTACAAACAAAGAAACTGAGACCTCATGAGTTGAAGTAACTTGGTGAGAGTCAAATAAGCAATGAGCTAACCTGCGCCAGAACTGGAAGTATTAGTTTGCATTGAAATTATTTACATGATTAAGCTTTATTATAACTCCAAATGTTAAAAAAAAAACCACAAACCTAAACTAAAACTAAATTTCTGTGGTAATTATTGGTATTGTATACAACTTACTGTTTAACTGATAATTTGTGATATGGTTTCATGAACTTTGCATAAAGAAAGTTGACAGTTTTTTACATTAGATGGGAAAACTATCTATAACAAGTAAAGATTGTTTGCAGTTAAGGTTACTCAAGATCATTTAAAACGAGCTATATGGGAACGAGAATCACAGTTCTTCAGTACCAGTTAGCGTACTTTTATGTAATTGGTTTGTTTCGGGGTCTTCAAAGGGGAGTACTTTTTATCTAGCTAGTAATTGCCTTAAGTAATTTTTCTAAGTTAGTCATCCCATGTATTAATGTTTCACTTTGAAGCACGTTCTCTGCTACAATTTTGTTGAACTTCCTTGAAAATAGAATATTGTATATATTTGTTTAGAGTACTTCAATTATCCACATCCTTCCTGTAGGGATGGGGCTAGAGATTTATAACAACACGTTTCCAAAAAATGCCTTTAGTTTAAAGAAAATCCACAGAGTAGTTATCAATCAAAATTATTTAAAGAAGCGACATAAAAATTAGAACCCAGAGATTAAATCAAACTTTGATTTACTGATTTCAAAAGGTGAATTGTTCCTCCCAAAATACCTTCTTTTCTAGCTATTAAAAAACAAAAAATCTGTTTAGCATCTGTTTGTTTTGTATTTGTTTGATTTGATGGTGTAACTTTGCCAATATTTGGTCAAAATATTCTGGAACATTTGAGACATCAGATTGTAAATGCTGAGTTAGTAACGAATGGTTCACATTGAATAATTAAGGCCGGACAGTGAAGAGTAGGTGAGGGGTAGGCATCTGGGGGTCAGGTTTGTCTGGGCACACAGGGCAGCTTCCCACCAAGGAATGGAGAACCCTACAAATCAGAATGTGGGGATTGGGGGATTGGGGACTGTGGAAGATGTGATTCAATGAATCACGCCAGTGAACATGGCGGTCATTGCTTCTGATCAGTAATCAGACGAGTCTGGTTAATTCTGATACCAAAAGTAACCAGAAAACTTGGTGAGTATAATCTCTCCATCCTCTGCACAGCTGTCCACTCTGTGTCACACACATGTAACTATGGCATCATGTCCCCTCTCTTCTACTCCTGTAGTGTTTGCTTCTTGAGGAACTTCGTCCGCTCTGTCGGTGTATGTGCTTTGTGGCTCCGCGCCCCCCAAACTGTACCTAACACACATCCTCTACAAGGCATAAATGTCTAAAAGTACATTTGTTGAATTGAATTATTTGAAAATAACTATACAATAATAAAACTGTCTATTAATTGTGTTGGATGTTACACATCTACCAAGTACTGATCTTTTCAAAGTAGTCATGATTCATTCATTCTTTCTACAAATATTTAAAAATGTCTCCTATGTCCCAGCCACTATTTTAGGAGTTGGGGATACAGTGCAAAAAGTCAAAAATTCCTGCCTTTGAGCTGACATTCTAAATGTAAGGTGCTAAACAAGGTGAAATATACAGAATGTTAGCTAGTGATAAGTGTAAGGGGGGCGGAAAGCCGGTAAAGGGACCAGGAAGTGGGGAAGGTTTTTTTTGTTTGTTTTGTTTGTAAGTGTTTAGATAGAGCTCCCAGGGAAAGCCTCACTGAGACTTTTGAATAAAGAGCTGAAGGAAAGCAGAAATGGGCAGTGGGCCTATCTAGGGAAAGAGCAAAGGCCCTCAGGAAGTCTGACTGGTGACATCAGGGCAGTGAGGAGGCTGGTGCTGAAGCAGAGGGGTTGAGGTGCAATATAGTAGGTGAGGTCAGAGGTCAAGGATAATGGGGAGCTGTGGGAGAAAATGTGGGTCCTTGTAAGTAGGTGTCCAAGATGGCACAAAATGTACACTTGGATCAGTTAAAGCCTATTGATTATTTTTAGTATCTCCTATCACTCTCAAACAGGTCCTAATTTGAAATATAAGGTGTTATAGCTTTTACTCTGAATGATATTGGAAGCCATTTGAGGTTTTAAGCAGAGAAATGATACGATCAGTTTATTTTGAATGGGATCACTCTGGTTTGCATGTCAAAAAAAGACCAAAGTGGGAAGGAGAGGAACCAGCTAGAATGCTGCTGAAATCACTCAGGCCACACTTAATGGTGCATGGACAGAGGGTAGCAGTGAGAATAGTGGTCGAGTTCTGGGTCTATGTTTTGGAGAGAGCCCATAGCATTTTCTGCAAGGCTGGGTGTCGAGTGTGAGAGAAAGAGAGCAGTAAGGATGTTTTTCGCCTGAGCTGTGGAACCATAGAAAAGCCATCTACTGAGATGGAGAAGATGCTGGGGGAGCAGATTTGGAGAGGGATGCCAGGGCCTCGATTTTAGAACATTAAGTATGAGTTGCCCATGAGACCTCCAAGTGGAGATACTGAGTAGGTAGCTGGATTTGTGAGTTTAGAGTTCAGAGGAGAGGTTTGGACTAAATATATAAATTTGGGAGTCATCCGTTTAGAGATGGTATTTAAAGCTGTGAAACTGGGTGAGATCATCAAGGGAGTGGGTGTGGATTGGAAAGAGGAAGGTCCAAGAACTGAGCCCAGAGCAGGATCAAACTCACTTTTACCAAAATCACTTTTGCAACTGCCAAGGCTTATACATAGAAAACCAGTGTCACCAACCTATTGGTCCAACAGTTGTTAATTAAACAAAGCCACAACGTGACTTACCAGTGGGTGCAAATTCTAAAATGACAAATGTGAGGAAAGCGTGAGAGCTGCAACCTCAGGTTTTCAAAAGATGAACCAAAAAGATGAACCTATTTAGGGGGAAGAGAAAGTACTGATTGGATAATGACTGATGATGGAAAAGAGAGAGGGAACAGCATGGGAGGAGAAAGATACACTTGAAAATACCATGTTGAAAGAGAAATGTTGATTTCAGGGACCTTTGAGTTTTAAGGGCCTCGTATTCATTTCATTTTGGCTCATTCAACTTTTCATCTTTTTTAGAGTCAGAATTTCAGCTATAGGAGCAATGTTTTTTATGGAATGCCCCTGGACCATTGCAGTATTGGAACTGAAATTAAAATATAGCGCTGTACACATTTTTTTCTGCATAGTGTGTTGTGAAGTTTGATTTGCAGAATGTGATGGAGAGTATCTTCCTCAGGCAGGAAAACTGTACCGTTAATCCCATTTCAGTAAGTGTTGACATGTTCACAATGTCAAGAAACAGCTTATTAATGTTGAAATCAATATATACTACACTGATGTTGAATTGTTCTGTTAAGGGGAGAAGAGAAAATCAACACTTAAAGATCACAGCAGAAAGTGCAGTCACTGTGCTGGGCATTTTGCACACATGTCACTTTATCTCTAAGAAGCACACTCTTTTCCTGGGTGGTTTGTCTGGTTAACGAACGAACAAGAACAAACCACCGACCCTCTCTCGTCATATTTTTCTCTTCTCTTCCTAACCTTCCTGAAACTGACAGAGAAGCAGAAGTCTTTCCACGTGTCAGCTATGTTTGCTGATGTTACTTTACACTTTATAATCACAGTTCCTAAAAAAACAAACACAAATTATGAAAGATATTCAAATGCTTTCTGCATGACATCATGTTTATTTGTGCTAACACTGTATCTTTTGGATGCTACTGAGACTTCTTGGTCTTAAAATTGAAGAGAAAATGTAATGACTCTCTTAATCTCCATTAAGAATTATTGTTTCTTTTTGTTTCAGCCAATCTGACCCTTTTGAGGTCTTTGAGGTTTTCCATCAACCCCTTTTGTAATCGATTCCTACATTTCTCTCATATCTTATATCCCAATAAATGACATCTGACCCTAGCCCCCACCTCCAAATAAAAAGCAAAGGTCAACGGAGGACACGTCAAACCAATGCTGTAGTAGAACCAGGCACCTCACTCTCCAGGAATCCTCATCCTTGTTTGGGGTCCTAGCACACCCAAAGGGATGCAGCACTCACCCTTTTGTAACAATAGCTCCCTCTCTGATGATTAGCAAAGTTCAGAAAAATATAAGCCCCTGGGGGGATCCTTCCTGTAGGAGGGGGTATAGTGAGGAGATGTAGTTTGCAAAAAACAAAAAACAAAAACAAGATGATCATCAACTCCTGCTTCCTGACTCCCCAGTTCTCTTTCCATGTGCGATATCAGTTCCTATTTGTTACTTCTGGCCATTTTCCTTTCTAATTTTCATTTATTTCTTCCAACCATCTATTTATGTCACATTAGACCACTTCTTATATTTCCTGTCTGGCTGAAAAATACCTATTTGTCTGCAAAACAAATGGACATGATATCTAGCCTGCCCCCATGATTTTCACTCTGGTATCTTCCATCAGTTTTCTCAACTCCATTGCCCCCTTGTCTTTCTGTCACATCCCAGTTCTAGATCAATCATACTGTTAACCTTCTTGCTCCTTCAGCTACACAGCTGAACTCTAATGGGAAAAATAGTAACACTCTTGTGTTGAGAGATGCCTCTATAAATTTATGTTTCCCAGTCTCAGTTTGGCCCTCGAACTTCCCTGGAAATCCTTTCTTCTTTCGCTCTCTTTCATTCCTTCAGTGACTCTCCTCTCCTTACACCCCTCCTCGCACCCAATGCTTGCTCTGAGCTAAAGGGCTTGCCTCTCACCTGAGTGGGAAAATAAAACCTGTATGAACGACATCACTGTCTAACCCAGAAAAGCCCATCGAGGCAAAAAGCTGAGGCCCATTCTCAGTTCCTTTCTCTCCTCAGCCAGCTGCCGTCACTCACCAAGTCCTATCCCATTCGGCTACTGGAGTCTCTCTGGAGGCCACACGCTTACTATCCCTGCAGCTACTATCCTGGTCTAAGCCGCCATTATTTTTCATCAGTATACATCATTGCACTCTTCTCCTGAATGTTCTATTCTGTCTTGCTTGCTCCCCAATCTGTTCTCTATACCACACTCTGGAGGATCTTGTTAAAATCCAAATATCACTTCCCTGCTTCAAACTCTTCAGGGATTCCCCAGTTCCCTCATAAAATAGTCCACATTCTTTAATGTGGCATCTAGGCCCTTTCTGAACGCCCCTTGGCGCCCCTTCTCTCTCATCACCGCCACTTATACCTGAGCCTCCAGCTGTATCTATGGCACTGCTTATATTACGCCCAGGTGCCATGCTCTGTCTTATCCTCTGACCTGGGCACACGTACTTTCCTTTCCTGAAGTGCTTCTCCTCCCCTCCCCCAGTCCTACCTCACATTCTCTTAGCTAAGTTGTCACTCAAATATTTTTTGGATGGATGGATTGATGGATAGATCATTCCTACTTATTCTTAAGGACTTTGCTTAAACTTCGCCTCTTCCCCAAATCCTGGGTTAGGTGCACTATTTGCGTGTGTCACACACGTGCATCACAGCACACGCTCACCGCTGTCATAACATTTATCACACTGCTTTGTGAGCTCCTTAAGGTAGTCCACACCATACTTTGAGCAACACCGTCTGGCATCTAACATGGTGCCCAGCATATTAAATATTTATCAAATAAACGAACTCTGAGGTATCATCTGTTAATATTATTGATAATAACTATTTATTGCTTTTTGTGGTTTGAAGCTTTTTTTTTTTTTTTTGACGGAGTATCTGGTATGCAGATCCACTAAACAGTCTGAGAAATGACTTGCTAAGTGTCTCATAAGTTAGCCGTTTAGGATGACAGATCCTAAGGGAGACAGTTGATCAGTATAATTTCTCACAAGGACAATGCCATAGGTTCCGTCCCTTTGCAAATCCAGACCACTGGCTCTATTCCTAACCTGTGAAGGCTTGGGATAGAGGGTTCTAGTTTAGATGGAAAGGACAAATCTATCACCACCTCTTGAAAAAGGGTGGAAGTGCATGTAAAGGTTAACTTGGGGGTTTTATTTTATTTTCCATCAGTATTATTAGAAATGACTGGATAGAGGGCTTCGTGCTTCTGCTTCTGCAGTGTTTCCAGCTGGGCTTTTCACAAGGCTATGTTCAGTGCAAGGGTGGTTGTTTTGTGATTCTGGGAAACAACTGCCTGGTGACACCTCTCGACACACTTGTGCAGTTATTTTTTTCCGTGGGATACACTGCCAAGCTTGTTACTCCCTCTCCCTAAGTAAGAACTGCTATTTCAAGTAAGCCAAATCCAACTTACCTGCATTTATAGAGTTGGGAGGAGAAACTAGCTTTGAAGAAAGAGGTTTAAATTTTTTTTTTTACAAAAACCAAAAATCTTGTAAGCGATGTCTCTTTCCTGTTACCTGAACTTCACTGTAGTATATTTTTGCCTTCAAGGAGTTCACAGTCTGAGTGGGACTTTTAAATAACAATCAAAAGGTAGGGAAGGGAATTGCCATGGAAAAGTGCACATGTGTAAGAAGGTCATCCGTCAAAATGGTTGTACAGTACGGTATGGTGGGGAGTGAGGAAAAGAGAGGGGTCAGGGAAATGAGCTGGCCCTGGAGACTCAAGTCAGTACAAGTTCTGGTGAGCCTTGGGCTCGATCCTGTGGGCAGTGGAGACCAATCAGCAGTTCTTCTGGGAAGAGATCACATAATCAGAACTGTTTAAGAAACACAACTCAGGGAGCAGTATGAAAGATTCTGGAGCAAAACTGATGGGATTACATTTACTAGTGTTAAACATAAATTTCTCATTTTAAAAATAAGCTGTATTGCCACCAGAGAGGTGTGACTTATCAGCCTTTCATGTGAAAAAGACCTAAGAGTTTCTGTTGATTGTAATATCAATACAAATAAACAATATATCATCACTGCCAAGAAAGCTCATGCAATCTTAGGCTACATTAACAGAAGAATAATGTCCCAAACAAAGGAGAGAATAGTCCTGTTGTGTTTTCTAGTCAATGCATAGCTGGAATATTATGTTCAGGTGAAGATATTCCTATTTAGAGAAAGCTGAGCAGACCTGGTGAGATCAATTAGAAACCTCTAAGTTGGTTCTCACCTCCACTGTCACCAGTCCAGTTCATTATATAATGAACAATTAACTTGGGATATTTCTCCTATGAGAGAGGATTTACGGATGTTCAGGCATTGCTAACATTCTTCAGATGTTTACAGAGAGATTAAATGGACTCCGATACTTTCAGAAGGCAAGAATATGACCAAAGAAAGACTTTCTTAAAAACTGGGTGTATCCAGAAGACAAAGTGAGCTCCCTTGAGTTTTCCATCCCATGAAATGTTTCAGCAGAGGCTGAATGATCCCCAGTGAGAGATGTTACAGAGAGAACTCATATACAGATTTGGAGGTTTGTCTCAGGACTCTCTAATTTCTCACCACTTCTGAATACACAAATTATTCCATAGAGTGAGTAAATGACTGAAGAAAAACCCTTTACATCCAAACTACTCCAATAGTAGAGGTCATAAGTTGGGTACTGCTTAGCTAGTCACATTAGTCTTCCTGCTAAGTAAGCAGGAGCCATCAATTTTGGTGTAATATTTTGGGGGAGAGACCATTTCTTGTAGAGTGAGTGGTCTTTCTTTATAACCATTTAACATAAGGAAGTTACTTAATTGCCAAAGAAAGGGGAAGTGGGGGGAAAAAATTGAGTCCCTACTCTTTGAATCTCTATCTTATATTAATAGATGACATTTTATCTATAGTATATAATATTACTAGATGTGATGTGGTATCGTAACACTGGAGTTGGGAGTCCCGTGTCTAGTACATCACCAAGTTCTGGTGGTTCTACCTCTAAGTTGGTTCTCACCTCCACTGTCACCAGTGCAGTTCAAGCTCCCTCACCTCACACTTGAACCTCTCAAGTAGCCTAAATGACTCTTTCTCTAATTTAGGGGCCTTAGAGTCTTCATTTGTAAATTGAATCAATATGAGAAAGAATAAGGCCAGGCAAATATAAATTTGTGTTTTATGAATGGCTAAGTACTATATACATGTTAATTAATAATAATAATATAATTCAACTACATTATTAGTGAAGTGGACTTTTAGGCAGTTCATTCAGGCATTCAGCAAATATGTGGCTACCCACTATGTGTCTAGCAGTATCCCAGACTCTGGGGCTATAGCAGCAAACAAAAATAGACATAAAATTCATTCTATGTCTAAGCAATTGACTTACAAATAAAGTTGCAGAACACAAATCATTGGTAAGCTTGGGACTTCCCTTGCTAACATTGGTCGACTGTCAATGTTTCCAAGAGGATCAAGGGTCTACAATTTTGCTTAGTGCTTATGGATATTTAATCAGAGAAGCATATCAGTCTTGGTCATTTAGTAGTTGATTAAGTTAATATAAAGAATTATATACTTTTTATTAAAGCAGTAACCTAGTAGTCTTCATAGATAGGAAAAAGCAGACTGGAAGGAGTTAGATTTAGAGAAAAATGAACAAATCAGATGTACTAAGGACAATTCATGTCTCTTGCTTCTATATTTAGTTCTACATCTCCATTGTGACTCTAGAAATTCTTTTTAAACTATACTATGAATGTCAAGTACAAGATAAGGAACTAAGATTTTAAAGATATTTTTAGATGGCAATGTCACGGTCAGACACAAGTATGAGCTTCAAGTAAAATTTCTTATCAAAACTGAAAAGCAATGTATCCACCTTCACCTTGTTGGTATTTCAGACTCAGGGAGGAATTTCCAAGTGATTCCAGTAAGTGGTTGCTCTGTAGTGAACTTAGAGCGAGTGAGCAGAGTTGGATTCCTGCTCCTCATCCCGATTCCCTATTTGGATTTGATTCTGTTCTTAGGAATAGATACTCTCTGTGATTTTGTATGGCAGATTCGTTGTTAAGATTAATGGTCTTTCAAAATAATATGTGCCTCCTCAAATGTCCCTCTGGAGGTCCTATTCAGCTTAGTTAGGGACTTATAACATACTTATAAGATCATCAATTTGAAATACTGTAACCAGAACTCGCAAGTACCTGTTTACAAAGAACTTGTCCCAGGCACACATGGAGATTCATGGGCAGGAGTTCAGTGATGTATTATTTCTGCTCCTTTTTAGCTCTCCTTTAAAAGCCCACTTGGTAAAGCATTTAGCTACTTCTGGATGGTCTAGAAGACTCTGTGAGTGTACCCAGGAGGATGTGTTACCTATGGAGCTGGCCCCTGGTACTGTCGTCCTCAAAGGCCATTTTGATCTCTTGGTTGGTGTCCAGCCAGTCCCTTCATCACTGCATTGTGTGGGGAGACAGGGGAAACTGATTTCTGTTTCTCACGTAGCTACCGAGTATTTACACTGCTGCCACCCACCTCTCCCAGGCCCCACCCCTTTGTTACCTCAGCCTTTCCTGTCAGTTTGCCTGTCAGTTCAGTTGGCATGTAGCCAGAAATATTATTTTCTCATGAACTAAATAATACAATGACAGGTGTTATGGAAATATGCAGATAACATCACAACATTCTATTTGGATATAGAAGTAACTCTTTCGTCCCCTTCCCCACCTCCCAAAATAATGACATAGGAACTGCAGTCTTGCCTCCCCGTTTTACCATGATTGGAGATGAATACTCAAGAGACTACATAAACGACACTCTCATAGAGAACTAATATTTCCCTCTCATTCCCCTGTCTCCACTCATCAACTCCACTTCTTTCCAAACTGCTGTACTGAAAATACTGTATAGGTCTTTTGAAATCTGAATATTCCTTACATTATGGAAAAACCTTTGAAATACATTTGGATTAAAAAATAAAATTGGGAAAAGGAATGTGCAGATATAGAGGTTAGAGTTTGACACCTTAGAGGATAAAAGGACTGGAAAATATTATCATCAGTAGCATGTACATATAAATTTAAAAAAGAAAGAAAAAAACAGAGGTCATTTGTTACTGAGCCAGAGTGGTAAATGGTCTAGAAAACATGTGAAATGAGACACTAGATATTTTACCCGGAGAATGAAAGTTGATAGCTGCCCTTAAATATTTGAAGGACTTCCATATTAAAGATAAAATAGACTTATTTTGTATAGCTCCTAGACTAGTATTACAAGTTACAGAGGATAGATCCTTGCTTAACACAGAGAACCTTTTTGATAATTAAGACCATCACAAAATGAAACATCCTGCCTGTGAGGGTATGTGATCTAGTAGAAACGGATTGGTATCAGCTATTCTAGTGGAACTTCCTGCACTGAGAAATTTGGGTTAAGTGGCCTTACGTTCTCTTCTGATTTTTAAATATAACAATATTTTGAGCTGTTTTCTAACACCACTTTTGACAGAGCATAATTTTCGAGAATTAGGGGACAACTGAAATGTATGCATTATTAATGTTTTCTACCAGTTTTGTATCCAGAGTACCTACCACAGTGCCTGATACAAAGGATTTCTCAATAAGTAACAATTAAGTTAATACATAAATGATTATAATTCCTTTATTAAAAAGCTTAGTATCACATAGACCCGGGATTTTATCATATTTAATCATGGCCTAGTCATCATTTAGAATAAAAAAATGACACTAATGTTTAGAGATACAATTAGAATTTATATTAGCCAAGTTTCTATCCAGGTTGGAAATGTTTTTTCTCATCTAAAGTATAGGAAAAAAATACTTTTGGAAACTGAAATGAGATTTCAATTGTTTCTCCTTGGAGGTCAGAATTTCTATTTTGGGGGATTTCTTGCTCTGTAAGCCCCGTGGCTTAAACATCCTGAATAATTCTGTACTTCCAGCTCTTCTCTATATAACCTCTACTCTGGAACAAAAGGACACAAACTTAATTTTATAGTATGTACTGTTTTCTGTCTTTATGAATTGTATAATTTGGGCTACCAGTCTTTCAGTAGAGTTGACTGTAATGCATTAAATGTAGGTCAAAGTAGAAAAAAATCTGTTTTTTACTTTTTAAGTCGGTTGCTGGCTTTTATTTCTGCAAGTCTTTCTTTCTAATTCAGCTTTCAGTTCTCTCCCTTAATTCATCTCTTGCAACTAATCCTTCTACGTGAGACTGGAACTTAATGGGAGGAGGTAAATGAGATTGATCTTTACTGGGAAAACTTCATGGTGGTGATGAGTAGCTGTCTTCAAGGTCTCCTACAAATGAAGGACAAAGTGACCCTATGCTAGTGCAACAGTAACAGCAAATATTAGCTGTGGTTTAGGAAAAGTTGGGAGGTCTCTTTGAAGTCTGTCTGTTTGGTAGTGAGGATCTCCTCACCAGGGTAACAATGTTTAAAATTTGATATATTTTTTAAACCTTAATCAAGACATTTTGGGTGCTCCTGATGAAGTCTCCTAAATGAAAAGTTAAAAGCACATTCTAGCAGATGTTTGCCTTATGGAAATCCCAATAGGCACACACATGTTTGACAAGAAGGCTAGTTTTAAAGTCAAACTACAGTAGTTCCCCCCCACACACTTATCTGCAGGGGATATGTTGTTCCAAGACCCCCTGAAACTGTGGATAGTCCTGAACCCTATATATACTGTTCTCTCCTATACGTACATACCTAGGATAAAGTTTCAATTCCGCTTCCACGGGGCCACTATTAAGTAAAATAAGGGTTACTTGAGCACAAGTACTGTGCTATCGAGACAGGTGATCTGATCAGCTAGATGGCTGCTGAGTGACTGGCGGGGAGTCTATACAGCATGGATACTGTGGACCCCAGGGCAGGACCAAGCAGGGTGGCCCGAGATTTTATGATGCTACTCAGGATGGGGTGCAATTTAAAACTTATGAATTGTTTATTTCTGGAATATTCCATTTAATATTTTCAGACCACCGTTGACCATGGGTAACTGAAACCAAGAAAAAAAGAGAAAGCATGGATAAAGGGGAGACTATTGCAATTGCCAGCTATGGTTTTCTATGGCACCCTGTCAGGGAAAGTTTATACATATATATGCATTTTTATAAGGTAGATTAATTGAGGGGATAAACAGAGGTGATAAAACCATTTTAAAGCCTCTCATGTGAAAAATAGCTGGAAGCTTTTGCCAGAATGGATAATTTTACTAGCATTTGGTCTTGTTAGTGTTTAAGAGTTGTCTTACTCTTAGAGAGGGGGACTACAAGAAAATAACTCTGTGTTTATAGAAATGTAGATGTAGTTAGGTAGACTTAGAGAATTCTTCTGGATGCGAACACCTGAGTGTTCATGGCTTATCTTTCTTCTCATGTCACTAGGTTTTGTAAGTTCATTGGCGATCCAAGGATGACTCTTTTAGTGCCCTTTATTTAAAGCCTCTATTGTCCTGCCACAGGAAAATTCACTTTTACTATATGCATAATTTTACAATCTGCATTAAAGTAGCTTGATATTACAATTAAGTGACTGAGGCATAGAAGAGTATAAGTAGGTTTGTTCTGATCGTGTTGAATGATAGTAGGACCCAAGTGAAATTCTAGGAACTTTTAACTTAATAAGTGAAATAGCCACCTGGAGCCATTGTAATTTCATCTACTTTGAAAAAAAGGGGGGGATATCTGCAACACTATAGTTTCTGCTATTTAAATACTCAGTATGCCTCCAAATACAACAAATCATATGGAAAGCAATTTTATTTGCAAGTTTTATTTGCTCAAGGGAAAAATCTCCAGTAGAATCCTCTATCCTTTAGAGAGGTAGGGGAGAAATAAGAAAGAATAATTACATTTCATATTCAAACTGATCAATCAGCTAGGTTTTTCCTTTTGTCGGATTTTTGACATTCCATAAGTTGCAACATGTTAAAAAGTGATCAATTTGAAATGGGATTTCTGTTTCTGCTCATGAAGGATTAACTGCTGTAGTAATTATAGTCCCACAGTAAGATAACTAGAAATTCAGAGAAAATATGTGATACAGTTGTTTCAGACATTGGACAATAGGCAGCACAAGACTAATCTGTGAGAGAGGGAAGCAAACAGTGAAGCCTGTGACTGCCCAGTTTACTGCCTCGGCATTTCTAAGCTACCCCATAGCACGGGAAACCCAGAGCCCCTGGTCTCAGTTACTTGAAGAGACAATATGTGGCCTTTTGTGTTCGGCTTCTTTCATTTACCATAATGTTTTCAAGGTTCATTCACGGTGTAGCCTGTACCAGTACTTCATTCCTTTTTGTGGTTGGATAATACTCCATTGTATGGATGTACCACATTTTGTGCATTCATTCAGCAGTTGATGGACATTGGGTTGTTTCTGCTTTGGGGCTACTATGAATAAATAATGCTGCTGCGAACATTTCTGTACAAGATTTTGTGTAGACGTAGGTTTTCCATTCACTTGGGTATATACTGAGGAGTAGAATTGCTGGGGCATATGGTAACTCCAGATTAAACTTTTCAGGAGCTGCCAGACTGTTTTCCACAGCAGCAGCAATATTTTACATTCCTACCAGCAATGTATGCACGTTCCAATTTCTCCACATGCTCGTCAACGCTTGCTATTATGTCTTTTTGATTATAGTCATCCTCGTGGATGTGAAGGGTATCTCATTGTGGTTTTGATTTGCATTTTCCTAATGACTAAGGATGTCAAGCGTCCTTTCATGTGCTTATTGGCCATTTGCGTATCTTCCTTGGAAAAATGTCCATTCAAAGTTTTGCCTATTTTTAAATTGGGTTCTTTTCTTAGCATCATGTGGATAAATGTGACAGAAAGAGAATACATTTTGGAATTCAACACATGGGGTTTCTAATCTCTGCTCTCAATAATCTTGGATAAGTTCCTTAATAGCAAGATATATTTTCCTACCTATAAAATAATGATACTGGCCCCATGTGTATGTTTGAAGATTAAAAGAGAACATGTATGTAGATGTTGACACAGTGGGTCAAGAACAATCATTATTATCAAGGTTATTAACATTATTATCTGAAATGAATCTCTCATTTTAAAAATGCTGTTAATTGATTCATTCATAGTATTGACCCAGAGTTTTTTTTTGTGTGTGTGTGTGTGTTTTTACTATTGTAGGAGAATTAAACCTTTTGAAACTTTTTTCAATTAAAGTTGACATACAATATTATACTAGTTTGAAGTGTACAACACAGTGATTAGACATTTATATAACTTATGAAATGACCACCCTATTAAGTCTCCTCCCCACCTGGCACCACACATAGTTATTACAATATCATTGACTATATTCCCTACACTGTAATTTACATCCCTGTGACTGTTTTTATAACTGACAATTTGTACATTTTAATCCCTTCCTCTTTTTCACTCATTACCCCAACCCTCCTCCCATCTGGCAACCTCTATTTTGTTCTCTGTATCTATGAATTTGTTTGTTTTGTTTATTTATTTATTTTTTTTTAGATTCCACATATAAGTGAAATCATATGGTATTTCTCTTTCTCTGTCTGAGTTATTTTACTTAGCATAGTACCCTCTAGGTCCATCCATGTTGTCACAAATGGTAAGATTTCATTCTATTTTATGGCCGAGTTATAGTCCATTCATCACTGGATGGACACTTAAGTTGCTTCCATATCTTGGCTATTGTAAAGAATGCTGCATTGACTATAGGAATGCATACGTCTTTTCAAATTAGTGTTCTGTATTTCTTCAGATAAATACTCAGAAGTGGGATTGCAGAGTCATATGGTAGTTATAGTTTTAATTTTTTGAGGAACTTTCATACTGTTTTCCATAGAGGCTGCACCAATTGACAATCCCACTAACATTGCACAAGGGTTCCCTTTTCTCCACATCCTTGCCAATGCTTGTTGTTTGTTGATTTATTGATGATAGCCATTTTTATAGGGGTGAGGTGGTATCTCATTGTGGTTTTTATTTGCATTTCTCTGATGATTAGTGATGTTGAGCACCTTTTCATATGTCTATTGGCCATCTGTATGTCCTCTTTGGGGAAATGCTTATTAAGGTCCTCGGCCCATTTTTTAATCAGATTGTTTGGGTTTTTTGGTATTAAGTTGTATGAGTTTCTTATATATTTTGGATATTAACCCGTTATCGGATGTATCATTGGCAAATATGTTCTCCCATTAAAATAGGTTGTGTTTTCGTTCTGTTGAGGTTTTCCTTCACTGTGCAAAAAAATATTTAGTTTGATGAACAGACACTTCACCAAAGAAGATGTATGACAAATAGACACATGAAAAGATGCTAAACACCATTAGTCAACAGAGAAATGCACCTTAAAACCACAGTGAGATACTCCTCACATTCCACTATCAAGGCTAAAATTAAGAAGACTGGCAATACCAAGTGGGGGTGTATAGTAACTAAAACTTTCATCATAAATTGCTAGTAGAAATGCAAAATAGTACAATCACTTAAAAAAGTCTTGCAGTTCCTTGTAATGTTAAATATGTTCTTACCATATTACCTAGCAACTCCCCTCCTAAGTACTCATGAAAAATAACCTATGTTCTCACCATGAATTCTATCTGAATGTCCATAGCACATTTATTCATAATAGCCAAAATCTGTAAACAACCCAAATGTCTATAACTGATGAATGAAGAAACACACAGCCCAAATTCTTCAATTCTTTCCCTTGTCCTCTTTCTTTCTTGAAAACCCTATAAACTGTCCCTTATTCAATCTAGGCTCTCACATCTTCTGCGAGCCAGCCAAACCCCTTAATTTTTTCTTGTTTCTTGCTCCTGAATTGCATTTGCTATTATTGATTACACTTTCTTTCTTTGCATTCTCACTTCTTTTGGCTTCTATGATGATGAATTTTCATTATTTTCCTACATTGCTCACTGATCTTTTTTTTTTTCTGGATTATTTCTGGCCCATCTCCTTCCTTCTGATCTTATGAGTAGCCCCTAAAGCTGAGCCCTTTGTTTTTAATTTTTGTTCTGATACTCATTTCTTTGCCTCTCACGTATGGCTGTTCTGCCCACCCCATCGCCACTGCATACACCATAGTTCAGGCTCTTCTCTTTGCCAGATTGATTCTCCTACAAAAAAGTTCTGATTATTTCACTCCCTTGGAGACCAGTTTAACACCTTCAATTACTGCATAACCAAACCAAGTTAGCTGTGCTGTGATGGTAATAATACTAAACTTGGACTCCAATAATCTGGGTTCAAATACGAGCTCTGCCACTTACTAGCGAGGTGAACTTGGACAAATAAATTATCTTCTCAGAGTTTCTGTATCTAAAACATGGGAATGAATAATACCACACCATGTGTTTAAGAATGAAATAAGATAAATAGAACTGAAAGCAGTTTATAAAATGTAAACTATCATTAAGCATGAGTATGATCTTTCAACAAACATGTGTTTACTTTTATATGTGCCAAGCACTGGCTATACACCAGGGGGCAAGCAGGAAAGGCCTTTTGTACTCATGGAGCTCACAGTCTAGAGAGGAATATAAGCAATCGAAAGAGACATGGTAACTTTCAAGTCTGGATGAAATAACCGGTGCTTGAAGTAGCACATAGAAAGAATGTCTCATCTAAGTTAACAGTGGAGAGGAATGGTGAAGAAAGCTTTCTGAATAAAGTGACATCTAAGATGACACCTAAAAGAGAGGTCAGTGGGCCAAATAAGGGGTGGAGCAGCGGGTGTCAATGGCAAAGAAGTGTGAAAAGTATTCCAAGCAATGGGAATAATAGCATGAGGCCAGGAAGGGAGAGAGAGCCATGGAGCTTTCTAGGAACAGAAAGGAGTTCAGTGTGACTGGTGTAGAAAGTTGAGTGCACAGAGAAGGAGTAAGAGTTGGATGGGCTGGGCAGTGATAACAGAGGGAAAAATCCATGCGATTTCCAGCGTAGGTCAGGCAAACAGAAGGTATTGATAATCCAAGATGAAGTAGAGGATTCTCCAACTGTGCACCAAGCATGGGGATGAGAAACAGAGGTGATCGATATTAGGAAGTTACTCAGGTAGACAATCAACGTTTAGCTTCTAGTCGCTGGGCAATGTTCCTTGATAGGACTCAGTCCCAAAGCTAGGAGATTGGCAAAAACAAGGCAGGTCCCCAGTAAAAGGCTATTCACCAACCACTTTTATTTATAAAGAGCACTGACTTTTCAAGGTATTTCTGCATCTGATACCTTTTTAAAAATCTTCACTGCATCCTTGTGAGCCAAGCAGGAGCAGGTATTGCTTTTATCGAGGGTATAGTTAGTCTCATCCATTATTAGGATGACAAGTGGAAGTGGGATAATTCATATATATTATTTTCTTTAATCCTACATTTTAAATTTAACTTTAATCCAGGAATGGCTGGTTGCCAAACAACTATAAAAGTATCATATAGAGGAAAAATCATTAGATTGAAGATCAGGAAACTGGATTCTACTCTTAGCTCTGTCACAAACCTATTGGTTGACCTTTGACAGGTCACTCTACGCACTCTGTGCCTCAGTTTCTCAAGCTGGACTAGATCATTGATTGCTAAGGAGTCTTCTGACACTCAAATCCTATGATTCCAAATACAGAGAGCAAAGAAAATCTAGGAGTCTAAATGTTTTGGAGGATTTTTAAAATTTATTTTTAGCCCCAATCTTAATTTGTATTTTGGTTTTCTGTCTTGTTTCTTGTTCCTCCTTGTGTTTCTGTCATTTCCCTTCCCCCTGAAGATATTTAAGAAGCTGCCTTTTCATCACTTTAAAACTGTAAATATGCCCTTGAAACATGCAAAGAGGCTTTTGTGTACTTACAAATCGAGGTTATTATCGTACAAGTAAGTCACTTGAGTGCACTGCATTCCTCAGCTCCATTGAGAGCTTTATTAGGTTATATTGTCCTATCTTAGAAGGACTAGTTGAGTAGATAAGACTCTCCCACTTTAAAAGGTGGGCTATCTGATGAAACAGGGTGCCTAATGCTCCAGAGTGTAAGCAAAAGGATTTGGTACTGCCCAAAAGACAGACACATTTCTCTAAGACAAGTAGGTGCTCCACTTAAAGTGGCTCAGTCAAGGACAAATGTTCTAAAATTAAACCAACCAGCTGTTCCACACAGACGCCCACCTGCCAATCAAGCTATCTTCTCCTTGTCTAGCCTTCTCTCTTCCTGTAACCTTCTCTCTTCCAGAACTCCCACTCACTACAACCCTTTAAAAGCGTGAAACTTCACATGCTTTCCAAAAGGTTACTTATCCAGGAGAGCAGAAAGCCTGTGTCAAGAACATATTCCTATTAGGGTTCCTGCACTCACTTTAGGAATCTATGCTCTTTAAGCTTGTCATCTCAAATATCTGAAACTTCAACCTAAATGCTGTAAACTGGCTTCAGAAATCAACTGACATAATCAACTGCCTCACTTCCTTGTTAGTGAGGTGGCAACACAAAACTAGAGTGTGTGAATCCCACTAAATTTTAAAAACTTAAAAATATGAGCGTTTTCAGTTTTGGGATAGCTTGATAAACAGTAGAAATGGAGACAAATACATCAGTTTCTATGTTTAGCTCTTAGGTGTGTCATCAATCTGACAATAAACAGAGCAGTTGTCAATGTGTAATAACAAGATTCAGCTGAATTGACCACATGCTATTTGTAATCAACTAGTAAAGGGCCAGATAAAACAAATGATGACTTTATCATACAATTGGAAATGTTTCTCCATATAGATGTGATTCTAACCAGGCTTAAACAGAGTAGGGAAGAAATGTGATTCTTTTTCTTATACAGAAATAGTTTTTACTGTGGAGGTGATTTGTCTTCTTATTAGATTACTTTAGGCAAAAGTTCCAGGGATTCTTCTCTAAATGTGGTATTATTCTTGTGGTTGGTGTAAATTTATTACTGAAAATGCATTATTCAAAGTAGGCACTCAAAAAGTATTTTAATATTGATTAATATTAAATCCATTTTTTCTACAAAGTAAAATTTTATTAGTCCTATTGGGTGTGGTATAAAATTAGCACACACCTAAGATATTTTGTAAGATTATTGTAAAGTACTATGCACCTAGTATATTCTCTTATGAATAAAATATCATCATATAAATAAAATTTTACTATATTTATATCATCATTCTTACACCATAAAATTAAAATAAACCTGTTTACCACGATTCTATATTGACTCACTGTTTTGATATGTATTATTGAGAATCTTTAAGACAGGATTAAATGGGAATACAAAGATGCATAAGAACATAAGATAAACAAAAAAATAAAGTAGAAAATTATATAGGTATCATAAATTATAAAAACATTTATAATGAGGGTTTACCCATCTATTAAAAGATACTAAAAAAGAGTTATTGAATAAACTTACAAAATTTAGATGCTTATTTTTTAAATTATTTTTCATATTTCTTAGTTTGATATACTCAATAAGAAAACTCATTTGTTTGTCAAGCCTTTTTATCTACTAAATGTAACCCACTTCTAACTTTATTATAAACTTTCAATATGTCATTTCTATGATATTTCTATACAAAAATAAGGGCTTAGTCCAGTTATAGTTTTATGAATTGTATTTCATAAAAGTTAAGCTGCCTTGGTTTTCTAGACTTCACCTCTCAGCCAACATGCAGTAACAAGAACCAGACTAACACTGATGCCTGAAACAACTAAAAAACTGGACAAAATATATGAAACAGTTGTTTTCAGGTATTGGACGTCAGGTAGCAGAGAACAGTGATCCCTGAGAGAGCAGAAGCAAATGAAGTGAGCCCTGTGAGCGCCTCAGCTTATTTCCTAGAGAGAGTTTCCAGTCCGGTGTGCAGGGTGTAGGAACCAAGGAGGAGCCTAATGGATATCCTTAAGGCACTGAGAGTCTAGAAAGGCCAAGGTGGCAGAGTTTGCAGGGCAGAGTACCAGAGCGAAGAGAGCTGCACTGGGAGAGACTTCCAGAGATCTACAGATGGTCCCCCTCAAGTCTTTTGCTGAATACTGAACAACACTTGCATGTAAGAAAACTACCTGAGGCCATAGAAAGAACCACCCTGAAGGACAAAGGGAACAAACCTTCAGAGGTCACTTAGCACCAGGAATATTCAGCCGAAGTGTAAAACCTTACAATTCAACTTTGTAATGAATCAATAGAGTAAGTGGAAGTGTATTGCCTCAGTAAAAGGGCCGAAATAGCCCTGTAGTAAAGGATGCATTGGTTCTACCCAGCCAAACGTAAAAGCAAGCCTCAGAAGAATCAAGCTATTTCCAAGTAACTTAACAGCCTCTCAGCAAAAAGCTCAAGAATATGAAACTATCCAGCACTCAACAATGTAAAATTCACAGTGTCTTGCAGCCAAGCAAGCTGTGCAAAAAGTGGGAATATACAATCCATAATGAGCAGAAAAATAAATCAATAGAAACAGATCCAGATATGACACAAATGACAGAATTAGTAGTCGAGGACATTAAAACAGTTATTATAACTATGTTTCTTATGTTCAAGAATATAGAGGGAAGATTGACCACCTTAATCAAAGCATGAAAAGTATGACAAAAATCCAAACTGAACTTCCATTGCTGAAAAATACAATGTCTGAGATGAAAACTACATTGAACAGAATTAGTAGATTAGACACTACAGAAGAGAAGATTTGTGAAGTTCAGTACTAGCAATAGAAATGATCCAATATGAAACATTGGGAAAAAGAGAAAAATAAATAGATAAATAAATCAGTTATTTAAATAAATCAGTGAGCTGTAGAACAACTTCAAGCAATCTAATACATGTGTAGTTGGAATCCACAAAGGAGAGAAGTGAGAAGAATGAAACAAAAAAATTAAGAAATAATGGCTGAAATATTTCTAAATTTGATTTTAACTATAAATCCACAGATCCAAGAAGTATAATAAACTTTGAACATAAGAAACAAGAAGAAAACTATCCCCAGGCACATCATAATCTGATCATTTAACAACCAATAATAAAGAGAAAGCCTTAAAAGCAGCCAAAGGGGGAAAAATATAACACATTATGAACAGAAGAACAAATATAAAAATGACATCGTTTTTACAGAAACAATGCAAGCTAGAAGACAGTGGGGCAGAATCCTGAAAGTACTGATAGACAAAATTTTGTCAACCTAGAATTCTATATCCACCAAATATATCTTTCAAAAATGAAGACGAAATAAAGACTTTTTCAGGCAGAGAAAAGCAAAACAAAATGAAACAAAACAAAACATCACCAGCGGACCTGCATTACAAGAAAAGGAGTAATTCAGGCAGAAGGAAAATGATACCTGATGGATATCTGTACCTATACAATAGAATGAAGATTATCAAAAAGGGAAAATAGGTGGAGACATGTAAATAACTTTTTTTCTTATTTTTAAAATCTCTTTAAAAGATAATTGACTTCAGAGCAAAAATATTAACAATATGTTGTGGAGTTTATAATATATGTAGAAGTCAAATGTACGACATAGTAGCCTAAAGGTTGAGAAGAGGAAATGGGTGCACAAGTATATTGTTGTAAGTCTTTTATACCATATGTGAACTGATAAATATTACTTAACGATAGACTGTGTTAAGTTAAAGATATATACTATGAACCCTAAAGCAACCATCACTTTTTTAAAAAATAGTTATAACTAATAAACAGAAAAGAAATAAAAGGGACTCTAAAATATTCAATCCAACAGAAGACAGAAAATGACAGGGAATAGAATATAAAACAAAAGGCAAGATGGTGGATTTAAACACAACCATATCAACAATCGCATTAAATCTCAAAGGCCTAAATATTCAAATTAAGCATAGATTATCAGGTTGGATAAAATCTTTTAAAACACACAACTATGCTGCCTATAAGAAATCCACTTTAAATATAAAGACATAACTAAATTAACATAAAAAGAATGTAAAAAGATATACCATGCTAACACTAATCAAAAGAAAGTTTTTGATTGTGGCTATGTTATTATCAGACAAAGTAGATTTCAGATCAAAGAATATTACCAGGGATAGAGGAACATTTTATACTGACAAAAGAGCCAATTCATCAAGAGGATATAACAATCCTAAATGTCACTTCAAAATACATGAAGCAAAAACTGCAAGAAAAAATAGGTAAGTTGATAATTATAGTTGGAGATTTCAGTATCTTTCTCTCTGTAGTTGATAGAACAAGTAGAGAAAATCAGTAAAGATACAGAAGATTTGAATAACATTTTCAATCAACTTGACCTAATTAACGTTTATTTATATAACACTCTACCAATAGCAGTATAATACACCATCTTTTCAAGGGCACAAGGAGGATTTATCAATGTAATCCACATACTGGCCCATAAAGTAGTATTAATAAAGGTAAAAGCATTCAAACCATACAAAATATGTTCTCTGACCACAAAGGAATTAAATTAGAAATCAATAACAGGAAGGTATCTGGGAAATCCCCAAATATTTGGAAATTAAATAATATACTTTTGAATAACTCATCGGTCAATAAAGAAATCAAAGGAGAGATTAGAAATCGTTTTGAAATGAATTAAAAATGAAAACTATTATCAACATTTATAGGATGCAACTAAAGAAGTACTTAGGCGAAAAAGGTCTCAAATCAATGATCTATGATTCTATTTTAAGAAACTAATAGAAGAAGAGAAAAATTAAACCCAAAGGAAGCAGAAGAAAGTAAATAAGAAAGATAAAAGCAAAAATGAAATAGAAAAACAATAGAGAAAACCACTGCAACCAAAGCTGCTTTTCTTGATAATATGAAGATGTCTAGGATTTCAAAAACCATTAAAGAACAACTGCAGTTATGATACTGAAACTTTCATTTTTCATAGATAAGAAAACTAGGCCAGAAGCCATAGAAAATATCTAATATTTGTATGTGTTTTGGTGCTTGCTCATGCCTGCCTAACCTGTTTTCTTAAGAATATGAAAGATCTTGTGTGTTACTGAAGAAAAAGAATCCACAAAGTCATTTGAAATTATGTATTTTAAATAGGTATTTATTATACGTGTATATGTATTCACATACTTCTCATGAGAGCAGAACTTGTGGTAAGAACATCTTGCTTTCTTTATTCTTCTAAACACTATTCCGTGTTTGGCTTCTCCTTTTTAAAAACTTTATTTGGAGAAATAGTTAATTCATTTATTCATTCAGCATAATTATGAAATGCTATAGTATGCCAGGGACTGTGGGATATGCAGGAGGACGCAGCTGTTAATCAAATAAGATCCCTGCCCACTGAGCAGTTTAATATGAGGTACAGATGAGGAAATAGGCCATAACAGTGTACAAGTGTAAAAGTGCTATCATGGAAAGAACAAGTGCCAATGGAGCCCATAGGTTGGGTAATGACTTGGAACTGAAATATTCCTCAAGCTAGCATCTAAAAAGAATCTTTTTTAATGTGATAACTAAGTTTCTTGAATTATTATGATTCAACATAGGCAACACAATTTTAGGTATGGAGCAATATGTAATGCATGAGTTTGATACTGAAAGAATCCCGTGACTATTATGCAGCTAATATTACTTCTTAATCTGTTCACACTGTATTAATATTCTATTGAAATTTTCATCTCAGAGTATAAGACATATAGAATGCTATTTTTACTAATTTTCTGTATTATTGGGGGGGGGGTTGTAAGTATTCTAGAAAAGACAGAACATACAGGCGATCCTTACTTGTTCAGAACTTTTCAAGGATCTGTTTGTTATATACTAGGGCATAAGCAATGGCAGAACTTCAGCCAAGAATCCAGATCTTTAGGCAAAGTTGGAGGGATTCCAGGCTTAGAGAAGTGAGGCAAGACTAGAAAAATCTGAAGATTCCAAAGATTAGTTAGGAAAGGGTCCGTAATTCATTCAGAAGTTCAGCCATGTTTTAAAACTACGCATTTCCTTTAACTTATTGATTTCACATTGGGACATCTATCTTCAGAATATTATACACTTCCACATTTGAGCCATAAGATTGTTCATTGTTGTTGGTTATACTGAGAAGTTGGAAACTGAGATGCCTAACACTAGTAGCCTGGCTAAATAAATTATGTCATAGCCACACCATGGAACTCTAAGCGGGTTTTTCAATTATGTAGCCGTGTTTCTCAAACTTTATTGGACATCAGAATCACATAGAAGGCTTGTTGAAACACCCCACCTCCAGAGTTTCTGATTCAGTCTTGCGCCCTCCTATAGGGCCCAAGAGTTTGAGTTCCTAACAAGTTCCCAGGCCAATACTTGTGCTGTTGGTCTGAGAAGCCACGCTTTGAGACCCATTGACATGTTTTTATTGACTAGGAAAAATATTCACAAAGTAGTGTTAAGTTAAAACAAAGCTGTTTACCTTATAGCGCCTGCGTATATACATACAGAAGTTTAGATGGAAACATATCAAGTTGGTCTCGCTGGTTGTCTTTGGGGTGGATCGCATTGTAGGTGCTTACTGTTTTCTACGTTGTTGAGTGACAGATTTTTCTGTAATGAGCATAGTGTTCATCACTAAACCATAATCAAATTTCTTAATTTAAATAAAAAGATCATGAAATCCCGGCTAAGCACGAACAAGCTGGAAACATCAAAGTAGGTTTGATCCTAGTCCCTGTCTGGCTTTTTAACTATGTCTGGTTGGGAGTGTATCTTCCGAAGTAATCACAGACAGAGGAACAGTGATGGGCCCATAGATACATCCTGTTCCTGACGGGAACAAAAATAGAAGAGGCTGACGTTCTATGGAGTGCTTCCACACTTTTTCTTATTTCAGCAGTGCCATACAGGCTTCTTCTGGGGATGTTTGAAGAAAAACTGGGTGGGACCCAAAGGGCGACCTGCCAGAAGTTTGAAGCATCTGGATTGGCGCACGCTTTGTTTCCTGATGCAGGGTAGATCCATTTCCCAGGGTATCAGATTAAGGCGTCTCCTTTCTGGAAAAAAGATTTCATGGTTTGAATTCCCGTTCACTTTTGTGTCTGTGGCACTCTGCTGTCTCCTTTCCAACATGCAGCCTCAGGGGTCATGATGTCCCTTCCCTGCTGATATCAGCGTGCCAACTGTGGTGTCATGCACACCAAACACAGAGCTGCCATTCAGCTTCCACAGTCTGGGTTCAGGAAGCAAAAGAGCTTCTAACTTCCTACAAACCTTGACAGATCTTCCTCTAGCCTTGCATGTGAACAGTTCTCAGGGGGGAGGTGGGTGAAGGCAAGGGAGCGAGAGGGAACAGAGCAAATGTCAAGGGTGACTATGTGACAGGAACAGAGAGAACAAACAGTTGCCACCAATGTTCAGGGAAAAGAAGGGTGGGCAACAGCACAAAGAAGTATGCCATAGACTTTGCAGCGGAATACTTCTTTGCTTGGCGGTGGTTACCCTTTTCCATGTCCTTGCATTACTGTGGTTGATAAACTAGGAGGTAGTCACATCATTAATCGTATTTAGAGCAAGTGTACCTCATGGATGTCTATCAGAATTCCAGTGTTTAGGATGTCATATTGAAAACGAATTCCATAGAAAGTGCACAATGGAGTCAATTTTTAAAATATGATTCAAAATATAAAATTATGTTCTGAGTTAAGCTATTGTTAAAAGAGACCTTACTTCTATAATGACTTTCAAATAGGTGACATATTTGTTGGAAAATTTTATTCTGTAATATGTTGCTTTCCACCACTTTACATGTGAATAAATGGGGCAGAATATTGTTTGCATTTAAGGCACAACTTCTAAGTTTTGCAAGTTCAAAAATAGCTAGAAATGTAGATGCTGGTTAATGATGTAGTTATTTATAACTTGTTAAAATACACATTCTTACCACTCACATTCTGGTGCTATAACATGAATTCAGTATATGAATCTGTTTAGGACTATATAAAAGGAAGTTAAGGTTTTTGAAATTCTCAGCTATTACTTGAATGCCAAGAACAATATTATAATTAATCAATTAATTTACCAAAATGGTATTGACAGTGCTAGGCACTGTCCTGGGACACGTCGGTGACCCTTTTCTAGAAGTTTACATTCCAGACTGGGAAGACAGTGAATCATTAAACAACTACAAATATAATGTGTCAGGTAGTATTATAATAAGCACTAAGAACAAAACTAAGGCAGGGCTATTATAAGGACTTTGTATTTTACTGAGAGAAATGGGAGGTCTTTGGGTGGGGATGGATTTAAGCAAGGGAGTGACATGATCCAACTTCTGTTTATAGAGAATCACTCGGGCTGCTGGATGGAGAGTTGCTGTAGGAAGCCAAGTGCCCCTTGAATTATCACCCGCTCCCCCAAAGTTGTATTTCATTGAGGACAGTTCTGTACCACCAGTAGACCCGGAGATGTGATCTACAGTTGATTCTCACCTTTTCATACTCTTGATGTAAAATCAGTTTCTAAAATGGAATTTTTACATCTAAAGTATTCCTTAAATACATTTTTTCTGGGAAGTTACTTTTAGATACATTCTCTCTACATGGGACTTTATCTAAAGCCTACTTTTTAATAATTACTTTCATACTACAGTTGATGAACAACAGGGATTTGAAATGTGTGGGTTCACTTATATGTGGATTTTTTTTCCCAATAAATACTGTAAATGTATTTCTTTTTCCTTATGATTTGCTTAATAACATTTTATCTTCTTTAGCTTACTTTATTGTAAGAATATACCTAATAATGTTATGTACCTAATACACATAACATACAAAACATGTGTTAATTGACTGTTCATGTTGTTGGGAAGGCTTCCAGTCAACAGTAGTAGGCTATTAGTAGTTCAGTTTGGGGAGAGTCAAAAGTTATACTTGAATTTTTGACTGCATGGGGGTGGGGTGGGTTCAATGCCTCTAACCCCTTCATTGTTCTAGGGTCAACTGTATTTGGTTTTCAAAATATTTCTGTGTATGTCCACTATACTTCAATTAAAAAGAAAATCTAGTGTGTGTGTGTGTGTGTGTGTGTGTGTGTGTGTGTGTGTGTGTAGTTTTAACATATCTTTAAAAAGTCAAGAAATACTTAAGAATTTTTTAGGGGGGGACTTTGTGTTTCTTATTATATAAATTAACAAGATTGCTTTGTTCTATTGGGTTTTTTAATTTGCATAAGGTATAACTTAGTGTTAGCCTCCTTATAATACTGTTTCATGTTATCCTGTATTTTGGAATTCCTTTCTTATATTCCTTGGTTTCTACTGGCTGTGATTTCCTCTTCCACCATCCTCTACTCCCTCAAAGTAACAGGTTCACTAGAGAATTTTGCATCACCCCACCCTAGGGCCTCTTTTATTTCCCCCATTACTCTTCTATTCCCCCAATAACCCTACGATGGCCTTTAAAAGGGCTGCATTCATGATCTGGCTCTGTCCTCCTCTCCAAACACTGTCCCCTTATCCCCTCTTCTCCAGTCACACTGGCCTTGTTGTTCCTCCTTGAATAAGCCAAGACTTATTTCTCTTCAAGGCCTTTAAACTTGCTGTTCCTTCTGCCCAGGATGCTCTTCCCCCAAGACCTTTGCCTGGCTGCCTTCACCTCAATAGTCAGTTCTCTGCTGGTTACTCAGTTATAGTTCTGCATCCAAACAGGCAGCACATCTGTTCCTTCGCATCACAGGGCAGCTCTTCCCCAGGTGTGATCAAGGCCGAAAAACCTCTTGTGATCTTATCACTTACAGACACAAGGTATAAATCAAACCAGGACTACGTGGGGCACACAACTCGAGGTGGGCACACAGTTCTGTACACTGATGGTATCTTCTTTTTCTTTACAGGTTATTTTCAGAGCTTTGTCACCACCGTATGATGTGGAGAACCCTTACAGTGCCAAAGTACAGGAGCAGCTGAAGATCACCAACCTTCGTGTCCAGCTGCTAAAACGGCAGTCTTGTCCCTGTCAGAGAAATGACCTGAACGCAAAGCCTCAACATTTTACACACTATGCCATCTATGATTTCATTGTCAAGGGCAGCTGCTTCTGTAATGGCCACGCTGATCAGTGTGTACCTGTCGATGGCTTCAGACCTGTCAAGGCCCCAGGAGCATTCCACGTGGTACGTAGAACACGTCCTCACCAATGAAAAACAAATCGTAAGTTGCCTTCTGCTTTGGGCACTGGTAGTCTAAGTGCCCTTGGAGTTGGTCTATGCTTGCAAGGTGCTTCTCATTTTTTCCTCTGCTGATTCACTCCTCCAACCTCATCCCCATCCTATAAAGTGCCTATTAACTTGTTTTTTCAATCGTCAATTTTAGAATTATAAATAGTCAAGCATGATAACCAGATTCCTTGGAAAACATCCATGCCAGTTTTTAGACCCATGACCTTCAGATATAAAGTGTAAAATGAGCAGTAGGAGAGGTTGGCATAATCATGTTAGTGGCATTATCACCCAGAAGCCAGCTTTGACAATAAATGGGGACTATTGTTGAGTAGATTTTAAAGTGAAAAAAATAACAACCGCAGTTTAATGCCTGGTATCTTTTGCTGTCCAGCCAATGAAATGAATAATAATTCTCCTCTGTGAAGAGTGGCCTGACCTCCTCTCGCCCTAAGACAGAGTTAAGCTTTCTTCCCTCTAGGTCCACACATCTCCTTGTGCTTTCATCTGAACTGTTACTTGTCTACATCTCCCAGGAGATCATGAACTCCCTGAGGACAGAGAATGTGTCATCTTTGTATTTTCAGGACCTGGTACATCACCTGAGCCAGCAGTAGGTCTTCTGTAGGCGTTTGATTGAATGATAGCAATGTAGGCATAGGGAGATGACGGAAAATTACTGTCATTGTTTGTTCTCAACTCACCTTGTTCCAAACAAGATAATGAAGTGGCTCAGACAGCCAGCCCCTTGTGGGATGCATCTATGATGGGTGTTAGACAAGAGGATGGCAAGGAGGAGGGCACTCTAATTCTTTAATTTTATATTTTGCTCTGATATTTATGATCAAAGCAAAACAAAAAAAATCAAAAATTAAAAGGCGTCCTAGTATCCTAAAGGGTAGACGTCTCCATTTGACTTCTTTTTCCCATCCCCAATGTAGGACAGAGCCTGCAGGGACCAGGAGCCCAGTCAGTACCCTGTTTCCCCAAAAAATAAGACCTAGCTGGACAATCAGCTGTAATGCGTCTTTTGGAGCAAAAATTAATATAAGACCGGTTATATTATATTATATTATATTATATTATATTATATTATATTATGAAGACCCGATAGTATAGTATAGTATATTACATTATATTATATTGTATTATATTATATTACATTATACCCTGTCTTATATTATAATAAAATAAGACCAGGTCTTATATTAATTTTTGCTCCAAAAGCCGCATTAGAGCTGATTGTCCGGCTAGGTCTTATTTTCAGGGAAACACGGTACTGGGCTGAATCGCTGGGGTGCAGGCAGCAACGGGGTAACTACAACAACTAGGACAGCTGCCAGAGAGTAACAAAAATAGAAACAATGCTGTTATTTCTAGAAAGGAAGCTGGGGCTCCCGAGTTGAAGAAAGTGCAGCATTCATTCAACAAACACCTACTAGTCTCTAGACACTAATGGATCTTTGAACGATATTGCTTCAGATAAAGAATGGAACAATTTGTTTTTTCTAAGTTAATTGAGTTCGGGTATGATTCAAGTAGAAAATAACTCAGATATTCTAGAGACATGTCAACTTACTGGACTGTAGTTTGTGTGAGGTAGAGTGCTAGTAAATTGCTGCCATTATATTTACATGCATTAGTAAAAGGAGAGTTTATAGGCTACAATGGGCTGAATGTTTGTGGTCCCCTAAATTCATACACTGAACCCCTAAAATCAGTGTGATGGCCCCAAGGGGGGGCCTCTGGGCGGTAATTAGGTCGTGAGAATGGAGCCCCCATGAATGGGATTAGTGTCCTTATAAGAGGCCAGATCGCTAGCTCGCTCTCTTTCTGCCACGTGAGGATACGATGGGAAGGAAGCTGGCAGTCTGCAGCCTGGCAGAGAGCCTCACCAGAACCTGACCATGCTGGCACCCTGCTCTCAGACTTCCAGCCTCCACAACTGGGAGATATAAATTTCTGCTGTTCATAAGCCACCTCGTCTGTGTTTTCTTGTCGTGGCAATCCAAACTGACTAAGATGCTGGCCGTTTGTTCCCTCCACTGTCTCCTTTAACCCAAGCCTGATAGGGTCGCTTCAGAGTAGAGCCCTGAGCAACAGGACAGACACGGCCCCTCAGACACGGCCCAGCGTAGCCCATATCTGTGGGGTGAGTGACCTGTGAGACAACCTGAATGGCTCTGATCAACCCAACTAAATTACTCGAGTCCTCAGGAGCCTTATAAAACATTCATGAGTATGCATTTAAAAGAAACAGTTTCTCTCTTTTTAAAAAGTCTTCTGAATGTTACCTTTCAAAGAGTTAGCAACACTTTCTAAGGCTGAAGAGAAAATTCTAGACGTTTCTGTTATATCCTCTGGGAGTATGCAAATACACTGACCAGGATGAGAGCCACTCGGAATGGGTGTCTTCCGTCTGCTTCTCACCCAACAGCAGCAATCCCATCATCCTCTCCTGTGGCTGGGCCAAGCTGCACAAGGTATGGAACCTGACCCACTGCAAGCTGACGACGAGCCACAACAGCCACGGGTCACCTGACCACTGTGAACGTCTCTCCAGATGGATCCCTCTATGCTTCTGGAAGGCAGGACTGCCAGCCATGCTGTGGAACCCCAGCAAAGGCAAGCACCTTGATGTGCTAGATGGTGAGGACATCATCAACACCCTGTGCGTCAGCCCCAGCCACAGCTGGCTCTGTGCTGCCACGGGCCCCAGCTCAGGAGCTGAGACTTGAAGGGCAAGCTTGTTGTAGATGAACTGAAACAAGAAGTTATCCATCCCAGCAGCAAGGCGGAGCCACCCCAGGACACTTCTCGGGCCTGGTCTTCTGGTGGCCAGACCCCGTTTGCTGGCTACGCGAACAACCTGGTGCAGGTACGGCAGGTGACCGTCAGCACCCACTGTAAATATATGCCAGAGCTTCAGAAATGAAAACTGCCTTTCTGACTTATAAAGAAAACTAATTCTATTAAGCCAGCTAAATTCAACAAGGGATAATTACGCTGAGTTACCAGAGACTTACAAAAGTCTTAAAATACTATTCTGTTCAATCTTCTCCCAGCAAGAAAACTGTCAACCATGAGCCCATGCCCATGTCTGTGACTGCTGACCCTCTGCTCCCTCCTGTACCCCCTGCCCTCCTGCCGCCCACTGTGGATCTGCTGTACTCCATCTACATCCTGTCTGGGGTCACTGACACCCTCCACCCAGGCCCTGCTGCCTCGGCCTCTGCCACAGCCAGCGCCTGGTGGGCCCATGTGGAGACGCAAGCCCCAGATCCCATCCTAGGGTCACAGAGGCCTATAAGAGAGACACCAACAGCAAAAAGATGAGCCTGGGAGGTGGTGCCTGGAAACCTTATACATATGCTTCCTAGTGTCTGGAAGCAGAGGCCCAGATTGCTGCAAAACAATCTGGACAGAGAATACCTGCCCAATGCTAAGACGGCTGAATTTTGCAAGGCGTCTGCAGACCTAGTGTTGGATGAGAACAGCAAAGTGCTGCAAAGTGGCCGGTATGTCACTATGCATGAAGGTCATTTCTGGAACAGGAGCCTTAAGGATCAAAGCCAGTTATCTGCAAAGATTTTTAAGTTCGGTCTTGATGTCTCTCTGCCCCAACCATCCTGGGGAACTCACACACCCATCTCCACAGACGCTGGCATGCAGCTACATGGTTATCTATACTATGACCCCAAGACCTGTGGCTATGACTTCACAGATGCTAAGAAGGGTACTGCAGAAATGCCAGCGCAGTGTTCTGCACGCCTGTGCCGTCAGTCTCATGCGAGTGGACCTCTTCTTGAGCAGTGCAAGGAAAGAGCAACAGCAGTGTGGAAAAAGAATCCCTCTGCATTTCTTGACATGACTTACCTAGGCTTTCGCCTGTGGGGATGGCAAACAGGATGCTTGGGCTACACACCACATCATCAAAAAGGGCATTAATGCTTGTCTCTGCCAATTCTATGCCAAGAACATGGGCTTATACGGTGAGCTTGTGGGAGCCTTCACTGCAGTCTGCAAAGACGCTAATGCAGCCACAAGCGTGGAGTCACAGCTAAAGATCTTGATCCGTTCAGTGTGTTCCAACCCTCCTCCACCATTCTGACCAGCTCACATTGTCAAAAACAATGTTTGCAAGACGTTAAAGTGGCCAACCTCATCATTAGCATGAAGATTCAGCCGGTCTCGAAGCCCAAGAAGGAGGGCTCCTCCCACAACGGGCAGCACATCCCTGACCCGAGTGGCTAACGCCTGAACAGATGGAGCCGCTGACCAAGATGGAGTTCTCCTTCTACAGGACGAAGGTTGGCCGCCTCTCTGTGACACGGGTCGCCTAGGATAACTGGGCTACCTTGCTCATGCCATCCATCCACCAGGACACCAAGTGATTTCCCTCATGAGAAGGAACAGAGACAGCCTTCCTGTTTTCAGTCTGCTGTTGTGAGATTCACACAGAGGATGAGGGAGAGTGGACAGTGGTAGGGGGAGCATTTCTTTAAACCACAGTGATGGAATGTGTTTCTCAGAAAAGAACATGTTATGAAATGGGGCAGAGGCATCCATGGCTGGCGTCTGGGACTTTTGGGCTCTAAACCAAACTCTTTCCCAGCCTCTTATCTCCAGCTTTTCCAAGAGTTTACATGTGCAAGAAAATCATGCCCGCCCCCCAAACCTGTCCATCACGCCATTGCAATATTGCAGGAGCTTTAACTGCAGCACCTTATAATGATGTGGGGGTTCCTCAGTGGATCCAGCGTAGAAATAGCCCAGACTAGAGGATTTGTGAGAAGACCTAGTCCTAACATTAACAGTTTGTCCTCCCGTGATTGAACAATCTTATCAACAGACCCTATCACAGAAGTTGTGTTTTATGAAAACCAGCAAATCTGCCGCCACTGCAGCAAGGAAAATACAAGATGCTGTTTCCTGTCTTATTTGAGAGGGGGAAAAAAGAAAGAAGGCCCTCCTTTTTAATAATTGCAGGCATTTTCATGTTCCTCTCTCTTCCCTTATCACTGCTGTCCTTTTCGTTAGTGTAAAGGTTTAGAACTTGCCTAGACTTTCATCTTATTCTACTACTTGATTGAACATCAACCCCATCCTCTCAGGACTTACTTATTCGAAAAATGAAGAACGTAGTTTATTGTTCAGCTCACACCCTCGCCTTTCTCAGCAAAGACTAGCAGAGTGTAGGCAACTGCATTTTATTTTGGCATCTTCTTCAGTGATTGTTTCCTGTTGGGTCGTTGCCTCTGCCCAGGTGGACCTCGTGCTTCTGTTCAGTGCTGTTGTGCAGTTGCTCCTCTCACATCATGAGTCAGGCGATGCAGGGTAGAACCAGGAAAGAGGTGATTCTGGGCTTTGGTTTTAAGCTGTGTGTGCTGCCAGCTGGACTCAGGCTTCACACTTTGGAAAGATAACCACCATCTGCCCTAATTGTGTAGACTTATTGCAGCCCGGTTTCTCAGTTACAGTAAAGTTACTGTAGAACCACACCCCCTCCAGAGAGAGAGAGAGAGAGAGAGAAACTATCAACCTCTAAAGGGAATCTGGATAACCAAGTAAAGGGGATTATATAGTAAGTGTTTTTCCATTCAAAAGGATGTTAGAATGAGAAGTCTCCATTTAGAAGACTCTATGGGATAGAAACCTCATTTCCTTACTAATCTCAGGCTGCTTTGAAGTCGGAAGCAATTTCCTTTTAAAATAATGCTAGTTTGTGGCTTCCTGCCCCCCAGCTTTCATATAGATTTCAACTTTTGCAGCAGTGGAGGTAGCCCCTAGTGCTGTAACTATGGCACGCCCTGACACCAGGCGTGAACAAGTCAAATCTGGAGCTAGAGCCAGGTACAGGTAAGAAACAGGCTAGCTGACCAAGGCTATGTTGGCTTCCAGGGATCTAGTTCCTTGAGAATGTTTGCTATCTCTATTCTATAAAAAAAAAAAAAGTCATAAGCAATTGGACCAGCAGACGCTCAGAGTTGGAAACATGAATGGTTCTGGCTTCAGATTTTTCCATCGCAAAGCTTAGGTGCATTTTATTTTTATACATATACTTTTTCTGGATCATGAAGAGCTGGTATCAAATTTGGATATGGTTGTCTCTTTTGAATGTGATATTGGGTCCCTCTGATTGCTTAGCTGACCAAATTGCACGTTAAAAGCACTGTCTTTTGCCTCATGAACAGCATGGCCGTAAGGTCTGTTGTTCTCCCACATCTGTGTATCTGTGAACACCGTTCCTTAGAGGTATGCAGAAATAAATAGCTGGGTTTGTACATTGTGCCTGCAGAATGGAAGGCAGCCTCTTAAGAAATGCCATTTTTTTTAATAGTCGTCTTTTCCTAGGCATGTGTGTGTAAATCTAACTTCTTTAGCTTCATTTATAGCAGTCATTCTCAAAGGGTGGTCCCTGAACCAGCAGCGTCAGCATTACCTGGAAACCTGTTAGAATTACGAATTCTCAGGCTCCACCCCAGACCTACTGAATCAGAACCTCTAGTGACGGGGCCCAGAAATCTGTGTTTAAGAAGCCCTCCAAGTGATTACAATGCTTGCTGAAGTTTGAAAGCTGCTGCTTTATAGACAGCGACAACTAATATTGTTGTGAGGACAACTAGTTAGTTAATACAATCTGATTTTACGGGCTCGAGTTTTTGATGGCTGATGATAGAGAAGAAAGTTCATGGAAATGATACTTTGTTCCTTAAACTATGTAAGATTTTAGGGTCACTTTCTATATTTGGGAGAAGAAAGTAGGAAATGGTTCGAAGTGGGATATAAGTCGGCTACTTCATTTACCTGAAAACACTCCTCCTGTGTTTTTTAAAGTAGTACCACCTTTTTCATGTTTCTCCTTCTTCTCATATCTGTTCCATTTATCCTTCACCAGTTCAGTTTTTCCTCATCTGTTCATTTAACTGGAGGGCAGAACAGTGTAGTGATCGGTACCCTAACAATGGAGTCAAATAGACCTGGATTTGACTCACCACACCATGTACTGTTAGTCTCGCTGAGCCTCAGTTTCCCAAGGAAATGAGGATAATATTTATGTAGTTATTGTCAGGATTCAAAAACATGCTGGCCAATGCCCAGTATATGATTGGCACTACTCACTGTTACTGCGGCTGTTATAGTGCATGATCTCAGCCACTTCCACTGCTTTTCCCACAAACTCTTCTTCCCCTAAAACGTCAAAAATAAACCAGAGCTTAGGTGCTGTTTGACATGTTTACAGGGGTAGGGGTTTGGTGGCAAGGCAAACTATACTTTGACTCTAGCCTGCTGGGATCCCAGAAATTACGGGAAGAGGAGATCTTAAGCTTTTTTCTTTGCAGCTGGAGAGGGCTGATTTAGTTCTCTTTTTCCTAGCAGCTGGTGATTTTACAGCTGTTGGCTGATGGATGGTAATAAGTAGGAACATGGAAATTTTCGTTGTTTTAGTAAAACATCCATTGGATAACACAGAAGCCTTAGAATATCATGGAGAATTACTTAAATTCTTGAGTTATACCTGTTAAGGTGTGTGTGTTTTTTCTTTTGTAATCAGAAACTCATTATAAAAGAACATCAATATTGTGACTGACGTGTTGAAATCTAACAGTAAACATTGAGACCTGTGGAACCATATAGTGGGGTTTTTGAGGAAAGTGTTACTTAGCTACCTAGCTGTGTGAAACAGGTTTTAGAATCATTCATACAGTTTCATTACAGAAGTTTTTCTCATCTGAACCTGAATACATTTATTCATGTATTTATGTTTACACATCTTATATATTATGTTTTGTGAATTCAGAACAGATTTTAAGACCATAGTTTTTATTTTCTTTACTGTGCTGTAAATAAACCAAAAGTAATAATTAGAAAGCTCTTGACTCGTTAAGGAATTAAGGAAAAGAACAGAGGGCTTAAAAACAATGAATAAAGTTATTAAATGAGAACATTAAATCAGAATATTAAAATATGTTTATATTGTAAAATGTGCATTCATGTTTGGAAATGAACACCTGTAAATTAGTTCTAGGTCTTCTCAGCAGAGAAAAAACGACCATGGGTTATAAGTGCTACTATTAATAGTTTCCACTTATTGAGTGCTTACCGTGCACCAGGTCTGTGCTGTCATGCTACAAATGTTATTGAATTTCATCTTCACAACACCTGGATGATGCATCATCATCATTTTCTTTCATAAATAAGGAAGTGAAGCTTGGAAATGTTAACTGACTTCCCAAAAGTTAAGAAAGAGTAGAGCCACAGTTTATATTCACCTGTCAGACACTGAAGCCCATTTTCTTTTTGCTATTGTTGTACTGTTAAAGATTTGGATCTGACCAGGGTTGACATTATGCCAAGGACAGAGAAAACAGAAAGGATAAAGGACAGGAGGGGCAAGGGAGGTGGGGACGGGCTCCAGGGAGTGATTATCAGGACGGACCATCAAATCTGAACTGAGCGAGGAGGGAAGTGAGGACATGAGACAGCAAAGACTATTCCCACTGCTAAAGGTTTGCTCTTTTATATTTTATGAAGCCCTTTCCCGTGCATTGTTTCACTTGATCCTTACTACAACTCTGGAAGGTAAGTATTTTTATTTCAATTCTGCAGATAAGAGAAACAGATACAGAGAGATTAATTTATTTGCTTGAAGCCACAGTGATAGAGCAATTACTCACTCAAAATCCTTACTACTGTGCCCCACCTCCACCCCCAATAGGCTACCAAGAACAAAACTCTTATTAAAACGGCTCTTTTGATAGGGAGTGGTAATCTATCCAAGTCATCTACATTTTAATATGGAACCAGAAATTAACATTGATTCTCTCTTCTCTTCCATTCTCAACTAATGACGTGGCTCAAAGGGAAGAAAGAAAGAGTCAAAACAATAAGTTTGGATAATCTACAAAGTAAATAGTTTAGAAGTGACTATCTTTTGGGGGGTATGTATCACCTTTGATGGGTATTTTTAGTTTTATTAGGAAGAGGAATTTTCTTGATCTACAATCCTTTACTTCCGTATGTAGTAATTTTCCCTGAGAATGAAAGGCAGCAGCTATCCCAGTTATTTTGTTTTGTCACATCAGATCTGGAGGAATGGGTAATCCTACTATGAAAGGGGGCACAATATCGTATTCCTAATATTAACAAAATATAAAGCCTGCCAACTTGATACTGTTCATGTGAGATTGTTCTCCTTCCACCTCAAGGTCTTAAGCGTCTTATTTCAGTGTTCCTGTGTTAGTATGGTATAGTTTGCCAGTAGTCCCTTGGCAATGAGTAACTACAGATACCATAGAAGGTGAACAGAATGTTGTTAAACTTCATTTACTACCTTGTTTCCTAGTAGAAGGGCAAACCAGTAAAATATGTCCATGGCTGGAAGTTATTAGTGTTTTGACTACAAAACTTCCAATGGATCTGGCCTTATTTTCTTTCTAGACAGTAAGACATGCTCTCTTTTAATGGCAAAAGTTGCCTGCGATTACTCTTTTTATTCGATGATCAGGAAACCAGAAGACTTCAGACCTAGAGGCATCACAAAAAAATGTTTGCACTCATGAAAGAATTCCATGTGAGTTTCCTTTTAAGAGTTCCCCCAGAACATTTAAATATTTATTTATAGGCCTTTGACTGTTTCACGGAGAGGTTAAAGGATAAAAATGCCTGAAAGCTAAAATGTTGGTTTCAGAGCTGCCATCTCTGAAAGTAAAATATAAGCCAATAGGAAAGTAAGATTGATTCTCCAAATATAACATTTGTACATTCAACTTTTCATGAATATGCTTTGCTGAATGTGAAATGCATGTATATTTAGGTCAAAACTGGGGCATTGTAAAGGTACAGAAAGGACTTTCTTTAACATGTGTAAGCTGCTAATTCTATAAATTAGGGAAACAAGTTAAATTTGACTTCTGTTTCTTACTATAAGGTGCTCCTCAGATATCTCACTTTGCCTATTTTCTTATGAATATTGCTTTTCAGTGTAGCATTTTGGGGTGCAGCCTATGGATAGTTGGGAGCCTGGAGTCAGAGCTCTGGGTCCGGAAAGCCTAGTTTCCCTTTTTAACTGCTAATATAATGGGGTGAAGGGGAACCTTCATGGGAAGAGAAAAGCTGAGGTTACAGATAGGTATCTGACTTCTGGTTCACAGCCCCAGGTCTCCTATCTCTATGGTATTTCATTTGTGTCTTGCCAATTTTATAAGAGCTGGAAATGTACTTCAATTTGCCCTAAAACAATGACATTCAGTAGACGATAAGCTGTAATTTAAGTTCTCATTCCCTTTTACAAGGAGAATTTTTAGTGACCAGACACATAAGGTTAGAATACACACACACACCATAATTATTCCACTGGACAGAGAAAATTCACAACCATTTCAAATAGTGAGGAAAACAAGTTCTGTTAACCCTGGCATTCTAACCTTATTACTATAGTTGGAACTACAGTTGTATTATATCTTAGCAATGTCAATACTTTAATGGAATAAAACAGTGCATGTGTGGATGTGTAGAAGGACTATAGTATTTGTTAACTCATAAGACGATTTTTTTTCAGTTATATGGAATTCTGATATCTTTTTAACTTTTCTCTCCAACTCTTAAATAGAGAGAAAAAACAGAAAATCATCGTTTCAAAAACTACAGTTATTTAGTTTTAAGAGAGCCCACATATTAAAAATGGAAAAAAACATTATATTTGTTCCACTATTAAATATTTTAAATATAATACAAACAATTACAAATTTGTTATGAGTAAACACTGATCAAGTGTCCTTGCCTTTTACGTTGGCATCTCTAAGGGCACGACTACCAGACATGCAGCTGAGCTGGCTAGGTCAGCTCCCAGAATTCCTAAAGGGCAGTGGTTTCACTGCTTCCCAGGTAAGGCCCTGATAGGCATTAAAATTAAAGAGAACATGGAATCCTAGTATTTCCATATGCTGAATAAAGGCTAAAGATAGTAGTTGTAGCCCATTTATCTTCTTATCATTTGTAGTTTATTCAATTCTCAAATGTAATAAAAAAGGGAACTTGACTGTGGGATTACACTTTGCCACCTAACTTCACTAACATGCAAAGCAAGGAATTACAGCCTCTTTTCTGGTTTAGGTTATTAGTGGACTTGACACAAAAACCCCAATTATTCCTCTGTCCTTCCAGAGTCTCCTGTACTTCTCTCAATTAAAACATTTACCTCACTGTATTGTAATAATTTGCTTACATGTCCAACTTTCCCTCTCTGCTAAACTGTCTAATTCTTTAATAGCAAATACTGGGCCCTTCACAATGTCTAACATAAAATAGGTTCAAAACATCCTGGGTCAACATATGAATAAATGAATCAACGACATTTTTAAAATGAGAGATTCATTTCAGATAATAATGTTAATAACCTTGATAATAATGATTGTTCTTGACCCACTGTGTCACCATCTACATACATGTTCTCTTTTAATCTTCAAACATACACATGGTGCCAGTATCATTATTTTATAGATAGGAAAATATATCTTGTTATTAAGGAACTTATCCAAGATTATTGAGAGCAGAGATTATAAACCCATGTGTCTAATTCCAAAATGTATTCTCTTTATGTCACATTTATCCACATGATGCTAAGAAAAGAATCCAATTTAAAAACAGGCAAAGATTTGAATGGACATTTTTCCAAGGAAGATATGCAAATGGCCAATAAGCGCATGAAAGGACGCTTGACATCCTTAGTCATTAGGAAAATGCAAATCAAAACCACAATGAGATACCCTTCACATCCACTAGGATGACTAGAATAAAAAAGACATAATAGCAAGTGTTGATGGGCATGTGGAGAAATTGGAACCCGCATACATTGCTGGTAGGAATGTAAAATATTGCTGCTGCTGTGGAAAACAGTTTGGCAGCTCCTGAAAAGTTTAATCTGGAGTTACCATATGCCCCAGCAATTCTACTCTCAGTATATACCCAAGTGAACTGAAAACCTACATCTACACAAAATCTTGTACAGAAATGTTCACAGCAGCATTATTCATAGTAGCCCCAAAGCAGAAACAATCCAATATCCATCAACTGCTGAATGAATGCGCAAAATGTGGTACATCCATACAATGGAGTATTATCCAACCACAAAAAGGAATGAAGTACTGGTACATGCTACACCATGAATGAACCTTGAAAACATTATGGTAAATGAAAGAAGCTGAACACAGAAGGCCACATATTGTATTATTCATTTTATATTAAATGTCCAGAATAGGGAAATCCATAAAGACAAAAGATGTTAGTGGTTTCCAGTAGTTGGAACTCAGGGAGGCATGGGAAATGAATGCTTAATGGCACAAGGTTTCTTTTGGGGGCAATGAAAATGCTCTAGAATTAGATGTTGGTAATGATTGCACAATTTTTCTAGTATACTAAAAAACCACTGAATTGTATGTTTTAAAATGGTTAAAATGATGAATTTTATGTTATGTGAACATAACCTCAATTTAAAAAAATCAATAACTGAAAAACAAGCAAACAAACAAAAAACCATGACTGGTTACATACGAATTTATAGCATGAATATATTTCTTTTCAAGTCCCAGTCATTAAGCTGACTGCTTTAAAGAGCAATAGCTCTGGATAGATGAGTATTGAAGAAAACCAATGCTTTCATTAGCTATGGCTGTTGTTTCTGGCCATGTACAGATGATCACAGATTTGTTAATGTCTCCACATCCTAACAGAGCTGCCAAACAAGCCTAAGTTTTTAATAAATCAGTATTTCCACCACGATCTTTCAGATAAGCATACTCAGTAATAAAGACAATATTTTGTAGGGTTCACCTAGACACAAGCAATTTTTCAATATGAAAAGAAGCATGTGAATGAATTAATTCAACAACAAAAGACTATGGAAGAAAACATGCCCTAGCAACTGGCTTCTTGTACTACAATCAGGGCCTCATTTATCTTAGACAAGTCAACTTTTGTAACACTCTCTGCACTGTATAGAATACTGAGTGACAGTCAAACAGAGCTGTCAAGAAAAAAGGAAAACAGTGGGAAATGTGAACTAGGACGAATTAAAAAAAAAAAAAACTTTTTAAGAGAATGCAAAATAGTCTGTGACAAGGAATTTTCCTTTAAAATAACCAGAAGCTATGTGAACACATTGAGCAAGTGAATGTCAATGGGGAGGAAAGTACTCAATAATCCCCCACAGCATTTCTAATAGAACTTACCTGGCCCCCAACTAATTATAAAAACCCATCTAAATCCTAAAAGACATTGAACAAAACCTTCCTTCATTATCCAACCAAATGCTGCTTGACAGAGAAGTTGCTTACAAAATGAGTTCTACCAGTTTTTTGCCTCCACTCAGTTTCCCAGGTTCTTGCCCTATAGTTGTGTTAATAGTTTTAAAAGTATAGTAGAAATTCTATATTGTTAATTCCACTTTTGCTATTTCTAAAATTATTTAAATTAAATAGGTACTAAGAAATTGAGATTGATAGGGTCCCTTTTCCCCTCATTGGGATTTTTTTCATAGGAAGTTATCTTAGGTGTTTGTGGAAGGGAAAAAAATCCTCCTGATGACATCACTGTTCTAAGATGGAGCCTCTGATATTTTAAGACCCTCTTGGGAGTTTTGTTCCCTGTTCTGCCACTGATTTGCATTGTGACTTAGAAAAGTTTAAGTATAAAAAGACAAGTATAAAGTGAAATTATGTAGAGACTTAACTGAGATCAAATGAAGAGCAGAGATGGAGTGAGTTGGATGACTATTTGTAACTGTCCTTAGTAACTCCACACAGTGACCAGGTCGTAATTTGGTTTAAAAGAAATTTCAAATTACTTAGCTGTTTATCGGGGTGACAGTTGTTAGCAAAGTTACGCTATATACTGAGATAGTTTCTTATATAGGAAACTTAAAGTCTGTCTATGTACAAGAACTATAGCAAGAATTCAGTGATATTTGTCAATCTTGTTCTATATCTTGCAGCTGAAGAAATTATGGCTTTTATAGAGGAGAAAGTAAGTGAATTTGATATTTTAAGGCAAGGAAGTCTTAGATATACTGAAAGAAACGTCTTAAAATCAGAGTGCCTTACTTTATTGCCACTGTATATAAGTACATCTGAAATGAAATTATGTGTCTAACCTAGGTAACTTAATGGATTTAGCCCAATAAAGGTATCTATTGGATAGACATCATTTTTGAAAGCCCAGTCATCAGAAATAATTCTTAAAACCCATTGGAAACAAAGAACAGGTAGAAAAATGTCTCCTAAGTTGGTGGTAGTATGATCTTATCTAAATGTAATCTTCATAACCTTCCTGGGCACTCAATTTTCAGTTCAATGCTATTTAGATTTTTATGGCAGAAATATTTATTACAGTCACCAAAGGAAAGATAAAGTGCCTGATGATACGGAAAAGAGGAAGCGAGTAGAATTAATCTGTGAAAATATTAGGTTGGTGCAAAAGTAATTGTGGTTTTTGCAATATAAACCGCAATTACTTTTGCACCAATCTAATATAAGCTATTCAAAACCCATTTAGCTATATAAAGCATGTTGAAATTCCAGTTTTCGAAGTACATCCACAAGTAGTCTTGATAGAAGAACTTTAGTGGAGGATAAGAAATGGCAGTGATAAAGGATACATTTTTAAAAAGTAAAGTCATGACTCTAACACAGATATAAAATAAACATGTGTCCACAATTTTATTTACCTCATTAATTAATAAAATACTGGTAAGACATTATAAGTGGTTCAAGGGGAAAATGCAAAGAACCACACATACGTAGGCAAATAAAGAATGCTGAAATATATTTACAAATAGAAGCAAAAAAGGTCAATACTAAGGGCAACGATCAATTGCATTCTTCCAGACAACTGTTTTGCATTTCTATGAACAAGAATTATTTGCATTATTATTAATTTTCTACAACTTAGAGAGCTATAAGATACTTCAATGCTAATAAAAGGCAGAGATAACTTAGAACATGATAGAACACTCAGTCACCTTTTTGGGAGGGGAGGGAAGGGGTCATTTCAAGATCTTTTACAATTTTTCCCAACAGAGAGAATATTTTTTATTAATTAGGGGAAATATGCAAAGAAAGGATATTCTGATAATGTGGTTTCCCAAGTGATGCTACATTTGAACCACTTACACCATGGTTATCAATAAAAATGGTTTCTATCCCTGGACTCAGAAAAAGAGAGACTTGCTTTGTTCTAGGAAATCATTACTCTGAATGATAATAGAATCTGACGTAAAATTACTCAAGAGCCCACAATTGAAAGTGTTCACTAACAAAAAATATACTGTTGAACCAACAGTACATTTTAAAACAATTAGGAATATTTTAAAATCTTCTTTCACTTAGCTTTTTAAGTGAGGTTAATTAACAATATTTTTAAACATGTTTTTTGCAATTTATTTGAAAGGCCCAAATTATGCTTTTCTCTGCCCTGGAGCAGTTTCTGCCTTCCTTTCTGCCTTCCTTTCTGATGGGTGGGTTTGGGGGGTGTTGGTTTTACTTTACTTTGTTTTGGTTTTGACTAATCATCTAATTTTCACAAAAGGGGCCATGATGTATGTTAAAGGATAAACCTTAAAAATTGATTTTAATTCTCAGGTCTAGCTGTAATACTGTAAAACAAAGGTCTGCTGGACCATATCTTTCAGCAATTTTGGAATTAATACTCATAATTTTGAGTACACAGATTTGGTAGTATTTGGAAATTTTGTATGTGTGTATGCATGCTTCTGAATACTCCTTTAACTCCAGATAAACTGCCATTTAGATATATAAATCAAAGCTTTGAGGCACACAAAATTTTGTACATGAAAAAATGAAAATAAGCCAGCAAAAGTGACCTAAATTATTAGGTTATGCACAGTGTTCTCACCATTCTTCATAACCTAAATTAAAACTGACTGTAAAAGCCATCACACGCAATGATATTACTCTCCCTACCATCTCATAGCTGATAGGGAGAGTAGATAACATAAAGGAGGTGCTACCTACAAGGAACAAATCTCTAATGAGAGTTCAGTTACATTCCTGTTATCGTCTTCTTTTAAATTTCTGATACGTAGGGCTTGTTAACACTTGCATGATCAGTGCACAGATAGGTTTTACACTGAATCAATCAGGATCTAAAAGGATTCTCTACCCCTACATGCCCTGAACTTACTATGCCAGGTGTGGGAAATGGGGGCCAATCTCCCTGTAGTCACCCAGCCGCAAAGCTCCTCGGCTTCTCCCAGATGAACAGGACTAATAATCTACTCAAGAACAGAGCACTCATGAAATGCAATGGCTCACTTTGAGTACACTCCAGCCTTTGTCCTGAAGAACTTTTCATGCACAAATTGGTTTGGAACACACGAATTTTGTTTAGGTAACACCCTGAAGAGGGTTGGCCAAAGTGGAACCCTCAAAAATCGTACTTCCCAGGGTCTTGCAATAGCATAGTTTAGGGATTAAGGTGGTGACTCTAGAATTCAAATACGTCTACCACCTATTGCCTTTGTGACCTTAGGCAAAGTATTTAAATTTGAACTTCAGTTTTCTCACTTGTGAAATGGCAATGATAACTGTATCTACCGTACCTTGTGTAAATCCAATGAGTTATTATTTATACAATGTCTAGAACAGTGCCCGGTACATAGTACTACCCAATATTAGCTACTACTACTATTATTGTTATTACTTATCATCATTATCATTCTTCTCTCTCCCATTTCCCTCCATGACTGACCACATTCCTTGGGCTTACAGTAAGTCTCTCAGAGCAACAAACAGTGACCACTACGCATAAGAAGAACATCCCAGCATGCCTTGCTGGGGGGGGCGGGGGAAGCTAGTATACCTCTTATAGGAAGCAGTCTGGGCAAAAGTGAATGTCTTTAAATCCCACTTTACCCCAAATCCTGCTTTGTGACAAACAATTGAAAGTATCCCATTCCCACTTCCAATGCATAATTAGCAACCTGCCTTCTTGGGAAGTTTTTAAAATGGAACTAAACTCCATACCGAAGGTTCTCGATTCTCCGTTAAATATACATTGGCTGAATGAAAAACAGTAACACATATTTGTTGAAAACCTATTATATGTCAGTTACTGGGGATTCAGAGAAATTTAGGCCACTGTTTCTTTCCTGCAAGGGCTTACAATCTAGTGGAGAAAAGGCAGATAAACGCATGATTACCATACAGTGTACTAAATGCAGTTTCCTTATGAAATTTGCATTGGCTCCATTCATGCTTTTTTCCAGTCCTGTCAGCCAGAGCAAGTTTCTTGGCAAAATAGTGAAGTAGGCATCGCTTATCTTTGGCTCTTTCCCTCTCCCCTCAAGACATTTCCTTTCCCTCCTTCCAGAAGTCACTTCCTCATCTAGGCAACTCTGAGTCCAGTTCTAGATTTGAGAACAGATGACAGTAATCCCTTGCTGCCATGTTTGTTGCTAATAATTTAAGGATTTTCTCCTTCTGAGTGTAAGTGCGTTCTTGTAGGGAGCTCCTAAAATACCTTTGAAGAGCTAAAGGAATGAATCTCCACAGGAAGAATTTCAGGCAACTGGCTAGCTAGGAAGAGAGAAGTCTCAAAGTACTGGCCAATTTTCACTCTTGAATCATAATTGCTTCTGCTCTATATCTACCTTTATTTTACTGCCCAGGCTTTCTGACAAGAGCTGTTTTCTCTAGTGTTCAAGTACAGACCAATGAATAGATTGTAGAGCTTTTCAATTACTTGCATTCTTGCTACATATATTATTGGGCAAGGCTTTGGAATACTCAGGCTTCAACCTATTTTGCGCCTCTGACAGTATGTTTCAAGCCCCCTTTTCCATCAAACTCAATTATTATGCTTCAGATTCACCATAGAATTCCCTCTTCTTCTTTTAAATTAAAACATGCAAACCTTTCGTGGGGAAAAGGAATGTTTTATTCGTTAATGAAAAGACATGTTTTCCTCACAATGCTTTCTATTCAAAGGTTAGTGCTGTAGCATTGTTGTGCGTGTTTTTGTCCTGCATACGAGAAGCAGGTTGTAACAGGCTAGGCTGTTATTAGAATTTATCTCTTTTCATGCATAAGAAGTTCATTCTTTTAAAGGTTAATCCTTTTCTCTAAAAGGGACATATCTCTTTAGAAATTAATCAGCTTTTGCCTTCACCTTTTGTCTTAAAATTGCTGCATAGCATTGTTCCACTTCTAAATCATTTGTCATAGCCAAACGGAGGTCCCTGAAATGCTGCAGCTGCCTTTAAGTGAGCATTTTTCTTTGTTTCATACAACAGGCACTGTTTGCATCCTCTTTTTACAAACATTTGTTCAAGTTCCAATGACAGTATGAAAGAAGATTCATTTTTCATTGGAATTCAAAGTCGAATGGTAAAGAATGAAAATAAAATCATGTATATGTAAACAATAATGGCACAGTAGCACTAGGAAATTACTCAATTTACGAAATTCAAGACTTTCTGAATACTTAGCTGTAATATCTTCTTTTTCCCCACTAATTTTCATTATAATTTTTAGGTGGAAAGTTTCTTGGAAAGCAGTTGGGAAGCAAATTTTATCACACATTCCTAAAAGAATTTAGTTGCTGTGCTTCCTCCAAAGCATTCATCAGACTGATTTTTTGCTTTGATAATTCCATTATGGTGAATGTCACTAGGTGATGACGTATACCTTTATTTGGAAGGCGGGAGCTAGAATATTTAGCCTATGATTTCTTTAGTCACAAACAATGGGGAAAATGCAATAAAGAAAGAGGAAAAGGTAAGGAGAAAAATCAGAAAGAGTAGAACTTAGTTTAGGTATAGTCAGTATTGACAAATGAAAGTCCGTCTTCAGAGACTATCTATTAACATTCACTTTTTCATTTGTGTCACAAGTAGTGCTGCAGGAAAGAAGAGATATTCTCCCAGCTCTCTCTTGTTTGATTTTCGGATGATCTGGAAATGTTATGCAGTGATGAGATGGCAACAGGGCCCAGCCATGTGACGTTTTCTCTGGTAGTTCAGAAAGGATGGTGGGTAGTTGCCTACAGCCAAGCAGCATTCACAACATAGAGCACGAAACCTTAAGATTGGAAGGACCCCAAAAGTTGTCTTAGCCAACTGCCGTCTAATGTTTAAATATTCTGCAATATCTTGATAAGTAATTGTGCAACCCATATGCCTGACACTGTCTGCATTCTCACAACCTCTTGCCATAGCCAATTTCCTCAGCTCCATGACTATTAGACTATTAGGAGGTCTTCTGCCCACGCCCGCCACACACACACACACACACACACACACACACACAGGAACAATAAAAAAGCAGTTTTTCTAGGTAAGATCTGTATATCTTACAAGGAGGGATTTGAAAGATAATGATTTCCTTATTTTGCCCCTCATCTAGATTCCTATGTCTGTCACCTCAAATATGAAAAAATGGTATTTTCTTTTCTGTGTCTATTTTGCTCTAATATATATCTGTCACCAAACTGCACAGCTATTAATGAACATGCAGTTTTAATAATACCTTAAATTACTGTCTCAAAATTTATATGAGGCCTTCCCTGTAAGATAAATATGCTAAAAATGACTTACAAATAGGCTAATATTGGTAATAAATAATTTTAGATATAGGTATGAAAATTTTTGACATCAACATAATAAAGTACTCTTGGTATAATAGAGGGGGTTATAAAACTCACAAAATATCCAAAATGCCAAGGTGTGCCTTTTACATAATTGGGATTTATAGATTTGTTGTTAAAGTAGATTTCTCATTTTCCAATTAGACAGCCAGACACCACTGCTCTTCAACCAGGCCTTGAGTTCATCATCCCATTCTCCTGCCCTGTCTCTAGTTCATGTTTGTGTACCAAACATGAGCTATGTTTAACTTGTTACTAAAGTTTCCTTTTTCTGTTTTTTTTTCAATGAAGACCTGGTTTTACTTGCACATTTTTCACGAGCATCAAATAGTGGGTAATCTTTCAAGCTTGAACAGTAACAGTTGTATCGCTGAGGAAGGATTTCTTGTTTCAAATGACCTAGGCAATGATTTACAGCTATTTTTGGTAATACTCAAAATGACAGCTCCTTGAATTGTTCTGTGTGCAGAAAAATTTGCTGGGCTAGCATCTTTCAGACCCTGGGAGGTTCGTCCCCATTCTCAGCATGTGGGAACAAGGGCATGTTCTGAAATCCTTACTCCAGAGGGAAGTGACCTGTCCACATTATCTTGTGATACATGTGAATGTTTGATGAGGCTTCCCTAAATGTCTGTGACCTCCTGATGCCTGGAATTTGTGAGACAGAGCTAACCTCTAAGTTGGGTGAGATAAGTTATAGGCTTTGGACATTCCAACACCAAACCTCATAAACTGACCTAAAATGATAGTTTAGTTCCTTTAAAGAAAACTAACAATACTTTGCAGCATCTACCTTAATATAGTACTCTATAAATGGTTGTTAAAGAGCAAAAAGAATGCCAAAGGCAGCAAATAGAAATTAACAATCTTTTAAAATTCTGAACATTATCAGAAAATACTTGTGGACCCCACTGGCTGTTGGAAAGCATAAGCTAGGGTAAAAAAATATGGAAAAGAAATAGTAGAGAAGGAAGGGGAAGAAAGAACATAACAGATGGGATGTGGAGTACAGCATAGGGAATAGACTCAATGGAATTTTAACAGCTATATACGATGCCAGAGGGGGTACTAGTTTGGGGCCAGGGGTTATCACTTTGTGTGGGGTGTAAATGTCTAACTATTACATTGTTTTGTACACCTAATGAAACTAATAAAAGAGAGAGAGAGAGAGAGAGAGAGAGAGAGAGAGAGAGAGAGAGAGAGAAACTAACAGACAAGATAGAAGTGAGGCAGAAAGACATTTTTTTAAAAAAAAAAAAAGAAGAGTATTTAATATACTTTTCAATCATTTCCTTATTTGAAAATCTTCAATGGATCTTCTGTACCTACAGGATAAATTCTAGCTAGCATTCTTAAGCTGATATGTTATGTGTTCCATGGTCTAGTTAGAACCTACCTCTCCAACACATGCTCTCTGATTTACTTATTGACTATCCCAAGAATATTCCTCTGGGGTTCTTATCTTCTTGACTTTGCTTTCTAAGGCAAATCCTATATACTCTTTTTAAGACGCAGCCTCAGAGACTACACTTAGAAGTTTTATACAGATAGAATGTATTGACCTTGGTCACTACCATATTTGTTTCAGATTTCTTAACATTTTCTCAAATGCCCTCCTCAGATAATACTCTATATAATCCCCTAAATGGCAGTAATGGATTAGGGATGGTTTATTCTAATAATTTTGACTCTAATTCTGTCAAATATTTGTCTCCTGGCCTTTTGTGTGTGTGTGTATTACAGGTTATAAAATTTAGACAATTAACAATCTTCTTTTCCCACTAATCTTCATTATGCTACTAACTTCCATCAGTTAATATAAGTATGCCTTCACTTCACAAAACTCTTTAACTTTGGAAGATTTTTCTTACTCTGTTTCTCCAAAGACTCCATTTTGTTTGAAATCAGCATCTAGTACAAGTAAACAAAGAATCGTCCAGTTTTTACTGAGAGCCTTTAAAGAATCTTAGCATGCAGAAGTTATTTGATAAAGAGTTTCTCTTTTTTCGTGATAATAAGGAATGTTGAATTTAAAAGATTTAATAAAAGCAGTAGAACTGGAGCATTTTTACCAGAATATATATGAAAAACCAGATATTCAGGGACTAAGATGAAAAGACCTCACTCTTATACAGCAGTAGAAATTGAAATCTTGCAGATCTCCAAATTTAAGTGCAAATTTGTCTTTAGAGCTTGCATGGATGTGTGAATGGAGATGTATAGTAAACTCTTGCAACTCCATGTGACTTTACATATAAACAGATCCTAGCAAAGATAGTCATGAAGAGAAGCCCAAGAAAATAGGTAACTATAACTCAACTCACACTTGAGCACTCCAAGACCAAAACCAATAAATTGAATATATAACATTAGTTGAGTTTCTACAAAGAAAGTCAACAAAAACTTTTGCAATATCACGGTATTCTAAGGAGAACCAATTTCACCCTCATAAAAAAAAAAAAAAATCTATATGCTTACTAATCCCTAAAAGCTAAAAGAACAGCTATAATTAATTTTAATTAAGCACAAAAAACCTTACATTACAATATACAGAAATGAAAGTTAGCAAGATGGCCACCAAAATCGTTTTTTATGAAATTTTCCAGATTATAACTCTTAGGCCTCATGTAGCCTGCAGTATTCCAAGCCCTATATAATTCTTGCGCTTGAATATCATGTGAGTATAAGGTCCATAATAGTTATATAACACTTTTGGATAATGCATATGCTATTTCCAGAGTGCCTTCACAAGTAGAACCAATGACATATATACTAAGAGAATTAAAAGAGAAAAGGGCTCTGGGTAAAATAGCACAACTTACTGGAATGTTAAATTAGGTCAAGCGGTAGTACCTCAATGTATTGGTGTAACTATTTCCAGACTTATTGAACTCTAGGGATGCATTTTGAGTCTGGCCACTCTAAGACATGTCATTTTTAGGAGGTCCTTTATTATTGCAGTCAAAATATTTTAGATTTTTCCCTAGCCTCCTAGCACCACACCTTGGTACATTTTATTTCCTCATCCTGGGAACTTTCTTCCCTTCTGTCTGTCAGAAATACTGATCTTCAAGGACCAACTCAAAACTAACCCTTTTCATAAAGCCCTCCAGAACCACCAACCTATGGTAATTTCTGCATCTCCTGAATTCCAACATCATTTTGTTTCTTACGTATTTATTTACTGTAGCTTATCTGTAATTTTTTTTTTTCTAGTAAATCTTTTTTTCCCCCAGCTACATATACTTTTCTTAAAGGCAGAAATTATATTTTGTAATGCTCTGCATACCAGACATTGCCTAACATAATGACTCTCCATTGTAGATATTCATTAAATATGTGTTGACTGGTTGATATAATTTATTATGTTTACGCTGATTTACCTTTTATAATGTTTCTCAAGGGGAAAAAATAATAAATATAAAAACATCTGATAGATCTAAATTTGGGAACCTGGATAATTTGGGAATTCTGAGCTACTTTAGAAAACTTTCATTTGTTTAGTCATGACATCATGTGTCAATAAATGCATCCCGGTTCTGGGATTCATGGTGATACTTAGTTATTAGGAATTATTCAAGATGACCTAAAATATTAATTTTTAGAAATTCAGTGAGCTAATACAAAAAGTATTAAAATTCTCATAAATCTCTTAGATCCCAGAGAATACACAGGATTCCTTTCTATGAGAAATACTATCTTCGTAAGCCCTCAACTACTCCAAACTGTGGGATTAAAAGAAAAGACCTAGTCATGAAAAAAAAATATTCAAAGCCTTAAAAATATACATATTTTGACCATTTAATTTTACTTCTAAAAAACATATTCCAAATAAATAAAGATATACACAAATAGGTAGCTACAAAGATATTTATTAGAGAATTAAAATATAATATGTAAAAATACTTAAAAGCCTACATAACCAAAAATAGGTGAATGGATATCGTATGGCTAAAGCCAACCAATGAGAAAAGATTGTGGGAAGAATCTTCCTCCCTAGCATCGTTTGTGCTCGTAGCTCTTACTTATTTTTGTTTGTAGGTCCATGGGAAGTGTATGTGTAAACACAACACAGCAGGCACCCACTGCCAACACTGTGCACCATTATACAATGACCGCCCCTGGGAGGCAGCCGATGGCAAAACAGGATCTCCTAAAGAGTGCAGAAGTAAGTACCGAGCCCACAAGATGCAAAGACTTCTTTGTAAAAGAAATGTATTTGTGGACTTCTTGTCTCTGGAAACATACGAGTAAAGTGATGGGTGACAGACACTGTAACCTACACAAACATCGCCCATATCACTGCCCACTGTGACCTCAGACATCGGAAATAATTACTGCATGCAAATTTGCCGATGTGATTGTTTTGCCAAGAATGTGTTGTCCATTTGCTTGGCCACTTTACAGGTCCCAAGCACCTTTCTGGAGAATTTGACATCATAAAAACATGGCTAGATACAAGGACAACTGAGGATTATGGTGTACAATTACCCTTATAGATGAGATAATGAATTATAATCATGAAAACAGCTGTCTTGAACTCATTTCTCAAAACAACCCTATAAAGCAGGTGGTGTTAATCCCATTTTAGATATCAGGAAACTGAGGCTTAATAAGGTTAAGTAAGTTGCCAAAATTAGTAAATGATAGAGTCAGGACTTGATCCCAAATCTTCAGACTCCAAATTACATATTTTTTTCTATAATTCTGTAATGCCTTTCTTTTCACTTTACTTGAAATGACAAATCAGACTTGAAATTAATCCAGTCAAGAAGGAGACTGCATTACCAGGGCTAAGTCTGGGTTTGAGGTTTGAGATTAGATAGGAGGGTTAAAAATATGGGAATATGAACGTTTTTCTTGTTTTATTTTTCTGTTTTTTTTAATTCAAAATGTTCAGAGAGCTACGCATGCCCATAACAATGTTTACACTCACAAACTTCAATTTTACTAGGTTTTCAAGGCAAGTACTGTGGGTAAAGTTGTGAGTGTCTCTTCTCATACATAATTTGGAATCATAACTGATTTATTTTAGTTTCTAGGAAATATAAAGGATTTCCTCTAAGCATAAATCTTAAATTATCTTATGATGTGTTCTTTAACGATTATGAATCTTCTCAAAATATCATAACACATCAAGGAAACAATGAAAAACAATAGAACAAACATTTTTAAACAGTGGACCTCCAGGAAAATATCTGGATTCTTATTCTAAATCACTCATCTAGAGAATCTAAAGAATTTCTCCTAAATTCCTAGAATGCCATTCTGGCCCTTTCCAGAGAAACCAACTGCACATCTAAATACATGTAGAACATAGAGACTTGTCACTTGGCAATATTGACTGATAATCTTAGAAATGCCTTTGAGAAATTGTTACATAAGAAACACTGCCAGCATCTTCTATAAGGAAATTGAGCTTCTATAGACTATGTTGTACTCACTAGTACAATAGCTGATGAATAGAAAGATGAATCAATCTACCTGCCAGTTTACTAACCCCTGTCAACCAGAAGTTTCCTTCCAGGCTCATCAGTGAGCATGAATTCAGGCCTGTATCTGAAATACGAATTGTCATTTTCAAATAATGCTTGACAATCTAGGGTTTTCTAAGCAAGGTCCTGGGACCCACAGTCATGACAGTGGTCCTTGGGAAGTAACAGGAATGGAAACGATGTGTAACCATTAATGAGGAAAAAAAATGGTGGCCACCCAAATAGTCTTTCCAAAATAATTGTCAACTCCAGTTGCTAAGGTAACTGTGATATCACTGCCTCAGTAGACAAATCTATACTTTGTTGACTATCAGGCATATCCTGAAACTTTTAAAATTAAAAATCTAATACTTCAATTATATTTCAAAATACTTACAAAGAAACACACACCAAAAAACTTTGAAAAAAGAAAGAGATGGGAAACTAGAGTTCTTAATATGTACCTTTTTATATTGTTTTGATTCTTGTGTACCGTGAAAATGTGCCCTAGTCAATAAACTAAAAATAAAAATTTTAAATTATCAACAGCTTACCCTATTTCAACTGTCTGAATACATCTTAGAAAACCTGCCACTTCATTTTTAATTATTTGTTTTCCCTCCATGCTTCTTTCCTCCAGCCTGTAAGTGCAATGGACATGCAGATACGTGCCACTTTGACATTCACGTGTGGGAGGCATCCGGGAATCGTAGCGGTGGCGTCTGCACTGACTGTCAGCACAACACGGAAGGTCAGAATTGCCAGCGGTGTAAGCCAGGCTTCTACCGCGACCTCCGCAGACCCTTCTCTGCTCCAGATGCTTGCAAAGGTAAGTGAACTCATGGTTACCAGCAAAAAAGGGAAGACTTGTACAAAGGAGATGAATCTTTCCATCCTTCGTTTGCTGGCCCAAGAGAGAGTGGTCGTGAAATTTCAGAGAATAAACTCAAACACATCAGTTAATTTCGTCATTGATAAGGGGCAAGAATTTTCTACTTGTTAGGTGAACACAGTATGATATTCATAACAGTAATTCTCCTTTCTCACTCTCCATGAAGTAAAATTATTTACCATAAAACCAGATTTTGGAAAACAAGATGACTAATATAAGGGAAAAAACAATAATAAAGAGGGTGATATGTTTAAAATTAAGAATAAATATATGAGTAGAGCATAGACAATGAATGGACTCAAACTGATGAAATAAAGAGTGGTTACCTGTGCTTGGGTCACTCTAGCTTTCATCTCTAGAGTGAACTTGAACACCTGTTTTGGTTTCGATATGAGTGCACTTTTGTTGACACTCCTCTAGCGTACCCCTGTATCAAACAAATTTAGAACATAACAATAATTCCCTACTCTTTCTCAAAATACTAAATTCATATAGAATAGAGTCAGCTTTTTGGTGGGCATAACTCCAAGAAGTTTATTTGAAAAAAAGGGCGGAATTTTAAAATATCTGTCCAATTATCTGAAACATGTGACTATAACGGGTACATAGAGATCTTAAGTAAATGTCCAATGTGGATGAATAGCTCATCTAATTACATGAGTATTTACATGTCTATCAACTCAGAAATTACTAGAGGACAAAAACTACTCAAGGCTGTTAATGAAGATTGATGATCACGCCCTTCCTTTCCCTACAAAGGACTCCATGTTCTAGCTCAAAACAGTGACAGGAAGGGAGCAACACAATAGGAAACAATCATTTTAAAATCTTGGTGGTTTTTTGTTTGTTTATTTGTTTGTTTTTTAATTTCAAGGAAATATTTTATTGCTCTTGGAAAATACATATTTTTTCACATCAGGCAGGAGATATCTACATGAAAATTTGAGTAGGCTTGTTTGTTGCCAGCTTTCCCTCTTAAATTGTAGAAGACAGATTGTGGCACAGCTTACTTTCAACACTGAGCCCAAAATTTACATTTGCATCATGATGTTTTTCAGAGAATTCTGTTTTACTCCTGCTCCTTGTGCCTACTCAGACTTGAAGCTAGGAACTGCTACTAATAAATCACATTGTTACTCTCTCCCGGTTCATATAGAAAAGATTCAGCTTTACATGCACCAAGTAGGGGATTATGAAAATAAGTGACACCAATTTAGTCCTTTTAGCATAATTCGTAGGAGGCAGACGAATTGGTAGGGAAGATCTATATTTCCTTCTTTCCTTCTATAGAAAGATCCCTGATCCTCTGGGTAGACTGCTCAAGAAAGGGCTATCTCCATTCACTTTATGTCTATTTCAGCGTATGTTTGGAACAGAGATGCCTGTGACCAGTCACTTTCCTAGCATGGTTCTCCTTACAGACAACTTCTGGTCCTTCTTTCCCTTTTCTGAGCCGGGCAGATCCCAACACTTATTAGCACATCCAGTTCTTCTCTCTACCTAAATTCTCTCCATAATATATTGTTTAATTGGCAATGTTTGGCAGCATTTTCATTATTATTTAGTAATGTTCTCATATCATTAACTTTCTCTTTGGCAGATGTGCCCTATGTCACCTCTAGAGTTATTAATTCTGATAATAAATTTTATAACAAATAAGTTAATGTACTTCACATTTATTAAGTACCTAGAGTGTACCAGATTTCATGCTGGGTACTGACAGAGATGTTGCTACAGCCACAACTTTTCTCCCCATTTCCTTCTTTACTTTCATGAGGAAGGCAGCATCAAGAAAACAAGTTGATATTTTAAAAAATTTAAAGCATTTCAGTGTGTGGTTCCATCAACAACATGTACAATGTTATTCAAAATAACAATTTTATTATATTTATTCTACTGTGCTCACCAAGGCAGAAAAGTAACCCGCTACTCGGTGTGTGGTCCAGAGAAATCCCACTGGCATCATCTGATTAGAAAATGCAGAACTTCTGATCCCACCCAAACCTACTGAATCAAACATGCACTTTAACAAAATTCCCAGGTGACTGTATCATTTTAAAGTTTGAGAATGCTTCGGAATGCTTTCAATCAACAAGCGTTAAATTTTGGCATTTTAGCACTTGTTCTAAGGTTAAGTTTTTTAAATTAGCCAGAACATCCTACCATTCCCTGAGCATCCAAATTAACCAAGGTTTGCATCTCTACCTATGTGCATATGAACTTAGATTTTTTTTTAAATGAACTACATGAAGATATACTGAGGGGAAAAAAAAGAAAATCTGGATAAATGTGTTTCTATGGTATAGCACTTTCCAAAGTTTGATCCATGGAATACTAATTCCATGAGATGTTAATAGGAATTAGGATAAGGGGAAACTTTTCTAACGGCCTAGAAAGTTACAAAATGGTGATTTAATCAAAGGCGTCTTTACTTCAGGATTTCTCAGAGCTTTTCATATGCGAATGTTCCTAATACACCTCCTATAGAGCTTTGGAGAATGTAAGAACCAGAGTATGGTTTTCTTACAGAGCATCTTGTGGGACCAGCGTCCTGCAGAACACACTGGGAAATGTTGCTATTGTATAGTGGCCATATCTATATGAAGATTTCACTTGGAAAGACCTAGCCTAGAAGATTCCTTCTGTTTATTTGGTCCTCATTTCCAAGTGCCAGAACCTACAACTGTACGCAAGGAAATAATAAACCTTCTATTTCTATCAATGAAATAATTACAAACAAAAACTAAGCCTGGGCAATCTACAGTGAGCAATGATATATGAAAACACTTATTGTCCTTATTTCCTAGTTCATGTCTTCTCAGGAGTTGGAACCATTGAAAACCTGAAGCAGCGGCCCAGACAAAAATTGCTAGAAGTATATAAATTATATCTCAGTTTAGCTCAGGAGACATTTGTTGTGTGGTTTTTCTGTGCCAGGCACTGTGGTAAGGATGAAAAGGTCTTCCCTAAAGATCTTACACTCTAGATGAAGAGCAATTTACAATAACAGGTCATTTTGATACACTGTGGTGATGGTGCTCATATAATCTTAATAGCTGACATTTACTGAGTGCCTACTCTTTTCTGTTCACAGTTCAAAAGTCTATCTATATACGTATTAATTCATTTAACTTTCACAAAAGCACTTTGATGAAGGCATTATTGTTATCCCCAATATATGAGGAAAGTGCAATGAGAAAGATACACCAAGTGCCTTAGGAAGAGTGTGGGGGTGGGGTGAAGGCAGCTAAGAGAGACTTCCTTGATGAGAAGCCTCCAATTCTTCTTTGGTGGCTGCTTTTATTTGTGCTGAAACACAAGATCTGTCCTACTTTCTAACCAATGACTGCCTTTGTTGCCTTTAATGAGTTGATCTAGAAAATGGAATGAATTGATGTTATTCAGCCTACTGCACATTTAATAGAGTACTTACCTGTGCCTATTAATTCATTCAATAAATATTGGTGACACTAATCTTGGGACTTTGTTCACAGGTAGGCAGCTAGCTCCCTGCCAAATAAGCCAAAGATTTGTTGGCTCCATTCATGTTCCAGGCTGTATTTTTCCTCCCACTCTCCTGAGAAGCACTATGCTAATTGTTGTGGTCCTTTTGTGTATACTTAATTGATGGTGATAAATGCATCAAACCTGAATCAAAAGGGCCTCGAACCAAACCTACTAGCCTAAATCACAAGATTTAGTCTTGTGCGCAATTAAATCATCTCTGTTCTCACTTCCTCTTTATTTCAACTGTAACCAGAGTCAACTGTGGGACCCAAACAATCAACTACGCATTGCCATTGCCAAGAAATCACTTCTGAGGGTTCCAAAGGTGTTGTTTGCTTTTTTAAGGTCACTGGGCATCATTGAAACTGCATTTATTTCTACAACTCAGAAAAAGAATTTTAAAAGGACAGTGCATTTAAGGTCTGTGAACACAAGGGACAATGTGAAATCTCTCCAGCTGAATCTAGGGCTGAGCGCAGCAATGGAGGTTCAAACTGGTTGGTCACTAAGGGACAGACATAATGGAAAATATAATTATCACGGTGTACTCAGGTACTTTGAGGATCTACTGTCTCTCTGTTCCAAAAGAGAAGTCTCTCTTGGAGTAACTCATCTGAAATCTCTAAAGTCACTTATGAGCCTTTGGTATCTATAATCTAAGTCGCCTTTTCCATGGCAGGCATATTATAAATGTGAGAATAACCCTAATAGGCAAGTGGCATGCAGACTTTCTAAGGAGAAAAACCAAACAAAACAAAAAGCCCTGATTTGTAGCACTGGCCAGTTTCTGTGGTTTAAAATTTTCCCACCATGGCCAGTTTCAAGCTACCAGATCATTGTTTTTAATCAGGATGTCAGTAACTCAGATAGACTCTAAACCAAAAGTGGGATGGTTTCTCTCCTTTGATCAGAGCCTCGCCTGCATCTCCACAGCCCCCTTCTCTGGCCCAAGCACTTCTCCTCTCTAGTCAAACCTGTGCGTGGATCAGAATCACTTGGGAGCACTTACAGAAAATACGAAATCTCAGAGTCCTGCCCCTGACCTTCTGAATCAGAATCTCCAATAGGGATGGGGACAGATATCTGTATTTTTTAAAAAGCATCATTGGTGATTCTGATTCAGCCTCCTGGCCAGCATTTAAGAACCACAATATATACATTCCTGTATCCAGTGTGAGCTCTGTTCACTTTCATCTTTGGATGAAAGATTTTGAGATAATAACCATCTATAACTTAATCTTCTCACTGAATTAGCCGTATCTCTGACAGAAAATCCTAAAGGATTACTAAAACTCTGGCTAGACATGTTTTTCCTGACACAATGATAGATATGAAAGCTGGTGAGCATTCATGTCAATTATCTTCTCCCACTTAAGAATGCCTAGTTTAGAACCTCTGCTTTTCTCCAAGAAAAATTTCCGGCAGAATTCTAAGATGTCTGTTTTTCATGTAACTATTTCAAAATAAATACCTAACAATTCTATTCAGAGAATGCCCTTTTATGCATAGTACATAAATTTATTTACTGTAAGTATCTCACACTTTGAAGTGAATTATTATGTGACTGGAATTTATAATAAAATTAGTTTACTACTACATTGACCATTTGCTATTACATCCATATTTACATATTTCCGAACATAGCATTAAACTATTATGTTATTGTGTTCGATTTAAATAATCATTGAATTCAGTTCTTCATGAAGTCTCTTTTCCCTTCCCCCTCCTTTTAAAACCAAAAGATATATTCAATGTTAGACTTTGGGAAAGTGGCTATGGAATATTAACAGCTATAGAAAATTTCCCTTACTTTAGTAAAACACATGGTTTGATACAGATTTGTAAAGAAACTGCTTTGTAGAACAGAGTTAGCTCTCTTTTTAGGAAGCAGAGAGCCAGTCAGTAACTCTACAATAATTCATTTATTGACTTTTACGTCAAGATATATTTTTAACTATTGCATAGTCTGTCTCCATATTTAAAGAAAAGTCAGCAAATGGAAAAGAAAGCAGAGTTTATTCCCTGTCAAAGTAAATAATTTCTTGAAAAACTGACGTGCCCTTCCTTCCTCCCTGGTGGGCCAAAATAAATGTAGTCAATTGCTTTTTAGCAGAATAAAAATAAACTTGGTCCCTCTGCCCTAAAACCCAAACCAAGTGTTTACCAAGATATTGTCTGGTTACTTGGTTACTGTTACCCTAACTAGCCAGCTAACTGTATAAAGAAAGAGTTCTACCATTCATCCAATTCTTTTCTTCTTCTTCTTCTTTCTTTTTTCCCCCTCTTCTTTCTGGCTTAGGTAAGAACTGCTCAACTGATAAAAATACAAGTGCTTTAAGTGGGTGGCTATCTTCCCACAGACTCCCTTTCCATCCTTCACACTCTAACCAGATATTACCTTCTCATGATGCTCCCAAGAAGAATCTCTGTGTTTGTCTGTTTGCTTGTACCTCTATTTAACAATTATTTCATTCTACCTTTTGGATGGTTGTTCTTTCCTTTCAAATTGTCTCAGAAGTAAAATTTTTTAATTAATTAAATCCAGAATATCTTACCAGAGTGACACATTTCGGAACCCATGAGCACCTTCCATTTTTCATTCTTGTGCCTGTGTTCTGGTCTAGCTCAGAAAAGGATTATTCTCAAAGGTCATTGACATTTCTTCCAGTGGTAGCTTAGTGGGCTTTTTCTTTCAAACTGCAGTTTTAGAAAAGCCACATGAGTTCATTCTATGTCATATAAACAACATAGACATCTTTGTTTTATACTGAAAGTAACTGTGAATGATTCCAGCATAGAGTCAATATGAAGTAACTGTTTTTGAAAAGCAAACTTTAAATAGAACCAGTGATTTGGCAATAATAGTTGGGAAGCTTCAATCTCAACTTTTTAAAAAATCTAGGATATAAGACCAGAGGGTTAAGAAGTGGAAAAGATAGAGAAAACATACATGTCATAATCTAATATTCATAGTAGGACTATCCTTTTAAAAGATTAAATAACACATATTAGAGTTCATCCAAAAAGGAGAAATTTTATGAATTGATGAATAATAAAAGTCAGTCAAACTGGGGAAGAGCAGAGTTCATGGAATTCTCTAAAAAGTTTCCAAAACAGAAAGTAGTTCACTGAATAAATAAATAATATGTCATTCTGCATTTGAGGAGGACAAGCATTCAATAATCAAGCAAATTGTTATAAAACACTGAAACCCTCAGAAAGTCTGGACAAAATTAGACGGGGTATAAAAAGGAGAAGTAGCATTTGTTGAGTGGCTGCTCTGGGCCAGACACTGTACTGGGCAATTTACATAAGTTCTCTCTTTTAGCCACTTTTATGAGGTAGGTGGTATCTTTTATACTTTATAAATGAGGACACTGAGGCTTCATTTGATTATATAATTTGTCCAAGTTCACACAGCTGAACTTGGAAGGGCTGGGATTTGAACCCAGGTTTGTCTGACCCCAAAGACTTTGATCCAAAGACCTACAAAGATCCAAAAAACTTGATTCCACATTCTGACCTAGATGATGAAAACAAAATGAACTAACAAAGGTGGAAATAATCAGACATATAGAGTCAAAAATAATTATTAAAGAACTTAGAATTTTTTTTTTTTAAATTATGGCTTTGGGTTTTGAGTGAGACCCTGCTTACTGATAAATAGCCATGTAAAATGTAAATATAGAGAACTGCATTTATCTTAAGGAATCTTGGTACAAGAAAGATGAAAGTAACTGGAGAGTGTTCCAGATAGACCAGCAAAACAATCAAGAAAAGAGAGATACTAATGAATAAATATGAAAAAAGGATAAATACTCTCAGACCAACTAGGAAAGAAACTTCTCGGAGAGAATATAACTTTCTACACATACTCAAAAGATGTAACGGGATATAGGGAGTGGCAAAAAATAATTTACTTCCCTAGAACAAAGAGTCATAATTAGATATAATTGGATGAAAGTGAGGAAAGGAATTTCAGATTGATTGATGTGACAAAAAATTTTGCTGCCAGTGAGAGGCATTTATAGGTAAGGAATGTCTCCTACAGAGTTAGAATTAAAAAACTTTTATTACAAACAATAAATAATAAAACTCAACTTAGTGAAGCATTAAATGTAGGAAGTAGTCTTGCACTCATGTAGGGAACAGTCTTTCACTGGCAAAATTAAGAATAAATCTGTCCTACTTTACCATTTCAGTTGTCTATGGATTTCCTATTTTGCTTTGTTTTTCTGTTCCTAGTATCTTAGTACTACAAATGCTGTGGTGCAAAGATACTAAAAACCTATAAAGAAATAGTATGAGCCTTTTAGGAGGTTCATCAAAACATAAAATCATTTCATGGTTGTTGCTTATTGAGAGGCACATTCATTCAAGAGAGAGAGATTGAGTGAGTCCCTAAAATGGGTCAGTTATGGTCCTAAGTTTTGAGGATACAGAGATGGAAAGATGTGGTTCCTACCTTCTAGGCCTTCACAGGGTCCTACAGAGACAGCAGTGAGGCAGAAAATCATAACGAGATTACATTGGATGCCAGAAGACCCTTAATCATTAAGAAATACTTACTGACTATAATTCATCTATTATTAAAATCTCAACATAGATTTACTCAGGGCCTACCATGTGGCAGGCCTGTCATAGTCACTGTATATACAATAAAACAGTCCCTAACCCCACAGAAACAGACGATAAATAAATGTGCCCAAGTAAATATGTAATTAAAAACTGCCATTAAGTGTTATGAAGAGAAGAGTACCATGACAGGTTATAGCAGGGACTCGTGACATCAGTTCCAAGAGATATCTAAGACAGATGGCATAAATAAGGGCTCTTTTTCCAAAGGAAAAAGGAGCTAGGGAAGACCACAATTCCTGGTTAGGTTCCTGGGAGGATGGTGCCTGAGAGGATTGGCACTACAGGAGGATTTCTTCAACAACAAAGTAATGGTGTGTGATATAACCAAATTCTTCAAAGCAAAATACAGTGTCCAAAATTAAACCAAAAAGTTTTTCCATAATAAAATCTGTACACTCGAAAGTACTTTTCTTCTGTTTTGACTGAAGTAGCACCCCAGGAATATAAAGCTGGCTATTTAGCTATCTAAGATCTCTTAGCTATACCCAGGAATAAATCGTAACTAGCTCTATTACAACCTGTAAAGAGGACAGGATGATACAGAAATCAAATTGAGGGTCTGCACAGAGCTCACACAATGAAGCATTAGATATAAAGGGTATGACTTTTGTATTTGTTTGCATTGCTCATTTAAAAGTTTATATAAGACAGTAAGTATACGTCACTGTATATACAATAAAACAGTCCCTAACCCCACAGAAACAGGCGATAAATAAATGTACCCAAGTAAATATGTAATTAAAATATGTAAAAAATACCTTACATGTATTTGTTAAAGCATTAAATAGAGGCAGGAATGGCTAGATTTCATGTATAAATGGATCTCCTTCTATTGGGTGGGAGGTACAGTAATAACTCAGGAGACACTGCATTTCAGTAAGGGACAGGCGAGTCTTAATTTAGATTATTACTAGATTTATTCTAGCATAATTTTGTTTGAAATTAACATATACCTTGAATATTGTGGAACTAGCTCTCTTTGAACACAATGCACATAACATTTAAAGGACGACTGGAAAACTGCTCCCTGGGATAGTAAACGGGTAAATCGTATTGCCTGTCACAGAGTCAGTTTGTTTACAGCATATCCTGTATGTTTTTTATAACTATTCATCCACTAGCAAAAAGAGTTGACAGTAGAAGGAAAGGAAAAAACAGTACCAAAAAAGGTAGAAGACTTTGTTTTATCTAACATTTAACTTCACACTTAATATAGTCATAACAGTTCATTTTGTCTTCTTTCTGTTAAGAGCAGCTTCTCCAAGTCATCTCCCTGAATTCCTCTGAGAACTTCCCCAGGCAGCTGCGCAGCTTTTGAAATAGCTTTGATATTAAAAATCCCCCATCAGAAGTTCTGTAGGGCCTTGGCCTTTTCGGGAGAAAACAATGTTGGGAGCCTGGGCTGTGCACTGAAGGAGTGGCCACGGGGCCTTGGTGAAAGGGCTGGACGGGCAGCCTTTCCCAGCTGAGGGCCTTGAACTTTGAGTTCTGTTTTTAGAAAGGCTAAATCAGGAGCAAATACTTGCAGGGTATTTTGCTCCTAGTGTAGCTTTTACTAACAGCAGAGCAAAAGCTAGAGCCATAAGGTAATGCTAAGGAGTCCTGGCAATTTAGAAGGGGTGAGATGCTGAACTCAGCTGATTCTTTCTACAGCACGCTTGGCATCATGGGTCACTCTCTGAGAGAAAGGTGTGCAAACAGATGCCTAGAGTTCTATTGAAGGTGGGAATAAAAATGAAAAGGCAGCAGTGGTTTCCTCTGACTCCACAACCAAAGGTGGTAGCAACCCCATCAGAATAAAGGAAGCCGTAACTCTCCTATTAGTTCCTGGCCATTTTGCATTCATATTTACATACTTATTATGTTCACATAGGTTGCCATCTGTGACTGTTGTCCTACATTACTTTGTAGGGTACCTTCCTATAAGCAGCAAGATCATAGATCATACCCTACTTCTTTGCAGCATACTCTGATCCACAAAAGGAGAGTAATTCTTCCCAGGTGCAAAGCAAGGAATTTCAGACAATTATGAAAGCCAGTTAGATCATTAATTTCCTTTAAAAACAACCCATATCTGCAATGAGGCAGTTACTGCTCTTTCCTCTGCACTCCCATGCCCCCTGCACTACCTCTTTATAACATTTACTGCCCTGTAATGATTGGCATATCTCTCTTCCCTCACTGAAGAGCTAGTGACCCTGTCTTCATCTGTGTATCTTCAGCCCCTGGCATACTTTATGTTACCACTAAAGTTCAACAACTCTTTGATGAAGGGTGTGAATGAATGAATGAATGAATGAATGAATGAATGAATGGTGGGCATTTTTAAGGTAGTATGTTTTATCCAGATAATAATGATAGTTACTCTTTCAGCATTTGGTGCCACTAAATGCCTGATACATTGATACATACATACAATGTATCATTTAATCCTCACACAACCCTATGACATAGGTATTATTTCTTACTTCATTGATGAGAAAATTGAGACTTGAGGTGGTTAGTTTCACAAAGACTTGTAAGGAATAAGTGTCATAAACAGAATTTGAACTCATCTAGTCTGACTCCTAAGCCTGTGCCCTTACCAACTCTATTATATTGCGTTGTTTTATTTTCTGTCTTCCTAAGATACTACAGGTAATTTCCAAACAGCTGTATTTATTGTCAGCCTTTATGGTTGAAATAAATATTAGTTTTAGAGCCTTACAGATGCACTAGGTTATTTTAAAACGTTTTCGTTCATTGTTTCATTAACAATTATGTTTCTTGGTGGAAGATACTCCAGAGCAGCCTATTGTCCTAAGTCTTTTCTCTAATGCTCTGTAGAGGGACGTGCTTCATATCACAGATGTCTTGCTGCAACTGTATATTTGTAAGTAAACTTTATATAGCCTTTAGCAATTATCTAAATTCATTATTTGAAGGGAACCTATTGTGAGATCATTTGTAAAAGTATCAATTTCCCCTATCTCATCTGTTTTGAATGTTTTATATTACTATTTCAGGTTTTCTTATAACAGGACATATCAGTAGAGAATACACTATTTTAAATTAGTCATTTGCATTCTTAAAGAAATCTTGTGACAATAGTTAGGAATTAGAAATGACATTTTAAATAATTCTGTCTTACTAATTTGGTTGTGATAGCAGCTTAGAGCAAATGTTTACTATTGGGTTTTATGTCTAACAAGAAGAAGATAAAACTGAGGGATTTATATCAGTCCAACTGGGTTGTGACTTTGACATTCATCACAAGGAACATGCAAAAGTAAATGCTTGGGTTACATTTTAGACTCAACAATCAATAAGGAATATACGTTGGCGAATCAGAACCTGAACCACAATCTAAGAAGAACCATATTTTTCCCCAAGCAAGAAGAAAATATATTTGCATTTTGGAAGAAAATAAGAAATGCAGATTGTGTGTGTCAGATATTGTCTGCTACACAATCTTCAGGAGATAGGTATGCAAGGCAAGCCTCAGTGTGAAGTCTGAAAAAGTATGCCGTGAAAGGTGTCAGGGCCTTCTGCCTGGAGCTAGTTCTGCATAGTTTCCAAATGGTATTTTTATCTCTTAATTATGTAAAAAGTCACATTGACAGAAATCCACTAGCACATGTGATAGAATCACATTCTTCTCTGGCCATTCCAGAAATGTGTGTACATTTTAAGATATATGGTAGTAGAGAGAGGTCAAATCTTAGAAAGGCTTGAATTTTGTATTAAAGGAAAAGATAATAGTGGTGGTAGAATACCATATATTACATTAAATGTGGGTCCTACAATGTCTTTCTTCTAGTTCCCCTATCTGCTGTCAAAAACCAAATTGACTGAACTGAGTGATACAGTAACTGTTGGTTTACTCACCTCACAATACTGAAATGTTTATATTGGATTATGTGATTTCCTTTAAAGTCTTCTCATTGCGCTTTGATACATTCATGTTACATATTATACATTCTCTCCAAATGTATAATAAACTTCAGTCTTCAGTTTTCCACTCAATGTACACTCCAGACACACTAAACGTTTCAGTCTCCAAATGGCCAGGCCCTTTCACGTATGATTCCCACAGCCTGGAATGTCCTTCAGGGGCCTAGAAAACAACAGTATAAGACAAAGATCCTTCTGTCAATAAGTTCAGAGTCTAGCAGTAAGGGAGACAGGCATATAAACAAATAATAATGATGGACTGTGATATATACACAAAATAGAAATATATACAAAGACCAGAGGCAGCATAAAGGAGACAGTGGTCTGAAGGGAGTGGGACAAGAAACATGTCAGGGTCCAGACGGACACGGTGGGGAAAGGCAACGCAGGCACAGCCAAGGGAACCGAGGGAGGAAAGACCTTTACATCTTCAGGAAACAGCAAGTGCTTCCACATACAGTGCAATGGGGATGAACTGTACACTTAAAATTGGTTAAGATGGTACATTTTATGGTATGTGGGTTTTTTTTAACCACAATTACATTTTTAAAAAATTATTTAAAAGAAATGCAATGGGGATAGTATCTCCCTAGGCTGAAATAAGCAACCGCCTATCTTCCCCTCCTTGTCAACTTGCAAACTCCTACTCATCTTTTAGGATCAGCTCGAAGGTCTATATGACCCCTCCTCTGTGGGTCTTATGTGATTCCCTCAGTCCGTTTTCCCTTCCTCTGCTCCTGTAGCACTTTATGTAGACCTCTATTGTAGTACTTATCAGTGTATGGAAATTTTTTGTGTATGTTTCTGTTTCCCCAACAAGAGTATGCATTCCTTGAGGGCTGGCATCATTACTTATGCAAACATAGATCCTACATCTCTACAAGATTTATTGAATTAGTTAGTTAATTCACTATTAATTAACCATGTGCCAGACACCACACTGTTTTACATACATAATCTCCTTTCATCCTAACAACTGTTATGTGGGTAAATATTGTTCTCATTTCCACTTTACAGACAAGAACACTGAGAAAATGAGAGTCTAGGTATCTTGCCAAAAGTCATACAGTTAGTAGTTGAGCTCTGAAGACAGATTGAAGCCAAACTGAGATTTTAATGACAAAGAAAATAATCAATGAAAGAAGTTTCCAAGGGAATAAAGGAAGGAGTTAGTTGAGACATTTTTCATGTGATTCTTAGAGAAGACTGGAAAAATAAAGAGATTTTTGAGGTGGAGAAAAGATTATCCAGAGGACATTATCAATTAATTAGAAATTCCAGACCAAGTGGTTAGTGTGAATTAAAAAGGGATATTTTGGGACAGCCACTGTGAGAATTTTTTTTTTTTTTGAGAGGCGAGGTAAAATTGAATAAATAGGGTTCATGAGCATCAGTTAAGGAACCCAACTGAGGTTAGGGTATACAAATTTGTGACGAATCCAATAAGCACATTATTTTTACTTTGTTCAACTATTTTTGCTATCCCAGGAACAAAGAAAGTGTTAGGGAGTCCCAGCCTGTGAGCAGCAACATATGCTACATAACAAAATACCACAGACTGCGTGGCTTAAACAATAAACATTTATTTCTCACAGTTCAGGAGGCTGGATGTCTGGGATCATGCTGCCAGCGTGGTTGGCTTCTGGTGAAAGTCCTTCTGGGGCGGACTGCTGACTTCTGTTGTAGCCTCACATCCTTCACAGAGGAAAGAGCGCTGCCCTCTTCATCCCCTTATCCGGGCATCGATCTCATCACCCCCAGCTCCCACCACTGCACGTGTCCACTCACCTGCATCTGTGTCCAAATACTCTGCTTTCCATCCTGTTACTATGAACTGATCACGCTCCTACCCAAGGCCAGCGCCTCCACTTCTACACCAGATCCCGTCCTTTCTTCCTCTCTCAAGTATGCCCAAGTATTCCTCTAACAATTCTCCCATTTCTTTTGGTCATCAATCTTTCCCTTTCTGCTGAATCATTTCTATCAACATCAAACATCGAACATGCTGTAAATTCTCCCGTCTTATAACAAAACTCAAACCTTCACTCAAGTTCATATCCCCACTCAGTTTTAGCTGCCACCACATTTCTATGCCCTGATGGAAAAATCTCAGAAGAGCTGTCTGTTCTTATGCTCAACTTCGTCTACAACCATTCTCACCCAAGTCCTCTTCAGTTAGGTTTGCCACTAATATCACACTGGGACTGTTTCTATCCAGGACACCAGTGGCCTTCGTGCTGTCAAACGCAATAATCCACTCCCATTCCTCACCTTGGCCCTCTCAGCGTTTGACACAGTTGATGTTGTCCTATCTCTTTGAAACTTTGGCTTCCAGAATAACACACTCAAGATTTTTTCCTTTCTCACAAATTGCTCCTTCTTTGTCTTCTTTGCTGATTTGTTCTAATCATCCCAACCAAAATCCATTCATGTTTAGTGCCTTCAATTTTAGAATAAATTGTGTGGTTCATTTTACAGCAGATAGGCTTTTCTGGTTTTATCTTCGCATCTATAAACTGACATTGATTCTCCAAGCATGTACCAACTGGCTAATGGAGGAGCCTCAGAGATACGCCGTGTGGTGAAGGGAAGCAACTTTGGGATTGCCAGGCTGCATCCCCACAGGTAATCTAGTAACTCATCAGCTCTTGTGTGTTCTCTCTGTTGTAGTGTGCTCCTGCCATCCGGTTGGATCAGCTGTCCTACCTTTCAGCTCAGTGACTTTCTGTGACCCCAGCAATGGTGACTGCCCTTGCAAGCCTGGGGTGGCAGGGCCACGTTGTGACAGGTGTATGGTGGGATACTGGGGCTTTGGCGACTACGGCTGCAGGCCCTGTGACTGCGCAGGGAGCTGCGACCCTCTCACAGGAGACTGCATCAGCAGGTGAGTGCGCATGGCTCTTTGCTCAGGGATGTGTCTTTCAGATTCTTTTGGAGATCTGATAGTGATTTGGAAAAACTTGCATGCCATTGGTGGAGCAAAGATGTCTTTTGCACATCTTTTTAAAGAATTTTTGTCACGTTGCAGAGTCAAGTCCTTTGTTCTTGCAAGATTCTAGAGATGATCTAGTTCATTTTGCAAAATAAATTATTCTTCTTGACAATAGGCCCTTAAAACGCTGAAATGTGAAAGGATGGGAAGGTGACTGATAAGGCTTAGATCTCAATAAATAAATCCGTCTCATTGAAGAGCTGAGAAACTCCTTGAGTTCTTCATCGTTTTCTGTTTTATTAGCAGCACAGACCTAGAATGGTACCATGAAATCCCTGACTTCCATTCCACGCACAATGAGAGCAAGCCGACCTGGGAGTGGGAGGACGAGCAAGGGTTTTCTGCGCTTCGACATTCAGGTGAGATGATAGGTGTCACCGGGTCTCGTGTTTCCGGGGATGGTCCTGGCTGACTGTGATTCATAACAAACCAGAGAACAGCTTTTGGATTCTAACATGGGAACTCTTAAGTTCTGAGGTTTAATAAAGTAATGACCCCTGTAAATAGAAAACTGTTAAACATAACTAAGGGGTATTTTAACAAACTTTTGTTTATTTTTTTATTATTAGAGTAACATAAGTAATTAGTATAGAAAATTTGGAAAATGCAAAACATCACATTAAAAAAAAAAAAATGTCACCCAAATCTCATTACCTCACTGTTACTACTTTGGTGTGTTTCCTTTTCCCTAAAATATACTGTTTTACACAATTGAGAGCTAACTGAGGGTATCAGATTAGGAAATGTACAGATCCATTTAAAGGACAAATATCCTTACCTAGTGTAACTTAATATGTACAAAGTAAAAGCTAGCTGTGAACTCCTTAGGTTTTATACCTTTTTCACTACTAGAAAACAAAAATAACTTTACAAACTAAATATAAGCCAAATGATAAAAACTAATAAAATTCAAATTAACATTAATTAAATATGAAAAATAAGTTTTTCACTGAAGCCAAAACACAAAAATATGGTTCTTTGAATTTCCCAGTCTATACTACTGTTTCCTCTGACTCAATTTTCCTATGACGTTTATCTGTTGTTTTATTTGAAGAACCTGGCATGATATTGGTGGGAACACAATTTCTGTGTTCACCCTGACTCTATTCTTTGCTTGTAGGAAAATCACATGGTTCTATTTAGCACCAATTTGCTTCTTAACACAAACATAGATGTGGGCATAGAATCTTGTGTCAGTGTTTGGTTGTAAAGTGCTCACTAAAATAATCCAAATTAAACTGAAAATAAGTTTAAAATATGTTTTATTATTAAACATTACAAATGCCAAAAATGTTATATGAAAACCCATATACACACCTTCTAGAGTTACCAAATCTTACACTTTGACATATTGTTTCATATTCTGATTTAAATTTTAAAGTGTTAACAGATACAATTGAGCCCCCAGTGCACCAATCCACAAGCTTACTAGTCTCCCCTACTCCATAGAATAACCACTAACCTGAATTTTGGTGTTTATCATTCCCTTCCTTGGTCTTACGGTATATATATATTTTAATGTCATTAACATAATGACTTACCTACCCTTTCAAAATTATTTTTTGATCTGAATATGTACATTTTTTAGTTTATCCGTTCTATGAATAAACTTTTTTTATCTTGTTGTTTGCCATTTAGGATATTTCCAATTCCCAGTTTTTCACTGTTATATGTAATGCTACCATGAATGTTCTCTTATGTGACTGAGCTCTTGAGGAGTGTCGCTAGAGCAGAGGCTGGCAAACTGAGGTCCTCAAGCCAAATCTGGCCTGCCATCTGTTTTGTTACAGCCTGCAAGCTACCTGCTCTAAGGGTTAAATGATTACACTTTAAATGGTTATATAAGCACCTGCATAACATCTTTAATTTGGTCTCTTGGCTCACGAAGCCTAAAATATTTATCATCTGTCCCTTTACAGAAAATGTTCACCGACCTTTGCCGTAAGGTACAACCTAGACACTGCTGGGTCACGGGTGTGCTTATTGTCAATTTACCACATATTGCCAAATAGCTCCTTGAAGTGGTTGTACAGATTTGCATTCCACCAGCAAAGTATGACATTCTGTTTCTCCACATCCTCATTAATACTCTGTATTTACTTAACAAACTTTTATATAGCACATACAACGGGCCAAACACTCACTATTCTACCTCATCAACCCAGCCACAGTTTAACTCATTTAATAGTTATTGGACTTCTAAAGTTAATGTTATCAAACTTGTCAATTTTTACTAACCTGGTGGGTATAAAATAGTATCGCGCCATTTAAAATTGCATTTTCCTGATTATTAACAGGTTTGGTAACTTTTCATGGTTTCTTAGCCAGTCAGTTTTCCTTTTTTTTGTGAACTTCCTATTTGCAATTTTCTTACTAATTTGTAGAAGTTCTTTATGAATTAATTCATTAATCCAACAAACATTTGTTGAGTACCCATACGGTGTGCCAGTGCTGTAAATGTAATACCTGAGCAAAACAGACAAAAATCTGAGCTTTCAGGAGTCTATATTCTTGCAGAGGAAGGCAGGTAATAAACAAGTAAGAAAAATATTTTTAAAAATGTAATGATGTTTAGTGTAATAGAGAAATAAAGCAGGGGTTGGGAATAAGAAGTGCTTAGGAGGGCCATACTTTTAAATAGGGGGATCAGGGAAAGTCCTAGGTGACATTTGAGAACAATGCCTGAAGGAGGTAAGGGGGTGAGCTTACAGATAACAGAGGGAAGAGAGTTTAGGCAGAAGACACATCAAGTACAAAAGCCCTGAAGTGGGACTAGGCCTGGCTTATTCAGGAAACAGCAAGGAGCCCAGTGTGGCTAGAGCAGAGTAAGAAACCACAATTTAAATACATTCTCTTAAAGAACTTATGGACCCTTCAAGAATCAGAAACCCAAATCTGATAAACACTGGCATTTGTAATTCCATATCATGGGGTTGTTGTTGTTTTTTTTCACTTAACATAGTCTTATGACCATTTTCCTAATGGTTTCATTTTAATTCACAACAGAAATAAGGTGGGAAATAAGGCAATGTGACATTATCATATTTATCTTTTGCATACTCGGAAAAGAAAAAATCTTTCCCATTAATTTTTTGGGTTCCATGCTACATTATCTGAATTCTACGATATTAATAACCACTTTTGCAAGTTTCCTTCTATTTTTCTAAAACAATGATTTTCATAATTCTCCAACTTTGTCTGCTAAGCCAATCTATAAAAATCAAGTTTTTAGGACCTTCGTTGAGCCAGGCATCATGTTACCAGGGAGCTGGCAGCACACGAATTAAGCCCATAACGTGCTGGCAGCAGAATGACTCCAGACTCTCACGTACACAGCAGCTGTTAGGTCTGTGATGTCCCTGGAGAGCCGCTGAAATTAATCTGGGTGAGCTCCAGATCGAGGAAGACATTGTTCAGTTTCCTTCTAAACAGCAATACTCTCACTGGGTGGAGAATAGTACTCCTGGGCCCCTCTTTTCAACAAAAAAGTGATAATCAGTTTCCTAAGCACCGGGGTGCATTCTCAAATACATGTGCCTACCCACCTATTTCCCTACCACACATTTCCATGACTAGGAAGGTAATATCCTATACCAATAAGATACTCTTAGTTCCTACCACTTCTTGTGAGGTAGAGAACATCAGATGTACAATTTCACTTCTATACAACAAAACTGGCTCTAACTAGTACCAAAGAACTGTAAACAATTCTCTCTCTCTCTCTCTCTCTCTCTCTCTCTCTCTCTCTCTCTCTCTCTCATCCTAATACCCAGTGTCTCTAAACAGGTTTTCCTCCTCTTTCAGATTTCTTTTAACAAAACACATCTGGGCTGTAGCCTGATCAACAAAGATCCATTCAAAAACAAATTTTAATATCTGATTTCTTATGAAAAGAGAGCACTGGAAAGCAGCCAAAGAAAGGTCTTCCAATAACAGACCTACGTATGTTCTTACAGGATGAAGGACTAAAGAGAAGAACATTACACTGAGGAACAATATATGCCATGTGGAGTTTCATTAAGTTTTACAGCATGGTATTGGCCATGCTCTCCTGCTTTAGTGGAACTTTCCAAGGCAGTGAGCTCTCCACTTAAGTTACTACAATTTCTGATTGAGTAATCCTCTCTGCTATGTTTAGATTATAAGCAATATTATTTAACAGATCACACAACATCTCATTTTAAGTACCTTTGATTTCTCTTTCTCACTACCTAATTCCACTGTGATTTTTCTACTTGCAAATCTCATTCTCTGATTTCTAGACAAGCTTTCGTTAGAGCCAATATGTCACTGTTTCCCACATTGCTATGTCTACCTATCCAGTCTCACCAGGATCATACTCTCATTTCCATTTGGATGTTCTGTCAGCATCTCTAATCCATTATATTCTCCTCGTACTAGACCTCTGGTGTGTTTTTGCCTGATCAGACCCATTTCCTCTTCTTTCCTGCTATTTCTGTGGCAACTCAACCCAATGTGTTCTTTGAGGAACCATTCTTCCCCAATTTAATAGTTCTGGAGAGGCCAATCAGGTGTTCTGTCCCTGGGATTTAAATCTTGAGCTTAAAGTGACAAAGTCTGAAAATGATTGGCGTTCATGATTCCAGTGGGGAAAGCCATGAAAGAGACGACCCAATAGTTCCTAGATCTCTGGCGCTCTCCTGATTCTTGTCCTTTCAGAGTTCCGGTTCCTTAGCTTCTTCTCCTTTCTATGAGCTACTCCATATCCTTTCAATAATTAAGTGAGACAACTGATTGCTACCAAAAAAACCCTTAAATTATACACCCCTGAATGCTCTCCTCCTAACTTCCCAATTTCTGCTAAATTGTCTGTCATCTGAGCTGAAAACTTCAAGTCCATTTTTGTGTTTCCTCTTCCATTGACCTCATCCAATCCATTGACAAAATTTGTAGACCCCAACTCTCCAGCTTCCCTTGATATTTCTCCCTATCTAGATCCGTAGCCACCTCTCAGACCCACAATCCATCTGTCTTAGAGAGACAGTGTAGGGGAAAGATCAGGGGCTTCAGATTCTCCCAAACCCAGGCTTAAAAACTGGCTTTTCTACTTGTTAGCAATGCTACCTTGAACAAGCTAATAAACTGCTCTGAGCCTTCATTTTTAAATACTACCTACCTCATACAGTTATTATAAATATTAAAGATTATAGGGATAAAATTCCTTATATGGATTATGGTCTGTAGTTGACACTCAGTTTGGTTCCTGTTGCTGTTATCAGTTTCACTGGTTTTGTAATTGATCCCTGCCTCCATTTTCTCTCCATTCCAATACTTTTGATATGGTAATGCCAGATTAATTTTCATATATATGTATATTTTTTAATTCATGTAACTTCTTTAAGATAATAGCTTTGAAAATTCCCCTTTATTTAACAAATTAAATTCAGGCCCTAATTGCTTCTCACTCAAGGTCCCCATGATACCTTCTACTATTCATTATTCAATCTGTATCCAGGATAAACAGAATCGCTGACTCTTCCATGAATACACTCTGCTTTTTCTCTCTTATATTTGTTTGCTCACTCTTTTATCTCCATATTCCTGTCAAATTTCTACTATGTTAGAATCTTATATGAGTAAATAAATATAAAACAGTTAAAATAGTGCCTGACATACAGTAAATACTCAGTACATGTTACCTGCCATTATTACCACTCAGTGCCTGTGAAATGCAATGCATGCAGGCAAGAGGGGATGGGTGAGGGAATTATATCTAACTGTTAAATCAGTAAGAATCAAAATCCTATCCATTCTGGGCTCTAGGAATATAAAGGTGAATAAGACATAACCAGTGTCCTCAAGGATCACAGACTAGAGAGGAAACAGATACATAAATATGAGAATACTATATATAGACTATGTACAGAGGCATTTTGAAAGTCTTCCACAAGGTCTGGCAAATCTCTCACACATATTTGTAATACATGATTTTAACTGTTGGTATAAAGTATCCTACTTATTCTTCAAAGTCCATTTCAAATCCTTCTTCAGCCATGAAGACTTTTCCCATCCCCCCAAGCATGTGACTTTCCCACCCAAGTGTATTGTACCTGTCTTAGAACCCTTACCACTGTTTATGTACTTGCTGTCCTCATCTTACTGAATTGTAACCCTTAAGACAAGAATTGTGTCTTGTTCATCTTTATATACTCTGAAGTACATAGCATCATGTCCTGCATACCATAGGTGCTCATAAATACTTTTAAATTAGATGGCATTACCTTCAAAGGACTGCCCAGTTATTTTACTTTGGTGAACATTATAAAAATTATAAAAAGATAATTGTCTCTTCCATAGGTAATCCATTCAGTTGTTCCTTTCCATTAGCATGGGCTACTAATACTGGACTATATCACAACATCAATTACAAGCATTAAAATATATCACTGTTTCTACATTTCTATATTTCTCTTAGGTCAATACTTTATTGGATAATAGATAGTTCAATTCAGAAAGTGACTCTATCTCTTTAATGACTTTTCATGCTTCCTTAGTAGGTATGAATTATATGACTCACTCAAGCCTTAAAGCGTTATGCTACCTAGATTTACTTGCTGTTTCTTTTTTTGTTATTGTTCCTTTAAATAACTAACACCTTTTTTCATTTAATTTCTGTAGGTAAATGTGAATGCAAGGAGCAAGTGTTAGGAAACTCCAAGGCATTCTGTGGAATGAAATATTCATATGGTAAGTCTGAAGTCTTTGAATGCCTCTAAGATTCTATTCAGACTAAGTACAAAGAGTGTTCTAGGAAATGGAACACCTAGTGTATAACATCCCCACTAAATCAAAGCATTAGTCTTATACAATAATACTAAACACAGTAATCTGGCCTTGGCCTAGATTTTCCTAATACAGATGGCATTGATTGGTGAGGGCAAGAGGCTTGTAGAGCAAAGGCAAGGGTATCCTCCTATGAGGAGAAGAAGCAAAGAACAAAAAGAAAAATCCATGGTACATAAACCTTTCTGATAGATGCTTCTTATCTCAGTAATCTATCTAAAAGGGAAGTCTCTAGTCACTTGAATGATTCCTGTGGCAGTTTATCAGGTAACACTAAGCAGAAATCAGTTGAAAGCAGTATTTCATAGAGATTAAGTGCTCAGGCATCGGTCTCAGACCTATACGGGTCTGATTTTTGGTTTAGTGAGTGGGTAACTTAACCTCTCCAGACTTCCTTATCTGTAAAATACGGACGATGTTACCTTCCCCATGAAATGAGATTTTGGAAAAGCACATAGCACATTACCTTGCATGTACTAAATGCTCAGTAAATGGTTGGGAGGGAGCAAAGGATATATATTTTTGAGGTACTGAGAGGAGCTGTCTGCCTGAGTTTCTTCCCTGTCCTCTCTGTCTAGAAACTGCTCTCTCTCTCAAATAACAGGAAAATGTAGCACATAGACAAAGAAAACTATCACTTCCTTAAATACTGTTGCTATCTTCAAATTCTAAATAGCTTTATGTTTGCTATTAAGTGTATTAAAGATACCCTATCTTGCCAACATATCCTTGTGTCTAGGCTTTTTATTTGTTCCATACTTTATAGGGCCTGAAATATGCATTACAATGAAGAGAAAATTTTAAGTCATGATTTCTAAAACCAAGTGTTTACGTTCTTGATAACATTGTATTTCATCTCATAAGAGATAAAAAAGTAAATGTTAAAAACCTCATAAATCTTATCTAAAATTACGTGCATATTTCCCTCCTTTAACCTGCCAACTTGACTAAATAATAGAAAAAAACTTATGAAATGCATAGTACCTAATAAAGAAAAATCCGTTTAGAAGGAATGGTATTTACTATCTACAGAAAAAAAAAAAAAAAAAAATGACCAGTTAGTTCAAAGTCAGTCGGTCCAGTGTAAATATCAACTGGTTTTCATTATCACGTAGTTCAGTAGGTCTCTGACTGAACTTACAAACAACCACATGGGCATCTTTTAATGTAATGATATTATTTTCTGCTTACGAGAACTTGAATGCTCTTAATAATGTAATGAAATACTTTGGTCTCATTAAGTGCAACATACCTACATACTTGGAGATAAAAGATTTCTCCTTCACTCTCCCTTTCTCTGGCTTAAAGGAAAAAACTTGATTTATTTGATTATTCCTTTAGCAAATACTTAACTGCGCTATCGTAATGAAGAGACACTGTCCCTGCTCTCTTTGAGCTTATAGTCTAGTGAAGAAAACGTACTTCTTGAGCCTTGGCCACGTGTGAGGCACTAGGCTATGTACCCTTCATGCAGCTCTCATCAGGATTCTAATCCAAACTCTACCTCTAGTCAACCAGGCATGCAAACTTGAGCAGTTCACTTCATTTCTTAAAACTTGCCTCCTTATACATAAAACAAAACTGGATGAGCTCTTAAGACCCCTTAGAAGTCTAACATTTGGTGATCCCATGAAGACAGCTGTCTGACAGCCATGTTCTCAGGATATGGGACCAGCTAGGATAGGGTTCTATCATTACACACCATCTTCCATCAAGATATAGATGAGACAATAAGAACTCTCTTACTAATATAGAATAGTGCATCCAGTGTTCCTTAGGTCTACTTTCTTCCCCACCCCAACTTATTCCATTACTTAATTCCCGCCCCCAGCATCCATTTCATAGATGTTAGAGCACAATAGACTCGTGAGTCATATAGAACACTGGAGCTTTGCCCTCACGTGGAACTGCCTCCCTAACCCCACTCCGCTTGCATTTTACACCAGTGGAAGCTTAAGTAATCAATAGTATTATTTAATCTCTTGAGAATATTTAAAATATATCCTGGGAGTAATATTTGCCCTTCGTCATAACGTTATACACAGTTAGGCAGAAGAGTATAATATAGTTAGAATCTAAATAAAAATCAGGATATAATTCTACTCCCTATGCACCTTCTTTCTATGTTGATTTGATAGCTGAATGTGTTGAAGATTATATTTGCAGTAGGCAAATGGCGATGAGTAGCAGTTGAAAATGTCTAAGAAGGAAGAGTATAATTAATATTAATGAGGTGAAGCCAGTGCAAAATCGATGATTGTTAAAGCAAATTTCCACATTCTCATCATCATTAATTCATTTTTCCATTGTACTCTGAAATGCATATTTAAGTTGTTCAAACCGCGAAAAGATAATATGAAGGTAATACGAAATTCTATGCATTTTGACTTTTGAAATTGTGTTGTTACAGTGATAAAAATAAAGATTCTATCAGCTCATGATAAAGGATCTCATGCTGAGGTCAATGTGAAGATAAAAAAAGTCTTAAAATCTACCAAATTGAAAATTTTACGAGGAAAGCGAACATTATATCCAGAATCATGGACTAACAGAGGCTGCACTTGTCCAATCCTCAATCCTGGTGAGCATTCGACTTTTCTAGTTATTAAACTACCTTGTCTCTGCTGATTTGCTGTTTGTCTTACATTCGCTGAACCACAACTTAAATAAACTCAGCAAGAGCATCTCTCCTTTTCACATCTGAATTCTGGGGAAAACCCAAATGGAATTCTTTGAACTGACATCAAAAAATTATTTCTCAAAAAAAAAAAAAAAATTATTTCTCTTCCAGGTGCTCTATTAAAGTATATTTTAAAATCCAGCAATATAATATCCTCTGTCCTGAAAGAGAAGTCTCAGATTGGTTCCAGGTGTCAGTAGCACAGAAAGCACTTTCATGAATTTATCTGCCACTAACACTTTATCTGAAAGCTAGGTCCTATTACCGTGCCCTGGGTAGAAGTTGCTCCCAAAGGAAGTTCAAATGCAAAATTTCATCTGTGCAAATAATATTGAATTCATTTTTACTATTGTATGAGAAGCATCTGTTTCTCCTGGAGAGAAAACAACTCTCAAGTTCTCATCATCTTGTTTTTCATTAAATGATCATTCTGGTTTCAAACTAGAAACAGCAGAAATAAACAAACAAGCAAAGGAAAAGAAAAAAAGCAAAAAAACAACCCTTTAGACTCTTAGAGAAACTTGGAATGGAGTGAAATTTGCACCTCAAAATGTTATGGCAGAGGTAGAGACAAGCAAGTAAGCATGGAATCCATACCTTTACACTCTACAAGTATACTCTTCATACTGTGTCATAAGCTGCTTACTTTTCTGTCTCCCTCCTTAAATTTAAGGATGGGATTTAGATTTTTGACCATAGTGTCCCAGTACCTACCATTAGTACCCAAATAATAGTAACATAGTTCCCAGATAGTAAGTTCTAGCAAACAAATAATATTTTTAAAAATCCCCTATTTCCCTGTTCCTGTAGTTGCCATCTGTGTCTTAATGGCACTGTTGAAACAGGTGCATGATTTCTCTTCTGGATATAAAGCCTTCCATATATAAGTCCAGGAAACCACAGTCATATTAGTAAGAAGTCACTTGTGGTCTTTGATAAATAAATTTGAGAGAAACAAACAGATCAATGAGAGAGAAAAATAAAAACTATCAATAAAATATCCCCCCAACCTAAACCACCTGAACAATGATATACAAACTCTTGATTTTAGTTCTACTATTAACTAATCTTTCCCACCTTTTTATACCCCTTCAGTATTTTAATCAATTTAAATGTTAATAAAGAAAAGAAAACAATTCATTTAAAAATAAATAAAGTTTCAAAAAACAAATGAGGTCATCAGAATCTTAGATTTTGAATACGGGAAATAGTCATTAATCTGCGTTCATTTTCCCAACCATCTGTGTACAGAGGCTCTTTCTATAAAGCACTTTCTACTATCTTGGCAAAAGAAAAAGAAAAAAAAAAAAATCTGCCCAGTTTTTTAGCAAGACATTAAAAACAAAAGCTTTGACCATCTGAGCCACCCTCCAGGAAGTGAACTATACTTCCTAATCAGATTCCTGCCAAACAGTCAAAGAATCAACTGATTTCATCACAATTGAAAACATAAACGTAATTATTCAAAGAATTCTTGAAAACATGTTTACTTGCTTTGAAGAAAAGACTGGAACCTGCCAAAGCAAAACCAGACACTCTTTCATTTCACTTTGTTTTTTTCATTTTTACAAGTTCAATAGCTAAGGCCAAAGAAAGCTGATAAGAAAATTCTGAAACCTTACACATCAACTTGCTTCCTTTGCTACTTTTGAAAAGGAGCGATCTAAATGGGCATCCCTGCAAATTCATTCGTTCCTACATTCATACACACTTTTACTCATTCATCAATCATATATTTTAGAATGTCAAGACCAGCACTGAAATATTATATTTTCTTTTTTTATGGGTATAAAATAAAATTTGTGCCCTCAAGCATGTAGCAAAGTAGATGTCGGAAGCATAGAGATAGGAAAATAAATTGTAAATGCTAAGAAGCAATGCAACAGATAACATTGCTTTCCATGATAATTTTCGGCTTGATGCTGCTCCATATTTTATGGATTTATTCAGTATCATTTTTATTAGTTCAATTTATATTTATACTTTAAATTAATGGCAAATTCCTATAACATTTGTTTTTTTTATAGTTTCAAAGTAAATTCATTTAAAATACTAGACTTAACATTGAAGTTTCCTAAAAATTATTTATTGTATTTTTAATGAGAATTTTACTATTTCAGAGATGAAACAAACAATATCAAGAACATTATATTTTAACTAGTCTGTTAATTAAATATTGGGATTCATTTTCATGCAGAGCTAAAGTTACCCTTTAAAGAATTTAAAATACCTTTTAATCCATCTGACATTTGTGCTCTCCAGTGGTTAAACCTCTTTACGTCATTATTATATTTTCCTTTTAGTTCTCTTCTTTGGAAAACACCATCATAGCTATCTTTAAATTTAGGATTGATTTATTTTAATAACCTTTTAAATAACCTTTTTATTATTATAGAAGCAATATATGCATGTTATAGAAATTTAGGGGGAAATTTAATTCACATTTCTGCTCCCCAAGATGTTAACATTACTTAGTGCAAATCCTTCCATACCTTTCTCTGTGCACATATATATTGTATTTTTTAACCAAAATGAAATCTTAGTATATGTTCCATTCTGTAACCCACTTTATTCAGTTAATGATCTTTACCTTCAATTTTAGTTTATTGTCACTAATACACAGACCATGTTCCAATTTCCCAACTGATTCCAAAGTGTTTCATAGAGCTGGTTTGTCCTTGCCAGTAGTCAATCCAGGACCACACATTGTATCTGGTTTTTAAGTCCCTCAAATATCTTTTATTCAAGTACAGTTCCCTTTTCATTGTTGTTGAAGACATATTGTTGAAGAAACCGGGCCAGCTGTCCTGTAGTTTATCCTACCCTTCTATGTTTGTCCGGTTGGTTCCTTGTGCTGTCATTTAGCTTGTCCCTCTGCCTCCTATATTTCCTATAATCTCTAAAGAAAAGTTCGATTGATTCAAGATAAACATTTTGACTAGAATTCTTTCCACTTCATGTTGTATATTTCATGTTGTGTACTTCATGTTAAATCACATTAGAAGATATATAGTACCTGAACGACCCACCATCAGGGTTGCTAAACTTGACCCTTGGGTTAGAGTGATAACGATGGTCTCTCCATTGGGCAGTTTTGTTTTCCCTTTTGAGACTACAAAATAATGAGTGTGGTGTTACTTTAGTCACTATACAAACATCAAGTTTCCCATTAACTATTCACTTAATGATTTTATCACCATTGGTAATCCCTTCCTGAACCAATAATTTCATTAGAGTTTGAGAAATGATGTTTTTCTATTCTAATTCCCTTCATTTATTAGTTGACATTCTTCTGTAAATTGACATTCTTTTCCAAGCTGGGCTATTATGTTACCATGAAATACAATTCTATTGTAAAGGCCGGATAAATGCTAAATTCTTTCCTTTTAATTTCTATTTCAAAGTAAGGAGTGGTTTTAAAGACCTGCCTCAAAAGACGACAAATTAATTTTTCTCTGAAATTTTCTTTTTTGAATATCATTTTGGAATTATGGATTTTTGTTGATTTGGTGTGTTTCAATACACACCATTATGTTTCTTGGTGCTCAAATTATCCCGACTTCAATAAGTTATAACCTCTTCTTGCTGACTCTGGTATCCTTTTAAAATGATCCTCATTAATATTTGAAAGCTTCCTTGTTCAATCAGATATCCCATGCCTTCCTTGTATCTTCCTGCCCTGGACCTGGAATAAGCCATTCTCCAAGAAGCCTTGTTTTTTTTGTTTTTAGTGAGATTTGTTATTAGAGACCACAGTATGTCTCTTACAGAAGTTCATTACTACTGGGATGACATTTTTTTCTAGGTCATTCAGTGAATAAACAAGAATATATATATTATATGTAAATATAATATAATTATATATATATATGTATGTGTATATATATATATATATATACACATACAAACCAGGAGTTTAAATGGATATTTTCTATTGAATTTTAACATCTAGTGTTTTCTCTTCATTTGAATTTAAAAGTATATGTCTCTTTAAAGTTCAGCATAGAGAATATAGTCAATAATGTTGCAACAACTATGCATAGTGCCAGGTGCATACTAGACTAATGGGGGGATCACTGCATAAATTATATATACATGTCTAACCACTGTGTTGTACACCTGAAACTAATATAAAATAATATTGACTATCAACTATAACTGAAAAAAAATAACTTAAAAATAATAGTTTCCAGTACCCCCAAAAAAAACAATAAAAATATATCTCTTTATCTTACACTGGAAATTTTAATTTTATAAACATAATTACTTATTTGCCCTATCCTATAATATTAATAAAAATTGTTTCAAAACACCAATATTAATATCACTACAAACATCTCCCGAGGGAGATTATCACATTTCTTTTTATTAATATATAGATAATGAGACTGTCTTTTCATTTTGTGCATGTGTTTGTTAGCCAAAATGTTTTTTAATTTGAAGCCTTAGAAGAATTTTGAATTACAAAGTCTGGTCAAGTCTTACCACTTTTTTTTCAAATGTAAAACAAACATCCTATATTCTTAAAAACATAATCAACTTTACATAGAGAATATGTGTTATTTTATATAATCCACAGTTCTTTTCCAATATGTTTTCCCAAATGGTTGTTAAACTTTTATAAAACCCTCCTTAATCTGTACTACAATACTTAGTGAGTTCCCAAGGAACACTGATGTGTAGTAGTCAACTGCTAAGTCCCATGGAATCCTTACTTCTTTACCATAGAGGGTGGTCCAATATAAAGTTCTAAAATCAGACAGACCCGAGCTTGAGTTAAAGTCCTGCTACTACTGAGAGACACTAAACAAGCTTCTTCATCTTGCCAAGACTTGAGTTTCCTCATTTATAAAACAAGAAGAAAAACAATACCTATTTCATAAGGTTATTTTCAAGATTAATGAGATAATACATGTAAAGCAATTAGTACACGCTTAGTAAATGCCAGCTGGTATTGTCTGTTACTCCCTGTCTGGACCATAAATATATAAAACCATGAACCATGAATATATAAAACTGCTGAAGTCACATCTCCCCGCTTCAATAAATTATGATACTATATAATCCCTTTTGTTCTCTTTTAGGTTTGGAGTACCTTGTAGCAGGACATGAGGATGTAAGAACAGGGAAACTAGTTGTGAATATGAAAAGTTTTGTCCAGCTCTGGAAACCATCTCTTGGAAGAAAAGTCATGGATATTTTAAAAAGAGAGTGCAAGTAGCAATAAAGGTGTATAGCACATAATGGCACTTCTCTACGTAGAAACTACAAACAATGGAAAGGAGACCTCAAAAATGAAACTGGAATTGTTTTTAAGTGCCAAAATGTATAGAAATGTTCCAATGCATGGGTCTTGTCTAACCTTTCTCTTTCTCTTTTGGGCCCATGTTTAAAAATATTTTTTTGCATGAAGAGGAATGAAAAATCTTGTGCTGATACCTGTTTTCTATGGAACTGATTGTGAAATTCATAACTATTAAGAATATTTTAATAGCAGTATATTTAGCAATAATCCATTAAAGGCAAAACATGTAACAAGGACTCTTCCCAGCTTCAGATATGTTACTACTTACATTTGTACTACTTAAAGTAATTAATGAGATTTTAAGGAATCCCCAACTCTTCTATCAGAAAAGGTGTTTCTTAAAAAGAGCCTTCTCTTGCGTGATGTGTGTGAACATTGGTCTGTGGGGTGTTAAATGGAACCTCTCCACATGCATGTAGTGTTTCTTTGTATAAAGCACTTTAATACCTACCACTTGTGTTACGAAAGTTTGGAGACTGCTGTGGACAGAAAGAAAAGAAAAGAAAAGGGTGTGTAAGAAAACCTGCTGAAACAGAAGCATTGCCACTACATGTGAACAAAAGTGACTGTACAAAGGAAGTGGTACTATTTAACTCTGAACACTTGGACAAAGTATGCGCAGATGCAACCTTAAAGAATATGTTTGCATGAAGTCCAGGTTCAGGCTAGAGGTTAGATTCCACATATACCGGCCATGATGAAACTTTTTAAAAAACTGAAGAAAAAGAGGTTTTAAAATAAGAGAAAAGAAATCGTAAGTGTAGAAATATGCTTTGGTAAAGAGGAAATGGACTTTAAATTTTAAAAAGCTCATTTATTTGCAATGCACTTGTATACACTTCAAAAATTATTATAGACACAGAATTTGTTTTATTTGTGTGTTTAGTATTTAAACCTGAATATTGAAACAGTTTCCTCCTTTTCTTTATTTACAGTATATGGTCATTTATATTTACTCATATTTTTGACACAATGTATGTTGTGATAGTTCACCAAATTACAGTTTTTCATTATTATTCCTCTTCTGTTCCCATGCATAATCACTCTACATATTTTCTTCTGTACTTGAATATACAAAACATGAACCACAGTGCCATAAGATTAACTTCATATTCAGAACATATTTTTTTCCTGAGGTCCTGTGGACTTGCAAAAAATATATATATATTGCTTTGTTAATTTTTTTATATGTAATAAAGAAATATTATCTCCTGATTTTTGTCTCATTTCCTGATCAACTCTTTCAGTGATGCTAAAGGTTTTAATGAGGGAACTCAAATCTAATTCCTTAAATTAAGAAAATCAAACAAGGGACTAGTGTTTCTACTGTTACTCTGGGGTTTGGGGTTGGAAAAGATACTAATTCAAAAGAGTTTAGCTTCTGTAGCCTTTTTCATCACATGCACTGAATTTATTTTTTATATTGCATTTACTTTTTAACTAATTTTAAAAGTAAGAAATGTTCATTGTTGAAAACACAAAAAACCATAATGGGGAAAAAAACACCTATATTCCAACCATCCTGTGATAACAGCTGTTAACATTTTAGTGTCTATGTTGTAGACTGTTTTCTATGCATATACATACCTTCTATAGAATTAGAATTATACATTTTCTTATGAAACCCACATTTACCACCTGTAGCATGTTCCTCAGCTTCTTACCTAGTCCTGTCTTATCCTAGCAGGTGGAATGCTATCTAGTAGGGAATGATTTACAAGCAACTTATAAAACATGTTGGTAAGTAAATCATACCCCCAAAAATATTTTAAATACATCAAATATAGGATTTTCTTACATGTCAAAATTGCCAAGTTGCCTTCTCTTCCATTTCACTTTATCTAAAACAACTATTACCCATTAAAAATTCAAATAATGTCTTTTTTTAGGAGTAGAAAGATGTCCATGACATAATAAGTGGGGGGAAAAAAAGTGCAGAACAATACAAACAGCATTAGCCCCACTCCAAAAACACATTTGTAATATACACAGTGTTTTAACTGTTCTGAAAGGTAGACAGATTATAGCGGTATTTGCCCTGAGAGGGGAAAGAGAGAGGGAGATTTTCCCTTTTTATTTTGCATATATCTGTACTGCTTGACTTTTTTTGTTGATCATGTACTACATTTGTAACTTGTTTTTTAGAACAATTAAAATGCAATCAATTGTTATAAAAGCATGTTCAAGAAAAATTATAAAGTTTAATTTTGTCTAGTTTACCAAATTGTTGGGCCTCATATGTCTTTCCAGTCCTCCTGGACTAGAATCTCCTAGTTGCTCTTTCCAGCACCTTTTCTGACAACATTCCAAGAATATATAATCATTGGTATAATCACGTCTTAAGGTCACTGGTATATACTCATTTCTTAAGGTCTTGATTCTCAAATCAGTTCCAGCCCTTCCACTGCAGTTTTCATTTCTTATGAGCATCATTTGGCTTCCAAAGTGAAAAAAAAAAAAAAAGAAAAGAAAAGAAAATCCTGTGTTTCCCATTTGTAAGAGTAAACAACGAAATGGAGTGCAAGCTAGCTGTCCCATGACCCCATTTCCATTCCATAATTCCATCATTCTGCCACACTCCTATATACACTTTTTCCTCTTTGGCATCTTTCAAAATAACCGTCTTGATACCAAGGCAACAGAGTCAAATAAAACTTCCATCTATGGCTGCGTACAAACCTGAACACTTCCTTCAAGAGCTACTGGGAAAGTCTCTGCCCCCAGAGCTTTACGCCCTGTGCCATGGGGCTTATTAGTCAACAGATTAGTTGCATAATCTCCACATACCTCTCTGTAAAATTTGCCTGAGGTCAACCCCTTCGGTGCCCTCTCATTACATCACTTTCCCCATAGAGGAATGTTACTAATATTTAGTATTTGATGCAATGGAAATTCTCAATAATAGGATAATCTTTTAATAGTGTCCACTAAATGAGGTCAAATCTGTGGGGATGTGACCATGAGTCCAAAAGGCAGCATCCATCTGGCTATATTAAACAGAGAGCAAGGCCTATTATGGGTAAACATAGCTCTTTGGGATGCTTTGGATTCTGGCAAAACAAACCCTTTTCTGAATGATCAGAGACTTATCAACTCTAAAGGGTGGGAAAAAGAACCTTGAAAATTCCTGTGCTGCTGTCCCTTTGTCACTCCCCTGGAATGCCTACAAACAAGAAGCGTGAGCCCCGCCTGGGCTGCTGGGGAGTTTTCCAGAGGCCCCAGGACTGAGCTGTTTTTCTGTTCATTGTTTCAATGATAAGCAGTCTCCTAACCTAACTTTATCAAAGAGCCAAAGTTACTCAAGAATTATTTCCCACAGCTTGGAAGGAAAATATTTATGAATAACCTCAATTTTGCAAGGGAGATTGGTATGATAAAAATGGAATAGAAGCAAAGGGGTGTGCCTTGGATGACTGATGTTTTTTTTTAAGTCTCTCAGAGAATGATTTATCTGAGAATACTTTTATTTATTTATTTATTTATTTATTTATTTATTTATTTATTAAGATTTTATTGGGGAAGGGGAACAGGACTTTATTGGGGAACAGTGTGTACTTCCAGGCCTTTTTTTACAAGTCAAGTTGCTGTCCTTTCAATCTTAGTTGTGGAGGGCGCAGCTCAGCTCCAGGTCCAGTTGCCAGGGGCACAGCCCACCATCCCTTGTGGGAGTCGAACTGGCAACCTTGTGGTTGAGAGGATGCGCTCCAACCAACTGAGCCATCTGGGAGGCAGCTCAGCTCAAGGTGCTGTGTTCAATCTTAGTTGCAGGGGGCAGAGCCCACCATCCCTTGCGGGATTCAAGGAGTTGAACCAGCAGCCTTGTAGTTGAGAGCCCACTGGCCCATGTGGGAATCGAACTGGCAGCCTTCGGAGTTAGGAGCATGGAGCTCTAACCGCCTGAGCCACCGGGCCGGCCCTGAGAATACTTATTTTTAAAAAATGATGCCCTCGTCCCTGTTTTCCTACCCTTTCACTAAAGGAATTGAAGTATTTTTCTACTTTTTGAGCATTACTGACCATGTTTGAGAACTGCAATTTTTTTAATGAAAAATTCTCTGATTTATTATTAGTCAGCTCATACTGAACAATTTTTTAAAAAGCAGAATGTTAGTCACGAGAAAGAAAGAAATATGCACTGGGCCAAATAGGTATTTTCAAACTGTGAGATGCATATTCTGTAAGAAGAGGGTATTTGTAAATGCTGAATACAGCTCCAATTTCTTAATATGTACTCACAGGTGAGTGACCATGTTCTGAAGTATGATCACTAGTAATGAATTTATAAACCCAAGGATAGCTAAGATTTATTAGGAATGATCAAATCATAGTGCGCTTATTTGAACAAAGAGGATTGACAGCCAGGCAGGGATCCTTACTTTCCTGAAAGAAAAATAACCACTGTCAGCAAATTTTCACAATATGGGCAAAATGGTCTGCTCAGAAACTCCCTGGACACATCCATCTCAGCCAGGACACCACCTAGGATTTCAAACTCGGTGAATAAGAAATAAGAAAGATAATAACATCAATAGCAAACAATAATTAAGAGTTTACCACAAGCTATGTACTTTTTAAAGTGTTTTACATGTATTATTCTCATTTGATCCTCCTAAGCACCCTTGAAGTGCATGCTATTATTATGTCCATTTCCCAGATGAGGAAACTGAGGCACAGAGAGACTAACTAAATTGTCCAAGGACACTCAGCTAATACTAATTGTGGAAACTGGATTTGCACCTGAGCATTCTAACTCTCAGAGTTCATATTTCCACTAAAAGGGAATTCTGGCATTGAGAAAGGAATCCAGGTGAGGTGGTGCCAACTATGACATTTTCCTCATTGGCTGTTTCTTTTAGATCATATTTGAGGGAAGAGCACCAAAGGTCAGCATTTCTCCCACTGTCCTTCTCCATACTCCATATTATAATGTATCCTAATAGTCTATTCTGTGATTACATAATTTTCTACTATCTTTCTCATTATTACATTGCCATTAGGATAATACTGCTTACCATAATTTATGCTAAGATGAAAGAGTAACAGTCCATTTGTTACCTTTGCTTTTTTCCTCTTGGTCGGGTTTCCTGAACTCCATGTAGGCATGAGGTCTGATTTTGCATTTATAAATAGTGACCCTGAATAAACTCAACAGCATTTCAAATTGATGCTCTCAATTTAATTTTAGAAAATTTAAGAAAAAAATGGTTTTGCCACTTATTGAAATGAAATTTTAAAGTTATATTTTACAAAATACATAGTCAACAAAATATTTACTATCAATAGCATTGCCTAAGAGTGTTTTTCAATATGTGTACTCATCATAAGAGTGGTTATTGCTTTTGCCGTCCTAGGTACCAGGTACTGTGCTAAGCTCTACACGACTTACCTCCTTACGAAGCCTGCACTATTATTAGGTGGAAACTGAGGGCCAGGGAACTTAAACAATTTGTCTAATGTCACAAAGCAAAGAAGCAGCAAAGCTAGAATTGGAACCCTGATTTGCCTACCTCTAGAACTCATACTTTTGACCTCTATGATCTACTGAAACCTCTATACCAATCATTCTCAAACAACATGCTTAGAAAAATCAGCAGACATGGTGGTTAAAATGCAGAGTCCAGGCCCCTACCTCAGAACGCCTATTTCAGAAGGTCTGGGTGAGAACCCACATACAGGTGGTCTCATAGACAAAACTTAAAGAAGCGCTGCTGTAGACACCCCTACAGAATAGTCCCAAGAGTATCACAGAATTCTTCATTAGCTCTGCTTCTGCAAATGTATCTATCTCCCTCTGGTCATACATCTAGTTGGCCTTCATAAAAATATTATTTTATGAATAACAGAATCATTGAACAAGTTATGGTTATCCAAGAACTAAACAGTGGAACAGTGGATCCCTCCAGTTTGTATGGACCCTGCTTCCTAACCTGGCCTTACACAGAATTGTGAAATACCTAAATTGGTCTTTGATATCTTAGCTCCTCAATCCACGTTGGGCAACACCCTCGCAGGTGCTTTGGCTTTGCATGGCTCAGAGTCTACACGAAGACACTATACAAACTCTATAAACTCCCAACTTCCCTGTCAAGATGCTGCTCTTCACCAAGAGACTGACAGATTGATAAGACACAATAAATCATTCTAACGAGATACTCTCCCGGTTCCCTTCCTTCTCCCTTACACAATGCTTCATTGACCCAAATAAACCATGCGTGTCTGCAGAAAACTTTCAATGAGTGATTGACTCGTATCCTGGAAATTTCAGGCACTGATGGCAGGCCAGTGATGGAGGTATTTTCAGTCGACTGAACCTTTCGATGCCTCACAAATCAGACTGTTTAGGCAGCTTCCTAATTTCCCTTTAGGCAGTGCCAGTCCTGCTCACATGTTCAGTTGTACTCCACTCAGAGGCTTAAGAAGTAAGGAGAAGGGTGAAAAAGCAGTGACATTGGGAAAGGAAAATATGGGGGATGGCCTAGCTGACCCTCTCAGAAATGAAGATTCAAGTCACAAATACAATAATAATCCACACATATTTCACATTTTTCTTTCCCATTCCTGTAAATGAGAATTAAAATTCAGGATAACATTTTCCTTGATAGGTATGAGGAGGAAAAATCAAGGAGATGTACACTGCTTGCATCCTAACCAATGGAATTCCTTAACCTTAGAAACACTCATGTTATACACACTTTCATGTTCCAACCTCCTAACCATGGAGACTTGCCCAGCAGTGACCTTCAGCAACTAAGAGAGCTGTGTATGACAATTGAGAATGCACAACTCTGTGTTCTCTGCCTTTGATAAAAGTTACACCAAGCAGTTTGAAACAAAAACACAGTGAACACATTTTTTTAAATGCAGTATTTATAAGTACACTTAATTAGCATCCTCCAAAATTTTACAGGTTTCACCAAATGTATCAAGAAAGAAGATGAACTTTAGGAAAGACCCCCGTCCAAGTTTTCACGTGCCCCCCAATGTTATCCTATGAGGATTAGATAAAAGGTTTTTGAGAAGTGGTGTTGAAAGCTTCATATTGGCCATGGTTGATTTTTCAGGACTCCAATATCTTTATGAAATGTATTTTCCTTTCTTAAGCAGAAATAAAATAACGCATGTGTGGAAACAGAACAATAAATGCTCTACAACATGAGAAGTTCTTTATAACCCATTTTCATGGCAACAAATAGATGCCTGCCTTGTCTTACTCTCCCATTGAGTAGGTAGTCCATTCTGTAAATTGCTAACAGGACTTATGGAAGGGTAGTGGGCAGGAACAGCATTTTCTGTGCCAAAAACCATTGAAATCATTATCTCAATTAATCCTCAGAGCAATCTTTTGAAGTAAGTGTTATTATCTCATTTTACAGATGGGGAATGTGAAATTATGAGGAGTGGAGTAACTTGCCCAGGGCCAGTGACTAGATGAGCCAAATATTCAAAATAGGGGTCTATCTTATTCCAAATCCTATGTTCCTTCAAGTGCATCATGCTGTCTTAAAGCTATGAGCTCCTTTCTCAACATCAGTTGTTAGATTGTAAATCTTCATGCATGAATTTACCAACGATTTCCTATGACCGTCCTATCCAGGGGGCACTGTTCTGGGCCCTGGGGACAGAGCAGTGAACAAAACAAAACCCCTACTCTCATAGAGCTTGCATTCTAATGGGAGGACCTCACAAGATAGCTATAATAGTCCCTGCTCTTTGTCCAGATTGTAGGGCTTCTTTACCGAGCACTCAATGGCCTAAATTATTTAAGAGAAGTATTCTTTTTCCACCACTAAAGGAAAAATTCAATGCAACAGACCCCATCACCTGGATTGTATTGAACACTGTTTTCCTCCTGATGAAATGAAAGCAATAAATGACTAAATTCTTCAGAGTGGAAAGCTGTTATAATTGGCTAATGACCACAAAGCAGGCGTTTTTTGAGTTACACTAAATGCCTGGAGGGAAAGAGCAGAATTCTTCCTCCCACCGCCCATTATGCAGTTGACAAGGTCCTGCTCTGTGCACTGCTCATTAATTTTCCTGTTGGCTTTAAAGATTTACAACAGCGCTGTCGACGCCCATGCGTGAGAAACACAGGGGTCCCCCTGTGCCCAAGCCACGGAGCACTGGCCAACTTGGCTCCCCACAAGCCTACTGGGGGCCCATCCACTAGAGTCATGGTAGCTGGGGAAGATTCACTTGCCTCTATGAGAAATAACAGTGACCATAATAGAAAAAGAAATTCTAGGCATTCTTTCAAGCCGTTGGGAACTTCCAGCACATTCCAGCTACGAAAGAATTTAAGTCCCTCCACTCATGTCCAAGTTCCAGCCATCCCTGTGTGTTTTGTATATTTAATAGACCAAGGCCTAGTAATTAACTCTACAAATTCTCTCCCTGCATTTTTTATCATGAACCGCAAGCTGATTCGATAGGGGAGGTCAATTTGGAATTTGGCGAATTATCCTCAGGCTTTGGGCAGTGACAGATTTCAGAGATTTGAAGATTCTCTACATAAAGCATAGCTATTCCAGACATTTTGCCAATCATCAGGGACCTGAATGTTTTTCCAAAATATTTTATCCCTTAAGCTTTGGAAATCCACATCCATGACTACTTATGTCTGTTGTAAGGAGAAGTCTTCACTCCTTTCGAGGTCCAGAAAGTCAAATATTCGTGTGTCCTTTTCTAGGCACAACTGATCTCCCAAATCACCCTGCTTGAATCTCCCCTGCAAATTACATTCTCACCTGTGATTCTATTTACAAAGACTCACTTCCGGCTTACCTCCTAATTCTGTTGTGCATATTTCTTCCTCTATGAAGGAAGGGAGAAAAAGAAACAGAAAAACAGAAAAAGTCGCTCCAGTTTTTTCCGAGGGAAAAAAAAAAATCTCCCATCATTAAGGAGTGTCCCTGAGCAGCTTCAACTAGTACAAATTTAGGTTACTGATACCAGGAGTCAAAAACACTGACCTTGATAACATGGCAGGGACAATTGTTACACTCAGAAAAGAGAATCCATTTCTTCACTATGCCACAGACTCAGCATGTATTCCCTTCAATACAGAATGCATGTGCCCTCATTCTAATAATGGAGAGGTGGAAGAGGGAGAATACGATTCAAACACTAGCAAATAGAGGTCTAATTCAGGAGATAACACAAATAAGCAATAGTATGTCACACTGGGAGAAGTGTTATTAATGAACTATACAAATTAGTAGTGGTGAGGAAGCCCGGAATGAGAGACTGTGGAAGACATTATAGAGAAGGTGATTTGAACTAGGTCTATCAGCCACTTCTCAGCTTTCAGATTCCACTAGGCAAAGGGTCAGGCTTTCATTGTGGCTTGTAACAACTGGGATGACTCTAATGCCCAGACTCCCCTGAAAGCCAAGTACTCCTGTCACTGAGGCCTGCTTCATATGCATTATCTTCACCACAACTTGACGCTAACCTCTGAGGCAGCTGCTATTATTATTCCCATTTTACTCATGAAAAAGGAAGCTCAAGTAAGAAATTCAGCCATCGGCCATCATTTTACAGGCAGTAAGTGACAGAGCGACACATACAAGCCCAGGTGGAGCCCCAGTCTGAGCTCTTTGTCATCACTATGGCACTGCCTCCTTAACATGTGCCTTCTCAGTCTGCAGAGGAAGCCGACTGCTCTGGCTCTCCCGGCATCTCTCTCTTCCTTCTGGTCCTATGGACCATTTGCCAGAAGGACTCAGGAAGTAAGTCCTGAGACAGTGAACCAGGTGACTCTTCCTACAGCTAGGCATCCACCATCAATAAAAGCTTCAGCATCTCCACTCTCTTCTCCCTACTAAGGTTGAGAAATGATGACTGCACCACAATCTTTGAAAAAAATAAATCACTGAGTGTAGGAAATGATGTCATCACAGCCCCGTTACCTACTAGTATATCCTATTGAACAGGTATGAATGGTACTGTTTGTCTGAAAAGGAAACCAAACATCTGATTGAAAAGGAAACCAAAATAACAATGATGGTGGTTCCACTTCTAGACCACCACCTTAGGAAAGAAAGTGACAATTCGTAGATTGTACAAGCGTTTTGAGGACAGCGATCGCATATGTCTTGTTTTGTTTTTTTTCACATTGTATCCCTTGTGCATAGTACCAGAGTGCCTGGTATATATAATAAATGCTCAAGAAATATTTATCCAATGAATAAATAGGTGATATCCCCAAATTAGAAAAGCATATAAAATAACTCCCTTTTCTTTATTCAATCATTCAACATTTATTGAACAACTGCTGAAAAAAAAAAAAAAAAAAACAAAGCCCCCAGCATAATGGAGTGGTTAAGTACACAGAATCCAGACCATAATTGCCTGGATTCAAATACTGGCTCTTGTCACTTACTAGCTGTGTGACCCTGGGGCGAGCCAACTAACCTTTCTGTATTTCAGTTTCTCAGCATGTGAAATGGGGGAAATAATAGCACCTACCTTACAAAGTTGTTGTGAGGATGAAGTGAATTAATATAGGTGAAGTATTCAGATAGCACCTGCCATGTAATAAGTACTGGGTGTTTGTGATGATGATGATGATGATAATGAACCACATTTTAGGACACAGGAAAAACAACAGTGAAGAAGTCAGACAGTCTCGGTGTGCGTGTAACTTACATTCTAGTAGGAGAAATAAACAGTAAACCTACAAACAAAATTAGTACAATAATTGCAAATAGTTTTAAATGCTATAAAGGAAATAACGCTTCTCTGGTATAGAGAAACCGACACTGGGGGAGAATGTGGCATGCAGAATGTTTACTAAGGAGGGTCCTGGGCGGGAGGGGAAGGAATCAGAAGTGGGCAGAGGGAGGTCACACTGCAAAGCAGGCCCCACGACAGCCTCAGCCCACCCCACGAGGAACGCTGGAGTAGGGCGACCCTTCATGGTTGTCCTGAGCTGGGCTGAGGTGGCCAGACCTTTATATACTGCACTGGATATGGGCCATCCTACAAGGTGCATGGCCTTGCTCTCTGCACGGCAGCAGCTCTTCCAGGGGCTGACAGCTGCAGACTGCCAGCTGCACTCAGAGCTGCAGGGACAGCAGGGCCCCCGATGAGGGGACATGGAGCAGCACAACACAGTATGCATTCCACCCAGCAAATACAATGGCGGGAGGCAGGAAGCGGGGGGTATCACTACCTAAAATAAAGCGGTCATGGAAGGCCTTTCTGAGGAGGTGATATTTAGGCAGATGGCCAAACAGTGAGGAGGCAGCAGACATACAAACAGATGGGAGAAAGCCTTTTTACTGAAGGAAATATCCAGTTCAGTGTCCCCCAGGTCAGACCAAGCTGGGAGTGTTCAAAATGCATGAAGACCAGTCAGGCCTGAAGAGTGGTACAAAGTGAGGTACGAAGAGGCAGGTACAGGGGCCAGAACATGAGAATCTTGCAAGAGTCTAGATAATATCCCAGATAATGATAAGTAGCCATTGGAAGGAAGGGGCAATTTTGCTCTTTTAAAAGATCCCTCTGGCTGATATGTGGGGAGTGGATTCAAGAAGGGACAAAAGTGAAGGCAGAAAGACCAATGAAAAGGTTCTCACGGTTTTTCCAAACAAGAGGCGGTATGTTGATGAAGGCAGAGAGAAGAGTCTGGATTTAAGTGCAGGATCTGTCGGAAACCCCACAGAGCTTGCTAATGGATGGCATGAGGCAGGTGAAGGAAAGGAGAACGGAGAATGACCGAGCTTCTGGGCACGAACACCCAGCAGCACGGACCACAGCCCCGCCTGGGAGGCCAGGTTCGTGATTCCAGGCAGCAGCTCAGACTTGTCCCCAGCCCCTGCTGCTCTCCTTCCCCAGGCCTATCCCTGTCCGTTCTCCCAGAGAGCTCACAAGACACTGGATGTCGCGGAGCTCGGACATGGTGACAGCCCCCAGTTTGCGGGCACAGGCTCTATTCTTCCTTCTCTAGTCCTCGTCCCCTCAGGCCTGATGTCTTAGAGTTCCCACCTGGTGCAAGTGCTGCTCCCACTTCAAGGCCCCCTTGGCCCCTAGTGACTCTTAGCAGGGGAAGGAGAGGAGAAGAAGGTGCGACCAAGCAATGATCCTGAAAAGGAGCCACTCTGACCACTGTGTGGCTCAATCTGCACCGTGTTCCAACGAGATTAAAAGGCAAATACACCACCAAATGTCTCACATAGTGAAATACTACCATTCGTATCACGTAGTAGTTTGGCTTGGAGAATTTTTCCTACATTCTTACACCGGGGCTTCCAACAGATCTCCGGAAAGATGAGATGGTGTTGTTTCTAGACCACAAAGATTACTTAAAATGAGCTATCGTTAAAAATGAGAAGTCATTATTGGATATGTGCTAGGATTGTCCTTGTTGATTTTATAAGGCCATGATTTTTTTTATATATAACACAAACATCTTCAGTTGCTATGCATGGTATTTTCCTGTTGTCTGCTAACCAAATAGTCTTTAGCTGACTAGTCCTAGTGGGGAATGCAGAGAATCATAAAACTGGCAATTAGGGAGTAAATGACATCACAAAAAGACAAGGTGAAAACAAATAATCTGCTATAATCCTGGTTTACACTATTAACAAAAGGATTGAATTTGGCAAAATAGGAGACGTCTAACTTTTCCTGGTCACTACCATTGAGTAAAAATGTGTTTACCTGAACTGAATTGTACTTCCTTTGGCTGTGGTGCTCAATGGGAAATTTCCAGTGACAAATGAACTCTTGGATTCCACCATTCCTGGGTTCTAGCTGTATTTCCTTGCCACAGAATCCTTTTGTGGTCTCTGCCTCTTCCTTCATGCTTTGCTCTGCAAATAAGGCAAAGAGTAACTATGTTATCTATCTGATGACAGAGCCATTCAGAGTGTCCTTGTTCTCATTACATTAGGCATCTTCAGAAAGAGCTTTAACTCCGGGCTCTGCTTCAGATAATTTCACTCCTTGATTTACTTCAGATTTTGTGTGATACCCAAACTGAATGACTCTTGTTTGGTAGGGACCAGTCTCTTCAGTGTGATGCTCCGCGATGCTCCCTTCAGCCGTGGCTCCCACAGGGGCAAAGCTCTCATATACTTTAATATCTTTTGTTGCCTTAAGAGATTTAGATGGATACTTGTCTCATTAGGGAGACCACCTCAGGGATGATGTAGGTGCCTGATCACTACACTGTATACCTGAAGCTGAAGCTGAACAATAATGAATGTCAACTACAATTTTATATATATATATATATATATATATATATATATATATATATATATGTAGTTACAAGAAGCGGAGTACAGCATTAGCAATAGAAACAGTGGAAATGTAATGGCTGTGTGCGATGTCAGAGGGGTAGTAGATGGGGGAGGGGGGTTATCACTGTGTGAGGGATATAAATGATAAATGTTTAACTATTACATTGTTTTGTGCACCTGAAACTAATAAAAAATGTAAAAAAAAGGAGTTCGTTGCACTTCTTGGAGTGACTCTGTAATACCTTTGTCAAAGGGAGCTCATATCAGTTTTACCACTGAGTATCTATATTGCTTGCATCGATCCTATCTCATACCTCTTTCCAAAAAACCCTTTTGAGTGAAACTTGCGTGAGGCCCTAAAAAAATTATAGTAGGGAAGCTAACTAAAGGAACACACAGCAATCACATTCAAAGCTCTCACTTGACTCTGTCATGTGGGTCTTTGAGGCAGGACATGAGCCCACCGACTCTCTTTAGCCTCATATCTTTGAGTATGTTCTTGGCTTTTCCTCCATGACTCCTACCAGCCCCAGATGAAACAGCGACACGTGAGCAAAACTAGCCTTGAGTATTTCTTAGTTTCCCTAACACAGACCCACAACACTGTGGGTTATACTGGTAAAGCAATGGAGTCTGTGACTAGGGCCTGTGTCAGTCAAGTCCCTTCAAATATTTATTGAGCACCTTCTTTATGTTCAGTACTAAGAAGTTCTTGGCAGCAGCTATTATCACTAGTCCCGACAGGTTTCCTTGAAAGTGTGATTACATCACATGCTTTTCACAGCCCTCATTGCCCTCCAGTAGCTATGGTGCAATACTGGCTAACTGTGGAGTGTTGAATGGAGCAAGTCTGGGCCATAGATGAACCAAAGGTAGATATAATACAGCTGACTCCTTCATCCTTTCTCTATCCTCCAAAACCCAGAGAGTAAACAATACCTTTATGTTATGGTCATTATTTTGTACTTCCCTCCTTTGCTTCATTACCTCATATCTGTTGCATAGACTGTAAACACAGACCGAATGCTAAGACAGAGATAAAGGCACCAGGAAACGCAGTTCCATGTGCCGGACCCACCTTTGTGCGTTTGGACTATCGCTATGTTTGTTTAGAATGGCAAGGAAAAGGTGCCACATGGCTCAGTGCTCATTTGCTTCCTGCTCTGTTAGGTATTAAACCCCAGAAACCTGTGCAAGTCTCAGTCTCCCTTACTATATAGCCAACTGACTAGAACACTAACCCCAGCTTAATGCCCAAAGTGTGTTTTCCTCCTCTCTTCATTTTTTTTTTCTTCTCTTCCCAAGATCCTGTGGGCTAAACATCATTTAATAAGCAAGAAGTATATGAGGCAGAGATTTCTCTTCTTTATGGTTCTACGCATAGAAAAAAAAAGTTGTTGATTATCTTAATCTGCACATAACTTGTCGGGCAAAAATATTCCTGTCAAATAACCCTCCCTTAATAAATTCTCTTCGCCATTGTAAACTAAGACATGACCTTCAACCATTAATGCCCAGACAATACAACATTTGTGTGTTATTTAATTAGCTTATTGCTTTTGTTAATGTACATTCCTGTGGTTATACCACTTTCCACTCAAACTTGAAAAAATACGTGGGATTTAAAAAATTTTAACCAATGGTTCATACTTTGCTCCATTTTAAAATGATTTTTTTAAACCTCTTAGTCAGGAGTCTTAATGTTTTGAGGTTATCTCATAACAATGGCTAATTTATTAAGTCCTGGAAAATTGTAACAACAATAAGTCTTTGTAGAAACTTTTGGCATGATAGAGATTTTTGGTTAAAAAAAAAAAACAAAGGTAACAGATCCAGCAGAGACCACTGTCATTTTTGTACCATCTAATCCCCATAATGAAGTGATTTTTATCAAATTGAGTAGTGATCATCTGGCAGCATAAACTACACTGGAAAAGCGAATTAAATAAATCAGAGGGGTTATTCCATGTCATCTACATGCTCAAACAAGAGGGAGAGCACATTGGCTTTAATAAATCCTCAGTTTCCAGCCAAAGGCTTTTCAGAGCTCTTGGCTGCCCGATCTGATGTCTGGAACTATGAAAGCAAAGAAAGTTTTTGGAGCTGAGGGAGGAACTTCTGCTTTACCATAAAAAGAAGATGAACTGGACAACTTGCTCAGTATGCTACATGAGTATCTAATGATATCTAACAATCATCTAATTATCTAATAATTATTATCTCATTTTACATATGAGGAAACTAAGACTAAAAAAGAGTTAAGAAACTTGCTTATAGGTAGGCAGCTAGGAAATGATGGATCTGGAATGCTAACCTTTCCACAATGTTCACATCATAAAACAGGAAGGATATCAGAGGGCACTGTTGGTCATCACCAGTGATTTCAGTTTAGTCCCATAGGCTGCCTAGTCTGGGCATGAGTCATCTGGTGACTCATGACTGTGGTGAGGAGGCCCAGTGTGATTCAGTGATTCAACAAATATTACTGAGAAACTACTATGTGCCAGGCACTGTTCTGGGTGCTGGGGGTACAGCCGTGAATAAATGGACAAAGTCCCTGTCCTCACTGCTCACATTATACTCAGGGAAACAGACAGACAAATATGTACGAAATAACACCATGGAAGTAAGAAGTTGTACAAAGAAAAAGAAAGATGGGTAAAAGAAAAGACAGAATTTTAGTAGGGGTGCTATTCTACTTAAACAGCCAGGGAAATCCTCTCTGATAAGAAGACATTTGAGCAGACTGAAGGAAATGAGGGGAAAGTGAAGGAAGAAAATCATGTGCTATCTGAGGAAAGAGCATTTCAGGCAGAAGGCACACCAAGTGACAGGCCTAAGCAGGATGCTTCATACATTTAAGGAGAAACACTGAGAATGCCAGCCTGGCTGCAGCAGAGTAAGCAAAGGGGAGAGTCGAAAGAGATGAGATGGAAAGGGAGGTGATCATGAAGGGCCCTGTAGATTCTGTAAACACTTTAGATTTCAGTTTAGGTAAGATGGGAGTCTTTGGGAGATTTTCAGTGGAGGAGTGACATGCTCTGGTGTGCTTTAAGAGAATCACTCTTAATTAGCCAGTTGACTTGGCTGCCACCGGACAGCAAGGCCCCAAACTACAAATAGAATGAGAAGTAGGAGCCATGTAAAGAATATAGGGTTTGGAATTAGACAGATCTGTGTCCAAACCTCAGGCACCATCACCTGCTGGCTTTATTAACCTTACATAGTTTTTTGAACCTCAGTTTCCTCTCTGAACCTCAGTTTTCTCAAGTCCCAAAGGAGAATAATATAACCTACTCTACAGAGTTATTAATTAAATGAGATATTTGCAAAGCACCTGAAATACAGCAGTTAGCACTAAAAAAATAACAATAATCAGCCATTGTAGTTATTTAATTTAGTGATTAATTGTTGGGTTATTTTATCATTATTACAAATAATACAGTCAAGACCTGGATTGAACAATATTTCTTCTCTGCTACTAAAATAACAACAATAACAAATCAATAGTGGGAACCATAAAAGATGTGCTCTTTCTCTCTCTTGGAAAAAAACTTTGTATTTTGGGAAATTTCTAAACATATACAAAATTAAAGCAAGAATCTAATGAATCTCCATGTATACAGTGTCAATAATTAGTATTTATCCAATCTTATATAATCTTATTTTTCTGGAATTTTTTTTTTTAATGGAATTTTTTTTTTTTTTTAAGATTTTTTATTGGGAAAGGGGAACAGGACTTTATTGGGGAACAGTGTGTACTTCCAGGCCTTTTTTCCAAGTCAAGTTGTTGTTCTTTCAATCTTAGTTGTGGAGGGTGCTGTTCAGCTTCAAGTTGTTGTCCTTTCAGTCTTAGTTGTGGAGGGCGCAGCTGAGCTCCAGGTCCAGTTGCCCGTTGCTAGTTGCAGGGGGCGCAGCCCACCATCCCTTGCGGGAGTTGAACCGGCAACCTTGTGGTTGAGAGGATGTGCTCCAACCAACTGAGCCATCCAGGAGTTCAGTGGCAGCTCAGCTCAAGGTGCTGTGTTCAATCTTAGCTGCAGGGTGAGGAGCCCACCATCCCTTGCAGGACTCAAGGGATTGAACTGGCAACCTTGTGGCTGAGAGCCCACTGGCCCATGTGGGAATCAAACCGGCAGCCTTCGGGGTTAGGAGCATGGAGCTCTAACCGCCAGTGGGCCGGCCCCTTCTGGAATGTTTAAAGCAAACCCCAAAAATATTATCATTTCAACTATAAATACTTCAATTTGTGTCCCTAACAAAAAACTTTTTTTAAGCATAACTTCAATATAATGATCATATATAACAAAACTAACAATCATTTCTTAATATCATCTAGTGCCCAATTAATAGCCAAATTCCCCAGCTGTCTCAAAAGTATCTTTTTACAATTGTCTTGCTTCAAATCAGGATCTAAACCAGGCTGGTATGGCCTTCAAGTCTCCTGTTATCTGTGACAGTTTCTCCCCCTACACCCCCCACCACGATTTCTATTTTTGAAGAAATTGTCATTTGAAGAATATGCTCCATTAATGGCAGGTTAGTAATGCTGCCTCCATGTGCAAAGAACCAACATATTGTACTGTAGACACACTCCAAGTGCTTTCAGAGAGGAGTGAGAGGAATATTTTCTGCTTCCAAGAGAGGAGATTAACACTATCAATTCTTGTAGAGGAAATGCCACTTAATATGGTGAAGAGATGGCCAAGAGCAGACTTAGACTCTTTTAACATGGATATAAAGGACTGTCATGGGAACAGACCATATTATTGGAAGGTTTCCTTCCAGGCCTAGCATTCTCTGGAACCCATCATTAGATATGTATTTGGATGATCACCAAGGGATAATGACCAGCAGAATTTCTTGTCTTCTGTTAAAGAGCAATCAGAAATTTTTCCTTGATGGTAAGAAATGACAAGAGTATTTCCTGTTCTAGTGAAAACCGGACAGATCAGTTATTGCTATGGAAGGCCTATATTGCCCTTAGAATTGATGGCCCAGTTGGGTTGGTTTAGCTAAATTCAACTCTGGTGTCATAGAGAGAGCTGGTTGACTTTCTCAGTTCTTTCAGGTAATACTTTAGAACAAGACCCAAAAGAAATAAAGGGATACTGATAAATTCTGATTGAGCAGAAGTTTTCTTTTTTTTTTTTTTTGAGATGAGAGAAAAGAAAACTGGATAAAGGTGGTCCCTGTTGATTCCACATCCTGGTATGAGGAGGATCACTCGTGGAAATAACTACTGAGGTGCTACACTTTCAAGATCTTGTCCAAGAATTCACTTCTAGAAGCAAGTCTAAACTTAAATTGAGATATTGGTTCCCATATACTTTATTTAACCATCAAGTACAAAACACCTTTACAGATCTTAATAGAAGGCCAAAATTAGAAATGAAGTATTTTTAGTTATTGCAAATTATCTTGGTCTTAGGGATCCTTTTGAAATGTCCATGTGAGTCAACATGGGGTGGGAGGTGGAAAAAGAAAGCATGGTCTCCCACTCACAGCTAATTCAGGCGTTGGTAATCAGGGAAACACAGGAGGCAGCCAAGTATGGACTGGCAGCTCCAACAAGCTTGTTTTGTTATTTTGTCTTTCACTCAATACTCAACCTTCCTTCGGCCTTCATTAGAATGTGACATAGTACTAAGCCCACTGTGTTCTGAGCATAATAATTCTTCATCAAAACGTGAAGCCAGGAGTCTGGTTGAACACTGACATTCACTTTTAATTAAGATGGATAATTCAGAAAGACATTTTGGCAAATCAATCACAGAAGGAAACCAGTTGTCTAAGGGACACTAAGGCAGAGTGATGGAGAGAAAAGGGTGACGGGAGAAAAATATAGAAGAAGAAGAAAGAACGTTTTTATTTTTTAGTTTCACTATCCCAAATATCTGATAAAAAGAAAAGTAGAAGAAAGGGAGGAAAATGAAGGACAAGAAATTATAGCGACAGTTTTGGGTTCAAAGATGTTTTTAAAAGTTGGGACACTTAGGATTGTGAGGTAAAACTTCAAGTCTCCTCCACGCTGGGCTGGCTGTGGGGAAGAGTGGCAGAGAGCCAGGGTGACACAGCATGTGCGTCATCAGTACAAATGCCAAGAGGAGTAAGTGAAGCTCTGTCTTGGGTAAGGCCTCCCCTGCATGTGCAAAGGCCTGAGCTGTCCCACTGGGCCTTGGTCTTTGGGGCATGGAGAACATATGCCCAGCCCATTCAACCTACATATACTTTTTATATTACTGTCTATGTCCTTTAAGTCCCCAAATTGATAGAAAGCAGCAACATTTTTAAACTTCTCGATTTTAAATTTCAATAGGAGGAATTTGGGTTATATTTGACCAAGACTCTATAATAAGTTGCCTTAAAAACAAACACACAAACAGAAAAGAAAACCTGGCAACTGATAAGGTCTGTTCCTTGGAAGAAGGCATAATGTTTTGATTCTGTTTCTTCAAACTAGAATCAATAAGACTAACGGGAAAATACAGGGAGACAGATTTCAACTCAAGACAAGCAAGAACATTTTAACACCTTTATCAGCCAATCATGAAACATAAAGAGATGTCAGCCCCTTGAAGAGATGAGCTGCAAGATGCTGGACATAGTCAAGATTAGATGGCTTCACCCAGGAAAACTGAATATGAGTGGTTTCCAACCTTTGTAGGTATGAGGACCCCTTTTAGGTTTAGTTAGAACTCCCCTAAGTTAGCATTTGTGCTCTTAGTATTATATTAAGAAACCATGATAACTAATGCCACAGAACTGTCCACTTAAAAATGGTTAAAATGGGGGGCCGGCCCGGTGGCTCAGGCGGTTAGAGCTCCGTGCTCCTAACTCCGAAGGCTGCTGGTTCGATTCCCACATGGGCCAGTGGGCTCTCAACCACAAGTTTGCCAGTTCAATTCTTCAACTCCCGCAAGGGATGGTGGGCAGCGCCCCCTGCAACTAGCAACGGCAACTGGAGCTGAGCTGCGCCCTCCACAATTAAGACTGAAAGAACAACAACTTGAAGCTGAACAGCACCCTCCACAACTAAGATTGAAAGGACAACAACTTGACTTGGAGAAAAAGTCCTGGAAGTGCACACTGTTCCCCAATAAAGTCCTGTTCCCCTGCCCCAATAAAATCTTAAAAAAAAAAAAAGGTTAAAATGGTAAAGTTTATGTTATAAATAGTTTACCACAATAAAAAAAGAAATCATGATGACAAAAATATCAATTTAGTAATGCTTTTTAAATAAATTTATATTTTATTTATTATAACAGCACTTACATATGTTAGGAAAACCATATTCATTATTTCCTTTATCATTTATTTACAAAATGCCTAATGTGATCCAGCAATGAGGCAGACACTGAAGATACAAACATGAGTAAAAACCAATATGGTACCCGACCATCAAACAAATACATATGCAAGACTTGTTATGCATTGATCTACAAACAATGCTGGTTCACACGTTGATTGGAGAACCCTGTCTCTCACTGTCCAGTTTCTTAGGAGCCCTCAGCCCACAAGTTAAGCACTACTAGTATAAAGCAATCTCCTTCTTTGACCATCATAAACAAAAACACAGGTCAGGAATAATACTCAGCTACAGGTAATGTGATAAGGTGTGAAAAGTTCATCCAATGCTGACTTGGTCACAAGAACACGGTTTTAGGATCTTTTCCATAGTAACCCAATATGCCCTTGACTGGAATATGAAGGTGATTGATACATGTTAATTTGCCATTCTAGGTTTGGACTTTTGCTCCTGTTGTACAAAAAGGGGGTGGGGGAAAGCACACTTTTTACAGTTCTTAGGAAGGATTATTTATGGGCATCCAAACTAGGACTATGAACTACTAGTTTAAAATAAAGAGGCTTTGCTTTAATATCACATTCAATTTTGGTGTTGTAAAAGAATAGTCAGATAGTTAACAATTTACCTGATATCTTGGGTGCCTGCCAAGATACTTGCTGATTTCATTCTAAAACGTGTCCTGCCAGAGACTACAAATGAGAAGGATTCTTCAGTTTTGCATCTGTATTTGATATATGTCCTTTTAGGAAAGGAGTCAGGGGAAAATGAGGGTCTTTTATATTCAGGTATACTATTTGACAACAGAGAGCCTCTGAATAATCAGATTTTTTTCTTCTTTTCTACTTGGCCCCCAACTGAGCAGATTGCAATCCTTTCCTACCTGGAGCGCTGCAGGGGGTGTGACAAGTGTACACATTACTGGACATTTGCATTTAAAGAATTAATAAAAATTCCTCATCTGCCTGTAAGCCCCATGAAGTTTATAACCTTGATGCTTTATAACCCCCTACATTGGTTTCTCTCCTGGTACGGCCAAACAATCCAACATAAATCTGTATTTTAAAGAATGCAATTAGTTATGTGCTACTGGACCGCATACTGAAACTATGCAGTTCCCTGGCCACAGAATTTCACAAAAGGGAAATAAATAACACAGGACAATGAAAAGCATTCCCTGGGCTATATTAACCTTTAGATCACCCATGTTAACGACAGCTATTGCAGGTGAACAGTTTTTACTTCAAGCAAACAATCTATTGAGGACAAAAGGTCAAAACTGCCTTTCTTTGGGGTTGACATACATTTGCCTGGAAATTGACATTATTGGTGCTTCCTGGGGGTGATTTTCAAGGTTAAGTTTGCAACTCTACCGTAAGGTTCTCTGTGATCTTTCCCTACAGCAGAAGCTGAGCCAGGTCTGCCTTCTCTGGTTCTATGCCCTAGTTGGAGCAACACAGAAAGAGGTAATTAGGGCTGTTGCCAAAACCATCAGACCCTTGAGAATGGCTCTTGTCAGGGGAAAGTGATGGGCTCTACCATCAACACCCTGCATTGTAGGGGGAACATCCAGAAGGGGATATCTGTGGAAAATTCAAGAATGTTTCCTGAGTCCAGGGGGAGAGAGGGAACCTTGCCCTGAACCTGACATTGAAGAAGACAGAAAGTGCGAGACACCGATTAGAACTCCACAGGCCTGCTGCCCCTCCTGGGTAACCCTTAAAAAGGAATTTCTTGAAAGATAAAAGGAATCCCAAACCAGTGAGGCCACTGAGGATTTTGGTAGAGACTCAAGCGCCCTCTAGAGGTGATGCTGAGGTTTCCAGTTACAGTGCTGCTTGAGGATGCTTGGGGAGATTGGGGGTAGGAGGGCTTACCAAACTCTAAAACTGAGAAAGACCCCAGACCACCAGCACCACTGGGAGCTACCAAGGAAGCCCTGGTTGACAAGAATGGTTCCAAGAGCAGTCGTGGCAAGCCCTGCCTTCCCTTCTTCTTTGTCACCCTTGAGGGAAACTGAAGTCTGTCTTTACTGGCAACTTAATAGCTACGGGTAGAGTGGAAAGGGAGAAAAGATGGTCTTTCCTTCTTTTGGAAACCACTCTGTGCTCTTGAGCCCTTTTATCCTAAATTGTCTGGATCCTTGACTCTAAAACTATTTCTTCTGATTTATTCGCCTGAAAAAGCTTTGGAGACTTCAACTTTGCCACCTCTCCAGAAACCTGACTGAGGCTGCTACCTCGCATGAGGTCCCAAATGGGACAGCCATTCTACTAAGCGTAGCCTTTTTCAGCTTGGTCCCCACCACTGCTCCCACTGCTCTGGCCTTGGGGTACAGCACCTCCCTCCCCTTTGCCACACCTTTTAAAGCATTCAAGAGGCCCTTCTGATAATGCTTCACAACAGACTACCACCTACAACGAGACTTTAACAAAGGGTCCAAAGTAACCAACTAGAAGGCATCCTAAGATTATCTCCTAAAACGTGAATTAAGTGCATTAGAATTATGTGGAGTGTTCGTCATAAACAAGATTAAAGGTCCCCCTTAACACTTAGAATTTCTGGAAGTGGGTCTCAGATACCTGCATATGTGACAAGCTCCCCAGGAGATCTATTTGCACAGTAATATTTGAATCACTGGCCTGGAAAGCGATTTGCAACTGCTGTAAGATGAGACTCCTAAGAGCCTCCAGGACAAGGAACCAACACTGGGGACCCTAGGGCAACTCCATGCCTAGATTCCAACCTGCATTCATGTGCCAAGCGTTGGATTGCCCCCACCACTGGTAGTGTATGGCATGTCCATAAAGCAAAGCCCAGACAAAATGCCAAAAGGTCCAGCGAGACAAAAGAATTCTCCTCTCATTCTCAGTCTAAGACTCATACTAGTCCTGCCTTGTTCCCAGTCATAGGAACTGCTTCTGAGATGACTAACAGGGAAATTCCCACTATCATTATGGAAACCACCACCCCCAATCCACAAAGGTATGATCTTGCTCCGAGAGTCTCAAGGACAATCACTTCAATCCATGTCCAAAAGCCTGGGTCATTCCTTTCCCAAATAACAACCACGGCTCAGGCATTAACTGTCCAAGTTGCGCTTCACCAAGTCCAATCCAGTTCTCATAGTCTTTCCTCTCTTTATACATCTTTCCTTGTAAGATAATGTCTATACCCCTTTCCTACAGTTCTCTTGGTCCTGGCTTAGACTATGTGGTGAATCTGCTTAACTAGAACACAACAGATCTCCCCAAGAAAAACCAAGAAGTAGCAGACAGAAAAGTCTTGATCTACGCCTGGAAAAGAGGCATTGCAAATCTTTGATTCTAAAACGCCATCAATTGTCAAGCCATAAATATAATGCAGTTTTATTCAAAAAAAGAATATATTAAATGTACACAGAAATGTTTTACTAATCAACAACAGCATATAATTATCCATACAATTATATTATATTTTCTTATGCAGTATTACACTCAAAGTTTGAGTCTTTTCCTGTTCTTTAACTTCCAAATCATGGTACGTGGCATCAAACAGCGACCTTCGTTCAGCATAACACTTGCTGACCCTCTTTACCACTTCTAGGATTAACAGGATAATTTCAAAGCATATTAATTAAAGAAGACCAGGATATATTCTACACTCTGCATTTGTTTTTATTTTCTTAGTTGAATTATATATGACTGGAAGTCGGACAGTTTTCCTTGAGTATTACCCAGGAAATTTTGGCATGTTTTTAGTGCCTGGGTCTTTCATGATGTGTGAATCAGTCATATCACTCTCTCCTGTGTTTAGCAATTTCCACTGCTTTTCATTGCATTGCCAGGCCCACAACACATAACCCTTTTTATGTGTCACAGTGACAAAAGCAAATAAAGTATTTGTGGGTGGCTTCCCTTCTTGGAACCTGTAAAGCATGTGGGCTCTGCTAATGAAGAAAATAGGGACAGCAAGCTAGTCTTAGAATAACAAATTTTTGTTCCCTCATAAAAAAAAAGAAATTATATCCCATAGATCTATTGTCATGCCCTTTTGAATGCACAGTGACTTTTCTTTTCAGTGCTACATTAAGGTATAATCTTTTTGAAGTTATTTTAAGTGAAACTAAGGGACCCAAATCTAAATTTAAATGTTTATGGTATTATGCAAATAACTCAACTAAAGTGACAATAGATGATAGAAATTTCTATACCGGGCTAACTTTCCATGTACATATAAAATGGTAACTATGTAAAAATTTCTTTTGATGCATAGCTCTGATGGCCAGTTGGTAATTTCAGAATCCTTAAAATGTAAAAGGGGAAGAAAAACCCTGCAAAGATAAAACTCTACTTGCACTATAAAGGAGCTAGGAGCTATTTTTTAACATACAGAACAAGGATCAGTAGTTTTATATCTAGAAAAAACAACTCACACCAAAATCACTTCCAGAAAGTTTAAAGATTTAAATATGAAAAGCAAAACTTCAACTTATAAAAAATATAGGATTTAGAAGAATGATCAATAAGCATCTGAAGAGATATTCAACCTCACTAGCAATCAGAGAAATGTAAATTTAAACACTGAATGAGATAGCATCAGATTGATATAAATTAAGAAGTCTGAAAATACCCAGTGTTATTGAAAAAATAGGAACTCTAGTGCACTATAATTTGTACAATGAGCAATTTGGCGGTATCTAATTAAGTTAAAGGTACATCCCACTTTTAAAGCTCTCATATGTCCATAAGGAAACATATCAAGTAAAACTCTAAACATCAACCAACAAAAAAATAGATAAACTATGGTATATTAAACAAGGGAACACTATGCAGCACTTGAAGTGAATGTGTTAGAGCTTATCTATCAACATGGATAAATCTTTTACGTTAAGCAAAAGAGAAAAGCAATTTACAGACTATAGGTACAGTATACCACTTATATAAAGTTTAAAATTGTGCAAACAAGCCTACCTATTGTTTATGGATGCATAATTCATATAATAAAAGAATACAAAACAGGCAAAATAAAGCAAAACAAAAACAAACAACCAGGCATGGGAATGATAAACACCAAACTCAGGATAGTGGTTATCACAGGAGAGGGACCGAGTAGGGTACACAGGGTATTTCAACTATATCTTACTCTTTGGTACTCTTATTTCAAAAGAAGAAACAAAAAGTTCTAAAAGATATATGGTAAGATGCCAATATTTTTTAAAGCTGGGCAGTGGGTACATATTATTCGTCATATTATTTTCTAAACTTTATATGCTTAAAATATTTTATAATTTTATAAAGGGGAAAGACTGTAAGATAGTAAAACAGAACTTGAAGACAACTCATGTATAATTGATAATGTTAGCTTTGTCTTTCACTGTAGATGAGACTTACTCCAAGTAGATAAATGCAAGTAAGTCAAAAGTTCCCTGTGATGTAGTATTTTAAAGCATCAGCATAATTCATTAGGTATTTCGAGCATATTGATCATTTCAACCGAGTTCAGTGATAAAGGAAAGTAATTTTCCATTATTTTCATTTAACAACAAAGCTTAAAATTGAGAACTAGTAAAAGAAAACTTCATATTAGTTTTTCTTTAGGAGTACTCTTCTCACTTTGAAAGCACTAGTCCTTTCATAGCTTTGAAGATTTAGGAGAGATAATTTTTTAAATGATGCTTTTAGTGACTTGAAAGAAATAGAGTTCCAAACGGTGAAAATGCTGCCTTTTTTTTCAGTGACAGATTAAATCCTTCAATTGTTCGAGGCAGGGTGTTGTAGGAAAAGACCACAAAGTCAGAAACCAAGAAACTGAATTTTTGGGGCGGCCTGGTGGCTCAGGCGGTTAGAGCTCCGTGCTCCTAATTCCTAAGGCTGCCAGTTCGATTCCCACATGGGCCAGGGGGCTCTCAACCACAAGGTTGCCAGTTCAACTCCTCGAGTCCCATAAGGGATGGTGGGCAGCGCCCCCTGCAACTAAGATTGAACACGGCACCTTGAGCTGAGCTGCCACTGAACTCCTGGATGGCTCAGTTGGTTGGAGTGCGTCCTCTCAACCACAAGGTTGCCGGTTCAACTCCTGCAAGGGATGGTGGGCAGCGCCCCCTGCAACTAGCAATGGCAACTGGACCTGGAGCTGAGCTGCACCCTCCACAATTAAGACCGAAAGGCGAAATAAGTCAGACAGAAAAAGCAGAGAACCATGTGATTTCACTGATATGTGGTATATAAACCAAAAACAACAAAAGAACAAGACAAACAAATGAGAAACAGAAACTTATAGACACAGACAATAGTTTAGGGGTTACCAGAGGGTAATGGGGGGTGGGAAGTGGGAGATGAGGGTAAGGGGGATCAAATATATGGTGATGGAAGGAGAATTGACTCTGGGTGGTGAACACACAATGGGATTTATAGATGATGTAATACAGAATTGTACACCTGAAATCTATGTAATTTTACTAACAATTGTCACCCCAATAAATTAAAAAACACACAAAAAGACTGAAAGGACAACAACTTGAAGCTGAACGGCACCCTCCACGTCTAAGATTGAAAGGACAACAACTTGACTTGGAAAAAAAGGCCTGGAAGTACACACTGTTCCCCAGTAAAGTCCTGTTCCCCTTCCCCAATAAAATCTTAAAAAAGAAAAGAAAGAAATTGAATTTTAATTTTGGCTTTGCTACTAACTATACATAGAGAAAAGTATAGTCTCATGATCAATAACATCTGGACACTGGATTAGTTAATCTCTAAATTTCCTCCCAGTTTGACTATGAATGTGTTCATTTATCTTTAACAATGAAGTATATAGTAAGATGGTGGTCAGTGAAAATAAAAAGTAAAACGTAACCTCTAAAAGAAAGGCAAACATTTTAGAACTCCCAACCAGTGGCCTAATAGTCTAAATCTGGAGTACAGTTTATTTAGACACCAGATGGTCAACTGGATCATGGAGGTATTTCTAACTTAATATTATCTAAATGAGCTTCTTAGGGCTCGGGAAAAATTGAAGTAATTGAGAACTAAAACTATTAAGAGGAGGATACTATAATCAGTGGTTCCCAGACTTCTTATGAATCAGAATTATCCGTGTGTCTTGTAGCAAACACAGCTGCTTTGGATCCCGTGTAAAAATTCTGATTCAGAAAGTCTGAAGTGAGACCCAGCTATGGTATTCATAAGCCCCATAGATGATTTTAACGTACAAACTTTTAAGATCCAGACCAGCAGATTTAATGGTCATTTTACTTGGTTATTAATTATGGAATTGAAACCACATGGTTACAATGGGTTAATAAAGCATTTACCTCCTCATCTAAAACAAAAACTGGTGCAATGATGATAATAGTTAATATTTATTAAGCGTATACTATGAATCAAATATCATGCTACATGCTCTACACTTATAATCCCTTTAAAAGCTCAAAACCACCCCCAGGAGATGGTGGTGGTATTATTATTATTATTACTATTATTTTACCATCAGCTAGTCCAATGTAACACAGTTAATGAGTGGAAATGCCAGGATTCCAACTCAGGCAAATCAACTTGAGAGCCCATACCATTAACCACTATCTTACGCGGCCTCTATAAATGGTACAGTTAACAAAAGCTATTCATAACAATAGCTTTCATTTTATAGCGCACTTACTATGTGCTGAACTCTGTTACGTACATGCATTGTCTTACTTAATCCTCGAAGCATTCCTGCAAGTTAAGCATTTCTATCCCTGTTTAGAGACGGGAAAACTGGGACTGAGAGATGGGCTAACATAGCCATGAGGTGGCAGAACTGAAAGTTTAGGTCAGATCTGCTGACTCCTAAACCTATTCTCTTTTGACTACCTCATGCTGCCTCTTGAGCTATCAGTGGTCAGAACCCAAATTCCTGTCCAGGTTTCCTCCTTTCCTGGCATTTTACCCTTGTCCTGTGTGGATTAGTCATTTTCTAAGATACCAGTGACTCTAGAAGTGTCCATTATATCTGCTTCTAAAAGCCAAACATTCTTTTTGGATACCTGCCTTTTAAGGGTAAATTTCCATTTTCCCAGCCCTCTACAGCAGTGGTTCCCAAGTTTTGTTTTGACTTTTCAACTTAATCAGTAACACATTTTGAGCACAAGTCCTACTATACAAATATTTACAAATTATATCATATAATATGTCCTCATATATCAAATATCTCACGAAAAAAAGTATACCTCTTTTAAAATGAGATTTTCAAAAGATAAATGTATAAATATTTCTAATATTTTCTTTCAGCATCCCTGCTTTGGGGACAATCTCTAAGAAACTCTCACGAGGCCCAATGGCCAGAGTCAGCGATCTCAAAATGTAAAAATGATAAATCTTCAAGACAGCAGCTCCTAACCTGGCTGAGCTGAAAACTTTTTTAAAAAGATAGAATCTCAAGCCCCACTCCCAAAGATTCTGACTTAGAACAGGTTAATGCCCCAGGTGTGGTTGGTGCTATGGAAACCATTGCTCTAAGAGACCCAACCCTGGCCAAAGGCCCACAGAGCCAGTAACCACAGTGATCACAGCTGTTTGGTACTAACATTACGGCCTCGCCTTGACGGGGCTCGTCCCTGACCATCTCGTCTCCCTGATACACTCTGGCTCACAGATTCCAATTATGTTTCTGATCTCCACTCTGTTTTGGGAGGAGGTATCATTTATCCCTACTCTTTGGTTTCAGATGGAAGAGAATACAGTCTCTAAAGGATTTTATGTCTAGGAAGACTGTCCCAGGGAACAACAGACAACTTCCTCAGGGGGCTGATCTGCTACCCCCTTCTTCCCCTGGTAGCAGTGCAAACACAAAATAGCTCTAAGAGCGTCTCACTGGGCTCAGTGCAGAAAAGTCTTAAATTATTTCTTGTCCACTACCTTTGGGTCACATTTACACTGAAAACACCACCACCTCTGAAATAAATATTTTTAATAATTAGTTTGATTTGCACAGCTACGTGTGTGTACTGTAAATGACTGAGAATACAACTGTGCAATCCGTTTCCAGGGCCACGTCTTAATGACAAAACTGTATCCACACTGGAGAATAGTTTATCAAATGTTTGCTTAAGCCATTGTGTTTTGACATATCAAGAAGAGATTTTCACTAAGCCAGATGATTAACATTCATTAAAATAGATTAAAGTATTTACTCTGGTTTTCTGACCCACTCTGACCAGCCTCACCATTTACTTAAGTCCTTCTTGCTTGATTTGGTATTAATTTCTAATTTGTCTTTGGTCACCAGTCTTTGTTTCTACCTCCACCCTCAAAAAAACACCTGTCCAAATGACAGCAGTGATAATATCAGGCCTATAGCTGCACATGGATTGCTGTGAAGGGAGCAATGGGGCACTCATGGCAGGAGGGGACTCCAAGCCTTTTTGTTCACTAAACACATTTGCAGTGCTTACAGAATCACATACACATAGCCACTGGTAAAGTTTCATTTGTTGGACAAACCAAAACTACTTTCCTCATTTAAAAAAAAAAAAAAAAAGATTATTTTCTTAGCAAATTCATTTTTCACATATAGAAACTACAAGAAACTAGACTTGAAAATAACAAGTTTTTAAATTATTTTATCCATTAAAACGGAGGCGACTAATAACTTTGGACTCATTAATCTTAAATTTAGGAATTTGTCTTAAGGAAATAATAAAGATACATATAAAGATTTATGTTCAATGGTATTCTGCTGAATGTGACTATAAAAATTGAGCCCACTCTAAATGTCCAATAATAGGAATTTTGTTTAAAAAATTGTGGTATGTCCATTTGGTTAAGCTTTAAAATCATGTTACCAAATAATATTTAAAGAAATAGCAAAATGTATAAAATATCATGTGGTGAGAGGAAAAGCAGATAGTAAAACACGGTTGGATTTCTACAGATTTTGATATCAATTCTGTAAAAGAGAAAATGCTTGTGTGAATTTCTTTTAAAAGACTGGAAAGATATATGAGTATGACAAAATATTGGTAATTATTTCTGATAACACTTCAGGTGAAATTTTTCCAAATTGTCTACAATAAGCATTTTTGTAGATACAGATACACATGTATATATTGGTTTATTGAAACACTAAAAAATGATTTTATTATGAAAGTATGCTTTGGTCCCCAAATTACTTTAATTTGAAAATCAATATAAACCTCCCTTTCAACATTTTATTATGGAGACTACTCAGTGTGTACATATTATTCACATTACTAACTTAATTATCATAAAATGTTTATTTAAGCCTTATTCATTTGCATAGACACATAAATAATATTGCTATGTTGTTTTTATCCCATCTGCTTTTCTTATTATTTGAGTATACGTGAAAATAATAAAGAGAAAAATATTAGCTGACATCCAGTACTAAAGAATAATAATAATGAGTATTCAAATGGGCCTGCTAATAATAATATTGTTTCTTCTGTTGGAAAAGACAAATTTTAAGACAGTTAATTATAATCAATATATAACTTTTGCTATGCAATGATTCAACTCAGGTTTCCCATAATCCTATATTATCTATCTTTATATTAAAGAGTGTCAGCTTATATAATTCTTTGGGCTATAAATTACCAACTCTAAAAACGATCAAAAGGGGAGTTATAACAGCTTATTTCTTATAACTCCTCAAGGTTCTAAGACTTTTATAAACATCAAAGAAGGAATAGAAGTGTTCACACATATTTTAAAGTGTTGACTTTTGGAATTCTTAATAGCTCATCTCTTCATGGAGTTTATGCCATTGAAAACATAAATCACAGCAGAAAAGCACCATCCATCTAATTATTCCAATGAGGATGAGGCAGAGAAAGGGAGGGGAGAGCTTCCACCCAGCAACCCAGCTTTAAACCTTCATGTGTTGTTGGGACATAACAGTACTACCAGTCTTAACATACCCACAAAACAGTATTCCTCTGACAAGTTATTGAAAAGATGAGTGGCAGATATTGGAGAAAGGCTGTGAGTGTGAAGGCCGAGTTTAGTTGGTTTAGTGTGGATCTTTAAATTGGGCTATCAAATAATAATATTTTTCTCCAACTGTGCAACGTAGGACAAAAAGGGCAGGGAAGCTTAAAAGAGCTATTCACAGGAACAAAATCTGAGCTGAGTCAACTGTTTACACATTGCAAATATATTTCATCCTCTTTAACACACCACCACCGCTGGTGGTGATGGCTGCCAAGCTCCAGACTCTCTCAAGTTTAAGGACCCTTAACTTGGGGCTTTAAAACGTCCCCAAATGCACTCTTCTTCTAGGTGAAAAGAAAGCACCTGGATTTTGGATTAGCCCTTCTCATAAATCTGCTACTGTATAAAATCCCAACTTGGAATTTCTTCCTTCTACTTATACAGATGGTATCGTAACTGGAAAGTCTTCCCCCAGATAAAAAGCAAACATGGTTCAAGGTTGAGACCTTATTAGCATTTCCAAAGAGCTGTGAAAAGCCTCTATTCTCGCTCCTCTGCCAAGTAAATTTTTTTTTGCTAAGCTTTGGCACTGTTCCTCTGTTGTCATGGTGGGGCATTATTGTCACAGCTGTCTCAGGAGGTGCTGCCTTGAATATCTTTAGAAAATAACACACAAATAAGGAACATGACATTCCCTATATCAAAAGAGCTTTTATAAGGCAATTATACCTACTACTACAAAACTTCAAACTGGTCATATAAACATCACTTGGCACTTTTAAAACCATGGAGCCAAAGATGAAATTAGGTAAATGAATGAAGGTCTTTACTACAGAGATAAGAACATGAAGAGAGTACATGCAGATGTCTTCACTGAAGCAAGTAAAACAGAGAAAAGAATACTTTGAAGATCAACTTTTTAACATGAACAATTGATGCAGACTTTCTCAAAAGTAATCATAATCTATTCCCTTCAATTGCCTGCTTCATTTAGTAAATTTTCTTTTTCAAAATGACCAGTCATTTTGTTTTGATTATCTTGTTCTTCAGAAAACAGTAGGCTGTCAGCAATATGAAAGGAAGTATTTCACTATTCTCAATTTCCTACTGATTATGAATAAAAAGGTGGTTAAGGAAGTTGATAATAGTACATATGATGATGCCTCGAATGATGGGTAAAATGTGCATATGTGGTGCAACCTATTGGAATTTCCTTTACAAGTGTGCTGCCTTTGAGATACTTATGCTTTACCTGCAACTAGCATACATTTAATGAAATGTTATTCATTATAGTATCCTTACTCCTAAATAAGTGGCTCGGAGGTCATTTGACATCTCCTAACCACTTTCACCATGATTTCTGGTTAAAAACACTTTATCTTTAGTTGTTACTTCTCACTGGCATCTTCAAAACCAAGGGAAATGAGAGCATTTTCAACACCATCAGACTTACCACGGGATTTTGAGAAAGTTACTTTCCCAATCATTGCTCCTTTTTCTAGAAATAGATTATTGATTAAACTAATGATGTTTCCAGTGGATCATGATCATCATAAATATTTAGGGATTTGTCACAGTAACATAAGTTGCATTAAAATATTGGCTGGTTTGAACACCTTAACAGAATCCAACATAGCAGTCACTTAAAAAAGAATGAAAAATTGTTTCTTCTTCATATAAGTCTGAGCTGGTAGATGAAGTGGAGTGTAGGGTGGCTTTCTTCCATGAGGTCATCCAAGGACCCAAATTTCACATGTGTCATTGTTCCACTAGGGCAGGGGTAAATAAACTATAGTCAATAGGCAGGTCACCCGCTTTTGTAAATAAAGTTTTATTGGCACACAGCCATACCCAATTGTATAAGTAATGGGTATGGCTGCTTTTGAACTATGACGTCACAACTGAGTAGTGTGACAGAGACTCTATGTCCTGCAAGTCAAAGTATTTCGTATGAGGCCCTTTAAGAAAATTTGCCAAATGAAGCTCTCAACTGCACAGTCAAAGCTAGTTCATCACCACAGTACCATTTGTGTGAAAGGATAAAAAGGGGAGTGGAGATAGCTTCTTAAAGCCACCAATCATCACCTTTTACATCCTATTAGCTAGAGCTTGTCATATGGCCCAGCAGGCTGCTGAAAAATATTGTTTCTAGCTTGATAGCCATGTGCCCAATTAAAAATTGAACTAGTGTATATTTGAAGGTTCTATTAATAAAAGTAAGATTGAAAGAATGGATATCAGAGGCCAATTACAGAGGCTTTTCTGCAGACCACCTCTCCGGCTGCTCAAACATTGATACATACCCTTCCAATACATAAAAACACATTCACCTCCTTCCCCAGGGAACCAATACAACATCCCACCCAGTTATCACCCATCCCAGAGTCCGAGATCTCTGAGTGCTGGGTAGTCCTCTCTATCAAGTTTGGATGTGGCTCCTTTTGGAGCAGTGACTCATGAACTAAGACATCCAAAATGCAGTGGTGTGGCAAAGACAGGATTACCACAGTAAAAACTCCAAGTCAGAAAAGGGAAGAATGGGAAATATGTAGTAGTCACTCGTCCACAATAACTGTCAAATTCTAATGAACAGGAACTGCAAAGGTCCCCTGCCCTGACAGACAGCAAGCAAGTCCCCTGCTTGGCCCATCTGATCACCCCTGATTCTGCTCTCTGGGAGATTCTTTCATGCCCATTATCTTCTGTAGCCACATCTGAAATCAGTAATGGAGACTATGCCCTTTTTGGAAATTCGAGATTTTCTCAGCCTGTTTCCTGCTGGTGTAGGCTCGGAAGCCCCAAGGGTTATACTGGAGGTTGAAAAATCGTAGGTTTATGGTTTCTTGCAGACATTTAATAGTTTCTGTGAGTGGTGCCCCAGAATTGTATAGTACATACCCTACAAAATTGTGTGTGATGACCCTAATCCCAACGGAGGTCAGATTCCAGGGGACCAAGGAGACTCACTTAGAAGCCTCATAAGATACTCACTGGGAAGGCAGAAGGAGTCTAGACTAGTGAACCAAGCTTCCAAAGAAGGGGTGACAGTCAGAGAGCTGGCTCCAAGTACTCTGCAGCTAATATCAGAATCCAATCGGAACCAGCTACAACAGAGCTGCGAGTATGACTTTGGGGGAAATGGCTGTGGTCTTGTAAATTGAATAGACCTTTTAGGATCCAGAGAGTTTTTGCCAGAGTATAACCCTGAGTGAGCATTACCCAGAGAAAGGGAACATTTTCTCCTTCTATCTATTCACCACCTTCAATACAATGACATGTCAATCACATGTTTTACCCTTCTTTCCAAGCAAAGTGAAAAGGCCCCTTCTCTGTGAAATCTTATTACTATCCCTAGGTCAGAACTAATTTTTCCTCAGGGCTCCAATAGCGCTTACAAATTGTGATCATTTACTAGCTGATTACTAGTTACTTAACCTCCCCATGACTTAGTTTCCTTGTAGAAATAATAGTAAAGATTTCATAGAATGGTTATGAGAATTAGATCTGTTAATATTTGGAAAGCATTTAGAATTATTCCTGTTAAAGGGGAAGCACTTAATAAAATTTGGCTATGATCATTATTATGAGCCAGTGAGTTCCATTTTTGCATAATCAGTTTGGATTGGATCTTTGTAACTTCCGATTTAAAGTGGCCTGACTCAGTTTTACTTTTGTAAAAAACTACTAAGAGACAAGAACCAATCCCTCGAATATAAATTCATTTTTCACTTCTAATTTAACCAAACTATGCAGAAATTGGGTTTTAAGAACATGTAAGAAAGAGGAAAACTGAAATTTTTAATTGCATGCTGAACCTGTCATGCCTCTATCTTCAATAAGCAGAGTGGACATTGTTAGTTACCTACCCAGCTCCATTACCTTCCTAACAGAACCCTGATTGGTTCAAGTATGTGTCCCCATCTGCCTTACTCAGAACTGATCCACCCTCAGCTTCCGGGGTAATCCTAAATTATCTAAAGCTGTGGTTTTCAATTAGGGTGACTTTGCCTCCTTGGGGACATTTGGCGATGTCTGGAGTCATTTTGGTTGTTGTAACTAGAAGGAGGATGCTACTGGCATCTAGTGGGTAAAGCCAGCATCCTACATTGCACAAGATGCCCCCAATAGCAAAGAATTATTCAGTGCAAAACGCCGACAGTGCCAAGGTCAAGAAACTCTGATCTAAAGGGAATCCCATCCCTTTTAGGAGGGGGAATGACATGTGACCCAAATCTAACCAATAAGATATGAGAAGAGATTTTCTAGATGCTTCTGAGAAAGCTTTGCACCTCTCCTAAGAAAGAATCACAGGAGGGCCGGCTTGGTGGCTCAGGCGGTTCGAGGTGGGCTGTGCCCCCTGCAACTAGCAACGGCAACTGGACCTGGAGCTGAGCTGCACCCTCCACAACTAAGACTGAAAGGACAACAACTTGACTTGGAGAAAAAGTCCTGGAAGTGCACACTGTTCCCCAATAAAGTCCTGTTCCCCTTCCCCAATAAAATCTTTTAAAAAGAAAGAAAGAAAGAATCACAGGATCACAGGTTTGATTCTCTCTCTCTCTCTCTCTCTCTCTCTCTCTCTCTCTCTCTCTCTCTCTCTCCCCCCCCTCCCTGTTTTCCACCCTGTCCCATGCCAAGTTAGTATTCAACCTAATTGCTCCAGCAGCCATCTTCCAACCACAAGAGGAGACAAACGGAGGATTAAAACAGCACAGAGCAATATAAAGAACCTCTATGATGACATAACGAAACCACTGGATCCACCCAGCCACTAGAGTTCCCCTTATGTGAAATAAAACATTTTCTCAATTTTTAGGTTAGTTTGAGTTGCATATTCCATGAGTTGCGCCAACATCAAGCTTTTATTAAATATTAAATGTGCCAGGGACAGTATTAGTCACTGAAAACATAAAAATGAATCAATTGGCCCATTGTACAGTTTTTATTCTAAAAAAGGACACGGATGGATCCCTAAAGAAATAATTATAATATGTGCTGTAATAGACATAGGTGCACTGAGAGCATAATGGAAGAAATATTAGTTCTGTTTATCTGGGAAATCACATGTATCTCCCTTACTAGCTTCCTTAAGGTCAAAGAATCAAATCTTTTTTCATTTTCTCATTCTCAATATTTGGCATGATTCCTTCTACAGAGTGTTCAATACTTGATTAGTTTAAGTACTTATCAAAATGATCAATTTTACTAGGTTATTTAATGTGCTTGTTAATTTTTTAGAGGATAAGATTGAGTCCAAATGCAATACATGTTTCCATTAGTATTTCCTTCTATTTTGCCACAAATCTCCAATCCTATCTAGTACGTATACGTGTGTATCTGTTGTACTTCCAAAATGGGTTTAAGATATCTTAAAATATAAAATACAGACACACCTGAATAGACATTTTTCCAAAGAGGACATACAAATGGCCATCAGGTATATGAAAAGATGCTCAACATCACTAATCATCAGGGAAATGCAAATCAAAAACCACAATGAGCTATCCACTTATACCTGTTATCAAAAAGTCGAAAGGTACCAAGTGTTGGAGAGGATATAGAGACAGGGAACCCTCATGCACTATTGGTGGGAATATAAATTGGTATGGCAATTATGGAAAACAGTTTGGAGGTTCCTCAAAAAAATAAAAATAGAACTACCATATGATCCAGCAATCCCACTTCCAGGTATATATCCAAAGGAAATAAAATCACTATCTTGAAGAAATATCTACATTCCCATGTTCATTGCAGCATTATTCACAGTAGCCAAAATATGAAAATAACCTAAGTGTCCATAGACAGATGACTGGATAACGAAAAAATATATGTAACAGAATGAAATATGATTCGGCCTTAAAAAAAAAACAAGGAAATCTTGCCATTTGCAATGACATAGTAGAACTTGGAAGACATTATGCTAAGTGAAATAAGCCAGACACAGAAGACAAATATTGCATGATCTCACTTATATGTGTAATCTTTTTGAAAAAAGGTCAAAGTCATAGTAACAGTGAGTGGAATGGTGGTTACCAGAGGTTGGGGAGTGGGGGAAAGCAGAGATATAGATTGAAGGGTACAAACTTTCAGTAATAAGATGAATAAATTCTAGAGACCTAATATACAGTATGTTGACTAGAGTTAATAATAATGTATTTCATACTTGAAATTAGCTAAGAGAGTAGATCTGAAGTGTTCTCACCACAAAAAAAGTGGTAACTACAGCAAGTGATGGATATGTTAGTTAGTTGGTTCATGGTAATCATTTCACACTGTAAATACATATATCAAAACCATGTTGGGCACCTTAAATACACACACTTTTTGTCTGTGAAAAATAAATAAGTAAAATACAGTTTAAACTGAAAATCATTAATTAAAGTGAACAGACAAAATTCAAGTAAAAAAAGTGGGAAGAGAAGAAGTAGAAGGAAGGAGACATTCTAAAACTTGGAAAATCTTGGAGGATTATACCAGTTTTCTTTGTAAAGATTAAAAACATGTAATTACAAAGCTGGCCGTTAGAAATGAACGGGAAACACATTTGCTGGTCATCTGTGCTTAGAAGTGTCATTTTTCACTGCTCCTGACACACCCATCAGAAAATAGCTCATGCTTAGTGGATTCATCACATCTTGCAATCAATATTGCCTAACCCCAACAAGCATTCCTAAGGAGGTACATTGGCCAGAGTTCCTTAATGCTAATTATTTTCCTGTTTTCTATATTCCTAGTATTTCTGTTTAAAATGAAGCAACAACTATATTCCTTGGGCTAAAGCCTCCCAACAGGTAGCAGTGCTTTTTTTTTTTTTTTTTTTTTTTTTTTTAATATTAGGATGGAGAATCTCGTCAGACAAGATTCTACCTGCCTGTCTGGATTAACAAAACCACTTTCAGCTCTGGTACTCTTGCCTTTTGAAAAATTATCAGACTATATGAAACTTCTGTTCTAAAATGTCAACAATTGTCATTTACATTTCAAAAAACAGAGCTTTTTATCATATATAACTGAAAGTTTGAACCCTTTACCAACCTCTCCCTATTTTCTCCACCCCTCTGACAACTACTTTCCTACTCTGTGTTATAAATGTGACCTTTTTTTTTTTTTCAGATTCCACATCAGTGATACCAGGCAGTATTAGTCTTTTTCTATCTGTTTTATTTGACTTAGCATAACGCCTTCCAGGTTCATCCATATTGTTGCAAATGACAGGATTTCCTGCTTTTTTAAGGTTGAATAATATTCCATTATATATATATTTATATACATGTGTATGTATATACACACACATATAAATGTGTATATATATACATATATGTGTGTGTATATATATATATATATATATATATATATATATATATATTTCTTAATCCATTCATCTGTTGATGGACACGTAGTTTGCTTCCATACCTTGGCTATTATGAATAATGCTGCAGTGAACATGGGAATATAGATACCATTTTCATTTCCTTTGGATATATACCCAGAAGTGGGATTGCTGGATAAAAGCTATTTTAAGGTTGCATAATTTTACTTAAAGAATAGGTTGATATTTTATAACTCCTGACTGCAAATGAGAAATACAATTTAAATGAGAACAAATGACTGCAACAGTACCCCCTCCCCCACTTATCCACAGAAAATACCTTCCAAGACCCCTGGTGGATACATGAAACTACAGATAGTACCAAACCCTATAGATAGATACTATGTTTTTTCCTATACATACATACATACATATATACATGTGATAAAGTTTAATTTATAAACTAGGCACATTAAGAGAGCAACAACTAATAATAAAATAGAACTATTTTAACAATATACTATAATAAAAGCTATGTGAATGTGGCGCTGTTAAGTAAAATAAGGATTACTCGAATACAAGTACTGTGATACCATGACAGTTATCTGACCATCAGGACAGCTACGAAGTGACTAACAGGTGGACATACATATACAGCATATACAGAGTGGATATGCTAGAGAAAGGGGTGGTTCATGTCCCAGGCAGGATGGAGCAGGACAGTGTGAGATTTCAGCACACTACTCAGAGTGGTGCACAACTTAAAATATATGAATTGTTTACTTCTAGAATTTTCCATTTAATGTTTTCCAAGTGCAGTTGACCACAGGTAACTGACACCATGGAAAGTGAAATCACAGATAAGAGGGGTTTACTGTAGGTTGTCTGAGAAGTTCAAGTATAGCTGTATCTAGAAGCCAGACCAATATTGGCACTTTTCATTTTCTCTGTCGGCTCCTGTGTGTTCATTTTCTCTTAATATAAGACAGACTCCAAGAGGCTTGAGAAGATTACTATGTGTGGCTCCATGCTTCATCTTAATCTGGCAACTTCTGCAGAAGGAATCCTCTCTACCATCATCCAGCTATCAGTTTAGTAAAGGTTTCTGATTGGTCCTGTTTGGATGAATGACCCACTCCTGAACCAATCACTGTGTCTAGAGTAAGAGGTTACTATGAATGGCCAAGCCCAGTTCGTGTGCCATTACTATGGCCAAATGAGTGAGGCCCTGGGAAATGTAGCCCATCAGAATCACAGGAAGTTGAAGAGATACAGTTCCTGTACAGAAGGAATGCTGGATAGAAAAAAATTAATAATAATGCCCAGTGCAAAAGGAAAGCATAACATCAGGTAAGTCTTATTACCCCAGAATGTTTTTAGACATGTATTTAAGGGGTCTCTGGCAATTAGTGCTCTTCCAATTTGAGAGGGTTAGTGGAGAGGGGAAATAGTAGCCTTCTGCCCTGGAACTAGTAACCTTGCATCATGGGAGTCCATGCTGTGTTAACCTTACAGCCTACGTGTCCCATAGATCAACTCTTCTATTGTGCTGCTACTTCGGATAGCATGTTTAACTCCTAAATATTCTGAGTATATCATCTATAAGACAGGATAAGTGGGTCCTAATATAGCATGTGGTACTTCTCTAAAGCATTTTGAAACCCTGGGAAGACCGGGGTTATAGCATATGCTCTAGTGAGCCTGTTAAGATTACTCATAATGACTCTAGGCTATGTTTGGAACTCTTTCTAAAGTGAATAAACAGATGGCCAGCAGTAGCTAAAATTGAAAGTAGTTTAAAAAATGCTGAGAATCAATTACTTTAATACCCTACCCTCCAAGCTTAAAGTTCTTTCAAAATGACTGGACAATATTTACTAAGAAACATGTTCCTTCTGGAATGAGTTCAGCTCAAGGAGAGCAGATGTGCTGTAATATTCTGAGACGTGAATTCAAAGTGATGTAAAAAAGAATTACTGGCTTCATGTCCCGATCACAGAAGTCTTGAGGCATAATTAATTGATGATGATGATTTCAGAAATATTATGAGCCAAGACTGCCAAAAAAGAAAAGCATTTTTCTCATTAACTTTCTAACAGCACATATTATTCACAAGAAATTCACAGGAATGGTATGCCATGTCTTAGGAAAGTGACCCATTTAAGGAGTACGCGTGTGCCAGAAACAGCAAAATGGTGGGAAAGGCGAGTTTCAGGATTCTGAGTCTTAGAAACTATGCCAGTAGGATTTTCTGAGGGCCAAAAAAAAAAGACAGCGAATCAGCCATCCCAGCTGGGAGAATGCAGCTGTGAGATTGCTGAAGGAAATGATGAAGTCAAAGGCAAGCTCATCACATGGACATGCCACCACGCTGAGAGCAGCATTAGCACACTAGAGGACAAAATCAGTATTTACAGTGATTCTGGCAACTTAGACTTGGGTCTAAGAAAAAAGAAAAGGAATAATTTCAGCAAGACCAGTCACATATTGCTACGCAGTAAGAATCTGTAGGAGCAACATAAGGCTGTAGGTAGGAGCTGAGCAGCAGTGAAACAAGGTGGAGCATACACTGATGGTTTATAATGTAGAGAGATTATCTTGTCCAATTCACAATTGATTTTACAGATGAAAAACAACTCTTGCCCAGAGAAGGTGTTTCAATTGTCTCTTGCTATTTAACAAATGACCATGAAAAACAGTGGCTTAAAAAGTTGTTTACTTGCATGGGGAATATAATCAATAACGTAAAGATTATGTGGGGTGCCAGATGGGCACTGGATTATCAGGGGGATCACTTCAAAGACTGTGTAGATGCCTGACCACTGCGCTATACACCTAAAGCTGAAGTAGAATAACACTGAATGTCAACTGTAATTAAATATATATACACCAAGGGTGCCAAAAAAATGTACATATATGACTTGTATTCATCTTTTCTTATCGGTATATAATGAGTATTAACAATTTTAACACAGCTTTTTCCTTTCTTAAAATGTATACATGTTTTTGGCACCCCCAGTGTATATAGCCTGGGGCTGTGGAGCACAGCGTAGGGAAGATAATCAATGGTATTGTAACAGCTATATACGAAGGCAGCAGGGGGATATCACTTTGTGAGGGGAGTAAATGTCTAACTATTACATGGCTTAGTACATCTGAAACTAATTTTTTTTTAAAGTTGTTTACTTGCTCTTACTTATGCAATTTGGGCAAGGCTTGTCAAGGATAGCTTGTCACTGCTGCACATGGTATCAGGTGGGGTGATGTAACTGTTAACAAGATAATCTACTGCCAAGACGGCCTCATTCACAGGAGGTCAAGTCGGAGTAGAAGGTGTAGTCCGTTAGATCAGCTGGGGCTGTTGGCAGGATTTGGTTCTCCTCCACATCGCCTCTCCGTATGGCAAGGCTGGGCTCATGGAGAGGCCACGTGGAGGACAACTGCTCACAGCACAGCAGTCTTGGGGTAGACATATTATAAGGCAGCTGGCTAGGTCCCCAGAAAGCTGCTAGGTCCTCTTAAGGCTTAAGCCTGGAAAAAGCACACTGTCACTTCCTCTGAATTCTATTGGTTAAAGCAGGTCTCAGGGCCAGCCCAGATTCAAGAGAACACCACACAGGGCCATGAATATCAAGAGGCGTGGTTCCATTTACCACAGAGATGTGACTTGTGCAAAGTTAACTATGCTACTATCAATTAGAGGAAAATGTGATGCTAACATGTTTGTAAAATAAAACAGAAAAAAAAAAGGGAGAGAGAGAGAGAGAGAATTGTTTTGTGTGGCAAACGTGGAAAAAAAAAGAAAAGAAGAGAAAAAGAAGCAAAAGGGAAATAGGCAGAAATAGTAAAATAATAATCCTATTATAAGGACCATGGTCAAATTTCAGCCTCACAGCTAAAATCAAACCTGGAAATTTTGGAAATAAATAATTATGAGTGGAAGATAGGAAAATAAATTTATGATGAAAACTACTAAAAAATTAAAATTATATAGCTTAGAGAAAAGAAGACAGGAGAGTGACTTAATAATGATCCTCAAAGCCTGTATATGAGCACTCACCACTGATTCCTACTCTCCAAAAGGAGAAAAAGAGGATGTCTATTTAAATTGGTCCTGTAAGATTTAAGTGGAAAGAATTTCCTGGAATAGAAGGCGAAGTAGAAAAAAGAGAAATAAAATTTTCTTTCTAAACTGCAGTTACATATATGGGAAGGTTTTCTATGTCCTGGAAAAAAAGGAACCCTCCATGATGACTCCTGTGAAGCTGTGAAGCCCCTAACAACTAGCGAAGTTCTCTATAGATCAAGTGTCCCTACCTCCCCACCTGCACAATGATTCATCCTTTCATGCCCCTGCCATATATCCCGCCTAGATCAGAGGTTCCTGAGGGCAGGCATTATGTCTTGATCTTTTCATCCCAGAGCCTATAGCTTAACAGAATATGTGCTCAATACATAAAGTGTTTAGGTAGATATCTTTGCCCATGCTAACTACAGTGATTAAAGTGCAATGATTAAATAATTGTCCATTAATTAAAATCTATTGATTTTACTGTGCATTGACTGTGCCAGGTGCTACACTATATGCAATGACATACTGTGATCAGCAAAACAAACAGTTTCTGTCCTTATAGTATAGGAAGAAGCTATATATATATATACACATATATGTATATATGTATATGTATGTATATATATGTGTGTATACAGGTATATGTATATGTATGTATATGTATATACACACACGTATATATAATTTTTGAAGGAAAACTATAGAATTATATGAGAGATTAAAATAAGGAAACTATTGATCTGAGGAGATAGAATAGTGATTATGAGCACAGGTTGTGGAGTTGGACTGACTGCAAGTTTCTTAACAATATGAACAGTAAGTTTTTTTATCTGTAAAATGGGAATCATAGTATCTATCTCATAAAATTTTTTCAAAATATTACCCTTGGTATAATGTCAGTTGTCCATTGGACTCATTTTTGGTTTTTGAATTTCTTTTTTGAGCTGTTTTAACTATTTGTAAGGATTGATTTTTTTCATGGAGGTCTTCCTCTAAGAAGACTTACTTTTGTTTTATCTTAGAGAGCTTCCAAAAAACAAAGAGAAATTTTGCTTTTTTACTTTTACTAAAACTCATTCTATTTTGCAATTACCATACAGGTCCATTGGGCCCTTATAAAATCTAAGATAAATTATGGGATCTCAGTGATCTTATTTTTCTTATATCTTGAAATATTTTGCTATTTCATCACCCTCAGAATTAGTTCACATTACTGACCAATTATTTTCAACTGTGATTTTTAAAAAGACCAAAATAATAAGTGGAAGAATTATGAAATTACCTAAAAGCATGTACAATAGTGAAGTAAATCACCACTGATATATCATTCTTCAGTTTCTTGTTGTCCTGACCAAAGTATTGAATTATCTTTGAAGAAGGTATAAAGGATATAGGAGAAACTACCTTTAAGTCTTTTTTTAAGCCTTTTTTAAATACAGTTGAGAGATTTGAGTGTACAAGTCAAGTTCAAGACTCAAGAGAGCTCAGAGAGGGGAAGTAACACTTCATGTGGTACACATGACAACAAGGGAAGTGATAAATGAATAATTAAGGTTTAGGAAGCACTCCCCTTGGTTGTCTTGAAATACCTCAGCTAGATTGTAAATGCATAGAAAGGGTTTATCATTTGTTTATTCCTCACAAGCTGACTTGTGCTGAGAAAACGGTATGCTTTTAATAAATGATTGACTGAAGAAATGGACTCAAATCATGTGAATAAAGCAGAATGGTTAGAAGTATGAAGTTTGCAATCCAATTAAGCTGGGTTCTAATTTCTGCTCTGCCACTTAATTACATGTTTGATGCTAATTAACTTCCCTCTGAACCTTAGTTTCAACATCTGTAAAAGAGAGACAATAACAGTATCTATTTCATAAGACTAATATGATACTTAAATAATGCAGGTGAAATATTTCACACAGTGCTCAGCGTTAGTCTCTATTATTTTTTCCTAGTTAACAGATATTTTTCATCAGAGTAATCAAATGTACAAATCCAAATGTCAACATCATTAACACAATAGTCTCATTTTTTTCCTAGAGGAGAAGCTGGCTTTTCATCTATTGTTATAATTTATGAAGGATTCCATTTGTCAAGGGGGTGAATTTAAAATCTGGGCCTAGCTTTTCCCTTAATAAACTAGGAAAGAGAATTTCTTAGGAATCATCAATAACACTGAATTTTATTTTATAAAAGCAAAGGGAAGAATAAAATTCCCTTTATCAGATGAGAAGGGATTAGCACCTATAACATAGGAAAATAACCTAAAATTTGAAGCTTTTTCAAGATCAACTTGATATAATGTATGCACAATATTCTTTTCCATTCTTACCAGCTTTTCTCCATCCTTAATAAAAACATAGCCTGGGGAATAATACCATGTTTTTCTAAGACATCTGCTAACTATGTGAGAATAATATTAATATTGGTGTTAATTATGATAATGATAGCTAGCGCTTAATAAGCACCATAAGTATTTCATATAATTTATCTCATTAAATTATCATACTGCTATGTATTACATACTGAAAAAGAGGACGCATAAATGGACATGAGAAGGTGATTCCAAGAATAAGAAGGGTACGTGAGGTAAACATTGTGATGTGTCACTCACATCCCTTTTCAGTGAAGGCCTTAGTGCCCAAGCTGCTAGAGTAGTGTTGGCAGACAGCCCTAGCCTGTGTTCACACCTTTCAAGAATCACCTTATTCAGCCTTCAGCTGTCAGCCAGCCCCTTCAGGGATTGACTCAGAAACAGAGAGCGGCCTTGTCCAAAGTCACGCCCTTTCCAGCGTGGCCATATCCAATGAATAGTTGATGTGGGAATATACAGACTTGGCCAATATCAAATACATTCAATTAAAAAAATTTTAAAGACTTGACCATCTAGGGCCAATTTAGGACAACACTGAAGGGTGATTCTAGCTAGCTTCAGAGCTCTTTCTGATGTCAGCTGAAACTATGGTTGGTGTACATCACAGCTGAACTTATCCCTCTACTTCCTTTCCCATGTTTCAACAAGTTTTGATCCCAAGGGCACAGCTTAATAAACATCCTGCGTGCTGTTTTGTCTCAGAGTATGCTGCCGAGAGAACTCAACTTGCAACACTGAAAGGACATACCAATAAAATTCCATCTTTACTTACAAAATACCTCACATCTTTAGTAATTTATGCTACTAAATTTAGCTATTGTAAAATATGGACTCTTAAACAAGTTACATTACTCTTAGCCTTATTCTGCACACTTCTACAGCCTGTAGTTTGGAGGGAAGATGGCCCTGGAACAGCTGTAGGTTGGAGGGAAGATGGCCATGGAACAGCTGTATTTTAACACACAGGGCACAGTGCTAGTTCCAGCATAGAGTTGTTGGTGAATATCGGGAAACAAAGTTTGTCAGACTAAATGAGATAACTGATCCTCTTAATGAAAATAAATCAAAATAAAGAAAAGTAGGATCTTCCTCTGGAATAGAGGACAAATACAAGAAATATATTCTGATTGGGGAAATTTTAATTACAGAAATTATATAAAATTAAAATGGAGAGATCTAACTCTTTCCACACCTCAAGCCATCCTATTCCCCAGAGGTAATCATTGTTGGTTTGGTGTGCATTATTTCCAGACCTTTTTCCGTGAGTATTTGTTTATAAGTGTGCAAATGTTCAAATATGAGTTTGAACATATTTATATATGCTAATATTGAATTTACTATACTCATTGCTCTGCAACCACATTATGGAAGTTAAATGTTAATCTCATCTAAAAAACACCTTCACATACAGAATTGTATACCTGAAATCTTGTAACAATTGTCACCCCGATAAATTTAAAAAATAAATAAATAAAAATAAAATAAAATAAAATGCTTTTTCCCAGATGAGAAAAAAAAAAGCACCTTCACAGCAACATTTAAACTGGTGTTTGACCAAACATCTGGGGACCATAGACTAGCCAAAGTTGACACAAAATTAATCATCACAAGTTCACCCTTTGGCAACCTGGCACCCATACACATATCTAATTTAAACCATATCTAATATCTAAATAAAGATAACATAAGTGTTCTAGTTAGTTCAGGCTGCTGTAACAAACTACCATTGCCTGTGTGGTTCATAAACAACAGAAAGGTTTTTCTCACAGTTCTGGAGGCTGGACATCTGAGATCAGGGTGCCACCAGGGCCAAGTTCTGGTGAGACCTCTCCTCCAGTTGCACACTGCTGACTTCTCCTTGCATTCTCACATGGCAGAAAGCAGAGAAGAGAAGAAGCTCTCCTGTAATTCTTCTGAGGACACTAATCCCATTCATGAGGGCCCCTCTCAGGACCTCATCTAATCCCAGTTACCTCCCAGAGGCCTCACTGCCTAATACCATCCCATTGCAGGGTAATATTTCAACACTACTCTGCAATGGGATGGTATTAGGCACTGGGGCCTTCTGAATTTAGGGGAGGAGTGACACAAACATTCAGTCAATAACAGCAAGGTTACACATCTGCCTAACATGATACAACTATCCCTTTCCCCAGAAGAAGATGCAAAATCCTTGGGTGATATTCACTCCTCTTGATGTCCTATAACTGAAATACCATGATGTAAAGTAAATATATCTTATGTTACATAATAAGAGCATAAGAGAGGAAAGAAAACAACGATAGTTGATATATATATGTATACCAGGGTGTCAAAAAAATGTATATACATGAACTTGTAGTCATCTTTTGTTATCGGTATATATTGAGTATTACAATTTTAATACAGTTTTTTTCCTTTCTTAAAATGTGTATACATTTTTTGGCACCCTCTGTATATATACTATATGAGTATATATGAATATGAATACAAATATATTATGAATATGCATATATATGTATTCATAATAAAATAAACAAAATAAGGGTGAAATACTCTTAACAATCACAGTCCTGATTCTTATAACTGGTCATATGGTCCTAACAGGTATTTAGAACTACTTTCTTCTACCACTTCCCATTCTGTGTTCCTTTTGCCTTCAATAAGTACCTCAACTGGTTGCAGTTCTTTACCAGGCAGGCTGCCTCAAATCCTCATTTCTATAAGGGCCTGGGTCGTTACCAGTCCTGCTTGAATTGGGTTAGTTTTCTATCAACTTTGATCACAGGCTGTGGTAATAATAAGAGACACCCTAAGGGATTTCCTGTATTCCAGACAGTATTACCGTTTCTTACCTCCATTGTGGACTAATGGAGCTTCCCCTTGGTAGTCAGGGTGTGGCACCCCAGCCAGCACAGTAACTCCCTCTTTCCCTGATTTAGAGGCATGAGGAGCCCAAAGTGGCTGGATGGCAGGCTTACCTTCCAATTCAATGAAATCATTGATGTGTCTCCTTGTGGTGGCCTTCCTCTGTTTGAAACTGAGATTTCCCTTCACCACACTGCCACTCAGGGATGCCCCAGAAAGGGTGCAGTACTGTAGCTGTGTGTTTTCAAATGGTGCCTGCATATCCCAGAGAACCACCTACAAACCAGCCCCAAGATTTCTCTTCCTCTGTCAGCCGATTATAGGGACTCCCCCTGAGGCCATGGGTACAGGCTGGGAGAGGAAAGGCTATGAAGGCCAGCGGAGCATGAGATCATGAGGACAGGAAGGAACAATTTTACTAGTGAGTCACTAGGGGTGAAAGTGAATGCTGCCACTCCTATTTCCACCCCTTGATTCCTGGACCTGTGAATCCCAGCTGTGGGGGGATAGCAGAATATATAGAGAGCATATACAGCCTCCTGGAAAACCCTGTCCTAGCCCTACGAGATACTGCCACATAGCTGGCACTGTACTGAGTCTTCAAAAGGCTATTCCACCGCTCTATGAAGCCAGCTGCCTCAGGCTGGTGGAGAGCATGGTAAGACCAGTGAATTCTGTGAGCATGGGTCCACTGTCACACTTCATTTGCTGGGAAGTGAGTTCCTTGATCAGAAGCGATGATGTGTGGAATACCGTAACGGTCTACAGTTAAAGACCACACGCAGAGGGGACAAATCCATATCCAGAGTATCTATTCCAGTAAGAACAAAATGCTGCCCCTTCTATGATGGAAGTGGTCCAACATACTCAACCTGCCAGCACATAGCTGGCTGATCACCCCGGCGGATGATGCCATATCAGAAGTCAGGGCAGGTCTCTGCTACCAGCCGATTGAGCACTCAGCATCCACCAAAGCCAGGGCACTGTGACAAGTAGATGTCCATGTCATAAACTCTGTGCATAACCTCTATCCTTGCCGCCAGGGCTACTTTGTAATGGTTTATTGGGCAATGAGAGGGGTGGCTGGGGAAAGAGGCTAACTGGTATCCACAGAATGGGTCATCCTGTCCTCCTGTCCACTTGATTATTAAAATCCTCCTCTATTAAGAACACACTTTGGTGAATACTCACATGAGACACAAATATCTTCACATTTTCCACCCATTCAAATCGGTCTATCCACATACTTCTTCACCAATTTTTTTGTCACCAATCATGTTCCTTCCAAGTCTCTGACAATCCAGCCAAACCACTGACCACAGCCCATGAATCAATATACAGTCACACCTCTGGCCATTTTTCCTTCCAAGCAACATGAACAACCAGATGCGCTGCTGGACGTTCTGCCTATTGGACGGATTTCCCTTCACCACACTGCCATTCAGGGATGTCTCAGAAACGGGGAGCAGTACTGTAACTGTGTACTTTCAAGGGGTGCCTGTATATCACACAGAACCACCTATAAACCAGGCCAAGATTTCACTTCCTCTGTCAACCGACTGCAGGGAACTCCCCATGAGGCTGGGAGAGAAAAGGTTATGTAGTTGGAGTAGGGATTCTTTCACAACCATACTATAAATCTAGCTCATTCATTTTAACAGTTGGATAGTATTACATTTAATTCTTATACACTAATACAAGCTTCCCATTATAATGGGTTTTTAGCTTGTCTTCAACTTTGTTGCTTATAAAATGGAGATATGTATACATATATATGTGTGTGTATATATATATATATATATGCACATACACACACACACACACATATACAGGGGGTGCCAAAAAATGTATACACATTTTAAGAAAGGAAAAACTGTATTAAAATTACGCTGATGGTAACCACTTTGAGCACCTCTTGTAATTGCAGAAGTCAAACGTGACTTATATTCATCTTTTGTTATCGGTATATGTTATTACAATTTCAATACAGTTTTTTCCTTTCTTAAAATGTGTATACATTTTTGGCACCCTCTGTACATATCTTTGTGCATCTGTAAGATTTCCATAAAAATTAGATAATAGAGATAGAAAATAACATATTAACTGTAGCAACTAGATTAGTTACACCAGCACAAAGATGCATCAAAAGACTCAAAGGACCATTTTGAAATCTATTATAGGCATCCCTGACTACACAGAAAAGAAACTAATAAAACTCTTAAGGGAGTGAGTGTGTGTGTGTGTGTGTGTCCACATATTTTAATACCTACTGTTGAGCTAACATTTAAGCCAACGTAGGAGCAATTATTTTCACCCACAATTTTGAGGTGGCTTATCAATTACTGTCACCGAATGAATTTTGGGTATTCAACAATTAGAATATAGTCCCACTTTTAAAAAAATTATTCTGTTAGCTGCAAGCACAGCTCCACAAATTGTATAGTAGATCAGTTAGGTATTAAGTATTTTCTGACGATTGTTTCTATCCCAGGAGATGATCCAATCTTGGGTATAATTATTTAAAGAATGCATTTCAAATTCAACAGAAGTCTTATACTTATGCACACTAATATATCTTTTCTAAACTTGCCAAACTAATGATATTAACAATTTATATTTTGTAAGTCAAAGAAACTCATTCCATTCTAGCCAAGGGTATAATTTTTCCATTTTCTTTTATGAAGAACTTCTAAGTTTCATACTTCAGTGGCTGGTTATATTTCATTTGACTAAGTTAAGAATAGCAATCTTGTACATGGGCAACTAAAATGTGTATCTCTATTTATAGTCCATTGAGCTAGTAGAGATTTCACCTCTGACTCACACAGCAAGAACTTCAGGCAAAGCGCTTTAAACCTTTGTCAATTTCAAAAGCAATCGTCCTCCAAGCTAGAAGGAGTCTCTTCTTTGGTGGATCTTCTACAAGCAGACGCTGCTTGTTACAAAACCTTACAAGTGAGCCATCTTGTGAAAAATCACCCCACATTAAAAACAAAAAAAATAGCTTAAATTCCATCATCTAAGATTTTATTGGGGGTCTTTAAAGCCTTTCAATCTTCTAAAAAAAAACATCTCTTAAAATACAAATTCCTGGGAGAGTTAATCCCTTAAACCAAGAGCACAGCTATCATCTTTGTTAAACAATTTAGAAATGAGACACAGGATTTGGGCAAGGAGATAAAATCAAGAGAGGAGTGGGTCATAGAGCCAAAAAAATTTTTTTTGCCTATTTTACAATTTTACCCATAATCTATCCTTATAAAATTTCAGGTAATAAATGAATCAGAAGTATAAACCCAAACTAATTTAGGCTTGCATATTAATTTATCTTCTAAAATGTTTCAAAATATTAATCTGATAACTCTAGATATCTCTTTCATCAGTTATACTTTCTTTTCAATTTATGAACTTTCTATACCTTGTTCTTTCTAGAAGTCATCAATAATTGCTACCTCTGGAGAATGGATCCCTTTTTATTCTCCCATCCCTCTACAGTTAACCATTATGTTAACTTTTATCATGAGCATGTGCTTGCTTTCCTTTAGTTTTACCACCCAAATGTGTATCCTTAAATAATATAATTTAGTTGTGCCTATTTTTGAACCTTATAGAAATAGAATTATACTGTATGTACTCTCTTTTGCTCCATATTGTTGCTTATAGTTGTACTTAGTTCATTTTAATTTCTGGATAATTTTCCATTTTATAAACATACTTCAGTTTATTCCTCCATTGTACAGTTAATTGATATTTATAACATTTCCATTTGGGGGTTACTATGAACAATGCTTCTATGAACACAGTTACACATGAATTCTGATAAATATAAACACACCGTATATTCCTAGGAGTGGGACTGTTGTGTCACAGGTACGAGTATCTTCCACTTAACTTGAGAATGCAAACTAATTTCCAAAGCAGTTATGACAATTTACACTGTCACTGAAGGTGTGTGAGAGCTCCTGTCACTTCTATCCTGGTCGACCCTTGATATTGTCAGATGTTCTAGTTTTTGCAAATCTGGTGGGTTTGTAAAGGTATCCCACTAATCCACTAGCTCTGATTAGAAATGAGGTTGAGCACCTTTTTCACATATTTTACAATCATTTGGATATTCTTTATTGTAAAATAGTGAAATACCCATTTTTTCATGTTTTGCCTTTTTTCTATATGGTTGTTCTCCTTTTTTTTTAAAAGGAGTTCTTTATTCCGGAATTCTAGTACTTGATTGACACTATACTAGTACGTAATGGGTTGCAAAAATCTTCTTATATTCTATGCCTTGTCTTTTCTGTCTTTTCTATTGTCTTTCGACAATAATGTAGTCAATCTTTCCCTTTATGTTTAGTGCCTTTTGTGCCTTAATAAGTCATTTCCTAAACATGAGGTATTCTCCTATATTTTCTAATAGCTTTATAGTTTTGACTTTAATATTGAAGTTATTAATCTAACATTGATTTTTGTCTGTGGTATGAGGTAGAAGTCAATTTCACTTTTTTCCATATAGATACCTAATTGTTCCAGCACCAATCTTCCAGAACAAGAAGAGATTCTTCTGGGGTTTTTCTTTTCTTTTAATGCAGGTGTAGGAAAGCTTGAGCCCTTGACTTAATTACTCTCACTCATAGAGAAGTTAATAAGAAGGGGTTCAATTTATTTCAATAGTTGCTAAAACTCAAAAGAGTTGCTGTCTTTACATGGTTAGTTCAATAATTTAAAAGAGGCTCAAGGTGGAAATAAGTTTTTCTACCTAAAACTGAGATCCAGCATGCCTAATTTAGTATAGAAAATAGGCTTAACTATATTAAAAATGAGAAAGTAGATGAAAATATTCCTGGATATGTAACATTTAATCTAATTCAATAAACCCTTGTGAAGTAAAATATTTTCTAACACTTGTCTTATGCCTAAAGGTTATGCATGTTTTAATGTTTGCTTGCTTATTTATTTTCACTATCTCTGTAACTAAACTGAATTTTAAGTTTTTTTCACTCTCAAGGTTTCAGCAGAATTGAGACTAAATCTCTACCATGTTTCCCAAAAAATAAGACATAGATCAGGGGTGTCCAAACTGCGACCCATGATCCATTTTGAATTGGTCCGCAGAAAATTCCAAAAATATATTTAGTTTACTTAAATAAACCAGGTGAGGCAATACATACTTCACTTCGAGTGAGTGGCCCGGCTGTTTGTGTATTTTACCGCATATGGCCCTTGGTAAAAAACGCTGCAAAAAGTTTGGACACCCCTGACCTAGATGGACCATCAGCTCTTAATGTGTCTTTTGGAACCAAACTTAATATAAGACCCAGTCTTATTTTAATATAAGACCAAGTCTATAATATAATATAACATAACATAATATAATACCGGGCTTGATATTAATTTTTGCCCCAAAAAACGCATTAGAGCTGATGGTCTGGCTAGGTCTTATTTTCGGGGAAACACAGTATCTCACAGACTCTATCCTATTGTCATGGCAACTTCATACTTGAATCTTCTCTACAACATTACTGCTCAACGATTAATTTGAAGAGCTCAATATCGAACCAAAATTTGACTGATCCTTATTTTTTCCATTCACTGAACAAAATTCAACTTGGAGGGCTCATTCAGATGCGACATGATCCTTCTTCCTCCTCTTGACTCCTTTAGTCTTGCCTTCTTCTGCTTAAATAATACTAAGATTCTTTCATTCTCCACTGATATCCTAATTGCATATCTCCTTAACATCCTAGCTCTTCTGGAGGAAAGGGATGACACGGTGAACCATAAAATTGACTAACAGAAAGTAGAATAAAGTATTACCTTCTTTACATTAGACATAATAACTCCATCAGTGTGTCTGCTTTTTTCAGAAGCCACTTTCCATTGCTGTTTTTGCATGCTATCTACAACTAGTCATAATAATGACATAAAATTACATGTTTATTTGTTAACACTATCAAATAGCATTTTGTTCCCATTTTTAAAGTGCTGTGTCTAATATTTCTGTATTTCTTTCATTCTTAAAAAAAGTAATCCCAATTATGTTGCTTATGTACTTGTAGGTGATCTCACACACACACACACACAAACACACACACATTTCTTGAGAGGAAATAGAACCACTTCTAATAAAACATGTATCTAAGAGAGTTTTATATTTCAGTCTTTAACATATAAAGGTAGAGGTTTTTTTCGGTCACCGTTTTCTTCACTATTTTTTGGGGGGGGGGACAAGGAAAATTTTGAATCTCTGTTTATTCACAGTTCTCAGCATGTGAATGGGACATTTTTGCTCTCTCAGATTTTTTTCCTACCATAGCCAGTTATAATTTTGAAGTCTTCCCTTTATTCAATTGTAGAGTTCTATTTCTTTTAGAAGAATTATGACTGATAATCCAAAAAACGTAATTATGCCTAGCAAAATTCCATTATCTCATTTCCCAAGGGGAACCAGTGAGCTCTGCCCCACCAGCCAGCACACACAGGAACTCTGTTTTAAAGCAGTTCCACATGAATGCGTGCCTCTCCCTTGTGTTCTCTAAGGCTGGGAATCACCTCTTTGAAAAACACAATGCCATGCTGAATGTGCATTTTTCATTAAAATGTGACCTATTTTCAGGCTGGTATCTATGCTCCACATTCAACTACCCCTTTGGCCAAATTCACACCCACATATTTTGGACATTCTTCTGGCCTAAAACTGCACCCAGAGCATCTGTTCTGTGCAAAGGACTAATGAAATTTTTTAAAAATGTGCGTGCAGGTCAGAAGCCAGTCTAGTGTCTGCACATCCCTCTTCTGGTGCTTGATCAGCCCCCAGAATGTATGAGACAACTATCAGCCACATGGAGTTGATGCCTTTCTTTAAATCTTATAACTTTTACAGATGGGAAGGCGGGGAGAAAAACAAAAACAAAAACAAATGTTAGAGAACATTTTCTTTCTTTCTGTTTCAGTTCTTGGCCATTTGATAACCTTTTATGGTTTCTAATATTGGACTCTTAAAAAAAGTTATTTCCTTAGGATGTTCTATTATAATCAAGAGTCTAAGAAAAAGTTTAGGTTTTTTTTCCCACAAGTGGAAAGAACAAGAAAAATAAAATTTTAAATCTCACGTAAGGAGGAAAGAAAGCTTATATATATTTTCCTTTACCTAGAACTCTTTCTTTTCCTCTTTTCTCCGTGTCACTGCTAGGAAAAAAAACCATAAAGGTAACCAATTCTGGGAAGAGAAACCTAACACATATTAAAGGAAAACATATTTTTTAAATATAAATATTGGTATGAATATATCTTATTTTTTAAAGTAATGTCATGCATAAAGATGAAATTTAAGACTGATGACTAGACATTATTTTCAAATAAAATCTCCCAAGTTATACTATATAAATCCTTGGCCAAATTTCCCTCTTGCATATAGATTCAAAATGGTCATAAAGATGACAAAAGAAGCTTCACCTAGTTTTGCCTAAGGAGGTGAGTTTAGGAATATATATAGAGAACTACTTTTTAATAAACAAAGGTGTCGTGCGGGGAGTCATGCGGGGTCTCTGCTCCCGCTCCCTGCACAAGAACACAGGATGTGGCCAGGCCCAAAAGGAACACCCACGGAGCCATAGATAGGGGAGTCATACCACTATAGTCTCGCTGGTGGCTGGGTTGGAGACACAGGGAGCAAACATCCGCCAGCACCCCAGCAAGGAGTCTTCCTGCACCAGTCTCGCTTGCTAGCTGCAATCCGCTCTTGCTAGCTCAGCCGCCATCTTCTTGCTAGCCCCCATTTTTTGCTAGCGTAGCCACAGCAGTTATATTAGTGGCCAATGGCTCACTGGTTACAGCTGACGGCCAACTAGCCACAGCTGATGGCCATCCAATCATAGCTGATGGCCATTTACTACCTGAGCCAGCACCTTTCCACGTGAGGCCGAAAGCCTAGAAACTGCACTCTGGGGCTCTGTCCCCACAAAAGGTTTAGCATTTCTCTCTACCCCTTTGCTATATACAAGGGCCATTTGCCATCCAGGCAGGAAGGAGACACCACCTTCAGACATTTTGTAGTAGAACCCAGTGAATTCTTTTGACCAAAACAATGAGAACCCTCTGTTCTGGCCACCTAATGTTGTAACCATCTCTCTAAAGGTCCTGTTTATGACCTTGACCAGTTAGTTGTCCTTCACAGTGCTCTGTGCTTGGAATAGCTACTATGATTGCTTCGGATTCCCTCTTCCAGTCTGTGCAAACAGAATTTCGTTTCCTCCCCACTGTCTCACCCCACCCCCTGCCATACTGAGGAAGGCAAGAACAGAACCTAAAAAATGATCAATAAATGTGGTAGGGGTGACAGTGAAACTACTGTGGAATCTTGGTTCCTAATCTTCTGCCATTAAGGAGAGAACTTTGTAAGAAAGCAATTTCAACTCTAGTGCATCCCCACAGCATGTGCCAAAGACATAGCGAAAGTAATGCTACAAAAAAAGAGCCAGAGCTAAAGTAAAAGAGCCAATGTTATCCCTTAAATGTGGTTTTCAGTTCCTTATCCAGCAGAATTCGGGTGCAACTTCAATTTATTGTGATTCTAATCTCTTAAAAAAGAAAACAAGGGTCTACACAAAATATTTTCCAGTGTTTGTCTTTTCCTTCAGAGTCAGACACTGTTTATTTAGAGTATAAATAGTTTTCATCTTTTTAATTTAAACTGATACCTTTCAAAGGTTAGTGAATCTGGGTGGGAAGTAGAATTAACAAATCTAAATGTTTGCTTTTCTCAGGTAGCAGAGCAGAAAAGACAGCTACTTTGCAGAAAAGTATGATCCCAGAGCACCCCCTTATGGCAAAATGCACTAAAAAAAGTGCTCCCATGGGAGAAGTCAAAACACATTTTAAATGATCAGTATAAGGAGAAAGATAATGCTTTTCCACTCTTAAGACATTCCATTTTTGATGGAAAATTGTAAATAATGTTTTCACTCAAATGAATAATCTCAGTTCACTTTATAAGTAGACTTATTTACTACTTCAAAAATTAATTTATTTTAATGCTATAACATGGAACCCTATACTGTAGATTCACACAATCGTAGCAAACCTAAACTAACCCAGTTTTTATACTCCTGATGAGCTTAATTCCCAGATGGATTTCTTCTACCACCAGCTGAACTTGAAGTATTTTGGGAAGTGTCATCTTTCATTAAACCATTCAAACCCACTACCCTATGAACTCCTCTTAGATGCCAACGTCATAGTCCATTTGTGTTCTGAGTGCTGCAGTATGAGCTGTCATTCACTAACCAGGACATTGATTCCTATTGTTAAGATCATGAATGGCTACAGCTGTAAACATGGTTCTCTGGAGGGATTTTGTTATAGCTGGAAAGACAAGAAATGAGATAATTCTGACCCATGCAGGCAAATGTTTACAATAATTTATCGTGACAGGAAATTTACACATAACTCTGTTTCCTGTTATTTTTTAACCCATTATTTAGACTTTTCAAATGTTCTATATGTACTAAGAATAAATCTCTATGTTCTTGTATTAAACATTAGAAAAAGGCATTCAAATTTAAACCAGTGATAGAACTTGGTTCAAGAGTATCTTTAAACGCTAATCTAGAGAATAATACTAGATATTGAGTTTCTCTATTCCTTTGAGATAACATTTTCATTATTAATCTACCATCTTCTTATCCCGAAGGCACAATATAAATCCCATCATTGCAGGGTTCCAAAAAGGTCAGGCCTAACTAAGGAAGCTGGAGTCCTAGAGAGTTAGATGAGATCTACCGGTTCAACATGGGACCAAAGTTGGGATGTGGGGACTTGAGAAATAGGCTCACAGGTGCAAGACTAACACCAGGGTAGAGGGGGCAAGGGCAGGAAGGATTATTAGACAAAAGGCCCAAACCAAATGTTCAAACCAGCTATTCCTCACCATAAGAATGGGCCAACTGCTGCCAAGGTTTGGTCGTTGTGAACAAGTTGGGGCACGGTATCCTCCATAAAGCATCCATTAGTGGGCACATGCTGAGACGTAAGTCCAAGTAAAAGTTCTGAAACAGCTCGAAGGAGCAAGCCAGTTAAGTAAGGTCAGTGCAGGTCCAGTGGACAGGAAGTATTATGACCTAGAGCCAGGAAAGGAGTCAGGGTGGGCCCCGGGCAGAGTATGAATGGAGCTTGCTTTTTTTTGGTTGTTGAGTAGGACTGGATGAAAGGTATAGCGTGAGGGTGAGAGAGACAGCGACTGGGAGATTGAGAGAGTATTTAGTCCCCAGTTGGAACTTTTAAAATGTTTATTTCCTCTTCCTCCCATCAAAAAGTCCCAGCACTCAAATCAGAACATAAAATGTGGAATACTTAACTCTCTCACTTTACCTATAATTTCCATCATGACTTCAAATTATTCTCACTGTTAATTATTTAAAAGAGACTTTTGCTTTTTTTTTCTAAAATCAATCCAGTGGGTTGGTCCTGATCCACTGATCAGAACCTTGGTCCTTCCCTAGAAAAATGTTAGCTCCAGGGACTCAAGGTCTCTTGAAGCCACTTTTAACCAGTGATGAATCTCGCTTCATCCAAATGTACCTCCCTTGCCTGCCCCAGCCTTGGCATCGAAGATAACCATACATCCAATGGTCACTAGGTGACTGAATGGCTGATTTCCTAATTTCAGGGTTCTGTCCCTCCACCAGCAAGCAATGGTTCTTATGCCAGAATGTCCTGGAAACTATCAGGAAAGTCCACTAGAGGTCACTTTACTGCCACATACAATGGATGGAGAATTTCAGAGCTTAGTTTCCCCTAAAAAGGTTATGAAATAACAGTGTGGGGTGTGGAAGTTTTAAGAAAATATGATAGCAAATTGAAAATTACTTATGTCTTTCCCATGTCATAGTGCACAGTGTTTCCAGAATTTTAAATATATAAAGCTTAAAGTGCTTATAGAAATAATGGAAAATTCAGATGAAATCAGTTTACTGCTTCTCAAAAGCCACACTAACTGCTTGCTTATTCCTTCATGCACGTTCAGAACCCATATGACTCCAGGAGAACTAGAGCAGGCAGGGTTCCTCATTTGGAGATGGTACATTCTTGGTTATGAGAAGGTCTGTAAACCTCTAAAATTGTGTGCATTTTTCTGAGGACAGAAAGACCCTCAAAAAGGTTTAAGAAATGACAGAGAGAGATTCAGAACCACTGGAAAAGAACCTTTTCCTTTCTACACTCTTTCCTGACACCAAAGAAAATTCAAAATGAGACTTGGACTCAGAAACTCCAACTCTGATTATCTCAGCCAGTCAGGGAATTGATGTTTGAGCCCCTGTTCTTTAGAAAGAGCCTGAATGACAGAACTGAAAGGCTAGCAAAGCCTCAGCATTCACAAACTAAAAGATAAAGAATAAATGATAATTGTCAATAGTTAAGGCAGAATGCAGGCTGAAAACAAAAGGAAGATAAATGAGAATGGCTCACCAGGACCCTAAATGCCAAGCTCTAAGGACAAATGGGGATCACTGACATAGAAAAAGGGGTGGAAACCCCCAGTGTGATGCAGATTTGTTTGAAGCTGAGTGACTAGCTCCTAGAGATGGGCGTCCCCACAGGCCAGCTCACCCCTCCCCCACAGCCCGGCGGGAGCTCACAAAACCTAGCCTTCAGATGGCAGTTCCCTTGTAGGGATTTAAAATGACCAAAATGGAAAGATTTGGATGAGCTGGAGCCTGCCATCACTGTGAAGTTTGAGAATTCAGAAAGTCCTGAAGTGTGGACTGGTGAGGCTGAAAGGAAAGAGAATTCAGGGAACTGTGATTTATTTCTGTTCCTTTAGGGAATGAAGATTTGAGCTTTGATGTGTACTTAAATCATCTCTGGGGAGTTTGGAGTTTAGGATGTATTGGAAAATAAAGATCTTTGCTTTTGACCATTATTCCTGACCTTTCCCATCTATCAATTAAATTTGACTTATTAACAATACCTAGCAAAAACCTGTCCATTTTTAAGATAGTGCCTAACTATTCTCCCTAATCCTTTGGGAAATTGACCATATTCTCTCATTTTAGCACTGGACTCAGAACTGGACAGGCGAAGGAAAGAATTGGGCTTTATACTACGTCTTAAAAGCAAACAAACTGGAAATCCTAGAGAGGAATCATCTCAAACTACAGGTGTAGTCCAGTTTTGGAGCAGTTTGCCATTCATATACTCCTGAAGATACTTTTTAAATCAAGTTCTGTTTAAATCAAAGGATTAAACAGGCACCACTATCTGCAAGTACTTAGGGGGGAAATGAGCAAATTTATACCTTCAAGCCAATAACATCCAGTACGCTGACTATACAAACAGGTAGAAAGAAAACTGAGAGACTGCAAGACTGAGTCCAGCTCCAAAACAAATTCTGTGACTTTCTCGGTTCTCTTTCCCTTTCCCACAGGTAGCCATTTAATCTGACTTTTAGTGTATTACAGTGAAAAGTACAAGGATTTGAGTGAAGCCCAGGCATTCATCCCTTGGGAACTCTGAGTTTTAAATGCCAGTATAGCCACTTTATAGTTGGGTGATTTTGAAGAGTTATTTAACCTCAGTTTCCTCATCTGTAATATGGTAATAAGATCTACCTTATAAGGAATAGGGATGTGTGTGTGTGTAAACTATCCCATCTTCCATCTCAATTGAGAGGGTAAGACAAAATACAATGTACAGAAAGCACTCTGAAAAATAAAAGTACTACATAAAGAACGGTAATTAATAAATCCATAAAATGATATGAAGCATATGGAGGGCTCACTTCTGCCATCATGAACAATAAAAATAGACTAAGACTTGTTTCAGACCTATTGAAATTACTCTTTCAATAACTTGTACAACCAGTAAGAAGCTACTAGAAGAGTAATTCTCACTCAACATCAGGAAAAGTTATCAATAGTGGTCCTAAAACAGAAGGGCCGCTTCCTGAAATTTTCAGTCCCTTGTGACTAGTGGTAGGACTGTCGGGCAGAGGAAGAAGATGGGAGGGGAATGAGGAAGGGACTCAAGGATGTCCAGATCAACTACTGACCTGGACTTTATAAGATCTTTTCCAGAACTCAAATCTCTACGCTAGAGAATTACAGAAGGAGATTCTACCTTAAAATTACACTCTTGACCTAGATCACTGTCCTTGCTCAACTTCCCAATAAGCATCTTTCCTACACTGGTTGCACTACCGGAAGAAAAAAATGTCCACATTTCCTGCTTCTTTGCAATTATTCCTTTACAATTACTCAGTCACAGGAGCTAGAAACCTAGCTCCAGAAGACAGTGGCTTTAAAAGCAAAAGCTACATTAATGATGTAAAAAAAGTTTTTATAGCATGATGTAGATTGGTCAAAAACAAACCTTTAAGTGTATATTGGGGGTGGCCGGTTAGCTAAGTTGGTTAGAGCATGGTGCTAATAACATCAAGGTTGCCAGTTCAATCCCTGCATGGGCCACTGTGAGCTGAGCCCTGCTCAAAAAAAAAAAAAAAAGTATGTATTTGAATTCAGTCTCCAATTTATAGTGCTAATAAAATTGCCTTTTTCATGAGAATTCTAAGAAAAGCAAAAATATTTCTTACCAGAGTGCCTGAAGGTCTATTTATGAAAGTTTTTGAAAAGTTAAAATAAGCTAGAAGCCACCAAACAGATGGTGTGTGGCATACCTAAAGCAGAGCCAAGGCAGAGAGATCTCCCATTGTCTCAGTGCATATAGACCAGGCATGGTCCTAGAGTGGAAATATGCGTAGGAATCTCTGGAGTCATACTTCCTGGATTCAAACCCTGGGTTGCTACTTGCTAGCTACATGACCTAAAAGAAGTAACTTGATCTCTGTACCCTAGTCTCTTCGTCTCTAAATGGGAATAGCAGTATATGCTTCATGGGCTTAATGTGAGGATTAAATGACCAAATATTTACAAAGCTGCTTGCAGAGTCCTCAGGCATATAAGTGTGTGCTCATGAAGTAATAGCAACCATTAATACAATTGTTCCCTCTAGATGGGTGATAGGTTTTAAATGTAGACCTTTTGAAATATTTCGAAATAAAATTTTTATTATAAAAATACCATATGCTTATTGCAAATGTGGAAATGACTACAAATAATTTAAAAACAACATCGTACCAGTTAGAGAAAAGGTTATTTAACATTTGGTATGTTTCTTCCCAATATTTTTCCTTGCACAGCTTTACCTAGTTGGGGATCAAATGTACTCAGTTTGGCAGAATGAGGACTAAGGTTTAGAGTGGACTGTGAGATTACGTCGCACCTCCTTCAGTGTCGTAAGTAAGCTATTCCCAGATACCACCACCTTGAAAAACGTATTTTCCTCTTCCTATTCTTCATTATCCTCTTTCTTCAGGAGTTTACTGTCTACCCAGGAAGGACATAGCCCTGTGATCCCTGGCTTCCCGGGCATTTTCTCACGTTCAAATGTACTCGTACCTCTCTTTCTCTAACCGCCTCAGGAGGCACCCTCTCCTTACACAGTCCACAACTTCGATCCCCCTTTCACTCGCACCCCCGAGCCCCAGAGCTCGGGACTCAGTCCGGCTCCGCAGCTGGCTTTGCAGAACTCCTCCCCTGGATTGTCGTGGAGGGTGATGTTCACAGATGGAGCTCCTTTCCATACCAGTTTCCTTCTTGTTTTTTTAACTATACAAATTACATAAAGTTTCATAGGTATAACTACCTGTTTGTCCTCATAGTAAACTTATGGCAAACATAACTTTACTCTGGAGAGCCAAGAAATTGATTGCTCCCTACTCTATAATAAGGCACAGTGGTTGTCAGAGTTGGGGATCAATTGCTACATCTATTCTAGCACTTTTAACTCTGTGGTGCATTCATCCTGGAGCTATTGCTATTATTATTAAAGCAATAAACTATGTCACCATAATAATAAGGTACTATCACCACCATCAGCAAACCACATTATCATGTCTAAGTAATTGGCTATGTCTGTTACTTTTTACACATATTCGTCATTCAATTCACAGAACAACTCTGTGAGATCACCAATTTTGCAGGTAAAGAAAAGAGGATTTGAATCAAGGTTTGTTTTGATTCCAAAACCACTGGAATTTTATTCTAATTCATACCCTGAAAACCTTCTCCGGGTCATACATAGTTCCAGAATTTTGGCACAATAAATTTCATAATACTGTAATATAATCTTTTAGATTCATCTTAGAATATTAGAGCTCACAGAGACAGACATTAAAAAAAATAACTGTGTCTAAGTAGGAATTCTCTTTGAGAGAGTATAGCTTCTAGGGGGAAAAAACATGAAGTGGGGAGATATGGGACAGATGCCTGTCTAACCAGCCAAGTTGACTAAATCAATCCTGGAGGCAGCTATCAGAGCCAGTACAAGCACAGCCTCACAAAAGCAGGTTGGTAATATAATACCTAAGGTAACCAAACCCTTTGGAGAAAGTGCAAGACAGTCCCGTGTGCCATTGAGTGCTACTGTTCTTTGGCTGACACAATTATAGAGTTCTTAGGTTAAATCTTTTTATATGACAACTACGCCTATCGCTTGGTGAAACATTTTCCCACCCAACCCATATAATCTGCAGTAACAGTATCATCTGTATATTTCTTCTGAGGGCTCAAAAGAAAGTAAAAGCTCAATTTTCCAAAATGCTCTGCTTTTGCTTTTCAATCCTTTTCCCTGCCCCTCTATGGTGGCTCCTTTCCGTGACTGACGGCAGTAAGAGTAGTAAATGACTCACATGGAACAGGCTGCCACTGTGCTGCCAATTTTCAAGCCTCTCAAAATAAACAACAAGCAACAAATTTTTTTAGTATCTGTCATCCTATCTGCAACGTCCCTCTCTGGTTCCTCCCATCTCTGTTATGTGGCTTCTCTAAAGTTTCTGTCTGGTCTTAGACTGTAATAAAAACAATTTCCTTATGACTTTTCCAACAGATAATGGCTCAAAGAGCCAGGGTGGAGAGCACAGCATACACAGTGTGCATAGTATTTACACACGTGGGCCCACGTGTACACAAAAGATGGCTTACAGGACACATATACACAAAGTATATGCAGGAACAGCTAAAGCACAAAATTAAAGTGTGATTATGCTGGAGCATAAGCAAAGAGCTGTATTTAGATTTCAAAGGAAATAGAAATGGATGCTGATAGTCAAATGAACTTATGGAAGAAAGTTTAATCTGAAAGGTTGACTGAATGGAGGTGTCATTCTCATAAGACCAGTTACTATCTATCTTTACTCAATGACTACATATAGCAAAAGTTCAAAAAGATTGCAGGGCAGACTGACGAGATAATAATACTAATTATAACAGTAGTAATATCTTAATTTCATTGTTGCTCTGTGTCATATCCATTCTCTTCTTAATCCTTACCACAGTTCACAGGAAATTAAAGATGAGGCATAATTTTTGTTGTTTATATTTGATTCCTTCCTTCCTTTAATCAACAAAGTGTAGAGTGCCTAACATGTGCCAAGCACTGTTAAACATACTGAAAACTTCATCAGTAAACAAGACAGATAAAAGTTATTGTTCTCATTATGGCTTACATTCTAGTGAGAGAGATAATATACAACACATAATAAAGAACATAATATTAGAATGATGCAGTAATTTAGAATGTATGAAATACTATGGAAAACTAAATAAATCAGGGTAATGGGACATGCTAGGGGAAGGTAGGAATTTTAAATGGCATTGTCAAAACAGGCCTAATTGAGGTCTTACTTGAAAGAGTTTATCTGGGAGAAGAGTGATCACATCAGAGAGAGGGGTCGGTGCAAAGGTCTAGGGGCAGGAGCTTGCCTGGACTGTTTGAAGTGCAGCCAAAAGACCCGAATGATGAGGGGGTGGACGGGTGGCTCAGTTGGTTAGAGGGCAAGCTCTGGGCAACGGGGCTGCCAGTTCGGTTCCCGCATGGGCCAGTGAGCTGCACCCTCCGCAACTAGAATGAAGTCAATGAGCTGCCGCTCAGCTCCTGGGTGGCCAGATGGCTCAGTTGGTTGGAGTGCGGGCTCTCAACCACAAGGTTGCTGGTTCGACTCCCACAAGGGATGGTGGGCTGCGCCCCCTGCAACTAACAACAGCAACTGGACCTGGAGCTGAGCTGCACCCTCCACAACTAAGATTGAAAGGACAACAACTTGACTTGGAAAAGTCCCAGAAGTATACACTGTTCCCCAATAAAGTCCTATTCCCCTTCCCCAATTAAAAAAAAAAAAAAAATCTAAAAAAAAAACAAAACAAAAAACCCGTGTGATGAGGAAAATGATAAGAGATGAGGAAAGACAAGGGAGAAGGGTCAGGGTCAGATCCTTAGGGGTCTTTATAAGGATTTTAGTTTTTACTCTAAGAGCAATGGAAAGCCATTCTGGCTGTTATGATGAGAAAAGACTATAGGGTAGCAAGAGTAGAAGCAGGGAAGACTAATTAGAATGCTGTTACAATAACCCAGGCAAGGTCCAAGATGGCAGAATAGGTAAACGCTATGTCTGCCACCTCCCAGGATCACATAAAATTACAACAAAATTATAGAACAATTACCCTTGAGAATAATCTGACGACTAGCTGAACAGAATCACTATGGCTAAGGATATAAAAAAGAGGCCATATTGAGACCAGTAGGAGAGGAAGAGACATGGAAAGGGATGACCCCAAACCCACAAGTAGTGGTTGAACTTTGGAAGAGATACCTTAGTGGTGGTGGTAACCCTGAAGAGTGAGGGGTCCCAGCCCCACAACGGGCTCCCCAGCCCAGGGATCCTGTGCCGGGAAGAGAAGTCCCCACGTCACCTGGCAGTGAAAATCAGCAAGGATTCCCTTGGTGCATCCTGTTGAGACGGAAGGCAGCTGGAACACAGATGTCCTCTTAAAGGGCCTGCACATAGACTTGCTCACTCGCAGGCACTCACTCTGGGCACTGGTGGAGGGATGATGACTCGAGAGGTGCCAGAAACATACAGGGAGTTACTGAGTTGTGTGGCCTCAGAGTGAGGGCTAGCGAGACAGCCACCATTATCCCTGTGTGGAGCTTGCCTCATATGTAATCTACACAGGGAGCCATCTTTTCTATGTTGAACTCACCCCACAGGACCAAATCTGAGACCACATTGGTCTGGTAAAATCCACATGTGCACGCACCACATTGGTGACTCCATTGGACACTGCCCAGATAGTGTGGCATCACCCTGGGCACCCTCAGCTCCTGCCTCAAAAGCTGCAGGAGGCTTGTAAAGCAGTGGACGGCCCTCGGTGACCTGGAAAAATTTTGATGCTGAGCAGGTAGCCCCAGCTCGCATTGTAGCTTCTCTTGGGCAGCTCTCAGAGAACTGCAGGCTCGAGGTAAGAGGTGGCTGGCCGGGGAGTTCTTGGAGAATTCTGCAAAGTGGCCACAGGCTCGATATTGGTGCAGAAGCTGAATCTGCATTAACTTTGTAAAACCCACCAGCCACACCCTGTGACTCCCTGGGATCCCACCCCACCCAGCTAGGGTGGCATTGATGGGGGCACTCTCAGGTCCTGGGCATCCAGCCCCGCCCCACAAACTGCTAGAGGCTTCTACAGCAGTAGACTGTGTAGCAGCAGATGGCTGCCTGGGAAACTGTTGGTAGCTGGCCGCCAGCCCCAGCTTGCACTGTAGCCTATCTGGGGCGGCTCCCAGGGTTCTGTGGGCCCAAGACAAATGACAGCTGGCTACAGTGTTCTCAGAGCATTTTGCACAGTGATCACAGGCTCAGTACTGGTGCAGGAACTGAATCCGCATTAATGTTGTGAAAAGCACTAACCACACCCCATGATTCCCTGGAAACCCACCCCACCCAACTTGGGCGGCATCCCCAGGGTCACTGTCAACACTCAGTCAACAAGCCCGGCCTGCGCACCTAAGAAGACTCTTTCAACCACTGAGTCTTATGGGCAGCTGGAGGTGGCAACAGGCCTAGAGGGGCTCTGAGGCCTTTTGCTAAGCTGCCCCAGGCCCGATACTGGCAGCAGCCAATCTCAGTTCACAGCACACACCTCCAGGTCCAACACAGGCAGCAAACAATTGCATATAGGTTTGTAGCTCCTACCAAGTAGCTCAGGGATGGTCACAGGCAAGGCTGAAATTGGCCTGCATGGCAGTCCCTCCCAAAAGGCACAAGAAACAACACACTCAGAAGCCAGTCTCAGACCACACCAGAGCACTACCTGATTAGCTCGAGCAGCACACCCAAAGGGTGGTATCAATAGGCACAAAAGCCCACTCAGGTATATCGCCCTCTCAGGGATCAGCCCCTACACAGCAACTCATATGCTGGGGGCACAACCAATCCCACCTACTAATGTGCCAAAAGCAATTAAGGTTCAACTACAACAGGAGATTGTTGTACACACCCAAGGGACACTCCAGGCACACATGCACAGGTGATCATAGAGACTACACCACTGGACTACACAGGACACCTACTACATAAGGTTACTCAGCAAAGACTGAGAGACATAGGAGATCTACCTAATAAATAGAAGCAAATACAGAGAGGCAGACAGAATGAGGAAACAAAGAAACATGTCTCAAAAAAACAAGAGAAAACTCCGGAAAAAGAACTAAATGAAATGGAGGCAACCAAACTACCAGAGACAGAATTTAAAACACTGGTTATAGGAATACTTAAGGAACTTAGTGAAATTTTCAACAAAGAGTAAGCATAAAGAAGGACATAGAAACCATAAAAAAGAACCAGTCAGAAATAAAGAATACAAGGATTGAAATGAAAACAAAAAACAAAAACAAAAAAACATTAGAAGTAATCAACAGATTAGATAAAGCAGAGGAGTGAATCAGCAATTTAGAAGACAAAGTAGCATAAAATACCCAATCAGAACAGCAAAAAGAAAAAAGAATCTTTTTTAAAAAAAGATAGTTTAAGAGACAAAATCCAGCATTCATTTATGATAAAAACTCTCAGCAAAGTGGGAATAGAGGAAATATCTCAACACAATAAAGGCCATATATGACAAACCTAGAGCTAACATCATACTCAATGGGGGAAAGCTAAAAGCATTCCCCTTAAGATCAGGAACAAGACAAGAACGTTTACTTTCACCACTTTTATTCAACATAGTACTGGAAGTCCTAGCCACAGCTATCCAACAAGAAAAAGAAATAAAAGGCATCCAAATTGGAAAGGAAGAGTAAAACTGTTATTATTTGCAGATGACATGATACTATATATAGAAAACCCCAAAGATTCCACCAAAACACCATCAGAACTGATAAATGAAATTAGTAACATAGCAGGATACAAAATTAATATTCAGGAAAAAAATACCTAGGAATAAATTTAACCAAGGAGGTAAAAGACCTGTACTCAGAAAATTATAAGACATTGAAGAAAGAAATACAAATAAATGGAAGCATATGCCACGCTCATGGATAGGAAGAATTAATATAGTTAAAATGTCCCTACTGCCCAATGCAATCTATAGATTCAATGCAATCTATAGATTCAATGCAATCTATAGATTCAATGCAATCCTTATCAAAATACCAATGGCATTGTTCACAGAAATAGAACAAATAATCCTAAAATTTATATGGAACCATAAAGGATCCCGAATAGCCACAACAATCTTGAGAAAGAAGAACAAAGCTGGAGGTATCACTACCTGATATCAAACTATACTACAAGGCCATAGTAATCAAAACAGCATGGTACTGGCATAAAAACAGACACATAGATACAGAGAACAGAGATGCCTGAAACTAATTTTAAAAATAATAAAAAATAAGCCAGGCGAGAAGATGACAGCAGCTTGGTCTATGGTTACAGCAGTGGAGATAGTCAGAAATGAATTCTGTGTATTATATGAAAGTAGAAGGGATTCCTTGATGTAAAATGTGGGTGGTAACGATATATCGTGCCAAGGAAGACATTAAAGTTTTTGGCCTGTGCAACTAAAAAGATAGAGATACTATTTACTGAAGTGGGAAAAAAAATATAGAGAAGATTTGAGGAATTTGAGTTCAGTTTTGCAAATGTTAAGTTTAGATATCTAGTGGACATCCAAGTGGAGATGTTGAATAGACAGATATGAGTCAGAAGTCAAGGGGAGAAGTCTGAGTTGGAGATAAAATTTGGGAATTGTCTTCATTTAGATGGCATTTAAAACCATGAACGTAGATGAAATCACTAAGAATGAAATAGAGTTAAGGACCGAGAAATGAGCCCTGGTGCTCTCCAACATAAAAGGTAGGGGGAAGAGAAAGGTTCAGTAAAGACGCCTAAGAAAGAACAAGCAGTGAGAGAGGAAGAAAACCAGGAGAGTGTGGTATTACTGGGAAACAAAGAGGGGAAGGTATTTCCAGGAAAAGGAAGTGACCAATTGTGTCGATGCCCCTAATGATGAACACTAAGAATTGACCACTGTAGTTAACATTGTGGAAATTGCTGTTACCAGGAAGCTCAAAAGCTGCTTCTATGGAATGATGAAGATGAAAGCCTGATTGGGATAAGTTTAGAAGATAATGGGAAGAGAAAAATTAAAGAGAACACGTATGAATGTTTTCAAGGACATTTGCCATTAAGAGGAATAGGACCGTGGTTGCAGGAGTTAAGAGAAGGTATTTTTAAGATGGAAGAAATAACAGTATGTTTATATACTACTGATAATAATCCAGCAGAGAGGAAACTGGTGATGTAGAAGAAAGGGGGAGGTTTACAGTGAACTTAAGTAGATGAGCAGGTGTCATTCACAAACCAAGTCACAGAAAAAAGACTTCTCTGTGATTACACAACTGATAAATGCTAGAGCCTAGATTTGAACCCAAGCCCCATAGTCAGCATTCTTTCCACTACACAATGATGAAGGAGGCCTTGGTGTCACCCTCTATAACATGTTTGGCAAACAGTCATCAACCTCTGCCTAATTACATTATTTCAGAGCACTCTGATTTCATAGGCAATTCGTTTCAACATATTGATTGTTTATCTAATGTGTGTCAGGGAGCAGGCTAGTGGGGTTAGGAGAAGGAAGAAAACAAAGGTAAATGACATAGTTCTTTCTCTAAGGAAATTTACAATCCTGTGAAGCTTAAACAAATAACTGTGAGAAGACAAAATGAAATCAGTGTGCTACTGGACAATTCTAATGATGAAAGTATTTCCTTACATTAAGGCATACTCTACCTATAGGCAACTTCCCCCAATTTGCTTCTAAGTCTGCCCTCTCTAGAAACAGTGACTAGATTTATTCTTTAGTGAATGTGGATTAGTCATCAGTCCTTTCCCACTGGTAGAAATCTCTTCCAACAGTGATCCTGGAATAAACAACAGATCACAAACCCATAAGCGTATACAAGGTAAAAGTAATGAAACAACCAATGTGAACGTATTTCATGTCTTTATCTTCAAACCCACCTCCTGTAGTATGAAAGACAATTCCTACTCATGGAATTAAACTCAGTAGAGGGACAATTGTAGGGTGTAATGATATGGAGACAGTTTACATTCCAAAAATACTCAAACGTCTTCAATTCTCTTGACATGTGTTAACTATTTCAGAAGAATGTTTTCTGAGTATAAAATCATGAGATCTACCCCATAGCAAAGCACATTATGTGTGTGTGTGTGTATTTATTAGATACTTCTTCAGGTTATTGTGATATCTTGTCAATTTGTAAGTTCCATTTAGAAGTCTCATGGACTTAGAGAGAACAGAATTTGTGGTTCAAGAATCTTTTTCTATCTAATAAGTGAGAGCATTTGCATGAAAACAAAGCATTCTCTTCTACCTGGGGTGTTCTTTTAGGAAACCAAATCTCTGATGTATTGGATCTGCAGCAACTAAGTGTGATGATAACTAAAGAGTTAATATTTTGATGAAGAAAAGCATCAAGAGCAGGCAAATATAAGAAAGCCAAGATCTATTTCTTGGCCTGGAATTCCCATGTGCACTCCTTTTAGCAAACTCCTACTCAGTCTTTTTTTCCCCCCTTCTCAGTCCTTAAGAGCCTTTGCAAATGTCAACTCCTTGTCAAGTCTTCCCCTCCTTATCTCCACCTCACACTCTCTCCTGCTGCATTCTCACAGCACTTGGTAAACACCTCTAATTGTGATTACTAGATTGAATTTACTAGCTGTCCTCCAAAACTGTGAGCTTCTTGAGAAGAGGGGTTATTGTGTCTTACGTTTTTGTTTCTAGTGTACCACATATTGCCTGGAATATGGAAAGTAATTCAATAAATGTTGATGGAATGAATCAATGATGAATGAGGGAGAACTTTCTAATAACATGGGGAGATTAGTGAGTCACCAAGTCTTGGAGGAAACAGCTCTGCTTTGGGATCCAGGGAGCTACGTATCCCACTATGTGACTTTGGACAGTCATTTCACCTCCAACTTAAACTGTCCCTTTTGCAAAATTCAGACCACAGCTTTTATCTTTATTGTTTGTTTGTACACTAGTGCTTATTAGGACACTTCCTGTATCCCTAAGTGTAACAGAAGAAATTGACTTGTTGACCATCAATGTATTTCACATCAAATGCAGATGAAATAAAGGAGGATACAGCTCAGATGAGGAAGAGGAAGTAAAACCTTGTTTATAAACCAGCTGATCCCCCCCCCATCCATCCTTATAATGAGTAGCTTTGAGAGCACATATACCTGTTTCCTCTTTAAGGACTTTCCTATCTGTTATTCTGTTCATTCTCCAAGGTCATAAGTTTATCTATGAGTGAATAAATTATGGTAGAAGAGCTTCTGTAAATTATGACAGAATGGCTTCTCAATCGATTTGGACACCTTGAAATTTATGTCAAATTATCTTGGCAAGGCAGTCATCTAACAGGAGATAAGCTGTAGGTAAAATTCTCTAAACCAATTTTTCTCTTTATACGTTATACAAATTCTGTTTGGGGATTCCAACACACCATTCTGTCTAATTTAGGCAGTCAGGTTACAATATATTTTTTTTTTACCAATTAGACAAGTTGAGGCAGGGAAAGGTTTTAAGAATTATTCCTCAAAAGAAATCACTTCCAGGGTAAGTATAAGGTATACTGTAAAGAAGAATGGTATGTATAAGGCTCACACACTATGAGAAACAATGGCTGGTCATAAGAAGACGTGTTTTCTAATCGGAGGTCTGATGATTGCTGTGTGCCTTCAGACAAGTCACTTAATACCTTAATTTCCTCAGTTATATAACACTAAGTATGAAAAAGGGAATGCATATGAAAATCTTTCCAGAGTTGTAAATTGCTCTGCAATGAAAGGCTTTATTACTAATGCATAATCCCTCCTCTTTCCTCATTTTATTTATATTGAAATGAAATCCTTAATATGTCTTTGGGATATGTCTTCCCTTCATCAGAATTGTTAAATCAAATGATTGAAGAGATTTTGGTAAGTAGGTAAAAGATTTAGTGATAAAACCTGCTAAAGGAATAAAGCCAAATGCCTCTGGAAAGGTAAGGGTATGTTAAACGAGAAAATCAAAGCTATAGATTTAATGTGTTTGTAAGACAGATACTGTGTCTTTATTATTTTTCAGATCTGTCAGTTAAAAAACACAAGTAGTAGTGTAATATACTCAGGAGGTTTAATATTACATTAATCAAAGCTGACAAGCACGAAAACCATTTATTGTATTTGAACCACTACTTTCAGGTGAAATCTAAAACACTCAAGTCCCGATTGTTAACACCGACATGCCAACAAAAACCTTAAGGAAATCTTTTGTAGCTAAATTACACTGTCGTTATGCATTTACTTGAGAAAACAAAATATGTATGTAACTAATGTATGTAACTAAATCCTACTGTATCACTACCATGGCTTCAATAAAATCCACTCAGTCAAAAGTTCAACAAATTATACTTATATAGTTTAATTTAAAATTTATGTTGTTATCCATCGAATTCTGATAGCCAGCACCATTTATTGAAGAGCTGTCTTTTCTCCATTGTATGTTTTTTGCTTCTTTGTCAAAAATTATCTGTCCATATTTATGTGGGTTTATTTCTGGGTTCTCAATTCTATTCCATCGGTCTATGTGTCTGTTTTTCTTTTGCAATTATTTTTAACCTTTAAACCCCAATTACTTTTGCACTAATCTAATACTATACATAAGAGTCTTCTGTGGAAATGTGGTTTTCCAGGACTTCATTAATCTCTGGTTAGCTGAAGAAAGGGAGGCTTACAGACACTACTTACAGATGGTTGAACCAATGATTGTTACCGAGAGGGCCTTTGACTTGAAAGGGAGGAATCTTAAGATGGCAGAGAAAAGCATGGTGATCATCCTAGCTCTTGCAAATGAAGAACTGGTACCTCTTTTTATTGCACGTATAGATCCTGAATCTACAGTATGTGGTTTTCTTTATACTGGGGATGCCAAAAAAAAAAAAAAAATGTATACACGTACTTGTATTCATCCTTTGTTATTGGTATATATAGAGTATTATAATTTTAATACAGTATTTTCCTTTCTTAAACTGTGTATACATTTTTTTCTGGCACCCTCTGTATGATGCAGTACCTTACTGCATTGATTGCTGCTTTTTATTCAGCTTTCTTGTTTTTTACAACTCAGGAGCAACACTGCAGGATTTCAGTTTCCAAATGGTTTGGGAAGATGTAAACTATTATACAAACAACTATGGTTAACCACCTATACTTTTCTCATTGTACTTCAAAGAAGTGGGTTTAAAAACATGTACAGAGTATAAAATAAAACTTAGGTACCTCAATAATCTTACTTCATGAAAGATTACTAGCATCTTTTGGGCATGGTTAATTAAAGTTTTAAAAGTTAAAATTTCCACCCTTAACACTTTTCCTTTCCTCTCTCTTTTTGTTTTTCCAGGTGCTACCCCACCCCCTATGAGAAAATAAGACAAAATGTTATTCTTCATGTTTCTCAGGGTACTGAAATTAATTTTAACCTTTATAGTATTTATATTCCATTAACTATTACTTTAGTACAGAAGTAAAACTCAATTTAAGGGATTATAAATATGAACAAAACTCAGTTCTTGACCTCAAGGAGCTTTATAGGATGGTAATAATCCTAACAGAAACAATAATGATACATTTTCTCTTTACACTTTATGAAGGGTTTACACATGTAAAACTTCACTTGATCTTTAAAACATCCTTGTAAAGAAGACAGGACAGATACTATTTTCCTAATTTCTAAGAGGAGATAGAGATAAAATATGCAACAAATATATTTATCAAAAAATAACTACATAAACTGTCATACATTGTGATTACAACTAGATACACATGTTATGTAGTTATATGTGTATGTATATGTGTGGGTGTCCACAACACAAGTATACATGTATGTACAAACACACATAATTCATAGCTTATCCTTGGAAAGGCATCTTAGGTTAAGAAAATATCCCACTAATCTGCCATAGAGCTTAAAATTTCATTTTAGAAATTCCATACTCTGATGTCTAAAGGAAGTTCCATTAGAACACAATCTTAGAAATGTGGATCAATTTACTACCTGATAATAATTGGGCTCCTTTGAAAATGGAAGGTTGGGGTAACAGTCCTAGAACAAAATGGGAAAATTTTTGATTGGAGGAAAGAAAGGCCTTGACAGACCTGGGCTGAAGAACTGAGTACGGTGGAGGTAGAGAGGATATACAAAGGAGAGCACGAGTTCCTAACAACAAGGTTGCTGGTTCAATTCCCACACTCGATGGTGGGCTGCACCCCCTGCAACTAAGATTGAAAATGGCAACTGGACTTGGAGCTGAGCTGCGCCCTCCACAACTAGATTGAAGGACAATGACTTGGAGCTGATGAGCCCTGGAGAAACACACTGTTCCCCAATATTCCCCAATTAAAAAAAAAAAAAAGAAAAGGAGAGACAAATTGACTAGCTTTGCAATTTTGCTTCTGTTAATACCAAAACCCTAGGCTGTTTCAGCTTCCAGTAAGGCTACGTTGGAAATTCATATCCAAAGTGTAAATTTCTCTCACAGACTTCCAAAGAAACACTTAATGGTCTTTTAAAATTAAATCAGCTTTGGCACCATCTACTTCTCCACTTGCATTTACCTCCCCTACCTGTCACCACCCTCATTCTTTCTTAGAATTAAAAATAAAAAAGGCTAATTCTAGTCATTTCTTCTCACTTGCCTCTCTAGTCACTTACTAAAACCATATCTTGCCATCTGCTGTCCTATTTTCAATTCTACCCTCTCAACTACTTTCCTACATATTTGCCACAAACTTGTTCTTTGGTACCCTCATTAAAATAAAAACATTCAACTACACTGTGTTGCTATGCATTAATCAAACTTTAGGTCTGAGCTCTTTAGTATTTTCTTTACCTGCTTTCCCTATTCAATCCTTCACTTCCTCCTAACATATGAATGAAGGCTATGGAAATTTCAGTGTCTAGCTTTGTGTCAGGCATATAGGTGCTTTAAAGATGTTCGTTAAATGAATCTTTAATAACTTCAAAGTTATTAGATAGGAACATTCAGTCTATTCTTGGAAGTAGTTTCCTCAAAGTTAACAAGCTCATAAATTCATCATTTGTCTACAATTAGGATTCCTAAGATTCTTCTCAGATTCATGAAAGACTGAACTAGAAAATTCTAAAATTAACACAAAGCATATGAAGCAGCTCTAAGGTTTACACAATTTGCAGAGTTTTGTCTTCCATTCATTCACACTCTCTTCTCAGGATACAAGAAACAAAGCCAGTTTGTGCTGTTCCCACTTCAAAAGTTGAATATGGCCTAAGAATTCAGGTGTCAGAGTCATTAAAATTTTATCTTGTTTAGGAAACTGCTTACCTTAGAGAAAGGGCAAATTGCTAATTTCTCCTAATAGGGGGAATGTGGGAACAAGGGAAACCCCTCCACATCATTTTTACAAACCCGTGTTATGCTAGGGAACTTCTAATTTTGTTAATTCATTAAGCATTTCAGAGTATTTGGCCAGCACTGCACTAAGAGCTGTGGAGAGGTATACAAATGGAGCAAGTGCACAGCCCTTGCCCCCAAAGAAGTTACAATGCAAAGAGAGAACCGGGTGCGGAACTCAGAACAAAAGCTGTGACTGCATAATAATGTACCAGTAGGGGTGGGGGATGGGGCTCTGGAAGCCCAGTTGTTACTAGGAAAGCAGTTTCCAGGAGGTGAGAGTTTAAGGCAGCTCTGAAAGCGGTTGATTGTAATGATTTGCAGGAGTGAAAGTTGGAGAGCCTTCTACTTAGGAGATAAACATCTGCCCTGATTGAAAGGTGGAAAGTGCCTGACGTGTGGGAGACCATAAGGAGACTGACTTCCTAGCAGTCAAAAGGCTGATTTGGGGAAAAGACTGATTTTGAGGATGTAATAGGTAAGTTTTGAGAAGACAGTTGATGAAGGTGGGAAGGGAAGGAGACTTGTTTTGCTACAGTGAAAAGTTTAGATTTGATGAAGTGGGTAAAAAACAGGAAAATTACATGATAAGAATGATTTTATGACTGTAAAAATGAGATTGCAGTAGAGGGGAAACCAGCTTAGGCATGCCATAATTTAGGCCTAGGCTGTTAAGAACTGGAATAAAATGGTAGCTGAGGAAATTTTCAAAGTTGAATAAATAGTAATAATAAATATAAAGAAAAGGTTATACTACAATCTTTGTCATTACTACTCTTTAATCACACAATTAACAATAATCTCCAGAAAACTTCTTATCTGCAGCTCCCCTCTTCCCACCCAGCACTTTTCCCTGGCTTGTATCTTTATATTCAAGACATTTTATTGAGGACAACCTATTTATTACCCTCCACCTATGACTTACTCAGCTTGTTTTTGCTTTGTCTTCTTCCCATTTCATCTCCTCCTCTTCAGTTATTAAAATCATTTTAGTCCTTAAAAGACCCAGCCTAAGTGACATCTTTTCCATGAAGCTATTTATGATCTCAGGGAACTTCCCTTTTTCTGAACTGTCTGTCTGGTAGTCACTTTGATCACATGCAACTTATTTCTGTTTAGAATTTTTGACTATTGATGTTCTTCATTCTGTTTAACTCTTTGGTTTTTAAGAATCATGATCATTGTAGAAAGCTTAGAAAATAAAAATCATTTGTAATCTCGCCACTGTTAAAATGCTGATGTATTCCTTCAAGTGTTCAAAGTGAATAATTTACACCTACACATTTTAAGCTATATTTTTGCATCCTGCCTTTAGTTTTTAATTTTATAGTTATTTTAGAAGTTCCTGAAACCCACACAGTTCTACTCAGAATCTTGTTAAGACCTCTTTAACTCAGCTGCCATTCCCTGTATCCTTTGCTCCATTGTGGCTTTTGCTGCCTGGTGTTCACTGCTTGCCTCCCCAATGTACCTTGAAACCATTATTCAATACACCTCAACCCTCTTTCACTTTGCACATATTTGGGTAGAGCTTTAACAAGCTTCCTACAGATTGATTGCCTTTGGGTCTGGCATCCATCCCAGTCCAATGAACGGTTGCAAAGAGGGAGAAGGGGTCATGTAGTACCATGAGATAATTTATGAAGAAGGAAACTCTCAGAGGAATGGGAATGGCAGACACAGTTGGCTTGACCTGTATTCCTTCACTTAATATTTTTGACAATAAGATTTTTCATGACAATGTAATAGTCTGCCCAATGAATGTACTAGATGTACTTACCCATTCCCATCGTGCTGAAGGTTAGCCTGTGGTTTTCATAATTCAGTGACATGAACAGCCTTCTAAATTGCCTGAATGTCAGCTAAACACTCCTTGTATTTCTAAAATAGAATTGCTAGATCAGAGGTGGTAGAGTCTTGATAAGAATTTGCCCAATGACCTTCCAGAAGACATTAAAATAAGAGCCTTTGTTATATTTTGCTTGCTAGAAACTACAGGAAAAACTATATTGTATGCCAGAAATACTTAATTGGAAGAAATGCTTCCTCTTAAGAGGTGCTCTCATGTAATGAATTTAGTGTATTTTAGAAATTAAGGTGGCAAGAAAGCTTACAAGATAGCAGTTTATGTCTTGAGTGGGAGGAATGCACTAGGGACAGATGAATCGGAAAGAGTTATTATGTACTTAAGTATAATTGAATAAAGAGTGAAAGGAGTATTAAACTATAAAAATTCACTCCTTGTCTTTAATCTTATGTGCATAACTACATTTTATGTAGTTGAACCTTCATGTACATATTTGATGTGCTTTCAAATATAAATTGATTAGACTCTATTGCCATTTTGTTATCTACATAAGCATTCTTGAGGTTAATATGCCAGGTGTTCCTCATTTCCCTTTGGTTAGACATTTTTTTCCCTTCAAATTGTTGTTTGGATAATAGTCTATGAATATCAGTGTGCTCACTTTTTTTTTCTTCAGGTCATACCACTGAAAGATATTTCCCAAAGTGGAACTGTTAATTAAGATATAAACAATTTAATAGCTTGTCTTACATTTGCAAGATACTGTACTCCGTTGACATGTTACCTTTGCACGTGTGTCTGCTGCTTCTTCAAGCTCCCCTTAGGAAAATAATGTCTCTTCATTTTCAATATTCTACACAGAGTAGCGGAGGTAGAACTGGCTTCGAGCTCAGCGCAAAGTTCAATAAATATGAATGTATTAATCTTGTATCTAAAGGCTTGACTTTTCTCTAGATTTTTCTCCTTCAGTCCCTTCATTTCTTTTCGGAAACTACTTCATCGTCTTAAGTTGGCAATTTCAGGTAAGCGATTTTGGACAGCGGTACCTTTCCGTGTCCCTTAAATCTTATTTCTCAAAAAGCTTCACATGCAGGGACATTACTCGCCATACTGCTGTCTGAGGAAGTCAAACTCAAAGTCAACACCACTTGAGAAGGTACCCAAGGTACCTCTTCAGGATGGAAACGTTTTTTCTTGAAAAAAATGTCTACGCCAGTTAATTTGGACAGGGTTTGAAGATAACGGAATTGGCCCGCGTTTCTGCCAGACAAGTCGACACTGACGGAGTTAGTCTGAAGGAGTGACGACGGCTGTGGAATATTCTGCATCTTATCAGCTCGTAGGCCCCGGCGGTCACAACAGGTGCGAAGCCGCCCGAGGAGGAAGCTTCTGCAGCCTGCGCAGAGCCAGGGGCGCTAGGAAAAGTCCGTGCCTGACGCCAAGTGGAAGCCCGGCGCCGGGTCCCATCGGCGCGCCCGCACTCGCGGGGCAGAGGGCCCGGCGCTCCTACCCCCACACCCGCACTCCGGACGCGAGGGGGCGGGCCGGCCGCCGCGTCACCGCTGACGTAGCGGCCTGAATCGGCCGCCGCCGCTACCGAACCGGGGGTGGTGTGGCTATGGGTGTCCCGGGGGCGAGCGCTAAGATGGCCGCTGCGGCTCTGGCTGGTGAGTGTGCAAGAGGGGGCGCGCGCGGCCGTGGCGGTTGGCGGAGCGAGGCTCCCTGCGGGAGTGGAGGTCCGACGGGAGCCCTCCGGGCCGGGATGCACCTGGCGGTGTTTTCCCGCCGCGCAGCTGGCAGGGCAGGGGTCTGAGGGAGGGAGAGGGGGCTGCAGACCCACCACGGGGAGCGAGCCCAGGGGCTCGCCGAGGAGGCGGCGGGTCCGGCGAATTTAGAATTGGCGCCCGTAGGAAGTTTCGGTGGGTCATACGACGTGTCCTGGCCAGTGTTCTGGTGGCCGGCCACCTCATGAGAGCCCGGAGATGCTGCGAGGAGCTGCCTCCTCTGTGGCTAGAAGTACCTCGTAGCCACTCAGCGCTGGGCTGGAGGGGTACGAGTTGGGAGGAGAAGGGGCGAAAGTGGGGGACTTGAGAGGATGCGGAGGGGGGATTGTGCCCTGACTCGGGCTCCGGACCGTTGAGGAGACGTGATCGAGAATCTGATGCTGGCTGGGCGCTTGCAGCGCTGGCCCTGCCGAAATAAAACCGCATCCTACCCCGGGTTGAGTGCCGACAAAAATGATGCTCCAAGTCCGTGGGATGCTTTGGAAGGGCGGTTCTAGTCCTCCGTTTGGAGGGAATGACTTGCCTTCCCTCTTTCGTTTAGGTCCCAGTGCTGCCAGCACCTGCTGACACTTAGAGATACTTAGGATTTTTGAAGACCAGCTTCCTAAACCATTCCCGCTGGTCTTTGGGGAAGGAATGCTAATAGGTTAAAGTCATTGGGCGGGGGTGGGGTGGGGGGGGGCGCCTAAGAAACCTGTCAGCGGGAGAAGTGAAAAAGAAAAGCGATCGCTCAAGTTTAAGAGATGGTAGGATCCGCCTCCATCCCCACCCCTAAAAAGAAAGTGAAACGAGATAATTGTTTTAACTGCAAATTGGAACTGTTGTAAATTCTGCTAAGTGGATTAATTTGCAGTTTTAATTCTGCAAGTAAAAATACAATTTAGCGTTTTGGTAAAATCCCTTTATCCTCAAGCCTCCCTTACTCCCCACTTTTAAACCTTAATTGTCATATCTTGCAAGTAACAGGGATGTGAAATTAGCATGGAAATACGACTTTTGAGGTCTGCACTTGAAAACCTTATTATCTGTTAAATAGCTGCCTGTGGGGTAGTAACACGGCCTGGAATTCCATTTTGAGATGTCCTTAAAACCAGCATTCGGTGTAAACAAGGAAAAATAATTGGCTGTTCACTGTGATCAAATTCGGAAAGCCAAACATGAGTTATGAACATAGTTATAGAATGTTTAATAATCAGTGAGATTTAGTTGTCCTGAAAGATAAGAAAACTTTGTATTTTGGCACCCTGATCTTTTTGTTCTTAATTTAGCACTTTGGAGTTTGAAAGAGATTTCAAGACATTTGGCTCATGTAGCTTCTCTCCCCCACCACTTTGATTTCTCCAGCTTTTTCTGTACTAAGTCATTAATTTTGCACTGGATGGCAGATTTTTCAATCCAGTATTTATCATTGTAGACTATTCCATGTTACAATTTAGAAATATTCTGATATTGAACAAATAGTTCAATGCATACATCATAGAAAGTTGAAATGTTTTGGCTGTTTTGATGGTGCATTTTTTTCATCCAAAATAATAATTGTTGCAGATTTTTTTAACAAGTGACATGAATCCGTGTTTAGCATAATATGCAGTGATACACTTTTTGGAATATTTAAACTGGAAAATCTGTTGAAGATTTGGGTTAATATTTGAAATATGTTGTTCCTACCTAATTGTCTTTATCAACTTTTTCACAGAATTTTCTTGTACTACAAAAGGAAAGGGATAAGCTTTCATATATATATACCCTCTACCAACTTTCCTCTACACACTTGAATTATATTAAGTAAGATTCAACAGAATTTTCTGCTCATTGTGTTGTTTTTTTGGATAAAGTCTGATTGTAATTTATTTGTATCCCTAGCACCTAACTAACTGCTTGACATGGAAGAAAACCCTTATCCATGTTAGTTGAATTGGGCTTTTGAATGGTACAGAGAGGGGTACAGAGAAAGACAACATTTTGGCTTCTTGGTAGCAGAAAAACGAGCTTTGAAGTTTTTCTCCTTCATACAATGTTAGGCAGAGTGTGGTTTCCAGATTCTAATGGAGTTGTCTGATTGAGGGAGATTAAAGAGGGGCTGGAGCCACTGGTTTAGGAGTGTAATCGGGATGAGAAATGTGTGCCCAATCATTCTCTGGATTCAATAATGGGGGACAGTTTTGCCATTAGTCCCAGCCTAAATAGGTGACAAATAACTGAAATACAGGAGGATTCTACAAATACTGGCTTTCTGGCAAAGATTAAGATAATTGTAAGAAATACAAGTGATTTTTCACAGCACTTTCAGACGTTATAAAAACTTTATTATGAAGGCCAAGTCATGGGTGTATTAGAATGATAGAGGGTCTAGGCATTTTACACATATGAAATATTGAACTCAATTTACCAGACCCATCATAGGATGTTCGATCTCTGTGTAAATGTTTTTCCCATTGTTATGAAGTTAGCTGCAGTAGCTTGATGTGTAAGTATGATGGTGTGACACTAATAATAAATATTGTCCATGAATGAAATATAAGTAGTGATGGGTGAGAAATTCAAATAATCTGGTGGCAGAACTTGTTTTCCAGGGGCTTTTTCTTAGAACCTCATCAACTAGATTCAATCTGTGCTTCAGGAGAGGCATGTTAGAGAGATGAAGAAGGCCTAAGGAAAAAGGGTATCCTTTATTGTTTAATGAGGAGTTTCAAGGGAGATCAGGGTAATTATAGAGTCTGGATCTCTGGAGAAAGAAAGAATAACTGCGGCCTTTCTAGGGATAAAGGAAAGGAAATACATCATGATTGACAAGGAGAGGTACCAAAGCACATAATAGGCATAATAGCATACCTAAGAGGGAGCAGGGAGAGTTTGAGAGCCTATTGTGTTCATTCGTTCAATAATTTGTTCATTCTTGAATGATAATACAGTACCTTTAATAAGAGAATATTAGAAAAGAAGTTAGTCTGTGAAGGCAAGATGTATAGGTATGCTGAGTTTGTGGTGTGTCTGAGAGTGGTTCAGAAAGGATAGGGTTAAGGATAAAGACTTGGTAGCTATCTAGATCTGATTATTGAACTGCTGCTGGTAGGATGAGTTCATTATGACAAGAGGTTTGAAAAGTCATTAATATGGATGAGAAAGGTATTGTACATGCTTAAAGCCTAGATTGTATGTTGCAATGAGTAAAAGAAATTTTCAGAAAATCCTCACTGGGTGGTAAATAAAAGCAATTTTGTGCTGTTGAACTTTAACAGGTTAAATCTTTTACCTGTATTCTCACTTGATTTTTTTGTGCGATGTAAACCTTTGACTAAAGATACCATATCTGATTAGCTCTTCCGTTTTCCTTCTCTTCCATTCATTTTAGCTTTCTTCTTTTTTTTGTAGGGAGGGTGCAGCTCACAGTGGCCCACGCGGGGATCAAACTGGCAACCTTGGTGCCATCAGCACCACACTCTAATCAACTGAGCTAACAGGCCACCCCTTAGCTTTCTATTTAAAATTGCTTTAATAATATGCTAACTCTATATGTAATAATTAGCTTTCAATAAGTCCAATACAGTTACTTTTAAACTTTAGAAATTTCCTGAAGGGAAATTTTTGCTCAGTTACATAGCATGAAAAGTTTGAATAGCTTGAATGGGTTTCGTTTTGTTTTTTAGACAAATTAAAATTTTTATTGTCTTTAAGCAGTGAAGAATGACAAAAAGCTTTCAAAATATTTATAAATCTATGTGTCTTTAAAATAAAAATTAGCATACTTGGTTTAAAAAAGTCCTTTCATAGCTAGTATTAATTTCAAGTGTGAGACATTTTTTAAATATATGAGAAAATGATAGTATAATTTTAATCTTTATATACAGATTTTATTCAAAACTTTTATATACTTTTATCTCGACTATTTTTATGTTGATATTGTGTATTAGTACAGGTAATATTTTATCAGAATCTATGTGAGGGATACAAAAATGTTTTGTTAGCTCTTTAAAATGAATATACTGCCCTAAATCACATATCCAGTCTGCTGGAGCCAGACTTAATCCATACATAGTTTCTTGGCATTGGATTAGCAAATGAAAAGAAGTGCCCTGAACCCGGTAGAGGAAAATAGGAAGTGTCAAGAAAATACTCCCATCCCCCTTTCTTTTTTCCAAGCTTTTACATGTTTGAGTGATGAGGCCCCTTTGGGGATACCCTAGTAACTGTCTCTGAGCTTTGGCTCCAAGCAGCAGAGCAAACTGGAGATCTCTGGTGCTAGCAGCCTGGCTCTCTAGCTCCTGCTTTCCTCCCTGCCCTTCCCTTGGTCATCCATCTCCTACTGGTTTCTTTCATAAGCAGACAGGGTAGATAGGCCCCCTACTCTAAAATATTAATCTCATGATCTGTCATTCCACCATTCTGGTTTTACTTGGATTTTTTTTTCATTTTTTCCATCATTTTATTCTTTTTTGTCTTTTATTAAAGTTTATTGAGGTGACAATTGTTAGTAAAGTTACATAGATTTCAGGTGTACAATTCTGTAATACGTTATCTATATCTCACATTGTGTGTTCACCACCCAGAGTCAGTTCTCTTTCCATCACCATATATTAGACCCCGTTTACCCTCTTCTAGAACCCTCCTCCCCCATTACCCTCTGGTACTTTGGATTTTTAAAAAGATTTTTATCTTTGAGCGATCCCCTTTTAAAATGCAAATACCCCTGGGAGAGGTCAGACCTTAGTTCTCAGCTAACATCTTAATTATCAGTTAGCACCTTAGTTGGGCTTAGTACACATTTGGCTGAGAAGAAGGAACCTCTGAATAAAAGTGATGAAACTATAAGGAATTATTATTATTATTATTGTTATTATTATTGGAAGCTAAGATGTACTGAGGGCCATATTATTTAGTGCCAGGAATTGTTCTAAATGATTTGCAAATATAAATTTCTCTAATAAGTCTGTCAACAACCCTATTGGTGTTATTTTACAGATAAGAAAACTGTGGTATGTGGAGCATAAATAATTTGTCTAGGTCATATAGTAAGTTTAGCCAAGTGTTAACTCAGGCATTTGGATTACAGAGTGTGCTCTCCAACCATTTGCTGTGATATCATGCCCCTGCTAGCATCTGATCAACATTTCACTCTATTCACAATTTTGCATCAAATGGAATCATGCTATTCAATTATAGGCCACTTCCTGGTGAAGGTCAGGGACTTTGCCATCATCTAAATAGTTTTTTTAGTAACAAATACAATGAAATAGACAAATTCCTTGTAACCAATGGAATTTATTTGCAGAATATGGAGGAGAAAAGAGTGAATAAGCTGGTGTGTAATTTAGCATACTCGTATACGTAACATTATTCCTACTTAAAACTTATTATACAAGTAACATGTTCATTAAAATATGGATTAATTAAAATAATCTGCAGTCCCATGACCCAGAGATAACCCCAGGATATATATACTAGGGGGTGCCAAAAAATGTATACACATGACTTGTATTCATCTTCTGTTGGTATATTGAATTCTGATTTATCATTCTGATTGATTCATATATCCGGATATATTGAATATTACAATTTTAATACAGTTGTTTCCTTTCTTAAAATGTGTATACATTTTTTGGCACCCTATATGTATATATGTGTGTGTGTGCGTGTGTGTGTGTGTGTGTGTGTGTGTGTGTGATATATATATTTTTTTTTCTAGGTTTTTAAAAATTTGAGCCACCTTTTCTGAATGTTGTACAAGGTGTCAACTCAACCTCTTTAAAATTTTAGAATGAAATAATTTTCCTTGAGTATAAAGAAACAGCATTACCCTCTTCATCTTTTCAAGCATTTGAGTCATTATTGTCAGTGACTTGCCAGAAACAATTGTTTAACTAAATTATCTGTTTTTTATAAGATCCTTTTAAAATAAGAGTAAATAGAAGAGAACCCTAGATTCTTCTCTTAATCTCCATATTGAATCCATTCTTTCAACCAATGTTTGTTTAGCACTGACCTACCTCTGCTACCATCTTTGCTTCAATACTTCTACAACTTTAATTTCCTTATAACATCTGGAGTAGTAGATGTTAATCACCCATCTCTTTTAATCACCCATCCCTCCTCCAGACCTGCAATTCAGATCCTTTTGCAACCTACATATCTGATCATGTCATCTTCCTCTGCAGAATTCTTAGTGGCTTTTTATTACCCATAGGCCCTGGAAGCAGGCTTGGGGATGATTGGGGCAGGGAATTCTACAGGTCCCAGGTACCAGTGAGTGGGTCCCAGGAACCAGGCACTAGGTACCAGTGAAACAGGCATTGGGGATATGTGCAGTTTCCAGGTGGTCACATACCCTTGACTCTGCTGACTCCCCATAATGGGACAGGGCCAGAGCAGAGGCCCCCTAAAGTGTCAGGTCTGGGCCCTGGTTGTCTGAGTCTAAAGGCAGAGTGCGCTGCTGCTGTGTGGCAAGCAAACATTTGGTGGTAACAAGGATCCAAGCTGGGAGACGATGTAGGAGCCTTATTGCAGTACTTCAAGTTAGACTCTGCTGTGGCTTGGACCAGGGTTGTGGTAGTAGAGGTAATAAGTAGTCATATTCTAGATATATTTTGAAGGTAGAGTCAACCATTTTTCCTGGAGGATTGGTGTGGAAAGTATCTGGAAAGATTTAGGATAATGGAACATAATAATCACAGATGTCTTAATTTTGCCATTAGCAACTACTGTTGAGTGTTAGGAGTGCTAATAAAATATTATATTTGACCTCAGGAAATTTTGAGGAAAGAAAAGGAAACTTAAAATGTGTGTATGAAATGTGTGCACATGTGAGTGTTGTGACTGGTCAGTCTTAAGTCCATATTCAGGATACCCTGTGTCTACAAGTTAAGAAATGCGAGCAGGTGCAGACTCTCTGATTGCTAGGAGATTTTACAAAAAACAGGTGGAAAGGAACCAAAAATTAGCTCTACCTTTGCAGTTTTCTTACAGTCTTGGAGGTAGCACCTGGAAGTACCATCAAAATTCATGTCTTTGCTGCCCTAAAAAAATTAAAGCATGGCTCATACTACATACAGTGTTCCAAGTGTTCTGTAAGTAGGTCCCCACCTGTGACCTGAAATTTGTGTTCAATTTGTGTTAAATCAAGGAAGGAAATGTTTTTGTGATCCCTACTTTTTAACTAGATTTTGGGTCACGATTTTTAGGATTTGTAGCAGAAGTGTTCCTGATTTCACCTGTTAAAGGAACAAGTTTCGGGGTCAAAATCACATAGGTTTTTGTTTGTTTTGTTTTATTATGTTGGCTGTGTGTGTGTATGTATGTGTATGTGTTTTAGAATAAGCTTACAATTTCAGAAAATGCTTAGGCCTGCCAGAATGTGAAAGTTCATTATATGGCAATCCACTTAATATTCTTCCTCTTTTTTCTTTATTTGCTTACACATCCTTGCACATTCCTGTGAGTCTATTCAAACACAAAAGCATTCTCCCCTTCTGTTTTTCTATCTTCCTAAGGCAAACCGTCAAGTGTATCAAATCAGAGTATGTTATAGAATCATGAATTAAAGGTCATTATTGATTTACTAATGGAAAGCCAAATTTAAAATAGTAATTAAAAAAATAAAATGGTAATTAAGTGGAATATTTAATTTATTTGAATAAATAGAAGAGAATATTAAGTTTTATTCACGATAGCTACCATTTATTGAGCATTTACTATGTGTCAGATCAATACTTGTATTTTATCTCAATTCTCCTCCTTTTTGAACTTGGTATGATTTTCCTTGTTTTATAGATGAAGTTTAGAGAAGTTAAGCTATTTGCTCAAATCAGATATATAATGATGTAGCAGAGGTAGAATTCAAACCAAAGGTTTTTTTTGCTTCAAAACCTGTGCTTTTAACTATGATTATGCTATAGTAACTCCACATAGGGCTCTCAGAATGTAGATATTATGGGAGATATAATTTGGCATTGCTAGCCCCAATCTTAAACTGCCTTCAGACTATTGGGTAAAAAGGATGTATCTTATTCTAGTTCAGTGAAAAGTGGTCACTACCCATTATTCACCAATAGATGGTAGCAGAAAACTTAAAACATTTTTCAAGGGAACCCCCTTCAGAAAGTAAAGTGAAGAGTATATGTTCTTTCAGAGTTAAGATGGGTGAGAGATTAGAGAAGTCTAGAGCAAGAGAAATGTGAGAACTGCCTATGGTATTATGACAGGCAGCCCAGAAATTGAGAGCAGAGGGAGTAAATTTATAAAATTATTCTTGGAAAAATACCTTGTAAAAAAGAAAAACATTGGCCTTTTGTTTTTATTTTATTAAAATTGGCATTGTTCTGCTTAGTTTTCAGATATTTCAAGTGTGAACAGAGACTTTTGGATCATGTGTTTCTCAGCTAGACTAAATAAATGTTAACAATGGATAAGTGCAAACACATTGGGCAGTTGCTGCTTGCTCAAGACCATTCCATCTTCAGCCCTCAGAAATGGCATTGTGTGGACTGTAATACAACTGAGTCGATTTGGGCTTGCCTTAGCTGTTCCCATGTTGCCTGTGGAAGATATATTGAAGAACATGCACTCAAGCACTTTCAAGAAAGCAGTCATCCTGTTGCATTAGAGGTGAATGAGATGTACGTTTTTTGTTACTTTTGTGATGATTATGTTCTTAATGATAATGTGACTGGAGACCTGAAGTTACTACGAAGTACCTTAAATGCAATCAAAAGTCAAAATTATCACTGCACCACTCGTAGTGGAAGGATTTTACGGTCTATAGGGATAAGTGATGATTCTTGTTTCTTACATGATGGTGCCCAATCTCTGCTTCAAAATGAAGATCAAATGTATACTGCTCTTTGGCACAGGAGAAGGATCCTAATGGGTAAAATCTTTCGAATTTGGTTTGAACAATCACCCATTGGAAGAAAAAGGCAAAAAGAACAATTTCAGGAAAAAACAGAAAAAAAAGAAGTGAAGAAAAGACAGCAAGAATTAGAGCATCAAGTTAAAGCAGAATTAGAAACTATGCCTCCAAGAAAGAGTTTACGTTTGCAAGGTCTAGCTCAGTCCACCACCATAGAAATAGTTCCTGTTCAAGAACCACTACAAACCCCAGCATCACCAGCAAAAAAAGATAATGTGGTATCTACCTCAGAAGATGTAAAATTAAAAAAATCCAGTGACTCCTCAGTTAAACGGAGGTCAATAGTAACTCCTGGTGTAACAGGATTGAGAAATTTGGGAAACACTTGCTATATGAATTCTGTTCTTCAAGTGTTGAGTCATTTACTTATTTTTCGACAATGTTTCTTAAAACTTGATCTGAACCGATGGATGGCTGTGACAGCTAGTGATAAGACAAGATCATCTTATAAGCATCCACCAGTCACAGACACAATATATCAAATGAATGAATGCCAAGAGAAAGATACAGGCTGTATTCGCTCTAGACATGCAAGTTTATCATCCAGAGTAAGTGGTGGAGCATCAAAGAGTAGAAAGATGGAACTTATTCAGCTAAGGGAGTCAAGTTCACAATACATTTCTCTCTGTCATGAACTGCATACTTTGTTCCAAGTCATGTGGTCTGGAAAGTGGGCCTTGGTCTCACCATTTGCCATGCTACACTCAGTGTGGAGACTCATTCCTGCTTTTCGTGGTTATGCCCAGCAAGATGCTCAGGAATTTCTTTGTGAACTTTTGGATAAAATACAACATGAACTAGAGACAACTGGCACCAGGTCACCAGCTCTTATCCCCACTTCCCAAAGGAAACTTATCAAACAGGTTCTGAATGTTGTGAATAACATTTTTCATGGACAACTTATTAGTCAGGTATGGATTTTCTAAAATAATCATTTTTATTGTGTGGGATTCATAAAGTGAAACCTAAAAAATGCGTATTCTCTGTATATCTAGTGTATTAAAACCAGTACTGTTTTCAGGTCAAAAATCTATCACTTACAAATATGTATGAAGTCAGCTCACTTATTTACAGTTTCCTTCATAAATCATTATAAGTAGTTTTATGTCCACAGTATCAAAGTTTTTTTGTGGGAAGAGGGAATTAAGAAATAGAGTTTCTTAGATTAAAAATACTACATTCATTCTCTGAGAGACTGAGAAGAGGAGGGTTCAATCCCATAGGGAATAGATTAGAAGATGCTGATGTACTGGGAATGGATTTGGTGCACACTTGAGTCATTTTAGGGACCAAGGAGTAAGGTCTGAAAGCTTTAACAAGTAGGTAGGGAAATTTTAAGGTAAATAATGTGATTTTATCTAGAATAATCTTAAATGGATTCTAGCTGTAAAAAATTTCCCTTGTGAAAAGGAATCATAAAAACAGAATCTTCCATCTAATTAATGATTCTCTATAATGAGTAGACTTGTTAATAGACTATTACTAGACATAAGCTTCTCTATTTTTCCATAGCATAGAACTTTAAAAAAAAATGGTTTTTAACTAAGGCAATTGGGCTAGGTCATTTTCTTCTCCTGCATACCTGCCTGTTTCTCAGTTCAACTTTCATGGTAATGATACCACTTTTTGTTTTTATAGCATACTGTTCTGGAATGCAGTTTAAATATTTCAAACGTAATTTTTTTGGGAATATCTGTCAAGTTTATTTCACTTACTGTTTCAGAAATGTAAAGATTCTACATGTGCTGATTACCAGATAAGAGTTGTGCTTCTTGTGTTGCACGCAATTTTATTTTTCCACCATCTTTCTCTGTCATTTCTAACTTTTTATGCACGAGCGTAAAATAAACTATTATAAATAAAAGTAATATATATAGTCATAAAAAACCTATATGATACAGTAAATCTATGCAGAAGAAAAAAAGTATCTTCTAACCCCACAACCCACACAAAAAACGATTAATATTTTAGTACATTCTAGTTTTTTTCTTCTGCACATTTGTGCTTTTTTTTTCTAATTGTGTTGTCATGTTGAATATTACCTGCTTTCTTCATTTTTTTCATTTAATGTAAAGATTTTTCAGTAATTAAATTTTTTTTTTTAAAGATAACAGATACCTTCTTTTATTTTTTTTTTTAAATCTGGACTTTTCTTAAGATTTTATTGGGGAAGGGGAACAGGACTTTATTGGGGAACAGTGTGTACTTACAGGCCTTTTATTTTTCTCCAAGTCAAGTTGTTGTCCTTTTAATCTTAGTTGAGGAGTGTGCCGTTCAGCTTCAAGTTGTTGTCTTTTCATTCTTAGTTGTGGAGGGCGCAGCTCAGCTCCAGGTCCAGTTGCCGTTTTCTAGTTGCAGGGGGCACAGCCCACATCCCTTGTGGGAGTCGAACCGGCAATCTTGTAGTTGAGAGGACGCGCTCCAACCAACTGAGCCATCTGGGAGGCAGCTCAGCTCAAGGTGCCATATTCAATCTTAGTTGCAGGGGGCGGAGCCCACCATCCCTTCCGGGACTCCAGGAGTTGAACTGGCAACCTTGTGGTTGAGAGCCCACTGGCCCAGGTGGGAATCCAATCGGCAGCCTTTGGAGTTAGGAGCATGGAGCTCTAAACGCCTGCGCAAACCGGGCCGGCCCAGTAATTAAAATTTTTGACAATTCTTTTCACACCATTTCAATGTCCATCATATGTATATACCACAGTTTATTTAACCATTCCCCCATTGTTGACTTGTAATCTATTTCCAGTTTTTCCATTATTGTAATTTCCTGGTCAATTAATATATTTCTCCTAATGATTTCCTTAAGACAGAGTCCTAGAAGTAGAATTAATTACTTTGTGAAGGGTAGGACTTTTGATACTTAATTACATATTTCTTTCCAGAAAGTTACCATTTTATATTTCAAATAATGTGAGAGTACGTATGTTCTTATTTTTTCTTTTATGGATGAATTCTGAAATTAATAAAAATTGTTTTGCTGGGTTTTTGCTCTCGTCCCTTTAAACATGTAATAAATTCTTAGGCTTACCGGTCATCTCAGGAGATTGAGATGGTTAGTTGTTGAAATGGTTATTTTTGTTTTTTTTAATTCCAGAAACTTCTTAAAAGGACAAACCTTGGCCCTAGTGAGTCCCCAGACTAAATGCCAGGAGTATTATTTTCTTTGTGTCAATTTTTTATTATTATTTTTTAATTTTTTAAATTTTATTTATTATTTATTTTTTAAAAAGATTTTATTGGGGAAGGGGAACAGGACTTTTATTGGGGAACAGTGTGTACTTCCAGGCCTTTTTTCCAAGTCAAGTTGTTGTCCTTTCCATCTTAGTTGTGGAGGGTGCCGTTCAGCTTCAAGTTGTTGTCCTTTCAGTCTTAGTTGTGGAGGGCACAACTCAGCTCCAGATCCAGTTGCCTTTTCTAGTTGCAGGGGGCACAGCCCACCATCCCTTGCGGGAGTTAAACCGGCAACCTTGTGGTTGAGAGGACGCACTCCAACCAACTGAGCCATCCGGGAGCTCAGTGGCAGCTCAGGTCAAGGTGCCCTGTTCAATCTTAGTTGCAGGGGGCGCTGCCCACCATCCCTTGTGGGACTCAAGGAATCAAACTGGCAACCTTGTGGTTGAGAGCCCACTGGCCCATGTGGGAATCGAACCGGCAGCCTTCAGAGTTAGGAGCATGGAGCTCTAACTGCCTGAGCCACCGGGCCGGCCCTGTGTCAGTTTTTTAAATCTAAAATCTACATTACAACTGGCTCTTTATTTTGTTGCGTGTTCCAGGAATGTAGCTTATATGAAAGAACTTAGTAACACAGTTGAGTCTTGAACAACACAGGTTTGAACTACACAGGTCCACTTATATGGGGATTTTTTTCAATAAATACTGTAAATGTATTTTCTCTTCATTATGATTTTTCTTAATGACACTTTCTTTTTTCAAGCTTTCTGTACTATAAGAATACAGTATATAACACACATACAAAATATCTGTTAATCAACTTTATATTATCAGTAATGCTTCTGGTCAACAGTAGGCTATTAATTGTATGCGGGCATTTTCCCACCAAATCGCGTCCTAACGCGGGGCTTTTTTGACATTTTCTCGCCAAAATTAGACTTTCCGTAAAATATTCATATCTTTCGATCTATTTGATATTTTTCTATGAAACTTTCAGTGTTTTAGTTTAAAAAGAGGTCTCTATTTATTTACTTTACAAAATTTTTCCAGTTCCAACTAGAGGCGATATGATGAGTTTACTCGTTTCCCACAAACAATGTGTTAAGAGTTAAGTTTTTGTGTAGTCAAAAGTAATACGCATTGTTCAAGTGTCAACTGTATTTCATATTGTGTGGATTATTAGGTCTATAAAGCCTGTCTTCAATTATTTGCAGTGTTTGTTGACATTAAATCCTGCTGAATTCTTCACTGATGTTATTCTTTTCCTTTCCAGTTACTGTATTTCCTATGTATTTCCTATGTAAATTGTTAGAGCTGCCTCATATTCTTTGTGGTTCCTATATGTTTATGAGGATTTTAATATAGTGATGTTTGCTTTAAGTGGGAGTATGACATCATTATTTGTCATATGTGTTGTCTTTTGAAATTATCAGTTGGTAGGGCTTCAAAATCTGTATATAGAGTAATATACTGTCTATAAAAATATACTAATAGTATTTTATGTGTGTCATGGTTAAGAAGTTATAAGAATTTGGGGAGAGAATTCATAAAAGAAAAGAAAAAGGGCAAAGAACATCAAGTCTAATTATCTAAACACATTAAATTAAATGCACATAAATATCATATATACATATATACACAGACATAATGTATATTTGATTAAATGAGCCCATAGTTTGGTTTTTTACTTAAATTAAAATTTGACTAATGCCTTTGGAACTTTTTGAATGCCTAGTAGTTAAAGCCCACCGATGCATAATGGGTTTAATGGCAATCTTTTGGAAGGAAAATTATAATTAAAAAACTCCCTGAAAATAAAAAACAGATTATTCAGAATTCTGATAGTGCATTTTCAGAAGAAAAGCTTTTTTTATCGGCAATGATTTCTAGTGAAAGGAGTAAATGTTTTGATAGAAGGATTGTAATCTGAGAAACTAATATTTTTATTTGCAGGTTACATGTCTTGCATGTGACAACAAATCGAATACCATAGAGTCTTTCTGGGACTTGTCATTGGAATTTCCAGAAAGATACCAATGCAGTGGAAAAGATACTGCTTCCCAGCCATGTCTAGTTACTGAAATGTTGGCCAAATTCACAGAAACAGAACCTTTAGAAGGAAAAGTCTACGTTTGTGACCAGTGTAACTGTAAGTAGAGACTATATATTCTCTTTGCTTTTCTAAGATTAGCAAAGAGAAACACAAATGAAAGGAAGCTTGAAAAAATTCCTTGAATAGCAATTATGGAAATAAACTTTCTTTGTTAGTTCATCAGATGAAACTGGGCTAGATATTTCTATTTTATAATTGGCAATTGTGAACTCTGTGTATGTTTTGCCTTATTGATGACATTAAAATTGTTTTGATCCTGTAGTCAATTGTGGAAAGGACTCATAAAATAAAAAATTTAATAGGTGAGGCAGAATAAAATAGCAAAAGGAATAGTAAAAGGGAAAGCATCATATTGGTACTGAAAGAAATGGCAATAATATATGGCTGAATTCCTTCTATGGAGATTGACTTTATAAAAACCAAGATTTATTCAGAAACCGTCTACTATCTCTTCTATGTTAGTCTAGTCATTGTTCTAGTTGCTATGGATCAAGGTAAGACACTTTCAAGGTACTCACATACCTAAAGGAGGAAACAGATAATTAAGTTACACTGTGATAGCCCTCTAATAGAGGTGGACACAGACATCCAACGCTGGGGGATGAAACAATTATTTCAATGAAAGAAAAGCATTATCCTCCAGGGGAACGGTGCATAAAAACACATTAGATCTGTTCTATCTTTATTTCTTCTATTAATGTGTACATGGCATTTTAGTGTTTATTTTCAGGTATTCTTCCTAATTTTCATATCTGAAAAAACGATTCTAGGGCTTTAGATATTAAACTTCTAAGGTGATATAAAAGAAACATTGGATATTCCAGCATTGAAAAAATGTCACCTCAATTGGTGATTTTATGGAACAACTTATACTAGCATTGTTTTCTGAGTGATGTCTAATATGAACTCTGTTATAAGGAGCCTAAGATTTATAAGACTAGAAAAAAAATAAACCTTTATCATATTTGTATGGTGAAGTATTTTTTTTTCTTGGACATAAATGTGAATGGTTCGAGATGCTTTATCACCAAATCTGGGACTAGAACAATATGATGAACAACTGCAGAATATGGTTTTATAATATGTTTGTGTATGTCTGCTGGGTCTACCAAATGAAGGCCCGAAAGAGTTACTTTAATACCTAAAGGCAAATGCTTAAAATGATAAATCAAGGAACTGAAATCTCTTATCTAGCTACACTTGGACCATCTATTCTGGGAAATGATCCAAAGGTCGGTCCAGGACATTCAGCAGCAGCCGGATACCTGGATCTCAGGGCATAGACCTTGAAGGAAAGGCTTCCGGTGGCAAGTGGAGAGGGCTTAGAGAACAGTTCCATAGTGGACTGATTTCACCTCCTACTTGAGAAGCAGCTATTGCTATGGTTGGAGTCAGAGCTGGTGTACAAGTTGCAAGACGGCTCCTGGACACCAAGAGCAAACTTTGGTAGCCAATGGCCCAGCCAGAGACTGCAGGACACAATCCATGGGTGGAACTCTAGAGAAGCAGAGGGGACAACAAAAAGAATCCTAAGTTCCACTCTTTTAAGATCTGGTGCTAAAATAGCAAAAGCGAGACACTGAGGGAGGCCTCCGATGCAGAGCTAGTAAAAGTCTGGTTTCTCAGGCCTTGGCCAGGGCTGGGGTGGGTCCCCAGGAAGTGGGGATGGGTGTTCTGGACAGTAAGGACCCATGCCCCTTGGTTAGCCTCAGTAAATGAAGTGACCATGAAACTTGTAAATTGAGCATTTGGGAAGAGTATATATTAAAGTATGTTTAGGGAGAGTTTTAACTTTTCCTACTTGTCATAGCCAAATCTATTTTTAAATATTATAGCACTGTATCATTCTATTGCCTTATTTGCAAGATTATATTAAGTCCTTTACTTAATTGTTTACACATCTGTCCACCTTGACTAACTCCTAAGTTGTTGTGTCTTAATTGTGAGTATAAGTTTCTTGAGGGCAAGGCCATGTCTTTACCTGTAGCACAGTACAATGTCTGTGCTGGTAGATATTTAAGTGCTAATACATGTGTGAATTTAAAGTTTACTCAGCTTTACGTTGTGTCCTTAAATTTGATTCTCATTCTGTCTTTGATATCACAGCAAAGCGTAGAAGGTTTTCCACAAAACCAGTTGTACTCACAGAAGCTCAAAAACAGCTTACGATTTGCCACCTACCTCAGGTTCTCAGACTACATCTCAAACGATTCAGGTTAGTAGTAGTACTAGTAGTAGTAATAGTAGTTGTAGTAGTAGTAACAGCAGCCTACCAACTATAGACTTCTAACTTGATCATTTCTTATTTATAGTGCTTCACATGTGATGAATGAAATGTCAATGCTATATACTTGGCTAGTAGATGACTTACATCTACTTCTGCTTCTATTTTGCAAAAAGAAATCCTGTCATTATTTCTAGCTTTGACCAGTAGGCACCATATTCAATAACTAACCGTCTGATTAGCTTCCCTTGTAGAATGCGTTGCTGATCAGCAGACCCCTCACATTTTGGCCAGTTGTGTAATATTCTCTTTCTAAGTTTCTGCTTATAGCGTTCGGCATATTTTAGGTGTAAAATTTTTAAATCTATAATTTGAGAGTATTTGACTCAATTGCTTCCTTGGAAAATATTTAAACAAAGATACAGCAGTTCAATTCAAAGCAGTTAAAGAAAAACTCTAGTCTTCGGAAACATATATTTAGGCATGTGAATTAGTTGTCAAACCTGTTGGATCATCAAAGCACATGGTCTCATACTCTGCAATAACCATGTTAACCCGAGAGCCTGCTGTTCTCTTAAGGAACAAGAAGTTACTTTATGTGCTATAATTTGAAAACTATTGAAGACCATAGTTTAATTTTTTTTTTTTAACAATTAAAGGAATATATGTTTAAAACTATTTCGAACATTACAGCAGTTAAAGCCCAAAGTAAAAGTACCTCTTAAACCTCAGTCCCACCTGCCAGAGATAATCATTGTTAAGTTTTATCAGTTATTTCAGTTAGGTATAGTGAGCAAATATCCTGGGGGTGCTTTTAAAGGCAGATGTCGTTCAATATTATTTGGGGTGTATACAATAGAGTCCTTTTCTCAAGAAGCTTATAGTCAGGCATGCACAGAAATAATGGTGAAATAGAAATACTAAGTATCACAAACTATAAACAAATTGATTTATCTGAGACTTGGAGGAGGTACCGTATTATACCGTGTATAATGCGCATGGTTTTGCCGAAATTTTTGAGGGAAAATAAGGATGCGCATATACATGGGTAGTGCTAATGCTGTTTCCCTGAAAGTTTGGGGAAAAAACGTGGGTGCACATTATACATGACAAAATATGGTGGTTAGCTGATGTCTAAATGTTCCCAAAGCCTCTTTAATGGCAGAGGGGGCTTTATGCCATTCACGTCTCAGTTCACATGTCATCGCTTTAGAGAGGACTCCCCTGAACATCATATTTAAAAGTAGTGCCACCCAACAACCCTCAATATCACATTACTCTATTTTGCTGACTGGCAAAAACTACAGTTGGCAATTAGTGCTTATTTCTCTCCCGCTTCCACTGAACCAGCTCAGTAATGAGAGGGATCTTGTCTTTCTTCATCCCTGTAACCAAGGCCCAGAACCAAGCTCTGCACACAGTAGATGCCCAAAATATCTATTAAGTGAATGAATGGGGGTGTATACAGAAGGAGGAGCATTTTAAGCCTAAGGGAGCAATAGGAACAAAGCTACGGAGGAAGGAACAGGGAAGGGTATACAAAAAAAGGTTTAGTGAAAAGGCAGGTGAGACCTGCCATTGAATATAAAATCAAGTGGAATGAAAACAGGAGGGTTAGTTAGGACGGTCATACTGTATTCCAGTACCAGGTAACACGGGTCAGGGAGCATGGGGAGGTGAGAATACGTACGAGATTCAAATTGAAAGGATTTAAATTTTCTTACTTAAACTGGTATCTTAATTGGCTACTTACTGTAAACTGTTGCAGAACCTCCTGTTCTTCATAATTGCTATTTAATCTGGCATTTGAAGCTCTCCTTAATATAAACCTATTTGACTCTATTCTCTTCCATCTTCTGCCCAACCGCCCAAAACATTTTTGACCCTTCATGCTTTATTTCTGATTCAGAGACATAGTTTATGCTGCCTTTACCCACCACATTTATCTTTCTCTTTTCTCTTTATCTATTTAAAAAGTACTATTGTATTTGCCAGTGTATAAAATAGCTAGGGTGTGTAAAAGACAAAAGAAAGCATGGGATTGTGCAGGGGCACACAGGAGCTCTCTGCAGAAGCCTAAGAAATGAAATAGTTCGAACAGCTCAGAAGCTCCCTGTGTGCCCCCCAGCCCTAGTCCTTTCCCCTCTCCTCGGAAGTGAATCATTATGGATTTTTGGTGTAAATGTTATCTTTCGTTATTTTAAAGTATTTTAGCAGGAAAAAACTGGATATTCAACAATAGGGATGAACTTTTTCTATTTAGAAGGCTTACAAGTATTTATTTGCCTTATTTGCATAATTTTTTAAGGTTTGAATTCTGTGGGAAAGTAAAAGAGATACAGTGAGAATGACGGTGACTTCTCATGTTAAGTAGGTCCCATTTTTTTATGTCTTGGTCTTCCATCTTTACTAAAGTTACAGGATCTTTCATACATTTCGTGGGGAAAGATTGGGCGATGACTGCTAGTCCAGCAGATACTATAAATAATGCGCAAGTCTCACCTTCAGCTCCATGCCTTTTTACATTGTACCAAGAAGCATTTTCACATTTTTTTCCTTTATATAACCTGTCTATATTCCTTTCTTCCTTCTCTCTCTGCTATTTGTTTTAAAATCATGTTTTAGTACTTTAGTACTATCATTTTCATCTAAGTCTTTCGTCTCTGCACACACCACCCTAAATGGATTATCACCTCTTGAAAGAACTACCATATATTACATTATTTCTCCCCATAACACCAGGTCATACTATGTATCTGACAAAAAACACTGCTCGCTATGGTTGGCTCCAGTACGGGGAAGCATGAGCACCACATTGAGAAAATGACAGTGCAGGGGCATTATTTGAGTTTTGATACTAGTGGTGTTGTGCTTACACCCAGGAGAGGGTCACAATTCCCATTTTTTCCTAGTCTGAAGAGGACTGAAGTATTGGGAAAAATGAGAGGTGCCCTGTTTGGTTCTGCTTTTTCCCCACACCTGGCCAAGTAAGGTCCAGCTTATGTCTCCCAAGAACAAATCTCTGGATAGCCTCTTCACGCTGTGACAAGACAATAAAGAATTAAAAACCCTTTGGTGCCTTGAACTTATCTGTTAGAAGGGGTCAAATGTCACAGTCATAATTTTCAAAAGTTAATATTCTTCCTATATTATCATCTAATTACAGAAGGCAAATATTTAGTTTTAAAACCTGACCAGACCTATGTAGTAAATAAGCCTAAATTCCTCCATTTATAGCCAGCTTCAGTATAGAAAATATTTTTCTATTTATATCCTTTATTGTATGTATGTATGTGTGTGTGTGTATATATATATATGTATATATATACATATATACACACATATATATATGTTTTGTATTCCATACTCTGAGGCCTTTTTTAAATTTTATTATGACTGTCTAAACCAGTAAGTACATTGTTATTTTCCCTTGATTTTCTTAATAATTGCACCCTGGTTTGTTCATAGGTGGTCTGGACGTAATAATCGGGAGAAAATTGGTATTCATGTTGGCTTTGAAGAAATCTTAAACATGGAGCCCTATTGCTGCAGGGAGTCTCTGAAATCCCTCAGACCAGAATGTTTTATCTATGACTTATCTGCTGTAGTAATGCACCATGGGAAAGGATTTGGCTCAGGACACTACACTGCCTACTGCTATAACTCTGAAGGAGGTATAGATGGGAAAAAGCATTTTATCTTGGGTTGGACTTGGAAGCTGGAGTTCAGGCTTGAGTGATTTCTAAATTGGCCACTAAATCATCTGAAGCAAAGCCACTTGACCTCTTGTTTTCTTCCAAGAAAACAAGTATTGTTCATAAAAAACTGAGGGCCTGTGCAGAAAATAGGGCATTTTCTGCGGGATTGCAGTTTTGACTTCTAAGGGCTGCAGGGATAGGATAGTAAGGATGGTCTCATTATTTATAGGTCAGAGAGTGTGCTGTCTTTTCTTACAGGCACATTTGCAAGAGCAGCTCCTCTGCTTACTGGTTTCAGTTAATTTTGTTAATCAACAAAGCATCTAATGAACCGGGGGATCCATAGGCATCGGGTTTTAACATATAAAACTCACTTTTATTTACTGCCTCCGTGGACCCTTCATAGGTAGCAAAATGATTGGATTTAGGGTTCACATTTTATTTCTTCTTTCCCTACCTACTGTTAAACAAAGAATGAGCGCCCTCCTCCTTCCTATTTCTCCTGGCCCCCATCACATACAAAAAAAACAGAGGTGTGGACAGAAAGTCCAAATAATCCAGGAAGACAATTTAAACTATCAGGAGTTAGTTGTACACTATTTGCTTTATAGTGTGATAAACAGCAAAAGCAATAACTGGTAAGATTATACCAGGAATTAAAGATAGTGTCAAGTGAACTAATCAGATTCTATAACTTCAAGTTACTTCTAGGATAAAGGTAGATAGACAATTCCAGAGTAACATACTGCCCAAGCTACATTTCTCATTAAAAGAAGTGAATTGTCTAGACAATTATTTTCCCTTCAAAAATAGTTTAACTCAACCTGACTGTCCAATGATAGATGATGAATGGATAAAGATGTAGTACACACACACACACACACACACACACACACACACACACAGAGTATTACACAGCCATGAAAATCTTGCAATTTGTGACAACATGGATCGAGGTAGAGGTTATTATGCTAAGTGAAAGAAGTTGGAAAGACAAATATGATTTCACTTAACATGTGGGATCTAAAAAACAAAGGAACAAACTCATAGATACAGAGAACAAATTAATGGCCCCCAGATGGGAGGGGGTTTGGGAGGATAGGTGAAAAAGGTGAAAGGGATTAAGTACTAAATTCCCAATTATAAAAGTAGTCAAGGGGATGTAAAGTACAGCATAGGGAATAGTCAGTAATATTGTAATAACTATCTAGTACCAGATGGGTACTAGACTAGTCAGGGTATATAAATGTCTAATTACTGTTGTATACCTGAAGCTAATATTGTATGTCAGCTATAATTGAAAAATAAATTTAAAACAACTCACTGAAACTAATGCCTGTAAATCCATGTTTTAATTTATACTAGAAATTTCTAAAGTTTCTTTATAAACATCAAGGTGTATTTCTGTGCTTCACTCTAGGATTCTGGGTACACTGCAATGATTCCAAGCTAAGCATGTGCACTATGGATGAAGTATGCAAGGCCCAAGCTTATATCTTGTTTTATACCCAGCGAGTTACTGAGAATGGACATTCTAAACTCTTGCCTGCAGAACTGTCTGGTAGCCTACATCCCAATGAAGAAGCTGATACCTCTAATGAAATCCTTAGCTGATCCAAAGACTGGGGCTTCTTGCGATTTGTATATATACTTTTTTAAAGGGTTGACATAAAATTTTGAGCTTCATTGTTTTTTATTTACGAATCAGTGCACATTATGTTTATACATTTTGAATCTAACTTCAAATCTTTTTACAGGGACAAAATTAGCATCAATACAGGTATTTCAATGTCAGCAGCTAACTAAACTTTTTTTCAAGTAGTTGGGAGTTTTAAGCTTTTAGTGTTTACCTCAGACTGTTGTTACCTCTCTTATATTTTGATGTTTTAATTGGCTCAGATCATGAATTTGCAATCTTGGACTGAAGAAGTTCAGGTGGCGTCATTTTATACATTTCTTATTTATCTTTTATAACTATTTTTTATACAAATTCTTATTCAATTAAAAATTAGAGACACTTTCTTCACTAACAGTCTTACCAAAAAGAAAAAAGAAGAGGCATTTCTTTCAGGACATTTGCATATTGAAGTTACCTTTGCTCCCTAAAGGAAGTTAAACAACTACTTTCAAAGACAAGTATCATGGTATCATCTACTCATCAATCACACTCATGGATGTTCCTGAGACTTGGTGTTGAAGGACTCGAAGACATTATTTTTATTAATGGAGGAACTTCATTTTTTTTTCAAAAATTTAAGTTTTAATAATTGTTCTTTATTTGGCACAAACTATACAAATGAAAATAGCTTTATAAATAGTATGTTTAAGTGTTTCAGTACTATGGACATGAAAACAATGATGGCTGAGACTTACAATGCTGATTTGTCTAGCAGCAAACAGGTTTGTCTGATTCTAATCAAGCAGTCATATCAAAAATTTGAATTTACTAAACTATTATGTTGTACAATTTAACTTGAATGAGTCCATTTTAATGTTTAGCATTAGATCTTAAAGCTTTGTACATCATTTCTTGAGATTTTTAAAGGAATAAGTCTTGAAGAGAAAAAAATTACATAGGGCAAAGATAACTGTTCAGAACTGGCAACTGGGCATCACGCATCTAATTTTCCTAAATAACTACAGCCTGGATTACTTCATCTTGCTGGGATTATGTAAATACTAGGAGCCTCTTAGATATTCACACTGGGCCCTGACATTTTAAAAAATGATCTAAATTTGAATTTTATTAAAAATGTATACTTTGCTCTTCCCTAATAATCTTACTAGATCTCCTTAAAATCCTGCTGCTTATTTTATCTCAGAAATAGGAGAATCCACTAAATTCTGTTAATCAGGTATGTAAGATCTCAACTCAGTGTTAACCACTAGAAAATCATTTATCTTTTTTTTTCTTCAGTGGTTTTGTTTGCAGGTTGAAATTTTAATGCAAGATAATATCCTGTAGAATGCTGTTGTCCACTAGTGATCATCTACACTAGTGATGATCACTAGGACCTCTATTAGCAAATTTTCCTTCAATTTCAGAGAACAAGTCATCTGGGGCAGCTGATTGTGAAGTGCAATGAAAATTTATCACTGAACAGACCAATCATTTAATGCCAAAAATACAGCTTGAGTGTTAAATGACCAAGGTTTAAAATCATTCATTTATTAAATACCTATGCAAGTTGTTACCTCAATTGTTAATGTAATTATACCTCATTAAAGATTTATGTGGTCAAGATACCTGAGTCTGGCCTTTTTTAATTTCAAGGATTACTTTATACTTAGGTTAACTGCTGTACATTTTAGCACCTGATTTTAGTGGGATATTTTAAAAACAAACATGGAAGCTATGTTGTTTATAATGGTATAGTTGCTTGTTTCAGTATTTATTCCAATGTAATATATGAGAAAGAAACGAAATGGCTTAGCCTTTTGTAATCCCTTAAAACTAAAACCTATGAGGGAGACTGTGTGAGGTCAGGGGGGTAGATGGGAACTCTGCACTTTATGCTCAATTGTGCTGCAAACCTAAATCTGATCTAAAAAAAAGTCTATTAAAATAAAACTAAAACCAGGAACAGAAATTTAGATTTCTTACTGTACTTCTCAATGTGGACTTCTACATTCTGCTGAGTTGATCTAACAAAGAACAACATGTGTTTGGTTGTAAATTCATTTACTAAAGGCACTACTGTTAAACATTCCAACTAATAATTTGTTACCAATAATGTACATCATTAAAAACATGACAAAATGAGAGATACATGGCTAGTAGGTAAACAATACAATTTTTTTCTTAAGTGACAGCTTTCCTATTTACAAGATCATATCCCTTCCAGCCATTCCAGGGGCATGCAGTGATGGATGTCATTGCTCCCAACAGTTACTTGGGAAGGGAGCTTGGAGCTCTTAATTGGTGTGAGAACACTACTGCTAAAAGGTCTTACAAAGCTCCAAAATTCTTCACTCATAGAGCAGTTCTAAAATTCTTGGGCTTGCAAGTCAAGATACTTTACACCTCCCACCAAAGCACATCAAAATGATAACGGACCCAAAACCCCAAAAGAGTAAGCTGGAGGGCCCAAGCCCTGTAACGCGTCCAGGTATGAATTGGTGAGCTCTGCCACTTGCACATCACAGAAAATGGAGAACTTATTCAAAGGTAGCTACTGAACATTAGCACCGTAATAAACATGGCTCATATAGCTAAACTGGATTGTTTACCCCACAAGATAACATTCATTTATAGCTCTAACGCTGAAAGCAACTTTTTAATGTATAATAAATGATCTAAATACAGAAGTCAGGTTTCTCTTCCTAAGACAAAAACATTAAACAAAATACAAATCAGCATCCCAGAGGCAATAAATCTTATTGTGCTAAAGCATACAAATTAAGGCTTTAACTGGGTACATAACAAGTTTGAAATTATGTTGGAACATTCTCAACAAATCATTTACATAGAATTCAAGCAGTTCAAGAATTGGTAGTGGGGCTCAGTTCAATCAGTATGCATCTTACATTCAACGTATGCACTTAGCTGCTGTAATGAGTCACTGTAACCTTACTTCCTGAAATACCACCCATGTTATAAATTCAAGCCAGTCAAGGGGCAGAGTGCTAAAGAATTTGTTTCACTAATGAAAAAGTCTAATAATTCAATTTAACTTTTCTCACTAGAATAAGACCTACTCATGGGAAGTTTTCTTGTTTTTTTCTTTTTGTGGTTTTAAATGTCCTTTTGGTTCATTGAGCAAGCTGAATACATTCCTGATAAATGTACACCACTGGACAAAGGATCTAAATGTTGAGATTTTACTAAAGTTTCAGGTTGGTATAATGTTCCTACTAAGTTGTGTTTCAATTAGATCTTTCCAATGTCATGGACAAAAAAAGACAAGGACTAATATGGTCCTAAAAAGAAAGGCAAAATATTCCTAAAGCTGTAAATTTATGAAGCTTCTCCCACTTTATGCATGTATAGAGCTTGTTTTAGCCACTGTCAGAAGAAAAGTTTCAGTGTAGAGGTCTACAATCCAGATGAACGGTTCTACATTTCCCTACATGAAGTTTAGCTATTTCCTGTGTAAAATTATAACCACAGACATTAAAATGTAGCTCTCAGATCTGAAAAGGTCTTTATTTTTTAGAAAATGGATTCCAGGAAGGTTAAAAAGCAAAGGTATAGGTGCAGAATTGAATGTAGTCATTCAAAGCATTCAATTAAGAATATGGCAATATAAATACCTGAAAAGCATCTCTTAGGTGTTCAAAACAAAACGTGTATGTCATTCCTAACTAATCTCAACGTTATAGCATTTTCTAGACAGGAGAAAAACAGTTAACATTTGAAAGTCCTGAAAGCTTTTTCCTTGGTTAATTACATTAGATGGCTTGCTTTTGATCAAATTCCTTCCTTTTTAAACATGGATAAAAGCATTACATAGGTCCACTGTTAAACAGACAACATGTTGCAAATTATTTCTGGTATAATGTATTCCAACAAAGCTTAGAAAATAAAAGATGTTGCGGTGGCTTTGGACTAAGTTTAATAGTCATCTCCTCTGCTGACAACTTCTTTACATGTTGGACGCAAAAGTATGGTATGTTCAAACTGTGCTGTGTATGATCCCTTAATGTCACATAATGGTGGGTATGGATCTACAATGCCCAAGTCACACAAATTCTTCAGAGCCATCAAGTATTTACTTTCTCCCAAGCGATCCAACCATCTGCGGCAGAAGGCAAGGGTGCCAAAGTTTTCATTGATGACATTTAACAAGTGTTTTGTTCTTGGAAGCCTAAGAGGAGAAAATACAACATTAATACTAGGCTAAAAAGTTACCAAAATTCATTTCCCCCATTAAGGAAAACTCAAACTGTAGCTGTGGCTTTACGTAGTAATTAAAGTTCAAAAAACTTTTGGTTGCCTCTTTCAACATTCAAAAGCCAGGATATATAATAGCCCATACCTAATCATAGATAGCAGCTGAATAGGAAGCCAGCTGAAGGCTATCTTATGTTTGTTTACGTGTCTATGCATGTGTGAAATTCTCCGTACAGACTCATCAACAGTATTATGGTGGGAATTTCCTCTTTTGTGCATCAAGCTGAAATACCTGCACATAAAGTAGCTGTAAATCTATCCTAACCATTTATCCAAAAAGATTTTTTTTAAAGTAGGTAAATAGTAAGAACAAAAATCTAGAAATGCCAGCAAAATGATAATCTCTGAAATTATTACGATTATTAGAAACTGGACCTATAGAAAATACTTGCTTATATCATTTTCATCTCAGTTAAAATTACTAACAGGCCAATTTCTTTGCTGTATTATAGAAATCCACAGAACTTATTGTAAGACAATAAAATTGTCTTTACCACTGTGAATATGTGTCACATCTTGAAAATGCTGTTAACTGGGAAGAGTAACTCACTAGTCATATAAAAATGAGTCTCTCACCTTATTGGCACATGTCCAACATCAAAATTTTTCATGTAATGTGAACATTCCATATCATCATGAACAACGCCTTTTCCTGTGCTACCGAAGGTTTCAATGGCATATACTTCTCCTTCCTAAAAAATATATTAGGGTCAAGGATAGACAAGAAAAATTCAGAACTAACCAAATTATCATTACTTTAACTTCAGGCTGAGGTACTCCCTACTTCATATAAGAAACAACATGAAATATCCCGGCAATCCTTACCCACCTTCCCCTGCTTTATCTCTAGAACTTTTCAGTTTGTGTCCTCCTATTAGAATGTAGGCTTTAACATGGGCAGGGAATTTTATTTTGTTCACTACTACTTCCTCAGTGCCTACTCAAGAGACTAGCACCTACAAGATATTCAATAAATACTCACTAAGGGTTGAGTAAACTTGACATACCCAACTTCCACAGCTGATTGAGTCCTGATCTGGCTAGACACAATTTGCACTCACATGGCCCAATTCCTGTCAAGGTGAGTATGGATGGCAAGTTCATTTTGCTCAACATACTATGTATTCAACCCTCACTAACTTTAGTTTGGAAAAAATCAAAATCAAAATGCTTCACAAAGAGCAGTATTAATGGCATACACACCTCCATTCTTGTTGCCTCTCCTCCTTTTACAATGGGCACTGTTTTCCCAGCATGTATTCTATATGGCCCAATTGAATGTCCATTTAGATTACGGATTGGTTTCACTGACATGACATATAGAAAAAAAAAACGTAAGTTATTCAGGGTCTCTAGAAGCACAAACAGATCTCTTGGCCTTTAGGTATAGAGTTCAAGCATTTATTTTTTTAAAAAAGATATGGCTCTACTAAATAACTTCACATTAAGGTAGTTAAAATACAAACCTGGAAAACTAATATAAAAAGACATTTATTACAACGTTACTGATTAAAACTAGAAGGGAGTAAGGGGAGATGGTGGAAAAAGAATAAACTATGTAATGAGGACACAATGAGGGTCATCTAAGGAGGTACTGTTAATAAATAAAAGTCGAAATGCCATGTACATAATGATTACAAACATGAACATTATGAATTTTTATGGTTATGAACTAAAAGGTAATGCAAAAATGAGGACTCTGTGTCAAAATGATAGGATTCTGAAACCTTAATTTTATTACGTCAACATTTCAAATGTTAAAAAAGAAAGTCTAAACAATGCTAAGGTCCTGAGATCAATGATAGAATAAACAAATTGTGTATTCACACAATGGGACACTACTCAACAATAAAAACAAAAAGCTAAAGATACACTGAACTGAAATAAAACCTAAAGAACAAATGAGCAAAAGGCAGCACAATTACACATATACTGTGCAATTCTATATATATGGAATATATATATATATATATATATAGTTCAAAATTAAGCATAACTGTATTACTGTTTAGAAATACATGACTGGATGGTAAAAGGCATGAAGAAAAGCAAATGCAAATACTTTAGTACTCGAGACAGTGGTTTAATAGAAGAAGGCTGCTGCAATTGGGAAGGGCTATATAGGATGGGGGCTTCTGGAATGTTGGCAATATTCTATTTCTCGATTGGTAAGGTTACATAGCTTTTATAATTGTGTGATTGAAGTCTTATGTTGTATTTTCACTGTTTACTGTATTCCACAATTTTTAAAACAGGTTTTAAAAAAAACTAGTCCTATAGTGCTAGAATCCTCCCTATAAGCTACCTTTCTTCTAGGACAGAGTTAGGTAGCAAGGTTTTTTCAAATCTGTAAAAACCGAAACAATGACAAGTATGTTACAAATTCAGGGGGTGGTACAGAAAAATAAAACTCTCAACTGGCTCTTCAAAAAAAATCTTCCTTCGGGGTGGCCGGCTGCTTAGTTGGTTAGAGCTCGATGCTCTTAATAACAAGATTATCGGTTCGATCCCCACATGCGCCATAGTGAGCTGCACCCTACACAACTAGATTGAAACAACTACTTGACTGGGAGCTGATGGGTCCTGGAAAAACGCATTGAAAATAAATAAGTTTTTTAAAAAACCTTCTCATATAAATGATAAGCTAAATTTATTTAAAATTCAGCTAGTGTTACTATTTCTCTAAGACGGCAAACTGCGCCCACAGGCAAATGAAAAACCACATTTAATTAAAAAAAATTTTTTTTCTTAAAAAAAGATTTTTAAACAAAAAATAATTTAAATAAATAAATAAATAAATAAAAGCTAACATATAACCAAGTTACACAGAAAAAGCAGGGCAAAGGGGTATCCGTTTTTATATTATACAGATTTGAGCAATAGGCTAATTATTCTGGGACCAATAGCTGTGAAGGTAACTTTGTAATTCTATATCTTCCTGCTCAAGGTAAATAAAATCCCTCCCTTGATGGCCCAGTTCTGTTATGTGGTTTTTGGGAATTGCTTCTGCAAGTTCAGCCTACCCATCATCCATTTCCTCATCTTCCCAATGTCATGATTTGTCTATACCCTTTCTGCTTAAACTAGTAAAAGTGAATTGTCACCTTCAACTAAAAGCCCTGATCAGTACAATAACTGATATCAAAAAAGGGGTGCCAAAAGACTAGAACCTCAAATGTTATACTTAGTGGCAGATAGTAAGGATTACAATATTGCAGGGTGAGATTATTATGTGGTGACTGAACTATCACCTAATATATCTTAAAAGGCAAGCCAACCAAAGTTGAATTAGGAGAAAATAGAAGGGAAGATGATTTGAAAGGGACTTGAATAACCATTGGGATGGGAAATGACAAATATGTGTTGAATATTTATAAATGTCAGGCACTTTCATAAAATTTACATTTCTAAACAAAACAAAAAAACCCATGATATCATCAATCTTATTTCAGTCAGAGCCTTGTGTTCTTAGAGGTTAGAGGATTTATTTAAGATCAAAGATAGACCTGCCAGACCCCAAAGCATGTTTTCTTCATTATCCCGTAACCCCTCCCATGCAAGTATGAGAAGCCTTAAGACTTTTTTGATTTGCACGAACGTTCATAGGATTAAAAAACTGCATGAGAGCAACAAGAACAGGTACTGTCAGGTCTCAGAGGAAGAACCACTTTTGCAGTTGGTGGAAATACAATGGTTTGTAAGTATCAACAGCATAATGCAAAGAATGCTGAGTGATGTGAATTTACTGAAGGGCGAGGAAGCACGACAATTGCCACTCAAAGGACTATAAAGGAGAGATGGGATTTGGTTAAAGGAAATGCAGGAAATATTCTGTAAGTTATTTGAACAGGGGTTACAGAGAGCAACAAGTCTATTAGACTAGGAAGGATGGTACCTAAAGAGTGGTCAGATAGATACTGGGAGTCAGAGAAAAATGGGCTGGTGAAGAGTACCAGAGCACACAGGTGACTCTGGGACTGTGTACCTACGGCAGTGGCTGGGAAAGACCAGGAGGCAAAGGGAATACAGATTAAAGGAAGGACACACAAGGAATTACAGTGGTACCTCGATTTTTAAACGTCTCCATTGACGAATATTTTGGTTTATGAATGCCGTAAACCCGGAAGTAAATGCTTTGGTTTTTGAACACGACTCAGAAGTTGAACGTCACACAGCTTCCGCTGCGTGCAAGACCCTGAGGCCTAGCTGTCGGCTGTTTTTGAACGTTTCAAAACTTGTGGATTACGTTCGAAAACCAAGGTACCACTGTAACTGACCTTTAAATTTTGAATTCAATTTTGAATTAAAAAAAAAAATAAATTGTGGGAGTCATCAATGGAAAGGGCCTCTGGCATCTCTCTGAGCCTTGCTTAGACTAGTCTCTGAAAACCTAGTCTGTGTTTTGGCCACCCTGGAATAAATTCCCAGATGTCTTCTTATCTGTTACCAGAGGAGCTTGGAGACAGTTCCCAGCTAGTGACCACATATTCTTACCATGAGCAGGTCCTTTTCTCATTTCCCCTCTTTATAGTCCCAAGATGTAAAGATGAAGAAGCTAACCCAAAGAAGTCTTCAACACTATTTTTTAAAATTAATTCTGCAAAGGTCACATGCATTTCAAATAAAATACATTTTTTTAAACAACACACCTTGGTATGTCTTCCCATCTATTTCAACCTCATAGGATTCCATAACTTCTTGGATGGCCTCACCAACATCACAGAGACGGACATCAATTCCAGCACACTTAAGACAGAGTAATGTATACTTTGTTATTCAAAGCATAGAATTTTACAGCAACTTAACTTCTTAATATTTTAAAATAAGGACAATCAGAAAAAATGCCTGGCACATAACTTCCGCTATAAAAACCTTTGGAACATTAATATAATTATATAATTACCCACTGAAAACCCTAAGGGCAGTGGGCCAGTCTTACATAGCCCTGAAACATTAAACAGGCTATAATGTGCTCCAAATATGTTTAATGAAATGGTGCTTACAGTTCACGTACCTTTATTCCAGTGTTAGTGGCATCTTTTACAGCTTTTAATAATGTATCATATTTGGGATTAAAAGTGACAGTAAAAGCACAGTCAATAATCCTACCTGAAAGAGAAAATTCTTCTTTAAGCTTACTTATCAGCTAGTCAATTTATCTACTTCATAGCATCTACTCTATTGATTACCCTTACTAGTTAACAGGAAAATAAAATGATGAGCTCAAATGAAAGCAGAACTCCAAGTACCCATAAAGCATTCATAATCAAAGGGGGGAAAAGTATAAATAAGTTACATATAAAGGTTTTGGAATGAAAAGATTAATTCCAGGGTAAGTATATATTACTTCAAGACAGCACCAATTCAGTATTTAGGCAGTTGCACAAAAATATAAACAGAAACAAATCAAAGTGAGAAAATCCTAGGGAACTAAGAAATAGCAATGCAGGCAGAGAAAATGCGTAGGTCTACAAGATGTTAGCCATCAGTCCAGCTTCTCTAATTTAGTAAAACCGCAGGTAAGTATTTAAGCTTTGCTTTCTCACCTGTTAAGTGAGATTAAAAAGGTACTTATAAAATAAGGCTGGGGGAGGGATTTAGAAAAGTTAACAAGTATATAAAAGGTTAGTAAACTTAAAGGTTCTCAGTCAGCACTTGCTATTATAGAAATAAATGCCTGAAAGTATGACCTGAAGAAATGTAAGATTCTATTTTTCATGCCTTGATATAAAGGGTAAACCTCAATTACGTTAGTTTTCATTATACTCCATTTAGTAGGATGCTTTAAAGTAAATCTCAAAATCTGCCTCACTCTCGTGAAAAGTGAGGCATCAAGAAGAAATTTTGGGATTTCAGTTATCTATAGCCCCATCCAACAGAGACAAAACTAGTCTTTTAGGGAGAGAGTGGGGTGAAAATTTCGAAGAACTCACCACTTATATGTGTTCCAAAGTCTATCTTACAGATATCATCATATTGTAATACTGTTGTGTCACCAGCATTGGGAGTATAATGGGCAGCACAGTTATTGAGAGAACACCCAGTAGGAAATGCCAATCCTGCATTTAATCCATTCTCTTTTATTAGCTTTCGTGAACAGTCTTCCAACTTTTCACTAAAAAATAATACGGAAATTTGTTTACTTTTTATATTTCATATAAGGTACAACCTTGCATAACATACAACTCTTAATATTCAGCAAGTTAACTAAAACTTAAATTACTTTCTGGGAGTGATGTGAGCACTTTCTGAACGTGACTAAATAACTGTTCTCTGAAGCTATGAAAATAGAAGCTCATCTCTAAAAGATAAAGAATTTAATTCCACTAGAAATCTGGAGAAACAAAATGACACAATCCATTTTTAAATTAGTTTCCTAGGAAGAAACATTCTTGACTTAAGACACATTTAAATGCTGATTACATTTATTTGCTCAATGCTACATATTTTGAAAACTGTCTGAGAGAATTAGGTTGCCTTTTACAGCTAATTATTTCTCAAGAGGAAAACTGGAGAAATAATTGCTTTCATTAGTTTCTTCACTGCATTATAAATGTTTTGTGTCCAAGAATTTTAATTTAGTATGAATTGCTAGATAGCAAAGTATTAGATTTCTAGACAGAAAATAAGAATCAGTGATGTATACATTTGCACGAGTGTACGAGTACAAAATATGGCTGAAGTACAAATGTCCTCTTATGGTTTTCTTGTTACATCAATATTACAAGAATTTAGAAGACATTTCTAGAAGCTTCATTTAAAGTTTCAGCAAAGTAGAAATGAAAGCCAAACATTACAATTGAAAAATCAGCTCTTAAAAAAAGATTTTGTTTTTTATCATGTTCTTACAAAAACAGATTCCTTTTACCAGATTTCTATCATTGTCATCCCAGGCTTGATCCAGCTCATAACATATTTTCTAACTTGTCGATGTGCTTCCGCAGCTTCTCGAAAATCATTCCAAATCTCTTCACTAGCTTGATCTAATGCTTTCTTTTCTTCGCTTGTAGTTCTCCAAGCAGCTGTTCGCCTTTACAGTATGCATAGCATAGTATTAGTCATATAAGAAACAGCATAACAAGCATAAAAGCTGAGAGATAAAAACATACTAATAAAATTGAGGTAAAACTATTATATACTTAGTGTCTTTCACTAAATGTCAGCAAAACTTCTGAAATACAAGTAGCCACACACCTGCAATCAAGTTAAATAAAATTAAACCTTTTCTAAGAATCTTAGGGGAAAATATCCTCAAGTGAAATTCCATTCAGTCAGAGGGACCAATACCCTGCCACAGAAAATAACAAAAGGAGAGAACCAGAAAAGTCAGAAAAGAGTCCTAGAAATCAGTAGGTGGAAGAAATAAGTCACCCTTCCACCCAAGGTAATATATATACACATTAAGAAACTTCAAAAGAACACACCAAAAATTAGCATTTAACTTCACCAATAGGGCAGACACTAATCCAAAGACTTTACCTGAAAATCTACATAAGCCTTCCTCAAAGCATAAAATGTTATGACTTTTGCCGGATTTTTCTAATTGTACGTATATATTAAAGGTAATCTTCCTTGCAGGACATGGTTCACATTTTAAAACTGCCAGGAGAAACAGATTTTTACTGTCAGTATCTGGGAATGAGGAGATCTACTGGTTCCCTTTAAGGAGAGTATTTTCGTAACAGTAACTGTATTCAAATGACAATCTTTTTAGAAGTTAAAAGCTTTCACACATTCTTAATAAATACTGAATATACAGTTCACAATTCAGTGATCACTGAGGTATATAAATTATACTTAGTATAAAAGTAATGTCTTCAAGGAATTACTCCTACTGCCTTAGAGCTAGTGGCTGGCAAACTATGGCCTGCAGGCAAATGCAGCCTGGCACTTGTTTTGTAAATAAAATTTTACTGCAACAGTTATGCCAGCTCATTTACATACTGTCTATAGCTACTTTCTTGCTACAAGGGCAGAACTGAATAATACTCAAAGCTTGAAATATTTACTATATGGCCCATCATAGAGACAGTTCACCCAACTGCTCTAAACTATAGGCCCCTATGTTAAGACACCAAAATTCTTTCTGAGTTTTTCTGCATGCCACTATTAAGTTCATTACAGTTACTTTGTACTACAGCAGCTACCTGTGTGCCAACATCTAGCACCTCCAATTTGCTACAAACACCCAAAGGAGCTGTTCTATGTGAACTTAGTGTACTTAAAAAGCATCACAAAGGCTTCTCTGGCTTGTTTTCTGTGAGGAAATGTATTTTGGATCTATCTACTGATTTTATCAGTTAACTGAAATATTACAGTATCAGTTTAAGGTGTTTTAAACTTCGTAACTACCTAAATGCGTATGAATTACTTTTACAGGGACAGTGAAAACTCAAGAGGCAACTTTTGATCAAAGTACTGAAAAGAACACCCTCAGGCTAGAATAGGATAACTTAAAAAGGGGGCGGACGGGAGGCTCAGTTGGTTAGAGCATGAGCTCTGGGCAAGAGGGCTGCCGGTTCAATTCCCACATGGGCCAGCAAGCTGCGCTCTCCGCAACAAGAACGAAGTCAATGAGCTGCCGATGAACTCTCGGGTGGCCAGATGGCTCAGTTGGCTGGAGCGCAGGCTCTCAATCACAAGGTTGCCTGTTCGACTCATGCAAGGGATGGTGGGCTGCGCCCCCTGCAACTAACAACTGCGACTGGACCTGGATCTGGCCTGTGCCCTCCACAACTAAGATTGAAAGGACAACAACTTGACTTGGATGAAGCTGATGAGTCCTGGGAAAAACACTACTGTTCCCCAATAAAAAGTCCTGGAAATACACACAGTTTCCCAATAAAGTCCTGTTCCCCTTCCCCAATAAAATCTTTTTAAAAAAAGATACTTAAAAAGTATATTCAAGATGTGGCTCATCCTTATTTTTCATCCGCAATACACTTACCATACTTTGTCATGTATAATGTACTTTTTTGCCCAAATTGGTGAGGGAAAAATAAGGATGTGCATTATACATGGGTAGTCTAATTGTGTGTGTGTGTGTGTATATGTATATATCTGTGTGTGTGTGTGTGTGTGTGTGTGTGTGTATAAATGTTTTTCTTTTATTTAGGCTTCTGAATGAAAAGTTTAACTCTAGAAATCAATAACGATATCATATGCAAAATAATACCCTGGAATACGATAATCAGTTTTGTTGATCTTACGATAAATATGAAATGAAGAAGAGGTCTTGGCCTTCTATGATGCATAAGTATCGTAAATTTGTTACTGGTACATAAAAATTCTTGTACCTTGTATCTGTCCTTGTGTTTTGTTATGATTTGTTACATAAAATTTCTTGTACCATAATCTGTTTAAAAAAAAATGCTAAAATTCTTTTATAATACAAAAAAAACCACCCAAGTACCTAAATGTAAACAAATAAAAATTCGAATTAAAAGAAAAGATTTTTTTCCCTGAAAGTTTGGGCCAAAAATGTGGGTGCGCATTATGCATGGCAAAATACAGTAGTTGCTCACTGCTGTGACAGACAAGTCACAATCTCTTGACCTCTAGCTGTAACTCCAACCCTTTCTTCCATGAACCCAAAAATCTTTCCTGGGAACCAAGAACCCAAATGTTCTAAGACTAAATTATTTTCAGGCATAAGAGTACTGGCTATACTCTCAGATCAATTTTTAAACAAAATACATCACAATTCTTCATGTTTTACATGGGCCATAATTCTGGCATACATACCACAGCCACACCTGGTAGTATTAGATATGATAATTTGGAGAATGTTGAATTCTTAGGAGATACTTGAAGTTTTTAGAAATGAGGACTCAAAATAAATGACACTTATTTTACATGGCCCAGGCAAAAAGAAACAAAAAACAGTAAGAAAAAAACCACATACATATACACAGATAAAGCACATATGGTAAAATGTTAAGAACTGTTTAATCCAGGCAGTGAATTCACTACCTTTAAATCTTTTTGTTTGGAATTCACTACAAAAGTTGAAAACAACATAAAGATACTTATCCTAACATTGTTTACAATAGTAAACAACTAGAAATAAACTATGTCCAATAAGAGAGGACTGGACAAATAAATTATGGCATGCACACAGACGTGCAAAATTATTCAGCCATTCGAAGTACCGGGGGTTTCTTTACTAACATGAAAACAAATTTTAAAAGCAGTGCTCTTTGCAGTATAGTTCTATCATGAAAAACATTCCCAGGTATTTATAACAGACATTTATATAGAGAGACTTCAAAAGAAGAAATACCAGAATGTTAACAGTGGTTTTAATTTATGGGCAGAATTAAGGAGATTTTTGGTTTTTTTTTTATTTTTGCTTATCTGTATTTGCTAACTCTTCTATAGTGAATATGTATGATGTATTCTGTGTAAACATTTTTTCCCCAAAATATTTTCTACTAAATTTAGAAATAGATATTAAAAACTTCAAAATAATTCTTCATTCTACTTCTAGAGATCCACAATAAGAGAAAAATCAGATCCAATTAATATACTATGATGTTCACCACAGATTTTTTTTCTAATGATGAAAAACTGAAAGCAGTATAAATGTTCAAAAATAGGGAAATAGCTAATAAATTTATGCTAGATAACAGAAATAGAATAGCATTATGGCCATTAAAAATGTTTCAAAAATTTTTAATAACACAGGAAATGCACACAAAATGTAATTTAGAAAAAATGGTAACAACCATCATAGTAAAAACTGATTCAGACCAAGATTACCTACGGATGCTACATGCGAGGAGGACGTGCATAAGGAATGAGGTATTTATATATTCACAAAGTAATCTTCCACAAATTAGTAATTATAAGAGGAAAAAATTGTATTGATACACTATAGAGAAACTGGATAATGCGTTATCCAAGTGATAAAAAATGACATCGTGCCTCCAGATGTGACAACCCTAAAAAGGACACAGTATCTACTTATCTAGTAGTCCATGCAAAATGCATAACCTACTCTCAAATAGTTCAGAAAAAATAGTATGTATACAGATTCACCAATATAACATTTGACTTCTATCTTTCTATCTTCCAAGGAGAAAATAGAATGCTATTTGTATAATCACACATAATATGTATAATTGTCATATTCCATTGAGAGAATAAAAGAGACAAAATGTTAAAGAGAATCTGAGTTAAAGGTATGCAGGAGTTCTTTGTACTATTCTCAGATTATGGAACTATTTCTATTAAGAATGGAATTATTTCAAAATAAAAAGTTAAAATAATGTATTCAACCTGGGTGGTAGTTACATAGGTGAGAGTTCTTTGTGATAATTCATGAAATTTTCAGTAAGTTTATTAAGAAAAACAATAAGGGCAAGATACAGAACTATATTTAATATTTTACCAAATCTGTAAGACTATTCTGATTTATTTGCAAATAATCAAAACTAGTTTTATGAATGTCAAAAAATATTGAGATTTATTAAAAAGCAAACATAACAATATCGTAATTTCTTCTGTATTTCTCCAGGATAGCACACAGCATTGCTTTCAATTTTTAAGAAAAGTATTATCCCAAGAGATATTATAATGTATAATTAACATCTTCCACTATTGTTTCAAAAACAGAAGTTATTCTACCAATATAACGTTTAATTTGCAATAGAAAATGATAGTAAAAAGGAAAAAGTAGTTTTTAAGATTGATGAAATCTCAATATTTTTTCTTTTATAAAACATTACTTTGAGTGTTCCACCATTCCACCATATTCACAGCATTAAAAATATTAACAATCTGTTAACAAACATAGGAAACCAATGGCTTTCCTACACGAGCAATAAGCATATAGAAATGGAAACAGAAGCAAAAATATCTTGTTCACATCAATAACAGTATCATAAAACACATAATAATAAATTTGACAAGAAGGGCCATGAACTACCTTAAAAAAAATCAAAGTGGGGAAAATATATCATGATACTGGATAAGACAATGTGACACAACTGTCATTCTTTTTAAAAACAAATACATAAATATAATGCAATTCTGATCAGAATTCTAACAAGCACATTTTTCTGTGGGTATGTGTGTTAAGACTATATGACTGAAAAAGAGCTAAGAAAGAGTATAAAAAAACTGTGGTTGGTTTTATGTGGCAGAGGAGAAAGACTGCCTTATCAAATTATCAAAATATAGTTTCTGATATCAAATCAAAATTGTATTAGCATAGAAATAGACAAATCAAAGGAACAAAATAAATAATAAAAAAACTGGTTCCACTATATGAGAATATACAGTTGACCCTTGAACACCTACCCACATAGTCGAAAATCCGTATATAACTTAACTCGACCCTCTGCATGCGCAGATTCCCAATCATGGATGGAAAATATGTAGTACCATTATATGAGAATATTGTATATGGCAAGGTGGTCATTCGGTTCAGTAGGATGAATTATTTAATAAACAACTCCAGCACAACTGGCAATCCATTTGGAAGAAAATAAAATTAGTGTTCCCAACCTTACATGAAAAATTCCAGACCAATTAAAAATGTAATAAAACACAAAATAAAAAGTTTGAGAAAATCTAAGAGACTGCTACGAACCCAGAAGTACAAAATATAAACATATACTGTATATAATAAGTAAAGCTTCTGGAAGCGCAAAAGAACAAAGCCAGCAATCAAAGATGCTCAAAATCACTAGTAGTCTGGGAATCATAAACTAAAGTATTAAATATTCTTTGATTCGGCAATCATATTCCTGGAAAACTGTCACATAATAAAAGTGCCAGCACATAGGAGATACACACATACACACACACACACACACACACACACTCAAATGTATGTGTGTGTATATATATATATATATATATATATGAGAGAGATATTTACTGCAGAATGGTTTATAATGGCAAAAAATATTGGACACAAAGGGAATGCTCATCTATTAGAAAATGGTGGAATCAAGAATGGTATATTCACATCATGGAATATTATAAGGCCATTCAAAAGAATTACAGAGCTATTCTGACTGACTTGGAAGGACTTCCAAGAGGTAGTACTAAATGAAAAAGGCAAGGTGGAGGAAACTGTGCCTATGATTTCATTTTTGTAAAACAAACAATGACCAAAGCACTCTTCTTACATAAACAGACATAGTTTACACGTATATGAGCATAGAAAAATATGGAAGGCTACCTGCTAGGTGCTTACATGGGTCTGGAAGGGAAGGAAGAGGGAACAAGCAAAAAAAAAAAAAAAAAAAAAAAAAAAAAAATTATATTTAAAAATAAATGTGATCGCATCATATGTACTATGAAAATTTATGAAATTAATGTAAAGTTACGTGTCTGTGACACTTTAAAACCAGATGCTTCTGGGATATTGACTGATGAATTCAATTTAAAGAAAACACACCCATACCATAAAATTCCACAACTTTGCAGTCTTATTCTGTAAGACTGGGGTAAAAAATATAATAATATCATGTTCTTTTCTAATTTTAAAGAAAAACAATGCCTTTACAGTTAAATGAAACAATGCTACAGTAGAAGCTTTCTTAACCAACTATTGCAACCACTCAATTAAGGCTCTTGATACCCTCTGTAAAACATACTGACCAATGCCCACTGTGTTCTGAATTATTAGTGAGTAACAGGCTCCCATTCTTGAATGCAGCAGCTAACCACCTACTTACTGCTTACTATGTGTCTGCTACTGTTCTAAGTGTTTTACATACATTATTATGTCTCACAACAACCTTATGAAGTGCTCCTTTTGTGGATGAGGAAATAAAACCAGACATAAATTACTTGCCAAAGTCACAAAGCTAATAAGTGCTAGAGCTGGAATTCAAAAGCAGATAGTTTAGTCCCAGCTTCCATGCTCTAAACCAGTCTGCATAAAGCCACTATGAGTGTCTGCTGACCAGCTGAAATGTATCCGTTTAGAACACTTCTAAAAAATCAGGTGATTTGTTCTCAGGCCTGTGTGAGTCATCTGTACTTATTACTATAATTACATACTTTAATTATATATTACATAAAATAATGATTTCTATGAAAACTAAATTGACTACTCAGAAAAATCTCAACAAAGGCAAATCATCAAAAAATACTTCTGTCAAATCAAGTAAAGATAAGAACTGTAAATGGTTTCAGGAAAAAAAAAAAGTAAAGATACAGAGACCAGCCCTCAGATCACTTAGTTCTTGCTTTTCACAGAAACTCAAAATGGAATAGACTCTTGGACAATGCATTACGGATACAGCTTATGGGGGGAAAAGTGGAATCCAATGCAAATCCATGCTCAAATATCAAGAATGATGAAAAACAAGTGTTTGTTTTAAGTTAACTTTTATCATTAAAGATTTTTGTAATATTTTTTTTGTGATCCCCACTTTAACAAACTATTTTTTTATTTCCGACTAATCAAACTACTACTGGTCCCAATCATTTTGGATAAGAGGGCTTCTACTGTATCTTCTCTGCAACCAATTCACAAGCTTTTATTAAGGTAGAGGAGCAAATTCTAAGAAAAATCAAATCTGTTTTATTGCTAAGCCACAACTTTAATAAAGTCAAACTGGAAGTTATTTTATGATCCTTACCCATCTTGTGTGGGTGGGTATTCACACTCTTGTCCTTTGGGAAATACACCGTTAGGATACAGGTCACATATTGGAACTGAGGGAGGGTCTGTTTGAACTTTTGCTGTGAGATACAAATAAAGCATTAACTTCTGTAGTTAAAAATAAAATTAAGCAGTTATAATTACAGTTTTTCTTAGTTCCTAATGGTTGTCGTATGTCCTGATCTTAAGGAACCTCCTTGCTGTCATCTTACAATTAAAAACACTATGCTGGTCCCCTCCTCTCGGATTTACTATTGCTTGGGAATAAAAATATTCAATTCCTCAGAACTCCATTATGTATTTAAACAGTATATGCCTTGGCAGAAAGCACATTTCTCATGTTTTTGTCTTCATTTACTATACTGGAAAAGGAATAACATATAGAGGCTGACTTTCACAAATGAAAATCAAAAAAGCAACAAGAAAATGAGAAAGAAATCCTATAATAATAAAGTAAAAATATAAAGCTTTTATGTATTAATAAAACAAGTAAAAAACTTACTTCAATGGTATATTAGGTATAAAAGTTAAGAGTATACATACCCAATACTAAAAGACTTTAGGTAACCATATACAAATTTACAGATACTCAAAAAGTTACAATACCTACGAGTACATTTTAAAGACATTATTTCCCAAGCTATATTCTAAGACACCAGTGTTTCAAGATGCTTTTAAAAGGTACCTAGAGATTTGTCTTCTAAAGCTTTTAAAAAATCTATAAGAACTAGTTGTATAGTTCTTATTATATGAAGAACTACCTTTTAGTAATGAATGCTGTATCCAAGGAATGTCAATAAGTTGCGTGAGTTAATTTATGCAGTAATATATGCCTTTCAATGTATACCTGCTGCATTTACCAACTACAGAGCTGAAGTATGTGGTTTCCCTTTGGTTATTACTGGTCTTACGTTATTGATTTTTGCCTTAAATTTTAGCACATATTTTGCTTTTTGTTCTGCAATGGGGGAAAAAAGGATGTGTATAAGTAAAAATGACTGTTTATTGAGCCAAATCATTTATCTATGAAACCATTTTTTGGTTCCCTCCTTCAATCCAAATGCTCAATATCATGAGCATCAACTGGTTTTCCCTCTTTATATAATGTTTAAAAGTGTTCTATGGGCAAGTAAACTTGGAAAACACAGTTTCAGGTTCCTCCTAAGAGAGAACGTTATAATTTAAAATAAAAATAAAAATCTTAGCGGTCATCTAATTTAGCCTCACATTCAAATCTAGGAATCCTGTTTCACACTGACATTTGGCACTGAGCTCCTAACAGTGGAGGAAGTCACTATCTTCCAAACTAAATCCATTCATTTTGGGAGAGCTGTAACTGTTAGAAAGCTCTTCCTATACGAATCTGTTTCCCTATTACTTTCATCTGTTCATTCTTGCTTGATTCTTTATAGTTTAAAAATTTTACTTTTCATTTCTGATGCCTTCCTTTCTATGATGAGAAACCATTTGAAGAGATATGGTTCTTAACACTTTCACCTATACTTGCAATCTTGAATTTGTCAATGTTCCTTTTAAGTTGGTTCTACAATTGACTTATATTAAAAGTCCAAAAAGGTATAATTAGTATAAGACTATACTACTGATTCTAAAAATCCTATTGCTATTGAAAAGTTAAGACTCCTTGCTTTTTGGTTCACAAAGAATTAGCACTCCAATCCTTAGAACCCTATCACCCTGTATTAACTTGATATATGCCTATTATTCAGCTTGTTAATATTAGCCAATTGTCTCAGTTTTTCCAATCTTTTGAAATACTAATTTTTGTCAAAGTATTATCTCATCACTCTCAGCATTATCTAATCTACAAATCTGATAAAGATGCCTTTAATATTGTCCACAAATTATTAAGACAGAACATTTAAGAGACTCAAAATGATCATTAGAGAAAGAATAAAGAATCTGTAATCAAAATATCAAGAGTTGAAATCTAGCCTTTACCACTTATTAGTTGTGACTTGGACAAATGGCTATATGTGCCAAGCCTCAGTTTTCTCATCTACAAAATGAAGAAGCAGATAAAATTTTGGATAACCTTTGAAAATTATAATGTACTATATCCAATTATCTAAAACTATGAATAATTATAATAATCTGTACTGCTGTTATCATTATCATTTATAATTCTCTCTTTATAGATAAAGAAAATGAGGACAGTGAACTGCCCACACACATTATTTCGTTTATTCTAGAAGTGATTTATGATAGCTTACAAGGATATCTAAAATAAACCAATAAGAGACATATTCAAAGTAAATTAGAGAGGCAAGAATCAAAAAACGGAAAAAACAAAACAGAACCTGAAATAAGGCTAATACAAAACTACAGATTTGGCTCTAAGGACCAGTAGCCAAACAAACCAAACCAAAACAAAACAAAACCTAGGTTATTTGCACAGTTCATGATGTTTCTGAGACAAAATAATAACTACTCAGCAAAAACACAATTATTCTTGATACTAAGACCAGACAAAAGAGAGTGCTCATAAAGAAGTATAATGAACAGTAAGTTTAATAACATCCTCAGAGGAGGCATAATAAAGGCTGATGGCATCATACTAAAACACCTGTCAGGGTGGAAGAATTCAACCAAGAGCAAATAAATACAAAGCAACTCTTTAACATTCCTCCTTGCTTATCTACCTTCATTAGGGATCAGGTTTAGAGCATTTCAAGAAATAGATATCTCGCAAGCCATTCTTGGGTAATACCATGTCTCACAGGCACACTTTTAACAATTTTTGAATGGAGGAAATATGACATCATAATTCCTAGGAGATTCCTGTAATGCAAGTAACCTATGTTCATTAAATACAGACTATGCTAGGGGCAGAACTAACATCCTATGAGTAGAAGAGTCTAACAAGCACAGATACCTGAATAGAAAGAAAGCTATCCATCTCTACTTGGAGACATATCAGGGGAATGGCTACAGAGCCAACATCTTTCTTAATAAATAATTTAAGTTTTTCTTTCAACACGGTGATAAAAAATGGAAGTTAAGCCCCAATATTTTGATTCCTAAAATTTTAGCCTGGAAGATTTTAAAGGAAGGTATAACCAGAACTCTGTGGCCCCCAACAGTGCAAGAGGCATTCAAGATTAGAATTTTTGTGATTCTTAACCCAACCTTTATCCCCCAATACTATACAGTCTCTCCTTAGTATCCATAATAGTTTCAGGTCCCTGAAAATGTTTGGTTATGCCATTTATAGAAACAAAACACAAGTAGGATCATATTTTAAGTGAATCTGAAACAGTGCAATATAAACATTATTAATAAAATTTCACCATATGGACAAATTTTAAATAATGGGATTCCGCATTAAATATTCACAAGAATCTCATAATTTCAAAGCTGGCAAGTGAACTGCAAACTTTGTTTATCCTAACCACTTAGTGGCACTTTAGTCATTCCCGACAGAATTATTATTTGAACTATTCAAATTTTAAATTATAAAGTTTTTAGGAATTCATCCCTAACTTGCAGGAAAATGTAACCAACTTATTATTAACATCCGTTAGCTGAATTAACAGCCAAAAATAAACGCCATCAAGATTGTTAAACCAAAGTACTTGCAAAACGGTTATGAGTTTCATTTCACTAAATTCTATCTCTATTATGCCTAAATTTATTTCCCTGACATATACCGGGATCCTAAGCAACTTCAAACTTACTGGTCAATACCCACTTCTAATCTGTCAAGTAAGATTAAATTAGGATACTAACGTCCTCTCTTCTTCTTTTTCTTCTTCTTCTTCTTTCCAGTTGCTCCGTCTCCATCGCCATCTCCATCTCCATCTCCATCTAAGAAAAGACAATTTCAAGTACATATTCATTTAAAGCTCATAAACAGAGGAATGACGCAAGCACAAAAGGACAAATGTATACACACACACACACACACACACATACACACAGCATCTTAAATAGCATGACAAAGTTGACCTAATATTCTTAGAATTTTGTATATTGCTAGCTTTAAGTATCAGAACTGATTTGTCAAAACAAGTAACAAAAACACTAGTAAACTTTACTTTGACTTACTCTAATAAATGTTGAATATTTTTAAGAATAAAAAAATGTATTAAATAACATCATTTTTAAAAGCTAGGAAAAATAACTAGTGTTAGCTTAATACCAATAATGACTATGTGGCTTCAAATAATACTAGCTACAGTTCACACATGCTTTGCAGCTGAACACTTGTATTTCCTGACCTCATGTGAGCCTCATATCAACCCTATAAGGTAACAAGGAGTGTTTAACGGACATGCCGAAGATAATCCCAACCTTATGGTAAATGGCAGAATTGGACCAAGAATATATCACCTGATTCTTAACCCAGTGTGCGGTATTTGGGATCTCATACTTTCAAGCATATTTTCCTGCACAGTTATTACTAGAGAAAAAGTTCTCCCTCTGGGTCAAATTGTACACAAAAATCAGAGGATGTAATTACTTTTCCTAGGTTCAGAGTTCTCAGATTCTCTGATATCCAAAAATGAGGTTTAAGAACTATTTTGAAAAATAGTTGGCAAGAGTACCCAAAATAGCCATGATCTGCCCGTCAGTTTTTATAACAATCTTCTATGCCCATACCTTTGAACTTTGAGAGAAGATAAAGGATATTATTACGGCCAAGATTAAATAGTGACTTAAAGCATTTTAAATAAAGGTATCAAACATAGACTTAAGTGTCTGAATTTCTAAAAATGCTACTTAATAAATTTCAACAATCATTTCTCAAGTACGCTAATCCACCCATAAGTCAAACTGCTATGAAACAGGAATGAATAGGATGTTGTCTCAATTAGAAGTTGACAGTTTAATAGTATGCCCACCACAGAGTATTCTTTTAAATGTTTCACCTAATGGCAGTAACTCATGATTAGTATCAATAAATTCAGATAGTGAAATCCATACCCATAAAATAATGTGAAATGACTGCTTACATTTTCTGCTCAAAGAGCTCCATTTTTATTTCCAGACTGATAAGTAGGGGCCTTCATAGAAATTCTCTCACCATTCTACCTACTATAGTCTTCTATTATAATTATCACACAAAATTGTAATCACTGGCTTACACTGACCCCTAACTCATCTGTAAGCTCCTTAAGGATTAGACACCATTTCTTAAATTAAGCACAGTGTCAAGCACGTAATAAATATTCCGTCTATTCAATAAATGAATGTTCTTTTATTTTATCTTGTTTGTATTTATTTTTACCTAAATGAGAAACAGGAAACAACAGTTTAGCAAAGAGAGAGGTAACATGATCTACAACTTTAAATGGGTTGAGTCATAGGAAATTGCCAGTATTTGACTTTCAAAATTGTAATTTCTTATGTTCAATCCTATAAAATAACAAGAACACAGTGGAAACACAAATATTGCTGACTTACTCATTATTGGTTTCTAGGTTCAAAAGCCTAACAAAAATAACATGAAAGATTTTTGGAAAACACAACTTTCACTTTCCACATATGTCATATAGTTTAGTTCACATACTCTGTACTACAATTTTAACAGTAACCTTCTTTATTCATCAAATAAACGTTTGCTGAGTTCCTAAGTGACAGGCAATAGGAAGAGAATAGTAAACAACATAGTCTTTGCTCTGGATGAACATTCAATATCTAGCAGACTGCTACATACACTAGATTCAACCCATGCTTCACGATGCACATCATTTTACATACACACTAAAAATCCTTCCAGCTTTGTGACCTTGGGCAAATTATGTAGCCTTTCTCCGTCATGGTTTCTTCATCTTTAAAATGGGCTAAGATGAAACTTCTCTTTGATACTCAATCCTCCTTCTGAGGCTAATTACTTTATCCAATACACAAGGTCTGTATTTAGTCAAGAATAACACCCACCGTTTATTGAACTCTTGGTGCCAGGATTGTGGTAGAGCCAGGATCTGAATATTAAACTATGTATGTTTATAGTTCTACCCATCATACCATGCTGCTATTTAGGTTTTTACATGGCTTTCTTTCACAACATCCCAGGAAATTTTTAACAGGCAGAGGCTGTTCACATTTATTTGAGTCCAAACCAATTAATATTTATTGAATAACAATTCGACATCCACATGCAAACAAGGTACCTCATCCTTACCTTGCACTATATACAAAAAATAATTCTAAATGGAACACAGACCTAAACATTAACAGCTAAAAATGTACAAAATTTCTTGAAGAGAACATAAGAGAAAATCTTCATGACAACAATTATTTAACTTTTTGGATAAAAGCATGACTCATAAAGCAAAAGAATAAACTGGACCTCATCAAAATTAAAATCTTTTCTGTTGTAAATACTAGCACAGGAGAAAATATTTGTAAAACATGTATCTGATAAAGAACTTATATCAAGAATATATAAAGAACTATTACAATTCAATAAGATAACAAACAACCCAGCTGAAAAATGGACAAAAGATATGAACACTTCACCAAAGAAACATGAAAGGCAAGTAAAAACATGAAAAGATGTTCAACATCATCAGTCATTAGGAAAATGCAAATTAAAACCACAGTGACATACCTCTACACACCTATTAGAAAGGCTAAAATTTTGAGACTAACAACACCAAGTGCTTATGAGGATCCAAAGTACCCAGTACTCTCCACCACTGCTGATAAAGGTAGGAATGCAAAATGGTACGGACACTTTGGAAAAATCTGAGTTTCTTAAGAGGCTAAACATACACTCAACGTATGACCCGCAACCCTAGTCTTTGGTATTTACCTAGAAGAAATGCAAACATGTCTACACAAAGACCTATACGCAAATACTCACAGTAATAGACAAAAATTGGAAATATCCATCAACTAGTAAATGGATAAACAAATTTGGAATACCACTCAGCAATAAAAAGTAATGAACTACTGGTATGCAACAACTAGATGACTCTCAAAAGTATTATGCTGAGTAAAACAAGCCAGATACACAAAAAGCTGTATATTATAATAATTCCATTTATATGATATTGTAGGAAAAAACTAAAGGAACAGATATCAGTAGTTTCCAGGGGTCAGGGTGTAGAGCAAGAGAACTGATTACAAAGAAGCACAAGGAAACTTTTTGTGGAGGTGGAAATGTTATACGGAAGTGGTTGATATTTTGGTTGTGGTAGTGGTTACGCAATTGCATACATTTGTCAAAACTCGCCATACACTTAAAAAGGTGAATATATAGAACTTACATCAAGAGTAAACCCTAATGTGGGGCCGGCCCGGTGGCTCAGGCAGTTGGAGCGCCGTGCTCTTAATGCCGAAGGCTGCCGGTTCGATTCCCACATGGGCCAGTGGGCTCTCAACCATAAGGTTGCTAGTTGGGACTCCTTGACTCCCACAAGGGATGGTGGGCTGCGCCCCCTGCAACTAGCAATGGCAACTGGACCTGGAGCTGAGCTGCGTCCTCCACAACTAAGACTGAAAGGACAACAACTTGCCTTGGAAAAATCCTGGAAGTACACACTGTTCCCCAATAAAGTCCTGTTCCCCTTCCCCGATTAAAAAAAAAAAAAAGAGTAAACCCTAATGTAAACTACAGACTTTACATGATAATGACATGTCTGTGTAGGTTCATCACTTGTAACAAATGTGGCACCACTCATAAAGGATGTTGATTACGGGAAAAGCTATGTATGCTTGGTGGTAGGGGGTATATGACAAATCTCTGTACCTTTTGCTCAACTTTGCTGTGAATCTAAAACCGCTCTCAAATGTAAAGTCCACTTTTTAAATGAATGAATATTATCCTAGGCAAATCATATCTTAACAAACCTGACTTAAAATTGTATTGAATGAATTACCTCTATCACATTGATCACAGTTAACTTTTCACACCAATACCCCCAGTATCAAACACATCTAAAATTAAACTCAATATCATCTTCTTTGCCTGCAAACCCCCTCCCCCAATCTCTTAACCAGTTCTCCCCTCCCTATTTCACCATGTGAGTCAACAGCACCAACATCTGTCACCTAAGTTCAACCCCTGGAGTCTACTAAAGCTTCTCCTTCTTCCTTTTTCCCAGATTGAAAGTCTTCAAGTCCTTTGAACTCTGCTTCCCCAACCACTGTACCATTGGACCCTTCCTTTCCATTCTCATTTTTGCGCACCAATTTAAATTGCCATTACCACGTCTGTGCTTTGTTAAATGGTCTCCAAAATGATCTCCCTCCCTACCTTTTCTGTTTGTTTCCTCTTTTCTAATAATCCTGCACATATATGAAGACTAAATTATTTTTTCATAATTCTTCTTTTAAAAATGCTCAAAGGCTCCCTTAATAAATCTCAAATAGCCAGTCTGCACTGTTACTATACTTTGAATACTTTCTCAGTATTGTTCCACCCCCAAATGGTCTTTTTTGTTTGATTTTATTCAAGTCCCATTCATTCCAATGAGCTTTCCTTCAGCATTTAGCCCACAATTCCACCTCCAAATTTCAATACACACTACCGCAGCTTATCTTTTCACCTCTATGTTTTCTCTCCACCACGCCACCAGTTTTCCTTTAGAACAAAGATTCTGAAATACCAGCTTTCCACCCCCTCAGAGACCTCTCATACCAGGTTAGTAGTACTGGCTGATATTGACTATCAAAAAGAATTAGGAAAACAATTAGCCCAAACTGGAGGAAACTACTAATATTCTTAACGTCTTCTTTAATATACAGAAGATTTCCAATCTGACAAGCAAGTTTCCCCTTCATTGTCAAGAGATTCATACAACTTTGCAGAGATGCAACGGACCAAGGCACACTCAAGATCAGCACTGTGATATTCTACACATAGTGGGTCTACAGCAACCTATATTAATTACCTTGAATTTATAAACCCCTTTCTTGTTAAAGACCTCAAAGTATGTTCATAATCTGAAGTATAATCAAAGGTACAATGGACAAAATTTTGCTTAAGGAAATGGAAAAGCTAGTGATTCCTTGAATTTTGGTACCTTTTCCACCAAATTTGGACTATAAGCTCCTTAAAGGCAGAGAACATCTCTCTAAAGGAAAAACAACTCTACATTTTCCTAACATAATTATAGCACAGTATGTATTTGTTGCTAAGGGTTGGAAGGCATAAGCCCAAGGTGGCTTGAGGTACAGCAGTAGGTTACAGCAGTAAATAATTGAGAATGGGAAAGCCGCAATTCCGCTTTGCCAAAAGAAATCATATAATAGTATAATAATAATCACTCCATCCATTGTCTTACTGATAGCATCAATTCCTAGAATTCCAAGAATTGCCATCTTTAAAGAAATCTAATAGCACCAAAATACCACACAGAGCTAAGGTCAGAGAATTTATAATAGTTTAGAAAAACTCCAATATGCTCCTTTGAAAATAAAGAAAGGCAGGTTTGGTACAAAGAGTAAAAGGAATAGACTTGGAATCAGGTGCTAGGTTTGAAACTCTGGCTCTAGTCTACACATACTAGCTGTGTCACATTGGGAAAATCACGTAACTATCATTTCCTGAGAAGAGCACCTACTTTTGTTTGTGAGAGTAAAATAAGAATGCATGTGCAAGGATCCTAGGCTAGTGCCTAATACATATTAGTTGTTCAATAAATGTTAAATAAACAGTCCTTCAGTTTTATAATCTCACCCACTTCTTGGCCTTTTACCAAGTATATTTTTAAAAGTTAAGCAGTCATTCAATATATCCAACTTTTTAAAGAGTTGCTAATAAATACCTTTTCCTTTTTATCTGTGACATTAATTGCAGCTTTACTGTCAAGAAAAACATCAAATAATACACTATAAGGATATATAAGTAGATTTTATTTAAAGAATGTCGTATTTTCTTGCTTTTCTTAATCAGAAACATCAAATTAATGATTTACCTTCATCGTCATCATCTCTTTCTTTCTCTTCCAATGCTTGTCTTTCCAATTGTCTTGCTACCTCATCAACTGAGGCTCCTGATTCTTTGTCAGGTTCCTGTGGCCCTGCTGATAGAATACAATAACATAAATCAAACCTAATAGATACTTTCCCAGTAGAGTATGTTCTAAAGATACTGCAGAACACACAAGTCCTTTCCTGATAAATGTTTAGGAAACAAAAACAGAAATATTATTGTGATCATAATAGAATTTATTTAATGACAGAGAAAAATCTTCCATATCTAAGTTGTATTGTCCATTCAACAAAATATTACACTTTCTCTCTGTAAGCAGCTAAAGGATAAACAAAAATGTGAGTTGGTCCCTATCCTTAAGTAGTTTAACTTTTTAAAGTATTTAACAATTAGACTACAATACTTTATTAACCAAACAGGTACTTAACGTAGGCAGTAAGTAATGAAGGCCTTAGTTAAGAAGAGGATTTCTGTTGGACCCTACGGGCTTTAAGGATTCATGAAAAGAGAAGTTGTCAAGCTAGACTGGCTAAAATCAAAATAAACAGAAAAAGACATTCCATTACTAAAAAGCAAAATTCTTGAACAGCCAAGCAAAAGACCAGGCCCCTGCTCTGGAAGTGATTACAATCTAGTCAGAGGATCAAGATTTTCATGCAGAAAGAGACACCATTACCAGGTAGCATATAATGATGTGACATTCTGGCTACTTACTAGAGAGAATTCATAATGGTTGACAGATACATTAACATATTAAAAATACATTAGGGTCAGTCTGCTAAACACCTTACATGACAAACAGAAGTTTGGACTTCATCTGAAAGCCAGGAAGAGCCAGTAGCCTATGTCCTGGGGCTAAATTTTGTTCTGGAAGTATCCCAGCACCTACAACTCTTCCCCTTCAACTCCCATCTAATCAAAATTTCAGAAATTTTTAGAATTCCAACCTCTCAACTCAACGTTCATCACTTCTGGCCTCTCCATTTTTCATTCATTCTTTCTGTGGCTGACTTTAATTAAAACAGGTACAAATAATTTTTCCTAAAATGAAGGACCTGGTGCAATGAAAATAATGACTTCTCAAAATAAAATATTTACGTTCCTAACTCATAATCCAAGTACAAACTTTCACCTGTTTCCCTTGCCTTACCAGTGGATTTAGAGAAATTCCTCAGACTATCCTATCTGGACTGTCTGCAAATGAAACATAATTTAAACCTAAAAGCTCTAAAGCTTGATGATGCTGTGGGATTTGCAGGTGAAAATTCACACCACCACCACACATTCTGCAATTACAACTCAAAGTGACATGAGTGCGTGGTCATACACACGCCAAAAGTGCGGCCCACAACAAAAATCCCTCTGTGATCGGGGATGGAAGGTGTAGTCAAGGCACTAGGACTTGCTCACTTCAACGCCACCCTGAAGAAAATAAGGCCCAGGATGTTCCAGCAGAGAGGCGGCTGTACGGGTCAGAATCAGATTTTTGAGGAGGCCAAACCGAAAAGGGGGTGGTAAGGATGGGCCCCGTGCACAGCTTCATGTCCGTTACACCGTCCGTGTGGGGGATGAGTTCCGGCAATATAGAGGCTCGGGCCTACTGACCCCAGAGCTACCTCACAAGCAGCTGAGGTACCTTTTTCTCCCCCACCTCGCCCCCACCAGCTTCCACACAGGACGAGAAGCCGCGTCTCCCTAGTACTGGAAACCTATAGCCCGCCCTTGACACACACTCAAGTCCTGGGAATCAGTCCAGTCCACGGCTCCAAGTCCCCTGTCCCAGTCACTCCCGCCGGGCCTGAGCCGAGCCGTTCGGCCATCCCTGGCGGTGACTAGGAAAACACAAAACCCCCCTTACCTGTGGCAGCCCCTTTGCTCTTCTTCTTCTTTCGTCTTTTTTTCTTGGCTGCCTCCTCGGCCGTAGAGGCAGCTCCCTCCTCCCTGTCGTCTGGATCCAGGTCGCCATTCAGGTGGCTCCCGGAGGACGCTGCCTCCTCCACGCCCGCCATGTTGCCCGAGAGAGCGCGAGGGAGTGAGACAGAGCGCCGACGGCCCGCTCCTTCTTCACCCACCTACACCAGCGACGCCGGAAGCTGCTCTCGATGGTGGGGCGCAGGGAATGCTGGGACGGCGGAGGACTCGATTGTGGGGTTCGCGCGCGGTTGGGTGAGTGGCTAGCATTGCGGCTGCCGCGGTACTAATCTGGGTGCCGGCGGGCCTGGCTGCGGTTGGCTGGGGCCAGACCCGGCGCCTCCCTCTCCCCGCGCCTCGGCGTTCGCCGGGCTAATCCGCCCTCCTTGAATCAAGTTGATCGCCTGTGCCTGTGGACAGGCGCCGTCTGCTAGAGAGGGGCGTCTCTGTTGGAACAAAAAAGTTTTATATTCGCGGTTTTATAAAACGTACCGGAAGCGAGGAAAGGGGCTAAAAAAATGTGCTCACTTGTACACACTCCTTTTTTATGACTGAGAAGGACTGTGTTGTTATTCACAATTACAGCTCACGGCAAGGCCGTCCGGGCACGTGAGATAAATCTGCTGAGGGGACTGAAGAGGCAGTCAGAGAGGAAGAGAGCAGGAGGCGTTTATTATTAGAGAAGCCAAGAGAATACAGCATCTCCGGTGGGGCGTGATCAGCTGCGTTGAGTACTGCCAAGAGGTCAAGTACGAGGACGGAAAAATGTCACGTATATAGTAGCATGGAAACCGTTGGTGACCTTAGAAAGAGATAGATAAATGGAAGCCAGACTAAAGTGAGTTGAGGAACGTGAGGAAAGAGAATCTCCTCATCCTTCAAGTTTCAGTTTAAAGGCCACTCCCTCAGAGAATCCATCCTCAACAATCTAAGGCCCTGTTCTTAGAACCTGTCACTGAATTCTTAACCTTTTCTTCATGACAATTTTTAATTAGTTTATTTGTGTGATTATTTGTTTTATGTATGTCTCCTCAGTACCTTGAGCTCTGTGAAGACAGGGATCCTTCATATTTTGTACTCTTATCACCAGCACCTACCTCTCAATTAGAGCATAATAGGAACTTAGTAAATAATTGTGTAAATAGCACTTGAGAAGTGCCAAGTACTTTACATTCATTATCTCATTTAATCCGATTCAGAGTTGAGTAAATTAGAGAGTTTTGGTAATTTGCACCAGGTCGTACAGCAAGTAAACAAGAGTTAGAATCCAAACCCAGGACATCAGACACCAAAAGTTTAATAATTCTGTATTCTGCCTTCCCAACTGAAATTGCAAATCACTTCAGTAAGTATTGATTGATAGTAGACTAGAAGTAGTTTTTCTTGGTGGAAGATAAAAAATGAATAAGACACAAGTCCGTACCCTCAAGAAAGTTTAGCATTCAACAAAACAGACATGTAAAGAAATACAATAAGTGCTAATACTTTCCTTACATTATTTATTAATTACTTTCTGTTCCATGTTAGTCTCACACAAAACTGAGAAATTTATTTATTTTAATTTTATTGGGGAATATTGGGGAACAATGTGTTTCTCCAGGGCTCATCAGCTCCAAGTCAGTGTCCTTCAATCTAGTTGTGGAGGGCGCAGCTCAGCTCCAAGTCCATTTGCCATTTTTCTCAACCTTTAGTTGCAGGGGATGCAGCCCACCATCCCATGGTGAATGCCACACTATGTCAGTTCTCAAAACTGTTTCGTAAGCTTTTCTCAATAATGAAATCCCTAAGTCTGATGTCCTCTAGTCTAAAGAAAGAATTGTAAATGGCATAGCCTGGTAATAGGGGAGACTTGCTATGATGTTATTTTTGATAAAAACATTGATAAGAATTTAGAGGTTCTTAGGGGGCTAGAGAGGAGAAATTGGATTGCAGAAATATTTCTAATATAGAACTAAGAAAACTTAATGGTCCACTGAATGTGGAGAGGGAAGAGTTGAGAATGTCACCCAGGTTTCTTTCTGGCTTGGGTTCTTGGGTGGGTAATGATACCACTCCCTGAGATAGGGAATGGAAGAGGAGGAGTAGGTTTTGGAGGAGGTGGAGGGGAAGATAAGCTTTGGGCATTTTAATTTTGAGATGCCTGTAGGGCATCCAGGCAAAGATACCTAGTAGTCAGTTAGAAACATGGATCTGGAGATAGAGGATTATTAGAGCTTGAATGTGAAAGAAGGCTATGAATGAGGTAGCTCAGGAAGAAGGGAAAAGGACCAAAAACAGAACACAGCCCCGAAGGACACTAATGTCTTGGGGGATTGTTTGTTTGTTTGTTTATAACAAACAAGGGTGGGAAATTCTGTTAAGGAAATTACAAAGGAATGATAGAACAGGAAGGAGAAAATGCTTTAGAGAATCACATGGAAGTGAGAGAAAAAGTTTTACAAAACAAAAGGTTGCTCAGCTACATCAACTGTTGAAGAAAGATCAAATAGTACAAAGTCTATACCACTGATTTTAGCCATTAGGAGGCCACTGTTGGCTTTAGTGAGAGCAATTTTATTAGAGGGCCATAAAAGGATCCTCACAAGAGACTGGGATGCACTATCCTGGACACCAGCTGGAGAAACAAAGTATCCTTTTTCTCAAATCCACTTCATCAGTGACTCTTGCAGTGCTCTCCTCTTTTGTTCTCTTGGAGAGCACATTTCGTGAAATTAATGGTGGCTCTCTAACCACATTCTCTTCTGTAATTTCCCTATTTTAGATCTGTCCAAAGGCATCCTAAGTTACCTTTTATTTTATAATATATTATCATCTCCTTTTGTAACTGGAGAATAGTTAGGTAATAATAGAACATCTTTACCTTCCCCATAATCTCTATGTAGCATCCATGAGTTTAAGCTAGACTTTGGGAAGCACATACATAATTCCAAGAAATATTCCTATAGCCAAGATGTCATGAGTATCATTACCCACATGGAAGTTTCAAGTGTTTATTGGCCAAGGCTCCGTGGGAATTAGTATCAGTGGTTCACAAAAGAAAGAAGAGCTACATACTGGAGGACAACTGACAGTACTATTCATGGGCTCTGTCTTCTTATCTCTTCTGATAATAGTTCCCACAACCAATTAAAGAACGATTATTCTGGTGTTGAAGGCAAAGGTGGGTAGAGGTGAATCCTAAGAATATATTGTGAGTGAGGCTATATATGGAAAAAGTTTAAAGAGAGTGTCTCAAACTTTTGGTCTCAGGACCCTTTTACACTTGAAAAATTACAGAGGACCCCGCAGACTTTTTGAATGGTTATGTCTTCCCAAAACTCATGTTGAAACCTGATCCCCAGCGTGATGTATATTTGGAGGCAGGGCTTCTGGGAAGTGATTAGGTCGTAAGGACAGAGCCTTCATGAATAGGATTAGTACTCTCATTTAAAAAACTACAACAACAACAAAACCCCAGAGAGCTCCCTTGCCCCCTTCTACTATGTGAGGACACAGTGAGAAGACAGCTCTCTATGAACCAGGAAGCTGGACTTCACCAGACATTGAATCAGACAACTTGATAATGTCCCATAGTCACTGAGACTTGGTTGATTTTGGTTTTGTTTTTTGTTTTTTTCTCTCTTGCTTCAGTTTGGATGGTTTCCATTGCTTTGCCTTCAAATTCACTTGTCTTTTATTCTGTAATGTCTAATTCCTGTCAAACCCATCCAGTTAATGTTTCATTTCAAATACGATATTTTTCAGTTCTAGAATTTCCATTTGTCTCTTTTTTGTAGTTTCCATTTCTCTGTTCATATTTTCTATTTATTCCCTTATTTGTTTTCTTTTAAATATTTAAACACATTTTAGCTACTTTAAAGTTCTTATCCCCTATTTTCACCCTCCCTACTCATTTCTGAGTTCATAATTTTTTTCTTCTGGTTAAGAGTCCCATTTTCCAATTCTTAGGTCTAATAAGACGTAAGACACTACTTTGACTTTCGTTGTCTTTCTTAATAAAGTGTTGAATATTGTTCAAGTAGTCAGTTAATTTACTTGCATCTTAGTGTGATACTTTCAAGGTTTGCTTTAAAGTTTTTTTTAAACAGAATTAGAATAGCCTTTACACTTGGGCACCACTGTCCAATATGAAATCCACTAGCCATGGATGGCTCTTAAGCACTTGAAATGTGACTAATCCAAATTGAAGTGTGCTGTAAGTGAAAAATGAACACTGAGTTTCAGACTTAGTATGAGAAAGAGATTGTAAAACAGCTCATTAATAATATTCTGTTAGTTACATGTTGAAATGATATTTTGGACATATTTGGTTAAATAAAATGTTTTATTAACATTAATTTTATCCGTTGATCTTTACTTTCTTCAAGAGGTTACTAGAAAATTTTAAGTTACATTTGTGATTTGTTATATTTCTCTTGAATAGTACGGTTGTAGTGCTAGATTAGCCCTATTTCTAAAACCCTGCCTTTCTGGGGTGTCTACTAAATTCCTGGGGTAGTTCATGAGATTTCTCCATGTGGCTGGCTGGAACACCAACATCTCTGGTCATTGTTTAGCCTCTAGCTCCCGAGTAGTTGTTCTCTCCTAATGGTAATTTGCCTAGAGTTGTGGTGTCTTTCCCTGTGCTGTCTTCTCTCTGAAGCTTCCTTCTCACTGAGATTTGATCTTCACTTCCTCAGTGACACCACCATGCTTTGTTTGGCCCTTCCTTGTGCTGTGGTCTGGAAAGTGCCTCCATGCAAAAAGCTGTGGTGATCATGATGCTTGTTCATTTGTTTTTCTTCTGTTAGAGATCATAGTTCTGTATTTTCTGTTGACCAAGGTCTAAAAATAGTTGTTTTATTTTTCCTATTTGATAATTGCATTCGTGGAAGGTCTGTGTCCAGTACCAGTTACTATATTATGACTGAAAATGGAAGTCCTTATCATGATCTTTCACTTCCATGTTGCAGGGGTTCATTAAATGTCTGATGCGCTTTGCTTGCCAGTTTATATTTTAAAATGATGCCGTAGGAAAACTGACTGGAATCTCTGTGTTTGTGGGCAGGACTTTGTGAACTGAGGAGTTTAGCTTTAATGTGAATGGATGAAAAGCAAACTCCAGAAGTTGGATCCCTGTAATAGACACTGTTGGATGCCTACCCAGAATTCATTTTTAGTTTTTCCCTTGCTAATATTGCCCTTCCTGCCTACCCAGGTGCCTAACCAGGTGGATCTATCCTTAACTCAAGGGTACATCCTGATTGGGCTGACCTAATACACAATTCCAATCCCTCTTCCCAGTGGTTTCATTAGGCATAGACATGTGGTGCAATTTTGATCTATGAGACATGAAGGAAAACTATTGAGAACTTCTGGAAAAGGTTTCCTAAATCTTAAAAAAATCAGACAAAAGAAACTACAGTCCTGTTTCTTCTTTTGGAGTCTGAGAATGATTCCATATTGGGGCTGAAATCTGAAGAACACAGAAGGGTGGAAAGATGCTGTGCCGTTGTTGATGTTATTCAGCCACTGAATCGGGAAACCCTAGGCTAGTCACTGTTCCTCCAAACATGTAAGATATCACATCTCTGTGTTGTTCAAACAGATTTCTGATACAAATTCCAGAAGGTAGAGGACCTGGTGCTCAGTCGGCTGTCTTAATCTAGAAATTGCAAGTTTGCATTTCCAGTGAGTAAGGATGACTGAGATAAAAGACATGAATGGAATCAATTGCTCTTGAGGTTCTGAATGAAACACAGGTGTAGTGTTATTTTGGGGTCAGAACCAATAGATCTCTAATATTCTTTGGGTCTGAAAATGGCAGCAGCTAGTGGGACAGAAGATAGGTACATTTTAAGGCACTCAGATATTTTCAAGGACCTGATCTCTGGAAGTTGACATCACTAGATTGGTATGGGTGAAAGCTGGAACTAGTTGAGGCTCTTGTGTACGCCTGGAAAAAAAATAATTTACGTGCCATAAAACTCACTATTTTAAAGTGTACAATTCAGAGGGGTTTACTAATTATAAGTGTATAACCACCACCACTAGCTAATTACAGGACACTTTCCATTCATCAGTTGATAGATATATGAATTGTTTCTACTTTTTGATTTATGAATAATGCTATGAACTTTCCTGTTCATACAACAAGTGTTGTGGATATGTTTTCATTTCTCTTGGGCATTATCTATGAATACAATTGCTAAGTCACATGGCAACTTTATGTTTAACCTTTTGATTAACTGCCAGACTTTTTTCTTAATTAAAAAAATTTTTTTTCAATTACAGTTGACAGTCAATATTATATTAGTTTCAGGTGTATAGCATAGTGGTTAGACATTTATGTAACTTATGAAGTTATCCCTCTGATAAGTCTAGTATCCACCTGACACCATACATAGTTATCACAATATTATTGACTGTATTCCTTGTGCTGTACTTTACATCCTCATGACTGTTTTGTAACTATCAATTTGTACTTCTTAACTCCTTCCGCTTTTCCCCCAAACCCCCTCCCATCTGGCAGCCATCGGTTTGTTCTCTGTATCTAAGTTTGTTTCTGTTTTGTTTGTTCTTTTGTTTTTCAGATTCCACATATAAGTGAGATCATATGGTATTTATCTTTCTCTGACTGACTTATTTTACTTAGCATAATACCCTCTAGGTCCATTCATGTTTTTGCAAATGGTAAGATTTCATTCATTTTTATAGCTGAGTAATATTCCCTTGTATATATGTATCACATCTTCTTTATCTAGTTGTCTATCAATGGACACTTAGTTTGCTTCTGTATTTTGGCTATTGTAAATAATTCTGCAATGAACGTAGGGTGCATATATCTTTTCAAATTAGTCTTTTACCACCAGACTGTTTTCAATAGCAACTGTACCATTTTACATTCCGACAAGCATAACGTTTCTTGCATATCCTTGTCAACACTTATTGTCTGTTCTTTTTTTACTGTAGCCATCTTGGTGTGAAGTAGTATCTCATCATAGTTTTGATTGGCGTTTATCTAATGACTAATGATGTAGAGCATCTTTTCATGTGTTACTGTCCATTTGCATATGTTCTTTGGAGAAATGTTTATCCAAATCCTTTGCCCATTTTAAATTGAGTTGTCTTTTAACTGTTGAGTTTAAGAGTTCTTCATATATTCTGAATATTAGACCCTTATTACATATATGATTTGCAAATATTTTTCCATTTCTATGATCCATTTGCAGTTAATGCTTTGTATATGGTGTGAAGTAAGGGTTCAACTCATTCTTTTCCATGTGGATAACATTTGCTCCATTACCACATATTGAAAAGACTATTCTTTCTTCCATTGCATTGTGTTGGCATCCTTGTCAAAAATTAATTGACCATAAATATGAGGGTTTACTTCTAGACTCAATTCTAATCCATTGATCTATTAATATACATATATATCCTCATGTCAGTACCACATTTGATTACTCTAGGTTTTGTAGTAACTTTTGAAATTGTAATTTGTTTTTTGTTTTTTCCAAGATTGTTTTGGTTATTCTGGGTCCTTGAATTTCCATATGAATTTTAGAAATTTTAGCTTGTTATGCTGTAAAAAGGACCATTGGGATTTTGACAGAGATTGTAATGAGTCAGTAGATCAATTTGGGGAGTATTGCCATCTTAACAATATTAAGTCTTCCCATCATAAATGCAGGATACCTTTCCATGTATTTAAGTCTTCTTTAATTTCTTTCAATAGTGGTTTGTAATTTTCAGTGTTACAAGTCTTGTACTTCTTTAGTTTATTCTTAAGTATTTTATTCTTTTTGATGCTATTGTCAATGGAGTTTCCTAAATTTTACTTTTAGATTGTTTATTGCAGGTGGATAGAAATACAACTGATTTTTCTATATTGATTTTAAATCTTGCAACCTTGCTGACTTTGTATATTATCTCTAATAAATTCTTCATGAATTCCTTAGGGTTTTCTATATGCAAGATCATTTCATGTATGAATAGTTTTACGTCTTCCTATCCGAATGGAATGCTTTCTTCTTCTTCTTTTTTCCCCCTAATTGCCATGGCAAGAACTTCCAGTACAATATTAAATGGAAGTTGTGAGAGTGGACACCTTGTCCTTTTATTGTTCCTGGTTTTAGGGGGAAAGTTTTCAGTCTTTCAACATTAAATATGTTTGCTGTGGTTTTTTTGCAGATGCCATTTGTGGGATTGAGGAAGTTCACTTCTATTCATAGTTTGTTGAATGTTTTTATCATAATAGGGTGTTGGATTTAGCCATATACTTTTTGTGTATCTATAAGGATGATCCTATGGTTTCTTGTCCTTTATTCTGTTGATACGATTGTTACATTGATAGATTTTTGCCTTCTAGGATAAATCCCGCTTGGATATAGTATATATCCTTTTTATATGATGCTGGATTTGGTTTGCTAGTATTTTATTAAGGATATTTGAGTTGATTCTCATAAGGGATATTGGCTATAGTTTTCTTTTTTGTGATGCCTTTGGTGTTTTGTATCAGGGTAATAATGCTGGCCTCACAGACTGAGTTGGGAATATTTTCCTCTTCTATTTTTGGAAGAATCCAGTGTACTCTTATTGCTTGCAGCTGCCTTTTATGAGAATAAGAGTTCAAGCTTTCCTTTTGCTGTGGGTGTAGACTAGAACAGTTGGAAGTTCTTTGATGTTCTCAGGATCATCCCTTTACTTCCTTCTTCTCGCCATGCTACCTCCCTGATTTTGTCAGTGTCTGCTCTCTGTGTTTCAAGGTGACAATGGCCTCATTTGAAATACTATGCATTTATTTGTTTTAGCTACTTCTTCTCTCCTCCCAAGGAAACATATACTGTCTGTTTTATCACAATTTGTGTTTCAATAATGCAAACTAGCTAATGATTATTAAATAAGGGAATGATGTCACTATACTGTGGAAGTTGCCATCCTCTATTTTTCATACTTGACGTTTCTAGTGAAAGGGGGGCCACAGTAGAGGTAATAGAATTATAGCATTTATTAGGACAGAAGAAAAAACCTTCAGTTCAGTTGCATAGGCAAGAACTCTTTCGACTCTTAAAAAAAAAAAAAATGAACACTAGTACCCAGGGAGCCCATCCCAGAAAGGCATACCCCCAGACTTACAGTTCTTGGATTCTGGCATGTTCCACTTTTTCTATGCCCACCTAAAAGTCAGCCCCACTGGTGAGGATATCCACTTCAACCACATTATTTTAGGACCCATAAGTTTGCATTTCTACTCTGTTGTTTTTAAAAAGTATCCCCTGAAGCAGCCCTGGCCATAAGTGCCTGTCTAGACTGTTTAAGTTACTCCTGAGGTACCAGTCATTGTTTTTCTTTTGTACTATGGTTCCAAAGTAAATAGCATAAATTTTAAGTGGTGTGCTCTCACCCTATTTTTCCCATGAGCCCTATTATTTTTAGTGTACAATTTTGCAGGACATGAGGATTTTCACAAATGTATATACTCATATCACATGTGTTTACATTTTAACGAGCGATTTTGGAGATACTGGATTTACTCTGTGAGGGAGGAACACACTTTCCTCTACCCTCAAGGTTCTTCTGCCTGGTCTAATAATCAAATAAACCTGAGACAGATTAGCAAGAGAAATTAACCAAATTTAATACATACGTATGTAAGGGGCCCCTGCATACATGAGAGAGTCAGACACCCCACATTATCGAGAGGCTCAGAGATAGAAAGGGAATATGGGCTTAGGGATGAGGTAAGGTGCCTTTGGGACTTAAAAGGGTCATTGCAGGATGAAAAGAAGATGCTTAGTAAATAGAAGTTTGTCCTGCCCTATAAATAGGTCAAAAGGGGATATATCTTATTTCTTATTATGGGCAAAGCCCCTAATTCAAGTTCTTCAGGATAGTTAAGGGAGGGGCAGAAGTTTCTCTTGAGCCTAGGCTAAAGTCTTTAGCTCAAAACAATCTATATACCACAGAGGCACATCTTGGAGTGACTCGTTCTGAAACCCCATAACTCAAAATGGAATCTCTAGCAACAGTGGCAGGACGATGAGATAGAAATGTTTATATAAAATGGAGTTTTTGATGTCCTCCAAATCTCATTTTAAATAGATTCACTTCTCTTTAAGGAGGGGCTAGTCAAGTCTAAGCCTTGTGAAATTTCATTTATTAATAATAAATTATGTTAATAAATTAATATAAGTATTGATATCATTAGCTATTAACTAGTGATGCTCAGTCCTCTGCGTATCCCACCCATCCTTTGGTACTGTTGCTGCTGCCCGGTCATCTACTGTGTGCTCAAATTCTTCATTGCAAACCCACGAGGCCCATTAGCTTTAGTTAGCCAGCCCCAGACTTCCCCTTCAGTCACGATTGTGTGATTTTCACAACCTGCGTGGTAAAATCTGTCCCTTTGTCAGTGGTTCCGAGACTTGACATTCGTCAGTATCACCTGGAGGACTTGTTCAACCACAGGGTCCTGGATGCCACGTCTGGAGATTCTAACACATGGTACGTTAGGTCTGGGTGAGTATTTGCGTTTCTAACAAGGTCTTGGGTGATACTGATGCTGCTGACCCAGTGACCACATTTTGAGTGGCATTGCTCTAATGTCCCTTCCAGTAGCAGTAACACTCATCTTCACAGGCGGCTGTTCCTTCCCTATCAAGCCTTTTTGTTTGTTTGTTTGCCTAGTGTGTCATCACAGTCATTCTCAGCTGGGGACAATTTTGATCCCCAGGAGACATTTGGAATGTCACGAGACACTTTTGTTGTCATAACTAGGTAAGAAGGCATGCTACTGGCATTTGGTAGGTAGAGGCCAGAGACGCTGCTAAACATCCTACAATGCACAAGACAGCTCCTTACCACAAAGAATTATCTGGCCCAAAATGTCAAAGCGCCAAGGTTGAGAAACCTGGATATGACACTGCTTTATTTCCAATAGCATGAAATCTTTCTAATTGTATCTATGTCAAGTCGATAGCCTATGACGTGAAGATGAAATGGTTGTGTACCTGCCCCCCCCCCATTTTTAAAAATAATTCATTGAAAATAAAATATCTAAACTTTAAAATCATCGAGTACTTTGAAATAACACAGACATGATAACTTGTCTTCAGATTTCCAACTTTTCCTTCTTAGATCTCATGGAAGAATGGAAGACTTTACTGAAGCTAAACCTTTGGACATTGGACCTATCTATTTCTTTGAGCAGATAATAATATTTCAGTCTCATGAATTGTAGTTTACTTTTTTTTTTTTAATTCACTTTAACCAGTATTTTTCTCTACTTTTTAATCAGAAAGGTTTCTTTCATTTTAGGTGAAACCAAAAAGGAAAAAATGGGAAAAGAGAGAATACGAAGACCATTTCCTCATTTGAGACACACCTTATGAACTATGTATAGGTAAAACATTTTCAAAGGCTTATAAGGTGCTAAGAACCAATTCTTCCCTATTCCCCCGCCTTCCCCCCTTCCTTCCAAGAAACTACATCAGGGAATTACCCCTTCAAGGCTGACCATGAAATCAATCAGAGAACTTTATTTTAGCCAGATCAGTGGTAATTTAAGCATAATCAATTAAATTGTCCATTCTGGTTTTTTTGCTATTCCACAACAAACCGAGCCCCAGTCTTGCTTTAGGGAGTTTGCACTAGATATTCCTTTTGCTTTCTGCATTGCTTACTCCCTGTTTCCTTAAGTTTTTATTTACACATCTGTCACATTTGTGGTGAGACTTTATTTCAAATTTCTATCCTGTTCCCACCTTGGCAATTTCTATCCCCCTTCCTAACTTTTCTGTTGTACTTATCACTTTCTAACATTGTAAATGATATCTTTTTTGTTTGCCCTCTGTCTCCTCATGAGAATATCAGGTCTGTAGGGCAGGATTTTTTATCTACTTGATCACTTCTCTATCTCCAATCCCAAGAACTGTGCTTGGCACATAGGATGTGCTTAATAGAGATTTGTGATTAACAGCCACAGAACTGTGTCAAGCCCACAGAGATGAATGAAATAATGGAACTAGTCATCCCACAACATTTTTACCCTCTAGTTACTACAATTTCTTAGCTTGTAAAGTGGAAATTAAAATACCCAACCTGTCTTAGAACATATATCACTAGGCTGCATGAAGTTAAAAGTTATCAGTTATCCCAGTGATTTCTTGAGCTGGGGTGATTTTGCCCCACCTAGGACATTGAGCAATTTCTGGAGACACTTTTGGTTGTCACAACTAGGGGGTATAGTGCTGTTGTCATCTAGTGTATACGTAGACCCCATGGATGCTGCTAAACATCGTACAATACACAGGACAGCCCCACCGCAACAGAGAATTATCTGGTCCAAAATGTCAACAGTGCCAGGTTGAGAAACCCTGGTATTCACTAATCTGTATTTTTTTTTTAGCCTATTATAATTTTTCTCAAGACCACTGCAAGTTGCTGCTATTTTCAGAAGTTTGTTGTCTCTTCATTTCCAACTCTCTGCTTGAAAAGCAGTTCAGCATGACTTGGTCATCTTGTATCCACAGTTCTTGGCAATCAATGAATTCAGATTGTCATATGACTGATAAGTAGGTCTGTTTATTATAGAGCTTCAGGGGCTTATTGATTTCCCAGATTTCTCATTTGACGCATTCCTCAGGGTATGTCTTAAACATTGCTTCTGTCCACTTTGCTTGGAAACACTCCATTTAGTCCACCGGCAATCCTGTTGCTGCTATTACACCAAGAATAAAATCCACCTGCAAGCCCTTCTGTGATTTTCTATCCTGCCTGCCTTTGACCTCCTCGCATATCCCTCCATGTCACTCACTGCTCCCCAGCCATTATGGCCTATCTATTCCTTTAACAACCAAATTAATTCCTGCTTTAGGTTCTTTGCATTTGCTGTGCATTCTGCTTTGAATGTTTTCCCACCATATTATTTTATGGTTGGCTCGTCCTTATCATTCGAGTCTAACTGAAATGTTGCCTCTTCAGAAATGGCATCGATGATCTCCCAAATCCAAAAAGGCAATTCATCATTGCAGTTATCACCATCTGCTTGTTTTCTTTTTTTCGTTTTCCCTTCACTCTCTCCTTTCTCCTTTCATTCTTTTCTTCCTGTCTTTCCCCAACTAGAATATAAGATTTGTGAGGACAGAGGTCTGTCCTCTTCACCATGTCTCCCCAGCACCTAGAACTGTGTCTAATGAATATTTATCGAATGAATGAATCACTTCTTCACATGTGCTGTGCCTAGAGAAGTGGGGCTACTTTAAGACTGAACCAGGTGCCAAGGACTTCATTGTTAGTTCTCTCTTGTTAAGATTGTTAAGTCTGGTTTTGAACTGGACAGTCCATTATTTGAGCTTCTGTCTGAAAAATAAACCAGACATATCAATATTATTGTTTTAAATGCACATTAAATTTGTTAACCTTTGTAACAACCCTCTGAGGAGGTACAATTATTAACCCCATTTTATATATGATAAAACTGAGGCAATTAATAAATGATAGGTGTTACTATTTTATTATAAGTACAGTCTTTATCATTTTATTTGAGCAATAGATAAATCTGACAGTTATAGGATGTTACAAAGAAAATTTAAGGATGTTACAAAGAAAATACCATGAAATGGAGATAACAATAGCTGTCTCCTACGGTAAGTTTTAGAGTCTGGTGAAATGATGTTTATGAGAGCAACTTTGAAAGCTTATTATAAAGTGATATTGAAATTTATGAGTTATTATAATGATATATTTAAAGTTTTCAAAAATGGGTCTTTTACCTTTTAAATATCAATGTGAAAATATAATCAGTGCCCAAAGATCAAAGATTTAAGATCTGCATTTAGAAATCTTATGCCAATTCAATACCTTTTGATCTAAAAAAAGTTCCCTTTTATTTCACATTAAACCCTTAGTTGGGAAACCAATGTTATTTTTCAAACTATGCTAATGGAACCACCATTTAGAAGAAAAATGCAAGTGGCTCCTTAGTGCTGTATACCAATTTACAAAAACTTTATTCATGTAAAACTCCATTGGGTGTTGATGTCTTTCACCACATAGACTTGGTGAGAGAAAACTCTTTGAAATTGTAATGACTTGGGCAGCTGTGTTAGAAACCTTTGAGCAACTGGTTTGGAGGAGAACATTTCAGAGGACAGCTCATTTAAAGTTCTTTTGTTCATGCCTCCGAGAGTGCGGTGAAATCAGTTTTGGTTTCTTATGTGATAGATATTTGTTGAATGAATGAATGAATGAATGAATGAATGAAATGGTGGCCAGATTACAGATTTTAAGCTCCTAAAAAAGGAAGGGCTGTGTCTTCCTCTCTTTGTATTCCAGGTAACACAGTGCCCAGGCAATGTTGGCTTGATTATCCTCTTAGAATTTATTGTATCAACTATCGAGAGGCTTGGAGATTCCTCTGAGGCTACTTAGTAAAATATGTGCTTAGGATGTAAATATTCTGTATTCAGCTCATGGTTTCTGTCTTGAAAAAGAATCACATCTGAGCAAGGCTTAAACCCAGTAAAGTCAGCTACCTGGACCTAACTATCTTTCTTTAATATTTGTTGAGCAGCTATGTGCTAGAAAAACAGCACAACAAAATAAAGTCTCTGCTTCAAGAAGCTTTCACTGAAGCAAAAGGAAACATATGAAAGCCAAATAAACAAGTAAATATATAGAATATCAAATAGTAATATGTGCCTTGGAGAAAACAAAATAGATTTAAGGGGATGGGAGTGATGCTATTTTATATATTCCTACAGTAATATTTGAGCAGAGACTTGGAGAATGTGAGGGAACATGGTATGTAAAAGTGGGAAGCATCCTTGGTATGTCTGAGGACAACAAAAGGGCCAGTGTGGCTGAAGCAGAATGAATTGGGAGATTATAGTAGTAGGGGATAAGACCATAATAAGAGGAAAGGGAGAGGGTCAGATCATGAAAGACCTTGGAGGCCACGGTTATACAGGCTTTTACAATGAGTGAGATGGGAAGCATTTGGAGAATCTGAGCAGAGAAGGGTTACTAGACATGATTAAAATGACCTAGCTTCTGTCCTGAGATTCAATTTAAGGAGTGGGGAAAAAGGCAGAAGAAAGACCAGATAAGAGGCTATCTATAGTAATGATCTAGGTGAGAGATGATGGTAGATCAGCCAAGTATGATAGTTGTGAAAAAGGGACAAAGGGGTTGGATTCTGGATATAGTTTAAGATAGAGATGACTGGATTTAATTTGGAATTTATGTGAGAGAGAGGAGTCAAAGATAACTTCATAGTCTTTGTCCTGAGCAGTTGGAAGAATGGAGTCGCTGTTTATTTAAATAAATAAAAACTAAGGGAAGAGCAGGTCTGGTGTGAAAAATCAGGAGTTCAGTTTTAGACATGTTAGATAAGTTGAATTTGAGATGCCTATTTGATACGTTATATAGGAAGTTGGATATACAAGTCTGGAGGTCAGGTGAGAGTTCAGAGCTGGATGTATGTATTTATGAGTAGTCAGGGTCTAGACGGTTTAAAGCCAATCAGTTGGGTAAGATCACCTAGTGAGTATAGGTGGAGAGGAGAAAAGAGGTGTGAGAGGGAAACATTGACTCAGAGATGAGGAGAAACCAGCAAAGAGTTGGAGAAGGATAGCTAGTGAGGGAGGAAATCCTAGAAAAAGTGTTATCTAGAAAACCAAATGAAGAAAATGTTTCAGGAGTGTTCCATTATGTCAAATGCTGCGTGGGATGGGGCTTGTTTGAGTTGAGGACTGAATAGTGGCCATTGGATGTAGCATTATAAAGGATTTGGGTGACTTTAAAAGAAGTTTATCTGTGGAATGGTGGGGACAGATAGAGTGGGTTGAATAAAGAATGGGAACACGTATAAACAATTTTCAAAGACTTGCTGTATACCACTTCACAACCATTAGGATGGCTATTATAAAAAATAAAAACAATAAAACATAAAATAACAATTGTTCGCAAGGATGTAGAGCAGGGGTGTCCAAACTGCGGCCCGCGGGCCAACTGCGGCCTGCAATCCATTTTTAATTGGCCCGCAGCAAATTCCAAAAATATGTTTAGTTTACTTAAATAAACCAGGTGAGGCAATATGTACTTTACCTCGAGTGAGTGGCCCGGCTGTTTGTTTATTTTACCGCATGTGGCCCTTGGTGAAAAACGTTGAAAAAAGTTTGGACATCCCTGATGTAGAGAAATTGAAACCCTTGTTCATTGCTGATGGGACTGTAAAATAGTGCAGTAGCTGTGGAAAATGGTATGGCAATTTCTCAAAAATTTACACATAGAAATTTCATATGATCTAGCAATTCCACTTCTGTGTATATCCCCAAAAGAAGTGAAACAGGGACTTGAACAGGTATTGAACACCCATGTTCACAGCAGCATTACTCACAATTGCCAAAAGATAGAAGCAACCCAAGTGTCCATTGACAGATGAGTAGATAAAGAACATGTACACACATACAACGGGATGTGATTCAGCCTTAAAAAGGAAGGAAATTCTGAAACATACTACAACAATGATGGACCTTGAAGACATTATGCTAAGTGAAATAAGACAGTCACAAATGAAGAAATACTGTGTGATTCCTCTTACATGAAGTTCATAGAATAGTCAGTGTCATAGAGACAGAAGGTAGAGTGGTGGTTGCCAGAGACCGTGGGGCAAAGGTAAAGGGGAAGTAAAATTTCTCCTCTACCCTCTTAAGGTCTCTGGCTGGGACCGACATAAGACAGATCAATAGGGGAAGAACTTACAGATTTTATCCAGTAATTTTTACATGTATGTAGACCCAAACAATGAAGACCCAAAGAAGCAGTTATAGCCCCGTGCTTTTATACTAGGTTGGACAAAGAGTAATAAAGAGTAATAAACTGAAAATGTGATGAAACAAAGGGTTTGGGCTAGGGCAGCTAATCATGGAGAAGTGACTACAAAGATAAGGGTTAGTTTAACAAAGTGTAGTTTGTACAGATTTCTCTCTGCCTCAACTCCCTCTCTCTGGTGATAAGAATGTTTCTTTTCCCTGTCACAGGAAGGACATGTTTCATATGGGAGTTTTATCTCCTGCTTTCAGGAAGAAGAAGGAAGGTCAGAATGCCCTTTTTGCATCCATACTGTTTCTCAAGTGGCTTTAACTCAAAATAATATGCCAAAGCAGGACATTTGGGGATGGTGTGCTCTGAACCCCTCAAAGGGAGAATTGGGAGTTAGTGTCCAGTGGTTACAGAGTTTCAGTTGGGATGAAAAGTTCTGAAGATGGATGGTGGTAATTGTTGCACAGCAAGGTGAATATACTTAATTCTATAGAACTGTATACGTTAAAATGGTTAAAATGGTGAATTTTATACTATGTGTATTTTATCACAATTGAAAAAGAGTTTTGCTAAAAGGGGGCAGATAAATGGTGTGGTAGTTGGCAGGGCATGTTCACCTCTATATCACTTCCTAAAAGTTTATGGAGGAAAGCACTGAAGAAATTTATAAAAGGAGGTTGCTCCGTAGTAATACTTTATAAGGGAGAGTCTGCTAAAGCCTCACCGCCCTTTTGTCTCTACTTCCCAGATTCAAGCCCTGGGCGTATAAGGTCCCAGAGATGGCTGTGGTCAAAGACAAAAGTAACCACCTGGGAGGTGAACTCAGGTCAACCAAAATGTCTGTGGGACTGAGGATGACCTGGGGGTGCCATGTCATTCATTAATTTCTCATTGTTCTGAAAAATTCTCTTAGGAAGTAAAAAATGACACTCGATGGGCAGCACATTCTCTCTTCTGGGATGTTAAGCACATGGGGGGCCAAGTCTTAATTGTAGTCACTTTGGGAGTAGAGTTAAAACATTAAGAATTCAGAGGGTCATATCAAAGGTGAACAACTTTGGCCCAAGACAGTGCCAAAACTCTCCCTCGGGATCGCAGTGGCCATGGAGTTGGACATCTGTTCCCTTTTCTAGAGCTTCCGTACCCTGTTTCCCCGAAAATAAGACCTAGCTGGATAATCAGCTCTAATGCATAAAACCAGGTCTTATATTAATTTTTGCTCCAAAAGACACATTAGAGCTGATTGTCCAGCTAGATCTTACTTTCGGGGAAACAGGGTATTAGTGTAGATATTAGTGTAAATATTAGTATAGATGTAGTATAGCTCTCTATTTCTTTAGACATTTTTATATGATTGCCCTACTCACAGCCTCTATTAATATAATGAGGGAGAAACCAACTTAAATGCTAGTGGGCAGCTGTACTCACCTGCAGTTCATTTCTACTGCACAGGAATGCTGCCGCAGCGTGGACAGTTCTTTCCATTTTTTAAGGGAAACCTGGAATATAGATTTGTACAGAATACTTCTGGTCCTCATATCTTGGCAATTAATCCAAACATTTTTAAATGCTGTGTATACTTTATTAGACAAGCCAAACAAAATATGGCTCTAGCTCCTGCCCTACGGCTACTGGTTGCTGAACTCTGACCTAGAGTTACTCAGTTTACAGGATTTGCAGAAATTTGTCCACTGTCACAAAAAAGTATTGTTTAGCCTGGTATTTTTCTGAACTCATTTGGAAACTTTAGTCCAATTTTCATATTTAACAACACTCCAGAAAAATGCCAAGGAAACTAAAGAGGCCCAGATCAGTTCCTCTCACTAAGATACTGTTTTTTTAAACTTAGTTTTGTTGAAAGTGAGATTCTTACCCTATAAATAAATATAACATTCCTCTTCAGTGACAAGGGAAATAAAAGATTTACCTCAAAGGGTTGTTGAAACATTTAGTCCAATGTCAACCACTTATTATTAAAATTTTTAGACAAACCACAGTTATTATTTAATAAATGACTGATGGTTTTGCACTTACATACATAAAATACTATGTAGATAATGTAATACCTATTTAATAGAGTTATTGTGAGGGTTGGATAAAGTAGTGTATGTGAAAGTACTTTGTAACTATAATGTGATAAATACATTTACAGTGTCATTATAGTTAACAAAGATTATTAAAATAAGATCTGTCTTCTAAAAATCAGTGATTATATAAAATGTACGATCTATACGTATGTATGTGTGTATGTATCTATGCGTATTTTCTCTTCAGCTGTGCCTGATAACACTGTTAACCCCATCCACCCTTGAGTTTTTCATTGGTTATTATATTTTTCAGCTTTATGTCTATCTGATTCTTTTTTATATGTGCTCTAGTGTGTGTGTGTGTGTGTGTGTGTGTGTGTGTGTGTGTGTGTGTAGTTTCCACTTCTTTGCAAAAATTCTCAATTTTCGGACATAGTGAGCAGAATAATTTGAAACTATCTCCTTTTGGTTCTATTTCTGTCAATTGCTGTTTCTGGTGGTTCTTATTGATGTTCTCTTGATGATTTGTGAATCTGATTTTTTAAAAATTGTGTCAGACATTGTATTTGAAAAATAGTTTTTAAAAATAATTTGAGGTCTAAGATGATATTATCTTCCACTGGAGGAGATTTACATACATTGTTTCTATCAGAGACTTGGGAATAGCAACCGTTTGGGATCACCTTAATTCAGTTTCAAGAAATGAGATAATTTGAAGCTGTGTTCCAGTGTGCTGGGCTAGGTCTACTTCTGGATAGCTCTTACTCCTGGCATGCAGCCTTTTGGGTCTCAACCAGTAACCTTGCTTTTGAAAACCCTGGATTCCGAATTGTGAACCCTTAGCCCCCACAAAGCTATTAAAAGCGCTGATCATCTCTACGCCTCTCAGGTGCCACTTCTAGAATTGGTAAATTCCCCATCCAGCCTCTCACCCCCCCACAACAGTGGAGTGGGGGCGAACATGGGATTTTCTTCTTTGGATTTCTGTCTTCTCCCAGATACTCACAGCAACATCTGATAGGGGTGTGTTGGATAGGCTAAGGGAACACAGAATGTGTTTGTAGACTAAGTAAAAAATTCAGAGAAGGCTTTCTGGAAGAAATTATCTCTGTCTTGTCTTATAATTAAACCAATGAATAAACAACACACACACATATTGGTTTTTATCATCTGTATATAAACACAATAAATGTTTATTGTAGAAAAGTTAGAAAAGTATAAAGTATAAAAGGAGAAAATAAAAAATAACTTCCATAATCCCACAATCAATTTATTTTTGAGTGGGCATTTGCTTAGTCTTTTCACTACTAGATATATGATATGTACACTAAAAATTTGAGATCATGCCACACATACAATTGTATATACTTTTTATATGCTATTATAATGTAAGTATTATCCCGAATTATTAAGAGCAATTTTCCAAACAATTTTTTAAGACTACACATTATGTGGGTATGGCATTATTTACTTATCTGTATTCCTATGAGCCGTTAGGTTCTTTTCAATTTTTACTAATATCAAAAAATAATACTGCAGTTAGCAATTTTAGACATAGACGTTATACATCTTTGTAATTATATTTTAAGATGAATTTCTAGAAGTAAATTACTAAGTTAAAAAGCATTAATATCTTTAAGGCTCTCATATGCTTTTCACAGTCATACAAAGAGTACCGAATCTAAAGAGCTGGAGGAGGAAGCAAGACTACCTACAGCAGCTGCATCTGAGGAGAAATGTGAGTTCCATTCATTTGGCATCTCACAAACTCCTGTTGTTTCCAAGTTTTCCACTAAACTTAAATTCTCCAAAATATATCTGCAAAAGAGTCTATTTGAACAATACAAACTCATTGCTGCTGAAATACTCTATGAACTTGGGGAGATATTGCAGAAATAAGCTGAGTATAACATTACTTTCCCTGTGGGAATTGCAAATCTTGTGAATTGCAGTTGGCATGATCTTATTGAAGGAGCTTGTAAGTGTGCAACCAAAAATTCAATGTTGAAGGAACATAGTGCCTTACAAAAGAATTGCAATTCCATGACCATAGTTGACAAAATCAGCAGCTGTTCAGGAGAAGAGTATCATAAGGAAAATCATCTGGTGAAAGCAAAAAAAGAGCACCACCATGTTGCATCAAGCGAATCTATGGAAAAAAACATGTAAGTAGAAATTACTAGTTAGATTTATAAATAATCATCCCGGCTTAAAAAAAAAAGAATAAAAGCAACAAGTAAGAGAGCTATTGATAAAACGTTACGATCATACATTCATGATATTTGGTTTGTACTAATCATTTTATTTATTTATTTTTAAATTTCACTTATTTTTTTCAATTACAATTGATATTAAATATTATATTAGTTTCAGGTATATAGCATAATGGTTAGACATATAAAATTTATGAAGTGATCTTCTGTGATTGGTCTAGTACCCTCCTGACGGTATACATAATTATTATATTATTGACTATATTCTCTATGCTGTACTTTACATTCTCTTCACTATTTCATAACTACCAGTTTGTATTTCTTAATCCTTTCACCTTTTTCACCCATTATCTCCACCCCCTTCCCATCTGGCAACCATCAGTTTGTTCTCTGTATCTATGAGTCTGTTTCTGTTTTGTTTATTTATTTTGTTCTTTAGATTCCATATATAAGTGAGATCATATGGTGTTTGTCTTTCTGTTTGACTTATTTCACTCAGTGTAATACCTTCCAGGTCCATCTATGTTGTCACAAATGGTAAGAGTTTATTCTTTTTATGGCCAAGTAATATTCCATTATATATATGTACCATCTGTTCTTTATCTAGTCATCTATTGATGGGTACTTAGGTTGCTCCCATATCTTGGCTATTATAAATAATGCTGCAATGAACATAGGGGTGCATATATCTTTCTGAATTAGTGTTTTAGATTTCTTTGGATAAATACTCAGAAGTGTAATTGCTGGGTCATAAGGTAGTTCTAGTTTTAATTTGTTGAGGGACTCCATATTGTTTTCCATAGTGGCTGCACAAATTTGCAATTCCACCAACAGTGCACGAGGGTTCTCTTTTCCCCACATCCTCGTCAACACTTGTTTGTTGATTTATTGATGATGGCCATTCTGACAGGTGTGAGGAGGTATCTCACTGTGGTTTTAATTTGCATTTTTCTGATGATTAGTAACATGATGTTGAGCATTTATTCATGTCATTTGGCCATCTTTACATCTTTTTTGGAGAAATGTCTATTCAGGTCCTCTGCCCATTTTTAAATTGGATTGTTAGGTTTTTTTGGTATTGAGTTCCTTATAAATTTTGGATATTAACACCTTATCAGATATTTCATTGATGATTATCTCCTCCCATCATTTTAGTAAGTTAGTCGTGATTGTTGGGAGTAAACTACAAAAATTTATAGTGTTTTCAGTTCCATAAAGCATCTACTATGCTTCCTAGCCACGTGATATGGAGTCTTTGCTTCAGGGGATCTTACAAATTCTTTTTGTAAGATCGGCAGTCCAACATAAATGATACTAGCCACATAATTGTTTAAATTAAACTTAATTTTAAGATAATTGTAGATGCACATGCAGTGGTAAGAAATAATACAGAGAGAACCCATGTACCTTTCACCATACTCCCCACATGGTAGCATCTTGCCAAACTGTAGTACAATATCACAACCAGGGTACTGAGACTGATGCAGTCAAGATTCAAAATATTTCCATCACTGCAAGGATCAGTTATGTTGTCCTTTTGCAGTTAAGACCACTCCTCTTCTGCCCCCACCCCGCTCTTTAACCCTGGCAACCACCAATGTCATCTTAATTCTGTGTTTTTGTCATTTCAAGAATGTTAAATAAATGGGATCATACAATGTCTAACTTTTGATGATTGCCTTTTTTTCAGTTAGCTTAATTCTGTAGAGATTCATCCAGGTTGCATGTATCAGTAGTTTGTTCCTTTTTATTGCTCAGTAGTATTCCATGGTATGGGTATATCCCAGTTTAACTATTCCCTCCTTGAAAGACATCTGGATTGTTCCCTTCCTTCTTCCCTTCTTCCACCCCTCCCTCCCTCCCTTTCAGGTTTCAGCTATTATGAAAGCTGCTAAAACATTCATATGCAAGTTTCTGTGTAAATATGTTTTGGGGTTTTTTTTTAGAAGATTTTATTGGGGAAGGGGAACAGGACTTTATTGGGGAACAGTGTGTACTTCCAGGACTTTTTTTTCCCAAGTCAAGTTGTTGTTCTTTCAATCTTAGTTGTGGAGGGCGCAGCTCAGCTCCAGGTCCAGTTGCAGTTGTTAGTTGCAGGGGGCACAGCCCACCATCCCTTGCAGGAGTCAAACCGGCAACCTTGTGGTTGAGAGCCCACTGGCCCATGTGGGAATCAAACCGTCAGCCTTCAGTGTTAGGAGCACGGAGCTCCAACCGCCTGAGCCACTGGGCCAGCCCTTGTGTAAATATGTTATGATTTCTCTTTGATTAATGCCCAGAAGTACAGTGGGCTGTATGGTAATTGCATGTTTACTTTTATATCTAACTGCCAAAAAGTTTTCCAGAGAGGCTGTACTTTTTACATTTAACATTGTATGAGTGATCCCATTTTTCCACATTCTCACCAATATGTGCATATCACTATTTTTTATTTTAGCCATTCTTATAGGTGTGTAGTGATATTTCATTGTGGTTTCAGTTTGCATATCTCTAATGGCTAATGATGTTGAATATCAGCCATCTATATGTCCTCTTCAGTAAAATGTCTTTGCTTATATTCTAATTGGATTATTTGCTTTTTTATTGTTGAGTTTTGAGAATTCTTTATATATTCTAGATCCTAGTCCTTTGTTATAAATGTGCTTTGTAAATGTTTTCTCCCAGGACTTTTCATGCTTTTAATAGGGTATTTTGCAGAGAAAAGGTTTTAAATTTTGATGAAGTCCAATTTGTTTTAAAAAATATTTTATGAAGTGCTTTTGGTATCAAGTGTAAGAACTCTTTGCTGAGCCCTAGATCTTGAAAGTTTTCTCCAATTTTTTTCTAAAAGCTTTATAGATTTATATTTTACATGTAAGTCCATGAACCATTTTGGGTTTACTTTCGTATAAGGTATAAGACCTAGGTTGAGGTTCATTTTTTTTTGTGTGTTTATGGATGTCCAGTTGCTTCAGCATCATTTATTGAAAATGTTGTCTTTCCTCTGTGATGGGCAGAAATGGGCTGTGGAAGCAGTATCACTGCATCTGTGTTCTCTCAGTTGCTGGGCCAAATTATGGCTTTCATGGGCCCGAAGCACTTTTTCCTTCATAGGTCCCTTCCTCCATAAAAATTATGAAAAATTAGATCTTACAACTGCATTTTTATAAAGACAAATATAACACAGCTGGGCTCATTATTGTATATTCATTATTGTCACATTCATTTTTTTTTCAGCTCTAAAAGAAACTAAAATTGAAACATTTTTGTCATGTGCCTAACGGAGAAGACATTTCTGTTGCCCTCTTCCTTCGCTTCTAAGGGACCAATCTCCTCTCTCAGAATGTTACTCTAGCCACCTGATTGTTGTGGGAAACTTAGCCTCTAAATTTTTCACAGTTAAAATGAAGTTTACTACTTTATTTCCAAGAAATTGGTACTGTTCTCAGATGCTGAAAACATTTGCAAGTACTACACCCAAGAATGTTATTTTAAAAAGGCTAGAGGTCTAAAATATTTGCTGATAATAATTTCAGTAAACTTAATAGGGAAATGTGAGTGACTGGCACAGCCGTGCAATTAAAAAAGGATGAAGAATCTCACCAGAGATTACCACCACACCAGAGTGAAATTTAATATTCAAGACTTTAAGATTTCTTATTTGACTTCTATTGTATTGAATATATATAAGCAAGATTACATGTAGCAAAATATATATAAGCAAAAGATTACATGTAGATTACTGATAGTTTAAATGATAAAATCATTAGTTTACAGATCATAGCGAGCTTTCTCGACCTTCAGTCATCCTGATGTCCCTGTGAGATAGCTAATACGTAGGATTTCTGTTTCACTGAGAAAACTGAGATTCCAAAGGACTGAATAACTTGCCCAGAGTCATACAGTTTCTGATAGATCTATGATCCCAACCCTGGTTTTATGACTCCCAGTTATATTATCCTTTCTGCCACTTTATCCATAACTGCCATTCTACTATCCTAATGATGATAATGACATTGACAATAAGAATAAATAGTAGTTGTAGCTATCCCTACAACTACCCTCTGAGATAGAGAAGTGACTTAGTAAGCCTTTCCTCTTAGGTTTCCTGGGTCCAAATCCTGACCATGGCGCTTGCTAGTTGTATAACTTTGAGCACATTTTATAAACCTCTTTTTGCCTCAGTTTTGTTATCTCTAACATGGTACTACTAATTGTACCTCCTTCCAGGATTGTTCTGAATATTGAATAAGTTAACACTAAAGCACTTGGAAAAGTAGCTAAACATAGCAGACCTACGTAGGTATTTATTGTTGTTTTATTATTATTACCCCCATTCTCTTGTATGATCCTCGTATCCTTCTGATACATAAGTATTGTCATTGGTTCCTAATGGTTAATAAGGCCCAATACATCTGCCTTAAAAAGATGATTTCAGAAATACAATTTTTACTTTTTAAGGACAAGTGATTGCTATCAATAAAGAGGTTGAGATGCTTTGTAGCAGTGGTTCTCAAAGTGTGGTCCCTGAACCTACGCATCAACCTCACTGGGAACTTCTTAGAACAGCAAATTTTCAGACTTACTTGATTTCCTCATTTGTAAAATGAGGATGATTAATGGGAAACTTTGTTGAGAGAATTGATACGATGCATGTAATGTACTTAGCATAGTGCTGACACGCAGTACGTGCTCAATAAACAGTCATGGTTCCTATGCCGATTCTTACCTATAGCCATACTTCTTTTATTGTTTTATCATTATAATTTCCTCATCTTATTTCTTTTAGATGGAGCCTATTTGTTATGGCATCCTAGACTTAATGGGCCTCCTAATTCATATACAGTTGACCCTTGAACAATGTGGGTTTGAACTGGGTGAGTCCACTTATATGTCAATTCTTTTCAAAAAATACTGTAAATGTATCTTCTTTTCCTTATGATTTTCTTAATAACATTTTCTTTTGTCAAGCTTCCTTCAATAGTAGGCTATTAGTTGGTAAGTTTTGGGGGAGTCAAAAGTTATACTTGGATTTTCAACTGTGCCAGTGGTTGGTGCCCCCAGCCTCTGCGTTGTTCAAGGGTCATCTGTATAAAATTTAAGAAGTTCCATGAGTTTTGCTTTTTTTTCCCCTTCAAAATATCTCTAATTGTTCTTTTGTTTTTCAAAAGCTTTTAAAACATTTATTTTTTTCTGTACAGGATGAATCCGTTGCACTTCATAGATAAATAGTTTCTTAGATTTACATTTTAGCACCAAACTTAATAATGATACAGAGAGGCCTGTGTCCTAGTAGCCTTTTATTTTTTATAACCAGGAACAGGCCGCTGAGTGTTCCACAATTGCTAGAAGAAGAAATGAAAATAAAACATGAATCTTTTGTCAGTAGTTCTCATGTGGAAGGGGAGTTCTTATAACAAAAGCTTAAAGGCAATCTTTTAATAAATCAAGAAATTGTGCAGAGGAAATTTTGATTTAAAAAGCTGATTTTAATTACCAGAGCAAATGAAAATATTTCATGGGTGATTTTGGGTGCTTATGGAAAATTTTACTAATGTCTTGGTGAAAATATGAAAATATGACAATTTTCTGTTGATGATTATCTGGCAAAATGTTCTTTTTCTTCACCTTCCCCTCCGCTCATCTTCCTTCTTCCTTTTTTCCTAGCTCTTATCAGCCAAAACCAATGTTCCCAGGTCTCCCAGGATAGCAGTTTACTTGTTATCTTCCACTTCTCACTGTCATCCAGGACCTGTTTAGAAAATGGTAAGATCCCTTTACCCACCCAAATCAGAGTTGACTTTGATGAGCAACCAAAGTGAGAATCACTTCCATTCCCTGCATTTGAAACCTTTCTCCCTGTCATCCTCTTAGTACAGCCGCAGTCAGAGACAGACATTTAAGTTCATGGATTCCAAGTCAAACTTTTGAAAGGTATCCCCCTCTAACTCATCTCTCCTGGTTTCTCCACTCTTGTACCCTGGGAGTTTTTTCTTCATGGTTTTGAGAAACCAACTTGGGTAACAGTGACATGCATGTTTCTAGAAAATCACCCCAGGGCCTGTCTATCACAAAAACATACCACCTAGACTGAAAAGCAAGGCTTCTGTGTTAAAAAGCAAAAATAGATTCTTAAACTGTTTACATATTATAAAGGAGAACTCCCAGGGAAGATTATGATTGCACAAATCTAGAAAGAATACTGTCTATCTCTGAAGGAAGTTGTAAAAGGGAAAAGGTATGGATTGTTAGGAAAAGGGAACCTTGTCATTCCTTGGGACACGGACATAATGTAGTTAACTGGTGTGTGACTCAGAGAATGAGGAGGACATGGGCTGACGGCTGTGTGTCTCATATATTTGCTTTTCATGACCTTTTCATCATAGTCTTAACAACCTTAAAAACTGTTGAAAGGTTCTGCTTTTCGAGAATGTGCTTAGGGGTCAAGTGTTCCTTCCACATCTCCCTGTTCCCTGCATATTCTGCTGAATTTGATGTATTGAGGGATCAAAATTTAGGATTGGAATGGTAGGACAGATACTGAGGAAATAAACCTGGGTGCACATTCTAAGAACAAGCTCAGGAAGTACGGCAAAACAACAAATAGGAATAAAGTAAATCATAAGGTAACAAGAGAGTTCAGCATGAACATGTCCCAGAATCCAAATGGTTGGGTCAAGTCCAGTGACAGGAAATCTCTCAGCAAACAATTGACTGGCAACCAGGTGGTCAGCCAACTAGATGGTCTGTGAGCAAGGAGCAGGGCCTTGGTCGTTGAAGGGCAGGACTGAAATCCCAAGCTGGGAGGGTGGAGCCAAGTAAAACATTATCTAATCCTAAGTAAACTGAGATGGAGTTTGTTCAGTCCTTCCACTCTAAAGTTAGGATGGTTCTCAAGATCCAACGGGGGCGAGCCTGAATGTGATTATGTTAGTAAGAAACCTTTCGATAGTAAGCAACAACTCACAGTAGCTTAAGCAACAAGAGAATTATCTGCTCATATCCTGGAGGGTAGCTCACAAGATTAAAGGAAAACCTGAAGGAACAATGTACCAGGCAGGATGTGGGTTCACCATAGCAGGGACTTTTATTTTCCCATTTCTGCTTGACTGAATTCTACAGTTAGTCTCATTCCACATGGTGAAGATGGTCACTGCCAGCCCTAGATTCACCTGCTCCCTGCTTAGGAAAAGAGTGGCCCAATCATGGTTGCCTGGGAGATGGAGTAATATTATTGATGAAACCTGAGTCATTGGCTTATGGGTGGCAAGGAAGTATAATTGTCGGCCCATCTTGAGTCACACGGGATAGGAGAGGGATGATACCTCAAAGGAAGGGCAGTCAAGTAGTTCCATAGTTTTGGAATAGAAGGTAAAGCCTATCTTAAACCTATGGCTAGGGTGGGGATTGGAGGTGAAAAAAAAAATGGAGAGAAGCCACAATGCCCTAATTCAAAGTTTCACCTGGAATTATGGCCAAATGAAGAGCTAATGGCTAAGGCAAAAGACCTAGATTTAGAATAAATAGTAGACCCATTCTCATAACAGCTAATGTTTTAAAACACTTATACATAGGGAAACAATTCTGGAAGAAGCTATGCCCAACTGGTAACAGTGTTTGTGTGGTAAGAGTCCATGTCCTCCTTCCCCTCTTTCACATCTTTATTTTCCAAATTTTCTTCTGTATGTAATTTACTGGTTTACTGGTGTGGGGGCAGAGCCCCAGAAAGTAGTTTGCAGGCTCTCAGCCTCACATAGACAGGTGCTGGCTCAGGTAGTAAATGGCCAACTGTGATTGCATGGCCATCAGCTGTGGCTAGTTGGCCGTCAGCTGTAACCAGTGAGCCATTGGCCATATAACTGCTGTGGCTACGCTAGCAGAGAGAGAGAGGGAGAGACAGAAAGAATGGGGGCCAGCAAGAAGATGGCGGCTGGGCTGGCAAGCCTGGATGGCGGTTTGCGGACAGTGTGGATCCAGCCTCCAGTGAGAGTATAGTGCCGCCAGAAAGAATATACTGGTATGACTCCCCTACCTATGGCTCCTTGTGTGTTCCTTTTTGGCCTCACCATATCCTGCGTTATGTGGGGAGCGGGACCAGAGACCCTACAGGTCGCCCGGCACGACAAATGGCGCAGCGAGCAGGGTCCCCCGCACGACACTGGTTTACTGTTAAATGGACTAGACTTGGTAGGATGGAATAAAGAAATGGTCCTTGAGCTTCTGTGGACCTTTCCACATGTGCACTACACGGGTAGAATTTTACAAGGGAAGAATGTTAGAACTGAGAGGCCTTAGAGATGATCTCATTCAGTGCTCTCATTTTGTAGATGCAAACCTGAAGCCCAGAGATGCTAAGTACACAAACTGGTTGGTGGGAGAGTTGGGAACAGGACCCAAGTTTATAGACTGCTGATATGGGGGATGGTGAAGAATGTGGCCTGTAGGGGTACAGAGTGTGTAGGGATTCTTAAAAGGCCTCTAATACTTCAGATGTCATCATAGGGGTTTAATTCCTTGGGGTTGAAGACTTGATCCCATTTCAGAGCAAATCTCTTTAAAGAGAGGTAATTCTTAAGCTGATAATTACTTAGATTTGAATATGAATCGAATTTGCTGCCTTTTTCAAGTAGACTTTGGTAGACTGATGGTTTGATAGGATTTACCCAGTGAGTACTGACTCTGTAAATTTTGAAATATCCCTTTTGTGTTGATATATGTCCTATTTTTTTAAGGTTGGATCTTTCAACATCCTTCCTCAAAATCGGAAATTCTGAAATGGGAGACAGTCCTCAGTATTGCTGTGAAGAAACTACAGGGAGCCATAATTCAAATGTAGGGAATTCTGTGCAGTCTTCAGAATCATATACTTTTATGAAGCATATGATACGGTAGATAATACAAGAAGAGAGGCAGAGCCTATGGGATCCTGGACTAGTCCTATCACCTTGCCTATTGTATCTGTAATATGAAAAATACATACACACACAAACCCTTCTTCTCCCGGTAACTCATGGAAAAGTCACTTTATGATACATGATTTATCAATCAGCTTTGTCATACGATCAGTCCAGGATCATGTGTGATGACGCTGGGGAGGAGGGAGAGAAGAAAAGTAGTCAGGGAAAGAAAAGCCAGCTGTAAGCAAAGTACTATTCTAAAGAAACATAAAACCAGTCCTTGGGTTCAAGGAGCTTGTCACCTAAAATGGGAAACTAAACATCTCAGCAAGTGAACAACCAACCGAGGATAGATCAAACACTCAGGAGGCGATAACAACAATAGCATTAAACAAGTAAAAAGTATTTTTAATAATAGCATAATACTATCAGAAGTAGTTTCTTCAAACAAATGGGTTTAGAACCAAGAAGAGATGGCTTGGCAGAGTTGATGGCAGAGGAGAATTTAGCTGGCACAGGGCAACAGGGTAAGTAAGGTGTAATTATACATGACCCATAGTAATAAACTGTGTCAGGGGAGTGGTTCTTTTTAACAATCAGAATTGCTAAAGTTGGTAGAATTAGTTCCCAAGAGATCTGTCATATACAGAATCCAGCTTTAAAAAGAGCACAGGTAATTTTATAATATGTGCATTATAAAACATTTCTGTAAGAAAAGCAGCCAAATCTTAACATCCCCTGGTTACCGGGGATAGAAATACCATGGAGATTACATGAATGCTTGTTAGATGAAATGCAGTTTTAGGCAAATCTGAATTATCAGCCTTTTTACCCTCCCTAATTTCTACCACACTCACTAAACATAACATTATAGAAGTTTAATATCAAGTTAGACCCAAGAAAATTTAGGGCAGGAAGAAAGAACTCTTTGTGACCCCAGTGGCAGGTCCATGGTCTAGACTTTGGCTTTATCCCAGGAAGTCTCATCTGACAAATGCAGTAAACCCTCCCATCCTAGACCAGATCCCAAGGCACTCCTTAGAGCAGAGCATATTCTCCACACTGTGTTGACCTAGCCTTTTGTTTCAGTTTGAATCAGACCTCTGGGCCACAGCTGGTGAAGCTCTAGTCCTCTGATTTTACTCAAAATCACGTGTAGACCATGGTGGTGCAAAAGCACTAGCCTGGAAATCCTGGCCTTCTAATTCTAATCCTGACCCTGCCATTCCTGAGTTGTGTGACCAGGGGTACAAGGGTCAATGTCATGTAAATGTCTAGAGCCCAAGCTTTGGAGTCCACACAACTCTCATGCTCCCATTTGCCCACTATGGGATTTGGGGTATTTACTCAGCTTCTCAAAGCCTTACTTTCTTCATATAAAATGGGTCCCTACTAGTATCTATCACATAGGGTTGTTGAAAACATTAAATGAAATAATGCAGCTAAATAACTTAGCACAATCTGTAGAATACTTTAGTAAATGCTCGATAAACAGTAACTATTATTTAGCCATTATTGTTTCCTTTTCTGTACGTGGGCTCCTTCATCTGTAAAATGGGATTAGATATTGTACAAGCATCCTTCCATTCCTACAGTTAGTGGATGCCCCCACCATAAGGAAGTTAGCTTAGTACTAGATTCTTAGGCCTATTTGACTTGAGGTGATTTGAGGTATAGTTCCCTTTCTATTCCACCCTCTGTTGTAGAGTGTTCTGGATATCAGAGGGCTGGCATAATTGGGTAACTTCTGACTTAGAGAAGGACTGTATCCTTAAGTCCTGGCAATGACTTTTCCTGGAAATCACCACACACCTGAAACTTCCAAGAGACCATCTTGTGCAAGTATTAGGGCTGCTTTGTTGAACTAATCAACTTGGTGATAATCAGCACCTGTTGGAGAAACCCGAGGTCTACTTCTGGTCCTTCAGCAAGAGGGGAGTAAGGCCACTGCCACTGCCAACACTTTGAGAAAAGACAGAGAAGAGGCGGTGGGTCTTTACTGGCATGGGAGGCTGATTATTCTTAAAACAATGACTAAAAACTCTTTGTCTAGGAGCCTGTCAAAGGGATGAGAAAAGGAAGCACTGCTTTTAAAAGGGTAATGGAGAATTTTCCCGAATTACAGCTGTCTACTCTGACTATTTAAATAATGTGGCATTTATATAATGTAAGAGATTTTGCACTGGAGATTTTTTTGCACTAGAGCTTTTGTATCTTTAATTGTTGGCCTTATTGGTAAAGAGGTGGAGTGTGCCTTTTTTCTCCCAATGATTATAGGTATTTACACTTTAGAGGTATACTTACCTTTCTTTTTAAGAATAATCCAAAAGGTCCATTTGTGGAAAGTCACAGAAAAATAGAATCATGTCTAGGCATTGAATGAAAGGGCCAAGGTGTAGGCTTGGAGAATGGTAATTAGACTCGCATTTCCAGTTGGTTTATAAATATGTGGTTTTAAGCTGATATTCTGCCAGCCTTTCATGCTTATAAACGGAGAGGCATGCATGTGTTTTGGTGTGGGGAAGAGTGGCAATCTATAAATGCATTGCTTTTGTCACATTGTTCAAAAATTTTGCCCACCTCATTTTTGACAGTGGGATACAGCTTTATGAGAATATGAGAAAAAAAGGAAGGAGCAGCAGGAGGAGGGAAAGCAAGAAAAGACACAAAGGGGAACAGAGAGAAAGCTGTTAATCAAACATTTCCATTTTCCACTAATGGGTGGCCAATTTGTCTCTTGCCCACACTCCTGGCTCTAGTTCCTTCCTCCACAAGATTAACTGAGAAGTGCCCCCTCCTGCCTCTCTGAGAGGGGGCAGGGACGCTCGCTGCTGACTAGGGACTCCTGCCCCCAGTAGCTCCCATGCCAACAATGGTGTGGCTATTATACCTCTCCCACCTTTCATTAATCAGCTGTACTTTTTTCAGTTACTTATTTTTAATCCTTTAAAAATTTTCCTTTCAACATGGCTCTTTCCACACCCCAAATCCTGCACTCAACCAATAAATGCACGTGCATGTGCACACATACATGTGTGCGCACAAACACACACACATCACATCTTCCAAATCGTCCAAGACCCTCCTTGAGATATGCCAGCTCAATTTTAGGAATTTTCAAGTGCACCTTAAAATGATAAACATTGAGGAATCTGTTTGAATCTGCTCTGAATCTGAACAGACTTGCTGAGGGCAGCCTTAGTCATTCGTTGTTGCTGTTGCTGAGATTTGCTTGTTTGTTTGTTTTGAGTCCCATTCTATGTCCCTGTTGGGAATGCCCAAACTGCTAACTTCTCTGAGAAGGTGGCTTCTGCTTCCCCTCGTTACAGTCCTGACACTTCTGATTATTCTCAAATATTGGTCGTGGATCTGCCCAATTCCATGTCCACATTCTGTCTTAATAACCAAGAAGCCCAGCAGCCCCGCGTTGGTAGCTGGGATCACAGAGTAAAAGCAGCCAGGTGGTATTATGCAGGTGATGTTGATCTCCAAGAGAGCTGAGACTGTCTCTTTAATGTATGACCTCTTCTTTGCCAGCTGCCGTGGAGGCTTCTCATGGCCTGTTGCCAATAGCTATTACTTGGCATCCTTGGGTACATGAGTGTGTGCACGTGTGTGTGTTGGGGGGGAAGCTGGGCAACAAATAGAAAGGTCTGCTTCTTGGCTGACTCTCAGATACAGAAATCTGGTGGGTCTGCATTTCACACTATGCCCATAGCTCCTGTAGCACCCAACACTAGGAATGTGGGGAGCAGTATTTGAGGTGGAGAGAGCAGAGTTAGGAGTGGATTTGCATGACATTGAAGCCTGGCTTTACCATGTAGCTGCATAAGTCGGGCACTCTCTTTAGAATGGAAATAGATAGCACCTTTCTCATGAGTTTTGCCTGTGTAAGACACCTAGTGGATATTTGTGAATGGTTAAATGAATGTTCTAAGAGACTACCTTAATTTCAGGGTCTCAGTCTAAATCCTAGAAGCTTGGTTGTTTCATATTCACCTACCCTTCCCCTTTACTACCCTATTATTAATGAATGTTTAGGGGTGTGCTCCCCCACCAAAATGTAATGAAAACAACTAGCATTTATAGGGTTGTCCTGCAGGGCGGCTTGCAGTGTCTCAGCTCCTGCTCCCCACATAGACAGGGGAATCACTATATTCGCGCTGGCGGCTGGGTTGGAGACACAGGAAGCAGGAGCCACACTATCCACCACACTGTCCACAGCCCACCATCCTAACTGCAATCCGCGCTTGCTAGCCCAGCCACCATCTTCTTGCTAGCCCCCATTTTCTGCTAGCGTAGCCACAGCAGTTATATTAGTGGCCAGTGGCTCACTGGTTACAGCTGATGGCCATCCAATCACAGTTGGTGGCCATTACTACCTGAGTGAGCACCTTTCTATGTGAGGCCGAGAGCCTGGACACTGCACTCCTGGCTCTGTCTCCACAAGGGTGCATGCTAAATACGGGGTCCATGTCCCAAGGTCTGTGTGCATTAACTAGAGATGCTTTACATTTCTGTGAGGTATTGTTATCCCCATTTTACAGATAAAGAACCCAAAGCTCAGAGGAGTTTACTACTTTGACTACTTTCTACAGTCCCGAGTGGTAGTGCCAGGATTCATATCAGTTCTTGTCCAAAGCCTGTGCTGTGTCTTACTGTTCCTGTGGGGACAGGGCTACTTATCAGTCCTGCAGCCCCTGGAACAGTGCTTCACACACTGTAGGGGCTCAGTAACTATTTAAGAATGGCAGACACTCAGTAAATGCTTGGCTAAGGCTTTCAAAATCCAGCTGTCCTGATTTAAAGAAAGCCTGTTAGGTGGGTGGTAAAGGTGAGATTACAGAGACCCTGAACAGCTGTTTGTGCTCCTCCAGTCCTTGCTAAGACCAGGAAAGTATCCAAGTCTTGAATTCTTTTCTTTTGAACAGAAAAACAGAAAAAGCGAACCTGAAAAAAGAGAGATTCAACAAATGACTTATCCTGCGTCACTATAACGATCCTAAAGAGGAGGTGAAGGTAAGTCACAGTCCCCAAGGTGCCCGATGTTTCTGGCTGGAGCTGCTGAAGAGGAAGCCTCAGATGCCAGCAGTCAAGCAGGCTGATCCAGAGATGAAAAAGTTCCCTTACGCCCTGATAGAGGGTCCCTCTGTGATCTAATATCCTTGGGAAATTCCAAAGGGAAAGAAGGATGTGATGGAAGGGGTGACAGGCAGAGCAGGGTGGAAGTCAACCCGAAACAGAGGTTGCGACATTCTCCAGTTTACAAACCTTACTTTCTTTAAGGGAGCCTCTGCTTAGAGCCAATATTTGTGTTGAGCCCCTGAGTGCTCATGTGGTTCAGAGAAAATGAGCTCTTCTTGGTTTGCTTTCCTGATGGTAGAGAGGACACATGGGGCTTTCGCATCTAGAGAATCTAGTTTAGAGAGAAGAAAGATTTTGTAATAAATGACAAATTCCTATAAATCCGAAATGAAAATGACTTCAAGAGTCTATCATAGTTTTGTGGAGGTTGGTACAGGGAGGTTTTGTGAAATTGGTCACACATCCATACTTACCTCTTAGCCCTCCTTTGCCCCTGTCTGTCCCGTGTACTGGAATGACCTTCTCAGGCAATGCTGAGTACCAATGGGTGACTTTCGTGTCCAGTGATTCTGCCATTAACAGGATCAGTCTGACCAGACTTCCCTGTTATTATTCACATGATTGGTTTCAGAGAATTTTGGGCTGAAATGAGGGGGCAGATAATGTGAAAGTATGGGAAGAACATGCAAGTAGGAGTCAGGGAACCCATGTGCTGGCCTGGCGCTGTCATTATTGCGCTCAGTGATGTGGGAAATCAACTCTCTGGACTTCTGGTATGTTATTTGTAAAGAGCTGATTAATTAAATAGACTACAAGTTAACGGCATTCTATATAAGAATTATTATTAGCGTTATTGTTATTTTTATCAGTATCGGTTCCTTGACCTTGATTTTATCTATCCTTCTGGCCGTCTAGCTGTCTGCCAGAGTTCTTCTGCCCTCTCTTGGGGTGGTGTGTATACCAACATATTCAGTGACGTACCAAATCAAGTTATTCTCGGAACCTTTACACCTTTTGGATGTGGTAGCGTTTCTTTTCCTAGTGGGTACGTGAGATTCCAGAGAAACTCAAATTTATGGGTAAGCTAAGAGGTGGAGGAAGAGCTAAATCCTGACAAAGGGAAGGATGGGAAAGCAATCTTAAATGGTCAATCTAATTGGGAAATCAGGTAAGGAAAATGAAACATACATGTTGTGTTCATAACTGTTCCATGTACAGACTTGCAAATCAGAACAGGCAAAAAGACCATGGGTCTCAAAGAACCCAGTTGTGCCAGAAGATATGGAGATTCATATAGGTCCATGAGGGACCTATATGAAGGCAAGGCCCCAAGAATGCACAAGGTGGGAACTGAACGAAGGAGACTGTTATTAAGATGAGTCAGGTGTCCACTGGGCCAACCTAACCCCTTAAGAACGAGATACACTGGCAGGACCCCCATTTCACATCCCATGAGGAGTCTCATGTCCTTCTAAAGATGGCTTCAAAGTTCTTAGGGGTTATAATCTCATGGTTTCCTCTAGCTTTGACACCCCACCTTCTCTGAATCTTGTTCTCCACTCTGTCTTGTATCTGTGGGGTTATTTTGGCTATCTCTTTCTTGATTTGAGCCACATGGGGAATTTTCTCCGTGTTTTTTTTTTTTTTCCCCACACTTTAAACACTGTTCACCAGAGGTCTCTGTGAGAGTAGTAGAATTTCTTCATGATTAGAGTCACATAACTTGGTTTGAGTTACATAACATTCCCATTAAGCATGACAAGTACATGAACAATATAAATACTTGGAAATTATGTATTTATATTATATTACATATAAACAGTGAAGAACACACAGCAGTCGACATAGTCATTTAACAAGGAGTATATAGGTATCATTTTTATAATTGGAAAAACAAATATTTTTAAAATTCATACATATACATTTTATTTACCCCATAGTATGGTTGTGAGACCTAAATAAGAAAAATTACCATGGACGTTGTTAATGTTTTTTAAGATACATTAATAAGATATAGATAGGTAAGTTCTAGAGGGGATGGAGATATTTATGGCATAGAATGTAGTGATGGTTTTACAGATGCATACTTATCTCCAGTCATCAAGTTTTATACAATAAATATGTAACAGATTTTTGTGTGTCAGTCATAACTCAATAAAGTGGCTTTTTGAAAAGATAGATGATAGATGGAGAGAGAGGAAGGAAGGGAAGCAAGGAAGGAGAAGGAAGAGGAAGGAAGGAAAAAAGAAAAGGAAGGAAAGAGGGAAGGAGGGAGGGAGGAAGAGAAGGAAGGAAAGAAAGAGAGAAAGATACAGAGATCGGCGGGTAGGTAAAGAGCTGAAAAGTTCCTACGAAGCAGTGATTCTGAGTGGCAGAAGAGGGGCAGAGGCTATGTGGGGTGGGGAATTTTGAGAATCCCTGAGTATAATGGGAAATACCAAGGTTTAGAATGTGTGCACATGGGACAATGTACAGGCAGGAGCAGATTGAGAAATACGGTCATAGGGAGCATGAAGGCTGGGGTTTTATAGGATTACTGCTCTATACTGCTTTAAGAAACGTGCTACCGCATAAATATTTCTTTGTAAAGTCAGAGATAGTTAAGTATAGAGATGTAACACTTCCCAAGAATGGGGCCTGACTGGGAAGACCTATCCTGTTCTCTGTAATACCAGTGATTTCTCTTCCTCCTTGGGAGTTGCTCATGAGGATCTTAACCTCATCCTCTTAACCCAGTGCATTCCCTGAACCTAATCCATGCTTGATCTAAAGTTCTTCCTGATTTCCACCATAACCCACAGCCTCCCCCGACTCCAGTTGCTTCCGTCTCACACCTCAGAAGCTCAGGAGGAGGATGGTTAGGGATGCAATTAAGTGTCAGTGAGGGTGAGGGGAAGGCTGAAGGAATCAGGTGAGAATGTCAAAGTGTCTACCGCCAACCAAGCAGAGCCTGGAGGTCTCTTCAAGACCACCTGATAGGGGCTGGCCCGGTGGCTCGGGCAGTTAGAGCTCCATGCTCCTAACTCCAAAGGCTGCCAGTTCGATTCCGACATGGGCCAGTGGGCTCTCAACCACAAGGTTGCCAGTTCGATTCCTTGAGTCCCAAAAGGGATGGTGGGCAGCGCCCCCTGCAACTAAAATTGAACATGGCACCTTGAGCTGAGGGGCTGCTGAGCTCCTGGATGGCTCAGTTGGTTGGAGCGCATCCTCTCAACCACAAGGTTGCCGGTTCGACTCCTGCAAGGGATGGTGGGCTGCGCCCCCTGCAACTAGCAATGGCAACTGGACCTGGAGCTGAGCTGCGCCCTCCACAACTAAGAATGAAAGGACAACTTGAAGCTGAACAGCACCCTCTACAACTAAGATTGAAAGGACAACAACTCGACTTGGAAAAAAGTCCTGGAAGTGCACACTGTCCCCCAATAAAGTCCTGTACCCCTTCCCCAATAAAAAAATCTAAAAATGAAAAAATACCACCTGTTAGTTTCCTAAGGCTGCCATTACAAACTACCATACATTGGGTGGCTTAAAACAACAGATATTTATTACCTCATAGTTCAGAAGGCCAGAAGTCAGAAATCAAGGTGTTGGCAGAGTTGATTCCTTCTGGTGTCTCTGAGGGAGTGTCCATTCCATGCCACTCTCCTAGCTTCTGGTGGTTTCCGGCAATCCCTGGTGTTCCTTGGCTTGTAGACACGTCACTCCAATCTCTGCCTCCAACTTCACATTGTCACCTTCTCTGTGTGTCTCTCTGTGACCTCTCCTCTTATAAGGACACCAGACATTGGATTTAGGACCGACCCTAAATCTAGGATGATTTCATCTTGAGATCCTTAACTAATTACATCTTTATTTCCAAATATGGTCATATTCTGAGGTTCAGGTAGACATAAATTTTGGGGGGGGGGATACTCTTCAACTCACTATAATTACTATTCTTCTGTTTTAACCCTCCTTTGTGACATTACTGACCCCCATACCTCTTCCTGCTCTTCCATGTGCTCAATTTCAATTTAGGTGGTGACTTATATTTAAAGCACCTTAGATGGAAAATTTGAACCAAAGACACATTGAATATATAAATGTAACAAATTAAAATGCATGAAATGTGGACTTAGAAAAACATTTTCTGGCCCTTGGATCTTTAGGGCGAGATGGACGTTGTAACTTATTCATAAGGCAGTTTCTCAGTAAACGAAACCAGCATGTGGGTAAACTTACCCTCTAGATTTGCTGAATTTGGACTTTTTGAATGAGCCCCAATCACATATTTCCCCATATCCTATATTTTGACTTCTCTTGATTTTAAGACCATGGGAGTTTAGAGTTAGGTCATCCGAAGAGCAAGGAACTCCCCCCCCATCCCCCACCCCCGCTCTTTTTTAAAAATCAGTACCTAAATATGCTTTTGTGTGTTTCTGCCATATTTAGCATTTCTGATGAAGCACCCACCTTCTCACTGTTTCCTTTTGTTGGCTGTTTTTATGACCCAAATCACCTGTCAAAATGTGTCAGCAGCTTGCCAGCTAAGAGAATGCAGGTCAGCAAAAAGCTAAAAGAACTGAAAGACTAATGCTTGATTGTAAAGATTCAAATAGATTAATGGGGACAGCAGAGTGCCTCTGTGAGTGGCATGTAAACACCTGCCCTTGAAGTGGAAGAGCCTTTCCCAACTTTGATGTTGAGATGAAAAGAAGATGACAGAATCTGGAAGCATTTCAAAGGTTGAGAAAGAACATACTTTCCTCTCCCAGCCCTAGTAGTTGAACAGTTTCGAAAGGAAGATTCAGAAACACTGTGTAATTCTGTGGCATTTTAATTTGAACATCTTTTCTGTGACACTACAGACAAGGTAGTGTCAAAAGTAGCAATTGCTTTTATGAAGAACAAATATATTTTTACTTGATTTTCCAGGGATTGCTGAAGTGAGGTTCTTTGGAAACAATTTCTGGTGAGCTTGCTGAAAACATCTACCCTTACTAATCCTAGTATGTGTCACTTTAAGCCGAGAGAGCACTTTTCCATGTTACTTAATAGGAACCCTATGTTTAGCTGTAATCCCCAACTGAAGAAATGGAGGCTCAAAGAAGATACATACCTTTTCTAAGGCCACATGATAGAGAAAAACATTCCAGACTAATTACCATGGGTTTTGTTTGTTGTTTTTTCTCTTTCCAACCTTTAACACATTGAGAGAAAAAGATGTCTGAAGCTGAGTACACACTTTGTGAGTATGAGTAGTTGTTACGATGATGATGGTGGCAGTGTGGTTATGAGCTTGGGCTTTGGGGTTTGATGTGTCTGGCAGTTCGATGTATGCTGGAGCAACAGGGCAACTGGGCCATGTGTCTCCAGTATCTAGCAGGCTTGCTCAGGCTTCTTCACATAGTGGCTGGGTTCCAAAAGCAGTAAGAGTGAAGACGAATCCCAGTGCCTAAGCACTTTTCAAGCTTCCTCTACCATCATGTTTGCTAATGACTTGTTGATCAAACCAAGTCACATGGCCAAACCTAGATTTAGGGGATGGAGAAATAAGACTCTTACTCTTCTTGGGATAGGCTGCAAAATATTGCAGCCATTTTTTTGCATTTGATCACAAGGGCAACACCTGACACTAAATTATTACTTCTCTCTCTACCTCTCAACTGCCTCCAATTCTATTTTGATCAATCATGTATAGTAGAATTTGAGAAGTGTAAATATACATAAGCTGAAGGAAAATGCCAGTTTTAGTCTGTTAACCACAGATACCCCCTCTCAAGGGTATTTATGAGAACTTGCAAGGCTTGATGGTCTTCTTTCTCCTGGTTTTGGTCCAGATATTCTTATATTCTCACCTGGAATTCTGTGTCATCCTCTGAATCTTTTCTACATCCTGTGTTGGTCCAGCTGGATTATTCCCTCCCTTTTATCTTAGGTCTCAGGTACGTCACCTACAACTATCGTGAAGTTCAGACCCTATGAAGTCTGTATTTATATTGCTTTAGTGATTTCTGTTCCTGTTTGGTATTCTGTATGATCCCTCACTTCCAGTACCTTCTGCAGATGTGAATTCTTCATGTGCACATTAAAATGTCTGTAAAATATCTCCTAGAAAGTAATCCTTATGACATGGTGGGAGTAATTTCATGGACTTCCTCAGATACACGCCAAGTGCTTTGAAGACGTTTCCCTTTTAAAACTTGATGATGCTTCTTTTCTTCACCATAAAGTGTTTTGTAGCTATAGCATTTGGAATTAATAGCTTTCTACTTGCTGCCTTATCCATGGGTTTCCCTATTAAATAGTCATGCTGACTTCCACATAAATGGTACTGCCCAATGAGAGTGTGTGTCAGAATAGAACGTGGTGACTTGGAGAGTTTCAGAAGATACTTCCTGTTCAGGCCCCTTTCCAACGTCATCTCCTGTGACTCACCCCCTTGTTTACTGGCCTTCTGCCTCTTTTCATGTCCTCTTTGTACATGTTGCTCCCTGTGACTGAAAGCTTTTGTCCCAAGTCTTTATACATGATTGCCTTCCCCTTATCTTTCATTCTCAGTTTAAATGTCACCTCCTAGAAGACACCTTTTGTTTTGTTTTACATAGCTTTATTGAGAAAAAATCATATTCCATAGAATTCACCCATTTAAAGCATACTATTCAATGGCTTTTAATATATTTACAGAGTTTTGCAACCATCACCAAAATCTAAAGTTAGGACATTTTCACCACCCTAAAAAGAAACCTTGTACCAATTAAAGTCACTCACCATTCCCACACCCTCACCTCCAACACTAGAAAACCACTGATTTACTTTCTGTCTCTATAGATTTGTCTATGCCAGACATTTAATAGAGATGAAATAATACAACCTCTGGTCTTTCATGACTGGCTTTTTTCACTTAGCATAAAGCTTTCGAGTTTCATCCATGTTGTAGTATGTATTAGTACTTCATTCTTTTTTATGGCCAAATAATATTCTACTATGTGGCTATACCATCTTTTGTTTCTCCATTCATCAGTTAATGGACATTTCATTTGTGTTGTTTTCACTTTTTGGCTACTATGAATAAGGTTACTGCGAACATTCATGTAGAAGTTTTGTGTGGACATAACGTTTTTATTTCTCTTGAATAACTACCTAAGAGTGGAATTGCTGGGTCATATCGTAACTCTATTTTTAACTTTTTGAGGAATTTCCAGACTGTTTTCCAAAAAAAACCTTTTTTGACTACCCATGTTAAGAAGCTCTGTTCTTCCCTTTTCATTATTTTAGTGATGACTTTATTTATTTCTTAGTACTAATCATAATGTGACATTACATTTTCATTTACTGGGCCTGTGCAACTAGAATGTAAGCTCATTTATGGGAGAGACCATGTCTGCCTTCTTCATTGCTTTATCCCTGATACTGAGTATATGCCTAGTATATAGTGAGTGCTTAATAAATATTTCAATGAATGAACAAGACTTTGGGAATATTTGTGTCAGGCTATTGGTGGTGGGGATGGGGAGGCTGGGACAGACAGGATTCTAAGAGAGCTAACCATAGATATTTAATAAAAGGGGTTGCAATAGATTATTTTTTGCTAAAAGTGGAGTTAGCATGCTTTATATCAAGTAACAGAAAAATCCCATTCCAAATTGGAGATAGAATGGGCTCTAAATATAGTACAAGTTATGATTCAGTGATATCATCAAGGACCAAGGCTCTTTTCATCTCTACCTTTGGCTATCTTGGCATTCTTTCTTTCAAGGTGGTACCCCTGGTTGTTACTAGAGACACTCACTACATGCTCCTTTTCATGTCTAGCAGGGAGAAAAAATCCTGTTTTTCAATAATAAACTATATGTCCTTCCTTATAGTCTCTTTAAGCCAATTTATTCACAGGCCCACTCCTGAACCAAAAACAGCTATCAAGGGCATGCTATGCACCTATGGGCTTAAACTATTCAGTATCTACCCCTGTAAATTGGGATGGATTCAGTGAAGGGTGAAGAGCTGAATGAACAGGAATTTGTTAGAAAGGAAGGAAGGGATAGAGAATGGATGCTGGGTAGGTAACAAATAGAGTAAATAGAACTTGATTCGCGTCAGCAGCAATCTCTCAGGATATGATCAGATGGGAAGCAGCAGCTTTTCCAATGCTGTGGTGATGTTCAGTGGAGGAAATGAGGGAGAATTATCTAGACAAGCGCCTGGCAAACTTTTTCTCTAAAAGGCCAGAAAGCAAGTATTTTAGGCTTTGCAGTGCATACAGTCTCTGTTGTAACTATTCAACTCTGCCATTATAGCATGAAAGCAGCCATAGCCAACATATAAACAAATTGGCATGGCAGTGTTCTAATAAAATTTTATTTACAAAAACAAGCAGCAGGCCAAATTTGGCCTGCAGGTTGTAGTTTGCCTATTTCTAGCCTAGACTATGGACAATATCACACAATTTATCCTCACTATTGGAAAAACAGCTCAGGACCCATGTTTTCCTGAAGTTGGGTTGGCATTTTCGTTCTTGTATGTACCCTTCTAGAAGGATACTAGTTGATTCTCTTGTAAGCCTGAAGATTCAGTTCATAGACACTTAACATTTATTGAGCACTTACTATGTGTCAGGCCCATTTGCACTTCATTTTTTATATAATTGTTCTCTTGTTGCTTTCAAGATTTTTGGTATGTCATTGGCTTCTAACAGTTTGACTATGATGTGTGTAGGTGTGGATCTCTTTGAGTTTATCCAATTGGAGTTTGTTGTTGTTGCGCTTTTTTAGATGTGTAGATAAATGTTTTTCATCAAATTTGGAAAGTTTTAGGCCATTATTTTCTTAAATATTTGTTATGCCCATTTCTCTCTACCTCTTCTGGTACTCCCGTTGTATTTATGTTGGTGGCCTATAGGACTCTGAGACTTTATCCATTTTTCTTCACTCTTTCCTTTATGTTCTGCAAATTAGATAATCTCTATTGAGCTATCTGCAAGTTTACTGATTCTTTATTTTGCCAGATCAAATAGGCCTTAGGGTCCCTCTAGTGAATTTTTCATTTCCATTATTGTACTTTGCAATTACAGAATATCCATTTTTTAAATTTCTATCTCATTGTTGACCTTCCCTGTCTGATGAGACATTGTCATCATACTTTCCTTTCATTAAAAAAACATGATTTCCTTTAGTTTTTAAGAAACATATTTATAATAGCTGCTTTAAAGTTGTTGCCTGGTAAGTCCAGTATCTGGGCCCAATAAATACAGCTTCTATTTCTTGCTTTTTTTGTTTGTTTGTTTCTGTATAGAGGATACATTTTCCTGTTTCTTTGCATGTCTTTTAATTTTTACTGAAAACTAGACATTTTAGATAATATAACATTTATGGATTCTGATTTTCTCCCCATTACATTAGTATATCTTGTCTAATTTTGTCTCATAAATACCCTTATTATGTGATATAATGTGTAACTTATCCAGACAAAAATAATTTCCTTTGGGAGCTAGATTTCCCTAGTGTTAGTACCTAATAGTCTGACTCTAATAGTCTGATAGGGTCCACCTAATTAAGGTGTCAATATGTAATGACACTTGGGACAGTGTGAAGATAACAAAGAACTGGTAGAGAGGGTGTAAGCTTATAGTCTATAGTGATAAACTCCATATCCTCCTCTACAATGTACTGATACAAAGTCAACTGCCAAAGATGTTCTGAGGCATCTGAGATCAGTGTTCAGTTTTATCTAAGAAGGTGAAAACATCTAACCTGAAGGACTGAGGGCTGAGTTCAGTGCAGGCTGGATCCTACTGCACCTGACTCTGGAGTACCAGATTCTGCTGAGATGTCCACTTCTTTTTTTTTTTTTTAAGATTTTATTGGGGAAGGGGAACAGGACTTTATTGGGGAACAGTGTGTACTTCCAGGATTTTTTTCCAAGTCAAGTTGTTGTCCTTTCAGCTTTAGTTGTGGAGGGCTCAGCTCAGTTCCAGGTCCAGTTGCCATTGCTAGTTGCCCACCATCCCTTGCGGGACTCCATCCCTTGTGGGTCTCAAGGAATCAAACTGGCAACCTTGTGGTTGAGAGCCTGCACTCCAACCAACTGAGCCATCCGGGAGGCAGCTCAGCTCAAGGTGCCGTGTTCAATCTTGTCGCAGGGGGCGGAGCCCACCATCACTTGCAGAACTTGAAGAGTTGAACCAGCAACCTTGTGTTTGAGACCCACTGACCCATGTGGGAATCGAACCGGCAGCCTTCGGAGTTAGGAGCATGGAGCTCCAACCGCCTGAGCCACTGGGCCTGCCCCTGAGCTGTCTACTTCTTATATCAGAGTCCTTATAACTGGGTCTGTCTTTGCTTAAGTACAATTTATTAATGTTGAATCCTTATCAATTGATCCTTTTTTCTTAATTAAAACTTTTTTTGTTGCATTTTAAGATTTTTATTAAAATATAGCTAACATACAATATTATATTAGTTTCAAGGATACACATATGTCTCCCTGTCTTGGCTGGGTGGTCTCATGTAGTAGGTGTCCTGTGGGGCCCAGTGGCACAGTCTCCCTTGTCACCTGCTCCAGGTACTCCAGGAGTGTCCCCTGTGTGGGTTGCGGGTGCTCTCCTGTTATAGTTGAAACTTTATTGCCGGGAGACATAGCAGATCTATCTAATACATAGGAATAAACACAGAGAGGCAGTCAAGAAGAGAAAAGAAAGAAGTACGTCCCAAATGAAAGAACAGGAGAAAACTCCAGAAAAAGAACCAATTGAAATGGAGACAAGCAACCTACCAGAGACAGAGTTCAAAACAATGGTTGTAAGGATGCTCAAGGAACTTAGTGAGAACTTCAACAAAGAGATAGCAGCATAAAAAAGGACATAGAAACCATAAAAAATAACCAGTCAGAAGTAAAGAATACAATAACTGAAATAAAGAATCCACCAGCAGACTAGATGAAGCAGAGGATCGAATCAGTGATTTAGAAGACAAGATAGCAGAAAACACCCAATCAGAACAGCAAAAAGAAAAAAAGAAAAAATGAGGATAGTTTAAGAGACCTCTGGGACAGCATCAAGTGCACCAACATTCACATCATAGGGGCACCAGAAGGAGAACAGAAAGCAAGGGATTGAGAACCTAGTTGAAGAAATAATGACTAAAAATTTCCTAACCTAGCGAAGGAAATAAGCACTTAGTGGGTGGGATTGACCCCCAGGCTGACTGGCTGTGGGGTTTGGCCATGTCCACAGCGTATGGGCTGCTGTACGGGAGACTTACCCCACTGAGTGGGATTCGCCCCAGCAGGTTCTGGTGCCTATTGAGACCACCCTTTGTGTGTGCCACTTTGGGACTAATTGGGTAGTGTTTGCTGTAGTCTGAAGCCAACCTCCAAGTATGTTGGTTCTGGAGCCTCTTGGGAGGGGCTCCTGTGCAGGCCATGTCAGCCACCACCTGTGACTGGTCGAGGGCTACCTGGTAGGAGCTACAAAGCGATCCTCAGTGGTTTGCTGCCTGTGCTACACCTGGAGGTGCGTGGAAGAGGCCATGCTGTGAACCAGGGATGGCTGCCACTAGTACCAGGGTTGGGGTAACTTTGCAAAAAGCCAGGGCACCTGGAGGCCTGCTGTCACCTGCCAGCTCACTTGCGGTTCAGCTGCTGAAAGAACCTTGTGCGGTATGCAAGTTTGGTGAGGCAGGATGGGGTCTCAGGGAGTCACTAGAGTGGGAAGAGTTGTGGTCACCAGGTTAATATAGACTCTGGTTTGGTGCCAGTGCTGGGCCTGGAGCAATTCAACAAAAGTCAGAGCACATTGAGGCCAGTCCCTGCCCACCTGGGGCCCATGGATTCTGATAGTTTTCCTAGAAAGAGAGCAATGAGGAAGGGGCTAGCTGCTCAAGAAAGTGCCTCTGATGGTGCGTGAGTTGGGTGGGGTGGGGTCCCAGCTGAGGCAATAAGGCAGAGCAGTGGATCTCACCAGGCCAATCAGATACAGATTTGGCCTGTGGGGGTGGGCTCAACATAGGAAAAATGGCTCCTGCCTGCTGGCTGCACAGGAGGAGGACTTCTCACCAGAAAAATGCCAACTGTCCTCCAGTCTTCCCCCTAAAGCCACACTCCTCAATCTGCCCCATATGTCTCTGAGGCTGCCAAGTCACCATCCCTTGGCTGGAGCCCAAGGTGAGTGCCTGCGAGCGAGTGAGTCTGTGTGCGGCCGTTTAAGAGGGCATCTCGGTTTCCCACAACCTTCTATCCCACCCGAACAGTTGGAATCCCCATTGTTTTTCACAGCCAGATGTTTCAGGAGCTCCTCTTCCCAGCACCAATACTCTGGGCTGGGGAGCCTGATGTGTGGGGCTGGGGTCTCTCACTCCTCTGGGAAAACTCCACGGCTGAGGTATCCTTCCTGATTCTCTACCACCACAGGAAGGTTTGGGGCCTGTTCCGCATCTCTGCCCCTCCTACCAGTCTCGATGTGGCTTCTTTATGTTTTTAGTTATAAGACTTCTGTTTGACTAGACTTCAGATGGTTCTCCAGGTTGAGTGTTCTATAATTTAGTTGCAGTTTTAATGTATTCATGGAAGGATGCAGGCATGGTGTTTATCTACTCTGCCATCTTGGATCTCCCCTTATTAATTCATTCTTATGTGAGCCTTTACTTTCCTCCAACACTCTGCAAATGTTGGCTCTAGCTAAGGGTTGCTGAAGAGCTCTGCAACTTTAACCAGAGAATTTACTGTTAAATATACATATACATACATATATATATAATATAATATACATACATATAATATATATATATATATATATATATATATATATATATATATATATATATATATATGATAAAAGTAATTCATACATGTGGCAAAATTTTTTTTTGGAAAAAAGTTCCATTTTTTCCAAGTAAAATTACAATTGTGTTACATGGAAATTAAAAATTTCCTTTCCTCTCAACCTCTTATCCCTTCTGCCAATGTATCCAAGACAAAGTATTTTTTAAATTCTTCAAAATAGAGTTCACATTCACATATACATGCATATATACACGTTTGCTTACCTTTCTTTCTTTTTATGGCAGGCATTTTGAATTCCTAGTGAAAAAAGTACTTCTTGTCCTGAAGTCAGCTAAAAATAGAGTCCCCATTTGTTAGGCCCTATGATAATTCCATTGCAACACCATTTACACATCCTCAAAAAGGAAATAAGCACTCAGCTAACAGAAAACTGATAACTGATAAATAAAATGTGATATATCCATACAATGGAATATTCCTCAGTCATAAAACAATGAATGTTATAACATGGATTAACCTTGAATGAATTATGAAAAAAACCAGTCACAAAAGACTGTATATTGTCTGATTCAATTTATATGAAATATCCAGAACAGGCAAATCTATATCCACAGAAAGTAGATAAGTTGTTGCCAAGGTGCCAACGGGAGAGAATGGGGAGTCGCTGCTAATGGGTTTGTGATTTCTTTTTGGGGTGATGAAAATGTTCTAAAATTGATTGTGATGATAGTTGCACAATTCTATAAATATACTAGAAATCACTAAATTATATACACTTTAACTGGTGAATAGTATGACATGTGAATTGTAGCTCAATAAAAGCTGTTATATTTAAAAAAAAGACAGAGCTCAAAGTATTAATATATAATTTGCTGTCTTGCGTGGTTAAAGTAGATGTCATTATTTCCATTCTGCCTATAAGAAAATTGCACCTAAACGTGATATTCTTTGTTTACAAATTTATGAAATATTTTTAAAATTCCCCTGGTAATTGAAATAATATTAAAAATAAAAGCTTTAAATAAAAATTGTAAATAAAAACAATAATAGGGCCACATGATTTTTGAGATCTTCTTTAGTACTAACTTACAGACAGATTTACAGAATTACAAGTCAACAAAATTAAAGTTGAAATAAAATTACATCCCAAGTCTTTACTTTCTGGGTAGAAGCCAGATGTTCAGTGCCCTGGTCAGACTTTATTACAGTATTGCCCAAGAGTATAGTTTACACTGGGAAATTGTCCCCTTGATTATTTGTTACATAAAATTAAATGTCCAAGATGAGAAATCCATGAAACAAACAGGAGATGACAAATTTTCTTCCGACTTGTGGTTGCCTTCCTCGTCTTCTCCCTGTGTTCTTTGATAATAGTAACTAAGTAGATGAATACAACACCATCTGCTGATGATATTTTGGGAACTTCACAGAAGCCCAAAATGCTAAGCCTCACAGTTAAGTCCTGCCCCTGTGTAATTTCATCCTGGGCACCACAGACCATTTCTTGGCAGAGGGTACTGTCTGCTTTCAGCAGAAGTCTCAGAAAGAGAAGGCAAAAAAACAACAAAAAACTGCTTCCAAAGGGATTTCATTATATTACTGTTAATGATCTTTTAAACCAATCTTTTTGTGCATCTGTTGTCCCACCAAAGGGAAGTCTTGGTGAGAAGGCTCAGCAACTAGCACCAGCAGGAAGATGAATAAAAGGGGTGTGTGGCCTGGGACCCTTGTTGCCAAAATCCAGTGTATAGGGAAAGCCACGCAGGCAGGAGGCAGCTGCTGTAGCTCAAGCTCCTACTGCAGTGTGCGGGTGCGTGGTTAGGGTTTTCCCTGAGGTTCCTCACAGGAATGAGAACAGCTGAAGGCTGGACACCCAGGGTGAGTGAAAGGGCAGGCTGTTCAGGAAAGGAATGTGCCCTGGGTGTCCAAGAGTTGGGACTTCTATTTCTGCTTTTTTCACTGGTTTGGTCGCTTTGCTCCTGCAGCCTGTTAGACTGCAGTCTCCTCAAGCCAAAAGCACCCCTTTTATACTGTGAAGTGTTATTGTTCCATTAAATGGTATGCCCCTTGTTGAACTTTACATTAGGCTGCAGGTACTAACCTCCCTTAGCCTGTTTTCTCATCTGGGAAATGGGACTCATAATGCCTATAGATGGAGTTAATAATAAAAGTCATTACCTTCAGAGAACTTATAAGGTTCCTGGCTCTGTTCAAACTGCTTTACAGGTATTAACTCAGTAAGTCCTCACAACAGCTCTGTGAGGTAGATGCTGTTGTTAACGCCATTTTTAAGATAAAGAAACGGAGCCACAGAAAAGTTAAATATATTCCACACAATTAAGAAATGGAAGAGTCAGGTTCAATACCATTAACTGTCTGGCTCTACAGTGTTTGTTACCATCGAGCAACACTGCCTATTTAAAACATGTATTTAAGACTTCGCACATACTGTGTTTCCCTGAAAATAAGACCTAGCTGGACCATCAGCTCTAACGCATCTTTTGGAGTGAATGCTCCAAAATGCTCCAAAAGACGCGTTAGAGCTGATGGTCCGGCTAGGTCTTATTTTCAGGGAAACACAGTAGTAGGCTACCAACAAATGTTATCTATCAAAGTAATTATTAGCATTGGACTGAAAATGTTCTGTGTGCAGAGAGAACACCTCACTCTGGGCATCCCAAGATATTTAACAGTGTCTTGCATCTAATAATTACCCAATATGTATTTATTTAATTGAATCCATTTCGTCAGTGCAATTCAGACTTTTATTATGCCCCTTCCGTGTGCCAGGTGCTGTGCTGAGAAGAGAGAAGACCTAAAGATGATTTAGACATGAATACATAGTGTGATGCTACTGAGCCGAAAAAACTAATAAAATACTAAGTTGCATTAACAGACATATAAAGGATAGGGCAGATAAAATGGACACATGCTTGTTCTTCACCACCCAGAGCCCATCTATCCAGACTTAGATGGTTCTTGAATCCCATTGTGTGTCTCCATCTCGCTCACCTCTGCCCTAGCCCAAGCTATCATCCTCTCTCCTGGAGCACTGCCATGACCTCTTTTCTCCAGCATTTACTTTGGTTCCTTTGACCATGTCACCTCTTTGCTTTGTTATTGAACCCTTCCATGACTTTTTGCTTTAAAATACATGATACGCCTTAGGAAACCCTGCCCATCTGGCCCCTGCCTGCCAATCACTGCAACCTCATTTGCACCACTCTGGACTCTAGCCACACTGGCTTTCTTTCAGTCTCTTGAATGCAATGCGCCAACCACCTTCCTCATTGCCCTTTGTATATGTTGTTGCATCCATTGGGAACACAGTTCTGGGTCAAATTTCCACCCCTGATTCAATGAACTGCAGCCAAGGCAGCCTGGTATATAATCATGGCTGGTAGGACCCATTCCTATGATTCTAGGTGAGGGGTGGTGAAGTGGGAGGCGATGTATCTCCGAGAAGGGAAATATTGATCAGCTGAGAGGTATATACTCACCTTCCCTTCAAGGAAGATATTCAGGTATAGGCAAGGTGACCATCCTCTAAGAATGTGATAGGAGGAAGTCCTGTTCTTGTAAAGGCTGTGAGCTGGTGACTTCCATCGCCTCTGCCATGTCAGAGTCCCTGAATTTTTCTTCTGAAGGAGTCATGTTTTTGTCTTTTTTATAGCCAAATAATATCAATGATGTTTAATCAAGATGGAGGCAGGGTGATCAGCAAAAAAGGAAACATTGTACAGGAATGGACGTGGCCTCCAAAGGGAAAACTTGATGATCCAGTTGAAATTTGGGTATCATTTTACAATTTATCATTCTTCTAATCATTTCTTAAGCTGTGTTAATAATTTATTTTGAGTTTCTAAAATATGCTATTGGGGAAAAGAGGATTGAGAGGACTAAATTATTCAGTTTGGCTGTCTACACCACCCAATTGATCTGATAAATATTTCAGTTCTTCATTTCACTTGGCACTTTGCTTATTTGGTCCCTTTCTTGATAGATTCGGCTTTGCTAAGCAGCAGTTACTTTAAACAGTGGCTTTAAAAAATTATTAGAGAAGCATTTTGTGCCCACTATAAAAGCATTTTAAAAATATGAAAGTATACAATGTTCAAAGTAACAGTCTTCTCAATCTCACTGTGCATTAATTACCTCTGTTAATATCTTGGTGTGTAGCTCTGTAGGATCGAGGATCAGAAATTCAGATAATGTAAGAGTGAGCTTGCCAGGTGGCACTACTGTGAATCAGGAAGTGTGTGTCCCCTGAAGGGGACAGCCTCTATCCAGGGCCTGAAGGCTGTTGCCACATAGGAATATAGGCTTGGGCTTGCTATATTTTATGATTTTTAAAAAGCCATAAGTTCAGATTTTTTTGGTGAAATAGCCTGATATGTAAAAGTTGGCAATTAATTCATACTCTGAGAAGACTAAACCAAATACTGTGAGTGGCCACTCTGTAACCTCTGTGGTGGGCTTTGTCAGTTCATATATAGTTACTGTGTGTGTGTGGTGTGTGCATGCTGCATTTATATCCAGGGCCACTGTTGTGCAGGAGACCCTGCTTGCTGCGCCATGTGTCATGCAGAGTGTCAGGCGGGGTTTCTGGTCCTGCTCCCCACATAAGAACACAGGATACGGTGAGGCCAAAAAGGAACACCCATGGAGCCATAGGTAGGGGAGTCACACCACTATAGTCTCATTGGAGGCTGGATTCACACGACATGCGGCCTGCTGTCCTCTTTTCCGCCAACCGACCGACTCCCCTCGACTCCGCCGTGCAATCCGCGCTTGCCAGCCACCATCTTCTTGCTAGCCCCCATTTGCTGCTAGTGTAGCCACAGCAGTTATATTAGTGGCCAATGGCTCACTGGTTACAGCAGACGGCCAACTAGCCACAGCTGATGGCCATCCAATCATAGTTGATGGCCATTTACTACCTGAGCCAGCACCCTTTAGCGTGAGGCCGAGAGCCTGGAAACCATCCCTGGCTCTGTTCCCACAGCCACTTTATGTGATACACTGCACAACCAACCTGGGCACCATTTATATAGAGCTGTGCTGTTCAATATGAAAGCCACTAGCCACATGTGGTTATGGAACACTTAAAATACACTGTGGATGTAAATACCAGATTTTAAATACACCGGATTTTAAAAACTTAGTACACAAAATGAGAATGTAGGGGTGGCCCGTTAGCTCTGTTGGAGCGTGGTGCTGATGGCACCACGGTTGCTGGTTCGATCCCCACATGGGCCACTGTGAGCTGCGCCCTCCTTACAAAAAAAAAAGAGACTGTAAAATAATAATGATTTTTATAGTGGTTATATGTTAATATTTGGATATATTTAGTTATAAAATGTTAAAATTAATTTCACCTGCTTTTTACTCTATTTAATGTGGCAACTACAAAATTTAAAGTTACTTATGTGGCTCACGTTATATTTCTACTGGAAGGCTCCTGTGTGAAGAGTACCTCCAGGTCTCTGTTCTATACAATTTACCAAAATTATCTATGGTGGCCTTGTGTACTACATAAACTATTTAGATTGCCATTTTAAGAGAAGTATTGCTTAGTTCTGGAGGGTTAGGGAAGTAAAAAACAGGTAAAGAAACTGTACCAGGCAAGCCTGCATGTGCAAGTTTCCTGTCACTCAGGAGTCAGGATTGCCTTACCCTTTATCTAAAAAAAAAAAATCAGGAGTTGTTCATGAGGTAGATTACTTAGTTCAGATTACCTCACCTGGCAGCCTTCAGGAAGCAAGGGAATGTAACTTGTAATCAAACAAAAGTCCTTGCAGGCTTATAGCAGCTGACTTAATTAGGACAATTCATCTCCACAGCCTTTTATTTAATTTATTTATTTGTTTGTTTGTTTTTAAGGAGGGCGCAGCTCACAGTGGCCCATGCAGGGATTGAACCACCAACCCCCCACAAACCTTTTAAATAAGCTGTACAAAGCTGCAGATGTCCACTTAAGCTTAAGAAGTTGTTCGTTTATCATTACTTTTCCATACTTGTCATTTATAAGATCTCTCTAATAAGTTTCACAGTAATACTATGACTTGTAAAACTTCTAAGCTCTTGGCAGCCCCATAAATGACATCAAGGGAATCAGATGTTGATCAGATGTTATCAACGGTATTTTACAGGAGAGAAGGACTGTGCCTCAGGGCTAGAGTTAGGACTCAGAAGTACCTGTAAATAGGCCCAGAATTTTCTCAATCTAAAATGAATCTGACTTTCTTTATAAGACAGGACCACATTAATTGCAAAGAGTTTCTCCACACTCCTCTTCTTTCCCTCAATAAATTGTGACAACAAATGAATCTGCAGCACAAAACTGAAAATCCATTCCTGACCTAATGGAATTAGACTGAAGCTGTCGGTTAATGTTGGACCCAAATATCCTTACAGGCTATGTAAATGTCTGATTTCCACCTGAATTATGAGTATGATGTGAGAATTCTGTGCAGGAAATGACAATTCTTTCTGTTGCCCCCAGGTGAATAAGTTCATTACTGTGAAGATTTCTGGGCATTTTGCCATCACCTTGGTCTACAAATGGCATCCCCAAAGTCTAAGGCTATCTCTGGCACCTGTAAAATGCAAATCTTTTCCTTTATGCTTCCCTGAGGCGGTAGGTCCGAGGTTTCTTGAATCATCTTCATGATAGCACCTCTGCACAGACCATAGCAGGAACAATGCTGACTAATTTTAGATTCTTAACTTTTAGTATTTCCTGGTAATTTCTACAATACGGATGCTACCATAGCAGTTTATGGACCTTACCTGAAAAATAACTGAGTTTGGGATGAGGAGAGGTTAGAAGGTAAAGATAGAGTTGAGAGAAAAAAATGAACACCTAGTTTTTTCTAAAGGCGTAATTCCTAAACTTTGGGAAATTGATTTCCTGTGTCTTAACTGATTGAATTATTTGCATTTACATAATCTATGATTTCATAAAAATAGTGTGGGGTTCATATATAGTTTTTCTAAAGTGAAATTAAATCAGTATATGGTTATTTTTTTTAAAGGATAAGTAATGTTCCAAAGAAACTTGGAAATACTAGAGGATTGTTAAAACTATGGCTCAGAATAACTTCTCTTAATCATTTCACTCTTGCACTAAATCTCTGTTGAGGAATTTTAGGCTAGAAGTTTTGTCGAGGTATCTCTAAAATTAGTATCTCTAAATTTCATATAGTTAAGTAATGAGCTAGCTTGATTGATTTTGATCAAACTTTTGAAGCTTTTAAAATTTTGAGTGCATGTATGTAAATGGTACTCATATTACAGAATGTGTATGAGCACATATAAAAGATCTTTATTTTTAGGGACAGGCATCAGAACTGTGTTACTCTAGACTTACCATGGTTATTTCACATATGCTGAAGTGCAGGGTCTTCTGAAAAGCAGTGAGACCCTGCTTTCAAAAAATATATTTTTTTGCCGTAAAAAGTGCCTTTATATCATGCTATCTTACCTCCCTGGGTTTATATGAGCCATGTCACCTGAGTTTAAATCTTTCTCAGTCACTCCCTGATGTCAATCCCATCTCCAAAGAAGCAAGGGAGTTATTCAAGGCCTACAAAATGAAGTGCAAGCAAGTGAATTCTACAACACAAGTCAAAGACGAAAGTGTGAAATAGTCACTCTTTTGATATTACAGGCAAAGGTGGATTTTAGTTTTCATGTTATTTTAGACATTGGTTTCTCTTTTGAGATAGGTTGGATTTGTTTTAGAAAAAGAACCAAAGAGTCAAACTATTAAACACACATAGGCCCATTTATATAATTACCAGAAGGAGCATGTGCTGACTTCTGTTTGTTTAACATCTTAACCATTTTTACTCGTAAGTGCATGGTTCAGTGGCAGAAGTACACTCACATTGTTGTGTAATCATCACCACCATCCATCTCCAGACTTTTTCATTTTGCAAAACTAAAACTCTGTACCCATTAAACAGCAATTTCTCATTCTCCCCACCCCACAAGTCTCTGGCAACTGCCATTCTACTTTCTGTCTTTATGAATTTGATTATTCTGGATACCTTATGTAAGTGGAATCATACAGTATTTTTCCTTTTGTAACTGGCTAATTTCACTTAGCATAATGTCTTCAGAGTCCATTCATGTTGTTTCATGTGTCAGAATTACCTTCCTTTATAAGGGTAATATTCCATTGTATTTCTATACCATGTTTTGTTTATCCATCTGTTGATGGATGCTTGGATGGCTTCCATATTTTTGCTACTGTGAATAATGTTGCTGTGAACATGGGTGTACAGATATCTCTTTGAGACCCTGCTTTCAATTCTTTTGAATATATTCCCACAGGTCATACCCGTGAATGTCTCATCTCGTCAACTCCATTTACTGTCTCTCTGCTAGCAAATTGTGTTTTTTAGCAATTCTTAGAGAATTTTCTCTCAATTTCATTCTATTAAAAAAAAAACAGTAAAGAAATTCACTTCGGTTTGATTAATCAACTTAGTAAATATGTCATGGGGAGAGGCTTTGAAAATCGAGGAATCAGTATGGGTTTTTTGATGTCCAAGAGATTTTTGTGACTAGAAAAATGTAATCACTTTAGTTTTAAAATAAAAAATCATTTTATTGGAGTGACTCATTAAACACCCAATTTTCGTTAAGTTTTAAGGCCATTAAAAATCTACTTATTCTATCTATAAATTCTACTAAGATAACAATAGTCTTTATTATTTTGTTGATTAATGTTTGATTAACTCAGTTGAACTGATTGATCTTTAACAGTTAGACTCAGTACAACTTAATGAATAACAATCCCTTATATATTTTAAAGCACATTTATATTTTAATATATTTTACTCCCCTTTAAATACCTCAAATGCATGTTTATAAACCTAACAAGCAAAATATTCTCAAGTTCTTAATTTTTGTGAAGCAAATAAATTAAATTTAGGGGAATCTCAAGTTCTCTTAAATATTCCAACTATATTTTTGAAATTAGTCAAATTATTTTAAACTTTTAAACAAGTCTAAAATCAGTTAACTCAATTTAAATAGAAAATCCAAGGGTAATTTCTCAGATTCTCTAGTTTACCAAAATATCTTTACTATTTCAATGATAATAAATACACGAGATTATCCCAATGATTCAAAATTCATACATACACATTAAAGTTTTAATTTACTTGATCTCTCTATTTAAATTCTAAACTGTTCTGGGGGGTTATTTATCCAGCGGCTTTTTGAGGCTGAGACTCAGAATCTAAGACATACATTTTCAGGTGATTTTTATCAACATTTCAGATAGTTCTCTAAGTCCTTTTTAGAGTCATTATGAAAAGAGGGTTCAAGTTTGCACCCTTCAGACAGGGTGTATTCCCAGGTTCAACTTTTATTGCCTGACTTCTGTAGACCAAATTCTCAAAACCCTCTTCATCCTCTTTGTTAATCTTTTCATGGGTCATTGAATTCTGTACTCTCTTCACATTCTTCCTCTCATAGCTTCATCTGGCTCTGTTGTAACAACTAAAATTATGTAAACGACACATGGAGAATGAGTTAAGGATACAGTTGTGCATATGTTTTATATGTAAATATGTAAGTGTCCATGTAATTATGTATACTTAACGAATACATGTAAAACTGAATTATCAACAATTTTTCTAGTCACATAAGCCCATCCAAAGTGAACTACTTTATATACCCAATTTACTATGAAAAGTTCACACATACTGTTCATTATAACTATATATTTTATAGTATAATGTCCTCATGATGTACTTTTTTGAAACTTTCTTCTGCTAAACAGAAACTCAATATTACAAACATAAATTTTCCATTTATGCTCCGTAATACTCTGTGCCTATAAATAACATAACCCTCAGGCTGTATCATGTTTACCCATCTAGTTCTTCCATTGACGATGAGCACCTGAGCATAGGAAACGTAGCTTATTCTTCCTCCATTTTTGTTGTGGTAAAATATACATGACATAAAATTTGCCATTTTAACTATTTTTAAATGTATAATTCAGTGTCATTAAGTACATTTACAAGGGAACATGATTTTTATATATTATATCTTTAGTATTAGTTTCCGGCACAATGCCTGGCCCATAAATGACACTCAAACATTTGTTGGACAACCTACTGAATAAGAGAATGAGTAAATGAATGAATTGATGTTTTATAATCGTATAGTAAATAGTGTCTCTGTCTCTGTCTCTCTCTGTCTCTCTGTCTCTCAGACTTCCTGTTTTGAAGCCTTCATGTTTAACAAGCCCAGTGGATACAGCTACATTTGATCCAGTAATGGACATGGACATAAGACCTATGTCTGACATTGCGATGGTTATTAACTTAAGACTGCAGAGAAAGGCCAAGCACATCCTGTTTAACTGGCTGGATCACTACAGATTTGCTTTGGGTCAGTTATGGAATCCATTGTGTTGCTCCACATAACCTGTTCCCATTGTTCAGACTTCCAGAGTACCAACATTTAAATGCCTCTTCCTCCCAAGGTTCCCAAGGTGATGAGTTTGTAAACTGTGAAGTGCTATCCATATAAATTCTTACCATGGATCCAGGTGATTGGCCATAGCAAGCAAATGAAAGGAGCCAACCTTAATTTTATTTCCTTTCTCTTTTTGGAGAGTTAATCTATTTGGCCACTTCTGTGTTTTTATAAGAGGAGGTATTTTCATACTCATTTTTTGGATCAGAAAATACTCTTACCCCCCTTAACCACCACCACTCAGCCTTGTAACCAGAACCTCAGTCCTTGCTAAGGTCTTTTGTTCAAATGCTGTGTTGAGAAGGGGCCTGTGTCCTCACATTTAAATGTGCTATTGTAATGTCAACTCAGAGTTGGTGTTTGATCACAGTCTATCAACAGTTTCAGTTCCTGACTGGTGATATAACACCCTGAAGTCTCATTATTCATGGTGGATAGGTTCTATAGTATCTCTGCAAACACTGAATGAGTGAATATTGGACCATTGCTCCTAGGGGAAATACAGGGTGAGGTTCCTGTGAGCCTCTGGTCACAATATTTTTGTTAGACAACCAGTACATAACCTTTTATTACATAGCCAACCATACATAACCTTGTGTTTCTGGCTAAAGACACCTTATTTAACAAAAATTGTTGATACTGCTGAAGTAGTTGGTTGCCGGTCTTGGCCGCTCACAGCCACTCACTGCCGGCCACCGGCCCCTCCTGGCAGCTCATGGCAGCTCACAACCTCCGGCTGCTCACCGCAGCCCAGCTTCAGGGAGAGCCGTTGTTCACAATCTTAGCCGTAGAGGGCACAGCTCACTGGCCCATGTGGGAATCAAACCAGCGACCTTGGTGTTAGGAATGCAGCACTCCAACTGCCTGAGCCACTGGGCCAGCCCAGACTCAAGCATTTGAGCGTCTTCACCCTGCTTCCTAAGAGGCTACCCATTTAGCAGAGGAATTTAAATCAAGGCTCAGTTTGTTTTCATCACTTCAGTGAACACATGTTTCAAACCTGACCCTAGGCCAAAAATGCTTGACTCTGTTTGGTGATGATAGACAAGGGTCAGGAGTTACTGCTTCCCCTGGCTTCTTGCACAATTCTGAGATAATGTGTCCTTTTTTCTTCATCAGCATAAAAAGCCAAGTCCTCTATGCATCTGTATCTCTGGGAATAGCTGCCAGACAAGGATACTTCCTACCTCAGGCAGAGAAGGCCCGGGTGTCATCTCTGTCCAGGTCTAAGTGGCCTGGGGGAGGGAGGTGTCATTAGAGGAGTGGGTTGATTTCTACAGTGGAATCTACACTGAGTGGCAGCGTTCAGAAGCCATAGGAAAAGCCTTGCCTCCTCCCACCACATGTAGTACAAACCAGCTGGGCAGACATCTGCCAAGACCCCCAGGAGCTCAGAATCCCTAGAGCTCCCAATCCTATTATTGTTTCTGTAACATTTGGTGGAGACGATAAATTTAAAGAAAAGTGGTAAATGCCACAGGGGGAAATATTTCCTGTATTTGAAGCATCGTCAGTAGACTTCACTAATGCCACTAAACAAACAGTGCGACCAGACACTTGGCCATGGAATGAATTCATTCAACCAGTAACTGTCATCTGCCACCTAGGGGCGTGCAGGCGCAGTCAGCAGTACAAAGACTTGGTCCCTGTCCTCCAAGGACTTCAACGTCTGCAGAGAGAGATAAGAAGGTATACCATTGATTAATGGAAAATAGGGAAGCAAGTGCTATCAGAGCAGTATAGCTACCATGTTGAAGAAGTTTTTGTGAAATGAGAAACGTCTAAGTTTTGCTTTGTCTTGTGCACCTGAAACTAATAAAATAAAATTAAAAAAAAAAAAAAAGAATTTGGATTTACACCTACAAGCCTAAAAAAAAAAAAAAAAGAAGTTTTTGTGGAGGGACAGATTTCTTAAAACAGGATTTTTTTTTTCAAGAGCCTTTGAATAGGATCTTGAGTGACAGGGAGAATTTGGATATGCAGGTAGGGAGGGAAGGGTACCCCAGGTGGGGCGATGCATAAGAACAGTGATGATTCAATGTCAGGGATGGTTAACATTTACTGAGCTCTTACTGTACACTGGGCACCATGCTAAACGCTGTACTTGCAGGATTCCATTTAACATTCCTGACACACCTAAGGGATAGTGACTATAATTAATCCCATGCTGCCCTCCCTACCTCAGAGGCACAGGGAGTGAGCAGCAGGACTGGGATTTGAGCAAAGGGACGGTGCAGGCAAATCAAAAGAGTGATGAGCAGTCTGGTTTGGCTAATGCTTAGAATGTGGAAGATAGGAAAAGTGGGTCTGGGATTAGATCAAGGGTGGCCTTGACCCCAGACTAGAGCTGGAGGCAAATAACAAAATTAATCAAATCCTTTAAAATCTGCAGTGAGGAAGAAATCAGGAACTGTGGGAGGCAGCTTTAAAATGTTTATTCAGACTTTCAGATTTGCCCAGAGAACTCAAAACCCAATTGTTTCACATTTAAATGTAGAATTATTTTTATTCCTCAGCTACACAAGTTACAGTGATATTTGAAGAAATTAATATCAATTCAATAAAGGCTTCCTTTATTTCTGCAAAAACCTAAGTGAAACTTTTAAATGTACGATTGAACTCTAAATCTTGAAATAAAGCATAAAGGCCTCACCTAACCCAGTATTTACCTAATCCAGTATTCACTTAACCCTTATTAAAAATAAGCACTATGGGGCTGGCCCGGTGGCTAAGGTGGTTGGAGCTCTGTGCTCATTACTCTGAAGGCTGCTGGTTCGATTCCCACATGGGCCAGTGGGCTCCTGCAACTAAGATTGAACACGGCACCTTGAGCTGAGCTGCCGCTGAGCTCTTGGATGGCTCAGTTGGTTGGAGCGCGTCCTCTCAACCACAAGGTTGCTGGTTCAACTCCCACAAGGGATGGTGGGCTGCGCCCCTGCAACTAGCAGCGGCAACTGGATCTGGAGCTGAGCTGTACTCTCCACAACTAAGATTGAAAGGACAACTTGACTTGGAAAATAGTCCTGGAAGTACACACTGTTCCCCAATAAAATCCTGTTCCCCTTCCCCAATAAAATATTTAAAAATACTATGTAATTTTACTAACAATTGTGACCCCAATAAATTTAAATTAAAAAAATCTTTAAAAATAAATAATGCATGATAAAACCCATCTTATGATAAGCACTATACATGATAAAACCCATCTTATGAGAGGTCACTTCTCCATATAGTTTCCATGTTCTAGTTCAATTTCCAGCCAAAACCTATGCATGGAGGACAGGTTGACACCTGGTAGAGGGACAACAGCATAACGTCCTGATAACACACTGCAGAGTATACTAGCTATGCAACGTGCAGCAATCATGTACCTCCTAAACTTCTGTTTCTTTGTAGAATGGGAGTAATAATACCAACTTCCCAAGATTGTGAAAGAATTAAATGTGATAAAGCATGTCAAGTTTTTAGCACCATGTCTACCACCCTATGACTCCCCAATACAAGACAGTAAAGGTTATATTCAGCCTGTTAGTGAGAGACATACACTGTTTTATTGTGTGCTTAGAAATTCTGATTGACTCTCTCTACCTGTCATGGTGCACATTTGAAGTTAATATTGTCAATGCAACCCACAAAATGCAAGTTATTGAATACAGCTGAGAAGAGCAATAAACAGACAAAAAATGCATCCACATAAATTTAAAACCAAAATGTTTTAATAAAGTTCAGTAACTGCTGAGTTTTTACACGCAGAGGTTATGCATAAGAAAATGCGGATTATATAGTAATGTTTGGATATCTTGAAATACCGAAAGAAATGAACAGATGCACAAACATATTTACATTTAGCTTGAGGTCAATTAACAAACCTATGAAGTCCCTACATAGTACACATTCTAGTTCCAATTTCTCCTTTTTTAGGCACAAGTTGCCACATTCTTTGTAATGGTTCTCAGTCACCACTGGTGGTGTTGAACAGAAACAAGTTTAAATATCCCTTTATTTACAGAACCACCCAGCCTATCAGAGAAGTATGCAACTTGCTTCCAAGAATGAGAACAGAATTTTGAAAGCCCAGATTCTTACTCATAAAATGTGAGTGGAGAAAAACAAATAGTGTCTGTTCAACACAGTGCACTGTTTCATACAGAATACTGTTAAGGCTAAAGCAGTCTATAAATTAAAATGAATATTCAGTTCCAGGGTTTACTTTGAGCACTGTCTGCATAAATGCTGTTTCGCAAAGGAAACAAAATCAGCCCAGCGTGAGACAACACGTAAACAGTGTATTTACAGTTTTACCTACTATAGCGTCTATATGATGGCAGTTTACAGGTGAGGTAGTATTAATATGTCCTTTCTCTAATGTTTTATGCTTTGTTTCTAAATTTTGCAGAAAGTACTTTTTTAAAAAAATTTTTTATTGGGGAATATTGGGGAACAGTGTTTTTCTAGGGCCCATCAGCTCCAAGTAAAGTCGTTTTCAATCTAGTTGTGGAAGGCGTGGCTCACTGGCCCATGTGGGAATCAAACCAGTGACCTTGGTGTTATGAGCACCATGCTCTAACCAACTGAGCCAACCAGCCACCCCCAGAAAGTACATATTTTAAATCATAACATTTGTGGTCCACATTGGTGAACATTTTTTTTAGCTGAATACCAGGAGTCATTTCCATTTTCACCCTTCCCCAAGTGAATTTAGTATATGCCTGTCCCTTCCATAGCTCAGGTGCCTCAGGGGTTGGCCCTGGGTGGTTTAAGGGAATGGAATTTCTCATTTATTTGGCCAGTCATTGGTACATGTGGGGAGGGGAGGAAGTGACGCGAGACATTTTTAATCCTAGGCTTTTTATTTGGAATGCTAGGGACAAAAACCCCTACTCTTTCTTGGTAGTTGCTCTGAATAGATGGGAGGCCCAGAACTATCTGAGCATCTGTTTCTGGCTCAACAGATGAAACTGATGCATAAAGAATGAGGGAGATGGATGCACATGAAGTCACTGGGTGGCGCCTCCCCTGAGGTCCTACCTCTAGATTTCCAACTGTGGGAGCCAACAGGTGTCCTTATTAAGCCAGAGTTGCATTTTCTGTTAACTTGCATCCAAAGAAAAGTATCTTAATTAATATAACATGTGATATAATAGGGCTTATAGGGCTTTTTTTTTTTTTAGTATTTGTGTTGCCAACGCCAGCATGGCTTTACAGGTTTTTACCTTTATTATCCTTTTATGCTCATTTTAGTAAGGTTTTACTGTGTTGAAGTAAACCTGAATGTGTTCAGTCTACCATATCTTAACTAAATGTATTTAATTCTTTTTTTCAGAGTTTTTTATTCCATCATTAGTCACCTTAATGATTCTAAACATACCTATTTTTTAAATACGTTTTAGGTTTGTCCTATTATTTTTATTTTGTCTATATTGAATCCATCTTTTGATTTTGTGGATTGTCTTTCTTAGAATTAGCTTTCTCATGTATTTTGGAATTTTGGATTCTAGACTCATCTTGAGTAGAAGGTTTCTCTCTCGATTTCTCTCTCTCACTCTCACTCTGAGTGTGTGTGTGTGTGTGTGTGTGTGTGTGTGTTTACCCCTCCCTCTGGTGGGTTTTCAGTTGCTGCCATCCAAAACCTTGAGGTCTCACATTCAGAACCAGTCAAATAATGGTGGGGAGCTGTCCTGCCCCATTAATATTAGGAATGCTGCAGACCCAGATCCCAAGCCAGCAAGCAGCGTGGCTTAGCCCTGGTTGGGAGGCTCTGTTTGTATTCTCTAACCTGCCTGGGCATGAAGCGTCCTGGGAGCCAAGCCAGAGGAGACAGCAGCTGTTCTAGCCTCGTGCAGAGTGGTGGGAGCCCTACCCTGGTCCTTGGTTTCAGTAAGTGAGCCAGGCAGCATCCCTCAACACCTCATCACCCTGCTTTGGGAGGAACATTTTATTCTGTTTTCCTAAAGAGCCAAATTCTTGCCCACTTTTGCTGTTTCTAGCCCCGGAGCCAAGCAAGCCTATGGCGTTAGCCCCACTAACATATTCAGTTTCTATCCACAGAGGTGCTCATCTTGGTTTAGATGCTGCTTTGTCCTTTTAAATTGCTTTTTTTTTTTTTTTTACCATTATTGCAATATGTTTGAGGCAGGAGGTTGGAGGGAATGCTCAAGGCAACAACTTGAAATGTCTTTTTGAGCAGAAATCTGTACAGAGGGTTGTAGCTTGAAACCTGACTTTCTGTGACTTTACAGCACACTAGCTCACACGTTAGTATTACCCAGGGAAGCTCAGAATGCCTCTCCAAGGGCTCTGATATTGGTACACTGTGTTCACCTGAGATAGGCCCCTGGGAAGGCGAAGGTGGGGTGAAAGAGTAAGTGGTCACAGGAAAACAAGAGAGTGTCACTGAGGCTGCCATTCCTGGCAGCCTGTTCTTTCCAGGGTGGAGATCAGAGCTGTCATTCAAAACACACGATTTCTTTGATGCTAGCCCCCTGCCTCCCGCTCTCAGAGCTCTCTGACACTGCCCAGCCCCTGGCAAAGGTGGTGTTGTTAATGCTTTTGCTGCTCTTTATGGCTCATATTGTAGAGCAAACTATATGTGCCAGAAGTTCTTTGATTTGATCATTGTGCTCTTTGGGGTGTAAGATAGCGAATTCTGGAAATGGTATTAATATATCTGAAGAAGAAAAACAAAATGGGAGAACTTTTAAAACCTTTTATGAAGTGATCATAGGTAAGATATTGTGGTATTGGCACCAGGCTAGTTAGACCAATGGAACAGAATAGAGAGCCCCAACCAGACCCATGAACATATGGAAACTTGATATGCTCATACAATAGGGACAGCATTACAAACCAGTGAGGAAAGAATGGCTTACCCAATCAATGGTAATGAGAAAATTGGTTATCTATATCTATCTATCTATCTGTCTGTCTGTCTGTCTATCTATCTATCTTTCTATCTATATTAGATTGCTACTTCTCATCATAAACTCAAAGTAGATTAAAGAGCTATATATGAAAAGCCAAATAATAAAACATTTGGAAACCAAAAGGAGAATATTTTTGTAAACTTGAGGTAGAAAATAAATTCCTAAACCAAACACACAAAAAACAGAGAGGGTTGATAAGTTTAACTACATTAAAATAAAAGTATTCTGTACAAAAATTTCATTGCAGCAGTTCGTAATAGAAAATTGGAAACTACCTCAATGTCCATTAACAAGAGAATGCCTAAGTTGTTGTGGACAACTGTCATTTGTTTTGACCATCAACCTCTGAACCAACTGTCTTTCTTTGGGGACTCCCTTACCTGCTGAGACAGAGTGCCTTCCACTATAGATGCCCCAAATGCCAGATTCTTGCTTTCCCAGTGCCCTCTGAAGCCAGGGCCCAGGCAAGTAATCCAGGCTCCTCCAATCCAAGCTTGCCCCAGACTTCCAGGCAGCTGCCGGGGCTGCCCCGACCCTAGGCGGGAAGGGGCAGCCACTCCGCGTGGCTTCCAGAGTTCTTGCACCCGTGTCCTGGGCCAGCAGGGCCAGCGGCAGAGCAAGCTGTAGTCTGCTCAGCAGCTGTGGCTGTGGCATCCCCACTGGACATTTTCCCTGGTAGTGGAGGCTGCAAATCCTATTCCACCTTTCCAAAGATTTTCTGAGTTCTTCAACAAAGTCCTTCGTTTTTGTTTGTTTGCTTAAATTAGCCAGAATTTATTTCTGTTGCTTGCAGGTAAAAGACCTAACCTGATAGATTACGGATTATGATATATTTATATAACATATGTAAGAATGGCATTTAACTCTTTAGTGCACTGACAAGTATTTTAATGTGTTGGCAAATAAAATTCTGTCCAAAATTAAATTTCAATGCTTTACTAAAGTAGCCACTTTGGGATATACAGTGTGAAATGCTATTTTTCTCTTTGTCTGTATTTGCAACAAAAAAAAGAATTTAATCAAATTCTAAAATAATAATAATAGTAAAGTAGCCACTTTCTTTTTTGGTATTTTTTTCAATGATGTCTTTCTGTCCTTTCAGTTCTTCAAATATGATTTCTATCATTATATTCCTAGGCTTCCTCTTCCCATTGAAAGCAAGGATGCACAGTTTGCCTCCCAGCTGGTTTGTCCTGCGGTCCTGAGGAGGACTCTGTGTGGGAAGGAAGGGGACATGTGCCGATGCAGCGTGGATAACATTCCTGAAGTGACAGACCTGGAGTGTGATTACCTAATAAGCCACCAGCGGTCCTCTGTGGATCAGATCGTTATAGTCTATGTGTTATCAGCTAAGAAGAAGGACAAGACTATAAAAGAAGTAGCCAAAGTGTGTAGGAAACAGAATAGAACTAGAAGCATGCCTTGCATTCAGGTGAGTGTCACGTGTATAAAGACAGACTGTGGAATAATGTTTACTTGCATGTCATAATACATTTCCTCAGCCACACAAAGATCATGGAAGGAACCCCACCCTTTTAACTGAGTTATGACCTTCATATAATAAAGGTCACAAATCTTAAAGGTATATAGTTTAATGAAATTTTATGTACGTGTACACCTGTACAATTACCACCCAGTTCAAGATATAGAATATTCCAGGCCCCAAAAAGCTGCTCCTTGCTCCTTCTCAGTCAATAATCCACCCACCTAGGTAACCACTATTCTTTTTTTTTTAATTGGGGAACAGTGTGTACTTCCAGGACTTTTTTCCAAGTCAAGTTGTTGTTCTTTCAGTCTTAGTTGTGGAGGGCTCAGGTCCAGTTGCCGTTGCTAGTTGCAGGGGGCACAGCCCACCATCTTTTGCAGGAGTCAAACCGTTAACCTTGTGGTCAAGAGCCCACTGGCCCATGTGGGAATCGAACCAGCAGCCTTCAGAGTTAGGAGCACAGAGCTCCAACCGCCTGAGCCACTGGGTCGGCCCCGGTAACCACTATTCTGACTTTTATCACCATAAATTAGTTTTGTCTGTTTAATCTTCTTATATGTGGAATGACACAGTGTGCACATTTCAAAACACACAGTACATTTTTATGCTTCCTCTGCCAGAGAGCAGGAATGGTAAATACCAGTCATGCCCACATCCTGTGGTTCTGCATCCATGGCAGACATTACATCCATCACTCTTTTCAACTGAGCCTAGACGGGGCCCTAAATTCTTTTTTTCTGATTGCACTCCAAGTAGCCACTCCCAGTTGATCTGAGTAAGCACTCATGAAACCTACATGACAGCCTTTACCCTCAACACATTTAATAAGTCTCGCTGTCTTATCGATTCTATCACAGTGACATTTTTTCCCTATTTGTCCCTTTTCAATCCCATTGCTTCTGCTTATTTTAGGCCTTCATCACCTCCCACCTGATTTTCTCCAACAGCTTCTCTGACTAATTTTCGTGCTTCTGGTCTTGGCCCCAATATTTCCTACACATTGCAGGGTGTTCTTTTTAATATCCCATCATGATAGCATCATTCTGCTTACAACTCTCTCAGGACTTCTCTTCAGGTCATGTCCAAGTTCCTTACCTGACATTGAGGGCCCACTCCCATTGAAGCAATCCCCACCCTGCCTGTTCAGTTCCATACCCCAACCCCAGCGATAGCCCCAGAATGATTGCAGAGCCCACGTCTTATTCTTCAGCAGATTGAAGAATGTGAAAGCCAAGGGCTTGGGCCACATTATCCCTTGTAGAACTGCTTTCAATAAGTTGCCTTTTAGGATGTTGCCTTGAATATTCCCTGAGCTTCTTCTGAGGGATGTTACATTATTTGCCACAGGCCTGGTGTCCCCTGTATGAAGCTCAATGTGAAAATTGTCTCTGAATGACAGGCTAGAAAGCTTTACTTCCCATGGGGATCTGGTATGTGTCCTCTTCCCTGGTAATGAGATTTTGGGTGCCCAGATGGGTTTCTCTTTTCACTTTGCCTTAAAGTATAGAGCAAAGTTTTAGACTGAATTTTAACAATAGGGTAGGAATGTATGGACCACTCATCTGAAATCCATTTCTTCTTTTGGATTCAGAGCTTCTGTTTATATTGAAATTTTCTCATCATAACTTGTATAATTTATAATTTTTCTCTTATACTATACTTACTTCCTGTAAACCACCTCAGTTCTTTTGCTAGAAAGGCAGAGTATAAACAAACAAATTTAAGATGTAAGTTTTCACTAAGGAAATATTATTTTGTCCAGCAGAGCTGCAAGCAACCTTGCAGGGAGGTGACATGTCATTTTGTAACTCTGAATAGTAAAGAAAGAAAATCTGGACATAACTAGGTACCCTACGCTTCCAAAAAGTAGATTCTTTTTTAGATCATAAAAAGAAAAGAACAATCCTGTACCAGAGACCTTATAGGGGATACAAAAAAGAATGGGGAAGGTTATAAAACACAGAAAACTCACCCAAGAACTTCAGAATTTTCCAGAATGGTTGTCTGGCCTTCATTCTCACTCATTCCACCTCACCAGGGAACGGTGGCCTCCTGTGTGGTGCTGAAACTGTTGAGCTGTAATTGAAAGCGGAACAGCAGCGGGAGTTCTTTGGATTCTCGGGTGGAAGCTTCAAGGGTATAGACAAAGGTCCTAAAAAGGTGGCCTGAGCCACAGAGGATATGTGGTGGGTTCTGGGAGCACCAATTCTGGGAGTAGCAGCCCCACTCTCCCACCCTGTTTTGAAGCTGGATTCCTCTGCCAACAGGCTGGAAGTTTCTTGATGACAAGACAATGTCTCGTTCACCATAGAGCCCCAGTGCCTATCATGGGCCTAGCACATGGCTAATACTTAAGACATATTTTTCAAATGAGTAAATGAACCAGTGAATGAGTGAGTGATTCTTCATCCTGAGGGCCAGATATGGGGGTGTATGGTCACTGCTGATTCTTTCTTGGTCTCATGGGAGGTGCTTCTGGGACCATCGGCTTGTGAACTGAGCTAAGTCTCCCCTGAAGAGACACACAAGCTGAATGGATGAGAGACCAAGACTTCAGTCAAGATTTCAACTCCTGACTGGAACAGCAACAATGTACATCAAATCCCAAGGGCTCTAACATCCTCAGTGTAGACAGTGCCTGCTCCCCCCATGCCTGGCATCCAGTAGACACTCAGAAAATATTTGATGAACTGATCAGAAATGGCAAAGTCAGAATCAAATCCAGAGAGCAAATATTTATTGAGTGCTCACTGTGTTACAACCACTGTTTACCTGGAATGGCATTTAATTCTCAGAAGCACCTAAATGACTGGCTCTCTGCATGTGCGTCCATTGCACACAGGTCAATACTTGAGACACAGGATAGTCCGTCACTTGTCCAAGGCTACTCAGGAAGTGATTGGGGTTAGCCCAGGGAGTCTTACTCTGGGACCCACACTTGTAAGCACCACACTAGGCCATGTAGCAGTGTGGAGTGGGCACAGCAGCAGCTTATAAGCACCACACTAGGCCACGTAGCAGTGTGGAGTGGGCACAGCAGCAGCTTACGGGAGCAAGAGTAGAATCGAATGAGGTGACTGGATGGGGAGGAAAGTGCGCTCAGGTACGTGGGGGCAGGAGGTGTGGAAGGGGCTTCCTATGTATTTGGTAGACATAAAAGTAATTAAAATGATGGGTTACTCAAGGAGTGTACAGAGAGTGAATGGCACGGGGCAAGATTGGAGATATTAGTACAGTAGGTGTTTAGAAATCTAATATAGAAAAAGTTGTATATGACAAAAACTAGGATGGAAGACAGAGAAATAGGAAGGAAAAAGACAGTGGGGCCATAGAAGCTCAGGAGAGAGTTTGAGTAGGGGGACTGTTCAGTAATTTCAAATGCCATAAAGAGGTCAAGTGGTCTAAGAAACATGAACACGCTCACTGGCCTTGGCAATATAGACGACTCTGGGGAACTTATTAAAGCATTTCTAATGGAGTGGTGGGGATCGAGTCCAGACATTCTCATTCAAAGATGCAAGCCCTGCTGAATAGAGCAAAAGATTTGTTACCTGGCATTTAATAATGTCTTTACAACTTTTTCTTTTTTGTAGAGTCATTCGGATCCCTTTCGATTTCTCAACTACATCATCTCTTCATCCAAATTTACTGGCACCAGTTGTCCACTTCTGGTTCAAAGGCACAATGTCATTCCAGGAATTTTTTTGGTATGTGCTTTGAGGCATATGACTCTTTTAACCTACTATTGTATATGACGCTTGCATAGCTTAGAGACCATCCACAGAAGTGCACAAAGGCTAGAGAGAATGCAGGAACAGATCAGCTCTAATCACAACCTTCTCCACTACAGGTCTTCTTATAACTGCAGGTTGTAACTGCAGGTCTCATAACTGTTAGATTATCCATACAGTTAACACTGATTTGGTCACATCATCCGCCTCATGAGTTGATACGGGTTATAAATGCTAAACTTTAATTCTTGTATTTAAGAAGCTTATAACCTAACTGAGGAGATAAGACACATAACATCCACAATTTAAGACTGAATGTAATAACTACCATAAGCGAGAGGCTGGTCAGGTAGGGGAAGCATGAACTTTGAAAGACTGAGTCCAAACCTTGGTTCCCGACTTGCTTCCTGTGTGACCTTGGGCAAATTACTGAGCCTCTCTGAGCCTGTTTGTTTCTTACAAAAGGAGGAAATGATAACTAATTCATAAAATTGTAAAAATTCAGTAAGATAATGTGCATAAAGTGCTTGTTTCAATTCTTGGCACATTGTGGACACTTAATAAATGTTAATTCCCTTCCACCAATTTTTCAGTTCAACAAATGTTTATTGAATGTCTGCTCTGCGCCAAGCACAGCACAGGGTACAAAGATACAAAAATAAAAAAGCCACAATCCCTACTGACAAGGAAGTCCTAGTACAGTGGGGAGAGCTGCCACCTGAGGCTTCCTGAGAACTGTGGAATGGGGGCTGGGCTGTGAAGGTGAGAGGGATTTTGATAGAAAGAAGTAGGAAGGAGGAGGAGAAAGAAGCTCCATGGAGAGGGACTACTATTAGTAAAGTTAAAGGTTTGGAGCACAAGGTACCTGGAGACCTGGTTTTCAGTCCTGCACCTTCCACTGTAACCAGCTGTACGTGTTTGGGTTAACTTCGTCTGGAAGAGGAGAGGACTGGATTAGATCAGTGGCTCCCAACCCTGGCTGATGCCTTAGGTGCATGAAACAATAATGATTTCTGGGCCTCATCCTAGAACAATTAAATCAGAATTTCTATGGATGGGACCCAGCATTCTCTTTACATCAACTTTATTATGATTCATTTTACATGCAATGTAATGCACTCACTTATAAATGCACAGTTCCAATGACTTTTGACAAATGCATATACTCATATAACCACCCCCACAATCAAGATAGAAAACATTGCCATCACCTCAAAAAGTTTCTTTCACCCTTTAGCTGTAAGTCCTTCCAACTTCATCCCCAGGCAATCACTGATCTGCTTTATGTCCTTATCGATTAAGTTTGCCTTTTCTAGAATTTCATCTAAAAGGATTCATACAATGAGCATGCTTTTGTCTGGCTGTGTGAGATAGCAGTGTTCTTTAAAAACTTCCCTGGATGATTTTAATGAGAAGCAATGGACTGGATGATCTCTTAGGACCCTTGCAGCCTAAAAACTACGATGATTTATTTCCTCTGCTAGTCTAGAGGTACTTTATAGAAGTTGCATTTTAGGAATAGCAAATACAACTGCTGTCGTTGTAACAATTATGATAATGATGTCGTTCTAATATTTTTGGAGCTTTTTTCTATGTGCCCAGGTACTGTGCTAACTTATTCATATGTGTTTTCTTGTCTAAATCCCCACGGCCACCCAGGGGATAGGTACTAATAGTATCCCTGATAATACAGGTGGAAACTGAAACTTTAGAGAGATTAAGTAACCTGTGGAAGGTCAAGAAGCTAGCAAGCAGTGGGGCCAGCACTCAAACCCAAATTTTCTCACCATAAACAGAGCCTTTGCTTCTAATCGTAAGACTACTAGAGCTTCTACAAGGTGAAGTCTCAGCCCCGCTACTGCAGACATTCTTAGGAAGGGTAAAGTGATACCAGATGAATGCTTTCAGCTTGTGGATGAGTTCCAGCTGGGAAGAAAAAACTAAGGCATAAAGCAAAGGGCCTCTTACCATATTATGAAAAGTAAGCTAGTTTGCTGCAAGTGGCAAATTACATTTTAGACAAGAAAAAGAGAGTCAGGACAAGGGAGATGGGGCAGAGGTCACATATGGACATGTCTTTTGAGATATATACTAAATAGAGAAAGCAAGAGTAGCTCATCCACTGGTTTCGCTGTAGTAAACTGAGTAACTTCCTCAGATTTCAATCCACATACACACAAAAATCTATTTTCAGATTTCAGTATACACATCACTGTCACTATGAACAATGAACAATGAGCCTTACTCTGCGGTGAGGAAGTCGTCCCACAGTACCTGGCAGGTGATCAAATATCACCCTGTTCCTGCAAGCCTGTTTGATCCTGTGCATCTTGGCAGACTCACTTGGCTGGTTTACAGTCTGTGCTTCCTATAAATTTACTGGTGGTTTAAAGAAAAAAAAAGAAAAACCCATCAGCACAATGGCAATGTTTGTCCTCCTTAAACTGCACTCACCCATGACAACCAAATCAAAGGCTTGTCAGCTGAGGTCCTCCCAGTTCCCTGTAAGAGAATATTAACAATTATTTGTGATCACTGAAAACAAACAGGTTCCCTGGCTGTCAATGTCTGGCTGTCCAGCCAAAAGCAAGGCTAAGGCCTCAGCCCACCCAGTTGTCTGTCCACTGGGTGACAGTGTTGATCCATCTGAAATAAATGTGCTTTTTCCCTGGGCCAGCAAACTCTGGGAAAGATTGCAGCCCGGTGCTGTTGTGAGGGCCCTAGGGACTGGCTCTGCCCTTCTTCCCAGAACGAGGCAGAATGATTCTGCTTCCTGTATCTTTCCAGGGAAAATGTGGGGTGAAGAATTGTTCTGATGTTACCATGTTGAGCTGGGTTTCTTTGGGCAAAGCAGTACAGACAGTGGATGTGATTGTCCATAATAAATGAACCTGCATTTTCCTGATAATTTAACAAAGGCAAAAAGCTTGTAAAGAGCGTTGTGAAAACTAAGCTTAGATGCATCAGGATGTATTGCTTCTTTAACAAAGGTGTTCATGCTTATCCAGAAGTGGTAGTCAGTGCACAGGATGTGCATTACCCAGGGCTCTGAGGAGGGACAAGACTGTCTTTGGGGAATGTTATTTCCAAAGTACCAGGGCATTTTTATTAAGTTGGTGCAAAAGTAATTGTGGTTTAAAAGGTTAAAAATAACTGCAAAAACCATAATTATTTTTGCACCAACCTAATATATTATCCTGTCTGTTCTAACGTGTTCTCTTGTCTTCAAGAGGAGAAATAGAGAAGCAAGAACAAATACTGTAGTAAGATTTCATGTGGTCAGTGGAAACGATGGAGGTGTGTTATAATGCAGTACAGGAGAGGGAATGATGGCACCAGCCACATTCCCATTTTAAAAGGACTTCTGGAACGGATTATGTTAGAAAACCGAGGTACCACTGTATTTTATTACACTTACCATAACAAAGGTTTTAGTTTGATATATATATATATTTATTTATATATATGCATATATGTAAATATATACTAATATTCTATATTTTATATATATATATATAAAAGTATACTAAAAACTAAAGTAGAATTTTCTTATGGAGTTCTACCTGAGTTCTGAGGTTAGAAATATGAATAAGTTGTCTGGCTGCAGGCGGATGGAATCAGGTTCTCACTCCCTGGGACTCACGATGACAGTGAGCAGCAAAGAACAAAGGGCTATAGAGGAGAGAAGGTGAAGCCCTTGAGCTGTAAGTGACTTCCCTGTCTGCTCTTTGGTCCTTATCTACCACACCTAGACAGCCTATTTAGAGCAAACTGTAACCACAAACATTTTGCTTTTCTCTTTAGTGCATACTAAGGACATTTTATCAGACAGAGTTTTGGTGTTCTCTACTCAGCAGGGATCAAACATTGTATGAGCAGAGAGGCCCTGGGCAGGGCAAGTTGACAGCTTTCTGGGATTCAGGAGGGCAGACCAGATTCTCCTGGGAAGCAGACCCAACCTGGCCTCTGTGATGTGTCTGCTATCTTCACCAAAGAGTCACAATGAAAGCAAAACTAAAAAGAGAATGGGGTAGAGGTGTGTGCACCCACAGGGGCTCCAGGTACACTCTTACCCGTGTATCGCTGTAGAGGTGTGCACACATGCATTCATCTTCCTATTAATCTACCCTCTTAGTTTTCTAATCATCGTGTCTTGGGAGGGTTACATGGCTGTTCCATGAGAAGTCACACAGCAGATTCAGGGGACAGTGGGGCGGGGGCGGGATTCTATGCTGTAACCCAATTTTTGGAAATGCAGAAAAAAGCGTAGAGAGATAAACATCACCCACACTCCTACTACTCAGAAATGAACACTGTTAATGGTTCCATTATATCCTTCCAATGTTTATACATACACACGTGCATACACACACACACACACACCCTGAATTAGGGTCTTGAGGTACATATAACATTATGTATTGTTTCTACCTCCTTTTACAGCAGTATCATGTATGTTGGCTGAATAATATTTCATTATATGGTGGTACCATGCCTTATTATTTAATTTATCTTTTATTGCTGGGTATTAAATTATTTTAAAGAACATTTGAAAATTAGAGCTGTCTGATGTTGGAATGCATAGCCTTGCAAAGCAGAGAGCTCTCCTTTTCAGTGTCTAGAATATCACTTTTTAGAGGATATGTCAGAAGGAATGCCTACCCCAAGGGGATGCCTCCTTTCTATTCTCTGACCCCATTTCTCTTGGCAATTATTTTCCTTCCTAGGATTCACCCTCTTTCCCTGTGCTTCACAATCTCAACCTTGTCGATGCTGGCCATCTCCTCCCCTCTCATTAGGATGCCAGATTCAGAAAGCACTGATTTTGAATCTGCCATAGGACTTCGGAGCCAAGGAAGAGAGTCCCTTTTCTGGCCACTATGACCAGAGATTCTCCAGGCCCAATAACCTTTTGTGTTTAATAACCGAATAGCTTGGCATCACATCATAAAAATATCCTAGACCTTTAATGTTCTTAAAAATGGGATACTATTTAGGATGAGCACAAAAAAGAGCAGCAGAAGTTTAAGTGTGTTTAAAAACAAGGAAAAAGTCTCTAACGGGGATGCCCTGTATGTACAATAGTATTAGTATGTGTAAGTAACGAGTGAAAATAATTCTGTTCTGTCATTAGCCATAAAGTTTAGCAGCACTGGATTACTCTCTTGAGATGCTCAGGTCTAAATTGGACCACACTGGGGCAGGGGCTCTGCTTTCCTCTTTTCATTGCATCGTTTACCGTTGTAGCTACAAAGTCAGTATTTATACAGTTGATTTGTGACAAAAGGGTAAATTTAATATTTAGGACCTCATATCAAAAGACACCCCTAACTTTATCCAAAAGCCAGCATGTAGCTTTCATTTCCTATTTATAGACCACTGTTTAATCTGTATAAGTAAATGTAGGCCTGTGATTTAAGTTCAGACAAAAAGATTTGTTGGACATATTTGAGCAACTCTTAACATCAATCAAAGGGAATAACCCACATTGTCCCGCAATGATGTGTTTATGGAGAATTATAAACACAATTCTAAATGCTTCTAATAAACCACTGACTTGCAGAGCAGCTGACTGACCCACTGCTGCTTTCTAAAGTACTGATTTGCCCTTTTCTCAGCTTCTCCCAAGCTGACTGTAACTTTGCTCTTGCGCTGAGAAACAATGTTCTTTATTTAGAGTCACACTGTCTAGATTTTAGGGGGAAAGAGACCTTTAGATCAAAGTCTTTGTTGGATATTAAATTTCTTTAATGAGCCCTTTCCCTCCATGGTTTTCTGCTTTGGCATTGGATTTGACTCAAATTTAGTACAAATGACCAATAATAACTTCGATTAAGCAGCTTATTTTCATTTATAAAGCATTCAGTAGATCTCATTTTGTTGAATTCTTATAACAGTTCTGTGAGGCTCTCAAATCAAAGGGTATTTATCTCTTTCTGCCTGAGGAAGTTGAGTTTGAGTGGTGAAGTGGTTTACAAAGGTTACACAGCTAACCAGTCCTGTGGCTGTGTCGGCAACTTCCAATCGACCACTCTTTCTACTGCACATCAGAAATAAGAAGAGGGAATGTAAAGTGATGCCGACATTGTGGGAAACAGTATGTGGTTTCTCAGAATATTAAAAACAGAGTTATATGATCCAGCAATTTTACTTCTGGGTATATACTCAAAAGAACTGAAAGTGGGGACTTGAACATATGTTTGTTTCATAGCAGCATTATTCACAATGACCAAAAGGTGGAAACAACCTAAATATCCATCTATGGATGAATGGATAAACCAAATGTGGAATTTACATATAGTGAAATATTATTCAGCTTTAAAAAGGAATGAAATTCTGATACGTGCTATAACATGGATGAACCTCGAAGACATTATGCTATTTGAAAGAAGTGAGACACAAAAGGACAAATACTCTATGCACTCATGTGAGGTACCTAGAATAATCAAACATGTGGAGACAGAAAATAGAAGCATGGTTACCCGGGGCTAGCTGATGGGAGAATGTGGAGTTCTTGCTTAGAGGGTACAGAGCGTTGGTTTGTGACGATGAAAATGTTCTGGAGACAGATGGTGGTGAGGGTGGCACAACAATGTGAATGTAGTTAATTCCACTGAACTGTACACTTAAAAATGGCTAAAATGGTCACTATTGTTATGTATATTCTACCACGTAACAAAAAAAAGCAGGGGGGGTGAGGCGGTGTAGGAAAAGCAGCAAACCTTGATTCTAGTCCTGTTTCTACCTCTGACTTTTGGGGTGACCATAGATAATCAACCTTTCTAGTCTTCAATTTCTTTATCTGTAAATCAAGGGGGATTGAATAGGTAATCTTTAGGTACCCTTCCAACTCTAACAGCCATCAGAAAACTGTGTGTCCTGAGGACAGAGCCGTATTGGGGTTCCACCTGAGTGTTGAACTCTGGTGGAAAAGCGATCTCTCAAACAAGATAGAGAAAAACTGCACATGCTTTTCAGAAATGAATGCTAGATTCGCCAGGCTTATTAAAATACAGGCCTGTAGGAAGTCTAGACAAAAGGTCTGGGTGCTTTCTGACTGACATACATACTTACATACATATATACATAAATTCAGGCACCAGGTAGAGTCTAGAGAAGCTATGAAGTTGGTGAAGCTAATTATCTCAAATTTGGTGGGTAAAAATCAATCTCGTATACAAATATAGTTTATAATTTTAAGTAAACAAAGATCGTTTTAGCAAATGTAATTTCCGATTACAAATATTTATCATCTCAAGAATACAAGTCAGTAAGTAGTCTTTCTTTGGAACCTTCACCGCAAACCTCTGTATGTTACCAGAAACCTCTTTGCCCTTTGTATCCTGAGAAACTCAACTTCACAATAACAAGTTACACAATAAGTATAAACTTTGTGGTAGCTTATATATAAATATTCATAATATCCTTCCATCTTTTTTTTAAATTTATTTTTCCATCTTTAAGAGACCTGTTTAACTTTGTTCAAATTAATTTTGTTCATATTCTCTATTGTTTAGCTGCAGAACCCTTTTTAGTATACATCTTAACATTCCACAGATGTAGTGTTCGAAATAACATCATCTAGGATTCTGCTTGATAGGAGAGTGCTGCAAGCATGGAGTGGAGGTGGTTTTCATGCCCCCGACCCCAGTCCCAATCCCCACTTGCCTTTCCAGTCCTTGCACAGCCCTGGGCCATCTTACGTGCAACACGAGAGCACCCTAGGCAGTGACGAGCCATCCAGGTGGGCTATGTCCATGTCAGGGGAGGTTTAGGCTAGGGACATAGATGGGTTCACGTGGGGATCTGTGCTGCTGCCTGGGCAGAGTGACGCGGGTGTGGGGAATCCTTTTTCTGAAATCTCTCTGTGATGTCCTGGCTTGCTAAGTATTTGCCTTGTCACATACTTTGCTTTGTGGTTTGCTTCCATAATAATTTGTAGCCAGTGTTGAATTAAGGAACAGAGGGCTTAGAATTTTGTCTCCTCACTGAAAACCAGAAAGGGGAAGGATGAACTGCGAATAGGAAAATTAATTCTTTGATCTGGATTACGAAGGGTTCAAGATATTTCAGAGAGCATGTCTGGCCGAGGCCCCTTCCTGGAATGTTGGCAATTCTTCAGTGTGCTGCCTCGAGTCCTCTGTGAGCTCTCTACACATTCACTCTTTCTCACAGATCTCCGCAACTATCCCTGTATGCTAGTGACACCTAAATCTCCATCACCAGTTCAGACTTCTCACCTGAGGCCATGGATCCATAGAACCCAAGTGCTTACTGGACCTCTCCACTTAGAGGTAGGGGCAACCAGTCAGCCTATTGTCACATGTCCAGGTTCTGATCTTAGAGGCATATTTGAACAGTAGCGTACATAGCTTCTGCCTGCATCCCTCACAAAACACTTTTCTTGTAAAAGACTCTGGGAGCAAAACCAGTATCTACCAAGGAAGTATAAACATCTGATTGAGATTGATATTTCTTATCCTTTCTGGAAAATGGTAATGGTTTTGTGTTTTAAAAGCTAACCTACTTTACTAATCATTTTAAAAAAATGAAGCAGCACAGTGATGAATTTTTTTATATTTGATGAAATGAGAGCGTAGGCTTTGAGGTCGGAAACTTGAGTTTGAATCTCAGGTCTGCCAGTTATTTTTGTGGCTTGCCTCAGTGTTGTCATCTGTAAATTGGGGAGAAAATCATCACCTCTACTGTTGGGATGTTGTGAGGATTTAATGAGTTAGCACATCAATAGGACCTGAATTGAATGGCTGGATTTAATTTCAGTAAAGTCAGTCTTGACCTGTTGCTCACAGAGATGACGTGAGAGTGTGTGTTCAAATGAAAATGGGTGTTCTGATGAGAATGTATGTTCAAATAAGAAAATGTATACAAATACTATTGGTAAACCAAAAACTACTGTGTAAGTTATTATTTTTTTGAGGAATGGGAGTCACACTGTCACATGGGTTTGGAGCTCAGTCTTTAAGACTGTGACCATGATGGTGGTGGTAGAGTAGTGGTGGCGGGGATGGCGTGTGTGTGTGTGTGTGTGTGTGTGTGTGTGTGTGTAGAAATGAAGGCTTCAAAGCACTCTTTATGGAGCCCCTGGCCAATTTTTTTAGTACTATCTGAGCCACAGCCTTTCCCTCCATTGTGACCTTACTTTTTCCTAGGGCAGTAGTTCTCAAAGCTGACTGTCCACCTGTGGAGCTCTTTAAGAAATACCCCCTAGAGGTTCTCATTCAGCAGATCTGGATGGACCCTAAGTATCTATATTTTAGTAGACCCTGGAGTGATTTTTTTATATGCAACCAGAGTTAAGAGTGGGTCATGGCACTTGGCCTCTAGGAAGAGATAAGAGCAGCTTATCTCAGGTCTGTTTTCTTTTTCCTCCACACTTGCTCTAGATACTCTCCCCCAATCCTGGGGCCATAAAAACCCTTGGTATGCTGATGACTCCCACAGCAGTACCTGTATGTGCGATGTTTTCCCTGAACTGCAGGTTCCTCTTACCTCCAACTCTCTATTCAATATTTCCCTCAGACATTTAATAAATAGGCATCTTGACTTTCCCACATAGAACTCTTTATTTTCCCCTACCAGCTGCTCCTCTCCATGTCTTCCTCATTTCAGGAAATGGTTCTCACCCAGTTTACTCAGACCAAAAATACTGAAATCAATCTTTTTTTTTTTTTTTTTTTTTTTAAAGATTTTATTGGGGAAGGGGAACAGGACTTTATTGGGGAACAGTGTGCACTTTCAGGACTTTTCTCCAAGTCAAGTTGTTGTCTTTTAATCTTAATTGTGGAGGGTTCTGTTCAGCTTCAAGTTGTTGTTCTTTCAGTCTTAGTTGTGGAGGGCACAGCTCAGCTCCAGGTCCAGTTGCCATTTGTAGTTGCAGGGGGCACAGCCCACCATCCCTTGCGGGAGTCGAACAGGCAACCTTGTGGTTGAGAGGACGCACTCCAACCAACTGAGCCATCCGGGAGCTCAGCGGCAGCTCAGCTCAAGGTGCCGTGTTCAATTTTAGTTGTAGGGGGTGCTGCCCACCATCCTTTGCGGGAGTCCAGGAATTGAACTGGCAACCTTGTGGTTGAGAGCCCACTGGGCCATGTGGGAATCGAACCGGTAGCCTTCGGCGTTAGGAGCACGGAGCTCTAACCGCCTGAGCCACCGGGCCGGCCCCTGAAATCAATCTTGACTTTTCTTTTTTCATACCCTCCTTGCAATCTATCTGCCAGTCCTGAAACCTCTGCCATCCTAACATATCCAGAATCTGACTATTGGCATTATCTTACTACCACCGGGCATCATCTTATTTATTGCCCTGTTTCTGCCCTTGTCCCCTCTACTGTTTGTCGTCTACGTAGCGACCAGTCAGCTTTATAAAACCTGAATCAGATTATGGCTCTGCCTGCTCGGAACCCTCTGATGAGTCCTCATCACACTTGAAATAAAGTCCCAGATCCTTTCTAGGGACGATGTAATCTGGACCCTGGCTATTTCTCTCTGCCCACCCATCGGCCCCAGCGTCTCTGGCCTCCTCGTTGCCCCCTCAAGGCCTTTATACGCAGTGCTCGCTTTGCTGGCTATTCTGCAGATAGTCGCATGGTTTATTCTCACATAATCAGGCCTCTAACAGAGGTCACCCCCTTTCTGTTCTAAGAGTGTCCTGGTCCTTTTCACTCTCCATTCCTTACCCTGCTCTATTTGATTCATGGCGCTCATCCCTATTTGACATTTTATCCATATCTACTGGTTTATTATCTGAACCCGCCCACCGAGGGCAGGGACTTTTTCCATTTTGTTCATTTCTGCATCCCAGTGCTTAGAAAAGGGCCTGGAAAAATAGTAGACTTTCAATAAACATTTCTTTGACTGAGTGAATAAACACTCACCATTCGTCCCAACCGAAATGCCAAACCCATTTTTACTTTGCTTTGTCCCTTTCAGTCATCACCCAAGTCTTTGTCCCTGCCTTTGACAAGACCCCAAGCTTTTCTACAAGGCAGGGATTTCTCAACAAAAAGATAAATATTGGAGACCCCAAAGGAAAAGGCTATCTGCTGAGAATCATACCTTTTCACTGAACTAATGCCCTGAATCCTGGCAACAATCCTCTGAGGTGATGTTGTGTTTTCATTTTACATACAAGGAAACCCAGGCTTCAAGATCACACCGTTATAGCGAAATTTGAACCCAGGTATCCTGACTCATAGTCCCAAACGGGGAAAATGAATTCTCTGTTGGCAACACTGGGGTGTAGTTCATGGGTATGTAGGATAGGAAATTGTCTCCTCTTTGTTTTTCTATAAAGGAGACTTTTCAGGATTCCTGGGAGAGTGTGGGAGATCTCTACTTGGTCTACTAACACGTATCCCTTTTCTAGTCTCTACTTAACTGAAAGAGTTGCTGCCTGGAAGTGTCTGGGGAGCTTTCATTAGGTTAAGTGGTAAGTGCTTTAGAGGGTAGTCGGGATTGCTTTGCTTTCATTTTAGTCATTGGGTCAATATTAGGCCACACGAGGCTAATATATTTTGTTTGAGAGAGCAAATCAGGGACTGTTTGCTTGATTTGAGTTGTTTGGAAAAGTCTTTCAATTACACTCAATTCAGTTCCTAGAACAATGGTATATAACTGGTGTTATTTTTAATATTTAACCTCTCACCATAGTCGACCAGATGAAGTTGGACAGACGATCCCACAACTAGAAAAACCAGAATATCTTTTCAGTGTACAACGTGCTTTTGCAAAAATATTCTCGCACCAACTTCCTGAATCGTAAGGAATTTAAACACCGAGGACAGTGGTGTGTGTGAGGGAAGTGTCTAAAAAATGAGATTATAGAAGTTTTAATATTTGAGTGAACAGTGCACAGAAGAATTAATTGCCCATTTAATTGACTTTTATAGGAATCCTGTGATAAAACTAAATGCAGACTGGGGGGATTGTACTTCTTAAAGTGCTAATTAGGATTCTTCTGTGTGTGTGTGTGTGTGTGTGTGTGAATGTGGTGACTTATGCAGGAAAATAAGAGAAAACTGACAAATACATAGAACACCTAATTTGAAGTCAAATAGACTTTTTGGAGAAACTAATGATTTTTTCATGCTAAGAGACTTGGGCTCTTGGGCTAAATATTTAATTTATTTAAGAGCTAGTTTTTCTCATCTATAAAATGGGATTACTTACCGCACAGGGTGATTGTCATGTCTAATACAAAGAAGATATTCTTTATAAAATGTATTCTTGTATTTTCAAAATATATTCATTTCTAAGGTATCTTGGGATACCTTATTTTGGTCTCTGTATTTTGACCAACTTATTTCTGCAAGAACAGAACACTGCAGCCTTGCCTCCTTTTCTCTAAACCCTAGGTTTAGCCTAAGGGTTGATGGCTAGCATATACGCAGAATGAAAAGCTTCTTTAGTATCTGAATATAAACCCAAAATAACAATGAAACCCTGCAACTTCTCAACTTCTTAAATTACACTTTTTCCCCTATTACACAAGTATTTCATGTTTATTGTGAAGAAGAAAATGGCTACATCACCCATATGACGTAGAGATTATCACTATAAATTCTTCAGATCTTATAAAATATTCACATCATAGACTGTGTAATCTTGTCATTGGCTATTATTACCCATGTATCATAGCTTAATCTTGCAAGTTCAGGCAAGGTAAGTGGCCTCATGGCTGACAGCCAGGCATGGATGCTAAATAAAGCCAAAAAATAGTGTTTAAGAGCAAAGAAACACACAGAATTGCATTTCAGCCAGCGTTGGCTATGGATTGCCCTAGATAGGAAACAAGAGATAGGTTCTTTTGTTACTGAAATGAAGCCAGAAAATTCTATTCACACAGAGAACGTTGTAATAGGACATCTCTTCATGATGAGATTATTGCTATCTAAGGGGAAAGGAGTAACATATAATCATAGGCAACTGTTCCTTTTGAATTCTTGTACTCCTCTTAAGTACTTTTATTGGATTGCTTTAAGATAGAAGGTATTCTTAGTTCTTAGGTCAAGTTCTGTGCTGGAACCAGATACACTGCCCTCCCACCCCCCACGCCTGCCACCTTTTATCCTTTCTAATCTCTAAAAGTTGAATTATTTCTCAAACTCCATCTGCTTCTATATATAAGGTCTCCTGCATTCTGGAACAGAATGACAAACTTGGCTTTACCTACTCATGTTGTATTTCTTTATTAAAAATATAGAGAATTTGAAAATGTTAGTGGTGGAAGATTTTAGAGATCTAGTCCAATTCATAAATCATAATTAATGTTAGTTTTTCTTATAAACTGTGGCTTAATATACTTAAATGATTTGCCTGAGTTTTAGAGTAGTTTTGTCCATAAACCAAGTCTACTGATTTCGAAATTCAAGAGCGCTCTACTCTCTCCTAGAGGTTAGCTGCAAAATGAAATATATCCACAAGCAGCCTATCATAATGACGAAGAACAGATGTTGGTATCTTTTAGAAGTGGTTGGGATAGTGCTTCTGCCATTTCTTGTAGGACTGAGTGAGAAATCTACTGAGCCTGTTTCTTTATCTTCAAACAAAATATTCAGGTTCTAGGAACATGTTTGATGCCTAATATTATTTTGCATATACAAATAAACATTTTCTCATAGGGATACAAGATCACCCTTCAAATAAATAGGACCAATTTTCACGTGATCGGACACTAAAAATATTCTAGTAATTTTTACAGATGTACATTCGGGGAAAATTACTATTTGCCAACTTTATTTTCAATGGTTATAGCACATCTGCTGAAGACCTTCAAAAGCAAATTGTGAAGACAAGGAGTGATTATCATATGGGCTATTTCCTACGCAGTGACTTCAGAATCTGGTAGAGTAACTACCCACATTCTACCTTATCTCACATGTTTAATTAATAAATCCCAGACAAGGGCCAAATTTCAAGAATTGCCTTTATGAGTATTTATTCCTCAAACTTTTCTGGAGTTAGTTTATTTATTTAAAAGTTCAGTTCAAAAAATAAATAAATAAATAAAAATTCAGTTCAAGGAATGCCACTTTCTCTTTCACCAGCAAATATTCCCAAGACTGTAAACTAAGGTTACAAAGATTCATACCAATAATTCAATTAATTACACAGGACAAAGTATTATACAATTAATGTTAACATCTTTCTTAGTTCAGTATGTCTTGTGTCATGAAAGTCATATTAAGTCAACAAATATGATTAGAATATATCCAATGGCTGACAGTCACTTTGAATGGTGAAAATGGAGCTTTTAAACTTAAGCTGCTGTTTTCATTCTGATAAATTATGTGAGGCACTTGAATGATTAAACAAACAAAACTTAGACTAATGAATCCAAAGCTTTCTTAGAAAACCGCTGTCTTCTGTGGGTACATTATTAACAGATTCTGAAGAAAAATAGCGCCAGAAGAGAAAAAGAGTATTTACCTTTGGCAAGTTGATGCATGTTGCAAACACCAGAATAAAAAGGGTACACACAAAAAGATACAAAGTACAGATTTTATTAGACTTCCTAAGCTTAGAGGAACAACAACATAGATATACACAAACCTGCTATTGGGTTCTTATAAAACCTTTAAAAGTTGACAAAAATTCAATATAATAAAGTATGTAAAGCTATCAAAGAAAGTACTGTGTTAGAAAAGGTCATAACCTCAAGTATTCAAGAAGGGTAAGAAATGTGCAGTTCTACTATATAAGACATAAGTAGTCAAAAAGTAAGAATTAAAATATCTCTGAAAGAATATTCTCAAATGATATTTAAAAACATACAGCTTAATACTCCAAAAGTATCTGAAGTGAAGGCAGACTTTAGAAACTATGTAAACAAGCCTGAAGTCCGGAAGACAGTTCATAAATTCCTATCTTCAGTGTTCATATTTAACAATGTTAAGAGTGTGCAAAGGCCCTCCAAATACTGAGAATACTTATTGTACATAAACATAACATGGGTTCACGCATTTCAGGCTATGTCAAGAAATACAGTTTACTATGGTCACCGATTAGTTCACTGATACAAGATTATGATGTTAGAATATCTTCAGATTTGGGTGAATACAAAATTCCATAAATTCTGGAAGAAACAGAATACAAGCCTCACTTATTTAATTCTATATAGTTCATTAAAGGAAAATGAATGAGAAGAATTGAAGCATAAATTAACACTGAATTTCCAAAACAAAAATTGCACTTAATCATTTGGCTTTAAAAGGAATCAAAATCCAAAGGTCATTAGATCCAGTCTACTGTTTTATTGAAAGAAATATTATATACACATAGTAACATGTATAGTGTTTTGATTTATACAAACAGAAAACATTGTGCCAAAAGGAAAACAATGAGAGAGAAAACATAAGATTTAAAAGGCAAAAATAATAGAACCCGTGGGATGAACCACCTCTGTAATGTAGTACAGAACTAATCCCCGGACTGATTTCTGCAGAATGAGCTCATAGTCCTATTTTAAAGGCTAACCCACCGACCCATTTTTTCTGGTGTAACAAGGCTTGGAGGAATGTGTTTTGGGCTCCTTTCACATGTAGAGTCCCTGATTAGTCTGCAGTTATTTCAAACAGGGCCTAAACCTATTGAAATGCCAGTATTACCAAAAGTATACATTCTTCATTGTATATCATAACCTTTGGATTTGGGGTCTTTTCATGCCTTTTCACAAATCCTTTCCTCAAAATGAAACAAAAACATGTACGTGGCCATAGCAGTGTTAATAGCTTTGGTGTTAGGTCATGTGATGAATCAACTGGAAAGAATATTTAAAAAATCAAGAGCAGCAGGGAATGCAAAGAAACTTACTGAAAACTTAATTTTGCAAAATATTTGTAAAGATGTGAGCAGTCGTGGCCTATTTCCACTCTATCATCCTAGCTTGTTTTCATCAGCCATAGCAGATTCTAAAATGTCGCCTACAATGAGTCTAACAAGGGATGGTATGTCTACAAATGATGCTAAGGTTCTTTACAGATCTGAACCTCGAAAAGCAAGCTCAAAGCAATGTGATGGCTTCAGTAACAGATTAAAAGAAAAAGGCAGTCTCCAGAAACAAGAATTTAAAATCACGTAGCAATGGAGCCCTGCAAGGAGCAAACACCAATATCTTTCAGAAACTATGAACGATTGGTTAAATGAGATGGACACAACACTGTTGAGTAGAAAGTCTTTGAGAAAAACAAAAACAGAAATCATTAATTTGGGGAGAATGTTTTTTGGTGGCTAAATTGTTTAACCTAAAAATAGAGATCAGATAATAAAAGTTACAAGTACTGTTCTCCTCACTGGCAGTTAATAATAACCATATTATATATCACATTTCTGTTGTAATAAATTACTATAATGTCAACGTCTAGTAAGACTTTATCTTGTTATCTAGAGTCATCCCTCTAATTTTAGAAGCATTAACTAACCAATTCTTGTTAAAAATGTAGACACACATACAAAAAAAGTGAGTCTTCGTGAACATATGATGTCTAATAAGCCTCAGGTTATCTTCAGTCTTCACACTCTTGACGTTCCAGGAATGATGCGCGAGTTTAGGTTGGTTCTAGGATAGGCCCAGGGGCCTGGTTTGATCTGGGATCCCTGGGACCATACCTAGAACAAACCCAAACAAAACCAAACTCCTTGGGAGTGCTTTCAGTTCAGGTAGACTTCTGGACTTTTCACTCATATGGACCTCCACGGCTGTACCAGGACCATACGCCAGTCTTTAAAGAATGGGAGTAACATTTCTGGAGCTCTCTGTACATTGCCAGATACTAGTCCTGTGCCTGAGTAAACATTATTTAAGTCATAGTATGAACAGAAGGTACTACATGTTGGTGTGATAAGTACAGAAAATACTTTGATTTAAAAATGGAGTTAATTTAAGAATTTACTTGGGAGACAAAAAAAGAATATGTAATTTATTAGAATATTATAACAATAAACTTATAAAAGACATGTTTTAGTTTTAGGAAAAAAACTGTTCAATGATAAACTCATTTATAGGTACCCAACCTTTAGGAAATTAAATACTACAAAAGTGAAAAATCTCAAGTAAAAAATACTAAAATTATCCCTTATTTTGAAAAACTCTTAAGATATAACTATGAGCGGAAATACATATTTCTACAATAGTGCATGGAATATACCCACTTTTAAAGTGTATTCAGAAGTATACACAACTTAAATACTGTTCTATTGCAATAACATGTTTGATATGTGCCAAGTGAAATTCAGTAAACAGGTATGAAACAAAGTAATTTAATTGCTGACAGTTAAAATACAGATAAAAATACCATACGCGTTTTAATTTACTACACATTTTAGGAGAGCCATAAAATCAACTCCTTATTCATGTCCTGCTTTTGTAGAAGTGAATCCTGGAATCAGTTGGTCCTCTTTTGGGTTTGTAGCAATTACAATGAGTAGAATCACTTTCCTCCTACAACTACACTTAAAGAGAAGTTTTCTCCTTGTATCACCAGCCCAAGTTTGGCATCATGACTATCTTTTCTGTAATGGCAGTCTCGACTCAAGAAACTTGTTTTGATTATCTATTTTTTAATGAATATTGTATCATAATGCCCTTCCAGTAGCACGAATGACCAAAAGCTGGTTATGATGCACGGTCATAAAAGAAGTAGACTGATTTTCCAATTACCCTGTTTATGACGGAGGGATGAATCAACATATGGTGACTAAAACACAGTCAGCTTGTTGGGAAAACTAAGTTGTTAAATGCTAGGATATCCCCTTGTAGACAGATTTGGATTTTACTTACAAACATTATAACATGCAAATTTCATATTTATTTTTCATTCAAGAGAGAAAAATCATCATGCTTGATTACTTAACACATAATCTAAACATGCAAAATATAGAATGACAGCAGGAATTTAGTCCTTCAAATATCTGTCAGTATCATTAGATCTAACACTGATAACGTCTGGCAAGCTTTTAACATACAATTAATTAAATAAAAATAAAGATATTGTTTTAAAAACTTTCAGAGTAAATTATTTGTGGTTAAATTAATTGCCTAGAGTCTAAAACCTTATTACTTTCCAGTTCTCTTGTGATATCAATAATAAAAATTTTCTTATTTTCCAGGTCTCAACCTACTTCATGCTTTAAAACTGAAGATACATTTCTCTAAAAACAAAACCAGAACAACAAAAAACCAGCTCACCTAAGAAATTCTTAGCAGCATGTGGTATCCAATTCAAATAGTAAGTACTATAGAAAATGCTCATTGAGTGGACTGGTTTTAATTGGAGCCAAAAAATTAGAGGATAGAAATATAGAGAAGGTTAAGTATGAAAAAATGGTTCCTTTTGTACAATAACTGCTCTTCTATTTTGAGAACAGGTATCTATTCTAGTAATTTCACTTTCAAGATAGCAATGAAACAGGTACTGAAGTAATGTCACAAAATCCATGCACTTAAGTATAATCCAATTTTGGGGTGTTCACTAAGTCAATTTTACTCTTACTTTATACATTAGTCTAGCTGTGTTAGTCACCTTGTCTCTAAAAACCAAAACAGACTAAGGAGCATTATGAAGACAGAGAAAGGCTATTGCTACAGGCACACTTAGGCAAGCAATAATATAAATCAAAGGAATTGGAACTATTAGAAAACAAAAACAAAAAATGCATTGCAGAATGGAGCCATTTAGTAACGGGGCATATAGCTCTCAATGCCTAATTATTCTATCATAGTATAACGATTGTAAATAACCATTTTGACATCAAAAGTTTAAAATGTATTTCGTATTTTGTTTAAAACAGCAATGCACATTAAGTTTTTAAAATATCTGCTTCAGAAATTATTCCAAAAAATTTTAATGCTGAAAGAGACTTAAGCTCTATAGAAAAATGGGATATTTAGAATGACTCATTCCCCAAATATTCAGTCTACCAATTCTTACTAAATTAACCATGCATGTTTAGTCTCAAACCAATAGTTCTAGAATATAAATCTTGGTGAACAGAGTTGATGTCACATTTATAGTGCTCTAACTTCTTAAGTCTGTATACTCTACTAGGAAAAATTAAGAAGTAAAAATTAGTTTTCCTAAACTATACACAATGATTAAACAAAGATGATAATCAAATTTTCTTTTATAGCTGAATTCATTAAAGGAGAATCCTAGAAACATCAATATATAAAAACTGAATTAATACTTCAAATATATGACAATCACCTATTCCACCAAGTGTTTTCTTTGGCAATTTATTAGTAAAGAGGCAAAGCAAAAGTATTCTAAGTAGCCAAACAGATACCACAACGTCCATGCACTTCACTGACGGAAAACCCCCTTGGCCTTCTTTTCAGTCTACTTACTCTTATTTTAGACACAATTCTAGCAAGCTTGGCAATCTGGTTTCTCAGTCCACAGCAGATTAGAAGCAGCAAATTAGGGGCCTAGTGCAGGAGGCAGGCATACAAGACAGCAACAAAAAGTGACAGCTGATTACAAGGGAAGACAGAGAAACTGTGAAGAACCGACATAACTCAAAAAGCATAGCAATGCAGTATCACATAGTAAAGGGGCATTATTACATATCTCAGTAGCCCCTGAGGGTGAATTTCTGATTATCACCCTATGATAGAAACTGATGTTCTTCAAGATAACAAAGAAAAAGTTAAAATTATATTCTAAACACTCTAGAAAAAGTGGAGAAGTAGAAAGTACATTTTAGAAAATTTCCTGTTATACTGTTAAAAAATTTAATGCTTAAATGGATTTGTCTCAGTTACCTGAAAAATTAACTTATGCAAGTTAGTCACTCATCAAGTACAGATAAATGAATTGCTACTTAGGGCATTTTTCCATATGTTCTCTTCTAAAATGTCTGTAGTTTCATTTTCTAATATAAGGGTGACTTGCAGAGATATATTCTTATAAATATAATTGAAAGAATAAACCAATCTTCATGCTTTGTCTGGTTGTCATTCATGGCATGATACCTACTTTAGTTCAAATAAAAGTTTACTTAGCTGAGTCATACCACAGTCTTATGGTATTTAGTTGTCTCCTTTTGTTTAAGTATAGAAATAATATACTATGATTAAACCAAATCAACTGAATGTTTCTTCCCACATGATTTCTAATAATTTTTTCAAAGTATTTCATATTTTACATTACTGATGGTGTGTAAGTAAAAGTCTGTTACCAGAGTGAAATGACCTCCAGGGTCCCTACTGTTTAACACTCCATTGATTTATAATTTTGTGAAATGTGTCAGAACTTGATTCTTTTTATGCTTTAACATTAAAAGCTTTACGCCTTTTATTATGTGAATCAGACTATTACTTTTTTTTAAGAAATTGAGTTTTTAATATTTGACCTATTTTACGAACATATTTATAACCAGATCTTGTTTTTCAGCTTCAAATGTTTTATTTTAAAGTACTTCTAAGAAGTCAGAAATCTCAAATATCATTTAGTAATCTGGAGAATTTGGATTTGCTGGAAAAATTCCCCGTGAAGTTATTACGTCAGCTGCACCCATAGTTTTCAAAGGATGGAACTGGGATTTAAACTAGTGCCTATCCTTCTGTATTAGACCATTCAGCCCATATTCTTAAATTTCCTGTGGTGGCCTGTTAGCTCAGTTGCTTAGAGCGTGGTGCTGATAGCACCAAGGTTGCTGGTTTATTCCCCACATGGGCCAGTGAGCTGTGCTCTCCTTTAAAAGAAAAAAAGCAAAGCCATATTCTTAAATTTCCTTAGTAATTTGCCTTAAATGTTTCTCCTGACTTGCTTGTCTCCAATAACTTCAGAAATCAAACGAATCAATGCCTCAGTTCCTAATAAAATATCTTTAGATGCTGTTAAGTACAATTAGATTTAATAAGGACTTAACGTATGAAGTCAGATAATAGAGACACTTGTGAAAACAAGCAGAGGACTGCAAATCAAAGACCAGCAAGAGTCTGGCACTAGATAGGCCAGATGGTATGTAGAGTTTTTAATGAAAGCTGAAAAAAAAAATGGATTTAAGATATGATAACTGTCACCAGATCATTTATTGCTATGACTTTCTTAACTGTAGGCAAAGGGTAAAAACCCTGTCTTCAAGACTAACCTAAATAAATAGCCTCTTCCATGCATTCTTACATTAAGTACTAGGTTTAAAACAACTATGGAAATGTTCATATTAAAAACCTGTCAGGATATTACTCCTAACAGTAATTATCCTGTCAAAATACCATTGTAAAATTTGGAAAGCAGTTACAAGATTTCCCCACAAAATATTTTTCCCAGAGAGCTTCTTTTGGATGTGGGATGGCAGATATTAAAACTAGTCAAAAGCCTGATAAGGCAAAGAGAAATATTCTTAGAAAAGTAACAAACAAGAATACCTACTTATGTTACATTGGCCTATATGTTTTATTTTCTAAGGTATTCATGGCAAGAAGCATAAAGTCCTAGACAGACGTCCTTAGATTTTACTGGGTATAAACATCACCAAGGTCTCAATCCAAAATGACCAATTAAGAATGATTGGGAGATGGCTCTAAATATGCATTTAAAAAACATAACACCTCCATTTTATTTTAAAATAAGTGCCCTATGAAAAAAACAGAGAAACACTGACTTTCAGACTATTATGAGAGAAAATTAGGAATTTTCACAGAGAAGATACTATTTTATCTTGGAAATATTTTAAAAGATGGAAGAAATTTTGAAAACCACACACACCAAAAAAACAATTAAAGTCCAAGATCCTTGTATCATGATTGCACCAAGTAGAATTTTTACTGAACTAAGTGACAACTAGTGAATAAAACAGGTCAGACTGAAAGATTAGAAATTCACCTTAGAGAGCATTGAATAAAACTGATACAATATTATGAAGATATTTTCCCCAAACTGGTGTGACAAAAATAAAATATAATACAAAAAATTAAAAATTATTAAACTAATTCTTCCTGTGTAATGTTATAGATGAAGAGAAAGATTACCAAGTTTTTCCATAATTACTTCTTTTAAGTCCAAGGAAAAAAGGAGTTGACAAACTAATTTAAAAAGAAAGTAAACTCAGAAAATCATTTAAGAACATAGTAGTCAGTTACAACACAAGATTTTTTTCCTTGAAATTTAGCTAACTATTTTAAGTGGTAAATTAGGCCCACTCTTAGGTATTGCTACTAAAAGCTTAATTACAGATAAGTTTCAGAATTTTTGGTAACTGGCGGAATCACTTATAGTGCGTACAAAGGATCACTATTTATATAAAGCAGAAACAAGTTTTTCCTCGGAATAATAAATAAACTTCTTTTGATTACTGAAAAAAAACCACCCCTTTGGTATACAAAAATTTACTCACTTGAAGTACTAAGTTATAGGAATTCCAATGTTGTTGTTAACTCTCAAGATGATCTAGATTTATCACGTCATTTTCTTTCTAGGGCACCAGCATAAATTGAGTTATTTATTCCTACATTTTCCCCAAATAACATCTATAAACTATGTCAGTGCATAGGAGGTATAGGTTTCAGAAAACAACATACTCCTAAAAATATCACTCCTTGAAAATGTAATCACAACATAAAACGAAACAGATAAAACTGGACAATTTGGAAAGCAACCTCTTTCAAGAGGTAGTTTGTAAATGAAATATTAAGGAGACAAGGATGCTTTCCAGGAAGCTGACAGGATGTTTCCAGAGTCTTATTCAGGTGGAGACGGGATAGCCTCAGGCTAGAAATCAGCAGGTGGTGACCTGTTTGTGTTAATGGCACCCATTATCTCTTAGGCAAACTGATAAAAAGAACTTTCTGCAAAGTTGGAGATGAGGCATTGGACCACAGGGATCCCACTTCATCTCTTTTAGTTGCAACAAGAACAGAAAAAGATAAACACAAAAAATTAAAAGGGTAATTCTTAAAATGGTATAATGTTCTTTAAAAGATTAGGAAATCTTAAAATTAACTACTAAATAAACATATGAACAAGGAAACATAAGAAACGTGTCATAACCCAAGTACTTTTGAAACTACTTTTTAGTACCAAACCCCAGTACACGTTAATTGCACAAACTCATTTTTTTATTCAGAACCTGTGTCTTTGTTTTAAGACTTGATATAAACAAAAATAAAATACAAACAACTTGTTATTAACATAATAGTTGCAGTTATTAACTGCGAGAATACAGTAGAAAGGAGTCATATTAAATGTTAATGTTCTTGCAACAGAATTATCCCAGTCATTTTATGGCAGCAAATTCTGGCAAGAAATGATTAATTCATTTGTTATTAAAAGTACTTAAAGAATTTCCAAGATCGATCAATTGTGCTGCAAATAAAACAGCAATTTATTCAAGAGCCCTTACCTTTCACTTATTTTCCTAAAAGATCTGCCATACAGGTTAACTACTATTTCAGATCAGTTGTTCAAACCAGGGTTCTTCCTGTAAATTCACATCTTAACTTTATATAGAGTAAACTCACACTCATTTTCCCTTTCCAGTGGAATATCTAGTCTTGAAGCTAAAACACTGTCATAAAAGAACAATTTAAAATCCTTCATGTAAATCTTGGTTCTTACTTTTCTTCTAGCTCATCTTTATTTTCTTGTATGAGGTGTTCATCCTCCTCATCACCGAAAGTCTGTTCCTGCATAGTGGTAAAGGAGAGAGATCTAGCAGCCACTTCAGCAGCGAGGCCAGCAGTGAAGGTAAAATCTGGTGACAGCTGCAGCCGCGCCAGCCTCTGCCTAATGAAGGGCTGCGGTGTGTCCCTGGGAGCTGGATGGGCAGCAGCCAGGCCACCAACACCTGCCTGCTGAGAGTCATCCTCACTGTCACATGGGTGACACACGCTTTCTTCAGCTCCTTGCAGGTAGACTTCATTTGCAGAATTGTCGTTCTTTTTACCATCTAGAGGGTTTTCACATAAATACTCAGTCCTACTACTTATTTCATTGTCAGCTGTGGAGAGTTTACTATTTTCTTCTTCAGTATCATTTTTACCAACTTGCCCCGTATCTGAATCCATTGATGGTTCTGAATTACTTATGGGTTCCACTGGGTCTACAGGAGACAAGGATTTCAACACAGCTTCAAAGGAAAAAAAAAGAAAGAAAAATAATAACTAAGGACGATGATTTAAACTTTAAACTCCCAGTTTTTTTTCTTATAAAGAATAAATAAAGGCTAAATAAAACTTTCTAGCAAAATCAATGTAAATCCAGAGAACTTTGTAAGAGATAAAATGCCTAAGAAATGAAATGAGATGGGGTTTTAATGAAGATTTAAAAACACCTCACATATTCTGTCCTTCAAAATATTATAGCAGTGGTTCTCCAAGTGTGACCCCTAGCATCACCTAGGAATTTGGCAGAAATGAACATTCTCAGGGCCCAACCCCAGACCTACTGAGTCAGAAACTGGGAGTGGGGACCAGTTATGTTTTACAAGCCTTCCACTTTGTTCTGATGTATACTAAGTTTTGAGGACCACTGCATTAAAGAATAAGCAGCATGGTTTTCACGGATAATGTGTCAGATAAAAGGCCTAAAAGTAATTCAGATAATCCTATTTTCGACACATATATTTGTAAGTAAAACAGCATAGAAAACAAAGGCAACATACAATTCAACCTACTTGCCAAACACCTAACAAGACCCCGATGAAAGTAAAGCCATTAACTTCTACACATTTTGTAATGTCACAGGAAAACATAAAATGAAACAAAATCTGCATTCAAGATCAACTACTGTACAAAGCATAATACATAAATATAACACATATCCATACGGCAGAAGTTGTCCTCTCAAGGAAAATGAAGTTTTATTTAGCCCCTCTTGATGTTAGTAGGCAGTGGGTTGCTTGCTAGGCAGTCTCTCCTCCCAGTATGAGGGGTTAGTACAATACAATACATTATGAAGCATGGCGGAAGAAAAAAAAGTGCGTCTTGAAGATCTGGCGTTTATTAAAAAATAATTTTGTAAAACATGTCCATTTTCAAGAAACAGATCCCTATGCTGCAGTATCTCCACTAGAGAAGCAGCAACAACAGAAAAAAAAATGGCCACAGCAGGTTCCAGTGTAGAATTTCCCTCTCTAATTCCATTCGGACTTTACCCCTGTAGGCAGAGATGAAAACAACTCTGGAAGATGTACTGAACATTTTCATGGGAAAAGCATTTCACGGTATCAGCAGCTCTTTACTTATTTTCACAAACTAAATCAGCATTACTGCTCTTTCAAATGCAAACTATCAAAAGCACATACCTGAAAAAGAGACACATTTCTCTCTTCGTTCTATCTTTGCCCATACTGTCAATAGGGTAATTTTAAAACTACATGAAGAAATACTAAATAATAAAGGATACAAGTTTATATACAATGCTATTTTCAGTCTTCATGTGCAGTTTTAATCTATAAATCAGCTAGTTCGTAAAGAACGTAACATATTAGAAGTTGACTGATATTCATGATTATTGCTAATGAAATGGGAGATCCAGTCTGTGTAATGTGACACACAATCTGACAAGTTTGTTAACACTGTACTTAGAATATAAGGAATGTAGGGATTATTGTTTCTTGATCTACATGCTAGGGATACAGCAGTAAACTTGTTGAATGAATAATTTGCTGAATGAATATTGTGGAGGATAATAAAGCCCTTATTTAAGGAGACTAATTTAATTACAGAGATTAAAAAGTCAAATGCATAGAAAAATAATAGTGCCTAAAACATAGCACTCTTAATCTCTGATTTATGTAGGCCTAATAGATAAACAAGCAAGTCACAGGAACTCTGTTTTTACTACTGTTTCTAGGAAGTTCCTAACCTATTATACACTTCGCTGCTCAAGACTTCCCTTCATTTCACTACAGTGTCCCTCTGGTGTGAGGGTCTGTGTGGTAGGAAGGCTGGCAGGGCTCGAGTTGTCAGAGGAGGATTCAGAGAGAGAGACTGGCAGAGAGGACAGCTTGGTGGAAAAGACAGAATTCTTGGTAAAGGAATCAGCATGAATGTTTTTCATGAATAACAACCGCAAGTTTTTGGAACTATAGTCTAAATGGATAAATGTAACTAGAGGAAGGTATCTATATCAGAAATTGTGGGAAATACAAAACTGATGGACTCATATGATGGAAAGGCTGGACTTGAAACCAGGAAAAGGAGTTTAGATTTAATACAATAAAAAAGGGGCCACCACTATAGGTTTTTAGGATATAGAACCATTATCAATATGCTGTACGAGAAAAATCTGGAAGGCGTATGCAAGGATAGAAGCTATCTTAGAAGCCTAGAAGCTATCTTCTAAGGATAACTTAGAAGAAAAAGGTATTGAAAATGGAAGTCAGCTAAGAGGCTACTATAATACATGAGCATAATCTAATGAGGACTTGGGCTCTAAAGGACGTCAGTGGGAAGAAACGGGAACAATAAAATCAAGAAATGTACATCTAGACAAGGGAGAATGGTAGGGCTCCTAAGAGAAGAAAAGAGAAATCCTAAGGAACTTTCCAGAAGTATAGGTAATGTATAAATTCTAGTGAAAAAGAGAAAAGGAAAAGAAGGCAGTGGTTTTGAGGCTCCATATAGATACTCTAAAATGGAAGGGAAGTCCCACTCTACCTTCTTAGAAATCTGTAAGAATTAATTCCTCAACTAGGAATTAACTAGTTTGTTATTGTCAAGTACTAAGCTTCCCCTCCTCCCATGAAGTTCAAAGAAGGGTGGGAAACATAAAGGAGGTGCAGGATAGTCTTCAGTATTACCCATCATCCCCCTTGGTCCAAATCCAGTATGGTGACAGTGCACTGAAGCACCTTCTGTGCTCCCATCTACTAAAGCGCTCCAATCAATTAAGTAACCTTAATGATGCAGCGAAGCAGCCTACCTCTTAATTCGTTTGTTTCAGTAGTGAACACAGTCATTAACTGTGTTTCACTGAGGTGTACTTATAATATCAACAAAAAGAGAACAGAGTTTAGAATCTTAAATTCATTAAATTTGAAAACAATCTGATTTATTCAACTCACTGCCCATTCTAAACCAAATTTAGTAAAAAAACAAATAACTGATGAAACGTGTGATTTCATATTCCCAGTTTGATTATATACCTACTCTTATTGATCAAATTTATTTTGTGTCTAGAACGAAAAGTGCTATACTTACCGATGGATCCCTAAAATTATAGCCATAAGAAACCTATACTAAAATAAGATTCTCAAGAAAACAGAATCCTACATTGAAATAACCTTTTACTCTGAAGTCAGTGCTTACCATGGTCACTAAATAGAAGTTGCTTCCACTTTTGCCTCTCTGCCTCCGATGCTTTGAATCCTAGCACAGATTTTAATTCTTGGAGTACCCGCTTGGACTCTTCATGCTCACGCTTCTCTCTCTCTCTGTCCTCTTGAGACAAGTAATAAAAATCATCCTTTCTGAAATCACTGTCCATATCTATATCATCTACATAAGCTTCTAATTCCTAAAAATGAATAAAAGAAAAAGCACTTTACTTCGAGCAATTTCCTAGTAGTATTATTCATTGACTTGCACCTACCCATCACCAAGATTTAAAAAGCAGGGCTGTTGGCACAGGTCATTGAAGCACAGTTGGGCAAACAAAGCAAATATATACATAAATCGAAATCTTAAAAAATCTTCACAGTTGATACTAAAAAGGGTTTTGGATAAGAAAGTTTAATAACATCAATCATTACTTTCCTACTGGGATACCATTCTGTAAAATAGTCAAGATTACAGTTATTCACTGTCAAAACCAATCAAAATTGGCAGGGCTGGCGGTTTGGGAAGGTGGTCAGGCATGTTAGTCTTCTTGTGGTAGACATTTCTGGCTTCCCAGGAAGTCTGAACACTGTTCCGTGGATTGAGGACCACCTCATCTATGGCTCTCCCTATCACCAAGGCAGAGGGCAGGATCCTTGCTTACCCAGCCTCCCTCGTAGTTACGGTTCAGGCAAATGACTTGGGATGCTCTAATCACAGGTACCTGGATCAAATCTGATTCAGAAGTGGTGGTTCCATAGTGTAATGGTTAGCACTCTGGACTCTGAAATCTGATTCAGAAGTTTGTTATATAAGAAGCAGGCAACTTGAGGAACCCATTCTGGTAAGGATGGTGGCAGGTCAAGTTTCCAGAGGCAGAGGTTCTGAAGGTAGCATTGATGGAGCAAATGGTAATGTCTGAGCCCAGTGAATTGGCAGTTACGTTGCCACTGGAACAGTTCTTTTGAGTGATTGGAGCTCTTTACCCCAGCGTGGTTCCAGCCTGGTTATCTGGCTGTTTGAAATACTCTGTCAGCTATCTAATATTCTTTAAAAAATTTTCTTGTTTGTTAAACTAAGTAAGGTTGGTCTTCCTTTGCAATTAAAAATACTGAATAGACTATATGACCTCAAGAAAAGAAGTTTTCCTTAGGATGAACAAAATACTCTTTGTTAATATCTAATACAATCATTAAAAAATTGTTTTTGAAAGTGAGGTATAACATACATTCAGTGAAATGCACAAGATAAGTGTACAAGATTTTTACATATGTATACATGCTGGTAATCACTGGTCAGATCAAGATATAAACACATTTCCAGCATCCCAGAAGGTACGTTTCCTATGGCAATAACTTTTAATGTGTTGAATCACTTTTAAGTGTCTAATGAATGGACAATTAGATATAAATAACAGGAAAATCTGCTGGTAGATTCAATGGATTAAAAGTCAAGGCACTAAGAACTAATAATTTGATATATATTCAATACATTACCTTGTGATTTTGAAGCTCATTAGAAATATACATTCAACACTTCTTCAACAATTAACCATGTCACTTACAGAGAAAGGTAGGTAAGCTCTGTATGTGAAACTCTTCTTTAGGGGAACAAAAAGCAATTTGCACCCTTACCTGCTCCTCAGGGATTGGATCTTTGTCTGCAATGTGTAGAGTAGGCTGCAGCAAAGGTACCACAGTACAGCGTGGGTTTTCACATGCTATTTCAGGCTTGCCTTAAAAAGAAACAGGCCACACAAAAAGAAGTAAACATCTAATTAACAACCAAGATATAAAACAGTCCATCACCTCAAAACGTTTGTTTATGTTGCCTCTTTATACCCTATTCCTCCCCCCATATTCAACTCCTAGTAACCACTGATGTTTTCTGTTTCTATTAAATTTTACTCTTTTAAGAATGACATATAACGGGAATCATACAGTAAGTATGTAGTGATTAAAGTCTGGTTTTTTTCGATTAACATAGTACATTAGAGGTTTCTCCATCTTATTGATATATCAGTACTTTATTTCTTATGAAAGACAAAACTAGAGAATAAAGAGCATGAAAACTAAATGCCATGTGTGATCTGGATCTGGACATTAAAAAATATTATTGGATCAATCAGTGAAATTAGAATGGGGTCTGTGGATTAGACAGCAATATGGTATTCCTGATTTAGATGGTATACTGTAGTTATGTAGGGGAATGTCCAGGTTTTTTTTAAAAACAAGCTAACAGAAGTATTTACAGGTAATGGGATTTCATGTCTGTAGCTTACTCTCAAATGGTTCAAAATAGTACCACCAAAGGAATTTATAGACAGATACACAGAGAGAGAAGGCAAATATGATAGAATATCAACAACTGGGGAATCTGGATGAAGGGTACTTATAACTACTCTTGCGATATTCCTGTAATTTTGAAATAACAACAAAACAAAATATGGTTAACTGAAGCACTTGCTTAAAAAATTCAACATTTAAAGTTGTGTAGCCATGGCCACTATGAGTGTTTTAGTGAGAAAAGTTTGTAAATTATTTCTATCTTAATTCATACCATTATCACGTATGAGCAAACACCACATATACAGAGTAGAATTAAGAAATGGCTTATCCCCTACCCAATGATTTGGAGACAATTTTAACAATCATATTTAAGTGACTGACTAAAATTCAACATCTCAGAATATGCTAAGGGGTGGGGTGAGGGTATCTTTTAACACCCAGTGGTTTTCTGAGTGTTTCTATTTACAGAAAATGAACTCAGAAGCTCCAGACTGAAGTCATTTCAAAAAGTTTAATATGCATAAATATTTGTACCAAGTAAAAGTTTTATTTCAGATTTATCCTTTGGAGAAAAAATTACTCACTATTTACATTTGAAATATAAAGAAATCTATTGGTAACATATGAGTAATTAGCATGTTAACATTTCATTTGAAAAAAGTTAATGCTTTTACTATCTAAGGACTTAGCTTGTTTAAGACATTAAACAAAGTATTACATATCTAGCTGTAAACAAAACAATGATTAACAGAATGATAAAGCATTAATAAACATCTTTGGCAGCACTACAATTTCTATACATAAATCTGATTAACCTCATCATAAAGGTCCAAGGGATGAACATGGTAGTGGTCTATGGCACAAGTTTAAAAATTGATATATCAAACATTTACAGTGAAATTAGTAAAAACAAGTATAAAATCTGGGTCAATGAAAGCAGTATTGTGGAAAATTTCAAGATTGCCTTTTTACCCAGCAGTACAAGGCACTCTGACGTTACCATTAAGTAATGGCACTTAGACATTGTAGACCCCTAAAAACAAATATGCAATGCCACCTCTTTGTACACTATTTGATAGCAATTGTACACTATTTTGGAATGACTGAGTATTTTACTTAAAAGCAAAACTCAATTTCTGGCTCCTGAACATCAAACTCATTACTACTCTAACTGGAAAAGAGATTCTGGAAGTTCTAAAAATAAATACTACTATTAAAATCTATCCCTTCATTTAAGTTTTTAAAAAATGAGGTACATGTGCATATTTTGGCAACATGTAGAGTAAAAGTGGAACAATACAGAGATTAGCATGTTTCCTGTGCAAGGATGACATGCAAATTCATGAAGCATTTCATATTTAAAATTAATAAAAATAACAACGATACGATTCAGGAAATTTTCATATCATATTCATTTTCTATTAATAGAATAAGAGCCAAGACTATATTCAATGTCAATGTGTACATGTAAGTTCAACTTTTTCTTTAGTAAACTAAGGAATTTTGTCAAGTCAGTTTCATGAGGACAAGAAATACACCTAATAAAATCCTACAAGAGGGAACAAGCGTGTCTGATAAGAGTATACAAAAGACCGGAAGGGTGATGTGGCTGAGGCTTCGCCAGCCTCACTATGTCTGCCATTTTCAATTTTCAGAGTCTGTTGACTGTAACCTTGCTGCTTATATGTACCCGTGCTTATATCCAATCCTTGGCACCCAGCCTCCCGGACAGAAATAAAACTGGATTATGGGGTATATTTTGGAAGTGTGCCAGAATTGGTGAACGGCAGAGTCCTTATGTGGCAGTATGCTATATAGTTAGTGATGGCCTTCAGCATCCACTTCGTACAGTAGCTTGGAAAAATGCCCGAATTTAATTGCCATCAGATTTCAATAGGAAAAGGGGAATATCTTCAGAAAATGATGGAAAGAATGGTTAACTCTTTTATTTCTGAACATTGGATGAGATAAATTTCCAGCTGCTGTTCTCTGTTTTTGTTATTGGACCAATGTTCTATATAAATAATTAGGATGTAACCATTTAATAATCAAAGAGTTTGTAACAATCAATCTCAGTACTGTTACTACAATATTACATTCTGTAAATGTCATTCTGTCTTGTCAGCTGCCTGTTTTTAGTGAGGTGTCTGTAAGGCACATAGCAGAAAACAAAATTGGTAAATTATTCGAGTTCTTTTCACTGTGAATTGGAAATGATGTATCTTTATAGAATGAGACCTTATATTGGACTAGCTTTTTATTGAAAAAAAGGTTCAATTTGTGTTGGTAAGGATTGCATTCATATTTAATAATGAATGCTTTTCCTCTGGCCACACCATTTTGAGCATTAACCGGAGTACCTCTACTCTTAGCAAACTCTAGTGCATTACAGGTTTTTAAACTATTTAAAATAAGTCTATGCAGTTCTTAACAAAGAAGACAAATGAGATGTAATTTAAAAGTGATATTGAGAAAATGTTCATATTTAGCATAAAAGACTTTAGAATAGCTGACTGGTGTTGTAGCCACTGTAACCTCTCTGGTTAAGTATGTATAAATGTCATAATCATAAATTTGACCAACTAATTGTCATTCTCTAAATAAAACTGCATTCTTAGAATGAAAAGAGCAAAATAGAACAAAAAAAGTATACAAAAGAAATCTCATAGGTACCTTTCTTACCTGTATTTCTTCGTAGCAGTTTGTCCACCTGAGAAATGGCCTCTTCCCAGCAATTGTTGCTTGCTTGAACATGGGGCTGAATTAACTTTAATTTCTGTTCTAGGACTTGATAAGCTTCTGACAATAGTTCTTGGGTTTCTTTCGTACAAACAAGCTTTTCAAGTTCATCTTCAAGAATTATTACCCTGAGTAATAAAGAAAAACAGTGTTATCATGGAGGTTTCTAAAATACAAAATGGAAATTTTTTAAGTTGCAAGGCTTATTTAAGAAATAAGTTTACAAGACAAAAAAAGTTTTGGAGATGCAAGGTGGTGATGATTATACAACTACACACACACACACACACACACACACTTAATGCCACTGAATTGTATATTTAAAAATGTTAAATGGTGAATTGTTTGTTATGTATATTTTACCACAATTTGAAAAGCTTATAAACAATATCCTAAATTTATTCAACAAATATTTCTTGCATACATACTAGGCATTTTATGAATTGAAAGATAAATTTGTCTCCTACTTATAAGAAACTTATAACTGAATCAGGGAAATTATACATACAGAGGGTGCCAAAAAAAATGTATACACATTTTAAGAAAGGAAAAAACTGTATTAAAATTGTAATACTCAATATATACCGTTAACAAAAGATGAACACAAGTCATGTATAGACATTTTTTGGCACCCCTGTTATATAAATATAATACAATATCATAAAAAGTTATAACTAACATTATATTTCCAATTTACAGATGAGGAATTAGGCCCAGAGAGCTGAAGGAACTTGCCCAGAGTCATCCGGCTGGTAAGCTATAAAGTGGGTTAAACCCAGGCACAAAAGTATAAATACCAGAGAGATAAAGACAGTGTTATAAGAATTCAGAAGAGGGGGAATTTACTACCAGCAATGGGTACAGATGGAATCACTAAGAAAGAGATACTTTCGAGGTAGCACTGAAGGATGGATAAAATTTCAGCATGTAGAAAAGACGAGGAAGGTTGTTCTAGATGGAACATGGGAAAGCCAATTTATACAGTCCGGCTTGAAGGAAAAGAGCGAGAAATAAAGACAGAAAAGCAGACTGCAATCAGGTCACAGCAAACTCTTCCTACAGAATGATTTGTATAGACTTTAGTCTAAGCTGCTATGAAACCAGTGCAGATTTACCTCCCTTTAAGTGAGAAAGCAAACATATGCCTCCGAAACCATCAGGCAGTGAGCACTTTGGAGGCGGGAAGAACAGTTAAAGGGTTAATGCCCTAGTTAGGCAAGAGGGAACAGCAAAGGGGCCAAGCTAGGGATAGGAGTGAAACGCAAAACAATTTTTTAGGTAACACTTTTAAAAGTTGTGTGTGGCAGTGCTCTAGAGCAAATCAGATATAATGGTTAGTGACTGGTATACTCCCTAGTTAAGGTATTTTAAAAGGTGATGTTTAGTATATTTCATTTTGGAACAGGAAACATCCCATCATAATCCACAATCCCTGCCCAAGGCACAAAGCTCCGCTTTTTCATTTTCATGTCCATCCAGTGTAGCCCTCTCCCTTGTCTGAGCCACCTTCCCTCATTCTAATGTATTCCAATTATGCTCTGGACATTTCTTATTCTATTGCCAAAAGTTAATTCTTTAGAGATTCTGGCTTTGCCTAATAAACTGTGCCACTGGAGTCTGGTTCTCCTCTGATGATGATCGAACCTTTGCCGCCCACTCAAGTAGAGACTGCCTTACCTCCCACATTCTTGTGGGCAACAGGGCTGAGTCAGGTAAGCGTTCACCTGCTTTCTTAGAAGCAGCTACTGACCACTGGAACATCCTTGCCTTATAGTTTCTTAATTTCTTCCTTTGCCCTCACCTTTACACCAGCCTTATATACCTATGTCAGCCCTTGAACTGATGGGCAAAAACTTGTATCTTCTCAAAATGTCTTTATGATCTTAATTTCCTATCCTTGCACAACACATCCTTCTTCACTCCAATAAACTACTAGCCTTTTGATTTTACTGAGACTTCAAGTCCTTTGGACCCATTTTTTTTTTTTTAAATCTTACAAAATTGATTGTTGCCCTCTCCCTTCTACTTCTTGCCTGGCATCCAGCGTCAAGTAGATAAACTACAGTCTTATCAACTCATTAAATTCCTATGACCTACCTGATTACCAGCACAGCAAGAACCCAACCATTAGATCCAGTCCTCCACTACGAGTGTCTGTTACAGGCAAATCTCACTGGAATGACGGGACGCTAGATTTTACCGAGGCAGAGGACCAACAGTATCATGCAAAGTAGAAGATCAACAATATAAACAATGGACCTTACATTTTACTATTCAACTTGGGCCAAAAACCTTATCCTATGTTACAGAAAAAAGTCCACATCTGCTATAACTTATTTAGAAAAATAGCAATATATTATTCTTCAACTCTATATAATAATACCTCTTAGAATTTCCTGTTCCAATGCTGGCAGATGTTTCTCTTAGATTGCAGGTTGCAGTTTAAGCACCTACTTAAAGAGAGTTAGAACAAGCTCATTCTTCCTACATTTCTCCATTGCAGCTTGCAAATAGAATAAACATCTGCTTTTGTCCTATCAGCCTAGGTTTTCTGTTGAGATCAGGAAAAGTAAAACTATAAATAACTCCCCCAAATTATAGTTCTTACAAATTGTTATTTCTCTGCTACCTTCGTAGCTATAAACCATCCTTCACTCTGCATGCCTGTTTTGCTGCTTCTCTCTAGCTAGGACACAAGCCAACAACCACACTGGCACAAGAATGAAGCTTGCTAATCATGGGGGCATTTCCTTACATGGCTTCTGAACTTACTCATTCAGTAATGCTTTCAGATGGAGCTGCAAGCTGCGTACTGCTGTGTGAACGTTATTCAGTTCTCTTGACTTCTGTTGCGTTTTGGATAAACGCTGGGGTACTGACTGGTGCTGAGTTTCAAAGTACCGATAGAACTCATAGCTGCGCTTAAGCTCGTCCAAGCAGGCAGCATGAGCATGAGGCAGACCCTGAGTCACATCGGATAAAATACGGTGAGGCAGAAGTGCTGGAGTAAGTAAGGGTCCGGGAGGTGCATTCACTGTAGAAAGTAATAGGGCTAACCGTCGGAAGAACTCTGAACTCTGTGCCACCCAGAGTTGGAATAAAACCTAAAAAAAAAAAAAAAAAGAAAAAAGGACTAGATCAATGAAAAATATTGGCCAACAGAAATTTAACTTCTGGTTTACATTTTCCACTTTATCCTAAGTAATGAATAGAGCTGAGCTTGAACTAGCTCTATTAGCCACGCATTTTATATCAAATTATGTAGTCATGGCACATGGGAACTTCTGATCCCAACATAGTAGGAAATACCAGTATATGATTTAGTACAGTTCTACCCTAGCAAGGAAGTGTTGACGGAATGAGACACTCTATTAGGAGTGAATGTGGATGAATTATTTAAAAATGAACCCAGAGGAGAAGACAGTAGGAATATGGACCTATGTAAGTCCAAAGAAATGAGTTATTGATGGATCAAGAAATAGCATAAAAATCAGTTCCGGAGTGTTCATGCCTAGAGATGTCTGGCACGAGAAACTACAAAACCCATTCCTGAGATACACCCTGAATCCAGGCAGCAAAGCATTTTCCAGATACAGTCCTGTTCAAGAGGACAGTATCTTCAAGGGACTCGTGCTTTGGGGAGGTGCCCACCCCCCCGCCTTGCCTGGCCTCATCCTTGTATTTAATTAAACAAGCCCTTTTTTAACCCCCCCCCCAAAGGACAATATCTTCAAAGCAAACACACACACACACACACACACACACACACACACACACACACGAGGAAACAATCTAATATGAACAGGAGTTAGCAGACAACAAAGAAGACTGAACCAAATTAGATTCCAGTTTTTCATAACCAGGAAAATGGACATTATTTAGACTGTTTTAGTAAATGAATTTTAAAATTATGCAAATAATGAATTAAGATAATTTAATGTAAACTTATTTCACCATTGATGTACTTTTTAAAAATGAACAAGGCCAAAGACATCCTTATTTAGGAATTCTTGAATATAAACAAGCTTACCTCATAAATCTTAAATTTCGTGACTACAATGACTTTATTTATTCTTTTATTTGTTCATTCAACAAATATTTCTTGAGCACCTATGATGTGCCTGGCAGAGTTCTAGGTGCTGATAATACAGTAGTGGAAAAAACAAAACACAAAACAAAACCCCAACCTGATGGAGCTTAGATTAAGTAGAGGGGTACTAGATAATAACAAGAAAAAGACAGTTTCTTGTCTGATGGACTATGGGGAAAAGTACAGCAGAGAAGAGGAATAGTGAGTATGTGTTTATGTGGGTATGCATGGGGCCAGGGAGGATGGCGTGGCCAGGAAGTCTCTAAAAGAACTGTAATCTAAAGGAATTGAGCCAGGAGACTATCATCAGGGGAGAGCGGTCAAGGGAGCTGGAGCTTCAATTGCAAAGTTTTGTAGTAGGAGTGTATCTGCCACATCTGAGGAACAAGAAGGTCCATGTGGCTGACAGTAAGCGAGGGGGTGGGGGAGGTGTCGTAAGTGGTGAAGTCACCGAAGTACCTCTGGCTTTTCCTCTAAGAGCAGTGGGAGCCACTGAAGGGTTCTGCGCTGCAGGTGTAAGATCTGAGTTGTGCTTTACTGGGCTCATTCTGGCTGCTGTGTTGAGACGACAGGGAGGTGAGAGTAGAAGTGAAGAACAGTTAGGTTACTGTGATAACCCAGGTGGGAGTCAACGGTAGCTTGGACCACAGGGGTTAGTGGTAAGAGGTGAGCAGTGGTCAGACTGGATATATTGTGAAAGTAGTAGAACCGAGAATCTCTTGATGGATTTTTTAATGAAAGAAAAAGTGGTATCAAGGATGATTCCAGAGTTTTGGGCCACAGCCATCAAAAGAATCATGTTGGCATAGCTATTGCCACTTTAAAAAAGATGAATTTATTATTTAATCACTACCACATTACCCAATCAAACCCAAACTCAAAAATACACATTTTTGTTTGTTTGTTCTTTTGATAGAGAAGCTGCTCTAGATTAGGGGGTAACATCATTTAGGGGCAAATAGGAAACTTTGATGTACAGCATTTTTACAAATTGTGGACTTACTTTGTTTAAGCAGGAAACATATTACTTTATAATAATTTTAAAAACTAGTTAAAATTTTAAACAAAGAAAAAAGAGGAATAAGAACTCTGTCCTAAATATTTTATATATGTCTTCTCAGGATAGTCGCTCTCCTAAGTTTTCCTGAGGGAAGATATAGGAACAATAAAAATAAGTCCAAAATGTATTTTCTTTATGGGACAATGAAGATTATAAAGGAAAACAAAAGGCTCTGATTTACTTGTAAACCATCTTTCTCTACATTAAAAAAATATATTTAATTAATGTCACTCATTTGAGAGAAAATTTTCTTTTAAAATTTAACTTACAAAATCCATTTTAAAATATTTTTTCTGGGTACAATGGCAAATGTACAAGGGGACAAACCACAGTTTTTGGATATCACAGGGGTTTTCAGCAATTTAGAAACTACTGATCTCAAGGCTTCTTTCAAAGGCTGACATTCCTGGTAACAATGCAACACAATCATCAAGTCTGATTATAGATTAGTTATATGTCAAAATAAAGCAAAAAATCAAAATACTCAAGTTAGTCTGATTTGTAAAACAACATGGGTAAGCAAAGGATCCAGCTACAACCAGCAGCAGGGGTGGGGAGAAAACAGAACAAGCCTCACATTTTAGAGTGGGTCACGTAAGATGCAATTTTAAAAATCTGCTAACTTTTATTATCACTTGCTCTGTCCCAGGCATTGGACTAGCAAATATTTAATCCTTTGGAGGTAAGCATTATAATTATCCCATTTTTATAGACACAGAAACAATGATTTACTTGAGACCCCATCAGCAGTTAAGTGATGGAGCTGGAGTCAAACCTGCAAAATCTGACTCCAGGGGCTTTACTTTCTCTCTTTGCTGCCTATACTTAAGCAGAAAATAAAATTCAGGATCTAACAAGCTTTTAAAACAGTATATCAAAAGCATAAAGAAATAGGGAAATCACTGAGAAATCTTGATGAGTAAACAAAAAATAATTTTAAAGGGAAATGAAGAAATTGGACCATAATTTTCTCCAAATCCTTCTTCAAGAATAATAGCTATTACCACTTTTGGTACTCATTATACGACAAGCCCTGCTGTAGGTCTTTTGTATGTCTTCTCATTTAATCTAACACCTTGAGGGCAGGTATGGTAACCCCTTTTTACAGATGAGGTAAGTTCAAAGAATAACTTATTCAAGGTCAAATGGCTAGTCAGTGTCAGGGCTAAAAATTAAAGCCTAGTTCTGCTCAATTCCAAAGTCCCTGCTTTTTCTTCATTAAGAATCTCTCAAATTGTCCTTTGAAAATAACTTTTCCCATTACAGAGTAAAGCATGGTCATGGTATTGAATCTGGAAGTAAATGGAATTACTTATCTACACTGCTACCACCCTAAAGAGTAGCTATCAGTATCTTGGTATTTTCTTCCAGTCTTTTTTTCAAAACAGAATTGTGGCTATACTGTATATGCATTTATGTATCCTGATTGTTTCACTGCTTTTAACAGACATTTCTCCAAGTATTTATAAAATCTTCACAAGCAAGTTGTACGGTAGCTGCTACACAATGGTTCACCAAGTGGATTTACCATAATTCATCAACCATTCCTTTATTGCTGCACATTAGGCTGTGTTCTATTTTTCATTATAAACAAAGGTAATAAGCAACCCGATACATAAAGCTTTACTATATTTGGAGTCATTGCCTTAAGAAGGATTTGCAGAAGTGGAATTACTGATTCAAAGCATGTATCATTTCTAAGGTTCTTTGTAAGTTAAACTGCATTCTGCAACAACTTAGGGAACCAAGGAAACCTATAAGAAAATAATTGTAGCTTAGGCAAGAGATGATGGCAGCTAGGACCAGGATGGTAGGAAAGGTCATGGAAAAAAAGTAAATGAGTTTAAAATATATTTTGAACGTAGAACTGATACAAAAATCTGACAGACTGGATGTGAGGGGTAAAAAGAGGGTAAGATGGATGGTACCTAGGTTTCTAGCTTAAGAAGTTGTGTGTTGCCATTTATTGAGATGGGTTAGAATGAGGGTAAGAATAAGCCAAGGCAAATTTCAAGTAATAGGAAAGAGAAATAAACAAACAAGAGAATCAAAACATTTATGTGGATCTGAAAATTTTAAAGACATTACAGTTTATACAGTCTCAAAACAAAATGGATCTTGATAAATATGCTGTCAACTACACTTGTACTGATTTTCATGGTATCAAGTGAAGTTTTAAAGACTAGAAACAAAGAAATATCTAAGTGCAGTTTGCTAAATACTGAAAAGAAATTTAAAGATATCAAAAATACTACTGGAATCTTAGTGCACACACTTGTTTTTATAATATGCTCTCACTTTTGTTTTAGTTTTATTTTTTTCCTACTACTAATTCCAAAACAGTTTACTAAATGAATGTACCATAAATCATCACCAATCTCATTATTACTGACCTTTTATTTGCTGCCGTAGTATCATGAGCATACTTTGAGTATGAGTATATCTTTGGTTACTTGAGGGGATGGATCTGTAAGCTTAAAATTGCTGCAGTAAAGGGGACACAACTTTGTGAATACTGACTGGTATTCACTGTTATAGTGAAGCAGTTTATATTTTCACTAGTGTGTGAGGTCTCTCTGAATCTTCATTGATAATATCCACTTTCAATATCCTTGGCGAAATGTTTACTTATTATTTTTATTTGCATTTCTTTTATTACTAATAAGTTTGAAAGTTTTATCAGTCATTGGTCATTCCTATTCTTTTGTGAACTGGCAGTTCACGCATCTATCTTCTGTAGGTTTTACATACCTTAGTGCTCTTTACATAGAAAGAATTCAAACGCTTTGTTATAAATAATTGCATATTTTCCTGAGCCTGTTTACATTTAAAGTATGTAGCACTTGAAGTTTAGAAGTTTAATTCTTATGTAGTCAAATATATTCTTTTCTGTGGCTATTAATGTATGAAAAAATTCTTGTTCTGAACAAGAATTTTAAAGATTTTCCAAAGGAAGATGTAGATCTTGTAAGTTCTTCACCCATGTTTGTTGAAACCTGGCTAGTAAATAAAATCACTCATATTAGTTTCCTATTAGAGTAAACTCACTTATCTCTAAACTCTAAGAATTTTAAGTATTTTAATATCAAACTGTAAGTATCTTCTTATCCAATCTTTATGATGCTCTCCGCTTTTAAAGGCAGCTTCACAAACATCAGTAAGGCTATCACAGTGATGGAAGGCACCAAACAATGGCAGGTGAATTTACGGTGCACCGTTTATGGTCAGAAAGTACAGGCACTATCCAAGTCCATCTACCTTCTCTTAGCCCTTCCTTCCCTTCCACAAATGGCTTACCTTCAGTGCAGGCAGGCTGAAGCCATCAGTCAGGTTATGCGCTTCCTCTTCAGAAATCTGCTCTTCACTAAGTCCCAGCCCCAGCTCCTTAAAAGGCACCACACAGATGTAGTTGGTTACATTGTCACTCTCAGAGTTCAGGGGGTAGGTTAAATTAGGTTAAGGCAATCAACAAAGCCTCTGCATTAAAGCTTAATAATGGGCACAGTAAAACTGGCCAAAGTTGTCTTTTCTAATCTTTATTCTGAATTTTGACTAGAGGAGATTGACATCACTTTAAAAGAAACTAACCTTAAAATCCAATACATTAACATATTCAGATATCTTACAAATACTTGTCAATATTTTTATATCTAAACAATTAAAACTTCAGTTTTTTATAAGTGCTAAAGGGCCAATTTAGTTACTTTTGACAACTATCTTTTGAAACTGTATTGTGCGCTTTATTGTTTCCTGGCTCAGCCCTTACCACCCGCAGTATGTATTTCGCTTTTCCGCCCACCCTGCATACTGCAGGGCATCATTAGCGGGCCATCATCTGAAAATACAGAACTACTGATATAAGTAACAGCCTGCTCTATCTATCTACGTTGTTTGCCCTAGATAAACCCAGTTCTGTTTGACCCAGTTCTGGTTCTGATTTCCTCTTCCTCATGGGCTACTATCAATATTACTATGTGATTTCCCCCCTTTAATTGTTTGTTTTTTTAAAGAATTATATCCATATAATTCTTGATATTCAACTATTCTTAGATTTCTACCATATTCCTATTTGGTCATGTTATAATAATCTTTTGATATAGTGTCAGATTGAATCTATAAATATTCTGTTTAAATATTTTGTATCTCCATTTATGAGACTGGTCTATAGTTTTTCTTTGTAATATACATCATGTTTTGGTATTGAGATTATATAGTTATCATCATAAATAAAAGATGTAGGGGAGGTTTTCTAACCTTTTCTATGGTCTGAAATAGTTTTTCCAAAAAAACTATAAAACCATCTGGACCTGGTAGTTACATTTTTTTATTCATTTAATTTTTGAATAAGTAATATACTCACAGGATTTAAAATTCATAAGGTATTAAGGAATACAGTAAAAACTGCTTCCTACCCGTCCCTTAGCCACCTAGTTCCTCTACCTAAAGGCAAAAGCCACCGTTACCAGTATCTTCTGTATCCTTCAGATAGTTTATGTATACATACATAAAAGCAAGTACAAACATAAATGTGTATGTATATGGGGTTTTATATATATAGACACACACACATGTATCCCCTCATACACACATATACACAATCCTGGCTACACACAAATGGAAGGGTAATATAAGGTAGTATAAATACTGCTCTCTGCACTTGGCTTTGTTTTTCATTTAATGATATAACTTGGAGATCATTCCACAGTAATGCATCAAGAACGTTATCATTTTTTATAGATGCATATTTTCCCTTGTTTACATATAACCAGGTGCTTTCTTTTTTAAATGGAGTGTTTTTTTTTTTGCTTTTTTTAAAATCACCTCTAAACCCTTCGGTTTTTAAAATTCTTTTTAGGTCAGTTTTAGAGATTTTTGATAAGAAATAATCCATCTCCCCCTACATTTTCAAAGTTGTATATACCAGCCCCATATAATTATTTAAATTTCTTCTACATCTATGGTTATAGGTCTGTTACTACTAGTTTTATATGACACTCAGGCATGCGAGGGTTTATGTATCTTACTGGTCTTTTCAAAGAAATAGTTGGTGGCTTCTTTCCAATTCTAATTCCTTAAGGTTTCTTATATAGAGAATTTGACCTGGCCCTTGCCTACCTCTTCATCTCACCTCACTTCACCTCCCAGCTTACTGTGCTCCAGGCATGTTGGTGTTATTTCTGTACTCCCATCATGCTGAATTCACTCCTGCCACCAGATCTTTATACTGGCTGGTCCATCGAACAACTGAAACTCGATCTTGCTCCTCATTCGATAGCAGTTTAAATGTCAGCTCCTCAGAGAGGCCTACCCCTACCATTCAATCAAAAGCAGCAACTTACCAAGCACTCTCTATCTTATTCCCCTGGGGTTATTTTTTTCTTTTATAGCAAATATCTGAAAATCTTGTCTGTCCACTTTCTTTTCATTACCTCATCCACTAGAAGGCAAGCTCCATGAGAACAAGGATGTTGTCTGTCTTGTTCATTGCTAGGTCCCCAGTGTCTAGATAAGTGACTGGCACAGGGAACTCATGCAATGTGAGGTCTTTGTTCGGCTACCCCTCTTTGTTCGCCGCCCCTCACTAAACTATAAGCTCCCTGAGGCAGGAAGCATGTCTATTAAGTTTACCACTGTATGTCTAGTGAGCAGCATATTGCTTGGCACTGAGCTTATACTCAATAAATATTCACTGAATGAATAACTACTTGCAGTTCACATGCCACGCTGTCATTAGTTCTTTCAGTATCTTTGCCTCCTTCTACTTGTAATGCAGACTCTTACATCCTCAGGCCGACTCCCACTCATTCCTTGGGGTAAACTCAGGTGTCACTTCACTGAAAGCCTTCTCTGACCCCACAGGCCAAGCAGACTGTCTTCCTATGTTGGAAGGCAAACTGGGCACTCACACTGTGTTATGAACACTGGCTTATGTATTGACTACACTTAAAAAATCCTTAGAAGTAAATAGTACAAAGTTTTCTCTCTGTCTTCCTAGCCCGTAACAGGCATGTATTTATTTAGGCCTGGGTGAACTAAATGGACCAATTCTTGACTAAAATTGAAATGCTTTCTCTCAATTTCCAAAGAGGTAGTACAGTATAGTAAATATACATATACATACATACATGTATATATAGAAAGAAAAGGTTTTATATAAGTCCTACAGTCAAGACACAATTTTACCTCTTACTAGTTGTGTAACACTGAGCAAATCACAACAAATGGAGATTGTAGTTTTCTCATAAAGTGGAATATAAGAAAATTTAGCTGGAAAGGTTTATATAAGATAATGATAGAATATAAAGCACTCTATAAACTTTCAGCATTATGTAATATATTTTATTTTATTACAGGTGTAGTCTTTGCATTCCATTTACTCATAATTCACTTATTAATCTTAACTAAAATAAAGATCTTATGTACTTTTATTTCCTGACTAACAAGACTAATTTTCTGATTTAGAAAATTTAAGTTGTCAATTTATTTGTCATAAGTCTTTGACTACTTATTATAAGCCAGACACTGTCTAAGCACGTTATATGCACTAATCTATTTGATCTCAACAAAAAAACAGATTAAGTTATTGCTGCCATTTTAAAAATGAATAAAGTGAGATAGAAAGAGTTAAGAAACTTGCTTAAAGTTACCTACGCAGTAACTGATACAGCCAAAATTTAAACATAGATGATCTGACTCAAGAGCCTCTATTTTTTGAAAGGGGAAGGATTTCCTGTTGCTAGTTTATTTCCATGTCATGACACAAATTTACCACATTCAGTAATTGAAAAAAAAAGTCAGAGTTAGCAAAGTCAAGTTCTTTTGACTTTATTCTTTGGACCAGTAAAGGGAGGGACTTCAAATTTTTTACTTGTTAAGATAAGCCACATGAAAGCAGAAGAACTATCTTCCTGTCTGTTATTGTCATTCCCCGAGGAATGCATTTCCAGTTTTAAAATAGAAGTGATAATGGAAATTAGCTTCACAAGAGGCAATCACAGTTCATAGTTAACTTTTACAGGATGCAACTATAATATCTATATTCAGGACTATGGAAATATTGCTTATTCTTGCATATTGACATAAAAGGATATTTTTTCAGCATATATAGGGTTGCGAGCCTTGCTGCTTGAAAGTTGGCTCTTACAGTTCTGTAGACAGCTTTCCGAAGCCCGAGGAGATGCTGACTGGGATGCTGTCCAGCTTTATTAAATGGGCAAGCAGCACTGACCCTGTCAAGCAAACTTGAAAAGTAAAATGTGATACAACTGTACAGGTGTCCTAAAGTTTTTGTTTCCTAAATCCACAATTCTATTAAACTTAGAAAAAAATTCCTTTTCCATGATTTTCATTAGAAAGTGATTATAAATATCCCAACTCATAAATAGCCAATCCCTTTTACATATATAGCCACCAGGAAAAAAAGCAAATGAAAAATTAAAATCCCAGAGTAAAGGCTTCCTCATATATGGGGAAATAAAGAATTTTAGCTGAAATATAGTAAAAATGTAGGAATATTTATGTAAGAAATTGCAACTTTTTTATATAGATTCTCTACTTGGTAAAATATACTAAAGTGGTACTACTTTACATTTATTTTTCAAAACCTGTATGTACAGTAAATATGAAAGCCTTAATTATAAACACTTTCACATTTCTTAATATGCGTTTACATATGTTCATCAGTCATATTTTTGGTCACTTGTACAGAACAATCAAATACTGTACAGAAATGCATTCTGTACATTCATAAAAGTAGGGTAAAATGACTTACCCACCTGCTGCCACTGGCACTTACCTACTCAAAATGAAGTAGGGGATGCAGAAAGATAACAGGACCAGTGGCCAACAGGGGAATGCGAGTAGAAAGGCAAAGTAAGGGTTACTATGTAGTAGCGTAGCTACTCTCAAAACTGTTGAAGAGGAAGCACATTCCAAAAGATAAATGGGGAATACCTATTTACAACAATGACATATAATCAAACTACAAATGATTAAATATTACATAGTTATCAGATAATAGTTTTTTTCACCTAACCAGTAACCTCTCCCAATAGCAAAACAAAATATTGGAATTTATAATTTTTACACTATAACCACAAATTTGTAAAACAAGACATCAAACACAAAACTTTAAAAATGATAAGCCAATCTATTTTAAAATACATCCAGGCATTAAAAATCTATTAAAAAAACAATAAACAATGACTGATAGGCTTATTTTAAAATAAGGGAATGAGGCAAAGAAAGGTTAAATTATTTGCTAGAGAGGACAAATTGAGGCAGAAGGAAACAGCACTCACATTTTCAACATATGGCTGTTGTTTGTGCTCTCTTCTATTTACTAAATAAGTTTTAAAAACTAAAAATATTATGACTCAAGATTTATTATTCCTCATAATTTTTTTTCCAATCAATTCTGTTAGATGACAAGTAAAGCGCAATTTGTTCCAACATTTCTTCTGCCTGTCTGCATCTGAGCAGACAGAAGTCATAATCGAGGTAAGTCATGTCTATGCAGCCCACTTTCGCTCTTTATGCCTATTCATGCGTAAAAGCTGGACAATGATAAAAGGCACAGAATCCTCCAACGTGCCTGAGCATTAACTGGACATGTAGCCACTTTACTTAACCAGTCAGTCCTCTCAATAAACTACTGTGCAAGTCAAGAATGAAATGCAGCTCTTTCAGATTCTTGGCTTGATTTTTAACTTTTAAAACTTGTCATTCAAACAACTTAATATTTGCTAAGCTCTATCATCAAGAAGTGGAATTTAACTACAATGGAAGGACAAAAATTAAGAGACAGTGAGGACTGTTACATTTTCAATTGAGCAGAAAGAGACGTAATAAAATCTCTCCTGTGTCTCAGAATTGTTTAAATACTGTTCTGGAACACAACAGAGTGAAGAATGAAATGACTACTGGAGATTCTTCCACTTCCCTGTTGCATGATTTTTCAGATACAGCTTTTATGTTAAGACTGTTTCAGTAACATTCTAGAGCAGAGCAGTGAAGGATATGGTGACTACCAAAGAGTCTCCACTTCCCCTTTTCATGATTTTCCAGATACAACTAATTAAGAACAATAATTACTCTTCACCATATACTTACTTTCTCCCACCTATAGATTTCAAAGGTTACGTAAGTTACATAAATTATTAAATACAGTAAAACTGTCATCTGTTAAGTGTTTAGCAGGCAGCTTTGCGCTGGAAACAGGCTTTAGCATCAGATGGAATGGATGTGAACATTTGCTCTTCCATTTATAATTGTATGCCTTTAGTTGTATGCAAAATTACCTAGGATAGTACATGGGACATAATTGGTGCTCAGTAAATATAACTTTCCCTTAATTAATAGAATAAATAGTCTATCCTGTAGCTTAATACAATTACAGCTAAACTGGTGAATATTTAATTTCCCATTTGCATGATATTGTGAGAGTATCAATGCCGTAATAGCCAACATTTACCTAAAAAGTATTATTCTTATTGCAGTGATTACTTTCTAAGTTGTATAAATATCTAATTACCATGTTGTACACCTGCAACTAATGTCAACTGTAATTGAAAAATAAAAAGATAAAATTTAAAAGAATAAAAAAAGTATTATTAATACATGGCAAGATTTTTCAAAATGAATGTCAGATATATCTACATTTAAACAGAGGAAAGAGAGCATCTGACAGGCAATAAAGGGAACAAGCATTTACTGGGTAACTTTGTATGGTAAATTCAATGTTAGAATCTATTTATAATCTCATATAATCACATGGTAACACAGAAATAATCATGATTCTCAAAGCACTTGGTTTCTCAAAGCAGATAAGCAGAATCATACTACATATTAAACCTAGCATATAATACATTTATTTCTTCACTTAGCAGTTAGTTGACTTTAATAAGTACTAAAGAGAAGCCTACTTTTTTCTGTAAATGCAACACAGAAATGAAAATAGATAATAAATATTCTAATTTAACTATGTAGTAGAAAAGAATTATTTAAAAATAACATGAAAAATGAACTCACAGTGTAAATCCTCTGGAAATGACTTCAGTTTCTTGAATGAGACGTAACGCTTTTCTCACAAGGTTAGTAAAAGCTCGACTATTTGTTGCTGTATCTTCCAAACGGACATTGTATTTTTTTAGGGTTACTTGTAGTTTGGCTGTCCTCCATAATCTCAGAGCTCTTATGATCAGATAAACAAATAGAATCACTCCCCATAGCAGCCAGGAAGATACAATCCACCAAGTGGGAAGCATAATGAGCAAACTAATGAAGGCAAACAGCACTGAGACATCCCTATAACACAGAAACCAAGAAAATGATATCCATAAGACTAGAGAAAGATGAGTTACTTTACCAGTAATTTAGGTTTACTACAATAGATAAAATGCTAGCTTCTTTGTAACGCATGCCTTAAAAAATATGATGTTTAAAAAACTCATGTGAAATAATTAAAAAATATCTAGCAAACAGACATTAGTGCTTAGGTACTAAAATCTGAACTAATAAGTTTAGGTAAAGGACATAAGAAATAGGTACCTTCTGAAATGACCTTTTTTTTTTTGCTTTTTTAGGTTTGGATTCTTTAACCTAAAAATAAATTATAGATTTAAAAATTCAATTTTACAAATTTAAAGGTAAAAATAATTTTTACTAATTTTAATATTAAAATACTTTAATATTCAAATATAGTATAAATTCCTTTTCCCTAAAATCAGACTTTAATCATTTGAACAGCAATGTATAATATCAAGAAAATATAAGGATTTTTCCAATTAGAAATAACATATACTTGATGAGTAATTGTTTTGAATAAAGTCATCTAATTTTAAATAATCATCATTACAAATTTGGAATATATATTGTAGATCATAATACGGACAAGCTTTGTACTTTTATGCTGCTTTAACTAAATTATGAAATTTTTTAACCATTACAAATCTACAGATTAAAATACATCTTTTAAGCAATGAAGGCTTTGATGAGAATGTGTATATATAAGAAAGAGGTGAACACAAGGGAGGTGTGTCTGAAAAACAACATCAACAATACCTGAAGACAGTTACAGTCAAACTACAAAGAAAATCACATGTAAGAATGCTTCTTAATAAATATTTTCCTGCCTTAATTTCTCTTGGAATTCGTTACTTTTAAACAATGCTAGTAATATCATAAAGCAAAATCTCACCAGATACTTGTATGCTTAATCACATTTGTGGCTAAAGAAAACTTGAAAGTTGTAAAATTCTTAAAACCTATGGTTCCTTCTAGCAGCTCAAGTTCTTGTATTTTGAAAGGATAAGATGCTTTACTTCATCAAGATGGTATGAGTGACACAGATTTGGAAAACAACATACTTTGCTGTCTGTTACACTATGAGGCAGAAGTCAGTGCAACAGGAAGACAGATAAATTCAGAATACTAAGGGCAATGAATGTAATTGCCTGTATAAGTTGAACCGTCTGAGCATTGATTTAACTCATTTAATAGACTAACTTTAACGGGAAGAGGACATTAACAGTTCTGGATATATAATCACTTCTTACTATTCTTTTTTTCTTAAACAGATGATGGCTTCGGACTTCTTCATTAGACCCACATATTTGAAGTGGTCGAAAAGTTTTAGGATAGTTTGAATCATCAGACTAGGATCTCTTCTCAGCCAACAAAGCAAGAGGTAACCATTTATGTCCATGTCCCTTCCTAACCTTGTTTTCTCTACAATGTGATTATGATATAATCTATTAATTATAAAGAAAAATAAAGAACTAGCTAGGCCTGCGTGCACACAGGTATATTTACGGGTAAGAGCAATTCTTTTGGCACATGTTATACCTGTTTATTGGGCTGTTAAACACAGAACTAATTATACTGAGTTGAAAGTATATAATAAACAAATTGGATTTTTTTTCCAGTTTCACTTTAAATAGTATGTACTTCTGGAAGGTACTTTTTTTTAAACCTGTGGTATGTCATCACATTAATTACAATCCTAAAATGTATGGAAGTTTGTAATGCCTTTGCAGTGGAGAGCACGACGATGGATTTCCTCTGCTGATACTCTGTATGTAAGCAAAGGATAGATGTTTTTTGGACAGTACCAAATATTAGGGGTTGCCAGGGAGCGAAGTGTTGGAAGGTGTCCATTTTCCTGTTGTTGAGGTTGCCCTGCAGACAGGATACTGGGATCAAGTAGCTCAATTAACTCCACATCCTCTTGTAACAGGACTTCCTGTTGCAGGATGGTATGTAGTGAGTCGAGTCGGAATCCAATATCCTTGCCATTAAAAGACCGGAAGAGAAGTATTAATACATACATAACTTTTTTATTAAATGCTAAACTCCTAATGCACTAATAAAATTTAGAGGTGTTTATTTTCAGTACACACTCCAAGAAGAAGAAGTAACAGTCCAATCTATCTTTTTATTTCTTTCCTTTAAAAAAAAATAATCTTTTTATCTTTCCTTCCTTTTTTTCAGTCCAATCTATCTTCAGTATGTTGTGTGGGGCTTTCTTTTCACTGTAAATATGAAATAGTACAGATTAAGGTGGATATTATTGAGCTACCAATATACTACTAATATAAAATTTTGATAGAGATGTATAGTAATTACAGATTAACAAATCTGCCTAGGTAGGCTTAACTGATTAAATTGTTGAAACACAACATGGAAAAGGTAATCCTGTAACACAGATGCTGTCCCTGGATACTGTAACAATATGTCTAATATCTCAGAATTACATCAGCAGGATCGAGGTCTTCTAAAGCTGGACCTTTAGATTCTAAAAATACATCATTAAGGAATGAAAGGCAAAACCACACTAATACGTGCGTGGCATTTATAGTTTACAAAATGCTTTCACGTGTACCAGCTCACTTATTCCTCCCTCTTTTCTTTCTATCCATCTATCAAAAAATATCTTATACATACCAGGGACCATGCTTGACACCAAGGACACAAAAAAAAGAACAAGACACACAAGTCTCTACACTTACAGAGTTCACAGTTTAATGAAGAAGACTTTAAAGTAAACAGTTACTACATAATGCCCAAAGAAGTGCCATGAGATATTATGAAAAGGACATAGAGGGGCCAAAATTTGCAATGAAGTCAGAGAGAGCAAAAGAAGTGATGCCTGAGCTGCGTCAAAGTATGAACAAGAACTGAGCTGATGAAAGAGTTGCAAGAGTGGGCTGACACAGAATAAAGCTTCTCTAGAACTGCCAGTCATCAATATTCGTTTTGTGCAGAGTGTATGTGCGGGAGGTCAGAGGCGAGGTAGCAACGTTAGAGCAGATCGTTTAGTTCTCACAGGAACCCTGTGACATATGTTATCCTGCCCTCCATTCTTATAACGTAGGAAACTGAAGCCCAAAGAGACGAAATAGTCCAGAATTCTGATTTCAAATCCTAAGTGTATACAGTCTGCTCCATCAGAAATTTAAAGTTTTACTTCGTATTAAATTTAGGAATAGAGTGATCCTATTGTAACATAAAAATAAAGAGAACTTTTAAAGTTCTTTAGCAATTAAAGTAGAAGAATCAGGCGCAGGGTTTGAAAGCAGTGGGTTTGCTCTCCCTAGTTGGGGAATCCTTCCCACACCAGAGTCCAGCCCTAGCTGATCATAATGGGGACTTAAGTAGGAACGCAGTGATCCATACATCAAACTACAAGTACACATCCGGTTGACTGTGGGTTTTATGGCACTGTTAGAGAAGAGCGTTTTTAATATTAGGTCTCTTTTGGTACATATATATTTATTTTCACTGATCCAAAACAGAACGCCACCTGAATGGAATATCGATCTTCCTTTTAGCCTGGTGTGGCTTTCTCACCATCTACTGACACACTGTGCATGTACCTCTCAGCCCTTTTCTGTCTCATATGTGAGCAATCACCTCTCTCTTCTTACAATCCTGATTCTAACATTAAGAACCACTTAATTATTTGATGTCCCACCCACTTTCATAAAGAGATAAAAGCACAGCTCACTTTATAGTACTGTTGGGTGGAGGGGGGAAGCAAAAGGGGCAGGAGTGGAGCAGGGTAGATTTTCAAGTAATCTTTAAAATAGATCTTCACATATTGGTATTGTTATTTGGTTTGGAACCCCAAAGCAGACATAAACATACGCAAATACAAGTATTAAAAACCAAGCTTTTGCTGCAAAAGCTTTAAATCATACCTTTTACGAGACCTCTCTACACCTATATATATATGGGTAAATTTAAAGAAGCCTAAATAAATGAAGGCTGAGGCTCACAGAGACAGGAAAGCTATTAAGGCAATGGGAGCTTTCCCTCTGCACAGACCATGATAAAGACATGTACTCACTTTCTTCAGCACCACTCCTTAGCATTAGACCTGTCTCCAAAATGGGGATAATGTTTTCCCCAAACAAATGTGCTTTGAGGCAGTATTAATAGCTTTGGAAATATTTGATTAAAGAATGTGACAAACTAACAACCTACAATCATCTACACATAAAAATAAACTTGAAAGGGACCAAGATACTCCAGATAACTAAAGCAGTATTATCTTAATTGTTAGATTGCCTCTACAAAGGAGTAACTTGAACTACAGTCTGATAATTATAGCTATAAAATTGAATTAGATTAATGAATTAATTTTCTTAAGGATAAATTATAAAAGATTACTCTTTAATTACAAAACTAAGAACTGTAGAAACTATGGAAACTGTACAATGTGGCAAACAAAATACTGGAGAAACAGATACCTACTAAATGAAGACACATGTCACAACAGCTCTATTTGGACTCAGGGCCAAGTCTCAAACATATGAAGACATTTAAAAGGTACTAATTTGATGGACGTAACTATTAGTAGGCATGATCTACCTAGCTCTGTGCTTCAGGGAGGTGGACCCTGCGATCTCTGGCTCCCCCTCAACAGGTTTGAATGCAAGACCTAGTTAGTACCTAGGTTTATATCCTGGTTCCACAACTTAAGCAGGTTAATAACCTCTCTGTTCCGGTTTCCTCACCTGCAAAATAAATGGTATCTTCTTCATAAGGTTGTTTTAAGGTTTAAGTAAGTCAATATTGTAAAATACTAAGAGTATCTGGTACACAGTAAGCAGTATGTGTTAGCTGCTAGTGTCAGTACACACGAAATAATTAAAATACAATAAAGTAAAGCACACATAATATAATACAAAGCATAGCATAGATAATTATTACGAGATTGTTGTAGAAAATAAGAGATCTGGCGAGCTGAAGTTTCTGGGAAAGGCCATGAGGAAGAGTTAGGACTGCTTATTGAAAAGATTCCAATAATAGCAAAATGGAAGGAACTGCACCACAGTATAATAGCACAGACATAGACAAACAGAATAGGGGTGGAACAAAGGAAAAGAAAGATGGGGTTGGCTGATGAAAATATCGGTGGTTAAGGCTGGAAAGGTAGCTTAGGGCCAAATTATGTAGACTCTTTTATGGCGAAGTGATGTATTGGATTTGATAGGATAGATAATGAGAATCTTTTTAGGATCTAATCAGAGAAATGGCATCAGAAGGTAACTTAAGAAAATTTCTGCCTGGATGGATGCAAAGTGTATGAAAAGCACAGCTAAAGAATAAAGAGATTTCTATTTTTTCCCCTAGGGATGCAGAAAGGAACTTATTTATGTGCTGATACACTTCAATGATCTTATACATTTTTTAACATATATAGTGCTGTTTGATAAAGCTGATGACGATCTAGTGAGATAATGTGTGAAAGCACTTTACAGACTAAAAAGTGCTTAAAAAGTGCTAATACCACTAAACTACCAATATAGTTGCTATAAGTGATTTCTAATCTTTAAGGACTACCTTAATAAAAATGAACAATGGCAAAGTGTTCAGATATCATGGAGCAATTGCCAGTATTTATATAAAATGAAAGAGGGATTGGTTCAATATCTGTATAGTTAATAAAAATTTAAATATGTCACAATCCAGGGGAAAAAGTCAAGCAACCTCATGCCAGAAGCCAACTGGGTAATTCCTTGTCCCATTACCCATAAACTATTCCTTAGGTATGCACGTCTTACAATTTTCCATAATTTAGGCACAAAAGGAATACATACAGAAGCTCACACTTACAGTGAAGCATCACACGAAACATAGCCAATGACAAAGAACCAAGAATGGAAATATTGGGACTATGCAGACTATGATAAAAACCACAGAAAAATGTATATGGGTCCATACACCTTACCACAGTCCTAGTATCACTGAAGAATGAGAATAGCTCCACCTGGACAGAGATGATATTCTATGTAGATGACAAGACACTTCATTGACCTTCTCAACATACCTACAAAGATGAAACCCTGAACGGAGAACTGGCCCTTTTGGATTGCTAAAAAAGTAATTTTAGTCAGTCAAAACATAATAATATTCAAGCTAGAGATGTACTGCATTTTAACGGAAAGAGCCTTGGGCTTTGAAACCAGTACACCTGGTTTCAAATTCTGACTCTATCACTCTCTACCTGAACATTCTTGAACAATTTATTTAATAAGTATTCTTAAACCAAACTAAGCTGTCTGAACCTCAGGCCCTCCGACTGGTAAAATGCACTCAACCTCATAGTGTCTGATTTCAAAATCAAAATGTGAAAGCACTTTGTAAACATTTCTTTATGAATGATAATTTACAGGAATGATAATTATCATCTTAAGGTCACAGGCCAGCAGAGGATCCTGAAAACCTCCTTACCTGTAACCTGATTACCCTATTAAGACTCACGAGAACATCATAATTCAATTTTTTAGCTATACTACCTGGATTTTGTATTGTTAGGATGTAAAAACTTGAAGTACTCCTTCTTGGGATTCAGGGGGTCAAGCAACAGATACATTACAGCAGAGAGAGAGAGAGAAAAAAAGCAAGCCTCACTGCAGTCACAAAGACTCTCGATGCTGACTATTCCAAGTCTTTGGGAAATTCTGTGATTTATCAGTCCTGGGAGACTAATAAAAGTTAGATTATTGAATCACCCCAAAAGTCAATATACCTTAATAGCCCATTTCCTCTGATATGAAGTTATCAGAGAATGGTAGATTAATGATAAATATATTAGGGAAGAACCACTTTCGATTTTGCCCAGACTTGGTAAATCATAGGCTATGGGATAAGGATAGAGACAGCCCAGTTCCTAATAAAAAGGGAGAAGATCCCACTTATAGGTAGATTTTCCCAGGTACTGAAAAAGGGTCATGTGAACAAAGAGGAATACACACAACTGTTGTCAAGAACTTAGTACAGAAGAGACCTTACAAATAATTACAAACCAATACAAGAGGAATAACTGTCAATGGAGGAAAATGGCAGCAGGAAATTAGTAATCTAACAAATATGGTTTTGATAACTACCAGAATATTTTATTCTAAGTGGCTAATAACCTCTTAGAACAACTATGAAACAATACTAATAAGTACAAATTCAAAGATTTCTAAAAATTGAAGAATTTTTTTTTTTTTTAGGTGATACAAACAACTTTATTTAATACTTCATGAAGTAGACAGTCTCCTTTTGGAAAACTGCCCAGAATATCTAATCAAAACCAATCACTGCCCAAATCAGTAGCAAAACAAATTCTGATTCATTGATTCTCTAAGAAACTGGAGCCCTGAAAATTGACAAAAAAAGTACAAAGGACACTTACCAACTTGTGAAGTAAGTCATCTTTCTTATTGCACTGAGAAAAAATCCAACTTTTGATGGTTTTAGCCACTTTTACCAGGATGCCCTGCTGAAATGAATTACATTGTATAGGATTATTAAACCACACCTAAACAGCAGAAAAATTTCGAATAATTTACATCTACTTAATCAAATTTTTTATCAGGAAAAGGGAGAAAACAATCATCCAGGTTATGTGTTTTGTCAGTATGTCTCAGCCTCCTTATTAGCGCCCAAATTTACTCCCACATCAGAATCACCCTTATTCTATTTTAGTTAGAAACATATTCCCGGGCCCCCAAAGAAAGGTTCAGACTCAGTACGTTTGGAATGAGGCCTGGAAATATGATTTTTAATGAGCAGTCAGAAGTCATCCTGAAGCAGCCCGTTTATCTTAGGTACACTATAATCGATGGCAAGATGATGGTGGTATATATCTCAAAAGGAAAACCATAAGGTACGCTAACTTCTCAAATATTAAGAACATTTCACTCTACAATACTAAGGTACAAAGATTATTTTTATCAATTTTAGAAAAACTGCCTCACTGAAATAAAAGTTAGATTATTGAATCACCCCAAAAGTCACTATACCTTAATAGCCCATTTCCTGAGCATGCCAGTAAATGGAACTTAAATTCACTGAGTGATTACTATATCCCAGGTACTGAAAAAGGGGCATGTGAACAAAGAGGAATACACACAACTGTTGTCAAGAACTTAGTACAGAAGAGACAGTACAAATAATTACAAACCAACACAAAATAAGAAAAGGTGTGGGAAAAGAAGAGGTCAAGAGGAACTAACACTGGAACTAAGCCCTGACAGATGAGTAGGAATTTAACAACAAAGGAGGTTAGAACAGGCAAGGGAATGGGATAATTAAAGGAGAGAGCCACGGGAAAGCATGCCACAGGGCTGGTGGCCTAGTCTGGGACAGCTAAATCCCAAGGGAAGGAGGGAATAGTAATCAAGTTAAAAAGGTACACTGAGATGAGTTTTAAAGGACTTTGGTCTTATATGCCACAATAGTGTAGATTTTATCCTCCAGGCTGAGAGGAGCCACCAAAGATTTTTATGCAAGAGAATGAAACAATAAAAATCAGCTTTTTAGAAAAATAACTGGCAATAGTGCAGAGGCTGTACTGGCAGAGAATGACCAGTCCAGAAGCATGATTAGAAGGATATTAGTCCAGCGAAATAATGGCATAGGCCTGAAACTAGGATAGCAAAAATGGTAATGAATAAGGGGTAGATTTTTAAAGACATAGAAGTTGACTTGATACATCATTTAGTGACCAAATCAGTATGGGAGTGATGGGAAATCGTAAGATAACTAAAAGGGTGGTAATTTGGGAATACATGAAAAAATATTTTGTTTGTAGGGTGCCGAGGAAAGACACTATTTTAGATATGTTGAAGCTGAGTTTCCTGGGGCACACGCAGGTGGAAATGTCTCACAAGCACCTGGAACTCCACAAATAGAAAGGACATAAGTATCCAATGAGGGCAAGAAAGTAGATGAGATTGCTCTAAGAAAACAGACTAAGCAGAGAAGAGGCCTGATGCTCAAATTTATGGAAGGAATGTTTAAGAGTAGTTACCAGAAATGCTTATGTATTTGACAGACATGGAGCAGTTATTGTCTGTTGCTAAGGTTCCAGTGCAGATACAAGAAAAAGGGGTCCTCGTGCTTTCTGTCTGTCTGACTGTGGTAGCCAAGACTGAATGGGGGAATCTAGGGAAAAAACATGGAGATAGTTTTTGCAAGTCAGAAATCACGTTGTAAAAAGTGAAGAGCCTGTTTTACTCCAAAGAGGAATCTTAAATATGAGTTTACAAGAGAAATGTTGGAAAATGATTCTCCTACACCCTTGCCTTCTGATTGATTCCACTTTTAAAAGCCTAAGGGTTAAAAGTAATTAAAAGCAAGCCAGTGATTCCTAAAAGAAAAAAAAAATCATGGGAAAAGAAACCAGAAAAGTATACAGAAAATGAATATTCATGGTGAGAATACCAGTACAGATACTCAGTAAGTGCTTTCACAGTAAAAAAAAAGTTTTAAAAAAGGTGATTAGTGTTAATGACTGTTTCATCATGAACTCATACAAAAATCTGCTTTCCAAAGAAAATAATTTGTACTTCACTGCTTGAACAGAATTTTGAGGGCAATTCTAAAAATATATCCACCAAGAAGGAACTAAATAGTACAAGTCTCTAAAATTTAGCTGCCTCAGATTTAGTAAAACTCCATTTTAGAAAAATATATAGCTCATACAGTTGAAATGTGTTAAGACTAAGACCACACAAACTTTCTAGACATGTGGTAATTTTGAAAAACATCCTCTGGCTATGCTTTTTACTGTTCCTCAATTTCTGAAGAAATGACATTTTAAACTCTCATTTTATTTATTATAAATTAATAATAACATTTCTACATGTAAAAATACCTGTCCTAAATGAAAAGGATTGAAAAACCCAAGAGATCAATGCTCACCTCCTGCCCCAAGATTATCCCTTGACCCTTTCTTTGTCTTTTGTGGCCAAGTAATCTCAAATCCAAGTTTTAATCTATAAATAACCAATTAGATATAATCTAGGTTTTCCTTTCAAAACCCTTCCTGGGAACATTCATATTTGAAAGGGGCAAGAAGAAAGGCTTTAAGTAGAGAGAACTAGCAAAACTGGTTCTGATCTCTGTGAGCTTTCACTTCCCTATCTCCTGTCTTGTGGGTATTAGTCAGAAAACAAAACAAAATATTTCCGTGGGATTTACTTTGCTGTTGTAAATGGGCCCAGCTTGGTTACCTCACACTTTAGGGGTTTTCTAAGAACAGGAGAAAAGACTTCTATTACCGTAGAGTAAATGAGCAAAACTTTAAAAGCCTCCTCCTGAAAGTAATTGAGTCTTGTAATAAAACATTGATTAAACCAAGAAATTAGGTAACCTGGTTATATTTTTTCTATTAAATTAGAATTCGGTGTGTTAAAACTGAAACATACTGGAATATTTTCTTTAGTAAATATGTCTAATAGGACATAAATGAATTCATTAGTTAATTCATTTTGTAGAACACAGTCAATGGAGATTCTTCTGATATCTCAGCCTCGTAATGCTGTACATCAACTCTGAGATATTTACTGCATAAAAATATGTAATACTGCAGATATTAAGGGCATCAGAAATTGAGGTATTATCGACTCCATTGCATATCCTTGAAAATGTTATAAAATATCTTACTAAATTGCTTTCTTATAGTTTGTGCTCTTTTTAAAAAATATATTTAAAGGAAAAAAAAATTCCAGTTAACATAGGAGTCCTAATAGGGTTCTCATTAAGGTTTTTTTTTCTGATCCCTTCCAGATAATGTCAATATTTAAATAAATATTTTAATCCTCAACCATATTCATTTCCATTCATTATACAAATTACCCATGAGATTGTCCAAATCAGCAAGGATTCACGTGTATCTAAACAGACAATTTTATACTACTGATGAAATATAAAATAAATTATTTCCAGTGTTGGGGAGGACATGGAGGCACTTACAAGGTGTTTTCTTATTTTTGTTTTTTTGTAAAGAACAAAAGATTAAGTCATAGCGGATGAGCATGCTTTCTTACTTTTGGCAGGGCTCTTGTAGGAGGCTTTTGTTGTCCCTCTGTGCATTTTTCTGGTTTTGGTGACAGAGAAGAACATATTTCAAAGTCTGTGTGTCCCAGATCCTGTAAGTACTGGTAAAGTGGAGAATTCTGAAAAAGACATTTTAAATAAAGCAAATTTTAAGATCATTACTATTTCAAAAGTTTTAGAGGCCAAACGCAATACCAAACTTCACTATTATGACTAGTATACTCAAATTCTTTAAGGCTTAATCTATAAAGAATTTAATGCCATTTAACATTAAAAAAAAAAAAAAAAGCCTCAATAATTCAACAGAGGGGCCCCAAACAGGGAAAACTCTAAATAAAATACACAGATTTTTTTGAGTGAGGACCAGCAAGGAAAAATGAATTTAGGAATATAAATAGATTTGTTGAGCAATAGCTCTGCCCACATTTTTGTAGTATTAGATTGCTTCATAACAGCCAATCCTGGCTATAGATAGCTCCTAAGAGGACCTAGAGTGAAAAACAGTTATTACTTGAAGCCAAGTAGAATTAGGCAGTGATTATACTGTATTAATTGTAATTTTATCATACAATCATATTAATTTATTCAAGCACAAATATGTATTATCTACTTTAGATAATACATACAGTGCCCGGCATGGTAAACAAACTTAAAACTTCAAGAAAGTTACCTAAGATAAGCTTATATACAAGTATATGGCAAATAAGACAGTGTTGCTAACAAAAGCATTAGAACAGTGGTTAAAAACAAACTCTGGAGTCAGAAAACATAGGTTCAAATTCCAACTTTTGCCGCTTACTAGCTGTGTAACCTATGGCAATTTATAGTCTTCATGCTTCAGCTGTCTCATCTAAAAATCAGAACAACAATACCTACTTCATAGGGTTCTTATGAGGACTAAACAAAGCACTTAGAACAGTTCCTGGCACATACATGGTCTGACACTTAAATTCGCAAACTTGTAGCAACGATGTTGCTAACCTTTTTTGGTATCAGAGGGATTATTCATTATGAATTTGTACCAACTCGACAAACAGTTAACCAAGTTTATTATTTGGAAGTGCTGAAAAGGCTGCGTGAAAAAGTTAGAAGTCCTGAACTTTTCACCAACAATACACGGCTCTTGCATCACAACAATGCACCAGCTCACACGGCACTGTCTGTGAGGGAGTTTTTAGCCAGTAAACAAATAACTGTATTGGAACACCTTCCCTACTCACCTGATCTGGCCCCCAAAGACTTCTTTCTTTACCCAAAGATAAAGGAAATATTGAAAGGAAGACATTTTGATGACATTCAGGATATCAAGGGTAATATTATGACAGCTCTGATGGCCATTCCAGAAAAAGTTCCAAAATTCTTTTGAAGTGTGGACTAGGTGCTGGCATCGGTGCATAGCTTCCCTAGGGGAATACTTTGAAGGTGACCATAGTGATATTCAGCAATGAGGTATGTAGCACTTTTTCTAGGATGAGTTCACGAACTTAATTGTCAGACCTCGAAATAAGCACTCAATTTATACTTCAGCTTCAGCTAAGCTATGTGAAAAGAGCATAGGTTTTGGAACAGATTAAAAAAAAAAAAATCACCTCAATCCCCCAAACAAAAATACCATCATCACTATTGAGACCACTCTTTCTGGGTGAATAGCAAGTTGGTGACATTTAAAAACAAATGTTGATTCCATTCAACAAAAATGTAATACTTTAAAAAGACTTTATGTTAGGTGTTAGAGATACAACCACGCTAAAAGAACAACAAAAAAACCAGCAACATAGATGACATAGTACATACCATGTGGCAAAAGCTTAACTAGCATTTTCAAGCATCATCTGTTAAGGTTCACAACAAACTCTGAAAGGTATCATCATCACCACTATTGTTATTCCCATTTCATACATGAGGGAACAGTCACTCAACTAGAGAAAGTAGGCTAGATCTAACTCCAAAGCCAGCAGTGAAATATTATACTCTACTACCTAAAATTATAAACAGTACCACCTATGTCGAGAGGAAGACACTAAAGACGCTTACTTATAGCTTAGTACAGAGACACCAAGCAAATTAGTAATTACAGGAATGTGGAGGCCACGGACTTTCCATCCTAGAACCATGGCCGTTTGTCCATAATCTCGCAGAGACGGCCCCGGTGCTGGTAAACACTGTTGTGATTTACTCGAAGCCTCAACTGGCCATATGCCAAGGTTGAGCTGGTTTCTCCAACCCCTGCTAAGATCCCTACAGCTACTTATAACTTGAAAAAAATAGTCAGTAGTGCTTAAACTGGAAGCTTCAAATAGCTCACAGGTAAGGAAGCTCTGCTAAATGGTTTGGCGGCCAGAGGTGTGGATGTGGTTTTATGTGGGCGAGATCATAGGCAACGGTGGCATCTTGGTTATGTTTGAAGACCAATCGTTAACATCCGTTTCTTTTGGGTTTATTATTTGAATGTTCTTGGACATGTGTGATCAGACTGATATTTGAATCAAATATGTCAAAATCAATATCTTCTATATCAAACACTGCATGGAAGGTCACATTTTCTCTTGACACTAATTTGGATTGTCTTTTGATTTAATAGCATTAATATAGTGCTAAATGCATGTCTTTGCTTAGCCTGAAATTGGAAAGGATATATGTGAATATACCAACCTGGTATATGTATGTGTATTTATGAGGATAACATTTTAATTTGAGGATTGGAAATAATATATTTGACTTCCAGAAAAGTTGGGGAAAAGGCCTTGAGAAAACTAGAACTTGCTACAGTAGGAGAAATAGTAATATCATGTACCAAAGTTAAATCATGTCAGTAGTATAAAGAATAAAATCAGAGAAAGAACTTTGACAACATCTATGTCTGTAAGATGTTGGGATACTTGCTGGTATTCTGAGTATCTTTATAACATCTTTAATGCCAGGACAGAGTGAATGAGAGCCATGACTAAATTTTTAATCTAATTCTGATATGTGCATTATTATTAGTCTATCTGGTTTTATGATTTTTAGAACCTATCTTTGCAAAAATAAAATGCCCTATGGATATTTAAACAGGGTTATAACTCAGTATCATTCATGGGTCTAAAAATTATATTATGTCCTGAAATAAATAGAAGTGATTGGTTATCAAAAAAATAATTACAGGAACGTATTGGTTGCTATGGAAACAGAGGAGTGACAGCTAAATTAGACCAACACTTTTAGGTAATATATCCTTGAGTTTGAAAAAATGAGGACGAGTGGGAATTTGCTGGACTGGTAGCAATTTGCTGGCTATCAATTTAAGAGAACGTGAATGAGTCAAATGACCTTCTTTTAAACTGTTTAATCTCTTTTGCGAAAAACATGCAAAAAATTATAAAATAAGGAGGAATGTTTCTTATCCCTCTACCATATTTAAAATCTCTGGTGGCACAAATGGTTAATCTTTTTATCACCCACAATGGATCTTCAGATATTGCCCTGAATTACTCAATCTGTATTTTCAGACTGAACTGTGAACCCCCAAGTGGCAAATGAACAAGAATGCTAGTTCATTCCGGCTGACCTTTTGAAAAGTTTACATACTTTAAAAAAAAAGAAAAAAAACAACAACTTGTTTTTAAGGCAGAATACTTTCTTCAAATGAACTCCCATGGGGAAGAACAATAAATTAGATGGATCAAAGTGGAATTACTCTAATTCAAGAATCATCAAACTTTTTGTATAACAGGCCAGACAGTAAATATTACTATAGGCTCTGTAGGCCATATGGTCTCTGTCTCTGCTAATCAACACTGCTGCTATAGTGCAAAAGCAGCCGCAGATTAATTAATTAATTAATTAATACATAAACCAATGAGTATGGCTATGTTCCAATTAAACTTTATTTATGGAAAAATTGAACTTCTTATAATTTTCATGTGTCATAAAATATCATTCTTTTGATATTTTCCCAACCATTAAAAAGTGTAAAAACTATGGTTGGGACAAATATGGCCCAACAATCTCATTTGCTGACGCTTGTTCTAATTGAAGATGCAGTCGAGATCATGAGGCACACTCTTGCCGGCTAACTGTTCTCTGGGAAGAGGCTTGGGGGTGGGGTGGGCATGGGGCCAAACTTCTTTTGATTCCAATTGTATGTCCTTTCTTACTGTACACTTAGGTGATGCTGTGATAGCACTGACTTGAGTCCCTTTCTTTTCCAGTTTATGTCACAGCTCACAAAATAACAAAATGGAAGATCTGTAGCAGATTTTTTTTTAAGTGACTAAACAGAAGAGAAAAAATGAATACTTTGTTCTCCATATATGTTCTGTACATCGACTAAGAGCGTATATACTCAGGATCACCATTATCAGGAACACTTACTATTTCGTATTTCACAAAAATAGTAGCATTCATTGTTTACCTTGTATACTACTGATAATGTCCAACAGTCTCATTTGACACAGTAATTCTACCAGTAGCACATTCTGCCATTTTCCCAAATATAGACCTTTTGGTGGGTTTTACAAGCTTCTTGTCAAAGGTGTGATATATCCACTTGTGTTCTGCAACTCTACATGCCTTTCTTTCTTCCCCATCTTCAGGTGACAGAATTAATCACTTTCATCCTAGAATGCAGTTTTACAGTTCTGGGAAATTCTGGCTTGCCAAGACCATCACTGTGCTTTGTTTCATGGCTCTATGTAACTAAGTATTTGACAGAATTTCAGAAAAGACAACCTTTGGAGACTACGAATGAAAGTACTGCAGGTCTGATAAACTATCATTCCAGTAATCGTATTTCTTATTTTCACTTTTGTCTTTTTGTCTGTTAATGAAAATCATATCACTTTCTAACATATAAACTTGAACTGTATGAACACTAAAACTTTATTTATTATGCTTATGATGGTATTCTGAGTTGCAGCATTTTACTGTTTTATTTATACTTTTATGCTTCAATCACTTTTGAGCCAAAGAAAATTTAAAATTCAACCAATGATAACACAAATGAAAAACAAACATCCCTTGGTTAACAAGCCAAGATGAACTAACTGACCGAGATAGACCTTGAAGCACATAAGCAATTTTTAAGAATGCAAAGGGATTTTTAGTAAAATTATTATTTTATGTTAATTATAAAACATTTGGGGGGATAAAATTACTATCACTGTTTTCTCTGAAACTGCCAAATAACGTGTGTACTATGTGATAGATCTCAAAAAAACCACACCATGACCAGTGGTTCTTCAATTTTTTTTTTTGGTCTCCAAGCCTCCCTGTAGTCTTAAAAATTATTGAGGGTCACAAATAACTTTTGTTGATGTGGCAGTGTAACAATATTTATCATATTAGAAATTAAAACGGAAAAATTTTAAGTTATTAATTTACTTAAAATAACAAACCCATTATAACACTAATGTAAGGAACATAAATTTTAATGAAAACTTTCTTTTTTCCAAAATGAAAAATAAAAGAATTGAGAAGAGTGGATTGTTTTACATTTTTACAAATCTCTTAACTGTGTGGTTTAATAGGAGATAACTGGATTCTTATATCTGTTTCTGCATTCAATCTGTTGACATTTATTGTTTTGGATGAAGTATATAAAGAAAACCAGACCTTAAACAGATGTATAGTTGGAAAGGGTGGAGTATTTTAATAGTCTTTTCTAATAATTGCATTATCAAAGAATAGCCATAACAAAACTCTACAAGTGATACCGTGTTTCTCTGAAAATAAGACCTAGCCAATCAGCTCTAATTCGTCTTTTGGAGCAAAAATTAATATAAGACCCGGTCTTATTTTACTATATTATAAGACCGGGTCTTATATAATATGATGTAATATAAAAAAAGTTAATTTTAATATGGAATATCAAACCATTTGATGAGCCCTATGTACTCTACATGCATGAGAGAATGAGAGTGAAAAAAGCAAATCCTGTCTTAGTATTAAAACCTGATCACCCAACATAAAGTAATTTCTTTTTCTTTTTTTCTTTTACAGCAAGATGAGGCTTCCTACTGCAACAGTTCTAACCACTATATTTGAAGGTTTGGGCCTATTAGGCCTATAAACTAATGCACAGAAATGTTTATGTTTCATATAGTGAGTATCACTATAAGTTGATGGCAGCTTCAGAAGGGGACTTTATTTGTGGAGCATAAGGCAGAGTAGGTGGTGATAGTTAATTTTCTCTGTTATAACTTTTTCCCTTGGTTTAAGCAAAATAGAACCACAAGTGTTTCAGTTAAGTTGTTTTATTGAAGAGATATTATCAGCACTGAACTCAAACTATAATTTTGTAGTATTGGAGAATGTCACTGCTGCCAAAAGAAATAGGAGAAACCTCAGACACAGCATGTGGGAGCTTCTCCTCAGGAAATCCTTGTGGCTCACAATTCCTGTAAATTTTAGCTGACAGAAAACACACATCACAGTACCAGAAAGAATTTTGCTAAATGAAAGATAGCCAAGAGTCTTCGGTTGTACTAAGATTGTTCGGATGGCCGAAACATAGTTTTGTAAGAAAAATAAACAAAAATAGACAGGAAACCCCAATGTTTTTGCTGAACAAGCACTTCAAGAAAATAACTCATTTAAATCCTATACTACCTACACTTCATGCCCCTGCTCCCCATTAAAGATATCAGAACCCACACTAATGGATATATATAAATAACTCTAGCCTCTGCACAAATGGCATCTTAGTGGTTTCCTTTGGCTATTGACACACCTCTGTCATTGCTATCGGCCCACGACCAAACACCTGCACCAGGCTAAGTGAACAGCTAGCAGAACCCTAGATGCCCTTTTCACACTAACCCTCATGCACCCTTTGGACTCTCTCCTCTTTCCCAGAAGAGCTGCTCTCAGAGTTGGGTACTCTTTTAGAAATGTAATTTGTACACTGCAGTAACGACTGGCCAAATTCTGATTCAGGTTCCTCACAAGCTATACACTCTGTCTTCCAGATGCCAATGACTCAGTGCTAACAGCATTCCACTGGAAAAATCATTTAGCTACAAAAAGCGAAACTTAAATGGCAGTCATCATTTGTTCATTTATCTCTAATCAAATATTTATTGAGCACCTACTATACATCAGGCACTAGAGTTACAGTAGTTTTCTGCCATTAACTTCTCTCTGGGGATATTCAGGAAAAAGTTAACTTTTTTCTACTTATAGAAGGAAGCCAAGTTCAACTGTTCAACTTCACAGATTTCAATTTTTTTATTGTTTCGCTATTTTTAAATTAAAAATTCAAACAGTACAAAAAGACATAAAATGCAAAATAACTTTCTTTAACCTACCCAACCCCTATTCCCTCTCCCAAAATATAATAAACATTCTGTAGTTTATGAATCCTTCCCCCCAATTTAGTACATTTATGACTGAAAGTGGTTGATAGTGGAAGGGCCAAAATGACTGCTATATTTCTGGTTTGAACAATTAGATGGTACTATATACTGAAATATAAAATCATGGCAGAGCAACAAATCTGAAGAGGAAGGCAGTGAGTAGGAGCTGCCTGTGAGATATTCAGATGTGAATAACTTAGACCTAAAGTATCTGGAGACCAAGAGTTGCCTTGTTTGAAGGTATAGGTTTGAGTTTGTAGCGGACAGGTATGGCGGCAAACCCATGGTAGCACATAGGTATGGAGACATGACAAGCTCAGCTAGAGACAATGCTGAGTGGGAGAAGACAAGAGGGCCCTAAGAGAGATCAGTATTTTGAAAAAGTCGAGCAAAAGTGGAAAATAATAAGTAATAGCAAAAATAGTTAACATTTGTTGAGTTGCATACATGCTAGGCATTAAGCACGTTTTATAATACTTACTTTACTCCTAACAACAAACTTCTAAAAAGATATTAGTACTATTACTCCTGTTATACAAGGAAATGGGGCCTGTGGAGGTTATATAACTTGTCCAAGGTCACCCAGCAGGATGTGAAACTAGCTGGTCTGAGTCCAAAGCCTACACCCGTAACCATAACACAAAATTGCCTTTTTGAGGAAAAAAGAGATCTAGAAGGAATAACCAAGTCTTCTCTCTCAAGTTCATTTTATTGTATAGGATTATTCAGGTGTGGTGAAGCCAACAGATTAGGAGACAACTGTCACTGAAAAGATAGTTTGCTGTAGTCACAAATCCCAAGAGAAGGGAGCAAACGATGTCACAGGGAGGGGAGGGCACATGGGGCAGCACCAGGGTTGGTCAGGAGGGAGGAGAGGAAATTATGGGCAAGAGCCTTTACTGTGGTTTCTGAGGGAAGGAATGGGCAAGGCAAGGTAAGCCGGTTTAAGACTGGCTAGTTTGAAGAATGTCAGCAGTCTCTGGAGCACAGGGGCCGTCCCTAGCAGGGAACCTGGCCTTGGAACGACTAAATCAGGTAAATGGTGGCCAGGTGAGAAGCACCTATCCAGGTGAGTAGCTAACTCCTCTTAGGAATTTGCTACCTCTGGGAGAGGCAGTCCCTGCAGGTTCAGCAAGGCCCCAAGCTGATCACCAGAAAACAGGAAGTAAGACATGGCTAATTACTTATAAATCAGACTTTACATTCTGTAAGGTCCAAATGCTGACCTGCATGGTACAATTTTTAATTCAAGCATTTTTTTCTCTCTTCAGGTTGTCCTCATCTCAAATTACTCCCCTTTCACTAGCGGCTTTAAGTTTCATAGAACTATAGTCTCTTGAATTGAAAAACACAAACCTGGAATTCTTTTTTATTTCTGTGAATATATTTTGGAAAGTGGTAACTCCTCCAAACCTCCACAGAACTGGCATTCTTATGATTTACAGGCTCTATGATTTTTCTGTTCACTCATCCTTAAGTGAGTTCTATATTTATTAGCCTAGGGTTAACAAAGTATCAATTGGGAATAACTCAGGAAAAAACCAGAGGAAAATTTTCAGGTATAACATGCAAAGAAGAAAAATAATCAAAAGGCAAATAGATCAATTTAGAAGTCTAGTTATCAAAGGTGATAGAGCCATAGCAGGCATCGTTATGAACAAGATCACACAAAATAAAGCAAGTATTCCAGTGCTGCAGTTTCCCACAGGCTATGGGGTAGACATCCGGAAATGGCCCTTGACCTGCTCCCTCTGCCCATTTCTTAGGCCACAGCAGTGTTTACCTCTGGTTTGGAGAAGACCACAGTGGAGGCTGCTAATTCTGTTTGCTACTACATAGGTGCACTCTTTTCTCACAAGAGGATAATCAGTGTAGGTTCTCACCTGCTTTGGTTAATTCCTCCCCCACCACAGCCTCCCCAAACAACAGCAGCACCAAACACTACTTAAGTATCCGCCCTGTACTAGGCACTGTTCTAAACATTTTTACATACTAACTCATCTCATCTTTAAAATAACCTTGTAAGCCATAGCTCATTTAAGGTAAGAGGAAACTAAGGCATAGACCAAATAACTTTGCCAAGGTCATGTATGTAAATGAGCCAGGATTTGAATATAGGCAGCCAGACAATAGCCAAATCTGTTATCTACTCTGCTACACTGCAAGTAACTTAGAGTAAATAAGTTCATTAACTTGGTCTAATATAGTATTTTGCATAATTTGTATATTTTTTTAACCAGAAACTAGACTTGTAATTTTAAAATTACTTAACAGATTATTAGAAAATTCACATGGTCAACATAAATCTTCTGGTAATACCTACATTTATTCCCAATCTGTTCTTTTTCAGATGAGCTATAATCCATATGTATTTGCCTCAGATTACACAAGCCTAAAAATTGGCTGCAAAGGATACTGGGACTATAAAAACAATAGTATTTTATCCTTACAAATTACTTTGAAGTCCAGCTCATTTGGTTGAAAAAATAACTCTTATGACACTGGAGAGAAAATATGGCCAATATATGATAAAACTAATTTCTTCAATTTACAATAAACCCATACAAACCAATAAGAAAAAGATTTTAAAAACTGCAAAAAATGGGCAAAGGGTATAAAAAAGCAGTTCAAAGGAAAAAAAACCCATACAAACGGTAAATACAAATGAAAACATGTTAGACTTTTACCTTTTTTGAAGAAGTGCAAGTTAAAACAAAGATATAATTTTTATCTGGTAGTTGGTAACAATAAAGAAGTTTGATCATATTTAATGGCGTCGAGGGTATGAGAAAACAAATATTTCATATACTATTAGTGGGAGTATGTCTATAAAAATATAAATGTATGTATCCATTGACCTAGCAATTCCACTAGACATCTATTTTATGGATATACCTATAAAAGTATCTTTCAATGTACATATGAGAATACTGATGACTATAAGCTTTTAAGAACTCCCTTTATATTTAAAAAGTCAAATTATACAATATTTCTGTGTATTAGACATATATTTGCATATGTTTATATATGAATATAATTACACTGAAAACTGATTACAGTGGTTACTTCTGAGGAGAAAAGCAGAAGTGGGGAAGAAAAGGATTAAGGGAGGGCTGATGTTTTTCCTGCATTTGATTTTTTTACAATGAGAATATATTCATGCTATTTATGTGGGAAAAGGTGCCTAGCATAAGGCCTGATTAAAAAAAAAAGGTGTTGATTGTTAGTTTAGCAAATGACTAGAATGATCCTGTATACTTTTCTATATTAAAGCTAACAACATACTCAACTATTACATAGTTCATTTATTTAAGATATCAGTACTGTATTGAAGCCATACTATTAGGTCTCATAAAATGCTAATTATTGTCAGATGATATTTTACCTCTGCAAGTCTATATTAAACACAAAAAGCATTAGGGAAATACAGTGAGCTACTAACAGACGGCAGTAGGAGGCAGGAAGCATTGGCACAGAAACCTGAAATTGTGTAATGCAGAAGTAACTTTGTTAATGAAGACTTCACACCTGTACAGATCTGTGCCTCTTTAGAAGCCTTTGATCTCCATTCCCCTGTTAATAGAATGTATCAGATTTCTTACAGGTAAAATTCTTTAAAAAATTGTATAAATTTTTAATTTCTTCAAAAATAGTACTCTAATGTAAGTTATATATTTTAAAAGTTTCCACAATGCCAGTAGAATCTCTACAAGATTTCTTATACAAAACAAAATCTTTAAGGAACAAGATATCTGTAATTAAAGGGGTTTGATTGGGGACTATTTACATGAAAACATTTGTTAGCTACTGAAAATATTTTTAAAATATTTTACCTTTGAATATAGGTTAAGGCTATAGATCTAAATATGATTATTGCATATAGAACAGCATTATAAAACTATATTACTGAAAAGAATGAACTGCAGTTGCTCTGATTTCCTTATTTCTTTCCAGACTAACTGCAGAATACCACAGAATAAGCTGACGAGGAAGACTGTCATTATCAAATAACACAAGGTAGCTATTTTCTCTATTTTTAAGGAAGAAGCTTTTGGTATATAAAGTGCTAAAACTGTCATAATTAACAAAACTCTACAATGGAAAATAAATTTCCCCATTACTATTAATTATACTGCCAATATACTGTTTCTGTAGACTTTTCATTTATCTTTAATCAGTATACAATCAGAAAATATAATCTGAAAATAATCACTTATTGTCTTCCACCCTCCCCACCTTAAACCTTGAATATTATAGAATAGTACCTTGCAAAATTAAAGATATTATAAAATAACAGGAAATACTTCATTTGGAGTCTACACATTTCAACATAATTTCTAAACAATTATTCCAAAAGCCCCAAATCCAAGTATTAATTTAATTATTCCTCAATATCAGCAAAGCAAACTCTAATCATAGAACTCAAAAGATTAAGTAGGCTAAAAGAGTCTACAAAAATTAGTTCAACTAATTAGATTACTCACAGACATCATAGTTCTAATTTCTCCAGTTGACCTAGATGAAAAATTTAGTACCTCTTGCCCATATTCTTTTGTTCCGTACACTTCTTTCTTTGATGGTTCCCACTTGTTCTCCATAAGAACTACACTACAAAATGGCCACTGACCTGGAGGGCGTGTCTTCATCATTACTAAGCATTTTCTTATTAGAAGCAGCTCTTTGAAAAAAACCTGAATATAATTTCTTCAGTGCCACTCAGTATTACTCAGTAACTGCAGAAGTAACAGGGAGAGTGGGATTTTTTTAAATGCCTTTAGAGGGTATTACTTAATATTTTTGTTACTTAAAAGTTTTTTCAACTAGCAGCAGGTAAGACATATAACTCATACATTTTCCTTCCTTCTAATATTATCCAACAGAAATGTATCCCATCCAATTAATATTACATGAAACAGTCTAAACAACAAATAGTTTTAAAAAGAGTAAAGAGTAACTTTAAATTTTTTTATATACAGTAGTACAAATGTATTCAAGTACAATACAATCTAGTCCAAAACAAAACATCCATCAAAAGAAAGATGAAGAGATGCAATGGGAGGAAAATGACTTTCACAGCTTATACACTCAACCAACTAAAACTAAAGAGCAACAGTGACTTGGTCTTAACTCAGGGATGAGAAGAGAGCAATGGTGGTTTGAGTTCTCCGTACCTTTAATATTACTCAGTATCTGCTTAATTAACTGGCATATATTGAGCACTTACTAAACGCAGAGCAGAAGCAAGGTGAAGAATTAAAACTATCATTTTAAACTACTTTTGAAAAAAAAAAAAGACCTAGGTCTGATACCTTGGCAAAATACTGGGTATGAGAAGAGCATGCAATAAACATTAGAATGAGGTTTGGATATTATATCACATTCAACCTTTTCTCTTTCTTCCTTATCAATAATAACTGGAGACGGAATTTGTGGATCTGTTAAGAGAAAAAGGACAGATCTTTCAATTTGATTCATTCTTTCCTTTCATCAGAAAGGGAGAATCTGTAAGGAAAAGTAAAACAAAAAGGACAGGGCAGGACAGATATACACTGAAGTAGAAAATCCACTTTAATAAAGGTGTTAAAGACACAAGGTTAATGGTTGTGGATTAATCAGCAAAATCCCAACAAGATATATAAGTGGCCAGATTCTTTTAGCTAAAAAAATTACAAAGTGGATTTAAAAATAAAAGATGTCCTCAAATATATTATTTCAAATAAATACTAATGGGCATTTTGATCTGCTGCAGTGGGAATACGAAGTCCCAATAGATACATAAGCAATACTCTAAATATCCAGAGGCAATAGAATCAATACACTCTCTTAACATGATGCCCTATGGAGCACATTGAGCTTTGGGTCTTTTCTCCTAAATCTTTAAGGCATCATTTGCTTTTGGGAACACCTGGGAGAGAACCAGGAAAACTAAAATTAAATCAGAGTTTCTGATCGAAAAATAGACTGGAAATGAGCTGTACTTCTTCCTGTATTTCCTAATTAATGGAAGCCTCTAAGAGCCTACTCTCACTCAACTTACCAGATTTGAAAATAATGTAATACTAAGAGATTATCTGGTATAACGCCTTCATATAAGAAATGGGAAGCAAGCTTTAAAGAAGTTAAATGATTCATTCAAGATATCATTAATGTCATTCTTGACTACTAGTCTCCTCCTGTTTCTATGAGGCTTTTTAAAAATGAATGTCTTTAACTATATAAGATAACAATACAACCATAAAAAGTAATTTAAGCCCTGTGTATAATAGCTTGAGACAAAGAAACTTGCATTTTATTAAATGCTTTCAAAATACACAAATGAGAGACTTCCCACCTTTTGGAATGTTTATATATATTGTTTAAAATGTTAAATACGAGGCAATGTGAAGACAAAATGGAAGAACATGACCCAGACAAAAAAATGAAAAGTCTATAGAAACAATTCTTGTTCCCCAAGAAGAATTTTTATAATTCATATTAAATAAATGTATGCTTGCATATCTGCTGATAAACTAGCTCTGGTCTTCTTAACGGTCAATCTTTTTGTCAATATGATTAAAATTTAATAACTCCATTAATAAATATTCTAGTACAGGTAGTGATAAAAGCATTAATTTTGCTATGCTTCCTATCTCAGTTACTATTTAGAAGATTATTTTATATAATACAATTGTAGAGCTTCTTATACTATTGGAAACTGAAGATACATTTTAAGGAAGGATAAAAATGATACAATAATATCTTAAATTTTGTATTTATAATTATTCCGGACAGCAAGCTCCATTATCAAAATAGCAACTACTGTCAATGTATATACTCACAGACAAAAACAGTTTCCTTCCATTTGTCAAATCAACAATGCAAGTAGAAAAGAATCTACAAATGATACCTGTAAAAAAATACCTTAATGTTCTTTAGAGATGTATGATAACCTTTAAAAATATAAAGGAGAATCTCTCAAGCAAGAGAGGATTTAAAAAAACACACAAATTTTAACATCGTAAATTGTGTGAGAGCCATCTCACTTTTTGATTGATTTAGTGCTGGGGTGGGGGTAGCTAAACCTGAACACATTGCCAACAAAAGGTTAACATTTCATAATTGACTGAGAAGTATAAAGGAGGGAAAGAGATCAAGGTAAGAGGGGCAAATATTAGCTTTCTCAGTCACGAACAAAGGAAAAGAGACTGAATTTTAACAAACACCAAAACGAGTTGAACTACAGAAAATAAGGTTACAAAGGACAGAGATTTAAAAGAATAAAAAGGTCCATTAAGGACAATGTTGTCTCTATAATGAAGTACAAAGAAACAGTTTAGATGCACTACAACTAAATCAAAGAGGTAGAAATATTAGTCCTTATAAAAAGTTCTCATTTTCATACTTTTCCCTCAAAAGTAGGATTCAAGATCTGATGAATGACTCAAAGTTTCTGCAACTTAACAATGAAAACACCTGAAAGCTATGAAAGAGCAACATCAGAACTTGAACACCTAAGGTGACTCAAACATGTTAACTAGATTATAGTAACAGAATAAAACGACAATATTGACATTTCAGTATTGATTCTGTTTAACATCGATGTTAGATACAGTGTCCATCATTTCCTAAACTTTGTCCTGTTGTTCAGCCTGAGGTCCAAATCTGAGGTTACGCTGTCTTTCCCACTTCAGCCTCTTGGAGTCATTAGGCTCCAAGAGAACAGAATTAACTGGGAAGGTACACAGGGACTCCAGCCCTGATGCAATGAAGGTGGTCAGATGTCTCGGGCAAGGCCTGGGAACTGGGCCTGAGAACTTCCCTCTTCCTTCCTTTTCTTGATTCCTCCACCACACCACCCTTCAGTCCACCCCTAGTCTTCCCAGAGTAGGACTCAAAAGCTAACCTCTGGAAGGAGATACAAAAGACCAAAATTAGAAGAAAAGATAGTCGAATTAACTAATAACCCAAGAAATTGTATTATACTTCAAAGGAGTTTTATTATATAGGGAAAGAATGTGGTTGGAACACTTTCCAAAACTGATTGATTTAAAATTTTTAATTTTAATGCAGCATATAACTCTGAGTAAGTCTTAAGACATGAGTCTGATTTCTGACTCTGAAAATCATTACAGTAACTGTGTTATACCAAATATACCAAAAATATGCCAGTTACATTTTCTTAGGGGAGGAGAGGTTAGGTACAATGATGGATGTGGTGGACTGGTTTGTTCAACATCCATTCTACCTTCTTTCCTTCTAGTGTACTTCTTGTATTAAAGAAATGGGAAAGCTAAATGTGGCATTTCCCAGATTATCTTCCAGCTAGGGCTCCCCCAATTAGGTACACTCATGAGAGATCTAGAAGGTGGGGGAAAAAAGCTGAGGTTCACTTCTTGCTGCTTTTTTTTGAGGGGGAGGGAGTGCTATTGAATACAGCTGTGGAGGCAAAATGTTTCAAAAGCAGTATTCCAATACATATTCTCCGCTTCCTGATAAAGCAGAGGCAGTTGTGGTAGAGACACTGGCTCGATTCTGAGTATCATCTTCGTAGGTTATTGAGAGGCAGATGTGACGACTTCCTGTTTCTTGGGCTATAGCTATGCTCATGATCATGTGTTTTTGGCTTCATGAGCATTAACATCTTTGATAGAGCTTGATCTTCTAGCCCTTCCAACAATATTCTTACCAGTTAATTCCCTGTATTAAATCTTTTCCTGTTTATAGTAGATAGAGGGGTTTCTGTTTTCTGTACTAGGATCTATGGCTGATATAGGCCTTGGTACCCGTTAGTAGGACTGACTCAACAAAACTGTAATATGTTGCACTGGCTTAGTAATGGAGTAGTGAATAGGAAGGAAACCACATTGCAGGCTAAAAGTTGGTGACCTACGACAGCCACATGGATAAGATTAGATGTCCCAGCCTCTAGAACTGTGAAAAATAAATGTTTGTTGTTTATAGGCTACCCAGTCGATGGTATTTTTGTTATAGCAGCCTGAGCTGACTAAGATACCTTGGATTTGCAGGTTCTTCTCATTGGCTGAACCCAAATGGTATCCATAGGACAAGGGAATACAGGTGATGCATTCCATAATGATCAGGGTGGAATTATGGGTCTGGAAGGGCACATGGAGAAAAATCATTACTGATAGTAACATTGATCCCTTACGCATACACCGGATATTAAATAAATCAAGGACTAAAGAAATCAAAATGGAAATTACGAACTGCATTTTAAAACTCATGATACAGCCAATACAGTACTCATAGGAAAATTTATAACCTTACAAGTTATTTTCAGTATTTAAGTTTTTCACTCAAGAAGCTAGGAAAAAAAACAGTAAAATAAACACAAAGAAAGCAGAAGGAAATTAAAGAAAGTAAAAAATTTTTAATTAAAAAAAATTTAAACCATAAACACCCTCAACAGAGCTGACCAAACAAAACCAGTAACTGGTTCTTTGAAAAATCTATCTGGTAAGTCAATACTATGGCCAACTCTATGTAACATAAACAGAGAGGGCATAAATAAACGTAAGTAATAAGATCTAATTAGTGTTATGAAACTAAAAACTGAGAAACAACTAAGAATACTTGATACAAATAGTTTTGAAAACGTAGATAAAAAGCAATTTTCTGGGAAAATTTGATAATAGCTAACATTTACTGAATGCTTACAATGTGCCAGGCACTCACCTAGTAAGTACTTCACTTACATTAAATCATTTAATACAACTGCTCTATGCGATAGGTACTGTTATTTCTATTTAATTATTGAGAAAACTAAAACATAGAGAAGTAAACTACTCAAAGTCACATTAACTAATAAATATTGTAAATAGGATTTTCATGCTGTGTAGCTCCAGATTCTACTACTTTAACAACTATACTACATTGCCTTTCAGAATAAAAATTAAAAAAAAAAAAACACTATTAAAGTATCCCCCAAAATAGAAAACTAGAACTGAGCAATCACCATAAAAGAAATGGAATTGGTAGACCAGCATCCATTCCCCTTACCCACAGCAAAGGCCAAGACAGTTTAAGGGCCAATTTAGCTATACCTTCAAGATACAGATCATTCCTGAAGGGTAGCAGAATATACCACCCCCAAATATGCCTTTTGGCGTATTATTTTGAGCTATGGGCACTTGAAAAACAGCAAATGGAGGGAGAGGATTTCTCTGAACTCCCCTTATCTGCCTAAAGACAAATCTTCCCAAAAGGAACTCAATTGTCATAAATAATCTTTTGCAGGAGTTTCATCAACCAGACAAGATTGACTTTTATCACAGGAGAGGCTGGAAGCCTACACACTCAGACCAACTGTCACAAACCTATATTCCATCTAGTCTTCTAAGGACCCATTCACTCCCCTTTTCTAAAAATAATTTACTCTCCCTGAAGAGGTTTATATTTTCCCCAACCTGCAAATGAGATAGTCTTTAAGCCTGAATTCTAAGCCACTTAGAATTTTTCCCTGGTTATTGACAAAGAGTCTTTGCTTGACTAAACTTTAGTCAAACTCCAGAACCATCTCCTAAGCCCATCTGTGCACTTTCTTGCAAAATCTAGTATTAGTAAGAACTCTGCTAATTCCCAGCCTCCACATCTGATCACCCTCAGTATTTGGTTCCTCATCTTCTACCATCTTCCAAGTGATGTCTGACCACACTGGTCTGTCTTCAGCAAGAATCTCTTAATAGTGTCTTTCAGTGAAGAGAAGCTCTTACCTTTATTATAATACAATTAAACCTTTTTCTTTTATGGTTAGGGATTTTAAAGAAATACTTGCCTAGTCCAAGGGCACAAAGATATTTTCTCTAAAAGATTTATTTTACCTTTTGCGTTTAGATCTCTCATCCATCTGAAACTTGTTTTTGTATCAAAGTCAACATATTTTTCCTCCACATGGATGTCCAGTTAACCTGGCATTTACTGAACTACCATATTGCCTTTGTAATAAATCTTTGCTCTCTTTTCCACTGGTCATTTTGACCATTCTTGTGCCAATACATTATTTTAATTACTATAACTTTATAATAGGTCTTAGTAGCTGATAGACTAAAACCCTCCAGCTGTATTTTCCTTTAAGATTACTTTCCCTACAAGATTTCCTTTAAGAATACTTGGTTGGTTGTATTTCTGAATGAATTTTAGAATCAGCCTGTCAATTTCAGTTAAAAAATAACCTCCTGAGATTTTGATTGGGATTGCTTTGAATCTATAGATTAATTTGGGGAGATCTGACATCTTTATAGTGAATCGTCCAACTCAGGAACATTTTTTTTTTGGGGGGGGAAGAGGAACAGGACTTTATTGGGGAACACTGTGTACTTCCAGGCCTTTTTTTTCCCAAGTCAAGTTGTTGTCCTTTCAATCTCAGTTGTGGAGGGTGCTGTTCAGCTTCACGTTGTTGTTCTTTCAGTCTTAGTTGTGGAGGGCACAGCTCAGCTCCAGGTCCAGTTGCCGTTGCTAGTTGCAGGGGGCACAGCCCACCATCCCTTGCGGGAGTCGAACCGGCAACCTTATGGTTGAGAGGATGCGCTCCAACCAACTGAGCCATCTGGGAGCTCAGCTGCAGCTCAGCTCAAGGTGCCATGTTCAATTTTAGTTGCAGGGGGCGCTGCACACCATCCCTTGCGGGACTCGAGGAGTTGAACTGGCAACCTTGTGGTTGAGAGCCCACTGGCCCATGTGGGAATCGAACCGGCAGCCTTCGGAGTTAGGAGCATGGCGCTCTAACCGCCTGAGCCACCGGTCCGGCCCAGGAACATTTTTATTGCTTGCCTTTTAAACGAATCCGGCAGCTTCCGATCTCTTTCTATATCCTGAGATAAGATATTTGAAGTACATATATTCAACAAAGGAATTTGTATCCAGCACATGTAAAGAACTCCTTCAAATCAGTAAGAGAAAGAGATAACCCAATAGAAAAACATGCTAAAAAACTTGCATTATTGTATTTACAAAAGAGGATACATGGGTTCACAAACACATAAAAAGATTTAATTTCCGTATCAGGGAAATGCAAATTAAAGTCAAGAGGAGATACCAGTACACACCCACCAGAATGATAAAAAGAAAGACTAAAATTAGCAAATGTTGGTGAGGATGGACAGCAACCGGACTTCATAAACACTGCTCGTAGGAGTATAAATTGATACGACCATGTTGGAATAACACTTGGCAATATCTACAAAAGGTGAACCTATGCATTTCCCACGACTCAGCAATTCTAAGTACATACCCAACACATGTTCAACAAAACACATACACTAAGAGGTCTGCAGTAGCCCTATTCATAATAGTCTCAAAGTGGAAACTACCCAAACCATCAACAGTAGAATGGATTTTTAAAATTGTCGTATGTTCACGTGGAATACTACGGAGAAATTAAAAAGAATGTTTACATGGGGGCATCCGGTTAGCTCAGTTGGTAAGAGCGCAGCGCTCTTAACAACAAGGTTGCCAGTTCGATCCCCACATGGGCCACTGTGAGCTGCACCCTCCACAGCTAGACTGAAACAACTACCTGACTTGGAGCTGATGGGTCCTGGAAAACACACTTAAATAAATGAAAGTTTAAAAAAAAAAAATGTTTACATGACAATATGGATGAATCTAACAAAACCAGAGAGCAAAAAAATCAGACAAAAAAAGGGCATACAGAAATGGAATTGCACAGTGTGTACACTATAAAAATAGACAAAACTCATGTTAAGTTATTATACGTCTGAATAGTGGTTATCCTTGGAGTGGGCAGAAGTGACTGGAAGAGAGCAAGAGACAGCTTCTGGTATACTGGTGATGCTCAGTTTCTTGATCTGGATGCTGTTACATGGGTGTGTTCATATGTGAAAATTCACCAATATGCATATTTATGACTTGTGCCTTTTTCATAGACTATTCTGCTGAAATAAAATTAATGCACATGACACGAGCAAATAAATCAAATCTAAAAATAACATGAATAAATCATGTATCAATTTTTAAGAAGCTAGCATCCAATAGGAAAATGGGTAAAAACCATGAAATGTTCAAGCAAAGAAATAAAAATGGCTCCAATAAACACACAAAAGGTAAATTTGAACAATGGAATGCTATTTTTTCCCTAGCAAATTAGCAAAGAGTAAAGGACTAATAATGCTGTTGCTGAGGATGTAGTGAAACTAATACTCTTATTCCTAATGGAAATGTGAATTGGTACAACCTTTCTGCATAAGTCTTAAAAAAAATGTTCACCCTTTCACCCACTATTTTCCCTTCTAGAAATTATTCTAAGGAAAATTCAGAGTTGCAATTAAAGATGGACTTATCTCAATGTTGATTACAATAGTATCTTGAAACAATATAATCATTCCATAAAGGGAAAATAGTTATATTATGATACATATTCATAAGGGGATATTATGTTATGAATAATGTTTTCAAAGGATAATGAATAGGAAAGACTCATGATAAATGTAAGTGAAAAATTCATACAAAATTCTATGTGGTATGATATCTTTTGTGTTAATAATATCACACACAGACATGTATTTGCATAGAAAAGTCTGTAAGAACACATACTATAATGTTAACAGTGGCCGTCTTTGGATGGTACCATAGGAGATAACGAATGATTTAAATTTTGTGGCTTATTTTCTACAATTAAGTGTTCTTTGAGCATTTATTACTACTATATTCAGATCTCCAAGAAAATAATAGGGCAAAAAAATAACACCCATCCAGTTTCCTTCCTTTAGAAATCCAAGCCACCCAGATTTTTGTCTCTTCTTTAGCTCCCACATTGAATCTGTAACTGTCTCTGATTTTACCTTATAAGTACGTGTCCAAGCTATTACAATATTCCATTATTTCTTCTCATTTCCAAAATGCAGGCGGTTGTCTTCCCTTTGAGTGAGCTCCTCGAATCCAGACTTCATTTTGGTAAAACAGCCCTACCTTCAACTACTTCTACCTTCTAGCCACATCAAACCACTTTATGTAACGACACTCCCATACTCAAACCCCTGAAAACTCCACACCAGGTACTTTCACCCCTCCCAGCGTTGGCATACTCAGTTCTCTCTCCCTGTGAGGATGCATTTTCTCCCTCCTTCCTAATCCGATTCATAATTCAAGATTCACTTCGGATATCATTTACTGGGCGTAGCTTCTCGGAGGCTAACAAGAACCGACGGCGGTTTCCAAATCAACCCTCCAATGACAGTTTGTACCTATTTCAACATTTATCATTCTTTACTGTTTAGTGCCTAGCTCTCCCATTGTACGGAATGGGCCATATCATTTAAATTTTTCTTAAAATATAATTAGATGTGTGAACGTAAAACATACACATACTCAACACATCTATATAGGGGTAGCGAGTTTTCACCTGTGCCTGATAGACAAACAGCAACAAAAACACTCGCCTGATTTTTTTTTTTTTCGTTCAAGATGGCAGAGAACGTCTTAAAAATAGTCCCACACAAAAGCACTCACACCCGGAGCCTTGAATCAAACTGGCTACACTTAGCGAAACAGCAAAGGACAAAAGAATTGAACCTACATGCTGAGACGGCCCGGCCCCAATCACCCACAGTAGGTCCCCCACATATTTAAAACCGTGTTAGAAAACTGGCACCTGCTGCGTTCTTTCCGAGAGCCACGCCTCGACCAGGAACAGGGACCTGAGGCACTTCTAGATAATGATCCAAAAAATCGAGGACGAAAAAGGGAGAAGCTAAGCTGTATCGGTGAGTATCCAAAAATGCACGATTGGGCCCCGCCCCAGCCAGGCGTGTCGGTCCTCGGGGAAGAAACAGGCAGGGCTCTAATCCACCGGCCTGGCTGGGAATTCTGAGCCAGCCGGAGACTGAGGCCGGCTGCGGGAGGGCGTCTCGGGCTACACCTGTCAGGCTGCAGCCAACACTAGGCCCAGAAATCGCCGAGATTCGGTGACTTAGGCTGGCAGGAGCGTCACCCGATCCTTCGCCCCGGGATCGGCCCTTCGCCTTCCCTCTCATCCTTCTCAAACAAAGGCAATCCACATCCACCGCCATTTTCCCCTTACCTCAAAAACCACCTCTTCGTCAAACTCCGGTGTCATCCTTCTCCGCCATGCCACCCGCTTCAGCACGATGGGAAATGAAGGCGGGGGAACAGGCGGCACCCAGGCGTCTGCTTTTGCTGGTCCCGTGTGTCTAGAAAACTACAATTCCCAGCATGCCTCGCAGCCCACGCCCCCTTTCTAGACCTATTTATTGGAGCAGAGGATGAGCGTGTGGGCGGGAGGGGCAGGAGCGAGATGAAGCTCGAGCCCTCTGATTGGAGGAGCCTAGGGCCTTTGTCCGCCTTTTACTGCTACGACTGGCAGGGGGCGCCTGGAGCACTGATTTTTTTTTTTAGAGCTCGAGAGGGGCACGCGCCGGCTGAGTCGCGGTGAACACTGCTCGTGCCCGCCGCCTGCGGCTCGCGCTCGGGAAAGCCGCCGGGTCCGTAGACCCGGCTACATCCTTTGTGCCGCGCTTCGGTTGCGCCGCGGGGCCGCGGGACGAAATGTGGGCGCTGCGGGGGCTTTTCTTTTCTGCCCAAACTCTTGAAACAATGGACTGTAAGGGAAGCATGGATTGAGGGGGGCGAGCGGGGAAGCAAGCTGCTGGGGGAATCATGACTTCTGCCGCCGGTAAGTGACGGCACTCGCGCTGCCGCAGGAAAGTTTGTAACGAGCGCTGCTACTCTTGGGCTGTGGAACAACTTTTCCCTCTGGGGTGGGTTGGCGGTGTTCCTTCTACCTTTCCCGAGGACGGTGGCAAGTGCGGAGCAGACTGCGTTTGCTGCCGCATTTTGTCGTCCCTTCCTGCCAAGAGAGGCTGTTTGGAAATCGTGGATCTCTTGGGACCTGCCTTTAAAAGGAGACCCGCGTTGGGAGCTCTTTGCACCAGGTGAAACGCGAAATGTAAAGAGGGCGTTTGCTTGTCTCTCCTAAAATTTGAGTGACTTCGACTTTGCGTGTGAAAATAGTTTAGATTCCCATGTTAAGAAATCGGTTATTCTGGGAAAGGGCAGTGTTCCCGGAGCGTTGAACTCGACTGTGCTGAGTCGCTTTCAACCCAGTATCGACTGGAAATCCTGACTCTTGTTACTTCCTAGATAAAGAGGTTTAGACATTGTTACTCCTATCCTGGTGGATTTCCCCGTTACCTGAGGAGAGGAATAGAATTACCTATGGCAATTTTTTTGCTCGTCTTCACCCAATTATTACGGATTTTTAAAATTTTTGTTCCTACCTGGTTAGTGTAAACAGCCTTATTTTCCGTCTACCTCCCATAGTCCTTTCCCTTCATCCAAATGACAGTCTATGTTTACCTTTGTGTGATATTTTGAGCAATTCTGGACATTATATTTCCAAACATTCTTTAAGGAACAGTTCCTATTTTCCATAATAATTACTAAAGTTTTGTTAAATTCACTTCATAAGAGCATAGGTTAATTTGTAAACCACAGCTTGATAATGTATTAAGGTTTTTTTTCTTTGTTTTGTCCACATTGAAAGAAATAAACTTGCATTAGAAACTTTACAGTAAAATAGTGTAAAGTTAACCCTCAAAGTTACTTCTAGAATCAGCACTTAAGTATCAGATTAAATTTTCTTTGCTTTTCTTGGCATTTGTTTTAAATTCCTGCAACTTGAAACTGTCAAGCAGCACTCGAAATGTGCCGATTTGTATTATTTCTAAAGCTTAGATATATTGGAGTGTGGCATTGCTACATGGATGTAATCAGATTACAACTAACTAGGAAAAAAGTTAACCAATAGGAATAAGAAAGCAAAGGGTGAAGTATTCCTGTACTAGTATTCCTGAAGAAGTTGTGGATCTTTTCTTTTGGATGTTGTATGTCTATATTGGAGGTATGTCCCGTACAACTGTTGAAGTTATGTTATTTATAAACTCTTTTCCTTACCAAGGGGAAGCTTTCTACTTGAAGTGAATTATCTTCATCCTAAATTTATGTGCCTCAGCTTTGTTCAAGTTTTCTTTGTTACTGAACTAGGTTAATTAATTTAAATGTAAAGTGTTTGGAAATTTTTAAATTCTTCCAGCCAATTTTAGCTCTCCCCTCTTTTGGAGTGTCAAGCACAAAGTAGAAAAAATACATTATATGTATCAGTTTTCAATTCCAGTCCTAACAGTTTATAATGAACAGATACAGAAGCATTTAATTTGTCATTTAAATATGTAAACCTGATTTAGGGCTCAGTCTGGAAATTTATGATTCTTTCATTTGAATTACCCTAAAATAATGCAAGCTATTTTTATATTTTATCAACTTTACAATTAAAGAAGTCCACAGACATTTTTGTGGTGTTTTAAAAAAGGGACATTTCCTGTGTTTAGCTGAGTTAGTTGGTTTTTAACATGGCTTGCTAAGAAGCATTAACTACTTTTTTGTTCACCCATCTGTTAAGATTTATTTTAATTTTCTCATGTCTACATGGAGAATATGGAAAAGAACTGGGTTTTATTTCCACCGTATTATGAAATTATGTGTTCATCATTCTTACAAGCTCTTTATGCTTTTTGGAACAATAATCAAATTCGTTAAAACTTTAGGAAAGTTATTTGCAATTTGGGGAGGGGATGTTTGTTTATAAAAAAACTGATGAGTGGTATTGGGGTGGTTGGCTTAATTTAAGGGTGTAAGAGAAATGTTGTAGAACACTAAGTTCTACTACTCCTGAAGTATAGAGCTTGCTTTATTTTTTTTGCACCTGTGAAAGTAGGCCCATACTAGAGATTTTAGAATTATTCTAACCATTTTATTTAAAGGGAGAGATAATAATAGGTGTATGTTGTCTGTCTTTTTGAACTTGTACAGCTCACTGTCTCATTAATGCCTGTGCTTTGCTTTATGGCTGGTCCAATAAGGAAGAAAGTGTACACGTGAACTGCAGCCATCTGTGTGTAACAGATGACAGTATGTTTGTAATAGTAAAATGGTACTAGTGCTTTACTTTCTTACCTTATTTTTCCCTGGAGCCAAACAGCTGTGTAAATAACAGATTTGCTGCTTTGCTCTAAAAAGCTTTGGGTCTGACTGTTGATACAGTATTAAGATCCAAAGGTGCTGGATTCATTTCCAAATGTCGTGTACTTATTTCAAGAGTTTGACATTGGAGCAGACCATAATATAACAGCTTGTTATTTTTTGAGTTGTGTTTCTTTCAAAATAGAGCCATGAAAAAATAATGATAATAATAATGAAAGAATTCAGATATTGCTGTACCAGTGACTTAGTTGAACACTTGTTCCTTCTAATAATTAAGAACTTATTCAGTAATCCTATTGAAGTTGATTCCTGCTAACTTTTCAAAATATTATTCTACATTAAAGTGGATATTTTTTTTAAAGAAATTTCCTGTTACTGAGACATATTAAAGAGTATGTGTATGTTGGCAGCTCTGACTATTCGCAGAGCCCTATATTCACCATTGGTGACATTGCAAAGAGACAAAGTGCTTGCCCTCTTGGAGCTTGCCTTCCAGTGGTGGAGACAAACTTGGATTGAAGAAAAATCATGCAGGGCAAAGAGGCTGGAGAATATAAGTGTTCTCCTGAAGCAAGTATCTAAGAATCATATATGGGCTTTAGAGTTCGGTTCAACTCCCTCATTTACAAGTAGAGAAACTGAGGCAGCCACATCTGCACACAGGTTAGCCAGCTCTTCAAATTATGTTTTGACTTCCTCCAATACATGGTTAACCAGCAGTGGTGAGCCAAAGTTCACCATTTATTTCTTTAATTCAATGATGGCATTAGGTACATAATGCTGGGTTACATTTGTTGGGAATCAACCACTGCTCCGTTGGAAGCAGATTCATGTACAAACCACATTTAAAGAAAAGGCTAAAATCAGGAGCAGAGCGTAAAAAACAATTTAACCAAAAAGCAAAAATTGAGTGGTTAAATGACCCAGAAGCCTCTGACAAAGCTGCAAGATTCAAAAAGTAAAGATTAATTTGATGAAATGGGTTCTATTTTTTATTTTTTTAGTTGTGGTAAAATACAAAAATATAAATTTATTCTCTTTACCATTTTTAAGTGTACAGTTAAGTAGTGTTAAGTACATTCACATTGCTGTGTAGTCAATCTCCAGAACTCTTTCCATCTTGCAAAACGGATTTTTTTTATTCCTTCAAAATTCCCAGCGGTATGATGCTTAAAGAATGGTTACAGAAATGAAATCAACATGACAGTCTGTCAGTTTTCATTATCTTTAGTAAGATGGGAGGTTAGGAAGAAGCCTAGGGCATTCATCCTTTCTTTTAAGACTTAATAGATCAGGAGTTGAATTTAGTAGACCATTACACCAGTTTTATCATTAGGCTTTGAAGGTCTTACAGTTTTTTTCTGCCCCCACCCCCCAAAAAAAAACAAACTAATATGCTTATTGGATAGATAACTAAAATTGTATAGCTTTGGGAATTTGTATTAAGTTGTTTTAAAGATATTTCATTGTCTTCTTTATTACAACCTTATATTTAGTGAGAAGGCATCTGCTATGTGATCTTTATCGAACGCATAATGTTAGGGATTTGGGAAATTCTTCGTTGGTTTGTAAAAGAGCACCCTACTCTTTTTTTTTTAAACTCAGTTCCATGTAATATCTTCCCAAATGTGACTAATTTCCTTTGTTGAAAAGAAATTAATCACCAAATGAAGTGTCAAAGCCTCTGTGTATTCAAATAATTAAACAATGTTCCGAACATATTTTGAGAGGTTTCTTTTTATGTTTTTCAGTAAATTAAGTTTTTATTAAGCATTAGATCTTATTGGAGGAACAAACTATAAGTATACGAGTAAGAAGTGTAAGATAAAATATTTTATCGCAAGTCTCCTTGGGAAGTATGACTGTGATAAAGTGACAGTATAGGTGGAAAAACTTACACAGAACTAAAAAGAACCTGATGTTCAGGCTCTGTATAGACCATTTTATAGGTCTTTTGTGTAAAGCTTTCATTAGGTTTCTGTAGGCTAGGAGCAGGCCTGTACAAATCTAGCTCCTTAAGTACTTTTTATGTCAAGGAAGAATTGCTACACTAGAAGTTGTGGTCATCTTTTAAATGTACTAGAAAGGTGGTTATTAATAAAGAGTACAGAGCATAATTACCTGTGAAACCTAAAAGAAATACAGACGTCTAGGCTCTATCCCCAGAAAGTGAATGATTAGACCTGGGGTACAGCCTAGATATGTGAATTTTTAAAAAATAAAATTCTGTGAAGGATTACAATGAAAATTCCCAATTGACAACGCCTGCACAGAGAAATATCAACTTTATTATGAGCCTCAAGTAATACAGAAGAATTACTTTTTAGTTTTAAGTTTGGAAATTTTCTGATTTCTTTCTTTCCTTTTAAGATTGTTTTGCGGTGTTAGTGACATAGATTATTGATAAAAGGCTTTTATACACCTCTACTGTATATCACTGAGGAAGAAGAATACTGCTTATTCTTATGAGAAGCTTAAAGAGTTGTGTCTTACATATAACTTAGGCAAATTCAATTCTTAGCACTTAGCAAATGAGCTGGCATATTTTCTCCTGCTATTCAGGCTCTAAGCAGAGGCCAATTACTTCATTTAATGTTGTCTGAAGATATGGTAATTTGTTTCCAAAGTTAGAAGAAAAACTGTATTGGATTTATTAAGAAATGTACAACATATCCAAAGCTTTGTATACTGGAATTGAAGGGCAATTTAAGGAATTTTATAAGACGAATATTGACTCTATCTAATGTAACGGTATCTAGTAAAATGGAAGTTCACCATATTGTCAAAAGTTAGTTATCTAATTTAATCGTTTATCATCTTGTACTTTGGTTTGTCATCAAATTATTTTTTTTCTTTCTAGAGATTAAGAAGCCACCAGTGGCCCCCAAACCAAAGTTTGTGGTGGCAAATAATAAGCCAGCTCCACCTCCTATTGCACCCAAACCCGATATTGTGATTTCTAGTGTTCCACAGTCAACAAAGAAAACCAAACCAGCAATAGCCCCGAAGCCAAAAGTTCTGAAGGGCTTACCTGTTCGCGACATCGGGCAGTCACCATCAAAGAAAATCATTGTGAACCTGGAAGAGCATAAACAAGAATTACCTGAAAGCACTGACAACTCTACTTGTAAAAATGTGGGGCATCAGAGCAATGATTGTATTTTACCAGTGTGTTCCTGCAATTCTGAGTGTATCCATAGACTTGGGAATAGAGAGAATTTATGTGTAAAGCAGCTTGTCTTAGAGCCCTTAGAAATGCCTCAAAATTTAGAAAATAGTAAAATTGATGACTCTTCTTCTGCTATAAAAACAAGGAGTAAATGTGATTCTAACGGTGAAACTGGTAAGAGCCAGAGTGGAGTCGTTTTAAAGGCAAGCATCCTAGAAGATAAGCTCAAGGACGTTTTAACACAACGAGCGTCACCTTTTATTTCCCCACAGAAACACAGATCCACAGACAACCCAGAAATGAATGATGGCTGTAATCCCAGCAGACAGTTCAGACTTGACTTTGCAGACGTGTCACCTTCCCTGTCCAACTTCGAAAAAGTTCCTGATCACCACTGCCATCTACAACATCCTACCGGTGAATTTCAGAATTTTGAAACTTGTCAGGACCACAGAGAAAAAAGCAATATTTGCTTTCATTCATCTGAACAAGAAGCTCTGGCAAATGGTAAAAGAAATATGTTTTTCTCTTCAGATGGAATTAGTAAATCAAACATCAAAGATCTCGGTCCCTTAGAAATTCACTTAGTACCATATAGCCCCAAATTTCCAACTCCCAAGCCCAGGAAGACACGCGCTGCTCGCCTGTTACGCCAGAAGCATGTAGATGCTCCTAGTGAAACTACTGAAGAACCAGAGAATTTAGACAGTAACTCTTCTTGTCTTTATGAAGATAGTTTGAAAAACAATGAAATCAGTGTTCTTTGTCAGAATGATTTGTGTAACCAGGAACAGGTGGGCAAAGTGAAGCCAGGAAGTAAAACTGAATTGAATGCGGACTCCAACAGCGACAGACAAAACTTCGTTGGTTCAGAGAAAGCCATGTGTCATGAAACATATTCTTCTGGAAAAGTGACACCTCCTTTAGAAATAGACTCTAATTTGAGTTCTGACAGCAGGATAGTAGGTGGTTCTAGTATGTCACTTGCTGTAGACAAAGCGGCCAGTTTTCTAAGATGCAGTTCTCTATCTATGAGCCTGCCTAAGCAGGTGAAATTTACTTGCAACAAGCATTTGCCTACTGCCTGTAACCTGGGAGTGTCTGTCCCTCACATGCAAAAGGAATCTACAATAAAAGATGAAAGTTCCTCAAAAATTGTCCCCAAAAAACCTCAAAGACACAGCTTGCCTGCTGCAGGAGTGCTTAAAAAGGCTGCCTCAGAAGAGCTTGTGGAGAAAAGTTCATATCCCTCAAACGAAGAAAAAAATTCAGAAAATGATCCCAAAAGACACCGCCTCGGACCATTGTGTGCCCAAAACCATGGTATATCATCCTCCTTTGATATGCCCAAACGGACTTCAGAAAAGCCAGTGTGGAAATTACCTCATCCCATTTTACCTTTTTCAGGGAACCCAGAATCCTTAAAGTCTGTCACCATAACCTCTAATAGTGAGCCTTCCCCTCCCCTAAACAAGCCTAGAGCAAAATCACTATCTGCTGTGGATGTCGAAAGGTGCACCAAGCCTTGCAAAGACACGCAAAAGAAAAACTCTTTGAAGAAGTTGCTCAACATGAAGCTGTCCATCTGTTTCATGAAGAGTGACTTCCAGAAATTCTGGTCCAAGAGTAACCAACTTGGAGACGCAACTGCAGGCAACCTCTCAGGTGGGGGTCGACAAGGGATTGAAAGTGATTGGCATGGCTTGTTGGTAGGAGAAGAAAAGAGAAATAAACCCATCAAAGCGTATTCTGCAGATAACTACAGCTTGGAATCCCAGAAGAAGAGGAAGAAGTCTCGAGGCCAGACCAGTGCGACTCATGGACCAAGAGCTGAGTCTCTGGATGACCAAATGCTCTCCAGGGAGGCAACGTCTCAGGTGCTTTGCAAATCTGTTACAAGTGACTGTGCACCTGAGTATGAAAATATACAACATTATGAGGAAATACCAGAGTATGAGAACTTGCCATTTATTACGGCTGAAGGGAACATTCCAGACTTGGAATGGCAGAATTCCAGCAGCATGGAGGACACCGATGCCAACGTGTACGAGGTAGAAGAGCCATATGAAGCTCCAGATGGTCAGCGGCAACTTGGGCCTGCACATCAGCATTCCAGGTAACACTTAGGGGCCAGACAGACATTACTTGTACACTAAAGGTTTGTCATTTTCTCTAATGCAAGTGGTAAACTGCTGGAACTTGTGCTTTATTTGATAGGCTTCTTATACAATTAGGGGCTTCGCTGCTCGGTTGGGGGAAACCAGGTTGGAATGGGTTAATGTAGGCAGCCAGCGCCGCTGGGTGGCGTTCATAAGGAAGGTTCTTTTTCAAGGGCACAGGTTGCAGGCCATCAAGTAAGGTGGCTGAGCTCTGCTTTTGAATTTAGCTTTCCACAGAGATTTTTCTTTAGGCCTGGAGCAGGAAACCCTAATCAGGCTTGAGACTCCTAAAATGTGCCCGCTGAATCAAAAGCCTGCAGTCATAGGACCAGATAAACAGTTTTGCCCGGGAGGTTGTATTTTTTGTAAACAACATTGAATAGATGGAGAAAGCAAAATCCAGGCCTTCATGAGGAGGGTAGCTGGACATCCTAAAATAAGGTAAATGAGAAGTGGGGCATACATTTCAAAAACCTTTTTGGTAGTCTGGCTGTTGAAACTATAGACCTGTTCCTTGGAGTAATTAATTCAAAAACTAAGCCTAGGGTCCTAAAATGATAAGAAAAAATGCAAACGAACCATGTTTAAGGTTTTTCTGCTCGAGTGAGTCGGAAGAGTGTCTAACAGTTTCTCAGCCCTCAGAGAAGAGTCTGGATCTTACCTAGGGGACTGGTTTATAGGGTCTCACTAGTTTACAGGGTCTACATAGTTTAACCAACTAGATTCTGGATCAGACATTTGGCGAGCTTGGGGGCAGTCCATATGGTCACCTTTTTTAGAATGTAGATGTTTCATGAACTAGCTTAAGATTTAAAAATTTATAACGTGTTTATAGTTTATCAGAAAATAATTGTAGGCAGTCCCCAATTCCAAATAGGGTTGTGTTTTCCATAAGTTCATGATAATTTGAAACTCAGAGTGTATTTCCCAAAGAAACAGTTTTGGTAATGGTGGTAAGGGTCCCAGTTTAGCCCCCAAATTATATTAACCATTACTATCCTGGCCTCTCCTTCCCAGGTGAATTCTTCTCAGCACTTCTTTGGGCTGAGGCAGGAGAGTTGACCAGGGTGGGGTTGAGCACCAGGATGTCAGAGATTCAAAGCTACTGGGTCTGAGGCAGCAGGGTTTGTGGAAAGGGTGAGCTGACTAAAGAAGAATGGGAAAGTGGGGGCTTGCTGTGAGAAAATCGGAAGCTTCGGGAATGGTAAGGAGAAAGGAAAGGTTGATGGTTGGGATTTCATATGCAGTGGATTTTCTTTCCCTCCCTTTCTCTTTATTATTCCGGTCCCTTTCCTCTTACCCTCCCCATTCTCCTTTGCTAACCGCGTGATACTGCTAATTGAGCTTCTGATCCCTAGGAAAAGTGAGTAAAAGAAATTGGGGGCGGGCTGGATGGGTTAAGGAGCGGCATTGGGAAACCCCCGAGTGAGGAAGGAAGACCTGCCCAAATCTGTAGATGAAGGAGGGTAAAAGGGAGTTCCATGGCCATAGAAACAGTAACTTTTAAGTGTCCTACTTAGGTCATCACTGGGTCCCTGCTCTGGGTTCCCAAAAGCACTTTTGATGGAAGTAAGATTGTGAGCCACTCTGGATTATTCTGGTGCGTTTTGGGTACAGTTATGAGCTCTCTTTCCCCAAAGATTCCAGGCATAGTAAATCTAAAACAACTAGGGGGCAGTGGGCCTTTCTTTCTCATTGTATGCAGGTGATAAGTGCTCAGTTACTACTGTTAAGAAGTTTGATTTCCATAAGGAAATTCTGAAAATATAGGCCTTTATTAAAGAGTTATGGACAGGTCAGCAAAATAGTATCCAAATGTTGGATTTTTTTCTCTTGAAATTGTAGCAGATTTCTTGATTCTATAACCAAGAAAAAATTTCTCCGGAATCATTCCAGGTTTTTCCTCTGTTTTAGTTTCTTCTTACTGGAAGCACTTCCAAGAAAACGTATGATAATTGGGTTTTCCTAGGTAACATAGCACACCCTCCGTTTATTTATTCCAAAATATATTGACCATCTGTGAAGCAGTGTGCATTCAGAGGTGAAAGGGGGTGCCTACTCCAGAGGAGCTTCTGTTCGGCGAGGCGGCAGACAATGATAAGACAACGTGGTTTTATGAAGCCACGCTTTGGCCGAGTTACACCCCAAGTGGGGTCATAAAGATGCCTAGAGGTGGTGACATTTGACTCACCGCTGGATTTTGCCTTTAGAGGTCATTTTCTCACCTTGATAAGAGCAGTTTCTTTGGTGTTCTGGGTGATGAAGCCAGATTGCAGGATGAGGAGGAGTGAGAAGACTGGAAGTGGAGTCAGCAAATGTGAAGCGCTGTCCCTTGAAACTTTGCCCAGAAGTCCCTGTCGCTTAACAGGTTCAAATTTATCTTTTGGTTTTCCTCAAGCACCAGAATTCAAAGTAAAATAAACTTCAAAATCATTTCTTTTTAATTAGTAGGCCCTCATCTCTGATGAAGGAAAGTACTAAATTTTTTATGTTTGCCATTTTAAACACAAAACTGGGCTTAAAGAGCTGTCAAATGAAATGGCATTACAAGTTGTCTTATACCCCATTTATAGCAGTTGTGTTCTAAATCATCAGACCTGGTCTAGAAGATAGCTCTCTTGGGTTGCATTTACCATCTGGTGGTATTGTTGAATTTTAATAATGATTGAAGTGTAAATTAATAGCCCTAATGAGCACTTCCATGTTGTCATAGCACCGATAAGATTATGCACAGAGGGTGGGGGTTGGGGCTCCTAGATCTTAACAGCAGCCCTTTCCTGTGAGTTATTTTCAGCATCAGCTCAGGAAATATCAAATATTTGTACAACTCTTTAATTTTGTGTTTCTTGTGTTGGAATCATAGCCACACAATTTTGGCAAATGTCTTCATATGCTGAGCCTACATTTGAAACTGCAGCTAGAAGCATTCAATTTTATTTCTTGGCAATAAAGCTTTTTTTCCTTTTCGTATTAATACTTTTAAACAAGTATTAGTAAGTGGTTTAATTGCAATACTTTGTCCAGTTCTATTGCTTTGGTCTTATTTTCTGCCAAAACATACAAGTGATATTTTAGCAAATATATATGCTTTAATATGGTAGAATGTCCATTTATACTTTTAGAGGTGTATTTTTTAGTCAGAGATGAAAGAACAAATATCCTGTGCTGGGATTGTGCGTGCGTGCGTTCCCACCCACACACGCACATCCTTTCTTGCTTGGTAAACTACGTTTTTTTGGGAAAGCTGATATTTGCACATTTTGAGGGAAACAGGTAGCATTATTTTTAGTGATAATAGATTTGTTTTCCATTGCTGGGTTTTTGTTAAATTTTCAAATAGTAAAAACCTAAACATTTTATAATTTAGCCAAGAATATGATGATGATGTTTTCATAAAATTGCAATTAATTATGCCAGCAAGACAGAAATTGCTTTGCAAAATGAGCTTCTGACTTATTTCCTGAAGAAAATTCCCAGTGTGAACCTTTTGGGAAAGGGCAGATGTGGGGCAGATGACAAGGAGGGCCTGATTCTTTCCTTAAGCATTTTTAATTCCTACAAGGACCTGGTAGGTTAAGATAATCAGACAATCCAATCAGTCTGTGGATATTTTAAATGTATTAGTAGAATGTTTGGAACTCAGTGCATTTTTGCAATAGAAGTAACTGTGAGTAGGAGTTAGGTTCCCAGCCAGCCCAGGAGAACATATTTAGTTTCTAATATATGAAAAATGCAACGGAAAGTAATAGAAAATGAGACTGTGGCAAGACTGAAACAGAGCAATAAACTTAAATCGTTTTTATGACTCTTAAATGCTGTGCATTCAAAGAGGAAAAGGTTAGTGTGTTGAGGAAAATATTATGGGGAAAGGGAACAGGATGAAGTGTAGAAGGTGAACTTTGGCTCCCAGTTCTTCAGGTGGTTCAGGGGGATTCCAGATGTGCGCTCATGTTCAGACATAAGGGGAGGAGTATGTTCTTATTTCAAGTATTCATAAGTAATGCCTGTGCCTGCATGTTACTTTTGTAAGCTTTCAGTGGTCTTCCAGACATTTCTTTCAAATGTATCATCTTTTCCTGGAATTGCATAGATTAATTTGGTATTTAGGTAAAGCCCTTTCTTTAAAAAGTAGACATGTTTATTATATGAGTATATTTATTGTAATACTTTCTTAAAACTATATTAGGTACAAAGAACAGTTTGAGTTGTAACACATTTAGGTGTGGGAAGCTACAAAGAAGTGCTGACCTTTTTATTACATACGTGCTGAGTTTAAAAGTTAAGTTCAAGAATGGAACTGCTTGGTATTCTTCTGGGTGGTATGGAAGAATCTACTTTGGTGGTTTAGTCTGAGTCTGGTAATTGTATGTGTTTGTGGATCTCTGAAGAAGAAAAAACGTTTTTGCAAGTAGTTTTGACATCAGGCAGAGATAATCTATCATTGGAGCTATACAAATTGGGTCGGCCAAATAGACTATCAGTGGAGTAAAGTACTGTAATAGTGTTTCCAGGAAGAACAGCTGTCTTCTGCAGTTGTCTTTCATATTTCTCAGCCCTTCTTGTTGTGTGTATTATAAATACGTTTTAGTTCCATCTAAGTGTGAATTGGAGTAAGATTGTATTTGGTGTTATCATACCCTTTTACACATAAAGAAATTGAATCATGGTGGCCACGACTTCAGAAAAAATGGACAAAGATAAAAATGCAACTGGTTCTGAGTTCTGGTTCTGGTTTAGTGGTTCTGATCCCTAATGTTCAAGAGTCTGTTTACTAGACTCTCTCATTCATTGAAGTCTTTTGGTTTCTGATTCAGGAAAGGTAAAATAATAAACACTGAACAAAGAAAGTCAGTTTGTCTTGAATGTTTGGATAAAAATAAAACGGAAAACAAACACATTTAGCCTTTTTATATTTGAGATGGTGTGACTGCTTGTTCCTTTAGCTCCTGTGGATCCTGTTGAAAACTGTTTTACTTAGATCATATATTTTTTTGAAGTCAGTTTCTTGGTAACATATTTATAACAGTTGGTATCCTTTGGCATATGTTAGTATCATTTGAAATGTTAGGAATTAAAGGATAGATTTGGGTTTTGAGAAACTTTGAATAATATAATAGCTTTTTTTTTCTTAATCTGAAAAGCATTTCTGATTTGAATTGTTTGGCAACTAATTTCAAGTCCAGGAAAGTAGATATAATACTCGTATATAAAGAAGGAATAATTGGTAACTTTTTTTCTATCTTTCAATTGGTCTTTAGATGTACTGACAGTCACATTGTCAGGTTGTAAACAGATTTCAATTTAAATGAGTACTTTCCAGAGCCTCAGTTGTAGAAACATAAGGATAAAGCACAGTTCCTCCCTACTGCCCTGTTAGGTTGTGAAAAGGACTTGGGAGGAGGCGGGGAGGAATAAATAGTGAAATCATTCACGAATCCAGGTCTGATTTGTTTGATAGCAAAAGTTTGGGGAAGGAGCCCTCAACCGGCATTTTGAGTAGTTTGAAAAATTTGGAAATTCAAGTATGTGTTTTAATGGTTTTAGGTTAAATGTAGTCATAGAATCATTAAATTTTAAAACTAAAGGAGCCGTTACAAATTATCCAATCCAGCCTCCTCGGATGAAACCAAGCCCAGCAGGACTTGACGTTCCCCACACCACAGAGATGGGAAATTGCAAAACCAAGGCTTTCTCCAACCTGGTGCTTTGGAATACCACTAAGGTTATTGCGGAAGCATTACAGAGGAAGTCAGCACAGCTTAGAAAACTCAAGTGATCTCAGTTGTTCCAAAAAGATTCAGATTTGCTTGTACCACGCCTGGTTTTCTCCTGTTATAACAGATATTGTTACCCCGCCCAGGAAGGCGGGCTGCACACAGCTGCATGTGAACGCAGGATAATACGGCTCTGCTTTTTTAAAAGGTGATTTCAGGGAGGTGGGTACTCAAATGAAGCAGAAACTTTTAGCCAAAAACTATCTGATCCTACCATATGTTAACCAAACTTTCTTCTCTCTGGCTGTCTGACTCCCTATCAATCCATTTTCCCCCCACTTCACCAAAAGTGTATAAACCAGACAATATCAAGGATAAGAAATGCTGTTAACACCAAATAGCATGAATGCAATGCTTAATAGGAATGGCCACTATTTACTCAACACTTCTGACAGGCCAAGCATTAAGCTAAGAACTCTCACGTGTATCTCATGCAATCCTATGAGATAGATATTACCGTCTTTTACAGATGAGGAAACCAAGGCTTAATGAGGATAAGTAACTTGCCCAAGGACACAGAGCTAATATGGAGGTAACCTGAGTGTGGAACCCAGTTTTCTGATCTTGAGACATACCAATTTTAATTCAGCACGTTTCATATTGTTCTGGGCTGTAAAGCATTTGTTTTGCCATTACTTTATTTTTTATGTTCAATATTGGTAGAGGTCTGTAAATTTTCTACCCAGGGGACCAAATATTACTGACCGTAATTTGTTCATGGTTTAGAGGGGAAAACACAGGGACACCTGCGCTGACATTAATGAGCATTTTGGAGGCCCCAGACCTTTCGTGCAAGAAGAGCTATTGACTGGAAAGCTTTTATGGTTAGGAAATAGGTATTTCAGTGGTTGGAAACTGAGCAAATCATGCCATGTTTGCATTTGGTCAAGTTAGTGGTGGCCGCTATTCAAAACAAGTTAAAATTGTTTCTGTCATTTGGACATTAACCACTTGCATATATATGGACATGAACGACGCAAAGGATCATGCACGTCTCGTATTTCCCCACTGATTTACATGAGAGTTGCTTTTTCATCTCATCTCCGTTCCTCATTTCATTCTCTCTCAAGTACCTTCTGACATCTAAAGCACTGTGGTTTAATAGTTAATTACTATCTGTGGCTCCCCCAAATAAATAACTTTGTAAGGCTGAAATATCTTTTATAATAACATAATATCCTTATTACCTTAATGAAAAAAATAGATCTAAATGAATGGTAGGGTTTTTTTCCTCCAACGAGGCAGGTGATATAGTCTCGCTAGTTAAAGATGAGAGGAGATAGGATTTCTGCAGCCTTTTGAATTATGGACAGGGCAAGACCTGGAATCGGGGCCAGGGAGCACGTTCAGCTGGGCTGAAGGTTGAGAGAATTCTTCGATCCAGCACCATTGTCCGGGCGGTTGACACGAGTCACCGTCACTGAGCCTGTCCATCAAGGTGCTCGCAGAACCTGCCTCCAGGCTGAAACGGACGGAGGGGCCTCTCTGAGACTGTTTAATTTGGCATCTGTGTTCACCCTGCCTATGCTTCTTAGCAAGGCTCGTTGTAAGCAAGTAAATGCTGCAAATCATGTTACAGAAAACATTTAAAGTCCTTCCGCGCACACCCTGCTGGGCATTCTAACACTTAGCATAAAATAATTACAGTGCTAATTATAACAGGCTCTAAAGCAAGCCTCATAAGACCTCTGTACTTGGCTGTTAAAGGTAGACACGTGTATATAAAAGGACTCCAACTATTTAAAACTTCCTGTAATTCAGACTTTTAATGAATTTGTAGTTTTTTGTCTCAGTTTAACCCAAATTAAAGTCTACCCAGAAATAGCTACACAATGGGCTTCCTTTTCAGGATGGATGTTTCATTATCAAACATGTAAGTACATGCTTCCAGCTTTTAGTGTACAGGTGTAGATACATATAAGTTTCATTGCCCTGCATCACTTGTTTCCTGCCTCCCCTCTTCCCCATGTTTTATGCTAAAACAGAGGATGGAAAAGGGACAGTGGGGTGACACTGCTCTGATGGCTTTTGTTGTAGGAGCCTGCTGAAATTCCATGGCCTCAATCTGCCAGTTCTCCATGGCTGCTGCCCAGACTCTTACCTAATGACACTTGATTTCAAAGGTGTCTTGTTCTCATGTAAACGTGGTGACATTTTAACTGCTAGTGGGGATATTTTCAAGTCATTTTATTCCCTAGTAACTAATCAGCTACTTCAGAGAGTAAGATTTTTAGGTTTTATTGTACAGAATTGATATAGAAAATTTTAGTGAAATATAGATACTACTTTTGTAGAAATTAATAAACTTAATTTCACCTTGATAAACCAAAAACTTACCTCTTATTTTTCTTCAAGCTGGTCTCAACATTTGGAAATGTGGGGGCAGGATTTAGACTAGAAGTCAGAGAAATTAAGGACAGTTCCTACTCACAAGGGATTTACAATCTGGTTTATTATTTTTTTTAATCGAAATTGTTACTGATATAGCTGTATTCACATGCATTTGTAAGAAGTAGTACAGAGAAAAACTAGTATACTTTAGCTAGTTTCACTTAATGGTAACATTTTGTAAAACTGTAATAAAATACTGCAATCAGGAAATTAACGTTGATACAATCCACTGATTTTATTTAGATTTCCCCGGTTTTGCTTATCCTCATTGTGTATGTGTGTTTAGTTCTATGTAACTTTATCATATGTATAGGTTTGTGTATTCACCATCATAGTCAGAATACTGAACAATCCCATCCCCACAAAGATTCCTTTGTTGCCCTTTTCGAACCACACCCACTCCCCAATCTTTGACAGCCATAATGCATTTCAATTTTTTTGTTATTTCAAAAAATGTTATATATTATATTATGGAATCTTATAATATGTAACCCTTTGGGATTGGCTTTTTTCATTCAGCATAATTCCCTGGAGATTATACATGACCCAGCTGTCACGTACATGAATCGTTCTTTCCTTTTTATTGCTGAGTAATATGCCAGTTAAAGGATACCCAGTTAAACGGCCGTTTCTACTTTTTGGCTCTTACAAACAAAGCTATAATGAACATTCATGTACAAGTTTTTATGTGAACATATCTTTTCATTTAAAATGCCCACATGTGCAATTGTGGGTTACGTGGTAATTGCATGTTTAGTTTTGTAAGAAGCTGCCAAACTTTTTCAGAGTAGCTGTACCATTTTACTTTCCTACCACCAATGTCTGAGTGATCCAGTGTGTCTGTATCCTCACCAATCCATGGTGTTTGTCACTTTTAAATTTGCTATTCTGATAGGTGTGTAGTGACATCCCATTGTGGTGTAATTTGCATTTCCTTGATGACTAAGAATGTTAAACATCTTTTCATGTGCATATTTGCCCTGTATATCCTCTAAAGTGAAATTTCTTGGTTTTTTTCGCCCATTTTCTAATGAGAATTCTCGTGTTGTTGTTTTTTTTTCTTTAAAGAATTACATATTTTGTAACTAAACATCATTTGGTGCCCCAGTCCCTAGAGAATAAAATTCAAACTCCATAGCTTAGTATACAAGACTTTTTGTGGTCTAGCCCCAGTTGACCTTTATAATGTCATGATCTTACCCACCTACCGTGTTTCCCCGAAAATAAGACCTAGCCAGACAATCAGCTCTAATGCGTCTTTTGGAGCAAAAATTAATACTATAAGACCTGGTCTTATTTTACTATAAGACCGGGTATAGTATAATATAATAAATATAATATAATACCGGGTCTTACTTTTTTTTTTTTTTTTGCTCCAAAAGATGCATTAGAGCTGATTGTCCAGCTAGGTCTTATTTTCAGGGAAACACGGTATATAAGACTAATGTTCCTAAACACCCCATTCCCTTTCATAGGTTTGTTCCACTACCTTTCCCCCAGACGGATTGCCTGTCATCCTTTTAGACCTAACTCAAATGTTACCTTTTGTGGAAATCTCCCTTTGCAATATAGGAAAGGTAACAAAATACCCCTACCTCCACCTATTTACTTATCACTTATCCAGTTCTATTGTTTTCCTAACACTTCCTATTCCTGGCAGTATGTTATCTATTTATTTATTTGCTCTTCTGTCTCCCCTACAATGAATGAGAGGCACTTAATTTTCCTACATTGCTTTATCCCCAGTGCCTAGAACAGTGCCTGACATACAGTGGGCACATAGTAAATTTTTAATGAAAGAATGAATGAGGAAGTGCATTTGTGGATACGTGTGTTGCCACTCCCTTCCATAGCATATTGCCTGGCATGTCCTGTTTGTAGTATAACGGAAGCAATAGCTAATGTTTACTGTAATGATTGTATTAGGTTGGTGCTAAAGTAATTGTGGTTTAAAGGTTAAAAATAAATGCAAAAATTGCAATTACTTTTGCACCAACCTAATATAGCAAGCGGTACAAGGCATCCCTTTCCTTCTATTGTACAGCACTAGCTCATCATTTTATCGTAACACGTTAACCTCTCCCTACCATCTCCTCCAAAAAAGAAGCATAAGATATATGAAATATAAGAATAAGAATAAATATTATAAGAGATTATAAAACCTTTGTATCACTGGCAGCAGTACATACCTGGCACAAAATAGGTGGTCACATCTGAGTAAACAGTTGTCAGGTTGTATATTGCTTTTACTTGTGTGAGGTCAGAAATCCAGCTGTATTTTGAGTAAACTGGTATCCCACTGACCAGGCTTCCAGAATGCACAGGAAACATCTGTTAATTTTGGAAAGCAATTACACTGATTTGGACAATTATTGCTATTCACTGAAACAGCTCCCTTGGAGAAGACACACATCTGTCTTTATTAGATATACAGTGAGCATCCTTCAGTGTTACAGACTGGTTACGCAGGAAACATTCCGTTCCTCCCATTCCACGGGTCCTCTCACCAAACCCGCAGAAAGAAGCCCTGGGGTTAATTCCCATGCCAATCAAAAGCAGTTTTCAACGGTTTCTTAAGTAGTTCAGGTCTTAAGATAGCTTCATGTGCTGTTCAGAAAACACAGACAATTGTATCATTTAAAACAAGTCAAAGTTTTATAAAACTCTTCTTAAATGAAAGAACCACCCCTCGGTTTAATATGTAGTAAGACTGAAAGGAAGTCTGGGCAGTCTGTAGGAACCTTTCGAGTTAGAAAAATTTGCTGAGATGTCCCAAAGCCAAGAGCCTGGTGAAGGGCCGGGTGCAGTTTATATATATATGGAAATGATCAGAATGATTTAATTACAGAAAACACGTTTTCCCATATAGGGTGAAATATCCATCTAATTATTTCAGGATTTGAACACGTATCAGTATTCCAAAATACATTATTTTAGACCCTTTGCTCTGTTGTCTCCAAATAAAGTATGTTGTGAACTCCAGTAGCCTGGACCCGTTGGATATCCGGATTGGAGAGATGTAAGAGTCTTACCTAAGAACGTTATGAAATCTTTTAGAAAAATGTTAACTTAAGAAACTTCTGACCTTTTATCTTTTAGTAGTCTCACTGTACAACTGATAAAATCCCATGTCTTAGCTGTTGAGAAGCCAGGTAAAGTATGCTCTGGGTTTACACAGATAACCTGTGCAAGCTCTTTAAGAGATTACATCTTTCCTCTTAACATCTTTAAATGCTCTTCCTCGTTAACAGGTATTTACTGCACTTTGACCATGAGCGGAGAAATATATTTGGGGAATTATAAAAGGAGCTTTTCAAATGAAAAATGGTACTGAGGCTTTCATGAAGAATGTAAAATAAAGATTGGAAGGGTGAAAGTTTTCTATGACTGTTAAAGAAATGGGTTTTGGTCTCATTAAAATATCTGAAGTCTTTTTGTAGGACAAAATGTAAATACCTCAGAAATAAGCAAATACATTAGTTCGAATAAGTTCAGGATCTTTTTTGACAGTAAAATGAGTTTAGGTCTGTTTTTGTAACCAGTGGTTATAACTTGAGTAACTTGATGCTTTCATACAGCAGGCTACAGTGAAATCTTAGCCATTTTCTTGAATGTGGCCTTACTATTAGATTGACTTTTTAAAAAAAATTTTTTTTATTAGTTTCAGGTGTATAAAACAGTATAATAGTTAGACATTTATACAACTCACAAAGTGATAACCCCACATTCTACTACCCCTCTGACATCATATATAGCTGTTACAATTCCATTGACTCTATTCCCTATGCTGTGCTCCACATCCTATGACCGTACATATTTAATTACAGTGGACATTCGCTATTATTCAACTTCAGCTGCAGGTATATAGCGCAGTGGTAGGCATCTACATAGATTGACTCTTTTTTTTTTTTTTAAGATCTTATTGGGGAAGGGGAACAGGACTTTATTGGGGAACAGTGTGTACTTCCAGGACTTTTTTCCAAGTCAAGTTGTTGTCCTTTCAGTCTTAGTTGTGGAGGGCGCAGTTCAGCTCCAGGTCCAGTTGCCATTGCTAATTGCAGGAGGCGCAGCCCACCATCCCTTGCGGGAGTCGAAACCGGCAACCTTGGGGTTGAGAGGACGCGCTCCAACCAACTGAGCCATCCGGGAGCTCAGCGACAGCTCAGCTCAAGGTGCCATGTTCAATTTTAGTTGCAGTGGGCGCTGCCCACCATCCCTTGCGGGACTCGAGGAATCGAACTGGCAACCTTGTGGTTGAGAGCCCACTGGCCCATGTGGGAATCGAACCGGCAGCCTTCAGAGTTAGGAACATGGAGCTCTAACTGCCTGAGCCACCGGGCCGGCCCCCATAGATTGACTCTTGATGGTGGTAATTCTAAGCATCATCCTTATTGAGCCTGCTTACTGTTAAGAGGCAAAGTATTTTTGTTTGCTCTTCTGTACTCTACAAATTCATGCCTCTTTACCTGCTCATTGAAATTTTAGCCCTAGTACATATTTCTGCTGGTCGTTCTGCTAATGCCCTGTGGACAGATTCCATAAGTAAAATCTGTGACTATGAACAGAGGTGTTGGAGTTTATAGAAACCTCTATTTCACTATACTTAACCCGATGTTAGGGTGAAAACATTCCTTCTTCCTTGGGTTTACCTTACGGGGAATGCATCATTTTCCCTGACTGGGGTAGACAGTCTGGAGGGTTAGAAGTGTGTGCATTTATATGTTGTCTACAGGAAGTGTACTGAAACCACTGCTGTAATTCGCATGTCAACGTAATGTGATTTTCTTGGCATTTGGGGGGAGTCCAGGTGAGGCGGCAGTCTCCAGCCCCTCCTTTCCCTTGCCTTTGATCTTTCCTCCCCAAGTATCAAAAAAATAACTGTTCATGAGGAATGCTTGAAATAATTGAGATTAGCAAACTTGGAGAAGGGAGAATGGGGATTTTCAATTCTTTTTATTAATTTATAAAAGTTACATAGAAGTCTTCTTTCTTTTTTTTAACTTAAATGTGCGTGAAGTGAAAAGTTAATGCTTCCTCCTTTCCCTCTCATCCTCCTCCATTCCAGTTGAGAGAAGAGTTTAGGGGTGTTTTGTTTGTTTTGTTTTTTAATATGGAAAGTTTTAGAATAAATGGAAAGTTTAGGAGTAGTTAATCTCTGTCCCTAGGAGGCCATTGTTATCTTGGAGGTACTTGAGGAAGGCAGAGGCTGTCAGCACTGTTCCCCTCCCCTCCCCAGCAGGAACAGCCTCCCTTGTTGTGTGTCACCTCAGTGCCTAACCAAGTCTAACCCACCAGGAGCTCAGGGACAGGCCAAGGTCACACGTGCCCACATCACAGGTAGATAAAAATTGACAACGCTTTGTCTTTCTCCCTGCTCCTTATTTCTCTCCTCTTTCCCTCTTTCCTTACTGTTTTCTGGTATCTCAATTTCTCCTTCTCTCCTCCTTGTTGTGTGCCTTTAGCTAGTGACAAGAGATCAGTGTTTTGAAGTGCTGTCTACTGGGCGCTTTCCACTTTGCTCCAGTGCGAAAACTTGTGTTTAGAAAAGAAATACAGGTACTTTGCTTTACATTATTGCAAGATGATGTTCTTAGTACCAGAGGCACCAGCAGCTTTTTTGCATAAGTGACCTGTGCTTCTTATGTCACTCACAGTCCTTTTCAGCTTGTCCCTCATCGAGGTTGCCATTGTGATCATTATCTACCAGAGGGACAAAGCTAGGTTTTAGAAAGTTGTTTTAAAAAGTACTTTGAGATGTAGTGGGATACCTCTGAATTAGTCATTTGTGTTGGTGAATGAAATTCATTTAGAAATAGGAAACAGTATTGTGATATGTGTGGAACTGATTCTTCTGAGCTTCAGGATATTACTGTACAAGTAGTAAGCCACCCAAAAGAAACAGCGAAATTAAACATGGAAAACAAGCCCAGGAGGGACCTGCTGTAAAACCACGGCTCACATGACCTCATCACAGGAGTTCCTTACTCAGACTTGTACGCTGGTGATGAGCTGTTTCACATGACTGATAATGCAGAAGCTTCTCTCTGAGGTCATCTTTTATACAGGTCTAGACTCTTAAGTATCTACAGTAATATTTTGTTTCATATTAGAGATGACACTCTAAATATACATATACATACATATGTATATATGGAGAAAGAGTGCACAAAAGCAAGTGAGCTTTCTATGTATCAGGCATTGTTGTTAGTGAGTTATTTGTATTAATTCATTTAATCCTCATAAAGCCCTGTCAGGTAGGCACTATTATTGTCCCCATGAGGCACCGCGAGGCTAAGAGCTTACTCAGTTTTACTTAGTAAGTGGTAGAGCTAAGATTCAAACACAGGCAGTTTGGCTCCAAAGTAGATATACTGCTTCTTCTGGGTAATCTATAATACTGTAGCAAGGGTCAGCAAACATTTTCCATAAAGGGTCTGATGGTAAATACTTTAGACTATACAGGCCATATGGCCTCTGTTGCGACTTTTCAACTCTGTAGCTATAGTGCAAAAGCAGCCACAAACAGTATAAAAATGAATATACGTGGTTGCATAGTTTAAAACTTTATTTGTGGACACTGAAATTTGAGTTTTATGTAATTTTCACATATCACAAAATATTATTTTTGATTTTTCCCCCCGCCATTTAAAAACATAAAAACCATTCTTAGCTCACAGGCCTTACAAAAGGGGTCACCAGGCTAGCTTTGCCTACTCATACGATACTATTTTTTATAAGATTAGGATAAAGTCCATTCATTTATTCATTTGTCCACGCAAGAAGTAGAGAAATCAGGCATCACACTAATTTTGGGATTAGCAGGGGTGAACAAGAACAGAAACTTCCAGTTCCTCTTGCCATTCTGTTTACTTAATGGACCCCCGATATTCTCCCTCTTTTCATGCCTGCTTTTAAAAAGTTAGTCTTTATTTCTTGTCCATTGTGTGTACCAAGAATGCTCACATGACCTCATTTAACTTCATAGCTGTGGCATTATCTCAATTTTATAGTTTAGGGAAGTACAGAATTAAAGAGCCTAAATAGCTAGCTAGTTATACACAGCCAGGTGAGTGGTGAAGCCTAGATTTAAATGCAGTTTTGTCTTAGGCTGAAACCGGTGTTTTTTCTTCTCTACCGCCTTTGCTCTCCCCTAGGAAATGTATGAAACTATGATGAAATATTTGTGACCCTGTCCAAAGTGAATCTGTTTATCTCACTTCTTGAATGCATGTTTATTTTCACTTCCCTTCCATAATCCTTGATTCTAGCTTTCAAAGATGTTACCCAAGTTTGACAGAAATGTTATGATTTTTCTTGGTTTTCCAATTACGGAAGCTAAAAATAAACGCGGAGCTAGTTAGCAGTGTAATTCGTGGAAAGATATGCTGAAGGGTGGAGGAAGAAAAAAAGTAAAAAAAAAGACAAAACAAACAAATGAAAAAAAGAGTGAAGGAAGGAACCCAGGCCCTTTCCTGATGCTCTCTACCGCCTCTCAGTCTTGAAAACATGGACCTGTATACCCAGGGTGCTCTGAGAGAGAAATGGGTTCCATATGGGTCTTGGGGATTATCTGTGATACATAGTTGGTCTAGAGTAGACCTTTAAGACAGTTCTTTTGTGGCAGGTACCCAAGGAAGAAAAATGGTAAGTAGAATTGTTCATACATAGTTTTCAATAAGGAAGTGAACTGATTTATTCATGAGTGACAATTTAACCTCCCCTTTTTGGCTCCTTATGGGCTCTCAAGAAGCCTACTGTCCTTTCCCCCATGACAGCGGGAACTCCCAGTTACAGACTGTGGTTCCTGTTAGAAAATGGGAACATTCAAGTAGGGTTGGATCTAGACCGAAAGCAGATGTCCTTTAGGGTGATCTACTGATTTCCTTGTAATTTCCCATTGTGTTATTATACTGGGGTTTGTGTTTAATGTAACATTTAATATTTTGAAACATGGAATATGTCATATTTCTGTAGCACATAACATTAATACCTTTAACTTGAAAATTGCTTGAGTTTATCATGGGAGAGTCTGTTGGGATGTATTTGCAAAATGTCATTAGGTATCTGTGTAGCTAACATTTTACACCATTCTATTTAATTTCTGAGAATAATCCTATTAGAAACCACCAGTGTGCCTGCTTTATGCCTAAGGATCCTAGAAAAATGGCACCGTCTTTGATGGTTGTCTAAATTACCTCCTATTCACACTGTTGGTGAGGGAGAGATTCCTGCCCTACGGTCCTGGGGATGGCCAAACACATGACACGGGACAGATGAGATTGACAGCAGTTTATCAGTCACATATACTCACAGCCTGAGGGGAGAAGGGCATAGCATGCCACTCCGGGTCACACTGGAGTTTTACTTGGGGACAGTGTGAACCACCAAGGACTGTGGGTGGCAGTCTCTGGAGTATCAAGAGGGTAGGGTGCCCCCTGCTTCCCATGGGAGGACGTGATTGGCTAGTTTGAATAGTTCCACCCATTGGCAAGCAACTATAATCCTCTACTAAGCCAGAATTGTCTCCGATAAAGAAGGTTGCTTGGCTAGGGGACCTTATCTGAGGGAACAGAATGGGAAGAGCAACTTGTAGTTAGTCCATTTTCGGGCCCTCTCGGTTTTCCCCAGATGTCAAGGCAGAACACAGTATTAGAGCTTACACCATAGTGATTTCGTACTGAGTCACAATCAAGAGCATAGCATGGGCAGAGGGTCATATTTTCCACAAGTCTCACCACCTTTTCTGTGGCTTTAGGATTATGATGAAAAGACATTAGCAGAGGCAATATGGCATGTACAACTGACACAGAAAAGACATGGTCACCCTGGTAGAGAGGCAGTCAAAGGGTGAGCTGTTTATTTTCACTTAGTCACCAACCAGTCTCACTCCCCTGGCCCTGCTCCCTACTAGTGTTTCCTACTCTAGTGTTAGAACCTAGTGAAGCCAAGGGGAGGGGTTGGATTTGGATCCCTGTTTCCCATCGTGGATGGATGTCTCTTTTGCCTTGGCTGCTTGGCAGCCGTGGTAGCAGTAGGGCCCTCTCTCTAACTTGGTGGACTCTAGCTTATCACATAGAAATGCTCCCCACATCACTTCCAAGCCTTTGAAAACCATTCCCACCCCCGTGCCTTTGCTACTCCTTTCATTTGCTGGAGTCTGTTTTCTCAAGTGCTGTCCGCACCTCAAATCTCTGACTGCGCCAGCCTGCGTAGGGTACTTACTTTTCTGGCTCTGTAGCCCCTAGTGGCTGTGCAGTGCCTGTAACATTTAGTATGCACAACCTTAGTTGTCTTTTTAGAAAATAGTCCCTGTCTGTAATCCTAATTACTGTAGTTATTTCAGTTCCTTTTGCCTTTATCTGTTTAGGAAAGTTTCACTCAGCAGGTAAAAAGCGAAGCAATCAATAGAATTTAAGGTTTGAATGTTATACCTAATTCTATTAGATTATCATCATCCAGCCCCTAAAATAATATATGATACATAATAAGCCCACAGTGTGTATTAAAATAAATGGCATAGCAGTTTTATATATTTTAAGTAGTATAAAATATATAAGTGAAAATATATGTGTATAAATATACAAAGGGTGCCAAAATAATGTATACACATTTTAGGAAAGGAAAATTGTATTAAGATTGTAATATTCAATATATACCGATAGCAAAAGATAAATACAAGTGACATTTGACTTCTGCAATTACAAGAGGTGCTCAGAGTGGTTACCATCAGGGTCCAGACTCTTCTGATTACAGTGAACTACTGCTTGAGCAACGCTGAACAAGATGTCCACTTGTATATATATTTTTTGGCACCCCCGGTATGTGCATAAATGTGTGTATGTGTGTGTCTGTCTGTCTGTCTAAATATGTATCTAAATATACCAGCCACATTATTTCTAGTGGCCTTTATTTGGTCTGGTACTAATGAGTTACATATTACATAATGAGAAGGTAAAGGGAAAAAATGATGTTGGGTCAACCCTAACTTTATTTAAATGTTTTAATTTTTTTGAAAATAAACACCATCTCTGCTACAATGACAAACTGGATTGGTATCCTGCTCTATTTTATTTGGAGGCAATTCTAAACTCAATAGAATGCTTTTCTATTTGTATTAACAAAAAGATTTCTGTCCACATTTCTTGAAGAGCATTTTAAAGAATTATTTCTGAAACCCCTCCAAATTCTAAGAAAGCAAAATTGCTGGTAATTAAATGTTTGCTATTTATTTTAGCTACTGTTTGTGTCAGGAAACATTTCTATAACAATTTTTTTCCTCTCTAGGTAGGAACAGCCAGGCTTAAACCAGCTGCCTCTCAGCTAAGCTAGAGGGTCAGGCGTATCTGTTGGGCTGTGATCAGTCCTGAGCTGCTGTGTCATTAAGATTGGACCAGGAAACCGGGAGGGCATGATCCTCCTTACTCACAGGCCAGATCTCCTAGCAGCCAGAGGAGCATTGTGGCAGAGGCCTGATAATATGGTGCTGTTCCCCGTGGCATAGTCACAAGTTGTGTCGTTACTCTGTGGCCCCTGCAGACTGTGAACAATCTCTCTGCAACCTCTGGGTCTTTTTTAAAGCCATCAACTGGCTGGCCAGAAGGTCTCTTCACTTACTTACTCTCTTGACTCATGTTACTGATTTTCCCAAATATGTCCCTATGGGCTGTAAGACGAAAGGCATAATGGTCTATATTACCTTTCCCACCTAAGTAGTGGTTAAAGGAATAACATAAAGACAATCTTGAAAATGGGCGGAGCTCCAAAGCTGGAGGGGGTGGGGAGTGAAGGGGAGGCACAGGAATCAGTTTCTCATTTCCCTTCCCTTCCTCATCACCCTGGGAAGGAATAAGCTACTCCTAAAGAGTTGGTGCTCTGATGAACCATCTTTTATAAACTTTCCATATTTTCTAGTTCTGTGTGTGTGTACACGCATGTGCTGTCTTTGAAAAAGTAATAATATGCATAATAAAAATGTTTGTAAAAAGCAGCAAAGGGTAAATTATGAAGTATCTTTCTTACCTCAGACTTTAGTCCCCAGAGGCAATCATTGTTACCAGCTTCTTCTGAATCTTTGCAGAGCGAGCTATCTACCAGCATAGTATTTGTATGTGTGTTTGTGTGTGTGTATACATTTATATATTCACATATGTGTATACATATATGCACATACTCGTGTATACATATGTATGTGTGTTTGCGTTCTTTTGTTTTGCGTTTCACACAAATGAGTGCATACTGCTCTGTACCTTGATTTCTTTTTAACGAAGCAATATTTCTTGGAGAGCAATCTATCATCGTGCATAGATCTACCTCAGTTTCAAAATAGCTGTTTATTAATTCATTGTATGGACTTGCCCCAATTTATTTTATTAGTCTCCTTTTAATGGCCATTGCTGAAATCTTCTTTTAAAACAGTTTTTTTTTGAGGTTAAGCCTTAATAACTCTAAAACTACTTACATAAAGGGGGTGTAAATATCTGGGTAGGTTCTCTTCTACTTTAAAGAGTTTTGAATTCCATTTGTTTTGTAACCCATTTTCAGAGTTGTCCTAGAGGGCTGTGCTTTAGATAGCAGCCTCAGGGTACTGATCCTGACTTTGTGTTTACTCTGTAGGGTGCAACTTTAAGGATCCTAAGAGTAAATGCATTTCTGGGGAGAGGGGTGGTAATGGTATTTATAAGAGTAGAGGTTGCCCCTGGAAAAGGATGCAGGCCTGTTTTTCAGAGTCCATCACTGAAGCCTGGTATTCCTTCCTATAACAGTCACCCAAAGCCAGTTTTCAAACAGTCCTCCAGTTTATATTTCAGGGAAGCTGGATATTTCTCTGTGGTTTCTTTTCTGAAGCCACAGAACCCCAGCTTGCTAGTTTTAAAGGCTTGGTTAACACCTCTAAATTCCATGAACCAAAGAATAAAACACTAATCATGTATATTTCATACTGCAATTTTTTCTTGTTTTTTTTTGTAACAAACTCCTGTTGTGCTATCTCTTATTTTAGTAATTTTATTTATTTGTATTCTGTGGTTATTAATCAAAGCGTTTAACTCAAAAATAGTTAATACACTCATCATACATGTTAAATTATAGATTTTTAAAACTGAACTCAAGATAATAAATTCATTAATTTTAGAAATAAAATTAAGTTTGCCCTAACCTTTAGGCAGTCTCAAAAGAAGATTAACAATTCATGTATATTAATTAAGAAACTAATATATATATACCTTTCTTTGAGGGGAAGGATTTCTACTGTTACACTGTGATAATATCAGCTATCCACCGCCTTACGTATTTTTGAAGCATCAGTGTTTCTTTTTAGTCAAAGCTGTTAGTAATGGAGAAGACCTAGCAGATGATCTGGTTTACTTCTCAGCACAGAGAGGTCACACTTGTTGAACCTGATATTTTCTCAGGTCAGATAAGTTTGCTTCAGACTCTGTTATCTCTTTCCTTTTATGTTTTGTCACTCTGGCTCTGCACATACTTAAAATAATTGTGCAAGATCCTGTGTTTGGAAAACCTAAAAACATGACATAAATATATGAATCTTGTTTATTAGAGGATGAAAATGGCCACGTATGACTACTTCACAAGTTGTGCCCTGTTTCCTAAAAGAAGTAGAGAGATAACTTACTTAGGGGTAGTTCCCATGATAATCCTCTGAGTGGGGCATGAAGAAAATTCTACAAGTACTGTGTAATTGAGAAGAGGACCCAAAAATGAGAATAAGAATGATTTTTAAATTGTTTTGTGTTGATTTGATTCATAGTTTTCAATCTGACCCTGGAATCTGCAATTCCATAATGGAATGGAAATAACAGAGTAAAAAATTTTCTGATGAAATTAAATAGAAACCACTTTCTGGTGAAAATTGTGAAATTTTACATAGTTGGCATGTATATGATATATAACATTCAATTTTTTTGGCTAATTTTTCCATGTAATGTTTATCCTTGAAGTTCTTAATAGTAGTTTTTTCCACTCAATCTGTGATAAATATGAAAGCAGCCAAAGGAAACACATGATCACCAAGTCATAATGAGACAGCATTTGAAACAAAATGATAACAACATCCTGAGGACGAGCAGGTTCTGTTCAGTTTGGGCCAGGAGCAGAAAGAAGAGGAAGAGACAGATCACAGAAGTTCATATTTACATGTTGTGACTTGGAAATGAGAAACTTCTGAAGGTGAGGGGATTGGAATGAACTTCTTTGACTTTGGGAGGAATGACATACTACATTCTTTGTTTAAGAGGCTGAGAATAAAATCACAGGCAAGAGAGGAAAAAGAAACTGGATTTGTCAACAACAAAGGCGGGATTCAGTGCTTAGAAAGCCTTCTTCAGTTAACGCTTTTTCTCTTCCTTTTTCTGCCATCTTATCCCCTCCCCTCGCTGGAATTGTTAAGTTAATGGCGGTTCACACGGATGTTTTCGGGGTGATGCCTGGCTCGGTATTGAGTAGGTTTTACATTCCTGAAAACTTTTAGGGGAAATAGATTGAATAATTATTTTTTAAAAGACAGTTCCTCCGAAAAGATCATTGTTGATGTGCCGTCTTACCGGAAAGAGAAAGTCGATGTACTCCCACTAGAGGATGTGTTGTCCATATGTAGAAAATAACATAAAAATTAAGTAATTAAAAAAAAAAGCAATAGCATTAAATAATCATCACTCCAAATGTATGAGATCCTTGGCATGTGGAATTGAAGGAGTAGTTGCCTAATGGGTGGGAAGTGACTTTTGGCTTTACTTTTCTCTGTCTTTATTCCTCCAGTGTATTTGAAAAAAATTATTTTCTAGAAACAAGAGTCCTTCCAAAAGCAAACCTGACTGGGAAAGGATGGCCTGGGGAAATAGTCTTGACTCTGTTCTGGTTGTTGTTGCAGCTTACTTTCCCTTTACTTCGATTATCAAATTATGATATAATTAGGCAGGAAAGTGTAGAGGAAACACTATGTCCTATTCCTTTCACCCCAGTGCAGAGGGTGTTAGGATGTTATCTTCCTGACAGTGGAAAGGAAATGTGAAGAATGAGGGCCCCAAACTCAATGACTGGCATCAGTGAAGAATCCGTATTTCATTATTCGAAATCTAAAATTACCTAAATGGATTTGAAATCTGTTAACAATATGTGGGGAAACAGACTAATTAAAAGTTTTCTCTATTTAATCACGTGGAGATGAACATACGAGGTGTAAATACTAGATGTGCATACTAGGTGCCATCTTCCTGATTATGCTGCTCAACTCCTCTTTCCTTTAAAATCAGTCCCCTTTTAACGCTTCCCTTTCAATTGATGTCACCCTCATTTTGCTGGTGACTATTCATGAAACCTTGAAGGAAGATGAGTTTTCACACCATCTCTTTAGCTTTGATTTTTCTTGGCTCTGACATCCCTCCCTCCCTCTCAATTCCTGATGGAGCCGCCCTGGTTCAGGCTGCCTGCACCATTGAAATTACTTGTGGCTCTCCTGCCACTTCTGTCATTGTGCCCACACCCCAGTCCACCCCCAGTTAGTTCATTGGCATCAGGGTACAAGATTAATCTTCCAAAAACCCCACTTGGCTCACGTCTCTCCTGAGCTTCAGAAACCGTCAGTGGTCTCTGCTGTTTGCTATCCCGGTGTGTGGGAAACACCTTTAACTTCAGCTTCGAGATCATCAAGGGGATCTCAGCGATGCTGTTAAAAAGGGATGTGCTTTCCCTGGTTAGGTGTGTGTGTGTGTGGGGGGGTGGTGTGTGAAGCAGGGACTGTGCTTACAAAGTTTGATTGACTGAAGAGGTGCCAGCCCTCTTCCCTACTGGCACTGACAAGAAAGAAGTATGGTAGTGACATCCAGCTTGGAGGTCTATTAGGGAAATCGTAGAGGTCTCCTGGGAGATGTGAGTGTGCTTGTTGAAGGCCTGCAGGATGAGTATAAACTCTTTAGCTGTTTTTCATGCGCCTTGACAGCCTGGCACCTGTCGTCTTCTCCAAGCTTGTTTTCCATTAATTATTTATAGGAGACTCCTGCTGTAGCCACAGTGTTCTTTTTGTTTTCTGAAAACAAACATTCCCACTCCCACACCATTGATCGTGATGCCCAGGTTGCCCCTTCTCTTTTAAACCATGTACTCTTTTTAGTACTCCCCCCCCAAACATTTCTTTGTGATCCCCACTACCACAAATATGCACTATCTGAACATCTCCTGAAATTGAACACCTATTGCTTTCTAATACCATTTTTGTTTATAGTAAAAAGTGATTGAAGGCCTGTTATGTGTCAAGCAGTATGCTGGGAATTCAAGTGAAAACAACAATTTCCTTGTCCTTGGGAGTTTACATTTTAATGAGAGAAACAAATTTACCACCAAGTGCAGTTGAGTGAGATCGTATTGGATTCAGAAGAGACACGTAAACTAATTTAGGTTAGGGTGGGCAGTCAGTCAGAGGTTTTCTGTAGGAAAGCAATTTTCGGAACTAAAATCTTCCAAATGTTTTATTGTAATATGTTTTGATCCATGTCATTTTAATATTTAAAATTCTTTTATATTTAAAACTCTTTTTTTCTTGTTCTTAAATGTTAATTTTTGTAAACATTTATATCTCTAATCGATGTGGTAACCAACTGGTTACTATCTTCTTAATAATAGTTTCCCAGATGTTGGATCAAGAAACACCTCTCAGCTCTCCTTTTAGACAAAATAAACTCAATTTTCTCACAGTTGCCATAGCCTATTACTGATTATTTGAAATTTTCATACTGTTGAATCCTAAAGAGCGCTTAACTAGGCTGATCCAAACAAACCCAAATTACTACGATTTTGTTACAACCGGATTTGATTCAGTGGGGAGGGTTGGGGTCTGAGGTTTTGTATTTCTAAGAAGCTCCCTCGTGATGCAGACACTGCTCATAAATTGTGTCTGAGTGACAGGGTTTTGTGGGATGTAAAGAGACAAAGACTTAAAACAAAAACAAGTGAAGGTATATGTGTTTCTTCTATTTATTTGAATGAATCCTACAGTCTGTACATCCTGTTAACTCTCCTTTACTCTTGCTAATCTAAATATCAACTGATGACCCAGCTGGAGTGGGCTCATCTCCCTGCATGGAGAGACAGTGAATCTTGTCAGTGATCTGATGAGAAAGCTTCAGCTCTTCACCCCCACCCCGTCCTGGGGAGTGAGTCTCCTCCATGTCATGGGGCACTATGCTAAGGTGTGCACCCACCTATTTGAGGCTGTGATATGATTCCCTAAGGCCTTCCAGCCACTGAGTAATAAGAAACCCCATCTTTGGCAGAGGGAAGTGTTCCTTTTGGCATTCTGCCTCTATCCAACTGGTTTGTTTAACAGTTGGGCTCCAGGAATGGCATCTGAGGCAAGTCTGCATCCTACAGGAAGTGGCAGAAAATTCATCTTTAGCTTTTAAGATTCCCGTTAGAAATTCTCATGACTTATGGAAGCCTTGGCCGTTGCGTGACCCGCTAAAAGGGCTTGCCAGAGTGAAATTCAACTGTCTCTTTATTCTGCCTGAGTGTGTCTCCTGATTTGCTGTGGATTTTTTACTGACTTCTGTTCTGCAGATATCCTTGTAGACTGCAGACAGGAAAGCAGTTGTTACAGGCAGTGTGTTCCTGAATCTTTACAAGCAAAGTTATAAAGTATTATTTCTGTCATCTTCCTGGGGAACTTTGCTGTGGAATTCCCCCCTCAGATTGGATTGCAACAATGGCAGTTAGGTTCAAGAGATCTGTCTCAATACAAAGTGGGAGATGACGATGTCAGGCTGGTGAGGAGGAGTTGAAAATGGCTGGCAGAGTGGTTTTCAGACCTTAGCATGCATCCCCTAGGGGCCCTGCACCCCTAGAGTTTCTGATTCAGCAGGTCTGGAGCAGAGCCCGAGAATTTGTAACATCCTCTTTCCTTCCTATGGCTTATGATGTGGTTACATAAAAGGCAGTGAGTTATAACCAGGGAGGCAAGCACATGTTCACAGTAGCACACGCATTGTTGATTGCCGTGACCATCATTAGCTCCCAATCCTTGTCAATTTGTTAGCTAAAAAGTAATGAAACACTGAGACCCAAGGAAGCAGCACCCCTCCGAATGTTCCTGCGTACACAGCCAATGCCCTTTGGTGGCAGCCCTGCCCACATCCTATGAGGCTTCTTGGTTTACAGGAGTAGACACCAGATCTTCTAGAGTAAGGATGCATTGAAGCATAGGATGGAGGCAGCTGGAAACTTGCTTCTCACCCACCTTCTTATCACAAAAATACATGTTTTTTAAAGTGATTATTTTAAACCCAGAATGTATTTGGTTTTTTGACAGCTGATTTGGGGAAAGGAAAGTCTGATCTGGCTATTTCCATCCCTTTAAATCCCTTAGATGTACCTGACTTACATCACATAAATCACATGGTTGATTTTGTTTGTTTCTTGTAGTGTTGCTTGTTTTTAAAGGTTGCTTGTTTTTAAATGCTGTCCTTTCTCCTGAAGCAGTTCTGGAGCATCCCAGGAGGGACACAGTGATCTGGATCTCTGTCTTGGTGACCTGCCTTCGGATGAGGAGGAAGTCATCAACAGTTCTGACGAAGACGATGTCAGCTCTGGTTCTAGCAAAGGGGAGCCTGACCTGCTGGGAGATAAACAGGTAGGTGTTGGTATTTTTGTGTTTATTGCCCTCTCATGACATTCAGAAATATTTATCAGCATGATCGGCACAAAATCACCAGCTGGTTGTCTTAAAACTTATAAAACATTTTTCTAATTTAAATGTAATGCCTGCTATAGTGCCTAAGATGTTATATTTCCAAGCGCATATCACTTAGAGATTATTTAGTAATTTTTGAGGAATTAGTTTCGGTAATGTCCATTGGTTTTCTTTTGATAACAAAAACCCCTCTTAGTATTGTTCCTTATACTGCTAGTGATTCTACTTGAAAGAAAGGAATTAGATGCATTTCAGAGTCAGCCAAATCCCCTAAAAAGGGATCGGATAAAGATTGCTGGTCATCGCACATTAAGATTTCCTTTGAAATAATCCAGTATGTGTGTATTATCAGTATACATGAAATAAGACTCGCTATGCATTGATAGTTATTTAAAATGTGTCACAGGTACAAGGGGGTCATAGTTTCTCTAGATTGACATGAATATCTATTTCATTTAAAATCACATTTGTTTGATTGAAAACATAATTACAGTGGAAGAGCAGTATATCATCAGAAACCCCAGAAAGTATTGGGATGTTACAGTACGATGGGATTTGAAAGGACCCACATATGCACAAGAGTATCAAGCCATGGATACTCCTATGCCATAAATTTCCAATCTGTTACACTTCCTGTTTAATATATTTTCATATCGTTTAACACGTTGTGTACGGATCACAAGAATCTTCGTTTTTTCTGAGCGGATTTTTATGAGGGATTTAAACCCCGCCGTACGCAATGTGTTAAATTCATTTTCAGCCTTAAATGAATGGGACAGGTGGTGTCATTGTCTGGATTTAAATTCCAGCTCTCCTACATAGGACCTGGGCATTCTTGGGCTAATTATTTAACCTCTTTAGGCAAAAGAGCCCCATTTTGTGAAGAAGAGAATAGTGCTTATCGCATACAATTCTGAGGACTACATGATTTGATACGTGTAAAGACTTAGAACACTGTCCAGTGTGTGGTAAGAACTCAGTATTTATTTCTTGCAAGACTTCATTTCTTCATTGAATCATAGAGTTGGGAGTAACCACTAGAAATTACTTAGCCTTAAGGCAGATGAGTTTGCAAGACACCTAAGACAGATGAATGACTGTTCCTAAACCGTCCTTCAGCAGTATGGGATTTGACTATCAAGTACTTCCTCTGTGTTTTATTGGTATCTGTCTTGCTCTGGTTGAAAAGCTCATTTTCCTTGTTGTTTCTTCACAGATGTAGATTCTACAAATACTTACAGGATACCCATTCAGTCCCAAGTACTGTCAGAATGTTCTAGACATAAAGCAGAGCTCACGGTCCCTGCTCTTGAAGAGCTTACATACTAAGCAGGAAGGACCATAAATGCATAAACAGTAACAGCGTCAGAGAATTTCATGCTAGAAAGGGTGTAAAACAGAGTGAGGTGCTAGAAACTAAGGAGGCTACTTAGGATGAAGGCTGTTCAAGAAAGTGGTATTTAACTGAGGTATAAATGATGGGCAGGAGCCAAAGCCTGCAGAGTTTGGGGAAGAGCCTTCAAATGGTCTTCCTGTCTAAGGTCTGTAATTAAATCAGCCTTTACTCTAATCAATTACAAGTTCTTTCTTTTCCTACCAAATAAAACTGTTTTCTCTCATTTTGTTTATTTGTTTCTCTTGCTTAAACCCTGTCCATTCCCCCCTTCTCCCCCCACTTCTTATAGTATGGTGACCAAAATTGGTGTCCACGTTCTACTAGGATCTCACCTACACGTGGCATAGAGGAAGGATTAATCTGTAACCTTTCTGTGTTATGCATCTTCCCAGCACATCCTGTCATAGCACTGCCTGGTTGACTCATCTGTTTTGTGGTCATTGGAGACTTCAGGGTTCCTTCCTCTGTATTCATGCCTGCTTATCCCTTCCCTTTTAGTATTTATATTGTTGGGTTTTTTTGTCTTTGGTTGCACCATGTTGCAATATCTCTGTTAAATCTTTTTCTGTTTTTAAAATGACATTACTTCTTCAGTTACTCATCGACATTTAATATTTTTGCACCTGAATCCAGTGTATTAATAATTTCCCTTCTGTCGAATCATTACCCACTCTGATGAGCTTCATCTGAGACAGCAATGGCAATAATAAATATTATAGACTAACTCTCCCTTTTTGGACAGTTATTGATCCATCTAAGCACAGCCTGGTGAACACTTTTAAGTAATTTGCTTTCATAGTGGTTAAGAACACAGTCTTTGGAGCCAGATTACCTGGGTTCTCACCACTTACCAGCTCTGTGATCTTGAGCAATTTACTTCTCTGTGTCTTAGTTTTCCCATCTGTAAAAAGAAGACGGATAGAGTGGACACTTGTCCGTATTTTCTGAGTTTGTTGTGATGATTAAATTATTAAACACTGTTTAAAACACTATCTGACAAAGTGAATGCTCAATAGATTTTAGCTATTATTATTGATCTATATGAAAAGAATTGCTTGCTTCTGAAATCAAGCTTTACATATTTATTTAGCATATTTACCAAATAAATATATATTGTTGCAAGTTTGCCTAAATTATTTTTAAAAGTCAGTTAGTTTATTTACACCAATCTCATTTCACAGTGGATTTTGCATGACAGCAAAAAAAAAAAAATAATAATGTAATACAAAAAGTCACACTATATAGTTAAAGAAATCAAGATGTTAATAAATAGCACTGGAATTACTGGATATGCACATGCAACAATGAAATTAGACCTCTTCCTTTCACCATAGACAAAAACTAACTTCTAATGGATCATAGACCTCAATATAAGAGCTGAAACTATAAAACTCTTAGAAGAAGATGTAGTAATAATTCTTTATGACCTTAGGTGAGGCAAAGGCTTCTTAGCTACAATAAAAGTATAAGTGGTAAGAGGAAAAACAGATAAATTGGACTTCATCAAAGTTAAAAACTTTGGTGCCACACACAGTACCAACAAGAAAATTAAAAGACAACCTACAGAATAGGAGAAAATATTAGCAAATATCCTGGTAAAGGATTTGTATACAGAATATATAAAGAACTCTTACAACTCAACAATAAAAAAATAAATGACCCAATTTTAAAATGGGCTAAGGATCTGAATAGACATTTCTCCAAAGAAGATAACACAAATGACTATAATAAGGTGCTCAACATCCTTAGCTATCGGGGAAAATGCAAAGCAAAACTTCAGTGAGCTACCACTTCACACCTACTAGGATGATTATAAAATAAAAAAGACAGACAATAATAAATGTTGGTGAGCATGTGGAAAAGTTGGAACTCTTATACACTGCTGGTAAACATGTAAAATGGTGTAGCCACTTTGGAAAACAATCTTGCAGTTCCTTAAAAGGTTAAATACACAGTTAGCATACAACCAAGCAATTCTCCTCCTGGGTGTCTACCCATGAGAAATGCAAACATATGTACATATAAAAATTTGTACAGGAATGTTCATAGCAGAATTATTCATAATTGCCCAAAAGTGGAAAGAATCCAATGCCCATCAATTGATAAATGGATCCATCACCTGATGAATGGAATATCACTCAGCAATGAAAAATGTGTTGATACAAGCTGCAACATGGATGAACCTTAAAAACAGGCTAAGTGAAAGAAGTCAGTCACAAAAGTTCACGTTATATGATTCCATTTATATGAAATGTCCAAAATAAGCTTTTCCATGGGGACAGAAAGTGGATTAGTGGTTGCCAGGGGCTGTTTAAAAATGAGATCTATTCATTCTGCTTTATTATGGTTGGAATACTCACTACTATTCACCTTTCCTGCATATTTACTTCCCTGCCTCTTTCCTTTTCAAAAAAATGTTTTAAACAGCTCATATAATATATAATATATAATATGAAGAGGGGTAAAAACCTAAGAGGATTTTGTCCTTTAGTGGTTATCATGGTGTCACCTCATTTTTGGCATAACAATGATGAGATGTTTCTCAGTCAGGTCTGGTTGTTAAGTTTTTTTGCTTTTTAGTAGAACTCCTGATTAGCAGAGGCCTTTTAAAAATTCTGTTAAAAAGTAACAGATACATTTCACTGAACTTTATTTGCAGTAAACAAATATGAAAAGAGGAGAACACAGTTCAGAACTCACAAAGCTGGGCTGTTATCAAGAGATCGGAACATAAAACTGGGTTTCAGATCAAAGGCTCTGTTTGGGAATTTGACTTATTTTATGACTATGACCAAGTAATTTCATTTGTAGCTCTTGTTTCAACTTCCACAGCAGTGCACTTGTGGGAGATGCAGGCCGTGTGCTTTGAAATGTAATTTAAGTGAGGACTTTTCATTCACTGACAAGTTGAGATGCCAAATACAGCCTATCTTGAGGTTATATAGTGATGGATGTATTCCTCCATCATTGTTTGACTTGGGTCGGAATCAGCATTGTTCTTAAAAGTTACAGATAATATAGAACTTTTTATTTTGTTTTGTTTTTTTAGCTTTGACTTTGTTTACTTTGAAAATGATTGTAATCCGTTGAATCATTTTGTAATAATTGCTTTTTTTTAACTTCTGTAGTTTTTCTACTTTAAAAGGTAAAATAGACAATACAGAGACTTCTAGAATTTTAGAATTCCAAAAGGCCTTAGTCATCTAGTCTGACTCCCTACCTTTTCACATGATGAAATATCTATAACGAGCTTTTAGTTGTATGAGTTTACATCTTCATGTTGCTCAACCACGTACTCAAAAGCAGTGCTCTGCTCTTAGATTCTGAGAACGTGGTAGCCACCCTGATACACATTGGCTTCTTCGTACATACTGATTGCACAGTGGACCAGGCACCGTGTTATACACAGAAGGATACAGGAGTGAATAAGATCAAAGACTAGAGGGAATTCGGACATGTCAGCAAATAAACGTGATCCTCTGGGTTAAGTCCTATAAATACTATACGAATAAGAGAATAATTTTATAATTGGGAATGGTGGGGAGAGGCTATCAAGGCAGCCATCGTAAAGGAGACATCTTTCGAGGGCTGTCATGCAGGATGAGTTGGAATATGACAGGCATACATCTTTGGGGCGAGGGGGAGGTGATGAAGAGGGAAGGACGGGTATGGTATGCTGGGACAGACATGTACGAGCAGAGCTCACTTAGGAGTTGCAGGGTAGTTCCAGTCTGGCTGGAGTTGGGAGAACACAGTTTGGAGGAGTAGGAATGAGACGCGTAAAGACAACTTGACACATTGTGGAGTGTCTTATATACATGGCAAAGGAAAGTTTAGTTTTTTGCCACTAAGTGATAGGGAGCTACTAATGTGATTATATTTGCATTTAGAACTATTGTTCTGGTGGCAGTGTAGAGAATGCATGCCGTGGGCTAGATCTAGAGCTAAGGAAACCACTTAGGTTACTGTAACAGTGTCGGCAAGAAATAAGGAGGCAACACTGGGGGAAAGGAGCAATTCAGCTTTAAAGAAATAGTAAGAAGGACAAATCAACAGGACTTGATGACTCAGCTGTGATGAGAGAAGGTGGAGGAGTCCAGGTTTCTGGCTTTGATGAGTCGGTATCTGTAGTATCTAGCATGCAGGTACTTGATGGCTTCTTTAAAGAGTAAAGGTCATCAAATGCTTGCTTTATTCTTTGTGAATCCTTTCCTGAATCACACACCACTGTCTGATTATGCTCTTTACTGTCCTTCAAGATGTCAGCATGCTTCAGTAGGTGTCCTTGTAAATAGTTATTTGTATGTTTGGATCATTCCCATTATTCACTTCTGGAAGGCTAGGGCTGTTTCTTACTTATCTTTAATTCCCTCTTCTAACACCCACTTCCATGCGCCATCTCAGACCGACAGAATCTGAATTTCCAAGTTACCTGAGAATCTGGAACTTAAGAGCTGTCCGATGGTTCTAATGATCAGTGTGTTTGCAGACTTAGCTGTAGAGCAGTGAATCAGCCAACAGTGGAGCTGTTTCCTCCTACTAACTTTGCTATCAAATGATGAAGTAAAGATGCTCCAGACTCCTTCCGCTTGGAAATGATCTCAGAATAAGAAGGGGGATAAGAAATACAAATTGTGCCTTTAGTGGTATTAGGAGAGAGCCAAAACCCCAAATCACAGCATTTGAGTAAGGGCTACCATTCCCACCAGGAATGTATAAGATGTCCCAGTTTCTCCACATCTTTACCAACACTGGCTTTTTCCTGACTTTTGATTATAGATAGCCATTGTGTGGGTGTGAAGTGCTAGCTCAGTGGCATTTTAATTTGCATTTCCTGATGACTAATTATATTGAGCATCTTTTCATATACTTACTGGCTGTTCTTTATCTTCTTTAGTGAGATGCATATACATATTCATATCTTTTATGCATTTTTTCACTAAATTGATTACTAGAGTTATTTATGTATTCTGGATACAGAATCATGATTTGTAAATATTTCCTCCCCACCTGTGGCTTATCTATTTATTTTCTTTATGGTGACTTTTTAAGCATAACAGTTTTAAATTTATGAAGTTCAGTTTATCAATTTTTGTTTTTCTTTTATGGCTCATGCTTTTGGTGTTGTATCTAAGAACTGTTAGCCCATACCAAGGTCACAAGGATTTTCTTCTATGTTTTTTTCTAGAAGCTTTATCGGTTTAGCTCTTACATTTAAGCCTATGATGGATTCTTAGTTAATTTTTGTAAATGTTATCAGGTAGAGTATTAGTTCATCTGTTTGCTTGTGGATATCCAATTGATCCAGCAATTTTTAACTATTTGTTGGAGAAAAAAACAAAACTGTCCTTTCTCCCATTGAATTACCTTGACAATTTTGTCAAAAATTCATTGATCATAAATTTAATTGTGTACTTCTCTCAATTTCTTCTTGTTGATCTGCTTGTCTTCTACCATTTTCCCCCCAGAATTTACAATCTCAGTTGAAAAACACACATACTTCATAGTCACCAGCCCCGGTGCTGTCCCTGAATCTCTGCCACACTCTGTCTCACTGACTTGCTATCCCACACCTGACATCTGATATACTTAATGTTTAAATCTTAGGATTTTAAAGTTGAAAGCTCAACACTAATTTTACAGGTAACGAATGTCAGGCCCACTATAGTTGTTCTTCTGGTTAATGTATTTTTGTCCCTGGCTATAACAGAAGCATAACTGCCTGGGGATAACATATTTATTACCATGGAGTCACTGCACAATTCTTTCTAACCCAGGCCCTGGCAGAACAAGGTCCTGAGGAGTTTAAAAAACAAACAAACAAACAAACAAAAAAACGTTCAGAGTAGAGATGGAAAACAGGACAGTGATAAAAAGAAGAAAGGAAATAAATGGTAGATGCCAAAAATAAAGTACACCTACTTGAAATTTTTGTGTAGAGCTGGTACACGTTTTAGGTGACTCTATTAAATAAATTCTTCAGCATCTATGGTATGCTTCAGTTTCTTTATAGCTACTGCTGAAACCACCTCTTGACTATTAAGGGACCTCACATCACTTGAAAATGGAGCATGCAGAGTCCAGGCTGCAGTTCTGTCAATAGTTTAGGTTTGTTTTTCATTTTTAATGCATTTCTTTTGGCTTTATAATTTTAAAAAGATGTATTTTATAAATCTTAAACTTTCTAGGTACAGATAATATAGAGAAATCCATTATAATATTTAGAAAAGCATTGATTTGCTAAAATATTTTTCAAAACAACAATTACGTGTGTGTGTGTGTGTGTGTGTGTGTGTGTGTGTGTGTGTGTGTGTACACATACATACCTACGTAGTCCTAATTAGGAGTGCATGTCTGATACTTGGTCTGCGAGATCAGGCTGTCCTTAAGACTGCTTCCTGAGGAATGTTAGCTATGTGTAGTTTAAAAGATGAGTGAATGGAGTTGAGTATGTTTTGCCTCATCCTGTTCAGTTGAGCAACACTTATCCAACCTGTTAGTCGCAGTTACCGAACAACCTTAGAAAAAAAGAATTATAACGAGGATAGAGATCGAAGTCATCTATCTAATTGTCCCTTTAAAGATAGTTTGGGATCTAAGGTTAAGTAACAAGGAAAAGTATTCTAGGCTAACTAAACTAGACCATTGTGCACTGTGAATTAATCAATTGCTCTTTAAAGCTGATTTTCATAAGTCATTCGTTTTATAGCCTACTCTGAATATTTTTTGCATAATAATATTTCTGATGAAAGGGTTAGGATTTCTAGATATTCTATGTAAATTGTTCTGTAGTAAAATATGAAAGCATCGAAGGGACAAATACACACTGCAAGATTAGTGGTTGCTCCTAGAGGAGAGGAGAACTTTAATAGTACATGTAACAATGTTTCACAAAACAAATTTAAACCAAATATCAGTCTGTTTGGATTTGTTAAATCTTGAGGAGATTGGAGGAGAGATATATGTGGGTATATGTTTAGCAGTGAATGTTTGTGAGGTTATGATTGATTACCAGCAAATAGTGAAGAATTTTTTAAGCCTATGATAGATTCTTAGTTAATTTTTGTAAATGTTGTCAGGTAGAGTATTAGTTCTTCTGTTTGCTTGTGGATATAATATTATAGAAGAATTTCTAGGTTAAATATTGGGAAATATGGGTTCTCTTCTCAACTCTGCTAATAATCAACTCTGAATCTTGACAGATCCTTGTTTTAAGTGGATCTTCTTTGGGATTCTTCTCTTGGTCCAATTCTTACTTGATATATTCTTTGCATTTGAGCTCATTCGCTTCTATGACTTCAACTACCATTTATGAACCAGTGGTTTTAAATATACTAAAAAAAATGAATCTAAAGATAGAGGTCTCCCTTATATTTACTATAACTGGCTGACTTCTTATAAGAATATAAATGACTGTAATAAAAAAACCTAAATCTTAACATGTTACAAAACTTTGAGGAATCCTCTCCCTCTTTACTCACTTGAATGTCACCAGTGCTTTAAGGGTTTTCATGTATGTATATAGAACATCAGCAGGCATACTCTTTAAAAATCATTAAAATGAAATTGTCTGAAGAGCTTTATTCATCATTAAACTGAATCTATTTTTATACTTTAATTCTAACACTGAAATTCTGGAAGCATGTAAAAACATTTTTGTCCAAATAAGGAACTAAGATAGTCCTGTGGACCCATCACAGTGACGCTCAAGTAAACAGACATGCTAGGATAATCCATGATTTCAGTTTAGCAAAGAAGACTGCTTCGCTGCTGTGTATGTTTTTAAATAATGAGAAGTCACTACCATGATTTTTTTTTCCTGTCATTTCATTAGTGACTGACTACTGGACTGTCACAGTCACTTTTTATCCGTATTGTGACATTGCCGTGTTCAGCTGCACTCTGCGTCCTGGTATTGCCAGTGTCGGCATGAATTCGAAGGGACCTCTCTTTCTAAAACAAGATCTGACATTTCTTCAAGAGAAGCTTCAGCATATTTTCCTTTTAATGGCAACACTCATAATTTTCACTTAAGATGTAATATCTAAAATGTTACAATTGCTTGTTCCTTGTTTACTTTCTTTTGCCCTTCACTGTGGAATAGTGTGCAGATCTCTCACCAGAATAGAAATGGAGAGAAACTTCTCCTTTTTGCTAATGCCCTAGAGTCAAAGCCAGCCCTATCAGTTTTTAAGTGAAAACAACTACAGCGATCTAAATCCCTAAATATTGAGTGCTCATTCCTAATCACCTTTTTTTTTCAGAAGTGTACATTTTTTTCCCCATTAGAGTATTTAATTTGCACACAAAGCAGTACATATTTGAAGAATTTCATTTTGACTCCTTAGAATAAAACTGCCTTGACTATAAGAGCATATTTCTAAAAGGAATTTTAGGTAAATTGAAGGGAGCCTGTGGCTGCAATGTTGGGAATGTGTTTGGTATACACTGAAAAAGAGCCCTTTTCAGACTGCACTTGTCTGACTTGGAGTGGCTTTACTTAGGGTGAAGTTCTCTTATACGTTTCTATTGGATATTCACTAATCTCACGTTACTTGTGTGTACCCCAAGCACTCATGTTCAGGTGATATCTGTAGGGGTCATTTCCCTTGCAGAATGTGACTTTGCAGTTTTGAACTCCTGGCAGCTGTGCCTCCCCAAGGCTCTGGGGCTTCTCAGGGAAGTCCATCAGTCCCGCGCTGATGATGGGAGAGGATTTCCGATTGCTCTCAGCTTCTCCTGTATCGTGGTTTAATGACCGTATCTAATTCTCCACGTTTGTCATTTGAGATGTTATATAGTATGAAATGTGTTCTAGTCGGGAACTTGTAAGTATCAGAGCTTGAATTTATATCTGACTAATTCAAAGATGGTCTTCATTATCCTTTTATGAGTTCATGCTTTCTTAATGCACTCTAATCCACAGGATGAAGATACTGGGATAAAAAGTAAAGTCCATTATATTGCCAAGGAGATCATGAGCTCAGAGAAAGTGTAGGTATCTAGTTTATAATTCAGAAGACTATTTGTTTCCTTATTGGCTCATTTAAAACATTTCTTTCATTGCTATGTTTTACAGGTTTGTGGATGTGTTAAAACTTTTGCATATTGTAAGTATCTGCTAATATTTTATTGAAATCTAAGATTGTCCTTTTTACATCTTTCCCTATCCCTCAAAATTTTCAACATAATATTTAAATTAACATGTATAGATATATATGTATGTGCTTTCTAATACGTGGTTATGTTTTAAAATTCACACATATATGTGAATATAGAAGTTTTCTAAAATGTATGTATCTCATATACGTGTAGTATACCCAGATGATTTCTGAAAAATAGAGAGCCTTTATATCTGTATCTCCAAAGTCTTCAAACTTTCTCACTTCATAATAAAGAGCTTTTAAAGTGATAATATTTCTTCTTGGGCATTTGCAGAAGTCAGCTATCAGCAGAATTTTGCACTAATATAAAGAATGTCATGATCAGTGTTAAATTCTGCTTTTCTATCTGAATAAGCTCCCAGAGAGACATTTAAAATAGACATTTTTACAACTAACTTTTTATAGTTCTATTTTCAATTTTTATAATTTCCAACTAGAACGAACCTGTTAGGAAACAATTATGATATGCGTCTGGCTGCATATTCATTTTTCTCATACACTTCTTTGTACCTGCACGTTTTTACAAGTTTCATTACGCACTGGCAGTTAAAGTGTTTTTAGTATTACTTTTCCAGTTGTATTTTGGTACAAGATATTAAGACTTAGCAAAAAGAAGGGGTGAGGTAGAGGAAACAATGAAAAAAGAAATTGAAATGAAAATGTACTTAGGTGGTGTAATTATTAACGTTATCCTTCACTTAATTGCTAAGAAATGGTAGGTTCACAAAATATACACCCATTTATGTCTCTGCAAAGAGTATCATTATCATCTGAACATTAAAACTGGGTTCCACTTAAGGGTGATTCATATTCATAAAATGATTCTTTTGTGCTGTATACTTGGTATGACAGAAACACGGAGGCCTAATTCCTGTGTGAAAAATCTCTAGTTTTGGAAGCATTTTCTAAAATAATTCTTAACAATACTAATTTGTTTTGTGAAATTATTTTCCTGTGAATAGTTTCTCACATAACTCTTGATTATATTGGTAAGTTCTCTTTTGTAATTCATTTTTAAAGACTATAGCACAATATTTGATCACCCAAATTTGTGAGTTTCAAAGGACAGTAAGCTTGATAAATAAATCACTTTTCAAAGTAAATTCTATGTACATTTGCTGCTATGCCCTGAACCTCTCTATTGTATAAACAATTAAAGGGATAAAAGAAAAAGCTAAACTACTGGAAAACTCAGAACGTATCTCTAGGATGAGCAAATTGTGTGCATTTGACATTATTTTATGATAGATATACTTAAACAGAAAGACCTCTCCAAGGAAATTTTAATCATCTACAAGTTAATCGGGAAGCTCTATTGTTAACAGAGACAAAAGGTGCTATGGAGTCAGAAAGACCTGAGTTTGAACTTCCGTGCACTATTTCAGCAAACCTTGCATGGGACAGGCGTGGCGGGTTCTGCTGTGAACGGGGTCCCTGCCCTCACCGTGCTCAGTCTAGTGTAGTGCTTCTTACACCGCTGTGGAGAGGGACTGCATTTTAAAATTTCCAATCTATCTGGGCCAGAACAAATGTAAAATACAATAAAAATGTCATGGTCATGTCAGATTGACATAAAAGTTTTTGGTCTTTTAGTCTCTTCCTGACCAATGTCTTCACAGACCAATAATAATTTGTAGACCATACATTGAGAAGCTTTGGCTTAGTAGGTTCTGTTTCTTAACCAGAATTGTAGAAAGTAGTTTAACCTTTTGGGCCTTGCTTTTCCTCATACGTAAAATGGGGATAAAAATACCCATTTCTCAGGTTGTGAGGATTCAGTGGAATAAGGTGTGCGAAGGAGCCTAGTATTGCACATGATACACAGTAGATTCTCAAATTGCCTTTCCATTACCGTCTTCTCCATCTTTTAGGTCATCAGTGAATGGGAAGCATTCGTTCTATTATTACCAGGCAGTTGACTTTTCACTTTTTCTAATGTGTGTTTTTGTTGTTTTTTTTTGTACTGAACTTTCATTTTAATGAAGGAAATTTTGATTCTAATAGGTAGGGAAGCATTTAAAAGCTTTACCAGTTTCTTTATTTGGTTATTTAAAAATAGATGTCCTGTTCTTACCTCTTTATTTTTGGAACAAATTATAAGCACTGTAAGAATGGACAATCAGATCAAAGTATTTCCCAAATAATCTCAGATCCAGTCGGATAGATGGCCTTGGGCTCTTCCCAGTTGCTTTTAAACAGAGTGAATCATCTATAACCCACCTTGACTTGTACATTCTCAAAACCTCCTAAGCCTTTAATGTAGGAGTGCGAGAAGATCATCTGCCAACCTAATGTTAACATCCTGTCTGGTATGTGCAAATGTTAACTCAGCAGAGCCCAACTCTAAACAACAGCGCATTAACCGGAATGAGCCATTCCTAGGAGTGGCTCGGTACCAGGATAACGTGGGTGAAGCCAAAAGAGTCTCCTGCTTCATTCCAACACCCCACCATACTTTGAAGCTCATATTTATTCCTCTACCAAAAGTACCCAAAAAAGATAGCACGTGGATCATTTTAATTCTGAGCACTGCTGCTATCTGATTTCATCTAAATAAATTCTGTGTTATGTGATAGACTATGTCTGCTTTAAAATATATAAACAATACACTTCAGATAATCCAGTGGGTGTTTTTTGGAAATCAACCAGCTATCCAAGTGGCTTGGGAGAAGCTATTGTTTCAGTTATACATAATTTCCGATGAATAGTTATCCATGTTAGAGACTCTAGAATAGCGTTAATAGATCTTTCTGTGGTAACAGAAATGTTCAATATTTGCACTGTTCAATATGATAGTCATATTTTAAAATGTTAATACATCATTGTAGTGTACTAACATTTCTTTGTTTTAGAATGTGATAAATAACTAGGTGAAATAGCTCATAGACAAAAATTTTTAAATCTAAACTAATGAATTTCATCTTTTAAGTTATTACATTGGGAGGAAATAGACTTGGGTGGAGGGCACACAGTTGAAGAGCCAGTGGACTCCATTGAGGGCTTGGATTCATCTGCCTGATGTTTGTGAGAAAAAACTGGTCCTGCAGAGGCGGTGGCAAGACTTTACAACAGTGGTTTCTGTGGTACATACTCTATAGTATCTGCCATGAGCTCCTGGACTTTTTAAAAATGTCCAGTGTGCACATTGTCTCTAAGTCAATACTCTAATGAGTCCAAAGAGAAAGGAGATTCCTAAAAGTCAGTCTTTCCCTTTTCAAAATGGTAGTGCCATCCATATAGCTGCAGAAGCCAGAAGAGTAGAATTTGTTCTTCATTCCTCCCTCTCACTCACTTCTCCAGCCAACCCACCAGCAAAACTGCTCATTCTACTTCCTCTTTACTGCCACCAACCTGTCATCTCTTACTCAACCATACCAGCCTCCTAACTGGGCTTCCTATTTCCATTCTTGCCCCCATTCCGATCCGTTCCTTATACAATTTTTTTTCTTATAAAAATTTGAGAGTGATGTTCTTAAAATATATGTTAGAGCATGTCACTCCCCTGCTTAAAACTCTTTAAGTGATTCCCATTGCATTAAGAATTAAGTCCAAGCTACTTACCAAGGCCAGTAAGTAGGATGACCGTATGTCCATGCCTGCTTTGGACAGTCCTGGTTATGTCTTGGCATAATATTATTAATAGAGCTCCTTTCGCTGTCAAAAATGATCCACTTTGGACAATAAATTATGGTCCCAGCCTCTAAGGTGCTCTGTGATTTGCCTCTGGTAATGAGATGAGACATTGTAGGAAGGTGGTATTTGCTCACTCACTTACCATGTTCTGACCATACTCACCACCTTTCAGTTCTTAGTTTAGTGCTCAGGTTGTTCCTGCTCAGAGCTCTTGCTACTGCAGTTTCCTGGAATGAATGTTCGTTTTTCCTTCATTTTGATCATAGCTACTTCTTTCTTTATCCTTCCAGTCTGGGTTTAATATGGCCTCCTCCGAGAGCTCTTCTTTGACCATCCTTTTCTCTTTGACTTTCCTTGTTTGTTTTCTTCTTAGCAGTTAATATAATTTGGATATTTGTTCGTTTACTTGTTTATTTTTGGTCTTCTCTACTAAAATGTAAGCTACATAAAGATAGGGATCATATATTTTTAGCACCTACCATTGTTCCTGTTCCCTGGAAGGCCCTCAGTAAAGTTTGTTGAATGACCGAATGTGACTAATTGGTTAGTGGTTAAGACTATGTGCTCTTAGACAAATTAGCCAAGCCTTGATTTTTTTCTTCTGGAAAATGAGAATAACAATAATAGTTAAATAAAGTTGGTGTGACGATTAAATGAGATCCTGCAAAATAAATGGTCAGCACTTAATTGGTTTTAGACTAAGTGAAGGGCCTTCAATATCAAGTGCTCTCTTATTCAGAATGTCTTTATATAGGTTTTATAAAATCAGTACTATTTACTTTTGATATTATCAAGTAAGCTTTTAATCAAATCAATCAAAATAGTCTTTGTTCATGAAATATACTTTACTAGGTTTCTTTCTCCACTAGAAAGTAAGCTCCATGAAGGCAAAGATTTTTATCTGGTGTGTTTCTTGTTATCACAGTAAATATCTGTTGAAAGAATGATAGAAAACTTATGAGTAATACTTGGTTTGGTAATACTCTAGTTATTTATATTTGTTTTCCCCTTTTGTGGCAGAAGTTGTCCAATCCAGAGATTGCTATTATATTGTATATACATGCACATTTTAAAGATAAAATACCTTAGACAGCTAATATAATTAAGTATAAATGAAACAGTATTTTGGGGTTTTGTTTTTGTTATCTAATTTACTCTCTGATTGGTCTATAAACAGCTCCATAAATTTATTTCATAAATGTCTAAATAGCATGATTTAAAAAAATACTTTCAAAGGGAATGATCAGAGACTGAGGTCTTTTGGACAAAGATGTACTTGTTAAATAGTAGTTAAGTGGTTCTAGTAATTAAACATCTTTGTTCCACTAATTTCTTTAGGTTGGGGCATACATTACCTTGAAAATTTGAGAGGCTCTCAATAAAATCTATAGAGTGAGACGCAAAGCTTCTTGGACTTCCAGATGTGTATTAGTAAATAGAATATCTCTTTTATTTTATTAAAAAAATTATAAAACAAATAGAAGACTTCTTCATAGATGCCTCCAGTCATTCCCACCTTAAAATCACTTCACCCTGTTCTACTGAATACTCTCTGTCTTTTGAGTCTTGTGAACTGTTTATCATTTATTCTTTGGTTGTAGAGTCCTCCTTAAGCGTCTATTGACATGGCTACCAAACCTTCACTTTGGAGCGGCTTCCTTCCTGTGAGGACTGTCCTTCACTGAATGAGGTGCCTTGCTCAGAGCACCTTTGTCTTGTTGCTATGTTTGTTTTCCCCACCTTGGTTTGGTATTTCCTTCACTTTATAGGCCTTTGTTTCAGAGCTCTCTTTCCCCAAGCTTCCAGGGACCTACAGATTTTAAATGATGTTCATGTGATCAGGTAAATTAACCTTTCATTAAATCAATGCCATTTTATTGAGCATCTTTATGTGCTATCCAACATGCTAACTATGTTATGTAAATTACCTGTTTTAATCCTTATAGCAACCCTATCAAGTAGATATTTCTATTTTTCTAAATGACAAAAGGGAGCTAACTGCCAAAAGTAACCCACTATTGAATGGCAAGGCCAGACGTGAACGCTTCTCTGTCTGAACCCTTGTGCTTAGTGGATTGTTCAGACTTGATGAAAATTGGTTTCTTGAGATCTCCAGCATGCTGGATAGGGTATAGTGTATCTTTCGGTATATTAGTTTGTTTTCAGATTTCTTTCCGTTGACCCACGAAACCAGAGAAATTCTAGTTTTTCATCTTCTAAAGATGAGAATGAAGGTAGGTATTGGTCCTTTAAGATATATTATGATGATTACTTGTTATTGAGGGAGTTGGAGACTTGAGATAAAGGGTTGGTTTCAGTGATGTTTTATACAGTTTTGCATTGATGATCATGTACAATATCACTAGGTCTGAGCATATAGAGAAGTAGAAATACTTTCACTGGACAAATATTTTCATTTTAAAACAAACTCCAATTGTTAAAATGGGGACTTTCCCCGTCTCCTTTAACTTCATAGTTTCACACTCACTTCTGCATATTTATCAGAGCCCTTTGACCTTAGCAGCTGCTTTGCTTTTGCTTAATCTGCAGTGATTTTTAATGTCCTTCATGAAGGCAGGGAGCCCTGCAGAACCCCCATCTCTCCATGTGTCCTTTGGTCTTTGTAATTCACTGTGTCAGGCAATGGTTAAGTAACGCCCCGAGGTCAGGAAGCCCAGTCAGGACAGCTGCTAATTAAGTCACTTACTTCTCTTTGGCACTGAAGATACAAAGCCGGACTGAGGAACAAGGCCATCTGTTTTGTGCTTCGTTGCCTTAGATGTTCGTACTTGATTTTGTTTCCATTGATTTTGCTTAGGTCTCACCCAAGTAATCAGAGCTGGTAAAGCTAGTGTGTTCATACCTCAAAGGACCTGACTTTTTAAAAGTTGGTCTGGTTCTTAATTTGTGGTTTTCTGGGAATTATTAAGAACAATGTGATTCTATGCTTTGTAATTCAGAAGCCCATGTCTATTTCTAAAAATGCCAAGTTGAACATGCATTTGGTTACTGGGACCAGAAGCTAGAATGTAGGTGGGTCAGTTTTGCATAGCGACTCTGGTGGATTTGCGTTAGAAGAACAGACTGAAGTGTATGTATTTGACATCAGTACATTTTGATACCTAACAGTTTCACACTCTAACCCCTTTAACCCCTTTTAATTACCCAGCTTTCCCAGTGTGAAAAAGTATATTCTAGATCTAATTTTTGAAGTGCCAGTCCTACGATCTTTTGTCCTCACTGATTTAGTCAAAGAGGTGTTAGTGAATTTAGATTCTTCTGCCCCAAAATAGCTTTACTTCTGGCTCTTAAGTGTCATCACACTTTCCCAAATTATCCCGGATGTCAGCATTTAGAAAAACAACCAGACATGTGTTGTAATAATCCTTTTTATTAAATTTAAAAAAAAAAAATGTTTCCCCATTTCAGTGGCACCAGGTCTAGGAATGGTAGAGGTTCATGAAGAGCTGAGAAGTTAAAATTCTGTGTGTCATTCCTGTGTGAGCACCTGGCCCTGGGACCATTACACATTCCTTTCAAGGGATGGTGGCCCTGAGGTGAAGGAATGAGATTGGGGCCATGGCTGTCATGTGTGGTTCTGAAGGCCGTGAGTTGTGAGTAGTGCCTTTGGTGTGAGTTGGATTGGCCTGGAATAAGGGGCGCTGTGCCCTTTTCTGTTTTCAAAAAGGCACCATGAAGACCAGCGATTGCCCTGGTAGCTTGCTAAGAATAAATACCTTTCTGAGTCTCAGGAATAATTCGTAATAGGTAGCTGGATATAAATTCTCTAAATCCCTATAGTCTTTATTAAATATTCTTCTTTTGTTTATTTAATTACTAAATTTCTATTTTACTCTGACTTGCTAGTGATAATTTTTATTTTATTTATTTTTATTAGTTTCAAGTGTACAAAACAATGTATTAGTTAGACATTTACACCCCCCTCCCCCCATCTACTACCCCTCTGATATCGTATATAGCTGTCACAATTTCATTGACTATTCCTTATGCTGTACTCCACCTCCTGTAACTACTCATAATTTTTAAAAAGACATTATGGTCTATTGGTTCATCCAGAGTTGCCTCTGGTATGCGACAGGGGCCTTCTGTTAGAGGTGGCCATCCCACAGGTCAACCCAGTGTGGATTTGGCTGGTTCCTGTAAAATGTGTCTTAAATAAACAAGCTTCCTTTTTGGCAATGGTGACAGACGTATGGAATGCAGAGTTTAACAAAAGCTATGCCAAACAGGGTTCTTAAGCTACGTAGCAGCTTCATGTCTACTTTCACTGGTGTGACTGAGGAAATACCTTCCAACTGGAAAATGAAAGTGAACCTGCTGCCAAGGGACAAACAAATTGATCATTTATTCTACCAGAAGAAAGGCCAGTACTTACTGCTTTGTTGAACATGGAACTCTTGTGTCTAAATTACATTAATCATTAAACTGGTAAAAAAAAAAATACTATAGAAGATGTTTAACTGTTGTGATTTGAATACATTTACAATTGAGGAAATTATTCATGATATATAAGTACATTCTATAGTGCTGCATGATGGAAAATCTATTATGACTTTCAAAGTGTTAAGTAGCCCTATTTTCTCCTAGTAAATGTGAGTGCTGATAGAAACAAGCTGTTGGGATGTGGAATTTGGCTGTTATCCATTTGGTTTCTGGAGATGTTTTGTGTAGTTTTCTGGATTAGAGCTTATGCAAGTTACAAATTCTTATTTTATATTACAGTAATTAGTTGTAAAAGTAGTTCTTTGGTTACTGTAAGTGGATGGCTCCTTTTTGGCTAATGTGATTATTGGGTAGATAAAGTTAGTCTCAAATACTGAGGCCTAAGTGAAGGGTTTTTGTGTGTGTATGTGGCGGGGGAGGTTAGCATTTGTTGAGTGTAAGGGGATTTGACTTGTCAAAAATAGCCATACCTTAGAAAAGGAATCCTTTCATGTATTTTTAAATTGTATATGAGCTTTTCGTCTTTCACAAGAAGCATAAGAAATACAGTTAATGTATGTATGTTGGAGGCAGGTGTTGAAGGGCTTGGGAGAAGCAGTATCTTTTTTCATTTCTGTTTATTTGATTTGCCAAGTGAATCCCTGAAGGGAAAGCAGTTGGAAATAAAGGTAAAGGAAGATAAAACCTGGTAGAGTCTGTTTTACCAACCTTACTTTAAGCTTTTAATTAAACTTACCATTTCTATAAAGGAACCTTTTTTGTTTTTGAATCCTTAGGATTGTGGAATAGATTCCACTATTGTTTTACTTATATCTTGAGGCCTACCCTCAGGGGATAGTATAATCTAGACAAATACCAGTCTCCTACCACACCCTCTCCAAGTCTTTGGAATGATAGGGCAGGGTGGTGTGGACCTGTCTGAAAACATGTTCTAAATAGTCTTCTAGGAAAAGTCAATGAAAAAGAGTATGTGAAAAGAAAATGTTTTGTTTGTAAAAAATGTAAATCCTGGTGAATTAGTGGGAAGGTTGGATAGAAGGAGGGGAGAGTTAAGGTCCAGAGTTAAAATGTTTTGTTGATTCTATTTGCCAAACACATTGTAGAAAGCTTTAGGTGCAATATCTAAAGTCTTATAATCCATTTAACAGATGAGAGAGAGAAATGTGTGAATGGGGTCAAAAGGAAAAAATAAATACTGAGCAATGGTAGAAAAATTGCTTACTATTTACCTATTAATTTGTGACCACCTCCCCCCAAAAAATACAAACCTGTTTTAAAGAAGAAAAACAAACTCAATTTAGTTGTAAATATGGCATACAGTATACTAAAACTATACAGTGGCAGTGACAACAAGGCCAGACTTTAAATTCTAAAGGTTATCTGTTAGATAATACACAATTTATACCTAGACAAAGTACTTCACAATTCAACAAATTATCTATAATCCTAAATATGACAGAGTTTAGAATGTTAAAAAAAATAATATTTCTATTAAAAAGATATTCCTGAAGGAATCTGAAGAGAAAGCAGTTTTTACTTAGGCATATTGCCCTTCCCTCCCTGAAGGGGGAAAAAAAAAAAAACAGACCTAGAAGTAACATAACAATCATTGTTAAGAGAATGTCACTGGTTTTCTTCAGAAACTTTATTTTTCTGCCTCAACCATATTTAGGTTTCCTTCTTACATACTTTTCTGGACAGTTTTCTTTTAACCAATGAATGAGTACTGTGCAGTAAAATAAAACCTTTCTACAGGAAAATCATTTTGTTCAAATGACTTGGTACAAGCGAAATGCATTATTATTTGGCTTTACTTTTAGTATTAAACAAAAAGATAAGGAAAGCGAGGCTAGCTCAAGGAAACAGTTAATCAGGAGTGAGGGCGGGATCCAGTTTTCTCTGGGTATCAAGAATGTGCCACCCTCCACATACCTCACCTAGAATGTTCCAGTTGTTGGGAAATGATTACTGACAAAGTGCACAAAGGGACTTTTCCAGAATAAAATTAGTTAAGATGGCCCAGGGACTTTTAAAATAAATGGATTGTCTTCATATAGCAGTATTGGAATAATTTTAGCGACTATTTAGAGTTGCAGTACGATTTCTAGACTCCCCCTTGGTAATTGCTAAGTTTGGAGATCACACTAAAAGATTTAAGAAAAATATCACACAGTCTGTTTTAAAAACAAATATCTACCCTGAGTACTTTTTTTTTTTTTTTCCAATTTCCTGTGTTCGTAAGTGGGATAGGAGGAAGTGGGTACTTTTCAATTTGTAATTCTACAACAGAAATACAGTTTTGCCATTTATATTGTTTTAGGGTAGAAGGTGACTAGGGAAAACTGTTTATCAAGTTATATGTGTATCCATGTTATTTTTCCTCCTCTGGATTGTAATAGGATTTCCGGGATGCTGTAGCACATGCTTCCAGGCAACTTGGAAAACCAGTGATTGAGGACCGGATCCTGAATCAGATCCTGTACTACTTGCCTCAGCTGTATGAGCTCAACCGGGATCTCCTGAAGGAGCTGGAGGAAAGAATGTTGAACTGGTAAAAAGGGACTGTTCAGCTTTCCCAGGGTTTCCAATTTTCTATGAAGCCATAAGGTCTCTGCGTGAAACTGAGAGGTGTTATTCCTTACATGGAGTTGTTTCAGTATATTGAATTTTCTTAGCATTTACCTATAGACTGATCATTTTAGATGGCTCAAATCTACAGTCTTTGAGCACTGTTTGGTGCTATAAAAGTTAAAATTCTTTGGTAATGCTGCCTTCAATGCAAGAAGGGCCCATAATCAGCCTATTTAACTTTTAAAGTGACTTTTGGTAATCAAGATTTTTTAAATTGAGAGAGTTTAGTTGATATTTTCACATTGGAAAAAATTTTTAATGTTTTTGATCTATCTTTTCTGGAGCTTCAAGTCATGAAACTCTCTTTGCATTTTGGAAAAGAGGCCATACATTGAGATCATTTGATGATTTGGTTGGTTGGTTTAGAAAATTTACATGTGTCTGACATCATTGTAGATGCTGTAGATTTCAGAACAGGAAAAGCATACCAAAAGGTTAACAGCTTCCACTGGGCTGTAAAAAGTAAGTAGAAAGTTTGGTGACAACTTTGGAAATATGTAGAAAGTTTGGTCTAGGGGATTGAATTAACTGTTAAACTCCATGGGGAATCCAAAAAAGTTTTGAATGACAAAACAGTATCATATATTTTCATTATCACTGCTTCCCTCTAAGCTTTCTTTTTATATAATCCACGGCTTGTTTTGGAAATATCATGCCTTTGCTTGTTGGGAAAGTATGCTAGATAAGCAATTCATATGTAGTTGCAGTTTAAGTATAAAATAATCCAGAGTTAAGGACTGAGGAATGACTAAAAGGTAGTTTTTAAAGTCATGGTAGAAGTAAAATATATTTACAAAGAATTCCTATACATACTTTATCATCATTATAAAAAGTTATCTTAAAAATTAATCGGAATTGGCTTTAACAATGTGCATATTTACTCAAGCAAGTGGAGACTTACATATATTTTTGCTTGTACTAAAAGTTTTCTCAAGTTTAGATCTATAGATGTTCTGTGTTAAAATATTAAGCATTCCCAAGAGACAGACTAACTTAAGGGACAGTTAAAACAATTATGGGAAAAGTTATGCTTGTTATATACTAACAAATTTTTTCTAATCCTTGGAAAATATATTTTCTATTCAAATAGTTTTCTCTCAGTGGTCTTTCAGTTAGTACATTCTTTGGTTTTAGTAGACTTTCTGAAGCAATAATTATGTTTACATTGGCTTTTGATAACAATTTATCAGATCTTTGATTTCTGTATTCAACTAGGTTTTGAATACCTACTGTGTACGAGTCAGCACTCTAAGCATGTAAGCAGTATCACAGCACACAAAACAGACAATTCTCTTGCTCTCATGGAGCAGACATGTTAGTGGGAGAAGCACCAGACAAACATACACACAAAAAAGCAGTTTCTGATCTGCACAGACATAGAATAGAGTGCCGTGCTAGTGAATGAAGATTGTTTGGCTAAGAAAGGCTCTCTAAGAATGCAGAGCATTTAAACTGATACCTGAACAAAAAGAAGGGGCCAGCCTGGGTTTCAAATTTCCAGGCATGTGGAACCATTCGTAAAAGTTTCAAAAGTGGTAATGGACTCTGTATGTCAAAAGAATATGAACAAGGCCAGTGTCTTTGGAGAGTAATGAGAAAGAGGGAGTGAAGGGTGGGATGGGTCAGAAAGGTAGGAGCAGTAGCACCTGTGGGTCTTTGTAAGCCCAGGTAAGGCGTTTGATCTGATACACGTTCTTCTGGCTGCACAGAAGAATGAGATGGTAGAAGGAGGGAGACCATCTTTCTGGCAGAGTCCAGGAAAGATGTGATGGTGGTTATGGAAATGGTGAAAAAATAGGCATTTTGGGATATGTCTCACAAGAAGAGAAAAAAAGATGGTTTGGATATGTGAATTGGCTCATTGGATATATTTTGGATACATTAATGACTCTCTTTTTATATTCTTGCATATCACTTCTCTATCCTTAGGACGGAACAACAAAAAATTGCTGATATTTTTGTAAAGAAAGGACCATATCTGAAAATGTATTCCACATACATCAAAGAATTTGATAAGAATATAGCTTTGCTGGATGAGCAGTGCAAGAAAAACCCAGGTTTTGCTGCTGTTGTTAGAGAATTTGAGGTATTTTTGTTACCATCTAATGTTGAACTTTTTGGGGGGGGGTGGTTTGCTTTTAAAACTTTAATAATTTGTAGTCATTGAAAATAAACCTTGCAAACAAAAAGATATTAAAATATAATCCCTTCAAAATCAAAGTGGGAATTGAACAAATTAAATAGTGAGAAATCAGTGTCTACAAGATTTAATTTTGAAAATGTTACACATTGGAATAATATAATGGGTCTCTCTTTTTTTTTAAATTTGTGGTAAAATACACATAAAATAAAACTTAAGCATCCTCACTATTTTTAAGTGTACATGCATTAGTGTTAAATACATTCACTTTGTTATGCAACCAGTCTCCAGAACTGTTTTCGCCATGCAAAACTGAAGCTATACCCATTGAACAACTTCCCATTCTCTGCTTCCCCCAGCCCCTGGCACCCACCATTCTACTTTCTGTCTCTATGAATTTGACTGCTCCAGGGGCCATTTCTTTTTTTTAGCTGAAACTTTCCTTTTATTCTTCTAACAACTAATCTACAATCATAGATGGGAAATATAATTTCTTCCCCTTAAGATGAATAAATAACAAGTTTTAGTGTGAAAGTTAAGAAAAATTAATAATATGTTTATTGCCAAAGCTTTGTGTTTTGACTCAAAGCTATGAGGGTACAAGCCGGATTTGATTCATGATAAAATGACATAACGTGTCTTTTTAAAAAATTAGTTTTTAATCAGAATTTTACCTAAGTCCCCTCCCCAATTTTGGGTAAAATGTGGGTTAATATATATGTTAGTGATTATTTCTGTTTTGAAACAAAAAATATGAGTGAATTCCAGTCACACAAATCTAGAAAAGTTTTAGGCATATTGAGATATTGCTTATTTCTAATTTACACAGTAGACAAATAATTAAACTTTTAAATTGTTTGTAGTCTCTTTTTCTTCTTTACCTCTCTGCTGATGTCCTCATGCTATTAAGAAAGGAAGTGTGAAATATATAGCTATGGCATGGATACTTGACCCAGGTTTTCTTCAGTGTCCAAGGAGTTCTGTTGCCTTGGCAGCGAAAGAGAACATAAGACAGGAAAGTTAGATGCTTTCTTAACATGTATTATCGTTATAATTTCGTAATTATTCTGTGTACCAGACCTGGAGCTGGCTAAGAAGCGCAAGACATCTTAGCACGAGGGACATTTTCATTTGGCTATTTTGATGCTACCTCACAGTAATTTCCTGTGATAGACAATGGGGTGAAGCTCAGAAATGGGCATATGAAGAACAAGAGCTTTAAAGGCAGAATCAAATTTCCTTGTGGTCAAGCCAAAATGGTTCCAGATCAAATGTACCTATATACACTGTGGTTTGGGGACTGTCTTTTATAGCTAGTCACCTGAGAAAAAATTTTGCATTCTGCAGGCTTATTAGAGAACAGATGCAAAGCTGCTTTTCAGGTTATCTTTAATTTCTGCAATTCTCCCCAGAACTACCTGTTGTTACGAGTATATTGATAGGCTGTGCCTATTATTTGAATCCGATTCCCAGTAGTTCTATTTCTGCCACCTTATTTTGAAGACCATGCATTTCCTTCTTGGTCGAGGGGTGTTTATGTTTATGAATACATTAGCAAATGCTCTTCTAAGTGGCAGCTGCTGAGTAGGATGGGCTCTAATTGGCTTAGAATGTAGACTGCAGCTGCCACCCTCTGTGAGAGGGCTGTGAACAAGTCTTCCCAAAGAGTCAGTGATATGGGAAACCTACCCTGTTTCCCCGAAAATAAGACCTAGCCGGACCATCAGCTCTAATGCATCTTTTGGAGCAAAAACTAATATAAGACTTGGTCTCGTTTTAATATACTATAAGACCGGGTATAATATAATGAATATAATATACTACCAGATATAACATAATATAATATAATATAATTAATATAATATAGTATCGGGTCTTATAATATAACTTAATATAAGACTGCGTCTTATGTTAATTTTTACTCCAAAAGACACAACAGAGCTCATGGTCTGTCTAGGTCTTATTTTTGGGGAAACACGGTACCTACATGAGAGGGTGAGCTACGTGTGAATTGGCCCTGGTTTTACTCGCAGCATCGCAGCTGTGCCTTAAAATAAAGGGAGCCTCCATGAATCTCCTTCCAGAGCTGCTGGCTATTTAAAGTTTGGCTTGCTGGGTCCCTGAATCTGGGACTCTTGCTTCTTAGAAAAACGTTTGTGTTTTACATCATCAGATTTCTTTTCCTTTCAGATGAGCCCACGCTGTGCTAATCTGGCCCTCAAGCACTACCTGCTCAAGCCAGTTCAGAGGATCCCCCAGTACAGGCTGCTGCTGACAGGTGGGCGTCTCTGGCAGTTTGCCTTTTTCTATCACTCCAGTCACACCTTTACCTACTATATGGATTTATAGGTTGCTTAGAGCCTCGGATACACATTGCCCGAACTGAACTTCTTTCAGTTCTTTTGTCATCCCCATGCGAATTCTCTGCTCTGGGCATTCATACCCATTAATTCCTTTTGCTCAGAACTTCTTTAACCATCCCAACCCCACAACCCTGCATCATTTTACTTGATTAATATTATTAACTCCAAGAGGGTGCTTTCCCAGCCACTCAAGAATGAGGTTTATAATATGACAATTATAGTACTCTCTACAAATGCGGTCAAGGAGAAGGGGAATTAGAGGCTTTATATTTGTAAATAAAAAAGAAACTTTTTATCAAAAAAATAAATAAAAGAGGTTTAGAGGGTCACCACGCTCACATAGATGTATATCAACTATCATGGCCCTAGTCACTTCAGAGTGTTGTTACAGGGATTACCTAATGAGCTGTGAACGTGGAATACTGTGTGGTCACAGTATATATATACTAAGTAAGTACAGCTGCTGTTAGTAGTAGCGTGGCCATATCGTTATCATCATCATCCTTAGGCCTAGTCAGTGTTTTCTATGTCTTCTCCTTGACAGTGAGCTTCAAGATTACAGGGCTGTAGGTGTCTAGTTTCCACTGTAATTATAAAAAGGGACCAAAAAAAAAAAAGGGAAGAAAATACATTTTTAAGAAACTTATGATTTGAGTGAAGGCACACATTGAGCTCAGGACTTTTATTATATTCATTGGCTCTCTAAATCTTCACCATAGCCATGCGTGTTTCACAACATTTACATAGATGAAATAACAGGCTTTTAGAGATTACGTGCTTTTGCATCACAAAAAAAGAAAAAGCTAGTATAGTCTCAGTACCAAGCATAGTACTGAGCTCCTATGGGGTGTTTGCTGAAATGTGTTGGATGTGCAGTGACAATACACATACATAATGGGCATTAAGAATTTGGTCAAAATGGACAAGAACATTGAAATGCCACTACAACTCTAAATTCAATCTGTTGTAGTTTTATGTACTTAGATTTTAAGGTACTTAGTTCTTGTTAGTGTTCTTAAGAAATGGTGTGCATGCTTTTATTTTTAACTTAATCCCTTTCTCTCCAACCAAGAGCTATATTGAATGAAGTAGGTAAATCCTGGAAAGCCAGGATTTCCTGATTTCCCTTCAGGCAAAAGCTTCATGCCTTCCAAGCTTGCCAAGTTGAAAGACAAACTGCTTTCAGCCCCAGGTCTGGCTATACTAGGTGTTTCTACTTAATTTGAATTTCTAACTGGGAATCAGGCACTGATTTCTCTCTGGAATGACATAGGCAAACCAGATAATTTGAGGATATCCTGTCCATCTGTACTTTCTTTCCTCTGCTTTTGGCTGAGATTTAGAATACACAGGACAAAAGGAAGTACCCATGCATGCATTGTGTTTTGAGAGATAAATTCAATGCTGTATCATAAATGAGCTATTGAATGGCTTAGGCTATTTCTACAGCTGTCAAATGAAGTACTGTTTTTAGTGGCAAAAGACAACTGTGGTTTTAAAAGCTATGGTTTTGTCAGGATGGAACAAGGTGCGATTTTCATGTAAAAATATTATTTTCCCACACTGGTCTAAGTAAAAAAAGTTACACATTTATTGAATTTAGGTTTCATGCTGAGTTTGATTTTAATTGATTAATGGTGAAATAGCAAAAGTTATTCTCTTTAAAAGAACAGATTTTATTTGTTTTATAATGAATATAATGTGAGCTTGGGGTTATTTTTAGTTTTGAGTTATTTTCTTGTTTAGTCTTAAAGCCATTTTCCCCTTTCTTAAATTGGAAACTCTTCATTATTTAAATGATCCACAGTATTATATATAGTAAAACCCTCAGTAATTGTGGATTTATTGAAGGGTAGAGATGACAGCTGTCTTGTTCAAGGTTGAAAACTCAGGACTAAAGTTAAAGAAAGAACATACTTTGTAAATAAATAACATAGACTGCGTATTCTTTGTCTGTCCTGTACCTTTTCTTCCATTTATTCACATTCTCCCTCCAAGCCTGACCTGATGTCCTCCATTCCCTTTGAAGCCATCTCTGATTAGTCCAGTTCTCTTAGACCCTTGATATCAGTGCAATGTGACGTAGTAAATATTTATCTGATGCTTTGTGAATGTGCTAATATTTATATGATTTTGAATACTGGTTCCTTAATTTGATTATAAGGTCAAATTCCTTAATTTTTAAGGTCAAGAAGTGAGTCTTTTACTAATAATTTAGTGAACCCCAATATATGTGGGTCAGTTTTGGATACCTTAGAAGCTGTTCAGGAAATAATTTTGGTTGGTTTTAAGCTAGGTTTGAAACATCTCTTTAATCAAAACATCTTTAGCCTAAAGGAAACATTGAGATGGAGAGTTTCAAAGATGTTCTCTTCTCAATGAAAGACCACATTCAGAGAGGTGAAATGGCCTGCCCAAGGCAACACAATTAGTGTTAGTTAAAGTACCTGTGGTCATATAATCCTAAGGAAATACAGGATTTGATCCTAAGAGTTGGTTTTATTTTTATTTAAAATTCTCACTTCCAGTATTTATCTTTTGTGATGTTCTAATTGCTCCCTACTTTTGCAAGGTATTTCTACTGTTGCTATAGAAGTACTTCTGTCTAGTCACTTAAATTTTTAGAAATTGGATTTTAAATCTTAAATTGGCATCTATTCAAACATGTTAATTAACTGCATCCTCATCTTTGGATAAACAAGCTCAATGATTTAATCCTTGGAACAACCTTGTGAAGTAAGTACTCTTATTTCCATTTTAGAATTTGGAGTAAATCCAAGTACTGGAGCAGAGAGGATTGAAGACTATTTGAGGCAACTCCTAACAACTCTGATTTATTAATGAGTTTCAGGCAGAGAAAGGGAAGGATTCCTGCCTGACTCAGTGTAGTAAATTTGTGCCTGCTTGGTTTCTTGGGAGGAGAAGATTGAGAAATGCAGAGATGAAGCAGATAAGACAGCTTCTTTTGGAATCTTTTCTTATACAAAGGTGAATGGAAATTCCCAGATACTGCAGTCCCGGCCCCTGCTATTCAAACAACCATCCTATTGTCTTGCGTGTGTTCTTCAGGACATAATTTGGGTTTTGTATTGGGTATTTTACTTAGGCTAGCTCTTCCTTCATTGTAATAAAAAACTTCCAACTAAATTAAGTGATTTTTTTTTTAAATTTAAACGGAAAAACTTGTAAATTTTACCTTTATATTGGCTACTCAAGGCCAATTGATCAAGCCAGATTTTTGAAATGTGTGGGTCCCAGAACCTATGTGGAATTAAGAGAAATGGGAATCTTGGGGCAGCAGTGAGGAAGCAATGAAAGTAAAGAGGCAGACACTGCTAGGAGCAGCATTGTTTTTGTACTGCTGCTTATTTCCTTCTTCCTCATCTCTTCAGGGTAAAGACTATCTTTATTATCCTAACTCAGCATCCGACATAGATTCTGGCACATAACAGGGACTCAATAAACTCAAAGGCTTAGGGAAATAAATGTTGATTTTTTTTTTTTTTTTTTTTACAAGGTTCAGAAGCCCTATGCAGTGGTGCCAATGGATGTTTGGTGGATAGATGGGTGGGTGGGTGGGTGGGTGGGTGGATGGATGGATCAATAAATTGCTTTTCAGAATAAAAATAATCCAGTTACCCAGGCACAAAGTTGTGGAAAGGACTCTGAAATACTTCCCTTTCCTCATCTTTCGTCCCTGACCAGTTTTCCTCTGCCTGTGCTTCCTGCTCATTCCATCTCCCTTGTTAGGCCCCAGGCCAGGCCTTTCTAAATTCACACCAAATTGTGGCACTATCTTACTACTGGTCATGCCACTTCTGATCACGTGCGCAGGTAGCCTGGCACATCATCACTTCATTTCTTTCCCAAGTACACCATAAAGGAGAAACATACTCCTGTCTTCCCTTTACTCTCATCATTCTAGCTACCCGGAGATAGCATCAAATCCTACAGATTAAGGGCTCAGTTTCACAAATCTGCCCCTTCCCCCCAAACTTCAGCTGTCAATCACAAGTTCCAGGTTGTCACCTGTATTTCTGACTGACCAGCTGTAAATCTGAGTTCCCATGATCCCCTCCTTGGGTTCGATAATTTGCTAGAATAGTCCACAGAACTCAGGGAAACACTTACTTACATTTACCAGTTTATTATAAAAGCATATGATAAAGGATACGGGTGAACATGCAGATGGAAGAAAGACCGAGGACAAGGTGTGTGGGAAGGGCCAAAGAACTCCCGTGTCCTCTCCGTGCCCGTCCCTCTCCCAGCACCACCTCGTGTTCAGGAAACAAGAAGCTCACCAAACCCTGTACTTCTCGATTTTTATGGAGGGTGCATCATGCAGGCACGATCTGTCATTGACGCCTCTTCGACCTCCCTCGCCCCTTTTTGTAGAATGGAGAGGGGCTGAAAGTTCCCAGCTTCTAATCATGGCTTTGTCTTTCCGGTGACTAGACTCATCTAAGAGCTATTCGAGATCCCACCAAGAGTCACCTCATTAGGTCAAAAGACACTCCTATCACCTAGGAAAGTCCAAGGGATTTAGGAGCTCTGTGTCAAAATTAGGATCAAAGACCTAATATTAGAAAAAAAAGACATTCCCAATGCTCTTATCACGCAGAAAATTACAAGGGTTTTAGGAGCTCTGTGCATGTGTGGGGGCAGGATGCATATGGAAATCTCTGTTTTGCTGTGGACGAAAAACTGCTCTGAAAAATAGAAAACCAAAACCAAAAAGCTTATCCACATGATAAAGACTACAGTCTATAACCCCAAATTGCCCAAACCTTATTTTCCTTTTCTCTAGCTGCAGTGGTTTTCTTACTTTCCCCTGAAATCTGTACTTCAAGGCCAGAGTCTCTCCTCTGTTAATCCATCACTAACTCACTCCACAAATACTTGTATGGCTGGCCCTGAGCTGACACCTGTGCACCCTGGCGGATAACCCGCGGAGCTTACAGTCCTTCCCTTCGGGGCCAGGCCCAATCACTCAGGCTCCCACCACGCCCGGCTCTTCGCAAGTCCTAAGAAATTATATTGATCTTCTCACTTGTTTGAGTGAGTGTATATCCTGAGGATTTAGTTTTGTAAGGGTCACCTTTTTTCTTTGAAGGGGTCTTTTGTGCCTATTAAAAATATGTAAGTGTTATAAAAAAATTTTTTTAAGTCCCTCTTCATCTTCTACCATCCAGATATGACTATCACATATCTTTTTTAGATTTTTGTGTGTGTCTGTTATATGTGATATAATTTTTTTTTTCAATAAAAAGCCTTTTATTTATGGAATGTTACTACATTGGTATTGAAACAGGTTGAATCATGGAGGATCACAGTGGAGAAAATATAATGAAAAATATAATTTAAAAATTCCTCTGAAATACCTTTTCTGCTTACACATTTAGTGAAAAAACAGTCCTTTGAACTTTGATTAAATTTGGTCAGGTAGTTTCTTTGATCTTGCTCAAAATATTTGTTATATTATAAGTGACTTTAATAACATATTATATTACTTTTCCTGTAATCTTTGCCTTTAGTCTGGGATGGTATTAAGTCCCTCTAGGTTTTAGAAATCCAGGATTTCCCATGTTGGTAGAAAATACGATATTAAAAACATCTGTTTTAATGTTCTGAAGTTATAAATTTGAGCCATGAATAGGCTAATAAGCAGATCCATAAAAAGATCACAAATTAATGCATGACTTTTAAAACACCCTTACTGAAAAACAAAACTTCTGCTTGGCAAGTATTTGTTTTAAAATCCAGGGCTAATTGTTTACATAAAAAGTCATTCTAACACTTTTTGTGGTACAGAACTTGATGAAAGGTGGGGTTATCCTGGACACTAGCCAAGGAATTTAGTTTCTGAGGAACCCAAAGGCCCTGATATAAAGCAGTTCCATCCATGTGAAATGAGGTTCGGGGGGTTATGTGTGATAATATTCAGGGATTCTTGTAATTGGCTCAGTTCTTGTTCTCTTGCAATTCATTTTTAATTATAGTTGTGAACAAGGTATTTTGAGAGATGGTATTTAATAAATTATATCCATGAACTATTTTAATACTGTGGAAAAACTTTAGGATATAAGAGGTAAGCACATTTTATCTGCCTGTTCTATTAAATCAGTTTTTAAATGTAATCTCTCTTTCTCTATAGAACAGGAATTCTTAACCTTTTTTGTGCCTGGGTCCCTTTGGCAATCTAGTGAAGCCTATGGATCTCTTCTCAGAATAATTTTTTAACTTACAGAATAAAACACAAGATTAAAAGGAAACCAGTTGGGCTGCAATAGTTATTAACATAGTCTTGAAGTGTGACACAGTAATACACGTGTTTCTTTGGCAATGCATTAAATAAGAGGATCTAGTGATGGATCTTGTGACTGCCCTGATTTTGAAGTAGTGGTGGGAGTAAACAGTGGTTTGATATGTCTGCAACAACTGTCATGTGATATAAAAAATACATGACTTCTATGGTGACAAAATCACTGCTGTCATTGATAATACTGTGATTTGTTGCCTCCTACATAATGGAAGGAGATTCTGTATTTCGCTTGGAGGTTAGTGAAATTGTTTTTGCCCATCCTAGGTTGTAGATCCCCTTAATTCTACCTGTAGACATTACTACAAACCCATTCTTTTTCCGATTCTCAGTATAGATTTGACTCAGATTCCCTGCAAGTAACCAAATGCTTCTGTTGCTGAGACTTGCCTTTCCAAAGATCTAACAAGCTAACTCTTGCTAAAGAGTTTCCCTCTTAGTGTTACTCAGAATCATGGGCTCACGTCAGGCTATAAAATCCTATATATTACTAAAATTAAGTAAAATCAGCATTTATAAAAACAGATGGACATACTTTAAAATCATAATTTTAGAGTGATAATCATGGTTTGAGTTTTCTCCATTATTTAATTTTCCAAATTTCCTAATGCATCTTAGAATTTTTTTAAAAAATATGCTTCAAAATACTTTAGAATGAAGTATTTTACAGTTTTTCAGTCTGGTTCAGCCTACTTATTTTATGTGTGAGGATACTGACACACAGAAATGCTACCAGGCATGGCCAAAGTCACGTGCCTCTGCTAGACATGCTTGGACTAAGAGAGTAAGAATCTTATCTTCTCACTCCAACAAGGGCACTTGACCAACTTCACCAAGCTGCCTTGAAGATGGCAGCAGTATGTCTTATAGCTTGACACTCAGTCTTTATCTTTGGTATTTAAAGTAATTGGTACTTCGTTTTACCAGTCAGGATAATTTTAGGTTGCTGCTTTTAAAAATTGAAACTTTGGTAAACAGGCTTATTGATTAGACTTACTTTTCTTTGGATTCCATAGTTCAGTAGGTGTGGCTGATATTATTACATATTTAGGGAGGAAAGAAGAAATCAATAATACAAAGCATGACGTCCTCAAATCAAAACACTGGACTTTGGAACGTTACTTGTCCTATATGCTCATTTCCTCTGTTCTTTGCCATCACCATTTCTCAGCACAGTCTAGGAACCTGACTGGGTGTTGTTGAATGAAAAAGTCCCAGATTCCCATAGATGACTCATTTTAAGGAAAGGTTAACTGTACTTCTGAATAGTTTTCTGCTTTAAGTTATTAATTACTCATTAATTATGTAATCATGGGTGGTGAGGCGTAGTAGAAGCAAATGTATAGAAAACTTAGACCTCTAACAAGATACAGTATTTGTTGCGTCCTCATTCTTTCTTTCTCTTTGGGCCTCATGTGAGAACAAAATTCTCGCATGTCCCATGAGGTTGCACACGGTGATGATAAGGTTTAATGATCTTTTATTAATCAATGATGCCACCTGGTGGCCAGAAAGTACATTTTGTGGTGCCCATGCTTGCTGCACCAACCTGTTTTCCTTTGATAGAAAGAACCTCGGTAGCATTTAAGGTATTTTTTATTAGTGAGGTTTTGAAACATGCTTCATTTAGTTTAGCAGAAGCACAAAAGTCGTAGAATACTGTAAGTCTAACATAGCAAATTGAATTGACTACTCTGCTCTCCTCATTTTTTAAAAAGTGAAGCTCTTGCAGGATACGAGATCCCAAATGGTTCATAGTAAACAATTCCCTATGACCAATGCAGGTGTGTCTGTCTGGTCTCCTTTCCTGGGTTTCACCTGGGTTCTAACAGTCACTGGGGCACCTGGTAGTTTCAGTGCTCCTCCCTTCTGACTCAGAGGACGATCAATCATGTCCTTCTCATACTGCAGTTAAGGCTGTGAGTCATTCTCAACTGAGGGGATGGTGGTCTTGTCTTCCTTGAAAAAGTAAGTTCTCAAAAGGTTGTGCTACAACAAGATGCCCTGAAAATATGGATGGATGGAAATGTTGGAAAGTTGAATTTCTAAAATTTAATTTTGAAAAGTTGAATTTTAAGATTTTTTTTAACAGGAAAGGAAAATAAACCTAACTTCATTACCTCCTTGATTAATAGCATGATTTTGCAGTGTCTTAATGGTAGGTTTTCTGCTCAGCCAGTTTGTTTATTTCCACTCTGTTCCTGAAAGTTCAGGTTGGCAGGCAGCAGCTGAGCTTGAATACAAGGAGAGGAAATGCAACTCAGAAGCTTATCAGGTTCGGCACAATGGTTCTGAGGTCAGGATTTCCTAATACGTACATCTTCCTGTGAGCTCTCTGGGTTTAGAGAAAGTCTCAGTTGGTATGGGTGTACTTCTGTGTTAATGAGCAAGAATGGAAGACAAAATAGGAACTTGGCATTAATCTGGTACTTAGGTAAATCTGCTGTCCTTTCCTTACGCTTCAGCAACGCAGAGGCTCTAAGGAACATTGCTTTGATTAATGAGGTAGCCTGGACATGGAGCGTATCGAAGAAGATGACCAAGTTTTTCCCCCCAACTCTGTCACTCTCATGGAAAAGTGAAATGTTTGGACTCACCAAACATGGCTTACATATGGAATACATTCTGAGTGGGGTCAGAGTGAGATTAGGTTAATTTTTCATCTCCAGGTAAAGCTAAGTGGAATGTATAATTAGTGTATTTTGTTAATTTTTGTGGTTTTATTACCTATTTGATTGGAAACATACTGTCCAACTTCTGTGTTCACGTTACTTGAAGCTCTAAATTGCTAGTGACGGTCTTTGACAAGATTAAACATATGTTGTGGTGCATGGACGCTTAATGTCATCATATACAGTGTCTCACTGGCTTCCTGCCAGGGCTGGATATTTATAATGTGCGTGTCTAGACTCACACAGGTTCTTGAATCACTGTCTTAAAGATGTCCCGAGTTTCAGCACTTGGGTGTATGTGTTTGTGTCATCTATTAAGTTTGGAAAGCCTTTGCTCTTTTCATTTTCTCAACTCCCACTGGCATTACAATTGGTTTCAGCCTTCATTACTTTTTATGTAAACTAAGACACAATCGTGTGTTTAAAAATCATTTATTATTGTTTTATTCTAAGCATTTCTCGTCCCCTGTATGCAAAGGCACTGGCTCAGTCCAATGAGAGAGAAAGATGAATCAGATGTGGGTCCTGCCCACAAGGAGCTTTGAGTCAAATGAAAAAGAAAATAATAGAAGGCATGAAGTGAGTGGCTGTTGTGGCCTGTATTATTCAAAGGGAGAGACTGTTTCTTTCAAATGACAAGTTTGGTAGGAGAGGAGGGATTTGAAAGGAGCCTCGAAGAATGTGAGAATTTTTATATGCGGAGTCAGAGAAAGGATTCAAAAAAAGGGAACATTGGGCACAAAGTAAGGAGCCGGCGAACACATGGGAAGTGTTTAAGGAATTGTGCAGACTCGGACTTTGGTCAGAACAAAGGGCCTGTGTTAGGCGGTAGCAAGAGAGAACATCAGAAAGTCAATAGGGACCATGTAGTGGGGGACTTTAAATTCCAGGGAATGGAATTTGTTATAATTTGATAGGTAACAGGAAGCCATCCAACATTTCTCAACAGAGAAGAAATTGTTGAGGATTGCCTTCAAATCCTATGACATTCCTCGGATTTATTAACTGTAACCTAGTGCCTATGTTTTCCCCATGTTATAAGAACCACTATATACCACATTGCTCATTGATAGACCATCTTCACCTAGATCAGGCTTTTCAACCGTAGTTCTATAGACATTTTGGGTCAGATAACTCTGTGTTATAGGGCCGTCCGGTGCATTTGTAGGATGTGTAGCAGCATCCCTGGCCTCTGCCCACTAGACGCCAGTAGCCCCCTTTCCCCCTGTTGTAATAGAAATATCTCCAGACATTTCCACATAACCCCTAGGGGGGAAATTTGCCCCCATGTGAGAATCATTGGTCGAGTGTATTGCGTTCCTCTGGTGTTCTGGGCATTGTTAGACTTAGATTGACAAATCTTAGAGTCCCTTAGGCATTCAGTCTGTTAATGTTTGGAGTTTTGTACTACATGGACATCTGATCTAGAGAGTAAGGTATTTCACATGTGTTCAAGTAAAAAGAGCTGAACTGGGCATCAAGAGACCTGGTTCTAGTCCTGGCCCTGCCACAAAGATGTCACGTGACTTGGCTGAGACCTTGGACTCAGTAACCTAAGTCCTTGTATCTCAAATGACCAGTCTGACCTCTAGGCTCTTCCCAGCTCTCATTCTGTGTCCTGATTTCAAATTGATCTCAGGGCTTTATTTTTTCACATTTTCAGAAAGTTAGCACAAATTGAACAATCATGTATATTAAATAACAAGAACGACTGAAGTATTGAATAAGAAAGACAAGTGTTTTTTTTCCTTACTACTTTGTTGTACTAAATGCTATCATTTTTTTTCCTTTTCTAGATTATTTGAAAAATCTTCTAGAAGACTCTGGAGATTACAGAGACACTCAAGGTATGTAACTTTTGTGGTCTCATATATTGCAGAAGTTTTTATATTATGTTTATGTGGACCTTAAAAGTAAAAGTATAATAAACCCATATACAAAACTCTGTTTTATTCATAAGAAGCCTTTTTTTTTTAATTAATAACTCGATTTTGGGCAGATTAAAATAGAACTAGATAAAGTGGTACAATGGTGCTGGATGCAGACGAAATTATAGGGACAAGAGTGGCCCATGGTCAGCAGGCCATGGGAGCCCGCCTCCAGAGAGACGCTGGTCTGGGGTCAGGAAGCTTCTCCAGTGTTGTCACCCCTGCCTGTGGTAAGTCCACCTTCTCTAGGTGGTCATTGTTTTGAAAGAAGGGATTGAACTAGCTGATCTACAAGGTCCTTTCAGACTTTAAAATCATGAGGCCACGAAGTGACAAAACTAAACAAATCAGTGATAACGTCTAACATAGCATATTATCCTAGGAATGTTTAATGATGGGCATTAGCCTTACTACCCTCCACCACTCATACCCAGTCGTACTTAAAGGGAATATAGTCCATTACAATACAAGGGATTCTTCGATATTCATGGGATGTCCACTGTGTGCGTGTGTGTGTGTGTGTGTGTGTGTGTGTGTGTAAGTAACAAGTCCATTTCCAGCCCATTAATTTTATGAGTTTTCATCACATTCTTATGCATTCTTCACATTTTCCAATTATAAAGCTAAACACGTTTTTTAATACGTTTTGTAGAGATTCTCATTTATTCTCTTAGTCATTTTACTTCTTTCTGTAACATCTTCTATTTGCAAGTGTTATCCTTTTTAAAGGTGCTTTTTTTAAAAGGAAAACTGTGGCATGGGGAATATGACATGCTTCTTAAGAAGTCTTTGGTGAACATATAATCTAGTTGAGGAAAAAGATCTGCCCAGCAGGCAAAGAACAAAGCAGGTAGCGTTAAAGAATCATTTGGAAGAGGGAAAGCTTTGCTTAGAGAGAAGTGGGACTGGAGATAAGTTGAAGGATGGATGAAAGTAAGGGTGGGCATTCCAGATCAGAATTTGTCTTGTAAAAATAAAAGTTTTAGACAGATCTTAGCGCATAGGGCCTCAAGGAAACATCTGTGCCAGGGGTTTCTGCCTTTTAGGACAGTGAATTCTGAGCTCCATTTTACAGACAAAGCAAATGCAAGGCCAGAGATTAAGGAGCTTGTTTGAAGGAAATTACATACTTCAGCAAAGACTGGATGAGAATAAGCAGTGAACAGTGGGATGCACTGGATGGCCGGAGACACGGCAGTAAACTGGTGAGCAGTTGTGCAGGAGATGGCCCGAAGCTGAGGGAAAATGAGATAAATACACCTTCGGAAGGTAGGCAGAAGAGTTCAAGGAACAGAGTCACACACCAGGGCCTCTAAAAGGGATGGCTTGGGGAGAGCAGAATTACCGAATGGATAGGAGAAGAGGGATTGGAATCCCAGTGACCAAACAGCAGCAGCTTTTTCATTTCATCCATTCATTAAATACTAAAGCTTTTCACCATGTGCACTGGGAATTCAAGCAGGCCAGGAAAGCGGGAAATAGGCTCAGGGTCACCTCTCGAATATCTTCCATGATGAGTGTCAACGTACAGTAAATTCTGACACATGGTTGGGGACTCTATAAGGAAATACTGTTTTCCTTTAATAATGGTGATAATAATACATTTATGTTTAAAGACTATAGAAACTTCCAGAGCTGTTACTAGACAGAGAATTTCTTGGTAGGTTATAGTAGCTGGACCAAAAATTCTCAACCCCTTTCCAGAAATTGACCCTTTTTTTTGTTCAATTGTCCTTTCACTGATGATTTCTGTCATTGCTACACCAGCCTCAGGAGGGCATGTTCCCTCTTGAACACTCGACCAGGTTTTCTCAGTGGGAGTGCTTCTGCCGTATCTTGTGGGCTTCTAATTAATATTGCAGGAGGTTTAGCATCCCTGGTTCCTACCCACTAAAGACCAGTGGACCCTCCCAGTCGTGTGACAACCAAAAATTTCCTTTACACATGTCCAAATGTCCCTTTGGAAGCACTACTGCCTTGGGTTGAGAACAACTAGCCCAAAAGGAGAAAAAGTGTAGACTTTTCTTTTTTTTAATATAGCTGTTTACAAAGATGATAAGACTGGTGCATTCAAAAACACTTTGCTGAAGGCAAGGGGTTAATAAAAAGAATAAAATACAGATGAAGCCACATAACCCAGCTTATAAAATAAGGCATGTAATTTCCTAAGGTCTAGTAGGTATGTGGCATTTCCTCCTTCTTGGGATCAGGCTAAAAGAAGGCAGCTCAGCCCTGAGCCTCTTACATAATCTCTCCTTGTAGTTCTGGTTTCCTATCCCGGGATGCTTTCTCGCAAGGCAGTTGGTACTGGAATGGTCGTTAGCTTCCAGGTGAAATGCTGTCCTTACTAGTATGCTTGTATATTTCAACAGGCTAATCAGATCTCAGCATAAAACAGCCCTGACATTCATACTACTGATACATACAGCCTGTAATGTCTCGGTAGAGCCTTTCTTTGGCCTGTTTTTTTCCTTCAAGTTCTGTTTTGGACTGTTTTTCTTTGGTTTTGCCCTCTGAACCTCGTCATCCATATTTCTGCCTACGCAGTTAACCAAACTCTTCCAGTGGTCGGTTGCTGTGAAGTAGCCCTCTCGTCGCCTGGAATTGCTTCATGTTGCAGTTCATTGGTAATGACCAAATGCCCCTTCTGTTCCTATATACTGTAGATGCCCTTGCTGTTGTTATAGAGGTGGCCAACCACGCTAATGACACGATGAAGCAAGGAGTAAGTATCGGATCTCGGTAGAGGGTGTACTCTTGAACCTGGGAGCCCAGGCCTTCATATGCTCTGCATTCTCTTTCTGTAGGATAATTTCCAGAAACTTATGCAAATTCAGTACAGCTTAAGTGGACACCATGAAATAGTACAGCCTGGACGGGTAAGTGTTTTAGACTGCCTTTTACAAATTTAATACAATGCAGTTAGGCACAGATTGTCGCTATTTTTTATTTCAGTTATGAAAATAGGTTATTTGTTACTGTTTCTCTTCACTGACTCAGTCGTGATCAACTAAGCTATTCTATCTATTCAAAACATTCATGACTTAAGTCACTGTGACAAGAAGTCCAGTTCAATTAGGATAATGGCAAGGACCCCACAGGGTATCTGATGAAATAGGATCATTTTCTTGTGTAGTACTAGCTGACCTCATACAGTTTTAAAGACAATTTCATTTAAAATCTTTAATGTAAGAGAGGATTATGAGAGGAGGAAGAAAATTGGTATTTTGATGCTCCTCATAAAGCACAAAAGTGGCCTAGGGAATGAATTCAGGAACATTACAAAATGCAATTGTCAGGATGTGGGCTATGCCTCAGGATGAAGTACACGCTGGGGCAGTTACATTTCAGACCACATAGCGCCCCTGGGGCCAGTATTGGATTTATGAAACTGCAGCCTTATCAAATTCCTAAATGACTTAAAGGGTGTAAAAAGAAACCATGACTGTAAAAAGTCACAAGGAAACTACGTCTACCCAACCCCCACCCAAAAAAAATTCTAGGGAAAGAAAGTTGAAAAGCAAATTATATGTATACTGTAGTTGTGTTATGGTGGTAGAACTAAATGGGTGTTTGTTTGCATCAATCAGGTGTTTCTCAAAGAAGGCACTCTGATGAAGCTATCTCGGAAAGTCATGCAGCCCCGAGTGTTTTTCCTGGTAAGTGGCCAGGTCTCTTCTGATGAGCCCAAGGAGGCAGGGACCCGTGCTTAATGAAAGGAGACATTTGTACATTAGCACATTCAAATAGTGGTTTTAGTGGGATTTTTGACTGGCTTTATTGCTTCTTTCCATTTCAAGTATAGGAAACCAAGTCTTTTATGATGTGTGACCGGAAAATTGCTTCCTTTTCTAATTTAGTTTATTTCATTTCTAATTTGGAAAATTTGATTCAATCGATTATTTATTTAGGCAAATTGTAATACTTTAGTGGGATTTAGAATTCAGAAACCATTAATTCTGTCTACAGAAGAAAGCACATATTTTAGAAATTGTCTTTTTAATAATATATATTCTAATAAAACCTCGGTGGTTCTAGTTTCTATAAGCGGAACATAAGTATTTTATTCAGAGAGCTTTTACGAAAGAGGTAATATTTTTCCTTTATTCTTGTGTCTTATCAATAACTTTGCAGCTGAAATTTGTTCCTTTACCTCATCCTATGAAATGTTTCTACTTTCAGTTTAACGATGCCCTATTGTATACAACACCAGTGCAGTCTGGGATGTATAAACTGAACAATATGCTCTCATTGACTGGAATGAAGGTCTGTGCATCTTCCATTTTTTTTTTTTAACCTAAATATATTTAGAGAAAAAGCCCTAAGGCTTTCTCACATCTTTAACTTTCTCTCACCATCTATTACTGTTTCTGTGTTCATTTATTCACTCGTGTCATCAGTTGTTCACTCATACACTAATTTATTCATAAGATGTTTATTGAGAATTATTATAAATAAAGCATGGCAACAAGTTTGGTGGAAAATACAAAGATAGATGGAAGCGTAATTATTTTTGTCTCCACCCCATACCAGTCTCCCCGGGAGCTTAGCAACTAGTTGGTAAGATAGTATGCTACACATAGATATTTATAAAATAGACAGTAATAAGCATTACTATAAAGGCACAGTTAGAGTTTTTGGTTGGGAGTTCAGAAAGTAAAGAACGTGCAGTTTTTAGTGGGATGTGGTGGAGGGATTGATGGCGGCTAGGAAAGAGGGAGAACTAGGAAGTCTTTTTGGAGGAAGAGCCAGAATAGATCACATTTGGTCATGCTGAGATGTGGGGAAAGGCATTCCAAGAGAAAGGCTTGAAGGTGGGAAAGTTGGGCCTGTGTGTATGTAGGTATTTAAATTCATCTGGAGCAGAGAGTAGATGAGGGAGAGTAATGGTAGATAAAGCTGGATACGAAGGGTGGTGGTGGTGGTGGTGGTGGTGGTGGAGGTGGTGATGGAGGAGGATGTCAGCAGTCAAAACATTGGGCAACTAGCTGTGTTTCAGAAATGAGATTTTCAACAGGGTGAGTTTGCTCAAGTTGTTTTGCTTTCTTCCAGGTTAAAAAACCCACCCAAGAAGCATATCAGAATGAACTAAAGATTGAGAGTGTAGAACGTTCCTTCATTCTCTCAGCCAGGTAAATTAAACAAATATGTATAGATGAGCATTTGCCAGTATTACAGGGTCAGACATTTCCAGCATTTTTTTTACATTTAGGTTACCTACTAGACTTATCTTTTCTCCCTTCTTTTCTTTCTGGATACCGTGCATTTTTCTCTTGATTCACCATGTAGGTAAAATGTCTGAGAGCTGCTGCAATAGTGTGCTAGAAGCACAATGATAAAAATGTTTCTCTGAATAGAATAATAATGCTGAAAAATGCTTTGGTCATCATTTTTTAAAAGTGAGTATTTCAAATCTTTTTACAACACTGAATGTTTTTAAAAACATCTAGTGCTTTATCGTTTACTAGGAAGTTTTCACATAACACTGAAGGGATATAAATTTACGAGGTACGTGTCATCTCATTAAAAATAAGGAAGACTAAGTTATAGAAAAATTGAGTTGCTGTCTTAAGGATACCTAGCTGGCAAAGTCAAGATACAAGTAGAAGTTTTTCGCTTTTAAATCTATTGTTTACGATACCGCATTGCCTCAAACTGGAACCTGCAGTGATTTATGTGTAAATCAAACCACCTTACTGTAATGTAAATAAAATCCTTAAAAAACCCTGAAGCTGTATGAGTCATAAACATACATTATTGAGTTATTGGCTGAGTGGCAGAAGTGGGTGTTTGGCAGGATTTGACTGGTGAAGGGGGTGACGCCAATAGCCATAGCATGCTCTCCACTTCTGGGACTGGGTAACGAGTCTAGATGGCTCTCAGATCTAACCTTTGATGTAATAAAAATAGTAGCAAATACTTTTGTAGCACTTACTTTGTGCTGTGCACTATTCTAAGTACCCTCTGTGTATTAATTCATTAAATCTTCACAACAACCTTTTAAGGTAAGTTATTATTACACCCATTTTATGGTGAGAGAAGCCACCCAGCTATTAAGTAGCAGGGCCAGGAGTTGGACCCACGCACCCTGCCTATAGCTCTGTCCAAACCACGAAAATCAAGTACGGTCTGGGAGTAGCTAGAGTCGTAACTGGAACCATTTATTTCTCTGCATGGTGCTAAATGTTTTATATTTATTTTCTCTTTTATTTTCCATGATAGCTAGTGGAGTAGGTATTGTCTTGACCCTTCCACATGAGAAAAATGGAGGCTCAGAGGGGTTAAAAAAAAAGTCCAAGGTTATACAACTAGTAAGTAGTGGAGCTGAAATTTGAACCCAGATGTATCTGACACTAAATTTATGTTTTCAATCATAATAATACTGCCTTTGTCCATGGACGTTAAGGACTCAGACCAAATGTCTGACTTCCCCAAATCAGAGGACCACAGAACAGCTAGCTCCCTGGGTCACGTCACTCTTCTGAAATGGAATGGCCACTGCTGCCTGACGCCCGATCTCAGGATGGCGGGAGAAGACAAATACCTGTTTTCAGGGTTTGTCAGATGCTTCCCAGCTCCCAGCCAGAGCGCTGACCTTTTTTTTCTTTTCCTTTTTTTGAGTTTGAACAAAAGTGCAAAGAACACCAAGTCCCTGTACATCAGGCTCCTGGCAAATACTTAAACTTGGTTCTTAAAATCAAGAAAGTTATTTTTCAAAGATCCAAAGAGGAAATGCCTATAGGAAAGTCAAGTTTGCAATGGTACTTACGCTTCCTAACTAAAAATGTACTTTGGTAAAAACAGAATTCTATTTCATTAAAAATTAAACAACTCAGCAAATGATGGTAAATCTTTCTTTCTTTGGTTGCCAATTGGTGGATACCTGGATGTCCCTGTTTTTCCAGATTGGCTTCTTAGATTTCAGTAAGGTCATTGGATTTTCAGGTGTGATGGGAAACATTGAGGTTTTTAAGCAAAAGATTGATGCGGTCAATTTATATTTTTAAAAGAGCACACTGTCTGCTTTGTAGAAGATAGGTCACCAGAGACTAGAGTAGAAGTTGGGAGATCAGATTGGAGGCCACAGATGATTGTGTCTTGGACGAAAGAGGTGGGAAGTGGTCAGAATCAGGAATAGCCAATAGGATTGCTGATGGACTGAATGTGGGGTCTACAGGAGAAATGATAATAAAACTGGAAAGTCCTTGATAAAGGAAAAGGGAATTGCCAAGGGAGGATTAAGGTGGCCCAGGGGAAAGGGAACTAACACAATTGAATGCCGCAGCGACCCACGCTCTCCTTCTGCGTTTCCCCAGCCACAGTAAGGCAAGTACTGTATAACATGTGAAAAGGGGATAAGAAGGCCTCTTATGATCTGGTTCTCATCTGCCTCCCCAGCCTGATTGATCTCCATTCACTCTCCCTGTCTCCACCCCCATGAAAGCATGGATCTGCTTGTGATTCTCCATGCACACCAGCCTACTTTACATCCTTCTGCCTTGCACAGGCAGCTACCTCTGCCTGGAATTCATTCATTGTTCAATAAATAATATGAAGTCTCTATTCCGGGCCAGGCATCGGGATACAGTGGGGAATTAAAAAGGCCCTGCTTGCCTGAGTTTACAGTCCATTAGGAAAGACACACACTTAGCAAATATTAATACAACCAATTACTATTATGATTTAGTAGTATATAGGAAAACTACCAGGTACTATGAGGCTGTAAAACAAAGGACCTTGAACTAGATTTGGTGGAGAAAGGGCAGTCAGGGATAGCTTCCCCAAAGACCTGCTGTGTCTACTGAATTATGGAGGCTAAATAGGAGTTGGATAGCTAGGCAGAGGAAAGGAAGAGGCTTCTGGTCATTAGGAACAATGTGTCTGAAGGTCCTGAGGTGGAAAGAGACATGGTGTATTCAAAGAGCTGAAAGGCTGGTGTGGCATGAACACAGAATGAGAGGGAAAGTGACCCAGGATAAGCCTGGAGGGACAGAGAGATAGATTTTGCAGAACCATCTTGTGGATTTTGGTTTTTAGCCTAAGAGCCACAGGAAACCACTGGAAGGTTTATACAAAGGAATGATGTAATCAGACTGGCATTTAAAAAAAAAATAATCTGGTTGCTTTGTAAAGAATGGTTTGGGAGGGGAACTAAAGGAGAAGGCTAATAAGGGATAAGAGAGGCATCGAGAGTGAGTCTCCAGCTTGTATAATGTATTGGATAATGGTGTCATTCGTTGTGATACGAAACACTGGGAGAGGAGCAGCTTTGGGGGAGAAATCAGGAATTTAGTTTCAGATGTCCGTATTGAAAGTGAGGTACCTCTGAGTCATCCAAATGGAGCCATCATGGAGGCAGTTTATGTAAGGATCTGAATGTCAGGAGGAATCCTGGACTAGAGGCATGTATTTGGGAGTCCTCAGCTTAGAGATGCTAACTAACCAAAGCTCGGAGACTGAAGGAGGGTGCACAGAGAGACTAAAGAGTTCCCTGTCAAACTCCTATAATGCTAATCTTCTCTTAGTCGTCACTCTGCAAAGCCTTCCCTCCTATCTACATAAGGTAATTGACTACTTCTTTGTTACCTATCTACCTTGCATTTATTATACCATATGGTAACTACTTGGTTCTATGTCTCACCTCAATTAGATGTACGCCCTTACAAGTAAGGTGTATTTTGTGTGCTCAGTTCGTGACTTAGTACTTGGCCCTTCGTAGGCTCCCAGTAAATGTTACTCAAATAAATTGAATTAAAGCAATGTGGCCTTTGAACCTCAGAGTAGCGTGTTAAACACAAGTAGTAAATGGTGTGACGATGTCTAACACACCAGAAATCCTTCTTTTGGAGAGTTTTTCCCCTTGAAATTCATCCCAAGCAATGGAACAGTGGTGCTTATTGAATACAAATTTGCTTTCTGGTAATGTGTACATTCCATAAAGAAAAGGATACTTGGTTTAACTGTTTTTTGATCCGAGGAAGATGCTAATTTCTTCTGCTAACCATGTTTAAAAAAAGGAGAGCTAGAATGTCTCCACTCAGTGCTGTGGGCAAATGTGTGTGGTATGTGAGAAATGTGTTATCAAGAGCTGGTAAACATTGTTTTGGCAGAACCCCACACAAGAGAGCGCCAGGAATGATTAAATGAAAGAACAGCATATGTGACATGATTTGCACAGTCGAATCACATTCCACATACTCTCAGTGCTCCAGAAAAATCAGACAGCAATTCTCAAATTAGCCATCTGCCTCTCTGCTTTCTGTTACTTCTTCCAGTGAAAAGTTAGGGAGGGAGAAAGGAAGGGATAGACAGTAATATTTTATGAATGTTTACTTGGAAGCCTGAGCATATGTTCCCGTAGTGCAGTTCTTCAGAGAACATGGACAGAGGCCAGAGCTGACGTGGTGGTGAAAGGTTCAACCCTTAGCCACACTTGGTCTGATACCAACTCATCATATAGTAGTCAGTTATCTAAGACAAATTATCTAACATTTCAAATCCTCACTTTCCTTATCTGTAAATGGTGATGGTGGTGATGTTGGGATGGGGGTGTGTAAGATCCAATATATATTCCATGGAGTAGCTCTAGGATGAGATATGATGACATTTGCAAAGCATTTAGCACAGTTGGCTGACGTGTAGGAATTGTTAAGTAAATGTCAGCTATTGTGACAGTAATGGTAGAATAGTGGAGGTAAACTGAGGCAGGTTTTATTTGTTTTGGAGAGATAGGAACTGTTTCTATTTTATTTAGTTTTAGTAGATAATGCAAATTTGAGAAACATACTAGTTTTAAATTTTCATTTGTAAACTGGATTTCTACCTTTTAATATCCCTGAGTGCAAATTTGAAATGGCATTTAAGTCATTTAGTAAGAAGGTACGTTCTAAGAATGATTATTGTGAGGAAGATATGTAGTTTTTTAGTATCTCCTTGACCTTTTCTGGGTTCATCGAAATGCAACAAAATAGGCCTATTTGAACCATTATTTATGATACAATTTTTCATTTTAAAAATATCATTTAGGAGTTCAAAAACCACAGCCATACACATGCTTTCAGTGTCTTATTCAGTGTTGCATAACTTTCTTCTATTTGCTTTTGTATATAAACTTTTATTAATAAAATATTTTGGAATGAAAGTTCAAATAGACTTAAAATTAGAAACTGCATATTCAGTTACCCAGACTCAAAAATCATCAAGAATATTCTGCCACAAATTTTCCTATTTTCTAAAGTAATTTAAAACAAATTGCAGATATGAGGTCGTTTCACTCCTATATACTTCAGTACGCCTCTCTAAGAAAAATACACAATTTCTTACACAATCACATTCCCATTATTATGATGGATTTTATTTTATTATGATAGAGTTTTCTTTTTTTTTAATTTATTGGGGTGACAATTGTTATTATGATAGAGTTTTAAATTGATAAATTCCCCTCTTTCTCTCTCCTCCCTCCCCCCCCCCACATTAAATTGTGCCTCTCCCCCTTGGGTGTGCAAAGCAAAATGTGCTGATACCAGTGACAATCTGGACTTACCACAGAGGCGTTTTGGGAAGAGGTGTGGTTGTACAAAAGCAGAACAAGAATGCCTTTTTCTAAACAGGCTTTCCCCCTACTTGGCCCATTTCCATTTAGGTTTGAATCATAGCCCCTAAGGAACTGAGGGTAGGAACAGAAAATGTGATGAGCTGAATAGGTAGAGGCACCCTAATAACTACAGGTTATTTCCCTTAAATATCTGTTTATGATCACCAAAAATATGTTTCCTTAACCCACCGCCCATTCTACAAAATTTTAGTAGTAGTTAGTAACCTAAAAATATTTAGTAGTCTGTGCATTGGGTTTGAAACTTTATTCCTTGGAATATTTTTAAATTCTAGGATTATATCTCAGGGAAACTTCTTGGCTATATAAATAATCATGATTATTAATTGTGTGAATAGCCCGTAAAGCACACAAAAATACTTTCAAAGGAGACTTCAAACGCCATTCAGTCAAAAGCGGTACTTTTGGAAAGGAAAGAAAGCATTGTGTTTACTAACAAGCCCTGTGTTCCCTACTGTCTGCTCTGACTGTGCACATAAACCTCCGAGTTGCTGCCTGACATCAGCTTTGTTGGAGGATGGTGGATTCTGTTGCCATGGGAGAAGTAAAAGAAGGGAGAAAACGGCCAAGAATAAAAGCTGACATCTGGTTGATGGAAACTTCTTTTGCCCCCAACAGTTCTGCCACAGAAAGGGATGAATGGCTAGGAGCGATTTCCAGGTCAATAGAAGAGTACGCCAAGAAAAGAATCACATTCTGTCCTAGTAGGAGTCTTGATGAGGTACTGTCTTTTCCTTTTCTTTTTTTTTTCTCAATGCATTTCACTTTTTTCCTTAACGAAACTTTTCCCAGGGATTTAGAAAAGCAACCCGTGTTTTACAGAAGGATTGGAGGTGTGTATGCAATTTCAGAGCTAAAATATTTATCCAATGAATATGTCACTGCAGGTCTATGATAGTATGTAGCATATTCATATTTTTTTCTAGTTATCAAAACTTATTGTAGAAAACTTAGAAAATGCAGCATAATTTAAGGAAACATGTCAGCTGTCATTGCACTGCCACAGGCATCTTTTTAAGTTAATGTCACATTAGAGGATTGTTAAGACTGTAGCTCATCTTAATATCCTGAGAACATGAAACAGATAACGGCGCATATTTCATCCCATATCCTTAGTGACACCCTCAGCATTGTGAGCCGCCACTGCTAAAGAAAAGACTTGATTCTGTAGCAGTTAGTGTGCATGGAGATAATCAGAAGTCCTTCTTCCACAGGCTGACTCAGAAAATAAAGAGGAAGTTAGTCCCCTTGGATCAAAGGCTCCCATCTGGGTTCCTGATACCAGAGCCACGATGTGTATGATCTGCACAAGTGAATTTACTCTGACGTGGAGACGACACCACTGCCGGGCCTGCGGAAAGGTTGGACAGGATAACACCCATCTCCATTGTGATTTTTAATAGCTCCAGGCAGTACCTAGTGAGGAAATGTATTTCTCCTTGTAAACCATTGTAAGGGGGTTAAAAAAAAAAAAAAAAAAAAGATACTGAATCCTGGATGGTAGTTTCTCTAAATATTTAGGCATGGAACAATCTTGTTGGAGAACTTAACCCCTCCTACCTTAAGGTTACTTGAGAATGTCAATAATAGACAATTTTCATTAAAAAAAAAATCACAATTAAATAGACCTTCAAATTTACTGATAATTATTTAAACTGCTTTTATCTAGATAGTAAGTACAGAAGTCCTCACTTATCTTCACGGATAGGTTCTGCAACTTTAAGGGAAATGACATAATGAAACCAATTTTACCATAGGCTAATTGATATGGTATCTCTTCGATGTCATAATGAAATGACGTTATTCAAGGACCTGCTGAATTTAATAGAGGAACTTTCAATGTTGAAGTTGTCACTAGTGATGTTTCTAAGTCTTCATGACCTCATTAGTAAGATGAGCATAGTAACCATGACATCGGCGAGTCACTGTAAAGGTTAAATGAGGTCTTATTCAGAGAGCATTTAGTACAGGGCCAGACCCTTGGTATTGGGGAGCAGAGGTGGTTGTCGTGACAGCAATGGTGATGACCATGACAGCAATGATAATACAGCTGACCCAGGACTTCCTGTACGCCAGGCACTGTCCAAACATTTCGCACACATTAATTCTTTAGTATTATTTCATGTAGTAAGCACTCCATAGTAATCTGTGGCCTCTACATCTTCAGGTGTGATATGGAACTCGTAAGAGTTGTTATTGAGATTCAGTGACTGTAAAAAGGTTTTGAAAAGTAGCACTATAAATTGTAACATACCTGGTGGTTTGGATACAAAGGTTATTCTAAATTAAATAATTCCAATGTGTTTTCAGATTGTATGCCAAGCTTGTTCATCAAATAAGTATGGCTTAGATTACCTGAAAAATCAACCAGCAAGAGTATGTGAACATTGTTTCCAAGAACTGCAGAAATTAGGTAATATATAAGTAAAGATTTAACCAAAACTTCCTTTATTCCCCAGATGTTTTCAAACAACCTTCTGAAAGAATCATCTTAGACACATTAGCAATATGATTGGTGATACTCATCTCAAAACACTGAGTATTTTGCTTTCTTAATTTAGTTAAGCTCTCTTAACTCATATTTTATGGTATTCCCAAGAGAGGTTGGATGGAAATTTATTTTTACTCTGAAAACACTTTTGCTAAGAATAGTAATTATAGAAATGTAATTATAGGATGAAATGTTTCAGACAGTTAAAAGGGAACTTTAACTTTTAAGTAATTTTGAAATTCCTAGTTTTACAACTGTGTGCTCATCACAAATCATTTTATCTATTTGTAAAGTAATTCTCTATGGAAATATATTGGGTGGCACTCTGTTAGCCTAATTCTAATCACTTGGACTGATTTAGTGAGGTTCTAGTGTATATCTAAATGTGCAGCTTTTCACCAAATACAAAATGATAAATCTATTTGCCTACTCGTTATTTGCAGGTATCCATCTCTGCAGTTAAGATGAATGCAGCTAGCAGTACTGCTCAGGTCTCTATTTTGGGAAGAGATCTTTAGTTAGATTCCTGAAACTTACAGGATCTGAATTTTAAAAAGATTATCCTTCATTTCCACGAAGAATAGCTTTTCATTAGCAAATGAAAATATCTCAAGTGAATAAAACTAAAGAACATGCTATTTCAGAATCTGTATATTTAGTTGGTTATTGTCTATGTACATTTTCCAAAAAGACACTCCCATCTCATCCTTTGCCAGCCTTTGTGTTCCTTCACTTCTTCTCTGGGTATATAATATAGGCTGCAAACATTCAAAATTCATTTTTGAATCCTCCTGCATCATCAACACCCATTTGGTCAGTAAATCTTGTCAAATTTATCTTTAAAAACGTTTCTCTTGATTTCATCTCAGCCCTAATAAGGCCTTCATTACCTTTCATCTGGACTGCTGTAGTAATTTCCTAACAGGTTTTCCCACAGCAAATCCTTCCTCCTTCCTACTATCAGATTTATTTTTCTAAATTCATCTGCTCATGTCACTCCCCAGCTTAAAAGGCCTTTGATTTCCCACTGCCTGAACAACAGCCCAGGTTCCTTAGAACAGGCCTTTTTCCCCCAATCTCATTATTCTCCAAATAGATGATCTAATTTAATACCTCTGCTTTTGCTTATACTGACCTCTCTTCATGGAGCCTTCTTCCTCCTGTTTTTGCTTGGCAAACTCTTACTTATACTTTAATGGCCAACTCAAACAGCTCATTCTCTTTCAAGCTTTTCCTGAACGTCTATAGTCCAAATTAATTGCTTCCTCATCTTGACTTACAGCTCATTTTCTAGCACTTTGTTCACTGTAATATTGTTTGGTCATGTATCTAGATATTAAACGATGTTATTAAATTTTTTTTTAAGTCGGGGGGAAGTTTTTTTAATTTATTTTTTTAAGTTGGCAGTACAGTAACGTGTTTCAGAATTCTAAAGGCACAAAAGGGTAATCCTTTCACATGGCTTAGTGTTGGTAAAAGTATAATATCATAGACAGTGGAAAGTCTTTCTCCCACTCAGCTTCTGGCCATCTGGAGGCCTGTGTCACCAGTTTCTTCAGTATTCTTCCATGGATGTTTTATGCAGTCATGTTTATTGACTTGAATTAAATTGAATTGCAGAATGGTTACCATTCGCTACATAAATGTACCTGGTTTCTTTTAGCTCACCAGCACTCTCCTAAGATCGGATCTCCCGGAAATCACAAATCACCTACAAGTGCCTTATCCTCAGTCTTACACAGTATTCCATCAGGGAGGAAACAGAAAAAAATTCCAGCTGCTCTCAAAGAAGTAAGTGTTTCCATTAAACTTGCAACCTGATAGAGGCTGAATTATTCATATGCATATAATGCAGTTTTTCTTCCATAAAGGAAGATGTCATTTCCCACTATTAAGACCCGAATTTTAATACTGGTGATGGGTGTGGCTGATGCCTCATTATCTTGCTTGGTCTCCCATATGACCTGAGTCATTTAGAAAATGGCTGTTGAAAGGTTGAGAGAATATTTTATAGCAATATTCTCTAGAAAATAAAGATAACTTGGACACACAGGAATTTTTAAAATTACTTTGAGGAGACACCAAAGGGAAGAAGTCTATGGAATATTTACTAATAGTAGGTTGTCTTTCCTTTAAACTGAAAAGAAAATTTTAAAAAGTGATAATAAATAGCCTGCACAGTTAGACCTGCCATGGGCGTAATCCACAGACTTCACTGATATCCTAGTGCAGTTCCTCAAATTCAAGTGTTCATAAAGCCAGTGTCAGAGGTCAGACGGCACTGCCTTTCTGGTCACTCCCACTTGGATTAGTTGTTAATTAGTTCTACCTGTGCTAGTTTTAGGGCCAGCAGAGTAGAGTTTTAAGTTTTGTTCTCTTGCTTGGTTACTGTGGAAGTGTTCTACCATGGAGTGTGGAAGCAAACAATTCTAAAAACTTCACCAAGATCATGTTTCTTATGGCAATTGAAATACTACGAAGTTATCAATAGCCAATCTCGTGAAATAGTAAGTTTCAGATGAAACTGGTTAAGCCAGTTTAATACTTCTAAACTCTCTCTTCCATCACTCAGCTCCTGAATCTAATTTGATTGACATTAGGAACTTCAAGGTTCTTCGTCAACTGAGTTCTCTGTAATGTTTCTCCTCTCCATGCGGATGTCACAGTTTGTAAATGTAATTCTTACATTTGCTCCTCTCTTCAGTCTATATCCCACAGCATTGGTTGCAGAACTCTTTATAGTCTGGACTGTCCTCAGCCTAACTCCAGTCCCATTTCATACACCTTTCCACCCACCTACACAAACAGGCCTTCACTTTCAAACCTTTGCTTCCTAACGGCAGCCCTTTCTCCCTCTACTGCACTGGTTTCCAAAGCGTCCTCCAGAACAGCAGCTGCACCATCACGTGGGAGCTGATTAGAAATTCAGGTTCTTAGGCCCCACCCAGTGTCTGCAGAATCAGAAACTTGAATAGGCCGTCTTGGTGATTCACATGTATGCTAAATCTTGAGAACCACTTCTTTGCAGTCAGACTGGGGAAATTAATTTATTCAGTTAAATGCTATAAAAGTCAAAGGATTCTCCTTGGGAAGCTGAGTTTTTTGTCTGTTGTTTTTTTTTTTTAATTGAGGTGAAGTTCACATAGCATTTAATTAACCAATTTAAAGTATATAATTCACTGGTGTTTATTGTATTCACAATGTTGTGCAACCGCCATATTGTTCTAATTTCAAAACTTTTTCATCACCCCATAAAAACACCCTGTACCCATTAAGCAATCAGTCTCCCTCCACCCCATTCTCCACTCCCTGGGAACCACTAATCTGCTTTCTGTCTCTGTATTTTCCTATCCTGGATATATCATATAAAAGGACTCATACAATATGTGATCTTTTGTGTCTAGCTTCTTTTACTTAGCACAGTGTTTTCAAGGTTCATTAAAGTTACAGCATGTATCAGGATTTTGTTTCCCTTTGTGTCTGAATACTGTCCTTGGTATGTATATACCACAATTTATCCATTCATCTGTTGATGGACATTTGGGTTGTTTCTACCTTTTGGCTGTTATGAATAATGCTGCTGTAAACATTTATGTACCAATTTCCGTGTGGACATATGTTTTCATTTGTCTTGGTTATGTACCTAGGAGTGGAATTGTTTGTCATACGGTAATTCTATGTTTAACTTTTTGAGGAATTGGGACATTGTGTTCTTATTCTAACAGTGTTCAATACATTTTTAGAAATTCCTCTTAGAATTAAATTCAGAGCCTCAAACCCTTAGTAATGGCAGGCTATTATCTCTTGAGTTGGATTTGATTTATTTTTTAAATCAGATCATTGGAAGGAAACTTTTGTGAGTCAGGTGATTTTATTTAAAAAAAATAATAGAGGACTACGCATGACTATTCAATATTGTGATTGATCTTGTATGGTTAATAAACTAATTCTAAAATATTCCAGAAGAGTAACATATAAAATATATATTTTTAATTTTTTATTAGTTTCAGGTGTACAAAACAACATAATGGTTAGACATTTACACCCCTCACAAAGTGATAACCCCCCTCCCAGTCTCCTACTCTTCTGACATCATACGTAGCTGTTACAATTCCATTGACTATATTTCCTATGCTGTACTTTACATCCTGTGACTTTATTTATTTATTTATTTATATTTAATTATAGTTGATATTCAATATTATTCTACTTCAGCTTCAGGGGCAAAATATTTTGAGCAATATAGTAACATTTAATCTAAGTACTTAGTAGTATCCCAATGTAACCACATTTTAAGCAAAATTCTCATTTGAACATAAACATTCTAATTTTAAAAAAATTATTTGGTAATCTTTTACAAGGATGTTATTTCTTTATACAAATTTACTTGCACTTGGGGCCGGCCCGGTGGCTCAGGCTGTTAGAGCTCCATGCTCCTAATGCCAAAGGCTGCCAGTTCAATTCCCACATGGGCCAGTGGGCTCTCAACCACAAGGTTGCCGGTTCGACCTCTCGACTCCCGCAATGGATGGTGGTCTCTGCCCCCTGCAACTAAGATTGAACATGGCACCCTGAGCTGAGCTGCCGCTGAGCTCCCAGATGGCTCAGTTGGTGAGCATCCTCTCAACCACAAGGTTGCCAGTTCGACTCCCACCAAGGGATGGCGGGCTGCGCCCCCTGCAACTAACAACGGCAACTGGACCTGGAGCTGTACTGCGCCCTCCACAACTAAGATTGAAAGGACAACAAGTTGACTTGGAAAAAAATCCTGGAAGTACACACTGTTCCCCAATAAAGTCCTGTTCCTCATCCCCAATTAAAAAAAAAATAATAATCTTAAAAAAAAAATTTACTTGCCCTTAGCAAACATTTCTAATTTAACATTAGATATTAAATTTTCCATGAAATACAAAAAAAGAAAATTTTTTTTTCCATGAAACAATAATATATCCTTTTCATGAAGTTTATATGAAATGAATAGTTACTACATGATTAAAGATATACTTTTAAAATCCATAGAGCCCACCTGTATTAGTTTTCTAATGCGATGTAATAAATTACCATAAACTTAGTGGCTTAAAACAAATAAATTACCATAAACTTAGTGGCTTAAAACAACATACATTTATTATCTCAGGAGTCCAGGCATAGTTTAGCTGGGATCTCTGCAGGGCCATAATTGGCCAGTGTTGAGTTCTTTCCTGGAGACTGACTAGGGAAGGGTCTACTTTCATCCTCCTCCAGGTAGTTGGCAGAATTCATTTCCGTACAGTTGTAAGACTGAAGACCCTGGCCTCTTAATTTGTTTTTACCTGGAGGGTGTCCTCAGCTCCTTGGTACACAGACCTCCCAAGATGGCTGCTTGCTTCTTCAAAGCCAGCGTGGGAGAAAGTCTAGAGCTATCGAATAGCAAGATGGAGCCTTATATAATGTAACAATCATGGGAGTGACATCCCATCACCTTCACCATATTCTGTTGGTTAGGAACAAGTCATAGGTCCTGCCCACACTCAAGGGGAAGAGATGGTGCAATGTGGGACTATCAGGCAGTAGTCATGGGAGCCATTTAAGAGTCTGTTCACCATACCACTAATAAGGCAATTCCTGACCTTGGCTTTTTTTTAATTGGGGAACTGTGTTTCTCCAGGGCCCCCCATCAGCTCTAAGTTGTTGTCCTTCAGTTTAGTTGTGGAAGGTGCAGCTCAGCTCCAAGTCTAGTTGCCATTTTCAATCTTTAGTTGCAGTGGGCGCAGCCCACTATCCCATGCATGGGAACTGAACCTTGTTGTTGAGAGCTCACGCTCTAACCAACTGAGCCATCTGGCTGCCTTTGAACTTCTAATAGCTCTATTGTTAACTGTATTCAAAAAAAAAGAAAAAAGTTTTAAATGCTGGGTTATAAACACTAAAAGTTTATCTTTGTGCCTAGAGATTAAAACATTTTCAGTCTTTTATGAAGTAAAACAGGCTTATTTTCTTTCAGACCAAAATTCAGGCAGCAGAAACGGATCCTTAAAATTACCATTAAAAAAATTACCATTAATAATAGAATTTTCTATTTACTTTTCTGCTGGTACAGTTTTTAGAAGTCCAAAACATTATTTCAGTGACAAAGTTTTACGTCATTGTCGCTAACACCTCAGAATAAGAAGAGCAATAAACAACACATAGTCCTCAAAATACAGCTTTAAAAACAAAACATTTTTGACCTTTGGAATTATTTTTCTTCTGGCAACCCAGAAAACAAAGGCAATCCCACAAAGAAACACATACATGCAAACCAGGTACAACTCCAGAACTGCTTCTAAAAGGACGCGTTTTTATGCTCATGGTAATGGCAACTATTAAATTTGTACCAGAGCAGATTTTGAAAATAAACAATTTCATTCTGAAACATTATTATTATGGTTATTACTTTCAGAACCAATGATCAAAAGCAATTTTGTTATTTTAAATTGTTTTTGTCTGAAAATCATTAACTATACATGGGGTTTTCTTATCTAGGTCTCAGCAAATACAGAAGATTCTTCTATGAGTGGCTATTTGTACAGATCAAAGGGCAGTAAAAAACCTTGGAAACACTTGTGGTTTGTCATAAAAAATAAAGTGCTATATACATATGCTGCAAGTGAGGTAAGATCTGAAATCTAAAGATGAGTAATTTGGGGGGTCTTGTTTTATAATGCCAACTAGAAACTATTACAGTATTTATTTGTTTTGTGTATTTTTTTGTTTTGTTTTTGGAGAGAGATGTTGTTGCTGTTACTTTTAATGTGAACAGTGTGTTTTTCCTAGAGCTCTTACCCAAAAATAATAGGAATTTTCCGTAGTATTAAGATGTTAAGTTTTTTTGGTGTCATGTGATTACTATCTACCTCATTAAAGGCAGAGGTTCTTATCCTTTCTGCCAATCTCTCTTGGATGACACTCCCTTGACTATCCCTAGATTGTATTGATCAAGCATCAGCACAAATAAGCTAGACCTCCTTTGGGTTATAAACAGTTTCTGGCTGTTTGCTCCGAAACTACCCATCTCTCCCATCTGCTCACCTTGTGTTCCAACATCCTATGAGCTCTATTTTCTGCATCCATAAAATGAAAGTAGTATAGTAACCTCCTGTGGTTGTAGGGAAATAAAATGTGAAATTCAATGGATATGAACGCATTGAAAACTGTCCAGCATAGTGTCTGGCTCCTGGGGTAAGTGGGGGAGGCGGACAGCACAATAAATATTGTTGAATAAGTGAAAAATGAATTAAGTTGCTGGAAGTACTGTTTTATATATGTGTATAATGTGTATATGAAATTAAATTAGGGCTATAGAGATCAAGAGTTTGCAAACCTGAATTTTGTATCAGTTTTAGAAACCATCACCCTTTGTGTCTTTTTAAATTAGGACGTGGCGGCTTTGGAAAGTCAGCCTTTACTAGGATTCACTGTAACTCAAGTCAAAGATGAGAATTCAGAGTCTAGAGTATTTCAATTACTGCACAAAAACATGGTATTTTATGTATTCAAAGCAGATGATTCTCACTCGGCTCAGAAGTAAGTAATTTAGAGGTATTTTTCTTTTATGCATGCAAGTTTGAGGTGTTGACTTAAAATGATTGATTTTTAAGATAACCTGCTTTCATCGATGGGGACAACCAAAAATTTAAATCAGAGATCCAGGTTATTCAGATATTATTCAAACTCTTTAGAATTGTTTCTAAAGACAGGCAAGAGTATCTGGAGTATTTTCAGGAGGCAGAGGGGGAAAGAAAATAGGTAGTTTGTCCAAAATATTTTGTGTACACATGACCTCCGAGGAAGCAGCGTGGTGCTGCTCTGCTGAAAAGAAGGGAAGCTGAGGTATTTGACCTCTCCTTCATTGAGGGTAAGAATCTTCTCTTGAAACATTCCAGGATTTGGCAATCCAATGATTCTATTATGCCGGGGAACAGCAGGGCGTTTGAACAGCTGCTTGCTAACTTGCTTCTTTGGGAAAAAGGTCAAACACATTAAGAGGCTCCCATGCTGTTTCCAATGACTGAGTTGAAGGAAATGGATATCATTTTAGATGGTAAAGACTGAAACCATCTCTTCAAAATTCCAACAAGCATATTTATTTAGATGTCATGAGGTTGCTTAACACAGGGCAACTTTATCTCTGAAATGGAGGTCCTTTCTGAATAAAACAGTTCAGTTCACCTCTCTTTCATTTGATTTTTATTTTGGCCTCACAAAATAACACATTTTTTATTTGTATTAAGAGGTGCTCATATTTTTTGAATAGGCTTTAAAAGTGCATGCTGATAAGAAAGAGTGTTTTAAATAAGCAAGGTTTGTCATTGCTTAAGGCAGTTAGAATTCCCAGAATTACATATGTTCCTGAAAATTAATCTGGTACAATGTTACAAATACTTTTTTGTTTTCCAGTCTATGTTAGAGTATCCAGTCCTGTATAGTCGTTACTCCAAATCATTCCTTTTGGGTACTGAAGAATATTTTAAAATTATGTCACTTACCTATTTTTTCTATAAAAATTACTCAGATAAAATAGTAATCGCCCTAATACTCTTAGATATGGTTCTCATCATTTTCATCTGTATGCTTTTGAATATACACCTTTTGCTTTTATCTTTAAGCTGACAAGATAGAAATCACTGCAAGACAGGATTGATTGTAGTTAGGTGAAGGGAATCATCGAACTTGTAACTTACTTGAATTTAGAATTCACAAAGGCTAAATTATAAGTTTCTCTCTGAGGTTATTAACATCATATGGGGTTTCTTTCCACATTATAGAATATTCAAATGTGTTAATTTCAATGGAAAATTTTGGCTTTCTAAAAGCCTTCTTTATGGTATGATTTATATGCCATTTGCATTTAAAATGTAAATTTTTGAAAATTCTGTCCTTCATATTTGAATTGAATCTATTATATATCGGCTGCTTTTACTGATTAAATTGAGTGATTTCAAATGTTCCTAGTAAGTTCAGAAGTAATTACACTACTAGGGAAGTACAAAGAGACTACTTCCAAATGTCTTCTGAATAATTGTAGCTGTGTGTATTGTCAGATAAAACTTTCAGACTAAAGGATTTTGGAGAGACTTCTGTGAAACTGAGACACTTTTATATTGCATGCAAATTTTTGATCACCTGAAAATAGACTTGATGCTAGATTCCCTTTCATTGAAAATTTTAGAACAGGTCTAAACTGGATGCCCAAGAAATCTATAGATAAAGGAGAAGGCGACAGGGACACAGCTAGAGTTCCTAAAAGCAGAATGAGGGTTGAAATAAAGGCCTTTGCAGATATACCCATTTCCAAAACCAATTAAATGGAATCGTCAGGGCTTCACAGAGCTTTTACATGAAATGGCCTTTTCTTCATTCCTTACAGAAATAAGCAGTACACTTTTCAGGCCAAATTTCTTGGCCAAATTACCAAATAAAGGATAGTGTCATATATAAAGAATTCTAGTTTGCTATAGGAGAGAGCTTAAATATACTGTTAGGGTAATTGGAGTCACAGGCACAGCTATTATCTATATTGTCTTAACATATATTGGATAATTGCATTTTATAAATCTAACGAATTTCTCTTATTAATAGGTGGATAGAAGCATTTCAGGAAGGCACAATATTGTAGCAGTATTGGTTTCATCTCTTCTGTGATTCCAAAAGGGTTGAATTTCATCATAAAGGAGTAAATGCAGTACAGAAAATTTATATAAATGAACAATGCCAAGATAAATCCAACTAAAATCTTCATCGAATATATAAGAAATTATAATTTTTTTAAATGTTTGTTTTTTCATGTATGTTATTTATTAAAATTTTGATGTTTACTTAATGGTCAGAGTTACTTCTGAAATTCACACTGAATTCTAAAGTACCTTTTCTTTAGAAACCAGAAAGCTTATCTTAATACTGTACACTATGTTAAATGTTTGTGACACAGTCCACAGTTTTCTCAATGTGGTTTACAGTGTTACATTGTAATAACATTCTTACTAGTGGTAAGTCTTTGCAAATAAAAAACACACATCAAGGAGCAAGTTCCCATGCAGTGTTTGGTTTAGAAATTATAAAACTGCCAATGACAAAAATGCATGTCTTTGAATCAATAAACTAAGATGATTTTTTTTGTATCTTTTAATAGAAAAACAAATGGCCAACTTCTACCTCAGTAATTGTGAAATGAAATTCCATTAAATTATCTAAAGTATTTCTACTGTGATGTATCTCTTTTGGCATGAGATAATGTTGCATCATCAAGGAATTAGAGCAAAGGGATAGAACCTGAATTTTTATTTAACTGAACTACGAGTAGGCAAGAGGCTTTCATTTGAAGAGGAACACAATCAACTCTATAGCCTTTACATTAAGTCTAATGTTTTCTTAAAAGCTACCAGTTCAACACAAGTGTATTATTTCTTTTTAAAGTAAAATACGGCATTATATTAGATAATATCTCTTGCTATTGTAAGTGTTAATGGGCCCAAGTCATTGGTGGTATTTGTATCTAGAGTGTTACATTTCCTATAATATTGTGCTTTAAAAAATGAACTGGAATTACCATATCAAAAAAGCACAAATTCTAAGCCAGTATTAAGTGAAATTGTATTCTTTTTAAAGGGTTTTTAATACCACTTTGTGTTATGTCTTCCCTAGTAATTTTTTAAAAAGGCCTTCATTTCCTTAACCAATTGTCAGTGTATATCTCATTAGGAAATACTTAATTTCATAATTCTGGTGCACTTATTGTTTATCATAGAAACTACGTTGTAAATAAAATTGATTCGCAAAAGAAAAATGAAACACTATGATTAAGGTCATTCCTGATGTTCATAATATACATTTATTGAACGAGATTAAGCTAAATATAAATTGTCTTAAAAGGTAAGGTTATCCATAGAATATTTCATTAAAGAGCACAAGAATTTTCCTTTCTTTTACACAAAGGATTTCCTAATTAACTGTGATATTTGTGACTGCCAAGAGCATTAGAGTGCCTTTCTGAAGCCTTTTGAATGTTGTTTGTTGCAGCACCAGAGTCTCTTAAATCTCGAGTTGGCTGCTGTGGTTTTTCTCTCGATGTTGGTTTTGATGGACTCATTTTAAACCCTGTTGCACCCTCACATGCTACGTATCTCTCTCGTCTTTCTGCTGCTGTAGGTAAACTAGTACTTCTTTGCAGCTCATTAATTTTAATCAAGGTGGTGTAAATAAGGCTTCCATGTTAATATCCCTGCAATTTTCAATATATCCTTTTTGGAGACCCAAGGTTACACCTTATAAAGTATTTCCTTCTGCTTCATTGGGTCTAGCACTTTGCAAAACAGTTATCTGGCCCCCTCCTCTTGAGCTCTTAACCTTACTACAAGATTTTGCTTAAACCTCAAAATCTTAAAAAACATCAGCCAGGCTATTCTATTTTCCAACAGGTGGCTGAATCAAGAACCAGTTATAAATCTAAATAAAAGAAACACTGCATAGACTTCTAGTAATTTGCCTAATTACATGTGAAACTCATGTATGATCGTACTAGCTATTGGCTTAGCCCCGTGGAGGGTGTTTTATAAATAACCTTTGGGGACGTATCAGATTACCACCCCCCATACTCTACATAAAGATGTTTTAAATGTGGAATTGTATTACATTCCCTTTCCCCTTATCAATCCTCATAACTTACTAAAGCTGATCAATTATTTATTTAACCTGGCTCATTCAATGTTAACTAAGAAACCTAATTATATACATTTTGTTATAAAGCTACTTTGAAAAATATCTCTTGATAGCTAACAGTTTAAAGGAAAAAAAATGGTATTATTGGGTGCATTCTATAAATGAGAAAATATAATACCTAGATCCCAAGAATACTGTATGTGCTTCCGTCAAACCCTTTCAGTATCTCCTTTTATTCATAAGGAGAAAGAAGAGCAGTTATAAAACTAAGCCAAAAAGGAGGCTGGAAATAACCCAGACAAGAGGCCAGGTTATACCAGGGGAACCGCTGGCATTCTGAGTGTGTGTCCCCACCCAGGGTTCCTCCTTTCTCTATGGCAGCTATCAATGTAGAGTACCCACCAGAGTCCTAGGAAAATGAAAAAGGTTATCTTTGGCGTCACCCCACATTTCTGAACCTCTCCAACCTCTCTTACCCTGTGCCCTAATATACCCGGTGTCCTATTGTTCTTTGCCAAGATACTTATTTCTTCCATCCAAAAGCTTGATTCTGACTATGTAGTGGCATTTCTGAAAAAGATCATCAGAACAACCTTTGTTTAATATAAAGCTACAATGAAACAAATGAAGACAATGTGGAAAGTTTTGTTAGGCAAATTTGTTTTTATATTTGGTTGGTAGACTATATCCAGAAATAGGGAAAGCCTGCTATTTAGTAACTTAGTTAAAATGTAAATAGTATTGCAGCGTACATTGATGTCTTGGGGTGTGCTCTCATTGTACTCAGTTTTTAAAGTTTGAGATCCTTTGTAGTCAATGGGATTTCCAAAGAGGTAAATCCTATTTCTCTTACTATACTCTATGCTCCTTGAGGGCAGATACTATGTCTAATAGATCAGTTTCTCATAGAACACCTACCCTGTGTTTTAAGAAAATATATTTGTTGAATATTGTTTGAATCTGTTTCTTCTACAAGTGAAAACAGGATTCTTGTCATCTACACCAGAAACACAGACCCCAAAATGCCCTCATTATACCTCAATCTTTGACCTACTCTTTCCATCGCCTTGCAAAGCCCTGTTTGCAACTAAGAGGGGCATCTACACGAGTCCTTCTTAAGCATTTTAAACTTTACATTACTAAAACAACTCACTTTTCATTCAAATCTGTTTATTTTCTTCTGTACTGGAAAAACACCATTTTGGGCTCCAGAATCTGCCTCCAGGTCTCAGCAGGACCCTCTGCAATTGCTCTCGGGTCCTTTCCATCTTTGTTGCCCTTCTGTTACTGCATAGACCCTGGCTCAAGTCCTTGTTACCTCTTCCTAATGATTGGAATAACGTTTCTTCCAATTCAATGCCTTCTTTACATGGTCCCATTTTAAACACTGCCAGAGTCATCTTCTAAAGCAGGGGTGTCCAAACTGCAGCCCACGGGCCAACTGCGGCCCGCAATCCATTTTTTTATTGGCCCGCAGCAAATTCCAAAAATACATTTAGTTTACTTAAATAAACCAGGTGAGGCAATACGTACTTCACCTCGAGTGAGTGGCCTGGCTGTTTGTGTATTTTACCGCATGTGGCCCTTGGTAAAAAACGTTGAAAACAGTTTGGACACACCTGTTCTAAAGCATTGCCCTAGTTTCATCCCTGCTCTTTACAACCTTCACTGGCTTCCCAGTGGCTTGGCATGGAACACTTTCCGTCAGGTATCATAACCCCAACCCAGCCTGTCTCTGTTCAATTTGCTTTCTTCTCACACTCTCCTCTACCCCGTTACTGCTATTTATGCAAGACTTCGTGAAGTTGATCCTAGTCCTTTTCTACCCTATCCCTTCAGACTAGATCTAGTCTTTCCTTCCTCCATGCCCCATAGCCTTTTACCTCCTAAACAAACGTTCTTAGGTGCTTATCACATTCTAGCCTTAAGAACAGCAACTGTATCTTGTTCACTTGAGATTCCCACACAGCACATGGCAGAATGTCTTGCATGCACTGGACACAGTATTTGTGTGAATTAAATTACTTTAATTTTGATTTCTTTTTTCGTCAGTGCATCCAATACACAAATATTCTCGAGCCTATGCCACTTTTAATTTTCTAAAGAAAAACCTTATGATCTATAACTTTTCCCTTTAAAAGAGATACGTAATTTCAATTTTTTTTTAAAGGTAAAGGTGGTAGTAAATTTTCAAAAAGGCTCAATATATCAAATTCCCCTTTTTTGTGGGGAGGGGAAGGGATGAAGGTGGGCAGCCTTTTATGAGCCAGTCATGCCATGTTAACCAATCTTGAAATGCTGTTGTTTTTTTTTAATTTCTAGAAACGTTTTACTTAAAGTGGTAAGTTTTTATCTTATTGTCCATATAGAGCTATAGATCCTTTATAAATAAAATGTTAGCATTGTAAATAATATTATGCAAAATAAATTTCTATCTACTTTTGGTGTGATGTCTTTTAAACCATAATTTTTTCAAGTGTCACATTTAAAGATGAACCACATGGGCCTGTTTTCCTGAAGCATAATTAGGGGATGCTCTGTTTCACCAACAAATGATGTTCCCAAAACAGCTTCTACTTCCAAATTTTACTAAGTTGGCATATGGTGACTTGCATGAATTGGATAAGCAGTCACCACGAGCATCACTATAAGCATGCATATTATGCACTGAGAGTAAAGGTCTGACTGCCTTTGTTCTGTTGGACCTACAGTATATGTTCTCAGCTTTCACCTTTGGGACCACCTTAAGGATTTGGGGGGTTGGAAAGAGGGGCTGCCTTAAAACCACCAAACAGCATAACTGATGCTAAAACCACAGCAGCCAACTTTTAGAGGATATGGCAGAAAGCATATTTCCACTTGTTAAGGATTGCTGCATGCCCTTTTCCTGTGCCCAGTTGCCTCCTTCCAGAGGGAAATGACAGATGCAATGTGCTTCCCAGTGCACCTTTGCTTTTCCTCACTTGGGTTGCTGGCCTGAATCTGTGACTTTCTAGTGCTGATCAATACGAAAGAAATTTCCAGGACCCCTTCTCTTAAAGTCCAAACCACACAGTGCTTTGCACACAGGGCAGCTCTTCCTGCCCCACCTCGGTGCCACAGGCAGTCACTGTCAGAATGTGATGTTCCGTCAGAGCCTTTTCATTTCACAAATCTTTACTGACCATCAGGCACCATCCTATAGGCTTGGGAATACACTGCTGAACAAAACCAACACCACCCTTCTGTAAGCTTGCATTGTACGTGATTATATTCTTGCTCCATTTAGCCATTATATCTATTTACTTCCAAGAGTTGAGAAGTAAAACTGCCTTTCTATACAAGATTCTACCCCAGCTTGTCGTTTTACTGAAAGCGATTTTAAATACTGGGATCTACCCAGGCTTGTTAGTCCTCTCATAAACCTACGAGTCTAACGTAAGACCTATAATACAGCCCAGTTTTCCAGTTAGAAACCGAACGGTCCAAAATTGATGAGGTTATTATTTCTTAGATCTGAAACGTCTCAAAACTTAAACGACCACCTTTGGCAAATAGGATGCAAAGCGCACGTGACTTCTCCAAGGCCCTGACCGTGACGTGCAGCGACGGCGGGGCAGTCTCCCTCCTCGCCGATAGGGGACAGTCAACTCGGAAAGGCTCGGTTCTCTCATCCCTCCATCCAGGGAACGTCACGACCTCCTCCCGTCGCTTCTCCACACCACTGGTGCGCAGGCGCGACCGAGAGCGCGCACCGCAGAGCCGAGAGAGAGGTCACGAACTCTGACCCCCCCAAATACACAAACCCCCAAAGCTCCGCGCCCCCACTTTTCTTTACCCTCCCCCTCCAGCTTTTCCCAACCTGTCTTATTCCGGAGCCGCCCAAGAGCCGCCTCAGCGGGACCGTCCGGTCCACGCCCGGCGCAGAACGCAGCTCGGCGGAGAAGCACCGGTAAGAAGTGCCAGGTGTGGAGACAAGCGGCCGCGGCCGGGGCGGGGGGCGGGGGTGTACTTTCCTCCCAACTGCCACCCGACGCACCCCCTGGCCTCCCAACAACCTGCGGGCTTTGGCCGGCGGGGCCGACCCGCCTGGCTGCGCCGCGGCGAGCTGCTCGGGTTGGGCTGGGAGCGCCGAGAGTGGCCGAAGCGGCGGGGCCGAATGCGCGGGGCTCCGAGAGAGGCCGAGGCCGGAGCCGGGCCGCGGAGCGCGGAGCCCGGAGCCCGGAGCCCGCAGCCGGGCCGCGCGGCGGGGCCCTGGAGGGAAGTCGGCGAGCTGCTCGGCGCGGACTGCAGTCTCTCCTGCGGCGCCTCCCGCGGCGCCTCTGACCTTTCACCTACAGGAAAAGCTTCCGTCCGGGCGCCGCCGCCGCTTCCCAGTCCCGGGGAGCCGCACTCGGTGGGCTCGATTGCTGGCGGCGTGCGGGAAAGGCCGGCCGTCGCCTCGAGTGGCCGCGAGCCGAGGCCTCATTTCCCTGACGAGTCTCGTGTTTACACGGGACGGATGGAATAATGCCCTCAGCTTGCACGACAAATGGGGCGAGAGTAGCTGCTGGCCTCGCACCAGTGTCTTTTGAGAAAGTGGACCAGCCAGGGTCCTAGCTGCACTGGGCATGGCTAAGCGTCCAGCAGCTCTTTTGTTAAGACACTGTCTCCAACGCCTGCAGATACCGTTTTATGAACTAACAAATGTCGCCAGGTTGTCTCATAACCTTCACTAAGTAGGTCAGCCTGTTTTGTAAAAAAAATAACTGGAAAGGAAAAGCAAAAAGATTTGAAAGTAAGGCCTTTAGGGCTTTTGTGCCCCTGGAAGTTAGTTGTAAGTAGGCCTTTGACTCAGGGGTTGTTGAACAGTGTTGTGTGGTTGATTGATACACGATGACTGTTTTAAATTTTTGCTTGTAGGTCCAATTGGTAGATGTAAAAGATATTTCTATTCTTATTAAAAAAACTGGATCACATGAAATACAATTAATGTCATTCTTTGTAGGGGTAGTTCAGTCTCTTAAGAAGGGTTGTAAGGGAAACAAAGGCAGCAGACATTCCCCAAATAACTACTGTTGGTGTGTCTGCACACAAAGAATGTATTCCTATCCTTGGGGAATAGAAAAGACAAAAGAAAAGCATAGGATAAAGAACTAGTATTATAAATATAATTATTTACCTTTTTGCATTATGGGACCCTCTGCAACCTCCAAATCTTTTATGAAAACCATGGACCAGCCTTCTGCAAAAATGCACCTTTACCTAAAATTTGGCGTACAATATTAGAAGTTAACAGAAGTCTTTGAATCCTAGTTAATAACCTTAGTATACACAGATAACTGCTGGACCTACCTAGAAAGATTGGATTAAAAAAATCCTTTGAACTGAGTCTTAAAGGTCAGGTGCAATTTAAATGAGGGTGGAGGAGCTTGGAATGGTGTATTAGGGCATAAAGAACATCCCAGTTTGACCTGAAGAGAGACCCATCTTGGGAGTGAAAGGAGATAAAATGAGAAGATGAGGAAGTCAGACTATAAAGGAACTGCTTTGTATTCACAGTGCCAAGCATGTTATAGGGGCTTAATGAATATTGAAAACAATACCAGGAAAAGGGCTGAAACTTTATTCTTTGACCATTCAAGAGACACTGATGGTTCTGAAGCAGGAGAAAAAGGATGTGGTTCAGTTCTGTGAGCATTCTGAGATACTGCTACTTGTCAAAGCTGCTGACTTTAAAAAGATGGTTTTTGCCTTCCTGGGACTTCGAATATGTGCAAAGATGGTTCTTGCCTTTTAGGGGCCTTTCATATACACAAAGTTGTACATCAAATATACATTCAGAAATTCAATCCTGAAAAGTAGCTGAAAACTTACCTGAAAAGGTCTTAGCTTGAAGGCCTTGGGCTAGCCACAGGAGGTTTTATGAACCCCTTGAAATTCAGCATATACCATCATTTATAAATGAATGTGAACTTGTGTTTTCTGGTGAGAGAAATCTTATCTTCCATCAGATTTTCAGAGACTTTTACCCAGCCCACCAGAAAAAAAAATTACTGTTTTATATCATATTTTCAAACTGTTTTTGACTATACAGCACAGAAAACGATACATTTTGCATCATGAGTCAGCACACTCATACAGATTAAATTGAAATCAAGTCTTCGTGAGACTATTCTAACCCTCTCTATGCCTGATACACTGTTTTCTATTTTTTCAAAATTCTGACTTAAGTTTCACCATCCATAAGCGGCTCACAACACAAAGTTTGCAAAATATTGCTTAGATGACAACACCTATATTCAGTTGATGGGAGTGGGACTAGTAGGGAAAGCGGGAGAGCAGATGTGAGAAAAGAAAATGAACTGTATCTGATGTGGTCAAAGAGCACAGACTTAAAATTTTCACTCTGAATGGAAGAAGGATGGCACCATTGACACTGCTTTTCCTGGAAGGAGGTGTGTAGAAATGAGATCAAGGCCAAAAATATGTACTGTGTGTCTTCTGTGTCGTAAAGACGTCCTCATGCTTTTTGCTTTGTCCCTCAGGCTGGTCAAAATACTTAACCTTCAATGTGAAGCTCAGATGTCTCTTCTATAAGGTTTTCTCAGACTCTCTCCAGTGTGGTGGTTCCTCTGAGCTCCTCTGAGCTCATTTATTGAGCACTTTGTTCATTCAGGTAACTTTCAGGTGCTACTACCTCTTACCTATAAGAGATTGTTAGCCATAGGTATACGTATCTTCACTTACATTGAATTTTCACGGCAACTTTTTGAAGTAGATTTTATTGAATCCATTTCCTTTTTGAGGAAACTGAGCCTCAGATTGTGTGACTGACATGTAGTCTTGTAGTAAGCAGTAAAAATGGATTGAAACTCTGATTTGTTGACATGAGGTCTAGGACACACTACACTCTGCTACCTACATAAACTCCCTCCCTCTAATTCTTTTTCTCTTTATCACTCCTTCCTAGTTTGCTTCATAGCATTTAGCACATGCAAATTTTTTAAAAAATCTGTTTCCTCATTAAAATGTAAGTTCCATGGGGTAGGATCTTATCTGTCTTGTTCACTGTCAAGTCCCAGAATCTCCCAGGGCCTGGTAAGTATGTTTCAGGAAATACTTGTGTTCAGATTCGAATACTGGGCACTGTTCAGCACTAGAGGTTCACTGAAAAAATGAGTTTATTAAAAAAACTACACAGTTCTTTTCTTTAGAAGTCTGTTATCGGAGATGGTCATCTATGCAAATGAGGGCAAAGTGCTTTAGAAGATAAATGGGCGCACAATACCATGAGCCACAGATAAGGGGATGCTTACTTTTCTGATTACAATAGTGGGTATCCAATCCATTCAAAAGGCATGAAGAAGAAAATAAGTGGCCTGTAAATCTCTACCTAGAAAATCACCGTTAACATTTGAGAATGTTTATTTTTAGTCCTTGTGTGTTTTGCAAGTAAAATTGATTTTTGATCTTTGCATTTAGTTTGTCATAAGCATTTTCTCTTCATCATTAAACATTTTTCCTTTTTTTTAATTAAAGTTTATTGGGGTGACAATTGTTAGTAAAGTTACATAGATTTCAGGTGTACAGTTCTGTATTACATCATCTATAAATCCCATTGTGTGTTCACCACCCAGAGTCAGTTCTCCTTCCATCACCATATATTTGATCCCCTTTACCCTAAACATTTTTCTTATACATGACTTTAATGAGAATATGTTTTGCAGGAGTCTTTGTACTTTGTGTTTGCTAAAATGTCACCTTCACAGTAAGTCTATCTCTGATCTCTTATTAAAAATTGCAGTTCGCCCCCAACCATCCACATTTTCTGTTGCCAGTCCCTCCTTTATACTCTATTTTTCTTCATTCCACTTTTCACCAATTTGTTGATATTGTATGTTTTATTTACTTGTTTGTTGTCTGTTTCACCCCACCAAAATATAAACTTCACAAGGGGAAGTTTGTTTTAATACTCCCTGCTGTATCTCTAGCACTTAGAAAAATGCCTGGCCCAAAGTAAGCACTTAAGTGTTTGTTGAATGGAAAAATATTGAATGAATTATTGGGTCAACAAGTATGAACATTTTTAATGCTCTTGGTACACATTGGCAAATTATTTTTCTGGGAAGGTTATAACATTTTAGACTTCAGTTAACAATGCGTAAAGAACGCCTTTTTTGGCTCAGTTATAATTTGGGTTTTCCTCATGGGCACTAAACTCACCCATGTTGATTGATGGCAGTAAAGGGACAATATGGTCAAATTTGTCAATGAAAATGGTATTGGGACAGAAATTAATGACTGACAATAATAAAGTCATTAGAAACTATGGTGTAAAATTGGCTTACATGAATCTGAAAGGAAGAGTTTTGGGTGCGGAATAAGCAGCCCTCTTCCAGAGGACCACAGCTGTAGCAGAATCCTTGAGAGCTGTATGTATTAGTGTATCATAGCTATGTATAACATATCGTGTGTGTGTGAGAGTTTCACGCTCATTTACCTATTTTTTAAAATACTTTATTGTCTTTGTTAAGAATAATGATTCTTTTAAAATTTAGTTTTATTTAGAAAACATGTAAAACTATATATCTTGTTTTCCTGTTATTGAATTTTCCTTCATGAGCCTCCTCATTTCGTAAATTTTTGTTTAAATCTGGGAATAAACTCTGGACTGGTAACCCAAAACTTTGATTCTTTTCAAAACTGTCAGTAGTCTCCCCCCCCCCCCCATTGATAAGACTCTATATCAGTACATGAGGGTAACTGGTAACCCCTAATGTCTTGTTTCATGAGAAAGTGTAAGAGCCTCCAGTGCTTAAGACGCCAGGCCTCAAGTTTTTAATACTGAGTATTGCAAGGCTGCCTTGCCCTCCTCACTCCTTATGCCTATTTTTACCAATTTAAAAAAATGAAAATGTTTTTGGTATGTGTATGGTATGCTTGAAAAAAATTCATCACACTTAATTCTGTTTTATGAATTCTCTAGTTTCCACTACATAGAATATACAGCATAGCTGTAAAACTAAATTTGTCATTTATTAAAGAACACACAAAGCAAGAAATTAGAAGGACCTTGATTTGGAAGTAGCCAAAAGTAGACCTCTAGATATAGTATCTTGTAAGAAGAAGGTTTTCTTCTTCCTCCTCCTCCTCCCCCTTCCCCTCCTCCTCCTCCTGACAGCAGAAAATTGGACTCAACACTGAATTACATTGTTTGAGTGGCTTAGTAGTTAGTGTTCAGTGGACTTCTGCTTGAAGAGTTCTGTGTATCAGTGGTAGAAACAAATTGGAGGAGTTGCCTGTCCCATGCTGATAATATCAGTAGGCAAGTCTGTGCTAGTCCCCATCTTTTGGTAAATAGGCTTTCCAAAAAAATCAAACTGCCAATCATTAACCTTCCTTTCTCTCTTCCTGTCCCGCCTACAGTGATTAATCCAGAAGATGAGCACACAACCTAAACTAGGCCAATCACAATCCATTGCCAAGATTTTAAAATGGGAATTCAAGAAGACTACTTTTCCTTTCCTGGTGCTTTACTACGCAGTTGAAAATAAGAAGTCACATAGGGAGAAGCTGAGAATAGAGATAGATCCTGACAGCATCAGAAACCCTAGTTCGTTTTTCCCAAGGTCAGGTCTGCTGTAGTCCTAGCGGTGTATGTATATTCATTCCCCTGTCCCCCGCACCCCCTCTTTTTTTGCTTAAACTAGCAGCAGTTGAGCTTTTTATCTCAACCAAAGTGACTAACACACTTTCTTAAATACCTGCTTTCATGCCAGATACCTATTTTATTACCAGTATTCCTTTCCTGCTTGCTAATATTTTTATCTATCAAAGCGAATAATACCTTGTGGGAATGTCTGAATTCTGGTAAAATTTAATAAATTTGTATAGGACTTGTAATTAATTAAGATAGTCTCCCTCGTTCTTATAAATGGTAATGGTTTTTTTAAATGAACAAGATTGTATAATATATTTTAATTATTTCATGGATCTATTTACATCTAAATATGTATTATATTCTGGATAGTTTGATGAGAAGTAGGTAATAATGAAAGTAGGATTATAGATTTGACTTTATGTCACTGCATCTGTGCTTTCCTAGACTTGAATCTTAAAATACGAGGTCTGACAATTACATTCGCGAACTTGTACCAATGTTGCTAACCTTTTTTGATATCAGAGAGATTATTCATTATGAATTTGTATCAACTGGACAAACAGTTAACTAAGTTTACTCGTTGGAAGTGCTGAAAAGGCTGTGTGAAAAAGTTAGATGAAAACGACCTGAGCTTTTCACCAACAATTCATGGCTCTCGCATCACAACAACGCACCAGCTCACATGGCACTGTCTGTGACGGAGTTTTTAGCCAGGAAACAAATAACTGTGTTGGAACGCCCTCCCTACTCACCTGATCTGGCCCCCAATGACTTCTTTCTTTACCTAAAGATAAAGGAAATATTGAAAGGAAGACATTTTGATGACATTTAGGACATGAAGGGTAATACGACAGCTCTGATGGCAACTGCAGAAAAAGAATTCCAATTGCTTTGAAGGGTGGACTAGGTGCTGGCATCGGTGCATAGCTTCCCAAGGGGAGTGCTTTGAAGGTGACTGTAGTGATATTCAGCAGTGAGGTATGTAGCACTTTTTCTAAGATGAGTTCATGAACTTAATTGTCCCACCTCGGAGGTTAATGAGCTGGCTTGACAGACATCTGACAGGCTTTACAAGTAGGATGTGATAGTTTAAGGTTGCAGTGGAAAATATATTTGGTTGTTGAGGGATCCAAAGGGGAAAAGTTGTTCTTAGTCTGCCTTTTTTGGTCAAATGTGTTTTCCAGATTCATCTCATGACAGTTTTGCTCACCACAAATTGAGATATATGATCACTGAAGTAAAAACTCCAGAAACTTTCCCTGAGCATTCTTTTGCTGAACAGTTTGGATTATATGGATCTATAAAACAGTATGAGATAAGAGCGCTAGACTACTGTAGTAGGGCAGAGGGTTTATATAGAGAGAAGTAGAAAATTGATGTGTTGGATCAAAGTGGAACCCACCAAATATATGTAAGTGTATGTATTTTTGAGGAGCTTTAGTCAGATTCTCTAAGGAGTTTGCACCTCTAAAACAGGTTAAGAATCCATTACTGTTTCCTGCTCTTTTTAAACGAGGGGCGGGGAGGGGGATTTGAATATCCCTGAGTTCATTACTCAAGAATACCATCCCAGGACATTAACATTCAGATCCATTTAGCATTGTGTTACCTGTAGCTTCGCTAATGACAAAATGTACAGTTAAGCACGAGCAGGCGACGCGTGCACACACACACACCGCAGAGTATACCCTCATGCTCTTTGGTCTCTTCGGCTAAAATAATAGTTGATCTTAGAATAAATGTTAGCTTGTCTAATAGTGCTTAGAGTTGAATTCAGGCCTTCCTATTCATATACTTTTAAGTAATCAAACAATAATATAGAGAAATAGTTTATCTACCTGAGTTTTCATTATGAAGTAGCTTCTTGGAGTCTAATGTGCTGGAACAACTAGTGTTGATTTTAGGATTTCTGGAAAAGATTCCTTTAAACTGTTTTTGTTACTGTTAATTACTTTTTTGTGGTGATACTTATCATTAAAATTTTAAAGGAACAAGCACTCAGTGAAAAATAAGTCTCTGTCCCATTTCTGTTTCCAAATTTCCAGTTTTCCCTGAAGATAGTCACTATAACCCTTTTCTTATGTGTCCTTCCAGGTGGTTTTCCCTCTTTCTAGGTAGCATTTTAAAGCTTTCTTTACATAGATCTTGCACATTTATTATTAGATTTATGCTTAAATATTTACTGAATTTTCTCCACCCAAAATTCATTTGTTGAAGTCCTTGCCCCCAGTGCCTCGGAATGTGACTGCATTTGCAGATGAAGCTTTAAAGAGGTAACTAAATTAATATGAAGTCAGTAGGGTGGGCCCTAATCCAATATGACTGGATTATAATTATAACTCAAATACAGAGTAGACTTGTGAAGATACAGAGAGAAGACGGCCATCTACAAACCAAGGTAATAGGCCTCAGAAGAAACCAATCCTACCTACAGCTTCTCTCCAACATCTAGCCTCCAGAATTGTGAGAAAATTAATTTTTGTTGTTTTAACTACTGAGCTGTGCTACTTTGTTATGTCAGCGCTGGTAAAAAAAATACTGATTTTGGTAGTGGGATGTGGGTGGTGCTGGTGGTGCTGTAACAAATACCTAAAAATTTGGAACAAGGAAATGAGTAGAGGCTGGGAGAGTTCGGGTATGCATGCTAGAAAAAACCTGGATTGCCTTGAAGAAACTGTTGGTAAAAATAAGGATGTCAAAGGCAATTTCGGTAAGCGTTCAGAAAGAAAGCTGTGGAAAAAGCTGCTGTCATCTAAGAGATATACACATATCATCATCATAAACAGAATGTTGGTAGACATATGAACACTAAAGGTGCTTCTGCTGAGGTCTTGGATGGAAATGAAGAACATGTTATTGGAAACTGGAGGAAAGGAGAACCAAGTTAGAAAATAGCAAAGAACATGACTAGTCATGTTGTGTTCTAGTGTTTTGTGTAAAGTACTGAACTTGGATATTTAGCTGAGGAGATGTTTAAGCAAAGTGTTGAAGATACAGCCTGATTTCTCCGTGATACTTACAGTAAAATGTGAGAGGAGAGAGTAAATTGAAGAAGGAATTGTTAAGAGATATAGAATCAGGATTTGGAGATTTGGAAAATACTCAGCCTATCCATATTGCAAAACAAAAGCAAAAGCATGTTCTGGAGAGACTACCCAGGATGTGACTGGACAACTATTTCCTGAAGAGATTATGGACACGTGATTTATGGATCCAATCAGCCGTCTCAACAGAAGCCAGGAATAGAGATGGGTTATCCAGAAGAAATCTGTAGGGGACTCTTCTTGTCTGATGGCTTGCATCACTATGCATTGCATGGAAGGCAACAAGATTTTTGAGAATTTTATACCAGCAGAAATGCTGCCAGCTTGAACTGAAGGGGACATAGATGAGATGAAACAAAGGAAGGCTCTTATACTTGTGGGATTCTACTGGATGGGCCAATAGAGTTACTCAGTTTCAAACATGGGTTATCTTTCAAGAAAGGGGAAGAATGACCCTGAAGATGGGTCAGAAGTTGGCAGGGCTGTCACTGCACCAGGAGCCCAGAGCACATAGGTCCGGGAGCAGCACTCTCTCCTTGGTTGGTTCCAGAGAGATTGAGACCACTGTTTTTCAACTTAGTGAGTGATAGTTGAACAATCAAGCTAAATATTGAATATTGCTGTTAGCATAACTAACTGAATCATTAAATTTTAATGAAAATAATAGAAGGAAAAACAATTCAGGTAATCTGGCAACTAATGTTAATTATAATTATAGAATACTATGGAATTTATGACAGTCTATAAAGTCAGAAGTAAATTTTGTATTCTTGACTACCTCACGTAGAGAAAAAGCAAAGTCAGAGTCCACTCATTAATCTTACAGCCTCTCAAATCCATTTGGAGACAGCGTTACATTAAATTCAAATAAACATTAATATATAAGACATTGTCACTAATGAAGAACCATTGTAAAATTCTAGAGAAATCTATCCTTCCAAATGCATGTAATTATTTTATCAGTTTTTATAATGTATTGATAAAAGTGTGTTAAATGGCTACAGTGATATGTTTATTTACAGATAGGATTGCCCTTGTTTAAATTATTGAAGTACTCCTGGTCTGTATCAGAGCTGTCCTGTTTAGGCTTCCGTATCTTTGAAAAGTAAAATTGCTTGAGTAGTTTTTTTAAGTAGACATTTTCAAAATATATAAAAGCAGAGAGAATAATTTTTTGAACTCCTGTATAAACTTCACTAGTTTTCAGTAATTGTCAGTGCTTGGCCAATTTTGTTTTATTTATTCCCTCCCACTCCCACCCATCTAACTGGGTTACTTTGAAGAAAATCCTAACTATCATAATTTCATTTCTAAATTCTTCAATAAATATGTCTTTGTGGGTTTGATTATGAAAAGGCATCTTTTTATTTTTGGCAGGACATTTTTGCAATTAGATCATGGCAACCATAGAAGAAATTGCACATCAAATTATTGAACAGCAGATGGGAGAGGTATGTCTAGTTTTCAGTTCATTCATTGATTCACCAAACTTAATTACACCAAATGTATATGCTAGGTTCTGGAGTATAGAAATAATAGATACCCTCTACTTCAAGGTAGCTTTAATCTAGTGACAGACAGCAGGATAAATAGACTATCACGATAGAATATGGTGATATAATAGATGATTGTATAGGGTGCTAAAGGAGCACAGAAGAAAAACAGCTAATAAAGAGTTGTGGACGAGTGTGGGGACCTGGTCAGGCAACATCTTTGGCCCAGTGGGAGGAGACCCATGTCAGTAGACAGATCTTAGTTTTTTAAAGTTATGTCCTATTCCTTAGTAAGACAGGTACCGTAATCCAGAGGTTTTCAAAGTGTCATCTAGGGGCTCTTTCAGAGAATCAGCAAGGTCAAAACTATTTTCATAATAATACTAAAATGTCATTTTCCTTTTCACTATCATTCTTTCGCAAGTGTACAGCAGAATTTTGCAGAGGTTATATGACATGAAATGTGTTAACATTTATAAGGTGAACATAACTCAGTGAACTAATGTTTCCCAAGTGACCAATGCATGATGTTATAAAATCACTCATGAGTAAAGGATCCATTCAAATTGCAGGGTCGACCAATGGATTTTAGTTTCTAATTCTGCATTGAAACAAACCTTTGAAAAGTCAAGTTTGGGTATAGCATCAAAGAACAGTTTCCACAGTAAAGAGGCTATTAAGATATTCTTCCCCCTTACCAATAAATGTAAGGCTGGATTTTCTTTTTATATTTTAACCAAAACGATGTATTGCAACAGATTGAATGCAGAGGCAGATTCTATTAAGCCAGACAATAAAACAATTTGCAAAAACGTAAATCAGTGCCACTCTCCCCACTAAATTTTTGTTTGGAAAATATACTTATATTTCATAAATGTTATTTAACATTTAATAAGTTAATTATTAATATAAATTTTTAAAATTTCTCTCCTTGAATTTCTAATACCGTGTTTCCCCCAAAATAAGACCTAGCCAGACAATCCACTGTCGTGTGTCTTTTGGAGCAACAATTAATATAAGCAAAATTTTGGAGCAAAAATTTAATATAAGACCCGTTCTTATATAAGACCCGGTCTTAAAGTAAAATAAGACCAGGTCTTATATTATAGTAAAGTAAGACCGGGTCTTATATTAATTTTTGCTCCAAAAGACGCATTAGAGCTGTTTGTCCGGCTAGGTCTTCTTTTTGGGGAAACATGGTATGGTAAAATATCGTGTATATAACCCACATAGGCAAAAGCCCTTTGAGACTCTCAGTAATTTTTAGAGTGTAACAGGATCATGAGACCTGAGAACTATTTCTGTAATCTATTTAATGTTATTTATTGAAGACCATTTGGATTGCTTCAGTTTCCAGTTATAATTATTATGCTGCAATAAGCATCATTTTACTCATCTAAGCAAAATGTTTCAACCCAATGAAAGTTGCACTGTGCATGCACCTAAGTGCTCTTTTCTGTAAGAAATAAGCGTCAGCCATTAGACTTCAATTCACAATGAATATTACTGATAGAAATAATCCAAAAAAACCCTTAAGATAGCTTAAAATTTACATAGTAAAATTTGTTATATATGAACTCATTCAATGTCTCATAGGTATCATCGAAAATTTTAGAAATTTTAGGGAGGATGGAGACTGGATTTAGTAGAAATAATTCATGTAAAATGAAACTGATAACAGTTAAAACTGTACCCACAAAAATAAGACATGGTAGAAATAAAGGTCAATAAAGAAAACTAAAATTGGCAGCAGCTATAATCAATACAATCTGCTCTAGATAAAAACTGATTAATGATTCAGAATTTTGTTGTAAATTTTGCATAGAAAATAATCTTGATGAAAATAATTTCAGGGAAATGGAAAAAGTTGGAAACACACCAACTTTGCCATTTAAAAATTGAATCAAGGCATTAAATTGGCTTAGTGAGTTTACTCTGTAAAATATTTGCTCAAAAACAACACAATTTCTCATGCTGGGTTAGTTCTGTTTGTTCATGAACTTGCTTTTCCCTGGACTACTCCATCTAAGTAGATGGCAATTCTGTCTTCCCAATGCCTCAGGCCAAAATTTTATAGTTACCCTTGACTCTTCTTATGTTCCACATCCAGTCCATCAGCTCATGTTGTCACCATTTCCTTCATAAAATATCCCAAATTGTCTTCACCCTAGCATGGCTGCTGCCCGGTTCTCAGCCAGTATTTCTGCCCATGTGTGATGATACCCAGATAGCGCCAGTATCTACAGTAGCATCCTCGTCTCCCTTAATTCTACTCTTGAACATTCACAGTCTAGTCTTCACCCTAAATCCAGAATGGTCCTCTTTGAAAAAGATCCGGGCACTCTTCTGCTTTATGAACCCTCCAGTGTCTCTCCATTTCACACAGTAGGAAATCCAGACTTTGTGTGGCCTAGGAAGCCTTATACCATCTGGCCTCTGCTGTCACTCAGATCCCATCTTCTACCCACTCTTCCACTTGGTTGCACTCACATAGCTCTCTCTTGCTGTGCCTCTTGCCTCACGTGTAGAACACACTTCTCCTGCTTCATGACCCTTTATGTTCTGTTTCTTCTTCCTGGGATGCACTCCCCCAGCTAGTCCCAAGCCTTGGTCTGTTGCTTCACTCAGGTCTGTGCAAAAATGTTACCTTCTCATCGCTCTCATTTCATCAGTGACTCACCTTACCCTGCTTTGTTTTTCTTTATAAAACTCAATACCACCTGATAATATTATTTGCTTATTTGGTTTTATCTGCCTTTCCTCACTAAAATAAAAGCTTTATGAAAACAAAGATTTTGTTTTGTTTATTGCTCTATCCCAGAACAAACTGCTTCACAAATAGAATATACTCTGTATATGTTTGTCTAAGTGGAAGGTGGGAGGGAAGTGGAAGGAATCAAAATAGTGAGGTCTAAATGTTCTCACTATTGTACCTTTATTTGCACATTTGTTTATTTCTGTAAGATAAGATTTTATGGAAGTAGAATTGCCAGTTGAAAAGATGTTTATGTATTATATTGAATTGTATATGTAATGGTATGTTTTTCTAGCTTTGTCTGAATGTATGGCAAAACTGTGTTCTTTGAGGAAAAAAAAACTGAGTTGAATTGATTACTAATTTTACGTGATTGTGTTAGATTGTTACAGAGCAGCAAACTGGCCAGAAAATCCAGATCGTGACAGCGCTTGATCATAATACACAAGGCAAGCAATTCATTCTGACAAATCACGATGGATCCACTCCAAGCAAAGTCGTCCTGGCCAGGCAAGATTCCACTCCAGGGAAAGTTTTCCTCACAACTCCAGATGCAGCAGGTGTCAATCAGTTATTTTTCACAACTCCTGATCTGTCTGCACAACACCTCCAGGTAAATAACTGTAGTGTCTTTTCATCTTCTACTTGAAAACATTAAAAAGCATGTCATAAGTATAAATCCTGACATTAAGACTTCAGGTTTTGCATGTTTGGTAAGGAAAAAACAGTCTTGCCTAAATGCATGGGCTGTGCAGATTACCTATGCTGACTGCCCTCTCCGACGGGCCACTGTACTTTTCCTCACGCACCCTCACACCCGTATATTTTGGGGGTTCTTAGTTGCATATGGTAAGATCTACTAAGGCTGGTTTGGTCAGGAAAGGATTTAGTAAAGAACACAGAGAGCTCAGAATTGTTCGGAAGGCTGTAGAAATAGTTCTAGGTCAGGCTTCCAAAAATAACTAGTGGAGCATGCTTCAGAAGTTGCTTCGAAGAGACCTGCTGCTTCTGCACAGTTAGGAAACTGCCAGATCAGAAGCATCTTCTGTAGCTGCATTTTCTAGGACCAAGCTTCCTGTGCCTCAAACAAGCAGCTGCCAAATCAAGAAGTTGGTATGAACGCTGCCGGCTTTGTCACTTTGCTCTTCTGTTATCTACCTACATCTTCGTTGATATAGCAAGCAGTCTACTCCATGGTCTGCTTTAGCATTGGAACTCTAGTGTAGATTAACTTGACTTCGTGTTAGTGGTAGTTTTTGCTAGTTATACATTGTTCTTCAAGAGCCAGTTAAGGCTTTTACACACTACACGCCTGTGGTTATGTAGATATTTTTACTGCCGGTTGCTATAATTGAATACAAATACAATGAACCCTTAAGTTTGCCTTTAGAGATATTTTAGAGGTATGCCCACTTAAAATTGGAGTCCATATTTTGTGATGAAAACCTAATCAAAGAAAATTCCTTTTAGGATTGAAAAACTAATTCATAAAATACAGAATTTTACCTATATATCCTGATAGATTCTGTTATTATTTCAAATTACATCACTTTTATTATCTTTAGAAGCTGTTAAGGTGAGAAAATGGATAGATTTTATAAAAAGTTATCAAGACAGACATCACTAAAAAATGTGTAATATTCATACCTTAATTTGTTTTTTAACAAACTCGAATTTTTTAGAACAGCTTTACATTTACAGAAATATTGAGCAGTTAGTACGCATAGTTCCCATATAACCTCTGAACACAAAGTTTTTCCTGTTATTAACATTTCACATTAGTATGATACATTTGTTATAATTAATGAGCTAATATTAATACATTATTAACTAAAATCAATATTTTTAGCTTTTCCTAATTTCTACCTAATACCCTTTTTTGTTTTAGGATACCATATTACATTTAGTTGCCATGTCTCCTTAGACTCCTCTTACCTATGACAGTTTCTCTTACTTTCCTTATATTTTGATGACCTTGAGGTGTAGGGATATTGTAGGTTGCCCACTATGAGACTTTGGCTGATGTTTTTCTCGTGATTAGACTAGAGTTGTGGGTTTCGGGGAGGAAGATCATAGAGGTTAAGTGCTACTTTCATCACATCCTATCAAGGGTATTTACTGTCATCATGGTTTATGACTGCTGACAATGACCTTGACCACCTGGCTAAAGAAATGTGTGTTAGATTTCTGCACTGTAAAGTTACTCTTTTTTAGAAAAAATTTCTGTATTTTAAAAGTAAAGGTAGTATTGGTACTTTGACTACTTTATGGATCGTTGCTAAGGGCGATGAAAGAGAAACAGGTATAGGATGGAATGCCCCTGGGCCAAGAAGATGTGATTTCTGGCCTGGTGACCAACGATGTGTGGTGGCCAAGTCCCTTAACCTCTCACTATCTCTTCTACCCTTAGAAACAAATAGCAAATAAGAGATTAGTACCGTTTGCAATAAATATGCTATTCAGGAAGAGTGATACTTGTCTTTGATGCTTTCAAAGGACATATGATACCAGAATTTGGTTTTTTAAGTTTTTTTTAAAGACTGATTTTTATGGTGATAGAAAAAGAAACATTTTATTTTTATAAAATAAAAAGTACAGCTATTTTAAGGACTGTTTAAAGTTTGTAAAATCAGAATTGCTCCTGAAGGCATTCTCACCTCTAAGAGAAGAGAAAGAGTCAAAGCAGTGGATTACTTTGTGGGTTGTTTTAAAAATGCTAGATCACATTTTTTTGGATTTAATTTGGTTATTTTTCAAAAGATTGAAAGAAATGATGAAAAAGTTGAAGGACAAACCTGAGAGTAGTATTTCTTTACCAGCATTATGTTAGCTGTACTTAGTGATGAGCCCTTTTTATAATCTAAAAAAGAGGCTTAGTAATTTCCCTAGACCACCCCATCTAGTCCCACTAACTTGCTACCATTTATCAGACTCCAGAGTTGGTGGTCTCAACCACTTACACCTAACTCTAACCTGAGACAACCTGTTAATGGAAAGTTTACACCTTTGTGTATCAATTATATTTCCATAATTATAAGTAACGACATCAACAAAATTTTTTTTCTTTATAATTCCTTTTCTATTTGAAAAATTCAGAGTTATCTTTTATGCTGGTATAGTATATTTTAATCATGTCATTCCATGTGGAAAGGTTCTAAGCTGTTCAAAGACAAATATCATGATACAACTGATGACTGCTGCAATAATTTGATGTGTTCCATATGAAAAATAAGGGCTTACTGGATGAGATGCATTAAAAAATACTCACGTATTTGTGTGTCTAACAGTTTGTTTACTTTGAAATTGTGGAACAAATTAAGAAGGTATTCTTACTGTCACATTGAAATTTTTACCTATGTGTTAAGAAAATTACAAATAGTTTAATTGCTATATGCATAATAATAGTTCAAAGTTGTAGAATAACTAATGAAAAAGAAAGCAAAAAGTAAGACTGACTGAATGTTTTTTTAATTTTTTACATGAAAGCATTATTGAGTAATAACAAATTATTATTTCTTTAGCTTTTAACAGATAATTCTTCCCCAGACCAAGGACCAAATAAAATTTTTGATCTTTGTGTAGTATGTGGAGACAAAGCATCAGGTAACATTAAAAATAACTTATGTGTGTTGTGTTGTTAAAATAAGTACCACACGATCGTGTTTCTTCTACTGAAAGTAAAAAGAAAAATGAGCGTGTGGTTTTTATGGTTCATATTTGTAGCCTGCCAAATTTAACTGATTTTTCTCCAAAGCGTTTTATTCACATAGATTTTTCACTTCAGTGTACTTTAACTTGATCCTTGCAATGACATAAAATGCATACTTCAAAGAATTATAAAAGATAGTTCGTCTTTTGAAAGTAAACTGAACTTGTGAGAATTTTTTGAATGTGACACAAGTTTTGTCAAAGGAATTGCTTAAAAATGAGTTGCGATCCTTAATAATATATAACATTATTTTGTAAACCTACTTATTGAACCCTTTTCTCATTCTAGGAATACAGAGTGCCTTAAATTACTGAGGTGGAAAAAGCTCTGGTAACCTTTTTTTAATGCTTTGCATACCTGAGCAGGCATTTCTCCAAACCTATTACTAGTACTCAGGGTTATGTCATTTTAGTTCTGGCCATTGTTAACTTCACATCAGAAATACAAATCTATGTTCACAAGTGCCAGTGGGATATAGTTTAAAGGCCCAGTTTGTTTTCTTTAATTTTTTCCATAGCCTAATTACAAAAATGTCCACTAGAGTTTTTCCCTTAATTGATGTTGTGCCAAAGAAATGGTTTGTGAAATGATAGGTTAATCAAAGTGCAGCAGATTTCTCCAGAGATTTAAAAAGTGGAACCCACAGTGAGGCAGGATTATGACAGTTCAAATATTAACTGACATTATAGCCTTATTTTGGAGCATAGTTTTCAGAATAATATATATTTCTGTAGTATATTACAGAATTGTAATTTGTAAGTGATCTCAGAATTGAAAATAGTTATTATGTTAAATCAAAGGGTTGTGGTGATTTTGTTCTTCTCTTTTCCAAGTTTTCCAGACCATTGTTAAGGTTACTTTACAAAATTAAAATCTCATATTGTTCAATAATATTTTATCAGAGAATATGGTTGTTTCATTCTCTGTTTAGTTACTCCTGAAACATTTTTTTCAGGTCATAAACTTAGAAATCTCAATTTCATCTCATATATTGTTTAAAGAGAAGAAATAGGCTTATTTTATTTCTGTTCTAAAATGTGACTTTTGTGTTTTCCTAAACATTTTGTCTCTAGGGCGTCATTATGGAGCAGTAACTTGTGAAGGCTGCAAAGGATTTTTTAAAAGAAGTATCCGAAAAAATTTAGTTTACTCATGTCGAGGATCAAAGGACTGTATTATCAATAAACATCATCGAAATCGCTGTCAATACTGCAGGTTACAGAGATGTATTGCCTTTGGAATGAAGCAAGACTGTATGTATTAGCTTTAAAGGAGAAAATACTTTTAAGGATTCAGGCAAACTCTAGAAGTATGTTAAAATTAACACATTACAATGTCAAATATGTATGCTTTTTAATTTACAGTTTTCCAACTATAAATATAGAAATATGTGCATAGGTATGTATTTTTTATTCACTCAACAAATATTTATTGAGTGCCTGTATGCAACTTGTGTATTTGTAGTTTGAACATGGTAAAAATAAAATAAGCACAACTAACTAGAAAACAGTTTAGTTTTCAATTAATGACAATAGCTAATATTGATTGAGCTCTCACTATGCCTACCTGTGTATAGCATATGATTAACTTTCTTATTCTCACAGCAAAATTCTATGCAGTAGATACTGCTGTTCTTATTTTACACTTGAGTAAACAGATTTAGTAACTTGTCTAAGGTCACCCAACTAATAAGTGGAAAAACTTGGATTTGAATCTTGACAGCTTTTTTCCTCAGAAAATGTACATTAACAACTATACTGTGTTATCTTAAGTATCATGAAATAAAATTTCAATAAAATAAGTGAAATATATCACCTATATTTTATAAATGAAGACTAAACAGTTGAATTACTTCTCAAAAATCCCCCTGCCCTTAACTGAAAAAAAAAATTTTTAACTTTGGTCTTTTTGTGTCTCTCTATTAATATTGTTTTCAAATGGTTAAATATTATTTCTTTTTTTTTTATAACTCTCATATAGTTAGTTAAGGGACTCCTAACTTCAGTTTTTCTTTCTTGATAGTGAACTTTTAAAAAATAAAAGTATCCCTACATTTCAACCTCAGCTCAGGCAGGGAGGAAAAGAGAATGAGAGATGCAAAATGGCCAGTTTTATTATTTACTGTTACAGTTTACTAAAGCAACTTTGTTGAACTTACAAATAATTTCTAAAGATTGAGGGTTATCTTTGGAGTTCTGTTATGGTAACCATGTCTCTCATTAGCACCACTGCTGACCTAGAACTTACATTTATAATTGCCTATAAATTCTACATTGTGATGTAATAGTCTAATGCATTTTTTTTTGTAGCTGTTCAGTGTGAAAGAAAACCCATTGAAGTATCACGAGAAAAATCTTCCAACTGTGCCGCTTCAACAGAAAAAATCTATATTCGAAAAGACCTTCGAAGCCCATTAGCTGCAACTCCAACTTTTGTAACAGAGAGTGAAACTGCAAGGTATAGTAAAAACATAGAAAACATCTGTTAAGTAGCTGGTCATTTGTTTTTCTTCCAGAATGAAACTAAGGCTAAAATTTGTTCTTATTTGTTACAGGTCAGCAGGACTGTTAGATTCAGGAATGTTTGTGAATATTCATCAGTCTGGAATAAAAACTGAGTCAGCTGTGCTGATGGCACCAGATAAGGTGTGTTTAGTGCAATTATTCTAAAGTTTAAATATTTTTAAGCTTTTAAAATGGTTTTATCTTCTCCATCAATGTGATTAATTGATTTGGTCCTAAATATTCCTTATTACAAGTTCTTTTTCATTAAACATAAATTATCAACTGGTAGTGTGGAATGACAAAACTAAAACAATTAGAAATGAGTTTGATGTCCTTTATTCAAGGGAAAAGAGCCCATGGATTGGGGGAGTACAGCGCCTTACAAGCAGGGGAACACTTTCCCTGAGGGATTTTGGGCAAGAGAGAGTTTTATGGATCATTAGGAGCAGCAGCTGATGAAACCGCCTGATTGGCTGCGAAGTTAGGGATTTCCCTGTCAAGCTGGCAGGTTCGGCTTTCCTAGGGTGAGGTAAGCTAGCTACAGATGAGTTGCAGGATTACGGTTGGTGTATGTTGGGCTTCCTTGATAGGTGCTTCCTGTGAATACAGGCTGACTTAGGTTCAGCTTTGTGACATGGGTGGGGCTACTCTGATGGCCTCCATTTTGTGGATCCCAGTGCTATAGGAATTAACTTTATCATTAGATATGTTTATTATTCCACTAGGACAATTATAGCTTCAAGGTGAAAGTGACAAGCATTTAAAAGTCTTCCAGGTTTCTTGCATCTTGAAATCAAAGTCCTCATAAATCGATATTTCTATATAATACATGAAAACTTTTGAATAGTCCTTTTATGTTCCCCTATAGATTTCATAGTACTAAATACTTAAAATATTTCAGATGGAGAGAAATTCCTCACACAGCTGACTCAAAACATTGACTTGAGTTAAGAGTAGGAATAGAATTGCAAGAGCTCTCATGTATCCAGGTTATCTGGGTTCTCTTAGAGATTTGGAGCAGCATTTTATTGAGCAAAGGGTCTAAAGGGAAAAAAGGTTTGTGTATTTAGATTGCGCATATATGGTTTCTGTAGTCTTCAAAAACCCCTTATGAGAACAAAAAGCAAAAATTTCACCTGAAGATTCGTTGAAAACAGAATTTTAGGGAGCCTATGACTATTGTTTCTCTTGACGTGTACTATGAACTGGTTTTATATGCCCTGTGACATTATTCATCCTATTCATGGCCACATTTGTTATATATTGTTGCTTGACACTAAGGCACTCTACATAGTTGTGCTTTGGAGTCAATTTTAGCTGCTCCTTACTAGCTGCGTGTACCATTCGGCAAGTTATTTGACCACTCAGTAGTTCGGTTTCCTTCCTCATCTGTAAAATAGGGATGATGAGAGGTTGGGTTTTAGCACATACTACTAAGTGAGGAGATTTGACCTATTAACCATATATTTTGGAATTAAAAGATTTCACTTAGCCTTGCCTATGTGTTTCAAGGTTGGATTGCTTGTCACAATTTCATTGACGTATTAACTCCCTTAAGAAAGGAAGAGAACTAAGTTTTGTTGAGAAATTACTATTTGTCCAGACACTGTGCATTTCTGTATATCTTTATATTAAATTGTAATAACTATGTGTGGTAAGTTGCTGACAAATGGTCCCAAAACCGTCAAGTCACAGGATGAGGTCTTTCCACGTGCCTAAAAGTTCTCAGTGGCAAAACTTAAAAATCTAGTTGCATAGACATGTTATGAAAACGAAGAGAATATATTAGGTTGGTGTGCAAAAGTAATTGTGGTTTTTGCAATTATTTTTAACCTTTTAAACTGCAGTTACTTTTGCACCAACCTAATATGTGTTTAAGTCTCAGTTGAAAATTAAAACACGTGAAAACGTTAACTTCTTTTACTCATATATAAGAAGGCTGGAGCAGTGAGTGGTAAGGAGTGTGGGCTTTCCTGCCAGACCTGACTTCCATCCTGCTTCCCCTATTTATTGGGGAGTTATGACAGATAATTCTTGTCAGTAATAAAGGGATGATAATTGCTATTTCACAAGGTTTTTGTGAGGATTAAATAAAATGCATATATAAGAACTAATCATGTAAGAACTCAGGAACTGGTGGGTTACTCAGTAAATGATTCTGGAACACATTATTTTGGGAGCGCACAAAAATTGTTTCATTCTCCCTATTCACCAAAATTAATTTCACACAAACTAAAGACTTAACGTAACAAATGAAACCTCAAGGAAGCGTAATGTACTCTCTTAGGATTGAGAACACTAAAAACAAAAATCATAAAGGAAGAATCAAAAATACCATTAAGGGATCCTGTCGATAAACCATAAAAGGCAACTGAAGGGCTTTTCATTAGGTTAGGATGGGATAATATGAGCATTTAAAAAAGGGATGACTAATGGATTGAAACACATCAAATATATAAAAATCTATGAACTTAAAATGATACTCAGAATTCATCTGTCACTATTAGAGGTTGCTAGGGCATTGACTCATTGCTCTGAAAATTGATAAATAAAAGGAAGAAGAATCACGTGTCTGCTTTTCCTGTATAAATTACATTTCTGGATAGTCAGAGTTAAGGAAAGTTCTTTTTCATGAAAGAATTGTAATTAATGCATAAATAATATACAAATACATATTAAAAATAAAAGCTGAAGACAAGTGGGAAAATATGCATTGTGTAATAAAAGCCCAGTATCTTAAATATGTAGAGATTTTTCTTTTCCTGAAAAGGTTTGATTACATACTTTGGGGATGGGGCTCAGTCCTTGGGCTGCTGCCTGCCTCGTGGCTGCAAGGACATTGCTCAGCTCCTCTCTTCCTCTTGGCACTGATGTGTGTCCCCGCCCTTTTCTTGATGAGCTTCAGGGCCGGCTTTGCCTTAGAGACCTTGAGCAGCCCCATGGTGCATGCACATCTGGGCAAAGCTTCGCACCTCTCGGATTGCATCCCTTAGGAAGTTGGTGTGCTTGGTGAGGCCCCCAAGGCGGCGTCTGTGCCTCGGCTTGCTCATGTTCTTGGTCACCTTGTGGCCCTTGTTGAGGCCCAAGGCCATGGGGTAGCCATGGCTGCTGCTGCTCAGTGGTGTCACGGCGCAAGGAGTAAAGAGGTTTCTTGAAGTACACATTTCCTGATATGTAGCACTTTTGACACAGTGGCTGGTAAAAGTTGGCATCCTATGAAGTTTGTTCAATGATACATTTACTTTTTTCCCCTCTTTTCATTAATAATTCTATATAACTATAATTCATATATATGTTTTGGAAATTATCATAACATATTATCAGAAATGTAATGCTGAAAAAAGATCATCTAATATCCTTTTACAGAGGAAAGACTGTGACATGGATAAATGAACCATTAAGTGCCATTTTTGATTTAAAGTAACTTGTACAAACATTTCCTAAGAAAGGTACCTGATGTTTTTAAATGTATATTTTCCTCAAGAAGTTTCTAAATGCTCAGAGCTCTTTGATTTTACCTTCTAGGTTTCATCTTAATTAGAGTACTTTTCTTTTGGCATTTCATAATCTAGAACTGGATATTTCAGATTTTAAAGTTTACTGATAGCAACTTGCAGGATTTTAATACTTTTTTTTTTTTTTTTTTTTTTTTAAAGGCTGAATCATGTCAGGGAGATTTAAGTACATTGGCCAGTGTGGTTACATCATTAGCAAATCTTGGAAAAACTAAAGATCTTTCTCAAAATAGTAATGAAATATCCATGATTGAAAACTTAAGCAATGGTGATACCTCTTTGTGTGAATTTAATCAAGAAATGCAGACCAATGGTGATGTTTCAAGGTAAGGTCTGTTTTGATCTTAAGTATCCTTTAACTTAAGTGTCCTTTAGTATTAAAATATTTTTATGTTAAATACTATTGACAGAAGTTTGAGAAAACAAGTGTTTCTATTAGACTTAGAAAATTTAAGGCATAATAAGTTTTAACTGAAAAACTGCATTCGATGTAAAATGTGCAATAGGTTACATTCTAAATAATGAGCAATAAGTGAATATTACAAGTTAGAAATGTCATAAAATTCAAGAATTTTTTTTTCCCATTAAAAATGACAATTTGGGTCTGAAATTTCAGATATTTTAGTTGCCAAATTTTATCTTCTGTGTATTTAGAGTTAAATGTTTGTCTTATTAGGCAGTCATGTTCATTTTCCCCACCAATTTTTAGTGATAAAATAGATTTAAAAGACTTAGTTGAATCAACTGTAATTTTAAATTATACTTCAGGAAACTCATGTCAGAATTCTATTTTTCATTCTCTCAATATTAATACTTAGGATGTAGAAACCAGATTTGTTCAGGCTAGGCTTTTTTCACACTTTGTTCATCATCTAAAATATTGACAAAACTGCATGTAAGAGTTGCAGTAAGTACTTTGTTGAACATGAGCATTTAAGAAACTCTAGAACGCATCTCATTGAAAAAAGGGGGAGCTGTTTTGAATAATTATTTGCTAATACTAGTTAATTATTTGCCATCGTAATCGCAAATACAGTTTAGATGTAGCTTTGTTGCCACCAGTTTAAAAATATTCTCTGAATTTTTAAATAAAATGAAAACCTAACTTTGTGTTGTGTAGAATACAGTAAACTTCTTTCCCTTGTTCTTTCTCAGTAACTGCTATATATAGAATAAATGGGCCGATATCTTGTAATACCAAATGTATAACTTGTAAACGTATATTTTCATACCAAAGTATAAGGATTTTTCTCTCCCTTAACTACATAAGATGTTTCTTAAAGACTAGTTCTCTGGTAATACATTAATATAATAATACAGTTTTTCATACTATACATATGAAGGTTAATTTGTTGCTTTTGGGGAGAGTCATAGATATCACTGAAATAGAGTGTTCAGTGATACACTGACGTTCTATTTTCTAAACAGTTTTTTAGGCCTAAATTTTCATTCCAGAATTTTATATAGCATTTTCATTTTATTGTGGAGATGGGCCAAGCTCACAGCTTCTGATGTCTCCTTATAGGGCATTTGATACTCTTGCAAAAGCATTGAATCCTGGAGAGAGCACAGCCTGTCAGAGCTCAGTAGAGGGCATGGAAGGAAGCGTACACCTAATTGCTGGAGACTCGAGCATAAATTACATCGAAAAAGAGGGGCCACTTCTCAGCGATTCACATGTAGCTTTCAGGGTATTTCCATATATATATTTTATAATTTTTATGTTGTATTATCCATTTTGATTTTAATTCTTCCTTTCAAAAATCAAAGTATATTTGTTGTGCTTTTAAAACAGAAATATCCCTGATAGAATTCAAAACGGCAGCTAAAACATATACATCTGGCTATATAAAATAATGGCTTAATAAAGCATCCTGTTTATAAATCATAGTTATAATATCAATGGGTTTAAGTCTATAAAAGTCAGCTTTTAGAACATTTAGACATAATTTTTTTTAAACTTTAAGTATTGGCATTCATTATGTGTCAAATCCACTGGTTTTGTTCAATGCCTAGCTGCTATTACTTTACTGTAAACCAGTATCTAAGACCCAGATATTCTGCTCTTACCATAGTAATTAAAGAAATCTCCCATTTATTATGGGTTGTCCCAGTTAGCTAGCTCTCAGAATTATTTTAAAAATGTAAAAATTATTGAATAAATTCATTTTAACTTTTGGTTTTTAACTTTTTATACTTTAACCACTTTGGAGAGAGTACATTTGTAATTTATTTTTTGCTCCCCTAAATACATTAATTTATAGTGGAAACAATACATGTAGAAAACTAGAAACAGTTCATGTAGAATATTAGAAAATAACTTTCTAACATTTGATTGTCATTCAAATAATGTTTGGATCACAGCTGTAAATATGCTGTCCATGTGGCCCTAATTAAGACCGTGTTGTTTTGACCCCTCCACGTTAACCCTCTGTTTCTTTGCCAGCTATGAGTACTGTTACCAAATCGTATGAAAAGTGATTGGAAGTACGTAGGACATTTCAGTTAGCAGTACATAGTCCTGGAATACCTGAGTGTAATTGCTCATAACTTTAGGTTATACATTTTCATGGGTTTCTTATTAAAATACACAGTTATCAAATAGATATGTGTGTTAACTGGTAGAAATAATGAACACAAAATAAATATAACACTGGCCAAAACAGCATATGACAAAATTTGTATTTGCAAAATTTGACTTGGTGGAAAGCCACAAAGAAAACTCACAGTGACTTAAACAATAATTGCTGTGATTTGATAATCAATAAAACATATCAGTGAAACCAATCTTCATGTAAAATTTTACCAAAGATAACTTATATGGAAAAAATTAGAAACGTTTTATTTGTACTGTACAAGAAAACTTGATGAGGGCTATAAGAAAAGGTAAAGGGAATAATCAATGTCATCCTTAAAAACTATGGAAGGAACTATGGAGAAGCGTGGAGCAAAGGGTGGAACAAAAGCAAAACTGATTTTTCCCATTGTTCTTTCTTATTCTAAATAAAAGACATTCTTTTGTTTTCTTAGTTTTATTTTCCACCTTTGGGTTTAAATGGAAAGGAAGGGTAAAAGACAGGTATAGGAAGAGGGCTCATTGCAAGGAAAAAGGACTTTGGAGTACTTCTGTAGAAAGTAGTGGTCCACCTTTTTTTATTGTTGATGTTGGTCCTCAGAGTTTTTTAGTCTTTCAAATACTTGTTTTGGACAGGTGAATTTGGCAATTAGAACTTTTTATTTTTTCCATTCCATCTCAACGACTTCCCTACCTGGTACTTTCCTGGTTCTTTCATTGAGGTTTTGTGTCATGAATTTTAACACGACATCTGTAATCAAAAGCTCAATCCTCTCTCAATTGCTGAGCTAAATAGCATTTTGTTTCTCTCTTGCATTTTTATGTATGGTGTAGTTTGCAGCATGCTTTCATGTACATTCTTTCTATTTGAACCTCACCATAGTCTGTTGAGAAGGTTTGGATTATTGTCATTTCATGAAGGAGAAAAGAGATTTGGAGGTTTTCAGTGCCTCTTGTTCAAAGCAATCCAGACAGTAAGGAGAAATAGTCTAATAATGCAACTTACCATTTTGATTCTGAAGAATCTAAGACAATGGAAATATGTAGTATTTCGACTGAGCTTCAGAGTTTCTGGTGTGATTTCATATACTTTATCTCACTTGATTCTTACAATTTCCTTATACAAATAATCAAGGCAGATGCTATTTCCATTTAGAAACGTGTATGAGACAGAGAGGTAGGTGATTTCCAAACCAGTTCTTCTCTGATGTTTATCATCTCAGTATTAGAATCACAATCCTTCTTGTCACCATGTTTGATGTTTGGGAATCTTCATCATTCTCCCCACGCCTGACTGAATCCTCACTATTCCATTGTTTGCATTTCTCCCTTTCTCTTCATTTTCATTGCCTACTGCAAGCCTTTTAAAATTTGTTGAACTATTATAGTATTATCTTTGTTTCTTGTCTGTCTTCTCCATTTTGTTTGTGCACTGGTAACAGAATAATTGTTAAAAACCAAGCCAATTATGTTACTCTGCTGCCTTAAAGCCTTCAGTAGCATCCCATTGCCCGTGGGAGATAAAGTCCATGACCGTTTAGGACCCTTCACAGTCTGAGCCAGTCACCATCATTTCCCCAATACGCCATTCCCTTTTTCAGCTTTTATAGCTCATTCAGTTTCCATTTTATTCCTGTATTGAGACTACAGCACTTAGCTTAGTGGCTCACAATGAACTCGCAATGAATTGTTGCTGAATTAATGTGTGATCCAGGGCCACACAACTAATGACAAGTTGGGAGTACAATCCAGGTCTCAAGTCAGATGATTTTTTATAAGTGGTATCATTCAGCCTATTATCAGAATTATATACAGAAACTGCTAGAAAGATAATTGCAGACAATAACTTGTAAAATAGGTAGCCTAGTTTAGTTCATGTGAACACTTTTTTTTAAAAAAAGCTCAATATATTAAATGTATATAATTTGAAAAATATGTGTAATTCAATGTATAATCCTAAAAGTCCATAGGCATTTGGAGGAAGCTTTAACATCTTTTCAGTAGAAGCTTACCTACTCTGTATAGGGGAAGAAACCTAATATAAAAGACTTGTTTTGTTAGCCAGCATTGGCTCTCTTGATTCATAATGCTAGAGGTATGTCTTGCCTAAAGAAAATTAAGTATGTAAAATATAAATTAGGACATTCCCGCTCTTTATAAAATACTAAACATGGTAGTCTTTTAAAGAATGAGTTCCTGTATGTGGCAAATAATTTGAATTTTATGACTAAAACAACAAAGTTTTCAATGTTACCATCACTGTTTGTAAATCAAGGTGCATCTTTTAGCTCTTATATCCAATTTTTACATACTTTATTTTTTTAAACTGTTTAGCTAGCAAAGGGTATTTTTGTTGCTGTTTTGCATCTTACTTATTCATCCCCCCAAAGCTAGTAATCTTTGGTAATTCCCCTAATTTTTGCTCTATTCACCTTGGACAGTTCTGAAAAGGTCTGAGAGTTTCCAGTTTGTTTTTATATGTGTGTATGTGTGTGTGTGTGTGTGTGTGTGTGTGTGTGTGTATATGTATGTATGTATGTATGTATGTATATCTATATATACTTATGTGTAGAAATAGTTGCATCCTAATGATTACACTTAAGATGTTTAATATCTGCTTGCCTATATTTCTCTTAAGAATTATCTTAAATAATGGTATTTTAATTTACTGCTCCAGTAAACATTTCTCAAACATTTAAAAAATTATCTTCTAATAAATGGAATTTCAATTGTTAATTGCCTTGTTGTTTTGTTACTTGGCACCATTTATAAAGAGGTAAATCATTTGTGGCTAATATTGAACAAAGGCAGTTATTTTTATCTAACATTTCTGGAGAACTTTTATATGATTTTGATGAAAACCTTTTGATCTGTTTAGCATCATAGACACCTTTGAGAATCTGATGAAAGCTATATACCCATTCCCCAAAAAAACACATGTGGGTACATCACCTAGCCCACCCAAGGGGTAGCTACGGCTGTTAACTGTGTGGTGCGTGTCCTGTTTTCATATCTGTATTCTCTCTCACACAGAAATTGGATCATCTATATAATTGTTTTGCAGTTTTTTTCCACTTAGGTGTCTCTGAGATGTTTTGTTAATGCCATTACATCTCAATTTACCTTACTAATTTTAATACCTATCAGGTACTCTATAGCATGGATTATTCTTTTCCTTAGTGATGGAAATTTGGGTTATTGCCAGCATTTAATTTCTCTGTTAGGAGTAAATGGACATTTTTATACGTGCTTTTTTTCTGTGTGCAGGTATACAATATTTTTGTGGAATAGAGATTTAGAAGTATCATTATTAGGTCGCAGGGTATATTTTAAAGGTTTGATAGATACAGCCAAATTGCCCATCATTTTGCCTACATTCAGTAGTATGTGAGTACTTGTTTCCCTGTATCATCACCTACACTTGATATTATCGATCATTTTAATAATTTCTAAATAGGAAAAAATATTTCCTTTGGGTGAAATTACATTTCACTTATAGCAATAAAAGTTCTCTTTAACAAGATTTTCAAAAATGCTTTTAAAAGTGTTTGGATGTAGGATATTTATTTTCAACAATGGTCATACATTTAAAATAACTGCCTAAAGTCAGCAGTACAAACTGACAGCCTGTGAGTGTTACAATCACAGACACGTTGCTGTTTTACCTATAGATTAAACAGGGAGATTTGACACACAACCTTGGAAAAACTGAAGGAGCAGGCAGTGCTGAGCCCAAATTCCCATATGTTCTCAGTGTGTAGAATTCAAGTCACAGCTATGCCCTTTCTCTGGGAATATGTACTGCCCAGATGGCACCAGCAGGCATATTTCACTGATCACTCTCCTCCCCCTGTAAGCATTTGAATTTGTTAACTCAGTAGCCTAAATGAAAGGCACATTTTACATACAGTATTGCTTCTTAAACTGAATTTGTTGTATACCTTTGTGGATAAAGAAAGGGAAGAAAGCAAAAAACACATTGTTAAACTAAGACAAAAAGTAACTTTTAAAAGCACAACCGGATAATATCATGGTTGGTATTTATTGAGTAGGATTCTGCTTGTCTGAATATATTGCTTCGTTAGAAACTATAATCTACTCATAGATTCTAAATCCTATTTTTAGCTGTAAAATCCAGTGACTTAGATTATTTCAAGATTTGCCTTTTGGTAAATGTATGAGACTTATTCGAAAGATTTACATTTAGCTTCTCCAAAGAAATGATTTAGAGCTGTCCATTGGAAGATAATTGACCTCTGTCCCTGTTCACCTAGCTCACCATGCCTTCCCCTATGCCCGAGTACCTGAACGTGCACTACATTGGGGAGTCCGCCTCCAGGCTGCTGTTCTTATCAATGCACTGGGCACTTTCCATCCCTTCCTTCCAGGCTTTGGGGTAAGTGTTTTAAAGTCTTTACCTATGAATGTGATTTGGTTTTTTGTTTTGTTTTTTTATAGCACAGATGTACATTACGCAAGCACTTTTGTTTGGGGAGGATCTGCATTAAAGGAAAAAAAAATGGTATAACATTAGAACTTTTAAGTTTTGTCATTTACATTATAAATCATGGCAACTCGTATTTTTCTGTGTATTTTTTTTTATGTGGAAAGTTTCCATATTTGATAACTTGACTAGTTAACAATTTGAATGGGATGTATATGATGCTGATAAATCACGGCCGGAATTTGTCATAGGCCATCTTTGAGTGACTTAAAGACGGAGGATGTAGGGATACCCTAGGTGGTGGTTTTCCTCCCAGCACCACAGTTTCAGGGTTCACCTCAAGCATTTTAACGTGAAGCTTGCAAAATGGAATATGTTTAAAAATAGAAGGAATTGTTTTCCAGTTGTGTGGTTGAAAAAAAGAAAAAGGAAGAAAATGTAAACCGCGTAGTACCACTGTGGTCATTTAGAAGTTTGGTCCTTCCACTGAATAGCACATCTGTATTCTGTTCTGAAGTAATCAGATGATAATGGACATGGTCTACTATAAGAAACCCAGGATTTACCTAAAGTGTGCCAAATTTATTTAGATTACTTTAACTGGTATGAAGAGGCAGAGACACCATGGAAAAAGTTAAGCCCTTGAAGTCAAATTCATAAAACCCTCTTGGAACCTAAGGTCCATAAGTTTAGTACCTATGGTTTCTTCTACGCAGTTTATTGTTTCAGATCTTACATTTAGGAACACACAATGTGATATATAGATGATGTATTACAGAATTGTACATCTGAAACCTATGTAACTTTACTAACAATTGTCACCCCAATAAACTTTAATTTAAAAAAAAAAAAGAAAAAGTTAAGCCCGTAGTTAAAAAGGTATTATTTTAGTTATAGTACCCTACTCACCAACATGATTTCGTAAACAGTTCACTTTCGTAGCCTACACATCTGTTACCCCATTTGCCAAGTAGGAATAACTGCCCATCCTTTATCCTTAGAGAATATTTTGAATATAACTAAGAAGCATATCTGAATCATGACTTTAAAAGGCATATATAGAACCCCCCTGTAATTTGGTTTATTAGTGTTGGATATACCATGCATTAAATAATGTACTTAAGTAATACAATTACACAGACCAAAAGCCTGATTTATAATGGGTAACCTTTAAAACAATTGTTGGCTCTTTCTCTCAAAATAACGTTTAACTTTCAGAATTTCTCCAAATAAAGTATTTTTTATTAAGAAAAAATAAATGTAAATTTACACATTAGCAGTTTATTTATTTTAAAGCATTAAACATAGTTCCCTAAACTTGTAAATGGCATACTTAAGCCTTGAAAAGTAACCTGGTGGTATTTTTTATAATAGGCTATCAATTACAGTAAAACAACAAAAGGAAGGATTGGGGGTGGGTAATAGTTTGAACTCCTTGAATTATTTGTAACACCACTACTGATCTTCAGTACTTCTGTTAAATTAAATGTGATTATCCTGTGGAAATAGTCCAAATGTTAAAGAAACCAAAAATAAAGCCTGAGGTTTCTGATTATAATTTAGTATAATTTTATCGTGGCAGCCACATTTCCCTGTAACCTGTATTGAAAACTGGTTTGAATGTAACAGCCACAGGATTCTTTGCAATTAGAAGTAACTATTAGTATAGTGTTCAAGGCCATTAACAGCTATGTAAGCTCTTATTTATTAGCACTATCTAAATTATAGTTTGAATTAATCAAATGGATGAGAACTAAGTATTAATGATGGAAATTCTGTTACATGGTAAGAAAAGCTATTCTAAGTCTCCTAGAGACTGGCATTGGTTGCATTTTTATCTCTAGATACAAAACTGAAAACAAGCTTTAATTTTATAGAGAGAAACATAAATATTAATCATTTTCTAAAAATCGAGTTTTTTTGATCACTTACTTTATTAATAGAGGGGAACAATAGCTTAAAGAATCTTAAAGGGTGGTTAATACTATTTGTATTTTACAAGACTTCTGTGTTTTACAAGGATGTTGCTTTTCTGTTTAAGATTTGTGGTTTCAATACTTAACAGTAATTCAGTTGTTTTTCAGTTTACATAATTAGATAAGTGATTACACAATAGTATCGATGCCATTGGGAGTGAGGGGCACTTAGCATGATTTGGCTGGAGTAAAGGCAGCAGTTCTCTACCTACATTCTTCTTATAACCAAAAGATACAAGCTGTATCACCGTTTGCTACAGGAGACTTTATTTATTGAATAACTTAAAAACACCTTCCATTAAATGTTAAGTCTGAAAGTTAAATCTTTTAAAACCCCACTGAAACAAAGTAATGTTTACTCTAACTGTGGGTTCCAGCTCTGTTGCCAAATAACTATTTTTTCCCTAAGGGACATGCCTACATTTCAAACAGATGCTGCCAGGTAAAGTATAATGCCTTGGATTTAATTGTGTAGAAGCCAAGTGGTTAGGTCATCCCCAGATATAGATGACTTCAAAAGTCATATCCCTTTATCCCAATAGTATAAACAATGATCTGATCTCTAATTATGAGTGCTACATGCATATTTTAATGAACATTAACAATATATATATAGTAGTTAGAAAAAAGTGACTCTGCTGTCAGGCCCTTAGAAAGACTTTTTCTAACCATCTTACCTGAACCCCATTCCGCCTCCCCCATTTTCTAGTGTATTATCCTAGTTGTAGTAACGTGGAATTTTTATTATCTGAAACTAACAATGTATATACAACCATATGTATATGTGTAATATTTATATAAAATATTTGAAATGATACATTTATTATGTTTCCCTTCTGTTTCATGAAGGCAGACTTAATCCATCTTGTTTGTTGCTATTCCTCCTGTGCTTAGAACAGTGCCCGACTTAGATGTCATGGCCTGTTCACATAATTTATATCCTATACCTATTTCAGTTATTAATTGTCTCATAATAACTGTAATAGGTATAGGATATAAAGTGTCTCTTCATTTTATATAGTTAAGCAGCCTAAGACTTGGGAAGCTTAGTTTGCCTAATTTCAAATCGATAATGAGATGATCTAAGTTTTAAAACTTTGGTCTCTTGATTCCTATTTTAATATTTTTTCTACTTACTCATGCTGCTGAGATGTCTTATTTAGAACTTCAGGAAAGGACTTTTGAGCTTTCCTATCTTCATTACTCCTAGTAAAATCCTTGGTATCTCATTTATAGGGATACTGATAGCTCATCTGAAACATAATTTAAAAGAAACCATTTCTCCAAGGTTATTGGTTGCTTACCATCAAATAATTCTAATTGCCTTGTTTAAAAAAGTATTTACCTGCATTTAAAGCAAAAGAAAACTTGGGAAATATTTTTTAAATGTATGCTTTTATTTTCAATTTTTTAAAAACAAACTTTAAGCTATCTCTTGCCATGAAATGTGGGATTAATGCCCCAACTTCTGTAGTTTGTAACTGTTCTTATAAACTGTCTGATTGATTAATGAGCTAGCTAATGTTTAAATTTCTAAGCCTTCCTCATCAATTGCTATCAGGTATATAAAACACAAGAATTGATTGAGTCCATGCCCAGTTGGTCTTTCTAGAGTAATTGTACTTCAGTAGTATTTTGTGTTTAAATATATGAGTCAGATGTAAACTTTCTAAAATATATTTTAATAATATCTGATTTGTGTGTGTGTGTGTTTTAATAGGCAAGAAAACAGCATATCGTTGGTGAAAGCTTATTGGAATGAACTTTTTACCCTTGGTCTTGCCCAATGCTGGCAAGTAATGAATGTGGCAACTATATTAGCAACATTTGTCAATTGTCTTCACAGTAGTCTTCAACAAGGTAAAAAGCACTATATTTCCTTTTTCAGAGTATAAGAGGGGATGTCAGTTTTATAAAGTGTTATTATTAAAGTTAGATATCTGATGATAATGTCTTAGATACTAACATCCTTTTTACTTAGATAATATTTACATGTTTATAATTTCATTGATCACCCAAAAATAATTTCAAATGAGAGTACAACAAAATTAAAGCAAGTATATTTAAGTCTGGCTGGCTATTTCTGACCAGGCCTTGTGAATTTTTGTACTTTTATATAGGTACCAAGGAATCCAGGGTGAGCTTGTGTAGAAGTTCAAATATTTTAAATATTTTTTAAAAGAAGATCAAATATTTTAAAATGTATTCTTCCGGCCAATTTTTAAACTAATTTTCCTCACTGTAACCATTTGAATCCCAGGATAGGCTGATTTTTAAAAGTACTGAAGAGTCACAGAACTCCCTTTTTCCTTTTCTTGATGCCAAGGTAATTACAACTCTCATTCATATGAGGAGACAGGTAGTCACTGATTTATACATATTTAACTTTAGAATGGCATATGACTAAGAGGGTGCCCACTCCTCAAATAGAAAATGCCTTTTGAGTTCAGAAATTATTTATAGATTGGGAATTATGTTTTATTTCCTTACCGTATTCTGTTTCCCATTGTATTGTATCATTTTTAAATTATCTGCTTCCTCCTCTTTAGGGGCAGAGAAATCACCTGAAAATCTTATCAACAGTAGATCTATTAGAAAGCAGCACTACATTCCCATTTTATTTGTGGACTCCTATTCTTGATTCATTTCTCTTAACTTTGTCTTGCATTATATAGCCTACCTTCACTAAAGCTATAGTTGACAAATCAGATGTGTTTTAAATGCAATAAATTCACATGTTTATCATTAACGTTTATTTTACTCAATTTTTCTTTGGTCTTAGTGTTTTTTGTGAAATATTTTTATTTTCGTAGTGTTGGTAACATAAAAATCTAAATGATTTTGCTCATTTTTAAAAATCAATATAAGCTTAAATAAAAACCTGTTACCAAAATTTGAATCTTTTGTGCTTTGATTGGCCAGTTTTTCAGATGGTTGTCTTTACAGCTGATCTTCTTAAAGGTATATCTTGCAAGGAAACATTACACTTAGGGTTTTTTATACTAAGAGCTTATTTTGTTTTTTCTTGAATGAACAGCATCTGAAGATCATTAATTAGTTTCATCTATACTTGCAGAAATACTGAATTTTAAACATTTATAGGTTGGTTATAGTTAAAGCTGGAAATTAGTAAGATAGGAATATGTTTGATAAAAATAGTCATACATTTTAGCCAAAAACTTTATTTGCTTGTTTGTTTATTTTTAATTACAGATAAAATGTCAACAGAAAGAAGAAAATTATTGATGGAGCACATCTTCAAACTACAGGAGTTTTGTAACAGCATGGTTAAACTCTGCATTGATGGATATGAATATGCCTACCTGAAGGCTATAGTACTCTTCAGTCCAGGTATGTAAATATTGACTTCTTATTTAAAATATAATTTTTGAGGGCGTGAAGAAATTGGAACCCTCATACATTGCTGGTGGTAATATACGATGATGCAGTTAAAGTGGAAACAACCCAAGTAAATGTAATATACGCATACAGTGGAATATCATTCAGCCATAAAATGAAATTCTGATACGTGCTACAACATGGAGGAACCTTGGAAACAGTATGCTAAGTACCCTCTTACCTAACAATAGTAGGTTTTTTAATAAATATAAATATAATATAGAATATAGTCAACAAATATTTCATTGGATTAAAAATGTCTTTTTAACTAAGCTGAGTCATTTCATTTTTTATTCCTGTTAAAAACAAAATGAGCAAAATCTCTCCTACCACTTTTGTAATAGAGAAAGCTATTTATTTTAGTAGAACCCATTGGTCTCATTTTTTTATTATATGTTAGAATATGTGTATGAGATCAAATAGTTTTAAAGGTTTGAAGTGTAATGAGTGGTATTTAGTAGTATTTGTGGAGAGAGCCACACATAAGATGGGGCTTCATTTTTGATCAAAATGTTCTTCTCACCCCCTTCCACCTCCTCTCTACTAGGTGTCTTATTACTGTTTCCCCAAAAATAAGATCTAGCCGGACAATCAGCTCTAATGTGTCTTTTGGAGCACAAATTAATAAAAGACCCGGTATTAGATTAGATTAGACTAGATTATGTTTATTATATTATGTGATATATGATACTATATGATATAAGACCGGGTCTTATTTTACTATAAGTAAAATAAGACCCGGTCTTATATTAACTTTTGCTCCAAAAGACACATTAGAGTTGATTGTCTGGCAGGTCTTATTTTCCGGGAAACACAATAAGTGAACATTCAGAAGTAGGGTAACATTGTATTCTTTACTGTTTCAGATCATCCAGGCCTAGAAAACATGGAACAGATTGAGAAATTTCAGGAAAAGGCTTATGTGGAATTTCAAGATTATATAACCAAAACATATCCAGATGACACCTACAGGTATCTAGAAGTTAAATACTGTTTATTTAAATTCATCTTAAAATTTTTTTGTGAATCTATTATTATTTTCCATTCCAAGAGTAATTAAATATTCTAGTCAACCTTGACCTTTCAAATAACTAATGCTATTAAAAGCAGTATACATTGTTACAAATCCTTTACATGTAATATTTCATTCAGTGCTTACATTTTATATAGAGGAGACGTTAGCACAGAGAGGTTAAGTAATTTGCCCACGGTCACACAGGAAATGGCAGGGCCTGACTGTGAACGTAGGTAGTCTGACTATAATCCCCAAACTCTTTTATTTTCTTCAGATGAAATGAATTTTATTAAAAAAGGGGAGGGGGGAGTGACTGAACAAACAAATACCATTAGGCTATTTTGATAATTAATTTTGAAATTTGGTTTATATTTCTACCAAGGTATTTCTTACTAACGTCTTTTGAAAAAGAAAAAAATTGTAAGAGCAATTCAGTATTTGAAGAGGGACAGTATCATAGTGAAGCACATGGCCATCAGAGCCAGAGTACCTAGGTTGGATTCCTGACCATACCTTTACTAGATGTATGACCTTGGGCAAGTTATTTAACGTCTGTTTCAGTTTCTTTACTGTAAAAGGGAAATAATAGTATCCACATTTTACAATTAGTTTAACAACTACATCAGTTTATGTAAAGAGCTTGTAACAGTGTCCGTTATATAGCAAGAGTTATATAAATGTGTTTACTAACATTATTATTTAACATACTTCAAGCTAGTAAAAGAACATTTCACATACAATAATGTTTTGCATATATTGAAAAATAAATTCATACGCCAGTTTCATCATGAAAATCAGCCTTAGTTTATGTAACCAGTGTCTTACCCTACTTTCCACCAGTTCTGTGGATGCTGCTCAGCTGATGGGAACAAAATGAACTGAGCAATTTCAGTAGAACACGTGGCTATAGGAAGATCACTTAATCATGGGGCTGCTGGCTTCATTTGGTCTCAGGTGTTGGAGTGCAAGGCCTTAAACTAGAGGAAGAAAGTTTCTAATGTTGTTTTCTACCTCATTATACAAATAAATACAGCATTTAATTTTTTTCTCTTTTAGACAGACAGCTGTTTGCTGACCTCTGTTCTGTTGGGTTCCAGGTGCTTTGACTGATCTCTGGGATTCTTTCTCAGTTTCTTACCTTCCTATTTACTTAGAAATAATAAATTATTTTTGGATAGCAGTTTTCAATTTATAATGTACTTTCACATTACCCTGCCAAAATTTAAGAATCTCGCTAGCACAGAAACTGCCAGAGATCATTTCGTTCATTTTCACAACACTGTGAGAGAGACACAGAGTAAGTAGTGGCTTACACACATTCACATAGCTGGGGGGCAATTGAATCAAGGTTTGAATCCAGTGATCTCGATTCCATATTCTGTGCTCTTCACAGTGATAACATCTATTTCTTGTTTTACCATTCCCAATAGTTTTTTGTAAAACAAAACTAAGAAACTATTATCAGGGAGCTTTGTGTTTCCTTAAAACACAAAATATCGTTGTTCTTACGAGCTCAGATGAGCTCCTACACCATCCTTAAATATGTAATTTGCTCCATGGTTTAGCAGCTTAGCTCCCTGGCCCGTCCAGCCAACTGGACACAGCACAGCATCGCAGTTAGCAAGGCTTTCCAAGAGTCTGCCAGACTGCGCGTATGTCCAGTTGGCTGTTGTACACTCTAAGGCTGAAAATACTAAGGCTTTTCTTGTATTAAATTAGGCCACAAACAGTACACATGCAGAAATTACTTGTATTTGTCTACTAAATCTCTCTTTGATTTATGACCTTATGTCTCCCTTTCCACTTTTTTCTTTTTAGGTTGTCTAGACTGCTACTCAGATTGCCGGCTTTGAGATTGATGAATGCCACCATCACTGAAGAGTTGTTTTTCAAAGGTCTCATTGGCAATGTACGAATTGACAGTGTCATCCCACATATTTTAAAAATGGAACCTGCAGATTATAACTCACAAATAATTGGTCACAGCATTTGAAAGCTAAAAGCTCAGTATAAACTTACTGCTCTTTCTCAGAACAGAAGAAGACACCAAATTGAACTCTTGCTTCCAGGGCATCTAGAAATTTTACCTTTCAGTAATAACCAAAAACCAAGGTATTTTTATTTTAACTTCCTTAAGAAGAATTTTGACTGGGCAGGCAGCAGGAATTAGAATTCCCCTTCCTGTCTTATTTAAGTGAAAAAGAAATACTACGAATTTATCCTTAAGATGACATCTAAAGTCGTCACCTCTTAACTATCTAAACTACAATGTATCATTATATCTTATTTCATTTTGTAAAAGAAATAAATTAGTCCTTTTTTTTTCAGAATTGTGTTTTATTCATGTTTAACTTCATTATGAGCTAGTATAAACTCACAGTCATCAGCTGTCTCTGAGAATGTCCTTGTATTTCGCTCTTCTATAATATAACCTGTTTCAATTACTATGTCAAAAGGTTATTTTATGCCCAGTGGTGTAATAACATTAGAACCAGAGGAAATAATAATTGAATATATATATATATTTTTTCATTTGTGAATATCATGGCACCCTTAGCATATACCGCTCTCATTGCTGGCAATGAGACATAGGTCATTCATGATTTTAAGAGTTGACTTTTTTAGTGTTGTGTATTATTAGTTACAAGCACTTTTTATTTATGTATGTAGCAGAAAGTTATTTCTGAGAATAAGATAGGGTTCATGTTTTAATATTTTTGGTTTACTGCTGTGTTTTAAAAGTAGTAGAGACTGATTGGGCCCAAAATGTTTCAGTATTGAAAAATAGATATTAAAAGTGTCCATTCCATAAAAAGCATCTGTCCTTTCCCTCTTTTCTGATCTGCATTATAACTTTCTGACCCTTCCATGGGTTTTGGCCAATTTCTTTTAGATCATTAGAAATACATAATTTGTTAAGTAATGGATTTATCATAGTCAATCTTTGTTTTCAAGGTGAGTGAAACAATTATTTTCAAGCAGTTGATAATTTTTTTAAATTTAAAATTTTAATATACAAAGGAATATGCACTGATTTTTCACTGTAAAGAGGGGAGGGCTGTTTTAATATGAGCATCAGCCTGAAGCCTTGTTATTGCCACAACAAAAGCATTTTAGACTCCTTGGATGTCTACCACGATAATGTTTTCCTTAGCAAACCTAATACTGTTAAATATTTCTTTGCTCTGATTTCATGATGAATTGTTTTGGTACGTTTATTTGTTGATTTAAAAAAAACAAATACGGAGATTTTATTGCACTCAGTACATTTTTTATAAAGATTTTTGCAGTGGAAGAGAAGCTGAATTTGGGAGGAGGCTGTGGGTTTTACTAATTACTACTTTATAGAAAAGCTCATTTTTAAAAATACCAACTTACAGTCTTTACCAACTCATTAAGGGAAACTTTTTTCCTTATTTAAAACACGATTTTTGTCAACAGGTTTACTTATAATTACCAGCTGGGAGAAACTACATTTACTACAAAATACTCAAATGAAAAAACCAGTAGATTTATACCTTTATAAATCCAAAGAAGTAAGCCAAAGATTTAGGAAAATGATTCTTTAAAATAATGTACTATTGGTCAATTAAGACACGTGTCTTTCAGGTATTTTTCCTAATTAAATTTGTAGTTATATTTGGAAGTGTTTTTAAAACTATATTAAAATGTGACCTGCATTACAAACTTCTGTTTCCTGACAGTATATTTGATTTCAGAGTCCTATTTGTTCAGTAGTCATCCATTTGTTTGTTTGTTTGTTACACTGTTAAGAAATCTCTAGTGAGATTTATTGAAGTATTTCCAGGAAGAGAAAATTGTGGAAAACATTTCCATACCCAATATGTTAGGATTATTACAATTCAGTTTGAAGACTTCCAGCTAAGTACTACAGACTGACTATTAATTTATTTTCTTTCCTAAGATATCAGTAAAATGACAGTAAAGGGTAACTACACAATGGCAAAATAGAAGAAATCAAACGATAAGAGAGTTCAATAAATTTTTGGAAAGCAAAATACAGTAGAGAAAAACTGACTTAGCAGAGCCAGAATCAAAGAAACTCTAATCTGAATGTCTGCAAAAGGCAGTGCAGTGAGAAAGAAGCCAGTATACCTGGCAGTATCCAGAAAAGATGTTCAGTACCCAGAGGAACCAGGTGCTCATATTCAAAGTTGGTGCTTGGGACATAGAAAAGGGAAGGATTGGTTACAAGTCTACAGAATCAGTGAACTACATGTCTTTCTCTACCCTTAAGTTGGGTGACTACTTTCTGTTTTTCTACCTTTTTGAGCAGGAGGCCAGAGGTAAATTCTCAGAGAAACTAACTGAAGATCATAGGATTTACAGGATACCAAGGATAACAGAAGGCTTGGATTAGATACAGGATTAAAAATGTGGATTAAGTGAAAATCTTCATTCTGAATGTGGGTTCCCTAACGGTGATCCTAGAATGCTGGCCAATCAGGTATAGGCTTCTGTTAGGAATTTTTTCTTCAGAGAAACTAACTGCCTCCAGAGAAAAGATCTCTAGACAATCACTTTTGGTTGTGCCTCAATAAGAAGCTCGACTGCCACTTAATCACTTCAGTAAAGCCCACTAATTTCCTAATCATATCTATACCTGGTGTTTCCATTCAACTCCCTAGAACCTACTGTTAAATATGAGGTTAAAGCCAGGATCACCAGACATTGGAGGAAAATATCTTAATACTTAAGAGATCAGACATGGCTGGGGCCGGGGAGGGGGGAGAGCAGATATAATGCAGGGATCAGAAAAATATCCATCCCCCAATATAGTTAATATTTTGAAAGCAACTAGATGTATCCATTAAATGAAAACAGGAAGCTTTAAAGGAAAACTTGGAGCAAGGAACTACCCCTGGAAATAAAAAATGATAGCCAAAGCATTTCATTAGGAGGATTGGAAAATAAAAGTTGTTGAGGAACTCACCCTGAAAATATAACAAAAGACAAAAAAATAGTAAGAAAAGATAAAATTAGGGAATCAAATCTGGAGGTCTTTAATAGAGTTTAAGAAAAGACGGAGGGGGTTGAGGGGAGGAACATGTATGGTTATAAAATGGTAATAGAGATCATTGTGATAGAACTGCAGTATCTTGACTGGTGACAGATACAGGAATTTACATGTGATAAAATTGTATAGAACTAAACACAAATGAGTAAAAGTAAAACGGAGATCTGAATAAGGTCAGTGAATTGTGTTGTCAGTACCCTGGAGGAGATGATGATATATTGTAGTTTGCAAAATGTTATGTTACACCATTAAGAGAAACTGAGAAAAGTATAAACAGGATCTCTCACTCTATTACCTTACACCTGCATGTGAATCTATAACTATCTCAATTTAAAATTTCAAGGAAAAAAACAAAACTTGAAGATAAGGAAATTATTATTTAGGTAATGGTCATCATTGGCTGCTAAAATTACAAAAAGTGAAACAAGCAGACACACCATGTGTGCTTTCTGATGGAATGATACCATCACATGAAATATACTTAACAAACCCCACATCTGGTCAAATACCTAGGTTTAATTACTAATGTATAGGAAATACAGGGAATAGAGGAACACAAAGACAATCGACAAAATACAGACTGGAAAACTACAAGAGAAACTGCCAGTTCATCAAATAAATTGGAAGGACAAAAAAGGCAGAGTGGAGAATGGGAGAACCTTACAGGTTAAAAGAAATTTAAATGAAAATCAGTTACAATCTATGGACCTTATTTGGGAAACAAAATATTATGAAACAATTGGAATTTGAACCCTCTGAATATTTGATTATATTAAGGAATTACTAACTTTAATGTGAGATAGGGGTATATGGTTATGTTTTTAGAAGTTCTTATATAGAATTATTTCAGATAAAAATTTTTTTTGAATAGGAAAAAAGTTTCATGAAAGTCACAGTTCAACATAAATTCAAATGTGACATGATTTTGAGCAATTATTGACAGAGTAAAAATTTGACCCTGATATTTTGAAGTTTTTCCTTTGGGGTTGAAAATTTAGTAGCATAAAATTAAATCCCTTTTCTGGATCTAGTCATATTACTGGATCCTTTCAATAAATAATATTGTGTTTCAGTTTTTAAACTCTTAAACAATTATGGAAACTTGAAGTTATGAATCGAATGTAAATCTTACAAACCTTGACCTTTTAAAGAAATGATATGGTGACTGGAGCCTAGAAGAGCACAGGATGAGAAGAGGTGAAGGAAGTGTGTTAAATTTCTCATCTCAAATAGTTGAGAATCAAGAGAGAATGTTCCAAATTGATGGGTCAAGGAAAATAGGTTTTAAAGCGTATTATTTAAAATCATAAAATAACCACTGGAAAATTAGAAATAATGTTCATTCATATCCTTTATTTAAAATTTAAAATATGCAGAAATTTTCTAATTTTAAATGTTTAAATTTTGAATTTTAACCTTGCAACTAAAGCACCAAATCTTTGAGAGCAGATACTTAATATTCTTCCTCGCTCCCCTACCTACACAGCACTGGTTATGCAATATCATTATGTGCTCAATATTAAATTCCTTACTACTATCTTGTTTCCAAAGAATTTTGAAGTAGTCTCCGCCAGTCATTTGAGATGAGGAAACAGGTCCCCAAAGGAGGAACCTTCACCTGGGGAAGCCTAGTCTAGGTGAGTTTTCCACCACGTGCTCCTAGGAAAGTGGCCGCTCAGGGGAAGCTCCAGCTCTGCGCACGCGCAGAACCACCGCGTATCGCGCACGCGCCGGTGGGAACCTCCGCTGCCTGCCGCAGAGTGTTTCCTCCCGGTGCGTTTTCAGCGGCGCACCCGGGAGGCCGGGCCTGCGGAAGAAGATGGAGTTGTTGCAGGTTCTGAAGCGCGGGCTGCAGCAGGTCAGCGGCCACGGCGGCCTCCGAGGCTATCTACGAATTTTCTTCAGGTAGGTGGCCAGAGCCATGCTCTTGGCCTCTGGGCTGGATTTGCGCTGGCTGGGTTCTTGGAAAGGGGTGCGGGCTTGGGGTCACCTTGGGGAAATCGCAGCTCTGGTCAAGGACAACCGGCCCAGTCTCTGCCATTCTTTCCCCAGGCCGAAGTCTCAGTCCAGGGTTCTCCCAGAAACAAGACCAAAGCCAGCTCTAGAGACAGAGCTGTGATATTGAGACAAGGGCATCTGGGCTGCACGCGCCCCTACCCTGCCTGCCTTGCTTCCCGGAGAGTAATGAGCATTACCAAACACTCAGTGTGTGACCTTGGAATGTTTTTTTCCCGTTACTGGCCTTCAGTTAACTCCTTGTACAGCAAGGCGTTGAACAAGGTGATCATAATGGTCCCTACTAGTCCTGACATTTGTTGAATCAGACGAGCAGCATCGTCCGCGGAAGCCGAATTGGAGACCAAGAGTCGAGGGAAAGCCAGGGCACTCGTATCATTTTGAGATGAAATAATTTGGCTTCGTGGTTTCCTGAAGGTTTTTGCTAACTCCAGTGCCTCATGGACTGGGGATAGTTGATAACAGTAGTCTTGTAATTTGAAGATACTACATCCGTATGTTTACTGTAATTTAAGTATATCAGTTGGATCCATTTATCTTGCGCTGCCTACTTGGTCCTGGTGACAAGGTGAGCAGGTATTCTAGAGCTCGTACTTGAAAGCTGACTCTTCGATAGTGGGTGGTGTGAGCCTGGAGATGAAGGCTAGAAGTGTACGTCTGGTGACCATTACTAAGCATCTTCTCATTTTTCTCCTTGAAGCAGCAGCCTTTATTTCTGAAAGCTGATATTGTCACTTTGTTTACGTTGTGTTTTGAACAAAGAATCATTCTAAAATGTCTGTTTTCTTTTGGATATTCACAGGACAAATGATGTGAGGGTTGGTACATTAGTGGGGGAAGACAAACATGGAAACAAATACTATGAAGACAACAAGCAGTTTTTTGGTGAGTGCAGTGTGTTTGGGGTATGAATAATGGGAGTGAGATTGAGACTTGATTTGACTGTTTTCCGTAATATACAAGGAGCTTCTTCGATGAATGTATAAACCTACATATACTTTTTTATTTAATGAGATTTTGTTATGATGTTTGTAAATTGAAATATTTTTACTGAAAATAATGGACCATTTTTCCATATGAATAAGTTGGATGTATCTGCAGCATTCTTTTTTGTTTGGATATTTGTGTTTTCGTATTCAATTTTTTAAAATAGCAACAAAGTATTCCACCGTATGGAAGAATCATTCCTTTTTCAACCACGTCACTAGTGATAGACATTTAGATGGCCTTCAACTTTTTGCTGTTAGAAACAATGCAGTGAACTTGCCTGTAACTATATCCACATTTATTTGTTTGAATATTCCAAGAGTAAATTTCTGGAAGTGGAATTGCTGAGTCTGAATATGCATATTTAAAATTTTAATACACGTATAGTGAGATTGTTAAGGCTCAGCTCCATCATGGTCTAACTCAATGCAGCCTTTCCCAAGGTTTCCTCCGTCTGTCTTCATGTTCCTTTGCCTCCTTAGATGATAGTTTACTTTTAGTTACTTATTCTCTAATAGAAGAAGTAAATCCTGACTGAAATCTGTATAACTGTCATTGATAATATTTGCTTACTATGTATCATCACCAATTTCCCAAAGGTTTTCTGGTGGTCGTTTAAAAATATTTATATGGAAACATATAACTCAAGTATGACTGCTGTGAATACATTTCTCCTGCCCCAGTCACAGGAGGAGCACTTTCTCTCCTGAATACCCTGACTGGCGGGGAATATATTCATCTACCCTCCTCGCCCCTCCCTTGGCAGGTGGGCTGAGGGAGAAGCAAGGATTCACCACTGTGGGAAAGGCCTGAGCCCCACCCACAGAGTGAGTTGTGTGGCAGCCACCAGGATGTTGATAAAGCTTGCCATACATTTCTTGGAGCTTGCTCTCACTAATATACCCAGGGTACTGTTCCTCTAACATTTCTCTTAAGTAAAAGCACATTAAAGTCTTATCTTAATAAAAGGGTTGTCTTCTTTGATATTATGCAATTGTGCTTTTTTAAAAGTGGTGTTTATTTTCTCCACATCTTTCTAAATGTTAATCTTTCTACCCAGGCCGTCATCGGTGGGTTGTATATACTACTGAAATGAATGGCAGAAACACATTCTGGGATGTGGATGGAAGCATGGTGCCCCCTGAATGGTAAGCTAAGTCAACATTTTTTTTTATTTGGCTGGTCAATATTTGTTTCATTACACAAATATTTGTTGAACATCTATTTATAAGGTAGTCAGTGGTGTTCTGAACGCATCTTTCCCAGTCATAATGACTGTGTAACAAGTTACCCTAAAACAACAGTAGTGTTTATCTCTCATAGTTTTTCTGGGTCAAGAGTTCAGACAAAACACACTCAGGGTGGCTTGTCTGTGCTCCAGGATGTCAGGCCTCAGTGAAAGATTCAAAGGCTGAATACTGGAATCATCTGAAGACTTGTTCACTTGATATCTGGCATTTGATGCTGGCTGTCAGCTAGCTGGGGCGCAGCTGGGGCATTGGGTTGGAATACCCTCTTGTAGCCTGGGCTTCCTCTGGAAAGTGCTCTGAGAGAGAGAGAGAGAAAGAACTTTGTCTGACTTAGTCTTGGAAATCATCCAGTATCAGTTCCGCATTCCATTTCCCATTGGTTGAGGCAATTAGAAAACTGCCCACATTTAATGAGACAGACCTAGACCCTATTTCTTGATGGAGATTTGTCATCATCACATTATATGTTGTGATATATAGGGGTATGGCTGTCTTTGGGGGGAAAACACTGTGTCACAGTACCATTTGGCTGTGGGTGAAGGGAAAGGCAAAAAGGGCTCTGGTTCTGATCTTATTTGGCCGTTTGACCTTAAGCACGTTCCGTAATCTCTCTGGGGCTTAGTTTTTCTCACCTGTGAAATGAGAGCCCCCAAATTTCTTGGATCTCTAAAAACTATGATTTTATAATATATCCATTTTAAAATTAAATCCTAAAAGCTGTTACTTGAATTACCAATTTTATATAAAATGTTTCAAAGCAAAATACTGATAGCTATTCTATAGATTGCTGATAATAATACCATTTGTGTAAGCTAAGCAAACGTGTTTGTGAGATTTCATCTACAGCCAGTTTTCAGCGTCTGATATAACTACTGGATTAATTAGGAGTGTTGTAGTTTGAAAACATGATACTGGATTTTGTCTTAAATAAAATTCCTTGGCTTTCAGCAGCACTGATGGTACATTTGAGGCTGGATTTTGTGTTCTTTTTAATGGGAAATAATAACCTATGGTTCTGTTAAGCTCTGAGGAACTGTGATTTTAGGTTTAGTGTATCTACCTTCTCAGAAGAGGCATTCTGTATGTCAGGGGCACAATTTGAGACCAAGGTCTCAAAGCAGAATGTTGGCTTTAGGAGGTGAAGTGTCCTAGTTTTTATTTGTTTAGTTGATTGTTTTTTCGGAGGAGTGGAATTGGTCCTGGGAAGATGTGGAAGGCTGGTGGGCTGTCTTGTTCATATTAAAATCTATCTCCTTCAAAGAAGTCATCTAACATCGGTGCTCAGGGTCTGTATTTTGGGAGATGGAGGAATGGGGGGTGGGGGAGGGAACTGACTTAAATTATGAGAGATGAAACATTTAAAATTATAAAATAGTAAAAAATCGGAAAAGATACAAGTACTATTCAGCCCAGCAAATCCTTTTATATAATCTGACACCACATGAAAATGAAGCTGAAAGTTGTGGAAGACATCACTCTGGCAGGTGCCTGAGGGCCGCTGAAGATTCAGAGCTGAATTTATCCGTGGAGTGGAGCCTCCTGAGGGCTGAGCACCTTTACTGACTCTTGTGTGAAAGGGAAGCTTGAAGGCCTGTGACCAGTCATTGTAGGGAGAGGTGAGGATGGACAAGCTCGGCTGTTTGTTTCTCAGAATCCCTTTTGCTGTCCTACATTGTACAATTCTAAATCTGGATTCTTACCTTTGGATTGACTCACGAATAAATTTGAACTGAGTTGATTTATCTTCAATTAGAGATCCAAGTATTATCTTACACATAGAGTAATGAATAACAAATGCAATTTATATCTTTATTCATTCAAATAACTATTTTTTGTGTTTTTACCAGGTGCTTAGAACTATTGTAGGCACAGAGGATACAACAGTGAATAAAACACAGTTGTTGCTCTTATGGGAAGAAGTAGAAAAACAAATATGTTCTATATTTTAGGCGACAATAAACACAGGCAGATAATATGAAGGTGGCATTCATAAAGACACAGAGCATGGGTGGGTCAGGGGGCTGTTTTTATACTGGGGTGAGGAACGACTTCTTTGAGGAAATACCATTTGAAGAGGAGAGGGAGGAGGAGTGGGGTGGGGAATGAAGAGCTCCGGGCGGCCGGAACCACAGGTGCAAGAGCCCTGTGTGTTTGAGATGTGTCGCTTGTATCAAAGAACGGCCTTATGGCCAGTTTGCCTGAAATGGAATGAGTGAGGGGAAAATGTTAGGAAATGAGGTAGGAGAAATACGTGGGGCCCAGATCATGTAGATCTCATAAGTCATGTAAACACTTAGGCTTTTTTCCTAAATTTCTTCCAAAGTCATTGGAAAGTAAGGTAGGATATAATCTGTTTTACAGTTGTTGTTTTTAAATTGGAAATAATCCCAAACTTTCTGAAAAGTTACAAGTATTTGAATCATTTCAAAGTTAGGAAATTACTGATGATATACCACTACTGTCTAATCTTTAGACCCCGTTGAAATTTCATCAATTGTCCCACAATGTCTTTTACAGTAAGATCTATCATGTATTTTATGTGCATCTCATTTCTCTAGGCTCTTACACACTGGATTGGTTCCTCAGCTTTCCTAGATTTTTATGACCTTGACACTTTTGAAAATTACAGGCCAGTTATGTTGTAGAACATCCCTCAATGTGGGTTCGTCCAGTGTTTCCCTATGACTAGATTCAGGCTTTGCATCTTTGGCAGAAATGTCACAGAAGCAATGTGAGGTTCTTGTTGCCTTCTGTTAAATTTGTCCCATTACACTTCTGTCACTTTATCAGTCTGCGGGTTTCTCCACTCTGAAGTTACTTATTTTCTCTTTGCAATTAATTAGCGTTTTTGTGGGGAGATACTTTGAGGTTATATATCTCATTGCTCATCAAACTTTCAATTTATTCATTTAGTTATATCAGTACGAACTCTTATTTTAGTCAGTGGGTTATAGTAAGTTACCATACTGGTTCTTTTATTGATCACGTTGAACTCACTTGGACTAGTGGGAACCCATTCAACCCATTTCGCTGCATTTGGAGTCCTTTGGAAATGTCTCCATCATTCTTAGAGCACCTTTTTGCTTTCTGACAAAAGATGTTGCAGGTTCATCTTATATTTTCTCTGCCCCACCCATGGAAACAGCCATTTCTGTGAGGAGCCCTGTGTTTGTTTGGTTTTCTTCCTGCTGTTTTCTAGTGGAGAATGGTATTTAAAAACTAAGATCTGAGTGTACGCAATTGCTCATTGTAATGGGGGGTCACTGCTCCCAGGCCCTCTCAGTGGACAAGCCAGGGAATATATGTAATAACCGTGTGTGTGTCCATTTCTATTATGTCTTTTTCTGTATGTATATTGAAAACTATAGTTTCATGGCAATGCCACTCATTCCAGTCCAACACTGGTTACATTCTAGTTTTCTCCCTTTCCATATTTGTATTATTTTTTCCTTAATATAGTTACTTATTTGATCAATTCCACTGTATGTAACTAAGTTCCCATGGCTGCCTCCCTGCCTTCCTCGCTGGACTTCCTCCTTACCCCACTTTGCCTCCGACACCCTGCACCTGTCAGCATCCTCACTGTGTGGACACCCTCGTCTCCCCGGAAGGCCCTGACACCTTACTGGGCTGCTGCAGCACCCCTCCTCCCCAGCTCCCCACCCAACGCCAAGCACACAGGCCTGGCTTGCTGGGCCCCACCTCGTGGTTTTTGGACTCCGATATTTTCAAAGCATCTTTGTGGTTGCTGTGAATAGAGGAAGGGAGCTAAGTGGAAGTAGGCTAATGACTTGTGAGACTAGATTTAAAAAAACTGGCTTCCCTCTTGCATGTTCTCTTTCATTCACTCTCAGATTGCCTGCTCTGAGGAAGCCAGCTGCCATGTTACGAGGTGGCCTTGTGAGAGGCCCACGTGAGTGAGATTGAAAGCAAATCTGAGGTCTGTCTACAGCCTTGTGAGTGAGTTTGGCAGTGGGCCCTTCCCAAGGCAAACCTTGAAATGACTGCAGCCCCAGATGATACCTTGATTGTAACCTTGTGAGACACCCTAAGCCGGTGGCATCCAGCTAAGCTGCACTCAAATTCCTTACCCACAGAAATTGTGAGACAATGTTTACTGTTTTAAACTAAATTGGGGATAATCTGTTACACAGTAATAGTAACAGATAATGATACAATCCCAAATCTCACAACCTGCATCACTAACACCTTATCTCCGGCCTAGACAACTACACAAATAGTCCTCCGTGGTCGTGGAGGCCGTGGTAGAGGCTGCCTACCACAGGGGTGCCTTCTGAGTAAGATGGAGGGAACAGGATCTGCTGACAGATCGGGCTTTGAGAGAAAAAGGAGTCAAGGATGACGTCAAGAGTTTTGGCCTGAACTACTTAGTGGTATGTTTACTGAGATGAGGAAGACAGGGTAGGATGGGGACGGGGGCGGGAAGCGGAATTGGAAATCAGGAGTGCTTCTTTGTTCACCTGAAGGTCAGGGTAGAGGCTGGTGCTGGAGAGAGGGCGTCAGTGTGATTTCACCTGGTGTAGGGTACAGCTGAACTTCATAAATTATGGTAAAGCGTTACAAGACTCTGACCTTCAGTTAAATACTCTGTTACCCCGGAAATCACATTAGATTGTACCAACCATATTGCTCAATTCAATTGCTCCTTGATTGGTCAATTGCATTTGGACTGAGAGGAATTAGAACTGCCTGCTGAGTTAGCTATGTGTGGGCTTCCCTGGGTTGCTGCTCCTTCCTAGAACTGGCGTGTGCCTGTGGGGGAGGGAATCCTGAAGCTGTGCCTCAGGAGCTGTTACTAGAGATGTGAGCTCCTGTGCGGCATGAAGCTTCTAAGTTGGGCAGCTCCTGCACTGCCTGAGGTCGCGCCCGTCTCCCTGGAGCCTGTGCTGTGTCATTTAAGGAGTCCAAGAAAATCACTCCTGGATGGCTGGGTGAGCTGTCATCTGCATGAACTGCTGCAAAGACTCCGGTGAGAGGGACACCTGCTGCTGCCCAGCTGGCGAGCGGTGGTTCCCGTCCTCGGCCCTTCTGAGTCACCTGATGCCAAGGGTGGGATAGTCTGTGAGTCTGCTCAGTAGCTGCACAATCTCACCTAGAGAAGGAGTTCCTCCAGAAGCATCAGTGTTTAGGGTAGAATCAGGGAATATCTTTAATGAACTTCTGTGATTCACTCAGTGTTCCCTAATCTTGTGGGAACCTTAGAAATCCTGTGGGAAATGAGTTCATTTGATCTGTCTTGTATATAGGCCTTCATTTCTTTGAATCTGTCAGCAGCCATAAGGCTGCTAGGTCTACCAATAGATGAACAAAAGATGTGCATGGAGGTACAGAAGTCTGGGCCGGGCAGTGGAGCTACACATACCTTGAAAATAAAAAACTTATTGCCTAGAACCTAACACAGCACTCAGCTTACAAAAGGGTATCATTCAGCAAATATTTATTGAGCATCACACTGCATGTGAGGCACCAATGTGTATCCACATTCATAGTAGTGAGCAAACTATGGTGTCTGCTCCCTTGGAGTTATCGTCACTTAATGACTACTAGCTGGTAGACTAATACTGTGCTATAACTGTCAGTTTTCTTTGTTACAGCACCTTCATTTTCTTATCTAAGTTTTATAGTACTTAATGGGATCAGTGATGAGATTTTTAATTCCCTCAGGAATTTATATTAGTTTAACTTGATTGAATAGAATACTCAGGAGTATTTCAGTTTGTTGCAAATACCTGCTAAATACCACTTTTGATTGCCCTTAATCTTACCTTTAAGTTACCTAATTGGCCCCATCTATACAGTAACACACAAAAGTCTTTATTTTCATTTTTATTGTAGTAACCCAAATAAGTAATAAATGTCTACATGAAATTTGACCAAGTAAAATATTGTTGGTAAAAAGGTAGAAAGTTTGGGCTATTTTATGCATAATAGTATAAAATTATTGTTTTTGATTACATCCGGAGAAACAAAGATGCCTTTTTGTGGTTTGAAGTATTGGAACTCTGAAATCCTTTGAACCAAGTTTTAAAAAATCATGGCTTGGCTAGATTTTTCTCTGTGTATTTACTTTTTTCCCCACTGGGTGGCACCTTCTGTTCATTTCTAGGTAAGATAACTTGTCTTCTTCCTCCATGTAGTACATCAGTCTCTCCTCCTTATATATTGATTTTTCTTTTTACAATTAATGATTAAATTACTCAAGTAACAAATACATTCTTTGTAAAATAGTAGTGTATGTTAAAAGGTTTCCTTTTTTAACACAAAATAACTTTGTCCTCGAAGATTTTTCCAGTGCCATGGTGAAGTTAACAGATATTTTTGCTCTTGTAATGTTAATTTATTTATACCCTTAGCATTATTGTGGCAAGCTTTTTTTCAATTGGCATAAGTTCTAGAAGCTTTTGTAGAGAAACAAGGTGGCAGGTGGGGGTATTACTCAGAAATGATAGAGAGGAATCAAGGATAATTCATAGGTTTGGATAATTATCTGGTGGTATCGTTCGTTCAGATGGGAAGACTGGGAGAAGGGTACGTTGCGGGGTGTGAAGGATTGGAATCAAGCCTCTTTTTTGGATGTAGTGAGTTTGAGATACCTGTCGAAAATCCAAGTGAATAGATACGTTAAGTAAACAACGATATATGAATGTGGAGCTCAGGATAGAGGACAGCAAAGAAGAGTGAGAAGTCGCTAACAAGGTAAAAGGAAAGGCAAGAGAGAGTAGCATTTCAACATGGGAAGGCTAGCTGTAACTGTTGCCACGAGGTTGAATAAGATAAGGACAGAGCAGTCTCCTGTTGATTTGGCAAGATGAACGTCATTAAATCTAAGTGGAATCTGTTCTTGACAAAAATGAAAGGATCAGAGAAGTTTAGAGAATCTGGCAGGGGTCAAGGATAATCTACGTAGCCCCTTAAGAGACAACCACTGTCAACATTTGGCATATTTCCTTTCACATAATTTTTTATGTAGTTGTTTGTGTACATAATCATACTCAGTTTTTCTGTTTTATTATGGGACAGGTGGTGTTTTAATAGTCTGTTTTATTATTGTACTTACTACCATTCTAATGTTTGAGACTTTACTGCCTGGTAATGTCAGCCTTCCTGATTGTTGTGAGTTTACAAAATAATTTTCTTAGACTTTCAGCTGATCCTTAGAGTTATAATTGCCAAACCCTACTGGGATTTTGATTCGAATTGCATTTCATTAAAAATTATAGTTACTGAGCTAACAAAGTTTGAGTTGGCTATCTTGTAATGAACTATCTTTGTTTTTTAAATTTGTTAAATCCTATCCTGGGGTTAGATTGGCTCTCAGGATTTGGGCAGATACTTAGCTACTGTCATAATCCTAACCCTGTTTTCATCTGTTGATTGTAATTTTAATTTCTGACCAAGGGTTATCTTCAGCAATTGAGAAGCTGTGTTCAAGCCTCAGCTCTGTAATATCTGTGCTATGGGACCTTGTGAAAGTCATTTTAATTCTGTTTTCTCAGTTTTTAAATATGGACTATTAAATAAGTGACTAAGTGATATGTGTGAGAATATTTCATAAACTAAAGTGGAATAGAGTCATAATAGTTTTAGTATGATGAATATTTTTACTTAAAAAAAAAATCAGGACTCTTTCTTTAGTCTTTCTTTTTTTTTATAGAAGGCGTCGCATATTTATCACTGAACCAACCTACTAGTGCAGAAACACATTAAGAGAAAACTCATTTTTCCCATAATTTCCCAGTAAAACACACCCAACTTGCAGTGCCATGGTTAAGATCCAAGCAACCCCGACACAGCATAAGTATGTGGTGCCATCCCTTTGCGATTTCTTATGGACCCAGCTTCGTTCTACTCCAGTTCTCTTCTTGGAGTTGTACCTGATTTTATTAGTGGTTTTCATTTGAATCCATTGGGGAATGGGCCGATCCTGCTTTTGTTTCTTGGCCAGGAACCACTCCATCCTGAAAGTCTTGTGAGAGGACATGGCGAGGAAGAGTCAACCGCACGCCCTACAATGGCAGCAAAAAAGAGAGCTTACATTTATTTTTTGAAAAACTGAAAAATCTGCGGTATCTCTAGGCTAGTGATGTTAAGTGAAAACATCTGAAACATGAACATTATGGCCAGAAACCAGCCTTGATTCCCAAAATTAATAATGTATATTATCCAAGGAGAAGAAAGATTCGAAACTGCCTGTGTTTTTGTTGTTCATTGTTATTTGGTAATGTTTTATTTCTGAGAATTTTCTGAAAGGCAAAATTAAACTTTTTTATCCTTGTTATTAATACCAATCTTAAAGACAGTTTTCATTTGCAATGATTTTTTAAAATCTTTATATGGTATATATTTTATTTTTCTTAAATTTCCTGTTAGGCTGTTTTATTCTTTCATCACAAATAAATCCCTTCATTTTGCACTTAAAGTGAAGTAGTATATTTTCAAAGAGGGGAAAAGTTTTCCTTCTCTGTTCCTTGATACACTTTTTCCTCTTATACAACTGAAAATAGTATCAACCACTTATGGGACTGCTTTCCATTTGAGTTGTGTTGTAATTTTGATTTCATGTTTTTGTTTCCAGTTATTTTGATACAACTTTCATATATTTGATTACTGAATTTTTCCCAAAATATCGTGTATTTTCTGTTAGGCACAGCTAGAGGAATGAGTCACAGGAGACCAAAACTGGTGTATTAGAATTTATTTGGCGTGTTTGAGCAGTGGGAGGTCAGGTTAGAAAAGACCATAACCTCCCCGAGCAGGAGGGGTATGGAGGTTTACAAGGGGAGGTAAACACGGCTGTTACTCTTCTATGCTTCAGAGCTTTTCGTTGCATTGTTCATCGCAACTGAGGGTTTCGAGGTGTGACCATGTCCTCTCGGTCCATATCCTGGTTCCCATGCCGTTGTCCAGGAGTGTTCAGGTCTGTTGATCCTGGGCTCCTGTGAGAAAAATACGAGCCAGCAGGTGCACTCAAGCCGGGAGCAAGACAAGATGGGTTCTGAGATAAGATGGTTTCTATTCAGCACATTCCAGGTGGTTTCTCCAGCCCTGGGGCGGTTTCTAGAAGCTCCTGGCCTAACATTTTCATTATGTTTCTCTTGTATTTATAACTTTCCGCCTTTCTGCCAGTCTTCTTATTTGTAGTCTCACTGGCTTTATCATCAAGTTTAAGTTATTTTATATTTTGCACTTTAAGATAATAACAGTGGTAATAAAATTGCAGTGGCACTAATGCCAGCTCTAACAGTTTTCTAGACACTGCTGTTAGTCCACTGACATCTTTCATTAATTGGAATAAAAATGAACCAGCTGAAAACCTGTTTCAAAATCTCGCTGGTACGGAAATCTAAAAAGTATGACTTATTTAACCTTTATTTAATAATAATTATAACAGAAGGGTTGTATTAGCCTAGCAGATAATAACGTTTTCTTGTTTCTTATAGTTCTTCCACTGCCACAATGAGAATAAATTGTTTACTTATCCCAAGTCTTGCTAGTAGCCTTACTGGTTAAACGTTGTCAGATTTTAGGTTAAAAAAAATCTTTTCATTTTCTTGAGCATTTTCTTTTTCTCTGTGAGATCTTCAGTTCCTCATTTAAGGAACTGAAAGAGACACAGAAAAGCTTTGAACCTTAGTTCTGTAAATATTTTAAACTTCAGGAGTATGACAACAATTCTTTGAATAAAATTTTTCTTTACTTAGGCTGACTCAACAAAGTAAAATATTTCTGCTGTGCCTTAAGTTTGCATAAAGCCCCTGGGTTTTTGTTTTCTTTTTTAAAGATTTTATTGGGGAAGGGGAACAGGACTTTATTGGGGAACAGTGTGTACTTCCAGGACTTTTTTTTCCAAGTCAAGTTGTTGTCCTTTTAGTCTTAGTTGTGGAGGGCGCAGCTCAGCTCCAGGTCCAGTTGCCCTTGCTAGTTGCAGGGGGCACAGCCCACCATCCCTTGCGGGAGTTGAGGAGTTGAACCGGCAACCTTGTGGTTGAGAGGACGCGCTCCAACCAACTGAACCATCCGGTAGCTCAGCGGCAGCTCAGCTCAAGATGCCAAGTTCAATCTTAGTTGCAGGGGGCGCTGCCCCCCATCCATTCCAGGATTCCAGGAATCAAACTGGCAACCTTGTGGTTGAGAGCCCACTGGCCCATGTGGGAATCGAACCGGCAGCCTTCGGAGTTAGGAGCTCAGAGCTCTAACCGCCTGAGCCACCGGCCGGCCCAAGCCCCTGGGTTTTGACAGCCTGTCCGTCCTTTGAGTGGCCAGTGGAGCCTGTCTCGCCAGCAACATCTGACGGCTTCAGAGCTCATGTTAGTCGTGGTGGTTTGGGTCCAGGTCACTTTCACTAATCCCCTGTTTTCTTTGGAGGACGTAACAGAGACATCGGCCCAGTGTGTACAGACTTCTTCATTCTTCAGTGTTAGCTGATCATGATACAATAATCTGTAGCCACAAATATAACAACAGCAATAGTATTTTATCTCTGTACTTAATGATTTTAGTCACCTAGCTATATCTATAAATTACTGCTGGCGAATTTTTTTTTTTTTTTAATAAATTTCATAGGGGAATGTTGGGAAACAGTGTTTTTTCCCAGGGTCCATCAGCTCCAAGTCAAGTCGTTGTCCTTCAATCTAGTTGTGGAGGACGCAGCTCAGCTCCAAGTCCAGTCGCTGTTTTCAATCTTAGTTGCAGGGAGCGCAGCCCACCATCCCATGCCGGAATTGAACCTGCAATCTTGTTGAGAGCTCGGCTCTAACCAACTGAGCCTCCGGAAGCTGCTGGCGAATATTCTTGTACTTACATAGCATCATAATTTTTCTTACTAACTTTAGTCTTAATTTTACTGAAACCTCATCCACTTGCCCTTTTCTGTGTAGCTGGGCAATCTTTTTTCTTTCTTGGAGCTGCAGTTCTATGCCCGTCCCCTTATTCCCTTTTTCTCAGTGTAATCTCTGTCGTGTGAGCTCCGAGCCGTCAGGGATCCCGAGTGAATTCTCTCTCCTCTTCCTTTCCCATATAAGCTCATCTTGGCTTCCTGCTCACTTCTACCCTTTGTCCCTTGGATATTGATTCTTCCTGTCTCTCATTAGAGAGACATTCCTCTGTGTACCTCAAGGAAGCACCAGCTTTGTTCTTTAGGCCAGATTTCTGGCACCTCCCTTTCAAAGGCAGATATCCTTTGAAATTAAACGTTTAAACACTTAAAACTGATAGACTTGTGAACTTTGGGCTGTGATTTAAAAATTTTAATATAACAAATTGTATGTTCTCCAGTGTTACAGACTTGAATTTAAGATGCATGCAGAATGCAGAGACCCTCTTCTTCAGCATTGGGTTTCAGACTATAGCTTCATGAACCAGAGCAACCTGAGCACACGGAAACTCCAGAATCAGCTTCTAGCATCTCATAGAAATACTGTATTTCATCGATTTTGAAACATTTTTATTTCTAAAATTAAGATACATATTTTAATCAATAGTGTCATAATTTAGTTGGCAGCATTTTCTTTCTGAGACATACATAAAATAATGGTGCATCTAAAAATTGACCGTGTCCTAAATTTGATGAAATACAGTAATGATAATAGCGGTAACTAACATCTGTTGAGTACCTACTATGCATGGAAACTTTTCTAGGTGTTTTATCATTGAATCCTTATACCATCCTTAAGAAGTAAGGATGTTCAGATGAAAAAACGAAGGCATAGAAAAGTTGAGCTAGTAAGTGATGGAGCTAAGATTTGAGTTCAATGAACAAAATAGCTGCAGAGCTGCCCTCTTAACCCTCCTGCCACTGTGCTACCGTCTCTTCATAACTGTCTTTTTTCCCCTCTTTAAGGCATCGTTGGCTTCACTGTATGACTGATGATCCTCCAACAACAAAACCGCCTACTGCTCGTAAATTCATTTGGACAAACCATAAATTCAATGTGAGTGGCACTCCAGAACAATATGTACCTTATTCCACCACTAGAAAGAAGATTCAAGAGTGGGTCCCACCTTCAACACCTTACAAGTAAAGAAAATGGAAAATAATTTAAACATGTAAAATACGGGGCTTTTCATGTAATTGCACTTTTACTGCTTACTGTTAACTTGATTAAAATTGTTTAAGTGATGTCTTTTGTGTCTTTTTGCCCTTTGTCATTTATCAATTGCAAAATAGAACCTTACAAACAAGGGTAACTGAAGTAGACTTCTGTTGGGGTGGCTGCCTGGTTCCTGGGTCCTCCTTGCCCCATCTTTATGACCCTGCCTCACTACCATAGCTGATGGATAGGGGAAGACCTACAGCTGAGCTGAGCCCAGCAGATTTTCTCGTGGGAATTTGAGATAGAAGTTAAGAGTCATCAGAGCTGGATGGCTTTTATGTTAGTTCTCTCTAAGGAGAAGGTTATCAGAGATTTCCTGTTTCCTGAGCTTTGATTCTTTCATAGTTTATTTGGATCTGTGAACTGTCCCAGGATCCATCCAATGTATTCTTATTTCTTTAAGTTAACTAGGGTCACTGATTTGTTGTTACTGTTGTTGCAACAACAGTACTTTAATATTCAGATTGGTCCCAGAGAATGGGTTGTAGGCAAAAGACGTGCAGGGAAATGAGGGATTTTTGGAATTGGTTGTGTTTGGGTAGGATGAAAGGCAGCGCCACATCCCTCTGTATTCTGGATAGAAAGCTAACAGCTTCAGTAATCAAACAGCTTATCAGGTTGCCAGGATCTATAACCCCCCTGAGGGTAAGTTCCTTGGATACTGGTTAGTAGCCACCGTAGAACAATATGAGGGTGATGGGAGCAAAATGTGAGGATTGTGCAGGATAGTTGCTTCCAGGGCACTGGACAACTAAGGGAGAGAGTGAACCTCTTTTCCCAAACCTCAAGTCATGGAGGGAAACTGGGCAATTATATGACCTAGCTACCTAACCTCAGGTTTCCTACATGAAAGGTAAGGGATAGAGTGGGATCCTGGTTGTTGGTGAGGGATATCTGGAAGGAGACAGAATGTCCTTGATTGCACATTAGTCACCCAGGGCGATTTTTAATCTCTAGAGGCCCCCGTTATTAAACCAGCATCTCTGAGGGTTCTACCCCCCCCCCCCACCCACCACCACCACCTGATGACCAGTGCTGCTAAGGCTGGGAACTACTGAGCTAAAGAAAACACCAAACTAGTTCTTCTGAAACTTGCTTAATCATAAAAAACTAAAGTTTTCTCACAGCCTCATCGCTGAGTATCCCTTACTCAGCTGGATCAGGTTGAATTTGGTGCCCTCTGGAGATACTGTATTCAATGTGCTATTTGGGCAACTGTCTGTAGTTTGCTGATTGACCGCTGCAGGGCAGGGCCTGCGAGAGACAGATTTTACATGCTCTACCCCCCTGCCAGTTCACTGCATTTTCTGTCAGGCCTAAAACATTGCTTTCTAAGGTCCTTAGGAATAGGCTGGCAAGGGAAGCTAGTGAGCAACTACAAGTTCGGTCCTGGCTTGCTGTTCTTTCTGGATCAGGTATGTTGGACGTTCACCTGGTAGGAGAAAAATGGGTGTGGTCTTTAGGGGAAGGGAACAGGTGGAAAGAAGTGGTAACTAGGAAATGTCTGATCTGCGCAATCTCCGACTGGTAAGTAACCTTCGGGTCTCCGGTAACGAAAGCAACAGGCTACCTTAGGTTTTAACCCGATTTTTTTTTTTTTTTATGCCAACTTTATAGGTCTAGGAACAGACACTTGAATCAGGCTGGAAGATCACGGCTTCTATCTTAATTCCTAGACCTGAGGTGGTTCTCAGGCTAAGAATGCTTGATTTAAGGGCCGTGCTATCATAATAGAAAAGTATATTATGAACCTTCCACCCAACTACCTCTTTAGGTGATGTGTACTTGGAAAAGAGAAATACCCAAAGTTTTTAGGGATCAGTGGATACTTGTTCCCAGTTAGCACCAACTTTGGGGGGACTGAGAACCCTATGGCCCGTGGAACGAGTAGAGGCTGTGGGAAGAAGATCGAACCCCATTTGCTGTAAGGCCAGTGGCTCACTGAACTCGCCCCTGGTCCCCTCCATGGTTTACTTGCTCAGTTCCTGCATGTAGATAGGATGCACATCCCTTGCGGAAGCTCGACGTTGGCTCCCTGCCCTGAGGAGTGAGGATTTCCGTGGTAGGAGGGCCAAGGGGGAGCCGCTGAAGCATTCTCCCTACCAAAATAATTACAAAGGTTAACACAACCTTTGAAGGGCAGAGAGATACAGATGTGGTGATCTGTCAGCCCCAAAGGCACAGTGTACTTCCGTTTGACCAGTGAGAAAGATTCATGGGTCTTGGAGAATGACTGGACTCTCCATTAAAACATAATCTTGACTGATACAAATTTGAGTTGCTGTTCCTGAAACGGTCTCTTTATTAGAGCAACTTCGCGCAGCCTCTGGCATTTGACATGTAACTATTGGTCTAACCACTGCTTTTTTTCACCCATTTCAGTTTGCAGAGTCCACTCGCAGTTTGCTTTTACCTGGCAGGAACAGAAATAGCTTTGTAAATCTGTCCCACAAGTATCAACTCTAGCCATTTGCTACATCAGGACAGTCAATGCCTCACCAAACCATAGGATGTCGCATTAGCCCACTATGTTGACACAGGGCAGGAAATACTAGAAACACGAATGCCTTGGTAAGAAATGTACACCAAAGGATGGAATCTGAATCAGCAATATAGGCACTTGACTGCTTCATGTCCCCAGGGAGTCGATGGTCTAGCACATGTTGACACAGCCCCTCCAGTATTAAGGACAAATCGCTCCACCTCGCCTGCTGTACAACTGAGAAAGGCACAGTACCTTGTAGTGCCCTGGATTTGCGAACATACAGCCCATAAGTGTTTTGCACTGGTTTACTTACCAGGTAACCTGAAATGCTGGCAGTGCAAAAACAGTCTTTGTAGGAGGCCCAGGCTGCCATCCAAGAAGCTCTGCTACTCAAAATATCCAGAAGGCCGAGGTACTTCCTGAAGTCAGAAACAAGTCTCCAGAAGAATCACAGTGGAAGCCCACAGGAGTTTGGAGCAAGGCCATGACTCCCGTTAGGAAGGTGACTCTTTTCCTTTAAAGAAGCAGCTCTGATTTGCTACTGTATGTTGGAGACCATGGGACACCAGGTGCTATCTAATCTACCTACTCATCAAGTCAACTATTTCCGGTAACGCCATCACCTGGTAGACGGGACCAGAACCGGCCACAATGGCACATTCAGTGTGTGTGAGCAGATTTCTTCCCATTCTGTGCCTTTACTCTCGTCCCACTCCTTCCCTTTACCAGTCTGTCCCTTTGCCCTCGTGGAGAGTTGTTGGCCAATTAACTGACATTGAAAAAAGTCAAGCTTGGTTTACAGATACGGAACAATATGCACTACCAGCTGGAAGTGTGCTACTGCATGTCACAGCCCCTATCAGCAGTTGTCTTAAAGGACAGCAGAGGGCAGGATTTCAGCAGGAATCAGGAGGCAGGATTTCAAACAATGCCTTTTATCCTGAATTTTGGCTGAAAGAAAATATGAGCTCTATAACCAATCACTGGCTAGATGGTCAGAGACTTGAAAAGAGCAACATTGAAAACTAGTGTGAAGGTTTTGGGAAGGGTTTTGCAAATGAACCTTGAGGATTGGACCTAGAATCCAGTGGAAATTAAAGCAGCCAGGTGCTCACAGGTCATCTCCTGAGCACACATCCTAGTCTCGGCTGGCTTCTGGGAGAATGCAATATAAATAAAACACATCTAAGGCTAGGAGCAAGTTCATTTCATTGGACTGCTTCCATCTGGGGGAGGCTTGATTTGTTTTCATGGAAATGGAATGTTGTTCTGAATTTGGATCTGCTTTCCTTGCCTATCATACCTTGGCCAACACCCACATTCATGGCTTAGAATGCCTCTGCTGTGTCATACATAAGATAGTGCTCCTGGCCAAGAAACCCACTTCACAGAAAAGAAAAGAGGCAATGAACTAGTGTCTGCGGGAGTCCCTGCTTGTGTTCATAACATGCCCCCGTCTACCTCTCAGACATCATCTTTCTTATTTTATAACACACCATCCATATATTGCTTTGTGTGCGCACCACCCAAAGTCTAGTCTCCTTCCATCTCCATATATTTGACCCCCTTTACCCTCTTCATCCTCCCACCATCTCCCTTTTCCTTTTGGTAACCACCATACTGTTGTCTGTGTCTAGAAGTCTGTTTTGTTTGTTCATTTCTTGCTTTCTGTTTTATTTCCCACCTATGTGTGAATTCATGTGATTCTTGTCCTTTTCTGTATGGCTTATTTCAAGTAGTGTGATATCCCAAAATCCATCCATAGTTCATCATTTTTTATTGGCTGAGTAGTACTCCATTGTATAATCTGTATTCCATATATTCTATATCCAATCATCACTCAAAGGATACTACGTTGTTTCCCTATCTTGGCTATTGTGAGTAATGCTGCAGTGAACATGGGGGTGCACACAAGGTCAGATAATTAAATTTGCAAACTCATCCTAGAAAAAGTGCTACATACCTCATTGCTGAATATCACTATGGTCACCTTCGAAGTACTTCCCTTGGGAAGCTATGCACTGATGCCAGCACGTAGTCCACCCTTCAAAGCAATTTGGAACTCTTTTTCTGGAATGGCCATCAGAGCTGTCATCGTATTACCCTTGATGTCCTGAATGTCATCAAAATGTCTTCCTTTCAATATTTCCTTTATCTTCAGGTAAAGAAAGAAGTCATTGGGGCCAGATCAGGTGAGTAGGGAGGGTGTTCCAATACAGTTATTTGTTTCCTGGCTAAAAACTCCCTCACAGACAGTGCCGTGTGAGCTGGTACATTGTTGTGATGCAAGAGCCATCAATTGTTGGCGAAAAATTCAGGTAGTCTAACTTTTTCACACAGCCTTTTCAGCACTTCCAAATAGTAAACTTGGTTAACTGTTTGTCCAGTTGGTACAAATTCATAATGAATAATCTCTTTGATATCAAAAAAGGTTAGCAACATCGTTGCAACAAGTTCATGAACTTAATTGTCAGAACTTGTATATCTTTACAAGTAAGTGTTTTCAAATTTTGAGGGTAGATACCCAGAAGGATTGCTGGGTCGTATGGTAATTCTATTCTTAATTTTTTTTTGTGGGGGGGGATATTGGGGAACAGTGTGTTTTTCCAGGATGGCAAGTCATTTTTCAATCTAGCTGTGGGGGCGCAGCTCAACTCCAAGTCAAGTCGTTTCCAAGCTAGTTGTAGAGGGTGCAGCTCACTGGCCCATGTGGGACTCGAACTGGCGACCTTGGTGTTATGAGCACCACACTCCAACCACTGAGCCAACCTGCCGCCTCTGTTCTTAATTTTTTAAGAAACCTCCAGACCGTTTTCCATAGTGGCTGTAGCAATGTACATTCCCACCAGCAGTATATGAGGGTTCTTTTTCTCCACAGCCTTTCCAACACTTGTTATTTCTTGTCTTACTGATAATAGCCATTCTGACAGGAGTGAGGTGGTATCTCAGTGTGGTTTTGATTTGCATTTCTTTAAACAGCCAGGTTCATTCTTGTCTTGGGGCCTTTGCACTTGCTGTTCCTTCTGCCTGGAATAGTAAGATCTTTGTGTTGCCCACTCTTTTGTATCATTGATGCTTCACCTTACTAATATTACTTCCTTAGCGAGATCTTCTGTGTCCATCTAATCTAAAGCAGCTCCCTTGAAACTTCCTATTTTAAAATTTTATTTATATAAATTTGCTTGTTTTATTTTCTTCATAGTATTCAGTATTCCTTTTTGAGAAAAGGCATGAACAAAATTATTCCAGTAAATAATCTGTGTGTTCAGCATTTACTGAACACTTAACTATCCACCTGAAGTAAAATAGTACTGATCAGATTGAATGATTTTGCTAGAGGTGAGCTAATGATTCATCAGCAGACCTGAAGAGCAAATTCTAAAATTTCAGGAAGTAAAGGCCCTTACGGGGAATAACATTAAAGCATGCAAATAGTTATAAATAGAAAACTGAAAATGTTTCATTGAGCAATTTTTGTAGGAGAAAGAAAAAAGTACACTAATTGCCATGATGTCATGCTGTGTTTCCACAAAGATTAGTGGTCATTTCAAGGGTTTATAATCACGTGTGCGATCAGCTTGCAAAGGCCTCTAGGTTCGCATCCCTGCTTTAAATCATGTTTCTACTTATGGAGACATCCTGTTTATAACATTCTCCTCAGATAAAAGTTAATTCATACACTGCTGCCAAGTGTCCATGGGCATGAAATGCAGTTGCTTCATGAGTAATCAAGTCACATTTGTCAGTTCTAACTCTGGGAAGGTCAGGTATATTCCTAAGACTTATGGAAAGGATGGAATTACGGAAGTGGACAGGTAGTGGTAGATTGTTTAATAAATGCATTGGGACAGAACTGGTCTTAGAAAATTGTTTTTGTGCTGTTGTCTGGTATTGCCTTCTGGCTCAGAGCAAAGAGGATACCCGATGTGTTGCACATTTCACCTACGTGAATACAGTGTGAATGGTGTTCCCTGGAGCTGTGAAACACGTTAGTTCTGGGTTAGCCACCAGCATGTGTCAGAGAGAGAATCCAGTTACTGGGAAGCTGTTTGTGCTTGCCCACTTCCCTTTTCCTTTCTTTTGTCATAGAATCCTGACTTCTCTTGGGGGGGCCATCCTTTTCCTATTTTCAACCATATGGCCAGTGGATTTGCACCCACTCTGTAATTCTCAGAGCCTTGAATCACATTGGCTTTAGTGATTGGTTCAGGAATGAATAAGTGACCCAAGACAGGCCAATGAAACTGAAGTCTAGAACTTTATTTGGAACTACTGGAAAAACAGAATTCCTCATCTATAAGACGAAGCTTGGAGGACATATGACAGGTGTGGCTGGGAGGCAGCCTGAACGTGAAGTCAGTGCACTGGGAACTGGAAGCAAGAGAAGGAACAGGATGGAATCCTGGTCACAATGTTTAACACCTGGCCCCAGGTGTGCCTGAAGCTACGAGTCACTTAGACTTTTTGGTTACGTGAACTAATACATTTCCCTAAGAGTTTTTCTTTTTTTTTTTTTTTTTTCTGAACCTAGACTGCCAGAGGCTTCTTTCATTGCAACTGAATGTCCTCACTGATATAACATCCTTATGACTTTATTACTTCTCTGTAGCGATGAAATTTGTTACTGGTATGCACCATCTTTCTGACTAGATGTAACCTTGATTATGAATTTCTGATTCATAAGTATGGGCATATTATGAACCCATGGTGTTTGTTAGGATTGATTGGTATAAACTAATAAATAACTTTATTTAAAGAACTTGACCTTTGTATCGAAGTGGACGCATACATTCCATGCAGCCTCTGCATGTGCATTTGAGGATACATCCAGGTCTTTTAAACTCCTGCACGTAATGGCTCTCCTCCGTGATTCCAGTTACAGAGGTCTGCAGATTTGCATGTTTGGCTGCATGTGGCCTAGACTTGCAAACTTGAGCCACAGTAAATTGCTAAGAAACTGACAATCATTTTTATGTCACTAAATAAGACTAAGCATCAATCCCACAGTCTTAGATGATTTATGATATTTTTCTCAAAGCAATAGAAAGAGGATAAAAAATTATGTGCCAGGACACCTGCATCCTAATTTGAAATTCAAATATTAAGTTACCATGGAAAACTATTTTCATATGAATGAAAAACTATCCCTTTGCAGGTAGGATTAATAAATGTGTAGTGTTAAGAGTTTCCTGTAAGGCAACACAAATCAATAGAACCATTAACTCTAACTTGAGCTAGGTGGAAGAAAAAAATTACTCACGGAAGAAGCAGTTGGCCATATAAAAGCCAGCCACACAAAATATGCACATCTTACTAGTACCATCTAATCTAATAGAGTAATTTTTAACCACGTCTAAACGAGGTGCCATGCGGGGATGAAATTGCTATCAGAATCTGGGAAGCATCTATACTTGAAAAAAGTATATACAACATTAAAACATAATTTTGTGTTGGTAAAATGAATAAAACAACCCACCATATTATTTTTATAATAAAAACTACAAAAAACAAAACTCAGTAAAATTCTGTTAGGACATGTTAGTGAAAAAAAAAAAAGAATTGGGATCAACTGCTAACAGGTATGGGGTGTGTTTTTGGGTGATGGAAATGTTCTAGAATTAGGTAATGATGGTTGCACAACATGGTGACTGTACTGAAAACTACTAAGTTATATACTTAGAAATGGTTTAAAATGGTGAATTTCATGCCATGGGACTTAACTCAGTTCTAATGGGTTGACAGTAACCCTATGTCCTCAGCATAAAAGAAAGTGGTATTTACCCTGGTACAGAGCCTCTTAAAAACAAGTCTGTCTTCTGGGCAAGCGCCATCTGATTATTCCATCTTTGGCAATTGGGGTTAACATAGATTGAGTCTCTTTCTATAAATTCTATTACCTGAAGGTAACCAAGCTCCCAAGAATTACGCGCCCACACAAAAGCGGACAGCAAATAGGGAGGGCTGGAAGGCGGATCTGACCAGGATGTCCTGAGATTGGATGTAGGTACTTTGGGCTTGACATTCCCTCTGAGACCAAACTGTGACCTCATCTGGAGAGGCTGAAAGGATCTAGAAATCATGAGAAGAATTCCACATGGAGTGGAGGCGGGGGAGGTGACTGACCCTTTACTACAATTTGAGAATCTGGATTCTTGAGACCCCACTCCTGGGAGCAAGAGAACTCCATCTCCAGACCTAGAAGCACTAAAACGCCCCCTTGTCGCTCGGACTGAGACTAATATTACCCAGACCACTGTGTGCCTGGCCTTTTTGAATTGTGTAGTGATCACATGTTTCTTCCACACTTAGAAGGGATGTTCCTTACATGATAATAAAACCATCTTACATTTGCTTAGCACTTTTAAAACAAAGTAGTTTTTTTCATATATCTTGGTACATGACCTAAATTCATAAATATATCTTTATGCAGTGTGGACAATAATCGAGCTGGAAAAGTCACTGAACATAAAATACTCAACTAATGTTTTCCCTGATTTGGATGCCTAAGCAGAGAGTTAGGAAATAAAAGTTGCAGCTGTTATTGAGAAAGTAAAAAACAATTTAAATATCTCTAACCCGAAAAACAAATGAAGCTCTTGGTTCTCAATTTCAAAGTTAGAAAGTTTTCATGTTATGTAAGTCAATAGCATAGTGAGACGCATTGAGGAAGAAATATATGGACAGGAGAAAAAGAGAGACGGAGAAAATTAATCACAATGCATCTGTATCTCACCAGCTTGTCAATGGAGGCGGGAAAGGAGGAAAAGGGTACCATTACTCTCCAGGAAAGCCCTCCTTTGAACCTCCCAGCCCCTGTATATCTGGGTCATTTTTCTTTCTATGTTTGGCTTCTGAAAATGCACTGGATCCATTAATGAATTTATTCCTGGATTATATCGAGGAAGGGAGGGAGGGAGGGGAAAAGCCAAGCTCCGGATGTGAGCCTTGATTTGTGAATAGCCTCTCATCTTAATCCCTCTAAACAGGAAACCACAGCAGTCCGTCTGAGGTCTCTCTCAGATCTGGATCAATTTAAATTTAAACGTAATCTCTCCCTCTCCTCTAACCCTCAGCCTCTTCTGCTTCCATCTCTTAACACAGTAAATACATTCTCTCTCCCCGCACCCCACAAACACATCTGTTTTGTACGTGCGTTTTGCTTTGCTCCACCTTTGACGCTTCAATCGAACAGGAAAGGAAGGTCGTTTCCAGGGCTTCCTTCCCAAGGTGTTGCATTGAGGGCAAGTGAGAAGGAAGGGGAGGGAAGGGAAGAACAGCTGCTCCCCTCATTAAATGTTTTTTCACTACAGATCTATGAGGAGGAGAAGGCATCTGGGGAGAGGATTAGGTGAGAGAGGGCTTTATCCTTTTGCTGATTAATACTCTCCTACCAATTACTGCTTGACAAAAAACCCTGGCGATATTTATGTAACAGTAATACACCATAGAATTCTATGCTACATTTGTAACAGACCCAGCCTGCCAAGGACCTATGAATCAAGTTTTCCTCTTTAATAAGTTTTAAAGGTATGTTCGTTTAATTTACCTGTGCTGGCTTCTGGGTGGCTCTCCCTGGCCCAGTTTAAGAAATCCTGAGGCCTCTCCTCTGACTCCCAACACCTTCGTGTTTCCTTAGAATGATTCTGATCCGGGAGTTGTGGGGAGGTTGGACAAAACAAGTCCCCCCCAATCTGGGGGTGACAGCTTCCCTTGTGGAGGAGATGCTATGGTGGTTTTGTTCAATTTCCTTTTTTAATAGAGAGCAGATTCAGGGTGATGGGGGTAACTGGAAAGAACTGGTTTACCAGAGTGATAGAAAAGGGACTGGGGAAACAGTTGAGTGCACTTCTCTTCCTTAAGAAACCCAAGATCTCTCAGCTGTGCCTGGGCTTTGGCTGGTGGAGCCCTGCCAGAGTTCCTAGAGATGCTTCAGACATGTGGTCCCCTCAGCAAAGCCTCTCTTCGCCTTCAAAGGGAGCAGCAGAAGTAGCCTGAGTCCAGAGCGCTGCACTGACTGGGTAGTACCTTTCCTGGTTTGCTCCGTGTGTCAGTCCAGGCTACTGCTTGGAACCTTTCACTGCATTCCTGATGCGGTTCCCACGTCTGTAAACGCCCCCACCCCCACCCCAACGTGCAGTAGCAAAATCGCTGTTTGACAGGAAAGACTAGTGGCATAATTAGAACAGGATCTTGTTTTTGCCTCCTCCTGTCCTTTTAAATGTAATCCAACTGGGGAAGCTTTTCCTTGCTCTAGATGACAATTCAAAAGATTCCATGTTTTTTGGTTTATTCTTATAGAATAAGCAAAGCTACAGTAACTTTAGGTCTCAAACACTATCTCAATTTAGGAATTAAATTACATAGTTCAAAATATTAAATTGTTTCTAATCCACAAAGTTAGTTTCCAAGTTAATTTACAAAGTTAAGGCAGTTTGAGTAGTAATGGATAATGCAATAATATATAACCTGAATAAAGAGCCAAAACAGATTTAATTCACCACTTTCCCTATACGGCCATCCAAATGAGTGTTAAAATTTTCTGTTAGGTCCCATCTCCACAGCCAGTTTGAGTATTTAGCTCATCTCAGAAATCTTCCAATGATTTGAAAGAAGATTGCTGAGATGAAATCCCTGGGTTTCACCTCCCTCTTTGTTCCACAGGTGAATTCCTTTCTCTTAGTTTAATTTCTTTCAACACGTACATATTGAAATTCACAATATGGACATGGTCCCAATTTGGTGTTTAAAGGCAAATCAGAGATGAGTAAAGTATGATGAGTAAAGCTTGATTTCAAGCTCTCTGTCTTGCTCTGTTATCTATCATCTATCTATCTGCCTATCTACGTATCTATCTACCAGTCAATAGATATATAAATGGTATGATACTGTTTGTAGGTGGGATCAATAGGCAGAATAGATACATATGCACACATAAAGTTACATTCCAGTGGGAGTGGAGAGAGCGAAGAGGCTAAAAGGAGTGATGGAGAGATTTTTTTAAAAAGAAGCAAATTGCCACATTTGCTTTATAGAGACACAAGCAAAATATCTGAGGGTGGAAGACAGGGTGTATTGTTACATCTTGCTGGGGGAGATCATGAAACCTGACCTAGCGAGCTCTTCATGGTCTGGCGTTCCCTCCACCTCTTTAGCCCAATCTCCCCGAACTCTTCCCCCGCCCTCCGTGTCAACTACAGTAACTTTCAGGTCCTCACACCAGCCCTGTCCCTTCCTCCCTAGAGCCTTGGGACATACTCTTCCACCTGGAATTGTTTTTTCATCATCACCTCAGAAAGCTTCCCTACGTAGGTCCTACATAAGGCCAGGCTCTCCACTATTCTCACAGGACCCTGTGTTCTAGCTGATACCCCTTAAAATTGTAATTAAACAACCAGTGTAAAATTAGATGCTCAGTCAGTGTCTTTCACCTTCCCAGGGATGTAGCTCCACAGAGGAAATGCATCTGTCTTGGTCATCAATATATTCCCAGAACCTGTTAACAATGCCTTGCATATAGTAGGTACTTAATAGATATTTTTGAATGGATTGATACAGGTGACATTTAGGAGTTTTTCTCCTCCTCTTCTCCCTTTCCTCTCTCTTCCAGCCGAGCTCACCTTTCTTTCAATGCCTTACGCCTGATAATATTCTTTTCTTTTTGTTCTGCATCCCTCACAAGTCCTCCTGCAATCTGCTAGGACCAGTCTGTGCATTGAGAGAATACCTCCCATTTGTTCTTCTATGTATATCTCATTCTGGGGGACATAATCTAGGTGTTGCGAATAGTTCCTTCTAAGACATGGTTTAGGGTTTGTCTGAGAGGAGGCTGATGCTCAGTGTGGTCTTTGGACAGGAGCATGGGCAACACTGGGCAGCTGTTTGAAATGCAGTCTAAGCCCCACCCCGAGTCAGATTCCACCTTTGAACTAGATCCTCAGGTGACGCTCTAGAACAGCTTATCCCCTAGGATTAGATGGATGGAGAAGAAAGCAGGTTCAGTCCTACGATGCATCAGCTGTGTTGTCTCCCAAGAAGATAAGGAGATGGAGTTAAGCATGCAAGAGTTTTATTGGGAGGTAATAAAAGAGAGAGAAAAAAACCTGCAGAACTCATTAGGGGAAGCCTTCTGACCATGATGCTGGTCTGACCCCTGTGAAATAAAGAGGGGAAGAAGGGTTGGATAGGGAGAGTTTCAGCCTGCAGTATATTCCTTACAAAGACTTGGCAAATCCAGTGGGGAGATCCAGTGCAAAGATTGCACAGTAGCAGTGTCTGCTCTGGGCAGAAGTGGCCCAGTCCTTGTAACCCTGCAAGCTCAGTCATTGGCAGAGGGCTGCCCAGGACGACTGTGGCCTCTGCATGAAAGCAGAACCAGAGATGCTAATAGCTGTAGGCTGTCAGCTAACTGCACTCCTGGAAGCTAAAAGGTAAGTTCTTTTCTTTAAAGGAGTTCCTAGCAGTATATCTCCATGGCTGTCCCATGTAACATATGAAGATAATTTTGCAAGAAATCTATGAAAGCTAGTAAATGGATGGAAAGCAGATTTAAGAAAATACCACATTAAAGGAAGCCTGACTTATGTGCTTTTCCAGGACTGTTTATGTTACACTCATTCTTCAGGGAACAGTCTCCCCAAGGGCCCCTGGAAGACAAGGTCCAGAGAACATTTTCTCTTAGGGAGTGCAGGGAGAGTCCACGCAAACCAATATGGTATCCCTGTCTTTACAAGACGCATGAGTTAGTAAACGAGATACAGTGGTCCCGGGTCTCTGAGTTCACCCTGTGCAAGCTCAGTAAGCCCCAGGCTTCCCAGGTGCAGACCGCATCCTGATTGGCAAGCTCAGAGCCAGAGAAAGTGAAAACCCAGAGGAGATAGTGGGAATCGAAGAGGGGAGGGCAAGGCCCTGTGGTTAACCAGTGATGCCTCCACATACTGATTTTCACTCATGCACGTCTGCAAGGACAGCCAACTGCATGCACGAAGTCGCACACGAGAGCTTTGACCCATGCCAAATTCACATCCACCCTCATGTACACTTTAAAAAGCCATGTGCACATATAATTGTCCAACCCTGGCATGAGATTGTATGTCCACACCCTGCTATTTCAACAAATACTTGTGTACCTGGTACCAAGTTTCCAAAACATCCCCTGTGTGCAGATCACAGACAAGAGGCCGTAATATCCACATATATAAACACCAAACAACATACAGGAACAAAAGTAATCAAACATTCAAAAATTCAGTGATTTTATGGCCATTTAAAACCAGCAAAGATCTGGAGGCTGTTTCTGGACCTGCCAGACATGCCTTGAAAGATATTTCCCTTGGCTATAGACGCCCACTCAAACCCTGCAGGAGCAAGACAGGGCCATAGCCTGGTGTGCTAAACCAGGACTTAGCCACCCTGCCTCCTGTAGGAGGGAGCTAAAGCTCCATGTTGAGGGGAGAGAGTGCTTGTTTCTGGAAAGGAGGTTACACATTTCTGCAGAGGAGTAGAGTGGAGGGAGCAAGGGCCCAAGCTCTGCTTGCTTGGGTTTGAATTCCAGTTTCACCATGTTCTACCTGGATGGCCTAGGGCAAGTTGTCAGTCTTTCTGTCTCATTTTCCTCGTGTATAAAGTGAGAATAATAGTACTTACAAAATAGGTTGCTGTAGGAATATTTGTACAGTACTGAGAATGGGCCTGGTGCACCATAAAAGCAAAGTTAAGTATTGGCTGTTACTGTAGTCCCAGGAGTTCTCCAGCTCTGGAGATTCCACAGCCTCCCTGGCTCCCTCTCATACTACCCCACCCCACCGGCTACACAGCTCTCCAGGCAGTTGCTAGCTCCCTGCACCAGGCTGAAACAGCTCTCGTCACCATCTCTTTATCCCTCCTCCCCTTGCCTGGTAAGGTTTTTGCAAATGGATTTGTGGAGAGGGCAGAGGGATTATGTGTCTGCGCGTTTGCAAGGATATGAGACCAGGCAGCGACTGTCCAGACTCCTGCAGCGCTGGGTCTGTCTTGCTGACCACGGCTGTCTGGACTGGGAATGAGGGCTTTTCTCAGGGTAAGGGCAGGGGCGCTGCACGGTTTCAGCCGGATACCTTTCGGCTGGTTTGTAGGAAGGTGAGGAGAGAGATGCTTCTCCATTGGTCTGGAGATCTATCTCTATCTCTGTCTGTCTGTCTGTCTGTCTGTCTGTCTATCTATCTAATCTATCTATCATCTATCTTTCACAGCCCATAGCTCCGCCACTCCCCTTCCCGTGTGTAATTCTTCCCAAAGAATAGCGAACCATCATTCCTCCGCGGGAGAAATATAAAAAGAACTGTTGTCTCTTCTCTCTTTGACTCAGCTCAAAGCCTCATCCGTTCAAAGCAAGACAATTCATTTCCCCTTGAGTCCACTCTGCGTTCAGCGGGTTCCCAGGTGAACTGAAATCCAGAACTATTCTCCTCTGGTTGCCCTAGGAGTTTCAGCGCTCGGTACAACCTGTTCCTCCTTCCTCCCCACTCCCTCCCACCCATGCCGGGCTGCGCCCTTCTCAGCCCCTCTCCCTCCCCTGCCTGGTGCCCCAGCTGTGCCCTCCAGAGAGGCACCCGCTGCCTCTGACAACCGGGAGGGGAGGCGTGAGGGGACGCAGGAGGAGGAAGAGGGGAGGAGGGGAGGCGGGGAAACGCGCAGGGTGGAGGCCAAGCGCTGCCGCGCTGCTTGAAAGGGGCAGCTGAAGGTTGCAACTGCTGGAAGGAGGCTTTTGGCTCCTTGGTAACGGGCTGCCAGCAGAGAGAAAGGCAGAGAGCAGGGCAGCGGTTTCTTGACGTCAGGACCCAGTGAGGCGATTGCTCCAGCAACCCCAGCCTGCTCCACTGTGCGCCCCGCCAGACGGCAGGAGAGGAGCCCCGCGCCAGGCGCCCTCTGGGTGTGAGCAGGTGGGGGTGGGGGGTGGGAGGGTGTGGACCGAGGCACAGCATGCTCCCAGCCCTCGGGCCATGGAGATCGCCCTGGTGCCCCTGGAGAACGGCGGGGCCATGACCGTCAGAGGAGGAGGTGAGGCCCGGGCGGGCTGTGGGCAGGCCACGGGGGGAGAGCTCCAGTGCCCCCCGACGGTTGGGCTCAGCGATGGACCCAAAGAGCCGGAGCCGAGGGGGCGCAGCGCACAGAGGGGCGCAGAGCCGGGAGGGCGGCTTTTGCCATCGCTACCCCAGGAGCTGCCTCGGGGAGGCCAGGAGGGAGAAGGCGACCCCGCCCTGGGCCTGGCGGAGGACCAGGTGCTGAGGGCAGGGGCCCTTCACCACCAGCGCGTCCTCATCAACATTTCCGGGCTGCGCTTCGAGACGCAGCTGGGCACCCTGGCGCAGTTCCCCAACACCCTCCTCGGGGACCCGGCCAAGCGCCTGCGCTACTTCGACCCCCTGAGGAACGAGTACTTCTTTGACCGCAACCGGCCCAGCTTCGACGGCATCCTGTACTACTACCAGTCCGGGGGCCGGCTGCGGAGGCCTGTCAACGTCTCCCTGGACGTCTTCGCAGATGAGATCCGTTTCTACCAGCTGGGGGACGAGGCCATGGAGCGCTTCCGGGAGGATGAGGGTTTCATTAAAGAAGACGAGAAGCCACTGCCCCGCAACGAATTCCAGCGCCAGATGTGGCTTATCTTTGAATACCCGGAGAGCTCGGGGTCCGCACGAGCCATCGCCATCGTTTCGGTCTTGGTCATTCTCATTTCTATCATCACCTTCTGTTTGGAGACGTTGCCTGAGTTCAGGGATGAACGCGAGCTGCTCCGCCATCCGCCCGCACCCCACCAGCCTTCCTGGCCCGCCCCGGGGGCCAACGGCAGCGGGGTTGTGGCGCCTCCCTCTGGCCCCACGGTGGCACCTCTGCTGCCTAGGACACTGGCTGACCCCTTCTTCATTGTGGAGACCACGTGCGTCATCTGGTTCACCTTCGAGCTGCTTGTGCGCTTCTTTGCCTGCCCCAGCAAGGCAGAGTTCTCTCGGAACGTTATGAATATCATCGATGTGGTGGCCATCTTCCCCTACTTCATCACCCTGGGCACGGAGCTGGCAGAGCAGCAGCCGGGGGGCGGAGGAGGGGGTGGCCAGAACGGGCAGCAGGCCATGTCCCTGGCCATCCTGCGCGTGATCCGCCTGGTCCGGGTGTTCCGCATCTTCAAGCTCTCGCGCCACTCGAAGGGGCTGCAGATCCTGGGCAAGACCTTGCAGGCCTCCATGCGGGAACTGGGCCTGCTCATCTTCTTCCTCTTCATCGGGGTCATCCTCTTCTCCAGCGCTGTGTACTTCGCAGAGGCTGACAACCAGGAGACCCACTTCTCCAGCATCCCGGATGCCTTCTGGTGGGCAGTAGTCACCATGACTACGGTGGGCTATGGGGACATGAGGCCGGTCACTGTCGGGGGCAAGGTCGTGGGCTCCCTGTGCGCCATCGCTGGCGTCCTCACCATCGCCCTGCCGGTGCCCGTCATTGTCTCCAACTTCAACTATTTCTACCACCGCGAGACGGACCACGAGGAGCAGGCGGCCCTTAAGGAGGAGCAGGGCAGCCAGAGCCAGGGGCCGGGGCTGGACAGCAGAGGCCAGCGGAAGGCCAGCTGGAGCAAGGGCTCCTTCTGCAAGGCTGGGGGTGCCCTGGAGAACGCAGAGGGAGCCCGAAGGGGCAGCTGCCCCCTAGAGAAGTGTAACCTCAAGGCCAAGAGCAATGTGGACTTGCGCAGGTCCTTGTATGCCCTCTGCCTGGACACCAGCCGGGAAACGGATTTGTGAGGGGGGATCCACGCAGACTGGTGGCAGTGGGGTGGGGACAGCAGAAGCCTCCTGAACCTGGATATGTACTTCATACCACAGAGTATTTCAAACCTACCCTATAACCTAAGCCTGTTCCTCTGCCTTTCACTCTTTCCCTCCCTCCCGCTCTCCCTGGATCCCCCCATTTTTCCTCTTCTTTCCATGACACCAAGAGTTGCCTATTTCTAAAAAAATACCACATTCCATGACGCAGGAGCTGTTGAAATGGTGAGCACTATGAGAGGGATGTATTTGTAGCCAGTTTCCTATACCCAGCAAAGGAATAACCCAAACAAAAATGGCTTTAAATAGCCTAGATCCCAAGAGATTTTTGTAACCACCCCCATCCATGTGTTCCAAATGTGCTTTACATGTGATTATATTTTGTGTATAGGGGGAAATATTTTTATGGCTGGTGAGTGGATTTTTGTACTATACATCAGATGGAGATATTTTGGATATATTTTGAAGACTTGTGTGGTATTTATGGAAGAGAAAGTTACTGTGATGTTTTTCTCTGATACTTAATATTATAGCCAGAGACTCAGCTGTTCTGGTTCCTGTGTCTGCAAGACTCTCTCTTTTCTGGGATGTGGTATAGGTGCTTTGCATCTTGGGCAGGGAATGTTCTGGAAGAAAGGCAAGTCTGAGTTTTTTTCTGTGCGCCTTAAACAATTTTTGTAACTTTCTTTGAAAAACACTTTAATGATGTTGGAGGAAGACTTCTGATCATTCATTCCTTTATTTTTATCCCCAAGAAATAAAATGTTACTTGGTTGAGGCAAGTGTTAGTTTTTCTACAGCTGTTGTTATTTTTTGAAATTGAAAAAAAAAAAGTCTGTCACTTGCTGTTTCTGGTTTTGGAGTCAGAGCAAATGCCACCTTGACTGGGGTAGAAACTTGGAACACTAACGATTCGATCATCAGCATCTTTTTCTTGGGCCCTCCCTGTGCCTCATAGATGGAGCGGTGAGTTCTGTTTGTCTCGGGCTGTTGATGGCTTGGACACCCCTGCAACATGTTGTCTGATGATATTAGACTCAGCATGGAGTGCGGATGGAGCTGAAAGGCAGAGGGGGTTCAGCTCCCACAGCCTCTCCACATCTTCCCACCTCAGACTCCTGCTGTGGTCTCCTGGGGCTGGATTTCTGAACCCTCCTTTGTCTGCAGCTTTTCAGCCCTACTTACTATGGCTCTCAACAACTCTGAGATACAAGCCTGATTCTCATAGACATGTAAGCTGTTCACAAAACACAGCCCTGGTGTGAAAGTCATGGAGGGAGGGAGGGAACAGCACCTTATCAGTCTCTGCCAAGCGTGGTGTGCAGAGGAAAAGGCACTGCCTTCCGGCAGACACAGGCACTGAGAGGTCAGATGGAAGGATTTACTTGTCCACATTACGGGCTGGTTTCTACAGATCGCAGCCTTGCCCCGAGTAATCCCTGAACTCAGAACAAATCCCTTTGTTTCCTTTTCACTGGATGGTTGTGGAAAAACATCACCCTAGGTACAACACTAGCTGCAATTTCTCTCTGGGATTAGCTGTTTCTATAGGGTTCTGAATTCCTCGTGTTGCTTTTTCTGCCGAATAATCCAAAGATTGGTTGTTTCACATCCTCACCAGGGTGGGCTGCTGGCCCACCATCACACCTCCCCAACAACAGTGTGCTTAGTGGCTAGTTCTGAGGGTGTATCCAGGTCTCCATGGGGGCAAGGGAGGTCTACTAAATTGATGTCTGGGAATTGTGGATTTAAATAAGACACTGGCACAATAATAAAAGCCAGGGTTTGTGACTGCCGGAGTCATTTCCAGGCAGGAACTGTTCGCAGCAAATCTGAGGCAGAAACAGAAGGATTGTGCAGGCAGGGCTCTGTTGTTTTTCATTACATGCTGAGGCAAAGGAAGAAGAACAGAGACACTTTATTTATTTATAATTTACAATCTGCGTAAAAGCAGAGCATGTTGCCAAATCTCCACTCCACACAGCCTCACCTCCAAGCCCTCTATGGCCTTGTGTGGCACTGGACCACCCAGTCCCAGGCTTCACCCTCCCTCCCTCCCTGAAAGACAGAAGAGAAATTCCCACCTGGACCTTTGGCCTAAGAAACAAAGGTCTTGGTCTGTTCCTTTAGGCTTAAGAAACAAAGAGCAATGCCCAGATCTTAGATGTGTCCAGGTGCCGGACAGATGTTGGTCCAAATAGAACAGCCTGCACCTTTGAAATGTCCAGTAAATGGGTGCAAGCTTATATAAATCCTCAGGGATGAAGTGGAGGAAATGAGAGAGTGAATGAATCTCTCTATTTTGCATAGGAGGAGGGGATACTGCAGAGCAGGTTTACGTAATGGGTCAAGGGGGTTTTAGAGGGAACCCCGGAGTTGGGTACCCCAGCTCCCTGCTGCAGCTTCCCATCCTGGTGGCTGGTGACGTGGTATCTGTCCTGGGGCACTGTGAGGGGCACCCACAAGGCAGTGCAAGTATTTCAATCTCTCCGTCTTCTCAGTGCACCTGTTACTATGGTTCTGGAAATAGGCTTCACTGTTTCACTCCAGACACCACGGTTCGCCTGTCCACGTGATTAGCAGGAAAGGAATCCAAATGTCAAGGCTCTTACTCAGGCTGCTGAGGGAAGGGGCCTCTCCTGCCCCCCCACCCTCCCCTTCTCTGCTGTCACTGATTTTCCACCGCCTTAACCTTCCTGAGATTAGATCAAGTGGCTTCAGCCAAGCTTTTTATCCAGATGTTGCTTCTTGGCCCACAGAGCAGGGAGCTCTCTCTGGCTTTATAATCTACCAGCTTCGGCAGCCGAGACAGGGAGAGAGAGGTGTGCTGGGTCTGTGTACTCGTGTAAGGACAGCTCCTCAACTGCAAAGCATCTGCCCCCCTTTTCCACTACCTCCCTTTGTTTTCTCCTTCCTCTATGCTCGCTGAACCCTAAAGAATGACAGGTTCAGAAAAAAAAATTTTTTTTTTCATATGCTTTAAAAGCCCCAGCTCTTGACATGCCCTGCCTGGGCCATTCCCTGGAGGGGAAAAATGAAACAGAGTGGCAACCCTTGAAGACTCTTTCCACAGTGTTGGGCTTTGAGTTATTGTAGTGTTAATAATAGGAGCACTTCAGGTTTGGAGCGGATGGGGCAAAGGGTTTCTCTTGGTGCAGGGACACCTTGCTCCTAGTCCCCTCCAGAAGTGGCAGCCTGTGCACAGTGGACTGTGACCCTGGGTGAAGTTCATGTGCTCTGCTCTGGAGTTGGACCTCGGCAGCACATCCCGTGTTTCCCTGAAAATAAGACCGGGTCTTATATTAATTTTTGCTCCAAAAGACGCATTAGGGCTGATGTTCAAGGGATGTCATCCTGAAAAATCACGCTAGGGCTTATTTTCTGGTTAGGTCTTATTTTCGGGGAAACACGGTATCTACTCAGTAGCTGCTTCGGCCCAGCACTCCTTGGTGTGCTGGGGACACTGGAACAAATAGTAGGTCATGGTCCCTGCCTTCATATGCTTCCAGTCCCAGTGGGGAAGCTATCAGCATAAAACAAACCATGCAAGACAGTATGTGATCAAATGCCTTAGAGGGGGTTCTAAAATGAGGTGTTACCAGACAGGAGTGGGAGAGTGAGCAGGACTAGAGAAGAAAAGAGAAGCTTCTGGAGACCTGGATGGGTGGCTAGGAAGAGAGGAGGACATTCAGGATGGGGAAACTGGGAACACTGGGCTGGAGGAGAATGGCTGCCCCCTTCACCATCATTCAGGGATGGAGCCCAGAGTTACAAGCTGGTGCCCTTCCCCAGGACCGCAGTAGGAGTTCCAATTTTACCAGTGGCAGGGGACTCAGCAATTGTTTAGAGCAGAGGTTGGCAAAAGTTCTGAAAAGGGCCAGGTAGTAAATATAGGCTTTGTAGGCCAAGAGGCAAAAGTGAAGCTATTATTGAAGGTACTTAGATAACTATTTAAAAGGCAGTCGTTTGAAAATGTCAAGACCAGCCTTAGCTTGAGAGCTATACATCCCTGTCACATCAGCTTGTCAATCACACAGAGGCTGCCTCCTGGGCAGCCAGTAATGCCTGGGGGCCCGACCTGACTCCTGATTTGATTTGAATCCCTTGAACTTGCATTTCTTGCAAATGCCAACCCCTGGCTTGGGGACAGGATTGCAGGCTGGTATTTCCTAGACCAGGGACAAACTTCTTAGAAAGATGTAGCTTACTTCCACCTCCTCATGAAAATCAGATTTTTCTAGGTGGTCATGGGACAGGTTGTTCCATTTCTAGGGAGGAGGAAGAAAACGCCAAACTGGAAATGCTACCTACGACTCTGGGCAGTGGGTTTTCCCTGAGCTGCTGGTGGAAGTGGGCCCGGACTGCCAGAGGGTGGGCCGCCTTCCCCTTCTGCCCCTTAGTCTTTTTCTGGACATGGCATCACCTAGGAGCCTTGAGAGTGCACTTCCCCGCCCCTCGTCACATGACTCTCCTCTGACGGTAGAGATGGGCCCTGGGCTGGCGTGGCCTGTGTGTGCACACGGAGTGCTTAGGGCGTGCACGCGTACAGGACTGTTCATGGTGGGGGAGGTGTGGCCCAGCCTGGAGTGAATCCAGACAGAGCAAGGTGCTCGTTACCTTCCCTCCTACCTGGCAGTTGTTTTCTAATGTCAAACTTTGCACCGTGCAGTGTTTCTGCTGGAAGGAACCTCACAAATAATCCTGCCTGTCCCGCTCCTTTCACAGATGAGCAAACTGAGGCCCAGAGAGAAGAGGTGATATACCCAAAGTCACACCTCCTGTTAAAGTAACCTAGGACTGGCATTGATTTCCCTGACTCCTAGGCTGGATTTCTCTGCGTTCCACTCTGCTCCTTCTGCATGAAGGTCTCCAAGTTCTCATTAAGTTGTCCCCACCTCCCGAGGCACATCCCTGCCACATCAGTTTATCTGCTGCCTCCTGGGTCTCCAGTCATGCTTGTGAAGCCCTGATCTGTCTCCTCTGATATGATTTTATTCAATTTAAACTGCACTTCCCGCAAATGCCAAGCCTGTGTAGGCAGTGCAGCTGCAGCACTGTGACGAACGGGCTCCTGGATACAGGCATCTCGCGGTCCAGGAAGGAGACTGAGACATTTCTAGTCCGGTGTCCTTAGTTCTATCGCTCATTCATCATTCACTCATTTATTCAGTCCTCTATTCATTCAACAAATGTTTATTTGACAGCATTATTTACAGCATTAGCAGGCACCATGCTAGGCCCTGGGAATAACTGGCAAGGGATCTTTCCTGATTGGTTTTCCAGTCCATTGGAGAGAATCGACAATCAAGTAAGCAAATGAACATTTTGCTAGATTTTTTTTTTTTTCACCCCGTTTTGGAAATGAGTTTTCTTTTCAATGCTATTTAGTTCTAAAAGCCCGCGTGTTTCCTTTTTCCTACCACCAAGCTAGATCATTTTTAAATTGAGGTAAGAACCACGGGGGAAATAAGCAATATTGTAATTGGGGGAGAGGTGTACTACTTCAGAAAGATGCGTGGTCACAGTAACATGTGAGTGAAGCATGAGAAGGCATGAAATGAGGCGGGAGTGGGGGACAGGGATGTGGGGACTCGGGGGGTATTAGGAGGGAGCACATATTTTCCTGAAGAAGCAGAGGGGTGGACATCTCAGGCAGAACTGGTGGCCTGGAAACCCAAGGCCCCCTGGAGAGCTCCGGGCAGGATTCTCAGTCCCAGCACCACCCCTGGCCACTCAGCACCGGGAGCAGGAGTGTAGCCCTGCCATGCCAGGCAGCACACCCAGAAGAGATGCAGGGAGATCATCTCAGCAAAGGAAACACAACACGAATTTCTGTTGCATGGCAAGCGATGGGTTCAAATCTGATCTTTTTTGTTTTTAATTTGTGGGAGGAAGCCAAGATCCTTAATGTGCTCTTGATTCATTGGCCAACTATGAGAAGACCCCAGCAGATTTTTGAGTTTGTGTCAAAAGGAGGCATGAGCAATCTGGGGCTGAGACTGAGGGCTGAGGCAGGCCCAATGGTGAGAGGTGGGGTGCAGTGTGGTGGGGAGCAAGAAGCCCTGCAGACCTGTAGTTCCTCATAACTATTCTAAGACCAGGAACAGGAACTAAAAAGTCTAAGAGGGCATGTGGTGGGGTCAAGAAGAAAGTATGGTTGGGGAAAGCCCAACTTCTGTGTTCAAAGCATGTCATTGCCCTGAAACTCAGAAGGAAAGCTCCACATGCACCTTGATGGTGAACTTGGCTCGGACCCCCACAAGCATGCTCCTTTGTGCTTCTCTCAAGATTAAAAGACTCCGGTGGCGGGGACAGTGGGGCTTCCCCTTTCAGCCTGCTCACATCCCCGCTCCTTCTGGTAACTCACCGATAGGCATTGAGTCTTCCCCATGTGTGCAAGCCTCATTGGAGACAAGTGGAACAGGGAGGTGTGGACTGAGTAGGAGCCGGAGCGAAGTGCTGACCAGCAAGGAGGCTCTGCGTGAGCACCTCCTCTCACTGTGTTCTCTGTACCCTCTCTCCTTTGTGACTTTCTGTGCCCAGGAGAAGTCACTCCTGCCTCTTGCAGGTGTCTTCCATCTGCTGGCACAAGCCCATCAGTCCTGAGTACTGTGGTGGGGGTAGGAATGAGACCGATTCTGCCCTCAAGTCACTCGGAGACTGATGTGGGCAGGCCCCACCTGCCTGTACAAAAGGAGACACGTGCAAGAATCATAACAAAGAAAACCCAAAATAAAACCAAAGAACGAGCTGTAAATGTTGCTGAGAAATACAATTGTGCTCAATCAAAGGTTTTGGGGATTGATCTAAGTCCGGTGTAGTTATTTGAACCAGGGGTACTGGAAGAAGTGTGGGGTTAGAACCAGTGCGAAGCAAAGAGAACATAGATTTAGTGTTTATTAATATCAAGTCTTCCCATCCTCCTGCCCCTGTGAACCCTCCTGTCAGCTCGTGCAGCCCTCTTGTCTCACTCGCCACTCTGTTCCTTGAATTGGTTGTGTGAGTCGCGTCTTCGCTCTCAGATTGGGAGCTGCCCTCCTTATGGCAGATGGTGTCTTGTGACTCACCGTGCCTGTCAGCTCCTTGAACACGGCCTTTGACACAGAGCACGCTTGTGTGCTCCAAAATAGGAGAGATCAGCAGTGCTGAACCCCAAGTTTTACATAGAAAGAAAAAGTTTCGCCTTTTTTTCTTTAATCTTCGGTTTTATAGTGACTGATATCCCGAAACATCTGAAGGCTATTAGGAGTTTTGGCTTCATGTTTTGGTCACCCTGTAATTTGTGTTCCAACACAAGACCTGCCCTTTGGGAACTTCTGAGGGCTTATAACATGACATGATTGCAATGTAACATTTATTATAAATTTTCAAATTACCGTGATAATGAAACTGCAGATTTATAGAGCAGCTTTGCTCCAAAGAGTGCAAACAGCTGTCCCTTTGGCATGTAGTATAAACAACTGAGATCATTAAAGCCTGAATAGGTACCTCTCAGCCATCCACGCCAGTTACCGGAAATGGACAGAAGATGCCCATGTACATCGTTTTGCTTTCCTCCCCAGCTGATAAAACTTTCTATTACTGCAATAATTTGCATTTTTTAAATGGATGTCACCTGGGAAATTGAGGCAAGTGGACCCAATTGTGCTTAAGTGGCCAAGGCATCCAGTTGCAAGGAAGTATTTCTCACAAAATATCTAGTTTGCACAACAGACAGTGATTTGTGCTGCTGTTCCTCTGTTGTACTCTCTCTATAGTGTACATGATACTATATTATTGTTATTTGTTGTTCTTCTTGGGTTGGAGTAAAGTCACCTATAAATCCCACGGCATTTGGACCCCAGGTTGACATGGGGTCTGCTTTTATTTCCTCTCTGCCTCCAGGCCATCCTACATATGTGTTCCAAATTAATCTCTCCAGAGGACAACCCCTACCATCAGGTCTTTTCAGGGCCCTTAAACAGAATAATTCCAATCCCTTTCGCCTGACTTTTAAAGTCTTCCATAATGTAGTGCTAAATCTTCCTTTCCAGCCTTTTCCTTCTCTATGTCATCTACCCCCCAAGGACACCTGTACTTTGTAGTTGCACTGGACAAAGTCCTGGCCCCAGATGACACCCATTGGCATGATTTCCCATCAGTCATCCTCTTGGTGGGATTACCCGACTTTTATTTTTGTCTCTTGAAATTCTACTCATCCTTCAATGCACAGCTCAAATATCTTCTCCTTAAAGGAGCCCTCCAGTCCAAAGCCGTTTCCCTTTCTTTGGCTCTCCTATCAAAACACATTCTAGTCAAACTATGGTCAGTTGTTTACCTACCTCTCTCCCATCCAAGTTCAAATGAACCCTTCTTTCAGAGCAGAAATAGGCTCATCATCCTCCTGTTCATCTCAGTGCCTAGAATTGGGCCTGGAATATAGCAAGTGCTCAAGAAGAAGGCTTTCTGGGCTGACTTGACTCCGCTTATGACTTCTTGCCTGTCTACCGTAGAATTAGGTCCTAGGCCTTCTAAGCCACTGGGCATATAAACTAGCTTTCTTAATATCTTCATATGTGGTATGTTGATGAGGTACTTGCTATGTGTGAGGAACTGGGTTAAGCCCTTAACAAGCTGTTTTTATAATGCAATGAAATACATCACTCTGGGCCTCCCATATGGAATGTTGTAGAACCATCATTAATATAGCCATTCCCTGGCATCTAGGAAGCTGTAGAAGAATGTCCTTCATTTGATAGGTGTCGTTGCTCTGTCTTCACTTACGATGTGTGTAGATGGATGGATGATAATATTTCCCATGAGTTGGGACTCCTAGAATTAGAAAGATGGTGCACGCTCTGGGTAAGGACTCCGGGGAGTGTTTCAGAGACCAAGGAAGAGTCATAGGGTGGGGAGGGAAGAGAGAATGATCTGAGGGATAGAGGTGGAAGATTGGAGAAATTGTCCCTCTACATAAAAAAAATAAATAAAAAATTGGTGAGGGATAGAGTGACTATACATCAACTCTGCCAAGGACAGCTAAGAGTATACCTGTCGTTGGTCAAGGGAGTCTTATTAATTATTTCTAAACTCCATCCCCCTCACTCCCAAAATGTCTCAATTTGGGAAATAAGTGAATGGCCACTCAAGTGGAGGTGGGGGGAGCAATAGAGGTGGTGGTGGTCTCTGTTTCTATCATTCTCTGCTGTTGTCTTCAGGGGTATCCCTGAGTCGCCAGGTTGGTTCCCTGTAATACCAGCAGTCTTGGTCCCTGCAGGGGTAAGTATAACCAGGCCACCATGCATTTTCTGAGCTCCCATGTGCCAGGTGCTGTGCTAGACGCTGGGATTTAGGCACAGAGAAGACATTAGGGGCCTGGGTGGCTGAGTAGTCCACGTCCTCAACCCCAGTCTGAACTGGATTATATAATCATCCAGTTCCAGGGCCAGGGCTGGATAAAATCTTTAACCATTTTAAGCCCTGAAAAGAATATGATGCTCCCCCAAATGTAATTCAAAGTCAAAACAATACTAACTAAGAAAGCTTCCATCAGTTCTAATATTTTCCTTGATGCTTTTACTAAAATATCAACTGTCAAGTTATTGGAAAGAAAAATTTGACACCCCTGTTGAGCCAGTGCCCTCAGCTCAGGTTGCCTCTTCTTACTGGAGTATCTGGCACTGACCCAATCTCCTGCCAGCCACCAGGGAGCCCCTCCCCATCCTCCCCGGACCACATCACTGGGCCCAATCAGGGGTACAGGCAGTTCTGTCTGGGTGGCTCTTTGGAATGGGTGAATGGATTCCAGATGTTGACAGCTGGCAGCCACCAAGGCAGACCTGAGTCCAAGTGGAGCATGGAATGTCTCAGAGTCACACAGAGGTTTTTGTTCTGTAGCTTTGAAGGGGATGATGCTCTGATGGCACCGAGGCGTGGTTTGTTGGGTCTTTTCTGGAAAACACTGAGAGGGCAAAGCTGAGGAGTAAGTCTCTGCTGTGAATTAATCACCACTCCTTTCCGATGCTGTGCCTACACCACACTTGTGCTGTGGAGAGCACAAGGGATTTATAGTGTGGACCCCGAATTTCCGAGATGGAACGGAGTAACCGGAAACTCACAATGAAAAATGCACATTAATGAGACATTTGAATTGTATGATGAAGAGTTTGTGGATGAGGTCTGACCATGAACTCATTAGACTTCTTTTTCAGCAAATGTATACATACAGACCTTCAGACATACAAATAAATAACTATTCAAAAGGGTCATCTTGGAGAAGGCCAGACATCTCATTAGAAAATGCTGCCATTGCTCAAAACACTTTGGAACTCTCCTTTGGGAACACATTCAGATTTAGTTCTTACAGTTGGCAGATATCCCCTTATCAAATGGCAAATTCCCACTGAATTTTAAGAAGCTAGCAGTCACTCACACTTTGGTATGAACTAGTTAAATCAAATGCAACTTAACTGTATATAATCTGAGAGTCTATGAAATGGGATTTTAAGCAGAAGGATATATGGTGGGAGGTAGAGCTTGGCAGCAGAATGTTGGACAGCAGAGTGGGTTAAAGAATTGTGGGGAGTGGAGAACTTAGGGTCTCCTGAGAGCAGCTGGGGAGTGTGCTGTTCCCCAGGAGGGTGAAGACAGAAGGGCTGGGATGTAGGGCTGAGGGTGGGAGAGGACTGAGAAGGCGGAGCCTTGCAGCCAGGACATGAAGAGGCATCCAGGCAGTCAAACGTTTTGGTTAAGTGGGAGGTTTGGAGGCAAGGGGATCTAAGTTCAAGCCGTAGTTTTGTCATTTATTAGCCTGTGACCAAATGTAAGTGATACCTTTCTAAATGGCATGCCATAAAATAGTTTTTTCCAACTACCATGTTTCCCCCAAAATAAGACCTAGCCAGACCATCAGCTCTAATGCGTCTTTTGGAGCAAAAATTAATATAAGACCCGGTCTTATTTTATTATAATATAAGACCCAGTCTTATCTAACATAATATAACACCAGGTCTTATATTAATTTTTGCTCTAAAAGACACATTAGAGGTGATGATCCGGCTAGGTCTTATTTTCAGGGAAACACCGTATGTAATAGAAAAAATAATAATGCCTTCTTTCATAGTTGTCATAAGGCAACTGTGAAATAAACTACTTAGATATTTGTTAGGCGGAAAGCTCTTGGGGAAGGTCAGTAATTGTTATTATTATCATCGTTATTGTTATTACTATTATTGTTTAAAAGTCCAGGAGAGAGCCTACAACAAGCCCTGCCATTCAAAGTGGGACCACCATCAAACATAATTCAGCAACGTTCACTGAGCATTAATATCTCTTGTCCTGTGCTAGAGCTAGAAGACATAAAAAGATGAATTGAAGGGAATTATTTGCCCACAATCTAACAGCCCAAACTAAGCACACTAATGTCAGAAACAGATGCAGGAACCAGGTGTCTGAGGGGGCTCTGGAAGGATGGTGGAAATGTGCACAGGTGGGGGAGCAGGCAGGGTGATCACGAGAAGGAATCCGTTTGAGCAGAGGCGTGGAGGTGGGAAGGTCTGGGGCTGTGAGAGGACCAGGCGGTACTGCAGAGCAGGAATAAACTGTGCTGTCCCAGCGCACGGGAAGCCCTGCGTGTGTTCCTGGCTTCTCACCCGGCTCATCTCAGCTTGAGCTTCGTTTCCAGCAGAAGCCTGAGCACTGGGTTCATTCCTGACCATGGCAGGGCAGGTAGTGTACATATGGTCACTATTATGAGTTTATAGTGGTTTACACTCAACGGTAAAAATCTGCTTGTGAACTGAGGAGCTACAGGGGAGAAGGAAAAGATGCCATTTCTTTTGCTGTTTGATTTGCCCAACCTCAGAAATGAAACCTCTCTCAGACTGCCCCTTGCCTGAGACAAGGAGCTATTTGGTTGCGTATTCAAAAAGGTGTGAACGTTTGGGTGTAGCGACGGTCCAGATGCCATTTAATATATGGATCTGACAAGCCGAGGCCTGGAGCAGATGGCCGCCACCTCTGTCTCCCTCCTACAAACGAATGAGACCTAAGACCAAGTGGAAGGATCTTCCACCATTTGTTCCTGCTGCATGCGTTACAGTGCGGGAGTGGGGACCAGGTGGTCTGGAAATAGAGTGCCCAGGTTTTCATTCTAGGTCCAGCTACTTTCTGTGAAAACCATTTGGTGTTTTTCATGTGGGGATAATGGTACCTTCCTCATGTTTGGTTCGGAGAGTTCAATGTAATAGCACATGGCAAGTCCGTGGTGCATTGCCTGACATGCGGTAAATTGTGAATATTGTGATCCATCACTGTTATTCAGCATCTACTATGAGTCAGGTGCTGTGCTTAGTGCTACACATGAAGTACAGCCCTTGACCAAGAGGCATAGAAGGTTACAGCCAGCAGCACCTCTGAAGTCATTGCCATATCCTTTGTGTTTCTCCAGGGTTTATAGGCAGGGATTTGTAAGAGTCTCTTCTCTTCTACCTTAGCCCTTTTGGCAGACTAGTCATGCCACCTCTTCAGAATGCTTTCTGTGGTGTCCTGCCCAGCCAACCCCATCTCCCTAGCTCTCACCCAATTTCCTTCATGACACTTACCATTTTTTGCACTTACAATATTTGTTTACTTGCTCATGGCCTCTTTCTCCTCCTAGAATGCAAGCTCCCTGAGAACCAGTACCTTGCCTGGCTCGTTCACCCTCTGTATCCCAGGAACACAGCAGTGTTTGACAAATAGTTCTTGATCAATTGACTGTGGAATGAAGGCCGTAGGTTTTGGGATGGTACAGATCTGACAAAACAACTAGATTTTAAGTTGTTTCAGGAGGACGGAGGCCATGTTTCCTTTCTTGGCCTCCCACAGAGTTCTGGGCGCACAGGTAGTCCTTGTTAGTTGATTGTTGAGTCAATAGCCGCAGAGTGGAGGTACACCTAGATGGAGTCAAGAGAATAATGAGATTATGGGTCTTGAGGCCAAAAAAAAAAAAAAGTATGAAACATTGTTTTTAGTGTAGAGGAGGTGTTATTATTCTGGTGTGGTAGGGACAAATAGATTTATGGTCATTTTTACTGTTTATAAGTTTTAAAATGTGGTACATGAGCTTATACAAGAAAGCTGGAAGTTTCACAATTTTCCATTGCTTTGAAAGAGGGGTGACTTCCATCTATACTGGCATCCAGCCCTTGGGTCTACATGACATTTACAAATCATTTATCAGCACCGAACTCCCAAGAGCTTGCTCTGCCATTCTCCAAGATGTCGGCTGACACCCCTGACAGGGGAAACCGGCATGTATTTTGACAACCAAGTGGTTTCCTTAGCAAGCTGCTAGTGTTCTCAGGCAGCTCAGCACAGAAAGCTTTGGCTTTCAGATCGAGTCTGTAACTCTTAAGGGCTTCCTCTTTTAAAAGCACATGCTGACTTCATTCTAAGACTGGTATTTGGATTTATCTCTGAGCTCTGTGAGGCTGACCTGTCTGTTGAGTGCAACTTAAAAAAAGCCAGTGAACTTGTAGCACAAACACCCAGAGACTCCAGAAAATATGTTTTTGGCCCCTTCTAAGAACTCAAAAGGGGGCTCGGCACCATGGGGTGGGGCATACAGTGAAGACACCAACAGTCAAATTGTGGCTTCAACTGAAGATGAGATTTAAGAACGCAAGGTGGTAGGGGCTACTGTAACTGCTAGTGACTATTTGCTGAGCACCTACTGTGTCCCATGCTTCATGGTAGACATTTTATATACATTATATCCAATCATAGAAATAACCTTGCCAGGTTTAGAGCCAAATAAATTTAGAGAAAGCATACAGCTAATAATTGGCAGAGCTGGATTCAAACCCACACTCTCTCCTTCCAGACTGTGTGTCTCTTTCTACCCAGCCAACTGGTAAGGGCTGTTAGGGGTTGACCATGGAGAAGCAAAGATCCGTGTTGGTGGGCGGTCCAGGTAGAGCAATGAAGATGCACTTTAAGGCAAACAGGTTGAACAGTGGAAAGGAGGAGCCAGGCTGGGGAAGGGTAGAGCTCAGTAACAGGAAGGGGAAATTGTGATAGAAAAGCCTGGAGCTAAGTACAGGAGGAACGCAAGAGGATGAAAGTGACGGACTGTCTTGCTTGAGCAGAAGGTCTTTGGGCATTTTATGGGGTTTGTGGGAATTGTGGGAGCCAAATTGGGGAAGACAAGTTGAGGCAGGGCTGTTGTGGGCTTTGAAGAGCAGACTGAGGAGTTTGAAACTGATTCTGTGCTGTAGGTGAGGGCAACTGTGGATGGTTTCAAGAGGGGAAATTAACCTGATGAAAGTGGTATTTCAAGAAGACTGGCGCCAGAATGACACCTGGGAAATCTGGGGCAGGGACCCAGCAGTAAGGTTCTGTGATGGCAGAGACATAAGTATGCTCCCACTTCCTTGCTGGCTGCTCTGAGATGATCTCCCCTCCTCTCTGCTCATCTCCCCTTCAGCACAGCTGCTAATGTCCCGCCTAAATAGCCACAGCAGTTCTGTCCTCCTTAGGGACTCTGCCCAGCTCCTGCTAGGCCTGTGGCCTGACCCTCTCAGGCCCAGTGGAGCTGGCAACATGAAGTGGTCCCAGGAGTTCATACAACCAGACAAACATGGAATCAGAAAACATCAGCGCTGAAACGTGTCTCAGATGCCAACAATAGCAGTAGTTCTCAAATTTCAGTATGTATCACCCAGGCTGCTTCCAAAAATCCTGATTAGTGGGCCCTTTCCCCAGAGATTCTGATTTAGTAGATCTGAGGAATCCACAATATTGCTTGGAACTTTTTGTTATAAGCAGTAGGAACTGCATCTTGTCTGATTTAAGCAGAAAAGTAGCTTATAAAAAGGACATATGTAGCACACAGAGCCAAGGGAAGCTGGGCAGGCAGAGTTGTCCCTGGGACTATAGACTCTGATAGAGCAACAAAGGAGGTGGAATGACATCCAGAGAATCATCTGGTCCACCTGACTGCTAAACACGAGCTTCATATATGGAGCCTGTGGTGGCATTCACATACTATGTACCCCTTCAGAAGGATCGTTCCTCAAACCTCCTTCTTGAACCTCCTGTCACCCGCCTTCTGGTTTTGGCCATTCTAGGTCCTTAACTATGGAGCCAAACTACTGTGTGCTACTTGTCATTTGATGTCGACTCCTTTTCAGATTCTCTCCCCTTCCAGGAAAATGGACAATCATTTGTCCGTTGGCTAGAGCTAGGTATTGTGTTATAAACTTACAATGTTTTTGATCATTTTAATTAGACTTAATATTTACACAATGATACCGTGCACTGTTATACATTTCTTCTTTGCAATAACTCTGGAAAATTGGTGTCCTATGATCATTCCCATTTTACAGATGAGGAAGCTGAAACCCAGAGAGGTTAAGTAACATGCCCAAGATATACAGCAAGTAATGGCTTACCTGGGATTGAAGCCTAAGCCTTCTGGCTCTGGACTTTGTGTTCTTCTAACCACTGTACTGTCCTTCTTTGGAAGAGCTCTGTGACATAGATCAGACCTCTAAACATCACATCTGTAGTCTTTTTTTCCTTTAATGAAATAGGCTTTTACTGGGATGCCCACTTAATCTCTTTTGGCCCTAGAGACCTGTGATCAGTTACCCATCACCAAAGCTGCCCATGGTTTACATCCTGATTCCTTCAACAATCTCATCGTCTATTATGGTAATCATGCCCACTTTGTCTCTAGTTACAGAGACACTGTCTCTAGTTACAGCCAGTACCTTTGTTGAACAATTACAGTTAGAAAATCTTTCTTGTCTTAACTCTCAAAACTGCCTCCCTACCTAGGTGTGAGGTATCACACATCTCCTGTGACTTGCAAAGGACAAAATCAAAACTTCTCCCTCAGCCCCCCACCATCTGCAAAGCAGGCTTTAGTTTGCTAATATTTATTGAGCATTTATGTTTCCCAGAGACTGTTTGAAGTGTGTTACGTGTATTCTCTAATCCTCAAAACAACCATGTGGAGTAGGTACTACATTTACTGCCATTTAGAACTGCAAAATGAGGCAGGACAGTGTTATTTGTGTAAGATCTTAAGATGTAAATTGCTGAGCCAGGATTTAAAACCAGGCGATCCAGCCATTCACCTCATCCTTCTTGTCATAGCTTAAGCACGTTGTCTCTTGTTATGTCAGCAGTGAAGATTAATTTACCCATTCAACAAATATTTATTGAGCCTACTCTTGGCCAGGTGAGGGAAAAACAACATGGTCTCTGACTTTATGTAGATTAGTCTAATGGGGGAGAAAGACACTGATCAAATAATCCTATAAATCTATGTAAAATTGCTTGTGTAAAAAAAAAAGCGCTGAAGGAGGTATCCATGGTGCTGTGAAAGTGCATAATAGGATGATTTTATCTCGTCGGGTAGGTATCAGATGGAGGCCTGAAACTACAAGGCCCCTTATGACAAGGACCCACAACTGCTGAGGGCCCCATGACCTCACCCCAGGTTCAGAAGCCTTGGGATGGAAGGAGAAGAGAAGAAGCAGGAGAATATGTCATGCAACCCTCTAGGGAGCGTCTCTTCTTCTATCTCTTACTTGTTGCTTTTTCCAGCTCTGCGGTTGAAACTTTGAAAAGAGTGAAACATCTGGGAATCCTAGCAGTCACCCTGAAAGCTTAACTTTCCCAATATGAGGACTCAGCATCAGGTCTTCTGTGGTAGAAGAAAGTTCTCAAAAAGAATCAGTCATGTCAGATCTACTGGGAAAGAAATGGGTGTCAGGTATGCAGGCCTCAGTAGAGAGGAGGGTGGGGACACCGTGGTAGCTGGAGTCCCCATGGCAGGTCCTAGAGAGGTGGAGACGCCCTTCTTCTGTGTTTGTCTGGTGCACCTTCTTTGGTGAAGTGAGAACAAGCATGAGGCCTCATTGCCTCCAAAGATCAGTGTATCACTGCATACATTCATAGGAGAACTTTGGAAACTCAGGGATCACACAAGTGATTTCTAAAGCATTTGACTATCTGGTTGTAGTGTATTAATTAGAAAGGCTTCTCTATCTGTCACCTCTGAAGACCCTTAATGGTGGAGGCATTTTGTCCAGGTCTTTGAGTCCTTCTGCCCGCATCTAACTGACAGCCTGGGTATCAGAGACCCAGAAAATGGGGAGATTTCTATCACATAAATCCAGTTACAGAAAGGAGGCTAAACAACCCAAACCAAAGGTTTGCCAAAAGGAGAAACGCAAAGGGAAAAGGAAAAGAATATGGCAGTACGAGTGGAGAGGAATAGACCTCGAACTCTTTGGGAGAGGAGCTGGAAAGTAATGTGGGGCCATTGCCCTAAGCAGTGCTCACTGCCCCCACACTTCAGAGGTGAGATACTTTGCCAGGTCCAGTGTGGGATGACTCAGAGCGCAGTCTGTCAGCCTATCCAAGATGGGAGCCAGGGCTGGTACCCAAGGCTGGATGCCAGGACTCCAGGGCTAACCAGAGAGCCAGCCTCCAGTTTTTCAAGGTTAGTGGATGGTATTTTCTTCTAGACCCACCAGTCAAAGTGACTTCACTGCCCTGAGAGCACACGGTGGGAGGTTTCTGCCAGCAGCACTTTCTTGTGAACAACCGGATTGCAAAAAACTAATAATGATAAGGAGGTGATTGGTACAGGGTTTTCCTACCGAAGGGAAACCTGATTAGAATAGATAAAAACAAAAAGAAACTTCTGTTCAAAGTGGAGATGCTGAAGGAAAGGTGGTAGAGGTGAATTGGTCCCACACATGGAGTCAGGAGACACAAGTTCCAGTCTCAGCTTTGCCACTTACTAACTGGCAACCTTATGTAGTCCCTTAAACTGTATTGGCTCTCAGAGCCCTTGGTTGTAAAATGGAGCTAATACTATCTGCCTTAGAGTTTGTAAATATTTCATAAATGACATAATACATTTTGAATGCAAGAGCTTTTTGAAACTATAAAATCCTTTGCATATGAAAAGGATTATTTCCATTAACTTGAAAATTAATGAAGTTAAAAGGATAAGCAGAATGAGTTTATTTCCCCTGTTGTATTACAGATCTAGAGCTGTTGTTTTGTTAGTCACACTGTATCCCACGTGAATGACACTTCCAGGAGCGTAATGTGAATGGTGTCCCTTGTCGTGGAAATGCAGTGGTGTCAAATCAGATGGAAGGTAGTCATATTTAAATGAAAAGCTTTTTAGTACATAATTCCAGTCTCTATTCCATGAAACTATTAAATCAGCAAAACATTAATATGAAGCAATGTACCTGTAAGAATAGGTTACATTATGCTGCAGTAACAAAAATAACCTTCAAAACCCAAGGGCATAAAACACAAAGGTTTATTCCTTACATTACCTGTCCATTATATGTTACTCTCACTCCCCACTCATTGGCTGGCACTAATCACATGACTGCAGCAACTCACAAACAGCCCAGAAAGAAAAATTCTGCCTAACAATGTAGAGAGCCATAATAGGATTTCTAACATAGAAACACTTGGGAACACTAATCACTGCCCCAATCACTAACTAAAAACCGACATTATCAGAATTTTATCTATCACTGTCAAGTAAGGCGGGCATCCACGGGTGATGGCCAGTGTTTAGAAATTCCACCTTCTGAAATGAGGTGGACGTATGATCGAGTCCTGAAGTTTACCTCATGTCCCATTTGTATTGAAGCTAATCTGACTGCTATGAAAACTAACTTTATTTAACTATGTCTCCATTTTATATTTCTTGACTCATAGCCTGGCAGAGGTAGATGAGACCCCAGGGATCCACCATTTTCACAGATAGGGAACAGACCCAGAGAGAGACAAAGGGGCTTTTCCCAGTCACACCGCTGGTCAGGACCTGGCCTGGAACCAGAACCCAGCTCTCTTGTTCAGGTCTAGTTCACTGACCTCCACACCACGTTTCCTTACTGTCTTTGCCAGAACCAGATATTTGCATTGTGTGGTACCAGCTCTGGTCTTATTTTTACTGATACACCTGGCTCATCTGACAGAACTCACCTGCGTTACTCCTTTTATAAAATACTGGAATGTTGGCTCAGCATGACCAACACACCCAGGCTTCTAATGTAACTCCTTATGTAGTGTCCTGCTTTCTAACATAGTCAGAAGTTTACTTTCGAGGACTCTGGTTGACCTATTGAGTTTACATGAGAAAGCTGTTTGTTGCAGTTATTAGGCAGTTTATAAGACCAGCCTTTTATCTTCTAATTACGTGTTCTAATGCTATGCTGTATTACTTGGTTAGCTACAGTAGAAGGAACAACCATGCTAAACTGTGAACTCCACGAGAGCAGGGGCCATTTTTGTTCAGCCCATCACTATATTTCCTGCTCTTAGGTCCTCAGTAAAATTTGTGATGTGAATGATTGTTTACTCTGGGCCATGTACTGTGCTGGGTGCTTAAAAAACAATTTATCTTGTCCTTACAGCAACCTTGCAGGGTAGATATTATTAGTCCCATTTTACAGATGTGCAAACTAAGGCTAAATAGTAGAGGCCATGTAGGTAATAAATACTTGAACCAAGGCTTAACCTAGGCCCATCTGGTTCCAAAGGCTACACTCTTTCCAAGCACTAGTGGTTTGTCTCTTTTTCTCAACACTTATAGCTCCACAAGTTCATATGCTTCTTAGGCTCGGCTTCATGGTATAAGCATCTTTGTTTGCTTTATGTTACCCAGAAAAAAGTGCCATGCACATAATAAGTAGATCATAAACAATTACAGTATTGAAAATATTAAATGTTGGCATAATCAAATTGAAATGATAGTCCCAGAAAACGTTGCTGAGTCTGAATCAGCTAAGAATTTATTCCCTGGAGTCACATAGATCTGGTTTTGAACCCCCACCCCCTCCCCGCTCTGCCACTAAATTCCAAGCTGTGTGAGCCTGGGCAGGCCATTTAAATTCTATCAGCTTCTGTTCCCTTATCTGTAATATGGTGATAAAAATCCCTAATGGGTGGGGTGGTTGTGAGGATCCATGAGATCACACAACCAAAATGCTTAGTAAAGTCCTTGCCATTATGTAGACAGTAGCGGTAGTAACAGTAGGAGGAATTATAATTGATAGAGATTTGTAACATGGAGGAAATTGCTGGTGGGTTATCTAAAGTTCATCCTTATATATTTTCTTCAAGCTATTCCTTGCTTATTCGTTTGTTCTTTGACAAGTTCCTGTGTGACTAGCGGCTGAGAGGATTGAGTCTTTCAAATGTATAGTCCTTGATTTGCTTGATGGAATTCAGGATACACTACCTCAAAATATGACACCTTGACACATTGACTATCTTAAATGTGAGTTTGTGAAAGAGTTTGACAAAATGTGAAAGAGTTTGACAAAATGGCAGAAGCAGGCAGGCCACTCTGGTCGCCCCCACTCCCAGCCCCGCTGCCCCTTTGCCCTTTTTCCCTGAAATAGGCCATAAAATCCTCAAGTGAGCGGTGCTCTCCCTATACCTGAAGGAACACAGACATTCTCAACAGAGACAGGGACTTTGGGGCCAAGAAGCTGTACAAACAAACCTTGTTAAGCTAACCTTTATTTTCCCCGTTACTTCTTCACCTGGTACTATCCCTGGCCCAAACCCCTTTCTTTTTATCAATTCTTCACAAATATATTGTTTCTTTGTCTAAAAGGTATAAAAAGTTTCCTGCTCTGGTCACTTCCTTGGGTCTTCATTCTCGTGTGAAGGCTCCCATTTACATTTAAAAATTTAATAACATGTGTATGCTTTTTCCTATGAATCTGTATTTGTCAGTTTAATTTTCAGATCCAGCCAAGGACCTTAAGGGGGTGGAGGAACAGTATTCTGGAAGTTTGGGCAACAAATCGCCCAGTGAAGCTGGATTTTAGGTACTCAGAACTCAAAGGGCGTGGGAGAAAACAGGACATGTGCACGGTGTACTGAAAACCCATCAAACCCCGTTAAAGAAAGGTGCCATGATGGGTAGGAGGGGTGCTCAGCAAACACCAACAAGTCCTTTTTTGTGAATTGTCTGTGTGCACGAGTCTTGGGTCAGTCAAGGCCTAGTTCTTGCTTTAGTCTTCTTTGTCTATAAAATGTGGAGATGTGGCTTTCCCCAACAACCAGAAGTGATAGGAGGATAAACAAATATTTAATAATTGAAATCTCTGAGATCTTTCAAAGGAAACAGACTATGGAAATTCGATATATCCTCATTGCTGTTACGGAAATTGTATGACTTTAAGTTTAGAGGAAAAAAAGTCTGGGCCTAGGTCCCATCTTGGTCACTTGAGCAGATTGTTAAATCTCCCTGAGTTTCAGCTTGCTGACAGCAAAGTGAGGTTGAAGGAACCCTCTAATTTCCTGCTGTACCTGTATTAGGGAGATGTGGTGAGGACCAAATGAAGACATCTCTGCAAAAATATTCATAAATTCTCAAGTATTTTTCTTATCTTAGTTATTGCTTTTTGAATTATCGCCTTGACTCTGTGTTTCTGGGGAGTGAGCTCTGAAAGATTCACTCAGTAGTGATAAGAAAGGTGTGGAGTGACAGTTGCCAAGAAGGGGCTAGTTTGGTGGTGGGCCTTGGGCCCCTCTTGGGCCCCCTGATTGTGGCAGGTGTGAAGAGACACGGCAGAGGCTTTCTCTTCCGATGCTCACCTGCAGTGTGATTTTTCTGGCCACCCTGCTCCCATCCTCTGGCGTCGTGTCAGGAGCATAGGGATTGTGATGGTAGTGGTGGGCCTTGTGGGTGGGGGGGTGGAAGGCCCCCTCCTTCTTGCAGGTGACAGAAGGCTAAGGGCACCAGGCCAAGGGCTGAATTTGAAACCCAGATAACAGAACTATGGGATGCGAGATCTGATCCTCCTAATGTAGATCCTCAGAGCGGCTGGGAACAAAGGACTTGTATTTTTATACTGCACATATAAAATGCATAGTTGTTCTTTTATATGGTGTTACTAATAGATTGAAATGGTGTTGCTGTTTGACAAATGACCCCTTTTTAACGTATCAGACAAATACATTTTAAAATTGCAATCCTTTCTTTTCTTTTCCTTCCTTTTCCTTTATTTCATCAAACATTTATAGAGCTTCTGCTACGTACCCCAGAGGTAGGTACTGGGGATAGAAAGGAATAATATCTTCTCCACCTAATGTGGCTAAACTAATTGTAACGTTGACAAGAAAGGGATGAACAATTGTTGAGTGTCCTTATTTATCAGACGTCATTTTCACATATATTTATTTAAACCTGTAAACTTCCATAAGGGAGCTAATGATAATAATAACAACACACACACGTTATTTCATTTAATCCTCAAAATAACCCCGTTAAGTGAACGCGATTATTAATTCCATACTGTCCGTCAGGAGGCTGAAGCTGAGAGCGCTCAGGAACTTGCAGTGAGTGACTGACCAGTGCCCTAAATATGGAGCCCACCACGCAACTTGGCCTCTTCTGAGCGTTACCCCGAGGGTCCCTGATTCTAAGTGAGGGAGCTGCGTTCCTGCCGAAGCCCAAGGCTCATGGGGCTCTAAGCTCTTTGACCGTGAGCAGAGACCACCTCTCAGATCCTGAGTCCAAACACAAGGCCAGAGAGTTGGTTGGCGACAGGAGCTGGAGGGAGGTTGGGCAGGGCCATAGTGACCCGTGGGAAGGAGCTTGACTTGATCCAGTTGAATATGGGGAGGAAAGCGGAGTAAAAGGAAAGAACAGTGGCTAGAAGCAGGCAGAGGCTGGCTTCTGTGCTGGTGCGCCATCTATATCCTGGGATGGGCAAGAGGCAGACTCTTTATGCCTCAGTTATCCGGGCTGTCAATTTGAAATTGTTGGCAGAAAAGGCAAAGGGCATTGAGCACTCCCCCTTTTCCAACTGTGGTCTAGCAACAGGAAGGCTGGCAGGAAGTAAGCCGACCAGGGCGCTAGTCCCAGCTCTCTCATTTACCAGCTGATTGACTATCGGCAAGTCTAATTTCTGCAGCCCCCTTTTCCAGTAGGGGGTTATCCTTCATTCCCCACGGAGTTCATGTGAATAGTAAATGAGGCAATACATGAATACATGAAATGACTGAAGACTAGATGGATACACCGTGTAATCACGATGCTTATTTTAGTGTGATAAACTAAACATGCCACCGTGTCTACAGGGGAATGTGATGGCTTATTTTATGTGTCATATTGAACTGGGTTAAGGGATGACCAGATAGCTGGTAAAACCTTGTTTCTGAGCGTGTGAGGGTTTCTCTGAAACAGATTAGCACTTGCATCAGTAGACTGAGTGTAAAGAAGATGCCCTTACCAATGTAAGTGGACAGCATCCAATCCATTGAGAGCCAGAACAGAACCAAAAGATGGCGGAAGGGAGACTTTGCTCTCTGCTTGAAGTGAGACACCCATCTTCTCCTGCCCTCACACATTGTTGCTCTTGGTCCTCAAGCTTTTGGACTAAGACCGGGACTTACACCATCGGCCCTCTGGTTCTCAGGCCTTAGGACTTGGAATGAATTACACGGTGGGCTTTCCTGGGCCTCAAGCTTGCACACAGCAGATTGTGGGACTTCTCAGCCTTCTAAACTGTGTGGCTCAATTCCTATAATAAATCTCCTTATATGTCTCTTTCTCTATATAGCCTATCGGTTCTGCTTTTTTTCTGGAGAATCCTGACTGATACAGGTACTATTCTCTTTTCACAGGACACTCCCTGGTGACCTGTCAGCCTGCTATCAATATAGGCTTTGGAGTCAGAATGTCTAACATTTAAAAATAATTCTCTCTCCTACTAATTAGGCCACCCACTTTAACTAACAGAATCTCAGTCCCTTTAATTATAAATGGGGATGATAATACTGGGCTAATATGCTTATTAAAGGCTTAAATGTACATAAAGCAGTTATTGCAATACCTGACATATAGTCAGTTCTCCAGAGACAGGGCTCCGTGTTCCATCTAGGGGCTTAGATATGCCCTTCCCTCTCCTTTTCGGAAAGGAGAGATGATTGCATGAGAAGCGCGTTGGCCTGCCTGTGCTTGCTGAATCTCTCCAGTACTATAGAGCTGGACAAGGGCTTGGAAATCTTCAAACCCAAGCCTGTCATTTTACAGATGAGGAAGTAGCAGACCAGAGAGGTAAAGTCTGGTGATAGGTGGTGGTAGTTCTGGGCTGGAACCAGGTCTCTTACCTCCCTTCTCTGCACTCAGTTCCCAGGCAGCTTTGCTGGCCTTGCAAGCCAGCCTGCTCTGAGTGGCTCTGGGCTGCTCACTGAGGCAGAGGGAGAAAGTGCTGGGGAAGGTCATGTGGCCTTGGCCCAAGGAAACATCAGAAGTAGGGCCTTGAGAGGTTCTGGCAGCAGTGGCCTACTTACAAAAGGAAACAACAGGGAGCAGCCATCATGCCTTTTACTGTTGGAGTGTCTGGATCCACTGTGATCTCCTTTCTGGAACACAAATTTGCAGGATGAGCCTGAAGAAAAGGGACTAGGGTACCTGTGGGCTTTCCTGTCAGAGGTACCCGTGCTTGTCACAGTTTATCATCCAATTAGAAGAGAGAGAGAGAGAGAACACAAGAGCACAGGAACATTTGTTATGGAGGAAAGTAAGGGAGGGTGGATTGGATGCTGATAGTGCCAAACCACAACCACTGCAGATTCTACTCCAAATGTTACCATGAGAACCCGTATGGCATTTCATAGTTTACACACTGCTTTTGTGTTATCTCATTTAATTCTCCACAACAACACTAAGATAGGTATTTTTTTCCCCAACAAATATTTATTGAATTCTTACTATGTAGCTAGAGATAGGTACTGGTGTCAAGACACTTTTGCTGGTTAAGAGTGTTCTGAATTATTAATCATGTTTTATAGATGAGGGAACCAAGGTTCAGTGACTGACCCATAATAAATGCTCAATATGTAGAGTCAGAACTCAGGTTTAGGATTCAAACTCTTTCCATCCCATCACACCGCTGGGTATCCTTTAGGGTCATCACACTTTAATACCCCCCACTTTGTCCCACCTCCATCAACCTGGAATGACTCATAGAGATAGATGCACAAAAGCTCTGCATTTAGTCTTCTACTCACATAGGGTCACAATCAGAGCCAGAATCCTCTGCTTTACTGTGCAATCTCATCTTTAAAAATGGAATCAAAGATGTCTCTGGTTCTTCCTCTTCTAGGGAGTGGACGCAGCCACAGTTATACATTCAGATTTCTGATTCAAGGAATGTACTTATTATAACTAGAAGGATATAAGCTGGACGTCAATCAACAGCCATCTACTGAGTGTCTTCTAACTGCTGAGCAATGTGTCAGGCATGTGGAGAGGATCTGGGAAGATAAGATGACTTACAGGACGTGTAAGAATTAGGGAAATCAAAGTGGAGGATACCAAGTTTGGAGGCTGTGAGATAGATAGTAAAGCAATGAGCTGGTGAGTCTTAAAGAATGGGCAGTTCTTAGTCTGGTGCCCTGGGAAGACAGAGCATCTTAAACAGAGGCCCAGTTGGGGAAGACACAGAAGTGGGATATATTATGGTACTAGGGAAAAGCTGGCAGGAGAGAGGCCTGAGGCCATGGGTGTGCCCATTTCGGAGCACAGACCTGAGGCCGTAGCCCGGGACTCTCACACCCTAAGGAGGTGATGGCCATAACAACAGCAAGCCCTGGTGGGTCTAGAAGACGCCAGAGCCTCAAGGGCCTCACCCTACAGCCATTTTGAGATGCTCCTCATTCCTTGGCATGAGGCCTGGAGAAAGGGGAAAACTGCAAAATTCCCACCAGATGGCAGTATTTCCTAGTGCGTTGCCCTGGGGAGGGGGGGCACCATGGAGGGGATTTTGTCTGCAGAGTGCCTGGTATTATGACTTACAGTCCTAGGCAGCTGTCCCTGGAACCAGGGTTCAGGTTTCTAGTTCATTCCATGTTCCCTCCCCGCCCCCCAACAGAATACTTCCAAGGATTTCATTCTGGGAATGGGAACCATGAAGTTGTCAGAGGAACCTCCTCCAATTCACAGGGAGGGATAATGAGCACGCTCTCCTCTTTTCCTGGTACCTCCTCCTCCCTGTTTAAGTCTGAATGGCGCGAGCTTGCTGACTTTCCCATGAGACACAATTACGTGGGGAACAGAGCAGCTAGACCCCATCTGTGTTCAGCTTTGCCTCACCCCAGTGCGATTCCTCAATGACCACTTCCGAACCTGACTTTTCAGCTCTCCTCCTCTGAGCTCATGCACTTGTATCCCTTGAAGGTAGGATGGGGGCAGAAATAGATGGAACCACAGATGACCCAGGTGCAGAAGGCAGAAGGTAGGCAGAAGAACCTGGGATTCTCTTGGTGATTTAATTATATAATCTGTAAAGTATGTGGGGGTCTTTGGATCAGTTTCACAACATCAAAGCAGCTCAAGTGCAAATGCTGCCACTTTTCCACTTCCTGAAGCCAAGAAAGTGGCTATCTTAAGAGGACAAATGAAGTTATTTTCCAGTTTAGAGAAATATTTTAAGACAGCAACAGATACCACTTAAACAAATGGCTTAATTTAGCCAAAAATGCCCAAAAGGACACATTAATCAGAAAGTGTATGCTTCATTTTGCGACTGAGAGCTTGCCAGGACTTTGGCCAATATCAATAGTTGAGACAAAGATGATCACAGTACGTGACAAGCAAAGGGGTCCAGAGTAGGGAAGGGACGGGGCCAACTTGGTTTAGATTTAGGTGAACATGTAATGATGTGGTAGACCAGAGCATTCCACACAATGAGGCGATTTAGATTATTCTTGCTTGTGAGATCTTCAAACCCAACTCTCTCCAAGCACACTGGGATTGCTCATTGTCACATGACTCCCTTCGAATTCTGTTATGCTATTTGTGAAAATGCAGCTCAATGTGGTATTGTTCTATAATATAAACTTGGATGCATTCTCTCTCAGATGTATCCTCTTCCTCACCATCTTCCATGGTCACTGGAAATGCTAGTTTACAAGCTAAAGAGAAAGGGAAGTCAGGACTGTGAGCCTATTCCTTCTGACATCATTGCTGTCAGCGTTCATCTATTGCACAGTCTGTGTGAGACAATATGGCAGAGAGGAAATCCCATGGGATTTGTAATCAGAAGACGGGAATTGTGTCTGTAGCATACCAGAGTTGACTCTAGAGTATTTAGCATCTCTGAACAGTTTCTATAAAAAAGTGATACTGTGTGGCATAAATCCCAGGGTTTATTATAAACCTAATATGTTCATGTTGATGAAAGAACAAGATAAATTATAAAAGATTGTTATTATTTATGACCACGATTTGAAGTAGCTCCCAAATCTCCTTCCAGTTTTATGGGGTTCTCCTTGGGAAAAGCAAAAGACACCTTCTCCCAGCACAGCTGAGTGCAGAGGGATCTGGGCTGTCTTCCACAGCACGTTGTGGGACTGCCTCCCCTCGTCACCTCCCATCCAGGCTCGTCAATCACATAGTCTGGGCTGTTCTGTGGCCTATGACTAGGAGTAGCCAAGGCTTAGGCTGGGTCCTATCTCTCTGTACTCTGCCACAGCTGCCTTCCTTACATGAGCATGCTAGGCTTGGTTCTCCTTATAAATGGTGAGTAGAGGGTCCTTACAACCCAGCTTCCACCTGTGTGGCCTGGTTAGTCTTTCATTTCCCTCCTTGCGTACTTATAGCAACCGCTGACACAGCTTCCTAGAAAGCACTAATGAAGACCCTGTGCTCTCATCTGTGTTCCAAGCAATGGGGCCCCTCAGTAAACACTAGGACCTGGGCTGTACCCAGGTTAAGCCTGCTTTCTCCAAGAAGCTCTCAGATCCCCTAAATCATGCCCCTCTGTAGTCCCTGTGTGTCCACCCCTAGCCCTTTATGACTCTATTATTACTCATTAGAATCTGCTTTGTATCAGAGACATATGGATACAGTACAGGGACACCTGGGTGGGGGCAGGGAGAGGCTTGATTTTTATTAATATTTATAGTCTCCGCCACCTCCACTCCATACATATGCTAAGCTTTGTGCTTTGTGTTCAATAATCAGAAAGAACAAGCATTCAATAAATGTAATTTGAGGCGTTATAGTAAAAAGGTAAGGATCCTGCGTTAGGACATTCACAGCTTTATAAGGGGAAATGGGACACAGGATGGGAAACCCCCAAATTAAGTCACCTGTAATAGAAATCTTAGGGCCCCTTCCAACCCTCAAGAGACTGTGAGTCTGTAGGTAAGTTACAAACTCAGGGCTTCACTTGGCTCTGCCTTTGTCCAAAGCGTTGCTGGCGTGAACACGGTGCTCAGTCCCACTGTGTCAGATCCTCACTTTGCACAAAAATGAAAAGGCAGAATGAAAATTCCACCACTGCACGAAGGGAGGGCCTGACAGTCCCCTGGGTCTGGCTGGTCTAGGTGGTCCTTCCTTTCTCAGGTGGTGGAAAGAAAACAAGAGGTCACCAGAGAGCTCAGGCCTAGCATTTTCTACTTGCCCTGTAAGAGAATCCACTCTCCTGTGATGGCTGAAAGGTGAGCTGCTCTCCTGACATGCTCTATTGAGCAAAGAGTACGAATTCCTGTAGCAACAGCGACCTGGGCGTGGACCAACTCCAAGTGAGCCCTGGAACCCAGGAGTCCACAAGCGCCTGATCCAAGTGCTGGATTCAAACCCCTGGAAAAAGATTCTAGGGTAATGGGGCAAATCCTGCACCCAGACCAGCGACCCAGGTCCAGGGGCTTGGCAGTCTCTCAACGGCCGTGAAGGCAGATGAAGTAGATCAATACAGATCAATATGACTTCAATATGACCTTGAAGTCATAATGTTGAGTGAAAAACACAAGGTGCAAAAGAAACATGCACTAGGACACCATCCGTGCAAGCTTTCTAAACAAGCATGTGCATTTGTAGTCAAGTAGAACCCACGCACGGGAAGGATGCGTGCTGACGTCAGGAGAATGATTTCCTCTTGGAAGGGTGTGCGGAGAGAAGATGGGGTGTTCAGATAGGCTTGAGTGCTTATCTGTAATTATATTTCTGAACAACAACATCCAGAACAAACGTGTCAAGGTACAAAAAAAAGTCTGCTAAATCTTGGCACTAGGTACATGCATTATTTCCTGAATATTTGAAAATTCTATAATAGAGTAAAACAAACCAAAACAAAAAAAAGAGAGAGCGAAAAGGGCTGGGTAAGGAGATAAGAGAGGATAATCCTGGCTGTGAAGAGCTATTCTACACCTGTCACCACCACCCGTGCTCCTCGGTTCTAACTGCATATCAGAACAACCAGTGACACTCAGGGCCCCACTCAGACTTATAAGTAAAGTTAGAATCTCAGAAGTTGAAGCCCAGATACGTCAGTTTCTGAAAGCACATGGTAATGAGATGCCCTAATAACAGCTGCTGCTGATCTACCCAACTATAAAGTCTGTACTGCTGGGTCGCTCCACAAGGTCCTGAACCAATGTTGGCCTTCTGTCCAGGTGGACTTCTGCTCTGATTTCAGAAGCCACTTCTGCGTTAGGCTTCTTCCAGGAGAAGATGGTTTTTGTTGTTTGCGGGAACCTTGGTGGTGTATGCGCTGCTCTGGCCCCAGGCAGTCAGAACAGCTGAGGTCACAGAGCTGGATTAACACCCCAAAGCCATCTTGCTAGTTTTCTGCCTGGCCGGGATCACTTCTGACCACCCTGGGAGTGATGCAGTGAGAACACTCTGCATTCAGTAGTCCTACTAAGTGTTTCTGGATCTGTTGGGGTCCCCCAGCCCTCACTGTGGGGGTTCTTATTTTGTCTCATTTCAGACCTTCAAATTTCTCTTCTGAACCGATTTCCTGGTTTTGGGGTCTGAGAGAAGGTGGAAAAAAGTCGCTGCATGAATCCACGCTTGTGGATACAGGATGTATTGTGTTTGATGAGATGAGATTTGAATGCAGTTCTGGCTCCAGGGCTGACTGTGTCCGGTGACCCTGGGTGCTCCTCTCTGGGCTAGGAAAGGCACATCCCTGAGCCTTTCTACGTATAAAGATGTCATGAGGAATGAGCACTGTAGGAGATCTGAATACCAGGGCAGCGTTTGCCTCTTTCTTGTAGTCTAATCATTAATATAGCTTTTAGGTTCTCAGCTCCTTCCTTGAGGATGTAATGCAGTGCTATGCATGTTGCATTTACTGAATACATATTTGCTGATAAGAGGAATGAGTGAATGAATGAAGTGTTCTGAGAAGTGTATGTACAACCTGAGAGCAGGAGAGTGTTATAATTAGAAAACCATGGCTGGAGCTGGGAACCCAACCGAGGTGCTGGTTCCCGGTACCCTCGCTATTAGCCGTGGCTGTCCAGGCTCCCAGACGGCCTGGGCCTCAGCCAAGACTCAGAATGCTGATTTAAACAAAGCCCCAAGGGAAAAATCATCCATCATAGAAGGTAATGGTGCATAGAAAGATTTGTCTCCCCTCCCCCTCTCACAATCTTCCTCAGACTAGTGGCTGTTGGGAAAAAATCTGACTTTCCCAAGAGAAGAAAGGCCAATTTTAGAACAGCTTTCTTTTCTTTCTTTTTTTCTAAGCAAGCTGGTGCCAGTACAGGACATTCTGCACTGGTCCCATGCTAAGGTATTCCTGAGCTTTCTTATTTTAAAATTTAATTTAATTTAAATTTTTTTATGATTACTTTCAGGTGTATGAAACAATGTCATAGTTAGACATTTACACCCCTCACAAAGTGATAACCCCCTCCCCCAGTCTACTACCCCTCTGACATTGTATATAGCTGTTACAATTCTACTGACTCTATTCCCTTTGCTGTACTCCACATTCTGTGAGTATATATATGTTAAATTATAGTTGGCATTCAGTATTATTCAGCTTCAGGTGTACACTGCAGTGATCAGGCATCTACACCGTCCATGAAGTGGTCTCCCTAATAAGACAAGTGCCCATCTGACACCCTACAAACTCTTTACAACATTATCGATTATATTCCCCAAACTGTCTTTTGTATCCCTTTGGCAATCTTATGGTTATTGGTTGTGCTTTCTAATTCCCTCACCTTCTCCCTCGTCCCCACCCACCTCCCATCTAGCAGCCCTCAGTTTTTTCTCTATGTCTCTGAGATTGTTTCTGATCATTTATTCAGTTCTTTAGATTCCACGTATAAGTGAGATCATATGGTCTTTGTCTTTCTCCGTCTGACTTAGGAGCTTTCTTGAAGTTTGACCACTTTCTGTCCCCTTGGCCATTCCTGCTGCCCCAGGTCTCAATTATCCACGTCACTATCTCTGCTTTCACCCAACCTGGGGGGCAGTAATAACAGCGAGGCCACTCCACAGAAGCCTTGGGCTTCTAGAGCTAATGTAATGAGCTCAGTGCTGGCCTCACTGACTTGCCCACTATCATTGTAAGTGAACTGAGGGTGGGTTGGACAGCCTCTCTGTAGGCAAAGCTTTTACGACTAATCGCAGTGGCTCCATCCTCTTTTCCATATCTGTCTATGATAGGTATAGGAAACAAGAAGTAGGATAATAGAAAAGTAACTTTTCGAGCCTTGTCACTTAAAATGTGGTCCCTGAACCAGAAGCACTGACATCACCTGGGAACTTGTTAAACTTGTAGAACCTCACCTCAGACCCACGGAATCAGCATCTGTATTGTAACAAGATACTGTGGTGCCTTTCATGCCCATGAAAGTTGAAGAAGTAGCACTTTAGCCTCGTGGTTCTTAAAGTGTGGTCCATGGACCAGTAGCATCAACGTCACTTGGGAACTTGTTACGCACGCATTCTCAGGACCTGCCCTAGACCTGCTAAATCAAAAACTCCAGGGATGGGATGCAGCAATCAGGGTGTCACCCAGCCTTCCTGATGATTCAAATGCACACTAGAGTTTTAGTACCCCTGCTTTAGAACATTCAAAGGCTATTTAATGAGCAAGGAGAATGGCACTGAGTCATACCATGGCAAATGCAACCAGAACAATCTCAGGTGATCCACTTTGGGTCCCAAGGAACAAGAGGGATCCTGAGGCAAAAATAAGTGCCTCAGGATCCCTCTTGTTCCTTCTTTTAGCACAGAATCAGCCTTTGAAAGAAGGTCTAGACACACATCTAGACATTCAGGAGCTAAAAAGATGGGGAGGGAGGGTCAGGCAAATCAGTGATGAGCTGATCAATGGAATCATGCCTTCTGCCTCTTAAATAGAGGGCCCCCCAAACCATCAGAATTCTTCTAATGTACTACAGAATTGTATACCTGAAATGTATGTAACTTGACTAATAATTGTCACCCCAATAAACTTTAATTAAAAAAAAAGAATTCTCCCACTGCACAGGTGCTTCAGTGCTCAAGTCTACGTAGCTCTGGAAATGGGTATTGCAATTCCTTGGTTATACGTATGGAAGTGGGAATGGGAAATGGGGGTTATTATTCCAGCTGTTGCCCCGCCACGTCACTGCCACCCCACTTCCAAGAGCCAGCCTGTGGTTTTAGGACCCCGAACTGTTCTCCTGTTCCATCACAGTCTCACACACAGCCATGACCTGCTCCCTAGGATTCAGGGTCCTCATCTGAAAGATGAGAGGTGGCGCTGGGTGAGAGGTGTCTGGGCCCCTCCGGCTTTCTGACTTTTTCTTCTGAGATGGGTTGGGGACAGCCTTGATCAATGAATCAGGTGTAGGTGATATAACACTCACAGTGTCTTACACTTATAGTGTCTGTTTTTTTATATCTCTTAAATTATGTTAGGTATTTAACATGTTTCAGCAGAGCTGATGCTCACCCATGCTATTTCTCAAGACGGTTTGAAGTCTTTTATTGGGAGCTTATCTTTACCAGAATTGTCTAGATAGACATTCTGGGCTACTTGCTCCTAAGCTCCCTGTTGATCAGCATGGATTTTGTTTCCACGAGAAGCCCCAGGGTGGGTATTGGCCTAAGACTGATTTCTATATTGATGTACTCCTCTGTCACGTGTATTCTGGGACACCAAATTCATGTTCAACATGGCCTTGAGGTTTCTTGGTTTCTCAAGGGAGAATTTTCCCACTCAGAACTCGGAGAAGAGACAACCTTCCTCGTCAGGACCCTGCCCTGGAGGGTAGAGATTTTATAGCCAGTATTTACTGAGGTTATTGCCTTTTGAGGATGAGGCAGAGATTTTATAGTTTCTTTCTACTTAAGGATCACAGTGTAGCATAAGGTTCTCAGATCCTGCTCCTAAGGCCTAATGTCCTGCTTTGCATGAAGCCTCTGGCTCTTAAGGCCCATTTCAGAATCTGGTCCTCATGTCCCTCTCCCAGAGCCACTGCAGTTAGAGAATATATTAGTCTGGCTTTCAATTCCATCACTATTTCAGACATCTATGGATTTTCTTTTTGTGAGCCCAACTGTATATTTAATTTTTAAATTTATTTAGCATTTTGTTGTTTTTGTTGTTGAGGTAGAAGCTTACAAGAGCTTAGTCCACCATATCCCCATAACTAAAAGTCCTAGGTGGTATAATATTTCAAGATTCCTTTCTAGACAAGGAAGTCATTTATTGGATTACTAGAGGGAGTCTTTTATCATTCTAGATCTTTCTATGGAATTCTACTGATGCCGAACCACGAGCCAGAGGCTCAGAACATCTGTTTTCTCTCTAAGGTGAAAGGAGATCCACACCCACAGGAGCTTAATTTCTAAGCTGCTTCACCATCAGCTCTTAGAGCGGAAGTCTCCCCTCATTCCCACACCCTACCCCTTCACTCCCACCCCAGGCTGGAAGCTGGTCTGGCTTTCTGTTCACAGACTTCTACTGGGCTTGCCTGGGAAAGGGGAAGCTGTACCTGGTGACCTCCTTGAGGAAGATAGTGTGGGAAGTATCTCCTTTCTTCTACAGCCATAGACATTGTTTATCTTATTTTCAGTTTTTTATGGTGTTAAAAGATGGATCCAAAAGTCCTGGTTGTTAATTAGCTCATTGAGGAGTCAAGTAAGAGGTTCTGAAGACGAGAGAGGGAGGGATCGCTTGTTTGTGTGATTTTTCTTGGTAGAATACTTATTAATATGCTTCACCCTTACACTGAAGATGAGAAACTAGGGTCTTACTTTTGTCAAACTCTCAGATAAAAGATGTGTTTTGGCATGGAATGTTGACATTGAAAGAATAATAACACTTGGGATTTTGAGGGATGGAGGAAAGGTGAAAGGATGGGTAAACTCACGGAATTCCTCATCTTTCACAGAGAGGTTAACAGATATTGTCTAAGCTTAGGAGTAAACAGTCAACTTAAAATTCTAAATCAAGAGCTAAATCAAGAAATAGAGGCATAAACATTTTATTCTACACTACAATGGAGAATAAAACCACAAGAGAATAAAACCCGGGAACTGGTGATAGTGGTTGTTTTCGGAAGACAGAGGAGGGAAAATGTCCTCATTTCATGCCTTTCTGTAATGTAACTATTTTTTTAAGATCATGGGCATGCAATTATTTCTATAATAATAAAAGCCATTCTACACGTCCAGTGGGTCAGAGATAATTTGCTCTGGTCAGCAAGATCTGGCTGGAGAAATGTTTTGATTTCTGGTAATGCCAAATCTATCTTCTCAAGCAAGATAAAGCCATGGAGGCGTGAAGGATAAGCTTGCTCTGACGACAGCCTGGCTGGAGAGGGAGCCAGATAAGACTCGCCTCGTTCTGATGGAGGGAGCGTGGGAGTAAAAAAGAAGGTCGAGTGCTTGTTGAAAGTCAGGCTGCTGGGGGCACATCTTGCTTCTTCCAAGGTCATTAATATCATATTCAGGAAGACAATCTAGGGAGTAAGGACGTCCTCCCTGAACAGGAAAGGAGATGAGAGAAAACAGTGTTGTCACTGTTTCTTCCTTTGGTCCATTGTCCCCCACCTTCAATAACTGGTTTTTCTGACTACTGTAGGGCCCAGTGTGGGAGGTCTGAAGTTGTTTAAGCTAAGGAGTAGCCTAGAGAAAATAAAAGACAAAAGACATGTTAACCCAGATACCGTTCAGTGAAAAGGAAGAATACCTGAGCACAGGTGAGGTTCCTATTGATCTGTAGTGATGGCAAGTAGGAGCTCAGCACCCTAGTTCCCAACTCTTAGGATGGGGCTATTTGCCCTAAAAGAGACTGAAGGGGAGGGAATTCTGCAGTGTCCCTAAAAAGTCTAGTGCCAGCTCCCCATCCCCCTAATTCCTGTTAGCTCCTGCCAAGGGTTTACTGTGTTCTGACCATTATCGGCACTTGAAGCAGCTTTGTCTAAAGCTTGGGCCCTTGGTCCTTTGGGAACCTCAACAGATAAGCTGGATCTTGCCAATAGGTTTTCAAGGTGGTATTCAAGTTTCTGACTTCTTGATTCATGGCAGCAAAGGAGGCTGTCCTTTTCCTTTCCTTGAATAAAGTATCATGGACTGCTTTGTGTCTATCACAGGAGAGCAAAAACCACACAAGACTATGCAAGTGCACCTTTGTCCTGTAGGAAGCACCTCTCCCTTCCCCGTTCTCCAAAACACACTGGCCCACACCATCTCTTTGTGCCCCGTTGTGGGAAATCCCACCTCTGTGTCGTGTTATACGTGGTTTTTCACTGTTAAAGTTTTTAATTCCCACCCCCCACGTTTCTCATGCACTCCATACTTACCATTCTTTCTGTGCACAGCAAGTTTATGCCTCTGTGCCTTTGCACAGTCGCTTCTCTGTGCCTGAGATGCTCTTCCTCACCTCTCAAGTTTCAAAACCTTCCTTGATGAACTCGCAGGCTCCTTGGTCTGTTTCCTGGCTGTTACAGCACTTTGTACACACCTGTGTATGAGATTTGGCCCTTGGTATTTCATTTCGGTCTGTGTCTCCCCATAGTCCCTAAAGTGAGGGATTGTGTGCCATCGTTCTCTGACTGTGCCCCGAGCACAGCTGCCACTCACAGTGCAGACCCTGGAACTTCCATAGCATGGTAGGTATGACTCTGAACTTGGAAATGTAACAGACCTGGGTGCAAGTCCTGGCTCTGCCTCTTACTTGCTGTGTAACTGCTTCCCCATCTGGATGAGGGTGAGAAATCTCTGCCTCATTGGGTGGCAGTGATGATTAAATCAGATCATTCCTGAAAAAATACGTTGCGCATACTAAGTGCTCAATCAAATTCAGCTATAATTTATAGATGAAATGAATGTAGTGTGCACAATTTCAGATTTTTTTGTGTCCACATTTTCTTCATGTTTTCTAAAACTCCTATGCTATGCGGCATGAATGACAAAAACGTGAGAGCTTGAAGATGGGCCCTAAAATTACAACAATAGGCCAAACTTCACTTGCTTAAAAATATACTTTCCAGGTCGGAAGCAATGACAGATTTCTGGAGAGGTTGGTTTTTCCATCTCCTGCCTCCAGATAGGTTTGCAGCTCCCGGACTGCTAAGAGGTCATCTATTTAAAAGTCCTCTACGGAGGGCGGTCAGATCTCTGCGGTCAAGCACATCTGCACTGAAATGTTCTTCTTTTTGTTCCATTTCCATCCATCGTGATGGGGTAGTTTTAGGCCCTCAGCACTTGTTCTGTGTCCCGTAGACTTGTGTCCCATAGAGAACAAGGTGTAAAGCCTGCAGTGTCTTCTCTGGCTCTCCTCCACAAGGTTTTGGGCACAAATTTCCATCAAAGGCTGGAGGCCAGTGCTGAATCTCAAACATGTGCCTCGGGTGCCATCCGGTGGCAAAATGCTGTATTGCAAACATTTATTTCTTCCATCCTAACAGTCCACAACTAAGCAGAAAAAAAACAGTTACTGTTCAATACAGATATTTTAGATGTGTTTTCATTATTGAAGGTAACTGGCCAGGCCAAGGGTCAGAACTATGAATTAACAAATGTGCTTCAGTGAGCTGAGCTCAGGAAATCCTGGTCATGGAGAAGGGGACCTGGAGAACTGGGAGAGATATGCTCAGTATGAAAGCCGCCCCTCACCCAGACCGCAGTGAAGACAGGCCACTGTTCTCCTCTGCACAGACAAAGGGTGGCTTCATTCGTCTTTCCTTAAGTCTTCATGATGTTATAGAGCTGTCCTCACATGGCTCTGCTAACCATTGCAGTTACTCCAACTCCACTTTTGCTGTCTTTTTCTTTTCTTTTTCAAGGTACTTGTGCTATTTGAGCCTGATGGTAACCCAGTAAGGTGGGCAATGCCAACATACTTCTCCTGACTATTTTGTGGGAGAATTGAAAGGTCTTGTCCCAAACCAGAGAGCTGTTTAAGGATGTTGATAGGGCTAGAATGCAGATTCCTTCCCTTCTGTTGTATCAGTTGTGCTATTTCTTCTAGGAGCTTTGGTTTCTCTTCTTGGAGAATGATATTTAACACTTAAGATCTGGGCACTGGAAATGCTCATTGCTACTGGAGTGCCACTGCTTCTAAGCCCCTTCAGCAGACAGAGCTAAGAAATGTAGATATGTGTGCTAGCCCGTGCAAACACACGTCTCTATCATTACTTCTGTGTCTATTTATCATATAAATGAACATGAGTTTACATGGTTATCTTCAACACTAATCCACTATTATAGGGTGCATTCCAGCTTTCCTCCCTTACTTATGTGTAATTTTTCAAACAGTGAGCAACTTTTGTCCCATTATCTGTAACTTATTTCTGTACTTGTTCCATGCTAATATATACACATATGTAAAGTAGTTTCAGAATTGATAACCTGTACCCTAGGCACACTGAGCTTTATATATCAATATTTTTCTTTTTTTAATATAAACTTTCTGGAAGGATAAAATACATACGTAAAAGTGTACAAGTCAAAATACGAGGCTCGGATTTTCACCAAGTGAGCACATTCTCTTATTCTACACCCAGATCAAGAAACAAAACATTACCAACATGCTGAAAGCCCCCTTGCCCCATTGCCAATCCCATCTCCCCATAAAGGAAAAACATGAGTCTGACTTCTAATACCATGCGTGAGTTTCAGGTGGGCTTGAGCTTTGTAGGAATGCAATCACACTCTGTTATGTCTACTTCTTTTTTCCCCACATCATCCTGGTGAGATTGTTCCCTGTTGTTGCAGGTGGTTGTAGTGGCCCTGCTTTCTGAATTTAAAATGACCTCATGAGTTGTTTCCCTTGATCATAAATATTTGATCACAAAAGATGATTTTAATGGCTATATAATATTCCATAGTATAATTAGACTATAAACTATTTAATCATCCCCCCATTGTGGGTCATTTAATTGGCGTCTGGTTTCTACATTATAAATAATGCTGTTTGATGGTACCTTAAAAAGATTGGTAGAAGAGTAATATAATAATTCTAATGCCTCAAAGTTAGTCATACCACATATGGCATTTTGCATTCTTTTCTGGCTTTGTCTAAGTCTTCAGAGCACATGCAGTGGGGTTCTTGGGGAGTATTCTGGGAACTAGGACTTAGGAAGCTTAGCTGGGTGAGCTGTGACTATTTGGCACAGGGTTCGGCAAGACAGCTGTTTTCAAATATTTGAAACCCTATTTGAAAAAGAGGTATTGTTGTGTATTATGAAGTCTTAGTCCCTATATTTAACTAAGGGGAGATTTTTTTGGGTTTAGCATAAGGAATGTGACCACGCATGTAAACTGGGACACTTCTGAGATTGAAAGGAGGACCAGTAATAATTGCACCTGTACAACAGGCATAACCTGGGATGGTCCCAGACAAACAAGGACGGTGGGCATCGCCCTGGGCACAGGAAATTCTTCCTAATGACCAGAAACCTGGCTGAGAGATGGAAGGGATTACTTGCAGTGCTGAATCTTCCATTATTTGAGGCATGTGGCATCCTTAGGCACGGACGTGCAAAGACGTCCTGGTTTGGTGGGACGTTACTAGATGATACGTTCACTAGATGACTTCCAAATTGCGGGATGATCATTGGATGACATTCTAGTTCTAAAGATCCATAATTTAATTCAGGAAATAATCACCTGTGCTGCTGAGATGATTAAACGGGGTTCACATGTCTTTCTTCCAGGCCCTTGTAGAAGCACCAGTTTCCATCTGGTGCTCAAACTTGGCTTTTGCGGGTTAGGAGATGAGGGTGATGGTGCTTTGTAACTTGTAAGGTGCTAACCATTAAGTTCAATGTTCTGGGTTGTTCAGGGAACAGTCCATCTGAGGTGTTGAGAATTTTGATGATTGATGCAGGGTGCACTCATCAGACGTTTTTGGTTGTAAGAAACAAAAGTCACTGGCGCTAACATAAGCCTGAGGCTCAACTATATCCATGCTTTTGAGTTCCATGAGGGGTCCCTCTATCTTGATAAGAAATCACACCCCACCCCCATTTAAACTTTTTATTTTGAGATAATTTTAGACTTACAGAAGATTTGCAAAAGTAATAAGTAGTATTCCCACATATTCTTTACTCAGATTTCCCCAATGTTAACATCTTGCATAATCATAGCACAATAAACAAAACTAAGAAATTGACATTGGTGCAATACTATCAATTGAACCACAAATTTTATTCAGATTTCACCATTTTTCCCATGAATGGCTGGCCTCTTTCTGTTTCAAGATCTGGTCTAGGATCTCACATTGCATTTAGTTGTCATGTTTCCTCCTATCTCAATCTTTTCTCATCTTTCAGATCTTGAGAGTTCTGAGGAGTACTGGTCAGACATTTTGTAGGATGTCTCTTAATTTGAGTTTCTTTGATTTTTTAAATTAAAAACATTTTCAATTACAGTTAGCATTAAATATCATATTAGTTTCAGATGTACAGCATAGAGGTTAGACATTTACATAACTTATGAAGTGATTGTTTCAATAAGTCTAGTAACCCCCCTGACCCACTGTGGGGACAGAGCCAGGCGTGCAGTTTCCAGGCTCTCGCCCTCACGTGGAACCGTGCTCACTTGGGTAGTAAATGGCCATCAACTGTGATTGGATGGCCATCAGCTGAGGGTGGTTGGCCGTCAGCTGTAACTGGTGAGCCATTGGCCACTAATATAACTGCCGTGGCTACGCCAGCAGCAAATGGGGGCTAGCAAGAAGATGGTGGCTGAGCTAGCAAGCGTGGATTGCAGTTAGCAGGGCGGATTGCAGCTAGCAAGTGGGGTTGGTTGCTTGGCAGAGAAGTGGACGGCAGGTTGCAGATCATGTGGATCCTGCTCCCTGTGTCTCCAAAGCAGCCGCCAGCAAGACTATAGTGGTATGACTCCCCTATCGATGGCTCCATGGGTGTTCCTTTTTGGCCTCACTGTGTCCTGCATTCTTATGTGGGGAGCAGAGACACCCTGCATGACACCCTGCATGACACTCATACATAGTTATTACCGTATTATTGACTATATTCCTTATGCTGTACTTTACATCCCCATGACTATTTTGTAGCTACCAATTTGTAATTCCTAACCCCTTGACATTTTTCACCCAGCCACCCAACCCCACTTCCATCTGGCAACCATCAGTGTATTCTCCATATCTGTGACTCTGTTTCTGTTTTGTTTGTTTGTTTGTTTTTTAGATTCCACATATAAGGAGATTATATGGTATTTGTCTTTCTCTGTCTGACTTATTTTACTTAGCATAATACCCTCTAGGTCCATCCGTGTTATCACAAATAATAAGATTTCATTCTTTTTCATGGCCAACTAATATTCCATTATATATGTAGCACCTCTTCTTTATTAAATTATCTATTGGACACTGAGGTTGCTTCCATATCTTGGCTATCGTAAATAATGCTGCAATGAACATAGGGTGCATATACAAGGTGTGATAAAAAACTATGGTGAATGTTTACATTAAAAAATTATTATAGTAAAAGACACATTGCCATTAATCCCCCTCAAAATACTCCCCCTTGCTTCGAATGCACTTATCCCATCTTTCTTGCTACTTTCTGAAGAAGTTCTAGAAGTCCTGTCTCTCTCATGAGTGTCTTTAGTTGCGCTGTCGTGGCTGCCTCAATGTCCTGAATCAATTCAAAACGTTTACCTTTCATGGTCATTTTGACTTTGGGAAAGAACCGGAAGTCTCACGGTGCCATATCTGGTGAATAAAGTGGATGAGGACACACTGTAATGTTTTTATTTGACAGAAGCGATGTGTGACATGGAGCATTGTCATAATGGAGGATGAAATAAAGACAGTCACGAAAGAGGACTTCCAGAACTGCTTTAGAAAGTGGCAAGAATGATGAAATAAGTGTGCTGGAAGCGAGGGCAGTATTTTGAGGGGGATTAATGGCAATGTGTCTTTTACTGTAATAATTTTTTAAATTTAAACATTTACCATATTTTTCAATCACACTTCAAGTCTTTGCAAATTAGTGCTTTGGATTTCTTTGGATAAATACTCAGACGTGGGATTGTTGGGTCATATGGTAGTTCTATTTTTAATTTTTTGAGGAACTTTCGTACTGTTTTCCATAGTGGCTGCACCAATTTGCAATCCCACCGACATTGCACAAGGGTTCTCCTTTCCCCACATCCTTGGCAACACTTGTTTGTTAATTTTTTTTGATAATAGCCATTCTGATAGGTGTGAGGTGATACCTCGTTGTTTTTTAACTTGCATTTCTTTGATGATTAGTGATGTTGAGCATCTTTTCATGTCTACTGGCCATCTGTATGTCCTCTTTGGAGAAATGTCTATTCAGGTCTTCTGCCCATTTTTTAAAAATTGGATTGTTTGTCTTTATCATAAATTTGATAATTTAATAAAGAAGAAGTGCTACATATATATAATGGAATATTAACTTGTATGAGTTCCTTATAAATTTTCTTTTTTTTTCTTTCTCTTTTTTTTATTAGTTTCAGGTACACAAGACAAAGTAATACTTAGACGTTTATCATTTATATCCCTCACACTGTGTGAACCGCCTTCCCCCCATCCACTATCCCTCTGACATTGCACAGAGCCATTACATTTCCACTGTCTCTATTCCTAATGCTGTACTCTGCTTCTTGTAACCATATATATAAACTTGTAGTTGACATTCATTATTGTTCAGCTTCAGCTTTAGGTGTACAATGCAGTGATCAGGCATCTACATCATCCCTGAGGTGGTCTCTCAAATGGGACAAGTGTCCACTGGATACCCTACAAAATCTTTACAACATTATTGATTACATTCCCCAAATTAATTTTCAAAACCCCGTGGCCATCTTGTGGTTACCGAATGTTTTCTAATCCCCTCACCTTCCCCCTTATCCCCCCCCTGCCCATCTAGCAACCCTCAGTTTTTCCTCTATGTCTCCAAAACTGTTTCTGATTAGTTCATTCACTTATTCTTTTCTTTAGATTCCACATATAAGTGAGATCATATGGTATTTGTCTTTCTCTGTCTGACTTATTTCACTTAAAATAATGTTCTCTAGGTCCATCCATGTTGTTGAAAACGGTAAGATTTCTTTCTTCTTTATGGCTGCGTAATACTCCATTGTATAAATGTACCACAGTTTCTTAATCCAGTCATCTACTGATGGGCATTTCAATTGTTTTTATGTCTTGGCTATTGTGTATAGTGCTGCAATAAACATAGGAGTGCATAAATTTTTTTGAATTAGAGTTTTGGATTTCTCCGGATAGATACCTAGGAGTGAAATTGCTGGATCATAAGGTAGTTCCATTTTCAGATTTTTGAGCTACCGCCATACTGTTTTCCATAGTGGCTGTACCAATCTGCAATCCCACCAACAGTGCACAAGCGTTCCCTTTTCTCCACATCCTCGCCAGCAAATTGTTGTTTGTTGATTTATTGATGATAGCCATTTTGACAGGGGTGAGGTGGTATCTCATTGTGGTTTTTATTTGCATTTCTCTGATGATTAGTGATGTTGAGCATTTTTTCATATGTCTGTTTGCCATCTGTATGTCCTTTTCAGAAAAATGTCTCTTCATGTCCTCTGTCCATTTTTTAATTGGGTTGTTTGATTTTTTGGAGTTGAGTGAGTTTTTTTTTTTATAAATTTGTGATACTAACCCCTTATCAGATATATCATTGGCAAATATCTTTTCCCATTCAGTAGGGTCCCTTTTTGTTGTATTGATGGTTTCCTTTGCTGTGAAAAAACTTTTTAGTTTGATGTAATTCCACATGTTTATCTTTTCTCTTACCTCCCTTGCATGAGGGGATATATCAGTAAAAATCTTACTCCGGGTAATGTCTCTGAAGTTTCTTCCTATATTTTCTTCTAGGAATTTTATGGTTTCAGATCTTACATTTAAGTCTTTAAGCCATTTTGAATTTATTTTTGTATATGGTGTAAGGAGGTGGTCCAGCTTCATTTTTTTGCATGTGTCTGTCCAGGTTTCCCAGCACCATTTATTGAATAGACTGTCTTTACCCCACCGTACATTCTTGCTTCCATTGTCATATATTAAATGGCCATATAGGCATGGATTTATTTCTGGACTCTCTATTCTGTTCCATTGATCTATGTGTCTGTTTTTATGCCAGTACCATGCTGTTTTGATTACTGTAGCCTTGTAGTGTAATTTGATGTCAGGTATTATTATACCTCCCACTTTGTCCTTATTTCTCAAGATTGCTGAGGCTATCTGGGGTCTTTTATGGTTCCATATAAATTTTAGGATTATATGTTCTATTTTTGTGAAAAACATCATTGGTAGTTTGATAAGAATTGCATTGAATATGTATATTGCCTTAGGCAGTATGGACATTTTAACTATATGAATTCTTCCTATCCATGAACGTGGTATGTCTCTCCATCTATTTGTATCTTCTTTCGTTTCTTTCTTCAGTGTCTTATAATTTCTGAGTACAGATCCTTTACTTCTTTGGTTAAATTTATTCCCAGGGGTTTTATAGTATTTGGAGCAATTGTAAATGGGTTTGTTTTTTTAATTTCTCCTTCTGATATTTTATTATTGGTATATACAAATGCAACTGATTTCTGAATATTAATTTTGTATCCTGATACTTTACTAAATTCATTTATCAGCTCTAATAGTTTCTTGGTGGAGTCTTTAGGATTCTCTCTATATAGTATCATCTGCATATAATGACAATTTTACTTCCTCCTTACTGACTTGAATGCCTTTTATTTCTTTTTCTCGTCTGATTGCTGTGGCTAGAACTTCCAGCACTATATTGAATAGAAGTGGAGAAAGTGGGCAACCTTGCCTTCTTCCTGATCTTAAGGGGAATGGTTTTAGCTTTTCCCCATTGAGTATGATGTTAGCTGTGGGTTTATCATATATGGCCTTTATTATGTTGAGATATGATCCCTCTATTCCCACTTTCTTAAGGGTGTTGATCATAAATGGCTGCTGGATTTTATCAAATGCTTTTTCTGCATCTATTGATATGATCATGTGATTTTTATTTTTCATTTTGTTGATGTGGTGTATCACATTAATTGATTTGCGGGTGTTGACCCACCCTTGCATACCAGGGATGAATCCCACTTGATCATAGTGTATAATCTTTTTAATGTATTGCTGAATTCTGTTCGCTAATGTTTTGTTGAGGATTTTTGCATCTATGTTCATTAGAGATATCGGCCTATAGTTTTCTTTTTTTTGTGGTGTCTTTGTCTGATTTTGGGATCAGGGTGATAGTGGCTTTGTAAAAAGTGTTTGGAAGCCTTCCCTCCTTCTGGATTTTTTGGAAGAGCTTGACGAGAATAGGTGATAATTCTTTTTTGAACGTTTTGTAAAATTCACCTGTAAAGCCATCTGGTCCAGGGCTTTTGTTTGTTGGGAGATTGTTGATTACTGATTCAATTTCCCTGGTGGTATTCAGTCTATTCAGGTTTTCTGTTTCTTCTCGAGTTAGCCTTGGAAAGTTGTACGCCTCTAGAACATTGTCCATTTCTTCCAGATTGTCAAATTTGTTGGCATATAGTTGCTCATAGTAGTTTCTTAAAATTTTTTGTATTTCTGTGGTGTCTGTTGTCACTTCTCTTTCATTTCTGATTTTATTAATTTGGGTTCCCTCTCTCTTTTTTTTTAATGAGTCTGGCTAAAGGCTTGTCGATTTTGTTTATCTTCTCTAAGAACCAACTCTTGGATTCATTGATCTTTTGTATTGTTTTTCTGGCTACTATTTCATTTATTTCCACTCTAATCTTTATCATCTACTTCCTTGTATTCCCTTTGGGCTTATTTTGCTGTTCTTTTTCCAGATCCCTTAAGTGTGAAGATAAACTGTTGATTAGTGATGTTTCTTGTTTCTTTAGGTAGGCCTGCAATGCTATGAATTTCCCTCTTAGGACTGCTTTTGTGGTGTCCCATAGATTTTGGGTCGTTGTGTTTTCATTTTCGTTTGTCTCGAGATATCTTTTGATTTCTTCCTTGATCTCCTGGTGGACCCATTCATTATTTAGTAACATGTTATTCAGCCTCCATGAATTGGTGTGTCTTCCAGTTTTTTTCCTGTAGTTCATTTCTAATTTCATAGCACTGTGGTCAGAGAAGACAATTGGTATGATTTCAATTTTCTTAAATTTATCAAACCTTGTTTTGTGGCCTAACATATGGTCTATCTTGGAAAATGTTCCATGTGCGCTTGAGAAGAACGTGTATTCTGCAGCTTTGGGGTGAAATGCTCTGAAAATATCGATTAAATCCAAGTGGTCCAATGTGTCATTTAAGGCTGTTGTTTCCATATTGATTTTCTGTCTGGAAGACCTGTCCCTTGTTGTCAGAGGTGTGTTGAAGTCCCCTACTATGATAGTGTTACTGTTGATCTCTGTCTTTATGTCAGTCAATATCTGTTTTATATATTTAGGTGCTCCTATGTTGGGTGCATAGATGTTTACTAGGGTTATGTCCTCTTGTCGGATCGATCCCTTTATTATTATATAGTGCCCATCTTTGTCTTTTAATATGTTCTTCATTTTAAAGTCTATTTTGTCAGATATAAGTATTGCAACTCCAGATTTTTTCTCATTTCCATTTGCATGAAGTATCTTACTCCAACCCTTCACTTTCAGCCTGTGTCTTTTGATCTGAGGTGAGTCTCTTGTATACAGCATATACAAGGGTCTTGCTTTCTTATCCACTCAGCCACCCTATGTCTCTTGATTGGAGCATTTAATCCATTTACATTTAAAGTGATTATTGATAGGTACATAGTTATTGCCATTTTAAAATTTGTAGTTAGATTGTTTTCATCTTTCTTCTATTTACAGAAGTCCTTTTAGTATTTCTTGCAATGCTGGCTTGGTGGTAATAAATTCCTTTAACTTATTCTTTTCTGTGAAGCTCTTTATCTCTCCATCAACCTTAAATGACAGCCTTGCTGGATAAAGCAATCTAGGTTGTAGGCCACTGTTTTCCATGACTTTAAGTATCTCCTGCCACTCCCTCCTGGTCTTCAGTGTTTCTGTAGAAAAGTCATTTGATAGTCTTATGGGAGTTCCCTTGTATGTAACCCTCTGTCTTTCTCTTGCTGCTTTTAGGATTCTCTCTTTGTCTTTAACCTTTGCTATTTTAACTATAATGTGTCTTGCTGTGGACCTGTTTGGGTTTATCCTGGTTGTAACTCTCTGCACTTCCTGGGCTTGTATATTGGTTTCCTTCATCAGGTTAGGGAAGTTTCCAGACATTATTACTTCAAATATGTCCTCAATCCCTTGCTTCCTCTCTTCACCTACTGGTATTCCTATGATATGCATGTTGTTGCGCTTGATGTTATCCCAGAGGTCTCTTAAACCATCTTCATTGTTTTTTATTCTTTTTTCTTTCTGTTGTTCTGTTTGGGTGATCTCTGCTAACTTGTCTTCTAAGTCGCTGATTCGATCCTCTGCTTCATCTAACCTGCTGTTAATTCCTTCAAGTGAGTTCTTTATTTCAGTAATTGTGTTCTTTAGTTCTAATTGGTTGTTCATTATGATGTCTACATCCTTCTTTATGTCATCTCTAAGCTCCTTAAACATTCTTATCATCAGTGTTCTGAACTCTGTCTCTGATAGGTTGGTTACCTCTGTTTCATTTGGTTCCATTTCTGGAGGTTTCTTCTGTTCTTTTATTTGGGACATGTTTCTTTGTTTCCCCATTCTGCTAACTCTCTGTGTTTGCTTCGATGTATTAGGTAGATCCCCTAGAGTTCTTAGTTCTTGCTGGGTTATCTTATGTAGTATGTGTCCTTTATATTTGACTTGCACTACTTTCTTTTTCTCCTCTGCATGTGCTCCAAAGGTGACTCTTGTGCTGTGTATATTGTCCTGTGAAAGAAGATCTTTAATTGCTTTTCGCTTGTGAGTAGATGGGGTTAACTCCTAGGCTGACTAGTTGTGAGACTTGGCTCTGCCCACTGCAGGGTGTTCTGCTGTGTGAGGGTTGACTGCTTAAATGTGGTTTGGCCCCAATGGGGTCTTGTGCTTGTAGAGAATTCCCTCTGGGTGTGTCACTTGTAGGTCAAACCGGTAATACTCTGGTTTGGTCTGGAGTTGGTCTGTGGGTGTGTTGAATCTTGTACCTCTTAAGATAGGCTCTGGTAGGGCAATTTCAGAACCAAGCAAATCACCAAGCACAACAACAACAACAACAAAGAAAAATCAAATACATTCACATGTAAAAACAACCGATAACCCACACTAAACACAGGCAAAGATATCAAAGATATACAGGCAAAATAAAAGGAAGCAAAGCAAAAAAGCAGCGCCAGTCTTGGCTTAAGCCCACCAAGTAATCTCCAGGTTGTCCTCTGCTGTACCAAAGAGTCCTCTGTATATTGTGCAGGCAGAGCCGGTCACCTGGTGCCCAGAGTGACATTGGGACTGCAGATTTAGATGAGTGGGGCTGAGTGGTCTGGATGGTAGTTTCTACAAAGTCAGTGCAGTTTCTGCCCCTGCCTGCACATATGCGCACTGAGAGTAGCACCACCAGCCCTGTGTCCAGTTCTCCTGAGTCTTAAGGTACTTCTTCTGTGTGTGTATGTATGTGTGTGTGTGTGTGTGTGTGTGTGTGTGTGTGTGGTGGGCAGGAGATTTCTGAGCTGCTGAAAGCCCAGAGCTGCGCCTGCCGCCTACTGCTGATCCCTGAGAGTGCCTCCGCAGTTGTAATTGCCCCGCCCTAGGCAGGCCAGAAGGGTGGCGGCTGGGGATGGAGGCGTCTTCTGTCTCCCAGCCCAGCCATGTCACACTCTTCCTGCAGGCCAGAAAAGGTGGTGGCTGGGGGTGGAGGAGTCTCTTCTCTCCTAGCCCAGCAAAAATCACACTCTTCCCAGCTTCTTCCCTGGGTCAGAGCTGCACACCAGTCTTCCCAGAGCCTGAGCACTAAGTCTCCTCTGTAATCTGACCCTAATCCTCAATTCAGGGGCCAATTTAAGTCTCTGGATGGGCGAGGGTAGGATTTAAAGAGCGGGGGGAGGGGCCCAAGTATGGAGTTTGTGTCCTTTGTCCGGCCTAGGGCCCAACTGGAGGTCTCAGCTGAGGTTATTGCCTCAAATGCTGGATATGCTGCCCCCTTGGTGGGAGAGATCAGCTGTGGGACACAGCAAAGAGCCCACCTCCTGGCTTTTGTGTTCTCTGTTCCGTCCTGGGATCCCCTGCGTCTCTGCAGCTGCGGATGCCGGCCGTGTTTCCACCGCTGGAGATGCGGGCCGCATCTCCACTCCACTCCCTTTGCTCTTCTCCTTCTCACCCAATTTGCCCACCTTCAAGTAATCCTTGCACAAGTCTCTTAGCTGTTCTGCGTGATGAGCAGAGAAGTCCTTTGATGGGTTATAGATGTCCCGTTTGTGATAAGATCCGGAAGAGAACTCAAAAAGTGCACCCTGCTGCCGCCATTCCTCGTACTCCTCTTCCTTATAAATTCTAGATATTAATCCCTTATGAGATGTATCACTGGCAAATGCTTTTCCCATTCAGTATGTTGTCTTTTTGTTTTGTTAATGGTTTCCTTTGCTGTGTAAGAACTTTTTAGTGGTTTGATGTTGTCCCATTTGTTTATTTTTTCTTTTGTTTTTCTTGTCCAAGGAGACATATCCAAAAAAATATTACTAAGAGCAATGTCAGAGAGCTTACTGCCTATGTTTTCTTCTAGGAGTTTTATGGTTTTGGGTCTTACATTTAAGACTTTAATTCATTTTGAGTTTATTCTTGTATAGGGTGTAAGAAAGTGGTCTAGTTTCATTTATTTTTGTATGTCTCTGTCCAGTTTTCCCAGCACCATTTATTGAAGAGACCATCTTTACCCCATTGTATATTCTTGCCTCCTTCTCATAGATTAAATGACAATATAGGGGTGGGTTTATTTCTGGACTCTCATTCTGTTCCATTGATCTATGTGTCTATTTTTAGACCAGTACCATGCTGTTTTGATTACTATAGCCTTGTAGTATAGTTTGATATCAGGTAGCATGATACTTCCAACTTTGTTCTTCTTTCTCAAGATTGCCGTGACTGTTTGGGGTCTTTTGTGGTTCCTCTCTAATGTTTTTCTCATGATAACTTTTTTGAATTAGTGTTACTGACCTTTGAGAATATTACCACAAAAGTGATGCTGTGCCCTTCTCAGTGCATCATATCAGGGGGTATGTGATGCTGGTATGTCCTGTTACTGGTGATGTTAACTTTGATCATTGTTTTAAGGGGCTACTTTCCAGGTTTCTTCCCTGTAAAGTTATAATTTTCCCTTTGTAATTAACAAATTTTACTTTGAAATCATGAAAATATTAGTTTTTTTCCTTAAAAACTTGTCCACTAATTTTAACATCGTTTGTAAATCACCTTTTTTTGTTCAGATGAATCAAATGAATTTCTGAGAAGAAGCGTGTAAGGGCAGACAGCAGACCTCCTGCTTCCGATAGTCATCTGTCTGTCTTTCTGTTTCTCTTGGGTCAGTTTTTTCTCTTTTAGTCTTCATTCCCCTCTCTCTGCATGGCTGTCTCCGCTCTGCAGTTTATGTGGTAGAGAGCATGGCTACCATCATCATCATTCAGTTTAAGAGACCAAAGAAGATGGCTGTCTTAGTGCCAAGCCCAAGTTCCTGCGCAAGGGACTCTGATTGGTCCAGTCTAGGTCCATAACCCTCATCCATTGGTTTGAACCCAGAGATTCAAGACCAAATTGCTTATATACGTTTGCCTGGAATTCACCTCAGCATGGGGATGGGGTGGAAAATATTCCTTAGAAATCTTTGTGAGATGAGCAGCCCCAAAGTAGGTACCCAACTCACACAGCAAGTCTGGGGCATAGTTAGAACTAGAGCACAGTCCCCTGACTTCCCAAGCAGTGTTAATTTCTCTTCAACACCCATGTTAGGCTCTGAATCGAAGACAACTTGACTTGTCTTGATCAAACTCAAGCTAGAGTTTGTCCTAATGCTTGTAAATAAACATGAAGTTACACTTGGGTAAGGATAGGCGGCGAAGGATTGAAGGTTCCTAATAATTTCCTGGACTTAAAGCTCTCCTTGTAGATCTGTGAAGCTGAGTTACCCATCCAGCTGTGTTACCCTAATTCTTTAAAGACATGGAACTAAAACCCAAAAGCTAATCCCATAATGGGATTGACCTTAAAATGCAACAGATTTTCAGAAATGATTGGAACATCTTTTCTGAAAGGAGAGATGCCTGGATCAGATTCTTCAAGAAAGAAAAGCACAGTATACTGCCCTGGTTCAGTGGGGAGAGAAAGGAGGGGTGGGTGCATGTTGGGAAAAAACAATGTTTAGCAGCATTTCCTAGATTCCTGATTCATATTTCCCCCCTGATGTCAGGAATGGGGCATCCTTTTCTCTTGTGGCAGCTTGGTTATGGCACTAAGAAATCTAAGCTAAATGGGATGCTCTGTGAACAAAGCCTGGAACAGCTGGACATTGCTGGACAGAACTGCGATGGTTGGTCAAATGGGGACATCTGGTTCACTTCCCCAGAGGTTTAGCAATGGCAGTAAGGCCAATAAAGATAATCCAATTGGCCACTGCCAGGCTGAGGCTCCCAGGAGCCCAAACACTAGGCTAGGAAGATTGGGTTTCTTTTCCTTGGGAGCGGAGGAGGGAGAGTGGCAGGGGAACCAGCTGTGCATCTGCTCCTTTTTTGCCTATAATCCTAGGTCCTGTGATCATGGGAGACAACAACCTAGGAAAGTTGGGAGGTTGCTTAGGAGTGTTTGGAAGATTTTGCACATTTGCAATTTGAGGCACACCAAAGGCCCCCAACTGGAAACGCTATAAACTCATCACGATGAGAATTTCCTAGCCCACAGTGGGGCAGGTGTTTGTTCCACAGTGACTGGGCGGAAGGACTCTTAGCGAGAGGTAAGAAGACTTGGGATTAAGGTTGTTTTGTGTCATACAAGAGCTCAGTGTTTTTGGGCAAAAGACTTAGTGTCTTCTGAAACTCAATTTGCTCGGCTATCAAATGAGGGCAGTGATATCTGCTTCCCAGGATTGTTATAAACATTATATGAAACCGTGGAGGTGGAGAAGTTTGCTAGAAAAATGTGAGCCATTTTGGTGGCAAATGAGATTATTTAACATACAGTGTGGGATGCTTCCAACCAAGCGTCTGTCCCCCATAATGACAGGCAACCTGGAGAACTGAAACCCACTAAAGATTCAGATATCTCCATTTTAGCCTCTAGTCTCTAACTTTAAAAAAATCATCTAGCCCCTTGTCTATAAAAACAAATAATAGGGAAATAGACATGATCGCTAGATATCCATGCCTTAATTTCCATTCACTACAAAATAACCAATGAGCAATAAACTGACTAGGAGTTCGCAAGGGAAAAGTGTGAGATGAGTGGATCTAATGATTAGAGTTGACTGAGGTCCAGAAGAGGGACCGGAGCTAGAGAAAACCATGATTTAAAGTAGGGCCTGCTATTGATCTCTCATGAGCATGTCATCTTTGGTTCCAAACCACCCTGCAAGTCCCTAGGCTAACAGAATATTAAGAGTCTAGTAACTAAATCAGTAGCTTACCTTGGTTTCCCAGTCCTGACATAGGGGTGATCTAACATCAACCGAGTGACTCAGCAAACTGCCCAGTAGTATCATCTAAGAAGCTCAACTAAAATCTCTTTAGATTGATGTGGGGAGGTGGGGAGGTAGTTGGAGGGTGGGGGGGGGGATTATTTGGCTTTAGTGCCCTCGTCTGCAGAAGTGCCCACAGAGCGTGGATAATTGGGAGAGGTGGGGGCAAAATGACAAAACAGGATATAGTTACAAGGGCCTCTTTGATAAGAAAGAACATAACATGGGGAGTGACTCTTGTTTAGCTTGCTCCACTCAGGGCACGTTTGTCAGCAGGATCATGAGTCAGAAAGAAAAGGGTCTTTTCTAACCTAAAAATAAAGCTGTGGGGACAGAGCAATCATGGGAGCGTTGGTGGCTTGACCTTTTCTATTTCTGAATGTGTGTGTTGTGGGGGTGGAGGAAGCAGGGGTGAGCGTGGAGGAGAGTTGAGAGTCTCTAGCCCTGTTTCTAAGAAGCTAAGTTGGTGAACTATGCACTTGTAGGCAGTGTAGGTTAGTGGTAACCCCTAAAACTAAAAGCCAGAATTCCAGTCCTGGCAGTCTCTGGTTTGCTAATGATGCAGTCCGGCATCCTTTATCTCGAATTTACCCAACAGTCCACCTTGGTGTATTCTGGTCTCTCAGTCGAGGAGGTGTGGCTCCCCCCCGTTAGTCACAGTGCATGTGCACCCCAACCCCTTCACGGGTCTGCTGCCAAATTTTGACCAATGTCTAAATGACTTGGGGTTCCTCAAGGATGCAGACAGTTCTGGGCATGTCCACCTGAGCTGAAACAGCACAGGGTGGGAGGCACCGCATGACAGCAAACTGTCATTCGAACATACAAGAATTCTGCTTTTGGGTGTCACAGAGACAACCAGGGCCAGAAAGTCACCACGAGATTAGTGCAGTCATGGAGGGGGTAGTTTAATCGCTTCTCATCTCCAGCCCCCAAATCTAGTATATGAAATTCTTCCCCAACCATAAATGATTAGCAACCACTGTGGAACAACCTTGCAGCTTTGGCCCAGAAAGTCCTTGGGGTCACATAGCCTCTTTACCTTCCTCCTCTTCTGTGGGCTCATCAGAAAGTAACATTTGTCTGTGATCCCCACAGAGTGTAGTTTCTCACAGACACAGAGCCCCTGAAAATGAAACCATGAATGAAGACAGTGAATAGGAAGGTGAGAATGAAACATGCTCCACTTTCTTTTCCACTCACCGTGCTGTTTTCTCTCCCCCACTTACCTCATGTTCATGTTCCTTCCTGCTCCTAACCTACCACCTCTACTTTATCTGAATGAATCCTACTATCCTGGGAAGGCCATCCCTCCCCACCCTCCCCAGGGAAACCTACCCCAAATGCTCCATCCTACATTGCTCTCTCTCCTCCCTCCAAACCTGCACACATTTGTGGTCTGTGCCACGCAGTCGTTCTTTTTTTTAAAAAGATTTTTATTAAAAATATAGCTAACGTACAATGTTATTTTAGTTTCAGGGGTACACCATAGTTATTCAACATTTATATCCCTAAAGAAGTGATTACCACGATAAGTCCAGCAACCACCTGACACCAGACTATGCTATCACAATATTACTGACTATATTCCCTATGGTGTACATTAATCCCCATGACTTATTTGTTTTATACCTGGAAGTTTGGACCTCTTGTTCCACTTCACCTTCCCCCCCCCTTTTAAATTTTTTCAATTATAGTTGACATTCAGTATTATATTAATTTCAAGTGTATGACATAGTGGTTAGACATTTATATAATTTAAGAAGTGACCCCCCCCCAACTAGTCTAGCACCCACCTGGCATCATACATAGTTATTACCATATTATTGACTATATTCTTTATGCTATGTACTACATCCCCAAAACTACTTTTTAACAACCAGTTTGTACTCCTTAATCCCGTCCTCCTTTCTCACCCACACTCCAAACCCTCCCCCACCCCCCAATCTGGCAACCATCAAAATGTTTTCTGTATCTGTGAGTTTGTTTCTGTTTTTTGTGTTGTTGTTTATTTTGATTTTTAGATTTCACATATAAGCAAAATCACATTGCATCTGTCTTTCTCTGACATTCCACTCAGTACAGTACCTTCCAAGTCCATCCATAGCACTACAGATGGCAAGAACCCATTCCCTTCCATGGTCGAGCAATATTCCATTGTATATATGTACTACCTCCTCTTTATCCATTCTTCCATCAATGGACACCCAGGCTGCCTCCACATCTTGGCCATTGTAAACAATGCTGCAATGAACATATGGATGCACAGGTCCCCTCAAGTAGCGTTTTGGGTTTCTTCAGATAAATACCCAGAAGTGGGATTACTGAGTCCTAATTTGTCTCTTGTGATAGCCTTGTTTTACAGCCTCTATTGTTGTAGGCTTTGTTATAGCCTCTATTTTGTCTGATATAAGTATTGCTACTCCAGATTTTTTGTTTGTTTGTTTCCATTTTCATGAAATAACTTTTTCTATCCCTTTACTTTCTGTCTATGTGTGCCTTTCAATCTGAAATGAGTCTCTTGCAGGCAGCATACGTAAGGGTTTTGTTTTCTTATCCATTCAGCCCTCCTGTGTCTTTTGATTGGAGCATTTAATCCCCTTACATTGAAAGTAATTGTTGATAGATGTGTAGCTATTGCCATTTTATATTCATAATTTTGATTTTTTTTTTCTGTCTTAAAGTAGTCCCTCTAACATTCCTTGTAATACTGGTTTGGTGGTGATGAATTCCTTTAGCTTTTTCTTGTCTGGAAAGCTCTTTATCTGTCCTTCAATTTTAAATGCTAGCCTTGCTGGGTAGAGTATGTGTGGTTGTATGTCCTTGCTTTTCATCACATGGACTATTTTGTGCCAATTCCTTTCGGCCTGCAAAGTTTCTGCTGAGAAATCAGCTGACAGTGTTATGGGGGCTTCCTTATAAGTTACTAGTTGCCTTTCTCTTGCTACTTTAGGATTCTCTCTTTGTCTTTAACCTTTGCCATTTTAATTATAATGTGTCTTGGTGTGGGCCTGTTGGGTTCATCTTGTTTGGGACTCTGCATTTCCTGGACTTGTATGTCTATTTCCTTCGCCAGATTAGGAAAGTTTTCAGTCATTATTTCTTCAAATAGGTTCTCAGTGACTTGCTTTTTCTCTTCTCCTTCTAGTACCCCTATGATATGAGTATTGTTATGCTTGATGTTGTCACAGAGGTCTCTTAAACTATCCCATTTTTTGGATTTTTTCTTTTTGCTGTTCCAATTGGGTGTTTTCTACTACCTTGTCTTCCAAATCTCTGATTCAGTCCTCTGCATCATCTAGTTTGCTGGTGAATCCTTCTAGTGCATTCTTCATTTCAGTTATTGTATTCTTCACTTCTGACTGCTTCTTTTTTCATGATTTCTATGTCATTTTTTATGCTTGCTATCTCTCTATTAAAGTTCTCATTAAGTTCCTTGAGCATCCTTATTACCATTGTTTTGAACTTTGTCTCTGGTAGGTTGCTTGCCTCCATTTTGCTTAGTTCTTTTTCTGGAGTTTTCTCCTTTTCTTTCCTTTGGTACGTATTTCTTTGTTTCTTCTTTTTGACTGGTTCTCTGTTTGTTTCTATGTATTAGGTAATCTGCTACATCTCCGACCCTTGGCCAGGTGGCCTTATATAGTAGGTGCCCTGTGGGGCCCGGTGACACAGTCTCCCTGGTCACCTGAGCTGGGTGCTCCAGGACTGTCCCTTGTGTAGGTTGTATGTGACCTTCTGTTATAGTTGAGACTTGATTGCTATTGGCACATCAGTGGGTGGAATTGGCCCTCAGGTTGATTAGCTGAGGGGTTTGGCCATGTCCATAGCTTATGGGCTACTGTGCAGGGAGCTTACTCCACCAAGTGGGATTTGCCCTAGTGGCCTCTGGTGCCTGTTGATACCACCTTTTGTGTGTGTCGCTTGTGGAGCTAATCGGGAGGTGCTCTGAAGTCAACCTCCAAGTGTGTTGGTTCTTTGGCCTCTTGGGAGGGGCTCTGGTGCAGGTCCAGGTCACCCACTGCCTGTGACCATCCAGGGACTACCTGGTAGGAGCTACAAAGTAATTCACAGTTGTTCGCTGCCTGTTCTAAAGTTGGAGGCACATGGGAGAGGCCATGCTGGGAACTGATGATGGTTGCCATCAGTGCCAGGTCTGGGGTAGCTCCACAAAAAGCCAGGACACCCCAAGACCTGCTGCCACCTGCTAATTCCCTTAAGGTTCAGACACTGATAAAGCCTTGTGTGGTATGCTAGCTGAGTGAGACATGGTCTTAGGGAATCACTAGAGTGGGAGAGTTTTGGTCACCAGGTTAATGTAGACTCTGGTTTGGTGCCAGTGCTGAGCCGGGAGCTACTCAGCAGAAGTCTCAGAACACACCGAGGCCAGTCACCACCCAGCTGGGACCCACAGACTCTGATAGTTTTCTGAGAAAGAGTGCAATGTGGATGGGGCTTGCTGCTCTGAGAAGTGCCTCTGGTTTTGGGGGAGTTGGGTAGGGTGGGGTCCTGGCAGAGCTTACCAGGCCAATCAGATTCAGATGTGGCCATGGTGGGGGAAGGCTCAACACAGGAAAGATGGCATCTGCTTGCTGGCTGGATGGGAGAAGGTCCCCACACAGGGAAAATGGAGACTATCCTCCAGCTCTTACCCTGAAGCCACACACCTCCGTCTGCCCCCATATGCCTCTGATGCCCCTGAGTGACTATCCCTTCGCTGGAACTCAGGGTGAGTGCCTGCGAGTTAGAAAGTATGTGCAGGTAATTTAAGAGGACATCTGGGTTTTCCGCAGCCTTCTGTCACACCTGGATGCTGGGACTCTGCACTGTTTTTCATAGCTAGATGTTGTGGGGGCTCTTCTTCCTGGCACCAGTACTCTGGGTTGGGTAGCCTCATATGGGGGGCTAAGGTCCCTCGCTCCTTTGTGAAGAACTTCTGTGGCCAAGAAATCTCTCCTGATTTTCAGCTGCCCCATGTGGGTGTGGGACCAGTCCGTTCAGCATCTCCTTCCCTCCTATCAGTCTTGTTGTAGCTTCTCTGTGCCACTCAATGTTAGCTCTTATTGATAAGCTGTTCTGTTGTCTGTCATTGTTCTGTGCATGGAGTAACTGGGTACTCCAATGAAACTGGGACACAATGGCAAGAATGAGGTGTCACACCTCCATCTAAGTTCCAGGCAAACAACTTGCACTCTCTAAGGCAGAGCTTTCTTGTCAGTAAAATGGGTGAATTGTACCCCTCTCATAGGATTATTGTGTGGAGTAAATGAGTAAAACTATATAAAGGACCTAGAATAATAGGTGATACATGATAACTGCTTAAAAAAACCGTCTATTGGTATGAAGATGTTTAGATTCAAGACTCTCCCCACCTTTGTCCCTCGCCATGCCCATAGCATAATTTGTGGTCCAAAATTATAGGTTAAAAAAAAATTACATGAGCCAAAGCTGCTGAGTGACCTGGTTAAAATGGCATCCTCCTCAGTCCCATCTAACCCCTCCCCATTGATTTAGGGGTGAGAACTCTGACGCTGACCTGCTCGGCTGCTCTTGGGGAAAGGCCCATGAGTCAGAACATGAGCTCCCGGGGGCCTGGAGACCACGTGCTTTATGACCTTCCTGGAGCCTCTTCCAGCCTCACACTCCATAAATCTGAATTTGATGAGGATGGGCAGTGATTGGAGATGCTCCCCAGTGAGGCCTTGCCAAGAGCCCTGCCGGGAGGGTCTGTCAGCGCCTGTGATGAAGTAATTGGAGGGGGACAGCTGCATCTGTCTTGGTGAACAGATGAACTCAGTCAACACCCTCATCAGTAACCAGTGCAGATGAGGAGCAGCCCACAGGGCTGCCTTGCTCTTGGGCCAGCATATTAGGCAGCAACAAGAAACCAGCTCATCCAACTCCTCAGATCACACACGCGGAAACCAATGCCCAGAGAGCCAGAGAGGTGGAGGGACTTGCCTGAACTTAGACATCTAGTATGCAGCAAAACTCGATCCTAGTATGACAGCTTCCCAGATCCCATTCCACTGCTCCTGGACGAGATACGTCTGGAGGACTCGGTCACAACACCTCTAAGTCTGCCCCAGTAATGTATAAAAAACCCTGGCTGAGTGAATCCCCAGTGTCACACTGCCTCTCTGCAAAGGAGATTGGCCCCTGAATGCAGGTGGCATGTTGGGTGCAAACAGTGTCATTTTTGGGCTGGTTGGTCTATGCTGTGACTGAAGTAGCCGGCTCTGAGTATGTGTCCAGGTTTTTCTTGTTTCTCTGTTGAGTGAAGAGAATAATTCGTGGCCCAGTGGATCTTAGTTTTTTTTTTTTTTTTTTTAAACTATCACTGAATCCCTTAGTTTCTATTAGGAAACTCATTTTTTAGTAGGCACTCCCAAAAAACAAAAATAAACACAAAAAACCCAAACAAACGAAAGAAAAAAAAAATTCTCTAAGCGAATCCTGTCTTCTTCACGATCCAATTGAGTTCGCATGTCCCCAAGAAAGTACATGGAGACTGTTACAGTCAGACCAATGCTCTGGCTCCAGAACTTGATCTGTGGGGGGCAGGTGCCAGGGTGGGAGTTGATGTCACTACCATGTACGAGAGTAGGGGGAGGGAGAAGGAGAAAGAGAGGGAGGAGTTGGACCTCTTTCCTCAGGTCTGGAGGATGCTATGTGAATGCAGAGAGCTGGGTTCCCATGCATGCAAGGCGCTGTGGTTTCCTATTTCCTTCTGGGCAAATCACTTAATCTCTTTGAGCCTCAGTTTCTTCATTTGTGAAACAAAGACAATAATTCCTTCCTTATTGGGAGGCAGTGAGGATTAGATGAAATAACGCACTTTGTAAATTGTAAAGCGCAGTGACAGTGTGAGCTGGTATGACTCTGTTTAAAGATGACTTTTGAAGCGGAGAGAACCATTTAAGCTGATACTTGCGATAGACCGGTTTTTTCCAGGGTCAGGCGGAAGGATTTAGTGCTTCCTGGAAACATCCTCAGGCTGTGGCTACACCTGCACATCTGGGCAGCGCCCAGCTGCCCCGTTGTACACTACACCATCAGGGTCTGTCTTGCGGACTTCCTGGCTCATCCTGGGAGTGTTGGTCCCCACAAGGGGGAGATAGTGGAGCGCTCCTGCTGAGAAGGCCAAGTGAAGGGATGTGCTCTGTTTCTTGCCAGACCCTGTCCACTCCAAACGCTTTTTCTCCTGGTGCGCCCACCAAATCACTTTGGAAGATACCCAGGGGGACAGGCTGCCAGAAGGTGAATGCTTCTCCCCACCCCTTTTCTTCCTTCACCCCTATTCCTCCTCCTCCTCCTTCTGCTCTTTCGTCTCACCTCCAATGTCTCCCTTGAACGTTTTGTTCACTATGGCGCCTCTCCAGGGTCTCCACGCTGTCACTGCAATTTGCTCTGGATCAATGGGCATTTTCTTTTCCATTTTAGTGGGAAACAGAATTGTTTCCATGATAGGAGCTGCCTGGTCAGAGAGGCCTCCATACAAATAGCACTATGAAGAAAGGAGACAGCTGGCTGAAAAGAGAGAAGGGATTTGGGGAATTGAAATTCCTTATGATATTGGACTTAAACGTGGAAAATTCACTGCTCTGCATTGCTCAAATGCCTCTGAATTAGAGCAGAAGGGGTATCAGGGAATTTGTTAACTCTGGGTAGGAATTCGTGGCCCAGAGCTTTATGGAATTTTTTTTTTTCCTGACTGCTATGATGTCCATTATGCCAGCCCTCGATCTACGGTCATTTCTTTCTTTATAGTCTGGACTGATCCCATCAATTCTCATCCTTCAAGATGGATAGCATTCAAATCACTCTATAGAAGAAGCTGCCTCCAGTTTTTGTCACCTATCTCTTCAGGAATAAGGACTGGAGACATCCTTGTCATGGAGTGTGGTGTATTCAAATGACTGCAGGACTAAGACTAGAAGACTGGGTTCTGGTCCCACCTTTCTCAGTTCCCTGCTGGGGGCCCAGGAGCAGTTACTTCTCCCTTTGACTCTTGGTTCTGAAGTGAGAAATAAGGTTTTGACCTCTTTCCTAAGGTCACTGGGCACCACTATACAGTTCCAATGGGTTGTGACAGTCAGATTTGCTCAGGGAGTTACTGACCCTGAGAGTTGTGGCAGATGCTGGGTGGATAGGAGAGTGAATGAACTGCCTCAATTCACAGCATGTCTCGGGGGTGCTGCTGAGATTATCTGCCTTCTCTGCAAAACAACTCCCCTACCAGCTGATGAGGCTGGAGTTCTTAGACTTCAGGTGTGACTCTAGCTAAACCCAGATATTTCTGGGAGGGATAACACATTGGCTTTTGTCAGTCACAACACCCGTGGCCTCAACTGAGGCAATGCCATTTCCTAGGAGGCACTTTGGAAATTTGTGGGAACAGCTTTTTTTTTTTTTTCTCTTTAAGCACAGTTACACCTGAGCATTGACCTTTTGACATACATATATTTTAATGCACTTTGTCTCTTTCATATTCAGTAGAGCTTTTCATTGTTTGTATATTATGAGTATAGGTAGGTTTGGGCAGATAGAATTTTTTGTTATAAAGAGCATGTGTTGGACCACCTCATACCAATTAGGATGGCTACTATCAAAAAAAGAAAAAAGAAAGAAAGAAAAGAAAAGACAAAGAAAATAAGTGTTGGCAAGGATGTGAAGAAAATGGAATGCTTGTGCCCTGTTGGTGGGAATGCTAAATGGTGTGACCACTATGGAAAACAGTATGGCAGTTTCTAAAAAATAATTAAAATTGAATTACTATATGATTCAGTAATTCTGCTTCTGAGTATACACCCAAAAGAATTGAAGGCAGAGTCTTGAAAAAAAATCTGTGTACACCCATATTCATAGCAGCATTATTCACAATAGCCAAAAGATATTAATAGAAGCAATCCAAGTGTCCACAGACTGACGAATGTACAAGCAAAATGTGGTATATACATAGTAGAATATTATTCAGCATTAAAAAGGGAAGAAATTCTGACACATGCTACAACATTGAAGAACTTTGAGGATATTATGCTAAGTGAAATAAACTAGTCACAAAAAGACAAATACGATATGATTCCACTTATATGTGGCTCCTAGAATAGTCCAATTCACAGAGACAGATAGTAGAATGGTGGTACCAGGGAATGAAGAGTTGTTGTTTAATGGGTACAGAGTTCAGTTTTGGAAGATGAAAAGAGTCTGGAGACACTGTCTACCTAATATAAAATAACGTTGAACGTCAACTGTAAAAAAAGTCATGTGGATATAAAGTACAACATAAGGAAGATAGTCAATAATATTGAATAACTATGTACAGTGTCAAATGGGTAATAGACTTATTGGGGTTATCATTTTGTAAGGTATATAAATGTATAATTTCTATGTTGTTTTGTACACCTGAAACTAATTGAAAAAAGAAAAGAGTTCTGGATATTGATACCACAACAATGTGAATGTATTACATGTAATACTACTGAACTATAAAATGATTAAGAGGCAAAACAAACAAAAAAAATGAGTAAGAGGTTTAAAAAAAATCAAGCTGTGTTGGGTCTGGTGGAGATACTCCTTAGTGGAAATCATTTTAAGATGCTTTCTTGGGAGGAGGAAGCAAAAAAGGTAGGAGAGTCTTGGGCTCTGAGGACAGTCAGATGGGGCCCTGCTTGACGGAATGGCAGATGCCCTCAGCATCACTGGTTTCAGTGTCTGGGTTGCTACAGAGGGTTGGACATCCAACTCCTTGGAAGTGGCTTAAAGATGACTATATTTTTCCTTGGTTTATTAATGTATCATCTTGGAGGTGAGAGCGTGAAAGAGATGAAGGTTGGAGAAAACAGCCCTGTGTTAGGGATCTCTGGCTCTTAAGATTATCTAGCATTTCAAGAGCATGGGTCTTGTTTTCCTAGCATGAGCCAATAGAGGACAGTGTTAAGCATGATGTCTCTCTTAGCCTTTTTATTTTATTCAGCCCAGACATTTGAATAGGCAGGTTGGTGCTCAGCTCAAGTATACTGTACTTGTCCGAAAGGCTTTACAACAGTCTAGAAGCATTGTAGACAACATCCCAGCCTGGATTCCCCAGACGGCAGAGTCTGAATCAAAAGTAAATTAAGTAAGCTAGCTTATTTGGGGAGCACGAGTGAAGAGAAAGAGTTGTGAGCAGGGATGGAGGGAAGAGCAAATATGAGGGTATATTATCATATTGGCCACTGCGTGATACCCAGAACAGTCCATCCACAAGGAGGAGGGAGAGAAATGTATCCATCAACTCCTGTGTCCCATCAGTCAAAAATCTGCACAATGTGCATCAACTCCCCTGGACTTTCAAGCTGCATATGTAGAGTTACCTACCAGGTCTCTGCTATTTCATTTCCCAGCTGGCAATGGGGAATCCGAAGATGGAAGCAGAGAAGGCACAGCAGGGGTATTAGATGAGATCTTTTGGGTTGTAATTGCATGGGATCATTTGTATTTTCCACAGAACAAGTGGTCAATGGCTAGAAAACACGTAAGACTGGGAAGATTTGAGGTGGCTCAACAAATAAAAATGATTGATTCTATATTAAAATTTAAAGGAAAATTGGGAAGTTCCACTTTTTAAACTGTAACCCTATCATGTTACAATATATAAACTGCATTCTGCATTTCAGCTGCCCCTATTTTTTTAAAGACTCCTAACTACCTTTCCTATGCAAGAGTTTTACCTCTGCCCTGCAGAACTATCAAGTAAGCACGTAGATCATCTCTGTTACCTGCCTTCCAACTCTAATTTTCTTACATCCTCAATCCAGTAGCGTGCAGTCCAGATTGGAAATGCTCTGGGCCTTGGTTTCTAAGGCTACTTTCTCACAACCTTTCTCTGCTGCTTGCTCCACACTGAGCTTTCTGTCACCAGTGTTTGGCTCCCACATTCACGGTCCCGTCTATGGATGAGCCCAATATAAGACCACCTCTGCTGTTGTTTGATCTCCTTTCTCCTTTCCTTTCAGCTTGACTTTGATCTATTTTCAGAGCTTCACTCTCTAATGGTCTGGTTCTAGGAAATTTTGTTTTTTCATTCTTAAGATGTTTGGAGAATTTTTTCTTCTAACTCCCTCTGGCCACCCACATTTTCCCCGTGATGGCTCAGCTGTGTTAGTCCAACTTTCCTACATTTCTTGCCAAACTTGCAATCTTTGTCCTTGATAACTATGTCTCTTTTATCATTTCTTTCTTAGGCATCCCCTGCAAATGTCACGAAGCATATCATGAGCCATTGGCATCTCTCACTCGTCTCTTAGTTGCAATGTTCTGACAACCTTTAATCTGTCACTCATGTGTGTTGAGCATGTTTCAGAAGAGCTGATCTGGCAATCGTGCCCAGGTGCATCAGCTGTGCTCAATAATGTGTACATGTGTCAGTGTGTCGTGCATCTGTATACGTCTAGGAGTCTTAGTACATGCAGTTTTGAAAATGATTCTTGGATTATTAATTTAGCTTGAAAATGAAGAAAGACTGTCTAACCCTGGGTACCATTTATTTATTATTTATTTATTTATTTATTTATTTATTTATTTATTTATTTATTTCTATATACCAGGAATTATTCTAGATACTTTCCATAAATTCACAACATCGTTCTTTTTACAGAACAACACAAGAAGATAGTTATTTTCAATCCCTGTTTATAGATGGAGAAACCAAGGATCAGAGAAGTTAAACATCTTTCCCAAGTTCTCATAGCTAGTTAGTGGCAGAATCAGGGTCCAAGTCCACCTTGTCTGAGGGTATCCTTTCTGTGTAGCCCTGTCCATCAGTCTGGGGAGGGGTCAGATTAGGGCAATGCCTGTGATTTTTCCTGGGTCACCTGGAATTGGTTGGAGTTTGTGCTTGAACCACAGGTGGTTTTCTTCAGCCCCCACCTGTAAGGCAAAGTCCTCAGGCAGAGACTCAGTCCTTAGTTTGGAAATGAACAATACCGTCAGGCATTTGCTCTTAGCAAATGCATCTCATTCATGGGGCGCAGTTCAGCTTCCTAACCCTGTTTCCCTTCTTTGCTTGGAGAAGGCTGGGGAGCCAGGGAAGTTCTGGGGCTCCATTCCAGGAGGGATTTATCCTCAGAGAAGAGGCTTCTTTACTCCAGGAGGATGAGCTTCAGGAGATGTTGGTACTTCCTTTTACAATATTCTCTTAGCAGAGGGACTTTGGCAGAAAAGGTGACCTGCCAGAGTGGAGGTGTTCAGCAGAAGCAAGTTAGCTCCAGCTCCAATTGTACGTTAGCTTCTTCCAAACCAAATCTGGAGTTAGAATGCCACGCCCCTTGGCAAGATGCAATGAATTAAGCTACTTTTATCTATTAATCTGTGTCAAGCACTAGACTACTCGTTGTGGTTAAAATAAATGAAGAATTCTAATAACAGAGTCCCTATTTGCAAGTTTACCCAATATGTTTTCTTCCTCCCTTCTTCCTTCCTCCCTCTTTCTCTTCTTCCCTCTTTCCCTTATTTCTTTCCTCCCTCCCTTTTCCTTTCTTTCCGTCCTTCCCTCCCTCCAAGAACAATCGGACCTTATAAAGACAAAGAGAAATTCTTACAGATTTTGCAAACCCACTTAGCAGTCAGCGTTGCTTAATAAGCCTACTCTGAGGTGTTGGGGTTTGTGCGTGATAAATGATCATATGTTTTAAATATTTCTAAGTTAGAAACCAATTAAAGTTATATTATGGTTGAGCAGATGGACATCAAAATGTCATTTTTATCACAGATGAAGCTGAATTCAAAGAGGAGGTTGAGGCACAGACTCAATTGTGCTTCCTGGTACCGCCCACCTCTCAAGTGTCTTGGGAGAATTATGTTCTGCTGTGTGGAAATGCTTGATATCGCTGTCAGGAGATGGGTCAAAGATAGAGAAAAGGAGAAAGACCACAATATACTTGGTTGTTAGTATTACTAATTCCACCCAGGGAAGCGTCCGGAAAGGGCCTGGTTAATGCTGGAGAGAAAGGCTGGTCTATTACTCAGGAACCAACTCAGCATGAACTTACGAGGCAAGAAGGACAAAAACTGACCTCTGGGGTAGGGAAATTCTCTGGTAGGTCTATGTCAGTTAATTTGGAAACTAGTCCTTCAAAAAATATACCAATCATTTGAGAGATCAGAAAGAGACTTACTACCTCCCTGTTGACTAGGTAAGAAAGAAAGAAAATTAAGAAAGCACTTCTATTACATAACAAAACAAGTGAAAGTCGGGGCTCCTATCTCTGAGGCTGGCCCCATGCAGGGAGAGAACCAGAAGCTCATCAACCACCAGAGGGATGGGTGTCTCTTAGTCTCCTTGATCTTCTGCGATGTTTTAAATCCTTCTCTCTTAACCTATTTTTGTCATTTCAATGAGGAAATCATCTTTAACGCCAAACTATTTTTAGCGGTCATGTGGTTTTAAAAGCCTGGGCAATCCTGCAGCCTCTCAGAGACAGGATCAGGAAATCTGCAAGGAAATACATTTTCTTTTGAGCCATTTGCCAGGGCTATTCTCCTTTGGGTTAGTAATTTCAAAGCAATGAACCCCAAAAGTAAATGGCCAGAGTCCTCATTCAATGGAGATATTTCCCCCTTTAAGCTACTCATTAAGAAGGCCAAGGGAACACTAAAAAACCCAGCTTCCTTTAACTAGTATCTGCTCAATGTTTTCAGCTAGATTTCTTCAATTTGTGTATCTCCCTCCCAGATAATCCCTGTCCTTTGTGTCTCTCGTTCAGCACTAGTCACAGCTGCCTCCTAACGTTGCTATCTATATGCATCACAGTTTTCCTAGTGAGTTCCTGAAGGCCACATGCCTGTTTTGTTTTTCCCTTGTAGAACCTACAAGCACCTAGATAGCTGCTTGCATCTAGGAAGTGCTAAAAAAAAAAAAAAAAAAAAAAAAGCTTATTAAACGAAATTGTGGACTCAACCTTAGGTTTTGTTTTAAAACAAAATAATACGTATCTTCCCTGGGAAGGGCCCATCCAGCCCAATCTCTTCCCTCACCTCTAGCATTATGAGAATTGATGCACAGCATGGTGATTGTTCTCTGAGGTCCTTCACATTCAAAGAAAGATCCAGTGGGATCCACTGTCCTCAAGGCAAAGAAATGGAATAATAATGTGGGGAGGCTCTAGAGATTCAGTCCAGTCCTCTCACTTGACAGATTGGAAAACGGAGGCTCTGGGAGGGCAGGTGAGTTGGCGCAGATCACCTAGCTGGTTAATGGAAGAATCAGTGAATCAGAACCTCTTCTCTTGACTCGTACTTGAATGCTTTTTGTGCGATACAGTGATATTAGCTCATGATCATAGAAAAATTTCCAACATGAGTTAGAGGAAAAATAATTTCCTGGCTATTAAAAAAACCCCAAAACTCCAGAATGTTTCATTTCCTCAATTACTCAAATTATTCAAAATTATACTCCTTAGCATTTTTAAATCATCGATATTAGCAGTAAAACTAAAAACTAAACCCATTAGTGAATATTGAGATATACCCCATGACCTCCAAGCATAATGACCAGTCAAGTAAAAGCCTGCTCAACCCCTGTGGATCTGATCCTTTCCCATTATAATGAGATTATAAAGGACCCCCACGTCTGCTACCTCTATTGGAACCAGATTTGCTTCCTCACCACAGAATCCCTTTTAGGAATAGCTGAGGGCTAGTGTGTCTTATCATTTATCATTTGTTTCAAGGGCTTACACTTTGATCCGGGGATAATTCGGAATGTTTGAAAGAGGAATAAGCCTTTTGTCTAATCTGGGGAACAAAGCACAGAATCCAGCAGCCGGAAGTCCTGGGTTTAGTTTTCTTTAGCCAACCCAAGAATTCATCATCACTTCAGGGAGAAACAAAGAAGAGGTTTCAGGAAGCTGTTCCCAGCTGTCAGGGAATGCATTAAAAAAAAAAAAAAGAAATAATAAGAAAGAAAGCAAAAGAGAATGCCACGCTGAAGAAGTGCTGATGACCCAGATCTCAGCAGACGAGAGGAAACAGGCATTTCTTACTGCGAGCCAGGTGCAGGGTGGTGAGAACCTTTCTTTCTCTCCCAGGTCACAGCTCAGAGGCATGGCCTGAGGTGGGCCACCAACTTTAACGGACACTTGAAGTTCTACAAGGACTTAATTTAGCAGGAGTGAGGAGAGCATAGGTTGTCAGATTGACATCTGATTGCTTTCCTGAGTAGAATTTGAGGGGCTTAAATCTTGGAGGAATGAGAAACACATGCACTTCAGCTCCATTCAGAAGCTGCACGGATTTACCCCAAGAGGACTATGGACTTTTGTTGAACTTTAAAGGACAGGACAGATGGATTCAGTATATGAAGTTGAGTTCTGGCCAAGAAGATGCTTCATCATTTCTGTTATTACTGATTTTTATGAATATAATTCCCCTTATGAATTTATAGATCACCTTTATGCAAGAGACACGATGTGCCAAGGCTTTATTTTACCCATTACTTCAAATATTATTTATTTAAAATACCTATTCTATGAATAAAAAGTTGGGTTTTGAGCCTTGGGTGCTATGGCTATCTTGAATTTAAATTTGCTTTTGGAGAATTTTCCTTCAATAAATTGCTCCCTTTTGTGACCTTAAAGGCTGAGAACTGCACATGACACAAATGAACTGAGAGAACTGGGCCCACTTTCCTTCTCCTCTGCCTCCTCCTCTTCCTCTTCCTCCTCGTCCTCCTCCTCCTCCTCCTCCTTCACCTCCTTCACCTCCTTCTGCTTGTACCTATTGCCTTTTTATTTCAGTTTTTTTTAAATTATATTTTTACAACGTGTTTTGAAATGTACTTCTGCTAAGAAGGGAAGGTATATAGGACACTTGATTTTCTAGAAGGATATTACCAAAATCCACATACACAAAGGTGAAAATATTGATCCATTAAGGTCAATTTGGAATTTTAATTGTTCACCATTGATGTATTTATGTTGCACTTCATGTAATCTTTAATAAGTAATTGCTAACATGGAGAGACTAAAATGTTACACACAGACATACATGTAACTTTTAGGAGAACTTGGGACAAACTTGAGTATCACCACTCAAATTTCATTAACTTTAAAATATACTTCAGTTTGAGTAGAACTGTTGTTCCCAGGCACTAAAGTGGGTTTGATTGACAATTAAGGTTCTAATTTCTACCAATATCTCCCTGAGGGAGTATGCCCTTGGCTCCAATCTCCCCAGCCCACCTTACCAATTCTAAGTGGCTCCCCATCACAGAGCAAGCAGGAACAGCTCAGTGATTATAGCCACTGGATAGATTTTCTAGTGTCTCCACAGATGGTTTTAAAAAACACAGGCTTCCAGACATGTTTCAGTGGATATAGTAGGATATTGTACTAGAAAGAACACTGGATGCAAAATCAAATAGACATGGCTACAAATTTTGGCTCCTCACTTATTAATTCTGTGACTATATACAAATCTCTACATACAAATTCTTAATAAAATATTAGAAATTCTATCCAGCTGTATATAACTTATATATAATATTTATGACCACGTAGAACTTATTCAAGAAAGCAAAGTTTATTTAACATTAAAGATTCAATTAATATAATTTACCACATTAATCTACAAATCATCTCTACAGATACAGAAACAGCATTTTACAAATTTAGCACCTATTCATGGAAAAAAATACCTTTCAACCACTTAAGAATAAAAGGGAACTTTGGCAATCTGATAAATAATATCTATGAAAAACCTATAGCTAGCAGAATATTTTACAGTGAAATATTGAACGCTTTCCCCCTAAGATAAGGACAAAAGCAAGGATGTTTGCTTTCACTATTTTTATTCAACATTGTAAAGAAGTCCTAGCCTGTGTGATAAGCCAAGATAAAGAAATAAAAAGCATAAAGATTGGAAAAAAAAGAAGTCAAATGCTCTTAATTTATACATGGCATGATTATATTCATAGACAATCTTAAAAAATCAACAAAAACTAGTAGAAATAATAAGCAACTTTATAAAGATGGTGGAAAAAAAGGCACATAAAAATAAGTGTATCTCTATATACCAGCAAAACACACACACATAAAACAGCCAACTGAAAAATAAAAAAAAATTAAATATGATTTACAAAAGATAAAAAATATGAAATATTTAGGGATAAATATAATGGAAAATGTGAAAAGCTTTCATACTGAAAGCTAGAAAACATTGCTGAAAGAAATTAAAGACCTAAATAAATGGAAAGATATACTACATTTATGGACTGGAAGACTCACTAGCATTAAGATGGCAATTCTTCCCACATTGCTTAAAAGAATCAGTGAAATCTTAGCAAAAATTCCAGCAGACTTGTTTTGTAGTAATTGATGAGTTTATTCTAAGATTAATATGGAAATGCTGTGAAAGTAAATTTTCCAATATAGTCTTGAAAAAGATCAAAGTTGGAGGATATTTCCTAATTTCAAGATTTGTCATAAAGCTACAGTAATCAAGAGAGGGTCATATTGACATAAGAATTGACCAATACATCAATGAGACACAATAGACAGTTCAGAAATAAACCCACACATATATGGTCAATTAATTTTTTGACCAAGTCACCAAGGCAATTCAATGGAGAAATGAAAATCTTTAAATAAATAGTACTAGACAATTAGATTCTGTATAGGGATAAAAATGAACTACAAACACTACCGTACACCACACTCAAGAATTAATTTAATGTAGATCATAGAGCAAAACGTAAAAAGTAAAACTATAAAGGTCCTAGAAGAAAACATAAGGAAATATATTTACTACTGTGGGGTAGACAAAAGCTTCCCAGCTAGGACATCAAACACACTAGCTATAAAAGGAAAAAAATGACAAATTGGACTTTATAACATTAAAATTTTCTTCTCATCAGAAAATACCATTAAGAAAATGGAAAAGTAAGCCAGACTGGAAGAAGATATTCCCAATACATTTATCTGACAAATAACCTTTATACAAAAGACAGAAGCCCTATGAATCAGTAACAAGAAAGATACACAATTCAATTTTTTAAAAAGGGCAAAAAGAAACTTGACTATATACTTCACAAAGATGTACAAAACATTAATAAGCACATGCAAAGGGGCCCCACATTGCTATTATTCAGGGAAATTTTACTAAAACCACAATGAGATATTATTTTATGCACACTATAAATGATTAAATGTAAGACTGACAATACCAAGAACTGACAAAGGTGTATAGGAACTGGAGATCTCTAATATTGTTGGTATTTTGTAAAATGGTACAGCCTACTTCGGAGATGGGTATGTTCTTATGAAATTAACCATGCACCTTCCCTATAACCCTGCAATTCCACCCTCAGACGTTTACCCAAAAGAAATGAACACATATGCACAAAAAGACTTGAATACAAATGTTTATAACAGATTTAGCAATGATAGCCCAAACCCGGAAACAATTTGAACATCCACAAAAAGAATGGATAAACAAACTAGGATATATTCATACAATGAATAAAAAGAATAAACTAGTGATACATACAACCACATGAGTGAATCTCAAAAATATTATGTTGAGTGAAAGAGGCCAAATGTGAAAGAGTAGAACCTGGATGATCACATTTACATGAAGTTTAAGAACAGGTTTTATGGGCTAAGCTGTGTCTTCCCAAATTCATATATTGAAGTCCTAACCCCCTGTACTTCAGAACGTGATGTACTTGGAGATAGGGACTTTAAAGAGGTAATAAAGTTAAAATGAGGCCATTAGGGTGAGCCTTACCTCAATATGACTGACGTCCTTACGAGCAAAGATTAGGACGGACACACACACACACACACACACACAAAAGACCGTGTAAAGACACAGGGAGAAGACAGCCATCTGCAAGCCAAAGAGAAAGTCTGTGAAAGAAACCAACCCAGGTAACACCTTGACCTTGGACTTTTCTTGTCTAGCTTTCAGAACTGTGAGAAAACAAATTTCTGTTGTTTAAGCCAGCCAGTCTGTGGTACTTTGTTAGGCAGCCCTAGCAAATTAACACAATGGGCAAAACTAATAAGCGATAATAGAAATCTGAAGAGTGGTTGACTTTTGGGGGAAGGTTTTTGATTCAAAAGGGGGATCAGACAAATTTCAGGGGTGATGAAAATGTTCTGTATCTTGGTCAGAGCGGTGGTTTTTGGGTGTACAATTGTCAACACGCATTAACCTGTATTCCTAATGTAAATGTATCCTATTATACCATGTTTCCCCCAAAATAAGACCTAACCAGAAAATAAGCCCTACCATGATTTTTCAGGATGACATCCCCTGAACATAAGCCCTAATGCGTCTTTTGGAGCAAACATTAATATAAGAACCGGTCTTATTTTCGGGGAAACACAGTATATAAATTATACATCAATTTTAAACAGGAAAACCTTTACATTCACTTAAGTTCCAGCATTTCAACTGAACAGGAGGATGCTAACAGCATAGCTCTTACAGGATCGTTGCGAATATGAAATGACATAGCACCTATGAACTGCCAGGCATGTTGCTTAGCACTTAGGAAGCTCTCGGTGTTAGTTCAGTCAGAACCTAGCTTCATATTCTGGCTCATTGTTCCTCTGAAATATTTGCTTTCTGAAATTTTAGTTGAAAAAATCAACAAGGCAAACCACACTACTCTGTTCTTTTGTCCGCTAACTCTACTATCTGTTAAAGGCCTCTTTCACCTTTCGATACTTCCTGGAATAGTCCCCAAGTACCATGAACAAGTGCCAGCATCTGCCCATTCTGGGCATCCTTCATCTGGCAAGTGGCTCTCATTCCATCCATGAAAGAATTTCCCCCGTTCTCCTGATGGTCATTGCCCCCTTTCCAGCTCCAATCCTGGAGCTGCCCCCAAGAAGGATTTTCAGGCATTCAGGGTGGTGGCTGCTGATCTTGAAAAGCCACGTTGGCTTTTCTGCTGGGAAGAAAGCTTGCCCTCTGCCGCTGGAGTTGTGGAGTTGTTTATTTGGAACCTGAAGAAAAGTGATGTGCAGCTGGTCACATCTGAAAGCCAATTGATAGAAGAGCCCTTTGTCTTCTGCTTCGAGTTATCCTGGTTTCACCTAAGATTCTGAGAAAACTAATGTTAATGCTCAGCTTGAATTTTTAACTGTGCAGAAAATAGAGCACATGTAAGTCTGTATTCATCATCAAAACGATCAGACAGGAATCCATTACCTTGTTCATACGTGTCTTCTCTTTACCAAGGTCATTTCCAAATCCCTAGAAAACTTAGCCATGTTCACATGGGTAAAGGGTGGGAAACTATGACAAGGATTACCAGAGGTAGAACATCATCTAGAAATCTCAGTGCCAGCATGGATGTTGTCACTAAGGCCTGTCATAACATGCCTGCGCTCAAACAGCTTCCTGCTTACCAGCGTGAAAGATCTCAACTGACCTGGCCATTCTAGGGCCCCAGCATATGGCCTCCACACTTAACTAACTTTACTTCCTGTGTTATCCAGGGTCCACCCCTTGCTCTTGCAAGAATTCAAGAATTGTCTTTTTATTGCCCTTATGTGAGATATACTCATTCCCATCGAAGGCCTACGAGTATGAATGATCTTCAGGTTGGTGACAGTCATGCAGGGGAATCTATCTGCAAGAAGATTCAGTCTATTGCGAGGAATGGACAGGCTCAGGAATAGCTAAAACTGGGAAACATAGAAGCAGAGAGTAAGTGCATTTTTGGATCCTGAAGAAGATGGGAAACTTGGAAGCTTCCAGGTTGGGCAGGCAGGGAATATCCTTACGACTCTTTTGAGTTTATCAAGAAAGCTTCATGGAGTACTGTTGTGTTGCACAATTCCAGGGCCCCTGTGCACAAATGGCCTTCATTTCACGGTGGATGTGGGTATCAAAAGCAACTTGAACAACTGGAGAGAGAGAGAGAGAGAGAGAGAGAGAGATTACCTGTTGGAAGTAAGTCACAACAGAATGAGGGAAGGTTGTCTGTGGGTGAAGAATACCTTCCCTCAAGTCACTTTGGTGAGAACCTTTCCCAAGTTCTAGGCCCAGATCTCTACTAATCTATCTCATCCTGAAAACCGGACTGAAGAAGAGAAGGTAATGAAACTGCAATTGCTTTGCTTGGAGTAACAGAGGCCAAAGGATGACTCAACAAAGCACTCAAAACCAGGAAAGGTCAATTTACAGACTGTGGTGACCAGCTGTCCTCTAACTCCCTTGACCGCAAAACAAGTTCTTAATTCATGGCAGTTCATGACTCATTTTAGAAAGCTATTCTGCATGTTTGACTTCATGCCAACTTATTTATACCCTGGTTAGCTCCATAAAAGGGTTTGAGGAGGCCGCATTTGAAATTGTTAGACAATCAAGGAGCATAAAAAGTGCAGTCCGTCACTCAGTCATTGACCAGAGACTTGATTTGTGTAGTAGAAGTCTTATTCATTCATGTCATAGCTGCAAAAACACCTCCAAAGTTAAAGTGACTATACCAACATCACATAACCAGTGGTTTTTTCATTTTCAGAAAGAAAGCCCAATAATATGGGGATTCTTTATTTGGTATCCATGAACTTCTAAGAGGTCCTTAAATCCCTTGAATTTATATGCAAAATTTTATGTGTGTCTGTAAGTCTGCTATTCAGTGGTTTACCTTAGTTAATATGTCTGAGTTGGGTGTTAAAATATCCAAATGCCTCCATACTGGTTGCAAATCCAACTAGTACCCCACAACCCCAGCTGGTCTGGCCTCTCTAGGAATCTTTCAGTTGTTCTCACAATCCAGCAAGTAAAGGGCTAGTGTCTAGCTCAGCAAGGGACCTCTAGAACGTTTCCCTTTGGAGCATGCTCAATATTTAATATTTCAAAAATTACGTGTGTGTGTGTGTGCATGCACTTTTCTAGAGAGGCCATAGATAGCCTTTAATTAGGTTGTCCAAGAGGTCTTTGAAACCCAAAAGATTGGGAACCATGGTGTCAGGACTATAATTCACTATGACATTTGGCTCGATTTCCAAAGCCTAGTAGTAGTAAACTCCACTCTCTGGATTTGCATGTAGAATACTTGCCAAAAATTTCAAAATGGGTTGGGCAAGCCAAGAGTTCAAAAACAGCTGGTACCACAAGTCACGATTCCTAAGGCTTTCTCCCACCCAGACTGATGGGGGAGCATAAGGAGCCCCAAATATTTGATCATATTTTTCTAGTAAAGATTTATTTATATCCACGTGAAGCCCTCTGCAACTACAGCAAAATCACGTGTCTGGATTAGTTGGAAATGGACATGGACATGGTATCACAGCTAATGTTCTGCATCAGAAGCCTGTCTCTCTTGTGGAATAACATCAGGACAAGCAGGAATCCAATTCCACACAAGTAAGTATATATTCAGCACCTTTTTGGGGTGTCAGAATAGAGAGGCTTGAAGAGCCAACAGCTAATAAACATGTATTGTATTCCTACTATGTGTCAGGTCTTTGGCTATTCTCTGCAAAAGAGTTCTGGAATCAGACCAGAAAAGGATCTGAGATGCATCTGGGCTAAATCCCTCATTTATGGAGACTGAGATTCAAGGGTTGTGACTTGTCAGGTTTACTCAACATGCATGTGACAGAGCTGAGCTTCAAGCCCTGGTCTTTGGAATTTAAGTCTAGTGCTCTCTGTCTTATAATTTTGGCTCATGAAACAGACTGAGAGGTCATTTTGTCTGAATTCTTCTTTCGACACTGAGAAAAGAGATTCACCAAGATAAGTGTAACATATTGGTTGAAAAATACCAAGACAGGATCCCAGGGTAGTTCTTTTGATTCTCTGACCAGTGCTCTTTGTCATCTCCTCATGGGGTCTTTTCCTGCTTTGGTAGGGCAACAGGGCTAGAGATATGAGAATCATGGCAACCCAAAGATGAGGAAGGGGATAGAATGGAGAACAATCTGTTTCCTTCATCAGTCTCGCAATTTTGCCCGAGGCAGGTCCTATTTGCTTCACCATTAACAGTCTTGGACAAATGACTGAGGCTCCCTGAAGCTCAGCGTTCTTCACAATACTGGAAGAATACTTAGTTACCTCTCATACATATTAAATGTAATTCTTTGTAAAGCGTATTTGAATTATGCCTGGTGTGTACCATGGACTCAGCCAACCTTAGTCCCCACGACTTTGCATATTCCTTTCCCTCTTAACTTGCCAAAGTTAAGTCTATTTCCTCAGCAAATAGAAGCTGATGAGTACCTTTTAGCAAGGACACCTCTAGAAATTTAAAGTTGTCTGCTAAGAACTCAGTGAAGATTTGCAAAAATATTGCCATGGTGGTTTAACTTCCTAGGTGGTTTAACTTCCAATGTAAAATCCTAGGAAAGGAAGCAATTTTGAAACCACTTCATCAGCCCTAAGAAATGTGCTTACCTTTGATTTACAAATTTCATTTCTAGGAATTTATCGTGAGAAATAATCAGAAATATTATGCATGTTTATATTACATTACAGTTTATAAAAGAAAAGCAGAACTATCTTGCAATCAAATTGGAACCAATTTTACAACAGATTGGTAAAATTAATTATGGAAATCCATATACAGAACAATAGTAGGCAGCCTCTTAAAATTGGATTGAGAAATATTTATAGTTAAGTTGCAAAGTTTAAAAAAATGCATGCTATAAAACAGTGTATGTTGTATGATGCCACTTTGCAAGTGTATTACATTGTATGTTTGCAAGTATGCATGTATCTGTTGTGTCCTGTGTACTTGTTAGGTGGTGTGGCAAAGACAGAGCTCTGTGTTAGCCACACAATGTTATTTTTGTCATACGCACACAGGAAAACAATATTTCCCAGTCTCCTTGCAGGTAGGTTGGCCATGGGATCAACTCTAGCCAATGGAATGTAGGAAAAGTAATATACTTATAGGCCTGGCTTTAGAAAATCCTGAGAAATAGGTTCTTTCTCTCTGCTTGTTAACTGGTTAAATGATGCAGAGGATCTAGCTGAAGGCTCTGAACCCCGGGGACAGCAGTACAACCAGGAAGAATCCTGGATCCCTGAGCCATTGCTTGAGGCAGAGTCACCAAAGAAAGCCACCCACCTAAGAACCTCTAGAAATGTGTGAGTGCAAAATACATTTTTAGTCTGTTAATCCATGGTGATTTTGAGGCTGTTTTGTTATAGGGGCTAATGTTAATTTTCCTGACTAACACATGGTTTTAAGTTTACTATATTAAATATGCATTTCTTTTGAAATTAGAAAAACAGGCTATTAAAAAAGAATAACTACCCACCCCTTTTCTTCTTGCATGACACCCACTTCTTTAAGGCATTTGAGACCTGTACCTGCACACCTGTGTGTGTGGGGATAATCGGCCCCCTGCCCCTCTCATGCCCCATTCAAAGACACAGTACCCTGGAAGTACTTTGGCAAACCTGCCATTCCTTGGTATCTGTACAGTCACAGCTTATTTGAAGACATACGCTGCTTTACCAGAAACCTGGGGAGCAGAGCTGCAAAGCCACTGGCAACTGATTCAAGGAAATCAGAGGCAGGCATGGGTCCTGCTGTTTGGCCTAGGGCCCAGCGTATGGTTTTGGAAAAGAGGTCTTTGCTATGGATGGTTCTCACTCTGCAATTCCACCTAAGCCCCATGAATTGCTTGTTGTGAACATAAAAATAGTAGCTGTGGACCAAGTGGGGACTAGTTAGTAAAAGGTGATGCCAGCATGGCAGGTAGACTTCTGCTTGTGCTGGACTGGCCCATCCACTATCTTCTTCTTTCCAGGAAGAGTCAAAAGTCTCCTAGCCCTCCGGCCGCCATTTGTAACCCACACACCTGAGGTTGTGACATGTGCCCATTGCTGTCAGAGTCTTGGTTGAGAATCAGGGCAGTAAGTCTGGCACTGTTACTTAGAAGCCCCAACCTGAGCTCTGGGAACGTAGCCAGAGCATGGGACAGAGGAAACTGGATGAATGCTTATACTTTTTGAATTTTCTGCCTCCCAGAGATTGTACTGAACGCTTTTCATGCACATTGGTATTCATTCCTCTCAATAGTCTGCAAGGTCGGCAGTATTATTCTTGTTTTACATTTTGTTCACAAAGTGAGACCTATACGTTTAAATAATTTGTTATAATGAACACATGGTAGTACTAAAATTTGGCCCCAGGTCTGCTTTCCGATTCTTCTTTTGTCCCCCACCCTTTCATAAGAATGATTATTCAGTTAAAGTTCATAGGAGACATTTTAATTTTTAGTTTCAGATTTAAAAAAAAAAAATTTTATTGGGGAATATTGGGGAACAGTGTGTTTCTCCAGGGCCCATCAGCTCCAAGTTGCTGTCCTTCAATCTAGTTGTGGAGGGTGCCTCTCAGCTCCAAGTCCAGTCACTGTTTTCAATCTTTAGTTGCAGGGGGTGCAGCCCACCATCCCGTGTGGGAATTGAACCGGCAACTTAGTTGTTGGCAGGTCATTGTCTTCAATCTACTTAGGAGAGCACAGCTCACTGGCCCATGTGGGAATCAAACCAGCAACCCTCTTATTCAGAGCTCACACTATAACCAACAGCCATCCGGCTGCCCTAGTTTCAGATTTTTAGAAACATTAAAACATCTCCTTCTCACCCCCAGTTGCTCTGTTTTTTCTTTTAGATTTTAGAAATTTGTTTGATTGCCTCCTTATTTTTTGCCTTTTGCTTCATTCCTTATTTTTTCCTGCCCCCACATTGGACTGGGACTAATTGAGTTATCTTGGAACCTAAGTATAAATATGCTGTCTGCCCCATTTGTGCCATGGAGTCAGTGTAGACCTTGGTTTTTGAGATGAAAATTGTCACTTGAGTACTCCAATCTCCCCTACCCCCAACTCCAACCCCTTCGCCTTTACCCTTCTGCCTTCAAGGGTCACAGTTTAGGGATTCTTGAGCCTATGTCAAACATCTCTCCCCCCCGCCTTCTTTCTACATTTGTGAACACGCACCAGTTTAAGCTTCCATTTAACACAGTCATGATCAGTCCCTCATAGGAAAGCCTTATTTTAAGGTTAAGTGCACACCTGTCACTTTCCCTATTTCCTGGAACTGTAGCTAAGGTAGCTCTTTTAGACAAATGTGCTGATTTCATGATTGTGAGACTTAGAAGATGCTGGGGAATTTGGGGACATGTCCTTTTGCGTGGCCTCCATTAAGTAAGATTTTATCTAAAGAGACTTTTCACTAAAAACCCCCATTAAAGGTGAAGAGGGAGAGCAAGTCTATAGTGCAGTCACCATCTGATCCTTGACAGAGACAGAAGGGTGGCCTGTGTGTCAGAGCAGTGAGTTCCTCGGGGAGCCATGCTGGCTGTTGGGCTCCACTCTGGGGAGAGGGAGGTTTCCTTTGTCCTCCATGGTCCCATCTTAGGAGGTTAATGGGGAAGGCATTCCTTCTGGGGTCTGTACGCCCTCAGCAGTCCCTTTCTTACTGGTGCTAATCACTCAGGGATTTCCTTAGGGACTGAGAAAGCAGAGCTCCCTGTTGGTAAGCTGTCATCAGAGCTGCGTCTCTCTTCATCTCTTGAACCTGCTTCTGTTCCTCCTCATAGTTTTTGTTCTCATCGGGCACCCACATTCAATGGCAAAGATGGCTCCAAGCTCCAAGCCTCTTCAGGATTTCTGGTTCTTAACTTTCACGATGCCAGAGAAGCAAGCCCCCTGCTCTTTCCCAAAGTCTATATATCAAACCACGCGGATGGCTTTGATTGGCCCTCCTGGGTTATGTGCCCATTTCTGAGCAACTCTAGTCAGAGGGCTTAAATGCTGCAGTAGGTAAGGCCGCCATCACAAAAGCACCGCTTTGGCAGGACATAGGGGTGTCAGGGCAGCCTTACCTGAACCACAGAATGGATTCTCACAGGAAAGAAGGTTTCTGTAGCAGAACAGGGATAAAAGAGGTCTGGGAAGGCAAAAACAACACTCATGGGTACGTTATGTACATGTTAAACATGGAGTAAACATTGTGGTTTCTCAAGGATGTTGACATTTCAGAAAATCTGTGACATGTCAGTGTGCCACTTGAGTTACAAAACTCTGGTAAATACTTATTATTGTTACTAACCTACCCTTTCAAGATGCTGTAGGTCTTAATCTCACTTTCTTGTTTTTCTTTCTCTAAAAAAAGAGTTCTAGAGATGTTTGCATTCAGGCTTAAATTTCATTCATTGCGATGTTTTCTATAATGCCGCTTGGGAATTAGACTATCCTTCTCATGTGCTTTTCTGTAATGTGGCAAAATCCAGGAATGAATTTGTTACTTTCATTTTTCTTGCCATAGGAGAATTGAAAGCAGTAGCCTCTGTCCAATGAAATTACTTTTTCTTTTCTCTCTTTTATTTTATAAAGAGTTTAAAAGAATGTCAGCATCGGCCAACAATCCAGGGACAGCTCTATCCCACCTGTCTTACTGCTTTTGTTTCCTCCCTGACACTCCCATATCTAGCTGTCTTCTGGTGCCATTTTCAGTTCTTTCCTCCTGTTCCTTTTCTTCCTGGCTACAGAGACTACCAATGCCCAGGTGTAGGGCAAGTGCACTCAGGGCTTAACTCACCTCCTCATCCCTCCTTCATCACATCCCTTGTTACCCTCCCTGCAGTCAACTCAGAGCCCCAAGAGAACTGTTATCCCATGGAATGGACATTTATAGGAAACCTGATGCCCACGTTCCTGGACACCATGAAGACACAGGTGTAAGCTAGAATGTTATGTGTGTATGTGTGTGTGTGTGTGGGGGGGGCGGGGGGCAGGTTGCACACTGTTGGAAACAGAGAACAACACTGGACTATGCCAGGAGACTTCATGTAGCCCAAGACACTAGTGACCCCTTGGAGAAGCTACAGGTCACCAAGGCACCTGATCCCCATTCGACTGGCCCTTGTGAACACCTAGTTTTAGCTAACTTTGCCTTCACTTATAATCAGGAATTCTAGACCAAAGCTTGCTTAATAACTATCAGTTTAGAGCATTAAAAGTCACAAAGATTACCACACTTAAGCCTCTTAAGCACCTAATGGGTTATGTATCATTATTCTCATTTTATCAGAATGTACACTGAGGCTTAAATGATGTTATATCACTTGATGAAGTATACACAAAAACCATTAAATTATATTGCCTATGACTATAGGGCAGGCTACACACACATGCACGCACACACAAGAATGTGTGAGAGAGAGAGAGATTTAAAGGAATTTGCTGACACAGTTGTGAAGTTGGCAAGTCCAAAATCTGGAGGGAAGTCTAGCAGGATGGAATATAGATCAGATTTTCTATGTTATAGTCTTGAGGCAAAATTCCTTCTTTTCTAGAAAACCTTACTTTTTGTTCTTCAACTGATTGGATGAGGCCCACCCACATGACTGAATTTTCTCCTCAGTCAACTAATTTTAGGGAGCTTCCTGTGAGGTAATATGTGTGAGAAACGAGAAGGTAATGCAGCTGGAGGAGAGACCAGGGGTAACTGGGCCACTTTCTCATGTAACCTCCTAGTGCCTTCAGGGGCTATTGGAGCAGGATCTCAGGTATTCCACTTCCATGTGATACTGCAGTGCTGCTGTACATGCCCAACTTTATAGCTTAGTAGGTCAGACAGCATCCAATTCATGATGGACAGCTTACATTGCATCATAACATCGTGGGCCACGTTAAGTGTTCAGCCTCTATTAAGGCCCAGTAGCAAGTAAAATGGTGTTTCCCAAAAGGAGAGTAGTTATCTGCAAAGGATAGCAGAAACTTGCTCCCAAATCCTACGGGTCTACACTGTGATTCACCTATAGCTACCAAGTGCTCTAAACAGCCACTATATACCTGCCACTGACACTTTAGACACCATGGCATCTGAGGGGTCATTGGCCCACTGGCAGAGCAGCTCACATGGTCATCTGAACCTGCTGGGGAGCCTTCTTTCTGAGCACTAGTCAAAACTAGCAGCTTATCAGGTGGCTCAGTATTGGGCGGGAGGAACACATCCAAATGAGGAATGCGTTGCCTCCAAAATCCAGTGGTCCACTAGGTGTTGTGCCTCTTTTTTAGGTTGTAGGAGGAGACAGATGCACCAACTTGCCCTTCACCTTAGAAAGGTTATCTCAAGATGCTCCCATGTCATTGGACCCCTAGAAATGTCACTGAGATAAAGGGCCCCTGCATTTTTGTTGAATTTGCTGCCCACCCTCTGACACACTGGTATCTTACCCATGAGTCTAAAGTGGTTGCTACTTCTTGCTCACTAAGTCCAATCAGCAGAATGTCATCGATGCAATGGACCAGCATGATATCTAGTGGAAAGGAAAGGTGACTCAGGTCACCTAAATTATGACACAGACTAGGGAAGTTGATACACCCCTAAGGTAGGAAGGCCTTGCCAGCTGAAAGCACATTGCTCTGATTGCCTTTACTAACAGGTATGCAGAGAAATGCATTTGCCAGCTCAACAGCTGCATACTAGGTACTAGGGGCTGTGTACATTTGATCAAGCAATGAAACCACATCCAGAACAGCAGCTGCAATTAGAGTCACCACCTGGTTAAGTTTATGATAATCCACCGTCATTCTCCAACCTCCATCTGTTTTCTGCACAAGCCAAGTAGCCAAATTGAATAGGGATATACTGGGGATGAATCACCACTCCTGCATTTTCCAAGTCCTTCTTGTTGGCACTAATCTCTGCAATCCCTTCAGGAATACAGTCTTTGTCTTGATTTACTATTTTCCTAGGTAGAGGCAGTTCCAAGAGCTTTCCCTGAGCCTTTTATTACATTAATAGCCCTCATTACATAGGTTTGGTTTCCAGAAATCTCATCTCTGAGGTTACTGGATGCCAGGGTGTTTTCAGGGAAGACTAAGAGACTTCCGGGTTATTTATGTGTTGCTTGAGCGGGGAATTTGAATCCCTGAGCTATTCTTTCTTTCCCCACATGGTCTAGTGCAATTAGTAGTAACCAGCCAATCTCATTATCCCTGTTGTTGGACAAAAATGTTCTAACGTATCAAATACATAGTCACCAAGATCCTTGCTTCTTGTAAGTATTGATTATGAATACCCAATGGTAATATTCTGCATATCTCTATTGCAGTATCATGCCATAGTGTAGCGGTGCCCTCTTTATTACTGAAACAGTTATTGGTGCTTTTAAAATTTCATCAGTTTAGGGAAACAATTCCAGAGACCCCAGAACCAATTCAGAACACTCATCCATAAGATTCTGTTTTCCAAGAACCACTATCAGTGCCAAAATCTATATTAGTCAGTGTTGTCCAGAGAAACAAGCAACAGAACACCACACACACACACACATATACACACACACACGTGCATGCGTGCACACACACAGGGTGGAGGGGAAGAGAGGCACTGGTAGGCTGGAAACTCAGGTAGGATTTTTATGTTACAGTCCTGAGGCAGAATTTCTCCTCACCCTTCGCTCTTCAGGCCTTCAGCTGATTGGATGAGGCACGCCCACATGATAGAGGGTAATCTCCTTTACTTAAAGTCAACTGATTGTAAATGTTAATCACATCTATAAAATGTCTTTCTGGCAACATCCAGTGATTGACCAAACTACTGAGCAACATAGCCTAGACAAATTAAGACATAAAATCACATAATTCTTTCCATCACATACTTCTGCCTTGGAGGGGACGTATCCTAGTTGGCATAGCTACAAAATGGAGGCAGATTATTTAGCCTTCATCAGATTTGGGGTGAAAAATAAACTTTAGGTGTGTTTAGCCCCTATAATGCTGAAGTTTGTTACTAAGGCATACCTTACCCTGTACTGAGCAATTTAGAACCTCTTGGTTGCAAATAACAGAATACTCTTACTGTTTATAGCCCTGTCCCCCCAAGAAACAAAAAACCCCTTGAAAGTCCAGAGGTGACATCAATAATGGTTTCAAGCACCTAAATATTTTTTTATTTCTGGCAGAGCAGTAGTAGTAATATTATAAAAACTGACTATGGTGTCAGTTTCACGCAAGGCTGTCTCTTTATGGCTACAAGGTGGCTGACAGCAGCAAATGGCACTGTATGCACTGGGAAATATTCTATGCAGACTGACTTAGACCAATCATTCTGAAACCTGAATACACATTACCATCACCTAGGGTGAATTTAAAACATGACTAATGTCCAAGCCATAGCCGAGAGCAATTAAGTCAGAATCTCTGGGGGATGAGAACATCATCACCAAACAAGGTGAGTCTATGAGCAGCCAGTAGGGAGACCCACTGGCCTAGACAGAGCAGATGGAATCCCCCTTAGGAATCCTGGTAGAAAGGAGGAAAAGGGGAGGTAACAAATAAGCTAGTATACGAATTACAAGGGATTCTCTATTGTAAATTTGAGGCTTAAATTGCAAATACTCCCAGCACAGAAAACTTTGTGATTTAAATATTTGTGATCATAGTAGAAACTTTCAAGAGATGAGGTGGGGAAGAGAGGATCTCAACATGGGAGGAAATTTTGGGGTAAAAAAAAAAGATGGGTAGGAGTACCCGTAGACATTTTGCTATTTTATTGCTTTCCTGGTCCCAAATCTCACCTCTCACAGATTGATTTTAGGCATCTGGAGTTTCAAGAGTGTGTGTTAATACTCTCAATGTTCTTAATGTCCCCTAACTTTCCTTTTGGGGAATATTTTGGCACCGATATTTAGGAGGTAGGTAAGGAACCCCTGTTTTGATTTTCTCTGTCTCTTCTATTGAATTATGGGTTGGGTGTGACTCTTCAGCCTTTCGTCCAACCAGCTAGCCCATGATCTCCACAATCCCTTTCTTCATTGCTTATTTTAGGCGGTGAGGAAAATTTTTCAAGTGCATATATGAGCAAGAAGTAGATATGATGATAAATGAGGAAAATGAAGCCTCACCTATCAAGGACTTCAATATTTTGAGGAAAGTCAAGTTTACGATTTTCTTAGGAAAAGCACACAATACACGTAAACTTCCATTTTTTCTCGCTAACCAATTAATTCCCTCCCAGCCCCTCTCTCCTGCCTTCCCTGTCCATGCAAAATTGTTGCCTCTGAGCTGCTCAAGGGGATGGTGTGCTGCTTCTCTGCTGCTGTGACTTCCCACACTACGTCCGAGTGATACCACGCTCATCCTATCAAATGCTTGAAAATTTTGGATTAATCCCTAGCCACAAGTCTGTATGTTCCTGCATATTTCTCTGGTCTGTCTCCTGATTTCTTCTAGGTTTATGTCTGAGAGTTCATTTTTCCAAGCTCCGAATCCATATTGTATGTAAATTCCCTTTGCTTGTTACCATGATTGGTCTGTCTCTCCAAACAGATTTTATCTTCTTGAAAGTAATGACAAATATCATTCAGCTATATATCCCCAACTGCTATTTGGAACATAATTTATGCTCAGAAAATGTTTTATTGAATAAAGATATGAATACCAGTGAGTTGATCAGCCAGTTAATGACCTGTATAAAAATCAGTGCTGGCAGAATAAGCTTTATAATCTTCAAAAAGTCACTTCTTAATTTCAAAAGTCACTGAATTATTTCTCAATCTAAGAATCAGGGATCTCTTTTATTGCACGAACACTCTACTTTTACATAGGGCATTCTGGGAAACCTTGTAATAAAATGCACTAATGTAAAGCATGCCCCTCTTTTTCCCTTGGAACCACATTGTAATTTAGGAGATTACATTCCTAACCAAATACTGGGCTTTAGATCAGAGCTAATGATTGCCCACATGTCTTATAAGACATCATACAATAACAACAAATGAGTAAAATCATTGGAAACAGCAAAGGTATGTTTTTAATCTTATTAAATGGATTTAAAATATGCTACAGAGATTCACATTTTTATGAAGTATATGGTCATTTTGTTTACTTTATCAGAACTTAGAAAATTTCTTTAAAGATGATTGGAAATGGTCCAGATAAATACATTTAAAATGTTTTGGCTGATGTCTTTTACTCCACATACAATGTTGTCTGAAGTCAGCAGATGCATTCAAACTATTCCACTGATTTTATAGCTGCTTCAAACTTTGTAAAGGTTTGCAGTCTGTGGGTGTGCTACTGTTGAAGCTGCTAGTAATGATGATGGTGTAGTGATGATTAAGATTTTTTTTTCCACAGAAAATAACTTCCAAAACTAAGGGTTAACAAGTTCCCTCCCTGCCACTCTCTACTTCCTCCCTTATTTATGCAAAACATCTACCTTTGAGCTGCTCAGGGGTGAGGTGCTCCTGCTCTGCTGTTGTGACTTCCCAGAGTTGAGATGCCTTATGAACAGCTACAGGGCCACTCACAACGAGTTTTTAAGAAGAGCTTCAAAAACTCTCTTTGGAAATTGCCAGGACCCTTGCAGGCCGCTATCCATGTCCATGTTTGATTGCTACTGACAGCCTTCCTTAGGTCAAGACATCAAGCAGCTCTGAATTAGTAGACTCAAGGATTCTTAGGGTGAGAAATGATTGAAGGCAGAAAAAAGAGAAGGTAGAATTTTCCATTACTTGTTCACTTTTAATAGTTCCCTAACCAAAATGTAAGGGCCTTGGTGTTTAGACGTGTAACTGATACACTCTATTTTCCCATCCCAGTCTGTCCTCTAAACACAAAGAAAGTACTCAGCATTGATGTAATAACTAATGAGTTATTGGCTTAACCAATTTAACTCTGTTAAAGAACAAAATTCAACTGAGTAAATTTTAAAGATCTTATGACTTTATTCAATGATTCATGAATTGGGCAGCATCCAATCTAGCTGATAGAAAGGAGTTCTGAGGAGCTGTACAAAATGAAAGGCTTACAGGCAGAAGGAAGCAGGAACAAGGAAGTTATATTTGACCGAAAAAAGTAGATTGGTTATGGCGAGGTCACTTTCCTTTAGAGGATGGCAGGGGTCACCAGGCAGCTTTCCTAACTAGTGCTGATGAGGACATTCCTGATTGACTGGTTTAAGATTCCCTTTTTGGGACAGCTGAAACTGTAATTAAGTCTCAGTTTGGTGATGTGAGGCTTAGCATAAGTGACTCCATTTTCAGCCTGCTGTCTTGTTTTTAACAACCCTTTTGGGAAAAATTGTAAAAACCTTTCAAATGGACTTATACATATCTATATTTGTGGGTGTCTTGACTACCTCACCCATTCAGATTATCTTTCCCTTTCATTCTCTTTGAGCTATTTTACAACTCTTTAAGTTGTATAAAACTGATATTAATGCAAGTGGTTCTTTCCGTATCACAAATTTGTTGAGTCTCTTAGAGTGCAACTGATTGTTGCCTGTGGATAGAACAGGTTTTGTGTCTATTTGCAAACTCACTTCAGCCTTCCTGTAGTTCATATAAATGTGTATTTCTTTTACATCTCCTTTGACAAGCTGTGACATCTTACTGGCCCCCTCATCAATGAACGAGTTAAATAAAAATCTTTGTTTCATTTTATGCTTATATGAAAATCATGATAATTCTCTCTTAAAAAATTATCTTTTAACAACTCGTTCATTGACTCATGCCCTAAAATAGATTCTTTTATCAGGCGAAGACTCTGGTAGATCAACAAAACAATATTAGAGCCTTGTGTGTAGCACTGGTCTTATTTTATGAACCTTCTATGTATAATTTAAATTGCATTTAAGGTCACATCCCTTAATAATAACTCACTTCTAAATAATGCTTTACAGTTTACAAAATGTTGTCAGTTACTTGATTTGTGTCCTATAATAAGTTGAACAAGACTTATTATAACTCTCACTTTGCAAATAAGGAACTAAGAGGGTGATGTGTCTTGCCTGACATCATGTGAATAAAAACTCAGGTCTTCTGAGATAAATTTGTTGCTCTTTCCACTATACCAGCATACCACACCACACATGACTTCTATACTTCAAAGTGCCTCTTGAAAAATCAAAGTTAATTCAATTAAGTTTGAAACAATTTTAGAGTTCAAGATACTTCATTTGAATATGCCAATAATTTGCAAATTGATATTTAGTTGTGGTTTGTTGGTTAACTCTGTTTTCAATCCCTGTAGTCAATTGATCTACAAAATTGTTGCCAGTGTAATTTATAATAGTATCCATTTTCTGAAGGCAGAAAAGAAACTAACATTTATTAAATAACAGCAATGTGGCCAGTCTTTTTAACCTGTGTTTTTTCATTTAATCTTCAAAATAACCTTGTGTGGTAACTTCCATGTCCTCGTTTTACCTTTGATGATGATAACTAATATAAATTATTGGTACTATCTATTGACCATGCATATATTATCTGATGTATTCGTCACAACGGTCCTATCAGGTTGGTTGCATAAGTGAAATTTGAATCATGGGAGCATTAAGAAAAGATCTCAAGGTCATATAGTTAGGATTTGAACTTGTGTATAAAGCTTGGTTCCAAACAACTGTTGAGTGATTCAGAGTAGCCAAGAACATTGTTTGTTGGCTAATATGACAGTTTACATTCTGTGTGGGGCTATTCAGGATTGTAAAGAATAAATGAGGCCTCTGGTCCTGGACAATCTAACAGTGACACAGGCACAGGGTCAAGGGAACAGATGGGAGTTGAGTCAAGAGGACACAGAAAAGGTGGTTCTTGACAGTGGCCAGAAGTGCAAGAGGAATTTCTTTCCCAGGGATCTAGAGGACCAGGGATATAAAACCATTAAGGTGGAGCTTCCTGTTTATTTTGAGTCCCCTAACTTTCCCCAGTCTTCAGCCCATGTTAAATGATTTTGAAGAAAAGGAAAAAAGAGTTTCTCCTCTGTCATCTATAATTTGTTCCAAAATGAACTCCTGTCAAAACTTTGAGAAGTTAACCATTATAACAAATGCAAAGCAACCTGAAGGGCTTTTAAGGAACATTTGTCAGAGAGCCCCTAGGTATTCTTTATGTGTCTCTCCTTCCTGGTGGAAAGGCATTTCGGTGCAGGGGACTGAGGAAACTTGCCGATATGCTTGCTGAGCCACCTCTTGTAGACTGTGAGAAAACAAAGAGCATGGGAGATGTGGTGGACTTCAGCTTCCAAGTAAACATTGATCTGATTGTCAAAACTGGAAGAATGTGAAGGCCTGGGGGCTAGGGCAGATTCCAGAAGGAATTGTGGGAAGATATGTGTGGATTTTGGAAAGGGAGTGACCTGATCACTCAGGAACTCTCTGGACTGCACTAAAGACAAATCACAAAATGTGTCCAGCGAGAAACGTTTCTTACTTGAAGTCAAGCAAATGCAATACGGGGGTGCCAAAAAAATGTATACAAGTGGACACTTTGGTCAACATTGCTCAAACAGTAATTCGCCATAATCAGAAGTGTCTGAAAGCTGATGGTAAAGACTTTGAGCATCTCTTGTAATTGCAGAAGTCAAACGTGACTTGTATTCATCTTTTGTTATCATTATATATTGTGTATTACAATTTTAATACAGTTTTCCTTTCTTAAAATGTGTATACATTTTTTTGGCACCCTTGGTATATATGGAATGTTTGGATATTAGGAATTCATTTGTCAAAGTAAGAGCTCTAATAGGTGCAAACGTTGCTGAAGAAATTGGAGTTTCTCAAAGAATAATTTTGCTGTTTGATAAGGTCTGAAAGTCTATGATTCTCCGCGTGTACTAACTGGATGGCAATTACCACATTAAGGGACTTCTAGAAAATACTGACATGCAAAGTGACTAGTACAGATGCTTTCCTTAGGACATGACAACATACTGGCATAATACAGAGAATGTCACAAATGAAATACATTTCGGGCACTGACGTCCTCTCTTCACATATTCTAACCTTTCCCTTTACATGAATCAAATATTATATGTAAACCCTCACGTCCCATCCTCCTCCTGTCCTTCCTCTTCCAAACCATGAAAAGCCTTTCTTTTGCAGTACATCTTCCAATTGTGGAAAAAGACCGAAAAGTTTCCTCTTTCATAATCCCCCAGGCTTCTTCTTCCAGAAAGTCACTAGGTGCGTTTGGAATGTGGATGACTTTTATCTTTTTGACTCCTGTTCCTCTTCTGGAAATGGGATGTTTTCTGTTCAAACTTTCTTCACTGGCTATACACAACATATTCTCACAGGAGGCTGAGGAAATTTCTTTCCTCCAGTGGCCACTCTATTAGGTTTCTTTTGTTTATAAATATAGGTTTTCAAGCTTTATGAAGGACGTAATTTAAAATTTTTGCTTTTCTGTGGAATCAAGCATATCTGTACTTCCCTTAATAAGGTTATATAAACAAGTAGGACTGGAAGATATTTTTTCTTCGTGAAAAGCAAGGAAAAATGAAGTATTTTCATCTTCTTCCAAGAAGGGGCTTGGACATGCAAGTGTTCTCATGAAAAACCTCAAATAAATTGTTTCCTACTAGAGTATGTGCCTGTGTCTGGAAATGGAACAACTGCTTACTGGATCAGCAAATAAATAAACAACATCTTAATTAATCCATCCTTTGGCTTACACTTCACTAGAGGTAGAAGATCTTTCAATTTTTAAAACCTGGAGCTGCTGATCCCCAAGGGATGAGGAACAACTAAGGGCACGAGAACTATAGACAAAAATAAAAGCAAAGAAAAAGAAAATGCTCTTCGCTTCCCTTTTTAAATAATAATTTTTATAATCCAGCAAAAAAGTTGAGTTACAACTGTCTTACACCATGTCCAGTTGGGAGAGAAGGATATGGGAGCAAAAGGGGGAAGGAGGACTGGAAAAGTAGATAGTGCGGGAGGGGGTGGATTAAAAAGACAAAGACTGGGCCTCGACACAGTTATAAACAAAGACATGGAGAAACAGATACAGATATCGCTGGGCAGAGACTTAGATAGAAATTATTTCATTCCTAGGAAGACACACACACACACCCACACCCACACCCACACACCCTCTGAGAAACAGAGAAAAAAACAATGTACAAGACTTACAGAGACCCGGATAAATGAATTAGAAGCAGACACGTTTTAGAGACCATACGTTGAGAGAGATGGAGAGCAATAGGAGGTTACTCAATGGGAAACAAGAAGAGACGTGTGGGATGTGGAAACCCACTCAGTGAATGACTCCTTCACATACTGCCTGGGGCTCCTTGCAGGGGGTCTTTGTGCAGGTTTTATAAACACAGGTTTTGGATCTTGCCTCCAACTTTTTTAAATTGCGTGATGACAGGCCAGCTAGTTAGCTCCTCTGAGCTTCAGTTTCCCCTTCTTCAAAATGGGGGTAATAACACCTACATTGCAATGTCATATGAGCTAAATGGGATAATATTAATAAAGTGCCTGCTCGTTGCCTGGCTCAGAGTTAGTACTCAATAGATGATGAGTAATATTATTATTAAAATTCATAACAACACCACGGAGTAGGTGTTATTCTTTATACAATAAGGAAATGAAAACTCAGAGTTTAAGTTTGCTCGAGCTACAAACTTGACAACAGTGCCCTGGGAATGGAATGCCAGTGATGTTCGAATTCAGATCTACCTGGCTCAAAAACTCATGCTCATTTCACTGCACCATGGTCGAAACCTACATCATTCTAAAATGCTGCATTGGTGTGTGTTCATACATGTGTGCCTGTGTGTTTTTGTGGTGGAGACATGGTAATATGAACCTCTCTCTAAACTTTAAAAACTGTTCAAAGGGTTCAGATCTTGTTATATCAAGTATCTGGGATTCTATGTGGACTTTTAGGTGTTTCGTAGACCCTTCTTCCTGTGTATCAATGGTGAAAAATTTTATTTTACATCTATGTTTAGTGACCTTTCGGATCTTTGACCTTCTGGAGACCGCTGCCACGATCCATCTTGTTTTTCTGTAACCGTAAGTGTGAATGGTATGTCCTCTGTGCTTTTCAGACAAGATGAGATTGAGCAGAGGCATCCACAAAGCCCACACGTTAGAGGTTATTCTGATCCCAAACATCCTAAGCAGGGAGGGTTAATCCCATTTACAAAGTTGTGCTCAGTCCCGTTAGTTAGAAGTCGTTCCCTTTGTGTCTCTAAGGGTAGTTCAGCCATCATGACATGAGTTTTTATTTTCCTAACTCCTCCTAATGAAATCCAACCATCCTTCCCAGGAACTGGTATTGAACTTATTTGCATAGGACACTGTCTACCTAGTAACTCAAAGATCCCTGAGAGGAAGACTTCTGTCTTTGTATCACCAAGACTTGGTACCGTGTTTGTCACAGGCAGGCACTAAATGTTTATTGGTCGACTATGTGAATTCCTTCTAGGACTTCCATTAAAACCAATCTGTTCTTTGACCATGATTTCTATCTTTTTTCTACTGCATTTTGAGTAATTTATATCTATGCCTTTTCTCAAGAGCAGGTCCTATGCTTCTTTATCTTTAGAGCCACTTTGTGCTCATGATACTGTCCTGAAGGCCAGAGGAACACATATGCATTTTACATTCTTGTTTTTAATAAGCAATAACTTTTTTCCTGTACTCTCTTCTAACTCAGCCAGAATTGTGAGAAAAACATCTTCAGAGGTTTTTCTTATTCTCCCTCAGAAGTACTGAGTCCCTTTTCTGCAAATGGGGCTTCTGTCTGCTGCCCAAATCCATCCGATCCAATCACTTCACATCAGCTTTTCCTTTTATGGACTCATTCCGAGGAAGCAATTACCCAGGACCATGCAAATGTGCCCCCTCAGTGCTGAATGCTGCCCAATTGGCACTCAGATTTGACCCACCCACCTGCCAAGTCTTCGGAAACTTTTTTCAATAGCTAAGTCAAAATATTGTTTTTCCAACCTAAAATCTGCACTCTCACACTATTTCTACATCTGGTCTGTGCCAGATGAATCTGCTCTGGATTATGCATTTCCGTATGAGCATTCCTGGGGCTGTGCTATCTGTGTGTGTCCTGTCCCAACAGGCTCATGGCCCCTTTCTTCACGTGTGGGTCACTGAGGATCTGTGCATAGAGGTCCGCTGTGCTTTGTGTGTCAGCCTCTGGAAGTTTAGGTTTTGCTTAATTACGCAAAGGCATGACTGTTTGGCCTATCTCTGACATTTTTTATTTGTGGAGGGAAAACAAAGGAGTGAGGGTGGACTTATCTTGGGAACAGTGCCCTGAGAATGGAAGGCCAGACCCTTTTCTCACTTGCGCAGGCGAACAGAGAAAGGGGAGACTGAATTTTCTAGCACCCATTGACCTGCATCTCTGCAGGGTGAAAATCAAAGAGAAGAGAGAAGCACAAAAGCCCTCAGATAAGTGAGGCCCTGGTCACAATAGGCAAAGAGTCCTATGAGCAGCCACTTCCACCATAGAGCATAAGTTTCTGGGTGAGAGTTGCAACATTACAGCAGATCTCATAATGTGAGGAAGGCAGAGAAGGGAGAATTCAGAGGCAGTGAGAGAGAAGAGGCCCAGGGAAAGAGTTATAAACAGAGGCCACGGAGACCAGTGAGGGAGCAGGCATCTTTTTGGGGAGGCCTCCCAGGATGGAGGTCCAGGTCTTTGTAAGGGATTCTGGCTCACATTCATAATAGCTTTCAGAGCTTTCAAATTGTTTTATAGTCCCTTTGAAATATCACCTTCCATTTGATCCAGGCCCAGCCGATACATCAGAACGTGTGTGTGATGTACAGAGGCATAAACACATACTTGCTGCCCAAATTCCCTGACTTTTTGCTGTATTATTAAGTGGCATATTCAGTGGGTGGTGCAGTGCAGTGTGATGTGTGCTGGTGGTTGTTATTCTTCCAAGTACGTACAAAGATACACAGTAAAATGCTGTGGAAGTGTTCATTGAATGTGGACTTCATGTTTGTGGGTTTCTACAGGTGAGGAAACTGGGGCCAGAGAGGTAAAGTCACTTGACCACAAGTCTTCCCCTCCCATCCTCTCTCTCTCCCTTCCTCTTTCACCAAAAAGTTCTCTTAATCTTGAGCCTCCTGTGGATCTAGGTGTGTATGTAAACAAAAAGATATACGCACAGACTTTCTTATTCTTACAAATCATCTTTTAGTGAAAATTATTTTAGAGCATAACGTGATAATAACCAAAATGATGGCCCGTCCCACCTGACTTGCTTTGGTAACATAGCATAATTTCGTATCAATTGATTTGCACGTTTAAATAAATAAGATTGATAATAACAATAGTAGTAAGAGTAGAACCTCTATTTGTTCAAAACCTACATTGTTATGGCACAACCATCCAATTTAATCCTCACAACAGCCATAAGAAGTGGTATTATCTTTATCCCATTTTGTAAATTAGGAAACTGAGGTTTAGAGTCGTTATGGAAACAGGTTTAGGGTGACCCAAATGGAATGTTTAGGGTGACCCAACTGAAAGGTCAGATTCAAACATGGGTTTTCCTGACTCCAGAAACCCAGCTCTTCATTCCCCTTCCAGACTCCTTGCCTTTTTCCCAAGTTTCATCAGAACCCAGTTCTGCTTAACTAAGTCTATGCGTACATTGCCTTCTCCGGTCCCTAAATAGAAGTGTCTGAGTGCATTTTTAGGGTCTTACACCTTCTGACAATGAGCCTTCCAGGCTCGTGTCAAAATACCGTTTCCCTTCTCCCCTCCCCTTGAGGTGCTGGTGCTAGTTTCTCAGGCCTCTGAGCTCACTGTGCCGCTCATGCCCTCACTGGGTGCTGCCTTCTGTGGCATCTTTCCCCTCCTGGGTATGGCTTCTTTAGGAAAACTTTCAGGTTTTTTTTCTTTCTTTTGTTTTGTTTGCTCACTTGGTTTATTGACCTTTTACTCTTCCAATCTGAGAAAGGCAGCTGGACCACCGGGAGACTCCCTGGGGCTGTGCAGTGGATTCCATCACTTCCTACTTTCACATCCCCACCATGTTCTTTAGTGCCTGTATTTGCTATGTGCCTCCTCACTCGACTGGTTTATATTTTTAGCTTATTTCTTTATTCCTCCTTTCTACTCTTTAAACAATTTTATTAGGCTTCTAAAATTATATACAACTTGTACTCCCAAATCTTAGGTCAAGCTCTATTTTAATGTTGTATAAACAATTCAAGTATATTTTCAACTTGACAACATAGGTTTTCTTTCCCTGTGCAATTAAACATTTCAACATAAAATATTTCAAACTTTAGAAAGGTTTAGAGAATAGCATAAACACTTGAAACTAATCACTAGCTTTATAAAATCTTAACATTTAGCCATTAAGAAAATATCTGGGTGTGACGTCACAGGAATGGTGGCAGCGGGGCGCACTTTATGAGTTCTCCTCCGGATCTTATCACAAACGGGATACCTATAACCCATCAAACTTCTCTCTGCTCATCACGCAGAACAGCTAAGAGACTTGTGCAAGGATTACTTGAAGGTGGGCAAATTGGGCGAACAGGGGAAGAGGGAAGGGAGCGGAGTGAAGACGCGGCCTGCATCTGTGGTAGTGGAAATGCGGCCAGCATCCACAGGTGCAGAGACGCAGGGGGTCCCAGGACGAAACAGAGAACACAAAAGCCAGGAGGTGGGCTCTCTCCCTGCGTCCCACAGCTGATCTCTCCCACCAAGGGGGCAGCATATCCAGCATTTGAGGCAATAACCTCAGCTGAGATCTCCAGTTGGGCCCTAGGCCGGACAAAGGACACAAACTCCATACCTGGGCCCCTCCCCCTGCTCTTTAAATCCTACCCCCGCTTTTCCAGAGACTTAAATTGACCCCTGAATTGAGGATTAGGGTCAGATTACAGAGGAGCCTTAGTGCTCAGGCTCTGGGAAAACTGGCGTGCAGCTCTAACCCAGGGAAGAGGCTGGGAAGAGTGTGATTTTTGCTGGGCTAGGAGAGAAGAGACTCCTCCACCCCCAGCCGCCACCTTTTCTGGCCTGCAGGAAGAGTGTGACAGGGCTGGGCTGGGAGACAGAAGACCCCTCCATCCCCAGCCCCCACCCTTTCTGGCCTGCCTAGAGCAGGGCAATTTCAACTGCAGAGACACTCCCAGGGATCAGCAGTAAGTGGCAGACGCAGCTCTGGGCTTTCTGCAGCTCAGAAATCTCCTGCCCGCCACATACACACACACACACACACGGAAGAAGTGCCCAAAAACTCAGGAGAACTGAACACAGGGCTGGTGATGCTACTCTCAGTGTGCATATGTGCAGGCAAGAGCAGAAACTGCACTGACTTTGTAGAAACTACCATCCAGACCACTCAGCCCCACTCATCTAAATCTGCAGTTCCAACGTCACTCTGGGCACCAGGTGACCGGCTCTGCCTGCACAATATACAGAGGACTCTTTGGTACAGCAGAGGACAACCTGGAGATTACTTGGTGGGCTTTTGTTTTGTTTTGTTTTGTCTTTATATCTTTGATAACTTTGCCTGTGTTGAGTGTGGGTTGTCGGTTGTTTTTACATGTGAATGTATTTGATTTTTCTTTGTTGTTGTTGTTATTGTTGTGCTTGGTGATTTGCTTGGTTCTGAAATTGCCCTACCAGGGCCCAGCTTAAGAGGCACAAGATTCAACACACCCAGAGGCCAACTCCAGACCAAACCAAAGTACTACCGGGTTTGACCTACAAGTGACACACCCAGAGGGAATTCTCTACAGGCACAAGAGCCCAGAGAGGCCAAAACACATTTCAGCGGTTAACCATCACACAGCAGAACACCCTGCAGTGGACAGAGCCAAGTCTCACAACTAGTCAGCCTAGGAGTTACCCCCACCTACTCACAAGCGAAAAGCAATTAAAGATCTTCTTTCACAGGACAATATACACAACACAAGAGTCACATTTGGAGCACACGCAGAGAAGAAGAACGAAGCAGTGCAAGTCAAATATAAAGGACACATACTACATAAGATAACCCAGCAAGAACTAAGAACTCTAGGGGATCTACCTAATACATCGAAGCAAACACAGAGAGTCAGCCAGAATGGGGAAACAAAGAAACATGTCCCAAATAAAAGAACAGAAGAAACCTCCAGAAATGGAACCAAATGAAACAGAGGTAACCAACCTATCAGAGACAGAGTTCAGAACACTGATGATAAGAATGTTTAAGGAGCTTAGAGATGACATAAAGAAGGATAGAGAAATCATAATGAACAACCAGTTAGAAATAAAGAACACAATTACTGAAATAAAGAACTCACTTGAAGGAATTAACAGCAGGTTAGATGAAGCAGAGGATCGAATCAGCGACTTAGAAGACAAGTTAGCAGAGATCACCCAAACAGAACAACAGAAAGGAAAAAGAATAAAAAACAATGATGATGGTTTAAGAGACCTCTGGGATAACATCAAGCGCAACAACATGCGCATCATAGGAATACCAGAAGGTGAAGACAGGAAGCAAGGGATTGAGAACATATTTGAAGTAATAATGTCTGAAAACTTCCCTAACCTGATGAAGGAAACCAACACACAAGCCCAGGAAGTGCATAGAGTTCCAACCAGGATAAACCCAAACAGGCCCACACCAAGACACATTATAATTAAAATGGCAAAAGTTAAAGACAAAGAGAGAATCCTAAAGCAGCAAGAGAAAGATAGAGGGTTACATACAAGGGAACTCCCATAAGACTATCAAATGACTTTTCTACAGAAACATTGAAGGCCAGGAGGGAGTGGCAGGAGATACTCAAAGTGATGGAAAACAAAACCTAGATTGCTTTATCCAGCAAGGCTATCATTTAAAGTTGATGGAGAGATTAAGAGCTTCCCAGAAAAGAACAAGTTAAAGGAATTTATTACCACCAAGCCAGCATTGCAAGAAATACTAAAAGGACTTCTGTAAATAGGAGAAAGATGCAAACAACCTAACTACAAATTTAAAAATGGCAATAACTATGTACCTATCAATAATCACTTTAAATGTAAACGGATTAAATACTCCAATCAAGAGACATAGGGTGGCTGAGTGGATAAGAAAGCAAGACCCTTGTATATGCTGTATACAAGAGACTCACGTCAGATCAAAAGACACACACAGGCTGAAAGTGAAGGGTTGGAGTAAGATATTTCATGCAAATGGAAATGAGAAAAAAGCTGGAGTTGCAATACTTATATCTGACAAAATGACTTTAAAATGAAGAACATATTAAAAGACAAAGATGGGCACTATATAATAATAAAGGGATCGATCCGACAAAAGGACATAACCCTAGTAAACATCTATGCACACAACATAGGAGCATCTAAATATATAAAACAGATATTGACTGACATAAAGACAGAGATCAACAGTAACACTATCATCGTGGGGGACTTCAACACACCTCTGACAACAAGGGACAGGTCTTCCAGACCGAAAATCAATATGGAAACAACAGCCTTAAATGACACATTGGACCATTTGGATTTAATCAATATTTTCAGAGCATTTCACCCCAAAGCTGCAGAATACACGTTCTTCTCAAGCACACATGGAACATTTTCCAAAATAGACCATATGTTAGGCCACAAAACAAGTCTTGATGAATTTAAGAAAGTTGAAATCATACCAATTGTCTTCTCTGACCACAGTGCTATGAAATTAGAAATGAACTACAGGAATAAAACGGGAAGACACACCAATTCATGGAGGCTGAATAACATGTTACTAAATAATGAATGGGTCAACCAGGAGATCAAGGATGAAATCAAAAGATATCTCGAGACAAACGAAAATGAAAACACGATGATCCAAAATCCCTGGGATGCCGTGAATGCAGTACTAAGAGGGACATTCATAGCATTGCAGGCCTACCTAAAGAAACAAGAAACATCACTAATCAACAGTTTATCTTCACACTTAAGGGATCTGGAAAAAGAACAGCAAAATAAGCCCAAAGGGAGTACAGAAAAGGAGATAATAAAGATCAGAGCAAAAAAAAAAAATGAAATAGAAATAGAAGCCAGAAAAACAATACAAAAGATCAATGAATCCAAGAGTTGGTTCTTAGAGAAGATAAACAAAATCGACAAACCTTTAGCCAGACTCATTAAGAAAAAGAGAGAGAGGACCCAAATTAATAAAATCAGAAATGAAAGAGGAGAAGTGACAACAGACACCATGGCAATACCAAAAATTTTAAGAAACTACTATGAGCAACTATATGCCAACAAATTTGACAATCTGGAAGAAATGGACAATTTTCTAGAGGCGTACAACATTCCAAGGCTAACTTGAGAAGAAACAGAAAACCTGAATAGACTGATTACCACCAGGGAAATTGAATCAGTAATCAACAATCTCCCAACAAACAAAAGCCCTGGACCAGATGGCTTTACAGGTGAATTTTACAAAGCATTCAAAAAAGAATTATCACCTATTCTCCTCAAACTCTTCCAAAAAATCCAGGAGGGAAGACTCCCAAACACTTTTTACAAAGCCACTATCACCCTGATCCCAAAATCAGACAAAGACACCACAAAAAAGAAAACTACAGGCCGATATCTCTAATGAACATAGGTGCAGAAATCCTCAACAAAATATTAGCGAACAGAATTCAGCAATGCATTAAAAAGATCATACACAGTGATCAAGTGGGATTCACCCCTGGTATGCAAGGGTGGTTCAACATCCGCAAATCAATTAATGTGATACACCACATTAACAAAATGAAAAATAAAAATCACATGATCATATCAATAGATGCAGAAAAAGAATTTGATAAAATCCAGCAACCATTTATGATAAAAACCCTTAAGAAAGTGGGAATAGAGGGATCATATCTCAACATAATAAAGGCCATATATGATAAACCCACAGCTAACATCATACTCAATGGGGAAAAGCTAAAACCATTCTCCTTAAGATAAGGAAGAAGGCAAGGTTGCCCACTTTCTCCACTTCTATTCAACATAGTGCTGGAAGTTCTAGCCACAGCAGTCAGACGAGAAAAAGAAATAAAAGGCATCCAAATTGGTAAGGAGGAAGTAAAATTGTCATTATATGCAGATGACATGATACTATATAGAGAGAATCCTAAAGACTCCACCAAGAAACTATTAGAGCTGATAGATGAATTTAGTAAAGTAGCAGGATACAAAATTAATATTCAGAAATCAGTTGCATTTGTATATACCAATAATTAAACATCAGAAGGAGAAATTAAAAAAAAAATCCTCAGAGGTTAAGGGGGGTGGGGGGTGGGGGGTGGGAGATGAGGGTAAGGGGGATCGAATATATGGTGATGGAAGGAGAACTGACACTGGGTGATGAACACACAATGGGATTTATAGATGATGTAATACAGAATTGTGCACCTGAAATCTATGTAACTTTACTAACAATTGTCACCCCAATAAATTAAAAAATAAATAAAATTAAAAAAAATCCCATTTACAATTGCTCCAAAGACTATAAAATACCTGGGAATAAATTTAACCAAAGAAGTAAAAGATCCGTACTCAGAAAATTATAAGACACTGAAGAAAGAAATGAAAGAAGATACAAATAGATGGAATCACATACCATGTTCATGGATAGGAATAATTCATATAGTTAAAATGTCCATACTGCCTAAGGCAATATACATATTCAACGCAATTCCTATCAAACTACCAACGACATTTTTCACAGAAATAGAACATATAATCCACCTAAAATTTATATGGGACCATAAAAGACCCCAGATAGCCTTAGCAATCTTGAGAAATAAGAACAAAGTGGGAGGTATAGCAATAACTGACATCAAATTATACTACAAGGCTACAGTAATCAAAACAGCATGGTACTGGCATAAAAACAGACACATAGATCAATGGAACAGAACAGAGAGTCCAGAAATAAATCCATGCCTATATGGCCATTTAATCTATGACAATGGAAGCAAGAATGTACAGTGGGGTAAAGACAGTTTATTCAATAAATGATTCTGGGAAACCTGGACAGACACATGCAAAAAATGAAGCTGGACCACCTCCTTATACCATATACAAAAATAAATTCAAAATGGCTTAAAGACTTAAATGTAAGATCTGAAACCATAAAATTCCTAGAAGAAAATAGAGGAAGAAACTTCATAAACATTACCCGGAGTAAGATTTTTACTGATATATCCCCTCGCGCAAGGGAAGTAAGAGAAAAAATTAACATGTGGGATTACATCAAACTAAAAGTTTTTTCACAGCAAAGGGAACCATTAATAAAACAAAAAGGGACCCTACTGAATGGGAAAAAATATTTGCCAATGATATATCTGATAAGGGGTTAATATCACAAACATAAAAAAACTCACTCAACTCAACTCCAAAAAAACAAACAACCCAATTAAAAATTGGGCAGAGGACATGAAGAGACATTTTTCTAAAAAGGACATACAGATGGCAAACAGACATATAAAGAAATGCTCAACCTCACTAACCATCAGAGAAATGCAAATGAAAACCACAATGAGATACCACCTCACCCCAGTCAAAATGGCTATCATCAATGAATCAACAAACAACAAGTGCTGGCGAGGATGTGGAGAAAAGGGAATGCTTGTGCATTGTTGGTGGGATTGTAGATTGGTGCAGCCAGTTGGGAAAACAGTATGGAGGTATCTCAAAAATCTGAAAATGGAACTACCTTATGATCCAGCAATTCCACTCCTAGGTATCTATCCGGAGAAATCCAAAACTCTAATTCAAAAACCTTTATGCACTCCTATGTTCATTGCAGCACTATACACAATAGCCAAGACATGGAAACAACTGAAATGCCCATCGGTAGATGACTGAATTAAGAAACTGTGGTACCTTTATACAATAGAATATTATGCAGAAGAAAGAAATCTTACCATTTGCAACAACATGGATGGACCTAGAGAACATTATGTTAAGTGAAATAAGTCAGACAGAGAAATACAAATACCATATGATCTCACTTATATGTGGAATCTAAAGAAAAGAATAAGTGAACGAACTAATCAGAAACAGTTTTGGAGACATAGAGGAAAAACTGAGGGTTGCTAGATGGGTGGGGAGGGGTGGGGATAAGGGGAAAGGTGAGGGGATTATAAAATAGTCAGTAACCACAAGATTGCCACAGGGTTACGAAAATTAATTTGGGGAATGTAATCAGTAATGTTGTAAAGACAAAAAAAATTAAGCACAGCTTTGACCAATAACACTTCTAGAATTTTCTCTTAAAGAAATAATGATAACTCTACAGGCAAATTATTAGAAGTATTAAACTAACAAAATTGCTGGATAGGAGAAATATATAAAAATAAGTGACATTTCTATAAAAAAAATGTCTGGGCTCTCTATTTTATTCCATTGATCTCTGTGTCTGTTTTTATGTCATACCATACTGTTTTAATCACTATAGCTTTGTAATATAATTTGAAATCTGTAGGCCTCTAGATGTGTGCCAAACCTGAAGCCTGCTTCAGGCTGAAGCTCTGGGACAAACAAATAGGCTGACAGAAAGACTAGAGGTGTGTCTCATTCAGCTGTGTCCTGGGGGTGGTAAGCCTGCCAAGAACTATATCTCCAGTAGTTACAGTCCTGTGGGACCCAAGGACGAAAGTCCGCTGGCATCCCAAGGCAGGCAATCAAGAGGTGTCCCCTGGGCAGAAGCCGCAACTACCCGTGTGTCAGGCAAGTGTAAAAGCTTTCAGGGAGATACTAGCGCTCTGGAGAGCAGCAGAAGCAGCAGCTCCTGAGGGAGAAGAGCACCGCCCACTCTGAGGTCAGTGGGGAGGGTTCTAGTCCGACCCCTGGTGTGTTTGATCAGAAGCCTGCCCCTCAGGCTGCAGCCAAGACCAGAAGCTCATAGGCCTCTTTCCCAGAAAGACTGAGCTCCTGGGTCTGTTCCCTGTGGCTGTGCCCTGGAGGTGGTGGCGATTTAAGAACTCTTCCGCTGCTGGTTCCAGTCCTGTGGGACCTGCAGGAGAAAGCCCTCCTGGTCACCGGAGCCAGCGGTGGAGAGGTGGTGCCGCGGGCAGCAGCAAAACCCGACGCAGCAGACGCGAGTCAAAGCTCCCCTCTGGGAGATACTGGTGTTCTAAAGCCCTGCAAGGAACCTAGACTTAAAAAAAAAAAAAAGAAAAAGATGGCGCCTCTGGAAAGAGGAAGATGGAGAGTGGAGAGAGAGCGTGAGGATGGCGCCCGCCGGTCTGGATCCCAGAGAGCATCCAGCAGGCCCCACACGTGTGTCGGACCAGATGCCTGCCCCGCAAGCCGACACTCCGCTCACCGCGAGATGGGCCTCGCCCACACTAAGTCGGGGCGCCCCTCCTTTGGTGCTGCACGCTGGTCCCGAGCCAAGTGAGTCCTTGCGTGCCGGGTGTTTCAGTCGGTCCAGCCTGTGGGTCTTGTCGTTGGTTTTCAAAGCTAGATGTTTTGGGGGCTCGTCCCTCAGGTGCAGGTCTTAAAAGCTGGTGGTGCCCATTGTGGGGTTCAAACCCTTTGCTCCTCAAGGAGCAGCTCTGGGTTTGAGTTTCCTCCAGACTGTGGGACGCTCGCGGGGTTGGGAGGTGGGGGTATTGAAGGTTTGTGGTGAGATTGTGTCGCAGCCAGTCCCACCTGTTTTCCCTGTGGGCCTTCTCTTGTTCACTCAACGCGAAGGCGTCTAGATGTCACCAGCCAGTTTTCAGGTTCTTTTTTCAGAGGAAGTTGTTCCGTGTGTACCTGTAGATTCGCTGTGTAGTTTCGGTGTGCGGAGGTGAGCTCAGTGTCTTCACGTCATTGTCTTGAACTGGGACCCCTCCCCCTCGGCATATTGACTTTTTTTTTTTTTTAAAAGATTTTATTGAGGAAGGGGAACAGGCCTTTATTGGGGAACAGTGTGTACTTCCAGGACTTTTTCCCAAGTCAAATTGTTGTCCTTTCAATCTTAGTTGTGGAGGGCGCAGCTCAGCTCCAGGTACAGTTGCCAGTTTTCTAGTTGCAGGTGGCGCAGCCCACCATCCCTTGCGCGACTCAAGGAGTTGAACCTGCAACCTTGTGGTTGAGAGCCCAATGGCCCATGTGGGAATCGAACCCGGCAGCCTCTGAACGTGGAGGCAAGAGAGCTGTTTCAGCTCCAAGCATTCTGCACACAGCTGTATGCAAAACACAAAAGCAGGCTCCTCCGCCTGCAAATATGTTTTAAGAGTGTAAAAAAGACTTCTCCAAAAACTCCTCCCATTCTTTTTCATTTTTTTTTAAAGAAAGAAAAACAACTCCTAATTCTGAAAATTGGTAGTTAAAGGAAATAATTTAGTGTGATTTCCTGTGTGAACACCATTTCAGGATAATTAAATAGTTCTTGTAGATGATTTTTTAAAAACAGAACAATTCAGTCTAATATAGTAAAAGAAATGATGGAATTTGAAAAAGTCACCATTTTGTGATTTTTAATCAAATCATCCACCGAGCCAATGATCATCAGTGGATGAAAGTATCAAATGAAAGTTTGGGAAAAAAAGAAAGGTTGAAGAAAGGTTGATGGGGAACTCTGCAGTGGAGGGATTAGACTGCCACCATCTTTGTCTTTTGTTTTTTTAAATCAATTTTACTGTCACTGAAACATGGTGTGTCTCCTGATATGGTGCAATGGAAATATTCTGCCTGACCTAGGAAGTGTTCTTGCCAAAAGAGTTGAATTTGAATTTAATCAAATCTCTAGAGCAAACTTCCTTGTATGGGGAACATAGGGGAGAAAGAAACAAGTTAAGTGACACCAGAAGAAAGCAAAGAAAGCTTTCTTACCTCTTTCTCTTTGCTAGATAAAGTGTGGGACAGTCTGAAGTCCAAGTGACCTTGTTCCTTTAATAAAATGGGATGTGTGTGTGTGTTTGGGTGGATGGTGGGGAAAGGAGATCCTGCTCTTGATTTAAAGCAATTTAAGACACATTAAAACAAAACATAATGTGTGGCCCTTGTTTGGCTCTTGATTTGTACAAGCCTACTGTAAAAAGATATTTTTGAGATAATTGGGGAAATTTAATATGAATTGCATATTTTAGATGATACCAAAAATTATTGATAATTTTGTTAGATTTGTTAATGACATTATGGTTACATAAGAAAATACATAATTTTAGAGATGGCTATTGAATTAAGGCATTTGCTTCAAAACAGTAGAAACAACAGAACATCACAGGTAAATTTGAGGCACAGATAAATCTGAGTGAATTCTTCCCTGATCTCATTTTTCTCCTTTCTTCACCCAAAACATCTATCTGAATTTGGTATTTACTGTTTCTACCCATATTTGCTTCTATTACTTTATGTGTATGTGTCTCTAAGTGATATATAGTATTAGTTTTCATATCCTTGAAAGTTGCACAAATGGTATTTGACAACATGTATCATTCCATAATTTATTTTTTATATACCATTACCATTTTGAGATTTGTTCATTCCAAATATACAGATGTGGCCATTTATTTCACTGCTTATTATTTTCCATTATAAGAAGATTCTACAATTTCTTTATGGATTCAACTGTTGACTGATATTTGGGCTGTTTTCAATTTGTCACAATCACTAGCAATTCAGCAATCAACATTTGCGTGTATGTTTCATTGTTCCTGTTTGCTAGAATCCTCCTACAAGTAGATTTGACGAGCTGAAAGGTATGTGCATTTTTATCTTCACCAGAAATCAAAAGATTATCTTCCAAAGTTGTAGCAATTTATATGCCCAACACAGTTTATAAAAATATATGAACCTCCACATGTTTGCCAACACTTGGGATTATCAGGTGTTAATAGAATTTTAATCACAGTTATTTGGAGATTTTCTCACATAGAGACTTGGCTTTCAGATGCAATTCTCCAAATGAAAGCATGTTGAAGATTGGAAGAAAAATACAAATTTATAAAACAAATATACAAACAAAGCCTATGTATATCCCAACTTTCCTGGGTCATGGCGTCAATGTACCGTAGAGTCATTCTAATGCTAGCACTTTTCCAGTTCCTCAGTTTATACTGACACATCCTGAAATCAGGGAGCAATCAGGATTTAAACAACTCATAGAGAAAAGAGCGGTAGTCATTTATAATGGAAGACTAGAGGTCATGAAAGAACAGATGAAACTAATACTGTGTGTCAGGAGGGATTGCACAACCACCCAGCTTATAAATCCTTTGCTGGTCTCTCATTGTAGTCATGGAGTTGGGTGAGTGAAAGGCTGGGTTAGAAGAAACTAGAGACGTGACTGATACATTCATGGTCATGATTAACTATCAAACTTAAGCTGTTTCATATTTGGCGACGTGGACGTAGACTCATTTTATGGGACAACAAAGGAAGCAAGGAAAAGCAAACAGCTTTGAGTCATTATTTTGTAAAGAAATTATTATGCAGTAGTTTTGATGTACAAGAAGAAGGAAGAATAACACAAGTATTCACAATTAAAACTAAGAAATAAAACATTATCAACATAATTGAAACCACCCATGATGCCCTTATCTTGAATTTGGAATTTGTAACTCCCAAGCATGTCATTCTACTTCCACAAATAGGTATGCAGCTCTAAGGCGCATAAAACAGTCATTTACGTGTTATGTTAATGACCTTCTGTGTAAATTGTTCTACAACTTTTTTTTTCTGAACAGGAAGTTTTTGAGAATCATCCATTATCTGTGTCTCTAACTCCTTCATTTCTGCTACTGTATAGAATTTTATTTTGTGAATACACCACAATTCATGTGTGTATTCACCTCTTAAAGGACATGTAGATGGTTCTGCTTTTTGCTGTTGTGATGCTATGTATGTCTTCTCATGCACATGTACCAGTGTTGCCTGGGGTGTAGACCTAGAAGTGGCCTTTCTGGGTGTAGGGTACGGGAGCTTTCAGCTTTGCCGGGATTCTCTCTAAATGGGTTCGCTCAGTGTACAGCCAGCACAGTGTCTGACTTCCATTTGGTCCACATCTTAGCCAACACTTGGTGCTCTTGGACTGAAACTCACCCCGCACCCAATTTAATGGGTGTAGAATGGTTTTATCAATGTGTTTTGAATTTATACATTCTGATTATTAGCAGAAATTCAAGCTACTGCTTCGTTGGATCACTTATTCAAATCTCTTGTCCACTGCTTTTTGTATTAGATTGTCTTTTGTGAGAACATGTGTGAGTGTGTGTGAGCATTTGTGTGTGGGTATATATGTGTGGTTAGTAAGAATACCTTATGATTGTGAAATATTATAGGAATTCCCTCATATGAATTCTATTCAGCCCAGAAATTGTTTGAGTTTCTCCTGAAGCAGAGGGAGCGTATGCTACGATCCCGTTTTCTACCCTCCCTCCGGTCCACCATGAAGGAAAAAGAAAGGCATTTCAGAGTAGGCTGTGAAACAGTCTGCATTCCTTGAAGTTCAAGCCCTCTCCTTGATCTCTGTAGTAACAAATAGGGCGAGAAATTGCCAGAACTTGGATGAATATACTCCTAACCGTTTTACGGAGGCATAATTGGCATACAACAAACTTCATATTTAAAGAGGACAATTTCATAGGTTTTGACACACCTGTACACGTGTGAAAATACCGTCATGATCAAGATAACGAACATACCTATCACCTCTCAAATTTTCCTTGTGCCTCTTTATGATCCCTGCCATCCCTATTCCCAGACAATCACTGTCTGCTTTTTGCTACTAAAGGTTAGTTTGTATGTTATTGAATGTGGAATCACACAGTGTACACTCTTTTTTGTCACACTTATTTCACTCGGCAAATTTATTTTGAAATTCATCCATTGCAAACTGCTAAAAGGATGAATTTCATACATACATGAATTGTGGTTATATTCACAAAAGGAAGTTGTATACAGCAGCAGAATTGCTAAGTATATCACCAGTTCATTCCTTTTTATTGCTGGGTAGTGTTCCACTGTATGGATGTACCACAGTTCATTAGTTCACCTGTTGATGGAAATTCAGGTTGTTTCCAATTTTGGACTATTACAAATAAAGCTGCTTTAAATACTCATGTATGAATCTTTATATGGACATAGGCTTTTCTTTCTCTTGAGTAAATATCTAGGAGTGGAATGCCTCAATCTTATAATAGTGTCATTTTAACTTTGTAAGGAACTCCTAAAAGGTTTTCCAACATGGTTGTACATTTTATATTTACACCTACAATGTGTGGTAAGAGTTCTAGTTTTTTCCACATTTTTGCTAATATTTGGTGTGGTCATTCTTTTTTTAATTTTGCCATCCTATTAGGTGTGTAATGGAATACCATTGTGGTTTCAATTTGATCTGCATTTTCCTGATGACTAATAATGTTGAGCATCATTTCATGGGCTCATATTCCATCTGTATATCTTTTTTGTGAAGTATCTATTCAAATCTTTCCTCATTTTATTATTCAGATTGTTTATTTTCTTATTATTGAGTTTCAAGAATACTTTATAATAGTATGAATTCAAGTCCTTTATAAGATATATGATTTGCAACTATTTTCTCCCAATCTGTAGCTTGTATCTTCATTTTCTTAACAAAGTATTTTTTTTATTTTAAATCTTATTGGGGAATATTGGGGAACAGTGTGTTTCTCCAGGGTCCATCAGCTCCAAGTTATCGTCCTTCACTCTAGTTATGGAGGGCGCTGCTCAGCTCCAAGTCCTGTCTCCATTTTCAATCTTTAGTTGCAGGGGGCACAGCCCACCATCCCATGGAGGGAATTGAACTGGCAACCTTGTTGTTGAGAGCTTGTGCTCTAACCAATTGAGTCATCCGGCTGCCCCTTAATGAAGTATTTTGATGAGCATGAGTTCTTAACTTTGGTAAAGTTTAATTAATCAATTTGTTACTTTATGAATCATGTTTTTGATGTCACATCTAAGAAATCTTTGCCTAACTCCAGGTCACAAAGGTTGTCTTCTATAAGTTTTATAGTTTTAGGTTTTATACTTAGGTCTCTGACACATTTTCAGTTAATTTTTATATATGATGTAAAGTACGGATTGAAGTTAATTTTTAAATTTTAGTTTGCAATGGATATCCAGTTGTTCTAGCACCACATGCTGAAAACATTGTCTTTTCTTTCCCGAATTTATACCTTTGTTGAAAATCAGTTCTTTGTATATCAACTTAGAATCTTTATTCTGACCGGTTTCACCCTTGGGTAGCATTGAATTGCCAGTTCCAAATTCTTGCGCTCTCTGAATAGCTGTCCACCACCATTTAGTCAATACAGTCTCTGCCAGTTACACTTCAGTTTTCTAGTTGCAATGGCTTTCCAGAGAGCCTCCTGAGAGTGGCCTAAATCATTCTGATGGCCTTGGGTATTCTCAAATCTCTATCCATTTGTTTCTAGACTATCCTTTGGTTTCTTTAGCCTAAGGGTAAGAGCCATTCATTTTGCTAATTCTTTATATTTTCATTCTTCAAGCTTCCGAGATGCCAACATACCACTCCCAAATCCGAACCTAGTATGATGTTAGAATTTTTAACCAGTTCTTGAGGACTAATGACCTTTGTTTTACATGTTCTACAAAGCATAAGACTTTAACAGTCCCTGCTGATTTGGTTCTTGGTAGACCATGCTAATACCTTGTATCCCCACTTCAGAGCATAGCACCTAAAGTTAGAGCATCATTCGTTCATTCGTCAGTCACTTTTGAGCACCTGCTATGTGCCACACGCTTAGCTTGTGCTGTGGGGATAAGGAGATGGATAATACAGTCTCTCTATTCTTAAAATATTACAAGTCTAATATATTCTGCTCGTTTTGGTCCCAACGCCAGTTAAAGATTCTAAGGACCAATAAATCCAGGTATCAGAGCCCAGCTCTGCATTCACCCAGATTGCCATCACTGAGAGGAAATAAGAGGCACTTTCTGAGTCAGACATTCTAATTCAAGAATAGTGGGATTTGGGTGACAGAGACAAACTCTGGGAAGGGATAAAATGTTCAGACAGGACCAGATGCCAGAAGGTAGAGATCAGGCCCTCAGAGGAGTCACCAGGGTTAGTGAACATTTGTCAGAAAAGAATGAGGAAAGGAGAGTAAGCAGGTGAAAAATTATCTTTGCCTCTTGACTGGGAAGGTGTACGTGTAGGAGAGAGCTGGTGAAAGTGAATTTGATCCTTAAGGATAAAAAGTGTTGGATAAAAATTCAGTTGGTATTACATTTCCTTCTGTGAGGGGTCACTGAGGCAGGGAGAGTCCAGATGTGTCCCAGAGAAGGGAAATGAATCCCTGTGAGGTTGCCTGTCTTCTGTGATGAATATAGGTTTTGAACACATCATTAACTACACAAAGGGCAGAGAGACGAGGCGTCTGCCAAATGAAGTAGGTCTTTAAGAGCCATTGCCTAGCCAAGGAGCCTGACAAGAATACGAATGGAGAGCAAAGGGGCAGCCTCAGGTCTTAGCTAGGGAAGGGAAAGATACTGTATACTCTTCTCCACGACAGCAGAAGTACTTCCTGCCCGGGCTTTGGTTGATGTGCAGAGGAGTTAGGGGATGGCATCAGCCATCTATGAACACAGAGCTCTGGAAAGTCAGCTACAGCTGGGAGAAGGTATTCAAGGCACAGACCAAGAAAAATGTTGGGGTTACCTGTAGTGGGAATACAGGAATTGAATTTCCTTCCCAAAAGGAAACAGTAGCTGCTGGGTGCCCAAGAGAGAGGGGTTGGGCAGGTGGAAGCAGAACTGGCTTCACACATGGGCTCAGTAGCCTATGGCCAATGTGGTGTGATTCCGAGGGCCCAAGGAAGACTGCTGAAACGGTACTTCCCATCCCTTAACTGGAGCCTGACGTTCTTTCAAAGAGGGGCATAGACTTTCTTCCACAGTTAAAGCTAAAGCTTATAATTATAATAGTTCTGGGAGAGTTAAATTCACATTAAGGGTAAACGCTAGATGTTTTCTTAAGAGTAATGTTGGAAGTTGGCACAATTATAAGAATCTTATAGGGAAAAGTGCTCAGAAGAGGGAAATAGGGGTCTGGAAAGCAGATTCCATAGTTCTCGGTAGCCAGCCTGATGTTTTGGCTGATTAGGGCTGCCAGATTTGGCAAAACAAACAAAGAAACATCAGCATGTGCAGTTAAATTTATCTGAAATTCAAATGTAAATGAGTGTCCTATATTTTACCTGCAACCCCAGGCCAGTGGGTGTTCTATCTCATTGCCCCACACAAACCCCTCCACTATACTTGCCTTGTAGATTCCCTGAGCCTTCACTTGCATGTATGAGGACAGCTGGGAAGAAGGGTGTGGAATGGAGAAAACAGAACCACAAGACATAGTGAGGAAGATAAATTACTGAGGCCTAGTAATGTAAATGCCTTGAGGATGTGGAATATGTCATTTCTTTTGTATCCTCAGAGCCTTGCATAATGCCTGGTACAGAAGAGGTTGCTCAATGCATGTACGAGTGTGTTGAGATTCTAAAAAACTGTCAATAATCATAACAACAACAACAATAATAATAAGTATCTAGTGCTTACCACACCCATGCTCTTTCTTCAGTAGGCGCTTCACTGAAAAGCTGAGGTGGTGCATAAGACATGGTACAAGTGGGCCAAAAAGGTCCTTCAGCTAGGAAAGGGAGGAACTCATCAGACATTGTTTTTAATTAAGTGGACTCTGATTATTAATGTGCAATTCTTCTTTTTTTAAAATTTTTTATTGGGGAATGTTGGGGAACAGTGTATTTCTCCAGGGCCCTTCAGCTCCAATCTAGTTGTGGAGGGTCCTTCAATCTAGTTGTGGAGGGCGCAGCTCAGCTCCAAGTCCAGCTGCCATTTTCAGTCTTAGTTGCAGGGGGCGCAGCCCACCATCCCATGCGGGAATTGAACCGGCAACCTTGTTGAGAGCTCACGCTCTAACCAACTGAGCATCTGGCCGCCTCTGTGCAATCCTTTTTGAGGGGTAAGCTGTCCAGGCTTCCATTCAACTCTTCAGCTTCTTCTTCTCCTACAAACAAAGCCAGTTATGTTACAGTCCTTCCCTACCTCCCTTCTGTAAATGTTCCCATCTCCACATTTCAGTGACATGTCACACCCCACATGCCCAGCTTTCCCTCCACCCCAAACGTCCAGAGTGCAAATACACAACAATGAGTGCCAAGCAATTCATCATTAAGAGAGTGAGCAGCTTTGGAAATCATTTTTTTTAATGCTTTTTCCAAATGTGGATGAGATTACACAGGAATTTGGATTATCTAGACCCTCCTTGTCTCCGTTCACAGAGAGCCCCAAGCCTTGTTTCTGCCCGCTTGGAAACAGGCACACAGAGAGGGGCAGAAGATTAGGTGGTTAAACCACAAGCATCTCTGGCCTGGCAGGAGTGGGCTTCAGATTTGCCAAACGGAGCACTTGGAAAGTCTGGCTTCATTACATCCATCAGATTAGGACCAGGGAAACCTCAGGACAATTTAGGATTGGAGAAAGTAGGTTGAGAGCAACAGCTGCTACTTCTGTACACATCTTTGGTTTTTTTAGGCAGAATCTCAGATATTTCCCATCAGCGCCCCTCTTCACCCCCACCACCTCTATCCCACACATGGTTTGGTTCACTTGCATTTAACGCGTCAAAATATCGTTTAGTCAAAGTCAACTCTCTGTCCAAGGAGTCTTTTACCAGCTGGCATTATAAGCCTGGCTTAAGCCTATTGTAATTGGGGAGGTTCTTTCCTTTCCTTTGAACTGAGAAAGTGCCAGTTCTGAGCCAACCTTAACCTCAGCAGGCCTGGGAAGCTGCATTTGTCATTTGTTCTCTGGATGAATTCTGGAGCCCATCAGCTCCAGCACATTCCCTACTTGGTGCATTTGTGTCTGTTTTAAGGGCATCACGCCAGTCTAGTCAGCAAGTCCAGACTGTGAACACATCAGCTGTACCTGGCGATGTTACCTGGAATCTGTCTGTCCTTGCTCTTCATTTTCGCTGTTTCCACTGGATCCTACAAGTATCATTTCTCACCTATGCAGTCCAGGGGCTTTCTATCTGACTGACAGGTACAAATCCTCTTGCTGCCCCTCTCCTGCTCAGGACCTATGGTGGCACTCCTAAAACAGGGTACATGTGGGCTTGAGGGATGCAAGGCTAAGTTCCCAGGTGAAGCAAAGTGCAAGACAAACATGGAATATCCTCCCAACAGCATCAAGGCTTCAAACATAGAGGAAAACGTTATTTTATGTTTTAAAAACCTACGGTGTAGGTTTAAAATCCTATGGAGTAGAGTACAATAAAATCATACAGTCTAAAGAAAACATGAAGCTTCAAGGAAGTTTCAAGCTTAAAGTACACTACTGTGAATTAAATTCCTAGGTCCCCCAAAATTATTTCCTTCTGCTGTTAGTGACTGGCGGTAGAAGTCAGAGAGGTCGTGGAGTGGCCCGACTTCTCCACATGTCTCTCAAAGCCCCAGTCCAGTCGTCGCCCACTGCTCATACACGTGTACCTCACTCTCTAGGTATGTAGGACCATTTCTCATTCTCCAACACATTCCTACTCTAGACGTTTGTTCCTTATAACCAGAATGTCTTTACATTTCCTGATCTTTGCTTGACCCAAAACTAGATCTTCTAATTTCATATCCATGTTTCTTTCCATTATAAACACATTTTTTATATGCTTAAGAGCCCTCGTCATAGCACTAGATTCTCAAGGAATATTCCTTGAGAGGCTGTTGATTGAACACAATTACTGAGCCCTTGAGGTGTGCGCAAAGGAATAGAACATTTCTGCTCTTAGAAAGCAGGGAGCCGTTCAGGATGGTGTTAAACGGGGAGACTAAAGAACTTTTCTATTACTGCTGTCTTCTTCAACTTCAATAGTCCTGAGCCTTGTTTCTAGAGTGAAGAGGCCGGGGATGGGGTGAGGGATCCAGAGCATGGGCACAGTTTGTTTTATCTGGATGGGGCTGATGAAGCACACTGGGGAGATGGATGAAATGAGTTGCAAACTGGAGACCTGCAAACATGTTTTTTTACTCCCGAAACATGATACATATATATGTTTTTAATTTGGGAATTCCCCTCGCCCCCAAAAATGGAATTCCCAATTCCCTTGAAAAATCCAGATTGTTTAGTAGGGTATGTAATTTGCAATAAGAAATGTATATTTGGTCTTTGTTCCTTTTCTAGGACAGAGTTCCTAAAATGATTGAAATTTCCTAAGTGATGAGAATGCTAAAGGTGTCTTTTGTTATGTTAACGAGGTGACATTTGGACCACACAGAAGGAGGGGCTGCTTGCCAAAGAACCAACCATGTGATTAGAGGGTTGGAACTTTCAGTCCCTCCCACAGGGAGTGAAGAGGGGCTGGAGATTAGGTTCCATTAGCAATGGCCAGTGACGGAATCAGTCATGCCTGCACAATGAAGCCTCCATAAAACCCTAAAGGACTGGGTTCGGAGAGCTCCGAGGTTGGTGCACACATGGATATTTGGAGAGAGGAATGAAGCTCTTCGTCCCTTTCCCTGTACCTTGCTTTATGCAGATCTTCTGTCTGCCTGTTCCTGAGTTATACGCTTTTATACTAAACCAGAGATCTAGTCCGTAAAATGTTTCTCTGAGTTCCATGAGCTGCTCTAGCACATCAGTCAAATGCAAGGAGTGGGTCGTGGGACCCCTGACATACAGCCAGTGGGTAAGAAGCACAGGTAACAACCTGGAGTTGTGATTGGCATCTGCAGTTGGGGGCAGGGCACAGTCTTGTTGGACCGAGCCCTTGATCTGTGGGGTCTGACACTGTCTCCCTATAGGTAGTGTCAGAATGGAGGTGAATTTTAGGACACACAGCTGGTGTCAAAGACTTGCTTGTTGGTGGTGTGGAGAAACAACGCCCCCCCTCTCCCCCCACACACAAACATGTTGGAATTGAGGGTAGAACCCAAATAATTGGGGACTCTGAGCTGGCCTCCCTGTCAGCCAGCAGGGGGCCTCTGCTGCCACCTTGCGATGGGGTCTGTACTCTATCACATCAACCCCCACCACGCCTCATCGTACAGACAGATGCACTCACCAGGAGCGTTTCAGTTGGCTTTCCTGATACAAAGGATGGACAGAAACAATTGACATTCCAATTTAAAGTCTGTGAGTAGAAATTCGGAAGAGATGCCAGAAGAATGAATAGCAATTGGTTGGAGAGAGAAGTCCACAGGCAAAAGCCCATTTGGAGGTGAATCGGGAGATTTCTTTCTAAGTCACTCAGCCTCTTTATTTCAGAGCTTCTCTCTTCAAAAGCATTGCACATATAACCATGTCTGGTGTTGCCCAAGGGCTGGTCTTCAGGCTCTGAGCTGGTAGTGCTGGCCCTGCCTTGTCTCAGGCATCCAGTCTCATTTCCCTTTGAAGCACCTGTCTTGTCTCCTCTTTCTTAATTTGCCCAGAGCCACTGTAGAGCTTTGCCCGTCTCTGAGCTGTTCAGATTCAGACATTTTGCTCCATCGATTTCAAGGACTATTAGAAAAATCCATCCAAATTCAAATTCTCTTTTCCAAACGGCCTCTAATGCTAACATGGGGGCTTGCCCTTGCTTTCCTGACCCATCCCCAACTCCAACCGGGCTTCTGGAAAGGGGATTGACTGCTCCATCCCGAGCTTCTCATTTCACCTGTCACAATGGGGAGATAAGTGGGGGCTGATAGGATCCCCTAAGGAGTTCTCTGTCTGTTAGGCCAGCCCCAGGCCATTCATGAATAGGCCATTCCCAGGACCTCACGTTTCAAGATAGGGAGATTAGTGAGGGGCCTTCTGACCAGGCAGACGGGGCACAGACTCTCCATTTTCCTCTTCTCGCTGTTCATCTTCAGAACTAAGTAGTAGCTGCCATGTCTGAGGAAGCTGGGAGCTGCTGCTGCTTGCCCTGTGTCTGAGAGCCAGTGGGTGGGCAAGGGAGGATTACAGATAGAATTGCAACCGATGGGCATTACTTTTAGGTCTCAGTTCATAGTGAAATCAGAGAGAGGTCTCCTTTGCTATCTTCAAAGACAACAAGCAGAAGAATTCCACCTTTTTATACTACTTTTTTTTCCCCATGCTCTCTTCTCCCCCTGTCCCTATACAATAATAAAGCATCCTAGAATTTCAGAATTGGAATATACTTTAAAAGCCTTCGGCCTACTGACTCTCCTCTTGTTACATATGAAAAAACAGTCATGCAAAGAGGTACAGTGGCTTGTCCAAGGCCACTTACTGGAAAGTGTCAGGATACGGATGAGAACCGAGCACTTCTAACTTCTTTCTCCTTTTCTCAATCCTAGTGGTGCCCAAGCTTTGGTCACGAGCTTTGGTCATCATTTTTGGCACATCTGCAAACACCTATGCTATTATGTAATACTTCTTCTTTAGCCAGACCCATTTTTTTTAACTTAAATGTAGTAACCAAAAGCAACCTCACTCGCTTTAAATATTGGAGACCAAAGCGCAAATGTAATTAGTGGAAACCAGTGTTATGAAGCGACCTGGCTATTGTGATCTGTTGAGGGCAATCATTCCATTTATTTGCAGTTAGAATGGGAGCTGAGTGTTTGAGAAGAGGTAAGGAAATCTTAGCACCTGACTGAGACATTCTCCTTGAATGGAAGAAGGAGAATTGAAATGGGAGCAACCTTTCTGAAAGGTGAATGCCTCTCCATGCCTTCTCCCAACACCTGTGGGGTGTGTTCCCCCTACTTTGGGGTCGCTGCCGTGGATGCTGCTGCCTTCAGAAGGGGTGTGGACTTCTTGCCTTGATGTTTTCCCTTCTCAGGGGTGGGCTCCACCACTGCAGATGATAGACAGATAGACAGTATTCCTTGTACATTTCAAAAAAAAATATGGACAATGGTTCCTGTGGGGGAACAGATTTTCCGATGTTGGTTTTATTCAGCTGGTGGAGTTTCTCACAGCTTTCTGGTTGGGAGCATCCTGGAGAGGGAAGCAGGGTCACAGAGGCTGCTTAGCAAAGTTCTTGGCTCTGTGCGATAGCTACGTGACTTTCTGTACACTAGATATCCTTCGTCTCCCCTTTATTGCATCCCGATAACTCACCATGTGATGTGATTACAGGAACAGATAGGAGTCCTTCCTCTGCGGGAATATCAAGCAAACACTCTGTGTATGATCTGAGACTCAGAATGCCAGGCAGAACCGCTTCCATTTCAAGCACAGCTTGGAGTTGTACTCTTAGTATTGTCACAAATGATGACCCAGCTGGCAAATGGTTCTTTATCACCGGCCACTGTGCTAGGTGTGGGGTCACAGAAATAAATAATGCATCTTAATGCATCCTGTCTGTACTGAGAGCAGCTTTGTGTAGCGGAGACAAATTGCATTCACAAAAAAAGGTAACAAGGACATACATGCTGTGCATATGCTGATGGGTGGTCTGGTGAATGTTCTGGAAGCCTGGAGGAGGGAGTGAAGGCCGGGGCTTTGAGGGGGCAGGGGAAGCTTTGTGAAGAACGGAGGATTTTTGCAGGACTTCCTTCTCACTATTTCATCTGGTCTTCCTCCTCTCTTGTCTCACCCTCTTCTAGATGGGCACAAAGTCTGCACTGGCAGAGGGCTGGGGGTTGCCTGTTACGCTTAGATGTGGGCTGAATGAGCATTCTGGAAGCCTGTGGTGGTGGGAGTCTGGCCAGGTGGACAATGTCTATGCTGCTGCCCATGAGATCCTCGAAGACGGATTTACCAGTTGCTGAATTCTCCTTGTAGCCCACTCTCCTCCCTGAGGCCCTGCACAGCATTCCTGAGGACTTAGTGAGGGGAGGAGAGGGCTCCGGAAAGGCCGGTGAAAAGGCCCCACACATGCACTACAGACTCTGTAGGACTGTCCTGGACAGACCCCTCTCCTAGTGCTCAGAGCACAGATTCCATCTTTAGGCCTCTACCAGACGCTGCACGCCAGAGGGAGGAGACAGGCGACAGACTGGTAGTTTTCACTCCCTGTAGGAGTTTTCTGTTGACCTTATGCCCTGCAGTGCTGGCCGAGGCTGGTGAGGAATCAGAAGTGGGTGCCAGCTCCCCCAGGAAGACTCTGTTTTCTCATCTGCTGCATTCACCAACTTCTTATGAAGATCTCTATTCCAGATTTGGAAGGAAAAGGAGAGAATGAAGCAAAGAGGAGCGAGAGAGCGAGAGCGAGAGCGAGAGCGAGAGCGAGAGCGAGAGCGAGAGCGAGAGAGAGAGAGAGAGAGAGAGAAGGAGGAGGAGGAGGAGGAGGAGGAGAAGAGAAAGAAGAAAAGAGAGAAGGAGGGAAGAGGGAAGAAATAAGTAGGGAAAACAATGGTAAAGTGAAAGTGGTGGTGTTATTAGGGAGACAGGTTAAGTGGAAACTCAGGAAAAGGGCAGGCAGATATCTTTGTTAGGGAATCATAGCACGTTAAATATCAAGGGGACACACAGGTCTGTGTCTTTTGTCTCCGTGCCTTTTGGTGGGGTTGGCTCAGCCCTATCCAAGTGTGATGCTGTCGTTTCTGATCAGTAAACAACAGAGGAAACTTCTCTGCCCAGCACTGTACTTGGGAAATATGGGGTTACCAGGAATGCATCTAGGCTTTGATAGGCATAAGATCACACAATTTTAGAAAAAGAATGCAAAAGTCATACATACAGAGTTAAGTACAAAAAAAAAAGAGAAAAGAAATTACAACAAATTAAATGTTTAAAAAAGCTGACATCTACGACAAACATCCTAAAATCCAGGAAACTAACAATATTTCATTCGTTAACTTCTTGACAAAGTGCATTTTCCCCCTACATTCTCTTCAATCACCTCTTCATATGGAAACAATGTTGTGAAACCAGTTTCTATAGAGAAAAAGGAAAGGTAACTCAGCTTTTCCACCTGAGCAGTTGATTCACAGTGAGGGCTAAGGTGCACAAAACATGTGAAGTCATACAATGCAGGACTCGATGTTTGTAGGAACATGTTTGCTGCAACTTTGGGGCCCTACAAAAGGGGGATTACAATATATTTTATTTTTGTTTGTCTCATCAAAAAGGAAAAGGGTGTGGTGTACTTATGATTACACATTCTGCATTATTCAGTGCAAATTCACTGCTAAAAGTGTGTCATTAGTGGATAGATGAAAATGTTGGCTTTAATGAAATTTATTTTGTAGAATTGAATATATCCTAAATGTACAACAAAAAAGAAGTCGTAAACTATGTTAGTGTCCCACTGGCATATTCTTCAGTCATTTAGTATATTTGTGGACATATATTGTTGGCCTGAAAAGATTTTCTTTATATGTTAAATATATAAAAGGCATACTTATAAGGCTATAATCTCATCTTTCCAAAAATAAAAAAACATATATGTATAATATTATATATCTACATCTAGATTATGTGTCACTGCCATAGGAAAAATTAGGCATAGAAAAATGTTTGGGTAAGGGGGGTGGGGGGTGGGAGATGAGGGTAAGGGGGATCAAATATATGGTGATGGAAGGAGAACTGACTCTGGGTGGTGAACACACAATGGGATTTATAGGTGATGTAATACAGAATTGTACACCTGAAACCTATGTAATTTTACTAACAATTGTCACCCCAATAAATTAAAAAAAGAAAAGATAAACGTTTGGAAGATTATATAGCTTGGTATCAGTTAGAACAGTTTCTCTAAAAAGATGGTAGTGAAATTTTTTCTTGTCTATTATTTCATTTTCTGTAATAATTATGTTACTATTGGAACAAGAGAAATATAAATAGAATTTTTGAAATGTGTGACTTAAAAACATACTCAAGTCGTTTCTCTCTTCCCCCACTCAGCCAGTGGCAGGTATAAAAAAATTCTGGGAATTGAAGGTTAAGAAACAGTGACACAAATAAAAGAAACAGGTGGGAAAGAGAGTTTGTGTGAGTGAGAGCCTGTGTGTGAGTGTGTGTGAGTGTGGGTGTGGATGTTCCTCTGTGGGCTGAGCGAGCAAATACTCTGCATCCAGTGCTCATACCTAGTGCTCTGCCCCTCACATCACTGACGTCCTGATGAAACGTCTGGTTCCCACTTTGCTTCAGTCCCTGAGCCCACTTTACAAGCCCCAGAGGCTGGGAAGAGACGATAAAAGGAGCCCTGAGAATGTGCTAGGGCTGGCTACATTAAGTGAAAGGAGATGCTTCTCTCTGCCCCCTGAGGGGCTTTGGAAATAGGGTGAGTGGCAGGGTCACCCTTGTCCTCATAGGAAAATACTGTGAAAGGAGGTGTGGCTGGAGTTTGAGGTACAACACTGAAGGAAGGGCGGGTGCTGCGGAATGCCTCAAAGCTTCCCTGCCCATCATCCCCAGCCCAAACTCCACCCCCTCCTGGGTGCCTTTCATCCAGGAAAGCAGTTCAATATTCCATTTCTAAGACAGTCTTTGAGCCCACACGCCCACCCACACATACACCGCCACCCCCTGGCTGCATCCCAGAAGGTCCGCCCTGGGAGGGTGAGACCCGCTGGGGGGGCAGCAGCTATGATGTACACTGCCAGCCCCTTGCCCAGGTATCTGTGGTTTCTGACAGGCTCCCTTCAGGAAGGAAAAGAAGTGGAAGATGTGTCTCCATTTTGGGTCAGGGGTGATCTGCTCTTTCCCAGCCCTTCTCGTGGCGGAGTCAGTTCTCCCAGATGAGCCCTGGCCCCGGCCCAGCCTCTCCTCACCGTCTACCTGATGTGCTAACGAGGGCATTCCCACCTCCATTCATTTCCCAGTCACTAGAAGCCGCTGGCCTTCTTATTGCCTTGCGAAGTGTTGTGGTGGTGATGGGGGACACCAATCCGAGTGTGAAGTCCACTATATCAGCCCCACTGGGGTCTTTTTCTCCATCAGTGTGAGTCTCAAGGGAGCCTTCATTCTCGGTCAAACCGGGCAGGATTATTCCACCGCCTTCGGTCCATCAGCAGGAGTATGTTAGTTCATGAAACGTGAGTCCCTGTTCTGTGCCAGGCACTCACTGTACTTGGCTCTGGAGAAACAGCAGAAAACAGCATAGAAAAGACCCTGTGCTCCATCCTAGGGATCCCCATTTTGCTCTCTAGGGGTTGGATGACATATGCATATTGGTTTTGTTCCCCAAGCACCCTGTTAGTACAAGGTCACCAGGTCCCCCCAATCACCACCCCCCTGGCCAGGGGAGGTTAGTGGTGGGGTGACCTTTCCTCTATGTTCATCACACTCCTTACCTTCCCCCCACTTACTGTCCCAGTGCCTTGTGGGTAAATGAAGAAAACCCCAGGATATTTGGTTAGTATTTCTTTCCCAGAATGGGCAGTCACCCACATGTGTGATCATCTTGGGAATCTGACATAGATGGATCTTTTGTAAAGTTCTTGGGTCAGAGAAGACGACACCCAGCGTGGGTTGAAGTTTTAAGAGACTTTTATAATGCCTTTTCAACGATTGAGTGTTCTCATACCTGCGTTCTCCCAACTCATCCCATCCTCTCTCTACCATCTTGCAACTCATTGCTACATTTTTTTTCTCCTCCCAGAAGCCCTCTGGGACTAAAATGCAGGAAGAAGCATACTCTGACTCCACTAGCTGAGCCTTCTCCTGCTGAGCTGGGGGCTCAGAGAGTGAGTGGGCGGGCAGGCACTGCAAGCTCCTTCACGTTGCAGTGGGGCGGTCCCCACTGCAATTCCAAATCCCATGGAGAATGAGACTTATCAGGGGATAAAACATTGGTTCCAAATGTAGGGGCAAAAACCTCTACAAATTTGAAGTTATTACTGTTTTCTGCAAGAGAAGTAACCCTCCTCTTCCTTTCCCTGGCAGCTGAGGTCTGCTGTGGTCAGTTATGAAGGAGTGAAGTTCTTTTGTCCTCTGGTCGCTCTGATGGTTTATGCTTTAGGGCTCTCAGAGCAAGTCAGACTCGGGGCAACTAGGATATATCTGATAGGGTAATTTGTAGAATGAATTTCTACCTGATATCTTACAGCTTCTCCTTTTGCTGTAAATAAATAGGTCTTTGTTTTATTTTTTTAATGTTTAAAATGTTTTGTCTTTTGTTCACTGTAAACATTTTGGAAAATTCCAAAAAGCACAGCTATGCATAAATACCTGCCAGAATCTCACCAATCAGAGATAATGACTGTTTTGTGTTCATACATATCCCACCACTTCTTTCTATGCATGAGTGTACGTATGAATTCCAGCTGCCTGACTACCCTGCTGCCCCAAAACCTAATCCCCCCACTGTGTAGAAGCTCCCTTCCTACTGTTCCTCCCTCCAAATAGATAGCATAACCTATAAAATTTTGATGTTACTCTATGTAGCGTATTGCAACCCACATTTCTTGTTTACTACTTATTCCAAGGTCAAATCCTGTCCTTTTATAGTTTCACTTGCACCAGGATTGTTATGATGGCATGTATTTCACCACATAGTCATACTATGGCTAAATTAATCATCCCCCTGCTGCTTTTTTATTAAGTGGCTTCCAAAGTTGCAGCATCACCAATGTTACAAATATTACCACAGAGAACAACCTCATAAACACATCATGTGACCATGTCCATTTTCTTCTGATTTGTTCCTGGAGGTAAAATTACTGGGTCAAAGGGAATAATCACCCTTATAGCTTTGCACACGACTGCAAAGTTCCAAGAGGCCCTCTCCGAGTGGAGGACAGTGAAATAAAGACATCTCTGGAACACTTGAGGTGGAAATTGTGTGGAGCAGCCCTGATGTTCACAACCATTTCCTACCAGGTGGCCAGTGTCAAATAAGGACCTTGAACTCATTGGAAAGTGGAAGCAGAGAAGTTCAGCAGGCTCCCCATTATATCCCCCCAAGAAAGGGTGGGCTGGGAGTAATGGCCTGAAGAGGCTTAGAGCTCAGACATTCTGAGAATCAGAAACTCCCAGTCTCTCTGTTTGAACTATCTCCATATGCTGGGCAGGAGCTTGGAAAATACGACTTGGGGGAATTGCCACACACACATTTCCACCTGCCAAACCCTATGAATCAGAGTTTCAGAGAGATTTCCCTGATCCCAAGAAGCCAGGAGGAAATCCGTATCTTCTCTCCATAGCCTTGGCCTATCCTTCCCTATGTTCTGTGCTAGGCATCAGCTTGGGGAAGGCAGGGCTCTCTCTCAACTTTCAGACTCTCTTATATCTACTTAATTCACTTATCTAACAACACGTGTAGAACGGGGTCTGCTGTACGCCAGGCACTCTGCAAGGTCCAAGGCTGGAAAGATGAATACGTGTCCCTGCCCATGTATTTAAGAGTCTCTTGATAGATATCAACATATAAACTGATTTACAAGTCACTAAAATATGGTTGGTAATTACTGTTTCCTTCACTCACATATTCTTAGAGCAACACCTGGCAAATTGTGGGCACTTGAAAATATTTGATGAGTGAATACTTGAATAAATAGATAACGTTTGAAGGGTTAAGTCCCTCAAGTACAACGTCAACTAGGTACTTTTTTTTTTTTTTAAGTTTTATTTCAAGATACAATTTATATGATTTAAAATGTCCTTGTTTTGAGTGTACAATTCAGTGGTTTTCAGTATATTTACAGAGGTGGGTAATCTAATTTGAGAACATTTCCATCACTCCCAAAGGAAATCTCATGCCCATCTCTAGTCACTCCCAATTTCCTCCTCTCCCCTGCATCCCAACTCGAGACAATCACCAACCTACTTCCTATATTTCTAGATTTGCCTATTCTGGATATTTCTTATAAATGGAACCATACAATGTGTAATGTTTATGTCTGGCTTTTCTTTCACTGAACATAATGCTTTTAAGTTTCATCTACACTGTGGTATGTATCAGTAATTTACTCCTTTTAATTGCAGAAAAATATTCCACTGTAGACACACCACATCTTGTTTTTCAACTGATGAACATTTGAGTTGTTTCCACTTTTTGGCTATTCTGAATGATGCTGCTGTGAATGTTTCTGTGGACATATGTTTTCATTTCTTTTGAGTAGGACTGGAATTGTGGGTCATATAGGGAAACTTATGAGCAAAGATTTAAAGAGGCATTTACTGAAGTAGGACTTGCCTCAGACAGAGGGAGCAAAAATCTATCTAAGGCTTATAATATAGCAGACATACGAGAGTGACTCTCTCTAGCCACTTCTTAACTGAGACAAAGCCTGGGCTGTGCCTCCCTTTTCCATACTTCGCGTTAACCTGCGTATTGCCCTTCAGTGAATTTTTCTTTTTAAGTCCCATCTTGGTTCTTACTTTTTTATAGGGAGTTGGGGTGGGGAGGGTTTTCCCATACTTTCCTATTCTTAAAAGCACATTATTATTTTTCCTTAATACAAATGGAATATGTAATTGTTGTAAAAATATTAGATTCCACGATTTAAATTTAAGAACAGTAAAATGATCTAAAATGTCACCACCGAGACCTAATTACAATTAGTGTTTAGGTATATATCCTTCCAGAGAGAGAGAAAGAGAGAAGGAGGTAGGGAGGGATATAGAGAAATAGATACAAATATTGATATCAATATGGAAATGGATGTTGTATATGCTTTTTTGATACTTAGTGTTTCACTTAATATAGTCTGACTACTTTTCTGTTTTTATATATGTTTATATTTAACGATTATAAACTTTTCCACAATCACAATGAGCTCTAATTTAAATTCTTATCGTTGGACATGTAATTTGTTCTAAAAATTTTGTGTAGTTGGTAAAAAACACTGCAGTGAATACAGCTTAATTAATTTTATACATTTTAGTATACTTACAGAATATCTGAAAATGTTGTTTGAAAGAATGCTTTGAGGCCTTTGGTTGATATTGACACTTTCCCCCAGAAAGTTTAACCCAGTTTATACTTTTACCAGCCTAAAGCCGGAGAGCATTTAGTCCCTGCATTTCCACTAAAACTGTCTTACCATAAAAAATAAACCAAATGCTAAATTTACCAGTAAGCAGAAAATAGCATCTTTTGAGATTAAGCTATATTCTTTGATAACTAGTGAGGCTGCTAACTTTTCACATATGCATAAGGTATTCAAATTTCCTCTTTGGAGCACCCACACTATTCTAGGGGAGCATCCCAGTCTTCCTTCCCCTGCCCCGTTACTCACACCTTGGGGAGAAGGCTCGTGGAATGACAGGTGGACTCTGCTCCACCTGCCAGCACAGTAAGACCACGAGGCCCACTCCCAAGGCAGAGGAAATATCATCTGCTGCCCACAGACCGCCTGGTACCCATTGAGGTTGATTCAACTGACATCTAAACCACAAAGCTCCCAACTCAGTTGGATCGAGTTTTATGACAGGATGAAAGAGCAGGCTTTTGGAACCCCATCTTTTGGCACTAGCATCCTTTATCGGAAGGGGGTGTGGGTGGTGGAGACCAGCTGTTCTTTTTTCCCCTTAGAGTCAGAGCAAAGGAAGTGAGATCAAATTATAATAGAAGGGACGCCAGTTAGACAAAAGAAGGAACTAATTGCCAAGGAAGTATGTGGAGTGCTTGCTGCACCTAAGGGAATCTCTGATGAGGGTGAGCTATCTGTGGTTTAGTTGGATCCCTGCCTAAGAATCGAGGATGAGCCTTAGCCTGGGCCTAAGGTGATAAGCTCTGGCTTAGCTCATGAGCTCCCCGCTTCCTGCATGCCTACCACCACCTGACAGCTTGTGGCTCTTTCTTGGAACTGTGACTTTGGAGATATAACACCCTTTGGGTTTCTCCACCCCATCTTAGAATTAACAATATAATCTGAGATTAAGGATCTACATACAATCTAAGAAACAAACAGAAGTGAAGGAAGTTATATTATTAATGGCTGAGTATTTGTCTGGCTGTAGGCTAGATGCTTTAAAGACTATCTAAAATCTTTACGATATCAGATAAAGAAACTGAGGCACTGAGAGGTATGACTTGCTCAAGGTCACAAACTAAATGGCAGAGCCAGTATCCACACGCAGACATGTTTTGACGCCAACATTTTCCTCCATTAAATCATATAACTATGGAAGTGACATCGCTGCAGGAAGGGAGGGTATTTAAGAATATAAACTATGCACACTGGAAAATTACCAGGCAGTTACCTTGGCCATCTTAGTCTTTCTGGAGTCTAAATATTTTCCTGATCCAGGTGGAGCAGGCCTTAACATGGGTCTCCTGAAGTTGGATTCTTCCTGGTCGCATTGTCTTTTGGGTTTCTCAGCCCTAAGCATCCCCTATGTTCTTTCTTTTACTTACCTTAACATGATGGATGGTAGGTACTATATGGGGGTGGGAGATACAGATGGGAGACAAAAGATGGAAGGTCGAATCCCTTCTCTACCATTTACCAGCTGAATGACTTTGAGCAAGTTAGTAAATTTCTCTGTGCCTCCGTTTCATCATCTGTAAAATGGGGATAAAATAGCATCTTTCTCATCATTTGAGTATAAATATTAAATAATTAACAGGTTTAAGTATTTAGAAAAATGGTTAGAATGATAAGTTCTAAGGTAATGTTAACTTTCATTATTTTGGTGGAAATCAGGAGTTGCACATATGGAAAAAAAACAGTATGCCTGAATTGGTCAGTCCCCCCCCCACTCCCTTCTCCCTCCCTCTCTTCTTCCCTCCCTTCCTCCTCCCTTCCTCCCTTTCTTCCTTCCTTCATTTCTTCCTTTCTTCTTGTTCTTTTTCTTACTCCGTTAATATTCTCCCCTGTGTGCTAGATATTATGCTAGGCACCACAACACATGCTTTGATTTCATTACATTCTTACCTGGTACAGTGCTGCTGTCTATTCTTTCCTGCTAGAGACGGACAGGGCTAGAGTACCTGTGTGAACCATAGCTCTTCTGCTACAATCTGAAGACATTAAGAAAGAGGCATTAACTGTAAATGTCAGAAACATAAGGAATCTTAGGCACTGTCTTAGTTTGAGCTTCTCATGTCCTCATAGATGAGAAAACTGAGCCGTGAGTTGATAAGTGACTTCACAATGCCCTATAGCTAGTTAACCCAAGAGTCAAGAGTCGAACCTGTGGTTTCTGGGTGTCTCATAAGCGCTTTCTGTAAGCGCTCCTACTTTTTCTAACCAATAGCCTGGGCTGAATTATTGTAGGGATTGAGTCACTGACAGGCCACATATTGTCTCAGCATCTTGCATGGTCCATTACATGCCACATGTTTCTGCTCAGCCTTTCTTCCCTTCTTACAAAATTCTGCTAGTCATGTCAGCAGGGGTGGGGGTGTGTGAGGGTGCATTGTACCTAGTACCAACAAAATTCAACCTCCAACCATCACACCTGGCTTGCAGGTGTGCCCCGTGCCCTTGGAGATGCTGCTTTGCGTGGGAATCGAGACCTCTGTCAAGTGGCCCCAGCTGTCGTTTGAGATGCTGGGCATGTGGGACTAATGAAAAAAGCCTGGCGTCCATCCTCCGCCAGTCTCCCAGGTGTTCTCTCTCCCTGCTGCCTCCCTGCTGCCTGCTGAGTAAAACCTACAGCCATTTTCCTTGGAAAATGTTCTCAGCTCTGATACTTATTAGCTGTGTGACATTCAACAAGTCATTAGCTTCTCTGGGCCTCAGTTCTCTTTTGTAATAACTGGCTACTTCCCCATCCCTCTCAGCTGTGAAATCATGTGAAGTTTATCTTCTTTGCACTTGGCGCATTGCTAGGTATGTATTAACCACCTACTCTGTGTCCAGTACTCTCCTAGGGAATATAAATAGAACTTCCCAACGTTTTTTATAAAATGGCACACATAAGGAGTGACTTGTACAGCTCACCAGGATAAACAAACTATGCCACCTGTGGCCAGAGGTCATATTCTGACGCTCTAGACGCCACTCTATGGCCCCAGGAGCCATCTTGTAAACCACCATAGCACATGGGTCAAGAGGTGCTATTCCAAAGTCCAGAGGTTCTCTATGCTGTCCTGCCATCCAGGAGTTTTCAGTCTCATTGGAGATGTGTGACACTCAAAACAGCACTGAAAGCTCACATGGCCCTTGAGTAAGTGCTGCAGTGTGTGGCTGGACCAGAGGGTTACAGTAATTGAGGGGTGGGGACGATCAGTGTGGCAAAGGGGTCTGGAGGCTTCCTAGAGGAATGGCACTGACTCAGAAATGACAGACTTGGATATTGTGAACCTCAAGGCAGGTGGCAGAGAGCTGCAGAGGACAGACACCTCTCCTGAGAATTAGAAGCCCTGGATTCTAATTCTGATGCCACCTCTGAATCCACTCTATGCCAAATAGGTTGTCAGCTCTCTCTGTGTCTCTCCTCTTATCTACCGATGGTGCATGTAGGACCTGGTGAGTCAGGGTGCCGTGAGGTTCAAAGCAGAGAGTGAATATAAAGATATTCTTCAGGAATGAAGTGCCACGTTCGTGGTAGGGATTATTATTAGCCACAGGTCAGGAAAGCCAGTGTAAGCTTCATGAGCATAGACCGTTTTTCCTGTGTGATTCATTAATGGATGCCCAATGCTCACGGCCGGGGCTGGCTCAGAGTAGGTAGGGACTTTACAAATAGTTACTGAGTGAAGGAGAAAGGCGTGGCTTGACGGACTTCTAGGCTAACTGGGACTCTTGAGCTTGTGTGATCAGCTACTCGCACTGGAAAAGGAATGAGGTTATGAGGCAGACAGTTAGACAAGAAATAACACACAGCATGAGGCTAATGAGAAGGTAAACAGAGGGTTATGAGAGAACATGGAAGCACCAGTTTTCCCAGGCACATCCTGCAGGTTTGCTGCTGGGGAGAAGCTGATGTCCACTTTGGGGCTGAAAGAAAGTAGCAGCTGCTCAGGTGAGGGAGGGGGAAAGGGATGTGTGTGCACCCCCTTTGAATCTCAGTTTTATAAACCAACCTGGAATCTTCGGGAACTAAGTATCTCTGGGTGAGTGGCCTCAGTCCAACAGGGCATCCTTTACTTTTCTTGCTGACTGTCTGCCTTGGCCACGGGCTCTCTAGGGGACCCAGGGCTTTAATCCCCACCTACCTCCCATAAGCCTGGGCGCTAAGACCGGGAGGGAGGTTGCAGTGAGCAGGCACCCATCGTCCTGGTTTTATCAGGTGGCTCATATTACCCAGCAGGCATATTGAAGAAGAGCTTCGAACTTGGAGACAATTTAGAACTACATTTTTCTATGAGTTTTTGATTCTGTTCTTCCCTCCTTTGCCTGCTGCCTGCTTCCCTCCTTTGCCTGATTGCAATAAGAAATAAGATGACCTGGAATAAATGGCAGACTTACTGTATGTTCATTGAGAGCCAGAGAGGGTGAGATAAGAGCCACACGGAGAGACTGTGCATGAGAGTGAGGTGTCTGCTGGCATTGCCTCTCCCCGGTGGTCTGAGCTCCCACACCTGGCCGCTTTCCCTTCAGGTGCCTCATTATCTATCTCTGCCTACTCTTCCTGTTCATTCCTCATGAGAAGTGGAGGGCGTGCCTTTGCCCCTAGGATGCTGTGCACCGCAGAACAGGGTTCTGTTCACGTTCTCCCCAAGCAGCCCATTGGACGCCCCAAGGCTATGCTCAAGCCAGTCTCTTTCCGGGGAGCCAGAGAAGGATGTCTGGAAGCTGGCGCTCTGTATAAAGAGCGGCTCGCGCCTGCCTGGGAGCTCTGGCGCTCACCTCAGAGGGCAGGTTAGACTTCCTGAGAACCACAGAAGCTATAAGAAGTGTTCCTGGGGACAGGGTTTCAAAAAATGCAGAGGGACATGTTATTAAGAGAAGACAAAGGGAGTATTGGACGTTTAGTAACTACTGTTCACTTGCTCCTCCTACTGTGTATTTTCTCACAGCTTTGAAAGGTCGATGTATTATCTCTATTTTACAGATGAGGGAACTGAGGCTCAGAAAGGTTTCTGGACTTGGCCCGCACTCCACAGCTGTATGTGACAGAGTTTTGTCTCTAGGACTGTCTGCCTCCAAAGCCTATGTTCTTTCTACTCTCCTGGGCGAAGGGTTTAAAAGCGTCCAGAGTTCACAGTCTTCCTCATGCCATTTAGGACACCCTGAGGTGACACCAGGACATACCTGATGGGCTCAGTGTGTCATCCGAGGGACCCAGAGACACCATCTTCCAAGATTCTGAATCTTCAACCTTGAGGAAAGCACAGAAGCAGAATCGGAAGGGAGGTTCTGAGGAGAGTTAGTGAAAATGGGGAAAGGATTGATACAAATAAGAACCAAGGGCCGAAGGGACATAAGGTGGAAATGTTGATCGGGGAAAAGGACTGGCTGTATATACACAGCCTGTGAGCATTTGAAGGGCCCTTTGAGCAGAGTGTGTGGTTGCAAAATGCCAATTTAGGACCAGGGTTGGGATGCAGCTCTCTTCCTGGGAGGCCTGTGAAATCTAAACAGTCCAGTTCCAGAGAATTCTAGCTGGAGGCAGAGTATAGAAAACATGACTTAAGTCTCTTTTCAAGCCTCAAGCCTGGAACTGTGGAATTCTAAGAAACACATTCGAGAACATTCCGGGTGGGGTGGGGGGAGGGGGGCTAAGTGGGAGATGGGTTTAGCTATCCAGTTCGTATGGAATACAGTTGCTATGTGTTCTTCTAATGACATCAGGTACACAGACATGACAGCAATAAAAGGAGAGGAATATTTATGTAAACAAAAGAAATATAAATAGATGGGAGAGAGTAAACTAAATATAAAGTCTCAGTTCAAAGTCACTATGAGAATAGCCAATGCTATTTTTGGGGGGGTGGGGAGGGAAGGTGTAAATACATGCAGGGTACTATTTATAGACAGAAGGTTGTATGTAAACTCTTGACAGTCAGCCGCTGCTTTCAAGCTGAAGTGGCCTGTGGTTTTCTCATCCCTGCAGGGAAGAAAACAAGAGAGAAAGGAAGAACAAGTACTGTTCTTCCTCTTTCTCTTGCGTGCCTATCTGTGGACACTTCACACGCCTATCACTTTTCTCCTTGACCATCAGTCCCCCAATCCGAGGTATTCTTTAAGGCTCAGTCAAGGCGTCTCCTGCTTGAGGACACCTTCAGGGTCCCTATGCCCACCACCCAGCCTGCGTTGTGGCTCACTCTCATCTGCTCTTTTAACCGATGGGCACATTCACAGGTTACGTGTTTTTTTGTTTTGTTTGCTTGTTTATTTGTTTCCTTTGGCCGCTTCTGTGCCTCTCTGATTATGCTGTAACCGCATCGAGGGCAAGGCTGGGACTCAGTCGTGAGCTAAGCATAAGTAGGTACTCAAATTTGGTTTGTTCACTCAATCACCAACCCAAAGAAAGTGTGACGTTGAATTGTAGCAGGAAAGGGATTCATTAGACACAGGGAGATTTTGTGTTTTCAGTGGTGAGGAGCTAGGAGACTGAGCCATACCAATGTCTTTCTCAGAAGTAAGGGGATGACAGCAGGAACTTCTTAAATTCTGTCTCACCTTCTTGGGAGTTTTGCCCATCTTTTAGGGAAGGTCTTACTGATTATTGGATTGTGAATTTTATCAATATTTCCTCTGCTTCCATATAATTTCCCATAGAATACCCTTTTTTGGTTATCACCAGAACACAGAGCTGTGCATTTCGTCCACAGTGAGGACAATTATAGACATGGGAGGAAATTCCTACTCTTTGGGGTCTTTCTTTTGCGTGTTTCCCAGAAGAGGGCAGCATCTCCCTAAGGTTTCTTTCATCAAGGGGTATCGCCCTCTCCAGCACTGTTAAAAGGAACAGCAGATTCAGTGATAGCCAGAGAGTTGTCCTTGGTCCCTGCTATTCAGATTCATTGGGGGCAGGGGTGGGAGAAAGGTAGGGTGGGGGTTGGAAAAAGGTGGCTTTCACACTGCAGAACAGGTTTTTTTCAGAATGTCGTTTGTTCACAGTGGCTTGACAACACGGTCCCATCAGAAGGCATCAGATGGCTCGGGTCCTCAGTATTTGGGAACCTAGCAGAACTTTTGTGCCTGAAGCCTGAGAGGTGCTAGAAAAGAGTCAAAGGTTGTTGATAAAGGGCTGCCTGGATGGAAAATTCTGCCATGCCCTTCCCTTAGAGAGCACACGCTGCATCTGAGAGGGAAGCTTCGGGGACAGGTGACTTGCTTACTCACTCAGCTAGTGGGAGCTGGGACCAGCATCAGGGTCTGTTAGTGACTGTCAAGTGCTCTCTCCCCATCACTCAGGACAGCCAAGGTCAAAGGTAGTATCAGAATTTCATTCCCAGCGCTCAGTCCCACAATAGTACCAGTTCTCCCCAGTTGGAGATCTTACAGGGTCTCAGCCATTCATTGACTTATCTTTCAGTTAAACACCCGGGAGGCACGAGGGGGTCGGCCTCCTGGGTGGAAATCAGTGCTGGAGGATGGTTGCCTGGTGCTCCGGGTCAGCTGGTAGGTGGACCACTGAGGCAGGGAGGAGCACAGGCAGGGATGGGCCCCGGCCATGCCTCCTGGTCCTGTCTTCCTGAACTCTGTTCTTCTCTCACTGTCTGTCCGAATAGCTTGTATTTTCAGGGTGGCCTATTTCCTGAAAACAAAAGAGCAAGCAGATAGAAGTATCTTTCAAGTTTGGGCTCTGTTGTTCTTATCCAAAGAATCTGAAGTGGGAGGATGAGAAATATCAAGAGGAGGGAAAGTGAGGGAAATTATGTAGATGAGGCCTGCATGGGATGTTGGGGGCAGGGGTTGAGGGTAGGTGGGTGGATTGGTCCCACGTGACTAAATGGCCCCACTCAGTGGCATCATCCCAAACTAACCCTGATTCCCTAACTCTGCTCTTACACCCAGGGAAATGGGGCTAATGTCAGAAAATACTACATGAAGTGTCGGAAGTGGCCTTCTCACTCAGTGAAGCCCTGACCTTGGTCGAGCCTTCCGCCAGCCTCCCTGCACACTACTCCCAGTAGCTCATTTGCAATGTGTGCTGGACACGTGGGCGATCGCCTCCATCTCCTTCCCTTCCCTGTCTCGGCACCTTCTGGCTGGAGGCCTCTGTGTGTGCTGGGAAGTCATCACAGTTGCTTCCAAGCCTCGGAATGCGACCTGTGCTCCCAGATCACGTCTTGATATACATTTGCCTTCTATTGCTCTTCCGATCAGCATTCACTCGCATTTCCTGGTCTTTGTGGTTTGTCAGCCCCTTAACATTGCTTTAGCTTAGTTGGCGTGTGTGAGGATGAATTACGAGAGTTAAAAGCTGCCTGCCTCTGGCATGCTGGAACAGTTCCCTGAATGTGGGTCTGTTGCGAACTGCTGTCATCGCAACTTACATCTAAAACATCTCTTGCCCCCAGGACATGACTGTGTTTTGAAAGCATTTCTGTCCTACGACGCTTGTACAGATATTTGGGAGAGAGCTGCTTCCATTTCTGTTCAGTTTTTGGAGAGGGATCTTAGCAATTCTTTCGTATGCATGAGCTTCATCTCCCCAGTCTGACAATGGAAAAGAACTCTGTGCTCTTATGATATAAGGTCTAGTCACAGTTCTGTTGCCGGTCTGTAGGATAACCTTGGACAAATCACGGCCATTTGTTTTAACACCTAATCTCACCAGCCTCATAGTTTATCTTTGGACACAGAAAGAGAATGAATTTTTCTGCCAGTAGGGTGAGACACGTCATCCCAAGTACAAACGGAATGGGATCAGAGATTTAAGGAAGCACGTGCTAATGGAGGTTAGTGAGTCAACAGAAAAATATTGCCATATTGGATGTACATCTGCCGATGTTTAAATTTTCATCTGAGAAAGTGGTGAAGTACTGGAAAGCATTTAAGATCGTCAAAGATGGGAAATGAGATAACAGCCCGGGACCTTTGGGACAGGACATACCATTGCTGGCCCTTGTGAGGACAGCTGCTCTGACAGCCGCGCCCTCCAGAATATGCCGTGGGCCTCAGCCTGGCAGCAGGGTCCCTGACTGTGCCTGGTACCCAGTAGGGACTCTGTAAATATTTGGGAAGTGAGTGGACAAGTGACTGTCCCTGGTTTGGGCTGGTGCCATCTAGAGGGCATCCAGAGTGCAGGGGAGGGAGGGGTTTGGGCAAGAGGGCCATTGCTACTGCTGCTGATTGACGGGGAGGGTGACACTTACTGAGAGCCCAACAATTTGGAAAGCCCCATGCTCAAGTCTTGCAGTGATACCCCAACCCATGATGGGGTGCCTACTCCAATGGCATGGAGAGAGACATGGACCCACAGAAGCAGCCAGAGGTATGGAAGGGGCATATCTTCTGCAGGTGGGTGCTGGACAAGACCCAGGACTCATATTCAGGGTAGATCATAAACCAAGAACCAAGGAAAATTCTACCTCTGCTCCTTTTTCTTCCATTGCACCCTCTGGGGCTGCCCTTTTATATCTTCATTTCCCTTAAAATAGATGTGTTCCTTTTTTGAAATTAAAATATAGCAAAATTTACTTTTGCAGGGGTATATAACTCTATGCATTTTAACATACACTCATATATAGAATCATGTAACCACCACTATAAGCAGCATACGGGACAGTTCCCTAACCCCAAAGGACTCCCTCATGCTACCCCTTTGTAGTCACATTTTCCGCACGTCTTCAACCCCTGGCAACCACTGAGCTTTTCTCTATTGCTATTATTTTGTCTTTTGAGAATGTCATGTAAGTGAAGTCATATAGGATGTAACCTTCTAAAACTAGCTTCTTTCACTCTGAATAATGCCTTGGAGAGCCATCCAAGTTGTTGCATGTAGTGTGTCCACACTTCTTTATTTTTCTTATTGAGTAGCATTCCATCATATGAATTGACCACTGTTTGTTTATTCAATAACCTTCGGGGTTGTTTCTAGTTTTTGGTGATTATGAATGGAGCTTCTGTAAATATTTATGTATAGGTTTTTTGTTGTTGTTTTTGGGTTTTTGCATACCAGAAGGGACTGGCAGTAAATATTCAAAGTGATGAAAAGCAAGGACCTACAACCAAAATTACTCTACCCAGCAAAGCGATCATTTAGAATCTAAGAACAGATAAAGCATTTTCCTGACAAGAAAAAGCTAAAGAAGTTCATCACCACCAAACCAGTATTACAAGAAATGTTAAGAGGACTTCTTTAAGACAAAAAGAAAAAGATAATAATTATGAATAATAAAATGGCAATAACTACATACTTATGAACAATTACTTCAATGTAAATGGATTAAATAAAAAAAATAGGGTAACTGAATGGATAAGAAAACAAGATCCCTACATATACTGCCTATAAGAGACTCATTTCAGATAGAAAGACACAAGCAGACTGAAAGTAAAGGGGTGGAAAAAGATATTTCATGAAAATAGAAATGATTAAAAAAAAAAAAAACTGGAGTAGCTATACCTATACCAGACAAAATAGACTTTAAAACAAAGGCTATAACAAGTCACAAAGAAGGACCCAGTAATCCCACTTCAGGGTACTTACCCAAAGAAACCCAAATGCTACTTCGAGGGGACATGAGCATCCATATGTTCATTGCAGCATTGTTTACAATGGCCAATATGTGGAGGCAGCCTCGGTGTCCATCAATGGATGAATGGATAAAGAGGAGGTGGTACATGTATGCAGTGGAATATTGCTCGGCCATGGAAGTGAACGGATTCTTGCCACCTGTGGTAGCAGAGATGGACCTGGGGAGTATTATGCTGAGTGAGAGTATGTCAGACAGAGAATAAGCTATGTACAGTTTTTTATGTGAATGTAAGTTTTTATTTCTCTCAGCACGAGAGTTCCAGTGGCTTTGCATTCTCTCCAACATTTTATATTGTCAGTGATTTTTATTGAGCCATTGTACTAGGTGAGTAGTGATATCTCATCATGTTTTTAAATTGAATTTCCCTTAATGGCTATGATGTTAAACCTCTGTTCATGTGCCTATTTTCCATCCATATATCCCTTTGGTGAAATGTTTGTTCAAACCTTTGCCCATTTAAAAAAAAATTTCTTTTTCCTTATCATTGAATTTGGGAGTTCTCTCTATATTATGGATATTATCAGATGTATGACTTGCAAGATTTTTCTCCCAATTTTCCTTTTTATTCTTTTAACAGTATCTTTCAAAGAGTAGAAGTACTTCATTTTGACGAAGTCCAGTTTCTCAGTGTTTTATTTTAGGGGTCTTGCTTTGGTGTTGTGTTTAAGAAATGCATGTCAAACCCAAGATTACAAAGATTTTTCTCTTGTGTTTTCTTCTAGAATTTTTAAAGTTTTAAGTTTTATCTTTCGGTCTACAATCCACTTTGAGTTTATTCTTGTAAATACCATTTGTCAGGTATTTGTCAGGTGCTGTGAACCATAGATTGAAGTTCATTTTTTGTATATGCATAGGCAATTGTTCCCGCACCATTTGTTAAAAATATGTTCCTTTCTCCATTGACTTACCTTTGCACTTTGGTCAAAAATCAATTGGTTATATATGTTTGGTCTATTTCTAAACTCTGTTCCTTTTCACGCATCTATTTGTCTGTCAAACCAAAGCTACTTCATTGTCTTGATCACTGTAGCCTTATCATAAGTTTTGAAATCAGGGCGTATAAATCCTCCAACTTGGTTGTTCCTTTTCGAAGTTGTTTTCAATATTTCAGTTCCTTTTCCTTTGCATATGAATTTGGAATTAGCTTGTCAGTTTTTAGTAAAAAAAAAAAAAAAAAAAAAAAGAAGGTATGCTGGAATTTTGATTGGGATTTCCATCTTAACTATTTGAGTATGTCTTTCTATCGAAGTCTTCTTTGATTTCTTCCATCAGCATTTTGCAGAATGCCAATCCTATACCTGTTTTGTTAGGTTTATACCTAAATATGTTGTCTTTCTGGAGCTATTGTAAATAATAAATATATATTTTTAAATTTTAGTTTCCAGTTCTTCATTGCTATTATCTAGGAATATAATTGTTGTTTTTCTGTGTTGGTCTTTATCCTGTGACCTTGCTAAGTTTGTTTATTACTTCTAGGAATTTTTTGTAGATTCCTTGGGATTTTCTTGTAGATAACCATGTCATCTACAAATAGTGATACCATCTTGGTTTTTAATCTGGATGACTTTTATTTATTTTTCTTACCGTAGTTCACTGAATAAGAATTCCAGTATGACGTTGAATAAGAGTGATGAAAATGGGCATCCTTGCCTCATTCCTGGACTTAGATGGGAAGCATTTTGTCTTTCACCATTAAATATAATGCTGGCTATTGGCATTTTTGTAAATACCGTTTGTCAGGGACAACAACCCTGTATTCCTAGCTTGCTGAAAGCAAGCTTTTTCTGTATCAATTGATTTATCATGTTTTTTCCCTTTAGACATTAATATTTATTGATTTTGAATATTACATTCCTGGGATAAGCCCCATTTTGTCACGATGAATTGTTCTTTTTATACCCATGCTCAATTTTAACCTTATTTTGGCTGATACACTCTCTGTGATCTGCTGATAAGGTGTCTCTTGCCTTCCTGTGTATCAGTTCCTGAGATGATTTTACTGAGAGTTTACCTAAGGTCACTTTTTGGAGGGTGGGGACAATGTGATATACACATGGCCAAGCCAAGAATTTTCTGTCGTGTATCAGGAATCTTCTGGATGAGGGACCAGAAGATCTTGGCAATTTTATGGCTTCTGTACTGTTCCCATTCACTCTTCATGGGTTTTCCTTTCCCCCATTTCATTTGATACAGAGACTTTGTATGATTTTAAGTTCTAAATGACGAATCTAATAAATGAATCCATATTCATTCATTCAATAAACATTTATTGAGAGCCCATTATATATCAGGCAGTCTGTTCGATGCTGGGGATGCTATGGTACGTAGGTAAAAATAGACTTCTCATTTCATGGAACTTATAGTTTGGTGGGGGAACTGGGCATGAATCAAATAGACACGCAAATACTAATAGGAGAGAGCACTGGTGAGCCCTTTTATGGTCACATATCGTTTCTCTACATCAGGGTCCTAAGATGAGAATCATGTTATGTTACAATCTCATATCTATCCTGACTTTAATGACTCCGTATAGGTTAGCAGTTTTACTCATGCTGGCTACATATGATTTAGGGACTTCAGCTGCTGGCTGACGTGACGATAAACTAAGGGAAGGATGGAGGCTCCAGGACTACATGAGCCACACCCGTTCCTGTGTTTCCCTTCCTCTTACAGAATGTCTTCAGTGGAGAGGAGGCTCTAGAAGTAAAACAAAAAAAATAGTATCTTGAGAAACAGCAAGAAGTCAGAGTGCGTAGTGGGGCAAAATAGAGGGACGTTTTCAGGCTATTTGGACTCTCTGGAAATTCCAGTTGCTTCCACTTACTCATACTGGGACTCCTAAGTTGCCCAGTGATGGAGGATAAGTGGCAGGAGAGTAAGGCTGAAAATATGGTGCAAAGGTAACTTGGGAAAGAGGACTTTCTGATGCGTCCTTGGCATTTAGCACAAGTAGAAGGCAAGCTAAGTTAGGTACCAGGCTCTTTGAACTTCCATGGTGACAGTAGATATCTTAAATCTAGGGACTAGAAGCATTCCTAGAGATCAGCTGGTCCAACCCCCTCATTTAAATAATTAGGACATTGATACTGCAAGAGGGAGAGAGACTTGACCCTGGAGTCATCAGCTAGTCAGTAGCTGAACTGGCATTGAAACTTCATTCCCAGACGTGGTCTTTCATCTCTACCTCCTACTGATGGAGATTGAGAGCCAAAAGCATGTCCAGCGTTATAGAATCACAGAAGCATTATGATCTCTGGACATCAATAGAGAAAGGGAAAAGTTGGAAAATATAGTCATCCCTAATCTACAGTTGGAAACTTCAGATTGCATCCTTATTGAAAGGATAATTATAACCAACTTTAACTGAGTACTTATTATGTGCTGGGCACTGTTCTACATGCTTTACATGTATCATCCGATTTAATCCTTTCAACAAGCCTATTAAGTAGATGCCAGTATTATTTCCAGTTTATAAATACGGCAACTAAGGCACAGGGAGGTTAAGTAAGCTGCCAAAGGTTGTACAGTCAATAAATGACAAAAATGGAGTTCAAATCTAGGTAATCCAATTTCAGGGCTAGCCACTTAATCACATGCTAAACTGTTTCAAAATGTCCTAATTCGTCACTCAAAGAATCCGCAGTTGCTAGCACCACATTTATTGCCACCTTCTGCCATCACTAGTACCTAGAAAACGTGAGCATCCTGTTTTTGAGGTAGGCTTGAGAAACAAAGCCTGTGTGCTGTCTTTGGAAGGACAAAGCCAGGTGGTCCTAAAAACCACTCATGCTGAGAAGAAAGCTGACCACTGACCCCAATTACCAGTGTTTCCTTCTCCCACTTACTCTACTGCCCTTGGCAATGTGCCAGGGTCTATAAAGCATACTCATTTTCAATTCTTTTATAATTCTGTTCTGCCATCGTTAGCCTTCTGGGTATTACCCAGTGCCCATAAAGCATATTAAATTAATTTCTGCTGCCTCACTTGACATTTATATTTGAGAAGCAACGCTGTGGTGGGGCAAGGAGGGTGTCTGGAAAAATGCTAAGTTAATATTGAGTTGAGAGATGGATACTTGCTTCTTTTGGTTCCATAGGATATGTGCCTGTTCAATTGTCTGGTCATAACTGCCTGCAGTCAATTGGGATGGAAGCTAACTGCCCCCTCTGAGAATTAGAGAATTGTTCATCAGAAAGCTTTCTTCAGAGGATAGACTTGGAGGATTTTCCTCCTGCTTTCTATGCCTATGTCCCTGCTGAGTTGTGATCAAAGTGGCAAAGTAGGTTCCTTTACATTCCCTTTAACAAGACTTATGGGAAATAGGAAAGATGGTGGTCCAAGGAAGGAGCCAATAACAGCGCCTCTCACATCTGCTTTTGCCGTGTATTATGTTGTGCTTCCCACAGCCACCAGCTTGATTTTATTTTGTAGAGATCAACGGTATTTGTCCCTTCTGAACTCCTCCTGACTGATAGGAATGGTCCTGGGAGAGTGTGGAGGTGGGAGAGGCCGTGGGACATACACTGGGAGAGTCTCCACAGATAGTTGACATAGCTGTAATACTTCCCATTTCCATTTTTCTACATTTCGGAATATTTTTACATGTGCTATTTATATACCTATTCATCAAACATGTATTAAATGCCTACTGTGTGCCAGGTTTAGTAGACATCTTAAGACATACACTGGATACAGTGATGACAAAAAAAAAAGAAGTTTGCCCTCATGAACTGACATATAGTGGAGGTTATCGCAAATGTTTCTCATGATGCTCTGTCGGGGAGGTTAGACCAAGACCCATTAGTCTCATTTATATTAAGATGAAGAAACCAAGGCTCAGAGAAGTTAAATGTCCTACCTGAGGGTACCCAGCTAGATAGTGGCAGAGCCCTGGGGAGCCAGACCACTGGAATCCTTGTCTATTACTCTCCCTACTGTACTGTTCTGCCTTGAATCTACACAATGAAGATTGGCTAGAACCTCGTGGAATCATTTCAGTCATCACCCTCCATTTCCTATCCTCAGTTCACGCCTCTTAGAAGAACCACATGTTAGAGACACAGATTTTGCATGTTCCTGGGGCTGCGTGCATCCCAGTGAATCGTGGCTCTTACTTTCTTGACGTTCTGTTGTCTTTAATTTAAATTCTTCGTGTTACAAGCTCAATAATTTCCATTTCCCCGATTCTCAGTGAAAGTGAAATGAGGCGTCTTTTATGGACCTGAAGACAATTCCCAAATCGCCTCATCCCTGGAACCATTAACAGACTTCTAACTCCAGTCCTGAGTTGTTTTGTTTTAGTTAACAAGCAAAATGTAGTGAGGGATTAGTCCTTTCCCCCTTATTTTAGTTCTTCTCACATAGATGAAATGACTGCTTTACTTATCAGACCACAATTTAATAGCGAAAACAAGATTTAAGAAGTAACTCTGGGAGCAGTTGGTAAGTTCATGGGGTAGGCACCATGATTTGTAGTTAAAATGAAGTTTTGGCAAGTTTCAGTTCACAAAAACAGTCTTTTAAAAAAAATGGAAAAAGAAATGCTCAGAGTAGTTTTATCATAATAAAACAAGTATGAGATTTGAAATAAAATCTAGAGACAGTCTCAGCTCTGCTGTTTACTAGTTATCTTGAGCTGATCATTTAAAATTCTCTGTGCATTTATCAATTTCGTCTATTAAAAGGCAAAACTAGGGCAGCCAGTTAGCTCAGTTGGTTAGACCACAGTGCTCTTAACAACAAGGTTGCTGGTTCGATCCCCACACGGGCCACTGTGAGCTGCACCCTCCATAACTAGACTGAAACAACGACTTGACTTGGAGCTGATGGATCCTGGAAAAATACACTTACATAAATAAAAGTTGGTTTTTTTCAAAAAAAATAAAAGGTAAAATTAATAATACCTTGAAGAATTTTTATTAAAGAAAATGATAGAATATATTTGTAAAAGGGAGTTCTCAACTGCAGATGCCATGTCAATGTTAGTGATTGCTGTTATCTTACTATTGCTAGTTGTGGAAGAGAGTAAGTCTCAGCTACAAACTTGTGAACTAATTTATTACAGTCTGTTGCAGACTTCATTTTTGTCTTCTACCTCTAGACTGCAGAAATTGTTTGCCTATGGTTCCTCCTTTTCCCATCCCTAATGTGAGAATGACACCTGGCCCATTTCTCATACAAGAGAGTGTTAAGGTTCTAGCAGGTATTTCTATGACAGTGGATATTGTTTTGTTTTCCCTGTATCCCGTGCACTGGGAAGAGTGTCTTTCTTGTAGCAGGCATTCAAAAATATATGGAAAAAATGGATAAATCACAACTAGCCTCAAGGCCTATGGAAGAAAGATTTCAGGAAGAACTTTATGTAAAGAAAATGCAACAGTTGAGCCTTTGAATGAAGTAGAAGTGTTGAGACCAACACTATAGGAAACAAGAAAGGTCTTCCCCAGCCAGGGGGATAATATGGCTTTGGCTCTAAGGCAGAGAACTTGCGATGTCTGCTTAATCCCAATGTCAGTTCAACTTCCCTCTCTATCCCAGGACCACTCTCCTGCAACCTGAACATCTGTGGTCATACAGCATCTTAGCAAGAACTAAGGACTTTTGGCCTCCATCCTGGCCTATCTTTTGCTTGTGCGATGAGAAAACTAAGTCGAGAGAGTCAGCCAGAAGCACAGTAGAAACTGGAATCCAGGCTTCCAGATTCCTAGTGAAAGGTCCCTTTTCCTTCCAGAGGAAACATTCCATTATTTGAAAAATACATGCTTATAGTTGCTCGCTATTTCTTCTTTTACCTATTCAGATGTGGAGAAAAAATGTTTCTTGCAGAATGTAGTGGTGGTCTTGATTATAGGGTAATCTTTGATAGCTTAGAGATTTTACCAAGAAATCATTGGGTTTCCTAACCCATATCTTGGTGTAAAATATTACTGAGACATTCTCCACATCCAGCCTGTGTGTGTTTTTCCTTCACTCTTGAAATTGTCAAACTGACATAATTAACTAAGCTGTTAGCTAAATAAATCATTGGATCCTAGTGAGAATTTTTACTGAGCTATCAGTGCTCCTGTACCATACTGCATGAAGGACTGTCAACGCCACACGATAGATGTATGGCAGAAAATTCTGTTTGGGAGACATTTCTCTCTTTTTCTGTTAGCATCAAATATGGCTGGCAAACTAAAGAACAGATGTCGTGGAGCGTATGTGAGAAACACACCAATTCTTTAGAGTATTTTGGTCACACAGGGTTCATGGAGCCTGAAAGCACATGGAATGCATGTTGATAGCTCAGAGATGGACGTAGGTCATGGTGGACCTCAAGCAGAAGGTGATGGTCTGTAGACCTTGGAAGAGAACCAGGCGCTGAGATGGGGATGGACTTAACTTCCCCAACTCTCTTATGTCCTTTGACAATCTGAGGTCGATGAACACACTGTTATTGTTTAGTTTTTATTTTTAGAAATATTCATTTGTTAGTTCTCTGAGGATAAGGACCTGCTCCATCTCTTGGTCTATGTAGCCCATGTCAGGGCCATCTGGTAAATATATGCAGTGGTCATCTTGTGCTTTTCATCCCAGCTTCTCCATATTCTTGCAGAATAAAGATAAAGATTGACGAAAGATTTTTTGGAGGAGAGTCTTATTAAGTGAAGCCTTACTTGAGTTTCAATGGGTAAGGAAATAGAGGCTGAGAAATGAAGACTGGGGTGGTCAGTTTGTTGAGGAATGCAGAATGCTGCTGCACCGCCCTCCCCCCAGGATGCAATGCTGCTCTGGCACTCAGTTTAATTAGATGCATGGCTAATGGCCAGGAACTTGGAAGAGAGATTATAGATTCATTAATTAAAGTCATGTTTACACCTCTATTGTCAACTATAATCATTTGTTTAACCCAAGGTCTCCTTAGTTTATTATGATCATTATTTCTTGGCTGGAGTCTTACAGTTATGAATGAGGAATCCATATGTGAGCCTATCTGTTCCAGCAGAGACCCAGCCTGCCACTGTATTTTAATACAAAGAAAGTTTCCCTTAAATACTTGTTTTACCTCCCAGTCATCTTTTATGTTGGAACTATAAACTGGGCCCGACTAATGGATTCATTAATAGCTGCCCCTGTCTACTGACAGGTAATCCACTTTGAGAATATCAAAAATAACTGTATCTCATACTCATAAAACATTTCCTAATTTTCCAAGGGGTCTGGGATCATCAGCTCATGACAGGATGCTACGAAATCGAATTTGGCCATGTTAAAGCAGCTATGTTTAAGGCCCTGTAGAGATACAATAATGGGATTTGGGGAGATATGATGGGCAGCAGCTCTGCCTCTGCTTTACTTTCTGTGGTTACCTTGAGGTTTCATTGCAAATTTGGGGGTTGGAGAGAGAGACTGCGAAGGAGGGGAAGAAAGAGAGAGAGAAGTTTTGCCTTTGTCTTTTGGGGGCGGTTTTGTTCCCTTGTCTTATGATGGGGATTGTCATATCATAGGGGGCTATAACTGAGGGGGATTAGCATAAACTGGGGAAGATCTATTAAGGCCATGTAGAGGTTCAGGGCGAGGCCATTAGGGAACTACATGCACCACTCCTAAGGCCTGAGCAGCTCCAGTAGCAGCCCCCAGGGGTTTGTCTCCTTGTCTTTCCTACTTAAAAGAAGGGAAATTTGATACTTTTCTTCCTGGGAGAATTTTCCTTTTCCACCCAGCTGAGCCACCCTTGGTTAGAGGTGTAATGCTCTAGCTATCCCCTTCTGGCTTCAGTCAGCACATTCTGCAGAGCCATAGCAAACCAGGTTCCAGGTGTTTTCATCCTAGGCCAAGTGATCACAGAGAACCTCCCACAAAGTCAAGGATGGAGGGAGGAGTAATGTAATGCTCGGGAATGTGAATGGCTTGCTCAAACCCTGGTTCTATGTATAAGCTTCATTTAATGTTGGAGTCTTTGGGGGCATGCATGGCCTATTATCCATCTGTACTAAGGTCCAGGGTCAAGCTAACAATGATTAATACTTGCTTTGCTCATAAACCTACACATCTGTGTACCGTTTCCTTAGGGCACTTTTACCCTGCTTAGTGGATACATTCTTTGGAGAAGGCTAAGAAGAAGACTTGTGATATGTATTACATTTTTGCAGGGTCCTTCTTTATGGGTGATCAACTTCCTCATTCAAGAAACTCTAGGTTGATAAATTGTTTTATGTCTGGAAGTTGGGTACGGGATCATGACTTTTATTGTGGCGTCTAAGACCAGCCTCTCTCTGTCCCCCAGAGCTGGAGCTAGACCACTTACCTCTTCTGGTACTTTGACCTCATGATGAATTAGCCATCACTTAAAATTCTTATTGTTAAGACCATTCTATTAACTCTACAGACCATGCTATTATGATAACCATGTCTTTCTTGTTTGTGTTGATAACAAGGTACCATTTGGCCTTTGCCAATGTGAGATCTTCCCCAAACCATTGAAATTGGGAAGCATACTTCAATAGCAGTCGGTCTCGTCAGATCACTGCCTAAAGAGAACCACTTCTAATGCTTTGATGAAAGATGTTGGAGTTTTCCTCATTAATATGCTTTTTAAATGTCTTAATGAGTTGAACATTTTAGGTTGTGGAGTTAAGAAATTCATGGGCATTTACATATAATAAATCTGTCGCAGCATTTTCATCTCTCAAATTATTCAGATTCTTTTTTTCTACAGTATAATAAAGAATTTGTGGCACATAGACTTTATTTACTTGAGCCACCATTTAGTTCAGATCGCAATATACCAACCAAAAACATAATTAGAATCAAACTCAACTGTTATGATTTGCATATTGAATTCAGAATAGAGGGTAAGTGGACCTATTCAATAAATTTGTCCCAATCTAAAAATGTTTTCTTCTCTCCTTAATCTTGGACTCTCAGAATCTACTTCTTCACATATCTGGAATATATAATATAAATCAGGAAAAGTATATAAGACTTCTCCTTTTGGATATGACTTTGTTCTTGGCTCTTTGGGATATGTTTGGATTTGTTTATAGTTATTGGTAAGGAGATAATTAGGAGTAATTGGAATGAGGCATGAGGAGAATCAACTCATCACTAGAGTTCCATGGCTTTTAGGCAAAGCTTAACAGCCTTATTAGAAAAAGGAGGAGGAAACTAGGCTTCTGCTCATGGATATAGGAATTAGTCCAAGTGTTCTTAAAGCTCCAGTACAGTCCCCATTCCCAATCTCAGCTTCCCAGCCATCCCTAATCAGTGCTCTGACTTTCGTGTAAGGCACCTCAGGAGGTTGTGAATTCAACTGTTGTAAACTGGCAGCTCATAGAATCAAACTGTGAAATTGTTTTTATCTGAGCCCTGTGTTTGCAAGATATAGAGAGTCTTTTAATAAGATCATACAAATCCTTGAGCTTTGTTATGAGCCTTGAGCAGAAAATTTAGGAATGTAGTCTTATCACTCTTACTCTTTATGCTGCCTAGAAGCAGCCACTCCACTGCCTGTTACTTGATTTACTCATATCATCCGTACTTTTCCAAAGTCGTGGCCGCCCAATCTCCTAAGACCTTGCCTTTAATGAGCATCACATTCTAAGTAACCGTAGGCAATAATGCAGTTGGCTGTTTCCATGCTACCAGCCATGGATTGCCAAATTATTCTTAATATTAGGTAGATTTTTATTGCCTGTTGTCTCAACTGGACCCAATGCCCCCATTTCTCTTCAGATTAATGGATGCCACTGTCTCGTACCAACTTCTGTATTATTTAGAGCTTTGGTTACAAATAACAAAACCCAACTAAATTTACTTAAATAAGCACTATAACATTTTTAGAAAGACATACTGCGGACAGGGCTGGCTTCATGGGTGTGTGACCAGTGCAGTCGCAGAGCCCCATGCTTGAGGTCTGATATTGTGCTGCCATCATCTTGAAATTCTTAATTTTATTTTTAATTTGTGTTTTGTAAGGGAAGTCCGATGGGACATCCGGGCAGGTGCCAGAGGCTCGGAGACTTGGCTCACATGTATTGAGTGAATGACTAATGAATGCATGCTGAGTGTTCAGTCTTTCCCGTAGTTCCTGAGTTAACCTCATTGGGATAAATGTAGTTTCATGCCACGCGGACACCCGTGCCCAGGGACACCACACACTTCCGAACACAGAGTCCAAGCATCAGGCTTTGAGAAAACACCCAGGGGGAGCTTCTCCTCAGGGTCCCAAAGGAAATATCTCTCCAGACACAGAAACTTAAAGTAGCAGGTGGAGGCCACACTCAGAGTATCTCCTAGCCCTTCCTCCTCCCTGGTCCCAGACGTCCCCTCCTCGGGTCGGATGGAAATGTGTGTGACAGCCTGCCCAGCCCACTGGCTCTATTTTCATTTCGCTTCTGCCTTCCCCCATATTCTCTAATCCCCTTTATCTTTAAACAAATTTTATGTAGGCAGCTGATGAACTGGTATAAACCCTGCCTTTTGTTTTGTTTTGTTCTTTTCCCCTTCAGAGAATTTTCAGGTTCTCCCCTTCCTGCATGTATTTTTTTTTCCCTTTAAATTCTGTTTGGGAAGTCCAAGTTCCTAGTTAACTTGCAAGTTCTTGTTCTCTTGACAAGTCAGACCATATCCTGTAAGACATCCCTGTGAAGGGGGACGGGAGAAGCATTTGGAGAAACAGTTAACTCTTTCAGGCCCGAGGTTCTGTGTCCGGGAATCAGGGAATCAACATGTCCTTGCCTGGTATGCAGTGTAGGTGGGATACCTGTCATCACTTTACTGCATTCATCAAGCCAAGCTCAGGGATAGATCTTGCCTCTTTCTTGTGGTTAGCTATTTGTTTATCAAGCTCAGTATCATTTCTGAGGTGATGCCTGGGGATATGACTGAGTGTCCTAACTCTTTGGGTTTCTCCAGATTCACACACAGTAGTTCCTCACGCTTTTCCTGCAAACAGTACCTTTTAGTTAATATAAAGCCTAAATAGGGATTCATCTCTGGTTACTAACAACTGCACACAATATTTACATCGACTTTCACTAAATCATAATATGTAAAGACATACAAATACCTAGTGACCATTGAGTACCTTTCTGACTAAACTTCGGGATCAGAAACAGAGTAACCTTCCTGAAACACCAAGTGTGAGTGAAGAGTTAGGTGTCCTGGAGCTCTGGAGCAGGCTTATCCCCTCAGGCTTTGGGAGTGCCTTGGAGTAAAAGTTACCTCTACAGAGTAAGGCTGCTTTGCTTCTCTTCCCCTATCTCCTTTAGGTGTCAAACATTTTTACTCAGATTATTCTAGTTAGCACCATTATTGTATTTCTCTGTTGCAAGAACCTAAAAATGTCTGCACCTTCCCCTCTTTGCAGAATTGAGCTCATCTCATTATCAAAAGAAAATCGTCCTAGGATTTCCTATTTTAAGTATGAGGGAGGAAGAGAGGGAGGGGGAGAGGGAGACAGAAAGACAGAGAGAGAAGGAAGGAGAAGAAGAAGGAGGAGGAAGAAGGAAGAAAGGGAAAAGGAAGAGAGAACAAAGTCTACATAGTAGATTGATTCCCAGGGTCCAAACCCTGGAATGATATCCTTTCAATCAAAATTCATTTCCCTGATGGCTGATCTCTCATATTGTTCACCTAGCCCATCCTGATATGATCAAAATATATAGCCTACTCTGTTCAGATTTCTGAAGATTTCTTCTTAGCTAATTCTGGCCCCTTGCCATGTGGAATTTCTTAAAGAGTCCCACCCTTTTTGAACACTCAAAAAAAGTCAAACAATAATAAAATGTTTTAAAAAGAAACTTATAAAACCAGACTTGCTTATAAGATAAGTTTCATAGATATCAGAAAAACTTAAAATATGTCAACGCATTGCTGTATTTTCTCTTTTTACTAGACTTTGATTTCTTTAAATGTCAGGTTTAGGGGTGAAGAAAGCATCTTACTCATTTTTGCTTCCCTGGAATCTAGCAAAGTGTTAGGCTCATCATATGTCCATAAATAAATAAGCGAATGCTTTTCATTTCCCATTGTATTCTCTTCTGCTCTTTCTCCTGACTTGATATCCACGCCAACCCCAACACCAGCCAACGGCATGAAGGAAGGAAGGGACACGTGGACATTTAGTTGTTATTTGATGAGTGTCTAAAGTCCCCTTTACTGCTAGGTCTCTTGGGAAGCTAAGGGGCCTGCAGTTTGTTCCCAACTGTTACATCAGTGTGGGTCAGCTTGTTAAACTCGGGCTCCTGGAGTAGAACCCAAGATAGGTGAGTTTTGAAATGGAGGTGGGGGAAGATCTGTTGGCCTTTGTGTTTGTCTTCTGGAGGCTGCATAACAAAATACCATAGACTGGATGGTATAAACATCATGGTCTTATTTCCTCTCAGTTCTGGAGGCTAGAAGTCTGAGAGAAAGTTACCATCCACTGAGTCCCTGGTGAAAGGTCTCCTCTGGGCTTGTAGGCGGTGTGTCCTCACGTGCCCCTCCCTTGGTGTGTGGGTGAAGAGAGAAGGAGAGAGCAAGCTCCCTGGTGTCTCTGCTTATAAGGACACTGATCTTATTGTGTCAGGACTGCACCTCCATGACCTCCCTGAGCCGTAATCACTTCCTCAGAGGCCTCATCTCCACATTCAGCCAGAGGGGCTAGAGCTTCAGCGTTTGAATTTTGGGTGGGGACACAGATGTTCAGTCTCTTATACCCCTGGACTCTAGACATTTTGATGATGGGGAGAAGGTGTTTCCAGGAAAGGAAGATGCAGTAGGAGTATAGATATTTTCTAATTTGCAGTCTTGTCTGGAAATTTCAACTTCTTCATTCACGGATGCCCTTGGAAGTCAAATAAAGAATTAGAAAAAAAGAACAAGTGATAGAGATAATTTTAGGCCTAATGTCTGATTTTCTTCCCCATGTGTCTTAGCTGCTCCATATGCCCTGTGAATGCACAGAAGGCCCAGGATTGGGGCAACCACTCCCGATCCTATTGCTGGAAGGGCCGAAGCGCAGAGGTCTTGCTCCCGAGAGGCCTGCACAGGGAGTGGCAGGAATTTGACTACAGCAGGCACCACCCAGCCAGAGCTCAGGTCCTGTACGGGCAGGGGTCGGGCGGAAGTGCTGGAGAGGCTGCTCTTGATCCGCGTCCTCTCTCTGCTCCAGCCACTCCAGCTTGTCAGCCCTCATCATGGCCCGTGCCTTCCCATATCTCACCTGCTCTTTCTTCAGTGCTATACAAAGTACTATACTGTCTCTTGAATCTGGACTCAAACTATGACTGATGTTCCAAATGCCTTGAGAGTTATAAAACTTGGGAAGTACAAAACCAAAACAAATCTTGGGAGTGGGAACAGTCCCAAACCTGCCTCCAGCAGGCTCCCTTCTCCCAAAGTGCATGTTGTGGTCGGGAGTAAAAGGCAATGCATCTCACCCTGACCTACCCCAGAACTCACCATGCAGCCAGAACTGTCTCCTGGAGCAACAGGCTGACTGGAAGGGTTCAGAGGTCCCAGCAGAGGAGCTGGTGTAAATGGGGACACTTGCCACCTTGTCTGTATCAACTCTCTTTGCTCCAGCATCAGATAAACATTCTAGTGTCTGTGGAAAGAAAAGACCCTGTAGGGAAAGAAGCAGAGACTGGAGAAACTATCCAATAGACAGAAGAGAGGATGGCCTGAGATGAACAGCAAAGTTAGGGTTTTATTTGCTCCTTTCACAAACATTCATTGAGCGCCGCAGGCCCTGCCTGATGTCTGAGGTGCAGAGGTGAGATCGTATACACATGTCCTTGACCTCACGGAACTTGTAGTCTAGTCGGAATGTAGACATCCAATGGAACATGTACAAATTGAGTTAAGTGGAATGGAAATCATAGGTACCAAAAGAGTATCTAGGGGACTTAATTTAGACTGAGGGGATCCAGGAATACCTCTTTGAGGAAGTGATATTTTAAGTTGTGCTCAGAAGGAAAGGGAGGTGTGTTAGGCAGAGTGGGAAAGGCACGGTCTAGGCAGACGAGAGAAGAATGAAAGCCCTGAGGTGAGAAAGTGCTTGAGACATTTGAGAAACTAAGGAAAGACCAGTGTGGCCAGAGCACAACCAGTAAGGGAAGTGGAAAGACTGAGGTTGGAGGGGCGGGCCTTTGGGTCAAGTTATGAATGTTGGAATCTTACCTTGAGTGAAATGGGAAACCACTGATGATTCTGAGATGCTAAGAACATCACTTTGATATTGCACTGGAGGGGAGAAAGAATAGAAGTGGAAGGACCAGTCCTGAGGCTGTTACCACAGTACAGGTGAGAGCTAATGGTGAATTGTTCGGAGTAAGCCTGGAAAGGGAAATAAGGGGACAACTTTAAGTATATTCTGGACGTAGAATCAAAAAAACTTACGGATGGATTGGATATTGCAAATGAACAACAGAGAAATAAAAAAAAATTTGTCCAGGATAAAGGAATAGTTAATGATACTATTTATTAAGATGGGGTTAGAGTGGTTTGAGGAGGAAAATCAAGAATTCATTGTTGAACATGTTAACTGTGAGATGCATGTGTCACATCCAAGTGGAGGTGTCAAGGCGACAGTTGGAGGTACAGCCTGGGAGGCAGAGGATGCACTGGGCAGGGCATGTGAAAGGTGCCATCAGCTTACACATGACCTTTAAGGCCGTGGAAGGACGAGATGGTCCAAGGGGAAGAGCATGAAGTTGGAAGACAAGACGGTCCCATTCTAAATTGTGACAACTCCAGTATTTAAATCAAGAAAGGCAAAAACATAAGACAGGTTCTTTTATTTTATTTCCCTCACCCCCCGCCCCCATCTAGACAAATATTTGTAATCAAGTATGACCTTCTTTTCTACTGAACCTAAATATGAAATTCTACTCGTGCTCAACACAACCCTCTCGAAACCGCTGCCAAAAGATTAGTGTTGGCAAAAAGGAGAAAACCTGATTGACTTTCTGGCTTTTGTTCAAGGGTTACTAAATGTTTTAAGAGTGAGAATTTCTTCTTAACATCAGAATATTTAAACAAGCCTACATCATGGGCGTTTTACTTTTCTTTATTCAGCCAATAGATTATACTGACTGCTCATGAAATGTCGTAGCAGCCGAGGGGCGCTGGTCCGCTGGTTGGCAGGTGTTGCTCTAGAGCAGTGATTTTCAAAGTGTGGTCCCTGGACCAGCAGCCTCAGCATCACCTGCGAACTTGTTACAAATGGAAATTCTCGGACCCCTCCCCAGACCTATTGAATAAGAAATTCCGTGTTATAATAAGTGCTCCGGGGGATTTTGATGTCGGCTCACATCAGAGAACCTCTCTTCTAACGGTTTCCAGGATTAACAAATCCATGCGGCTACAGGCAAAACGGGCTGACTTCCTCAACCTGATCGTTTTAAATTCCATCAGGAACTGTGTCTGGGTTTTTAAACATTCACTGTCTTCTCAGTGCATATGAAAGTTCCTGAAAAGCTGGAAGATGCTTCATAAATATACGATGACAGAATGACTGAACGAATGAACTTTCACTGTAGTGGGTGCTGGAGAATGAAAGTAGGGAGTGAACAAGAGAGTCTATACCCTCAAGAGGCTCAGTCTTTACAATGAAGTATCTCTTGGACACAGCAAGGTCAGAAGCAGTTTTGTGTGTGTGTGTGTGTCCAAAAATAACTTTGTTCAAACCGTATTGTAATTTCATTTTAACATTAGATGTTTCTTGGTAATAGAGTGAGAAAGATGAAAAGAACATTGAGATAAACATCTTGTCATCCAGTGAGTAAACTGAGCCCTAGAGAGGGGCAGTGGTTTGCTCATGGGCACATAGCTGACAGCAGTACAATGTCCCCTAACTCACCATGGCCTGTAGAGCAGTGATGGTGGGGTGACACAGAATGCAAGCTCTCTGCTTATGAGCTCAGTGATCTTGGGCGAGTTTCCCCAACTTTAAATTTCCACATCTATAGGATGTGACTAAGAATGCTTTACTGACAGACTTTTGGAGAATTAAAATGAGAACTGCATGCTGTGCAAAACGAATGTTAGTTTTCTTCTCTACTGTGGTGGGCTGAAAAATGGTCTCCCCCAAAGATATCCACATCAGATCCCTGGAACTTGTGAATATTACCTTATTTGGAAAAAGGGGTTTTGCAAGTGTGATTAAGTTAAAGATCTTAAAGAAAAGAGAAACAAAAGAAAAAGAAAAAGAGCTTTTCCTGGATTATCCATATGGGCCCAAAATGCAGTCACATGTGCACTTAAAAGATGTACGCAGAGGAGACAGAAACATGGAGGAGAAACATGGAGGTGAAGATGGAAGCAGACTGATTGGAGTGTTGCCATCACAAGCCAGGAAGACCAGGGCAGCCACCAAAGGTGGAAGAGACAGGAAGGATTTTCCCCTACAGCACCCGCAGGGAGCCCAGCGCTGCCAGATTTTGGACTTCTAGCCTCCAGAACTGTGAGAGAAGACACTTCTTTTGTTTTAAGCCCCCAAGTCCGTGGCAATTTGTTACAGCAGCCTCAGGAAGCTAATGCACCTAAACTGGAACAACTGGGGGACTGCCCTGAAGTCCTCTCGTGCCCGCTGCTGTCATGGGGCTCTGTGTCTTACCCTGGAATGTAGGGTCTGCTGTGATCTCAGAGACTAACTTCCAAACACAACGATTGGCACTCGGCGTTCAGCAGAGGTCTTCATGCCTTTAAGGAGAAAAGGCCAAAGGAGAAGAATGTACACGGTACGAGGCTTGACCATAAGCAAAGCCCAGATGCTGTGCATTCCCCTACCTGACCAAACACCAACCACAGGCTACATGCTGTGAGATGAGGCCACCCAGTCCCTCCGCAGAGGGAGAGGCTAAGAGAAACCCCACCCCCCTTAAATTTTGTATGGCTGTCAGAAGAATGGCTGGAATCCCTTGAGGTCTGGCACTAATAGATTAAAGGGGGAACCACAGATGACACTATCTAGGACTTTAATGTCTTTTGAATTCTCCTGTAATAGGGATTGGGCAGAAGATAGGGTGGAAGGAATGGTGGACAAGAGAGAGGAATCCCACTTCCTTCAAGGGAGATAATTCTAGGGAGGAAGGGCATGGACCCACCCGAGGTGGAAAATAAATTGGTTCATTTTTTTGGGCTGATAAATTTGAAGTTTAAAATTTTCAACAGCACACAGCAGATGTCTGTCTATAAAATTCCCGAATCTGGAAGAACAACGTTTTAACTGCCTCACTCTTTTATCCCCTACTCTTTCCTCCTTAGGTTCCTTTTGAAACAGAATTTTCTTTTCTCTGTCCTAAGGGTGGAAAGTATCCTTCAGCTGATTCTAAGACTTTCTTTTACGTTTCCTCATAGGAAAGGTAAGTACATAGGAATTTTTCCAGATCAACTTGGTTGCGCCATCTCTATGTATATATACCCCTTGGTCTGTTGCACTCTATAAATGGCAGCCTTTCATGGCTCTTGTTAAGGAAAGAAAACATTCAGAATTTGTGGAGAAATACAGAGGCCCTCCTGTGTCTTCCTAGAGCGTGGGAGAGTCTCTCTGTAATTTTAGAATTGGCTCATTCTTGCGCACAATTATTTGATGATAAAATATTTTGTGACTGTTTTTTTGGTGGCTCTCCTGCTCCTGGCTTGCGTTTCTGCTTTGGATTTGCTGAGTGAACCTGCCCTCCACACTTTGACAATGTGTGTAGACTCTGAGTTGCCCGCCACTAATACTTTTTCCCCCTCCCCCCTCCCCTATGCCTAATACAAGACCAGCAGGAGATTTCTCTGGTTGGTTCTTAGACCATTGAAGCAAGTGTCTTTTTCTTCCCAAAATATTCTATTCGGATAATTAGGTAGATGTGTGGCCCTAAACTCACTTTAGAGAATGGAAATAAAGGCATAGGAAGTTAAAATTCTTTGTTCAGTTTAATTTAATGAAAACATTTTAAGAATTTGAGTTCTGGCTGCTGAACCCCTCATTGATGTCTTCTGTTTGGAACATCAGGGTTCAAAGTCTTACACATAATTCTGCCTAAAATATTACTAACCCTGTGGAAGACTTCCCAACCATATTTCCTATACTATTTCTTAAGTGAGCTCCATGAACATGAAGATCTCCATAGCAACTTTTACCTCTTTTCAAAGGGGGCGAAGTGGTTCCATCTCTGTTTAGTTAATTCCACTTCCAGCAAAGCAGCCTGAATCATACCAGGGAATGGCAGTGCCTGCCAGATGAGGTTGTTAGCAAAACAAGCCAAGGAAGAGGTGTTTGGGAGATACCCAATGTCAGTGGGTTGGTTAGTTTGCTCTTATTAACTTATACAAGCAGTGGTGTGGCTACAGCTTGGGGTGGGGAAGGGAGGGGAGGGACAGAATGCTAAACCTCACTTAGTGGAAGGAAGGAGCCCTCCAAGACACTGTCTTGCTTCGTGAATCTAGGATTGCATGCTGTTTACAGCTTTAGCATCCTGACTGGAAAGTGTTTTCAGGGGCTATTTAGTTTTATTCTCTCCCTCCAGAGAGAACTGCATGTAAAATAGCTCAAATTTATGGGCACGTCTGTTCTTGAAAACACCCAGTGAAGGAGACACCATATTATTCTTGATGATCCAAACCAGTCTGCAGCAACTCTACACATGTGTTTCATGTGTCTTTCCTCACTATCTTGCTGCAAGATGACCCTTGCTGTTCAGCCTCAGTGGACCTTCTGAAGACATTGGTAAATACATTTCACCCTATCCTCAGCAGCTTTGTCTTCTCTAGGATGGAAGACCACACGGCATTTTAATTTTCCTGTGATCTCTTACACTTCTCTGTACGTTTTCTACTGAAGATTCAGCTCTGTGAATAAGTTTCCCATATATTACTTGGGAAGCTCGCAATTTCTGTTTGGCACTTCTGGGTCATCTAGGCTGGTGGCCTGAGCTCTGCTTTGACACTGAACTGACTGTCCCACTTTGTCGGTCAAGATGTCCTCTGAAGTCCTCATTATACTGTGCTATTTATCATAGAATAACTCACTGTGTTAGATTGTTGTTGTTCTACTTGTGGTCGTCTAGGGCAAGGATGGGAACTAGATTTTCTTTCTTGAGAGAACACTGAATAATTAGTACAGGTTTCATGGAGTGCTGTGATGAGAAGGATTCTGAGGCAGCCTTCTAATTCGGCGAGTATGTGGGTCATAATTGATTTAAGGCATCTGCCACAAGGACAAACAGAGGCCAGTGTGTGTACCATGCATTTGCCATCCTTGTTTTGGATCTTTCCAACTAAATTATATGGAAGGCACTATAGCACTATCTTTTATTTTTATTTTTATTAGTTTCAGGTGTACAAAACAATGTAATAGACATTTATCATTTATATCCCTCACAAAGTGATAATCCCCTTCCCCCAAGCACTATCTTTTAGATCTTCCCATGCTAAGGGAAAGCAGGCACTCAGTAAATACTTATTTACTGACTGTCTAGTTGACATTTACCATATTTTGTGGTGTATAATGTGCACCCACATTTTTGGCCGAAACTTTCAGGGGAAAAAAAAATCACTCATTTTAATTTTTTAATTCAAATTTTTATTTGTTTACATTTAAGTACTTGTTTTTTTTAAAGAAATTATATTATAATTATATTGTAAAGGAATTGTATTATAAAGGAATTTTAACATCTGGTACAAGAAATTTTATGTAACAAATAATTACAAAACACAAGAGCAGATACAAGGTACAAGAAATTTTATGTACTGTTAACAAATTTACGATATTTATACATCGTAGAAGGCCAAGAACTCTTTGTCGTTGCAAGTTTGTCGTAAGTTCAACAAAAGCGATTATCATATTCCAGGGTATTATTTTGCATATGGATATCGTTATTGATTTCTAGATTTAACACTTTTAACTCATAAACATAAATAAAAGAATTAAAAACCTTTATATAGATATGGAATTAGTACTACCCATGTATAATGCACATCCTTATTTTTCCCTCACAAATTTGGGCAAAAAAGTGCACATTATACACGGCAAAATACGGTATGTTTGTGACCACTGTCACTTAATGTGTCCAAGAAAATACCACAAAGCAGAGTGACAGCAAAGTACTTTGCCAAATGATTCTGTCCCTACGAAGAAAAAGAGTACTTTATGTGAGAGGGAAGGGGCTGGATGACAAATGCGTGTCACTAGACTCTGCTATGAGCTTGTTTGAACCACCCACTGATTCCATAGTTCTCTCCCCAGATATCTTAAATTTGTTATATTTTGCTTCCTTTGCCTCGATTCAGAACCAAGGTGTTACAAGTTCACGTTATCCAAATAAAACTTGTTAAGGTTGTGTACCAGATGCTTAAATACCAATATCGAATGCTTAACTACATCAATATAAACATACCATGGTTAGGCAATGCTGCCTGAACCGCCCCTCTCCATCAATGATGGATTCAGTTCGCCTACCTTTTCACGTTCTCCTTTCTCCTTTCTTCTCGACTTCTAAGACGCTTCCCCATTACTATTTTTCTCTCACTGCACAACTCACTCCTACCTCCTTCCCCTTCAATATTATCATTAATTCAGGAAAAATAATTATCAACACCCAATCCTGTTTCCAATCCTGTCTTTAGCGTTTTAACAGACTTAATGCAGCAATGAGGGTGAAGTAGAGCTGCCAACACTTAGCAAGATGGCAGGAGGTAAGAGTTAACTGTTGGCCGAATTCCCTGAGTGACGGAATGAGTCAATATTATTTAGCTTATTCTGTGCATAGTTCTGTGTTGAGTATTTTGAGGGAAATGAAAGAAAACAAGAAGGTGATTTCTACCTTCAGGAAAACTAATAGTCTCATAAGAGCCATAGAAGAGGCAGGCATAGTTACCTTAAGAATTGTTTCTTAACAGACAAATGTCAGGATAACTTAAAGTTTAGGAATCGGACTGTGCTGTGGAGTTGAAACCAACTGTGTATGCCCCTGGCAAATTACTTAACCTCTTGAAGCCTCCGTTATGACATAGAAATAATAGTAGTGCCTACCTTGTAGAGATGTGAGAATTAAATGACATAATGCTAGCAAAATTCATTGTCCTATAATGCTTCATAGAAATTAGAATGATAGTATTTATACTATTATTATAAATGCTATTCTAATTTCATAGAAATTACTCAATAAGTACTATTATTAGTAGTTAACCAATTTTCATGTTAACCCAAATGACTTGCAGATCTATGTATAGAGTCAGATATCATTGATATTAGCAGCCTATATTGACATTATGTTTGTTTAGCCAACCAAATACGTGATCTTCCTGTTCCGTGCTGGAAATTAACTACTGAATCTGGCTGCTGCTGACCGCAGCTGAACATTTTATCTTAGAATTAGTTCAGAATTTATTCTGAACGTATACTTTCATAAGGGACCCTAACATATTTAAAAGTAGAGCTCAGCATCAGTTACTCGGTCTTCATCATTCCTGTAGCCCTCCTTTGTTCCCACTCTGATATCTGATATATTCTCTCATGGGTCCTTTAAATCACGTGTCTGGGTGCCCACCTGAGAGGCTGTGTTCCTGTATCCGACTTGAACAATTGGCTCAGCCATGGACGTTCTTGGATGGGATGTGTGTTCTTGGATGATTGTACTTCCCTGGAGCGACAGAATTTGTAACTCCCTTTTATTTACTTATTTTTCTTCCTTCCTTTTTTGGGGGGTGAGAGCGAGGGGAATCTAGGTGATGTCTCCACATTTTTAAGCAAATGGAAGTTGTGAACCTGCCAAGTAAGCTTCAAATCTCTTTCCTTGAAAGGATGCGCTGCACCAAAGGGAAGGAAGGAATTAGTCAGAAACCACAAAGCAGTTAATGGCTGAATAAAATATTGCCTAGTGGGCAATCCCCTCCATTCCAGTTCAGTGGGGGATGTCCAGAGAGGAAAGCACACAGCAACTTTCTTGTATGACCACAACAAGCTAAAACCCAATGCTAGTGTGTGTGTGTGTGTGTGTGTGTGTGAGAGAGAGAGAGAGAGAGAGAGAGAGAGAGAGAGAGAGATTTTTATTTGCGTATTGTGTTGTCAGTTTATCTCCAGTGGGAAAGACACTGTGTAAAATCCTAGAATAACTAACAAAGGACCCCATATCTTTATACCAGGAACAAAAAGTCTAGATGAATATTTGCCACCTGTAACGACTGGTCTAAATATCCACCTGAATAAAGACAAAGGATTAGAAAAAAACTCCCCCGGTAGATGGGGGATTCTCACTCCCCTTAGTGCTTGTACTTTTCTACCCATGGAAGGAATCTGTTCACAGGAACCCGAGGGATTGTTGGAGCTCCCTCCTGTGAAGTCTTATCCCTCCCTCTAGGCAGAAGAGACTGCTTGAGTGAGGAAAGATGCAAGAAAGCACATGCCACAAGAATGCAAGTTTTCCTCCAGGCACATAGCTCGGTAAACCCCAAACAGCAGGCTTTGGAGCTTGTCTCCTGCTTCTGAGGGACACGGTGCTCACCCCCAGGCTCCACTCCTCCCACCCTGTTTCCAGGGTGTCCCTCAGGATGGCGTCCGCTCTGCTTTGGATTTGCTTGGCTCCACCAAGCACCGCACACTCCCTTGATTTTGACAACAAAGCCTCTGACTCCTTCCGTCGCTGTGTGTGTCTGTGTGCATGGCACACATGTGTGTGAACCAAGGAGGTATATTTACATTTCATTGAAGTAACTTTCATGATGTTGTCACCAAGCCATATTGTCTCCAGTTTTCAACTTTAAAATCTCTGTTATGGAAAGTGCACGTGATAAGGCCGCCCCCCTATTTTATGCTTTACTTATTCTTCAGTGGGCCAGAACAAGGGACCTCGGCTTCTTGACTTCCCCAACCACAAACCCCAGGCTCTCTGACAAGCAGCATTCAAGGAGGTTTCTTCTAGCAGTGAGGATCAAATTACTGCCATCAATATCTGACCTCTCGTTATGGTATCTCAAAGCTGTTGTAAAGAAATCTATTACAAGATTCTTACTCAGAGAGTCCTCCCTGGGTCACCTGTTGTGGGAGGGACTCAAGCAGGGCCAAAACCACAACCCAGGTTTGTGACTTTTTCAATCATGAGCAGCTTTTTGATGAATCTAGTGAGTGACTACACATGGCTGCTTTCAGGTGCACCCCTGGCTCATTAGATTACGAGTATGACTTTGTAAAGAGGAGAACTGTTCAGTGGGGGTCCACTTAGCAGGACTGAGCACCAGCCAGGGTAAGTACTAGCCAGATTAGACCCATATCCTAATTGCTATGATCCAGGCAAAGGTCAGCCCTGCTTTAATCATTGTAAGAGTAAGTGGGACCCAAAAAGTCAGCACAGAGGATGGCCGATCATGCCCAGAAATCAAGTGTCCATCAAGGTCCTTTACCGCACAGACTTTTCTTCTCTGTGTTCACCGAGGAGAAAGTTCTGCATCCCCGTGCCTCTTCCCACACCAGGGAGTCGGGCCTGAAGATTATCCTCATTGCTCACATTTATTAAACAATTCTATTCTCCAGATGAATTTTGTGGGAGAATGCCAAGAGCAAAGGAAATTTGAGGGCAGACTACTCTTAGGCAAAAAATCTCTAGTTAAAAAAAAAAAAATCTATGAAGATGTCTCCAATTTTTGTATCTTCAAAACGAGTGTTGCAAGGAATTAAGATCATTTTCTTTGCACAACGGAAGGCCTCGGGGCGGAAAGAGTAGAGCTGAATCATGATCTTCAAGACTACAAAATACCTTTATTCCCAAATAATGGTCTTTAAAAAAAAATAATGTGACTTGGAGCTGACCATTAAGGAGTTTGGGGGATTGGAGGATTATGAGGCATCTAATGTATTATGATAGGAAGGTGTAGATTTTATTTCTCTGTTCTTTAGAGAAAATCAGTGAATCTGTACCTGGACCTGAACGGGCTGGGCTAAGTGGGTTTGTGGGGCTCCTATCTGACCTGTGAATCTGTGATAGTTTCCACGTGCACCTTGATGGACAGTTCCCGTAGAGGGTGGTGGGTGCTATGGTAGCGTGTGCACATTAGAGGGACCTCAGCCAGTGTGAGGGTGCAGGGAAGACAGGGGGCCAGGGTGGCACATGGGAGCATTCGGTGAGAGGCAGGAGAGAACCGCAGATATGGAAGTAGGCGGACTGGAGGCATCTTTCTTGCTCAGGAAGCTTCTGGCCGCTCCTTGTATTCAGGGAAGAGAAGACGATGGAGAGAGAGGAGGCTGGAGGCTGGGCAGGTCTTGGTGTTGCAGACCTGGGGTGAGGGAGAAACACTGAAGCTTTAGAGGCGGTGGGAAACTCCTGCAGAGCAAACTCAAATGGACCTGGACCTGCTTATAACCCCCCACCCACCAGGGATTCGGGTCACTCTTTACCCACATGGTTAGAATATAGGAGCTGGGGAGTAGAGTGTAATGTTATCATACAACATACAGAAAACGTCCTGAAAAATTCTCTTAAGAGTCTCCTTTCCTGACGCTCACTCGTTCTGGTAGGGAGTGGGTCAAGGAGGGGATGAAACTTGCAATGTCACATTGTATGCCTCCAGCAGAAGAGTTTTAAGCAGAGACTAAGATTTACATTATGTAGACCACTCTGATGGCAGTGAAGAAGGGGGTGAAGAATGTTGTTGGAAGACATCAATAAGCAGTTAGAAAGACAGAGAGTACAGCTGCTGCGGGTGGGCTGTCCCAGGTAATGGCAGCAGGAAGGGTTCTTTATCCCATAGGCAAGGTCCATAGAGGGTAATACTCAGGCAGCCCTCCCTCCTTCTGTGTTGACCCAATACTGGAAGGCAGAAAGGAGAGCAGGGGAGATGGAAGCTCCTTTTATGAAGCATTGGATAGAGAAAGCATTTCTTTTCAAAAAACCCAAACGAAGTGTTTTTTTTCTTCTTTAGATTCTGAGGTCTGAGTAAACTCCTAAAAATGTTTAGCGTGTTCTCCCCAGCAGCTTTGGGCAAGAGTCAGAGGCGTGAAGGCACTGGCCACTAGAGGGGGCGCTACCTCCACACCTCACAGGTCTTGTGTGGGAGGACGTGGAGGTGGGGAGGATGCCCCCAGGGGAAGTACAAGGGCACACCTAGAGGATGGCCCTATCAAAGGCTTTCTGAACAAGGTGTCACCAACTTCAGACAGTGTATTTATTTATGGCCAGCCCTGGGAAGCGGAGGTGGGAGAGAAAGACAACAAACTTCAGATCTCTCTGCAAAACTTGCAAATGAAGGCAGTGTGCTTGTCAGAAATTTCCTAGAATCCCCAGAGTGTATGTTTTAGGCAGGAAAACCTGAAGAAGAACATGCGCTTGCTCTTTTAACGAGCCTTGCCAGAATATGTGCAAGTGAGCTCCGATGTGATGCAGAGCCAGCTCTGTGGGACAGCTCCCTGTGTCCCAGCAGGGAGTGCTTCCCCTACCTGGGCAGAACCTGGAAGCCGAGAGGAGGGGTCTGAGGGTCACGTCATGTCCTACCAGTGTAACTGAGTCTAAGACAGGGAAGCATGTGTTCAGAGATCTAGCTAATGCTGGTGAGAGGAGGGATGAAAGCAGGACAAGTCTAAGCCGGTGCTCCATTGTGGGGTGCGGTGGGCTCTGTGGGGCCAGAGGAGGCTGAGCTGGTGCATCAGGGCTCTGGATGGTGCCCACTACCTTGTCTCATTTCTTTTCCCGGCTGCCAGCAGCTTGATGGCCTCAAGTCACCAGGAAGCAAAGATATCGCTCTTATTCCTGGGACCATTTCTAAGTTAGATCTCAATTAGAAACTATTAAGAAGAAGAGACAAAATTGGGTCTCACTCGCACCGCAAATTACCCTGACTCCAAACTATCCTCACATTTGATTAGCGGAAATATGGGGGGCATAAACACGAGAGTCCCCATTACGCCTCTGCTCTGCAGCTCCCTGGTAATGCATGCCGCAGCCTGACTCCTGGGAAAGGGCTCGTTCTTCAGCAGGACTCCCTGCACAGAGCCACAGTGTTAAGGAGTTCGGTGGTCCTCGTGCTGCCATAGAGGCAGTGAGATTGCTTTTGTGTATCAGCAGGAAATAGCCCTTCTTGTTGACAGACCCGTCATGCCCGTGATAAATTGCATCTCTATGAAGGTGCTGCAGTTGTGGTTTTCATTTCTACCCAAAGGTTCATCTCTGGGTCTCCTGGCACTTTAGAAAATGAACTGCTATAATTCCACTCTGATCAAACAGCCTTCCACTGCCATTCCCTGGCTCACTAGGATATGGCTGCCGGCTTGTCTCTGAGAAGGCCAGCAAAGGCTAGCCTCCATGGCCCACCCCGAGAAGCAAGGGAGGAATTCCTGGCTGGCTGCTGGATGCTCTGGGAAGTTCAGGGTGGGAAAACCACAAGCCCCAGGGAGTGTGGGAGAAGGGCTGTGCTACCCACAGTCACAGAGGACTCCCAGGACGGGACCTAGAATTGGTCATGGATTTGCATTTCCTTGCTGAGCACCTAAACTTAATGCTATTTATTTTAGCTTTGGTGATTCCATATGTCTGATTTTGGGAGACGGTTTTCTCTGGCTCTCCCAGACTCACCAGATCACTGCCCCCCCCCCCGCCCCCTCCCCCCGCTCTGCAAGTAGAAAAATATGGTCCCTGTGATTGATAATCTATCACTTTTGCAAATTCAATTTTATAATCATGCATATGATTTTTTGGGTTAGCTATTGCTGTGTAAAAAGCTCCTCTAAAACATAATGAATTTAAAACAATAACGACTTAGTATAATTATTTGTGGGTCAGGAATTTGGGCAGGGCTTAGCTGTCGGGTACCACTTAGGGTCGGTCACTCCATGGCACTCAGACAGCAGCTGGCCTGGAGCAGCCAACGACTTCACTTGCATACCTGGTGCCTCCGTGGGGACATCTGAGGTCAGCTGGCTTGTCTACGTCAGCATGTATCTCAGGGCACCTCCACATGCTCTTTCTATCAATATAGTTGGACCATTCACATGGCAGCTCAGGTCTCAGAGACTAAAGCAGAAGTTTCCAGTCCTTGTAGTAGAGTCGCTTCCACCATAGTCTGTTGGTCGAAGTGGTCACAGGCCATGCAGATTCAAGGGGAGGGGAAATAGACACCGTAACTCAAGAGGAGGCATATCACACACTTTGCAGCCAACTTCAATCTGCCACTAGAGTCAATTTATTGATAGAAATAATTTATCTCTAGGGACGAGGGATATTTATCTTGTTTCAGGCACACTCCAAATAGAAACCTCTTTTCTCCAATCCTTCAGAACTGTGGGGCCAATACATTAGGAAGTACTTTTGAGCCATTCGAGGAGGTTTTTGTTATCTAGTCATCAGGGTATAAACAAAACAAAACAAAACAACACTGTTCTTAACGTGCATCAGAAATGAGAGTAATACTCCCGTCCTGTTCCCTTATCTGGGTTATTTAGACAATCTTACCTCAGTTATTCCTATCAAGTCATGAATTGGGTTTGATAATGATAAATGGTATTTGCTTCACATACCCTGTGTAGGATTCCCGTTTGGACCATTCCGTATACCCTGGCCATGGATCCATAAGGGCGCTTTTCAAAGGATGGATGCTCTGTTGTTCCTTTCAGTCACTCAGCAGATGTTGACCACACGTGCACTGTGTGATGGTTATGGCCTGTGGTTGTCCTGATACAGCTGACTGTGACATTCTGCACACTTGTCCTGATCTCTCTCAGCGCTTCAACCTTTGGGTCCCTGGAGGTGGGCCTAGAAACTCAGCACACGGAGGGAACATGCTGTGGCAAATCCCGAGACTTTAGGAACTGCTCTGTAAAAATGTGAATCTCAACAGCTGAGCTATCCTGGCAGATGGTCGGAGGAGAGTCTGTCTCCTAATTCAAGCACCAGAAAGTACCATCTCTAGACCAGATGCACCTAGAGAACGTTTCTGACAGGTGTACCTGGTTTGCCACGGGAATATCAAAGACCCTCTTTGCAGGCGAGGGAGTGCCTCCCTGCAGGCGTTTGGGCTGCTTTCAAGCTGTCAGGTGACATGGCCCACGGGTGTCCTTGGCAGTTCCACTCTAAATACTTGTAAAGTTCTCTGACAAGGCTAAAAACTCCCCATCCAACCCAAGATTCTTGCACATTATTTAAATAGGATGCAAATCATGGTCTGCTCTGAGCCCTGGCAGCTTTCCGTTTTTATATTTTCAGAATGTAAGGCCCGCCATCAGTTCATTTGAAGTTCAGTCCAAGATGTGCCTGTCCCTGACATTTGTTCATTCTTTATGCAGGTAACATTTTGGAGAATTTAAAAAGAAGTCATCTTTGTACTCCATTCCCTACCACCCTCCAAAACAATTTTACGAAATATTTCAGACATTTGTTGCATGCATAATAGCTGGAACATGACTAACTTATTTCCTACTGTCTGAATTTTCAAGTTGGATTTTCTAATCCCTCTCTTTGGCAATCCATCGTCTATTTCTTTTCTGATACTTCAGTGGTAGCAACTGCCTATTTGACCTGAGGGATTAGGCTCCTAAGAGCGTAAAGAGATTCCATCAGATGGTTGAGACTGGTTGTCGCTGGGGTGAATAGCGGGAGGTCAGGCCTAGCGGATGACAAAGGAGAGTGTGCGTGCAGATGGGAGAAGGCTCCGTTCATTTCCTCCTTCCAGGGAAGTAACTCTGGGTGAACCCTTTCACTCACAAGCGGAGCACGTAGCTGAGAGCTGACAGAAGCCCCACCTTCTTTTCACCTGGGATCTGTGGGGAGGGGAGGCCTGCTTGGAAGACAAAATCACAGGACAGGAACCAGAAAGAGATGAACCTAAGGTGGTGCTGCGTGGGTGGTATGCTTTCTACACAGGCTGCAGGTACCTCCCAAATCAGCCCAACTCTGTGTGTGTGTGTGTGTGTGTGTGTGTGTGTGTATCTGTGTATGTATGTGTATATAGAAAGAGCATGTATACATACATGCATACATATATGCTCTTTCCATATACACACATATGTACATGCATACACACATATATATACACATATGTATGTGTATATATATGTGTGTATGTATGTACACACACACACTCTACACATACATACACACACAATTACACACTTTCTATACATGGCTAGTTCAGAGAGAAAGAAAGGAGAAGAGGATAAGGGGAATAAAGGAAGAAGAGGGAAAGGAAAGAAAAAGAAGGAAAGGGAAAGAAGGGTATACAATATGTGGTAATTGTCCCTCTAATGCTTCAAAGTCTCTTTATTATTTTTTCCTGGACACATGTCTGTCCCACTAGAAACTATATTTCTCTGTAGTTTCCTGGCAGTGTGGCAGGGCCTTGTGACTAAGTTCTCCCCAGCGAATCGTGAGTGGAATTAATGTGTGCAATTTCTGCTTGGCCTGCTTCAATTGAAACTGCTGCCCCTGGACTCTCTTCTCCCTGCCTGCATTCTGGAATGCTGAGCGGCTCAGTTTTGTCCACGCAGAGCTACAACAGGGAAGGAACCTGAGTCCTTGAGTGAGCTTGTGGAGCAGGAGAGCTGCCTTGCTGGCTGAGGCTGCTGCCTGCCAGGCTGCTACATGAGCGAGAAAGAAACTATCATATTTCAGTTCAATGTATTTTCGTAGCTCTCTGTTGTAGCACATAGAGCTATCTGTAAAGAAGGAAAGAGTGAGAAAAACTGAACTATGGAAAGAATGACACTAAAAACACATGATTGATGAGCCTTCATTGATGGAAGGGGTTAGTTTCTGGGAGGATCCTAGGGAAATTGTATTAGGTTGGTGCAAAAGTAATTGTGGTTTTTGCAATTATTTTTAACCTTTAAAACCACAATTACTTTTGCATCAACCTAATAATATTTCCACAAAACTTCTCTCAGGCCTTCCTGGCAATCATGCCATCTCCTGTGGTGTTTTTAAGCAAAATGACTACAAGGGCTTCAATGTTTACCCGAAGGTCTCAAAAGGCTCAGGGTTACCAAGTTAGAGACCTAGATGTTGGTACGAGTAACAGTTTAATTAATGAATTGGAACGATTCTCCAGTGGAATAGGGGGCTTACAAGGCAATGGACGTGCATTTCTGAGTGTGATCAAGAGAGGCTGAATGCCCACCTCTCATGGATGTTGGAAAGGGGGTTCCTGTGCCAACTGGGCATTTGACTAGATAACTTCTAAGGTCTCATCCAACACTGATCTTCTCTGGAAAACATTTAAGTCAGAAAAGCTGAGTAGATTTTTACGTACTATGTGCATTATTTTCCTTTCACTTCACTAGTCACTTGGACAGTGGATTTTAAACACTTTTTGGCTCTTCTATCTGCTCTTTGAAAATCCCCAATAACTGGCTTCAGCTTTCTCCCTGAGTAAGTCATAAGCTCACCATGAATTGTCTTTTTCCTATGTGCTATACAGTAAAATACTAGTTTCACGGCTTTGTATTCAGTGAAAACCTCAGGTATGCCTCCTGACAGGTCAAGGCTAGCTGCCTTGCCTATGCAGTATGCTTTTAGACTTGTTGGGAGGTCCCCATTCATGAAAATATATCTCTTACTGACATAATCACAGATGCCTGAAATTCAGTTAATAGTGTTCATTCCTTTGCATTACCCGTAGTCCTCCTTTCTGAGCAGTTCTTTCTAAAAATGCAATCATCCATTGACAGGTAACAAATTAATGTATATGTATCCTGTTTCCCCGAAAATAAGACCTAGCCGGACAATCAGCTCTAATGTGTCTTTTGGACCAAAAATTAATATAAGACCTGGTCTTATAGTAAAATGAAGCACAGGGAAAAGGGGAATGTTTACAGAGGAAGTTGGCACTACAAAAAAAAAAATAAAAAATACTTTATTGATGGCTGCCGGTCACACAGCCTTCTTTGTGGCTGCTGCTAATATACAAGAGAAACACAAGGTGGCCCCTCTGTGGTCTTTATTCTCCTCATTCTGTGTCTTCCAAGTACATTCATATTCCAGACCACTACATGATAGAGAGCTGCCAGTAACATCCAGCCAAGAGAACCAGCTGGCTACTTAGCTCGGCCAGACCTCCCTCTTCTTGCCTAGAGCAGCCCTGGGCCCTGGCTCTGAGATCCTACAAATAATCTTGTACCTCTCGGTGTTCAACCAGTTGGCCAGGCCAGCACTCTTGGTTCCTTTCATGCACAGGTCATCTGAGGAGAAAAGGGATGCAGGACAGGTAGCTTTTATTGGTGGAAGGGAAGGGTTAGGCTAGAAAGTACAGACGTGGCTGGAGAGCCTGAATAACTTGCAGTGAGAGAAGGTCACCAGACAGTTGGCAGAGGATCAAAAGGGAGGCTGCGTGGAGAAACAACAAACCTCTGTACTTTACTGTTTTGCCATGTGCCTCAATGCAGGTAACAGGATTCAAAGTAAGGAAATGTTTATGTATTTTTATGGTGCTTCTGACTTTCTGCCGCGATATTTCTGAGTCTCCAAAGCTTGAGGGTCCCTGATGGTAGACGAGAATTTGGTTTTATTCTTCACCTCCAAAGATAATATGAAACTTTGGTTTTGTATTAGACTGTCAGCTCCCTTGAGGAGAGAAAGAGGCAAGATGTAAATTCCTAAGAAAGGGCAATACCATTTGCCTAGAGAAGAGGGGAGTGAGGAAAAGATGAGGAGTTAGAATAGAAGCCTGTATCCAAAGGGTGGGGGTGGAAATGAGGCTGAAGGCTTCTCAGTATCTGTCCAACTCAATGGACAGGACCATCCTGTAATAGTGTGCCTTAAGGATTATCTACGAGCCTTCTATTGAAGAGGTGGATTAATGCTTGGATTCTCATAAACTTGATCTGAAACTTGGCTCATTAAGGTGGGCCCATGACTGGGAAGATTACTGTAGTTGAGAAGCCTGTGAGCACATTCTGCCTTGAATTTTTATGTACATACTTAAACTTCTTATCATCCATGTGACTCTGAACTCCTGGAGGGAGAAGTGGAAGTACACATTTACTTATATTGTCCTCGCGGATTGGTTCAATGAATATCTTGAACATGGTTGGTGCTTATGGCATCGTGAGCTCCCCTTACCAGACACTTGCTCTTAGCTTCCACATTTCCCAGCATCCTTGCTATTAGTGGTGCCATGTGACTAACCCAAATAGTGAGCCGAGGAGCAGAGGTGACATGTGTCACTTTTGGGTTGAAGCATAGGAGAGGCAGTGTGTGACCCTCAGCTGGCTCTTCCCCTGCACCCAAGAAGCCCATGTGCTCTAGATCGTGAAGCTATAAGATGGTGGAATCTTTCTCATGTGGTGTGGAGTATTCCTGCAGCTGCCACTAACCCAGATGTTGCCTAAATGCCAAATAAACTTTTGTTGTTTTAAACTATTGAGATTTTCGAGGAATGTTACTGCAGCATAACCTAACTGATCCTGACTGATCGAGTGTGCAGTCTGTTATTTATGAATGAATGAATGAATGAATGAAATGGTTAAGTTGAATGACAACTTAACCATTGATGGACTATTGATGGGATTTCCTATTTGGATTAACTTCTTCACTGCCCACAGCTTTAAAAAGTATTTTTCCTGTGAAGGTCTTAATCCTTGGAGTCTGCCTATTGGCAGTTAACACCATTCTGTCTTTCCTAACTGTACTATCAAGTCTTTGAGGAAAAGGGCTACATGTTGGACACAATAAATCACATCAAACTATACTGAGCATCTGCCATGATTCAGACACTGTGCTAGAGCTGGGCATACAAAACTGGGTAAACCATGCCCTTGGAGGGCTCTTGTTCTAGTAGGGTAGAGAAACAGCCACTTGCATTGTAATAAGCGTTATGATGGACGTCAACACCGGACAGTTGCTACTGCCAACAGCAGAGAGGAGGAATACCTCATTCAGGGAGTTCCACGCCAAGGGAATTGTATATGACGAGATAAGAGATAAGAGAGAGAGGGCATGTTCAAGACACTGAAAATGGTTTGATAAAATTAGGAGAGGGGTGGTAAGATGATTCCAGAAGATAAGCAGAGGCCAGATCCTGAAGGCTTGTTGTGCCTTCCTACGGAGTTTGACCTGCATTGGGTAGGTAAGGGTGTAAGGTATGTTGAGGACATGATGTCCCCGCTAGGCTGAGACTTGTGCTAGAAAACCATTTGACATCCTTGAGTAGGTGATAGAGAGCTAGTGAAATGTTTGAATCCTGCCATCGACATGAGGAGCTCACACGGATGGTGGTGTGGAGAATGGATTGAGGGGGAGAGGACAGAGGCAGCTGCCAGTCAGCAGGCTGTTGTGTGGCCCAGGCAAGTGAGGAGGGACTGCTCCCTGAACCAGCCCTGGGGGGGGGGGGGGGGGCGCGGTGCACAGCAACGCAGCAGGGGGCTGTTGGGAGCTCTGCTGTCCCCAGCAGAGCAATCATTTTGGAGCTTACCTTCCCTGACAGCCACACGACTGAGCATGCTCAGGATCAGTACTGCATCAGCTTCTGGCTCCCGGTTCTCAAACCCTGCAGAGCTCCTCGGTATTTCTGTAACGAGGTTGGCTGAAGTCTTAGTGGGGCCTTCCTGACCCCAAGACCTCTATGCTGCTGTTTCATACCAGACACTTGAAGAAACTCTTAATGTATTCTGGCATTTTCTAAATTCTTTTTTTCTCTGCTTCTCTCCTCCATGCTCAGGATGAAACATACAGCCATCTTTATATATAGAAGACAAGTTGTATTACTGATGTAGTGAATTCTTTTGGCACATGTTTTACAAAGGTTGTTAAACCTATGCTCACTGAGAAAATAAGTCTGTAGTATTTTTCTGTTTTTTTTTTTTGGTATCAGAGTAAAAGTGACTTCTTATAACAAATTGGATAGCCTTCTATCTTTTCTGCATAGTGAATATAAAAATAAATTCCAAATGGATTAAATAATTAAATCATTGCATTCCTCAGATAAACCCACTGAACTGGATTCTGCTTTTAACCAACTGCATGCCCTAATTAGAGTCCTGAGAGAACCAGAGGATTCTCTCATGGAACCAATACATTTTGGTGTGTGTGTGTGTGTGTGTGTGTGTGTGTGTGTGTGTTTAGAAGGGGCGTAGAAAGGAAGGTATCAGAGGCATGAGATAATGTCCCAGACTTGTGCAGAGCTTCAGTGGGTATTTCAGGGGTAGGAAATAACATTAGAGGTGATAAAACCAAACCAAACCTCTCTGCATATATGTGCACACGTGTTTCTGTCCAGTGTGGCTCCGGGATGCTAAAGGTTCATGTTCTCTGCTTCACAAATTTGCCTGTGGGAGAGAACTCCAGGGGAGTACCTAATGGAGAGAAGATTCCGTTCATCTCATCCCTCTGATTAGCCCTGGGCTGGGCCTAAAAAGGATCTGAGACACTTTCCTAATGACAGCAAACGTAACTGGTTCCAGAGTTCTGTTTGGCAAGTTCCCTCCTTTTTTTTCAGCATCGAACGCTGGCAGCCAGGCCCTGTTCTTCAGCACTGTCATGGGGAGACACAGATCAAGCCCTTTGGAGAGGGAGGGCTCGGGGCCAAGGCATTTACACCCCCCAGAGCTCCCTTCTGTCACCCCTCCTGTTTTGCACAGCAACACCACCACTCACTGCCTGCTGCCCTTGGGCAGGGCCTCCTGAATTTGACATAGGGGGGCTCCACTCGTTGGTTTTCATGAAGGCTTGAGGATGGCAGCCTGTGGTGTCAGGGAGATGCTGATGCTACAAGGTTGGAGAGATGCAGGAGGTGGAGCATTATTTTCAGTCTCTACCAGAAGTCCAGTCAGCAGGTCTGTAACTTGGCCAACAGCCGCCGTGAGCAGGAACCAACAGAGAGGAGGAAGGTGGATTGGGGGGACTGAGGGGGAAGCTTGCAAAGAACCACCACTGACACCAGTGAGCCGTTCACACTTTACAGAGCACTTCCACATTTGCCATCTAATCGTGCCTCCATAGCAACCCTGGGAGGCAGGCAAGTGAGGTAGGCATGATTAATCTCATTTACAGATGATGAAACAGAGAAACCTCAGCTAAATAAGAGGTAGAGCTGGGATTGAACTCTGATCTTCTGACTCAAATTTTCATGCTCCATTATGAAAGCTCTGCAGTCATTTCTGTGCCCTGCGGTTTAGATTCTTTCCTGTGCAACCTCCGGCTCCCCCCATATTTACATTCCCCTGACCCCTCTGGGTCCAGGGCTCTCATTCCCTCTCCCCACCTGCCCCGTCCCTAAATGCTCGTTCCCAGGACCCATCAGAAACTCATTCATATTGAGCTGTGGTTGGTTTGGCACTGCTCTCCTGTTCAGGAGGATTTACGTTCTAACTAGCAGAGAAAACTAAGTGAAAAGGATGAAACACGAATGAAGGACGTCACGATTTAGAAAGGCTTTCCGGTTCCTCCTAGATCATCCTCACGGGAATTGCTCCCCCGCCTAAGGCTGACCCAGAGGCTGGGTATAGGACACAGTGAGCAGCTACTCTCCATCCCCATCGGAGATTAGACAAGAGGAAGGGACAAAAAACTTGGACAGGAAAATATGGTCCCACTGCTGCACAGACTGGTCAGGATCTTAGGAGGAGCTGTAGATTCCTCCATGAGCGCTTCTGGAACCTTCAGCAGGGGCCTGCATCCCAGGAGAGCAGCATGGTCCACTCCGCTCTCGGCCCCATCTCCTTACCTCAAAAGCCAGGATCCAGAGAGAGCCACGCCGGGCTGGCAGGAGTGGCTCGTCCCTACCGCTGAGCTCAGCTCTGCCTCGGGCGCCCACCTTCCCCTCCAGCTCAAGCCCTTCGTGCACCACCCTGCCCAGCATTTCCTGCCCACGGATCTCCAGCCTCGGAGATTGGAGAGGGTGTGCCACAGGCATTCCAGGGGCACTTCCCTATGCTGGGTAACCACAGTGACCTGTGTCTCTGCAAGCTGTCCCTTCGGTTTTCACACCATATTTTAAAATGTGCTAACTTCAGCACCTCATCTAAAGGTACTGAATGTGAACTGGAAGGACAAATTCTGACAGACTGCGCTGAGCGGTCACTCCGTGGGTGACAGGCTGAGTCTGGTTCCTGCCAGGCTGTGGGTTGTCCTGCCTGGACGATGTCCTGTTCTGCAGAAGAAGGGGAGGGGGCAGCCAGATACCAAATATATTGTGGGCAGCAACTTGCACATGCCTCAGTGTTTTCCAAATGCAGGGCTCTGTGGAGGGCATGTGTTTTATGACATGAAGCTATTTATTCTACGCTTGTGTTATGGGTCAGTAATTTCCTGCTCCTAAATAACCAAGTGGGCTTGACCCAGGTACCCAGGACTGAAGCCAGAAAAGAGTAAACAAGACCTTGATGGGCGACCAGCAAAGGGTTCGGGAGAGATGCTAAAGGGCCTCTAGGGCCACCCCAACTGTAGTTTTTCTTCTTCTCAAACCTTCACCCATTTCATTATTCTACTCCTCACTTCTAGATCTAATCCTTCAAAAGAGTCAACTGCTAACCAGCTTGAACCATACTTTTATTCTTCCGTTATCCCAGTGCCACATCTGCACTGTAGCTGAACTGACAGCTCCTGGTTTCGATATCATCACGATGGCTTTTCCTGTTTATTACAAGGAATTCTACCATTTGGGTGAAAGTAGCTTTAAGAAAAGGGTTCAAATAAAAGTAATGGGCATTCTACGGCGCTTTTGAGTCTGCCAAGCCCTGCTGAGTGTTTTATCTTAGAGGTAGAGGCCGGACACGGTTTTCGTTATTTCAGCTGGTAGCTGAGGAAACGGAGGCTCAGTGATGCTGAGGTTGCTGCCCTAACCACACAGCCGGGAGCCCAGCTGCCCTGCTAACACGGTGCAGGGTAGGCGGGGGGCCTCCAGATCGGGGTCTGGAGAAGAGCACTGAGTGATGGAGGCTGAGAAGACGAGGGGGCAGGGCAGAAGGGAGCAGTGCAGGGGCTGTTTTTCCTGGGGTTGGTTTAGGTCTTTTGACATTAGTGCCGTGTCTAGTGTAAGAGTTCTGTGGTTTGTTTGCTTACTCACCATAAAAGGATCATACAAGGTGGAGATAGAAAAGCCCAGGGTCACATCAGGAAGCCTGGGTTCGGTGTGGGCTCTGCCCAAAGCCTGCAGTGGGACCTTGGGTAAGTTAACAGAGGGACCCTCATTACCTCAGCTGGGGTGAGGTCTCTGAGCCCCAGGCTCTCTGATGGCCATGCAGCTCCATGCTCCTGGTTGACAGAACAGGTTTTGGGGGCAGGCATCAGCCCGTAACCTCTAAAGGGCCAGAGGAAAGCAGCCACTGGACCTCCTGGGTTGCTTTGATACACAAGCCCTGGAAGAGAGGAGACAACCGGAGAGCTAGAAATAGCACCGTGGGTCTCGAGGGATCAGCAGGGACTCCTCCGCAGGATCTCTAAATCGAGCAGCTGTGGGAAGGGCAGCCTCAGGCCCTGCGGCAGGACGAGGGCCGCCAGGACTGAAGGTTGGGAAGGCCCTGATTCGCAGATCGGGAGGGTCCTAATCCCTGGCATTTGTCTACTGCCTTCTTGTCACCTTTTCTCCTTTGATCTTCACATGCCAGCACTGAGGGGAAGAGGCTGGTGGCTTTCTCTAGTCCCCTTATGAAGTGACTGCAAGGAAATCATCATGGACAGGAGAAGAGGGTGATGGTGACCCACCGACATGGCCAGAATGTCTCACCTCCTCTCCCTCACTCACCCACACAAACATGCACACATTGAGAGAGACTGAAAAAAGGTCAAGAGAGAACGCACTCTCGTTCCTCCTGGATATCAGGTGTTCCCAGGTGGGGTATCTGTGTGAGCACTCAGGCTAATGCACGCCTTTATCTCTTACAACCTGGTTGAGAAAGAAAAGTAGACACATCTGAGACTCAGTAACAATTGCAAGTAGAGATCGACCAACACTTCTGCTTGCCAGCCCTGAACGCTAGGGACACCCCAAATGTGGTTTAGTTCTGTTCAGGACTTCTCAGGAGTTTGCCATGGGATCATGGAGGACAAACCGCCTCCCAGCCTTTCTTTGTATTCATTCTGCCTCCTCATCAGAGCTGTCCTGCCCTGCTTTCCAGTACTGCTCACTCCATATCCTGCAGTAGCCTGGCTTCTTTGCTCAGCATGGCCCCCACTGTCCGCTTTCCTCTCCTCTGGACAATCCCATCCTTGGATAATACAGAGTTTAGATGGAGAACTTGCTTATCCCCCAAATGTGTTTGCTATTCCTCTGGAGAGGAGTAATGAGAGAAGAACCTGATTAAGGAGAGAGTCAGCTTGGTCAGCCTGTAAGGGATGATAAGACATGTCCGGAATTAAGATGAAGAAAATTATACTTACGGTAAGCCCTTTCAGGGAGAGTACTGTGTATTGCAAATAATACATTTCTAAGCATTCTGGGTAAGAGTTAGGACCCCAAGGCGATGTGTTCTAGGAGCAGTCACTTTCTAAGGAGGGTTAGTCTAGATCCCAGTATTCACATTAACCTTTCTCATCTCATCTTCTTGCTTATCTTCGCTACCTCTGTCAACAAGAAGCCAAGGCATATAACCAAAATCGCAGGGCAAACTGTGCCTTTGCTCATCAGGGGTGTCCTGCCAGACACCAGCGTAATGATTTTTTGACAATAAGTACTAACCAACCCAAGCAGCAAGCAATGGATCAGACCTGCTGGCAGATTCTCCCCTGTCTTGCAAGGCTCTGGTCTTGCTGACTGGGTAGCAAATTTGGGGCTGGAAGAGGATAGCTTAGGGCCCTGGGAGAGGGGCAGGCCTTCCATCAGGGGTCTTCTTTCTCTGCCCTCATCCCTCACTGCTCTGGGTGAAGGCTGAACAAGTGAAAAAGAGCAGTGTGAAGGGCACCAAGTTATCACCCTACCTAGGGAACTGGCCCACCATCTCCACATGGCCTTAGGTGGAATGGTGGTTGTGAAGAATAAGCCCAGCTTGTCAAGGAGACTGGATTGCGGGAGTCTTCAGAGATTTCACGGAAGTCGCAGAGTAGTGCAAACCAGCTTCTGAGTCACGGGTCTCCAGTGTAGATCCCGAGCCCCATAGAGAACAGTTCTTTCTCAGTTAAAGTATCATAAAATTTCTTTGTCTCCAGGTGCTTTCCAGCCAGGAAGGGATTACAGAAGAAGTTATGCAGCCAAAAAACTCAGAGCCCCACGATTGGGGCCCCTGTCCTCTATCAGAAGCCAGACACCTGGTTGGGCTGTCTATTTCTGGAACTATATATGTAGATAAATGTGCCAACCCAGGTGTTAACTCTGATGGCAAGAGCTCAGAGTTGAAGAAACATGAATGTTAGTCTCCTGAATAGGGGTGAGGAGTTTCTATATTTTACATCCCTCTTGAGTAACGTCAACCCAGTAACGTCAACCTAGAAATGCTTCTTAGAACAGTGGGCCTTCAGTTCCAATTTTAAGGATGAGCAGGACTATACAGAGGCCATGAGCACTGGTTTGAAAAATGGATGTGGCAAGATGGGGGTAGGATCCAGTGAAGTGGGGTGTGAAGGGCAAGCTTAATGATAGGAAAACAGACAGGAGATAGCAGAGAGGGATGATTTAGGATCATGTGGGGAGGGTTGTGCTCTCAGGCTGCCGGCCCAGGGTAGACCCTGTGAGGCTGAGGGTATGTTCTGTGATAAGAGAAGGTACAGCAAAGAGCCCCTCTTTAAAAGTGGGGCCCTGAGAAAATGTCTGAGACTTTTGCTCTATGTGGCCAAGTAGAAGGTGAGATGGTCGTAAAGTCCACCGTTCTCCTGCAGGCTGATCCTGTGGTCTTTCTTGGGGTGTCCAATTGGCTTCCTTTTGTTCCCACCTCACTGAGGTAGAGACAACATTTCCCACTTGAAAGTTTTTCCTAGACCTGAGGCCATGTTTACCTCAGTCCTTGTTCTCTTCTTCTAGTGAATCTAAGCAGAAATCTAAAGGCGTCCTTGTCCAGAATTGGGTTTCTCCAACCCTCACCACCACCCTCTAGTTCTTCCCACATGGGTGGGGTTGACCAGCTGGCTTCATGTAAGCAGTGACTGCTGCTCATCGGCAAGGACCTCCTGTTGGCTATCCCAGCACCTGACAGCTGGGCAGAGCTGAGCGGCACAGTCAGTTCCTCCTCCCACAGATGGCCTCCTGGAGAGACCCCATCTTGCCATTCTGGGCCCCCAGCCTGCTCATTGCACCCCTTGAGGCTCCGTATTAGGCCCTTGTTAGAACATTTGGGTTTTTACCTTGGAATAAGCTCAACAGTATGTTGTGAGTTTGACTATTAGCAGAGTTCTCCTTTGTATGTTAATTATCTTCCCCAGACCTCTAAGCACATTGCAAGGATGCTTCTAACGTACCTTCTGAAAGTGCATCTCTGCAATGGGAGAGGGCAGTTCCTCCTGGTCAGAAGTGGGACCCGGCACCTGAGAACCTGACCTGCCTTGCTGATACCACAGAATGTGTCAGCTGTGAGTCAGGGCCATGAGTTCCAACTCTCTGCCTTGGATTCCATCTATGGAACTCAGATCTCCACTGAGAAAGAAGTAGAACCAAGCTGAGAATAATCTCTAGCTTCTGGAGACTTCACAGAGCTGCAAATCCGCAGGCTAACATCCGGGTGGTTGAGCTCAGCCAGCAGATTCTTAAGCATAAAATCCACAGTTTTCCTATCTGCATCAGAGCAAACAAATCTCTCATTTCTTTTTATGGAAGTGAGAGAGTGAAGTGTCCCGATAGCCTGGCAAGAGAGGTAGAGAGCTTGCTTCCCAATGTTTATTTTATCCTTTCTCAGTCTTCTTGCTTATCCTCCCATCCCCTGTCAACAAAAGCCAAGGTATATAACCCAAATCTCAGTGTAAACTGTACCTTTGCTCGTCAAGGGTGTCCTGCCAGATACCAGCCTAATGATTTTTGGACAATTAGTACCAACCAACCCAAGCAGTGAAGGATGGACCAGACCTGTTGGCAGACTCTGTTCCTGTATTGCTCACTGTCTCTATTGATCAAGGAGCATTGTCCCAACCTCAGGAGTATGGCTTTGCCAACTGCCCAGCATGAACAATCTGAGCTCCACCCTCCCTTTTGCTCCTTGTACCTCTCGACAACCACTGGCCTTGTCAGTCATGCTGAGCAGAGCCTCAAGAGTTGCCAAATGGACTTGGCCCTGGGCCACCAATGCTTCCTGATGCAGAGATGAGATTCTCCAAAGCACTGAACTCAGGAGAGAATGGTCTCCATTCATAGTTTTAGCATACCCCAAAATGGGTTTACTGAATTATATTATCACAAGATATTTACAAAGAATTCAAATAACACCAGGTACCTACCTGTGAATGACTCGTTTGGTTACATAGGTTAACCCAACCTCGTAGGGTTGCTCAGGCAAATTTGTAAATGTTGATGAATAAGTACCATTATCACTGGTGGGTTCTGAAGATGGGCTGGTGACTTCTGAGCAAGCCATAGCGAGTTACCAGTCTTGTGATGGGCTAAGATAGTTGTACAAAACTGGCGTTTCTCCATGTCTTTCATGTGGGGGAGGGATGGACGGCAAGAGAGGCCTAGCTAAATAAGTTTATGGATTCACAATCCGTCCGATAATGCCTCTAGCTTTAGATTTTGATCTGTCAGTGCACTCGTTGTTGGAGGAGATAATCCTTTGGATCTTTGGGTGAACACATTCCTGCTGAGTGTAGCTAGTGAAGGCTGTAGAGCTTGAACAATAGCTGCAAGGAGTAGAGAGAAACAGGGCTTCTCATTTTATGGGCTTCTCTTTCTCCTTCTTAATTTCAGTGATCGCTAGTAAACTCAGTTAAGAGGATGGGAATCAAATATATCTCAATGATAAAAAAAAAGAACAAACTACTGATACTTTGCAACAACATGGATTAATCTGAAAAACATATTAAGGGAAAGGAACCAAACACAAAAAGTTCAGGTGATTTATGTAAAATTTAAGAACAGATAAAACTACTCTATGGTGACAGAAATCAGGACAGTGGTTGTCTTTGGGGCAGCAGGGATTGTCCGGAAGGTAGAAACAGGGAACTCTGTGGAGTGATGGAAATACTCTTTAGTTTGGTCTGGGTGGTTTGGCACATGAGTGCATTGAGCTGTATACACTAACATTTGTACATTTTAAGGTATGTTGACTATACTTGAATAAAGTACTGTTAGCATTGAAACAAAAAAAGAGGATGGGATCAGGAAATACAAGAGAAGCTCCCTTAGCCAGTCTTCACTTTCAGGAGTCACCGGCTGCCCTGTGTTGTGGTTTCTTTCTAATGCAGGCTGACCGCTGCCGTGTCCGCCACACACTGGGCTGGGAGAGCGGGCTCCTTCCTCACCCACCTGCGCACTTCTGCTGCCTCCAGGTGGGTGGTGGGTCTACCAAGTCAGTTGCATTTGCTGTCACACTGGCTTGTGCAATTGTACTTGTTTTTGCAGTTAATTAATGTAAAAATGTAATACGGTACTACTTAAATAAAATATAACTAGAATCAAAGTTTTTATGAAAACTAAGTTGAATACTCTGGAATGTGTCCATAGAGGTGACTAACTAAAAATAATTGATGTCAGTTAGATGTGGATGAGACAAATACCAAAGATCAAAACAAAAGTTACAAACATCTCAGTTTCTGGACTCAGATTCTTTACACGTATAAGCTCTCATTCTACTTTGAAGAAATTGAAATTGCAAATGGTCATGGATGCATTAACTGTGTGATTTATGCCCAAAAGGAGAAAGATTAGAACAGTCATGATCAGATCTAGAGCGCCAGGCCTGGGCCCTACATGGAAAGTTTTACAATAAACACACATGTATGTTTTGAGGTAAAATAAAAGGTTTATCATATGTGTGTTGTGTTTTGATTGCCCATTTGAGCCAACTGTTTTGATTAACTGACCAACTACCTGGCCATGGAGCAGGAAAAAGGAGGGCTCTGTGCTAAGAAGTGGGGATTTAAGAAAGCAAATGTACAGCTTTCCTAAAAGCAAGGTGCTCTTAGGTTCTCTGTGCCTTCCGAGAACAAACCTATGCGTCACTCTGGTGAATTCACCTGTGTGACCAAGATGGCCCTGTAACACTTCATACAATCTTATATCTACTTAGTGTTTAAGCAGGATGCACGCACAGGGAGCGTGTGTTTGTACGGCGTTTACATGTTGTTGCATCTGATGCCCTGTCTTGCCTGCTTCCCCACGAGTCCTGTGTGAAGGGCACAGCAGGGGACAGGATCAAGTGGAGCTGTATGGCCTCCATTCCGTTCTTACCAGTGAGCAGCCTGCTTATTAGCTGGGAGGGGGATATGCCATCAATACAGATGTGTTATTTTGAAAAAGACATTTATTTCCACTATACTGTTAGTGCTAATAGTCGCCCCCCAGGTTTCTCAGTCTTATAGTTAAAGCCAGTTTAGCCTAACCAAGAACCATTCTTCACGTATTCATTATTCAGAGTCCAGGTTAACATTTCCCTGACAGCTAAAATTCTTTGTTTGGACCAAGGGGGATTAATCTCTACTAAGTATTAATAAGGGGAATTCTGTTTTCATTTCACAAGTTTGTGTGAACTGCAAAGGCTATGGTATTTCTTTCCACCCAGAATGACAAGCCTCTAAGAGATGTTTAAACTCATTTTAGTTTCCCTTGGAACAGACCCGTACTCTACACAGGACAAATAGGTTTGCTGCAAGTACTTCCCAGCAGTCGCCTCGTTTCTTACTTTACCAACCATGTTGTATTAACCATGTCCTTTGTTTTCTGTATTCTGATGCTTTGACACCTGGCTCCTTGCTGACACTGAAGAGACTGCCCCTCTCAGGGCCAGTCAGTTCCTAGAGGTAGTCAGCGACTGGCCTGTGGGCTTCACATACAAACAAGCCCATCCAACCACCTCCTTTATCGGGCGCTTCCATTCCCAGCTACTATCCGCCTGCCCTAATCACCCCTGGGCCAGCGGACAGCGCCTGTGTCCCAGAGCCTGCGAATATTATCCAAACCAGCCGGTCCTCAGCCTGCTCACTCTGCCTTGCCCATTTCTTCCCACAGAAACCAAAATGAGGCTCGTGTCCACAGTCTCCCGTCTCCCTGTGCCTACCCACTGACCCCGTGGTTCCCTGTGGAGTGACGTGTCCCTTGCCCTTGGGAACTCCAAGTAACAAACTATTTAATGGAAATTGTCTCCTCATCCGTTGGCCTTACCACACCTCAAACTTTCTGTTACTATACTCTATTTTAGAGCACATACCCGTTGCCATAGTTCTGTCTTCCTGGCTTTCCACCCCTCTTCAATCATTTTGCTGAGACGTGCATAATGCTAGCAACTCGACCCCCTTTGGCACCCGTTCACATGAAAGTATTCAGTTGTTCTGAAGTGCCCACTCGGTCTCATTAGGCCTCATTCATCATGGGGCTGCAGACAGGTCAGGGGTCTGAGTCTAAAACTCCAAGAAAAGAACACAACGACTTTATGTTTGGTCCGATTTTGTCTCAGGACTAGAACTTCTGATAGATTTGGTTAGGGCAGAAGCCAGTCCTAGGTTGGTAACTGAGAGCATCTAGCCTGGGTGGAAAGTGTGGGGAGTGGGCGGGAAGTGTGCCCACAGGCCCTCTGGCTGGTGGCTCCTCCCCCAAGTTGAGGACAGTCCAGTCCAGGTGGTGGAGGATAGGGTGCTGGAGAGGGAGGGTGGGGGGAGGAAGCAACCCCACAAGGCTAGCAAGCGAAACGGCTGGTATTTGAGCCGAAATCCTTGGAACACACGTCCCGTGGTCTTTCTACTCTATCATGGGGCCCAAGGTAAATAACGCGGAAGAGATATTTTGAAGGAAGACGCAATGTGAGCTGGTGGGTTAGTCTTGGGAGATAGGAAGGAGGCAGCATCAAAGCTGACGCTCAGAGTGGATGTGTTTAGAAAAAAATGGGGAGGGTGGAGGTTAAAGCCCCAGGTGGGCCAGCTGTAGTGCTGGCAGAACCTGAGATCAGGCACAAGTGTCTTTGTTCAGGGAGTTTCCCAGTTCGAGGCCTAGAGGAAGAAGGCAATTGATGTAGGCTAATGACGCCAAGAAAAGGAGAGAGCAGTTGCTGGAATGCCGCCAGGCCCCTGTTGAGAGGTAAAGCTGTTAGGTAAAGGGGACAGATTGGCTCTCTTTCAGAGGGTTTGTAATCCCCCACCCACTCCCTGCCCCAGGAGACCCGGCTTCAGCATCCTTCTCCTCTCTCCCAGCCAAACCGACCCCTCTACCATCTTTGTTCCTGTCTTCTCTAACCTCTGTCCACTCTCTCTTCACCAGAGACACCTCCCTGCCCCTGTTTCCAGCTCCTCGTATTTTAGGAAGCTGAGCCAGTCTACAGGGGGCTGACTAAGGGTACAGACCATCCTTACCTCCCCCACAAGACTGCCACCCTCTTCCTGGTCCATCCTTGTCACAATTAGAACAATCAGATCCAAAGATGGGAGAGTAAACAGTCTGCTTCTCCTTGGTATGTAGGATGGGGCTGTTTCTTAGTCTGGAGATTCAGTTAGGGAATGTCATCTATGTATTTCTCAAGACCCTTAGGTCTCAGAATAGTCAGTTAGTGGCTGAGTCATCAAATCATGACTTCTACATTCAAAAGAGCTGGCTCTTTTGTCTGCTTGGTCATCCCCTACAGCCCCTTCTAGGTCAGTGGAACATTTCTGTGCCAAGCTCTCCCTCCTTCTTCCCATCCACAGTGAGCTCTAGACATTGAGGTGGAGGCCTCACCCATGCCCTGATTCACAAATAAACCACAGCATGTGATATTGACATCTCCTGTGCCCTGTCACGCAGCTCCTGGCCTACATTAAGTCCCAGCCACGGCTATGGCAGCTGGCTTCCTGCAGGTGTCAATAGCTGGTCCTTCAGTCAGCTGCACTGGGACGTAGGCTCCTGCCCCAGAGCTCTCTGACTCCTTGAATGCAGTGCTAAACATGAGGCTTTGCATCCAGATTCTGAAGTTCATTGACTACGATTGTAACAGACACTTCTTATCTGCGTACCCGTCCCCCAGCTTCTGAGTGCTTTGCTGCCAAGGGCTTGCAGCTGTGCCCTTCTTCAGAGGACTGTCCTTGGGCCACTAGAGCTGTGTGTGTAGTAAGAATTGGAAAATGCCAGAAGTTTACCACCCCTCCCAAACCCTCCTTCCAGGGTAACTCCCTTGCCTCTAGGGAAGCCACATTCTGAGTGGTTATTTGCACTCTAGAGATTTCTGCAGGGTCAGACTGAAGCTGGGGCTTCACCTGCAATCATAGCCTTGCTTGGCTTTTTCTCTGCTTCTGTCCCGCTCATGCGACCCCCTTCTCAGTATCTCCTGGGAGCACATCCGTAAGCACCAGTACACCTGTCCTCTACTCAGGGTCTGCTTCTACGGAACCTGACTGAAGAGAGTAACCATTTTGCTGAGTACTGAGGATACAGTGACTTTAGGATACTCACTGTCTGACAGAGAATAAATAATTTAGCAAAGACTAATGCATGGTGGGAGGGAGTGCAAGGGCCCCCCGGCTGTGAGCCTGTCTCAACATAGCCCCACATACTGGACCAAGAGGCTGTGGAGTCGGAAAGTCCTTACACACTTGGTGTCCTTAGGCACAGCTGGCATCTCTGATCCTGTTTCTCCACCTGTAAAATGGACATAACACCTAGCTCTCTAATTGTTATGAAGATGATCTATTTATGGGATACTAAACGTGAAGTCCTTAAGCTAGTACCAAGACCATAATGGGTGCTCAGTAAGGGAAGTTGGTTTTAGTGGGCATTGTATGCCTTCACTATAAATTCAGTGTATCAGTAGATTGTCACATAGGTCACTGATGTGTTCCTGCAGGCCCCGTGCACACAAGCATGCAAGCACGATGTCATTCTATCTGTTCACAGAACTATGAAATCACCAGGCTGACTACCGGAGAGGGGTCTTCCCACTCTTGTGTTTATCCGTTGGAACCCATACCCATTTATCCCACATTATGCTGTAAGCTCTGCTCTTTCATTTGCTGTTCCTAATTGAGTTTTCTTCTTTGGTTGAAATTTTCCTCTGTGAAAGAATAACATTCCAGAGCTCTCCCATATCTTTGCTGCCGCAGGCTCATGAAAAGCTAAATCCGGTGTTGGCTCTCCAAAAGAGAATAAATCCCAGCCTGCCCCCCAAAGAAGTTGCTGTCATAATTCCATCTCCTTTTGGAAGTAATTTGATTTAATCACATTAAAGCTAGATTGCACCATTTCTTTGGCCAATGTTGGTTCCAAATTGGCTTTGCTGTTTCCCTCTATAGAGGTCTATAGATTCCTCTCTTTTTTGTGGTGGTTGTTTCAAGGAAAATATCTGACCATTTCAAAGGATGGTCCAGTGGAATGCCACAGGGTGGCATTGATACCTTCTGCTAGACCAGCAGGATGGCTGAGTGAGCTCTCACCTGCTAACCCCCATTAGAGTTGTTTTCCTGTGGCACTGAGGGCTCCTGGAATGGCCAGAGCTGGTCTTGGCTACTGATTCTCGACTGGTGATGGTACAAGGAACATCTGGGTGAATATTTTAGGCCTCATTTCTGCTTTCTCCGTCTAGTTTTCCTCCTCCCCAGGTTCTAGTTCCCTCTCCGAGGCCACCAATAGAGAATCTGTGGTTACCAGTTAGCCACGTGTGGCATTTATTAGTCAGTTCTTTGAATTGGATGTCAGCAGAGTCGTGTTGCTCCTCAGTGCCAACCCGCATGCTAGGCAGAGTGTGGCATAGAAGGAGTGAGGCCATGTGACCTCTGTCAACTCATGACAATGTGACATTGGTGCTCTAGGGACTTATTATAAGGAAGAACGTGGGCTGCGCGAGTCGGGGGAAGATTCCCTAGAGAAGACGGACTGACTTCTGGTTGGCCTGGAGAGAAGTGAGAGGATGGGAAGGCATTAGAGGCATGGGAAATAGCCCAGGGGAAGAAATGGAGACAGCTTCTTATTGTCATTCTTCCCTGGGAGAGAAATGGGACCTAATACGACGGGGTTAGATTACAGAGGGCTTTGAATGCCAAGGGGAGGACTGAATCTGATTGTGACTCCAAAGTCCATTTGGGAAGAAATCCAGGGTTTTATTAATCAAGAAGAGTTTTGTTTATGGATCCCCTTTTCCTGGATTCTCACACCCCATTGCTAGTGGAATGAAAAAGCTAGTGGAGCCTGGAGCCTGGATAGTAAGATAGCAACTCGCACGGGGGAGACGCTAAAACTTCCCTTCATAACCACTGGGAATTCTTGAGTAGGGAGTAACCAGATAAAATATTGAAATTGGCCAGAACATGTGAAATCGGGGCGATTTCCTTATTTCTGTCTGACATGCTCTGAAATGTCCCAATAGGCTCTTTCATGCCTGCGGTCTTCCATGGATATGCAAAAGAAGTCCCCCTGTGGGACTCTCTACCACATATTGTGATGAAACTCTTCCTACCCTTGCTCAATATAAGCACAACAAGGCAAGGCTTGTACCATCTTCCTCCGTTTCCCCTTCGTCATCCTTTGCTATGAGGCCTGGTCCAGAGAGCTGATACTGCCTTTTTCATCAGTAGACAATCTGTATAGTAGGAAGTCCTTTTTTCATGTCTACCTTTAATTTATTTACTCATTAATAGAGATTTATGGAAAGCCCACGAGGTGTAGGGCAGTGTCCTCTTGTCCCATGCTTTTCAGGCCCCAGAATAGCAGCTCCCTCCTCAAGACAGAGAATGTCTCCGTCATCGTCCATGGCCGCACAGTACAGCCTTGCCCCATGAGGAAGGCATGATAGAAGGGCCCCAGTGTAGACTGCAAGGGGTTTGAAAGTGGTTATTACTGGAGGACAGTGAGAGCGGTGCTCTTCTGTAAGAGGAGCTAAATGTGCTGAGACTGCCAGAATGGAAAATGCCTGTTAATAGCACAAGTGACACATCATAGATCACTCGCTGGCAGACCGAACTCTGTGCTGTCTTAAGAACGCAGGCTGCATGCTGATGACACTGGAGGGGACTGACGCACGGCCAGCCTGCAGGTTCCCCTCTCCTGGCTACTTCCTGTGTGATGCTGCAAAGGTGATGGCCCCCCAGTTCTTCAAAGCACTGGCATAGACAAGGCGTTTGGAGCAAAAGTACCCTGTATTTGCATCCCCTTCCTTTTACTGTTGATTGGTGAGACTTGGGACGATGATCAGGTGAGAAGACATAAACGAAAGAATTTTGCACATCTCAAAGAGCTCAGAAACTGGGAATGGGGTAAGATTGCTATGAAAATACTCACCTGCCTCAGATCACAAAGAAATCAATTTTAGACCCAGTGAGAAAGTTGAGATCTAGACATGGTGGCAAATGGAGTTTCCTAGTTTCCCTCTTTTGATGTTGCTTGGTTTTCTTTTTAAGACACCTGGGTCTGGATAAAGGGGTTGAGGCTTTTCAGTGGGTATTAGCTTTGCAGGGAGAAAAATCACTTGAGTACTGTTTGGGGCTAAGGGAAAGCGAGGGCAGTGGTGACAGGTGGTTTTGACTGTTTATTTCTTTTCTTTTCTTTTTTCCCACCGCCAAATCTCTCTGCTGGTTCCTAAATACTTTTTGTTTGTTTACCTGACAGGCTGTTACTATCAACCTAAGGACTGAGGAGTGTCAGAGTGTGGGCACTCCAAGGGAAATCAGAGTTTGGTTACACCTGAAGGTTGAATCTTAGGGAGAAATCCCAGGCGAGTTAAAGGAAATACTGAGGTGGCATCTGAGCCTTGCTGAGTCCCTGAGGCTTGTAGGTGACCTCATTGACTTCGTGTAAACTGCTCAGGACAGCAGCAATAACCACAGTCACAGTAGCTGCAGATCACCACACTGGGCACTTCAGGCATATTCTCATTCATGGTTTAAAATGAGAAAACCAAAAAGGTTCAAGAAAATTCCTCAAGGCCACCCAGAACTGAGCGAATGGCAAAGCTGGGGTTCAAGTCCCCCCAGCCCTACCTTCTGCCACGGCCTTCGGAGGCCTTCATCCCTCAGCCCCAGGCTGCACAATGGGGAGCCCGCTGCCCAGCCCTCCTGGGGCTCTGTCTCTCCCACGGCTGAAGTGTAGGTAGAGCCAGTGTCAGGTCCCAGGGGACACTTAGCAGGAAGCTTATTTGGAAGAAGCTAAAAACAGTCTTCTTAGTTGCCCAGAGACAAGACCTAAATGAGATTAACCTGGTACAGACCCCCAACCCTTTCAGTCCCCCGTCCTTTTCCAGCCATTCCTCTGGAAAACTCGGTCTCTGACTAATGCTTTTCAGGATCCTAAAGAGCTGGGTGCTAAGGACTGATTCTAGACAAGAAGCTTTGTGGGTGCAATGGGCTGGGGCTCAGATTCAAGGACCGCCCATACGTGGATGAGCCGGATGCCCCATGAAGGGATTTTGTGAGCATTTGAGTAAAGGAATGAAGGCAGTAATGAGCAAGCAGACTCATTACGTACTTATGAGTTGTCAGAGGTGGTGGTTGTGGTACAGGCTTCATATACTTTATCTGTTTCACCCTGACAACCAGAGTGGGGAGTTCAGACTATCACGCCCTTTCTCAAAGGAGGAAATGGAGCTCAAAGAGTTTCGGTGATTTGTTCAGGGTCAGCCAGCAGGTTAGCAGCAGCCCTTCTAGAACCCAGGTCTTGGGCCGCTTACTTCTGTGCTCTTGTCACTCTGTCATGGTCTCAGAGGGCTATTCTAGACCCCTATCTCCCCAAAGGTACCACCCAGCGCTGAGGCATGCTACGCAGAGGCCAGCCCCTTGGATTTCATTCCCTGTCGTGCTGTAAGTGAGGGGTTGCCACAGAAGTTGTAGCTTAGTATGAATGACGTGATCTCTGCATTCCGGGGGTTAGTTTCAGCTGGAACAGGAGAGAGCAGGGAGCCTCTATGCGCTCGATAGGCAAGGTTTTACCACGGCAGGAAACTGCTGAGAAAAGAGAAGCTAGGGAGACCACAGGCCAGCTTGGGGACCTGCACTCACCCAGTGCTTCTGTGTTCCGCCTTCCTCAGCTGGTTGGGGGGCAGAGGTGGTGGATTTCTCTCCCTCATTCAGGCTTTTGCTTTTGTTTGGATGGTGTCATTTCTATGGGGCTGTTGTGAGTGTGGTCCGTCCAGGGATCAGGTGCTCCTTAGACACAGGCTAGCATGGTGATGAGCTCCCCAAAACTGTGGTGCTGCCAGGCTGGGTCTCCCTAATCTGCAGCCCTTGTGGTGTTCCCAGAGTCCTGCCTAACTGTCCTTTATGGACGAGTGGAGGCTGGGTGACGGGAACTGCTTCTACACTGGGATCCTGGGGAATGTTTCAGTGGCTTTGGGCAACTCAACTACCCAGGGGCTTAGGGCTTCTCACAGGCCTTGCTGGGTACAATGACTCCTGGACCACACAGAAGGACTAAGGGGAGTCATCCTTACCTCCCCTTTCAAAATGCAGCTAAACCCGAGAGGAGGGGGTTAGCTCTTTGAGTCACAGATGATGCTGACACCCTGGAGGAGATTAAGAAATTACCTTCTGCCCCCAGGGATTACGGGCAAGTGGGAGCATGCCTCTGGGGGAGAGGGGCCCTTCCCAGGCTGGGCAGATGCTTTGTCACAACTCTTAACCATTTCTTAAGCAAACAGACAAACAAAAACAAACAAACAAACAAACAAACACCAAAAAACGCAACCCTTTCCAGCCAGGAGAGGGTCTTGTTCCTCCTCTTTGAGAGTTTGACTAGGGTGGGGCTTGTTCCTTTTTAATGATATGAGCTCTTGTCCAGGCAAGAACCCAGTGAGAGGAAGGGAGAGTCATTTCAGTGAGGCAGGCTTTCCAGCCCTACATATTTGCAGAGGTGCAGAAACCAGGTGGGATGGTCCCACTGCCGTGGCACTCATGGCCTAACAGGTCTTTGGAGAATACAGGTGCCCCTGTCCCTTCCCAGCTGTGAAATGTCCAGACTGTGCCACGGCTCCTAAGGACATCGAAACTGAGGAGAGCCCTGGGCTAGAACCTGAGCTGTCTCCCCGATTCCGCCTCTCACGTCCTGGGTGGCCCTGGGCAGGCCCTTTTCTCTGAGCCTCAGTTTGCCCCTCTGTACTATGGAAACAGGGAATCATGCCCAGCTTTCTCCGGGCTGTTTGGTGGGGTCACTGGGAGCTAACGCCCCAGGCTGGCTGCTCCCTGATTGGCCAGGTATCTTTGACTCTTCACACTGAGCCCTTTCCGGTCACTTGCGCTGCAGGGCCTATTGTCCTCACTTGGTCTCCATGACTCCTTAAAAATGAAAAAAATATATGTCTTGTGTGCCTCCTTCATGGAGGTCAAGTTCTTCTCGTTCCCACTGCTTCAGGTATAGTGCACCTGGATTGTCACATGGCTTCATTCCTGTCTTCCACTTTTTTTCCTGTCAAGCCAGTCTACAAGCCACTCCCCAGGCTCTGGGCTTCTGTGCCCCATCCTGTTCCCCCTGCCCAGTGAAGCCTCTCTGTCTGCAGACACCAGTGCAGATGCCAGCCTGGCCTGGCCATCCTGCTCCCCTCAAAGTTCCCCTCGGGCCAAAAGGCGCTCCCTCTGCCTGCTCCAGGCTTTCCCGTCTAACAGCCTGGCCTGCAGTGGCCTGTCCTCACCCACCCTGCAGCCCACATTGCCTCCTCCATCTTCTCTGCCCCTCAAGTTGTACCTCAAATATAATCTCCATCCTGAAACTTTTCCTTCTAAGCTTCCGGCAGGATGTGCTCTCTCCCTTCTCTGATCCCACTTTCTCTCCTCTGTTTGCGTGGACTTGTATTACAGTCTTTGGCGCATTTGTGCCACTTTGCTTGCTGTCCTGTGAGCTCAGTGAGTATCACGTCTAGTAATGGGCATGTTGTCTCCAGTGCTTGGTGTAGTGCCCGGCCCACAGGGGTGCCCAGGTACCGCTTTAGGAATGAATGAATTAATGCGGTGGGGGTGCGGGGAGGGGGCAGATAAAAGTATTGAGGGGCCTGAAACTCACATACAGTTTGGTACTATCTTCAAAGAAAAGAACACAACATTTTTAATACAGTAGCCCCCCCTTATCCGCGGTCTCACTCTCCAGTTTCAGTTAACTGTAGTCCGAAGATATTCAATGGAGAATTCCAGAAATAAACAATTCGTAAGTTTTAAATTGCGTGCCATGCTGAGTAGCGCGAAGATTCGTGTCCTCCCACTCTGTCCCACCCAGACATGACTCATCCTTTTCCCCAGCCTCTCCACTCCCTGCCCATTAGTCACTTAGTAGCCAAGTAACGTAGGTTATCAGCTCGACTGTCTGGTATGGCAGCGCTGGTATTCAAGTAACCCTTATTCTCCTTAATAATGGCCCAAAGTGCAAGACTAGTGATGCTGGCAATTCAGATATGCCAAAGGGACGCTGTTAAGTGCTTCCTTTATGTGAAAGGTATTATGTATAAGGAAAAATACAGTGTACATAGGCTTCAGGACTATTCATGGTTTCCGGTATCCACTGGAGGTCTAGGAACATATCCTCCATGGATAAGGGGGGGACTACTGTACCCAGTTAGATACAGGGCCCTAGAAAGGGCCCAAACAAGCAGGGGCACTGAAGCAGAAGCTTCATAGCTCCAGGGTCACTTCCCCTCTGAAGGTAGAGCCGAGGGTGGGGGGTGTTACTGGCAAAGGGGCTTTCCAAGGCCAGGCTTTCCCAGCTGATCGACCCCCACAGAGGGAGCAGTCAGGGAGAGTCTCCAGAGATTGGCCATTGGAGGTGGGGGGAGGATGGAGGAAAAGTAGCAAGACGAAAAAGGAATAGAACACAGACAGAAACCGTAAGAAAAGATCCCCTTAACCTTTCTGCTGAGGGTTTTTCTCTCTGCCTCCAGAATGTTTAACTAAGTGTCTTTATCAAAGCTTCTAAATTCCACCCTCCGTTTGGCAAGTCTTCCCACCCACCCTGCTCTGTACCCCTTGCTCTGCTTCCCCTCCTCCTTCCCTCATTGCCTCCAAAATCAATTTTCAGCAAGAGCAGCAGGTTCTGTGCCATCTGGGGCTGCTGGCAGCCTCAGCAGGCTGTAAGCAGCTCAGTCTGTTTCTCTTAAACCAGCCCCCGAATTTCTCTGCCATCCCCAGCCTGGTGTTCCCCTTCTTTCCTCCTGCAAGGAGGCGGGAGGGCTGATTTCAGACCCTTGTGTTCGTCTCCTAAGGGGTCCCCCAAATCTGTAGTGTGCCCCTGGGTGAGGTTTCAGGGTCAGAACTATGCTGGCCCTGCAGCCAGACAGCAGTTACGGGCCACTTCCCCACCTGTAGGGAAGGACGGATATGTTAATTGGCAGGAAGAATACTGAGTGGAGGGAGGTGGAGACGTGCAGATAGATTCACAGAGGTGCACTTTTCCTCATCACCGTGTGGAAGCCGCATGACTTCATCTTGGTGAAAGCACCATTAGATACACGGTGCCATTTTCTCTCTGTTTGGGGGGAGGAGGGCAAAATAGAAACCTCCTTCCCTTCCCTATGTTTTATGGAAGGCTTCTCCGTCTAGAGCCCCCGAAAAAGGACTCTGGACGGAGTTGTGCTAAAATATTTTCGGTGTTTTGCTTTGGAGAGGGCACCAATCCAGGACACTTCCTTAAGGTGAGGTTCCAATCTACATCTCGCCCTGACCCCCAGGCCCCACTCAGGCATGTTTTCAACTTTCATCTGAGTTCCCAAGTATTTCTTAGCTTCTTGGTCAGAAAAGAACATTTTTAGGTGACTTTCCCTTGCGTGCAGATCCCACCACAGTCTCTGCCCATCCCCTTCCAATACCTCCTCTGTTGTTCTACATTTTTCTTGTCCTCAGTTAGCTTGCCAGGCACAACCTGTTTCCCTCAGGCCACCAGTTTACCCAGAAAACACCCACAAGATTAATATGATCCCAGGAAGACAGAGGTAGAGAATATTAGGCATATGGTATTTGCTTCTGGAACTTTCCCAGAGTGACTGGAGGAGCCAAGGCCTGCACGCAGATCTGCTGACTGATGGAGCGATGCTGTCCCCATTCTGGGTCAGCCCAGCACACTCCCAAGGGAACCTAGACGGAACAACAGTGTCACAGATGAGCACTGGAACGGGAGGCAGGAGACCTGGCTCTGCCACCCTCTCTGTGACCTTGGGCAGTTTACATCCAAACCCTTTGAGCCTTGGCAGCCCCCCCTATGCAATAAGGGGTTGACCTTGACAAGTAAATTATCTTCCCTTCCTCAGCATCAAGCCGAGTGCCAACCCCAACATAGGTGCTCGAGAAATAGCTGTTGAATGAGATTCTAGAAGGTAGTGACTCCCACCACGGTGTCTACCCTGTCACAGGTGTTCAGTAAACATGAATTTCCACAGGTTAATTTTCATTAAACAGTGGGATGTACGTTGAAGTGGTGACATAGATTACAAATCATAATTGTGTACTTAGGGTGACGCAGGGCGGTAGATTCCAGAAACAGAAGACCATGATAGCCTCAGAACAACCAATGCCGAGGCCGCTGGGGGAGGGGCAGATGTGCTAGTTCTTTTATTCCCACTCTGCCTTCCACGCTCCACCCTGGTGTAAATCTTTCTAATAGCCACTCACTGAGCAGAGGACACAGAAACCTTCACAACGTGGCCTGGAACACCAGGACTGTCATAATCTAGTGTGGGACGGGAATTCCCTTTCATGGTAATAGTTGTCGTTCTCTGAGCAGCGCTGCAGGGATAGCTGAGTGAGTGGCCTCTGGATGCCCCCTTAGCTTGCCAGGACATTCCAGGAGTGCAAGGTGGGCTGGTTTGAGGAATCCAGTACTAGTTACAGTCAAATTCCTAGGGTAACTGAGAGAACATTCCTAGAGGTCATTCCCCGGAAACTCAATGGCCTCACCCTCCTGAGGGAAGGAGCACGGAAGGGATAAAAGGGATGGGTCATGTGGTTCAGGCTCAGGCTCAGTGAAGGCAGAAGGACTGACTTCCCCTCTCTCCGCATGACGGCCGGCCGCAATGCTGCTCTGCTCTGTAACTTCCAGGGAAATCAGTCACATTTTCTTTCTGTTTTTTTCTTTCCAAGATGATTGCCACGTTTGTGCCTTTAACACATGTTTTCAAGATGCTTTTCCAGTTTGTTGTCTTCTGGTTTTCCCCAAAGCTTGTGGCTTATGCAGTTCCACTGCTGACCATGCCTGTATAAGGCTGGAGACTTGGGCAGTGGGGGGAAGAGCGGGTCAGAATGGTGGAGAGTGGTAAACAAAAAATTAAAGTAGGCGTTTGTTGGTCCTAATATAGCAGGATATTTCAGATTCCAGATTCTTATTTAGTTTCAGATAATAACTCTCCCTTGTAATTGTATAGCAGTTTATGTTTTCAGAACACTTTGACCTACAGAATGATGTTTGCCCTTCACAGAAATATCTCTGCACACAGACAAAGGAGGGAACTGAGAAAGACAGAGGTTGGGTGACTAGCCCAGGGTTGCCCGGCCAGGAAGTGTGGAGGCAAGGGCAAGAACTGGATAGAGCTTTGTCTTGCAGCTTTTTCACCTTCCTGATCTTTCCCATGGAATCTTACCCCCCTACTACTGTCATATATGTATATATATATGACACACACACACACACAAATGTGTATGTTTATATCTACATATACACACATCCTCAAGATTCACTTTAAGAAACTCTGCTGTCCAGGAACTGCCTTTGCAATTCTTTGCTCTATTTGGATTGTGTTTATCTCTACACATGGCATAGGATAAAAATGATAATAGCTAGCCAGCGGTTTTGAGTGCTTACAAACACTATAGCTAATACTCACAGTCCTCTTACGAGACAGGCCACATGGACACTCTCTAAGGTTAAAACAGCCCTTCCATGGTCATGCAGTGGGTCTGTGGAAGAACAGGAGTTCATGGCCAGCTTTTTCTGACTCCAAATGCCACGTGGCACGGCCTCTGGAACTTGATTGGCCAGTCCTCCCATAGCACCTGTCATCACTTGGGGGTTTGCAAGCTCAGGCTCCTAAGGCTGCTGAATTCTCACCATCCCATTCCATTCCCTAGTCCTGGTCCCAAGTTAGACTGGGGGCCTGGAACCCTCTTTCACTTTGACTCCAACTTGTCTGTGCTGAGGACCAGCTGACTCTGGTACAGGTGTCCAGAGAGTGTAAAGTCACTGCAGCTCAGCTCGCTGCCTTAACGTGCAGAGCACTCGGTCGGATGGAAGAGGGGCTCCTGGTCACTGCCAGCTTCCCTCAGGCCAGCAGGTCATGGTTGTATGTCCACCTCTGCCTGCCCAACAATGCCCTAAGTAGAAAGTCTTATGAGATGCCTCTGACAATCAGGGTGGAGTAGAAAACAGCATCGGTCCTGGGGTTTCAGGACTGAAACCTTAGTCAGTCATATCCCCAGGACTCCAGGGCACTCTGTGACATCTTCAAAGCCTTGGGACATGACTGATACATCTTCCCAGGGCCAGTGGGAGGGAAAAAGCACAGGATTCTTCAATAACTGTTACATAAAATGCCTAATTCTCCTTTAGAAAAGTGTTCCACTAACTGGGAAGTAGGTTTACTTGGTTAAGTAAGAAAAAAACAGGAAACAAACCCCAAAAGTTATTTTCCATGGAGAAGGCTGCAGCATCCACAAAGGGCACTACTGAACATAACCATCTTTTGGCGTCTCCTCCTCACTGTAGCCTTCCTACCACCACTAAAATAAGAGAAAAGCCATCTTGCCCACATGAGCTGAAGTGACACTGGTGGTCACTATGGAAATTTTGAACATGATCGGTTAGGAAAGGCTTGAACCTAAATCTAACACACAGATTATTCTTCTGGACCTTAAACAATAAAATCAGACTTTCAGAGGCTGACAAACTTCAGTCTTGGAGACAGTGTCCCCCACTCTTAGGTTGCCTTTAGTTGTTCTCAGTATTTTGTGTGCTAATCTGATCTCCCTGAATTGTTAGTAAATTTCTTAAGGTCAGAGACAGTCTCTCAAATTTCTTTTGTGTCTTCCATCTCACTAGCAAAAAGCACAGGCCATGGACACCGAGGCAGCTCCTATGGAGGCTTCTGAGTGTCGGAGATGGCATGATGACAATGAGAGGATGGCCTTGGGGCAGTCTCCTGCTCGCAGTCACTTCTCTGGGTCTTGGTTATCTCACTGTGAGGTGGAGATCTCTCTTGAAGTTCCCTCTGGCTCTAGGCAGTTTGCTTCTCGGTAGAGAAGGCTGTGTGGCATCAGAGAAAGCACTGGACTCGGAGTCAGGGGAGCTGTTTGCACTCTTGCTGTGTCCCTTGATAGTAAGCCTCTCCGTGCCTCAGTTTCTCTGCCTGGAAGAGGGGAATGAGAATACGTGCCTTCTTTACTTCAGAGGGTTGTTGTGAGACATAATTCAGGCACCAAATATGAAAAAGGAAACAACTTTGTAAATCCTAGAGCCAAACTCCTAGGGAAGTAGCCACTGGTAGTGGGATGAAATTGTTGAATGGCGTGTAATGTGCAGAGGATCCCACACAGCTGAAGGACTGCACCGAACGAATGAAAAAGGTGGTGAGTTCAGATGGTATGGCGTGGGAACAGGCAAGAGGAGAGCAAGAAGCATCTTCCATGTAAACAGTGCAAGCTTTAGACTGCTTGGCTGTTAATTGCACGAGGAGACCAAAGACTTGTAAACCCATCTGCTGCCTAGAGGATGATTCCATATGGTTGAAATCTGATTCTCAATCTTGGAGAGGGGGTTAAGTAGATGCAGTCAGGCAGGAGCACTGTGAATAAAACAATAGGAAGGCGCATTGGATCGTTCTTTGCCATTGTCAGAGCACTTATACATACATTACCCCACTTAATCCTTATACCCGTGTGAAGCAGGTATTAGGTTCTTATTTTTCAAATGAAGAAACTGAGACTCAGGGAGGTCAAGTAATTTGCTCAGAATCACACAATTAGTAAACAACTGCCCCTGAACTAAGGTTTTCTGATCCTAAATTCTTTGCTTCTTCCAAGATTGAGGATAATGTCATCTTATGTATTTTACTGAATTTACTGGGGGTAGGAGGGTGAGGATGGGAGGGGAATCAAGCCCTCTGAGGTTATTGGCAAAGAGGGACTTTGGTCTGCCTATTGCACTACTGGTCAGCATTATTGCATATACACAGACCCTCTGAAAATGTTTTAAATGGTAATGCTCGTAATCTAAGTAGATTGCACCACAGATTGTAAAGATGCTTAGAATTAGCTCATGAATTTAAAGTCATGGAAGCATTATTGCCTTTGATCCTAGGGGCGTGTACCACAAGGGCCGTCCTGACAAGGGATATGAATATCGTTTGACCAGCATCGTGGAGTTTTAGAGGAAGCTGGTGCCTATGTGCAAATGTGGTATCTGTCCCTACACTTGTGGGTCGCTGGCCTATAGCAAATCCCCATTCATTGTCTAAGATGTCTAAACAGGACGCTGTCTGCTGGCATAACAACCTGTCTCTCCACCGCGGATGTGTGTGAAGGCAGGCATTGCCCATGCTAGAGGAAGGCCCTCTGTGTTCTGGGAAACACGGAGAAGTTGGTGCTTGGCTAAATGTCAAATGCAACTCATGAGGACAAGCCCAGCCTCAGGCGCCCGCTTCCCGTGCCTCAACACACACCCATACCATTCGTGGGCTAATCCAAGGGAGAGTTGTTCGCGGTTTGTCCCTTTAAGCAAGAAGAATGGCCTAAAACTCCAGTATTATGAGATTCCCTTTTACCTGTTTCTTCTTAGATGCAGGGAACACCATGGGATCAACATAGAATCTGGCAGTGAGAACTCTCCCTTCTAGAAACTTCAACCATATTTATCAGTTGATGGTGTTCAGTGGATGTAGCTACTACATGGCAGATCCTTGCCCTGTTCCTGTGAAATTTTCCTCCCCAGCGGACGGGTTCTATCCCTGCTTTATTGGGTGATACCTGGAAAATCACTCAAACTCTCTGGTCTCAATCCCAGACTCTCTTGATTGCAAAAAGAGCTGTAGAATGACAGTCATCCATACTTCACTGAGCTTCTCTGAGGACTAATAAAATATTGAGCAACTGTTTTGAATTGGCTGTTTTGATGAATGGAAAAGATCAGTGAGGTGTATAATCCAAGAAAATGTTTCAACAAAGGAACAATGAAAGGAACAACAAATCAAGAGGCATATGTGCTTATAATGTTTTCAGTTTGGGGCTAGACGTAGTGTGGACCACAAAAGACATAAGATATAGTGTTTGTCTTGAAGAATTTACAATCAAGCTCTGAAAACAATTAAGTGATTTCTACAAATACGACTAATTGTATTTCACTAATTTTTTTTTAACTAAAAACGTGTACATCTAAATGAGAAGTGACTTTGAAATAATTGTAAAGTTATTTATTTAATCCAAAGGCGCTTCTACAGCTCCCAACATTTCTGGCATCTTCTTTAGTTCACTGATGAACAAGTTTGAAAGGGAGCGGTGGCCCCCACCTCTCAGTGGAAAGAATCTCTGTCCTGAGCCTTCCCCTGCACAGAGCCTGGGCTGGGGGTTAGATGAATGAGCCCAGGTTATCAGCTTCTGACTTCTGAAAGAAACACCTGGTTGCTTGGAGATATCAGGTGATCTAGGAGGGAAAATACAAAATGGAAAGGATTGGTTTCAGGAGACAATGGGAGCAGTGGATCAAAGGGTCCAGGAGGCACCAGCAGGCCTGAGAGCCCGGGAAACTCAGTGACACATACCCGGTGTCATTTTCTAACGGAGATTCCCCGATCAGAGGAAGGAATCGGAAAACAGTTGGGAAATGGAGAGTGCTCTCTTTCTGTGCAACCTCTCGACCCACAAGTTCTGCAATTTGTTGTTCCAGAGGGCATGGTGCCAGACTGTTTTGCAGATGGACAAATCCTTGGCTAAGATCTGAAAATTAGGTGGCTACCTTTTATTTTTCTGATGCCTGGAATTCCCCCCTCTCCCCCTTTATTTTTCCAAGAAAGGCTGCTCTTTACAGATTTATCTGATCAAATTTCAAGGAAGCTTATTGAACTCTTAATTCCCACTCTGAATAATAGTCTGGCTAATTATGAATGTGAGGCTGACTCCCCCTGCCCTGTCGTCTGTTCAGTGGCACATACGTTTGTGGACATGCGCCTTGACAGACATCATCATGGATAATGCGTGATCCCCAGTCTCGAGGATCTTGTTTTCTAATTGTGGAGATAAACAACTTTGCAATAACTAATACAAGGCAGGATATGCTCAATAGAGATGGGAGGTGCAAAGAGCTACGGCGTTTTAAACTGAGGGAGGCCGTATATGAATGGGAGCCACATGGAGCAAGGAAGCTACAAGGTGGGCCGACGGCGTGAAGGAGCTGCGGAATTTTGCAGTCAGAGAGCCATGGTGGCCTTTCAGGAGGTGATAGGGAGGCCTGGGATTTGGCTGACATGGGGAGTTTGAAAGTATGGGAAGAGGGACGGAGAAGGATGGGCTTGGAAGGATAGAGTGGGTACAGATCTTGGAGGCTTTGAATGCCAAAGATTTTGCCAAAGGGTAATGGGGCATTCTGGAAAGCTTCTGAGCAAAGGAGTGACATGACCAGTGCTGGGTTTGGGGAGAACTCTGGTAGCAGCAAATAGAATAGACTGGAGGGGAAGAAATAGGAGAAGACCACCATGAGATCCGGGAGAGGGCAGGTGTAGGGCGGTGGCCACACGCTCAAGGAGCAGATGGGGTGGTAGGGGGCGTGTACGGTCTTCAGGGTGCCCGTGGGCTCTCGTGTCTGCTGATCTGATGTTTTGCAGAGCCCAATAGGATGGACTCTGGACCTGCCTTCTGTTTCTGATTTTCTGCCTCAATGACTGAGATGATAAAAACTACCAAATGATCCTAGGAAGACCTTCAGTGCCGGGGCATTCTCAGATCAGATTCATTGATGACTTAAAGTGGGTCTAGAGCCAGTCTGAGACGACGGGGGCTTGTTTTCTAAAATACTGACTGTGCCCCTTTTTCAAGCACATAAAGCTGGATGACAGGAAAGATGTGAGAGACTCAAGTTCACAGGTGAGAGCTAGAAGTAGAGATAGTAGGGAGGGAGAATTAAGGAAAAACACCAAAGGAATTTCTAGAAGACAAAATGTCACTGGTTAAAAAAGATGCCGAGGCCCTTCAAAAACCGGGTCCTGGACAATTCAGAAGTATGGGAACAATCTGTAACAGCCCAGATAACTGGGCATGTAGACCCATTTTCTCTGTTAGATAATTTCCCAAGGAGGACACACATTGCAAGACTATTCCACATGGAAGAAAGGGTGTGTGTGTGTGTGTGTGTGTGTGTGTGTGTGTGTACGCACACACATGCTTTAAGTTGTTCCTCAAGTTTGTTGCTACTTGGTTTACCATTTCTGATTGCACAGAGTTCCAGGAAGCCTGTTGGATGGAGTCTGTCCCAGGAGAGGCCCTCTTCCTTTCCTCCTCCTGCGGGAAATTAAATTGCTCCAGCTCCCAAGACAGTGACACGGGGCCAGCCTGTCCCCAGGGACTTATTTACTATAACCTCTCCTCCAACTTGTTGGCCAAGGGTTATTCTGAAACATGAACCATTAGATCAGGGAAAAGAGAGATTTATTTAATGTAGCAAACTTATTTTCTTTGTGCTGAATGACCGTCTCTGCGCCTAGTGCCTAGGTCTTTGGAGGTTTACATTGAAGAAAAACATTGTTGGCTGCCACAGACCCTGGCGTCAGTGGCTTAACATGATTAAAAACATTCATTTCTCGCTTCTGTCACAGTCTGGTAACTGGTGGGTTCAGAGGCTTCTCCATCGTGTAGCTATATCTGGTACATATGGCATCTAAGACCAAAAAAAGAAAAAAAGGTGGAAAAAATACCATCTTTCTTCTGGTATGGAAGGAACAGTTGGAAGATTTTGTAGGATGTTTCTAAGGGCAGGCCTTCGGTGGCTAATATCACTGCGCATGTTTCATTAGCTAGAAGCCAGTTGGCTGAGGTATCAACCTAATACCAGGGAGGCTGGGAAACTTCAAACACATGGGTCTCTGGTGCTACGTGGTTTTTGCTCCGAGGCTTCCTAGTGGTCAGATGACACCCAGGTGATCTGTAGGTGATTTCATTGGCATCTTCCTTTGTTGGCTTTGGCAAGGCGTCCAGCATTCGTTGCCCAGTGTGCTCAGTTAGGTGAAGGAATGTGAAAGACTTGTTAGAACCTTGATGGCAGGAAGATATTTGCTGGCCCTGGATGTGGGCTGAAGCTTAGAATTCTCACCAGGGGGTCAGGTCTGTGCTCTTAACCTTGGTAGTGGGGGGAGGGAGAGCAGAGAGACAGAAACAATGGGAGGTGAAGAATGCAGGGGCAGCTGAAACATTGCCTCATGATGTCCCCAGATTCCAATACTGCGTCATTGGCCTCCAGAACACCCTGTGACCTCACTGGATTCCAGTCTCTATATTTGTTCACCATCAGTGCCTATTACTGTAAATAATTGAAAGGAATATAATAGGGTGAGAATTATTGTTGCCTCCCCCTGTGCCTTTCATAAATCTTTTTATATCAGAGGGGTCTGGCCTCAGCCACTCCTAGCTCTATAATTAGTCTGGGAGCTGTGAGGACGGAGATTTAGCTAATGACATTTCATGGTTCAATCTTGAGGTCCCTCAGGCCTTTTAATCTTTGTTGGAGCAAAGGACTGGGATTTCAGGTGAACCTGGGCAATTTGCACTGTTGATATGTGGGCCTGTCAGTGGTTCCTGAATGTTACCAATGATCAAGTGAGATCCCCAGCCTGGTGTGCCAATTAGAGGGCCCTTTCCAGCCTCCTAGCTCTCCAAGCAGATGAGAATAGTTTGGGTTTCAATAGTTGCAACTGGTGGCTTTTCATGATCTTCACCCTGTTGTTTCTGCCGTGGCCATCACTCTGCCATCCAGATATCTGGAAGCGAAGTACTCTGTGCTTGGGATCCCATCACGATTCCCGAAACAGCCTAGATGGCAGGAAGTCCTCAGAACTCTCATGAAGGCTTTGAAGCCCGTGGGTAGGGAGTCAGGAGCGCACAGCTAGACACGTGGTAGGCCACAGCAGCTAGTGAAGACTTGCAGAGGCTCTTGGGAATGTGTTTTATGGGCACTGAGGCCCAAAGACAATTAGTGACGTGCAGATCTGTGCTTTCCTGTCCGTCTTCTTCATCCCCCACCATCCTACCCCAGTGATGAGACGCCCTTCCCTGCCTTGTCCCGATGGGTGTCTGCTCATCCCTAAAACCCAGTGCAATCCTTTCTCCTCTTTGAAGTCTCCTTGACTTCTGTCTCTTCCTGACTGAGTAGACCACTCCTTCCTTTGTGCTATTCCAGCCTTTTATGCTTAGCTTTGTTATAACGACAAACACACCATGCTGTAACAGTGTATTACCTGACTTTCTCCACCAAGCTGTGAGCTTGAGCGAATGGATGCTATCCTCCTTAGCTTAGTATCACCAGGGCCTGAGATGGTTTAGGCACCTGGTAGAGACACAATACATGTTTTCTGAGTGAATACATGCATTTAAAATCTTTACCCTTCCCCTAGGCACAAAGATAACTATAAGACTAAGAAAGACAACAAATGCAGAATGCTTGGGATGCTTTAGAAAAAAAGGGGGCACTAATCAAATATTATTTTGAGACTTTAAGCCTCCATTTGTCCGTATCTCCCAGGAAAGATAGCGAGGACAGGCAGTTGCAGCTACTTCTTTGCAAGGCCCTCCTTCTTTTCTCCTACTGCCTATGCTGGGTCAGAGGGGGCTGGGGCAAGAGTCTGATTGCCAGGGCATTAGCAGGGCTGCTGTAAAATAATACAGTGTCCATGGCCGAGAAGTCCTGTGGCCAGGGTAAACCACACTCCGCCTCCTCATGAAGCTCTTGTGCCTGGATATTAATAGCCCCGGCAGCATTGTCTGTGGGCAAATGCTGCTTTTTCTGAGCTGTGTAAGCCCCCATCTCCCAGAGACAAAGTGCTCCACAAATAACCACAGCATGTTCTAAATTCCTCTGAGCAGGGAGCCCTGGGGATAACTCCCAGGAGAAGGAGGAATGGGGCTTCGAACAGAGTACCCAACCCCAGCAGCTCCTGGCAGTCCAGAGCCCAGGGCGAGGGGCTGGCTGGGAGCTGGAGTAGAGAGCCTGGCTGGGTCAGGAAGGTTAGCACTCCTGGATTTAAGTCCTGGCTCTAAAAGGAATCAGCTGGAGATCTCAAACAGATCACCGAGGTTTTCTAAGGTTCAAGTTCTTCAACTAGATTAAACTTCAGCTTATTTCATAGCATGTCATGACAAGCAAATGAAGTGATGCTTGTGAAAGGCCCTTATCTATTACAAAATAATACTTCAATGCAAGGGAAAGCGATGCTGGTGAGGAGGATGGTGATGGTGGTGATGATGGGGACCTGTTAGGAGAGCACATCCTAGGAAAAAACAGTGGGTCATCTTCAGGCGACCACCTCTGGAAATCCGTTGTGAACAAAGGCCTGGCAGTGGGGTTTGCCTGCTTAGCTCTCTCTCATCCTCTGGGCAGCCAGATGTCTTTGACTTCCCTGGATCCAGTGAGCCCACCCACACGTGGCAGAAGCGTTACCTACTGTGGAGAATCTTTCTTTCACCTCCTTTTTTGACTAGCAAACTTCTTTCTTTTCTCTCCAACTAATTCAATAGAAACTTTTTGGAAAGTATTTTGATTAAATGGATCACTCTGTGCTCCATGCCATTCTCTTTGTGCCTACCGAACCAGCCTGACATTTGCCCCACTATCTAGGTGTGTGACCTTGGACCAGTGACCTCATGTCTGTGTGCCTCAGTTTCCCCATCTGTGAGATAGCTGGATAACAATAGCATTTATATATGGCAGTGGGGAGAGTGCCTGTCATTTGGTGAGTGCTTAGTCAATGTTTGTTGGTAGTGCCTACTTTCCCCCATCACCTGATTTGGTATATTCTCACGGCTGTTGAAGAAATCTGGTGTCACTTTTCGCAGTGGAGTAACTCAGAGTGACACAAACCTACTGACTACTTGGAGGAACCAAAAGAAACGGGCAGGAAGCGGGCCCCCGGCCAACCCCTGATGACTAGTCTGCACATCACGACCAGCATGATGCAGCAAGGACTCAGCTGCCCAGGGCGTTTCCTCTGGTGGCAGCCATGTTGACCAAATTGGAGTCCATGGGGAAAGTCTCCAACACCACTCACAGCAGACTGAGAAAATTCCCTACGTCTGTGGTGCCCTAGGAGCATTAGGCATTGTATCAGTTTCCTAAAGGCTGCCATGACCAAGTATCACAAATTGCATGGCTGAAACAACAGAAATGTACTGCCTCACAGTCGGGAGGACAGGAAGTCCAAGACGAAGGTGTGGGCGGGGCCATGCTTGCTCTGAAGTTGCCAGGGGAGGGTCTGTTCCGGGTCTCTCTTTCAGCTTCTGCGAGTTCCTTGGCTTTTGGCTGCATAACTCTAATTTTCACACGCATTTTCCCTGATATATGTCTTCCTCTGTTCAAATTGTCCCCTTTTTATAAGAACGCCTGGTCATAATGGGTCAGGGCCCACACTAACGACCTCAGTTTGACTTGATTACCTCTGTAAAGACCCCATCTCCAAACAGCGTTGCGTTCTGAGGTTCTGGTGATTAGGACTCTAACGTATTGTTTTGTGTGTGTGTGTGTGAGGGCGTTTACAATTCAACCCATACTAGGCATGTTGTAACCCAGACCTTCATTCTGATATGAAAGAACCTTGCAAAAAGAGTGGACTATCTCCCGTTTATTAGTCAAGGAAACTGAGTACCAAGAAGAAAATGAAAGAGTGAGGAAGCCTGGACTGCTGACTAGAATCCCACGCGGCGAGACCCCCTCGTTCAGTAGGGGGCTTCAGCATGTCCTCCCTAGGACAACTGCATCTAATCACCTGATGAGTTGGTTAGAATTCAGATGTTTCCCATCTCACCCCAGTCCTAGTGAATCAGGAACTCTGGGGATGGGATTAAATGCATATTGAACACACTTGCCAGGTACTTCCTGTTCACTAAAGGTTGAGAACTTTCTCTGGGTACAGAGCTAGTGGATCAGGGTGTATCTGAGGCGTAGATTTGAAATCAAAGTGGAACTGGGAAGCTTAGAGGCCGCTGTGGCTCCCGGGGCAGCGTGACGGATTCCAACATCTGGTTGCATGAGAAGCTGAATTCAGGCCTATAGCAGAGCCCTGGATATTTTCCGTTGCCACATTTTCCTGGGGGCTTAAGAATGACAACTGTGTGTAGTGACTCTGACCACAGATTTGAACTAAGGGTGTAAGACTGTGGGATTTGGGGGACTGGGCCACTGTATATGACCCTTCTTAGCCATAGCTTTCAGGGGTAACCCCAGAGTTCCAGATAGATTGTAGGGGCACTAAGGTGCATTCCAGGAGTTTACACCAATGCTAGGATTTTACTCTGAAAATGACTCTTTGTATTACCACCGATAAAATGGGAATAAAAATGATTTACTGCATCTAAAGAAGAACCAAATCCAAATTAGTCGTTCTGTAAAATTCAGATAAGGACACTCGCTCATGCTCAAATGTCTGTTTCAGTCAAAGTAAGCAATGGGGAGAGCTATTTGGGTCTAGACAAAAGCAGACAATGGCTAGCTTATCCTGACTCTCCAGGATCGATAACTCTAAAGCAACAAAGCAGCTTTGGGGGAGACTCCCTGTGTTTCAGGATCAAAGCATGAGTACAGCACAGGAGAAAATGAGCTGATGCATTTAACAATGCCATAGTTCTCCTCTGTCATTGTAGAAGCTCCCGATTCCCCACAGGGAGATTAGCTCTTTTCCACTGAGAAATAATCTGCTACGTATACAGAGCAAGTCGCAGGATGTGTGCTCCGCTGATACAATCAGGTGGGACTCTACTGTTGGAATCAGAACTTGCATTTCAACTTATTTCTTGGTGTGGATAATCCAAGACAAAAGACAAACCAAAGACAAACTGTGTCAGCTTTGGGAAGCCATATCCTTTTGCTTTTTTGTGTTTCTTTTACTTTGGGGGGAGTGGTAAGAATTTAACTTTTATAATGATGTGTGGTTTTTCAAGGCAGAATTAGTAAGAGGAAATGAGGGTGGGGCTCAAAACTTCTTTGGAGGATCATCAAATGGACAACCCATGCGTGAGTGGTGAGGGGGAGCTGACCGCATCCGTGCCAGGCTGGGCTGTGGTGGGTACGGAGCAATGCCAGCATCTCTAAAAAAACTGCCTCCCCATATCTTCTCTGGATTTGCATGTTCATAGTACCAGATACTTGTGTTTTCTGTGTCCAAGGGGTGGAGGGTGATGTGTTAATTAGTAACAATGGCTGCATGGAATTGTTTTTGTTTAAGTTTGAAGGGGCCATTAGTTTCCTGACACGCACAGTCATAAGTGTTTTTTTTTTTTGAAATACCAGAAGAAAGCCTAGAATAGTCTCTGAATTATATACAGAGCAGTTTTCTCAAAGACACACTATGGATTTCCCATATAATTTCCACTTGAACAAAACAAAAGAGATGGAAATAATCAGTATTATCTCTGTTTTATAGGCAGGAAACTCAAGGTCCCATTTCTTGCTGTTTAGGTCCCTAGAAATGGAAATAGAACTGTATTCTCTGGCATCTGTGTCTACCCGTCCAGGTCCCAGCCTCCTGTTACAGGATAAGGAGGAGGTAGGATTGTCGCCTGGAAGCAGTTTCCAAATATGAGCACTTTGGGACCCTGACTAAAGGAAGGTTATTTTTGTTGTTGCTGTTACTTTAAAAGATATAATTATCAGGAGAGGGAATACGCATGTCGTAGGTTAGGTGAGGTGGAGTCCAGAGGTGGGTGGGATTGACTGACTTGGGATTCTTTCACTCTACCATTCAGGATGCAGAATCATCTAAACCTTAGCGACCACAGCCTCTGGGGTACTGACAATTAATGTGATTAATCTGTGGCAATGCCTGTAGTCTTGTTTAGAACAGGGACCAGAAAAGTGATGGATTGTTGTCATTATCAGTAGTACTGTTTGCAATTAGTAGTAATTGCATACTCATCTTTGGAGATCTGTTGGAGGTAATTGAATCACACCACTTAAGAATTCAGTCCCTTCTGCTCTCCTCCCTCTTTCTTTTTTCTCCATCCTCACCCCATGCCTGGAGTGGAAAGAGAAGGCAGTTAATATTAATCGAGTCATTATGTTTCATTGAGATTTATGAAATGAATTGTTCAACCCCATGGTCACGTGTTATCTCTTCGGCATCTTTGATATTCAATGGCAGGCACATGCTTAACTCTTAGGGTTCCAGAGCAATCCTTGGGCATTAACTTCCTACTTCTAACAATACACTGGGTGTTTAACCATGAACCATTTATTAGCTGGAAAGACTTACAGATCGCTTATCCCAGAAGCGTGATGTGAAACTCACCTAGGGTCATATGGTGCATATGTGGATGAACCAGATCTCAAATCTTGAACTCCGGGCCCCCAAGCCAGTGCTCATCCTGGAACATTTGCTACTTGTCCTTCTGTCACCAACATCCTGGATATTACAACAGAATATGTATATATATATTAATATAATCACCTGCATCAACAACTCAAGCACCTTTCCTCTCAGATGTGTTCTGCTTTGAGGAGCACGTTCTTCCTTCCTTACCTGCCCATTAACAAGTCCTTATTGAACATCTTCTATTGTCTTTGGTCTGAAAGCACACCTGGCAGGCCCATGAAGCATGAGGCAATTCGCTGGATTCTGGGACTATGACGTTAGTGAGACACAGTCTCTGCTCAGGCCAAGAATCCACGAAGGAGGCCACGACAAGCTCACAGGTGTGAACAAAGGCATGGAGGTGCCTGAGGATGAGCTGCTTTTAATCAGGTGACATTGAAAACAACTGAATGTCTAAGAGGAGACAGTTCAATGAATTCATGCCACAGACATCTATGAGTGCCAGCTATGTCCCAGGCACAGTGCTAATTACTGGTATGACAATAAAGATAGTCTCTGTTCTTGCACATATATGAGGTCTGACAATTAAGTTCACGAACTCATCCTAGAAAAAGTGCTGCATATCTCATTGCTGGATATCACTATGGTCACCTTTGAAGTACTCCCTCTGGGAAACTTTGCATTGATGCCAGCGCCTAGTCCACCCCTCAAAGTAATTTTGGAACTCGTTTTCTGGAATGGCCATCAGAACTGTTGTCGTATTACCCTTGATGTCCTAAATGTCATCAACATGTCTTCCTTTCCATATTTCCTTTATCTTCTGGTAAAGAAAGAGGTCATTGGGGGCCAGATCAGGTGAGTAGGGAAGGTATTCCAATACAGTTATTTGTTTACTGGCTAAAAACTCCCTCACAGACAGTGCCGAGTGAGCTGGTACATTGTCGTGATGCAAGAGCCATGAATTGTTCGTGAAAAGTTCAGGTCGTTTTCATCTAACTTTTTCATGTAGCCTTTTCAGCACTTCCAAATAGTAAACTTGGTTAAGTGCTTGTCCAATTGGTACAAATTCATAATGAATAATCCCTCTGATACCAAAATAAGGTTAGCAACATTATTGCAACAAGTTCGTGAACTTAATTGTCATACCTTCGTATGTCACATCCTGGCAAAGGCAGCAGATTTAGTGGGAGAGTGATATAAGAGACATTCATGTATCCAACTACTATTTACGGTGTGCCTGTCACGGTCCCTATTCCCAGGAAGTTTATAGTCTGGTAGGAGAGGTGCATAAACAAACAAAAAATATATAACAAAAGAATAAAATAATAATAATCTCTAGTGAATGTATAAGGAAAACAAATGGAATGCTGTGCTAGATATGTTTTAAATAGATTTTTGTTTAAGAGAGACTGAAAGAGATAGATCGAGATAAGGGGATAGAGCTAGGTAGGGAAATAGATTGAGAATGAACAGAGCACACAGCGCAATGGTTAAAAGTACTTGTAACTAGAGCCACACTGCCTAGGTTTGCATCCCAGTTCTATGGCCTTGAGCAAATTACTTAATTTCTCTGTGCTTCATATACTGCGTCTATAAATAGGAATTACAGTTTCTCTGAGAACTAAATGAATTAATACTTGTGACAAGCTTAGAATAGTACTTGGCCCAAAATAAGTACCATGTACTAGCAGAGTTGATAATGCAAGGACCTGGGGAGTGAATTTCTCTACTACCAAATGAACCCCCAATCTGACATTTCCATGACAAGGGATGTGTACTTTGGGGGAACAATGACGTACTAGAGCCAGCTTGCACTAGTCCACGAGAGCCAACTGTTGGCACCTCTTCCCCAAACTCCGCAATCAGTGACTTGAAACTCTTCCTCTAAGCTCTGCGTTCACTGGTAGTTTAAGAATGACATGGCAGGAGCATTTACACCACAGAAATTTGTAAATGCTACAAATCAGTGCTTTTCTTTTTCTCTCTGAAGAGTCAATTGTTAAAATTCATCAGCATACCACTGGTACATTCAGTAGAGTGTAATGGAGAGTTGTAGTTCTTCTTAGTGGTTCCAAACTGATATACGTCTAGTGTGATACAGTTGTAAAATACATACTCTTTAAGAAATTTGAAACTCCTGGATTTAATGTGCCCATTATACCAGGCCTAAGGGAACGGGGCTCATTTGCCAATTTGCTGGCAATCCCATTAGAAGACGAGGGTGTGATGATTGCCATTAATATTGTGTCATGAAGATAAGCTCTTCATCAGCTGAATATGCTCTGTTGATATAGTGCATGCAATTTGGATAATTGCCTAACTTGTTAGCGGACTGCAGAAGCTAAGCCCTTATAACTGATGAAAAACAAACACCTACCTAATGACCGAATTATTTAAAAAGTAGCTATAAAAATAAAACCATAACAATAAACCTGTTAAAAAACCAAACCTTTAGCACTCAAGTGTATTTTAAATAAAGGTAAAACTGTACAACATTTAAATAAATGTAAATATCAAGGTGCAAGTTATATATTTTCCCATTTATTGCGATCTATTAGTAACTATTACTATTTACAATATTATTAAATATTTATTAAGTGTCAAGCAGTCCTGTGATTGTTTTCTGTGTATTAATTAATTTAATCCTGGAAACAGCCTTAGGAGACAGTCATTATTATTATTATTATTATTATTATTATTCCCATTTTAAAATACAAGAAAACTGAGGACCCAGAAGATGAAGTAACTGGCTCACAGCCTCCAGCTTATAAGTGTCAGAACCCAAGGTATCTGGCTCCCGAGCCTTTGCATTATGCAGTATCACGTCTGAGATGCTTTTCTCCAAAACAGACAAGAGACCAAATGCCATCTCTGTTATTGTGATACAACTGATACTGGAGGAATTATATCTGTGGGCAAGATTGCTTCCTATCTAAAACATGGAATAAGGCCATCTTACCCCAAGACAGGCAGAACTGTATCTAGCGTGTAAAATTTAAGGTGGCATCCACCCTCAGGGTCTTGCCAGTGCAGAGTTGGCCCCGAGAGTGGCTTCCTCCTTAAATTTTGCATGCTTGTCCTGGTTCTGACACAGAGCCACCACAGGCCTGTAGCCCTACTTGATTTCATAATCAGAAGTGCTGAAAAAGAAGTCTTCAAAAGCCAACGCTGGAAAGAAGCAGTAGTCAGTGGCCTGGAAAGTCCACAAGTAATATCCTTGAGGGCCGGCTGTGTGCACAGACTCCAGGGACCGACAGGAGGAAGCTGGTGAGGCTTCTGCTGCCCTGCTTCTAGGCTCTGAAACAACTCAGGCTGTTTTTTAAAACAGTTCTTCCCCAGTTCTGTTGCGACATAGTTGACATAAACACTGTTAGTTTAAGGTGTACAACATAATGGTTTGATACATGTATATATTGTGAGATCCTCATCGCCATAAGTTTGGTTAACATCCATCACCTCGCTTAGTTACACATTTTTTTATTGTGATGAGAACTGTTTAGTAAGATCTACTCTCAGCAACTTCCATGTACAATATAGTATTGATGACTATGATCACCGTGCTATATATTAACTCTTCAGAACTTATATACTGTATACTTAGAAATTTGTACCTTTTGACCAACCTTCACTCATTTCTCCCAGCTGCCACACCCCACTTCTGGCAACTACTAATCTGTGATCTGTTCTCTGTATCTATGAGTTTGTTTGTTTTTTAGATTCCACATATGAGATCATAGAGTATTTGTCTTTCTGTCTGACTTATTTAACTAGCATAATGCTCTCAAGGTTGTCCATCTGTGTTGTCATAAATAGCAGCATCTCTCTCTCTCATAGCTGAATAATTGTATATACATTTATATACTTGTATATACCGTGTTTCCCCGAAAATAGGACCTAGCCAGACAATCAGCTTTAATGCGTCTTTTGGAGCAAAAATTAACATAAGACTCAGTATTTTATATTATATTGTATTATATTATATTATATTATATTATATTGAGTTTTATGTTATATTATAGTTTGAGTTTTAAAATATATTTTGGATAGTAACTCCTTATCAGATATGTGACTTGCAAATATTTTCTCCCATTCTGTGGGTTGCCTTTTCATTTTGTCGATGGTTTCCTTTGTTGTGCGGGAGGAGCTTTTTCAGTTTTTTTGTACTTTGACTTGTTTAAGTTTTGCTTTTGTTGCAGATCTAAAAATCATTGCCAAGACCAATGTCTAAAAGCTTACCCTTCGTGTTTTATTCTAGGAGTTTTATGGTTTCAGGTCTTCTGTTCAAGTCTTTAATCCATTTGGAGTTGATTTTTGTGTGTGGTGTATGACAGTGGTCCAGTGTCATTCTTTTGCATGTGACTGTTCAGTTTTTACAACACCATTTATTGAAGAGACAATCTTTTCCATCTTATCCCCATTGTATAGTCTTGGCTTCTTTTTTGTAAATTAATAACCATAAATGTGTCGGTTTATTTCTGGGTTCTCTAGTCTGTTCCATTGGTCTGTGTGTCTCTTTTTATGCCAGTATCATACTGTTTTGATTACTGTAGCTTTGTAACATAGTTTGAAACCAGGGAGCTTGATGCCTCCAGCTTTGTTCTTTTATCTCAAGATTGTTTGGCTGTTCAGGGTCTTTTGTGGTTCCACACAAAATTTAGAATTGTTTTTTCTCTTTCTGTGAAAAATGACATTGGACAGGCTGTTCTCAATAATCCCCCAAAAGGAGACCCCTACCCAGATGGAGAGCCTCTCTTCCTTCACTGTTGGGAGCACCGCAACGAACGTCTCTTTTTGTCAGCCCAAGAGCTTATTCCTCTACCTTAGCTCCAACAATTCGGTGGTGTTCCCATAGCACCAAACTCTGGGGCATCTCTTGGCCTTCTCCCTCTTAGACCTCATCATGCTCATGTAGTTTCCATAACTTTTTCTTGGTATTCCTCATGTGCCATCTCTGCAGAGAAATTCCCTGTGTGGTGATACTATGATAAATGAAAAGAGCACGCCTAAGTACGTAGCTGGCTGCAGGAGCAGGAGCCATCAATGTGCATGACATCACATGACTTCCAATTCCACACTCACATCCTGCCATTTAGAGAGACTGAAACCAGAAAGCTCCTCATGCCATGTTCAGTGGGTCAGAAAGGAATATTCTTGAGACCTGTCTCGGCTTTGCTGCTCGAAGGGAGATGGTGGCTGCTGCACGTGCACTGTGAGCCCAGAATCTCCCTCTCTTGCTTGGCCTGGCATTTCGACAGCACCTAAATGAGGCATTGGTTTCTGGAGGACAGGCATACAGATATGTGGAAGGCATGGGTGACAAGTAGGCATGCCTTTCCCAGCTGTCAGATGAGAAGTGAAACATAAGCTCTTGTTGGGTCTCAAGCCTACAGGCTTTCAGACTGCAGCTTGTACCATGGGCTCTCCTGGGTCTCCAGCTTGCCAACTGCGGACCCTGCGACTTGTCAGTCTTACTAATCATGTGAGCCAATTTCTTATAATAAACAATATCTTTCTTTGTCATGTATCATCTAGTCACGCATACCTGGTTGGTTCTGTTTCTTTGGAGACCTCTGACTAATAGAATCTCAGGGAAAAATTTACAGAGAACACAGGACTTCTTAAGACTTGTAGACATTTCATTTTAGTCTTTGCCTCTGTCATCCATGCATGGTGCTCTTCCTTTGTGTGTCTCTGTGTCTCTTCTCTTCTTATAAGGACCCCAGTCATATAGGATTAGGGCCCACTGGGGCCCACCCTCATCAAGGATGACCTCACTTAACTTGATTACATCTATAAAGTTCCTATTATAAAGTAAGTTCACATTCACAGATATGAAGATTAAGACTTCAGCATCTCCTTTTGGGGGACACAGTTCAACTCACAACAGTATAAGACCTGGACTTCAGGCTGTAAGTAGGAAGAAAAATCCAGACAGTGGGGTGGTAGGAACAGAGTCAGGCGTCAGAGATGAAAAGAACTGATCTGAGAGGCATTGGAGGGCAGAGTCCATGGAATGAGTGAGACAGATTTAATATGAGGAAGCAGGAAGGGGAGGGGTCCAGGTTCTAGCACAGGCAATAGGTGGATGGAGGGTCATGACCAGAATATCCCGGAGGAGAGACAGGTTTCAGAGAAAGAGAATGAGGTCAGTTTTGCACATACTGAGTTTAAAGTGCCCATGGGACCCCGAGGTGAAGCGGTACAGGAGAGAGATGCAAGTGTGAGCTTCGAGAAAGAAATGTGGGCTGGAGCTATGGACTTCAGTGTTGTCCGTGTATGATGGCTGCAGTGCCTGGAGACCTCAGGAGGGGGGAGGAATCACCAAGGGAGAATAGCTAATGAGAAAGAAAGGGCGATGACAGTGGCCTCGGGCAAGCCAAAGATATAAGGAGACACAAGGGATGCACAAAGCCAGGGAAGCCTGTTTGTTGATCTCAGAGAGGAAGACTGAAAAAGGAACACAGGGCTTCTTAAGACACAGTTTCACCCAACATACCTCTTGGAGAATCCTTTACTTCTGGAGGGATAAGGATTGTGGGTGTTCTCAGCATGTGAAAGCATTTGCATTCTGGTTCCATTGCTTTTCTTTCTATCCTAATGATCAGGCTGGACCACTCCACTCCCACATCCCATTTCTCCTATTTCCATTGTTCTTCAAGGACACTGAGAGGTGATGCGGGCCTCAGCAGAATCTTCAGTAGGGCAGAGATGTCAGGGGTGTCCCCCACGCGAAGCCACCTTCCTTGCCCTTATCACCACTCCTCAACCCCAGACCAACGGGCCATGTTATGAACGGCTCCTGGACTCAGGATGAATCATAAGGAGGCCACTCCCTGATGTCGGGTCTTTGTCCTACCCCGAGCAGTGCTGGCAGAATGACTCAAACCAGCAGATTTTCCTGCGACAGTAATGCTTCAAGGCGACTTTTGCATGCCCTTTCCTTTACGTTTTAATGGCACTCTAATGTTGAATTAAAATGGAATTCCTATGGAAACGTACAATGTCTAAATCAATACTTGCTGATTACTGTCATGAGGATGAATATCAAACGATATAATAGCAACGGTGGGGCCCAAACCAGGGTGAATAAAGCCGGCTCTGTCCATTAACTCAAGACTGACTAATGCTAAATTACAATAAAAAAAATCTAGGAAATTCTGGCCAAAGCCACTTTAACGCTCACAAAATGTAGCTCAATTAGCACTATGATGACAAATGCAGGAAAAATTCATTACGCCCAAAGACTCTTCAGAAAGTCCGATTTTACAAACTCTTCCCTTTTTCCACACACAAAGCCTAGAAGGCCACTGGCTTAACTGCCACTGTACTGCTGCTGAGTCAGGCTTCCTGTGAGCCTCAGGCAGTGAGTTACAAACCCCCTCCTCTCTCCGTCACTCAGCGCAGCATTCATCTCCCCCTCAGTTGTATCTATAGCTCTGTCTGTGTATCTGTCTATCGATGCTCTATAGTGTCATGGCTATGATTGCAGCCTCTTATGTCAGACATTCTGCGTTTGCATTCTGCTGCCTCTTCCTACCCATGTGACTTTGGGAAGCTTACTCTGTCCCTCAGTTTTCCATATGAAAAATGGGGATAATCAGACCCACTTATAGGGTGGGTGTGAATATCAAATGAGTTATTATAATTATTTAAAGGCGCTTCAATAGTGCTTGCCCCACGCAGCATGCAGCAGGTGTGAGCTAGCGTTATTTTTGTCCGTCTTCTCTTTTTTTAATCTACACCAGAGTCAGTAGGATGAAAAACAAGACAGTTGAACACGTCTGTCCTGTCAACACCTCCCTGCTCAGAAGTGCACAAAAGTATGGGGTGTCACAGAGGAAAGAAACCTTTAACAGTGAACATTTATCTCAACTCCACTTATTTACAGATGAAGTATCTGAGGCCAAAGCAGGGAAGATGACTTGCTAAGGTCGACCAGGTAGTTCTGTCCCATTCAGACATTTATTAAGTGTCTACTATGTCTAGATTATGTATGATTATTAGTTACTAGATTACAATGATATATTAACTCCTGTTCTTATGCAACCTACCATACTGTGAGGGAGCAAACACATCTACAAAACATGTAGATATAGTTTTCCAGGGCAGGTGATACGACAGAGAGAGAGATGCAGATGTTAAGAGGCTGTGGGGGCAGAGGAGGGACACTGAGTCCAACCTGCAGATTTGGAGGTGGCTTTTCAGAGGAGCTGATGCTTTGGTTGTGAAGGGGAATGAGTTCGCTAGGCAGCAAAAGAAAGGAAGGAACTTTTGTGCGTGAGCAAAAGCACATGTGTGCAAGAACAAGGTGAGTATGAGGGACCCCTAGCAATTTGTCAATATGGGAACATACAGCACAGAACAGGGAGTGGCAGGAGATGAAATTAGATGGGCCTTTTATGCCTTGGCAAAGATTTTGAGTAATTTCTGCAGATAATAGGACGCCTTTGTTAAGCAGGGGAATGATATGTTTACATTTAGATGGAACATTCTGTCTTTAGAGGGGATTTTGAGGGAATAATGTGGAAGGAAGGATTTCAAAAGGGGGCTGATTTCAACAAGCTGAGGAAGAGCTAATACAAATCTGAACTAGGGTAGCAGAAGTATAGAGAGAAAGGATAGATTTGAAAAGTATTTAAGAGGTAAATTCAGCTGAACTTGGTGACTGGTCAGATGTGGGGAATGAAAGAGAAAGAAATATAGGATGATTTCAAGTTTCTCACATGGTTGATAAGATGGATGATAGAATTACAGACTGAGAAAGTGAGACTAAAGAGAAGAGTAGAAATAGGGCGAGAATGGATAATTGCCCATGACTAGTAGGGACTTGGAGGGCAAGTGTGGCTCAGGGAAGAAATTAGGGCTGGAGATGGGGTGTCAACATACAGGGAGTACTTAAAACAGTGAGTTACTCAGGTCATGCAAAGAGCAGTTACAGGAAGACTAGGGGTGAGTCAAGGCCTTATTCCTGAGGTAGCATATTTAAGGGAGAAGCTGAGGTATCTTCTATGAAGAAGTCCAACACAGATCGTGAAGAGGTGCGAGCTGAAACAAAAGAGGCAAGTGCCACAGATGCCAAGGGAGTAAGGAGGTCATGGTCACAGTGTTAAATGCAGAAGGGATGTCTGATAACATAAGGCTGAGGGGCATCCCGTGGGTGTGCTGTGCGCCAACAGGCAGGTAAAAGGCAGCAACGAGGGAGAACAGACTGAAATGGGCTGAGGAGTGATCGTATTGGGAAGTTGTAGAAGCTATGAGAATAGTCATCTATTCCCTGTACACGAGCTTTTTTCAGGAGGATGAGGGACAGGTTGTTGGTTGGAGGAGATTTAGCATCAAGAGAGGGATTTTATGAGGAGAGACTTAGGCATGTTTTTTGGCAGAGGGCAAAGAGCCAGGAGAAAATAAAGGGTTGAAAAGGCAGCAAGGAAAGAGGCAATTGTTGAAACTAAGTTCAAGGGCGGCAGGAGGGGCTAGCATCAAGAACCACAGAATCAGATAACTGGGAACTGGAGAGGAACACCCTATCCTCTGACCCCAGAGGGTGGAGGCTGACTTTGGAGGAAGAGCTGATAAATTTATAGTCATGCTGGATGGAGGTTGGAAGTTGGAGTCCTTTACTCTTGATGGTCTCATTTTTTTTGAAGAAGTAGGATCAAGTTTGTGGTGCTGTGAGTTTGGGGTGTGGTTAAGTAATAGATTTAAGAAGTGACTATCCTGGGTATAAAAGGCTCATCAAGCTATGCAGAGAGTTCAGCTGAGGTTAGGGGCCTCGCTGAGATTCATGCCCAGGTCTACAGATTCTTGGAGGATGATATAGCGCTGTTGGAGCATTTATCTTCAGTCTTGGTGATATTTTCATACCACTGGTTTTGAGTTTCTGTATTTCTCATCGGATTCCAAAACAAGTCATTCTGTATCTGCACATCTTCGAACAAATTCCCAGAATTACTGCTTGGCTCCTTGCTCGGACTTTGGTCTATGTCCAGTAAGGATATTTACAATCTTGTTTATAATATGGATACTGAGTCTGAGAGGCAGAAGCCCTCCATGGCCTCTGTGTCCAAAGCCCAAATAAGTAAGTTATTCAACATATCTGTTGCTCTCAATCCTATAACAAATCCAAATTTCTTCAGATCACCCTTCTTTCCTTCCGTTGGCATGGAATAGACACCACCATGGAAAATCCGGGCCTGTTTTGGTTCTCAGTGATCTGGAAGAACAGTGTACTTGAGGGCCCCATGCCTGACACTTGATTTCTTAGGAGTAGCCCCAGAGGGTAAAGACAACTCAAAATTCATCTATAAGCTGAGAGCCATCATTGGTGACTTTCTCAAAGCCAAGAGACAGCTGGTGGTCTGTGTTCTTCCTGAGGGCTGAGATCCCGGGGACCCTAACAATTTCCACGGCACACCCTGAGTAGAAGCAAGCAGGACACAGATGATGGTGGTTATCTCTGGGAGCGTGTGCTGGGGGTGGGAGGAATAAGTGGAGGGGGATGGTGGGAGAACAAATGTGAATCTTCCAGAAGTACTGTGATTCGACATTTTCCTGATGTCAGATCAGGTTCTCAACCCTGGTGGTCTGTGGTGATACCTCCCGTGCCTCTCTGAGTCTCCTGACAGCTTAGATCTTTGGTTGTTTTGTCTACTCAGGTTTAGTCATTGCATTAGTGGTCCCATGGTATTGTTGTGCTTTCCTTACATTTCTGCAACTGTTTTAAAACTGAAATACCCTAGACCTTGCCAAAAATGTAGGTTGCCTCTTAAAATATTCAGAGAGAAAGTCTGAATACAAAGAGACAGTGTGGTCATAATGGAAGACAAAACATATTGTGAGAATGGGGTGTTTTTTTGTTTTTTTCTTATTTGTGTAACTAACTGTTCCAAAACATAGTGGCATAAAATAACAACCATTTAATTTGTTAGTGATTTTGTGAATCCCGAAGTGGGGCAAAGGCTCAGCAGGGATGGCTTAACTTTGTCCCACCTGGTACTGACTAGACATTACTGGAAGCCAACGTGCCCTCTTCTGCTTATCTATTGCTATGTAGCAAACCACTCCAAAACTTAGTGGCTTAAAACAACAGCTGTGTTATTGCTCACAATTCCATAGATCAATAATTCTGGTAAGGCTCAATGGGGACACGTGATGTCACCGGAGTCACTTGGAGGATCCAAGATGTCCTTAATCACATATATGGGCACTTGACGCTAGAAGTCAGCCGAGGCACCTCAGTGCTCCTCTGCTTGGACTCTCTTTCCAGCAAGTTAGGCTGGACTTTCTAACATGGTGGTTCAGAGCTCCTGCATCACAATAGTACAAGCAGCCAGACCTCATAAGCACTAGGTACCAAAGTCACACAGTATAATTTCCACTACGTTCTATTGCTTAAGGCAGTAAGGTCAGCTCAGATTCAAGGAGCAGAGAAATAGACTTCACCTCCTGATGGTAGGTGTGGCATGTGCTTAGAGTTTCAACATAGAGTATGTACTTCATGGTCTCCATCAGGTCAAAATGTTGATGAAACTCTTGGAAATCTGTTAACTAAAAGGACAAATAATCTGCCCACCACACCCACAAAATGAAAGGATAAGGCAGGGACACTCCATTGTCACGCAGGGTGTCAGGCGGGGTCTCTGGTCCCGCTCCCCACATAAGAATGCAGGATGTGGTGAGGCCAAACAGGAACACCCACGGAGCCATAGGTGGGGGAGTCATACCACTATATTCTCGCTGGCGGCTGGGTTGGAGACACAGGAAGCAGGAGCCACACTATCCGCAACCTGCCGTCCACTTCTCTCTGCCAATAACCTCACTTGCTAGCTGCAATCCGCCTCTCTACAATCCACAATCCACACTCCACCACTTGCTGGCTCAGCCACCATCTTCTTGCTAGCCCCCATCTTCTGCTAGCATGGCCACGGCAATTATATTAGAGGCTAATGGCTCACTGGTTACAGCTGACAGCCAACTAGCCACAGCTGATGGCCATCCAATCACAGTTGATGGCCATTTACTACCCGAGTGAGCAGCTTTCCACGTGAGGCCGAAAGCCTGGAAACTGCACTCCTGGCTCTGTCCCCACACCATATAAAAGGGGGAATATTGGGGAAGCACAAAGCAATCACTGATCCAGAGCAATTCTGAAGTCCAGGCACATGTTGTCAGTTTCCCTGATTTCAGCATCAAGGAAGATTCCTCGACCAGTATCCCTTTCTGCTTTCTGGAAATGGTTTCCCAATCTGTTGTTTTCTTTAGCTCTTGGCTCTGTTCTCTGGGCTTTGCCCTTTGTACCATCTTTCATTCTTTCTATAAGAAATGGATTGTGTTTGCAGCTGAGTACCTTTCTCAGCCTTCTTTCTGCCCAAAGAAAATTGGGGCCCAGACACCACTTTACTTTTAATGACCTCTGTCCTAAAAGCCAAGCTCATGGTGCTTTCTTCAATATACTTCTCTTAAAAACTTTACAGGTTTTCCATGAATCTTGTTGGAGTTTATTCTCTGACAGTAAGGTGGATTGTTTCCAAAGATGTCCACAAAAATTCCTCCAATTCTATGTACACTTTTGAAATGCAACTTTGCCACTCCTTCCATCAACATTTGGAGTATATTCCCCCTCACTGGTTACAGGCTGGACTTGTGACTTGCTTTGGCCAATAGTATAAGACAGAAGAGACACTGTGTCACTTCCAGGCCTAGCCCTTAATAGACTTAGCAGCTTCTGCTTTTGTTCTCTTAGAGTCTTGCTCAGCTATAGAAGAAAGTCCAGACTGTCCGGCTGGACAAAGAGGCTGAGTGGAGGAGCGCTGAGACACCCCAGATCCCAGGCAGCCACAAAGCCCCAGAAATAAATGCAGACACATGGGTGACTCCAGTGACATCATGTGTTTCCATTGAGCCTTACCAGAATTTTTGATCTATAGAATCCTGAGCAATCACGCAGCTGTTGTTTTAAGCCACTGAGTTTTGGAGTGGTTTGCTACATAGCAACAGATAACCAGAAGAAGAGGGCAGGTTGGCTTCCAAGAGGTTCCATAAGGATGCTTTAATCTTGTTAAGTTTATTAAAATTTTCAGGCTTGAAAATCCAGTCTCAGTGAGAGCCCGCATCGATCATAACCACTTATGCTAACCTAGCTCACAGAGACTGATGGATAAACCACAATGTCAGCTCACGCATATGAAAGGAAAATATGGCTGTCAGGTAGACAAGGTGCCCATTCACAGCTTTTAGCCAGTGAAGCCTCTCCCTGTGGGAAAGCTGTGTGTAGCAACTATTGAAGGTTGTTTGGAGAAATGGATCCAGAACAAGGGTGGTGGTGCGGGGCCTGAAAACTAGGTAGCTATGACCGTACCTTCCACAGGGACTGTAACTTCTTAATGCTTGAAGGGACTGTGAGGCATTCTGGCAAATACTTGGATGGACACGTCTCAAGTTTGCCTCCCTCTCTTTTCTAAAAAGGTTTGTACATTCAATTACATTAGATTCAAGACTTAGAAGTCCTAAAGTCCTTTCGGATTTACTCTTTCTCTATTTTAGTGTTTCTCAATAGAGGACAGTTTTCCCCCCAGAGAACTTTTGGCAGTATCTGGACACATTTTATGTTGTCACAACTTGGGGATGGGGTGGGATGGTGCTACTGGATGCTAATGAGTACAGGCCAGGGACGCCATTCAACATCCTACAGGGCACAGGACAGTCCCCACAGCAAAGAATTATCTGGCCCAAAATGTCAACAGTGCTGAAGTTGAGGAACCTGCTCTGTTCTGATTAATTTTCTGTTAATTAATGATTGAACTCTTAGACCACACTGTTATTTTTGATGCCTTCAAGTGATAAAAATATCATTGCTTCCATGTAGTACTACTTACAAGTAATGTTTGCTCATTGGTGTTTCTTGAATTTTAGTGATTTCTGTACCACTTTTACTTTTTAACCCATTATTCTTGTATAAGACACTTTATACCCTAATGTTGTCTAATAAATTGCTTGCCCCACATTTATATTTAAATATTTGCTTCAGTAAAATCAAAGACTTTTGTGCCCTGTCTTTGTAAGTCCTAAATACATAGCACCAGTTTTTGCCTAATTATGGAGATGATATTTTTCAATACTGACTTCAAATAAAACAGTTTTTTGGGGAGACCAAAATGTGGGGTTCTTTAAAAATAAAATTAAATGATCTAGTTCCATGTGGAGTAGCATAGCAGCTACGAGATTTGTAGAACATGCCTTACTTACACTGCTGCACGGTGATGGGCAGTTTCTCAGAGGCCGTGGTAAGATTCTATCACGAGCATTCTGTGTCTTCGGGAGGTGGCCTCAAAAGGCCGGGCAGCCAGGTTCCCTGTTGGCAGCGAGCATCCAGGAGGTGATTGAGCATGGCTGAGAGCTGATGCCCTAGCAATTCTAAGGAAAGACTCAGGCTCTCTAGATTAGGTGAGAACTTGAAACCCCACCTTATCTTTCCCCCTGTATCTAGGCAAGATACTAGCGTAGCCATCCAAGAGATGTTAATCTCTAACACGACACAAATTTTTCCGAAGCACAAAGTAGCACTCCTTGGCCACACCTTCAGGCATTCAAAATTTCATTTACTTTTCCTGCTAATCTCTTTCAAAAGAATAAGCAGGCATTTTCTATCAACTCCCATTTATCTATGCTATTGAAGAGGAAGACTGGTACACATAATCCAAAAGAGCTAGCAGTCCAATAATTATTTCTGTTTGGCTCAGGAATGCATCCCCGGTTGAGTGAAAGAGGCTTTTAAAAGCCAGACGATTTGAGGCTAGGTCATTGTTCGTCACCGAGTGAGCATATAACCATTGAAAAATCATTTAAAATTTTCTGGACTTAGTTTCTTCATCTGTAAAATAAGAATAATCATTTTTTTTGGCATTTCCATGGCTCAAATGAGATAGTCCATGAAAGTTCTCTATACACCATAGAATACTCTGCAAATATTTGGCGGTGTTTTACTATTGTCAAGGTCACATTTGAACACTGGAACATCTGGAATGTGTGGAATTGAATACCTGCCTTAAGGAGCCCAGGAAAGCAGGGGCGCTCTTTAATCACACTTCACTGATGAGCTCCTGGAGCAGCCCCATTGGACAGAAAGCAGAACTTGCCCCGCCCCCATCATTAACTCACTATCTGGAGTGTTCTACTTCAAAACTATATCTTAGAGGAAGTTGGGGTGTGCTAATTAAGTGTGCTGATGGAAAAGGGAGGCCTTAAGCTTTCTCTTGCTTCCCTCTCTGGCCACAAGCTGCAGCTTAGAGGAGTAAACAAATAAACCATTGCCACTCCCCAACACTCCTGCTGGAAAGTGAGATTTCTAAGAGATAAGTTGTAAAGTGAGTAATGAAAGGCCTACTGTTTTTCCCTTTGAAACTGGGGGATCAGTTTTTTGGTGCACTAAATTGGGAGATCCAATCTTAGCCCTCTGGGGTGGCATAATGTAAAAGTATTTTTATTTTTTTTATTATAGTGCCCTATATGATAGCACATTTCCTAGCAGCCCATTCAGCTTGCACTATTTGGCTTTTAATGACTCACAGTTAGCCGGTGATTCTAGGAAACTGCTTATGCTCCATGAGACCCTGAATAGAGGACAGCCAGACTTCCTGCCACCTCCACCCACCAGCCTGTCTCACAGTACAATGAATACCTTGCGTAGCCATACCTAATCGGCAGGAGATGACAAGGGAAGAAAAATGTCTTCACCAATCCCGCCCTAGGTGGAGTCTGTTATCATAGCGCTTTCTCCGGCTCCAGTGAGCCTTCCTCACATGACAGTGAGGACCTACAAACAGGTGGGTCTGAGATGTGAGATGTGTGTCATAGGATGCCCAAACTCAGTCCATGAGGTAAAGGCAGAGTGAGAAGGGGAAGAGGTCAGGTGCAGAAATGACAATAGGACTCAGTAGGTCTGGGCCACAAAGCTAGAACCAGACCTGTGGACAGACGTGCCACCAACGCCAACCAGGCAGGATTCCCCGCAGCAAGGCTTAGCTCAGGGCAGGCTTGTGCTGGTGGGTTCTCTGACTACCGTCCTATGGTGCTGGCTGAGGACTGACCCCCTGTGGACACCCTGAAAGGCGGGTTCTCTGAGCAGAATAGGGCAGGGATCTCACATAACTTTCTTCTCTGCTGAGTCCAGCCGATGGATTGACATGCTGTTTATGTTTAGCAAATCCTGAAGGAATAAATGAGAGGCAATCAGGAGACTTGGACTCTGCTCCTGGGTCTCTTTTTCTCTTTTCAAAATGGGTTCTCCCCAACTCTTAACACAGTGGTAAGCAACAGATAGCTTTCAAGAAATGTTCGTTTTATCTAAATCAAGTGAACCCTGTGCCAGCATTGGAGGAAAGTTCCCCCAAAGAAGAATGAGTTTCTCCCGCTTGTCTTCTGATGGTATTTTTATAGAGCTTTATTCCAATGAGACATTGATCGCATTTGATCATACTTTAAAAAATACGCTTGTCATCCGTGTTAGCATATGAACTACACAATGGGGAGGACATGGAAGTCGTGCCTTATTTCTCTTGGTGCCTCAGACCTTAACAGTGCCTTTCCCGTGGTCAGTGGGCAGTAAATGTCTGCAGGGCCATTGTCTTGGCAGCAGTCATGGTAGGCCCAGCCCTCTTGCCAGCTCACTGCTCTGTCCTGGTGTCATACTGGCGTATAGACAGGTCTGTGGGCTCTGGAAGCTTCTGAACCCCAAGCCTCCCGCCCTCTACAAGCTTCATCCTAGAGCACCCCCGTGGCGTGTGTCATTTCCACCCCAAGGATAACCGTCAAGAATAACATGACATTGGCCTGGACTCCTCTTTTTCAGGAAGCATATACATACTTTTAGAGAACTGGAAGTCTTGGATCATTCCTCAGTTAACACAGAATCACAACATATACCTCTCAGAGCTACAAAGGACCCCCTGTGGCCACCTGCCTTTGGCAGGGTGAGATACTCTTTTGGCAATTGCCATGTTACAAAATCCACAAACTCACACCCTCTTCCACAGGCAGCATATACATACTCATGCATCTTGAATGCATACCTTGTTTCCCCCAAAATAAGACCTAGCCAGACAATCAGCTCTAATGTGTCTTTTGGAGGAAAAATTAATATAAGACCTGGTCTTATTTTACTATAATATAAGACTTGGTATAATATAATATAATATAATATAATATAATATAATATAATATAATAAATACTGGGTCTTATATTGTAGTAAAATAAGACTGGGTCTTATATTAATTTTTGCTCCAAAAGATGCATTAGTGCTGATTGTCCGGCTAGGTCTTATTTTCGGGGAAACACAGTATTTGTATACATATGAGTATATAAGCAATTGTGTGTTTGGGCTGCAGCTTTTGCCAACCAATATAAAGAGAGGAAACATTTTTGGAAAGTATAATCAGATAACTAAACCAGACTGTTAAGATGATCCTGACAAAGCTTTCGGAGTGAAATAACTATAGACACATATAACCAATTGGTCCTCATTTTATGATGCAAAGAAGCCAATCAGAGAAATGGATTTTCTAATGACAACAAAATGCCAAATGTTTTCAGACAACAAAACTGAATGGTTCTCAAATGTCTGCTTCTCTTTTCAAAAGGGAAAAAGGTCACCTTCTCTTGGGCAATAGCTGAAGAGAGAGACGGAGTAGAAATGGACAGGACTGGGTCCCAGGGAAACACACTCTGCCATTGGGTATCTGTTTGTTACCTTAAGCAAGGCACTTTCACTCTCTGAGCCTCAGTAAAATTAAGGCATAGAAATGAGTGAAAGCAAAACACCTTCCTTTCCTCTTACATTCTGTCTTCCTCTGTGTGGCTCTCTTTTGCTCACTGAAGAGCAGGGAATTTGTAGGAGAGCCCATCCGAGACACAATGTGCGTTTTGACATACTCCTTCAAATGTTTCGTCCCTGATTTACTAGCTCCCTCAGCTTTCCTACTCCCTCATCATTAAATTAAATTCTTGGTTCCTGATCCTTAAAAGAAGGTCATGCTGATCCACAAGACATGGAGGTGAACCAGGCTAGTGGAGTTTTCCTGTGGGTGATGGAAAAATATACCTTCTAGTTGCTCTCCTTTGAAGAGGCTGCCAGAAATGCGTAAGGTGTCTGGAAGACCAAAGACTATCAATGGGTTTTATGATTTTAATTAATGACAAATGCATCTTAATGCTTTGGATAAATTGGCTAAATCTTACATGTTTGTTGATCAAATAGTAGAGATATACCATTCAACCTGGGATGTTTCAGCTGCAGAGACCTCAGAGAGTTCTTACTACAACCCCTTGTTAACGGAGGAGGAAATCTCAAGTCAGAGGAAGAGAAATGATTTACTGAAGGCTCCATGAATTAGTGGTATGGATTAAATTAGATCTCAGTGATAAATCACAATAGGAGACTTGAGTGTGACGGAGAAGTTGGGTGGTAGGTAAGTGTCTGCCCTCCTTTCTGAATGTTCTTTGTGCCTGTGTTACACAACTGTAGAGCTAATAGGCAGTTTGATAAAAGAAGCAAATACTAGCGTTGGCCTCTTGATGCTTATAAGTCTTTACATTTTAGATTACAGAGAGCTGTTGACCATTCTGTTGCAGAGCAGGAATCTAGCTGCAAAAAGACAGAAGGACATATGTAAGGTCAGGGCAGCAGTACCCACCCTGTTTTGTTTCCTGTTTACAGTGATTGTTACCTGTTTACAAAACTCCTCCATTGCCCTCCTAAACACCTTGAGGGATAGACGGTATGACTCTGAGTTTGCACACAAGGAAATCAAGGCTCACGAGGCTTAGGCGATAGAAGCAGTTGGCCCCGTATCACACAGCTGGTAAGTGGCAGGATATGGAAGAAGAGTCCAGGTCTTCTGAATGAGCGGAAGGAAGTCTACCTGCAGCAACAACTGGTACTCAGTGCCTAGTTTACACCGTGCCCTGGGGCTGGCCTAGCCCATGGGCATGGTGTAAACTAGGCACCGAGTAGCTGATGAATAAAAGAAGCAGCAGAGGAGCAGCTGTGTTCAGCAGCCTCGCATGTGACCGTGCCACGTACATCTGTCTAGAGCACGGATTCATATGGCCTTAAGACACATAGGTGGCAAGTACTGTGTTACCATGCATGTTGCCGGCTATTGTTCTAGTGTGTTCTTGCACGGCAAATCTCAGAATTTCTCGTATATCTTTTGTCTTTTAAAAAATGTACTTTGACATACACGTGTGCCCACATGTTTTCCATGCTCAATCAGAACATGTGCCGTTCCTAAGCCATCAGCTTGCACATACACCCAGCCACCATGGGAAAGGTGGTACCTGACTTCGCAGCATCACAGTCTATGGAGACAGGACAGAGGTGGTAAACTCTGCCTTAAGAAAACTCAGTTACAAAACCCACAACTCAGTGTACAAAAGCAGATCACCTGGAGGTGCTTTTTCACTCTTTTGAAGAATTACCTGCCAAATTTTTCTGAATATTAGAATTATTTATGTCAAGCAAGTTTCTATCTCCAAAAACATGATATTAATATTTTGGATATATTTCGGTGCTTCTGTGTAATAGCGCAGAAAACATGTGACTCTCAGATGGAAGACTCAGGGTTAGGCTTGGGAACTTCATAAATTCAAGGCCAACAGAATAACATTATGTCATATGTTTAAAATGCTATCACATTTAGAAACACTTTTGTGTATTCCTTACTTGATCATAACAGCTAACATTTTTTGAGTACCCGTTGTGTGTCAGATTCTGATTTAAGCATTTTTACTTATTTCACTCGATTCTCACAACAACCCTGAGAAGTGTGTATTATTTATTATAGCTTCCATTTTAAAATGTGGAAACTGAGGCACAGAGGTTTTAAGTAGCTTATACAAGGCCACACGGTTAGGAAATTACAAAGTCAGAATTCAATCCCAGGGGGATCGTGGGCATAAATAACGTGTACAACCACCCTGGAAAATACGTTATTCCCATTCTACAGGGAAAAATAAGCCCAAGAAGGTAAAGTGCTTTCCCAAGGCCACCTGGCCAATTAGAGGTAGGACTAGAACCCAGACCTGTCATGTCAACGCAGTGTGTTTCCCTGAGGTGGGTCTTGGAGGAGAGATTCTGGGAGGGTGGCAGCAGTGGACCCCTACCCCCCACCCTACGGAGGGGTTTTAAGTCCGCCCGCAGCAAGGGAGTCTCCAGTGGGATTGTCCCAACACTGTAGAGAGTTGGCTTTGGGCCATTTGTTTGAGGTAGACAAGTAGGAAACAAAAAGCAACAGTGGGGGAAATCAGGCTGCCTTTTGTCTCCAGCAGGCAGCTGGCAAAGCGCTGACCTTTAAGTCTTCAAAGGCGGGGTTGCTGGGTCCCACACAGAAGGCGTTTGGAGACTGGAAAATGTCGATCGCCACGCTTGGCTCTGCCCTGGTCCTATGTGAATAACAACCACAGCCACTATTTATGGAGTCCCGCTATATGCCGGGCTCTGTTCATCCACCCACATGATTTGAGCCCTTGTATCACTCCTCTGAAGTTGGTAACACTGTTCTTATCCCCGCTTTGCCAATGAAGAGATGGGGTCTCAGGCGAAGTGACTTGCCCAGGGTCATCTAGCTAGTAAGTGGCAATCAGAATTTTCTCACTGCACGATGTTGCTTCTCAAAAATCAAGTCCAAGAGGGAACTTCTGTTCTGCCTCCCTTAACCGGTGTACTCAGTTTTCCCAAGTTGGGGATGGCATTCCCTCCTTGCAGTTGCTCAGGATAAAAATCTTAGACTCACTTTGAGCCCTCTCCTCTCACACACACTCTCCACATCCAATCTGACAGGAAACTCCATTGGCCCTTCCTTCAAAACAGACCCAGATTGTGGCGTGCTTCACCCCTCCCATGGCCACCACCCGAACCAAAGCTACCATCACCTCTGAAAGTCCTGAAAATGTTTTTAACTAGTTTCCCTGCTTCTATCCTTGCTCCCCAACAGCCCGTTCCCAGTGCAGCCCCAAAGTGACACTGTTAGTGTACAAGTCCAGTCAGGAGGCCACATCTGAGGACTCCCCGTTTCTCTGGAGGGAAAGCCAAGGTCCTCACAGACGAGGAGAGTCTGTGTTCCCCAGGACTCTGACCCTCCTACCTCATCTTCTTCTTCTTTCCCTCGGTCCACTCTGCACTGCCCGCCAACCTTCTGAGCCTTACTCAGACATGCCAGGATACTTCCCACTTGGGGACGTGGCCTCAGCTACTATCTTTGCTGCCTACAGTGTCCTGTCCCACATGCCCTCAGAGGTCAGTCCCCCACTTCCTTCAAGAGTTTACTCAAATGTCACTATCTTGGGAAGGCCTACCCTGTCTGCTTCCACTTAAAATTTCAATCCTCCTCTCTGAAACCCTGGTCTCCCTTCGCCTGCTCTATGCCTCCCACTCCATGCAGCACTGACCGTCACATAACAAACTGCGCATTTCATTATTTGTCTTACTTAGTATGTAGACACTAAATACTCCACAACAGTCTCACCCAGTAGATCATAAGTCCCATCAGGAGAGAGGTTTCTGTCTGTCTGATTTACTGTTATATTCCTAGCATCTAAAACAATTCCTGGTTTTTCATAGGCACTCAAAAAAAAGTACAAGGAATGAATGCATGTAAGTTGAATGAATGAATGAATGAATGAATGAATGAGAAAAGGCCCTTTTCTGTCCTGGTAGAACAGAAGCGGAAGGAGAAGCAGTGCCCACGTGTAAGGAGATGTCCTTAGATAGGTCCTTCCTAACACTGAGTACACAGGGTCTGCTCTGCCTTCTTGCCCACCTGTAGGTCCGAGAGGCCTGAGACAGATGAGAAGGTGCTGGAGGTTCTGTGGCTTATATAGATTCCTGAACATGCGAAGGAAGTAGGATGAATTCATACAGGTGCCAGCAGAGGCCAGGTTGTGCCCTGGCTAGGGACTTCAAAGTCCTTCCCCTGCCACCTGGTGACAAGTCCGAGGGACCCGTGTACAAGACAGCATAGCATTTGTTCTAGGGAAAGAATCAGGGCTTTCCTACGACCTTAAATTGGAACCCCCAGAGCACAGGAACCAGGCCAGGCTGCCTCCCTTAGCACATGCACGTGCTAAGTACTTCCCAGTTGCACGTTAGTCTTTCCAAAATGACGTTGAAGATGATCTTCAGACAGATATTCCCTGACTTATGATGGTTTGACTTACAATTTTTCCACTTTACAAGGGTGCAAAAGTATTCCCTACTAAACCATTAACGAGTGTTGATGCCCCAGTGCCTTCTATCAGCTCTTCTTAAGCCTCATCAGAAGAGAGAGAAGTTGATGACTGTCGCAGGAGCAGCCCCATTACCCAGCAATTAATTTTAGTTCAGTGCTTCAGACATTCTTCAGGCCAGTGTGCTTTCAGCTGTGTGTATTAGTGGTGAGGACCCATACAAACACAATGTTTTTCACTTTCGGAACGGTACTCAATAAATTACATGAGATAGTCAACAGTTTATCATAAAAATAGTCTTTGTCAGATGACTTTGCCCAACTGTAGGCTAATGTAAGTGTTCTGAGGACACTTAAGTTCGGCTAGGCTAAGCTATGATGTTCAGTACGTTAGGTGTATTAAATGCGTTTTTTACTTAGTGATATTTTCATTGTAGGATGGGTTTATCGGGACACAACCCCATCATAAGTTGAAGAGCATTTGTATTGATTTTATTACTTTTCTTAATGTATGAAAAACAGGGCTATTTATATTGCACCAAAAGTTTGCAGAGTTCCAAATTTAGCTCTACGATGCAGCCTTCTGTAAAGCAATAGGGAACCCCTTCTTTTTTAAGTGGTTTCCAGAACTTCAGGCTTAGAACAGAAAGAGCCCTGGGCCTGGAGCCAGGAGACCTGCATTTGTGTTTGAGCTCTGTCTCCTATGTGCTGTGTGTCCTTAGGCAAGTCACGCCTCCTCTCGGAGTTTCAGTTCACTGGTCTAGAAAGGGAGGCTCATAATGTGCCCTCCGTACACAGAACTCTGATCTCTCAGAAGTTCTTTGTAAACTGTAAAGTTCTGTTCAAATGTGAGGGGCTTTTATGGTTTGAATCAAGGCTCCTGCTCTATAGGTTGTTGGCAGAGGGATGTGGGATTTTTCAGGGCGTCAGGAAGGAGAGGCCAGCAGCACCAGGCTGTCCCCAACGCCAGGCTTAGGGGGCTGATTGACAGCAGCTGTGTTTGGGGCACCTCCTTCCCTCTGGCCCTGGCAGCGCACTGGGGTATCATGTGGCCTGTGGAGAGTGGTCATGGTCTCCAGTTCCTCCCATTATAAAGGTCACAAAATGGTTACACACCCCTTAACAATTCAGCTGGAACCACCCAGGCGCAGCCCAAAGCAAGGCTCGCTTTGTCTGGGTGGCATCTCTCATTTATTCATCAGCTTCCCTGGGGAAGGAGAGCTGCTGTTGTTTGGCACTGACAAGGAGAACAATGCAGCAACTACGTATAGCTCTGCCCTCACACCCGCAAGGCTTAGTTTGGCCCTGAGCATCGGCAAGGATGAGAGCAGGGCGTTTTCCGCCCGCTGCACACGGCTGCGAGGAGGGCACGTTCCCTTTCCCTTTAACGCAAAGGCTACGTGCTGAGCTGTGGGCCAAACGTGCCGCTGAGCCCTACAGGGAGGAAGGGCTGCCTCTGGGGTGGGAGCGAGGGGGGCAAGCCCTGTCCTGCACTCAAAGAGGAAGAAAAGGGGAAAGAACCCTGAATCACTTGGTCCAGATTCTGACTTTGTCATCTATTAGTCACATGACCATCGACAAGTCTCTGAAACTCATTTTCTCCCGTGAAAAACAGCAATAACAATAGTAATACTTATTAGTAATGCACAGGGCTCTTGTGAGTTTTAAATATGAACACTATATGAAAGCATCTGGCACACAGGAAGGCGATACATAGTCAACACTAGTTGTTTTTGAGTCTTGTTGGAGTGAAAAGACAGCCACACGGGAAACAATTAAAGAACAATATGAGGCTGCCATGATAAGGTGCTGAATTAAATATCACCAGGTGCCAACCTGTGTAGCACTGACAGCTGCCTTCAGCCCCCAGCAGTGCTGGCGAGCGCTGACAATAGGTTGTCTGTCTGATCGCACAGGAGAGGGAGGGCCCGCCACCCCCTGTGGAGCCTCTCTGTCTGGGCAACGCAAACCTCCATCTCTCCTGTGCCCACCCATTTCTGCAGCCTCCCGGCTGAATCCAGGGTTGGAGAGTTATTTGCCTTGCAATTCAATTCAAGTTTATTAAATCTTTAGGACGTAGGTCTGTAGTAGGCACATGACGATACAAAATACGTAAAGCACTGGCCCACCCTCACTGGACAACTGCAAACGTGTGTATAGAGTGTGTGTGTAGATATAAAATCATATATAATTCTCTCTCTCTCTCTCTCTTTCTCTCTCTCACTGTGTCTTTCTCACTCTGTCTTTATGTACAGAGGGTGCCAAAAAAATGTATACACATTTTAAGAAATGAAAACTGTATTAAATTGTAATACTCAATATTTGCCGATAACAAAAGATGAATGCAAGTCACATTCAACTTCTACAATTACAAGAAGTGCTCAGAGTGGTTACCATCAGCGTCCAGACACTTCTGGTTATGGTGAACTACTGCTTGAGCAATGGTGACCAAAGTGTCTACTTGTATACAGTTTTTGGCGACCCGAGCATATATATGGCTAGCAGGAGGCATACACACGTATGTACATATACAGTTGACCCTCGAACAATGTGTGATTAGGGGCACCGACCCTCGCACAGTCGAAAATCTGCATATAACTTTTGACTCCACCAAAACTTAACTACTAATAACCTACTGTTGACCCCCCACCCCCTGGCATGGAGGAAGCCTTATTGATAATATAAATCATCAATTAACACATATTTTGTATATTATTTGTATCTTATAACATAAGCTAGAGAAAATAAAATGTTTTAAGAAAATCGTAAGGAAAATACATTTACAGTATTTATTGAAAAATGTCTATGTATAAGTGGACCCACGTAGTTCAAACCCATGTTGTTCAAGAATGTTACAGTGCTCTAAAGCAACAAGAAATCTGGGAAATCAGGAGGTCTGCATGGTGGAATGGGCATTTACAAATGGCCTTGGGGGCAGCTCTGGCTTGTACATGGTTCAAATACAGGCTTATCCTTTGGCTAGAAGAAGCAGGCCCCTCAGCTTTTCTTATAGCATGCCCAAACACAAAAATGAAGTGCTTGTTCTGGAAAAAAAAGAATTATGTCTTCTGACAGGAGCCAATTCTGAAAGATCAGTTTCCAGCATAAAAAAAAGAGCAAAAGGAAACATGCGAGAATAAAAGAAAGTAATCAAGAAAAGAATCACAGCAGGTGGTTGGACTGGAACAAGGCAGGGAGCTGAAAGGTCGTCTCTGGTGAAGGGGAGGCTGGAAAGGCAGAGGTGGAAAGCAACGGACATGCTCAGGCAGTGGGGGGCCCATGGGGCTGAGGTGGAGGCTGGGGGTACAATGGGAGCGGCAGGGGAGAGAATTCTGAAAGGAGGCTGAGGCCCAGGCATGGAGAATCTTGTGTAGTTTAGTGAGGCGTTGGGCTTAATTTTCTGTTTGACAAGACCAGAAAAGTGCTTGGAGAAGACTCCCCCCCACCCCCCACCCCCCGGCATGGAGGAAGCATTAGAGTGAAGGGAAATGGAAGCAGAAAAGCCTGCAGGCTGCTCTCCAAACCAGGCAAAATGGGTGAGTACCCCTGGAATAGACAAGAAGAGGGACAATGAGACATAGTTTGGAGTCAGACTTGACCTGACACGGCAATGGTTTGGCTGTGGAGTGGTAAACACACATGGCAACCCTTCCCTGGCCTCAGAGCACCCCCGCCCCCCACCGCCGCCAAATTCTCTGGAGAGTGGGTAGCACCTGCCACCTCTGCTTCCTCCCGCCCACTTTCTCCTTCACATCCGGCAGTGCCCCCACCCCCTCTCCAGCACAGAAATGGCTCTCTTGAAGGTCACCAAGGCCCTCCCTAGGGACAAATCTAGGGGCCTCTTCTTCAGTCCCATCTTCTACACATAATTTGATCCTGTTGCCTTTTGCTCTTTGGAATTCTTCCCTCTGGCTTCTGCAGCAAGACACTATCCTGGTTCACGCCTACTTTCTGGCCCCTTCTCCTCCTTATTGTGTGTCCGTATTTTCTGTCTTTTGCTGCCCAGCAGAGCATTCCCAAAGTATCTGTTTTCTCCTCTGTCTGTGCTCTGTCCCGTAGTATTATCTCCAGTCTCTGATACACCTTCCGTTATCGCCACCCGTCCAGTCTGTGTTACATCTATGTTCCCAGGGCTGGACCTGCATTTCAAAGGCCTGTGGGACTTTGCAGTTGTATGTTCTGGATGACTTCAAACGTTTCCTTCAAGGTCACCACCTCCTCCTCTTTACTTCCTGTTTCTGTTAATAGACCACCATTCCCCGAGGCACCTCCACTGAACATTCCGGAGCGTTTTAAATGCTTCTCTTCTCTCTCTGCTCCTATGCACTTTCCTCATCTTTAGTCATTCTATCCTGGGTTCTCACTTCTACTCTTTATATCCTCACCCCAGTTCCCGACCTACCTAAATCATGATTAGGGCATAACAGTTGCTTCTGGGTACTCATTTTTTAGTCTCTCATCATGAGCTGTGATCACCAAGTTAGTCTTTCCTAAATATTGTTCAGGTTATACAAACTCTTTTCAGCACAGATATGAAGTCCATGTTGCTAAACTGACTCTGGGAAGAGAACAATTAAGGTACACATATGCTAGTTTAACAGACAAGCCAGTCTGTTGAAAGCCAGTGATAGCCACAAAGTAATGCAAGGCAATAACACAACTGTAAACAAGCTGCTCTTAGAGCATAAAGGAAGGAAGTACTAACTACTGAGGTAAAGGGAAGCTTCAGAAAAGCTGACATTTAAGCTGGTTCTTTACAATAAATAGGGGTTTAAAAGATAAAGAAAGGGGAGGAAACTTGCTTTTTTAAAATTATTTTATTTTATTTTATTGCGGATCAGTGTGTACTTCTTTGACTTTCTTCCAAGTCAAGTTGTCCTTTCAATCTTAGTTGTGGAGGGTGCTGTTCAGCTTCAAGTTGTTGTTCTTTCCATCTTAGTTGTGGAGGGTGCAGCTCAACTCCAGGTCCAGTTGCTGTTGCTAGTTGCAAGGGTCACAGCCCACTATCCCTTGCGGGACTCGAGGAATAGAACTGGCAACCTTGTGGTTGAGAGCCCACTGGCCCATGTGGGAATCGAACCGGCAGCCTTCGGAGTCAGGAGCATGGAACTCCAACCACCTGAGCCACTGGGCCAGCCCGAAACTTGCATTTAAGAGAGAGGAAAGAGCAAGTTCAAAGACAAAGAAGCTTGGAAGTACATGGCTAGCGGGAAGCATAGCAACTGATTGGGTGTCAGAGGGATGTCGGCTGTGGCTGGAGATATGCAGGAGTGGTAGAACGTGGTCTTGCATGTTGTATTTTGAGGAGTAGAGGCTTTCTGTTATATGCAGTGGGGTGTCAATAGGTTTTCTTAGCAGAGGACACTACAGTAGTGTAGACTTGAGCAAAAAGGAGACCAGAAGTGGACGATGAGTCGGGTCTAGAAGAGCAGCATGAGGTAGATGAAGGTGAAAGCCAAATCCTGTTACAAAGTAAGTGACACCAAGCGTCTCAGCCAAGTCAGTCAGTGGTCACACCTGGAGGTGCCATGGACCTTTCAGCAGAGTCCTGACATAGAGTCTGGAGAAGAGATGAAATCAGGAACCAAAGCCTGCAAGCATAGTTATAGAGAGGAGGAGGTACTAATGAAAGGCAGGAGGGAGGTGGGGTGGAGCTGATTTAACTCCAGCAGGTACTGTTTTCTCAGTAGCAGGTCTGTTTCTGAGGGGCCAGATGCTTATACTTTTCAGACACGGTATCTCAAAAGGGCCCAGGTATGTCAGATTGCTCTCGGGCCCATTACTCTGGTGACAGAATGGAGGAGATAATAAAGAAGAATATGGAGGCAGGAAAGTTAGGAGACTTGTCCTATAGTCTAGGTTGGGGACAGTGGGGCCACATAGGCAAAGTGATGGGATGGAATTGAACAGTCTTCAGCAATCCATAAGCCTTAATGACCTCTAGAATCTGGGGTCAAAGAGAGGAAGGATCCAAGCAAACTTTATCACTTTGATTATGTCACTTGTTTGCTCAAAACACTCTTAAATACTAATTTTCTAAGAATATTATCAAAATGTGGGATACAAAAGATTTTAGAATGCCTAAGGACATAACACTAATTAACATCAATTTTCATAGCCAGCAACGTGTTGATTCAATTTTTGTTTGATCCTTTGGGTAAAATCAAGGAGCAACTGTTGAATTCTAGTGTGTATATATTCACATGGCACCTCTTTAACCTTTGATAGCATCCCTTTCTCAGAACAGCACAGCAGGCTCATAGCTCTTGACAAGCCACGGTGTCTATCCATAACTTAATTTCACTTTTTATAATATAATCACTTTCCCATTGAACTTCTAAAATCTCTTTTAAGTGTTTTGGATTTGTTCTTTTTACTTGTTAGAGGTGTTTTAGAGGCATACCCTTTAAAGTTAGGACGATGATAAAGATATTTGCTGCTATTACAACTCTTCATTCAGCAGAATACAAACAGTCCTGGCCAATGGATCAGTAAAAAGAAAAAGAAATAAGAGCCATAAGAATTGGAAAGAAAGAGAAAAGTCATAATAGATAAAATTATCATTTGCATAGCACAAGAAAATAAAAAAAAAACTACTATAATGGCAATAACCAATCAGAAAATGTCTTTGAAAGTAAGTAGCATTTATAACAAGATTACAAACTCACAAAGAATCTACAAATTAAAATACTATTTAAGTAGGAATTAAAAGCTCTAAAATAACTAGAAATTAATAAAAATGTGCAAGATCTACATGGAAAGAAATAACAAAATAGCCAACAGGACATTTAAAAAAATTAAATAGAGAACTATACCATGGTCATAAATGGGAAAACACATAATACGTAATATTTACATAATTGCAATGTAAATCTTAGCAGGATAAGATAAAATAAACTAAATGTACATGGAGTAATAAAAGTCCATGAAAGGCTTATATATTTTAAAAAAGAAGAACAGAAAGAGGAGACTCTACCTACAGATATTAAAACATGTTACAAAGACAAATTAATTAAAACCAGCACAATACTAGTGTAAGGACAGAGATATATACCAATTAAACAGAATAGGGGATTTAGGAACAGAACCCCATATATATATATACAGGGGAACTTGGTTTATCATGGAAGAGACCTCACAAATCAACACTGAAGGGGTTAATTATTTAGTAGATTTTGATGGGGACATTGAAAAACAAAGAGAAAAGTTAAATTAGCACTCAGATTAAAACTACTCGCAAAAATAAATTCCAAGTGGATTCAAAGTTTAAAAGTGAAAGGTAAAACTGTAAAACTATTAGAAGAAAATTTGGAGACTGTCTCTGTGTTCTTTCATTGAACAAAGTTTTGTTAATCAGGCTCCAAAAGTGTACAGCATACGGGGGAAACTTTGGATTTGACCACCTGAAAATGAAATATTTTGTTCTGAGAAAGAACTCCCTACACAAATTTGTAAGTTGCCAGTCAGGGGAAAAAAATATGTTACAAAACACGACTGATTGTAATCCAGAACATATAATAAAGTTATGTAAATCTGCATGAAACAGTCAGGAAATCCAAGTGAAAATGGGTCAAAAACATATATAGACAATTTCTAGAAGGGAAAAGCTGATGAGATAATGTACGTATGATTAGGTGCTCAACTTGGTTACTGATCAGGAAAAGGTGAAATCAAATAACTGGAGACACCACTTTAAACCTATGAAATTGGCAAAAATTGGAAAATAGATCAAGTGTTGGGTTAATGTCAAATACTGGGAAGATGGAAACTCATATCCTTTGCCGGTGGGAGTGTAAGCCAGTGCAGGCATTTTAATACAAAATGTACAGGATTGGTCAAGTGTGCATGTACACAGCGCCTATCAGTTTTACTCCTTACAGGTTTATTCGAACAGACATAGAAAGAGACATGTGCACAAAATGTTTTTTATAGCAAAGAGTCGGAAATGACCTTTGGAAACCAGACCAGAGAGTTAATCTGAAAATTCAACCTGGTGTGAAATGGGGGAACAATAAGAATATTTTCTAAGACTGAACACAACTGGCTTCTTGACTAAAGACTAAGTTACAGCGTCTTGGCATCCTATTTCTAGAATGAGTAATGGTGAATTGACTCTAGGTGGTTTTAAAATTAAGTCTCTCAGGACCATGTCTATTTCATTCTTTTTTTTTTTTTTTTTTTTTTTTTAAATTAAATTTATTGGGGTGACAATTGTTAGTAAAATTACATAGATTTCAGGTGTACAATTCTGTATTACATCATCTATAAATCCCATTGTGTGTTCACCACCCAGAGTCAGTTCTCCTTCCATCACCATATATTCGATTCTATTTCATTCTGAAAACTAGGTTTGAAGAGTATTATGGACCGAGTTGCATCTCCCAGAATCCATAGGTTGAAGCCCTAACCCCCAGTGTTACTTTACTTGGAGATTTAAGGTGGTGATTAAGATTAAATTAGGTAATAAGAGTGGTCTCTAATCCAATGGGATTGGTGTTCTTATAAGAAGAAGAGCTACCAGGAATGAGCACATGCAGAAGAAAGGCTGTGTGAGGTCACAGGGAAAATGTGGCCATCTGCAAGTTAAGGAGAGGGGTCTCACCACAAACCAACACTGTTGATCTTGAATTTCCAGCCTCAATAACTATGAGAAAATTAAATTTCTGTTGTTTAAGCTCTGTGGTATTTTGTTATGGCAGCCCTCTACTTAGTAATAAAAGGAGAGCCTGTAACTGACAGGAAAATTACCAAGTTCTAACTAATTCTTTAATTTTCAGTTCATCTTATTAAAGACCACCATGCCAAATGTGTGTTAAGGCCAATGCAAATTAGTATTTTGATCTGAGAAAAACTTTGCTTTGCTTCACCTTCAACCACACCCTTGTAAAAAATAGACTTGCATCAATCTGTTTTCAGATGTATTCTTGTTTTTTATAATTAACCACTTCAACAACATTCCTTATGTGTTTTTATGGCCCACTGACTCTCTCTCTGTGTGATCTCAGACATTTTGTTTCTTCCAATGCAAAACCTTTTGGCTGATTTGGGGACAGTATGTAGATAGGATTCCAAAGTAAGGGCTGATAATCACTTGCCACAAGAACTCTACAGGTTTGTAGGGGAGGCAGAAAGTAGCCCACACACGTATGCAAAATAAGATGCTTTATAGATACATGAAGCCTTACCTGGTCTTCTTCCTACCTCTTAATAAAATCCAAAGAAAATGGGGATTGGGTTGGACATGCTAATACTCGTAGAGAAAGCTTGGGCAGAAAGCTGCAAACAGAAGGTCATTTAGTATTATGAAGAGTGTGCTGTTCTTCAGCATCTGAAAGGATTAACGTTTTGCACTAAGGCCACATTGCTCTTGTGTGGGAGATTACCTGACATGTGGTTTCATGCTCAGAAAAGAGACTTACATGACCATTGCCAGGCTGGGTGGGGTGGGTGCCAATGATTCTAATTAATTCATCTGAGAACCTGGAAGATCATAACGAGTCACAGGAAAGAGTACGTGATGTGGCAGGAGAGAGCACCAGCACTTTATTGATGAGGAATCAGGTTTATAGACAAGAAATGCTTCAGGTCATTGTCACCACACGTGGGAGAACTGGGACTGAAGAGCCATGTCTTTTCTGCCACACCTCAGTGCGTATGAGTACCGTCAGACCCAGGACAGTGCCACTTAATGAAGGACGTGGGATGGCTGGTGGTGCTAACTAGGGAGAAATGTTTCTTGAGAATTATAAACCCTATTTTTTGCCTACTGGTGCATTAAGTGGTTTTACTTAACATGCATTTAATGAGTACCAAAGATGTGCAAATCAGAGGCATTGGGGCTGGGGAGGAGCAGAGATTGGAAACAGAGATGATGAATGTGGTTCCTGTCCTCCAAGGAACACCCAGACTGGTTGGGAAGACAGATGTGCAGATAGTACAAGTGAGTAAGTGAAAGGAAGAGCTAGGGGTAATGGGAAGGGCGTTAGAATGAAAGTAGATAGAAAGATAATTTTAAGTCGGAGCCTTGGTGATGGGGAGGATGGGCAGCTTTAAAAATTCCGTGCCACCAGTTTATTAATTGATAGTTTCTAGGTCATCTAAATTTTACACAATGGCTGATCACCCACAATCAATTATTGTACTCTGTATTTGGGTAGGGAGAGGGACTTCAGAAGAGGAGAGAATAGAGTAAAGGTGACTTACTGGGTCAGAAATGGTGTCAGTGGTTTGGAAAATGGGTAGAGTTGATGCAGGAAGGCTTTCTTAGAGAAAAGTGGCCATTTGCTGAAACTCCAAGCAGAGAGAAGCTATTTGGTTGGCAATACATAAAGAGTCCACCTTTAATTTTGTGGCTTGCAGGAATCTGGTCCAGCCGCATACGCCTAATTACTTCCGTATTTTTTTCCTGCTCTTGGGAGAAGCTATGGACCAGGTGTGGGGAGAGCAGCCCTCCATAACATGGTGGAGAAGAGTAGCCTGGTTTTCCCACCATTTCTGTTTCCAGGCTCACTGGGTTTAGCTATATTTATGAGGTGTCGGGTCAGGGAATCTCTAACAGTTGTTAGGACATGTGGGTGACTCCTAAGATGGGCTGGGCAGTGGGAGGAGTATTGGTGAGTAAGAGAAAGGATGGGAGAAGGGAACCGGCTAGAAACTAAGGTGTCCCTTTTATTTTTTTCAATCAGAACCAAAGTGCTTATGTATCAAAGGTTCCATTTGTCTGTCAGTTTCTTTTCCAAAAGAGAGCTGCCTGAGGTGCTTTCTTAGGCCAAGTTCTCCATGAAACAGGCTCCAAGATAAAGATTTGTGCACAGGAGTTCAATGGAGGCATGAGGAGAGCAAGATTGGGCAGGGGGAGAAATTAGACTGCAATGCAGTGGAAACAGGAGCACCAGCCAACCCTGTAGGGGGCTCTGGAGTTGAGATGAGCGTGCTAGGATGTCCCAGTGGGGACAACGAGGCCAGCCTCTGTACCCCTACATCAGTCAGTCATTCGTTAGATGCAGGCTGCCCCTGGGGAGCAGGCGTGATCTTGGGCAAGGCGGCTCCAGGAATTGCTCTGTTTGGCCAAGGACAGTGCTCAGAGAAGGATTCAGCTGGGAGTCATCAGTAGGCAACACGGCAGCCAAGAGAAGGAATGCTTCGGTCCTGAAGGAAGTATCTGGGCTTCAGGAGGTCGGGGTGGCAATCCGAGAACCACCACTTAAGAGCTACATGACTGTGGGCCTACATTTCGCTCTCTGGGCCTTTACTTTCTCATCTGCAAATGAGAAAGAGAGACAAGATGATGTTCAGTGTTCCTCTGATTCTGCGGCTCGGTGCTTCTAACGGTTGCAGAGTATATACTGACAGCGATAGTTATCTTTTCACTATTTTCTATGTTCTTCTTTCAGCATCCAAATTTCCATTTGGATGAAACCTTTTGTGTCTGAAACCTTTCACGACCTCTCCGTCTATCCTTCACCTCCCAATTTATTCATTCCTAAATGAAAAACATAGTGCTAACTAAGCACTGTGGAGAATAGAAAAAAATGTATAATCCATGAATTGCGCTCTACGGAGACATATGATCACCAACTGGAGAACAAATAGAATTGCCCAAAATAATTGGTAGATGCAGGATTGGAGATTGGGTGACAGAAATTTGGAAGTCATTTGCACAAAAGTGAGAGCTGAAGCCAAGGACAAGTATGGAATTACTGAATAAGGAGTTTTCAGAAAGAAAGTGACTGAAGTCTGAATTCTAGAGAACTTGCATGGAATTGGAGGCACAGCCCTAGGACTTACGGGACCCAGGTCAGGAATACCTGCAGAGGCACACATGCTGTCTAACTCCTTAAAAGTTATAAGTCAAGCGAACAAATATTCAAATGAAATAGGTTCTGCCCTCCTACCTTAACAAGTGTATCTTCATAATGCCAAATAGAAAAAAAATAGTTATTGTTTTTGCATGACTATAACACCAAAAATGACTAAATTAAATTTAATTTTGATTATGTATTTCTGATTGTTCTGCTAATGAACTGGTGATATTTAGATAAGTAATAAAAATAAAAGGATAAATAATAATGAATAAAGGAAATGCATTATTATTTATACTTAACAAAACATACATAATTCATAATTATACTTTTATCTCATAACGATCATTTAAAAAATTTTATTGCTTTCATTTTGGCAAAATTACTAATTACGTTTTTATAATCAAAACTTGCACATAATTTGTGTTCTATTATAGTAAAAATTTAAAAAGCATTTCTTGAGTCATTTTAGTTTTAGATAGCTTCTTGTTAACTTAAATTCAGAGAAACTTAGTTCTAAAGTAACACTACCAATTAGAATTTTAATAAAATGCTTCCAGCAATACTTATATTTGGAAATCAAATACGAATTTTACACATCATCTTCAAATATTGGCATGGAGTGGCATGTGACAAACTATTACTATTAAAATATTACAAAATATTTTAATTTTATTGTTATGGCTTATGTTGTAGTTTTATCATCCCTATAAAACTATATAGTTTTATAATCCCTGTAAATCTATATAGTAATTGTCAAGAACCAGTGTCATACTTTATATCTGTTATGTCTAGGCTTACAGACACAATATTTAAAAGTAATATGACGTGTTTCTATTGCAAAATGATCCTCAACTGCCACATACAACTGTTGAGACTGCCACGCTCATTTGTGAATACCTCTGGAATCAAGAATTCGAAAATGAGGATAAGTAAGAATTTGGATTCTTGGCATTACCGGCAATTACACCTTGTTATGCAAGAACGTGTTACATCGATGCTGAAAGAAAGGATTTGATAAATCATTTTTTCTTTTCTTATCCAAGAGCTTCAAACCCCCCACCTTAATGCAATGTTGATCTCTAACATTGGCACAGACCACATAATTTAACTCTAATCAGACATGCTTGCCTTTCTGCCAGAGATGGATACGAATGTCTTCCTGATGCCTGAACAGAATTAATTCCAATGGAAAAGGTTGGGGTTCCTACTCACGTTGATCCAGCTCTGAGAACCAAGTGGCAGAGGTACCCAAGTGTTCTTTATTTTCCTTGTGTTTATGATACTTGGAGCCCTCTAAACCATAAGGCCCAAGCACAGGGCTAATGACAGTGCTACTTGAATGTGTAATGCAGAGATAAATGGAAACAGAATAACAGAAGTGAATAACTCAGGGAGTATTCTGCTTTAAGGGACATGTATCTCTCAAATGTATGAAGACTAAAACCTCCAAAGTGATTTCTCTGTGTCCATTTTCCCCTGGCTCCAAGCTCTCCTGCCCATTGTAGCCTGAGTTATCCTTGTAACAAGGCAGCCTGATGTCACAGCCTGATTTAAAACCCATTGATAGCTTCCCATTATTTTCAGAACAAAGTCCCAAACTCTTATCATGACTTCTAAAGCCATCCATGCCCTGGTCCTTATCTAACTTTCTAGTTTCATCTTTTAACCTCTTCTGTCTAGCACTTACGATCCAGGCATCATGTCATACTTCTTTCTCCTTCTTGGATGCACTGTGTGCTCTTAGCTCTGGGCTCTCATATACGATCTGTTCTTTTAGCCTGGCACATTTCTCTCCCTCCCTCATTAGCCAAGTCTCAGCCTATACTTCTCATCTTTTGGGACCCCCTCATGGTATGTGCTCCTGTAACGATGAATTTTGTATGTGAAGGATTTCACCCTCTTGTTATTGCTTATTTGCCCTTCTTAGTCTACTACGAGCTCTGAGTTCATTGAGTCACTAGCATGCCTCCAATACCTGTTTACAGGCAGATGCTCAGTAGTAAACCATGAAATGGATAAATAAGGTTGGAAGCCATTGATACCTGGAAAAATTTTGTCAGAGCTCTAAGCCCAGGAATCAACAAGATTCTGAGTGAAAGTTTATGCATATTAGACTTAAAACCACATTAAAAAATGACCTGATCTTATGACTAGCTGAAAGACCTAGATACATAAGACCTGCACTGAAGTCTCAGTTCTGTTAATTAATAACTGTGTAACCTTGGTCTCTTAAACGCCCTGTATTTCTGTGTTTTGTTTTGTTTTGTTCATCTGTAAAAAGAACTGCACATATTCTACTTGACTTGAAGGATTTTGGTTTCAAGTAAAGGAACTGATTTATGTAAAAACCTATTGGAATTTGTAAAAGGAAAATAAAATTTAGCTATTATTAGACTGGCATAACTGACAGTACAGGAAGTTAAAGATTATCTGTGACTTTTAACCAGTTGGTCTGTAGTGGACTGTAATTCTGAGCAGGTAAGTACCTAACAGGAAGTGGTTTTGCGTTGTTGTTTTGTGTTGAGCTCAATCAACTGCTAAACTATATCTTAATGATTGCCTTATGAAAAGACTCGTAAAGCCTTACACAATGACACCAGCTAGTATAGACAAAGCACCTTCTCCATTGTGAATTCCAAACATAAAGCATCTGTGGCCAAGGCTAGTGCCTAAATCCCCAGTGAAACATCAGCATAGAGTACCGTTAGCACCACAGGCTTTCGTCCGCCCAGGACTGCCATTTGATGCTCACTGTTGAGTCATGAAAGCTTCGGTGATGCATCTTCGCATTCCCAGTCCTATCCTTGGAGGGACACAGGCTGTCTGCTCACCGGGTCGTGCTGTGGGCTGGTTCTCTTTGGCTTTAACTTTTCAGTCTATCAGATAAGGGGCTTGAATCAACCTGAGATCTCTAGGTTCTCTTCTAGTGCTGACATTCCATGACTGTTGGAATATAGCTTAAGAATGAGGCCTGCAAATTAGACATTGTTATTATGAGCCTGTCTGTGATTGCATGTGCTTAGCGGCTCCTGAAATCCATGTTGCAGTCAGAGCTCAGCAGGACAAAGACGCAGGCACTGGGGAGAACAGAGGGAGACACTGAAATCTCTCTGAGGGTGTGATGGGATGTAGCCTTGATATGCTGCTCAGAAATGCCTTTACCGGTCTGTGTCTGATCTGACTCTGTGGGAGTCACCCAGCTTACGGTGACCACAACTCAGAGTCCCAGCGTGATCAGAAAGAGCAGGATTTCTGGTTAAGATTGCCCTAAATTTGCGGTTCAGTTCCACCCCGTCTTGGCTGTGTGAATTTAGATAAGCTCCTCAATCTTTCTGAGCATCAGTTTTCTTACTGAGTATACAAAGCTTCTAAAAGCTGTCTTGTAGGTGTGTGGTAAGGACAATTGAGGTAACATATGTACAAACAAAGCACATTCATAGAATAATGAGAACCCAACAGGTAATAAGGCAACAGTGGAGGCAGTTTTAACATATTGCTATAGGGCTAGGGGTGGGTTGGAAGGTGACATAGGATAATGTAAAATAGAAACCAACCAGTTAAATTGTAGGAAATACTTTCAGGGATTTCTTAGACTTCAATTAAAGTTGAGGAAGGTTATATATAGGTCAGGGGAAAAAGAACTCATTCCCAGACAGCAAAAGCAGACCTATTTCTCTAGTTGGAGGGAATTTTCAAGTTTTTGTAGGGATTTGTTTGTTAGTAATTAGAAAAAAAAAGTAGCCCAAACAATTGACATATAGCTGTGAAAGACTGTGTACTCAAAAATCTGATATTAGGATATTCAGAGTTCCTTGCATTTAGGAGAGTATTTTTGTACAAGGCATTGACCAGGCCTAATATGCACTAATATGAGACACAGAAACAGATGAAAAGCAGCACAGAACTAAGAACTCAGAAAGGCAATCATGACTGGAGCCAGGGTATCAATTGTCTTAACCGCACCAAAAGGGCAGATTTCATAAGCTTGCTACATTTTAAATGGTACATTACTGCATAGAAACACATACCCTCTTTTAAATAATAGTAAATAATAAAGAGGCACACATCATAGAAGTTAGATAAATGTTTCTTTCCTCTTTTTTATCTCCTTCCTGGGATTGAAATTGGAAAAGGTGGTAGAAAATTCCTTAGAGGCAGAGATACACTGGTGAAGTGGGAACGGATGCAGGGATTGGCTCGAAGCTGGTGATGCACTAGTCAGCGTGTCGGCTTTGTTTTCAATACAAATGTAGTTGGAAATGTGTGCTTAGAGGGCTCTGCATATCTCCAAAAAGAAGGTTTGGACAAATGAGGGAGCTTGAAGGATGGCCTTTACACAGAATGACTTTGCTTTGTTCTCCTTCCATGTTTTCGTCTAATTCATCAACCATAGCAAGCTATGTAAATGCATACTTACGTGAATGCTGACTTGCTTGCCATCACGCAGGCACATAGTGTGACTTTCCACTTCGGTACCTTGAATGGAGTTCTTGGGGAAAGCTGCCAGGGCTGCTACTTCTCAGGAAGAGACCTGAGTCCATCAGCACCGTTATGGCTACACATCTCAGGCACATGTGTGAACCGGGAACTTGCTCCAAGAACCACAAACTTATAAACATTACTTGGTTGGTTTCAAACTATTTCAAAATAAATTTATTGTAAATTATCCCAAAGCCATTCCTTTGATCCAGCTTTTGTTTCCACAGCCCCACAAGTTAAATTGTGGGAAAGCTGTTTGTCAACATGACCCGAAACTCTGTAGTAGTCCATTCCCTTTTCCATCCCAGGGCTACGAGGCCTGTGATAGCAACCACAACAACAGTAATGACAAATGATGATGAGAATCATGATAGAAATGTCAGCTGCAGAAAACCACAGTCAGCTTGGACTCATCAAAGACAAAAACCAAGTACCATCATTTCAGATCAAAGAAGGAAATGATGAAGGGGTATCTGTAATGCATCAGAAACTTGCACATGTGTTATTTTCATGAATATCCCCAAAGCCCAGTGAGGTAGCTACCATTATTCTCATTTTACAGTGGAGGAAACTGAGAATGAGAAAGTACATGTGACAGAAAAAAATAGAAATAAATGAAAAATTAGTTTAGAAATGAAGACTAAACGAGAATGGGCACAAGAGATAATGTCTTAGAAGAAATATAAATTAAAAAGGATGAAAACATTAAATCAGAAAGAAATGAAGAAATTAAAAGTATTTGAGAGAAAGTGACAAATATTAAAGATAGATAAAGAAGATCCAACATACCAATCATAGATGTTTCTGAAGAAAAAAGAAAAAGGAAGGCAAAAGAATGAATACAATAAAAATTTTCAAAAATAAAAAAAATATTTGAAACTAGAGATTGAAATAGCACATAATGTACCTGAGAATATCAATACAGGGTGATCATCATAAAGATTTATTTTAATAACATTGTTAAACTTTTTTTAATTAAAAAAATCATATTAGCACCTGGGTAAAAAGGAGTATGTTACTTAGAGGGAAGAAAATATCATTTCATCATCAGACTTTTCATCAGACATTTTATACCACAGAAAAATGGAATCATTTATTTAAGATATTCAGTGGAAGAAAGACAGTTGTTTTCTATCTATTATCAACATCCAGAATCTGAGAATTTTATTTCCATGAGCCCTTCCCAAAGAATTTACTAGAGAATGAGCTTCAGACAACCAAAAAAAGCTAGAGAGAAATAGACACAAGGACTAGTAGTAACCATTAAATTATACACACACACACACACACACACACACACACACACACACACATACACGCTAAAATATACATATACTTGTGGAACTGAGATTAAATAAGGGTTAAGCAGGAGAAATTATAGTATGAAATGAATATACACTCTCATAATACAGATACAGTATAACCATAAGAAAAAACAAGAGGAAGAATAAGGATAACATACACAAATGTTTTTAAACTGCTTTGAGTAATCATAATTTGTGGAGGTAGCATTAATATTGTTATTCTGAGGCTGTTGTTTGTATAACGTAGGATAGAGCAAATGAATCATGAGACACTTTAATTCTATTATTCCTGGTGTCCTTGAGAGCTGGTGTAGGTGGAAAGAGACACATACATAATTTAGAAAAGATTGAGGAAGTACCATGTAGTCGTGGGTTTGAAATGGAAATATCATTGTAAAGACATGAACTCATTATGTGTGTGTATAGAAGATTCTCTCTCTCTCTCTCTCTCTCTCTCTCTCTCTCTCTCTCTCTCTCTCTCTCTCCACATACACACACCCACACACTGGGGGTGCCAAAAAAGTATACACATGACCTGTATTCATCTTTTGCTATTGGTATATATTGAGTATTACAATTTTAATACAGTTTTTCCTTTCTTAAAATGTGTACACAATTTTTTGGCACCCTCTGTGTATATGATCTATAAATGATCAAGATCAACTTTTATTTTACACACACACACACACACACACACCAGTAGCATCATCATCTCTAGTGACTACATTGTAGTCTTGAAATACTATTTCCCATTTGAAACCAAAAGACAAATAAGCAGGGCTTCTCAGAGAAATATGTGAGATGAGCCTGGAGTATTTTACCAGAGAACTCTGAGAATACTAAGGCTATGATCAAAGTCCTGAGGAACCAGGGTGAAAAAGCTGGAGCCAAAGAGGGGATAATTTGAGCTTCACTAAGGAAAAGAATTACAATGACGTGAAACTCATCAAATCTTTCTAAATTCACAGATTTATAATGATATTTGCAATTGGTCATCTCCAAAGGGTGAGAGGGAGCCAACCTATTTTTTTTTTTAGAAAACTGGATAAATAAAAGGTAAGTTTGAAACATTTATCCTGCCTGTCCAGTATAAACTGTACCACTGAATATCAAAATTTTGGGTGAGGCAAAGTGTTTCCCTTATATAGTCAAGCTATTTGATGAAAAATGAAATAATAGATTAAGATGTCACAGTCCCCAATGAATTAATACATTTAGGTATTGAGCATCAATGGCTACTAACATCAAAAAAAAAAAAAAAAAAAAAAAGAGTGAAAACCAGACAAAATGCCGTGATGAAAGAACACACCACCACTTATAGTCTTGCCAAAGGGATCACGTCTGAGTTTGGTCAGATGTGGCCTCAGACTTTAGCTGCCAATTTGTAGGAAATTCAGAGGACAAAGGAACATGGTAAACTACAACATGAATATGCATTCAGCAAAATCTAGACTGCAGGTCGGATGCCCGGGTTCATCAACGCAAATTGTAAGGAAAACAGATGGAGGGAGGAAAAAACAGTAGATTAAAGGGAGTTTAAAAGGCCAAGGTTTTAAACGTGCAAGATTCAACTACAGGATTTAGGGATGCACTCAAGTGCTAAAACCATAAAGTAACACAGGGCAATGACCAGTATAGAACTAGGGTAAGTGGTTATTTTTAGGGGGAGAATGGTGCTGTGTCAGGAATGAAGTGCATGGATGGGCCGTTCAGGTGACTGGCCAAGTTTTCTTTCTTGACCTGGGTCCATTCAAGGATATTTTCCTTCTAACAATTCACTAGGCTGTACATTGGTTTTGTAAAGTTTTCTGGTTCTGCAGTTTATTTTACAACAAAATATATGTGTGTGTATGTGTATACACATGCACATGCTGTGTCCGCATATTTGTGTATTTATATGTATGTGTGTATATCTGTATGTATGTATATCTATCATTTCTATCTATCTTCTACAATTTTTTTAAATAATGCTTTAAATGAGATGTTTTTCAAGGAAAATATCTCCATCATTAGGGAAGGGTCTATAAGGGATCAAAATCAGCTTTTATGTTAGGGTGAATTGGCAGGGCTCAGTCTGTACATCAATAAATGAGAATAAAAACAAAGGCAGTTCGGAAGCTTAGGGCAGGCTCGTTAATATTAATCTGTGAACAATATAAGCCACCCCTTCCTTGCGGTACTCCACCCTGACAAGTACTCTGCTGGGGCCTGGCTCTCCCTTTGTCCCCAGCAATTAGCACAGTTTACACTTGAGCGATCATTGTTTTGACCTGCCCTAAGTCTCGGCATCCGGACTCCATCACCCACCATCTGTGCCCTTGTCAGGAGGACCGCTCAGCATCTCTCCAGCAAGCATCGGAAGTGGGTCTTGGCCACAGGCCTATATTTGACAGGCGGCCAAGGGACAGGGACTTTTGTCATTCATGGTCTTGAGGACCAGAGTTGGTCAAACCCAGCTACATACATATTCAGTTTTCCAGAATACTCTGTGCTTTACCATGAGACAAGGCAAAGTAGAAGAAAAGAGAAGAAGAAGAGAGACACGTGAGAGAATGGAGAAAAGGTGCTAAGAGGACAAACAGGAGAGAGAAAATTTAAAGAGAAAAAGAACCAGGAGAAAAAGAAGAGAAAACAGGCAGGAAGGAAAAGAGGAAAAAGGAGAAGTTAGGAATGGTCAACGAGAAGCAACATTCTTTCTGAAAACGGTTGGCGATTGCCAGTTAAGTTGCACTCTGAACTATGCTTAAGTACACCCAGCATTAAATAAAACACACACACTCTTGAAGAGGTTTGTTCCTCATCCTTATCCAAATATTTATTTGTGGAAGGGGTTTTCATAGTAACCAGGAAACAACAGAAATTCCCAGCAGCTCACGTCAAGGCTCCATAGCTCTGCAGAGTCCTGAACCCAAGGTTCGATACACACTCTCCCCAACCAGGTTTGTCTTGACTGGGTTCGTAAGCTTTCAGAATCTGCTATGAGTGGCGAGAAGCTACAACCAGGGACCTTGAGTCCAAACCTGTGGGGGGAGATGGGTGATCAGGTATGAGTTGTGAAGGTAAAATTCTCTTGCTAGTGATAAAGTACTAAATAAGCAAATTGTTTATTTTAGATCTAAACCGAAGAGGATCCAAGATTATCTTTGTAATGTCCCATTCCAGTATGTGGCCCTGAGTGGGATGAAAAGGGACAGAATACAATGAATAGAGTGGAGGTGTCAGGAGGTAAATTGCACACAACCCCTGCCTTTCTTCTCTGGCATTGAGTTCTTAATCAGAACTTACCCTTAGGAATTTATCCTGTATGTGAGTGTACCTTACACAGAAATGAGTATAATATAAATATATAAATAGAACATAACTTCATTGAGAGCAGGGAGTGCTTTCTATTTGACTCCCCCCTAAGTCCCTAGTGCCTAGAACAGTGCCTGGCATGTAGCAAGCAGTCAGAACATAGTGAGACAGTGAGTGACTACATTGCATCTCTTATGTGTGGTTGTCAGAGCTGCTGTTTTAGACCATGCCCTAGAAAGTCTATACAAAAAAACTTGTCTAAACGTCTCTCTTTATTGGGTTATTTTGCTTCCATTTCAAGGTTTTTTGGTGTTCTGCCTGTTGTAGCTTCCTCTGCCTCCTTGAATGCTTATCTGAAAACCGCTCTCGGCTTTTGGATGTTGCTGGCCCTGCATCCTGAGTGCTGGCCCAGATATGATTTCTGACTCTGCCTTGAGCCCTGCGTCTGTGTAGTCTGTGTCCTGGGACTGTATCCTCCATATTCTCTGTCCCTGCTTTCCTAAGTTTTGCCTTGGCTCATGGATAGGTCTCCTAAGTACACAGAAGTCGATGTTGGGGGACAGAGTGGAGCACGAGAGAAGCACATACCAGGGGGAGATTCTCTAGTATTTCAGAAAAAGTGAAAAGATGAGAATTAGCTAACATTTATTGAGGGGCCTACTCTACATCAAGCATGTTCCAAAAACTTTAGTGTACTGATAAGTCTGTTATGCAACACTATGAAGTAGATTTTATTATCACCCCCCTATTTAGATAAGGACACTGAGGCACGGAGAAGTTAAATGAGTTGCTCAAGGTCTCGCAGCTAATAAAAAGCAAAGCCAAAATTTAAACTCTGGTGGGTTGCTGCAGAGCTGGAACTCATAACCACTACAGTAACCGATGCTGATTCCAAGCGTTATTTTTGCCTAGTTGGGGTGGGTAGATAAACAAGGGCATGATGGGACAGGGTATAGGTATAGAAAGAACACACAACTTGAGCTTTCTTCCACAATTAAAAGCAACTACCACCACAATACCCACTCATTGAGTATTACTCAATTCATTGAGTATGCCAGCCATAGCCTAGGGTTTCCATTTATCTTCATAACAAGCCCATGAGATGTGAAATTGGGCTCTTGAGGTGTTCAGCAACTTTTCCGAGGTCACTGATCTAGAACTGGCAAGAGTAAGATTCCTTCTCTGGTCTTATCTCAGCTGTGTGCTCTTAACCACCATGCTGACCTGGTGGTTAAGCACACATCCTTGGGGGGCCTTTGCCTGGGCTCAGCTCACACACATTCCTCACGCTTGACGCTTGACGGTTGTGTAGGGATGGGGCGCTAAGCTCTCTGAGTTCCGTCTATTGTCTCAGCATTTGTGTAGCAGTGAGGAAAGAATAGAATTACTTCATGTTCCAAATATGGTTAATCTCGATCTGAGAATTTTTTTCTTAAATTGGCCTAGCTTGCAATAAAAGTGAATTGAACTCACAAAGAATCGCAACATAAAGTAGCTGAAAGTGGAGATACAGTGCAGCACTGCCAACTCGCATCCTTTAATCAGACTGTAGCTACCACCAGAATGTCTCTTATACCTAGGCCTTGACATTTAGCAGTTTGACCAGATTTTTCTTGACGTTTCTGATTTTCCCTGTAAGACAAATCTTTTACACTGTGCACATTTCCCACCACTTGAAGTTTCTGACTTCTTTTTCTGAGTTGTGACCGATCCCATTTCAAGTAAATAAAATTTGTTAAGCGCCTACTGTGTGTGGGGGGGGACCTGGGTTCAAAGCAGATACCTAAACAATTCATCTGCCCAGTGGGGAGTATTATGAAAGCGGTGTTGGGATAGGATTTGGAGGAGATTTACAAGGTGATAGTTGATGTGTTCTTTGCACGATAAGAGGTAGTTAGACCCAGGAAGAGAAAAAGGGGAGTTCTTACTAGAGGAGGAGGGCAAATCAGGAAGGCATAGGTAGGAGGCATGACCTGCAGTCCTGGGGGCATCACTACGCAGGGAGTTTGGGCTCTGGCACCAACAAACACACAATTCTGGGTGAGCCATTCTCTGAGCCTTTTGTTTTCTCGTCCATAAAATGAGGAGGTTACACTGAATGGTTTCCCAGATCCCGTACAACAGAAAATCCTTTGATTGTGATCTGAAATGACACACCTTTCTAAATCAGCCCCATGACCCTCCAGCCCATTTTTCTGCCTTTAGATGTGTCACGAAGACATACATTGTAGTGATTACCAACTTATGACACAGACCACAAAAAGAAAGCACCTTGGGCTGGAAGCTTGCCCTGTTGTCTGTCTAGAAAGGTTTGGCCGCTGACCAAAGTCTAACAACCATCAGCAGGCAGATTAATTAGATTGTTTCTGTGCCTATTTAATTCCTGGATTAATGGATGGTTTCTTTAGCTCAGGACTGTTTGTCTCTCTTTTCAGGTTGTCTTAGCACATTCAGTTGTTACTCCTGACCTAAGAGCAGACGTTTGCTTATGGTCAGAGTAAAGACAGAGCACGTAGGCTCATGGCAGCAGTGGACAGGTCATGATTCCCTAGGACTTCCCGTGTGACTGCTGGGAAGGAAGGATGTGGTTCCTTAAAAGTGAAGTCCTGGCCATTCATCAGTGCCTCTCGTTGTAATTTGTTATGTGAGTTTCTGCTGAGTGAGGGGCCCATGCCATGGGCAGAGTCCAGTCGGTACTGATTGACATCTCAGGTATGCCAACAAGTCCACCACAAGCCAGAGAGAGTAAGTTAGAAAATGTGCTCCCTTAGCTTCCTGGCCTGGTGAAAGTTCGACCCATCTCCCAGCCACTTATTCTTCCTTGCCCCCTTCGTTCAGTCTTCTGATTCCACTCAGTGGTGGTCATCTCCGTGCACAATGCCAAGTACATCTTCCTAAGCCATGGATCTGAATCAGCTCAGAGGGTACCCTTCCCTTCTCGTTCAGGCCCCATGGGCCTTTGCCATGGACATGGCTCTGCACTGCAAACAATAACAGGCAGTGAAGTGAGAGCGAGAGCAGTGCTGAGCCTGCCAACGCTCGGGGCGGCGCGTCCTCGGCCTGGTGTCTGCGATAGCATAATGGATGAATTATTAATTATGATTTATCGCCAGGATAAAGGAAACTCACAGGTGATCCTCTGCAAAGACAAGCATACAAAAGTGTGTGCCTGAGGCTCAGGCTTTTCTTAGTGGCAGATAACATTTGGAATAGAATAACAGAGATCATGTCTGATATTTTGCACCTCCTTTCAGCCAAGCACTTAATAAGCACTAATTCATTAATTTTCAAAACAGCCTTGTGAGAAAGGAAATATTATTTCTACATCTTTCTCCTCACTATTTTGAAGGTTGAGAAATAAAGTCATTAAGGGTGTCTCCCAGTGCTTTTAAAAAGCATTCCTAAATAAAATGTTTGTTCTTCCAAGCACTCTTTAATTGAAGTGCAACTTCACAACTCAAATTCTTTTTTCTTCTAAATAAAGGGAAATAGTCATCATACCAGGAAATGTTTAAGAAAAGGAAGCATATGTTTTGATTCTGGCGGTCACAGCAAGAATGTTTGAGGACGTTTAGGAACTCAAATAAATATTCCAGCAGCTTTCCATTCATCAGTTGCCCCCAAATCCAATTTGTTAGGAATAATTTCACCATCTTCACAGCCCCAAATATTATTGGTAAATGCAACCAATGTTTAGGAAAGTACCTTTCCTAGAATTGGTTCCTAGAATCAAAAATTAAAGAATATTTGAGGTCTACATAGAGGTACTCGGGTTTCAAATACCTCATTTCAAGGGCATTCACCATCTGCCTGAAACGTGTTGGCTGGTGCAGAGGCATAAAGACGATCAAGAGGTAGCAAGACATTAGTGGTAAGAACCAAATGGAGAAGCTCATACTTCAGTTTATGGCTGTCATTCTTCACATCGTCATTGTCACCACTGTTAATTCTTTATGTGAGCAGATTGCGTCACAATTCACAAGTGCTTTCGTAAACATTAATCGAATAAATCCTGTAAGAACCCTACAAGGTAGGTCAGAGAGTTTTCCTCCATAAGAGACAATGTAAATAACAATAACTTATTTGGGGTCCTGAAAGGTCAATATATAACACTTGTGTTTTTTAAGCCTGAATTCTGAACAAACTGAGATAGAGGAATAGACATTCAGAGAATAAGATATTTTCCTTATTATTAAAAAGTTGTTGAGAAATATAGCTTAGACGTGTGGTGACAGGGGGCTTCCTAAGGCTGAACCCCTAATTGGGCAGTCACTTCTGCCCGGCACAGATAGCATTAGACACCCACAGGGACACTCCACAAGGGGAGAGACTTGTAATGCGTGTTTTCGAATTTTTCAGGACACACTCCTGCGAACATATCCCAAAGTAGGAGCAGTTCAATTGCTCATCCCAAACTTACCAACTAGAAAAGTCACTTCTGTCTTGGGGAGAAATCAGTGAGGAGTTGGAGGAAGGCCAGGTGTGTTCTAGTAGTGGATATCTCTCCATCTGGAAGGAAGTTCAAGAAGAAGAAATACTTATCCCCGTCCATGACTTTCTCTATCTGAATTTTCTACCATTCTATTTTGGTGTGATGCTTGGAGATGGGTGGTTTTTTTTCCCACCCTCTCGTGCTATGTTCGCTGTTAAGGTGGCTGGTGGGAGAGTTTTTAGCTCTGGTCAGTAGAGACTGAGGCAGGAGATTCTGCCAATTCAGGGAGGTCTGGCAGGCAATCCTGGAATCTCTCACATGAAGCACATCGCTCTCTACCTTCTGCTAGTAGCAGAACCACCTTAATAGGTCGCATTTTTAGAAATAACTAGTTAGCTCCCAAGGCATTTATTATTTGGTATATCTCAGAGTAGTTCTCCATTTTAGCTAGATCCAAGTTAGTTGTTCATGACACAGTCGTTGAAAGCTGGTTCCTTTTCTTTTTTTTCCCTCTGTCTCTTCCTAATACCTCCAATTCACCCTCCACTGATAGTTGGAGAAGTCTGACCCCTGATTAACTCTAACGGTGACAGATTTTATTTGTCTCTGTCTCAATCTTGACATTTAGATGTATTTTCATCCCCATCCTCTCCCTTCTTAGGTCAACCCTCTACACTCCATTTTCCTAGGAATGTACCTCTCAGCTACTTCTGGGAAGGTGGCACTTTTATATTTCAAAGAGGTAGGGAGAAATCGAGGTGCCCTTCTAATTTTAGGGATCTGGGTATCCTGAAAGTTCAGGAGCTCCACCATGCCAGGTATCTAGTCAGATGAGCAGTAGACCAACTGCAGAGAAAAGGATGGGCTAAAAGAGACAGGTGAGGGAAGCTGGACTGGTCTACAGGAGTGCAAGAACAGCTCGCTCTAATTCCAGGCTAAAGTTGTCTGTTTTCTCTCTTCATTTAAGGTCTCAGTTACCTCTGGCTAGATCATCAGTTATATAAAAAGATAAATGATCAACAGGGCAGCTAAGTACAGTTTCCAGGCAGAGAAGATTTTCTTCTTTCATATTAGAAGAAATAAATTCCAAAAGCCAAGCTTGGGTTTCTCTCCTTTTGTTTCTTGAGGTTAGCCCAAGCTCATAGATCATGTTTTGATATAAGAGTTGGCCTCTTGGTCATGAGAAACAGCAAAACATACATTACAAGGCAAGGGCAGATAAGGAATGGAATAGACCATCGTAGGAAGCATACAACGGTGGGGGCAAGGCTGTATGACAGTGGTACACCTGGCTCATGGACTGGCACCAGTCCACCAACTGTTACCTGTCTGCAGTGAAGTAACCACAGCACTACACAGCACAGTGTAGTGAATGGCTGGAAACTTTTTCAGCATTTTGACAGAATTTTATGACTGTTGGCTCTAATAATAAAATACTTGGCTTGTATTTTGTGCGACTGTCTTTTTTTCCCCCCATTTTCTAGCAATTCATTTTATTTGTGATTTTAAATAAAAGTATCAGTCCATGAAATGTTGGACGTTGAAAATAGATTTTTTAATCACAGATAAATAAGTACTTTTCTATGGTACAGTTTCCCAAACCATGTTCCAAGGAATACCAGCATTTGATAACATACTGGAAAATGTTTTGAGGGCAAATAACTGTAAGCTCTAGCTTTCACAAAGTTAAGTTTCTTTTCTGCAGGGCTCTCCAAGACTTGAATATATTATAAATTTTCATCTCCAAGATTAAGTAATTAATGTCTAAGAGCAGACTATTTAAATTTTGTCGATTTTATTTGGCCTCTGAATCCTTTTTATATCATGTTAAGTAGTGTTTTGGGAAATACAGAGAAATACCTCTTTATAGGGTAGTTCAACCTTGTGGGCAGTAAAAATATTACTTTCCCCTTTGCACCTGACTTCTGCTGCTGCTATCATTAAGTATCTAAATAGTAGATTATACTTGTTTGAAATAATCGAAACTGCCAGTTTGAACTTTATGTGTTCCATTGTCACTCACTCTTTCTCCTAGTGCTCAAAGAGAAATAGTGGAAACTTATCCATCAAACCTTTCCAAAACTGAGATACAATGAAAACATGTGCTCAAGACCAAATATCCGTAACATTCCTGGATATTTCTAGAGCACTGAGGGAAAGTTGTGCTTAGGCCCTTGATGGGCTCTTGAATTCTGAAGGGCTGGAAATGTCATCTAGTCAACAGTATTTCGGTGAATATCTCGACTCCCTTACTCAAAAAACACTGTGAAATATAAAAAAGATGTCTTTAGCAAGTTTTTGAAATGAGGCCTTTTTGCAACAGGAATGTAGAATTTTGTTTTTAGTATAGGATTTATTTTCATTTAAGATTGTGGAACATCACTGATATTGTGCCCGGCTGTGTGGTCATCCCTGTGTGCAATCTCTATTTTTGCCCTATACTAACTTTGATCCAGACCTCAATATCTCTTTACTCCCCCACCCCTAGAGAGCAGAGACTGCCAGTTGCCTATCCAACTACTCATTATTCCTTTTCATCCTTTCTCCACAAGTTTAAGCTGAGCATGAGGCCTCCCATAATAAAATCTACATTTCTTAGTCTCCCTTGCAGTAAGTAAATTCTGTCCAATGACAGGTATGTGTCACTTCTGAGAGATCACCTTAAAGATGGTGTGTGTGTGTCTTTTGTTCCTTTCTTATTTACCCTGCCCCTGGAATACACATTTATCCTGCCCCTGGAATACCACTATGATAACTGAAAGCTAGCAGCCCTCTTGAACTCAGGGACATGGGTTACCCTGGGTGTGCTACAGGGAAGGCTAGCAGGGGCCTGGATCTGATGTCCAGAGCTGTAATACTAGTCCCGAAGTGTTTACCTCTGGCCTTCTTTACATAGTAGAGAAATAAACTTCTATCGTGTTTAAGCCATTGGGTATTTTTCTTTGTTTTCTGTTATTGGTTTATTTGGATTTTCCATTAATGACAGCAAAATCTAATTCTATCTGATAAATCTACCAATAAATCTCCCAGTCTTTGTCAAGGGTCTCTGTCTCTGTTTCTGGGGCAGCCTTCAACACCCAACCAGGCAGTGTGTATCTCAAGACAGTGTATCCAACTATCTGTTTGGTAAACTCACTTGGATGTTTAATGGGCAATGAAAACTTAATATGTCCAAATTCTTATTCTTGGTTTTTAACCCTCAAACCTGATGCTTCCCCTTAGGGTTTTCCATTTGCATAAATAATTCATCTTATGTTATAATTCACCTTATATAGGTCACTATAATTCACCTTACAATAATACCAAAAAGTGTGGCATTGTCAAGAGTCTTCTCTCTCTTTTACACCCTTAGCCTGCCCATTTGGATTCACCTTCAAAATATGTACCGCATTTTTCAGAGTAAGCAGTGTTAGATGCTAGAATAAGCACTTTAAATCTCAGAGTTTAACATGAGAAGAGTTTGTTCCGTATGTGTGGGGGGATCCTCACCCATCTTTTGGCACACACGATGTCCACGATTTCCGTGATGGGAAAGAGAGAGACAGAGGAGACCCACAAGCTCTGAACTGCCACAGCCTGGATGTGACACATATCAGTTCTACTCATTAGTCAGAACTAATCATCTGACCCTAAGGTAAATGCAGAAAGGTTGGGAAATACAGGGGAACGAAGAAAATATTTGAAACACTATTTTAATCCAATCACTTTTCTTACCACTTCCCCCACTATCCCCCTAATCCAGGCCACCATCATCTTTGCCTGAAATCCTGCAATAGTTTTGAAACTGATCTTCCTTCTCCTAGTCATGCCCCAGCATCATCTATTCCCTCTTTCATTGTCGCTATCTCCTACTTTCTGTTTTCCAAGTGACAGCTAAAATGGTTTTGTTAAGTATAAAAATAGATGGTGTCACTGCTTTGCCCCAAACTGTCAAAAGCTGAACCCCTTATCATGGCCTCCGGGACTTTGCACCATTTAGGCCTTGTGTACTTGTCTGATCTCCTTTTATACCACTTCCCAGCTGGCTCACTTGCATTTGCCCTCTGACCTCCTCTTGAACACAACTTCAGTGCTGCCGAAGGCCTTCAGATGGCTCACCCCTTCATGCATGCCTCTGTGTGGCCATCACCCTTTCGGAAAGGCTGTCTTTGGCGTTGTGTATTAATTCATCAACCTAATCGCCCACTGACCCTTTACTCTCCTTTTTCTTGTGTGGCTCTTGTCCCAGGCTGACATGTTATTACACATGTATTTGCTTCATTTTTCTATCTGTCTCCTCTACTTGAATGCAGGCTCAGTAAATACAGGGACCTTGACTATCCTGGTGACTGTTGTTTTCTCAGTACCAAGAACACTGTCACTCAAATAGTTTCTCAATAAGTATTTGTTCAAATAAGTGAGTGAATTAATTATTTAATTAAATCATTAGTAAGACAATAAGTCAAATAATAAACCAAAAATATTTTTAGCAGCAAGAAAAGCTGACAGATTCCTGGTCCCAGTTTTAATTGGGCCACCCCACAGGCTGTATGTCTGGCTTTCCCCAGAGCAGTTGGGACAGCCTTGCCTGAAGTTTCTTAAGGTCTCCTTGAAGTCGCTCAGAATCTTTTGTTGGGAACACCTTTCTCATTGACCCCAGCTCTGTTCACCTTTGTTAATCAAGCCAGCTAATACCAGTCACAGGAGAAGACAGACAGAGAGAGAGGGAGAGAGAACACTAGACCCATGGGTAGTGGAGTTTTGATGAAAATGTTAATGGCAGCCAAGAGAATCTGTTCCAGACTTTCAAGACAGTCTTTGCAAATGAAGCTGTAAATTCCTTGATTGAGCGACTGTGTATCTTTGGAACAGTGCTCATGTTTGGAGGGGAGATGAGGCCTGAAAATGTAAAATTCAGTCTTCACTGGTAAAGAATATTAAATTATTGGGGACACAGTGAGGGGACTCTGCAGTTGCGGCCGCCTCCGGAAGCGTGGCGTGTGAAGTTCACATGCGGTGTGGAGACCAGCAAAGTTCATTTCTTGCATTTCCTACTGTAGCATTCATTCCACTTGGCTTTCTCAGCTGGACTTTCTTACTCTTAGTAGTCTTCCTAGGAGGGAATTGCCTGAAGACAGATTGAAAAAGTGTGCGATGGAGTTTTATTAGCCCCCTTATAACAACAAAAATTATTATTTTGTTATTTCATTCTCTCTTAGACCATGTGCTGCTCGGTACTGGTGTGAAGTTGTTACATGTGGTTCACAGTGAGTGGTATCCAGATTACAGTTTCCCTGGGACACATATCTACTCTTTATCAGTATACTCAAATTCAACCCCAAGTAGGAGTCGGGTTAAGGGAGAAATGGATCCCTTCATTCTGCACATTCACATAGTAAAGGTTTAGAGAAATCCTAAAAAAGCCTATGCAGCTCTGTTTAATCCAATATGTCTTAAACCTAGTTGATCGCTGAAGCTATTTTATTCCTGCTTAACGGAGTGGAACTCAACCTGGCAATACTGCCTGCCTTGTTCTGCAAATCTGGGGGACATTTTGGTCACAATATCTGGAGGCCCTATTGGTGTTTAGAAGGTGGGGGGACCAGAGATGCTAAACATCGTGAAATATGAGAACCAGTCTTTCCCTTTTAATGAAGAATTATCCCACTCAAAATGTCAGTCGCCCCCCTGTTGGGTACAACACTTACTTACGCTTTGGAATGCTAATCTAGGCCAACCTCCTCATTGTACAGCCAGAGAAATAGGCCCAGAGAGGGGACATGCCATCTGTAAGGTCATCCAGCTGTGTCCATGGTCAGAGTCACCACTAGAACCAGCTCTCCTTTGCCCCAATTCTGTGCTCACCTTCAGCACCACTTCTATTTATTACGCTTATCCTAGTACACTTGGAAAAAGAGCATGAGCTGAGTGTTCAAGAGCATTAAAGAGAAATTTTCTTAGAGCCTTTAGGGTATCTGAATGCTTGTAGAAATATTGATTGACAAATGACTGGGAAAAATGAAGCAACAACACAGGAGAAAAAAAACAGAACTAGCTTTTATTTGGCAGCTACTATATGCCGGCCCTTTGCACATAATAGCTTTTTTATGCCCCTTAACGATTCTATGATATAAAGATTACTAACTCCATTTTGCAGGTAGGGAAATGAGACTTAGAGAACTCAGCTAAGATCCTCAAGGTCACAGAGGTCATAGAAAGTAATGGAGCTTGGATTCAATCTGGTTTTTTGACATCAAAGCCTGAGTAATTTTCTTTGGGTCATGCTGCTTTCCAGTCACCAGCGCTGGTTCCTGTTCTCAGAAAAGGGAAGCAAAATGCATGTCTGTATTAGTTATTTTCTATTGTTAAAATGTAACAAATCAATTCAAGTAAGCTGAAACAAAATAAGTATTGGAAGGATACTAGAGTTCCTGGAATCCAAAGATAAGTTGAATAACCCAGCTGTGCAGGGGCCCGAGGCAGCTGTAGTGGACACGCTGCCCAGTGCTGTGCTGTTGGCAATCCCTGTCTCTTGGGTCAATTCTTAAGGGAGATAATAGCTTTGATTCAGCTTCAATCAGATCTGCACCCCTAGTCCACCCAGTTATGTCTGTGTGATCAGGGTCACACAGCAGAAACACAACTACTGTTAGGCCACTTCTGTGGACAGGGTGGGCATACCCAGTAGTTACCATGATCGTGGGTACGTGGTCAACCCTTGGTCACAGTGTGAGCCTGTTTTGCATTCTTCCTGTCCCCTTAATAAAATACCTTTCCAGTGCTTCAGTGTCTGACTTCTTCAAAAAGTTATCTTCTATCTTTGTATCCTTTCCCTCCTACCAAGCTTCCCTTGGGAGAGAGTTCTCCACACTTATATCGTAGCACATGTCTGACTGCTAAGGTTTAGTGCTGCACTCCTCCAGTTGCATTTTAATAGAGCAACTGCTGATGTAGTCCACTTGTGTGTGAGGAGTCCTGAATGAAGAACTGCCCTTCCCTTCTTTAAAGGGTTTCAAAGATGGATAAGGCTCAGTTATTGCCGTGAAGAAGTATATACCTGACAGGCCTCAGTCGAAAGTGGGAAGCTGTAATTGTAAGAAGGGAGATTTGGGGGAAGGAAGGGCTGGCTTCTCAGATCATACCAGGAGGTGACCGATGGTCTTACCTGTCAGGTTCCTTAGGTTTCCCATGGCACAGAAATTAAGAAGTTCACAAGGCCACAGCAAACTCAAAAGACAATCTTATGGGTAGGGACAGGGGTAGAGCAAGGACATCTAGTTAGACCCTGGGAAACAAAGGAATACCATCCAACAAAATAAATCTTCTAGCCAGTATCCCTTAGGAAAATATTCCCTCTGGGACCATTGGGTCCACGTCATGGAACATTCCATGGTAAAGGCCTTGTCTCCCATGGGGTGCTTGCCAGGATACGTTTCAGTCCTTCACATCCACCCGGGAGGCAATGAAAAGTGAGGCAGTAAGTCCTCATTCTAATCAGATCTATGCCAATACCAGTAGTGGAGGGAGGAACCAGTTTTCTGGGACTAGTGGTCTCACCTCCCCACTGCACAGGTGGCTGTAAGAAAATATGAATAGGCCTGGCTCTGCAGCTTCTTCCTGCACTGTATCCGACCTCTGCCCTCTCCTTGTCTCTTTTCTCTGGGTACTACTCGCCACCATCAGCTTCTTCAGGGCATGTGCAGAAGCCTGCCTTCTGGGCTTGTTAAACTTAGATAGGATTGTAATCTGAACACTTTGACATTTTCTCACTTCCCTCCATAAAAATGCACTGGTGCCTTAATGGCCGGACCGATGATAAAGTGGTCTACTCTAAAATGTCCGTGACTGATACATCACTTTTTGGGGTTCAAGTATTTCAGATTTGAACAAATACCCTATGCAGCTTTAATGGCAGTCGTCATGACAGGCAGTGAGGGAGATACGTGGGGGCACAGGGCAGGAGCTTTTCATGGTGTATTTCAGAACATACTATATAGCAACTGCCTACCTTGCTTCTGTGTAAAGGGACTTTTGGGTAATGGGATGGTGACTGGAGAAGTCTTGAAGGGATCTGTGGCTTTAAAGAATGTCATGAGCAACAGCTAGGCTCACAGTCCATGCTGCAGTCTCTTCCTGCAAGTCAGGGGCACTAACTCCCGAGAGACTCTCAGACCCCCAGGATCACTGCCTGAGGCCTCCGCAGTCGCCGTGGCATGAGCAAAGCACAGCACATGCAAGGTCTTGAATGCCTTTCAATATGTTCTTTACTCTAACATCAACCATCAACACACCAAACAGCGAAGCATCAACCATCACCACACCACCCAGTAAAGCACACAGAGTAATACAGTAACTGGGTCAAATAGAGTCACGAAATATTCTCACAGTCAATCAGAGTCCTGCTGGAACAAGGAAGGGTGGCTGGTTTGGGACGTTGGTCTGGCAGAGGTTTAGTCTAAGCACAGCAGAGCAGAGCAGAGCAGAGCAGAGCAGAGCAGAGTGGAGGGTTCTCGGAGCAAAGTGGCAGCATGTTCACCTCTCAGTTGAGACTGGCTCTCTGAGCTGCCAAAGTTCTCAGTTCTTATGCGGTTTTGAGTGCCTTCCTGATGTCACCTTATCAGGGTAGCCAGCCAGCAACCCTGACGTCCTCTTATCTTCAGTAGCAGACCTTCAAAGTGTAGCTGGTTACACCCAATTACCAGGGCAACTGGGCAGCTCCCTGGACGTTGTCTGCTAAGTTCTCTGCACGTGTCCAAAATGGAGTTACTCCTGCTCATTCAATATGGAGTCCCTCTTACTCTCACAAAACTCATCGTAACAGCTTCCAGGGACATTCTACACGGAGGAGCTGAAAATACTAAGAGAATCAATCATGCTTTGTGCCACTTTAGAAGTCAGGAAGGTCGGTTCCACACTTTTGATGACTTTAAGCAGATATATTTCTGGAATCTCTCACCCATTCCCCTAATACAATTACAATTACCCTTTTAAAAATTCATAAAATTTAATTCCGTCTTGGTTGAAATCATGTTTTGTATGATTTCAACCTACTTAAATGTATTGAGATTGGTTTTATGGCCCAGAATTTGATTTATTCTGGTAAATGTTTAATGTGCACTGAATGTATAGTCTGCTGTTGTTGAATAGAGTGTTCTATAAATGTTAAAGGTCAAGTTGGTTGATAGTGTTATGTCTTTAATATCCTTATTTTTTTGGTCTACTTCTTGTCAACTACTGAGAGTAGAGTGTTGAAATACGTAGTTTTAATTGCAGATTTTTCTATCCTTTCATTTTTATCAGCTTTTGATTCCCTTACAGGAATCAAAAGCTGATAAACTATGATTAGGTACATGCACATTCAGAATTGTTATAACTTCTTAAGGAATTGATTGGGTATCATTATTAAATGTCCCTCTTTGTCCTTTGTTGTGATCCTTTTAATGAAGCTACTTTTTGATAGTAATATAGCCTCTAGTTTTCTTATGGTTGGTGTTTACATGGCATGTATTTTCCACCCTTTTATTTTAACTTATCTGTGTCTTTATATTTAATTGGGCTTCTTAAAGAATATATTTAGCTAAGTCTTGTATACTTTTCCAGTTGGACGATCTCTAATTTTTAACTGGAGTATTTTTACCTTTAATATAGTTAATGTTTGGGTTTAAACTTTTTCTTTTCTTTTCTCTTTATGCCATCTATTCTTTGTTCTCCTTTTCCTCTTTTTTTGAGTCTTTCTTTGAGTTAATTGAGTATTTTTTTATTTCATTCCACCTAATGTTGGCTTATTAGCTATACGTCTTTGTTTTAATTTTTTTAAGATGTTGCTCTAGAGTTCACAATGACCATCTTTAAATTATTAAGAACTTGTCTTCAAACAATATTATACCATAATGTAGTGTCTGAAAATATTCTAACATCATGTTTCCATTCTCTCCACATCCTTGAGTGCCATTGTCACGTTTTATTTCTATATGTTATATACACAATAAATTATTAGTTTTGATTTAAAAGTAACTTTGTTTAAAGAATGAATCTTCATTTTAATATAAAAATTTTCAATTTAAATGTTAGCCAACAATTCAGAAAAATAAAAGGCAAAGAGCAGGGCCTATTCTATATAGGTCAAATAGCATGCTTCTGAGGTTAGGAACAGTATGTTGAATATGTTATTCTGAAATTTTGGTTTTGTTTTTTTTTTCTTTCACTCACAAGCATGAGGTGTAGATTTTTACACATTAATACCCTATCATTAGCTGCTACGAAGTGTTCCTTGGATAGACATACGGTGGCTGGGTTAGCCTTTTCCATGTTGATGACCTTTTAGATGTTTTCAGGCTGTTGCTATTACAAACAGATCTCCAGTGGCCATCTTTGTCCATTTCCATGCATGTGTGTATATTCTGTAGGGTAGATACTAAGAAGTGGATTAGGTGGCCAAAAGGTAAGACTGTTTTAAATTTTAATAGATAAAATCAAGTCACTTTTCAATATGGTTATGCTTAGTTACCTCTCCACCAGGTAGGACTAACAGCATCTCTTAGAGTGCTTATGGGGGTTATGAGGCTTGGTACCTTAACAGTTTCTTAGTGTTGCAGAAATGTATATAAGGCATTGAATGTTTCCTAGGGACATATGAGAATTTCATTTTTGGGAAAGAACTCTGTACCCACCATTGCTGAAAAACATCTATTTGCAGAAATTATTGGGCTACCTTCTTAGGGGTAGTCTCTGTCAGGGTTTGAGACAGGGGAATAGAAAAAAATGACATCTTCAATAAATGGTGTTGGGAAAACTGGAAAGCCACATGCAAAAGAGTGAATCTAGACTGCTATCTGTCACCATACACAAAAATGTACTCAAAATGGATTACAGACTTGAATGTAAGACCTGAAACCATAAAATACATACAAGAAAACATAGATGCTGAGACTCTGGACATCAGTCTTAGCAACGTGTTTGTGGACTTGACCCCAAAAGCAAGGGAATCAAAAACAAAAATAAATGAATGGGACTACATCAAACTAAAAAAAAAAAAAAAAAAAAAAAAAAAAAAGGCAAACACCAAATGGGAGAAGATATTTGCTAATGATATTTTTGATAAGGGATTAATATCCAAAATATATGAAGAACCTATACAACTCAACAACAACAAGAAAACCAAATAAGTTGATTAAAAAATAGGCAGAAGATCTGAATAGATATTTTACCAAGGAAGACATACACATGGCCAACAGGTACATGAAAAGATGTTCAACATCACTAATTATTAGGAAAATACAAATGAAAACCACAGTGAGATATTACCTCACGCTTGTTAGAATGGCTAGTATCAAAAGGATAAGAAATAACAAATGTTGGAAAGAATGTGGAAAAAAGGGAACCCATGTACACTGTTAGAATTATGAATTGGTACAACCATTATGGAAAACAGTATGGAGGTTCCTCAAAATAATTAGAATAGAACTACCATATGCAATTAGAATAGAACTACCATATGATCCACTATTCCACTTCTGGGTATTTATCCAAAGAACATGAAAACACTAATTTGAAAAGATATATGCACACCTATGTTCACTGCATCATTATTTACAACGTGCAAAATATGTAAACAACCTAAGTGTCCGTTTCCACTTGAATGAATAAAGATGTGGAGACTGTATACACACACACACACACACACACTCACACACACACACACATACACACACACACTAGAATATTATTCAGTCATAAGAACGGTGAAATATTGTCATTTGTGACAACATAGATGAACCTTGAAGGTATTATGCTAAGTGAAATAAGTAAGATGGAAAAGGACAACAAAAATAGGATTTTACTTTTATGTGGAATATAAACAGAAAAGAAACAAACAAAACAAACTCATAGATACAGACAACAGAATGTGGTTACCAGAGTGAAAGGGGGGTTTGAGGGAGGGAAAACTGAGTAAGGGGGTCAAATGTATGGTGACAATAGCAATGGGACTTTTGGTGGCGAGCATGCTATAGTGTATATGGATACCAATTTATAGTGTTGCTGAAAATTATGTGTTACCTCAATTAAAAAAAGAAAAAACATGAGGTAGTCAAGTAGATCTTGGAATTTATGCTTCGTAACATAAGGTCTAAAAGAATCTAATTAGTGATAATTTCTCTAACTCAGTTATTTTCATAATTCCAAAAAAAAAAAAGTAATAAATAGGATATTCCTTCTATGAGTGACTTTAGATGTCAAATAATTCATCCCTCTCACTTTCCAAATGAAAAAAACTAAAGCCCAAAGAGGAGTCACTTGCCCAGCTGGTTCTTAGCAAAACCATCTTTGAAATCCAGATCTCAGGATTCCCAGGATAGATCTGGAGGAAAAACTAGCCACACACATAATCTTTGGGTTGGAAGCAGTCTCAGAAAGGACCTAGCAGTCAAAGTAAATTTAGCCTCCCATGCCATATAGAAATCCTCTCAATAAAATAGCTGGTGTTTCTGACAGCTTGAGCGTTTGCTTTGAAAGACACCTTGTTAATTTGTGAGAAAAATGAACCATTATTGGGCCGCTTTGATGATTAGAAAAATCTTCCTTTCATTGTTCTGAAATCTCTCTTCTTCTATCTTGAACTTCTTGAACCTTCCCATTTCTGGAGCATAGATGAATCAGTTATAGGCTGCTCACCATTCCAGTCCCTGCTATCTGCATACTCTGCTATTTGTCAGTATCCTTAGAATGTGGTTTGCAAAAGAGGACAAGGTAATAGTCCAGCTGTGGTCTGACCAATGCAGGGTGCAATGGGGCCATGGTCTCCTTTGATCTCTTCTCTATACTTCGATTAATAAAACCCCAACGTGTTTGACTTTCTTGGCAGATGCATTCCTGACATTATGGTCAATGTAAACCCCAAGCCTTTTTTCGAATGGACCACGATTAAGCCAGGTCTCTTTCACCTTCTTTTTATGTCATCGATGACAAGATTTTGTGTCCAATTCTGTCGTTTGGCTTTTAGTTGAACATTCCTGTCTTTGGAGAATGTTTGTATCCTCATCTTCTTATCTGAAGTGTCTGTCTTTCTCTCTAATATATCTCAAACAAACTTGATAAATGACTCTTCTATGCTTTTGTAGAAATCACTGAAGAAGAGACAAGCAGAGCAACTGGGGGAGGGCACAAGCCAGTCACAATGCAAGTTGCTTGATTACAACTGTGAATCCACATGCAGTACTCTAATACAAACTTTACTTCTCCGTTTTTAATTTTTTTTAACATGACTATCATGAAAGACTGTTAAATGTTGCTCTGAACTGAAGATACTCTATATAATTATGGCATTCTTGTGACGTTCTGTCTGGTAACCGTTTTAAAAAGAGAGAATGGGGTTAGTTCCATATGGTCTGTTCTCAGTGAACCCATATTGGGTTTTACTGATCGTCTTCTGTAAATATTAACTTATAGATCTCCTGAAGGCAAATAGTTAGGGCACCCATGCCAAAAACCTAATGCCAAAGCCAGAAAAAGAAGAAATCCTTGGAGGCAGAAGGAAGCAATGTTCTTTTAGTAACTTACTGTTTAAATCTCTGTTGATAGAGAGCGACACACAGAACTGTGTTTAGAAGAGAGGGAATGGCAGACTGTGTAAGTCAAAGGCTTTTGAAGGTCTTGGGAGGAGAGAGGTAGTGGAGTCTGTGAATGATGCAGGCATCCTCCAGGAGAGCCCGAGACAAGCTGGGACTTGCACCAACTCTGTCCTTCCCAAAGCACTGAACTTTCCCTCCCTCTCACTCCTTCTCACTTGTCATCGTTCTGCCTGCAGCACTTGGAGTCAACTCTAGCCTTTTAATAAGAAGGGTTTGGAAGAGAGACAAGCCTTTTCAGTCTGAGAGATAAAAATAAAAATGTCAGTGATCAGAATTTCCACATATGGTCTCAAATGATAGATGAAATTTAAAGCTGGCAATCGTCCTGAGTTGGAAGGACATAGGCAGCGGAGGCTGGAAGGAGGTTTAGGATTTTGTTTTGTTTTGTTTTGTTTTTCCCCCCAAGTGATAATGGAGAGTCCCCAAACACAGCAAGTTCTTTCCTTTTTAAGGGCAGCGAAGGTTGCCAGGCCTTGTGCATTTGCAGCCGACCTGTTCAGAGACAATTTGCAGCCCTTCCCCCACCTCTGTGAATAGGTTTTCCCAAAATTCCAGGAGGGAGTCCTCCACAGACTGCCCATCTGTTCTCAGGCATGCAGGGAATCTGGGTAACAATTACATTTGGGAATCACCTGTTAGAGCTCCGGAAGAGAGACCATATTCTGCACCAGGCCTTTGGAGATTTCTTTTTCTCCAAGACAGTTCTGCTTTTCAGTGTATGTAGTTAGAGATCAGAAGGAAAGATTACAGGGGGAGGGAGAGATTTGCATCTCGGTTGGGTCGAGAAGGGTCAAAGCCCAAGAAAGTTTGGTTTTTACCCTGACACGTGAGCGCACATGAGAGATGAGGGCATTTTCATGGCCCAAGCTCATGGAAACACTATCCTCTGTACTTGTAGAGTTCTGAATTCTGCCATGTGTTTTTTTCACTCAGCAGGAGGTGTAGATTTTTACATGTCAGTACCCTCTCATTAGCTGCTACATAGTGTTCCTTGGCTAGACATACAATGACTTGGTTAGCCTTTTTCCATGCTGATGAGCCTTTAGATGTTTTCAGGCTGTTGCTATTACAAACAGATCCACGATGGCCAACCTTGTGCAGGCCTTTCCACACATGTGTATACTCGTATTTCTGTGAGGTAGATACTGAGAAATGAGAAATCATTTAAACACATTTAAAATTTTAATATGCAGTCAAATCACTGCATGTGAATCCATAAAACCTGGGCTCTGCAAGGAATGTACCATATCTTTTGGCAAATCATTCCAGCCTCAATTTACTCATGTGAAAAAGGAAGGGGAACAATGTGATATTTAAAAAGAGTTCTTTACAATTCCATTCCAAGTTCTAAATGAAGAATTCTGAGACTACAGTATGGTCTGAACCAATGGCTCTCAAACTTGAACATGAACCAGCTAGAGAGCATGTTATCACACAGATTTTGGTATCCCACCACCAGAGTTTCTGATTCATTGCTCTGTGTAGGGCCTGAGAGTTTGCATTTCTAACAAGTTCTTCAATGATGCTGATGATGCTGGTTTCAGAACCTCTGGTTTAGACCACAAAACACTCATATGAACTCCCAGCTGTTCAATGGTCATGCTCGGGAAGTAAAGCGATACAGGCCTGACTTAAAGACCTAATTAACGAGAGATGACTTCAGGGGCTGTACCCAGACTCAAACGTGCTCAGTGATGTGGGAGTGAGGGTTTGGGAAGAGAAGCAGTCAGAGGTCTGAACCTACATCTTGAAAGATGTCATCAGAATTTAAGAAAACCCCAAATATGCCAGGAGCAGTTCATAGTGTCTGTAACCCAGTCCTGGCCTCACAGATCCATTCTTCGCAGGAAAACCTCGTCAGCAGGAGCCAGTAGAAGTCCAGCCCTGCTGCTAAGAAAACATCTTCTAGCACACACCCCACTGAGGGAAGATCAGCATCATATTCTCTCTACAGAAAGGACAGCTCAACATAGTGCCATTACCTGTTAAAGGACTTCTACAGCCATTATCGCAACTCCTTGCAACAGGCCTGGGGACAGAGAACAAGGACAATTATCCTACTTGGGAGTGGGGTGGGGAACCACTTGCTTTTGTCGACTCAGCAAGAACAAGACCTAGGAGTTGTTTTGCCAGCAACACCGATGAGGATCTGTGGAGCCGTCCTCATCTTCCCAGAAGCCTCATAGAACCAGGAAATTGATGAGCTTCATGACATAATTCTGTTCCCCTGTTCAGCTTCATTCTGACCGTGGCCTCGTTAATAACCCAGGCTCAGCAGCTGAGCTAACTAAAAAAGTGTTAACAAGTTGGCTGGGGTCATAGGCGTCTCACAGACTTGAGTTGCGATTTGCAAGTGGATTCTCCAACAGAGTTACTTCTATGGCCCCACAGCAGAAGCCTTCAGAGAACTCGTGCTCTTAGACTACTCTCTTCCTAGTTAAATAGTGGCTCAATGCTATTAAATCCAAGCTACTATACTGTTGGAGGAAAAGCAAGCCTAAACTCAAAATAGGGGAAGAAGTTCGGGTTTGTTGAAAAAAAATAATTAACGTCCTTTAACAAATATCAACTGAGTAACCATTATTTGTCAGGTGCTGGGGACATCCTGATGAATGACAGCCATGACCACTGGTGCTTTGATGGCGCTTACCATTTAGGGAAGGAGACTGTTAAACACGAAAGTCCACAGGGCATTGATTATGGCTGTGACAAATGTCGTAGTAGAGAACAAGGATCCATAGTAAAGTACAATGCTATAGTTTTCAAAGTTTATCTGATTCTTGGATATAAAAATAGAAATCAAGCCTTCGACCATTATCATCCATAACTCATTACACAAGGCCTTGCTGCAATGCAGAATCCTGTGTGAGGGGCAGCCTGGTGTCCCGTTTAAAAAAACATCATGTAGAAGCTGTAGGGCAACCATTGCTTCACCTCCTGCCCTAGACCGATCTTTGTCGGAGCCCAGGCTCCATGGTCATTCACGGAGAACTTGAAGTGAGATCAGGAAGGATCTTGGAGAGGGTGAAAGAATTGGTAAAAAGCATAAGGTAACTTAAGATAGCTCAAGAATTTGAGGGTTTGCTCTTTTAAAGTCTGTGCCTTTTACTAGAGGATGGCGGCTAAATGGAGTATCCTGGTGTGTGATGATGGGGAGTTTCAGAGATTAAAATAACACACAATTGATGCTAAATTTCGCTTCTGTATCTTGGGGACCTTCATTCAGTTGGAAAGAAATACTGAATCTTGAAGTATTAGGTTAAGATTCTAGAACAATCCTTATGTTTTAAATATGGAGGGATCCACATGTATTCTTTTTATTAGTTTCAGGTGTACAAAGCACCATAATAGTTAGACATTTACACGCCTCACAAAGTCATAACCCCTTTCCCCCATCTATTACCCCTCTGACATCTTATATAACTGTTACAATACCATCGGCTATCTTCCTCATGCTATACTCCACCTCCCGTGGAATATATGTATATATGTATATAATTATAGTTGACATACTATATATATACATATTTACTTACAGTTGACATACAATCTTATTCTACTTCAGCTTCAGTTGTACAGCATGTTGGTCATACATCTACACGATCTACGAAGTGGAGGGATCCACATACTTGAAGACGTGATGTAAGATTGCGGTCTTAGGTGGGAAGGGCACTGGGAGGTCCGCCTTGCCGATGGTCTGCTTCCAGGAAGGGCCACACTTACATCATTTCAGGCAGGGAGATGACACCGCCCTGCCACCTAATACACTGGGAGAAATTTTCAGGGAGTAGTGGTTCTGGAAATGTCCCCACCCCAACTAGCTACTCAGAATGCCATGAAGAGAACCACAGGGCTCTTGTCTAGGGTTTTTGCCTGAAATTAAAGGCTAAGGGTCACCAGAGGGGTAGCAGATATTACTGCCCAGTCATACAATAGCAGGAACTACTTTATTAGATCCTTTCCCATCAGAGCTAGTGGATAGCAAAAGAGACAGGCCACATACCTGGGGAAATGTACTGTGGGAAAGAAAAGAAAGAAAAGGCCTTGGTAGGCTGCAGGGAGGAGCAGGATTCCTGAGTGAGGAACGGGCAGTAGTGGGTTGTTTTGTAGCTTCTGCTGATTTCCATGATGTGATACTCCCACCATCGCTAATTTCAGGCTGCCAGTGTGATGTCACCTGGCTCACAGAATTCCTGGAAATGAACAATTGGCTCATGCTTGCTGCTGGGAAAGTGCAGGCTCCTGCACACTGCTGTGGGTCTCCCCCAGTGGGCAGAGAGGCCCTGGAAGGGGAGATAGGAAGTCCCCAAATGTAGACCTGGCCCACAGTACTAGTCTGAAGCTTTCACGGATGATGTTGAGATTCTCATGTTGAGGATAGGAGGTGAAGTGGGGCCTGGGTGGCCCAAGTAAACATGGGTGGGACTGAAACTACAGGTGGGTGAATAGTTTGGTGGGTCCCTAATTAGACTGAATCTTCCCATCTGCCTTTTGTAACCATCACGTAGAGAGGCAATCCCAGCAACAATAGCATTAAAGAAATTATCAAATGATTGCTGCTTCTATCCCGAAAGCATGCTTCTTAGCATGGGGACTCCCATTAGAAGACAATGCCCTGGAATCACAGAGGGAAAGTGACAATGAGAAGGGAGGGTGAGGCCAGCTGTTCCCCTTTGTGGGGGAGGCAGGGTTATTAAAAGCTCCATGACATACTTTGGCTTTGGCGGTGAGGTTATGTCTCAGCCTGTGGGATCACTCCCTTCAGAGCAGCTCGGGAAGACATCAGTGCCAGCCTGGTGGAGTTATTCATGTCCATGAGACCTAATCCTGCTACAAGTGTTCTCTCTTTGATAACGGCCTGCCTGATGTCTCCCAGCTTGATTTTTCAGTTCCAGGCAGGGCGAAAAGAAGGATTCCTCTGAAGCCAGGTAGAATTGTGGAGTGAAAGTTGTCCTTGCTCTCCCATCTCCCGAGCCGTAGGCTTCTCCAGGCCTCCTCCTGTGCCCAGCTGCCCAGGGCTCCACACTCTGCACTGCAGTCCTTCATGTGTCACCGGACCCCTTTGCCCGTCCACCTAATGCTTCTGTTTTAGTTCTTGTAGCCTCATAATTATTTCCTAATTGCTATGATGAGTAAAATCCCTGCAAACCATTGCACTTCAAGGGGTTAATGACTGGTTTTGACTTAAAGAATCACCTGCTCCCTGAGATATTTGTAGTTTACAAAGCTTTGACACTAGAGAAGGATTCTAGTATGGTAGAACTTCTGGCTCTGCATGGCAAGATTTGGTTTGGGCAAAGCTTTTGGCCAGCGCACAAATCATACCCTGTGAGTGAACATGTAACACCCCCCCTGCCCCCGTCCCATGGAAATCCAGTCTTGATCTGCTTAACAACGGATGGCACCCAGTAATTTACCAGTAGGTCCAAATATGTGCATCAAGCATAGCCTATGCTTGGCTCCTTTAATGGGGATGAAGCCAGGTTCCTAAAATGACCCAAGCTCTTCCATTGAGTGCAAAGACCAAGAAGAGATCAAGAGAAAAAGAGATGTAGGAAATTTAGGAGTATGTGATTGGCAAATCCTTTCCTGTGGGAACAGCACACTGGACAGAATGGGAAGCAGGATTTTCCCAGGACGTGAGCATTACATGTGGCTCACCTTGTGATCTGTCTTTGTCAGAGAATTTCCAACCTGGTTTGGGGCTGAGACACACCCATGATAATTGCCATGTTCTCAGGGCACACCTACCCCTCTTTACCAACACACACAGCCAGCCACACACTCAGACCCATCATCTCCCCTCTGTTCTACCCAAGCCCGATTCAAGGCAGAACCACCTGAGCAGAGCTGAGCAGGGCATGGTGCTCCAGAATACACTGAGTGATAATAATTATAACAGCTACCACTTATCAAGTGCGCACTCTGCCCATGGCTTCATGGGTGTGTGATCTTATTTAATCCTTGCAATCACCCATTCAGTTTTGCGTTATTAATATTCTTTTCCTTTTACAGATGAGACTCAGGCTAAATATTATAATTTGCCCAACGGCACACAGCTAATAAATGGCACAGTGAGAGTAGAACTCAGTCTACTATAAATCCAAAGAAGCCAATTTTCCCCCCAAATTCCATGCCCTGGGAGTTAGTTCTACTTTTCCATCTCAGCCGAGCTGGGTCACCACCAGTGCTCCCAGGTGCAGGGGCTCCATGACCATCGTGATCTGCAATCAGATTCACAGGAAAGCCAGATAGGTCCCAAATACAGAACAGAAATGAAAACCAGCAGATAATTTTGTTAGACTTTACCTTAAGATTCCAGATGTTTCCATATCTGGAGGCAAACGCATTTGAAATATCGGGCTGCCTTCCTACTTAAACATATGATTTGCAAAGGACATAAGAAGACCATCAAGACAGATGTGTTGGGACCATCCTAATACTTCCTAATGGGTTCCGAAGGGATTTGAAGTCCTTCTGGGTGTTAGTATTCTGGACCCCAGCTGCCCCTTCCATCCCAGGCTTGTCGTCTTCATGAAAGTGTCTCAGCAGACAGTGAGAGAAATGGCCCTTCCTATGTTAATGTAAATTAACATTGCTTCCTGACTTCTTATTGAGTGTACCTAATTTCTACTCAGCGTTTGGATGCGGGGACTGTGAGTAGTTACTTAGCAAGAGCAGAGATGAGATGGTTGCTACAGTCTTAACAAGAGACGCACAGTCGGAGGAACCTCATCTGCGCGTCCTCTCTCAGTGTGCCTGCTTCCTGCCTTCAACACTCAGCAGAGCCTTGCGATGATGAATTAAGAGTTAAAACGGCAGCAGCTCCCCGAAGGCTAGGGCCAGAAATGATATCTGGATTCCACTCGAGCACATTTAATAAATGCTTATTTATTATTAGAACTTGAAATTCAACTTACTGCATTGGGTTATGGGTGAATGCCAAAATACACTGGATGCAGTCCTTACGCTCAGGGGCTGACCATTCTGTTGAGAAGAGACATTTTTCAAATAAAGTGGTGTAGACATTGGCAGTACCAGGTAACTAAAACTGTGCAAGGCACATACAAGATTGATGCGACTGTGTTGGGAGTTCAGAAAGTTCTAGTATTAGGAGGGGTTATGTGGAGGAGCAGAGCCAGAACAGGACCAAAGGTGTGTGGGATGGCAAAAGTAGTCTTCGGCCAAGTTCATTTCCTCATGCCAACCATGCTCATTCCATTGTGTTTTTGGCTTACACCACACGTTCTCCTAACCCCGCCTCCTTCTTCTCACCTTCCCTCTCTTCTTCTTTCTCTTCTTCTTTTCCTATCATGTGAGCTATTGAAATCTTTTAAATACTCCCATTTTTCAGCTCAAGTCCACACTTGTTCTTGAGGCTTTTCCCAACAATTTCACACTGTGCTGCAATTTCCCCTTACTGATTATTTTTATAATGGGTAGATCTGTACCACACCTTGAGAAAATTAATTCTGCCTTATATTGTTTGCTAATGATTTTTTCTATGTCCCTAATGATACTTTAAGCTTCTTATGGGCAGGGTTGTATATGGCATTTCTTGTGTATCCAGCACATTACCAGATGCATAAGAGATGCTCAGGAATTTTGATTGAATATCTCACCATCCAGGGTCCTTTGTTGTCTAGTCTTAATTTGAAGCTTCACAGGAGCAGATGCTGCATAGACAATTACATACTATTCAGATATTTGATGACCTAGGGAGTGGCTTTGGTGCTCTTCCAGAATTCGTTCTGTTTTAGTTAAAGCAACTGCCCAGTATACATTTCATAAAACCTTTACTGCTCTTGGAAATATCACTAGCCCTCTCATCTCTCTGCTCACCAACGTTGGATTCCCTTGCCCATTCTTATGGCCATAAAATACATAAAAACTTAAGCGTTTCTTCAATGACTGTTGTAGAGTTTCAAACAACTGATTGAAGCTGTTTTGGCCTTGGTTTCCACATTTGTAAATATCATGATCCTAATTATGGCTCTTTTCTTAAATTATTTAGGATTGGCAGGACTGTTTCAAGTGAAAGAAACCACCTATCGGATGAGCAATACACAAACAAACACACATAAAATATAACTAATCACAAGAATATGAGGGTACCCCATGCAACTCGAGAATAGTCATGTGGCCAATGCTAAGAAGACATGCCCAAAATCATCCATTAGTTCTCACTTTGTATCCCAGCCCCTTTTCACTTTCTTACCTCCTTTTTTTCCTCTTCTACCTCCTTCCCTTTCACCTCCCCCACGGAAGCCTTCTAGGTTGGCTCACATGATCATTGTATGACTCCTGGCTCAGGGTCTGAGGATGACCAGGAAACACTTGTTCTGGAGGAGGCAGAAGCCTGGGTTTGGATGAGCAAAATGTCTTTCTGTGTATACACTTCTGGGCTCTGGAATGGGATCTGTAGACAGTGACTTCTCAACAGAGAACCTTAAAGGCAGAGCTGACATCTCTGGTCTTCCCTGCCCTCGTCATTGTCATCAGAGCATCATCAAACCACAGTAACCAAATATTCATCTGCTGTGCAGGAAATGGGTTGAAATGGGTTAAAATCATGGGGCCTGATGGGAAAAGTGTAAAATCTAACACCTTAGTCCAAAAAAGAAAGGACATATGTAAAAGGATTGAAGACGGTTCTGCTAAAGGATCCCATGTGAAAAAAGAGCTGTAGGTATCACAGATTATAATAGGAATGTGAGTTACCTGTGAATATAGTTGTCATGAAAACAGATGCAAATTTATACTAACACTACAGTAATAAATTTGTAGTAATATAATAAGACGAGACGTTCCAGAAGGAAGGTGAAGCCTCACATTATTCTGATGACGTTTCAGTACTACTGGTTTTCGTGCTCTGAGAAGCTGGCAGTCGGGAATGTGTTCAGAGAGTAACCAGGATGGTAGAGAATTTGAAACCATGCTACACGAGGAGTTGTTAGATGAAATAGGGGGATCTACCCTGGAGAAGGGAAGGTGTCAGTGGTGCTAGATCTTGGTCTTCAAATTTCTGTCACGTGAAAGGTATGGTGGGAACCCCTAAAGGTCTCAGTTAAGACTTTCAAACTGACAAACTTCAGCCTAATATATTGTAGACATTTTTGGACTGCCCAACTCATGGAGAAACTGGCCAGTCATTTGTCAAAACTATCAGGAGTGTGGGAGGGAATGAAGGGTAAGATCCTAGAGGGGTAGGAATTGGAATAGATTGTGCTAGACGATTTCTAACAACTCTTGTGATTATGAAATTCAAGCATGAAGGGAATCGCTATTTCCATTCTATAGCTGAGGAGGCCAGAGCCCTGAGTGATTAAGTGACTGGTCCAGGGTTCTGCAGATGGTCAACATGCTGACCTGAAGAGTGGCCTCGTAATGCCAGTGGGCGGTCTGTACACCACACTTCTGGCTGCTATTGTTAAACCTTTCCCATGACAAATACCCTTCTCATTGATTCCAGAATAGTCTCTTAATTCCTAAAGCACTCAGCAAAACAGAATCAGTGTGACCTGCACTGGAGAGTCAGAGATCTCAATTCCCATTCCCCAGCTTCCTCTTCCCTCATCCCATCCCATCGGAGGCGATAATCATAGAAAACCAACCTCACCCCCAGTCTACAGCCGGGAGAAGATCCAACATGGATGCATGTCACCGGCTCACCCCATCAGATGGTGCGTAAGGGACTCGGCGTGGAAGCTTCCTGTCAGGTGTCCAGACAGACAGATGGAGGTGAAAAGAGAAAAACTCGACGAAGGTCCTAAAACAGGGCTGGCTACACTGTCCCTGTCAGAAAGGGCTTCAGAAACTCATGTTAGCAGTGGCTTTGGGGTGGGCCTGTTTGAGAAAACCACAGCATTACAAAATACATACATTTGGTCAGGAATATATTACTTTACACAAAAATGTAAAGCATTGGTTTACAATGAATTCATTGTCTAGTTCCTTTAAGTTGCCTGCTTTCTTCCTCTTGTGCTTTCATTCTACCTACGATGGCGTTTCTTTAAATGAAAACTTGATTCGGAGATAATTCACACACCCTAATATTTACCTATTTAAAGTGTACAAGCCAGTGGTTTTTAGTATATTCACAGTCGTGCAGCCATCACCATTATCTAATTCCAGAATATTTCATCAGCTCAGAAAGAAACCCCTGACCCATTCGCAGTCACCTTTCCTTTCCCCCATTCCACCCAGTACTAGGCAACCACTAATCTACTTTCTGTCTCTATGGATTTACTTATTCTGGACATTTTGTATAAATGGAATCATACAAGGTATGGTCTTTGGTAATAGACTTCCTTCACTTAGATTAATGTTTTTGAGATTCACCTATGTTGGAACATGTATCAGTACTTTCTTTCTTTTTCTTTTCTTTTTTTGACTAAATATTCCATTATATGGACATATTATATTTTATGATTCATCAATTGATGGACGTTTGAGTTGTGTCTACTTTTTGGCTACTGTGAATGCCAAATAACATGCACCATATTACGATACTTTCAGTAATGTGCGAGGATCCTCATTTCTCCACATCATGGCCCAAACTTCTTTTTTATTATATTCATCCTAGTGGGTGTAAAGTTACGGTATCTCTTTGTGATTTTTATTTGCATCTCCCTACTGGCTAATGATGTTGAATGTCTTCTCATGTTCTATTGGCCATTTGTATATCTTCTTTGGAGAAATGTCTAGTCAAACTTTTTGCCTATTTTTAATTGGTCTATTTGTCTTTTTATTTCCTCCTGTGAGTTTGAAATGAAGTCAGGTGACATAACTCTTTATAGGAATGGGTCCACTGTGACAACACCAGCCTCAGATCCAAACATGTCTAGATCATGAAGAAGATTACTGTTAAAACAAACAAACAAACAAAGATTACTGTTGGGTAAACTGTGACCTTGTCAAGAGATGGGGAAATAGACTGTCAGTGACTTCTTAATTGCATTGTCATCTCAAGGAGACCATGAGATAAGATTTATTTTCCTTAAGAGACAAATAAGTGTTTATGGGGAGGGGGAAGAGTAAGTCCAAGATGAAAGGAGGACCAAGGAGACAAGTGAGTCCTTGAGTGACGTAGTTCAGGACCCCCAGTGGAGCCTCTGACAAGCACCCAGTGTTTTGGACTAGCTCCTTATGTTCCAAAGTCCTGCCTGCAGGATGGAGACTTGAAAAGGAACTCGTTCCCCTTTCTAGGGTCATCTTTGCAATTCCTTGTGGAATGAGACACATTGCTTACTCTTCATGTCCCTCAGCTTTTTGATCAATGAGATCACCTCCAGTGCCAAGGTTCTATAATCAGGGGCAAGAATATTTCATGTCTCCTCGCTCCTAAAACAGGACACTGGAACAGCCTGAAAACTCCTTCACTAGAACTCCTAAAGAAAGTCAGGGAATTTATCTTCCCAACACAGCTAATCCGCAGCTAGCCCTGAAGATAACCTCTGTGGGTTAAGTTCCAGACTCAGGATGCTTCAAATGTGCATGTTCCATACCAGGTCACCAGGAAAGCCTGGTCTCTCCCCCAGGCAAGTTTCCATACTAAATGAATCACATATTTTAAAGTTTCCAGTGTGTAAGTATATTCTGCTTCCTATTATACACTGACCAACATGGAGCAATTGATGCCAAAATGGGGAAAGGGAAAATTTGGGTGAACCAGGAAAATAACTTGGCAGCTGTAAAACTTCCCCGAGATAAAGACAGTCATCTCCTTAGCCAGTGTCCTAGGGACAGGCGGGGAAAGAAATCCAGGGCATATAAATAAGTTCTGATCAGGTCTGCACATTCCTCCCCACCCCAAACCCTACCCTAGTGGGCATTTGCTGGGCATGCGTGTTTGAAGTGGGCTTACTGTGGGAAATCTTTCCTTGTGGTTTTGCCTACAATGAAAGCATTAGAGAAGGGGCTAGAAGCCAAGGCTCAGGCGTGTGCACCCCAGGCAGCCAACCTGAAGGACAGCTTTGGAGCTGAAGAAGAGGAAGAAAGAGGGCCTGGCGCCACAAGTCAAGATGTACATTGATGTCATGAAAGGCCGTGCCTGCAGCTGCTCAGGCAGGGAGCTGGAGAGCCATCTTATCAGCTCCTGGATCAAGTCAAAGGCCAAAAGGAGGATGAGGGGAGATCCGCAGGTGTGTACACACCCAGGCACAGAGAATGATGGATTTGGAAATGAACACAGAAAACTGTAAATTGTCAATGGCACGTCAGTGATGGTTAGCCAAATCAATACCTCCTTTCACAAATAAACATGCTTTGGTCTCAAAATAAACCATGTAGGGAAGTTTGCACTTCGCTCCCAGAGAGGACTGGTAAAACTTTTCCCTTTTGCGCTAGTGGGAGTGGAAGGACCAGCAGGCTGGGGGATGTTTTAGTGACCAGTGGATTGGAATAGTGGAGCGGGTGGTGGTGGAAGCTCTCAGTCCAGCCACAGACTAGCTGTGTCACCTTCCCCTTCTGTTTCCTCATCTTTAAAAGGAGGAGATAAAAATGTAGTGGTTTCAACGATCCCTTCTAGCAGTACTGTTCAAGGGTGACTTTATGAAATCTACTGTACAGGATTACTTCCTTTCCCTCGCACTGCTGGGTACAGAGGAAGGAAAATGTGAATGGCCACAGGGAGGGTTAATGTTAAACCAAAGGAAGACCTTTTCAAGCTTTGGGGTCATGAATGACAGAAGCAGGGCTCTGAGGAAAGCTGTGGAATCTGTTTCCCACCTAAGGCGGAATGCATTTGAGGATGCTGGAGGCTGAGCGTGCCACGTGCAGAGGTGGCCGCCATCTTCAGTCAAACTCTTTCCTCCTTGGTGCAGCCCCCTACCTGGCTTTTTCTGCCTTCAATTGTCTCTTTCCTTTCCCTTCAAACCAACCTGTATTAACTTCTTTGTTCCTTCCTTCCGTGTTGTCATTTTTTTTGCTAACTATCCTTCCACAACTACTTGTTTCTTATAGTATCCTGTTTAATTCCTCTTTCTGACTTCCAACTCTCCAAAATATGCCTCTGCTATTTATGATCTTCTACTCCTGCAAACAATTTTCACTAGAACCTAGTCTGTCCTGTAAATACGCCCGAGATCTAGGTCCTAGACCATTTCCACCGCCATGGCTTTGTTCGTTTTTATACACATTCTGAATGTACGTCATCTCTATCAATCCTATTTGTCCTTCAAGGCTCAGTGGAATTACTGCTTCCTCCCTGAAATCTTCCCTGACCCATCCAGCCCTTCTGACCTCCTTTCCCACATACAGTTAATTACAGTTGAGCCTTAAAGATTTGTGCACTTGATATAGGCTTTTCTCTCATCTCTACAACTAAATTGAAACCGAGTGTGTTAGGCAATAATAGCCCTCAATAAAGACACAATAGGTTTGAATACACCTGGGCCTTCACTTTTCTGTGATAAGCCTGAAGGCCTTACTCAGTCCGTAAGGACTCAACACATCTCAGAGCCTCACTTTCTGCGTGTGTAAATAAGAGGTTTGCATGAGGTGGTCGCTAATGTCCTATCAGCTCTAAAATGTTATGGATCTAAGCAAGAAGTTGTTAGAACCCTGTTCTCTGTTTTTTGACAAGAGAGCAGGATCATGCTATAAGGGTGAAGACAAAGTTGGTCTTAGGTCTCATCCATCCATACACCCAACATTCAACAAATATTTATTGAATATCTACTCTGTGCTAACTCTGTTGTAGGCACTAGGGCATCAGAGTTACAACAACAAAGTCTGTATCATAGAGCTTAGATTCTAGTGATGAGAGACAGATGATGAGCAGATAGAGCAATAGAGTGTCTAGTGTGTCCTCTAAAGAGAGAGCACTGCATGTGGCACACAGGCTGTGCACTGCACACTCCCCAGCAGTGTCTTCACCTAGACTGGAATGGCTCCGATGGTGCTAAGTGCTATGAAGAAAAGGAAGTGGGTTGGGAGGTAGAGAGTGATGGAAGGTACTGTTTAAGGTGTGGTTTTGAAAGAAGGACTCTGCTGAAGTTTTATTTAAGCAGAATCTTGAATGGAGAGCGCAAACCACACAGGTAACCTGGAGAAAGAGCCTCCTGGGCAATGGGAATACTGCGCACTGTACTAATTTCCTGAGGTAGGAGTGGGTGTAGCCTGTTTGAAGAAGAGGATGCTATTCTCCTACAACAGTCCCCTGGGCAGGACTAGCGCCATCAGTGAGTTAGCAAAAAAAAAGAATTAGACTTTTGGGGCCAGGCACAAGTGCCTTGGGCCTCTGGCTTCTGCCACTTACCTTGGAGACTCCCTCACATGGCCACCTAGTTCTCATTCATTTAGTTAACAGATATTTAGTACGCACTAGTCATAGCACCAGACACTACTGAACTTTCCCTGCTAACTTCACTCTCTCCTAGGGTTAATTCTCCAATTCCTTATTTTCCCCTTAAGATCAGAGCATGGAGAGTGTTAGAAAAAATACAACAAAAAGCAGAGGGGAGTAGGGCCCATTGTACAAAACTTAAGAGGTTCATTTGTCTGTTGGCTTCAGCTCTCAACTTGGAGAACATCTTTAGATGAGGTGCTGCACCTGTCTCTACTCTTGGTTTCACCACAAAGAACTTCTGTTAGAACCCAGTTTTCTGTTTTCTAAAATGCTGCATTCAGTTATACGAGACAGAATCTAAGGGTGAGGCCGTGTAAAATGGGAAAAGGCTCAACCAGCAATAAATACTCAATACATGGATACTAGACAATGAGGGAGAGATAATGATAAGTAAGGTAGAGCCTTTTTTTAGGTAGGAACACAAGGCATGCACAGAGATATCGTCAGTAAAATTAGAACATGGTAAATGCCAAATGACCAGGGCTGCAAAACCATGCTGAAGGAATTGAGAAGAAGGAAACCACTGTGGTCTGAAGTGATTAGAAAAATATTCCAAAAACCTGGGGCTTAAAGATGGGCAGAAGTTTTCCAGATCGGGTTGAGAAGATGAAAGGATGAGAGTAAGACACACAGATGAGAAAGCTCATGCAACATCCAGGACTTGAGGAGGAAGAGGGATCACACAGCAAGAAAGGACTGGGAAAATACACTGGGGCCAGAATTCCACTTTAATATATTTAGGTGTTTCCATTAGGCCTTGGAAAATTCTAGGCACCATCTCTAGAGGGTTCTTTTAGGCAAGGTGGGACACCACCTTCTCTCCTCTCATTGTTACCCCATTAGGCCTAATTCAAGGGCTTTTCTGTCACCATCTCCTATGATGACAATAGCAACAATAATACCTCATAATTGTATAGTCCTCTGAAAATTACAAAATGCTATATTTGAAATTTGACAAAGGCAGAGGCCATGTCTATCTCCATTCAACTCCTCAAACCTGACACAGTGCTTACCACAAAGGCGAACTCAGTAAATTCTTAGTCAGTTAATAATAATAAAAAAACAAAAAAAGGAAAAAATATAGGGGAACCAATTAGGCTTCATAATAACCGTCTGGAGCAGGGAGATCAAATATTCTCATCCAAGTTTCACAGATGACATGTGAACCCCAATGTAGGCATATGGTTTGCCTAAATTCTCTTAAGTACTGTCTTACAGGCTTATAGTAAAAATTTGCACTGAACTAAGAACCAGAAGACTGGGAGCTAGTGAGCAGCTAGGAACTTAGCTTTGCCATTTAACGTCTTCGGATCTTATATTTTCTTGCCTGTTAAATAAGAACAGAACTAAATCTCATTGATTCCAAGATACACAAACACACACGCATATATGCACACATGCATTCACGCTCATGCACACACATATGTTTAATCACATTTTAATGTCTCTGAAGTTGAGATATGTCTTAAAGTCAATGATGTGCCGTATTTTAATTTGCAGCATTTGTTTCTTTTTTGAATTCTATGGAATCGGTAGCTTTTATCCTGTCTAGCTGCTGGAATGTGACTATGAAAATGCTTTTAAACTGGGAAGCACTGTCCAAATAAGTAATGACTAGTAAAGCAGAGGTTCCCACTGGTCTCCCTCAGTCTCTGGTCCCATGCTTCCTAATCACTCTGAAGAAGCCAGCCCCCAACTGGGTTCTACTTTGAGCCCATGAGCAGGCTCTGCAAGAGAGGAGATTAAGTGGCATTAACCCCTCAAGCAAATGCTGGCATCTCTGAGACACCTGGTACAAATCTTCGCTATTGATTAAAGGAATTAGTGGTCTGAGAATCTATGAATAGACAAAAAGAAAGGAAATGCAATCCTTTTCCACAAGCCCAAACACAGACCAGGCATTCATTAGTTTCTTTTTTCCCTGTTTGTGCATACCTGTGGTTCCGTAGGGCTGAATTCCCAGAAGGAGCCCCTTTGACATAGGGACCCTGCTCCAGCAGAAGCCTCCTTCCCCCAGAGACCCTCCTCCCTCATGCCATTCCACACACTCCTTTGTTTCCAGCAGCCACTGGCCAGGTGGACAATGCACAGGGGACTGTAAGAGGACGGGCAATGTCTGCTCTGAGCCTGCAGCAGGCACATTGCAATCTATAGCCACTGAGCTGCATAAATTGTCTGCATTTGGCCTTCATCACCCACACTTGTAAAAAACAAAGAAAATAAAAATAACGGCTTTTGGCGAAGGGACGGGGGAGGGTGAAATGAGTAGCAGTGTTGAGACGAGGGTGAATTAGGTGAGGTGCCTTGGGAACAAAATTTAAGGAGAAACACACTCTCATTGTACAGCCTGTAAGTAGCCTTCTAATATTCCAAGTTTGTCACTCATCCCTGCTAAATCTTAGATCATTGAATATCCTACAATTAATGGGCTCCAATACCTCCAAACACATAGAGTTAATAATCAGTTTCATGTTGAATTATAAAACTTTTTGGTGCACTTAATTTATAAATCTTTTCCAAACAGACTTTGTCATTTGCTCTTCACTACAACTTGAGAGTTTATTACTGTAATTATTGTAGTAATTCTAATATGCGATAAGCAAGGAATTTAAAGCTAAAAGTGTAACTTGATCAAGAGACCAGACACTGATAAGCAACAGGATGCCACCACCTACAAATACGCTGCTATAGAAATTCAGTTTTTGTTTTTATTCTTATTACCCATGTTGGTGCCATGCATTTTAAAATTAGGGCAATAATCTTGTCTTATTATCCGTGTCTTAGAATGATAGCAATGACTTCAAACTCTAACCAGGAATTGCATGTCTCCATTCTATGGACTGTTGCTTTAAGAAGGGCATGCTTCAGCTAAGTCAAGTTAGACCTTCAGTTTTCAGGGAAATTTAAGCGGAAAATAGAGTGTGCCACTATGGGGAATGGAAAAGAGGTGGGGTTGGGGGTGGCCTATCAGAGAGAGTCAGATGGGAAAAATTGAGAAACTGGTTTGAAAAGCATTAACTTTGACAGGAGAATCATTTGCTGACATCTGTAGATATCTCAATGGGGAGATAACAAGACTCATCTTTATCTTTTGCAATTAAGAAGAGGTGTATTTAGGAAACACTTCTGGAATGGTGGAATAAGAATCTCTGAAACTGCTTCTCTGTAAAAGTAATGAGAACACTTTGAAACTTGCCAAAATCAATTTTTTAGAACTCTAGAAATTAACCAAATTATCTCAATGACTATTTATTCAAGAAAAATGGCTGAATCTCAGTAAGAACAGTGAGATTTATGGTATTTAAATTTGTTCTATTTTTATCCCCTTTGTCCCAGCTCCATGGTAACCTTGAAAACCAATGATTTCCCAACCATGGTAGCTATGAAAATCAGCAATCTAGTAGCCACTGCTAGAAGACATAGTGAGTTTGGAGCTTCCCTCAACGTCCCATCCCCAGAAAAAATGTCACTATTTGATCTGTCTGGCAGCCTCCTAGAAAACCCCATTCATAGAACTTGTCTTTATTTTACCTGACCTAGAGCTAACAGCCTTATCCCCAGAGTGTTTATTAAAAACAAAACAAAACAAAACAACACAGCAAAAAGAAAAAAACACACAAAAAACCCAGTGGCAATTGTTTAATATAACAGCTGGTTGAGGTAGCAATATCAGATAAGAGAAATATGAGGTTTACCAAAAAACATAAAAGGAAAATCTGGGAAATGAAATGTTCATGGGGGCATTGAAAAGCTCTGACATATTTGTAGGAATTTAGAAGGCCCATACACATGTGCAGGGCTGCACACATACCCAGGAAAGACTTGAGAAGGCCCTAATTTCTCACCTCTGGCTGACACAGAGACTCTGTACAAGCAGAAGTGAAGGCTAAGGCAGAGTTGTAAACAGCTAGAGCCCGCAACCCATGCCCCAGTACACACACAAAAACTTGGAGACATATTGGTTAAAAAAATTTAAGGATATCTCTGTCTAAAGACTAGCTGACCACTAAACTAACCAGTAGAGGCTTCAATGACCACACACAAACAACAAAGATACAAACTTTATGGAAATAGTTCAAGGGAGACACTAAACAAACAAAACAACAACAAACAGCAAGTATGACAAACTTGGACAGAAGGGGAGTCAGATTTCCAGAGTAACCACATTTGGTCGTTTAAGATGTCCAGCTTTCAACAAAAACTATGAGACACACATAGAAACAGGGAAGTATGACCCATAGAGAAAATAAACAAAATCAAATGTTTTTTAACAAAAAAGTTTTTTTTTTTTTTAAATTGACAATCTTTTAGCTAGACTTACAAAAAAATTTTTTAAAAAGTAAAATAAGAGAACAAGAGTAGGGAGAGAGATTGGGTTGGGGGGAGAGAGAGAACATTCAAATTATCAAAATTAGGAATTAGAAATGAGTGAACATCACTACCAACCTTACAGAAATAAAAAGTAGTATGTTATCAACAGTATCCAGAAAATGATAACTTAGATGAAATGAGCAAATTCTTAAAAAACACAAACTACTAAAATTAACTCAAGAAGAAATAGAAAATATGAATAGATGTATAACAAATAAAGAGATTGAATTAGCAATCAAAACAGTTCCTGTGAAGCCAATGTTATCCTTATACCAAAACCAAAGACATCACAGAAAAAGTAAAGACCAATGTCCTTTATGAATATAGGTGAAGAACACTTCAACAAAATACTAGCAAACAAAACCAGGAAATATATAAAAAGGATTCTATGTGACAACCAAATACCATTTATCTCAGGAATGGAAGGTTGGTTTAACATGAAAATCAATCAATATAATAATAGATTAAAGGATGAAAAAACACGTGATCATCTCAAAAGATGCATAAAAAGAATTTGACAAAATCCAACATTCTTTCATGATAAAACATGAAACAAATTAAGAATAGAAGGGAACTTCCTCAACTTGATAAAAAAAATCTATGAATATCCCACAACTAATGTAAAAGATGTAAAAGATGATATATTTTTCCCTAAGATCAGGAGCAAGACAAGGATTCTTATTCTGACCACTTCTATTCAACATTGTACTTGAGGGTCTGGTCAAAAAAGTTAGGTAATCAAAGTAAATAAAAGGCATTCAGGTTCGAAGAGGTAAAACTACCTCTATTTTTCATATCACATAATCTTATAAATTGGAATATCATAAGGAATCCACAAGAAAATGAGTTAAGCAAGGTTTCAGGATACAAGATCAATATACAAAAACCAATTGGATTTATATATATATATATATATATATATATATATATATATATATATATATCAGTAAAGAAAAATCAAAAAATGAAATTGAGAAAACAATTCCTTTTATAATAGCATCAAAAAGAATTAAATACCTACGAATCAATCTAACAAAACATGCGCACAAGAAAAGTACAAAAACATTGATAAAAAAATGAAAAATTATCCAGATAAATAGGAAGCCATCCTGTTTGTGGATCAGAAAACTCAATATTGTTAAGATGGCACTATTCGCCAAGGTGATCTACAGATTCAACACAATCCCAATCAAAATCCCAAAAATAATCCAATTTTTTGCAGAATTGACAAGCAGATTGTAAAATTCTTGTGAAAATTCATATGACCTTGAATAGCCAACACAACCTTTAAAAAGAACGAAATTGGTGGACGTACACTACCCAATTTCAATATTTACCTCAAAGCAGCAGTGATCAAGACAGTATAGTACTAGCATAATTATATGTAGTTCAGTGGAATAGCTTGAATGCTCAGAAATAAACTCATATATCTATGGTCAACTGATATTCAACAAAAGTGCCAAGATAATTTAATGTGGAAATAATAGACTTCTCAACAAGTGGTGCTGTAATATAAAAACAAAGTGGCCTTCATCAAAATTAAAATCTTTATTTTTCAAAGGACATCGTCAAAAAGATGAAAAGACAACCTACAAATTGAGAGAAAATATTTGCCAATCACATATCTGGTGAGGAGCTTGTAGCTGGAATATGTAAAGAACTTTTGCAAATCAACTATAAAAGAATAAATAACCCATTATTAAATAGGCAAAGGATTTTAATAAATATTTCTCAAAAAGTATATAGACGTGGTGAAAAAGAATATACAGAAATGGGAAACGCTCATCGCAAACAGAATGATGTACCATTATAGACCCGCTAGTACGGCTGTAACAAAAAAGATGTACAAGAAAAAGTGTTGGTGAGGATGTAGAGAAACTAGAAACCTCATACGTTTCCGGCAGGATTGTGAAACGCTGCAGCTAGTTTTGAAAAATGTTTGGCAGCTCCTCAAAAAGATAAATGCGGAACTATGATATGACCCAGAAATCTCCTTTGATATATACCCAAGAAAAATGAAAACATATGTCCACACAAAAACTGGTATACAAATGTTCATAGCTATATGATTCATAATAACCAAAAAGCAAGAATGGAAACAACCCAACCTCCATGAAATGAGGAGTGGGTAAACAAAATGTGATGTGTCGGTGTAGTTGGATATTGTTCAGCACTAAGTAGGAATGTAGAAATGATACCAGTACTATGTAGAGAAACCTTTAAAGCACTATGCTAAGTGAAAGAACCAGACCCAACGGCCACACATTGTATGATTCTATATGTATGAAGTACCTAGAATAGCAAATCCATAGAAACAGAAAGTGGATTACTGGTGGCCAAGGTCTGCGGGGAGAAGAAAGTGGAGAGTAACTGCTAATGAGTATAGCGCTTTGTTCTGGGGTGATGAAAATGTACTGGAATTAGTGGTGATGGTTGCACAGCTCTGTGAATATACTAAAAACCACTTAATTGTACAAATTTACTCTTAAAACACCTGAATGTTTAGCATACCTTTATTTTATTTTGAAGGAATGTTGTATCAAGTAGTACTCTTTTGTTTGCAAGTAACAGAAAAGCCAACATCAACTTGCTTAAACAATAAAAGGGAATTTATAGGCTCATATAAAAAAGGGATAGTGCTTCAAGAGTGACTTATCCTGTGGGCTCAAGTGGTTTTGGCAGGCCTTCTTCTGCTCCCATTGTTCTGCTTTGTTCTTAAGCCTTGGCGGCACCAGCCTTAGATCATCTATCTCAGGGTCAAGTCTCTAGGGGAAATTTACCTGCTTCTCTAAAAACAAAACAAAACGAAAGAACCAAAAAACCCTAGCAAAAATCTCATTGACTGTGATTGGATCATATGTTCATCCCCCCAACCAGTCACTTTGGCCAAGGAAATATATGATTGGTCAGGTCTGTGCAATGTGTTTCATTCACCCTTGTAGCAGGGAGAAGCCTCACCAGAAGTTTAGTGATTGAGTTAAGAAATTCCCAATATTGTTTCTAAATGGAAGAAAACAGATGAAATGGGTTCTGAGGAGCGATACAACAGCAAAAATCTATGAACAGTTAGAAAAAAATTGCCAAAATAGGAAATCAATCCAGGGGCAGTTTATAATCTTGGTGTAGTAAGTATTACAAAATGCATAGCATCCACTCAATTTTAGCTCTTATCCTTTGAATCCAAACCCAGTTTGAGTTATAATTTACATTCAGTGCTTATATTTACTTTGGAAAATATAAAAGTTTGTCTTCCACTACCACATTTTATTAGCCCAGCCTCTGTATAGTGGTGGCCCTCAAAATATATCCACATACTAAGACCTGGATCCTGTGAATTTTACTTTACGTGAAAAAAATGTCTTTGTAGATACAACTAAGTTAAGGGTCCAGGATTATTACCCAGGTGGGTCCTAAACCCAATCGTAAATGTCCTTATAAAAGACAGAAGAGGAGAAAGCATAGAGGAGAATGCTGGGTGAACAGTGAGGCAGAGACTAAAGTAATGGAACCCACCATGAATGCCCACCACCACCAGAAATAGAAAGAAGTAAGGAACAGATTCTACCCACGAGCCTCCAGTGGGAGAACAGCACTGCTGGCACCTTGATTTCAGTCTTCTGCTCTCCGGAACCATGACAGAATAAATTTCTGTTTTTTTAAGACATCAAGTTTATGGGTAACTTGTTATGGCAGCCCTTGGAAACGAACTCACTCTGATACAGACAGTAGATTTGGAAAGAGTTAGATCTGTTTCAGAAATGTTAACTTTCCAAACATTTAAGTAGACCACAAGAATGTTTTAAGTCAGATCTCATGTCAGTTCTACCACAGCAGGTAGATTAAAAATCTTGTTTCTTTATTCTTTGGAATCTTTTCTTGTCTCTAAAACAGAATGAAGCAAAAAAAGCAAAAGAGTAAATAAAAGAGTAGGAGAAGAAACCTCCCAAACTTGGATTAATGAGAAATTAAAGAAGGAAAGCATAACACTAATCTTTCAAGAAGTTTGTGTGAGAAGAGAAGGAGCCAGTTCTGTAGGTGTGGGGGTACTAATAGTGAAAAAGAGATTTCAGTTTATATTTAGTTTTAGAATGGGAGAGAACCAAGCATGCTTAACTTAATTAAAGGGAATGAACCATTAGCGAGGGATTGCGGTTACAGCACAGACGGTGACTGATGCAGGCAGCTCTGTCAGGAGGCTGGAGGGGACGTGACTGGTGTGGGGAGGCACGTGCATTTTGAGTGAAAAGATGGAGACCTTGTCTTTAAAACTAAAGAAACGGTGGTCAGCATGGCTGTTGCTGTTGAGATTTAAACTAAAGGGTAAACATTAAACTAAAAACAATAGTCTTGCCGATTCTTATTTTAAGATTTTTGGGATAGAGCAGCTGATTTGGATTAAATGTCCTTTGGGTGACTTTTTTTTTTTTTTCTGACTACCCCATTCCAGTTACACTTGCATATCATAGATCATAAAAGCATAGCATTTTAGAGTTAAAAGAATACTATATATGAAAGCTTCAGAATAATTATTTTCTCTTACAAAAAAACCCCAACTCTCCATTAAAGACACAAAAATGAAAGCAGTCAGTAACCACAAGATTGCCACGGGGTTACGAAAGTTAATTTGGGGAATGTAATCAATAATGTAGTAAAGATTTTGTAGGGTGTCCGATGGACACTTGTCTCATTAGGGAGACCACCTCAGGGATGACGTAGATGCCTGATCACTGCACTGGACACCTGAAGCTGAAGCTGAACAATAATGAACGTCAACTACAAGTTTATATATATATGTATATACTTACAAGAAGCGGAGTACAGCATTAGGAATAGAGACAGTGGAAATGTAATGGCTCTGTGTGATGTCAGAGGGGTAGTGGATGTGGGGAGAGGGGTTGTCACTGTGTGAGGGATATAAATGATAAACGTCTAAGTATTACTTTGTTTTGTGCACCTGAAACTAATTTAAAAAAGACACAAAAATGAGATAGAGTGGTTCTAAGTAATGAGTAGACACAGGCTGAGGTCTGGACGTGCCAAGTTGAAGAGTGGAGAATAAAATTGAGTGTTAGAAGGATCCAGGCATTTCTAGGATTTGGAGGCAGTATAGCATCGTTTTTCATAGAATAGGTTTAAGGGCACAAACTAAAAGCCAGCCGTTCAGTGTTTGAATCCTTGCTCTGCCACTTAAGAGCTGTGTGATCTTGGGCAAGCTACTTAACATATTTATACCTCCTTTGTTTCTTTTGTAAAGTGGGGATAATAATGTACCACCGTCCTAGGGTTGTTTCAAGGACTGAGTGAATATTCGTAAAGTCCTATTGCAGTGCTTGGCATTTGGTAAGCAACTATGTTAAATTTTTCTAAAAATAGTAGGATACTTGATTCTGTATTTTTCTTAAGGAAGTTTAATCAGAATACTTTATGATGATCTTAATTCACTCATGTTCTTCTTCTTTTCTTTTTTTTTTTTCATTTTCACACCAAACTCTCAGAGAAACAAGTCTGACTCAAAACGGAGAAAGGAATGCAGTGACTTAGCTCCTAGCACAGCCTTAGAACCCAGCTGCCTCCACTACCCCTCTCCTTCTCATCCTGGGTGCCAACTATCCACATTCCCAGTTGGCCACCATTTCTCACACACCTAGCATTTTTAGAAGTCACGGGAGGACCAAAGTGTGATATCTCTGCAGAGCAAGATTCTGGTAGCCCCAGATCAGAGGCAAGGGAAAGGGCAGACCAAAGCTTTGGGTTCTTCTGAGAGAGATTAGGAAGACTTTGTCCCTGGCCCTCTCTCACTCTGGGACTCTCACTTGTAGCTGATTCCTGCTCTGGAGTCAAACTTGTGGATTCCATGAGAGGAAACCCTCGTAGTTAGTCACAAGGCAACACCACCATGTTATCTCAACCCATCACTGCTGAAGGGAAACCACAGAAGGACCTTTCTGGATATGTTCCCCAGAATCATCTCAAGGGTTTCAGGGGTCATGTGTCAGAAAGTGGTAGAGCTGGGATTGCAACTCAGGTTCCTCGGACTTAATAAGATGTCTTTCCAGCAGCTGAAAAAAACACATAACAAGGAAGCATAGGAAACAGGTGGCTAAGGATCCTTCCGGGGTAGTTTCAAGAGCTGGGAGAAGGCTGTAAGAAAGGACCAACCTTACGCGTGGGAGGAGAGCCTCTGAATTTGAGGCCTGTCCTGACAGGCTGAGTGGCCACAGCCAAGGCACAGCCACATTCAGAGCACTTTTCTTAGGTAATCCAGTGGGAAATGGGACACAATATCCAATATTATCAAAACGCTTTCTGTGAACGATACAAAAAAATAACTGGCTAAACATGAGAAGCTTTACTGATGAGCAGGAAAAATAGTTAAGACCCAGAACAGGGATGGCTATTCTGCTACTTGCTCATCCCCCTCCCTGCCCATCTGCACACAAAGGCACCTGCAAGAGATTACCTAGAGGGCCAGGCTGAGAGCCCACGGAGATTCAGGCAGAATTGTTGCAATTACTTGCAAACCTGTTCTCTGAAGCAGGATAATTTTCATGTGCCAGAATAAATCCTTCCGTGACAATGAGTAATTTTTATGGTCCTTCTGCAGCCATCTAACTAATTGCACGTCTCACATTTTATAATTTTCCCTTCCCCATCAGTAAAAGAGTAGTAGTTAGCAGTGACCTTGCTCTCGTCTATCTCTGAACCTATTCAAAATTGTTAGAAGGGGAAAATATGCATGGCTGGCGGCTCTGCAGAACCTTCACCTCTTATCCTGTTCTCCTGTTGTTTTCCAGGCTCATGTGGTAAAATCAGCCAGCAGTGGCTGAGAGGTTGTACATTCTCTAAAGTGTTTGGGGCCTATTTTAGGCACAGTTAGCTCAAGCTGCCCTTCTAAAAATTTAATTCAATGAACTTCTATAAGTGGGATAGATTTAAAGGATAATGAAATTCACAGACATGAGGGTGGGAGGGGAAGATAGATTCATGCACAAATAAATACGAGTCGATGAGATGAGGGTTAATTCAGCTAGACCCTGGGACTCAGTGGGGACCCAAAGAAGGTCTCCTTAGTCTCCTAGGGGTCAAGGGAGGTGAGGTTTCAGTTGAGCCTTGAAATTGAGTAGGAATCCTCCAGGGAGAAAATCCCTGGAAGACATCCAGGGGAGTGGAACAGTATGTGCAGTGGTTTACAACTGCTTTGCAAGTTTGGGGAACTGCAAATACTACAAATACTATAGCTAGCTTTTAGGGAGTTGGGAGTGGTGGTAGCAGAACAGCTCATGAGGTAAGGGGTTGTTAGCAGAGCAAAATTCCTAAAGACCTTGCAGGCCATCCAGAGCAGTTGGGGCTTTCACCTGAAGGTAATGGGAGAACTTCAAAAGTTGTTGTTTTTTTGTTTTTTGTTTTTTTTTTAATGATGATGCAACGGCATTTTGGAAGCTACCTTCCTGCAGTGTGGAGCAGGGACAAACCATAGGAAGGCTGTTTCATGGATAGAGGCAGAAAGGATAGAGAAAAGGAATGACTCTCAGAGAAATACAAGAATGAGAATCAGCAGAACGTAGGGATTGATGCATTTGAGCGGTGAAGGAGACAGGACATTGGGTATGTCAGGCTTGGGTGCCTGGATGGATGGTGGTTTCGTTCAGTGAGATAATGAACATAGGAGATTTGAAGAGGGAGATAAAATGTTTATGAGGATGTGAAGCAACAGTAACTCTTTTTCATTGCTGCTGGGAATGTAAAATGGTATGACCACTTGTAAGACAGTTTGGCAGTTTCTTACACAATTAAACATACTCTTACCATGTGATTCAGCAATCATGCTCCTTGGTATTTATTTCCCAAATGAGTTGAGAACTTCTGTTCACACAAAAATCTACACGTAAATGTTTATAGCAGCTTTATTCATAATTGCCAAAACTTGGAAGCAACCATGATGTCCTTCAGTAGGTGAATAGATAATGAAACTGTGATACATCCAGACAATGGAATATTATTCAACGATAAAAAGAAATGAGCTATCAAGCCATGGGAAGACATGGAGGAAACTTAAATGCATTTATTGCTAAGTGAAAGAAGCCAATCTGAAAAGGATACATACTCTATGATTCCAACTGTATGACGGACATTCTGCAAGAGGCAAAACTGTAGAGAGTAAAAAGATCAGTGATTTCTAGAAGGAAGAGAGAAGCAGGGAGCGATGAATAGGCGGAGCACAGGGAAATTCAGGGCAGTCATAGTATTCTGTGTGACACTGTGATGGTGGCTACCTGTCATTATACATTTATCAAAACCCATAAAATGTATAATACAGAGAGTTAACACAAACTACTGACTTTAGTTAATAATAACGTATCAAGAATGGCTCATCACTGTAATAGATGTTGTCATAGTAGGTAGTGCAAGATGGTAATAGCAGGGAGCCTGTAGGGGTGTTGGTGTGTTGGGGGGAGATACGTGAGAGAACTCTGTACTTACAGCTCAGTTTTTCTATAGACCTAAAACTGCTCAAACATAAGTAAATAAGTCTATCAAAATTTTAAAAACTCAAAAAAAGTTTTTGATTTCTGTCCTCTTTTACATACACTTTTTTCTATCCTTGCCTGAATAAATGAAGGCAGAAGGCATATATGCAGGATTTAGCCTTCCGGTCAATAGTAGCTGTCGGCATTTAAATAGACTTTCTTCAGAAGTTTAAGACATGATTTCTGACCCTGTGAAGCTATATTAGTGGAAGAGAGAGGAGTCATGCGGAAAGAAGCATAGAAAATGACAATTGGAAGAGACTTTATACCAATGCTCCATCTTAAAAGTAGAGACACTGAATCCCAGAGAGAAAAATGACTTCCCCAGTGTCACCTAACATTTTTAAAAATTCATTTATCCTACATTTATCAAATCCTTTCATGTATAAGCTTGTGTTTAGGGTTGGAAATCGACGGATGAGAGATGATGACCAATTTCAAGGTGCTTGAAGTCCGGTAGAGCAAGAGCTCAGTAATCAGAAAGTTACAAGGCCCTGTAGTAATTACTGTAACAGAGTCACAATGCCAGGAGAGCAGATCAGGGTTAGACGTGGTCTCAATCCTCCAGGTCCAAATTGCGGGTGGAGTCAAAGCTGGAATCCACACTACTCCATTTTCCTTTCACTCTTCCTCTGACCATGAAGAGATTTGTAGGCATGATCATGGGTGGTTGGTTGAGAAACCAAACTGGATCATTTGAGAGTTGTGAAGGTAAATGGGAAGGACGACCAGAAGTGGGTTTTCTACTTATCAAGCTGATGCTGACAGGGCATTTGCACACAGCACATAATAACATATCCTGTCACTTGTCCCTCCTGATAGTTGTAGCCACATAGCTTTTCAGGTGGTTTCTCTCCTGTGTTTCCGCAACTCGCTTTCTATATTCCTTCCACAGTTCCCCACAGAGACAAGAATCCCTTCCCCATAGGATTTTTCAGGCTTTCCTGCCAGGAAAGTGGGTGTGCTCCTGTCATTTAGTGTGTCTTGTCTTCTCAGCCCTTATTGACTTGTCACATTGTCACCAAGGAGACTGTGCTACATCAGCCCCCACAAACATACCTCCATCTCATTTTGGAAGAGAAAGCAATTTTATCTACTTTTCCAGTAGGCTTTAAAAAAGTCTTGAAAATTAGATATTTTATATCAAATAACAGACAACAACTAGAAATTTGAGACAGTAAAAAATCTTGCTTTTTATGAAAAGCTCATGTGTATGTTTGGAAATCAAACTCTCATTTTAATTGAATACACTGAACACACAAAGCAAAGCAATTTTTAAAGATCGTCCTTTCACAATTATGAATTCAAGGATTTTGGTTTCCAAATGTTTCTGACAAGGTTTTGACAGTTTTTCAGATATTTTATGTGCTCCCTGCTCAAGCTGACTCAACTTTTTAGGCCAACCAACCTGATTCACATAATGTCCTTTTTTACATTTCAAGTGTTTTCATAGGACCATGTCACAGGAAACTATAGAATCACCCAAGAGGGTGAATGCCATGGCTAAGATTGGAAATTAAGGTGAAATCACAGGTATAGTGGCCAGATACCTGGACAGAAAGACTACATCTTTCATCGAGCCCCTCTACTGTTTAGTTGTGTGATTCTGAAAGATACCTGATTTTCAATATTCTTTTAAGTTTTCGCCACTCTGGTCTATCTCTGTTGTCCTGCCTAAATAACGGGGAACAAAAGTCTTGTGTCCCGTTATCTGGAATAAAAGTGATCACAGGAGTTAAGCATTCAAGAAGAAAAAAATGTCCTACAAAGGTCCCATGTACCAGTAATCTGAAAAGTTCCTCTGGCTCTCTGCCCGGCCAGTAGGGCAGATACTTGGGTCAGTATTACATGGGTGAAAATTAAGACTTATCTTCATAAGAAGCAAATATTTTGAATATATACACCCAGGAAAAAATAGAGAGTAATTAAGCATTGAAGTGCATGGTAATGATTGTGAATACTTTGTTATGTTCTTCCAGCTTTCCCAAATAGTCTCACCTCTGGCTGTTCCCCACCACAGACCCCATCTCAGACATGCCTAATAACCTGATGTTGCAAAAACATGCATCTTCGCCACATGTGCTTCCCCTTCTATGTTTGGAATGTCCAGTCCAGCCACTCCACCTGACCCATTCCTCATCACCTTTCTGGATTCTGTGAAGATCATCTCTTTCGTGTAGCCTTCCTGATGAACACCATGCGTTGATGGCTGCCTCTCCCTGGGCCTCCAGAATCCTCAGTTCTCCACTCATGCGCTATTACAGTACAGATCTGTTGTTACTATCTGGTACCACATCTGTCATACCCACTGGATCATGAGATCCTTGAGGACAAGGATAGGGTTACCAATGTCTTCATCCTCAATGCCTCACATGATGTTTGGCACTTAGTAACTTTCTAAATATTGGAGTCAGACACTGGTGTGACAGAGTCAGCTTGTACTGACAACTTAAACCGGCTTCCGAGACCTGATTATTAAATGTTCAGGAATTTTGTCAGCCAATATTAAAAATTACATTATATAAACTTACAATTAAATATATTCAAAACAAGAGTTATACTCAAAATTCACCACTTCTTAATTACGTTCCATTTTCCTATTATCTGTGCACTTGAGGTTATTTATGTCTGTTGTGCCTGTATGATGGAAATACTGTGTAAGAGTGGCTGTTGCACATCGCCCAACTTCTAACATTGCATCCATAACTTGAAATTGGCCATGGCAGGACTATTTACACCACAGAAATGGGCAATTGCTATAAATTAGGGCTTGATTTATTGTTTTGTTGATTGTCTAGACTTAACAAAATCATGGAGAAACTATTAATAATACAAACTAAATTAGAAATGTCTATAATCATTGCATTGTGAATAACACACACAAACACATACATACACACACACACACACACACACACACACACACACAATCCCTGAGTATTTGGAAACTATTATCCATTTCAGCAAAGAAGACGCTCATGTCACTGAAAAGCAAGTGAAATTGTGACATATGTCTTTGTTGTTTCACTTTTATTTTGTTCATTAAAATGTCAACTAGCATTCATGTCAGAACAACCCTTGTTTGTCAATTGCAATCATAAGTTGGCTGCAGATACAGGAGTTTAACAAATATCAATGAAAGCGTTTTGTGAAAATCAATTGGCTACACAGAACGGACAATAAAGAGTATTGTATATTATATTATTATTTGTAAATTGTACTACACATTCTTTTTATTATAAAATGTTTGAGTTAAATTTGTCACTTGGTTTGTCAGGTAATACTAGAATTTATTGAAGGATTTCTTAATCTCTAGGGTTCATTAATTTGCACGGGAATAAATTACATCTTTTTTGTTTTGTCCCTCCACCATTTTTTTTTAATTCCCATCCCCTCCTCTTTGGCAACTGTCAGCTTGTTCTCTATGTCTGTGTGTCTGTTTCTATTTTGTTTTTATTTATTCCTTTTTTATTTTAGATTCCACATATAAGTGAAACCATACAATATTTGTCTTTCTCTGCCTGACTTATTTCACTTAGCATAGTACCCTCTAGGTCCATCCATGCTGTCGCAAATGGCAAAGTTCATTCTATTTCTAAATAATAGTTCATATTTACCACATCTTTATACCACTAAAATTTATAATAAACTCATGTATGTATATGAATGTACTTAGTCCTCCCCCCTACTCCCCCTGGGAGAGCTTGTTGTTAAACATCTAACAACACATCACTGGATTCAGAGAAGACAGACATCAGAGAGGACTGGAGTAGTCAGAGGGGGCTAACTGCTCCATCTGTAGAGAAGGTGGGGCTGCACATAGGCCCTAAGGGTCAGAGAGGGAGAGGGTAGTGGCACAATATCCCACCAGGAAGAACAGCATGAGCAAAGCACAGAGGTAGGAGAGGCTCCATCTGTGCAGGAAACACTGAAGAGTCTTGGCTGTTGGAAGAGAGGCGGTGATTGGGAACTGTGGGAGATCAAGCTGGACAGGCTGGGAAGGGCCGAGTTCCGGAAGTCAATGCAAGTGAGGCAGAGAAGCCCTGATTTGATTTAGCAGGCAATAGGGAGCCACCTCTGACTCTTTAGAAGTGGAGTGATGAGAAGTGAGCAGTGATTTAGGAGGATTAATGGGGCCACACTGTTCAGGATAGATTGGAAGAGGGAGAGACTAGCCCGATCCTTCCAGAAAGCAGAACAGAGACTGCAGAGGAATTCAGGACTGAAGGATGAGGTAATGCAGCCCTTTGCCTCTGTCCTCTATCCACTTTTTCTCTTGCTTTCCCTCTGCCAAGCTCAGCCACGCCCCCCTTACTCGAGCTTCCCCTCTTGTAGCCCTTTCCTCTGGGTTCTGTGATTAATTCTCTCTTAAAAGTATCTGGTGATAGATCCAAGGGGCATTTCATAAATTCTGCCTCATTATGTGAAGCGTAGTTTAAAAACTTCTTTTTGTCTAGATCAATTATGAAATAATAAAATTTGACCTGAGCCTAAGCCTGCATCTCTTCTTTCTCTGAGAAAGGGATTAGTGTTGATCAAAAATCCTAAGAATGAGAGAATTTGACTCTGTAGGTAGAAGAGCGCAGAAGTAACTAGCTAAATCAGCATTAAGAATGTTCTTCAAAATCAATTATAAGAGATTTCTGCTCTATTCATTCTCCGTCTTTGTGTGTCCTGCCCTCACATACATACACACACTCACACACCCACCCAGACTCCCAGTGTTTAGCAGTATGTCAGTTGGCTGTCTATAGCTTTGCCATTCTTATTCGCCTGAAGTACTGAGAAAGAGAAATGCTCAAAAAGGAGTGATCAAGCAAAAAAAATCAAATGTCTGCCATTTACCATTTTTAAGGATGCTGGTTGCTTTTAGGGCCACTGTGTGGCACCTAATTCATGGTCCTCAGCAGGAATCGTATTTGCTCTGCTTGTTGAAACGGTCCAATCCCATCCATCATGCCATCTGAGGTGAGAACAATGTCTGGCTAATAATTCTATGGCCCCAGCATGGCACCATTTTGGGCCAAGCATGATTTAATGGTCTTTGGGTCAGGAGGTTGGCGTGGTGGTGGTGGTGTTGAGAGGCACAGATGGCTCCTTGACTTGATGGTCTCCTGTCTCAATTGATCTGCCCCTGTTTACCCAGGGACGTGGTTGGACAAATGCAGAAAAGACTCTCTAACTGATAAAAGAAAAATATCCAAAGTGAGTGATATGCCTCATTTTTTTTTCTTTAAAAATATGATCCATTGCAAAAAAAAAATATAAAAATATGCCCCAGGTTTTTTGTTTTCTTTCCACATTTTCTTGTGTTTCTAGGAGTTACCAGTGTAGGCCCTTGAATATATTCTTGTGTGCAAGCTTCTGCACGTGCCCGTGCACACACGGTATTTCTATCCCGCTTTCACAATCCCAACCTACAAACATGTCTACTGAAATTCCTCAGCACTTGCTCAGCAAACTGCTGCTTTCCTGCCCCATTCCTGCTAGCTCCCTGTTGACAACTCAAATGGGCTTGGCTCCCTAATTTTTCTCCCTACTAAGGACAAAAATAAAAAGTCATAAATACCAGAAATTTCTAGGGGCTAAGTCAGCTCCTTCTCATGGCTGATTTGTATACTGGACTCTGTCTGGCATCTGATGCTCAGTCTCATGTTAGCTCGAAGGCAATGCTGGTGCCCACACCTCGTAAATGAAAATCTGTCAATCCATGGCAATCAGTAAGCCCTTCTTCTTTGCACTGAACTAGGAACTTGAGAGGGTCGAAGAATATAACGTGTGCTTCCTGCTTTCAAAGTGAAAGAAACTGAGGTGGAAAGCCATTCAAGAATAATTCGGTGCTAATTTGAGTGGCACTGACTAGAGGAGACAGTGCAGTATTGTCAACAAGCGCTAGATTAGGAGACAGCAATGTGGGCTCTTTCTGTCCCCTCTCTGTCCCCTGCAGCACACAGCCCCCCAGATGCTTTCACAGCCCCCCAGTGTCTTTCACAACAGTGATCCAGTTCACTCCTTGGCCCATACTAGGATTTCCTGAAGTGGGTGTTAATTAAGGTTCAACATTAGGATGGGAACAAAGATAGTAGGGTTGTATTTCACAAGTAACAGAATACAAGCCATTCTTGGTTTCCATATTCACAGTTCCATGTATTAGGGTTGTGCCTCTACTCTGACCAAATGAACAAGCTGAGTATACAGAACCCTGACCTCCGATAAAGTCCTAAAACTAAAGCACAGGATTTTGGTTGGGTTGTCTTGCTTTGGGTTAAGTGTTGGTTTGCTTAATTTACTCTCAAAAAGTCCTATTCCTATTTCAATTTGTGACACAGAGTTTTTGAAAACACCCATCTTTCTGTAGTTCTTTAATATCAAAGATTCTCATCAATGAATTTTTAGAGTCCAAGGACTATATGAGGCCAGAAAGTTAATTTATTTCTCCCCCCGGCCTCCAGATCCATTCTACGGTATTATTTTTTCAGAGTCTACAGTCTCTCTCAGCTCTCTTTTATAGTCTGTCATTGTTCAGTGTTGAGACGTCATCCCTGTGGCTCCTCTATATTTTGTTTATAATAGAGAAAGCTCATTTTCTTATAAGCTATTTTTAAAAGGAGACTTATTCAAATTCATTTGCATTTACTCAACAAAAATTTAAAAGAGGACAACTCTGTGCCAACCCTGTTCTGCATACCTCTCCAGGCACCATAATGATGTAATTCAACAAAATGGATTAAGCCCTACTGGTACCCAGGCACTAGAGACAAAATGAAGAGGAGATACAGTCCCTCATTTCCCTCTATGTAAGCATCACGATCTCAGCTTGAAGAGGATGATTACACAACTCCTTAGTTGTGTGGGCATCTATGTGTGTGTGTGCATGGAACACATGAGCTCTATTAGCTAGTAAATGAATATAACTAGAAGAAAATAACATCAACAGATTTCATGTGCCAAGTCCTGGCTTTTGACCCAGCAATATTCCAAGCACTCTACAAACATTAATCCTAGCAACAAGACTGTGCAGTAGGTACTGTCATTGTCCCGTCTTACAGATGAGGAAATCGGTCTTAGAGAGCTCACAGAGACAGATATGTGTCCGTTTAGACTCACTGAGCTCTTGCATTCTGTTCTGCCTCTGGGCTTTTATCCTGTATTTTTCTGCAGTGGTTCTGGCAGCCCCACAATTTTGAAAGATGTGATTTTTTTTTTTTTTCATATCTACTATTTAAGAGGTCACACATGCCCTTCTTGTAGGCCTTTGAGTGTCATACCACATGTGCCAGAGGGGCCTTCATGTTCCCGCCATCCTAGAAACACTTCTCATTAGTTGAGAGGAGTACCTAGGGACAGCCTGCAGATGCATCAGTGCCAGCCCCACCCATGGCCAGGCCTGTTGGGCATTACGGATAGCTCATTACCTGAAAGCCTCACTGTCTACCACAAAATATGGTAGAGAGAAGTGTGGGTAGAAAAACCAGTGGGTTTCTTACCTCCAGGAGCCATTATCCTAGTTATACCCAGAATGGTAAGATACTGTCCCCTCCATCTTAGCTCACAGTTCTGCCTATGGCTATAGGTGACCTTCATAGAAGGATTTGTAGAAAAAAAATATTAAAGAAAATGTGGCAAACCAAGAGAACTCCCTAATAACGCCATGTAGGCCTTAGGCAGACACTCAGAGAGAACAAGTAAATTACAGGGTCAGGCTGCTGTGAAAGCAAAGATGGCATCCTGTCCCCAAATAGTTACCAGCTCCATATTTTGCCAAGGAGTTTTATAAACAGCACAGGAAAGTGCACATAGTAACCCATGGCCCTGACATGATCATCCCTCATGCTCGGCACAACCTCGCTGCGGGATTTTGTTCCCTGGGTCTAAGTGAGGAGACATCCACAGAGGCAGCATGGTGTCATCAAAAAAAAACAGCAGCCTGCGTAATCTGGCTCCTGTCTAACCAGTAATGGTCACCATTAGAAACACGTACCATGCGCTAAGCATTTTGCACACAGCAGCCTGATCCACACCACAGTTCTGCAAAGTGAGTGTGCCTGCTCTCAGAGAATAGATGAATCTCACACACCCAAGGTCCCATGGCTGGTCTGAGGGCTTGCAGAGCCTTTGTTTTTTGATGACGCCATGCTGCCTCTGTGGATGTCTCCTCACTTAGACCCAGGGAACAAATAAATTAAAATTCATCAAAAATTTTAAATAAAATAAAAGTACTAAAATTCAACAAAAATTGACTATCAGCAGCCACACAAGGAAAGAGACACAACTTAAGCTAAAATCTTCAAAAGGTAGAACCCAAGGAGAGAAACTAGAACCCAAGGAGAGAAATGGGATTCTCAGCACCCCCTCACCACTGAAAGAGAACTAGTGAGCTGACAACATACTGAAAACGCTTATTAGAATTCTTGAATTTAGGCGAGTGGATGAAGTGGGTATCTTTATCTTTCTGCTCCTCTGGCTGGGTGGGAATAGATAGGGCTCTTAAAGAGAAAGGGGTGAACCAGGCTGGCCCTCTCTGTTGGAAGCTATGCTCCTGGGACCTGCTCTGAATATGGGGTATTCCCCAGGACAGAAGGGTACACACCCTACTGGGGGAGTCAATTCTGATATCAGACATTAAACAAATAGGTATAGCCCAGCTGACTCTCCCTCTAAGCTACCGTCGGACCCTCATACAGAGAAATGGATGAATGCAGTGCTCATCCTCCCAGACTTCGATAAAAACAGGGAAGCCACACAATTCTCATACACAGAAGGGAAGGAAGCACAACCAGAATCACCTTCAGGTAGCAGAACAATTAGAAGGTCCGGACAGACCACTCACATCAAGCTTCACGTGCAAACTACAACCGGAACAATGCAACATTCAGAAAAAAACCCAAACCCATCTCAGCCTGGAAGAGACATAATCCAAGGAAGAGAATCAAAGTGCTTGTGCTTCATACTCTAGAAAAACTTAATAAGAACTTGAACTAAATTTTACAAAATAGCTTACGGGCCGGATGCCGGATGCTAAAACAACGAAATAAGATGTCTGCAGATCTAAGGAAGATTTTTTGAGGTAAAAGCAATGGCAATACAGAACAACAATGACAAAAGACAGTGAGGAAAGGGATAATTTTAGTGGAAAACCAAAGTATTAACATAGAGAAAAAGCTCAAGATAATCTTATTAAATGCAGAAGAAAAATATAATGTGAGAAAGTCAATTGGAATATAATAGACATGGAGGATAGGAAACACAATTGAACATATGGATAACGTGTAATCAATTTCCCTGAAGTAGACAACTCAACAAAGAGGCCATAAAAAGATGACATATATAATAGGAGAAAATTTCCCTAAAATGAAAGAATTAAATATCTGATTTATTTGAATCTTCTGTGGAACTTAGCAAAGTCATAAAACTAAGTGAAGATTATAAGAGTCAGTTGTGGTATCAGATAGTTTCAGCCCAGGTTGCACCCAGCATCCCCAAGCCCCTCAAGCCTTCCTCATCTGAGGCTTGTGTACGGTTGTGCTTGGACACCCAGGCTGGAGAAGGCACAAAACCAGGATTCCGTTCACAGAACTTGGACTTGACGATGAGAGGAGATGCAGAGGAAAGAGGAAAAACTCTAGTTCTGACTCTTCAAAGCTTCACAGTTTAATGGAATTTTATCGCTTTGAGTTGCAAGTGACAATAAACCCAACCCAAACTGGCTTAACTAAAAGGATAAACTTACTGGTTCATACAAAGAAAACCCCTGGGGGAGGTTTGACTTCAGGCCCCATTGGCTCCAGGTGCTCAAACTGTCTTTCTCTACCTCTCAGCTCTGCTTTCTTCTGTGTAGGTTCCATTCTTAGGCAAAGCCTCCCCTCATGGCAGAAGTAAAAAGATTGTCTGTTGGTAGTACAGGCTTATATCTACATAGTTCTAAGTCCAGAAGAAAGAGAAAGGCTTTATTTCCAGTGGTTCCATGAAAGTCCTAGAACTGAGCCTCTTTAGATCTGATGGGATCACATGCTCATCATTGAACAAAGCCCTGTGGCTCGGAGCGCCGAATGCTCTAATTACCCAGGGCTGAGTCACAGTCCAGGAACAGGTAGAGTCAGCTGTGCTCATGGTATGTAATGGGAGAGTGGGGGAGGGCTGTCACCTGAACAAAATGGGGGTATTAAAAGAAGGAGGGAAACATATGTTGGCAAAGCAAACATAATGTAGGTCCACTGCACTGAAGAATAGGACACACACACACACACACACACACACACACACACACTCATGGATATAAACCTTCTTATGCACTTAAAACAATAACATGTAAAGAAGTGCACATTAACATGATACAAACCAATGACCCCACGTTTAAGAAAAATGGTTAAAAAGGACCATTGTTCAAGTGAAAAGGATTCTTACGCCCAGTTTCCACATGTTTACCACCACCATTGGCATCTCTGCTGTAGGACAAGTGAAGCCTCTTTTGTCACAGGGGTGTTGGAATAGGCACCACGCTGACAGAATGAGCAAGAAACAGTTTCTTGTAAAGGCTCACCCTATAAAATAGGCAGGATATGGAAGATCGTATGCAAACAAGTGGAGAGCAGATTTAAAGACATGGAGCTAACACGAGAGCGGGCATTCTAGAATCATAGAACACTGGTGGGTTCACTCTGCAGGTATTCATGTTGCACCTACCACCAGGCAGCACCCCATGCCCAGGGATACCGTGCCCAGGCAGCACCCCATGTCCCTGCCACCAGGGAGCTAGAGGTCAGCTTTGCCAAAAGCATACCTTACAGAGAAGAGAATGGAAGCCCAGAGAAGACACGAAACATAACCTAGGTCACAAGACTCATTAGTGGTGGAGCTAGAACCAGAACGACTGTCCCCTGCATGTCTACGTTCTGTGAAAAGAACGTGAACATGGGGTTCAATAGACCAGGGTTCCAATCCTGGCTCGGTCACCAACTGGCTGTAAGAAGCCCACCGCCTCCACCTTCCCCAGATCACATGCTTTATGGCCGCCCTGAGGAGTGAATCAGGTTAGCAGGCTGCCTCTGTGGACATCTGCTTTGTGAGCTCGGGAATATTTCATGGAGATGTTCCCCAAGACAGGTTTATGGCTGGTCTTGGCTCAGTGCCTTGAAAACACTCATCATGTGATGAAACAAGAATGTCATCCTGTCGACTATCAATAAACCACAACGGCGTTCCCACCCCACCCCAACACCACCCCAACCACACAATCCCCCTCCCCTCCAGCCGCTTTCGGCCACATCCCGAAGATATCCAAATCATCTCATTAGGAAGTGACACCTGCCAGGATTCATTGCTCCCAATCAGAAGAGTGGCCAGAGCTTGTCTTACAGACACTTGTATGTTTTGTGTTTAAAGCTAGAGTTTGGAAATGAGCAAGAGCCGTGTGTGTCTAAAGGGAAAGCAGGGACCATGTTTGGATTCAGGCTAGAAAATCCAGGAAGTGGCCATCACAGGATCATAACAGATCCTGGAACAACAAGATCCCAGTTGTTGCCTGCAAAAACATCAAATGAATTTGAAAGAGGCCTGCCCTCTGGATTCCAGCCCAGGTGATTCATCCTGGGCTTTCCCTACCTGCGGGAAGAGTAGGTTTCCCTGAAGAAATTGCATGTGGGCCTGAGTTTCTGGTATGCGGGGTGAAATGGATGTCATTATGCCGACTTCTAACCAGAACTCTGAGAGATACAGGGAAGGAACTGAAAGGCTCAGCGGAGGCTTCGAGGCATGTATCGCAGTGTTCTCCCAGCACCTCCATAGCAATCGCATCAGCCTTTTCCTTCCAACTGGCCCACCCCCCTTGTCCAGAGCCTTGCCTGTTTCCCTTGTCTAGGACACAGACCCTGGTATTTTATGCCAAGGTCATGTCCAGGGATGGAGAGAAATATGATTCCTGAAGAAGCAGGAAACACTGTAAAGAGGATAAAGGACATTCATGCCCAGGAAGGAAAAAATACAAGAGGGAGCAAAAGAAAGTTTAAATGGGTGACAGAAGCTGAAAGAATGAAGCCAGGAGATGCCAGGGTCATGAAACTACCAATACTGGTGTGAATGAACTAAGACTCTTAAACCACACTCACTCCTAACCGAGGAAATGGGGTTCATGTCCTTCATGCCTCCCCCCCCCCAAAAAAAAAAAAAAAAAACACAAAAGGTGGCAAAGTGGTATGAAAAAGATTCTGAATTGGCAGTCCAGGGAGGAGTTTTCCTCCACTCCCAGCTCACTCAGTCTATTTCCTCTGGGATGTTGGGCAACTTACTTTGCTTCTCAGTGTGTTGATCTGTAACTTGGGGATAATAATACAACTTCATATAATTACTGTTTGAAGCAAATATTAATAAAATGATAGATTGGAGAGAATCCCTTATTAATTGGAAAACAGGGTCCAAGTTTCAGCCATTGCTACCTCCTGTCCATTTCCCATCTATTTGCATCTTGTTGATGTAACTATGTCGTTATGGTCTGTCTTCCATTTAGATTGTAAGGTCTTTGAGGGAGGGGCTTGTTGTACTGACTTTCATATAACTGGCGCTCAGTACAAGTTTCAGAATAAATGAGTGGAAAAGACAGGATGGGCACTCAGGGATTCCTATCCTCTGCCTGCCATTCCCGGGACCTGGGAGCACCACTCCGTGTGTGTGTCTGTGTCGGCTCAGACCCGGCTGCTTCGGATCAGCCCTGAGGCTGACCAGTTGGACAGGGCCTTGCCAGGCTAGAAGCCAGCAGAATGTCTTTGCTCTCGCTGCCCATCTGTTCTGCTACTGAAGCCAGCACTAAACTTAGCTGTCGTGACTCATGAACACAGGGCTGCCCCAGGTCTCACGAGTCATCCCAACAAGCCACCTGGCTGCAGCCAGTACCTCCCTGTGTCCCTGTCCCCATCACCCCTGCGCCAAGCTTGCTGGGCCAGTCCCCACGCTGCACAGCTGGGAGGCAGAGTGTACAATACCAGCCCCATCAGGACGCTCTCCTTGCCCAATGTGTAGCTTATCTCAAAAGTCATTAAGCAAATGGCTTCCTCGGGGCATCATTCCTTATGGAAACAGCCATGCTGGTTCAGGGACAGTGAGCCAAGGAGGGGACAGCCTCTGGAGCAGGATGGAGCTCCTGAAGACCTGTGTATTGATTCAGTGTTTCAGTTCTGCCTTCAGTCCACCTGCTGGGTGCTTCTCAGCATCTGCAGGGTTTCAGGGCAAGCTCTCAAAGAAAGGGAGGGCATGGCTCCTTACACGGCAGTCAGAGACGTTTGGTCATGTTTATTCTGGTTTGATTCATTGTGAAGTGAATTGGAGCCCCCCCCTTCATTCATTGCATGAGGCACACAGAGGGCTGCAGGGAGTGTTCTACCCTGGGCACAAGCAGTAAAGGGGCGCTTTGTGGGCAGAGGACTTAAAAACAACAATAAAATGGTGGAAAAGTTGATCTGCTTTTCATTATCACAGTGAGCTAAACAGTCTACCAATGTTAGCGATGGGAGAATCCTCCCCACTGCATCGGATGTCTTCCTTCACTCCCTGCCTCACCTGGATATGCCACAGAACCACACCTTTCGTCAACTCACTCTTTCCAGGACGTTCAGCCAGTTGCCTATTGCTACATCAGACATTTTTGGAGCATCTACTATGAGAGAGACGTGCTTGATGCTGGGGAAGCAGAAATGGCTAGGACATAGCCTTCTTCTCATGGGCTCAAACAAGGAGGTGAGAAACGAGGCCACCAATGATTATTAAAGGAAACAGGAGCCTGCCAACGTTGGTGGAGGCGGGAGTCACCCTTCAATTAAATATTTAACTACCATATTTCTTCAGTTGTAAGGGACACATTACACACATCTTAACATGTCTGAAATCAGGATCCTTCTTACAATTGATGGTGTCTCCCAACTATAATTGGCAGCGTTTTTCCTATCTCGGTGGTGTGTAAAGCCATGGTGCATCCCACAGTCACTCAGCATTTAGATTCAGTGTAGTATGGTCACAGCCATGCCCCACGTCACTGTGTCTGCAGGAACCCAGTCTTTATCAGGTCTTCTTACTGAGGGTTTCTGGAACCTCTCTGGAATGGTAAGGCCAGCGTCTCCTGCTGGTCACCTCTGGCCATCCATCAGCAGCTCTGTATCACTTCTCCAGGCTGCTACCCCTTCCTTTCAATGCTGAGCCCTGAAGTCCTCAAGTGAGAACTAATTCTGGGCTGTAACAAACATGTCTGAGGGTGGAGGAGAATGTGAGAGAATTAAAGTGCTGAAAAGGGAAACCTAACATTGGTAGCTGTTACCACAGTTGCTCAAGCACATCAGCCGTGCCCCTGCCAGGGAGCCTCTTACGGCTGTGACTTCCCACATGGTACACCACCCCTTTCCCTGCCCTCACTCTCCATCCTTGGGCCCAAACCCCCAGGGGAGGCAAAAGCCCTTAACAATATAATTCCTGCTTCTCTGGACAATGCATGCTGAACAGTTCGGCTCCTCATTGTCACTATTTTTCTATTCCAGAATAGGATTTAAGCTTTATCTTTTTTGTAACCAAAGATGCATTAGAGTTTTTCTCAACAGAATGGCAGTCTTCCCAGGACTCCCCCAGATCCCTGCTCTAGGAGTCCTGCCATGGCCATGAGAGTGGGGGTTCCTGAACCTTTGTGTGTGCCACGGACCCCTTTCGCAGTCTGATGAAGTCTGTGGGCTCAGAAAAGAAAATTAAGTGCATAAAATACAAGACATGGGATTAAAAAGGATACCCATTTTACTGAGACAGAGTTCTCAAAATAATAAAAAACACACATCTGTGATGCAACGATAGATGTGCTTTTTCCACAACACATGAAATAACATGATCTACAGGCAGGTCTGATAATTACGGCAATTTTGAACTAGTAAAGGATGTAAAGCATATTTCCAGATACCTGACTTGGAATTCTGGGCAGTGGAGGGAGGGGACAACAGTGATGGGGACAGAGACGTCGTCTCTTGTTTCAGGTCCAGGGGCCAGTGGCCAGGGGTTGAGGTGTCAAGCAGAAAGCAGCCTGGCCTCAGTTATTGCTGAGGTGAATTCCCTGGATCCAATACTTTGTCAGCACCATCCCTTCTACGGTCCAGTTCATCTTTTCTAGGATCCTTTCCAACACAGCACTGAACAGCTTTAAGTGCCTCTTCCTTGTCACCTGTCACGAGAGGCTTCTAAACCAACCTCATCCATTTTACGGAAGAAGAAACTGAGGTCCAGAGAAGGGGCATGATTTGTCCAAGATCACGTGGCTGGTTAGGACAAATGAAGTCTAGACTCTAGCCTACGACACAACATCCTTATCCATCTGAGTGTAACTCTGTTTTCCAGTCAGGCTATGCTCTTTACTGTCCCACACACAACACAATGCTGTCGTCCTGTAAGTCTTCTATCTTTCATCCCCTTATAGGATGATGAATTGCCCTGAAGTACATGGAAATGTCTCACCACGTTTTATGAATGAAAAGTGCCTGGGAGGAATTCAGAATGACCTGAGGGGGAAAAAAATGTCAAAAGCATGGAAAAAATATGCAACTGACCAAAGACTGTAAGGAAGGCACTTGGTAACAGCCAACAACAGGTGTTGGAACAAATAGTTCCTATCTGAGTCAAAGAAAACTTTTTATGGGGTACCTGGGTTTAATAACAGTGCTGTGTTTCAGCATGATGGTGTTGGGGTTTTTACTTTCTTAATGTTCTCCAGATGTTACACACACACACACACACACACACACACCTTACCAAAGCAATAGTTGTGGGTGGGGCGGTGTTGACCTTTGGACACTAACATGGGTCAGCAAATCACGCAGCAGCATGAAGTTCTGAGTATTCAAGACCTTGCTCTCTCTGACCTCACTGGCTCCAGCAGCAGCCACAACTGTTATCTCTCGAGATCTGCAGACCTATCAGTTGTCAATAGGAGAGAAACAAGACTTTCTGTAATACAGAGGCAAATGTACCCCATCCTTGAAAAACTTCAAATCTAGAACAGAAGCCAACAGAGTGAAATCCTGGATCCTGCCCTCCCAGGAAGAATTGACCTTTGTGCTGGCACCCTGTCGACCCCTGTAACTCTCAACTGCATGTACTTCTCCCACCCATCTCACCTCAGAGTACACGTGCACGTCTCGAGAGCAGACACTTGTCTTACTTGTCTTTGTATCTCGTGCTTCTGGCACACCATGTCTAATGTAGTAGAAACTTTAACAACTTCCCAGGTGATGCTGAAGCTGCTGGTTTGATGACCATACTTTTTCTTTTCTTCTTTAAATTAAAGTTTATTGGGGTGACAATTGTTAGTAAAGTTACATAGATTTCAAGTGTACAATTCTGTATTACGTTATCTATACCTCACATTGTGTGTTCACCACCTAGGGTCAGTTCTGTTTCCATCACCATATATTGGACTCCGTTTACCCTCTTCTAGAGCCCCACTCTCCCCTCCTCCCTTACCCTCTGGTAACCCCTAAACTATTGTCTATGTCTATGAGTTCTTTGTCTTGTTCTTTTGTTGTTTTCAGCTTTACATACCACATATCAGTGAAATTATATGGTTCTCTACTTATTTCTTTCTGACTTATTTCGCTTAGCATTGTAATCTCAAGATCCATCCATGTTGTCACAAATGGTCCTATTTCATCTTTTCTTACCGCCGCATAGTATTCCATTGTGAATACATACCACAACTTCTTTATACATTCATCTATCGAAGGACATTTTGGTTGTTTCCATGTCTTGGCCAACATAAACAAAACTGCAATGAACATTGGAGCACACTTGTGTTCATGGATAAATGTTTTCAGATTTTTTTGGTAGATACCCAGGAGAGGGATTGCTGGGTCATATGGTAATTCTATTGGTAATTTTTTGAGGAACCTCCACACTGCCTTCCATAACGGCTGCACCAGTCTGCATTCCCACCAACAGTGTATGAGGGTTCCTTTTTCTCCACAGCCTCTCCAACACTTGTTACTATTTGTCTTGTTGATGATAGCCATTCTAACTGGGGTGAGGTGATATCTCATTGTGGTTTTTATTTGCATTTCTCTGATGATTAGTGATGTTGAGCATTTTTTCATATGTCTATTTGCCATTTGTATGTCCTATTGGAGAAATGTCTCTTCAGATTCTCTGCCCATTTTTTAATTGAGTTGTTTTGTTGTTGTTGAGTTTCATGAGTGCCTTGTATATTTTGGATATTAGCCCCTTATTGGAGGCACTGTTTGCAAAAATCTTCTCCCATTCAGTTGGTGGCCTCTTTATTTTGTCGATGGTTTCTTTTGCTTGGCAAAAGTTTTAAATTTGATATAGTCCCATTCATTTCTTTTAGTTTTTACTTCCCTTGCCTTTGGAGTCAAATTCATAAAATGCTCTTTGAACCCAAGGTCCATAAGTTTAGTACCTATGTTTTCTTCTATGCAGTTTATTGTTTCAGGTCTTATGCTTAAACCTTTGATCCATTTTGAATTAATCTTGGTACATGGTGACAGATAGCAGTCCAGTTTCATTCTTTTGCACGTGGCTTTCCAGTTCTGCCAGCACCATTTATTGAAGAGGGTGTCTTTCCTCCATTGTATGTTTTTTGCTTCTTTGTCAAAAGTTATCTGTCCATATTTATGTGGGTTTATTTTTGGATTCTCAATTCTATTCCATTGGTCTATGTGTCTGTTTTTCTGCCAATACCATGCTGTTTTGATTATTGTTGCCCTGTAGTACAAGCTAAAGTCAGGGAATGTGATACCTCCAGCATTGTTCTTTTTTCTTAATATTGCTTTGGCTATTTGGGGTCTTTTGTGGTTCTAAACAAATCTGATTATTTTTTTGTTCTATTTCTTTAAAAAATGCCATTGGAATTTTGATGGGGATTGCATTAAATCTGTATATTGCTTTGGGTAATATGACCATTTTAACTATGTTGATTCTTCCAATCCATGAGCACGGAATGTCTTTCCATTTCTTTGTGTCTTCAATTTCTTTTAAAAATGTCTTACAGTTTTCAGCACATAGGTGTTGCACATCCTTGGTTAAATTTATTCCAAAAAGGTATTTTATTCTTTTTTGTTGCAATTGCAAAAGGAATTTCTTTTTATTTCTTTTTCTGAGATTTCATTGTTAGTATAATGGAATGCAATGTATGTTGATTTTGTAGCCAGCAACTTCACTGTATTTGTTTATTGTTTCTAATAGCTTTTTGGTGGGGTCTTTAGGGTTTTCTATATATAGCATCATGTCATCTGCAAAGAGTGACAATTTAACTTCTTCATTCCCAATTTGGATGCCCTTTATTTTTTTCCTTGCCTGATTGCTCTGGCGAGGACTTCCAACACTATGTTGGAAATCAGAGGTGATAGGGGACAGCCCTGTCATGTTCCTGAATGTAGAGCAAAGGGCTTCAGTTTTTCACCGTTAATTATGAGATTAGCTGAGGCTTTGTCATATATGGCCTTTATTATGTTAAGGTATTTTCCTTCTATACCTATTTTATTAAGTGTTTTAATCATAAATGGATGTTGTATCTTGTCAAATGCTTTTTCTGCATCAATTGATATAATCATATGATTTTTGTCCTTTATTTTGTTTATGCGATGCATCACATTGATGGATTTTCGTATGTTGAACCATCCTTGTGCCCCTGGGATGAACCCCACTTGGTCATGATGAATAATCTTTTTAATGCATTGTTGCATTCGATTTGCTAGAATTTTGTTTAGGATTTTTCCATCGGTATTCATCAGAGATATTGGTCTGTAGTTTTCTTTTTTTGTGCTGTCCTTACCAGGTTTTGGTATCAGGGTAATGTTGGCCTCATAAAATGAGTTAGGGAGTACTGTCTCTTCAATTTTTTGGAAGAGTTTGAGCAGGATTGGTATTAGAACTTCTTTGAAGGTTTGGTAGACTTCACTAGTGAAGCCATCTGGTCCCCGACTTTTGCTTTTGGGAAGGTTTCAAATGACTGACTCAATTTCCTTACTGGTGATTGGTCTGTTTAGATTTTCCAGTTCTTCATGGTTCAGCCTAGAAGGCTATATGTTTCTAAGAACTTGTCCGTTTCTTCTAGGTTATTGAATTTGGTGGCATATAGTCCTTCATAGTATTCTTGGATGATCCTTTGTATTTCTGTGATGTCTGTGATAACTTCCCTTTTTTCATTTCTGATTTTGTTAATTAGTGTCTTCTCTCTTTTTATCGTAGTGAGTCTAGCCAAGGGTTTATCAATTTTGTTAATCTTTCAAAGAACCAGCTATTTGTCACATTAATTTTTTCTATTGTCTTTTTGTTCTCTATTTCATTTAGTTCTGCTCTGATTTTTCTTATTTCCTTTCTTCTGTTGACCTTGGGTTTCACTTGTTCTTCTTTTTCTAGTTCTTTAAGGTGTAACATGAGGTTATTTATTTGGGAGTTTTCTTGTTTCTTGAGATAGGCCTGTAATGATATAAATTTTCCTCTTAAAACTGCTTTCGCTGCATCCCAAAAATTTTGGTAGGATGTATTTTCATTCTCATTTGTTTCTATGTATCTTTTGATCTCTCCTCTTATTTCTTCTTTGACCTGGTCGTTCTTTAAAAGTATGTTGTTTAATCTCCATGTATTTGTGGTTTTTCCTGCTTTCTTTTTACAGTTGACAGCCAATTTCAAAGCCTGATCTTAGAATATACTTGGTATGATTTCAATCTTCTTAAATTTGCTGATGCTAGTTTTATGACCAAATATATGGTCTATCCTTGAAAATACTTCATGTATACTAGAAAAAAATATATACTCTGATGTTTTAGGATGAAGTGCTCTATAAATGTCAGTTATGTCCATTTCATCTAATGTGTCACTTAAGGCTGCTATTCCTGTATTTATTTTCTGTTTGGATGATCTATCCATAGCTTTCAATGATGTATTTAGGTCCCCTACTATAATTGTGTTTGGTCAATTTCTCCCTTTAGTCTATTAGCAGTTGCTTGGTATATTTCGGTGCTCCCTGATTGAGGGTATAAATATTGATGACTGTTATGTCTTCTTGTTGTATAGTCCCCTTTATCATTATGAAATGTCCATCTTTGTCTCTTGTTATCTTTTTTATCTTGAATTTTGTTTCATCTGATATAAGTATGGATACACCTGATTGTCTCTGGATACCATTTGCTTGGAGTGTCAATTTCTATCCTTTCACTTTGAGTTTATGTTTGTCCTTGTAGCTAGATGTGTCTCTTGGAGGCAGCATATGGTTAGGTTTAGTTTGTTTTTTTAATGTACCTTACTTTTTTTATAAAGATTTTTTAAAGATTTTTTTGGGGGGAAGGGGAACAGGACTTTATTGGGGGAACAGTGTGTATTTCCAAGACTTTTTATTGGGGAACAATAGTGTGTTTTTCCCAGGACTCATCAGCTCCATCCAAGTCAAGTTGTCCTTTCAATCTTAGTTGTGGAGGGTGCAGCTCAGCTCCAGGGCCGTTGTTAGTTGCAGGGGGCGCAGCCCACCATCCCTTGTGGGAGTTGAACCAGCAACCTTGTGGTTGAGAACACACGCTCCAACCAACTGAGCCATCTGGCTACCCGGGAGCTGAGCGGCAGCTCATTGACTTCATTCTAGTTACAGAGGGCATAGCCCGCCAGCCCATGTGGTAACCAAACTGGCAGCTTCATTGCCTGGAGCGCACACTCTAACCAACTGAGCCACCCGTCCTCCCCTGGGTTTAGTTTTTTGTCCAATCTGTTACTCTGTGACTTTTTATTGGTGAGTTCAGTCCATTTACATTTAGGGTGATTATTGATATGTGAGGATTTCCTATCATTCTATCTTTAGTTTTCTGGTAAGACTGTGTCTCCATTGTTTCTTTGCCTTTTGTTGTTGTCTATTATTTCTGTGTGGTGGTATTCTATGATGTTTCCTTCTGTTTCTTCTTTTATTACAGTATATATTTCAGTTCTGGATTTTTTTTTTTTTTGACTGGTTACCCTTAAGTTTATGTAAAAGAAAGTTTGATATTTAGAGTAGTCCGTTTTCTTCAGCATGCATACTTTCTCCATTCCCATATTCCGGTTCAGGCCTTTACTCTCCCCCTTTTTATGTTTTGGTTGCCACAAATTGTCTCTGTTGATGGTTGTCGAATAACCTCCTTTAGTATTTCTTGTAGTGCAGGTCGTGTATTAGAAAATTCCCTCAGCTTTTGTATGTCTGGAAAGGTCTTTATTCCTTCTTCATATCTAAAGGATATCTTTGCTGGGTATTATTTTTGGCTCTCTCTCTTTCAATAGTTTGAATATTTGGTTCCACTCCCTCCTGGCTTGTAGACTTTCTGCTGAGAAATCTGATGATAATCTAATGGGCTTTCCTTTGTCGGTTACCGTCTTCTTTTCCCTGGCTGCCTTGAGGATTCTTTCCTTGTTGTTGATTTTTGACAGCTTCAATACAATGTGCCAGGAGAAGGCCTGTTGGGGTTGAGGTAATTAGGTGTTCTACTTACTTCTTGGATTCGAGGATCCAGTTCTTTCCAGAAGTTCAGGAAGTTCTCATCGACTATTTGTTTGAATATACTCTCTTTCTTCTCCTTCTGGTATGCCCATTATTTTTATATTGCTCTTTCTAATGGAGTCATAAAGTTCTTGTAGAGTTCTTTCATTTCTTTTAAGGCTCAAGTCTCTTTCTTCTTCCATCCGTGTAATTTCCAGGTTTCTAGCTTCGATGTCACTGATTCTTTCCTCCATCTGGTCAACTCTACTACCTAAGCTGGCTATTTCATTCTTCATTTCTCCTACTGAGTTCTTAATCTCCAGAAATTATATTTGGTTCTTTTTTCAAATTTAAGTCTCTTTGGTAAAATGTTCATGTTGTTCTTTGATTGTGTTTCTGAGTTCATTAAACTGCCTTTCTGTGTTTCTTGCATCTTGTTGAGTTTTTTCAGAACTGCAATCTTGAATTCTCTGTCATTTAAGTCACATATTTCCATATCTTTAAGTTCATTTTCTGGAGATTTTTCATTTTCTATCTGAGCTGTCTTGTTGCCTTGGCTATTCATGGCAATTAATGATTTGTTATTTCTCTTCCTAGACATCTACAGGAGTGGGTTCTGCAACAAGTTGATAGGAAGTGGTCTTTCTTTTGTTTTCCAGTACGCGTTGGTAGAATGTTTTATTTTCTCTCCAACTGCAGCCTTTTTTTCTCTCTCACACTGTAGTGTTATGTTTTCTCTGCACTATTCCAGCTTCTCACACAATGGGGGGATTCCCTGGAAGGCAGTCTTCTCCTCTGTGAACAGTTCGCCTGGGTTATAGGTTGCCGTGTACGTGTGGGGATGCAGAGAGCTTTTGAAGTTCCAAACCTCTTCCTGCACCAGATTCAGAGCCCATGTGTTTCAGCAGTTCTGTTTACTCCTGCAGGGATCTGTCCAGTTAGGTGGGGACAGGGGCGGGGTGAGTTGTGAGAGGTGGCCCAGAGCAATGCTGGCAACCACCACCACAGCCAGTCCTCCTTCCACAGCTCCCTCCCCTTTGCTGGAACTAGTTGGGCTGCGAATCTGTGTCTGCGGACCACAGTTCTCAGAACTGCAAATATTCTGTTCTTTTGATCTGACATTGCTACTGTTCCTCTTCTAGCACTGGGCAGGTAGCGGAGGGGCGAGCTCTGGGAAGGTAGGGAGGGGGTGGCTAGTCTCAGTGCCTAAGGCTTCTATTCTCTGCTCGGCAGTGAGGGCTTAAACCACCATTTTCAGCCTTCTTCCCTCAGTCTTTTCTCCGAGGTCTCTGCCGTGAGCATTGGGTTCAGCCGTGTTATATGCTGCCCCCTCAGCCCTGTGGGCCATAAGGGGCACCCTAGCAGTCCGAGTTCTTCCCTCTCCTGCAGCTGCAGCAGTTCCGGGATGCAGCGAGCTCCGAGCACTGAGCTAGGTCTGCGTCCTGCGCCCGCTCGTCTCCGTCTCCGTACTTCTCCCTTCCCTCCTCCCCTGCTCGCGCGATTTGCCCACCTTTAGGTGAATTCAGTAGTGGGCCTCTTCGTCTTGAATGTCTGCTGTGCAGGGAGTCCTTTGTGGAGTTACAGTTCTTCAATTTGTTGTAAATTCCAGGGGAGATTTCCAGAGGCTCACTTCACGCCACCATTTTGATGACATCACTTGATGACCATACTTTTAAAATCACTGCTGTTGACTCTTCTTTCCTATATGAAACACTCTCCACCTTTGGCTTCTGTGGTAAAGACTCTCACTGACTGCTCATTCGATATCTGTTTCCCCTTTTACTTACTAGTAGCCTCTGATTTTATTCTGGGTAGTAATGCAAATAGTACATTTCCCAGCCTCACTGTTGTTAAATGCAGCCAATAATATGGAAACAGAAGTTGTCTGATAAGACTTATAAAAGAGTATCCTAAAAGTAGTGCAAAAATGACACAAGTACTTTGCCTTTTCCCCTTCTTCCATTAAGTGTCATGTGGATATGATGGCTAGAGCTCCAGCAGCCATCTTGGACCATGAGACAAACAAAGAAGCCTTATACAAAAGATCATGGAGCAGAAACATAGAATGAGCCAGAGTCCTTGATGACAACATGGTATAGCCATGCAAACTCATTGATTATCTCAGATTTCTTCTATGTGAGAGAAAAACAAATCCCTAAAATTTTAAACCACTGTTACTTTCACTTTTCTATTTACATAGCAAACCTAATCTTATCTAATTCAGCTTCCAATGCACTGTAGTGCTCTTTTTGTTTTCTTGCTTTGTCTCAAATTACTCCTCTTGGTCACTACTCCTCATCCTTATTCGTGTTCCTCCTCTTCCTTCTTCTCCAATTTCTTTTCTTTTTAACTTTTCTTCTTTTTCCTGCCTTTTAAACCACAGCTTATCCAAAGATCTGACCTCACCTATCCTGTCTTCTCTACTCCATTCTTCCCTTCTGTCTCTAGACTTGTTTTTGACGGTCTCAGCCAGTTTCATTCCTATAATCGTAACCTCTATCCTGAAGACTCTTAATTTTGAAACTACAACCTTGCGTTTGTAGAAAAAGAGCTGCTACACATCTCCACCTAGATAGCCCAATGGACGGACACATTCAGTGTGTCCAAAAATGAATTTCTGATCTTCCCTCCATAACCAGATACTTTCCTTTGGTTGCCCATTTCTCTTAATTGGTCACCCTGAGTTCCACTTCATAACCTATAAACCTTCAAGTCATCTTGAACTTCACCTTCTGCCTGGGCTTGATAAAATTATACATCCCATCCATTCAATGTCTGTAATTTAACATCCAGCCGAACTCTCCTGTCCGTCCCAAGTCATTGTTACAGGTGGGGGTCTCACCATCTTTCTTCTGGGCCACCGCAGTAGCCTCATAACTGTCTTCCCGCTTCACTTCCATTCACCTGTCTGTGAGTGTGGGTGAAGTGCAACCCTCATCATATTCCACTCCTGCGCAGCCACTGTAACCCACCAAATATGATCCACCATCTGACACCAACATATCTTTCCAAACATAATTTCTACTGTTTCCCATCCTATGCTTTATCTAAACTTCATCCAATCCCTACGATGACCATCTTCAGTGTTTGAGCTGCCTTTCCCTGTTGCTGTCTTGTGTTCGTGCAGGTTCATTTGCCCGTGTTCCCTACTACTTCCTATTTTATCATCCCTGAATCCAATCTATTCTTTGGTCCCAACAAAAATGCCATCTGGAGACTCCACAAAACCTACAATGACCTCTTGAACTGAAAGTTCTCTCTCAAATCCTGTATTAATTCATATGCTTATCCTAAGGCCCTGACTTTTCTCTTTGTATTGTGGTAATGAAGATACATGCTTTCTCTTGTTAACTAGACCTGTCATGTTCATCTTTCTTGTCCTTCAGTGCCAACGTGATAGGCACTCAGTAAATAGGTTGAGTGAATAAACAGTATTTTTAGTCTTTGAGTGCATGAATAAATACATATGTGTTGTCGTTTCTAAGCTCCTTAAACATTCTTATCATCAGTGTTCTGAACTCTGTCTCTGATGGGTTGGTTACTTCTGTTTCATTTGGTTCCATTTCTGGAGGTTTCTTCTGTTCTTTTATTTAGGACATGTTTCTTTGTTTCCCCATTCTGGCTGACTCTCTGTGTTTGCTTTGATGTATTAGGTAGATCCCCTAGCGTTCTTAGTTCTTGCTCGGTTATCTTTTGTAATATGTGTTCTTTATATTTGACTTGCACTAAAAATATGGAACGCTTCACGAATTTGTGTGTCATCCTTGCGCAGGTGCCATGCTAATCTTCTCTGTATCGTTCCAACTTTAGTATATGTGCTGCTGAAGCGAGCCATACATACGTGTTAAGTGTTTGACTATTACTTACAGTCTGTCCTTTCGTCACCATGGTCATTGCCTCCTTCACATCCACCTTCCAGCCTCCACTACTTTGGACAAAATTGTCAAAGAGAAGTGAGAAAAGAAGGAGGAAAGGAATGTAAGTGCTATGCTAATATGCTCCCTTCTTGAAAAACAAATGAAACAGAAAGAAAGAGGTGAAGCCTTCATTTGAGCTGTGATAAATGAGGAGAGGATTATCAACTTTTTTTTTGCTGCAGGAAAGGTACTTTTGCTTCTTTAAAAACTATGAAGGATCTCTCAGAAAGGAGTTCAGTATACTTGATCCACTGCGTATCGGACATTAGGGGCTTATCCTTTGCGGCACTTGACACACTTACACTGCTCGTTGCAACCAAACTGTCCTCCAGGGAGGTAATGTGCCCTGCTGCAATGATCAATGCCTTTTTTGTTTTTTAAATTCGTTTCAGGTGTACAAAACAATGTAATAGTTAGACATTTACACCCCTCACAAAGTGATTACCCTCTTCTCCAACTTACTCCCCCTCTGACATTGTATATAGCTGTTTCAATTCCATTGACTCTATTCCCAATGCTGATCAGTGCCTTTCGAAGACTCTCCTGAGGCTGTTTTGAGAACAAAAACCCTCTCAGTTTTACTGCAACTTGGAGGGGAGAAGTTAAGTGCTATGAATCACACGTTGGGATTCATTAACCCCCATGTGGTGCACAGAGTGGGACATCGCACCCAACCCCTTGGCTGTGTCGACAGGTGTGTCCCCTGCTTGGTCCCCAGAGACCATACACGTGGGTCCCCTCTCTCCTCACAGGGTCACAGGGACAGTCAGATGTGGGGAAGAGTACAGTGCTTTGTGTCCTGGCCCCGCATCATGCTATTTTACCATGATGCTCTTAATAGACCCCTTTTGTTCTCAGTTTTCTTATCTGAATATAAACTGCATAGAGGACCCTTGTTCACTGTTCCACAGAGAGTGACACTAATTAAGAGGAATTTTTTAACCTTTTTTCCAGCTGGTCCACAGTATGAGGGAAATAATTTCTTGCCAGCCAATCGTCCATAAAAAGAGTGTGGTTTATACCTGAGAGATGACCACTGAGATGGGGTGGGGGTGGGGATTTCCCCCTTTTTCTCTCTCTTGCCTTCCTCCACCTGAATACACTCTGCGTCCCAGTGAAGCAGCTCCTACTGAGGGGATCCGGTCATGCTCCCCTTGCGCAGGAGGTGCCATCTTCCCAGTGGGGTCATGAAACCCCATTTCTTCAGCCTCCTTATGCCTGATACATCTACTTAATCCCAATGACGTTTTCTAATACTCCACGTCTATCACTTTGGTAAAAAAAGGAGGAGCGTGCTTTGGTTCCCGAGGGGTGAGAAGCGGTAGTGAGGAGAGGGAGTTCTGGGCAAGCGTGGGGCAGAGGAAGAGAAATGAGGGCCAAAGGGGTTCTCCTCTGGACAGTGCCTGTTTTTCCCCATAAAGGATCTGAGACCCGCACATTATACCATCATGAGGATTAATGTCATTCTGAAGACTCTTGTCTGGTCTTCATGAGAAATTTGTATTCCTTTTACTTTAATTTTATTTCTTGCAAGGTAATAACCCTCACCTTATTATGCTAAAGGAGTATCTGCCCCTTCCCTGCCCTGTACTTTATTGCACAGTTTCATCACATTCGCTGACAAGAAAGAGTCCCTTGCCCAAATCAATTTTCTTGAACACGCAAGCTCCAACCCTGGTAGGGATGGGGGAAGGGGTGACTCTCCTCAACTACCCGTGTAGAAACATGGCTCTGGGCTTCAGGGAGATGATGGATTTCAAGCCTATAAAGTAGTCATCTGTATTGTTAAGGAGCTCCCTAGATGCCGTGGAGGTGGGCCACCCCTGGATTGCGCTCTGAGAGTACTAATGGAATGGGCTTCTCCACCATCCAAGGGGAACAGCCCTTGGAGGAGAGCGTGGAGGCTCTGCCACCATTCCAACTTGTAATAAGCATGTGTTTTCCTACAGTCACCTTTGCAGACAGTAATTGCATACCCAGGATGGTTCCCAGAAAGCTATTAACCTGATAATATTCAGACAAGCATCTATGGTGGCCCCACCACGTGCCAGAACATATGAAAGTGCTTTCGTGAGCAGTGTAAGCCACAAGAGGTGTTCATGCTGCAACAGGGAAGTGTGGGCTGCAGTGTTTAGGGAGGTCTTCTAACACAGTGGGAACTGGTTTTCTATTTAGAGGATGAATAAACTTCATTTCCCCAAATTCATCAGCATGGAAGTCTCAGGTGTATTTATCTTTCATCAGCTCTTGGTCCTGAGACATGTTGTTGGATGCTTTCCTGGCTTTTGATCATGGGGGAGAGGCAGCAGAGCCAGGATCATGGCAGCACTGGACCGAAGTCTGTGCCAAAGTTGTGGCCCTGCCTCTGCCATTCACCAGCCACACGACCATTGGGCCAGGTCTGTCTTTCTCTCTGAACTTCTGCTCTGACCAAGGTGCTTATTATACTCCTTCAACTCATAGCAAGAGTCAAACACAAGGACCTATTGATTCCACTCCCAAGATTTTATCCTAAGTCATGTTTTCTCAATCTCATCACTACTCACATTTTGCACTGGAAAGTATTTGTTGTGGAAAGATGTCCTGTGTATTGCATGGTGATTAGAAGCATCCCTGGCCTCTACCCACTAAATGCCAGTAGCAACTCTCCCCAAAACGTGTGACAATTAAAGTCTCCAGACATTGTCGAATGTCTCTAGAAGGACAACATCACCCCTGGTTGAGAACCACTGTCACAGGCTATCAAAAGAAAGATAGTTGCAAGAATAATGAGATCTGCAACAGCCCTCAAAATACGCCCCCTCACTTTAAACATGCTTATCCCAGCATTCTTACCACTTTCTGAAGCAGTTCTGGAAGTCCTCTTTCGTGAGTGACTTTACTTCATCCTCCATCGTGACAATACTCTGTGTCACACATCGCTTCTGGTATACGGTAATTTCTGTCAAATAAAAACATTATGGTGTGTCCTCATCCACTGTATTCACCGGATCTGGCACCGTGCGACTTCTGGCTTCTCCCCAAAGTCAAAATGATTCAGGACATTGAGGCAGGCACAACAGTGCAACTAAAGACACTCACGAAAGAGGACTTCCAGAACTGTCTCAGAAAGTGGCAAGGACAATGGGATGAATGTGTTTGAAATGAGGGGGAGTATTTTGAGGGAGATTAATGGCAATGTGTCTTTTACTGTAATAATTTTTTTTTAAATTTAAACATTCACCATAGTTTTTTTATCACACTGCATACGTCTCCCATATGCATATTTATTAGACACCCTGGAGAATTGTAAGTAGTTGGATGGTGAAACTAAAGGATTTGTTTTCCTTTAGCTGTATGTTTTTCCAATTAAAAATAAAAACCTGCTTTATCTTTTTCCATAGGATCAGTCATGTAGTATATGTGAACTAGCTTTGTACATTTTGAACTACCAAACAAATCTACAGACTCTCACCAATGATGTCCCTCTCGTTTCACAGATGCTTATCTGTTTGGTGTGTTCTACCTGATAAGCCTGTGCTTGCAGCATTAGCAAAGGAGGGGTGTCAAAAAATATAGTTTCTGGAGGAAGGTAATATTTGTTATTTCAAAATATCATCACAAAGAAAATAAGAACTTAGATGAATATGATGATGATGACGATGACGACGACATGGCTGGGAACAGCTGACATTTTTCAGTGCTCAAGGCTTCAAAGAGCATCCCATCAGTGGGGTGTGGTGATCAAAGGCTGTCGTTTTTCTCAATAAATCAGTAAAGAGTTACCTCAGTTTCCCATCACACAAGAACCATTTTTTCCTCTCCTTTAATTCTTCTTTCCTTCCTTTTATTTATCTTTCTCTCCTTTCTTCAGTCCTTACTCCCCCACCAATATCGCTTTCATCCTCTTTCTTTTCCTCTCTTCCTCTCCTCCTCCCACTTACCCTTCTCTGCTCCACTCTCCCTCCTTCTCCCCCCACTTCCCAGCAAACACATGTCAGACATCTGGGTCCCAGCACAGAGAAGCAGCTCCTCTAGGTTATGAGGGGCAGGGCTGGCTCGACACCTCACTTGGATACAGAGGGGCTCTGAAATACTCCCCAAATCCCTCTCCCGACACTAAAATACACTTCCTTGTGTGTGCCCAGGCCCACTCAGTCACCACGGCGCAGGGCTCTCAGAACACGTCCTACCCAGTGGCCCTGTGGAGGGCTGCACCAGAGCCAGAGGCTCACGGCTTCCAGGGGTCACTCACCAATGTAAGACATCACTGCACTCAGAGATTGGTGGGGAGCCCAGAAGGTGGCCGGCCAGCAAGGAGGAGCCCAGATATCCACAGCCATTGAACCCACCAGCCAGAAACACCTGAAATGGGAGAGAAGAGCCCCCTTAGCTCCCTGAAAACTGGTAACCTGTTTTCTTACAGGCCCAGGTTATTAAATTTTTTTGTTCACTTGCAGACATGTGACTATAGCCATCTGCTAAAGATCTTTTTAGCTAAGAGTCTCTTAGCACAGGGCACAGGGTCAAATTGCAGTAATAAGAAATCGATCTTGACAGTCAGGAGAGGAGAAGCCACTACTGTGCCAGATAGTCTGGAACCAGGAGCTGTTTCAGTTGGTAAAGAAAAGGGCCCCTTCCTCCCTCAACCCACAGCCAGCTGAAGTCTAGTTCCAGCCTGACTGCGGTACCCACATGAGAACTTTTCAGAGTTTGGGCCTTGTTTCCCCATCTCTGTAGACGACAAGCAGCATCCCTTCTTTCTCATTCTTTAGCCAGGCTGTTGTGAGAAGAAAATAAGACCAATGATGGTAAAACACTAGAGAATGCCATAGTCGCACAGCTATTGACTCTGCAGGTGAAAGGAGAGGGAGCGTATCTCCGAGCCTCTGGTCTCCATACTCTTCACCAGCTCAGTGGAGTACGTTGAGCCATGGCCCCCAGACGGTGTGTCCACCCAGAACTTGTGACTGTGACCTTTGTGGAAAAGGGATCTTTACAGATGTAATAAGGATGAAGATCTGAGGGCAAGATCATCCTGGATTAGGATGGGTCCTAATTCCAATGACAAGTGTCTCCCTAAGAGATGAGGAGGGACAGAGACACAGAGATACAGCCCTGTGACGATGCAGGCAGAGAGCGGAGTGATGCTGCCACAAGCCAAGGAATGCCCAGAGCCACAGAAGCTGGAAGAGGCACTGAAGGATTCTACTTAGAGCCTACGGAAAGAAACTCGGTTTCAGAGTGCTGGCCTCCAGAACTGGAAGAGAATAAATTTCTGCTGCCTTATGCCACAGAGTCTGTGGTCTTTCATTGTGGCAGCCCTAGGAAACTAATATACTCACTGAGAGGACGTGGCATGCGGGTAGAAATTTTCAGTCTTACTGAAACACCCCAACACATTGCCCCAGAAAGGCACAGCTGTGGAAGTCAGATAGACCTGGATTTGAATCTCAGCTCTGATGCTTTTTGACTGAATGTTCTCGGACAAGTTCCTCATCTACAGAAAGTTCATCCATTCAGCAAACACATATTAAACAGCTACTTTGTGGCATGGGACTTGGGCAGGGGTGTGAAGACAATGATAAGATGGCAGGAGCTTAGTCTTTCATGCAAACCTACAAACCTGCAGACAGCTAAGATGCAATGGTCTGAATGCCTCTGATTTCTATAGTGCACAGCATCATAAGCATGGGAGAGGAAAGAGAAGTAGGAATTTGCCAGGTGAGCAAGGCATGGCAGGCAGGGTGGGGAGCTGGTATGAAGGACAGAAGTGTAAGCGCATGGTGATCGCTCCTCAGAAAGCTCCAACAGCTCTCTCCCTGGTGATCTATAAACTCAAGTCCAAGCTCCGCAGTGTATGTTTGTGGTACTTCACATTTTGCCTGCCAACCACCTCCCCTCCTTTCAAACCTCATTTCCATAGACTTTTCCCTAAAAATATCTGCTTTTGGCACTTACTTGTCCCTGGACCAGTCTTCTACCAACCTCTCCAAACCTTTACACATGCTGTCCACTCATGCCTTCCCCCCAACGGCTCCACCCCATCCCCCACCTCCCTCAGCATCCTTCCTGCATCACTTTCTCAGTGTTGATGCGGGGAACTGAACCGTCCCGATTCAGCCATGGAGGCCTAAGAGTAGACAGATAGGGAAGACAAAAATGATGTGTTTCATGGGTCCTCGATCTCATTCACTCCTCCTGCCTCTTCTTATTTCCCTTACTTGCTTTTTTCTTGGTACTAACTTACTCCTAACATCCCCCACCCTCCCCACTGGCACCACCACACAGATCATTTACACTGTGGTGTAAAACAGTGACAACAGCTCAAAACATCACCTTCTAAGAGGGGACTCAAAGCCCGAAACCTAAATAATGAACCGCATGCATTATCAAACATGGAGAGGCCAAGCGCAGAGCAGAGACACAACAGTCTTTCTTAAATCACACCCAGCTGCCTCTGCCCCCGAGTGTGCCTGCGGTTAGGAATGTGAGGCACTGACTTCCACCACCTTCCCACCCCATCTCGCTCTCTGCTGCCTGGCTTATCTGCCTTATTCTGACATTTGTCTGCCATTGGGTCTTGTCTCTCTCTGACTCCTTTTCTCTTTCCCACCCTGCCTTTTCCCTCCTCTTTCTTCCAGCTACTTCCAGGTCTAATTGCTCCCTGGGGGAGATCATCCATCTTGTGCACTAGCTGTTCAATTAGAGTGGACCTCAGCAGCCCAGCTCCTCCCTCCCCCCCCTCTGCTTCCCACTCTGCCCACCCCCAGAAGTCACCCTTCAGGAAGCAATATATAACACCCCCCATCCACAGCAGTCTACTGGCCACCCGCCATTCCCAGCCTGAGTCCCCATTAACTCCGCCAAGGCAAACGAATAAATAAATCTCTAAGTGGGGAAAGAAAGAGGAGGAAGCACCAGTTCAGAGCTAATGGAGGTCACCTCCCAGCCAGGCCCCCCACTCCCACTTCTGTGAAATGAACCCAGGACTGGGAGGCAGCTTCCTCTTCAGGCAAGAAGCCTGTGTGTGTGGATTTGTCTGTGCTGTGACGCTGGGTCAGTTCCAGCAGCACTGTATTATCAGAGTTTTGCTGTCATTGCTCAGCTTAATTTGGTCCTCACACACCATGACAGCTTAGGAGCCGACAGGCACAGCGCCTCTTGTCAGGGGACACAATGCCTGCTCGCTGATCAGTGAAGGACGGGCCATGTGTATGTGGTCCTGGAGTCGGTCACTGGAGGCTGGTGGACGGACAGGATTACCATCATTTCAGAGATGGAGAAACCATTCTGTCCGTGACTGGAGATGATGATGGAGCCAGATCTACTAATTCCTATTCTAATTTTTATTCACTGACAATCGTATTTCTCAGGAAGGGGGACACATACCTCGGAGAATGCCTGGCTTTATGCCAGGAGGTACATGAAACCCCAGAATGAATGAGACTTTTCCTTGGATGGTCAGTCTCACTGGATTCTGAGTAATTTGAGACAATTTAATATTAGTAACAATCTCATTATTTTATATTCTGTACACATACATAAATTATGGAATAGAAACAAATGTTTACATTAGCTTCCATGGTAAAACAGAAGACAAAGTGATTTCCCTATAGCACGGTTCCCAGGAAGACACTGCCACTCTCCCCTGATGTACGGATGGCCCTTGACACGCAGTTTAAGAAGCTCTGTCCACAGTTTCCCTGGACTGATCTGGTGAACTGACTTAACCCCCAAACACACACACACACACACACACACACACACACACACACACACACGTTAGCTGGACAACTCAGTTATAAACTATTTCTCAGGATTTTGCAGATAAAAGTAGCCTTATGACTTAAGTCCCTGCCAATAAGAAAAAGTGACAAGGGCAAATTCCATATCACTTGCTTACAGACGATTGCCTGGCCTCACTTTTCTTTTGCCTTCCCCTCCTCTGGAAGAGAGACTCGGTTAAGTCCCAGTTTCTGTCTTGCAGAGGAGGATGGCCCTGAGGGACGAGCAGAGTCACAGTGTGAAGGGAACCTAGGTCCCTGTATGACCTCAAGCAGAAAAGCTGCCCTGCTAGTCCCAGCTACTCACCTGGGATTATTATGAAACTGAGAAAACACACCTACCTTATTTACAAGACTGTATTTCCAGGTTACCTTGTTATAGCAAATGTGCTACTTACACAGCTTCCTGTCGGGAGTCTTAGAAAGAAGAACGTCAGTGTTGAGACTCCCAGTTCACGTGGCCTGATTCTCTCAAACTGTGGTGCCAAGTAATGTGATGTGGACAGGCGCAGTTGTTGTTGTGGAGGTCAGCTCTGGAGATGAAAGGATACCCACCTACCTTAATCTCTCATCCTAAGTCCGTCAGCAGGCACCTGAGACCTCACGCTGTCACAGTAACTGCAAACCTTGGCCATGGCACTCGGACGTGAGACTTGATGTCCACATCTTGAAAAATGGTCACTCTTACCCCTACCAGCCTCACAGATGTTAGCTCATCATCTGCGAGAATGTACCTACATGAGAGTGACGACGATGCTTGTCACCCGCTCCTTGGTCCCAGTCCCCAGAGACCGAGGGAGCAGCACTTTCACAGGTGAGCATCCGTGGGCTGCCTGGTCCTTCAGGTTAGGGATGTTTATCCTTCCGTACAGGGGGTCAGCCACACTTGGCACGCTTGCCATTGTTCCAGTGGTTTGGGCTCTTTCTTAATAAGGATGCCGCTCGGGAGCACGTCATCTCATGAGCTTGTAAAGCAGCTCCTGGAACACATTTTCCAGGTTAAGAGCCAAGGTGTGAGATGTTCTTGGGGAGGACGCCAGAATAGAAGGAATGGAGTGAGGAAAAAGTCAGCTCCTGGACGGGGAATCACAGAGGCTGGATCCTATCCTAGCCCTGACACTGAGTTACTCCATGACCTGGACCAGGCGCTTGCTCTCACCAAATCCCATTCTGGAAAGTGACGGGGTTTGATCTGGTAATCTAGAAGTTTCCTTTCTAGTACTAAAAATCTGCGATTGTAGACACTTTGGGGAAAAAGGACAAGGAAACCAAGGGGTAAGGGTAAAGGGACTAGAGTAGGACTCCAACAGACGGGAATCTGCTCATTCATTTGCCCATTTATTCATTCTTTCTTTTACAAGATGTCACCAAGCCTTGACTGTATGGGAGGCCCTGTGAGGATAGGAAAAAAAGGACTGCCTGTCGTCCTAAATACTGAGGGGGAGGGACCACTCGCTGTCTGGCATCAAATGAAGCCAATAATTATCCACTGTGTAGTGAATCCAGGTAGCCAGACAGCAGGCTGAGAGCAGGAGTCACTGACTCCATTCACTCATCCCTAATTTTCAATGTGACCTTCAAACAGTGGTAGATGAAATAAGAGCAATAAGGAAAATCACCAATGTTTAAAAATAAACGATGAACGCAACCCTCAGCATATTGGATTCCAAAGACCACAGAACTGCTGTGCCAGAACCAAAAAGATAAGGCAGCAACGTGAGCTAGAAATCTGGGCTGTTGCCCGAGATCTGTCACCAGCTACAGGATCTGTGTCATGTTGAGCAAGATGCTGTCCCTCTCTGAGCCTTAGTTTCCTTAGTTTAAAGCCTGGGGTTGAACTGGATTGTCTCCAAGGATTCTTCTAGGTCTGATGTTACATGAGTCTCTCCCTGATATTATTCCGTAAGGTGGTATTCCCTTGTAATAGTACCACACACTGAAAATACCCCAGAGCCAAGTGTAACCCCTCTGAGTCCTTTATGGTTGATTAAATTAGTGGAAACCAAGCAGGCCCTCACTGGAGAGCCTGGGAAATAGCTGGTTGCTGAGAAGATTTCTATGGTTAGTGCACACTTGCCCTTGGCTGCATTACACAGTCTCCCAGTTTGCTTTGAGTTGTAATTAAGCATGAAGTAGAGAAGTTCCTCTATGTAGAGAACAGGTCTGAGCCTTTCCGTCACAGAAAATGCTTCTGCACTAAGGGATCTTTTACCATTTGATGCAAGGAGGTGCATTTATCCTTCGACTCATTTTTGTATCTCCACAACCAGTTTTTAATTACATAAGGATATAGAGGCAAATCTGAAAAACATCTTGAGGTTCAGCTGACATTGTTCAGTTATTCAGTGTACCAGAGATGGCATAGGAGTATTTGGCAATGGCCTTTGAGGACCCATCCCAGGGTGTGTGTGTGTGTGTGTGGTGTGTGTGTGTGTGTGTGTGTGTAGTGCATGTGTAGAGAGACAGGGTTTGAGACAGGAATCCCCTCCTACGAAGCCCTCTGAGGTGAGAAGAATGCCAGTGGGCCATAGGACAGGCACTGGGGATGGGGACCCCCCCTAATTCTGCGTTACCCACCTCAGGTCCATGTGCAGGGAAGAATCTTCAGAGCCAAAAGGGCAGGCATGATGCAAAGGAGAGGTGAATATGACTTAATTCCATTCTCAGGATAAAAACTGGGAAAACATAGGGGTTAACAGTTATTGAAAACCTACTGTGTTCCACATAATGTAATAAGCACCTCATAGGGATTTTCTTTTTTTAATCTAAACACACCTCACAACTCTGAGGTAGGTATAATTATCCCCATTTCATAGATGAAGAAGAAAACAGGACTTAGCAAGGTGACTTAAGTCAATTTGATCAAACTAGAAAATTGAAACCCAGGTCTTAACTAATTCTGAAGCCTGAGCTTTTTCACAAAACCAGTGGTTCCCAAACTGCCAAAGTAGGAGCACCACGGACTATATTCTCTGTACTTTTCTATAATGGTAAGTTTTAAAAATCTGTTCTACAACTAATTCTTGGGACACCTGTGAGTTTGAAGGAACTCTAAGGATCACTGCGTTAGGCATGCAAAACAGTAACAGCTTCGTGGGCTCACCTGAGAAAGCGACAGGAAGTGGAAGTGGAGATAACCATACCTGTGTTTTATCACATGTGGAGTGTTCTGACCTGAGACTTCAAATTGGGAGCCTAAATTTTATTCGTTCTTCTCTAGCACCTTATTTCTGAGAATAATGGATTTCTCACTTTCCTATACGTCCAAGGAGGTGTCACAGTTTCCTTGAGAAAACCAAAGCAAAGCTGCTTTGAGAGTAAATATATGCTGAATGAATGAATTACCATAAACCATTCATTCTAGGTTCATTAGTTAGTGTTGCCTCATTCATCAGCTGCATTGTCCAATTTACTTTAGCTGTCTTCAGCTCTGGAGGGCTGACACCTGGCTGAGCTCATCTGTCTCCACACCCTGGAAGAGAAGTGGAGACACAGTCATACTCTCGTGCAGAATTGTACCCTGAGAAGCAGAACCGGCATTGAAATGAGTTATTGACTGAATATGAAATGATCAGATTCATGCGTATTTAAATGTGAGAGTTCATAAAACTGTAAGAGAATGTTTTCCAACATAGATGAGATGTTCCCTTTACCATATTAAAGACTTGAGTCCAATCAGGCCTCTCTCAAAGCTCTGTATCAAGGTAGAAATTCTGCAGCAGGCTGTCTGTAGCCCCAATGTATGAAGCAGAGGCAGCATAACATGCGGCAACACTGGGGAGTAATCTAAGGAAACCCCTTCCCTTTAAATAATCTCTTCCCCATTGGCCATCTGGCAATACTTGTCATGCCACCATTCATTTCTTCAGGCTAATTTTTTTTTTTTTTTTCTGGAATAAGGGCAATCGAGAAGATGAGAGCTGGGATTGGGCAGTTCTGATGGGACTGCTGAGGAATGAGCTGTCCAGAGCAGGAGACTGTTGGAAGGCAAATTTGGATAAAGACTCGCTGTCAGGCAGGTGAAAGTTTGACAGCTCATGGAGAGAGCTGGGCTATCAAGAAAAGGGTGTAGAATGGAGAATCATTTGTGTGGATGTGCACGTGTGTGTGCATGTGTGTGCAGGCGTGTGCAGGTGTGTGGTTGTGTGTGTGCAGGGAACGGGGCTGTCTAAGAGAAATTTCCCAGCCAAGCTGCCCCACAGCACTTGCAGGAGGACGGATTACTGTTGCTGTCTTCCCTCTAGTCAATTCCATCTCTACGTTCTCCGTCGCCCGAACCGTATGTGGAATTTCTGGAAAGCGTCTGAGATGGCTTTCAGAGTCGCTGGGCAAGCTGGTGAACTAATCTTCCAGACCAGGCAGCTACAAATGATGACTGGGCCTAGAATGGAACTGAAAGTCAAGGGACATTGTTTCCTTTCTGGCTCTGCCTATACTAGATGAATGGCTTTAGTGTCCCTGGGGCTCTGCCATTCAGCGTTTGAACTGATTGTCTCAGTTCCTTAGGAGCATCTCAGTGTATTGTCGTTTCCCTGTGTCTTGGAGTTACACGTTCAACCTGGTCAGCTCTCTTCAGCTTCAGGCAACAGCCAGTCAACCAGTCAACCAACACAATCTGTGTGTGTGCACGTGTGTGTGTGCGTGTGTGTGTGTGTGTGTGTGTGTGTGTGTGTGTGTGTGTGTACAGAGTGGAGGTAAGGAAGACAAGCTGAATCTCATCCATTCATTCATACAGTAAACAAACATTTGTGTAGCATCTACTGGGCATCAGACACTAAGCCAGGCAGCCAGACCTTGAAACAAAAGCTTTGTAAACTTGTTAAAAATATGTGCTAAAAGTATAAATTGGAGGAACTCACAGATTATGCCAGTGAACACAGGTAAAGGAACATTACACTAGGTAGGGTGAAAGGGGAATGTTAATTCCAGAAGACAGTCTAGAAACGTTGTGGTTTGAGGAGGAAGAGAGAGAAAAGGTCACTCCGGATATAACTTGGCTCCAACATGAATTTTCCCTCAAGTTGAAGTTGGCTCTGCAAAACGCAGAGTCCTCACTATTTCCCTATAAACGAGTTGAGCCCTTTCTGCAAAGCACTATTATACATTCGAACATTCTCTTACTATATTTACATGGGAAAGAAAGAAAGCGATTCACAGCCTCCCAGTTCTTTTTCTTGCTGCTCTCCATTTGTCTTTGTGGCTGGCATGTTATTTCACTAAAGAGGAATGTCCTATTTTTAAGAGGTAGAAGGCAGTATGTGGGGTGGAGGTTATACTAATACATTTTGACATGGAAAAAAGGAGACCTTCTCTTATTTCCTTATAATGCAGAAAAACAAAGCCGAGAATCTTGAAACGCACTATCATCCCAAAGTGACGTGAAAGTGTTTGGGTGAGGAGAGATGTCTTCAGAAGTTAGCTCAGCACCTGCCTGGATGGTGATGTGGGCGTGAACAGCAGTGCCCTGAACCCCCTACTGCTTTGATTAATGCCCTAGACTCCTGGGAACCCCCACGTCTCCTCTGTGGTGGATGTGCCCGTGTCCCCATAGGGTGGTGCTTGCAGCTACTTGCCCCTGGGTGATGCCAATCCCAGCTGTCTTCTGTTATTTCATATACATTTATTGATTATCTTCTACATTCCAACAAGCTCTAAGTACTAAGCATTTAAAGACTTCAAAGATGAATACAACATTTTTTCGTGTTACAAATCTATTAGGGCTGCCATAACAAAGCACCACAGATGGAGAGGATTAAACAACAGAAATGTATTTTCTCATGGTTCTTCCTGGAGGCGGGAAGTCTGAGACCCAAGTGACCACAGGGTTGGTTTCTTCGGAGGCCGCTCTCTGTGGCTTGCAGGTGGCTGCCTCTCACTGTGTCCTCCCATGGGCTCCGTGTTTGTGCACGTCCCTCGCGTCCGTGCATCCTCGTCTCCTTTTCTTACAAGGACACCAGTCAGATTGGGTTAGGGCCACCCCGACACCCCATTGTAACTTCATCACCTCTTTAAAGGCCCTGTCTCCAAATGCTAATCCCATTCAGTGGTGCTGAGTGTTAGACTTCCACGTATGAATTTGAGGAGGACACAATTCAGCCCACAACAGCTGGGCAGCTCCCTATGCTCACAATAAAATAGATATCTTAAGCCAACTCACATTAAAAAAAAACCAACACAATTTTTTGTAATGGATTAACAAGTTGAATGGACCTTCTGGCCAAACTAGCTCTTTCCTACAAGTTTGCCGAATTGAGCTCCTCTAAGGTTGTGGGGTACCCCACAACTCCAGGCTCTATGCCTCATTCCAGTAGAGAGGGAATACACAAAGGTAGTTCCAGGCAGAGGGAACAGATGGTGCAAAAGCACAATCATGGTGAAGTCCTAGTGAAAACCTTGGGTGTAGAGGGTGGAGTTGTATTGGAGAAGGTCAAGAGGTAGGACAGAAAAGGTAAGTTGGGCCCCCAGGGCAAAGGTCCCAGCACGTGTATTAAGGATCCCAATTTCATCTGGAAGGTTCAGCAACAGGGTTGGCGCTTGGAGAAGGGAGAATATTTTGACTTGAAGATCTTTGTTTTTCAGACATATTAGTGAAGCATTGAGGAGATGGACTAGAGTGGGGTGACACACAGATAGGAACCCCACTTTGGGAAGTGACAGCAGAAGCCACAGAGGTAGGGGTCAAGGTTGTCATCATTGCAAAGGTATGGGTGGGATCTCCCCAAAAGACTGGACAGTGAATGGTCTTTGAATCTCTCAGAACAGACACATGCCAGCAAAGTCAGATTTGGGGGGAGGTTATTGGCCCACAGGCACAATGCCATTGGTTTCCCTTGTACTTGAACTAAAGCCATGCTGAGAGAAAAGGAAATGAGATCAGAGGCCCCCAGAAGCTACCTGTGGAGTTTCTATCGTCATGTTAGCTGTCAGATAATGAAATTACTTCTTGGACGAGCGAGATGGAGTTCCTCTTTCCCATTATCGTATTCTTCAGAGAAGAACGTGTGCCTTTTGCCGGCTGCCTGGTCTGCCCAAGGCTACATGTCAGGGCCAAGTCCTGAACATATCACTGGAGACCTTTTATCTGAGAGGTGGGTCAAGACGGGTCCCACCCGCTGGATCAGATGAGGCTTCTCCACCACTGGGAACAAAAACCAGCCTGGTGAAGATGCAAGAGTGGAACATTTTCCTGTTTTGAGAGGGTCATATGACTTGATTTTTTCCCTATTGCTTTTCATTCCTTCACTCAGCATTTGCCAAGCACCTTGTATGTGACAACCTAACCTGGTGGCACAAAGATGTCTATGACTCAGTTGAGAGAAGTCTCTTGCTGTCTGACAGAGACCAGGCAGAGATACGTGCATGAATTAAAATACCACATAGTACATACCTTCTTGGAACCATGAACCCAGGGGGACACAGAGGGAGAGCCACACCTGAGTGTGTGCCATGCTCAGGGAGAGCACACCATGACGTATATGGTGGCGTGATTTATCCAGATGCTAGGGTCAAATATATGGTTCACCGGCCTGTATGGGAACCGGAAATTTCTACATTAATCATTCCTTGGATTAAAGCCCATTTAAATCTGAGAATGTCTTATTGTAATCATATGCTAATATTTCAGCTCAATCCCTCAAAATAACCATTCACCTAAATGATATGAAAAGACATAGAACTGACAGATAATCCATTAATCACCCAAACATTCATGAACTATCTTTTATCTACAGGGCCTGGATAGAAGGGTACATAACGAGGAGAGAGGGGCCCAGGTAAGGGAGTTAGCATCTGTTGACAGTCAGGCAATATGTTGGTATTTGACATATGTTACATTATTTGCTTTTGAAAGGAAGGTGTTATTATCTCTTTATACAGGTTAAGAAATTGAAGTGACGTGAGTTGATCAAGTTCACACAGACAGAAAGGGGCAGGTCATTGCCATTCCGAAGCCCGTGTCCAATGTATCACTCCTTGGCACTCTGGCAGAAGTGCTGGGGTATGTTTTATAAGGAAAGGAAGGGGAGCGGGAAAAGCCTAACAAGAGCTTGGGCATCCGAGTGGGAGGGGACACCCATTGCAGAGCCGACCACGGCCTGATTTTTCCACAGGGTGGAGGCAGAGCACCCCTCTGCTGTACCTGCACACACGTGGAGCACGTCCACACACTGTTGCATTTGTGGTCTCACTGGGTCAGCATTAAGGGCTGCTTTCGATACATGTGTGTTGTATATGTATGTGCTACTATGTTTCAGGTGGATGTATATGTTAGGACTATCAAAATCAATCCCTGTTTAAAAGAATTATTCAATTTGTATCTTTTTGTTTTCATCATGAATACACATACAGCTAAGGGATACTAGTAGGGCAGTCACTGTTCTGTGTAGTATATAATGCCATTTTTGTTTCCGGGCATCCAACCAGGGTCCTCATTTGGGAACAGGTTATGTGTCAAAGGACTAGAGAAATTGTATGCTTCCCTCTGGTTAATATCTATCAAAATCACAGCTCATACAAGGTGTCAGACACTATAGTGAGAACGTTGTACATTGTCATACTTTCCCTTCACAGCAGCTCTGTAAGTAAGAAATATTACCATCTCTGTTTAACAAATGAGAAAACCAGAGCTCAGAAACATCAAGTGACTGACCTAAGGTCACGCAGCTGTTTCTACACACTTACACATATTAGTTCATTGAATACTCATAATACCCCTGTGAGGTATGTACTATTCTTGTCATCATCCTCTCCACTTTACAGATGAGAAAACAGAGGTATGGAAAATCTCAGTGACTTGCCCAAGGTCACACAGCTGGTAAACCCTTGAACTGGGATTTGACCCATCTCTGGATTTGGCCAGCAGAGCCCAGGTCTTAACCACTAGCCCCTCTCACCTATTTGAGAAGCTGTGATTCTGCCTTCTTTCTTGATGGCATCTCAGACTCCAGACTATGCCTTCCTGCCAGAGCCTGGCTTCAGCCTGTGAGCCTGGAAACAACCTCAAGCATATTCTCTGAGGGATAAAGCACCTTGCCTCCAAAAGCTCTTTGGAGCTGCTGCTAGAATGCTTTGAAAAATAACTGTTCAATAAATTGGGGAAATTTTAGTGGAGTTTTTTTTTTTTTTTGTCATCCTAATGGGCTCGTGCTCCAGACATAATCACGTACAAGAGAAACTATGCAGTGGAGAGGAAAGGAAGTTCCTTGCACTCAGAGCCAGAGGACACCAAGATAAACCTGCACTCAGACACTTCTGCTAATCGGTTGTGAGGGCCTTTGACCCCGAGGCCCTCTGCCGAGCCTGTCTCCCGTACACCTCCAACGTGTCTGACCAGTTTCCCTGGGATTAGCCCCCTTGAAATGGAATCTCAAGTTCATTTGATGCAACTGTAGGCTGCACTCTACTGTACTCTCTTCCACATAAACTACTCACTGTCGAATCTTATCACCACATTCTTATCCTGGCAGAATTGCCTTTCACATCAAAATGCAGGCCTTGACTTTTGTCATTTTCTTTCATTTTAAATTTGATATCGCTCGTTTTTACCCAGCTGTCACAAGTCTCAAAAATCTTTTGAATGTTATTTCTGTCATTCATCGTATTAAAAAATATTTCCAAGGTTGGAGTAGTCCACAGATTTGGAAAGCTTGAACTCTTATCTTCTTCCACGTCATTGATAAAAGGTATGGGACATGGACACAGTTCCTCTGTTTATGTCTCTTGGGACCTGACTGCAGGTTGACCGCAATCCACTGAGACAGCCTAACTCCTCGGTGACCAGTCCAGCTTGTGTGGTGTGTTTTCAGTGAACCCGTCCTCTATCCTAATAACTGTCACCTTGCAGTCTAAGAATTCAACACCATCTATTTAACACATTGGTACCTCGGTTTTCGAATGTCTCCATTGACGAACATTTCAGTTTACAAACACCGTAAATTTTATGAATCTATGGTATCATTAGATAGTAAGATACACGCTTTTGCAGTTTTAGGGGTTGATTTTAAAGGTCTGGAACGGATTATTCCATTTTGCATTACTTTCTATGGGGAAACCGTGCCTCGGTTTTTGAACATTTCAGAACTCAAGCGGACTTCTGGAACGGTTTATGTTCAAAAACCGAGGTACCGCTGTAATCTATTCTAGAATGTTCAATTTAATCTATAGTGACCTGCAGTCCTCTTTCTCACCTGTTTTGAAAATAAAAGCATACGCCCATTTTTCATGATATCTCAAATATTATAAACAATTGTCTAAGATCATAAAAGCTAATTCACTTGATATGTTAATATGTAATTAAGTGGAGCCGGAAGATTTGAATTTAAAAAGTGACTGGTAATCCTCTTTCTGTCTCTGTCCATTCTCCATTGAGGCTGAAAATAGATTTGGAATTTATTTATTGCCCCATACACACACACACACACACACACACACACACACACACACACACATGCACGCACACGCACACACACACACACACACACACACACACACACACACAGGAAAACCTCCCCCATTACTATCTATGTATCGAGAACAAAAACTCTAGTTATTCACCCAGGAGCACAGCATGAGGAATGGGAAAGATGTCTGTCTCACGAGGTCAGCTGTCAACATCGTGTAGGCGTGGCATGTCCCAAACACATTCATCAACTCAGAAGCTGACACCGATTGGCAAATGAAAAAGGATTGCAGAACTTTAGAACTCGGTGGGGGGGGGGGAAGGGGGAAGGAAGGGGATTAAGAGATTACTACAGCCCTTCATCTTGCACATAAAAAGTGAATCTCACAAGGGGAAAGTGGGTTAATGAGTATTACATGGTGTGTCCATGATGTAGACGAGTTTAAAACCTCTGTCTCCTGACTCCTAAGGCAGTGCTCTTTCCATTGCACCGGACTACTTTCCTAAACCTTAGCTAGCATATCACAGGAAACGGTTACCAATAGTGTAACTGATTTTGGCAAAACAGTAACAAAACTAAGAAATGTATGAAAGGACACTGTTGTAAAGTTTCCTTAGAATGGTCCTCTACTCTACTCCCTGTCGTCCCCACCCATCCCCCACCATCCCCATTTTATAGATGTGGAAGCTGAGGCACAGGGAAAAGGCTGCCATTTTTCTAAATTTGCAGAACTGCTAAGGGATTTGAATCCAAACAGAGTGACTCCAGAAAGCATTTTTAACCATCAGGCAAAACTCTCTCTTGCTCACGTATGGCTTCTAAGGGGTTCACCCACCAGTCTGGCCCCCTAATAGGGATAACTGCCTCTTTCCAACAGAGAGTAACTTCCTTACCTGATCCAGCTGATCTGATAAACTGATATATGCTAATGAGCCTAAATGAGCTACACCTCACAATTTCGCTTTTTAACAGAAGCCTCCTGGAGACAATGTCTTTGTGTGATTTTCATTCAGCAAACATTTTTTAAGCACAGGCCCTGTGAGGGATCCATCAAAGATATCCTCAGGAGAGTCAACGTTGCCCTTCCTCTCACATGATAAAGCCATCTGCCTGGTGTGTGATAAATAATAACCCCCTGTGCTGAGATGCACGATACCTTGAGGTCACTTCTTCCCTTTAATCTGTCTACTGAAGCAACTGGCGTGCTGGGCCGATGTGGAACCCATCGCTTTGCGGTGCCTCTAGTCTAGGCACTGTACCAAGGGCCTCACATATGTTATCCTAGTTAATGGTCACAGCAATTCATTTTACAGATGAGGAAACACTGGCTCAGAGAAGCAATTACATGTTAATGATCTTGCCCAAGGTCTCCAGCTAGAAAGTGGCTGAAAAAATTGGGATTCAAAACAAGTGTTTTTTGGTTCTACAGCCCTCATTTTCCTTTCTTTTTCTTTGCATTTTCCCCCTCCCTTCCCGCCTTCCCTCCCTTCCTCTCTACCTGCCTTCTTTTCTCCCTCCCTCCCTCCCTTCCTTCCTTCTTTCCTTCCTTCCTAATTATCCTATACTCTCTAACATCTATTAGCCCATTTTAGGATGGAGGTTATCCAAGATGGACTGCTAACGGTATTTCACAGAAGTAGGATGGAGATATATGTTAAATTCACCAAATTTTATTGGAATTTGAGTGGAATGAAACCTAGACTTAGAGACTGGAGACGTGTGACATTATTTGAAACTTCCCTTATTGCTTAGTACCTATGTTCTAAAGTTAGAAGGATCAGATAAGATGCTCTCAGAGTGGCCATACGGGCAGCAGAAGAGTGAGTGGTAGGAAATACCAGAGAGGCAGGGCAGACTGCCGCTTTGTCCCCAGTCTAATTAGACACCAAGAAGATACAGAAAAAAGATGAGAAATGCAGAATGTAAGTTCCTACAAACTCAATGTTTCCCAAACTTCTGTCTTTTGCAAACCACGTAATGATTTTCCCATATATGCATATCACTAAAACTATTATAAACTTAATATTTTTCTTTAAAATTATTTGACTTAACTAAAGAGATGCTTTCTTTATTTTACAACAAAATACTAAAGTAGAGAAGTAGATAATTAAATATTCATGCAGAGAAATGCTCCAGTCATAAATACATGACTTGATCAATTTTCAAAAAGTAAGCACTCCTATGTAACTGTCATCCAAATCAAGAAATGATCACCAGTGTTCCAGAAACCCTCATTCTGCCTCTTTCTAAGAACAACAACTTTTCTTCTCTTCAAAGGTAATTACTATCCTAACTTTAAAAACCACCAATATGCCTGGCTTCTTTTAGAAACTTACTAAAAATTAAATCATGATATTAAGTAATCTTTTGTGTCTGCTTTTTTTTGTTCAACATATTGATAGATTTATCTATGTTTGTTGCAAGCAGCGATAATTCATTGATTTTCATTTGCTGTAGGGTATTCCATGGTGTGAATACACTATAATTTATGCATTCATTTGGTAGTTGAGGGGCATTTAGGTTGGTTCAAAAATATTGCTACCACAAACATTTTTGCAAGTTTTTTGGTGCAGAAGTATAACATGTTTCTGTTGAGTACGCATTTTGGAGTGAAACTGATGGGCCAAATAAGTGTACGTTCCCCTTTAATAACTACTGATAAAACAGTTGGCTGAAATAATTTACCAATTTGTAGTCACACCAGCAATATGACAGTTCTGGTTGCTCTGCATCTTTACCAGCACTTGCTATTGTCGGTCTTTTTATTTTTAGCTGTTCTGGTTTGGATGCAGTAATTTGCATGCCCATTTTAACTAATGAGGTTGAACAGCTTTACATTTAGACATTCTGTTTAACAAAGTGCTTTCAAGTTCAAGATTTTCACTCATTTTTCTGTTGAATTGTCTTTTTCTAATTTGTATAGTTATTTGTATGCTCCGGACACAAGTCCTTTGTTGGTAATATGTATTGCAAATCTGTTCTCTCTCTCTGTGACTTGCCCTTTCATTTTTTAATTGTTCTTTTAGATAAACATTCTTAAGTTTAATATAGTGCAATTTGTCAGTCTTTTCCTTTATGATTAGTACTTTCCTTATATCTTAAGAAATCTTTCCTATCTTAGGGTCATGAAGAAATTCTCATGATATATTTATACACTTTATTATTTTACCTTTTGTATTTAGATTTCCAATTCATCTGTACTTGATTTTTGTACATAGTGTGAAGTAGAGGCAAGATTCACTTTTCTCCATGTGAATATCTAATTGACCCAACACAATTTATTTTTGAAAATGATTCTTTTCCCCTGCTGTTCAGTGTCATAGGTGACCATACACTATGGTTCTGCTTCTGGATTCTTCATGCTGGTCCATTAATCTATTAGTCTGTTCTTGTGCAAAAACTACACTGTCTTAATTAATGTACCTTCATAATGACTCAGGATATTAGATAGTATAAGTCATCTAACTTTGCTGTTCTTCAAGACTGACTTGGCTCAACTTGGTGGTTTTCAGAATAAATTTGAGAATCAGTTCATCAATTGAGACAGAGAGAGAGAGAGAGAGAGAGAGAGACAGACAGACAGACAGACAGACAGACAGACAGACAGACAGACTTTCCTGTGACTTAGGATTATATCAAATGATTAAGTCAGTTTGGAAAGAAGTTACATCTTTATAGTATTGAGTCATCCAATCCATGAAAATGGTATATGTCTTTATGTAAATCTTCTTTAATTTCTCTCAATAATGTTTTGTACTTTTCTATGTAGTGGTGGTGTACCTCTTTTACTAGACTTATTCTTAAATAGAAATGTTTTTCATTCTTTCAGCTGACACTTACAAATCAGCATATGTCTCAAGAAGAAAATGGAGCTGAAGATCAGTTTTACTTCTCTGTGCTTCCGTTTTCTCTGAGATCTTGTCTGCTCATGTTCATGCTATGTTGGTAGTTCTCCAGTTACTTCAAACATATTGTTTTCCTTTTTTTCTCATCATTTTATTGTAGGAATTTTCAGACACAAAGAAGTGGTTACACTATTTAACAGAGAACAGCCATGTATCCACAGATGAGATTCTATAATTTACATTTTTTCATGATGGGCTTGTTTTATGTCTCTCCATCTATCTGTCACTCTGTCCATCCATCAATCCATCTTATTTTTTGATGTATTTCAAAATATATTAAGGCCCTTAGGACACTTCCCTTTAAATATGTCAACATGCATTCATTAACTAGAGTTCAGTATTATTTTACAGATATTTTTCCTTTAGACACAAAATTTATATAAAATGAATTGCATATATTTAAAGGGAACATAGATGGCATTTTGACAAATGTATATACTGTATAATCCAAACCTCTGTCACTCCAGAAACCTCTATAACTCCATGCATCACTGTATAACCCAAACCTCTATCACACTATACTCTGTTCAGTGACAGGATATCACTGTATAATCCAAACCTGTATCACTCATGCCTCTTTTCAGTCACTTCCTACTCCCACCACCCCAGGCAATAGCTGTTAAATATTTTTACACAGTAGGTTATTTTGCCTGTTGTAAAACTTCATGGGTATGGACTCACATAAGACACATGATTTTGTGTGAGGCTTCTTTAATTCAATCTAATGTTTTTGAACTTCATCCATATTGTGTACCCATAATTTGTTCTTCTTTGAATATGCAACAGCTTGTTTATCCATTTTCCTATTGAGAGATACCTGGGATATTTGTATCCTTTGTCTTATTCCTGACTTAGGGAAAATGCAGCCAAAGTTTACCGTTAAGTATTATGTCAGTTGTAGGTATTTTGTATATTCCCTTTATCAAATTGAGGAATTTCCCTTTTATTCTTATTTTTCTGTGTGTGTGTGTGTGTGTGTGTGTGTGTGTGTGTGTGTGTATCATGAATAAGTATTAAATATAATGTCAAATGTTTTTCCTTCATCTATTAAAAATATCTTATTATTGACATTCATTACTATTCAGCTTCAGCTTAAGGTGTACAGTGCAGTGATCAGGCATCTACATCATCCCTGAGGTGCTCTCCCTAATGAGACAAGTGTCCATCAGATACCCTACAGAATCTTTACAACATTATTAATTACATTCCCCCAAAATTTTCGTAACCCCATGGCAATCTTGTGGTTACTGACTATTTTCTAATCCCCTCACCTTCCCCTTTATCCCCACCCCTCCCACCTAGCAACCCTCAGTTTTTCCTCTATGTCTCCGAAACTGTTTCTGATTAGTTCATTCACTTATTCTTTTCTTTAGATTCCACATTCCTCTCTGACTTATTTCACTTAGCATAATGTTCTCTAGGTCCATCCATGTTGTTGCAAATGGTAAGATTTCTTTCTTCTTTATGGCTGCGTAATACTCCATTGTATAAATGTACAATTTCTTAATCCAGTCATCTACCAATGGGCATTTTGGTTGTTTCCATGTCTTGGCTATTGTGTATAGTGCTGCCATAATGAATGTCAACTACAAGTTTATATATATATGTATGTATATGTATATATATATATATATATATATATATATATATATATATATATATACAAGAAGCGGAGTACAGCATTAGGAATAGAGACAGTGGAAATGTAATGGCTGTGTGCGATGTCAGAGAGATAGTGGATTGGGGGGAGGAAGGTTGACACAGTATGAGGGATATAAATGATAAATGTCTAAGTATTACTTTGTCTTGTGCACCTGAAACTAAAATAATAATAATAATAATAAAAATACATGAAAAAAAATCTTATGATTTTTCTTCTATATTCTATCAATAGAGTGAATTTATTGATTTGTTTTCAAAAATGTTAACTGACCTGGAATTACTGGGATAAACATACTTAGTTTATAGTATACATTCCTGGATTCTATTTTTTAATATCTTGTTAAAAATTTTTGCATTTATGTTCATAAGAGACATTAGTCTGTAATTTTCTTTCTCTTTTCTTTATTTGTTTCATTTTTTTCTTTTTTCTTTCTTTTTTTTTTTTTTAAATAATGTCTTTGTCAGACTTTTGAATTAGCATTATACTGGCCGCATATAACAACTTACAAAGTGTTTTAAGCTTGATGATATTTCTTCCTTAAATTTTGATAGAATTTATCAGTGAAGCCACCTTTTCCTATTGTTTTATTTGTGGGAAGGTTTATGATAACAGATTCTATTTTTCTAATAGATGAAGGGCTATATTCTATTTGACCATTTGTTAGCTCAAATAATTTGTCCATTTTATCTAAGTTGTTAAATTCATTGTATGAAATTCCTTGCATGACTGTCCCCAGTTTTCCTTTTAACATCAGTAGGACCTGAATGGTAATATCTCTTCTGTTCCTGATATTGGTAATTTTTTTCTCTTTCATTCTTCTAGACAAATCTAGCTAAGAGGTAACTAACTGTTCTATGTAGAAGTGTTGTACATCAAAAGATTTGTACATTTTTTACTAGACAATTTTGTTGATCTTCCAAAAAATAAATTTTGGCTCTATTAATTTCTATTTCTTTGATTTCTTCTTTTATCATTTTTATTTTCTGCTTCCTACTTACTTTTGGTTTCTTTTGCTCTTCTCTTTGTGGATTTTGAAGGTAGAACTTGAGGTCATTGATTTTTAGACCTTTATTTTTTTTAGTATGAGCATTTAAGCTACAACTTTTTCTCTAAGACTGTTTTATCTGCATCCCAGAGATTATGACATGTTGCATTTTCATTATCATAGAGGTCAAAATATTTTCTACTTTCCCATGTGATTCCTTCTTTGACCTGTGGAATAGCTAAAAGTGTGTTGTTTAATTTCTAATTCTTTAGGGGTTTATAGACCTCTTATTGTTATGGGTTTCTAGTATTAATCCATTGTGGTCAGAGAACATATTCTCTGTGATTTCATTCTTTAAATGTAACGGGACTTGTTTTATGAGCCAGCATACGGTCTATCTTTGTAAACATACCATGTGTACTTAAGAATGTGTATTCTGCATTCATCGGGCAGATGTAGATCTATAAATAGTAATTAAGTCAAGGTGGTTGATAGCGTCATCTTTGTCTGTACTGGTATTTTGGATATTTCTTCTACTAATTGCCTGGACAGGGGTGTTAAAATCTCAAGCTATCACTGGGAATTGTCTATTTTTCCCTCTATATCTGTAAGTTTCTACTACCTCATATAGCCTATGGCCTTCCCTCCAGCTAAAAACTGTAAAAAAACAACAAAACCAACCAACCAAACAAACAAAAAAACACAGCAAACTTACCCCATCTTTTTCTCCTTTTTAAATATCAACCCCCTTCCAAAATATGCCTACTTTTATTCATTCTCTGGTCCCCAGTATATAGTAGCTGTTATCTACAGGAGGGTTGGCCTGAAAGGGCTCACACAGCCATACCATAAAGTGGAAACTTCAGATGGTTTTTAAAAATATTTTTTCCAGATTTTCTAGGTATTTGTGGTGGAAGGGTTGGTATATTACAATTTGGTCTGCCAGAACAGGAAGTGAGTCTCCAAGAAATGTGTTTTTAAAGGAAGTTTTGTATCACCATAAATAGAATGGCTACATTAAAGCAAATTAAATATAACTATTAAAATTGAAAATGTTTATCCATGTGCCATCAAAAATAATCTTAATATATCAGTGGGACAAACATTATGCTTTGGGAAAGTACCTATTTGCTAAAGTGACCACATCACTGATATGTGGTAGCTCAAGTTTGAAAGGGATCTGAACTGTTCAACCCCCCATCCAAATCTGAAACCCGTCCATAACACTGTTTCAAGGCGGTCCTATGCCAGTGGCAGAGAACAATATATTAGTTATGGAGGCAATTGATTCTGTTTTTGGAAATTCTCTGTGTCAGAACCATCACCCTTGTCTTGAGTTGAAATTTGCACCCATGTATATTCTACACATCAATCCTCGTTTTACCCCCTAGAGTCCTGTAAAACAGTCACATTTTCATTCACATCATGACCCTCTCGGTATCTAGGGTCTCTTCAGTTCCTATTTATTGGATGTTCCTAGGCTCCTGAGAGCCATAATGTCAACAACATATATTGGTGTCAGTTCTTTCACAAGGGAGGAATTAGGAGGTAAATAGGAGAGTAAAAATTTGACCCTAGGTTTTATTTTTATTTTATTTTTTTTGCTTTATTGCAAGGCAAAATAAATAATTCTACCAAAGAAGCATTCCCTTAGCAAAATAGATCCTTTTGCATTTTCATTATCATAGAGGTCAAAATATTAATACAAAGGAAAGAAGATGAAAAAGCAAGAACAATATAGGGGGAAATTCATTCAGGTGGGAATCTAAAAGGTTATCTATAATGTTATTGAAAAATAGGGTCTAATTACTCCTTTCTCTTCAGAGAGGACCAACCCTATGTCATCGAAAATTAAAAAGTATCAATTTCACTTTTAAAGCTGTCCTTTGACCTCTGCTGTGATTCAAACTCTTTTCCAGTTCCTACTGAAACCTTGCCTTCTGCATGTTAAGTTCATTTTCTCTGTTTTGCCAGTAGTGCACAATGGGAACAAAATAAAGGAAATGAAAGGTCAAAATCAGTTAAAGTAAATAGCAAAATAGAGGAAAGAAGAAAAGATAGGGAAGGAATCAAGGGAACGTGGAGTAGCATTTCCAGAGGGAAAGCAGAAGATGTGTCTCTTTCCTGGGGTTGTGTGGAGAAAGTAGACAAAAAACAGCATCCTGGGAGTCAGAAGTTTGGGTTCCACACTCTCACTGGTGAGTCTCATTATCTGTGTGATCTCTGGCTAGTCCGTTCATTTTCCTGGGTTTTAACAACTTCTACTGTAAACTGAGGGATTTGACTAGGAGAATCTCAGGCACCTTCTAACTCTGAAACAATGTAAGTCATTCATTCATTAATTTTACATTGTAGCCAGTCTCTGTTTTCCGATCTGAGATGTGGAGTGTGGACCAGTGATTCATACTGTGAATCCCCTGCCCATTATAATTCCATTCTCATCTTCACCATGGGGGAAAGACTCAGTTTTCGGCTTATTAATTTCTATATATAGAAGGCCATTTCCAACTTCATTGTGTACCTCTTTTATTTACCTTACTTTTAAAATGTCCATAAAGTCAGTTGGGGAGATCGATACAAGTGGAAAGATACTTACTGTCATCATTTGTTGTGTTAGTCTTTCTATTTTCTCCAAAGGAGGTAATTTCTGTCTTTGGACTCATGGTTGAAAACTTGTGGCAAAGGACCTTTTAAGCAGTGGGAGAAGGAGCAGTGGAATTCTGTTATCATAGTTTGGAGGCAGAGAGCTGGACGTGGTGGAGCAATGAAATAACAAATCTGATGCCTCATGGTTACTATCTTGGCAGCAGCTCCTGATTTTAAAGCTCATTCACAGGCAGGTTTTGAATGCTGGCTTGCCTGCTGAGTCTGAGCTCTAAGTGGCATTTAAGTCTATGTCTGTGCTAGAGGAAGAGACATTTGCATGAATGTACATTTGCGACTGGATAGGATTCAAATGAAACATATGTAACAAAACATCAATTGCCCATACTGTTCTAATTCGGGGTTCTATAGTTTCTGAGTGAACATTTCCAGACTTATTGGACTCAAGGCTTAACTTTTCCCCTGTATATCTTGCTGCTGCAAACACTAGTAGATTTGATAAGAAGCCTTTTAATCTTTGGAATGAAGCCAATGGCCTGCCCCGTTGGAAGAATCTCTTAGTAACTTGGCACTGTGTGGCTTTGCCCTGCTGCTTGTGGGAGCTCTCTTACCCAGAGCTGTCATGGAGTCATACAGGTGAGTTCTGACCAAGAAACCTGCTGAGGGGATGGGTAGGTGCTGAATGCAGTCCTTCTTCTATGTACCAAGTCCCCATTCTGGTGTGAGTTACATTCTCCTAGAATGGCACACAAAGGGCCCAGAGATGGACCCGGCTCTACTCTGCTCCATCCTCCTTTTCCCTCTATCTCTCACTACCTAGGACAACCTTGAGCTCAGAAGAATTGACTCTGAGGATATTGCAGCATTGCTACTGCGGGTCTTAGCCCTGGACTAGAGACAGGAAACCTGGCTCATGTCTGAGCTCCTCTGAGTGATCTTCGGCAAGCTGCCGATCCCCTCCTAGGCCTCGGTTTCCTCATCTGGAAAAACACCACCCTCTCACGGTTGGACGGTGTAGCAGGGATTGGCAGTTGAGGTTCAGACCTCTGTTTTGCCACTCATTCACACCCATGTATCCTTGGGCAGGTCATGTAAACTTTTTATGCCTCAATTTGCAAAAGCTGCACTATTGTTATCTCCACTTTACAGATTTGAAAAATTGAGGTCTAAAAAGGTAACTGGCCTAAGATCACACAGGAGCTCAGACGTGAATTCTGTCTCCTAGTCTAGCACTAAGGCCAGTGTGTGTGTGTGTGTGTGTGTGTGTGTACATTATATATATATGCACATATATTTAATATACACACATAGAGAGATATCTGTCTATATACATACACACGTGTGATGATATATGTACACACACATGCACACACATGTGTATACATGTATACAAACACACAGTGCTTAAAACATATAATGCATATAATGCTAATAGTATTAACAGTACCTGGCACTCAGTAAGACTCGATAAATGTTACCTGTGATGATGATGACGATGATGATCTTTAAAGAAAGTTCCCACCTGCTGACATTCCTTCCTGTGCTGGGAGCTTATGGTTCTAGGAGACCCGGCTTGGGTACTCTTTGTTGTTTGAGCATTATTTGCATTCTGAGTGGGGGCCTGAGGACAGCCTGCTCTCAGGGTGGGAGCAGGGACAGAACCATCAGTGAATTGTGCCTGGTAAATATAGCAAACCATCAGATGAAGTGGCTGCAGGGGTGTGTCTGTGTGTGTGTGTTGTGTTGGTGTGTGTTGGGGATAGCAGAGGTATGTGAGCTTATTTTAACTTGAATTCAACTTTCCTTGGCCCCCAAGAACTGTTAAAAGCTCTGTTCAGTGTTTTGTGCGAACTCTAGGCACAAGGGCTTTGAAGTAAAAGACTCAGTGATTAATGAAGCATTCTTTCCTTCGTTTTCCTAGACCACCAGAGTGGAGAGAACAATGTTACAAGAAGTGGCTGCAGGGCTGTGTTTTCAAGAAGACATGGCTACTAGGATGAGCCTTCTTTGCCTTCCAGCCCACCCCACATACTTCACACCTGTCTTGTCCGTGGTAAGTGAGGGTTGGTCTTGGGGGCAGGAGGATGGATGAAGTGACCTTTGCTATGTGCCCCCAGCCTCAAATTCTGAGGAGAGATGTGTAGGAGATGAGTATTCATAGGATATCTTATTATCTGTCACTGTCATTCACGTGGCTACATCGAATGGGGCTCCTGATTAGGGGTAAGGAGACCTCTACTTAGCCTTCAATCCTTGGGAAACTGCACGTTTGTATTGCTACACATTTGCTTCCCAGACTTTCCCCACCCCTTACTACCCAGTACGGATTGTAAATGGAGGGTATGGCTGGAAGATTTTTCTAATCCTTAATCCCACTTCAAGTCCCCAACCGGAGGTAAATCCGCATAGACTGCAATACCCAATGGTAGGAATTGTGTGACTGAAACAGCCCTAGTTTTCCAGTTGGCTTTTTTAGCCACGAACTTGCATCTTGTGTCGTTTTTTCCAGCAGGCCACTGCAAGTGCAAAAGACAGACCTTGCTCTCACTGACTGCCCCAGTAGTAATGGGTAGGAACACTGTTGCTGTGGAATCAGCAGGGAAACTCAGAGTTGCCATCATGCTTTACATAGGGAAGTCATCTGGCTGTAGCTTATAATCAGCTGTAGCTCTCACTCAGAGATGTCACTCAGGCTCCTGAAGGTGGAGGAGAGCAGATAATATAAAACTCCCAACTGTATTCAAATTAGTGTGTTTCTTTGTTTTCTTAATTATATTCCCAGTTATACAAGAAAATGAAGGCAAGCCCCTTTTGAATACACGCTAAAAACAAGGAACTGAAAAGCTGAGCGATTTCCCTAGCTCTCAAAGCAGTGACCCAGCCAGCTCTCCATTCTGGTCCTCCCAGTCTCCAGCTCCCTAATGATTCTTCGGATACCATTGCCTTTCACGATTACTCAGTGTTCTTACAGCAGAAATTGGAGCCTAAGCTCCACCTACCACCATCCATTTCCTCCTCAGCATTCAATGTTTAGCATCCAGACCCTTCCCCAAATGAAGGAAGCCACAGTGAAAAGACTACAATGCTGGGGGTTTGGAAACTGGACCTGGAACCTGTTAGTTCAGCCCTCGGGCCCCAGCCTTCTTCTCAGACTAACAGACCTGTTCCAAGGTTCTCAGAGTCTCTAAGATCAAACGCATCTACATATTTTGAAATATCCAAATCGACCTTGTATTTCAGCATTTGGTTATGTCTAAATGCAACTGTGGAAGGCTCGGGAAACAGCTGGCTGGTGAGTGGACACAGTTCATCTGATGCATGGAAGGGAGATTACTCTCAACATGTGTAAGTCTGAACCTGAAATATGAAATGCTGGGAGACATGATGAGGGGGGCTAGCCTATTGAGCATTTCATTGTCTGAAGATGGAATTAATGGCAGTGCCATATCTATGTCAAGCCCAGATAATAAAACTTTATACGTTCTTCTCCATGAAATATTTTGTTTATGTCACATGGGTCTAATCTGATGTTTTTTTCTTTTTCTTCATGTCCCCACCTCCACCCTTTTCCCTGCCCTCTTTGTCTTCTGAGGCCTATTCCCTTTGGAAATGCATTAGTTACCTAGGAAACCTTAATGCCATTTTTTTTTTTTTTTTATGAGTGGAGTTTGGTGCAGCATAAAGTTAATTTATAGGGTGGTTAGGAATTCATGTCATGACTAGTGAAATAGGAGGCTTTATTATGATTTCTATATCTACCTGTGTGGTAAGAATACATACCTTCCTTCTGTCATTATGGGTAATTTCTTGAACCATAATTATGAATATGTATGCTATTTCACAAAATGAGTTGATCCACTGTTGTTCAATGTAATTCGTTTTATTGTTCAATGTAAGCCCTAGAACATAATTAGCAATAACAACAAACCAAGAATATACTAGGCAATCTGTTAAGAGTTGAAGGACATGGTGGAATTTCCTTTTAAGTGATGAGGTGGTTCTGCCTTAGAGGCAGAGAATGAATAAGATAAAATTTTGAAATCCTTCAATTGTGTTTTTCATGCTCTTTGAGGTCCACATTCAGAACCTATATAAATTCTAAATATGTCCAGTACTGCATTCTGCTAATTTCTTTCTGTCTGTGTCCATAGGGGAAAATACATACCCATGAATTTACATTAAGGAAATGCAGTGTTTAATGGCTTACAAATAACAAACAGGACATTCCAGAGTCCAGCTTCTTTCTAAAGAATGAGATCCCCCACCAGTGGGGAGGCAGTGTTTCCAGTTTAAGGACCATTAGGTTGGGAGTTAATGCTTACATTGTGTCAGGCAGTGTGCTGAGTGTTTGAAATAAATTAGTTCATTCAGTCGTCATAATCCTATGAGGTTGGCATTGTTTCTGACAATTACAGATGGCTTCTGAGAAGTTCAGGAACCTGTCCAAAGACACACAGCTACTAGGTGAAGAAGGCAGCATGGAACCCAGCTTTGTATGACTCCAAAATCCACTTTTTGAGTGAGTTCTAGTTCCTGATCTGTTACTACTTTTTTTTTTTCTCTTTCCCTGGGGAAAGTCACTGAGAGGCAGGAGCTTCAGTGTTCTCAGCTATTACATGCAGGGTGGGCACACAGAAGCTGGTAGAATTTGATCTCTAGTATCCCCGCTCTGCTTAGAGATCAGTGCTGATAACAGCAGAGCTGTGCTTTCTCGAGATGATACAAATTTTAGGGACGACGGGGCTTGCTGAATGAACATAGACTAGTCACAGGTTCTGTGGACACTGCACCCACTTTGAAAAAAAAGAATAATGCCTCACAGTGGACTCTTAAGGGCATTTGGGCGGAGCTGCTAATTGGCACGAAAGCTGGCGTGATTGTTGGTTCATGCGTGTATGCAGTTAGTATGCGTGTATGTAGTAATGGGTGGGCAGCCAGGAATCTTTTGAGTGCCAGGAGCCATGGTAGCATGCAGCCTTTCCTGATTCTTAAGTTCCCAGTCCCCGTGCAAACCCCTTTCACATTCCATTTAATTGTTTCAGAAACAGACTCTCGGGCTCCTTCAGCTCAAGCCGCTGACTGAGTGATTGAGGGCAGGGATGGATGAGGTAGGGCAAGAAAAGTAGCTGCAGCCCTTCTGGCAGACTTCTCCACAGTGCCCTCCAGCAGCAGAAGAGGCAACTTGCAAAGATTTTAGGCTCAGCTAAGGTGTGGAGTACAGTTTAGCCACCTCAAAGACAGGAAAAAGAACACAATGAGAGAGGACAAACATTCCAGGCTAGCTATATGATCATGGAGGAGATAACCAGGCTTGTTTTTGCCGATATGGTCACAGAGGAAAGGGTCGCTGGAGGCCAATTCTCTCATTTCCTGGGTCAACATGTCACAGTGAATTAACCATATGCTGCTACTGCCCCGACACACAGGCCACTTAACTGAAACATCAAGTAGATAAATGCTGCTTCTCAGAAGGTAAGGGCATAATTCTTTCCAGCATTTCCATGTTGTTTCGATTCAGTGTTTCAACCACAGAGTGGTGCTATTGCAAAAGATAAGGGTGGGCAGAAGGCGACCTCTAGAAATTTGCTTTAGGAGAGAGTTTTAAAGGGGCTTTCAACCACTAGATCTGGTTTCTACGGTCATGAACCACTTTCAGGAGTCAGGGCCTTACACTCAGAAGCAGCAGGGAGAAAGAGAAAGTTCAGCAACCTAAAAATACAGTCAACAGATGGACAGCCAAGGCCTTAACCACAGAATCAACGTGGAGAGAGGCGATTACCTAGCTAATAAAATAAAAGAACCAGTTCTGGATGACAGACGTCCATGGTCCACAGGCAGCAGTGTCTGTAGGGCATGAACTCACCAGCGGACTTCCCAGTTCTCTTCTTTGCTTTAGCTGTCTATATCACTAATGTTTTTCTCTGTTTAGGAAGTCACAACGTTCAGCAATTCCAAAATGACTCTCTACTACATACAATACTCTTTTATTCTATCTTTTTTTTTTAAAAAAAAATACACCTTTCTCCTCCTTTTTTTGGCCGCCCCTTTCTCTCACCTTGCCACCCTCTTGGAAACCAAAAGGAAGACCTGGGCAGCTGTCCTAGTCTTCCTTAGAGGGAAGAAGAGAACCTTTACCACTGAAGTAGAAGGGCAAACAGTAAGGCACTGCGGCTGTCCCAGGGAGCTCGCCTGAAGAATTTCTCACAGGGAGGAAAGGGCCGGTGGCTGTCCATTTGGGAAAAAGTGAGAAAAGTGGATCTTTCACTCTGCTTCTGCCTGGTTCTCTCACTCTTGCTCTCTCCTTCCCTCAGCCCCGCCCTCTTTCTCCCCCACTTCGCCCCCCCCCAAGGCACCACACATATTTGGCAAGATTAAGGTGTCACCTCTCATATTACAAGGCGTGTTGATTGCACGCAAAGACAGACCCACCAGCTCAGGACAAAACCCCTGCAGTTGGGAAACAATACAAACGCTTCCTGTGATCACCAAGGTCCTGGCAAAGTGAGGTGGCCAGTCAGTGACCGCCATCTGCAGAACAAATTCCGGTCTGAAACTCACTGCTGCCTTCTCTTCTTTTTATACTTCGGATTTTTCAAAATTAGGTTTGCCCCTTCCCTGCCCCTCCTCCCTCCAGACTGCCAGTGACCGAGGAGCTGCAGGCCGATCAGCCCGCACATGTTTTTAACCCATTCCTCACTGCAACAGAAGCCAACCACCTCTTTCCCTGCCATCCTCGGGTTACCGCAGGACCTGCAGCTCGAGAAAAGAGACCTAGAACTTGGCCCATGGAGATGAAACTGGGGCCTGGATCTCCCCTTTTGAAAGGGGGGTGGGGGGGGGTGAGGAGGCAAGATCGGGAAGTGAGGGAGGGCAAAGAGGCGGGCCAGAGCCGAGGGAGAAAACCAGAACCTAACAGAGCACGCCCAATCCAACCTTCCTGGTGCTGTGTACCGGGTGGAGGGAACAACTCAGCAGCCTAATCTGGCCGGGAAGAGGACCTCGGTGAGGGAGGCACTGAAGGACAATCCTGTTCTTCCCAGGGAGCGCGGGCGGTGCCGCCCGTGGACCTCGGTGGGCGCTTCTGGCGGTTTTCGATGTGGCAGCCTCCGTCAGCGGGATAATGATGAGGCAGGTACAATCTATTTAGTATGCAGCCCCAAGATGCCCCATCCCTTCCTACCTTCCCTCGGACCCCCGCAGCCTCTCTCTACGTGGAGTTCGGCCTGATCTAGTAGGCACAGTGCCGGTGCTTCTCGAGGGTTTAACCAAATTTTCAAACAAGTCAAAGGAATTTGGATTTTTTTTTTAAACCTGGACCCTAGCCGGAACATAGAGTGGGCTGCTTATTAGACACCTGGAATGATAGGGCAGGGAGGAGACAAGGTATGTCCCCACTTCCCTCCAACCCCACGTGAGTCAAAAGGTCCTGGCAAGAGATGGGGTGAGGAGTGGCTGAGATGGCAGGGAGGAGGCGGTGGGGGCTTGGAGATGAGGTCTGCCACGCCACGCCACGACCTGGGGAGCCGAGTAGGAGGGGAGCAGGAGCGCAAAATTCTGCTGAGGTTCTCTGGATTTCTCGTTGTCCCTTCAGTGACTCCCCCCCTCCACACACACTTCTCTCCAAGGCAAATGGACGAAAGCAAGATGACTTAACTCGGTAAATTTAGAGTGAACGATCTCAGAACAAGTGAAGTCTAATGGGAAGTTAAAATTGTCTCAAAATAAGAGATTTTGCCCCCACCCCCACCCCCACCTCACGACTCCGTTCTTCGAAAAAAATCTACGGGTGGGGAAGTGAGCGTCACCCCTTTCCGGGGTCTACGAAGAGGTCTGTCTGTTTCCTGCCTTTTCTGCTTCCTGCGCAGTCCCCGCGTGCAGACTGGTGGGTGCTGGGCCGGTGCTCGGTTGCACGGCCGGATCCTAGTTTGGAACGAAGGGGCTTAGAGGTTGGAAGGCTGGGTGAAGTGGGAGGCTCGGATCCGTCCTCCTCTCCCTTCACGCTCAAGCTCACGCAAACACACACACGCACACGCACACCCTCCCTTGGTCCCCCGACCCCAGACCCTCCCTCCCCCAATACCTCTCTGACTTGATCTCCCTCGACCGTCTGCACAGCGCCCAGGGTACTGGTCCCCACGAGCAGCAGCGAGTTCGCTGGGGAGCGAGTGTCCTTGGGCGTGTTCGTGTTGGGGGGTGGGGGAAGGAGTGACGGGTGGGCTTGATAGGGGGTGGGGAGAGATCTGGAACTGAAAGGGTCTAAGGTTTGGAGGAGTTTACACATTACACCCAAGCTGCCCAGAGAAAGGGGGCAAGAAAGGCCTTTCTGCCTAGTGAAGAAAATCTTTATTAAAAAGAAAAAGAAAATTTAAAGAAAAACAACAAATAAGACAAGCTGAAGATGTGAACATGTAAAATATAGTCAAAAGTTGACTATTTCGTTTTTTTCCTGGGTCTCTAAAAGGGAAATCAAGGGGGAGACTGAAGCAGACGACTCGTTTGGATGTGTTTTGTGTTTTTCTTTAAGAAGGGCTAGGAGACATGACCCCGTCCCCTCGCCGGCCCCCAGAACCCAGGCTGAGGGGCGCTGGGGAGCAGGCCGGCGAGTCACCGCGGGCCGGGCGCGGGGGCGGGCGGCGCGGCGCGTAAGGGGTTAAGGCGCTGAGCAGGGAGCCATCTGCTGGGTTGGCTGGTTATAACCGCGCAGATTATGTTCGCGGGACTCAGAGTTGAAGGGTTCTCTCCCTACCGAACAGCTCCGCGCGCGGCCCCGCGAGAGAGCCCGGCACAACTAGTTTTCTCCGTTGTTTTCCTTTCTCCTTCTGTTTTTCCCCCTGCTGGGTAGTGGCGGCGGCGGGGTGGGGGCGACTTTGAATGACCGAGCTTTCGTCTACCTTTCTCTTCATGTCGACGTCCCTGGAAACAGTCACACGGATGCCATGGTTACTTCTGCCACGGTAAGGGGAGGCGGGCGCGTTGGGTAGGCAGGTTCGGGGCTGGGGGGCCTCGTGGGCTTTTTTTTTCCAGTGGAGTAACACAGGGGCTCCCACTCCGCACCTCGCCCCACCCCCATCGCGCTGCACTACTTTCCCGGGCTTGTGCCTTCCCCGAAGTTTGTGCTGGGAATCAGCCCCGGCCGAGCGCAACCACACCTCCCCCCCCACACACACACAAATGCACACACACACACACACACACACACACACACACACTCACACTCCTCCCCACCTCCTCTCTCTCATCCCTCGGCTGCCCGAGAAACCACCCAATATCTGGGAAAGTGATCAGGTTTAAGGGACCTGGGTTGGAAACGGGGGGCGGAGGCGAGGGGAAATGGGGACGGTGGAAGGGCAGGGAAAGGATTCAGCAGAACCGCCAACCCCCCCCGCCCCAACTCCCCAACACACGCGTGTGCTCCTGTAGAGAAGGCTCCCCGCGCATCCTGTAACAAAAGGGGGTGGCAGACAGATCCGGGGCAAGGAAGAGGCGAGGTGCCGCCGCCACTCCCCGGCACGCGCCCCGCACCGGGCTCCCGGCCGCTAGGAGTTCTCCGCATGCCTCCCGGTGCCCCGGCCGGGGCGTGGGCTGGGGGAGGGGACTCGGAGCTCAGGACCTAGAGGTTCGCTTCCCAGTTTGGGGAGTTGAGACTGCTTGCCCGGAGCGGAGTACCTGCTTTGGAGCCCCCTCCCTCCGCGGAAAGCTTTTCTCGGAAACTACCCCACACCCCGGGCAGGTCTTGGCCAGCGCCCACCCCACAGCTACCCCCTACCCTTCGTCTCTGCGCAGATGGAGCTCCGTGCGCGGCCGGAGCATCTGCGACCCCGCCGAGGAGCGTCGGGCACCGGGGCCGGGCCATCTCTGGGGAATTCCTTGAGGTTTCTCCCAGCCGGCTCTAGGAATTTGAGGCGGAGGTGTGGGAAGGCTGGGAGACCCGGGAACCCGCGGAGCTAGGTCGGAGTTACAAGGGCCCACAAAGGTTCAACTTGCTCCATTGTCCCAGAGCTCTACCCATACTCCTAATGAAATTTGGGGAGCTTGGGAGTTTAAAGTTCGGGAAAAGAGGGCCTGGGGTGGGGAAGGGGACTCTGCTTGTTACTTTCGGGCGCGAGTGGGTGCGCGGCGAGGAGGAGCTGCTTCTTTGGGGGAGTTTGTCTGCTGCGTTCCTCATCTGCGCTTCGAACGCACGGAACTGAGACCCCTGCGCCGACTAGTGAGGATCCCTCTCATTGGATCCGTGGCTCGGGGAGATTCCAGGTGGAGAAAAACACGGAACCGGATCGCCTGGTCTCGACCTCTGGCGGCGGGCGGCAGGTTCAGAGTCTGAGCTGAGCCAGCTGCCTAGAAGCAGCCTGAGCGCTGGGCTCAGCTGGAGAGCTCGGAGACTGCGCCCCGTGGACTTGTTTATGTGTGTGAAGAGCAGGGGGCGGGAGCTGGGGGACCGGGTGGGGGACGGAACTAAAAGGGGGTGGGTGTCACTCCTGGAGTCTGATGTTTGCAACTCAGCCGATTAGAGAAGGTGCTGGGCTACCTGCTTTTAAAGAAAGAAATACCCTCTCCCAGCCGACAGAACAGAGAGCAAGAAAAACAGCTCAGCCCTCTGCCCTAAACGTCAGGATGGGAGACAGGGGTAACAGAGAGGGAACTTTTCCGAGGGTACTGTTTTCACCGCGCTCAGAAATCCTTCGTCTCCGTCAGACTCAGGCTGCCCCCCCCCCCCCGCCCCCCAATTCCTTCCTGACATGTTGCACAAAGAAAGTTGAGCGGTAGAACTCAGGGGATAAAATCCAGCAGCCTCTGCCTTGGGCTCAAACACTGAGTCCTGGGTACGACTTTGGAAGTGGGGAGAGATGAAAAGAAAGGCTCTGTGAACAGTGTTGGAGGAAAGTAGGAAGCCGGGGAGAGAGGGGTGCAGTAGGGCGCGTGTCGGTGAGGACTGCATTGTAGCTAGAAGTGGAAGACCGCTTCCGTGAGGACGGGGTCTGTGGGCCTATGGAGGTTAGCTCCGGACCCTTGGATGCCCCGTTCCCTCAGGGAAGGAGGTTCATGATGAAAAGTCTCTGCCTGAGGGTGTGCATGGAGGCGGGGTGGGTGTGTGTGGCTAGAGAGCAGGAGCTCCCCTGTGCCCCGTGTGCCGTGGAGGTGTTTCTGAGGAGTGTGTGTGATGGGCATGTGTGTGACTGGCAGGAGAGGAGAGCATGTGGGAACATAGGTGTAGCTAATGAGAAATCTGTGCCTGCGAAGGGTGTTAGAGCAGGAGGAGAGGTGCAGTGTGTTGAAGACAGATGGCTTGTGCATGCCTGCACAGACACATGCAGTGGGTGTGGTGTGGGAGGGCTGCTGGGCTGTGTGTGGGAGTGAAAGGTGGACGAGTATGGAGGGGGGGGGCGGCTCAGGATTACCAGGGATATGTGTGGAGGCGGGGAAAGATTATCTGAGGAGAGCAGGGTGCGAACTTGATGAGTATTCTCTGGGAAGTTTGGCTGGGATGACGTTGGAGTACACGGGGGATAGAAAAGTGTGGGCTCGGATTCTCATTGTGGAAAGACTGGTCAGGAAGGATGCTGGGTTAGCTTTTGCCTTCTCTCTCTCTCTCTCTCTCCCCAGTTCCCCAGAGAGCAAGGAATTGGAAAAGGCTTAGAATGAGGGATATACATTTAAGGGGAGAAGTCGTGTGTGTTCACACCCAGTGGGATCAGAGAAGATGTGTGCATGGGGGTGGAGTGCTGGAGGAAATGTTTTGCATACCTAGTGGCAGAAATGCATCCTATATTATGCTGTATGATGGGTTTCTTATTTAATAGAGGAATTCACTGTCAATTAATATTGGTTATCAATTAAAATTTGTGGGATGACTGCCGGATGCTCAGCCCATTGCCGAGTACTGAGCCGTGGAGCTGTGCCCTGGAAAAAATTCTTTCTTGGGGCACAGCTCACTGTTGCGATTTTTGTCAGGAGGAATGAAGCCAGCTCGATGCTAGTTGAGGTTTCTTCAAAAACTATAATTCAGTTTCTCGAGATGTTTATGGATCTTGGGGGCCAAAGGGAAGCTGTCTTGAAATATATCTGTGGTTTTGTAAAAAGAGGGTGTAAAGATAGGGATGGCGTATAGTTTTGTGTGTCGGGGAGTGAGCTAAAGAGAATCACTGTTTTTTGTAGGGGGTGTGGGCTGGGAACAGGGATGGGTGGCGTGCCACAGTCTAGGTCAGAATGCAGGTCCCCAATGAAGAGTGAGTTTGAGTGTGTGTAGTGCCTACTTATTAGCAGAAATAAGACTTGCTGTGTGGACCTGGAGAAGGGTGAAGCAGTGATCAGGGAAGATGAGGGTTGGGAGTGTTTGTTAGTCTTTGATGTTTTCTGGGCCATGAGTATAAAACTAACCTGGAGTGTGTGCACGTGTGTGTGTGTGTATCACACACACACACACACACGCACACACACACAACAATGGGGCTGGAGTTAAGTGACTAGGAGAAACCTAGCTAGGAGAATAGAAAGGGTATATATTCTGGCTCCTGTGAGGGGTTGGATGTATGTTTTTGCAGGAATTCTGTGTGTCTGAGGAAGGATGAAAATTGTCTTGGATGCTCGGATATGCATCTTAAGTTAAAAAGGTACAGATAAAAGGAGGTCTGTAGGCTTCGGGAGCCTTCAGGAAGTGAGAGGAGCATGATGTTGGTTGGGTTCATACCCTGACAGAGCTAGTGAGGTAACTAGATCAGAGCAGCGAGAGGGGTGTGCTTTGGCTGTACGTACTTGCTTGTCTGAACCAGGTGACAGGGAACCTCATTTATTAGGCTCTAATCATATGAGGGCACATACTTGGGGGGACTTTTTCTGACTTGTGACATTCTTGAATTCATGAAATTATAGCTGTACCATTTTGACGTTCAGCCTTATTTTAAGGGGAAATTCATTTATGTAAGAGAGAACTGATCCAGGGTTTGACCATTCGTCAGAAGATCTGGTGGTAGATATTTCTGAGGGTGTGTGGTGGAGGGGGGAGACTCCCCAGTGAGAATGCCTTATTCTAGTCCCACTCTACCCCTGTCGAGCAGTGTGACTTTGGGAAAGTTCTCATCTCTCTGATCCTCTGTTTCTTTTCTTTTTTTTTTTTCCTGATCCTCTGTTTCATTTCACCTTTTATATAATAAAATGGCAATGTCTGTGATGCCTCAGTGAGGAGCAAAGTTCACGCTGCTTCCCCCCAACCAAAGCTTGGTGAGCTGACATTGGAGTACAAAGCTTTACACTGAGATGAAGTCTAATCGAATGCAGGTGCTAGTATGTATGTGAACCATTATAAAAATGGGATCTATACCTCTTCCCCATGATGGGGCAAGTTGGTGAAATCGTCTTAATGCCCTCTGCATGTCTGCTGCTTAGCCACTGTGCAAGTAGAACTTTATATAACTGCCTCAGTTTACTCATCCATAAAATGGAGGTAGCCAAACCTAGATTATGCTTGATGGAAATCTGTGTTCATAAAAGGTCTTTGAACTATTCATAAGAAAAGTGGTCCAAACTCAATGTTATTAATTATCAGAGACAGCATTGTCCTATTCTTTAACAGCTGTGCAGACCACGACTCCAGAATGAATGTGACTTTGAGAACACAGAAAATAGTAATTATCCTTGGCATATTTGAATAAAAGAGGAGCAAAGCCCAGCCATCCTGGGTTACTATGAAGACCTGTTTTTCTCTAAACTATGGGTCCCTGGCAGGCAACAGCCTTTAGATATGTGAACAGGCTGCATGCAGTGCCGCAAGTTGGTATAGCGACTTTCCCCAGAGACAGACATGGAGGCACAGAAGGGCGAGGAAACCCACTGAAGCCTCCGAGTCCTCCCAGAAGTCAGTACATGCTGTCAACTCCTGGCTCACAGTCAGACTCCCATCCTTGAGTTCAGTGGCCATAAATAGTCAGGAGCTAAGCTATTTCCATGAGGCACTAAACCAATTCTGTTGCTTTTCTTGGCGAGATTGGGCCAATTAAGTTGATTGGAAGAGGTCACTGCTGATGGGTCTCACATTCCCCAGGCAGGACAGGCCAGCAGAGTTTAATTACATAACATTTCCCATCTCTGCAATTCCACTCCCAGATGGATCACATATTCAGGCCTCTCCTCTTCCCCTCCATTCAGGACGATTAATTGAGCAGGCAGCTTCTGCTCCGGGCTTCTCCAAACCTTTTCCTGAGCAGTTAGTCCCACTCCGACAGGAGGGAATGTAAATCCACGTGTTGGCTGAAGTGAGAGAGGGGAGTCAGGCCGACACAGAAGGTCTTTAAAACCCACCACCCTGCTTCAAGACCTCACCAGCTGCTCTTTTACTCTTTAATGAGGCAGGCAGTTTCTGGCGGTGGGTTGAACTAATGACCGTTGCTAGGGTTTTAGATTTAGTTTTATTTAAAATTGAGTTTGCTGGAGAAGGACCAAGTCTTCTACTGGAGACAAGCCTAAGCCCCATGTGGCGCTGCTGATAAGGTCTGTGGATGTACTTTGTGCGTGGACAGGCATGTGCAGAGTGAGAGGAGAGCACGGGATGTGTGTGTGTGTGTGCGGGGGGATGATGCGTGAGCACAGAGTGGCTCTGGGTGGGCAGGATGCATTTGTAGAGTTTATGCTTTGGGTGACAGGTAAATGGGGATCTGTCTCAGATTGGGCTGTCATCATAGTGCTTCTTGCAAAAGGGCCAGCTTGTGGAAAAGTTGGGAGCAGCTTCTTTCAGATAATTTTTATGTGGAGGTGGAGGATGTGTGAGCTTTTAAGTATGAGGCCATTGTGGATAGGACCTCCACTCTTGCCTGGGCAGATTTCTATTAATACCAAGGCTGGGCAAAGGAAACCTTTCAGAGGACGCACTTTAAAACCTGTGAAAGCACATGTAGATGGCCCAAGATCTTTAAAGTATTTTTTCTGTGGTTGATCATTTTCCACAGCTCAGCCTTTCACTCTACCTAAAAATACCAAGGGCTGGAGAGTGCATGCACCCCTGGGTGGTCAGAATGCATCGGCTGTGTCATGTCCTCCTCTGTGCTGTGGTCCTTATCAAGCAATCTTCACTAGGAACCACCAGAGGCTGTCTGTGCCTCTGGCATCCCCACAGGACACACCTCTGACTGTAACTGTGGTTTAGCTGGAGAAGGACAGATTTTGAAGTGAGATTGGGTGGGGTCTGTTGTGGTTGCTCACCTTTTAGCAGTATCTCAGAGAAGACATTTGTTGAGCCCCAGATCTTTTATAGATTTGGTCAGTCAGAAAGAATTGGAAAGGATTGAGGTTCTTGCTCACTCAAGGCCAGAGCTGTAGGAGTAAATGGTAGCTTACTGATCTCAAAAGATTCCAGGCCAAGGTGGTCTTAAGCAGCATAGGGCAACAGAAAGTCTTCAGCTGCATGGGGCAGCAGAAAGCCTGCCAATTGGAGGTGGGGGACCTAACTTGAGACTGAGCTCTGTCACTAATCAGCTGTTGTGAGACCCTGGATGTTCTCTCCAGGCCTTGATTTACCCATCTGTAAATGAAGGGCTTAAACTAGAATATCTCCAAGTCCCATTCCAAGCCTACCATCCTAGGATTCTACAGTAGCCCCACCATCCCACTCAATCAGTCCTAGTATGCCTTGCTTGAAGTGCATCTTGGCACACCCTAAATGAGCTCCCGTTTTTGTATCTTTGGGGAATGGCTGAGTCAAAGGCAAAAAGGCATGCAAAGAATTTGCCATAGTGTTTTGTTTTGGCCAAGCATGTTCGCAAAGTTGGCTTAGCCTGCACAGTGTATACAGAGTTGAAAGGGGTTGGGTTTGGCTTTCTGGTCGGCCTGATGCTAATTAGTCATCCAGTTTCCACATGAATGCCTTTTAGTGTCAGTGCTTCTGACTAAGTACCCACCTTTAAGATGATTGATGATGATGATGGTGATGATGATAATGATGATAGTTAATACTTGCCTACTTACTGGGTAGGATTAGAAATATTGCATGGCATCAATGCCCCAAACAATCTCATTTACAGATGAGGATACTGAGGTTACATGAGGTTAAGGAATATGCTTATACTTATACAACTAGGTGGTGTGCTGGCTTTCTGTCCTGAAGCCGGTGTCCATCCTAAGTCCATCACCTGCCAGTCAGATTCTGTTTTCTGCATTGTATGGTGTCATCCAGATGGAAGATTGTTCGATAGTCCTCTGCAAAGTCTGTCACCCCACAGGGTAACCTGCTCCACTGGAAGATTCATTTTTACTTGAAAGACAAACATTGAGGCTTTCTAGCCACCTGCTGGCAAGCGTGTGTCAGATCAGTCTTAGCTCCCATTTGCATCCCCCACTTTACTTCCCATTCTGTTGACAAGGGCATCTGCCCTTCAGAATGGGGATATTGATTTAAGCCACAATGGCCTAGGTTTGATTTAAACCCTGAAAAGATTGAAGCTGGACATCTGGTTTTGAACCACACACCTACGGGAGGTGGTCGGTCCCAGCATTGTTGAGCCCTGTGATAAGGGTTGCACAGAACCAAGTTAAAGAGAATCTGAATGGAGACCATGAGGGCTTTTCAGAATTTGGAAAGTGGCTTTCCTTGGTAGGCTAAGGAATTCCCTCCATTTATACCAGGGCCAACGTGAACATAGATATTTGTGCTGAGAGGCTGGAGGCAGGGGTTGCTGCTGCTAAGAACTGGGGCCCCCAGGCTCTGTTTGATGCAGAGCAGAGCAGCTGTAGTGCCCTCCAGCCCTGGCACATGCCTGCTGCATGCCCTTCTCTCTTGGCAGTATCAGAGGTAAGGAAGCCAGAAGGGTGCTTGGGGGTGCATGTTGCTATCTGTGAAGGCTGTGACTGAAAGTTCTTGTTCTTCTTTCTCCTTCCACTGATTTCCCCACCACCATTATGCACACTCATCTTCAAGGCAATTCATGAGAAAGATGTTTTGTTGCTAAAGGTATCGCGGTGTGCAAATAAATGCACAACACTAACCTAATGCTCATGAGGTTGAAGGTGCTCCAAAAATATGTGTTTATACTTTGTTTAGAACAACTTTTCATGTGTAACATGTTGCTTTTCTTCTTTATAAGATAACATAGCCCTTCTATGACTATTTTTTGACGATAGCCAGCTCCTTGCAATTTACTCCCCTATGCCCGCCCTGTTTCTAGGTCTAAGCCCCCAGCATTTAAAAATATCTGCCCCTCTGGTTCCAAATGATCCCTTAGGGAATATGTTTCACTTTCTCAGTCTGGGATTATTTCTATCCTGTGTCTAGCAGATCTACTCTTGATGGTTCACAGGGCACGTCCCCTGCTTCCACTGAGCTCAAGAGGAAAATGCAGCTCTGGAAATCACCTGGTTCCCAATAAGTGTGGTCCATGATGGGGAAGGAGCCCAGCTCCCCTGACACCCAGCTTGCTACCTCAAACAGCCTGCCACACTTCTCTTTGCAAAGGGCTCAAACTAGCTGTGTGGACTGCAGCAAATCACTCCTGCTTCACGGGCCTCTGTTTCTTCTTCTGGAAAAGGAGGGGCTTAGATTCACTAGAAGGTCAAATGGATCCTGCCAGTTGTGACAGCCCACATTCTGTGATCCTGCTGGTCCCTAAGCCTTGCTGTGGCCCAGGCCTGGGGCTTCCAGGTAGCCCCGCTGGTCTGGAGAACTTACAGGCACAAATGTGGAGGGGAGGAGGAGGAAGAAATTAAGTTATGTGGTGCCAGCTGACTTATTGAGCATATGGATGAGTGCGTGTTTACAACGTGCTGAAGAAGCAAGCTTGCCAGATTTGTGGCATATCTCCGATTGGAAGTTAGGAGCATAGGGAGAGATTTGTGTGAGATAAAATTGTCTGTGGGTAGCTGAATTCAGTAAGCTAAATCAGAAAGATCCCAAACTAAGAGCAAGGAGTCCAGATTCTACTGCTAACTCTACCAGAGACTGTGAATTTAGGGGAGTCCCTGAACTACACCAGGTTTCACTTTCCTTGTGTGTTAAGTGAGAGAGTGATGGGCTACTGGCTTTGGTCATCCCTAAAGTCTTTCCTGCCTCATCATTTTTACAGTGTGAATTTGGGATTAGTAGAAAAACCTAGATGGATGGCTCCATAAGAGGATATGACTTCAATGTAGAGGGAAATGTGCCTTGCAGAATGATATGAGTGACAGGAATATACATCTGTTCTTGAATTTGAGACGGCCTTGGAGGATATGTTCTGTGTGCACATTGTGTTTAGAATGCTTTCCCTTCCATCTCCACCAAGGGTATGGGCGTCATCCTTCACATCTTTGCTTCACCATTACCTTGGCTGGGAAGCCCCCCTGCCTTCCCCAGAGAGCCTGGGGCTCCTTCCCCAGCTTCCCTGTGTGATGCCACTTAGCAAGGACAGTTTTATTTGCATTTCTATCTTCTCAATAGAACATGAGCTCTGCGGAGAAAGGGGATCTCGTCTTTTCATCTTTGTGTCCCTCAGCACCTTGACCAGTGTCTGCTACAGAAATGTGTTGGGTGAATGAATGCGTAACAGGCCATAGTGAGTCCAGACTGTGCAGGGGTAAGAGTCCGGGCTCAGAGAGGTGATGCACTTGCTGAGGGTCCAGAGCCATGCTCTCTGTCCCAGGCCTGAGGTCATGAAGCTCACTGCCTGCTCTCCCGGAAAGCTGCTCTTTGTCTCTTTAGAGACCCCTCTACCCCATTGTCTTAGTCTGCTTAGCTCTTCTGCAAATTTGGGCTTTTGGTCACAGGGAAATTGGGTGTCATTGCACGTGAAATAGGGCAATTTATGTCTAGGCACTCGGAAAGCACATGTTTGAAGATTATTCAGTAAGCATCCTGTTGAAACCTGCTAAGTCTCAGGCCCTCTGCTAGATGTTGGAGAAGAGGTGAGGTGAATGCTGCAGCTCTGATTTGGAAGATCTAGGAGCTGGTGAGGAAGACCAGCTGGGTTACATCATTGCGCTCCTGGAGGGCCAGTGTGAGCATGGAAGGTCAAATGCAGGGGTCCCAACTGAAGTGAGTATTGTTTTTTAGTGTGAATGATGATGGAGGATCCTCTGGTCAACAGCAAGCTGAAGGGTCTGTGTCTAGTGTTCACTTCAGCAGGACAGTGGTGTTCTGGTCCCTGCATTCCCAATGCCAGACCAAGTCTCTGAGCATCTCAGAATCCATTGTGATGTGTGCCCTTGATTCCTCGTGGGGAGAGCTTGGGGAAGGTGCTGGGGCTTGGATGTGTAGGTGTGTGGGCTCGCAGGTATGCTTGTCAGAAGTCTCCTGCTCATGGCTGCTGTCTGCGGAGACAGGCACGTCTGCTCTCACTGCTGCCTCAGTGCACAGTGTATTGTCTCTGTGACCACTTCTGACACAGAGACAGACTGCCATCTACTGTCCACTTCTGTCGTCTGAGTCCTTCCTGCTTAGTGAGCTCCATGGGTTTTTTTTTTTTTCACATCCTGTTTTTAATTGGTTCAGATACCAGGAAAAATAGAATAGACATCAGGTCCTTATTTAGTAATTTCTTTGGAATTTAGGAGGGAGCCTTTCAAAAACAACACATCTGTTAGATGTTTTTCTTATCTGCTTAACAAAAGTGTCATTTTAAGGGGGCCTCATGTCTTTCCTGACCCTCCTGAGCTGCTGTGCTAAGTACCACGTGGAATACCACGAGGTGAAAGGCATGGCCCTACTCCCGTGAGCCTCGCACTCTAGTTGGGAATTCAGGACAGACTGGTGGAGAAATAGACGATAGGGTGCGGCAGGATGTGTCCGGTAAGTGGCACACGAGTGGCAGGGACCACAGAGGCTCTGGGAGTTTGGAGGAAGGGGGAGTCCTTGCAGGTTGGGTGGTTGGGAAAGATAAGTGTGGGCAGCTTGACTCAGGTCTGCTGTTAGCAAGCCCAGGGTTCCGTGAGAGCCTCCTGAGAGAGCCGTATGACGTCGTAGAACGGGCTCCACTGGGAGTTCCGAGACCTAGGAGGCCTGAGGTCTACCAACCCCTTCCTCCCCCCACCCCCACCCCCGTCCTGTGACCCAAGGCTGTGGGTCTTGCTGTCTGAGGGTCCTCCATTCCTGATGCTGCATTGGGTACCCCACTTACACGCAGTAGGAGGTGGCTCCTGGTTCCAGCTTGTCAAAGAGCAATAGAGCCAGAGTCCCACTAGGGTCCCATGCAGGGAGGGGCACCTCAAGGTGTGGTCCTGTCCTGACAACTGCACACACAGTGGGAGAGAGAGAGGCTTTCCCCAGAGGAATCTCAGGTGCTATACAAATACCAGGGGGTGAACGGCTTCGGGAGACGTCGGCCATGCTGCTTCTCTCTGTGCATCACCTGGCCCTTCCTTCCAAAAACTGTCTGCATAGTACTTCAGTCAAAGATGGCACCCCAACAAGAAATTGCAGTAGTATTTTAGCTGGTCATAGCTCAAGTGTAAGATTCTTTCTTGTTAGAATACATTTTACCATTGCTTTATGGAGTTTGTTTGTTTGTTTGTTTGTTTACAACTATGTGAGATTTTTTGATGGTTGTGGATGAAAATGGGAATAAAGTTTTCATCACTCATTCTCATACTTTTATCTCTCTCTCTCTCTCTCTCTCGGTATTTAAATTATCACCAAGGAAATCTTCAGTGTGTTTATTTGATGTTCTTGTCTGTGTGTCTGTGTGTGTGTGTCTGTGTGTAGGGAGAGGGGAGGAGGGGGAGGGAGGGAGAGAGAGAGAGGTTGGGAGAACAAGAGAGAAAGATATTTTAGATTGTGGTCTATTAGCAAGTCTAGGAAATCAAGTTGAACTTGGTTTGGGTTACTGGTGGAGAGACCTCAGCTTGTCACTCTAATTCCCTTGTACTTTTGGCTCTTTACGCATCAGCACTATGTCTTTCCAGTCCCGCATTCACTGTTTACATCTCCTTGTAGGGTTGCTGTATAAAATTACTGTCTGTCTGCCACAAGTCTCCTGAATTCTTTAAGGGACCACTTGACAGAGGCACAGTCAAGGAGAGAGCCATTAGGGAAGGCCCAATTTTAGACAAAGAGAGAAAAGAAAATGTTAGGGGGTTGGAGAAGGATTCCAGTGGGTTTTTTTAACGTGCTTTCCTGTGGCATAATGATATCTGTGACTCTTGTTCAAAGAGATGCAGTGAGCAAGGGCTGGGATAGAGACAGAAAGGGAGGTTCTTCCAAGAAAACCAGCATGGAGGGAGAACACCAGTTCTGAGCAATGTCCACGAAGCCACACACCCTTAGGAAATACTTGGGAGGTTTGCTGAGGGCCTGTCAGGTGATTTGCGAAAATAGGAAGCGATGGGGAGAAGAATGCTCCAGGTGGGGAAACAGGTGGAAAGAGGCCGTGAGGTGAGAAAAACAGATGCCAACAGACCTGAAAGAAGTCCAGGTGGGTGGTGCACAGGGGCCATTGTGCGGTGAGGGGGGTAGTAGACAGGAGCAAACAGGGGCTTACTCTTTACCCCCTGAGTGATGGGGCACCATTGGAGACTTAGAATTGGCACAGGGGAGGGCACAATCAGGCTTATGTTTTAAAAATGACCGCCCTGGCTGCAGTGTGGAAGGTGGCTCTTAATAGTTTATCAATGAAAGAATGACTGGTGGTTGGATTGATGGGAAATGAATGACTGAGTGAACAAATGAATAAAATGTAGAAGGGGAGTATCAAGCCTGATTTTACCTCTGGTTCCTCTGACCAGTGCTGGCTCCCAGGGCGATTAAACCAGCCTGGGAGGGTGGAGGGAGGTCGACACGTGAATTATTAGCTCTAGATATGCGGAAACGGGGACTAGAATAGTAGCTCTTAGTGCTGAGAATTTAGGGTGGCTGGTAGTGGGGGGCTCTCCCAACCGTTTTCCTTCTCCTATGCATTTCCATCCTAATTGGATTTAATTCAGGATCAAAAAAGAAGAGAACTCATGGAGTTGCCCCCCAGAAAACCTGAAACTGTGACAGTGACCTGCATCAGAGGGGCTGCTTGCACTGCAGACCTTTTCATAGGCTCAAAATGGGATGTGGACGGATGTTAAGGCTTCTGGGACACCTGAGGGGGACCCCGATTCCTGGACATCAGAGGCACCTGTAGATGATTCCTGTGTGTGTGTGTGTGTGTGTGTGTGTGTGTGTGGTGTATGTGTGTGTACACATGCACACACACACATGCACACATGTGAGTTTGAAAAAATCTCCAAAAAATTGCCAAATCCTACAGAATTTCTTTTGACAGAAGTGGGTCTATATAGACAGTTACTTGCAAGGTTGCATTGCTTAGCATACACAAGGAGAGTGTGTGTGACAGTGACCCAGACAGACACCTGACATGCCATCCAACAACTTGGGATGTGGTAACATAAGAACTACTCTTGGTAAAGCCAAAGGGAGCCAAAGAGAACCTCTAGGGCCATCGCAAAGGGGCTTGCTCAGCAGTGACTCTCCCATGTTCTGACTGTTCCAATCTCACCTTTCGCTTTCAGATATTTTAACGTAGGCCTGGGACACAAGAATATAAAAATGTTAAAGCTCATCATGTGATTCCAACGTGCAAACACTAGCTTACGAGTATGACTGTTGTGCCCTATCCCTGCCCTCTGCAGCTTTGCTGTGACATCTGCCCCATTCTCACCCTGGGTGTGCTTGTGAGGACACCCCACTTAGTTAAGGGTGTTTGGCTCATTTGAGCTGAGGTCTCCTAGTCCCTACCCATCTAGGATTTGCCTCCTCTAGGAGGACAGATCACAGGTGCTCAGCAGATTCTGATTGCTGACCCTCATCTACTAGAGGGGTATTGAGGGTGAAGGGTAGGGAGAGGGACATAGGACAGTATTCTGAGGCATTAAGGCTGTGCAGGTACTTTTATATATGTCATCTCAGTGGTTCCCGCAGAGGCGGGTGTTATACCAGGCTGGAGGGCACGGTTTCCACAATGCATTCAGGATGTAAGATGCTTGTGGTCTCTGAGTGATCAGTTTTCCTGCGCTGGTTCTCCCTGGGAACATGCATTCCAGTCAGAGCCACTCCTTTAGGTTTAGCTATGGACCAGGGCTGCTGCTGTCTGGCACCGGTGGCTCAGCGGGAGAGTGAGCACCTCCCTTCCCTCTCAGTTCTGTGGAATCCAACCCAAGCACCAGCCTTGGGAGGGTGCTTCCAAGAGGCCCAGCCTGAGGCTGTGCTTTAACCAAAGGACCTCCAGGTTGAGAAAGCAGTCGTTCTCCTCCTCTCTATTTTCCTGCTAGAAATCAGGGCTTGCAGGAGGGCTGGGGAGTGGAAGGTCAAAGAAGGAAGCTAAACGTCAAGGTCTGAAAACATGAGTAAGGTCTGAAAACGTTATGTTTCCAACCACATATTCCTGGATTGTAAAGTGGACCATGTGGAATCATAGCAATCCCTGGGTTTCTCATTTACAAAACGATATTACTGTGTATGCTGTCAGGCAGGCTGGGGCCGGATGTCTCACATCCATTGCTAAGTGCGTGCTTCTGTAAGCAGTTGGGATTCTCCAGACTGCTGAGTGGCCGAAGTGTAGTGTGGGAACTAGAAGGGTGGAGTGAGCCACACTGACCAGATGTGAGGACATGGTCTGCAGCAGTGGGCATTGAGATGGGGACAGGCCTCATTCTGCACCAGGAACTTCTAGAGGATTGCACATCACAGACAGAGACCAGCCTTGCAAAGAGCAGTGGGAGCAAAAAACCACAGGGCTCTCGCTGCTCTGTCTGTATAGCACGTGGATGGAACTGAAGTCGTTCTTGGCCAGATGTATCTGCCACTTCCATCTCCCCCTTCCCCGATTCCCCCTTCCTCACACCAAGTACAGTCGCGGCTTTTTTTTTTTTTTTAATCAAGAGACAGTAACGTTTTAAGGAGGCAGGTAGAGAGATGAGCTAAAGAATTTACATCTGGACTCTAGGCATTTTTTTTGTCTAATGGAGAACTTGTTCATAAGGGACCATATAGAAAGTCGCCTATAGTATTGAAGAAAATATTCTTCAATATTGAAGATACATTGACTGTAAGAGGAGTTAAGAGCGGTCCTCCAATAACCCCCCCTACAGGATTATGCACAGAAGTTGAAGGAGAAAGTGCTCCTCGGGCTATTTCTGCCTTAGAGCTAATGGTGAAGGAATGTAAACTTAATTAGCGTGAAAGAAACTGGGAACTAACATTTAAGCAAGAGGACCCACGTTGTATTTCTATTGCTGTCTATCGCTAAGAGTCACAACCTCTGGGAGCCTTCGTTCCTCTTTTGTAAACTGGGATAATAACCCCACCTCCTCACCATCATTCAGGGGGAGTTTCAGATGAGATCATGCATGGGGAAGTGTTTTACAAGCTGTAAATTATTTTACAAATACATGTTCTGCTTTAAACTGGTATAAACAGTTTGGTTCAAACAATACTAATAGCTAGCACATTGTTCTGTTTGGAAGGTGGCTGTCTTCCGAGTCAGGCTGGGAACACGTTCCTGAACAAGACACTGCAGCACCCCACTGCTCTGGCCACACTGAGAGGTTGGGAGGTGGCCGCCGTCAGGTGGCACCATAAGAAATATTATAGCTGTGGCTTGGAAGAATTAAAGTATTCCTTTCTGATGATGTCATCTGGGGTATAAGCTCAGGGTAGTGGCATTTGTGAGGGGCGGCTTGTGGGACAGAGGGTTGAGAGTGGACGTGCCTGGGGCAGTCAAAATGTTGTCCAGGAAAGTTGAGTGTATTTCAGTATGTGTCACCCACCCCTTCTGCAAGGCTGGTCACCGAGTTTGTCTCCAGCTCCTTAGTCTTGGTATATGCTCTGCACAGTTATATGTTTGTATCTGCAAAACAGACTTTCCCTTCCATCACCATCGTGGGTCTAGTTGCAGATCTCATGGATGACTTCCCTACCGCAGTGGCCCCCGCCTTCTTGGTTTATTTTCTTATCATTCTGATATTCCCTTTGAAACATCCCTATTCGCATTTTGTGAATGCAGTGCCGTATAGCTTTGAGATCATGAAATATTCAGAGTCCTTTTCCATTTGCTGTTTTAACTGCTTCCTTGTGTTTGAGTTTTTCTGGTAGTGGTAGAATTTGACGTGTCTTTTCATTGTGTTGGCTTTCCTCATACGGGTAGTTGGTTATTCTTATTGCCGTGTTATCTTCTATGGCAGATTCTCCTAGATTTCTGGCATGTGGCTTCTGTGCTTGGCTTCAGCTTCTTAAATTGTCTGTGGTTTCTTGAATGTTTACTTTCTTTTGAGGATTCCTTACAGTTTCTGGCCTCTGCAAGTCTCCCATCTTGCTTTCAAACCTAGGCACTACTTATAAATCTATGTTTAATGTATTTCTGTTACATATGTGGATTTGATACAGGAGGAGGATGATTGCAGGGGTACTCAGTCTGCCATCTTGAAATGGGAATCCCTTCAAAGTTCTTAAGAATGCTTTGGTCAAGTGAAACGTTTAAGCAGATGGCTACAGTGGAGATAATGGTGATAAAAGCTAGGTTACTTAGCACGGTGCCTGCCTCTTAGCAGGAGCTTGTTTTTGATAGATAAAATTGTGTTTGTTATCTGAATATTATTGTGATGAAAAAGAGAGTATGGATCTCATTTGAAATCCCATCTCCACCTCCTCTTGGCCACGAGACTGTCACAGTATCTCAAAGATACAGTTTCCTGAAGTGTAAAAGGATGACATTATAGTGTTAGGACTAAATAAGATGTAGTGTGTATCTCTCTGTGTCTGGAACATGTCAAGATTCAATAAATGTTAGCCATTGCTATCGTGATATTATTATTTTGCACATAATACAGTGCCATAGTAGGGCATCCAAGGGCAGGAAGTGCAACCAGGCTTCATGAGAGACTTACGAAGACCATTCTGTGTGTCGGATCATTGGCTCTGCTCTCCGTGCGTTGGTGTCTCACTCGCCCTCTCTCTCATCCTAGACCTACCATAAGCTGACTGTCCCAGGGCCCTAGTTCCCAGTTCTGTAGAGAGAGATTCTGATTGGCCCAGCTTGAGTCAGAGCTTGGCACCAGTTCATTAGCTGTGGACCAGAGAGCAGGGTCGTGTCGTGTGGGACACAAATAACTTCAGAGGCCCAAACTTTCCACGAAGGTGCACTGTTCTCAGAGTGCAGGCCTGTGGACTGAGGACTTCCCCCCAGTTACCCACTCACATCACTACATCACGTCAGAACTGAAAAGCTATGGGAACACGTGAGCATTCCCAGGTGAGTTTAGATAGGGGCCGTGTGAAGGGGGCCAGTCTCTCCTGAGCTAAATTGTGGGGCAGAGCCTCTCCCACCAGGGAGGAGAGCAGAAGTCAACAAAATGCAGACTAATATGGGTGACAAATAAGTAGACCACGTGGCACCCCCAGTTAGGAAAGGACAGGTTGGTTGATGTGTCCCCCTGCAAGACTCTTGTTCTCACGTTTAGGACCATGCCTGGTCTTTATCTTTGGGTAACGATTCAATCAGACAGACATGAATAGATTCTGCCTGTAGTGTAGGGAGGCTTGGCGAGGTCTGTAGGGCGGCCCCTCCTACCTCCCTCACACATGCTGGTGGCCCTTGGAGCCGAACACGCCTTCCGGCTGGCAGTCAGTCTTTTTATCAGCTCCATTTCCCAAGTACAAATCTTAGGCTTTTCTCTACAAAGCTCTCCCTGGGCTCTGCCTCTTCACTTCAAAAGTGCCAATTCTCAGTGTACCTATGCAGATCCCGATTTGTGTGGGCTTTTTCCTCTTAATTCCCTGCATTTATCGAGCTGAACACAACAGTCAGCAAGGAAGGCCTTGGACATAGCCAGAATGGCAGAGATTCAGATCCTTAAATCCTGGGCAATGAGATAACCAGGACGAGGGATTTTAATGGGATATTTTTTTAAACCATTTGTTCAGGATTTGTTCACTTATTTCTTTGCACGTGTGATCATGACACCGGGGGTCACACTGTGCTAGGTCCTTTATGTGTACATTCCCAGTCCCCATAGCAACTCAGCAAGACAGACTAACTTCCCCTACATGACAAATGTGGAAACTGAGGCTCAGAGGAGTTAAGCAGCTTGCCCAGCAGAGCCTGGGTCACAGGCTAGATCTCCCACTTGCTGCCCATAGACGCTCATCTCTTCTGTCCAGCTTCCATTCCTCCCTGCTTTCAATAAAGCTACATACCTTTCTGTAAGAAATATACAATGCAGTTACTGAAGTTCTTATTTGGAAACTTTTATCGAATTGTTAGATTAATTTTTAGGTTAACCTCAAAAAGTTTAAGCCATCACCTTGCTTTTCATTCTTCTCTTTGTTGCCTACATTAGCCGGGATTTTGGTTGATGAACAATTTTGTTGCTTATGGAAGAAAAGAGGGAATACACCCAACACCACCTAACGCTTGCACATTTGGAGAAACAAGGCGTGGTGGAAGACTCCATCACATGCCAAGTACAGTCACGCTCCTCGAACATGACTTGCTCATCCCTCTGTGACACATCTGCCTGCCTCACATTTTATGCTTGAGTGTCCTGACTCCATGGGGTTTCATGCCGTCGTACTTTTATTCATGTTGTTCCCAAAGCTCAGGACCTCTTTTCTGACTTCGTTTACCTGGCTATTACAGGTGCTCATATAGGAAACCTTCCCTGAAGCCCCAAACGTCCCTGGTTCACCATAACTGCATTACATATGATGAGAAGCCAGGGTTACCCCAGGCTTCCCTCCAAATGTCTTGGGAAGCCATAGTTCCCTCCTCTTCAAGTGTGATGGAAAGCCACTGGAGGGTTCGGAGCAGGGAATAATGTCAGCTGCTTGACATTTTTTCAAAGGTCGCTCTGCCTGTTTGGAGGCGGGGTGGGCACAGGCTGTGGAGGCAGTGAGACAAATCAGGTGCCAATACAGAGGGCAGGGGGAGTGGTACCTGGACTCACGTGGTCACAAGGGACACGTGAAGAAGCCAGAAGGTTTGGGATCTGTTTTGGAAGTAAGGCTGGAAGGACTTGCTGATGGAGAAGCGGTAGAGTGTGAGAGAAAGAAAGCTGTGATGAAGAAGGAGCAATCACAGGCCCAGAAGGAAGAGACACCTTTGTTCTTGTGAGGTCCCTAAGCCCCACCCCCAAGAGAGCTTACTTTCCATGCCTGACCACAGTGTGTGTCATTACCAGGAACACAGAAAGAAAGAAAGAGAATGTTCAGTATGCTTCATTTAGCTATTCTGAAAAACTGAACTCTGCACGCTGACCTAATGGGCATAAATTCTGGTTCTAAAAAAGCTGTTCATTCAGCAACTAGCTCCTGAGTGCCTGATATGGTAAGGTATTGTGCCTGTGCTGGTGGGGAGTACAAAATGCGTGGTTCCTCACCTCTGAGAACTTGGACTAGATCTAAGGCAATAAGACATCCCAACTAAATAAAACTTGAGATAGAAATGACAGGGCCATGGGAATGTTACATGCAGAGGGCAGTGAAGTCCCAAAGACTTCTGGTGGGTGATTGAGGCGACCCTTGGGGGAGGCAAGAGAATTTTAGTGAGTAGATCGGCATAGCACAGACCGAGGCACAGAGGTAGGAAAAGGCATGGACTGCTTCGGGCTTGGACAGACTTTTCTGCATTGCTCCTAAGATCACTTGAGAAACTATGTATTTGACTTGTTTTTAAAAATGTATTATCTGTTTCTCTCTAGTGTTAGTAAATTTCATGGGGGCAGGACTTTTTTTGTATTCCTGCTGCACTTTTGTACCTCCAGGACCTAGAATACTAGTACAAGGCATATGGTAGTCTCTCAGTAAATATTTGTGGAATGACCATACAACATGCCCAAGGTCAAATGCCTAGGGGGTGCTGGCACCAAGCTTGGAATCACTGTTATTTTGATTCCGGAGTTGGTGTTCTGGACCCCTACCTCACACCACCTTCTTGTTTATTTGTAAATAATCTCCCATCTGCCACTCGACCCTTCTTTTCATGCTCTACTGTAATTGAATAAATAGCACAACTGTCATTTACTAAATGCAATGACAGGAGCCCTCCAGGTGGTATCCTCGTCCCAATCTGCCCCTGCACACGACCCTTTGTTGATTCTCCATTAAATCAGCAGGTATAGTTCACATATATATGGTTCTTTGATCTCATCAGAAACACAAAACATTTGTCTCTTTAATTCAAGAATTTTGGCTTTTCCTCGATTAACGTTAGGGCCAAAGAAGTATCATAGAGCGGACAGGAACTGCTTAAAGATCTTTTACCTGTTCAGTGGAAAGTGGAGGAGACCGACAGCTAAAGATGACAGCTAATGCTTTGAGGCTCCTTCCACAAGTGGTTGTAACATCCAACGTTGTTTTCTGATTATGAAATCAATACTGTTCTAATGCATGTTCATTTTAGAGAATTAGGAAAATATTAGAAAAACTAAAGAGGAAGACAATTACCAGGAATTCCATCAACATTTTAGTATATAGCCCTGGAAGTGCTTTTTCTGCGTGTGTGTGTGTGCATGTACATGCATGTTTCTGTGTCGCTGTGTGTTTCCTTTTTTATAAGGGAGCTCATTATACTTTGTAAACAATTTCTAATTGGCGTTTTCCTCTTAATATTGCATTGCATGTATTTTCCCATGTCTTTAAGTGTTTGTGTGTGAGAGGATACAGTGTATTCATTCCATCTGCATACTTTAACCGTTTCGTTACTGTGGCACATTTTCACTGTGGCCACTGTTTTTCTACTGCAGATAACCATCCTTTCATACGCATTTTTATACACATATCTGGTTATTTTCTTAGAATAGATTTATAGACATTACTTGTCTGGGCTTAAAGGTGTTAACATTTTGAAGAAAGGCAGTGATTTTTGAGAGGTTTATCAGCTATGAGTGGGGAATCTGAGTTGACAGTTATCACAGGACACCAGAAGGGCTCATTGGCCAGCTCCAGGGTCCCTACATTCCTGACACCCTCCAGCATGCAGGCCCAGTGAAGAACACTGTGGATTATGAGAAAGACTGTCACCTCACCTTTGTTCCATTAGCTTGATACTCCAGGCCTATGTGATTCCTTGATCTAATTTTTGGATTGCTCTGTTCCTGTCTTCTCTCCCCACCCCACCTCCAGCCTATCAGCTTGTGCACATTTCATAGTGCAGTGGAAAAGAACTTGGGTCCCAGAGCCAGGCCAGCTTGGCTTTGACTCCAGCTGCATCATTACTAATGGGGTGACCTTGACTAAGTTACTTTACACGTTTATCATCCTCAATTTCTTCATCAGTAAAATGGGGACAATAATCTAACTACCTCATTGGATTGTGCAAGGACTAAAAGGTTGAATTAATATGGAATGCTTAAAACACTGCACGGCCCATAGGAAGCATTTAATAAATGGCAGTTTATTAAATGAATTTTAAGATAGACAAATAAATAAGAGATTATTATTATTAATATCTATATTTATATTGTTTTGACCTCTGAAGTCTTTTGCAAGTGTGTTAGCATTACAGTGTGTATGAGACTTGCTGACAAGACTTTTCCTCGAGTCCTCAATACCAGCTCTCTCCTCCCTTTTAGTATTTTCCTATCCTTCTCTCTCTCCTTCCCTAAGACACTCAGTATTTTGCAGTGTGGGCTTTTCTCTGGCTTCCCGATCTGCCCACATGTGCACACTTCTCTTTCCTATTCCTCTTGGACTCTCCCTCCTTATCAGTTTATTTGTTTCATTTAGGAAGAATTGGAGCCTGGCTGGCAGCTTTTCTACTTGGCTTTATTAGTGCTGCATTGTAAAGCATTCTCTCTGTGACTTAAATCCCTGTCATCCGTATCGCACTGTATTTGTTCTCCCAACAGATGTATTGGGTAGTTGCAGGGTTTTCTCCTCCCGTTTGCCTAGCCTCCTGCTACTGCAGGCTCCCCACTTGTTTAGGGGCTTTTCTCCAGCTGACTACAGACCAGGGACATCTGATCTCCTTAAAGATCTCCTCTGCCCAGCAACACCAACGCGAGGAGTGGCACGGCCACCAAGACTTTCTGGAGTGGCTGCTTAGGGGGCGGGGGGAGGATGAGGTTGGGAACCGTGCAGGGTACAGGGTGAGTTTCTTAGGCAGGTTCCAGGAGCTTTCTTGATGCTCAATGTGCGTGATTCAGCTTGTACTCTGTGGCGTGTTAACAAAGCCTCAACCTTGTCTTGTCCGTTGTGCACAACAGAGTGAGGCTCTGTGGGACGGCAGGTAACGTAGGAAGACTTCAAGAGTGGGGAAGGGTATGGGTTTCCTCGGGCTGCTGTAACACAGAATCACAGCCTGGGTGACTTAGAAAAACAGGATTCATTACCTTACCATTCAGGAGGCCAAAAGTCCTAAATCGAGGTGTGGGCAGGGCCGGCTGTAAATGAAGGTGCGAGAGAAGGAACTGTCCCATACCTTTCTCCTAGCTTCTGGTAGTTGGAGGTGTTCCTTGGCTTGTAGATGCATCCCTCCAACACTCCATCTTCATACGGTATTTTCCCTGTGTGGTTTCACATTGTTTTTCTTCTGTGCAGGTCTGACTGTGTCCAAATTTCCTCATTTTATAAGGACAGCAGTCAGATTGGATCAGGGCCCACCCTAATGACCTCCTTTTAACTTGATTACCTCTATAAAGACCCTATTTCCAAATAAGGTCACATTCTGAGGGTTAGGACTTCAGCATATCTTTTTGGGGCACCCAATTCAACCCGTAACAGGATGGAAAGACCCTGAGGATTCGTAACTCCTCCACATACCTACCATGTGCAGGTCGGGCTTTGTACAAATATGCAGTCAGTTCTTTTCAGGATTAAGATGAATAGGGGAAAGACCTTTGAGTGGGGTCTCAGTCTCAGCAGTAGTGATAGCCAAGGAGGAAGGTATCTTGCCATCCTTGTCTGAATCCAACCATTTTTATTTTCAATATGACTCCTGCCTTTTTCTTTCATCAATGTGGGAGTTTCTGAGAGCTGAGTAGAGAAAGCCACACGGTGGGAGGCCACCTGGCAGGGGACAGAGGGAGGTGATGGAGGTCTGGGAAATGGAGGGTGGAGGTAAGTGTGGAAGAGGTGGGGAGACCAATCTGAGTGGAGCACCAGATTGGTGGGAGGCTGCAGAAGGCTGCTTGGCAGCCGTGTGTGCTTGTCCCAACCCTGCCACTAGGCTGTGTGGCTTTGTCCTAGGCGTTTAACGCCTCTGTACCTCCATTCCAATCAGGCATGAGATTGGAAGGTGGATGGTTGCTGCCTAATATCCTCTTCCTGGCCAGAACAGAGTTCTTAAAGCCTAATTTTAGAGCAGTGGGAGCCGTTGGCCCTGGCCCCCTGAGAAGAGCACAGCCCCTCTTCTTGTGGAAGCATCTTCCCAGCAGGGCTGCTCTGTCCAAGGGTCACCCAGCATTAGGGTTTCCGGGTGGGAATTCCTGCCCGTTCTCAGGAATTTCACTTTCCCATTCCCAAATCCCGAGATATAAACTGTTTTCTGTTCTTCATGATGAATCGTTTCCACAAAGTGACGACCGATACTACCAACAACCTGGGTTCAAGGAGCCGATGTTCCCAATTTCCCAACCAACTTTTCTCAGGATTTGGGAATGGGAAAGCGAAAAATTTTCATGAGAATGGGGGGGTGGGGTGGGTTCCTGCCTGGAAAGCCTACCCAGCATTCATCTGCTGCCCGGCTTGTGCCTCTTTATGCTGCTCCCACTTCTCCCAATGCTGACCCTTGTTTCTCTCCGCCTGTGAGCTTGCTGCTCCTTTTCATGATCCCCATTACTCTTTGACTACGCACATGTGTCTCTGATCGTTGTCAACTCTGGAAGGCTCTGCCAAGCTTCTTGAACACAGCCCATGACTGCCTGGGCTCTACACTAAGGTGGCTGGGAGGCGAGAGCAAGGATGCCTGCATGCCAGGGTGGGGGACAGAAACACCGCCACACATTTCCGAAGCCTCCAGCTTTGACTCCAGAAGTGCTGCTCTAACAGATTCAATACATATTTGGGCTGTTAACCTAAAAATATAAAGGCCTTTCGAAGTGAGAGGCAACACGCGTTTGTTTGAGATCAATAAGAGCAGCTATTTGGGCCACACTGATTCAGTCAGAAGCCCAAATAGTGTTCTGATTACGAGACAAAGGCAGTGGAGTTTATGAGAAGGGGAAGGGGCACAATTGCATCAGTAGAAGGAAGGCATTTCTATTGGTGCAGGTAATGTAACTCAGTGATGTTAATGCTAAACCATGTTTTTAACTTTCAGTCCAGTAGTTATAATAACTACTTTCTTGTTCTCTTTGCAAGTCGTTATTTGGGACACAAGGCTGCTTAGGCCCAGTCCAAAGGTGATTTTGCCTTATTTTTAACATTCCAAGATTTGAGGTATAAGATGTATAAGGCAGTTCCCCTGGCGTGGCTCCGTTTCTGTTGCTGTTCACAAGGCCTTGATCGCCTGTTCACCTCTCCTCAATAACACACACACACACACACACACACCCTGTATTCAAAGGAGCCCATGCCCTGCTCAGACCATTCAATTTAGCCTTCCTGCACCCTGTTTGTAGGGATAATGGGGAAGGGGAAGGGAGGTGTGGCTCAGAGAAGCGAATGCCTTCCTCAAGGGCACTCAGCCGCTAAACGGAGAACACGCTGCCAACTCAAAGGCACTGGCATGCAGAATCTGGCTCTGCCCATCTGTTACTGACGCCCCCTTTATGATGGACGGAGACAAGGAAGAATAACCAGGGAGAAGGGTCAGGAATGAAGGTCAGTAGTTAGCATCAAATCGTTCAGAGTCTCAGAAAACAGTCCCAACTCTGACTCTCCCCAGACTGGATCAGCTTCAGTGCTATGTGAGCTGGCAGAGAAGAAGGAGGGGTGTGATTTCACTGCAGGGCAAGCAAGCTGTTTGCTTATGGATGGCTTCTTCCTTCAAGTGTCCTAGGAATTCCCTAGTCAGTGGGTGGGCTATAGGTCTTCAAGGGGCATTGAGTTTTTCTTAACAGGAATACTGCAGTCAGTTTGCATTGGTGCAGGATGCACTACACGCATCAAATAACTCCTTTCCAGTCACCATGACAACCAGGAATACCTCCTCACATTTCCAAATGCCCTTTAGTAGGCCCACTACCAGCCCTTTTTGGGAATCACTTAGCCTAATATTGACTAAATGAGTGAAAAACCAATGAATGATAAACTACCTTTATGATTTTGCAATATACTGCAGCTCTCTTTTCTCGCTCCAGAAATGGGCTGAACACTGGGGGCTTTGGCCTCGTCAACTCCAGGTGGAGCCTTGCCAACGTTATTTAATCCATTCCCCTGCTGCGGGCTGCCTGCATCTAACTACCTCAGGCAGGGCTGACGCTCGCTCTTCAGAAAGCTCTGTGGGTCAAGGTGGTCCTCATTCTGTTTCTGTCAGGCTGTGAGCTCTGGGAGCCCACCTCCACCTGCACCCCTCCTCCACGGCGTGTGACTCGGTCATAGCTCTGGCGTTCATCTGCTGACTGTCCCACTGTAGCAGGGGAGGTTTGTGTAAGATTCTCCCTTAGCAGCTCAGTGCAGATGGGATGACGAGGACCAGATTCAGTTTCTGAGCTCTGATATTTGCCAAGATTTTTACCAGGCTTCCTGGAATAGACAGGGATACCGCACGAGCTCCCTTAGGTCAAGTGATTTGGGCCCAAGTTCACCAGAGTCTCTGAATGACTGCTCTGTTAGTAGGCAAGTGTGTGGAGCGTCCCGCAGCTGCTCTTCCAGGAGAGACGGGGGTGGGAGGAGCTGCCTTCCTGTCTCTACCACCCAGCCACTGGGTCGCAGGGCCTGGGCAGTTTCTGCCTGGTTTTGCTCACCTGCAAAATGGAGAAAATGATCATCTTGCTACTTTTGCTACAAAGGTATGAAATGAGAGCAAAGGGGAAATATTTATGAAGTGCTTTGAATTCCAGAGAGAACAGGAACTGTGAAAATTCATGGCATGTTAGGATTTGAGGAATGCAGGGTCAGAAGTTAGAAATGAATCTAATCCAGTCACGAGTGTCATTGCCGGGAAGTTCCGGGGCTTCCTGAACTAGAGGCCACACTGTCCCTCTTGCCACTCTGGGATGCCTGCCTTCATTCCAGCTCTTTCCATGATTCTCTCCTCCTCTTCATGACCAAACTTCTTTAGTAGAAACTCCATTTCTGCAATTTCTGTCCGATACTCAAACCCACTGCATTCTGGCTTCCACCATCGACAAGCCACAGAGTCTTCTACGGCCCATGGCCCAGTGAAGAGACGCAGCCTCTTCAACTTGCCTTGTGAGCACACGTTTCCATGTCGTCTTCTTTCTTAAAATCCTCTCTTCCTTTGATCTGCCACACTGTCCTGCTTTTGGCCCTACATTTGTGGCAGTGTCTTCCCACTTTTCTTAGCTGACATTTTCTCCTCCCTCTGACCCAGGCTCTTGTCTCTCCACACACTCTCCATAGCTAGTTTCAAGCCTTCCAGTGGTCTCCTATATCTTGTGTGAGACTGACTCCCAAAGATACAGGTACATTCTTTTAAGCCACAATCTATATGTCTAGCTGCCCAACAGATATTCCACCCAAATGTCTTATGGGTCCCTAAAACTCAGTGTGTCCCAAACTGAACAGGGGCTCCCTCTGGGCCCCAAACCTGTTCTACCTACAGCGAATATTCTCCATTGTTGCCCAGCTTAGGAAGTGGAACCACCTGCTACTGCATTTGGTCCAGTGAGAAACCTGGGACTCATCCTCAGCACGTCCTACTCATTTGTTCCCCACAACCAGGCAACCTCCAATTCCTCATAATCCCAACCTCTAAATACCTCTTGAGTTTGTCCAGATCTCCTCCTCCCCACTGCCACGACCCTAATGAAGCCGTCTTCTCTCTTGCCATTCTCCACACTTTGCAAAGCTAATTGGGTCATTAGTCTACTTGAAATTGTGTAATGGTTTCCTCTCTCCTCCCATCTCCTTTCTTCAGCCATACTGGATTTTGTTGTGTCCCAGAAGGCACAATGCATCTTCTTGCCTTTGAACCTCAGTGCTTAGGTTCTACTACCTGGAGCCATGTCTCTCTGTCCCACCCCACTCCTCATTCCTGTGGCCTGATGCCATCTTTCAGGTCAGCTCGAGCATCACTTCTGTGGGAGGTCGTCCCTAGCCTGCTGTCTTATGCTGGGGCCCCTTGCCACATGCTTCCGTAGAACCCTGCACTTTCCCTCACAGCCAGCTTCTCTTATTCTAACTATTGGTGCACCTTCTTTCTCACTAGACCATAGACTTCTCGAGGGCAGGAACTCTTCCTGCTTGTTCATAGCATCGTTTCCAACTACACCTAACACTGTGCCTGGCTTATGATGAAGAGTCAATAAATAGCTGTTGAATGAATGGATGAGTGAACAAAAGGTGTTTGCCTAGCAGAAGCTTGGAATCGCATCAAAGCTCAGGGCTGGAATTAAGGCAAAAACTTCCTCAGGGTGTCATTATGAATTCCCAGAAGACGTGACTAAACCTCCTTCACTTTGGCAGACATTTCTTCCATGCCACACAGCCAGGTAAAAAGTTGAATGAGGCTTAATCCCTTCCCACAAGGAGCTTATTCTTTCTTTGAAAGTCTCTGAAAACAAGCTCTGAAATGATTTTGGCAGGTAGATGAACTGGTCCTTCCTTCTCCGTGGCCAGTGATGTAGTAAGGGTGTGTGCATACACACCCCCATGTGTGCACACACACACACACACACACTCAAATGTGCTCACACATATGGACATGCCCAAAGCCTTCTTCTCTTTTACAAGATGCTAACTCATATTTCAGTCTGGGCTCTTGGCATGCCGTGGAAAATCCCACTAGTCTTAGGTCTGGGGAAGCAGGTTGGACTGTCATAGTGAAGTTTGTAGTTTGATCTTTGCTGATTTCCTTTATGTCCCCATTGCTTACTTGCTAAGAATTTCTTCTGCACTCTCCTTCCTCCCAAACTTAACACCTGACGAGGCCCTCCCCACCCCCAAACCAGCTTTCCCCTTTCTGTGCTTGGAGTTCATCTTCTCTTCCTCTTCTGGACTCTCAGATGGAATGAAGTCAGACGATGGAGACTGACCACACCTTTCCTCCTTGACCCCGAAAAAGTTTCTTGGAAGCTACCCAGAGGCAGCCAGTTCTGGAGAAGAGGCCTTGGGCAGCCCAAGGCCCAGTGTTTGCCCCCACGTCCCTCAGTTAAGGACATGCCTGTGCTTCCCTCTCAAAGATGTTGCTGTTATTCCCCTGCTAGGGCGACACACAGCACTGGTCCTGCCCTTCTCACCCCAGCAAGGGGGCTATTTCCTGGAGGTCTTATAAGTGATTCCATCCTCTTTGGTGCTGTTTTCATTTTTAATTATCTTCAGGAAGGAACATACATGCTGGACTTCTGCCTGGCTGTGAAATTTCATTTCCATTGCTTTACACCTGTGGTTGTAACATGAGAAAAAAGACCCGAGCTCAGTTGATGTTCCAGACGTAGGTTATCAAGGTACTTTGGCTGTCGCTTCCCAGAAGGGGCTGTGTTCCAAGAGCAGATTTCATCAGCAGGGCCTTCGAGGGGCTGCATTTCTTCTGCTGCCTTCTCTTTGGGGGTCTCTGGCCTCTAATTCTTTCTTCTCAGCCCCATCAGCTCAGTCTGGGTACTTGGTTCACATCTTCGAGTCTGACGTTGAAACGATACTTGATTAGCCCTTCCAGATGCTCGTTCCAATCGTAATTCGTCCTAAGGGGCCATCTTATCCTCTTGCTTTTTCCTTTTTCCTGATCCCACCTGTCAGCTCCCCCGTGGGACCTCACAGAAGCAGAGCTGGTCTCCGTTTAGTTCTTCTGTTACCACCATGCCAATCATCTGAGGGATTTCTTTATCATCCTATGTTCCTTTCTGTACCCGTACTTGCAATATAATGGATGTACACTTCGTGAGCATTGCCTCCCACGACCTGGGACACCTTCCCAGGGACAACAAAAGAGGGCTAGGTCAATACCAGCACCCACACCAGATTGAATGTCATTCTCTCTTTTCTATAATAAAACTGGATCGGAACCAGCAGCCCTGTAGGAGTACATTTCTTTGCCTCAAAACCAGGCCCCAGAGAGCATTTGATTCCTTGGCAGAGAGGTGTAGGCTTAATTAATTTTTCTCTTTTTTCCTTTGAATCTCTTGGAATACACACACATACTCACATTCGTGCACAATTGGGTGTATAAGAATTTTAATGGCAGGTGGTGTTAGCAGTTCTTTTCCTCCTGAAACAGACCAGGGTTTTTCCATCTGGACTTTTTAACAGGACCTAAGAATATTGACTTTCTAACCACTTGGATTTGGGTGGAGTGAGCAGAATGGGAATGGGGGAGAAGGTTCAAGGGGGAAATATGCTTATATATAAATCACATGTGAAGGGAGTTTTGAAGTCATTATTGCTTCAGGATGTGTGAACTGTAATTATTTTTTAAGGTCCTGATTTGCCCAATGAGCATTTCCCGGGGTTGCTGCTCCAAGCATGACGTCTTTGCTGTCAGGGGGTCCAGCCTGGTCTGATAGGAGTTTAATCGCTTTAAAGGGGGCCCAGGGTAAGATCCGGTTTCTCCAGGTTTTCAGCTGCTGTCAGTCCTGCCTGCAGCGTGACATCCAAATGACTTCGATGATTAAGACAATGGAGTTCAAATGAAGAAGAGACATTTCCCCCCACTCTTTCCTTTTTATTTCTTTTTAATGGTTGGCTGCACACGGCAGTAAATCACTTTTAGGCTGCAGGGCTATTGGCCATTAAACTTGCTCTTTGCTCTCCTCAGTTTCTTGCTCAAAACAGGCAGTGCTGTTTTGGCTAAACTCTGAACATGACTTCTCAGCTGCCAATGCTCAGCCTTTTAATTCCCAATCCTGGACCTGCCTTCTTACCATCCTCCGTCCACGTCCTCACACACCCAACTCTCCTTGACTCCATTCTTCATGCTTCACCCACTGCAGCCCTTGGTCAGTAATGGTCATTCCAGGGAATAGTTGTCAAGGGTCATGACAAGCATGCCCCCTCTGTGTTTTGAGAATATTTTCTATCCCCAAAGGGCCTTTCTGGGTAACGAGGAGGGGCAAACTGGGGCAGCCGACAGAAAGAAGCCCTTAGAAAGGAAAAACCTACCTCCATATGGCATACTGATCCAAGACTTATTTTTTGGGCTAGCTACTTAAAAAGAAAATTGATGAACTTGGAAAAGTTGATAAAAGAAAGTTGAAAGAATGTTGAAAATGTTTGAGGGACCTGTGTATGGGGAAACTTTAAAAGGACGTGGTAGAGAATTGGATTTGTGGTAAAACTTTGTAATGGGGTAACCTGTTCTTTCACTGAAGTATGCTTTAATGCAAGGATGACCAATAAATTCAGCACATGTGCTACAATTCTCAATTTTTGCCCATAGCAGACATCACTAATCAATCACAGCACCCTTTCCCTGTCACTCCTTTGCTCATAGCAGACGTTACTAATTCCCACTGAGCTTGACAACATCTTTTAATCCTCAACACAGGTCTCCAAGTAGCCATATGTCAATCAGTTGGACTTGGAACTTAGATTGAATCCCATTGGCCACTTCCAGTTTAATAGAAAGAATATTGGGGTTAGTCAGAATAGCTGAATTCTAATCCCTGACCTACTACTTATTAATAATTAATTATTAATAATGATGATCTAACCTGAGTTTTCTCCTCTATATTAAGAAAATAATGCTTATCACGGAGGTCTGAGGTAAGGATTAAGTAAGATAACATATATAAGATAACATACGTGGTGGTGCCTAGAACATTGGCACATTGTAAGCACTCACAAGTGATAGCCAGATATGAATTTGAAGTGGCACAGGCACATTGTACCCTGCCCCCCACAATATATAGAACCATAGATGGCACTTCTTTCATTGTTGCTGCTTCTTTAAATGTCCTCAGCAAAGGCAGATGGAGAACAGCTGGGCCCTCTAAATCTACCTCACTTTAATGTCACATTCTTAATACTCTTATTAAATCTCTCTTTCACAGACTAATGAAGTGCTCCTTGTTACCCTGGGAGAACAGAGTTAACACCCATGTGTTAGGACCTGACATGTTACGTGTGTAGCCGTGTGCCAACACCAGGCCTCCCTTAGTATGTGGCTCTCCAGAGCATCTTCACTGTGATTGAAGAAAGCCAGAAAGAGATCTGAGGAGAGGGCTTTGTACAACATATTTTCATTGTGTTCCCACTGGTGTGATGACAGAGAAGTGGGTTGACACAGAGGTGGTAGAACAGGCTTTAGGGAAGTGATTTCACTATAGTTCACCTCATTCCAAAGTGAGAAGACTGGAGAGGAAGGTGGAGGCATCCCCAGGAATGCCTTCCCCAAGGTGGTATCTGCCAACAGACAGACTGGGAAGGCATTATTTTCAGAGAGGCAACCTCAGGGAGCATTCTTTGAGCAAATTTAACCCTTAATAGCATAAATTCATACATCCTGCAGTATCAATGACTTCAAATGCCTTTCTCAAGAGAGACAGGTAGGTAGGTAGGTACGTAGGTAGGTAGGTAGGTAGATAGATAGATAGATAGATAGATAGATAGATAGATAGACAGATGACAGATAGATACATGATAGATAGAGCATTTAACTATTCTACTTCCTATTCTACTGACCTGCACCGAAAAGGCCAAGCTGAATAGATCTCTTCCATGTGGCTTCAAATTCTCTTTGGACTTTGCCTTGTCATTCCTTCCATTCAGGTGTGGACATTTCATACTAAAGGTCCATCAAGGGCATTACGTCCTTTCTTCTGAAATGAAAGGGACAGGACCCAGACAGTTGCACCAAGTTCCAATTCAGTTTCATTAGACAAATACATATTGATCAGCTAAATGTGTGCCAGACAATGCAAGGGATATTGAAAGGTGTAAAATATAGTCCCTGCCCTTACACAGCTTAAAAACTGTCATGAGAGAATAAAGAAATACACAAAGGACAAGGCAAAATAGAAGATCTACAAAAGAGACCATCAACATGCCTGGGAGTTACAAGGAGGCAGATTCCAAAAGGCTTCGTGGAGGAGGAAGCATTTGAGATAGCATTTGAGATGAGTCTTACAGCAGGGCTCAGATGCATAGGCAGGGATGGCTGAGGGTGGGAGAGTAGAGTAGGGTCAACAGACAGAAGGGGTGAGATGGGGGATAAAGAAGGGTATAGGTTACTGTGAGAATGGATTTATATAAGGGGCATAACCCAAGAGATGGGATTCTTGCTCTTGTTGAGGTTGGGTTTTAGAGGCAGGAGTCCGGTATGCATGGGTCTGAGCATGAGTCCAGTGTGGGGTCTCGGCAGGTCTGTGAAATGCTTGGGTACCTGCACAGCTGGCTCGGGCCTCGTTCCATTATGCCACTCACTGGGGTACCAACTTGCTGGGAGAACTTGTCCAGCCACGCCTCTCTGGGCCTCTGTGTCCCTACCTGTAAAATCAGGAGGTTGAGTTACCCAGTCTAGGTCTGACACCTATGATTTCACGATGATGATGAAAAGGTAATAGGGATATCTGTGTATTTGTCATGCCTTTTCAAGATGGAAGCGGGAACCAAGTGGTATGTGTTTCCACATGCAAGTAAATTCAGCGGTCCGGTTCCGGGCTTGGCCTGAATCTGGTGTGAGCTGTGCTTTGTCTGTCTGCTGCACAGGCACAGGTAGACAGCTGGCTCCTTCCCATCTGGGAGGCCCAACGGGTTCTACATTGCAGGGCCACCAACCTGGAATTTCAGCTGAGTTCAGCAAATGCTTTTTTTATTATTAAAGTGTAGTTGACATGCAATATTATATTAGTTTCAGGTGTACAACCTAGTGATTCAACATTTATATACCTTACAATGTGATCACATGATAAGTCTAGCAACCATATGTCCCCATACAAAGTTATTACGATATTATTGACTGTATTTCCTGTGCTGTACATTATATCCCGTGACTTATTTATTTTATAACTGGAAGTTAGTACCTCTTATTCCCCTTCACCTTTTTTACCCATGCCCCCACCCCTCTCCCCTCTGGCAGTAATCAGTTGGTTTGCTGTATCTGCGATTCTGTTTCTGTTTTGCTTTCAGCAAATGCTTTTTGACAGTTCCTGTGTTGGCATTGTGCGGGGTTTGGGTGGGGGAGAGAGTTCTGCCCGTCTCAAGGCTGATACGTAGACATGGAGGGAGCAGTGGTTCCCTGACCTGGTACTTTTAGAGTCATTTTGGCGGATATTTTTAAATGTAGATTCCTGGGCCCCATCCCTTGGTGATGTTGATTTAGTAAGTCTGGGATAGGGCCTGAGAATCTGTAATATGCAATATTAACTGCTCCCAGATGGTTGTGCTGCTGGGCCAAATTCAGGGGGCTTTGATCTAAGGAAAATTATCAGTTGTCACTGCTCCGAATGACTGTTCTACCTTATTTGGACTTATTTTAATTTATTGAACATTTGTTCTTTTGTCCCATGTACTTGATATAGACATCTATGTCCCGGGGTGGGGGGTTGGCAATGGAGAGTATAAATCAGAATATGCTAAGATCTCCACTTCTGAGCTTCTTCCCAAGTTAGAGCCTCATTAGGAAGGCAAGCCATTCACATGGGAAATGATGTCATCATTGTCATCGCCATTCTCTTTGTATTTATTTAAGACTCACATTTTATCAGCTGAGCCTAGAAAGAACCCCTTAAGGTGGACAGGTCAGGTGTTATTATCTTTTTTTTTGACAGATGTGGAGACTGAGGCTCAGAGAGATGAATCGATATGTCCAAACTCACAGAAGTAGCAAGACCAGGCCTCATAGCAAAACTCCTGCCCTGAATCCAGTGCTACTCCCTACTCCATGCTAAGTGAGAAGTGTCCTCTTCACCCAAGAGTGGTGGATTGTGGACTGGGAAAGGCCAGTGTGGGCAGGGGGTGTTGGGGACAGTGCGTGGAGAGCCAGAATCAAGGTGGCAGAGAACTGAGACTGGAGCCTGTTGCCAAGAGCAGGGCAGCTGACACAGCTTTGATCTGGAATGAATCGTGCTGCTGAGAATGACAGCTCTTTTTATATCTGTGTTCTAAGGTAGTAACGCCATGACAACCTGTGTTTATGTCATTTTATCTGCACAGGATTCACATGAGGCAGAAAGAAGGCCGGATTTGGTACACAGACATTTATCAGTGGGGAAATTGAGGTGGAAGGTAGGAATTTTCCTACATGAATGGAACTACTGTTTATTAGATGCCTACTGTGTGCCACGCGCTGTGCCTACTGACGTTGAGCATGGCGTGCTCATTTTATCCCCAGAGCGGCTCTGCGAGGTTGGCGTCGTTAGCCTGATTTTACACTTGGGAAAACTGAGGCTTACGGAAATTGTGTGATTTGCCCATAGTCAGACTGCTAGGAGTTTGGCGAGCAAGCCTTTGAGTGTGGGGCTGTTTGACTTCCCGGCCCCCCCACATCAGTGCCCCCTACTGCCCAGCCTTCCTAATGGAACTGGGTCTCCTGAGTCCCAGGCCAGGGGCGCTACTGCACTGCTCCATCAAGGGAACCACAGCAGTAGCAGGTCCAGCAGAAGCTTGGCGTTTTTCTCCCGGCAGCCTCCATGCTTATCTAATAAGAACCGTGGACCAGGAGTGGCGACCCAAGGAACATTTCTACAAGAAATTTCTTAGCTCCCTATCAAGGCTCAGAGAGATGATGGGAGTTGCTCAAGACCGTCCAACTCGCAAGTGGCAGAGCCAAGGCTAAAAGGCAGGTCCCCTGACTCCCATTCTTCTATCCGACGTGGCTCAGCCTCTCTGAAGAGTGCTGAGTGTTCTGAGGCATCACCAGGCTCAGGGCCACCAAAAGCAGAGCCTGGACAAGACCTATGGGTGCCATGGGGCCCATGCTCCGGCCTCGAGGCTGAGCTGCCTTTAGCCTGTCCCAGGACAGGTCCATAGTAGAGCTCTGCACATCTCTGAGGCAAGCTCCATTATCTCTTAGTGTTCACACTTTGCATGTCCTTCCTGAATGGCTGACCCAGCTGTGTTCTGCTGTGGCCTCTGGTGAAATGCATCTTAGTGAGAGTAGCTCTCAGTATTCTGCTTCAGTGCTGTCCCCAGTGCCTAAACCGAACTGGGGCCTGCCCTGTTTTGTGCAGTTGAGGTCAAAAACCAGCCTGCAAAGATAATACCAGAAGAATGTGCTGCCAGCCCCAGGGGTGTCTTTTACGACAACTGCTTGTTCCCTCGTAATTCTTCTGACAAGTTCTCCTTTTGATCCAGACTTTCCTAGGCACTGATTCATTCCAGAAGTGACGTGTGTGCACACATACATGCTTGAGGGGGATCCAGAAAAGGGGAAAGAAGAGACATGGGAACTCTACATCTGTTCCACTGTGGTAGAGAAATATATTCAGAAACTGCTGCCTACTCACTGAAATGTTATTTGCTTTTTTTTTTCTTCCCGGGTAGCGCCTCCTGTTCAAACTTGAACATGAAAATTCCTCCACTCAAAACGAACAGGCAAGAAATGCTGCAGGTTGGGATTTCCCAGGACTGGCAGGGAATCTGAACTCTCTGTACTTGTTAGTTTTGTTCATGGAAAGGATGGGGGAAGAGAGAGGGAGAGAGAGAGCAGCAGGGAGGCACCACCCCTTGAAGTTTTCCTTCAAGCCCTTGAGGAGTGGGGACTTTGCAGGCTCCTTTTCTGGAGGTTTGGGAAGGAAACTAGGAAGAGCTGATCCTGTGATTTGAGTTCTGTGATCTACATCAGACTTTTTCTTCTCTCCCTCGCATACCCTCATTGCAGTCAAAGAGAAGAGTTTTGTTCTTCCAAAGGGGGACATCTAGTGCCTGGGAGGAAGATGTCTTCAGCATGGTGCTTGTTCTTCCTCCACATTTAAATTACCTATTCTTAGGCCATGTTCCTTTGAGTGTCTTCTGTGATTTAATTAATTTATAGAGGGTTACAAAGTTGTCATAAACGCACAACATTTTTAAAAATAAAAATAAAACAGGTAGACACTTATATCTAATTGGGTACACAAAACCCAGTTGGCACTCAACCATTACCTGGGTGTGTGACCTTGGGCAGCTCACCTGAGCACCTTGGGCCTTGGTTCCTTCCGTTGTAAAATGAAGGTCGAGGGGTAGGTGATCTCCAAGTGCCTCTGAGTACTGAAATCTTGCTCTTCTGTGATTACTGCTTTTAAAATGCTACCATCATTTTGAAGCATGTATTTGGGGGGATTCCCCCAGGTGAGTGTGACCTTGTGTTGGATTTGAGAGGTTTTGTTATTCAGTCAGGCGGCGATCACTGCAGCTGCAAGTGGCTTTGCTTGCTAGCAGGGTGGAATTCTGAATTTGGCATTTTTTTCTCCAAGGGCTTGGCCAATTGCCAGATTCTTCCGTCTCCCACCTCTCACCCTTCCTCAAATGGTTGTGTCTAAAAGATTCTTTTGATGCATCCTCTAGACCTGTCCATTAATCTTGCTTTTCTGAAAACTTTACATGATGTATGTCCATCCTTGAATTCCAACAGTTAGAGATGAGCTATGTTTCACTGTTCAGTTATCAAATCGGAGTGGATTTATTTCCCAGTTCGCTGCAGCAGACGGATAAACAGGCCAGTCCTTACGCACTGCCTTTTCTGTCCTCCTTCTCCCTCCCAGCCTAGATTTCCCTTTGTCCCAACCTCTCCCCTGGATTTATCGCACTGTCTACCTCTTACACACTTGCAAGTGGAGAGGTGAATCTTTTTCATTTCATTTTCCCAAACTCAGCCTGTAAAGCAACTTCAACTCTACCCCCCACCTTCCCATGGCTTCTTCCCCACCATGCTTTTCCTCTGATGAGATTTCCTCTCTGAGGGAATATTATGGTCCTGTTCTCTGTTCCCAAACAAATTCCCCTGGTTCTTTAAATCTGGTTTCAATCAACATAATCACAGTCTGTTCAGTGATATCAACTCTCTCTTGATTTGTTCTTGTAATTCACGCTGTGTCTTCCACCTCTCGGGCTGTTTCATATATACACACTTAAATGCATATATATATGTGTATATATTACATGTAATGTATGTATATTATATATTGAAATAGAGATACGTATTTCATCATGCCTGTAATTTCTTTTCATCTTTCTCTAAATCAGTATCTTAATGTACATAACTTAAACTGGATTCATTTGAGAACCCTACGGGCTTTTCTTACTTTTTAGGAAGAGCTATTTAAATCTGGGTCAAAAACTAGTTATATGCTGAGGGCAGACTTCTTTTATCACCCGTCATAAATCTCATCCATAGAACGGACTAGTGAAGCAGTGAGGTGGGCAGTTTGCTTCTCCACATCTCACCAATGCAATATAGTGTTTTCTCCTCCGTCTTCAGCCTCATCCTGTTATAAGTTCATTCTTTTAACAGGACGAAAAGATATGAGGTGGCCCTGGGGAAGCTCTGACACATGGAGGCCATAGAAGACATTATAGACACGAACTTGGAAATGGCAACCCAGTGGTAGAATCTCAGTCTACCCGCTTCCTACTGAATTCTGCGAGCCCAATAATTGTGCTGCCCTGGCTGTGCTAGGATACAGGGAAGCAAGCACTATTCTGAGCGATAATGAAGCTCCCCCCACCAGCTCCCCACCCCCCACCTGTTGGGTCAATAACACTCATCACCTCATCAGGGAGGGTGGATACCACCTAGAATAGAGAAATCAGCTGAACTGCTGAATGGATTTTGTAATCCTGTAACAGACAGTTTTGGCAAGTCATGGCTTTAATGTCCAGAGCCAAGCACTTAAGAGAGAAAAGTTTTTTGTGAATTCTGCAAATTTAACTTTACAACATCAGAGCCAGTCTAGAGTCAGAGCATAGTGACATCAGAGCCACTTTCCCAAACAACAGGCCAGGAGGGGAGGGCTTAAAGGAGAAGCCACAGAGCTCAGACAGGCTCCATGGAGGGAGACGGGGAGCGGCTGGAGTGTGTAGCGTCCTAGAGAAGGAGGGAACTATATTGAGAGGTGTCACCATGGTGGGGTCAGTGATGTTTCCCACGGAGCAGCAGATCAGTCATCATGTAGCACACAGGACAATGGGGAAACACACATCGTCATTTAACTACAGGCTGTGGAATTAGAATTAGATGGGATTTTCTAATTAATCTAGAACTGACCCTCACCAGTAAGGCAAAATGTCAAAACACTGGCCAAACCTTTCTTGAAAGTCACAAATCTTATAGAATATCTCTCTTTCACATTCCAGAATAATATAAAAATAGTTTTGAACCATGCATTTTTATTTTTTTTAATTTTGAAATAGTTTTAGACCCATGGTATCCATTGGGTCTAAATTTCTAAATTACCCATCTCTTTGATTTAGTGAGATACCCTGTGTTAAAAAAACAAAACCAGAACGAGGTGAACCACATGTCCCTTTTGCACTGTGACTTGTTCCTTAGTTCATTTGAAGAGAGACTGCTGGCGTAGAGGTTCTCATGGGGAAATCATGCGATCGGGATTCTTACCCTTCTCTTTCTCATCTCTGCTGAGAACAGAAAGCTGGACTAACTGCTACAAGCTCCAGGAGGCAGTATCTAGTACATCCAAGTTTTTCGGCAGGAAAACACCCCCTCACCCTGAGTTTAATTCCTGAATCCTGTGTCATGGCCTGGATGCCAAAGTGGAAGCAGGGACATCCGTGTCTCTGGGACATTCCACTGGGAGGCCTGCTGTAACCTGAGTGAACCATTTGTGCAGTTCCTGTTGATAAATCTCCCCGCCACCCATCTTCCCCTGACTGTAGGGCAGGGGGCTCTGTCTGCCTTCCTCTTTACTTCTTGTTCTGGATGAGCATGCCCCTGCCTTCTCCTGGGTCCCAGGTGCAACAGCTGGAGAAGGGGGACCTGGGAAGGCAGGGTAGGGGGGCATAAATGGCTTTCGACACTGCCCTGCCTTCCCTGTCTCTGCCTATCCACACCGGCCCAGCAGTGCTATGAGGCCAGAAGACCTAGTGTTTCCTTCACCTACGAAGTCCAAATGCATACTCTGCCCGTGCCACTGAGGCTTGAGGCCTCTCTGCCATCAAATACTGATTGTAGGATGAGTATGCAACCCTGATGACTTCTGGTAAAGACCATTATTTTGAAATTACAAAATGTGTGTCTCTTAGTTGCTGGTATTCACGGAAGCTGGGTCTGTTGTCAACACCTGCTTTGAGCTCCTGCCTTCCCCACCCTTCCTTCTGGTGACAGAAGTTGCAATTCCTTTCCTCTGTTATTGGTCTCCTCTCTTCTCTCCTATTGCTAGATCTTGCAATAGACATTTTAAATAGTTTCTTCATTCACACTATAGTTTCTGTTGCAAAACATGGACTCACTGACTTTAAGGTAGTTTTTAGCACTAAAAATACTTCCGGTTTTTATAGACTGTTTCGTGGGCTATTAACATGGAGCAGACTGCGTCTGGAAGCAGCAATTCAGAAAGGGTCGGAACACCTGGATTCACACTTCTTGTGTCATCAACCAGGGAATGACTGTGAATATGTCACTTTCCTCTTTGGGGCTCAATTTCCTAATCTGTCACACAGAAGCACTGTGTGCGTTTGGGAACCTCTAACGCAATAGTATATGTTAGAATTATAAAGTAACACTAAAATACAGACCCGCAATCATGTTCATACTCTGTTCCCAGCAGGAACATACAAAAAGGAAAGGGACTGATGTTGCAATGAGAGGATTTGGGGTCGACAGTGGGAGAAACAGCAATGCACAGGGACATGGATGGCTGAGGGGACCCACGGCCCTTCCCAGAGGCCTTTCAGAAGGGTCAGCTGCAGTATCGGCTGTTTATTATGTACGGCCCCTCTGTGGCCATACTCTTAGGGAGCTCTTCTTGGAGACCAGGAAGCGGTTCTGGGTGGGAGGCAGCTCACCCAGAGAGTGCGGAGAGGGAGGGCCTCTGCACTGAGATTTGAACTTGTTTGCTGGGGATAGATTTCTGGGTCTCTATGGAATTGAGGAACAGATCTCTTGGTGGGAAGCCTCTGCTTCCTAGCGGAAGGTAGAAAGTGGACTTCAGACATCCTGGAGGTTTTTCTGTCTTGGTTGGTGGTAGGAAAACTGGGAGAGATGGAGATACAAACCCCCCAGTGCACTGCATAACCCCAGCAAGTCTGATGCAGGAATGCGTGATGTACAAGGCAGGAAAGCAGCCCGGGGTCCTGAGACCTGGTCTGCATACAGTCAATTTTCACCCGGTTTCATTTTGTTAAATGTGATGTCTGAGATCCTGTCGAGAAAGCATCACCTGGCTAGAGGAATGTTATTTAGCTAATGGCAAGGTTGTGCTCTGTACATAATTAGGCTCTAAAGGAGGGTTCGGATTTATGTATGTATGTATGTATGTATGTATGTATGTATGTATTGGAATAATTTGAAATTTCCACACACAGACTTGACCTCCATGGAATTGCTAGGAATACCAGGACTATGTTGATGAAAAGAGGGTTCAGGAACGGTGTGGTGGGAGAGGCAAGCGTGATCAGGCCTGTAGTGCACACGAGTCGTTAGGAAAAAGAATGAGTCAGAGGATGGGGAATCTGCTCCCAGCTGGATGTTTGCCATTGGACAAATCATTTAACCTTCCTAAGATTCCGTTTTCTTAGATTTAAAATGAAGACAATATTGGCCTTCAGGTCTTTCATGATTGTAATGATCAATCCGAAAACTGACAGACAGAGGATATGTTGAGAATTAATGACCTTTGGGACCCACTACTACCACTAACCTTGCTTTTCCGCTTCCGTGGTTACTTACACTCTGTTCCTCTTTCTGGTCAGTTTTTTTGTCCCTATAATTTGAACCTGTCTGGGGTGAGGGAGGGGGGCTGCTGATTTCCAGTGATGCTGGGGACAGGGCAGCTTCTCAAGGCTGGCTTGACTGCTCTCACTGGTTGCTCTCCCATTTGCCCCTGTCTTTTCCACGGGCCCCTGGCAGGGCGATGCTAAGGGATAAAGTCATGGCAGTGGGAAGTGGCAGGATGAGGGACCACTACTGCCAGGAGTTAGAAGCTAGCTAGCCTTCTACTTTCTGTTCTAGATAATCAGTGACCTCAGATTTCTAAGTTGATGCCAGTATTGATTTATTCCCAGAGTTGTTATTCAGTGAAATTATTAAGTGCAAAGATAAAATTCTCAAGCCTTCTATTTCTTTGGGTCAGGAAAGTGCCCTGTCTGAGGCTCCCTCGCAAGGTAGATATACAAAGGGTGCCAAAAAATGTATAGACATTTTAAGAAAGGAAAAAACTGTATTAAAGCTGTAATACTCAATATATGCTGATAACAAAAGATGAATACAAGTCATGAGTATACATTTCCCAGTGTGTGTATATATATATATATATATATATTCTTGGGAGGTTCCAGCAGAGTTCCTGTCTTATTTTAGTTCAAAAACAGCCTCTTCTCTCCTAAGTGATCTTCTTGCTAAAAGCGTAACCCTGAACCTTCTTTTTGTCACCATGGGGGACAAGTTTTCTTTCTCTTTACCGTTTGCCTACCCAGATCTTCCCAGATAGTGTACATCTCCTGGTAGTAAATTCTTTTCAATCGAGACACGTAGTTATACAACTCATGTGCCAGGCACCATGGTAGGCACTGGACTGCAGCAAAGAATGCTCTGTGGGCCCCGCTCTCAGGAGCAATGAAACCCAGTAGTTCCCTGGGGCTTCAGGAGCCCCCTGAGCTGATAGGAGGGTCTTCCAGAGCCTTGTTGCAGCCAGGACTTGGCCTTCGCAGCATTGGCTAAAGGGCATTTTGGCCCAGCCCTAGTCTCTCCTTCACAAGTCCTGTTGGGTGCTGGTTCCCACTTGCTTTTATTTGCAGGTTCTCTGGTCTTGTGCATTCACTTCTGTCCCTAGGAATTCCCAATCAAATCCTGACCTTAGACCAGAGCTGTAGGATCAGGAAGTCTTGTTAGAAGCATCATGGCCTACCAGGTGATGGACTGTACAGAGACGAGACGCAGGTGCAGAGGGGCCACTTCCTTCCCATGTTAGTGCAGGTGCCCTTGTCTGTGCCAGAGAGCTGCCTTCCTCCTGGTCCCTCTTTCCTAAAGAGAGGCTACCATGCTGCTTCTGGGCAGTGGGCTGGGGCTGCTGGAATTGAAATTTTTATTTTCCTCAATGGCATCTGAATTCTTCCTTTGCAGTTACTGACACACAGTTTTGTCTGAGAGATCACCCATGTCGTCCGTCATTGCTCAGCACATCTGGAGACCACTCACATACGCATCCTCAGCTGACTCACCCTGGCTACTTTATTGCTCTTAACTCTGAAGAAGTCTCTTTTCTCTTTAATTCAAGTTTATTGGGGTGACAATGGTTAGTAAAGTTACATAGGTTTCAGGTGTACAATTCTGTAATACATCATCTATTGATCACATTGTGTGTTCTGACCACCCAGAGTCAGTTCTCTTTCCATCACCATGTATTTGATGCCTTTTACCCTCATGTACCACCCACCTCCCCCCTTATCCTCTGGTAACCACTAAACTATTGTCTGTGTCTATTGCTAAGCAAAATAAGTCAGACAGAAAAAGTCAAGAACCATATGATTTCACCGATACGTGGTATACAAAACTGACAACAACAAATGAAAAAACAAATGAAGAAACAAAAACTCATAGACACAGACAATGAATAAGTCTCTTTAAAGGTTGTAGGTAGTCCATATCTGGGGCCTTTGGAGAAGAGAGAGCATGAAAGGGAGAACTAATACTAATTGTACCAGGACAAAATCATAAATGGTCACGCTTCTTAAGAGGTTCATCCCTTTGACCCAGTGTCATTGTTTCTAGGAGCTTTTATTGAGTACCTACTATGAGCCAGGCACCATGGTAGGCACTAGGGGGGTCAAACACAGAATGAGAGCTTACAGTCTGTGGGGAGATAGGCAAGTAAAAGCATGAATATAGAAGAAGGTGGTAAGTGCTAAGGGGGCGTCTTCTTCAGGGAGGTGATGTACGAGCATGACCAGACAGATAGGAGTTAGCCAGGTAAGGGGAGTGGTGGGGAACATTCCTGGCAGAGGAGGTAGTCAAGGGAGTCCTCTCCTAGGTGAGAGAGCACACACTGTGTCTGCACAACTGAAGTCCCTCCGTGTGGCTGGCACACACAGTGTGAGAAGAGAACTGGTGAGAGGGGCACCCAAGAACAAGACCATGAAGGGTTTCATGCCAGGCTAAGGAACTGTGTCTTTACCTTGAAGGTTTTAGAAAAGAACAGAAATTTCTCCAGCTGGAGAGTGACTCAATTAGGCTTAATTTTAGAAAGATCTTCCATTGCTGTGTAGAAAAGAAATGATGGGATGCTGGGAGAGGGCAAAAGTGGGGTCTCAGAAACCACCTAAGAATCCACTGAAGTAATTCAGGCAAGAGAGAGAACATGGGCTATAGAGAAAAGGGGGGTGGATTTTGAGAAATATGGGCAGAGTCAACTAGAATGAAAGATCAATTTGATATTGGGGGCAGGGAAGAGAGACGACTCAAGCATGATATGTGGTGAATATAGGTGCCCTTTCCTGAACAAGCACAGGAGGCTGGAAAAGGAGCAGGGTTTGGGGAAATATGGAGACCCCCGTATTGGATGTATTGCCCTTGAGATGCCTCTGAGACATTCCAGTGGAGATGTCCAGTGCGCAGTTAGCCCTGCAGGCTTGGAGTTCAGGGTTGAGGTCTGTGCTGGAGGTGGGGATGTGGAAGTCATGCACGCATACACCGGGTGCATGAGACTGTGCAATCATCAGTGCAGATGAGAGGAGAAAGACAGGATTTGGGGAAACAACACTGAAAGAGTGAAAAGGTAAGTGCTGGTGGCACTTGGACAAAAACCATAAGACAGTTCTGCCACCAGAGAAGGAGCTGTGAGAGGTTAAGGAAGGAAGGACTGCAATGCGTCTGTCTGATTTTACAATGAGGAGCTCGGTGTTCTAGGAGGTGTGCGTCATGAGGGACGTGGTGGTGCCGGTGGTGATGACGGAAAGAGAGAATTCTGCCTGTCACAAGGGGGTTGAGGAAGTGGAGGTAATGGACACAGGGGCTCTTCTAAGAAGCTGGGCTGGGATTAGGGAGTTGTCCTTAAAGGAGGACAACTAATTCCTTTTCTATTTTTAAGATTGACAACACAGGAATATTATACACTGATTAGAGAACCTGTAGAGAGGGGCAGGTTGAAGATATGGCTGGGAGGGAGCCGTGGAGAAATGAAGCTTCTGAGGAAACAGCGGGAGGGACCAGCCTGTCAGTATAGGTCCTGTTAGACAGGGTTGTGTGGGAAGGACCACTCCACCACTCAGGAAATTATAGCTTACTCAGGGTGGCCACACATCCTGGTTGACCCAGGGTAGGCCTGCTGTGCAGCTGTTATCCCAACCAAACAATTAATAAAGCCCCCTTTCACTTTCAAATGTGTACTAATTAGAGTGATAAAGTATCTGGTCACTTCAATACAGTATCTGGTCTACTTTATACATTTAAGTCGAATTGTGGGTGGCGGTAGGGTTAGAGTCCCTACCTGAGGGATTTTTTTCTTTTCTTTCTTCTTTTTTTCTGTGAAGTTGGAGGCAAGATTTTCTGTGTTCTCAGAGCCTTCAGGAGACAAATGCAGTTTTCAAAGAGCTGTTGTGAGGAATGGAAGAAAGACCTGGCATGAGAATAAAAGCAACAAATCGTTGAGCTACAGCAAGGGCTGAGCTAATCTCGAGAACATAAATTTACTTGGCACCACAGAGTGCATATGCATGGTTTGCCCTTCTCAACAGCCTGGATGTCAGCTGGGAGAAATGAATGTTTGAATTGACCTGAGGTCGGGAATGTACAGGGCAGATGTGACCACAGTGTAGAGAGTGGCTGAAACAATGGACCATGGGAATAACATACCAATAGTTGGCTTTGAATATGAAGACATTAGTTGCAGCATTACTTATGAGAGTGGAGAATTGGAAATACTGCATTTCCTGCAAAGGGGATGTAATTCAGTAACTTACTGCACATTTCTATGATGGAATATTATGTAGCTATCAACATTTTGTTTACGAGGTGAGATCAAACAATACGGTGAATAGTTAAATAAAGAAAAATGTATTACAGTAAAAGACACATTGCCATTAATCCCGTCAAAATACTCCCCCTCGCTTCGAACACACATCCCGTTGTTCTTGCCACTTTCTGAAGCAGTTCTGGAGTCCTCTTTCATGAGTGTCTTTAGTTGCACTGTCATGGCTGCCTTGATGTCCTGAATGAATTCAAAACGTTTACCTTTCATGGTCATTTTGACTTTGGGAAAGAGCCAGAAGTTGCACGGTGCCAGATCCGGTGAATAAGGTGGATGAGGACACACTATAATGTTTTTATTTGACAGAAATTGCCGTACCACAAGCGATGTGTGACACGGAACGTTGTCATGATGGAGGATGAAGTAAAGACACTCACGAAAGAAGACTTCCAGAACTGCTTCAGAAAGTGGCAAGAACGGTGGGATAAGTGTGTTCAAAGCGAGGGGGAGTATTTTGCGGGAGATTAATGGCAATGTGTCTTTTACTGTAATAATTTTTTCTTTTAATTTAAACATTCACCGTATTTTTGGATCACACCTCATATGAAGAATTTTAATATGATGGAAGAATGCTTAGGTTATAAGATGAAGTAAGAAAGTCAGAGAATGATATATATTAAACAATCTCAACTATGTAATGCATAGAAAAACTTTGCATGTGTGTTCAAAAAGCTGGACACCAATATCCCATAGTGATACTTGGGGGAGCTGATAGATTTCTTTATATATTTTTTTGTATTTTTAGAATGTTCTTCAATATGCACTTATTCCTTTTATAATAAGGAAAATAATTTCCCTAGAAATAATATTTAAGGAAAAAATTTTAAACCTAAAAAGGGGTCTATGCATTCACAATTTAATTCGGCCTCCTCAGAAAACTACAATACTGAGTTTTTATGCTCTCAGTCCTCAGGGTGGGGAACGTGACCATGGTTCTGGTGTCGTACACATCCGGGTTTGAATCTCAGCTCTGCTACTAATCTTTGCTACAGTATGGCCACAGTGTGATCTCAGGCAAGCTATTTTCTCCTGGGCTTGGTTTCTTTATTTATGAAATAGAATAATACACGTCTCCAGTCTCTTCCTTACAGTTCCCAATTCTAAAAAGCTCAGAAAACCCAAAGTTATTTCTTAAGACGACAGCAGATTCATTTTACTGCAAAATATGACCTGAATTGACATGATCTTTATCTCACTTAGTGAATATAATTTTGCAGCAGAATATGAACTTATTTAGTCATGAGATGCTGCTCCAGACCCATTGAGGATATTAGGTCATACGGGGTTTCCGATGAGGGTTGTGCACTGTAGGACTTGCCTCATAGGGTTATGATGGCATTAAATCAGAGTATGATTGTACAGTTCTAAGCACAGTTCCTGGCATGGAGTAGATGCTCAGTCATGTTAGCTATCATCATTACTAAAATTATAATTATTCTTGAGCCCTCACTAAGTATAGAGCGCGTGACGTCTTCTTGCCCTCTCTTCCTTCCAGTCCTTTCTTTATTGGGATTTTTTAGAAGACTGAAGTGTCATTTATTATGGGAACTTAGGTTGACATTGTTTAGGACATAGGAGTGGAAAAATGGGAACTTCCAGCAGGGAAATCTCCTGCTTCTTTTTTTCTTCCAGATTTCTAGCTTCTTGAAGAATAAGTCATAGAGAATAATGCCTGTTAACAGGGCACCCAGATAGCTGAAGAGCTAATCAAAGAATAAATCTTATTTCCTTGATGAAGACTTTAATCTTAAAGCATTTGTGTTTATTGTGGAATTGTAATATATTTGCAGCATAGTTGGTCTACATTTAAAGATGTACTTTGCTTTAACCTAAAAGTAGTCCAATATATAATGTTTTAAAATTGAAGAGTGATTATTTACTGCTTTCTATAGGAATCTACAGTTAAGATTGTTTATTGCAAACCCTAGTAGTATTTTAAAATATAATTCAGCCTTTTCTGAAGCATGCATAGAGTACAAACTGAGATCATTACTTCTTCCTTTTCTTGGATGAGTCGGTGCTTCATAAATTCCGTGAAAGTGGCATTGGGCAACTACATTATTAACATCACCAAGGCAATGAAAATGTATTATGTTATAGGAGCAAAAATTCCACGTTCTGAATCAATACCAGTATATTTCCAGACCCTTCATTTAGAGCACAGTTAGCAGCTTTCCCCTCCCCTCAACCACGTCACTCACCCACATTGGGGTAGAAGTCTCTCAGCACTACTGATCTCTGTGGCTCCATGGGTCTCTCTGTGGTGAAGGGTTTTGCCTTCACAACATCAGCATAGAATCACAGAGCCTCAGGTCTGGAAGGGACATTTTTGCAATCCCCTCTATGACATCCAATTAACCTGATCACCTAGACTGCTTGCCTGGAATCTCAGTACAGCATTCTTTCTAGTAAGCCAAAATAGAACTCCCTGAAATAGATGGCTGTTAATGCTTTATGAGTTGGTCCAGTGGCAGAAGAGCTAGTTTGCTGGCCAAAAGTGACTGCCTATTATGAAGTCTCCGACCTTTTTCCACTTCTTTTTTTTTTTTTTTTAGCATATATTATGCACACTTAAGTTCCCTTTGCCATTTTTTTTTTTTTTTTTTTTAAGATTTTATTGGGGAAGGGGAACAGGACTTTATTGGGGAACAGTGTGTACTTCCAGGACTTTTCCAAGTCCAGTTGTTGTCCCTTCAACCTTAGTTGCGGAAGGTGCCATTCAGCTTCAAGTTGTTGTCCTTTCAGTCTTAGTTGTGGAGGGCACAGCTCAGCTCCAGGTCCAGTTGCCGTTGCTAGTTGGAGGGGGCACAGCCCACCATCCCTTGCGGGAGTCGAACTGGCAACCTTGTGTTTGAGAGCCCACGCTCCAACCAACTGAGCCATCGGGGAGCTCAGCGGCCGCTCAGCTCAAGGTGCCGTGTTCAATCTTAATTGCAGGGGGCGCAGCCCACCATCCCTTGCATGAGTCGAACCAGCAACCTTGTGGTTGAGAGCCCGCACTCCAACCAACTGAGCCATCTGGCCAACCAGGAGCTCAGCCGCAGCTCATTGACTTCATTCTAGTTGCAGAGGGTGCAGCTCGCTGGCCCATGTGGGAATTGAACCGGCAGCCCTGTTGCCCAAAGCTCGCGCTCTGACCAACTGAGCCACCCGTCCACCCCCCTTTTTCCACTGCAATTCATCAGGTCCTTGTTCACCTCCCTACTCCGTGCCCAGCACAATGTCAGGACACATTCATACACATTCTTGGGTTCCCACTTATCCTCCATATTAATCCATTCATTAGCACCAAATTTCAGGGCTCCTTGCCAAGCCTATCCAGCATAATTGGAGCTTCTGAAGTCAGATTCCCCCAATTACATTAGTTCAGTTGTCTCATTAGCTGCCATGCATCATCCAAACACATCATCAAACATGTTTTCCTTCATTATTGTCATTTTCTTAATACAGGTATTGTTGAGAAAGATTGTTTTTAACACATACTTTGGCTTAGCCTGTTGTTTGATCTCCAGAATACAATAAATCTTCAGACTAACTAGAACGAAGGCTGGGGGGAGGGGGGAGGATGGGAGTAGCAGAGGCTTAGAAAGAAATAGGTGCAGAGCTTGGGCCAGTGACAAGCCACATCCATCTCCCTGGACAGGAGGATGCTCTTGCAGCCACAGGTGGCCTCGCTTTGGAAATGACTGGCTTTGTATAAACTGTTGCAGCAAAGATATGGTGAGCCTAGAGAAAAGTGTAGTCTGCTCTTTGTACTGCAGGGTGTCTCCCCGTGTTCACAGATAGGTGACAGCTCTCCACTTCCTGGGTGGTCACAGGCATGTGGTCTGTCTTTCGGACTCTTCAGGACGTTGATAATAGAGAGGATTATTTTTTAGGAAGCGCGTAGGATCAAGAGTTGGGAAGCAGGGCTCTGGTTTTAGCTTTACCGCAAGCTGTGACAGCTTTTGAGTCTATCACTCACCTACTTTATGCCCTAAATTTCTCAGCTTAAAATAGCAATGCCCTCTCTGTATAATTTTCTTAACTTCATCTGCACCCAAAAAGCTAGAGACAGTGGGATTAAGTCTTAAAATGCAGGCCTTGGCATATATAGTTGGTGCTCAACGTATCACCCTTCCTTCCTTTAAGAAGGTTCTGCCATGCCCCCGGATGTTTCTCTGCCTAAGACGTGTGTGTCTGTTTTGGAAAACCTTGAGCCCATGATCTGGCCCATGGGATCTCATGTTTTCCCTGCTTGCTCCTGCCTGCACTTGTTAGGTTAAAGGGTTGCCTCACTTCCTGCTTCAAGATGGCTTCTGCTCACTCTCCAGAGAACCCACAGGGGCCTGAAGCCTTTAAATACAATGATGCTTCTGAGGAAGAGGAGCTGCATGGAGTTCTCAGGCTCCTTTGACAATTTGAGGTCACCTTCAGCCCACCCATCTCAACCCCTCCAGACCTGTGGAAACTCACAAAAACTAGTGTGAAGCTGTGCATTGTATTTTTCAAGAGTCAAGCTCAGTGGCCAAAAGATGTATCAGAGGGGGATAGGGGAGGTGCATGATGTAGGGGTCAGGCAAGGAGGGATGGAAAGTCTGTTCGCATCCCCAAAAGGAGCATTGGAAGTTAGGTTGGAAAAATCTCTTCAGCCTTTATTTACTCACCATGGTGGGTAGCCACGGGAGGAGGGGGAGGAGGGGGAGCCGGGGTGGGGAAGGAAGACAATAGAACGCTGTGTTGCCCTGCTAGAAAAGCACGCTCTAAGCAAATCATGTGGCCAGCTCCTTCAGAGCGCTGCTCAATTAGCCCCAGTGCTTAAAGGAGGGTCTCTCACAGCTGTCGTGTCGGCGGGTGGGCTGGAGCAAAGGCAAGCAAGCGCTCTGGGCACTCAGGAGGCAAACCGGCAGGAATGCTTAATGGGAATTGACCTTGGGGGGAAAGCACAGTGTGCTCCCACCTGAACTAAACTCATCCTTCTCGAACAGAGAGGGCTCGAGAGGGACTTGGTAGGCTGTTCTCTGGAGAGGCAGTGTGGGGAGACCACGGAGGAGGTGACCAGAAAAGTGAGTGCAAACGTTTCATGCAGAGTGACCGACATATGGAACGTGTTATCCAGAAGGGTTACAGGCTGGAGTTGCTCCTAGAGTGTTTCAGGGGTGGGATGGGGGAGGGGGCAGCTTTCAGAAACTCAAGGAGGTTTCCAAACAAAAGGAATTTGAGAAGGGTTGGAGAAATAATGAGAAATGCAAACTTGACCTAGAGTTTCTCTTTCTATCTCCCGGGTTTCTCTCCTGCCTATCCTTACGTGTTTCTAATTGACAGGGACCCAAGAAGGCCACTGGGCCATGTGCCTTACTATGCAAATGAGCAGAGCTGACAGTGTGTAGGGGGGTAAGTAGGACCCCCCAGAGCCATCTTTCCCTCCTTTGTATCCAAGGGCACCAGAGGGACAGCATCAAGCCCGGAGCCTGATTTAGGCCTCCTGTGGGCAGACACACAGCTAGCACTGGAATGATCTTAGGCTGATTTATTCGGACTCCCTCCCTTTGGAGAAGAGCAAACTGATGCCTGGGAGGAGGGAAGAAAAAGGCTTGTCCAAGGTCTTGCAGTGACTTAATGGGAAAGCTGTGGGGAGCATCCAGTCTTGGGATCCCTCTTAACCCTTAGATTTTCTTCCCTTCTCAGCATCTCTCTCCCAACTTACAACACAGACATACACACACATACACTCACACACACACTCAAGGACACATCAACTGAGATATACTAGACACACACAGACGTACACACACTCACACACACACTGCCCGGCCTCTTTCCCAGCAGCACGTATATTGGTTGGAATCCCTCTCCACCACCTGTGATGGCAGTGTTGCTGGGCATTGCCCCAGCCACTCTTGGGACAAGCAACAAATGTCCTGCATGACCATGGCCTGTTTCGTGGGCCTCTGCATCACTGCCAGGGAGCTCTTTTTGAAACTGAGTCCTCATGTCTTCATGCTTTCTCATGGCACCTGGTCTGTGGCTACCTGCCATGTCTGCAGCACCAGCTTGTTCATTTCCCTGGTGGGAGGGAAGCAAATGTATGCCAGTGCAAGGATTTAGCTAGCTCGGGGGAATAGTGGCAGGGTGGAACAGTTTCTAACAGGACTCTAAGTGCAGACACCCTCTGGAGCTACTGTAGTAGTGGCCTCGGAGGGGGCATTCTCTCTCATGACCCCCATTTTTCCCTAGCCCGGTAAAAAAAGCCACGTGTCCAGGGGCCTTTGACTCAGCCAAAACCTCCTGTTCAAAAAAGCCTTATCTGCCTGCCCCCCTCCCCCCTGACACACACAGATGTCTCAGAGAGTAGAGAGTGGCTTCACACCTCTGCATTGCCAAGTTGCCAATTTGCAATCAGATCCACTGGATGGCAGTACCTTAGCCGGAGCACATCTCAGGTGATTGGCAGCTCCAAAGGTCATTCCTATTCTACATGGTTCCAGCCTCAAGTAGCAAGTAGTACAAGTAATTATCCTAGCGATCCATCTCAGATCCATCCTCCAGGAATTGACTCAGATCCTTCTAAGCAAATCTAATGACATGCCATTATTGACACTAAAAGGTGACACCTCTGATCCTCTGTAGTTTTCCCAGCTCTGAGTGTTTGCTTATCTTTTGCTGTGTAACAAACCATCCCAACACTTAGTGGTGTAAAACAACCACCATTTTATCATTCCTCATGATTTCTATTGGGTAGAACTGGGTTCGGTGATTCTTCTGTGCCATGTGGCATGGACAGAGGTTGTCACTTGGTGGTGTTCTGCTGGCTGATGGGCGGGTCCAGACCGTCCAGGCCAGCTTCACGTGCAAGACTAGAGCCTCGGCGGGCTGGCGAGAACACTGTCGAGAGGAGCCTCGCTAGCATGGTGTCCTCGGGACTGTCAGATGATTCACATGTCAGTTCAGGGCTCCAAGAACAGGAAGAAGCTGCATGGCCTCTTACAGCCAAGCCTTGGGAAGTCATATAGCGTTACTTCTGCTATACTATACTGGTCAAAACGGCCATAAGCCACCACACACAAGGGGAGGCCACATGGACACCACCTCTAGATGGGAGGAGCATCAAAAATTGGCGGCTGTGTTTTAAATCAGCAACATGCTTATGCACTGTATCTGGCCCCAATGTGTTTTCTGGCTAGATCCTCTTGTAGCGTGATGAATTTACGTACTTTTGCTATCTGATATATCAAAGGAGCCTCTGTTTACACTGAAGCTTCCTCTCTCGAGCTTTCAGGGGTGTCTCCCTAGGCCAGTGTCCTGTGACTGCCCTGCAGTCTCCCCACCTCCAGCTCCTCCTCCTGAGAGAACGTGCTCCTATAATCATAATAGCAGTTGGCTCTTCAGAAACAGTCAAGTTTCCAAGGTAATGGAGAGCACTGGTCTTGAGGACATTGCAGAACAGGGAGACCAAAGGGATGAAAAAGCCATCAGGTTGGAAGTGAAGTCATCCAGTGTTGGTAGATGAGAGATGGAAAGGAAAATGCACAGAATCCCAAAGCCCTCACAGAATGTGGATGTCCCTAGGTGTTACGGTGCCAACACTACACAAATATTTGTAAGAGGAAGGAGGGAAAGATGCTGCCTCCATGGGCTACCTCTCAGGCTGGAGGAGGGGAGGCTGTCAGGGCCCCAGCCCTCTCACATGAGTGTAGTGTTAAACATGTCGCATTGGTCAGGCTCATGTGGGACCCTTATGCCTCCCTGAGAAAGCCCCGCTGGCAGTTGAGCCTTGTGGATGGATTTCCCTCTTTGTGTTCTTAAATATACCATTCTGTGTTGGTTCCAGATGAGCAACCCAGGGCTGGTTTTCTGGAGAGCTGGGTCTCAGTTCTGGCTCTTCCACTAATTTATTGTTTCATTTTGGGCCAGTTACTCTCCCATTGTAAATTTCCTATTATCTGAGAACCCTAGTAGTTCAAGATGCCATTACCTGGCTCTGTAGCTTCAAAGGAACACAGAAAACAGGGAGGACCAGAAAATGAGACTGGTAATGAGTATCATGTGGTCTGGTGAAGAAATGACTCAGGGCTGGCAGAGGGTAAGAGACGCATAGAGTACTGCGGCCAGGGAGAACCTTCGAAACTCTGTAGTTCAAGGATTCTTCACCTAGGATCTGTGGGTCTGTGGGTTAAACTTTAGGGAGCCTGTGAACTCACTTGAAATTACTTTGCAAAATTTTTCCTTTATGTGCACATGTATTTTTTTTAGGGGAAAGTGTTTTTTGTTTGTTTTAACTTTTATCACATTCTAAAAAGGTCAACAATCCAAAAACAGCAGGGAACAACTGCTTTAGGCCACCAGCATTATGTTATACGATTCTTAGCCAGGAGGGGTAAGGCCTTCCCAGATGCTGTTTGGAAAAGTGATTGATATTTAGTAGAGGGCCAGGGCTTCGTGTGTCGGGGACAAAACTGAGCATTGAAGAACTTTCCAAAATACCAGCAGCACCCCTGTGGAGAAGTTCCATTAGGAATTGAGACCCGAAGATCAGCCACGGTTCTCCTGCAGCCACAAAGCTGGTTAATAGCAGAGTTGGTTTTCATTCATAAGTCAGAGCAGGAGATGTGCCAAGAATCCATGTTATTTTATTTTTCCTTGTCAACTGCAAATATATTAAGGTCGATGAAAACCAAAGAATCAGAGATCTTTCTCACCTTCAAAAATCCAGCAATTTTCAGAAAGAATCCCTGAGTTACTGGTCTTCTTTACCATCAAATAAGGAAAGAGGAATGTTTTCCCTTTGGGGAAACTGAAGCATCAATAAATGAGCCTATTAGCTCCATGTTGCAGAGATGTGTTTCAGCCTCTGTGCACTGGTGATGCCAGCCTCAGATGGTGAAATGTCGTGTGTGTTTCAGACGTCCTGTCTTGGATGTCCCTTTCTCTAAAAAAGGATGGAAGCATTAATATACCAACGTGGTGTTCACTGCCTAGTTCACTGCAAGCCTGTGGCAGGTGCTTTAGACTTTCTGGAATGAATTGGGCGGGGGGGGGGGGGGGGGGGTGTTAAACGCGGTATCTGTCCAAAGTCCTGTGGGGCTGCACAGACGGGTTTGCGTCCTGGCTTTGCCTCCCAATTGATGTGTGATCTCGAACAAAATGACTTAATCCCTCTGAGCCTCAGTTTCCTCCGCTGAACAGTGGGGATAATAATCAGATCTGTGAGGATTACTTGAGCTAATCCGTGTGAAGTGTCCTGCGAAGTTCCTAGCATGTGGCGCAGCTCAGTAAATGCTAGCTGTTATTATTAGCGATTATTATGGCTGTGTCTGCTAAAAGATGGCTTTGGCTTCAGGGTGTTGGTGCCAAACTTGCTTTCAGAGGACAAGCTCTGGGTTGGTTTTAGTCTCGCCCAGCTGTCCAGAAAGAGTCGGTAGACTGTGTGGGATCGGAGTCAGCTCATTTATGAAGTGCCTACCACACACTCCAGTTGGGGGGGAGATTGATTTTCTTCCTGGGTACACATCCCAGCGTCACTTCCCAAGTGGGCGACAAGAGGCTCAGAAGTCACCGCATAGCCAGCTGTCTTGCCTCAGTTCCCTGGTCTATCAAGGTGTTCATGTGAAGGGTGGTGGCCAGAATGAGCAGAGGGGAGAGATGCTAGCAGAGTAGAACGAAGCCTTGTCCTCAGAGTCTTCAGACATGGCATTTTCCTAGAGAGGAAATCCAGACCAAAGACAGCCACGGACCATTTACCGATTCCTTATCCTCATGAAAGGAAGTTGGCTGTGAGGGGGAAACATAGGCTATATTTGATACAGGTCTGATCGCCACGCCTGGAGGAGAAAAGCTTTCATCTGACCACACTTACTGCGGCCAAGTCCTCGTGGGGCCAAGCCATTATGGGTTGGGTTGATCCCGGCCTTGCTATTGCTGCTCTGGGTGATGCACAAAGGTTTGGGCATTGCCAAGCCAGCTGTGGTCTTGGTTTGGAAGAGGCACCCAAAGTGTGAATGGAAGTTGTGCTTTGGGATTTCCCTTAGCTTCCAGCTCTCAAGAGAAAGCCAACTTCTTTATTCTGCCATTTGATGACTTTCTTGGCGAGGTAAACAAGATTGATGCTTCATCTTCACCATCATCATTATTTATTCTAATTATTAAAGATTAATTACTCAGCAACCCATCCCTTGTAGTAATATTAACTTACAGCTATATGGGAACTTTGTGGGTTGTACATATGCTTAACACATAAACCCAACTCAAACATGGGGCATAAATCTAAAATGAAAAGGTTCACCTGGAGCAGTTATTCTCTGATACGAAGAGTTCAACTCCAGGTGTACCCTCAACTGTCTATGTAACTGAAGCAGCCTTCCCTTGTGTGTTTTACACGCTTGAAAAGTGGAGCTAACCAGATGCAGAAAATGAAACTGAAACCCAAATGCCTCAGAATATTAAATTATACGATAATTTGGAAATAACCTGACTGTAACCCATCCTCATCTTGGGGAGCTAAAGTGTGTGTGTGTGTGTGTGTAGACAAGCCCATGCATATGCACCTTTATGTGCAGTGGCGGATGAGTATTAGTGCCCAGAACAGAGACTAAGTTTACTAGACCAATGCCCTTCTGGCCAGTGGCTGGATCGATACGGTTGCCCCTGCAGGTCCTTCCTTGTCTGCCCTCTGCTGATGAAATGAGTTTGTAGTATGGAAAGGCTAGAGTAAATCGGGGTTTCCTGGGGCTTGTGTCGGCATACCAAGCTCCTTTCAGATCTCTTTGCCAGGATGGGAGCACGCCAGAGGGTTCCTTGGCCCGGGCAGCGACTGCACTCCCTTCCTGTCAGAGCTGCTGGCGCACATTGTTTTCACATGTGCCATACCTTCCATCTTTCACTGCCTCGGGGCCAGAGGAGGGTATGCTTTGAACAATGTAAAATTCCTCCCCAACAGCTGTGCAAAGCAAACTCACAGCTTTCAGCATCCATCTCGGGGCACTGAGCTTGTTTGTTGCATGTAGGCTCCTTGTCCATCCAGAGGTCTTCAGTCCGCATTTTCTGGCCTCTAAGAGGGACCATTTTAGAAATTCCTTTCTGAGGGAGGCGAGTCAACCTTCCGAGGTGCTCTGTTTTGTTTTGTTTCATTCTGGAATATGCCTTCCCTGCCGGACTGTGTGCCGTGTTTCTACTGGGAAGCCAGCATCTCCTGAAAACGGAGGACCTCGTCCTCCTATTCCACAGACCTTGAGCCGAGAGTTGTCTATGTCAGTCAGTTTCAGAACCCTGAGTAAACCAAGGTGTAACAGAGGAACTATGCAGCATGAGGGATTTTTACAAACCGAAGAGGAATCCATCTCCTTGCCTCTCCTCTGTCCTGTGTTGACTCTGCGCAGATGCAGACCTGCCCAGGGGTCAGGGGCTCCCAAACAAGGTCTCACCAAATACGTCACAGAGAGGGTGTCCCTTTCTCCTCTAGATCACTGATCACTTTTGGTTCGGGGAATTTAGAACCATCTCTCGGTGGCAGTCATTGACCTGCTCTCTGATCTTGGCTCCAATTTTGTGCCCTCTCAGAAGCTCAATTTATGTATTTGTGCTTCCACAGTCAGGGGAGAACTGCCACCGCGCCACAGGTGTGCTGAGAGTGTGCTGAGAGTGAATGAGGTGGGTCTTGGAAAAGAACGTAGAGCTGTGGGGGAAACGCACACGGCCCCCTTCATGTGAGTTCGTTTCTCATTTACTCCATATGCAGTGAATTCCAAGTCTCTCTTTCCCTTCATCCTTTTACAAGCCTTTCTCTCCCTTGTTGGTTTTGGATTCATCTGGCCTCCAGTGAATTAACCTACGTGTTTCCAGTTTGAATCTCATCATACTATTTCCAGGTTGCCAACCCCCACGGGTACCGGGGAATAATTGGTCTGTCCTCACCGGTGTTTGTAGCACCTTCCCTTTGAGCGTCATCTGTGCATTTTAATTAATCTGCCACTTTCCCCTCTCTCCTGCTTCCGGATCATTAATAAAGAGATTAACCAAAACCAGACCAAGCCCCAGCGGAGGCTCCGCCAGGATCTCTGTCATTGGGTCAGAACGTCTTCGTGAGGCTCCACTGTTAATTTTTAGGCCTCAGGACCTGTGTTCAGAACAAAGCCTATTTGAATTAACTTTGCAATTAAGATATGGGGAACAAGCTCAGCTGGTCTTTTATATGGCCTTAGTGTAATATTTCCACCACATTCCTTTCCTTTTTGTCATTCTACTTGAAATCTATGGCTTTCCCACCTCTCTCCCTTTCCACACCCTGAACAAGATGTTAGGGTTATCTGGCAGGATGTGGTCGTTGGAGTCCTTAGCATTAGTCAGAGACCATGTCGTAGCTGCAGAAATTCTCCAAAGATCAGGCCCTTCTGGTTACAGCTGGACAGTGTCCCTGTTAACCCCAGCCAGAGGACGCATTTGCCTCCCGGGGATGTGGCTGGACCAGAAATCATGAGATCGCTTGAATTTGCGTATTAAAAACTTGGCAAATTTAAAAGTGCTTCCACATTTGATCTCAAGTCTCCTCCCTGAGGAAAGCTAGCATCTTTATGCCTTCTCTGTAAGTCACCCTGATTTGCAGAACTGATGCCAAGCCCCGGGCTTCCGAAGGTACAGCCAGTGCTCTGCCCACAACCACATGGCCTCTGCAGGGATGGGTGATCTGCAGAGGGACTGACCTCGGAGAGCATCGGGCCCAGGAGGGACAGGACGAATAAGCTGAATGTTGTTCACTGATCTCACGGGGAATATTTCCATGGGGAGTATGGGGCGAGGAGGCCAGAGCTGTGGCCTCCAATCCCTGGAAACTCTGCTTAGGGCTGAGGCTTATTGCGGAGATGCTCAGCCTGCTGGTGGCAGCTGTCCTGGCTCCAGGCGTGGAACTTGAGCTTCCTCTGGAAATAAACTTTTGGGAATGTTCGAGAGCAGGGACAGACAGTATAATCATTAAGAGCATCAACTCAAGGGCCAGACTATGATCAGACCACGGCTGTACTTATTATCTGCTTATTAGCTAGTTATTAAACCATCTTGTGGCCTCAGTTTCCCCATCTGAAATGGGAAATGTAAGTACCTACCTCAGAGGAATTGTTATCAATATTAAAGACTTAATGTACCTGGCACATAGCATTTTTGTTCTCGGTGCTCGCACTCTGACCAGGCTAAATATTTACTCCACACATACGCAACAGGCAAGGTCTTTGGTCCTTTCAGGAAGAGGTGCTCCCATGTCGGGAAGCTAGTGTCGGGAGAGGTCAATCAGAACTCAGCGGGTACAGCCCCCTGTACGTGTGACAGGACCGATCCTTGTGCTTGCTGTGGGCCCAGATCCTGCACCACTCGCCATCCCAGCTTCCTTCTCCACTTCAGCTGCTTCTTGAATACCCCCCACCCCTCTGTGTGTATTGTAAACTGAGCCAAAAAGGAGGAACCAGAAATTGCTCTCTTTTGAGTATTTTGAGGGATGGTGAAACCTTGTAGGAATGTTGCCCCAGGGACTGAGAAAACACCATATGTGGGAAAGCATTTCTAAGTGAGGAAAATAGCATATGCAAGTTGGTCAGGATCTTGGAAAACTCCGAGCAGGGGAAATGGGCACTGGGGAGAGTGTAGGAAGAGGGTTTTACTGAGGTCTTTAACAGGTCTTTTTCCAATTATAGCCAAGAAGAGCCTAGGGACTGTAGCCTATTTCAGAGCCAGGGCCTGTATTTGCTTTGGGAAAAGAAGGCAGAGTTGATTGGCTTCCAAACCAGACTTGGCAGAGGTCCATCCAGATCGCAGGCCAGTAGCAGGGTCTTGGGTAGGTCTCGACCGTAGTAGGCGCTTATTCTGTAACAGGCACTGAGGCTCTGCCATAGACCTGCCCTGTGCTGGGCGTCAGGCGTGTGTGGATGAAAACGACGTGGACTCATCATCAACGAGGAGACATACGACAGTGATGACACAATAGGTTAATTGTTTATGAACTCTAGTGGTCCTTCCCTTTTTCATAGCCCCACTCCAGGGAACTGGTCCTCTGGCAACGTGTATGTGTGCCCGCACGGCAGGCATGCAGCATCTCCGCTGCCACGGATAACTCAGCTTTGTGTGCAGTGTGTCATTCTGTTCCAAACACTGTGCTAGGTGCTTCCACGGAGAGATCATTATTTACTCTTCACGATAACCTTGAGTATGCACGAGCCGCATGATTTTTGTTGAGCTGAAGAACCAAGTATCACCCATCATTCTCTACTCTTCCTTAGTGGTCTGAGCGTGGGTGACTCAATCACCACCACTCCTGGCTTCAGTTTCTTTCATGATTCGTAAAAATAAGGAGGTTATCTAGGGACATTTCCAGCTTCCAACATTGTGTTTGGGGAGTTCGACGACCAACATTTGCCAACATTCATGACCTTGCTCCCTGTGGAAAAAGCTGAAAGCAGATTATCAGATGGTGGCCCAGGAAGCCTGCTGGATTCCATGTGGCCTTGCAGATAGTTTAGAAACACTTACCAGGCTGCAGATGATGAGAAAGAATCATGGCAAGGTTTGGGATTTGATGGTAAGGAACCGTACAGATCCGGAAAAGGCAGGACCTAGTCGCAGGGACTTTGGGGAGCTTTTTATATTATTAAGTTTTTTCATTTGTCCCCCTCTACCCCCACCAGCGGTTGCCTGATTTCTTTGTGCTGCGTTTGTGTGTTGGGACTCAAAAAGGGGGCAGGGCTGTCTAAAAGAGTCAGGAGACCTCCATGCTAACCCACCACATGCCTTGGGATTCCCAGAGGCAGTGCACACTGAGCTGGGATGGTAGGAAGGTCCACCAGGGTACAAGCAGCAGTATTGTCTGTAGAGAATTTAAAAACAGTCATTAAATCAACTAAAAGTCAGCCTGCTTTTTATGCTCACCGTGCTTTGGCAATTCATAGCAATGTCAGTGATAAAAATATTCCTCCTGGATGATCCTGATCTCTCCCACTGCCCCGTTTTGTTCCCTCCATCCTTGGCCACTGCTGCCTGGAGGAAGAAAGCAGGCAGTCTCAAGGGCTTTTGCATTTTCCACAACCCCAGGCTCTCTGCCAGACGCAGCTGAAGTCATAGCTCCTGTCCACAGCTCTGAACATGACACCCTGCCACGCAGCACTCAGTGGGCTGTGGCCATCCCTCCTGACCAAAAATGGATTTCTACTCTTACCTTCAAACGATTTCACCGCGATGGAACATCTGAGTTCCTGCAGCCAGGGTTGGCTTCATGAACCTGCAACCTGTGCTGTGGCCCCGCACTCAGCAAGGGGACCCCATTGAACTCAAGGTTCAATGCTCTGTGGTTGCCATCTTGCAATTCTTAGAATTTTATTTCTGAATATGTGTTTTGTATGTGAAGTGCAATGGGACAATGGAGCATGCGCCTGGGGACATGCCATGTTGGCTCAAATGCTGCTACACCTCCTGCAGCCACCCTGCCTCAAAATAACTTTTGCACGAGGCCCTGCACATTATGTAGCTGGTTCTGCTTTCAGCCGCCCTCACTTCCATCTCTGACTCACTGCACCTAGACCCCCACCTCCACCTTATATGCACTGGGGTGTGGACACCGTGGAGAGGCACAGACATAAGCAGGAAGGAAGGGGCTCCTGGCCTTGGAGAAGAGAGTCTTGTGAGTAAACCATGTACAACGCTGTACCTGCCACCATCACCATTCAGACCACAAGCTGCAGGAATGCAGAGGAAGTGGCCGCTGCTGCCGCCAGGGAGCGTCACAGAAAAGCCAGTTTCTTAAACCAGGCACTGAAGAATGGGTAAAATTTCAGCAGGAGAAGTGATGAAAATGTGCAAGGTGAAGGGGACAACACACACACATGGGTCATAAAGCTTCTTCAAGTAGCTTTCGAATAGTGGAGCGCAGGCTGTGTGAGACCAATCGTAATAAAGAAAAGGGAGGCTGGGCCCTGAGTGCAAAGGACCCCTCTCTCTTTCTTGTGTGTCTCCCTTCTTTAAACTGCAATTTAGGTTTTCCTCATCTGTAAAATGAAGGAGTTGGACTACAAGCTCTTCTCTTTCTTGTACCCTTTGGTTCTGTATGCAGGCCACCAGCCATAAAGACGCTTCCGCAGTCCATCGGTACCATCCATCATTCTTCTTATCAACTCACCCTTGTAAGGACCTTGCTAATCTATACGTCGACTCTTATTCTACCTGGGACCTCCCCCCAAACCCCAAACCATACCTGATCGCCTTCCCTATGAGTAGATATCTTGTGTACTCTGAGATTGCAGTGGCTGAGATTTTGGGGGATTTAATAAATTGAGTTTGATAGATTCTCAATCCCAAATTATTTTACTGCGGTTATGTTCTATTTGGGTGTAAGGGTTGGGAGCAGGAGGTGTAATTCTAATGACATGTATGCCATACTTTTTATGTTTTTCAAGTTTCATTTTGTTGATCCTGCAAGATTAAAGGAAATGTCACTTACATGCAGAGCGGGAAGGAGATTAGTTATCCTGTGGGAACCATTTTCCTAGGATAATATGAATCCTAGGGCAATTTTTAGGGTTGGGCAGCAAAGCTAGCATCCTTCACTCAGCTTTGACCTTGAAGGAGTCAGTTGTCCAGAAAGTCGTTCCCATGGAAGAAAGATGGTCCCCTTATCAGAGAGACAGGCCAGGAGCCAGGAGGAGGAAATTGGAGCAAAGTGCCTGCAACATTGCTGGCCTTTGGGGACAAGAGAGCAGTTCTTTAGACAAGATGGGGAAAGTGGCTGCATCTGTGAGTCCTGGGAGCAAGTTAGTTAGCATGGGCAGGCTCAGACATGGGTACATGGTAAGTAGGACAGCTTTTCTATTTCTCGTGCCACCTTTGTTTTATTTCCCTTCCGGTTCCCCCCTGGATTTCATAAAGCCTTCCTGAAAGGGAAAAAAAATCCTCCCAAGGATTTTTATTTTCCACGGTTGCACAGAACCGTAAAGAGAAAACAATGTACCCCTGGGGGCCAGGGAGGTGGTAGCAGTGGTAATTAAAGAATGGATACCTCTAGGCAGGTGATGTGAATCACAGAGCACAGAATTGGATCACTCATGCAGCCACCCCTCCCCACCTGGAGAGTCTCCTTCCAGTTCCAAGCTTCAGAAAATCCGAGCATGGATCTGCTGAGAGAGACCAGCAAGGACGGTATCTTGAGATCAGCCCACTAATTCCACAAAGACTCACCGGAAACCCCGTGTTGAGGTTCTACAATGGCAACAGAATGAGAGCGTTGATGGGTTAAAATGTCATTTAAACAGGGAGATAACAGAATTAGAAATCTAACTATTAAAAGAAACATTTCGTAATGGTATCTTTAAAAAGCCAAATGAGAAAAATCAATCAGCAAGGAATCTTGCTATTCAGGGCAAGTCCAGCTCATTAATTTGAGCTGGATGGTGCTGCCTCTCTCCATTTTCTGCTGCTGTCTTGTAAAGAGGGTGTCTGGGAGCAGCTGGGTGTCCAGAGGAACCATGTTCTTTGGAGAGTTTGGCAGAGCACCATAAAACTCAAGCCTTGTCACAGAGTGGGTAGCGGCCCCATGTGTTCATTTTCAAGGTAGAAGAATGACTCCAGCAGTCGTGGCCCCACCGGAGGTGAGCCCATCTCTGATGCCACAATACAGAAGCAGCCACGCCAACCCCCAGCCTCAGGGCATTCCTTTGAGAGATCCCAGGGTTTGCAGTTAAGGGGCAGTAGAGCTCTGTTTCTTGAGATATTTGCCAGGTTGCTGCTGCTCGTACAAGACTATAAATACCCGTTGTCATTTTCAGGTTCAGTTTCTTCATAGTTTGCCAAGGTGGAGTGGACTATGGTCTTCTCAGGCTCCAGTGATGTTTAAAGAAGTGGCAGGATATCGTCCACACACAGCAGAAAGCTGCAGATATAGTAGACCTCCAATGCCAACGCAATGGGTGCTGTCTGTGTAGGAAAGAGCAGAGGCTGAGGCCCGGAATGCATTCCTCACTCTGTCTTTGCCTTTGTGACGGGGGTCCTAGGAAGAGACCTAACTCGCTTCTACTGTAGGACACTCCACTAGTGTTTTTGGTTTATTTCATTTAAAAAATTATTTGGCCCTCCCTCTCTTGTTTACACAACATGCGTGCGTACACCCACACACAGACACACACGTGCATCTCTTTCTCCAACACACAGTCACAATGCTAGAAGAAAGACTGTTGAGGTAAAGCCCTTGGAGTCTAGGAGAGCAAGGCATTTTAGAGATTCGGGGGACTTGGATGAGGGCAGCAATTCCCAGGGGTGGGGAAAGAGCTAGATGGGCTCTGTGTCTGGACATCGGGGAGGAATTTTGTTTGCTCACCTAGGGTGGTGACACCTGCTCTCTCTTACCTGCACAGGGACACTCGGCCTCAGGTAGCTGGCCCCAGAATGACATGGACTCAGCTCCCACAGCCTGCTATTAACACCTGTGTTTCCTTTACAGATCTTACAGGTGAACAAGGTGATGTCCATCTTGTTTTATGTGATATTTCTCGCTTATCTCCGTGGCATCCAAGGTAACAACATGGATCAAAGGAGTTTGCCAGAAGACTCACTCAATTCCCTGATTATTAAGCTGATCCAGGCAGATATATTGAAAAACAAGCTTTCCAAGCAGATGGTGGACGTTAAGGAAAACTACCAGAGCACTCTGCCCAAGGCAGAGGCCCCCCAAGAGCGGGAGCAGGGCGAGCCCGCCAAGTCGGAATTTCAGCCGATGATTGCAATGGACCCGGAACTGCTGCGGCAACAGAGACGCTACAACTCGCCCAGGGTCCTGCTGAGTGACAGCGCCCCCTTGGAGCCCCCACCCTTGTATCTCATGGAGGATTACGTGGGCAACCCTGTGGTGGCGAACAGAACGTCGCGGAGGAAGAGGTATGCGGAGCACAAGAGTCACCGAGGGGAGTACTCCGTGTGTGACAGCGAGAGCCTGTGGGTGACCGACAAGTCGTCGGCCATCGACATTCGGGGACACCAGGTCACGGTGCTGGGGGAGATCAAAACCGGCAACTCTCCTGTCAAACAATATTTTTATGAGACGAGATGTAAAGAAGCCAGGCCTGTCAAAAATGGTTGTAGGGGGATTGACGATAAACACTGGAACTCACAGTGCAAAACGTCCCAAACCTATGTCCGAGCACTGACGTCAGAAAACAATAAACTTGTAGGCTGGCGATGGATACGGATAGACACCTCCTGTGTGTGTGCCTTGTCGAGAAAAATCGGAAGAACATAAATTGACATCTTTCCCCATATATAAATTATTACTTTAAATTATATGATATGCATGTAGCATATAAATGTTTATATTGTTTTTATATATTATAAGTTGACCTTTATTTATTAAACTTCAGCAACCCTACAGTATATAAGCTTTTTTCTCAATAAAATCAGTGTGCTTGCCTTCCCTCAGGCCTCTCCCATCTGTTAAACCTTATTTTGTGACCCAGCTCTCAGGAGCCGCTCTGTAAAATCTGTGTACACCAGTATTTTGCATTCAGTATTGTCAAGGCCATGACTGTCATTTTAGTAAACTTGTTAAAATCAGATGATGTCAGAGTTGTGTCTAGACAGTAATGACCCCCTCTTGGTATACTTTATATTTGATTCATTAATTAAAAGCACTGTTATCACCGCCATTGAAAACGACACCCAGTAGCTTGGAGCCCCACACTAAATTCTGACCAGCAAGCTCACTGTCGGGAACTTGCTCTCCTTTCTCTGCTGTCAGTTTTGCCCATTGGAATTACGATCTGCTCCAGTGGGATAGTCCTGGAACAATAACGATGAACCTGGCAATTTCAGTTTTGCAAGTTTCTTTTCAGCACATTTGTTGTTTGGGGTTGTTTAAGGGTTGGATTTTTTTGGCTTTGGTTTCTGTTTTGCTTTTTGTAAGTGGTTTTCATCCTTTTAGGCACACAGGAAAAATTTTTTTAACTATTTGTAACAGAATAATTGTATGGTTACCCAGAAGCAAACTGAAATGGATCATGAATAATCTATCCACAGAAGAGAATTTGCTCATTGGAGAGTCTTTGGCGCACGGCCTTCCCCCCTTCTGGCAGCCCCTCATAGACTGCATGAGGGATTAGAAAATGCTCAAGCTTTGGAGTCAGACCTGGGTTCAAATTCCAGCTCGTCCCCTGTGACTTGGGGCAAGGTTTTGAAGACTCCTGAGCCCATGTTTCCTAGGGTCAGAACGTCAGATAGGGATTCTGCCTACCTTACAGGGCTGTCCTGCGGATTCGGCCAAATAATCCCTGTCGACTTCGTAGCGTAGGGTAGACATTCGAGAGTGGTCGTCCCCGGTCCCGTCCCCTCTTCTCCTTTCTCAGCTATTGTGTTCCTCTACATCATTTTTGGTTTGGTTGAGTCATCACTTGGAAATGTAAAAGCTCAACTGGAAGGAACCTTCCCAGTGCTTACTAGGTCCCAGAAGGAGTCACAGCAGTGGAGGGGTAATTGTGGGGATGGCTGCCACTGTCCTGCCGCAGCAGGCCTGGGGAGGACACTAGTGGCGTCCCTCAAGCCTTTTTCCCACTGGGAAGCAGTTTGTCCTCCTGGGATTGGAACCTAAGGACTCTTATCTCCCATCTCATGGGCTACATGAAGTGCTCACTGTGCTACCATGGAGGCTGCCATTACTGCCTGAAATGTGTCCCATGCCTCCACTGGATTACCTTGCCTTCAAGGCCTACATGTGCTCTCTCTATCTAGAGCAGCTCGTACCCCGAGATTTCTCTAGCACATGCCTGATAGAAGATGTGTCCTTTATGTATTATGAACCCTTGAAACAGGCTCACCAAGTAGCACTGACTTTGGTTAAGTCTGCACTCAATTCTAGATGCCTAAAATATGAGGGCTGGAAATGAGGAATTTGCCCCACGCCCGTTATGTGCGGGGCACCTTCAAACACAGCCACCTTCAGTTGTCACAAATCCTTTGAGGTAGTTACGATCATCTCCAGTTGACAGGTGAGGAAATTGAGGCTTGAGGAGTTGACTTGCCCCTGATCACTGAGCAGGTAAGTGGCAGAGTGTAGATTGAAACCTCTGTTTGAATGATGACACAGTTTCCTTTTCTCCTTACTGGTTCTCCCTTTCCCCCATCTGCATGTCACATTGCATTGCAGAATAAACATTAAGATCCTAGAGAAATAAAAAGTGTAGTTCTCATCGTGGCAACCTTTTGTACCTCTTGCTTCGTGAGCCTGCATCAAAAACACAGTGAACCCGCTGATAAGCTAATGGAAGCCTTATGATCCACCCAAGCCTAGTTCCCAGGCAGGAACTTGGGTTTCTCTTCTGGAACTTCTACTCTAAATGGGTAGAGGGCTTGTCTAGAGGGTCTGGCTGCCTGAGGAGATGGGCTTGGGTGACAGAGGCCCCACACCCCAGCCTGGGAAACCAAAGACCCTAAACAGCAGGGCTGCGTCCTGGGCCCTGCCTTGAAAGGAAGGAGTTTGCCTGCATGTCAAGAGTGATTCTGGAGCAGCACGCTTCGAGGGTAAATGTAGCTTTGAGGGGAAAGTGAACCTGGGGATGAGTGAAAACATTCCTGAAAGGAACTCTGGGCTTCGGGCCATGTGACCGCTCTGCCTCTCCCATGCTGGGTGGCAGAGTAATGAAGCATTAGCCAGTTCCATTTCAGTAACTTTATTAGCAGAAGAGGGTATTCACGTGCTGCCAAAGTCAACATGTTAGGCTAATTGGTCCTGGACAGAGCTGTTTTCGAGGTTCGTAGCAGGCCTATTTCTACGTAGTGTGCATATCTGCTTCTGCGACCGGTTAAAATTTAAACTCATCTCTGAGATAGAAGGAGGGCTGGTGTCTGGCTCCTGCAAAACTCCAGTCTCTTTCACCTCCCCTTATTGTTTGGATATCCTTGGATAACTCCTGTCCTAATGGGGGCTTTCAGCATCATGAGATTCTACTGCAGAGGTCGGGGCCTGTCCAGAATGGACAGTCATCACTTCCGTTGTGAATGCTACACTGAGAAGCTCTGCTGGCCCTTGGCAGGAGCTTCTCTCTACCCTCTCATCCATCTCTAAGGTTCCCCGATGTATGGGCTGTGTGAACTTGAGCAAGTTGCTTAACCTTTCTGAGCCTTTGTTTCTTTGTTGATACAATGAGCGTAGTGCTTATTTCATAAGACTGTTTTACAGTGTAATGAACACATCTAGTTCCTGGCGCATAAGAAACCCCCTGTAACATGATGATGATGATGATGATGATGACGATGACCACGACGGCAGCTAGCTTTTAGGTGATTTGCAGGAGGCCTCATCGGGAATTCTGGGAGGAATTTCTAAACGTCACAGTGGACATGTATCAATCATACCGCATGGAAGGCGGTCCCCAGGGACTATTCCCAGGGACAGTTTCACTGGCCCAGTCTTATTGACAGGCCTTGAATTCTTCTCAGTGACACTCCAGGGAAAGATTTCTAACCCTTCCCAGCAAAACTACTAGCAACCAATGTGATTTCTCAAGTGTGTGTGTGTATGTGTGTGTGTTATTTCTTGCGAATTTATGAGACAGCTTGGTTCTTGTTCTCATTCTCGCCCTCCTCCCCTCAGCCTCCCTCCCTCCCTCCCTCCCTCCCTCCTGCTCTCTCACTCCTGTCCAACAATGCTTTCTCCAGGTTGGTGTTTTAGGGTTTAGAGTTTTTGAGGATTTCTTTGTTGGTCGCTTTCCCGTGTCTGTGTTTATGTGTGCTTTTTAGTTCATTTACTCCATGTAAAAACCCTCCACCGAGGCTTGGAGAAACCATCTGCATTTATTTTATCACTTTTGAACATGTGTTTGAGAATGAAATCTGTGTATTCAGTTTATAGCTACCTGGAGATTTGTCTGGCTTCACCTGGAAGACCCATCCCCCAGGCTTCAAGCTCTGATAGCCCAGGACATGCAAAGCCAGTGCCAGGTCCTCGGCTAGGCCTGGCTCTACCTCGCAGACCTCCAACTCTGCTCAGCCTCAGGGAGGGTACTCTGGAGCCTGGAGAACAGTCAGTCGTCTACAACACCCCCTTCCCGTCCCCCCCCACACACACCCCTCACAACCCTGGCCAAATGGCCTTGACCCTGTCAATTCCAGAAACCCAGGAATTGCTGCAGCCACTGAAGATTGCTTCTCTCATTGCAACCTTCTTCGTTGTGACCCTCTTCCTCAAAGGCCCCACCCCCAAATCTAAGGAGACCCAAACTCCTTACATATGCCTTCTCAAGTTACAGTGGGTGAGTGGACTTCTCAAAAGGCACATGTGTTTCACAATGAGCTGAAATGCAAGTGCCTCTGTGTTGACTGGAACCCCTGGGTTTTTGGTTGGTTCCAGATGGAGGTTGGCCCAGCTTGGGAGAGCACAATGACAGAGCAGGTTGAAGCGATCTGAATGAGTGTGGATTTGTTGCCTTCAGTCCTCGCCTGTATTTGGTTACAGTGTATGGAAGGCCCATGAAAAAGCGCAGATGTGTCTGCGGTGGGGAACAGGGATACAGAGGAGTAAAGAAGTGGAAAAGGCAATGGCCCAAAGATATCAAAAGTCTTTCCTAGAAGCTGGCTACCGCTGGTGAGTTTGGCTGAGTTGAACTGTTGCGGAGTTCGGTAATGGTTTAGACTGTTCAGTTACAGAAGGCTCTGTGGCGAGAAAACATAGAAATTTATTGGGAAATTGTGAAGCACAGCCTAATGAGTTAGATGGCTTTTCACAGGGAGATGTAGGGAGGTGGGTGGGCATGTATGTGTTTGTACATGTGCGTGTATGTGTGTATTCATGCGTGGGCATGTGTGTGTGTGTTTGTGTGTGGTTGCTTTGATATTCTAACTCTTAATGTGTTGCATTTTTTAAAGGGAAGGTAATGCTTGAAAAGAATGCTCCGGAACACAAGTTTAACCTTTAGGAGACTGAGCTGGTGGCCAGCTGGGGAGCATATGGAAAATGAACATTCTTGGGGCTAGAGAACAGGCTGGTCAGGGTTGAGGATTTGCTGAAAGAAAAGGCATCAGACTGACTCCACCAGCCAAAGCAGAAGGAGGTGGAGTTGTGGACCTTCTGATTTGGTAGGAAAGCACTAGAAGCTGGTGTGGGGTTAGGGGGTGGAAGGTAAGGTCAGACCAAAGAATGAATAATAGTAGTAATCGTTATCATTTACTGGCTGCTTCCTCTGTACACAGCACTATGTACATCCGGTAGTTTTAACTCTGTTGTGCAGTTGAGGACATCTGGCAAAGAAAAGTTCCGGAACTTGCCCAGGTTGTTCAGCTGGTAAGGGGCAGTGCCCAGAGAGGAGCCCAGGAAGTCTGTGCAGTGTGGAAGGTGAGTAAGACAGTAATGGAGAACATGCTGAATGCTTCAGGGACCTTGAACGTCGAATATCAATGGGGTGAGCGGGGTGACATGCCCTTGGCACACAGGAGAGGTTACAGGGTCAATACAGCTGAGATTCCCAACAATTGTCCCACGTGAAGGGGATGCCAGACTCATCAGGAGAGCAGCTCACAGCAGTGGACCTCCCAGTTCAATTTTACAATCACTATCCTGGGGGAAGGTGATTGTAGTTTCTCGCTAAGAGTAAACATCAGCATTGCTCAGCCCTTTGGGGCTCTTCTAAGAGAAAAGTTTCAAATTTGGACAGAACCTTTATCCTTCCTTGTAAGGCAGATATCTGTCTTTTATTCATTCAACACATTTTGTTTTTTAATTTGCTGAATGCCTACTAGACATCAGACACTCTGCTCACCTGTATGGACTCAGCACAAGAGATGCCAACTCTCTGGGAAGAGCAGTGAATAGAAAGGATAGGACCTTAGAGCAGCTTAGAGCAGCCTTGACAATTTCCACATCCTCTCTATAAGCACCTCCTCACAAGGAGCTCGCTCTATTTTAAAACAACTCTAACTATCGGATAGAAATTCATTCCCTATGTCGAAACCAAATCTCCAGATAAAACAGCCATAACTAGAGTGTCAACAAAAAGAATTCCAGATAAAGAGCAACTAAATGCTGCTTGGGACAGTCAGGGGAGGCTTCCTGAGGTGGTGACCTCTGAGATGGCTCTTAGGGATGAGTAGGAATTTGACAGGGAGGAGTGAGGCAAAGTCTATGCCAGACAGAGGAATAGCCTACAAAAGAATGCGTAATGATTAGAGGGTCTGACATACATAGAGAAAAGTAAAAGATTTGGGGTAACAAGAATTTCATGACTAGGAAACTGGAGAGAGAAGTTGGGACCAAATAATTCAAGGTCATATGTGAAAGGCTATGAAGTTTGTATTCGATTATTTGGGGACCCCATCATCAGGGTCAACTGGAGGACTTATTAAAACTGATTGCTGGGCCCCATCACCTGAGTTTCTGACTCCTTAGGTCTGGAGTGGGGCCTGAGGATCTGCATTTCTAAAAGTTCCCAGGTGACGCACAATTTGAGGATTGCTGGTTTATTAAGCAAGGAGGAGGCAACAACGGTTTTTTTCCAGCTTTTTCTTTTTTTTTTTTGGAAGATAATTTTTGTGGCAATGTATTGGATGGATAGACTAGACACAGATTGATGGCGTGCTAGCTGGAAGACAGCAGTCACTAATACAGGGGAGGACTGAGGCTAAGGAGAAGGCCATGAAAGTAGGGAGAACGTCAGATTAGAGAAGCACTTTGGAGATGTACTCAATAAGATTTGCACATTGGATGTGGAATGAGAGAGAGGGAAGCACTAAGGAAGAGGAGCACAACAATCTCGAGGAATCATGATTCTAAATCGTAATCGAGAGGACAGCAAGACGAGTGGGTTTGAAGGCGGGAATAATAGATAATGCATTTGAGGTGCCCATGGGACATCAAGGTAGAAATAGCCAATAGATGGTTGATCAAGATAGATGCATGCTTGAAATTATGAAAGAACAGCTCTTTATTTACAAATAACCCAGCATCAATAAGCTTTTTTGTTTACAAATAAGTCTAGTTGAAGTTCAGTGGAAACAAAAATGGGTGGGAGCTTGTCAGCAAATCAGGGTGTGGAATCTGGGCTCCCCTATAGAGGCCTGTGGTCAGGTTTCCATGGCAGACGGCCAATTCCACCCACTGCTTCACCCCTTTGGAAGCTGGACAAGTGCTTGGAGATGACCGAGGAGAAGGAAATGTATATGCTGAGGCCCAGGGCACCTTCAGACCAGCGTCACTCCATGGAGGTGTGCCTTAGTGGTCAGCTTGAAGATACCGTCAGAAACAATTCAAGTTAGATGTTAAGGGAATAGTCAGATGTTGGGAAGCTGAAACATAAAGAATAGAGAATGAACAGGGAGCTGTCAGGGCAGGGTGAGGGTGGTGTTATTTACCATATATTTCCATGATTAAAATCCTTGTTGCTATGAAATTCAAGACATGAAATGTCAGTGTGCCTAAGGGAAGTCAAACCCATTTTCATATACTCTGAGCATTTAATAGCCCTAATTAAAGCAGAAGATCTTTAACCAAAAATCAAAAGCCAGGCTTTGGCAATGGAAGTGTAAACAGGACCCAGTTCATGAGTCACCTCATCCTTCTTCAGCTCTGAGTGAAGCTTTTTATCAGAGACCGTAGGCGCCCCTTTCTCCCTTTGACAGAGGCCAGCGTTACGCACAGCGCTGCTTTTCCCCAGAAGCTCTCCTTCAGGCTGTCCTCACTCTAAGGGACTTTTTATCCTGTCAGATCTGTTCCATTCCAAAGCAGCAAGACTCAGTCACTCCCTGTTGATGTCAGGGTGGGTCCTGGGGACCCCTCCAGCTGCAGAAAGGCCTGGGCTGGGGGGCAGCCAGTGGGAAGGGCCACTCCCTCTGAATTCCCGTGCCTCTGGCTCCTACTGGTCGTTCCCCAACCAGGGCAGGCGGTGGAGGGTAGGGAGCTAGATCTCTGGCTCTGACACCCAAGGGAATTTACTTATAATCTAAGGCATGTTTCTTATAATCTAAGACGACACCTGGGGCCTCGTCACAGTGACTTTACTTGGGACTGCAGTTGAGTCATTTGTACTCCACAATCTTCAGATTTCCTTCCTGAAAAGCGGGTATAAAAACATTTCAAATTTGATTACAAAGTACCCTGAGAGCTAACCCAGCCTACCTTAAGAATGAGTGGCAGGGGTGGGAGCTTTGAGAGGGTACAGGAGAGATAAGCTGGATGGTCTCTGAGAAGCCCCAGAAAGACCACTAGGATGGCTTCCATAGCCAACCTCCTAAGCCAGCTAGACTCCAGAGAGGCTAAGCAACCCAGCAAGGTCACACAGCTAATATGTAGGGCAGAAACGGGATGAGAGCTAGGTCTTCTGCCATCCAGTCCAGAACACCCTCCATTATCCCACTGCCCTAACAGCACCTTCTCAACCAAACTGTAGGAGTGGGTGACATGAGTGCTTTAGACACTTCACTGGGCCAGCAGGAGGGCTTTTGTAATGGTGCCGCTGATGTCACTCCAGCATTTTCCCTGCCAGCAAGTGCTTTGCTGTTCCCAGGGACTTCTCAGAGACCTGGATTTTTCCACATCGGATCTTAAATTTGCAGTTACAAGGCCCTCCAGAGGCTGCCCCTCTGGTTGGTGTGGTGGTGCAGTGACCTAGGCTGAACCCCGATCCCGCCATTCATAATCATGTGACCTTGGGCAAGTTCCTGATTTCACTGTCTCAAGTTTTCTATAAAATGGATATGAGAGTAGGACCTACCTCTTGGGTGATAGTGCAATGTCTGTAGCTGGAACAGGCAGTGTGACACAGTGAACCAGTAGGGTGGAGCAGGGTCCTGGGTCTCCCCTGGGCCTTCTTTGAGTGTTGGAGAATAAGGAATTCCCGTGCACCCCAGGGAAAGGCCGTACTAACTGGTACCGCGGTCGTTTGGTATTTTAACAACTGGCCCAGCTGTCCCAACACCTTCCAGCCTGACATCCACTCTGCCTACTTAACAAGGGTGTCATCAGGAGGGACAGCAAACATGAAAGGTCTCTGGCAGCTCGCTTGGCATCCAGGAAGCTCCCAGGGACGTTGGCTGTCGCCCCAAGAGCCAGGACCTGTGCCTGCAGACCCCACCCTGCACACACACACTATCCTGCTGCTCATCGCCACCCTCATTTCTAGGGAAGGGTCTCTTTTTCTTGCCCAAATACCTCACACCATGGCCCAAGTCAGTTCTTCTAGTGCTTTTGATTTTTGAGTCCAGACCAAATCTGCAAGCTTCCTAAAGCCCTTGTGAACCTACTCAAGGCTCCAAAAGCTCAGTGCCAGGTGGATGGGAAGGGAGGTCGAGAAGCAAAGGATTTCTGGTTTCTATAGGCTTCTCTGGCAACCTCTACCCTTCCTCCTCTTCATACTGTAGCGGAGGGTGGCTCCACCGGAGCTCAGGCCCGCCTCTGCTGCTGGTGGGGCACTGCCTGTCCTGGTCCTTTCGTTTTAGCAAGAGGTAAGAGTGACGCAGCACAAATGAGCAAGAGCTCGGTGTGGCCATCGAGAGCTGCAGATGTGAATCCTAGAACCCTAGTCCCACTGCATGACCTCAGCTGAGTCAGGGGTCTATGGGTAATATCCATTCCCTCCTCCCTCTGTACTGGCTCGGTGTCAGATCCTGGCTTGGGGACACAGACTGCAGCACAATCTCCTGAAGAAATAGACACAGATAATTGTGATGCAATGGGAGCAACATTTCAAGAGTTTTCATGACAGCTTGTTATTAGGGCGCAGATAAGGGACTGTTTGCCTGAAGCCATCGCATAGGTTTATGTTGTTGGAACATAAAGAGTGAGGTCAGCAACAACCAGATCACGGAGGTCCACGATGCCGTGCTAAGGAGCTCATCCTCTAGAGAAGAGGGGGTGGGGAGCTATTCCTGTGGGTGTTAGCTAGGAGAATGGCCTTCAATAGCTAGACCTAAGTGTCTCGTTTGTCAAGAAGGGCTCTGAGCTTCATCGCTCCAGACCCTAGACCACCTGCACTGGCTGCTCTGTTGTGTCTGTGCAGTGTGCAGACCCAGGCCTGCTGGAGGCAGAGGACAGGGTGTGACCACCATGTGGTGCCCTGTGGAGAGCCCAAGATGCCGTATAGCATTCTTTCTGGAGGATGGACGTGCTCAAAGTCACGTTGAAGGGAAAGACCTGGAGGGGCATCCTGGCAGACTGAAAGCCAGGTTTGGAGAAGGTAGATGCAAGACTCAGGCTGTGGTGGGGCCACTTGATCTCTCGTCCCCTCATCTGGGACCCATTATGCAGCACCACCCTGTGCATTCCTTGGTCCCCTTGGGCTGGTGGAAGGGCCAGCTCCAGTCCTTGCCCTTTCTGGTCTCCTGCAGCTGGAAGTCCAGGTGCTAGGTCTCAGCGCGGGGATGACTGCACTGTCCACATTGCTTCCTCTCCCTCTTATCCTGTCAAACTTCCTCCTGAACTTTTGACACGATCCCTGCTTCTTGTCAGTGTGACTGTCAGACCAGTGCACTCAGCCTCCTCAGGATGGGTCTGACAGCCTTGTTTAGCCTCTGGAACCCAGAGGCCCTGTTCCTGGCCAGTGACCCACATTTCCCTTTTCAGCCCTGGGGCAGCAAGGCTGCAATTCCTCGGGAGGGTAGGAAGACAGCAGCACAGTTCTGGTGGCCTTAGGAATACAGACTCCTTGCTGCCCCATGGAGTCTTTCTCATTGCTGAACAAACGAGGCAAGGTCCCTCCTCCCCCATCCTTCAGGTGCCCCACAGCAGAGCTGGCTTTTCTCGCTCCTGATCTGGTCTTTTAAAGGAGCTGCATGAGAATATTCCCAGATAGGAATTTTCATCATATGCCGCTTTCATCTGGCCCCACACAAATGCTTTCAGGAATCCCCGTTGTCTAGAGACCTAGCTCCCCGGCTACGCATTTGAGGTCACTGACAGTGTAGCCCAGCCACTTTCCTGGCTATTTCTCTCTCTCACTAACACTGCAAATGGCCCCGCTGACCAATTCCCCATTTCTCAGGCCTCCCTTGCACACGCCCACCTCCAAGCCTTGGTGAAGGAGGTTCCCAGCCCTCCCCATCCTTCTCTGACCACGGTCTTCATCACACCCAACATTTTCTCTCTCTCTGACCCAAACATGATGCCAGGAAAGAAGAGGTGGCCCATGTATGAAGTCTCGACTCTTGAATTTATGACTCTTCCCCCTTTGACGGGTGAGGATGCTGAAGCCCAGGGACAGGCAGTAACTTGCCCGTAGTCACAGTTGGTCAACAGACTGCTGGCACTCACACCCACGTGCTCCAGCTCCAGAGCTCAAGCCTCAGTGTTCTCCATACAGAGCTTGTTTCCTTTGACTTGTGAGGAGGCAGGGAGTTCTAGATTACACAGTCAGGGCTCCCGACTCTTGTCCACATGTCTTGATCCATGAGACATGTCTCTTCTTCCTGGGGTGCTCATCCTCCACTTTTCCTGGGGGAAAACGCTAGCCATCCTTTATAGCTCACTTGGCCTTAATCAGCAGCAGCCTCCATTCCCTTCCTCAGGACTGGCTGCAGAATTTGGGGGGCTGATGCAAAAGACGAACGTAAATGATTAAGAATTTCAAAATCATGACAGCAAAACATTAAACCCCAAGCACAGGGCCTTGTGTGACTGCCCGAGTCACACACCCATTAAGCCCACCTTGCACCTACTCTGGGCTGCAGAGCATGCGGTGCTTCTCCTCCAAGCACTCTCCTCCCCTGGCCATCGGGGAAGCAAGGCCCGTGGCCGTCCTTGCTGAAGCCCTAGTGTGAGCAGTGCCTGGCACAGAGTAGATCCCCAATCATGTATATTGAGCTGGAACGATGTCTTGTATGCGAAAGATTATAAACTTCAGAATATGTGACTCTTAGAACAGAAGAGATACCTGTATGTCTAGGTCCAGATTTTCTGGTTGAAACTTAAAAAAATATATCTGAAATCTTCTTTAAAAAACAATGCAAGAGTGGGTCCAATTATGGGTTTAATTGTGCCCCCCATTCAAGTGTTGAAATCCTAACCCCAGTAGCTCAGAATGTGACTGTATTTGTAGATAGGGTCTTTAAAGAAGTGAGTAAGTTAAAAAAGAGGTTATTACAGGGGGCCCGAATCCAATCTGACTTGTGTTCTTGTAAGAAGAGGAGGTTAGGACACAGGCACACGTGGAGAGAAGATGGAAGACTGACTGTGTGAAGGCACAGGGAGAAGACGGCCATCTACAAGCCACAGAGAAAGGACTGGAACAGATTCTTTTTTCATGGCCCTTAGAAGAAACCAACCCAGCCAACACCTTGATTCTAGACTTTCTGCCTCCAGAACTGAGACAATACATTTCTGTTGTTTAAGCTGACCAGTCTGTAGTCCGTTGTTATGGCAGCCCCAGCAAACTCATACAGGTACTTAAAGAAGAAAAATAAATCATAACACATTATAAATGTTAAAAGCTGACAGGTACCATAAAAAGTCAGAAAATACAGAAAACCTAATATTAACGTTTTATTAACTGTTGAGCGTACTTCTATAATACTTTATTTCCCATGTTTTTGTCTGCAAAATCTTTATACCTGAGAAAAGTTTTATAATATTATTTTTCTATAGAGAGAAAAGAAAGATAATTTAGCTTCTTTTGTAACAAGATTGATCAAATTTTGTTTTTTAATATTGATATTTCAGAAAAGTTTCTTTCAGGTTCACAGCTTAACCTTGGTAAGGTCATGTACATATTCACAATTGTTACCAAATTTAGGAAAACCTCTATTAAGGTTTTCCACATGTCAGCTGAAAAATGTCAGAACATTTCCATTTGTTTTAATGTAGTGATTAATCTTAAATGCTCTTCGAGTTGCCAACACTCATTAACCAATCTGTCATCATTGTTCACACCGTAGAGTTATGTTGTCTTTGTCCATAATAGCAGTTTATGTTGAATCAGCAAAAGAAGGAACATCATTTTTCCAATGTGAACATATAATTTGTCCCTTTCCTTTCATTTGATTATTTACCAATCCAAAGCCTACTCATTACTTGGGAAAATGTATCATTTCTATTGGAAATTTATCTTTTTCTCTTAATGAATGAATACTTTAGTGTGGTCTGAGATATTTTTGGTCACAATTTATTTCTTAATATGAGAATAATTTCAATCTTACTTTCACAAGGTTTTAAAAACCGTATGACATATTAATACATTGCTGGGCACCTCCCAGCCTTGAGAAGTAGCTGGAGCGAAGGAGGGAACTTCAAGCTGAAGCTTCACTAACTTTCTGGTGAATCAGCCCTAGTCAAGGTTGGAGGCTGGGGCTTGAAACAACCGAACCAACACACAGTTCCAGCGCCACCCTTGCCCCAGCCAGCGATACCCATCTTCAGACCCACGGTCCCAGGCTGCAGCACATTTCTGTGAGGTCAGGATGAAATTACGCACATTTTCTGTGTTTGTGTGTACAGAAAGAGAAACAATTTTCTGAACCCAAAATGAAGTTGCCTTAGGGGGCATTGTCTATCCATCTGGTCTACCAAAATAAGATTTTCTCTGGTTTCCTGTGTAAAGTTTCTCTGTTTGACTTTTTCAGCAGTCTTACAAGGTTTGCTTTTTGTTGTTATCCATTCCACATAGAACCTCTGAGTTCCCTCGGGGTGAGAGACTTGTTAGAAGTAGGTGACAGAAGTCCCAGGGTCCCCCAGGATGGCCCAGGGTATGAGTGTCCCTCACCGTGGTTAAGAGTGTGGCCTCTTGAGCCAAACCGCTGGGTTCTGACACGAACTCCATCCTATGCTAGCCATGCAACCTGGGCAAGCCAAATCCTCCGGTCTTGCCTTTCCTCGTCTGTAAAGTGGAGAGAAAGGTACCTACTAACACAGGACAGATGTTCTAGGGAGAAGTGAGTGAGCTAATGTTGCAAGTCAAGCACTTAATACAGGACTGAGTGCTCACTACAAGACCGTTTTTATTGAGGTTATGTCAGAGACTCAGGGAAGCTGGGAGGGGGCACAGGCCTTGTCTCTGCTCTGGGGGCTCCTCTGATCCCCTTCCCTCAAGGCCTCCTTTAAAGCTGCACCCTCTGCTCCGCTAGCCTGGGAACAGTCACATGTCTAGTCTCCCATTTCCTATCACACTGGGGTGGAGCAGGGAGGTGGTGTTCCTACAGACTCAGGCCTTCAGCTCCTTGCATGCTGAGTGCACAAGAGGACTGTACCTGCTCAAAGGCCATCCAGTAAACACCTGATGAGGCCATCACTGTTTGACAAAGACTTGCTGCCAAACCTGACCCAGTGTGTGCCAAACATCAACCATGAAAAGTGCAGGTCACACTGCTTCTTCCCAGAAGCCTTTCTGGATTTCACTCCTGCATTGAACTCTGCCCATAACCTGTACCTGCTCTAACTCTGGGCTCAGCTTGTTCAAGAGCTTGCCCCTACTGTTATGTATAGTGTGTTTCCAAAATTGTGCACTAAAATCAAATATTCAAAAGCTTAATCATAGGCTTACATGACATGGTGGTCTATTTTTCTGGGGATCTAAAAGAAATTGCAATATTGTAATTGTACCTCACCTTTATTTTTGCGCTTTTTTTTGCAGTATACTACCCATATTTTGAACGTACAGTAGTACCTTGGTTTTCGAACATCTCCGTTGACAAACATTTCGGTTTACAAATGCTGTAAACCCGGAAGTAAATGCTTCAGTTTTCGAATACACCTCAGAAGTCGAACATGTCACATGGCTTCCTCTGAGTGCAAAATCCTGAGGCCTGGCTGTCGGATGTTTTCCAACGTTTCAGAACTCCAATGGTCTTCCAGAATAGATTATGTTCTAAAACCGAGGTACCACTGTATTTGTTAAATTATAGTTTTACAATTCAGCATTCATTGATATTAATGAAGCATCAATATTGAAAAACACAATGGTGTCCTAGGTGCCAGATGCCAGTCTAGGTGTTTAGGATATATCTTTCATGGAGTTTACTGTCTAATAATGGAAGGAGACAGACAAAAAAAAAAAAAAAAGGACATGTAATAACCAAGTCAGTCTGTTAGATGGTGATAAGTGCTATGGGGAGAGGGGGAGAGAGAAAGCAGAACAGACTAAAGAGGGCCCAGAATGCAGGTGGAGAACGGAACGGGGGTTGCAATTGGAAACAGGAGGGTCAGAGGAGCCCCCTGACATGCGGAGCTTTGAGCAGTGACTTGGAAAGTTGGTGAGGGAGTGAGTCCAGAAAAAGAGCATTCTGGGTAGAGGGCCTACAGTAGAAACGTGTCTGGCTTCCATCGTAGCACAATCTGCTTAGTTCTTTTGCGCATTTGGTTGTGGCTTCTTTGCTCCGCTTGGGCACGCCTAACGACACCTATCTCATTTGTACTGTGTTTATGAGACCTGTGCTTTCTACCGCTTTCCTTTTATAAAGCAATAAGGACAAAATTTAATCAAATGTGTAAAATAACTGTACACGAACCCTGTGCCTGAGGCAAAGGGTGCCGGCTGACACTGAACTGTCGGCTGGCACGCTGCGCCCCCACGTGGAAGCTTGGAAGGTTTGGCCCCTAGGCATGGAACTTCCAGTCTGGCACTTGGAAAGAAGTCCAGGCGGATCAGTGCGCAATGTCCCAACGTGCATGTTGAGCAAAGGGAAATTTATGCAAGTCAAGGACTTCTTGCTCTATTAAAGAAGAGCCCAGGGCAGAAGCAGGGAGTTGGGGAGGGGTGTGCGGTGCTGGTGGAATGTGGGCCACACCCGCTTTCTTCTCAAAGCCAGGGAGGGCTTTCCTGTCCGTGAACCAGAGAGCAGACAGTCTCCCTGAGGCAGCTGTGTGTGCAGGGCGGGGTGGTGGGGGTTCTGGGAGAGGGTGCGGTACCAGGGATGGCCTGGGACACGCAAGTGCACTTTGTTCTTCTTGGCACAGGTCCTTCTGTTCGCTGGATGTGCATGTCTTTTTTCCCCCAGGGTGCTCTGGATGAGAACCTCTGAGGCAAGGCACCCATGCTGCCGTTCCCAGAGGCTTAAGGACAAGCTGTGGGACATGTGAGCGTCTGGGCTCGTGAGCCTGGGAATTGGGGAGGGGGTGTCTGTGTAGGGAAGCTGGCCCACCCCAGTCATAAATGCCATCCTCTTAGGGAAATGCAGGAGTATTTTATTGTTTCATTGAAAACTGAGCCCCCAGTGCAGCTGTTCTGCCCAAGAATTCCAGGGGGCAGGGATGTTGCGGGAAGTGGGGAGAGGGCCTGCTTGTCAAGTATCTGAGATCTTGTTACTGGGGTTGGGGGGAAATCGGATGCGGTTCCAGGGCTCAAATCTTTCTTGCCCCACACACCAGGGCGCTGGCTCCACTACAGGCCATCGAGACCCAAGGGCCGTGTGTTTAATCCCCTGTCAGCCGAGCAATGGTTTCTGAGCCAATTCTGACAGAGTCTGTTTTCAAAAAGGAAAAGATCTTTTTGTTGTTGTTAAACTCTTTGTTTGGAGAGCAAAACCTGCTTCGTGTTAGAGGTGACAGGTTAGGCTATGTTGCAGACAGGACCTTCCCCTCCTGGGTCTGCTGACAGAGGCTCTGCGCTAGCTGCTCTATCCACTTGGCATGCCCTTTCCTCGGGTGTCCAGTTGGCCATCTCCTTCTTGGCTGTCAGATTGCGGCTGCAAACGTCACCTCCCTGAGGATGTCTTCCCTGGCCACCCAGTATAAAGCAGTCTCCCAATCTCTCCATCTGCCACTGTCCTGCTGCAACCCTCTCCGGCAGCTCTCTCGGCCTGATATCGTGGTGCTCATGAGAATGCAAGCATCTTGAGCGCAGGACTGTCCGTTCTTTTTGCTGCACCATTACCAGCACCCAGCAGGCATTCAATAAATATATTGTATTATGTCGAAGAAAGAAATGGTGTTTGAGACCTGGGTTGGGTGTTTTCTTTGATGAAGAGATGGGGAAAATAGAACATGGTCGAACAAAGGAGAGTTTAAGGAGAAGCACCTGAATCAGGAAAGAAAAGGAATGCCTTTTTTTTTTTTTCTTCACAAACAAGCTCTTGGAGATCAGATCCCATCATGGTTCCTGCCAGGCAGCTTGGAGACACTGGGATGGACTCCTAACAGGCATGACCTCAGTTGCCATGACCTCTCCCTTTGTGAATCCCATCCCTATCTCACACGGCCCTGAAATCCCTTTCTCATTTCTAAAATGTTTTCCTACAACCTAATGAGTTTGACTTCCTCCCTTACTTAGGAAGGGGTTGTCATTTTACATTTTAAAAGTCAAAAAGAAAACTTTCGGTCCCTCCAAACCTCTCTAGATTCTCTTGTAGCTGTGTGACCTTGATCAAGTCAATTCCCTTCTCTGGTCCTCCGTTTTCTGTAAAGGGAGGAGGTGCTGCTTGCTGATGTCCAGGGTCCGTGTATTAGGTTGGTGTAAAAGTAATTGCGGTTTAAAAGGTTAAAAATAATTGCAAAAACCGCAATTACTTTTGCACCAACCTAATAGAAAGCTGTGAGCTTCTGATGCCCACAGTCCGGGAACATCCACAAAGGGGTTGCTTCTCTTATGAGAAGCCTCAGGAGCCAGTATCCCTGGGAATTACAGGAAGCGGAGGTTTCCTTCCTGGTGCCCAGGCCACCACCTGTTTGTCCCTTGGGGCTGTCCTTCCCTTGTAATACACCAGTACAACACATCATGAGGACACTATTTGACAAGAAAGGAAAAGTTCCCCGGGGTATATTGATTGCAAAAATGGCCCCAGTTCTCTACTCGACCCTGTATCCAAGTCCTTTTCAATGTAAGTTCACACACCTCTCATCAAGAGCTGGAGCCTATTCCCGTACTCCTTAATTTGAACTGGCTTTATGGCTGCTTTGGCTAAAAGAATGTACTAGAGTGTCAATGTGTAAGTTTGGAGCTCAGGTTTCAAGAGGCCTCACACAATTCCTTTCTCCTTCTTTGACCCCTGGCCATGAAGGTAGGTCTAGACTATTCTGTTGGAGGATGAGACACACGGTACAGTGCCAACTGGCCCAGCCACGGCCATTTTAGATTAACCAACAGCCAACTGAGCACCAGACACATGCATGAGCCCCAACCAAGACGGGAAGAACTGCCTACCCAGCATCAGTCAAGCTGGCTCTGATTAGTAGAACTGTGCAGCTGGCCCATAGACTTGTGTGTAATGATAAGTGGTTGTGTTAGGGCTGTTTGTTATGCAGCATTAGCTGATTGATGACCCTGTCCGAATCTTCACCAATGGCATCCCAGCCCTCTCTTATTTTCCACTCTGGAGCATCCTTGCACATGGTCTGCCTTTCTGCCTCCACACTGCAAATTTATTTCTTAAAAATACAACTTCGCTCCTGTAAGTACCCATAAAGGCATATGGACAACTGCCTATAGGATGTAATTTTATTTTTCAGGGTCTCTTGAAAATTGGTTGGCAGAAAGCATCAGTTACTTGGGTCAGCCGTGGTATCTGACCCTGTCACTCAAAGAATCAATTTTTTGAAACACAGTCCAGATTACACACATTATGTCGATGAGCACACATCCTACCTCCAGCTCAGTGGCATGAGCTATCAGGTGAAGTGGAAATTGGATGCAGCAATGAGCACTTTTATGTTTGGGAAGGGACCCCTGCGAGGATGCAGATTTGGCGGGGTGCTCCAATAGAGGGCTCCATGAGGTCACTGGAACCTAGCAGGCCAAGGAAGCAGGAGCCCTAAGGCGTGTCCGTACCCATAGATTGGCTGAGGAGTGACCCTACCTTCTTGTGCAAGCATTCCATTTCCCTCATGTGTTCAGTAACATTTGTCAGAAGTCTATATAAAGCAGGCAGGCACTGGGCTAAGCCCAGGAGGTGACAAAAATAAATAAGGCAGAGCTCCTGCCCTCAAGGAACTTACTAGTTCATAATCCCAAATGTGCAGAAAACCACTAGGAGTGTATGCCAGTATATCATTAGGTTCAGATTCAGTTATTTCTTCTATAATCTGGAGATAAATGCAGATTAATCAATGATCAACAATTAGGTCAATTAGAAAGATGTTTATATTAATTATGAGCTTATAGTTCTTAAATTTTACTCAAATTGCATTTCTCTCTGCAAATACTATTAATATTGATTTCCAGCCCTCTCCCCAAATTCATCTCCCAGTTTTACTCACCTCTATAAGTGATTCCTCTGTTCATCTAATTGCTCAGGTCAAAATTAATAGGCAGCATGTAAAAACAAAACAAAACAAACAAACAAACAAACTATACACATATATGTATACTCTGTTTTCTTTCATACTATATCTTATCCTTTGCAATCCTGTAACTCTACCCTTACAATATACACAGAATCCAACCAATTCTTAAGACCTCCACTACCACCACCATCCTAGCACTAGCCCGGACACCTCTCACCTGGACTTTGGCAGAAATCTCATAACTGATCTTGCTTCCATCCTTCTCCCCTACATTCTTTACTAATCTGTGTACAGAAAGACCCTGTTCAAACATAATTCAAGTTAAGTTAACCCTCAGCTCAAAACCCTCCAATGGCTTTCCATCACACTTACAATAAAATCTAAATTTCTTATCAGAGCCTACCAGGCCGCAGAAGACGTGGCCTTCACCACTTCTCTAACCACATCTCCCAGCACCCTCCCCTTCACCAACCCTGCTTGAGTCACATGAACAATACTGGTTTTCCTTAAATTTGCCAAACATTCCTACCTCAGGGCCTTTGCACTTGCTCTTCCCTCTGCTTATGACCTTCCTGACCCAGATCCTGTCATGGACCATTTTTCATGGCATTGCAATCTCTACTCAAATTTGAACTCTTTAGCGAGAACGTCCTTGACCACCAGAGCTGAAATCACCGCCACCCTTCCTCTCTCCACAATGCCCTCCACACTCTGTCCCTTTCTCCTGCTCGCCACTACCCTGTATTATATTATGCATTTGCGTATTCCCTGACTTGTTGCTGAATGTGTGCTGCCTGCATGCAGAGGTCTCCGCTGTCTTGTGTGCTGCCATATATCTAGCACTTTGAACAGTCCCTTGCTCTTCCCAACTGCATAATAAATGCTGGTGGAACACATGGCTAAGTGTTCACATTAATTCTCCTAATATTTCTAAATGTTTCATTTTGTAGAATAATCATTAAGTGAATGGACAAGAGTATAGTATAGCTTAAACATGACTTTTGGCATCAGGAGTGAATGGAACCCCATGGCTTCTCTATTAAAACAACAACAACAACAAGCATTTGTTTTTCCGTCTTCAAATCATGCTTTCTCCCCTCCCAACCTAAGAGGTACTATAGTTATTTCTGTTTTACCAGTGAGAAAACTGAGGTCCTGAAAAGGTTAAGTCAGACTCAGTCTTTTGTTATCTCACCAAGAGGGTCCACCTCTGGGATGCAAATTCTGTCCAGGAACTTGGGCCAGAGAAAGTGCTCTGTGGATCACTTCTGAGGCAACCCCCCTGCCCTTTATGTCCTCCACTCCTGTAACAAGGGAGCGAAGAGCCCCTTCCCAGGCCCCACCTCTGTCCAGCCTGTCCCTCCCCTTGTAGGGAAGCTGGGACTTGCCTCTGTCTATGAACAGGTGCTGTGCATGTGGGTCTCTGCTTCCTAGGAGCACAGCCAGCCTCCAGGAGCCCAAGGCTGCGCTCTCCAGCACCTTCTTGTCAGGCGCAAATAAACAGTTGTTAATATCTTCCTGGGCGTATGTGCTTGATGTCATCACAACAAGGATCTCTGCACTTGGCACAGGCCAGGGTGTAGACACCCGAGGCCTCCAGGCTGACAGCTGCATGGGGTCATTTTGAATTAGAGGATGTCTTGGAAAAGAACAATAAAATCCAGCATCGCAGCCTCTCCTGAAGCCTGACTGCCCAAGGCCTGGGGACTCCCAGGTGCAGCCGGGCCCTGCCGCTCCTCTGCTTGCAGGGAGAACAGCCCGCAGTGTGCTCAGCTGGGGGCAGCTTGCAGAATCTTGTCCTGCTCGGGCTGCTCCTCCAAACAGGAGGAGAGAGCACAGGGGCCTCCACAGGTGAGTGGCCTCCTGGAGAGTCTCACTTTTTCCAAGTATTTTACTTACATCAAGTCCTTGTTCTCTCGAGGGAGAGGGAGACCACATAGCACAGAATGGGCAAGAACTCTGGAGTCCTACAGAATTGGATGAGAGCCTGGGTTTTGATCCCTGCTAGCTGTGTGACCTTGGGCAATTTCCTTGACCTTGTTGAGAAGGATATTAACAGACTATCTACCAAGGTGTGGGCACAATAGGCCACGTGGCACTTGGGCCTAGGAACCGCAGGGCACCATGACCCACGGAGGGCCAAGAGAGGATGAACAAGGAAGAGAATGCTAGAAAGCTCAGCAACCCAGGTCAAAAATATTTTAAGCAACATTTTTTAAACTAATGTAAAAAGTGTATGGTGAACAAAATATAAAATCTTAAATAAAAACAGGCTCCTGCAAAGCCATGTCCAACCGTGTTGGAGCCTGAGGCCAAAGGCAAAAATGGGCTTCCCTATGTACATGTTTCTGTACATTTTTATAGTTAATTTTTCCCAAACCATTCAAGGAATTTTTTAAATATTGAAAATTGAAAGCAAGTGGATAGAACTCACATTATTTTAAGTATTTTATTTACATCAAAACCAGAATGTATTATAATTTTACTTTCCTGGCTTAAAATGGAAGCAAACTCATCGATAATGTTTTCAGAATCTACTTGTTGATTTGTGTCATTGTCAGTTGAGGGCATTGCCATGTTTGACAATATCTCTTGACCAAGTGACTATCTTAAATAATTTTTAGCTTCAGCTCACTGAAACTTCTTTCGGAGAACCACACTAACACGTATTCTTTAAAGAAATATCCTCAAGGCCACTTCCAAATTTGGAGAAGATTGCACTAAGCAAAATGTGTGAATCAGTGTTAGAAGATCCAAATGCAATATGATTTTACATTATAAATGTTTGATACTCCATGTTAGTTACAACTATTTCAGATGAAATTTCTATAGTGCTTAAATCATCAGTATATTTAAGAGCTAAGTCAATGACCTCTTTTTGTAAATCAGATCTATTCATGGAAAATAACTTTTTATAGCTAAACATTCAAAATCCAAACATACTTTGTTTAATTTTCCTATCTCCATTTAAAATGTGAAATTAGGACATTTAAAATCTTAATTCCTACATTTGATAGATACTGGTCTCATCCTAACTGATACTCTTAATGATTCCTACATTTCCAGTTTCCTCACCTTTTCTTTCATTTCTTTCTAAATTCAGAAAGTATATTCATATCTCATGATAAAGTTTTACATTTATCAAACATTTTCAATGTTATTTCCTCTTATTTACTGTAACACCACTTTCAGTAGAAAAAAAGGTGAACAAATAAATAGATTTTGGAAGTATTAATGATGTTTTTGCTTCATAAAGACAGGAAGATAAAATTATAACACATTCAGTTTGGAGTATATGCAAAATATTTAAACCTAAAATATTATGTTATAAGTTTTAATACACTTACTTTTCAATTTTTCAGTATTTTTTCAACTAATGATCTGGGGAAAAAATAACTATTAAAAATACTATATTAAAGCATGTTAAACAAAAAAAGGGGCACTCAGGTTTCCTGTTGCCTCAGGCTCCAATATGATTCTGAACAACCTGGCCATGAGGGAAAGGGGAGGAGGTGCTTGCTGGAACCTGCAGACCGAGAGGGCTGATTGACAGGAGCTGAGACTCTACAGAGAGGAGCCAGGAGAGCCTCTTGACGTCCCTCTCACATGTCCTGCTGGTGTTCTGTCTGGGCTGGACCCAACTGCATGCCAAAGGGTGAGGGAGCCTGTTGGTGTGGTCCGTGTGAGTCGCTTGTAGCCCAGAGCCAAGTGGAGAAGGGTGGAGAAAAGATCTGGGGAGCAAATGGAAAGTCTGCAGGACCCTGTCTCAGTCTCAGTGTACATACTCAAACATGGAAGGTAAGTACCCTGCAAGGTTTTTGTAGGAGGTAAATAAGGCATTATATATAAACTGCCCAAGGCAGAGTAGGCATCTCCAAAACTTGAGCCAATATTACAGTTAAAATGGAAGGGACCACTGCTGGCAGCAGAGGGATAACCAGGGATTCACTGGTCAAGGAGGAGGCAGGCAGGGTCCTGAGGCCATATGCGACCACTGGGGCAGGACTGGCCCCAGGATCACCAGCTCTGCCTTCTGAGAAGCAGAGGAGGGATGGAAGGAACCTAAACTCCCCGACCTTGGTTTCCTTGATTGTACAAAGAGCCTGATGGTGACTGCATATCTCACAGGATTTTGAGGGCTGAGAGAGATAATGCATGTGAAAGTATTTTGTAAACTATGAAACATGTTAATTTTCATTTGGGGTGGGAGGGCTGGTGCTTGTTTGATCCTCAAAACAGAAAACCACATAAAAGCTACGAGGACATATTGTCTTCTTTACTATGAAATCAGATGTGGAAAATATTTTCCTTACTTTAGGATGCCATGTGAATTGTTCTTGTTTGACAGAATGTTACCGTGCAGAACTAAAGAATAAAGAGATTATAAGACCAACTTTCTCCTGTTTTGCCGAGATATTATTTTAAATTCACGTCCTTCCATTGCCTCTCAGTGTCCCTCAATTCAAAGCTTGGACCATGATACTCACTGAAGTGCTTTATGCTTTGGAGAAGAGAGTCACCTTGACAAGTCAAGGTTTTGTCAGCCTGAGTGACATGTCCCAAGAGGAATATGTATTCTATGGTAGAGTTCAGAAAGGTAGACGAATGTAGACACATCACAAATGTTCACCAAATTGGAATGGCACAGAGGAATCTTTTCAATGGCTTGTTTTCCTGTGGGCAAAATGAGTTGGAAAACTGCCACAATTAGATCCCATGGGCAGAGCTCAGCCACAGGCCCCACGGGCAGAATCAGAGGAAAGTAGGAACTGCATGGTCACCCCTAGTGTATGGATGAAAGATGGGACTTACAGCATGGACGTGACCTCAGAGCCCCAGCACGGGTGGCCACAGTCACACCTGTAATACCTGACCAGCCAAGGACAGACTTGCTTCTGGGTGACAGGGGTGGGATCATGTGTCAGCCAGGGGATCTCTCCAGTCCTGCTGTGCTTGGCTTTGACCCTGAGCAGCCAGCCACATCACACCTCAGCCTTTATTCCTCACCTGGGCGATGGGGCCATTGGGCTAAGCCTGCGATGCCACAATCTGGGTGTGCAGGAGAATGGCCTGGGGGTTTTAAAATACTCACTTTCCAGGGCCTTTGCCCCTAGAGATTCTGAGTCTGGAATTGGAGCACAGCTCTGGCATCTGTATTTTGTTCAGGCACCCGCGGTAACTTTGAGGAGTGGCCATGCTTGGGAACCACAGGTGTAGGTGGTCTCTTGGGGGCCTACCAGCCCTACCTCTGGCATCCTCTTCCTGTGGGTAGAAGCTCTAGAGACAGCAGGTTTGGAGCAGAATTCCAAGAAAGGGCAGCAAGGGAGCGAGTTTCTTCTCTGGCACAGGGATGGCATAGGGACAGCTGTGGTAGGTACAGAGAACTGGACTCTTTCTTAGCCTATTCCAAGACCTGGTTGGTTTTTACTGCTGTTACCATGTGAAATTATTACACTGCCTTGACTGATTCTATGCCTCAGATGCTGTAATTTCTCATCTAACCCCAGTTAAATCCAATGTTAATTGATCTATCAACACCCAAAATATTGTGTGTACTCTCTCGATCTGATGACAATCCCTCTGCGGCCTGAAAACAATGTGCAAGTCACCTGCATCCAACCAGGTTCCTCTCCAGGTCGGCTGTTTTGTAGATAAGCAGTGTCCCCAGAGGCTGCGCCTTCACACAAGGAGGGATCAAGTGGCCAAGGGGAGTCTCTAGGAGCTGAGGGTCCGGGGAGCCAACAGAAAGTGGGACAAAGTAACAAGCACACCAGGGCAAGCTGAGACCCAGGGACTGGATCTGCTGTTTGCGCATATGGCACAGCCCCACTGAGCAGGTCAGGCCACAGACCCGAACCCAGGATGAGGCCGAATGCTGCAGAGGCTGGCCCTGAAGAGGCGTTAAGATGAATTAACATGAGGCCCAAGGCACATACTAACTGGGCTCCATCCTGTAGGGCGGTGGGCAGGGATCCAGGCAGCGTTCTGTGCTGGGGATCAGCAGTCACGCGAGCTCTGCTCAGAGCCTCAGCAATGGCTGGCCCCCAAGGTCCCACCCCAGACACAAGGACTCTGTGCCCAGGTGCCAGGTCTGGGGCAGGAAGAGGTGAGGAGGCCGGGGAGAGCAGCTGCCCTTACCCAGCCCTGCCCATGCCAGCTGCTGTGCTGTGCCCCTTCCTTCACGATGGCAGTTTGAAGTCATAGGATCACCCATTCTATGGGGGAGGAACTGAGACAGCGAGATTCAAGGTCATGGCTATCAGGTGGCAGGGTTGGTGCTTAAACCTGAGTCTGTGACTACCAAACCTGTGTTCTCTGCCACAGGGTAAATGAAACGCCAGGAGAGGAAGGCTGGGCAGAAAGCCGTCCATGGAATGTGCCCCAGGACTGGTGGTGGTGTGGGAGGTGAGGCCTCCATGCGTACTCATTGGCTCCCCTGCCCTCCAGACCCTGAGCGGTGCTGGTCACAGAAACCCACGAGGTTGGGGTGAGGGGCAGGGATGATGCCGGCTCTCTGTTCTCTCTCCATCAGGCGGAGATGATATCCACTCTCTTCCCAGGTGGTGAGTACACCTGGGAAGGGCTGAAGAAGTCAGGGCAGTGGTGAAGACAGCAGGACCCTACGCTTGTCCAACCCCACCTGTCTGCAGATTAGAAATCTAAGGTCCAGGAGTGGCCCAGGGCTCCAACTGGCATCGGCCAACATTAACCCAGGGTCTGCGAGGAATTTTACAGTGAAGACAAGTGCAGTCTGGAATAAAACGAGGGAGAAGGAGGCTGCTGGAAAAGAGCAATCGTGATGATGGTGAGGGGTGATCAAGGCTTGGAAGGTGGAGAAGGACGTGCTTGGCAAAGACACCGAGGGGAGGCATTTCGGGTTGGGGCAAGAATGGTGGTGGGACGGCTCAGAGATGGAGGTGACTGAGAAACGGGAGCTGGAGTCGGGCCAAAGCACGTTCACATCCCAGCTGCCCCTCGTTGAGCTGGGCAATCACGGGCCAGTCCATGACTTACCTGCTCCTCCTTTTCTTTACCTGTGAAAAAGGGAGGAATAACACAAAGCTCGTAGGGCTGTGTTGTGAGGAATCATTTAGAGCACATGTGTAAAGCATCTGGCACAGAGATCGGCATGTGCTAGGGCTCCAGGAACACAGCTTTGCTCCGATAATTGCTGATGGTGCAAAGGCTCCTGGTAGCCAAGGCAGGAGGAAAGAAGAGATGCAGGGATGCTGAGGAGGAGTTGATGAAAGGTCCCGTCACAGTGCAGGAGACCATAAACGACATCACAAACAGACGCTTGGGGGCTGCCCCACATGAGCAGAGGGTGCAGAGCACAGGGCTTGCAGCCAGCTTTACAGAGGTGGGCTTTCAAAGCCAGAGTACAAGCTAACAGAACTGCCTGGCGTGGTGGCTGCTCTGCTCTGACGGGCTTGGGCTACCCACCTGCCTAGGTTCCTTGGACGTTCTCCAGAATGCCAGGCAGCCAGACGTGAGGTCATGTATTTACTACAGGGACCTGTGCAGCTGGTGGGGAGGGGCAGCTCGGCAGGGCTCAGCCTGTTCCTGGTGTTCTTGTTGAGGCCCAGGCTGCTTGGAGGCCCTCAAGCAAAGGATGTATTTGGTGCAGGAGTGAGGGGAAAGGGTCCTGCATCTCTGCCCTCCCCCACCCCTACCATTTTTTTCCTTCTCACTGTCCTGGGCAAGGTGGCCCCTCCTAAGTGAAGCTCCTGAGCTTGGTAGCAAGTGTTGGCACAGACACAGCTAACAGGTCTGACAGGCACCACGTGAGAGCAGTCTGCTCAAGCTGCCTTTCAGTCTCTGCCTCAACACCTCAGGCAATTGAAACCCCCAGGAAGTGGTTCTGGGGAAAGAGAATGTGCCCGCGACCTATAGACATGGCCTTCAGGGCTGAGAGGAGATACAGGGTGTCATGTGGGGCGGCCTGCGGGGTCTCAGCTCCCACTCCCCACATAAGAATGCAGGATATGGTGAGGCCAAAAAGGAACACCCATGGAGCCATAGATACGGGAGTCATGCCACTATATTCTCGCTGGCGGCTGGGTTGGAGACACAGGAAGCAGGAGCCACACTGTCCACAACCTACCATCCTAACTGCAATCCGTGCTTGCCAGCCACCATCTTCTTGCTAGCCCCCATTTGCTACTAGCATGGCCACGGCAGTTATATTAGTGGCCAATGGCTCACTGGTTACAGCTGACGGCTAACTAGCCACAGCTGATGGCCATCCAATCACAGTTGATGGCCATTTACTACCCGAGTGAGCACCTTTCCACGTGAGGCCACGAGCATGGAAACTGGACTCCTGGCTCTGTCCCCACACAGGTCCATCTGCCTCTCCAGAAAGGAGACCAGAGAGGAAGACCAGGGAAAGTCTGCCCCTGCGGATTGAGTCATGGGGCGAGAATGAAGTCAGCGCATTGGATGGGCTTCAGAGGCCATCTAACCCAGTCCTTGCACTTAAAGAAAGGGAAAATGAGGCCCAGAGAGAGGAACTTCTCAAACAGTGTGAAGAGTGAGTGGTTATAGAAGGCTGACAATGGCCCCCCAAAAGATATCTATGTCCTAATATAGAACCTGTGAATGTTGCCTTATAAGGGGGAGAGAGGGAGAGTCTTTGCAGCTGTGATCAAATTAAGGATTTTGAGATGGGGAGATTATTCTGGATTATCTGGATGGGTCCTAAATGCAATCATATGTGTCCTTATAAGGGGGAGGCAGAGAGAGACTGGATGACATACAGAGGAGAAGGTGATGTGAAGATGAGCAAGCAGAGATTTGAAGATGTAACCTTGATTCGAGTGACGCAGCCACAAGTCCCCAGGCCCTGGAACAGGCAATAACAGCTTCTCCCTAGAGCCTGCGGAGGCAGTGCAGCCCTGACAATGTCTAGTGGAGCTGAATTCAGACTCTTGTCCCAGAACTTTGAGAGAATACATTTCTGTTGATTTAAGCTACCAAGGTTGTGGTGATTTGTTACAGCAGCTGCAGGAAACTAATACGGTGATGTAAGGACCAGGTCCCAACCCTGGAGCCATGTTTTTCCCATTGTTACGTGCTGGAGTGATAAGAGGGAGGGATGATGGGGGCCAAGAAGGCAGGGATCCTGATTTTCATTGTATGCGCTTTCTACCAGCTGTGGGGACAGAGTACCAGAGAGCAGTTTCCAGGCTCTCGGCCTCACGTGGAAAGGTGCTGGCTCGGGTAGTAGATGGCCATCAGCTGTGACTTGTTGGCCATCAGCTGTAACCAGTTAGCCATTAGCCACTGATATACCTGCCGTGGCTACGTTGTTGGTTGGTTGGTTGGTTGGTTGGCAAAGAAGGGGATGGTGGATTGTGGATTATGTGGCTCCTGCTTCCTGTGTCTCCAACCTAGCCGCCAGCGAGAATGTGCTGGTATGACTCCCCTATCTATGGCTCCGTGGGTGTTCCTCGTTGGCCTCACATATCCTGCGTTCTTGTGCAGGGAGCGGGACCAGAGTCCCTGCACAACACCAGCCCAAGGGGTAAGGACCAAGAATCCCTATTTGGGGGAAGTGGGATGGGCCGGTGAGGGAGGTGCCATAGGAAATGAAGGACAAATATATGTTCATTCTGTCTCCTGTGTGTGCACAAGGAGAGGACCAGAAAGACCAGAATGGAGGCAGTGGACCAGCAGCCTGCTGCTAATGAGTCTTTAATGCTGTCTAAACACAATTTGGGGTATTTACAGGCGAAGTTGCTACTGTGTGACATGGAGCATTTGGAGTGTCTCAGCCAGCATCTCCATCCAGGCCAAGGCGGAGCTCCTGGGGTTGATTAGGAGAAAAGCCACTTGGGGAAAGAACGGTTGGAGCTGTTTAGCATTTCCTCCCTCCTGTCTGAAGGGGGTCCGAAGGAGTGCTGCTTCTGCTGAGTACAGGCTAGCAGCCCAGGCCCAAAGCACAGGCGGGAGCATCCCACTCACGAGCAAAGGGCAGTGGTCAGTCGGCCTTGGCTTCTCTGAAAGCATCCTAATGGTGGAGGCAGAAGGTTGGGACTCCAACCTGCCCCGGCCACCTGCAGCTACGTGGTTTTGGGTGAGATGCTGGGCCTCCTGAACTTGTAAGAGCGAAACGTGAAAGGGCTTTTGTAAGCTGTAGAGGGCCAGACTCACAGGGCTGTTACTCCTACCTCATTAGCTTTGTTGCTTTTCCTCATAAGCTTCTATTACACCCTAGTCAAGTAGGTTGGATTGGAGGGTGGGAGGGCTGTGATGCCAATGCATGCCTGACTCAGGGCCCATCCATCCCATTACTGAAAAACAGCAGAACAAACATTATCTTAGGGCACACGCACACACATTTCCAAGGCATCGGGTGGACGGGGGTGGTGGTGGGCGGGGGAGAGAGCCCTATCCCTTGAGAGCTATCAGTCTAGCAAGACACACGGAATGCATACATGGGAAATGACCTTATTAGAAAGCAACACATCTACAAGTGCCAAGTGACACAGCCCAGACATACAAGGCCATGCTGAAAGCCCACACAGCTGGAACGCAGGGGCAAGGCAAGGCCAAGGCAAAGTACACTTGGCACTCTCCTGAAGTCTGACACTGAGAACGTCGAGACCGAAGGCCAGGCGGTGGTAGGGCTGACTGAGAGAAGTGCCACTCATCTGCCTCAGCGTAAGGAGCAGGAAGGGCTTCTTCCATGGGGTTATCAGGGTGGCCAAGGGAAAAGGAGGGCTGAGTCAGGGACACTGGAGTCTCTGAGCCTGGCAGTGGCCAGCAGTGATCGGGCCGGGCATTCTGGTGGGAGAACCCTGCTGACCGTAGCCCTGGTGGGGGAGTAGGTAGTCCCTAGTGAGGAGGAGCCCTGCTCTGTGACAGAGCTCTGTGCCACCATCAGCACAGCGTCAGATGCCCAGCCCCAGGCAGGCGGCCTTGGACATGAGCACAAGTCCATGTTCTAGGAATTACACAGCAGAGAGAAGCCTTGGTCTCACAGGGCAAGTCTGAGTTCTGGCCGTAGTAACCAGGAAACAAATCACAGGACTGGCTCTTACAGGTAGGTGACATCTGCAGACTGGGGCTTCTCGGGCGGTGGGGAGATCGAGTGTTCATTCTCCTCAGACCATGGCAAGCTGCGGCCACGCAAAAACTTTAATTGCTTCTGTTTCGTTAATATTTTTCCTCTTCCTCCTTGATCCCTAGTTCTCTTCCCCACCCCTAATGTGTTTGGTATCGATCCTTACATAGGAATGTACTTTTCTAAGATACATTTTAAGTACATTGTGTGTGTGTGTGTGTGTGTTTAATGTATGTAAGTGGCATTGTGCCATGGCCTTTCTGTTTCTTCTTTTTTTAAAACTAAAATTATGTTTTTAAGATCTACCCATGAAACTGTATGTCCCTCTACGTTTTGGTTTTGATAGCCAGTGCCTGGTGTTCCAGGGTGTACCCACCCCCCTTTCACTTACCCAGGCCCCTGGAGATGTACACCCAACTGCATCCAATTCTGTTCATGTCCTCTTGTGACCAAGGCTGGAGTGATCACATAAAAGCTACTTAGTTGTACTCACCATTGCCCGATTTCTCTCCAGAACCTCTGCACCAGACCCGCTTCCTGCCAGCGGTGCATGAAGCTGTCTGTTTTCCTCATCCTTTCAACATCCTTGTTAATCTGATGAAAGCAAAGTTTGGGTTTTGTGGTAGTTAAGAGTGTGGATTCAAATCTCTCCATCACTTACTAGCAATATGACCTTGGGTGAGCCACTTCTCTGTGCCTTTGTTTTTGCATCTATAAAATGGGGATAGTAATATAATTATCTCATGGGGTTATTATGAGGATTCAATGAATTAATGTGAAGTGTGGTACACATTTACGTGTTTAATAATTACAAATACTACTAGTACTATTTGCTGCTACTGCTACTAGTACTACCACTTCTAGTGAGGTTTAGCTTCTCTTCATATACTTATTGGCCATTTGGGTTTTCCTCTATTGCGGATTGTTTATTCATATCTTTTTCTCATTGTTCCATTGGCTACCCAAGTTTTTCTTGCTGATTTGTGTTTGTTGAATATCCTAAATACTAATCCCATGTTTATTTTTCATTGTTGCAAATATCTTCTCTCAATCTGATTTATTATCTTTGATAGTAATGTCTTTTGTTAAACAAAAATTCTGAAAAAGTCAAATCTATTTTTTTATTTCTTTGTGGTTTGTGCTTTTGAAGTGTTATTTAATAAATCTTTTCCCACCCCAAATTATAAATATATTCTCTATTTCTTTCATGATGTTATAATTTTACTCTTCATATACAGATCATTAATCTTTCAAAAGTTCACATTTACTTTTAGTGAGGTAGGTATGCAATTTTATTTTTCTCCAATATAATTCTTTGCTTTGTGATTTTATGGTGATTTATACATATGTATTTAGGAGACAGATATATAATATTAATATAATCAGGTTTTTTCAGCACTGAATTCTATTGCATTAGTCTCTTTGCCTATCTCTGCACCAACATCACATTGTTTTTATTACTACATTATTATGGTTTTGTAGTATTTCCATGTTTTCTTATTGAATAGGATGATTATCCTGACTTATTTTTATTTTACCGAATTTAATTACCTATTTATGGATCTATATTTTTTGATACACATTTGGAATGAGTTTATGTTCCTCAAAAAAATTCTTATGAGATTTAAGTTGGGATTTATAGATTACTTTGGAGAGAATTGATGTATTTATAATGTTAGGTTGACCATTCATAAATAAGATATATTTCTTCACTTATTTCAATTTTTTGTTTACTTTGAGTTTTTAACTTATTTTCATAAAGATCTCACACATCTTTTTTTTTAAGCTAATTCTGTTTTTTGTTGCTATTTTGATATGGTGTTAATTTATTTTTAATATTTCTAATATATAAAAATGTATAAGCAAAGTTTTGCAAGAATAAAGTGATAGTATTTTTTATAAATTGATCTTACGTTCATCAATGTAGATGAATTCATGTTAGTTCTGATGGTTCTATTGTTTCTCTATGTGGAGAAGTCTACCATCTGCAAATAATATAGTTTTTCTGTTTCCTTTTTATCATTATTTCTAATGTTTATTTTTCTTGCTTTATTGGCCAGTACTTTTAGTACCATGTTATAGAGTAGTGGTCATAATGAGTATTCCTTGTATGGAGCCCTAGATTAAACAGAGCGTGTCTAAAATTTTTCTCTTGGGAATAATGTTCACTGTGGGATTTTGGTATATATTCTTAATCAAGTAAAGAGAGTTTTACTCCTGGTTTTGTGAGAATTATTACTATTATTCTAAAAAGGTTTAATGCCTTTTCTGCATCTATCAAGATAATCATATCACATTTTTCCCTAGGCCATTATTTTAGTGAATTACTTTGAAAGAATTTTGTTATTCCTTGCTGAAAATATTCATTTTGAATATAATGTATTATTTTAAATACGCAGTTGGAGTCAGTTAACAAATAGTTTTAGTTGTTTGAATAGTCGTATATATGCTCAAAATGAAATAAATATTTTTAATTGTCATTTGTTGACTTTTGAATCAAAGTTATAGTAGCCTCATAAAAAGTTTATCAGCTTTCTCTCTCTCTCTCTCTCTCTCTCTCTCTCTCTCTCTCTCTCTCTCTCTCTCCTTGAAAAATTTGCATAAGATAGATTATATATAGCTTGAAAGCTCAATTACACTAGCCCATAAAACTTTTTGGGTTTGCGGATTTGTTGGCACATATGTGAATTTGGAGGAAGCATTTAATATTTAAATTTTTAAAAGAAAGTTTGATTTATTCATTTTTTTCTGATTTTTTTCTTCTGCTACATTTGCTTTTTTGGAATTTTATTCATTATACCTAAGTTTTCAAATATTTTTCTAAGATACTGTGTTTCCCCGAAAATAAGACCTAGCCAGATCATCAGCTCTAATGCATCTTTTGGAGCAAAAATTAAAATAAGACCCGGTCTTAATTTAATATAATATAAAACCAGATCTTTATAAAATATAATATCAGGACTTATATTAATTTTTGCTCAAAAAGATGCATTACAGCTGATGGTCTGGCTAGGTCTTATTTTGAGGGAAACACGGTAGTACTTTGTAGTTCTTTTGCTGTTTAAAATTCTCTGTTTTGTCTGTAGTATTTTTTATTCTTTCTATGTTGTTAAGTTGTCTTTTCTCCTTTCTTAAAATTTTGATGTCTTGCCAGAGATTTATCAGCAGTACGAACTTTTTCACAAAACCAGACTTTGGTTTTGTTAATTTTTCTATTTTTTTTTAGTTTATCATTTTGTTGATTTCTACCTTGTTTTTATTTTCTATTTCCTTCTTAGTTCTTTCAGTTTACTCAATCACTCTTTTTCTAACTTCTTGAGTTGAAAGCTTAGCTCATTTGTTTTTGTTCTTTCTTGCTTTCTGATAAATGTATTTAAAGCTGTAAATTTCTCTCGAAATGATTTAGTTGCATACCATATATTTTGACATATGGTGTTTTCATTTTGTTAAGTTTTAAGTACTTCATACTTTTCCCTGTGATTTCCTCTTTAACCAAAGGGTTATTCAGTAGTACACTTTTTTAGTTCCAGGCATATGGGATTTTAAAAAACTGTCCTATTGTTACCAAGTCCTAATTTTATGGTCAGAGTATAGTTTGTGCAATATTGTTTCTTTGGAATTTATTGAGGCTTCCTTTGTCACCCAAGTTTAATACTGACTTTTGTGAATATTCCAGCTGTTCTTGAAAAGAATATGCATTCTGTATTTATTAGGTGTAAAATATACATGTACTAGTTAAGGCTTATTAGTGCATAGTTATATAATTCAAATTTACCAGATCTTTCATTTTTTTTTTATTAGTTTGATTAGTTTCATGGAAGAATGTGTTAAAATCACCAACTACAATAAATGATTCATCTATGTATTTCAATAGGTATGTCTCAGTTTTTTAATTTATATATTTCAAGGTTTCATTATTAGGTGCATGTTTGTTAGTGATCATTGTATTATCTTTGTCCATTGCTCATTTTACTGATGTAGATGGTATCTCTCTTTGTTCCTTTGGATGGAGTTTACCTCAAAATCCATTTTGTCTGAAAAAATTGACACCTTGGCTAGATTTTTGGTACATATTTGTTTGATATATATTTTGTATATCTTCATTTTTATATATTGAGTATATACAAAGGGTATGTCTAAAACAAAAAAGAGTGTAAAAATCAATAAAATAGACTCACTGCTGAGCTCAAATAGCAGAACATTAGCTTCCTGTGTTCTTCTTCTAGATTTCATCATGCTTCCTTAACCTCCAATGTGACCTGAATTTCTATCACTTCTTTACTTTTCTTTATGTTTTTCACATATTCATGTATCCCCACATAGTAAATTTTTTTTTTTCAGAAGTTCTATTATCTAAAGCATTTGCATGTGTGACTCTGATGTCTTTTTTCTGGGGCTAGAGATTAGTAAAGAAAGAGGTAGCAGTTTGCTGTGTGCAATTACTTCAGAGGAATAGGCCTACTCCTGTGGATTTGGAGGAGCTAATCCCAGCAGCCAGGCTTGGACTGAGGTCCAAGGCCCCAGGCCAGGGCTTCCTGTCCATCTCTCCTACCTACACCCACTCTGTGATCTACATTGAAAAACACAAAATGAACAGGTTATTTATCTCTCAGGCCACGACTCTGTGATACTCTGAAGGGTAACCTAGGAAGAAATGGGATTAATACAATGTAGGATTAGTATTATTTTCTATCTGTAGAGTCACATGTGAAAGAGGTTTGTCATCTTCATGCTGGCTGTATCCTACCAGTATCTTTAGAGCTGTGATAGAGAAATATCATATTCCTCACCTCTACCAGGCAGACAGCAGAAAGAATCAGGGCAGGGAGAGAAGGGGGTTCTTTACAGGAAGCCCATCCTAAGTGGGAATTGTGAGCAAACCTTGTTTATTAACAATTCAACCGTCACTTCTTTGTCCTTCCCAAAAGAACCCTGACATTTCTCCGGTATCCACCTACCGAAGGCCTGTTCTTCAGAGAGACTTAGTGTTTTTTTTCATTCTTAATGAGAGATAGAAGAAAGAGTGGCCTCTGTTCTTCTGTTGGACATTGTCATGAATGGATGAGATACCTGGAACCGCTGCAGCCAATTTGTGAGCATGAGGGGAGTCAGCCTGAAAAGGAAGCCAGCCATTGGAAGAAGACAAAGCCAGGAGAATTGCAGCATGAGGAGCCAGAGCCCCCACATGCGGAGCTGTCTGCTTGTGACTGCTCATGTCAGAGATGGATCTCCTTACTCCTGGAAACTCTTGAGTCGAGGCTTTCTGTAACTTGTAGCCAAAACATCCTAACTCAATCAAAGGTAGGAGAGAATACGTCCAAATCACAGTCATAGAATGGAAGAAAGCTAAGAGAGTATCCAGTGTCTGCCATACTTTCCACATAAGGAAACCAAGGCTTGGGTCCATGCTAATTCAGAGCAGTAGCTGGAATCCAGGTCTTCTGGTCCTGAAACATAGTCATTTTATCCATGACTGACTGACTAACCCGCATTTGCTACAGTTCTCCAGTAGTGGACAACCATTACTGTTTTCCTGCCCCAAGTCCCTTCTTTATTGGATTTGCTCCTCACTCTACTCCAAGTGATTCTGATGGGGCTGTCAATCAAGGGACACTGCTGGAGGGATAAACATGTGACCCATGTTGGCCAATAAGACGTCATCCTTACTCTGACCCGTTTGTTCTGGGATGAGCATGTGACCCAAGTCTGGTCAGTCAGAATCTTTTTCAGGAATTGTTACATGTACTAAAAGGTGTGGGATGAAAATCTTTTCCTGTCCCCCAGGATTTTAGGAAAGACCTAAAAGTTTCCTTTCATTTAGATCAGATATTAAATGTCACCTCTGATAACTCAAGCTAAAGTTGACCACCAAACACTATCTCATCATACTGCTTTATTTTCTTCATGATACTTACCATGATCTGATTCTTTTTGCTTCTTTGTTTATTGGTGTCTTTTTACATCCTCCTACACTGCCCACCGTCATCAAGAATTTGGTAACTCCACGAAAACAGGGACCTTGTTTGTATTGTTCACAGCTGTTATTTCCAGTCCTTAGAATAGTGCCTGGCACAAAACAGATGCTCAGTAAATATTAATTGTGGTAGATGGTAGTATGATCTAAAACATTTGCTAGCCTTCAGTACTGGGCTCTCTCCTATAGGTCCCTCGATGAGGCTGTTTCCTGTAGGTGGAGCGTATGTCCCACACCAGATGTGACCATACGCCTATTTTGGCCAGCAGAAGCCATTGTGAGCACTTGACCAATGCAAGCTGATGTGATACATGCCGCTACTGAGCAGAAGCTTGAAGAACTAATGTATAGCTTCATGGCTGCTTTTTACCTGTTTCACAAGACCAAGAAAGAGGCTGCTCTCTCAATCTGGTCCAGTAATGAAGAGTGATGTAGAGCAGAGCTGTAGCCTTCTTAAACGATGAAGGACATATAACATGAACATGGGTCAAAAATAAACCTTTGTAGATGTAAGACCCTGGGATTTGGGGAGTAGTTGTTACTGCAACAAAATCTAGGAAAAGCTAATGATGCATTGGTTAATTAATAAGCCAATAAGTTATTTTTTCCTTGAACTACTGTGAATTGGGGTTCTGTCATTTGCAATTAAAAAGGTCAGCATTAATATGCTATCTTGTGTTGTTCTCTTTTCATCTGTTTATATTTCATCTTTCTCTCCAGAGTATGAGGAGAGACATCACCTTATTCACCACTTAATCCTCAGGGTCAAGGTTATTTGCTCATTACATGTCTGTGTTTTGATTACTGGGTCCCTGCCTCTACAGTCAAGCCGTTCAAGACAGAGGAAGAGGAGGGAGCTTTCTGGCCATCAGTAGCTCCGAATGAAGGATATTCTTGCTCAATTGTGAACATTCTACTCTGCCATCTTTCTTTCTTATCTCCACTGACCTAACCCATCTCATTAAAATGAAGAAATAGCAAAGGTGGTTGCTCAGGTGGTTTCAGGCCAAGGAATTTTACCAATGTGGCCAGGGAAGTGGGGGTGAAGAGAAATGACCTAGAGCAAAGGTTTTGGGCCCTTCTGAAGCTCGCCTCTCTTTATATGGGGACATGACAATTGACTAATTTTCAGCTGAGGGTACCATATTTTGTTTTTCTAAGTGGAGTAAAGTTTTTGGATCTACAAAGAAGCTCAAAGCTTCTGTAAATAACAGATGGACAGAAATGAGAAAGCTCAGGGGGGTGATCAGGGCCAGTGTAGTCCTGGGGGGATGAATGATGGCAGGGCTCAGAAAATAGGCCCAGGGACAAAGAGCCCATTGACCCAGCTGGTCCCCTGTGAGAGGAGATGGTTCCAGGTGACTTCACCGAGATGTAGAGAAGACTAGTGCATGATAGGTAGCTACTGTCCAGGCCTGCTGACACCAGGCAACCTGGTTTTGTGACAGAAAGAAAGGATCAAGGTTTCACCTGGAGGAGAGTGTTCATGAAATTGGTTTATGGTTCACTTTTGAGTCAGGAACACGAGCACGTCTATGTGTGTGTGCGGTGCATCCGTGCACATGTACATACACAAGATATGATACAACATCCATCTTTCCCTTCCGGATGGTCCAGAGAGAGGGGTTTGAGGGAGATGGTTTCAAGAAGGATTGTGATTTATATACCACATATCAGTGAAATCACATGGTTCTCTGCTTTTTCTGTCTGACTTATTTCGCTCAGCATTATACTCTCAGGATCCATCCATGTTGTCACAAATGTTCCTATATCATCTTTTCTTACTGCCGAATAGTATTCCATTGTGTATATATACCACAACTTCTTTATCCATTCATCTATCGAAGGACATTTTGGTATATAAACCAAAAGCAACAAAAGAACAAGACAAACAAATGAGAAACAGAAACTCATAGACACAGACAATGGTTTGGTGGTTGCCAGATGGTAAGGGGGGTGGGGGGTGGGAGATGAGGGTAAGGGGGATCGAATATATGGTGATGGAAGGAGAACTGACTCTGGATGGTGAACACACAATGGGATTTATAGATGATGTAATACAGAATTGTACACCTGAAATCTATGTAATCTTACTAACAATTGTCACCCCAATAAACTTTAATTTAAAAAAAAACAACAAAAGAAAACACAGTCAGCAAAATATGATGACAAATGATTGAAAATGTCTTTAGTTATGTATTAAATAACAAGACATTGCAGCAATTATAAAAACTACCATTATTTCAAAATAGTGATGAGTATGAATGATATTCTGTGACATCTGCAACCACAAGAAAGTGATATGAAACTGTCTGTGAATTCTGTTGGTAACAAGGTGTCATGCGGGGTCTCAGCTCCTGCTCCTGGCAGGTGAACGCAGGACATGCTGAGGCCAAAAAGGAACACCCATGGAGCCATAGATAGGGGAGTCATACCACTATAGTCTCGCTGGCGGCTGGGTTGGAGACACAGAAAGCAGGAGCCACACTATCCGCAACCTGCAGTCCACTTTTCTCTGCCAACCAACCCCACTTGCTAGCTGCTGCAATCCGCCGTGCTAACTGCAATCCGCGCTTGCTAGCTCAGCCACCATCTTCTTGCTAGCCCACATTTTCTGCTAGCGTAGCCACCATAGTTATATCAGTGGCCAATGGCTCACTGGTTACAGCTGATGGCCAACTAGCCACAGCTGATGGCCATCCAATCACAGTTGATTGCCATTTACTACTTGAGCCAGCACCTTTCCACGTGAGGGTGAGAGCCTGGAACCTGCTCCTGGCTCTGTCCCCACACAAGTTCACAAGTACCACTAATAGTAATGTTATTAGGTGCCTATATTCAAAATAGAAGGAAATACTTCAGTTAGAGGTTAATAAAAAAGTCGTAGTTTTTCCCATCCAAGTTCTTAGATGAATTCAATTCAAACATACTTTGGGAGTCACGGAATCTTGGGAAAGAGCCCTTCATTTAGAGATATTCCACTTGAATTGAAAGAAAAAGAGGCAGTATTTTCTTGGGATCCCATCCTGCCCTATCAGTTCAGACCTAAATGCCCCAGTTAGTCAGTGTTTGACTCAAGGAGGCAAGCTGTTACCTGCTCTGTTGTTCTGGCCCGTTGTGCCAGGGAGCCAGGCTGGGCTTTGAATATGCATGATCTGGGTTAGTGCTTGTCACTCCTCCCAGAGTGTCACAGAAGGCCTGGTGGCACAGATGGGCCTGCTCTGTGCCCTCCAACTCAGCAGGCCTGGGAGCCATCCCAGCAGAAGCCATGGCACCAATCCCTGCCCCCATCCCCATCTCTAGTCCCTGCCTGAATCTATGTCCCCACCTACTCTTATATCCCTGAAATTATATGTCCATGTGGGACCCCCACACCCCTTCAGGGATGAGAAGGGAAGGAAAGGGAACCAACTCTATGCACTAAACATGTGTGGAGCATTATGACAGCATTTTGTAGACACTGTCACCACACCCCTGTGACATAGGTGATAGTCCCCCATCTTGTAGATGAGGATACAGAGGCCCTGAGAAGTTGAGTTGCATCACTTGAAGCCCAAATTTGCAGAACCTAGATTTCCCAACATAATGCACAGATTCCCAAAACTGAGAGCTACCCACAGGTTGAATGCCATCTCTTTGGAACAGCTCATTCAACCTGTGGGTAGCTTTGACTCTTAAAAAGTTCTTCCTTACTCTGAGCTTTAGCCTAGTAAGAAAGATGGTTAGTACTAATCATTAGTTTTAGTCAATGATAGAGTGCTCATTTATTCATTCATTCAACAATTTCGTTGAGCAACTACTAGGTGCAGAGAAACACAAAGCCCCTTCTCTCCTGAAATTCACATTCCAGTGGAGAAGACGGGCAATAAAAATTAAACAAGTAAGTAGAGGGCATATCAGATCGTTGAGAGAACTCTGGAGAATGATGCCAACAAGGGAGAAACAGGTGATGGGATGCTCTGGTGATCAAGATGGGCTTCTCTGAGAAGGCGAGATTTGAACAGAGGTCTGCAGGACTAAGGGAGAACAGTATCCACACAAAGGAAACAAGGATACTTGGCACATAGTAGTGGAGGCCAGTGTGGCAGGAGCAGAGTAAACAGGAAGAAAATGGCAGAAACATGGCTGATGTTCAGCCAAGATGAGCCTGTATGGAATACTGATTGTCATGCAGGGTCTCAGCTCCCGCTCCCCACATAAGAACGCAGGACATGGTGAGGCCAAAAAGGAACACCCACAGAGCCATAGATAGGGGAGTCATACCACTATATTCTCGCTGACAGCTGGGTTGGAGACACAGGAAGCAGGAGCCACACAATCCGCATCCTGCCGTCCACTTCTCTTTGCCAACCAACCTCACCTGCTAACTGTAATCCACGCTTGCCAGCCCAGCCACCATCTTGCTAGCCCCCATTTGCTGCTAGCGTAGCCACGGCAGTTATATTAGTGGCTCACTGGTTACATCTAACGGCCAATTAGCCACAGCTGATGGCCATCCAATCACAGTTGATGGCCATTTACTACCCGAGTGAGCACTTTTCCACGTGAGGCCGAGAGCATGGAAACTGCACTCCTGGCTCTGTCCTCACACCAATCATGGAAATATTGAAAACCTATTTACCTGGTTGGTAAATAGCCACTCTTCTGAGCTCTCAAGTGCCACCCACCACTACTCTGACCACAGCAGCCACCCCTTTGGAAATCCTGATATCCAGCCACTATATATAAGGGTAGTGCTTGGCAGAGCAGAACACCTTCACGACTTTCTTCCAGCCATCGAGTGGGCTCCGATTTAGATTGGTCTGTACCCATACTGTACCTCTTTGTGCCATTTAACATTTTGAATATGATCCTTGTGTAGCAGACAAAGTCAGAGAGGGAGTGGGGACCCAGATCAGGTGGTAAGGACTTTGTTTTTTATTTTGAATGAGAAAGGAAACCCCTTGCTTCTTCTGAGCAGAGGGGAGGCACGGACAGATTACAGATTTAAATGGCTGATGTGACTGTGAGGTGGAGAATGCTGAACATTGACTCTAAGGAAGCAAAGACTGAAGCAGGGAGGCCAGTAAACAATCGTCATAGTCCTGCAGAGGTTGTAGTGGCTTAGGAGGGGTAGAGCTGGTAAGAAATGGTCAGATTCTGGATATCTTTTGAAAGCAGTGCTGACAGTATTTGCTGATGGCACAAATATGGGTCATGAAGTAAAGCGAGGGGGCGCGGAGGATGCCAAAGCTTTTGATCTGAGCAAATGGAAAGATGGAGTTTCCATTAACAGAGGTGAGAAAGACTGCGGGTGGCCTTTCAGTCTTTGCCTGGCATTTGCATGAACGACAGGCCCTTTGGACTGAGTGAGGCGCTGGAGGGTTGAGACAATGAAAGGATTTTTACCTAAGCAACTGAACAGCAGAGTCACTATATACTGTGATTGAAGTCCTGCAGGAGGGATTGGGTTTGGGAGATATTGGACTTGAGATCAAATTAGATATTCATATAATGTCCAACAGGCAGTTAGAGGTAAAAGTCTGGGTTTGTACTTAAAGACTTGTGACTGGATGATAAAAGAATGAAGTAAGGGTAGGGAAAGAAACATGGCTCCCAGATAGGAGCACCTGAGTACCCGGTGATGGAGGGCAGGTGTGAAGGCTCAGGGGCCGCAGGCTGGAGGAGGTGGGGCAGGAGTGCGTAGAGGATGTGCTCTAATGGCTCCAGCTTTCTCAGTGAAAGAGAGAGTGAGGATGAGGGGTGAACTGCTGAAGATTTGAGGGGAGAAAGGAGATAATGAGATAGCTACTCAGCAAAGTGGGAGACTGACAGGGCTAGGAGAATAAGTCGGGCAAAGAGCACAGCCACCCTCCACAGGATGGATGGTCCAACTATTCGCATTGCAGGTTCCTTTGGAGATGCCATTCAGTCTGACACAGAAGGAATGGAGGGTATAGCAGAGAGCTTCCCGTGTGATCTCCAAAGCTCCTTGAAGACAAGGGTGGGTGGTGCTGCTACTGCCCCCACAGGGCTCAGACACAATGTGCAGAACACTGCTTGCTACTGCACTGATGAGGACCCCACACCTAAAATACGTCAGTCATCAGTTGCCACCGTGTCTGCAATCCCACTATTCAAGCTTCTTTTGTATCTTACCATTTTAGAATTTTAGCATGACATACATACAGTAAGGTACATACATCTGAAGCTCATGAAACCACCCCTCCAGTCAAGAGCGTAAAACATTTCAAGCACCAAGGAGACTTAGCATACCTTCAGAAGCTTTCCTCTTCCCTTCCAGTCAGAATCCTCCCAAAGTAAGCATTACTCTTGTTTGATATAAAAATACAGTTTTGCATGTTTTTGAACTTCAAGTAAATGGATCATCTGGTAAATATCTTTTATGTCTGGCTTGTTTTGCTCAATATTATGCCTGAGAGATTCATTCCTATTGGTGCATGTAGCAGAGTTTGTAGTTTTCCTTGTTGTGTAATATTTCATTATGTGAATTTACCACAATGTGTTCCTTCACAGACTGTTGATGGACATGAAGTTTTTTGAAGGTTATTACAAATAATGCTAGAATGAACATTTTTTTATCTGTCCTTTTTGCTGAAATATGTACATTATCTGTCAGCTGTATTCTTAGAAGTGGACTCTGGTGGCTCCTAGAGAATATTAGCTTGTAGAAAAACATCACACAATTTTCTAAAATGCTTGCAGCAATGCTATACAGCTATGTATTATGGTATACTGTTCAATTATACAGTAATTCCTTCTTTTGAGCCTTCAATGTTTTTCAGTCTTCAGAACACCCTTCTTAGGCTACTTTATCCTTTTTGAGAAGAGAAATGATTAAAGCCAGGACAGTTAACATCATTAGCATGCTTACCTGTGACCTGGGAATAGGATATTATGAGCATCAGGTGGCAGCTGGATGATGACGATGTTAGAAGCCAGCGAGCGCCTGGTGGGGAGGAAGAAGCGAGAAGGCACCAGAAGAAGCTGTCCCTTCTGCCCTGGCTGGCTCTGCATAGAGTCAAGCAGACCCTCTGCAAGGTCAGGAAGGTTTTTCAACGTCACAAGATACCAAACCCCCCATACTCATCCCTGCATTCATTCACTCACTGACTTGCATTTTTTCCCTTCTCCTTATGGTCCACTTCTGATCCATTAAGGGTGTTACACTGTTTGGGGGGGAGGAAGAGGAAGGCTCAAATCGTTGTTGGAGAGCTGCATGATGTAAACAGCACCTTACATTATAAAGCACTATTGAATTTATACACAATCAAGGATCTTCTAACCGTGAACGGGCAGAAAATAAAAGATTACAGAACCTCCTTCTGTGATAGGCCAGGATCTCCTATGAGTAGGTCTGTGGGAAAGCAGGAGGATGAATACATGGTCTCTCCAGGTTGTTTTGAATCCTGAGGGAAAGGAGAGCGGGTGGGAGCCATAGATGTTTCCCTATTGAGCATGTGGAAGGAAGCAGGAAAAAGTCAGAATACCCTGAGCAACAAAGTCAGTCATTTCAACCTAAGCTCCAGCTCTCTACGGAGTTTTCATGGAAGTCCAGTTGTGTATCCCTAGCTCTGGAATGGAGACCCAGAAAACGTTACTAGGGGATTATCTGACTGATCTCCTTACAGGGAAGGCTTTATGAAAAGGAGCTCAGGAAGTACTAGCTGCTGTAATAAATAAATCCTAACGTTTCAGTAGCCGGACTCAACAGAAGCGTATTTCTGACTCATAACAGCCCAGTGTGAATTCCCCTGGTTAACAAGACTTCAACTCAGGGACTTAGCCTCCTTTTATTTGTGGCTCTGCATCCAACTGGCAGGTAGACAGAACAGTAAAGAAGGCAACTCTCTTTTTTAAAAGTCTTGACTTGGTAGTCACTTACCTTAATCCACTAATGAGAGTTGGTTATCTAGCTATACTTGACCGCAACGCGGAGCAGGAGGTGTGGTCGACGGCAGCCATCTCTACGACAAGACCTATAGCTTCCTGTTTGATTTACGCAGACTCACTTCATTACGCCAAATACCTTCTGCCCCAATTATTTTATGTTTTAGAATCAGGGCCCAGAACATGTCTCACACATTTCTGAACAATAGCTTTTTCTCAGAGAATTTTTTCGAGGGTTTTACAAAGGACCAAGCCTTAATTCATATTTAATTCACTATCTCACTACAGCTCCTTCTCTAGTCCTGCAGACATCGCCCCATCTAGCCTGCCTAGCTACTGCCTGAACAACTATAACCGCCCCTTTCTTTTTTTCATCTGCAGAAAACCCAATCAAACTCCTTGGCACAGTTCAAAAGAACCCTCAACAGCTAACCCACCCCTGTCCAAAAAAAAAAAAAAAAAAAAAAATTGTTTACTAATTTGGCCCTTGGAGTTGCTTCCTGAGAATGTTCTCTTTTCAGGTGCATCTGTCTAACTGCCCCTGTAAATTCCAGTACTTTCATGCCTCTGTACTCCTCTTAACACTTTGTGTCAAACCAGGCAAAGAGAAAATGCCCCATGCAGACTTGTCAACTAATGGTTTAGCAAGACAAGATTCTAACACTGACAGAAAAATATCTGCTAGACCAACTGTCTTCTCCCCCCACCCCACTTGAGCATGTAACTCATCAAAGTTGAACTTTTCTGACACATTGAGGCAGCACAGGTTAGAAAGCCGTTTCCTCTCCACCCCACTCCCCTCATCTCTCCCTTGTCATGGCATGTGAAACTCACAAAAGAACATCTGAGCAGAGAGAATATTTGGAAGAAAGGATTAGATGATCCCCATGGCGTGAGCTCAAGTGTGTGTGTGTGTGTGTGTGTGTGTGTGTGTGTGTGTGTGTGTGAAAAAGGGGAGAGGTGTGATGAAAGAGCACTCATTCTACGTTCACTCTGCTAAGTGTCAGAAGAAGTCAGCAGGCCCATGATCAGTAGTCTCTTAGGTTGGGAAGAGGGTAAAGAGTACACCAAACCTGAAGCCCCTCTCCTCTCTCCAGGGAGCAAGAGCCCTTTGCTGGGTGCCTCAGCCACCTGGCTAAGCGCATGAGCCAATGTACTGTAGAGGAGAAAGCACCGGATGTGTGGTCTGGGAGGTGAGCTCCCCACTGACTGTAACAAGGGAAGTCTCCGCACCTCATCTGTCTGCTACCGTCAGATCCAGAGAGGCATGGAGGGCCAGCTTCCATGATCCAGTGACCAGCCTTGCCAGCAAGGGGCTTTATACTAAGGATATTCCAAACAAATACCTGGAAATATTGTAATCAAATCTCCCAAAGACTTCAGCATCCTTGATCCACAGGTTGTGAACATCGAAGAGGCCTGAAAAGTTACTCTAGGATTACCTTTCCATTTTCTACATGAGACATGTTTCGTTTCTGAGCCCTCAGTTCATGTGCTGAGGTTCCAGAGAGCCATTCTGCATCTCTGCCTTAGGAGCTCTGGGATATCAGAAAAGACCTCCAGGAACCAGTGATGACCCTCAGACTACCTGGGAGAAATGGCAAAGCTGGGGGACCACATTCCAGCTTCCTGTGGGCCAGGTTGAACCCCTCTGTGACCAGACCTGGCTAACACAGTAAATCATGCCCATGACTCTGGCTAGTGGCCCAGGGATAGGCTTCTCACCCCATCAGAGTTTTTCCTTGGTCTTTTAGTTGTAGATGCTGGGAGAATGACTCCTACTTCCTTCTGTAGTCACAAAATTGGGATAATATAAACATAGAGCTATCCCTAGCCGTGCCCTCCTGACCTCACCCCATCAAAATGAAGAGAAGGGAGGAGAAGGGAGGTGAAGAGAAGGAGAGAGAGAGAGGGAGAAACACCTGTTTGAGTGTCCGTGGTTCTTGAGGTCGACTTTATGCCTGAACTTCCCAGTTACACAAATAAGGTTTCTGCCACTTGCAACTTTGAGTAAACTTGTATACGATTTTATACTTAGTGTAGCTCTGATAAACTTGGTGTTCTGGTCTTAGTTAGACAATTAAGAGATGGGTCTCTTTCTATTCAGTGACAGCTGCAGCTCAAGGGAAACTTGACCAGTGAAGGAGAGAGGTGACCTGCCAAGCAGTAGAATGACGGTCAGAGCCAAGCTGCAGCTAAGGAGGGTGTGGCAGCTGAGACAGAGGGATGGTACAAGGCAGGATTCCTGCGGGGATTAACAGAGATTCTTCAGAAAGAGAACCCAGTAAGGTGGAGTTGGAGCCTGAACTAGGCATTGAGTTGCATGTGACCTGTAGGCTGCAGAAGTCTGGAGTCAAGCTTACTCCTTCTCTTCCTCTTCTCTTTGCTCCCTTCCTCCCTTTTCCCTTCTATTCTCCCTATCTGTTTTATAGAAGTAGGCTCCTTCCATGGGGTAAGGTGAGGAGGGGTATGGCTGAAGACCTGGTGACTGCATGGAAATCACTCTCCTGGTGTCTATACACATTTACTGAGTCCACATCACTTTAACACATTTCTTTCCTTGCTGGATCGTAGAAATACCCACCATGTTAGTGGTGGTGATGGTGGTGGTAGCGTGTTGCTAGAAGTTTGCAATATAACCTTACCACATCGGGCCCTTGGAAATGCTCAAGTGACCAGCTGGCCCAGACTTCACTGGAGGCAAGGAGCTGAGCCTCCCTGTCCTCTCCTCCTCCTCAACATTTGGGGTCCCAGCACTCTTCCTGGCAGGACTATGGCATCTGACTGGATTGGAGGATGGAGACAGTGCCAAACCTGATGTCTAGGCTCCATGGACTGCTGCTGATAGAAGGAGCAGGAGGGCTGCTGTAAGGAACTCAGGAAAGGAAAAGGGCTGCTGAGGAAAGGAATGGGAGGGGTGGTGCTGGAAGATGTGAATGACCAGGGCGAGGACGAAAGGAACTTGGGAACTGGGTTGCGGAGCCCAGAGGCTGTTGCCTGGTGGATAAGAGCATGAGTTTTAGTGTCAGATACAGGTAGGAAGAAAGCCAGGCTTCACTCCCTATAAACTTTGACAAGACACTTACAGCCTCGAGCTCTTCATCTGTAAAATGGAAGCCGTAGAATCCACCTCATGGCATTGTTATTAGGATCAAATGAAAGCATGTACATAAAAAAGCACTTGACTTTGTGCCCAGCACACAGTGAGCTCACTCACAGGAAACCATCACCACCTGAGGCCCTATGAGCCACACCTAGTCTCTCCATTATTCTTAGTTTGCCAGTCAAGGCCGGTTATGATCTTACCCCTTCTCCTCTGAGCAGTCTCCCCTCCCCTAGTGCTTCTGTGTCATTCACTCTCAGTTTCAAGCTAGACCTTCTCTTTCCTCATTTAAAGGTCCAGGAGAAGCACGTGGAAGGAAGTACTAATTGTCTATGTGAAATCCATTTCCCTCTTTTCCCTCACCAATAGAACCCTGACTTTGTTGGGAGATGGGGCAGTCTGCCCAGCAAAGGAAACTGCATTTCCCAGGCTCCCTTTCAGTTAGGGTGGTCATGTGACTAAGTCATAAGCAGTAATGTGTAAACAGAAGTTAGAGGGTGGGGCTTCCAGAAAGCTCCTAAGTAAAAGAAGCTAACTTAACTGGCAGTTTGGTTTTACCTTTCCCTTTTACTCCTTGTTCCCTAGAACAAAATGATGGCTGCAGCAGAGGCTATCTTGCAACTCGGAGGTGGCCTTGAAGAGAGAAGTGGCACAAACCCTCTTGATCCTGCAGGAGGTCTTGTGTTTGCTCCTGATGTCTTCTGCCCAGGCCGCTGCCCACACGGTGAAGAGTACCCCCTTCTAGACCACTTTGCAGATAGTCAGGACCCCAGAATTTCTGCCTAAAGGGCCCCCAGCCCATTCCCAGGGCTGTGTGCCTTCTTCCCTGGCTGTGTTCTCCCAAGAGTGGCCCATGTCACCAGCGTGTGTTAAGTCCAGGGATGGTCAGGGAAGGCCTCCCTGAGGAAGCAATAGTTGAGCAGAGACCTGAATAAAGAGAGGGAGCAAGCGATATGAGAATTTCAGCCACAGGAACCTCAAACACAAAGGACTTAGGTGAGGAAAGATGGGTTGTGTTTCAGGAAGCTCTGGGGCCTGCCCCCCACCCACCCGGCTGGTACTTACTGTAGCATTCACCTCAGAACCTGCTCCGCCCAATCCTTACCAAAGCCACCCGTGCCACTGGGGCAAACTTCCTGCTGGAATTGCATTTCTTAAACATAACCAACTCTGGGTGGAGAACACACAATGCATTACATAGATGATGTATGATAGAAACGTACACTTGAAACCTATATAATTGTCTATAATTGTCTATAATTGACTAACTAATGTCACCCCAATAAATTTAATAAAAGCTGAAAAAAAGAAAATTAACAGTTTAAAATGAATAAATAAATACAATTTGAATCAAACACATTAGAATTTAAGTTCTACACAATTAGCCTTTGGCCCCCTCTCAAATGTTCTCCTCACCATGCTTGCTCTTACCAAGGCTACAATGATAACGGGCCTTGTTCCTGGACCTTTGGTTGGTCATGTCGAAAGGCTGGTCTGTATTATCGGTTCCAGTTGCCAGTCTCTCTTTCCTGGAACATGGTTTCCTTTCATCTTGGATTAATTTATTCCAGGTCCTGGGCTCATTTGCCCATTCGGTCTTTGGCATAGCAGTCTGGGATGAGTTTGACATGGTTCCTGGCCTGGAGGCAGCCGGATGAATGAGGTGACCTCTAGAGGAATCCACAAGCCACAGGAATTATCAGTGTGTTTCTGAGTCATGTCACCACCAACCAGGCCAGAGTTTGGCACATTTCAGCATCTTGGAGTTCTTTCTCGGCAGGAGGGAGAGAGGGGATGGAAATGAATTAAGTGTAGGCAGGGAAAACAGTGTGAGTGCTGTCCTCTCTCTCCTGGGAAAGATTTATTGCACGGAGAAGATAGCAGGTGTTCATTAAAATGGGCTTGTTGGTATTTCAATCCATTACTAGTGCTGAGAAAAGATAAGTTGCCGTGAGTAGAGATGCATCTTAGTCACTTAGTTGCCTTTGGAAAGGACCCCAATTGGCTCAGAATATATTCACTAAAACATAATAAAGACAGAGGATCTCCAGGGCTTTGGAGATGTGATGAAGGGCCAGCTGTGATTAATATATTTCCTCGGGATCAGATTAGAAATGATAATTACCTCTTCCTTTAGGAAGAGACTGGGATTTGGGGAGGTCGAGCAGGGGAAGAAGGGGGCACATGAGGAACTGGAGACACACAAACCTTTGCTTTTGCTATAGTCTCATCAGGAAATCTGGACAGGCCAAAAATTTTTGATAAGATTTCCAGAGAAGTCAACTTGACAGACGCCAAAGGTTTTCCCATCTTGGATCTCACTTATGTTCTGGAATGAGGCAAAGTAGGCAGCTACCTTGCTTGTTTCTTTTGGAATGCACTGGGCAAATTCCTCACGGGTTTGTTTATGTTGGCCACCTACAGTGACTTAAGAGCCTTGAGACAAGAGGGAGTAACTTCCACTCAGAGGTTCTGAGCAAATTCCAATGATTCAAAGCTACTGCAGGGGAGTTTCTGTGGGAGGTAGGAGGGAGAGCAAGTGGGAATTGATGAGACTCCCAGGATTAGGCATCCAAGAATTGGTACCTTAATGCAGAGATATTTAAACATTTGTACTTGATACAGCCTGGACACCTACTGATTACAGGGTCCTGAAGTCCCCTGCTGTGACAAGCATCACTCCTTTGTTTACTTCCAAGGTCATAGGGAGGACCAGGGGGCCTCCAGAGAGTAGCTGGGGTTGCCCGGTCGTACACTTGGGAAACTTGGGGGATAATAGCTATTTATAATCTAGTATAAAATTATTTCAATATTTTAGTACTCAGTATGGCCCTGCTGGTGTGTCAATGAAATAGCTCTGATTCTTTATGACACAGCTAAGGAGACTTGGGCAGTGAGGTATAGAAAGGGGAGGGTGGTGGCTGGTCATTGTTGCTTTCCAAGAAATGACCCACCTGCTAAACACCTCCATGGGTATCCACCCACATTGCCTTACTCACCTCTCTTCCTCAGCTCCTGTCCTCCTTCTGGCTCATGAACTGTACTAGCTAGGTGTCCTTGAGTGAGTTAGAGAATATCTTAGAGCACTAGGTTTCCGTCCGTAAAATGGGGTTATTGTTATGGGTGTTATGGGTTGTAAGAATTACAAGTGGTGACTATGAAGTGCCTAGTCCAAAACAGGTCTCAACGAGCGGTTGTTACATCTGTACGTGTGCATTCCCTTCACTCTCCCTATGTCCCTTCCAATCCCAGACCCACACTTTGTGTGTAGTTCCTGGAAGTAATTGGAGGGAGTTGGTGGAACTGTAAGCCTGAGCATGATCACAGTGGCCCAGGAGCCTCCCCACCTGTCCCAAGAAGCGTCACGGAAGGGCTTGCTCAGGAACAGGCTGACGTAAGCTTGCAGGAAGAGCCCTGGGCATGAGAATGAGGGGAGGGCACAGATCTCAGCTGACTGGGATGGTGCAGGCGAGGAGCAGGGTCAGGCCAGGGCTGGGCACTACACGAAACACAGGCAGTGTGAGAGGTTAGGCAGCTGGGAGCCACAGCCGGTCTGGAGCCGTGCTCCTGCTCAAACAGTCGGGATCATGTGACTCAAGGGGTCCAGTTCGCTATTCGGTGAATCTACACAACCTCTTCTGTCTTAATCACTTAACAAACTGGTGATCCCTTTGTTGTTCATTACACTGACACACTTTGCATACAGTTCCTACTCTCTCTTTCCCTCTCTAGGAGTTTAACTATCTTGTATATTATAACAGCAACTTCAAATCTCTTTTGAAAGTAGATGATAGATAAAGAAACAGAAATAGCTTTGGTTTTTAAAAATCTCTTTACCAATGAGAACACTTTCATCTGACTCCTTGCTTTCTAAACCACATCCAACTGCCCACATTCCCTCCTGATAAGGGGCAGATGAAATGCCCACATAGAGTCTTTCCAAAATGCATTCTCATCTGAATTGGTGCTTTTCAATGTGCATCTGATTCTTCATTTCTGCCCTTACTGGAAATAGATTTGAGACAGCAGACTTGCACCAACAGACAGAAGACACTTTTCAGAAAGCCTATTCTTGGTTGCCAGCTCTTAAAGTTCTTTTGGCATTTTCTGACTGAGTGATCCTGGAATATAATTGCCTCCATGTGGCATCCCAAACAGGCAGTAGTATAACCAGAGCCACCATCTTGGATTCTAGATGTGCTGTGATGCTATGAAGTAATCCTCCAATGACCAGTAGAAAAGCCAGTTTTCTTCTAAGGGGATTTCAGTCTTGATGATGAAGCGTTTCAGTCTAAAAGTCTATTCTGCTCCCACAATAAACTCTCTTTTCTTTGGTAGACATTTATAAAGAACCACTCAGGGAAACCACAAAAACCATGAAAAATTAGTTTAAATTAATGCATTTTCTGAAAATCGTGGTCTAGAGACTGAAACTTATACTTGGGCATCACTTGATATGTTTTTAATGGAAACGGTGCAATGTTTTTAAAAAACCGCAACGACATACTTACTCAACGTCAAAGCAAGGCATTTGTTTTAGAAGCCAAGACATGTTAACAGAAGTGGGGAGAAAAGACAATAATTCTTTAGTGAACCCTGGGCAGTGATAGCGCATTTGAGGTCCTCCTCCATAGTTTACTCATCTGGAAATGCACCCCAAATGGAATTTAGCAAATGTGCTGATGCCAAGAGTACTAACCAGGCAGTGCCGGGTACTCTGCAGAGATTATTCCAGCACACGGACCCTCCGTTTCCTGGCATCTGTGCCATCCTCTGGGAATGGTCTCGCCTGGATTTTAGGTTTCTCGTTGGCCACAACAATCTCTGCCAATGGATCTCATACTGGATCTACGCTTCTTTCAGCCATTAATGATAATGTTCGTCTTCTTAGAAATGTGTGTGTTAATTATGACACCACTCCCTCATATTGATCTTCTGCTCTGTGGCTTACCAAGGACATCCTAAGGAGGAAGCAGGGCAGGGCGGTACCATTTCCATGCTCCAAATGGAGAAAGCAGCTCAGAGAAGCTATGGAGCGTGCTCCACTGGGACAGTGGGCACTAGAACCCAAGTCTGGCTCCAAAACAGAGTATATTTTCCATTAGAGTACACTCCCTCGGCCCCATATGAAAGACTCTGTCTCCACAAGTCTCCACAGATAGCTGGGAAGTGCACCTCTCCTTTTCCTCCAATGAGCAGTGAGGAGCACAGGCTCTGGGGCTGAGGCCGAATGCAGTTTGACTCCAGCTCAGCCACGTCTTCGCTGTGAACTCAGGAGCAGAGGCAGAGCTTCTCAGAACCTCAAATTCTTCATCTGGGTGGGAGGCAGTGTCAGCAACCCCCGGCCATCACCCCAGACACCATCTCTGCCAGATCCGATTAGAAGGCTCTGGATTCAGGGGAGACTGACACAAAGGTTTTCTTTACATCATGAAGGATTTACCAGAGAGCAGAAAGAATGGCGACTTCTGCAGTGTGACAGGCAAACCCTTAGATTCAGCTTGGTTTAGAGGGGAGAAAATGGACTGATTCTTCTCGACACTCTGAGATCCCCAACTAATAGTCCAAAATAGGCATTTGTCAGAGTGGATCAGTGTGGCAGGAAAGACCCCCAGGGCCTCACAGGGCATGTCCCTGTGTGTAAGGGGAGTGACGGCTGGTGAACCTGGCTTAATACAAAGATCTGGGAGTGCCTTGGTAAGGCTGAATTTGGTACATATGCGGTGAGGCTAAGACACCTTAGGGACTCTTGTGGACCCAGCCTCTTTGCCACAATGGGGAGAGAATACTGAACAATAAATCTAAGCAAGGAAAAAAGAATCAGAAGAGACAGGTGGAAGGAATACAGTGAAGTCAGGGGTGGGCAGTTAAGAAAACTGAGACAGAGAAAAGTTTCTGAGAAAGTAGTAGGAATGAGGCCCATGGAAAAGGGTTGAAGAGGCCTATTTTAGGGGCCTCATCTGTTTCTCAACTAGCAGCCCCCCCTCAGACCAAGCAGATGTGGTTCTTGATAGAAGTTGACAACACACTTTCTGAAGAATTAGATGCAGGCCAACCAGAGTCCATCATGCTGGGAGAAAACTAGGAGTAGGTTATGATGTGAGATCCATGTCAAAAGCCTGCCTCTTTCCCTTAGGGCCTGTGGCTTCATTCCCCTAATTGAGGAAGACATCCTGGCTTGGAAACCTCAGTCCTCTACTCCTTGCTCTGTTAGGCCAACAGGAAGGGAGTGAACGGTGGCGCAATAAAACACAAAATTTCCTGAACTCATCTGGAGAGCTGTCTTTTTGAATTCCCATCTGGCTTTTGCCTTGTACCTCCTTTCTGCAGATAAAGCTGCACGAGCCGTGGGAAGGTCAGAAGAATAAGTGGGTTCTACTGTGACTGGGTGAGTCCTGGTGAGAACACCTTCTAGCCTGGTTCTGAAGGGATATGGTTTTGGTGGCACTGCCATTCACTGCTGTGCAGGAGAACAGGGAAGAAGGGGATGGGGGGGGGCAGGAGGCTAACCTGATATGCAACTAGGCCTTCTGAGGAAACATCTGCTTTGTTTTCCAGAATGTGTGGCTAAGCCTTGAAGTGCGGGTTCTGCTTTCTGGCACCTTCTGCTGTGGCTGAGCAGATCAAATACCACTGTGCGGGTGGGGGGGCAAGGGTGGAAATTTGGACGAAACTTACATGGACTGAATTGGGTTAGGTTACCTGAGACACAGATGCCCGGGGCCTGGGTTGCAAAAGATGAGCAGAATTGTAACAGGAAAGATAAGCCTGAGTCATCAACACTCATCCACACTCTTCATTTTTGCAATTTCTGTGGTGAACCTGGACAATTGTACATGTCAGGACCAGGATGGAAGTTAGCACCTGACAAGTCCAACCTCTTCATTTACTAGGACAGAATGTCTCTTGGTAAATACGTACTTCAGATAAAGGTGAGGCCAGCAGTGGCACAGGAAGTTCAGAAGTAGGGTTATGAGAACTTAGGGTAAATCTTTACCTCTCTTCCCGATTATCCATGAAGATGCGTAGACGTGAGAGCTTAGAAGCTGCTGGAATAATATACTGGAGATTATACAGTAAGTCTTCGCTTCAGTAGGTCCTTGGGTATTGTGATTTTAAGCAAATGATTACTCGTATAAGGAAACCAATTTTACCAGAGGCTAATTGATATAAATAGGAGTTAAGTTCCTACGACATATTTCTGGTCACAAAAACATCACCAATTGTCTAAATAAAGACCCAAATACATCTACTATTAAACATTGGAATGAATGTAAGCTATACCTACATTTAAGAAAGATGAATGAAAACAAGTAAGATCATTCTTTTCCAACCTGCTGATTCCAGTTCAGCGTCACAGGTGGCCAGAGCCTCTCCTAGCAGCTCAGGGCTCAAGGCGGGCACCCACCCTGGAAAGGACACCCTTCCATCGCAGTGCCACTCATACCCACACCCACACTCACTCAAACTGGGACAAATTAGACATGCCAACTAACCTCACGTGCACATCTTTGGGATGTGGGAGGAAACAGAAGTCCCCAGAGGAAACCCATGCAGACATGGGGAAAATGTGCAAACTCCACACAGACAGTGGCCCCTGGCTGAGAATTGATTTGTTTTTCCACATCAACATTATAACAAAACGACATTGAATGAAATGACATTATTTGAAGACCTGCTATGGGTGGATGGATTCTGTGGGGAGCAGCAAGAAAAGAGTAACAATATTTTGGAAAGAGCATGTTCCTGAAGTATGGAGGATGAAAACAAGGAGAAAAAACATTGCAAAAGAAGAGGTAGACGTGAAGATAAAACAAACAAACAAACAAAAAAACTGGAAAATCAATCTAACCCTTCAGTATTTTCTTATAGTAACCAAAACAGTTGGAATGGATATATTGGAATCCATTCCTGTGCTAGAACACTTTTCAGAGCTGATAAAGAAGTGAACATGCGGGCTGAATGCAATCATCCCATTTAGGTATATTAAATAAAAGAAACTCTTATCAAGATACATTTTTGAAATACAAGAATACATTTTAAAATTTAGCACCAATGCAGGAGGAAAAAAAAAAATTACAAAGAAATAACCATCAGGCTTATTCCAAAGGTTTGTCCTCTGAAAGCCTGGCAGAGCATGGATGGATTGCCATAGCCACATTGTTTTGAGAGAAAGGATGGTGACCTGGAAATGGTAAATCAGCCAAATCATCATTCCCACATAAAAGCAAATGCTCCGTGTGGTAGGTCAGGTTCTCTGGAAAGCTGCCTCTGAGTTCAAGACTGTATACCTGGCAAACCTGGCTGGCATGCAGGCGGGGTACTGGGAAATGTGCTCCAGAACAACACTTGGAGAAGTGAGAAAAGCAGAATTAGGCAGAGGGAGGAGCCGAGCTGCAATCAGTGGCAATGGAGACCTCCGCCAGTCCCACAGGGAGCTCTGGAGCTGGGGTGGCCCTTTGGAGTCTTCTGGAATTGAAGCAAGGTGGGCCTCACCCTTCTGCAGTGACGAGTGGCTGGATGGGCTGTCCCAGGCCAGAGGAGTGGCCTTGGTCCATACAGCCCTTCCAATGAAGGCAATTCTGATAGGGTCTCAACTGCAGCTGGGCAGCAACCACCTAAGTTCTGAAGGAAACTTGGTGCATCTTTAACACCACCTTGTTAAAAAGATTTTTACCTGAAGGTGTATCCTGGCTAACAAAGGGATGACTATGACAATATAAAAAGGCAGGAAAGTTTTCTGAACTCATTTTTAACCCCAACTCGTTTGGTTATATATTTCAAAACAGCCATGGGACAAAAGATTGTTTCCCGGGTTTCCCCATCTTGTTCTTGTCCTTGCTCCTAGAAATGCCTTCCAAAGCCTGGTGGCGTCTCCTACTACAACTTAACGGCCGCTTAGACGAGCAACTGTTCTGTTTCCCTCCCATTTTTCTTAACAAAGGCTAATCTGTTTACAAGGTTAGAACATACGAGTAGAACATATGATTAGCAAACAAAAGACTTTCATTTCTCTCACAGAAAAACGAAGTTAGATATAGCAAAACAATGGCCATTTTCTGGAGAAGGAACTTAGTGATGATTTTCTGCATCTTTAAAAATCCTTGCTGAGGATAGCGTAATTCCATAATTCCACAAGTGGAATCATACTGGACAGTGCTGAGGCGGAGGGGCTGTGAAAGGGGAGAGAGTGAAGGAAACGCTCAAGAGAATTTCAGACACTTCTTTTTAAAAATAACACATAAGGAAAATAACCATCAAGATGATTTACTGAAATCAACCATTAAGTTGCTTTCATTTCTTTTTGGTCTTAATAAGGAGACTAATGAACTCAATGGTAAATACTGTTTGTCATCAAGCCTTACTTTATAATAACCTCTACCTAGGGCCCGTGGCTGTTTCTCTGTTAACAAGTTTAAAAGTTAGTACGTGTAGAGTGATCGCAACTGTGCATTAAAATTAGTGAACAGAAAAAAGAATGATAACAAAGCATCTCTTAGAAATGAAAGTTTGAGTGATTTGAACTTTATTTACATTTTGCTTTTTCTAAATCATCTCCAATAAGTATGCATTACTTTTATAATTAAAATAGATGCTATTACAAATCCACATAAGGGAATGCACATATTCCATAAGAATACAAGTAAACCAAAAATATTTTCTATTATTCTTTCTAAAGAAAGGGAATAGGATCAGTAGTGATGTTTTTTTTCTTTCTTCAGTGTTTCAGATATTTGCTCACAATTTTTTCTGTATTTTATAATTTAAAATGTATTGTTTCCTTAAAGAGTTCAGAGGAGTTTTTACTGTTTGCTCTGTTTTTAAATTCAGACTGTAACTACCATCTCTCCACTCAGCTTAACAAGTCCTTTGGAAAGTTCTTTCTCAGCCTAAATTCCTACTGCTGCCGTTTGTGAAAGGCAGGCACATCTAGCAGTCATGCTAGAAACATGCTACTGAGATGATTTGGGCCTGGGGTGGGGGCAAATCACAAAATTCCTAATTCACTTGCAGTGGTAGTGGGAGAAAGCTGGGTCTTTTCAGGATAGAAACCTGCATATGGTCAGATAAAATCTCCCTTCTTCATGGCATCTAGACCACCCCAGGGTCTGACCTGGTCCCTACAGCCTGAGCTATGGTCACCACAGACTTGCACACCCAATCTGCACTTGGTCAGGAGGATGGGGTGAAAACAAAGCAAGAGGCCCATCTATACAATAGAAATAAAACGGACCCCCTCTCCCACTACTAATGCTCTTTACATCACTCTACTTTTTTTTTCCCATAGCACTTACCACCTTCTAACATTATTATATAATTTACTTTCATTGTTTATTATTTGTCTTTCTGGCTCACCCACAAGAGCATACGCTCCCTGGGGACCAGAATCCTTGTTATGGTGAGTGACATGGCACAAATGGCCCCGGAGCCTACAAAACAGTAGGTGTTTGGTATATACTTTTGAGTGGATGGACTTGAATTTATGGGATAAAAGGATTGGTGAGATACATGAAGTGAAGAAAAGGTAAGACAGCATTCACCACATAATTGTAATTAAAAGTATAGATTTGTTTGAGAGGGCATGAGAGTCTAGGAAAAAACACAGTAATTGTTGATGTTGATTATAGGTTTTGGGATTGTGGGTAATTTTACTATCTTCTTCTTTGTTTTTTAGATTGTCTGACTTTCTTGGTGTGCAAATTTCACCTCTATGATTATATAAAAATATTCAATTTTAAAAAGAAAGAGGAAAAGAGGTGGGGTCTTGAACCAGCCATGGCAGCCAATGGGCTTGGGTGTGGTTCAGTCAGTACAAAGTGGGTGCCCTGGTGGTGGAAGCACCCCCTGACTGTGGACCATTACTCGTTCCTGGAAATATCAATCCACACTGGTAGGTGTCACTGGGGATATCCTCCTTTTTACAGGCCTGGAGTCTCCCTGTCATAAATGACCCCTGGAATACAATTTGCCTCCTATTGGCCGTTTCACTCTCCCCAAATTAATTGAAGCCTGTTGTAAGATTATGCAATGTTTTTATACTACTGTGGCTTGAATCTAGGCTCAAATGGCAGGTTTGAACATGAAGGTGTGATGTAATTGAAAGTTATTACAGGATTCCTTGAGCATGAGTGGCCTGGGACATGACTGCCTTCTGCTCTTACTAAGAGCTGTATCTATGCCCTGAGATCCCCTTAAAAGAAGGGACCACTTTCCAGAGCAAGTGTTGGTGGCAGCACAATCTTGCATGTGGCCAGGAGGAAACAAGAAACCATGGGGAGGAACAATGACCAGCCCAAGCTCCCACAGGTCCTCACATCACCGGATGTGTTGAAATATCAGAACAGCAAGTCTCTGGAGCATGGGCCTCCTTGCAGCTTCCATGCAGGCGCTGAGTGAAGACTAGTCAGACTGACCTGCAAGGAACTGGGGCCAGGTCCAGAGGAAGAGGTCTGTGCCCCTGGTTTCTGGGCAGCAGGTGGGGTTGAGATGTGTGAAAGGCAATGATGAACGACATTTGACCCTTCTTTTTAATTATACTTGAAAATGTTCTCACCACAGAGCTCTGGGAGGCTGCTACCAATCAACGATGTTAGCATTGCAATGTGCAAGCTCTTAACCACCTTGGGTTCGAAACGAATTTGTATAGAAAATGGTCAATCCCTCACTTCCTGTGACCTCACAATGCCTGTCTCTCTCATCCTATTTTTCGTTTCTCCACAGCATTTATTACTATCTGAAACAATATACATTTACTGGGTTATTGTCTCTCTCTCCCTAGAACGTAAGCTCTATGAGGCAGAGATTTTGTGTCCATGTATCTCTAGTCTGAGAATAATGCCTGGCACATAGTAGATGCTCAACAAATATTGGTGGTGGGGGGGTGTATGCAAAAGAGAGACAGAGGGACAGAGACAGAGAGAGAAAACCAAAGACAAGGAGAACTGTGTTTATAAAGAATGTTTCAGTTTATTTAATTATTTTAAACCTTAATCTGCATAAAATGATGGTCGGTTGCATTTAGTTCAAAGCCTCCCTGTGACATGAACTGAAGACAATCCTAAGTTTGAACTTTTGCTACTCACCATCAGGTCCAGTGGCCACAACAATCAGCCCTGTAACTTAATTTGCATCCACTGATGCAAATGACAGCCCAGAGGCAAGTGACTCAGAGGATTTTTGGGGTCAGTGATAGTGGGAAGGGGGTCAGGAATCACTTATGATGATGGTTGCCAGAACAGTACCCTGACTGTGCTTCTGTCACAGCCTAAGGCCATCTGAAATGAGAGGGTATCTGAAGGAACACAGGGAAAGCCAGTGGTGCCTGGGGATTCTGGGATACAGAGACTCAATTCTTTCACTGAGTTTTGATATACCCCAAACAGGGTACCAATGCCCCAAAAGGATACAGCTCAAAAGAGAACCTAAAACAAACATAAGCATGAAGTTTCTGAGAAGCAGCAAATCTTTCCTGTACTCATTCTCTCATTGGATTTCTCTAATTTCTCTCTCTCTTTACACACACACCCTTTTCAAGACCCCCTCAGGCCAGATCCAGGCAGAGGACAGACACACCGTGTGGATGCACAGACACGCTTGTGCGTGGTCTCTCACTGCAACAGAGCCCGCCTGGTGGCGGGGCTGCCTCACTCACACGTTGGTGTGCTGAGAACCAGAAGACGCAGCGCTGCCTGGCTGGCTCCTGCCCGAGGGGGCCGAGCTGGCCGCCCGGCTCCTCCTGCTCTGATGCCCCTCTCCCTGGCTCCCGGGCTCGTCCATCAGCTTGAGCTTCTCATGTTCCTCTTTCAGGAAGAAGTCCACCAACAAGCTCTTTTCTTTCTTGATCTGGTCACTGATATCTGTGGGGATGTCCGGGATCATCCAGTCCACGAGGACACTCAGGAACATCACAAGGTTCTGCCACAAGCAAGAGAGGAGGATTGAGAGGAGGGGCCTGGCCCGGGAACGCTCGTGTGCCACTGTCCACCCCTGCCCATCAGCGTGACCGTCTCAGCAGTGGGGCTGGAGGAGGGTGCAGCCGTGAAGATCACACACCCGGGAGCAGATGCCTCTGTTATTCTGGCTCCACTACTTACGAGCAGGTGATCTTAGCCAATAAGCATGACTGCCTGTTGGTGTCCCCGTGTCCTATGTAGAGAGTGCAATAGTAACAGTTTCTACCTCCTAGAGTTGTGCGAGGGTTGAATGGGTTAATACCTCATGCATTGCGGGGCTCGATAAGCGTTGAGCGTTGCTTCTTCGCCTCCTCCAGCCCATCTCATGTGTCCTGCTCTGGCTTCTTGGCCTAGAAGCCTCCAGGTACCCTACTCCAGAGCTTCCTGGGGAGTGGCCCTGAGGCCCAATGGCCTCTCCAGGGCTTCCCCGAGGCTAGTTGCTTCTCTCTTCCTTGCACCTGACCCTCTGCCCTCCATATCAGAGATGGGCCTTTAGTCTCTGCACTGAGTTCTGGCCTTAGCTGACCCCTCCCATTATTCACACTCACGATATCCTGTTCTCCATTCTACTTCAGCTCCTCTAATCACACTGGCCTGTCTGGGACCCCTGCCTCCAGCTCCCCTTTACCAGTTCTAACCTTTTGTTTGCACTTGTAATTGGCTCCCTTCTGTCTTCTGAGCCACATCCCCTCGCTTATCAATACAGGTAGGATAAGACTGCATTATCCCGGGAGCATTTTCCATTCAAGTGGGTGAATATGTTACAACAGCATCAGCATGGCCCAATAAATGTTTGCTACTTCCATAATCTGGTTCCCACCCATTTCCCCAAGCCACCTTCACCCACACCCTCCCAATAACTCCTTCAATTGTGATATTCTTCTCTGCCTGACAATTATGTGGTCATGTGTCTTTTCCCCTCTGAGACACAGAGGACAGTGATGGAGCCCAGAACAAGATGACAGAGCACTGCTGTCTTCCAAGCTCCAAACCTATTCACAGCTCTACCTTGAACCCTGTGTGTCCCTTAGGAGCCCAGGGGAAGACTTTGGGGAGCAACTGCTGCTTCCAGAGGCTCCTGGCTGCCTTAAGTAGCCTAGAGCAGCTTTGAGTCATACACTCTTCTTTTAAACCAGCTCCTTGCTGTATGAGTGAATGTTACAGGTGACATATGGTAAAGTGAGGCGACTTCTGTAGGTGGGGCAGCAGGGGGATGTCTGAGCAATTTTTCAAATATATCTCCCCATCTCTCCAGAGGAAGAATGGCTGTCTTCTTTAGGTGAAAGACTAGCCGGTGGATTGCTACACTTCCTGGGCTGGGGTCGGGGGCAGGATATTTTAGAGCCCTCCAGAGAGCTGCCTTCAGGGAATACAAAAGCCTGAGGGAGTCTATGAGAAAAGGATCTGGGCTTGTGCTTCAGCCCTGCTTGAAGAGCGGCAGGACCCCGAGTGGGAACTGGGGCCTCGCACTCAGAGAATCTCGGCAGTGCAATTGGAGCTGCCGCTATTGTCAGAGATAGGAATCACTGGGCTCAAGTTTGCTATTCATTCCGGCATGGCGATGGCTCTGGCGGCCTCCTCACCAGATGTCTTAGGGGCTAAAACAACACTAACAAAGGAGGGAGCCAGCCGAGAGGGCTAGAAGAAAGGTTCAGGTGGGGCTGTTTGTCTGCATTCGAGTTGAGACTCTGGTTTCTACTGCTCTTCCCACTTCCCTTTGTTGTCTGAGGTTTAAATGGGAATCTATGTCCACCCTGCAATTTATTCCACATCTGTCTTGTAACCTTACTCTGTGTTTTAGTCTCTTTCTGAAAATCCATCAATTAATGGAAGCCCTCTCAAGAGTGCTTCCTGCCTCACCCAGGGAAGGGGGCGAGCACTCACTCTGCCTGCTACATGCGAAGACCCTTTGTGTCACACAGTGCCATGAAAACGTGGAGATGAGGGGCAGGCAAGGGGTCATGGCTGTCTTTACTCTTGCAGCTTGAATTCTAATTGTCTACTCCTTCGCCAAAGAACTCACCTGGAAGATGATGACAAAAGCCAGACGGGCAGACAGAACAGACCAGTACTGTTTGGAAAACTCATATGGGTTCGGGGCCCATGGCGGCTCTCGGTAATCCTTAAACCTGCCCGAAGAGAAATACGCTGTTAAGGTTGGGAAGAGATGGAGGGGAGAGGGGTACTTCTCTGAGGGAAACCTCAGGGTCAAAGGAGCAGGCCAGCCCTTGGCTCTCAAACTTGGGAAACAGGAGGCAGAGAGGAGGAATCCAACCAGTAAGTGTCTATGGACTCAAAGGACCAAAGTCCCAAAAAGCCAGTGTCAGCTTAGAAGTGTCTTTTCCTACTCTTTCTCCAACATTCCCAAAGCTTCTTTTCGGTGTTTGGATTCTCCCTCCAGAGGAGTCCAGGAATCACGAGAGGACCCCAAAACAGTGAATCTTGGCTATTGGCTTTTGGCCTCCAGAGGGGAGGGGAGGTCCACAGACCCTCATACAGTTCTCGGTAGCCCATCGGCTCAGTGAAGCTACAGGTGCCAGCAGACAATCCTGGGCTTCATCCCCAGGTGTTTGCTTTGAGACTGTGGCTATGAGAGGGGCCAGCCTCACTTGATAGTTGCATTCTTATACCCAAAGGAAAGCTGACAGCAACCACGTTGACGGCTGAATGAATTTAGGGTGGGGGAGGGCCGGTGGTAATAGTCACGGTTGGTCAGTATCATCCTCTTTTACTAACCATCTTTACACTTTGTCTAGGTGGCTTAAGAAACAAAATGTCAGTGCCTGACGTGAGTTCCTCAGATTCATGGAGAGGTCCAGGACTTTTCCTCACTGTTGCCTTTTCACCCCCATCTTGGGATGACGCATGTGAAAAATGGCTCATTTTCTCAGACTCACTTTTTTCTAAGCCTGGAAAAATTACAAAAGCTGGTACCAGAAGAATTATGACCCTTCATGAAACAGTTTCCTCCATGGAATTCAACAAAGCTTTGATGCTCAGTGAAAGCAAAGCAAACCCCGGGCTGGAGGAAGAGGTGGGGTGGCATCAGGCCACCATGTGGGGTGCACGGCTGCCAAGGAAGGCAGGGTGGGGACTCTGTCCATGGAGTGGCCAGGAAGGGAAATGAATATATACTGAACAGACAGTATGTGTCAGTCTCTGATCAAGAAATTTTTCTGTAAGTTTCCTCATTTTATCTTCACAATGGTATTCTCAGGCAGACACTGATGTCCCCATATGATACAGGAGGAAACTGAGGCTCAGAGAAGTTCAAGTACTTGGCAAAGATCTCATGGTCAGCAAGAGGTCAAGGCGAGAAGCCAAGTCTGGCTGAACACAGGCTTTTCTCCTACCATCACAGAGCACCTTACTACCAGCTGCAATTTTTTTTTTGGGGGGGGTATTCAGTGGGTGCTCTCTGTAGCTTCCCTTGCCCTGAATGCACCAGCTGCTCTGAAGGATTCATGTCAAAGTGTGGTGGATCCCAATTGCCCAAGGAGATATGAGGGAAGAGGAAAAATAAAATCTGAATAGAGATGCACATGAAAAGGCAGAAAAGGCCTAGAAATAGAATGAGCAACAGAAAGAGACAAACAGAGAGGTGGACACTAAGCATTCGTCTAGGTCTGGGCAAGAGGCCAGGAGCTGCTCCCTCTCCACCCAACTCTCCCTCTTCCAACAGCTGATCACAGCTGTTGCAGGCTTGGTTTGACATTGGGATGAAAAGCAAAGCTAACTGCAGTCCAGTAAAACACCACGGCATTCATCACATCCATCCGTGGCTGAGGACAGAAACACGGCCAGCTCCAATTATGCCTGCTAATGGGAGAGGGGGAGAGCGTGGCTAAAGGAATAAGGACATCTTGGGGTGGGAAATAACTCAGCTCCCCCACCCTCCTGCTGCCCCACAAAGGACCCTATGGCAGAAGGGAACGGATCCTACTCTTCTCAAAACCTCCAAGGAGGGGTGCTACACACACGCCCACTCCTTACCACAGGGAAATCCTTCCCTAGGTCTAGCCCCATATCTCCTGCTGTAATCAAAGTCTGTTTCTCTTGTTCTCTAGCTCCATCTATGAAGGAACAGATGTTCACTGACCTCAGTATGAGAGCCATTGCTCACCCTGCTTTTTTCCAGTCTGAAAAAGAATCCATAAATAATCGAATTCTAGTGTCCCACCTCTACTACTAACTCACACAGCTTTTGGAAATGTCACTTTGCCCTCCCTGAGTGTCCACAACTGTTTTGAATCTAACAGGCACACCCATCTCATCAAGCATCTGAGGAAAGACTAACACAGAGATATGTCCAGAAAACTCTATTTGAAAATACCCCTATACCGATGGGTTAAGAGTACTCTGTTAGAAACTACAGGGCAAGCTATCCAAGGAAAAGAATAACACACTATTTAATAAATTACGCATCTGTTCACATTTTTCTTTCTAAAGCTAACTTTTTAAAACTGGTGACCTACAGTAGTAAGAAATACATTTTAAATTAATGTATAAATATGTCACTGAAATAAAAACTACACAAAACATACTTCTTGCTGTATGCAAATGAACTGATATTTTTCTATTCTATTCTTTAAAATGCTGATCATGACCTACTAAAGTGATTTCATAACCCATTAACGAATCATAGTTTGAAAAACATTGATTCCAATAAGCCTCTGCCACCAGGTAAATGATTGGTTGTTTACATTCCAATATAAATTCAGATTCCATAATTTAAAAAAATTTCATCCTTCTTAGTCAAGCTTATCAAATGTTTTCACTGAGTAACTAGAAGACACTAATTAAACAAAGAGATAATTAGCTTTGAGACTAGAAATGTCCACAAAAGACAAAGTGGCTGCAGGACTTAATTGTGCCCCCATGGTGACAGTTGTCTCTTTTGCTTCTAAGTCCAAGGCAATATTGGCACATCCCTGGCAAAGGCATAGGCTTTGTAGTCAGGTGTTCTGATGCTGCCTCCATCACTTCAGCTCTGTGCTTTCTGGCCTAAAGTTCTGAAGGCCAAGGCCATCGTCTATAAAATGGGCCTCAACTTTCTCCATCTCACAGAGTTGTAATGAAGATGCAATGTCAGAGAGGGGCACTCAGCACGCCACGTGATCCATCAGCTATGCACCCAGTAAACAATAGCTATTCTTTCTCCTTTGACTGAAGGTAACTTATGAAATACACCTTTTATATTAAAAGAGGACAGATACTCTGACTCCCAGTTCCCCCGGCTTTCCAGGGGGATTTCTAAGTATTTGAGAACAGACACTCTAAGTTTCCCATGGTGCTAATATGAATCAAAAAGAGTAAGCCAACTCCACGACTGAAAGGGGCTTCTCTCAGGATCTATGTCCAGGTAAATGAAGGCGAGGCTCAGGCTGGTGGAAAGTAACTTCTGCTCCATTCCCATCTGCTCAAATGCTTTCCCAAACCAGAACCTTTCCCCTGGTGGAGGGAGCTGGGTAGACCACAGCCCCATTGGGCAGCCAAGCACTGGGTGACCTCCATATCTGGTCACTTCCTGCATCTGCTGGCCGGGATTCAAGCTCAGGGATATCATTTCAGAAACCATTCCCAGATCTCACCCTCACCCATCCAGTCCTTTAATTTTTTTAAGCCTTAACATTAATTTTGAAAGTTCCCTTTAGCCTTCTAATAAGGAGAGTCTTTCGGTAATGAAACAACCAGAGTGCTTAAAAAGCAAGTATGCATTTGGAGTGGCTATGTCACTTACTAACTGTAAGACCCCGAGGAAGTTATTCCACATCTCCGGATTTCAGTATTCTAATCCATAAAGTGAAGCTAACAAAATGTGTATCTCAGTACTGAGGACACAGACGGTGCACACTCCAGCTTTCTCACCCCAAACACAGATAACAGAATACATACATATGCGTGTACACTATTAAAGGGAGACACAGTGAGAGTTCAATAAGACAACACATGTGAATGTGATTTTGGGAGACTTCCACAGAAAATGGACACAATGGTTTCTTCTGGAAGAGAATGACTGGGGTGAGGCTGGGAAGAGAGTCTTTTCCTTTTACATACATATAAATATATATTTTCAATATATCTATATAAAATATAATTAATAATTATACATTAATACTTAACATAAATAACATTAATTATATATTATAAATTGCATATATACAATGTTTATATTTAAATTATATAATTTATATATTATATATATACATATATAATATATACATACATACAGAATTTTATATATAGACACAAACACACAGGATTAGGGGCTGAGGAGAGTGCCTTTATACACACACACACACACCTACACACACACATATACGCACATACAGAATTATGTTTATAATAAAGTTCATAATTTCAAGAGAAGAATGTAATTAATAGCAATATTCAGTTGACCCAATACATTTTTATACTAAGATTCGAGAGCAAAATCACAGCGTTAACTGAGACAGACTTGCGTACAATATAAGAATCAACATATTTTTAAGCTTTAAGATTTTGAACTTTAAGTTTACATTAACATTTTATCTAGATTGCTCTAACACTATGAAAAATTACATCGATTGAGTTGAATTTATACATTCCCTAAAAAAATAAAGTTTCCATTAACTCAAAATATATTACAGTATTATAAAACAAACCCATGAAACAATACCTTAAAGTTTCTACAAGTTTATTTTACGTTAATGCATGGATAAATGTCTAGAAAGATTCACACAAATATATTAACCTGGCAGGGGTTAGAGTGGGGGTGGGACAGAGTTCCAGAAGTTGCCTGTAATGTTTAGAATTGTTATAGGAATAAATTAATATTCTCCATGTGTAATAAACTTTTTTCTTTTAAGCAGAAAAGTATCTTTGGAGATTATTTATTCCAAGTCCTCATTTTTACAGTAGGGAAACTGAGGTGCAGAGAGGGAAGAGAGACTCAGCTCAGATGACCCCTTCCATCTTCCCTTGCAGGGGTGACCAGTGACATCTGCCACAATTCATCACAATACTAAATCACTGGGCAGGATGGGTGCTGAAATAACAAACTGAGGAGTTGGTTATCAACAATCAGTAATTTTTTAAAATGAGGTTTTAATTACATTATGAATTAGTCAGCAAATGCATTTATTAACTCCAATCAGTGACATGTAAAAATAATTTTTTAACTAGTCCCAATGGAAATTAATGTTATGCTAATGCTAAACACAATTAGATACGGTAATTTCATACCATCTGAGCTACTTAAAACTGCTTTCTGAATTTGCCTTTAACAAGGGAAAACAGTACAGGCAATTAGGAACTAATGAGAACCCTGTCAGTCTGATGGTTGACAAAGATCAGGAAAAGCAACACCCAGAAAAGCTGACTCTGCCTTTGGTTTCAGCAAAAAGCAGATGAGAGGGAACTCACCTCTTCAAAGACTTGGGATATGAAAGAACTTAGGTCCTGTAGAAAAACCCAGCAGGAGCCACCCAAGGATGCTGTTTCTGCAGGCCCAGCACCACCAAGAAGACCCTTTGGGTTGACCATGCCCAGGTTGGCTCCTCCAGCTCTGGAACCCAGGTCCCTGGCCAGGCCCTGCCCTACTGATATTTCTGCTCCCTTGCAGCTGAGCTGGGAGCCCAAGCCACCATCTATCGTCCAGGATGCAGTGGTCCTTCGACCTTGTCAAGTGGCCACTAATCCTGCTTATAGAATGACGTCACAGGACTGTTTATGGAGCAGCCCTGCCAGAGCACTTAGATGGCTGAAGCCAACGTTGCTCCAAAAATGCTGGGAATGCATCTCAAATAGGAAGCTGGAGACTTGTCCTAACTTTTACTGCTATTTTTAAGATACCTCTTCCCTGGTGAGGCTGGGTTGGAGCCGGAGACCGTAGTTTTATTTGACCACATTTATCTCCAGAGGTCACTGAAAACTAAGAATAAGAAGGGTCATCGAGTTCCCAACACTATTTGCCAGAAAATCAGGGCAAACTTCATTTCCCACCACAGATGCAGTTTTAAATGCTGGCTTTGGGACTAGCTATCGAATTGTCTCTGTTTCTCACAATCTCTTTCTCATATATAGTCCCTTCCCCATTTCCAATCCTCTCTCTCTCTCTCTCTCCCTCTCTCTCTCTCTCTCTCTCTTCCTCTCCCTTTCTCACTTCCTTGGTCCCTCAGTTCTGTTTCTAACCACTGACAATTCCTAGCTTGCAAAGACATCAGTAGGTCATGTCTCCACTTCCTAAATCTCCGGAGAATATGATGACCCAGACAAGTTCCCACAGCATGCACTGAATAGGACCCATTTGAGGCAGAAATACCCATCAACACTTCTCATCCATTAGGAAAGGTAGCCTGTAAAGCACACCTATTTGATTGGTTCTATCTAGATGCTCTGCTGATCTTGCTCTCTAGACATCTGCTTACACTTTAAAGTGGAGTATGTCTTCATTTTAAATGTACCCCATTACTCTTCACACTGCGGCCAGAGACAACACCAAGGAAAAGTTTGAGCTCATCATCACTGCTCTCAGTGGCTGTGTGCTGCCCTAAGAGGGAGTCCACACACTTCCAAAGGACCACCATGCCCGTCTTGGTCCGGCACTTGTGCTTTCTTCCAGCCTCCTCTCTCACAGCTGAGCCCTCTCACTCCAGCCCCAACCACTGAGCATGAACTGGCCCCTCCACCTGGAATACACTGCTCTCCCTGGACACTCCTTCTCCACTGGACACTCCCCTTCCCATCCACCACCACTCCTCCCATCCCACTCGCCACCCAGGCTGGCTTGGTCATGTGAATGAGGAGTTTCAACAAGACGATCTCTCTGGCCACTCTGGTACTGTTCATTCTGCAGGTTTCACCTCCATTGAAGCTTCCCCTGAACGCTCAAGTCTGGATGAGGCGCATGGCTTCCGTCCTCAGGGCTCTCAGAGCTCCCTGCAGTGACCCTACTTTAAATTAGTCAAGCTATATTTTGATTGCTTATTTACTTACTTAACTCCTCTATCTAGACGCCTTGAGGGAGGCACTGTGTCTTGCTCCCTGTTATACAACCAATGCCAAGCAAATAGTAAGTTCTCAAAAAATAGTTGCATAATAAACCTATAATCTTCACTGGTACTGAATAAGGAAAAAATGATCAGATGCTCCAAAAATCATTTTGGTTTGATTCTGGAATGATCTATTTTCTGTGAATAAAGTGTCTTGGCAGAAATACAGAATTCACTTCCTACACATGCACTCAGTGGCAGAATTTTCAAAAAAAACGGGCCACAGATAAGCCCTCAACTCGTAGGAAAACAATGGAGAGAAGAGTTACTGGGGCTTTACAATTGGCTCTTTACCAGTGACTCCGAAGGCAGATAAAGGAAATCTTGATCTGATCCCTGTGTACTAATAATACCTGGTGTCATGGGCATTTGTTGTTTTGGCTGAATGGTATCCATTCATTTTGACTTTTCACTAGGGAACTACTTCCTACTTAGGGATCACATGCTTCAGTTGCAGATGATTTCACCCCCACCCCCACCCTAATGGTCCCAAAGCCATAGAGAGAGTATTACATTCCTCTGGTTACAGTGATTGGATCTGGGTAGGGCATGCATATTGATCCTAGTCAATGAGCTGCAATGAGACTTTTGCTGAGGTCACTGGGAAAGAGGTATGGGCTTTTTTCTCACTGGTCTTGGACCCAGTGTGATACTGGTGTGTAGTTGTTGGCAGTCATATAGAGCTGGAAACTACACCACATCAACTGGAATGGATTTGGGAGACAGAGAAACATTTGGTTGGAGCAGGCTCAATTGAATCAACCATTGCCTAAAATTAGGCCTACCCTCAACGTTCAATATGGGGTCACTCAATTTCCTTTGCGTTTAAGCCTGTTTAAGCCATTGATATATCTGGAAAGCATATTCATATGTGTTGCTGGAAGATCTGAATGTCAGGGGCACGGTCAGAGAACCTCAGTGCTCTGGACAGACATGTGCTTCTAGACTAACTAAAGAAACAGACAGTGTTAACCTTGGATCCTCACACGATAAGTCACACTGGTGTTGCTCCCCCACTGCACCAAGAGGTGGGAGCTTGTGTTCTTGGATAAATGTGAGTTTTACTTCAGGATTTGTCATCAGAAACCTCTGTAATCTTGGAGAACTCTTCAACTTCCTAAACCTCAGTTTCTTTTTATGTAGAATTAGGAGTTTCAACAAGATGATTTCTATGGTATCTTCCACTTATAAAAATGATTGTATAATTCTCACTTTCCAAAGCCTGCTTGTTTAATGTAAACCTATTGACTGATTTCATAGACCCTGCTGGAGCAGATCTAGAAGCTACCAGAAAAGGCCTCAAGCTGGTACAGACTCTCTGTGCAGTGGAACTATAGCTTTTGGATCTGCAGACCAAAATCCAGCACCATGGACAGACAGTCTGGCATACCAGCCTGTGGAGGAGCAGCCCCTGGGCCATGCAGAGTCTAGTAGAAAATCGGCCTGCATGCTACTTCAGTCTAAGAGTCAGAGTTTTCATAGCCCCAGATGTGGAAGTTTCTGAAACATCTAGGTTGATATAAATTGATATCTGTGAATAAATTTACTCATATATTCTTTGATCTGGGCTTTGATTTTGAATCTTTTCTTGGTTGCTTACAGTTGAACCCTAAAGTTATTGCTCCTGAAACAAAACTACCCTTCTATTTAAGTCACACATTGGTAAGGTTGTTTAACTCAGCCATCTGGATTGGGAAGACCAACTCGTTTTCTCTCTTTTGTGGTCTCAGACTGTGAATCTGAACTTAAGCAGCCATCTCACACATGGCTGCCCTTGAACACCAGGGTGTCCCAGGCGGGAAACCATGGCAGACATACCCAGGGTCATCAGTGCTGCAAACACAACTGAAACCTGGCTTCTTCAATAGAGTCATCAACAGCTTTCACATCAGACACTATTGGGGATGGTCCAAGAAAGCCCTACATCTTCCTAGCAATACCTTTTCCTAGGTTTTTGTTTTTGTTATAGTTATTGTTCTATTTTTTTAATTCATGAGGTGTGATCTTTGATCAAGTCCTTTATGGGGACTATCATTTAGCCACAGTACAAAAGTGTTAAATAATTTATTTGCCGCTGCTCTTCTTCTATTTGCCCTTCTTATGTGAATAGTGGAGAGTTTTCTGTTTCTTGGCTTCAAGGATCCCTGTGCTGATGGTTTTCCATCATGACTCTAACCTGGACCTTTCTGGAATTTCAGCTTAGAGTGTCTAGGAGTTAGATGAAAATTTCCCCTTAGATTTCCTACTACTGCTTTAAATGCAACATGATTGAAATAAAATTCATCGTATATACCATAAAATTAGAGTCTCTTAGTATCTTCCCCATCTCTGTCAGTGGACCCACAATTTCCTAGTCCTCTGACTTCAGTCCAAACTTTGAAGATATCTCTCAAACTTTGAGACTCTCTCTTATGTGTTTTATCACCAATTTGGAATCAGTTGTATGAAATAACTCATCTTCTCCTTTCATCCTCCACCACCTTGGTCTGTGCCCACCATGGTTCATGTCTGAATGATGCAGCAGCTCAGCTGCCCTCCCTGAGCAGCCCCAATTTTAGTTCATCTTCCTGTCTGAGACCAGATCAATTTTCCAGAGCCTACCATTTACCCGATCGTTCCTTGACACTAAAAAGGTCAGTATCTTCCTATTACGTCACCTTAAAGTTCTTGTAAGATTTCAAATTTTCCCATGATTTACTTTATCCTACCTATTCAAATTCAACAATTTTTTTGGCTTATATTATCTTAGGAGTTTCTACATCTATTTTATTTCTTGGATTATTCCCTATTATTATCTTCTAAGCATTCTCTTTGCTAACAATATCACCTAGTCCCTAAGTGTTTATCTAACACCCCAGATTCATCCCCACCCCCATGACTTTGTCCATGCTGACTCCCCATCTAGGATACTCTCTCTTTCTGTTCTAGAACTCCCCGTGGCCTCTTCGGGAAGCCTACCTCTCTATTCTAGCCAACACTGGTCTCCCTCTCCTCTGAATACTTACAATGTTTATGGTCCATATTAGAAATAATCACCAAATAACCTGCTATTTCCTATCTGTTCTGTTTGTTTTCTTCCCAACCAGACCATAAACTCCTTGGTGGTACAGACAAGGTTATATGAGGTCTGACAATTAAGTTTGCGAACTTGTTGCAATGATGTTGCTAACCTTTTTTGATATCAGAGGGATGATTCATGAATTTGTACCAACTGGACAAAGAGTTCACCAAATTTACTATTTGGAAGTGCTGAAAAGGCTGCATGAAAATGTTAGAACTTTTCACCAACAATTCATGTTTCTTGCATCACGAAATGCACCAGTTCACACGGCACTGTCTGTGAGGGAGTTTTTAGCCAGTAAACAAATAGCTGTATTGGAACACCCTCCCACTCACCTGATCTGACCCCCAATGACTTCTTTCTTTACCCGAAGATAAAGGAAATATTGAAAGGAAGACATTTTGATGACATTCAGGACATCAAGGGTAATTCGGTGACAGCTCTGATGGCCATTCCAGAAGAAGAGGTCCAAAATTGCTTTGAAGGGTGGACTAGGCACTGGCATCAGTGCATAGCTTCCCAAGAGGAGTACTTCACAGGTGACCATAGTGATGTTCAGCAATGAGCTATGTAGCACTTTTTCTAGGGTGAGTTCATGAACTTAATTGTCTGGCCTTGTATATTTCATTGTCTGCTCCACAGTGTCCAGCAAAAGGCACTCAGTAAATATTTAATGAGTTATTGAAACTGATTTATAGCAATTGGGTTGGGATAGGAGGGAAAGGGGAAGGAAAATGATCTAAGTCTAGGTCCCCCAGATAATTCCTTGGGCCTACCACTCCGGGTCCTCTGCTGCCCTCCCCCTCATGATTACTTTACCTGCAAAACTGAACCTCCGGGTCAAACTGTGAGTTTTCAGGTTGTGTCCCCTCCTTCAGCTGGCTGACGTTGAAAAAGGAGAGGGTATGGTTGACAAAACCATGCAGAGTCCCGTTGTGACTATAGGCGTACTGGTACACAAGGCGGGGGATAAAGTCGGAGGTGACAGCAATGACGAAAGCCTGAGGAACAGAACCACAAGCACTTGAGAAGAGGTCACAATGGGTGTTGTCCAGGTGGCACAAGGTCCATCTGGCTGAGGGACTGTCCCCTCTGTGGCTCCCCATCCACAGGCACTACTCTGATTGATACAAACGTCCTTATCTCTGAGCTCAAGTAGCTGACTTATCTGGTTTTTCCACCTTTGACATGTGTAAGTAAATCCACAAGACAGTGGCTGTCAAGACAGTAAATTACAACCACAGGAGCAAAGGATGCTAAGCCATTTTGGACCATTTGGTGTTGGAAGGAATAAATCAGTTCTGAGATATCTGAATTGACACCGGTGTTGGCCAAGACAGAGTAGAATGGAAGAGTTTCTAAGAAAATTACCAATAGAGACGAGAGTGCCACTGAGGAACAATGCACAAGCCCACTGAATAACCATGTACATCTGCCCCTGAGTGACACCAGAAAGCCAGGAGTACCAAGGATATGGTTCCACAATTCCCACAATTTGACCATTATCTCTTGGTACCATTTGGCACATAACATCATGGAAGAGGTTCTTTCGTTCATTTTACTTTGGAAAAGTGTGACATAGAGGGGAAATGAGTGGGCCCTGCTGGATGGAACCACACATACCCAACATAGCATCTGGCATATCTAAGCACTCTACAAATGTCTACAGAGCAAACCAAATGACAAATGAATGATTGCATGTTTGAATGTGGAGGTACTTTCTGCAAAGAATATCTTAAATCTTTTTGGCAAGTGTTTATACTGTATTCCATACCAACAATTAAAGCCCTTTTAAAAATGTAGCTTAGGTATTGTTTTCTAAATGTATATATGAGTGTGGATGGTCATAACCATATTTGAGAATGAGTAACATAATAATCATAGCTACAACTACGGAGCACTGGCTACCTGTCCCTTCATCATCTCATTTAATTTCCAGAATGATTCTATTTGATAGATGCTGCTATTCTCTCCCATTTTTACAGATAAGTGAAGCAGTCTTAGAGAGGCCAGGGAAGTACAACTTCTTGTCCTGTTGTATAGACTGAAAGGGCTTGGAACTCAAGGCCTTTCTAGTAGATACGACTCCAAAGTAGCTATTGATCTATTTTCCAAATTGTACTTTATTTCTTAGCCTCAGAATGTGTGCTTCCTACATCAAACATTCGAAATGCAACGAGCTGGTCCTCTCTGCCTCCCCTCACACCTCTCCAGCCATTTTGTGTTCTTAGTAGGGCACCATGTCACAGCCAGAATCAATGTTTCTCTCCCAAGGGAATAATGGGCTGTGGCTGTCTGGGTGTGCACTGAGCTGGCTGATATTTTCTTGGGCGATGAAAGAGGAGGCCCTGCCTGGCCATCATCCATACAGAATGCAGAAGCAAAAGGAGCTGTTGGCTTGGGCCCAGCAGGATTTCCTCTGAAATGTGGACACGTCTGGCAAGGCAGTTAAGGAGATCACAACAGGTAGAACCTCTCTCCTTCCAGTCCTATCTTCACCTACACAGTGCCAGAGTCCACGGGGATAATTAAGACTTTGCATTGACAACCTGGAGGAACCATAATTAGGAACTGCAGCCTGGGCAATGCTCCAGGTATTGTTTAGCTCAGGAGTAGAACAGAAAGGAGATGGCTAGATACATAGAATTCTTTCCTTATTAATCTTGGCTCTGAGGAAAGATCTGATTTTGACTCTTAAGTGGAAGGTATGCATTCTGGTGGGCAATTACCCTTCTTTCTCTTAGTGAAATTAACAATTAAGTGGCACAGCTCTAGTGATGAGTTAGAAGGCTGGTATACACTATTAACCAGGGGGTTGTATTAAATAAAGCTCCAAATGGAAAAGGCTGGTTTCCTGCTTTGAAGACCTCAGCTCCTCTGGAAAGCCCTTCCCACACAGCTAGGGTGTCATGAGTATAAATACTTACATTGCTGATAACAGAGAACTTGCCGATTCCAGAGAGAATGTCAAACCAAATCCCTGTAAGACAGAGAGGAGGGCATCTGGGTCACTCCCACCCTTTGCCCAGTGATGACAACCCTGTGGCTTAGGGTGACACTCTGCAGGCACATTACCCAGGGAGGTTTGCCCGGCCCTCTAGGAGTGGGGTTGTCTGGAGAGGCCTAGGTGTCCCCCTGTCTGGAAACCAGGGGGACAAGTGGGGGTAGATAATGTGGCCTCTGAAGGCCTCCCAGCAGCTAAAGATCTGAGGATGAGGAGCTCAAAGGGATGAAGAGTCAAGGGTTTCCCCCAGGCCTCTCGAATTCCGACACAGTGTGAGGGTGGTGGTGGGGGACGGGCCTGCACAGCCTGTAAGCAGGGGACATACCTATATCCTTGGTTCTCACAGCATCTGGCCTTCTCAACTCCGTGACAAACTTCTTTGCATCAAGCCGAACTTCAATGACATTGTTGAGGAGGGCAAACACAGGTGCCAGAGGGAAGGAAGCCACAAAGAGAGTGACAAAGCCAAACTGGATGACTAAGAGAGAGCAGAAGCATGAGAAGCACCATCAGGCAGAAGCACGATGTAGGTCTCTTCCTCCCTGCCATTTACCGCCCTGGCCTTCTCTTACAGAGTCTCTCTTCCACCTCACTCTCTTAGGCTGCCTGTCCTCCCGCCCCACAGCCAGGGGCATTTCTTCTCAGCCCCTACAGGCCTACTGGCCAATATTACCACTCAGGAGCAAAGTGCTGTATGAGGCACAGAGGAGATAGCAGAAAAGGAAAAGTCTTGACTCTTTCCTTTCCATGACCCTTCATCTAGTGACTAATCCTGGTCACCTAACTCAGAGGTTCACAAACATTTTCAGCAATTGTCCAAATAGTAAATATTTTTGCATTTGCAGGCCATCTGGTCTTGTCACGATAACTTAACTCTGCCATTATAGCATGAAAACAACTATAGACAAATGGGCTTGATTGTGTTCCAACAAAACTTTATTTATAAAAGCAGTGAAGAAAGTGGGCTGGATTTGGCCTGTGGGCCACGGTTTGCCAACCTCTGGTGTAACTTTAAAAATCATCTCCCAAATTAGGCCTTGTCTTTCCATATCCATAGCCACTGCCTTTATTTAGCAAGATTATTCATTCATCTCACATTTATTGAGAGCTCACTGAATGTCAGGCGCTGTGCCAAGTATTTAAGGAGGCAAAGGTCTGGCTCTGCCTTCAAGGAGCTGGGTGTAAGCAGAAGAGAGAAATGTACACAGAGATGTGCAACAAGATTTTATGTGTGCCGAGGGAGAAAAAAGAATGTGCCAGAGACAGCGGAACGCCAAAGGAGGGAGAGTGCAAGCCTGTTCAGGGTGGGCACTAAGGAAAGTCTCCGTATCGAACACCTACACTTAGTCTTGAAAGATGGGTCTATAGTTCCAATGTGAAAAGCCAACGGGAGGCAGCCTGTGCCAATCAGATTGCTATAAAGAGTCCAGGCGTTCCTCATTTCCACCTGCACAATTGCAACAACCTCCTCACTGCTACTTGCTATATAATGCCATGATTCTTGTTCTCTTGAACAAGCTTCGAGATTCTAGAATATTCAAAAAAAAAGAATGAAAAAACAGGATCAAAAATAAATAAATAAAAGTTCACAGAGGGATAACCTAACCACAGTAGAAGTATCAAGAAAGAGAACATGTGTGCACCTTTAGCAGAACTGCTTTTGATCTGGCAGTTTGCTTGGATCACAGTTGTGGGCTATTGCTCTTGCTGATACAACACTGTCACTGCCATCGCCCTTGGTGCCCAACTGATGCTTGGCAGGCCCTAGGAGACTGACAGGTGCCAGTTGTTAGCGAGACACACCAGAAGGCACAGATTTGTCAAGGTTGAGCCCTTGGAATGACTGCCTGGCTAGCTGGCTGGCCAAACGGGATTGGGGTGAGGGGTCAGGAAGAAAAATCTTCAAAAACAAGCTCTGGGAATCATTTAAAAATGCAGGGTCTATAGAATCTTTTAAATGAGGCTTTGCTGAAGAATTTACTTTAGAATTGAGGGGTGGGTGAGGGCAGAGGGGGTGGAGGGGGATGGAATTAACAAGGAAAGCAAAACAGATGTTAGATTGGTTTTCTAAAACCTGTAAAATGCATGTCTGTATTTAAGAGTGTGTGTGTGTGTGTGTGTGTGTGTGTGTGTGTGTGTGTGAATATGTCTTTTACATATGAACATATCTTTATTTATAGAGTTCTAAGTTGATCTTGATTCTAATGAGCTCAGTTCTATAGTGCAAATGTTCTTTCCATAGGTGACTTCCCCTGGCAAAACTGTACAAGCCCCAGCAAGGGCCTGGGAAGGTGACTGATGGGGGTGGGCAAGGGACAAGTTACTTTTGAGTGACCGTAAATGTCCTCGTATATATAGCATACCCTCACCACACTCGTGCAAATGGCACTTGGAAACACAATGTCCTTCCGGGATTATAAGAAAAATGGGATTCTCCACTATTCTTTCTTTCACGTGAACTCCAGAGGCAGCCCTGAACTCTCTCTTCCAGGTTTGCCCTGATGATTTGCTTTTCTACCTTCACAAACTCTCCAGACACAGGCTCGCTTTTGTCCCTCTTCTGTCGACACAAACAACTTCCAGTGGGGGCTCAATGCTAATAGTGCCCATAAATTTTCCCAACCCCACAACACGATGTCTCTGCTGAGCCACTTCCCTTGGGGTTGCCCAGTCCTGAACAGACTTACAAGGCCAGGGGAAAGAGAAAAGTCCAGTGGTGCTGGGCCTGAAGTGACAGAGCACTACTGCCCACCTCTGATGTCACTCTTGGGTATCCTGGGCCAAGAGAAGCCACTCTTTGATGATGTCCCATGGCTGCAGGTGTTGCCTGCTTGGACTGGTTACTCTGAGCATTTTCATGAATCAACCCAAAGAGGCAGAAACAAACAGGAAGTTTTGTTTCATCTTCGGTAGAAACCACAAAAACAAAACATACTCTTCTAGCATATAAATGCCAACTCCAAGACTTGCTCTTTGTAGTCAAAGGTCTAAATGCTGTATTGGATGGTTGTCCTTCTGGGTTCACCTCAGAGGACATAATGATACCGGCCTTCACCAACACCAAGAATTGCTTCTAAAAACAGCCAGCCTCCATTAGGATAAGAGCGACGCCAGAAGTCCTCAGTGCACTGCATAATAGAAGCCAGCTTGGCTTGACCAATAACAGAGTAAATCTGGCCAAGCCAATTAGGGAGGAATCCATAGTTAATTTTCAACTAAATCTTTACAAAGCCTGCCATAAAGTGCCCCAGAATTGTTGAGCTGAAAGCACAAAGACTGGAAATAGTCTTGGGCACAGACCCCATTGGTTTTCTCTCTTCTCACTCTCCAGCAGCAAGGAACCTTTTAAAATAATTACCAGCCCTATACTGCCTGATGCTGGACATAATTAAAATCTTGGCCTTGATTACCTGGGCTTAGGTTAAAATAACAAGGGGGAGTGAATTGAACAAGATGCCATCCAGCAAGGACATTCCAGAACAATCGGCTTAAAGAAGAAAAATAGCATATTAGGTAGAACAGAGTGGACAATGGCCAGGACTGATGGAAAAGCTCTTGATGGAACACAACTCTAATTTTTTGATTCATTTATCGAAAATTCTTCAGTGAAAATATCTATCTTCCTCTCTCTCTCTCTCTCTCTCTCTCTCTCTCTCTCTCTCTCTCTCTCTCTCTCTCTCTCACACTCACACACACACACACACACACACACTAAAGTCTAGATCCTTGGTCTGGCATTCAAGACCCTTTGTGATCTGACCCTAACTTATTTTTCCAGACACATTTCCTCCCCACCCATGCTCTGTGCTCAGGGCTAGTACTTAGTTGGCATGCTTACAGGTCAACTCTGTGCTTTGCAACCATTTCAAAACCATTTGCAGTTTCCCAAACTCACCATGTTGTCCACATTTTCTGAGCCTTTGTACCTACCACTATTATCTGTTATTTTGCTTCTCTTCTTGATGAATTATTATTTATCTTTCAACTCAAACCTAACCTTCTCTATGAAGACTCTCCTCTATCCCAGTCCCTACCATTTTATCCAAGCTGAATGAGTGCCATGGGACTCTCTCCTCCCCACTCCCACAATGCTTTGCACATGTCATTCTATTTGTTTATTTGACTTGCTCCCTAGATGTTAAATCCTTTGAGACCAGGAACATATTTGATTCTTTCCTGAGTCCTCACCATTTTGTGTGGCCCCTATGCTCAGAGGTTATCTGTTTTATAAATACAAACTTATTTTCATCAGCTGTAAACACAAAACAAACCCCAAAAGAGGCAATTAAATGAAAAGCAATGCATTTAGTGATGGTTAGACAAAATGAGGACATGAAATAACCTCCACACAGCAGTTTTCAGTGGTGTAATTTGCACCAAAGGCTTTGAAGAAAGTTGGAGTAGAAAAGTTACTTAGGAGAGTCCAATTCTAATAAAAATGATTACAGTTGTTTTTTTGTTTGTTTGTTTGTTTGTTTACCTTTCTATCATTTAGTAATAGCAACACAGTCTGTTTAAGGGGACTGAAAACTGGAGACTTAAGAATCCTCCCTTTCATGAGCCACTAAAGAGCAATGCGAAGGTGTGATTGAGGGACACATTGGGGTGAGATTGTCTTCTCACTCAGAAGGCAGAGATACTGAAAAGACTCAGCTAGAAATAGCCCATTAATATAAACACTTATGTAAAAACACAGCCAGAGAAAGTCATCACTGTTTACTTCATCAACCCATATTTCAAGGTGGTGCCCAGTGAGCCCCTTCTCCTAAGGGCAAGGGAAGCCACCTGTACTCAGCACTGAGATAATCTGGTATAAAAAAGAATTGCAAGTGTTGATTGCCACAGTAAACAGGAAGGGATAACGAGAGAAAGAGGGCATGAGCTGGTTCCTCAGCACGGTCCTCTACTGCTTAGTAAAATGGCAGACATCTTGACAAAAATATAAGAGGGTTTTCAATGCCTATCATTCACCATTGATTCATTCACCCACCAAGCATTTATGGAGCACATTCTATATACTGGGCATCATGTTCGTTGCTAGGAAACAAAGCTGAGTACATCACTGTGCCATCCTTCCAAGAGCTTAGAGTATGCAGTGGGGAAGATGAACAGATCAACAGCCCCTGCCAGGGTCATGGAGTTAGAACTTTAATGGCAGCGCTGACAGAGTGCAGTGGAGCCCTGGGGCAGGAGTAACTCACTCTCACCAGTGGTGACATGGAGGCTTCACAGGTTCATGACCACTGGGCCTGACTTGAAGAATAAGTAGAAGAGGCCTCTGAACGTCTGCTACATAGTGGGTAGTAAAGATCTTTCCTGCAACTCCACTGATCCAAATTCACGGACAAACTACTTAGGAAATAAAGACAATAAGTGGAATTCCCTTTCAATCTGCATGGAGTCACCTGGGATTTATACAATGGATTGAGCTCAATTCAGAAACTCTGGAAGTCCTAACAGGAAGGAACATGCCTTGAAGTAACAGCTTAAGAGTTTACTGCATATAAATCAATGCAACACGGGGACAGATCAGCAAGGCACATTTTCTTCATTCCTTTGTGATTAAGGGAGTCCCCACTTTTTCCTCACCCCCACATAAATGGAAAAATATTAGCTCCTTCAGATGCAGAGTGGACCGATGACTTCTTGAGTCTTGCTACTCAAGAATTCAAAGTCTAGTTATAACAGCAGATCTCAGGTTGATAGTGTGATACAGACCAGTCCATAAGAAGCCCTGTGCTCTCCCTTGGGAACAAGGCTAGCTAGGGTCACGGGAGGCTCCAGAGATTAACCCTGCTAATGGTGACAGAATAGAGCTGGAGAATGTGATTCTCAGCCACAGGAGGCGTAAAGGCCTGGACACTATGTTCTCCCTGCAAAAATCTGCCTGTGGCTCCCCTTCCATACCCTCTAAGCAAAACTCTAAACCTTCAGAGGTCATGGAGCTTCAACCAACATTTCCTAAGCACCTTCCACGTGTAAGCAACATGCTCTCTGGTTCATAAGATAATCTTCAGTGTCAAGTACGATTATTTCTGTTTTATAGGTGAGAAGACTGAGTCTCAGAGAGGTGAAATATCTTTCCCAGAGCCACACATCTAGCAACTGAAAGGAAACAAAGATAGCTTTTGATGCCAACCAAATTCAATGTCCTTTCACTATAAAAAAATGTAAATATTCAATCCTAATGCAGGAGTGTTCCTTCCCCCTCCGTTACTCTCACACATCTGAGGTTTCTTTCATTGAGCCTTCTCCAATCTGATTTCTATATTTTCTTATACAGATATAGTCATTTTCCAAAGCGTCTTTATTCACATACACATGTCTTCTATCCCTTCTGTCTTCTGTGTCATTGTTCCTGTCTGGCCCGTATTTGTGCCACTTCAAAATTCTTACATTAGTGGACCTAGCTCAGCTTCTTAAAACTAGAGAGAATCGAGTTGGTGAGATCTGCTGATACATTTTTGATTTTCAGAGAACAGCCTGGTGAATTTCCAATAAATGTTTACTGAGTGAACAAATGAATGACCTGGCTTACTCACTCTTGTTTACTTTATCTGCCTGCAAAGTGGGAATGTGAAGGCTGGTTATTTCTTCATCCTTCCTCCCACCCATCCATCTATCCATCCATCATCCTCCCATCGACTTATTTGGGCTGTGGTCATGCAGTCAGTGAGATGGAAGGGCAGTGAAATTAGCCATGACTGGAAAGAAGTTCCCAAACAACAAATCATTACTGAGAACTTTGATTGCTTTATTCCTTCACCCGTATACCTTCCCAAAAGGCTGTAAAAAAAAAAGTCAACAAGAAGAACACACAATTAGGTTTATGGAATTTTAGAAAAAAATAATTAAAAAACAGAGAAAGGAGGGAGAAACAAATGTGCAAATTCTAAGGACCCATCATGGGGCTATGGTTGAGCAAAAACGTTCACTCTGAGCTCCCTGATGTTAAAACAAGAAAAGAAACTGGAAAATGATAGAGTTTTCAGTAAGTTTTAACTTAAAAGACTGCCATTCATTCATTCATTTCTCAAGCACTTGATGGGGCATCTCCTGTGTGTCAGGAACCTTCTGTAGTACACTGAGGGGTGTGGCATCCAGATATACTCTTGCCTTTTCTTTTAAGTCTTTATGGAGAGAGGGACTCCTAGCACAGATAATGACAAGCAATGTATGCTTCAGAAGCAGAGAGAAATGACCTGTGACTCACCCCACTTCCCAGAAATACTGGAATGAGACCCTGGATGCTGCCTGAACTCATTTAGGTGCCATTTGGAGAAGATGGTAGGTGTCTGATTATCCAGCAGGATGACTCAGTTTGTATAAACAGGATAGCCCAGGAAAGGAATTTCCTGGTTCTTTGAGCCACTGCCTTGTTGCACACACACTTGGAATTCTGTGACAGAATATGCAGGCTTCAGTGCTGATGGTTGGGCAGATACTCTGGAATATTTTGTCACTTGTAGCTAAGGCACCCTTGGGACTAGTTTTATCTATTCAGCCTCTGTTGGAAACTTGGAAGTTGCCCAGTGTGATCCCTACCACCCAAGACCAAGGAATATCAGAGTCGGAAGGAATCTTGGGTACCACCTAAGTCATCGCTCTCTCTGAAGCCTCAGCCCTTTCTGTTCTTTCTTTAATAAGCTGTCACGTTTACCTGACCATTTCCGGGGAGGGGCATTCGGTAATGTCTGGAGCCAGCTCTTTCCACTGTTCTTTAACTTTGTCTCAGTTGTAAGTCACTGAGACTTGGGGGTATTTGTTATAAAGCATTATCATAGCAGTAGTTAACTATTACATGGGGTATTTTGCCTGAACGATCAGATAATAAGTCCATTAATTTGTGTTACAGGAGACCTACCCTTACTTAAGAGGATAGCATTCCCAAATTACAAGCACTTCAAGATAAGAAATCTTGGCCCCTGGAGGCAGGAAACGGGGGTAGACTGTCCCAGTTAAATCAATACAGCAAAGGTATCTGGAGAGTTCTGATGAATGGTAATGTCTATAGAGTCCAACTGTCACTTCGTCTTTAAGGCCCTCACTATAGGATCAAGTTTTTTATTCTTTCTTATTTTTTTTTCCAATTGTTACATTTCCTCTCTATAATCTACTTTCTGAAAACAACCACAGTTCAAAACACGCTTCCATTTCCTTCCTTCTTTATCAAACATTTACTGAGCACCTACTGTATGCCAGGCCCTGTGGTTAAGTGCTATGAACAAATAAGATATAAGTCTTGGCCTCAAGAAACTCCCATCACAATTTAGTGAATAACATGAACCTAGACCATTGGTGCTCAGGTGAGAAAAACTGACAGTCGGATCACTTATTTTTCTGACCTAATAGGATGGTGATAAAACTTCATCAAGAGATTCTTTTGGAACTTGTCACTAAACTCTTCTTATAGGATTAAATTTAGGCTTATGTTTTTATGCCAAATTCCACTCTGTAAAAGTCAAACTGCTGCAAGTGTCCAGACAACTTAGTTTGCAGCTCTTAAAGCAACTCAAGTATTTCCTCTCGTCAGGCCCTAAGGAAAACTCCACAACTGGGCTGTGAGGGGCCTGCAGCAAAGCAGCTTTGAAGCCCCATTTTGGGGTTGGGGACAGTGATGATGAATGTCAAGTCTTGCTCCTGGGCCAGCATTCTTTCCTCCCCTCAGAGCTGGGGGAGGAAGGACTACCCTTGAAGTCCTTCTTAGTAAGCTCTTCAGGAAAAGGGTTTGATATTGGAGATTCCCTCGAAAGCTTGCTTCTCCTCTCACAGGTTTTTCCAGCTTAATCCCTCACTCTCAGGTTTCTCTTTGTCTGGAGCCAGCCCATCCCCACCAGGAATCCGCCCAGAGGTAGCTCCCTACCCCCAGTGCCCTTCCTCAGGCTGACTCCCAGCCTTCCCCCCACTCCCAGCTTCCTCTTCACCTCATGGCCCCTCCCCCATGCCTGCTGGGCCCTGGGCCCTGGTTCCAGCACAATTTAGAAAAATGTAAATATAATACATCTCTCCCTGCTGCCTCCCTCAACTGATGACCTGTCTCACCATTACAACTGACAGGCTCGGAGTGGGCTCAGAGCACTTCCTGCCTGCATGGGTGGTCCTGGGCTCAGTGGGGAAGGAAGCTGACAGCTGAGAGAAGGACCAGGGATCACCATGTCAGGCACACCAGGGGGAGCACGCAGCTTTGGTTTCACTGCTCTCGTTTTCCTTCAAAGCCCAAGACAAGGTCCTTTCTGGAACTGGAGAGGTCCAGCTTGTTCTGAAGGAAGCAGAAAACCTCATTCTACCCCATCCCTTCACTGAAGCCCAAATTCCCACAGGTCCTGATAAAATTCTTTCATGGAATTAACTGGAAAGTGGCTCTAGACTCAGTTCCACTAACGGGTCTCTGGGGTGACCTTAGGCAACTCGTATCCCTCCCTGGGCCTCTTGGATTCTAGGAGCATTGTCTAGCTGGTATGTGTGAACCAGGATGCCAGCACGGGAAGAGCCCCTGGAGGTCATCTGGTTCAGTGGTTTGCAACTATTCTTGTGAAGACACTCAATGAAAAATGACTACAGCACACTAGTCACTTCTTTGGTATAGCCAGGTTTGTGCAGTCTGAAACCTCCCTTGCTTTCTCACTCAAAAATAATCTAGAAATGTGAGAAAGTGAGGGTGACATTAACTCTATATAACCTTATATTTTTAAAACATATTATTAGTAGCAGCATATTACTTGTAACACATTTACACAATTGATTATGACCATAGACCAGTGGGCTGCATTTCAGCAAGGAAAAACTCATCATCTGGTCTAATTCTCTAAACAGCTAACCCTTCAATAACGATTTGAACTGCACAGGTCCCCTTATCCATGGATTATTTTTTTTAAGGTTATGGTTTCAATAAATACAGTAAAGTGCCATAAATGTATTTTCTCTTCCTTATGGTTTTCTTAATAACATTTTATTTTCTCTATCTTATTGTGAAGGTACAGCATATAATACATATAGCATACAAAATATGTGTTAATCAACTGTTTACTGGGTATGATAAAAAAAATGCAGTGAATGTTGCTGCCGAGTGCCATTCAATAGAAAGGCAGGGATCTTCAATACGGGAAGCAGAACATTGAACCTTAGTAACAGCGTGTGACAAGTTTCAACTTGCTCGGTGCAGTCTGTTGAGTGTGAGCTACGGTTGTGAGAAGGTGTGTTTTAAAGTGTGCCGTAAATCATCCTCCATCATGACAACACCCTGTGTCATACGTTGCTTCTGGTATATGGCAATTTCTGTCAAATAACAACATTATGGTGTGTCATCATCCACCTTATTCACCAGATATGGCACCGTGAGACTTCCGGCTCTTCTCCCAAGTCAAAATGACCATGAAAGATAAATGTTTTGAATTGATTCAGGACATTGAGGCAACCACGACAGTGCAACTGAAGACGCTCACAAAAGAGGACTTCCAGAACTGCTTCAGAAAGTGGCAAGAAGGATGGGATAAGTGTGTTTGAAGTGAGGGAGAGTATTTTGAGGGGGATTAATGGCAATGTGTCTTTCACTGCAATAATTTTTTTTTATTTACACATTCACTGTATTGTTTGATCACACCTCATATGTTATTGATAAGGCTTTCAGTGAACAGTAGGCTATTAGTAGTTAAAAATTTTGGAGGAGTCAAAAGTTATATGTAATTTTCAACTCGGGGGGGGGGGGTTGCTCAGTGCCTTTAACCCCTGCATTGTTCAAGGGTCAACTGTAATGTCAAGGAGGAGAGTGAGGCCCAGAGAGATGAAACAACATGCCCAAGGCCATACTGCTAGATAAAGGCACAGCTGGGTTAGCACCCAAGTCTCACCTGACACCCTGGAAAGATGGGAAGGAGAGATACTGCTCTCACTCTGCCTGACAGTGATCATCTGAATATAAAAGGGGCTTTCACTTAGTGATATGATTACTATCAGTAAGTCTTAGTTATCCATGGGTTGGCAGAAACACTTGCCTTCACAAGGTTTTGACATGTGTGGACTTTAGTCTTCTCTCCCACCAAGATGTTTGCCAGAGCTGCTACCTATGAGTAGTGTGGATGGGTTCATATTACGCCTTCTCTTATTTCTCTGACTTACTTCCTGGAAAAGAGTACATAATAGGCCTGGGGTGGGGGAGGAGAGAAGGCAGAAGTGACGGGGAGGAGGGAGAGGGGGAGACATAAAAGGAGAAGGAGGCAGAGAATGAGAAATAAGTAACCACCCATCTTGATAATCCACTTACTGGATTATCAGCCCATTAAATGAGAATTGATGGCAGCATTACTAGAAATGAGATTGTTTCTGCCTAGATAAGAAAAAGGGGACACTACATAAATGATATTCTCATTTATTCAGTTGCTCCTTTACAGGTTTTCCCCAATATGTGTTCAGGGCCCATGCTATGGTGGGTGCTAGGAAAGGCCCTGAGATTGGAGGAAACTGCCCTCGGGAAATTAGTTACCAACAAGCGTCACTGTCTTAGGAAGCAGCTTGCCTGCAGTCCTGTGGGGGAAAGGGGCTAAAGTACGGAGGAAGGGGAGAGGGATGAAGAGAGAGAAACGAAGGCACTTTGGGGAGGAGGTGACACAAGGGCTGGTTTTGGTCAGGTGACTAGGAAGGCACAGGGAATTCCAGGGCAAGGAGAATAATATACAAGGTCAGGCATGAAAGGAGTAAAATGTAGCCTGTGGGTGAGAAATGATCTGTGGGGTTCATTGGGGCTAGACCTAGGGTATGCAAAAGGGGCTAGTATTAAATAAATGGACAGGATGTCCCATGAAGGCCTTGTTAAAGATGTGGAACCCTGGAAGTTTCTGAACAACACTGATAAGACCAGCACTACACCTCAGAAAGAATAAACAGAACAGTAGTGAGATGGTGGTTGTCAGTGGCTGTGTTGAAGTTATAGCAGAAAACACAGCAAGTGTAGGAGGCTAAGAGGCTGCATGCAGGAGCAGCTTCCAGAATACTCCAGAGGAAAGACCCACCCACTGGACAGGGCTGCGTGGACACAGAAGAATGAAGGAACAGTGATGGGGGTTGTTCCTCAGCTAGGGGCCTAGAGGATGGTGGGGTCACAAACATGGTAGAGAAGAACTCAGGAAGTAGTCGCGGGAACAAAGTCTCCAGTCAGAAGGCCCGAGAAATGATTCCCCTGAGATGGATTCTCTTGCTTGGCCTTGTCTGAAGTCCCCAAACAAGCCTGAGATGGCAGCTGGGAGACGAGTCTCCCATTTCCAGCCCTGAGTTTGTTCTGCCTCAGTTTCTAAATCCCAAGGATGTTCAGTAGGCAATTACAGGCCAAACGAAGAAGAGAATGAATAATCCTCTATGATACATCTCTGCTCGGTCAAATGGAAGCAGCAAAGACCTAACTTCTCTGAAGCAAGCATAGTTAGCTGCATTTTTTTCTATGACAATGAGGCCCTTTCTTTTGCCTATCTCCCTCTCTGCCGCAAGATGCCGAGGGCCTGGAGGGCCCAGGCCCTGTTTGGTGCCTCTGTATCCCCAGTACCTGACACACCACTACCTTCTGGGATGGCCGGGAGGGGGGCAGTACAGAGGGAAAGACTTGAAATTGGAGTTGAGCTTAAATCCAAGTCTGAGTGAGAGCATTCCACTCTGTCCACTTCCGCTAATGACTTGATCCCTGAAGGCAAAGGAGCAAATTAAAACCAGAAGGGACTTTGCTTTGAGGGAAGCCCGGATAATAAACAGGGTTTACTTTGGTCTTGGGAGATGAAAATTGCTGTGTATTAAAATATATATATAAATATGTCCATGGTGAAAAGGGAGGCCGGCACAAATACCATAGAAAAGAGAAGTGAGGCCTCTATCTCCCTGCCACTGAAGGAAGGGGAGTTTAAGGGCCATTCATTCAATAACTATTTTATTTAGCTCTTACTATGTTTTAGGAACTGTGCTGAGTGTTGTGACTACAGAGGAGTAAGATTCAGCTTCTGCCCCTAAAGCACTCACATTTCCTCCTAGACCAAAGCACGTGTAAGACAAGAGAGGAACTGAGGATGGGAGAACCAAAAACGCTTCTAAGAGATGTGTCTGTGCGTGCAGAGCTCAGCAAGAACTTGTTGCAGGCAGATAGGCTAACACAGGCCAACTCAGACCTGGTAATGTGAGATAGGCAGACGCACGGATGCGGCACCAGGAAGGGCCCGCAAAGCAGGAGCCAGCTCCTGGATGCCCCGGTCAGGCTACGACGCTAGGGGATTTGAATTTTATCTTAAAGGAAGTCAGTAGCGTTGAAGGATTTTAAATAGAAAACATAATATGGTCTCCACTGCATTTTAGAAAAGCCATGTTTAAAAGTGAGAAGGAAAGAGGGAAGAAGGAGTGAGAAAGGCAGCTGAGAAACAAGTTAGGAGGCATTTACAGTCAACCAAGGAGAGGCGAGGGCTTCAATGGGAATCCAAACTTCTTCGTAGAGGTGCAGTGAATAAGGTAAGGAGCCATAAGTGAAAAAGGCTCAGGATCATTCGGAGCAGGTCTCTCCCCCCAGCTAGAGTTGATGCAAAGTCAGAAAGGAGTCACGGAGAAGACAGGGTTTATGTCGAATCACGGATGCTCCTTCTGAACTCAGGAGTTCAAGCTAACAACTGGGACGCGGCTGCAGGGTGCTGATGTCCTGGTGTCTGAGGTGGACCTGCCCCATGCATTTCCATTAATTGATACTTACAGGTCTTGGTGTCCATACCCAGAGAGCCGAGGAGACTGACAGCCTCTGGCCCTTCAGAATAATTATCTGGCTTTCACTCTGAATAAATGAATAAGTAAATATACAATCACCAATGTACCTTCCTCCTATTAGAGTTTGACAGGACATAAATGCATGACTAAGAAAAATGAGATTTCCTCTAATGACTGTGAATAACAGAAGAAATTCGTCTCATCACCCACATTAATGGCCCAAGGGCCTCAGAGTTTGGGCTGCATTTCAGAAGCTGGAGGACGACTCTAAGGAGTATAACTGAATTTCGGAGTTAGGAAGACAATAGTGATTATTTTTTGGATGACTAGAGGAACAAAAGTTTGTCAGTTTTAGATAAACAGATGGTAAAAAGAGCACATGTGAGATGCCAGATTTCTCAAGCATAGCCCTAAGGGCTTAGGGTTCTCTGAAAGGACAAACTTCTTGGAATGTTTATATCTCAGGCTTCTGAACGAGAGTCAGATTTGCTTTGGAGTCTGGTATCCTCAGTCTTTAAATATTACTGCCTCTCACAATGGGATGGGAAGATCCTCCAGGGCTCACTACATTCAGGACCTTGAAACTATGTTTAGTCAATTTCTAGACTAAAGAGAAAGAAATTGGACTCCTGACAATAACAATGGTGGCTAATATTCTACCGTGTTTCCCCGAAAATAAGACCTAGCTGGACAATCAGCTATAATGCGCCTTTTGGAGCAAAAATTAATATAAGACCCAGTATTATATTACGTTACATTACATTATATTATATTATATAAGACCCAGTCTTGTGTTATAGTAAAATAAGACCGGATCTTATATTAATTTTTGCTCCAAAAGATGCATTAGAGCTGATTGTCCAGCTAGGTCTTATTTTCAGGGAAACACGGTATGAGACCCTATGGCACAAGCACTGTTTTTTAAACTACTTTATATTCATCACTTACATCTCAGAACCATCCTAATAAGGTAGGTGATATTATCATCAAACCCACTTTTGAGATAAGGAAATTGGGCCTGGCTGACTATAAACATCAAGTTCAGCGTCATGTAACTTGCTGCAGCAGACTTATTATTCACAGCCTGCGGTGGTTTGACCCCAGAGCACACCCCTAAACACACTTAGCCTCCACTGCTGGATGAAGTCATCATTCGGTAAAGTTTATTCTGCAGTCTTTTATTGTGTATGGGGGCAAATACTCCGTTTTTAAAGGGTGAAGAGAATAATCCAGAGCTAAAAGAAATGAAAGGAATCTATCAGAACCATTGTCCTCATACTTATATAAAATATGAAATAAAATAGTCGTATCTCTAAAATGATTGACAGTCAATGAAATGGCCTACAGAATTCACTTTCTGTGAAACTCGGCTTGACAAACCCATGTGTAATCCAGGCTTCTTCCTCCAGAAAGGACTGAATCAGTATCAGTTGGATTGCTGACTGAACCAATATTGGAAACAACCGAAATGCACATTGGTAGATGACTGGATTAAGAAACTGTGGTACATTTATACAATGGAGTATCACGCAGCCATAAAGAAGAATAAAATCTTACCATTTGCAATGATATGGATGGACCTAGCAAACATTATGCTAAGTGAGATAAGTCAGACAGAGAAAGACAAATACCATATGATCTCTTATATGTGGAATCTAAAGAATAGAATAAATTAACAAACTAATCAGAAACAGTCTCAGAGATATAGATAAAAAAACTGAGGTTTGTTAGATGCGGGGTGGGGAGATGGGGGAGAGGGTGAGGGGATTAGAAAGCACAATCGGTGGCCACAAGATTGCCATGGGGATGCGAATGACAATTTGGGGAATATGGTCAATAATGTTGTGGAGATTTTGTAGGGTATCCGATGGACACTTGTCTTATTAGGGAGACCAATTCATGGACAGTGTAGGTGCCTGACCACTGCACTGTACACCTGAAATTGTAGCTGAATAATAATGAATGTGAACTATAATTTTATATATATAAATATAAATATAGTCAGAGGATGTGGAGTACAGCATAAGGAATAGAGTCAGTAACAGCTATATATGATGTCAGAGGGGTAGTAGATTGGGGGACGGGGGTTATCACTGTGTGAGGGGTATAAATATCTAACTATTACATTGTCTTGTACACATGAAACTAATAAAGAAAATATCAACTTGAATTATTGAAGAGACTGTTCTGATCTCCGTAATTGTTCCTCTAAGAGCTTAATACATGTTTGATGAATGAGTAAATGAATGAGTCTACCTGTGATTTCCTCATTCCTTCCTTAGTCTTACTATCTCTCTCCTATACTTACTGCCTGTTTCCTCTAGGGAAACAGAGTTCATACACAGTCACAGCTTTGGCCAAGGTATTATAACTGCTCCCTAGCGCCTGACGTGAAATGCAAACTTGCCTGGTCTTCAGGGCTGTCCATTAATCCCAGGTCTTTACCTAAACCCTCCCCACCCAAAAACCGACATTTGCACTTGCCAGTCCTTTTCCTTGGACTGCGCTTCCTTAATCTTATTATTTATATGTAAATCCTCAGAACCAGAAGGAAACTTAGGGACCAAGTGCAACCTCCTACCCAGAGCTGGAAAACGCTTCAGAACATCCTTGACCCACCATCAATCAAGCCCTGCTTTGGAAATGGCCCTTCGTTTGCCACTTAAAGTTGTAAAACACATATCTCCGTTAAGAAACCTTCTATTGTTAATTAATAAATTCAGTCATTCATTCACTCATCTTTGTTTATCAGACATATTATGTGTCTGTTATGTGCCAGGAAATGTACAAGGCTCTAGAGGATCTGAAGATGAATACGCCTTAGTCGCTGTTCACTGGTCTTTAGAATCTAATAGGCTGGGTCTTCTGACACACAGATATGTGAGCAGTTTTACCACGATTTTGTAAGATACACCATCAGTATGTATATCAAATGCAATGCTGGGACAGAAAAGTAAATAATTAATGATTCCTCTCAGGAGGAATGGGGCTTTATCTAGGAAGACTTCACAGAGGAAGCACTGTGAAAAACTTAAAAATGAGTCTGGAATATTCGGGCCAATAAGGTGGAATGAGGTGGGCATAGGGCCTGGGCATCTCAAGCTTACTGCACGCTGATAATTCTTCCATATCATACAACTTGAGGACGCTGAATAACGTGTACTCACTCGAAGGGTATTTCATATACTGCCTGCAGGTAGGTGAACTAATGCTTTCAGAAAGCAATTTGGTAAAATAAATCAAGAACCATACAATGGCTATACATCAGATCTAGTAATCACGTCTGTGGGAATCTATCGTGAGAAAATAATACTAAATGTGCAAAAGATTATATACATGAAGATAGTATATATTAGATCATTAATAGGGGGGGAGAATTAAAAATGAGCCTCCAATGCACTTCATTGAAATATAGGTAAACTATAGTACATTTATGAAGGGGATTATTTATTATACAGGTATACATGTTGAACATTATGTGACAACTTGGAAATATTTATTCATAGAATGCTAAATGAAAAAAGAAAAAATGTGTGCAAGGTATGATCAAGAAATATGGTGAATGTTTCAATTTTTAAAAATTTATTACAGTAAAAGACACATTGTCATTAATTCCCCTCAAAATACTCCCCCTCGCTTCGAACACACTTATCCCATCATTCTTGCCACTTTCTGAATCAGTTCTAGAAGTTCTCTTTCGTGAGTCTTTACTTCATCCTCTATCATGACAACGCTCCGTGTCACACATCACTTCTGGTATACGTCAATTTCTGCCAAATAAAAACATGGTGTGTTCTCATCCACCTTATTCACTGAATAAGGTAAACATTTTGAATCGGTTCAGGACATCAAGGCAGCCATGACGGTGCAACTAAAGACACTCACGAAAGAGGACTTCCAGAACTGCTTCAGAAAGTGGCAAGAACGATGAGATAAGTGTGTTCAAAGAGAGGGGGAGTATTTTGAGGGGGTTAATGGCAATTTGTCTTTTCTGTAATTTTTTAAAATTTAAATATTCATCATACTGTTTGATCACACATATGTTCACAACTTTAAAGTTATATACATAACAAAAACGGTCTATGAAATGGCACCAAAATGCTAATAAAAGCTGGACTTGAATAAGGAAAGTTTTGGGAGATATTCCTTTCTTTTCTCTATTTTCAAACTTTCTGCTATATGATTATTTCATTCCCTGACAACCTGTAAGTAGGAGGTGTGTGGGCATGTGTGTATGTGTGTGTGTGTGTTTTAATCTACAGAATGAATTTCACTCTCTATACTCTTGGTGTGAATTTCTTCCAGAAGTCACCAGGTCTTCTACTTCTCATTTTTTCCCTCTTCTCATTAATTTGTAAGTGCTCAAGTTTGAACACAGAGTAGCTGTCTATTCAATGATACAATGGCTGATAAAGTGGAGTATAGTTCCCTACAATCCGCTTTCCTAGGGCCTCAAGGCCATTAAGAGAAACAACAACACTTGACACTTAACACAGCTTTTATATGTGTCAGACACTATTAATTCATTAAATACAACAACCCCATGAGGTAGATATTATCATTTTCTTTTTCTTTTTTTTTTTTTAACTGCTAAAGCAAATTGAGACACACAAAGGTTAGCCAGTTACCCAAAGCTGTCCAGCTAGTTGGCGATAGAGTCAGAATTTGAACTCAGGGAGTATGCTCAAGGGTCTCTGCTCTTAATCACTCAACAGAGGAAGCTTTGAAATAGCCAGCTATTTAGACAGAAAGGCATATAAAACCTACACAGATAATTGGGTAGTGGGTGTAGGGGACTAAAGTTGGAGGGTAGAGGTTGAGAGAGAGAGAGAGCTCAAGGATTTCTAATGTAAGCCCTTTCTCAAATAGAAGCCTCAATCTCTGGCAGCAATTTCTTTCTAAGAGGAGGGCAGACATAGAATGGTATCTGAAACACAAACAATCATCTCTTTGTGAATATCTGGTAAGAGAGGGATTAGAGGTAGCACTTAGCTAAAGGTGAAAAGCATAAGGGAACTATGTGTTTACATAAACCAGGTCTTGATATTTTCTTTGCCTATTATTCCTGAAGCAGATATAATGATTGTTTCTTCTCTGGTGAGTTTATTTAGAACACAAAGCTCAAGCTTTGCCTGGAATTTTAGATCCCCAAGGCTAGAACAGATCTTTTGTGGCCATCTAATCTTGACTTTGCCCATCTCTCTACCCTTAACACAGATACACACATTCTTACAAACAGAAGAGGATAAATATCAATTAGAAATAGCAAGGGAGGTACCTGGTGCACAAAGAGGCATTGGTGGTACCCTATTAAAAGTGATTAAACAAAGGAGGCAGGAGTCATTATGGAAATGAAATAATATTAAGTATTGAGTGATTCTTTTGTTGGATCTGATTAGTGTTTCTCCAACACTCTAGATTGAGTAAATGTTTAGATGATATGTCTGACCTCTTGGTCCTATGTTTTTAATTCATTAGTTCCAAGTCTTGGAAAGAGGCTTCTCAAATATCCACCTCAATAAAAAAGCAGGATTATTCACAAGTAGCCAAGAGTTTGAAGGCAGCTGGTCTAAGTTGGGATACTTCTCATAATGGAAAACTCATGTCTTCTGAACCACATGTAAAACAACTGTGTTCTATCAGCCTGTACTACATGCACTCCTGCTTTAAAGCGTTATGCAAGAACAACCAGAGGCTCTTTAACTAGAAATCTACTTCTCACCCCCTATACAAAATAATCCCCAACTTTTAAAAGAGAAGAGCTGACATTTTACTCAGCCCTACCTGATCAGAGTGGGGGATTCTCCTATGTTCTCCATGTCAAAGATGTATATACACCTTTGTCCCCAGTGTCATAGGACTACTTTACTCTTTCTTAATGGAAACTATATTCTTATAGGTCAGACTTCACTATTTTCCTTTCAGCTTTATCAATGATAGAAGCCGTAGGAAGGGACCTAAGAGACCAAACTTCTCATTTCCTAGATGAGGAGTTCCAAGGAAGAGGACATCATCCTAATATCAACTTGAAGATAAGAGTTGCTCCTGGGTCTCATACCAGGACTCTTTCTGCCCCATCTTTCTCAATTTTCATGTGGCACTGGAAGTGACATTGTGTAGCCATGAAGCCCAGGAAGGAGCAGAGACTGCCCCAGTCATTTCCCCACCCCCTTGTCTAAATCTGCCCTCAGTAGAAGGAAAGAACATGAGGTCTTACTCATTTCCATGTACTCTGGAGTCAGACCAGTGTATGGTTCCAAGCTGTAGTCTAGGTCCCACTGCTCTGGATGCTTTGAATGGGCAGAGTCAGTTTCTCCAAGTTCTGTCTCATCTTTCAGCTTCCGAAATAGCTTCTTTAGTTTTCTGGAAAAGAAATGGACCAGTCACCAAAAGCCTCTGGAGGTTAGAGTTAGTTCTGCAGACAAAAAGGAGAAACAAACTAAATTTTGACATGAAGTCATCTCTGATCCAAGGACAGATGGGGGACACTATAGAGACTACTTTTTAAAGACAACCTGAGGAGGTCCTTTATCAGTAATGAAAGGCTCCCCTGCCAAGGATCAGGTTTCTGCAAACCCAAAGAAACTGAATTTTTCTTGCTTTTTGATAGGCAACAAGAGACAGTCCTATTGTCTAACAGGTGATCTGTCCACCCCCTTCATGGAGAAGAGAGAGTGTCCAGAAAATAGTAGAAAGATGCTCTCCTTCAAACTCAAATATTTTCAGGTCTTAATAACATAAACAGCATCATCTTTCCATTAAAGCCAAGCTGTACATTGTCTACCACTTCTATGGGTTGAAATCACCCCCTCCCCCACCCCCACAATTCATATATTGAACCTCTAACACCCAATGTGACTATATTTCAGCAAGTAATTAAGATTAAATGAAGTCATAAAGGTAGGGTCCTAATCCAATAGGATTGGTAGCCTTATAAGAAAAGGAAGAGACAGTGATCTCTCTCTCTCTCTCTCTCTCTCTCTCTCTCTCTCTCTCTCTCTCTCTCTCTTCACCATGTGATGACACAGTGAGGAGGTGGTCATCTGCAAACCAGGAAGAAGGCCCTCATTAGAAACCAAACTCTGCCAGTACTTGAACTTTCTAGCCTCTAGAACTCTGAAAAAAATAAATTTCTGTTGTTTAAGCTACCCAGTCTGCAGTATTTTGCTATGGAAGTCTGAGTAGACTAAGTCAACCACATGCAGGACTTGTTTGGTCTAGAATAACAAGACAATAATGGCCCAAAATCTCAGGGTTGTTATGGGGATAAGGTGAAACAATGTTTACACAATTTTTAGCACAATATCTGGACATAGTAAGCATTCAATAGATGATAGCTATTATTATTTTAATATTAAATGCTAAAATATAACTAAGGGTATAGTCTTTTCATCTTCCCATTGATACATAATATATAGAGAATTAAGTTAGGTGAAGGAGGCAAATATAAGGAAATGTCCCAGTGGTGAAGGACATGCATCTTCTGATTGGAAGGAGCTACTCAGCATAATGATGAAAAGAAAAAAAAATCCCTCTACCAAAGCACATCACCATGAGATTTCAGAACTCTAAGAATTATGAAAAAGATTCTAAAAGATTTCAGGTCCATGTGATTTCACTGATATGTGGTATATAAACCAAAAACAACAAAAAAACAAGACAAACAAATGAGAAACAGAAACTCATAGACACAGACAATAGTTGAGTGGTTGCCAGAGGGTAACGGGGGCGGGGGGTGGGGGGTGGGAGATGAGGGTAAGGGGGATCGAATATATGGTGATGGAAGGAGAACTGACTCTGGGTGATGAACACACAATGGGATTTATAGATGATGTAATACAGAATTGTACACCTGAAATCTATGTAATTTTACTAACAATTGTCACCCCAATAAATTTAATAAAATTAAATTAAAAAAAAAACACAAAAAAAACTTCAAATCATTTATAACTAAGTTATATTTTATGACAAATGTAGTGTGCTTATTATCTGATAAGAAATAAAGGCATCAAACTTTGCTTTCTTAAATAAAAAAAATAAAAAAAAAAGATTTCAGGTCCAAAGAGACAAAGATAGATTCTCTAAAAATAATTTGGAATAAAAAAGATATTAGAATTCTCAATGACTGCTCTTGACACTAGAAAACTCTAGGGAAATGTATTAACATTGAAGAGGCAAATGATTATAGAATAGGATTCTATACCCAGCCAAAGTATACATCAAGTACAAAGGCAGAATAAAGACATTTTCACACATGCAAGGTTTCAAAGAAGTTATCCTTTTATGATTTCATTCTCATGAAGTTCCCACAGGATGTATTTTACAAACCAAGGATATAAAGCAAGAAAGAAAACATATGTAATTCAGCAAACATGGAATCCATCATAAAAGGGAAACATTGGATCAAACTCAGATTGATAGCTATAGAGAAGGTTTGGTGAACAAAGTGAACAAAGGCTTGAACAGGAGAATGAAGGGTTCTTAAAGGATGGTCTGCAAGAAAAAAACAAATGTGACCAATAAGACAGCTGATGTGTTTAATGAGGTAGAGTGGCTAAGAAAGTGGACATTTAAACAAGTGTTACCAATATTGTGTGATAAGTATTGTGAAGGGAGAAGTTTAGGTAATTATGAGAACATAAAACAAAGAAACCTAACCTGGTCTAAAACAGAGGAAGTTTTCTGTGAGGAAGAGATGTGTAAGCCAATTAAATGATGAAAGATGATAGAAACAAGGTAAGAGGGAGAGTGGTGTGACAGAGGGAATTATTTGTGCAAAAGCCAAAGGCAAATGTGAGAATGATTCATAAAAGGGACTGAATGGAGTTCAAAATGCTTAGAACATAGAGAAAGTGACAAAAGATTTATAAAGATAGTGCAAGTTCATGGTATCGATGGCCTTGTAAGTCATGTTATGCAGTGGTTCAAGAGAGAGATTATGGTAGCAGAGCCTAGGGTGATTGCAATAGACACGAAGAGAAATAGACAGATTGAGACATGCTTAGGAAGTACAGTTAAGAAGCTGGTGGTGAATTGTATGTGGGAAGGGAAGAAGAATGAGGAACGAAGGGTCTTTGGGCATCTGTGTGGATGGTAGTACAGCTAAGATAGGGAACACTAGAGAAGAGGTAGTTTGAGGAGATGTTGAGATGGAGGGTCCTATGAGACAACTAAGTGGGGATATCTAGTAAGCAATTTTGTCCATGGGTCTAGAGCTCAGAAAACAGATTTGGGTTGGAGCTCAAGGCCTGAGAATCATCATGGAGAGAACAACTGAAGCCCTACAATGAGCACAACACGTGGATGGAGCAGAGCGGAAAACATATCAACAGTTAAGGGGTGGATGGAGGGAAAGGAGCTTTCAAAGGGCAAGGAAGGAGCAGTCATAGGAACAGAAGACCACGTGGCGAAGAAGTTGAGGGCAAACGAAGAGCTTCAGGAAGGACTTTGTGGTCAGCAGTGTAATACACTGAGGGCATGTCAAAGTGATGAGGGAAAAACAGCAAAATCCAACAACTAATTCTTATGAACCCCTCCTTCCCTGAAGTTTCCCTCCAGGAAATCTTGGCGACCATTAAAAAAAATTAATGAAGAAAGTGCCTCAAGAGTGGGATTTAACAGGAATCCTGCAAGTTGTATAACATACAGATGGGCCGTTTGGAAAACTTCAGATTATGATTCTGACCGTATGATGCACTTGCTCGTTAAAATAACTCCTTTGATGTTACCCCCTTATCCTTTTCATCTGCTATGTTTCTGTCCCTTTTTAATGACAAGTCTGAGAAACTGTCTGGAAGGCTCAGAGTCTTTCCTCTGCTTGTGCCCCATGGGCTCACCCCAAGGCCATGGGGAGTGTCTGTCACACCTGGGGCCTCCCGCTGCAGGAATCTGGGCCCCAGGCAGTCCTCCACAGACCCTGGCTCCACAGCCACCTCGAGTCTCATTAAAGAAGGCAGAACCAAGCCCTGTAGGGCCAAAGAAGAGAAACACATCAACCTCTGAGCTATGTATTCCTTTTCTTGACACCTGACAAGGGTCAAATTTGTTCCTTAAACTTTGGATTCATGGCCAGATTCCACTGTATTTGAGAACACAGACCTCCTTTGCCTGTGATGGCTGTAAAGAGAGACTGTTTTATGTCTTGAAATGTAATATTTATCACATTTACCAAAAAAAAAAGCAGAAAGTTTATAAAATCTTACTGGCTATGTCCAGGGTTATATTAACAGATATTTTGGGATGTGATCTTGCACTTTTAGTAAGAACAGGGATGGGGGACATTTTGCCAGTGGAAGTAGATCTATCTGTTCTGTCTACCTCAGACTTTGCCCAGGAGAGAATCTGGAACTTGAAAAAAAAAAAAAAAAAGCATTTATTCTTTCTTACACACACACACACACACACACACACACACACACACACACACACACAACACTGGAAGTAAGTTTGAGATAAAATTATAGCAAGCAGTTGGGATTTAGTGTGGCATGTTTAGAGACACTACGCAGTTAGGACCCAAAGTCTATCTTGCACAAACACATATGGGAAAGAGAAAGGTGGGGTGTGTGTGAGGGGGGTGGGGATGAGTGAATTCCCCATCAGTGGACTCAGGTAATGAACAGCACGAGATCAGATTCTGCCATGTTGCCATGTTGTTTACAATGCCGGAAGTTATCTCAGAGGGTGCTACTGATGAGTACTATTCTGATGCCTTTAATGTTTAAAACCACCCAGCTCCTCTCTGGAAAGCATCTGCCACAACTGTGTCAGCCCCCTGGAGCGTGGGTGGCATGAGTGGGGACAGTCTGAGGCCAGACCGTGCAACCTAGTTTTATCTGTTTTCATGTCAGAATGGTTTTTCCTTTTTCGGATGTCCACATTTTCTATTTTCTAGATAGTTGAACATATATCCAAGTTGTATTTTCACATAGCCATGTTGAATGAAAATCTTTCTAGAATAACTTTCCCAAGATCACAAAGTGAGTACATTCTAAGGCCTGGATTTAAACCCACATCTGTCACACCCTGCCCAATCTCTGCCTTTCAGCGGTGAGCTACCCCGACCAAAGACCTAAAGACCACTAGTTTGTATAATTTACACTGCTCCTTCCTCACTGGTAGGTTCAACTATCATTTCTGTTTGGACTATGAAAGATTCCTTTTTATATTCCTGCTTATTTCATGTTTTCCAGCTGTTGTACAGAAGGATATTGCTAGGTGCTTGAACACTGCATTGCGTGGGACTCGTCTATGGAGAGTGGGTTCTGAGTAGACAGTGGAAGATCCAATCATCATAATCATAGTGATTTCATGTGACCAAACTCAAAATACAACCCATAGAATTATAAAGAACCCTAGGGTTTAACGGCAGAGCTTTTGCTCTACATTATTGAATTTAATTATATAATTATGTGGCATGTGTCCTTTAGCAGACTGGAAACTGAAATGAAGAACAATATTTTGAAACAGAAGCAACTTGTACTAGTAATCAGCAGTGACTAATTTCACTGACTAGAGGAGAGGTTCATTGAATGTAAGAGCTGAAATGACAGCCCCTTAGAGACGGTTATAATGCCATCATGTTCATCAAGAGATGAGGACAGTGAGACTTAGAGAAGTGACTTGTCCACAGCTTTATGAGTTGCTATGTAATTGCCATCAATTAGCTGTGGCATATTAAACACACATCAAGCACAAACAAGAAAATTTAGCCTTCAAGGCCAACAACCATGTGTTCGTATCTGTTACGGAGCTGATGGAGTTGGTGGGTGGGAAACCTGCCAAGACACTGTCCAAACATATGCCTGAGTTCTTGCCTCTCTTATACTCTATAAAACGCTTCTGCATCCAGAGTGAAAGGGTTAAGTGGAGGAGCAGATGTCCAAGAATAAAAAAAAAAAAAAGGGCATCTCATGCCCATAAGCTATATACAAATCCATCCAAAGCAGAACAATGATTTATTTACTAGAAGGACAGGTATCTTCCCCAGATGTTGAAGGGGAATGCAGACTTGCCCTTGTAGCAGTGGTAGAGGGGCTGGATTTTTAGCTTCAAAGACGCTAGATGTGGCTTTCGAATATCTTTTTTTTTTTTTTTTTTTTTTTGGTCTGTGTATTTTCTGGGTGTTTGTCTATAACAACTGCAGTCTCTCTGAGATGGTAAACTCCTAGAGAATGGCAACCATGTGTTTCACCAGCATTGCTTGATGACTATCACTAAGTGACTGTCAGTCAGAAAGCTGGGAACAGGGCACTGTTTCAGAGGGTTCAGTTTCTCGAGATTGATGATTTCCTGACTGATGGCTAGAGGCAACTTAAGCAGGGAGCTAGAACGAGATGCCCAGGCACCAATAGTCTCACCAATCCTCCTGCAAGACAAGCATGTGCCTGAGGGCCACCTGAGGTTGTCCCAGTGTGGAGGCAGAAAACCATCCTAAGCATTCAGCCTAATTAGTGGTGGGTAATAGTGAGATCTTTTCTGCGCATGGGGATGGCAAAGTTTTATGAGGAAATGTTGAGGATTCTCATTCCCTGAAGTAGAGTTCTCATTAAAAAGGGTTTCCTTTCCAGGTAAACTACATTTTTTCCATTACATCTTTAGCTCTTTAAGTCCGTTCCTGAGGAAGACTAAGAATAGCTTTCTCTGGAGATTTTTCAGACAGTTACAGCTCCCCATGGAAGCAGGTGACTCTGGTGTCGTTTTCCATGGAGAAAGGAGTGGAATCATACAGCCGCCAGTGGTTCCATTCAGCCCAGCAACCGAGGACTCAGCAACCTTTCAATAGATTTAGAGAGATCCTGGGCTCTGGCCCTTGCACTGACATGCCCCAAGCCTTTGATCAGGGAGCTGCCATCTCTACAAGCCGTACTTTCACCATCTGTAGTACCATCTAGGTCAGGAGGTGTTTTTGATAAGCCTGAGTCAGTCTGCTGTTTGTTTAGAAAAGATACCCACACCCAAGAGAAACTGTTTCTTTAAACAAAATAATGGCAGACCACCTTATTACATATGATGGTCGCAGCCTTCTTTCAAGAGACAGACATTGCCTGGAAGAAACCCCTCTGTTTAGGATGCCTTCCTTGACTGCTCCAAAATCCTTGACTTTTACTTACTCTGAATTCTGATGGAGTTTGCACTGCAGATAGGCACCCAGTTACATGTTATCTATTTTGTCTCCCAAACTTAAACTCTAAGCTCTGAGAAGACGAGGGGAATTTAATTAATTAATTAATTAATTAATTACCGACAAATCTTGGGCATCGGTTGAAAGAAAACAGAAAACAGACAAGCTTTTGTTGTAGATCGAATTGTTTGTATTCTCTCCAAAATTCCTATGTGGAAGGCTTTAACTCCAAATGTGATGTTACTAGGAGGTGGGGCCTATGGGAGGTAATTAGGTTTAGATGATGTCGGGAGGATGGAGCCCCCTGATGGGATTAGTGCCCTTATAGGGAGAGGAAGAGACATCAGAACTCTTGGTCTCTCCACATGTACACAAAGAAGAGATCATGTTGAGCGTACAGCAAAGTGGTTGCCATCGGCAAGCCAGGGAGAGAGCTCACATCAAGAACCAAATCTGCTGGCACCTTGGTCCTAGACTTCCCAGCCTCCAGAACTGTGAGAAATGAATATGTGTTGTTTAAGCCACCCAGTCTGTTATTTTGTTATACCGTGTTTCCCTGAAAGTAAGACCTCGCTGGACAATCAACTCTAATGCGTCTTTTGGAGCAAAAATTAATATAAGACCCAGTCTTACATTATATTATATTATATAAGACCTGGTCTCATATTATAGTAAAATAAGACCACATCTTATATTAATTTTTGCTCCAAAAGATGCATTAGAGCTCATGGTCCAGTTAGGCCTTATTTTCAGAGAAACACGGTAGCAGCCCAAGCTGATGAAGACAACTAGTTAAGTTCAGACTGCACTTTTTGGTATACAATTCGCATCTTTTAATATCTGAGTCACATGAGCCAAGAAGTAGAGACAGTGGTATTCCCTGCAAGCCCTCCTGCAGTGTAGACAGTGTCATTCCTGGTTATGTAGCTCAGAGCCAGGCTCTCTGACCCTTAAAGAATATTCTGTTAGCCACTTATTGTTCTTAAATTCGTTTGCTTCTTGAACTAGCCAGAGTGGATTCCAAGATCCACAACTAAGAACGTTGGTCAATGATATGAACAAATACAGCTGGAAAGAAACAGATTAAACAAGTTTCTTTATAGCAGGACTTCTCAAAACAATTAATATAATGTACATAGTCAATCTCCAAGAGAGAGATGCAGTGTGTGGCAGTATCTTCACCTAATCCTCTGGGGACTGCCTATTGCATCCCAGAACAGTTAATCTTGCAAGAATTTTGCAAAGAATTCCAGGTCTGGTACAAATTGTCCATTCTGTCCTCCCAAACAGAATTGGTCCAGCCTATAAGTGCTACCCCAGTTATCGCTGCAATTCCCAGCTCTCTGATGCTGGGCTGCCTGAAATTGTTCCCTAAAACAGATTCTTTTTTAACACCATAAAGCAATAGAAATGAAACACAGAATGGTTTCCATTTTCTTTGACCTGAAGGTAGATTCTCACTTGCAGCATCCTCTTTGCTTTAGGTCTAGTGGCTGTGAGTCAGTGTTTTTTTCGTCACTATTTCAACACAAAACCTAATTGAAAGTCATTCTTCTATGAAATTTATATAAACCCACTGGGAAGAGAGAGAGAATCCACATAGAAATCCATTCTGTGTTTCACCAGCTATGCATCCTTTCTCTCCTAAGATCATATATTCCACAGTTTCTTAGAGATTTTTCTAAATGGTTAAATGTTTCAAACTTTCATATTCATCTGTCCACCATATTGAAAGTCTCTTTCACTTATTCACTGGGAAAACAGATAGCATTAAAAATATTATGCACCTTGAGGTTAGAGATACCTGATTCCTAGCTCTGCTACTTGCTGGTTACGTGTACTTAATAAAGGGCTTACTCTTTCTGGGCCTCAAACATCCCGAATCAGACTGGCAAACAAGGCTTCTGGGAGGAGCCCTGCCTTATGGGGGAAGCGGACAGAGGAGTAAATAGCCAAGTTATCTGAGAAGAGGAGATGCCATGCAAATCCTGCTAAAAGTCTGGCCTTACTGAGCCAGGCCCTGGCAGCAAGGAGAGAGATGAGAAGAGTTCATTACATACGGGACTCCAATCTCAAAGATGTTGTTCTGGATCAACTGCTTCCCCAACATGATGATACTGAGCTGAATGCAGAGCTCCATGAGGCAGCCCCCGGGAGCACACTGCAGAGAGGAAAAGACAAAGGCAGGAGCGGTTAGACCAAGGGAGCTCAGAGAAGCAAGGGCATGAATTCAGCCATGCTGCAATCGGGATAATGATGGAGCTGGGGGTGACAGGTGCACCTACAAAGCACTAGCCAGGCAGGAAACACCAGTGGCTCTACTTGCCTCTTCCATGCGGTAACCATCGAACACATAAACATAGCTTCCAGGTCTGCCCACAAACCTGAAATCGAGAAGCGTGGGGAGAGTTAGGGAGAAAAAAAGTCAGGGGCACTTGAAGGCATGCTTTCTGAGTGGAATAGCTACTGCCCAATGTCCTTAAAAGTACTGGTCATGGCAGTTCACACCTTTTTATCCACTAACAATCACCTATAACACCTAGGGTGCCAGGGGATAGGGGCTAAGGCTGTTGTGGGGCTGGCGAGATCACAGGGTGTGCATGTGTGGGGAGGATAACTTCCAAGCCTAAACACAATGAAGCTTGGATTATCTCCAAGTGCACTGTCTGTGCATCTTCTTCCCTCAACCAGTGTCCAGAATGGAGCTCTGATTGCAATTCCTCTGTGAGCGCTTCTGATTTTCCCTGAAATTAAGGATGAGATGGACTCACTTGTAAGTGGAGACTCCTGGGATCAGAAAAAAAAAAAAAAAATCTAGACTTCTTACTGAAAATATTCAAAGGAATGGAAGAAGCCTGCCTTGTTCCTCTTCTGAGTAGTGTCGATTTTATTGGAGGATAAGAAGACTGGGCAGGTGGGGGAGGCAGAGAGATAAAAGCCAATCATAGAACTAGACAGGTCATCATTTATTTGAAATGTCATTCCTGTGTCCACCTGTTAAAATCCTACTCATCTATTTAAGGCTCAGCTTAAATGTTTCCTTCTCAGTGAGGTCTTCTTCTCTCTGTTCATCAAGTGTTCACCAAACACTTTTTTTACACCTCTTATTACAGCACTTATTGTAGATTACAGTGTGTTGTTGCAAGACTATCTCTTTCAATGTACCACAAGTTCATCCAAAAGTCAGGACCCTATTTATTTTTTGCCTAGAATATCATATGTATGCCATTTGTTATTGATAATAAATCTAGATAGAAAACACCAATTAAGTTATCGACTCATTAATATGGATAGTCTCTCTGCTACTACAACTTCATGAGAGTCAAGGGCAGAAGTCCTGGGAAAGGGTTGTGGTTTGGGCCACAAATACATTTATAAAAAAATTATCAAATGTGGATGGTGACAGTTCTCACTATCAATGTCTGCTTGATAAGCATTTAGTTGTAGGGAAGTTTTCCTGACATACTTGATGCCTACTGGGAAATCTCCTTGTAGGTAGCCAATGAATCTGACTAGAGAAAACATTTTTCAGAAGTTATTTTTACGTTCACACCTAGAGTATAATGGAGAATTTGACTTGCCTTAGTTGCTGGTTTCTGGGAAAAACCTCTAAATCCTTGAAATTTCCCTATAGGAGTGTCTTTGTTATTCTTGGTTGGCCCTTAGGACTATACCTAAGTTTATGCTAATGAGATCCCTTAGAATGAATGAGAACATGTCAGAAAGACCAACCACATGATTAGAGGGTTGGGGCTTTGAGAATCATAATAGCAGCCTGACCTCAGTCCTGAAGTTTGAGTTCAATCATATGGCCAATGATTTGATCAACTATGCCTGCTTAATGGAACTCCAATAAAAACTCTGGACACTGAAGCTTGGATGACCTTCCTGGTTGGTGGTACACATCAATGTGCCAGGAAGCTGACATGTCCTGAGGACATGGAAGTTTCTGTTTAGGACCTTCCTAGACCTCGCCCTATGTGCCTCTCCCATTTGCTGGTTTGGATGTGTATCCCTTTACTATAATAAAACTATAATTTTAAATATAGCACATTCCTGAGTTCTATAATCTGTTCTAGTGAATTATTAAACCTGAGGGGTTAGTGGTTGTAGGAATTATTGTCTAAATAATGAATGTTCTGGGAACCCCACAGCTTATGGCTAGTGTCTGAAGTGCAGTATTGGGGAAGACTGTGCCCTTAATCTGGGAAGTCTGCACTAACTCTGGGTAGTTATCATCAGAATTGCATTGCAAAACCTAAGAGCCACTGGCTAGACATGAAATTCCCTCCTGCCTCATCCTCAAAGTTTGGAGACTCAAATTCTTTTTAAGACTCACCCTTCAGGGCCCAGAGCCAAATCCATGTAGAGTTTTCCCTATTTATCAGAATCTGAAGATGCGAAAACAAAATGATTTAGTGTTAAAGCCACTGCTTCATGAACAGAAAGGTAAAGGTGGACATGGGGGGGTGGGGCTGAGGATGTGAACTGACAATAGGGACAGGCTAACTCTTCTGGAGGACTCATATTTAGTGACCAATTTCCCTTCCATGTATGACAACAATACACTCACCTCCCCTTGAAAAAGGCCACATAGAAGATGGGTGAGTAGGCATTGACAAACTTTAGCAAGAATGCTTTGAGTATCAGGCGTTCTTCAAAAGTCTGTTCTGTTTTTGGAACCTCTGAAAAAGAAGAACAAAGCTGGTAAGACTGAAAGACAGATTTCTCAACTTTCCAGAGCTCTGACCCTGTGACATGAGCCATTGTCTCTCAGCTTAGTCCTTCAGAGTAGAAACCAAGAGATCCAGTTCTCTGGCACTTAGAATTGAATTCATCTGGGAGGTCCCAAATGGTTTGCCAGGTAATATGAGGTCCAGGGTATATTACATCATCACCTTTCTCCTTACACTTCCCCCCTCTTATCCACTCAAGCAATGGTTTCACACTGCTCCTCAAAGAGGGGTCTGAGCAAACAGAACTTCCCCCCACCACCTCCATCAAGGGAATTCAGCTTTTCCCTGTATAATTGCCACTTCTATAAGATTTTACCTAAACAAAAGTCCCTGATGAAAAACTTGTTAATCACTGAACTAGTCAAGAGGCAGCAAAGACTCATCTCGGGCACCATGGCATGGTTCCTCTTTCTCTCTCCATTTTTGGCAGGAAAGCCGTCACCTGTATGTTCTCTGGGTAGGCTGAGTCATCTTGCATTCACTCACTCAGATGATGAAGGATTATCAAATAAGTGAAACAAACACAGCCTGAGCCCTAATGCCTCAAACGTGGGGCTCCCAGTGTGTTCTATCAGGTCCAAACAGAGGAGTCAGTTCTCCAAAGGACCCTGAGAAACAGTGAATAGAAATCTCATTGGTGCCTTGAGAAGACTCGAGATCCATGGGACGCTCCAGTGGGCAGCTGTGCAGAGTACTTAATGGGGTCTCCACAGACCATGACAAATAGCTTGGCAAAGAAAACAGGTTACAGGGCCATAGTACAGGGCCAAAAGCAAAGCACTAAGCCTGTGTCACGTGCACTCATAAGTACAGCCTGAAAGGTTGCTGAGCACAGGGCCAAAGCACCAGGCCACGCTGGCCAGGGAGTTCTGGGTCCAGATGAGACCCGTGTGTGGACATGCCTGGCACGTCTGCCCACCTGACTCACAGGTAGCTTTGGGAGGGATCATTAGAAAAGTGGACACAAGACCCTGCTCTAGCCCCTAGAATGCCCTTCCCTGATCCATGCCCTCAGGTACAAATCCTTCACATCCTTTAACATCCAAATCAAATGTTACACATAATCTCCTTCCCAAAGCCTTCCCAGATGCCTTCAGCTGGTAGTAAGCTTTCTCCGTGTTCTTCTATAGTATTTTATATTTCTGTATTATGCTATATTTAAAATTATAGGAATGCACTGTATTGAAAATTATAGTTTTATTCTAGCAAAGGGATACAAATCCAAACCAGCAAATGGGAGAAGCACATAGGGCAAACTCTAGGAGGGTCCATGCCTTTGAAAGTCACAGTGATAGTAGATTTCATTGATTGTCTCTTAGTTTGGGTTACCCTCAAAAGTCAAGGATTTAGGAGTAAGTAGTTTATTTGGGAGGTGCTCCCAGGAAGCTTGGTGAAGGAGAGGGGTGGTGAGTCAGAAAAGGGAGGGAACACAATGTGGATGGATTCACGCAAAGGTTAATGCCACAGGCAACTGGGACTCAATCCCAGTGGGGACCTTCTAAGACACTGTGAAGCACACCTCAGAATCATTACACTGAGGGGTGAGCAAGCAGGAATCCATCACTGGTTGAAGGTCACTGCTGGGTTTGAGTCTATGGCACTTCAGCTTGCCCTGTGCATGGACTGAGCATGCCCCACAAACAGAGAATGTTGCAGACAGCTGCAATGGCCTCTGGGGCAGCCAAGGGGATGTGCGTGCTGCACAAGAATGCCTGCTCCAAGCTACTCTACAGTACGGGCATCGCACACAGGTGCATGCATTTGCTATCTCATTTCATCCTCACCTACTATGGGAGGGAGATATTACATCCCACTTTTTTGGATGAAGGGAACTAAAGCCCAGAAAGGTTAGAGCCTTGCTCAACATCACACAGCCAGTAAGTGACGGAATTAAGATTTGAACCCACATCTGCCTACAGGATCTTTGATTGATTAATGTTTGCATCACATATTCTCTTTCACCTCTCCATCCTCCACCCCAAAGCCTAACATCACGCACTTAACAAATATTTGTCACTGTTCAGTTCACATTTATTGAGCACCAGCTGTGTACCAGCACCTTGCCAGGATGAATGACGACTTCACCACTTTTTTAAGGAGCTGCATTTAGCAAAGTCGCTATGAAAGCCTTTTGCAAACTACCAAGTATCCTCCAGATTTACTCTATAAGCAAAAAGGTATCAGCGCCCCTCTAATCATGAAAGCGGGGAATCCTAGGGAGAACAATCCTGCATTTCCACAATATGTGTCCCCACACAGCACAGTGAGCAACCCTAGAGTCTTGCTTATTAAGAGATGATACCCAACAGTGTCGGCACTGGTTCCAGCATGAGCAGAGTATTGCTAAGGAGATGAGCACAGGCAGACCTGAGCCCCTGATGGCCCACGGCCACGGAGAGGACTTGCACATAGAAAAGCTTAGAGACCCAATAGCGCTACATCACAAGTGTGATTTGCCTTGATTTCTTCTTAAGGCTGAAAGGGCCTGTGGAAATGAGTTACTCACTTGTCCTACTTCCCGTAAGCCCTGAAAAACATGGTGTCAGTCCTGCCACCCCAGCGACACTGAAAACTGGTTCACTTTCCCAGTTCCCTTTCACCCTGAGGCCTACTTCAGTTCACTTATGTGGGTGAACAGTCCTAGAGCCCACAGAGCACCCTGTCACCCTGTCTGTGGCTAAGCTGTGTGTTGAGGGGAGAGATTATTTACTTGTTTTGTTTTGCTTGCAGAGATGGCTGTAGGTGCAGATTTTAGCATCAGACATATTTGAGTTCAAATGCAGAATGTAATTAGAGGAGTGAAGTTATATAAAAGAGAAAATGACACCTGCCTCACAGGGTTGCCCTGAAGACATGTTGAGAATGCTTATAAAGCACACAGCATAATGCTTGGCATGCGGTGGACCTCAATAAATGATAGCTTCTACTGTTATCATCATCACCAACACCCACGTCCAGCAGCCCTGTTTTTAATAGTACAGTTGGGCCATTTATGGCCAAACATTAGTGTATACATCTAGCCCCTTGAGGTTCCGGGTATCATTTCCATGTTGACTTCTGACCACTTCCTACCAGTCCACGGTGAGCGTGGCTGGCAGATGACCCTGCTGGCACACAGCTGGGAAAGCTGAATCAACACAGCCTGCCCCAACCCTTGCAGAACCACCTCCCAAACTTCCTGAGGTCCCCCAGGGAAGTTTGGAAACAGCATTGCCTTCCAGGGAATCTGAAGACATTGTCATAATTCTATAGGAGAGGAAGTTGGACAAGTCTACCATGATAGCCCTCAGCTGGGAGAGAGCTTTTTGGCTCTGTCCTTCCTGCCAAGCCTGGATGGACACACATACAGCCCTGTGAGCTGTAAGTCCTGGCCCACCCACCATTGCCCACTTAGCGTGTGGATAAAGATTTGTCCTCACCATTAACAGTTAACACTGCCACTTCTGTTAGATCTTTAGTTTATGCATGTTATCAAAGCCCCTCAGATCTTTAACCTCTCAGGCCTTTGCTGTTCCTGCTACAAATCTTCCCTGACAAAGAGGTCTGTACCTCCCTGTTAATTGATGCTTGTCAGGTCCTCCCTGGACTCAAGACCCAAGTCCACATCTTCAACCTGATTCTTATTCTCCCTGACTAAAGGAAACAATGCTGAGGCCCAGGTGGAAATGCCTGCCATCAATTTCTAAGGTCACTTTTAGTTTTAAGATCTCATAACGCTGAAGCCCCATGTGGCTGTTAACCCTATCACTTTCCCCAGCCTGTCCTGCCCCACCCCCGCCATGGGCAGTTTAGATGGCTTTTTTTTACACTGAGCACGGTCAGTGTAATACAGCTGTCGCCAGATGTACTTTATCTACTATGCACATTTATTGAATGAATGAATGACAGGGGAGAAAAAACATTATTTGGAACAGTGGAAAATTTTTGTCATTTATTAAAAATTCCCTGTCACATTCCAAGGAGGGCAAATCCTTTGGAGGGACCTTCGTCTGCTGAGCAGGATAATGCACTTGAAGATACAAGAGCAGGGCAGCCAAAGGAGAGTTACATTCCCTGCACGAGATACCAGATGGGAGTGTTGCAGTTAGAGGCAGGACCCAGAAAACCCTAGAGCCAGTATGATGGGAGAGGGAAGGGCAGAGAGGCAGATGAGGGCACTGTCACCAAAAAAGGAATGTGACAGGCTGGGGGCAGGGTGCAGTTGTGGAGGTGCCCAGTGGGAATTTTCATTAGCTTCTGCTGTGTGATTTATAGTATGACTCCCTTATCGACCTTCCCATAGAATCTTCAGTAAAGATTCATTAAAACCTGCTTTCCTTGCAAGTACTTGAGGAATTCTGGATTTGTTCTTGGGGGAGGGAATGTGCCCAGGGACTGAGTCCTACTTCATGGTGGGCACTGGGGCATGAATAGAGACTGCCCAAGGCATCTGTTGTACCTGGGTTACAAAGAAGAGATTGGGAAGAGAGAGGAAGAGGATAGAGACAGAGAGAAAGGAGGAGGAGGAGGAGGAGAAAGAGGGGAATAGGCAGGAGGAGGAGGGAAAGAGAGGGAGGTGGGGGAGGAGGGGAGGAAAGACTGAAGGCAGGAAAGAAGGAAGGAAGGGAGGGAGGGAAGGAGGGAGGGAGGGAGGGAGGGAGGGAGGGAGGGAGGGAAAAAGGGAGGGAAGGAGAGAAGAGAGAGGGAAGGAGGGAGGCAGGGAGGGAGAAGGGAGAGAGGGAAGGAGGGTGGATAAACTTTTCATTGGAATTTGGGCCTCTGTCCAATGTGCCTAAGGTGACAAATTCAATAATAATTTCATCTCCAATCTTGTCTCTCACTTTTAAATATTTTGTGGATAAAATATTAAAACCGATGTCACCCAAAATAAGTAATCAGGTCTGAGAAGTTGAAAATTTGGGAAACTTATAAATGTGACTAGAAGGGGATTAAGGATGAGGTATGGAGAGGCACATGTCTTTGATTTTCTTTTATAATCTCCTTTGAACTCTTTGTACTTAAATCTCCTAGTCCCTACAGGAATTTCCTCCAAGGTCTCTGGAAAGAGAATCTAGTTCTTTCAGAGCTCTTTGCTCCAACTGGAAATGAATGGCTCCTTTCCTCCACACTGATAAATCATGGGCCTAGTTGTTATTTATTAGTTTTATTTTTACAAACAGCTTTTGCCTGTGCTGTTAGGGCCATGAGCCACCATAAATAATGGGCATTTCCCATAAACAATCCAAATCTACTTGATCGGCCACTAAATCAGCTGGGTGCCCCCACCTCAGAGCCCTGTGGACATGTTGTGTGCTTTGCTGAGCCTTCTGGGAAAGGAGGTCCTCACAGAACACCTCACAGGAAGGGAGAGAATGGAGGCAGGGTAGGGAGGGAGTATCAAAGCTCTGGAGTTCCAGTTGGATTTTTGGATCTTTTAGCAGCCAACATAAGGAGCCTCACCTGCCTATGACAGAGATTATATGAACAAGTTTTTGCAGAGTCCACTTGGGGTGGGATGATGTCTTCAGGACATGTAGGACAAACTGCACTCAGGCCACTGAGCAGGATCACCTCACAAGACACAAATCTCTGAAGAAGTCTGAATCTGAGCCCCATGAGAAAATGGCCCAGCCTTGTGTTTCATAAGATTCCCAACAGAATGCCTTTAGATTTCAAGTGCCACAGGAATGTAAAGGAAGAGAGTCAACTTGGAGAGAGTGTGAGTAGGTAGAAGGAAACCTCTCTCCATCCTTCATATGCTCCTGAAATCCCACGGCCCCCAGAAAGCCACCCCAAGTTGATTAGAAGCCATCTGAGGGTTTTGTGTGCTCCCCACCTGTAGAAACAATTCCCAACAGAAAGCAGACTCTACCTAGGACCAGGAAGGACAATCAGATAGAATTCCTGTCCAGAGCCATTATCCACCACCTTTCTTTCAAGTGTTAAACCTCTGGAGCATGGAGTCAAGAAAAAATATGACTACCAATGACCCAGCTGTAGACTGCTTTAGAAAATAATTAGTATGAAAGCCCAAGTTAGTCCCTGGGGGCCAGCTAAGAACTCAAAGTCTCAAGAGCTCCATCCTAATCATATGGAAACAGAATGGCCAGCAAGAGAATGCCAGCTGCAGAATCTGAATTTTTGGAGAAGCAGCTTCTCCTAACTTGTGTCCCTAACAATGCAGCCAGCAGATATGTAAAGATGGTGATGAGACAAAATGAGTTGATATTCAAGTGTATATTTCAAGTCGTACCAGCCCTGGCACTGCTCTGGGCGGAAGAATGGAGGGCCTGAACCTGTGTGGCTGAGTCAGAAAGCAAAGGCACTGGCTCCTCTCCCTACCTCTCGCCCAGGGCAGATCAAGCTTTTGCAAACAGCAATGTTTTCTGACAGCCCAACCATCTGGCCTTCCCTCCATTTGTGGGGGTGTGTGTGTGGAGGGGGGAGGATGTCTCAGACTCCTGTGTGATGTTGTTGCCTTGTTTGTTCCATGGGGAGGGAATCACCCTAGGAGAAGCCAGCCAGCTGGGTAATTAGGCAGCTAGTTCATTGCCTAAGGGAGCTAAGAGGCTCCAGAACTAAAGATTAAGGATGGGTGTTCCTGAGATATTCCTGTAGCCCTAGAGAGTTTCTCAGCACAAGGGATCTCTCCCTTAGAGTCAAGAAGATGGCTCTTGCTCCCAAAGGTATATGAGACCTACTGTGCTATATAGCAGCTTAGCCCAAGGTGACAGCACCCCAGGGACATCTCATTTTAAGGAAAAAGGAGACTAAATAGAAAGGGAGCACCGGGGGGAAGGGGAGAGAGAGAGAAAGAGAGAGAGAGAGAGAGAGAGAGAGAGAGAGAGAGAGAGAGAGAGAGAGAGATCCAGGATCCAGGATGATGCTTGAGTTTTGACAGGAACTTTTGTGTGGTTGGTGGTGCCATTACCTGAGATAGGAAGAATGATGAAAAGTAACAGGTTTGTTGAAAAAACTAAGAGCTGAAAGTTAGACACATTGAATCCTTTGGACCTCTGTGCTTTTGTCCTCCCTAAATCATTCCCCAAGGTTGTAGCGGTTGGACATGTAATTTCCTAAGTCCTTCCTGTTTCTGGTCTTCTGTATTCTATAGTACAATTGACAAGGCTAGGGCAGAGTAGACGAAGAACCTGGGCTATGAGTCAGAAGCCCTGTCCCAGTGTCCCCAGATAAGTGATTTACTTTTCCAAGCCTCACCAGCCGACTTCCTAAAATGGCACCTCCCTGAAACATTTGTTGTGAAGACAAGTGAAAGACAGTACAGGAAGCATCAAGCATAGTATGAGGTCTCACACATTTCCTTTTATTATTATAGTGTGGCAAGGCACTCTATTTGACTTTAAATTTGTACACTTGTTTCCTCTTCTTTAGTGACAGAGGTGCCAGCAAGTTACCTAAAAGTCTACAGAACCCTTTTGCAAGGTCAGGGGTGAGCATTTTGGCATCACTGGGGGTGGTGAGGACCTCTGGAATCACTGAGGGCCACATGCCCAAGAGAGAGGAGAAGTGGGGTATCATGAGATCTGTGTTTTGAAAGTTTAAGAAGATAAGCTCCCAGGGTGGATTTCCAGGGAGAGAAGGGAGTCCTTGGTTCTGGGTCTATGTAATGGGATGACATCCTGGAGATGGGGAAGGATTTGTTTATGTGCCCTGAAAGCAGGGGACCCTGATAACTGCAGACCCTCAACTGAGCTTACTCTGAAGGAGGGGTCATCCTTCCTTAAAGAGCCCAGTGGCTGGTGTGGGACCTGCCATATGGAGGGACCATCTCAGCAATGGTCCAACCTCTTCAGTCAGATGGGACATGGACAGCATCCAGTAGCAATGATATGTAGCAACAACACCCAAAGGAGCAAAGGGCTGGTCACAATCCAGATATCTCCCTGTGTAAGAGTGGATGCTGGGCTGACCCCCTCTGTTTTTCAGGAGCCCAGCAGGAAACAGAATTCATCTCAGATGATTCAAATGAAGGGATTCTAATGAAGGCACTACTTATAACAGTGAAAGTACAAGAAGAGATGGTGGTACTGGGGCCTAAGGAGGACCCTGAGGGAGGACGCATCCTGCAGAAGCTATAATCATGAAAGAATGCAGTTCTGCCAGAGATGTGGAGAAGGAGGGAATAACCCCAATTCACACTCCCCTTCTGCCCTCTAAGCTCCTTCCATTGCTTCCAATTGGCTGAACCCCACCAGGAGTCAAGTGGGGGAGCTGGGGTGACACAAACTGCTGGGCCTTAGGAACACAGAACATGGCAGAGAAAGGTGGAGAAGGGATCTGGAGAGGAAGCATGGCCAACAGAGAACCACCACCACCACTCCTCTCCCTTCTCAGGGTTTAAGTCACTGAGTCCTTAGAAAACTCAAGAAAAGGAGAAAAATATATTGTACTTCTTGCTAGTTGGAGAGATGAGTGCTTTGGCGATTAACTGGAAAACCGAAAGAGCTGTGTTCCTAGTTATGGCTCAAGTTTGGGAAGGAACTCTTGCTGGTTACATTAGGTAGCAGTGTTACTTGTTATACATATACGCAGCAGTGTTACTAATAATAGTTTCATAGAACTGGAATGAATTGTTCCACTAACAGGCTAAAACCATGATCACAGTGGGTTTTATTGGTAGTAGCAGCCCCCCACCATCCTCTCTCCCCAGACGACACTTACAAAACTTTAAGCCAACATCACTGAGGGGGCCCTCCGGCAATGGTAGAATCTACTCTCACCACACCCTTCCCCTGGCCTCACAGATGGGAAGGAAGGGGGCTCTTCCTCCCCACTTGCCCAAGGCCACCCAGGGAGTCAGGGCTGGTGGCAGAGCCAGAATGCAAGCCAGCAAACCTGACTGTCAGGCCAGATTTCAGATTACCTGCACTATGGTCTCCCCCAACCCCCAAAGAAGGCATACGCCGCCCCACACCTGCCTACCCATCTCCACAGGTATCCCTGCCCCAGGAATAGTTTCTGTGCCGGCTACAGTGAAGCTGACTCCCCTGGTCCCAGTGCTCTGAGCCAATAAAGCCAGCACTTACTTCACCCCGAACTCTAAAAACACACATTGTCTACATTTGATGCAAAATTAGATCCATCCATATATACCCCAAATGTTCTTCTTTAAAGAACTTTTGATGCCCCAGCAGCCTTTGGTACTGAGTTTTCCCCTCCCTTTTCCTTTCTTTCCTCTCTTTTCTCCTTAATAGTAATATATGGCCTTTTGCTGAGGATAGCTTAGAACTAGGTGGAAAATTTTAGACTCAGGACTTTCTGGTGACATTTTAATTCTTTAAAATTTTTTTGAATTTAATAAAGCGCATGGCCCCCAAATTCTATGAATTTATGGAGGTTTCCCTATGCATGCAAGCCCAGGAGACAGGTGACAGTGCATTCAGAGCTTGCTTCCACGGAGTCTCCCTGCTTGTCCCCAGAGACCCCCACCATCTGACATTCACATGGGTGGGTGCATTGCATTTTAAATCTTCTGGAGCCTTTGGTGTGTTTCCTTTTGCTTTCCAAACACATTTACAATTTCCTCAGGAACAAGAACGGCTACATATCAGACAGTAGAGTGTCATGATTTGAGCAACTACCTACATGCTTGGGGCTGTTTTGAAGATTAGATATACTGATATACATAAAGTGAACAGTGCTTAGCACAGTGTGTGTGTGTGTGTGTGTGTGTGTACCCATGCACGTGCACACATACACTCACTCACACACTATTAACCATGGGCCTTGGTCAAGATTCTAAACTTCTTTAGGCTACTCATCAGTAAAATGCAAGATGACCAACTTCCTGTGCCATTGTAAAAATTCTGTGGGACAATGTATGTGCAATGACTACCAGTGTCTGGTACATTGTGGGTGCTAAATAAAAATCAAGGCCTTTCCCCATCTCTCCTTTCGTTCACTTACTTCCCCTCCCTTCTGTAGCATCTCGGGCAGTGACACTCAGGAGGAGGATCAGCAATATTTAAATGCCTCACAAACACAGCCATCTTCCTAGGAATGGGGGACTTTGATTTGACAGGATAATTATTTTTCAAGTTCCTATAATATGCCAGACCCTGCAACTAGGAGAGGTTCAATGGAGAGTGAAGGATGAATTGCACAGCTCCACACACAACGCAAAACTTTGCATGCCGTTTTGACAGGGAGAGGAAGACGAGGAGATGGAGGGGAAGCTGGAGAGAGAGAACGATGCTGATAGAAAGGAACTGACGGCATCGGGATTATTCAGCCTGCTATAGACACCTGGTGTCGCCCTGCCTCCCCCGCTCTGCCTCTAGCGAGAACAACACCCCACTGCTAGAGTACGAATGGGCCCTTCCTTGCTAGGCCTGGCCCATGCCTCTGCTGCTCACAATCAAACCCTACGGTGGTCAGCAGCACTGGACATCTTGCTCCCTAATGTGTGGGCTCAGAAACTCATTGTTTCAAAGTCACAGTATAAGGAGGGAGCTTCTCTGTTCTCAGTGCTTATGTTCCCCGCAAATCGATGCTGGAAACCTAATGCTCAAAGCGATGCTATGAGGAGGTGGGGCCTTTGGAGGAATTTAGTCATGAGGGTGGAGCTTCATGAATGGGACTACTGTCCTTGTAAAAGAGGTTCCAGAGAGACCCTAGGCGCTTCCCCCCATGTGAGGACACTGCAGGAAGTCTACAACCCGGAAGAGGGCCCTCACCAACCTGATGGCACCCTGCTCTCAGACTGCCAGCCTGCCGAGCTGTGAGAAATGAAACTGTTTATAACCCACATGGGCTGCGGTATTTTGCTCTCGCAGCCCAGACTAGACAGAAGCATGCCTTGAGCTGATCTGCTCGGTGACCCTTGTTGCCTGGCCTCCTGCCGTGCCTGAGCCCTGTCCTGTTGGCCTGGTTGTCCGGGGTCCTCTCGCTTGCTCTCTACCCCAGAAACCAGATCCGTTCTCTATAACCACAACCGAATGGACAGATCAGTGGGGACAAAGACAGTCCTGTCTGACCCATTCATTGGAATCTGCACCAACTTCAATTCCTGACGCTTGCTGCCCTGGGCTGTACACTTTGCACAGTGAGCTTTGGCGGACCAGGCCCCGAAGCTTCGTCCATTTCCCTAGCAACGCGTTCCGGCACCGCAGGCTTCAGCTCAGGCCCTGCTCTCCTCCAGGGCTGCACAGCCTCCACTTTACAGCCGTGCACTCAAGCCCATGACTACTGTCATTACGGCAGCCAGGAAGACAACACTGCCTGTATCTACCACTGCTGAGTCAGCCACTGTCGAGGCATTTAACAAACTCTGTCTTTTGTCATAACGATTTGTGGCAAGAACGGACCTCAGCTAGGCCTGAGACCTGGGCCTGCTGAGGGATGCTCCCAGGAAAGCCGTCTTCCGTGACCCGGCCTTGCAGGAAACACTTGGGAACTTGTTGTTTACACCAGCTGTTTGCACCTGGAGAGCAAAGCACGTAGTCACAGCCCCCTCATCAATCAGGAGCTCTGGGGCAGGAAGCCAGATGGGTATTAAACCCAGCGTGAGAATGGCAAAGGAAGCCCCTAAGCCTGGCAGAATCCTCATCCCATTAGGTGGCATTATCCACAGCTTTATGACCCCATGGAGGCCTGGGGGACTCTGAAGCCATACCTTTGCCTGCAGGTATGCCAGCCAGCCCCTGCGGTGTATGACCATCGCCGTTAGCGAGCATGCCCTTTGCTACTAATGAAAACTCAAGTCTGATGCCTTCGTTGTGCCTTTCGGTCACTGTCCCATCGTGACAACTTTGCATTTGCCTTATTCATCTCAGTATTTCCCCAAATCCTTTTGTAAGCAGGCAGAGTTGAAATAATGAATACATAACGCTCACTGTAGCCTCTACTAAGGCTTACAGGATGCCTAGTCTATGGGAATTCCTTGAAAGAATTTTTTTGAATGCATGAATGACGAGAGACATGATTTCACCAATAACTGCACCAACAAACTTATGCTAAGATCTACCATGAGGCAAGTACTAGAGGAGATAAAAAGCAAAGTAAGACAGAGAAGCTATTCTCCAGGGCTTTGCAGCCTGATTGGAGCAAGTGGCAGGGACCTTTCCTGCTCACAGAATGTCCACGCATGTCCACACATTTTCTAGCATCTTCATAATTAAGCTAGTTTTCACCAGTGCAGTGTGAACAGTGACGGATGACACTCCCAGACTGAAGTGTTTCATAGCCTCTGTGACCACCCAGCTCTCTCTTCCCTGATATGGTGTCCATGTGGCCTCCATCAGTCTGTGTCTGAGCAACTAACTGCAGCACAGAGCCTTGGCCTCTCACACTAGGCATAAAGTGTGAGCGGGAACACATACTCAACCTCACGTTATGCAACTGCGAGTTTAAGGTTATTACCCTAGCATAGCCTTGTCTGTTCTAATACTGCAACACACACACACACACACACACACACACACACACACGCGCGCACACACACGCACATGTGCACGCACACAATTAAAGGAATGATACCAGACAGGATGTGATAAATTCCAGCAAGTGGAGGACATAACACATTCCAAGCTGACTCGCACCTTGTGGCCGATAAGCCACCCAGTCTGTAGTGTTGTGTCCCCTCTGCTGTTGCCTCCTCCTGAGTCGTCCCTGCAGATCTCTGTTTGGGTGGTGTCCTCCTGTTGTTCAGGTCTCACCCACAACGCTACCACCCCGACAGGCCTTTGCCGACCACCTGATCCAAAGTACACAACCCCCACAGGTATCACACTGCCCTGCTTTGCTTTCTCGCCCTCCAGGAAATGTTCTTGTCTGCTGTCCATCTTTCCGTTATACAGTGTAAATACAAGAAGACAGGGGCCGACCGTGTCTTTCCTGTTTACAGCTGTGTTTCCAGAATTGGGCCTGGCACAAAGTAGGCACTCAGTCAACATCTGAGGGATGAACAAACGAACGAATGCTCTGTGGCCCAGGAGTTCAGAAGCGGGTGGGAGGAAACCCACTGAGGGCTGACTCCCAGAAAAGGATTCTTGGGGGAGGCAAGCCTCAAGAGGTCCTTTAACGGGAGGGTCACAGGGGGTCCTCCTGGGCCACAGAGCATTCATTCGTTTGTCCATCCTTCAGATGTTGACTGAGTGCCTACTTTGTGCCAGGCCCAATTCTGGAAACACAGCTGTAAACAAGAAAGACACGGTCCCTGCTCTTCTTGTATTTACACTGTATAACGGAAAGATGGACAGCAGACAAGAACATTTCCTGGAGGGCGAGAAAGCAAAACAGCAATTATAGCAGTTACAGCAGCCTGAGCAAGGCGCAGGGGTAGGAACACACAGGGCAGTCTAGGGTGACTGTGAATTGAGTGGTTGGCTGACGTGGGAGAAGCGGGAAGAAGGTGATTGAGAGCCTCAAATTCTAGTTTATATGTGGACTACGGGAAAAAGGAAGCTCTCTGCAGGGGCTGAACGGCAGGGATACCCCCACCAAACCCACTATTTGAGAAAGGCTGACCGGGTGGGGATTTCCAAGATAGAGCTCCATAGAAAGAGGCCAAAGTCAAGGGCACAGTCACTAGGCTGGGACAACAGTCAAGAAAAGAGTGATAGTCTATGGACAGGAAGAAAGAAAATGATTAAGGAACAATCAATAAAACCCGGTGCTGAAAAGTGCCCTCTTTGCCCGATGCCACACAGCTGCAGGTGGTAGGGAGCAGGAGCCAGGGCTAGAACTCACAGGTTCTTTCCCCTGGACTCCAGAACTCAGTGGTCCTTCCAGCCGCACCTCTGAGCCCTCTGGGAACATCCAGTCTAAGACAGACAGGAGAAACAACCTGCAATACTGCCTGCAGAGTTCCTGAGTGGAGACCCAAGACACCACTTCAGTCCAGACAGTAAGAAACGTACATCAAAATAGCACAAAGACATTTGTATTTTAGGGGCAGAATCGGAGTTTGGACCTTAGTATAATGAAGATAGAATACTTCCCTTGCTGACCGCACATATGCATAGTTTTTGTGAAGATGAAATAGGATAACAATATTTTCTTAGTTTAAAAATACTTTATGAGTATCGCTATCACAAAGGACAAAATGTACTTGCTAGAATTGCATCTCCTTTCCAGGGCACAGGCTTTTTTATGGAGAACTGGATATTGGTTTAACAGACTGGAGGGGCTTTAACTTTTGGGGTGAGGGAGGGAGTGCTATTCGAAACGGCAGCTTCATGTAGCTTCATGGTACGGACAGTGTTTTATGGCCCAATGCAAAGAGAATTTGCCCAGCCTTGTACATGGGAGGTGCTCACTAAATACTTGCTAATGAGTTTTTGATTGTCAACCACTCCATTTGTCTTCTGTCTTTACCACTATCTGGAGCTGTGTAAGAAAACTGAAATAAAGTAACGCAGATGGACAGCAAGAAGACATTTCTACATCATCACTGATTCCCTGTTCCTTTCTTCCCTACTTCCTGCCCACACACTCAGTAATCTCCTTTACATTAGATCATCCAGACTCTCTCTAGTCTGTGGCATCCTATATCCCGGCCTGAGTAATTCTGCAAACGTACAGCTCCCATCACATCACACTCTTCAGAAACTCCTCAATGGTGGTGGGAGCTATTGAGTCAGGAGCTGTGGAGGCGACATTTCTTTCCACCGCTGCTGTTCCTTCATGTGGAAGGAATGCGATTAGTTGCGAAGCCCTGCCTTGTCTCCCCGCATTTCTCCTCTTGGGTGACAGAAGGGGGCATAGCGTATCTCATTGGTCGGTCTGGAATGTGACACTGGCATTCCTCCTCTACCCACTTTTTCAGCTCTTCCTTTGGGGAACAAAGGGCTTGCACTAAGCAGGTGTTTGTGCCCTGCCCACCATGTCCTAAAACTGGCAGGTCTGCCCTGTCCACTGTTGCCCACCACTGGGAGGGTAAATCTGTCTGGAATCCAGTGTTAGGAACCTATTTGGCTCTCCTGCTAAGCTGCTTCCTCCAAAGTGGCCTTTTCAGCTTTAAAGGCGATATCCTGGCTTTTGTCTATATCTGCCTTTACTTAATTTCTCAGCTGGTTCAGGATGATGGGGGCTTTTCATTGGATGCCCCTTTGAACTCCTGCAAACACTGTTCAATTGTCTATAAAAATAAGCAGAGTCCTCAGCCTGGCATTCGAGGTCTTCCACATAAAAACAGGTGTCATCAACACTCTGGGACCAGGTCCCCACTATGCTGTCCTGGACATGCCACAGACCCTAGAGCAACCACCACATTGGGCTCCTCTGGTATCCTGGAAGTGCTTCGTGTTTTCCTTCTTCCCTATGCTGAGCTCTGCTCCTTCAGCTCCCTGGCTTTTAGGCCCACCAAAGTTCTACCTACCTACCCATCGTACAAGCCCAGCCACATGCCCCTTCTCTGTGTACCTTTCCTAACCCTGAGGGATCTGATCTCCCCTTTTAGTGCCAGGTTTCTCATTCTGTTTCCTCTGCCAGGAACCTTCTTCTCCGGCCCACTCCCTCCTCCCTCTGCACATGCCTGCCTGACCACCACTTATCTTTGAGCTCTCCAGCTAGATGTCTCTACCTCTGAAGCTTCCCCTGAACTCCCAGGAGTGTTGGATGGTCCTCCTAAGTGCTTCCATAGAATCCTGCCTACCGCTAAATACACCGAAGTAAAATGCTCTGCCTGCTTGTCTCAAGAAGTGTAGGAAGGAATATAGATAACACTTGTAATTATGTGCATGCCTAAAGAGAGCAGAACTGCCACTCTAGATGCTAAATTGCCTATATCCACATAGAAACCAAAGGTAAATGCCCACTGTGAATAGAGGCCAAGATGCGGAAAGGCACTGAAAGAGTAACTGGAATTAGTGAAACCTTTCCGGAATTCTCTGATCCTCCAGGGAAGTCTCCCTTGAAGAGGGGGTTACCCTATCAAGTGTCTAGCTTCTAACTGGTCAGTGAATTAAAGACATCATATATTAATTTGACTTCCCAGAGGTTTCGTAAGAGGCCGAGGCATTGCATCCCTAGATTCCACTAGGGAGGGGGTGCATCCAGGCCACTCAAAATAAATCAGATGAGGAAGGGGTCTCGGCTCTCAGCAGCCCCCACCCCTTCCCGCCTAATAAGCACAATTGCCAAGAAGTGGTGTTCAGGCAACAGCAGGTTGCGGCTCAAATGACACGTCTGAATATTGAGGCCACTGCATTTTTCTCACTGGCTTGAAGCTTGGGAAGTCTGATATGCCTCTTTGAAGTCTGCTCAGTGCATGGGGAATGTGTGGATTTTCTGGGGCCTCTGACAATATGGGGATAGATAAGACCCTCTTGGGCTCAAGTATCAAGAGGCTTTCTCAACATTATAATCACTGCTGGGAAAATGAGGAGAGCTAAAACACTGCAATTTTTAACAGGAAGTATTGAACCTGTCTTGCTTCTGAGTTAGGCTAAAAAGAATAGATCCATGGATTATTCTTAGGGGATAGTGAGGCAATTGACTTGCGCTGGAGGACAATAGATAGAGGATGTTACTAGAAGGATTTCTACCTGAGGGGAGGCCCTTGGTAGGCTCTGCCTACACATAACCACTGTACTCCCTCATTTCTCCAACTAAAAGGCACTGTACAAAGCATTTTGTTCCCATTCCTTTTCTCTTGTTGGGTCATTACCACCAAAACCACACTGATTGACCATGTTCAAGGGGGCACAGGGCAAATACAGAGGTGGTGGCACAATACCGATTTTGGTGAGCCAGCTGGCCACGGCGCCATAGATCTCATCGAGGATGAGGATGACCACGAGGTTGATGATGACCGCTGTAGCTGTCACTGTCACGCGGACATTGGAGCGTGTGGCCTTGTTGAGAGAGAGAGCAGCTGCCGTTGTGATACGATATACAATGACCGCAAAGACAATCGAGAATGTCAGGGCAATCTGTGAGGGGGGAAAAACAGGGAGAGTCACACATCCACTGACAATTACTGAGCACCTATTATTCACTCAGTCAACGGGATTATTTGCTACATCAGGTATTATTAATCTGGAGTCCATCGGTGGACTCCAAGGGAGTCTGCAAACCCTCTAAACCAGGGGTGTCCAAACTTTTTTCAACGTTTTTCACCAAGGGCCATATTCGGTAAAATACACAAACAGCCGGGCCACCCACTCGAGGTGAAGTACGTATTGCCTCACCTGGTTTATTTAAGTAAACTAAATATATTTTTGGAATTTGCTGCGGGCCAATGAAAAATGGATTGTGGGCCACAGTTGGCTCGCGGGCCGCAGTTTGGACACTCCTGGTCTAAACTCATGCAAATTCCAAGAATAGGTGCATTTTCCAGAGAATGACTTCATTTCAATCAGATTCCAAATGACCCATAACACACACAAAGAACTAAGAATGAAAATGCTGGGTACTATGGTGTGTACAACACACAGGATGTGAATTTTTTCATTGGAGAACTTTCAACCTACTATGGAGATAAGATGAACTCCTATTTAACCGTAGTAAATAATACCAAAAAATGTATTAAATGTTAAATGAAGAGTACAGTTGTTAAAGGGACTGAGCACAGAGAAGCAAGTTGATCTGGGTGCTCAGGGAATAGTTTATAGAGCAGTAGGATTTAAACTGGGATTCCATAAAAGGAAACAGTGAGCCATTGAAGGTGTTTGAGCTGAGAGGGGCTGAGAAAGAGCTTGGTGAGGTGGGTGCAGAAAGGTTGCCCAAAGGAGAAAAAAGGGAGAGAAACCAAGAGTGAGAGTTTTAGACTCTCAGTCCTCAGGGTGAGCAAAATACAGGGGTACCTCGGTTTTTGAAAGTCTCCGTTGACGAACATTTCGGTTTAGAAACACTGTAAACCCGCAAGTAAATGCTTTGGTTTTCGAACACGCCTCGGAAGTTGAACATCTCACGCAGCTTCCACTGAGTGCAAAATCCTGAGGCCTAGCTGTCGGCTGTTTTTGAACGTTTCAGAACTCCAACAGTCTTCCGGAACGGATTACATTCGAAAACCGAGGTACCGCTGTATTGCTCTAAATTTCTCTCCCAGGCAATTCGAAATGGAGTACTCAGATTTCTCGTTTGGTGCCGAAATCTCTGGCTGCTGTGTTTGGAAGGAAAATTTAGCAGGCACTTGACCTAGAAGAGCCCTCCATTTCCTCTTTCTAGAACCTGAGAATAATAAGGCACTCTCTCAGACCGTCTCCCTCTCCTCTGCTATCACAGCCAAGGAAGGGCAATTTCCTTGAAGCACAGGATATTAGGAGACATGCCCTGAGTAAGCCTCCTAGAGGCACCAGAGGGAGGAGAGGGAGCTGTTGGTGTTTAACCTGCTCAGAGAAAAATTCTAATTCATTTTAGTCAAGCAAAGTTTTCTTTCTTAGAATTCTTCCTGCAAAGGAGACTGTTCAGATCACATTTCCTCTGTGGGCACTGGCTGTGGGAGGCTCAATGGAAAACATGGGTAGAGAAACGGGCAGGTAGAAGGTTCCCTCTGAAAACAACAAACTATCCTGGACTGTACATCCCCTTCCTAGAAAGGAGGGGTGGGGAGGGGGCTCTGGCTTGCGCAGTACTTTACAAGCAGCAGGATTTAAACTGGGCACTAGCAGGATTTAGAATGACACTCTAGTGGGCGGTGAATGGGGAACGGGGTGCAGATGTGTCCCAGATATGGATGTCTTCAGACCTCTGGGGGGTGCCTGGAGGTGCTGAAGCCTGGGGTGTGCTGGTGGTAGCTTCAGCTGTTTATCCCCATGTGCTTTACAAATAATAGTCTTGGCTCTATAGGCCACGGTGTGAAAAAGAGCCCTCCCTAAGGAAGGGAGGATGGCAGCGTTCTCTGGGTAGAGGGACGGTGTGTGTATGTGGGTATGCGTGCACTCACATGCATGCATGTCAGGGTGGAGGAGAGGTTAGATGGGAAAATCACTCTGCGGGTGGGGGGGGGGGGCTCTTCTGATGCAGGGTGGGGGCGGGAAGAGTAGAAACCCCAGTCTCCAAGACTAGGGAGGAATGACTACCATGTAAGTAGGAAAACCTGGACATGACATCACCACTCTCCAACAATGTAGACATTTTCACTTCCCATTCCTCTGGGATTGTCACTACCAGACAGTAAAGGCCTGGAAAACGTGGTGTGAGATTCTTTTCCCCCAAAATCACTTTTGCAGTGAAGGCCAGTGATGGAAGTAATGATGAGGCGGGGGTGGCCAGGGCATCAAAGAGCGTGTGTGTGTGTGTGTGTGTGTGTGTGTGTGTGTGTGTGTGTTTGGGGTTGGACTTGGGGGAATGACTGGGGGAAAAACAACAATGGCAAAAACATCCTTTGCTTTGGAGTCTTGGGGGTGGTGCATGGAGAAACGAGTGGGGAGGAAATCAGCTTCTATCCTCCTTCTCCAAGAGGCCCAGCTGTTAAACTGGGGAAGGAAGAACATTCTCCCTTGTACTCAAAGTGTGATCCATGGGACCTGCTCCATCAGCTGGGAGTTTCATAAACATGCAGAATCTCCAGCACAACTCTAGACCTACTGACTCAGAATCTGCACTTAAACAAGATTTCTATTCAAGTTCCAGAGGTATTGCTCTCCTCACTAGAAAAGCCCTCCTTGCCACCCACCCGACCTTCCCAGCCCTACCTCTACCATGCCCCCGTCCAGCCCTCTGATGCTGTTCTTTGCGACCTTAACTTCCCTGGTCTCAACTTTCTATCCCATGACAGAAATCAGATTTTGAACCTCTCCTTTGGTGTTTCCCACAGATACCTCAAGATTCACAGTTTGCAAACTGGAAGAGCTTGGAGAGCACCAACCCAGTCCCATGACCATTTTGCAGATGAGGAAACAGGAGAGGAAAGTGAAGTGAATTACTCAAGGTCATAAGCCATGGGCTACCACCCCAGTCTCCTGGATCACAGTAGGAATTAAAAGAATTTTAGCATTTAGGGATCAACCATGTCTAGCCTGTAATGTACTACACCGGGGGTGCCAAAAAAAAATGTACACACATGACTTGTATTCATCTTTTGTTATTAGTATGTATTGAGTATTATAAGTTTAATAGTTTTTTCCTTTCTTAAAATGTGTATGCATTTTTTTGACACCCTCTGTATAAGGAACTGAAGCCCAAGAAGCAGCAATGTGATTGGTCCAGGGTCTGGAGCGTATAAGGCAGAGCTGAGATACTCGTGGTGATAATATCATCATCAATTACAGCTGATCCATTTGTAGCCTCTTGATGTCATTATTCAATGAATAGCATCACTAGCACTAAGCCTTTGAACAATCACATAAGACATGACTTTTGTAGATGCCATTTGTGGTATCCAGGATTTGAACCCTGCTCTATGCCTGCAAACTCTGCAATCACATCCTGACGTTAGAACTCATCTCTTCTGGCACTAGATCCAGTACTTTTTTCACCACTTTAGCTGCACTATTTGTTTTATTTGTTAATTTCAACAAATTGTTTCTGACCACTTTGTGCAAACCATTGTGCTGGGAATATTTCATGTTTGTGACCAGTCTCCCCCAACTAGGCCAAAAGTGGAGGTTCATCTTGTACTGCATTCTGTGCCTCCTGCCATGTCCCAGAGGCACCTCAGGTATGGAACCTGTTTGGTTCAGATTTGCTGATCCACAGCTCTAGGCAATCTGCCTCCCAGCACCTGGTCACATTATCACGATCCCTGTTGCTTCTGGTGTTTTCATTCTATAGCTTTACTTCTCGGCATAGCCAACTTGCGATGGAAGCCTAGAGTCCAGAGTCCTTTTTGACACTACAAGAGTGAGACAGGAAGGAGAACAGGCCTGGTCCCTACCCTCCAGGACTTGCATTCTGAAGCGAAGTTGAGAAAACCATTGCACACATACAGCAAGGATGAGCCCAGTAACAGCTGGACAGAGTCACAGACCTCAGTTCACAAGCTTCTGGTATGCTCCGAGCAGAGAGCAGGGGGATTAGTCAGAGGAAACTCCAGGGAAGCAGCTTTGGGACGTTTCCTATGGGAAAGGCATGGAGGAAAGACTAAGGAGGAGCAAGTAGAAACGCACAGGCAGAAGCAAGCTCTAGGAGAAGCACCCAGTGGGAGAGTGCCTAGTCTAGGGCATGGTATGTGAGAGGAGCACAATTTTTAAAAACACACACACCAATGACTTTATCACTGATGAAATAAGTTGTTTCTGGCATCTGCTTAATTATTTTCCCATTCAGTCATTTATAAAATATGTCTTGAGCACCTACTATGTGCCAGTCACTGTTTTAGGTGATGGATATACTGGTGAACAAAACAGACAATCTGCCATCATGGAGTTGATGTTCTACTGGGGAAGAGATAGACAATAAACTAATAAATAGGTAAAATACATAGTATATCTGGTGTGGGAAACACCATGGAAACAAATAAAGTGGAATAGAGACATAGGAAAAGGTTGCAGTTTAAAACAGGGTGGTGAGGAAAGGCCTAGGTGAGAAGGTGACATTTCAGCAAGGACCTACCTGAGCAAGGGGAGAGTTGGAGCAGGAGATCGGTGGTGGAAAACAGGCAGGTCAGCGCTGCGGCATAAGGATGTGGGCTTCTACATCTCACAAGTCCTGAAGACTTTAGAGAGTTTTGAGCAGAGGAGTGACAGGATTGGATCTACATTTTAAAGAGCCAGTTAGGAGGCCGGAAGCCACAGAAGTCGTTCTGATGGCTGGTTCCCAATATACACGTGTAAGTAAATGACTGTCTTGGGCATGGGAGGAAAGCTCAGGCTCCCAGCTCAGGAGGGAGGACATTGCCTCTGATAATCCCCTCCCATATAAAAAGAACACCAAAAGAAGATTCATTCAAAAAGGAAAAAAACTTCTGCTCAATACACTGGGTTTGAGAAGAAAGAGAAAATATATCTTTGTCCATGCTGGCTTCTATCACTGTGGGGAAGACAGACACAGCATGTGGTATTTCCTGGCTCTTGTCATGCCGTGAAAAATATCCCCAGCGTATCTGGAAGACTGACATCCCTAAAACCATCCCCATGGCCTTGGCCCTGGCATCTTCTGCCAAGGTTCAGTCACAGGGGGTGAAGGAAGGGACAATATTTGATACTGGAGTTTGTTGCAGTAGGTGACTCTGGCTTCCCCAAACTCCTTAACAGAAAAACACTTTTATAAACACCACCCTGACTCCTTGATCTCACGGTCCACACACTGTTCTAGGGCCTGCCCTGGTCCTCTCATGTGATGAACCTGGCTTTGAATTGACAATGGGGATTGCCCATGGCTACTTCAGAGAAACAGCACTTTGTTTCCCTTCTTCTCTCTGTTCTACTGAAAACCTAATTTTCTTTGCAGTCCCATAAGAAGGGAGGGGTTGGGTTTAGTTTCATTTCATTTTATTCTGAGAGTGTAGCCCTTGGAGTTCCAATTTAATTTGGTGAGGACTTCCTGTTACAATCTCCACTTTGAGCCAGCCATTCCCTGATTTCTATCCTCCTTAGCCCATAAAACCACCAAAACCAAAGCCTTTGGCCTAGATGGGAAAATGTCCTCAAGGTAAAAGCAGTTCCCGTTTTCCCTTAGAGTTTAGCCTAGTATTCCTCACTATCCTGTCAGCTCCTCGAGGCTTTAAAAAGATGGAAAAACACATTTATCCATTTTTGTTGTTGTTATTTTCGGCAATGTGGGATGTTACAAATATCCTAATCTACCACTACCAGACACAGAAATCTATTTTGCTTATCTATTTTCTTATTTATATATGCATTCGCTTATCTATAAACCATTTGAGGGAGTATTTGTTTTATTTTCTGTTCTATCGCCAATGCCTAAAAATAGTGTCAAGCACATAGTTGGCATCCATTAAATACTTCTTGAATGAATGCGTGAACTCCAACAACAATACGCATATTGTGTGAGGCTTTGAAGCACTAAATTAAACTTTATATCATTCCAGCTTAACACACTGCAATTCACCACATGTGCTCGAGTAAGTTCTAGATGCCTTGCTCTGGTTAAGCAATGAGAAAAAAGCAAATGTAGACTTCTAAGTTCTGGCAAGGCACCCATCACCCCTGCACTTCATCTGTGAAACAAGTTGTTGAATTAGATGCTTCCTTCGCTTTTTAAATTTCTGAGATGAGGACGTGGTTCCCGTCCTCAGTGGTCATGATGGCAATAATAATGGCAAAAATCTCAGGACAGGATCAGAGTTACCTGTGGCCAGTAGGTCCAGAAAATTAGTATAATTTCAGTCCCATTTTTGTTAGAATAAACAATCTCTCCCCCACCCCACAACAAATGTGTAGTCCTGCTTTAAAATGCTGTAAGCACACAACTCTCCTTTGTAAAACAGAAGTTCCAGTCTTGAATCCTAGAAGGCATCTACCCATAAAGAGGGGGCAGATGTCTCAGTGACCCGAGGGCAGTCCTCTGAGTTTCACCATTTGGTATTTTCATCAAGATGGGGTGCTACAAATATCTTATGTTATTGTTGGCTCATCCATCCTAGCTCCCAAGAATGACCTGCTAGCACTTTATTGATCTGACTCAAATATGAATCAGAGACACCTCCCTTGCCTTCCCTGACACAGCTGAGACCATCTGGGTCCTTCAAAAAGGCCCTCTCAAACTCTCAGGGAGAACACAGAGAAATAAACAAGCAACTACAGGGAAACTGAAGAAGCAGCTTATAAAGCCCAGGCTGGCTGACTCTTATGGATTCCAGACTCTGTTCTATTCCAGAAACCGTCAGAGAGAGCTAGCCCACAGTCTGAACAAGCTGCCACAATTCGGTAGCCATCTTACCTGATTACTTCTTCCAAGGTCTTGGTCTTTCCCCATGTGAAAGGTATCATCTCACAACCCACCCCCTGGAAGTTTCAACTGTGGTCAAGGCTGGGAAGATAGAAATCTCCTTCCACCCTCATCTTTCTGAGAAAATAGAAACCCCTTCTAGAGCCACTGAAGCTCACTGACATCTCCCAGGTCTGGCTTTCTGTTTGAGGGAATCACCTTCCCCTCTGCCTGTGACCGATATCAGCAGTGGCCTCACCAACAGATAAGATCCTGCCCCTCTACAAAGGGATTGTGGCTTCATCTTTACTAACCCCTCATTACCCTCAAAGCGTGTAGAATAACATACCCACATTATTCATTTAACAGGACCTATCATGCATAAGTCATAGGCAGCTGTTCCCTCAAGGAAATTACCATGAACAAGATGGAGGTGAAGTTCATCAGGTAACCTGGGAAACGATCTTTCCAGGTGAGCTTATCTTCATCATCCTGGGGAGAAACAGGAGAGTAGAGACAATTAAATGGCACAAATAAAAGACATTCATTTTCTCCGTTTTGCATAAATGTTCCTATCATTAATCATTCATCACATATATAGGTATTTTTCTAGTCTCTGATGCCTTACCTTCCGTATCAACAACAGCCCTCCTAATTTTGTGATATCTAGAAAGCCTGGAAAAACTATGGTGAAAAGAGGACAAGATTTGAGTTCAGCTTCATACTGGGCTGAAGTTTTAGTTCAACCACTTGTGATCTTGAACACGTCTCTTAGCTTTTCTGACCCTCTATTTTTTCATTGAAAAATGGGCACAATTGCGACACCCGTCCTGCGCACCGCACAGGATGGTTTTCTTTGTTTGTTTTGTTTTAATGAGAAGCATGTGAACATGGTAAAGCAATGGACAAATGATAGGAACAACTCAACCACAGGGCAGCATTCTAAAATAGATCGTTCTTTAAATAAAACATCAACCATTGACCTTCGATCTTAATAAGTATACAAATTACCCACAATTTTTTGTTCTTCAAAGAACCTGTATGTGTTGCCATTTGATTACTCCAAAATGACTGTATTTTCCCCGGTCACAAATGCAGACATTTCAAGGTACAGGTTAAGCTGATACCTTGCAGTCAGTCGGGCTGAGAATACTACTTTTTCCCTCCAACTAGGTCCAGTTCACCCCGGCCACCCTCCTGGGACAACCATGTCTCTGGCCAGAGTCCTCCCTCAGCATACTCTCGGACCCTCCTGTGGTCGGGTGATGGCAACAAGGTACGGAAAGTAAAAGTCTCTGCTGATTAACCGCCATGTAGTTTTAGTCCAGGCACTTGATTTCTCTGAGCTGCATTTCCACAAAATTAGAATTGATACAGTGGCAGGTCGCTGTGAAGACCATCACAGCCAAAGATGCCACAAAAATGGTAAAGAGCTCTAAGCTGGGGAAGTAGGAGCCCTGCTTTTCTACAACGTGTCGGAAGCAAACTCAGCCAGTGAGGGCTCCAGGGCTCCCTGCTCTATTATTCTTGCTCTTCACCACTTTCAGAATACACCTGATTTGGCTCTAGCAACAGTGCCATCTAGCCTTTGAAAGCTTGTACTGTAGGCTAAGGACCTTCTTGGCCTGGAAGACTTCTTTCTAGAAATTTTTGTATGTCCACTGTGGTGCAGACCTTGGTGCCAGGCACGGTGGGGAGACAGAAGGAAGTGGCTATGACCACTGTCCCTGGAGGGCTCACAGTCTGAGACAAAAGTGACACCACACGCCAAAAAGCTTTAGGAAGCTCTTGCCAGTGTGGGGGTGAAGGGTGTCTTGGGCATGAGCCTGTAGGGAATTAAGGAAAGGAATGATGTGTCTCTCTTATTGCATGTCTGGAGCTGAGCACATGCAATGAGCTGACTTAATAAATGGGGGTGGAAATGAGTGCTAAGGCTGAAGTCACTTAGTAATTAGAACTTTCATTTACAGGTGATATAAACAAGCGATACCCAGTTTTTCACAGGCTTCATGATTGAATCAGGTCTCTGGACGTCTAGCCCAGCAGACTTTCCATCACACAGTGAGAACGAGGTACAGGCTGGGACCACTCTGAATGAGTGAGAGCATATAAATCTATTCCTGTTAGGACTGGAACAATGCTCAATTCATATTCTTCTAAATTAGGGCCAACATCTAAAGGGAGTAGCACTTCTTTCTTTTTTCTTCAGTGTTAATTCTTAGTGTCACTCACACTAGGGACATTTTCCTTTAAGATTTTGATAAGGAAAACTGACGATGGGCTGGTAGATAACAACACTCAATAGGGATTCTGAAAACAGAAAAAAAGGGGTGCGTGATGGGCTCTTCCTGAGGCCTCCCTTATTACAATGAAGGTTTTGAAGATCCTTTGGCTCTTTTTCTGCTCTCTGGCCTAGAGGTGAGAGGTTCTGCCTTAAAACCCACCACACCAGATATGTTCTGAAACACCAGTGGTGAGTAGAAAAGACAGAGAACTCAGTTCATGGATTCTATATTACCAGTTCCTCCCTAAGGGGGCTTCCAGAGTGAGGAACAGAGCAGGGAGCGGTAGAAAAACCTGTGCTTGGTCCCTGAGATAAGGGGAAGGGGAGAGAAACATCAGTCGGTAAGGGTGAGACCAGGTTCAGAGTGGCCCTCAGGGCGGAGTTGGACAGTCCCGGAGGAAATGGGGGAAAGGGAAGTGTGAGCAGAGGAGCAGAAAATATGGCCCAAGATGAAATGGGCTCAAATAAGTAAGTACAGTTGTAAAGGATGACTAATAAACCTGTGAGAGGAGTCAGGCAACTCAATGGTTTTATTTAAGGTTTCCTGCCAAGCGGCCGTCCACTTTCTTCAGGCCAGGGGCCAAGAGGGATGACTTCGGACCTGCCTCTCCCCTGCAGTGACATCTCTGTCCTGGAGAATGAGGTCTGGTTCAGTTCCACTCAACAAACACACTGTGAGCCCCTTGGAGGGCCAGGCTCTGTGCCGGTCCAGAGGACACAGTGAGGAGAAGGCTCAGCCTTGCCCAGAGGAGCTCAGAGACCACCACAGAAACAGAGGAAAGGATTTCAGACCTTACCCTGGCAGGAAAGGTGGTATTACTAGCTTGCATAAAAATGCAACTGACTTGGATGTCCTCTCAAAGTGACTATCTCAAAGAAAAATACTCATTTTGATATAGATGTTCTAGTGTTTGTTGACAAATCACCCCTCTCACGTTCATATTAATCAGCCCTTTTTTTTGGAAGCCACAGCTTCTGACATGTACACAGTTCTCACACACTGAGACACTATCCAAATGCAAGAAGCTGAGAGAAACACAAGGATTACTGACTGCCTTTCAAGTTCCCAAAGTTACTAGTAAAGATGACAGTGAGTAAACTTGACTTATAAAAACTGGCTCTGATAACAGAAGCTAATTAAAACTCTCCACTCACTGGCACATTAAAAAATGTGAAGATTCAGCGCAAAATGCCATTAATTTAACTACACTATGCGTAATAATCACAAAACCAGCCTTTGAGATAATAGAAAGAGAAGTAGCTTTGGAACCAGAACATCCGAGTTTAACCCTTGGCTCTAATACTTACTAGTCAAGTGACCTTGGGAAATTCCCAGGACCTCAGTTCCCTCCTTGTAAAGTTATGATATTCCGTATTTGTAAAATATATAAAATAATATCTATCATACCAAATTACCAAGTGTTTTTATATTAATTAGCCAACCTCAGGAGAGGGCCATACCAGTACACAAAGGTAAGTAAGAACTCTCAGCCCCTCTCTCTCCTTTTAAAAATGGAGATGACATAACTTGTCCCCCCTACATCAGAGGTATGGTGTGGATCACATGAGAGAACGCCTGTGAGAGTGCTTTGTAAATTAGAAGGCCTCATACAAAAGTAAGGCGTAATCAGCTTCATGATTATATCAAAAGCAAGTGATTGGGAAGCACTTAGAGAACGTCACCATGGCTAAGACAGGGGCCTAGCTGTCATCTGTGTTTATTTCTTTGTTTCTGCTGTCCTGTTTCTGTCCCTGGATGACGGCTCCCACTTCCAAGTCCCCAATAGCAAGTGGCCCCATGACAGTCACGTAAAGCCACAGAAGTGTCCTTTTGGCAAACTGAACAGTTGGAAACACAATCACTGAAAATGCAATAAATGAGAAGACTAGTTAAACAAATCCCTTGGAGAGCAATTTTGAAAAATGGCCAATCACCCAAGTTGTATATTTTCCTACTTGTTTTAAATCAAAGTATAATTTACATACAGTAAAATTCACCTTTATTAGTGTCAGTTCTATGAGTTCTGATAAACATATACTGTCTTTTAACCACAACCATAATCAAGATACAGGATAATTCCATCACCCCAACATCCCCCCCCGTCCCTTTGTGGTCTGTCTCCTCCCCCAATCCCCAGATCCTGGTAGCATCTGTTGTCTGTCCCTTTAGCTTTGCCTTTTCCAAAATGTCATATAAGTGGATTCGTAGAGTATGGAGCCTTTTGAGTTTGACTTCTTCTACTTAGCACAGTGCATTTGAGATTCATCCATGTTGCATGTCTCAGGAGTTTGTTTCTTGTGATTGCTGAGTAGTATTTCATTGCATGGATGTGCCATAGTCAATCTACCCCTTCCCTAACTGAGGGATGTTGAGATTGCGTCCAGTTTTTGGCACTTCTGAATAAAGCTGTTTTTGTGTACTGGTTTTGGTGTGATCACAGGTTTTCATTTCACTTGGTAAATACCAAGTACTTAGTAGAACTGCTGAGTCATAGGGTAAGTGTATGATTGATTTTATAAGCGACTGCCAGACTGTTTTCCAAAATAGTTGTGCCATTTTGCATTTTCACTAGTAACAAATGAGAATTGCTTCCTCTACTTTCTTTCTTCTCTTTAACTTTATATTTTAGAATAGTTCTAGATTTATATTCTCTATATTATCTTTGAAGTTTTTCCATGTACACACACACACACATACACACACACACACACACGCTTCACACCCAGTTTGCCCTGTTACATGGTATGGGTACATTTTTCACAAATAATGAACTAATATTGCAATATTGTACATTATTAACTAAAGTTCATACTTTATTTGGATTGTCTTAGTTTTTACCTATTGGCCTTTTTCTGTTCCAAGATCCTATCTAAAACATTATATTTAGTCATCATGTCTCCTTAAGCTCCTCTAGACTGTGATAGTTTCTCAGACTTTCCTTGTTTTTGATGACCTTGACAGTTTTGAGGGGTACTAGTCAAGCATATTGTAGAATGTTCCTCCATATGGGCTTGTCTGAGGATTTAGGCTTTGGGGAGAAAGATGACAGAGGTAAAATGCCATTTCCATCCCATCATAGCAAGGGTACAGGCTTATGGCCTATCAATGATGATATCGACCTTGATCACTCAGCGGACGTGGTATTCATCAGGTTTCCCTACTACAAAGTTACTTTTTTGTCCCTTTCCAAACTTCATTCTTTAGAAAGAAGTCACTGTGTGCAACCCGCATTTAAGGAGTGAGGAATTATACTCCACCTCTTTAAGGGGGCAGTGTCTACAATCTCCCCTAAGTTTTTAATTCAGACTTTCATATTTCGGATTTACCTAAAGTGGGGCTGTAGAGAAGAGGTGCTCAGTCATACCAGTGTTAAACCAATGCAGAGTACTACACGTGAAAAAGAAGAATGGAAACAATAAATGCCTAGTGGTCAGTGAATATGATGCCTGGTGCACAACTGGATTTGGGATCATAAGAAGTAGGCTGTGGCAGCCGACGGGGACAGGAAGCTGAGCACTGCCATCGTCACCAGTATCTCGTCATCAGCATCTGCCTCACCACCTCCCGCTAAGAACAAGTGGGTCAAGAACAGATAGGGTCAGACTGCTTTCTGTTAGAATGTTCATACATTGAGCCTATTTTCCTGCAAACATATTAGGGGAAGTGTCAGAGAGAGGAAAACACAATGGATTTGGAAATACAAGACTAGGGCTTCATTCCCTGTCTACTTCTTTATTAGCTGAGCAAGCTTCAGCATACTATCTAACTTTTCTGTGCCCTTATATCCTCATCTCTAATGGGGTGACTAGCAAACCTGCCCTACTGAACACTCAATGTGTACACCACGTATGTGACATTACTTGGAAAATTATAAGTTCTGTATAACTGTGAGTTCTTAACTACTCCTGTTTCTATACAAGAAGCATTAATTGAACATCAAATGTGTACCCAGCATTGTGCTTGTACGAGGCACTGGGGATATGCAAAAGAGATCACATTCTTTGCCCTTAATAAATGCCCTAACTACTAGGAGAAATTGAGAAATAGGGACATAAATTATGACGTGAAACATGTGATGAGAACAGGGAGGAGGGAGTGACTACCTGCCTAGGGGAAAAAGAGAAGATTTCAAAGACGAGGGGACATTTTTCCGTGACTAAAGGATGGTAAGAGTTTCCTAGGATGAAAAGATGGATGAAAGCCTGTGTCATGTTCAAAAGCACTGAGTTATAATAACGTATAGTACAACCAAGTGGTTTAGAGTAACCAGAGCATGGAGTGCTTGTAGACAGCAGCAATGTTTTAGGCAGAGAAGGAGGTTAAATCACCTGACCTTCCTGTCTCATTTGGAGAGATGCCCCTACCCTTCTAATGACTGCCAGTCTCTACCTATCCTTTGGACGCTCCCTTCCCCCCCCAAAGACTTCGTTCTTCCTTATCTTAAACTAGTGATTTCATACTTTAGCATGCATCTTCAAAATCACCTACAGGACTTGTAAGAACAAATTTCTGGACCCCATTCTCAGTAGGTCTGGGGTGAGCCTGAGAATTCGCATTCCAAACAAGTTTCCAGGTAATGCTGGTGCTGGTGTTAGTGATGCTGCTGGCCAGGGGACCACATTTTGGTAACTACTCTTTTAAACCAGTTGTTTTCTGTTGGGTATTGCCATTTACCTATAAATACACTGAACAATAAGAGCTACTACTTTTAAATTGCTTATGACGTTACCGACAATCGGCTAAGTGCTTTAGCTATCTCCCATCTAATTCTTGCAATAACGCTTGAAGTTATTATTATTACCCCCATTTTATAGCTAGGGAAAGTCAGCTCCGGAAGGTTAAGAAACTTGGTCACAAGCTAATAAGTAGCAGCTCTGGAATCAATGTGTTTGAGTCCAGTCTTGCACTTAACATTTTCCCATATGATGCTGCCTCTCCAGGGCTCTCATATGAAAAATAAGTGGACCAAAGAGTAACCACAGCATAGAACAGCATGGTGCCACCAAAGCCCAGGGAGGGAAGTTTCAAGACGTGGACACAGGTTTTCTTCACACGAGTTAATAGCAACAAAGCATCCATTTGACTTTGCCATTAAAGTTATCTGCAACCTGTGAGAAAGTTTCAAAGGAATGGTGCGAGCAAAACCAAGACTGCAGATGATGAGAAAATAGATGGTAGGTGAGAGGAAAGAGCTTCTACAGTTTGCTTTCTTAAGATGCCGTTTCTTGATGCAATTTAATATGAGTACTCCCCATGCAATACCCTCTTCCTGGATAAAATCATAGCTTTACTGACCACCCAACTGCTAAGGACTCTTACATCTTTATCACCAGCTCAGATCTCTTAGCTGAGCTCCAAACTCATTGGTCCAGCTGCTTACTGGACATCTCCATTGCAATGTCCCAAGCTCAAAATGTCCCAGAAGAAGGAATCATCTTGCTCCTTAAACTGTTTTCTTCTTCTTTTATAATCCCTAACTCAGTGAACTGAACCACAACCCTTGGAGCAGGCAAAGCCTTAAACAGAGATTCACTTGGGTTACTTCCTCCCACACACGTACCCCAATCAGCCTCAAGCCCTGTAGAGTCTCTCTCCTTACACATTCCCCCAGTTTGCCACTCCTGCACTTTCTACTGCAAAGCCAATGACATAGATCAGGTCCTGCACATCTCCAGCCTCATTACCTCCTGCTGTAACTGTCGATTTTCTTGACTTTCCTCCTCATGGACTGTCAGCTCCAGGAGAGCAGACACCATGTTTTATTCATCTCCTTGTATCTGGTGTCTAAGCACAGTGTCATGTACACAGTATAAGCTCAATAAATGTTTATGTAATCATGTGTCTCCTACCAGGTTCACGTACCTCAACCCTGAAAACAATCTTGGTGACACTTAAGCAGCCTCACCTGGATCTCTCTGTGCCAGGAGGCAAGCAGGGCACGGCCTAGACTCTGTTAGAACACATGAGGCCAGTGGTAGGTGGCAATCAGATTGGCAGTTCCTCACCCCTTTCTCCAGGACACTTTGATTTGATTTCCCGAGACAAGGGGTCCAACCATTAGAGCAGATGAAGGCCTCCTATCAACCTGGAGGTGACTGAACCCAACAACCCCTCCTCCGGTTAGGGGCAATAGCATGGAGAACCAGGGATGGGGAGGGTTGACAGTGCCTGGATGGGGTTTCTCAGGGAAATCATAATGACTTGGGTAAACCAGGGGGGTAAAATTGCATGACAGAGGGGAGCTGGTCCCAGACAGGGACCCTATGGAAGAGCAGGACTGGGAGACTGACTTAAAATGGGGGTCAGGGAAAAGAATAAGGAAATTTGTAATCCAGGTTCAATTGTGCTTGAGTAAGGGTCATATAGTAGTAGTTTGTTCCAGTGTCATTGTCAAGAATACATGCTCTCAATGTTGACGAAACATCACCCCCAAGGCTCCTGTGCTCGATGCCTCTATGTGTCACAATTTGACACAACAGATTGGAGGAGACATAAATAAATGGAAGACTTGGACAACAGTGGGTTGAGAAGGGGCAAAACACTATGAACAGAGGGACAGTGAGAAGAAATACAAGATTCTTTTCCATTGGAAGGTCCTTGGGACACTGTCAGAGGTGAAAATCCAGGAAAACCCAGGGACTCAGGGCTCTGGGAGAAGGTGAGGGGTGACAGTCTGGCCTTCTGTGGCTACAGGTCTCAGGGTTCATGAGCTTAATGCATTTTCATAAGCTGTCCCATTATGTGCACCAATTACCCTGGGTGTGGCAGACATTTTGACACAGTTTCGGATGGAGATTATAATTGTGGCAGCCAGTGTCATAAATTCAGCCACTCATAGAGTGGCCTGTGTTAGAGGGCAGAGATGAAATTCAGGTCACTTCCACTAAATAAATTAAAGCCACAAAATGATAGGAGTTATGTTATGTTGTGAATTTCTGGAGCTACCCCCCCCCCCCCATATATGTTGAATAAAACAAAGAAGAAAAACAGTCGGTCTCACGGCTGGGGCCAGCAATTTGAAATGGGGCCAAAAAGTTGCATTCGTGGAAATAAAAAACATTCTTTGCTCATTAATCTTCTTTCTTTCCTTCTCCTCATCATCTTTTTCATCTTCCTTGCTAGAGCTGGGCGTCTCACCAGCCGGGCTGGGAGAGCCAGTGGTGCCCCAGGAACCTTGCAGTATAGTCCAGTCTTGAGGCAGCTGCCTGGGGTGGATTCCCAGCTGGTGTATTTATTGACTGTGTAATTTCAAGCATCTTACCAACTTCTGTACACCTCAATTTTCTCATCCATAAAAATGAGATTAAAAATAGTGCCAACTCTACAAGATTGCTGCTGTGAAGATAAAATAAGGTAGCACGTGGGAACATGTATGGAACTGTGCCCGGTGCATAGTTAGAAGTGAATACTTGGTACCTGATGTCATTATCCTCATCATTATTGTTTCATCCACCAGAGACCCTAGCCCTAACTGGGGCACTTTGGGTAAAGTTCCCTTGTCAAAGTGACAAGGAAACCCCAAGTTCAATTTGGGCAATTCTTCCTACAGCACAGACCCAGGGGCCATTCTTCCTGCTCCAAAGCCACACAATCACCCAATGCAACCTTGTTCTGCCATTCTGGTCCTACTCTTCCCTCAGACACAGCTGCTCAATGTTCTCTCTGCTGGCTGAGCCTTCAGGACCTCTCACAAACAATACTTACATTAGGAACAGAGATCCTACCAGCTTCACCATTCTCTCTCTCTCTCTCTCTCTCTCTCTCTCTCTCTCTCTCGTCAATTCCCTCTCTTAAAACAGTTCCTCCTCCAGGAAGCCTTCATGGCTTAACCAGAAACACTGGACTGCACATCCCTCCCTTCCCCGAGCTTGTGACCCCCACAGCTCCTATCGCCCTCATGTCAGCCCTCAGAAGGGTCTTGGTCCCCAAGCCCAAGGACACACAGCCTCTCAGGCTGAGCCTCCAGGTCCTAACCCTCAGCCCCATGGACTTGCCCATGACCAACTCCCAGAACCATCTAGAGATAGAGAAAGACTCTTAGGGACAGACCTCAGTCGAGGAGGAGAATGTGGCAAAGGGGCACGAGGCAGTCACATGCCACAGCACCTAAGTCTGTAGGCATGCCTGAAGCCAGGGCACAATGCAGTGTAATTTGTGGCTGGAATGGAAAACATTCTTTAATCCTCCCACTGCTCGGTTTTCCTTGCAGACACAGACAAACAGACTCTGGCTCGCTTCCTCCCATCCTGAGGTCCAGCCTGCTCACTCGGCTCCCTCTGGCTCCCCAGACATCTCACTGCTTCACTTCCTTGATTTCCCAGCTGGCTGCCTCGGCCTTGCTGTGTTCCAGTACCAGGCTGACCTGCTGTCCTTCCCTTACTCCAACTCCAACTGTTGTGTTGTGTGCCCTGCCTGGATTCAGGTCGCAGGCAGCCCCTCCCCACTCACCCTCTTAAGGGGAGACTCTTCTACATTGTGGTAATGCTGCAATGAGTCTTAGATGGGCTGCTCCTAACAAGGTCTGAGAAGCTGGTGCAGGCACGTCATTCTCTCTCCAGGCCTCCTTGCCTGTGAAAGGAGGAGGCTGGGCTGAAGCCATCAGCACCCTCCACTAGTACCATATACGAGTCCTAAATATCTAACCTTATCTAGAACATCACATAAGACCTTAAGCCAAACGGCCATGGACTTAGAATACATCCTAAGCCCTGTGCCATGGTCTCCAGGACTTAACATGATTGGTGCTCTGGCTTCTTTCAAACTTCATTTCCGACCATTGGATCCCTTGCTTTCTCCATTTTGGCAACACTGGCTTCTTTCCTGTTCACTGAACACACCAAGCTGGTTTCCGCCTCAAGACCTTTGTAAGATTCCTCTCCTCTCTCTTTACCCAGCTAAGCCCTCTGCTCCCCCTTCTGTTCTCAGCTGTAGTGTCACCTCCAATGTGGTCTTTCCCAGTGTCCCAGTCCATCATTAGTCTCTGTCGCAACACTTAGCACTATCTGAAGTTATCTGTTTATTTACTGGTGTTTATCTCCTCTCTGTCTCCTTTAGGAAAACGTAAGTTCCATGATGGCAGGCAGCCACTGGATCTCCAGTGCTGCCATCAGCCTGGCCCGAGGAATTCATCTGCATGTGTGACTCGGGAAACAACAGCCTCGCTCATTTGGTAGATCAATGCTCAGGAGATTGGGAGTGAGTATTTGGTCTCTGGTGGGTCAAATCTAGCTCCACTCAGGAAGACCCTACAAAACAATTTTGTGCCACCATCTCAGGTTACACACCAGTGCAAAACCTAAGGGGTAAATGACAAAGGTTCAAGGTAACTTTTCAGCACCTTAAGAAAAATAGTCAAGTGCATGTCCCATCGGCATGTGCTAATAAGGGCAGCTTTTCGCATGGAAAATAATACAGGGAAGACTTTTAGCTTGAGTGATACCCAGCTCTGATTTGGTTCATCACCAAGACTTTGTGACAGAGGTCCTGCAATCACACTTAGCTCCTGCTAGTGTGTCTTCTGCCTTTAGATCACACATCATTTCTTAGACTAACCTACAAGCCTCCAGCTTCAACTGGGGCCTTTTCCTTCGGTTCTAGCCCATAGATGGAGAACCGATCTGTAGATTTGTAGAACTGATTTGTTTACAAACCTGAAGTTCTTCATAAAACACCCTCTTGCTTTCTTCAGGCCAATACTCATAGTTCTAATTTTTTTCCTACTAAACAAATATGGAAGAAAACTAGTGGCTCTGCATTCCTGCCTGGATATATTCCCTATATCCGATGATGACACTCTAAGGGGTGTGTACCTACACCTTATTGTGCTGGGGGTGGGGGTGCTGGGAAGTAGGTCTTCAGCCCTGGAGACAGAAAAGAAGAGCCGGTGGTTCAGCCCCCAGTAGATGCTCAGGCCACAGAGAAGACAGATTGCCACCGTGCAAGGGTGAGGTTGGAATGGGACACCCGGGGCAATGGCATGACTCCCACATTAGCTAGTCACTGGAATCACGTAGATGGCTCTTCAGAATATGCTGCTTTCTGGCCCTGCTCCAGATCTTTTAAATTAGAATCTTGGGGATGAAAGAATCGGTTTAAAAATGCTTCCCAGGCCTGACTGGGGAAATACCGTTCTTCAAGACTCAGTCCTCCCTTGCTGTTTTGGCTCCAGGGCTTATATTCCTGTGGTTGTCCCTCCGTGAACAGGTTCTCGGAGAGACGCTCACAGGCAGAAACAAGCTTGGAGATGATGTTCTCATGCACAGGGTCCACAAGCTGCACTGCTGGCCCAGCCCATGACCAACGGTCTCCCCTCCGTGCCCCTTCCCATCATCTTCCCCGCCCACAAGCTGCTTGCGGGACTAGAGCAGGCACTGACCAGCGGAGTCCGGGGATACATTTCACGTCCCCTGCACTGTCTTGGAGCAGCTCGTGGAGTACAAAGGGCAAGAGCTGAAAGTGAGTCATTGGCCTGTCACCGATCGTGCTTGAGAGGCCAGCAGCCAAAGCACAGTTTGATTTTCAAACGATTTGTTTAATGTGTCAGACAGTGTCTGATTATCTTACTTAATTTATGCAGTTATCTTGAGTTTTCTGAATTTATTGGGCTTTAAAATTCCCCCACTGTGCACAGAGCCCCGCAGCAGGCACTGTATTAGGAGACGGTCACTGCCCTCCATCAAAAACAGAGGCAACAGGTTTTGGAGCGTGAAAAAAAATGACCTTTGGAAACATGTTGGTAACACTTATTTAAACATGGTGCCCCTTGAAAGATTTCCTGTGCACATGAATAAATAATGAATCTTGCCAACATCCATGTGTTCTGGTCAGAAGAGCAAGGTCACTGTTCATTGTTTTGTTAACAACATCAATCACTTCTGGCCTCCACCCAAGGACAGAGCCAGCACTGTTATACCACAGTTAGAAAATATACATCCAACACAGTGTTTGTTTTTAACTAGGAAAAACAATTTTCAGCAATTGCAACAACAGTAAACTGGCAAAAAGACACTGCAATTAACTCTCATCATGGTATTTGGGCACACTGGCTCCCTGAGCATGCAATGGTGGGTTTGTTGGTGGGTTTGGTTTCAGATTTTGTTCACTAATAGAGAATAGTGGTTAGCTGCTCTTCCTGGTCATTAAAAATCAAAGGCCAGAATGAATGGGAAGGGACCCCAACAAGGAAAGCTGGGTAAGACATCTAGAAGTGCTTCTTAGATCTTGAAATCTGGGGTCACCAGTCAAGAGAGGCATCGCCCTTCAGGCTGCAGGAGAACATACAGTAACTCATGTGGACTAGAGGTGAGATGAGATCCTACCCAGCCATGCATGCCTTTTCTTTGGGGTCAGTACTCTCTGTGACCAGGAGCTGGCTCTGTCCTTTTACACTGAGGACATCCTGGACAGAGTCGTAGGATAGTGGCAAACGTCAGTGTCCTCGGCAGGTAGGCTCAGCTTCACCTGGCCATGGGCCTCAACTCACCAGGCCCCAGCACAGAGCCGCCAGTGGAGCCAAAGAGAGGAAGAAAAATCCATATGGAGGAGGAAGGGAGAGGATAGTTGCTCTGTGGTTGAAAGGGCAGGTAGTCTCTACCCAGCTTTCTCCTTTGTCACTGTCGCCCCATAGGGCCTGGGACAAGGCTGTGCACACAGAGGGCTACTGAGTGGACTAAGCGTGTGCAGGTCCCAGCATGCGAGCGTGGACTGAATCGATAGCACAAATCCAGCTCAGACCCACAGCAACGGCTGTGTGTGGCTACCCACCATGCAATGTGGCGAGGAAGGGAAGGACCTGGAGAGTGTAAACTCATACCCTGCGATGCTGATGGTGGAGCCCATTGCACTGCTGTAGCTCCCAGAACACATCTCATCCCACTCTCCATGCACAAACCTTGTCATCAGCCCTTCTAGTTCCTCTGTCAGTGCTGAGTTCAGAGGATTTATTTTTGACACTCAAGAGGGGTTAAGATACACTAATAAACTGGTGCCCCTGGTGAGGTAGCCCTACCTGCCCAGACAATTGAGAAAAGGCACTGACAATGATTTCATAGGCATCTACTGTGTTCAAGGGACAATGCTGTGGCCTTTGTGCTCCGGACCTTCTGTATCATGCGAGAGACAGAGGTAACAGTTACAGTGCAGTGAAGTAGTTGCTGTGGAAGCATGGGGGAGGGGCTCTGAACTTTCACGTCTTTGGAAGAGATTCAGGAAAAGTCATGCATGAGTGCTTGCATACACATATGCACGTGGTTGGGTGTTTATGTGTGCACATTTACACAAACACACATATACACACAAACTCATGCTTGGTGGTGTAGGTGTGTCCCAGAACAAATGAAGTATTGGTCCAAGACTGATTGTTCTATCCATCTACCCATCCATCCACCCACCCACCCATTCATCCACCCACCCACTTACCCATCCATCTATCCATCCATCCATCCATCCATCCATCCATCCATCCATCCATCCATCCATCCGTCATTTACTGTGTGCTTACTATGTTACTGGCACTTTTCAGGATTCTTTACAAAACTGATCTTATTTATTCCTCACAAGAACTTTATGAGATAAGAATTATTAGTCTCATATTTTACATTAGAAATTAAGACTCGAGAAAGTTAGTTACTTGACCAGAGTTACACTAGTGCACCAGTAAGTGGCTGAGCTGGGATTTTAATCCAGGCTGAATAATTCCAACCTTATTATTTTTAAATTTTTTTCTGCATTCCCTACACTGTGTTCTTTAGAAAACTGGATTTTCCAGGTACTCACAGATGTTCTACACACACAGTCTCTCTCTCTTTTAGGAAATTTAATATGCTGGTACATATTAGAGGCTCCGAGGAGATCTGTAGTATCTCTGTTTAATCCAACCCTCATAGATTCAATTGATCATGGAAGCTCTATGGTAGCAACCTATCCAGTCCCATGGCAGTCTGAGAAAAGCTGCTTTACTCCCTTACCTGATCTAGGATCACAATCCAGACTTTCTGTCCCCCAGCAAGGCATTTTTTCCTCCAGACAGCAACAATGATTTGACCTTAAGCCAATCAATAATCCTTCCCCTTATATCCCAATGATGTTCTCCTTCCACAGGCCCTTCACCTCTGTTTTTTCCCTGAGCTACAGCATGTTTCCATGAAACACAGAGGGTGAACAGGTCATTAGACCTCACAGAAGTGAGGGGTTTGGTCTGCAAGTTGGTGTTGAGCATCCACTGTAACCCTCTCACCCTGTCTCCTGGCTCTGACTCTTAAACCCACGGCCATGGTTATTCTAGCCCTGTACCACCCACCTCAGACTCTACTGCTGGGCTTTCAGAACAATGGCCTTGCTTTCTACACTTGGTCTGTGAATCCCCAGCTTTGGCATTAAGAAGAATATCTATCTGTACTTATTTCTCTCTTTTCTCTTTCCATCCTTCTCATAGTTCTCTTCCTGAAAAAAAGAGACAGACTAATAGGAACAACCCAGACATGAGTTGCCCTGTGCCCAGAAGGGATTTTACTCAGCGTCCCAGAAAGAGACTGGCCCTGCCTCTCCCCACCTGGAGCCAGGAGCCAAGAGCCAAGGGAGACACGGTGGTGTGTCTGCCTGGGGGAACCCGCTCCACAATGCAGCCTGCTCTACATCCCTGTCCTCCCCGCCCCATGCCCAGGGAGTCAACACACATCGTCTCCTTGCACTCCAGGCCCTGACTCATTGCATTGTTGGGAAGTGACTGCCAGGGAATCTGCAGCCTCAGCTGCTCCAACCAGGCTCCTTGCTCTGTACCACAGGGTACAGCCACCTCCCTATGTCGCTGGCTAGGGAATTTATTTTTTCCAATGAGCTCAAGTCATCCCAAATGCTTAACCCCCAGGAGTGCCTTGAGTTGGCTCCCAGAACATGCACGGGGCATCCCTTTATTTAGTGAACAAAATGCATAACTGAACAGTAGAATGTGCCCTCTCCTTGGTCTCACCACCATTTATCCATCTCCAGGCCCTAGGCAAAGGGTAACCAGGGCTCTTGGGGATCCCACACAAGCCAGGTCAAAATTTATGGGTAATGCATTACATTTGATCATTTCTGTTACAGAAATAGAATAGTGAAGATTGAGGCTGAGAAGGGGAAGGGAAATCTACCTCCCTGAAAAGGATAGGCAACCTGGAAGAAAGCTACCAAGACAACAAATGCCTGATAGAAAGAAAGAGACTTTCCTCCCTTCCTCTCTTCCAGTCCCTTCTTTCCATCCTCATTCACCATGTAGCCAATAAATACTGATGAGAGCGAAGTAACAAAGACGAGAGGAAGGAAAGAAAGCCTCAGATTTTCCTGTCTGGGGCATCCTTGCTGTCCTCTTCTCTCACTCCTCTTGAGTCTAAAAAGGGAAGCATCGGGCAATTGCACCCCAGGGCTCTCCTAGAGTGAAGTGCTCACCGTCTCCACTGGTTTGTGGAAAGAACTCTGGAACTCTTGAAATTAGGTTCTAGCCCCAGCTTTGCAATTAATTTGCTATGTGACCTGTCATGAGCCAGAAGGAAAAAATTTGTTTAAATTCCTCACTACCAAAGTTTACCTTGAAAAAGTAAAATGATTTTCAGAACTATGCTCATTACTACATCCATCTCTTTTCTTTCCTCAAAGTTTCCAGCTCCCCACGAAGCTGGCCACAGATATGTTTTCAAATGGAGACTCTCTGGTGAATTGTATAGTAAAGAATTAACCTTAACCAAAGAGAGGTCTGGCTACTGGGAGATGGTTTTGTTTGCCTGGGGTATTTGGCCACCAGACAATCTAACAATGTGATTTGTGATGGGGGTCTTCGAGCCACATCGTGGCAGTTCTAATCCCAGATGGACTGGAGACTAAAGGTCAGCCATGCGGGATTAAGCCCCAATAGAAACACTAGATACCAAAGCTCAGGGGAGTTCCCCTGGTTGGCAATACTTTGTGAGTATTGTCACACATTGATGCTGAGAAAGTGACACTGTTCGGACTCCATGGGGAGAGGACACTGAAGTTCTGTGTTTGGTACTTTCTTAGACTTCACCCTATGTACCTCTTCCTTTGGCTGATTTCAACCTGTATCCTTTCTCTGTAATAAACTGTACAGTGAGTACCACAGCTCTCAGTGAGTTCTCTGAGTCTTTCTAGTAAGTTACCAAACCTAAGAGTGGTCTTGGGGACCCCGGACTTGCAATTGGTATCAGAAGAGAGGGTGGTCATGTGAAGACCCATCCTCCTAACTTCACAGTTAGCTAACTCTTTATAGCTAGTCTAACTTTCATGGTGGATAATGTTGATTAATAGATTACTAAATGGTACTTCCATTGGTGGAGCCATTCCTCATCCAGTAGTCTGTTAAACTAACCTAATGAGGACTCTCAGTTCATGAAAAGATTATACAGATGTACTTAAATCTAGTGGTCAGCTTTCAGAGTTGTGTAAATGCAAGCACAGATTGCCACGGTGCCAGGGTGACAATTTTTGGAAGTATTGATAATCCTTAATGGAGACAGCAGCTAGGAAATAGACCACCTTCCTCCAAGCACACTCAGAACTTGGTTCATGCTGTCAACATACACTCGTCGCTTTCTGCTCTGTTTGTGTTTTGGTATATATGAGACTATGAATTCCCTGAGAGCAGCAATCATATCTTATACATCTTCTGTTTTCTGGAGATCAAGGCAAAAAGTAATGCACTAAGTGTTTGATGAATGGAACTGGATTTGCTGATCCTTTGAAGATTGTAAGCCGTTGAATCCATGGATATGTGGTTATTACAGTCCCATAAACAAGTTCTCTTTAAACTGTGAGGCCACATAAAATTTTATAAGTCTCCTGCTCCTCCCTAAGAAGATATTCAAAAGAGAAAAACCAACACAGAGGCAGCAGAGCACAGCGCCAATAGCGCACATGTGGGATATGGGAGGCCCAGGTTCTAGTGATACCCTCGTATTCCTTGGTGGCTACATGACCACAGACAGGTCACTTGACCTAAGACGAGGTCTTCTCATCTGTAAAAGAGCAAGAAATACTCTGCCCTTTGGCCTCCTACAGACAAGCGAGGAAGCAATAATTGTAAAGCTCACACTATTACAAGTTCAGGTTCCACAGACATTTCCTAAGCATCTACTACCTGTGAGATAGTCTACAAGGCACTTCCTGCCATTGTTTCATTCCACTAAGTCCTCATATTCTGGTGCTGGGGATAATAATGGGGAGTGAGTTCTGACTGGGAGTACAGATGACACAAGATTGGCATGAGTGGATAATTACTGAATTTGGGCAAGGGGACATAAAGGTTCACTCTACTGTTTTCTCTACGTTTGTGCATGTTTGGAATGTTCTACTAAAACATGTATTTTAAACAATCATCCTGGCTTAATGTGTGGTGGGTCTTACTAGTCCCACTTTACCCATGGGGAACCAAGGCACGGAGCTAAGGAACCATGTGGGTCCCACAGGATGCTAGAAGTAGAGTTGTGTCTAGGAACTGGGTTCCTATGTCCATGCAGTTTCCCACACCCCCAGTTGCCCATGTCTGGGGAAGTAACTGTCCTGCGTGGCTGGTACCTGCTCACTCAGAAACTCACTGGCCCTCACAAAGATGCTCTTTGAAGGTATAGGTTTGCTTGCAGGGGAGGTGGATCACTGGAAAAAAGTGAAAAGAAAAGGGAAAATAGCTTTCCACCTTCCTTTCCTGTGCCATGGACCCCTTCCATACTCCATTTGAGAAATTCAAGGAATATGGAGACTCCTCAAAGTCACAATCACCATCTGCAAACATCTGTTATCTGTTGTCCCCAAGGGCACTGGGTAGGCCTTGCTGGAGGCTCCAAGAATATATCACACACAGTCCTGCCCTGCAGTAACTTCCTCAGATCTGCCCATAATGATATTTCAAAGGGTATCAGCAAACCGTACAAAGAGGAAAACATCATCACAACAGTGTTCACCCTCAAAAGAATTTGCTCTAAATGAAGAGAAAGAACTCTGCTTATCTCTTCTGCAAAGGAAGGGAGTGTGTGTGTGTGTGTGTGTGTGTGTGTGTGTGTGTAGAGGAGGCACACAGAGCTGAGCAAAGACAAACACACGTCTCAAAGCCGCCCGAGGCACAAGCCCATCTGCAGCTCCGGGGCTGGCTGCAGTTTGCTTTTGTTTGGATGTTCAACCCTGGGATGTACACAGTTTCCCCCAAATAACCCCTTGAAGGGAAAAATAACAGAGTGCAAGTGACACCAACAATACTCAAAGGCATGGAGACATAGTGAACCATTTTCTTTACTATGATCCTATTTTGCCAAAGCCCATATCCTAGAAATCTCTCCCATTCCATTAAAAGAAAGTCACCAAATGGGTTGCATTTTCTTATCCCATGTTTTAATTTTTTCTCAAGTTCTTGCAGCAACACACTGGCTGGCCAAACCAATATACCAGGGAGGTTGGAAAGCATTGCCTGGTCACCTCTCCAACCTCAGAAACTCCCACAGGTACCTGTCATGTGACATGCTGCCTCCACAGACATCACTGTGTGTGGCAGTCCCCGAAAGTCTCATCCTGGCTGGAGGCTGGAAGGGCGAGCCCCTACAGGTTTCCTCCACAATTCTACCTTACGTTCTATCATGCTCTCTAGGTCAATTAACTCTTCAAGCCATGTCTGGATTCCACAGCATCTCCGGGTTTTTCACGTAACCAAGGAGCAATGAACAGAGCAAAAGCCAAACCCATGCCCACCACCACCCCCACACCCTCCAATCCAAGGATCTGTAAAAATATATCAACTTGAAGTCACCAGAAAAAAAAGTCAAACCCGAGCTCTGTAATTGTGGTCCGTTTACAAGGCATGATCTGTCATCAGTGCATCCTCTGCGAGGCTGTTCATGCCTCAGGTGGGGACTGTGAATGACAACAGAAGCTTTGTCACTCTTCTGTCCAAGCCTTTCTGAACACTCTTGATTTGAAAAGCTGAGTCCTTGGGTTGGAGAATCAAGTTCTTTGAATAAGTGCTGCCTTAGGCTCATCTCCTTTCAGGTTAAGTGTGGGGCTAGTGTGGAGGGGCCCCGAGTGGCAGCTACCTAGTAGTATAAAGGAGTCAGCTGTGTGTGTGTGTGTGTGTGTGTGTGTGTGTGTGTGTGTGTGAACTTGTAGGGATAAAGAAGTAAAGCAGCAGAGACCCAATGCATCGAAAATTTCTGTACTGAAAAATAACATCCACCTTGGGCAAGAGTCTGGAAATCAACAAATTAAAAGGCAGTGTGGGAGCAATCATGATCAGACAGGGCCGACATTAGTTTCCTAAGACAGGTAATGCTGAGGTACTTCCAATTTTTTGGAAATTCTACACAATATTATATTATATCATATACTTCAGGAACGCTTTTATTTTAATAATTGTTAAATAGGTAATGTATTCCCATGGTTCAAAACCCCGGCATATGCACGGTGAGGGGTCTTCCTCCCATCATGTCCCCACCTGCCCAGTTGTCACTCCTACCTCTCCATTCCTCAGAGAAAACCACTACTATTAATTTATTGACTAAGCTTATAGGATGCTTTATGAATATAGAAGTACAAATGTGTGTGAGCATTTATTCACATTGTCTCTCCTTTTTTACACAAAAGAAGGTATGTTACACAGCCTTTTCTGTTCTTTCAGAGAGGTTTTGAGGAGGGCTATGCTATCTTTGTGGACAGGTATCTTTGTTGAGGCAGGGAGAGAAATGCGAACTGGATCACACTATGCGGTAGTGGGTACATGGCACAAGACTGGAAATGGAATTGAGTTCTGCTGACTTTCCGTCCTGGGTCCTTCCCATTGCATTGGCCTGTCCCCTGCATCAGCTATTTGCCTATGCAAGGGAGTACTTCTAAAGTACTGGCAGGCATATTGGAATCAATTCGTCCTCTTAAGTAGTTTAAAATCTCCCCTGGCAATCTTGCACCGACCACTCATTTGCTTAGTAAATCTTTTTCTCATAGATCATGCAAAGATAAACTTTGAGCCCTTTGCTCTTTAAATGACTAAATGATCTAACTATGTGAAAGCCCCAGCCCAGACCTGGCCATCGTCGCCACTTCATAAAATAAATATTAGTTGAGTCTGAATGATCAAGAAATTCTGATTTAATGGAACGTGGATTAAAGAGATGAATCATAGAGGAACAGAATTGGCCCTTTCAGAGCCAGCCCAGCGATGGTTTACTTTGGTAGCACAAGTGTTTCATAAGCCAGTGGTCACTTCCTACTCTCCCACCAGAGAAGCAGAAATAACAGTTTCCTTTGGATTCAATACTCATTTGGGGGATGACACAGATTACAACTGTTACCTGGAAGGTCAGGTGGATCAAGTGGGAGTGAAGTGACAGAGCAAGGTTTGGGGACAGAATGAGAGATCCTCTCCCAGGGCCACCTGCACTGGCCACTCTGGTGCGGCAGGAACAACCATCGCGGCCCTTCACTCCGGAGGCGCCCTCCCCAACCAGAGCAACTCTGGTCTGTGATCACATGGGTTTCAGGAAGTCATATTTCTTTAGTGCTCGCTTCAGTCACATGCAAAAGACGGTGACCCCTCCCCCCCCCCCCGGAGACAAACAAATTACAGCAATTCCAAAAGGGAATGGGAAATCCCTGGCAACTAGCTGTTGTTTTAGATGTAGCTTACTACCACTCACCATGGCAGACAGTCGTAGCTAATGGGCAAAGAAAGGAAAGGAGAGGAGAGAAAAATGGCCGTGGGCTGGTAACTTCCTGAATTAATCTGCAAGGTAGACATCTGCAGATGCAAGGTGTACATCTTTTCCTAATCTTTCCTTAGAGAGCCAACACAGTCATTACCTCCACATAATCACGCACCACCCCCCGCCCCCCAACACAACCCTGGGCCATCTCTCCCCGCTGGCCAGAACGGAAGGTACTTCACAGCTTCAGTAAGCAGCACTGTCTCGAATACAGAAGATGGCTGCAGGCTGCTCCCTCCAGGGTCCCAGCCTTCTGTTGGCTGTGGTGGCCACCTCTCCCTAGAAGAAGGGCTCCCTGGGAAAAGTGCAGCGCTCTGCTGAGACACGGCACCTCCTCTGTTGCCAGCTGCCAGCCACCTCTACCACACCTGATGCAGGCCACCTGGAGTGCAGTGGATACCCATGCTGGGTTTGAACCCTGGCTCTCCCATTTGATCCTGGGGCATTATTTCAGTTCTCTACGCCTCACTTTCCTTCTCTGTAAACCTCCGCCTCCTGGGGGAGTTATAAGGAATAAATGAAATTGTCCTTGTGAAATGTTTAGCAAAGTATCTGGTAGGTCGTTGGTACTAGATAAATATTACTTATTTTATCATCACTATATGGCTCTTAGGAAACTATAACCTCAGTTCATAAATTTGTAATTCACTCCCTGCCACTACCAACCCCTGTCTACTGCATCAGGCTGGAATTCTGCTCACTGGCTTTTAAATTCTTTCCCCCCAGGTTTTCTCCCACATTGTATTCCCACCCTTATTTCCTCCTGTTCTCCATGAGCCATCTTCTGCTCCCAGATACTGGGGGAGTGTCTGTCTACCAGCTCATGTTCTTTAATAGCAATAATCACATCATCACAACAACAATAATAGCGACAATCTACAGGCGACATTCACAAGTGCTGGGCACTGTGAAGGACCTTATATACGCCTTCTCACTCCATCTTCATCAACCTATCTACTTGCTCTTGACAACCCTGTGAGACAGGTCAGTACTCCAGCTTTAAAGCTGAGGGATGGAAGGTTGAGTTGCCCAAGGTCACTCTGCAACCTTACTAGAATGTAAGATCCATGAGAACAGGGGGGTTGCCTGTTGTATCAATTCTTATATTCCCCAAACCTAGAATAGTCCCTGGCTCTCAATAAATATTAGTTGACTAAGTAGATGAGAGAGTGGATGGATGGATGGATGGATGGATGGATGGATGGATGGATGGATGGATGGAATTCAGAAACTGGAATCTGAGCCTAGGTCAATATGACTCCACAGCCAGACGTGACACTCTTCCTGCTACTATGTATATATAAATCCTATTTATCTTTGCAAGACCAGCTCCTTCAAAATTTTCTGCCACCTGCAGCTCATTGTTACCCATCTTTTTCATGTGCTTCCATCACATGCGAAGTCTCCACCATACATGTAGCACTTACTAAACTCTCTCAGGTCAGAAACTACTTCTTAGTCACTAAACTTCTTAGTCTCAGCCTTGGCTTAAATCAGGCACTTAAGAAACACTTCCTAGTTTCCTGACTTCCTTCAGGGGAAGGGATGACAGTCATCCCCTCCTCTAAGCCCCCATATCACCAAACTCTAGCCTTTCTTATGAGACAGAGGTAGTGAACTGAGCCTTACTCTTGACGTTTATTTAAGGAGGAGCCACACTTGTCCTTGGCCGCCTGACCAAACGTCTCACCATCTGTCAAGTCAGTTCTTAGACCTGCTCTAATGCCGGGCTGTAGCAATAATTCTGTCTTGGGAGTCGGGAGACGTGGTCCCAAGCCCCAACTGTGCTGTTACTTGTTGTAAGAGTATCTCCATTCTGGGACCCAGTTTTCCTGTCTGTAAAATAAAGGGTTCCATGAGCTCTACATTCTCTGCTGCCTTGGCCATCTGTGCAATCCATGTGCTCGCCCCATGCTCAGGATCATGGAGAGCAGGACATATCTACTTCCAACTGAACAGCCCTTCTAAGGCTGGGAGGTCGCCCTCTGTGCTATCTCTCCTTGTTCTATAGCTCGCACTGTGATTTCTCCCCAGACTCTCGCTGACAGAGGGCGCCTGGACCACATCATTTCTTCCACGTCTATGCCCTATTCTTCTGCCCTTCCTCATTAGGACCTCGCTCTTCACCAGGGACCAGACATGTTTCTCATCAGTGATCAGCTTGGGGGCAAGAGGAGCCCAGAGGAAAGTGGGACTCTGAGCAAGACTTACCAATGACCTCTCCTGAAGAAGAAGGAGCTCTATGCGCACCTGGAAACCATAGTAAGAAATACACGGTGCAAAGGCGTCAGCCATAGAAAGAGCTCACGAATGTGTAAAGAGAAAAGAAAAGAACGCTCAGTCAGGGCTTGACCAAGTGGGAAGCATGCTGGGGAACTGTGTTGTATAGATGGGATGAACAACAAAAGGCTGCCACGCTGTGTGGTTTTAGAAGCCCCCTGCCAACAGGAAGCAAGGGGGAGTATGGCTCCCTGTTCACAATAATTATTGCGTGAAAAAAAATTAAGGTCTAAAATGTATGGTACATTCCATTTCATTTACACAACAGACACACAAAGGCACACAAAGAATAAAAGAAAATATACCAAAATGTTAACCATGATCACGTTAGGAATGATTGTCCTTTGCTTTAAAAATAATTATCTGTAGTTTTGAATTTTTCTGCCGTGAACAAGGATTGTTTTATAAAGAGAAAAGAATATAGTAAGTTATTTTTAAATGCTTCTTGTCCTAAGATTGTGAAAGTAAAAATGCTAAAAATAAAAGTTTAATCCTTTTAAAAATGTACTTCAAAGTGACAGCAAGTTGCAAAGAAGAAAACACACGAGCACAGGCAGTAGAGAAGAGACAGGGTCTCTCAGGAAGAGGAGGCTTCAGGAGATGTCTGGGGAAGTGGAGTGATGCTAGAAAGGCCCCTGGCACCCCCTAGAAGAGAGAATAAGACACGGAAGACAAATCCCTGTGCATCTGGAAGTCAGACCTACGGGAGACAACCAGGAAACGCAAACCAACATGCCCTCAAGGTCAAGCCACGCACTGCTTCAGAATATAAGCAAAGAAAATGTTATTCTACCCCGTAAAGTCTGGAGATTCAAGAAGACATTATCCTTTTATAATTTACTTACCCTTTTATTATTTACTACTTAGGATTCTGTTAGTCCTCATGTGGACCTGGTGTCGTCCTCTGAGGAAGAAGAAAGCTCAGAGCGTCCATTATCCTTCTCTCCCCCTTCAGCAATAGCCAACTTTGCAGAAAGGGGAACAATAGACGTTCCAGTTCTGTGGAGGCCCAGGGTTAAGTTCCCCCAGGTGGGTCACTGGGGAACTTCTCCACACTGTTCCCACCTCTGAAATGCAGAGGTCATAAGCTCTCTTCATCCCACCCAGCTTCATCCCCTGCCAGGCCACCCACCGCGCCATCCATATGAGCCGACCCATGGTCCTCCTAGCATTGAGAGCAGGGGAAGGCTCAGCTACCCTAACTAAAAATAATGACCACCAATGAGGATTTACACCTTTCCAAGGTACTTCGTTCCTGGGAAAGAGAGAAGGACTGTGTGTCCCATCTTTTCTTTGATAGAAAATAGCGTCCTCTTTGCTGGAGCGTCCCTTTCCAGGATGGCAGCAATACCCCTAGGTGGCCTCTGCTTTTCCCATAGCCACCCCTTGGAATGGGAGGAGGGTGTGAGCAGTATAGAAAGTAGAAAGGCATTTCAGAATGAATGAAAGGTGCCGAAAACAAATCAGCACAGTTTGCATAAGATACGTAGGAGGGAAGGTCAGAAAGAGGTAGGGAAGAAAACTCACCACAGGGAAAGACTGGGACTGTGGATACATGACTTCCCTCCCCAAAGCCATCAAACCCCAGGGGCCCTGATGGGACTTGGCTACTTGCTGAGAAGCTCCACTTTCCAATCTCAGTTTAGAGGTAGTGGTCCCTGGATAACTGAAGCTGGCAGATTCTGACATGTGTTTCCTAGGGTTGGCCTTGAAGATGTCCTGATGCTAATTGAGAAAGACTCTCAATGGAACACTAGATGCATAACTTGATCCCTGTACTTCACCTTCCACCAGATGTGACAGGATCATTTATGTTAGGAATTCTGAAGGGCTGTCCAACCAGAGCCCTGGACTGGTGCCTGGAAGTTGGTTCCAAGACCACCCATGCTTGAGCCAAAATCCTCAGGGCACCAACTGGGTGGTGAGGGTATATCTGGGCTCTGGGTTAGGAAGCCAAATCGTCAGTCCCCTCTCTGCCAAAGGAAAGACTGACATGTCTGTGACCACAGCCTCCGTGTAAAGGAAAAAAAAAAAAACAACACATCAGGCAAACACTGGGGACTGAGGTTAAAACTTTCCAAGGGATTTGCTGGAAAACACTGCTGAGGTGGGCTGAACACCATCTCCTATGTAAGATCTTCAGCACGACATGGAGACAAATGGACTTGTCGTTGGCCGAGTAAAAATACCCGAAGAGTATTGATTGATGGGGGAAATCACAAAGGAAGGTCCTTGATACTGCACCACAGCCCTTTGCTTTTTTTTTTTTGTCAATAATTTTTATGAATGCTTTGGATAGAGACAGAGACAGCAAGCTTAAAATGTGCAAATATCGCCAAGCTGGACAAAGCAGATGACACACTGGTTGGCAGTAGGAGTGTTTGTGAATATCTCAGTGGCCGAGCGAGACTGGCTGAAATTAACAAGTTGAACTGGACAATTGTGAGGACCTACATTTAGGCTCAGAAAAGCATGTAGGTGAGTACAGCCCACGCCAATGACAGCTCATGTGAACAAGATTGGGGGCGGGGGGTTCATTGAATCTGAGCTCAGCATAAGCCGAAAGTGTAATGTGGCCTCTAAAACGTAGATTATATTGACAGGTGTGTAATATTTGGAACTAATCAAATAAGTCTAACTGTATCCACTTTTAGAGTTTTTCTCTGGCACTCTTATTAAAAGGGACATTCACAAATAGGAGAGGGTGACCAGAATAGAAAGGGATCTGGAAACGTTGTTTAGTAAGAAATGGCTGAAGTAAATGGAGGTGCTGTGCTCAGAATGGAAGACAGTCCAGGAAGGCAGGACAACTGCCTTCAGGCAGCTGAAGAACTGCTTTGTGAAGACAGCTCTGCCTCTGTTGTGTAGACTCAGAGAACTGGGCTAGGATCCACCGGTGGGAGTCGTGGGGTTCCTGATCAAAAGCGGGGACAGGCGGCCTTACAACACAGTCAATTCCCCATTTCTAGAATTCAAGCAGAGGCTAAATGAGCACTTGTCAGAGATATGGCAGAAACCTTACTGGAACCCTTAGGTTGCCCATTCAGACTCTGGGGCTCTATCAATTCAGGCCCATGCAATGACAAAAGGAAAGATCCCAGAAAATGATGAGAAGCAGATAGGGGGGTCTGATGACTAACCACCTGCTGGAATTCTGGTCATGTGGACTAATGGGACGTGACTCACAGGTGGTGTCCAGGTAAAGGAGGGAGACGGGTAATCTTTTATAAGCACTAGTCTCTGGATGATGGACAGGCTCTGCAGGGAAGAGTGCGAAAGCTTTCTGCTGCAGGCTCAAGCTGACACACACCCAGAATAGAGGAGACGTGCATTACTTGTGCAAGGCCCTGATAGCCCTGGCACCAGCCACACAGCCTGCACAAAGGGCTTTGCACCGGGGCACTACCTTGTGTTCCGTGCCCAAAGGTGATCCCTAAACAGGAATGAGGCCTCAGGTAAACCCAGAACAATCGGCAGCATCCCCATCAATAGACCTGGGATGGAGTCAGCTTGGCAGCCATGTGACTCCTCAGAAGTCCCTTCCCCTGTCTACCCTCTGTGTTCTCTTCTGGAAAGGGATGGGGGAGGGAGGTGCTGGAGATGAGTGCGGCTGGTCCCTTCTACCACTCACATTTGCTATGAGTTTTATGGATTTTGTGGCTTTTGTTTCAGTGACATCAAGGTCACAGGAAAGAAGAATCAGGGTGAGGCAGAGTGCCTGAGGTGTAATCAATTTCCCACAGCATGAGGCCAGAGCTGGGTGTCCCTGGGGAAAAGCTCCTGGAGGACAGCTCTTGGAGCTGAGGTTAGACATAGAGGAGACTCCATGACTGAAAAGTCCTGACCCCGTTCGTTTTCCCACTCACATCCCTGGGAATAATGTTAAAAGTGCAAATCCCACTACAAGCTAATGAACAAATTCCCTGCTGCTCTTCGGGTCACTTCCATACGGGAGGAAATTTACTCTCCTCTTCTAACCTTTTCCTTCCTTACTCAGCTGCATATCTCCTTCTTACTCCCTGGAGCCCATCACTACTTATAAGCCCCTGTGGCTATTTTTTGAGTCGATGAGCTATTTATTAAGCTCTTAAGGACAGAAGAGTCCTTGACAGCCCTCCTTTCCTCTCATTTCCCTGCTCAACTCACAAACCTACACTTCCTTTGATTAAACCCCAGGAAAGCAGGAGGTCGGCCTTGGAAAGTTTCCTTCATGGGTCCAGAGGATAAGACTGATCTGTGCTGGAAAACGAGCAGTGAGAAGCATAAGTGGAGGGAAATGGAAGGAGAGGCCCATTGCTTTACTTAGTAGATTATTTTAAAAATGATATCAGTCCCTTGTCTTTCACACAGTTTCCTTTTTTCCAAGGAAGAAGAGAGGAAACAGAGGCATAGAGATAAGTTTGGATCCATGGTTTTTTAATTCTTTATTCTAAGATCCGTGCCTCCCTCTTTCTAGGCTTCCTGTCCCACTGTTTTGGATTCTTAAAATTTTCCCAATGCAAAACCGAAAAGTAGGCTGGGAATTTTGGTCTTTTGACAATTTAAGAGATAAATGAGTATTTCTACTAGCAAAGTATTTAGGCTCTTTTGAGTTATAAGATGTATTCTCTCTCTCTCTCTCTCTCTCTCTCTCTCTCTCTCTCTCTCGCTAGGCAAAAGGGAGGGATGTGGAAAGTCAGTGATGACCATGGCTGGAGTCCTGGGACATGGTGGGTCCGGAGTGAAGAGAACTGTGTTCACAGCACTCATGTCCACAGGCTGGAGGCCAGGCTAAGAGCTCCTGCAGCTCGTGCTATTCAGTTCCAATGGCCATGGGAACTTTCTCAGGTTTCCCATCTCAGGTCATGCCCTGCAGGCCAGGAAAGAGTGGCAGGCACTGGAAGAGCCCTGCGTTTGTAAAGGCAGTTAGGCACAGGAGCAGGCGACAGAGAAGGACTAGCCATCTCTTTCCTTGTGCATTAAGGATTTATTGAATTGTTGCTGTGTGTCTACTGCCATGCCAGGTACGGTAGGAGATAAAATGACAAACTAGTTTTTTCCCCCTTCAAGGAACTAACCATCTGGTTTATATCATCTTTGGGTACCCGAGATACTCATCTGAGTGGACCTGAAGTTTAGTCTTACTTGGAGGCAGATAGAGGGATAAGAAGAGACTGAGTTTTTCTTTTCCACACTGAGATGTCTCTGCTTACCAGGAGAAAGCAAAATGGTGGCCTACAGGACCCTGGGAACGCGGGAGCTTTGATCATATCACCAGTATCCCCTCAGGCTGTCTCCTCTCTGCTCAGCTCTTGGCCCGATCTCCACCCTGTGTACTCTAAAGCATATTGCCATCCTGGCTGTGACACATACTCTCTCCAGCTCTATGCCCTGTTGTCATCGTGAGCCTTCTCATGTCCTTCTCTCTTCTTAACCCCACAATTAAAGATGGAAAACACAGCTCAGGCAAAATCCTAAATTATCTTATTTTGAGAAAAAAACAAACTCAAGAAACAGAGGAAAAATTCAGATGTCTCCATCCCGTTCTCAAAACCATAGACAAACTGGCAGAGATATGTAAGAGATTCGAAAATATCAAGGGAATGCAATGTATACCCTTTCCACAAGGGACTTTAATCTATTGAGGAGACAAGGCTCAGATCATGAGGACTTTCAAAACAAACAGATAACGACAGATTTAAATAGGCAGATCAGACATTGGAGGGAGGCCTAGAGTCATCTCTGGGTTGGCCATATGCAGTGGATTTTTCTGCACAACCTCAATTTTAACATGCAGTCTCATCATTAACTCACATATCTGATTCTCAGTTTCGAAAACAGAGTCACCATAGTTGTATGCCAGAGTCAAACAGATGATACATGCAAGAGAATTTCAGAGGAGGGAGGAGAAAGAGCTCAGCGCGGACAGGGGAGGTCGGAGAGGGGCTTCACGGAGGCCATGACGTGGCCATGGCAGGCGGTCCTCATCCTCCAGGTAAGCACACCAGCTGTCCAGTTCTTCAGGGCTTGGCCTGCCAGCTGCCCTGCCTCTACTCCTACTTTCATCTCTCTTGCATCTGCTCCATGTGAGTCATCCCTCTGCCCCTTATGGCACAGTGTCCTGACATCTATAATTCACTGTGGCAGATGTGTGCAGGGACAGGAGGGAGTGGAGAGAGAGACTGTTGTCACACTCAAAGCTTAGGCAGGCCCAGCATTTGCCCTTGGGCCCTCCAGGCCAGGTGTCCCTCCCATACTCCCATCAGGCCCTGAGGCTCCTAGGCTTACTATGGCACCAAGATCTGGTAGAAGAGGCCCCACCAGAAATGCCAGCTGCTCTGGGCTTTTCAGCACCTGGGTCACTGCTAACAGTTGGACCACTGTTCCTCTGAGGGATCAGAGCGCCAATTCACATATACTCCTTGAGTTCCTGCCATGGGCTAGACACAGACAGTAAAATAATGAACCAGAGAAGGTCTTTGCCATTGAGGAGTTGCAATCGGTGAAGAAACAGCTGAGTAGCAAGAAATTAGTGTAAGAGCCTGGGCGCTGTGCAGGGAGCTGGCCCTGTCGGGGGCACAGGACGGCTGGCGGTTTGGGTTGGAAGTGAGCCGACTTCCCAATGGGGAATATCACTCCTCCAAGAGCACAACTTCCTCCCAACAACTCTAGTTGCCTCTGAGCTCGACTTCAGCCTTACTAAAAAACATCACTTCTTCTAAGAAACCCATCTCTACTAACCATATTCCATTCTAAACCTCTACGTCCCTTTGAAGATGTAGGACATGGCACGCCACTCCCATTTGCAGATATTTTGGGTGCCCCTGTCCCATGTGATTATAGTGACTCCCGTTTCAACCTTACTCACTTGCAAATAAGGTCTACATTATTTATCATTTTCATCTTCCCTTGGAGGTCCTAGAGGGGCTGGTGCTGAAACCAGGTTTCGAAGCATAGGTTTTGAAGTCATGGGCCCTCAGTGCAAAATCTGGTTTCACTACTTATTAGCCGAGGAAATGTAGGCACATTACCTATTTTGGTGAGTCCTCACTGTCCTCTCTATATGATGTATATAATTAATATACCCCAGAGATGACATAAGGAGGAGTAAATGGCATAAGGTAGGGAAAATGTCAAATTCTGCATCAGGCTCTGAGAGGTTCTCAAGAAGTCAGGGTTCTTTTGGTGCTAGGTCTGCACACAGCAGGGACTCAGTGTGACGTGCAGACTTCCTGTGCCCACCTTGGCCTGGTTATGAGGCAGAAGCCCTCTCCACTCCTGGGTTGGCCAACAGTACAAGAGGCAAAGAAGGCCCCAAGTATCTGCTAAGCCACCCTGGAAAAGGGTCTGGCCTCACAGCAGTCAGGCACAGGGGGCTGTCTGTGAACTTGACTATTTAGCAGAGGACTGAGAAAGAACAGTGAGAAAGCTAGGGGCTTCCAGTGTACCAATGAGACTCTCGGTATGTCCGCAAGAGTCTCTGTGAACATGGGAAAAGATGGGAGGAACCAGGTCCAGTGGCAGCTCACCCCTTCCAGTCAGGTCAAGTTCTTTCATTCGCCACAAACCCCTCCTTCACCACTCTGCCTCCAGCTATCCAGAACAGAGAAAAGAGGGCTCAAGGGAGAGCCAAGGCCTGGACAGGACAAGTGCTTATGGCAGCCTTCTCATTCTAGTGTGGTTTCTGGAAATAGCTGCTCTGCCCACAGAGGAGCTGGCCATTTCCCAGATCCTTCAGCTGGAGCAGCACCCCCCTCAAGTGGCAGAAGACATCATTCTGAGACTGGCTTCTTCCCATCTAGAAAAGGGACAGCTTTGGTATCAGGCAGAGAGACAGGCTAGCTTCCCAGACAAGGTGGGACAACCTCTAACAGCAAGCAGGTGGGCAGACCTGCAGGATCAGGTCCTAGGGCAGCTCTCTGGAATGGCAGAGCCCCACTTCCCCTCCCCTTGCCTCCACTGCCTGCCCATTGCACCCCGAAGAAATGAAAACCATACTTGTGCTCTCAGGCCATCAGCCATATCTGCTGATCCCTACAGAACTACTACCTACATTGTCTGCATTAAAAATCATCTTTCTTAAACACTAATCTTGTGGTGCTAAATAGCTACCATGAACAAGAATTTCCAGAGTTCCCCTTATAGTCTTCAATATATAAAATTCCTGTATTCCTTCTTCCCAAATATGTACTAAGCACTTACAGCGTGCTGGATTAATGGAGGACACAAAGACAAATTAGACATGGTTCCCCCCATCAAGGAGTATATGATCTAGAAGAGGAAAAAGACTTAGACCATTGAACAGTGCCACAAAGGTGGTCAATTATTACTGGTAATAAAATAGCAGTATGTTAAAGTCCTATGGAAGCACAAAGGGGGAGCAATTAATTCTGTTGAAGGCCTAGGGGCATTATAAGGGAAGGCTGGGGACCTTCACACTGAGCATTACCCATCCCTCTCTTGGGTCATGTGGGAAGCTAGAGTGTGGCATCTAAACCTGGCAGCAAGCAGCCCACCCAAGGACATCAGCTGCTCTAAATTCCAGCAGGCTGGGGCACTGTCACCAGTGGGAACACTGTTTTCTTGAGGGTTTGCAATGCCAGTTCAATAAACAGCCTTCAGCCCCTGACTTGTGCAGACTCTGGAAATACAATGACCCCACTCGACTACCTTGGTCCCATTTGCATCACCGAGTCCCATTTAGCGTTTCTGGAAATCCGGGTGTCTTGCAAAGATACTCTTGACAGCAAAGGTGAAAGATCCAAATTCAAGTAGAAGAGGCTCAAGGAATGTGTGGGTGTGCATGCACTCACCCTAAGATGGATGGAGGGAAAGTGAAGATAAGAGAGGGAGGCCACCTCACAAAGGCTGAAAAACATTTTAACCAACTGAGTTAAGCTGGGTTAGAAATGATTCAACCAGGCCCTGTCTGCACCTATTAGAATTAGGCACAATTTGTGATACACCCGGTTTAATTATTTGCCCTTTCCATTAAACCTTCAGTTCAAAGGACCTGTCCTATTCATCACCTAATCCCGTGCCTGGCTGAGAATAGTTGCTAAGTAAATAGGAATCAATGACCCGCAATTCCTTCACCCCCTAGAACATGGAACAAAAGGGAGCGAGAGTTCGTGTAGCTCCACACTGGGAAGGCTGCCCTAACATGAGGATTTTTGAAGCCCTGGAATAGACTTCCAAAGAAACATTAATTTCCTTGCTTAAGACACTCTGTGGATGGGATTGGCATCCATCAGTCGGGCTGGTCAGGTGGAGTCGTGCATGGAGCCTGGGGCACACCCAGTTCCCCTCGCATGTTATGGATGCTGTGGCGCGAGGCCAAACCCTAGCAGCACGCAAGGTGTCCTCTGCATGGAGCCATGTTTTGCGAGAACTTGGAGCGCTGCACACATACCCAACATCTGTGAATTTCCATAGCACCTTTCTCCAAGGAGCTCCATACACTTCTAGACATGAGCTCATTCATCCTCTTTCCCTCTGAGGCAGGGAGGGGACCAGCATGATTACCTCTGTTAAACACATGGGGGAACAGGCACAGAGAAGGAGAGAAACTTTCCCAAGGTTACACAGTAAATGCAAGACTGCTGAAAAGGAAGCTAGGAGGTCTGGCCCAATGCCCCACACTGGTTCCCTTGCCTGCCTTTGTCTTGACTTTGTGCTGAGAGTCACAAGCATTAAGGAATGTACCTATTACGAGGACCATTGTATTATCATCATGAGCATACGGTAAAATCCAACATGACCATTAAATAGCACGAATCACCGCCCCAAGCTCTCCTCTTCCAGCTTCCTACTTCAATGATTGGGACCTTGTAGAGGAACAGAAATGAAGACTAAAATGTAACACAGGAACAACTGTGGTGGGGAAGATGCCAAAACTCTACCCCGCCAAATCGGGGCCTGAGCAGTGGGGCTGAGCCCATTCTTTCCCTTGGGGGTTGGGGATGGCTTTGGAACACGCAATGCTTCGGGAAATGAAGAGAGGGAAGGAAGCCTGGCCAAGAGGCAAAGACCAGCTCAGTGCCACAGGAGGCCTGGAGCAAGGACAACCCCTCACCAGGAGGACCAGTCACCCTTCTCTGCTTTAATCAGAGGGCTCTGTTAATTAACCCAAAGCCCTGGCTGTTTCCATCAACAAGGATTTTCTTCCAGTCAATCCTTAAAGCCCCAGCTGCCTCCAAACAAAGGCTTGACTCTTGCACTCCCTGTTGAGAGAGGCTTAAAATACTGACTAATCTAATCCCATCTGCACCTCCTCAAATCCTTGGGAACCTGAATATAAAGGGCTGAGACCCAAAAAGTGAAAATCTGAATTAGGCATGCTGCTTTGCCCAAACCAAAGGGACAATGGTACACGGTTTAATCCAGATTTGCTTATTACTCTCTTATTACTCTCTTATTACACTCAAACAGGTCAAAGTGTAATAGGATCTGGGTGTCGCTTTGTTCATTCAGGTCTGGCCTTCTTCCACTCTTGTTCCCTCACTTCCCTAAAGAGGAAACCCTGACCCATGGGTGTGACCCTCCCTCGTCAGAGCTTGTCAAGTGCCAAGAAGACTCCATGTCTCCACCTAACATATTTCCCAATGATCAGCACACCAGCCTCCTACGTCCTGATCCTGCACGGGAAGTGCAAGGCTTCTGGGGCCAAGGCCTCAAATTGGTGATTTAATCTCCTGAGACGTGAAATAGAGATGCAGAGGAATAAGGAAAGAGAACGTGAAGGCCACAGGGTGTATTGATTGGCACAGTAACTAATCATCTCTAGAGAGACCCGTTTCATAGGACGTAGGGAGGAAAACAAATTCAAGGCTATTAAAGGGCAAATGGGATATAAGGAAGCCAAGGTGGAAACTTCAAGAAGAATAGTGAGAAAAAGGGAGCTATTGATATCAAGTGCAAAGTAGCTGAAGCGGGGAACATATCTGAGAAATAGGTTGACTAAGAGACCAGAATCTTTGACTTGGTGTTGGGGAGAGGACAGGAAACACTGAGGACTTAGAGATTTAAAATGCAAAAGCAAAGGGATCATTTTAGAGTCAAAGCGCAGGAATAGACAGGGAGATGGGGCCATGAGCGCAGAGACAGGCTTTTTGCAGGAGGGGGACACTGGCTTCATTTCTGTACCTTCTTGGTGGAACGTGGAATCTGCTGTCCTAAATGTGGGTCTGGCCTCTCAGCTCCTCCAGGGCCGGGCTCCCAGCTCACCCATGGTGACGGAGGTCCCGCTCCTAAGCTCTCACTGACTCTGGCCCGCTCCTGGGACTGGCTCTTACCTTTCCTCCAAACTCACCTGGGATTTCTGAGTTTGGCTGCCTCCTACCTCGGAGACCTCCACCCCCAACCCCCGTGTAACACAAGCAGCAGAGTTTAGACTCCTGCAGGGGTTGGCAATGTGCAGGGTGAAGGAGAGATGCCTGTCCCACTGTGGTGTGTGTCTTCCTTGTGGCCTAGCTTAGGATATGACTGTTGAGTCACCAGTCCAGTGTCTGGCACATAGTAAACACAAGAAATAGTCATTGAACAGAAGCCTAATTTTCATTCTTCTTCCCTTCTTGAGTCTTCTAATGGAAAATGATTTTTCCCAACCCAGGCAGCTGAAATGTTGCTTGTGGGAGATCTGAGATAAGACAGACTGCCAGCATAAGCTGTGTGTGAGTTTAGCTGTGACTGCTTGCGGAGTTCAGCTCTCCACAGGCCTACATAACCAGACACAGCAGGACAAAGTCAATTCTACATTCACATAAGCATAGTTTTGCTCTGAGAGTCAATTGGCTGAGTGGACCTAATGATGAAGTCTCTCCTTAATGCAGGCACACTCAACGGAACTCACTTATGGGGCTGATGGAGACACTGAGGGGAAGGTGACAGGGGTCTCTAACTACTCTGAATCTAGTCCCAAAGCCACAATCAAAACCCATGGCTTTGGAACCACTCACCTCTGAGCCTCACTATTTCCTCACTCAGGAGTCCCCTGAAACACCATACTCAGGAAAAAAAAAAAAAAAAAGAGTTGCCAGAGGGTAACGGGGGTGGGGGGTGGGGGGTGGGATATGAAGATGGGGGGGATCGAATATATGGTGATGGAAGGAGAACTGAATCTGGGTGAAGAACACACAATGGGATTTATAGATGATGTGATGCAGAATTGTACACCTGAAATCTATGTAATTTTACTGACAATTGTCACCGCAATAAATTTAATTAAAAAAAAAAAAAAATCAAAAAAAAAAAAAAAAAAAAAAAAGAGTGAGCACTCTGCAATTAGGGAATCCACAGTTGCTACTGACTTTTGATCTCCAGGAGGAAAACGAGGCAGCCAAAGCTCTTGGCCAGCTCCGTGTTGACATAACTTGGCCAGCTCTATGGATTCCTGAACGTCTGCGTCCTCCACAGGGTGAACTTCTCCTGCGCTCTGTGCCTGGCTTCTTCTAGCTCAAGTTGGGGCATTAGCCAAGTCACCCGGGGACAAGAGTTCCAAAGAGAGGTGGCCTGAGGTTTCCTCCTGTCCCAGGAAGACCAAGCATCCTAAGTGCTGCCTCATGGCATGCCACTGGCTGGTGAGGACACATATGAGTAAGCTGGGAGTGGAGGTGGCCACATGCCATGACTTCTACCTTGGGAAAGAGGGTTCCCCACTCGAGGCCTCCACTGGCTTGAAGGGTCAGGCCAAATTTTATTAGAGTTGGAAAAAATGACTCTCTCCTGAGCATAAAAATAAAGCTGGACACCTAATAAAAATCAGAAATTAGACCTAACACTAATTTTATAAGTTCAGATGGTGCATCGGTCAGTGGGCATTTACTGCACACCTGCTAAATGCTCTGCATTGCTCCAGACCCAGAGTATATGGCAGTGACAAGTCTCACAGAGTTCCCATCTTCAAGAAGCTTACAGGTAGAGGGGACAGGCAATCAGCAAAGAAGTAAGAAATAAATAAATAAGACCATTTCAGGTCCTGAGCGGTGCTATGGGAAATATCACATCAGCTAAGACAGGAAGACCACTACAGCTAGAGCTGGGAAAGATCTCTCTGAGAAGGTGATGAGCTGAGAGCAGAATGAGGAGAGCAGGCAGCAAAAGGGGACATCGAGAAAGAACCTTCCAGAAGACAGAACAGCAAGTCAAAGACCCTGAGACAGATATGAACCACTGTTTTGGGAGAAAGGAAAAAGGGCAAATACAGTTCAAGACTGGTGACTAGGATGAAGTGTGGAGGGAGAGAGGGAGACGAGGGCCAGAACTTATGGGCTTACAGTCCGTGATGGGGAAGCCTCTGGGGGGTTTTATGTGGGTAAGTGACATGATCTGATCTACACTTCGGAAAGCTCACTCTGTACAATGCGTGGAAACTAGGCTGCAAGGGAATGAGGCCACTGGACGGAGCCATCAGACAGTTCTCATAATAACTCAGGCAAGAAGTGATGGGGGTTTGGACTACGTTTGCAGGAGTGGGGAGGGTGAAAGGTGATCGGATTAGGGATATATTTCAGTAGTAGAACCGAAAGTACTTATCGATGTATTAACTACATGGGATAAGGAAACAAAAAGAATAAAAGATGACTCCTAGGTCTCTGTCCTTATTTTCTTTGTATAAGGTATTCAAGGAGAATACATGTTTAAGCTGGACATTTGTAACACAAAGAAAAATTATTTTATTCTTTAACCCATTAACTTGTCAGTTGGTTGATGTCAGGTTGGTAGTGAATACTAAATTCAGGGATATGTATGTATAGACTCCTGAATTTACGTTACCACTGTGGGTTCACTTAAGCTCCTCCTCAGTGACATAGGCTCAACCATCCTAGGTAAAGGACTGGGTTTAGGCTGAGACCAGCCTCAAATCATTGCAATAATCTAAATGCAGGTCCTGGCAGAGGTTCATAGTGCTTACGTGTAGGGTAAGCTGTGAATCTTACCATGAAACCCCAGCCTCCAGAGCTAGCCTGGTTTTCCAGTAAGATGGCAAGAGCCTTGGTGGTCTGCAAGTGATGGCAAGAAACCTTCCTCTATGCCCCATTCCTGGACTAAAAGGTCATGAGGCAGACAGTGTGAGGAAACAGCTCTGCCAGGGCAAGGAGAAGATAGACTGAGAAAGGAGAGTAAAAGCTGATATTGCTGAACATTAATCACACTGTAAAATCTACATCTAAGAGCAACAAAGGATGCAGTCAGTTGGCTTCTTCCTTCCTGAAGCATTTTCCTCACCCGACCCTTTGGGAATCCACTTTTTCTTGGTTCTTTTCCTATCTCACCTGCCACTTGTTCTCAGGTACCTCGGTTGGTCCTCACTACTTCAGTCTCTAAACTTTACACAGGCCTAGGCCTGTTCTTGGGCATTTCTCTTCTCTAAAGAACCTCATGGCTGGAAAAAAAAATCACCTAAATGCCAGTGACTCTCCAGCCCAGACATTCCCCAGAGTATATCCAAGTGCCTTCTCTTCATGTCTGCATGGATGGGTGACAGCTGTCACAATGTAACACGTTCACCACTAAACCCCCGACTTCCTCCCCAACCAATAGTCTTCTAATTGTTCAGGCCAAAATCTTGGCGTCATCCTTGACTTCTTCCTTTCTCCTACACCTCACACTCACTCCATCAACAAATATTGAGGGATTTGCTTTTGAAATACAGCCAGAATATGAACACATCACCATCTCCATGGCTACTCTGTTAGTTCAGGCCACTGTTTTGTCTCTGTGGGCCATTGCAATAACCTCCTACTGGTTTCCTGCTCTACCCTTGCCTCCCCCACCTCCCCACAGTCTAGTCTCCACTAAGCAACCAGGGTGAACATGTGAAAATGTTAGTCTGATCATGTCAGTCCTTGCTCAGCGTCCCAGTGACTTCTCATCTCAGGCAGAATAAGTCTGGGGTCCTCAAAAGGTACAGAGGCCGTCCATGATCCGACCCTACCTACCTCCCTGCCTTCATCTCCAGCTATTTCCTCTCTCAAGGACTCTCTGGCCCTGCCACACTGGCCTCCTTGCTGTCCCTGGAGCACAACAAGGCTTGCTCTGCACGTGGGCCTTGCACTTGCCGCTCCATCTGCCTGGAAGACTGTCCACTCACTGACGCTTGGCCTGCTCGTTCATCTGCATCATTTCTGCTCAGTCGCCACTACGCCAGGGAGACCACTCCTAACCACCTATCTGCTCCTTCACTGTCTACGCCTTCCTCTGCCATGTTATTTGCATAGTACATACTGCTACTGAACACATCATATATTTATTTGTTTACTCGTGTATTGTCTGTTTCTCACTTCTAGACTGCAAACCTTTTGCGGGGAGGGACTTCGTCTCCTTTTCTCACTGCTGCATTCCCAGAACTCTTGACATGTGTTGCTGTTTTTATTGTTGTTACCATGTACCAGGCACTGTACACATGTGCTTTCATTTTGCCCTCTCAACATACTACAAGGTTAATGTTGTTATACCTTTTTTATTGATGAGAAAATGAGAGGAAATAAGTCACAGCCCAATATGACAAAGCCAGAGGGTGGCAGATCTGGGACTAGAACCGACTCCACTTGAGTCTAAAACTCTCTGCACTACAAGAGAATGTGCTCCAGAGCTCACACCAACCCCAACAGCTTCCAGGATCTCTGCTTCAATTCCTTCATGGAAGACTTTACTCAAAAGACAGAGAAAGTGTCAAACAAACAGTCACAGAGAAATGGGACAAAAGGAGAAAGTCAGGCAGAGACAGAGGAAAATCAGACAGAAGCAGTATCCATGGATTCTCTTTGAGAAAGGATGAGCTGTTCAGATCCACAAGCAGGGGATGGACCAGGTTTCCCATGGCAAAGCTAGGATCGCTGAAGTCCCCGGCGTCCCCACACGGAGCTTACAGAGGGGCTCGTTTCAGGGAATCAGATTTTTTCTTTTAGATGCCCTTACTTAGTGAGAAAATCCCTTCTCCTTTCTAAGCTCAGTTTCCCCATCTGTAAAATGAAGGGAATGGCCTGACAGTGGTTCTAAAACCTGGCTATATGTCATAATCATCCTGGAGACATGTAAAGAATATGGCTTTCAACAGTTTATACCTGGAGGGATTTTGATACTGGAAGTCTGTGGGGGGACAGTGAATTATGTATTTTTCCCAAGTGTTGAATATAAGATCTGTGTGGAGGCAGCATCATGGAACCACTGAGAATATGGTCCCTGGGTTCAGAGGCTGCCTGAATTCAATCCTGACCCTGCCGCTGCCTGTGTTTGAGCGTTTAAGACTTAACCTCTGTGTGATGCAGTTTCCTCATCAGATGAATGGCGATATGAAGATTAAGTGTGTTGATCAAGGGTGCTCCTATTTGTAAAGCATGCAGAACAGTGCCTGGTACAGACTTAAGTGCTACATAAGTGTCTATTGAATAATTACTCAAGCAGCTAGGTTGCTCCTGACTGTGGACAACTCTGATGAATTTTTCTGGTTTTGAGATTCCATGATTCTCTGCCCCACTGCTCCCTAGAAGAAAAGGGGGACCGGTCCTCATTAAACTCTTGCCTTAGAGCAGAGAACACTCAAGCAGCACTGCTGACTCACTATTGAATCAGTCTCAACATGAATTAGGCCCTTTGAACTACAACCTCCAATAACACGTCAGATCAGGCAGGGTCACTGAAATTGACATGGTACCATTGAAATGCAAGTTGAAAACAATCTTAAGATCATTGCTCATCATTTTTTCATATATATAGAACTCTACAAAAAATACAAAAACACAATCCAGGTCACCAAGAAAATCTCAAAAGTACCCCCCAAAATCAATATTACACATGCCACATTCTCTAAATAAAATGCAAGTAAATCAGAAATAACTAAGATACCAAGCACCCCACCTCTATATCAGTGCAAATGTAGAACACACTTCTAAATAACTCATGGACTAAAGAACTCAAAATAGAATTTTAAAAATCAGAGGGCAGAGCTTTATGGTTGTTTTGTCCACTAATGAATCCACAGGACGTACAACAGTGCCTGGCATATAAATATTTGTTGAATTAAGGAATGGGCAAATACATGAACAAGTTAAATGATAAGTTTACATGCTTTTGTTAGAAGATGTAAGACTGGAAATTAGTGAGTTAAACATATAGCAACAAAGAATAACAGAATAAACCCAAAGAAAGAAGGAGGAAGAAAGTAATAATAGCAAGAATAAAAGAAATGGAAGACAGACATTTAGAAAAGATAAATTTTTTAAAAAATCTATTTTTTTGAAAAGACCAATAAAATAGACAAATAAAACATCTGACACACTGATTAGAGTCTTTAAAGATGATACAAACAATATTTGAAATCACAAGGGCAATATAATTGCAGATCCAAAAATGATTAGTAATTTCAAAAGGCAATCTATGAAGAATTTCAATGAATTAGAAAATGCACACAAAACGGACAATTTCCTAGGAAAACAAGTTTAACAATATGGAATCAAGAAGAAAATAAAAACCGGACTAGAACAAAACCAGCAAAACAAAATCCAAAATTTAAAATCTACCCACAAAAACCCAGCAGTCGACCCAGACATTTTAAAAATAAATTTTATCAGACTTCAGGGAAACAAATCATCCTGCCCTTCTATAATGTATTGCAGAGAATAAAAAAGAAGGAATGTTCTAAACACTTGCAATGAAGCTTTTATAATCTTGGCACCAAAACCAGACACACAGCACAAGAAAGGAAAACTCTAGGCCAACCTCACCAATAAACATAGATGTAAAAGTCCTAAATAAAATACAAATAAATCAAATACAGCAATTTACTAAAGTAAGTACATAATGACTAAGTTGGTTTTTTATTGGGAATACATGTAATACTTTAACTTAGGAGCTCTATTAATGAAGTTCAGTACATTCAAAGGTTAAAAGAGAAAAGTCACATGATTATTTGAATTTATATAGAAAAAGCATTTGATAATTTAATTTACATTATCCTAGGAAAACTGGAATAGAAGGGAACTTGTCTTAATCTGATAAATGGTATCAAAAAAAAAACACACAGCAAATATCCTATTTATGGATAAAACATTAAAACTATTCCATCTAAAATCAGGAATAAAATAAGGAAATTTACATCCTGCATTTTTATTCAACAGTGTACTAAAGATACTGGCCATACAGTAGGACAAGACAACAGAAATAAAATGTAAGAATTGGAAAGGAAAAAACATAGTCATTGTTTGCAGAAAATGTGATTGTCTACACAGAGAATCTAAGAGGCATTTCCATTTCTGGCAGTAGTAAATTTGATGTGGAGAATACCCCTTCCAAGTATAGAAAGCATACTAATACTTGGCAGAATATATTAAACAACATTTTCTTTAAGTACGCCTGAAGTGATGGTACAAGAAGAAAAGAATAAATTCTAAGTGAATGTACCCTTTTAACCAGTTTGAAATGAATAGGCAACTAATAACAATCAAAAATTGTTAGAACTACATGAGAAATTGACAAATTTAATATTTGACTGTCATTATTAAATTCCAATTATTTTCTCACTTCTTTTTCGACCCATGAGTTTTTTGGAAGAAATATTTTCAATTTCAAACACATGGGGATAATTTTGGTAATCTTTAAAAATGTATTTCTAAATTAATTGCATTGTGGTCAAACAATGCACTTTTCATAATACAAATCACGTAAAACATGTTTAGACCTGCATCCTGCTTGGTATATGGTCGATTTTCAAAAATGTTCCACCACAGGGGAGATTTCAGCATAACATACTCAGTAACTGAATATAAGAAAACAAAAATCCAGCAGATCACAGAAAATTTAAAACCACATCTAGCAAAGTTGATCTAATAAACCGATAAAGAAACTGCACCACTGCTACAGAATACATACCAAATCCATGTTTTTCAAGTAAATTCTATAAAATAATCAAAACAATGCCAATATTCATCCAAGGATGCTATAACCATAGTAAAAGCAAACCACAGACTGGAAGAAAATATTTACAATGCCTACGAATAACAAGGATAGAATCCATAATATTTAAAGAATTTCTATAAATCAATAGACAAACAATTCAACAGAAAAATGAGCAAACTAGAACAAACAATTCACATGGCCAAAAAGCACAGGAAAAGATGCTTATTCTTACTAGGAACACTAAAAATGTAAAATAAAGCCATCATATAGAAAACCATGAAAATTGGTCCCTACTGTACTTTATGCACAAAAATAAATTCCAGGTAGTTCTAAGATTCACGTGGAAAAGCAATCTTTTAAAGATTTTAGGGAAAAATTGATTATCTTTATGATTTTGCAGAGTAGAGAAGAATTTCTTAAAACACAAAGAGACACAAGTCAAAATAAAACCATTTGACTAAATTTAAATTTAAAACTATGATGAAATACCATTTAATAATCACCAACAGGCAAACACTAAAATCTGCTGTGTGAACCAGCAAGAGCTGGTAGGGATTATAGAAATTAGTGGGAGTATAAATTAATTCAATCATTTTAGAGAACAATTTGATGCTATCCTGTAGAGATGTGTATCCTCTAAGAGTACATAATTCCTCTCCTAGAGAAATCCTTACAGAAATGCTTCCACACATATTGCTCGTAGTAGGAAACAGGAAATCAACCTCAATGCCCTTAGACAGGAAAACAGGTAAATGATGCTATGTATACTAATATAAGGAATATGGTAATTCAGTTTAAATGAATGCACCATAGCTAAATATATCAAAATGAATCTATTAAAAACATTGCTGAGCAAAAAAAGCAAGCAACAAAATAATATGTATAGTGAGATACCATTTACACAAAGCTTATAAACATTATAAAATATTATATAGTATTTATGTGCATATATGTTCAGTAGAAGCACAAAAATATCCATGGAAATGGTAAACACTAAGTTGAGAATATTGGGAACCTCAAGGAAGGGAAGGAGCAGGGGAGTGAAAGGTAAGACTACACATTATGCTTCAAATACATTTGTAACGACAGTTTTTAAAAAATGATCTGAAGCACATATAGCAAAATGTTCTTTATGAAAAAACTGTGTCTTGGTTGCATAGGTATTCGTTAGTTTACTCTTTAGACTTTTCAGTGTGCTCAAAATATTTCACAACCTTAGAAGCATATTATCAGTTTCCTCCAACCACTCAAAGCATAAATTCATCATTTAATGTCTCCGACAATATTCATTCACCTTCTATTTGACCACTTCCAGCAGTGGGGAGCTCACCACAAGAGATCACCTATCTGGGATCTGACCTGACATGAAAAGAATGCTATTTTTTTAATTTTTCAGTCTTAGATCCAAAAGAGCAAAAAGTTTGGGAATAAAAGAGGGACTCATTACATAAAACACATTTGCATGATTGCAATTTCAAAGCATTAGCTACTTGCCAGATAAATGTCTGAGACCCCTCATGACTCCTGCATTATAGGATTGCCATCATCATCAACCACAAGCTGTACCGACCCCTGTCCATGTGACATCACCAACCAGTTATTCCCAGCTCAGCAGGTCACACTCACCATGTGCCATGACAGCAGCTCCTTCTTTACTTTTTATAATAACATGGTTTTAAATGGGCCGGCACAAAATAAGGTGCTTTTTATAACAATCCTGTTATTGGAAGCTTTGGTATTTACAAAGTCCTCGGATAAGAAACAGCCTTTTACTGAACTTTGTGATGCAGCCAATTCTGTTGGTGCGCAGATTTGACGGTTAAAAAAGTTCTCCCTAAGGAATCTGAAATCTGTCTTCACTGAAACTTCCACCACTTGGACCTGATTCTGCCCTTGGAAACCCCGAGAGTGAGCTTCTCTGGCAAGAACTGTGTGTGTGTGTGTGTGTGTGTGTGTGTGTGTTACACATCCTATATATATATTTCAATTGTACCCCACGCCTTCTGTGCTTTTAATTCTGTTTCTGAGTCTTCCAAGATTATTCAGATATGAGTAAACTGCAGGCAAAGATACCTTAGATTACAACAAGAATTATTTGAAAGATACATAAACCTTCAGGTGGTTATGTTTTTAAACCTTACCTACTTACAGTAATTGAAATTGAAATATCAATTGCCTGTCACTTCTGGGAAAACCATACCTTTGGTTAAGAAACATAATTTCACTAACAGATTGTTCATCATTATGGCTTTTATACAGTTGGAATCCAACAAATTTTCATTGAAAAGAAAACGACACTTTATTTTCTTAAGAGCTAGCGATTTATGAGGACCACTTAGTAGGTGTAGGTATCTGGGTTATATTTTATTGGAAATGGAGGTTCTGTGACGATATTTTTTTTAAGGGGTAGACTTGGGGTGGTGCTATGTAGGTAGTTATCTTATAAACAATCATAACTTTAATAGAGGGCAAACCAAACATTGGTTAATGTCCTCTGCTTGTGGCAAAAAGAGAAGAGAAAAAAAGGGAAAGAGAATGTAGAGGAGGGCAGAGAAAAAAAAGGAAGAGAATAAAGTCAACCCAAGTTAAACAAACAGAAGATACAAGGGCGCCAGACCTCCGACCCTGGGCTTCCCGGCCAAAAACCAGTGTGGCTTCCGCTCCTGACCCTCCATGCTCACATAGTCTGTCCACACAAAGAGGGCCAGGCAGAGTCCTCACCAGACGTACTCATCTACAGGAGCTCATCCTCGGAGGGGTGTGTCATGCAAGGTCACTTCTGGGTACCCAAATTCATGCTCTATTACATCCGCTTAATCCACGCCTAATGCTATATAAACAACTACAAATTCTTACAAATTCTGACTCTATTATTTTTGGCCACTCTGTGGCTTCCTAAACAGATATTAAAGGACTTCTCCAAAACCTGTCATAACTGTTGGCTTTTCCTATTAAGTCCTGTTGTTTTCGCTTCTCTAGTCCAGCCCTGAGCAGAGGTCTGTGTTTAATTTAAGACAATCTCTACTGCCCAGGTCCAAACTGCCTTACAGGGTTCCAGCTCCCTTCTTTCTACCCATCTAAGATCACAAATTCCTGTAGCTTCTTCCAACAGTCAAATGTTGCCAGGTCAATGAGCTTCACAAAGCCCTTTGGCTTAAGAAAAAGGAAGAGTTTGAACTTGCTCAAGGGTTCAAACTAGTCTTCGATTGACACTGGGCCCCATCTCTCAGAGGGAGAGTCAGGACGCCATGGAAAGAGAGGTGGCCTTGGGGTCAGGGACGCTGTGTTCTATTCTGACTCTGCAACTGCCTGGCCAGTTACACGACCCTGGAAATATTCTTGAACTTAACTTCCCGGTTCATAAAGCAATTTCTTACGCATTACCTCATTTGCTTCTCACAAGAACTCTACCAATAGGACAAATATTATCACTTATGTCTCTGCAGTGGCTGCTCATCTCATTCAGAATAAAGCCCAAAGTGCTTGCTGTGGCCAGCAAAGCCCCCTAGGTGATCCCATCTCTGACCACCTCTCAAACCTCGTCCTCCCCCACTCTCCCTTTTGCTCCTTCTGTTCCTGTCACATTGACCTCCTTGAGTGTTCCTCAGACACATCAAGAGGATCCCTGCTCCAGGGCCTTTGCACTGACTGTTTTCTTTGCCTTATGATCTTTCCCCAGAAACTTACGCTGTTTGCTTTCTTCATGCTGATGTCTGCTCAAACATTACCTTACCAGAAAGACCTTCCCTGTCCATTCTATTGAAAAACAGCAACTTTCCCCCCTCCTCATCCCATTTCTCTCTGTCCCCCTTACTGTGCTTCATCTTTCTTTGTAGCACGTATCACCCTCTGATACATTATATATTTATTTGTTTCTCTCTGTCATCTTCTGTCCTTCTGTCCTCCTCCCACCAGAATGGAAGCTCCTTGAGAACGGGTACTCGGCTTTGCTGTAATCCCATGGTCTAGCACTATACCCAGCACAGAATAAATACTCAAGAAATATTTTATATTGGAGTTAATGGTGCTATCCTTTAAGTTATAGGTGAGGGAAATGAGAGTCAGAGGGGACGCTACCAAGGACATGAAGCTAGCAACCCACAGCGATGCTCTTTCATCTCTCTGAAACTTGCGAGGCCAGGGTTCTACTCCCAACTTCTGCACTTACCAGCCCTGTGATCTTGGGAAAATGACTTACCCACTCTGAATCTTGAATTTTATTTAACAATATAGCTTTTCATTGTTTAATAAAAGTGAGGTAATATTTCCTGTACAATTTTGAATCTTGTTCTGCTTTAAAAAAAAAAAACATACTAGTATAACATAAGCATGTACTCATGACCTTAAATCTTCTCTGAAGTCTTTGGGGGGGGGGATTTGTTCATTAAATTTATTGGGTAACACTGGTTAAGATCATTATATAGATTTCAGGTGTACAACTTTATAATACAACATCTATATACTCTATTGTGTGGGAAGTCTTTTTTTAAATGACTTTAATATTGCATAACATCAATATACTCTAATTTATTGAACCATTCTTATATTGGTCAACAGATTATTTAAAAAATTTCAATGTCTTTGATAATCCTTTGATAAATATTTCTATATTATCTTTTTCTAAATGTCTTAAACCTCCTTAGAGTATTAATTTTTATAATGGTTTTGGTTTATACTACCACATTTTTCTCAGAAAGACTATATCAATCTTTATTTCACTAATAATGAATGAATGACCCTTCACAGAATTCTAGTCAACACTGAATCATTACTTACATGGTATGTCAAAACTGGCATCATTGTTTTGCAAAGGTATTCTCTAGTTGTTGTTTTTTGTTTTTTTCAGATCCTCTTAGCACTCCTACTTATAAGGGTTTGGGGGCTCTGTGTCAGGAACTAGAAGCAGACACCAATATATACATTTCTTATTATTTCATCATATGTTATGTTTATCAAATGTATCTGGCCACTAAAAGCAACTTTCTTTATGACCCTACACTTAATAGTGTGTTCTGATATTTGCATTTTGGTAAATGTTACTTTAACCAAACCATAACATGAAAGAATACCATTGAGGATTTTCCTATATCCTCTGCAGTGGCCTAATGTGCTCCCAGCTCCCCTCCCCCTCCCCCCACCCCCAGAGGAGACTCAGTCAACTTTCTAACATATCAGTCTGATTATCCAAATTCCATATATCTTAAGGGCTTATCTTTGAAACATTGTCCAACAATTCCAGCCTTCCCAGTTTTCAATTGGTCTCTCCTTCCTCTGAACGGGTAGCATATATGGAAGTTACACCACTCTGTTTGAGTCTGGTAAACTGTCTTATGTTCATTTTATTCTAAATAATATATTCTAAGTAATAAGATATTTATTGACACACAAAACATCCCTCCCAATTTTGTCCACTTTCATGTTTCAAATACCATCTAAATGTCAAATTTATTTTACTGGCCCAGACTTCTCCCCTGACCTCTGGATCCAACTGCCTAAATGACTTCATATGAATGTTTTATAAATACCTTGATTCAATATGTCCAAAATTGAACTTACGATCTTTCCCGCAACTGTCTCTCCTCCAGTCTTCTCCATCTTAGTAAATAAAACCACCACCTCCCAGCTATTCAAACAAGACCCCTGCATGTGGTTCTTATCCCTTTCCCTAAGCAGACCCAGTGAACTCTATCTGCTAAATAACTTGAGCTGCTACTTCCTTGTCCTAGAAGATACTGGCATCACGGATGTCCTTGCACATGTTGTTACATCCTCAATACTCCACACAGCAGCCAGAGCACTTTAAAATGCAAATCTGACTATGCATGTCCCTGCTTTTAAAATCCTTCAGTAACTTTCCATTGGTCTTAAGGAAAAGGCCAAATCCTTAACCAGGCCTACAAAACTTTGCTTGATCTGGCTCCTGCTTGACCTTCACCTTCATTTGGAGCCACTCCTCTCAATGTCACGATGCAGACATTGAGTCTCAATGTCACGATGCAGACATTCTTTCTTTTCCTTGACCTACTAAGGAGCCAGAAGGCAAATAGTGAGGCAGTGAATGAAAAAAGATGTTATGAAGGGGCAAGAAGTTGAAAAAGAGATTAGTGTAATTGAAAGTGTTCCCTGAAGATGGGAAGACTTCCATAAAAACCCAAGATTATAGAGGCTTTGATTCCAAAATGCCAGGCCCATTGGTAACGGTGATTGCCATGGAGAGAGAAGACAGGTCCTGTCTGCTACAAGATGTCATCGGAGATACTAACAGTGTAGTCAGCTCTGCAAAGAGAAGGAGGCCTGGCACTCAGGACTCTTCTGTCAGTGACACAGGGCAGAAATGACGGAGAACACTTGCGCCTTCTGTAAATAGTTTACCCAGCATTAAGAATTAGTTGCATCCTCCTCTTTCTGAAAGAACAGTTTGATTTGTTAGGTTCTCTCACATAAACAGGCGTGTTAATGTGGGTTGGGATGGGAGGCCTCCAGGAGAGAAGGCAGTAGTTACACAGGAGCTAGAAGTCTCTTTTCACATTCACCTTCTGTAACCAAAGATGAAAACCCTCCGAATAAGGTGAGCCTCCTATTTCCAAAGGACTATAAGATATTCACAGGATGGCTTTACTTATCCAGCCCGATTGGATAAGTATATGGCACCTGGCAGGGCCACATTAATCATTTGTTGGCTGATAGATAGATGGGATTTTGGACTCCGAGAGCAAATTCTCACCATAAGCAGACAAAGAAAATCAGAAAGTTGGGAGTTATGTTCTTATCAATTCTATTTAAAGAAAATAAATAAAGTCCAGAGAATAAAAGTTAGGTGTCTCATAAACATAGGGCAACTTTAATTTACTGACCAATTCTCCAAGACCTGCTCCTCCCTTGAAAGCTAAGTCCTCATCTGACATGTGGGGAATCCAGGCAATGCCTGTCCATGCTCAAAAACATTAAACTGCTCTCTTTCGACAATTGGTAACCCTTTTTAAAATGTGAACAAAACCATCATATACCAGACCATACACATTAGAATGTAGATGAACTAGGTTGGCCTCCTCCCTATGATTTGTAATATTCCAAGGTCTTCCTTGGGATAGTCCCCGAAATCAATTCGCCTAAAAATGTACTTCTAACCCAAACAAAACTACAGAAACAGGTTTTTTTGAGCTGGATAGGCTTTCCAGAGGTGATGCTCTCCCAGTTCCTGCCTCAAGCACGCCTACATCAGCCCAAGCTAAAGATAATGACCAACTAACAGCCCACAGACAGTTATTTCTTAAATTTAATGAAAATGTCATGCTGAGATGCAGCCAGACCCTGTGCCAGAAGCCAAAGGTACAAGGTCAAACAGAGGACCTGCCCTCAAAGAGATTTCATCTTGAGAGAGAGAAGTATTAATTAATACTTCAAAATGTCTATGGAAAACTTCCTCCTCAAAGGAATATATAGGGTGTTACAGGGATGTAGTGGGGTGAATCGTGGCTCCTGTAATGCTATGCCCTAGTCCTAACCCCCAGAACCTGCGAGTGTGACATTATTTGAACAAAGGGTCTTTGCAGATGTAACTGAGGATTTCAAGATGAGATCATCTTGGATTTAGTGTGGGGGCTAATTCCAATAACCAGCATCTTTATAAGAGACAGGAGAGGAGGAGACACAGGCACAGGAGAGGAAGCCATGTGAAGACAGAGGCAGAGACTAGAGTTACACTGCCACAAGGAAGGAATGCCTGGAGCCACCAGAAGGAGAGAGGCAAGAAAGGTTTCTCCAATTTGAGTTAATTTTGGTACATGGTGACAGATAGCAATCTAGTTTCATTCTTTTGCACGTGGCTTTCCAATTCTCCCAGCACCATTTATTGAAGAGGCTGTCTTTTCTCCATTGTATGTTTTTGGTTTCTTTGTTGAAAATTATCTGTCCATATTTATGTGGGTTTTCAATTCTATTTCATTGGTCTGTGGATCTGTTTTTCTGCCAATACCATACTGAAGTATCCTTTGATAGATGATTGGATAAAGAAGATGTGGTATGCATACACAATGGACTACTAGTCTGCCATAAGAAAATATAGAATAGTACCATTTACAACAACATGGATGGATCTTGAGGTTATTATGCTGAGTGAAATAAGTCAGACAGAAAAAGTACAGAACCATATGATTTCACTGATATGTGGTACATAAAATTGAAAACAACAAAAGAACAAGACAAACAAATGAAGAAACAAAAACTCATAGAAACAGACAATAGTTTAGTGGTTACCAGTGCATATGGGGGGGGGGGAAGAGGTAGATGAGGGAAAAGGGGATCAAATATATGGTGATGGAAAGAGAACTGACTGAGTGGTGAACACACAATGGGATATACAGATGATGTAATACAGAATTGTACACCTGATATCTTTGTAACTTTACCAGCAATTGTCACCCCAATAAACTTTAATTTTTTTTAAAAAAGGTTTCTTCCCTAGAGTCTCCAGAGGGAGTGTGGCCCTGCTAACCTTTATTTTGGTCTTCTGGCCTCTAGAACCATGAGAGAATAAATTTCTATTGATTTATGCCACCCAGTTTGTGGAAATTTGTTACAACAGTCCTGGGAAATGAATACAAGGGCCAACAGTTAAGTCTCCCTGGGAAGTGAGAGACGGCTTCTCAGTGGAGATGGCATTAACCCTAAGTTTTCCAGGGCAAGGAGGAGTGTGCTAGAGAAAAAGGGGGATAGCATTTTCAAGCAAAGAGACGTGCATGTACAAAGCTACTGAGGCATGATTCAGCAAGATGTACTCAAAGCATTTCAAGTGGTTTGGAAATGTCTGGGACAAACAGTTTAAATGGGAGAGTGGGAGGTGAAGTTGGAGAGATGGGTCATGTAGGGTCTTGTGGGTAAAGCCAAAAAGCTTGAAAATAATCCCAAACACTCTGGAGAGCATTAGAGGATTTTAAGCAACGGCATTCATAATCAGATTTGCATTCTGGATGGCTCCCTTTGACACAATTGGAAGGGAGACTGACAAGGGGCAAGGAGACTAGTTAGGGGGTCACTGAAATAGTCTAGGCAAGATGTGATGAGGGGGTGAGGAGGAAGGGATAAATACAAGAGACATTAAGTAGTTAGACACTGACAGACGTGGGGTTCATTAGACATGGGGGTGAGGGGACGGGAGCAGCTGAGGATGGCTCCAAAGTTTCTGGCTTAGACAATTGAGTCTTTAAAAATTGGTGTCATTTCACAAGAGTCAAACATTTGTTCTTGTTTTGCTGTTTTACTTATTTTTTTAACCCAAGGATATAGATATTAGATAAACTTTAGTGTTTTAAGGTCTCTTTGGGTTTCAAAGTACTTTAAACATTTCCTTCCAGAAAGCAAATGTCCAAGGTATGGTTCCCCATTTGGAGAAACTTTGACAGGTGGTGAAGGGGAATGCTAAATCCCCTCAACCCTGTGTGCCAACATTATAATCAGCATTGTGACAACACATGAATTAAATAACCAAGAGGGGTCAGTGCAAAGAGAGGTTTATGGAGCTTCCTGGAAGAAAGATGGAAGACAACACATGGTGGGCTCTGGGAAATTGGGAACTCCTGGCTTGTTTATGGAACCACTGTTACCAAGTCCCCTGTGGCTCACACTGACAGCTCAAAGAACCTCCAGATTGTAAGCTGCAAAGCTCTTCTGCTGGGTCCAAAACAAGGAAAACGCAGACTGAATCCTTTTTCCACCATTCACCATCCACCATCCACACCTAAAATAGCCTGGGGTGGGGAGCTGTTCCCAGCTCCCCCCTTCCTCCCAGGGCTCAGGTGGCCCAAAGGCACTAGTCTCATTTTCTCAGGGACTCACCTCAGGTCCTCCTTCTGTCTGCCAGTTGGCCACTTCTGCCAGAGAAACGAGACAGAGAAAGAGATGCTAAAACCAGAAGAAACAAGATCCCATATCAGGATGTGGCCCAGAGTCTGCTGACTTTGAGCAACCTCCTTACTTTCCTTGGCCTGCCAAACTTCTGGCCCATTCTTTTCCCTTTCCCACATGTGGATTATCTGCCACTCTACCAGATCACTCTGGAAAGGGGCCTTTGTTTGGCAAAGGCTCTAAGGACACAGAACTATTTTAGCCGAATTCATGCCAGTCTCCAATCTCTACTTACATGTCCAAGTCTGAGTCCAAAGGACAAGGATAAAGGAACTTCACATAAGGATTCACTCCATTTCCTGCCATCCAAACATGGATTAAACAAGGACAGAGAAGGCAGTGAGGCTGGCTCCGAGACCTTGAGCAAGAGCTGAGGCCATGGCAGGTTGTGCACCAGTCCCAAAAAACATCAGCCAACCCCCAGGTCTGACAAGTTTGGTGCTACCGCCAGCTTTGTTTCCTGCCTGGAAGTCCAGAGAGCTAGAAATAGCCCCGGACACTCCGTTTATGGGATGAAGGCTAAAAAAACATGGAGAATGGATTAGAATATGGTGCTCTTTGTTATTCATGAGTAGTAGTAACTATTGTCATTCCTCTGGCTCCTCCTTCTCTTCTTTCTCTTTATTCTTCTCCTCCTACGTCTTCTTCTTCCTCCCCCTCCTCCTTCTTCTTCCTTTTTTAATCAGGTCTACTTATTTCAACTCTGATTAAGAATTAATATCATTAAAATGTCCATCCTGCCTAAGGCAATATACAGATTCAACACAATTCCTATCAAACCACCAAGGACATTTTTCACAGAAATAGAACATATAATCCTAAAATTTATATGGAACTGTAAAAGACCCTGGATATCCTCGGCAATCTTGAGAAATAAGAACAAAGTGGGACGTATAACGATATCTGACATCAAATTATACTACAAGGCTACAGTAATCAAAACAGCATGGTACTGACATAAAAACAGACACATAGATCAATGGAACAGAAAGAGAGCCCAGAAATAAATCCATGCCTATATGGTCATTTAATCTACAACAATGGAAGCAAGAATTTATGGTGGGGTAAAGACAGTCTATTCAATAAATGGTGCTGGGAAACCTGGACAGACACATGCAAAAAAATGAAACTGGACCACCTCCTTTTACCATATACACGAATAAATTCAAAATGGATTAAAGACTTAAGTGTAAGATCTGAAATCATAAAACTCCTAGAAGAAAATATAGGAAGAAAGTTTACAGACATTACCCAGAGTAAGATTTGTACTGATCTATCCCGTCGGGCAAGGGAAGTAAGAGAAAAAATAAACATGTGGGATTACACCAAACTAAAAAGTTTTTTTCACAGCAAAGGAAACCAATATAAAACAAAAAGGGATCCTACTGAATGGGAGAAGATATTTGCCAATGATATATCCAATAAGGGGTTAATATCCAAAATTTATAAAAACTCATTCAACTCAACTCCAAAAAAACAAACAAACCAATTAAAAAATGGGCAGAGGACATGAAGAGACATTTTTCTAAAGAGGAAATACAGATGGCAAACAGACATATGGAAAAATGCTCAACCTCACTAATCATTAGAGAAATGCAAATAAAAACCACAATGAGATACCACCTCACCCCAGTCAAAATGGCTATCATCAATGAATCAACAAACAACAAGTGCTAGTGAGGATGTTGAAAAAAGGGAACACTTGTGCACTGTTGGTGGGATTGCAGATTGGTGCAGCCACTATGGAAAACAGTATGGCGGTATCTCAAAAAACTGAAAATGGAACTACCTTATGACCCAGGAATTCCACTCCTAGGTATCCATCCCGAGAAATCCAAAACTCTAATTTGAAAAAATTTATGCACCCCTATGCTTATTGCAGCACTATACACAATAGCCAAGACATGGAAACAACCGAAATGCCCATCAGTAGACGACTGGATTAAGAAACTGTGGTACATTTATACAATGGAGTATTATGGAGCCATAAAGAAGAATGAAATCTTACCATTTGCAACAATATGGATGGACCTAGAAAACATTACATTAAGTGAAATAAGTCAGACAGAGAAAGACAAATACCATATGATCTCACTTATATGTGGAATCTAAAGAAAATAATAAATGAACGAACTAATCAGAAATAGTCTCAGAGACATAGAGGAAAAACTAAGGGTTGCTAGATGGGGGGGTTGGGGATAAGGGGGAAGGTGAGGGGATTAGAAAGCACAATCGGTAACCACAAGATTGCCACGGGGATGCGAAAGTCAATTTGGGGAATGTAATCAATAATGTAAAGATTTTGTAGGGTATCCGATGGACACTTGTCCCATTAGGGAGACCACCTCAGGGATGATGTAGATGCCTGATCACTGCACTGGACACCTGAAGCTGAAGCTGAACAATAATGAATGTCAAATAAAAAATGGTACTAAAATAAAGAATATCACATTAAAGTATTTCTCAAGTGCTCTTCCATGGATTAATAATGTTTTCCACAGGTCAACACTGTTTGTGTGTACACGCTATAAAAATGAAAAAAGAAAATCAGTGTCTCAACAAGAAAACCTTTCCCTTCCTCAGAAGTCAGAGTGACCCTACTTGCCCTCTAAATTGTTTCCAGAAGTTTAAGTTATCAAAGGGAGTTTCATACTTCTTTGGTTGATTATTCACCAACCGGGACACATTTAATCTTGTAGCTAAAACGATAGCTCACAATTTGTCTCACTAATTCCCCTGCCAAAACCTGGCTTTAGTTCAACTGATGAAGTATTTTCATCAGAGTAGCACTCATGATCCATCCATTGTCCCCGAATCATTTTTCCACATTAGTGGTGGGGTCGGAAGATGTGGACAGTTCCAGGATTTGATACAAAGTAACCCACCCATTCCCTGGATGTGATAAATGGCTCCCTGGCCAGACCTGGACCCCAGAGTCTAAAATAACGACGGACCTATGCTCCAGAACATCTGCTCTCTCCATCACACAGGCAAGAAGAACAAAGGCCTCCTGCTCTCCCAGAGGGGGCACCCAAGTCAATGGGACAGTCCTAGTACATGAATGAAGCGACCTGACCCAGTTTCTCTTACAGTGAATGATTACACATCAGCAGGAGAGGCGATTACACTAAAGCTGCCTCTGCATCCCAGTCACATGTGTCAAGGACAACATGTATGTGGTTCTTTCACCAAGCACAAAACGATGTGTAATTAGGAGCCCAGTAACTAAATGAAGATCTTGAGCTTCCAGCAATCTCTCCTACTAATATAACCCTCCTGAAATAACCCAAACCCTCCTCCTCCTAAAAATAATAAGTATGTTTATCATATGTTCAACCATTAGTCCTTACCAGGACTAATTAGGAAAACTAGAATACATTCATATAATGTATTAATCCAAATAAACCAAAATTCAGGAAAAAAAATTATAAGTATGTTCATCCCATGTTAACTACAGGGTAAGGGCTAAGAAAACTGTAATACATCTATATGATGAAATAGTATATTATACAGTTATTGAAATGATGCTCACGGATGCTATCTAATAAGATTGGGAACTTCTTATTTTCTAAGACTAAGTGAAAAAAAAATCATGCTTCAAGATTAAACATGTAGTATAATTTTTTCAACCATGTGACAATATACATTGAAAAGGGGTTTACAATAGTTTTCCTGGGAGATGAAATAATGGACAACTTGTTTGTCCTCTTTATACTTACCTTTTAAGATTTTCTGCACTTAGTACATACTACTTTTATATGCCGATAACATAAAAGTTACTTAATTTGACAAAGCCATGGTTTTAGGGGACTGGTGATGAAGACACTGACAGAGGATGTGCTGAGCTGGAAGGTGGCCAGCACCCCTAGAGTTATTATGCTAATCGCTGACCCCCATCCTGACACTCCAAGCACTGGGGGTGGAAGAGTCCAGAGCAGCCCCTGGGTCCACCCAGGATCCTGCAGTCCAAACTCTGGTTGTGAGCAAGCTCTTTCTTGACTCACTATAGGCTGGTTACTTCCCTTAAAGTAATCCGGCTGGCAAAGAGCGTGCACTGGTGTTGGGAGGATTAATTCATTCATGTTCATAGACAAGCTCTCTGAGAATCTTGGTTGGGAGTCACTCCATGCTAAGTACATTTCCAGGGCAAACTTCCTGTCACAAATTCTCTAAATTCAATGCAGATGCCCAAATTCAGCATAAAATTTATGTAAGTTGGCTGGTAGACTATGCACCATTATAATAAAAATGAATTGGATGTCAAATGTCTACAGCCAACTGGACACCACTATGTCTGGCTTTCCTGCGGAATCATGAGGTTGGGTCAACAGGCCCAGAATTGGACAAACTTCAGGCCATTGATAAACAGAACTGCTTGGCCCAGGGTGGGTATTAACTCTTCCAAGGTAATGTATTACTTCCACCACAGGGATGTAAATGGTTAAAAGGTGCCATGAAAATTAGGACTCCCCACCCCACCCCCCCGCCCTAGACCAAGCAAAAATAAAATCATGAGGCAGAAAATCCTGGATGTGGCATCAGAGTGCTTGGAAAGCTTGCCTAGTTTTAAAGAAAACCAACAGCAGCAACTCCCCAGAAGAGGAATTGACTTTGGACAATTTGTGGGTGAAGAACAACTCATGGAGCGAGCTGTCCCTTTGCAGAGGCAGTGACTTGTTTGACAATGAGCCCTGTTTCACTGCCTTCCCGACTCTGTCCCTTTCCCACTCCACTACTGGGGTTTCCACCTCCTAAATAAACTTTGCACTTGAACCATTGGCTCAGGGTCTGCATTTGGGGGAACCTAAGTTGAATAAGGACCCTTTTTTCCTTTTCTTCCTAGTTTCTTATCCTTTGTGAAAGTTAAGAAACTAATGGGTGGGGAAAACACAGAGTCCGCAGCAGACGCCTTGGGTAAGAAGCCATGCTCACCAGCTGGAGCATGGTTGAGCAGGCGTGTTGGAGGATGGAGAGGGAGGTTCCTCAACCTCCTCTGGCTTGAGTAATGATTGCTAGAAGGCACAGTCTTGAGGCCTCTGTTTTCTCTGTTCACAAAAGAGCAATCCCACCCATGTTCTTTGAAAGCTCCTTTTGACCATAATGTCAAAAGAATCCCAGGGAGCCAGTACACCTTGTGACCCTGGAGGAATTTTTTAAACCAATACTTTTGATTTTCTGGCACACAGAGAGAAGAGTGCAAAGGAAACTGAAGGGCCTGTGTGTGCTTCCAGTGAATTCTAGGGAAGTGAAATAATGACCTTGGCCAAGATAGCAAAAGAGAAATTTAATTTACATGCTTCAGACCATATATGGAAAAATCATTTAGACCAAAAGAAGAAAAATCCAAACTGCGAGTCAATAGTGGCAAACATCACACATCCCAATGGCATGTGCTGGCCTCCATGAGCGACTCCACTCTTCCAACATTCCCAGCCATTGCACATATTTGGGCCTGTGTTTTCCATAAGGGTCTGCTCTGAAATGCCAGCCTGAATTTGCCAGGTCTTAGTTCTGAGCCTAGATCCACGGCTTCGCCTCCCCCACTGCACTCTCATTTCACAGGCTGCCCTGTCTCTCTCTAGCTTCTCCTCCATAACCCAGGACTCAGGACTCTCCTTATTTGTAACTTCTGAATTTAGATGCAGGCCAGCAGAAATGTATACAATGAGCAGGGGGGAAGGTCTTATTTTAGCCTGAACTTCTGATGCTGAGAATGGGCTGTCAGTTGAAGAGGGCCAGAGATCCCCTCTGACAGCCTGGGCCACCCGAGCAGTCTCTCCTTGGGATGAATAATTCACATGCTCTGCAAAGGGAGATGTTTATGGACACATTCTATGCCTCTCTGGCATCCTCTCCATGAAGCCCAAGCCACCCTGGAGACTGTAAGTAAAGTAAAGTCTTCTGGATATGAAGCTGTCAAGTTTGTTTTTAAATCCCAAGGATTTAAAAGGATATCTGTCCATAATCAGAAACCCTCAGTGACCTCCTAACACACACACACACAGAGATAGAGATAAAGATAAAGAGATAGAGAGATAGAGACAGAGAGTCAAAGAGAGACAGACAGAGACCTGGTCAGAGACAGAGACAGAGAGAATATGCTGGGGGCAGATCAACTCTTAAGACTCAAGATAGGCTCCAGTGCAGACCCAAGAGCAAGTGTAGAAACAGCCAGCCAACCTGGCACTGTCTTAGGACACACTTTACCACAGACTATTGCCACCCAGCCCTCCAAGTAAATTTCTGCACCTTTGAAACTCACTATGCATCCTTTTAAACTCTTTTGCTCTTGGCCGTCTATGTTTCAATCGAGAACTGAAAACGGTCTTTATGCAGCAGTTCCCAAACTTTCTCAGTTCACAGTACCCTTAATGCCTCAGTAATTTTTACACAGTGCCCTGAGACTCAAAGAAATACTTAACAGTTCCATTTATTGAGTAGTTAAGTCGAAATAGCTTAATAAATATTTATGTCCCAACAAGTTAGTAGCCATTTGGGGAAAAATATACATACATTGAAACAAAAAATAATGTTTTATGTCATTGCTAACCCCAATTACTCACAAAAAGAATGTGTTTACCTGTTGGACACTATCCAACTTCTCCAACCATGGAATCCGATTGGACATGGCCGCTCTCACTTCCGGTTCTGCAATGATTCTGTGCAGAACTTGCACTACAATCACTGAAAACTCGGCCTTGCTAAGAGATGATGACGTTGAAAGGCACGTTGTGTGATTTAACATTGACGCTACTAAGGGAGTCGTTCACACTTGACACCAGTGTCAACTATTGTTGGGCTTTCTTCACGACTGTTTAAAAATTCCACAATACTTCTGTGAGTTCACTGTGGCACTTTGGGGTGCCTTGGGGCATAGTTTGGGAAACACAGCCTTCACACTTAAGAAATTTTATTAACATACTAAAACTATTTGTCCATGACTTTTTCCTGTGTGCGTGTGTGTGCACAAACTCATAAACAAAATACACACAAGTTCATACATGAATAAAAGTGCATAAGAAAAGGTCTGGAAGGATAGAAACCAAACTGGTAACTGTGGCTACCCCTAGGGAGACAAATAACATTGGGAGGAGGTGAGGTCTAGGGAGACATTCATTTTATCCGTAATGTGGAATTTTTCTTGAGAAGAATATTTTCATGTATAATTTATATAAACAAAATCCCCCACAATTTGAACGTACCTATACACAAAAACTTTACAACACCGCTTCAGACAGTGCTAAACTCTGTGCAAAGAGATGAGTAGCAAACTCCAATGCAGGGGGCTTATTTACCAAAGTACTCGGCTGGGCTCCATTGATATATCAACAGGTGAGTGTTCTCACTCACTGCTCCTTGCGACATTTCCTTCTTCAGGAACCTTCCTTCCTTTCTTACTTCCTACAACAGTGATTCTCGGGGTGGGGTGTGGGGGGAGTTAGAATCCCATATTGGCTTTTCCATACTAAACCCCTTTACCACCTTCCCAGAGTCTAACTGCTCATACTCTACTCCAATCATCATTTGATGCTGTGGCAAAGAAGTCCACTGTCCCTTTGGTAAACTGGAGCTGTTGCCTGGGGGCTGCTGGCAAGGATGATATTGCCCAGCCTGCCTTGCATCTAGGTGGAGCCATGTAACTGGATCCCACCAATGAGGGAAAGGGATACAGAACCTTGAAATTCCAAATTAAAGTTCTTAACTACTCTTAGACGACGATCCTCTATAGTCAAACAAGATTGATTCCCCAACCAACCCCACTGCAAGCCAGAGAGGGAGGGTGGGTGGAGAGAAAGAGAGAGAAGCCAGAGCTTGGAACAATGAATAAAATAAATAAATAAAATAAAAATATTAAAAACTAAAATTATAATTATAAAAGTACATAAAACTGTCAGGGGGCAGCCTTCAGTTACAATTTTACTTTGTAAGTTGTGTCTCACCCAGGGAGCTACATTGCACCAAGTAACCTGTTTTATTGTCCTTGTTACCAAATAGGAGAAATTCAAGTGGAGCAGGGATAAATGCCTTAGCACCACAGGATCTCACAGCTGCCCAGCCCTCCATCTGCTAGTCCTTATCAGTCTAAGGGAGTGGTCTGAGAACCAAGCGGCCTGACTCTGGAGTGCCTTTCAGCGTGGGGTAGAAGCCAGTCCTCTTCTAGCCAAATAGTCCTCAGTTCACAGAGGAGATGGGAGAGATGCAAGGCCCAAAATGGCTCCAGCACTTCAGAACTCAGCCCTTAATAGTGAGAGTCCATGAAACCCCCAGATAATAAAGAGGATTAGAGACTGTAGGCACTGATGCAAATAAAAAGATTTCAGAAATGGACACGGGCTCAGGGCTCACCTTAGCTTCTCACTAAATGAATCTTTGGCAAATTCAGTCCTTTTCTGTCTCAGTGTTTGCCTTTGCCAATCCCTAAGAAGAATCTGTGAGAATTATTTAGACTCTTTTTTGTTTTTTTGGACCTGTAAATGATTAGTCATTGACTGCCTTCAAAAGAGGGAATGAGGGGATTTCACTCTGTTCCAAGACACATTCTGATAAATCACTGAAGGCCTCTGTGGAAAGTCTGGATCACATCCCCTCGCCCGAGTGAGAGCCCAGATAGAACCCCTCCTTCCCTGCTCCCTGGGTCTCCCTTCTCCCTCAGACTTTCTGACAAGACAGTCCTGAGCTTCCTACTGCTATTGTCCCAGCCTCCTGGTCACAGGCCCTACAATTATGCATAATTTATTCCACATGTTTGTTTGTGCGCTTGCCAGAAGCGTTCGCTGTAAATGTTTCAATACTTTAAGTTTAGATGAGTTTTCTTTTGAAAGAATTGTCCCCCGGGTGGTGCACTGAACAGTAAATTAACACCCATGTATCCACCGGCCTCCTCTTGGCACATGTTCTAACTTCAATGCTCCCCATAAAACATTCATTAAATGCAGCACCGCAGACAGCTCCAGGCCGTGATGGTGGGACAGGTGAGTGCATCCACACTGGATAAACTTTTGGTTGACAACAAGCCCCATGAGGTAAACTCCCTGGACTACTTAAATAGGGTTTGTATTAAAGTCCTATTAGTGATATATTTATAGAAGATTGCTTTAGGGCCACATTTGCCATTTCCCCAGTTTGTTACATGTTCTGTTCCTTGGCACAAAAATATGTTTTTCCCCCCACTGTGAAGCCTCCAGTTATCTGATCTGACCTGTGTCACTCCAATGACACCATCACACATGCACTCTGTCTCTCACACACACCAACTAACACACACTCTCACACATGCTCACACCACTAACACATACCCCCTTGCACTCAAACATTCTCAACAACTCAAGAATGGTCTGAACAACTGAACATTCATGTATTCATTCATTATGGCAGTGGTCAGCATTCTGTGTTTTTTGCCAATATTTTGTTACTCCTCAAAGAAAAACCCAGCTAGAGTGATCGGTAGCTAGTGGGTCCTACAGTTATGTTCAGTTACTGACTGGGCTTTTGTGCCAGTCCTATGCCACTTACTCTCAGGTCGACTCTCTGCCCTTTCCTTCTTCTGCTCAAGTAATGGTTACACTATGTCTTCTATTTTGAGATTTAAACCTCAAGTGTAACTGGATTTAAAAGTGTAGTTTAGCCTGGGACTTTTCTGAAAGCTTTTCTTTGCTTTGCTTCCTTCCGTGCTGCCAAACCTTAGTGATTCTGTTTACTATGTATTTACTATGCATGCCAGTTTCAATGGTTCTGTTTACTTCAGACCATTTGCATACCTGGCCCAATGACTTGAAGAAAGTTTTTACATCTGCAGATACACTCCTATCCCTGAAATAAACCAGCCTCCGGGAAGCGCCTTTTTCAGGAATTGCCTGACCAACTTCTCCGTTCCTTTGTTCTGCCTCTCCTTACGAGCCTATAAAACCTTTTGGTGGTATTAAGAACGGAAAGGCAGTCTTTATGACAAGCAGTCCACTGTCTTCCCTTAATGCTGGCATTTTGGAAAAAACCTGCTTTTTTTTTCCACCAACCTCGACTTTCAGGTTTCGGCTTTCGTGCAGCGAGCAGCCAGACCTTTTGCATAGGTCAGAGTAGTGACCCATGAAAAATGGTATTTCCCATCAACTGAGTTTTAGTTAGATTTGGCCAATGAGGGGCATGGTAGGAGAGGAGAGAGCAGAAGGTGGAAATTCAGGGTATTTCTTTCCCATACCACTCTCTCTATCTGCTTCCGGTGGCCTGTCCTGCAGTGACTTCCTGAAGGGTTGTAGCACCTAGTGGGTGGCCCGCTCCTGGGTTCTGGTCATAGTACCACCTTCCTTGTCCTTTCAGTCCGATGAGTGGTTGCAACTCGCTGCTGTTGCTAATCTCTGGGCTGTCTCACCACCCCATTTGTCTCAACTGCCCCAACTCTAAAACCTTTATAATTAGTTCCTCATATTATTTTCCCGCTATTGAACTATGTGGCATGAGCTGGCATGAGCTCTGTTTTCTGACTATTCCCTAACTCATACAAAGTTTATTGAAAGAAAAGGAAGCAGGAGCAGGAATTAGAAGAGGCTGAGGGACAGATCAGAGGGACAAAAGGCAAAGGTCAGGACTGCTCTCCAACCCCACCATCTACACAGCGCTTCAGCATCTGTACTCAACTTAGACCTTTATCATCTTGAACAAACAGAGCAAAATCTTGCCCTCGAGGGAAACTTGAGAAAACCTCCAAATCTATCCAGAACAGATTCTATTCCATAAAATCTGTTCCAGAAAAGGTTCAAACTGATCCAGGTAAAAAAATAAAATAAAATATAAAACAAAAAAAATAAAAGAACCTATTCTTTTATTAAATGTTCCAGACTCCATATTCTTCCTTGGAAACACTATATGTGTTTATATTCCCAAATTCTCCCTACTGTCTGTTGAACCTCTTTCCATAAACTGAGCTAATTCTACTCGCTGCTGTTCTCAGTGGAAATACAGCAGCATCCCACCAAAATGCACACAAAACCACTAAAGAAAAAGTAGGGTAACAAGTTTATCTCATACTCATCTTTCCATTTAATACCACAGTCCTTCCTGACGTTAGTATAAGGAAAAAGAACCAAGAATAATTTTTTTAGATGCATTTGAGGATCTGTTGAGGGGAAACATTTGAAAGACAGAGGAGCGTAGTGTTCAAGACCCATTGCTCTTAAGTCAGACTCCCTGGCTAATACGGTGTCTCCAAAAAAAAAATAAAACCTAGCCGAACAATCAGTTGTAACACGTCTTTTGGAACAAAAATAATATAAGACCCTGTCTTATTTTACAATAATATAAGACCCAGTCTTATACCATGTTCATAGATAAAAGATTTAATATTGTTAAGGTGGTAAAACTTTCTGAATTAATCCACAGATTCAAGTCAATTTCTATCAAATTTCCAAGCTTGAATTTTTTGCAGAAATTGACATGCTGGTCATGAAATTCACATGGAAATGCAAGGTACCCAGAATTATCAAATTAATTTTGAAAAAGAAGTACAAAGTCATAGTCACATTCCCAATTTCAAAACATACTAAACATGTGCAGTAAAAAAGACAATATGGTACTGGCATAAGGAGAGACATATAGATTAACAGAATAGAATTGAGAGTCTAGAGATAAATTCTTACATTTATGGTAAAATGATTCTTGATGAGGGTATCGCTAATACAATGGGGAAAATAGTCTTTTCCACAAATGGTGCTGGGACAACTGAATAGCCACAGTTAAAAAAAATGGACCCTTTACATCATACACAAAAACTAACTCAAAATGGATCATAGAACTAAATGTAAGAGCTAACACTATAAAACTCTTAGAAGAAAACCTAGGAATATATCTCTGTGATATTGGATTTGGCAATGGTTTCTTAGATATGATACAAAAGCAGAATTGACAAAAGGCAAAATAGATCAATTGAACTACATCAAAAACTTTTGTGCTTCAAACTGTATCGTTAATAAAAAAATTTTAAAAACCCATAGAATGACAGAAAATATTTGTAAATCATATAATTTGATAACAGACTGGTATCCAGATTATGTAAATAACTCTTACAACACAAAAATAAAATGATAATTACCCAATTTAAAAAACAGGCAAAGGATTTGAATAGATATTTTTCCAAAGAAAACACTCACATGGCCAATAAGCACATGAAAAGATGGTCAATATCATTGGTCATTAGGGAAATGCTAATTAAAACCACAATAAAATAACTCATCATATAACTAGGATGGATGAAATTGGAGCCCTAATGCATTGCTGGTTGAAATGTAAAATGGGTGCAGTCACTTTAGAAAATAGTATGGCACTTATTCAAAATGTTAAACGTACAGTTTACCATATAAGCCAGTATTTCCACTCTTACCTATGTATTCAAGAGAAATGAAACATTCACCCACACATAAACTTGTACACAAATATTCATAGCAGTATTATTTATAACAACCAAAAATGGAAGCCATTCAAATGTTCATCAATGATGAATATATAAATAAAATGAGGTATATCCAAAATATGGAATATTATTTGGCAATAAAAAGCAGTGAAGTACTGATATAGCTACAACATGGATGAATCATGAAAACATTTTGCTAAGTGAAAGAAGCTAAATACCATATTTTTCACAATTCCATTTACATGAAAGTCCAGAATAGGCAAACCTATAGAAACAAAAAGTAACTTAGTTGTTTCACATGGCTTGGTAACTATTGGGTATAGGGTTTCTATTGGGGTCTCTTCTGGGGTTGATAAAAATATTTTAAACTTGGGCTGTGGGATGACTGCAAAAACCTGTGAATAGGGGCGGCCAGTTAGCTCATTTGTTTAGAGCGCGGTGCTCTTAACACAAGGTTGCCAGTTCGATCCGCACATGGGCCACTGTGAGCTGCGCCCTCCACAACTAGATTGGAACAACTACTTGACTTGGAGCTGATGAGTCCTGGAAAAACACACTTAGGATAAATTTTAAAGTTTTTTAAAAATCTGTGAATATACTAAAAACCATAAATTGTATACTTTAAATGGGTGAATTTTATGGTCTAAGAAGTAAATCTCACTACAGATGTTTTTAAAAATGGATTTTATATCTTCAAAATTTTTTTTAAAAAGCAATGGTTCTTGGGGATCAGGTAGTGCTGAGTTGGATTACCAGCTCCCTCACAACTAGCTATGTGGTCTTCCGCAAGTTCCTATCCACTCTGGGCCTCAGTAAATGGTGGCTTTTCATCATTCAAAAGGAAGGGAAGGAAGGAGAAGTAAGGATATGCAGCCTCAGGGTTAGTGACAATGGAGACAGAGCCGTGGTGATCCTTTGGGATGAAAGAAGCACAGCCAAGACCACCAGCTAGACTTTGATTCTTTGCCCCATCTATTTCCCAGAATAAGGTGCCTTTCCTAAATCTCCCACACGAGATGGAGCCCCCAGAGCCTTCTCACACAGTAGGGATTGACCACAGCTCTTTTGTGGCAAGAGCAGTATCCTTCCCATCAGGCAGCACCATGTGCCCCTCCCTTCATCTCCCACCTTTGGCAGATTTACAGCTAGAACAGAAGTATTTCCAATATTAAAAGAACTGAGGGAACACAGAAGGATGCTAACAATCAAATTGCAGGCCATTTTTATCTTACATTGCTCATTTGGGAAGGTCATTTTCCCCCTGTTGCCCATAAGGCATTAGATGCTTTGAGCTTTGCATTCTCAACAGTGTACTGAAAATAGATGTTGAATGCTAAAACATAAACATATGTATCATTCATAATGCATTCAGATGTTTTTCAATTATTCATGGTTCCTGAGAGTTACTTGACCTATCATGCATATATATCCAAACAATGTTTATACTAGAACCACATCCTCCATGTACACAGTTCCAGCTCCTTGGCATTCCTGCCTATGAATTAAAATTAAATGAGTCAGTGGTCAATAAAAGTTACATGTGATTTCCATAAAATTATCTATTGTATATTGCTCTAGGGTGGAGAAAGAAGGCTGCATGGAGTTGCCAAAACTGACAGGACACAGAATGCTTGTTTTCTGATGAGGGTGGCAATGATGATTAGTCTTTCCTAAGAATGAATTCATTATTTCCCTGAATAATTGGTGGTCTTGGACTTAACTGTCTAGGAAAAAGATAACTCAAAGGGCCACCTTCCTTTCTCTTGTGCCTAAGTCTTATTTTATTTAAAAAAAAAAAAAAAAAGCCAGATTTCTGGGCTCAAAAACAACACATTCTTCTCTTTTGCTGCTTGAATAAATTTGCATGTTAACATGAATGGTTTCAACTTAAAGAATGTAAAATTAAACAAAATTTGAATTCAAATCCAAAATGGAGAAAAGACACATGCAAAAACAACAGATTTTCAATCTTGTTGATTTTTTCGGGAACCAGATTAGGAAAGACATAAACACACACACACAAGGAAATGTGGCACTCAGAGGAGACAGGCACTGCCAACGAGGAGCCCCCGCATCGTAGCCCCACCTCACACACACTCTGAGCAGTCACAGATCACAGAAGATTCTGCAGCTCTGTTTCAGTGTCTGAATGCCACCATCAAACTCAGAAATATGACTCAGAAGACATGTTCACCATCACATTCCTACTTTTGGAGGCCAACCCAGATAAGATGAAATGTAAGGAACATTGTATGAGTAGCTCAAGCACATACAGGCATGAATTTGCCTCTGCTGGCCCTAAGAGCTATTTCTTGCTTTACCCTTTGACTTCCCTTCGCACTTGAAGGGCAGTATGCGTAGTGAGTAGATGCAAAGACTGTCAGAATCCCAGATCCACCCACCATTTATTGGCTGAGTGACCTCTGGCAAACGACTTAATCTGTGGACGTAATTTTTTTCATTAGTATTCATTTACGTAACAATAGTGTCGGCCTAAATTTATTGTGAGAATAGAATAATACAATGCACTTAGAGCACTGCCTAACCTAGAGCAAGCATTCAATAAGGGTTAGCTCTCATTGTGCCGGTTGGTATGATGGTGGTGGGTATCATTATGAGATATTTAGGTGACGGAGTCCAAAGAAACCATGCCTGACAGCCATTTCTTTCTTCTTCAACCTGCTCTCCCATATTGTCCAGACACTATCACCCAGGAAAGAGAGACAAATTAAGTCATGGCAAAAAGCCTGCTGCCCTGAGCTCTGACTGCAGGACAATGAGAAATGTCATCCTCTCATTCCACCCTATCCCACCCGTCAAGACTTTCTCACAACACAGTCTCTGTCCACGAAGAGGTTCCAAATAAAACGACAGTAGGATCTTAAGAAATAAAGAAGACAGTGAGCAACAAGCACCAGCATCTTACCTCATCCTCCCTCTCAGACATATCGGTCCCCAATTTCTGGACAACTGACTTGTCGCTCTCCTTTAGCATTTTCTCTCGAACTTTGGTTTCATACTCAGGTCGGGAGTGTTCCTAAAACCCAAGAGTCAAAGAGTAGTTAGTAAACAGGCAAAAGAGCGACCTTGGCCTGCAAGTTATAACCAGACACCACAAGTACAGTAACGTCAGGACTTTGGATCAGATTCTATTGGACATGAGCTGCCATCGCACACACAATCACGAGGAGTCTAGACCAGGAGCACAATGTGGGGGAAAGAGAGGGGACACATAACACTTGTTACCACACTGAGAACCAAACCTGGGCACGTTCCTGGGGATGGTGCCGGTGTTGAGAAGGGAGAGAGAAAATGTTAAATGGACAGCTGATACAAAGAGAAGCCACATGCTTTGCATAGCAGTTTCATCAAAGGTAGAGTGACGCATCTGTTCATCCCACCAACTATCCTCAGACCTCAAACTTTAAGTTCCAATATGCCAGATCCCAGCTGGAGAAACAGACGTGCCCTACAGCTGGGAGTTAGGGCAACAACAAAACAATTTCCTCCCTGCTCCATTATTCTACAAGTTAAATGGCGACTAATAAAAATCAAAGTTAAAGGTGGCCATAGGGAATCTTAAAACTCACTTGCCTGGGCCTGTTTCCTGTACAGCCTAAGTGAGTAACTCATTGGCAAGTACACCAGTGCTCAAGAGACATCACTGAGCCATTCAGCAATAGAAACGTAAATAGTGAGTCACCAGGCATGGGAAAGCACACCTAGCTAATCAAGAAGACCATGGTCAAAGCAAGGCAGATGCTGGAGCGGGAAGACACATGACTTACTTCAAGAATTTAACAGTGAACACCTGGCCGTATTGGCAGGTCTTCCCACAGCGTCCAAGCACAAATATCGACAAGTGCAAGGACTTCATGTTCCTGCGTCATTTACCAATAACGCCTAGGCAGGGATTCAGGTGCTGGCTCACAGTGGACTCAGAGGACACATATTTCGTTACCACTTTTCATACATCAGAGATTCCAGAAGCCAACAAGTTAGACTCCTAGACTGCTCTTTGGCTTACCCAAGATGTGCCATGATGTTGGAGAGGAGAAACTGCGCGTGACTAATAAACATAACCAATACAACAGGAGGTGACACTATTCAAGTGTTTTTAAGACCCACCATCATTACATCATCACCCGATCTCTAAGGAACAACCAGACCCAAGAGCCACACCCCTGGGTCAATGCAGCCCCTGCCTAAGGGGCCTCCCTGTGGAACCAGCAGGACGCTGCCAAGGGACTTGTTGCAAGACTCCTTTGGATCCTGTTTGTGCTTGTTGAAGGGGGACCTGTCAGACCTCAAGAGTCTTTCTCTCAGAAGTGGGCCAATCTTCATTCAGCTCAGTGGACTTCTCTTGTCCTATTAGCTTCTGTCAGTCAGGCCCCAGGAGCTCCTCGGACCTCTTAGAAAACGTGGCTTCATCTGAACACCCCATCCTCTCTGAAGGCAGAACCCATATGTACATTTTCTCGTTTATCATGGAATCCATGAGGCTGTCAGTCTTGGGGCATATGCTTCACACATAGGACTGGATAGAATGAGCACATGTATTCAATACGTGGTAATGGAATGCCCATCTGCTCAAAGGCAAGCTGACTAATTAGAGCATTAAGGAGAAGAAATCATGCGGAGCCACACAGGCTCTAGAACAAGACTAAATTGGGGATTTCACTTGGTTGGCCATACAACATCACAGCCACAAAGCCAGAGGTCCCACGACCAAGGCAAGGCACATGAATTACTGCAGAGTGTGGAGAAGGCCTGTTCTCCATGCAGCCACTGTAATGCTTGTGGCCAACCTTTGTAAATGGGTACTCAGCCACCTGGAAGTGCTTCCTGGTCCTTCTAGATGCTGCCCCCAGCACTGCATCCACAATGTCCACAATTGAGGAGCACCTATCTGATACTGACATTTGCTCTTCAGTCCAGGCAGCATGTGGGAACAGATAACTGTGCACAACCATGTGTACACTGCTTTTCGCCAACTCACCGGCATCAAGAGTGGGGCCCTAGCCCTCAGAGAGCCTTCAAGGAAGGCTGACCTGTCTCCATCCTTTAAATATCATCTCTCCATAAAACTAGGCTCTAGAAGAACCTACCCTTAACCCTTAGTTCATGCTCCAGTTTCATACATGGTGTACTGGCTTCACTATAATGGTATAGCAATTCTTTCTTCTTCCATAGGCATAAAGGCTTACCAGCACCTGGCACCCATGCCTCTCCCTTGACCCTCAGTATGCTCTGGGTATCCAGAAGCGACTCCTGGTCTCTGGCTTTATGCTCACTAGAAGCAATGACATGGGAGACAGAAGTATGTTGAATTAAATCTCAAGGCTACTACAAGGCTTGCCTCTTGTGCCGTCTCTTTTCCCAGAGAGGGGCCCAGTGTCTTACAGCTCAAAAGTAGAGAGGCAACTTGAATTATTGGTCTTGGTGCATTAATAACCATGGCTTAGCCCACGGAGCCAAGCTAGAAAAGCTGCCACAGTAAGACCCAGCCAGTGACTAGCTGATGTGACAGTACACATAAGTGGTTATCTCACTCCAAATGGTCTATTTCCAGAGTGAAAGCAAAGCAAAGACCCAGAGAAGCATGCAAGAGAACTCACTTCTTCCTCTTCTATACCAGTCAGGTCCCAGAAGTAGCCCAGTCGCATCTGTAATCTCTTCCAGTTTTCAAGAAACATGGTAGCTTAAAAAGAAAGAAAAAATCCTATTAATTTCAGAGTGGATTTTGAGTACTCTGGATTTGCCAATGGTAGTAAAGAATAAACTTACAGATTTCAAATTTAGGGGCTCTCTTTAAAGTATTTTTTCCCTTCCTCTGACTTCTAGCTGAAAATACTTTCCACATCCTCGAGAGTACAGTAGATATGTTTAAAGGGGTACACACACACACACACACACACACACACACACACATTTTTCCACTTATATGTTATGAGAAGCGGGTAAACATTGATCTCAAAAAATGGGAAAGGATGGAAGAATAAATAAAATAAGAATGGAAGGCTTTGTAGTATTTTTTGATGAACCTCATCTTGCCTATGCATACATTCTTTCTTCCTGCACCTTCCTCAGCATTCTTACTTTTCCCCCATCTTTTTTCCTGTCCCCAGCACCAGTCCCTTCTGTGGGCCCTAATCATTTCATTCTGAGGTTATGCAACAGTCTTCTAATAGTTCTGACTCCAGAGCCTCAGCCTTCCCACCCATGTTGCATGCAGCTCATAGACTAATCTCCCTTAAGTGGTATTCATTCATTCGTCCATTTCTTAGAAAATATTTTTTAATGCCTACCATATCTACACAGTGGTCAGTTTGCCTGCTCCAACCATCACCCCTTGAAGGGCCAGCCCAACGTGCTCCAGAAAGAATCAACACCCTCTACTCTACAGCCATGGCTAGTTATACCAGGATTGAATGCCTGATCCAGAGACTGCCAATGGACCAGATTCTCTCTTTTGAAAACTAAAACCAAGAGACACAAAGAGAAGCAGGGATGGCAGAAACCAAGCAGCCCCTGAAAGGAGAGAGGTCTGTGGTTTCTGATAGCTCCTCCAGCTCCAGTTCCCCAACAGCCTAGCTATTTTTCATTTCCTGCATTCATGAGCTTGCTTTTTGCCTTCTTACAATAAATCTCTTGCAAATTTGAATAAACTTTTAATCCTGAAAAAAAGAAAAAAGACCAGGCCCGGCTAAGGTATCTGCAATATACAAAACACTTAACCACAATACAGGGCACAAAGTGATTGGGGCCTTAAGAAGGACGCAGATAAAAAGCTGTGGGCATGCAGGAGAGGGAGGGAGTGCTTGCTGCATCTGAGCTGAGTCTTGAAGACCAATGGCATTCAGCCAGTGAAGAAGGGGTGGGGAAAGGAAGGAAGCCAACACCTTCCCTGCTGAAACTTCCAATGGCTTCTGATGGCCTAAGTTCTCTCTGGATACTGCGACCCTGTGTACCTGGCCAGATCCATCTGTCTAAATCTCTTCCCACCATTTGTCAACACGCACCTCACACCTGCATGCTGTTCCTCACTGTCCTCTTCATCCCCAACTTGAGTATATTGACCCCTCTTCTATGGAACCTGCCAATGTCTATCCTCATCATTTCCGGACCAGCTCAAGGCCCACTTCTTCCATAAGAGCAGACTCAAGGGTGCCCTCTCCTCCACATCCCTACTGCACTTATAGTCTGCTACCCCAGAAAGGGAAGGGATCTGACATTCCCTGAGGCCACGTCTGCATCTCTGCACCACAGGCAACAAGAGACTGGTGACCTTTGCTGCATGCCACGCTGGACAGCTGGCTGCCATTCAGGTCTGCAGTGTAACAACAGGTCCGTAAACTCTTCTTCAGCTCCCAGCTGCTCTGTTTACCTTGGGCACAGCACAGAACTGAGCATAACAAACACCCATGAACTGGTTAAATGAGCAGTTATTTAACGCTTTATTTGTTTTACTTGGTGCAACATGACCGTGGACTGATCTATATGTTTTCTCCTTGGATTTGAGGCTCTTTCCTATGAGTGCACACTGACCTCCCGACACTGGCACCGGCCTGGGGATGCTCTGAAACCAGGCAGGATACCCCTCCTCTTCCTCTGCTCCTCTCAGTGCCTAAGAAGGGCTCTGCACACAGCAGGGCTCAGAGCGCTTCTGGCTGCAGTGTCCATAAAGGACAGATGTCAGACTGTGGGAACAGGCGAGAGGGGCAAAAGAGTCACTGAAAGAGGGGTCATAAGGACAAGGGAGGGCTGTCATAGTGACGAAGAGCTGCTCACAGCTCCTGGTGCGTATTAAGTGCCAGGCACCGTGCTAAGTGCTCTGCACACATATCTCATTCATTTGTCAGAGAACTAGGGGATAGGTGTTCCTTCACCCATTTACCAGATGAGGACCATGATGCTCGAAGGTTAAGTACCGTGCCCCACGTAGCATCGCACCTTGGTTAAGAGTACTGACTTGAGTGACACAGAGCTAGAGTCACACTGACTTGCCTTGGGAGCCCCAGCTGGAAGGTGCAGGATTGAGGCACTCATCAGGCAGCCCCCTAAGTCAACATCCTTAACCTCTACTCAAAACGAAGTTAGGAACCCTCTCCTTCACTTCCCTTTTCAGTAGGGCTTCGCTCTCTCCAGAGCTGCCTGGGATTTGAGGCCAGAACCGCAGAGGAGCTGGGCCTGAAGACCCTGACAGACCCGAGCCCTTCTGACTAGTACCCTCCACGCAGCCCGTCTCAGCAACCCCCGTTCCCACCCCACGGCAGCCTGCTGAGTCTCTGAGGAGAACCAGTTTTCTGTCCCAGCCTTCTTCCTGGCGGGCCTGGTCCGTGGCCCAGGCCCACTGAACATAATAATCATGATAATGAGAGGCATTACTATTATTTTTAATTGTAATTCGTAGGCAATCATGCCCAGAGGCTCCTGGCTGCTGTAACCAAATATACAATCACATAAAACACAGCAAGGCTGTTAAAAAAAACAAAACCAAACTCTACCCTATGCCAGGAAGCTCTGACACAATCTCACCCTTTTTGCTCTCCCTGCATTGCTGTACAAGAGGAAGAGCAGGGAGCTGGGGTGGGGGAGCACCCCAGAAGGGAGCTGGGGTGGGGGGAGCACCCCAGAAGGGATCTGGGGTGGGGGGAGGACCTCAGGAGGGGAGGGAGAGATCTGTTCGTGACAGCTCTTGAGAAAGAAGAAGCAGTTGTTGGGGCTTGAAAGTGGGAAAGGACAACTGAAAACCAAGTTTCTCTACAACAAGGAATTATGCATTCCTTAAGCAGTGTTATTAAGCTTCAGCTACTCAATCACGGTAATATCTGCAAGACAAATTAATGAGGATTGGGGTTGCAGTGTATCAAAACATGGAATGCATATTCCGAGTTCCAAATCAGGTCAAGTGGATTTGGGAGCAATTACAAGAGACCGTGCTTGATGAGAAGACAGAGCGGCCTGTGACGTCCCCGGCAACATGCCTCAACTTCAGTTTGTTCTACTGACCCTTGTGTGAACATTGTAGAGCGATATGGCCCCAAGTGCCATTTCCTCTTACTCCCTGTCCCTATTTTCATGGGTTGATCACTGCCCATGTGCCCCTGGGCAGCAGCTGTTCTCCCTGAGAGTAGAGTGTCCCCTGAAAATTTTCCTGGACGGCCTAGTGATATGGGAATCTTTCCAGTCTGGTTCCTACAGGGAATGGGGGAAGGTTATACTCAGTACTCCCAGCACTGCTGAGAACAAACCTCTCCCTGTGTCCTCACACTTTCAGGGATGAATGACTCATGGCCCCATCCTGGCAGGTCCTCCAGGCCCTGTGGAGTCAGTGATAAATCAAGCAGCCTCTGCAGCAGGACCATTGCCCTGCCGGCCCCTGATCCAGCAGGAAAGCTAAGAGCCTGCACACCCAGGATGAGTAAAAAGCAGGTGGCTACTCAAGATGGGCTAAAACATGTTGATTTGGTCCCTTTTTTAATACATGTGGGTGTGCCTTCTTGGAAATGTTCAGTTACCACAGGGTTGTTATTCCAGTTTGTGAGAATAGAAGTACGTGTGTGTGTGTGTGTGTGTGTGTGTGTGTGTGTGTGTGTGGTCAGATCGCTGTGGCCCACAGAAAGTTTACCACCCTGATGCTCTGAGGGGTGGAGGGGCGGAGAAGGACAATGAAGGAACTATTTGTTCTTTCCTCCAAAAATCCCTTTGGTGGGAAGATTGAAAACACCACTCTGGTATTACATAAAATCTCTACAGTCTACCCTTACGATATTCTGGAAATTGCACTGAATCTGGAGTCAGGAGATAGGCCCACCTTTACTACCAGCTAACTCTGTGATGATGGCTGCGATCCCACCACTCTGAGTGTTATTTTGGATGATATCTCTGACATGTCTTAGTAGATGTTCCTGCAGGTGCCTTATGGGTGTGCTAAGGGTTTCCAAAACATGCACTGGTTCAAATTCTGAATAAATACCATATGAGACTAATTGCAAGGTTAACATTACTACATCGTTTGTAAAAATATGGAAAGCCAAAGAATACCCTTAGTTACCTTCACATATATGAGTGAAGGAAAGAAATCTATTGATCCTAAAATCCTTTTTGAGATACAAGGACTAAATGCTGAAGGAAGTACACCGAAGGATCTGGCTGTTAGCGCATGGTCACTGCACCGTTTCAAAGTAGCACCCATATAAGCAAGCCTCATGATAACCACTTACCCCACAGAGCCATGAAGATGGAGAAGAAGACAGTGGCCGGGTTGTCAAACAGGTGGCTGGCCCGTGCTGTCCCACAGGCTGAGCTGAGGTTCCAGTAATCGCAGGACTTGTCACACAGGGGACACATGGTGAAGGCATTCTGCTGGTCACACATCTCTTTGCTGCAGTGGACAGAGGCTACTGGGTCAGGTGGAGCTCAAGCAGGACCCACCCCAAACAAATCACCCCCCAACCATCTCCCACTTCTGAATTCATGACTGAGCTTATCAACTTCATACGCGAGGTATGTTTTAAAAAGGTGGGATTGGATTCTTCACTGTGGGAGTGTTATTCTTGTATTTTGTCAAAAAAAAAAAAAAATGGGCCACCTTCTGAGGTATGGAGCCCCCTGTCACTAGAAGTGTCCCAACAGAGAATTAGTGACAATCTGTCAGAGATGCTGTACACTGAATGATGCCTTAGAAAGCACCTTCAAAATCTGTGGAGTATATGAGGTTAGTGAAGAACATGAACAATTGTGAATAAATCATCGCCTAAAGTTAGATCTCATCATCATCATTCAAGTAGAGGCTGTCTTCTTAAACCTACTCTCTGTCTCACAATATGTGAGACTGGTCACAAGGAGAAACAAGCATGAGTATGTGGCTGGACCAACGCAAGCTCTTACTTCGAGAAGGAAAAGCCATGTGAAGAAGAATGGAGCCAGACCTGGATTGGAAGACTTTTCTAAGTGCAGCAGCTGCAAGACCATTTGCAGAATGGGGATTAATAACCTCAGCCTCATAAAAATTATCATCACCATGAAATGGGGTTAGGGAGAACGAAAGAATAAGGTAAATTCTTCCAAAGTCTAGATTCCATGATACTTAGAGTCAAATAAATAACCACCACCTACCGTGTTTCCCCAAAAATAAAACCTAGCTGGACAATCAGCTCTAACGCGTCTTTTGGAGCAAAAATTAATCTAAGACCCAGTATTATATTATATTATATTATATTATATTATATTATATTATATTATATTATATTATAAAGACCTGGTCTTATATTATAGTAAAATAAGACCAGGTCTTAAATTAATTTTTGCTCCAAAAGACACATTAGAGCTGATTGTCCAGCTAGGTCTTATTTTGGGGGAAACACAGTATATTCTAAACTATTCTCACTATATTTCTGTTTAATGAGCTGATGGATATATTTGAAATTCCACTCATTCATTAAGTGGAGAGCTGGATCCAACAAATTTAATCTGACATGAGTGCTTGCAAATAAGAATCAAAGAACTACCGGCCATAACCGGTTTCCCAATATCTCTCCACACCATATATTGGTATAAAAATGAACAAACTTATCATTCTGGTGTGTAGTATCTCTCCCCCACCCTGGGGATGGAGACATGGATAAGCTCACAGTTGAGGGGAAAAGGTGGAGAACTCAAGATTTCATGAAAATGAAGCATTGGCTGTTGTCACAGAGCAGCTAAAGACACAGAGATGGGGAGGCAGGAGAACTCCTATGCTGAAAACTGTAGCTATGTTTTCTCTGATAAGAGGCAGCAGAGGGTGCTACAGAGCACGGCTGGCAAGGGGGAGGCCACTGCCAAGGTGAGTAAACTGGTCCCCTGTGTGCAAAAGCAAGTGGATTTACCCCAGAAGTCGAAGGAATGCATGGATCCAGTTTCCCTTCATTAAGCAGTTGAAGTGTTTTACCGAGGGCTGTTACTGTCTGTCAAGTCCCAGCTTTCAGGCTTGTTTTTAATAAGCTAGTAAGTCCATGGCAGAGAAAGGACTTCTGCGTGAGGGAATGGAAACTCTAGGTCTCTGAGGCTAAATCCTAGTTCCTCCCCTGACTTGCTGCTAAGCGCCCCATTGGCAAGTGTCAATAGCAGTGACTCATTCACATCGACAGTATTGAAGAGCAATATCTTACCAATAAGTTCAGCCATGCTAGTTTCACCTGGGTATGTTCTTATTGGTAACTGGAGAGTAAGGTTTGTTTTAAGTCTTCTGGGTCAGATAAGTGTTCGCTGCACAGTTGAGGAGTTGCTACTTTCAGAGAGGGAAGTACCCTCTTGGAAAACAAATTCACACAGAAAGTTGTTGGTCTCTATAAATTCTACTAAAGAGCTGTGCTTTCAAGCCATGTCTGAGAACATATAAATTCTCAGTGCTGCCCTCTGAACATGTGTTTAGGCACTTTGTTGTTCAGGGGATTTTTTACACATAGACTTGGGGGAGGGATAATCCTAGTCAGCCTAACCCTAATCCAATACAGTCAGTGCTGAAAGGTCAGGCATTAATAAAGTATTAGCAATCAACTTGGCGCAAAGCACTTTGAAACTTAAGCACTGGGTAAATTATTGGTTTTAAAATTACAGTACAGTCGACCACCAATCATTTTTACAAAATGGCAGCCACTATAGCATGGATACTCCCCATATCAATTAGATTTGAAGTCAGAATGTTTTATATGTATTGAATTGTGGACTTTTTTGTTTTTGTTTTTGGTGTTTTTCGGGGGAGGGGGTGATGCAAGCAATTTGAAGAGAATTCTGGAGAAATTCTGCCTCAGGATGGCATTAAAATGACTTGTGTTCTCTGAGAGAGGCTGCCTCTAGACAAGCTGAAAGATGAGGGAAGTTCATTTAGAATTGAAATCATGTCTGGGATGTTTATTAATTGCATAATCCACAGATTTCTAGTTAGTGTATTTCTTCCATCTATCATTTTCTCTAGAAAGCCTAAGAAGGTTGATAAACCCCAAAGTGAATGGTGTTCTTAATAAGGGACTCACTGCTTGCAAGTTAGGTGCTAGCACAAAGGGAGAAGGTACAACGAGGCAATTATCAGGAAATTCAGACAGAACATCTGCTATTAAGGTCTCAGACCTAAAGTAACCAATTTTTTTTCAATATGGTTTAGATTAATCAGCGTTTTTTAATGCTCCAGTCTTTCCTACCCATGTAAGCAAATACCTAACAAATGGAACCAATCCTTTGGTAAGCAGAGGAAAGTTCTATAGATGTAACGTGCACATATGGAATTGTTACTAACAAGTGATACTTGTATCTCACATATCAAAGTTATTGGCAATAAAAGGTCCCATTTAAAGTTCCACATAATATAAATTTTCTGGTTTTGATATTGTACTGCTGCTATATAAGACATAACCATTGAGCGAAACTTGGAGAAGGGTACACGTGACCCTCAGACTTATCTTTGCACCTTCCTGTGAATCTCTAATGTGCACAAAATAAAAAGGCTTTCAAAGTGATACATCGATAGTAACTACCAAACTTAATGTTAAAACTAGAAACCTAAAATAATCCCAGGAATAGTGCAAGTTTTTCATGATGCTTGGGAATGGCTGATAGATCCAGATCCTAAAAGAGTGTGAATTTGTTTAGATTTAGTATTGAGATTTGGACACCACTCCTTTGTTGATGAGGAGTGCTATTTTGTGAGTTTTTATCAGGCCCACAGAGCTTGGACTTTGGATGATTCAACAGCAGTTCTTTAAAAAAAAAATCTTCATAATACACTTAATTTTTTTCTATCATTTACACCTTCTTGATTTGCCACATCCTTCCCTGAGTCTGAAAAACTGACAACCAAAATTTCAATTTTATAACAGTATATTTCAAACTTTTTTGACTTATCACTTTGAAAGCCAGATGTTCTGTCTGTGACCTACAGCTTGAAAAAGGCTTTTACATCAGATTCCAGTATGCAAATACGTACATACCCTTTCCCCATAAACACTCTTCTAACTAAATAAAATCTCAGGCAACAATACTTATACTTCCTTCTTGTGATGAAAACTAACATTACAACATAACTAATGTAACATTCATTCTACTCTATCCTATCTTGTTCTAGTTCATCTAATAGATAACCAATAAATTGATTCCATAATCCACTAATGGGTTGGTACCCATAATTTGCAAAACATTGCGCATTCTGACAGGCAATAAGATACCTCTGCAATGATGATGCTCATGCTTTCCATGCATATATGCTTCACATAAATGAGTGTGTGTGCATATCCATAGGTATATATCATTGCAGCATGTATAGACCATGGTCATTTCCAGCTGCAGTGGTCAATGTCACATGCATTCCTGTATGAGGACCCAGGGCACAAGTTCTAAGTCCTGATGTAAACCAGCACAATAACCCCCCACCCACTTACACTGGCATTGGTCTCTATGGGTGGTATGAAGATTTCCAGTTCTGATCAACTTGAGGTCCAGCTCTCTAGGGATCACAACTGGGCAAGAGAAAGGTAGGAGCCATATTTTCTGAGAATGCACAGACAAGGCCAATAGAAGCTACTGGGCTGCTGAGAAGGATATGAGCACCTGGAAGATTTCACAGCTTATTGAAAAAAGCAAAGACTTTGGGGCAGGAGGCAACAGAGGTCAAATCCCAATCTTGGCAATTATTAGTTGTTGAAATGGACAAGTTATGTGACCTCACTTAGTACAAATTTCTCCATCTCTGTTAGGTGAAAATATTACCTATGTTACAGAATTTACAATGTTGATCTCTACTGGATCCAAGAAACCAGTCCATGAAACCACCTAGCACAAGATAGGTATCTGGTAAATATTAGTTCTTCCCTCATTGTAGATGGCCTGGGGAAGGCAGAACCCCGACAACATGGCTCCCCGACAACAGGTCCCAGAATTCCTAGTCAAGAACACTGGACAGATGATACTGGAGTTTTATATACAAAAATAGCCAAACCCTTGTCTCTTGTACAGTAGTCTCCTCTTATCCACAGTTTTCCTTTCTATAGATTCAGTTACTTTGTGTCAACCACAGTCCAAAAATATTTAATGGGAAATTTCAGAAATAAAGAACTCATAAGTTTTAAATTGCATGGCATTCTGGGTAGCATGATGAAATCTTGTGCTGTCCTGCTCTGTCCCACGTGGGATGTGAATCATCCCTTTGTCCAGCGTATCCACACTGTGTGTGCTACCCACCTGCTAGTCACCTAGTAGCCATCTTGGTTATCAGATCCACTGTCACGGTATTACCGTGCTTGTGTTAAAGTGACCCTTATAGCAGCCTAACGCTATGTCACGATGCTTATGTCATTCACCTCAGTCCATTTCATCACATAGGCATTGTATCATTTCACATCATCTCCAGAAGAATGATAAGCACAGGACAATATTTTAAGAGAGAGAGAAAGAGGCTACATTCATATAACTTTTAGTATAATATATTGTTATAATTGTTCTACTTTATTATTAGTTATTATTGTTAATCTCTTACTGTGCCTAATCTACATATTAAACTTTATCATAGACATGATTGTGTAGGAAAAAACATAGTAAATATAGGGTTGGGTACTATCCACGGTTTCAGAGATCCACTGAGGGTCTTGTAATGTATGCTTTGCAGATAAGGAGTAACTACTACGTATCTGCCTGCCCCCATCAGACCATTGATGAGGAAAGAAAGTGGGCCACGCCCAGTATGGCTCTGAAGCCATTCGTAGGATCTGTGGCTCCCAGGTCTGTCTCTGGAGAAAGGTTACATGTGTGATAAGGGAAGAAGGATAGAGAGTGAGGACTTTGGAAGGAGGTGAGTGAAATGTACTTGCAACTGGAATGAAGCTCCAAACGTGGGAATTGAGCCTTTTTCTTTAAAACCATTTTACCTGGGAATATCTTCTTCGATTGTTGCACATCCATAAAGAAATACAATCACCCCGATAATAGAAGATGGGATGAGGAATGACGTATATAATCCCAGCCAGGCAAAATACAGTCCGATTTTTTCTCCAAAATACTTTCTGGAAAAGAAAGTATAACACATATTAAGAACATTATATATTTTCCTCATATCTGTTGGTTCTAAACCTGACAACAGGTCAGCATAAATAAAAAGGGATGGAAATTACATGAGGCAAGGGGGACCTCAGCCCAAGGAATCAACAACTGGTCTTTTCTGAAATGAATTACATTCCATTGGAATCACATATGCACACCTATCCTAGCTGCTCATATAAAATAGCTATGAGAGGAATCCAGCCCTAACAGCAAATTGAAAACATGCCATAAATTTTGACATCTTCACCAGATGAACATAAATAATATATCATCATTTCATGACTGCCATAGTATTCCACCCACAGAAAAACACATCTTTTGGAACTAGTTTATTTAAACAAAACACACAAACTACATACTCGACGATGTATACTTATGTACATAAACTAATATAAACGTACTCATGGAAAAATGACTAGAAGAAATTTGATAAAATATTAGTAATGATTTCTTTAGCTGATGAAATTATGGGTAGTGTTTATTTCTTTTTTATCTTTCTGCATTTTTAAACTTTCTATTTTGTTAATGAATTACTCTTATAATTTAAAAAATTACTTTAAAAATAAAATTTACCAAGCCATAACTGTTTGATCCCCAGCTCATAAAGTTAGTAAATTATTACACTAAACTTCTAAAAATGGATTTGCTCTTAAATAAATGTTGGGTATGAGACAAATACAATCTACAGAGGAGCAGTATATTTTATTTCTCAAGAGCCTCTGACATAAAATCCAGGAGGGAGATGAGAGCTCAGCCCACTCTTTGATGGAAGCACTAAAGAGTAAGAACAGTGAATAGAGTCTCTTTACCCACTACCATATACTAAGCGCTGCTCCCACTTAGGATGTAGACAACTGCAAGAAAATGTAGCTTCCACCCTAACAATAAGAGAAATCTGGATAATCTGTGGAATCAAAACTTTTTTTGAACATGTCAGAAAGTCAAGGTTGCAAGGTACCAGGTGAACTAATTTTTTTTTTTTTTGGAAAAAATAAAGAGACAATCTCCTCCTCCTCAAAAAAAAAAAAAAAAAAAAAAAAAAAAAAAAAGATGGGATACTTATTTGGCAGCATATGGGAGGAAAAAGGAGTCATCCTGAAAGTGAGTAAGAAGAAATAGCTAAAATGTTTTAAATTCTGGAAGGGGGAGTGTAGCTTAGCATAACAGATTAAAATAACTGGGAGCTCCAGACACAAGAGGAGTTTATACTCATTCACAGATCCTGTCCTCCTTATGGGGAGGATATTGGGAAAGGTAGACAAACGGAGAGGGCCCCCTTAATTGCATACAGGCATGAAAGCCCATCCATCTTCAAGGATCATCTCTCATTCAGATCAAAAGCCTTAAGTACCAGGTAAGAAGATCAGCAGTCTACTGCTGGGGGAGGGGCAGGAGGGAGACTGCTCTGTGGCAAAGGACTGTTGAGAACTAAGGGCAGAAAGGGAACAATGAGCACAGATTCTCAGCCTTCCATAGCCAAACAGAAAGCACGTGAAGAGCATCCCACTGCTGGAGGAATTTGAAGTCTGTGGTACAGAGAAGGTGACTCTGTAATGCAATGACAAAATCCAAACCCATAGCTCAGCTTCTGACTGGATTGACTCCACTCCCCTCACCAACAGCCATAAGCACATTTCCAGGGGTAAATACCATTTATCTCAGTTTCTGCTGTACTTTCATAAACAATGTCCAGAATTCAATAAAAAATCTTGGGACACATAAAAAATAATAAGCTCATTGCCAAGAAATAAGGAAATCAACAAAACCAAAGTTGATCTAGATGACAGGATTAATATCAGAGATTTTAAAACAATTATAATTAATACATTAAGGAAGAATCTAATGCAAAAGATGGACAACACGCATGAGGTGCTAATAAGACTTTCCTTGATCTGGGTACTGGTTGCATGTCTGTGTTCAGTTTGAAAAAATCAGCAAGCTGAATATTTATTGTATATACACTTTTCTATATGTATATTATACTTTGATTTTTTAAAATAGTTTTAAAAAGACACCACATGTCCTATAATCTGCAAGCCAACAGATTCCCTGGAGATCACCTTATCCATTCTCTTGCCTTCAAGCCAGACAGCATTCAATCCATGTCAGGCACACAGATCTTTCAGGCCCAGTCTGTCACCAGACTTAAAGGGGAGTTTTCACCTAAATGAAGCACAAAGGCCAGGCTAACAAAAGACAAGGCTACTGGAACAAGGCGGCCAGCCCTGAAATGCAAGGTTGGCATTTGGCAGGTCAGCCCAAGGCAGTGATGGAGGCCAATGAGGCTGCACCATTCCCAAACAATCAGATCAGATGCTGAGCAAGACATGGAGCAGACATGCCAGCAGGGCGTGTCCAGGGGAGCCAGCCCTGTCCCCTGGAGAAGGAAATGTCTGCTCTCAACTCTTGCCAAGCCCACATCAGCCTGCCAGGATGGCAGGCACAGCACCTTCCTTCCTGGTCTCACAAAAAGCCATCAGCTTTTCCTGGCCCCTCAGGAGGTGGATTAAAGGCAAACAGATTGGGTGCCCTTAGTATTGTGGGCTTGTGCCCAAAGAGAACGTTCTGAGCCTTTAATTAAAGTTCACAATGGTTGGTTCTCTGGAAGACATCCTGGAATTTCCCTGCTACAAAAAAAAGCCAGGCAAGCCAGCAAAGACCTCTCCTTGGTGAAACCATGAGATGGGGCCAACATGAGTTAAATATTTAGTCAATTCAAGGTTCAAGCTCCCTGTCAGAATGGTCTCTCCCAGCTCAAGGGTCTCCCCATGGCCATCTCCTTTTAACAGTAGTGTCTAGGTAAGGAGGAAGTGTGTGCATCCTTATGAGGGAAGAGTAGAGAGAGCTTCTAACCCAAAGGCTGTTCCCTGGGGTTTTAGACCTTGGAGTCCTGCACTGGTCAAACATCCAGTTTCATGTTCTCCTGCTGTCCCTCTTTTTGGCTTTGCTCCAGCTCATTGGCCCTTTAATGTTCTTCAAACACACCACAGCTGCTCCCACCTCAGGATCTCTGCTGGCTGTGCCTCTGCCTGAACACCCCTTCCTCAGGTTTCACACTCACTTCCTCCGTCTCTGCTCCAACATAGCCTCCTCAGAAAGGCCTCCTGGGGTCCCATCCCAAATGTCACCTAACCTCTCACCTTGCTTCATTTTTCTTCATAACACTTATCATTACCTAACATTCTTTTCTAAATTTATTGGGGGTTTTGTCCATCTCCATCACTAGAATGTAAGCTTCATGAGGGCAGCTTACATCCTGTCCTGTTCACTATTGTTTCCTTAGTGTCTAGAATATGCCTGGCACATAGCAGTGGCTTAATAAGCATTTGTTTAATGAATAACTATACCCTCATAGTAACTCCATGAGGTGGTTTCTCGGCCTATCCCTCTTCTATACAGGAAGTGAGCACAGCTCAGAGAAATTGAGTAACTTGTACAAGGTCACACAACTAACAATAGAAAAATCCAGACTCCAACTCAGGACTGCCTGATTTCAAGCCTCTACTTTACCCATGACATGTATCTCTTAGGTAACAGGGTAGGTGATAATGTACACTTGCGACTCCCAGTTTACCAAGTGTTATGATTTATTTTCCACTTTAATAAAAAACTGAAAGGAACCCTAAGGATGACCTAAAATGGAATTCTCTACTGAGCAACCTACAAAACCCTACAATCCCCAGAAGCACATTCACATCAGAAAAGCAGTGATGGTAACTGTTCCAATTACTATTTGTATAAAAAGCCATATATAAAATGATTATTTAGACAGTTTCTGTTTATTAATGAGCAGCATGAGAGCTTCTAAGGACACATCAGATGGTGATTAGAGACACATGCTCATGGTGAGTCTCCCAATCATTTATCAACTAGTGGTTTCGGCCATTTTATATTGTTTTCACTTTCATTCTTAAATATTGGTTTGTTTTGTTTTGTTATCCACAACCAATCTTTAAATAAAAATGGAAACATAAGGAAAACTGATGATATTCATGTTAAGGCAGAGCATAAAAACGGCAAGAAGGAAATCAGTGAATTTAGTATTATTTCCAATTATATCCAATTGGTTTGTCATTTATAGGAGTTAAAGATTGTCCCCAAATACCATGTGTAATCTGCAGAGAAGTCCTTGCAAAAGTAGCCTAAAACTTCCCCTTTTAGCTCATCATTTAGGAATGAAGGATAAATATTAGAGGATAAACCAGTTAAATTTTAACTCAGACTGCAACCCTACCAAATTTCAGGTCATAGAAGTGTGGTTTTTTTGGGGGGTTTTTTTTTGTCTATTTTAAAGCTGTAATATGATGATAAATTTTAATCTAAGTTTTAATATACATCATTACCCAAACCAAAGATTTCATACTCTGCTACTTAAAAATCCATTTGTTAGAACATGTTTTTTTCCTTGCATAATTTAATGTGATAATATAAACAGTGTGTGCCATCTTTGTTTAAAAGGAAAAGGATACACTTGTCTTTATGTATATTGAATATTATAAAAGATTGTATGTAATGAATTTTATAGTACAATATCCACTAATATTTCTTTAAAATTTTTACTTAGTATCATTTCTTCTTCATTTTCCACATAATATTGCCTTAGAAACAATTTCTAAGGGAGTTCAGGGGATTCTACATGTGCCACTGTGAAGACGGCTTGCGCAGAGCTGCACACCCACTCCCCACCTGGCTCCACCAGGGCTGCCCCAAGACGGTAACCTCAGGTTCTCTGGCTTCTGGGTTGGCCAATGGGAAGCACCAGCAGAAAATGGAAAGTGGGGGAATAAAGACAGTGGGGCATTGATTTTCCCCAACTGTCTGGCCGCAAAGCCCTAGGTTGGCAGTGGTTCCAAAGCTCCTGTCAGAGGTCTCCCTATGTGGTGGTTTCAGCACCACTCACTCTGGGTTCTGTAACCACAACCTCCTCCAGCCCCTTTGGACCTAGAGATGCTAACAACGCCCCACTGTTGCTCATCCTTGTCTTCCCGTCCCTTGTGGCTTTACCTCAATCCTCTATTACCCACTTGAGCATGTCACCTCGTTCCTAAATAACACAAGGCTCACAAGTCAAAAAAATCGGTGAAGGGAGTTGGACGTTACTGATCTGTTATAATTCTCTCATTTTACAGATTAGGGAACTGAGGCTGAAAGACATTACTAGACTTGTCCAAATCATTACCAATACGTAGGCAGAGCTACAGTTAGAGACCAGAGCTTAACATGGGAAAAATAGAGACCATACACTATAAGACTGTTAGAAGAGTTGGAGGTAGTATATATGCTCGTATATGAATTGCTTGGAACAGCACTTGACACACAGCAAATACTCAGAAATGTTAGCTAGCATCATCATCAGCATCATGTGCTAATTCCCAATTCAGTTGAGAAAAAAAAGGGGATATCGGCTTAAAAATAAGCAATCCTTCTAGCATAAAGATTCTAAAATTAATCCTGTTTGGTAGATAGAAAAACCAAAGCCCCCTTCAGTATGATGAGAAAGAGGTGCCAAAGTTCATAACGTGGTGAGAGCATGGGGTGAATTCCAGCCCCCTTACGCCCCCTTGGCCAGTTGCCCTGGTCAGCAAATAATCTGCACAGTTGTCACAGACTGGCCCTGCTTCAAGGTCCCTCAGAAAGGTGTCACTGTTAAATAAAAATGACCTTCATTTCACTGAGTTACAAATATCCACTGAGACAGCAAAGGAAAAGTGCTTTAAAAATGCTAAAGCAGAAGATTCCAGCACAAGTTACAGCGGCTCCCTTACTCCACATTCTTCCAAAAAGAAAAGGGGACAGGGAAGAGTAAGAAGAGGCTGAAGAACTGTTTCAACTTTGCTATTTCGTAACGTTTGCAGGTGGCAGAAAACAAACAAACAAACAAAAACCTTCCCCTTATAACAAAAGAATTGCTCTTCAGTGTTCTTCAATATTCTCAAGGGGCAGAAAGACCAGCAGTATGAGATGTAAAAGTCATCCAAGGAATCAATTATATTTTATGTTGAGAGGCTGATGATGAAATGTCTTGATACACAGCACAGCATTTACTGAAAGCTCTTGGGCAATGTTGGTGTCAGTGTTTTTGAAGAAGACCTGAAGCCACGGTGGAGCCTCTTGGAAAGCTGAGAAAGAGCCCAGCCCTCCCAAGCTACGTGTGCCCTTCACCAAGACATAGGTCGAGCCCTTCCTGAGCTCCTGCCGCCCATGTTCCTCCCTCGTTTTTCATTCATCTGAGAAATCTCACCCGCGTCCTGGTTGTTTTTCTTTCAAATTCAAAGCGCATTGTTCACCTTAAAAATAACCTTGTTTAGAACTGTACACCTGAAATCTATGTAACTTTACTAACAATTGTCACCCCAATAAACCTTAATTAAAAAAAAGAAAAGAACCCTGTTTGTTCTTTTGCTGGGTATGCACCTTTTTTTGATGATATCCTTTTCCCAAATTTGCTCCCCTCTCATTCTCCAAGGAAGAGAAGAAAAAGAACTTTTAATGAGCACCTACCCTGCTTTTTACACTTGTACATAGATGGTTTAAACCATACTCTGTGAATTAAGAATTATTCTCCCAATTTGCAGATAAGAAAACAAGCCTCAAAAAAGTTAAATCCCATGTTCAGGGTCCACAGTTAGCTACACATCTGAATTTCCACCCAAATTTATCTGCTCGAGAGTCTTTGATCTCTTCTACTGCCCCACGGTTTTGCCAATTCCAAACCCTTTCATTCTACTGCTAATTGTGCCTCCCTCCTCTACCACTAGAATATGACTAATGGATAAGAGAATAGGGATAACTGTATATAACACACATACAGAAACATAAATCCCACAAAACAGGAATAATCTCCATTGTCTCATCTTGACCCAGAAGATCACTATGTGCCCATATGAGTCATGTTAAAAATTATGGAAGAATAAAAAGGAAAAACTTTCAAGTCATTTTTCCACCTATTAAGATGCATTAGCCTGAGCACCATAAATCTTTTCTTTAGGAGTTTATCAGAAGAGTTTTTTCCCCTCTATTCTCTTCAGGGCGGACCTCCTTTGCCTCTGAGAATGTCCATTCCCTTAGTCAGAAATCCTTTCTATCCAATGCCCTGCCCAGCACCTACTGCAGACTTGGGGTGGTGAGCAGGAAATGGTGGTAGTGAACTGAGGAGCGTGGACTCAACACTTTGACATAAAAGCAACTTGAAAAGTAGTCAAAGCTAACACCATCTAAACCCCATCCTCACATATCCAGCTTGAGGGTAAAGAAGTTTAGGGTTGCCAAGGCTACAGGGGAGACTACCAAAGAACCCTCCCCCAAGCCTATCCCATCTCTCGAGCCCAATCATTCTTTCCTCAGAGCCCTCCCCAGCAGCGAGCACTGTTGGTGGACATACACCTTCATACCTCACCCGTCACATTCCAGAATTGCACTGTAGTTCTTCTGCATTGTACTGATACTTTACTATTATGATCAATAATCCTGAAAATGTGCACAGCACTTTATAGTGTATAAAGTACCTTCACACATGCAATCCTCCAAACCACTCTTTGGAAAAGAAAGTGAAGGCCACAAATTTAAACAACTGGCCCAAAGCTAAGTATCTATGACAGGGGGTGCTGGGACCGATACCGTGTCTTCTGCCTCCATTGCCCGAGCTCGTTCGGCTCTACTCTCTTGTTATTTAAGTGGCTGTGTCTCACCTCCCCAGCCTTCCTGCAAGCACCTCAAGGGCTTCTATATTTTATTCTCCCCACCTGGGCATTGTACAAGGCTCTGCCCTTTCCTAGCCCTTGTTAAATCCCTGCTGAATGCATGATTGATGAACATGTGAAGTGAACTGGCAAGTAGAAGAAAGAAAGCTTCAGGTGACTCACATGGACGCCATTTAGGAATAAAGCCATTCAGAGGCAGTGCCAGTCTCTGTGACCAGGCTCCTGATTCCCTGGAAGAATCTACATGTGGATAGCCTTTGTCCCCTCATCAGCTCTCTCCCTGCATCTTTTAACTTAAGAATTAGAAGATGAGGAGCTTCTTTGAGCTTAGACTCCATCTTGGTCCCAGTGCCTTCTTCTCATTGGTTGCTAGTGTAGAATCCCAGCAGAACTTGGGGCTTAAGTCCAAGAGCTCATGCGTTCAGATCACTGGCTTGATCCTGAGGCGTCGGAGGGCAGCATAATGCCATAACCCAGAGGACCACTCCAAAATTTGAGGAGAGATGCTCCTGAATATGGCAGGCCCCAAAGAATTCAGCTTCCAGATCTTAGAGAAAGGTCATGAATCCTTTATCCAAACCTCCCCCAAAGTGCTTTCAGAGCCCTGGACATATGACAGCACATACAAAAAGGACAAACATCTCATTAAAATACATACAAAAAGAATTGAGGTGAAAGAAAGGAAATGAGCTTAAAATAATCAGATGTGAAAATTGACATATGCTTGAAGGAAATAAAAAAGCCATCAGAGTTACGGAGTTCACAGGGGCCACTTAGCTGTTGGCTTGAGGTACCAGCATTAACCAAGAATCCTCAACATTGCAGATGATTTTTTAAAAAAAGTCTCTACATGAGATAGGAGGTCATGGTAGCAATAATCAGCTATGATTGTTGGGCCTCCAGAGAGAAGATGCAATCATTTGTCCTTCACCTCACGTTGAGGATACAGAGAAGGAGACAAGGTCTTAGGGATGAAGGGCAGCAAGAGGTTAAGAGAGGACAGCAGTGTCCGCATGTGAACTTGACCCTCTCAGAGCGTGTCAAGTGGCAACACAGGCTGAGAAGATGAAGAAACTAATGTGGGACTTACAACAGTGGCTCCTAAGTCATCCTAAGGCTCTTTCCCAACCCTGCTTTCTTATGGTTTCAGGGTAAATGCCATCACAAACATACGGATTTGATTGTATCTGCCCACCCCCATCTTCCTCTCATGCCAGAAAAACGCATACAGATTTCAAAATGAAAAGGAAAAAGACTAAAGAACAGCCAAGGACCAAAGAGCAGAGTATGCTTTTAAGCAAGCTTGGAACATGTTAGGAAAATAATTGTTGCTGGTCAACAAATCCAAATGGCAGTGGCACCCAGCCCTGTCACTGACACTGACAACCAGGAATGTAACCACCATTAGTGTGCGCAGACATGTGGTCTGCTAGAGAGAACCAGAAAGATATCTAACACCTCCATGGGTAAGGTGACACAGCATTTCCCTACAGTTTCCAGACCAACGTGTAGGGGTAAATCCACTTCTGTCCTCAGACTTTATCAAAGGGTTAGTGTCCAGCTGTTCTCCATCTCCACTGGAAATGGAACAAAAAAGTCTTCCCTTAGAGTGGAGGGAATGCAATTTCAACATCAAAAGGAATGCCGGTTGTAATTCACTCATAACAATGCATATTAATTGCGTTCCTATAAATCAATCTATTTACAAATGTTTATTGAGCGCCTACTCTAATAAGGACTCCATTATGTGTCAGACACTACGTGGAATGATTTTCAAATATTATTACCAATCCTTACGTCAGCACTACAAGATGGATATTATTAACCGCATTCTATAGATGAGGACCAACACATAGAGAAACTAAATGATTTTCCCATGATCATAAAGCTAGGAAATGGTAGAAGGAAGAGCAGACTCAAGTTCATCCAATTCCAATTTTTTTCTTTACTGTTTAAAATTTCTGAAGGAGACGCTTTGTACCTCCCACCAAAACTGCACATCGTTTTATGCTGAATAAATGTTGAGTGAATGAATGAATGAATGAGCATAAATGATAGGTTCTACCACCAATGTTCTTATACCATATTTCATCAACTTTAACATTCACCTTTTAAAAGTATTACATGATGTAAATGTGTAGCTTACAATCAGCAGACTCTTAGAATAAAAAAAAAATCAAAGTCTCGAACCAGTTCCACATGAATGTGTAATGAATAATACTGGACAGGGAGATACTATGATTAATAAGAATAAATAAACAAATTTATATATATACATATGTAAAATGTATATATATCTGGTCATTCAGATGACTGAAGTATATTTCTCAGGTATACTATTTGGTCTTCATCCACAGTTTCTGGCTCACAGAATTTTCTAAGTGATGAGAGCAACAATGGTGTCTCTTATTCTTAATGAGGGGACTTTTGGACCCCACCCATGGGTGAGGGCTGGTTGCCAGTAGTAGCTAAGCACAAGGTTAGAGGGTTGGAACTTTCAGTTCCACCCCCTGATTTCAAGGAAAGGGATAGGGGCCTGAGGTTGAATTAATTGCCAATGGCCAATGACTTAGTCAATCATGACTATATAATAAAGTTTCCTTAAAAACTCAAAAGGACAGTTCGTTAGTCCTTTACAGAGAGCGTCCAAGTCAGAAAACCAGAATGTTTCCACATGCCACTGTGCTGGGCACCAAGCTCCACCAGGACAGAAGCTCTTTTGTTCAGGACCTCACTCTATGTCTCTCTTCATCTGGCTGTTGATTTGTATCCTTTAATATCCTTTGTAATAAATCAGTAATCTTGTAAGTAAAATGTTTCTCTTAGTTCTGTGAGCTGCTCTAGCAAATTAATCAAACCAAAGGAGGAGTTCAGAGGAACATCTGATTTGTAGCCCGCCTGTCGGAAGCACAAGTAAAAACCTGGGCCTGTAACTAGTGTCTGAAGTAGAGGGTGGTCCTTTGGTACTGAGCTCTTACCTGTGGAATCTGAATTTACCTCCAGGTACCTAGTGTCAGCATTGAGTTAAATTCTCAGACACCCTGCTGGCATCTGAGAATTGTTTGTTGGTATGGGGAAGGCTCCAAGAACATGTCAGAATTGGGTCTGGGAACACTTTCAGACAGTGAATGTTAAGTGCCAAATAAGGTAAGTGTCACGGTCCAGACAGAGCAGTCCAAAAACTGTGGAATCAATTTCAGATTTAAAGGCCAATAGAATTTTGATGATGGTGGGGAACGGTCATTTGAGGCATCTCTCTTGGAAGAGTACATAGGTTTCTTAAAGGCAGGGACTTCATCTGACTTTTGTTTTTGCTCCCCAAGTTCCCAGTTCTGCATTATGCAAGAAGGAATGAGGGTATAGCTCCTCTGAAGTATCAAAAAGGAAAGGAAAGTCCAACCCATCTGACATTCCTAGTGATTCCTGCCCAGAGGCAGAGGGTTGAATCAGATGGCCTCTGGAGACCCCTCCTAGACCTGGGATTCTACATCTAAAATAAGAAAGCTGATTGGCTGCTCATTTGATTAAATATGGAAACTTACTGTGCATTGACAGTATCAAATCAAGTGCTCATTCAACAAGATTTTCTTTACTCCCTTCTCTCTAGCCAAGCTTCCTTCTCTCATTTCCACATGTTTTGCTCCCTTCCCCCCTTCCCAAATGTGTGTGTGTGTGTGCGCGCGCGCGCACACACACACACACACACACACACACACTTAAAAGTAAATTTAATTTCCCTTCTCTATTCTCAATTCAAATAATCTAAAAAGTCTCCTCTCTTTAGGAAGTACTACATGGCTTTAAAGGACAGGGACAGAGAATGATCACACACCAAGCAGAGACTTTAATAAGGAGTTTCTCTGATTCTTCTTCCCTCAAAATGCTGTCTCTATAGGTATAATAATCCGAAAACAATTCCTGCGTGCTAAAAGCAATGGCTGAAAAAGCTGATGAGGAACAAACTATTCATACAGTCTCAAAGACTCTCGTCATAAATTTCTTAATAATTACAAAGGAAAACCAGTAACCTTACAATGAAGGAATCTGGAAGATATCACCATGACCCAGTGATCAAAGTTAACATCACCATAAGAGGGACACACACAGACATGGGCCTCCTGGTGTGGTGCATTGGAAAGGAAACACATCACTTATGTAGGATTCCCACTAAAAATGCACAATCTGCATCTCGTCTTTGAGGTAAAATCAGACAAAACCCAATTGAAAGACCATCGACAAAATGATCTTTTACTCTTCAAAAACGTCAATGTTATGAAAGACAAACAAATAATTACCAATTAAAGGAGACTAAAAAGATATACCAGCTGTAAATTGTAATACAGGGCATTATTGGGACAATGAAAATTTCAATATGGAATGTAGAACGGATAATAATATAACACAATATTAAATTTCCTGGTTTTGAAAATTACACCATAAGAAAAAAAAATCCTGATTTTCAGAAAATACATAGTTTTTAGGGATAAAGAGGCATGATGTCTGCCACATTGTCTTATGTGGCTTAATAATAATATAGTCATATAAACAGAAAGAGGGAATGAGAGAGCAAATGTGGCAAAATATGAACAATTGATAAATCAGAGTGCTGACAATAGGAAGGTCTTTGTATGATTTTTGAAATTTTTCTGAATTTTAACAATTATTTCAAAATAAAAAGTAAAAAACAAATAAAATCAATTTCTCCTCATTTTCCAGGAGTCATTTAGCCCAGGCCCTGGTCTCTAAGCAGCAATGTCTGATTTCTAAAGCCCAAAAAGCCTTCATAGCAGAAAACAGAGAATGTCTGGTAGCAGGTTCTACCTTGCAACATGTTCAGTCCTTCCTCTGATTTTAGCAGGGACTGTAAGTGAGCAACGTGATAGTGGGAAATAATTATCTGTGCATAAAACAGTTTGTGCGACAACCACAGAAAGTTAATGGCCATATATGTGGCTGCAGGACGATCCTTCCCTTGTAAACACACTGGCAGTGGCACACGGCCAGACCCACTCTCTACCTTCAGGAACTGTGAGTCTTAAATCAAAGTTACAAGGCAGGGCAGGCAGGAGAGCCTGCGCGTATTTTGAAGGAGGCTCTGAAAACAAGAATAAAGATGTTCCTGGAAGTCGTTTTGGAAGGGAGAAAGGAAACCTCGATGACATTGTGAGATATTGGAGCAGGTTGCAAGAGGGACGCCAACGGGCATCCTTTCCTGGACATCTCTAAAAGAAGGGGAAACCATCTAGGAAAATGTTACAATGTGTAGAATTTACTTTAAAATACTTCAGCATACAAAGTGTAAGAGGATGTGTCTTACTTGACTGAAGCTATGATGCAGGTGTCAGCCAAGATGGCCCAGGTGTTCAGCTGGCGCTCTGTTCAGAAAGCCCATGCTCACAGGTGGCATTTCTGCCTTCCTTATCTCTATCAACAAGCGCAGCTTGGTTAATTAGCATACAGAGTGTCAGAAATGGATTTTCATGGGTAAAAATAATGGCCTGTTGATTAGCATAACAAATGTTAGAAAAGGGCTCTCATTTGGTGAAATTAGAGGAATTCAAATTATGTGGAAAGGCTAGACATATTTCAGATATACTCCCTCCCACTCTTGTTTATAAATATCCATGAAGGCCTGTACCCCTTGTCCTAGAGATGATGCCTTAGGCTAACCCCCTAAATAGCCCCATGTCTTGCTTAATCTCTGAATTCTGTTTCCCTGACACTGGTTATAAGGGTGACAAAGTTTTGTCTCTAGAATTGAGATTTTTGCCTGGAGAGAATCTTTCATGTAAAGAGATGGTTGAAAAATATAAAAGAACACTAAATTAGGACATCCTGAACAGGTTGTATGAACTATTTCTTTTTTCACGCTTGTTAAAAAATGTCACTTATTTCAAAACTTCTTCAGAGGCTAACAATTTCTATCAAGAAAGAATTATGCGTGACTGAATTGGCTTAAGTCAGCTTGCAACAGATGAATGAGGTGTGAGCCTGCATAAACAGGGCCAGGCGGAAAGATGAGCTGTGGGTAGGCCTTTTTGTTAATGACCTCTAGCTTAATTCTACTGTGGTGTGAAGATATTTGCCATATGACTTCAATTCTTAAGAATCATTGAAATTTGTTTTATGGGCTAGAATATATGGTCCAGCTCAATAAATGGTCCATGTGAAAATAATCTGTTTGCTGCAGTTTGGCTACAGTGTTCTATAAATACCAATTAGGACAAGTTCATTCATAATATTATTCAAGTCCACTATGTCCTTCCTGATTGTCTGTCTGTCCTGTCAATTACTGAGAGAGTTGAAATCACCAAATATAATTGTGGATTTGTCTCTTTCTCCTTTCTGTTTTGTCAATCTTTGCTCCAAGTATTTTGAAGCTCTGTTATCAGCTACACACAGTCCTAAACTGGATTGGTATGTCCTCTTAAAGAATTGGCTCCTTTATCAATATAAATATTACCCATATTTCTAATAATATTCCTTGTGCTAAAGCCTACTTTGTCTGCTATTAATAAAGCCACTTCTGCTTTCTTTTAATTAGTTTTTACATAGTGTATCTCGTTTAATCCTTTTTGCTTTTAACCTATCTGTGTCTTTATATTTAAATTATGCTTCTCGTAGGTAGTACATAGTTGGGTATTGCTTTTTTATTCAATCTAACAATTTCTACCTCGTAATTTGATGTTTAGGCCATTTATACTTAATGTAATAGGCAATATGGCTGAGTTTAAGACTACCATCTTGCTATTTCATTTCGTACTTGTTCAGAACAACTATAGGGCTGGCTTTGTTTTTTCAGGGAGTCCCTGTCTGTGTCTAATGTCTGGAAACAGTTATCACATATATTTTAACTAGTTTCTAGTTGTTTGGAGAAAAGCTACTCCTGTGCCAGATACTCCACCATGGCCAGATGTGGTAAGCTGTGTTTAAAAGGTTTCTCAGGTATTCTCGTGTGCTGCTAGAATTGGGAATCATTGCTTTAATTCAAAGACCATAAGTTAAATGGGTAAAGGCCATTGTGAAATATGAGTGCTGGATACAGGACAATAAGGAATGTTGGAAGTTGTGGGGAACTAGAAAGCATAGGTTTCAACTGAAAATATTTACATTTAATGTTCTTAAAACATTTTTTGGACCAAGTTTTTAAAAATGTCTACTGGCTGAAAACTTCCCTGGGCCCACCAATTTGTAACATCCACAAATCTACTCAAGTGTCAATGTACCTCTTAAAATGGAGTGCTTAGAATTGAGCACAATCTTCCATGGTGGACTGACAGCTCAAGGGTGGTGACACCACAATTACCTACAATACATACCCTATGAGTTCATTACTACAGTGTAAGACAAGTTCATGTTTGGCAATAAACTGAGAGCTCATGTATAGCTGTGGTCAACTCACTGCCACCCCACCCACCCCAATTTCTTACACAAGTGCCTGCCAAATCAAATTCTCTTGGCCCTGTACTGTATTGACTGACAACATTTACCACTATTAAATTTCACCTTGTTGGTTTTGGCTCGGGGTTCCTTCTTGTCAAGAACATTTTGAATCTTGATTCTGTTATCTTTCAAGGTAACTAGTTTATCCAGATGTGTATCAATGGGAAATCATCTAAGCATGCCTCCCATTCGCAAGGAGCCAGAACTAGTGGCTAGACCCCATGACAGGGCCCCCTTGACTGATGCTCGCCAATCAGTGCTGCCTTTGTTCTTCATAATCTCTACCCCCAGGAGAACAGGGAACAGAAGGAGATGAAGCACAAATAAACCCAGCTCTTAGAAAAGTATCATGGCAAAACGCCAGGGTGATGGTGAATTTGCAATCAGCATGTGAGTTTTGTATAAATGTTCCCATGAATACGCCTGTCACTCATTTCCACAGGTAACAGGTAAAGTTGAAAGGGGAGAGGATAGGGCCACCCTAGAGCAAGGCTGTAGGGCCATTATTCCTGCTTGGCTTTCACTCAGAAGCCCCAGCTGTGCAGCTAATTAGCTGTGTGACCTTGGACTACTACGTTGTCTTCTCTGAGCTTCAGTTTCCTCACCTGAAGGCTCTCTCTACAAGGACCCAGAAGAAGCTTTGCTTCTCCTCCCACCATGGCACCCCCTCTCCCACTAGAGAACTGCATATGCTCCATTTCCACAAGGCCTTGCTTTGCCCTGGCTATGACATCCTTCTGGGAAAAGTAATTAGGGGAACTTTATCCTTCCAATAACATTCTTCAAATCTGATCTTACCAGTTTCCTACTTAAAAGCCTTCCACATCACTGAAGCTAAGTATTTAAGGCTGACTTCATGATCTGATGCCTGCCTACCTTCTCTGCCTTCCATCTCACCCCACCCTCACATGCACTCTTCATTCCAGCCATACTCAGCTCTTTGCAAACCCAAATGACTGCTGTTTTCACCCCTTCATGCTGTTCTCCCCTGCCTGGAATGCCCATCTACCTCTCCCACACCCATCTGACATCAAGTCATTATTCAAAACTCAGCTCAGTCATTGCATCTTCCAGGAGGCCTCCTCTGACTCATTTCGGAGCCTCTCTTTTGTCCCTCCTGGGGCCCATGCACATATTCTGTCCGAGTGTTCATCACGCATCTATAGGTATTTGCTGAATTATCTTTTCCCAAGTTGACTATAAGCTCCTTGCGGGGCAGGATTTTTCATCACCACTGCCTGGAACAATTCCTACCACAGTACTGGTGCCGGTTGAATCACTGAGCATTCTGAATGTCGAGGGAATCAATGAGTGAGCAAGTCACAGCAGGTGGGTAGCTACCTGCCTCTACCATGGGACGGGCCAGGCCTGCAAGCTGAGTCCTCATCACAGCACCCTGAGCTCACACTCAGGCTCACAGCAGAAGGCTAAATGTCGGACATCCTGATGTGACGCCCCATGCCATTCACTCAGCTCTCCACCCTCTCTCTGAATCCTCTCCCTGGGAGCAGCCACACTCCCAGGTGTGCTGGCCAAGAGAGGTGCCCGGATGCCTGGAATCCATGAAGTTGGGGCCGCCTCCTGGAAAAACATCCGCTGGAAAATCCACCCCCAGCCAGCCCTCACCAGGCCTCTCTCCTGCTGAGTTTGCTCACTGCTTAAAGTCTCTGACCCACTAGTTGTTTACGTTCCTAACCCTGATTTCAGGAGCATCTGCAATGTAATTTGAACCAGGGACAGACAGGGCTGTTCTCTGTTAGAGTTCCAAGAGCATAAACAACCTTCCAGGCTGAACTCTGTGTGGCATTCCCCAGCACCACCCCTATCCTGGGTCTATAAATACTTCCGTCACTTTCCAAGATCACCTTCAGCAGGTCCAGATGGGGATAGCTTGCCCCCAAATCTGGAAGACGTCACTAGAAGTGAACAGATATAGAGTAGCTGGGATGGACCAGTAAGGAAAGAAGATGGGAGGAAAAATAATATAGCTTGACGGTTATTGGAAGAGGGAGAAGGACAAAGTTCAAGGGGACCAGAGAGGTTAGGAGGGAGATGCACACAGCTGTGATGCCTGGTGATGAAAACCTCAGGCCCTAGGAGGGTGTGGAAAGGGCTGAGGAGACAGCCTCGGGGGGTCCATGATGAGCTCGGAAACACCTTGTTCAGAAGTCAGGCTCCAAATGAATGGTGAACAGAGTTGGCTGGGCACACGCCCCACCCCTGCACCCATGAGAAGGTAGAAAGAAAAGTAGGGCAAGTATGACCTCAGTCCTTCTAAATCACTCTCACACAGTCTGTCTGCTTCAACCACCACCATTCTTCCTGCCAAAAGCATCTTCACCTACATAGAATCATGCCAACTCCTTCCTGCCTACTCCTAGGACTCTGAGGATTAAAGGCCAACACCAAGAAAGGGGGCAATGACCAGCAAAGAGAATTCTGATCAAGGGACGCAGGTTCCCACCTTATTCACTATGGGAAGCCCACTTTGCATCTCACTGCTCACTGGTCCTGCCAGGCGGCTCAATGGAAATTATTGTCACCTCTCACAGACAGAGCACTGCTCTTCCTCTCTGCCCCATGTCACATTCATCACCCACTGTCTACCTATAGCGGGAGCCCCATTGGTTTATGTTACAAGATGTGCAGGCGTGCAGATAAGAGCCCCAGTTACCACGGAGAGCAAAGCCCTGAAGGCAGTATCCTGTGACAACAAGGCAGAGAGACCCTTCCAGTCCTCTTACACACACACACACACACACACACACACACACAAAGACACACACACACACACACTCTTCCCAGGCATCAACCCCACCTGGACAATTCAAAGCCATTTGGAGCAGAAGTCCCCAGGCTGGGCCTCTGGGCCTTCCCTGAGAGTCAGCGGCCCTCATACCAGGTCCCCTGCCGTGCAGCTGCTGTCCACCCTCCAGGCCAGCAGCCCCTGCGATGCCATGCAGACTTTTCCACTCATCCAGAGCTTCTTAAGTGCCTCTGATATACACCATGTGTCCCAACAGGAAAACACACACTCATCAACTCTACAAAATGCTCCAGATGTGATCAAAGCCAGAGAGGCAAAAGAAAACAGAGATTGGGGTGTTCAGGAAGGGAAGGAGGAAGAGCGAAAGCCAGGATGTGGGGACCAGAAGTGCCCCGGGTGAGGGTGAGTCCAACAGATAAAGTCCAGAACTGGGGTCCAAGCTTCCGGGTTCCATTCCTTAGTTCCACTTGCCTCCTTGTGAGACCTTGGGTCTTGCCTCCAGACCAGCCTCAGGCTTGAGGGTCTAATCCGCAGAGCCCAGGAAGTTGGCCCCAGATGGGATGTTATAGCTCACCTGGCCCAACCCCCTTATTGTTGGGTGAGGAAGGTAGCAGGTAAACCAATCTGCCTGAAGCATCCATCACCTCTAATCCTACACATCCTTCTACCTCCCGGTTTACATCTCTGTATTAAATGTTAGCAGATTACAGGGTACAAATTAAAGATTCCTTATTTAGAAGTGGCCTCACACATGATACTTCTGTTCCTCTGCCTTATTAATGCTATTAGAGGATTTGGGTTCCTTTTTGATAAAGTGGAGGGAATGGTTTTCAAGAACCCCCAAATCTAAAATTCTTAAGTCCCCACTATCTATCACAACATTCCATTAAGGAACCGGATCGTTTTATTCTAAAAGATCCTAGAGTCCCTTCACCATCCTATCTGAACGTCTGACCACATCTGTCTGCTAACTCCCACCATCTCCCTTGGGCCCCTTTCAGGAAGCAGCCCATGTGTCTCACCAACATAGTTTCCCTCCCTCACAGTGTAGCAAACAGGTTAAGGTAATGGCTCTAGAGTCATGCTCCCTGAGATTTGTGCAAGTGACTTACCAACTCTGTGCTACAGCATCCTCATCTTGAAAAATGGGGACATGATTCTGCTGACTTCACAGGTTTACCATGAAGATTCAACCACATGGTACACACACAGGGCAGGGTGAAACTGGTACATGGGGATGTGGGGTAAGTGCTATGCCAGCGACAGTCATCATCATGCCTGCTCACATCCACAACCGGTGAACAGAGAGGGACGGTTCCCTTCCACTAATGACAATCTAGTGAGCCCTGCAGGTTAGTTAGGATGTGGAGGGGTGAGGACAAGAAAAGAGACTCTCAGCTCAGAGGCACACTGCCCAGAATACCCACACGTCCTTCAGAAAGACAGAGGACATCTAGAAAGAGAAACGGTTCTTCTCCCCAGGCCCCCCCTCCACCTCGTCCCTCCATCCTGTTTGGCACAAAACATACAGTCTCAGGTTCTTTCTAGTGCCCCACACAAAAGAACCTCAGGTCCTTTAAAAGTAAAAGCCAACCAGAGCAAGTTAGTGTTGCTGACACATGTGTACCCATCTAAGCCAAACGCTTCAGACATACACTTTTCTTTAGGATAAAGTTCAAAATTCTCCAGTACCTGGCCCCTGCTTCGCCCTGGCCTGGTCCCCATCACTCCCCCCACTGCAGACCTAATGCTCTAGTACCCTGGCCCCTTTTCCAGAAGGGCAGCATTAGGGCAGCACACACAGTGGCAAAGAGAACCGACTATGGAGCCGGACTTAGGTGCTCAAATCTTACCTCTTACTTACTAGCTGTGTGACTCACCAACCTCTTCGCGTCTCAATTCCTCTTCTGTAAAATGAGGATAATAGTATCTATCTCAAGGGTTGTTGTGAGTTAGCAAATGCAAAGGGCTTCAACGATGCCTGGCACACAGGAAGTACCATGTAATGTCAGCTATTATCACTCTTCTGCTCACCTTGGCTTTCACTCATGCTTCTCAAATCTTAGTTCAAATGTCACTTCCGCAGGGAAGCCTTCTCCTTAGGATTCCCCTATATCTGTATTCCCATCATATTCCCAGCCCCCATTGTGACCCATGTTCTCTGCTAGGTCATAAGCTCCATGGGATCAGACTGGGGTGGACCACAGGTCCAGGTATTCCTGAGATGGTCCTGGTTTATACTTGTTGTCTCAATGTAGTGGGTTAGATCGGTGTTCAGCAAATATTAACGCTTCTGCCCTTAAGAAAGAATATACTTCCCAGCAACATGGATTTATGCTTGGCCATGTGACTTCTTTGGCCAATACAATACTAGCAGATATGATGTCAGTGATGCCTTAAGAAGCACTGTGTTTCATTCCATTCCTTCTGCTCTTGTGATTCACCATGAAAGGAACAGGCCCCAGGTAGCTCCTCATCTAAAGAGAATGAGCAAACCTGTGGAGAAGCGAATACGATCTGAAGCCTAGAACCAAGCCCAGCCAACCCTCAGCCTGAAGCAGGGATTTCCCACTCAACCTACAGATACATGAGCAAGGAAAATTAATGACTGTTGTTGTAAGCTGCTGACTTCGGAAAGGTTTGTTATACAGCATTATTATGACAATAGCTGACTAGTACAATCAGCATAATTACTAATAGTGCTCACTTTCACTCTCAAAAGTGTCCCAGGTTAGATGATAAATTATCTAATCACCCAAGGTCAGTCCATATCTATCTTTTTCATCACTTTAACTCCAGCACCTAAAACAGTGCCTGGAATAGAGAAGGTGCTCAGTAAGTATGCTGGGTTAAACTGAACTGAGTTACATGTTCTCTTAAATCTCTTTCCCAAAACATAGAGTCTTCTTCTCAACTGGATGGTAAGAGGTCTGAGTTTGGGGCTCTGCCTTCTATTTCTTTCACATTGTACCCATAGAGATGCTCTGGCTGGATGCTGGGTCATCAGAGGGCTTACCCTTACCATCAACAGATGTTAAATGTCCAGAGAAGGGCTAGTATATCCAAAGGGGGACATGATTTCACAGGATGTGGTAGGAAGGACAAATGACCATGGGATAAGCATGGAGAACGAGCAAAAGTGAAAAAGAACGAATCCCAGCAAGCGGAATCTACATGAGGCATTAGGCAGGGCCTCTCAGAGGTTGAATGCCCCTGAGTGGGGCAAAGAGACACTCTTAGTTTGTGGCTGATTCACTTGTCTCCACTGAGCAGGTTGGCTTCCAACCCCAAGGCTGAGGATCAGGCAGAATATCAGCCTAGGGAAATATCGCCATTTTGCTAGAATTGATACCAGCTGGAAAGTAAGCCATTGCCCTTACCCTCCTCCAGACTAAAAGGCCCAAATAACAAGTTCAAAATCCTAGTCCTCCAATCCCCTCTCTGCCTCTCTTGACAGTGTTCAGTTGAATACCGATTCTATGAAGGAAACCAAGGAGGTCGAACCAACAACCCTGAGGAGGCCTTAGTCCTGAGGAGGGTTTCCTGAGTCCCTTCGATGGGCTGGGTGACACAGGCTGAGGGCCACAACCCCTCCACGACTGAGCCAACCATTCTGCCAGGGACAGACAGCAATCCTTGGGGGTTACCCAACTACCAATGTCTTTGAAGACCTTGAGATAATCACAAGAAAGTACTGGAGGACAGCAACCTCTCCGGCAGGGACCTTGCAGTTCCCCCCCACAACCCCCCACCGCCACCCCCTACCCTTTGCTTATGTCTGTGAATTCCAGACCCACAAAAGGCTGTGGTTTTCCGTTTCTAAAACAGAGGCATGTGCCTGTGTGAAAAGCCTGGGCGTGCCCGGCTAATTAAATTTAGCTATCTTGCGGTTGTTGTTTAACGTGTGTTGTGCCAATGTTATTCAGTGTATTAAGATGTTTTGTGTTTATGTTAGTTACATACCCATGTGGTGTGGGTGGAGAACATCACTCAAGGGAACATCATTAGCAGAAACGGGGAGCTCATGGGGTTCCAGAGACATGTGGTGAAACAGTGGCTCACGGGATCAAACAGTTGGGCTGTGTCCATGGTAACCCCTCGTCCACATACTAGTCCCCTCCCTCCTTCTAGGGCAAGATCACTCCCTCCAATCTACCCCGGGTCCTTGACTCCCGCAGACAGGATTGCACCTGCCATCACCAGCCTAGAGTTTTTGTGGAAGAGACACAAAAATTCCAACTCTCTCTGTCAGGGCAAGGAACTGCACCAAGTCCAAAGGGGCTGAATGACTTGCCCAAAGTTTCGCGAGAAGGTGAGTGAAAAACTGACTCCCGATGTGTTCACTCTCACCTCACAACTGGAGTATATAAGCTTTGTTTTGCCACCTGCCTTAATTCCAGAGAAACCACTCTGACAGCATCTCCTTTTGTTTCCCATTGTCATCATGGCGTTGTGTAGGCCTCCTACCCCTACACTGTCTCAAATATCTCCTCCAACCACCTTCCGTAGCCCCAGTGCTTTCTTCTCAGCCTTTCTCAGCACTAATCTGAATCTTATAAATCTCAACTATATTTCCTCTCTCCTCACATCTCTGCTTTCTACTCAAAACTCACCTGTCCCATAGTCTCACTTTTGTATCATCAGCCACACTAAATGCAGTTGCTAACCCCTTCAAAACGTTTCACCATGACCTTGCCCTTCTACATACAACTGTATGCATTCATTCCCTTATTGGGTGCTACTTTACAGCTCTGTGCCCTCCATCAGAATGTTTTTTGTGAATCCCTTGTGTGTCCCATGCTTACACCTCAAGCTTCCTGTTTTTCCCCTCTTTTAGCTTTGACACCATACCCAGGATGCAGCCCTTCATCCAGTAGACCCTTGAAGCAGGTAGTGCCTCTGTGTTGTTAACAGACTCTGAGCTCTATTTTAAGAAAAACCTTTGATAATCGAAGTGTCTCATGAGCTCCCAAAACACATAAGGAGAACAAATTGCAGCTATTCACAGAAAAGGCACCTGCTGTATCATACTCAGTCTGGTCCCATCTCTGAGGCCTCCTGAGCAACAACTCACTCTCACTGGCAAACAAAAAGAAGCCATTTCCACGACAAAGGCAACCCTCCACAAAACCCCACTTGCCACAGGCGCCAGACCCTGGGACAGGCTGTGGAAGACTCTTAACTGGCACAGACTGATAACCGGCCCTGGTGTCTGCCTGCTAAACCTGCATCTGAGACCGAGCAGCAAACTGGAGTCGGGAAGGAAGCTACTCAGCTGACAAAAGCACAAAGTGACCGCTGACAGCCTGACAGCATGGAAGAAGTCAGAAAAATAAGAGACTCTAAAAAACAGAAATGAGAAATCAAAATCATAGCATTCTGAGGTTGCTTCACAGAGGCACAAATAACTCTACCCAGCTAAAAGGTCCTGAGAGTGATACCTCACTCCCGCTAAGCACAGAAGAATGTCCACAATGGTGACCCCATGGTAAAGCAGGGGTTGACTGGTCAGTCAGCTCTGCTTACCAGCAGACTGCACCAGTTTCCCCTCACAGATTCCCAATTGGAGGGATTAACACTGGGTAGCTAGAAACCCAGCTCCCCTGATAGCCAGCTGAATGGACCTCTGTTTCACCTTCCGCAACATGACACAAGGGAGAAAACACAGTTTCTGGGGTCAGACAGGCCTGGGTTTAATCCCAGATGGCCTGGCTCCGTAGCTTTGGGAAGCAGCTTATCTCACTGAGTTCAGTATCCCCATAATACTGAAGGTAAGGAGGTAAGAATACCCACTCTGCGGGGTCGCTGGGCGGTGCAGAGCTCACACATGCACAGTGTGTCTGATTTACAATAAAAAAATAATAGTCTTGGGATAGCCGGTTAGCTCAGTTGGTTAGAGCATGGTGCTAATAACAACAAGGTTGCCGGTTCAATCCCCACGTGGGCCACTGTGGGCTGTGCCCTCCTTAAAAAAAAAAAAAGAGAGAAAGAAAGAAAAGAAAAGAAATAAATAAGACCTCTCCTCTAAGAGTTTATTAAAAATATATATATTTTTTTAAATAACAGCCTTTTGATTACAGAATATTTGTCAAAACTCTTGAGCTGAAGACAATATAAAATCCTGCTGGTTTAGGGAATATTATAATTTTCCCCCAGAGGTCAGATAAGTAATCACTTAACCAAGTCTATGTCCATCACCACAATATTTGTGCAACGCTTTGTCATGACAATATCGCAATAATATCATGGGGCAAGTAGGGCAGGTGTTACGACCCCTATTTCATGGCTGAGGAACTGAGGCTCAAGTGAGAATGGCTTGTCCAGACATTACATCAACTAGAAACAAAGCTAGAGCTAAAACTGAGTTCTTCTAATTCTTAACGCATTGCTCTGCATCTAAAGGCACGGCCCCAGGCAGTGTCCCGGATGTGATAAACACGTGCAGTCACTCCATCCGTCTTTCAATTTAATGAGTGCCGGCCTCATCCCTCTCCATTTCCTTCCTGGAATAGGGAGCCCTTATTCGTTTGTCCGTCTTCATCTGGATGCCTCTCCAAATCCTTGATCACCTACTTTTCCTTCCCTGAAATATTTCCAGCTTGGTTGAGTTTTTCTTTGGGTGTGATGACCTGAGTTGCGCACCTGAGGTGTTAACATGATTTGGTAAATCCCTTCAGTGGTCCAATCCTAAAATGTTTGCTGAGAATTTCCGGGGTCTGTGGGTGCTACAACACATCACATGGATGTTTCTAGAAAGAGTTACTGTCACCCCCAACAATTTTTGCCTAAGGCATAGCTGATACCCCTGAGCCCATCGTCACAGATGGCTCTTTTGGGAGTCAAAGAAAGAAAGCTTAAGCAGATGAGAACTGTTACACACACAAAATGGCTATTTTTAAATAATTAAAGGACTGACTTACACAACAAGGTACTCTTGTTCCGTGGAGCTCCAGGGAACAGAACTGGCATAAAAGGAGGGAAGTCAGCAGAGTTCTTGCTCTGGCCCTGTAACCATTTCTAGTGGCTGGAAATGTCCTTGCGTCTGAGGCAAGGTGCTCCTTACAAAAAGACAAGTCAAGCAGAGGCTGGGCATTTGCTACATAAATATGCTGTGAGAGGAACTCTTCCTTCCTTCATTCCAGGGCCAGGCACTGAGGCAGCTGACCTCTCAGCTCGTTCCACCTCTGTGATGATATGGTTTGGTCCCAGGGGTCTGGACCACTCAGAATTTATTGCACACAAGAGCCAAGGGGACACAAAATATTAAGCTTGTCATGTATTTTCAGACTAATATCACCTTCTGATCCTCCTTGGGAAATAGGACATGACATAGGGGAGTGACATAGGAAGCAATGAGCTGGTGAACCAAACAGCTCTTTCCTTTCTTACTCTGCCCATGGACCTCTAGGCAGCCATGGGGAATGTGTGCAGCCTCCTCGTCCCTTGGGATCTACCATCCGTACCATAAGGCTGACACTACAGGAAGATTGAAAGTTCTATCTAAAACAGGAACCACCATTGACGGAAGGCTGCTCTATGGCTTGTGACGCCACCCTCAGAAGACCAAGACGGCCTTTGGGTGCAGTCTGGGATTGGCTCTGAGAGCACCGTACTCCAATGCCCTGTCCACTGACCAGCCACAGGCCAACTGCCTTCTTTCCGGGAGAGTGCAAACTGGAAGAGTGTCACTCAGTGTGGGAAGCCAGAGAAAGGGAGAGTAGGATAGATTTCATAAACAGTTAGATTTAATAGACAGCCTGACTTATTTCTTGATCTGTAAAATGGGCCAGAATATATGTAACAGCACAGAACATTATTTTTCTCGTGTCTGCCTTGCCTCAACCAGCTACCGACTGCTTTTTAGCTCTGTCTACTCTGCTCCCGCACCTTCGGAGATGAAAGACAAATATTCTCCAGGGCATGAAGCATTATTTCTTTCCAGCCTGCAAAATGCTTCCCAGCTAAATCCAGTATTTCAAATGCTGAGAACTGTGCAAATATCAAGGTCCCAGTCCCACACTTTACAGCCTCTTCTTTTGGATCCAGCCTAGCTAGCCTCCTTCCAACCCTGGATTCTCTGCTAACTTACAGGGCAGAGCAAGGGACAAGGGCCAGGTTGGCACAGAATCCATATAAGTGAGGTTTGCAAGTCAAGGTTTTGATCTCACCACGCCCAATCAACACTCAGGAAGGATCAGGCTTTGAGTCAAGGTATTTCTGGCCATTAATATCAGGCTGAACAATAAATCCATATACAGGGCAGCCCAGGCTGGCAATGAAGACACATTCAAGACCTTTAACCTCAGTCCTTCAGAAGGCAACATTTTTAAGTGCCAATACTTCCAGAAAGTCTTCCCTTGTTCTGCTAGTAGCAATTATCCTTCATCTGTTGTCCCATACTTATATGTTGTCATATTTATTCTTATATTATAGTCCTCAAAAGCCCTCCCTTCATCCTGCCTTGCACATGTCTGTCTCCCTACATCACTGCTAGATCCTTAGGGCACAAACTTCACCTTATTCGTTACCGCACCATCCATATTTCTGAGCACAGAGACTTGCTCACTGTAAGTGTCAGTAAATGTTTATTGCAGTGAGCTGAATGGCCTTTATAAATCCCAGTAAAGGATCAAGGAGGAGGCAGCAGGGCTCAGGAAATAATTAATCACAGCTTGATCGAGATTTTTTCCTCCCCATTCCCTCCCTCAGACCAGCTGTGGCTGTTCCTTTCTGAGCCTGACCTACTAAGAAGCGTCCTAAGAAAGACGGTGACTTCCTCTGTCTTCCTCTTGGAGGAATTAGATAGGTCACATTTCAGTGGGGCTCAGAGACCAACTGAGAGAGGGATGGATCAAATCACACAGCCTCCTCATGGCCATCCTGAAGAACTCTGGCAAGAACAAGGACATCTGTTTTGCAGTAGGAAGAGGGAAAGCTAGTTCCTGTGACACCAGGGTTCTGGACGGGCTTGCCACAGGCAGGGCTCGAAAGGCCGGGGAGGGTAAGATGGTAGAGATGTGCACCAGCACAGGGGCACAGGACCACTCTTCCTGCCCGCAGATGATGCCCAAAGGCTCTTGAGATGGTAGGACCCCACCAACACCGCTCTCAGCTCATTACGGAGGTGTTCGTATCTCCAGGGTTCAAGCCAGCACATTCCTAAGAGAACTCCAAAGCTGCCACATGGATGGGTTTCATGCCTTGGGCCTGATTTGTAGGAAGCCTTGCTCGTGACATGGGCAACCCTAAAAGAAGTGGGAATGAGTGAGAGCCATTTACCCCTCTCCAGGCTGTAATCCTGATTTGCCATAGTGAGTACTGCCCATGCGTGATCCCTTGGTGAATCCCCCAAGTCAACAGGCTGTAATCCCCCTGAACCCCGTAGATTTCTGGACCCTCATGCAGTCCTAGGCAGGCAGTGGCAGGTGCTTAAAAACAGACTTTTTGTACAGCAACTTCAGCAAAGTACAGTTAGGAGCTAAATCAAACAGATGTGTAAAGCCTATCTTGTCTCATCCCTATCAAAACCTCTAAGCTAAGAAAATCAGCTTATGAGCAAACATTAATTTTAGTGAAAAGACAGGTCACGGTCCTCACTAATATTGAACCACAGCTATGCAAATCCAAAAGACTGCAGGTCCCTAGATTCCTCAGAAAACAAAGGCTATTTCCCCCTGTGATGTCGGGGTGTTAACCCAGAGGAGTGCAGGCAGAATCTACTCCCCTGGCTGTGAGGACCCTTGTATGGCTCTTAAGGGACTAGCAGAGCCATTTCCTGCCCTCTAAGATATTATGTCCCCCATTCTTAGTCACAAACCTTTTTTCTGCCAAGGCACAAGTGCTCCTGGCTGAAGTTCCCAGAAGAATCTACTGTGAGTGAGTCCCTCTGGGTACCTCCTGTGGAAGGAACTTTCTAGGCCTCTCTCTCTCTCTCTCTCTCTCTCTCTCTCTCTCTCTCACACACACACACACACACACACACACACACACACACACACACACACACACTCAGCTCAGGTCTGCAGGCCTGGAGGTTTCTACAGCACAGATGGAGAGCCCTGCTGGGCTGGGAGAGATGCATCGCTGTCTCACAGTGCAGCCTGCTGGGCATGATGGAAGGTGCAGCAGGAGAAGGTGGGGTGAGGGGTGCAGGGAAGGGCGTCTTGCCTCCCTACTGCCCACTTCCAAGACCTGGAAAGGAACCTCTAAGCCCAAATCTCAAGTGCAGGCTTGAAGGCTTGCGGAAGGAGGATAGCTAGTCCTGGGGCTTTCAGAATGCAAACAGATCTCCCACCCTGCTGAGCTCTCAGTGCTTTAGAATGTTCCAAAGGATTGGCATAGGGAAGAGTACTAGGGCTCCGTAGGAGGAACAGAAGCTCAGTGCTGAAAACGAGGAGCCGAGCGCCCAAGGAAATAGGTGCGCAATAACCTCTGCCAGGCCTTCGTATGAATGATACTCAACTTGTATCAGATTCTCCTGCTTCTGTCCATCTTTCAACACAGATCATATGGGGACAATTTCTACATGAGGCACAAAGAGGGTGCAAGTCACGTTAGTAAGTAGAAATGGAATAGCCCTGTCACAGAGTGGGGCCAGCGACAGCTCAGGGAAGGCAGCCGTGGGCAGTCCTGACAGATAGGTGGTGGCAGGAAAGATGGAGAAGTCATGCAGGAAGAGACACATGCTGCTGAAGAAGCACCCAAGGGCCCGGTGTCAGACTGGGAGTAGGAAGTGAGAGAGGGCAGGTGAGGAAGAGGAGGAAGGAGGTGACCTTGACAGAATCCGAGAAACTGAGGTGGGACATTCGGAAGGGATGTGAAACGAGTTTAGGATGGTGCCTGCTGAGTGTGGGTAGCTGTTCCCCCAGCCCTCCACCCGTTTTCTCTTTACAAGCCCTCCAGCCGCCTTACCTCGGCTTCCCTGTCTCTGCTTACTCACCTATGTCTCTAATGCTCCTGCCCGTCCCCTCTCTCCCCACCACTGTCACTTTCTATTCAGCAGCCATGTGAAGTCAGAGTTCCGAATACCACTGGGTAGACAATAGCCACTCACCCCAGGGGACACATACAACCCAGTGTCCCCTGCCCTCCAGATGCCTGAGGCTGCAGCCTTTCTTGCTCTGGCCAAGCCGCTGGCCTAGCCCAGGGGCTGTGGGAGCTCCCTAGCCATCCGATCTGTGAGGACAGCGGACAGCCTCCAGCTCCGTCACCCCGTGCCCCCGTCTAGACAGATCTGAGTTCTGTGCTCAGGAACCGCCAGGCCCCGGGGCAGGGCTCTGCTCCAAAGGCAATTCTCCCCTTGCAGGTGAGGCTGCTTTGGTGGCCAGAACTGAATGCATATTGGAGCCATTTCCCACTTAAGCTGGCAGCCAGTCACCTGGAGTCTCTGGGGAAAAGACAGGGCTCTCTGATAGGGAGAATTTTTATTTTTTCAATCATATTTTTTTAAAAGGAATGAGTAGTTGGAGAAAACAGGCGACAGAGTGGGTGGCCACTGGAGATACAGAGAGGAAGATCAAAGCCCAGCAAGCATGGAGGAAGCAGCCTTGGTGTGGCCCAGAGAACAGTCTAGGTGGCCCGTGCCTCATAAAAGGCAGCCAGGGACGAGGAGGTACTGGGTGAGGAAGCCTTGGTCATAGGCACCCAGTGGCCCTGCTTCCCAACCCAAGTGCATTGGTTAACAGTCTTCAGCTGGAACGAACACCTGTTGTCGAGAGACGTCCACCCAAGCTCCCAGTTCCCAGGGAGGCCTTCACATCTCTGTGGGAGGTGAACCTGCCCAGACTGTGGCCCCCAGGCAGCTTTCTTCTTCCAAGAAGAAGCTGGAATTCCTCCCTCTGGACTCAGTCCTTCTGGCTGCTGCCCCTCTCATAGTCCCAGCCCAGCGCAATCAGCCAGGGACACGCTTTTGTGTTTGCCTGCTGATTCATTCATTCATCCGAAGAGCCACACGTGACTGGGTGGCACTGAGTCCATTATTTCAGTCAGGGGATCAAGAGCCATCTTTCCCAAATAAACATGCTATATCAAAGTTCCTCACAGATCCCTCAACTCAGCCTCCCAGGTTAGGACAACGAGAATCCTGAAGGCCAAAGAGGGATTTGCCCCTAGACAGGCAAAGAAACTTGCCCCACAGAAACAATAGCCCTTAGTGGCCAGTCCTGGATGAGCATCGAGTCTCCAGACTCTCAGTGCTCTGCTTTCCCACGTCACAGTGTTGCCTCCCCACATTCCAATGGGAAAACTGGACTCTGAGGGCTCATTGGGTTCCTAGAGCCCTCAAACCATGTTATGTTAGTCAGACTTAGTGCATTCTAGTAAGTTATTTGAAAAGACTTTTCACCAATGTTCTAAAGAAGCTGGAGAAATTCTCAAAGTAACAGGACATCATTTTAGGGGGAGCACTGAAGGAAGGGATTCCAGGAACCAGTATCTCCTCCCTTCTAATTTAGAGAAACCACAAAAAGCCAGTTCATTCCTCATGTGATTTGCAAGGTCTTTCCTTCCCTTGGTCAACACGGTGGCCACTTGGGCATAACCCACAGATCTGCTTCACCCAGACCCTTCTCTCTAGGACTAATCTACGGGACAAAAAGAGATGAAACTCCACCAGCCCCTCCCCCACACACGAAAAAAGAGCAGGCAGGGAAAGAGAGATCATAGTGCTGAAGAACTTACAACGGAAGTTATGGTATATCAGTCTACATTTTCTGCTGCCCCACATAGCCTCTATTGTCCTCCCTGTCGCTGAGCTGCTTCCCCATCCATAAGACACAGAGCAGGGGAACAATACAACCTAGAAAAGCAGATCTCGCTGCCTAGCCAGCAGTCTGCCAGGGGCCTAGAAGGTTGACAGATATCTTTCAGGATTTGTATCTCTAAAAGTCCTCCCAAGAGACCCCGCCCACATCTTACCTGATGAGGTCAATAGGTTGAAACTTATAAAACACTCCATAGCATGCCCATTCTTGATACAGCAGCTAAACAAGAAAAATAGGAAAACAGATTAGAGATGGTGTGGGGCAACTGGTCACCATTTTTGTCCATCCTAACAGTCAAGATTTTACCTCCCAAAGCCATCTTAACGGCTCCATCTGGACGACTAGAAAGTCAAAATTGAACCCCCAAAGCCCAGCTTCTAGGAAAATTCTCATGCGACACACAAGGGAGAAGTCCAAAGGCAGGAAGCTACAGAAGCTGACGTCTTCCCCAAATAATTAAGGTGACCTTTATCACACTCCGGAGCAATGCTACACCTAGCAATCATAACCCCGCCTTCTTTATTCCCTTGTCTTGCTTAGTCCAGCAAAATGAGCCTGGAATTCTTTTATTCACTCATTTAACAATCATTTATTGAACATCTACTATGTGCCAGACACCGTCCAGACATTGGATACAGCAGTAAACCAAACACAGCTGCTGCTATCACGGAGCTTACACCCTAGTATGTGGGGACAAATAGAATATAAACATATAAGACTTATAAATGCCATGAAGAAAAATAAATCAAGATAAGTGAGTAGAATGTGAAGGAGGTGAATAGGATTGGGTGCTATTTTAGATAGAATGACAAGGTAAGATCTCTCTGAAGTGGTGACATTTGAGCTGAGACCTGAAGGAAATGGGGGAGTGTTCCAGGCAGAACGTTCTTCTTTTGTAAAGACCCTGAAAAAAAGTACATGTGGTACGTCCTGGGAAGAACAGGGGAGTGTGTGGCTGGGGCAGACTATGGGGAGAATAATTGGAGATAATGTCAGAAAGTACTGGCATTAAGTACTGGCAGAAAGTCTGGGACCTTTAGGCCATGCTAAAATCTTTGGACTTTTAAGGAAGCCATTAGGAGATTTGTGGCAATAGGAGACAAAGGATTCAGATTATAGATAGCTCACTCTGGCTGCTGGTGGAGAATAGACTGAGAGCTGGCATAGGAGTAGAGGGGCTATTGTAGTGGTCCAGGGAAGAGTTGATCATGGCTTGAACCATGGACGTAGTGGGAGAAGTAGTGAGAAGTCATTGATTCTGCTTATATTTTAAAGGTTGAGTCAATAAGATTTACTGTTGGATTGGAGATTGAATGAAAAAAAAAAACAAGAACTTGGCCTGAGCAATTGAGTAAATCGTGATTCCATTTACCGAATTGATAAAGACTGTGGGCGGAATAGATTAGAAAGGATGGAACCAGTTTGGGATGTGCTCATTTCAGATGCCCTTTAGGCATCCACGTGGGGATACTGAGTAAGCAGCTGGATATAAAAGTCTGGAGTTTAAAGGAGAGTTCAGACTGGAGATGCAAATTTGGAGTTATCAGAGAAGAGATGATTTGTAAAGTCATTAAACGAGGGCTGCACTCTCCAAGGAAGGGAGAACGGATAGAGAAGAGGCCTGATGTCTGGGCCCTGGGTGTTCCAAGGCTTAGAGGTCAAGGGGATAATAAAGAAGAGCAAAAGAGACAGAGGAGTAGGCAGTGATGTGGAGGAAAACCAGAAGTATGTAGTGTCCAGGAAGCCAAGGGATGATGGGTTTTAATAAGAAGAAAATGACCAGCTGTGCCAAATCTGCTGATGGGTCAGTTCAAAGGAGAATGGAGAAGCACCCATTGGATTCAGCGACTTGAAGGTCATTGATGACTTTGACAAGAGTAGTTTCAGTGGCAGGGTGGGGACAAAACCTGAGTGGAACACATTGTAGAGGTTCAGGGAGGAAACAATGCACCAAACACATCAGGCCATACTATCTTGTGATGGCAACTTTAGCAGAACTGGCATGTGGACAAAACCTGTGTATCAGTCCCAAGGGCAAACCACATTTCGTTTCAAACACCTGGCCAGTGAGCTTCACAGGTTATCCACAAGTAAATGGAGTAATTTGGTAATAAATCATCATTAGACATCATCTAGATGTCCACGCTGAATAGATATTAGCACAGAATCAAATCATATGTCTAGAATTGACAGATTCATAATACAGTTGCTACCTTGTTATGTTCTGTATTCTCCTTACACATCACATCTCCTTACACTTCACACAGAATTCTCATGGAATTCTGCCAAGGAAAAGCTACTCCTATCAGGCATTTTGGATATCCAGTTGAACATCAGCCCTACAAGAAGCTATCCTTTAGCCTAAGAATTTTTAAAAATATGAAATGAAAACTGAAACAAGACTTGGCATTCCTATTTAATGGCTATAGACTTTTACTGTCATAATCTCTCCAAACAACCAAAAGATAGAACCGGAAACTACACATATCCTGATAGAGCAAATTGCCCCCAAAGTTATCACTATTTGCAGAGTAGGAAACCCAGACACAAAAAGGGATAACACAGAGCATGGTGGGCAGAGGAAGGTCTGAATTTATGAGTTTAGATGCTGCTCATTCCAGGCAGGTGGCTCCTACGAATCTTATTGTTATTATTACATCTCCTCCTCCCCCTTATGTTGAGTGTTTCTACTGCCCTGGGTTTTTATTCTGTCTCCCCAGTGCAAACCCTGGACTCACCAGCATCGGGTTGTCACAGTGACATCATTTGTGGCCCCAAGGGAGGCCAGCTTGTGTCAGGAGATACGGGCAAGGCCTCCTCCCTTGAGGGCTGTGGGACGTCACAACCTGCCTCATAGGCTCTGTCCTCTAGAGAAAAGTCCTCTCTAAGTCACCTGTCCAGCCAAAACCTGAACCTGAGAACACCTACCCACCACTGCCCTGGAGGGGAAAACTAAAAATGCTTCAAGAAGCCACTATGGCTCAGCTGGCTCAGGCGCAAACTGAGAGCCGAGCTCACAAGACTTACTCCTGGTTGGATCCTGGATCTGCTATAAGAAACCTCCAGAAAGCCCATTTCTCAGTGTGGTACCCTGTAAGCACAGAGCTGTATCCATTGTTTGTGGAGATAGATGGGGATGAGCCAAGAGAGCTGTTTGAGCTCGATGGCAGACAGTCTGGATGGACACAGAGGAGGAAGTCACTAGGCAGCCCTGCAGGAGAGATGGAGCTATAGAGCAAGTCTGGGAAGTGACGCAGCAGTTTTGCCTGGACGCCCGTGTGGCCCTGCCCAGGCCAGCTCACACATCCTTGCGGGGGAGGCAGGGAGAAGGAGGGAGAGTGCTCTAGACCCTTCCCTATCTTTACAAATGTATAATTACACACAGTTAAGAGACCAAGCAGATCGTGCTAAACCCCAGCACAGAAGAGCAGTCAGGGTGAAGGGAGGCATGTTCTGGAGTCTCAGCCCCATGGTGATCAGCGTGGTGTGATCAAGTGCGGAAGGGCATCTGCAGTAACTTGTAACCATCCCTTCAACCTTGCAGGGTCTAGAACCGTCTAACAAAGCTCTTAGCAAATCCGCTTCCTCCCTTAGAGTTACACCATGTCCTCTGCACCAACTGGCCACGCCTGCAAGTAGAGCATGAAGGGTCTGCAGCTCTTCTCAGTGGACAGTGGACAGTGCCTGATTTCAGAGGCCCCGGGAGTAATCAGGGTGTCAGTCTGACTGCAAACCTTTATGGCAAGAAGCAGCAAACCACAGGGACCTCCCCACCTGACGGATCACAGCATACAAGTGGCCAGCTCTGCTCCCAAGGGATCATATTTGACAGTGATCCCTCGGTGGCTTAAATATTTCATGAGACTATAAAGGAACCCAACTGTTAAAACCATTTGCAATGCCAGAGCACAGCAAGATATTTGAGACTCATGGCATTCTCTGAGGCTACAAGCTCCTCAGAAAGCAGCTGGACCTGTGACAGACAGAAAGATGCCAGCTGTAGCCAACATACAGGCATTAATGGGACAGGATGGCCCTCAATGGGAGAGAATGAAATGCTACTCCTACATCCTGCAATGACCTGTTTGAACTTTTGGCAAGTCACCTCAACTATCCAGGTCTTCCCATTAGTACAATGGAAGTTGTGCGGGATGGGAAAAGAAATCCTCAAGTGACACCAAGAAAAGTGGCTTTTTTGTCACAAAGACAGGACTGATTCTTTGCACACCTTTTTCTGGTCACTTCATAACCATCCACAGAGTAGACAATCATTTGCAAAAGCTGGAAAATCCAGGACCAAGGTTTTAAAAACATTCTCATGTTGTGCCTTGGGCTCCCCTTATAAGTGGGTGGGGAAGCCACGGGGAGCCAGGGGGCTCACGTAGCTCTCAGAGGATGCTAACAGTCAGTCCCCTGGGATCCTCAAGAAAAATAGGCAGGTCTGGCTACTGTGGAACTGGGTGGCTGCTGGCAGCAAGGGGGACCCAAACACACCCACGCTGCTGCCTCTTCCTGCGGCCCTGCTTTCTAGGAAGGTGGGAAACCTCTGTGCTCCAGAGGGAGGGAGAGAGAAAGAGAGACCTCCAGCCACTAGCTGGGGCTGAGTGCATGGAGACTGCACGACTGCACGAGGCAAGCTGGAAGAGAAGGAGACTGCATTCTCCAGGGCCTCTGGGCTGGCCCGGGATCTGCGTACGAGGAGCCTGGGCCCCAGGGAACTCATGGAAATAGCCACAAATTGCAGGGAAGAGAGAAGGAAAACATCCAGGTACTAGCAGGATGGGCATCTGGAGATGCCCTTGCAAATGATCCTTAAAGGCCCCCAGAGAGGAAACCCCACACTGTAGCTCCCAAACCTTCTCCATATCCTCCAGCAACAAATTCAAGGGTTCTCCTTTGCACCCAACCAAAATCTTGCAGCCCTCCCAAAGAAGAGTAGACTATGCTAATGTAATACAAACAAATAAATATGCTGCATGCATTCAGAGGGTTTGGCTCTTTCCTCTTTAAGCTACCTTTGAGGCCCCACCCATCTACCCCTGAAACTGCAGGAAGGAGCCCTGCAATGTACTGAGAACCCCCCTCGCCATACATAACAAGTTGTGTCAACCGTGCTACAGAGCACTGACCAGGGTTTCAGTCCTGATCTGATAGACATGTATGGACATTGGAACCAATCTCCTCACCTTGCTGGGTATCAATTTCCCAACCCACATGGACGGTAAAAAGCTTTGTCTCTCATTCGTGATTTGTCTTATCCTTCAGCATAGCACAGTGTATTTCCCTAACCATGACTTTGGCAGAGGAAAACAAGGACACCAGGACTGACTAGCAAACCCAAGAAAAGCCACAAGAGAGAGGACTCTTGTCTTTCGAAGGCACTCATCCACCTTCACCGAGGAACATCTTTTTGACATCGTCTGGGAATTACACACCAAGATGCATTTCCGTCCTAGCTGGTCTCCCTGCCTCCCAGATTCTACCCATCTGACAAGTTATGGTGATTCTGGTGCAATAATTATGGTGCAATAATTATGGTGCAATAATTCTATTGGCCTAAGCAAAACATTTCCTGGAGGAAAATGTTTCGTTAAAAGGTTTTGTTGTTAATAATAATATAGCATCATTGCAAAGACAAATACACATATATTTTGGATGATCTGCAGTTTACTTCTCTCTGCCTCTGCAGATAAACAGAGGGCTGGCTGATTTCTCCCGTCAGTTGCTGTGTGTTCCTGGTCTCTGGAATGTTCCTGTAAAGCGCTCTACCTTGACAAGCTGGTTCACCACCCACCCAGCTGGAGGTTTCATAGGTGGGCAATGGTGGTGATCACTTTTTAAAGGGGAGGAATGTGAAATTAGAGAGTGGGAGGGCAGAAAATGGTTGGGGTGAGTGAGGTGAGATGTGGGGAGAAATGCTTCCTCCTTTCCTTTAAATCTGATCCAGGACTTTTCAGGAAATTAAACACCGAGACTATTAGCATCAGATAGAAAACAGATGAGGTTAAGACATCGAAATACTACAGCAGATTCCCTGGGCAGGCAGAGAGGGGACATGTGTAAGCAATCACAGCAGTATTTCTGGAAAAGACCTTTTATGTTTTTAATACTTAACACTTCATAACAGGGACTAATAGGCAGGATAAAAAGAAGGCTGCTCAAAAGGCAACTTGGGGGATGAATGATTTTCCAGACAACAGAGTTGGGGGGAGGGAGACTTCTTGGGCTTCAATTCCTCACCCCTCCCACCCTTGCTCATCAGAGTTGCTGAAGGCTGGGAGACGCTGGGTAGAAGGATGGCATGAAGGGGCTGACAACCAGATGGGCAGTCACCACTAAGGAGGTTGGGTGATCCTTAGAGCACCATGCCATGGTGGGGAAGGGCAGCACGCCCATAGTCCCAGGGTATCAGCAAACAGAAGACCCAGGATCTAGGTGGAGGGCTGGGGAGAGAGCTGTCCAGTCAGGGCTGTGATTGGCCTTCCAAAGGGACCTTTTCCCTCCCCTAACTATAACCTCTCATTCCTAGCCATCTGAATACACACTGTGAATGAACCTCCCTCTCCCTCAGATTTCTCATCTGTAATACCCCACTTGTCTGCCTAGAGGATAAAAAGAACTTAAAGATGACCCCCTAAAAAAGGTAATGAGTAATAATACATGTCTACAGGGATGCTGGACTTGAGAGTCAGAGTTGTTCCAAGTCCCACGTCTGTTCATTGTGGCCGTGTTATCATGGAGAAGGTGCTCAACTCTTTATTTGTCTCAGTTTCCCCATCTATAAATGAAGGACTTTGGACTTTCATTGTTTCTCAGTTAAGGCCCTCTTGTCATCAGGGGGTGGGCATAACACTTTTGTGTGGGACTGTTGGATATATTTCAGGATGGTTGGCATCGCTGGTCCTCCAGGCACTAAATACCCTCAGCTCCCCCATATACACGGTTACGTCGATGACCAGAAACGACCCTCACATTCCCAAGTGCCTGGAAGGCAGGGAGCTGAGGAAGAACTGCTCACAAATATATAAGCAGGTAAATTGAACATAGGACACTTCTGTCTAGTTCCACACCCACCCATGGTCTTCTCTGCTCCAAGCACTCAGTGCAGCAGAAGGCGGGCTTACCTTTCTGTCATTCATGGCATCCCCTGGACTATCATATTCACCCTGTAGGAGAGAAAGGGATGCGGATAAAGCTGATGGAATTATTATACACAGATAAAGGATTTTCCTTTTTATTTTCTGATGTCATCCCTTTCTTTCACTCCCATTTGAGGAAGGTCAAAAACATGACATGGTAAGGAAGCAAGGTTCCACTTCCTAAGTCATCAACACTTGCAGTGTTTCCTGTGGACAGCCCCTCACACAAACATGCTCTCCTCAGATGCTCCAGAGATCGGCATGTGCTTCCTCATGGCAGATGCACCTGCAGAGGCTGTGTCTGCAACTGGGCGAGCATATCACAGGAAACCACCCTGTGCCATGTCAGGCTCGCCCCTTTCCATAAGTGTCAGAACCTAACCTCGCATGTGCCCACAGCAAAGATGTCAGCGAGGAGAAGGCTGTCATCTGGGAAATTCCTTCAGGCACTCAGGGATCCCCACTTTGGTGGCCTCCTTTGGCACAACTCTGTGACCCACGCTAAAGATGTGACCAATCAAATAAACAGTGCAGAGGTGGGGGCATTTAGTTCATAGGCCAGTGAAGTTCACAAATTGTCTTGAAGAATGTCCTTGCATTGTATTATGGCATGTTTCTAACAATACTCCCACTCAAGAAAAGCTTTAATTATAATCTCTGTCTTCTTTAGTTAACCAAACAATAGTTATAAGGAATTTTGAGTGATTTCCTTCAAAAATGTTAAAATTTAAAAAAAAAAAAATCCGACACATTTTTGCATATTAAGGATGAGGAATTTCACATCCACATAGAACTATCAGATACAAAACATCACTTTCAATCATAGAAGGGTCTGACAACCCAGGCTGTGTGTTACCCAGGCGGTAGACCTCTCTTCCACCGCTATCCACCCACCTTCACCAATTCCTTCCTTTAACCACTTGCAGATCATATCTGTCTTCTCACACTTCCCTCTCCCCCCAGGCCCCCCCACCCCCTAAACTCAGGCATGGAGTACAGGGGAAGCTCAAACAAGACCAATTCATTTTGCCATTGGGGAAATAACTGGAGAAATAGTTTGAGACAATGGCAAAAATCAAACTGGGGCTTATTGTCAGCCGTGAGTAGTCCAGGATCAGCCCGCGTATTTTAATGTCATGATTCACTCCTGCCTCGCCCTGCATAGATCTACCCGCTGCGTTGCCTGTGGTTTTCAACCTTTTGAAGACTATGGGGGAGCAAGCCCACGAAAATGGTACTTACGTCATGAAGTGGGTAGGCAGCCTCGTAGATATTGTTTGCTATCAGAGAGTTAATACCTATGGAAGAAAGAAAGATGAAAATGGTAACTCTAGGGCAGGGGTTTCTCTCTTAACCTTTGTCTTTTGATGCATAGTAAACCCTCACCCACCTCTCAGCTGAGAAGCACATACGCGGTCTCTACATTCTCCCAGTCTAGACATTTTCGTCGAGCTTTCATTCTTAGTGTAAGAGCAGTATTTTTTCATTTCCCAAATTCAAAGGTTATGTTTTAATATCAGACACGTGGCTCAAACTTCACATTCCTCCAGGCCTCACACACTCAGATCCCTCCAGTCTAATAACTCTCGTCCCCCACCACCACCTCCAGAGCCACCAATGTCAGCTGAGAATATCTGTGTGCAGTGAGAGTGTAGGAATGACTATGTGAATTACTGTAATTATGATCAATAAAGGTATATGCCAGAACATCCCGCAGCACTTTATCGGAACTCATTTCTAGCACCTTCCTGTTCCTTCACAGCCGTGCTTATTACTGTCCCTCACTTGTCTGTGGATCATGAGCTCCCTGAGATAGGGGGCAGTAGGGCAGTAGTTCTCAAAGTGCGGTCTGGAGAACCCTGGGAGTCCCCATGGCCCTTTCAGGGGATTCAGAAGGTCAAAACTATCTTTATAATAGTACTAAGATATTATTTGCTTGGTCACTCCTGTTCTCTCACAAGTGTAACAGTGCAGTTTTGTGACATGTGATGACATCATCCCCTTGGCAGCTAATGGAATGTGGGCTTGTGTATTCTTGTACTTTAAAAGTTTCTCAGTCTAAACGTCTAATACAATAAATATTGATCGATATAACCCTCCTAAACAAAAGCCCTTTGGGGGCTCTCAATAATTTTTTTAAAACATAAAGGAGTCCTGAGACCACAAAGTTTGAAAACCACACGAGGCATTCATGTTTTAATTCCCAACAGTATTTCACACCACTTGCCCATAGCAACCCTGTGTATGTTAAATGAATGAATGGCTCTGCCCCTGTTACTCCATTGTACTCACAACAGAGAATCTTCTGCTCAGCATCGAGGCATCATTATTTACTTGTTTTATTCATGGTTTGATTCGGAGACTATGACGTGGTCTGTATGTTCTATCTGACTCAGGATAGTCTGTCCTGGGTCACTAGGTCCCTGATGGGAGAGATTATTTCTCACTAACTCGCAGTATCAAGGATCCTGCCATGCCAGGAGGCACATTTAGTCACGGAGATGGGGAGGAGGGCAAGTCTCTGGTACCTGGTGATTTCCCTTAGCTCAAACATGCTTTCTGGCCTGAGCCATTCTTTCCAGAGAGACTGTGATATTAGTGAGATGAGATGAGAAAATTGGTTTTGGAGGAAAACACTGTGATGTCCAAACTCTAAGTAATCTGCATTTTCAGGGGTCTGGATGAACAAGTTTGAATAACAAATCTAGACAACAGCTACTCATTAAAATTCATGGTTTTCCACCTCCCCTTCCTACCCAATGCCCCACCTACAAGCTCAGAAACTACAGAGGCGCTCAAACAATCCTCTCTCCTCCATCAACCTTCGCTTCCTTAAACAGTGCCCCTGTTTGCCTCCGTTCTAGGAGGCTCGATGCCAGAAAGACCAGACATGGGCCCCATGTGGGAGCAAAATCCCTTGGGAAGCCGCAGGGGGCTCTCGGCGGAAGTGTCCATCTTCCAATGAATTGAGAGCTGAGTGTTTGGTGCTGCACGGTTACCAAAGGGCCAGTTCTTTCCTGGTTTTAAACTTCTTCCTTGGCATAAACATAAAACACCAGAAATAACTCTGGAAAGTAGGGGGATCAGAGGGTAGGTAAAGTGAGTGCGGGTATGGGGGAGGGGTGCCCCAAGGCTCAATGAGCTGCAGATTTGTCCTCCTCACAAGACTACAGTTTCACTCTGAGCATCATTAATCAGTTCAAGAACCATAACCACAGCCATGTGAAGCCACCCTACAATAATCAAGGGGAGGAGTCAGTCCCACATCAGGAGGGGGTGGGGGGAGTTCAAAGCTACAAAAGGGCTGTCAACATGGATAGAGGCTGAAGCATCACAGGCGGGTATGGTTCTCCAGAGCACACTGCCCCACCCCACCCCCCACACTCCCGCATTCACACCCCATGGTTGCCACGGCAGCGGTGTACACCCTGAAGACAGTCCCAAAACTGTACAGGAAAAGTTAAACAGGTGTTGAACTCTTCTGCTGATTCTCAGATGTGCTACGCACAGTAGCCCAGTCTGAGAGCTTTAGGCTGACAACCTGAACTCCTGGGTCCTGTTGCCAGATCCACTAAAAGATCATTGGAGATCTAACATTGTGTGTATCCCCCCCCCCCCCCCCAATTTCAACTAAAGCTTCCTCGGAGCTGCATGCCTCAAGGGAATAGCTCATTTCACTGCTAGGGCTTTGCTGATTGTTTTGTGCCTCCAAAGGCCTACAAGGTACCTGAGGTCAGAGAGCACACCCCTCTCACCTGTGTCTCTGATGGCACCTAATTCACTGCTGCCACACAGAGCGATAATAGTTGTTAAGAGTAACCACCCTATGGCTAAACTTCTCTCAGTGTCTCTTCCCATTTATCACAGGCACCCACCTCCCTCACTACTCCCATTTTCTTTGGTAACCTAAGCTGATGCAGAGATTTCAAACTTCAGGTCATTAGGCCACTTCCTAAGAGGGGAAGCCCAGCAGATGGTTCTTTGCCTTGGAGCCAATCTGATGCATGCCATCCTTACCCAGATAGCCATCGCCCCTACACACTGTCAGGGAATGTGTCTCTGTCCCCATGTCCTCCTCTTTTTCAGATGGTGTCACATGGGTGATCCAAATCAGCGTCTACAGGTCAGAGCGAGGGAATAGGACATAAAAGAGGGAGGAACTGGGAGCAGGGAGGCAAGTGGAAAAGTAACTATACATCCACGACTTCACCCAAGAATGGGAATTGTTTGGGCCTCTCAATTCACCCACAGACTTCAGAAACCAAGATTTTACCCCCAAACAAGCATGGAAATCAGTTTGAAAGAAGAAGAAAATAATCAAACGTTTTTTTAAAAAGAGTCTCTGCTTTGAAAATTGAAATTCTGAATTTTTTCCTTTCTTTTCAGCAAAAATGGGCTAATTGGTTCCATCACGCACCATCCATCTGGCCATAACAGCAAAGCTTTCTTCATTAGGATCACGTCTATAGCCCTTCCTCTCTGCTCTAGACCCAGGGAGAGACAGACCCAAACTCTCGTCCTATTACTCCCAGAAGGGGGGCCGAGAAGAAGGAGAAAGCATGGAGGACATTTTTCTTTCCTCGGCCCACAGACAGAAGCAGTGCCTCAACCCAAACAAAGCATACTTCACTGAGGACCACTTCATTGATCCCTAAGTCCCATCAAATCACCAGGTACTTCATACCATTGCTGTTCGAATGGTAATCCCCAAAGGAAGACTTGTGCTTCCTCGCTGCCTGGCCCTGACCACAGTTCAGCACAGCCTGACCCAGCCAGGCCCAGCAACATCGGTCCTCTGCATCCATAGGCCCTCTCCATCCATAGGCCCTCTGCACCCATAGGCCCTCTGCACCCATAGGTCCTCTGCACCCATAGGTCCTCTGCACCCAGGCACAGAGCAGGGTGGGCTCAGGCCCAGCACTGGTACCTGCAAACACACACTCACAACACAAACCTGAGCCCCAGCATTTAGCTTCCAAGACATCTCTGGTTTCCCAGACACAAGGGCTCAATCAAAGCACAGTTTATGGGTTGCCTCCCAGAGAGAGTCTCATTAAATCTGCAAGTGACACTGGGTGACAGGGACTACAGCTCTATTCCCTCCAGGCCAAACTGAAAGGAAACTTTGCTCCGTTGGGACCGGTACTTAGAGGAACGGTGCTGAACTCCTGAAAACCCATTTGGTTTTGATCCCCCCAGAACAGGGCCCAGTCCACCCGGCATTCTGCTTTCATCCCTGCACTCCAGCCGGACATAAATCTAAACCAGAGCCCCCAGACGGTGCATTTAACAGAGACTATATTTACCCATCACCAAATTGTCTTGACATGTGCTTAATGACTTAAATGCCTTTAATCCCAAGCCTTTTCTTCTAACAAAATATAAACCAGTTCAGCTGGATGAATGATAAACCAGATGTTTACAGCACACAACACGGTCTGGCTTCGGTCAAAATAATTAAGACATCGTCTCCTGTGTGGGGAGAGGAGATGCCCAAAGCATACATTTGTGTAAATGCTCTGACACCAAAATGTCTATGAAAATGTAGCTCCATCAATCTGTAGTTTTTCTGTCCATGAAAAGGCAACAAGAACTCCCACATGCAGGAGCAGGAAAGGTGTCTGTCCTCTTCTGACATGACCAAGGAGGTTTGCATTTCTTTCCATGGTAAGTGCACTTGAAAGGCATTCCGTGATGGGGTAAACTCCCAGGGTCCTGACTGCTGACCCTACGTCATGATGAAGAAGGCATCATGGGTCTGGGCCAAGTGTGTGATCCCTCACATGCTACCACCATTATGCAGAACCCAAAGTCACTAATATATTTAGTCTCTGAACATCATGTGTACATTAGTCCATAAGCCCTCACTTCCAGGGGTAAATAAGAGAGAAATTCCCCGTCTAAGCCTTTACAAATAGTCTCTCTATTAATAGTCCCATGCGGAATTTTCCTGATTTGCGTGTGTCATTTGTTCCTGTTGGGACCCTAACTGATTCTCTGAAGTGGCCCTCAGCATATCCTTTCTATTATTTGCTTTCTTTTCATGTATCTCTCTTGCTAGACAGCCATGTGGCTTATTTCCTCTTCTCAAATATTACCTCAAAAGTAAGTCCCATATAGGCAAGGATTGGTATTTGTTGTGGCTGTTGGATTCACTACTCTATTCCCTAGTTCTAGAATGTGAATGACACATAGTAGGTGCTCAATAAATATTTATTGAATGAATAGATGAAACATTGGGAAGATCTCAGCTTCCAACTCTCTGAGAAACCTTCCCCAATAACTTCATCCATTTATTAACTGATTAAAGAACAATGAAGAAAAGGCAAAATAAAAAACAAGTTCAATTATGGCTCTGAATCTCTAACCTTGGGCATCCCATTATTTCTCTGTTGTGAAATTAGTTAACATCTGTTGAACTTTGCATGGTAATTTAAAGGATCAAATGAGATAATAAGTGTGAAAGTGCCTTGAAAAGCATACAATACACTTGCAAGGGGTCCTTATTATTTGGTTACAGTAATACCATATTTGTACAGAGATCTCTTATCTGGTTATCTCAGTCCTCATGACAGAGAACCCAGAAGAAAAAGCATCTAGATTTCATAAAACCTATTCCTAATATTATATACCTTTAACCACAGTAGAATCCTCCAGACCTTCCCTTCATGCAGTTTCACTCTCTCTTTATCCCAAATTCTTACAAGCTTGTTTTTCTATCTCCCAAACAACAAAATAAAACTGATATAGAAAACCTCAAGGAGGGAGGTTACCAGAGTCAAAAATTCAAGAAATCAGAGAGTGTGGGGCAAACAACTTTAGTAACAGTTTGATGATGCTTGAGGAAATATTTTTAAAAATAAATAAATAAACTTATGTTTTTAGTGATGATCCTGAATCATCCAGAAAAGGTCATATGTGCATTTACATACAGAATATATGTTGATCTATATAAGAAAGCAGAGAATAGCATGAGAGATTTTAGAAAAATGTCTACACAGAAAGATGTTGCTGAGGACATCAAGTGCTACTAATCATGTTCCCCTTTCACTTTGGCTCAATGTCAAATTTGCAGCCCAAATGCGGAAACAAGAGGGCCTTATGGTTTGAATGGTTGTATTCTATTTTTCTCTCTGAGTTCTGACATTCTATTTTAATTTGTGCTTTTCCTGGTTCTTATTTTTTAATTTATTATTTATATTCTGCCGTTTTATTGTTTTTCTTGTAAGCCACTTCAGAAATTTTATGGAACAAGACAGGAATATAAATAATTCAATACATACAACTTGTATATAGCTCATTGCTTTGCAAAAGTAGGCATTCAAAACAATGTATTTTCTACACTGAAAAAGTTCATAATACTAAATAAATGGGAGTATTTCTGATTTATCTTTAGTATATTTTCCACCTTCTAATTCTAATCTTTATTATCTTTCCCATCCTTTAATTTCCACTGTAATTGGGTACAATGGGAAGGGGAATACAGCTTTGTAAGTTACCCACAAAAGTAATGACCATATAAAAGTTAATTTCAAGGGTGAAGGATCAATAAAAATACCTTGGGAAACAGTTCCAAGCACTGTCCTATTCTCCCTTTTTCCTTCTTTTTATGAAGCAACAGTTGTCTGGCGGAATCTAAGTCAAGTCTATGCCCTTTGTGCTTCTCTATACAACCAGAGAGAAGGGCAACAAAATCGAAATTTACCCCATGGCTCAAAGGTCCATGTTATCATGACATTCACAGTGTTATCATATTTCTCATTCTTCCTGATCTTCTCGGTCAGATGGTTTAGATTGGCCAAAGAGCTTAGAAAGGACTTGGTTTTCCTAGGCAGAAGTCAAACAACTTGAAAATTGGCCTTCAGGGTTCTCCTCTCCTGGGAAGCAGAGACGTTCAGTCATATGTCCCTTGTTACAAAGCTAGTAAATCATCAGCAGCTACTGTGGAAATGCCAGACTTTGCTTTTTGTGGGGTGTGAGGTTGGAGATAGGGCTCAAGTGTATGAATTTGGGGGGAAAATAAAAATCACGTCCATAACTATATGTACCTACTAAGAAGTTTGCATTGTATCTAAGGGAAATATGGATCTATCTTACCATTTCAAGCAGGTCAGTAAATCATCAGATTTGCATTTTTAAAAGCTCACACAGGCTACATTATGTAGAATGAGTTAAAAATGGGCAAAACTTGGGATAGAAAGACGGCTTAGTGGTTGGGATAGTAATTCAGGTTAAAAAAATGCAGTTGATGTGAACAAAGATAATGGCTGTGAAGAGAAACCTTTAGCAATTTTAGAGATGTTTGAGAGGTCAACCCAACAGTACTGTGTTATAGCTTCTGGCTTGAGACATTGAGAGAGCGAGTCTATTGAGATTTGGGTCAGATGGATGGGAGCTGTGTTGCTCTCCCAAAGGGAAGTCTCTATGTTCTTTTTGGTTCACATTATGGTTTCAGGGCATCTGCATGAAGATGTTGAGTTTATAGATGGAGAATCTAGATAGAACATAATTCACCACTTAATTTTCATAACATCCATGCTTGAAATACAGGTATCAACAATAGGGTTTAAACATGTATTGTACAGTGAGTTGCTTGTTTAAGCCTTAAATTATATTAAAATGGCACTAAGAGACTTTACAATATCTGTTAGCCTCATGTTTTATCATTTTGTAAATGAAGGGAAACTGAGGCTACGGGACACAATACAGCCTACCACAATCGAACAACTTAGTGGAGACAGAACTCAAACTCACTTCTCCATGTTTCCTTGCCAAGGTACTAGCAGAAGTGTCCTAGGACCTCAGATTCATCAGATGTCAAAAGAAGGTAGGCTATCCTTTCCAATTCTAGAGTCTATAAATTGATGACTAGATAACTGTTGTTTCTGTAGTAACAAACTTCAAAGACTCAACCCAACTCCGCTCCTAGTTCGTAGCATCCCAAAGATGGTGGAAATAGAAGTGGAACAAGGAAATCCAAGTTCTAGACCCAATTCTGACAGTAACTCAGTATTTGACCCTGGACAAGTCACTTATCAGTTATAATTAGAGAAGAGAATTACTGACATGCCTACTTTCTCTCAGGCTATGAAACTGATATTAGATAACTTACATTGATACCTAGACATGTACATGGAAGTTAATTGCTCCCTCCTCTGTGTTCCCTTTGCATTCTGTACATATCTCTGTTATTGTACCTACCAGATTATCTCATAATTATCAGTTTACATGTCTGTCCACATAGCTAAACTAAGAGCCCCTTAAGGGTAGAAATTAGGTCAAATCCATCTTGGCATCTCTCAGTTTCTATATCATCATGTGACACATAGCAGGTGCTCAAGAAATGTTTTATGAATGTCAAAAAAGAAAAAAATTTTTGAAAATTACTCAACAACAACAAAATCCTTAAGATGTTTGACATTGAGACATCACCAAAAAGCTCAGATCCTCAAAAGAAAAAAAATTCAGTGTTAAAAGAAAAGGGTCTCTACTGACCTTACAACACTCTGGAGACCGTCTCCCCAAATAAACTTTAGTTTTTAAGGACTTTCTCATTTATAAAACAAATTAACAGCTTCCTATTTAATTTTTACCAAAAAAATCTTCAAACTTGATATTATTATCCCCACTTTACATAAAAGGAAACTGAGTTGCAGAGAAGTCATCTGTCCAAGGACACACAAAGTGAGGAACTCATCAGCTACTGCTATGAGACTAGCCGGTTCGGCATGCTTAGCTCACTAAACCAAAACGACTAAGCAGAATGTGCAAGGCTGACAGCAAGGTGCACTGGGGCATAAAAGATGATTCAGACACATCTCAAGGACTGTCTTGGGAGTCTAAGCCATGGACGTAGATAATCAAGGAGATGATATTAAGAGAGAGATTGAGTTTGATAGGAGTTCAGACGAGAGGTCATTAAAGGAGAACGTGTGGGACAGTGCTCTTTGTCTGGGGATGGGCAAGGGTGAGACTGGGGGAAGGACATTCAGGCAAAGGCAATGGCATGAGCAAAACAGAGAAGACAGTAGACACATTAACAGGAATAGAAGCAGGAGTGACAAAGAGAGGGAAACGGAGAGAGAGGCAATGGATATAAATGGACATGTTGATCTATTGATTTTAAGGTTCTGGTGGACATCTCAGTGGAGTTACCCATCTGGCAGTTGGAAATGCCGGGCTGGAACGGGTGGGAAAAGCAGGAACTAGAAATGCATGGTGGCAAGTGTATAGAGAGTAAGGAGGCTAAAGGAACATGCAGAAGACAAACATCTACAACATGGGAGAGGGGCGAGGAACCAAAGAAAACGTAGTCCAGAGGCAGCAACAGAACAATAGCAGCTCATTAGATCAGTTGTCCCTTCCTGGATACCAACACTCAGAAGACGGAGGTTCAGTAAAAGAAAGCTGAGAAGGATATAGGAAGCTAAGGAAGATGAACACTAAAAAAAAGGCCATGAAATGTGGGAAGGAAGAAGCCACCTATGCCATCTGAGGGTGCAGTTTTGGTCAAATTGGGGAGGGTATCAGAGGACAAAAGGCAGGTCAAGAAGTGAGGGCAAATTTAAGAACTTTGATAGCGGCCATAAGAAAATACAAAATACTTTCTAGGACTTCCTGACTCCTCTTGTTGTCATTGTAATCAAGGACAAATGGCTGCTCAAACGGAGAGCTTCAGTCCTTTCTATGAAATGGAACTTGGATAATCTACCTCGCTGACTCACGTCCTTGCCTCAGCAGCACCGTGCTCCAAATAACAGCACATAGAAGATTTGATTTTTAAAACTTAGTATTATTTGGAATTTTGTAGCAAGATAAGGACATCAAAGCAAACAGTCATACAGAACAGACTCCTTGAGAGGTTCTGCACTATTCTGGTTCCTTCTTCAATACCGTTCCCTTGTACGGAGGCAGCTTATGAACCTTGCAACAAGCTCTCAAATATTAGCTATTATTGCTGTCATCGCTAGTATTATTCTGCAGCTTCATTGCCTACCTTATTCACTAGACTTGTCTCTAAATGGCTTTGGGCTCTTTTTCAATTCAAAGCTGCCTCAAAAAACAAAGATTTGTCACAACAGAGTATACGCTGAAGGAAGTTCTCTCAAAAACAATTCTGAGTGATGGTAGCACCTCTGGAAAGAGAGTTCAGCCTGCATAGTGATTCCTGTGGAAAGGACATGCACTTATGGATGTCGGCTCACATCTTTACCTCTGCCATCACGTGTATCTTCCACATAATCCATCAGCATCTGGACTGCCTGCCTTACACTGCAAGTTCCCAAACGCTGAGGTTTCTGCTTTAGAAACTAATATCCTCAAGTTTGAAAAACAAACCACAAGGCAAACAGACTCAGCCAGATTCGGTTGACAAGAAAGTCAAACTTAGAAGAGGCACATTCAGACTGACGTGTGGCCTTAGACAAGTCATTCACCCTCTCTGGGAGTCAGTTTCTTCATACATAAAGTGAGGGGGGATGCTGAATAAAGGGCCTCTAAGATGTCTTTCTTCTGGAATGAAGATCTGGGAGAAGTTATATAGCAGTCTGGGGAGCAGCCCCAGCCCCACCAAGAAATGGGGCACCCCCTGCTCCTGGAGGGCAAAGCAGGGTTTCCCAGCCTAAATGAAAGCAGCCTCGTCCCCTCTGTGTGGGGTGTTGGCTTGTTTTGTTCTTTGCTGCCCACCAAGTGAGTTGTTGAAAAGACAGCTGTGGCCCCCTCAGCACCCCGTCAACACTGGGCCCACGGGTGGGGGAAGGTGTCCTTACCCATTGTGTTGTTGGCTCGAGAACAGGCTGTGCGCTTCAGGATCTCGTGCACCTAAAACGGATGACAGCACAACTGTGAGGGCCTTGACCACATGCATCACCACATGTGGGGGGCGGGCGGGGGACCAGGCCGCTGGACCCATTTCCAGGGGGCGGGGGGGGAAACAAGCATGTGCCAGGCTCATGGATGGCATGTCAAACCCACTCAAACTTGAGTGCTTTGAGGAAACAAAGGATCAACCCCCTCACACACACTCCCCCGCTCCACTCCACCCTGAAAAAATTAAGAAAGGAAAGGGCTATAAATTGACTACAGTTACACGAGGTAAGGAAAACCCACCAGGGAGCCCAGACCCACAGCGCCCCCTGGAGGGTTAGGGAGGAGGCGCCTGGGTCAACCCTGGGACCGGAGTCTGCAGGCCCTGGGGAAACCTCAGGGAAAGCCAGGAGGGTGTCCTCTCCACCAGGCCTGATTAGTGCACGCTGGGGAAAGCACAGGACAGGGGAGCAGATGGATCTGGTTCTAGTCCTGGCTCCTAGCAGAGGGGTCCTGAGCAGCTCCCTGGGGGTCCGTTGCCTCCTTTGTAATGGAGCTACGTCACAGAGCTACTTTGAGGAACCATGAAAGCACTTTGTAAACTGGAAAATGGCCACCTACATGTTAGCCATTGGTATTATTATTTCTCTTTTTCTCCTGAGTCCTCATCTTGCCTCCCCAATCAGAATATGTCAGACACTTCCCCAAGGCTCCATGTCTCAGAGCACACCCTGGCACACAGCAGGCTGCCTGCTCCATGCCTACTGCATGCCTAAATGGACCAACAAAGCCCTGGACTATGGGGCTTGCAGGGCACTCTGTCTCTCACATAGGAAGGAGGGGTGCTGAGAGAACTCCCTGCAGAGCAAACGGACACAGGTGGGCCAGCGTAAACCTCCTGGCCAAACATTCCTTCCAATGGGTCCCAAGCTTGTCCCTGGCTATAAAGAGATGCCCAGCAAGGAAATCTACTCTGGGACAAACAGCTAGGCTGCTCAGATGCCCACAAAGATGGGGGCCCAGGGAAGATGTTTACACATGTGGGTGAGGTCCCCAGGGCAGAGTAGACCCCAAGACAAAACTTAAGGCCCTTTCTCCCCTTTCCACAGTGTGGGGTGGAGTGGCAAAAGGGCAGGAGGGGAAGGAAGAAGCTTCCAGAAGAGATGAATGGGAGCTGTGTTACTCCATCATCTTTCACACTTCCATATTCGAGCCACAGACCAAGAGAAGTGGTAAGGAAATAACTTCCAGCAGAATGTTTAATTCACTTTTAATACAGTACAGTCATTTAACAGCAATAATAATTAAGAACAGTATTTATGCGGCATTGTATTATTTTACAAGCACTTAGCAATTATTGGGTAATCTCCACAACACCCTATAACTATCCCACAGACTTGAGACCCAAGCCACAGGGAGATTTAAATGGCTTATAATAACTTCAACCCAAAAAAATGAGAAGTTTATGCTGTTTTCCATAAAAAGATGAAAGAAATCATATGCTCATTTTAATCTAGCCTAAAACACTAGGTTAAGGGACCTGAGGTGTTTTCTTGACCATCCTGCAGAGCGAAGGTCATATTTACAGTGTGCCTTGGACATGGTCATAGCGGCCTCAGATCACCTGTTCCTTCGTATCCTTCTTATCACCCTATTGACTCCAAAGTCCTGCCAGGTATCCAATCTCTATTCCCCCTGCTGTTAAAACTTAACTTCTTTCCTAAGGATTAATGGAAACACACTGCCGTGTTTCCACAGTAGCAGTCTCCTTGGGCTCCTCTTTCTCTCCTTTGTCCATAAATGCTCTCTAGGTGTGTAGAGAATAAACTGATCAGTGAATGAAGACCCTACAGCTCAGACTGGGGCCACGGGCACATAGGCCATATACAGATTTTGATGGGAGTCAATCATCCCACAAATGCAAAAATTTGACTTCAAAAACTTGACTTCTATAGTCAAACAGACTATAGAAGAACAACTACGATCATGAATTCTGACTTTCTATTGAATGGTCCAGTAATTTTATTTTTGGACAAACTGGCTAGCTCTAGAATTACCTGCCATGGAAATGCACAGGACTCCTTTCGGGGTGAAGAAAGAAGCACGACGGCCCAGCAATGAGTCCTCATTTGGACACTAACAATCTGCATGAATTTTTTTTTTCAATTCATTGCTTCTCAGAGTCTCAGTTTCCTCAACTGTAAAGCAAGGGTGTCACCTGACTAGCTAAAAGTTCCCACAAGCTCTGTGATTCCAAGAAGAGTCTAAATGGACAACTCTAGAGAGAAGACACTCCTCTGAACACTGAGTGAGGGCAGTTGTTCGCTATTTCTTTTGCTACTGGGATTAGAAAGCTCCTGGACATGCCTCTCAGTTGCTAGGCAACTCCAAGGAAATGAGGATGGGAGGTAGCAGGGCGGACAAGAGGATGCCCTGCCAAACTGGGTACTTGGTCTTTCCCCACCCCTTCCTGGGCCCGCCACATCAGGTTACGCATCTGATTAACTTGTTTACTTACAATGCGGCTACGGGTGGCATTATCAAAGAAAGTGTCCTTATCCTGGATGTTGTACCTGGAGACACCAAGAAAGCAGAAGGTCAACCCATTGCAGTACCCTTGTTCTGAGATCACTGTCACCCAGGCCCAGAGCAAATGTTTAGAAAGCAACATAGCAAGATGTGTACAACACACACACTCACACACGTTCACAATGTTTATACTCTGTTTGACCCAGTAATTCTGAAAATCTATCATAGAAATGTATTCAACAGAGGAAACAAGTTCCATAAGTAAAAATATTATCACAACGTTACTTATAATAAAGTTATAGAGATCAGATGCAATTCCAAAATCTATATGATAGTTTATCATGCAGCCATTGAAAATTACAATTATGAAAACTTTATAAATACAAAATTTTTAGACGATGATAGAAAAATATTATACCATGATCAGTTTTAAAACTGAAAGTATGCACAAAGGATTCCTGTGCATGGACCAAAACAATAAAAACACAACAACAACAAATGAATATAGTTTCAGGATGTTGGGATTATAACTGTTTGTTTTTCAAAATTTCATTTAATGTTGGCACCATGTCATACCAATTAGATACCAAACTCCTAATTATGCAAGGCCTATGTCTGTTCTAAACTTCAAATATGGACCTTTCACTGAGAAAACACAAAACAAAACAAAATAAAAACAACACTGTGCAGAGCTAACAGTGCTTAGGGCAATGTGCTAGAGGACACACAGAGCCAGGAAACATGCTCCCCGCCTCCTGCCACCCCCATACACACCGGAGCCCATTCACTGGGGTATGTGTGTTTCCAAATAACTAATACAGCGTAGAACGTGATAATATGTAGACCATTGCTATAAGAACTCAGAGAATAGAGAGCATATTTTGGTTGAAAAGAACAGAGGATTCTTCAAGAAAAAGGTGTTTAGGAACTGGACTTGAAAGATTACAGAAGCTGAATCAATGGCGATGTGTGGGAATAGCAATTCATATGCTAGCACTGACATGAAGGAAAGCCTATGGAAGGGAAACACAGGGTGCAAAAAGAACATCAGGCCAAGAGGTCAACATGCCGGTTCCAGTTCAGCCACTTAAGTCTGTGTGACCTTGGACACAGCCTGGACCTTGGTTTCTTCTCTATAATAAAGAGATAGTTGCATCTGGACAGCCACTTCACAAGGCGGGTATGATATTGTGATTTGTCATAAATATGTATTTTTGCCTTTGTCTACTGTTCTGGCTCACAGCTCCCAAAACCCTTGGAATTTCCTGAGTGATAAGAGCAATGGGAGTATCTTTTGTTGCAATATTTGGTCTCTTGTCCTCAGTTCCTGAAATCACTTCTGAGCCATAAAGGTGAAATGGATGTCTTGTTATTCATAACAAGCCCCTTTCCAACACACCTGGGTTTGTTATGACTTTTGGAAATCCCCTAAACATTGGGGTGGGGGACTGGTTGACAGGGGAACCAACCATGAATAGAGGGTTGGAACTTTCAGTCCCAGCCCCTGATTCCCAGGAGGGGAGAGGGGCGGGAGGTTCAACTAATCAATTATCAATGATTTCATCCACCATGCCTACATAAGGAAGCCTCCATAAAATCACAAAAGGAGGGGTTTCAGAGAGCTTCCACGTCAGGGAACCAGAATTCTCCTACATGTCACATGTCAGGCCCCAACTCCACAAGGACAAAAGTTCCTTTGTTTGGGACCTTGCCCTCTGCATGTCTTCATCTGACTGTTGATTTGCATCCTTTAATATTCTTTGCAATAAACCAGTAATCTAGTGAATAAACTGGTTTCCTGAGTTCTACCATGTTTCCCTGAAAATAAGACCTAGCCGAACAATCAGCTCTAACGCATTTTTTGGAGCAAACATTAATATAAGACCCAGTCTTATTTTACTATAATATAAGACTGGATCTCATAATATAATGTAATGTAATGTAATATAATGTGACGTAATGTAATGTAATATAATATAATATAATACCGGGTCTTATATTAATTTTTGTTCCAAAAAATGCATTAGACCTGATTGTCCGGCTAGGTCTTATTTTCAGGGAAACATGGTATGAGCCACTCTAGCAAATTAATTGAACCCAAGGAGAGGTCATGGGAACCCTCTGATTTATAGCCACTAGGTCAGCAGCACAGGTAACAATCTGGACTTGCAACTGGCATCTGAAGTGGAGGACAGTCTTGTGACACTGATCCTTCAATCTGGGAAATTTAATGCTATTTCCAGGTAGTGTCAGAATTGAGTTGAATGATAGATCACCTAGCTGGTGTGGGAGAATTTCTTGGTGGTGTGGGAAAACCCAGACACATATTGGAATTGGTGACTAAAATTGGTACCAGCATCATTAGGGGAGTAAGCACTCAATGAGGGAATATATGAGGTAGGATCAAAAAATATGGTGAATGCTTACGTTAAAAAAAATTATTACAGTAAAAGACATATTGCATTAATCCCCTGCAAAATACTCCCCCTCACTTCGAATGCACTTATCCCATCATTCTTGCCACTTTCTGAAGAAGTTCTAGAAGTCCTCTTTCGTGTCTTTAATTAAGCTGTCATGGTTGTCTCAAGGTCCTGAATTGATTCACAACATTTACCTTTCATGGTCATTTTGACTTTGGGGAAGAGCCAGAAGTCACACGGTGCCAGATCCAGTAAACAAGGTGGAAGAGGACTCACTGTACTGTGTTTATTTGACAGAAATTGCCGTACCAGAAGTGATGTGGGAGCCTTTCCATTGTGATCACAAAATACACTGAATGTTGCTGCCAAGTTCCATCCAGTGAAAAGGCGGCGATCTTCAACACAGGAAGTGGCACATTGAACCTTAGTAACAGTGCGTGACAAGTTTCAGTGCAGCCAGTTGGGTGTGAGCTATGGTTGAGAGAAGGTGTGTTTTAAAGTGTGCCATAAATCCTCCTCCATCATGAAAATGCTCCGTGACACACATTGCTTCTGGTATACAGCAAAGCGAAATAAGTCAGACAGAAAAAGCAGAGAACCATATGATTTCACTGATATGTGGTATATAAACCAAAAACAACAAAAGAACAAGACAAACAAATGAGAAACAAAAACTTATAGACACAGACAATAGTTTAGTGGTTACCAGAGGGCAAGGGGGGTGGGGGGTGGGAGATGAGGGTAAGGGGGATCAAATATATGGTGATGGAAGGAGAACTGACTCTGGGTGGTGAACACACAATGGGATTTATAGATGATGTAATACAGAATTGTGCACCTGAAATCTATGTAATTTTACTAACGATTGTCACCCCAATAAACTTAAAAAAAAAAAAAAATTAAGGTGTATCCTCATCCAACTTATTCACTGGATCTAGCACCACGTGACTTCTGGCTCTTCCCCAAAATCAAAATGTTTCAAACATCGAGAAAGCCACGGCAGCGCAACTAAAGACACTCATGAAAGAGGATTTCTAGAACTGCTTCAGAAAGTGGCAAGGATGATGGGATAAGTGTGTTTGAAATGAGGGGGACTATTTTGAGGGGGATCAATGGCAATGTGTCTTTTACTGTAAATTTTTTTTTTATTTAAACATTCACCATAGTGTTTAATCACACCTCCTATGCAAAAGCAACAGCATATACTTGTGTATAGAATTATCTAACATGGCGGAAATGGGTAGGAGATAATATCCAATGAACAGCAGAAAGTCAGCTCCATGAATGCCATCTCCTCAAAAGAGAAAGATCCTTATATCTTTTCTACCTTTCTGTGCTCCTTTTTTTTCCTCTCTTGCTTGATTTTCTTATCACTCTGGATAGTCCTTTATTTTCTCATTAGCTCTTAAACAGAATAAATGCTTGGCTGCTGCAGCGCCCACTTCCCGACCATGACTCTCCTATCCAACAGTTTCACAAATGGCCGTCCCTGTGAGGAGCTCTTATTCCCTCTTCCAGGGTGGGGTGTAGGGAAGGAGTCTCCTCAAAGTCAACAAGTGCATGTAGGCAGTTGAAAGTACAGAAATCCAGAAGCTTTATCCACCTTCTCTCTGGTTTATCACAGTATGTTGAAACCCTATTAGACTGGAACTGGGCAGAATGGTTTCACCACAGAAGGTAGACAGGTATCTGAGTCCCAATGTTTATGGCTGTCTGCTCCCTGAGCCTCCATGCATCATGCAAAATGACTGAAATGGCAGATTTCCCCATAAGCTATATCACGGGGTGATAGTCAGTAGCTATTTGTGATAATCTCACCTAGGGAAGAAGACACAGGAAATAGTTCATCGTGCATGCACGTTTCCTCCCCTACCTCCTAAGCATGGGACACTCACTTTATGAGCTGAGTGGTATTTGGTTTTCCTTCCCATCCTCCCTCACGTCCATACCCTCACAACTCTAATACTCACAGATACATTTTCTCCCTGGAGAATGGGTAGGAGAGGTTTTTCATCCTGTTGTTACTGTGCTCTGGAACCCTGGGCTTCAGGGGCGAGCTCAGCTTCTGCAGAATCTCGTTGAACTTCTTCGTAATGGAGCCTTCTGATCTGATCTCGTACATCTGCGAAAAACAGGCAGAACCATAGCTCTGCAAGGAGGCCACACCCAACATTCAGACAAGTGTGACTTCACAACCAAAGCTGCACCAGGTCCAGGTCGTCTGGAGGGGACCACTCTGGGGAGAGGAGGAGCCTGGGAGAAACAAGAAATAGGGTCCTTCCTTTTCCCCATTGCTTTCACCAGGACATGAGCTCTGGGCCCCTCGATGTGAATGGAGGTGACCAGTGTAAAGAAATGAGTGAGGAGTCCAAACTTTCTAAACGATTTTGTTATATCATCTTAAGGGAAACAGAAGACCTACTATGTGACAGTCACCATACTAAGCGCTTTATACATATTTGCTCCAATGCTCACAGCAACCCAGCTAGATAGACAATATTAGTCTCATATTATGAGAAAATTAAGGCTTAGAAAGGTGAGATGAGCCAGCAAAGGTCACACAGATAGTTACTGGGTGACAGCTTAGATGTAACTCATGTCAACCTAATCCAAAGTCTATACTCCACAACTACATCATGTAGCATCACTTTCTTTGTGTGTTCCTCTTAGGAACTATCTTATAAATGAGTCTGCTTTCAAAATACTAAACATCTAATGAGTATCTGCCTTGAGTAAGGCATAGAGCTAGTACCAAGATAATCATTGATATTTATAGTACATAAAACTTTATACGAGTATAAGCACAGAGTACTTTCACATACATTATAGTTTTTGGTCTTTCTAACTCACAGATGTAGTCACTGAGACACAGGGGTTGTACTTCTCATAGCAAAGCTGTGACGGATTAATGATGACCAGTAATTTTTTACACAAATTCTTTCAAAAGGTGGCATTTCTGTTTCCACCCTCTTAAATCTGGGTGGGCTCTGTGGCAGATTGACCAGTACAGTGGAAGTGACACTATGCCAGTTCCATCCTTAGAGAAGATAGGCAGCTCCCGCTTTGGTCTCTTGCAGCCCTGAGCCACCTGTAAGAAGTCTGCAGAGAGGTGCTAAAAGGATGCAGAAAGGGAAAAGCCTAGATTGAGACCAGTCTTCCAGCTGTACTGCCTAGCTTCAGGCATGTGAGGGAAGCCTTCTTGGACCCGCCTGTCCAGCTCAACCCCAAGCTAAATCCCACCAAGTGACCTCAGTCATAAGGTATGTGACCACATGGAGCAGAAGAATCACCCAACGCAGCTCTGCTTAAGTTCCTGACCCAAAACTCCTAAGACAGAATAAAATGACTGTTTTAAGTTACTACGTTTGGGCTAATTTGTCATACTGTGATAGATAATCAGAACAAGAGCCATCATCCAGATTTTCTGACTTAAAAGCCAGTTTCTTCACTATCACGATATCCTCGAGTTGCTTAAATGTAGACAGGCAGTAAAACATGTATGAAAAACTTCTAAGATAGACAGAGATAAAAGCCCCAAAAGACATACAAAGTGCTTTGAGGGTTCAAAGAAAGGAGACAGCACATCCAGTTGAGGAATCAGAAAAATGTGTCATAGAGGGCGTAGTGTTTCTATTGGACTGTAACAGAAAGAAAACTTTCCTTTGCTATCATTTCATTCTTTAATAAAATAATGATGTTAAGGGGAGGGAAAGAACCTCCCCAATCTAACAACCAAAACATAACCACAGTTTATTTCTTCTAATAAATTTTTCTATGCATTTTGATTTAATTTCAGTTACAAAATTGAGACAGTTCTAGTAAACAAACAAACCAAAACCACAGAAGTATATTAACTAAATGTTAACAGTTTCTTTTCACTTCCAACCCAATCCCATCCTCCTCTCCAGAGGAAATTTCTATTAACAATTTGAGTATGTTTTATCCCAACTCTTTCCGAAGTACATGTATAACTGAATCCCTTCCTAAACTGTGATTATATTTCACATATGGTTCCACAATTTGCTTTTCTTCACTTAACAATCTATCTATCTATCTATCTATATCTATATCTATATCTATATCTATCTATATCTATATCTATATCTATCTATACCTATCTATAGATAGATAGATAGATAGATAGATAGATAGATAGATAGATAGATAGATATCTGTAGAGCTACCTAATGAATGCAAAATATTACACAGTAGACGTGAATCCTAATTTGTTTTGTCATTTCACTAGTGATGGGCATTTATTTTATTTTCTACACATGCTTTATCCTATTTGATCATACTTCTATTAACATTACCTTATAAATACTTCTAATGAATAAGATCTGAACAGATACAGGCAAAGACATTCCAGACAAACAAAAAAGTATAGAAGTTTGAGGCAGGTTTAAGAAGGATTAAATGGCCTGGTTTGTTTGGAGTACGGGGTTCTGATGGGGACACAGTGACAGTCATGGCAGAAAGGCAAGATGAGATCAGTGCATGGAGATTGTGCTGCACAAGGTAATGGGAAGTCAGTGAAGGGTTTGAACAATGACACAACCAGAGCTGTGAATCGAGAAGATAATCGAGTGGGGTTGTGTAAGAAGAATGAGCCAGCTCTCTGAAACAAGAGGGTTGTGTATTTCTAGGAGCACATACCATTTAGTAAGCAGGACCGATGTGCCTGGCTCTTGATGTACATTAGCACTAATCTGAAACACACTGCAAAGCCAAGCATCTCAGTCAAGATCACACAGATAGTGTAGATCAGATAATAAATGCTGCAGCATCTGAACCGCCTGGCAAAGCCTATGTCCACTGCTTTATCCTCCAGCTTCATTAGCTACAACACAGTTATCGTGGGTAAAAAGCAATGTGCCATTTACAGTGTTGCCTCTGCCAAATCTCTCCTTCACACACATTAGTCACTGCAATGCAGAGTCCACCCCTCGGGCATCTTTGGGCCTGGAGGGACCGGGTCAGGTAGATGATATTGTCCCAGCACACGTCTCACGGGTCATTTAGGGCAGGGTCTTATCAGGCCTGGACCCTGCACTGAGATTGCAGTGTACTAATCATACCCATAACCGTGTGTCTTTAAATGGCATGTGCATGGAAATTAAAGTTTCAGAGCGGGAGGAACGCTGATGGACTCTACCTTCCAGATGCCTTGGAATGACAGACTTGGACCAACCAAGGGTATTTCTCCATTTGTCCACTTCTCTCCATTTCCACTTCTGGTTTCCTATTCTAACGAGCCTTCACCTACAGCAATAAATGGTCACCCTACATCTTCTCTTGCTTATAGTTGCCAGATCTAACAAATAAAAATATAAGATGTCCAGTTAAATTTGAATTGCAGATAAACAATAAATATTTTTTCAGTATAAGTATGTCCCATGCAATATTTGGACATACTTAAAAATTATACAAGAACAACAATAATTTTTAGGATTAATATGTCCCATGAAATATTTGGGACATATTTATACTAAAAAAGTATTCACTGTTTATCCGAAATTTGACGGTAACTAGGCATCCTGTGTTTTATCTGGCAACCCTACTCTGGTCCACTTCTAATTCAGTCTCCATATTGGATCCACAGTGATGTTTCTGAAGCAAAAATTTAATCATGTCACCTCCTTAGGAAAAAGCCTTCAACAATTATCCATCACTCTTCTGATAAAGACCAACATTTTTAACACAGCTCATGGGACTCTCTGGAAGCCTCCCCGTGGTCCTGGCCCCACAGCCCCTTCCTCACTGCACCCAGCAGCTGGCCCGCTTGCAGTCTTTCCAGTAGCTGAGCACTCTACACGCTTCCTCTCCTCCCTCCCTCTTCACCTCTTCCTGTTCATACCTGAGGTCTCACTCAGTTGTCACTTGTAGGGGAAATCTTTCCCCAACTTCCTGACAGATTCAAGTCCCTCTTTTACAGTATTTCATGGGTCCAAATTCCTCTCCTTCATAGCACTTGTCACAGTTGTAATTTTACATTTATTTGAGTGATATTTAAGTAACGTCCAACTGCTCCACCAAACCATAACATCCATGAAGGATGGAGATTCCTATTCTTAAATGAGTGAATGAATGAATGATAAATGTCTGGGACACCAGCATGAATGACAGCAGTTGCTACCACTGGGGGAGCCCAGGTTGGGGATAGAACAGCCATTAGGTAACAGATCTTGGTAGAAATAAACCAGGCTGGAAAAAAAGCCAAAAGCCTAAAGCTTCTGGCTGGCTGAAAGGCTTCCCCAGTGCAAAGGCGCACAGGAGCCCAGCCCTGGCAGAGGTTAGGAATGTATTCAGTTGGTACAGATTAATAACCCAGCAATTATCTGAAGGCCTTGTTCTGGCAGAAGGTTAGCTGAGAACCTCCAAGCCGTTCTTGACTCTCATCTTGGAAGTGGATCTGGTAGAGCTCATTTAGAGAAACAGGCATAAATTGTGACTGTTTCTTGATGGGGGATGGAGGGGTGTTACAAATCCCTGAGAGTAATATTGTCTGCTTCCAGGAAAAATGTAGGTGTAGAAGGCCAGCATCCCACCAGAAACCTCCAGGTAACATCCACTCCACAGCCCTGACCAAGACCCAGCACAAAAGAAAATGCCCAGGCTGAAACACCACAGCCGACTTATGCTGGAGAGAGATTTCCCAGACTCGGGGACTTTTGCAGGATGGAGCCAGACACATACCCACAATAAGACACAATGGGTGGACCCATGGCACAATACCATGGCCAGTAGGCTTGGAGGACAAAGGACCTGCTTTCTATCTCCATGCCTTTTCATGTGTTGCATCTATTCCCCGAACTTCTCCCCTCCGTTTTCACCTGGATTACTCCTCCTTCTCCTTCATCACGAGGCTCAAGTATCAACTTTTCCAGGAAACCTTCCTTGGCCACTCACTTCCTGTCATGCTTCCTTAGTACACAGTGAACAAATACCTGTGTCATAAAATGTGTCATGTTCTTCTCTTATTCTTGGTTCATTTATCTGTCTCCCCAACAGACTGTAAATTTCTATAGAGCAGGGACCATATCCCGTGTGCCTGGCACACAGCAGGAACACAATAATGTCTGTTGATGAATGACCTGGGTCCTGGTCCTTGCTGACACAAACTAGCTGTGTGACTTTGAGCAAGTCACTCCCCCTCTCAGGTTCTTCATCTCTTGAAAGAACTGAGGAATTTCCACTTCCCATATTTCCCACTGTGATGGAGTAACAGGGACCACATTTACCCCACCTGAAACAACCAAAGCATTTAGGAAGAAAGGAAGGAAGAAAGGAAGGAAGGAAGGAAGGAAGGAAGGAAGGAAGGAAGGAAGGAAGGAAGGAAGGGAGGGAGGGAGGGGAAGGAAGGAAAGAAAGGAAGGAAGGAAGGAAGGAAGGAAGGAAGGAAGGAAGGAAGGAAGGAAGGAAGGAAGGAAGGGAGGGAGGGAGGGGAAGGAAGGAAAGAAAGAAAGAAAGGAAGGAAGGAAGGAAGGAAGGAAGGAAGGAAGGAAGGAAGGAAGAAAGAATGGTTGTTGTGGTCTGAATGTTTGTGTCGTCCTCCCCAAATTTATATCTTGAAATTCTAATCCCCAATGTGATGCTATTAGGAGATGACTAGGTCATGAGGGGGGAGCCCTCGTGAATGGGATTAGTGCTTTTATAAAAGAGACCCCACAGAAGGACTCCCCCTAGCCCCTTCCGCCATGGGAGGACACAGTAGAAGGCATCAGCTAGGAACCAGGAAGCAGCCCCTCACCTGACCATGCTGGACCTTGGTCTCAGACAATTTCTATTGTTTATAAGCCACCAGACCTGTTCTATTTTGTTATAGCAGCCCGAACACAATAGGACAACAGTTTTCAAGCTACTGGACATCAGACAAGGAGTTTCTGAGAGACAGGAAACAAACAAGGTAAGTCTATGATTGCTCCAGCTCCCCACCTTGAGAGAGGCTCTACGCCCCAATGCAGGAAGGGGAAATAGGCAAAAGCCAGCAAATTTCCTGAGCTGTGGAGACAGAACTTTAAGTCTGGGGAGACCAGGGTAACTGGAGTTCACAGGACAGATACCCAAGAGAAAACTTCACAAAGAACACCAGAGATCTGCAAAAAGTCCCTCTTGGGTGTCAGGAAACTACCCAAGACTGAAAGGATTGGGAATAGCACCTATTGCCACCAGCCAGAATGGAAAATTTCATCATTGCCAGAGCGCTGGATAGAGTGTTCAGGTCAACTCAGTAGTGGGGGTAATTAGTCCAAGATTTAGCACTGCTCCTGACCCACCTAACAAACCATAACAGAGAGGAGTGGATTCAATGGCTTGTATTGTCCAAGTCTAATACTCTACGGCTTTAAACATGTAATGAAGAAGACACATTCATTCACAGCATGGATATTTCTAGGCACTTCCTGGATGCCAGACACTGAGCTTGGTGCTGGAGAAGTACAAAGATGATGGGGCACCTTCCATATAGAGAATGCTCTGCAATGCACCACGCCCTTCCTTCCACAGGCACTATTTCAGGAGGCCACAAAAACTCTGCAAGGTGTGCCTGTCAAGTAGCGTTAACATTGCTATTTTACAGATGAGAAAACTGAGACTCAGAGGGCAGGGAGTCGCCCGAGTCCATGGTGAAACCAGGCCTGCAACCCAGGTTTCCCAATTCCCTTATCCAGGCTCTTTCCTTAAACTTCTGATTCTTGGAAGGGCCCCATGACCCCCCGAGAAAGCAGCAGGCTGAAGCTCCCCTCCAGCCCCCACCAATCCCGGCAGCCTGGGCTCTTCCCTTGTGTTCAGCAGGATCCAGGAAAGCCACCCGATCCTCTTTATTATTATTAATACAATCAGCAGCGGCATCATTATTACTGTTATTCTTGGACATCAGAGAATTAGGAACATCCTCAGAAACGGTAAGACACATGTTAGCCAGCTGTTCCCCATCATGCCCTCCCTGGGTACATGATACGCCTTTCATGTGCTTAAAATCATAAATAATTTTTAAAGTATGTTGCTCTTATTTTGTATTCCAGGGCTCAAATGTGGTTCTCATAAAGGCTCGCTTTGGCCTCATTGTCACAGCTATGAGATTTACTGAGATGCCTTCTCTTCTTACTTCTTTTTTCCCCTTGTCTCACTCTGCCTCTCCCCTCCAGAGGGGCACAGCAGTGTGGTCTGAGGGCTGGTTTGTTTGCTTCCTACATTGGAATCATGTTCCTTTCTGGGTTGCAGGGAGCCAAAGCTATAGTGATGTCTGTCATGGACACATACCTGTTACTAGCCCCCTTTTACAGAGAAAGAAACTGAGGCACAGCTTCCTAACGTGCCCAATGTCAGATAAACAATTAGCAATCCAATGACCCCAGAGATCAAGGGAGATGGGCAACACTATGAGATATAAACAATATCATCTTGATTACCCATGAGTCACTTCCCTACAGTGACCAGGAGGGTCTCTCCCTGCAACTGGCAGGAAAAAATCACCAGGAAGAACACAGACGAAGCATAAAGATGGAGAGTGAACCCAGCTGTGGACATGTGTGCCGCTAACACCCCACAGCCCACCAGACATGAATTCAGATTAGCTGTCTCTTTTAATTTATTTGTGCTTTCCTCTGCTCCTCCAGTCACTGGGTAGCTGAGGGTCGACGGTTATTCTTTACAGTATCGTGCTCATTTTGAGAGGCAGAGCTGAGCTAAAGTTTATCATCACACCCACCTACACACCTTTAACGTCAAAAGGCTCAGACACAGAGAGGTGCACAGAGTGGATGGCCGCACCGCAAGGTGAAAGCCCATGTATGAAAGAAGTTATGAGGAACAGAAGCTAAAGATGCCGCAGCGTTTGTTTATCCACTGCTCTCATCCCCCGTTGGTGCCTGGGAGGGCAGAGGGCGGGACAAGCGCACATACTCACTCCTGCGTGAAACTGGACCTGAGAAGTTCCACGCATAAGCGCCTTGACCCTTGCGAATGACTGCTAAGCCATTCACCAATCAAAATGCACACAGCACTAAGAGCTGCTGAGATCAGCTGCATCCTAGAGCCCAAAGGCAGGCTCTGATTGCACAGCAAGAAGCTGACCAGTCTCGTCATCCCTACCTATGCCGACAGGTCGATTTCCTGTCTATAGCAATGCTGAGTGCAGACAGTAATGTATTTATAAAATGCACATGCTCTGATGTCTAACTCTGTATTCACTTAAGGTTTTTAATTCTGTCTCAGTATGTCTTCTACCCATGAATGAATCTTCGCTGACTTTAAAAATGTGGGATAAAATCCAAACTATTTACATGGCTGACTAGGCCCTTACAAGCTGTGCCTCCTGCGGCTGCCGCAGCCTCTATGCTGCACGCACACTGGCCTCCTCTCAGTTCCACACACAGGTCAGGGTTTTCTTACCTTGGGGCTGGAGGACAGGTCCTTCCCTCTTCTGGGAAGGTTCTCACCTGCCCTCCCTACCTGGCAAACTCCTATTCAGCCCTCAGGTCTCAGCTCCAATGGCACCTTCCCGCACCCTGCCCCCCATCTAAATTAGTTTCCTCTGGTTGGCTCTCTGTCCACCTAGCTCTTTTTCTCTGTGGATGCCTCCCAGCTCATAGCCAGCTATCTAACAAATGAATCCTCACCACACTGAAGCCACATGGGGCCAGGACCAGTACAGTCCCCACAGAATACCAGCCCCAGCAGAGTATCTCATACATAGTGATACTAAATAAATATTCATTGGATGGATAGAGGGATGGATGGATGGATGGAAGGAAAATGTGAACTTTCAAAGGGTTAGGAACCCTTATACACAACCTAGCCCCCTTCCAGGTACAATTAGACTCTTTCTACATGTTTTTTGGTAACTAAAGGAGACCCAGAGCAGGGAGGGCTACTAAGATACATCTACCACTGTGCGGCCACCCCTCACCCTGCAGCAGCCCTAAGTGGTCACCACATGCCTTCCTAATGCCCTTGGAGGGGGCCTCAGGGCCCATCTCAGCATCACTCTCCGCAAGCCACCACCAGTGGATTAGGTCAGGGGGTGTGACCCGTTCTTTCATTCATCAGCAAATGTTGATTTAACACTTGCTCTATACCAGGCCCTGTTCTAGGTGTTGCTGACAGCCAGACGAAATCCCTACCTCATGGAGCTGCCAGTGTAGTGGGGATACAGACAACAAACAAAGATACAAACATGCGACTCAGTAGGGGAAGTGCTGAGTGTTAGGGATAAAAAAGAGAGAAAGGAATGCAGAGTGGTGGGGGAGTGGGGGCTTGCCTCATACAGGGTGGTCAGGAGGCCTGCCTGAGGAGGGGACATTGAAGCTGAGACCCCAGTGAAGTGCAGGGGCAAGTTCTACGGGTACCTGGAGAGGGTCTCCAGGTAGAGGGAAGGGCAAGCAAAAGGGTCCTGCGATGGAAACGTGTGGCATTTTGTGGGAACAGCAAGGAGGCCAGTGTGGCTGAGCAGAGTAAGCCAGTGATGAGTGGTGGGAAATCAATTTCTGTATCAGAAGTGGCAGACACAGCATCCATTTAGAGTCCCTGACATAGACGCTGCCATTTCTGGCTCCTCTCTGACCAATAGACCTTTAATGTCCATGTCAAGAATCACATAACACCCTCAGGTTTGACCTTGCCCCCACATGGGGCAGATCTGGTCGATGGTCCCACCCTGCCTTGGCACCCAAACGTTCCCCTGTTCAGTGCTCTCATCCATGTACTGGAAAACACTCACCCACCACCCTGGGTGAGGGGTCTGGGTGGCTGATTTGTAACATGTGCTGATTTCTATGATGTACAAGCCCCTGCCCCTTATCCATAGGGGATATGTTCCAAGACCCCCAGTGGGTATCTGAAACTGCCAATAGTATTAAGCCCTTATATATACTATGTTTCTTCTTATACATACATACCTATGATGCTAAAGTTTAACTTATAAATTAGCACAATAAGAAATTAACAACAATAATAAAATAGAACAATTTTAACAAGATACTATAATAAAAATTATGTGAATGCGCATGCCCTCTCTCTCTCTCTCTCTCTCTCTCTCTCTCACACACACACACACACACACACACACACACACACACACCCTTATTGTACTGATAACTGAGCCGACAACTAAGTGATTGATGGGCAGGGAGCATACATAGCGTGGAGAGGTAGGACAAAGGGATGATTCATGTCCTGGGCGGGACAGAGTGGGATGGTGTGAGATTTCATCACGCTACCCAGAACAGTGTGCAATTTAAAACTTATGAATTGCTTATTTCGGGAACTTTCCATTTAGTATTTTCAAACTGCGGTTGAACGTAGATAGCTAAAACTACAGAAAACAGAATCACGGATAAGGGGGGACTATTGCATACCCACCGTGGCCAATTGCAAGCTATCACTGGTATAACAACCAGCTTTCAAAACTCCTGAAAATGTAATAATCAGATCTCGAGATCTGTTATGAGCCAGCACACCGCTGACACCGGTTTTTACTGGTAAGAAGAGCTCTGCCCATGAGCCTCAAATGCCCCTGACTGCTTCTCTGCCTCTCCCCTCCTGCCAGCCCTTTCCCATACATCCACACAGGCAGCCATGGCCAAGCTGGGCAACCATGGAGAGCGACCACATATCCCAGTTACTCAGGAAAGTCCCAGCTTACGACTGCATGCTGGCATGGTTATCAATAGCTCTTTCACTCTCAAAGGGCCCAACCTTGGACGATGCATTCAATGGTCAGCCTATGCCCTATACCCCACTCTCAGCCCCACCAGCACTGGGTCCAGTGCCTGGGTCCCAGCCAGCCCCAACCTGGCATGTGCTACCCCAATTCAGATAGACACAAGTGAGGCTTTAAGAAAGAAAACCACCACTTCTATTTCAATGTCTTTTAACTGTGAGTCTAAAAGCAACTTAATAAAAAAAAAATTCACTCCTCCTTACATTTTCATATTTTCAGCTTCACTTTTTTCAGCTTCACTGTTAATGAAAGTGTCATTATATTTCCATATTTTCAGCTTCGCTGTGGTCATACCAGGCCTGAATGCCATCTCAGGTTCCTCACTCAAACCGCAACACTTAGGTGGCACCAATTATTTTTTTTCTGATTTTTGAAGATGAGAAGCATTACAGGAAAAAAAAAGAAGTCAAAGTATTCTGCACTCTTTCCAGCCGATTTCAATAGCAATCAAAGAGCATGCACCAAAAAGCCCATAAAGATATCAAATATAAACCCTCCCCTCTCAGCTGCGCCTCTATTAAAAACAAATGTTCAGGAACAGACAATGACAACAGGAGAAAGGCCCCACCTACAGCCAATCCTCTGCAAACAGCAACAGTTCTGGTTCATTTGAAAGTTAGTGCTGATGATAATAAAAGGAATCTGTCCTGAAAGACCTTGTGACGGCTGAGTAGACAGTGACCGTCCGCCCAGGACCCAGAACCTACAAGTTCTCCATCCTTCATGAAACTCATGGTCTTTCTCTGCTTCTTGCTTTCTCATCACCAGGAAGGATTCACGAAACCATCGAAATAGCCCTAAAGCACTGCCTGATAAAGGAAGGAGTTGGTCAAGGTGAGGAAAAGTGCCTTGCCTGTTCCTGAATTTTGCACGGTCTGTACACAGCTGTGAGCTAAAACCCCTGCTATTATACCAACAATCACAGCTGCAAAAAGAGTCTGGGTCTGGGGGAGCAAGAATGATTGGACATCAATCAGTCGATCACTCTAGTATTTATTGAGCAGCTATCATCTAGTTTGCAGGGAATACATAGGAAATAAACTATAGTTCTGCTCCCAGGGATTATAGTACATGTGGAAACACAAGAAGGCACCCAAGGCAGTTAAAGAAAAACTAACAGGTATGAAAATTACGGACTACAGGTAAAGATGAGATCAGTTCAGCTGAAGAAATAAAGGAGGGTCCACAGGGCAGTGAGATTTGGGCTGTGATACAAAGGCTGAGTTTGTTTATTGTTTATTGTTTATCTAGGGAGCGTGGGGAGATCATTCTAGGACCAGCAGCAAATATTTAAAGCGTTTGCAAAGGCTCCAGGACCTGGCATAGAGAGTCAACTACTCTCCTTTTGACAAGAGTCTGAATCCAGGAGCTCAATGTAGGCACCACAGAGAGGCATAGTTTGGACGTGAGCAGCCCGGCGTGTGCAGGAGAACTCAGAAAAAATGTAGTCATGTGACCAGGCTCAGCCGCAAAGGGCAGCCCCAGGTGAGGAACAGGCACCCACAGGCTAAGTGTACCACCTCATTTAAAACACAGCTTGCAGAGGTGGCGGTTGTAGGACAGTTTTACTCTAATAATAGATATTTGGACACAATCGGAGTGTGAATGACCCCAAACGGTATCTGTCCTCAGGTCCCTCCACTATCGTCAACAATGGAGAAAGAATTAACAAATTGTCATTTGGTTTACATGTGGACCACAGCATTTTAAAGCTATGACAGAGAATATAGGGCCCAACCTCCTTACTTTACAGATGAGAAAGCTGTAATCCAGGACTGTTAAATAACTCCCTGGGCTGGTCCATGGCAGTAACAAAAGAAAAATTTAAGTGTGTTACTTCTCCCAGTCCAGCATTATTTAATCTTGGATGGATTCTCCCAGAGCATTGGTTCTCAGGATATCTTTTAATCATTGGTTCCCAGGGTTTCTATTAATACACCTATTAATAAACTACTAGTGTTCACTAGGAAACAAGTTAAACAAAATTTAACTATTTTCTTTACTGCAATCCTTCTCAGAACTTTTAACTGGTCAAATAAATTGCAATAATTAGTGTTTCTAGAGTTTGTTAGACTTTTTTTTTTTTTTTTTTTTTGTAAAACAAGAAATTATCATTCTATAGTATACACTTTAAGAAAGGCTGTTCTAGACCACACTACCTCAAACCCTAGTTAAGGATTCTTCAGTAAAGTGAAAGGGTAGAAGCATGGCTTTGGAGACAGACAGAAATGAGTTTGAGTCCTGGATCTAACCCCTTTGTGCTGTGTGACCTTAGGTAAGTTTATTAACCTCTCTGAACCTTGGTTTCCTCATCTATAAAATGGGGCTAAGGCTAGTGTACCTACCTCACATAGTCATTGTGAGGATAAAAACAAAATAATGCATGTAAGGATCTTATCAAACAGCACAGCCCATAGGAAGTACCAGTTATATTTAAAACTCAATTTAATTATTTATCAACTTTTATCTATATTTAATAGTTTTTTGGGCTTTTTTTAAAGCATTTTTTAAAATTTATTTTAAGTGTGTTTTTCCAGGACCCATCAGCTCCAAGTCAAGTAGTTGTTTCAATCTAGTTGGGGAGGATGCAGCTCACACTGCCCCATGCGGGGATCGAACCTGCAACCCTGTTGTCACAAGTATCGTGCTCTAACCAACTGAGCTAACTGGCTGCCCCTAGTTCTTTGTTTGTTTGTTTTTTTAAGATATTTTGTTTTGATTGATATTGTTGAGAGTGGCTTTATGAACCTTTCTCCTTAATCTCAAATGTAAGAAATATGAAATGTGGGCAAGCTTTAAAACATGCTAACATCCTTATTTTACAGGTACCCCTTACCCAGGCAGAAGCTTTAAGTTAATCAAACCAGTGATTATCTTTGGAAATAGAAGCATAAATGCAGAAATGATTGTTGATTCAAATAAGCAGCTTTTCTTAGCCACACCAGTTCTCCTTCCACCACGCATGCTAAGGTGAGCTTCTCCCAAGACTCTCCAATCTCATCCGAGCAGGAATGTGAACTAGATGGAGACACGCCAAGGCCGTGCAGGAAGATACTTGCACAAAGACTTCTGCAGACAACCACAGACCCAGCACCAAGAAGTGAACAAGCCTATCTCAAACAATTGTAGAAGATGCAAAATAGATTCTGGGATGCAGAGAAAGGCAACAAGCCTACCAGAGACCCAGGTCTTAAATTGTCTGCTTCGTGCTTCCTGCCCAGAGGAAAAGTGTATTCATTTCCTAGTATTGCCATAACAAACTACCACAAACTGTGTGGCCTGAAACAACAAAACTTATTCTTTCACAGTTGTGAAAGCCACAAGTGTGAAACACAGACGTGGGCAAGGCTGTGCTCCCTCCAATGGCTCTAAGGGAAAAAGCTTCCTTGCCTCTTCCAGCTTCTGATGGCCCAGGCATTCCTTGACTTGGGGCTATATCACTCCAACCTCTGCCTCCATCTTCACATGGCCATCTTCCCTGTGTGTCTGAGTGGCCCAAATCTCCTTCTGCCTTTCTCTCATAAGGACACCTGTTGGGTCTACCCTAAGTCCAGGATGATCTCATCTTGAGATCCTTAGCTAATTACATCTGCAAAGGCCCTCTTTCCAAATAAGATCACATTCACAAGTTCCAGGGTTAAGGCTGGGGCATATCTTATTGGACACCACTGTTCAACCCACTACAAAGAGAATTATGGACCTTAAAAGTATAAGCCTTGTGATGGTTAATTTTATGCATCAACTTGACTGGGATATAGGGCACCCAGATATTTGGTCCAACATTATTCTAGGTATATCTGTGAGGGTGTTTTTGGATGGGTAGACTGAGTCAAGCAGATTGCCCTCACTAAGGTGGGTGGGCCTCATCCAATCAGTTGAAGGTCTAAATAGAACAAAAAGTCTGATCTCCGATGAATAAGAGAGAGCTCTTCCTGCCTTCCTGCTGAACTGAGACATTGGTCTTTTCCTCCCTTTGGGCTCAAACCGAAACATGGCATCTACCTGGTTCTTAAGCCTGCCGGCATTTGGATTAGAACTACACCATTAGCTCTCCAGGGTCTCCATCCTGCCAATTGCAAACCTTGGGACTTCTCAACCTCTGAAATGACTTGGGCCAATTCCTTATAATAAATAACACACACACACACACACACACACACACACACCCTGTTGGTTCTGTTTCTCTGGAGAACCTTGAATATACAAGCCTCAAATCTGAATAACTGAGAAACAAGAGGTACTGCAATCCTGGTCAGGCCAAGTCCCTGAAGCTCATGGGTGGGCACCATGAGCCAGGGGGAGGGTCTTCCTAAGGAATTTTTGCAAAAGTCATGGTTACTAAATCAAAATCTCCAGAGAGGCAATAACAGGCAACTGAGAACAACTTCCGATCACTGACAAAGCTCAATGGAATTAATATTTCCCTCTTAAGGGGCCACTCAGGCTAACTAAACTGTCAAGCTTCTTTGCTTTTTAACTAATATAATATAACTAATTATATTAGTTTATCAAGGTAACACCAATTTTCTCACTCTGACCGGAAAATTCTTAGTGGCAGTTATGTATGTTTTCAGTTAATTAAAAAGGGAAGATGAATTATTTTTTAATAATTGCAATTTAGTAAATTAAAATATTTCAAAACATGGATTCCATGGAGATAATTAAAGTATGAATGATACTTCTACTCTAACCTTCATCATTTTTTTTTCTAATTATAATTGACATTCAAGGGAAACAAAAGAAAAAATAAACAAACGGGACAACATCAAACCAAAAGTTTTTACACAGCAAAGGAAACCACCAATAAAATGAAAAGACAGCCTACTGAATGGGAGAAGATAGTCACCAATGATATATCTGATAAGGGGTTAATATCCAAAATATATAAAGAAGTCGTATAACTTGATACCAAAACAAAACAAACAAATGAAAAAAACAACAACAATCCAATTAAAAAATGGGCAGAGGCCCTGAACAGACATTTCTCCAAAGAGGACATAGAGTTGGCCAATAGACATATGAAAAGATGCTCCATATCACTAATCAGAGAAATGCAAATTAAAACCACAATGAGATACCACCACATACCTGTCAGAATGGCTAACCTTTATCTTTGGATCAAGTTACCTCATCAGAAATTTACCTACATTACTGTGTAATACAATCCTCCCTGAACTACAGTTGAACATTACATCCTTAGTTTTAACACAGAATCAATTAAGAAATGGTCATACAAAGAAAATTCCAGAACCCTGTATGAACTCATTACTGAAAAAAATGTCCCTTACATTATTCATGTATTTTATATAACAATTAGGCTTTAACAACAGGAACAAGTTTGCCTCCTCTGAAAAAACAGATGCTCATTTCTATGGAGTATGTGAGCCACGGTCCTTTCTGCCTTGGCTACCAGGAAACTCAGAATGAAATTTGTCTCACTTGCCTTAATCACTCTTATTTTTTATTTTAATTGTCATTGTTTCCCTGTACTTCCCTCCTTACCCCTCCATTACATGATTCTTTTTTATGTGCCCTTTTAAAAAATGATCCATTTGTATTTATGCTTCTGGTTGTAACCCATCTCAAGTCTTTGTTTTGGAACATAGGCTAAGATATGAATCAAAGCACCCCAGATTCATGGGGTTCGAGCTAGGAGCAGAACTCACGGTCACCACTTGTCACACCTGCTGTCTATCCTTTGAAATGGATGCCTTCAAGCTGTCCCTCCCGTGCTGGGGGCCTGAGCAGTCTTCCTGCTGGCTTTCCCAGTGACGGCATCACAGACTTCGCACATGGAGCCATTACGTTTACGGACGCCCCAAGGACTCATGCTATAGGAAACAGAAATCCCCCAGCACATAGTCCAAAGGCCATCTGTTCCCACCTCTCCACTGATTCTGTGTCTGGGCTTCTGGCTGGCTTGGCAGATTTAAGGGACTGGGCCTGTGCTCTCCCCCAAACTGCAGATGTTGGCTGTGAAGGGAACTCGCAGGAAGGAGCAGCCCCAATCCGGTGCCAACTGTGCTGCCCAACACACTCCACAGAGGAACCAGCACACCAACGACAGTAACAACAGTTACCTTGTGTTGCACGTGCCTCTATGCTAGGCATCGTGACTGCTCCTTACAACTGCCCTCTGCGACATTTATTACTCCTGGTTTGGACACGACGGGAGCTCTGAGCCTACTTTCCTGAAAAGGTATGACTTCCTGGAAGTCCACAGCATCCACTTGCATGGTTAGGACTCATAAGCTAAAGTCCTTATAGGCTCCTGGGAGCAGCATACGTGACCCCGGCAATATTAGTCACTCTATTAATAATAGCTACAAAAGCTTGGACAGATGGGACAAAAGTGATTTTCACCCATCCCAAGCATGTCACTTCTTCCAAATTTAGTCAGCTCTGGCTGGATTAACATGATTTCATTGACAAGCATGGATGCAGTTATGCCCCCCTTCATCCATTCCCAGTCTTGTCTCTGCTGCAGGCAGAGAATAAGTAAATGTACGGGGTGAGGAAGGGGGGTGTCCATACATAGACAATGAAAGTGAATGAGAAATAAACATAGATGTTGACCACAATCTGGGAGGGCCACCTTGGTAATGAGCAGAGGTGAGAAAGCGCCCATTTCAAACCTTCCCAGGCTGCTCAGGGCCAAAGGCCAGGCCTTCCCACCCGCTTCCTGTGCATGGATGACTGTCCCTCGCAAAATGCTGGCTCCTCTGTTGTTGTTTTTGGAAAACAAATGCTTCCTTCCAAGGTTCCCCCTCCCAGTTAATATCTGTGCTTGGGACTCCAAGTCCCTGGACACATTACTGCGGATTTGTCCAGGTTTGAGATCTCGATTTCGTGATTTCCTCCCCATCTTCCCGGTCTCTCCGGACCCTGCTGAGTTATGACACAAACCTCCACCGGCTTAGCTGATCCCACGCCGTGCCTCAGTCGTCCTCCACATCCCCCTGCCGCCAGCATGTGCTCTCTGCAAATGTAGTTTATTCTCATTGTAGTCACTTCCCAAACCCATTAAAAAGGGAGGAAAATGCCACTGGGCCCAGCACTAAGGTACACACAAACTGTGCTTCATACCCCCCTCCCCCAGGCTCCTTCCTCATCTCAGAAACTGGGCTTAACTCCTACCCCTACGCCTGGGATCAGGTTCTCAGATTAATTTTTAAAAACATATGCATCCTACCCAACACACCAAGTTATCTCTGCCTCTCCTGGTTATGACACCCACTGTGAGGTCAACAACAAGCCACTGCATTCTATGAATACAAGGACTATCGGGGGCACGTGGCTGAACCCACAGATGGACACCAGAACAGCCCACCTGTGTTGAGTCTGGGGCCCAGAAACCTGTGGGAACATTCTTTCTGTTGTATCTGAAGCCTTGTAGGAGCCACCCCCTGGCTTTGCTCTCCCTGATCCAACAGATTTACAAGCAGAATCTGTCCTATGCTAATGAGTTGCTATTTGACACAGGATTTAATTAGTGTTTTGACGTCTGGGCAGGTGTGTTTCTGTCGTGCCCTTGGCTGTCGCTCTCTGAGGGCACGGATTGTTTCTGTGTCTTGCAGCGCTTCTCCAAAGATTCCTATGAGGGCGGCTCCACCAGTGCTGGCTGCCTATTGGATCAGCAGGGAAGTTGGTTGGGGGACTAGGAACTGAGAATGGACATAAAAAATATTTGAGAGCACAGACACAGTGATAAACTCCTGTGTTTCCACAGCACTGGCTAAGAACTGGATTCTTACAACACGCTTCTAAGAAAAATAGGACAGGTGTTATTATGTCCATATTACAGATGAGGAAACTACGGCTCTGAAAGATCAAGCGACACCCCCAAATCACACAGCAAATAAGTACAGAACAAAAGCTAGAAATCTGGTCTCCTGAGGACTCGTCTAGTGCAGTGCCTACCACTCCATGCCTCCAAAATGAAAAGGAAGGGGGGGTAGAAACAACCTAAGTGCCCATCAACGCATGAATGGATAAAGATGGAGCATTATTCAGCCATGAGAAAGAAGGACATCCTACCATTTGCAACAACACGGATGGCCCTTCAGCACATGATGCTAAGTGAGATAAGTCAGAGCGAGGAAAGAACTGTATGATGTCACTTATATGTGGAACCTAAAAATCTAAACTTGTTAAAACAGAGGGTAAAATGGTGGTTACCAGGGAATGGAGGATGGGAAAATAGGACAGATGTTGTTTAAGGGTAGAAACTTGCAATAAGAGACTAGAACTTAATTATTCTCACCACTAAAAAGAAAAGATAATTATATAACATGATAGAGGTGCTAATTATTGCAATAATGGCAATCAAATTACAATATTTAAGTGTATCGATTAGCATGTTGTACACCTTAAATTTATACATTATATGTCAAATATATTTTAATTATAAAAAAAATAATAAATGTAAAGAGAAAAAGGAGGAGGGAAACTCAGAAATGGCTGTGTTATAATATGTCCTCGCCTTAATCATCTCATCTACAAAGTCAAGTGGAGGTACCATCTCAACAATAATGGTTCAGTTCCAATAAGCTAAATGTATGGGGGCACATAAACTCTGAAGGCAGATATGCTCTCCAAGGTATGACTTCTGCAAGGACAAGCAGAGACCAGAGGGACAAGAGGCAGGCACTACTTGGGGACTGAGCCTGAGAATGAGAAGAAGAAGGTGGCAGAGAAACAGAGGTGTGGTGGGGTGTTCATAGAACAGAGGGAGGCTGGGAGAAGGCAATGAGGAGAGAGAAGTGGAAAGAAGAGGGAAGAAGGGAAGGAAGAGCATGAGAGTGAAAGAAAGATGGGAAAGAGAGACAAAGAGGGGAGCGCAGCAGAATGCACACTTCTTCTGTGCCTCTAGGTTTCCTGCTCAAAGGATCGTTCTAGGGGACAGAAGCAATAGCATGGGCATTAGAGTTTTGCTCACCTTCTTTCCATGGATCAGCCAGCAGATATAAAAACATAAGAAATGAGATACAAATAAAATGAGATTAAAAGAATATCGGATAGTCAGATAAACTAGAGAAAGGAGAAGAAATATATATATTAAAGTTAGAAGGAAGACAAAGGAAGGGTTGGCCAAGTTAGGACGCCATCGGTGGGAAGCAGATGCCTCCATCCAAGGCTAACACTTGGATCATGTTGCCGTCAGACTGGGAAGACATCCGTGCAGGAGGAGCAAAGGTCCAGAACAAAGGTGAGGCACTGTATTTGAGGACAGTGATAGTAGGAGTGAGAGATCAAAACTAGGAGACCAAGAACACAGCAGTGCAACTGAAGGGGAAAAGATCACAGTGTGAAACCAAGACACTCAGGCATGTGACCCCGAAATATTGACCTTTTTTTGGCAGAATGTGTGGAGCTAAATTTCATGTCTACGTTTGTTCATTGTTTAATAGTAATGTGTCCACCTGCCATGGAGCTGTTACCCATCTTAATAAACCTATAAGGACAGAACGCTCAGACTTTATCCTTCTCGAGTAGGGGATTCATGAGGACATCACACATGGTGGTATTTGATGAGTGACTTTTGATGGGGCCAGTGGATCTGTTGATAGTGAAGATGGTGCAAGCATGATCAATAATGCCAATCAGAATTGTTTTGCTGACCATCAGGAGGTGATGGAGGCTGGTGACAACGGTGGTGCAGGTGGCAACAGATATGCAGTTCTGTTAATGATGGGGAGCGTGGGAAATTGTTAGAATGATGGAGATGATCTCTGCAAAGCTAGGCCACCACTGTAAAATGATATTATGGGTGTGAATGTGTGTGTGCACGTGTGCGCACACGTGTGTGTGTGTGACAGAGACAGAGAGAGATCACCTATAGATCACTTAAAGTAGATCATCTGCTCCAGGACACTTCCTAGAGATACCTTAAATGGTCAAAGCCAATACCCACCTGTTTCCACTAAATCTGTGTGTATGTTGCCTTTCTCTTTGGAAGTGTTTGCTATTGATGCTAATGACATGCTCAGCATGGCTTGCTACCTATTCTCATTACTACATTCACTCTAAAGAAATGCTGGGCAGTGTTGAGACCCCAAGAGGAGAGAGAAAGGAGGTACAAGGGAGAAATAAAGAAGCTGGATCAGAGAACGGTTTGGCTTCTCCTGAACACAACCAGGAGGAGCTCTGAGGGGAAAGCATCTCCCAAACCCAGCCCCTCTCCCCACCCCAGCTCTCTTTCCTGTCCCACCCACATGTTGCCCCATGTTTAGGATCTTTGGTGAGTCAACTGTGATTTCAACTCCATAAAACCCATGCCCCACCTGACCCTGTTCCCAAATTATTCACCTCCATCCAGCCCTCAGGGGGACCCCAAACCCAGGAGAAATATGTTCATACTTTCTTGGTAGGAACTTTGATCTTCAAGAATTCTGCCTCTCTGGCCAGCACCTGCCACGGAGCGTGTATCCGGACAAAGATAGATCCCTGGTGTTTACTCTGTAAGGTACAAAGGAAAAAGAAATGGAAACACTTAGAAGGACATAACTTAAATGTCTGGCTCCCCAGCTTTCCCAACCTGTTGTTTCTTCAGTTTCTGGGTTTCTCCTCTTTAAGCTTCACCAGGAGCCCATGCCCTCCGACCCAGACCCCATCCACCAGTTCTGTTCCAGAAATGCTCTCATCAAAACCCATAGGGCCGTGTTCCCAAAGTGTGGTCCCTGGAGTTTGGCGGCTTTGGAGGAAAAGACGAGTTAAAACCATAGTGTTCACAGGTTTGAAAAGTGAGCAGTTATAATTTTCACAGATATCCTATCCACTCTTAACAGCAGTTACTCAGCTTATTTCTGCCAGCATTCAATAAACAGCGTGCAATTTGCCTTCTTGCACATATTTTCATTGTTTATTGTTAAGTTTATATTTTTGTTCTACTACTATGCTTTGTCATAACCCGAAATCACAAAATTGGTTCATCTAAACCTAAAAGAAATGATATAAATAATAATTTAAATAGCATAACTCAAAATAATATCATAAACATAAACCATGAACAGGGCTCCACTGTGAATATAAAGTATAAATCTATGTCCCAGGACAAGTGATTCTGTGGGTATATGGATTTCACCCAAAAATAAAAAGTAAGAAAAGGAAATGCAGTAATGAGTATTTCAAAATTAGGTCTTATTGACTTAACAATCCTTTGGCCCTGGTCGCAGTGTCTGTTATAAAAATTGGTCAGATTATGACACGAAGCCACCAGTTTCTCTTCATCTTCAAATAAAACCGCAAATTTTTTCAGAACAAGAACATACAGGAAAAAAAAATGCTCTCTGACATTAATTCAATGAATTTTATCACTAAAGAATGAAAGAGACCAGAACAAGGAGGAAAAATAGGTAAAAGCCTCATCATTTATGAGAAGCTTCTAAAACTACCTGTAAAATTAATCACAAGCACTGTGTCCACAGAGAAAGTGGAACAAAATGATAGCGAAATTCCTTCATCAAATAATTGCTGGAAATCACCTCAAAAGCCTTCATGGGAAGATGCTGGTATCCTGGCCAATGTGCCATTTACATTAGGGTACAGCCTCTGAGGGGCAGAGGGGGACCCGAGACACAGCGAGTGTACTCTACAGAGACATGCCTGCAGCCTCTTATCCCATGTACCCCCTGAAGACACATGCTACAGAAAAAAGGAGGTTTTTATTGAATTACTGTGCATTTTGTGAAGCAGGATACATGGAAACCAGTACTGAGAAGGCACCCACTCTGTGTGCAGCAAAGGTGCTACTGCTCACATAAAAACAGCTGTCCCTTTTGAAAATCATTCCCCAGTTTCAGCCACAAAGACCAGTTGGTGGTCAATACCCACCAACGCCCTCTGTTCTTGGTTTAGTGTTAAGGTAATAGCGGAAGCCATTTATGCACAGCCTCTGACCATCTGCTTTTCCAGTGTGCCAGGCAGAGAAAGAGGTGACAAGGAGAGACTGCGTTCCCCACTGAAGTACACTGAGCATGACTGTGCTCACATACGTTTCTGAAATGATGAATAAAATAAAAAGATATTTTAGGATGCTCATAATGCTAGTGAAGACTATTTCTATGATCCTGAAGGGCAGCTCTACAATATACTCAGTAATTCAAATATCTAGAACCTACCTCCACTTCGGGAATGAAAGCTGATGATTTATAAGGGTGGGGGAAAAAAACAGGGCTTCACAAGAAATTGAACTGTGGTATGAAAGTCTTAGATAGTCTAGGGTCTACAAACACCTGAAAATAAGAAGAGTAAACATGATGCTTGTTTACTGACGTGTGCTAGGACAGAGCTGGGGCATTATGTGCTGTAGCGCACAGAATCTTCACAGCTATTCTGGGGGGGCAGGTACTATCACTATCTCTATTTTACAGTTGAGGAAACCAAGACAGGAAAATTGTAAGTGATTCATTCAAAGTTACCCAGATAGTGTGATTTTTTAAAAAAAGAAAAAGTATTTGAATCCAGGCAGTCTGTGCTCTACCTGATTATTATTTCCTCTCATCAGAGACAGATATGATACTCGTATGTTACCTAGCAGAGTTCAAAACCACATCCAAGGGCTGCAACAGGATATAAAGACATGCTTTTTAGACTAACATTAAATCAAAGGATGGATAAGGAATCTATGAGACTGTCCTAAGATAAAACACTTCACCTTCCACTTGCCAAGTGGACATAGTTATGACAAAACACTGGAAGTGGACTTCAGCGAGAAATCCCAATTTCTATATCCATCTATGGCTGTAATATCCAGGACTACTAGACAGAGTCATCAATCACTTGCTCCTACTTTTAACCATAATTTAAGCTTTTCTAATTTAGTGAAAGTAAAGTATAAAAAAAGAAACATCTGCGAAGCTGACCTGCAGCCCAGCTTTCCATCATGACCCCAGAAACGATGTTTTTGGTGAAAATGGCAAACAGTACCATCCGTCTTACGAAGATGAAATCGTGACTATTACTGATTTTAAAATATTTTGTGTGGGTTTACTTTTTATTTGTGATGAACCCTCTTTTTAAATTTTGTCTAGAATTGGTGGCTCAAGTGTGTAATAAATGTCCACTAAGTGGATATTTCAAAGTTTGAGGAAGGGTTGGACAGACCAAGGTCAAATCTCATCACCTTGGTGGCAGACCACTAGCTGTCCCCTAATAGCCATTCCCTTTTTCTTCATTTTTCAACTAAGCATATGGCCATCCAGAATGAAGACGATATCTCCCTTGCAGTTAGGTGTAACCATGAAACTAACTTCCAGCCAATGTGGCGTAGGCGGAAGTGTTGTGAAACAGTTTCTGGCCACCTTCTTCAGAGACAGCAAGTAGATGCCTTTTGCGCCTTCGTCTTCTTCCCCACCCCTGAGCTACTTCCTGGAACGTGGATATAAATAAGCATCTTAGACCTGGAGGTCAAAGTCAATGCCAGAAACAGCCAAGTATTAAGAGTCCTAACTCTATAAACTATCATAGCAGCCCTGGGCTGTCTCCTGGATTTGTATGTGAAAGATAAAATTCTACCTTGTTGAGTCACTGGGATTTTTAGTTGCCCTATCAATGGCAGCCTAACCTTATAGTAACCAATGCAAAACTGTTTTCAATGTGGGGGCGTTAGTTGTCTCCAAAGTACACCTTTTCTCCATTCTCCTCAAATGGAACTTGTTTCAAATGAAAATAGAAGCTGGAATGCAATTTTGTGGTGCTAATATCTAGCCACCATGTCCCTTTTAGGCCATGTAATGTTGTTGCTCTCTCATAAAAAGGAAAATATGAGAGCTGATGTGAAATATTAGCTGGTGTGACTGGTTATGTCTCCCAAAGAAAAAACAAAACCCCCTGCACAGAACCATCACCAAATGCAGAAGCCCTTTTTACTAACCCAGGAATCTAAAATTGAAGGTTAATATAGTTTAAGCTAATAATAAAAAAAAAGTTCCTTGTTCTCTAAGCCCAACTGACTTCCATTCTGTCCTATATGTGGCTCCTTTCAGGTTTAGCAGAGGAATGCCAAGTTTGGGCTTCTGATTCAAAGAGAGTAAGATTTTAATCCTCGATTTTACCACTGTGAGACATTGAGCAAGTCACTTAACCAAATGAGCCTCAGTTTCTTGATCTGAATAAGGAATATAAGAAACATTGCTGGACTATTGTGGGAATTAGAGATAAAATATGTTAAGTCCTTGCTATACAACCTGGAAGGTGGGTCATTCAATAGGTGTCAGCCATTATCATGGTGATTAGTTCTACCAAATAGAATGACTGCTTCTTGCGGGGACAGTATCAGATACCTCTTTTATGTTCCTCAAGCACCTAGAACAGGGCTGGACACACCGTAGGTCCTCACTGAATTCCCGTGATTGACAGAAAAGACTTGGGGAAAAACAGTTCTCATTAGATTGAAGTTGTGGATAAATAATCCTGGCTTGTTTACTGCCTTGAAGTTTTAAAATTATTGACAGGATTTTCAAAACGTCTCGCATACCCTAAAGGAATTCACAGGTTTGAAATATAGTGCATCTCCAGAATTTGAGGACAAAATCAAAATACATTGTTTTCTGAAACACAAAATTTAACATAAAATATAAGAGATTAGCCATCAGAGGATATAACCCGTCCCTAAAAGAGATTTTGTAAATAAGTAGCTGACGTGATTGGAGGGTCTTACAAATATCATCAGACAACCAAAATTTAATTTCATGTAAAAGGAGCTGTAGCATATAATTTGGTTCTAGTCATCAGAGAAATTATAACAAGCACACAAAGGTTTCTGTAGGAAAACCCAAGCACATCCATTGGGAGGCTGCAACGATTCCAGTGGCAAGAAATGTGAGATATATGACAGGGCAGGAAAATTTCTCCAACTCCATTGAAATGCCCCACAAAAACTATGCAACTTCTTTCAGTGTGATTCCATTTTCATAAAACGCTACAAATTCTGTTTCTCCAGTTCCTGGGTATCAGGAAGACGTTACCCAAGAAGAGAGTGTGAGTATTCTGGTCAAAGGAAATGAATACTCCTCAACCATAACCGGACCCTTGTCTTTCTAGGTCTCTTCTAAGTTGTGTTGTCAGTTGGTTTCCTAGGCCTGGTCACCACTAAGTAAACCAAGAAGGTTTGCAGAGGCCACGTCGGATCGCCATCTTGAATATGTGCCCCGCCTAATCAGCCCGTCTCTCGCTCTCTCCCTTCCTCTCCTCTCTAAAGGTGCACCAGCAACAGGCCTGACCACACGCACATTCTCTAAGGCTCCAGCACTTCTCCCCCTCCTCCCCGGACTCCAGCCACACAGCCCTTCTCATTGGTTTCCCACTGCTCCAACCAGCTTCCTACCTTGGCGCCTCCTCATCCAGCCAGACTCCCACTTCAGAACCTCCTCCCACTCTATTTCCTCCACCACAAAATCCTCCCCACACCCCAGATCCAGCCAACTCCTAACTGGGTCTCCACTGAAACATTAATTCCTCCGAGAGGCCTTTCCTGAACCCCTTGGTATCCCTTCTTGCCTGCATAGCTCCTCTCCTTCTCCTTTAGAGCATCAACCACTATCGCAACCATTGTAAGTAGGTGTTGAATGCTTGTCTTCCTGGCTGGACCTTAAGCTCCGTGAAGACAAAGAATGTGACTTGATTGCTTTGCCCTCAGCGGCCACCACAGTACCTGGAATTTAGTAAATGCTCAGCAAGTATGTATTACAACTTCAATACACACATATATACCTAGTATATTCTGTTTGGATCCTGTGACTGGTTTCTAAAAATTGGCTCCCATTGCCCAAAAAGTAGTTGGTGAGCTTTGGCCAACTGAATTTAAATCTAGTTCCATTTTAAGACAATAACTCTATTATCCGTAAGTGTCATTTCTGAATCTTTACTTATGCTGACAACTAAAGTTATTCAAGTTTCTACTTGATCGTGAACTGTATGAAGGCCCTGCAGATGGGCCTCTCTATAGGAATATTCCCTGGTCCTCACAGCATTTGCAGATCCGCTCCCCTTCCTAGAGGCATCATGCATGGGCACAACTTCACAAAACAACCGGAACTGAAGTGCAGCTGGGTATACCGGAGACCTCGCTGCCTTACAGGTTTATAAGAGTGGTGCAGCATTAAGGAGAAGAATCAGGGACGCTCTGGAAAATAAGATATTTCAACTATAAAAGTCTTTGGTATCTTTACTTTCCAAGCATCAGACTTCCATGATGTTATTCAACAGCATGCTGACAGCTCAAAGCAGAGCCAGCTGCTGGGCACAGTGGATTTCAAAAGAGTGAACTGATATGGTCAAAGGACTCTGGAGATGAAGAAACCTCCAAAGATACCCAACAGATCGTCGTTCTCAAGTAACAAATGCAGACCTGAGCTCAGGAAGCTGAGTTGCTTGGACCTGGACATACAGCTAATGAGTAGCAGAACCAGGAATGGAATCCACGTCTCCTGACACCAGGCTTCATCCCATAATGCCTGTGGGGGACAGCATCACGTGGCCCTGGGGGCTCCCAACCCATCCAAGGGCAACCTGAAGCCCCTCCCTTCACAAGAGATTAGGTAGCTGAGGGGTGGAGGAATGGCAGTGGGAGGGGCGAATCACGCCCCCAGCCACCTCTTCAGGCCCTCCGCAGGGACCAGAGGACACACGCTCCTCCTGGTGAGATTACCCTTATTGTTTATGTCTTGCTGTTGTTATCCAAATATTGCATACGGCTGCACAAGACCACGACCTCCCTCTAGAGAAACAAGAATGAATGGGAGGCAGCCCCAGCCAAACACTGGAAACTGATACTCCACAGCCTCCTTCCCACACAGTCCTGCCAAGCCACCTCCACGCTGACCCCAGACGCCTGAGTGTACTCCGGTCCAGGCCCTGGTGTGAGCCGAGAACATCAGCTGCAGCACATTGTGGCCCAGGAATAGGGCTGCCCAAAGAAGGGTGGAGGGGTGAGCTTTATGCGATGGAGAGGGGCAGAGCAGGGACAGACTCCTCTAAGACATCAGCAAGCCAGGTCATCTTGGATCCGCAAGGACCAATGTGCTGTCGCACAGGGAGCAGGAGAGAAACCCCCAGGGACTCCCATGTCTCAGATCATGCTCTCAGCTGGAGGAGTTCTACCAGGGGGTGCTCAGGTTGTGGCCAGGGGCCATGCGCAACACTAAGGAGGAGAGTGGGGTGTACCTTTGAGACTTTTGAAATGAGAGCAAGAAATGAGATGGTCCTCACAACTTCTCCATTTGCGGGACACCATGGCCTGCCTGTGCCATCAGTGAAAGCAAAGTCTTAACTTCCCTTCAGCGATCAGGAACTTCCAACCTGTGACAGGGAGCGGGCTCTGCCTGGACCTCCCAGACACACAGTGACTTGGAATTAAGCACAGGGAGGAACGTCCTGACTGGAGGAGGACAGATGAAAACTTGCTTTCCTGGGCGGCCCTGGATGAGAGCCAAGGAAAATACTCTCCAACCCTCTCCTCCCCAGGCTAAGGTGAGAATGGGTCAGTGACCAGCAATGGTGGAGGGCAGGAGCAAATGCTCACTGAACCCTATCCCAGAGACCCCAAAACACCAGCAGCATGACCCCTCTCATAGAAAAGGCTTCACCGAATCCCCAACCACAGTTGGGGAGAACCCTGCCAGGGTCCTATGTAAATGAAAACTCAGTCACTCTTGGCATATTTTCTTCCAAAGCAAAGGGCCATCACCAAAATTCCTGGAAGGGGAGGGCATTCCCAGCTGGGAGGATCCCTTAGGGCAGCTACCAAAATAGGCAGGTGCCCAAAAGAGATTTTCTCTGGACCTGCTACCACTGTCTCTACTCTGTGCATCGCACATCATTGTACTCCAGACAGGGGCCACCCAGAAAACCTCTGCTCAAAGCCCAGGTGAAGATGAAGTGGCGAGAGGAGCACTGAGGAGCCAGACCTTCTCACACACCCAGGGCTGAGAGAACCTGCTCCCCACCTCACCTCTGAGCTTCAGGGGCCCCCAAGGGCAGCACAGTACCCTGGAAAAAGCACCGTATGGGGAGTTAGCAACAGAGTGAGATTATGTGTCCTCTGGGCTTCATTCTACTTTAAAAGTCCCACAGAGGAAATGGGGAATACTCATCACCATGTAGGTAGGAGAGATGGTGGGAAAGCCCTGGGTACTAGGGCCTGAGGGCTTGGTCTTGGGCCCCAGCTCGGCCACTTACCAGCTGTGCTATTTTTGACAAGTCATCAAAGCTCTTGAAACTCAGGCCCATGTGAAAATGATTGTAATGATTCATAATAATACCACCTGTAGGAGAGAAGGATGGACTTTACAAAGAGACACGTGAAATCTTTTGGGGGTGGAAGATATGTTCATTATCTTGATTATGATGATGGCTTCCCAGGTGTGTACAGACGTCAAAACTCAACAGATTAGATACTTTAAATATGTGCAGTTTATTACACACCAATTATACCTCAATAAGTCTAGGGGGGAAAGACTTGCAAAAATGTAAAACAATGCCACGCTTCTCTCAATTTTTTTATTTTGAAAAACATCATTATTTTTCATTAAAATGGTATTTATGTTAAATAAACATGTTGTTTATTTAACAATGTTATATATTTTTAGTTTTAATTAGCTAATAAATTTTCAAAAATTAATAATAATTCCATTATACCTCAGAGTCAAATAAGATTATATACATAAAAGTATTTTGCAAACTATAAACTATATATAAAAGGATTGTATTAAGAGCAAGCTCATAGGCAGCCACAGCCAAATCTTGACCTTGGCACTGAAAGTGCAAAGCATGTCCCTGTTCCTTGGACCACGAAACACATGCCCTTGACCTCTATGGTGATCCTATCATGCTTCTTAGAGAAAAATCATAGCTGAGCCATAGCTCCTGGCATGTACAACACCAAGTAAGGTTAAAGATAATAGAGAATGTTTCCATTTGGAATTTAAAATGCAGAAAGTAAAAGGCTAAACAGAATCCAGGAGCCAGAGACCAAATTTCTACCCAAAATGAGGATAAAAATCCATGAACCCTGAAGATGTTGGCAGAAAGTACAAGACCGCTCCCAAAACTAAGGGAGGCTAGGGAGCTGACTAGGCTTCGGGCACACAGGCCCAGCCCAAAATGGAGGGGAAAAGGTCAGAGATAAACCATGAGGAAAGACCAGAGGAAAATGCTGCCCTTTCCAAGCTGTCACAGTAAAACTATTTTGGACAGTGGACATCCTGCAAGTGGAATCAGATGCTGCAGAATGCTAACTCTCCACAATGTGCGAGCTTCCCAGTGCCCCCAAGAGCACACTGTGAGCCTGTCAGTGCCCTGTCAGTGCCCAGAGGAAAGGAAGGCAGATGCAGAGTGGTGGGCAAAAGGTCCCTCATCGAGTGGTTGATAGATACTTGGACCAAGGCTGATCGGTTGGTCCTGGTTGGGCTGGGACAGTCCCAGTTTATTTCTTTGCCTCCTCATCCTATCCAGTTTAGCATTTTAGCATTATCAAAACTGTCCCAGATTGGACAATAAATTATAGAGTTTCCTGTGGATCAGCAATAATCACCACTGATAATCAAGAGCCATCAAATGTTTGGGCAGGAATGTCCAGTATCTCCTTCCTGACCTTTATTCCTTTGGCCTATATGATAAATGACCCATTCAGAGAAAAGCATTTCCGGGCATTTAAAAACTCATCATATTACCTCTAAAAGTGCCCATATCTCTAATGTCCCTCCTAACTCAAAACTTATGTGATTTTTTTTTCTTCTCTCCTCAAGACAAACCTTCTCTCCTCTATAAAACCTTCGTGCTATCAGTAATTAACTCCCCATCACCACAGATGAACCCTGGCCTGCTCTTAGCAATGACTTGCCTCTCCTCTAAGCATATTCCCTACTATTTCCTATGATTCACTCATCCCAACATATTTCAATTCAACAAGTATTTACTGGGGGACAACTGTGTATCAGCAATGTGCTAAGAGTGAAGGGTATACAGAAGAAACATAAGCCATCATAGCATCACATGGCTTTCACCTTCTTTGGAAACCAGATAAATGATACCTAACACACAAGACAGATGAATAACACCATGACTGGGGTGATTAATGTTCAAACGGACTGGGTGACTAACGAATGCTCATTTGTTGGTTGTCTCCCCTTTCACTCATCAATAATTGCCAGATTTTGCTCTGAGAGAAATATTCCTCCTAGCTCTCAGTCATGTGTTCAGTAGAATCGACCCCACAAACTCCAGGGTAGGCCCAATTACCTTGAACCAATCAGCATATCCATCCCCCTGGCTGAAACAATTGGTTCTGAAATATGTTTGTAATGCAGTGAAAACCAATAAGATACGAGGAAATGTGGGCCAGAGTTTCTGGAGAAAGCAGCTTTCTCTTCCTGCCAGAATGCTAGAGAGAATAGTGGCAGGCAATCTGCTCCATAAAGGGAAGGCCTGGGTCAGCCAAGGGACCACTGAATAAATAGAGGATTCAGTGGACCCTGAAAAAGACTGAGCAGAAAGATGGAGAAACAGAGTCCTTGGGGACATCATGTGAGCTGCTGGATCAAGCCTCACCAGACCTACTTTTGGGCTTCTGGTTGCAGGAGCTTATACATTCCCTTTGTTGTTTAAGCCAGTTTGAGTTGGGTTTTCTGTAATGCAACCAAGAGTTCTCACTGATATAAGACCCTAGTGGAAGAGCTGACTGCAGGCTAGAGGAGCCAGAGATGATGCGATGGGGAGGGAACTTGAGTTGAACTTTGAACATTGTGTGATTGATTTACATATGCAAAAAGGGGAATGGGTGGCATGGAAAAGAAGGACTAGGATGAACAAAGGTACAAGAAGGGATCAGTGCAGTCTGCGGAAACGAGCCTGGTGGAAGCTGAGGGAGCCAGAGGGCTGAGACGTGGCCTGTGCTGACCAATCAGCCCATTAGGTTGCTGTTGTCCATGACCTTCACCGTAGTGATCTCGAGGGGTCAACCCTGTATGTTCACCCAGATTCTATGTATCTTCAACAAGATAAAAGAATGACAAGAGTCCCCCTTGTCAGAAACCCTGAGAGAATGCCTTTCCCCTTTCGCGGTGGAGGTCAATTGGGAACTTCTTCCCATTCTCCAGTGAGATTAAGAAATGCAATAAATGGACAGTGACTATCCATCTGCTCTGGGGTTGGTCCGGGCTGTGGTCAACAGAAAAAAGGAGCAAGCCCCCCATGTGCCACTGTGACCTTCTCCAGGTTAGAGGAGGCAGGTTTCTTAAAGGTTCTTCCTTCTAAGGGCCATTAATCCTTCGTAACAGAGAGCTTATATCAGGAGGCAGGGTTGACTTTGAACATGAACAAAGAAGTTGTAAAACCTTCTACAACATTAGTTACAAATAACTTGAGCTAAAGAACCCTTTTTTCTCCCCCAGTATTTCATGGCACTACCCTAGTTGAGCTCTGGAGGGCCAAGGTACCACCTCTTCAGCCCCCCTTTGTCTCTGAGATCACCCTTCGGAAATGGGTGGGAGCTTTGGATTGTCACAATGATAAGGGAGCATCACAACCATTTAGTGGGAGGAATACCAAATGTGCTTCAACGAACGTACTGGAAAGTCCCACAAAAGGAAAAATGATCCTTCCTGAAATTTATAGTATGCCATCCAGAATCACTGCCTTAGGACTCAGGGAACTGAAGTGCAAACCGCTGCGCTGCCCACAGATCTATCAGACCTGACATAAAAGCCAGAGTTAGCGAGGACCACACCAGTCCTCTACTCCCCCACCAGACTCAGACTTGAGAGATACTAAGGTAGATCTTAAAGACACGGATTGATGAGTAAAGGCTGTTAGGTTAGCTAACATCTAGATCTAAATCTGATATTCACAAGCTGATCAGATGCTCTCAGGAAAAGACTCATCACTATAATGATAAGAAAGAACAGAGGAGTCCATTATTTTGTGGGCTTCCAAAAACATCCAGAATTAGCCCATCTGTCAAGAGCGCTATGAAAACAATCCATTAGCCTAGAGTGGTTTGGGGGCCAGGGGATGAAGTTAATGGCACCTCTGAGAAGTAAGGTGCGTGAAAGGAAGAGCTCAGAGAGACTTGGCTTAAAATCCCAGCTCTGCCATTTACTCCCTGTGTGATCATGGATACATTATGTACTCTCTCTGCGACTCTTTCCTTTTTGGTAAAATATTATAATAACCCAGAAACAACAGTGACCTCACAGGCTGCTTGTGAAGATCAGCAATAATATAAGACACCCAGCACAACGCCTGGCACATACTAGGTGCTCAATGCGAATAATAATTGGATTCTGCAGATGATGTCTCTGGCCAGAGGAATTTGAATTGAGAGGATTTGTGCAATCCAGTTTCCAGCATCCTCCCTTTTTTCCCAGAAAAACCTGGCTCCTGGGGCATTTTTTCCCCTATATGAGGCGAGAGCCCGATTTGGAACATGTCCCATCTATGCAGCCAAAACAGGCTTTTCCACAGCCGTGACCCTGTCACACACACCACTGTCAAGCGGGCCCTGCCTGAGACCACCGTCCCTCCCCATAGCCTCTAGTCTGGAAGAAAGGGGCTCATCAACCATGCTAATTAAATCTGCAGATGATAACAAACTGGGCGGTACTGCGAACAGCACCAGAGAGGATGGGGAAATAAATGAGAAGGGACCTGGGGAGTTTAGAAAATATGGGACAGGAAATAACAAAATGAGATTCAATGCAGAAGAATGCAAGTAACTCTAACTGGGGGGAATAATCAGAAACATAGACACTGGTGGGGAGAGGGAGCTGGAAAAAGGCTGAGGAGATGAGGGCTTGGGGTAGGGTGGATGACAGGTGGCAAGTGATACAACAGGCAGCAGGAGGTGAGCAACAAGTAGGGGTCAAGAGGCCTACAGGTGAGGCCAGGTGGAGAATGGGCTGGCCATCGCGGAGCTGGAGCCCCAGGTCCCCTCAGGCAGGGGCAGGTAGCCTCATATAAGGCTCACTTCCAAAGGGGATCCTCCAGTGAGGCTCTCGCTCAAGTCACACCTGCCTCAGGAAGCCCTTCCAGACTCCTAAAGCGTGTTACCAGTCTCCTCACTTGTCACTCGTCTGTGACATACAGCTCTGCCTTTCACTGACTGTGGGCACGGTTTCACATCTGACTCCTTTATCTCCAGAGGGACAAAGACTCGGCACTGCCACTCACGGAGTCCTCCCAGCATCACCACAGTGATAACCCTGGTAGGTTTTCAACAAAAAGAAGGATTGCTATCATCTCAAATAACAGGACCAAAAGAAGAAATTCTCCCTCAAAGCTCTCATGAGTTAAGAATGTATCTGTGGCTTCTCCGTCTTTATCTCTAGGCCCTCGATGCAGGTGCAGGCCTCCTGTAAGGTGTCTCTGAATCAAATGCATGATGTCTATTTAAGCCCTATTCAGACCAGCACACACACCGCAGGTCGCTCAGGGTCCAGGGGAAAAGAAGATGAAAAATGAGTGTGGGGAACACGAGCAGGCGTGTGCCCCCTGATGTGCGGATGACTCTTCTGATGGATGCAGGGAGTGGCTGCTCCACCAGTGGGCTCCCTGAGGCACCTGCCCCCTTTCAGCTGAAAACTTCATAATCAGTAACAGTTGGGAGAATAAGGTAAAACTCATTCTCGGGGAATTTGGGTAAGGCTCACTGGCCCTGGAGAGAAATTTAACTGTTGCTGGGGCCATTGTCAAGTCAAGTTCCTACAAAAAAGGCGAGAGCCCCTCATCAAGCCAAGAATACCACAGTTCTCACTAAACATGTGCGTTCTAAGGGATGAAAGAAGCAAATACCAGAAACTTGCTTTGAGGCACAGCCTACTTTGGCATCAGGGACATTAGGAGGGGAAAGTAAAAAGCCAAACGGGCTGGAAAATCTCCCTCAGGGCCAGTGGATGAAGGTATTTTTAGAGCTCCTTATATCCCAAGCCAACAGGACCCTCCACTGCTCTGAGAGCTCTCTGGAGAAAGAAAGCCCTTGGTCTTTCCTGCTCATCTATGCCCACACTATTCTAGCATTGCTCAGCCCCCTAGGGCTGTGGAAGAGACAAGGGACAAGTTGATAAGGCACAGAGTCCCAGGTCCTGGAGCCAGCTCTGCACTTCCCAACTGTGGTACCTTCGGAATGTCACACCTGAGCCCCCCTGGGCCCCTGCCTCCTGCCTACCTATAAAATGATAGAGTTGAACTCGGAAGGTCCCCTCCCACTGAAAGATCATTTGATTTCATGAAGGGCGGGAGTTCTCTTAGCACTTCAGCCTGAAGAACTGGCCTTTAAGTCATTCTATGACAAATGGAATTTGATAGGCTGCAAGGCTCCCAGCCTCCTGGGAAAATGCAGGAGTGAGCTAGAGCATAGCGTCACAGAGACTTTCACCATCTAGACAGAACTGTATTTCCTCATGTCTTCTTTCCCCAGGGCTCCCATCTCTGTTCTCATATTCCAAAACTTGCAAAGACCAAAGGTCCTAGTCAGGGTAAGGGCACTGCTCTGCTGGATAAGAAATGCAGCAGGTACCAGCCAGGAAGGGTCAATACTGAACTCTCGTACTTCCCCTAACCAAGGGGGCGCATGCAGCTGTGCAGGCCATGTGCTGACAAAGACGTCACATTAAGGGGGCACCAGCCATAGAGAAAACATCTTAGAGTTGTATGTTCACTACGATGGTTGTCTGGCAGATGGCAGTAAAGCATCCTGATCTAACAAAATCATCATATTAAGACGAATTTCCAAAAACGGAAATAAAGCATCTTGAGGAATGGAGCCCTATTTCTAATCTGTGCCATATGACACAAGATACCATATGCTCTAGCTGGGGCCCCAATCGTAAACCTGGATAGTGACCCACAGGAAAACAATGAGAGAGAGAGAGAGAGAGAGAGAGAATAGCAGGACGTAGTATCCTTTCCATGGCCCAAAAGCAAAACCTGATCTACATGGGTTGTAAATGACTAGTCAGCCAAAGCAGAGCTTTATCCTATGGATATTTACATTTTTAAAGGATCAAATAAGATACTGATTTCTTGAAGACTGGACCCTGTCTTGTTCATCAAGCACCTAGGCCCGTAACACAGTGCCAACAGCAGAGTTTGCACTCCAAATGGTTCACTAAAACAAATGGAACCAAGGGAGGAATTCCAGAACCTACCAGTGGGTAGTGGGAGAGTCCAGGTCTCCTAAGTCCTGGCCCACAAGGAGACCCACTGTGGCCCTGGCTGGAAAGCCCAGCATATCCCACTTAGAATCCTTTACAGACCCTGCACACAGGACATGCTCAGGAAGCTTCATGAATATTTCTGAGACCAGAGAAAGCTGGAGATGTACAGTCTTCTAAGCTCTTTTAATTTATCCTTCATCCAAGAGAAGCAGTCCAGAAACTAGACTTCGGATGTCTGCCAGCTTTAACCAGATCCAGGTAAATGAGCTAGGAATAAAACAAGTTTTCAGTTCTCCCTGTCCTGGTACCCAGTTGTTTCTGAGAGTGCTCCATAGGACCCTCCAGCTGCCTCTGTCTTGCTCTGAAGGGTCTGTGTCCCGGGCATTCCCTCATCCTGGCTTACCTGTCATTGAACCCACACCCTGTCCTGCTAAGGAAGGCCATGGATGCTCTCAAGAAGCTCATAGTCTAACCTCAAGTTCTCTCACTCAGGGACTACCAAATGACTGGCTTGTCAGGCTATGACAAAGCAACCTTTTGGGAGCAATAAAGGCTGATGAAGATCTGATCCCACCCAGCTGAACTGTGAAAGGGGCTTTGAATGCTTTATCCCACCAGTGACTTATAGCAGACATCAGGCCCACCAGGAGGCTGATGGGGGAGAGGATGATGAAGGCCCAGGGACCTTTCTGAAAAGGCTCCATCACACCTCCTAGGTGATGGCTGCACCACTTCGTGAATATACTAAAAACAACTGGATAGTACACTTCAGAAGGGTAGGTTGTATGGTATTGAACTATATCTCAGTTTTTTTAAAAATCACGCTACCTAGACCTCCATTTCTGCCCACAACAAAGGCCAGCCCTAGCAGGGCTCTGGACGAGCTTCCTAACCAGTCCCCTTCCCAGGGCCATGGTATAATGAAAAGGAACAGGCTCCGGAACCTGACAGCCTTACAATTCCGTCTGTGTGACCTTGGCCGCTACTTACCCACTCCGAGCCCTGGTCCATAGAATGGAAGAGATGACATCCTTCATGAGGCCATTGTGAACAGTCAATGTGAACAGGTGTGAGAAACACTGCCCATGGGTGTGTGCTTGGCAGGAGCACATCTTGGTTTTTTCCTTCAGTAACGGTACTCTTTGTACTGGGGGGACTTTCCTTTTCTCAATATTTGGTAACCTGGGCTGGGCAACAAGGCTACTATAAGTGGCTTATCAATATATTGCTATAAATAAATAAGACCCAGTAAAGGGGATGAAAGAGAGGGGGTAAGGATGAGGAGTTTATAAGCCCTGCCAGGGTGAGAACTATGTAGTTTATTGCCTGGAGGTACCTAAAGTGCTCTCTCTCTCTCTCTCTCTCTCTCTCTCCCACCCTCCCGACACTTGAAGTCCCCAGGCTCTTGAAGTTGGACCTGTGTTGTTCTCTGGCTCTATGACAAGGCCAGCGAAGCTGCTGACTCTGGACAACTTGGGGGTTGTCGTACAGATGACAAACAAATCTGAGGCTCCGTGGGCAAATACTGTCCAACTAGCTTTGCATCGTGTGCCTGCTGCATTCGCCTTCCCATCCACATTCCTGACCCATCACTGCCTCGCTGGAGGGGCTGGGGCTGGGGCTCGTCCAGCATGCCAGGGAAAGCCAAGGAGAGTCAGCTCAAAGCTTGAAGGAGGCCGGAAGGAGCATGTCCTGCAGATTAGGGAGGGGCTGAGCTGGAGTGTCGTCTCTGGCTGCCCTTCAAGCCTTTCTGTCAACACATCAGGACAAATGAGGTGCTCTTGTCACTCACTGAAGATGCAGAGCATCTTGACTGAACCCTCCCTGAGCTGATGGGGCTGCTTGGGAGACATTCAGCATTTAAGGACGCTCCTTACTCAGGGGTGCTGAAGCACTTGGGAGGAAAGATTCTGCAGGTGACCCAAGCCGGTATGACAAACTACATGGGGAGCTGCAGAGCCAGTCAGGGCTCAGTGACATCTTCACCACCTTCTCAAGGGGCCTCGTAGCCGCAGTGACACCAGCCGTCACTGTGGAGCGGTACATTGCCCTACCCCCACTGCAACCAAGGACCACCGACAGAAGCCCAGATCTCCCCCTCCGCGTGCTCAGGAAGACGGGGTAGAGGCCTCCATGCTCAGTGCTCTCACACATCCGTGGAGTCCTCAGAATGAACGAGGGGGGGCCTCACTGAGAGGAACCAGACACAGACCCTGCCCCCAAGAAGCTTACAGACCGGGGAACCCTACAAGAATGGAGGAAATAAGACGCAGTCTGGTGGCTACAGAAAACTTAAAAGAGGGAGGCTCTTGGGAAGATCTTGAGCTTCCTAGTCCTTTCCCCAAATAACTAGGTCACAGGGTCAGTGTCCCAGGGCCCAGGGGCTGCCACCTGATCTGCTAACCACTGGCTGGATGAGCTTAGATGAGCAGCCTCCCTTCCCTCACTTCTCGTCACTTATACAATGAAGAGCGGGATGAGGTGAGTTTTGAGGACCCTTCCAACACCAGACTTGTCTGCTTCTTTAATGCTTTACATTGCATCCATACAATCCTGTTATCATAGCCTCCTGTCCTGGCTTGACCCCGGACTTGGCCTCTCTCTCAGCTCTGCTGTTCCTCCCAGCCCCTCATGACTCATGCCCACCTGCCATGCTTTCCAACATCTCGCTTCCCAGTCAAATCCTCACACACAGTCCCAAAGCTCTCCCCTAGCCAGCTCCCCCAGTTCTTCTTTCTCTAAATTCTGTGCATTAATTGCACATACAAAACTCCAGAAAGCTCCCAAGAATAAGGTTCATGTCTATTCTCCAGAATGCTCTCTTGCTGACCCATTATCTAGAATAGAGATCAGCCAACTTTTTCTATAAAAGGGTAGATGGTAAGTATTTTAGGCTTTGCAGCCCACATGGTCACTGTCACAACTACTCAACTCTGCTGTTGAAGTGCACCAGCAGTCATAGACAGTACACAAATAAATGAGTATAACTGGATTCCAGTATAATTTTATTAACAAAATAAGGGGTGGGCCAGATTTGGCCGGCAGGCCAGAGTTGCCAACCCTTAATCTAGGACATGTTTTACCAACAAGCATACCTCCACCTGCCCTTCTCTCATTTTTATGATTGTTTACACGTCTGTCTGCTATACTGGACCATGAGCTTCTTGAAAGCTGGCTCTGCATCTTTTTAATTCCTGAACCGCAGTCAAACAGTATTCCTTGTACATTGTAGGTGTCCAACAAGTGCTTGTCCCATTAATGCTCTAACATGATGGTACATATTTTATACCTTGTGCCCTAAGGAGATCAGCATTAGGAGTCACCATGAGCTACCATGAGGCAGACAAGCCCCAGTGGGAGAATGGCGCAGGGCCGAGACTCAGCCATGTAAGTTTGTACTGTACCTGCCAGAAAACACAGGGGAAGGCAAACTGGCCTGCTGGCCTCAGCACCGCTCTTGGAGGGAACTCCATTCTGCTACATCAAAGGGTGCATCTCCTGATCAAAAGTTTGGACCAGACACTCCACCTCCTGGATCCGTTCCTCCACCTCCCACGCTCACTATCCCCGACTGATAGCCCTCTGGGGACGGGGATCATCCATGGAAGGCAGACATCTGTGGAGCTTCCAGTCCCTTTCATCTGAACCTATCACCCAGGATCTGCCGCTAATGCATCCATTACGCCACACAGGTAAAAGAGAGCACCCAGACACATCGGGCCACCCGAGTCACAATACCCTTGTGATTGAGTGTGGTGATCCCCATTCTACAGAAGAGCAGACTGAGCCCAGAGAGGCTATGACTTGTTCAAAATCACTGCACTGAGCAGCAAATCAATCCTAGGGCTTCAGCATGACATGGCCACCATAAAAAGCTGCTGTGACCCAGGCCACATCAAGAATGACAGAGAGGAAGACTCCCCTCTATTCTCACTGATGCATTTCAAGGGGGCAGACAAATCAGAGCCCATTCAGAGGAGAGAAATGAGAAAAGTAACAGAACTCAAGGCCACATTCAATGAAAAATGCATAAAGCTGTTTGACTAATTAAACTCCAAGGCAAGAGGTACGGGTGAGGGACATGGTACCTGGCTTGGCCAGGGTCAGCTTAGGAAGAAATAAGGGTCCCTCTCAGTTCACTATATGGCCATGGTCCAAACACCAGTCAGAACCATGTTCTAAAATATGATTAAGTTCTTGAAGCATTATTTTAATTACTTCACCTGCCTTTTTTTACAGAAGACATTAAATAAACATTCCTCCATCAGCTCCCATTTTAAAGTAAAGAACAAATGGTTATTATAGTGGGTTGAATAGTGTTCCCCCAAACTTCATGTCCACCTGGAACCTCAGAATGTGACCTTATTTGAAAACAGGGTCACTGCAGATGTAGTCAGTTAAGGTAAAGTTATACTGCATTAGGTGTACCCTAAATCCAGTGACTGGTGATCTTATAAGAAGAGGAAAGAACGAATGCACAGGGAAGGTGGTAAAGTGAAGACAGAGGCAGAGATTGGGGTGACGTAGTCATGGATTGCTGGCAATCACAAGAAGTTATGGGGGAGCCATGGGACAATTCTCCTTCAGAGCCTTGAGAAGTTACCCCCCTGCTGACATCCTGATTTTGGCCTTCTGGCCTCAGGAACTGTGAGAGGATAAATGTCTTGCTCTGAGCCAACAAGTTTGAGGTAATTTTTTTTATGGCAGCCTTAGGAAACAAATACAGTTATTAACTTAGAAACATTATTAGTCTGAGCATTTCATGGAGAGGCAGTCTAAAACGATGCTTAAGAGCATGTAATATGAAGCACGACTGCCTGGGTTCAAAGCCCCAGCCAACCATTCACCAATGGTAAGACCTTGGGCAAGTCATTTAACTTTCCTATGCCTCAGTTTCCCTTTCTACAAAATAATAAAAGTACGTACCTCATACAATTGTTGTAAGGATTCAATGTGTTAAGACATGTAAAGCACTAAGAACAGAGTCTGTATCAAGAAATATACACTAAAAAAACAGTAGCTAAAGCCGACCAGAGAGTTTGGGTTTTGCGTTTTGCTACAACCACTAATGTAATAGTGGACAGTAATTATGACTCTGTCTATTAAGTGTAAATCACTGTACCAACAAGATTATGTTTGATGTCTTTTCTCTCTAATTCTTGCAATAATTCTGTAAGAGAAGTGGAATAATCTCCATTCTATAGATGAAGCAATTGAGGCTCAGAAAGGTTGAGTAACTTGTTCAGGATCACACAGTGAGAACTGATGTCATCAAGACTTACACTCAGTTCTGTCTGACTTAAATGCCCTTCCATAATATTATGCTGCCCTCTCCTGCAGGGACCAGTTTTGTTCCCCACTGTATTACCAGCCCTAGCACCAGGCCTGGACAATGGTAAGTATGTCGCACACATTTAATCAATTGATTGACTCATTATAATATGAATGCCCTGGACATAAGCATTATTGACTCTCTTGTAAGTTCAGTCTACACAGCATAGGAACAAGCACTCAATATAAACAAAGCTAGACAGTGGTCTCTAAATGAGCCAACAGATTTATGGGAACATTACGACATTACACTCCCATGCTGATTTACATAGCATGCTATGTGGACACACAAATTTGCTAGAAAAAATGTGGTTTGTTAATGAGAAGCCAGGGAAAGTGGCACTCCCTGAAGGAACACACTGTCCAATAACTTCATTAAGATTTCAATTTTCCATGGGAGATGGAGCAGGGGTAGGGAGGTGGCAAAGGCATACTTCCTAAAATTTTTATCTTGAAGCCAATTGCTAATCACATTCTGCACAGGCTCAACATTTGGGTGAAAGAAAGAAAGTGGAACTGGCCATTGGGAACATCAAAAACGGGATGGTTGGTGCATCCACAAGGATGGAGGAGCTGCAAGACTCTAACAGTGACTCTTCATCCTTCTCCATTGAAAACATGGCTTGATATTAACACTGTTTGCACTCTCTGTTCTCAGGTTGGAGGGTGGGCCCAAGAGACGGGAGCAGAGTCAGGGCTAAGGACCCAAGTGAAGCTGAGTCCATATTAATCATTTTTCTTTCAAACAATCAAAACAACAGATGAAGCTGCAGGCAGATGAAGAAGAGTTGACTATAAGCAAGCATGAGAAATAAACCTAATTTCAAAAGTCCTCATGTTTTCTGGTAGATTTCTGATGTGACAAGAGAAGAAAAATCTAAACAGACAAGTGACTAAATAGCTCAGATATGGACAAGAGAAAAAATAATCTTAGGGGCTATAAAGACAAAAACACTTCCCTGAGCTCTCCCAGGTACAAGGCCTATATGAAGCACTAGGGTTACAGGGATAAAAGATGCCATCCCCACCCTCCAGGAGCTCACTGTCTAGTGGGAAAACAGACGTGAAAACAAAGTATTACTTCGTTTGCAAGGTGCAATAGAAGTGGGGAAGAGGAAAGCGAGGGTCAAGGAAGAGTTCACAGAAGGAAGCGTGCTTGAGCTAAGACCAACACATGGAGGGCCATGAGACCATTCCAGGTGAAGGGAAGAGATTCGACAAAGGCCTGGAGGCAAGAAGCAGCAGGACAAGGGTAGGTATGACTAGGACTTGTGTCTGGGGTCGAATCAGAGAGTGGAGAGAATTACTAGAGATAAAGCGAAGACATGGGGAAAAGACCTGCTACCACAGGCTTAAGGAGTGTGAACTTCTTCTTAGGTGCTAAGAAACCATTGAAAGATTTTAAATAAGGATTGACTTGATCAGGTTTGCACCTAGAAAGACCAGTCTGATACAGCATAAAGATGGTTTGGAGGGGGCAAATCTAGGGACCAGTGAAGAGATACTGCAACAATGAAAGGGGAGACAACAAGTGCTAGAATTAGGATGGTGGCAGTGGGAAAGGTGAGGTGGAAACAAATAAGGGAAATGGGACTGACATGGCCTGGTATCCAAATGGACATGAGGGGAGGGAGAAATCTAGGGAGACTTTCAGATTCTGGCATGGTTGAGAAGGAGAATGGCTAGGACAGCCCGCAAGACAGAGAATCAGAAAGGTACAGGATCGAATAGAAGATGCTGAGTTCATTTATGAACATGTTGAGTTTAAACTGTTTCTGGATATCCAGGCATTTCTGGTCAGGAGACAGATATAAAAATCTGGAGCACCCATAAGTGCAGGTTAGAAAAGAGTATTTGAGAGACATCACGTGTAAGTGTAGGTAATAACTTAGACACGGTGACACGGGTGAAACTGCCCAGTAAGAATGTTTAAAAAGAAGAGTAAAGGAAAATTAAAGGGAGAAAAGAAAGCTAAAAACAAAACTCAGAACACTGATATTTCAATGGTAAATAAGGAGGAAAGAAAACATGAAAGAGAGTGACAGGATTCCCATAGAAGCAGAGGAAATGCATGACTTTGTTACAGACTTAGGGAGAGAAAATATCCGGTAGGAAGAAGTGGTCAAAGGTGTCAAATGCAAAAGAAAAATCAAGTGAAAAAGAGGATTGAAATGATCTTCTATTCTCCCCAAAGAGAAATAAAAATTAAAAAAGATAATAGAGAGCATATTATCATAGTCCCTAGAAGTTAGTAGATATTTGATAAATGACGAATGGATGGATGGATGGATATTGACTATAAAGGTTACCTACGGCATCCCTTCCAGGCCAACTTAAATAATATTCTACCTATATCTACAGGAAGAAGAAAAAAAAGCTATACGGTCCACAGAATAACAAGAAAAAAATCTCAGAGCTATTTCACCAACAAGGGTCTTTCAAAGGTCATTCTATCTATTATCCCCCAGCCTCTGGCAGTATGTCAAGAGCAATTTTTAACACATGCTATCAGTAACACACACAAAAACCCACATATACACGCATCTAAATCAGACTTTCCAGAAGGAAGGGAGAAGTAAGTTTGCATCTACCCTACTACCTCTTGCATCTGGCGGGGGAAACGGAAAAACTCGTCATCGGCATAGCTGTTGCCCCTGGAGCCAACAGCACAACCGCAGAGCCAAGTCTCTGTGAAATGCATCAGATCAAACTCAATGATCAATAATAAAATCAACAGCCTTCTCAAAGCCAAAGGGGTTGAAATTCAGAGGGGGCAATCCTGTCATTTCTCCGGGGGCCTACAGCACACTCATTTTCATGAGATTTATAGCTTTAACCAATTCTCCAGATGTAGGACAATGTTACAGAAGTCAAACCTTTTGACTAAGTAAGAGGCCAGGGTTGGGGGAGTAATGATCTACCAATTAGAGGGGCTCATGGACTCCTAGACCCCCTGAGTCCCTCCAGCTCTGACAAGAGAAATCCAAACCACTTACAAGGGTTAACCAATCAAACCAGAAAACCCATCAGCCATACAGTTCAGCTGGAAGAATGTTCCTTTATTAAACAAACAATGTGTCTGGAACACTTTTGGTCTCATTGTTCCATTCCAGGCTGGAGACTGAAGCTATAGAAATAAATTAGCAATTGCAATAATGCTCATCCTGGGCTGACTCAACCGGCAAATAGAGACTTCTTGGCTGGGGCTGAGAATTGAATTAACTCTTTCAGGCCGTGGGTGGAGGTGAGTGAGGGGTGCGATGGGGTAGGGAGGCCGAGAAAGAGATTTCCAAATGTAAACAACTATTGAAAGAGGAGGGCTGAATAGCACTGAGAACAAATGTAGAGTCTTTTTTTTTTTCCAATGGTCTGTAAGTATGGGAAGGAGAGGAACAGGCAAAAGCATCTCTAGCTTCACACTGGCGTTTTACAACAGCAGTATTTGTGGACCCTGACCTGTATCGACTGCAGTCATCACCTCTTCTGTGGTCTGGAAGAAAGGATGCCTCTCTCCAACTCAAGCTCCCATCAGGGCCCCAGGTATACCAGAAGGAAGTAGATTTACATTAGGCTTGTGACCTGCATTTCACAAATGGGAAAGCCAAGTTGGGAGCGATTTCCTGAGACCACTTGACTTTTGAACCCTCTATTCTGCTCTATCTCCTCCACTTCTTGGGGAAGGAAATTTGGAGAGCCACGGCCCTTCAGGATACCTTCAAACAGGAAGGCTAGGATCTGCACCCCTCCCCACAGGCATGGAGCAGGGACTTTGCCAGCTTCAGGTCCCGGCCCACTGGCTAGACACAGGACATTCCCAGCTTGGTCAGACATCAGAGGGACTAGTGGCTAAAGGACCAGAGCCAGGTGACAGGTCTTCTTTTCCAAGGTTCAGAGGAAACCGACATCAAAGATAGGAGAGGCGTTAGCCGGGTGGTCTGAGAGAGCAATTAGGCAGGAGCAAAGGAATGGAGGAAAGGAGAGCGCCCAAACAGAGCCACAGACAGAGCTGTCTTTGTTTGCCTGACTCAAAGCCCAGCAGCAGACAAAAGGCCCCAGGAGAAAAAGCAAGACCTTGCTCAAACTAGGGTCAGAGGGCATTGCGTCATCCTCTATGGGGAGTGCCGTCCACTAAGCAGTGACAGGCAGGAGGGCAGAAGACAGACAAGAGGGAAATTGTCAAAAAGAGGATGAGGTTAAGAGCAGGATGGGGAGACAGGAGAGCAAAGAAGGGTGCACATGGACAGAGATGTCTCCATGTAATTTTCTGGGGGTTCTGCATGAACCCCCTTATCACTAGGGAGTGTCAAGTGCCCACCACATGCCCTGCTGGAAGCTCCTAAAACCACCTGCTTTCCCTTCCCTGGCTTCCTATCAGTTCCCAGCGAGGGTGCTGAAAACTGAGCTTAATTAAATATGTGAGGCTCACACGCTTACTCCAATAAAACTGAGGTTCACCCAAGGAAGAAGACACACTCACCCCTCTCCCCACCCCCACCCAGGGACAGGTCCACCTGCTGTACTGAACCAGACCTGAAAATGCCGTCTGTCCCAGAGCTGACTCATGAATTTACAACCACTCTGCACAAACATGCATGGAAATGTCACTTAGCTTTTCGTTTAATATGTGAACTGGGTCATTTCTCTTGCTCGGTCATTTATGAAATTGATTAGAAATAGCACGAACACTTGGGTGGGTTTGGACGTGCGTGTGTGTTGGACGTCTACTCAGCTGCTGGGTCTCGGGCTGTTTGGCAGGACTTGCTCCAAGCTTGGAGAAGCAGCCCCATGGGGAAGCCGTGTGAGCCCCGGGCTGGGCACTTGGGTCTTCCCTTCAAGTCCCTGTTTTTCCAGTGCCTGGAATTGGGGCCGTGGCAAGACGTGCTATCCAGGCCTTAGTGTCTCTGTGAAGTAGGAAGACTGAATGGATGACTGATGTCATAGGTCATTTCTAGCTCTGACATTTTCTGGGTTTATTTAATGCACTTTAAACAGTGCCAGGTATTTATAATTAGTAACTACAATAGCAAACGTTGATTGACCATGGCCTTTTACCGAATCAAAAGGTCTGTGCTCTGGAACACGGTGCCTGCTGTATCCAGAGACTCAATTAAAGCTGTAAATTTCACACAGACGAGTGCACTGCCTAGCCGCCGGAGAAATGACAGGATTGCTCTTTCTGAATTTTAACCACTGTGGGGCAGGTACTTCTCTGCACACTTTTTATACATTATCTAACTTAATCCTCAGCCCTGATAAGTACATATCATAATCCCCACTTTACAGAGAAAGAAACTGAGGCCCAGAAAAGAAGTATGTGGCCAAAGGTCACACAGCTAGTGAAAAAATGGAGATAGGAAACCCCGGCCATCTATGTCCAGACTCTGACCATTTAACTCTGATATTCTATGGCCCCTTCGGCAAGAAATAAAAGGAAGGGCATTTCAAATCTGGGCCTGTCACCAAGTCAAGGTGTCAGGCGATACTGGGTCACAGCCAATGTGGGCAGTGATTCTAGCTGCTGCCACAAGGGTGCTGTAAAATTCATGAGAGAGGAGGATGAAATTACTAGCATCTACTCAGAGCACCAGGGAGCTTCAGTTGCAAAGGTGCCATCCTCACCTCATCCTCCTGCCCAGCCTCATGTGCAGACTGCTGGGAATGCTAAGTACAGACCTGAAAGCCCATCCTTCCTTCCACCGCATCCCCCACCACTGCTTCCTGCTGCTAGAACTGCAAATACCTCCCGAGGACAGGACGAGCAATCACAACATGATGGCAAGACGGCTTGAAGGCAAGCTCAGATCACTAGGGCCTTGAGGACCTCTTTGTTCCAGCCCAGGAGACCCCCCACTTTTTGCACTATCCCAGAGCCAGTTAGCAGGCAGGGGCAACTCCTACGCCAGGAAACTCTTCATTGGGACCAGGTGAAGGTGTCCAGCCAGCTTCGTGAAGGTGTTGCCACCTTGCCTAGCAGTGCACATTGGAAGGAAACAACACTTAAGTCCTTCTCTCCAGCCCATGACCGAGGACAATACACTGGGCCCACAGATTGCTCCAGGTTATCTGGAGAGAGCCTGGACCAAACAAAAATGAAGGGAAAGCAGCAGGCAGACACACAGACCCACTCTTTCCTCCCAGCATGGTGAAGGACGAACACAGTCCCAGGGCAGGGCTGCTATTAAAGAGCAGAGGGAGCCCAAGGCACAAACAGCACCTTCCCATCCACCACCATCAGAACCATGTTCAAAAATCTGGTTCCGATTTGCTGCTGCAGCATCCATTGCCTGAATCCAGCAGAAAGCACTACATTCTTGCTCTACTATTTCATCTCCCTCTGGTCCAGCCTGCTCTGGCCTCATGTCAGATTAATATTCCTATTCCGTGGAAGCCGGACGAAATTTCCTTTGGTGGGGTTGACCTCTGCAGTTGGCCCCAGCTGCCTGGAAGCTTACAAAGTCAGTGGCAGCCACCACCCCTTCCCCACCCCTGGGGTCCGGAAGTGTAAACATTCAGGGTGGCCCCTGACTCATATAGAAAGTTATTAGGAAGGAGTGAGGCTTTACAAGGTGTCAGAGCTTTCACCAAGCTTTTCGGTTGGGTGAGCTGATCTCAGAGATTTACAGAAAGAGAGCAACTGAATGGAAAATGTACTAATGATACAGGCTATGTCTAAGGTTTGTGCTTACTAACTAATGAGCAAGGCTGCGCAAAAGGCGGTGACTGGAAGAATAAAAGCAGATAGTAACTAATATTTAATGAGCAACTTACCATATGTTAGGCATTGTACTAAGGGCTTTAAACGCATTGTCTCATTTAATTCTCTCAACAAACTCAGCAAGTAGGCACTACTCTTTAGTCCCACTTTACAAAGGAAAAAAAAGTGAACCTGTGAAAGGTTTGGTAACATGCCCAGGATATCAGCAAGTGGCAGAGCCAAGACTTGAACCCAGGCAGAATAAATCCAGAGTTCAAGTCCTTCACCACTGAGCCACACTACCAGCATGGCCTGAGCTCTTTGGAATGTCCCTTAAAACCATGCAACCCTTAAACAGTGACAATGGGGATGATTTTGAGAACTATCCATGGCTAATTAAGACCTCCAAGCTAGTACAGCCCTGCCCCCATCTGGCTTACAGACCCTGATCACAAATCAACACAGACTCACTAAATGGGACATTAGTCCCTCAGTGCAGCAACCGGAAGTAGCTCCAGATCCTATCACTGTGATGCCAGGTGCCTGGAGTGGGACAACAGGACTGCAAGTGAAGTCCTGACCTGGGACTCGGAACCTTCTTTAAGAGAAGAGGCATTGGACAGACAACTTCCCTCAGGCCCTTCCCAGCCTACAAATCCAAGCACCCCTGACCCTCCCAAGCAAGTTTAAAAGCAGAGAGGGGAAGCAGAGCCTCACACAGATACTTGTATACTCATGCTCATAGCAGCATTATTCACACTCGTCAAAAAGTGGAAGCAATCTAAACGTCCATTGACAGATGAAAGGATACACAAAATGTGGTGTATACATACAATGGAATATTATTCAGCCTTTAAAAGACAGGGAATTCTGACACATGCTACAAAATGGATGCGTGTTAAAGATACTATGCTAAGTGAAATAAAAGGACACAAATGACAGTCACAAAAAGACAAACATTGCATGATTCTACTTATACGAGGTACCTATAGAAGTCAAATTCATAGAGACAGAAAGTAGAATGGTGGCTGCCAGAAACTGGAAGTAGAGAGGTGGAGGGAATGGGGAGTTAGTGTTTATTAATGGATAGAGTTTCAGCGGGGGAAGATGAAAAACGCTGGAGATGGATGGTGGTGACAGTTGCATTACAATGTAATTTATGCCACAGAACTGTACACTTAAAAATGGTTAGAATGGTAAATTTTATGTTATTTAAAGTTGTATGTACAATGTATGTACGAGGTCGGACAATGAAGTTCGCAAACTCATCCTAGAAAAAGTGCTACATACCTCATTGCTGAATATCACTATGGTCACCTTCAAAGCACTCCTCTTGGGAAACTATGCACCGACATCAGTGCCTAGTCCACCCTTCAAAGCAATTTGGGAACTCTTTTTCTGAATGGTCATCAGAGCTGTCATTGTATTACCCTTCATGTCCTGAATCTCATCAAAATGTCTTCCTTTCAAAATTTCCTTTATCTTCAGGTAAAGAAAGAAGTCATTGGGGCCAGATCAGGTGAGTAGGGAGGGTGTTCCAATACAGATTTGTGTACTGGTTAAAAACTCCCTCACAGACAGTGCCCTGTGAGCTGGGGCATTGTTGTGATGCAAGAGCCATGAGTTGTTGGTGAAAAGTTCAGGTAGTCTAACTTTTCATGCAGCCTTTTTAGCACTTCCAAATAGTAAACTTGGTTAACCGTTTGTCCAGTTGGTACAAATTCATAATGAATAATCTTTCTGATATCAAAAAAGATTAGCAAAATCATTACAACAAGTTCGCAAACTTAATTGTCATTCCTCATGTGTATATGTTATTCAAAATATGCATATTTAGCAATAAATAATTCATGTTATGTCTCTTGACTCTAATAACAATTAAGAAGTAGGCTTGAATCTTGAAAAAACAGCAGAAAAAAGTAAGACATTTAGCAATAAATAATTCATGTTATGTCTCTTGAATCTAATAACAATTAAGAAGTAGCCTTGAATCTTGAAAAAAGAGCAGAAAAAAATAAGAAATTAATAAATCCACGACGGAAAAGAGCTACATTCACAAGCCTCAAACCCCACTGAAATGTAATGATAGATTCCCTGAAATATGGGAAAGTGGAAGCTAAATCTTCCAATATTAAATTATTTAAGTAAGTAACCCTACCTGACATAGCAGCACCCTCAGTAAAAATGTATGATTCAAGGTAGATCACTCACAAAGGGGCCCTGAGACCAACCCTGAAAATCCATTGCTTCCACGATGGAGAGTATCCCTGGGGACAGCCCCATTGCTCTACAGGACACCAGTGTCCAGGGAAATGAGGGACAACTATCCCAGGAGGTTCAACTAACCATGTTGCTGAGTCACTATTGGTTTTCTCTACTCAGTCATTTTCTTAGTCATTCAACTAACGTCTTAAGTGCACCTTCTCTATGCCAAGTACAGTAAGAAGCCCTGGAAGTAAGGAAGGAGGAGAAAGAAGGGAGCAAATTTTTTTTTGAGCGCTTACAATATGTCAAGCACAGTGATAAGCTCCTTAAAATCACTGTCTTCTGTAAACTTCACGTAAGCTCTGTGGGGAAGACAGGACTCTGTTCACTTTTTAAAATGAAAGTGCAAAGTCTTAATGAGAGAGATAAAGCAAACTTTTGGCAGTTACATAGGGATTTTAATCCTGGTTTGTCTGGCCCCAAAGCACAACTTAACAGCTCTTCTACACTGCTTGCCCCTAGAGATGCAGAGATTAATTCCACATGATCCCAGTTTATACACAGCTGGGAACGGTAGGACAAATAAGTAATTGCACTGCAAGAAGAGACTTGCTAAAATATGGGCCAGTGTGCAAGTGTCCCAGAGCCTAGACAGGAGTCAGAACAGCTCCATAAGGATGGGACTCTTAAACTGTAAGAGTCTTACAAGGGTCTTTATCTTCTTCCCCAGAGTATAGCTTCCTTGGGAGCCAGGACCATGTCTCCTCTTCTCTACACAGTCCCCTATGCCACACTGAGAGAGCTAGAATTGGGTGTCCTGGCTGTTAGATGGACAATCAACCCAGGAATGACAAAGTGGGATTCCCAAGTAGAGGGAGAATGAAGCCTTTTAACTCAGTGTCTGACTGAGAAGTAAACCCTTTCCTTATTATGGCTTGTAGGGTTTCACTTAGCAAAGTGCCCCTCCAAGGCTCTTTACTGCCTCTTGGTGGCCTGGAGGACTCATGGCAGGTGTGCAAATAAATAATGCAGGCCCTGGGGGCTAAGAGTTAAGAAATGAAAGACAGTCAGAGGCAATGTTCTGTGGACAAGCAAAGCAGGGACACAGATGGAAAATACTCGTAGGACTCATCAGGTCTGTGCCTTCTCTTACTTGTGGCCCCTGGGGCTTAAAATTCCACTCTTTTTTTCTCTTTTTTTTCTTTTCTTTTCTTTTCTGCTGGGACCTGCATCTTGGGAAAACCAGATCTGCCCAGAGATGATCATTCTCACCAGTATTAAGTCCTTGGCAGCAGAAAAGTTCCCCCAGGGGTCTGGGAAAGGTGGCACGACTTCTTGTGACTGCAGAACTCATTCTTCTAGTATGACAGCTGCTCTGAGAGATGCTGACAGCTTCAATGCCAGTCCTTAGGCCAAAGCAGAATGTGCTTCAGTTGGTCACATTGGAACAGCCTTAAGCAATGGAATGAGATCCTATCTTAAAGTGCTTTGGGGCCCATCAGAAGAGGGCCTTCCACTCACAGCCCAAGGAAGAGGTGCACATTCAGAATAGATCAACAGACTGCAGTCTTTATAAATACCCTAATCTGAAGTTAATTATGCTATGGCAGCTCTGTCTTCTAGGATATTCCTAAAGGCACATATCAAAGTTTGCAATAGAAAGAAATCAACCCAGTAAACACTTACCAAGCCCTGCGTAGGTACCAGGGAGTGGAACTGAAAAAAACAAAACAGAGTAACCATCCAAGAGGTAGAGATGAACATGCATTTTAATTAGGTGCAATTCAAGAGGCCCAAAATAAAGGTAAGTAGAGGAAAACAGGGGCATCACAGAGGACGCAGAAGGAAGAGAATTCACAAAGGTGCAATGTCTGAATTGGCACATCATTGATTCACAGTCAATGCTGGATAAATATCTTGCATGGCCTTTCACACAAACCTGAGCTCATGTCCCTTTCCTCCAGTGACTGTCATTCTACTGCACAATGGAATGTCCAGCTACGCACTCACAGGCTGCATCGCCTGCTGTATCCTTCCTCCAGCAGTGACACAGAAAACAGTTTGCCTTTACCATGTTTTATAAGCTGCAGCTTGCACAAGACGTGGACTCCCTAACTCACTTCATTGGAAGGGTTGCCTTCTTATTTGCATTCAGACCTCATCGCAGTCTACTCTTTCCATCTTTTGTCTATTTACAATCCTGATGTGCTATGTGAGTACATTTCCTTTCAAATGCCTTCTCTTCCTTTGCTACCTCAGCATTGCTTACCATTATCTGAATTTCTTTTTTCTAAAATTCTGATTCCTGTGATATACACTCAGACCCCAGCTACCTTTTCTTTGATAAAAAAAAAAAAAAAAACTCAATGAAAAGTGTGGTACATAGGCCTAAGCGTGCCCCATGTTCTCTGCTTCCGTTATTGCCAAGATGGCATGAACAACTGGGGTTCCTCTTTTGCCAACCAGCTTTTCCTTGTTGTTCAGAATTGAGATCACAATTTAGTTCCTCTTATTGTCTCTTCTTTATTCAAAAACAAAGTCTATAAACAAAGAAATTTAAGAATTACTAAATGTTCCATGATTTCTGCTTTTTAAAATTATACCTAAAGCAGATATTTCATAATGGAAATCCCCATCACAACATTTTCACAAGTTTTGAGTTCTATATCAATAAAGCATCAACCATAGTTCCTTTTGGCCAAGGAATCTATAGTATATCCCATGATTTTTTACTTCTTTTAATCTCGTCACCTGCTCAATGAAAGGATTTCCATTGTCCTTTCACCTGTGCCTTATTAAATAGTAAACCATCAGGCACTTAATGTTATTAAAATGCAGGAACTTGACTTATATTCTACTCTGGAGGAAGATTTTTCCTATCTTTACATAAGGACAGGCTACATTAGTGGTTTTCAAAATGTGGTTCTGGGACCAGCAGCATCAGCATCATCTGGGAACTTGCTAGATGCACAAATCCTCAGGCCCTACCTGAGGCTGAGTCAGGAATTCAGGCAGGGTACAGAAAGCTACATCTCAAACAAGCCCTTCAGGAATTCTAGTTCCAGGAAAGATTAAAAAAAAAACACACACTCCCATGTCTTTTCTTCTGAATACAGCTATAAAACCTAAACAGAATGTGTGGAACAGCTATTTGAGAATTTTGAAAAGCAACAGTAGAAGGCAGATTGGGGGGAAAGAATGGAATTTGAACTAACACCAAATGTGTTTTTTCACTCTCCCCATCCCCCCGCTTAGACCCAAGGCAGTCCAAAACCAAGAAGTGAGCTTCATCAGCACGGACAGAGGGAGTGCCAAGAGAAGCCCTCTAGAGAACTGGAGAACACCAGGAATGAAGAAAGAGACACAAAAATGGTAAATATTTGAGTAAATAAGATATAACATCCTTCTCTTCTTGAATTCTTTAAAATAGGTTTAACAGTTGAAAGTAAAAATTATAACATTTTCTGGTGAATCTTTCAATTTATGTAACTGTGATACATAAGAAAACTATGAGACAAAGAAGGGTAAAGGGACTTATAAGATGGTAAGGTTTCTACAGTCCCCTTCAGGTGGTAAAATGTTGATTCTAAGTAGACTGTGGAAAAATTAGTCTCTCTATTGTAATCCCTAGAGCAACAACTAAGAAAACTATACAAAGAGAACTATTCATAAATAAGCTCCCCAGGTGATTCTGGTCGTGCTCAAGCTTGAGAACCAGTGGACTACAGAAAAGAACTTTACATTTAATTGAAATTCTGAGTAGTAATCACTTCTGAGACTGAAACTCCAGCTTTCAGAGTTACAGTGGATAATTTGGGGCCTAGAAAGAATCCAAAGTGGTTATGATACGGATCAGGGGGAATCAGAGGGCCGAAGCCATGAGCAAGAAAATAGACCTGTTCCTCAGTCCCACGGTAGAATGAAAGGGCAGCTCTTTCCTCCTCTGCAATAATAATCAAGGCTGGAGAGTGGACATCAGCACCTCTATGTTTCTGAGGATCACCAATGTCCTTTGTGAGGGGAGTTTGATGGACAAAATTGAGGGGTTTGCTGTCTAGGTCTGAACACCGATTGTAGCAGGCGGTATTACTTGGTACTTCTGTGCCTTCCTTTTCCTCTCCTTATAAGCCCCACCTTTCTAGGTGATCAGAATGAAGATGAAAACAGTAACACTAAAGATGAGGGGTGCTTAATAGAACCCTAAGTGGGCTGACAAATAATATGTGGTGGGGATATTACCTATCTCTAAAGAGAACAAAGAAATTTACAGTTATAATTCAGGTAATTCTCTCAACTTCCTTGTGAATGAGAGAAATAATTTCCCCCAATTAATGATTTTTGGCAACTAAATCTCAAAGAAATTAAATCCCTCTTCTGAAACCTTAACTGGCTGGGATCTGGGTGCATAGAGAAGAGATAGAGTAGAAGAAAATTCTGGATTGAGAAAATAATTCAGGAAGAGATCCACTGATGAAAAAAAAATGCGATTGAAATAATCCATGATTTTAAGCTCTAAAGAAAATTCTAACTGGAGATATAAATTTGGAAGCTCTCTTACCATAAAGATGGCAATAGAAATGTTGGGAATAAGTCATCTTGAGAACAACTGTAAAATGAGAAAAGAAGACAGTCTTGGAATGAGATCTGAAGAAGCTCAACATTTAAAAATCAGACAGAATGAAATAACCCAGCCAAGAATACTTAGAGGAAGTGGCCAGGGAAGGAGGAAGGAAATCAGGAAAGTCTAGCATCAGGGAAGATAGTGCTTCAAACAGGAAGGAAGGGTCAAGTGTGCTGAGTGTGGCTAAAAGGTTATGGAAGCTGAGAACTAAACAATTTCTGTTAAGTTTAGCAGCAACTGGAGGACCTGGTCATCTACACAAGAGCCTTTGGGGCAGAGAAGTGGGAACACGAGGCAGATTGAAGTAGCTTGACTAAGAGGTAAAGGAATGGAAATCGTATATAAAAATACTCTAAAAGCTTATGAGGTACTTATTGTCAAGTGCAGGTAAGACAATGAGGTATTGGGAGCACCCTTCCAGCTGCTAGATGGGATGCTGCCTGACTCATGAATTTCTTAATAAAGCCAATTAGATATTCAAAAAAGATAATGAGGTATTAGCATAAGGATATTCAAACAGATGAATGGAATAAATTAGAGTCCAGCAAGCAGACACACACTTGATTTATGACACAGGTAACATTGCAGAGCAGGGGAGAAGGATGGTTCTTTCAGTAAATGATGTGAGGTCAACTGGTAGCCATGTGGGGGAAGAAAATTAATCTTTACTCACACCTCAAGCCACAAACACAAAAATCGATTTCATGTGGATTGTAGATCTGAATGTGAAGAGTTAATCAATAACGGCTCTGGAAGACAACATTAAACAGACATTCATGACTTGGATAGGCGACAATTTCTTAAATAGAACACAAAAAGTACTATTCATAAAGAAAAAAGTCAACAAATTGCAGTAAAATAAAAGTAAGAACCTCTATCCACCAAAAGATACAATTAGAGAGTGAAAAGGAAAAACCACCAAGTGGAAAGAAGATACTTGTAAAACAGATACTTGTACCAAAACAGGACTTGTACCAAAAATATGTGAAGAACTCCATCAAATCAGCGAGGAAAAGGCAGACAACCCATATTTTTAAATGGTCAAAAGGCTTGAAAAAGAACTTTTTCACAAAAGAGGATACAAAAAAAAAACATATGAAAAGGTTTTCATCTCATTAGCTATCAGAGCATGCAAATTAAAACCACACTGAGATACCACCACATATGTACCAGAATGGCTAAAATTAAAATGACTAACAATACCAAGTGTTGACAAATATGTGGAGAAACTAGAACTCTCACACATGGCTGATGAGAAGTATAAATTGGTACAAACACTCTAGAGACAGTTCAGTTGTGTCTACTAAAGCTAAACATATACAGACCATATGGCCCAGCAATTCCACTCCTAAGTTATACCCATCAGAAATGCATTCACCAAAAGATGTATAAAAGAATAGTCATAGCAACACTATTCATAATCGCCTAAAACAGGAAACAACCCTAACATCCATCAACAGTAGAATGGATAAGTAAATTGTAGTGCATTCAAACAATGAAATAAATACCATTATAGTAATGAAACTACACACAGCAGTATAAATGAATCTCACACACTTAAGTTTAAGCAAAAATAGCCAGACACAGAAAATATACCATCTGATTCCATTTATATAAAGTTCTAACACAGGCAAAACCTCATGTGTGATGCTAGACGTCAGGATAGTCATGACCTTTGGGTGGGGGCCCCTGACGGAGCGGAAGCCCGCGAGGCGCTTCTGGAGGGCTGGAAATGTTGTATTTCATCTGGGCAGTGGTTACACAAATGTGTCCACTTAGTGACAATTCATCAAGCTGTACACTTATAATTTCTGTGCTTTTATAACATGTTACACTTCAATGAAAAGTTTGTTGTTGTTGTTTTTAAGCCTGGCTATGAAGGGGAGGAGTGAGTAGGTGACAAAGGGTAACAGATTAAAAGAGGGGTTTCTAAAGGCAGAAAAAAAGAGGAGCATGTGAAACCAAGTTGCAGCCCAAGAAATTGGCTGTTTCTCACTGCTGGGGAAGCGACTCCCCTGCTGTCTGCCTGAGCCGGACACTGCGGTTCTTCCCAACACGTGGCCACGCCTAGTAGGTGCTTAGTAGACTCACTGATGAGAGCCATCCCTCTTGACAGTGCTTCCAGCTTAGAGGGCCAACAAGTAAGTCTTTAACAGTCAGCTCTGATCACATCTCAGAGGATTACAGACTTCATATTATTAAGAATTCTAACAACTCAGACAAATTGCATGATTGTCATCTTCAAGGGAGGAAACAGATGCACTTAGTGAGTTAGCAGCTAACCCCCCACACCAAAAAAAAAAAAAAAAAAAAAAAAAATCCCATGGCCCTGCAGAGTCCAAGGATTCTGAAACCCTCAGTCAGGTAAGTCCATAGAACCCAGGGGAATGAGACACAATGCACTGTCATGGAAAGGGCCTGGCTCTGAAAGGGAGTCCTACCTCCATCTCTGAAAGACTCCGTTTCTACAAAATGGGACTAATAGTTTCACAGTAACTGCTACTTCACAATAATTTTTTAAAGAGAATATAACAGTCTGGCATGTACGTAGGTGATTACAAATGTTTGTTCTCTTTCTCCTCCTCCCTTCCCTAGGGAAGTAGAAGGTTCTTAGAAGAGAGAAACAGCTCTGTCTTACAAAGAGCTCCACAAACCAGAGATGCTGAAATCTCTAGGATTCCAGACGTGTGTTCTTAAGACCATGCAGTCTCCTGGAGCAGTATCGCCAGTCTGCAGGACGGCTAAGCTCTCTTCCTTTGTGCAGTGGTTTGTTCAGATCGTTCACGTAATCCACACGGGTTTCTGTGTTTCTACAAGGTTTGGGCGTGTGCTCTTTTCCTGGATCAGATGTTTGGGGGTGGGGGGTGGACACAGCAGCACAAATGTATGTGTTTGTGTTTCAAGCTGCAGCTGTTTATTTCCCCAGATGAATTTTAAAATCATTCTAAATTCATCAGCATCTTCTGAGGAAGCCTTCTAACTAGCAACATGTTCAAGACTCAGAAGCTGGGGTGGGGTAGGGAGGAAGAGACCCGGGACGGGGGCGGGATGCATGAATTCCATTTTTAACCAGTTCCCTCTGCCACTCAAGTTCTGACAATCTCTCAGGAGCAGTATCCAACTCATCCGCATTCACACCCTTGGTGAACCAAGAGCCTGGGAGGCTGAAGAGGTATCACTGTGCCTAACTTCCCCTTTAGCTCTGGTTCAAGGTGAAGAGTGAGGGAAAGTGCAGGCAAGCAGAAGACAGGGTTGTTTGGATAGGCGTCAGCTTCTGAGCCCCTCCTAGTCACCAGAGACTCAACTTCCTATGCCTAATACTTAGGACCCATCTACAGGGCAGAGGATGACTTAAAATGCATTTGTGAACTTGAGAAAGTTACCAAACTTCATGGCCCTCCATCTGCAAAATGAGACGAGCATTAAAGACTCTCAAAGGTGCCTTCCAACTCTGGATTTCTGAGTCATCACGGTTTACAATAAAATAAACTTGAAAAACGGAAATAAAATAAATTTTTCCTTTAAAAAAAAAAAAAAAACTAGGGGCACATTCACTCTCCCTCTGCATTTAATTTGTGGCCCCTTGCCCTCCTGCCCCAGCCTCCCCTCCCTGGACAGGAAATGGCCCCCCAAGCCCCTCATCTGGCGCCCTAGGTCAGTTCATCTGCTGAGTATTTAATTAGAACTGGTGACGGCTGCTTGGAAAGAGCCAAGGCCAAGAGGGCAGGCAGGCGTCTCCTTGTTCTCGGCTCAGGAGACTAAGAAAAAGCCGGACAGCTGGGACAGGTCTCACTCTAGGTCATCCCCCTGCTGGCAGCACTTGATGGGTTTCAGTGTTCATCAGTTCAGATGTTCTCCCGGGGAGGGCCTGGACTTCAGATTGGGTGGGGCCCCTCTCAGTAGGGGAACTGGCTCTCCCCATCCCATTCTCTTCATGGTTTGCTTTCTGAAGAAGGCCAGAAATCCACGTTTCCATGCCGAGCAAGGCTGTCGCAGGGGCTGCAAAGGGGACCTGGACATGTTAGCAAACCCAGGCAGGAAGTAACAAGGAGCAGATTCAACCTGGAAAAATGCGGTCGTTGCATCTGGGGATAAATAATCAGAAACACAAATACTCAGGTGGGAGGGAGATGCCTGGAACAGGAAGCAGCCAGAGAGCATTTGGAGAGGAGCATGCAATGTGATCTAGTGACAAAGAAATTGCTGGGGGATTCACAAGCTGGATGCATGGAGCTGATACCCCAATAAGAACAAAGAAGGAACAGGGGCGGGGCCAAGCAGCTGTTCTCTGCCTCCCTAGAGTCCAGGACCCTGTGGACCAAGAGGTTGAGATGGCAGCAAGAGACGTTCAACTCAGACTCTCGTCACTCTGAAGCAAAGGGAGATATTATCTGAGATAATGGAGAAGTCCCTGGGAAGATGATTGAAGGAATGGGACACAGGAAGCCTGCTCCAGAGGCAGCAGCCTGGAGAAGACGCCCCTCAGACATCTCACGCAGCCCACCATGGAAAGTGGTCCTGCAGAGAACAGCGAGCTCACCTACTTCTAGATGCCACAGGAGACAAGACATGGAGAACCCAACCAGCCGAAAACACTGAAATGCGAGATCTGGGAAAAGTCACACGATCTCTCCCCAATCTGAAACAAAGCCTGGAAAAGAGTTCCGATTAGCAGACGACCAGACTCCCTCCTCAGCCCACGAGGAAGATATTTTTCCAATCCTCCTATTGGCTCTATTGCCTAGAACATTGGAGCCTCAAAATGAGGCTCCCAAGTCTAATTCCCATGTACATTAGACCCAGCGGGGCCAATCAAATGCATGCCATGTGACCTGTTCCTTCCCCAACATATGGTTGCTGTGGAGGGACTGAGGTCAGAGCCCAAGAACTTCCCTCCTGAGTTTTGGGATACTGCACGAACAAGCAACAGAGGCAGTTTGTATTCTTGCTTCCTCTAGGAGGTTCACCAGCTAGATGGTGCTTAGAGCTGTGTATGTGGAGATACCCTCTGCGACTAAAGCGTAGTCAGACAGGTACAGGTGTGCTTCTCTTCAAACAAACTTGAGATTTGAAAGTCCAGGTTGGAAAGCAGATAAATTAGGTTGATTATTTATTTTACAAAAGGACTCACTGGGGCAGCTGGATGGCTCAGCTGGTTAGAGCGTGAGCTCTGAACAACAGGGTTGCCGGTTCGATTCCCACATTGGCCAGTGAGTTGCACCCTCCACAACTAGATTGAAGACAACGGCTGCCATTGAGCTTCTGGAGGGGCGGCCAGATGGCTCAGATGGTTAGAGAGCGAGCTCTCAACAACAAGGTTACCGGTTCAATTCCCACGTGGGACGGTGGGCTGTGCCCCCTGCAACTACACTGAAAACGGCGGCTGGACTTGGAGCTGAGCTGCGCCCTCCACAACAGGATTGAAGGACAATGATTTGGAGCTGATGGACCTGGAAAAACACACTGTCCCCAATATTTCCCAATAAAACTTAAAAAAAAAAAAAAAGAGGACTCGCTGTAAGAAGCTACATTAATACACTTAAAATTTGATGAAAATTTTAAAAACATCTGTTCAATGTAGCAGGCTAGACTTAGCTCAAACACGTTCACCAGCCCAGTGATTCCAAATGAGTCTTCCCAGGAACCATTTGGTCTTCTGGTGAGGTATTTGATATGGGGTCTTAGCTCTTGGGTGAGCTTCCCGGACACTCCAGGAAAAAGAAAAGAAAAAAGCAGCTTTCTTTGAAACGGGGCTCTCCAGAGCATCTGGAGAGCAGGCAGGTGTTGGAGTCTCCTGCTGGTCCATGAAGCCAGGCCAGCAGAGGAATGGAGATAATTAGGGTGGGAAAGTACCTCTGATTTATAGGTACTCCTAGAGACCAGAAAAAGACAAATGTTGTTTTAGGGATCTTTGGACCTGAGATTAAGGAACTAAAATAGGAATGAAAACAGCTTCTGACATATGCCAGGCACTGCTCTCAATAACAAATGCTATCTCATTTAATCATTTGCTTCCTTGACAAATGTTAGGTATGCATGATGTACCAGTCTTCTTTCAAACAACTCAAACAGAGAAGACTGCAGCGATGGGAGACAGCATATGCTTTGCCCAAGGTGAACAGCGCATAGTGGCTGGGTTGGCATTCAGATTCACTCTCCTTCAGGACACCTCCCATCCCTGCCGCTCTTGGCTCCAGGCATTATGGCAAGACAGTTAGGATGTGTACCGACTATATATGCAGACAAGGTCTGTACAGGCAATTTACAATTACCCAAACCAGCGGAGGTGAGTGTTAGCACAGATCAACCACAGCCCTTTGTCCTAGAGGGAATCACACGCTGTGTTTGCGGGAAGAAGATCCCAGAATGTCTGTCTGATTCAGCTTGGCTTAGGCTAAGATTAATGACTGAATTAGGTTCCATTTCCTGAGCATCCTAACAGCAGGAGGGAATGACCCAGAATGCAAGAGGCTGTCCGCAGATTAACCACTCACCGTCCATAAGTAGCCCATACATGGGATAAACCTGCATATTTATGGTGGTCATCCTGCACGACCCCGAGAAATGGTCTGTCTTCTGTTTCCCTCATTAAACACTGACCTCTCCAAATGTACTGACCATTTCACCGTCCTCCTCCTCCATCCCAAACCAGCATAAGCCTCTACACATAAGGGACACTCCATCTCTAATGTTGTCTGGCTGTTACAGCATCAGGCTCCAACGTAAGCAGCTTATGACAGCGAGGGTAAGGGAAGGAGGGAGACCTGTCTGGGGCCATGGAGAAAAAGAAAGAGCCAACATGGTGTGATTTCCAGAGCCCTGTTCCACCTGCTGGGGCTCCGTACACCCCCATTCGCCTACAGCTTTGATCCCTACTGAAAGTGCAACGGCTGCAAAGCAGAACTGTACTGGTCTGAGTGAAAGACCTCAGAGTGGATATGAAGGAGGTTGCATGATGGGAAAAGCAGGCAGAGAGAGGCTACAGAAGAGAGCGGCTGAGCTCGCCAAGACCAGCGCCTCTTGGGCCTAACATCATCCCTCCTGTTGCACACAGCCAGGGTCATCCCAGCCCTCCCCATTCCATAGGCTCACTATCCTCCCTGCCAGGGCCCCACGGTGGCTCTGCATACCACCCTGCACCCCATGCTCTCTCCAATTCTTGCAGTGTCATCCCCCAGCCTTATCCTCCTGGGATCCCCTGCCACTTATCACCTCTGCCTGCTGGCTCCAGATCCATCCAGCTGTCTCAGGGGTAGTCCTGAGCAGACTGATTCCTGCCACAAACACAGCTCCTCAGTAATTCAAAGGTACCTGCAGGGATCCAGCTGTTCTCTAACCCCTGGCTTCCCACCTAGGCAGATAGGAGGGAAGACAGGTGGGCAGAAGAAGGGACGAAGACGTACACAGAGAAAACTGTCAAGTTCAGAGGTTCCCTTCTCCTCTCCTGAACCTGCGTTAGCTGCTGACAACCCCAGTGGTAAGAGTAAGGACGCTCCCTTCCCCACACCAAGCTCGGAGGGCAGAAGTCTTAGCTCTGGAGAAGTGGAACACTAGTGACTGGGAGCTCAAGCTCAGGTTCTGAATTCCTTACTGTCACCAGTTGTTTGACCTTGACCAAGTTACATAACCTCAGTTTTCTGATCTGAGAAATAGGGGCTGTAACAAAGACTTTATGGGGTTGTTATAAGGATTAAATGAGTTACTCTATGTACCTAGCACAGTAGAAGTGATTGTTGTCATTACTAACAACTTCAAAAGCAATAGTAATAGCCTCAGGAAGGGGTGGTCTAGATTCCTGAGTCCCTACCCCCCACACTCCGTGGCACGAGGGAGAGAACAGGTATTCCTGGCAACACTGAAAAGGAGATTTCAGGTGACTGCATGAAAGTAGGGTCCTAGCACCAGACAGACCTGGACATAGCCATGATCATGGGACAGATCCTCACACACCATCCACAGGAAATAGTTTCTGCATCTTTTTCTGAAGGATTTCGTAATCACATCATAGCAACTAGCCTGGCATCAACACAAACATCGCCAAGTTCATAGCACTAATCATCCTGGGCTGTGGGATTTTCCCAACGGTACAGAACTAGAGGATGCTAAAGGAAAGAAGAGGGGGAGAGAAGTAGAGAGAAAGAAAAGATGGAAGAATAGAAAGAAAGAAAGAAAAGAAAAAAAAACAAAACACTGCTAACAACACCCAATGCTCAATCTCTTCCCCCAGAAGGTCACCAAAATCCCCTCAACATTGGACCAGAGGGCAGCCTGTAAAGGCTCAGGTTCACCACACTTTCTCTCTCTCTCTCTCTCTCTCTCTCTCTCTCTCTCTCTCTCTCTCTCTCTCTCCCACACACACACACACACACACACACACACACACACACTCCAACTCCCCCCTCCCATTCCCTCCCTTACTGTTTGCTCTGCTCAGCCCTTTCCTCCGGTGGGGGACTGAGAGGGCTGCAGATTGCTGTGGTATTTTCTTCCCTGGCTGGGGAAGGAGATGGGAGAAGCAATGGCAAAGCTACTGCCCATTGCAAAGTAGGAATGGGAGAGGGTTCCAGTGGAGAGAAGGGAGAGGCACGAGGGGAACTTCAGAGCAGGGTTTCCAGGCTGCTGCAAGAGAGTCGGGGACTAGAAGCAGGGGACAGGGTTCCATCTTCTTTGGAAAGCCTTTCCTGCTAATCCCAACTCTTGGGAATCTCTCCCTCCCCTGAACAACTGTACAGTATATTGCCCTTGCTGAACAGTATGCTTGGAATCAATTCAACAAACACTGTTGAGTATTTACTATGTGTTAGACACTGTATAAAAAAAATAAAGAGCAAAACACAATCCCTGTTCTCAAAGTCTTCAGTCAATCCAGGACAAGTGAAGCTCCAGAGGGCGAACTGTTTTGGTAATGCTGCCCAACTACGGAATGAGGGGCATTAGATTATGGACAGGTAGAACAGCACATCAAGTAACATTTTTAAATAATGAAGAAGTTAGTCTCTTCAATTATCCTGCAAAGATAAAATGCAGTTTAATGCCAATATGTTTTTAACCTCTCTGATACTAGCTAAGCTTCCTTTTTTTTGTTGGTTTGTTTTTTTATTTTATTGTTTAATTGAGGTATCATTGACATATATTAGTTTCAGTTGTACAACATAATAAGCTTCTCAACAAAGAGCAAGCAGGCCCCTCAGCCTTGGACCTTCTGCAGCCAACTGTATCCAGACAGAAAGTAATGATGTTATTTTGTTTCAGGTGTGGTTTATTTTTGTAGTTATTATCTATTTGTTGGCCAGTGATATTGGTTCTCCATTTATGATAATATAATATCTCCTTTTAAAATAAATGTAAGATTAAAAAGTGAGCCAATTTAGCCAAAATATTAAGCAACTCACCATATGAGCGTAAATGCCTACGCCTAAAACCATGAGACTGGTATGCAGTGGTATTCAAGTAACTGAAACCTTTACCAGGGGAACCCAGAAAAGAAGAAATCAGCATACGTGACTTCCTGAGTGTATCTCTCATTTCCCAACTAGACAGTAAACCACTGTGCTTCTTTCTTTGGGGATGCCTAATCCACAAGTAGATACATTCTTTCATTCAGAAAATGGGAAAGAAATTCAACTCAGCTCATAAGGAGGAGGAAAAATCGGAAAATTAAAGCAAAATGCAGACAGGTGGGAGAGCCAACTTGGATCCACTGGCAAAAAGGAAAACCCAAGGTAAGAAGGAATCCCACACCATTCCTGCGGAAATAATGACACTTCATTTTATGACATTATAAGATCTATAAAGTATTTTCACCTGTGGAAGGTGTTGCCTACAGATAACAGATAGGAAAATAGACCCAGCGTGGCTGAGACTCACACAAAGGTGCACATCTGTGAATCCCACGTGTTACCCTCCACACACAAAGTTCCCACTGTGTCCTGTTGCTGGGGAAGTCCAGGTGACAGGCAGGATGTGACTCCCACTGACAGTCAGTCACTGGTGTTCTAAACAGTCTGCTAGCAGAGCCGGGACCCCCAAGCCCCGCTTGCGGCTGTGGCCCGCGTTGGTCTGAAGGCGTCCTCTTCGATTCCACGAGCACAGTGAGGACAGTACACCGCAATACACAGGCTGTGAGTACGGGTGGGGAGTGTGCCAGCAGCCAGCAGCAAACACACACAGACGCTGAGGGCCCCGTGGCTCCAGCTCCACGCCTCCAGGGCCTCCTGTGTCTGCACTTCACAAAGAAGACACAACAGAACAGCACGCCCATCAAACTCCACTCCCTCTGACTTCCTGTTCCTGAAAAGGTGCTAAAACCCCACAGGCCTTCTCTGAGGCGTGGGAAGACTATTCTCCAAAGGCCTGTGGAGGAGCTGAGTGTAAGTTCCCTGGGCTGGAAGAGCTCCGAGACAAGGAAAAAACATAGTTTTGGCTAAAACATCCACAGCCAGACCTACCCCACCCCTCGACACCTGGCAACAAAAGATCCCCACACGGAAACTCAACAAGACAGCTATGAGAATATCAGCAGTCACCTAGTCCAGACCCACACCCAACCCCTTGGAACGCTGAACTGGACACACGGTCCAGCTGCGGACCACGGTGGGCTGGTATGCAGCAGATGAGATTCCCAAACCAGCAATGCTCAAGGGAGACGTCAGAATGGACCCAGGGTTCCCTAGGAGCCATCAGGCCATAAGTGGCAATTTCCTGCATCTCTCTGGGGAGATTCACGACACTATGGCCATAGCTGAGCTCCTGAGCAAGTCAAGAGGGATGGCGGGACAGGAAGGAGGGGTCTCCACGGAGCACGGTCCACTTCAGAAGACAGCGACACAGCTAACTACCCTGCTAGTTCCTCTTCCTTTTGCTTCCACTGTCCTGCTCCTGACACTCATGGTACACAAAACAGGAAAGGCGGGAAACAGCACTGCTTTTGTCTGGATGTAAACAGAAGCATTATGACACCTGGAGAAAGGCCATCGCTCCACTCACTCACCATTCCACTCACCCTTTGCTCATCCGGAACAAAGGTCAGCCTTCTTAGCAGAATGCATCATGAATGTTCATGAATGTCCAAGCAGGCAGGGACCTTGGAGACCCACAGGAGCTGGTAGAACACCCCCAGTTCACAGTGCCCACTCACATCGGCTGGGATCCTGAGTATTTGGTGGCAGGGAGATGGAAGTCGGTTTAGACAAGAGCCTCAAGTGTCCTCCGAGTCACCCAGACCATCAGTCACTCTCCCAGAATTCTTTTCCAACCCCTGTTACTACACGTTAGACCTCACTGGGTGACTCTTAGAGGTCAGGTCTGCTTTGCTAATAGACTACAAGGTCCTTGAAGGCAGGGACCACGTCTTACTCACCTCTGTGTTATCAGCTCCCGGCCCAGGATGTGGCACGTGGAGATAGATGCTCAGTAAATGTCTGCTAAACAAGAGGCAGGAGAGAGGGGGCCAGAAGCAGAGCCTAGAAGGTCTCCCCTGATAGATGCTTCCCTTCTGAGTGTCTTTACAGTTGAAGTGACTGCCCAAGTAGTCTCTGACTGACAAGGACCATGGACTTATCAAATGATAAAAGGAGAAGGGCCTTCTTTCTCCATGTTCGTCTCAGAGCCCGAAATATCTAGCACTGCCCTGACGAGGAATGATTAACAGGATTGAGGGTAACTGGTCCCTGGCCTGACCCTCACCAAATCCAGAAACTGATGTGAAGGACAGCAGGAAACATGAGTGATACTCAAAATATTTAACAACCACCATTGCATAGTGTGAAGTCAGAACAGGCACCAGCCATGGACCCCCTGACAGTTTTACCAGGAGCAACGGTCAGACATCAGCCTTCACAGGAAGATAATAACTGAGCTACAAGGAAGATGGACGTAGCAGAAGGAAGTTAGCCCATCTGACTTATTTGTTTGCAAAGATTCCCTATGATCAATATTTCATTCGTTTAATGCATTAGATAGCAGCATGAGCTTGTACAAGTCACATCCTCTCGACTTCAGTTCCTGCTCTCTGACGAAACTGAAAGACACTGCAAGCCCTTCCAGTATGAATATCCTATGATCTTTGTACCTCCCAGACTGCACCTGGTAACAGAAACCCAGCAAAACACAGAGCCAGCCAAGGTAGTGCCCAGGCCAGAAGCACTTAGGTCAATCATTAATTCCTGCCCACTGCTACTGTAGGATGGGAGTCATAAATAACCCAAGTCCAGAAACTCCTTCCAGCCCCTTTTGAAGGATCCTGGAGACCACTAGAAGCCCTTATCGATAGATGAAGGACACCAGACATGAAGGCCTTGAGAAAGAGCCACACCCAGCTCCCTTCCCTCTCTAGTTAACCCCTTGACCTGCTTTACATTCCACCCACTGCCCAGTCTTTTCAGAACCTGGGCAGTTCTTACTTCCAAGGCTGGGTGACTGTGTAGGCCAAACGCCACCCCTTATTAAGAGACTAGGGGGAGCAGGAGTTAGGAGATCTAGTTTCCAGGCACAGCCCTGCTCTTCACCAGCGTGACAAGGCACTTTGTGTTTCCTATGACATGGGGACAATAGCTGCTTAACACTTCAGTGGGGCTGCCATGCATAACAGATAAGAATATTGAATGCTAATGTTTGACTATAAACTCTTTGAAAAGGAAGTATAGTATATTTACCTGAGTTTAGGGGTTTGACTTCCCCTCCTTGCCTCTGTCTGTATCCCCATCCCCAGGCTGCCTCCCTTCAGAGATCAGATCCAACCAGCCCTGCTGTGGCTCTGTTCTGCTCAACTGTGCAGTCCCAGGGGCAGGGGCTGCTGGGTTGTCTTTGTTGTGTTCCCTGAAGATCTCTTGGGGGTAGGAAAGAGAGGCAGGTGTGAAGCCCAAGGCTCCAGCATGCTGCGTCAGGGTGGGGCAAGTGGGATAGGAACACATCCAAAGCCAGGGGGAAATCACAGTCATTAGCGTAAGTCAACAGCTGTGTGACTGCTACCCACACTCATGCAGGCGTAGCAGCCATCACCAAGAAACAGTACGGAACTGGGGCATCATTCAATTCCACATTCACAGTTTCCTTGCATTTGCTGTAGCCTTTCCTAAGAACACAGGTGCCTACCCCATTCCTGAGACTCCTGTTTCCTGAGAAGGAAATAGACTAATTTTATAATGGAGTCAGCAGGGACATGGGGACCCTTACCCCATAGAAATACTCATACACTGCTCCCCTCACTGCAGCACCAAACAACCTGCCCTCAATGCCTGAGGCAGAGCAATGGACAGGAAGACCAGCCAGGACAATGTCACCATAGAAAACCAAACAGCACGGTTTTCCTAAGAATCAGGAAATTTCCGAAGTCCTAGTTTTCCCAGCAGAACAAGATTTGAGAATTTTGAGAATACAAGCTCCATATGGCCAAGAGAGAAGACAGCAGCAGTGGCGCCCCAGGTGGCCCTCATGTGCCTGAATCAGCAGTGAGGACACAGGTGCCTCTGTCATCCACAGACATCTCCAGTGATGTCTTTAAGTGAAATTCTAATAAAATAGCCAAACCTAAGAAAACATAGGCAAACTGTGGGTTAGTCGCCTAATAAATACTGAATAGTCTTTAAAATATAAATAGGGACTCTGTCAATACATGGAGATAGGCACACAAATGAAAAAGTGAAACATCGAATAGAAAATACGCACCAATTATCATCCTGTCTAAAGCACACCCAGATATCAACTAGGGTCAGAAACGAATCCTGCAATATTCAGTCAGAGTTCAGTGGATACAAAGTTCCTTTGATCTGTAAGGCTAAGTGAATATTTTTTAAAGCGTCCCTGATTAGAACCCATTTCTCTCCATTTATCTTAAAATCCCAGTGAAACCAGAGCCTAAAAGACAGCCCAGCCCAGAGCGGTGGGGACAGCTGAGTAGGTGGGGCCCCTACACCTGCTCTCCAAACTGCCACCAGGTGCCATCAAGCTACAACCCTGCTCCAATGAGATGCCACTTCCAGGCTGCTGTCGAGGGCCAGGGGCTGAGCATCGGGACACAGAGAAGAGTTGTTCAGGCCCCAAAAGGCCCCCAGAAAGTGGTTCAGACCCTCACAGGCTCCAGCTGACGAATCCCTAACCAGTGTTTACCACCTACATGGCATGTGGGGGAGGGGATTTGGAAAAGATCGTGGACCATTGGCTCTGGAGGAGGTAACAATTCATTCTCATTTTGTTGGGGTGCCACAGAGTTGAAGGCAAGCTGAATGTCCATTATCACTAGGGGAGTGACTAGGTAAATTGTGATGGCAAACTGCTCATGCACTTTTAAAATATGGATTAGATGCAGGTGCAGGATGTGAATGATCTGAAAAATACAATGCTGAGAGAAAAAACTTAGAAACAGAATGGGCTATAGAGTGCCTTATATAAATTAAAAATGCATACAGTTCTGAGAGACTGTCACAACCAAGAAGCGCCTAAGGAGACCTGACAACTACTTGTACTGCAGTATCCAGGGCAGGACCCTGGAACAGAAAAGGACAGTAGGTAAAAACTAAGGAAATCTAAAATACAGATTTTAGTGAATGATAGTGGGTTGGTATTCATTAATAGTGTCATATGTACCATATTAATTTAGAAGCTAATAATAGGGGGAATTGGGTATGGGGTATACGGGAACTCTCTAATTTTTCTGTAAATATAAAACTGTTCTAGACAATAAAGCCCATTTTAAAAATGAAGAAAATACATAAAGGAAGAATGACACTGTGCATTTCCCAGAGACACAACGCCCTGGAATGACTGCCTGTGGAGTGAGCAAGCAGTGACGAGTGAGGAGGGGGTATTTAAATAAGTAACGAGAGGGTCCTTCCACAGACCAGTGATAATAATGTACCATGACTGAGAAGTGCGATTAAGTCAACTCTTTGCCTTGGAGGTCCCAAAGCTAATAACAGTGATACATTTTTAGAAAACAGGGAGAGAGAAAAAAAACAAGACAGCAGGCCATGATGGCTACACAAGTGAAGCAGGCTCTGATGACGTGGGGAACATGAGGGAAGCTGAGTAACCTGGAAGAGCCCCATGAAGGAGTTAAGCAGGCCTGGAAACCAAGGGTGGGGATGGAAGGGAGGCGTTTTTGGTGGTTGCACAACAGTGACAATAATCCAGGACCCCCTGCACAGCCCCATGTAACACTGGTCAGTCCCAAGAGCTATCTCTGGGCCCTCCTGATTCCCAGCCAAAGCCAGGAAAATGCAACAGCAACCAAAATGAAACATGCTGGAGGGAAGCAAAGATGGGCTGTGATTCTAGTAGTAATAGCAATAATAAAAGTCGACAGGACAGTTACATTTGAATTTCAGATCAACAATGACTAATTTTTTAGTACAAATATATCCCCAATATTACACAGGACATACATCAAAAAATTATTTGTTGTTGATCTGAAATTCAAATGTGACCAGGCATCTTGATTTTTCATCTGCTAAATCTGGCAACTCAAGTAGCAATAATGGCAGTAACACTCATTACTGTTCTAGATACTAACTTTATTTAGTTGTCTTGTTTCATCTTCATAACAACCCAATGAAGAATGTATTATTATTCCCTCTTTACAGATGTGGAAACTTTGACTCAAAAGGATCACGTCTGTTGCCCAAGGTCCTGAGGCTAGTAGATGCCAGACCTGGGATGTGAACATCAGTATTCGGACTCCAGAGCCCACATCTTGAGTATGATGCCACTTCCCGGCTAAGCAGGGGAACGAGGCCCAGGCCTCCGCTCTCTGGCACCGAGACAGGTTGAGGACTATAGCCTCCCACAGTGGTTGTGCCAGGAGCTCCTTGTATGGCCCGCAAAACACACCACTACCTCGAGAAACCTGCCCACCAGAACCCCCCCACCTCCCACCACCTATCAGAGGCATCAAGTGAGCTTTGGGTTTCAGAAAGTGAAAACCAGCACTCCCACAGAAATAGAGCCCCAAGTAGCCCTAAAAGAGCACACTGTCACACATGGGGGGGAAATAATGAGAAAAGCGGCACCTGGCTGAAGGGTCCGGATAAGCAGCATAGGTCAGCACAACAAGGGTCTGAGCCAGGCCACATGCCATCCTGCCTGGGGACCTCTGGAGGTCCCTTCCAGCTTGGGGACAGTATTAACTTGAATCTTACAAAACAAGTTTCTGATAAGAATGGCACCCCACCCCTCAGCATGACACCTCTTGAAAGAATCACAATGAGCATTTATTGAGTACCTTCTATGTACAAAACATTGCGCTGAATGTTTTCATTGCCCAGTCGAATGACAGGGCACGTGAAACTACAATCCAGCAGGGCACCTATTGTTTTGGAGATGAGGAACCTGAGACTCAGGGAGGTCATTTATTTATTCAACACTTGTTAAGCACCTACTAATTTATTGTTGAGACTCTGTCCTAGGTGACGAGGATACAGCAGTGCACCAAACAAAACCCTTGCCTTCATGGAGCAGGTAGGGCACAGAGAAAAAAACAAATAAATGTCTCATGTCATTGCAGGTAGCAGGGCTAAGTGCGATGAAGCAAAGTAAAGCAGGACCAATGACTAGAATGGTGGGTGGGGACATTCTAGCCAGGATCGTCAGGGAAGATGTGTAGAAGGAGGCAACATGTGAGTATGGGTCTGAAGTGAGGGAGTGAGCACGCACACATCTGGGGATGTGTGCCCGAGGCAGAGGTGACCACCAGTTCCAAGGCCCTGAAAGGAGTAGGACCACCACATACCAACATAAGGCCCGTGGGCTGGAGCAGGAGTGGGAGGGTGAGAGGAGCAGATGACTTTGGAGAGTATGGCGATGGCAGGTCATTTTTTTAAAATATTACCATGGTATATTTATGTCTTTGTTTGGGATAGAGAGAAATGTAATAAATCACTAATAGTAACACGGGTGAGAAGGTGCTAAAAAGCCAGTCTGCTGAAAACCATTCTTCCTCCTACGTGGTGTAGTATATGAAACTCTCACCATCCGGTCTCTCCACTTAGTTAAACTGAAGGGGCCAGGACAAGTACATACTCTGATAATGTTACAAGGGAAATAATCCAATAACACAACAAATCATGCATGCTTGGAGTGACTCAAAACCTATCTAAACAAAATAACCTGTAATCCTTGCCAATGGGCATGGAACCAAACACATTTTCATTAAGTCTTCAAATTCTACAACTTTTCTGCTCTTTCAGGTGCATTCCTCAAAACTCCAGAAAGAAATTAAAGGGGAAAAAAAGGAATCTTCTTTTCCCTCCACACACCATCATAGAGCTGAGGGTTAGAGAAAGTTCCAAAGCTTAAGGAATGTGTGTAAAATATCTCAAATGATAGAACTGTTTTTGTTCACTCTCCCCTCCCCTGCTACAAAGAAAAGCAAGAACACAGGTGACCTATAAGGACGAGGGAAACAGATTTCCATTTGTAAACCTGTAAGGGGCCATTGAAAACAACGGTCTGAAAAGAAGTTTCAAAGTTATGAGGAACACATTCAGAGAAGACTGTCAAAAGAAAACAAGCAATCAATGAGCTGGGTAACAACAGAAACTGAGCATCTTCCAAGGCCTGATGGCAGGTCGTTTTCAAAGGATCACTGTGGTATATAGAAATGGATGGGTAAGTGAATAAATAAATGGATAAATGGATGGATGGATGGATGGGTGGATAGATGGATGGGTAGATAGATGTGTAGATACATGGATTTCCCTGAATTCCCTTTGGCTGGCTACTGATCAGAGGTGAGAATATGTGTAGCTCACAAGTTCATAAAATGTATCCAATGTTTGGTTCCCAAATAATCAACTCAGTTGATTCAGTTCCCAAATAATCAACTTCATCGGGGAGTCCCAGACAAGCACACGCCTTAGTGAAGTAGGTCCCCTATAGAAGAGTTTTGATCCAAAGTTCAGTAGGCAAACCGGGTCTTCATCCGAAGGAAACCATCCCTGAGCAGGCCACAGGGTGGGGCCTGAGCACACCAGGAAGAAATGCTCTGCCTTCAGTCCCTAACAAGACCAACGGCCACACCACAGAGTGGCACACACACCACCCACCGCCTGAGATCCCTTAGGCAGCGGCACTAGCCACATCAAGACTCTTCCTCTAGTCCTTGGGAAAGGAAATCTGATTTGCCCACCAGAAAAATAGAAGCCACCTGCAAGAACAAAGCCAAGGCCGCTGCAGGGGACACCGATGACCGGGAGCCCAGCCCTACAGGGCGATCCCATCCCACGACCCCATGACACCTGCCCAACCTCACCTCCACATCCTTCTCAAGCTCCAGCCCGGCCTCCAGCAGGTTGTGCTCAAACTCCTCCCGCTGCTCCTTCCTCTCCTCCTCCAGGGCATCAAGCGGGCCTAGCTCAATGTCACCAGGGCCCCCAGCATGGGGCTCCTTGCCGGTCTCCCCATTGGAGACGATGGCCAGCGAGTGGCCATGGACGCCGTGGCCAGGATGCGCCGCACGTTTGCGGTAGTGGTAGGCAAGCACATAGTCGACTTTCCTCTGGTTGTCACGGAAATGCATGCGGCTCAGAGAGGCCTCCGAGAACACCGGCTCGCTGGCCTCCATGTAGTTGTTGACGATCTGGCCAGAGAGAACAGGACAAGGATGGTGAGGTCCGGTGAGGAAGGAGCGAGAGACAGAGGAGGCTGGCCTTGCTCTGCACCCCGAAAGGTGTAGTAGGAAGCAAGCCCCTCAGGCCCAAAGGCCCCAACTGCCCCAGTGAAAGGACAGAGTGGCCTAAATCCACCCTCACAGCCCTGCCCCCACCTGTCCACAGCCCAGGCATCGGTGCCATCACACCTGCTCTGGCATCCACGTGCATACACACCCTCACATACACACACTGCCCACACAGCAGCAGACCCCTGCACGCCCACACCACCTGCCTCCACACACAGCCACAGGCCCACTCCTGCACTTGCACACACTCACATACACTCAGCCGCTCTGCACCAGCACTCCTGCACACATCCGTGCACACATGCCTCACCATGTACACTCTGACACACACACACATGCCCACCGCCTTGCAGGTCGGCAGACCTGCCTGCAGACACACACATGTGGACACACACACAGTACTCACTGGTAGGTTCTCTGGATCCATTGGAACAAAGACCAATGTCTCGCCCCCGGCCCACCCCCACCTCCCACCCCACAGGGAATCAGTATACACTGTGCTCCTCACAGGCCCACATCTTCGTCTTCCTCCTCCGCTCCAGCCACTGGTGAGGACTCTGCCAGAGATGGCAGCAGGGAGACTGAATCCTGCCCTTGTGCACCCCCAGAGATGGGAGGCTGAGAGAAAAGGAGGAGAAAGAACAAGACAGAGCAGAGTACGAACCTGCCTCCCCTTTGGGTGTTTCCCTGCTTATTACTGGTTTGATACCCAGCTGGCTCAGCAGCCACCTGAGAGGTCACCTGGGCAACCAGATGAAGCGCCAGGCACGAGGGAGAGCCTTTAGAGCCGCCACAGCAGAGGTCTGCTTCTGCAGGCCTGCCGGAGGGGAGCCAGGGAGACCAGCCAGTGAGGTCACTTGGCCTCACACCTCCGCTTCCTTGGCCTCCTCTGACCAGAAGATTCCAGTATGGCTGGGACATTGTGCTGTCATTGACTTGGAGAAAGAGGAGAGGAAAAGGCCCTAACAAAAACCCTGGGGGTCTCTCTCTCTCTCTCTCTCTCTTTCTCTCTCTCTCTCCCACACACACACACACACAAATAAACACCTGCCCCCCAAGTGGATGGTTCCCAGTTAAGAGGTTCCTTTGGGGCCCCCAACAGGGGGCCAGCCAGCACCCCAATCCCAGTACTCACGGAGCTGCTGTGGGTGCGCCCTCCACCACAGGACTGGCCAGAATCTCGGTTGGAACTGCCCTGAAGATCCGGGGCTCGGGGACCCAGCACCTTGAGGTACTGCTGTCCATGTTTGGGGCCCTGGCTGCCCTTGGACACAGCCTGAGGGCTCAGCCTGCGAGGGGAGCCAGGGAGCAGGGGGATATCTGTGGGGCAAAGGAGGCAAAGTTGCGTCAGGTGATGGGAAGCTCGAGATGCAGAGAAAGGAAGCAGAGGGAGGCGCACCAGGGTGGCCCTAAGAAAATGGTTATGTCTCCTCACAGCCTTAGTTAGCCAGGGTCGCACTGGTCACAGGGAAAGGAATGTGGAGAAGGAACCAGGGTGAGGTCTTGCCCCACTACACACACACACACACACACACACACACACACACACACACACGAGGGTGGTGCTGGAGCCACCAGCAGGAGCTCCTTTGGATGATGGCTGTCCTAATATCTTACAATTCCCAGACAAGAGGAGACGGGTAGTGTCAGGTGAGCCAGAATGGGTGGAGCGTGCCTGGAGAGACGCCTTGAATTAATACCAAAGGCTTAGGTTTTACGGCCTCCCCTGGGGCAGCCAGACCAGCCAGCATCGCCCCTCAAGGAAAGAGCAAGGACAGACCAAGGGTGGGCCCACTGAAGACAGGAGTGTCCTCTGACAAAAGGGCAGCCCCCAATGACCTGCAGGGTCTCCACGCACCTGTTGCTTCCACCAAGGCCTCAGAGCTCCAGGGCCCCTTCTCGGCCCTCCCCAGAGCAGCCTTTCTAACAACCAGAAGCAGGCCTGCAGTGCTATCTCAAAAAGCTTCCGGCATCACCCTGGAGGGAAAGGAACCCAGGTGGCGATGGAGTTGCAGCCTGTTAGAATTTGAAGGGACTGAAAGATGAAAGACCCCAACTCTGCGCTGCAGCAAAGCCCCAGGCGGGCCACCAGTTGCCAAGGTCTTCCAGCTGATCAGACTCAACCTCTTCCCACCTCTGAGAAACACTTTCAAGCAGAGCAGCACAGCCAGTGCACCTGAGCTTAAACCTCAGCTCTGTCTCCTGGGCTTAACCCTCACTTCTTGCTAGCTCTGAGAGCTCTCTGGGCCTGTTTCTTCCATTGTGAAATGAGGACGAGTCCCAAACTTGCAGGATTGCAGTGAGAATAAGAACAAGAGGTGTGACGCAAAGTAGTCGTTAGCTTATGGACATGCAATAAAAAAATGGTTATCAAAGCTATCCTTATTTTTTTCATTTTAAGCTCTGTGTGAGCAGAACTCACACCTTATCCATCCAGCTTGGCCCTTAGCCCCTGTTGAATTCATTAGTTAATTGATTAATTAACGAACAGTAGCTCTTCCAGGTCTCTTGAAACAGAGCTTCAGGGCAGTTACCAGGTTGCGGAGCAGCCCCTATGTGCCCAGCTCTCCTGGGCAGTTTCAGTAAGCCTAGACATCTGGCCCCTGCCCTTGAGAGACAGCATCTTTTTATGTAGACAGTGCCAATATGCAGAAAACACAATTATGGCCAGCAGAGTATAGCTTTCATCATTTAGTTCTATATGTAATCCATATTCCATATTCTGGAAAACCAGAAAGGCCAGGTCAAGGTAGGCTTCCAGAGGAATTCAGCCTGAAGGCTGGTCTTGAAGGGTGGGTGGCTTCTGGAAGGCACACCATAGAGACAGAACACAGAGGGCAGGAGTGGGCATGCACACTGGTGGTACAACAGGGGGGCCTCCAGCTCAGGACATCAAGGCAGGGGTTCCTTCCTTGGTCTCTGGTCTTGCCCCATCCCTCTCCCTCATGCCTTTCTGTATGCTTGCCCGCCAACTAGCCCAGGGCAGAACTGAGGACTCCACACCCCAGGAAAGGCCTGGAAACCTCTAGATACATGGCTCCAAAGCCCAAGACCATCCTGATGTGTAACTGGGCAGACGATAAAGGTGATGCTTATCAAGGTCTGCCCTTCCTTGACTACTATATTCACATTCACAGCAGTGACTCAGGGTAGCTCAGATTCAGAGTCAGCCTAGGCTGTAGTCAAACCACTATCCAGGAGCCACCATCCACTAAAGGTGCCACCTGGGGGTTGAGGCTGGCCTCTAAGACCCTACTTGCCTCCTGGCTGCTCCCTCTGCTTGCTCTCTGACACATGGATCACGGCCGCCTGTAGCCCTGCTTTCATACCCACCTTCTCCCCCAAACCAGCCTATGGTTCAGTCATTCAGCTTCAGAAAGACATACCAAGCAATAATGACACAGATATGGAGAGACCCAAGAGAGCTGGCTTACACCATGAGAAAAAGCCGAGGGGGTATGTGAATGAAGCCTGGCCATCAGGAAGGGTGGGACAGATAAACATACTCCAAGAGAATCCTTTCAGAGACTGAGACGAGGTAAATTGAGGTTGATCAGAAATAAAGGCCACCATACACAGCCTATGGAACATGTTACCCATTTGGAGAAATGGAATCGTCTTTCCTTCATTGACCATCCACATGGCTTTTGACACACGCTACCTTGAACAACAGATCCAGGTGTTCGTGACTTAGCTACCCTCCTAGGCTATGGGTGTCATCAGGTGGGGACATGGCTTACCCATCTCTGGATCAATCAGATTGATGTTCACAAGGCTTGGACCTGGGGCCTCTTCTCTACCCTCTAATTCTTTCCCTGGACCCTCTCATCCACTGCTGTGGCCTTAATTATTACCTATGTGCTCATGGCTCTCCAAATTTTTCCTTTAACCCTACTCTTCTCAGGCACCAGATCACACATTCCCCTGCCTACAGGCATTGCCAGCTGGATGCTTCAGAGCCCCCTCAAAACCAGCATGCCCAAAACCAAACTTAGGATCTTCTCCACAACAGGGTTCTTTTTCAGTATCCCGTCACCACAAATGCTGCCACCGTACTGTCAGCCCACACACAAAGCAGAAATCTAAGGCAACCTTGATAGCCTTCTTCCCTCACCCCATATCCAATTTGTCAACAGTCTCTTGAATTTTACCCCTGATATATCTCCTGAATTCATCTGTTTTTCACCACCTCCATGACTACCGTCCTACTCCAAGCTACCATCCTCACTCACCTGGATTACTCCAATAGCCTTCTAACGACCCCCCCACCACGCCCCCCAACGTTTCTGCCTTTATTCCCCTTCATTGTTCCCCACAAGGTAGCCAGGGGGTCCTTTCAAAATGTCGATCTGGCCAGGACACCTTCATGTGTGGAGACTTCTGGTGCTTCCCACCGCACTCAGGCTTTGAGACCCTGCATAGTCTGGCCTGTGTCCATCTCCCCTCATCTCTCCCCATGTCCTGCTGGATCTCCGAGCTCCAGCCATGCTGTTCTGCTTTCAGTCTCTTTAAGGAGCCATACTCCCTCCCAGCCCAGGATCTTGTGTATATTCTTGCCTGTGGCTGGAACATTCTTCATCTAGCTGTGGGCCCATTATTTTGGTCATTAGAGGCCCAGAAAATCAAAAGTAGCACATTCCTCTTTCAAAGAGCTGCCCATCGAGGTGTAAGATAGGAATATTCAGACACTACTGGCAAAGCTAATTTCCTCCCAACCCAAACACAACTGAAGTTCCACAAGCCAAGGTGGTACAGGCATGGGGCCACCCAGACACATGTGAAGTCATCAGAGGAAGGTCTCTGAGCTTCATCCAGGGGACTTCATTGATCAGCAGAGCCAGAGAGAGTGGGGCTCAAAGAGCAGCATTTATTCTGGTATCACTGAGTAAACATAACCCACCAGTGGCAGCCCATTGATTGTCCAGTCAAAGAACCTCTTTCTATGCCCAAGCCCTTGCCCAGATCCCCAAATGCCCACCCCAACTGACTGCCCCATACGTGACTTGCTCCTTTCAGTTGTCCAGAGCTTCATAAGGGCTCCTAGAGCATTAGGGTTGGGGGAAGGGAGAGCCCCCCTCACCTAGTCAAAGCGTAACCCGATGAAAATGAACAGGAGTCTCCCACTAGGCATGGGTAGAGGGCAGCCCCACCTTGGCAGCAGCACCTGCCAACATCCACATCTGCTCCCAATCCATGCTCCTCCTCCCCCCTCAGAGGGATCTTTTTAAATTATACATCAAACTACTCCACCCTCCCACTCAAAGCCCTTCAATAGTTCCCCGGTGCCAGAGTATAAAATCTTTACCATGAACCGAAAGGTGCTACGTATATTCTCCAACCTTCTTCCAGCCTTCCTTCCTATTCCCCATCTCTGGAAACTAGAGTGTTCTGAATATTTTTATCTACTCCATTTGTGGACACCTTGAAGCATAGTGGAACCATAGGGGCATTTGCAAAGCGGGGAAGAGGACTGTACATTTTGAGGGTAAGGAGAAAATAAAGGGAAGGAGGGCTGCGTCCTGTTCTTGGCGTGCTGTTTGGCCTGTCTGAATGGTCCAAAGCCACAGCGGACAGTCTTTATCAGGCTGAGAATAAGAAAATCAATGCCAGACGCTGATTTGAGACTACATTAGCGCAAGGGCAGGCTCTACAGAAGGCCACCTGAGAAACACGGGAGTCCATTTAACCACATTGTTCTCTTTCCCAGTCTACAGCCCTCCCAGGACTAGCCATCAGCACTGTGCCACATGGCAAGCCCCACACCGAGCCAGGAGTGAGCTCAGACTCACTGTGCCTTGGTGCTTAGACCTAGCATTGCCATCACTTGGGAAAAAATACTTTTTCTCTGTGCTTAGTTATTCTTTCCATGATTGATGGAGAGGGTGTCATTACTGTATCTTTTCCTCATAGGATGAGTGTGATGACACAGTAAAAGATCAAATTCCTTGGAAGTACATGAGCTATGGAAATGCGAAGGACCATTATCAAATCCCATTAGCCAGTGCCTGCCCCCTTCGTCTGTCTCTACCCACGCTGACTTCTCCGCTTCTTTTCAGCCACTCGCTCCAAGTCCCCAGAATTCCCTTTCTCTCCCCCCACCTGCCTATTTACCATTCACTTGCTTTCTTACACTACATAGGAGAAGCACCAGCTATCTAGCCCCCATGACAACAAGTAAATGTATTTGCTTACTCATCTGGGACCACCACACACTTTTTTGGCCTTTGGGTCCAGTTTTGGCTCTTGTAGGGGTGAACTCTGTCCCTTCCAGTTGGATCCAACCTCCACCACCCATTTGGGCTGCAGGTACCTTAGGTTGCACTACAGAGGCTGATGAAGGAGCAGGATCAAAGACTTCCAGAGAAAAGAAAAGGATAGAAACGAAGGCAGGAAAGGCCCAAATCTAAATGAAAAAGTCGGTAGAGCTTGTTTTTAGAGTTCTCTCAGCACGTGCCTTCTCATTGACCCTTCCCTGACCTTGCCCAAGGCCCCTCCCCAGCTTTGGTTCCCCCATATTCTATGCCTGCACTTTCCCATCCACCATCAGTTTCTTCAATACCGATTCCTTCATTTAGCTGTGAGCTGTCTTAACTAAGAAGCTAACTTACACCAAAGTACAAACAGCCCATGCTCACATCCTGATAAAATAAAAGTGAAAGCATTTTGAAAACTTTAAAGGGCCCTGCAGATGTCACTAGCCCTGCATGTTTGCGGAGCAAAGGTCTTAGCTCCAGGAATACTCTCTAGAGGTGGGCACTGGTACTCCATGCTAGGGGAAGGGAGAGATGCTGAAAGGCAGTTCTTCCTAGCCCTTCACGCCAGGCCACACCTCTTGGACAGTTGGGCAGGAATCTTCAGGGTCACAGCAACAGCTCAGAGCACGGAGGGGCCTCTGGGGAAGGGAGAAGGGCAGAAGCAGGATATGGAGAACTAGCTAGACTAAGAAGGCTCAGGCAGTAAGTGATGGTGGGAAAACTAGAGCAAAGGGACCAGGTGCCACAATCAAGAGAAGGCAGGGCCAGACTGGACAGAAAAAGAGCAGGAAGTGGGTTCACCAGGCACAGAGGAGGGCGAGGTGAGTCATCAGGGCCCAAGGAGATTCCCAGAGCCTCCAGGAGAGAATAGCAGGAGGAGAGGTTTCCTGGGGAGCTGGACTTCCAGGCAGCACGGCTTTTCCTCGAAGCGTCCCTCATGGCATCATTACGGTATCATTATTAACCACTGGCAGGTGAGGTGTGAAGTGCCCTGAAAAACAGGGCAGCCTCTGTTACCAGCCTTTCAAGGCCATTGCTTCTGGGAAATCCCGATTGGCCAGGGCTGCCCTGAGGGGAGACAGAGCATCCACACTCCAAGCTAAGAACAAGATTCCAGGTGGGTATGATCCTACTGATAGCAGGCCTTCTTAGAGAGGCCTGGACATTTTCAGATTTTGAAGGCACTCACCCTGTACTCTCCCCAAGCATCCTGGGATGGATGGATTTCATTTCAGTTAGGATCAACGCTTACATTGAGGTCTCACCCTACTTTCCCGCATGAATTTGACCCATGACAACAGTCTAAATTTGAGGCTCCAAGCTCAAAATTTGGACCAATGGCCCTGCCGATCACCCCACCTCTTGCCCCGTAGGTCCTGTTGAACAGCAGCTTTCTCAGCCTCTGCATGCAGCCAAAGTAACGGAAGGACTCCAGTTCCCCAGGATCCTTTGCAAATCTGCCTCCTCAGCTCTGCTTATCTTATAGCCTTGGTTCAACAACAGCCCTCTCTCCCCCCCCCATGTTCAAACAGCTCTTTCCTGATGATGACACCGCCACAATCTTGCATCCTCACGTTGCACCTGGATAAGTAAGAGTTAACTGGCCTCACTGCCGTTAGTCTTGCTCCCCTCCCATCCTTCTCAATCCTCCATCCTCCACTCACACTTCAGCTAGTGTTCACATTTGAGACAGTCTGACCAAGTTACTCCCATGCAGTGGCTTTCCATTCTTCTTAGTATGAAGACCCAACTGTCTAATATGGTATACGGGCCTTCCATCATCTTGAGGCTCACAAACAAGCTGGCATTCAAAGACTTCCATATCTGGCTGTTACACATTTCTGCTGCCTAATCTGTTCATCAGATAAGAACATTCCTCTTTAGCCAAACCTGTCTCCAGACCGACTCTCACTCTGTGCCTCTCCTCATGCTTGGAATGTTCTTTCCACTTGTCTAAGTCTCATCCAGCTAAAGTCCTACTCCTACATCAAGCCTTCCCTAACCAGCTAGGGAAGGCCTCAAAACGTTTAGAAAATTTGCCGGTTTTGGCTTTTTATTCCGAGCATAGGACTCTGGATTCGGTAAGGGCTTAGTAAACATTTGGAGGTAATGATGTAAGGAATTAGGGAATCCTTTCTTATGAGTGAACTTTGACCAGAGTAGCTTCCGCTCTGGACTGAACACAGACCTGCCCTAATCAGAACAACAGTTACAACAACCCTGACAGCTGATATCTTACATGTGCTGGGCATTGTTCTAAGCACTTCACATGTATCAACTCACTTAATCTTCAGGACAACCCTATGAGATAGGTACTATTGTTGTCCCATTTTACAGATGAGGAAACTGAGGCATAGAGAGGTCAGACAAGTTCCCCCAAAGTCACCAGCTAGTATGTGGCATACTCATAGTCCACACTTTTAACCACTAGGCTATACTGTGCAAAAGGAAGAGGGACAACTGAGACTACTTGATAATTCCCTTCCTGATTGTACATTCTTAACATCCCTCACCCCTTTAAAAAAGCCTTTTAACAAATAGCATTGGCAGTCCATGCTACACTGTGGTTTGCCGTGTGGCTGATGAGATGAAGGTATAAACGCCCCTCCATCTACGTCATGATGAAGTAGCCAATCTACAACATAATTGGTCAAAACTGTTCTGTTAGCTAGTTAATTATACATTGCCATGAAAGCATGATGATACAATGGTGAGCAAATGTTATCCTCCTCCAGCCCCTCTATGTATACCACACACACACACACACACACACACACACACACACTCACACACACACACACTTTAATGAGGTTGATTGACTCCTCTCCTGGGTGTGCTTAGTGGGTTCCCTCAATGTTCTTCATCCTCCTCTGCCACCCACAAACATCTTCTGTGTCTGGCCTTTCCCCTCCTCCTGGGTGTAACCAAGATGATAATCCCTTTCTTATTCCTGTCTCTCCAAAGAAGATGGAACAGATTTCTGATGCCCCAAATGGACTGGGTCTAAGGTTAAAGCCTAAGACAGCTCTTTCAATCATAGCTCCCAGCTCAGACCGCTGAGGCCTTCGGATCTGGATAAGATCTGAGGGTTAGAGAGGGATTCAGCAGATGTGAGACATATGGGTGAACCTGAGAATTTTATAAAATGTCCCAAGTACATTTATAGTTTATAGGAAACTGCTCAAAATTTTTCTCTATGTTACAGCATTATTAAATGAGTAAGTTCATGTCACATAGACAGTAAGCGTCGCCTGTTAGATTATGCTCTCCATGGGAACAGGAATAGTGGCTATCTTGTTCACCACTGTATCTTCAGCCCCAAGCACAGGGAGTAGCACATAATCAGCTTTGGGAGCAGCACGACTACCTTCACACAACTTGGGAAAAAGGAAGTCCCAATAGCAAGCATCAACTGAGATGGTCACACCATGTAGAAGCTTGAAGAAGTGTTCATAAACACCCTTGACACACCTCTAAGTCTAACACCAAGGGGGCCAGGCTTTAAGGGGACTGGGGATTCCATAATAATTAGTGGGAGGAAAGCTTAAGAGGCACATTTTTTAAATTTCGCATAACTCCCCCTCAAGTAGGCTGGCCTAGCCAAATATAGATTGCTCTTACCTAAAACCAGATGCATCTTCATTTGACAATCAGTGAAGTTATGATCACCACATTCCAAAGAACAGAACTAAGAGAAGTAGTTCTGGAGAACAAGAAACAGCAGCATACAAGAGCTGCTCTGTGGGGAGGAGGAGATGGTCATGGGAAGCCAGACTTAAAATACTAGGATTCAGTACCTGGGAAAGGTGAGGATAATGGAGACACAGAGTGGTTCTCAACCTTGGATGCACATTGGAATCACCTAAAAAGATTAAAATATTGAGCCCAGGTTCCACCTCAAGATTTGGAGTTAAATTGTCTGGGTTTTCTATTGTACTACCAAGGCTGAGACCATTAGTCTATATAATCACTAACAAAATCAAAAAGGTGAGCACAGATCTAGTCACAAGGTCTTAAAATATTAGAAGGAAGAAGAACCACCTGGAACTTGAACAAGGTAAGCTTAGGACAAGTAAAACAAAGTGCCACTTAGCACAGTGAAGATAAATATTTAGAACCAGAGATTTGCCTCGACTTGGGTGTTTTAAGAAATGGATGATGCATCAAGGAAATAATCAAAAGATACCCTGAACATGAAAACAACTGAAATGCCCATCGGTATGCAAAAAAAAAAAAAAAGATACCCAGACTGGATTAAGAAACTGTGGTACATACATGTGAGTAATATAATGGAGTATTACTCAGCCATAAAGAAGAATGAAATCTTACCATTTGCAACAACATGGATGGACCTAGAGAATATTATGCCAAGTGAAATAAGTCAGACAGAGAAAGACAAATACCATATGATCTCACTTACATGTGGAATCTAAAGAATAGAATAAATGAACAAACTAATCAGAAGCAGTCTCAGAGATATAGAGAAAACTGACGGTTACTAGAAGGGAAGTGGGTGGGGATGAGGGAGAAGGTGAAGGGATTAGAAAGCACAAATTGGTAACCACAAGATTGCCATGGGGATACGAAAGACAGTTTGGGGAATATAATCAATAATGTTGTAAAGATTTAGTAGGGTATCCAATGGACACTTGTCTTATTAGGGAGACCACCTCAGGGAAGATGTAGATGCCTGATCACTTCACTGTACACCTGAAGCTGAAGCTGAACAATAATGAATGTCCACTATAATTTAATATATATATAGTCACAGGATGTGGAGTACAGCATAAGGAATAGAGTCAGTGGAACTGTAACAGCTATATACGATGTCAGAGGGGAAGTAGGTTGGGGAAAAGGGGTTATCACTTTGTGAGGGGTGTAAATGTCTAACTATTACATTGTTTTGTACTCATGAAACTAATAATAAAAAAAAGAATACAAATTGGTAGTTATAAAATAGTCACGGGGATGTAAAGTAAAGCAAAGGGAATATAGTCAACAATATTGTAATAACTATGCATGCTGCCAGATGGGTATGAGACTTATCAGGGGGATCACTTAGTAAGTCATATAAATGTCTAACCACTATGCTGTACACCTGAAACTAATATAAAATAATACTGAATGTCAACTGTAATTAAAAAATTAGGAAACAATAAAAAAGGACAATTGAAAAAAAAAAAATACCAGAGACAAATGAAAATGAAAACACAACGACCCAAAAGCAGTCCTAAGAAGGAAATTCATAGTAATACAAGCCTACCTCAAGAAACAAGAAATATCTCAAACAATCCAAACTTGCACTTAAGGAAACTAGAAAATACAACAACAAACAAAGCCCACAGTGAATAGAAGGAAGGAAATAATTAAGATCAGAGTAGAAATAAATGAAATAGAGTCTAAAAAAAAATACAAACTATCAATGAAATCAAGAGCTGGTTCTTTGAAAAGATAAACAAAATTGATAAACCTTTAACCAGACTCATCAAGAAAAAAAGAGAAAGGACTCAAATAAATAAAATCAGAACTGAAAGAGGAGAAGTGACAGTTGACACCACACAAATAGAAAATATTATATGAATATATTATGAACAAGTATATACCACCAAATTGGATAATCTGGAAGAAATAGATAAATTCCTAGAAACATACAATCTTCCAAGACTGTATCAAGAAGAAATAGAAATATGAACTGACCAATTGCTACTGACAAAATAAAAAAAACTCCTAACAAATAAAAATCCTGGATCAGATGACTTCACAGGTGAATTTTACCAAACATTCAAAGAAGAATTAACACCTATCCTTCTCAAACTGTTCCAAAAAATCAAAGAGGAGGGAAAGCTCCCAAGCTCATTTTAAGAGGCCACCATTATTCTGATTCCAAAAACAGAAAGGCAGTACAAAAAAAGAAAATTATAGGCTGATATCCCTGACAAACATAGATGCAAAAATCCTCAACAAAATATTAGCAAACCGAATTCAGCAATTCATTACAAAGATCATACACCTTGATCAAGTGGAATTCAATCCTGCGACACAAGGTTGGTTAAATACCTGCAAATCAATTAATGTGATATGCCACATTAACAAAATAAAAGATAAAAATCATATGATCATATCAATAGATGCAGAAGAAGCACTTGACAAAATCCACCATCCATTTATAAAAACTCTCAGCAAAGTGGGAATAGAGGGAACATACCTCAACATAATAAAAGCCATATATGACAAACCCACAGCTAACATCATACTCAACAGAGAAAAGCTAAAAGTATGCTACTTAAGATCAGGAATAAGACAAGGTTGCCCACTTTCACCACTTTTATTCAACATAGTATTGGAAGTCCTAGCCACAGCAATCAGACAAGAAAAATAAAGGCATCCAAATTGGAAAGAAAGAAGTAAGACTATCTTTATTTACAGATGGCATGACACTATATACACAGAACCCTAAAGATTCCACCAAAAATCTATTAAAACTGATAAATGAATTCAGAAAAAGTATCAGGATACAAAATTAATATTCAAAAGTCAGTTGCATTTTTATACACCAATAATGAACTGTCAGAAAGAGAAATTAAGAAAATAATCCCATTTAAAATTGCATCAAAAAAATAAAATAAAATACTTAGGAATAAACTTAATCAAGGAGTTAAAAGACCTGTACTTGGAGAACTATAAGACACTGAAGAAAGAAATTGAAGAAAATACAAATAAATGGAAGCATATACCATGCTCATAAATAGGAAGAATTAAGATCATTAAAATGTCCATACTACCCAAGTAATCTATAGATTCAATGCATCCCTATCAAAATATTAATGGCATTTTTCACAGAACTGGAACAAATATCTTAGAAATAGTATGGAACCACAAAAGACCCTGAATAGCCACAGCAATCTTGAGAAAGAAGAATAAAATTGGAGCTATCATGCTGCCTGATATCAAACTATACTATATTTCAAGGCTATAGTAATCAAAACAGCATTATACTGGCATAAAAACAGACATATAGATCAATGGAACAGAATAAAGAGCCCAGCAATATGCCCACACATACATGGTCAATTAATCTATGACAAGAAGTCAAGAATATACAATGGGGTAAAGACAGTCTGTTCAATAAATGGTGTTGGGAAAATTGGATAGGTACATGCAAAAAAACGAAACTGGACCACCTTCTTACACCATATACACGAATAAATTCAAAATGGATTAACAATTTAAATAGATGACCCAAAACCGTGAAACTCCTAGAAAAAAACATAGTGAGTAAACTCTCTGATATTGCTGCTAGTAATTTTTTTTTTTTTCTGATTTACCTACTCAGGCAAAAAAAAGAAAAGAAAAGAAAAAATAAACAAATGAGACTACATCAAACTAAAAAGTTTTTGCACCGCAAAGGAAACCACCAACAAAATGAAAAGACAGACTACTGAATGGGAGAAGATATTTGTCAATGATACATCTGATAAAGGGTTAGTATCCAAAATTTATAAAGAACTCATGCAACTCAACACCAAAAAAACTAACGATCCAATTAAAGAACGGGCAGAGGACCTGAATAGACATTTCTCCAAAGAAGACATACAGATGACCAATAGACATATGAAAAGATGCTCAACATCACTGATCATCAGAGAAATACAAATTAAAATCACAATGAGATACCATCTCACTCCTGTCAGAATGTCTATCATCAATAAATCAACAAACAACGAGTGTTGGAGGATGTGGAGAGAAGAGAATCTTTGTGCTCTGTTGGTGGGATTGTAAATTGGTGCCACTACTATGGAAAATGGTTTGGAGGTTCCTCAAAAAATGAAAAATAGAACTATCTTATGACTCAGCAATCCCACATCTGGGTATTTATCTGAAGAAATCCAAAACATTAATTCAAAAAAGATACATGCACCCCTATGTTCATTGCAGCATTATTTACAATAGCCAAGATACGGAAGCAACCTAAATGCCCATCAATAAACGACTGGATAAAGAAGATGTGGTACATATATATAATAGAACATTACTCCGCCACAAAAAAAAATGAAATCTTACCATTTGCGACAACATGGATGGACCTAGAGGTTATTATGCTAAGTGAAATAAGTCAGACCGAGAAAGACAAATACCAAAAGATCTCACTTATATGTGGGATTAAAAGAACGAAATAAACAAACAAAACAGAAATAGCCTCATAGATCCAGAGAACAAACTGATCACTGACAAAGGGGAGGGGAGTTGGGGAGCTGGGTGAAAAAGGTAAAGGGATTAAGAAACACAAATTGGCAATTACAAAGTATCCATGGGGATGTAGAGCACAGCACAGAGAATATAGTCAGTAATGTTGCTACAACCATATATAGTGCCAGGTGGGTACTAGATTAATCAGGGGGATCACTCCATAAATTATATAAATATCTAACCACTATGCTGTTCACCTGAAACTAATATAAAATAATACTGAATATCAAGTATAACTGAAAATAAATAAATAAATAAAATTTTTTAAAAAGAAAATAAATGGGTGCTACATGAACCCAGACGCAAGGGAGGCCTATCGATGGAGAAGAAAGAAAAGTTACCATGCTTGGCAAGCCATGAGCATGCTTTGGCCCTCTGGCTACAGAAATGGTGTGAGCTTCAACCAGAGGTAGGACCCTCCACTTGTACAACTTCAGTTTGGCTCCCTGACTTCTAACACATACTTTAGAACCGTGATCATAATACCGGCTTGAGAGTCAGAGGAGATAGAAATGGGTTCTACACAATCCCAGTAAATTTGAATGCGGTCATTAAATATAGTTAACTTATACCTAAATTACATGATACAGTTTATAGGTGAACTGAAGGCACACCTACCCGCTGTTACAAACAAGAAGGCAAGCATCTTCCTCTAAATTGACAACACAGACATGTAACATTCCAGGAGGAGCCTCAAGGTAAGTATGTAAGACCAGCACGATACCACACTCATTTAAAATGCAACTTTTTAAAAAGGTGGTCCTCAGGTAGTATGCCATCATTTCACCTAACTTCAGAGGATCATAGCCAAGTCCTATAAGTACCTGAGTGAAATCCTTCATCATGAAATTTTTATTGAAAGATTTTTTTAATATGCAACTGTATCGCTAGTTCATATATTTATTTTTATAATTTCTCTTTCCTTTAGCCCAATGTATTAATTCCATAAGGACGTATACTTAAATTCTGAAAAGGACTGAATTCCCCAAAGAGAAATCAAATTCATATATAGCATCTAAAAACAAATCAAATTGTTGGGATTCAAGGACAGATGAAGAGAGTATTTCACATTTAAAGGAAAACTCACACTGTCTTCACACTGCATTCTCTAACTCATATTAGCCAGATATCACTTTAATTTTTTAAAAAAAATTTTTTAAAGAAGCAACTAAATCTGTTGGTCAGCTACTGTCTCACCAGCTCACCATTCATTCATTCATTCATTCATTCAAAACCATTTAATAAGTATTTACCACATTCCCTGTCTTGTCCCAGGTGCTGAAACTTGCAGATCTCAGAGCCTACTTGGGGAAACAACGTGTAAATCTGTGACTTTAATACAGTAAGATAGCATGAATATGCCACACCAAATTTATCATTTTTGATAGGCCTCTATGACAAAGACTGCTACCTGCCAACCAAAATCCATGTTCTCCTCTTCTTTCTGAACACACAGCTAGACCATACTTCCTAGCCTCCCTTGCAATGAGACATGGCCATGACACTGAATTCCAGCCAGAGGAATGTGAACAGAGTGATATGTACTACTTCCAGGCCTGTCCCATAGAAACCTCCTATGCATGCTCCTGCAAGCTCTCCATACTCTTTTCCCCTTTTAGTAACGGGAATGAAAATTCTCAGGGTCACCTTGGAAATCATGGTTCAAGTTGGCTGAAACCCCAATACCTCTGGTCCCTGAAAAGCCACATAGTAAAAGCCACTTCACCAACTTGTTTACCCACCACAAACTAGTACTTCAGCAAGAAGTGAACTGCTGTTGTGTTTTACTCGATAAATATTTTTCAGTCTATTTGTTAGAACAGGTAGCTGAGCATTATGCTAATTAATAAAGTACCCTTCACTATCAATGTAGATAAATAATAAATAACTCCCCTTACAAGTGCAGTAAGTCAGCCCACGGAAATACCATCCATGTCAAATACTCATACATCAGAGCCTTGCTCAACCAGAGGCTTTCCCAAATGTCTCCCAACCTGAGATTTAACAACCCCTCACACTTTTGGACACTACAGGTGGGGAGAGATACCTGTAGAACCTGGATATCATCTTTGACCCTTACTGCAGCCTAGCACCTAGTAGGTACTCAGTGAAAGAGTGAATAAAAAATTGAAATGCTGGGGCAGCCAGATAGCTCAGTTGGTTAGAGCGTGAGCTCTGAACAACAGGTTGCCAGTTCGATTCCCACATGGGCCAGTGAGCTGTGCCCTCCACAACTAGATTGAAGGACAACTTGGAGCTGATGGGCCCTGGAGAAACACTGTTCCCCAATATTCCCCAATAAACTTTTTTTTAAAAAAATTGAAATGCTGAAAGATAAACAGGGAGGAATCTCTGGGCAAAGTTGCCTCTTATATGCTCTGTGGTATAGAATTCTAGAACTTTGATTATGTTGAGTTCAAGTATTTTGAGTAATTACAAAGTTGTTTTTAAAGAAAAGTTTTGGCTTTGCCTGCAGGCAGTGCCATAGTGCAACTCTCCCTTAAGGCAAGAATTAAGATTAAGAGCTTAGCTTCTTATTAAAAATAAGTAAATTAACTCTTTTCTAAATCATGAGGATCACTTTTTTTTTTTTTTTTGTATTTATTTCTAGCAAAGCCTCCAGACTTTTTTTTATTGTGTGTTTTTTTTTTGGGGGGGGGAGGGGAACAGGACTTTATTGGGGAACAGCGTGTACTTTCAGGACTTTTTTCCAAGTCAAGTTGTTGTCCTTTCAATCTTAGTTGTGGAGGGTGTTGCTTCAAGTTGTTGTCCTTTCAGTCTTAGTTATGGAGGGCGCAGCTCAGCTCCAGGTCCAGTCGCCATTGCTAATTGCAGGGGGCGCTGCCCACCATTCCTTGCGGGACTCGAGGAATCAAACTGGCAACCTTGTGGTTGAGAGCCCACGCTCCAACTAATTGAGCCCTCCTCCGTGAGGCAGCTCAGCTCAAGGTGCTGGGTTCAATCTTAGTTGCAGGGGACAGAGCCCACCATCCCTTGCAAGACTCGAGGAATCAAACTGGCAACCTTGTGGTTGAGAGCCCACTGGCCCATGTGGGAATCGAACCGGCAGCCTTAGGAGTTAGGAGCATGGAGCTCTAACCGCCTGAGCCACTGGGCCAGCCCCCGAGGATCACTTTTGAATTAATATTAGAGTCCTGTCATTTCTGGCCCTTGCCAATGACCTACATCTGAAACTGTTTGCTAACAAAATACTTTTTGATGAAAAGCTTGCTGACAAAAACTGCTGCTTCCAGTAATGATAAAATAACTGGTACTGGGGTAGACATTGTTCCAAAAGCAAATAAAAAACAGGACAAAATATATAAGTCAACCATTTTCAGGCACTGAACATCCGTTAGCAACCCCTGAGGGAAGAAAAACTCACATATGTAGCCTCATCAGGACAAGTTACTGACTGGGGTTCAGGGAGCTGGAATCCAAGTAAAGCAAAGAGGGCCCACTGAACCAAGGAAACAGATATCAAGGTTTGCAGCAGCTAAAGCAGCTGGAAATTATGGGGCAGAGTACAAGAGAGGAGGAATCTGTGCAAAGGAAGGTCCCCAGAAGTCTCTTTGGGGATCCTTCATGAGTTAGCTGACAACAAAGGCTTCACATGCAGAGGGTAAGATATGTGAGGCTTAACAGAGAGAAGCTGCTACCAGAGTGTAATCAAAACAGAGAAGCTGGAGGACCAACAAGGCTGGGAGATGTTTAAGTTCTATCCCAGCCAGATCTCATTAACTTGTCCTAACACTGCAGGCATCCAGCTGAGATACCAGGGGCTTCATTTGAGGGGTAAGAACAACTAGAGAAAAGTTTATTTTAAATTGTCCATAAAAAATCCTAAGGCCAGCCCTGAAAATATCAGAAGGGGAGACAGAGTTGAGAGGTTGAATCTTACCACAATAGAGAAATTTATGAAATACCTTGGATTTTCCACAATTATACCCTAATAAAGTGGGAAAAAAAAATCCTAAATAAGCTCAAAGTACTCAACCAGTAATTGAACTGCCAGCTAGAATTTTTTAATTTTTTAACTCCTCTGGGAAGAAGAGCATGTATCATACACAATGTCCACTTTATCATCAAAACTTACTAGACATACAAATAAATAAGAGTAAGTGACCCATGAAAGAGATAAAGCAAGTAATAAAAGTTGATCTCAGCCCTCTGGCCTTTTTCATCTGGTCCAGAGGAACCAGGAACCAATGTACCCTACCCACCCCCACCCCCATGGAAGATTCATACCCAGGTTGTCCTTACAAGAAAAGGCTGCTCAAGGCTTCTGGGGTGGTCTTGTTCATGAACACAGACAGAGCCTGTGCTGGATCTGGTCCTGTCAAGGGGATTGGCATCCTGTTCTCATCACTCTTCCTGGTTCCTCTGTTTAGTCCTAAAATGAATAGGACTTGATCACACACACACACACACACACACACACTGATCTCAACATAGCCCAAATGTAGGGTTTAACAAACAAAAACTTTAAAGCAGCTAACATAAACATATTCTAATAAGTAAAGATAGGTATGATCTTAATAAGTGAAAGACGAAAAAACAGTGCAGAAAAATAGAAACTAAACATAAATAAAAACAAATATAATTATCCCCATACCTCCTATTTTCAATACTTTACTACAGAATACTATGGTATTGGCATAAAGATAGATGTACAGACCAATCAACAGAATTGGGATTCCAGAAATAAGCCCTTGAATTTCAACAAGGGTACCAAGAAATGGGGAAAAAAATGGGGAAATAATACTAGGACAACTGTATATCTGCACACAAAAGACTGTACCCTTTCCTCACACCATACATAAAAATTAACTTTTCCAAAATGGATTACAGACCTAAATGCAATAGCTAAAACTGTAAAACTATTAGAAGACAACATAGGAGTAAATCTTCATAATTGTGGGTTAGGCAATGGTTTCTTAGCTATTATATACCAAAAGCGCAAATAATCAAACAAAAAAATAGACAAATTGGCCTCCATTAAAATTAAAAATGATTCGAAAGACACGTTAATAAATTGAACATACAGAATAGGAGAAAATATTTGTAAGTTATATACCAGAAAAGGGACTTATATTCAGAATATATAAAGAAATTTTATACCCAACAAATAACCTGAAAGACAACCTAACTTAAAAATAAGCAAAGGATCTGAGTAGACATTTCTCCAAAGAAGATATATATATATGACCAACAAGCACATGAAAAAAATGTTCAACATCAGTGGTCATTAGGGAAATGCAAATCAAAACCACAATGAGATACCACATTATACATACCCACTAGAATGGCTATAATTAAAAAGACAAGCAATAACAAGTGTCAGTGAAGATGGGGAGAAATTAGAACACTCATACATTGCTGGTGGAAATGTAAAATGGCACAGCTACTTTGGAAAATAATCTAGCAATTCCTTAAAAGTTAAACATAGCTTCCATATAGCCCAGAAATTCCACTCCTAGGTATATACCCAAGAGAAATAAAAAACATATGTACACATAAAAACCTGTACTTGAAAGTTCATAGCAACATTGTTTGTAGTAGACAAAAAATAGAAATTCAAACGTCCATCAACTGATAAATGGACAATCAAAAGGTGGCATATCCACACAAAGGAATATTATTCAGCCATAAAAAGAAATGAAGTACTTATACGTGTTATAATATGGGTAAACATTGAAAACATGCTAAGTGAAAGAACCCAGACGCAAAATGTCCAGACTAGGCAAATCCATGGAGACAGAAAGTAGCTTAGTGGTTGCCAGGAGTTAGAGGGAGTGAGGGTGGAATGTGAATAACTGCCAATGAGTATGAGGTTCCTTTTTAGGATGATGAAAATGTTCTAAAATTAGATACTGGTTATACAACTCTGTAAATATACTGAAAATCACTGAATTGTACACTTTTAAAGGGTGAGTTTTATGGTATGTGATTATATCTCAGTAAAGCTGTTATTTTTTTAATGGAGTTCCTAGAACTGAAAATTATAATAACTAAACAGAAAAATTCATTGAATGAGCTTAATAGCAACTGGAAAAGGTGGAGAAGGCAGAGAAAGGATCAATGAAATTAAAGATGGATCAATAAAAGGTATCCAATCTAGAGAACAGAGGACTACAGATTGAAAAACTAACGGAGCCTCAGGAACTAGTGTGATAACATCAGTCTAACATACATGTGATTGTCATTCCAGAAAAAGAAGAGAATGAAAATAGGGCATAAAAATAAGTGGCTTGAAGAAATAGTGGCTGAAATCATCCCAAAATGTGGTAAAATACAATAACTTCCAGATTCGAGATTAGCAAAATAGAGCAAAAAAAAAAAAAAAGAAAGAAAGAAAATCACACCTAGTTATGTCATAGTCAAACTGCTGAAAACCAAAAATAAAAATTTTGAAAGCTACCAGGTTAAAAAGATATTATGCCTGAATAAAAGAATGAATAAAGTAAAAATATGAATTAAGGCTGACCTCTCATCAAAAGAATGGAGACCAATAAAGTAACACCTAGAGTGCTGGAAAGGAAAAAAAAAAACTGTTAATGCATTATTCTATATCCATCCAATTAAAGTACCATTCGAAAATGGATTAAATAATGACATTTTCCACAAAAGCACAAGCTTCGAGAGTTTGTCATCAGCAGAACTGCACTTCAAGAAATGCTAAACAGCGTTCTTCAGGCTGAAAGGAAACGATAACAGACAGAAACTTGGATAAGGACTGGTCCTGATGGAAGTGTCTTGTATCCCTTTCTTACATAGGGGAGGAAAAAACTGAAACCCAAATGGACTATTAGACACTGAGTTTTCTATATGCTGCAAGCCACGACTCATATTAGAGGTTTAACACACTAACTAGTTATCCAATGGTTTGCAAACAGCATTTTTAAAAATATAATAGGGTAGAATGGACCAGAAAAGAAGAAAATAGAAACACACTTTTATTAAAAATGAGATACAATACAATAAATGTCCATGTGATAAATAGTATGCTTTCTAAAAACCTATTAATGAAATTACAGCTCATTATGTTGGGCAATGTCCTACATAAATGTCACAAATATCACAGTGACATTCTTAAAATTTAATGCTGATGAACTAGTCTCCTTTTATTAGACAATGAGATCCATGTAAGTTGTCTCTTTTCTGACCTGCCTGTCAGGAAGCTCATAGATAAATTTTTGCTCAATTACAGTACCTATTCTTAGTCTAGGTCTTGTGATATAATAATATGCTCCTAATCCTTCATGTTCTGACATTTGTTAATTTATCTTTGTTTTAAGTTTTATTGTATCTAGGCTTTCTTTTCTTGTAAATTGTTTGATGACTAATAAATAATAAATAGAAATATTTATCTTATATAGGCAAAAATCAAGACGGATTGAAAAAAGGAAGTAGGGCAAAGAATAATTACCAAAATATTAAAAACAGGTAACTTTTATTCTTATTTTATGTATTTGTATTAACATTTTTTTCACAATGAATATGCATTATTACATTTTAATTTTTTAAAAAACAGCTTTTTTAAACCTATTTTTATGAATAACAAATATCGGTGAGGGTGGGATTTATCCCTTTGTCAGTGAACAAGTCAGAAGATTTAAGGACAGTATGCTTTATTCTTTATTCTTACGTTCGCTAAACAGAGGGAGGATCTGACCCAGCTAAGTGTGAGAACTCGCATCCTTTAGTAGTTTCAGCAGAAGTTAACCTAGACGGAGAGTCGTCGGCCAGACAGACTTATAAATTATTTCCTTAAGTTTCTGGAGGAAGGGCAGCATTGTCAGGAGCTAAAAAAAGACTTCCAGGACATCTTGAAATACTGGAAGTATAAACGGGGCCATTTCATTGGTGTGTTCTGAACAAGCCTATGCTTGACCCCGCCTCCTCCTTCCCATGTGCAACAACAGTGCAGGTGGCTGCTAAAGCATTAGGATCATCTTAGGGTACCAGGAATCTAGAACGCAAGGTCTGGACAGTCAGGTGTGTGCCTTTATTGGTCTTCATAAGTAAGTCCAGCACTGGGCATAGTATTTGTCATGCAGTCGGTCTCATTAGAGAAAATGATGGACAAGCCCCACTTTAGGCCCGGTGTCTCTGGCCCTCCAGCCTTACCCCACAATGGAAGATGGCAGAGAAAGTACACATAGAAACTGAACCAGAACCTGAGGTTGGTGTTTGGAACCCGCCCTTCCCCTCACATAGCCTCTTTAATCAGCCAGCAAAGTGTCCCAGGTTCCCACACAGGGGCAATTCAGAGAGCATTGGGGGCTGCTGGAAAGGACCATATCAGGTCCTTGGCTCCCAAAATGATGGGTGCATGGCAGGACACAGTGAGAAGAACAAATGGGCCCTGGATGCCCAGCAGCTGGGGAGGGTGACAGACAGACAGCTGGGCAAGGGCTCTGATACCGGTTCCAAGAACAAAGTCCAGGCAAGTGGAAGAATCCAGAGCATCATAGATCTCTGGGAGAACTTTGACCTTGTCTGAGATTCTTCCTCCATCTGCCACTTGCCTTTGGGCTTAGAACTAACCTTGCTTAATGGGACCTTCTGTCCTGGACCAGAGTCCAACATGGTCCCTAGGGGTATCTTTCCATATATGCTCACAAAGTCTGGGGACTATGAGTGACACCTCCCTTCCGGTCCCTTTGGCTTATTGTTAATGCTAATGGAGTGGGCACCTCCCCACCTCATGCCTCTCTCAAGAACCACCAGAAACAAGACGCCCAACAAAATCCCTGTGGCAGACAACGTCAGCCCTGCCCAAAGGCATCTGTCTGCTCAGTATAATTTGGGAGGTGCAGCAGAGTGATGTCCTCCGCCTCCAAACTCCACTTCCATTTGCTCTGCTTCTAAGAAAAGCCCCTGGGAACGGAGGTGCCCGGGTGTCCCTGCACCCTCAGGTGCAAATGCCCTTCCTGAGGGCAGGTTTGGGAGAGGGCTAGAGGAAGGAATGCCAAAGTGAAATTTGCTGGGGGTGACTCTGAACCTCTGTCCTCAGCAGACTGTTTCTGAATTAAACCCTGCTAGTTGTTTGCCTACCTTCAAACACTAAACACCCTACAACTTGAAACAAGGAGAAGCAAAATCTCTGAGGTAGGAATTGGTAATCCTGCACCAAAAAGCCGCTGTACCAATCCTCTTTCTCTTGTCCTACCTTCTCTCTCCTCGATAAAACTCGGGAAGTACTCCTGCGTGCCTCAGCTCCCCTACCCTTGAGGGAAAAGGGATCAGCTCCCTGCACCACCCTCTCCAGGTTCCCCTGAGGTCACCAATCCGGAAGAGTAGGAGTTGGGATGCGGTCCCTTCTTCTCCAGCCCCTCTCCCTCCTACAACTTGCCAGATGTCCAGGACCGGGGTCCCCAGCAGGAGAGACTCACCGCGCAGCCCGGGGCTGGCCATGGTGCCGGCACACAGGACGCAAAACCCGGACGGCCCCGCGGCTGCGCTCGCGACTGGACAGGCTTATTCCGCGGCGGGGCTAATTCCCTCGCGGCTCAGCTGGGTCTGGACGTGCCCGCCCCTTGTCTGCTGCCACCGCCTCCTCCCCCATCCTTCCCAGGGCCACCCGGCCCTCGCTGCCAGAGGCCGACCGGGGGGTTCTCACGCCGCGCCCTGGGTGCGCGGCGCTGGTAGCGCCACGTGGAGAAAGGAGCGCGTTTCCGCTGTCAAGTTGAGTCGGGGTCACGCTCGAGTTAATGCAGCTGAGGGGCGAGCCAGTAAGTGCTGCCCGCTCTCCTCCTCCGGGGGAGGTGCCTCCTAACCTGGGCCGGGTGTGAACATTCAGCCGGATTATCTAGCGAACCGTCTGGCTGATTAGTTTCCAATCCCACCCGCAAAGCTTCCTGCCTGCTGCCCTGGACGGGGGAAACTGTCCGCGGTCTAGAAAAAGGTGAGGGTGAGGGTGGGCTGGGGATGAGAGGCTCGGGGCACACCTGCCTTCACTTGACCCTAGCCAGCTGTCCCCACCTTTTTCTAGACTGAAAGGAGCAAGAACAGAGAAGTAAGTGCACAAGGGACAGATAGGACAGGAAGAAGAGCTGCAATAGGCAGGGGGAGGGGGCGGTTGTAGATGAACTTCCCCGTGAGTCCCTAGGGTAAGGGTTGAGGAGGGAAACTGTGGAAGCCCCAACTGTGGAAGAGACCTCCAAAGGGCCATTCTGGATGATGGCATCTACAATTCCACGATGCCCTGGGGCTAAACAAGTTCCTTGATACCTGGGACCCCAGAATGACAAGCTGTGATGTCAAAGTCAAGTGTGCTGCCTGTGACCACTGACTTTTCAGTGTGAAGAATATTATCTCCTACACTGAGAAGATCCGCTGATGGTGACTGCTCCCCACTTTATTGATGAGCAGCCTGCAGCAGTAAAGGGGAGCAGACAACACAGAATGAGTCGGGAAGAGAGCAGAAGGGAACCCATACATGTTACATCCCAATCCCAGGCTGTGTTCTGCTCGCTAGGAGTAATCATGGCTAATGTTTATACAGGACTTCCTCTTCCTCAGACACCCTTCTCAGGGCTTTACCCCACAGTAACTATTTCATTCCAATAACCAGTCTATGAAATAATCACTGCTATTAATAGTATGCCCAACTTACAGATGAGGAGACCGCAGTGTGAAAGGTCCAGCAACTTGCCTCTAAGAGATATGCCAGGGTTACAAAGCAGGCATCCTGCTCCAGAGTCTGTGCTCAACACACTTCACCATGCGGCTTCTTTCTCTCCCAAGCAATGCCGCCTCCCCATTCACTTCCAGAGAACTTCTCCATGTCTTTTCAACGCCAAAACAAGTGGGAAACTTTCCACCTTAGTTTCTTTATCCATGCTCTTTCTTCTCCCCCTCAGGCACATTCTTATCCCTTAGTCTCTCTATACTCCCTCCTTGAGACTCCCTGTAAAACTCTTATTTTGAGGAACTCTGTCCTGTCTGATCTGAGCAAAACAGAAATTCCTTGAGACCAGAGGCAGACCCTGCCCTGGAAAGACCTGAGGAGTAAGGGAGAGCTGTGAGACACACCCCCACTGCCTCCATCAGTTTCTCTTTCTGCATCCTTTTTACCCTGCTCCCTGCCATTTTTTTTTTTTTAATCAAAACATGCAGCTTTTCTGATTCAGTTTTTTTCTGATAGTGAATAGTCATATCAGTAAATAGGAGGAGAAATTCAGGCGATGGCAGGTCAGGCAGTTGGAAAATTGACACCTTATGCTGTAGAGGCAGCCTCTGCTGAGTCTTTCCATGGCTGATGCCTCCAATAACACCTCATCCCCAGGTAGAGTGTTAGACGATCAGTCAGGAGAGAGACAGGTAATGCGCTGCACTGGATCTGGTTTCCTACAGAGATCTTAGAGGCTACTCAACGTTGGAGGCAGGGTGATGGATGGAGAAATGACAACCTTTGAATTATTGAGCAGTTATATAAAACTTCTATCCATTCTTCCTTCCCTCTACCCTAAACTCCCCACCAAACCTATTCAACACAATCCATGCCATTTGCCTGTACTGTATCTTCCCTTAAGGTTGATCCCTGGCAGTAACGGAGGTGACTAAGACCTAGAAATGCAGTAATCATTGGTTCCCATGCTAGCAAGGGCTGAATCTGTAAGCAATGGGGATGGTGTGGCACTGGTGGAGTGGCCTGGAAGTTCTTGCTTAGATGTCAAGGCAGCTGGGTTCTGAACCTGGCCCCGCCATCCAGCAGCTGTGTGACCTTCATCAAGTCACTCAAGTCCTCTGAGCTGCTTTCATCCTCTGTAAAGGGACGGGGGGAGGGGGGGGAGAGCAGTGGATTAGATATGTCTAAATCCTTTCCAGCTCCACCATCCTGTACTTTCAGTGAGTTGAATCTCTCCTGTGTTAAAAGGATCTAAAATGAAGACGTCCATCAAATTCCTGTCACATATCCAGGACGTTCCCTTCATTCTCATGGGTAGTCTCTCCAAATTAGAGTTGCCACCATCTTGCCCACACATACACGTAAACTTTTTTTCGTAAATTTTAAGGAAGGACAATCTCTCCTTGAGAGTGACATCACCGCTTAGGGATTTTGAGACTGGTGGGACTGGTGAAGTTTGGTGTTATCTACACCTCTTTCTCTTCCACTAAAGGATGCCTGGATTAGGCAGGGCCTTGGCCTCCAGTATGCAACCCAGAAGAAACGCAGCTCTTTGCCCCTCAGAACAAAGGCAATCCCCAATGCTCTGCCACTTGCAGCAGAGAACTTATTCCTCCTTTTGAGCCTTGATGTCCCCATTTTTATTCTGTCACTTCTTACATTGTTATAGAGCAATTTACAGTTACTCCAGGCTTTCAAGCTTATTTGATCCCAACCCCACAACTGAGACTCACAGTTGTTTTCCAGATGAGGAAACTAAGTCTGAGAACCACTAAGGGGCTTATTTGAAGCCACACAGAAGAGCAAGGGCCTTATATGGGACCCACGCCTGCCCCCGAGTCTGAGGCTCAACACCCATGGCTGAGCCTGTGGGGATGGGACCATGTTCCTGCACCTGCCAGCACCCCATTTGCAGTCCCCTCAGCACTTAGCACTGTCCCCTCCCAGGAACTTAGTCAGTCAAGGGCTCAGAGAAATCCTTGCATATCTGGTCAGGCTCCTTCTCCATAATGTCACAAAACCTGGGGTAACACTGGCAATAGCCATGTCTACCTTGGCAGGAGCCTGGCGCCAGGGCCCACCCCTGTGTGCTGCTTAGAGCCCCTGGATTCAGAGACTAGAGAACAGTGTCACTAAGGAAACCCCTTTACTTGAGTCCACTGGGCAGTTTCTCAGGAGGCCTGCCCCATATTCTCTGCTCCCCTTCGCACCACTTGGAGGTAAGACAACACTTTTTCCTGGAGGCTGGCAGTGCCTCCCACAGACCCTGGGGCTGGAGTGTGTTCCGATGGAGCCTGTGCTTTCTCCCTCAGAACCAGTCTGAGCTCAGGCCCAGCCTACAGTTGTCCTCTCAGCCTGGAAGGAGAAGTGAACCATCAGCCTTTGCAAGATGAGAGATTGGCCTTTATTGTGGGCCCCAGAGGGCACGAGAGCAGAGCATACAAGAGGACAGGCGGCACTGGCCTGTGGGGCCGAGGCAGGTGGCCGCGGGCGTCCATGGCAGGGCGGCAGTGGCCTCACTTGCTGCACTTCCTGGGGTTGCATCTGCACCGTATGGCGTTGAGGACCTCATGGTAGACAACAGAGCCGTTGGCGCAGCGCAGGGGCACCTGCATGGGCTCCGTCTGCGTTGGCGAGCAGCAGGAGCATTGGTCCTGCACGTCTTCTATGTCGATGTTGTACACGGCTTTGCTGGCACATTTACCCTGCAGCGGGGCAGAGGGGTCAGGGCATCACGATGATGGACACTCCGGGGTGGGGAGCACTCTGAGGCAGCCTGCTTCCCCCACCTGCCCTCCTCCAAGCAAGAAAGGCCTGGCCTCCCCCTGAGAAATCCAGCACAGCTAGGCAATGTGTCAGGGTAGCCCTCAGGGAAGTCTGAAATGTCCTCTTTCCTTCTGGCACCATCACTCCCAGACCCCTCTAGCTGCAATTCTATGCATGTCTGATTGATCTTCAGGAAACAGCCCCCAGCTTCCACAAACAACTCTCCATCTTCTTTGAAGGACTGTTGAGTCTTTCCTCAGTATTTTTCTTCTGGGGTCAAAAGTTCCCAGTTACTTTAATAAAACATTTGCTTTAAAAAATAAAATACTTCCAGTTCCTTTCACTTCCCCTCCCTGTGAATTTTCCAGATCCTTCTAAAATGTACTAAGGAGATGTCTCCAAATAAGGAACTGCCCCTCCCCACCTAGGCCTCATGGAATCAGGGACCCTTACCTGGCAGAAATGAATGTTCACTTCCTCTTCGGACTTACAGGTTCCTACTTTGACATACTGCAGCCTGGCAGTGATATCCTTGCATTCGGGCTCCTCGCCTATAGGACAGGTGAGAGATGGGACCCAGGTCTGGCTGAGGTTCTGTAGAACACTCACCAGCCCAGTTCCCTCATGGGATGGAAAACAGAAACCACATCACCAAAGCCAGCTGCAGGGAGTGGAGTTACATCATCCTGGTTCACCCTGTCCTTCATATTCAGTAATACAGTTATCGCTGGATTTAACTTACTTAATAGTACAATTTTAATTGCAGGAGGAGGCTAGATTCACTGTGCTTTGGTGATGTCGATGGATGAGACTTGCTTTTATATAATTGTAGACTCTAAAAGCCATAATGATTGCAGTAATCCTCTTCTGCTATAAAAATATCCAGAAGCTAATGGCCGATGAAATACCCAATAAATACAATTAATATCTATCCACCCCTGCCTTTGGGTAAGAGGAAAGGACAATATCATGGCCACATAAGGACACTCACTGCCTTTGTGGGGGCCTGAGTAGATCCTGGGAACCCTTATAGAGTCCTCTCTTTGGGTATAGCTGCCTCCAGGTCACTGGCACGGGCTCCCCTATATCCAGAGGTTAGTGGCATTCAGACCTGAATGCTACTTGCCTACTGAGAATTCTAAGATTTAATGGCAGCTCACATTCCCCATCTGAACACTGGGAGTTTTCCATTCTTGGATGGCTCCTAATCTACATCAACCCTAACTACATAGCCTGACTCCCAACTTCCAAAGAATTTCATTTTAAAGCGAAAGCCTGCCAACTACATTAAGAGGATGAATCAGAAAAACAAATTTAGGCCAATATCCTATATTCTGTCTGCAGATTTAAATCCCTGAGCCTGGCTCACTTTCCTTATGAAGGATCTCAGCCTCCTGAATGCACTGACCACCAACGCCCCTCGTTGCTAATTTTACAGATAAGAGTCTCAACCAAACTCCATGTGCAGTGAGCCTAGCGAGAATTCGTCTTCTGATGGCGCCTGACTTCACCTTCTTAAGCCACTGAGACAGGCGTGACAGAAAGAGATGCTTTCAGAGTGTGTTTCCTCTGCAACTTGGTTATAGCAGTTACAGGGACTGTCAGAGTGAGCCATCAAGAAAAGCATGAATGATTGAACACTGAAGGTATTCATGTTTTCACTCTTCCTTCCTTTCTCTACCCCAAAATGAACATAGGCCGAGAACAACAAAATCCAAACTAAACTTAAAAGAAAAAATATCAGTCCAGGCAATTCTACCTTCAGAAGAATGTAGCATTAACAGTGGGATTCTGAAAGTTACTTGTGCTCATGCGCATCAGAATATGTTGTAGGAATACTGTCTGATATGCAGACTTGTTGAACCTGTCTCCAAAGCTGCTGCTGTGAGCTACTAAGACCAACCCGTACAACACAAGTGCAAGGTCAAGAGGGGCTGAGAGTAAAGAAGGGGAGGTTAATAAACTTAGACCAGCCGTCTAAATCCTGGAGAGGACTCCATGTCTTCTGCAGCCCCACAGCACATGGTGGGGCTGTTAGCCAGCCGGTGGGTGGCTTCCCTTTCTCTCTAAGACAGCTGTGTGACACTCATTGAATAGATGTGTGCTGAGTGTCTGCTTTGTCAAGATCATGGATCAAGGGTGCCTGTCTTCAAAAGGAGCTCTGGTTAGACAGAGAAGATACTCTCTCACAACAGGACTATGAGCAACCCAAGACTCTATGAGGGGAAAGGCAGATAAGAGGCTAGAGACAGTAAGGAGTTTGGAGGAAAGGAGGAACAGACCGCTTCACAGGCATTTGAAAGGGGATTTGAGCAGGGGCAGTCTAAGAACATTCAGGGAGGGGTGGCAATTCCCTGTAGGATTGAACATAATGACTGGCCAGTGATAAAAAAAATATATATCTTTTTGGAATAAAGCTTACTCCAAAGTACAGTCCCTGGCCTGGGTCTGATGGGTTTCAAGGGACAAGCTATTAGTAATATACTTACATGTGTCACAGCAAGTGCCTGGAATTTTCATGATTTTCCCCTTAAGAAAACAAATTCCCAGATTAATCACAAATAGTACATAGAGGGCAGCTTTCAGGTCATTTCCCCAGGCTAGGTCCTGGCTCTGGACTCACAGCCCTAAGCATAAGTCCCCAGATGTAAACTGTGCTTTCCCATCACACACGTGAGCAGAATGACCACCCTACTTGACCAGGCCGAAACAATTCTGATTATTCTGAATTCTCTCCCAAATGAGTCATCAGGCTCAATACTCCCAGGGGAGACTGGAAACCAGTTTGCCCTCTCACCTTCCCCTTCAAGGATCACACATTCAGTCTCTCCGAAGGGAAGGGTTTTTGTTTGTTTGTTTTTGTTGTTTGTTTGCTTGTTTTTAAACATTATGGAGTTCAGAGAGTTTTGTCTCTCCATTGGGCCGGGTTTTGTCATTTCATTGATTTATAATCTAGGTCAGGGATCTCCTTTGGACGATGGGAAATCACATCAGAGCTGGACTGCAGGCTGTTCAGAGGAACCTGTTCTTAGAGGAGATGGGGACAGTCAAGAGGAAAGCAGGACCCGAGCTCTTACTACTCACTCCATCGGCCAGACATTTGTGCTCATCAAAAGGCGGGCAGCCTGTGACCCTCTTCTCCCAGATGAACTCTCCTTTCTTATTGACCCTGCAGAAGTGACTGTCACAGCCATCCTGAAGCGTCTCATCAGGCTGAAAGGAAAGAGGGCAAATATGAAGACAGTGTTAGGTCACAAGTCGACTTCAAACCATGACCTGGACTCCCTAGAGTTGTTGAAACCATTTGGAAGACTATAGAACAAGAATGACACAGTGTCTATAATGTCTCCACACCCAGAACACAGAAAAGAGGTGGAGTTTTTTTTACAACTTACTCACTATGAATAAGGCTGCATAAATGTTGAGAATCCCCAAACTCTTCTGACCACTTAAAAGCTTAAAGAATTAAGATATAAGGAGGGTAGACTGGCTAATCAATAGCTGAACTAGAGATGAACCAGGCACCACCTCCCAACCCCACCAGCTAATTCAGGCTTCTATAGATCAGTTTGTTTCACCCTGATTGCCGTTTCAGTCTCATAGACATTAAGGCTGGAGAAAATCTTAAAACCAACCAACTTCAAATCATGTGGCCATACACGAACTTGTCAAGAAGAGTGACAACTAAATCAAAGAGAAAATTCTGTGCCTTCTAAAAGTTATCCATCTTTTCTCTACAAAATCTGAAAGAAATCAATATTAGTCTTTCTTTCTTGAAGAAGAGATCCCCAAATAGGAAACCAGGTGTTGATACAAGAGCGATTCCTGAGTTCAACTGGCTCCCACCTTCAAGGTCATGATCTGTCCTCCCCTTAGCTGAATGGTGCAAGCCATAAGCAGACATTTCCCACAGCATTCGCCTTGGATCTTCTCTTCCTTGTAACCCTGTATCCAGAAGAAAAAACAACCTTAGTTAACCTCCCCAGAACATCCCAATTATACGTAGGCTAACTTTGCCAGCTGCTCTTCTCTCCTAGAGTTCAGAAAGTCAACATCTAGCTCTAACTACCTTTTGTCAGATCTCATCCCTCGATAGCATTCTTTCCTTCTACAGATGTATACCTCGCTCAATGTCTAGCAGCCAGACCTGTTTATTAGACCTCTCTCCTGAGCTCCAGATTTATAAGTTCAATTGTTTACTCAGCAGTTATTTATCTTATTGTCATCTTAAGACTTATATCAAAAATGGAACTTGATTTTTTTGCCCCAAATCTTATCCTTCTTCAGTCTTACCTATCTCAGCAAATCATTTCCCAGTAGATCAATACCCAGCTGCTCAAAGTAGCAACCTGCGAGTCACCTTTGACTTCTCCCTTTTTTTATCCCTCTACTCATCACCAAATCTTGCCAAAAAATGCATCTCAAACTCATCCACTGCTTTTCATGACCAGTGAGCGTCCTCTGTCACCACCTATTCCAAGCAATCATCATCAACCAGTGGACTCTGATGATAGTCTTGTCTTCCTACCTTCATTCATGCTCCCCTGCTATAGGTCTCCATACATTTGCTAGAATGACTTTCTTAAGATATAGATCTGGTCATGTTACTCCTCTGCTTAAAACCCTCAGTGGAGTTCTGGTTCTAGTCATGCCAGGGTAGCTTATATTGGACTGACTCTCCTTCAGACAACTTAAATTATTGACAGACTATTTAAGACAATCATTTAAAGTCAATGGATGGGCAAAATCAGGAATAAACCATACGTTATTTGATCCTTGAAAGAGGGAACCATAGTATCATGTTTAAAAAGCCTTTCCCATGAGGCCAATCTGCATGGTACTGGACAGCTGGAACTTTGGCAGAAAATTATAGTTGCATTTGCCTGAGGAGTCAGAAGACAGAGTTTGAACCCCCTAGAATAGCTGAAAACTAAAGAGAAAACCTCAGAAAAGAGGAAGTCAGGAAGGAGAAGCCCCCAAATTTGCATATAAATTCCTTTCAAATCCTTGGCTGACCCCTGAATTATATACGCACAGAGGAGTCTATGAGGAGCCCAGGGCAGAACAATAGGTGGACAACTTAAAGAGCACAGCAGAAGTTTCATCTCCCACACACCACAGGGGAGCCAAGGTTTGCAGTCAGAATCCCACCAAGCTGAAGGGACTAGTTAAATACTAGGTTTTCATTGAAATTTCAAAAAAGCCAACCCTTAAGAGTAAGAACCATGTCTCAGGACTAAAATATTTACCCTTGGACTAAGAGTAATATTGAAACAGACCCTCCCTAATGTAGTTTAAAATCTAGCCTTCTTTAGTTCAAAGTGAACCACCAATAATCTAAGTTAGAAGAAACTTTGACATTTATCAGAGGAAATAACAGAATTGAGAGGCTCTTCAACATACCTCCCACCAATGTCTAATACACAGTAAAAGATTTCATGCAAAGGAATGGAAAAATTTGATCCACACTCAAGAGAAAACTTACTCAACAGGAACAAACAGACAAATGACTTTGGTATTGCAATTAGCAGGCAGGAACTTTAAAATAACTATGATAAATACGTTAAAGTGTCAAGAGAGAAAGATGGACATAATAAGAAAAGAGATGAGGAGTTTCAGGAGCAGCTTAGAAACTTTTACAAAAATCAAATGGAAATCCGAGAACTAGAAACATGGTACCCTAAATCAAAACTCACTGGATTGGATTAACTGCAGAAAAGAAAGGATCAGTGAATTTTAAGGCTGATCAATAGCAATTGTCCAAACTGAAGCATGGGGAGAAAAAAAGATTGGAAAAAATATACAGAGCCCCAATAACCAGAACAGTATTGAGTGGCCTAATATACATGTAATTAGAGTTCCAGAAAGACAGGAGAGAGAAAATGGAACAGAAAACAAATAATAGCTGAATTTTTTTCCCAACTTGATCAAAAATCAACTTACAGCTCCACGAAACTTCATGAATCCAAAGTAGGAAAAGTATAAAGAAAACTACTCAGAATCATATACTCAAACTTCTGAAACCCAAACATAAACTGTTAAAAGCAGCCAATGGGGGTGGGGCAGAGGATGCACGCAGAATAACAATAAAAATGGCAACTAACTAGAAACCTATATTCAGCAAATGAAGAAGGCAAAACAAAGACGTTTTCAGATAAATGAAATCTGAGAAATGTAATTCCATTTGGCCCACACTAAAAGAAATGCTAAAAGAAGTTTTTTCAAGCCAAAGGAAAATGATATAACATGGAATTTCAGATATACAGAAAGGAAGAGCACTAGAAATCCTAAATCTATAGGTAAGTGTAAAATACCACTTTTAGTGACGGTCTTAAATTCTATAAAAGACAATTTACTATTTAAAGCGAAATAATAACAATGTCTTGTGAGTTGATCTCTTATGTAGAAGTAAACCATGTGACAACACCAGCACAAAGTATAGGAAAAAGAGCACATTGTACATGAAATAATAGATTATTAAATCAAGGTAGACTGTGATAAATCAAGGATGCATATTGTAATCTCTAGAGTTATCTCTACAACAAAGTATTTTCTATTTTCACTTGTGATTTCTTCTTTGATTCATGAATTATTTAAAAGTATTTTAATTAATTTCCAAATATTTGGAGGGGGTAATTATAATACCTTGTTGTTACTAATTTAAATTAAATTTAATTGTGGTCACAGAATATACTCTACATGATTTCAAAATTTTGACATTTATTGACTTTTTTTATGGCCCAGAATTTGGTCATGATAGGTGAAAATTCCCTGTGTATTTGAGAAGAATGTATGCTCAGGAGTTTTAGAGCGTAGTAGCCTATCATTTTCAATTAGGTCAAGTTGGTTGATGCAGTTTTCCAAGTCTGTATTTTTTTTCCCTACTTGTTCTATCAGTTACTCAGAGAAAACATTAAAATTACCTACAAAAATTATGAATACACCTATTTCTTCCTCTAGTTCTGCCAATTTTTGCTTCATATATTAGCAGTTGTGCTATTTGATACATATACATTTAGGATTCTTGTGTCTTCTTAGTGAATCTAATCTTCTACCACTATGAAATACCTTCTTTATTATTGGTAACATTCTTCATCTTAAAGTCTGTTTTGTTTGGTATTAATATACTTACCTTAGCTTTCTCATTCTTAGTATTTGCCTGGTATATCTTTTTCTATCCTTTATTTTCAACCTGTCTGTCTCTTTAAATTGAAAGTGCTTCTCTTGTAAACAGAATACTAGTTGGGTCTGGCTTTTATATCCAAGTCTAACAATCTCTATTTTTAATTGCGATTTTGTTTTGCTCATTTACATTTAACGTAATTATCCATATGGTTGGGTTTAAATCTACCATTTTGCTATTCATCTGTTGTTGTCTCTGTTACTTGTTCTATTATTAATTCTTTTCTGTCTTCTTTTGGTTTAATGAAGTTTTTGGTTTTCTAGTATTTTATTTTATCTCCTCTATTGGCCTCTTAGCAGTATTCTTCAAGTTACTATTTTAGTGTTTACACAGGTTTACACATTTATCAAACTTCAACAAACTATATACTTAATATCTGTGCATTTTATTGTAGGTAGACCATATACCTCATTTAAAAAATAAATTTTACAAAAATCTAAAAAATAAGACCATCTATGACTTCCCATTGCATTTGGAATAAAATACCATCTCCTTCACATGTCCTGCAAGGCCTGATATGGCTCTTTCCAATTTTCTGACCTTGTCTTATCCCATCACTCCCTTGCTCTCAACAATCCACCCTTGTGCATCTCCTAGGATCATGAATATGGCAACTTCCTCTCACCTGAGGGCCTTTGTGTATACTTTTCCCTCTACCTGGAATGCTCTTCCCCAGTCTTTGTACAAAGAGCCCTTTCTTATCCTTTAGTTGTCATTTTAATATCAGGCCTCAGAGAGGTCTTCCAAGATACAACATACGCACACACTCACACACACACACACACACACATTCTCTCTCTCTCTCTTTATAATACTTAACACAATTTGAAATTGTTGCTTGCCTGTTCAGATGTTTTTATCCTCCCTGAGAGGCATGAAATTTCCAAACTATTCTATGCTGTTCATCATTGTCTCCCCAGCAACTGGCTCTTAGCGGGCAATCCTACTGAGGAGAGGAGTTCAGCTAGGAACTCCTTGAAAGAGGCTTCAAGTGAGTGTCCTTCATTTATATCCACGTTGGAAAAAGCAGCAGCTTCTAGATAGCAAGATTTCACTGTCTTGCAAAAATGCCCCTGACTAAGGATTTGTACACACAGAAAAAAGACTGTGTGAGGACACAGAGAGAAGGCGGCCATCTGCAAGCCAAAGGAAGAAAACCTCAGGAGAAACCAATACTCCGGACACCATGATCTTGGACTTCTAGCCTCCAGAACTGTGAGAAAAATAGATTTCTGTTGTTTAAGCCAAAAAACAAAAAACAAAATGTCCCCATATCTCGGAGACAACATAGAATAACCAGCTTTTTATTTTACAAAGTATTTTAAACAATGTTAATAAAATAAAAATCTAAAAGCTACCATCAGCTGTCTCCTCACTGCATTAAAATTGAAGCTCTTTCAATTTTCCCCACCACTCCAAAAAAAAAGAAAAAGAACATAATCTCAAATTCTTTTAAAGAATAAATTTAGTTATGTGAGAAACCAACAACATTGTCATTCTTTTTCTCATTTGGCCACATTTAGCAATGACCACTTTGAGATTCCTTCATTGGAGCCCTGGGTTTTCTCTAACATGAATCTCTAGCAGGTCAATGTGGAACTCCCAGACAGAAGGCCTGGCTCTCTCTCCATCATGTCCTTTTTATTACACAGGGTCTGAATGCTCCTAACCAGCAAGCAAGGTTAGGAGTTGGCAAGCTTGCTCACAAATGAATTTAAACAATTTGCTACTCCTAAATCAAGCTTCTGAACTCCATGTGTCTTCAGGGAATAAGCCATAGAGAAAGCTGTGAGGCCTGAGCTCAGCACCAAACAGGGCAGCCAGGCCCAGCACACACACTCCACTGGGAAGGACCCTGCTGGAGTTGAGGCCGTCAGGTAGTCTTTCACTGGTGAGCTTTAAACTGTTTTCAGAACTGCACAATTCCTGGAAGGTGTAGGACCACAGGAAATGGAAGAGGAAGAAAGCGATGGAATAAACATTGTGAAGGCATGTGAGTGGTTACAGTCAGAAGGAAGAAATAAAATAGGGCTTCAACCAGGCAGGATTTCATGAGAGCTTGGATTTGGGCATGTTTTAGTGACTGTTAGGAGTAAAGATAGGAAATACCCTCTGCTCAGCAGGCCCAGGGAGAAGAAACGGGACAAAACCTTTACAGGAGAAGTGAGGGAGCAGGGATAAATGGAGGAGGGGGCTGCAAAGTGAAGGGACAGGGGCAGTCCCTTCCACACACCAGAAGGCACAGTTAAGCCAAGAATAAGGAAAGATGGAGGGCGTTATGGAAGGAGAAAGAACAAAAAGAAGAGGAAGAGGGGTTGGAAGGTACTAAGAGAGGGGCAATGGTTTTCGAGCTGTGGTGGGGAGTTGGGAAAGAGGGACAGGAGAAGGAGGGGAAGCAGAGGAAGCACAGCAGAACCCACTACAGGGGTAAATAAAGAAAACAGACCCTCCAACAAGTCCTCTGCCCTGGCAGCCAAGAATACAGCTGCACTGGGAGACAGGGCTGGATTGAGCCTTGCTGGGCTTCTCGGCCATTGGGGACAGTGATCTGTATTCCACATGCCACCACACATCCATGGAGAAGGGCATACACACACACACACACACACACACACACGCACACTCACACACACACGGAATGGGAGCACTCCATCATGTGGCTCCAAACGTCGTTCTTGCTCCTCGCAGGAGCAGCGGCGTCCTCTGCTTGCCCAGCCAAGTTCCCAGCCAGCCAGAGTTCATTTGTTTAGGTCTGAGTAGCCAATTAGTCCTGCTGCCCCTGTCCTGTCATGCCCTTAAAACTCTGCCCTGCACATGTCTCACAGCCCCTTTTTATAAATTATATCAACTGCTCAAGGCCCTCCAATCTGATCTCCCCCAGCCGTCCTTTTCTAACCCTTGTTTCTATCTGCCAGTCTGTTCCCTATTTCTCTTCCTAGAAGGTCCTCTCTTCTACATTCACCCATTTTTCAAGGTCGGATCCTGGTCACGCCCCTCCAGGATGCCTTCTCAGTGTTCCATTCCTCACGCTTTCCTTGACTGGATTCTAAAGCTGGATGGATTTCTAAGAACGCAGAGGAGGTTACAGTGCCACCTTCTGACCACCAGAGGGCGCAGTTAGAGTTAGCAGGCGGGCCCTCTAGAAAGCCGGCTACAGCCTCCCTCTTCCGCAACACAGCGTTGTCGTGGACCCTCCTGCACTGACAGTAGTTCAGTGGGCATCCAAAGTGAAAGGGAAGCCACAAACTCCAGACAGCACTGTTTCATTCCGTATTTAAGCCCAGTTCTATTCTAGGGGGTTGTTACACACACACACACACACACACACACACACACACACACACACACCCTGCTGTACCCAAAACCCTGAAACATAAATTGGGATTTTAAAAAAAAATAGCAAAAACTTCGTTTTAATGGAGGCAGGAATGTTCTCTTGAAACCATTCTATCAGAAATAGCGGTGTCTACTTCACATATGTTTTATTAAGCCCCTATTTGAAGCATGACACTCTGCCAAGTGCCATGAAGAACACGGAGCCTATGAAGCACCTGCGTGAGCGTTCCTCGACCTTGTGCCCACCCCCTCCTGACGTCCCGTCCCCCTCAGCGCTCTGTGCTGCTCCTCTTACAAAGGTCTTCTCCCCAGACTCCACCCCAGACCCCTCCTGCTGTCTGGCTAAGTGGAGGAAAAAAGCCCTCCCTTGAAGCCATCTGAAAATTATTACTAAATTCTGTGCACCTCGCTCACAGGAAACTCATCTGACCAACTGTAGTTTCTAAAACAGCGGGAGTGCCAGGCATGGAGGGCAGCTTGTGGAAGAAGCCAAGGGGTCCTCCTGAGTATTAAGGCCCAGTTCCGGGCAAGGGGCTAAGAGTCATAAAACAATAAAATGCCGGTTTTCATTAACCAAACTAGAAACGATGACTCCACTACTCTTAAAAAGCCACCCCTGGGAGGAAATCAGGGCAAACGTAGTCATCGTGACCTGGCAAAAACACAGTGAAATATTTTAAACCCCCTAAATGTCCAATAATAAAAGCATATCCATCCCAAGGAATATTGTATAGAACCCTGAACCTATTAAGGATCCGATAAATATTTGTTGAATAATTAATTTTTAACGTTTTCAAAGAAAGTAGTGATGTTTCTTAAAATGTGTAAAGAAGAATACGAAACTGTAGATATGGTATCATGAGCCTTGCAAATGTTGTGTTTATTTTCAAAACGTAGGAAGAAAATGTTTAAAATTTATAAAACTAAATTATAATTATTTCTGAGAAATGCAATTTGGGTGGGTGACTTTCAGTCTCTTCGTTACAGTTGTCAAATATTGTCCATAATCAGAAAATAATGAAAGCTTTATTTAAAAGCTCTGGTGAGGTCCCATGGCTTGTGCCCCACAAATATCGCCCAGCCCCTCGGTCTTCAGTGACCCTCTCTTACCTGGGGGCAGGCCTCGCAGGTGGTCTTCCTGCACTCCAGCTCGAATACAGAGAGGGTCCCCATGTGGGCAGTACAGTTGCAAGTTGTGCACACGTCAATCATCAGACTCTTCCCAGGCTGGAAGCAGAAGCACCATGGTCAGGCTTCCCAGCAGGCTGACCCCCTGACTTTCCCACTCACCTCAGCCCCCTAAGCTGTCTGCCCTGTGAGTGACGGACGGCCCGGCCTCCCATGGGTGCCCTGAGCCATCAACCTGATGCTCTTGCTGTGTCCACTGGCCCTACTCCCTTCCCTGCCTTCCCACCTCAAGTAGGGCAATGGTAAGAGTGAGGGCTTTCATGCCAGAGAGGGAGCTGTGGCAGTGGGAGAGGGGGACCGATTGAAATGTGCACAATGACTTCAGAGCCCTTCTCTGTATGCAGAAGAAATGCTTGTGCCTGGGGTTGAGCCAGGAGGTAAGTGATGGGCAGGAGGCCCGGACACTAGAGGGTTAGGAAGACATCCCAGACTGGGCTCCAAGACATCTGGGAAGCCCTGGAGGCAATAGAAAGTGCATTGGGGGTAGGTCTCCCAGTTTTCTTTCATTTCCACATTAGAATGATCCTAAGTGGCCCACCCTTCCCAGAGCAACCCCATCCCTGCACCCCCCAACTCGCCCTGGAGGAGAAGGCAGCAGCTCACCCCAATGATGGTGCCATTGAGCACACAGCCCTCCACAGGTTCTGGGGGGAGAAAGAAATACAGGGTGTAAGAGTCCAGACAAAATCCTACACGCAGAGGATCCATTCAGGGCCTTCTCCTCTGGCCTGAGCATCTCTCCTCCACCTCCTGGCCCCTGGCCCACCCCCACCCCAGGACACTGTGGGTCCAACTGCCAGAGCCCACGGTGGCCTCGCTTCCTCGAGGCCTGCGGAGGAAGGGCAGGCTGCCTGTTTCCACCCAGCCCTCAGTGAGAACACCCGTGTGTGTCCTCTAGGGGACGGCATGTGTTTAAGTGATTCACATGTAAGGGTGAGTGTGAGGAGGTTTGGGTTTATGAAAGAATGAAATTCTACTCTGGGAACTTGAAGTCCCAAGATAAAATCACACAAAGAATTCAAGCACATGTGGAGTTTGTTGTTGTTTGTTGTTTGCTGTTGGTTTGTTGGTTGGTTGGTTGGTGGGGTTAAGGGTTGGGAAGTTGGAATACTTTCCCCAGAAGAGGCAATACAGCGAATGATCAAGAAGGATTGAGAAGGGAGTCTCTACAGTCAGCGGAGCCTGGGTCCAATCCCAGGTCTACAGCTCATGAACTCCCATGAACCAATGAAGGTCAGAACTGCACCCGTCTCACAGGGCTGTCATGAGGGTGACAAGAGATAGTGGTACAAAGCCATCACTGAGTAATGAGGACCTTCAGCAAATGGTTATATTTCTCTCATCTTATCTGCTTTCCCAAAAGCAGTAGGAACGGATGGGAAGATTTTGATTCTGCCTATTTCTTTGAGTTGCTAAAAAGGCAAAGAATTCGGGAGCCCTTAGTAGAAAGAGGGGCTCAAAGGTGGGCCCCTGGATGGCATGCCTTACCGCAGTGACAGGTGGGACAACATTCTGAGGTCTGACAGCTCAGCTGGAAGCCCATGGGGCAGGTGGGGACATCCAGCTGGGGGCAGGAGACGTTCCTCTGTTGCACAAAGACCTCATCCTTCACTCGGACGCACTCATTGATGAGGCAGGGGTTCCCTGGGGAGGCCCAGTGAGAGCCAACCTGTGTAGTTAGAACACAAGAGGTGGGCAAGGCTGGGGCCAAAGTCCCAATGGGAGGGCGCTGTTTCCTCAGGGAGCTGGTTTGGGCCCTGGAGATGAGCCCCCGTTTAACATCTAAGTCCCACCCACAGGGTAAGACCCACAGAGGAAACGACCTGGGCTCACTCCAGGTCCTTCAGTGAGTCTGGATCAAAGTCGCCCTGACCAAGATCCTAGATCAGAGCCACGTGTACTCCCACAGACGCAGTTTTCACCACCTGAGTAAGCACCTTAGGGAAGCTTGGGATGCTCCCTTCCCCACTCAGCATTGGCTGTGAGCTGAGCTCAGAGACTCCAGGGCACTGGGACCAGGACGCAGGAGTACGGGCTAGCATAGAGGAGATGAGGAAGGAACCTCAACCCATGGCGAGCCTAGCTACTTTCCATTCATACAGGGAGACAGCAAGAGACTGGGGTGCTGGTGTCCGACCCCTGCAGCCCTGCAATCTGTCTCTGAGCTTCTAGGGCTATGCATGGCTGGTGTGACCCCCAGGGTTGGTTCCAGGGGCAAAGAGCACTGAGCATGTCCAGAGCATGACTCGGAGAAGTCACCGTGGAGGTTGTGCCTGGAGGTTCGTCCACGTGTGCCAGCTTCAGATGCATCAATCATTGCACACCCCCTGCCCACTCCACGCCCTGACCTGCTGCTCTCAGCTCCTTACTTTCTCCTCTTCCCAGATGAGGAGCAGAAAATGCCAGACCCTTACAGCCACTCTCTTCACCGGGACTTCTGACTCACCGTGACCAAGCTTCCCGCTACAGGCTTGGCCCCAAGCTCCAACCTCTCCCCTCTGATTATTTCCCTGCTGAGCCCCGGCCACTGGACACATCAAGAGGATTCAACCCCCACCCCACCCCCACCCTGTCCCTGACATGTTCCCAGCAGCAGCAGCAGTGGCAGAGCCATTGCTGACACCCACTCTCATAGGTAAGATGCAGACTTGAGTTGGGGGAGAGAAACTCAAGTCCCCTTAGTTTTATAGTCACTGATGTGGGTCTGAAGGGAGACGAGAGACTGGGGGTGAGGGGAGGGAGGCAGGAATACTGAGCCCCAAAGAGACCAGCTATCAGCCCCCACCAGGATGGAGCAACCTGTAACCTGAGCTGGAACCTGGCCCTGGGGAGGAGGGCTAAACCCTGCCTAATCCCAGGATGAACGGGGAGAATAAAAAAAGGGTGGAGAGGAGGGACACAGGGCAGGGAAATCCACAGGCAACAGGGATCAGAAGGGGGGTGAGGTGGAAACCCAGGAGGAAAACCTCAATGAGTCATTCTGTTGTCACCTAGGAGGAGCAGGCTGATGGGCCTGGGTAGGAGGTGTACAGGTTCAGGGCAGACAGTTAACCCTTTGCCTTCCTTTCTAAACAAAGCACATTTAGATCTTGCTGGAAGAACGCAGAAGGGGAGGGCCCCGAGATGCACCTCACACTCTTACAGCACCTGCCTCCTGAGGCTCCCGGAGGCTAGAACTCCCCACTTCATCCTCATGAATCGGAGTGAAGGAATTGTTACCATCCAGGTCTCTGGACTAATATTCCCCAGGAGGAACCCTCAGTGTTTCAGAAAATGGCTTGAGAAGCATCCAAAGTGAGAGCCTGAGGGCCACAGGAGACGGCTACCTGCTCTGCTTTAGGAGAAGGAAGTTGGCTGGCGTTGGGGCTCAGAAGGAGAAGACAAGTGGGGCTGCTAATGTGGCAAGACTATAGCCAGAGTTGCAGAAGTAGCTCTGGGACTTGGGGAATAGAAATATTGTTTGCCTCTCTGGGATATAAATTTCTCCAGTGGAAATCAGTGAAGAGGTCGGAGGACCCTGACGGGGTGGATGTGGTACAGAAGAGCATGTGCAGCCTGTGGAGTTTGATGGGGTGGTGGGCCCACGGCATGTGCAGGCGCTGAGGCCATCCCTACTCCAACCCCTCAGGGGAAGCAGGACCGCAGCTTTACAGGTGAACAGGAGAATGTAAATCCCTCAGGAGTTCACAGAACTCTTAGGGAGGGAACTGGGCATCTCCCAAAATCCACAAAATGGGAAGTCTGAGGCAATCTGAACTAGTTCCCAAAGGGCAAGGTAAGGCCAGCTGACCTCTGGATGAAACCAACAGCAGGATTAACCCCTGTGGGGAAAGCAAAGGGCAGGGGGTAAGCTCTGATTTTACAGATGAAACCAAGGCCAGCACTGGGCTGCAGAATGGAAAACCAGGCTGGTAAGGTCACTCTCCTCCTTCCTACCCACCCTGGGGCCCAGACCTACATTCTTCCAGTAAGACTGAGAGTCCCCTCGCGGTGAGCCAATCAGCACCTCACAGGCAGATGGCAGGCACCTTCCACAGCACTCGCCTTCAGGGAGGACATACGTGAAGCCCTGGAAAAACACAAAGAACACAGTGGAGCCAGGCCAGCAGTAGAGACACAGGTATGCTTATCTGCTCCACAGGCATACTGAGCCCGGAGGTTTTGCAGAGACAGTTGGACTGAACACTTGCATCTCTGTCATCCACCAACCTCAGGATCATGCTAAGAAAAGGCCAAGTAGTATCAACCATGGAGTCACTAAGTTAGTTGTTACACCAGCTGAAGAGACATAACTCTGCCCTCTGAAAGCCTCCATTTTGAGACCAAAATCAAGCCCAGGGGCTATTAAACACAGCCCAGAGTTCACTCAGCAGCAGCTAGCTGACCTAATAATCTTTACCATGGCCAAATCTAGGGCACCTCGTTGACTGGAGAAGAACATTCAGGATGCCTGGGATCTAGTCTCTGCTCTACGAGGGCTGACTACCCATGTGAGATGAGTACTTTGATCCCAAAACCTCTCACTAACGTGCAGAGTTGGGATTCCCCTGGTAGTTACTTGACATTTACCTAGCAGTTTATGGGCACAGTGAAATAAGAGAACAGTAGGGAACAACCTTCCCCACAAAGCCTGACAGGGAGACCAGCATCCTGGAAGTTTGCAAGTCCATCTTGCCTCTTGGAGGTTCTCCAATCTGGCCAAAGCTTTAGGAATTTGGATTGAAACCCTCCACCAAAATTTCGGAAGCAATGTACACAGAATAAGCAAAACAGTGATGTGTGTGGTTGCCCAAGGATCCAATGCGAGAGAAACCAAAACTGGGCTTCATCTTGGATCTCTGTCCCTAAGAGAGGAGGGAATGCCTACAGCTGTTCAGGATGGGTGAGGATATGCCAAGCCTGCTCTGCTCCCCAAGCACACTTACACACAGGGCCAAGTCAGAAGGTACACACAACACTCACTGTCATTCTAGCTGGTGCCTCTCTCTGGGGAAACATGAACACTCCAGAGACTAGGCTCCACCTCACACCACTTCCATGGGACCTGCTTACATCCCAACCCACGTCACAATGGTGCCCAGTGAGCTGTCTCCAGTCTTATCAGCTGAGATTCTAGTCATTTATTTGCGTCTGTGTTGTACTAAGTACTTTGGAGGAGCCAACAAATTAGGATGATACAATCCTAGATATAAGATACAATCCCTTCACTATGAGACAGAATATACAAAGTGCCACAAAAGAAACAAAGACTCAGGGAGCACAGAAGAGAGTCGTCGATACCTTTAGGGATCCAGCGTCACTCCTGTGCCTCTCTCTAAGAGTGCTGAGTGACCTGGAATTGTGTGTTCTTCATATTTTCTGCTGCCTCCCGCCATGGGCAAACATACTGTCAATGTGACGGAGGATTCCCAGGACAGATGCCTTGTGCCCAAAACCCCACCGACCTTTCATGCTCAGGTCCTCCTAGCCTCCAAATTTCCTGGCTGCCATCTTTCTAAGAGTCCCCTCCACCTCCAGCATGCCCATTTTCTTGTTGCACAACCAGATTTATCCTGTATTTTCATCTCTCTTTCTTTTCTCTCACCCTTCCAAATCCTCTAGCTTATATCTGTTCAAACTATACATCACAGACCCTTCTCCTGGTCCAACAGTCTCTAGGAAGCCAAGTTTCTACCGTACGTCCTGCACGCTCCACAACAGTGGGACTGGACAGAGGATCCAATCCATGGGCTGCACTGAGCCCATCAATTTTCTTCTTGAGAAGTTTATCTACAGAACACAAAGATTGAGGAAGTCCCATTGGACAGGGATTAGCCCTGGATCTGAAAAGTCACGTTGAGTTGAAGCCAGATTCAATAAAGCCATGTGCAAATGAAATTTACGAGTAAGCAAAACTGCTTCCCAGAAGTTGACCTGCAATGAGGAGCTGGAGAAAGAGACACAGGGAGCTCATGGTACAAGTGGAGAGAAATGCTGTATGACCACTTATGTATCCTGCACTTCATTTCTGAGAGTTTTATTTTAGATAGCTTGAGTAGATTCTGTTCTTTGCCATCGAAACCCCCTACTGAAACACAAAATGTATTGGGTGGCAATTTTATAAAATTGACCTCTAAACAGCAATCTCTTTACTTGATAGCAAGTTATTTCCATTGCCTCCCATGGCCTATGGGAGGAGATAGAGACCAAAACAAGTTTCCAAAACCTAGCATTCCCAAAAGACACGCTTGGATACCACAGCATCATCCTCCCCCAAAGTTGCCTAGCAACTCCGCTCCTCCTCAGTACCAGTATTGCAGGTAGAGAACAGATGAACTGAATGGACTCCCCATTTCTGGATTCACTCACAGGTCTTCCCTTGCATCATCAAACCACACATTTCTAAAACCACATCAAGAGCACTCTCCTCTCTGCTGTTAAATTTACAAAAGCAACCACGAGATGTATGTACTGGTTACTCTTCTTTTATCATCATTAACTATTGATGATACTGCAGTAGTAATAATAAGAACATCAAACCAGCAAGCAGAATTTGACCCACAATTTTCCCTGCACATTACTATTATCTTTTTCTAGGGTCTGATCCGTCTTACATGTGCAAGAATTAGAGTCCCCAGAACACATAGGAGCCTTAGAGGCAGGGCACCATAAGAAGAATTAAAAAGTGAATTGGGGGAACAGTGATCATGTATTCTATACCTCAAATTATAAACATGGTCTGGAAAATCACCAATGTATGTAAAAACACTATAGGACATTGAAACTGGGACAATCTGAGAAAATTCAGAACACATGTCTGTTCTAGGGATAGAAGGTGATGTCTAAAGAAGGAAGAGATCAGGAAAAATCAAGTCTTCTTTTCTAGGTATTTAATCCACATCTCTGCTCAAACCAACTCCACAGCCCTCTGGACTCAAGCCCGTACAACAGGATGACCATTAGTCAAGGACTGCATCACAGGAGGATGACATTGCAACTGTTTCCTAATGCTTCTCTCTTTCACCCAGCACCATGCCTCTCCTTCCCCCTCACCACAGCCTTGCACTTGCCCCTTCTTGGGATACCCCCCTACTTCCCTAGCCTGATTGCTTACCCAGTGCCCAGCCCCTCTGCGCCCCTTACCAACTGGCAGCTTTCTTCACAAGGCTTCTGAGAACACTGGGCCACACGCAGGCCCATCACGGCGTCCTCCATGTCGGTGCACGTGCACACATCACAGCCTTCCTCCCAGAACTGGCCCATGGGGTAGACGGTGCCTCGGTGGACACAAACCTGTGGACACAAGCTTTCCATGAGGGAACGCATTCAGTTCATTTAAACAAGAGGTTAGAAAGTACCTACTATGTATGGAAGCTTCTCTAGGTGCTGAGAATATAGCCATAAATAAAACCACCGTGGTCTCTGCCCATATGGAAGATTTTGCCCTCTTTTCTTCCCTGCCTACCAGCCTTAGAAAAGCCATTCCCCATCTACCCTAGCGGCCCCTGGTTGAGTCCTTCGTGACCCACAGGGCTGGGTACAACACACTGGCTGCCTTGATCTGCTTTCATCGCTGCCTTGACTGTATTTAACTCCTTTCTATGTCACACAGAAAGCTATACCCTAATTCTCAGACCCAGTAAGGTCCTGGAACTTGGAACCTATCCACATATAGCCTCTGTCCCATTAGGTGTGGGGTAAAGGTAAGGGAGGATTGGACAGGGGCCAGGAATAGGCGGTCCCTTGAGGCTCACAAATGACAAGGAACACAACAAGCAAAGACTCTGAGGCACAGAATATGGGGTATTTTTGAGAGCCAAGGGATCCTATTTGAAAGAACTATAGGCTATGGAAGGGATGTGTGAAAAGGTTTGTTTGGATCAGAATACATAAAGTCTGGGATGCATGTGGTATTTTGCAGGAGTGAAGTGCTACGGGATCTGTTTGATCAGGAGACATAATGACAGTTTTGAAATTAATCCCAAATCTGACCTCCAAAACTATGAACAGCTCTCCACCCTCGTTCACATAACAGCAGTACAAATATTTTTAAATGATTATCCTATACCTGCTCAGTGTTCTGGCATCTGTATAACAACTCATTGAATGAGAACACTTGTTCTTCTATTCAGAAGCCTGCTGGAAAATGGTACCACTCCTATGGAGAATTTAGTAATAGCTAGCAAAAGTATGTGTGTATTGACCATTTGACTCAGAATCTCACTTCTAGGAATTTATCCCAAAAACACACTGGCAAAAATTCACAATGACAGATGCACTAGACTATTTGTTATAGCATTATTAGTAATAGCGAAAGATTGAAGCAACTCAGATGTCATCAATGGAGGACTTGTTGAATAAACTAAGGTGCATCCAAGCAAAGGAGTACCATGCATTTGTCAAAAGGGATAAGGCAGATCTCTATATATTGACAAAGAATTATTCTATCATATATTGTTAAATGAAAAAAGAAAAATTCAAAACAGAATTTATAATATGCTGCATTTTCTGTGAGAAATGGGAAGCAACAAAAATATATGTACGTATATTTTCAAAGAGAAAAAATGGAAGAATATACCAAAAACTAATCAAAATTATAAATTATAGGGGAGAGAGAAGGAACAAGGTACAGGAAATGGGATAGAGGTAAGACTTCTGGAAAAGCATCTTAGGTTTTAGAATCACTTATATGTTTTATATAAGAAACATATTAAATCAAGAAGGAAATAAAAGAGCAATCTCTAAAAATGGAAAACAAATTGAAATACCTGATTAACTTCAGTGGCACAATCATACAGGAAAAATAAGTATTTCAAATCATTTTTAAAACCCATTATAGTATTTTGACCATATATCCCTAATGGGTTATTTTTTTAGGAAAAGGAGAACTGCAAAGAAATCTTAAACCTCTCTCCATAATCTTAAATTATTATTATTATTATTATTATTATTATTGGTATTGCTATTTTTGAAACCATTATAAGCACATTGTAAGATAAATCAAATAAGTAATTATGCTAATTATATTAGGAAACCCAGATTTTCAACTTAGAAGTGATACAAATATAAATTAAAGAAGTTAAGTAAAACCCTATGATCAAATTTGAATCAGAAATATCATTATAAACTTATAAGTTTTCATCCTCTTTTAAAATATGTGTTTCCAAACTCTGTTCACCAGAAAGGTTACGAGGCAATGTCAACCCACCAGCAATAAACATCCTTGAAATAGCTGATCCAAGGACTGAGGCAGGAAATGTCCAAGAGGAATGTGGACTACTTGTTTTAGAAAGCAAGAAAGCAATCAAAGGGTAATGAGGCCATGTCAAAAGGCTCCAGAACCAGAAGGGGCTTTCATTTACCCAATATAACACATTTTGACTAATTAATAATTAATTAATTAACATTAGGAGGAATCAAAACATATCAAATATATAAGTATCCATGAGTTCATAATGATACTAAAACAAAAACCAAAAAAAATCTGGTCACCATCAACTCATTGCTTTGAAAATTGGTAAACAAAAAGAATCAAGCATTTGTCCTCCCATTCCTAAAGTAATTCTATGTCAGGGTAAGCAAAAGCAGTTGGAGGAAAGTTCTTATAGAAGAATCCCAGCTAGTAAATCCACAAGCCTGAGAAAAGTAGAGAAATGTCACCATTTTGCAACTCCTAATGACATAATGAATCTTAGGCGAGCAAACATCAATGAATATTAAAACTATTAGTTAAACGGTTGATGGGGGCACGTCATGAGGGAGAAATAGGCTGACACCACCTGAACCCAGGAATCAGTCTTACCTTTATAAGGGGGGCAACTGAACATGATGTGCCTCGTGGAATAAGGTGACAGGAAGCTGTATTCTTGTCCCCCAAAATTTAACGTGAGCATCATTAATCTTTCAGGTCTAACCTCTACCTTACTGGAAATACAGGGGATAGAGGAGCACACTAAGCAAAACCATAAGGAAATGATCAGCCAAATTCAGAACACATGGCACTCCAAAGAACAAATGACCCAGTTTCTCCAACAAATCAAAGGCATAAAAAATAGGGGTGGGGCTGCTATAGATTACAAACTCATAAGAAACATTAATAGACAAAGGGCAAGTTTGGGGGAGGTGAAAAGGAGGAAGAACAGAGACATAAAAAGCAGCAACCGCTGCCTCCTAGACCTGCTCCCACTCCCCCCAAACCTGGGGGCTTAGAAACCTTGAGCTGGAAGAGAATCCAAAGAGGACCAGAGGTCTAGTGCATTCCAGGCAAATGAGTGTCTGCTCTAACAAGCCGCAAGGAAAGGTAACTGGCTTCTCTTTGGCATTCATTCCAGGCAGGACTCACCCCAATAATCCAGCAACTACAACTATGCTCAGGTCTTCCTGCTGCAATTCTGGCTCAAAATAGCTCATCTTGGTGGATCTCTCCCCTATGACTGCTATTTGCATTTAATATCTGTACTATCCACCGGCACTTTATTGTACTCAGTTTATAGACTATTGTCTTACATATACTAGCAAGATCGTAAGTAGACTGCATCTTACATTTCTCCCATTGCACGTAACACAGTACCAGTTCTGGTAGAACATGGTAGTTTCTTGGTAAATATTGGATGGAGGATGGGAGGATGGATGGGTGGATGGGTGGATGGATAGATGGATGGATGGATGAATATCAATTAACAAATGAATGCTAACTAGTCTCTAAAGAATCCATGCAGTCATATTATTTCCTTAGCTAACCTATAGATAAATTCTTTAAAGGTAGGAACCAAACCTTGTATCTTGTTTACACTTATACCTTGTTTGCAACCTCAGCACCTAGCCATGCTGAGTACACAGTAGGTTCTCTATAAATACCTCCTGAGCTAACTAAATTTCCATTTAGGTTGAGATGGAATGCTGACTGTTCACCCACCAAGCCTGGGCATGAAGGCAAATCTTTCATGAGAAGCAGATGTTTGGCCAACGTCCCAGCCACAGCTGAGCAGCTCCTACCTTGTCGGGGAGGCAGGTGGTCGTGGTGCAGCCACAGTCGTTGGTGATGGTCGAGGCCAGGTAGCCCAGGGGGCAGCTCACCGTGGAGTTGACACAGTTGCAAGCACACTCATACTCATCACAGCACTGGGTCTTCCGAAGGGTGGGCGTCCGGTGTGGGGGGCAGGAGGGCGGCGACTCTCTTTCGCATTCCTCCTTCCTGCAGGCTGAGGGGCAGCACCAGGTGACCCCCTAGTCCTACCACACTGAGTGCTGCACTCAGCCGGGGTTTGTAAGTATTCAGCTATTGTATAAGGACCCAGGGAACTCTAGACCCAGAATATTAAATCAGAACTGCACATGAGCCCAGCTCAGGGACTTCGGGATATTCAATTATACCAAACAGCAGTTAGTCTATAGAAAAATAAGAACATTAACCAAAAGGAGAAGTGTGAAGCTGGGAATTTTAATGAAGTAAAGGCTGCTCAGTCCCCATTTTATCACCTTCCCATGCATATTTGCAAGGCGTATGGCCCTTCCAGGTATTGATTCTCAGAGACAGCAGATGTAGAATCTCTAAGACACAGATAGGCTTGGCACACCAGGAGCTGGTAAGCATTTCTATATATTGGTAACTTATGTGATCCTATCCCCACCTCAGTATCTAGAACAATACCCTTCAATTTTATGTCCACCAACAAGTTTGAAGGAAAGAATGACAGCAATCAGTCAAATCCACAATCTCATTTTATACATGCCAAATCCCACCCTGCGTCCTTTGCCTATTCACAACCTCCTTCAAATACTTAGTATTGTCCTCCGACCCTCGAGGTCTTACACGTAGGAACTCAAGTGAGATTCTAAATCAACAGGACAAGAATTCCACTTGACTTAAAACGGGTATTCTCAGGAGGTAACACCGAATTCAGTTTCTTGATATGTCTTACTTTAATCCAACCCTATGTTTAAATTATATGCGTAGTATTTAGCAATTAAATATATAAACATACAGAAGGGGGGGAACCTATAAATTTGTTTGGGAATAAGATCCAATGATGAGGACAAAACAAGGGAACATTCCCTCCCCCTCAGTGTTGTGTGGGAGGATGGGAGCACATAAAGGTTACATCTGGAGCTTTCTTCATCTCAGACCCAACCGCCTCGTAATGTAGCCCAAGAGGGAAGCACCTGTAGCTGTGCCCACAGCTGGTGCACCTTCAACAGCATGCAGCTGGGGGGATTCTTAGAGGATGTAATCAAGGTATGGCCTTAACTGCTCCGTTCCAGACATACCCCAACCCCAGATTCAGCTAACCAGAACACAGGACGCTTTCCCTGGCCAAGAAAGAATGGCGGCACCACCCCCTCCTCATCCACAGAGGCTTTACCACAGGTGAAGTTGGGTCTGCACTCGCCGGGATTGGTCAGGGTCGGCTGCAGGCCACTTTCACAGCGAGGCACCGGGGGCAGGTCACAGCTCACCAGGTCACACACTGAGGGCCAGGAAAGTGAGACGTCCACTCAGAGTTCAGCAAAGTCACTTTTGAATTACCTGTGAGTGGCACCCTACATTCCTAGGCATGCAGACGTCTACTGTTTTTGGTAGATGGTAATGATGGGATAGAAGTAAGGAGACAGATAGAGGTAGAGGGGACAGGTAGGTACATGATAGATAGATAGATGATAGATAGATAGATAATAAATAGATGATAGATAGATAATAGATGGATCCAGGTCATATGATAAGCTCATATTGATTACTCTTATCATCTGCTAGGACAGATCACAGCCAAGTCACTTGAACCCTCTAGACCTCAGTTTCATCTTCTGCAAGGTGGGAACTCTGCCTGATAGAATCTGTCTAAGGATGTCATGAAATAATGAAGGCAACATCCCTGGCACAATGTAGAAGCTTAATAATGTCTATAAAATGAGAGGCTTGAACTAAAGGATCCCTCCACGTCTCTCTACTAACATTCTCAGGCCTGTTTTACACAAGCTGTTCTCAAATCAGATCTTCGTCCCCACAGAACTTCTCTTTGTCCCTGATCAATTTCATCAGCATAAATAAATTTCTTAGATTTCTTTTTTTATATATAGATTCTTAGACTATCGCTTGATCTATTTGCTCTCCCTCAAAGATCTGCATCACTGCAAATTTTACAAGCATGGTTTATGTCTTCAGCCACACAATTAATAAACACATTGGACAGGATGGGGACAAGGCATCCATCTGAGGTTTCCTGTCATGGTAAGCATAATTCCATCAGCTCTGGATTCATTTCATTATTCCATTATTCAGCCCATTACTCACTATGCAGTTTGCAAGCCTATGATGAGACCCTTTGACAAATAACTTGCTGAAATCAAGGTGCCCTGTGCGCGGCCTTCTCTATATCTATATAGTATCCTCAGAAAGGAAAAGGAAAATGGGTTACTTTGGCATACCTTTCTCTTCAGTAAACCTCTGTGCACCGCCCCCCTTCTCCCCCCCAGTCACTACCCCATTCCTTTTTAAGGATTTCAAACCTGACACTTAATGATTCACTGCAGCATTTCTTCTAGGAAGCAATCCTATTTTCCAGAGGTTGCTCTTTCCATTTTTTGGAAAATCCAGTCAGCCCTTACCCACTTCCTTTCACACAGCCTGCACCTGAGACCACATACCCCTTGCAGCACCCATCACATCGTTCACCTGGGGCTGGGCCCTGGAGAAATGCCCAAGGTGGGATACATACCACACTCATACTCCGGGCAGCACTGGTCTGCATTCTGGTGGAGACGGGCCACTTCACACAGGCCACATTTGGGAGCTGGAGGAGAAGGATGCCACAGATGTTAGAGAAATAAGGAACAGTACTGCCTGGAGCAGGATTTAAAATGATGCAGACGCTCATCCACTGAAACCAGCACAGGCCCTGTGTGGGAGGCCATGAGGCATGGGGCCGTGGGACCACTGAGGAATGAGTCTCCTCGGGGTGTCCTGTGAGCCCTGGAACGTGCCCTCCAGGAGACTCTAAGTCTGAGGGCCACGCAGGACAGGAAGACAGGATTAGCCTATGACAGCGGCTACTCCAGGAGCAGCACGGCGACCCCAGCCCAGAAAGAGAGAGCAGGGTGGGCTGGCCCAGGAAACACAGGTGAGGCCAAGGAAATCCACCTTCGGATCTGGAGGCCACAGGGCCTCCAGGGAGCCCTTCTTACTGCAGGAGCGCCAGGGGAGGGGGGGCTCACCTCTGGCCGTGGGGCAGGGATGTGACGTGCAGTTGACCTTCCGCCCCGCGAGGCATGTGCAGATCTGGCAGGGCTGGTGGTCCGGGACCCAGGTTTCTAAGAACTGAGGGAAAAGGAGGTTCAGGTGGGCAGTCCAGGACACTGGGGCACAAAGCCCTGAAATACACGAAAGTCAGTTCCCCCACTTCTGGCTGGACCTCCCCTGAGCCCCATCGCTGTCAGGGCCGCACAGGTGAATAGACCCAAGTTGAAAGGCAGTGTCAGGTTCTGAGAAAGAAAGTGCTGGAGGAGGATCAGAGGCCCCTGGAAAGATAGCCCGTCCTGCTTTGTAAACTCAGGGGAACGACAAACTACAGATTTTAGAAAACATGGGAGCTTTCATTACAGCCTTCACGGATGGTGGCGCTAAACCAACCAAAGCAAGAAAATGAGAATTCCTGTATCACACCATTAACCATTTCCCAAACCAAAGGAGAAGTTGGGATGTAGCTTGGGAAAAGATTCCATTTATTTCTGGAATCGACTTAAGACAATGGGCAGGAAAAGTTGAGGGGATGACAGCCAACTCTGAGAATCATCACTTTGTGAGCCCTGGAAGTGATTTCAGAAACCCGAGTACAATGTTTCAGATGGGGGCTCGCCCAGTTGGTAAAACAACTTTCTCAGAGGTGCACGCAGCCCTGCTGCATAAGTCAGGGAGACCTGAACTCCAGTGTGGGCGTCACTCCTCCGTGCCTCAGTTTCCTCACCTGTGAAGTGAGGGCACTCAAGCCGGCCTCCCGGGGCTGTTGTGAGGAGTGGGAGACCATGACTAGCACATGTGGAGACTGCAGCGCCAGGACTAGGTCTCCCTCTGGACCCAGCCAAGTTGAATTCCAAGTTAAAATTAAATGCAAGTTAAACTGCCCCTGAATAAAACATTCTTATTCAGTAGCTCAAAGGCCTCTACAAAGTTCCCAGGTCAAGAAAGTCTCACTTATTCCACCTGCTTCCATGGTCAGCAATCAGCCCTCTGAGAAGGAAGATCAGAGATCTCTGAGTAAAGCACCCTTCCCCCACGCTGCCCCTCCTGCTTCAGGACTAAACCCTCTGACCCTCCCCTGACACCTCCCACTCACTCAGTAAATAACAGCCAACATGTGAAGAGCATCTGCTGTGTGCTGCTGTTTTAAGGGCTTTATATAAATTAGTCATTTAATCCTCACTGCAACCCCCTGGTGACAACAGTTTTAGTAGTATCCCCCCTTATCCAACGAGAAAACTGAAGCTCTTGCTTAAGGTCCCACCGTCACAGCAGCAAAGCTAGGATTCGAACCCCAAACCCATCCTTTTAACACTGTATTTAGCTGCCTCCCGGTAACAATTAGCATTCAATATGTTCCAAGATATTTTTCTAAGGACTTTACATTTATTCACTTTCTATTTCTTAGAATAACCCCATCAGGTAAGTCCTCTTATTATCTACCTGTACAAGTGATGATATTGAGGCCCAGAGAAGAGACGTGTCCACGTGGCACATCCAGGATTTGAACCTGGCATTCTGCCCCCAGATACCATGTGCTCTCTGTGCTACACCTGCCTCATGTCATTAGTCACAGTGGGTCACAGTGCTGGGGCTGTGGGAGTGACAGGCACTGAATACACACTGTCACAGCCCTTGAATGGCTGACAGTCAAGTTGAGGAAATAAGATTCCGTGAAAAGTTGAATGAAATAAATAAATTGTGATACATCCACACCATGGAATACTACTCAGCCATAAAAACAAACCATCAAAACATACAACACATACGGAGGGATGGATGGATGGATCTCAAAAGCATTATGCTGAGTGAAAGAAGCCAGGCCAAAAAGGAGTGTATACTACATGATTCTATTTATATAAAATTCCATATAATGTATACGAATCTATAATGACAGAAAGCAGACCAGTGGTTGCCTGGGTATGGGATATGGGGACGGGGCGGGGGGGGTATTAAAAAGGGACATACGGAAATTTTTGAGGGTGATGGGAATATTCATTGTCCTCATAGCGGTGGTGGTTTTACAGGAGTATGCATATGTCAAAATTCATCAAACTGTACACTTTAAATAGGTGCTGCTTATTATATGTACACTATACCTCCATAAAACTGTTTTTTAAAATGAAAAAATAAAAGGGCCACAGGAGGATGAAGAAAGTTCGCCAGGGCTGGGGTGCTGAGAGAGCCCTCCTGAAGGTGCGCCCGTGAAGGGCAGGAAGGGCCTGGGCTCATGGGACAGGAGAAGGAATTCCAGGTGGTGAACAGAGGAAGGAGCGTCCCTGTGGGCAAGGGGACAATGGTAGAGGCCTTCCCTGTCTTCTTGGGGAGGTTGTGCTTAACTTGGGAGGTGGGGTGCAGCCCTGAGCTTTGTAAGCAGGACCCTGCCTCCGAGAGAAGAGTGTTAAATAAGGGCCCACAGGGAGAAGGCAGCAAGATGGAGAAGGGAGGGACCAGGAACAGGAAACCAGAAAAGAGGCTGCAGGAGCTGTTATTCCAGCGTTCCTCCAAGGGGCTGGGAAGACCCAGGGAGGGGCCCAGGGTACTGGCCTCAGAGGAGGTAGGATCAGCGAGACTGGCAGGGTTGGGGAGACGTCTCACATTTCCTCAGGCCTCTGCCCTGCCTCTTTCCTGCTCTTTTACACTGATGGTGACGCCAAGAAAATGGCAAATTTGGGGGAGGAGGGCCGGGGGGGCTATATTTAGACTTTCAAAAGGCAAAAGTGATGCCCAAAACATATTAAAACTATGATTCTCATCTGAAAGGAGAGGGTCATAGTTTTCATATGTTTTGGGCTTTCTTTTCTCTTTTTAAAGAGACTTTTAAAAGAGTGTCTTTTTTGTAGACTTTCAGATATCTAAATTTAAGAATAAATAATACAACTTTCCAATTATCCTGAGTGGGTAACACCACAATAGAGGACAAAACAAGTGCTAAACCTTCTCCTCCAGGGATTTCCATTTTCCCAGGAAGCTTTAATGAGGCCCATGCTAGGCAGGGGACAGAAGTTAAGACCCCTGAAAAAGCCGTTTTTAGCTAAGGCTATGCTTCTGAAAGCACCAGTGGTCTGCTCTACAGGGGCCTAACATGCCGGGTTATGCAGCAAGTAGGCCAGCAGATGGCGCCCCTGCATCAGCACAGGCTAATTCCAGGCCGCCCTGTCACCCACCAGGTAGCAGGGCCAGGGTGTGACTATTCCTCAGACAGGAGAACAGGTTTAAGAGCTGGCTCGTATTAAAGATTAAATCAAGATGACAAAAGAGCTGCCTATAGAGAACATGGTAGTCAGAGCCCAAAGCCCAAGGTCGGAGAAGGGACATATGCAAGGCATCGTGCTCCACAGCTGAGAATTTGAGGGAAGATGCAAATGAAACATATAAGCACTGAGCCAGTTCCAGAATATCAGAGACCAGAGAAGAAAGGGAGGCTCCAGGCACTAGGCTTCTGGGTGAGGGAGACAGCTCTTGCTGAGCTGAGCAGTGCTTGCCCGGCACAGCACCCCTCTACCCGCCAACACTGAGAGACGGACAGCTAGTACACAGCTCTGGATCCCTTCTGAGCCGGCTACAAAGGCTCACATCATTAGCGTGCACTTAGTAAAATAAACAAGAGCTATGGAAACTGGTAAATATTTTGCCCTTCCAAAGTTACCACAAGAGATTTATACCCTGCTTTATTTCCCTGAAGAAAAGCTTTTTAGGCTTTATTTTTCAGTTTTAAAAAAAATCATTTAATGGAAATATTCTTTATATTAGATTTTTATTCTTACTCTGGCTTGAAAGCAAAATCTGCAGTTGCAGGTGGCTGGAATGAGATATTTGTTTTCATCCGTCTAAAACAACTAAAATAACTAAAACTGGCTGTGTTTCCTCCATGGTTTTTGATTAACTAATTTTATGTGACTTAATATTAAAATGTATTTATAAGACTGTTTCTATGTCAAAAATATAGCTCTATTTGGAAGCATTTTTATATGACTCGAATGCATATTCCAATGTGTGGAACTGAAGATGAGGGAACAGTGAAAGGGGAAATAGACTCAGACAGACAGGAGGAATGAAGGAAAGACGGATAGAGACACTAAGATAAAATTCACAAGTTTCCTGCTTTCAACACCCTGCAGGCAGCTGACACTCATGGAGCCAAAAACACTTTGCAAACTTGAGCTGACTCATCACAGAACTCCAAGGAAGAGGGTAGAGGCCATATCTGCCTTCCTCTGAGAGTATCTTACCACTACCAGCAAACTGAAACTACCACTGGGTGCTGGCACCACCTATAAATGGTACACATCGCTGGAGCCCAGCGGGAGTCCAGGAGCTGTGCAAATCAGGGAGAAGAGTGTGGGGTTTTGTCCAGTCATTTGGGTAACACTGTGGTACAGGCAGCTGCTTCATATGACTGCCATCTTAGAACAAAATGGGAGAGGCTCCTTTCAAAATGTGCTCAATAACTCCTACAGGTATAAAAGAATTGATGACTTCCAAGCAAATTAGCCCAAAAAAGACCTAGCAAAAGTGCAATTTCATATAACAAAAAGAGCAAACTCTTTGCAGTCAGACATAGCTTCCAATTCTGAGTCCAGCTCCCAACTCCATCACTTACAAACTGCCCGTGGGCAAGGTCCTAAGCTCGCTAAGCCTTAGTTTTCTCATAGAGGTTTTGTGATTATTTATGAGATGATGCAAGATATCCAGTGTGTTCTGTGGAATCCTAGCCCAAGGGCATGCTGTATGAGCACATGCACACATGCATGCACACATACTCGCTCATCCATCACAGGTACAAGTTCCACCGTCAAATACGAAGCAAAAACCCTCTTAAATATTGGTAACACACATTAGTACATTAAAACCTCTAAACAGTACTGCAATAAAGAAACGTGTTTAACTAGTGTTCTTTAAACACTCTTGACCACAGGTAACTTAATACCTTGTAAACACAACTCTGAAAAAAGTTGAGATAATGAAATATAATACTTAATAGCGGTAGACATCACCATATGAAATATTATTTTCCCATCCCCTCCTGAATACCTATAGTAGTCTACTTACATGAATATAATGATAAAAGTAGTGGTAGTAATGCATTGTGAACAAAGTGTTATTAACAGTTTGGTATTTGATCACATAGCAATACATGACATACTCAGGATTTGAACCAAGATCTGACTCCAAAGCCACCGTGTCATACTGCTTCCCTATCCTTCAATGACCCTCTTATGAGTTGACCCCTGCTGCCAAAGTCAGAAGGGGCTAATCCCTGGTGAACACTTCATCCTACCGACCCCAGAGAGAAGCAGCCTCATGGGAGGTAAGAGGCCTGGGCTCCTACCTGGTGCTGGACTCCATCCTCACCAACACACTGGGTACAGGCCTCTGCAGGGACACAGCTACCTTCCAGCATGACTTGGTGTGGGGGGCAGAAGCAGCCTTCCGAGGGATGGTCTCCACAGGAGCTCGAGTTGCCCTCGCAGTGCCGGGGGCAGTCGTGTTCACAGTGGTTGTACACCAGGGATGGCGGGCACGACATAGCTGCAGATGGAGAAGGTGGTCACTCTAGATGGCTCATACCAACCGGAGGGAAACAGAAGCACAGCTAATTCAAGGTGGCTAATAATCTAACAAATTTCCTAGGGTAGAGATGGCTAGTTTCTACCAATTGTCATTCTCCCCATCTTCCAAAGAAACAGACCTTTAAGCTGGGCATATGATCACCCAGGATAAAAACTACATTTCCCAGTCCCCTTACAACTAAATGTAGTCATGTGACAAAGTTCTGACCAATGAACTGCAAGAGGAAGTATAGAATCCTACAGCAGCCTCCAGGAACCTTTTTAAAAAGACAACTTTTCCATCTTTCCCCCACGTTGCTTCTTGGAAGCTGGATATGACAACTAGAGGTCTATCTTAAATCATGAGGAACAACACACCCAAGTGAGGCCAGATCAAAAAGCTAGAATCCAGTTTAAGGCCCCAAAACAGCTAAAACCACTTCCTTCTGATAGGCTGTGTGACAGAATTTTATTTCTCTGTTATTTGCAGCCAAATTTAATCCTAACTGATGATATAAACCTGTGTGCCCTTAGGAAGTTTTGTGGTTCTTTCTTTTGAATACATGTACATCTAATGCTTAAAAAGTCCTCTTAAAATGAAATAAGGAATCCACAGCTATGAAGAGTTGCCTTGGGAGAGAAGCTACAAGGTGATTCACTTCTCCCACTCTGGCCCTGCTCAACCCCTTCCTCATGTTCTGATGGTACCAAAGCAGGTGGCAGAGAAGGTCTGTAAGGATTTAGAGCACCAAGGGTTTTCCTATATATTCACGATAAATAGCCAGGAGGTAGACAAAGAAATTCATAAGCAGAGACGGTGCTCTCAGTAACTCTAAAACCAAAATTTGCCCCTTGATCTGTAGGCAGATTGAAAGGAGGCAGTATGGTCCACATCCACTCAGAAAACCAGAGCTCAAAAGAAACTAGGCGTTGTCTAGTCCAACTATCTCATTCTAAGATGCAGAAACTGAGATCCAGAAAGACTAAGAGAATAGGCCATCACCAGCTGAGCTGGGACTAGGATGCCCAAGTCCTCTAGGCCCAGGTTAGAGCTCCTGAGAGCTCTATGATGACAAACTCTGAGACTCCAAGATTCTTGTCCATATTGATTTCCCCCAAAGAAAAGGTAAGGGATTAGAGTCGAGAATTGAGAATGTTGAAGTTGAGCGTGTTTTACACTCCAGCGCCCTCTGAAGGCAGGAGGCATATCTGATTCATTTTGCTATCCTCTACATGTCAAAAGAGAAATAAATGCCACGTGAAGATACCTACACTAGCAATCCTGCGATATTTGAAATTAAGCAGCTTCTTGGTATTCAAATGACACAATTCCACTCACAGTTCAAAATCCTGCTTAAGCATGACCTACTCTGGAAGGCTTTGCTAAAGCTTGGTAGAATTTCAAATTCAATGTGACTGGGTATTCTGTACTTTGCTGATACCCGTATAGATCTAATACATTAAAGTCATATTTTTCTGAATACTAGAAATACTAATAGAAATGATCATGCTTTCCTTTACGTAGAAATTCTACATTCAAATTGCTTATACATCTACCATCTTATTTGATCCTAACTGGAATCCTAGGTAATAAGAAATGCAGGATTTTGGTCTTTGTTATCCAGATAAAGAATCTGAGTCCCAGAGAAGTTGAGCAAGCCCAAAATTAGTTGGTATTCACAATTTTTAGGGGTACTTAATGGACACTCACCACAGAAATCATCTGTCCTCCAGTCAACACAGATCCCATTGGTCCGACAGAGGTGAGCATAAGAGGCAATCACATCACACACTTGCTCCTGGTGGCAACTGTCCTGCTGGCAGATGGCATGAAATGTGGCTGGAGCAAGGACCTTGTGGCACTCAGCAAACAGTGCTGAGAGGAGGACCTGGCAGTGGGAGCCGCTGGAGACAGGACACTGCTCCTCAGGAATGGTCTGGCATGTCTTCCCCGGCTGGTGCACAGTCCATTCTTGGATGAGCGTTTTCCAGTCTGTGGTGACCGTGCCATCCCTCAGCATGAAGTCATTGGCTCCATTCTCATCACAGATCCCTGGAGAAACCAGGAAAGCTAGGTTACTAGCTGTGGGCGCCAACACATTGATGCCAGAAACCTGGTCATTCTCCATCCCCACCAGCATCTGAATCTTGCTACAAGACCTACAAACATAAGTATCCAAGAATCCTGAGAGCAGAGCAATGAAGGTTTGTAAATATAAAAGGGGGAGAATCGAGAAGATGTTCTTACCACAGAGACCATACATCTTTGAAGCAAAGGTCTTGGGGCTAAGCTGCAGCTGGAACTCGTTGATTTGTGGAGTGAATGTGAAGATGTGGCCAAGATGATTGAATCTGATCTCATACATTATGGCACCGTAGATGTTGATTTCCATGTCCCCACCCATGTAAGGGACAGAGACCAGTCTCCCATTCACCCCCACCTGCCCAAAGAATAAAATGACTCATCAGTCATCACAGCAATAAGCAATCCTTGAATTTCACTCTTAGCTCCTTCCTAAAGTTACTGACAGTCCCCAACATACACCACGCTCAACTCCAGTGTTACCCACAAACCCTTATATTCGTCAGCAGCTCTTCTAAGGTAAAGGAGCTTTGCAGAGCTTCGCAGAAGAACACACTGCAATATTGTACAGAGACTCATGCACCTGGAACTTGAAAGCCTAGGGGTTAAAATGCACTTGGAACCTTGAGTCTCTGTGCACACCACAGAGGAGGATGACTCTTTCAGGATAGGCTAGGAAAGCTGCCATTTGCCAGCTCATCAGATGAGTGTCTCTAGAAACATTGAACAGGACATTTCTAAGTCTTTTACTTTCTTTCTTTTTTCCTTTTTTTTTTTCTTTTTTTTTTTTTTTTTTGTTATGTCAATAGAAGCTCTTTGGAGGCCCCACCACACATCATATCAAACATATTAAGATGTACTCACATCTCACAATAAATATAATTTTTTACTGCAAATATTTCAGAAGGCTTTTTCTCCTTTTAATTTTAAAAGTTTTGGCTCTGAGTTACTTAATATATAACTAGCTATGGTTTTCAGCAATTACTGTGCATATTCAAGAGTTCTTGCAAAATGAGATCTAATCTATAAGCTGTTTTCACATAATGAAATATTTATGATTTCTAAACAAACAGGTAAAGGAGTTGGCATAATATAACCTTTTGTAAACATTTAATCAAACATTTATTTAAATCAGTTTTGCAGTTTTCTTTTCGAATTTTGGAGCCATACATCATGTTTAGGCCCTAAATAGTATTTCCAAAGGCCCTAAATCAGGCACAAAATATTTTCCTTTGGAAAGCTCACAGGCTCCAGGCACAGGACTCATAATGCCTGCTGGGTAAACAGTACTGGTGTCAACCCCAATTTTCTACCAGTGCCAGAAACAAGCACTAAATTCACAATTTAATGCTACCTAAGATTGGTCCCAAATCTGGGCCCAGAACAACATGAAATCACACAAAAACAAGGGAGATGGCAATAAGCCCCTCCTAAGACAGCTGAGTCCCTAACAGGAGCACCAGCTAAAACCAACTGCCACCAGGTCCACGTGGCTTCCCCAAGTTTCTGCTGCTGCCTTGCCAGGGGACCCACAGAAAGCAGCTCTCACCTCCATGTCACTGTGGAGCTCAATGGAAAGGCCGTTATGTTTCACCTCGATGGACTTCATACAGGCCTGCCTAGTCCCAGGGCTGCAGGCACCATTATGGAGAATCACTTCCAGATCCTGCTCCTTGTTTTGAAATAGAACATATGAACAGCTGCCAGTCAGGTTGAAATTCTGCCCATCGAAGGTCACGATGTGCCGTGTAGAGCTGCCCGTGCACACACCTGGACAGGGGAGAGCAAAGGAGGGATGTGACATATGCAAACTCCCAGACATGCAAAGAGGCAGTGTTACCAAGTTGCACATAGATAAATAGAATTGAGAGCTGAATAGGCCCTTTGAGGTCCTATAATCTAATTCTTCCTTTCCACAGATTAGGAAACTGAGATTCTGAGAGGTAGAGTGGCTTAGGTAAGAAACACATTAAGTATTTTCCTAGAGAAGACTTAGAAAGACAAGTATTACATTAAAATGTGGCAAGTTATAGAACCACACTTCCAAAAAATGTTAATGTGCGGTGAATGCTCTATTCTACAGGGATGCCTTGGCCCAGGAAACAAAGTTAAATTTTAGGGGTGTAATAACTCACTGAAATCATGAGAAGCTAAGCAAACCATGAGCTCACGGTCTCACTGTAAAGAAAGTTCACCTCAAGACACATGTGACCTTTCAGCTGCCAAGTGACTAATGGTACAAGTGGTCATGTTGACTTGATTCCTTAGGAGATCGCACAAGAGAAATATTTCTGAAGCCAAAACAAATGGCTGGGTCTCAGCACTACCTAACTTGCCACTGATTCATTCACATAATCAGCAAATTCTCAAGGTTCCTATTAAAACACCATTTGGGAATACTTTTCATTTATATAAGATGATTCATTAAAAAGTCCCCCATGGAAGGCACCACTGCCATACGTGATTCAAAAGCTGATTGTGGGGGGCGACCAGATGGCTCAGTTGGTTAGAGCACGAGCCCTGAACAACAGGGTTGCCGGTACAATTCCCACATGGGCTAGTGAGCTGCGCCTTCCACAATTAGATTGAAGACAACGAGCTGCAGCTGACCTGCCAGAGGGGCAGCCAGATGGCTCAATTGGTTAGAGCGCGAGCTCTCAACAAGGTTGCCAGTTCAATTCCCACATGGGATGGTGGGCTGTGCGCCCCCTGCAACTAAGATTGAAAATGGTGACTGAACTTAGAGCTGAGCTGCGCCCTCCACAACTAAATTGAAGGACAATGGCTTGGAGTTGATGGGCCCTGGAGAAACACACTGTTCCCCAATATTCCCCAATTTTTTAAAAAAAATTTTTTTAAAGAAAGAGGACATAAATGAAGCACTCACAGCCAGGCCTGGGCAATCTCCACGGGCGTGAGTGACGTGTATATCAAGGCAGCACAGCCACTGACAAATGATGGGTCTGGATGCACCATCTGTCAGAGCTGAGCAGCCTCTCCAAGAGTTCTTCCACTCAAAGATCCCCCAAGTCCCTGAGTAAGCAGTCATTTCCAAGTGACTGCACTGAATGCTACTGGCCTATTGACATCCATACTGCAAGTGATCGCAAATACTCCAGCTATGAATATTGTCAGATCTTAAGGGGTCCAGACCCAAATAAATGCTAGGAGAATCTAATAAGTCACAAGGCAAAAAAATGGTGTTAGCTCACAAATGGCAAGTTAATGAGAATGGCTCTGCCCATCATGAGATAAACCATAACCATGCAATGGTTACTTTAGAGCCAGAGAAACTCAGGGTTGAATTCTGTTCCACCCCTTGTTTGCACTGTGACCTTGGATAAATTACTTTATTTCTGTGACCATCTCTTATCTCCTCTACTCCCTTTGAACTAATAGGGAGGATTTTCAGAATATATTTTTAATTAAAAAAGGCAAATGTCATTTGTAAAGAAGGATAAATCAGAAATTAATAAAATTGGTTACCTCCAGAAAATAATAGGTTGGAATGAGTATAAAGGATGGGAGACAGAGAGGAGTGACACTTCTGAGTACAGATGTTCCCCGATTTACGATGGGGTTACATCCCAATAAACCTATTGTAAATTGAAAATATCCTAAGTCAAAAACACATTTAATACACCAAACATACCGAACATCATAGCTCAGCTTAGTCTACCTTAAATGTGCTCAGAACACTTACATTAGCCTACAGTTGGGCAAAATCATCTAACACAATGAATACACCATAGAGTATTGGTTGCTCCGCCTTGTGATGGAGTGGCTGACTGGGAGCTGCAGCTCACTGCATTGCCATCACGGTGGAATATGTACCTCATGTCACTAGCCCAGAAATCATCAAAGTTCAAAATTCAAAGTACAGTTTCTACTGACTGCTTATTGCTTTTACACCATTGTAAAGTCAAAAAATCATTAAGTCAAACCATTGTAAGTCAAGGACTGTCTGTCCACCTTTCTGTACTATTCTGACATTTAGAACCATGTTAATGCTTCACAAACCAAAAACAAATAAATAAAATCAGCAAGGATGAAAATGAGGGACATCCAAAATAGAATATAAACAGAAACAAATTAAACTAATGATAATGAATAGCCTAACTACACTGAAGGGAGGGGGGCAACCTAAATAACTTTGGGGGAAAATTTTACTATATACTCAAAGACTAAATACAGAAAGAATTGTACACAAATATTGTACTCTAGTTAGGAAATCTGTTTTTTATAAAAGTATTGGTTAGTAACTCTGAAACTACTTTCTGTGTATTCTGGGATTAAACCAATACATAAACATATTGTGGATACTGAGAGCTAGGCTTCTGTCTGAGAAAGGAAGGAATGCGGACATGTCAACAGGATACAAGAGCCTAGTTGAAAGGACTCGCCAAGTCTGGGACCATTTGAGGAAGAAAATAAATAATGTTAGTATGTCATTTATCCCATAGAATAAAATAAGAACTCATAAGTGCATATTGATACAAATAATTAATTAAATTACTAAATGACAGAGAAGAAAAAGCTCTTCCTTTCAATAGGATTCCAACTAATAAATGTGAAAGGGATGATAGGAATTGAAAATCACTAGTTGGTGTCAGTGCATGTTAAATGTAGTGGGAGAAAGTACATTTCCATAGTTGCAAAGTATCTCTGCACATGACAATTATTAACTGCACAGAGGAAAATAGTAACTTTACAGTGAAGAAAGCTGGTGTACACCCTCTTAACCACGTGATCAAACTGGTAATGGGACAAAGTGACTATCATGTGCCTCCTCCTGAAACACCAAAGAAGACAACGGTACGTCTTCTGGGGTATTCTTGACAAAATGTGTAACCTGAATTTAACCCAAATTGAGGAACATTCTGCAAAATTACTAGCCAGAATTCTTTAAAACATCAAGGTCATAAAAATCAAAGAAATACTAAGGAATTGTTGCAGATTTAGGGAGACTAGGGAGACATGACAATTAAATGTAATATGTGATTCTGGTTGGATCCTGCACCTGAAAAAAAGGACTTTAGTGGAACAACTGGCCAACCTAAATAAGATAATAGTATTTTATTGATGTTAATTTCCTGATTGATCATTATACTGTGATTACATAAGATATTACAATCTGGGTGAAGGTACTCAGGAATTCTTTGTACAATTTATACAATTTTTTTATAAGACTGAAATTATTCAAAATAAGAAGTTTAAAAATGTTTTTCAAAAAAGTAACCAAAATCTAATTTTATCACTCTTAAAGCCCTTTACTCATTTCAGGGATATAAAGAGTCAGAGGGTTATTGTTGGATTGGATTTAAGAAGAAATTTATTTGAAGAGAGCTGCTACTGTGTTGTGAGTCTCACATCCCCACATGCCCCACCAGGAACAAATGGGACACCCAAGCCTAGGGAACAGGACTTTCAGGAGGCCACTCCCAGTCATGGGTTTATGTTCCATGCAGTTATGGGGAACACTGAACTGGTATCCGACACATACCTGAAGAATCTAAAAGAGAGGAACTAATGCCATTGGCCAGAGGTGGCCTTTACTGTTTGGGGAATTAGGTGCACTTCACTCCAACGGTGCATGAGTCCTAGAGACCAGATCTGAGACTTGCAGAAGAGATGATGGCCTGGGATTGTTCTAAATGTGATCTAAGAGCACTTCAGCTATAGGACAAGCAGGACCCCAACAGAGAGAGAGTCTATGATGGGCTTAATGTAAAACAAACAAACAAAACAAAAAAAACAAGAAGAGTAGCAGAGAGAAGCAACAGCCAGCTAAAGGATATAGACTACTTCTTGGCCCCCAAGATTGAGTATCAGAGGAATACAACAAGGAAGCCTCTTAAAAAATCTTCAAGAGAGCGAGCAAGAATCAGCAGCTGCTTTAAACACCCACCGGGCCAGAGCGTGCAGAGCCTCACAGAAGCACCAGTCACATAAGAACCTTCTGAACCTCCTTCCAATTCCCCTCTTTCCATGCTCCACGCTGGGAGATAAGCTGACCTCACCCCTTTCCCAGATGCACGCAGCCCAAACTAGAATTAGGGAGGTGTTTTAACTCTAACTCAAGGTCAAGGCTTTGATTATTACACAAGATGGGCATCTAATTACCAAACCAACACTTAGTTTTCTGACTGAAAGTGACCATTGAACTCTTTATGGATAAACAGAAGAGACATTAAGTCTGGTAGTATTTATCCAGTCCAGGGAGAAAATGTATCCTGCTAAATAAAGTCTAAAGGGAGAGTCAGATAGAAAACAGAGTTTTTATTGCATCCTACAAGTTGTGTCTGTTCAACATAATAATGATGATGACCTATCCACTGCAGAGTAAAGATTATCATTTCTCCCAACCATGAGACAGAGGGCTAACACCCCCATGGATAAACGCTCTCCACAGGTTTGTAGGAGGTGGAGTTAAGTATGTCCTCCTCCTAAACCAGGCCACTGTGATGATAGAGCATTACACCCAACTCCCATACAGCCATAGGTGTGACTGGAGAGGATTCTGGGAGCGTCTTTCTCACTGCTGTACTTCCATTGCATAGATTCCCACAGGTTGACTTGCCAACAGCCAAGCTGAGCACTGAACTCAGAAAATCAGTTCTTCCTTCTGGTTATGCATAATCTGGGGAAGTGCCCTCTAAAGACGCAGGAAGAAAACAGGGATCCTAGGGCCTGAATAAAAACATGTCCAGAGGACACGAGTGGGAGGAATCATGGGTTAAGGTAGCACTGGGTAAAGGCGTGTGTGGTGAGGAGATAAAGGATGCTTCTGGGCTGTCAGGTTCTGGTCTACCTTTCTGCACAGCCAAGCTAAAAGCACTGCCCCTTTAACACTGTCCAGGCTGGTGAAGCAAAGGACTCACAGGGGCAGGTCCAGCGGCAGCCACAGGTCTCTTCCACCTTGACAGGGGACTGGCTATTGGGGCATGAAGGCCTGGGCCCCCGATCACAGTTGACCCGATGACTCTTCAGCAAGGTCTGGCCATCTGGCAGGCAAGTCACTGTGTGGCACTGATCAGGTAAGGTCCAGATGTCCCCCGGCTGCAGAAGGAAGAAACAGATCTAGGCAGGGCATAGAATGAGGCACTCTAACTCTAAGGCCATCTACCAGGCCACTGACCCCACTCTCAGGACATAGAAACTAGAACTTAGACATGTGCCTAAATGGCAAGGAGACAGGATGCAGAACATAAGATTCACAGGTGTATCCCTACCCTCCCCACTTCCAAAACAAACAAACAAACCAAAAAAAAAAAAAAAAAAAACAGGATATGACGATAAGAAAAACTGGACCAAAACCAAAAGCAGAAAAGTTAACCGGGAGGAACAAGGGCCCCAAATATGCATTTTTTATCTTTCTTTCAAAGTCAACAGAAGGGAACTTACCCTCTTCTCATTCCCATCCTCATCCATGCAGACTCTAACGAACCCTGAAACAGACACAAGTAAGATCTGAGTTCGCACCCATCACACAGAAATTCTAAGCCATTCACAATGTCTGCTTGGGCTGCCTGGGCTAGTCCTTGAATTCAACTTAACTTTGAAAAGAATCTGAGAGAGTTTACCAGTAAGGATCCAGACACATCAGATACAGGTGGTTTTTCAAGCAGGCTTTGTGGTTATTAATAATTATGACAACAACTGTGACAATATGGCAATAACTAAGGTTCACAAAGCTTTTCACCGTCAGTATCTCCTTTTCCTTTTTCATACGTAGATCAGTGCCTAGTGGGGGGAGTAGGGAGGAAATGAGGCAAGACCCTGAAAATTTGAAAGAGGTCTTGAAGATTTCCACCAGGAGGGAAGGACAATAACTCTGTAGTTGGTTTTGACTCACCACTAATTACATTAGGAAAATACATCAAAGCGGGTTAAAAAAAAAAAAAAAGTTTCTCACCTGAAGGCAACTTCAACTATGGTGCTTTGCTATTAGAGTCTATGTTACTGTGTTTCTAAAACCCTTTACAGTCATGCTGAGGGTGAGTATAGGGCTTGGGGAACAAGACCACGCTCTCTGCAGATGGTGGAGTTCGCTCCTTCGTCTTCCACGTCTTTGGCCAAGATCCCTGTGCATAAGTAAGCATGGGCTTTCTCTGCCAAAGTTTAGATGGACAGTTAGGATGGAAGGAGGGCTATACACAGAGAGCTTTCTGGCAGCCCCTTGGAGGTTTTAGTACAGATTTTCCATGAGCAGAGACTTAACGATCCTGGTCTATATAACAATCTTCCTTCTAGGCCAAATCTTGTGCATGGGTGCCCTCAGGTCTCTAGAATGGGTTTTGTTGTTTTTGTTTTTTGAGGAGGGTAGGAAAGATATTACAAGACTCACCAGAGCACAGCTTGTGGAGGAAGGAATTGCCCAGGGTGACGATAATGGGGAGGTCTTCGATTCGCTGGAGGTGCACCACGTTGGAGCTGGCATCTGGGCCTGCTAAGGCCCTCAGCTGGGCCACGTCATACCGATCCCCAATTCCAATGGGGAACACTGTCACTCCTAGAGTTAGCAGAAGAACAAGAAAGGGTCGGTGTCAGCCTGCTGTGGTCAGGTGGGCTCAAAATGGACTGGCCTGAAGCTATAGCCAGCCTCTCTATAGAGCCTCATGTCTTCCAGACCAGTCACATACATATACCCTGTGAGGAGGATATTCAGTGAGTCCACAAATGTAAACGAGCTCCTTACTCTGGGTCAGGTACTATTCTAGGCAATGGGGATAAAGTGAACAAAGCAGATGCTGTCCCTGCCCTCGTGGAGCTTACACTGGGGAGAGACAGACAAAAACACACAAAGAAGTAAATATCGAGCATTTCAGACATGGATAGTGCTTAGGAAAACTCAAAATGAGATACAGGGGATGGGCGTGCCCAGGGGTAGGAGTGGGAGGTATCGTTTCATTCAAGGTGGTTGGAGAAGTGTTCAGTGAAGACATTTGAGCAGAGACCTGAAGGAAGGATGGAATGGGCCGAGAGGATATCCCAAGCAGAGAGAACGGCGAGTTGCAAATGCCCCAGAGCAGAAGAACGATGCATACACCGGGGTGGCTGGAGCAGAGCAAACAAGAGAGGGAGTGGGCACAGATCATGCAAAGCTTCATGGGCCACGGTAAGGATTTAACATATTCTCTGAGTGAAACGGGAAGCCAGCCAAGACTTTGGAGGAATGACATGAGCTGAAGGGTCGCTACAGCTGCTGTGTTGATTATGAACCCCAGGGGCACGGGTGGAAGCTGGGGTTCCAGTTAGAAAGACATTACAATAGCCCAGGTGAGAGAGGATGGGGGCTTGGATCAGGCAATGTGGTGGAGGTGGTATGGCGTGGTGCGGTTCTCAATATACTTTGAAGATGGAGCTATAGGTTGCCCATGGATTGGATGGGGCTATGAGAGAAAAAGAGGAATCAAGCCTGCTGAGGTTTTGGACCTGAGCAACTGGAAAGATGGAATTGCCATGTTTCTAAGATGGGGAAGACTGCAGTTGGAGGAGATTTGGGCGTGAAAGTCAGCAATTCAATTTATATTGAGTTGCCTATTAGAACATCATGAGTTGACGTGAGAGATCCAAGCTGGAGATAGGAATTTTGAAGTCAGTGGTGTATAAATGTATGTAGACCCATGACACTGAATGAGACCACCTAAGGGGTGAGTATAAGAAGAGCAGAGAGCATGTCACAGAGCTGAGTCCAGAGTATGTGCACGCCCGTTTACAGATGAAAAACTGAGGCTTTGAATGGTTAAATGACTGTCCTAGGTCACATATGTTTCCTCTAGATCATAATTCCTTCCTTTCCTGGTAAAAGTCTTTCTTTGGAGTCTTAATACTAAAAAAGAAAAGTCTCCATCCTGAAATTCTGCCAATTAGTGCTCCAGAAAGTTCTAGGTATTTGCAATTTGCATAAAGTTAGAGCTGACTTTTCACTAGCAACTTTTCAGCTCTTTAAGCTGGTTGTGTCGTCAAATATCTATCCTTTCCCTTTTGGGTCCTTTTCCCTAAAATCATAGATTTCATAAACATGTCACATTCATTCATTCAACAAACATTAAATGGCCACCTACTTTGTGCATCATGCACAGATGATACAAAAAATAAGCAAGATTTTGCCCTTGCCTTCAAAGAACCCCCATTTTTCAAGAAACAGATGTGTAACAAATAAATACAATGTGATTTGCACATTTTGAGTAGTTCAGACGTGGGGCAGAAAAAGGAGTGAACATCTCTCAGGAAGTCATCAGAGAAAAGACAATTCCAGAACAGGATTCTGAAAGATGGACAATTCTCCAGATGGCTATGGATGTGACGTCATTCCACTCACCCAGCCCTCCCTCAGCACTACCATACCTGTCCTGGCTCACATGCTGTTGATATTTACAGCACAAGTTCTTATGGGACACTGAGTGGGTCACATCTGTATCATCCCCTTCCTAAAGCAGCAGCTTTTGCCTCTTATCCACCCCACACCCCCTAAGCCCATTAGGCTGGTACTGGAAAAAGGCTCTGAACACATGAAGGTCTCTGATGGTTCTCAGGCCCCATAATGTACCACTGTAGCCTCAGACATGGGGAGAGTGGTGAGAGACCAAGGATACCACTTTAAAAAGGAAAGGTGTGAGGTATGACCCACTCCTGGACACAAGGTGAAAATATGGAACAATTAAAAGTTACAATCTAAAGCCTGCAGATACATGAAAGATACACACACATTTATTACTGTTTGGTTTCCAAATATTACAGAGATCGGACAATTTCCTACTGTTTGAAACCATGCCACCTGTGGGTATTAAGCATTTAAAATCAGCCAGGACATCCAAAAGTCATGCCTGCCCTTTTCCAATCGTCTAGCAGTTTAGCACAGTCTCAGGACTGTACACTAGCTACTTACGGTTGGATCTGGCAGCATCGGCTGCTGCGGACACTGAATCCGTGGAGACGTCCGTGACCAGGATGACCACTGCCTTCGAGGCTGCAGGCCTGGCACCATGGACTTCCGAAGTGATGTATCGCACAGCAAAGCCCAAAGCTTCCCCTGATCAGGGAGAACAAGCCACACCAAGTCAGTCCTCACTACAGGAAATAGTGTTTCTGAAACCAGCCGGGCAGCCTATCTCCAGGTGGGTCCTTAGGTCACAAAAATGGAATGATTCAGAGACTGAGAGGGTCTCACACACAAGTGAGATCTGGACGAGACCTGGAAGAACATCCAGGCCCTCACATTACAAGAAAAAAAGCTCAGGCCAAGGAGTAAAGTAGCCGAGGTCACTCAGTCACTTATACCAAGAATTAGGACCAGACCCTGCATCCCAGCCCACGGCACCATGTTACCACGTTACCAATTTGGCTGGGGCCTCCCTCCCGCTGCATGAAGTCCACGAGGCTCAGTAAGTGGGCTTTCTCCTGGGCCACATTCCACGGCACGTCAATGGTGGTGATGCTTCCGTACTGCAGCACTGACACCTGTGCGAGCTGTGGCCCTGACAGGAAAGAAAACACAGAAATCACCCTTTGGAGCAGGAGGAGCCACAGAAAGAGCCTCTTTCTAACCTGCTCCTGCAGGTGCACCACTCACCTAGATTGGCTTTTGAAATGAAAGCCTTGGCGAAACTCTTCATTTCGTCAAAGTAAGAAGCTGGATAGCCAGAGGAGCCATCCAGGAGGAGGACCACATCCAGCGGCTGGCTGCAGTCTGCAAAGAGACCAGAAAGGTGAGCGTACACGTGCCAGCAGGGGGGCCGGCCACTGCAGCAGACACGCATGTTCAGTGGGCGGGCCTACAGGGCACCACCGACCAGGTGGCACCACCAGGGGGCGGTAGCTCCATGATCCGGCACGATGGCAACAGGAGCCAAGGAGAAGGGAAGGGACCTAGGAGTGCCCCAGGTTTGGAGGTATCGGGAGGACTCTAGCGCCACCCAAAGGCAGTTTAAATGCCTCCAGGGAAAACAAGAGGCATCTGCGCCCTCATTAACAGGAGGCTGCAGCTCTTCTAGAATTGACTGAAATACCAGAGCGGCAAAACAGGGAGAAGGCAAACGGAAACGGGGTAGCAGCAAATCCCTGGGATATTAGCTTGTGTGTTCTTGGGTCTTACGGGCAGGTAAGGCCTATACGGTATCTCGATCATAACTGCCTAGTGCTTGTGTCACTGCTCAGGCACAGTCATGATCATAGTGGGAAACAAACTCTGGCCTAAACACCATTCTGAGATCAGATGAGATGATGCGATTACTGTTTTCCTCTGCAGAAATATCATAAGAATTTAAATAAATCTGTGGCTCTGATTAAAACAAGAACAAAGAAACAAAGGCACTGATAACAAGTGTGAAGATCAAGAGACATTAAAAGAAGGCTTATTCTGGGATGGTCCCAAACACACCAAATAAAGATGTTTGTGAACTAGGAATTGTTCAGACATTAGTATCAGTTAAGAAGACAATAATCACAGCAGTGGTGGCAAGTGTTTTTCGAGCAGTTGCTATGCCCTAGGAACTGTTCTGAACATTTTGTAAGTACTATTACTATCCCCATTTTAGATGAGGAGACTGATTGATACAGAGGTACTTGCCCAAAATTACCCAAAAACTGTTACGCCAAAAATTGTCCAAAATTACCCAGTTAGTAACTGGCAGAGGTGAGATTCAAACTAAGGCAGTCTGGCTCCAGAATCTGAGGACTTAACCTGCTACCTGTCACCTAACTTCCTGGACTTGCCCCAAAGAATGTCAGCTACTTAGAATAATTGTATCCACCCAGTGTGGTCAAAAAGCTGATGGCCACCGAATTTAACAGGTTACCTCTGAGTTGGGGAGTAGGGTTAGGTGGAGATAAGTCTGTGTAATAAAGACATATTTTTTACTCTATATCTTTGGCATTGTTGAAATTTCAACCATAGACTTACATTACCTTTGAATTTACAAGAAAAGATCCTCCCCAATAAAGAATCACAGATGCATCTCCCTGCCTGGGAGGTGAGGACACAGGCACATCTGAAGGCAGGATGTGACCAAAGGCACTGAGCAGGGGAGCCAGGATTAGACCCCAAGAGTCTCATATCCACCAAGGTCACCCCCAGCCTGGCACCCGTGCAAGGGCCCCGCATACCTGGGGCAGGGCTGAGAGTGGGGATCTGCAGCCCCTGTCCAGAGCAGCAACTCTGCAGCACCAGATCAGGAGCTTCTCGGGGGAGCGTCTCAAAGTCCTGGATGAGGATCGGGGCATTGGGCCAGCCGATCCGCTCCAGCTCCTGCACATCAGCGCGAGGGCCCACTCCAATAGGCACCACCTGGATGTCTCCAGGCATCCGCTTGATCTCATCAGAGGCAGGGTTTGCTGTGACCATGTAGACCAGGTTGGGTGCCTGCTCCCGGTCCCCCTGGCTGGCCAAGAAGCTGTGCTCGGACAGGTACTGCAGGGCCAGTCCCGTGTTGGTCCTGTTACCGCCCCGGTAGCGGATCTCCCGGACCCGCTGCAGGACGTCCGCCTTGGATTGCGCCTGGAGGAAGGTGGACTCCACAGTCACCACATAGGCATACTGCAGCACCGTGACATGGATGCTGTCCTGGCCCACAGCCATCCGCTGGATCACCTCCTCCATGAACTCCTTGCTCCTGTTGAAGTTGGCCTCACCAATGGCATCCGACCCTTCCAGAACAAACACCACGTCCAGAACCATGGAGTTCCTCTTGGATCCCAGGGTCGAAACCCCCAAGTGCTCCGGACCCACAGTGACTTGTGCCATAGGAGGCAACTGAGTGGGGGCAGGAGCTTCAGGGGCAAGGTCACAGAGGTAGCTAATAATCTCATCCCTTCGTTGCTCCAGCTCATCCACGCTGCTGAGCACAAAGGCCTTATTCTCGGGGGCCTGCTTCTCGATGAGACGGATCTGCTTGAGGTTAATGTGGGGCCCGATGCCTACCGGGACCACAATGACCTTCTTCTTCTTCAGGCCCTGGACGTAGCGGACCAAGTTCCGGGCCAACTTTGGAGGCTCCTGGCTGGCCATCAGGAGCAGGGCGATGCGGGAGGCCTCGGGGCGGTCGACCTTGCTGAAGATTTGGAAGAGCGTGTACTTGAGGACCTCGCTGGTGGAGGCCACCGCGCTGCCCGCGTACTTCACCTGGCTGGCAATGCGCCGCAGCTCGGAGGGCCGCTTCCGGTCCCTGAGATCGATGTAGGCATGGGAGCCGTCGTGGTACTCCACCACGGACACGCGGATGCGCTTCTGGGAGATGTGCAGGCGCTCCATCATGCCCACCACAAAGACCTTCAGCACTTCGAAGTCGGCCTCGGACAGCTTGGAGGAGCCGTCCAGCAGGAAGACCAGGTCCAGCAGCTTGCTGCAGTAGAAGTCATGCAGGGGAGGCTCCGGGGTGTCCTCCACATACTGCGTGGTGGGGCTCACCGGGCCTTCTGTGGGGGGCACCTCTAGGCCTCCCAGTTCCCCGCAGGCTTCACAGGTGAGGTTAACACCATTGCAGTGACTACAACAGAGGGAGAGACATAGAAATGGTTTGGGAAGATGCTCAGAGCCCTTCTCAGGCCTGCTCAGAACCATTATACATAGTCCCATAGACCTACCTGCCTGCCTGGCCCAGCGGCACTGAGCTCCCACAGATCACTCTCCACCCAAGCAAGACACCATTTTAACATATGTCCCCAAATAGTACTGCTACACACACACACACACACACACACACACACACACACACACAGCAAAGGCTTTCCTTGATTCTAGAAGCCAACGCTTTAACCCAATAGGACTTGAAAAAGAATCTTTCTTGCTTCTATGCCATCCACCAGCTGTTCAGGTTGATTTTTTTTCAACCTATATCTCTAGCAGTATAAATATTGAATTATAATCCAAACTTTCTGCCAAGTACGTATCTCCAAAGACAAATATTGCTCTAAAGTGTTAACATTGACCAGGGCTTGTAAATGTTCTATCGAAGATAAATGCTTTACAGTATTTAGAATAACAGAATTTAAACTGTATGAGCTTTGTATCGTGTTTAATATGTTGGGCCTTAAGGAAGAAAGGAAAAACTGGACTAAAAACATTTTGGAAAAATGAATAAGGATTCAAACTCCCAGCTGTATCTAACAGAACAAAGCACTTGGGAGTAGTATATTGGGGTCTCCAAGATGTTAGAGGAGAAAAGACAGTGGCTCATTCATTCTTTCCTCCAAGGGACATTTGGGGAGCACCTAACATGCCAGGGACTGCCTAGGCCCTGTGCCCACCCCCCACACATACCATGCATCTGTAGCAGAGAAGTTACACCCCATACAGATTCCTACACTACCATCCAAATTTCCAGTCACTTCTCTCTTTTACCAATATCTTGGAAAGTGGCAAGGTACCACAAGTGACATCCAGGCTAGGACCTTCTCCTCTATGAACTCTTGGCCTTTGAGGCAACTTGCCTTCAGCACCCCCAGGAAGGCCAAGAGGGCAGCAGGGCCCTGAGCCCTGGGAAGTGTCCCCTAGGGCTTGCTTCCCAGGTGATTTTCCAGGGTACTTTGGAACTATTATCCACGCCTGTTTGAAGCTGTGTTCTGTACCCTGGTAGCTGCCCCTCCCTCTGTGCTAGCAGAGGGAGGTAGAGAGATGGCTCTATGCTCTCATGCCCTGAACCCCAAGCCAGCTTTGGGCTCACCCCATTCTTTATTCCTCACAATCTCCGTTTCAGCCTAGGGAGAGTAGACACACAGGGTCTTACTGGGAAGTTCATTCCTACTTCCTCGTGGTTCACATGATTTATTGCTTCAATCCTTGGTTAACAGTGCATGAATGACATACTTTCTAGTTTCCTGTGTTTGTTAGAAAACTCACCCCGGGCAGTGTTCACTCTTGTTTGTACAGATGGCGGCGGCGGGATCTGACTCTGGCAGCTGTGGCCACAGCCCCATGCGCAGTGAATTTAAGTTCTCAAGTTTAAGTTCCCATAAGGAGTGGTGTGGAATATATCAACCTCTGAATACATGTTCCGTACTTAGGAGCAGGACTTCAGAAAGCCCAGCTCTCACTCTAAAACTCCTTCTACTCCCCAAAGGCCAGTTCCCAGAGGCAATTAGGTGAGAACCCAGGGTTCATTCACTGATGAGTGTCTTCCTTCCCAATTATAAAAGCCCTGATCTGGGAATTGGGCTGTGGCTTCAAGGTGTCTATGCTGCACTGAGGAGTCAGGGGTCTGCCTCTCTTTCCTCCCCTGCATCCCCACCTCCAGTAAAAAAGAAACCTGACTTTCACAGATACCTGTCCCGGACTCAATGTGACCACCAGGGACAATAAAAGACCTCCCCCTTCCTTCAGCGAGAAGAAGTTAAAAAGCCTAACCCTGGTAAGAGATATTTTCTGGGCAAGCAATCTAGTCTGTCCTTAGAGAAAGAGAAACAAACTAAACAAAAACATTCTACCTCTCGATACACATAGCAAAGAAGTTTTTCTCAAATCTACACCTCTGAGCAGGCCCAAAAAGGAGATAGTAAGACACACTTCAAAAACCAGGTTTTACCAAGTCTGGCAGTGCTTAGGGTCACTGGGGCTCAAGGTGATTTTCTTTCCAGGGGCTAAGCGCTGGCCAGCCACCTCACACACGGGGCAGTCTTCGGGACTGATGCAGGTCTGCAAAAGCTCATCCAGGATTTTCCCTGCACAACAAACCTCTCGTTAGAAGTGAAGACCCACCTTTCCCACCAGGAAGACTCACCTTTAACTAAAAGGGCCTGTCCCAGAAGCCAGCTCTGCCTGCCTCCCCATGGGTCACCTTACTACTTAGGGATCAACCTTCCCTCTCTAAGCCTTGATTTCTCCCTCCATAAAATTGGGCGGGGGGGATTCCGTCACCCTACCACACTGCCCCCAAGCCTCAGCATGAGCAATCTGCAAGGGTCTTTCCACTCCACCACAGGATACATTTGATAATTCTAGATCTGTGCAGTCCAGGACAGTAGACAGGAACCACATGTGGCTAGTTAGATTTAAATTTAAATTAATACTAAATAAAACTGAAAAATCTGTTCCTCAGACACACGAGCCACATTTCAGTAGGACTTCCCCATCACTGCGAGAGTTCCATTAGCAAGCAAAGTGCTGTTCTAGATGACGAGGCCATAAATAGGCCTACAGAAGCATTGTGCGGGAGCTCGACTTGACAAAAATCATCGCTGGCCTGGCTTTGATGAAAGGGCACCTGGAAACAGAAGCCAGGGTTGTAGGGCTGGGGATGGGACCCCACTGGGCAAGGCTGAGACAAAGTAGGACAAGGAATCACCTCTCCTGGTAACTTGGCCCATCCCTCCAGCCTGTCCCCACCCAGGGGCAGGTGGCTTACCTGGAGGGCAGTGAGCATGGCAGCCCTCCACGCACTGCACAGGGCATGCCAGCGGCTCAGGGTGCTGGCATGTGACAGGACAGGCTGGAGCACAGCTGTTATAGCGCCACTCGCACTCATACCCGTTCTCCTGGAGATTCCTCTCCTCGCAGCTCTGGGCTGTGTAGACGGAAGACATGGGTGTCATCACTAAAACACAGGCATTGCTGTACAATCTGAGAAGCCAGGACTGCACCCAAGGCCCCAAACAGGGCGTTGAGACCAGTGGTGGTGATGGCATTGGAGGAGGTGGGGACTATATTGAGGAACTAAAGAACTACAGGAGTCACCAATATTAGACACTTCCAGACTTTGAAAGCATCTAAACCAGGAACCTAGTGGTTCTGAATCTGATTTCCATATAAACAGAGTCAGCTGCTTATAGTCAAGGAAGGAAGACTCTACATAAATATATGAGCTGATCACTTGTATTAGCAAATATGTTAGTGTCCAATTAAAGATACATAGCGACTTCCTTCTTCTCGTCATCACCTTTCCCTGTTCTCCCTCTTCCAGAATTTCTGCAGAAGGGTCTCTACATATTCATGTCCTCCATCCTTGTCCCCTGTCCCCGTCCCTCCTCACTCACATCAACGTCTTACCTCCCTTCAGCCCTCTGCCATCCACCCCCATACTATAGCTCTGTCTTCTCTCCCATGAAAATGTCCTCCTGCACCCGTTACAGGTCTTAAAGTCTAGTTACATGAGGGTTGGGAGGGGGGTGTCTGAGATCATGAGAGCTAGCAGGACTCACGGCACAGTGTGGCTGTCCTCCAGGTCACCACCTTGCCGTGCTGGGCACACACGTGGGCGTAGGCAGCAATGGTGTCACAGAAGCAGGCACAGTCCCCAGTGGACTCACAAGAGCAGGTGTCATAGATGCAAACGTCCAGGAACGGCTCGGGGTTCACCTGCAAGGGAGCATCAGGGTGGGACCAGATTAGGCACTCTGGCTCTTGGTCTGGATGGGAATGTTCTGGGGCTCATGGTAGGGAAAAGGGGGCTCAAGGACAGAAGAAGTGCAGCTCATTGTTGCCAAAGAGGGAGTGGGAAAGAAGGCAGAATTCCTAGCTTCTAATCTGTATTCCAGCAAGAAACTTTGAATAAAGCACTTTTGCCAATCTTTGATAGAGTAGATGTGCCTAAGAATTTTTCAAAAGAACATTCCTTTCTATACATCTATCCACTTACCTGCTCTGCTCAGTCACCCATCCATCCATTCCCATAACCCACTCCCAACCTCAGGGGTGTTGGGGTGTTTTTACATAAACACAAATGCACACACATGCCGGTCACTCTCTTTCCTTGCCTCCATTCAGCAAAGAGAAAGAGTAAATACATCAGGACCCACTCAAGCTGCCTCCCTGGGGTGCTATGAGCTGGTATGCTGGACAGTAGGACAGCGTATGGACTCCTGGACTCCGAATCTACATGAAGAGGTAGCCCATCCACCACCCATGTTCAGTCACAGTAACCCCTTCCCACCTTCCCTTTCCCCCAAACACGCCACTACACACACCAGCCTTTTTCAGGGTAGTTGTGATAGGAACGAATTCAGATATTAAATGAGTCTTTGTTTCTAAGACCTTCCAACAATGCTGATTCCCATGACTCCTCTCACTGCCTTCACTCTTCCACCAAACCAGAGACTCCTGAGTATCCTTTGGAGTCCTCAGGGACTAAAAATCACTGGGTGGAAAGAAAGAGAGCTGAAGTACAAGTATTCAACCAGTCATACCCATGTTGGCGGTGCCACTGAGCAGCGTGCATGCATGTGTGTGTGTGTGTGTGTGTGTGTGTGTACATGAGCATGTGTATGTGTACATATGTAGTCACACATACCTACGTATACATCCAAATACATGTGTGTATGTACATTCATATAGAGACAGGGAGAAAGTTGCATTTAACCTCGTTTGGGGAATTCCTGACCACCATTTGAGATAAAGACACAAAAACAAGCCATAAAATGAGGGCTCAAAATCCCTGGAGTTAAGACCAGAAAAGGGTTTCTGTGAGACAAGACCTAGGGGCTAAAGGGATTTATGAGGGCAGAGGATGGGGTGCTCAGCCCTGGAGACATAGTGGGGTAACTGGAAAATGAAACCCCTGACTCTAGTGCTGAAGACAAGATAACACATGGGGAACAAACCCCACGACTGGGGAGAGAAGAGAAGCATTGGCAGGTACCCAGAACTATGTGTAGAAGAAAACTGATTTACGAGGCATTGCTTTCCTCATACACTGTCAATTACCCTTTCTGTTTCCCAGCCTGAAGCCAAGAAAGGGAGTAAAGAGGTGCCCCATGCAGGTCATTTCAAACCTTCCAAGGCAGCATTCACCATTAGAAGCTTGCACTCTGAGTGCCCAAGCCGCTGGCCAACCCTTGGCACTCTCCTGCCTCCAGTTACCCCCACGGCCCTCACCAGCTTGTTGCAGTCCTGGAAGATGTCACTGGTGAGGATCCTGCAGGAGGAATCCACCATCGTCTGCTTCATGATGTTGTTGTGGCAGGTGGCAGGAGACGAGTCCAGCGGCACCTAGGGACCAGATGGACCAAAACAGTCAACCCAGAAGGATCCCAGAGACCCTCTTCCCGAGCCCAGCCACCTACCACCCATGGTCCACATGGAGGCCCCAGACGTACTTTCCCGGTGTCAGCACATTGCGGGCTCACTTTCCAGGAATTCCCAAAGTCCACAGGGTCTTCCTCCACTTGGAGGTTGCTGCTGGTGAAGTCATTGTTCTGGATGCCATCGAAATTCCCACAGAGGCCACATACCTGCTCCTGAAGGATAAGTTGAGATCGTGAGCATTGCAAACCTCAAGGCAAATTCTGATTCAAGGAAAAGAGGGATCCGACAGCGAAGAAGGCAGGCTCGTCTGCGGAAGAAGAGGACCAAGGGGACGAGGACGGAGACCCAGAAGGAGAGCAGGCTGACTAGCAGAGCCTTATCCTTGCCAAGGCCTTTTCCCAGGCATCCTCACTGACGCCATTTTAAAGTTAAGGAAATAAAGGTCATTCACAAAGAGAGGCAACCTGCCCGTGTCCCATAGTCAGCCAAGGGCAGAGGTGGGAATTAGGCAGCCTTGGCCCTGGTATCTCCAGTAGAAACCATCACCTCCCAGTAAGGGTCTGAGCAGAGAGAGGAGCTGCTTCAACATTACATCAACGAGAGCAGAAAGGTCTGAGGAGAGAACATTCTGTCCTGTTTTACTACGGAGAGGTAAGTCCCTTACCTGGAGAACTGCGGCCTGTTCAAAACAAGCTGGTGAGGATTCTGATGGACACCAAATGCCACCAAGCCTGATATAGTATCTTATTAGTCTCTGTACTCACCTATCATAGTGTATACAAGGCCTGAACAAGTAATTACTGAATGAATGGAAACCATAACATAAGAACTATCGGAAGAACTGGAAATATTTGGCCTGGGAAAGAAAAAGTGCTGTGCTCTTACAACATAGTTGGAGCCCTGTCTTGGGACAAAGAGATGTGACTTATTCTATTTTGTTTCCATATGGAGAATTTGGTTTGGTACAATGGGTATACGTTACTGGGAAACATGTAAGAAGAATATTCTCACAGTTGGACAAAAGGCCCAAGATCTTTATGTGGCCTAACTGCCCCCACAGTATGGCCCCTGTCCCCTTCTTGCCCTTGTTAATTACCATTTGCCCCAAGTCCCTTCTCTCCAACCACACTGACTTCCTTGCTCAAACGCTCCAAACATCATCTACCCTAGTGCCTTTGCACACGCCATCCCATCTGCCTAAATATCTCACCCGGATATTTACATGGCTCACTCCCTGCCTTACCTGAAGACTCTGCTCATATGTGACCTTTTCAAACAGGTATCATCAGATCAACCAACCTAAAATGATGTCATATTATTTTAGAATATGATCTCCACCAGCGTTGTGGTAGGCCAAACTACACCCCCCTCCCAAAGATATCCACATGCTAATCCCCAGAACCATGATTATGTTATCATATGTGGCAAAAGGAACTGATTAGGGTGTAATTAGGTTAAGGATGTTGAGATGGGGAGATTGTCCTGGATTATCTGGCTGGGCCCAGTAATCACAGGGTCTTATAAGGGGCACAGGAGGAGTCAGAGTGAGAACAGTGATGGGACAGAGAGAAGCAGAGAGTGATAGAGATATGGTATTGATTTTGAGGATGGAGGATAGGGCCATGAGCCAAGGAATGCAGGCAGCCCCCAGAAGCTAGAAAAAGCAAACAAACGGACTCTTCCTTACCATTTCCAGAAGGAACGTAGCCCTGCTGGCCAATTTTAGACTTCTGACCCCCAGAACCAGAGAATAATAAATTTGTGTTGCTGTTTTAAGGGATTAAGCGTGTGATACTTTGTTATAGCAGCAATGGGAATCTAATACAAGGGTTAAGATACATATATATGCATATACGTACATATATGTGTATGAGGATAGATAGATATAGATATAGCTAGATACAGATATAGATATATAGATACATAGATAGAGAGCTAGATAGAGATAGTTTTTTGCCTGCTGTGTCCACAGTGCCTAAGACAGTGATTGACACATAATAGGAGCTTAGTAAGGATTTATTGAATAAACAAATGAGCAAATAGTTAATGTTTTGGAGAAATTGAATGTGCTACCATGAGACACTAGGACAGTGCAGCCTCACTTCAGTACAAGCTGAAAATGAACAGTGCTCTCAGACTCTGTGGCATCTCACTCCTGCTGAGATGAAACAGCCACCAGAGTAGACAGAGCACTTGTCACATGCATGCCAGTTAGAGAAAATGAAGTCCCAGCAAGCTGTTGAAACCTAAACAAATACTGTAAGCTTCCTCAAAAGTAGGTTATGAGCAGTTTCACAAATGGCTCTCAAAATACACTGGCCTATGGCTCACCCGGAATAGTTTGCAGTGTTCTAATAATATTGTGCATGATGGGTTGGTCTCTGTAGGTTAAGAAACCTTAAGAAAAGTTATTGCCTGATCTTTCCTTCCTTCTTTTGAGGATATAAACTGCATGCCTAGCAAAGCCAGTCAAGGAACTGTTTGCAGCAGTGGGGGCCCTCAGCCCTCCCATATGCAGCTAGTCTCAGGAAACAGCTGAGGCTAACGCTACCCTTGAGTCCATGGTCTTATTTGTATGGGGAGGGAGGCTCAATGAGATGACCACCCACCCTCTCACGAAATGGTGGGAGGGGCAGTGTCTACTTCCTGCTACTGAGGAAGCTGAAGAAGGTCCCAACGACGAGTCATAGACAAGATGAGAAAGAGGTGGAAGAAGGCCACAGACCTGATACGTCTGTTTCAGGATCACGGAGATACCCAGGTGGTGGTCCCAGACCACAGAGAGCGCCTTGCTCAACAGCAGAATGATGTATCGGCCGGACTCCACCACCTCAAAGTGAGTTTCATCCTTCATGGGCCTCTTCACATTCACCTGAAGGAGAACAAATCGTAAGACAGGGATGGGGAGGACAGGCAAGAGTGTCCTCCTGCCCCAGACGCATACCTGTCTCTATGGCTCTCTAGAACCACAAGCCCCATTCAGTCAGAGTTAGTCCCTTCAGGGCTAGCAGCTGCCCGGACATTTCTGTTTCTGTCTTGCCTACCACTCTCTAAGAATCCTCTGACTAAGGGACAATAATTGGCAGCAAAATCATAATTATGAGATTAAAAATACAACAAAACCCACTAGCAGAAGATCATCTATCACTTCACAAAAAGAATTTTTTGGCACTTGATCGTTAAATACATGTGGCCCTCTAAATAGGTTTTTACTGTGGCAATGATTTTAAGCATCTCTAGGCAATCGATTCAAAAATCCATCCCTTGGAGATGTAAAGTAAAACATAGGGAATATAATCAATAATATGGTGATAACTATATATACTGCAAGGTGGGTACTAGTCAGGGGGATCACTTCTTACATTATATAAATGTCTAATCACTATGCCCTACAGCTGAAATTAACATAAAATAATATTGAATGTCGACTATAATTGAAAAATTAAAAAGCGGGGGAGGTAAAGGGGAATAAGAAGTCCAACTTTCCAGGTATAAAGCAAGTAAGTCATGGGGATGTAACATACAGCATGGGGACTATAGTCAATAATAATTATGGTAGCATAGAACGGTATCAGATGGTTGCTGGACTTATCATGGTGATCGCTTCTTTAGGTGTATAAATGTTGAATAACTACAGTGTACCCCTGAAGCTAACATAATATTGTATGTTAGCTATATTTTAACAAAAATCTTAAAAAATAATAAAAACCTATCCCTTTACAAAAAGGAGCACTAGACTCTGTCCTTTCCTCCCCCCACCTCCCACTCCCGGCACCGCCGTCATCAGGATTCCAAGCCCACTGGCAGCAGAGAGGCTGAGGAGCTCAGTGTTAGGAGCAGGAATCCCAGATTTCAGTTCGCAGGATTCTGACCTGAGACCTCGGCTGGCTGAATCGTGCCAGCGCTAAATCCTCCAAGCCCATTGCAGTGGCTTGGCTGTCTAATTCGTAAAATTGAGGCAGAGGCTGTCACCCCTTTGCAAAGGTCCTCTCCTTAGAGACACACAACATGCAGAGCTCATCACTTGTGCACACCTCCTATTCAGTATCACCACTGTCATCTGTCCTAAGTAGAGCTGTCCTTAGAAAAGGAGCTGACACTGCTGACCCAGTCAGTAGGTCACACTTGTAAGCAGTTTTCTTCCATATGGAGAATTCACCTTCCCATCCCGATATCGGTGGTGGGCACTTGCAAGAAGGCAGGGATGCGGGCTGAGGCCAGGGAACAAAATGAAGGTACCAGGACAGCTGTGAGCCCAGACCCCGGGTCTCTCTACTGGTAGATACAGTCAGACCAGCGGAACCAGAACTGTGGACGAGGGACCACCTGCCACTTCAAATGCAGATTCCTGGGCCCCACCCAGACCTCCGAGTCAGAATCTCAGGGTGAGCCTGGAGGTCAGCAGCTTAAACAAGGTCTCCTAGCAGTTCTCAGGTACCCTTCTGAGAACCACATCAAAGCTCTAGTACACAGGGACTGAATCAGCTTACTGCTCTTTTGTGCTCTTTTAAAAAGATTTATCTGGAAAGAACTGAAAACATAAAAGAGAGGAAAAATCCCAAAACACCATCACTTCCCAAAATATACATATTTATATATGCGTGTGTGCATACACTCGCATAATTTATTTTACATATATGTATTGTATATATCTATAAAAGGCAAAGTCCTCCTGCCCACCGATCTCCACTCCACCCTCCAGAGCTAAGCACTGATTCCTCCTGTGCATATGCGGATAGAGTTGCACACCCTTCTCCACGCATATCTCTGCACTTTATTTTACTAAAATGGGGTCATGTTCTGTGACTTGTTCTTCTCGTAGAATATGAGAAGGTAGAAGGTCAGGCGACATAGTTCCACCCCGTGCTCTTTCATGGCTGCACAATATTCCATTCACACAAGTTTTAAATGAATGCTTGACAATGCTCTTCACAAGCTGACAGAAGAGCAAAGGGACCTGAGAATGGAGGGAATGAGGCTGGCACTCACCTCCCCGTCAAACAGTTCAATCTCTCCTCCTTCCACCAGGATGGTGACACGCTTCTTGCATTTCACTGAGGGGTAGACACACCCCTCATTCCCCACCAGGATTCGGAAGGTCCCAGGGTTACTGCCACAGTAATCCTGGGGAAAAGAGGTGCCAGAAGAGAAATATTATTCCAGCCACCTCTCCCCAGATCAGAAGATTGGCACCTCATCATCTCAGACGTGGGTGGTGGAGGCTCAGCTGGTTGGTGTTGCTGCTCACTCCCAGCATGCTCTGCACATGGCTGTCTGCTGGGGCTGCTCACTCCCAGCATGCTCTGCGCATGGCTGTCTGCTGGGGCTGCTCACTCCCAGCATGCTCTGCGCATGGCTGTCTGCTGGGGCTGCTCACTCCCAGCATGCTCTGCACATGGCTGGTCAGTGCCCTGATCACTCCCAGCATGCACCGCATACAGCTGGTCAGGGCACTGTTAGTTCTGCCCCACTCCCAGCATGCTGGGCAGGCATGCATGCTCAGTCACCCTCACTGCCTGACTTTCAGGGCACTGCCCAGTCTCTGGGGCTGAGGCTCCTACAGGTTTTTGGTCCTCCCTGCAGACCACACCAAGCCCCCACCCCTTCTCCTCCTGGGAACAGAGACAGAGAGACCACATTGTTTCAAGTTTCACAGAGTTGAGCTGTCTCATCCCTCAGGAGAAAAACCCCCATACCTGCTTGCTTACTCACTTTGGTGTCAACCAGCAAGAGTAATTGACAGGAATCCGTGCGGTGGGGAGAGGAAGGCAGGAGAGCCAGTGCCCTCACTCACCAGCTAGGATTTCCTGGGCTCTTTCTCATCCTGCTGGGCAGTGTGACATTTCTGTGCCCCCATCCCCCTCCCGCCCATTCTGAATTACACCAGGTTAGAAATGAAAATATGGAAAATGCAATAGAATCACAGGGTAGGACGCAAACTCCAGGGCTCATTTCAACCATTCCCCGTCCAGGGCCACTGCATAAGGCTGTGTGGGTTGTTCACTGCACAAGGGTGCTAGCAGGGAGGGTAAGTGGGTGCTGAAATCCAACCCTGGCTCCCCTCCCCACTGTGCACCCTGATTGAGGCTGTGTCTGCAGAAAGGAAGGGATGACTTTGTCCAATTCCATTTCTATGCTAATTTTGGCTAATGGTAGCCTTGCCCCCACACTAATCCCAGTCAACAAAAGAGCTTCTACCCTATTCTTATAAGTCTCCAGGTAAACAGAAGGAAGCTGGACAATCACTGTGAGGTTCAACTCCCCGTCTCCTTCAGGCACTTCTCTCAGGGGCTGGACAATCACTCAAGTAGAAACCAGCCCAAAGTCATTTCCATGGACAAAACAGCAGACTCTGACCTGGAAACCCCAGACTGCAGTCAGCACCTCCCACCCCCTCCTAAGGACAGACAGCACCCTCCCCCTCTCGCTCACTCTCACCTGCACCAGAACATACTGGCACTCCCCGGGGAACATATATTTGAGTCCATCGAAGGTGAGGTAGTGGGCCATGCCCATCGTGGAGCATGTGGCGTCACACACGTGGTCTGTGCAGTTCCACTTCCGGTCTTGACAGATACTAGGAACAGTAATGGCAAGGATGGCCGGTTAGCTACCTTGGGTGTGAGGGACTCACCTGGGCATTGGGGAACGAGGAGACCATGAAGGAACATAAAATGCTCCAGGTGCCACCCAACCCAGGAAGCCCCAAGAAGGGGAAGGTCTGCAGCCTATGAAGTGTGGACCTCACAGAGGGGGTGGGTGGCTTTGCCGTTGTGAACTGACACATTTTTAAAACACAGGGCCCAGGAAGAAAGAGGGAAGCCAAGCTGCTCTCCATCACAAGAGGGAAACTGAGACAAAGACGGGAACAGGTTGTCTAAGGTGATCCAGGCAGCCAGGAGAAGAGGCCCAGATCCTCTGCAGGCCACCTGCCATGGGTTTCCTAAAGCTCAGCCTCCCTAGAAGTTGACTGAGAATGGCCCCAGGGTCTCCACAAAACAGAGACAATGATGTCGGAAGCCATCTGAAGCTCCTGGGGAACACAAGACAGAATGGCAGTCAAGTTCTGAGATGGGAAAATAGGGGTCAACCATGAACTTCTGCCAGGAGGGGTTTTGTGTATACATAACTATATGGTTCAGTCTACAGTGATTTGCCAACTGCCACCATGCCCCATCCCACTGCCCTACAACCAGAGCTAACCTCAGGAAGCCCACTGTGTGTCAGAGGCGGTTAGCTCAGACCTCAGGCCCAGTAGACAGCTAAGCGCCTTCTGCCTCTGTCCACATGGGCCTTTCTCTGAAGCTGGGCACAGCCACAGACTCAAAGTCTGGGTGAATGAGCAGAGAGGGTTATGTGAAGAATGGCCAAGGAGAAGGGAGAAGAAAACACAGCCACCCTCACAAGGCCTCTTTTCAAACTGTGCCATTGCAAGCACACTTTCAATATGCTTAGGGGGCAGTATAAGGCTGGAAAGACCCTCCAAACCCCATGCCCTTTGGCAGCTTGGTCACATATGCAATGACTGATATAGGGTAAGGCCCTTATCTTCTCCACGCCCCATCTCCCTGAACAGAAACACTAACCTCTAGGAGAGTGTCCATGCAGCGTGAGCACAGGCAAGGATAAAGATTCTCCCCATTTCAGGTAGAGAAACAGAGACCCAGAAAAAAGGAAAGACTAACCACATTCTCTCAGGGTGCTGGCGGTAAGTGCCAGAGCTCATTGGCCGTATCTGCCCCCCACCTTGATCTGTACCCCCACCTCCATTTGCTCCACACACAATGGCTCAGTCTCCAGGAAAGCCTCTCCCAAGGCCTCACCAAGTGTTGCAGTCAATCTTCACAGTCTCTCCTGGGGCATAATCTTTGCCCTGATGGGAGCAGGGACATCTTTCCAGGGCCACACATCTGTTTTCATGCCGGACCTAAGGGGAAGCAATCCACAAGTCTTGAGGGTCACAGTGAGTGAGCTAGAGCCCTGCTAGGAAGGCAGCGTTGGCCAGAGGTCAGGCCAGGGAACCCATGCCCAGGCGGGGGCTTAGCGGACACAGGCTCCCATCTACACGGGTCCTCCCAACACAGCTAACGACACTCTGATCACCGTCTGCCCTCATATCCTGCTGGGGGCAGGCGACCTGGAACCTCAGTGAAGGCTCTTTGGTAACATGTGTCAGAAGACTTTGAAATTCACGTATCCTTAGCCCCAGTAATTCCTAGCAGATAATTTCTCCAAAGGAAATAAAATTAAAGACAAAGGTAATATGGAATTATTCATCATTGCAAAAAAATATGGAAGCAACCAAGTGTTAAACAATAGAAAAATGATTACATCCACTAAAGACTCCCCAGGTGATGGTGTCCCAGGTGATGGACCTATTAAATTGGCCCTTTGAAAGATTCTCAAAAGATATGGTAAATACTTAGGTTGTTAATTTTTAAAATGGCAGGGGGAAACTGTATATACTATGGTCCCAATTATGAAAAAAAATATGTACATATATTTTAAAAAAAGACTGAAGGAAATGTAGAAGTTGCTTCCAGATAGTGGGCTGGGGTAGGGGAACTTTATTTTCTGTTTGGGTTTCTTAATTTTTTTTCAAATGTTCTTCAGTGAGCATCTACTATGTTTATAATCGAAGAAAATGGACAATATACTTAATAAAATGCATGAATTAATTGTTAACGCACTTCATACTCTGGAGATGAAAGTTGGATACTGGCCATAGGCAGGGATGGACCAAAGCCAGAGTTTGGGGTCTTGTTCAAGCCCACATTTGCTGTCCTCACCCAGTCCCCTGAGATTCTGACATACCCTCCATGGGGGTATGCTCTATTTCCCTGCCCTCCCCCACAAAGAAGTTACTATACGAGCATGTTATACTCCTCAGGTCTATTGGGGTCAGCGGGAAAAAAGCTAAGACCTACTGGCCCCAGAAGAACTGGTCAAACCCATCTGACCCCAACATGTAGATCTGCTTCTGTCTCAACCACAGGAGGAGGCCCTGAACAATTGCCCTGTGTGGCCTACACTTAGGTGACCTAAAAGAGCCCTGGGTCACCCTCAGGTGAAGGAACCAGGGCACTTTGGTTCCAGAGCAACCTGAAGGGTGAGAAGCTCCTGGTCTGGGTGGCTCAGGATTCATGTGACCCAGTCACACCCCAGACAAGCCTGAGTTCCCAGGGCTTGGAACTAGAAAAAGACCTGGGAACAGGTGGGCTTGGGCTGAACAAAGGCCATTTGCGTCAAGGATCAGAGGCTAAAAGTGTGTGTGTGTGTGTGTGTGTTTTAAAGGGGGTTAGGAAGAATAACCTCCACTACTTCAGCCCACCTTCACTCAACCTTGGTTGTTTTCCTGAGTTCTCAGAGCCTAAGGGAAGGGACAGGATGGGCAAGCAGAGAGCAAGGAAGAGGCAGAACCGCCACATTCCAGGTAGCTCTTATCTCCTAGGACCACTGTTCTTGGAAGATACTAAGCTTAGGTGCCTCATAGAGAAGATGGCAGCTTGGTAGGAACAGGGAGGGGGTGGAAAATGTCTCTCTAACAGAGTATTCAAAGGCTGTCACAATTAGGGTTCATTCCCACATTCCCCCCAAGCTTTGTCAGCTCTGACTTAAGGCCCAGGACTGCCACCTATTGGCTACCCTAAGAATAACAATAATGTCTCTGCTGAGGAATCTTGACAAGCTCTCCAACATTCACTCCTATAGTTAATGGAGACCAGACAAGAAGCCTCATTATTGGAAACATTACGAGAGACAGAGTGATGCAGGATGCATAGGGGTGCATTCCAAGAAACAGAGCCCTGCTCGCCTCACCTCACCTCTTCTCCCCTCCGCAGAACACATTCCGTCACCTTCAGTAGGCTGGGTGCAGGGCTCTCAGTCCTCTTAGTCTGCTTGCTGCATGTTTTTACCTCTCTCCAGATACTCAACCCATTGACAAGAGTCTCGCACACCATGGCCCAGAGAGCCCCACCCCTGGCCGAGGGCTGAATTCCAGAAAGCCCAGCCCGCATCCAGTGGACATAAAACGCAAATCCCAGCTTGGCCATGAGATTATGCTGCCACCTCCTTCTGTGCTGTCACTGACAACCATATGGCTCCTCTCTGCCCTGACTTATTTTAGTAAAAGGAGATTACTAATTGGAGGATTACAATATTAAAATAGGACTATATGATTTCACTTATATGTGGGATCTAAAAAACAAATGAATAAACAAAACAGAAACAGACTCATAGATACAAAGAACAAACTAATGGTTGCCAGAGGGGAAGGTGGTAGGGCAAAAAAAAAGGGGGGTGGGGGGCATAAGAGGTACGGATTTCCAGTTATAAGATAAATAAGTCACGGGGTTGTAACATATAGTGTAGGGAATATAGTCAATAATATTTTAATAACTTTGTACAGCATCAGATGGGTGCTAGACTTATGGTGACCACTTCAAGATATATAAAAGTTGAATAACGAGGTTGTACACTTGAAATTAATACAACATTGTATGTCAACTATACTTTCATTAAAAAGTAGGACTTTGATATTGAACAAAGACAGTTATAAAGAGAACAGAGGCATGGGAATAGATCCATAAGTCAAAACTGGAGAGAAGAAAAGCATAACCTTAAAAGGAAAGGAGATATTTCAAGGCCACACCTCAGCAGGAGTCTCCTGTCTTCAGAGAGAAAATCAAATAACACCAGCCCAGCCAAAAACAACCAAAGAGTCCTGAAGCATTAAAGAAATTCATGAAGATAGAAAGATAGAAACACAATGGGGGGGAGGGGCTAATGAATGGGATCTAAATAAGAACTGGCCTGACACCTAGGGTAGGCCCGCAAAGCAGTCCCTAAGGGAATTTTGTAGCAAGTCACTTAAACTTCATGTTTAAAACGAAAAGAACCATCTTTGCCTAGTGTTTGTCCCTTTGGGACACCAGGAGTATAATACTGTGTTTCCCTGAAATTAAGACCTAGCCGGACAATCAGCTCTAATGTGTCTTTTGGAGCAAAAATTAATGTAAGACCTGGTCTTATTTAAGACCAGGTATAATATAATATAACATAACATAATATAATACTGGGTCTTATATTAATTTTTGCTCCAAAAGACGCATTCGAGCTGATGGTCCGGCTAGGTCTTATTTTCAGGGAAACACAGTAAGATAAAATTGATGAATGTGCTTCAAAGACTTCAGAAGAAACAGCAGAAATAGTTGCCACTATTATTCATCAACTTATGACATCTTGCATAAGAATGGTTCACACTGAGAAGAACATGGTACCAGGTCTTGGTCAGCCCCAAGAAAATATGTGAAGTAGAAAAACATTGGCTTTGTTACTCTTCTCTGAAAAAGCCACATCTCCCCCTTCCCATACATGAACACCATACTGCCCCATTCTCCAAAATCTTTTGCCTTCCAACTGTCCTTTGTTCATTTTCCCACCCCATCAATACTTCCAGCTCAGTGCAGCTGATTTCAAGTAGATGTTTGCTAGGAAGAAAAAAGAATCTGATGAAATAACTCACACTAAGGTGTGAATGACTTCCCATGAGGATTTATAAGGTTGTAAGCATTTTTAAAGCTCTTGCTTGTTAACCAAAATGAATTTATGCTTATTGTATTTCAGTAAGCCTGATTAGGTGACAAAACATAGGAAATGTAAGAGATATTTTTGAGGCAGGAGGGCTTTCTTGGACCTTTTAAAATGGCATCTCATAGGATTTACAGTGCCCACACGGGAAGCCCATATTGGATGGGCCCCTAAGCCCAAACTTTAGCTTTTGAAAAGCAGTGCCAAAGTCTTTCTAGTCTTCATATTGGGCCATTGAGAAAACTGGGCATCAAAGAACCAGGGAAATTAACATACTTCCCACTTACAGAGATTTCCTCGTACCAGCAGAAGTGGGTACCAGTTTGGAAATTTAACCTCTAGATTTCAGAAAGTAATTGAGCATCTCCCGGACAGTGGAACTACATTTTCCCCAGAGCACTCATGGCCCTGCCTCCCAGAGGGAGGCAAACAGCGTGAAGATCTGGTCTGGGAGTCAGGAGACCAGAATTTCTACTATATAGCTATGTAGCCTTGGATGGTTCTGTTTCTGTTCTTTCCTCAGTCTCCCCCTGTGTGACAGAAGAAGTTGAAATTGTGGGTCTTTGGGGTTCCTCCTGGAGGAGCCCCTTGGTGTTCCTGGAGAGGACAATGGCAGTGAGCTGTGCTTTGCTGCCACCTCATGGTAGAATCAAGTAATATTCTAACTTAAAGGCAAGTATGTTCACTCAAGTGTCTTTGAACTAAAGAAAAAGACGGGAAATTTTCTCGTGCAAACCACACACACACAGCTGCCTCCATTTTATTGTTCTAGTGGATCTCAGAATGTGGACACTGAGGTCTCAAAAACTTGCTCCCAGTGTCTGCTAATTTCCTATAGCATTTCTATTCATAATATGATTGATTCATGGTTTTCCTCCATGAACTTCCTATAACAATCATTAAACTACCACTTACTAAGCAACTCCCATGTGCTCGCCACTGTCATATCCAGGCCTCCCAACAACCCTCCTAACTCAATTTTATAGAGAAAAACCAGACACAAAGATTTTAAGTGACTTGCCACTCAGTTCAGTAAATGTCAGAAGCCAGGATTCAAACCTAGAATCTCGGGATTCCAATTCAATGCCTTTTCCATGCTGCTTCCCCACCAACCATTTATCAGGGTGTTGACCACTTATCAAAAGTACCCACCCTCCTGTTCCATGCAAGGAGATCTTTGCACCAGTGGCAGGAGCAGATGGAATCTGCAATTGGTGGAGTGGGCCAGAAAAACCTCTGCTCTAAGCAGGTGCCAGTCCTGGAACAAACAGCAAGAGGGGGTCTCACTCCCCGCCCCCAACATTTGCAAACAGATGCTCCTGGCCTTACATTGAAAGATGCCTCGAAAGAGAAAACGCAACCTTCCAGCAAGAGCAGTCCTGCTCAGTGTGGTCCAAGGACCAGTGCCGGTCTGTGATTACGTAAGCACAGAAGTGGAGAGACGATGTTTAGAAAAGCATATGGCAATATGATTGAGTAGTAGATCGTGTCTATTGTGTCTAATAAAAATTAGAGGGGGTCATATTTTGTATGGAATTGCTTTTTTGTTTCATTTTTCCGCTCATTTCTATTGTATTTATGAAAAGCATTTGTTCACAACAGATTGGAAATTTAAGAAAATGGGCCCTTCCTGGGTGTCTCCTGGGGATGGAAGGAGGTGATCACCACAGCCTCTGAGAGTGAGCCTTGGTTATTTATAAAAACAACCATTAAAGCTATTCCTGTGATTCTACAGCACTTTCTGGTTTTCAAAGTGCTTTCACCTAGTCCTTCAGGTCCACGGCCAACGATGAAGGCAGCAATTATGTGTCCATGTTACAGATGAGGTAACTGAGGCTCAGAGAAAGTGTGAGTGATTGTACAAGAGCGAGGAGCCACAAAGTGGTGAAGCCTGGACCGAGAGCTTAGCCCTCTGACTCCGGTTCCTCCCCGGGGCGCTCTTTCCAATTTCAGTAGATCTGCCCCCAGGAAAGAACTCCTTCCCTCTCCAAGTCCTCAGAATGCAGAATCGCTGACCTCTTCCCCAAAACCCTTGATAACATGCCACAAACTCACCACCTGCCACAGGGGATGTCAGGCCAAACAGAGAAACACCCCTGGGGAGGACGACTGCACCGTCAGATGGGCCCAAACAGGGTGTTTCCAGCTTCTTTTTCTTGGCGCTGTGGCCAAGAACACGTGTCCTGTGCAGCCGCCAACACACTGTGCACTTAATAAATCACCCGGACTTCTGCTCTGCCGAATCCGCCCTCAACAATTTGCACGTTAGTCGGCATCGAATTGAAGCTGTTGTGAAAATAACCCAATCTCTCGCGCCAGGAGCTTTCAAGTTTTCAATCCCCTGCAGTTGAGGTGAGAGACACCTCATTATATGACAGATATCGGAAGGCTGTGCTCAGAATGCATGCCAGAGGCTTCAGGAATGCCAAAGAGCTGCGAACGGTGCGTCCACATCCTGTACTTGAGGTCTTGCTCTCCAGGGGATTTGGGACAATAATGCAGTTATTGTAGTTATTAATATTTAAGACTATCTGTACTGTTTCCTTCATGGAAAAAAAAAGTTCACTGAAAAGAGTCTCAGATGCAGACATGATCTCCTGAGGGTTGCCCCTTTTCTTGCCAGAGAATTTCACCTCCAGGTACGATGAAGGGACGGTCAAAATAAGGGACTCTTGCAGTAAAAAGAGCAACATGGAAGCGTGCCCTCCCCTCTCCTATTTCTTGCCCTGCCCAAGTCTGAGCTTCCCCTTCCTTGTATGTCTCCTTGGATAGCCACCTTCTGCCAAGGCACCAAACAAGACCTTCCAGTTGAGGGATGTTCCCTGACCAATCTCTAGCTCCCCATTAGAAAAGATAGTTCCAGAATCCTGAGAGGCTAAGACAGAGGGGAACACCCAGGGGAGAATAAGTAACAGCTAGTCTCTCCGTCTTGGAGGAGAAAGGGTCAGAGGGAAGGAGATAGACCATCTTCCCAGCACACACTCAATGGGGAGATCCAAGCACCCTCCACAGAATAGTGGCAGCTCCTATAGCCCAGGGCACCGCCTTTCAAGCTGAGGTCTGGGCATCATTTATGCCCTTTAGAGCCATATGAGAGCCATCCTGTCCCCTCCTATTTTGGCCTCTACAACACACCTGCCCCTCACAACTCACATTGGGTCTGGGAAATTGGAATCAGGGAAAGCAAGACAGGATGCATTTGAAAGAGAAAAATCCCGAAGATGCATCCTTCAGGATGACAAGAATAATATATGTATAATATATTTAATATAAAATGGCCTAAGATGAAACTTGGGAGGGAGGTAAGGAAGCTTGGGTATACTCACACCTTTGCCACCACCAGGAGGCCCATAGGAGCCAGGTGGCCTCCTTGGACCACGCCTCGTCTCCAAGGAGCTGCTGGTCACAAACTGCATGTTTGTAGCCCCAACCCCAGAATCATGGAATGTTAAAAGCCAGCCGAGACCTCACGATTCACTTTACAGATGGGGAAAACAAAGCTCTGTGAGGAAGGAATGTGTTGGACCCATGGCTTGCTGATGGCATGGCAGGGACACCAATGTCTTCTCTTGAAATAGAAAGTTATACATATACTGTATATGCAAATCATATGCAAATATGTGTGTATGGCCTCTCCTCTTCAAACAATGGAACAAAGCCCTTGAGAAAACTCTAGTGGAAATGCCTGTTTTCACTTGTAAGTATTTCCCGGAAATTCTTGCTTTGTGTCTTATGGCACTTGTTTGTGCTAAGTTCTTGTATTTTGTCTGATCTCACCAGGATCAACCCAGACACTTTCCTGCCATCTCCTCCCCAACTCTGGCAGCTAACTGAGCCACAATCTCCCCCACTCCTGCCCCCATCACCACCCCCGCCCTGTCAGCATCCAGTTTAACTGTGTTGCCCTTCTCCCTGCCTGCAGGAAAATGGCAGGCTGCCGATGTGGGGCAGCAGTGGGTGGCTCACCATGCCCGGGGGGCAGAGGCAGCCGGAGACGCAGCCCATGCTCATACACTCCAGGTCATAGTTCTGGCAGGTTTTGGCACACTCCAGCCCTTCAGCCCGCGGGTTGTCAGCAGGGCACACAAACTTGACCATGGGAGGCCGGCAGGACAAGCTCCTTTTGCCTTGGAGATAGAAAAATCAAAGAGGCCATCAGTGATGGGGGAGGTGGCTCTACCTTCTACACTGTCCTTTGGGGCCCTAGGTGTAGCCACTCAATTGCAGAGACACAGAGCTGCCCACTTTCTGGGATGAGGTGCTGCCCAATCTCCAGCCGGGTCTAGCCCTGAGCCAGGTTCCCTGAGTGGGACTGGGATGGCAGCCTCATCTACTCAACTGAGCTTCTGACGTTTGCCCGCGCTGAAGGCGCCTCTCCTGATCCCAGCATCCCTCTGGCGGCTGCACTCCACAGCCCCCTTGATCCTGCTGTAGCAGGCTGCATCGAATCTGGATGCATTGCAGAAATGTCTAGACTCAGGCTTTAAAGGACCTGGGTTTGGGTGTTAAAAGGGAACCTCTGTGGGCCTGAACAGGACATTCCTAAAATAATTACCACTAATTTAGTCACAAAATCTTTTGTATAAGCCACCCCTGTGGCTTTAGTCACAAAATCTTTAAAGAGGCTTCTTCTCACATGTCATTTCAGCCACTCTATTTATACTCGCAACACTCCATCCCTTAACACTCCCACCTGCCCTCCCTGCTTTGTCATTCTCCGTCTGATCACTGCCTGATATCTCTGTCTAATATACTGTATATTTTGCTTATTTGTTTATTTCCCACCCCATCCCCACCTCAACCCCTCTCACTAGACTATAGAACCCCTTCTCTCCATGAAGACAGGGGTTCTTGTCTATTATATTTTGTTCATGATATATCATATTTCCTGATAATTAGTAGGTATCAGTGGCTGATTGAATGACAGGAGATAATTAACACAGCACGTTTCTTTTGAAAACCATGATGCACTTCATAGCATTTATATCTTACTATATATAGCACTTACCATCTCCTGTGGACAAGAAAGCCAGAATATCCAGCCTTATTTTTATATGGAAACTTTTGTTTAGGAAACTGAAACCCTAAAAGGTCAAATGGCTTTTCCAAATTGCACAAAATCCTAGTAATCTCCTTACTTTGCAAAAGATACCTTCCAGCGACTACACGAGAAGACTGAGCAAGAGGAAGCATTAAAGACCCAAGAGGAAACCCCAAGAGGAAGAAGGCAACAGAGAAGGGTGGCAGTGTAAAAATGATGCTACAGTGAGAGAGAGCACAAAGAAGAAAAAGGCAGGATTTAGTGACCGTGAGGTTTGCTATGGGTTTAATGTTTGTGTTCTCCCCAAAATCCCTATGTTGAAATCCTAACCCCTAAATGTGATGGCATTAGAAAGTGAGGCCTTTGGGGGGTGATTAGGTCATGAGGGGGGAGCCCTCGTGAATGAGATGAGAGCCCTTATATAAGAGACCCCACAGAAGGACGCCCCCTAGCCCCTTCCGCCATGGGAGGACACAGTAGAAGGCATCAGCTAGGAACCAGGAAGCGGGCCCTCACCCAACCATGGAACCGTGAGCAATAAATTTCTGTTGTTTATAAGCCACCCAGTCTGTGGTATTTTGTTAGAGCAGCCCGAACTGACTAGGGCAAGTCATAAGTTTTGATTTCAACTTGTGAGCCACCCACAGGCTTGGGATCTTGCCCCAGCTCCAGGCTGAGAGATGCTTCCCAATCAGTCATGTGGGAGAACCAGACTTCTCACCCAGGGCTGGAAGACAAACACACGGCACAGAGCTGGGTTGCTTAGAGAAAGGGCATCTTGAGGAAAGAGAGAGGCAGAGAGAAAGGTCAGGCTGGACGTTGAAAATGGCCCATTTATCTACCTATAGGTATTTCTCTTGCTCCTACTGGGAGAGTCCTTTCTAAGCAAGGATGATCCTTCTGGAAGCCAATAAGACCCTCCTGGTCCATAAATGTAAATGTGCTCCCATCAGTGCCAGGTCAGTCCCTCCTCCCTTCTGGACCTTGTCCTTAAACAGCAGCAACTATTAAGACCTTCAAACTGAGAGCAACAGGTCCAAACTATCTTTCAAATCTATCTGAGAAGCTTTCTAAAGCGGTGTCCTTGACAGCAAGTCCTTAGGAAAAAGGAGTCCATTAAAGGAGGGTGGTTTTCACCACAATCAAGGCGAACAACTCACTGACATCTGCTCACAGGGTTAAGGTCACCATGGGCAAACTAGAGGTCTCACTGAATCCATCTTGCAGATAATTCAGTCTTTCCCGCATCACAAAATAAAATTCTTCTTGCCTCAATAATTTGGATTTCCACATGCAAAGGCATGTCTAGGCCTGAAAGCCACTCACACAAACACAGAAAGGGTGGCAATCCTGACACATGTCTAAATGGATATGCATGTCAGACAGCAGCCCCACTTGTCACAGGAGAAGTCTGGGCAGGGGGAGGTGAAGAGCCCTTCCAGGGGGACAATACTCACTGCGGTGAGACAGGGGACTGCCAAGGACGGCGTGCGGCAACAGGCTTCCAGGGGGGCCACTGGTGGTGCAGTGCATGACGCCATCCTCACAGTGGCTGCAGAGGAAAACCACAGCCCAGCTTTGCAAGAGCAGCTATACTTGCCGTGTCCATTTCCTCGCCTCCCACTCCTCGCTGGGCTTCCAGTCCCATAACTCATCTGAAACACCGCTTGCTAAGGCCACCAATGACCACCATGTCACTAAACCCAGTGGAACTATTCTCAGTGCTTTTCGTACTTGATCCTCTTCAACATTATTCATCATTGTTGGCTACTCCATTCTTCTAGAAAAAGACAAAATCTCCCCTGGTTTTCCTCCTATTTTCTGGTTGTGCCTCCTTAGCCTCACCGTTCTCACCCTTCTGCTGGATCCATCCTAGCGTCCCTGCTTCTTACACTCTGTGCCCTCTACACCCCCACTTCCATTACAGAGACAACTCACAAATTCACATCAGCAGCTCAACTCTCTCCCTTGAACCCCAGACCCATGTATTCAAATCCCAAATCCATGTATTCAAAGCCACTTTTGGTATCTCAAAGACACTTCAAACTCAGTATGTCCAATACTGAACTCATGAGCCCCCACCAAGCCAGCCTTCCAGGGCCCTGAGTCATTGCATAATGTCACCCTCCATCTAGTGTCACAAACCAGAAACCCAGGGATCAGCCCTGACACTGCCTTCTCACCCCCTACATCTGATCCATCTCCAAGCTCTTGGACTTTGTCTCCTAAATATCTCTGGCATTCATATCCACTTCTCTATCTCCACTGCCACAAGCCACCACCACCTCTCACCGAGACAATGCAAAAGGTTTCTAACCGATATCCCTGCACCTATTCTTGCTTCTCTCCAAAACACACTCTTGGCAGTCCAAGTATCTTTCCCAAACTTAAATCTGATTATGTCACATCTCTGCTTGGAATCCTTCAATAGTTCCCCCTCACTAGGTCTTAGGATAAATCCCTACCATGGCCTCCCAGGCTCCATGTGATCTGACCCTGACTGCTTCTTCCCTTCCAACCCCATGGCCTCCTTTGCTTAATCTGGACGGTGTATTACTCCCTTCAATCACAGGGCTTTTGCACACATCGTATTCTCTGATCTAATGTCACTTCTGCCCAATACATACCGTGTTTCCCCAAAAATAAGACCTAACTGGACAATCAGCTCTAATGCATCTTTTGGAGCAAAGATTAATATAAGACCTGGTATTAGATTAGATGAGATTAGATTAGATTATACCCGGTCTTATATTATAGTAAAATAAGAGTGGGTCTTATATTAATTTTTGTTCCAAAAGACACATTAGAGCTGATTGTCCAGCTAGGTCTTATTTTCAGGGAAACACGGTAGACTTACACACACACACACACACACACACACACACACACAGCCTTCTTTGTCCCCACCTCATTTCAAGCTTTCATAGACCACATACTCTCTTCTTAGAACTTACCACACTTGTAACTTTACATGTATTTGAGTTTTTATTTGGTTAACGTGTGTGTGTGTGTGTGTGTGTGTGTGTGACTGAACTATAATATAAGATCTAAGAGGGCAGAAGCCATGACTGCTCTTGCTCACATTATATCCCCAGAATCTAGCATAAGGTTTTGCATACTCGACAATTTTTTAAAATTTTCTTTTATTCCTAACCTCCAATCCCAATCCCCTCCCCTATCATGGGCAATTTATTTTCCGGTACCTATTCTCCTAAATGGCCCCCAGTGTGTAATCTTCTCCTACATTGCACCAAGGTTGGTCTGTGTGACCAGTAGCACACAGCAACAGTGACAGACTTATGTCACTTAAGATTATGCTATAACACGTTGCAGCTTCCATCTCGGTGTTCTCTCTTTGATTACTCACTCTGGGGAAGCCACGTCATGAGCAGCTGTATGGAGAGGTCCACACGGTGAGGAACTGAAGCCTCCTGCCAACAGCCATGGGAATGAGCTGGGAATGGATGCTCCAGCCCCAGTCAAGTCTCCAGATGACTGCAGCCCTGGCCAGCAGCTTGACAGCAACCACATGAGAGAACCTGAGCCAAACCACCCAGCCAAGCTGCTCCTGAGTCCTAACCCTTAGAAAATGCACGAGATGATAAATGTTTGTTGTTTCAAGTTTCTAAATTTGGGGGTGATTTTTTTATGCAGCAATAGGTAACTAATACAATCTTATTCTGTTTACTGTATATCTGAGTATATTCTTATAAAATATGTGATTATTTTGCATGCATATTTGATTTATATAAATGATATTATTTTATATATCACACTGTGTCTTGCTTGTTTCATTCAGCACAATGTGTTTAAGATTCATCCCTGCTAATACGTGTCCTACTTGCCTGGTCCTTCTAAGGCTGTACGATGATCCACAGTTTGTAGCTACTACATTTCACCCAGTCAGCCTCCCAGTGACGGACACAGATTGGCACCTACTCCTTGCCACCAACAAGCCTGTGATTAACATCTTCATACATGTGCCCTCAAGAACCTATATGAGAATTTCTTTAGTATATATGCCCAGGCACAGAACTGGGGAATATCAGGTATGGATATCTAATCTGCATATACTGTGCCAATTGCTTCCCCAGGTGCAACTGACCTTGAGTTTGAAGGGAGCAATGCACCTTCAAGATTAAAAGAAGGCCATGGAGTTGAAGAGGGGAGCAAGAAGTAGGGCCAGATTGTGTGGGGCCGGGGAGGCCATGGTAGGGTTTTACTCTTTATCCTAAAGTCTAGTGAGGGAAGGTATTGAAGGATTCTGAGCAAAGACGTGACATAATCAGACTTGGGTTTTGGAAAGATACTGGGAGTATCTGAATCTATCTATGTCCCCCCAGTAGCAGGTCAGGGGACCCACGTCCCACAGCCCTGCCAACACTTGGCATTATCCAGATTTCAAAGTTTTCTACTGTAACAGATAGGAAGTAATATTCACTGTTTTAATTTGTATTTCTCTGATTATAAAAATTTTGAACATTTTTAATGTAGCTGCTCTTCAATCAAGATTTGTTGAATGAACAAGAGAATCGGCCCTTCTCTCTCTGGGTACATGCAGAACATGTCTTCTGGTTTTTAACTAACACCAGCTTAAAAAATATCCTGCCCCAAATATCATGTCCTATCTGTCATGTGGACATGACCCAAAAGCTTAATTTTATATATAAAAAAAGAACTTGCAGGTAATAATTAACTCCTGCCCAGAGCCAGGCCTGCAGCCATGCAAGCTCTTTACCGTCATGGCTGTTTAATGACCAAATGAATGGTCTGAAGAAACTTCCGGGCCATGTGTGTTTGCAGCTTCCTACTGCCCTGTCATGGGCATTACCAGCAATGGCCCCAGATGGGCTCATTCTGTAGTGTGTTGTCTAAAGAATAAATCTACAGCTACAGACAAGCCCTGAGTTCCCTCTGGCTCACATGCTCCATGAAATCCAATTTTCTAAATGAAGCGGAGAAACAGGACAGTCAATAGTATTTAGCCCTGGTGCCTGAAGGGGAGACCTGGAAAGAGGAGGTCGCTAGTGTGCAGACTGTGAGGAGCCTGAAGCCAGGGCCCTTCCCCTAGCCCTGTTCCTCCAGTAGCTCCCGCACCCCACCTCCCACTTTCCTTGTGCCTCTAAAATGGTAAAATAACCAGTAACACTTGCTCCCCTCCAAGTCAACCCAGCCTCCTACCCTCTGGCTTTTTTCCTCACCACACTAATGAAACATCTGGGACACTGTGACCTTCTGATCACCAAATTCATCAGCGTATTCTCCATGTAATAGGAAGAGCTCAAGAGTCCCTGGGTTTAGTCACTTACTGGACGATTTGGGAAAGTGATAATCCCTCTAAACCTCAAATTCTTTATTTAAAAAGCAAGCCCTGCCTGCCTCACAGTGTGGTTTTAAGGTCCCAAAGAGAAACACCTTGAAAATTGTAGCCAGACAACTGTAGTAAAACAACCAGCGGGCTCCAACCAATAGAAAATGTTATTACTTCCCACTTCCCTTCACTTCCATGATGTGGCCCTATCCTGGTCCTGCCCTTTTTGCTTTGTCCTCTCATAGGATCCTTTTTCTCCTCCTCTGGCCCTCTGGACATTCCCCCAAATTCTGGACTCTATCCTCTTTTCTGCTTTTCAGTCCACTCCCCTTAGCAAGCCTAGCTGCTCCCATGCCTATAACTGTTACCTCCACACAAGTCTTTTTCTCCTGATGCAATCTCTCACTCAAGTTCCAAAGCCATACTCCAGCCATGTGTTCCATTTATTCACCAAGATGACCTCTTGGTAACTCAAAGTCATGAAGGCCAAAGCCAAACTCCTATGTTTCCTCTTCCTACAAAGAGCTCTATTGCTGTTCTTCACATCACTGTCCTCCCAAGCATTCAAGTTCAGAGCCTTGGGGTCAGCTTCAACAAGCCTCCTCCTCCCAAACATCCTACCATTCTGGTTACTTCCCCAACGACTCTAGCTTCTATCTCCAGTTCCCATTTACACTGCTATTGCTTGCCCAGGGCCTTACCACCTTTCAACCAGACCAGACTGTGTCAACCCCTTCCCACAACTGAGCTCCCTGCCTTCATACCTCAGGCAGCTTCCAGAACCCACTCCCTGAAGCTATACTTTGATCCTATTTGCTCTCAGCTCTAACCTTCCGAGGTCCCCATTGCCTATTGCTCAAGCATCAGTCCTCATCCTATGTTTTAAAGACCCCCTGAACCTGGTCCCAATCTCCTTCCAATCTTATCTTTCTTTCATACAACACATGTTCCCCCTGAGGACTGACCTTGGTGACCCTGACAGGAGGCTGAAGGGGAAGGGAACAGGAAGAGCAATAAAGCTCAAGAATTCCTACTGCCAGCCTGGAGTTCTAGTTCCCTGCATAGTACAGAAGTCAGAAGACCTGGGTGAAGTCCCAGCTCTGCTCTGACTTGCTGTGCAACTCTGGACAAGTCACTTCCTTTCTTGGGCCTCAGTTTACTCATCTGTAACGTGGAGGACTTGAAGAACCATTTTCCTCCCTGCTGCTTGCACTTACCACATGGTGTGATGGTCTGAGAAGATGTCTTCGGGCTGGAAGATCTCCCCATCATAGTAACAGGGGCACTGGGCCTTGGGCACACAGTCTCCCCTGTCATCCAGGTAGAGCCCTGGGGGGCAGAAGCAGCCCTCCAGGCAGATCTCATTGCATTCCTCATCCAAGTTAGACAGGGAGTGGCAGGTCATGTTGCAGGGGGTCCCACACTGCAGGTATACTTGGCCCTGTGGGCAGCTCAGCGCTGGGAGAGAGGGGAGGGGAAGGAAGGTTTCAGTGGGAACATTAAGGTGACACAGACTGTTCCAGGTTCCAGGACTTGGGGTGCCACCCCTCACAGCGGTGACCCCCAATTCTATCTGCATGGTTACTGCCTTCCTTTCCCACCATGAGCAAAATTGTATTTTTATGTTCAGAAATGTCTAATTGGGGATACACACATGTCCTCTGCTTAACCAGGGGATCGTGCTCAATCATCTCTGAATTCTCACAGCCTGGGACACAGTAGAAAATGAAGCTGTGAATATTAAAAAGAACTGGGTGTGATAAGCAAGGGCATTTCTCCCATGTTGATAATAACAGTGGCTATGATTAATTGAGCATCTACTGAATATCCTGCTTTTCACACAGGTTTTATGCCTATTGAGCCTGTCTCAGGGAGTTAGATCTCATAACCCCCTTTCTACAGGTAAGAAAAGTGATACTTAAGCTAAATGACTTGTCAGGGTCATGCCTCACAGGAAGAAGCAGAAGCAGGATTTGAACCCAGCTCTCTATGATCTAAAAGCTCTTAACCATCATGCTCTAAAAAGGAAAGAGTCCCTTAGGAACCATGCTTTGAGGACACACCAGTCACAAAGAGCAGGGGCACTCTTATACCTACTATGCAACGTGGGCAGCACCCATCTACCCACAACCCTCACTCTCCCTGGCCTCCCACATAGAAATAGCACAACAGACAAAAGCCAAAGGGAAGTGTGACAAAGTGGCAAAGCAGCTAAGAGAGGGGGTTCTGTATCCCAAATTCCTGGGTTTGAGCCCCAGTTCTGCCATTCGTTAGCAATGTGATTTTGAGCAGTTTCCTCCCTGGAATATAATAATAATATCGTCCTGGGTTGTTGGGGAAGTTAAGTGAGCTAACAAGGTTAGCGCAACGCCTGGCGCGTGGCTGTCATTACATTATGATCACTGGGGAAACAGCCCAGCTCAGCGGGCTCCAGATGGGAGGGGTATTCCAGAGAAGGGCCTGGCCTGAGAAGACCTGGCCCTCCTGGACTGTGGCCAACCACTTCCTGTGCTCACAACAGTCTCAGGAGTAAAATTCTTCACTGGGAGGTGTGGGAAGCAAAATGCTTTCCCGCTGCTGATCAGCTGTGATCCAAGAAATAAGAAACTCACCCTTGGGACACTCTCCTGGGACCATTAGAAACCTTCCCCTCTCTGCTAGAATAATTTCTACAGCGAAACCCACAGGCATAGCATTTCACAGAAGCTGTGAAAGGAAACCCTACCATGAACCTCAGAAATGAGGGGGGGGGGGCTCTGGAGAGCCCTTTCAGCCTCCTGCTCCTGCAAATGCTCTGGGCTTGGTATTTGAGGATAGCTGGGAAGGGAGCGGGCTCTCTAACTATATTAGACAGGAACCAGCAGAGAGGTTGGGTCATTGGATAAATATTTAGAGTGAAAGTGCGTTAAGATGGCCATGTCGGGCAACAAAGATGAAAATCCCTTTCAATCCATTGAACCCACGGTGATAAGGGCACATTTCACCCATTAAAGCAGCAGCTGGAACTGAGAGCTTTTATCATCTGACAGACTGTCTCTAGAGCTGGCTTGGAGCCATATTAAATTTTTCCTATGGCCTTCTTCCCCACAAGACGTCATGTACATCACAGTTTAACAGACGTTTAGTGTGTTCCCACCAGGTGCCAGGGCTTGTGCTAGGCTCGGGATGCAGAGACGGTAAGACTTGGTCCCTGCCTTTAAGGAACCCAGTCTTGCCTTCCTGAATCTCCTCACAGCATCACACAAGTGGCTGCGTGATCAGTCCTTGCTCTATGTGTGTCCCCAATTGGTGTTTCCTCATCTGGATGGAGTCAGTGGTTTAGAGGGCTCTGTTCATTTCTCAGGAAGGGAAAATGAGGAATAGAATGAACCCAGGAGTCCTGCCCACCCTCCTTGGGCTCAAAGGAACAACCCAAGGCCATCTGGTCAGCCTTTTCTCTGGTTCACCATAAACCCACAGAGACAGATCCCTCTTGTCCATAAAAGTCTCTGGGGAACACTCCCTACCACTGCATACTTTCTGCCATATCTTAAAGCCTCAGGAGTCAGGTAACTCTCTAACCCAATCTCAGCCCCTGCTGCTGCTGTGTCAGCCCATTTCCTCTTGTTCTCACCTCAGTGAAGGTTAAGAACAGTTGCTGTTGGGAGATTGAAAAATATTTCCATCAGCCCTCAGCATTCTGGGAGAATGTCCTAAAGTAGGGATTCCTCAGATGCTGCAGCACACTGATAATGCACAATGTCTAATATTGATAGACAAGCAAAGCAGATTCATAGACAGCATGTAATTTATCCCTCATTACTTTCCACAATTTCTAACCAGCAAACACTGATGAGGACCTGAAGTCTGGAGGGGTGAAGTGGAAGGTTCACAGTCACATAGCTGGGAAGTCACAGGCAAAGAGCCACCAGGGTCTCAACCTTGGTTCTTCCAGTTGCTAGCCTGTGACTCTCTGTGACATCCCAGAGCTGGAGGGATGGGGGACACAACTGCATGCATCTATATGCTTGTTCCCTTTCATCCTGACTTGTGTCTCTGCTCCTCTTGCTCAGACTGGAAACATGAGTTGGCTCAATAAACCCCAAATGGTGATATTCTCGAGCCCCATACCTTCTCTTCAAATGCATGATATTAATACACATATTAATACATTCAAATACATCATATAATACATTTCTCATAGCTCCTATTTTCCTGCTTCCATCAGAATCACCAACATTTTAGTCTCCCAACACATCTACCTAACCCTAAAAGTCATAATATCCACTATAACTTATAGCCACTATTTCAGGCCCTGGAATACCCTTCTCACAACTACACATCACTACTACTATTCCACCATGGGAAACAGCTCTTTCCTGCCAAGAAAAGCCAGTTTTGTGCCTTTGAAAAGCCAGTCAAGTACACTGCCTCCAGAAAGCCTTCCTTGGTTGCTTCTGCCTTAATCTAATTATCCTTTCACTCAGTGCAGTAGGTACCTAGTAGAGAAGCGGTTTCCATCTGTGCCTCAAAAAGGAAGGTTCAGGCTCTACACCACTGCCATTGCCTGACCACACTGGGCACTCAGCAAATGTACCCAGAGCAACAACAATAACAACAAAAAGTAAGCACAATCCAGTCACTCAGGGGGCAAGAACATGAGGCAGATTCCAACTCTGGTGCCAGGAACCTAACAGCACAGTGCGACTCTAAAGCCAGCTGGGGATCATGATGTCATTTATTTTATATACTTTATATAACTTTGTACAATGTCTAAGCTTTGGGCCAGGAGTCCACCAATGGTTTGTCTAAACTTAAGAGAGCAAAGGATTGGTGCAGGAGTTTCCCATTGCTATCCTCAGACCCTCCAGGGATGCAGGGACCCACTCACTCCACAGCCTGGCCGAACATGTAACCAACACTAGGTGGCAGCAACCACAGGATATATCTAGTTGGCAAGGACACCAATGTTCTAAGTCTCCAGACATGGGGTCCTACTTGCCCTCCTGGAACAGTCCAGAGTAGCCCGCCTGTCCTGTGGGCAAGCGGGTCCCACCACCGTGTCCTGCTGGGAGATGGGAGAGGGAAATGGCTGCAAATGAACTGTTTCCACACCGCATGCCTGTCAGATGCCCCTGGGCCTGTTTCCCAACGCAAGAATCCAGACAGTGCTTTGCAAAGGACACGTGCATGGAGATTGAGGGCACCCGCGTTAGATTCAGTTGGGTTGTGGTGGAGTGGGCAACAGGCAGGGAGGGCACCCACCACAAAAGTTGGGCTCCCGCCACGCGACGTGCACGCCTTTCCGGGCACAGGCAGCGGCATAGTTGGCCACGGCGTTGCACAGGCAGTCCCTGCCGTCGGAGCAGGAGCAGACGTCGTAGTGGCAGTTCTGCAGGTAGGGCAGCGGGCCCACAACGTGGTGGCAGGCTTCGAACTTGGAGGACGTCAAGAGAGCACATGCCTCCTCCGCGAACTTGGCTGTGGGGAAGAGAGGGGCGAGTGGGGCTTGGCCAGGGTGCTGTGGGCCCCAGGGGCCAAGGATGGCTCCTACTCCGAAATTCCCATTCTAGATTCTCCTTCAGCAGTACATGCTGCAAAAACAACTTCTCTCAGCTGTGGGAATCATGGTGATTTACCTTCCACAGCCAATACACTTTCCTAATTATGTTTGCTTAAATACATAATAAGCCACGTAGCCACAGCACACCCACTGACAGAAAGGAGAAATAGTTCCATAACGGGCTAGGTAAGTGGGAGACCTTTGTGTAGGACTGAAATGTTGCTGCCGGTAAATCTGCAAATGGGCATTTATCTGCTGATAATTTAATTCTGACTTTGGGTGGCTGCTGCTCCCACAGACTGAGAAGGTCCAGAGGCCCCGAACTGCTTTCTGTTCTTTTCTTTCCCAGGGTTTGGCCCACGGAAGGCGCTCAAGAAAGGGACTTTGAAGAATAAATGATCCAGATGCAGATAATCAAATTCTGATGGTGAAAACCAAGCGGCCCCTCCCCCAACTGTCCCATGGAGTGCGCTGGACGTAGGAGACCTCGGGGCCCTGCGGAGTCCCCGCTCCCCCCGGGCTCGCGTACTCAGGCGCGGGTTGAGGGTACACGGGTCGCTGGGCTGCTTCCGCAGGTCCTCACACTCCCCGCGCAGCTTCCAGGCGTTGCCGAAGTCCTCCACCAGGGGCTCCACCAGGCCCGCGGGCGTGCGGAAGTCGTCGCCCTTGTCGCCGTTGTAGTTCCCACACAGGCCGCAGGTCCTCCCCGCGTAGACTGGGGACAGCTGTGGGGGAGAGTGGGCCACCTTGGAGCAGCTGCCGCCAAAGCAGCCACAGCTTCCTTTCGCTAGTGAGATGGTTTTAATAAAAAACCCTCCTCACTGAAAAATAAATATGAATTTAATAAACCGCCGCGAAGCCCTAGGCTGCAGAAGAAAGGAAAAAGCTAACTACAGTATCGTTTACCACCAGCTCCATCTGGGCTCTTAAATCATCAGAGACCTCTCATGCTGAATGGGATTTTAGAGATTATCCAGCCATTTACTGATGGCGAAAATGAGTCCCAGGGAGGGAAAGGAACTTGCCTGAGGTCACAGAGCTGAGACCAGTAGTCAGTTTGAGCCCCCATGCAGTGTGCTGTCTACCCCCTCACCTGTCAGAGTAGATGCCTAAAGCCTGTGGGCCCTGACACCCACCAGAATCTAGTGCAAAGTCAACATCCCTTTATTGAATGTTCATATCCGTCACACATGTGGACAAAGCAGGCTGAGTCAGTTATGGTCCAAGTCGTCTCAGGACTCACATTTGGTGACAAAAAACACCTTCCTAACTATCTGTATTTAACTCAGTCACTGAGCATCATTGAAGAGAAAAGGCCAGGAGCCAAGAGGGACTCTAGGGGTTGTGACAGGAGGAGGTGGGGTCAGTCAGGACTCTGGGGCAGCCTGCCAGGGTGACCAGAACGGGTCCTGGAGTTAAACTCCATCAGCATGTGGCTCATTCTCCATCCTTCTGAGTCCTAAGTGTATACTCAGGGACAACTTAGGGAGTCAAGCCCCCTGCCTCTCACAGAGCACAGCTGGGGGCATCTGCAGTCTCTTCTGAGGGAGCCCTGGTTCAAAGACGGTGCTTGACGGGGCCCCAGAGTCCTGCTCCTGCGCTGCATGTAATTAGTGCCACCTGATAACCTCCCCGCATTCTGAGACCCTCATGCACTTGTGGTCATCTCTTGGACGACCCCTTCCAGCTTCCAGCTCTGACTTAACAAGATGCAGGATGAACAGTCTAGTGGAATGTTCCGCACCCATATAAAATATACCCAAGTAAATAGCATTTATGAGAAAAAGGATGAAGTCATGTTTCCTTGTTTGATTTACGAATATCACCTGAGGCACCCAGCTCTTCCCTGACCCCCCTATTTAAAATGGAACGCCTCCCAACCCTGGCACTTCCTGCCCCCTTCTCTGCTTCATTTATCTCCCCAGGATTTATCACCTTCTTGTATGTGATATCATTTACTTGCTGGTTTGGTTTATTGTCTGTCTCCCCCCATTAGAGTTTAAACTAAATGAGGCAAGGATTCTTGTCTGCTTTGTTTCACTGTTGTAACCTCAGCCTCTCCAATGGTGCCTGTGGACACTCACTAAGTATGTGTTGAAGAAATGAATGGTTGAACAAATAACTGAATAAATTCGTGGATGAATGAGGTTCTCCTCTGGATGCAGGCTGAAATGCAATGCCAACAGTCAAGGCCAGCCCTGAACAAAGCAGCAAAATTGGTGATGAGTCTTCCCCCTCACCCATGTCTCAGCATTCTTTCTCTCTTTCCTCATTCTCAGATCCTGAGTGCCCTCTTGCTCCCCAAAGTGTCCTCTTGTTTATCCCACCAGGCCTGCCATCACTACCATGCCCCACTCTCAAAAATGGTGTCTTCCTCTATCCACTTGGCTTGTCTCAGGGATCAGCTCGCCCAGTGTAGAAGAGTGGGTATATCCATGGAGGCCAGCCCTACATTATCCCAACATCAGGGACTTACAGAACATGCTTGCTATTTGAAATAAACCTCAGAGCAGTGCCCCTTCTGACAAAGCGAAGACCATCCGAGAGTCCTTTCTACACCACTCTGCTTAAGGGCCCTGCATCACAACCAGCAGGACCCTGCTGTCTGGACCACCTGGCCCTCAGTGACAGGGCATCCGTACCTCACCTGGGGGCAGGGGGCAGGCAAAAAGAGACCAGGGAGCTCTGCAGCACCTCACCAGCCTCTTCTCTGGGTCAGTGCACTCAGCCTGCCTCTCCCAGTGCCCTGCCTCCAGCTAGTGTCCTCCACGGACAGCCCCCATAAACCCCAGGGCTCAGCCCAGTGATGTGCATGGCCACCTGACCCATCCACAAGTGCTCCCTTTCCTCATCTGGACCAAAACACGGAGGACAGTCCTACAGCTACAGGGTCACCTGCTCCTGTCCTGAATCTTGACGAATGAAGTCCTCGTCTTATTAGTTAAACGGACTAAAACCCACCCCAAAGATAACCCTGCATCCCATTCCCACAGAAAGAAGCCTTCCTATCTCTCCTCAGAAGACAAACAAACAACAGGAACCTGAGAAGGACAGCCACCCAGACTGCTGACTGAGGGAAGAAATCACGCAGATCAAGAGAAGCCTTTCTGGGACAGCGGAGGCTCCTGAGAAAGTGGAATGGCTAATAGGAGAAGGCACCTCCCTGAAAGACCAGCATGCAGGAGGTGACGTTAGAGATCCGAGTTCTAGTCCTCTCTGTAACCAAATGACCATGAAACCTGGGGCAAGTCACGTTCTTGCTCCAGAAATGATAGTTCTTTATTTCCAACTGTAAATGAGGGCTGACAAGAAGACCTCCTCGTGCTCTATTGTCTGTGATCATAAGGCTTACTTTTTATAAAAGAAAAAAAAAAGGTAGTTAATTTGGCACCCTCTCAGGGACTTTAAAACAAGAGATGGTGTCAGAGAAACCAGATGCCCATCACAGGATTACCCCACGGGCCCTGTGGAACACGTGACCCGGGGACACAGGAAAGGGCTGTCCAAGGTATTTAGGATATAGGGCAGCGTGGTCTTGGGACCCATTGGAGGTTTCTGAGACCCTTTCAAGGTGTCCTGCAAGGCCAAAACTATTTTCATAATAACATAAAGACATTATCAGGCTTTTCCCCTCTCATTCTCTTATAAGTATGCAGCAGAGTTTTCCAGAGGCTACCTGACATGTAATATTACAAAAGATTGAATGCAGAAGTGCATGTAAGATTCCAGCTGTCTTCTATTAAACCAACCATTAAAGAAATTTGCAGAATTGTAAAACAATTATATTTTTCTCACTACTTATTCTTGTTTTGGAAAATATAGTTATTTTTCCAAAAAAAAAAAGTTTATATTACCTTGTGGGCTAGTTATTTCTAAATGAATTCATAAACACATATTTTAAATGTCTCTGATTTAATTTCTAATCTGGTAAATATCAGTAGTTAGAACCGTCCTAAAAGATCTTGAAGTCCTCAATAAATGTTAAGAGTGCAAAGATACCTGAAGACCAAAGAGTGAGAAGCACTGGTCTGTGAGCAGGACGTCACCCAGACAGCTGCTGCAGCTCTGCCACCAGCAGTGCGGGCCCATCTCCCAAGCACCCTGAGCCATGATTGCTTTGTTTATTAAATGGCAGTGACAATACCTGCTAGGCAAATTTCCAGAGAAAAACGAATCTGGAAGCCCTGTGAAATACATGGATCCCTATCCAAACGTGAGTCTAGGACCACAGAGAACAAGAGGAAGTGGCCCTAGTCTGCAGAGGCCCAGGGCCCAGTGGTTCCCAGTGTAATGCTCCCCAGGCAGTGGATGGCTTTGTCCCCGGGGTGGGGTGCACGACAGCCTTGGCTGTGAGTTCTAATTTGGCTCTTTCCTTGCTGCCCACAGTGGGCACCCCAGAGACTCCCCTACTCCCAGGCCTTCTCGCAGCCAGGAGCCTGGGCAATACATCTGCCCTTCTCAGCCCCTCAGCCCACCACCTCTAGAGACCCTGGGGGTACCAGAGCCCCATACATGAGAACCCCCAGGGTGAACAAGGGGTGCCCAGACAGCAAACACCAGGCCCTCATAAACAAGAGAGGCCTGTTCCTCACTCTGGAGGCCTGGGGCTTGGGGAGAAAGGAATTCTTCTCCCACACACAAAGCCACTCTGCCCAGAGCACAAGGGGTACTTTGTACAGCCAGGCTGCAGGGAGGCAGTGCTCAGGAGGGGGCCTACCTTCACCAGTAGTCTCCCGCGGCCATCCCAGTCCATCTGCAGGTCCTCCCCATAGCTGAGGCGCACAGAGGCCATCACGGTGTGCTGGATTCGGAGGTCACCTGGAACCGAGCAGGGGCAGGATTTAGGCGGAGATGGGGAGAGGGCAGAGTGGTGGCAGGCAGGTGTATCGTAGGGAGGGATGGGGTGTCTCACAAAGGACTGGAGCAATGAAAGCAATCAGTTATGGGGAAGATGGAGAAGTCCATGAACCTTAAGGGGGTCTCAGGAGGAAGTGTGATCAGTATGGGTGTAAGTGCAAATAGAGTTTCCGAACAAGGTGCCTCCCATTCCTGCGGTAGCCTGTCATTCCCCCTATTGCCACAAGAGGGCGGAAGAGTCTTATGCAACCTTAGCTTGGGACGGTGCCCTGAGCCAAGGATGCGTCTCCCCAATGCCTGAGCATTCCCTGAGCCCCTCTGCTGTTACACAATGATTCCAGGCTGAATTAGTCGTCATGACTGAGCGATGCTGTCTGCAAAGCTGATACTGCAGTTCTCACGGGAAACGAGGTAGGAGGCATACTTCTTGCTCTGGGGAAACATCATCTCATGGGGAGTCAGACACACACAGTGTTAAACACACAGAGACTCACCCAAGTTCACCTGCTATGGGCAATGCCAGGATAATGGACCATGGGGTGGCCAGTGGTCATGAAGAAAAAGAAGAGGGAAGGGGTCGAAAAGCCACTTTGAGGGTGATAGTTTAAATTATGCTGTGCAAAATGGCACAGTGCAACCTGGCAAAGTCACGGGATAGGTAGGTGTTTCCCACAGGTGCCAGGGCCACCTGGCTTTGCCCCATGACATTCTCAGGTCTGACCCATCCCCAGCTATCACCCTGACCTCTCAACATCAGCCTCTTCTCCTTTCCCATCTCAAGTAGAACCAGAACCACCATGCCCAACCCTTAACTTGCCCCTATTGGCTCAAGCCAAGTGAAAATCCTTGTTCCCTTTTCCCATCCATGCTGTCTCCCAGGCCTGGAGCAGCCTCCTCCTCTCCAGCATCTAGCCATCTTCCTCTATTTGTCCTCCTCCTCCAGGAAGCCTTCCTTTCTTGCAGAAATGCATGCCAAGGATACCCAACCTGCCCTCCAAAAATAGCACCCCTCACATTTCCACAGAAGAGGCAGAAGTAAGCACTGCTGAGGGGTGGGGCACCCGAGCCCATGTGAGGAGGAGGGGCCTACCTTGCAGGAGGGGGAGCTGGACATTATGGCCATCCATGGCGATCCCTCCCCCGTGCTTCAGCTTCACAAGGCTGTTGTGCGGGCTGGGCAGGCGGACCGTGACTGAGCGGGTACAGACAGCATCAGGGTCATCAGCACACTGCCAAGAGAAGAACGCAGAGTGATGTCACCACACCCCCACCAGCCCAGCACCCCAGCCCAGGGCCCACTGACTCAGAGAAAGACCCCAACCACAGACAACCTCTGGCCTTCTCACACAGAACAACTCCATTCTCACAGACCAATCTCTGCGATGGAGCCCCCTGGAGTCGTGCAAAAAGAAGGCCCTGAGCCCAGCCTCCCATGGCTCCCGTGCTCTTTTCTGTCCTGCTCTGGTCTTTTATGACCAGACAAGGTTTCTGTCTTGTCCGGTTCTTTGGGCCTATTCTTCCAAAGAGAATCAGAGACTTTGATCCTCACGGCGAGCCCTGTGTACTCTGTCTGCCCTCACCTTGGCCCTGTTCTCTAGAGAAAGAAGTATCCACATGTCCAAGCAGCTCAGGACAGGAGACGGACAACCTCGCCCCATCCCATCACGCCTCAGAGTGCCTCCTGATGGGGCACCTGGCCGAGCTCACCTGCACGGTCTCTATGACGATGGAGAAGGAATGGTCCTCACAGTCCTGGGCCAGCAGGTACTGGCAGACCCCACTGAAGGTGAAGTACCTGTCATCAAAGCTCTTGAAGTGGGACTGTCCTGTGATGAGACACTCCCCTGCAGGGGCACAGAGGAAGGAGGAAGAATAGGAGGAGAAGGGGAAATCTCCTAGAGTGGCCAAAGTGGAAGCCTGTACCAGCAGGGCACACTCTCACTGAAATGCCACAGACGTCCTTCCCCACATCAGTCTAAAAACGAGTTATACAAGAAGAGTCTAAGTCAGGCCCCACTTCTCAAGCTGTTGGATCATTCGGTTCCATGCCCCATTTTATAGAGGGGATAACTAAGGAAGGTGACAGAGCCACACTGAGTTACTGGCAGACCCGGGTCAGAACCTGCAGCTCCTGGCTCTCAGTTCCCCGCAGTTCCCAGCCCTTCCCCACAGCTGCTCCCATGGGTTCTGGCTCCACTGGGGCCAGGCACCCGGAGCCTGCAGAGTGCTCAGCCTGGGAAGAGGCCCTTTTCTGCACTGGCATTGTGGGGGCTCTGGGACACGGCCCCACCAGGGAGACTCCCTGGAGGCAAGTGGGCAGAAAGGCCAGCCTGGAGGGGTGAGGCGGGGTCCTCTCCCAGCTCAGCAGTGCAGAAGCCATCCTTGCCCCCTCAGCTGAAGGGCGGCTCTAAGTCCTCCTCACGGCCACGTCCATGCTTTGATTTCAGTTGGGCGGATGGGGAGCCAAGAGGTCATCTGCCCACGATCTCATCAACGCCTCAGCCAGCTCCCCAGCCCAGGCTGACGCGTCTGTGGGTGAGTACGAGGACTCCCCTTCGTCACCCTGCAACTCAGAGCCCTCAATTTGCCCGCCCCCCCCCACCAAGCCACTACTCCATCCTCCCCCAGGCTCAGAGTAGCTGACTCAATTCACCTGGAACCAGAGATCACACATCCTGGGAAGGTCTATGCGGGGGGGCCGGGGGTCTCCACTACTGTCTCCAGTGATCCCCACCCCAACTTAGGGCAACCCCGTCTCCAAGGCCTACCATAGACCCACTGAAGCTGAAGCACTCATCTGGATCCCTTTCCAACCTCCCTTTAGCTATTCCCTCTCACCTTTGCCTTCACTTTATAGAAAAATAAATATAGACACACACCATAGCCGGTCCATAAAATAGAGGGCTCTCATTTCCCACCCAGACACCCCTGACCTCCAAACAGCAGAAACTTATTCTCCATCGCACCAACGTTATCTAAACCTGAAGGTTCCCCTAAGAGAGTCCTAGAGCCAGTCCCACCTGGGCCCATCTCCAGGGGCTGCTACTGGGCCCTGTCACACAGTCAAGGGGTCCCCAAAGGCCACAGAGAGATTCCAGCTGCGTATGTGTCAAAGACAAGCTCCATAGGCACCCACTGCCTGCCACTTCATGCCTATATTTGCACTGAAAGGCAGAGCAGACATGGTCAGGGGCCAGGTCACACAGCTTTGGAGCCCCGTGTGGCCCTCCTTTGTATGTGTTGGGAGCAGGGACTGGGAGGCACTACGCTTTTATGGTGTGCGTCCCTCTGCCTAGTCCCCAGGGCAGCTGACCCCTCCCAGGATGGCATGCGTCAGGATGGCACACTCAGCCCAGAAGAAATTAGCAGAAAGTAGGGAGGCTCCAGACCATTCTCATCCTCATCACCTTCTGAGCTAATCAATATATATTTGGTCTTTGTCCCTGGCTCCTGACACAGAGCTTCCAAAACCCTTGGAATGGCCTAGGTGACAGGATGGTCCTTTGTTCTAAGGAAGCCTTGAGGGGCTGGAGATTGATTTAATAATCAGTCATGCCTACATAACAAAACCTCCATGAAAGCCCCAAAACCACAGGGTTTAGAGGGCTTCTGGGTTGGTGAACATATCTACCTGTCGGAAGGTGGTGTGCCCCAAGTCCCTAGGCACAGATGCTCCCTGCCAGACGTTGCCCTATGTACCTCTTCATCTGGCTGTTCATTTGTATCCTTTATGCTATCCTTTATAATAAACCAGGAAGTCAAGTGTTCGCCGGACTTCTGTGAGCTGCTCCAGCAAGTTATCAAACCTGAGGAGGGTATTGTGGGAACCCTCAATGTGTAGCCAACTCAGACAGAAGTGAGAACCCAATGCTTGCGATTGCCGTCTGAAGCACGGGGCAGCCTTGTGGAACTGAGCCCCTACCCTGCGGGGTCCGAGCTGACTCAGGATAGTTAACGGCAGAACTGAACTGGATTGTAGGACACCCAGTCGGTGTCCAGAAAGTCAGAGAACTACATGGGGGGTGGGGTGGGGGAGAAAGACACACACATTTGGTGTCAGAAGTGCTGTGAGTAGAAATAATAGATCGTGCTTTCCCACTGCATTGTCCCAGAAGGGGCAAGAGTGAAGGGTCACTGTTCTTGGAAGTCCGAGCAGAACAGGCAATGAGGAAGGGACCAGGGTCATCCTAGCTGATTGTGAACATGCTGGAATTCCGAATCCACTGATGTCACAACCTTTTTTTGAAGGACTATTTCTCAGAAATCACCACCATTCTACAGAGTGATATTGTCCTCCGTGTCAAATGTCTTGGCCCTGTTGCAGTAAAATGGGTGGGAATTCTTCCCCCAACATTTCTGTTTTCTCAGGAACACTCTTATCTGAGTAAGAAATTGGAGTTTCATTATCTTTGACAATGTCCAGGAAAAGAGGGGTCAAGAAAAATGTGCAAACATTTGAAAACAAAACTTGCAGGGCTAGAATCTAATCCTCTGATCTGATTTCCTGCTCTGCCCCCCACTGGTATGTGTTCCAAAGTTTCTCGGGAGTCAGAAATCTAAATATTTTATTTAGCTTATCTCTTTGATACAATTGAGGGATGGAGCTGCAAGCACAGGAAACCCAGGCACCTGGATGGGTGAGCTGGTAGGTAGAACTTAGCCCTGGGAGTTGGACCATCAGCCGAAACATGGGCAACACTCACCCATCCTCTCTGCCCAGGGGGACACCGAGGACATTCCCAGCAAAAGGCAGCCCTGGGCAAACAGCTGGCTTACTGCCAGACAAACAAGGTGGGCAATAAAAGTTTCGTGAACAAATAAAAGCAAGTGATTCTTAAAATAGCACAAAAAGTAGAACCTCCAGAAGTTAAAGCAGATCTATTACGAAGATGCTCCCTCACTAAAACTTTTTTTTAAATCTCTCATCTTATGAAACACATTACCTCTTCTAAACAAACCGTTGTTGGCAATAAGTGAGCTTCCACAGGGCTGCTCTGCTCAGCTCATTTGTTTCCATTGTTTTCCAGACAGCTATAGAAGTACCAGCTCACAGACCTTTAGCAAAGCAACTCAGACTTCCTCCCAATGTAAATATTCACCAAAGCCTGCCTCTGAATCACAATCACATAATTTCAACCAAATGTGCAAGGTGCATTTCCAAGTGCTCTGTGGATACCATCTCATTTACTGCTCCCTTGAGCTGGTCATTATTATCCCCAGTTTACAGAAGCAGAAACTAAAGCACAGAGGAAAACTCATCCAATGCCCCAAAGGAGTCAAACAAGGATTTGCACGTGGGCATCGGACTGGCTCCAAAGCCCAGAGCACTCTACACCACCCAGTACAGCCTCACGGGTCAGCTCCTATCATTTCTCATAAGCTTGATTGTGCGAGGGCCACGCCTGGTTGTTCTGATCCTGGGCACACGTGGGCAGCTGGGCAGGGATGTGGAGACTGAGTAGAAGAAAGCCTTGGCTGTGACCATGATGTGCTGGGCTGCCCTGAAGGAGGTGTGAGTCCAGAAACCCCAACATGGGCTGGGTAGGCCACAAGAGACTTTCCATAGAACGTAGAAATGCACACATTTACTGGAGAAGCATCAGCCCTGCTTTACTTATCACTCCAGGAAGATAAACTTCCTTCCTGGAGGCTTTCAAAACAGGCAGCTTGAATCCCAAGGCTGAAAGCCAGGGCTATGTTAGAATGCATTAGAAATTATCCCAAACCAAATGAGTAACAAGTGTACCAAGGTCCCTTCCCTCTCCAGACCAGGCAGGTTCTTAGGCTCCCCACACAACCAAGCTCAAGGTAGGCTCAGCTCTGTCTCATCCTCCTGCCCCACCTGCCCAACCTGCCCCAGCCTCACACCACCCCTCCCCATTCCGGGCTCCTTTGGGCCTGCACTGGAACCTGAATGAAAAAGCCGTGGCTGCGAGGATGAAAGTGGTGAACACTCACTGAGTGCTTGCTGTGTGCCAAGTCACAACAGCTTCCATGGGATGAAGCTGCTGTTATCACCCCCATTTTACAGATTAGGAAACTGAGGCTTCAAATGATTAGGCCGTTTGTCAAAAGTCACTCAGCTAGTGACTGGTGAAACTGTAATTCCAGCCGCGCTGCCTGAGTCACAGCCTATGCCCCAGCCGTAGTATTATACTCCATTCCACGCTCATAGGATTTGGGTCACAAAAGGAAAGCCCTCCATTCATACCTTCCCAGCTCCAGAAGAGTACCTTCCACACTTCTCCATCAGGAGTTTGAAATTCCACAACCAGGGCTATATTTGTTTCAAGAAATATAGCCCTTACTAACAGGAATGCTCCTTCCTCATTAACTTAACCAAACATTTAATGGGACTAAACTAGCAGTATGTTTTGCAGAGGAAGGGAAGAGGGTCTCAGGGCTACCGAAAGGGAAGTCTGCACTCTATGGGGAAACCACAGTCTTGCCTGGGGCTGCCCTAATTCCTAACCAGAATAGAGATGTAAGTGAGCAGTGAAGAACTAAACATGTCACAGAAGCTCCAGCCCCTTCCCATACAGCCTGCTTCCCCGAAAATAAGACCTAGCCAGACCATCAGCTCTAATGCGTCTTTTGGAGCAAAAATTCATATAAGACCCGGTCTTATTTTACTACAATATAAGACCCAGTCTTTATAATATAATATAATATAATATAATATAATATAATATAATATAATATAATATAATATAATACCGGGTTTTATATTAATTTTTGCTCCAAAAAAACACATTAGAGCTGATGGTCTGGCTAGCTCTTACTTTTGGGGAAACACAGTAGATTGATGCTTGCCTGGGCAATTTTTTCTCCTTTCCACTCCCCATATATAACACTCTCTGTGCTAGGCAGCTTCTAAGATGCCCCTTCATGGTCCCCACCTACTATATTCATGTCTTTTTGTGACCCTGACACCTTGAGTGCAGAATGGGCATGTTGACTTGTTCCTAGTAAATATAACACAGCAGAAGTGAAAGATGTCACTTTGGAGATCAGGGTTTTAAAAGACTGTGGCTTCTGTCTTGGCTGCTCTCCCTCACTCTGATGTCACTCATCCTACAGGAAGCCAGCTGTCAAGTCATGAGGCAGCCCCATGGAGGAGTCCACATGGTGAAGGACAAATGCCCACCAACCATCATATGGTTCGAAGTGATCCCCTCACCCCAGTGGAGCCTTCATATGAGACCACGGCCCCAGCCAATAACTTGACTGCAGCTTCATGAGAGACCTGAGGGCAGAGGCACCCAGCTAAGCCACACCCGGATTCCTGACATGCATAAAACTCTGAGATAGTACATGTGTGTTGTTTTATAAGTTTGGGGGTAATTTGTTACAGAGTAATAGACAATAAGTACACTCTCATCTTATTCCAGAGAATCAAAACCCAGCTCTCTATTTCTACGACTCGCAACGTCAGCTTTTCCAGGGACTGCGGAGAAACAGCAGCCTGCTCTTTGCTTCACTAGTAGAGCCAAGCATATCCCCTTCCAGAACCTTCCCATCAGAAGCTCTACCAACAATTATCACACTGGGGGCACAAGACAGCCCCACTAACAGCTGAATCATGGCAAGCTGTAGAAATATACCTGTGTGCTACAGATAGATAGAAATGGACTGGGAGGCAACAACCAACTACACTCCAGAACTAGAAATAAAGGGTCAGAGGCTTTGAATATGCAGAGCAATAGCTTAGTGGTGTTGTTGGCCAAATATCAAGACACTCAGTGGAACACAGAGTTGGAACTGGTTATCCTCCCATCAAAGCTTCAAGAAAAAAATTTTGAAGCTATTTTCTAATTTTTGAATTGAAGACCAAGAGATTATATTGTCTAACACAGATCAAGCATTCCATCATGCACACAGTGGGTGTTCAAGTAACCGTTGGATGGATGGATGGATGGATGGATGGATGGATGGATGGATGGATGATAGATGGAAGACCCTTCCTATAGAAAGTAGTTATTGAGAATTCCTAATCTGGTAGTCAATCTGACAAAACACAATAAACTAAATTCCTAATTCCGTCTACTGTGGCTCACAGATCTTATATAGTGAATGATTATTTAAATGTTAAAAGTTTTTTCACAGGTCAACTGCAGCAACCTCATGTCTTTCAAAGGGCTCCCTCGGTCTTTCACAGGGTGTGATTATGCACTTGCAAGAGCAATCTTTTGTCCTTCATGCTTCCTTCAAGAATTGCACAGAAGATAAACTAGCTGCTTGGCCATCCCTTGGCCAGATTAATTGACCTATCTTTAGTGACCACTTTCCATTTAGTTCCAGAATTTTCCCAGTATAGTGGGTACTGGGTAAGGTCCTAAGTGACCCTAAAGCCATAGACCCCAAATATGATCCCAGATATCCAAGCTCAGCCCCCTGCTAGCCCACCAAAGCCAATGTGGCCTCTTGGGGATACAAAGAAGGAAGCCTGTTGTTATCTGCTTGTTTGCCTTGCAATATTTTATTGCACTCTAAAAACATGAGGACCCACAAAGTAGCATCTACCATGCGAGCTAAGGCTGAGCTGGTCTTTAAGTGTGGGGCCTCTCCAGAGCTCATGAAGGATGTAAAGATCCTCCTGCAAAAGGATGGATCACTGACTGGGAGGGACAGCAAAGAGAAGGACAGAAGTAGAAGTCTGGCAGTTGTGAGTTTAAGTCCTGTCTCTGTTGCTTAGTAGCTGTGTGGCCTTGGGCAAGTTATTTGACCTCTCTGGGTGTTTCCTCTTCCATACAATGGAAATAAATTGTACCTGCCTCACAGGTTGTTGTGATGAGGTGATACATGTAAAGTGCTTAGCAGAGTGCCTAACACATAGCAAACGTCACACGCGTGACCACAAAGGAGAAAACATCAGGAGAAGAGCCAGAGTCCTTGGGAGGTGAGGCAGAAGAGAGCTTTGAATGGGCAAAGTTCGCAGTATGTACAATAGAGTTTGGGGCAAAACAGAGGCGAAAGCAAAGGGCAGAGATTATAATTCAGCTTTTCCTCAGTAGATTTTCCACAATGGGGGCAGGGTAGGAGGAATCATTTTGTGGCCTGATATTCCTAGCTCTTGGACCATGTCAAGGTCTTCACATCAGGCATTTCAAGAAATTCTCCCTTCGGAGAATTACCAGACCCTTCTTCCTCTGAATTTTCCAAAGAACTTGAGTCATCTTTGTTTAATCCACCGTGGCCTTACAGTTTTTATAGCTTATTTAACCTTAATCCTTTGAGCAAACAGGTGATAAGAAAAGGACAATAAAACCTTAGTTCAGATGTTTCTCCCCTTTCAGCCACTGTAGGGCTTCCCTCCACTGGCCCATGAGTGGGTTAGCACAGCTGGTACCTGAAACCAGAGCTGGGTCACAGGGTTGCATCCAGGGGAAGAGTCAAAGGTTGCCTACCTGGGCAATCTTCATTGCTGCAAATCCACAGGCTATTTCGGCAGATGCTGTTGAGGAGAGAAACACAGGTCATGGGTAGTTCTGCAAATTCAGGGTACGTGAACAGATTTAGAGCTCCCCACATACACCACAGCCCCCAAACAAAGAAATCTGGGAGAAGAGAGGACCTGAGGCTAAAGGGGTCTTTATGGAGTGAAAGGTATACAGGACAGGGCTTTGGTCACAGAGGAATCTTGGAGATAATGCCAAGGGGAAGAAACCCTGAAACCCTGACAGAGAGACAGACAGAATAAAAAAGTTAGGTAATGCAATGTGCCTACCCAGGCACTAAGCAATCAAATCACACACACACACACACACACACACACACACACACACACACACACACACACACAGCTGGTGGAAGAGGGGAAGGGAGCTGTTGAAAGGGGTAACACCAAGAACCCTGTTGGGCAGCCCTTGGAAACTCCTGGAAGACGGCCAAGCAGGGAAAGCCAGCAAAGGGAAGAGGCCTGGACACCAAACGAGGAGTTCTTTTCCCCGTGTGCAGAGGACAGGTGAAGTTAGCCAGAGGAAACCTCCAGAGCAGCTTCTTGAAGAAATGATTTGAGCTAAGCAGACGGCAGCCCAGGCTGCCTGTGGAGAGCCATGGAGGGCAGGCCTGCATGAGTTTCCATGGGCACTGCTGCCTTCTTCCACCTACGAGGTAATGTTCTCAAGGAGAGAAGAACTGCCTATGGCTTGCTGACTGTTACATAGTCCCTTTTCGGGGAGACAGTGTCAGTTATTAAAGCATAGTTTGGGGGGAAAGTTAGATACGTTGTTTGCATGTAAAGAATTACCAGGCCCTTCTTCCTCTGAATTTTCCAATGAATTTGCCTCGTCTTTGTTTAATCCACCGTGGCCTTACGGTTTTCTTAGTTCATTGAACCCCATCTCCTCTAGGCATACCTCTCATGCATCCTTGCTCCCCATTATTGACGTCCACACCCTTCCCCAAACCACCTGCCCCATCTCCACCTCTTCTCCCTCAGCCCAGGCCAGGTCCTGCTCCACTTCCCATTGCCCCTCTTGCCCCGGTTTCCCCCTCAACAACCCCTGGGCAGCTAGCTGTCCCAGACCGCACTGTGCAGCCCCACTTACCAGGTGTTGCAGTCTCGCAAGAGGGAGGCGCCTGGAGGGTACCGCTTCCCAGAATGCACGCAGGAACACTCAGCACTGTCCACGCAGCGGTCTTCATCAAGGAGCTGCCCCTCTGGGTTCAAGGGCATCAAGGCACAGACTCATCATCATCACTCATCTCACAAAAACACAATCCCTATGGGTGATCATCAGCTTAGGGCCTCTTCCAGGAAGCTCCAAGAACTTGCTCTGTGATGTTAATCTTGCACATTAGTGCAATATGAGAGAGGGGGATCGTTAATCTCCACTCTTGATGAAAAAACAGGCAGAGTTTTGCTCAAGGTCTTTCAGTAGGGAAGTCATGACTCTAGGTTGAGTGCTTCTTCCAGGAAGCTCAGAGAACTTGTGTGCTGTTTATTTTTCACATTAATGCCACGAGAAAGAGGGCAAGATAATTCATCTCCATTCGACAGATGAAGAAATCAAGGCAAGCGTTTTGTTCAAGGTCTCCTAGTAAGGAAGTCATGACAAAACACACAGGACTCACTCTTAATAGTTAAGCAGGGTTTTTCACCAACGCTCACAAAGTCCTTCCTGAGAAAGACTTCCTAGTGCAAAGCTCTTTTTCAGCTGAGCTCACATGGCAAACCCAGGAAACATTTAAAAATATCTTTCTCCCAGATCTGTTCCCTGATACTTAACTGAGGAAACAAAACTGCCTCTCAGATTGGGCCACGTGCTCCCCAAACAAAGTCACTGTTGGGGCCCAGACCATCCTTCTGGACCTAGGCACACATGCTTTCATGGATACAGCACAACAGGAAAACATAAATTAAAAATAAATACCAGCTCAATCCTGACCACTCTGTACAGAGACTTTTAAAAAATAAATAAAAGGCCTCTGATTTCAGCAATGAGGAACAAACACAAATGGCCTTCATCTGGCTTCCCCAAGCCACGAGGACTGGCAAGGTCTTGGGTTAGTAAATAAAGTGGGAAGTTTATTACCAGGGCAGTGGCAGCCATCCACGCATTGCTCCTGACACACTTCATTGATGTGAAGGCTCTGGCAGGTTCTGGTGCAAGGGGACACACACTCCTTGTACTCCATGCCAGCAGGGCATTCTGGCCCTGAAACAGAAAGCTCACAAGTCTCTCCAGAGCAGTTCTCTCCGTGCAGCATCTCACAAGCCATGTTGTACTCATGCCCCCTTCGTCTGCTCCCCTCTTTTTTCAGGGCCCCAAGGACCATATCCATCCACCCCAGTGACCAGCATCCCTTCCAAGGCTGTCCCACCCACCCACCCACCTCTAAAGGAACGTCTTCCATCTTGTAAGACCTGGCTAAGACCCAGTAGGGTCACCTGGGGCCACCACCCCTTCTTCTTGGGCATCTGTTCTTCGTGAACAACTTTGCTTTTTTTTTTTGCTCCCCTATATTCTGTCCCTTTCAGCTAAAACCCTCTCAGGGTGATACCAAACTCTTCTAAGCTGAACATGAATGGCCTCCTGGGGCCAAACAAAGAGTAAATGGTGTCCTCATCACATTCTCCACTGAGGGTGCCTCTCCCTCATGAACTTGGCCCCAATCAAACGCCCCACCCAGCCTGGGACACACACCATTCACACCCACCTTCCCCACATGGGTGATATTCCTTCCATATTTATTTCGGCTGTGCTACAGGACTGCCTTCAGAGCTTATTACCTAAGCGTCAGCCCTCCCTGCTGGACCCCGCTACTTGCGGGCAAAAGCTGGCTCTCCTCTCTCTCTCCAACCCTGTTGGCTGACGGATGCTCAGGCCAACTGAAGGACTGGAACTCTTTTCTGGGTTTCGAAACACTAAACAATTGCCACAAACCGGTTCTCCTCCAAGATACATCAGTTATCTCCCCACCCTACCTCCAAAGACCTAAAACAACAGCCCCTCTACTTTACAGAGGAGAACCCAGTGGCTAATAGCCACCTTTCTCACACCCCACAGCAAAGATGAAAAGCTCTAATGTATAAGCTGAAAAAACACAACGTAAGAAATGTGCGTGTGGTGTAAATATTTGGCCGCTTCCCCATCTCTATCAGTCCCCGTGATCTGTGTAATGATTACAGACTGGCTGCCCACCTGCAGGCTTTGATCAGTGGGAAGTCTGGGCAGAGAGGAGGCTTCTGACCAGGGGACCGACCAGACAAGCTCCTACTTAATCATGATAATTTAGGGATGGTGACTCGGGACCCGATGAGATTAGAAAATCAAAACCACGGGTGCCAGGAGGTGAGGTGGAGGGAATGGTGAGCATTGGGCCTGGCAGAGAGAAGGCTGATTTAATGAAAGGGAAGAACTTAATAAAAGCCTGCCAGGCTCTCCAGGATCAGCTGTGGACGGTTTCGCCAACTCCCTGCTCCTCGTCAATTCAGACAGGCAGTCAGCACAGATACTACCTGAAGTTGCCACACTGCTGAGATTCTATTCGGAGGCAGAGAATGTTTTTGTGTCTAGGGGATAGATTTCCTGAAGGAATCATGAGGAACCAAGCGAGACATGACGTGAGAACAGAAGCAGGAGAAATGACCACGGGGACCTTGGGAAGGCCTTTCAAGCCTTGCCACAGCCCTTAAGAGAGGGGACTTCCCCTGTGACCAGGTGGCAAAAGACAGGGGCTGTGCAGGAAGTGGGTCCAGAAACATGGTGGCTTTGCAGGCAGTGTCTGGCTGGGGTGTGGTAAAGGCACACAATCATGACACAGACTGATTGCTTCCTGAGAGACACCCCAAGACAGACAGCACTCTTCCCCAGCCGGGGAAGGTGGGCACTGACTTACGGCATGCGCTGTGCTCTGTCCAGCCATACAACACCATCCCCTGCTGGGCGCAGGCCCGGGCATACTCCAGGAGGGCGATGCAAGGGCACCTCTGCCCCTGGGTGCACGTGCACAGAATCCTTTCACACAGGGCCACGAAAGGCTCAGGGTCCACCAGAGGGTGGCAACGGGCGAACACTGAGGCACTCTTCAGCAGCTGGCACTGCTCCCATAAGCCCTGCAGGAAAAAGATGTCACCTCAGTGAGGACGGCAGCCTGTGGCCGTGGCTTGTTAGTACACTTACTTCATGTCTCCTGAATGTGGCTCTGTGGAGACCTAGCCCTGCCCTGAAAACCAGAGAAGTTCCCTCACTGAGACAGTGCCCGGCACCTAATAGGTACTTATCAGTAGTTATCCAATTAAACAATCCATCAATCAAAGAAAAGAGATTGGACTCATGCTATGTGAAGTGTATGGAGACTAAGTTTGCAGAGCCCAGGAACTGCAGAGTCCAAGGCCCTTGAACTGGTGGCAGGCATTGTCCTCTGAGGGGAAAGAGCAGAGAGAGAAAATAGTGAAAAGGACACTGACCTTGGAGTTCATGTGGAACTCCCCAGGAGGGGAGCTCAGGGTTCAGAGTTCAGGAATGCTGACCAGCCTCTGTGTTGCACTGCCCCAGTCACCTCCCCTACCTGACCTGGATACTCTACACTATAAACGAGAAGGTGAGACAAGGAGGTTTATAAAATAGACATTTCTGGGCCTTACCCCCAGAGATTAAAATCCAGTCTGATGGGCATGGAGTACAACTTTTTCAAACATTCCCTAGGTGATTCGTGGGACCAGACGGAACCAGTTCCCATCACCAAAAATATGCTAGGATTCTATGAACTATAGCAGAGATGTTCTTTCAGGCAAGGGCTATTCCTGGGTTTTACCAGTTTGCTGATACTCTCAATGCAATAACACAAGGCAGGCTTGGAGCTGTTGTCACGGATTACTCCTGAACACATTAGTGTAAACACTCCTATGCTGTATTTGTAAACATCTCTGCATTCTGTGTTTTAATGATTCTAAATGCACATCTTTCCCACAGTTGACATCTCTGAGATTGGAATGCAGCTTACAATTGATATTACACTTGAATTGGCAGCTTTTCTTTCTTAGTGATATATATGGAACATTGATGTGTCTTAGAATCAACGATGTCTTTGATTTGACACTATACCGTATTGTGGCTAGAAATGAGCCCCACTGGGTGCATCATTTCTCTCGTGCTTAGGTATGCTCTCTGACTGGAAACCAGCAGTTCATGAAAGGACTTCAGCTGAAAAGAAAGAAGTACGTAGGGCTGAGCCCTGGAGGCTAGTCCAGAGCAAATCCAGTCTGCTCACACTGCAACGGATGGCCAGAGCAAGCCTGCATGAACCAAGAGCCAGGAGGAGCCAGGGTCTCGTGGGTCTTGTCTTTTGAGGCACCATAGCGAGCATGGAGGAATAGAAATCTGACCCAGTACTGCTCAGCATCCACAAGACACCCCGGCAGCACCAGGGAGACAGGCCCATGCTCTGGTCCTAGGGAAACCTGTGTCCTGGCGCTGAGCTGGGACCCTGTCCCCTGCCGGGACTGCACAGATCTGCCATCAGAACCAGGCAGGGAGGGCAGAATGTCACAGATGCACTCTGACTGCAGCAGGCCCTGGGGGGAGGGGGAGTGGTGGTCTGGAGGCCCAGGGCCCCGATGGCCCAAGCAGGTAGGCATGGCTAGTTTCCCCTGCATCTTAGAAAAGCAGCAGCCACATGAGCTACTGAACTGCAAAGCTGCATCTGAGGACTTGCAGGTGAAGATGATTAGCAGCTCTGCATGTTGGGCGCCAACTGCTGACAGCAGTACCCCCTCCGTGACCTTACCCTTCTGACTTACTTCAGGATGGAGACACCATACCCGCGTGTGGCTGAGAAAATACATTAAACTTATGTCCAACTCTTCCACTTACTGGCAGCGGGGACTGACGCACAACATCTCTCCTCATTGGAGAAGGGTGTCCTGAGTGAAATGGGAATCAACAAATGGGGACTGCTGTCATGGGCCCCGTCACACCGAGGTGTCAGGTGATGACAGGCATCCTTCCATTTGCCACCCTGAGCATTTAACACAGGAGAAACTGAGGTTTCTGAAGACAATGCCAGAAAGAGTCCTGCCCTAGACTTGTTATGACTTCACAAGCCCAGACCCCAGTTCAGCCTCTTCCCCATGCTGGCGGTGTGACCTTGGGCTGTTCACTTAACACTGCCTCTTCTGGAAAATGGGGATAATGATTACAGTGCCCATCTGAAAAGACTAAGGTTAAGACTGGATGGAATAATGCACCAAAAGGTTTAGCTTAAGTCAATGGCCCCATGTCATCAGCATGATACCCTGACCACCAGAGAAATCCCTTCCACTGTTCCTCCTGCCATTCGGCTGACCCTCAAGAATGGTGATCAGGTCACCAGAAGAACATCTTTGTCCCATCTCGACATCATCATTTCACTACTACCTTGAGTGCTCCGTGGTGAACAGAGGAACTGCTTTTGTTAATCTTTGATTTGGGAGGGTCACACCCCTACAGAACAAAGTGGGTTTCTTTCTAATGGGGGGTGGGGGAGGCCCCACACTGCTTTGCAATAGTCAGGTCTAAGACTCTCCTGGGGCTCAGAGGAGGAGGCTGAGGCCTATGTCTAGTCCTTTCCATTCTGCCAAACCACCTGCCACTCAGAATGTAAGGTTACTGGACTTTTAAAGGGCAGCTGAGGGCATCCTTGAGAGGGCCAGATGCTCAGCTCTTGCCTACCTCTTTCTCCACCCACAATTTGGAACCAAGGAAAATCCAAAAAGACAACTCCATGGGGCTTTTCCAACGATTGCTGCCATCACCTGGGCTATAGGACAGTGGCTTGGAGCCATCCCTGCACCACAGGACTAACTCCCGCAGGCACAGGGACCAGTCACCTAGGGCTCTCACCAGCAGGACAGCCAGAGGAGTTCAGCGGCCCCTCCCCTGTCAGAGCAACAGTGGGCAGAGTCCAGCACGGCCCATCTCCCCCTGGCCCCAGTCTGTGTTTTTCCTGCTCAGGGAAAAAGTGGGAACAGTAAGCTAGCATTTCCTGGGAGGTCCCTTGAGGCATTAAATGGTTTACAGAAAGCCTTAGTAAGAAGGGTGTTTTCTGATTATTCATCTGCAGGATGGGAGTGGATTTCTATAGAAACAGCCACCTTCCTTCTTAGAACAATTCTTTTGGCATCTATGTTTGTACCTGAAATCTGGCTAGGATTTCTCTCTCGGCAGAGACAAAAGGAAAAGTCTGCCCTATCCTGCCCTCCAGTCTTCCTCTTCAGCCCTGGCCTGCGCTTGGCCTACTAGGGTGCCACAGTCTGAGAGCCGGGCAGGACTGCCAGACCCCAGAGCTGCAGCACAGTGTCACATCTAGCTTATTATCCCTGCCTCCCAGGCTTTCTCCATTCCACCACAGGTAGCCTTGCCTTGTCAACCCAGGCCAGTTCCTGAGACAAGACAAGACATCTCCACAGAAATAAGCCCAAGTTGGAGCCGACATAGTATCCTCTCAGACCCAGGGTGAGGACACCAGCAGGTAGGAGGTGACCAAACCTTCACTCAACAAGCATTGGCTGTGTGGTCTCTAGGTCTCCAGCAGCGTGTCCAGGTCGATATAAAAGGCAAATATGATTGTCCCACCCCAGCTTAGAGGGCCAAGTTACGGCTTATTAGGAAGGCAACAAAGCCAGGCCTTCCTCTGACGCCTGCCTACCTGTCCAGTTCATCTCTCTCTACTCCCCATCTCATAACATTACTGATGGCTTCCTGAATAAACAACATTGTTTCAGAGACTACCTCATCGTTCATTCCCACAAACTGACCTTTCAGAGGTCTGAAGACATGTTCAAAGAACCCAAACTTCCTCAGAGAAAGGTGAGATAAATACAATATTCCAGATTTGGAAACTGAGGCATGGAGAGAATGAAGAATTTACTAGGTCAGCTGTTCCAAAAATCTGGTCCAGGGATCCCTACAGACTCTCAAGATCCTTTCAAGGGTCCAACAGGACAAAACCATTTTCATAATAATACTAAGATGTCATTTGCCCTTTTTGCTCTCATTCTCTCGCAAGTTCACAGTGGAATTTTCCAGAGGCTATGTGATTTGTGATAGCATAACAGACTGATTGCAGAAGCGGTTACGAGAATCCAGCTGATTTCTCTTAAGCCAGACACTGAAGAGATTTGCAAAACTGTGAAACAATGCCATCCTTCTCCCTAAACATTTTTTGCTTGGAATTTATAGTTATTTTTATATTAAAAGATGTTATTCATGTTAAATACAGAGGATGCCAAAAAAAAAAATGTATGCACATTTTAAGAAAAGAAAAAACTGTATTAAAATTGTAATGCTCAGTATATACCGATAACAAAAGATGAATACAAGTCATGTTTGACTTCTGCAATTACAAGAGGTGCTCAGAGTGGTTATCATCAGTGTCATTTTAATAGTTTTTTCTTTCTTAAAATGTGTATGCATTTTTTGGCACCCTCTGTATAATGTTTATTACTTTTAAAATTAATTAATGTTTTAAGTTGCTCAGTTTTAATATCTAATATAGTAAACATCAATAGATATAACCCACATAAACAAAATCTCTTTGGCATCAATCGTTTTTGAGAGTGTAAAGGTGTCCTGAAATTAAACCTTTTGCAAACTGCTGGATTAGTGAAAGGGTGACTGAACAGGACTCAAACCATGATTCTATTCACAGGCCAGTTACCTGCCACCAAACCACAATTTACATGGTCTTTCAGGCCCTTGATGCACTCACCCCTCCTCACCTTGTTTCCAAACAATCAGATTAGAAGACAGTGTCACACAGGGGATATAGTACAGGTTTTAAAAGGCTGGTTGGGCTGAAGTCCCAACCCTGTCACTACCCAAGTATGTGACTTTAAAAAAAATTACATCCCCTCTTGGTACATTTATTTCCTCACCCATTAATGAAGGGTGTGGAAGGGACTGAAAGTTGTCCAGGATATATTCCTCCCTTCTTTCTTAGTCAGTTTTCCATTTTCCCCTGGACACATAGCCACTGGGAGTAAAGATTCCATTTCTCAGCCTCCCTTACAGCCGGAAATCGCCATATGATTAAGCTTAACCCAATAGAATATAAGCAGAAAGGTCATGTGCAGCTTTCAGGAAGTATTCTCAAAAGGAGAGGGTGCTTCTCAGTCCCTTCTCTTCCTACTGCTGGAATGTGGTTGTGATGCTTGAGGCTTGAGCTGCCATCTTGGACGATGAAGTAAAAGCCCTATGCTGATGACAACAGAGAAATGAAACAGAAGGACCTTGGATCCCAGCATATGGATGGGATCCTATACCGGGCCTGGACATCCCACCCCAAGCTTCTTTACAATGAAAAAGAAATAAACTTCTACACTGTATAAACCATTGTTACTTTAGGAGTCCTGTAACTCATAGAGGAACCTACTCCTAACATAAGTAGCAAGACCTACCTTAGGTGGATGCCACAAAATAATAAAATTAAATGAAATTACACAAGAAGATGCAATCAAGGACTTATAACTATTATCATTAGCAGGCTGTCAATATTAGCCAAACAGCTCGAAAATGGTTTCTCCTCCGCTCTCTGCTAAAACATTCTGGCAGGGAGACTAAAGGGTGGTCAGCTAATTTACACACTTCCAGCATCTCCCTGGCTCCAATGCCCGGCATCAGTCCTTTCTATCTGCCTTCATCTCTTGTCTGTGGTACCAGAAGCAGCCAGAGAGCTCCAGCCCCAGCTCCATCAATCCATGACCTCAGCCTGCCTGAGTGGCTGTGCAGACCCACGTGTGGCCCATCTTAATCATATTTTCAGTTCATTAAAGAAAGCCAGGCCTCTTTCCTGGAGAAGCCAAGCTGGTTGGAGGGGGAGAGGAAAGAAGCACATTTCCCCAGTGGCAGAGGAGCAGTCGCAAGAGATCTGAAGCTTAGCTATTGTGTTAGTCCCCAAACAGCTGACAAAGGAGAAAGGAGGGAAGCATTCTTAGGACTGAAGTGAACAAAGAAAAGAGAGGCTAATATATGAAGTGCAAGATTGTTCAGCAAGGCCCTGATCTTTCCAGCGCTGGTGTGGGTGCCCTGCAACTGCCCCTGGAGGAGGTGTGGAGGCGCCTAGAGCCTGAACTGGTCCAAAATAGTGGGTTCAAGAATTCACCCCTGGGGCAGGGCATCATTTCTCATTGGTCAGCCTGCAAGGACAGATGAGGGCGGGTTGCTGAGTCTATTTATAACTCCTGACTGGCCTGGGATTCCCACCCACATTCCAAAAGCAGGCTTGCAAAGACCCCGTGAAACTGGTTGATAGATTTCCAACAAATGGATGGTTTTTTTCAGAGTTAGACATTCCTCTCTCTGAGATAGGGTACAGCCCTCATGAGAAGTAGGATAACTGGATATGTCAGAAGTCCCCAGCCCTGCAAAGGACCTTCCTCACCCTCTGCCCTAGTCTCTTGGGAGGTGTCTGAGCAATTTTCAGGGATCAAGAGAGGGCTGGGAGGGCAAGAGCCAAGCACCAGGCCTGGGTTCCCAGTGTGGGGTCTGCCTGAGCTCTGGGGACGGAACCTGCCACCCATTCTGCTCCCAGTGAGGAAAGATAGTCAGCTCTTATCACAGAGCTGACTCGCCGAGCTGGCCTCCCACTTACCATTCTTTTGGCAATTCACCATTTACTACCCTAGATAGCATGTGTGGCTCTCTTTCATGGTTGCTCAATGTTTCCTATGTGTCTTGTCCCTTGAATAAGATTACAAATCCACCTTGCACAGTTTTAGTCACCCAATCCATACACAACATTTCGATAAATATGTACTAGTGGGTACCATCGGATTCTCACTCATTCTCGTCCTCACCAGGGGGTAAGAAAAGGGAAAGAAAGCCACTCGGGAAATACTTTGTTAAAAGATTTCGAAATTGTTGTGTTTCGGAGGCACATGAACTGAAAACTTGAGTACTAGGATCTAACCCTCCTTGAGCGTTTGTCAAATAAGTACCCTAAACGGCCACGTTCAGCTTAATTTGAGGGAAATCTTTGAAACCTTGTGACAGCCCTTGATCTCTGTCATAAGGCGAGACCCCCAGAGGCTCAGTGGCCACAGTCGCCCTGTCCCACCACAAGCACATGGGTTCACTGTCCCTTCCCCCAGCCCGCAGTCAGGGGAGTGAATCTGCTCTAAAGGAAATGGCACTGACTCAGTCAGTGATGGGTAGAGCTCACCATAGAAACGGAAGACTGAGATGCACAGCAGGGACATAAGTGCACGAGGACACACAGGATCAAGTGAAACCAGGGACCACACCCTAGATCCTTGGACCTCGGCAAAGCGTGTGAAATACATCCTCACTCCTTAGCCTCCATATGGCTCGAGAGAGCAGTTCTCCCTCTGCCACAGGGATAAAGGTGTGTGTGTGCGCGCGCGCTTGTGTTCAAACCCCAACTCCGAGCTAAGCATCAGTGAGACACAGTGAGTGGGCACCCTGTCTGTAAAGCCAGGCCAGGTCACAGTGCTGTCATCTGACAGCTTACTCCTTTGGGGGTCCTGGGTTTCCAAGGCTAACCCTGGACCAGCTAGACTCTCACCACAATGGTCTCTCTATGAATCACAACTATTCTGCCAAGCAAATGAATGTAGCACATGGCTTCCCAAACGCTAAGAAAAGTCTACTCCAGGCCAAACACCCAATTAAGTGAATGGAAAGTCAGGGAACGAAAGCAGGATGCCAGGAGTGGGCCTGGCCAGTGAGCCCCCCAGCTCTGCCAGGGCCCTTGGCACCTCCGCCAAGTTCTGTGCTCAACTCACCCATCTGTAGGCCTGTGAGCTCGCTCCCAGCACACTGTGGACAGAAATAATACAAAGAGCTGGGTACCTACTTTGCAAGTAAAAGGCTTGGGCAATATTTCATGAGGACATGAAGAGTGAATTGTGTTGTCCCCAACTTAATGGGTATTCTATGTGCCTTTTTGTGCTATTGAGGAGACATGTTGTGGTTATTTAAAGTACACATGAGTATTTACAAATGTTAGCTTGTACAGGACAGGTGACTTCCTGGAGGGGAGAGCATTATGAACAGCATGCTGTTTCAGAATAGGGAGAAACTGTGAAGACATGAGCAGCAGGAGAACAAAAGGAATAAGGATTGTTTTTACTAAATAAACACTAAATTCAAAGCCAGTGGAAAACAGGCAATCTGAGACTGTTACATAACTGATGGGAGTACAATTGGACGGGAACACCTGCATAAGACCTGGTGAAACCAGACTAGAATAATCTTGCTACTCCAGTATTCAGGGCCACTTAGCTTCAAAGGGGGATAAAAAGAAAGGAGAGACTTATCAGGGAGCCAAGGAGGGCTACGTAGGGCTGAGCTCTGTCAGAGAGCTGGGAAGATCCCAGCAAGGTTGTCTCAAAGACTTGACTCTTAAAGTTAAGGTTACAGTGTCACCTGTCTATCTGGACAGAGCTGTGGAGAGCATCAGGCAATGGGCAGGGGGCTGGACTAGATAGCTTCTAGAATCTCATCCCCCTCTGAGTGTTTATGAACCTAAGATTCCGAACATTGATGAAAAGAAATTTCTTCTGCTCCAGACACCTGCCTGAGGTTGATGCTGCTGAAGGATGATTCACCACCAGAAGGTGGAGTAATAACTGGGGCACTCAGTCTTCTCAAGAAAGACTGTCCATCTTGAGGACCAACTCTGAGGAAGTATAAGGAGAGGCCTGTTGGGGCCAGAGGCATGAAGAGTCCTCACATTCAGACGGCAGCAGCAAAAGCAGGAGATGACCTTCCCACATTGGGGGAGTTGACCCTGAGGAGGGGAATGGTTGCTGCGACTGTGCCCCCCTCCCCCCCCCATGGAAGCGTGGCCAGGGCCATGGCTATCGAGTGTAGTTCTGCAGGTCATACAGAGTGCACAGTGGCAACACGCCCAAGGGAGTAGTACCATTCACATCACAGACATCATATATGTGTGCGTACATTCTATGTACATGTATAATGTTTATGATGCAATTTCCCAGCAGGTGGTAGTAAAGTGTCTTAAGGAAGGGCTTCCAGTTTCTAATCAGCAAGGGCCCTGTATGAGCTAGTCCAGTCTGCTGGAGCCACGGCCTTCACATTGCAGATGGGACTGCAGGACAAAAACAAGGTCCCTTTATAAAGAGTTTAGCCCTTGCTGACATTCCCCAGAAGGACAGAATTTAAATTTGTTTCAAAGAAAAAGGCAACCTAACGTTCTTTCTAAAATGTTCCTTGCGCAGTAGAGTTGCCTGCAAATTAACATCAATCATGTGAGCACTTAGAGCTTGGGGTTTTTATTAACAGGTCTGGCCCTGAGCTCCAGACTCCAGCAGCCCTGCCTTCTGTTTGAAAAGCTGAGAAAACAGCAAATTTGCATGCACTCAAACAAGCCATTAACAGTCCCAGCAGACAGGCTCTGGGTTTTGTTGGCATAACAAGGAAACATTCATCCCCTAGGTAGAAGTAATATGACCTGGCTCTCAGAAAGAGCTGGCTCCATGCTACCGCCTTGAAAAGGCGGGGAAGCACCAGAGAAGTGAGAGAACAGACTCTGGCGGCTCTCAAGGAAAGTTCTTAGGTCCGTGTAGTCTGCCCAACACAATACTCTCTGCCACTGCACAAGGCCTTGGAGCCACACTGGCAAGCACTTGTAAACGATCCCATTTACCAGACCTGATTTCTGAACCTGGCCCGGTGGGACTAAGCCGGCTGTGAACAGTTCCAATGACTATATTAATCACCTCCCAGGAGATGAGTCATATGCTTCCCAGCCAATGAGGGTGCCCCAGTCACGAACACGTACAGCCTGATTTGCTGAGACAAAGCCAGGCCTCTCTTCTCAGGTAAACAATCTGAAACCTAGAGTTCTGAGCTTGGAGAAGCTTGTGTCTTGGGAGGTCTGGCGTGTTTGGGGCGTCCGCTCAGCACTAAGACCTTGGTAACCAATTCCTTAAGCTGCTCCCAGGACACTGGTTAGTAAGGACTGTAACACACCCAGGAGACAAAGTGAGTAGTAAACCTGCAGCTGGAGCCACTAAAAGGCACCCCAGAGACAAAACAAATCTTCTGTGGATTCTCCCTCCCTCTCCTTTATCTCCAGGAGACAAAAGCGATCGGTTTTCCCCCTCAACTGGGTCAGGTTCTCCATTTGAAAATCCTGTCTTTACCTTCTACTTCTATGGATAAATGAATGTATCCCCTTGTAATCCGAGAGTGAGAGAACATTTTTCCAGCACTGAGTTGGTGGCCTATGTTTGCAAAATACAATGAGACAAAGCCCACATGTCCTTAAAGGGCTGATTCTCTGTTAGAGGTACATGCATGAGCCCCAGCCCCTCTCATCAGCTGAGGCACCCCTACCCTTAATCTCACACCTGCCTAGAGACATTGAAGGGCAGGAGAGGGGGGCCACCAGCCAACCACAGGACTGCAAATTTGGAAATAAAAGGAAAAAATGATAAAATCCCTCTCCTGTCCCCCCCCACCACCACTGCACGTGATTCCTTGAGGGCATTCAGTCTGAAATTCACCTGCTTAATAGGCAGCTCTAGAAGGAAAGTTGGCCTCTGTCACTCACCCACTCCTCAGTGTGGATGGTTCCAGTACCCTGCTGTCCTTCTAACTTCAAATGGGACTCAGCTCCCCAAAAGGAATGTGGGGGTAATTGGGAGGAGGGAGGAGAAAAAGAATGAATTTGGGAGCTTATGCTGAAAGTGCTACGTGAGCTCGGCCTGCTTCTCCCCACTCCTATCTCCACGTGGAGGCACTCCAGTGGGAACACAGACAGTGGGGAAACACCAGGAGGTCTTTCCCAGTCTGAAGTGTCATCTTCCCACCGGCCCACACAGGAAGCACAAAGGCCATCTGTATCTGCAGAGAACGTGGAGGCACGTGCCCATTCCCTCCCACACACACCCTCTTCTCTCTAAGTGAGAGGTTCTGGTTTGCGGGATCATAAAAGGCAAGTCTGACGGGAAAGAGCTGCTAACTAGCTGCCAAACAGGTAGAAACGGGGCTGTGTGGGAAGGATAAGGAGGTGCCACCTTCCGTACTGAGTCTCAGGGACACAGGCACACACAGATTAGGAGGAAGCCATGTGACCACAGAGACTGGGACTCGAGTGATGCAGCCAGAAGCCAAGGACTAGGGCGGGAAGAGGCCAGGGGAGAAGCTCCCCAGAGCCCCTGAGGGAGCCAGGCCCTGCCCACACCTTGATCTTGGCCAAAGGAAACTAAATTCAGTCTTCTGAACACCAAAACTGTGAGAGAATACATTTATGTTGTTGTAAACCACTAAATTTAAGATAATTTGCTATGGTACCCTCAGGAAATGATTACAACATACAAGCTGGTCACATCCCCACCCCTCCCCCATCCCCACCCCTCCCCCACCCCTCGCCCAGCTTCCCGGAAGTAACCCCTTTCCTGTTGCTGTGGTGGTAAGAGCTTGGGGCTTCCCCCTCCTATTTGTACTTTAAACAACCACTTATTAAGAACCTAAAAGGAATGGTTTTATATTGGCAGAATTTCAGACAGGTGGCAGGCGATGATGGCAATATTTGGGGACAAGAAAGAGGGTCTCGGAGTATAAAGTAGAAAAATAGAGTCATGCACTATACCAACTCATTGGACTCATTAGACTGCACCGATTTTTAGAGTTCCAGGCCCAGAACAGTATTAGAGTGAACCAGACTGTAGCCACAGTTGGTTTTCAAGAGGAAAGGGACCCATGGGAACCCTACATTGAACAGCCAAAAGGACCCACAGAGGGAGGCCCAGTTCTCCACAAAATGGAGGACCTGAGACCAGATGTCTTTCTGCCTCTTAATTCCAGAAGTCCCACACCATCCAGAGCACAGCCAGCCTGGGCTGCACTCACCCTCTGCGTTTCCTCAGAGGAGACGTTGCATGAGCTGCTGGGAGAGGATACCCGTTTGCACCGCTGTTCTCCGCTGCTCAGGGCCCAGGAGTTGGCAAAGTCGTAGGGGTCTGAGGTCAAAGACCCTGTGGAGAAAAGTTTCAGGAAAATGAAGCCAGTTATTCCTGATGCAGGACTTCTGAGTGAAAACTTTAGCTCTGTCATCACCTCAACCATGAGATTCGTACATAAGCATCGGGACTGGGAGTACCTTTTGTGCAACACTCAGCATAACACAGCAGGGCACAGGCATGGGAGCTCAGCCAATGTTTGGTGAGGGGATGGCTGGATGGATGGGCACAGTGAGGGATATGACATGAAAGACGATAAGGCGCATGCCCATCCCTTCTTGCTTTTCTGTAGCTTTGCATGCCTTTCTCCTTCTGTGTGGAATGTTCTCTTTCCCCTTATTGCCTGACTATCTCCACTCATTTTTCAAGATGCAGTTCCCAAACCACTTCCTCCAGGAAGCCCTTCTGAACTAGCTCTGCTCCCTGTCCCCCACACCAGCCTGGTTGGGTGTGGCCTTCTCTGCGCTCCCTCAAGACCTTGGCCATCTCTCTATCAAAACTCTCCCCTGATACCAAAACCTGGTAAGGACAACACAAAAAAAGAAAACTACAGACCAATATCCCTGATGAATACCGATGCAAAAATCCTAAACAAAATTCTAGCAAATCGAATACAACAATGCATTAAAAAGATTATTCATCACGACCAAGTGGGGTTCATCCCTGGGGCACAAGGATGGTTCAACATACGCAAATCCATCAATGTGATACATCACATAAACAAAATAAAGGACAACAATCATATGATTATATCAATTGATGCAGAAAAAGCATTTGACAAGATACAACATCCATTTATGATTAAAACACTTAATAAAATAGGTATAGAAGGAAAATACCTTAACATAATAAAGGCCATATATGACAAACCCTCAGCTAATCTCATAATTAATGGTGAAAAACTGAAGCCCTTTGCTCTACGTTCAGGAACAAGACAGGGCTGTTCCCTATCACCTCTGCTTTTCAACATAGTGTTGGAAGTCCTTACCAGAGCAATCAGGCAAGAGAAAGAAATAAAAGGCATCCAAATTGGGAATGAAGAAGTTAAATTGTCACTCTTTGCAGATGACATGATGCTATATATAGAAAACCCTAAAGACTCCACCAAAAAGCTATTAGAAACAATCAACGAATACAGTAAAGTTGCCGGCTACAAAATCAACATACAAAAGTCCATTGCATTCCTATATACTAACAATGAAATCTCAGAAAAAGAAATACAAAAAACAATTCCTTTTGCAATTGCAGCAAAAAGAATAAAATACCTAGGAATAAACTTAACCAAGGATGTGAAGGACCTATATGCTGAAAACTATAAGACATTTTCAAAAGAAATTGAAGAAGACACAAAGAAATGGAAAGACATTCTGTGCTCATGGATTGGAAGAATCAACATAGTTAAAATGGCCATATTACCTAAAGCAATATACAGATTTAATGCAATCTTCTCAAAATTCCAATGGTATTTTTTAAAGAAATAAAACAAAAAATCATCAGATTTGTTTAGAACCACAAAAGACCCAAAATAGCCAAAGGAACCTTAAGAAAAAAGAACAATACTGGAGGTATCACACTCCCTGACTTTAGCTTGTGCTACAGGGCTACAATAATCAAAACAGCATGGCATTGGCAGAAAAACAGACACATGGACTGATGGAATAGAATTGAGAACCCAGAAATAAAACCACATAAATATGGACAGATAATTTTTGACAAAGAAGCAAAAAACATACAATGGAGAAAAGACAGCCTCTTCAATAAATGGTGCTGGCAGAATTGGATAGCCACGTGCAAAAGAATGAAACTAGACTGCTATCTGTCACCATGTACCAAAATTAATTCAAAATGGATCAAAGACTTAAGCATAAGACCTGACACAATAAACTGCATAGAAGAAAACATAGGTACTAAACTTATGGACCTTGGGTTCAAAGGGCATTTTATGAATTTGACACCAAAGGCAATGGAAGTAAAAGCTAAAATAAATGAATGGGACTATATGAAACTTAAAAGCTTCTGCACATCAAAAGAAACCATCGAAAAATGGGTCATGGGGCTGCATGATGTGAGAAGGTGGGCTTGATGCCCCTTTGTGCTGTTGGGACTCTTGAAAGATTGCACCCTCCATGAGAAAGTTGACAAGAAAAAACACTTTGAGAAACATGAAAATTATTTTTTTTAAGTTTGTTTCTTTGGTCTGGGCTCTGGGTAAAAGAGGAAAAGTCTCCTCTGAGAATTTATAGTGGTGAGAAAGTCTTCATGCAGGATTGAGATTCCAACTTATACTTCTTGTGATATTTGGTAACTTCATATTGGAATATTAACATAAAACTCTAAAGGTGAGTTCACAATCCAAAATTATAAAACATAGAAAACAATCAACTTTAAGCAAAATCAGCAGACATAAAAATAGAATGACTAGAGCTCTGAAAAATTAATAAAGTTTTGTATAGAGGTTATAAAACGATTTAAAATTATCATTATGAAGAAGAAATTGAAACTTGATAAAAATACAAGGCGATAAGAAAAAATAGTATTGTTGAAAAAAGCCATATTTTTCTTCAAAATTGCAAATATAGTCAATGAAATAAAAAGAAAATTCAATTGATGGAGTAGACATCATCTATTGATTAGACAGAGTTGAGAGAGAATTAATGAACTAGAAGGCAGATCTAACTAGTGATGGGTTGATAAGCCAGCTCTCTGATGTATGGGGAAGCAAAGCTCTGACTTGTAGAATTTGCTGGTTTCTGTGGTACAACTATCTGAAGCAACTATCATGTCCAACTTCAAACTACCAACATGACCTTACTGAATGTGAGTTGGAAGAGATGCACATAATTGGTTCTCACCAGTCAGCATGAGGCGCCACACAAAAAGCAACAAAGGATAAAAAGATAGAAAAATGGAAGTAAAGTAAAAGATGGGGGAAAGGAGATAGAATAAAAATGTCCAACAATAGAAGGAGAGAAAATGACTCAAATTGTTCTAAGTCTGATGGAAGATAGGAATCATCAGATTTAGGAATCAAAATAAGCCTCAAGTAAGATAATTAAAATAAAACCCACACCTAGACACAGCACAGTGGAATTTCAGAGACGACTTGTACACAAAGATAAATGACATGTTATCTGCAAAGGAATAATAATTAGACTGACAACACATTTCTTAATAGCGGCAATGGAATAGTATCCTCAAAGTACTGCGAGAAATAACTCATGTCCTAGAATTATATACCTAACTAAAGTATCACATAAGAATGCAGGAATGTTTGTTTCCGTTATCACAACCATACCCTGAATGAAGAAACTACTAAAGGATTTTTTTTTTTTTTTAGAAAAATAGAAATTGAACTTAGGGGAATAAAAAGAGTAAGGTGTAAGGAGAAATTATGAGCAAAGAACCTGTTAAACATGAAGGCATATCTAAAGAATCACAGATTGTGTAAAACTATACTAATAATACCAGATTTTGTGGTTATTCAAACAAGGTAGGGGGGTAATGGGGATGGTAGAGAAAGAAGTAGTAATAGTAGAAAGCACAAAATAAGATGGTTAATATAAATTCAAATACATCAACAATACAATTTAAAATAAAATGAATGAAAAAAAGCAAAATTTTACAGTTAAAAAACAGAAAAGAGTAGGTTACATTAAAATAACAATAATATGATATAATTACACATCTATTAAAATTGCTAAAATTAAAAAAATAATAATAACAAGCTGAAAATTCCAAATGCTGGCAAAGATTCAGAGCAACTGGAACTCATACACTACTACCAGAAATACAAACGCTACAGCCACTCTGGAAAACAGTTTGGCAGTTTCTTATAAAGTTAAATATACATCCATTAATCCGACTCCTAGACTTTTACCCAGAGAAATTAAAGCATATATCTACACACAACATACACACACCACACACGCACACACAAACACACACACATACGCAAACTATACATGAATACCACTTCACACTTACTAGGATAGCAACTATCTGAAACAAAACAGCAACTATCTGAAACAAGTTTGGTGAGGATGTAAAAAATTGGAACCCTTTTTCCCTGTTGGTAGTAATGTAAAATGCCAGAGCCACTGTGGAAAACAGCGTGGTGGTCCCTCAAAAAATTAAAAACAGAACTACCATATGATCCAGCAATTCACTTCTGGGTGTATACCCAAAAGAACAAAAAACAAAGTCTTGAAAAGATACTTGTACACCCATGTTCATAGCGGAGTTATTCACTATAGCTAAACATGGAAACTACCCAACTGTCCATCAATGCATGAGTGGATAAGCAAAATGTGGCATATACATACAATGTATATTCAGCCTTTAAAAGGAAGGAAATTCTAGGGGCAGCCAATTGGCTCAGTTGGTTAGAGCGCAGCACTCATAGCACCAAGGTTGCCAGTTCAATTCCCACATGGGCCAGTGAGCTGCACCCTCTACAACTAGATTGAAAACAATGACTTGACTTGGAGCTGATGGGTCCTGGAAAAACACACTGTTCCCCAATATTCCCCAATAAAAAAAATTTTTTAAAGCAGGGAAATTCTGACATATGCTATAAGATGGATGAATTGTAAATGAATTCATTATACTAAGTGAAATAAGTCAGTCACAAAAAGATAAATACTACATGACACCACTTATATGGGGTACTTGGAGTAGTCAGAATCATAGACACAAGAAGTAGAACACTGGTTGCAAGGGCAGGGTCAAGGGGAGAATAATAAGGAGTTGTTGTTTAATGGGTAGAGTTTCAGTTACAAGATAAAAAGAGCTATGGAGATAGATAATGGTGATGATTGCCCAGCAATGTGAATGTACTCAATGCCACTGGCCTATACACTGAAAAAATGGATAAGATAGTAAATTTTTATGTTACGTGTACTTTACCACAATAAAAAAAAATGGAGACAAAAAGCTATACATGAATGTTTAGAGTGACTTTATTCATAATTGCCAAAAACTTGAAACAATGAAGTATCACTCAACTAGTGAATGGACAAATTGTAGCTTTATTCCTCAACAACAAATAAGAACAAACTACTGATACAAGCAACAACACAGATGAATCCCTAGAAGATTATGTTAAATGAAAGAAGCCAGACTTAAAAGGCAAAATACTCTAAGTACTGTATGATTGCATTTATATGAATTTGAGAAAATCAAAACTATAGGAACAGAACAGGAATAAGAACAGAAAAGGTATCAGTGGCTAGCAGGGCTAGTAGTGGGGGGGATTTGACTACAAAGAGGCACAAGGAACTTTGGGGTGATGGAACTGTTCTACAGTTTGATTGTGATGGTTATATGGCTCTACACTTCTGTGAAAATTCATAAGACTGTGCACTAAAAGGGTGAATTTTACTGTGTGTAAATCATACCTCAATAAATCTGACTTTTAAAATATAATAATAAAATCCAGCTACATACTGCTTTCATGAGACACATCTGAGCATCTAAAACAAAACCACACAGATAGGCTGGAAGTATAGAAAAGGATATATCAAGCAAAGAAACCAAAAAAGGCAGAGTACCTATATTAATATCGGACAGATTTGAAGGCAAAAGGCAGTGTTAAAAATGATTACCCATTACATTAAATGAACAATTCACCAGAAAGATTCAACATTTCTAAACTCTAATAACAAGTGCTCAAAATATATATGGCAAAACTCAGAATTACATGAAGGAACTGACAAATACACCACTACTGTAGAAAATTTTAAAGAAGCTCTCTTACTAAAGGGTAAGTGAAGCAGACAAAAAGTGTAGTAAACATATAGATTTGAATAATACAATTAAGGAACTTAATTCAACAAGTACATATAGAATCCTGCAGTAATCAGAGAATATATTCTTTTGGAACATACGTACAACACTGGCAAAAAAGTTCAGGTACTAGACCACAAACAAATCTCCCCAAATTTCTAATTTAACTTAGAAATCAATTTAATTGCAAAAGATAACTTTAAAAATTCTAAACATTTGGAAATTTTAAACCATGTTATAGGTTATGAAGGAATTCAAAATGAAAATTGGAAAATTCAAGAACTAAATGAAAATGTTACATATCAAAATTGGTGTTGTGCCGCTAACATGGTATTTAAGGAAAATGTATAGTCTTAAATGTACACATTGAACAATGAAAAGTTTGAAAAATCAGTGCTGGAGAAGACAGAAACAATCTGTTTTCCAGTCCAGTGAAAGGCATAGTCAACTGTTTCTCTACACACTTACCCCTTAATCAGAGGATAGTTGGGTCATAAGGAAAACGAAGAACTTATATATAAATGTTCAGCTTTTGCAAGGGAGCGTCACTAATCAAATGTTTATGTAATTGAAATTATCAAAAGAAGATTATAGATTAGTAGTGATTTTCACATTGTCTCTGGTACCTTCTATTGTTTGTAACACACATACACACAAACACACACACACACACACACACACACACACACACACACACACACACTGGCCTTTTGGGGCCGTGTTAAAGACGTCCCTTCACAGATTTTATCCATGAAGTGCTATTGCACTGGTTCAGGTGGGCCTATTCAAACCATCCAGCATTTACCAACCATCTACCACATGTAAGTTGCTATGGGGAATTCAAAGTTGAACCAAGTCAGGTTTGAGGAGTTCCAAGAGCTAGTGTGATAAGAGGTCGAGGCAGCGAGGTGGAATGCCAAGAGGTAAGGTTGGCAGGAGACACTGAGGTGACGTGAGTGAGGCGGAGGCTGGAATGCCAGGGGAGGAGTGTAGTGAAGGTTTGTGAGCAGGGAAGTTATAAGCACAACCACGCCTCTAGGAAATGGTACCCCAGAAAAGCTTACCTTCTTGAGTCCTAAAGTCATCTTCAGCAAAGATGTTAAAGTTGCCACACAGCCCACAGGTCTTGTTGAAGTATCTGTCTGACAGGAGGACCTGAAAGTTGCCGCTGCCATCGATCCTAGCCACAAAGCCATAGGCCACACTGGACAGCTTGTAGTACCCAGCCTCCGTTTCTACATAGAGTCCTTTGGAGGCATAGGGCATGGAGACGCTGGAAAAACAAGGATGAGCTCAGGAAGTGGCTTCTCGTATATTTTCTGCTTGTCTCTACCACTCTTCAACCCCAACCCCAGGCTGCAGGTTCAGACTGTGGTGCAAAGGGTCTGACGGCTAAGACCAGCAGTTGGGAGCCCGCTGTCCCCTAGCCCTGCTACTCATTCCCTCTGAGCACATTGATTTCCTCTCTCTGGCCTCCAGTTTCTTCATCTGAAAAATGAGGGGGGTGTGCAATGGTGTCCCAGGGTCCTTTTTAATTTGGACATTTTGGGCTTCTGACTTACCTCTGGTCCCCCTGTAGCACAGTACCATTGACAAACAACTGGATGTCAAAAAATTCCCCGAGATACACAGAGAGGCTCACTCTTTTGCCATTTTGGAAGTTCCCTGAAAAAGAAGAGTCAGTGGTGGTGATTATTACCCAGAAAAGTTAATAAATATATTTATAATCATCATCTATAATCTTATCCCAGTGGAAATCTTCCCCCAAAAGGCGTAATAAATGGGCAAAAATCGCCCCAAAATCTCATTTACTCATTCATCTTTCTATTCCTCTAAAAATATTTACTGAGTGCCTTCTGGATATATAGCCCTCTAGTAGTTTCTTATATTTCCCAAAAGAAAAACATAAAAGCATGACCTCTTCCTGATGGGAGTTTACAATCTAAGTGTAAAAATAAGACAAGCATGCAACAATTGAATACATTGTAAGGCAGCAAATAAAAGGAACAAAGTGAGTTATTGGTAACAGGAACTCTAGGATGTGTTGTTTAAAATGTCCTCTTTGGACAGCCCCAATCAGAATCCCTGGTTCCTTTTCTTTTTTTAATGGAAAATCGTGAGTCCCACCTCAGTTTACTGAGTCTAAATCTCTGGGAGAAGTTTAGAGACTCTGTAGGTGAAGTCCCTCACTCAGTGTGGGGCGCTTAATACGGAAGTAATAAATTATCGATGTGACCAGTAGAGATGTTTGGACAGCGAAGCACATGATACAATCGTCTCTGACAACATGACAAAGGTCCAGTTATGACGGACAAACAGAGACACAGGTGGTGGCACTTGATATGAGAGCATAAAAACAGGTAAGATGCATTTTTGCAGCATTATAAATACTTCACAATCCCACAGCTAGTCTCTGAGAACTGGGGCTCATGCCGGGCCTGTGGAATTCAAAGATGACTGAGAGGCCATGGAGATGAGGGAGCCAGAGGAACAGGACAGAGTCTGATCGCAAGCCTTAGAGACTGAGAAGCTGATGGAAATAGGGAAGGTGAAGGGCAGCCAGTGAGGACAGAGAGATGGAAGAGGACAGATTGGGGGGCACAGCGCCTTGGGGCTCCTGAAGAAATGGGGCATAGGGTCCAGGTGCAAACTTAACCTTGGAAATGAGGAAACATGCCTTCTCCTTGCAGGGTCAGGGAAAGTGGACTCCGGTTCCTCAGCAAAAAGAGGAGGCAAGAATATCTGTAGAAATAAGTCCAGGAAACTTGGGAGGTTTGTTGATATGAGGTCCTGCTGCCACGGCTGGGGCCACTGATAAGGAGAGTGAAGGAAGGGGCCACACCAGTTACAGCCTGGCAGAGATCTGCAAGGAGGAGCCCCCCAACCGAGGCCTGAGCTGGACCAAGGACAGAGACCACCTGGCACGTGCACACATGCGCACACACACACTCCTGACCAATCAGAATGAGACAGAAAATTGATTTCTTCACAGTGAGATTTCAGTGACAGTCGTCACATGTAAATAATTAGTGCATTCTAAGCAGAGTCTTGAATGATATACTGTTAGCAGTTCAGAGAAAGGTCCAGAGCCCGCAAACCACATTCTACAGAGTTCCAGACCAACACTGTCAGGAGATAAAGGAGACGCCAGCCAAGGTGAAGGGCTTTCGTCCTGTTTGAGGAGTCATGCCTGCCCTGCACTCTCACTCACAACTGTTTTTGCAGCTAGCACATCTTTAAAAAGTAGAGCCAACTTACTGATAGCAAGAAATTAGCCAAAGAAAAGCAACCACAACTAGGTAGATATAGTAAAATGTTAACGGTCGAATCTGAGTGGTGGGTATATGGGTGTTTATTGTCCTGTTTTGTCACCTTTGCTGTATGTTTGAAATTTTCCATAATAAAATGTTGAAAACACAAACAAATGGGACAGCCTGGCAACAACCTCCAATTTGCAGTTGCTCCCAGGAGCCTCCCGGGCCTCTGGGCATTCGCAGTGGACCAAAGACTAAATCTCTTCCCTGGGCCCTGCTGGGGCTGACACTGAACACTACACCTAGCTCTGAGTGAGCCGTCTCCTTCCACCAGTCACCTGCTGAAGGGGAACACAGTGAGCCCAAGAGATTGGAGTCTCCAGGTCCCTAATGACCACAGAACCCGTCTTCTCTTTAGTACAATTGTCCGTCCCATTCACCCCAGCTTCGTAAAGCAGGTGGACAGGTGGCTGTACCCCAGCTTCCCTGGGTAACTCGACCAGTATGTCGCCTCTGAGACAAAGGCATCTCGCTCCTGCAAACAGGAGAGAACTCTCTGTGTCCCTCTCCCTGTTGCAGGCTCTCCTTCCCTTTATTAGGGATTCCAGAAGGGCTATGAGAACAAGTCAGCCAGAAGTGTGTGGCTGGAGGGTAGATCGCAAAGGCTTTGGATGCAACCAGAGAGCTTAGGGTGAGCCACTGCCCTGCATCTGTGGATCTACTGCTCTTTAAGTCTTTCAAGGATGTAAAGTCACCTACATAGTTGCTTGTTTGTTCCCCAGAAGACAGGGATAACCAGGTGCATAGGAAAGCCTGTTACTATCACTGTAAGGCTGAAAGGCAGGGCCTTCGAGGCCAGACAAGCCAAGAATTCAGCAGAAGCAGAAAAAAAAGGAGAGAAAAAAAGAATAAAATCCGTGTGCCAGTCTAGGATATTAAATATCTGACTACTAGATATACTAGAAAGAGATAACAAAAAAGGGCAAATGAAAATATTAAAGAAGCAAGATAAGATTGGTCCTATAATATATCTAAGTTTTTAATTTTTCTATAATAAATAGGAATCTACTAGGGAAGTAGTATATAGTACAATGTAAGAACGTAGATTCTAAAGCCACACGACCTGGGTTCAAGTTCCAAATCCGTGCTTACTAGCTGTGTGATCTGGAGCAAGTTGTTTAACCTCTCTGTGTCCCAGTTTATCTATATGTAAAGTACTTAGCACAGTGCCTGACATATGGTGAGTGCTACAGAAATGTTTGCCACTTTAACTATATGCCATAAAATGTCCTAAGCCATGGTAGGAAGCAAACACCAGTATCCAGGAAGCTGTGTGGATCTACTGCTCTTCAAGGCTTTCAAGGATGAAAAGTCACCTGCATTGCTGCTTGCTCATTCCCCAGAAGCCAGGGCTAAGCAGGTGCACAGGAAAGCCCAGGGGTTCCTGTCACCGTAAGGCTGAAAGGCAGGGCCTTCAAGGCCAGAGAAGCCAAGAATTCAGCAGAAACAGAAAGTCAAACTAGAGGGAATCAGGAGAACGTGAGCTGGCGCCCTGAGACTCCCACTGTGGGGGTGCATGGAGCTCCCACTTTGTTCACGTAAATGACGTAGGCAGCCTGGCCGCATAGACTGTGGGACTTGGGTCCACCCAGGTCACTAACTTGCCCGTCATCACAGAGCTTGAGTGACGACAGAGATGCGACTCAGACCAGGTGCTGATTTAAGTATTGGCAGGGCTGGTTCTGTGTGGTCCCCAGGAGAGATCAGCATTAGGATGCTGAGGTGGCAGCCTGCGGGGAGCGGGGAGCGCCCGGAGCCCAGTGCTGCGTGAGGCAGGGACCCAGAGCGGGAGATGGGGCTGACTGGCTGGGAGAGTTGCCCATCTGGAAGTATGTCCTAGAGAAGGCTTCAACTCAGGAAAACACACTGTGGCAGCACGGAGAATCTTGGAGACCACCTAAACAAGTGGTTGTAAAACTGTCTTGCTCAGAAAGCAAAGTAAAAACACAATTTACTTCATGACCCAGGATACACACACTCACACATTTCACATAGCCTCACTGTATGCCATGCACTCTGCTACTTTCTGATGTCTTCTAGTTTATTCCATTTATTTTTTTAAATGCTGGTTACAACCATTAAATTAAATTGATGGTCTACAGGCTGTGACTCAGTTTGAAAACAACACTGACTTAGACTGGCTCCATTTTACAGACGGAGAAAGTGAGGCCTAAGTTTACAACAGGGTTCCTCCACCTCAGCACTTATTGACAGCTGCAGCCAGATACTTCTTTGCTGTGGGGCATCCTGTGCATGCTAGGATATTAGCAGCATCTACCTACCAGATGCCAGTAGTATCCAACCCCAGTTGTGACAACCCAAAATGTCCCAGACACTACCAGATATCCTCTAAAGGAAAATCACCCCACTTGAGAATAGTTGGTTTACACTGTTAACATGCGGCAGAGCCCACACCTGGGTTTTCTGACTCCAATTCCCAATCTCCTTTTGCACCACAAAGCTGCCTTAATAGGGTATGTGAGTGGTCTGGATTCCGTTAACCACTAATGCAGGGGAGAACTCTAGATTAGCCTTCCATTTTATTTGCTTTATTCACTCCCTGCAGAACTCAGCAGGGAATCTGATGATGTGCTTCCATTAGGAAGATAAGCCATTAGAAATTGCCAGTGAGCCCGGGAGAGCGGGGAGTGTGAAGGGGAAACTCCCACACTCCACCAAAATGCAGGGTAGTACTTCCTGTCGCTGCTAGGAGAAGATGGGTTGGGTCTCCACCCCAAGAGGCCAGAGTGAACCAGGGATGCTCTCAACGTATGACTGAGGAGCTAAGTGGGGGAGTGAGGCTTTCCTCAAATGTTGGAGAAGAAGCAGCCTAGGAAGCAGGTCGGCAGTTGGAACCAGAGCGGCTCTGAGTGCTTTCTGGAGTGTCAGGGTGTGGAACTTGCTAACGTGTGTTTATAACAAACTCTTCACATTTCACTCCTATAATTCTGATACAAATGATCACCATCCAGACACTTAGAAACAGCCATCTGGTACGACCACGCCATTTACTGATGTGGAGACTTAGTCTCGGGCTGGGGAAGTGACTCAGCACATTGTTGGTGCTTTATGGCTCATCCTGGGCTGGCTAAGGACCAGATCCTGCAGCATGGCCTAAAAAGAGCAGTCTCTCCAAGCAGGATTCCTGCAGTTTCTCCCTCCCTGCTCCACCTCCCCATGCTGCTGGCCTTGGCCTGGGACCCTGGAGCTTGTTTGCCCAGGAGGAGCCTGGTCAAGGAAAGGGCCACCCCCTCACACAAGGTGGTCCTTCAGGCTGAGACATAAACACTTTACTCAGGATGTGTACAAGGTCCACAGACACTCAGAGAGGAATGGGAATTTGCAAGTTGGAAGCAAGAAAACAGGATGTTACTGGAGAACAATGGAGCAGAGGTGTGTGCACGGACAGTCATGCTTGAGGAATGGGTACTGCAGCATTCACCAGCTGGACCCCTTCCCCTGGCCCCAGAGCCCCTGAAGCAGCTGTGCCAGCCCACCCTTCCCAATAATCCTCAGATTCTTCCTTTCATCCCAAGTCCCTCCCCCACCCCATCAGAAAACAGAAAAAGTAACAGCATGATTTGGGGTGGGAATTAAACCAATCTACATTAAAGTGTGATTGATCCATAGCCTGGTTTAGGCCAATTACCTGCCATAAAACTGGCACTTGACAAGAACAGGTTGTTATAAGAATAAGGACCCAGTGAGGGGGTCCCACTGAGATGGTTTGAAACAGAGAGGCCTAACACAGCCCTTCAATTCCTCCTTGGCCAGGAAACCCAGGAAAGGATGGCCCGAGGGGCAGGCCTCCACGCAAACCCACGTGGATATGTTGGGGAAGGGGGTTGATGTTACCCTGACCTTGATAGAAATGCCCCCAAGGGCCCCGCAGCCCCTCATCTTCACCATGTTCCCGTCCAACAAGTGGACATCCTGTGTTACAGAGGCTGCTTTCAATGACTAAGGTTGAGGTAACACTTCACACTTGCAGATACTGCATCTTGCTTGATCCTCACAGTATCTCCATTTTAAAGATGAGGACGCAGAGGCTGAGAGACACTGTGTAACTCCCCTAAGGACACTCGGTGAAGAGGGAGAGAAGAGAGTACTAGTTTTCTGACTCCAGTGCTGGCTCTTTCTTTGCTTCCAAGCTTCTGTTCCTGCTGGGGGCGGAGCTACCAGGTCCTACAGGACAGAAAACTGCCAATCAGCGCATGTGGATGAGCCCAGCGCTGGACAGAGCTGGAGTGGTGCAGCGGGAGCCTCTTGGAGGAGATGAGACAAACAGCACGGTGGCACCAGCATAGCTTTAATTTCCCTCCCTGTGATGGCTACGCTTAAGGGGGAGGGGTCCAGAGTTGGGTTTAAGTAGGGGAGGGGCCTTTTCCAACATGCTGCTTGCCTCCCTGAGCCCAGAATATGAACTCTGTGCCTGGTACTAAGATTTCATTACGTATTGCTTACAAATCCATCTCTAGAGTAAGGAGTCCGCAGTAGAGCCAAGCTAAAACACTGTGGAGTCAAGACAGCAAATCTTCCAAGGCACCCCAGTGTCTCCATAGGGTCCCCTTCCCTGGAAAGCCACAGGGTGGACAGGGTGTCACTATTTCCTTCTTTCAAAACATTCCTCCTGTCACTCCTTACCCTCCATGCCCAATGACACCCCCAGAGCCATCTCAGGTAGGGGGTCTGCACCATCTCCACTATGATTAGATAGATAGATAGATAGATACATACATACATACATACATACATACATACATACATACATACATAGATGGATGACAGATAAAAAAGAAAGAAAAAGAAACGATGTTTTCTCCTTGTGGTGAGAAGTTTTCAGATTTACTCTCTTAGCAACTTCCAAATATACCACACAGCAGTGTTAACATGACACCCATCATGATGTACATTACATCTCCAATACTTATTGATCTTATAACTGAAAGTGTGTACCTTTGACCACCTTCATCCAATTCTCCCACTCCACACCTTCTCCCTCTCATAACCACACATCTGGTCTCTTTTTCCTGTGAGTTATGTGATCCGCTATGGTTGGGTGTTTTTGTTTTTTATGTTTTCTTTTTAGAGTCCACATGTGAGATCATTCAGTATTTGTCTTTCTCTCTGTCTGCTCTAACTTATTTCTCTAGCACAATGCTCTCAGGCTCCATACATGTTGTTGCAAATGCACCATGATTTTTAAAGTAGAGAAATCCACTTAAAATAAATATTGGGACCATCTGAGATGGGAGGACCTGAGCCTTCAGCTTTCCAGGGAAGGGGGTTGCTTTTTCTCTCCCCAGTGTGGGTGTGTCCATTTCCACCTCACGTCCTAAGGCTGAGGACTCCGCCTTTGCTAAGCTGTGTAACACCTCTCATTCCCACACCAAATCATCTGATTAATTCTTAGAATGGGACTGTCACCAAACCACAGTTTTCCATCACTGCCTCCAGCCACACTCCCAGCCTCAGCAAGTGCCCTCTCTCCTTAGGACAGAGGAAAGTTCCTTTGTCCTGACAAGTCCAGGATCAAAATCCAGCTCTTCCTTTAATGATCAGTCTGCCCTTGAGAGAATCAGACAAACTCCTTGGGCTGCGGCTCTCCATTTGTGAAACAGAGGTGACTGACTCTGTCCCTACGTCTCAGAGCTGCTGTGGTGGTACAGAAATAACACGAGCACAGCACCAGCGCTTTTCCAGGAACACAGGAAGTACTCAACACCAGTTAGATACTCTGAAGTCGACTGAGACCACGCGACAATCCTTCCCTTTTGCTAGGGGTTTTGCCTGTTACCAAGCACCTTCTGGTTCCTCATTGCTCTTGACGCCACAGCTCCCACAGTGTTGCCTGTACCCAGAATAGTGGACACAACCACTAAAGAAGCATGAGGAATCTCTCCATCCCACCAGGCTCCCATGGGGAGGCCCGGGGGAAGCCCGTGTCATGGAAAGGCCATTCCCCACCATGCTCTCTGCAGGGATCTTTAAGATCAAGTACTGTCATAAGAACAGGAAACTTCCTTTACCCCCTCAGACCCCACATGCCAGGACTGAGCTCCGCTGGCTCCCATCTGCCATCCTCCCTTCAGTGCCCCAGACTCACCTATGAGCGAGAAGGAGTGTTGCTGGCAGTCCCCAGCCAGGAGATAACTGCAGTCTCCCGCAAAGCTGTACATGCTCTCATCAAAGGTGTTGATGAAGTCCCCTCCGAAGAGGCTGCAGCGGGCCATCGATGACCTGCCAAGAGTCCCCTCTGCGCATAAGGTCCCTAGAGGGAGAGGCCCACAGGTGAGCACAAGTGGGACCACCAGACCAAACCACTCCAGGCTTCTAGAAATGAGGCTGTGTCTCTTAGAAATTGGGCTGTGGGGAAGTACGTTCCTTCCAAAAAGACTAATGCTGCTGCTTTTCCACATATGACTCAGGATTCATAGAAACAATGGAACAGTTTTTTCAGGAAATCTGTTTTAATGCCATTTACTTACTGATCTAAAATTTTAAATGTGATACATGCTCATTATAGAAAATTTGGAGAATACAGAACAATACAAAAAAGTTAAAATCATCTGTAACCAACATTCAGCAGTAACTAGAGCTACCATTTTAGTGTTTATCTTTCTGTTCTATTTGACAGCCTATATATAACGGTGGGTGTTCTACAAAATTGTGATCATCCTATGCAAACTACAACCTGTTTCTCAAAACAGCAAGGTGTGATCATCAAATACGGCGAATGCTACTGCCAAGTGCCATCCAACAGAAAGGCGAGGATCTTTAATGCGGGAAGTGGCATGTCAAACCTTAGTAACAGTGTGTGACAAGTTTCAACAGTTTGGTGCAGTCAGTTGAGTGTGAGCTATGATTGAGAGAAGGTGTGTTTTCAAGTGTGCCGTAAATCATCCTCCACCATGACAACGCTCCATGTCACACATCACTTCTGGTACACAGCAATTTCTGTCAAATAAAAACATTATGATGTGTCCTCATCCACCTTATTCACCGGATCCGGCACCGTGTGACTTCTGGCTCCTCCCCAAAGTCAAAATGATTCAGGACATCGAGGCAGCCACGACAGTGCAACTAAAGACATGAAAGAGGACTTCCAGAACTGCCTCAGAAAGTGGCAAGAACGATGGGATAGTGTGTTTGAAGCAAGGGGGAGTATTTTGAGGGGGACTCATGGCAATGTGTTTTTTAATGTAATAAATTATTTTTATTTAAACATTCACCGTATTGTTTGATTATACCTTGTATTGTAAAGAATTTATCATGCCATTGTGTATGACTTTTAGTGGCTGCATTATATTTCACATTTAAATGTATATAGTATAACCCCCACCCCTATTGTTAGGTTCTTAGCATTTTTGTAAGTTTTCTGATATATAAATATATTGTAATGAGCATCTCTACATTAATCTACTAGTATATCTTGAACAGATTACATTCTAAACAGATCGCCCTGTGTGCCTGATACATAGAATCTATAAAGTGTTAACTCTTACAGGATCATGTTGTAACTCTGAGAGGACTCTTCTGCCACCCTCACACCGTGTGTGTGTGTGTGTGTGTGTGTGTGTGTGTGTGTGTGGGCAGGTGGGGAAGCACAGCAGTAAATCTCTAAGTTTTCTTGGTCCCCTGGCACAGGATCCACCTAGTAGGAAGATACAGAAGGTGCGACCCATGTACATTTTGTCCCAGACTAACCCATGAGTAGCAAGCTGGATGTTGCTGGCCTGAGTTGTCTAAGTAGAGAGGGTCCTTCCTGCCATTCACAGACTCAGAATCTCAGTGACGAAAGGAAGACAGTGCAGTTCAGTGAAAAAGAACTGGCCTGGGACCCAGGAGAACTGACCTCTGATCTTGGCTCTCTGTGACTTTGGAGCATTTCTCCTCTCTGACCCTCAGTCTCTTCATCTGTATTATGGGAGGTTCGACCAGATAACCTCTACAATCCCTTCTAAAACTAATCTATCCAAGTCTTGGATTCTTTCCTCCCCATCCTCCAGCCCCATCATATAGGACTGTTCTGTGTCGCCCTTGTGCTTCTAAATTCCCCAACTGGAGAAGGCATTTTCAGATACCTGCTCCTTGGAGAATACAAATCAGGGGCAGTGGGACTCTGCAAAACCTTCATAAGAGGAATTGACCAGGCAACCAGTGGCTCTGGCAGGGCCAACAGGAGCCTAACACCGGCTGAGCACACAGGTGAGCTCCCGATACACCTGTTTATTTCTAGGAGGGGATTGTTCCCAGTGGTCCTAGGGCAGGAGTGAAGTGTGGGAGCACTTTGTTACCTACCGGGCAAGGTGACGGCCAGAAGCAGCACTCTCACGAGCCTGGCAGGAATCATCTGCAGAGAAGCAGGAGAAATGAGCTGGTGATTACTGCCCACAAAGATGGCTGCCCATATGTGCTACTATCCATGCATGAAGTGGGAAGAACGTTATTTTTCAAGTAAGAGAGAAGATTGACCCTCATTGGCTCCTGTCAGCCTTTGAACATGGAGTACCAATTATTTAAAAAAAAAAAAGACCCTGGCCAGGTTCAGGCCCAAGAGTCACTGTTAGTGCCTGTGAGCCAGGACCCCAGGCACCCTTCTCCAAGAAGCAGTCCCAGAGCCACAGCAGAGGAGGAGGGCTCTGCCTTCCCCTCTATGCTCCCAGGCCAGGCTAACCTCTCCCATTTCCCTGTACACCTGCAGAAGCTAAGAGATGATGCATATTTTCCTGCCTCTTCATCCTTCCACACTTGATAGCAAACTAGAGAGTAAGAACTTTCTCATGCTTTTGTTCCACCCCAGGCACCAGACTTGGAGAATGCTCAGGAACCACGTGCTGGTCTGCCAATCACACTGTCCCATGAGCACCTTGCTCATCGCCATCCCAGCACCTAGCGCAGTGCCCAGAAGATGCTCAGATAGTGCTCACTGAGTTGATCTGATAAAGGCACAGGAGCCCAGCCGCCCTGGTCCCAGGCAAATATCCACACTGAGTATCCCACCAGAGAGGGACAATTGACCTTGCCTGGCAGAGTACAACCCCACATCCCTTAGAGCCCCTTCCAGAGCTGTTTCCTCTGGAAAAGGTTGCTAAATTAAGTGCAGAACCTGTCATCGGACATTTACTGGGGGTGACTCCTTTCCCACTCAATGCCCCCGCCCCCCAATCTGTTATATATCTATGGAAGGAACTCTTTCATGTCAGTTATGGCTGTGACTTGGTCTCAAATCAGGTAGCCTCTCCTACAGCTTCCCCACACACAGGTACACGAGGCTGCTCCCAAAAAGTACCAGAGATGAAGGCAAAGCTCATTCCAGCCTCATCTGGTCAAGTAGGAAACACAGTAAAACCCAGGCACGAGCAGAAGCAGCCACAGGACCCCCCAGAGGCAAGTGAAGGAGGGGACCTGAGGATGGTCCCTGGCTCTGAATCACTCTCCAAACAAAGCCCTTCTAGTCCAGGGAGCGAGAACCCCAGCTGCTCAGAGGGTGGGATCAGCCCTGATCTTCATCCCACAACGGAGCCAGCCCTCCTCCCAGAAGGCCATACCTTCCCCTGCAGATGGGGCCGCAGGTATCTCCGAGGTCCCTTGGGAAACAGCTGCATGGCAGTGCCGCCAGGCCTAGGCCATGCTCCCCGGCAGCGGCGGACGGTATGGCTGGGTAGTGCTGCTGCTCTGCCCTGGCTTGCTGCTGAGTGACCCAGGGGCTGCACACAGCCAGGCAGATAAGGCCCAAGCAGTGACGTCCACCAACACCTCCCGCCCCTTTCCCACCACAATAGCTGTGAGCTGCCACAGCAGGGGACTGGCCTCCTCTTAATGACCAAGGGGAAACAATGACCGGAAATGGTATTAGAAATACCTCCAAGCCGATAAGGCTTTGAACAGTTTGGTGGGAGACCTCTTGGCAGCTGCCATAAGGAGCTGCCTTGCCCTCCCCATGCCCCCGTCACCTGCTCCCTGATCCTCATACAGACAGGAAAACCAGGCAGACCGACCCAGGCCAGGCAGGAATACAGACCAGATCCGGCTTACAAGGCCAGATTCCAGGGAAGTTTGGAAAAATACCTCAACCTGAGCCAATTTAGCCACCATGTTTGGAGGAAAGAGAGAACTAGTGCTTCCCGTCCATGCTAGGTACGAATGATCCAGCCCTGGCCCCCGACAAAAACACTCAACTTGGGTCCCAGCCAGGGTTAATGGACAAGTTCAAGATGAAGGGCCTGGTCACAAGCCCTTTGGAAAATGATGGCTGGGATGGTTTGATTCTAATAGTTCTCCTAGAAACTCTTCCACCACTCCCACCCCCAATCTTATACACACATACACACGTACCACATACACACACACTACACACCACACACATACACCAACACACACCACACACATACCACACATACTACACACACCGCACAGCAAACATACATACCACACACACATCACACATATACCACACACACACCACACATACACCACACACCATACACACCACACACACACACACACACACACACCACACATACACCCCACATACACCACACACCACACAAACACACACTACCTCCAATTCTTCTTAACCTCCAATTCCTAAGACCCTACTTCTCAACATTATCTGCTAAACTAATTCCTGCTAAAAGAGGTAGCTGATAAAATAGGGAGGAAGGTGACTCTCTCATGGTGACATTCCAGGCATGGCAATAGCCAGCCTAAGGCATATTTAGGTAAGGAAGCCCACCTCGCTGCTTCTCATGTGATATCACCCACCCTGAGATTTTGGGAAACCATCGTGTCCCCAACTTCCTCCCTTCCCCACACATGTACCTCACACTCCTCCACTCCCTTACCACCTCAAGAGAGAAAGGTGAATGTTCCCAAGGGGAAAAAAATGGTAGAAGAGGCAAAATTAGCATGCTATAGCAGAAACAGCACTTAAGGATTTCCATTTCCAGCTTTAAGAACTACACAAAACAAAAACTGGGTAACCCGAAAATTCATCTACTACAAACCATCTTGAAATGCTATGTTAAATATGACAAATGTTCTTTAAATGCACAGCTAAACTAGGAGGAAAATAATGAACATCTCCAAGGATCGAAGAGAAAAGGGGCCCAAACTGAGCAGGAAGCAGTGCAGGCCTATGTGGTTAGCCATTCTGGGTTCCCACCAGGCTTGAGGCCGAGCTTTGCAAGAACAGGAAATGAGGCTTTGAGCCTGACTCAGGAAAAATGCTGGAACAAGAGCCCTGCTCACAGCTGACACCCGTGAAGGGACCCACCTTCCAAAGGGTGAATTAGGAAAAAAATTCAGCCTCTAACATAGAAGGTAAGTAACTTGTCTGTCTCCAACTGTTTGCAAGTGGGAAAATTAAGTCTTTCTCTAGAATTTCTAGCCATGGGCCTGCTCTCACGCAGGTTTCAGGTTCAAATTGATATTACCACATGGTTCAGCAACTTCCAAGCTGAGAAGCTGACACAAATGTTAGTCTTAAGTTAATACATGGGGTTCCTGGCAGAGACAAGCATAAATCTATCTAAAAAGATAAACCTTCTTCCCAGGTCGCATAAGATACCCAAAGATAAAGCTCTCTAGAGAATGAATTCAAAATCACAAATTTTAAAACACTTGAGAAAACAATCCATCATGAACAAGAATAAGTAGCCACAACAAAAAGCAGGATTAGAACCCCCAGGAACTTCAGATAATAAAATAATCAGATTTTTTTAAAAGAGTGCTTAAAATTATCATAGACTAAAGAGCAGGATTTGAAAATATAAAAGAATAAAACATCATGAGAAAAGAACAGGAAAACTTGAAAAACAACTTTCAAAATAAAAATGTATAGTAAATTTATTGAAAAATTCAAATGCAAACACCAGACATTTCTGAAGAAACATTTGCTAGAAGATAGAGCTGAGGAAATTATTCAAAGAGATAAGGGGATGGAAAAATGAGAGATGTGTTATGAAACATGATAGAATGAGAAGATCCAAAGAAGTGCTGAAAAAAGGTCCTTCGATGTAGATTTCTATACACGGTGTCTTAGCTTGAATGCCCCCTAGAAACAAACCCTGAGAACTTAGAGCAGGAAACACTGGTAGGGAGGTGGGACATGGTATGGGGAAGCCAATAAAATATGTTCAACAAATCAGCCATATATGGGCAACTGAACTTAATCTCATGAGGAAAGTCTAGGGAAAGGGGTAAGACATATGCCCCAGAATTGCCTCAATCTTAGGTCAAGAGAGCAGGGGTGTTTCTATACCTACTCTGGTCATTAATTGTCAAAGCCTGCTCCTGGGCCCTCTAAATGTTAACTCCTCAATACTTCTGGCTCTTAGGCACAGAGTTGCAGATGCTGTCAATGTAGAAGAAACACATGAAGAGTTAAAGTCAGAAGGATGTAGGAGGGGGACTGTAGCATCCTCTCTACCTAGTGAAATTATCATTCAGAGTTAAGGGAAAGTAGAGACTTTTTTTTGGAAGAACAACAGTGTGTTTAACATTAATAGTCCTTTCTGAAAGAGCTACTAAAGAAGGTGCTTCAAAAAGAAGGAAATTAAACCCACAAAGAAAATGTCAAAAGAAAAGGTAAACAAAGAAATCAGCAATTACTGGAGTAAATATGAGCAGGCAGTGATTCCATAAAATAATAATAATAATAATAATAATAATAATAATGATAAATTGGAGATTTGAAAAAAAAATAAGATGAAACCACAATATCAGACAGTAATAGCACCTAAGATGGGGAGGGGTGATGGGAGTGAAAGTGTATTAAGATTCTTGTATTGCTCACAAGATAGAAAGAGGTAATAACTCTAGACTTTTTAAGGCTAGAATGCATAGTAAAATTTTAAGAGGCTACTGAAAGAATAGAATTAAATGTACATTTTTCAAAACAGTGGAGAAAAACAGGAACGAAGGAAAATTAGCTTGCCCTGGGAGAAAACATGAAAAAAGCAGGACAAATAGCATAAAATACAATAGTAAAAATCCAAACATTGATAATCAACAGTAAAAAGAAAGAGATGATCAGATTGGAAGTCTTTTAGATACAATCCAGCAGTGTTCAAGAGACAGGCCTAAAACCTAAAGACACAGAGACTGGAAGGGAAAAAAAGGAAAAGGCAAATGATAACCAAGTGAAAGCTGATTATACTATCACCAAACGAAATAAACCTTAAGATAAAAGTCATTATTAGAGACAAAGAGGATAAGAAGATGATAAAAAGATAAACGCACCAGGAAGATATAATTATAGATTTAAGTGTACTTCACAATGTAAGCTTAAAGTTTATAAAGAAAAAAATTATTGGATTATAAGGCAAAGATAAAAAAGCTTTGGGTAAAAATCAACAATATTCAGTATGGAAAACAAGCAAACAAAAACATCTTAGTAACCTACAAAAAGAAGGTAATGTACTTGATCTGAAAAACAGAGCAAATTTCACAAATAAAGTAAAATATAAGCCACTTTCCTTTTAAAAACCAGAACAAGACAAAGATGGCCAATATCATCACTGTTAGACAACTTCGGATCAGATGTACAGGCTAGTATGAAAAAAAAAAAAAAGAAGAGAAAAGAAAACATAAGGTATATGGCTTCAAAAGGAAAAAGCAATGTAGTTATTGTTTGAAGATATGACTGTCAACATAGAAAAATTCCAGAGAATTCTACATAAAAGAATCTACATAAGAAAATTCTATGTAAGAGAATCTTATGAGTTCATCAGTTTGCTAAAACAAGATTAATTTTTTTTAGGTCTATTATGTTCCTACATAATTATAAAATACAATCTTTAAAGTGACTGTATTAGTAAAACTACAAATTCTGTATGAGACTTAAATATAAACATAATAAAATCTGCACAATACCATATGCAGAAAATTATAAATTTTGTTGCAAGGTGTAAAAGAAAATGCAATAGGGAGTTACACTGTGTTCATATTTACTAAATCACAATACTGTAAAGATGCCAATTATCCTCAACTTAGTCTTTAAATTAAATGCAATTCCAATAAAAATATAACAGGCTTTTTCATGAAATTAGACAAGCTGATCCAAAACTCACATGGAAAGCAACAGAGTAAGAACAGTTCAGACAATGTCAACTTTTAAATTGTCTGTGAGAAATGGACAATGGCTATTATCAAAAAGACAAAAACTAGGAGATCAAAGATAGCAGAGTAGATAAACACTGTACATGCTTTCTTCTGTGAACACATTAAAATTACAGCTAAATTATAGAACAATCAACCTGGAGAACCATTGGAATTCTGGCTGAACAGACATTTTATAACTAAGGCTATAAAGAAGCCACATCAAGACTGGTAGGAGGGGCAGAGACACGAAACAGCCTGGCCCCAAACCTCCGTGTGGAGGTTGAGAATTAAGAGGGGTATCTTGGCTACAGAGATTCCCCCCCCGCACCAGGAGCAATGGACCCCAACCCAATACCAGCCTCCCCACCCGAGTACTTACTGGTGCCCCCACAATATCTGGCTGTGAAAAACAGTGGGGATTCAACCATCTGGATGGGGTGGAAGTTTGCAGGAAATGCAGACATCCTCTTAAATGGCCTGCACAGAAACTCTCTCACCCCCAGGCACTCACCCTGGGCTCCAGCAGGGGGATAGTGACTTGGGGCAGGGAGAGGGGGTTGGAGGTATCGGGGTGGTGCAGACTGAGGTGTGTGGCTGCAAGTTAAGGGCTGGAGGACAGTTACCATTTTCCCTGTGTGGGGTCCTTCTCTTGTGCAGCCAGCAGGTGGGCACCATCTTTCCTGTGTTGAGCCCTCCCCTGCTCAGCTAAATGTGAATCTGATTGGCCTGGTGAGCTGTACTGGGACCCTGCCCCACCAATGCAAGGGGCACTTTCTCAGGAGAAGCCCACCCTGCCCACATTGCACTCTTTCTTGAAACACTATCAGAGTCCATGGGACCCAGGCAGGTGGCAGCTGGTCTCAGTGTGCTCTAAGACTTTTGCTGAGAAGCTACATATCTATAAACAACTAATTTCAATGCAAATGGATTAAATGCTACAATCAAAAGACATAGAAGAGCTAAACGGATAAGAAAACAAAACCTTTACATATGCTGCCTACAAGAGGCTCACTTCAGATCAAAAGACACACAAAGGTAGAAAGTAAAGGGATGAAAAAAGTTATTTTATTAAAATGAAAAAAAAAAATTGGGATAACAATACTTACACCAGACAAAATAGACTTTAAAACAAAGGCTATAACAGGAAACAAAGAGGACCCAGTAATCCCACTTTGGGGTATTTATCTGAAGAAACCCACAATTCTGTTTCGAGGGGACTGTACATCCATATGTTCATTGCTGCATTGCTTACAATGGCCAAGATGTGGAGGCAGCCTGGGTGTCCGTCGATGGGATAAAGAGGAGGTGGTACGTATATACAATGGAATATTGCTCAGCCATGGAAGAGAATGTGTTCTTGCCATCTGCAGCAGCATGAATGGACCTGGAAGGTACTGTACTGAGTGGGATGTCTGACAGAGAAAGACAAACGCAATGTGATTTCGCTTATATGTGGACTCTAAAGAACAAAATTAACAAATGAAAAAAAGAAACAAACTCATAGATATAGAAAACATTTTGATGGTTGCCAGATGGGAGGGGGCTTGGAGGTGTGGGTGAAAAAAGGAGAAGGGATTAAGAAATAAAACTTGATTGTTAAAAAATAAACATGGGGATGTAGGGTATAGCATAAGAAATACAGTCAATAATGTGGTAATAATTATGTATAGTGCCAGGTGTGTACTAGACTAGTCAGGGGCATCACTTCTTAAAATATATAAATGTCTAACCACTATGCTGTACACATGAAATTAATGTAAAATAATATTGAATGTCAACTGTAATTGAAAATTTAAAAAGGGGGGAACGTGAAGGGCAATAATTGGTCCAAATTTCCAGGTATAAAGCAAATATGTCATGGAGAGGTAACATATAGCATGGGAAATATATTCAATAATATTGTGATAACATAACATAGTGAAAGATGGTTGCTGGACTTATCATGGTGATCACTTCTTTGTGTATATAAATGTTGAATAATTATGGTGTACCCCTGAAACTAATATAATATTGTATGTTAGCTATATTTTTAATACAAATATTTTTTAAATGCTGGTGGAGAGCACAAGTAAAAAAAAAAAGACAAATAACTTTTGGCAAGGATGTGGAGAAAAGGGAACCCTCATGCACTGTTGGTAGGAATGCAAATAGGTGCAAACACTATGGAAAATAGTATGGAGGTTCCTCAAAAAATTAAAACTAGAACTACGATGTGATCCAGAAATTCCACTTCTGGATATTTAACCAAAGGTGAGCCTTGGTTACACTAACACTAACTCGAAAAGATATATACACCCTGTGTTCATTGCAGCATTATTTACAGTAGCCAAGACATGGAAGCAACCTAAGTGTCTATCAATGGATAAATGAATACACACACACACACAGACGTTGGAATATTATTCAGTCATAAAAAAGAATGAAATCTTGCCATTTGCAACAACATGAATGGACCTTGGGGGTATTATGCCAAGTGAAATAAATCAGACAGAAAAAGACCAATACTGTATGATCTCACTTACATGTGGACTCTAAAGAAAAATAAAAACCAAACTCATAAATACAGAGAACAGATTGGTGGTTGCCAGAAACGGAGGGAGGGGTGTGTGAAGGGTGTTAAAAGGTACAAACTCCCAGTTATAAAATAAATAAGCATGGTGGCTACAATTAATAATACTGTGTTGTATATTTAAAAGTTGCTGAGAGTAAATCTTTAAAGTTCTCATAACCAGGGGAAAAAATTTTGTGACTTTGTGTGATGGATATTAACTAAGATTATTGTGGTTATCATTTCACAATACATTAAATAGCAAATCACTACATTGTACATCTGAAATTAATATAATATTATATGTCAATTATACCTCAATTGAAAAAAAATTTAATGAACAAACAACCCAGTGGCAATAGATAAGTGACATGGAAAGGCAATTCATAGAAAAGAAGAAACCAGTGGCTAGTAAACATGAAAAAATGTTCAACCCCGCCGGTCACCAGGAAAATTCAAAATAAAACCAAAATTAGTTATCTTCCTATCAGTTTGGCAAGGACGTGGAACTACTAGAACTATTTGCTGTTGTTAGGACAAGTGGCATATCACTTTGGAGAAAAAATGTGGAAATAGCTATTAAACTTAAAGATGTTCTTCCCCAGGGCCCAGCAATTACACTCCTAGGCATATTCCCTGCAATCCACGTGCACAATACAACGTGCACAGAATATTCACTGCAGCAGTGGAGGTAGTTCACAAAATGTGTAAACAACCTAAATATACTTCAACTGCATGAATAAATAAATCATGGTACATTTATCCTATGAAATACCAAATAGCAGTTTAAAAAAAATAATCGAGGCTACGTGTACCAAGATTGATAAATCCCAAAAATAATGGTGAGCAAAAAATAAAAACAAGTATCTGAAAATCTCTACACTATGGTAGCATAAAGATCATATAAAAGAAAACTGTATATTATTGCTTATAAATATGTTTAATTGCAGGAAAAGTAAACACGCTTGGTGCAATAACTACAAAATTCAGGATAGTAGCTATCTGCAGGGAGGAAGAGAGAAGATGAGATGCAGAAAGTGGTACATAAGAAGCTACGGCTCTTTGTATGTGTTTTATTTATTTAATAATTTCCAAAATATGAGGAAAATACAGGAGCATGTTAAGATGGGACCAAACTGGCTGGAACATGGATATCTTTATATTATTCTCTCTCATTTTCTATAGAGTTGAAATTTTAATTTAAAAGATATAGCCTGGAAGCCAGTGACCTGACTTGTTGCTTCATCCTTACAAATAACAGAGTGACCAGCATCACTGCACACTCATCTTCACACGTATGGCCTATTGCCTTAAAACAAATTCCTAGACATAAAAGCAATGGCTGCATCAAACGGCACAAAAATTGCTAAAACTTTTATACGTCCTGCCAAGAATTATACCAATTGTCCTTCCATAGCATCTTATTGTTGTTATGGATTGAATGTTTGTGTCCCCCCAAAATTCATACATTGAAGCCCTAACATCCAGTGTGATGGTATTAGGAAGTGGGGCCTTTGGGAGATAATTAGGGTTAGATGTGGTCATGAGAGTGGGGACCCCTATGATGGAATTAGTCCCCTTATAAGAAGTGGAAGAGATACCAGAGTTTTCTCTCTCAGCCATATGAGGACACAGTGAGAAGGCAGTCATCTGCAAGTCAGAAAGCAGGCCAAGAACTAAATCTGCGAGCACCTTGGTCTTCCAGCCTTCAGATATGTGAGAAGTAAGTGTCTTTTGCTTAAGCCATACAGTCTATGGTATTTTGTTACAATAGCCTGAGTTGACTAAGAAATTCTTTTTTTTTTATCATTTGATACCTTAACTCGCAAAAGCTGGTATACAATTAGTTTTAATATTAATCTCTTTAATTATTGGGGAAGGTTTTCTAATGTCCATTTGTATTTCTTTTGTAAATTTCTCACCATGTCTTTAGCTCATGTTGAAGAGTCGTTTATCTTTTCCTATTGATTTGTAAAAGTTCTTTATAGATTAAGAATAATACTCTTTCTTCTCACATTAACATGTGAATTTTTTCTTGGTTCTTCACTTACCTTTAATTTTTATGTTGGGTTGGGTTTTTTTATGTGCAGGAGTTGGGGGAATTGTTTAATGTTCTATTGGGGCAGGGGTTTGGGAGCTAGGTAACATGAATGCAGAGTAAAATTACAAAACATAAAGTTTACAAAAGGATACATAGTGAAAAGTCAAATCTCCCTTCTGCCCAGGTAATCAACTGTCCTGGTTTGCCCTGAACTGAGGGACTTTTGGGGACATGGGATTTTCATTACTAAAACTGGGACAGTTCTCAGCAAACTGGGATAATCGGTCACCCTAACAGCCCCCTAGTTTCCTTCTCTGAGGCAATACTGTTACCAGTTTCTTTGTAGACTTCCAAAAATATTACAAAAGTTTTAGACACTGATCTTCAAATCTATTGGGGGGAACATGAATCTTAGTCCACAAACTTGCATTTTTAAAATATGTCACATCACTTTATTTTCTTTAAATCAAATTATATCCAACCTTCTTCATAGGCAGGGTGACACAAAAATCCAGGGGGGCTATGGAGTGCTCAGAAAACAAGGTCAGAGATCTCACATCTTTGGTCCACACCTTTTGCTGCTTCCTCCTTCCCAAGCCCACACGACTCCTTTAAAGTCCAGCAACCTCCAAGCCCTGTTGCATGACCTCTGAGTTCAGCAGCCTCTGGCTACCCAAGCCACTGCCTCACTCCATCATGAGTACAAAAAAGTGGAGGCCAGGCATGTGCAGCAGAAGTGCAGGGACGCTGCCAGAGGAAGGAAGCAGGGTGAGCCAGGACCCTCTACCCCTTCCATTTCTGGGGGCCTCCTTCTTCTCAGGCCTCATGCCTAATAGTCAGAGCACTTAACTGCCTCCTGGGACCCTGCTGGGCACATGCTTACACTTACACCACCACACACCCCAGAATGTCTGCCTGTTGCCCACTGGCATCGCTCCCCAGACACCTGCTGTGCTCAGCTCACTTGGTTCCACTGTCTGAAACACCTTCCTTCTCTCCCTCCGCCTCTCTGCTAGTCACCCTTCCACTCCCCTCCCCCACCCTCTAGAGCAATAATTGGTCATTTAGTGAACACCTTCCAAGTTCTACTGTGTTTCCCCAAAAATAAGACCTAGCCGGACCATCAGCTCTAATGTGTCTTTTGGAGCAAAAATTAATATAAGACCTGGTCTTATTTTAATATAATATAAAACTGGGTATAATATAATATAATACTGGCTCTTATATAATATAATGTAATGTAATATAATATAATATCAGGTATAATATAATATAATATAATATGGTATAGTATAATATAATACTGGGTCTTATATAACATAATACCTGGTATAATATAATATACAATACCAACTATAATATAATATAATACTGGTCTAATATAACATAATGTAATAATATAATACCCGGTATAATATAATATAATATAATATAATATAATATAATATAATATAATATAATATAATATAATATAATATAATACAATATAATATAATACCGGGTCTTATATTAATTTTTGTTCCAAAAGACACATTAGAGCTGAAGGTCGCGCTAGGTCTTATTTTCGAGGAAACACAGTAGGTACTCTGCGAGGTGCTTTGTACACATTCTTTCACTCATTCCTCCTGTATTAGTTTCCTGGGGCTGCTAAAACAAATGACCACAAACCAGGTGGCTTAAAATAACAGAAATGTGTTCTTTCATAGTTCTGTAGAAATGTGAAATCACAGTGTTAGCAGAGCTGTGCTCCCTCCAAGGGCTCTAAGAGAGAGAGCTTCCTTGCCTCTTCTAGCTTCTGGTGGCTCCAGACATTCTTTGGCTGTGGCTGCATCAGTCTAATCTCTGCCTCATCTTCACATGGTCTTCTCCTCTTCTCTCTGTGTGTCTCCCCTCTGTGTGTCGCATAAGAACTTTTGTCATTAAACTTAGGGCCAGGCCCTCCTAAGTAATCTAGGATGATCTCATCTTGAGATCCTTGGCTTAATTACATCTGCAAAGACCCTTTTTTAAATAAGGTCATATTCCCAAGTTCTGGGGGTTAGAATGTGGACATATCTTTTGGGGGGCACCATTTAATCCACTACACCTCCTAACAGCCATTCATCTTACAGAAGAGGATGCTGAGACTCAGACAGGCTTAGCAAGTTGCATAGGATCACACCATTATGAAAAGACAGCGAGCGTATGAACCCATTTCCATCTGATGCAAAGTCCATGTTTTTTCCACTGTAACTCTTCCAGGAGACTTTTATCCTTCCCTCCATCCCTCATCCCTCACTTTCTTGACTTGACTAGAAACCACTTCACTGCCTTTGAACCATGCCTGGATATCTCCAACAGAATTCATCTTGCCATGCATTTTCCTGCCTGTTTAAGTCTTATCTCCTGTAGTCTTTGCTCTCCTGGAACAAAGACCATGCCCTACTCAAGTGCTTGGCATGGAGTATGGCACGCAATAAGTACTCCAGAAATGCTTATTGAACTCCCTGCAGTGTTTAATGAACATATAGTATTAACATATCCCTCCAGGGCTCAAACTGCACAGAAAGAATTGCTCAACATCTGAGGAAGCGTGTGAGCTACTCTCCAATTCGTCAGCACAGAGGTTAACAAAAAGCACTCATCACTGTTGTCGGGAAATTGCACAGAGCAAGTCATGGGATTGCTCTGCTAGGGGACAGTGACATCAGACCAGGTTCGGGTACCCATTTGGCATAACTGGTATGACACTCTGACACTGCCTATTTCTAAATAAAACTCAAATATTTCTTAATATTCCAATGACTGGAATATTAAGACTACTTCCTCTAAAATGAGAGGACACAGATGAATACAGCTGGGAACCTGATCTTCTAAGAGCGCTGCAAAAGCCGATAAGGCAGTAGAGAGTATGGCTGCTGCCATGGGAAGAGACCAGGGCTGCAAGCACGGCTGCAGAGTGACCAATTCTCCAACCACTGACTCTGCTTAGCACACCTAGAACCATGCTGTCACCACAAAGACCATTTTCTTAGAGCAATACCAAGTCAGAGGCCAAGCCATTAAGTTTTCCATTTGACAGTTTAAGCCCAGTGATTTTAACAGATGTCTTATATATGAATTGCAACTGATAGATTAGTAAATTTGAAAATTGCCCAATTTTCTGAATGAATATGTCCACTGTGGTTGTTGGTCTTCCTGGGATTATATAAAGTTCTTTAGATAGAAAAGCACGTTGTTTGAAATGAAAGCTGTAGACACAAGGCAACAGCTGTGATCTACATGAGTGTCTGTACGACATTCATATATACAGTCTGGGGCCTATTGCATTGGCTTGATACTTCAACCGCCCAGAGCACGTCTCCTCTGCCATGATCTGTGGTAACCTCTCCCTCCTATGACCACACATTAGTCATTTGGCAAGGACTCACGAGCTAGCTTTAGCAATTTTTGTATTTTTTTTTATAAACATGATGTGCTAATGCCTAATCAGCTGATTATCTCCCTAATCAGACCACCAGTCCAATGAGAACAGAAATGGCATTTTGAAAGCAGCCTGCCTTCCCAGACTACGCCTCACCTCTAGACACAGGGACAGGACTCTTAACAAAATGAGCTTCCAAATCCTTGAGCCTCCAGTCACCTTGCCTCTCATCCTGGCTTCCTACCTTAAGTTGTGGTGTATGGGATATATGAGCACTCCTGAGACACAGAGCAACCCTGCAGCCTTATACCACGGATACAGGGCTTTGCATACAGAGACTGCTCCGCAGCAATTTCTTAAATAAAAATAAGGTGTGCTAAGAGCTTACAAACAGTCCTAGAGGGTCAGTAAAGACAGCACTCACCTTCAGCCAGGATGATGGCTACAGAAGACTTCAGGAAGGGGCAAAATTTGAACTGGTCAGGCTAGGATGGATAGGATAATTTTTTTTAATAATTATAACTATTTTTTTATTATTATAAAAGTAACATGTGGTCGTTGTACAAAAAAAGGTATGGATAAATAAAAATAAGAAAATGAAAATGACCTATAATCCAACTACCCATGAAACAACCACCAACAGTTGAGCATGTTATATTCCTTTTTTCAAAAATGTATATGTAATATAATTTTTAAATAAAATCATCCTATACAGAGGTTTTTGTAATCTGCTATTTTGCTTTTGAATATATCATAAATATCTTTCAATTCGTTAATACTTTTGTATTTTTTTTGCTTTTGTTCACTGTGTAATATTTTACTTTACGATATTCCACATTTTATGTAATCAGTTCCATATTGTAGGATGTTTGTTTATGTTGGTTCTACTTTCTTTTTATCAGCAATGTTGCAATGAACATTTTTGAAGTTGTGTCTATGCACAACCCTCAGGATTATTTCCATAGTATTCCTACATGTGGAATTTCCAGGTCAACAGTCATCCACATTTTAAGGCCAAATAGGATTTTTTGATAGGTGAAAATGAGAGCAAAGAGCATTTCAGATGCAAAAAAGGAAGTAAAACCATAGAACCAGGAAAGCTCTGGACACATTAAAATAAATAAACGACAAATAGGCTGGTAGTGAAAGCATGTAAAGGAAACTAGAGGGAGATAAGACAAGAAAGAGTGGTAAGAAAATTTGTCAAGGACCTTGAAGCAGGGTGAGGGATTTGTGTTTATCCAGCAGACTCTGAGAGAGACATTCTGGCTACAGTGGACCTACATTGTAGAGGAGCCAGATGGCCGAAGGGAAATCGATCAGATGGCTGATGGACTCTTCCAGAAGAGGCACAATGAGGGCTTGAAAGGAATGACGGAACTTGAAAAGAAAAGAGCAGATACAACCAATCATATAACAGCCTAAAGATGTCCTCATCTTAATCTCCAAATCCTGTGAATGTCAACATCCATGGCAAAAGAAACTTTGCGGATGTGATTAAGATAAAGATATGGAGATAGGGAATTATCCTGGATTATCTGGGTGCCCAATGTAGTCATAAGGGTCATTATAAGAGGAGGTAGGAGGGTCAGAGTCAGGAGATGTGATCACAGAAGCAAAGGTTGGAGTGGTAAGGGGCCAAAAACCAAGGAATGCGTGAGGGCAGCCTCTAGACCCAGAAAAGGCAAGGAACAGATTCTCCGCTAGGACCTAGAACCTACAGAAGAAACCTACAGAAGCTCTGCTGGTGCCTTGATTTTGACCCATTTCAGACTTCTGACTTCCAGAACTGTAAGATAACAAATCTGTGTTGTTTTATGCCACTAAATTTGTGGCAATTTGTTACAGCAACTATAGGAAACTGATACAGGCAGAGACCACATGCCAGATGGCCCTGCTCTCATGGAGGGTGTCCCAAGGCAACTTTGCTAAATTAGCCTGGAGAGGACAATGTGTGCTATGAGGCTTAAGGAAAAGGGATCCCTGAGAGCCAGGGTGTAAGGGTCTCTAGAACTGGGCTGGAAAGATGAACTGATGCAGAGACTAAGCACACATGGGAAGATGCGACTTTTAGAGGCACTGGGAGCGATACTGCCCAAAGGCAGGGGAATGGATGAGTTGACCTCTGCCTCCCTATAGAGTAAGTTTTCCAGCATGTAACTAATACAAATGCAAAAGAACCTCAGGGGAGGAAAGATTCCTAGGAGGGCTCTTCTTTGCTTTTTCTGTGTATCTTTGTAGTATCTCTTTTCCCATGAAAGCTCCACTGAAAAGAGAACTTGCTTAGTAGTTCACTCCAAGTAAACATGCCACGTTTCTCAAGCCAGGCTACCAGCTCCCTGTATATACTGCAGCCATCCTCCTCCACTTCCTCTCTTCTGGGGACACAAACGTCTGTGGGTGAAAGAGTATGCTCACTTCCTTCCTTCATGGCCATTATCATGGCGATAACATGCCTGTGGTACAATGTCAAAAAAATGGCATAACTTCAGACGCATCGTCTCACATTCTCAGTAATTATGACACCACATTATTATTGCCATAGAGTTAGAGAGGGTTCAAAACGCTATGTCTAGTGGAATTTCTGGTCCCAGTAGTACAGTATGATTCCTGAACCCAGAACAACTATCCAGGACCTGGGGTTATAATTTTATAGACAGAAAGTTATAATTCCAAATTTGTATGCATCTTATAAAATAGCTTCAAAATACATAAATCAATAAATTGACTTCAAAGTCTTTCTTAATGATCCATAGGTCAAGCAAATAAAATTGGCAAAATAGAGATTTTTGTTTTAATTGTTAAACCCAGTAATTGCACTCTTGGGGCATTTATGCCAGAGAAATGGAAACTTCAGTTCACACTAAATCCTGTACATGAATGTTCATAGCTGCTTTATCTGTAATAGTCAAAAACAGGAAACAACCCAGATGTCCCTCATTGAATTAAAAGTTAAGCAAACTGAGATCCATCCATACATGAAATACTACTCAGCAATAAAAGAGAACAAACTACTGATACACACAACATGTATCTCCAAGGAATTATGCTGAGTGGAAAAAACCAATCCCAAAAGGTAACATACTATTTAATTCCATTTCCGTAACACTTTTGAAATGACAAAAGTATAGAAATGAAGAACAGATTAGTGCATGCCAAGGGTTAGGGACAAGGGAGAGGAGAAGGGGGGAACACAATGAAAAGGGGAACACAAGAGAGGTGCCTGTGGTTATAAAAGGAGAACAAAAGGGATCTTTGTTGTGATGGTCATATCTTGATATGGTAGTGAATACACACATGATAAATTTGTACAAAACTAAATACACACACAAACAAATGTATATAAGTAAAACTGCTAAAGTCTGGATAAGATGGGTAACCTGTATTAACGTCCATTTCCTGGTGGTGATATTCTGAAACTTTAAAGGATACAATGGATCTCTCTGTTATTTCAATTGCGTACAAATCTATAATCTTCTAAAAATAAAAATTTTTAAATTATTTTTGAAAAACAATAAATAAGTGATCTAAGGGATCTCTGCAGTAGAACTCTGTACCCAGTAATTAGAGAATCTACAATATTCTCAAGTACACGTAAGGTAACCAACCAACTCAGCCCAGTTTGCCCAGGACTTTCTTGATTTTAGCTCTGAAAGTCTTTCATCCCAGGAAATCCTTCCATCCCAAACAAATTGGGTTGGTTAGTCACTCTAACATTTACAAAATTGATTATGCACAGATCTCAGCACTTTTCAAAGAATAGGTAACACACACCATATTCTCTGAACACAACAGTTAAATTGAAAAGTCGACTTTAAAGATTTTTTAAATTTTCATATTTGAAAATTTTAAAACATACTTCCAAATAGCTCACAGGTCAAAAAAAAATCAGAAGAGAAATTTTTAAATACTTAAAAACGAACAGAATGAAGATACTCCATAACAAACAATGTGCAACATGCATGAAGATGCAATGAAATGTGTTCTCTTGTGCTCTCAGGGCTTAAAGCTGGTGGGAGCACAAAAATGGCACCTTGTGTAAAGCAACTTGGCAACCCATGATGTTCCAGACTTCTTTAAAGTGTTCATACTCTTGATCCAGTAAATTCCATTTCTAGGAACTAACTTAAGGAAATTATCTACAATGAGGACAAAGATCTACATCCAAGATAGTTGCTACAGCATTGTTTCTAATTGTCCAAATGAAAGTGCAAGCATCCGAAATGTCCCAGTTTAGGAGATTAGTCGAGTAACTTTTGGCATACACATAGTATGGATTATCACGTAGCCAGGAAAAACAATGTTGAAGAACAGTTACAAATGACATGGGGAAATACTTACGGTATAATCTTAAGTGAAAGGAGATATGACTATGCATATACCATGCAATCTCAACTATGTAAAATATAAATAGAAGAAAATACAGGAAAGAATATGCTAACATAGTTGCACTGTTATCTATAGTTGACAGGAGGCTGTCACTTTCTTATTTAAACTTCTCTGTACTTTTCCACAATGTGCTTGAATAGGACTTAATGTCTTTAAAATGATGTTTACTTTTTTAATGTCACAAAACAGGGGAAAGGAAAGAATTAAACACAGAAAGTTATTGAGAATTCTGCATACAAAATAAAGTTGCAGATGAGAGAAGGAGGGAGAACAGGTGACCTGTGATTTCTAAGGAACAAGGATAGGCTCTTTCTTGACCCAATTAGATTCTTGTTTCCCTGGAAAGAATTTTGGAAAAAATGCTTTAAAAGCACAGTAAAAAACAGCTTGATTTACTTTTTAATACCTCTTTACAATGAACCAAACTTAGCAATACTTCTTTTTATAATAGTCCCAAACTGAAAACACCCAAATGTCCATCAACAGTAGAATGGATACATCCATTATGGTATGTTCACACTATGGATTGTTATAGAACAATGAGACCAATCCACAACCACACACTACAATATGGATGAATCTCACAAATGTAATGTTGAAAATTAAGACCCAACTTAATGGATATTACAATTTACTGGATATTCCATTTACATACAATACAAAAATTGGCAGAACTAATCTGTGCTGTTAGAAGTCAGGAAGATGGTTTCCTTTGAGGGAAATGATTGAGGTATTTAGCTACATTAAAATTTAAAACCAAAAAACAAGACACAAACTGGGAGAAGATATCTGTAAAACACATAACCAATACAGAAGTAGTATCCAAAATATCTACAAAGCATTAAGAACAAGATAAACAACCCAGCTGAAAAATGGACAAAATATAAAAATACCATGTTTCCCCGAAAATAAGACCTAGCCGTACAATCAGCTCTAATGCGTCTTTTGGAGCAAACATTAATATAAGACCCCGTATTATATCATATTATATATATTATATTATATTATATTATATTATATTATATTATATTACATTACATTACATTACATTACATTACATTATATTATATTATAAGACCCGGTCTTATTTTAATATAAGACTGGGTCTTATATTAATGTTTGCTCCAAAAGACGCATTAGAGCTGATGGTCCACTGATGGTCCAGCTAGGTCTTATTTTCGGGGAAACAGGGTGTTTCAGAGGAAAGAAAACCCAACTGTTGAATAAACATATGGACAGATGCTCAGTCTCATTAAGAATCAAGGATACGAGCAAAGCCCACAATAAAATATCATTTTACATTAACTATTTTGGCAAAAGTTTAAGTCTGTTATTACTAAGTAAGTGTTAGAATGTAGACCAATGTGAACTCATATACCGTAATTGGCACAATCACTTTAAATACCATTTGGAATTACCTTGTGAACTTAAACATTCATATGCCCTACAACTTGTCGATTCCACTCCTCTCTAGGAGGAATTCTGGTACACAGGCACCGGGAAATGTGTATAAGAATGGTCATAGCATTTTATTTGTAATAGCAAAAAAAAAAGAAAAAATCTATATACAACGTGACACCATTTTCACAAGGGGCAAAAACAAGCAAAAATACATAATAAGTAAAGTGCGTGGATACACACATAAGCGATGAAGCTACTCTTTAAAAATGAGGAAATAATAAGCACAAAATTCAGGAGAGTGGCTACCTCTTGTGGGGAGGCAAGTATATGGAACAGGGAAGGGGCACATAGGCAGATGCAACCATATTGATAACGTTCTACTTCTCGAATGAGGCAGTGTGTCCACAGATATTAATTTTAGTATGCTTCAAAATATGTATTTTACATTTATTATTTAATACCTAATATTTTAAAAGGGAAAAATTTCCCTCCAAGAGGACAGCCACCGCTTTCCTAAGGAACAGATACGGCCTTTGTTACAGAAGGTGAAAGATTTAAGTATCTGAGGTGAAAATTTCCAGCCAAATTTAACATGGGCTGCTAGATTGGGCTGGAAGCCAGGGCTGGCAAGATGTGAAGATTAATCAAGCCAGAGGTCAGAGGAACATTCTGTACCCTGGGAAGTAGAGAAGGGTAGTAGCCTGCCCAGCACCACACAGCTCACTGATGGAGATACAAGGTTCGTGGACCAACCAGCAACGTGTGAGAAGCCAAGAGGGCAGACGTGAGGGGTGAGATATCGCACCAAGGCCAGACAGCCCGGCGAAGCTTGGGGCTGCCGCCAGCTCTGGAATGCATCCCAAGAATGATCACCATTGGATTCCTGCCAGAGCAGAGGGACAGGAACAAACCAGAGCCTTGCAGGTCCAGCTAAGCCTTGGGCAGAAAACAACTAGAATTTCATGTTTGGGGATCAGCGTTCCTAGAAATGAAAGAGCCAGAAATTCAACCTGGAGGAAAATAAGGATAGGGGGCGGGGGAATATTACTTTAGGATAGTCATGAAGAAGACGGTACCAACTGCACCTGGTAAATTATTCCCTGGTCTCTGGGGCTCTCCCCTCATCCCATCCTTATCTCTACCAACCATGAGCCTAAGGCTAAAAGTACCATCTCCTCTGTCTAGGGGTGCAGTTTGAGGGCCCTGGACAAGAGGACTCCTCCCCACTTGCTGGCTAATGCCTCTAATGCCACCTGTTTCTTAGTTCAGGTCTTTCTTTCCTACCTTCTATGTTCTCATAGTACTAAAGCTGCTTGTAACTGTCCTGTGTCAATCACATGTTGTGACATTGTGATATAATTAGAAATATATATTTGGTGTTGTCCCCAGTTCCTGGCACAAAGCTCCTAAAACTATTGTAATTTCCTGAGTGATGGGGTAATAGAAGCATCTTTTATTACAATATTTGGTCTTAGTCCTTGGCTCCTGATACAAGAGCTTCTAAGACCCTTGGAATCTGCAAAGTAATGAGTGTCTTTTTGTATGCTAATGAGCTGACTGGTGCTGGAGAGCCCCTGCACAGCTTCAGGATGGGGGCCGATTAAGTAAAGACCAAGGCAAGATTAGAGGACTGGAGCTTTCAGCCTCACCTACAACCAACCCCCACCTCCAGGGAATGTAGAGGGGCTAGGGGTTGAGTTAATCACCAATCACCAGTGATTAATCTATCATGCCTATGTCATGGAACCTCCATAAAAACCCTAAACAACGGAGTTCAGAGAACTTGCATGTTGGTGAGCACGTCAAGTTGTGGGACAGTGGGGTGCCCAGAGACGACATGGAAACTCCACCCTAGTTGCCCTATGCATCTCTTTTATTTGGCTGTTCCTGAGTTGTAATCTTTATAATAAAGTGGAAATAATAAATAAATAAATAAATAAATAAATACGTGTCCTCCTGAATTCTGTGAGCCATTCTAGCAAATTATCCAACCGGAGGAGGAGGTCATAGGAACCTCCAATTTATAGCGCCCCTCAGTCGGAAGTGCAGGAGGCCTGGGATTTGGCAATTGGCATCTAAAGTAGGAGAAGTCTCATGGGGCTGAGCCCTTGTGGGATCTGATGCTAACTTGTAGGTAGAAACAGATCATATTATATGTTCTGCCTCATTTTATGATTACTGTGTATGTCCACAGGTTGCATTCCCTTCTCGGGGCGCTCAGCATTTTAAAGTCATGGCTATATCTAACTTCTTTATATTTGCTATGTTACACTAAAAATCTTTAACTTCCAGGACTGAAGTCGTTTTTTAAGTAAGATTTCATTGAGCCAAAAATGCTACCCAAAGCCCCGTCTTGGGGCATGGAGTCTAAACTATCAGCAGCATGGCTAGGTAAAAAAGACAGAATGTCCATCATCCCAGAGTTTTGCAAGGGTTTTTAATCCATAAGGTAGGGGGAAGAGGGAGTCTGAAAGTATTTGCATGAGCCATAGACAAAGGAGTGGGAGAAAGTGAAGCGGAGCCAGCTCTGAGATAGCAGGGTCCACATAAAGAAATGTCCATTCCTGCGGAGTGGCTGTGGGTAGCAGTCCAGAAAACCCACAATCCGGAAATCCCACAGTCCCGACGCTCCTGGAGTTAGATGGTGCCTGGCTAAAATAATCTGCAGGAATAGCCACCTGGAAATTAATCCGAAATCCCAATAGGCAGAACAGGAATGGGAGAAGTTTTCTGTCAGCTGGCCTGCAGCCATTAACATACTAATAGTTCTGTTTCTTCTCTCACTCTCCAGCTGCTGTAATTTAATTTAGAACATCTCAGAATATTTTTCTTATTACCTATCAGCTTCCTTAGAACCTTAGGCATAAATATCTCAATAAACGTTGATAGAATTTAAACTTTTTAAATCTGGAGGGGAAAGGAAGACGTTTAGAAATACTATATAAAATGGTGTGCTACTGTGTAACCCTTCCCAATTTTGCGTTCAGTGATATCACATTGGTACCAAGAAAATGTCACCATTGTTACCAGAACCCCAATTTTTTTTTTCCTTGAGTCCGCCTGCCCGTGTGCACCAGCCCGAAGAAATGCACAAGCAGGAGTTTGCTGTATAGAAAGAAAAAGCAATTGAATATTGAATTAGCCAATAAGGAGATGGGGAGTTTATGCTTTAAAAACCCAACTCTCCCATGGCACATAGGTTACAGATTATATAGGGCAAAATCACAAGACACCATGGGTTAGGGGATTTGGGGTTGTGCTGGAAGCTGATTGGTCAGAGGTGAGGTAAGGGTAATAAGTCATTTCTTCAAGTTTTGAGGACCGTTCTGAGGTCTGTTCTGGGGTCCCTCTAGCTGATCTCCTGGGAAAGCAGCCAGGGAGTTTTTTTCTACCTTAGGGCTCAGAAGCTGAAACATAACTTAAGTTAAGATGTTATCTTTAGCCTGCCGACTGGACCTTGTGATCATTAGTCAGATAAGGGTTACTGTCTTCAGCTGCCTCAGGTGTCACTGATTACCCAGGGGAATTTAATTAAAGTCATAAGGAGCCTTGGTTTCACCATATGTAGCCATGGTGGGAGTATTTGTACCATGGACATCAACTACGGATCAGGGATTTTTTTCCAGAGTCAGTTGTTAAACATTTACTAGTTTGTCGCTGCTCCCAGGCATGTGGCACCTGTCTAGGGCATGGGATTGATACAGAAAAGTTTTAAGAGCAAGAGGAAAAAAAAGAGTGCAGATCAGGGAGGCTATGAACATTGACTTTTGCCACTTAAGGTTTTCTGTATTCCTAGCTTGTTGGTGGCATGTAGTGCTTAATAAGTGTTTGCCAGTTGTATGAACAAATGAATGCTGTGAAAAAGCACCAAGAAGAGTTTCCACTGGAAAACACACGATGACCCACTTCACCTCCCACAGGGGCTGGGAATGAATGAGTCGGGTGTGCACTTCTAGGGGCCCCTGGCAGAGGAAGCCCATGACTGGCTTCCTCTGCCAGTCCTCTGGCTCCCCTCCACCTTTCCTGTATGATTCTGGTTCCCGTATCTGGGAGTCAGTATTTACTTAACTCCTCCTCAGGAATTCAGCAAGCACTATTCAGCCAGTAAAACCCAAGGCTGCCCAAACTCCCGGCCAAGTAAACCAAGAGCCAGGCCTGAAAGTGGACAGCAGGCGCCCCAGCAGACCCTAGGACTGCAGCGGCAAGGTGTAGGCAAGCGATGGTTGTGGCTTAGGCCAGGAGAGCATGAGCAGAAGGCCGATTCTGGTTATAGTTTGAAACTAGATCTGACAAAACTTGCTGATGAATTCTTTATGGGGTGTGAGAGAAAGAGAAGGGTCTTGGATGACCTGAGGTTGTGGCCCTTCATGCCGTCTGTGAAAGCAGGAAGTGTGTTCTTCTTCACTGTACTCCCAGTATAGATAGTGGGTACAGTGCCTGGCCAATGATAAGGGAAAGAGGAAGGGAGCCAGGAACAGAGGGAGGCATGGGAGGATGGATAAGTGGAGGAGAGAGTACACGTGCCATTGCTATCTCTAAAGTCCTGACTCCCCCATCCAGTCTTCCTGGACTGTCCCAGAGAGGGCTGAAGTCTTGCTGGGCCCTCCTCAAGGGTATTCTCATAGCCACCTGCCCTCCCATCTTCCCAGCCCCAACTCCCATTCTTGAGCAAAAGCAACGCATTAGCAACTAGCCTGTTGAGAACTGGTTTACCACTTATCCTTCACCGTCGGGTTCATCTTCACATGGGTGGGCTATGGATTTGACTGCTATAACAGGTAATCCAAATAACCATGATGTAATGAGATAGAGAGCATTTCTCCCGCAGGTACTACCCTGTACATTAGTCCAGGCTGCTACAGCAGCTCCACATGGCAGAGACCTGGCACCACCTATTTTTGCTCTGCCGTTCCAGACGGCTGGCCCTATTGCATGGTCTCAGACAGCTTATCATCCTATCCGTGCTCTGGACAGCCAGGAGGGGGAGCGGTGTGGGGAGACCTTTAAGGACAAGCCCAGAAGTTAGATCCCTTCTGCTCATATGCCATTGGCCAGAACTTGGCCATGCGGCCACGCTGGCTGTAAAGGAGGCTGGGACATAGAGACTTTATTCTGGGAAGTCATGTCCCCAGCTAAAACCCAATGACTGTGGAAGAAGGGAAGGAGAATGTGGGGGACAGGTAGCAGTTCTACCACATGGGTATCCAAACCAGTTCCATCTGACCTAAATGTCCAGGTCCTGCTCCCTATGTGAGCCTCTCAGGATAGGGCCCAGCTCAATCCCTTTCATTTTATGCACAGAATTTTTCAACCTATGAAGCATGTTCATCCATAAAGTTGCATTTTATCTTCACAACACACCATGAGGCGTAGGGTGTTTTATCAGACTTTCCCATGAGAGAAATAAGACTTAACTGGTGGGAGGATTTGCCCAGGGTCATAGGCTGATGAACATCTGGGATTTGAACTCAGACCTTCTCTCCAGATTCCCTGCCCTCACTCCTCACTAACTGAGATAATTATTGTGATGTGAGGGAGAGATGACCCCTACCACTAATGCCACCACCACTAGAATTTTCTGGGAAAGACAGCTACTACAGATAGGTGCAACTTGATAGAACACAGACAATACCCAACATTCTTATTGAAGAGAAAAAAATCCATCCACTCCTGCAAGTCTGTGTCGACACTGAGGCAGAAGAGGCAGAATCGAGCAGCAGGACAAATCTGAGACCAGCCAACGTCCCAGTGCAGACGGTCTGCTTGTCCACAAGAGCATCTGGGAATATTTGGTGGTGTCTGTGTCACACGGTTGTTAAACATTTCTCATATCACCCCTCATGAGATCTATTCTTGGTCAGTCCCAAGCTGTCCTGTCATCTTGGAGAAGCTCTCAGAGCTTCAAGTTCCACTTCTACAAAACAGACGAGCCCATCATACCCCTCCAAGCCACGCTCAGCTGGCAAGAAGACAGCTCTAAAGACGTACAACCAAGAGGGGAGCTCGCCGAGTTTCTCCCCAGGCGATTCCCGCGTCTTTCATCCCCGCATGCTCCCTCCCATACGCACAGTCTGTCCTTGCCAAAGTCCACTCTTAAAGCCAGCTGCCCACCCTCCCAGCCTGCAGAGCCAGCCCACTACAATGTGGGCAGGCTTGGAAGAACTGGCAGAAATCACAGGGCCTCCGCATATCAGAACAGAATGGATTTTAGCGACCATTCAATCCCGTGGCCTCTGTGGCCCGCATGGCAGAGACCCGATGAGCACACAGTGTGCGGGGCACTGCCTAAGGTTCTCTGCATGTTGCTTTACCTAATTCAGAAGAGACTGCCTGGCTTTGATCCCAGTTCTGCCACCTAGAACTGTACGGTCTTGGACAAACCAGGCAATCTCTCTATAGCTCTGTGTCCTCATCAGTAAAATACAGATGACCATGAGAGCGCTACCTGGCAGGGTCATTGTGATGATAAAACGAGCTGATATACTCACAGTTGATTCTTGCTATTCATGGTGGTGATGGTACCGTCGCTGCGAATACTGACTTAGCGAATATTGCTCGCAGGAGAAATACAGGACGAGGGTGGGGTGCCTGTGAAGGGTCACATTTTCATCAACCAACAAATACATAACCTTGTTTTATGTGTGTTTCTGTTTAAAGACACTTTGGTTAAGATACATTGTTGATTCGCTAACACGGAACTCATGGCCAACAGCACTAGAACGCATGCCTGAGTGAAGCTTACCTGACACCCCCATCTTCTCCAGAAGGCACATCACGGCCGTCTTGCCTTTAGGAACACTGGACAGCACTTCAGCACTATGCTTGGGGGCCGTTTGAACACCGACATCACCAACAAAAAGCATAAACCTGAGAAAAATGTGGCACCAAATAGACCATGAGCACTGAAAACAGGAGGCAGAGCATCGCCTCGTTAGACCTCAGCTGGGAATGTGGGTGTCAGGCAGTGTATTTTTCAGGCCTCTCTGCACCTGCTCTTGAATGACCACGAGGACTGATGTTGGGGTTACAAATAAATCTGAGCAAGTAGGCAAATTCGCAAAGATGAATCCACAAATAGTGAGGATCAACTGTCTATAGAAGGCCCTTAGAACAGTGCCCGGTGTGTAGGAAGCATTGGATAAAATAGTGTACGTTGTAAGCTTTACAGCACCTGCTGAAATAGATGTTGCCATTCCCATTTTATAAATGAAGAAAGTGGGTGCCTGAGAGGCTGAAGGACTGGAACCAGGTCACTGAGTCGGTCAGTGGTGTATCAGGACCTGAAGCCAGCTGCAGGCTGGCTTAACTATTTTCTGTGTTGCCTGGAACTTGGGCCCCCTGCTCTCTCCATGCTGCCTCTGCACACGTACATGGGCGCTGGTGGAATGTGATACACATGCAAGGCAGGGCCCACGCACACAAACAGAATCCCCTGTGTTTAGACAAGAGCTTCCTTTCCCAAAACTCCTCAGCTCGGAGTCGCCTTAGCAACGAAGAGGTTTCCTGGCTTCCTGCCCAGGCCACGGCCTTCCCCACTTCTAATAGCAGCCATCCCATCCCTGTTCTCCCCCTCCTGCCTCAGTACCTCCTACTCCACACGGGCCACCAAAGCAGCCTGGCAAAAAGGCTTGGGGCTGAGTAGCTGATTATGGATTCTCTCGGCAGGCCTTACCCGGCTGAGAACAGAGGTCTCAGGAGAAAGGAAAGCAAAATGGAATGGTGAGGAGGTAGACAGGCCCAGCCCAGCAAGCCCCCACAGCGCTCCCTACAGACGAGGGAGCAGAGGGGAGCCTGGGCAGACAGAAGTGCAGGCGCAAGGGCGTAATGCCCTATCATAACAGGCACTGAGGGAGGCCCTGGTGCCACATCCCACTAGGTCTTCAGTAAAGCCAGTATCCACCTGGATTAGACAGGTAAACTTGCCACCCTCCCAGGCCCGGGATACTGAGTGGATTTTATGTCCTCTCTGACATCTTGGAAGACACGCCATTGTGTAGAATTTGTATTTCGGTTTGCATGTTCCCAGGGGTTGGCAAACCATGGCCTGCAGGCCAAATCTAGCCAACAGCCTGTTTGTGTGTAGCTCACTAGCTAAGAATGGTTTTTACATTTTTAAAGGGCTGAAGAAAGAGAGAGGGAGGAGGAGGACAGGAGACCATACGCCACCCACAAAGCCTAAAATGTTTACTTTTTGTAGGAAAAGTTTGCCAGCCTCTGACCAAGATTGACCTAGATGTGGAGGCCCTGCACCCACCGATTGCTGGCCTGTGACATTGGGTGTGTCATTTAACCTCTATAAGGCTGTTTCCCCATCTGTGAAGTGGGGGCACTAACAGTACCTCCCGTGTTTCCCCGAAAATAAGACCTAGCTAGACCATCAGCTCTAATGTGTCTTTTGGAGCAAAAATTAATATAAGACCCATATTATATTATATTATATTATATTATATTATATTATATTATATTATATTATAGCCGGTCTTATGTAATATATTAATAAGACTGGGTCTTATATTAATGTTTGCTCCAAATGACTCATTAGAGCTGATGGTCCAGCTAGGTCTTATTTTTGGGGAAACACGGTGTGTCCCAGGGCCGTGAGACTTAAATCAGGCTTAATCCATGCCACGCCCTCAGTACAGAGCCCACTGGGCGCCTACATGTGACAGTGTGTTAGCTGATGGTGGCTGTGGTGTTGGCAGTGGAGGCCTGGAGTATGTGGTGGGAGGACAAAGAAAAGGTCCCATCCTGACCGACCGACTGCCCCCATGTTACAGAGAAGTGGAAAAACTGAATCATGCGAGGCAAGGGGGTGACTCATCTGAGGTCGCCTGACTATAAATAGGACGTCGCCAAGACAGCTTTCCACAGACTCAGGTAGGTCCTTGTTGCCTCCCTTCCATGGCCCCTTTTCAGTCTCCACATCTTTACTCTCCGACCCTGCGCACCACCCTTCACACATCTGGCTTAGGTCCCTCGCTCACGAACTTTGCTCTTTTCAAGAACCTGGTTGACCTCCTCTGTTGTGTTAGTTGCCAACAGCTAGTGTTATTTCATAAGCTAGGGGTATTTTCATTTAACAGGTAACTCCTAGACCTCCAGACACCCACAGGTATTTATCTCTAATTGTGTAATGTCTGGCACAGTGACAGGCATTAGGAGCTGCTGAAAATCACAGATGTACTTCACAGCAAAGCATCCCTTCATTTGGCCAGGTGACTGCCACCATTAGGACCAAAGCCTCCCAGTACAACTACCCAAATTCAGTCTCACCCATTTTGCTCACAGTCTGGAGCAGACAGACAAATATAAGCATGTGACTTGGCCTTGGAGTTCAGCTCAGCGTTGGGCCAGCTGACCCTCCAAGTCCTCTCAGGACCCCAGTTCTAGTCTCACCAGCCTCCTGGTGCTTGAAGGAGACAGGGTCTCTCAGGGGTCCCGTGAGAGGGCCCAGGCCACTTCCATCTTTTGAGATTACCAGTGCATATGTTATAAAATCAAGAAGTGTCCCAACAGGGTTACAGAACTCGTGATCTATTTTAAATATCTACATTGCAAAATTAACCCTTTCAACCCCAAAGTATAATGTAATCTAATGGTGGTAATCTACAAAATAATTCCTATTCATTTCTCCTGAACTCTTAAGCAAAGTGGCCCAGCAATGAAACAGATGGGAGTTTAAAGTTGAACAGTATGCACCTTCTTTCAGTTCTGTCATCGTGTCTCTTTGTCTGATTACGGCATCACTTTACTGGGAAATGAAGTCCATGAAAATGAGACCCAAGCTAACTAGTGATGCTGCCCTTGCCAGGCTCTCAAGGGAATGTCTACACAGCTCTCCTACCTCTGAGCCATGCTGAGTGCATGCTCTCACCCAAATCCTGCACCTAGACTCTCTTCATCAAGCCTGCCTCAAGGGCCACCAGCTTCTCCTCCTAGCCAGGTGCAAACTTTTTTCTGTTCCAGATCTGTCATCACCTTACCCTGTCCTGTCTCCCCTCTTCCTGTTTCTTGGAGATCACCAGCTTCTTCTCCTCCTAGTGCTCAAGAAATAGTTCATTCCAGTATTGGAAAGGGAGAGTAACTTTACAGTGGACAAACACTACCTCAGCCAGGTGATCAAGGTCAACATCAACATCATGGGTCATGTTGAAAGTAGGTACTCTTGATATGTAATGAAAATGGCACTTTACCTCTATGATCTTCCTCCCCAAAACTCATAACCCCAGGCTAATCATGAGAAAAGCATCAGACAAATCCCAATTAAAGAACATTCTACAAAACTCCTAACCAATACTCCTCAAAATTGTCAAGGTCATCAAAAACAAGGAAAGTCTAAGAAACTGTCACAGCCAGAGGAGCCTAAGACATGAGAATCCAATGTAACATGGTATCCTGGATGGGATTCTGGAATGGAAAAGGGACATTAGGTAAAAAAAAAAAGGAAGTCTAAATAAACTATGGATTTTACTTAATAATATTGTGTCATATATACCATACTAATGTAATAGGTCAATAATAAGGGAACTGGGCATTCAGGAATTCAATGTACTATCTCTGCACAATAATTCTGTAAATCTAAAATTGTTCTAAAATTAAAAGTTAATTATTTTTTAAAATGTCTCATGAATGAATGGCTGTTTCATCTTTACCCACTTTCAAAGCAGAAAGTACCAGGCATACATAGAGGGTAGTGTGACAGATAAGGTTAGGCACACAGGCTCCAGCCTCAGATATGTGAGGTCAGAGACTTGGCTCTGCCGCTTACTGCTGATGTGTCCTTGGAGGCATTCCTGGATCCCTCTAAGCTCCCATTTCCTTCATATTAATTGGAAGGAGATGATGACAATACCATCTATTTCGTGGAACTGTTGACAAGACTAGTGTATAAAGCTCTTAAGAAGTGCCTACGTCAGAAAATATTTGCTGTGATGTTGACATTTTGTGTGGTTAAGAGAGAACATCTGGAAAAACGGCTGCCCATCATGGGGAGGGATACACGGTCAGAGACCCTCCAACGTCCCTCAGATCGCACCACAAAGACACAGCCACCTCCTCCTGAAGAGGAGGGAGCCCAGAAGAAGAAGAATAAGGGGATATCAGGAGATCTCACCCAGGAACCTCTTGGAATGCTGGGGGAAATACAGGGTATCGCTATGACTACTACAAAGGCATCCTGGTCTCTGCTTTCATGACGGAGGTACTGGTGAGCACAATGGCCGGAAGAGCTATTCACAGCCCAGCAAAACACATAGTGTCTGCCGCCTTCCCTCATGGCCCAGGACAACTTGTCACCAAATCCTGCTGAAGTATCCACACCTCCACTAGGAAGGCTGGATGCATCACCCTCCAAACAAACTGCTGGGTAATCTGGGCCTCCAGCGCCCCCACCAGCCAGGCCGCAGCAAGGCCTTCTCCAAGGGGCCAGGCCAGCAACCACCTTGACATCCTGGTTTCCTGTGCCCACCCTTCAGCAGGTGTGGAGCACCATCTGTGAGCAATCCCCGTGGGGCGCGTGCTTTCCTGACGGTTGGAGCAGAGCCCTGTGCTGGGCCTGGACTGGAAGTCATAAAACTTGGGTGTGAATTCTACCATAGGCTCTCACTAACTGGATGGCCTTGAGCAAGTCAACTTCTCATTGTTTCCACTTCCTCCTCTGTCAGTGGGAGAAATGGTACCTACCCGTATGAAATAGCTCACAGCCTGGGGAAAATCCAAGGAAATCATGTGGATGAAGGTACATGGTGGGCCCTAAACACCACGGCTTTATTATTCAGCCAGCACCTTCCAAGAAGGACTTGCAAGGTGGCCTTGCAGCCCTAAATCTCTGCGTGTGAGGCAGCAAGTGCACTTGGAAGGTGTTTTGTGCTCTTCAAGGTACTTGCACCTAGAACCCAGGGATGCCTCCAGTGGGGGATTGACACTGACTAATAAAGAAACTGAGGCCCAAAGTCACCCAACAGGTTAGTGACAAAGCTGACTCTGGGACCAGACTCCTCCTCTAGCATCCCATTATTATCTCAGAGGGTCAGAGCCTCACTGTTGGTTTCAGCTGAGTTGGGACTCGTGATTCCTGAGTCTGCTCCTGGCCTGTGGCCTGAGCCTTCATCTCTGTGACTCCAGTTTCCTCATCTATAATATGGAGAGAATAAGCATCCAATGAGTTTCAGACTAAAGCTCTACGTGTTTTTGGAGCACCGGCTTTGTATGAGACACTTGAGCAATCTCTGATTAAAAAAAAAAAAAAAAAAAAACTAAACAAAACAAGAAAATACCACAGTCCCTGCCTTCAAAGGAGCATATAATAACAATAACTAAAATTTGAAGAGCACGTTACAGTGTATCTTCCCTTTTCTCAGTTTTCTTCAGAATGATAGATCGGTGTTATTGGCACTGTTTTACAAACACAGCCTTGAGGAAAAAGGTGTTGGCCTAAGTGGGGAACTGTTGTCTTCTGACCAAGTCCATTACACTTTCTACCTGAGGCACTGTCTCTAAAAAACTAGAATATAAGACAAAATTTTATGGTGATTATTGCTTGATTTAAGACTTTCTCAGCTCCAAATGACAGGAAAGGAAGGAAAGAAGGAGGGAAGGGAGGGGAGGGGAGGGGAGGGGGGGGAGAGAGAGAGAGAGAGAGAGAGAGAGAGAGAGAGAGAAAAGAAAAGAAAAGAAAAGAAAAGAAAAGAAAAGAAAGGAAACCCAGAACACAAATATGAGCTCATGTAAATAAAAAGTCCAGCAACACATGTTGGCCTGACTTCCGGTACAGCCTACTTGGGGTTTATGCTACCACAAAGACCTGGCTTCTCTCTATTTCTCAGTTCAGCTTCCATCACCTCTCTGAGCTGGTGTCTTCTTCTCAGCCACATGTGATGACAAAATGGAGACCATGGTTCCAGCGTCTATGCTTCCAGGTTCAAACATGTCAGGGAGGAGCCCCTTTCTCTCTTCCAGAAACCTCAGCTGAAGTTTTTTGGCTCTAGTTAGAGCCCAAGGCCTCCCGAACTCATCACTGTGGCTTTGAAAACACACTGTGGCTTTGGCTATTGGGGCTGACTCATAAAGCTGGATCAATCCCACCCAACCCCAAGGACAGAGGGTAGGGAGGAAGGGGTTCTTAAAGGAAATTTGAGGTATTATTTTATCTAAAGAGTGAATGGATGTTAGGTGGCCTGACTATGCACATGTGTAAAAATGAATTAAACGCTGTAATCTGCCTCATCTGGATCTAGTGTCCTTGTCTCTGATTCTCTGAACCTCCCCTCATTGGATAACAATTTCACCCAGTTAGTATTGAAACCACAACCTCCAAGGGTACCTAAGTGTTTTCAAGATAGGAGAGGTTAAGTAAAAACTTGACAGTCCTGAATTTGAATTGGGAATATCAGACTTAAGGAAAAGGCTTCATCCGCTGTGTCCCTGCCCTGCCCCCAGAGCACCAGGGATGCCTAAGCGGTCTCTACAGGACTTTCTGCAATAGTACTCACCCCACCAGGAGAGGGCCCGGCCAGCTGGCAGGGTCACAAGGGGGACTCTGCTGCCACTGCTTATTATAAGCACAGACATTTTGTCAAAGCATCTCTGACCAGGTCCAGGAGGACGAGACTCACTCCTTCCCTCTTTCTGCGTGTAGTCATTCACTCACTGAGTGCCTCCAGAGTGCCAAGCATTGAGGAAACAGCAGTGAATAAGCCCAGAAAGTACCTGACTTTAAGCACTTGCAGTCTGATCGGGAAGACAGATACTGAACAATATAACTACATCACGATGCTCACATCATTCATCTCACTTCATCTTACTATGTAGGCATTTAATCATCTCACATCATCACAAGAAGAGTGAGTACCGTCAATATATTTTGAGAGAGACCACATTCACATAACTTTTATTACAGTATACTATTATAATTGTTTTATTTTATTACTATTGTTAACATTTTACTGTGCCTAATTTATAAATTAAATTTTATCACAGGTAGGAAAAATCATAGGATATATAGGGTTCAATACTACCCACAGTTTCAGGCATCCATTGGGGGGTCTTAGAACATAACCCCCATGGGTAAGGGGGATTACTGTATTCATTTCATGGGGCTGCCATAACAAAGTGTCACAATTAATTGTCTTAGTTCTGGAAGCCAGAAGTCTGAGAACAAGGTGTTGGCAGGGTTGGTTCCTTCTGAGGGCTCCAGACAGAATGGTCCCATGTCTCCCTCCCAACCTCCAGTGGTTCATGGGCAATCATTGGCATTCCTTGGTTTGTAGATTGCATTCTCCCCGTGTCTTTACAGTGTCTTCCCTTTGCACATGTCTCTTTCTCTTCACATGGCACTCGTGTGTATATATATATATGTGTGTGTGTTAAAATATACATAACAAAAAATGTATCATTTCAATCACTTTTAAGTATAGAGTTCAATGGCATTAAGCACATTTACAATGTTGTGCAACTATCACCACAATCCATCTCCAGAACTTATATCATGCCAAACTGACACTCTGTACCCATTAAACAATAATTCCCAATTTCCCTCTCACACTAACCGCTAGTAACCACTGTTCTGCTTTCTGTCTCTATGAATTAGACTGTTCCACGTACCTCATAAGTGGAATCATATCATATTTGTCCTTTTGTGTCTGGCTTATTGCACTTAGCAAATATCTTCAAAATGTTTCCATGTTCACATGGCATTCTTTTTATAAGGACACTGTCACATTGGATTAGGGGCCCACTCTGCTCCAGTATGACCTTATTTTAACTTGACTAATTACATCTGCAATGACCCAATTTGCAATTGCAGTCATATTCTGAGGTACTGGGGGATTAGGACCTCAACATATGCATTTTGGGGGGACACAATTCAACTTGTAACAGATATGCACTAAGACAGAGATGGGAGATACAGGAAAGGCAGCTCTGGTGGGTAAAGTAGGAGGGGTGGTTGAGCGAGTTCTTGTTTTGTTGACCCCCTAACCCTGCTGTACTCCTGGCAGAGAACACTTCCCTGGCACATTTCCCCTGCCTGGCTGACTCACTGGATGGGAAGGGAAGGGCAGGAATGGCGGCTCCTGAGCCGGGGACGCCCTCACCTCTGAGCAGGCAGAGCACGACCTCCTGGGAGCCCCTGCACAGCAGCCCTCCCACTCTGTGTGTCCTGCCTGGCTAGCAGGTGGCCACTCAACCCTCAGAGGGAGGCCACATGGGCTCTGCTCCCTCTTGACAATGCCCTTATCCAGGGGCCCATCTGTCCTGGCTGAGAGGCTTCCGCTGCAAGTCATTCATCCATCTACACACATGAGCACTCGCTTCCCTTTCAACAAATAAGTATTAACACCTGCTGTGGGCCCACGCTAGGCCCTGGAGATACAACAGGAAACAAAAGGAACAGTCATTGCCTCCATAAAGTTTACATTCAAGTGGAAGGAGACAAAGACTGAAAACTCGATGTGTACCAAATCAGGTGATGACAAGGTCAGCGGAGAGAGCAAAGCAGGGAAAAGGGCTAGGGTCCCCATGGGTGGGCTGGGCTGTGTCATTTGTAAAGTTGAGAAGCCATCATATCAGGGTACATTGGAGCCGAGATCCCAAAGAAGGAAGGATTCTGGGGGAGAGGGATTCAGGCTGAGAACAACAGGTGCCCAGGCCAGAAGGGGAGTGTGCCTGTTGATTTCAAGAAACATCCAAGAGCCTAAGGTATGTGTGTTGGTGGAGGAAGCGAGGGGATGCAGAAGAACCATGTGGTATGGACATTGTATGTAGGCCCTAAGGAATTTGGGTTTTACCCTGAAGAACTAGGGATAAAAAAAGAATGAGAACAAAATGTCCCATGTCCTCAAGGAACTTCCAATCTAAGCTTAGCAGTGGAGCAGTCCTCAGAAGGAGCTATACTGACAGTGGAACCCATGCTAAATATGCTTAGAACCCAGCTGACCTCAAGAGAAATGAATGTACTTTTCCAGGCCTGGGAAAACACTGCATGTCTCAATTTAGATGCCTGGGTTTCTGTGTCAATGTTGGCTGAAGATTCTGTGTCCCAAAAGAGATTGTTTGTTTGTTCATCTTAAATTTAAATTGAGAGGGAAAATGTAGTAATCTTTGGGTTAACCACTTTGGCCTCGGAAAGCAGGCTAATCCAGCCACAACCAACCCTATGTCATGGAAGGCAGGACACCTTGTGTGTGTGTGCGTGTGTGTGTGCGTGTGTGCGTGTGTGTGTGCGTGTGTGTGTGTGTGTGTGTGTGTGTGTGCATGTGTGCCTGCAGCAGGGGTGCATAAACATACCCTCCCAGCTGGCCTTATAGGCCAAGAAGCAAATAATGTCTCCCTCCCACCGTCTTCCCTTGTCCCTTCCAGCTTTTGGTATCTTGGAACTGCTCCTCTCTGCTGGAGGGAGGGACGGGGGTGGGTACAGCAGGTGGGAACAGCAAGTACCCACTTGTAAAAAGGGAAAGAAAACACCTACCTTTCAGGATCATGGTGGGACCTCTGGGGAGACATTTTGGAGAGTGTCTTATACACACATGCAGAAACGTGTGTATAAGCAAACAGAGTGACTGGGGAAGGGGGAGGGAAATGTGGACAGAGCCCATGTAAACGTTGCAGCTCTAAGGATTTGAGGAAACAACTAGCAGATCTAGACAAGTTCATGCGGAGAGGGGTGTAGTGTGATGGACGGAGCCAGAGCTAAAAATAAGGTGGCATTTCTGTGCCTAGCAAAAGCATTGGCATCTGTGGGTTTGTGTAGTGGGGCAAGGAGCGTTCCAGCTGGCCAACAGGCAGTGGGGCCAGAGAAGCCGGGAGGGGTGGACGGGCCTCCCTCTTCAGCAGTAAGAAAGGATAGTACTTCTCCCACAGAGGAAAGGCGGTGCCGCAGCTGGGAAGCTAAAGCTGAGAGAAGGCCCTGCGTTGGGCAGGGAAGGACTGAAAGCTAAGACTGTTTCGCAACAGAAGAAAGACTCCTGGCATTTATGACCCTCCATCTCTAGATGCTGGCCCCCATGAACAGTGAACATGCTGCACTCCCAGAGTAGCAGAGGGGGTGGGGCAGCCTCCAAGCCTCCTCCCCAAAGAGCCATTAAGAACCCCAGAAGGTGGGCCATCCTGGTGGCTCAGTCCTGGTGGCTCAGGCAGTTAGAGCTCCATGCTCCTAACTCCGAAGGCTGCCAGTTCGATTCCCACATGGGCCAGTGGGCTCTCAACCACATGGTTGCCAGTTGAGCCACAAGGTTGCCAGTTCAATTCCTCGGGTCCCGCAGGGGATGGTGGGCAGCGCCCCCCGCAACTAAGATTGAACAGGGCACCTTGAGCTGAGCTGCCGCTGAGCTCCCAGATGGCTCAGCTGGTTGGAGCCCGACCTCTCAACCACGAGGTTGCCAGTTCGACTCGCAAGGGATGGTGAGCTGTGCCCCCTGCAACTAGAAAACGGCAACTGGACCTGGAGCTGAGCTGCGCCCTCCACAACTAAGATTGAAAGGACAACAACTTGACTTGGAAAAAAGGCCTGGAAGTACACAGTACACACTGTTCCCCAATAAAGTCCTGTTCCCCTCCCCCAATAAAATTAAAAAAAAAAAAAAGGACGCAGAAGGTGTGCCCTGGAGCAGGAGGGAAGAGAAGCAGGATGTATTGGGTGTTCACTATGCATGGGATGCTTGCCACAGAGTCCCACACAATCCTGAAACATAGGTCTTTTCATACAGATTATGAAAACAGCATTCAAAAAAGACTCCCATAATCTCAGAGCCACCCAGCAAATAAGTGGCAGAGCTGGGACTGGACCCCATGTCTCTGTCAGCCACGTTTGTGCTTCTTCTGCCACCCCTCAGTCATCTGAAAGGCAGACTCATTCCATGTGGTTCCAGAGGGCAAACAAGGGGTGGGGCCATCCTTTCTAACAGCCAGAGCTACCGAATAGTAGAATGTCCAGCCAACAGTCCATGCAAAGCTGACTATTGGGGACACTGAGAGGGATCCTGGAGGTCCCCATCACTCTGAGAGGCTATGCCATGTGGGAGCAGCAGGGGAGCCTATCAGGGTCCAATTGTGCCCTTGACAAGCCCTTAGCAAGGGAGGAACCTCAACTTTGGAAAGAGTGAGAGTGCAGTCTCCCGGAAGCTGCTTACTAAAGGATTAATCCTTCAGGCGCTAAACACCCGGTGTGGAGACTTCTGAACAAGCTCTCGCCCTCACTCTGCTGACCACTGTCTGGGGAAGTAGGGCTTGCACACAAAGGGAAGTCAGCTCACAAGACAAGAGGAGGCATTTGCTGCAGAAACCAGAGCTGTTTTACGTTCTGTCTCCTCAATCTATAAGGAATCAAAAGAAAAGCCGACGAGACATGGAGAACCCAAGGAAAGCTCCTTGTTATAATGATAAGGGTAATAGTATTATTAACAGCTGGCATTTTCTGAGCATTTACTCTGTGCCAGGCACTGTGCTCAATGTTTTCTATGCGTTATATGACTTAACCCTCAGAGCAACTCTATGAGGCAGGTGCTCTTGTTGCCTTTTTACAGACACGGAGACAGGCTCAGAGAGCTGATGTAACTTGTCCAAACTTGCACAGCTAATATGTGACAGAGCTGAGACTTAAGCCTAGATCTGTCACACACTAGACCCCATGTATAACTGAGGGACTAATGCTTCTGCAGTTTCTACCCTGATACAGAAATATCTCCAAGACTTAATGTGGTAGACTTCTATTGCTGCTGTAACAAATACCATAAGCTTGAGCACACATATTTATTGTTACATTTCTGTAGTTCAGAAGTCTTGCTGGCCTAAAATTAAATAGCAACAGGGCTGCCTTCTCTTCTGGAGGCCTCTAGGGGAAAATGCTTTTCCTCGCCTTTTCCAGCTTCTAGAAGCTGTCCTCATTTCTTGGCTTGTGGCCTCTTCCTTCAGCTTCAAAGCCAGAATTGCCATGTCTCTCTGACCTCTTGTCACGCCTCCCTCTGACCACAGCTGGGAGAGATTCTCTGATTTTAAGGATCCATTTGATGAGATTAGGTCCACCTGGACAATTCAGGCCAATCTCCCCATCTCAAATCCTTCACCTTAATCACATCTGCAAAGTGCCTTTTGCCACATAAAGTAACATATTCACAGGTTCCAGGGATTAGACTGTTTGTGTGTAGGGGGACCAGGAACGTATTGTTCTGCCTAATGCATATTATAAAGAGGGGGGAAAGCAAGGAGCTTAAAAAAAAGGTGGGGAGGGAGGAGCAATAATATTTGCATAAAGAAGGATACATAAAAACCAGTATTGGTTATTGGAGGAGAACTAGACCGATAGGGAACAAGGTTGGATGGAAATTTTTGTTGCTGTTATTATGGAACTGTTCACCCACACAAAAGTAGAGAGAATAATATAATGGTCCCTATACCCATCACCCAAAATCAACAATTACTATCATTTTGCCATTCTGGTTTCATTTATCTCCCCACTTTGGGGGAAGGAGCTGAAAAATGTAACGCAAATGTCAGACATCATATCATTCTAGCCATAAAAACTTCAGCATGTATCTCTGAGATAGATTTTTTTCAAAAATATACCACAATGCCATCATTACTCCTAAGAAAATGAACAATATTTGCTTAATATTATCTACTACTTAGTCCATATTTAAATTTCCCTAACTGCCTACAAAACTTGTTTTTAATAATGTGTCTGTTTGAATTAGGACCCAAACAAGACCCACACGTTTGCACTTGGTTAATATGTCTCCGAAATCTCTCTTAATCTGTAATAATTTCCAAGATGGACACTTTCTCTCTCTACTCTTTTATACCTTTATTTTTCAATCATGTAAATGAATGATCTACATAAAAGTTAAATTTAGAGGAAAATACAAATTTAATACTTCATGGAGAGTTAGCCTCCCAACGGGCCCCAAGGAGTGGTGGGTGAGGGAAAATACCCCGAGCAGTGAGGATTCGGGTAGAGAGGACGGTGGTGGTGGTGGTGGAAGGCCCCACCGAGCCCCAAGTGGTGGACAGAGTCAGGGAACCCAGGGGCTAACATTCTGGGTGGTTTCCTGGCCTGTGAAGCAAACGTGGGTAGAAAAGTGGTGGGCACACCAGCAACAATCTAGCCTAGAGCAGCTTGAGGAAAGTCCCCAAAGGCAAGGATCATGCAATCATTCTAAACGTGCAGGGCGGTGAAAACCCACAGGAAACCCACCAACTCCCAAATTGAGCCAAGTGTTACACCAAAGCACACCTAGACTGAACAACAGGGGAAAGTGGGGACAGGTAAAGCTTGAAGGACGAGGGAGCCGATGACGCTAGAAGTCAGGAGACCTGTATTCTAGTTCTAGTTCTGCCACCAGCTTCCTGTCCTGTCCCATGAGAGTTACCTGTGACATATTCCCTTAAGTAACCATGGCTGGGAGAGGAGAGAGTGAGTAGTAATATATATTAGTATTTGCATGGATTTGCATAAAAAATGGATATATATAAAACCAAATGAGATCCTGAGTATGAAAGGCGGGGTGGCAATTCTCCCCACTTAATATTGCTGACAGCCAGATCCCAAAACCCCACTCCCACCAAGCTCCCTACATGATCCCTGACCTAAAAGAGAGGCTGCTGCAGGATGAATAGGAGTTTGCTGGGAACAGGAAAGTTACTGTAGACAAAGAAATGATAGGGTCAAAGGTGGAGAGACAGGAACGAGATTAAAATGAATGCAAAGTATTAAATCAATGTGGGATCTTGGTTTGGATCCTGGAACCAGAAAATTACATTCGTGGAAAAACTGGTGAAATCTGAATAAAATCTGCAGTTCAGTTACTAGTACTGTACCAATGCTAACTTCTTAGTTTTGACAAATAAACCATGGGTATGTAAAATGTTAACATTAAGGGGAAGCTGTACTATCATCACAAGTTTTCTGTAAACCTAAAAATATTCCAAAATAAAAGTTACTAAGAAAGAGAGAGAAGGAATAAAAGAAAAATAGAGCAAAATGGCCAGAGCACTAAAGGTGCCAGAAGGGGACAAACAGGTGACAGATACCAAGATGAAGGTAAGGGCTTCACTGTCCAGATTACCAGAGGCCTCCTATGTCACACAATGGGGTCCAGACTTCATCTATCTGCAGGCAATATTCTCCCTTGCTCCAAACCCTTCCCATGAGTCCCAAATGGACCTCAGTGACAGATTCATACCTTCATTTTCATCTTAATTATATTTCATCTGCCAATATCTGCCTGAACCCACACAGTACGATCTCAGGTCTTACACACACACGCTGCCCATCTAGGAGGAACCTGTGTCCAGCCTCTGATCCTCCTCCAGAATCCAGAACCACAACCCAGAACAGAAATCAGTAGCCATTCCCACTCCTGTGATGCCTCATTTTCCCCATTTACAAATGGAGCTAATAAGACTATCAACCTCATAGGGTCATTTGTAGATTAAATGAATTTTTATATAGCAGTTAGAACAGCATCTGGCACATCACACGTGCCCATCCAAGTGTTACTCCTTTGGATTTGTTTTTTCATTAAGTGTCTGTAGAGTACCTGCCATGGATACTACAGAAACTAATAATCTAGTTGGGGAGATTTTTGTGTTTTTTTTAAGATCTGTGAAATGTGAAATTACCATCTAGGAAAATGTCTAATCAGAGTCTATTGGGAGATTCAGAAAGAAATTGCTACAGGAGTCCTGAGAGGGAGGGTCAAAGTAGACTGGGATGACCAAGGATGCTGGGGAAGGTGGGAGCTGAGCAGCCCTCAAAGATGGGTCGGCTGCATATAGGGGAGAAGAGTGAGGGGTGGGCCAGGAGCTGTGGCTGAGGAAAAAGGAGGTGGGAACCTCCCATAGATGTGGGAATGCATACAGTATTCCAAGAGAGGGAACAGAATTGTAAATACAGTTGACCCTTAAACAATATGGGGATTAGGGACACTGACCCCCATGCAGTCAAAAATCTGAATATAAATTTTGACTCCCTGAAAACTTAACTACAGTCATCCCTTGGTATCCACAGGGGAATAGTTCCAGGGCCCTCTGAGGATACCAATATTCACAGATGCTCAAGTCCCTGTAAATAGTAACAGAAATGGAGTCACTTTAAAATGGAGCTGGAGCAGCCATGCGAGAGGAGCTGCCGTGCATTCACGTCTTATACCTCAAACCTTTGGAATGTTAAAAACAGGACAAAATAACCTCCTCTGGGCTAAAGCAACCTTGTTTCAAAGAATGAAAAACCACCTGTTTGCAAGATAACAAGAAAGCAACATTATAACTACTGGACTGAAAGTTAAAAACATTTTATTTAGAATTAACAGCACTGTGTTATTTTATCTGCACCAATAGAAATGCCTTCTATTGATGTAATTGCTCCCTTTCCCCTTCTCATAAATACAACTGCTGTTGTCTCCCAATCAGAACACTATTTGGGCTTTTGCCTCAATCAGTGTGGCCCAAATAGCTATTCTAATTGATCTCAAATAAATGCTTGTTACCTCTCACTTTGAAAGGCCTGTTTATTTCTAGGTTAGCATCCCTTACACAAAATGACATAGAACAATGCATACAGTCAGCCCTCCACATCCATGGACTGCCAACCACGGATTAAAAATACTGTTTTTCAGGGAGGAGACCCAAGATGGTGGAGTAGATAAACACTGTGCTTGCTTCCTTCCATGAACACATAAAATCACAACTAAATTATAGAACAATCAACCTGGAAAACCATCTGAAATCTGGCTGAACAGAAGTTTTATCACTATGGATATAAAGAAGAAGCCACGAGACTGGTAGAAGGGATAAAGACACAAAACAGGCTGGTCCCAAACCTCCATGTAGCAGATGAAAATTGGGAAGGATAGCTCAGCCACGGAGATTCCCCATGGAGGAGCAATGGGCCCCCAGCCCCCCACACCAGTCTCCCCAACCTGGAGTACTGGTGCTGGGAAGAGAAGCCACCACATCTGCCTATGAAAAACAGTGGGAATTCCAACCATCCTGGTGAGATGGAAGACTGCGGGAAACCCAGACATCCTCGTAAAGTGCCCGAGCACCGACTCACTCACTCACAGGCACTCACCTTGGGCTCTGGCAGAGGGTCAGTGACTGGGAGGGCGTCAGAGATATACAGGGAGCAGACTGAGTTGTGTGGCTTTGAGGCCAGGGCCAGAAGACAGTCCCATTTTCCCCATGAGGGATGGTATCCCCGTGCAGCCAGCAGGCGGCCACCATGTTTAATGTATTGAGCCCTCCCAATATGTGTAAGGCCAAATTTGAATCTGATTGGTCTGGTACTCCACCCTGCTGACTCACTGGGACCCCGCCCCATGCATCTCTCCCAATGAGCAGCCAGCCCCGCGGGCATTCCACTCTTCCTTGGAAAACTATCCGAGTCCATGGGCCCCAGGTGGGTGACGACTAGCCTCGGTATGCTCTGAGTCTTTTGCTGAGTAGCTTTAGGCTCAGCACCGGCACCAAACCAGAGTCTACATTAACTTAATGACCACCACACTTCCCAATGTAGTAACTCCCTGAGACCCTGCCTCACCCAACTTGCATACCACACAAGGTTTTATCAGCAGCTGAACTTCAAGAGAGCTGGCAGTGGCAGCAGGCCTCAGAGTGTCCTGACTTTTTGCTACACCAGGCCAGGTACTGGCCACAGAAGTCCTTGGTTCACAGCAAGGCCTCTCCCATGTGCTTCCCAGTTTAGAACAGGCAGTGAAAAATTGTGGATCACTTTGTAGCTCCTACCAGGTACTCCCCGGCTGGTCACAGGCAGTGGGTGACCTGGGCCTGCACTAGAGCCCCTCCTAAGAGGCCCCAGAACCAACATATCTAGATGTTGGTTTCAGACCATAGCAGAGCACCACCCAATTAGCCCCACAAACAGCATACACAAAGGGCAGTCTCAATAAGTACCAGAACCTGCTGGGGAAAATCCCACTAAGTGGGGTAAGCCCCCCGCACAGCAGCCCCTAAGCTGTGGATGTGGTTAAACCCTACAGCCAGTCAGCCTGAGGGTCAATCCCACCCACTAACATATCAATAGCAATCAAGGCTCAACTATAGCAGGAGGGTACACACAACACACACAAGCACAATACCCTCCAGGTTCATCCATGCCGCTGCAGATGGCAAGAACCCATTCCCTTCCATCGCTGAGCAATATTCCACTGTATATATGTATTCCATTGTATATATTGTATATATTCCATCTCCTCTTTATTCATTCTTCCATTGACAGACACCCAGGCTGCTTCCAATCTTGGCCACTGTAACTCCTGGAGCACCTGGGGCAGGTAACCAGGGAGACTGTGCCAGGGCCCAACAGGGTACCTACTACATAAAAACACCCAGCCAAGACTGGAAAACATAACTGATCTATCTCATACATAGAAACAAACACAGAGAGGCAGCCAAAATGAGGAAACAAAGAAATGTGTCCCAAATAAAAGAACAGGAGAAAACTCCAGAAAAAGAACTAAACAAAATGGAGGCAAGCAACCTACCAGAGACAGAGTTCAAAACAGTTGTTATAAAGATGCTCAAAGAACTTAGTGAGGACTTCAACAGAGAGATAACAAGCATAAAAAAAGGATAGAAACCAGAAAAAAGAACAAGTCAGAAGTGAAGAATACAATAACTGAAATGAGGAATGCACTAGAAGAATTCATTCACCAGCAGATGAAGCAGAGGATTGAATCAGCGATTTGGAAGACAAGGTAGCAGAAAACACCCAATTAGAACAGCAAAAAGAAAAAAAGAACCCCCTAAAATGAGGATGGTTTAAGACACCTCTGGGACAACATCAAGTATAACAACATTTGCATCATAGAGTTACCAGAAGGAGAAGAGAAAAAGCAAGGCATTAAAACCCTATTTGAAGAAATAATGACTGAAAATTTTTCTAACCTGGTGAAGGAAATAGACATACAAGTCCAGAAAGTGCAGAGACTCCCAAACAAGATGAACCCAAACAGGTCCACACCAAGACACATTATAATTAAAATGGCAAACATTAATAACAAAGAGAGAATCCTAAAAGCAACAAGAGAAAGGCAACCAGCAACTTATAAGGGAGCCCCTATTAGATTGTCAGCTGATTTCTCAAGAGAAACTTTGCAGGCCGAAAGGAATTGGCACAAAATAGTCCATGTGATGAAAAGCAAGGACATACAACAAGGGCACTCTACCCAGCAAGGCTAGCGTTTAAAATCTAAGGACAGATAAAAAGAACTTCCCAGACAAGAAAAAACTAAAGGAGTTCATCACCATCAAACCAGTATTACAAGGAATGTTAGAGGGCCTTCTTTAAGATGGAAAAAAAAAGACCAAAATTATCAATAATAAAATGGCAATAGCTACATATCTATCAATAATTACTTTCAATGTAAATGGATTAAATGTTCCAACCAAAAGATATAGGAGGGTTGAACGGATAAGACAACAAAACCCTTACATATGCTGTCTACAAAAGAATCACTTCAGGTTGAAAGACACACACCTACACACACACACACACACACACACACACACAGATGGACAGTAAAGAGATGGAAAAAGATATTTGATGAAAATGGAAACAAACAAAAAGAACAGAAAGCTGGAGTAGCCATACTTACATCAGACAAAATAGACTTTAAAACAAAGTCTATAAGAAGAGACAAAGAATGACCCAGTAAGCCCGCTTCTGGTTATTTTTCCAAAGAAACCCAAAACACTACTCAAGGGGATATGTGCATCCATATGTTCATTGCAGCATTGTTTACAATGGCCAAGATGTGGAGGCAGCCTGGGTGTCTGCCGATGGAAGAATGGATAAAGAGGAGGCGGAATATTGCTCAGCCATGGAAGGGAATGGGTTCTTGCCATCTGCAGCAGCATGGCTGGACCTGGAGGGCTAAGTAGAGTATGTCAGACAGAGAAAAACAGATGCAATGTGATTTTGCTTATATGTGGAATCTAAAAGAAACAAACAGATCAGAAACAAACTCATAGATACAGAACACATTTTGATGGTTGCCAGATTGGCGGGGGGGGAGGTTGGGAATGTGGATGAAAAAGGGGGAAGGAATTAAGAAGTACAAATTGGTGGTTACAAAGTAGTCATGAAGCTGTAGGGATAAGGAATGTAGTCAATAATATTGTAATAACTATATTATTGGTGTCAGATGGGTACTAGATTTGTTGGGGTGATAGATGGGAGGGGTTTGGGGGACAGGGTGGAAAAGGTGAAGGGATTAAGAAGTACAAATTGGTAGTTACAAAATAGTCACAGGGATGTAAGGTAAAATATAGGGAATATAGTTAATAATATGGCAATAATTATGTATAATGCCAGGTGGGTACTAGGCTAGTCAGGGGGATCACTTCTTAAATTATATAAATGTCTAACCACTATGATCTTAGAATTAGGACGTTGGCTTTTCATACATTCCACAAATATTTACTGTGCCCCTGGTGCATCAGGCACTGTTCAAGGCACTTGCAATACCTGTGAGAACAAGACAGTCAAAACTCCCTGCTCTAGTGGAGTTTCCATTCCAATGGGAGGAGACAGATGATAAACACTACTAAGAAAATCCTCCATTCTGTTAGAAGGTGGTAAGTGCTGTGGAACACAATTGAGAAGTAAAGAGAGATGGAAGGTTTTTGAGCAGATAAAACGAGTTGGGAAAAGCAAACCAAAGCTTTAGGAGTATAACCAAAGGATGATATTAAATATTACTTACAACTCCTCCCCTCCCCACCCCCATCATCTAAAGAGGACAGATTTGGAGAAATATGATTTGTTTTGCTAATCTTGGGGAGTGGGAGATGAAGGACACGAACTGGAAATGCTAAGTGAGGGCTACTGTACAGGAGGCTGGCAGGAGCTGGGCTGGGGGCAGGAGACCAGGCAAGTGTGGCTGCCACAGAAGGGAAGTGTGAAGAAAGAAATACCCAAAAACTGTTTTTGGAATGGTGTTCACCAGCCTGGGAGTTTACACCCCTCTATGAAATCTTCATAAACTCTACACCATATATGGGTGGTCTCCACATTGACTATGTGTGTGTTGAATGCAGTGAAAAGAAGTTATGAGTAAGAATCGACCAACCCAAGCACAATGCCATGGTGAGACAGTCAGTCCAGTGATTGTGTGCAAATTCAACAGGCAAATGACAGGGAGGCCAGAGGAAGGATAGGACAATTGTTTGGGCTGAGGAAGAGTTACAAAGACGTGGCCCCAATGAGGGGGGGGGGGGAGGGACAAAAGGAATGAAAGCTGAGACTCCAACAGGAGGCTGGAATCAGAAGCCCTGAGATCTGATCTTTACTCAGCCACTAAATCACTATCTCCTGTAGTCTTGCTTCCTTATCTTTATTTTTTTTAACATTTTTTATTAGTTTCAGGTGCACAAAACAATGAACTAGTTAGACATTTATCATTTATACCCCTCACACAGTGATAACCCCCTTCCCCCGATCCACTACCCCTCTGACATCGCACACAGCAATTACATTTCCACTGTCTCTATTCCTAATGCTGTACTCCGCTTCTTATAACCATATATATATATATATATATACACAGGACACCCTGTGTGGTACCTGCCAGCAATGATAGAAGAAATACCAGGAATATATATATATATATATATATATATATATATATATATATAATTGTAGTTGACATTCATTATTGTTCAGCTTCAGCTTCAGGTGCACAGTGCAGTGATCAGGCATCTACATCATCCCTGAGGCGGTCTCCCTAATGAGACAAGTACCCATCGGATATCCTACACAATTTTTTACAACATTATTGATTACATTCCCCAAATTCACTTTCATATCCCGTGGCAATCTTGTCAGCAGTAGGTTGCTTCTTTATCTTTAATTGGACACCCTGTGTGGTACCTGCCAGCAATGATGGAAGAAATACCAGGAATCAAGAACCACATTCTGGAAGCAGGTGTGGGAGCTAGGGAAGAAGAAGGAGTCACAGGTGACATGAGGTTTTGGTGCTGACTGATAGGAGAAGGGTGATTGGGCTAAGGAGAAAGGAAGTCGGCTTTGGGTGTAAGGAGGCCCTTGGAGATTATAAATTCTGATCGTAAGGTTTATTTTGAGATACATATATTAGTTTCCTGTTGCTTCTGTACCAATTACCACAAATTTAGTAGCTTAAAATAACATATTATTTTACAGTTCTTAAAGTCAAGCGTCTAAAATGAGTCATCAGCGTACATTTGTTCCTTTTGGCAGCTATAGGGAGACTCCGTTTCCTTGCTGTTTCCAGTTTCTGGAAGGTGCCTGCATTTCTTGGCACGTGGCCCCACATCACTCCAATCTCTGCTTCCACCCTCACATATCCTTCTCTGAGTCTGACCTCCTACCTCCTCTCATACGGACTCTTGTGATGACATTGGGTATGATCCAGGAGAACCTCCCATCTCAAGATGCTTAACTTAATCACATGTGCAAAATCCCCTTTGCCGTGTAGGGTCACGTCTTCACAGATTTGAAGAATTAGGAGGTGGGCATATTGGAGAGAGGGGGCATTAAAGTGGAAATGCCCAACAGGTCCTAGGATATCATGAAGAGTCTAGAGAGGGGTCAGCTCAAAAACAAAATGCTGGGAAGAAGAGGGGTTGAGTGCTCAGTGAAAGACCTGAGAGCAGGGCACAGAGGGCAGAGAACTAAAGCCTGAGGAAGACCCACTCCCTGGCGGTTTTTCCACACATGTCGGCAGAGAGCTCACTCTGTGCGAGGAAGGGACTGACTGCTGTGGAGAACACAGAAACTAGTCAAGAGAAAGTACTCTAGAGGAGCTCACCACCAAGTTGTGCACAGCGAACTTGATGGAGGTCAATGGATCACGGGTGAGACAGTCAAACAAGGTAATCCATGGATTAGTGAAGGAAGGCTTCATGAAGTGGTGGCATTTGAGCTTAGTAAGAGGAGCAATAAAGAACTTTCTAGAAGTGAAGGGAGTGAACCAAGATTGTACAGCACCAGAGACACTGAGGGAAAAGTGTCTAGAAAGAAGGAATGGTCAGCAGCAGCATGAAGGAGAAAACAATACTCAAAATGGCCATTGGTGTGGTGGCTGGAAGGGCCTCAGTGGCCTTGAGAGTGTGGGTCCTGCCTCCCAGAGCAGGGATAAGCAATCCCAAGGATACGGATTTGGGAGGTCATTAGCTTACCAGGACCCTGCATGTTCAAATCTAACCACCAGGGGGGGCACATGAACCAAAGTGGACTCATCCTGAACCAGGGGCTTTTCCAGAAACAGGATGCCCTGAGGGAAGAAAGGAAAACTTTTTTAAAAGATTTTATTGGGAAAGGGGAACAGGACTTTATTGGGAAATAGTGTGTTTTTTCCCAGGACCCATCAACTCCAAGTCAAGCTGTTGTTCTTTCCATCTTATTTGCGGAGGGTGTAGCTCAGCTCCAAGTCCAATTGCCGTTGTTTCAATCTAGTTGCACGGGGCACAGTCCACCATCCCTTGCAGGAATCGAACAGGCAACCTTGTTGTTGAGAGCATGCGCTCTAACCAACTGAGCCATCCAGCTGCCCGGGAGCAGCTCCTTGTCTTCACTCTAGTTGCAGAGGGAGCAGCTCACTGGCCCATGGGAATTGAACTGGCAACCCTGTTGCTCAGAGCTCGCGCTCTAACCAACTGAGCTATCCAGCAGCCAGAGAGAGGAATGCTTTTCCCCCTCCAGCACCACAAAACCTGGAAGGCCTCATGCCTCCATGTGATCTCTGACTCAGGGGCTTACCCAGATTTTCCCCATCCAGCTAAAGCAAACCATATTTTTTCCATCTCTCCTTTTCCTGGCTGCCTGTAACACACTTTGGCCCAGAGGTTTACTGCACCATAGACTGTCACAACGGAGGAGACATCTAATCCAAAATGCTCATTGTACAGATTGAGGCCCAGAGAGCCTGTGACTTGTCCAAAATAAACCAAAGGGTGGGACCAAGAATAGAAGTCAGATCTCCTTGCTCACAACTATAAGGACTCCTTTGATTATATGTAATTTTGTGCTTAACTATAGCCCCCTCCTCACAATTGTTTCTTGAGTGTAAATAATAACAGTAACAATAGCCAACATTCCTTGAGCACTTCTGGGGCAGGCACTGTACTAAGTAAGCCATGTTGTGGATTACTTTATTCAATACTAGCAATTTCCCTAAGAAGTAGTTTCTATTATAAGCTTAAACATTCACTAAATGCCTCCCAACTTGTGCTTGTTAATGGGGGGGGGGGGAGATTTAGAATATAAAAAGATAAATTCTTTTCTTTCCTTAGACTCTGGCTGTCCAGCACAATGGGACATTGTCTGCTTTTCTCCCTCCCACAGTGCCTCACATACTCCAGTGCCAAACCATCCTCAGTGGACACTGCATTAGGGTGAGTGACTGAGGTAAAGCATTACCAAAATTCCTCTGCTTGGCCATGCTTGGCCACATTTAAGGGAAGCCCATTTTCTCCGCTTCTTTTTCCTCCTCCTCCTCCTTCCTTCCCAGTCTCACCCCCTATTGGTCGTCTTGCCCTGCAGCCAGCTGCCTGTGGTGTCATGCTGTGTGCCTTTGCACATACAGTACCTTCTGCCTCCAATTTCCTCCTGGCCTTGTCTGCTGCCCCGCCCCGCTCTCCAAAGTCAGTTGCTGCAGTGTCCCCTGCACTGGGAAGCCTCTCTCCTGACTCTGGCAGAGTTAGGGATGTACCATGTCCCTCTACCTGTTCCTAGGCCATATCTTCACACACACACACACACACACAGGCAAAGATTCCATGGGCTCTTGCTCATCTATCCTATACCGTGAATCTTCCACGTGGGGTAGATAGAGGTCATTTCATCTCAGCATATGGTACAGTATGCGACACATAGCAGGCTCTCAAGAAGCATAAAAAGTACAAATCAACGAAGTCCTCCCTAATCTGGCACCTATGACCCTGACTTCCATCTCTCCCTCAGCACCACCCCACCTTGTCCCCTCTTCTGGTTTTGCCGCACTGTCTCCAGTCTCACCCCATTACCCCACCTTAGTTCACTTTGTCTCTCATCTGAACTATTCAACAGCCTCCTAACTGATCTCCACATAGCCCTCAGCTCCCCTTCATTTCTTGCTGCTTCCCTCACATCACCAGATTGCAGGTCCCCAGATATGACACCTCAATTTTCAGTCTAATTCCTCAAAGCCCTGAGTCAAGGCCTGGACAAACCATGGTCCTTATCCTTCAGGGGCCAACTCCCTGCCCCTTCTGCCCTTCCCCACCCAAGTCCCTAACGTACAGGTGAGAAACGAACTAAATCACACAGCCAATAGAATCCTTCAGAATGCAAAGTCAGGGACTGCAAGTTCCCTTCACCCCACCCCTAGCTAGGTCCCCACCTTCACCTCCCCACATACTGCGCACGCTCCCCCCTGTGAGCTCTAGCCCAGACCCCAGACAGCCCCAGCCCCAGGCTTCAACCAAGATTCTCTGACGACTGCAATAACTTTCCCTGTGGTTCTGCAGCATTGCTTCCAAGTCTGGGTCAGAGGCCCCTCCTTTGAGCTCCTTTGGCCCTGCCACACACACATACACACACATATAGTATATACAGCACTCTAATCCCCTTGCCAGCCTGCCTGAATACCTCCCCAAGTGGACTCGGAACTCCCTAAGGGCAAAAACAGGATCAGCTCCTTCCTGCTCCTAATGCTGTACCCTCCTTAGACAGTGAAAAATGTTTTTGAATGAATGGAGATAAATCTAACAATGAAAATAAACAGCTAAATAAGAGCTACCAGTTGTTGCTGATGGGTGAAATTTTGAGTTACATTCCTTTTGCTTGTTGGTCTATTCTGATGTTTCTGTATTGAGTATGTTTGCTTTTGTAATAAAAAAAAAAAAGAACACTAAAGGACACTTCATTTTGAAAAAAAATGCAGAGGGGTTTTAGGACATCAGAAGAAGGGAAATATCCTCATCCTTTGGTGAGATCGGGAAAGAAATGTTTCAAGAGCCACAGAATTTCTGCAAGTGAAGAGGGGAGGGCCAACCAGCCTCAGGGCCAACCAGCTGGGCCAACAAAGGTGTGGAGAGCTGGGCAGAGCAGAGTGGTTCCTCACAGATGCAAGATAAGTTATTTCCACTTAGGTCATTGAATGTGGGGAGCTACAGAGACCTTTGAGCAGATGAAAAACATGACCAGAACTCGGTATCCAAAGCATTAAAGAGAGAGTAGTGAACGAAGTCCAAAAGGCAAGAGGGTGGGTGATGTGGAGTAGAGGCAAGAGGGAAGTTAGGCAACAAACTATCTTCCCCTCTCGGGGCATCTAAACCACGAGTCTAGGAAACGCTCCCGGACTGCCCAACCCTCAGACATATTACTATTTGGTGACGGGCATTTAGAATTATTTCGGTAAGCCGCCGACCTATCTATCTTCCCACCTGGACTGCAAGCTTCTAATTCCTGCGACTCCACGTGAGGTGCCAAATGCAACCGTGCTCAAAGAGTGAAGGTTAGCACGGAGCCGCCCCAGGAAGAAATAAAGCCAGGCAGCTTCCCTTCCAATCGAAGCCAAAACAAGAAGTGCCCTCATTGTGAGGGCAGCCGGCCTTGGGTAAGGGGATTCTATCCCGACGACCTGACCCGGAGAAGGTCTCTCAAAGTAGAGGCCTCGGGCAGGAAGCCCGGACTCGACCAGGCGAGGCTGCCACAAAACGCCCAGGTTAAAGCAGCAGGGGGTGGCAGTCTGGAAAGACCCCTAGACAGTTGGGAGGAAAGGCGGTGGATGGCTTAAGAAAGGGACCGTTAAGTCGGTGGGGAGCGGACTGAGCCCGAAACTAAGGGAGAAAACAGGGAAGGGCGCGGGTGGGGGGTCTGCTGGGGCTGGAATCTCCGGAACCTGGGCGGGGGCGGGCCGCAGGCGGGGGACGGGGCAGGTGGGGCCGGGGGCGGGGCCGGGGCGGGGTCCTCGGCACATGCGCACTGCAGCCGGCAGGGCTCCGTAAGGAGTGGCACTTTTTTAAAAGTGCAGCCCGGAGGCCAGCCGGCAGCCACCCGCACGTCGATCCCAACCTGGTCCTGCCCGTCCCTGCCGCGCGCCCCGATCCCACACCAGTGCCGTTCACGCCAATCCAGCCCGCACCATGCCGGTCAAAGGAGGCACTAAGTGCATCAAATACCTGCTCTTCGGCTTTAACTTCATCTTCTGGGTGAGTAAGCGCGACAACCGCGCGTGCTTCTCTCCGGGGCACCTGTCCGCCCCAGGGACCCTGTCCGCGGTCGCGGGTACGGGTAACTAAAACTGCCCGCCGGGTAGACTCCGGGCAGAGGAGAAAGGGCACTGCGGGCGCCAGCTGGCTGCTCCGCCGGGTCCGGAGACGGGGCGGGTGTGTTTGTCGGGGGCTCTCCGAAGCCCGGCAGGCGGGAAGACACGGGGTCCCCAGTGAGCTGGGGCGCAGAGACCCGCTCCAGGCCGCTCCTTCGCTAAGGGTGTGGGCTAGGGTTTGTGTGTGCCCTTCCGAGTATGGTGAGGGCGGGAGTGGGGCCGCTAGGGAGAACTGGGGCACCACTCCTGGGAACTCAAGGCCCTGGCCAAGGACTGTAGCAGAGAGTGCAGTTCGTGACTGAGGTGGGGTCTCACAAGTGGCAGGGCCGCGATGAGGGAGGGGGTGCGGGCGCCCTAAAGGACTTTAGTGGCTCAGGGAGAGCTCCGCCAAGAGCTGTTGGCACTTTTACTTGGAGAGGAAGGAGTGCGGGTGGCCGGTCCCTGTCCCTAAGTGAGAGTCGGGACCACCCCCCTCCACCCTCAAGGAGTAACCTTCAGCCCCCTTAATTCTCTCAAACTCTGATTCTGAGCCGCCATGAGAATGTCCGAGCTCCCTCGAAACTACCTGAAAGACTAGCTTGTCTTGATTTTTTTTTTCAAGGGCGATAAGTATCTGAACTGGGGAGAACGCTGGGAGAGTTGGGGAGAGGAGGGGCAGATGCAAATCCGCACTTTTAGTGGCACCTCTCTATTTCCGGGAGAGATCAGGTGCGGGCCCCAGGGCCCTCTGGCTTCGCCCCCTTCCGCCCACCGAGTGGCAAGGCGGGGCCACGAAAGTGCATGTTCACCTGGAGGACACCTGGCCGTCCTCCAGGACTCCCGCTGCTGGCCGCACTCAGCCTTTCTGCAATAGGAACCCTGAGAGAGGCAGCAGAAAAGGGGAGTGTCTCCTCCACACCTTCCCTTGGAGGATTAAGGGACCACCCAGATATAGAAACAAGGAATAGGAAACCTTCCTGTTCTGGTTTTGAGGGCTACATCCCCTGCATATAGATGGAGGTCTTTGCCTTTCTGCAGTCAGGAAGGAGTTTGGAAAGTTAGCCCCTGTGCCATGCAAGAGAGATGGCTGTAAAAACGGGCATGCCACCGGAGGCTTATAAAAAAAATGTACTGATTCCCCTGGAGCTGGTCCCTGGGATCCCCACAATCCTCTGGGCAAATCTCCTGAGATTTAATCCTTTCTCCAGAGCTGACAGGGTAAGATACTGAGCTGCCCTTGCAAGAGTCACCACACCCAATACGTGCTAGTGTGGATGGCACATAGGTGTGCCCCTGCCCAACCCTTGGCCTGCTTTAGGGAGACCCTCCTGCAGTGGGCACCCTTCACCCCCTCCCATCCCCTATTCCCAGCACCCAGGCCCTAGAACTGCCAGGCTTGGCTTCCTCTTCTCATGACCCCAGCACCAGAAAAGAATGTGGAACGCGGCCCGCCCCAACCCACCCCACTGTTGTCCTTTGGGGAGTTGTCCTCTCCCCCCCAGCACAGTCTCTCTCCTGCCAGTCTGTTGTTTAGTCCTCAGCCCTCCTCCTAGGCTGCATCAGGGTTTGGGGCTGCAGTGAACCACAGGTTACCAGTGTGTCTCCATACCCCCATCTTCCCCGTGGCACAAGTGGGGCCTGATGGAAGGCTCCCAGGGCCACTGCAGTATCTGCTCGGCCTCTTACTGGCTCCATCCTGCCACCCCACCCATATTCAGAGCTGCCCCTGCCTGGACTGGGTGCTGTTGCTCAGGTATGTGGCCTGAAACAGAAATGACTCACTCTGGGAATGTTGGGTTTAGAGCTAGGAATGACTAGAGATTATTCACAGTGAGAAAGCAGAGAACCAGAGAGGGGGTGATTGGCCCAGGATCACAGAGACGAAGCCAGTACTACAACCTCCAGGTTCCCTTATTCTAGTCTTGTCCATCACAAAACCATCAAGGGGACCTGGTAATGGGCTTGTGTGGGCGGTAAGCAATAGCTACGTTTTCCTGAATTATTGTTCAGTAGTTCTGTGTCAAGGTCCCTATAGAGATGAAGCCCTCATCCCCCAGGAGATGATGGAATAAAGGAATACTGTGATCCACTCATGTAGCGTTTTATAGTCTGCAAAATCCCAAGCTCCCATGGTATAGCCAAAGCAGGAAGCATTATCCCCATTTTACTGATGATCAGGAAACTAGTCCCCAGAGAAGTTAAGTGATTTATCCAGGGTCATGTGGCAGGATAGCATCAGAAGTCAGTTTGAAAGCAGACCTGGTTGGCGTCAAAGCCAGTGCACTTCCCATGACAACATACTGCCGTACCCAGCCAGGTGGGAACAAGCTCTCGAAAATCTTTTAAGGGAAGCTACGATCTAAGGGAACTGCTTATTATGGTATCAGTACTTCCCTTTCTCTCTTGAGACCAAAAATTTATAAACTTGGCATTGGAGACCTGATGTGGGCCTTGAAAAGCAGGAGTTGTGAGGCCAGGGGCCACCAGCACCTCCTGAACACAGGATGTGGAGAGGGCGGTCTAGCAGGGATCCAGACAGAAGAAGCCTACCTCAGTGGGTCAGGGTGAGTGTGGGGGTGTGCTTCCTGGCCCCCACTCATCCCTGCAGGACCCTCAGTGACAGCCAAGCCTGCACTGCCTGCCCTCCCCAAGCAGGGCTTCTGATGCCCACAGCCAAACCAACAATCAGTCTGTTCTCCCAACGCCCCAAGAATCCTAACTTCCCAGCTCTATTTCAGTTGTGTCTGTATTTCCTTCAGACCTGCCTACCTGTCCATCCCCCCAAAAGTTGAGAGGGAAAACATCTTACTGATGTCAGAGTGACGGACTGCATAAGCTATACAGTAGGGAAGCGGGCTAGGGCTGGTCAGGAACATGTCGTCCCATTCTATGCCCCCATCCCTCCAAGTCCTAGGCCTGCACTGAGAGGTCCCAGTTCCTACCCCCAACCCCCCTCTGCCCTTTTGCTCACTACCTCTCACCCCTTCCCCTCCCTCACTGATAGAATAGCAAGGGTCTTCTCTTTCCCAAGAAATGGTATTGCCTGGACCTAATGGAGGCTTCTTGGAAACATGGACAGAGTGGATTGGAATTTAGAGATGGTGTTAATCCAGCTCTGTCCCCAACACACTTTGAAGCCTTGGGCAAGGTCGCTTTTGTGCTCCAGACCTGTTTCCTCATCTGTAAAAACAATGGGTTGGAGCAAATGGTCTCAAAGGGTCCCTTCAAGCTCGGTGTGTGACAACACCCCACCCCAACTGCCTACAGCAATAGGACTTTCCCACACAACCCAAAATCAAGTCAGGAAGTGGAATGTGCAGTGGGTACTAAGGCTTGTCCTCATACCTTGGCTTCACTTGACCTCTACCTCTGGGGCCTGATCTTAGGTCTCTTTCCTGTTAACTTCACAGTTCCCTCTGCTACCCCTGGTGGGGTCTCTCTGTTTGGGGTTCTCTGTTTTCATTGCCCTGAGCCATCGTGGTAGTACAGCTTAGTGGTCAGAGCACCAGCTCTGTATGGGATTTACCCATCACAGCATGGAGCTGGTGCCTGCCACATGGGGGAGGGAGGTGAAACGAGGGAATGTCTGTGATGCACTTAGCACAGGAGACTAGTACTGGATGCAGAGCAAACTTCCTATAGCTATGGCTATTCAGCAGGTGACAAGGAGATGGGGAGAATAGGAGCAATAACCTAAGGCATGTGGAAGTGTAAGCCAGGAGCATGCTCCCAATCCACACGCATCCCTCCCTTTCCTTCTTTTCCTGCATCACTGCCAGCCTCATTCTTCCAGCTCTGGATTGGACGCTGACTCCATTTCATGTGTGGCTACACATTTGACTGTGGGGCCACCCACTTCTGAAAATAAAACGGCCTGGCAGAGAAACCCTAAACGTCAGGATTTCGGTCTGGGCAGGATGTGGACTAGTGGGATGGTGGTGGCAGAAGCCCCTCGCACCCACCTGCTGCTTCTCAGAAACTGCCTTCAGTGTTGGGCTGAGCAAACTGCTGGGGCTGTTGAGTAAAATGGCTTCCTGGTTTTGGCACCCGCTGAGCCAAGGTCTGGGAAAAGCTGGCTGTGTTTGTACTGAGGCTGGCAGCTTTGGGAGAGGTGAGGTGAGGCCAGGTGTCTGCATCTGCTCAGGAAAATCGGGCCTCTTCCCTGCCCAGAATCTTGATGGCTTTTCCCCACTCTTTCACAATGGTTGTCAACAACAAAGAATCTGACTCCTGCTTTTTGGGAGATGGTAGGGAGGGATTACTCTTCTCTCTCCCAATCTCCTTCTCCCTCCACTTCCCCCTCCCTCTCACCCTCTCTCCCCCGGCTTCCCTTACTTTTCAAAGTGGCCCATGGACACCATTCCATACCTTACTCTTTTGTACTCAAAGGAAGCAGCTGCTCGTTAAGACCGAATTTGAAACGGCTTTCATGAGCAGCCCTATTGAGGGCCATTCTTGCCAGAGCACTTACTCCTGTTAATTGACTCTTCTGTAGCCACAAACTTCACAAATCAGCTTTCTCACATCTTCCTTTTGTGCTTGATGTGAATCTTCCCTCTTACACACAGATCTGTGTGTCCTGTGTTTGATTTGTCTCTTTGTTTTCCTGTTCAATTCCATTTTATAAGGCAGCGTGGCTTTTGGAATTGGTCGCATGGGTTGGAACTTAATAACATACTTTGGACTTACAAAAGCACCTTTTCTTCTAAAGAACACAAAGCTTTCTCAGGTGTGTCTGGCTGTGAGGGTAAGGAACCTGAGGTCACAGTTCCCTTGGCTTCTGTGGTCCTGTTGTCTCCTTGGTGGCTGTGTGTTCTAGATCGACTTGGGTTGAGGAGAGGAGAGGAGTTTCAGGAAGCTGCATATGTACATTCTGTGTTCCTCCCTCCCCCACGCTGGGGTCACTAGGACTTTATTTAGACCTGCCACAGGTCTTTTCAACAAAAGGAAAACTGGTCTTTAACACACAAGAGCAATGACTTCATTGTTTCAGGTTTTGAAAACCTGGGTAAGAGCTGATTGGACCCATGCTCGCGACTACCCAGAGTTATCCTCTGTGGCTAAGGGAACTCGGGAATCCCAAAGGGCTTATCTTCACAACACGTTTTTTAAATTTATGGTTTTCAAGTCTGACTGCAGATCACTTGCCTGTTTCACTGCTTGGAAAAAGTAATGCAGGTCCAGGGATATTTTCATTTTCCATCAAGTGATGGCATGCAGCTGTGGAAAGCAGCATCCTGTCTCCAGATGAGATAATTTTATAATAATTACATCCATCCGGTAATTCCTCCCCTCCCCCAAAAAACTACTCAGTTCTGGACAGCTTTTTAGTTTTAGACTGCTAGATCTTATCCTTTTTAGGGAATCCCATAAAATCAGTGGGACCTGCCTCCTGAAATATGTTGTGTCCTTTTTTTTGGGGGGAGAGTTTCTGGAAGCCATGGAGCTCAGATTATGAACACAACATATTGGTTTTTCTCCTTTGGTTTCCAGGCAATCCTCACTCTGTCCTGAATCCCATGTTTGCATGGGGGCAAAATGGGAAGAGTTTGAGAAAGGCATTAGAGAGTCCTAAGTGCCCCTGGTGATCGGAGGGCAGCCCAGATAGAAGAGCTGGCCTCCCCACCCATCCTTGCTCTGACTCTGAGCTTAATCATTGCCCAAGGAGTGGCTTTGACTCTCGATTAATTTAATGAGTATTTTGTATCTCTAGTCCACATGAAGAATCCAACTTTATGAGCTTCCAGCCAAGTTTTGCTTTTTGGGTTAGGTTTTCCCATAGCGTAGGTGATCTGTCTTTGTTCAGAAGAGTGGAGTTCTGTCTTACCCTCCTCTTTTCTACCAAATGGAGACAGGGAGCCCTGGCGGATCCTCCCTGGCCTTGCTCCTGAGGACTTGAAAAGGCAGAGATATCTCCAGGGGGTCATTTGGGGATTTGGGCTCCTGAGGAGATGCCATGCAGCCTGGTTAAGTAGCAGGGGAAGATGAAGCCAGCTGATTTGGAGAGGGGCCAGATTTATTTGATTCCAGAGAGAGGGTTTAGGACTATTAGCTTGGAGAAAAATCAGAAACCTGGGTTTTCGGGGTCCTTCTCTTTCAATCCTCTTGCCGAGCGTTGTGCAGGAGAGCAGAAATGGTCACTCTTGCTGGCTCCCTTAGGAAAGTAAGCCTTCAAAACGTACCCAATGCACAGACAAGGTTCCAGTAAACACCTCAGGCCCATACAGGCCAATGGCCCGTGACTTCCACCAAGCCCCCACCTCCAAACTGCTCAGGAGGCAGCCCCTCGCTTATCTTCCCCGTCTGAGCTGCATTCAGTGTCCAAATGCAAAAACACAACACATGGATCACAACGGAACATCCTTGACTGGGGTTTAAAAATACGGTAAATTAGAGGGGTTTACTGAATCTGAAAAAGATTCCTATGGCATCTTAGTTTTAATTTACCTTTTAACCTACATTGATTGAATCAATAGCAATGAAAAATGATAAAATTGATTTAAAGCTTTAAATGAAAAGATCAGCAAACTCATATGTATTTATTTGTGAACTCATCGCTTTTCAAGTTAATGGAAGTTTGGTGCTTTAATAGATAGTGTGCAATATGGGGCGGCCAGTTAGCTCAGCTGGTTAGAGCGCGATGCTCTTAACAAGGTTGCTGGTTCGAGCCCCACATGGGCCGCTGTGAGGTGCGCCCTCCACAACTAGATTGAAACAACTACTTGATTTGGAGCTGATGGGTCCTGGAAAAACACACTTAAATAAGTTTTTTTAAAAAAAAGTGTGCTATAGACTGAATGTATCTCCCCAAATTTCATATGTTAAATCCTAAATCCCAGTGTGATAGTATTTGGAGGTGGGGCCTTTGGGAGGTGATTAGGTCCTGAGGACTGTCCTCATGAATAGGATTAGTGCCCTTAAAATATGAGGCCCTAGAAAGCACCCTTTTCCTTTCCATCATGGGAGATTATAGCAAGAAGACAGCCCTCTATGCTATAGGAAGCAACTCCTCACCAGATACCAAACACCAAATCTGCTGGTACCTTGATCCTGGACTTCCCAGCCTCCAGAACTGTGAGAAATAAATGTTTGTTGTTTGTAAGCTACCTAGTCTATGGTACTTTGTTATAGCAGCCCAAATGGACGAAGACATACTTACAGGTTCAAATCAAAATCGCCTCTTCCCTTTCAGGTGAGCAGTTGCAACGTGCCATTGCACACGCACCTCACTTCAGTGACCCTCTCTGATGGGTGGCAAGCAGCCCTGCTCCCTAGAGGCTCTGCTTTCCTAGAAGAATGTACACTCCAGAGACAGGAAACCCTTCCCATTAAGAGTCTTGCTCCTGCTCACCCCAATGTAATGTGAGCACCTTCCTGTAATGGGGGCTGTGGATTCCAGTGTTACTGTTACACTCAAACTTCTAAAAGCTTCCTTTCTACCAGCTTGGGAAAATCTACCAATACTGTACTTCCCCCACTCCAGTCCAATCATAGCCCTGACTCCTATCACCAGATAACCTCTGGTGTCCCAGAGACCAGAAAACTCATTTCAAATACGACTTAGGTTACCTTCCAGTGCGGAGGAGGTACCCGTAGTGCGATGGGAGGCTGGCGTTATACTCGTAGGTGTCTCCCAGGATCCTGGGCCCAGGGCTGGGACACAGGTCTGGGGTGATGCCCTCGTTCGCTTTGCCTTTTGCTGGCAAGAAGTGCTGGGGGGGGGGGGGGGAAGTGCTATGTGGGAAGAGCAGAAGCTCAGGGCCCTACGTTGGGGCCATTCCTATAGGGGATACAAGGACAGTGACCACTTGATGGACCATGGCCTCATCTGTAGACATGGTGGCCAATGGGCAGCAGTAACAGCACCTGCACTTGCCAGGCCTGAAGCTAAGATGAGAAGCTAGAATGAGAAGAAAATGTGCCACGTTACTTCACGATTGGAATGAGCCCTAGCTGGTCCACATGGGTAAAGTACATAAGCAAGTATGTGTCAGTGCTTATGTCCACACCAACTTTCTGGCCAGTGCAGCAAGGGCATTGCAAAGCCCTCGAACCAGAGACCAGCAAGAGAAAGTACAGGCTCGCTCTCTCTCTCCCCCTCCCTCTCTCTCCTCTGTTCACCTGTGGCTCCCCCAGAGAGAGGCCATTGCAAGTGAAAAGGTAGGGCCCTCTGTGCTTGCAAGTGGGCTCTCTTGAGACCTTTAAGGATAGAAGATGCCACTTTTGAATGAAATGAGATCAGATGTGGCTGGAAGGGAGAAAGAACAAAGTGAAAAACTCTGGCTCTGAAATTAACAGAACGGATCAAATAGACAGTTTAGCAGAATGATTGAAAATTTGGGCTTTGCCCTCAGACTGGGGTTCACATTCTAACTCAGCCACTTACGTGCCATGTGTCCTCAGACAAGCTTCTTAACTTCTGTGCCCAAGTTTTCTCACTTGAAAAATGGAAGTTGCTATTATATACGTAGTGGTTCTACTGTGAAAATTAAATGATACAGGTGCAGTGCTTCGGGTGGGGTATGGGACAGCCAATACTGGAATGCTTGCTATCTAATAAAGGGACCTAAAGTAAAGGCAGAATCGTAGCAGAGAGATAGGACACGTAATAGGTAAGACACAGCAGTTTGGGAACCTTGATTTCTGTCTCCTTGCTTGGCTTTGTGCTCAGAATGTCCCTTGATGGAGCAGGAGGGCCATTTAGCTGAGCAGGGCTGGGAGTGATTTGCCAATACTGCCAATCCACGCACCATATGGCATTGCTTGAAAGGTATAAAAGAAGTAGTGGCATCCTCCACTACTCAGGCCATGCAACCAATTGGTTACCAGTTCCACGGTTGGAATGAGAGCTAGCTGGTCCACATGGGTAAAGTGCATAAGTGAGTGAGAGAGGGAGAGGGGGAGAGAGAGAGACATCTTAATGAGGCATACACAATGGAAAACAAATGTGTGGTATTCTGGAATTTAAAGCAAAACTTCCCCAAAACAGTCTCCCACATCAGATAATTTTGGTTAAGATCAGAATGCCTGCTTTCAGCAGAAAATAGATTTATGGGCTGGCCAGTGTATGGTTCACGTCTGGCAACAGGCAATGGAAACTTGAAATGAGATTTCTTGTGTAGAAAGGTAACCTTGGGCAGAAGGCTCTCCCTCCCAATCCCTCAGCCCCAAACTACTTAACACCAGCACATCATATTAGCTGAAACTCTTCTCTTAAGCAAAATAAGGGCTCTGGTTTTTAAATGATGCTGACTTTGTCCTTCGAAAGGAGGATTTCTCGACTCTTGAACCTGTCCAGACCAGGTTGCGACCTAATTTCCATAAAGGTGTGCTGAGAAAAAGCTTACAAGGCCCTTCATCCTCTGCCACACCCAGAGAGGAGACCAAGCTACCTCCCTTCCTCCTTTCCACCAGGGATGAGACAGGCACGTGCTGTGCCTGTGACAGAAGGAGAGTTGACAGCTGAGTTTTCCAGACCTGCTCTGTGACCTTGGGCAAAGTTATTTTACCTCTCTGAGCCTGTTTCCTCATCTTAAACACAGATGGTCATAATTACTCAAAGGTTATCAGGCAGTCCCATGAGCCCTCTTAAGTTCAGAAGGAGTTGGCACCACCTTACAATAGAACTCTAGTCTCCCCTTAATCCTCTGCTCCCTGGGAAATCTCTCACTTGCTCCTTCAGAGAATGTGCCCATTAGCCCCGACACTAGCCTGAGGCCAGTTGTGAACATTCAAACACAATTGCCCAAAAGAGCTGGGCCTAGCAAGACGATGGCACCCACAGGCTGTAGCTATTGGTCCATCATCACCCCTTCCCCTAGGAGGCCCCCAAGTGCACTAGAATTCCCCAGAAAGGTAGGCTACAGGGTCAGGGGTAGATCAAGAATGTGCTTAGGATACCAGTAATGCAGCCAAGCTCAAGGAATCATGGGAAAAGTAAGCACTTTTTTGAAATTATACTAATTTTACAATTTTGATTTTTATTATTTTTTTTAATGTTGAATTATATAGGTGGTGGGCTAGGTGCCATGATCTCAGTGTTTGGGGCACTAAATGGACAAGAGCCAGAAGTTGGCCTTTCCAAGGACTTGGCTCCTGGCTTCTCCAGGATGGTTGGATTTTATTGTCATTGTTGACCTCCCTACCTGCCATGATGTGTAAAAGAGCAACACATTGTAGCAGGCAGGATTCTGCTACTACACACACACACACACACAGAGTGATTGTTGGGAAAGGGAGAAGCTGACTTGTTAGAAATGCAGATTCCTTAATGAGGAGGCAACAAATTCGTGACTCGCCTTAAGCCTCACTTTCCTTATCTGCACAATGAAGGTAATAATACAACCAAAGTCTTAGGACCACTAGGAGGAATAATGGGATATTTCATGTAAAGCTATTGTCATGGTGCCTGGCTCATAGCAAGAGCTCAGCCGTCAGCTTCTGCAGCTGTTGTGGAGTTACTATTATAATACCTCTCCTTGGAATTTTTCAGGGATTGAGTTTGCCCTAAACGTTCACATCCGTCCATTACTTATTGCTTCAGTTCTGTAAAGCTGCATGGTACACGATTGCTCAGAGCTAAAATTTTACCTTGCCACTAGGCTTCATCCCTTTCAGAAGATATTAAAAGACCTGTCTTTCTGTCTGTCTACAAAATGCGCATTTCACAGGTTCCCCCAGTCTTGGAAAGGTGGGTGAGAAGAGGTATTAGTTTTGCATTTTGCTAAAAATGGCCCCAAAAGGCTGCCCGGTTGGCAGAGGGCTCCCCTCATGGAGTCTAACTGGGAATTTAACAGGAATTGAAATAGAAATCTATTCTACCTCCAAACCAAGAAGGGTGGCCTCAGCATCTCTCCTTCAGTTCACTCCTCGTGCTTCCCAAAATGGGATGATTTCCTCTTATCTAGAACTTTCTTGACACCTTGAAGCAGTTCCCAGAGGGGGGGCAGAGCCAAAGTCACCATTGCTTCTAGGTGGACACCATGGGGAAAAAGATAGGAAGGGAGAGCTGGCCTTAGTGGCTGCATTATCCCTGGGACCCCATGACAGTAGGCTGGGGACCACCACCTCTCCTGGCTGCAACAGAGAGAGAGGGGAAGGAGAGAAAAACCCAAAGGAGTAGTTAGTGGTCGGTACCCTCCCTTTCTCCCTCAGCTGGGGTTGGTGCCCTGAATCTGAATAGCCTAGCCTCAGCAGGCAGGTTAAGGTTTAGGTCAACGCATTTTGCCAAATTCAACACATACAGACTACCCTCTTATCCCCCCGGAAAAGTTCTTAGGGGTTCCCATTCTTCCCTATCACCTGCTGGTGGGGAGGCGGCACAGCTGGGAAGAATGGAACTGAGTTGTCTATGGATCTGGTTCACTGTGAGCTCTGCCTCCTGCTGGCTGGATCTTTTTGAGCAAGTTGTTGCTTAACCTCTCAGAGCCTTTTTCATCTATGAAATAAGGGAGATGAGAGGATTGATTACATGAGATAAAGTATGTCAATAATGTGGGACGCACATAGATAGTAACTGTTACTGTGATTACATTTACTTGCCTTTCCCGAGCCTCTAGAGGGGTTGCTAATGGACAGAAAAGCCTGCCAGGTCTAAAGCTAGATAACCTATGTCATTCACCATCAGCCTCTTCCATTTTTATTTTTTTTTCTTGTTAGAATTTAGGGTGGTTTCAGGAAGAGTCCACTCACATACATAGTGGCAGCCTGGCCTAGGGAGAACGCAGGCTGCAGAAATCGGGGAAGTCTTTACCAAGAATGCCTTGCTTCAGAGGCCAAGGGAATCATTTTGGCCTCTTGGGGAGAGGCATTCACAGAGCTGACCTTGGGTGGTGAATGTGTATTTGGAAGCCACGTACAGGTTCTAACTTGAACCATTTACTATGACTTCCCAGGCTCAGTGGGTTCAAAGTGGAGTTGTCCAAACAGTGTTTCACTTGCTTCCTCCCTGCTTACTTGTCCTGTATCCTCCCCCTTAACTGTCACCGAGCAGCAGTTCAAGGTGTTCCCGAGACCCAGTCCCCATGGCTTTACCATGTGAGGCAGGGCATTTGAGCCCACACTCTCCAGATCACAGTGTAAAGTGGGATGGTGAAATCTGCTCCCTCTTGGGCTGAGCCTGTGAGCTCCCCCTGACAAGCACAGGACCCTTGAACCCAGAGAAAGCTCACACCCCCGCTCCATGGCTTCATGCCCTTCCACACTGGCATTTAAAAAGCTAATCTCTGGGTTCAGCACCTCCAGCGAGAGCTTCTCCGTGTCTTCCCGATGGTTCAGTGTTTAAGTGAAGCCTAGAGCAGTGGTTCTCGCACTGGCGTGAGCATCAAAATCATCCGGAGGTCCTCAAGGAAGGCCAGTCATGGCAGTCTTTTCTGCTCAACAGAGTGGAGTTTGGTTTTTGTCGTATTGTGTGGTGGGTAGGGGAGGACTCCGAGATCTCTGCTCCTGCCTACCCAAGTGGCTTCGCCCTTCCAAAGACAACAGCTCCAGCCCTCATTTGGAATTGGGGGAGGAGGAAGCACGAGAGGATTAGAAGAGGCACTGAGGCTTGGGCGCCTGTTTGTTCTTGCTGGCAGTGCCCAGCCCAGCCCTCCTGACAGTGAATCAACCCATCAGAGGCTTGGCATTCAGTGGTGAGCCAGGGTTGCCATGGAGATGGGTGAGGCCCGGAGCCCACAGGTCTGGGTGGCCTGACTTGTTTTTAACTGTTGAAGCCTGTGTGAACATAGATTCTCTTATCTCCACTTCTGAGGCTTTCTTAAAGCGTGGCTGGTATTTGGGGGCCCAGAAAAGGCTGGTTAGGGTAAACTTGCATCCTTGGTATTCAGTCTCCTGCTCACTTCCTGGGTGCCGTCGGCAGCTATGCTGAGAGCTCTCCAAAGTCAAGTACATTAAAAAACAATAATCCAAGGCTGATACGTATGTTACTAAAGGAAGTAAAGAGGTAAAATCCCCTCCCTCTCTGTGATCTGCTCCTTTACTAACTCCTTTGTACAGACTTAATTCGCCCACGGAAGCAGTCTTTGATCCAAGGAAGGACAGAGGCCTCCAGTCTTGGCCAACAGTCCCCTTTTAACCTTCCTTCCCCACTTTTCTTTGGCCGTTCCCATCTGATCCCAGTAGAGCTCCAGGAGGCAGCAGGGTTTGGGTGTGAAGAAGGTAAATTTATCCACCTTCCCCACCACACAACACTCACACTAAGTCTCACAGAAACTAGAAAAAAGAACCCCCATGTCCTAAATTGCCTCGCTCCTGCCCAGCCACCATCTCAGAGCACAGGAGGACACACCACTGGTGTCTGCCAAGTGCCATGAATTGCCCCACTGTCGTCTCGTGTCTTTCTCAAGGGCCATTATTATTGTCGCTTTCATATTTTTCCCTACAGAATCTGGCTGGCACGTCACGGTTTTCAGAGTGTTTTACTTGCATCATCTCATTTAATCCTCACCTTCAACCTAAATAAAAGGCATGATGTGTGTCATACTTTTCTTTTTTACAAATGAGAACTACAGAAAGTGGTTAGTGTCATGCAGCTCCTAGGTGGCAGCACCAGAATTAGACCCAAGTCCACACCCTTCCACTGGTCCTGTACTTCTCGACAGAGGTGCAACAGAATCAAGGAGGGTGCATGTTTAGAGTTCCCCCAGGTGATTCTGACATCCACCTCATGTAAACTAGGCCCTGGGTGGCACAGGCATGCAAGTTACAGGTAGCAGAGCCACGGTCTCCAGCACCATGCTCACCATTCTTTCTGTTATGCCACCTGCCCCTTACTGAAAATTTTTGCAGCATCTCTTTGACCACAGGCTCACTAAAGTAATCAGATAGCCATTGCTTTTCCAGGAGGACAAAGAGACGTAGGAAAGAAACCATTCCTTCCTTCCCCAACCCGGTCCTGTCACCTCTGCCCACCTCCAACCCCTGCCAAAGTGGCGGATGGACCGAGTCTGAGGTCGGCCTCAAAGGGAAAACACCGTAGAGAATGATCTGCTCTCCGCTTTCTGGGCTTTCTGAGACAGCGGGCTAGAGAAAGCGTAATGAGTATTTTATCCTTTAAAAACAAATAGGACCAGTCAGTTCATAGTACAGAAGAAGGGACCTGGAGGAAATGGAGCCTTATCAAGAGCACCCCGTTTGTTTGCCATCACAGGAATTTTCTTCCAAGTGGGATTTGTCCCACAGACAGACATGGTTCTTTCCACCTGAGGGATGGGATACAGTCACACACACACACACACACACACACACACTGTAACCTCATCAGCCAGTTGTTTTCTGTTTTCTTACTCCAAGTGTTTCCATCAATAGGGGCCGCCTGTACATAAATACCTCCTCAGGTTCTAACTGGAACCAGTTTTGCAAACTTGGTGTGGGGTCCAGAGCAGCCGAGGTGCTTCTAAGCGGCATTACTCTTTGATTTTGTTTCCAATCCTCCTTTGGAATGGAGATGTTTCCTTTAACTCCAGGTGTGTTTCAGTGAGTGATTTCTGAGTGTCCCTTTAGCAAGACTGTGGAATGACTCATTGAAATCCCGAGCTCTGCGTGTGTGCCTTTAGTACATTGTGCTTTCAGTGGTGAGAGGTGATAAGCAGGAAACTGTTCAACTGTGAGCCTGAGCTTGGGGCAGTGCTGGGTTTTCATGTCTCCTGAAGCATAAGCCACAAGTGGCAGGGACACCTGTGTGCTCACCCAAAATCAGAGTGTCTAACTGGACTCCTTTGGCGGGTGAGGACAGCAGTGCATGAACTTTTTATAAACTCTCATTTTCAAAAGTCTTTGTGTGGACTTGCCCCTACATCTCATTGTGACATTCATCGCGTACCCTTGTGGGGCTTTCTCAGTATTTTCTCTGGGCAAGCAATTGTTCTTGGTAGTTTGCCACTTTTATTGTGAGATATTAGAAGATGGATCTGGATGAAAAGCCAGATGGGAAAGGAGGCTTGTCTGAGGGGAAAGAACCAGGAGAGGAAACTCTGGTGGGTTTCAAAGATTCTTTCATTGAAATAATCATTCACTTATGGAATAATTATATACTGATGACTGTTTTGTCCAAAATGTGGATGGGGCAGGGCCCTGCCCTCAAGGAGTGTAGACTCGAGTGAGACATGAGACAAGCACATACATGAGAAGAAGGGAGGGTGCGAGGATGCTGGTGAGAAGAACAAATGGGAAGCCCTCAGGACTGCATTTGCGTGGGAGAAGAGCAAGGAAATCTTGGTGGGGGAGTAGCAGGCCTAGGTAGCTATGATGGCATTCCAGGAAGGGGGGAATGCACAAGACTTATTTGGGAAACTTTGAGTGATTCCATCTATGGAGGAGGCAGGGTTCAACGCTATCATGCTGCTGCGAGATCAAAACATGTAAGACAGATCAAAAGTCTTAAAAGTTGGTGACCAACCTAAGCTATCTGCAGCTTTTTAGAGTTAGGTTGAAGGAAGAGAGGGTTTGCTTTCTGTTTTTTGTGTTTGTTTGTTTAGGATAGACAGACCTGCCGATGTGTGTTGCCAAAGGATGAAACAGTGGCAGAGACAGAGTACAGAGACAGGAAGGGGTAGATTAATGGAGCACGTTCTTGAAGGAGACAAGCAGCTTTGAAAAAGAGGCCCCATCTTCTTTACGTAGATATATACACTTTTAGTTTTAGAATAGTTTTAGATCTACAGAAAAGTTGCAAAGATAGTATAGAATTCCCTGATAGACCCACTAGTTTCCCCAGTTGCTAACCTCTTACATTCCCATATTACATTTGTCACAACTAAGAAACCAACATTGGGACATTACTATTAACTAAACCAGACTTAATTTGGATTTCACTGGTTTTTCTGGTCATGTCCCCTTTTCTGTTCCAGGATCCCATCCATGACAGCACATGACAGTTTTCATGTCTCCTTCATCTCCTCTGGTCTATGACAGTTTCTTGAACTGTCGGAAATAACCCAGTCTGAGACTTGAGAATTTTAGCCTTGTTTTTCCTGACCTTGACCATTGAGCCTTGACCATTTTGAGAGGTTCTGGTCAAGCATTTTGTAGAATGTCTTCAATTGAATGTCCTCGATGTTTTTCTCATGGCCCATCTTCTGGGGAGAAAAATGAAGAAATTTCCAATAAAACAATGGGGGGAACAAAACTATACTTTTCCCTCTTATGCTATCAAATATAGGAGACCATTTCTGGCCCAAAGGCAAAGAAGTTTTTCTCTGATCCTCTTCGGTACTGCTGCCTGTACAGACAGTGGAAGCTCCCAGAATGTTTCCTTTTAGTTGCAATTAGAAAAGAGAGGTAACCAGGCAGGCTGTGGGCAGGGCCTGGGGCTGGCAGAGGCACTGGACCTTTTACTTCTGTCCCCACCAGACCAGTTAGTGATCTTGGGCAGGTAGCTGCCCTCTTGCGGGCTCTGTGAGCAGGAAGCTGTCTGAGCATCCACGTCAAACCTGCTCAGATCTTACATTGATGGGCAAGAGTGAGGCAGCAGCCATGACAATTGTGTGGCAACACTCCTGCCATATAACAGTTCTTAACGTTGGAGGAAACCATCAACTTCTTGGCCTCCCAGACTCTATTTTCTTATTTTATGGAGTCCCTTAATCATTGACTGTACACCCTTTTTTAAAGGTCAAAGCTCTCTTTGGTTCTTGCTGGTCCCTTCCTGTTTGGTTTCTCCTAATATTGAAGTAGCTGGGGGCGAGAGCCGGGGGGGGGAGCTGAGGAGCCCATCTGTGTACCCCAAAAAGTAAGTTCTCCTGGGAAATACTCTGAACCCCTTAGGTATTGCTGCCTGTACAGACAGTGGAAGCTATTAACTAGGTGGCACCAATTACATGTGTTTCACGGCCCTGTGACCCCCCAAGCCATCATGGCCCAGCCAACTGAAGCAATCTCTCCAATAGCATTACAGAAAATGGGGCAGCTAATGGCTTACACAACATCTCCTCAAGCCAATTAATAATCCAATCAAAAAAGAAGGGCTCCTCCCTCTGTGGTTTTGCTGAACCAAGCGCTCCAGTCCTGCCCCTGGCCTCCATACCCCTCTCTATAGTGCGGTTTCAGGCATGAGACTGACATCTATTACTGCTTTTTCCATTTCTCCAGAGCCAGCTGCTTTTCCTTTCTCAATTCAGTCAAGTTTCTGGCTTTGACAACCAATCAGCATGATGTGAGGTTCAGGGTGGGGTCCAAACATGTGGGACCCCCAATTCCTGTATCTGACCTTATCCTTGGCCAGGCTAAGACCTGAAGTCTTTCCCCTCCTGGTTCCAGTTCTCCAGAACAATGTCCTTGCCCCCGTCCATGTAGACCAGATAAATGACTGGACTTCTACAAATTGGCTCAGAATCCTTGAGATTATAAAATGGAAGAGGCTTTACCGTTGCAGGTTTTATTGGGGAGCTGTCGTCCGAGCATGGCTTCAGTCCCAAAGAGACTCCACTCCTGTCCGTGAGAAGCTTCTGTGCACAATGGAGCCTTCCATCATCTTCTGTAGCTTAGTTCTTTTGGATGGGATTGTTTTTATTCTTTTCATGGTGACTTGTTTGAGAATTTTCCTAGCAGAGAAGGGGGTGGGTGAGTAACTTTATCAACAGGGAGAGTAGGATGACTTAAGGATAATTCTTTGATAAGCACAAGCCTAGAGCAGAAGGGACAATAAGGGACACTGCCGCTCTTAGCTCCCAGGTCCCCTCCGCAGCACCACCACTGAGATAGGGTGAGAGGAAAAGGTTTGTGGCTAAGTAAGTGCTAACCAAAACTTAGAACTAGCAAGTGTATAGGAAGCACTAGCCTACAGGGTTCTCGGGTTGATGCTTTCATGTCCACAAGGAGGCCAGCAGCCTCAGTCTTCCGTTTTCCAGAGGTCTGAGTGAGTCGCTGTCATGCAGGGTGTCACGCAGGGTCTCTGGTCCCGCTCCCCATATAAGAACGTAGGATATGGTGAGGCCAAAAAGGAACACCCACGAGCCATAGATAGGGGAGTCATACCACTATAGTCTCACTGGAGGCTGGGCTGGAGACACAGGAAGCAGTAGCCACAAGATCCACAATCTGCTGTCCACTTCTCTGCCAACCAACCAACAACCAACCCACCAACGTAGCCACGGCAGTTATATCAGTGGCTAATGGCTAACTGGTTACAGCTGATGGCCAACTAGCCACAGCTGATGGGCATCTACTACCTGAGCCAGCACCTTTCCATGTGAGGCCAAGAGCCTGGAAACTGCTCTCTGGGACTCTGTCCCCACAGTTGCCATGTACTGGGGTGGGGAGAGCAAAAATGCATCACTTTCTTTCTTTTAATTCTCCCAGACCCCGGGGGAGCTAGGCCGAGCCTGCCCACCATGGAGTCAGGACCCACTTAGTACTTAGCATGTGCTTGTCTAATACCCAGTAGATGGGGATGTCCCAGCTGGGTCCCACTGTGCCCCTGCTCTAACAGCAGTGCTCCTAGATCAAAAGAACCCAGTCTGAAACAGTGTCCAGACTGGAGAAGGGAGAGAAACTCACGAGCCATGTCAGCTATCTTTGGGTTAAGCCAGAAGACCCTCACTCACCTTCCTGTCTTTTGTTAATGAGAAGGAAAACCTGCCGCATTTGCTTGAACCCAAAACTCTGTTTTTATTTTAACTCTAAGATTTCTGCTCCTTCAAGCCTGCCATCCATGAGTTTTTCTTTTCCACATTGTCCAGCCATGGAGCCTGTGGCATTGTGCCATTCTTACTGATGTTCGGTGTTTCGTTCCCTGGGATGCGGACTGAGAGGTTTGGGAAGATGTTGAGTGACTGTCCAAGGGCGAGGGAGCCCAATACTGGTGACCAGGGTGCTAATAAAGTTATTCTCACGATAACCTCTAATACTTCTAGTACTTCTAATATGTAACTTCCTTTGTTTTTCGCCATACTTACAAGGCAAGGAAGGGCCGCATCTCCCCATTCCTGTTTTACAGGTGGGAAAACTGAAGCAGTGAAACTCTAAGCCAGGAATTCCAGCCCCTCACTGTGGAAACACAGCCAGGGCAGCATACACCACCGCGGGTGTAGGCAAGGCTTTGACTCTACTGCAGGCTGAGGTCTTGGGTCACCCTTTCTACTGTTGCCACCTCCCCTCCACCCAATACATCCAAACCCACTACCAAGTCATGGGGAAAAGGAGAGGAGCAAAGAAGAAAGGAAAGAGAGGCCTGTCCACACACGGGCTGTCCCAGCTCCTGGGGCAGATCACCAAGCTTCCTGAAGAGCAGGGCTCTGATATAGGCTGCATGGAACATGGGCAGTGAAACCTGGCGCCTGGGCGTTGGCCTGGAGCCCCCCTCCTTATGTGTCCAGCTGGCCACTGCGCTGCAGCCTGAGTCACTCCCCAGCAAGCCCTGGTACGAGTGTGAGACGGAGCTCAGCTGCGCTGCTGGTGGGGGCGGGCTTGGCGGGAGGCCACCTCCACAGGCATCTAGTTCAACAGTGCCAGGCCAGGATTTGGCACTTCAGTTCAGCTCCTTACTGGAAAAGTCTGCCCTTTGGGGTCCAGTATTTCAACCTGCCCACCTGGTATGAAATGGGATTTTCATAAGATTGGAAGATGACATGGAGGCTTCTTGTCTGATGTTTAGAAGGGTCACTCGTAAGGACGCATATGCCTAAAACCTGGAATTGGGCAGGTCAGCTTGTAAGGTTTCCTTGTGTGAAAAGGGAAAAAAGGACCAAATATGGACAACATAGGGGAGATATGCCATTCGCTAAGCAGTGTGGTCTGATGACTTACAGCTGCCCTCATTGGTGCCTGGGAATGTTCCTCGATCAACGTTTTTGTTTCTCTTATTGTGTGGTATGTACACAGAGTAGTGCGTAAAACACGAGCAGTTTAAAGAGTAACTATGAAGTGAATATCCATGTCACCACCACCCAAGTCAAAAGCTAGAATATTGCCAGTGCCCTAGACCCTGCCCCACCCTGTGCTCTTTCCTTAATCAGAAATCCCTCCCAACAGCTTCAGGTCACCACTCCCTTGACTTTATGATAATCACTTCCTTTTTATCCCTTTGTCTTTTCTATATACCCCTTAAAGGTAATATTTAACTACACTGCTCGTGCTTCTTTTGTTTAGCACCGTGAGATGCACTCGTAGTGTTGCATTGCTGCAGTCTGTTCATTGTAACTGCTGTATAGTATTCCATTGTCCATAAAATATCCATTCTACTGCTGTACCGCTAATAGGTAAGTGTTTATTTCCAGCTTGCTGATATTTTTAGCAAATGGATTGACCCCCCCCATCCCCACCCCTACTCTAGCTGCTGCTATTCCAGGTTCATGGTGAGAAGCAGAAACCGAGGGTGGTCTTGCCTTTGGCACTCAGGGACCGTGCTCTCCCTGGCAGCCGGGATTAATTAACACCAGCCTTCTGTATTGCTTGCAGCTTGCCGGAATTGCAGTCCTTGCCATTGGACTATGGCTCCGATTCGACTCTCAGACCAAGAGCATCTTCGAGCAAGAAAACAATCATTCCAGCTTTTACACAGGTGAGAGTGGGGGAGACGTGGTACTTCTTCCAACTGTGGAGATTCTGTGTTGATCCAGGACCTCTGCCTTGGAAAAGACTGTTGCTCTGGCCACAGTGGCCAGTCATTGGCTCTTTTGAGCCTTGCTTTTGTGTAGCTCTGCCCATGCATTTGCATTTGACTGATGTGGTTTCTTTTCTCATGCTGACTGAGTCTGGCATTTTGACCATTCTCTGATGTGAAGTTGGCCTTGACAAAGTTGCTGCCACTCGAGAATTTAAGGACCTCGGTTCTCATCCCTGGTCCTCTCTCTTCATTTCTTGTCTTCTTAGGTTTAGTCATCTCCTTAATTTAAGAAACTTTGCCATGGTTGTTCCATTTTTATATGTTTGTTTTCCAAAGTGTTTTGCTTTAGGGCAAAAGTGTCCAATTTAAGCCCCACTTGACTTAGCAGGTTTCTTTGTACACAGAGGCTCCCTGGCATTTTTTTCTAGCGTCATTTTGTCACTTTTCACCACCGTGTTATCATGTAAACACCTCTCTAAAAGGAGGTTGCAGCACTGAGGCCTGTTAAACCCAACTCCCCAGTTTCTGAGTTAAAGTACAGAATCTGTGGCTCTCCTTCCTGGCTGGTTTGGGGATAGGAAACATTTCATTTGTGAGAAGCAACAGCAGCCCCCTAGTATTTTTAGGATGATGCTGTCATGTCATCAGGCTCAAAGTATAAGTTTGGTCACTTCCTGCCCGCCCACCAAAGAAGTTATTTTTAAAACAAGATGGGAACAGTCCAAAGGGACTTATCACCCAGGCCTTCAGGAAAAGCACGGTGGCTGCTGACATGCTGACCCCATTTCCGCCCGCCAGAGGCCAGCCATGCAGACGGGCATCGCCTGCTTGGTTACATGACACCCTGGCTCTGTGCATAGTTTCCCTGCTTTTATTAATTTTTGTTGTTGTCAGTTAGTTGGGGTTTTTTTAGGGTGTGCCTCCCTATTGTGAGAAAGAAAGTGAGGGAAAGAAAAGCACAAGTATATTTAAAAAAAAAAAAAAAAACTGCACATAGTTTTCAGGGATCAAGTCTCCATAGTGCCCTGACTTGTTTTAGCAACAGAGTTTTTTTTGTGTGAGTCTGTGGCAGGGCTGGAACGCTGCCCTGTGGAGGTGGAGCAGGGGGGGCGGGTGCTGAGGGGAGACCATGAGCACTCTGCGTCATGAGGTGTCATATCATGTCATGTCACACCAGGGAAGGGGGAAGGACCCTCTTCAGGGAGAGCAGGTCTGCCCGACCGAATGTGGGACTAGTTGGCACCCATTTCAGGCAGGCTGACCCAAGGCAAACCCCCGGCATATACCTCCTACTGCCTGTCTCTGCAAGGGGCCTGGCTCCATGCTCTGGCCACTCCCACTAACTGGTTTCTCTCTTTCATTATCTAGGACTCTGGCTAATGCTATATATTTTTAGATGTGGGAGGTAAGGATCTCACTGGTGAATGGATAGAATTGGGAGGAAGACACATATTTTTGAACCCTTTCTTTGTGTGTCATTCACTGTCTCATATGTTATATAACGTATTCCTGGTAACTCTTCAAGGTACATGGAATGATTCCCATCTCATCGCTGAAGAAACCTAGACCTAGAAAGTTTAAATAACTTGCCCTACCACATACCCCTCAAGAGGCAGGGCTAGGATTTGAACCCAAACCTGTGAAAGCTGCTGCTTGTGTTACCTATGCTAAATTATGTGTAGGATTCTTCATGCAGGAATAGAAAATATTTCCACTGACTGGACATTCCCCACGGGCGGCAGTGGTGTGGAGGCTCTTTTGGCCTTTAACTTCACCTAAATTGTAGTCAGGACAGACAAGCCCCAAGCACCGGTGGCCCCAGCCAGCAGAAGCTAGTTGGGAAAGTCATGCAGAGTGGCAGGAGCATGGTAAACACACAGTTCAGGGAGCCAGGGCCTCCTTCTGGGAACCTCAGGAGGATTCAGGGCCGCCAGGTCATTGCAGGGACCCCTGATGGCCAGTGGTCTGACCTGAAGTGACCAGGATGGGGATTTAAAGGCACAATCCCAAAGAGACACAGCAATCTGTAGTTGGGGGCCAGTGGCCACTGCCCCCTTAGCTCTAACAGAGGAAACGCACCCTTTGCAGCTGGACCCCCTGCTGGGGAAGGGCTCAGCTTTGAAACCTTTGCTTGCAGAAGCCCAGGGAACGGGTGATGCAAGTAACACTGGAACACATCCCCTGAGTGGGCCTGGGTCTGGCTGGGCCCTGCACTTCACTGAGTGCTTTGGGAAACTGATTGTCATCCATAGGCAAAGTGCCAAGGAAGCTCTATTCTGTGTCCCCTTCCCCCTCAGTCTGTGACACCAGCCCTGGTGCCAGCTCTACCCCTGCTCTATTCCTGACATCAGAGAATGGCCATCCCTTGCACAAGACTACTAACCAACTGTAAGACAACCCACAGCTGACCCATCAGGAAACCTGAAGGACCCAGGGTGTCTTTTCTCTAGTGGGACCACAGCTTTGAAAGTAGAGAAAGAATGCATAATCAGACAGAGAAGCAAGTGAAAAAGAAACTTTCCACATTCAAAACAGTCCATCGTGAATCCCTAACAGCTGACAGACAGCCTTATATGGGCCTTCTCTGCAGTTCAGGCGCTGGGAGATTCAGCCCGTCGGCAGCATCTATAAACCCAGGCTGCAAACATGTTGGGGAACTTCATTTTCTTGGTCTCAGGCCAGCAGCCCTTCATTCCTTGGTGTCCTCCCAGAACCATAGCCACGGAGTGAGGGCATCTGGGGGGGCTCCAACCTGAGGCAGTGGTCATCTACCCTCCTGAGAACCATTCCCCTTTTTTGACATGGTACTGATGAGTTCCAGGACACAGCATTGCCCACAGGGAGCTGGTTTCCCTGTTCCAGCTTCGGGCCTGGGCCAGCTTGTCTTGTCACACTGTGCCTCGTCTGCCCCGTCCCCAAACCAGCAGAGCATACCTCTCTGAGGCAGAGAACTCTGTTTGGCAAATGGGGTTCACTGTGGTGCTCATTAATGAGAACAGCCATCAAGGGACGGAGAGAAAACTATTGGAAACAATTAGGGTTCCTGGGAACCCTGACTGAGTTAACTGGAGAGAATAAATTGTTCCAAGCAAGTATAGCCCAGAAGCTCTGCCAGATTTTGTTCTCCACACAAACAGGTATAGTGAGTGCTGTTTGCAAGATGGGGTTGGGGTGGTGACAGGAGACTGATGTGTCCTCTCCCAGGCCGAAGCCGAGAGCCCTGATAAACAGGTGAATAAGAATGCCCCACTTCTGGTGTAAAGGACACCCTGGCATCTGCCACTGCTATACCAAGGGCTGTTTTTGTGTGTGACTAGGCCTGCAATATCAGCCTGAAAAAACAGCAGAATAAACAACCCTTAAGCAAATTAATACAGTAAGCCTAGAGAAAGCTCTGTGACGAATAATTTTTTCCACGAGTCAGACAGAAAGGCAACATCCAGTTGTTTTATAAAGGGGAGTGCTTTGTCATCTATCATGGCCAGCCTTTGCTGACAGCTCAGGGTGGAGCCCAGGAAGAGCTTTGCAAGGGGAAGCCCTGGGTGGCCCTTTTAGGAAGCAGCCCAAGCCCTGCAATGGTCCCATGGCTTCCGGGATGGAGGTGGGACTGCTGCTTACACATGAGCCACCCTATACCTGCTGCTAAAATCCCCATAAACAGCTGCCAGGGAACTGGAGAGGGTAAAGCCCGAGACACCCCAGATCTGCAGCTGCCCAGGCAAGATTTAAAACTAACAAGACCCTTTGTCCTGAAGTCTTCATTTGTTGGGCCCAAGAATGAATATTTAATATTAACCAAGGCTACTTGGAGTTATCTCTCTCTGTCTCTCTCTCTCCTCTGCTCCCCTCTCCCCACACCCCCACCCCATGGGAAATGCTTTTTCCTGTCGTAGCTCCCTGTTGCTGCTAACCCAACTCACCGACTTCTGCCAGTGTCTCTGGGCTTACGAAATGAGATCTGGGCTTACAGAAAACATATCTGTCTGTTCATTCCTACGCGACTCGATTTCATACGCTTGTAAATCCCTTTGATCTCTTAATAACCCTATTTATTCAGCCCCTGCTATGGAGCTCAAAGAAGTGACTCATCCTTGTCGGAATAAGACAGAGAGAAACTGGGGCTGTGTCCCTGCCTTAGCTCGCTGCTGTTCCCGTTTCAGGGCCCGGGCATGAGGCTGCACTGCCTCTCTAGGGCCAGCCTGTGGCCCCACAGTATTGCACTGCCTGGGAGGATGGGACTTGACTGGAGGACAAACTGCATTTGTCCCCTTGCCCAGTCTGGGCCAGGCGTGCACGGGAACAATACCCATATTCATACAGCATGAGGGTTTGCCAGTAAACCCACGTGACTTGACATCACGACAGATGTGGGGGGAAAGGGAGAGGCACAAACGCTCCCTTGTGTGCGCTCTGCTCGGTGCTGCCCATGAGCCTCAGCTGCAGGCAGACTACACGGTTTGTTGCCTGCAAAGCCTCGGCCCGTACTGGGGGTACAGATGTGAGACAGTGAAGTCACTGTGACACCTGCCGGGGGTTCTCACTGCAGTATCCTGTTGTGTATTGTGTGGAAACGTCACAGACACTTTCTCTCACTTTCAGCCCCTATTTCAAGGAAGTCACTTGGTCCCAGTTAGCAGGGAGGGATCAGCACGTTTATAAAAATTCACCACTGTGATTAATAATTGTCAGCCATCCTTTGTATTCATATGATTAACAGCTAGCATTTGTTAATGCACATTTGGATTACATGTCACTTAATCCTCACAGTCCCATGGTCGACAGTATTGCCCTCCCTATTTTGCAGATATAAAAGTATTGCACAGAGAGATTAGTGGCTCTCCCAGGGTCACAGGGCTGGCTTTAAAACCCAGGCATTCTGGGCTTCAGAAATGGTGCTCTCGGCATGTGACAGCTGCCTCCCTGAGGGTGGATAGAGCACGCCCGTAAGGCAGGGAGGTTCGGGACTTCTCTGCCAGTTTCCTCATGGGTCCTGCATGTCAGGGGAGCCAGGTAACAGGTGTCCCTGCAGGACAGCTGTGACTTCTCCAGAGTATAACTGCAAGATGGGCCCCTCGGGGCATTCCCTGCGGGTTGTAGAGTAAAGAGGGCCAAGGCTGCTCCACTGCATCCCCTATCCCAGGAATGTGCGTTGTTTCGGCATAGACAAGAGTTTCTCACTGGCCCCTCTCCGTCAGTCACTAAAATTGAGGGCTTAGAAACTATCACTCACCGTCCCTTTAGCAGTGAGAATCCTTTTCACCCTTAACCTGGAGTAACCGAATTGGCAACTGTAAGATCTCTTTAGTTGTGATAAGAGATCTTTTGAAATTTTCTAGCAACTAACCTCTCATTTTACTGATAAGGAAAGTGAGGCCGCGAGAGAAAGTGTTTTACCCAGGATCACACCGCAGTGAATAGCAGAGTTGGGACCAAATCAAGGTCGCCTGACACCAAGTCTGTCTGCTTTGCACTAGAGTGAGCTACTTGTACCTTACTAACTGCGCATGCCTCCCTTCCATCCACATCAGGGCAGGAGGCATCCCTTCTGGGAAACAGGCAGACAGGCAGAGCTAGCGCCTTCCTGCTGAAAGCTTGCTGACAGCCTCTTCTGTCAGGGAGAGACCAGCAGGAAGCTCGTCAGAGCCCCCAAAAAGTTAGCCTGAGTTTGCAGGGTCTGTTTTAATTTGCATGAGTAGGTTCATCTAGCTGAAAACAACTGAGATTGGACCAGTTTGTCATGATTAGAATTTGAGGGTTCCCAAGGATATCCTTTGTCCCAGTGAAGGGGTAATGGGCATCTTATAGGAAGGCTGAGGGTAAGGCAGGAGTGAGGACTTGGTGGGAAGGAGACTTAACACGTTGCATACGGATCACGAGACTCTTCACGAGGGATTTAAACCCCGCCGTACGCAACGTGTTAAGAGCAGAGGTAGAGGGGGCTGTTTTTTAAGGATAGGGCACTTCTTCCTTGAGATAGGGGCAACAGGATGGGGTACAGCACAGAGTCATGTAAATGGAGAAAGGAATTGCAGGAAATATCTGGGCCTCCACACCAAAGTGACTTGTCCACTGTCCTCTCCCCTCAGGAGTTTATATTCTGATTGGTGCCGGTGCTCTCATGATGCTGGTGGGTTTCCTAGGCTGCTGTGGGGCTGTGCAAGAGTCGCAGTGCATGCTGGGATTGGTGAGTATCCCTTCTGGGTCACTACAGCCACTCTGACTCCCAGGCTCCCTGCCCCCAAGATCTCATAGAATGGGGTGAAGAGGGTACCCCAACGGCAAGAGCTGTCCTCAGCCTCCCCAGTGTCCCTGCACTCCAGGCCCTGCCCCAGTGTCCTATCAGGCAGCCATCTTGTCCTCTTCCCCTATAGTGATGCTTTCCTCTTCTTCCTCTCTGGAGCCTCTTTGTCTTATCTTAGGTGACTAAATGCCAGGACTTTGTTTTTCCTTTTTTCGAGGACCACGTTTGCTTTTTTTCCCTGAATCCACAGGTACCTTTGCCTTCTCTTATTTCATAATTTGTTATAATTTTCCTCAAATTCCAGAATGTATTCACTTTATTTCCTCAAATCTCTGGGGGTTTTGTGAGTGAGCAATGGGATAATATTTTATCACTGACTGACTCCTAATTAACACCACTTCTGGGGTCAGCTGTGCCCATTTCTTTCCTCCTGAGGGGAACCTTTCCCTACTACAGCTTTCACTCCTCACCTAGGCTTAACTCTCACAGTTCTGTAAACTTTTTCCCTGTACCTTGTAGGTTATTCATCGGTGTCCCAAGGTGCCCAATCCCCAGAGACTTGTCCTTTTTCCTTGTTCTCCAGAATACCCTTTGATTTTTCTGGTTGGCTAAGATTGTCCCTCACCCCACCCTCTTTTTGCCTTCTAGTTCTTTGTCTTCCTACTGGTGATATTTGCCCTTGAAGTCGCTGCGGCCATCTGGGGATATTCCCACAAAGATGAGGTAGGTTTTTCCTGTAAGATCTCTTGGGACCTGCAGTGATGTGGGTTTGGGAGTTTGGGGACGGGAGTGATGAGGGTGGAAGGGTGTCCTGGCTGGCCACTTTGGTCAGATTGCAGTGTGCCTCTTATTTCACCACATTTCCACATGACCCTCAGAACATGAGCTCCCCCAGGGCAGGAAATGTGAGCGTTTCTACTACCTTGTGTGGGTAATGTGCCAACAACTGCTTCCAGCTCTTTGAACAGTGCTGGCACATAGTAGATGTTCAGGAAATAGTCACTGAGTCTGTGTGTGTCTTACACCTCAGCAGCCCTTCCCCCAACGCCTCTGGAAAGACAGCTGAGGAAAACATGGCTTTCTGTAGCTTGGACATCCTTGCTCTTTCACCTAGTCTATAAATATGTGCCACCATGAGCCACCTGCTATGCAGGGTCTGGAGATGCATGAGCTGTGGTCCCCACTTTAAGGACCTTTGCCACCTAGTGTGGCAGAAAGACATGCATTTGATAGGTGTCACAGAAGTCACTTATATCCAAAAGTCCTATGGGATTTGAAAGGGTGGGGTGGAGAAGAGGAATCTTTCTGGCTTCATGAAGAAGGGGACATTGACCTAAACCTTGAATGAGAGCTAAGACTTCAGGAGGAAAGTTGGTGGGAGAACAGGGTACTCTCCAGCAAAGAAAGGGTCTAAGCATAGCTGAGCTTGGGCTCCCACGGGGAACCACTAAAGACTTATGGGCCAGGATGGGCCGTGTCAGACAATATTTCAGGAAGGCTGTCTTGTCATGTTTAGCAGGAAAGGGGAAAGAAGAGAGACACCAGATGCAGGAACCCTGTTTTTAAAAGGGGGGGGTGGGGGACGATTTAATTATTCATATGATAGAAGCTGCGGCCATGGAAATAGGAGGGATAATTATGAAAGCTGAAGAAGAAATGCTGGATGTTGATCAGTTAATTGATGTTGTGAGGATAGGGGAACGAAGAGACAGACATCCATTAAACTGGGACGTACCCAGTTGCAAGAGGATGATAATATATCCTTTATATTATAATATAATAGCTAATACTTATTCCAGATTTACTCTGGACCAAACATTGTGCTGAGGGCTTAATATCAATATCACATTGACATTCTCACAGTAACCTCTGAGGTAGGGACAAACATAATTTCTGTTTTAAATTTGCAGAAAGGGATGTGAAAAGAGGTTTAGTTAATTTGCCAAAAGTTACAAAGTCTCTAAGAGGAAAAAAAAAAAGACAGAAGCCTGAGGAACTAGCCAGATCAGGAGTTGGGTTTTTGGTTGTGGTTGTTGTTTGTTTTGTTTTCTTCTTCTTCTTTGGATTAAGGAGATTGCATTTTGTTCATAGATAGAAGGAAAGGAGCCAAGTGGGGCTGAAGGGACCGACCATGTGTACAAGAGAAGGAACAATGGCAGGAGCAGGTTCCTGGAAGATGTGGGAGGAAGGGGAGGGCGAGAGGCAGTCTGCTAAGGAACGTTTTCCCAGCACGGGAATCTGTTGGCTGAGCGTGAAGAAGATGGAACAGGTGACATTTATTCATGAAAACGTGTGTTCATTTATTCTGGTACTCTCTCATCTGTCCATTGCAGGTTATTAAGGAACTCCAGGAATTTTACAAGGACACCTACAGCAAGCTGAAATCCAAGGATGAGCCCCAGCGGGAAACACTGAAAGCCATCCACTATGCGGTATGTTGTCTTTACAAAGCCTTCTTTTGACCTGTCTTCAGAACATGTGTTACACATGGGTACCTGCCATACCAGACCCATGTGTCTCTATTTCAATCATTGTTTTAGTTTGTTTGTCTTACCCCCATCCCTGCCCTTCTCTCTGCAGTTGCAGTGCTGTGGTGTGGCTGGGGGAGTGGAACAATTCATCTCAGACATCTGCCCCCAAAAGGATGTACTCACAAGCATCTCAGTGAAGGTAAACTTTTTTTTTTTTTGTAAACTTTAAAATCAAGATCTTGTGCCCCTGCCCACTCACTCTGAGCAAATCCCACGAGGGTAGAAGTGCAACCTGTTCTCTTATTCCAGGAGCATTGGTATTCTAGCACTTCATAAATATGTCTTCCACCTGTGAGAATCCCAGGGTGCCCATCTCATTTCTCCTCTGCTCTGGGGCCTCTCTCATCTCAAGGGCAGCAAAACAAAGGCCAGACCAGGGAAACAGCAAAGTGTTCTAGCTGCCTGCAATGATTTGGCACCTGGAATGGCCCACTGCTGCCCCACATTCTGCTTCCCCCAGCTTCCCCTGCGCTTAAGCCATCGAGGAAAGGTGTGCTCTGAGTCCTGGACTCCTACTTTTTAGACTTGTGAAAGGCTCCTGATTGTAAGCTACAGCTAATGTCCAAACTTCAGAATAATAAGAATTAACCCAGAAAAGAAATAGACCCAAAGCAGGAGCTTACCCCTCTTTCTTCCCTGATTTCTTGCCCAAATTGTAGAGACCCACCTCCTATATCTCTCTCGGTTCTCCTTTCCATCCACCAGCCAAGACACCTGAACACTCCTGTCCCCACCCTTTGTCTGACACCATCAGTGCTCTGGGTGTGCTGTGGGTGCTGTGGGAGGGAGAAGGTATGCCTGGAGCAGGGGCTCAGGGATTGTGTGTGACAGGGTCTCTGTTTGTCCCCCTCAGCCCTGCCCTGAGGCCATCAAGGAGGTCTTCCACAACAAATTCCACATCATCGGCGCCGTGGGCATCGGGATTGCTGTGGTGATGGTGAGCGCGTGGGTCATTGGAGGGAACGGTCCCCTGAGTAGTTGACATTTATTAAGCGCATGCTCTGGCCAGGCACTGTGTTAACTGCAGCACATTTATCAGCTGATTGAATTCTCGCCATCCCTATAAGGTGGGAACTTAGCATCCCCATTTTAGAGAATGGGGAATGGCGAGACAGAAAGGTTGAGTAAGCTGATCAAAGTCTCTCAGCTCATGAGTGAAGCATCTGGGATTTGAACTCAGTGTGTCTCCAGAATCCATTCTCTCAACCATTAACGTTCAGGGGTGAATGTAAGGTAACACCAATGGTGCTGGTCCACAGACCATGCGTGGATGTAGGACCCTACAGGGATATAGATCACCCAGACCTGTTAGTTATCCTGGGATAATCCTCAGAACACGTTTTCATCACGCACCTGTTCTTCTTTTCCCCAAGAAAGGAGTTCAGTGAACGCTACCTGGATGGGAATTGTTTCACCTGCCCCTGTAGCCGAAAGGCATCCAGGGGTGGACAGCCAGAAGAAAGCCTGAAAACTTCAAATAACCTACTCTGTTACTAATCATCCCGCAGAAACCAGCAAGGGTGAACAAGTTTCCCTGGGGTCTCCCCCTCTTTCCCCAGGAGGGAGTAATGAGAACCCTGTAGGGAACATAGCCCTCCTCTGCCCCTTGCAAGACTCCCACAAAAGAGAGAATTTCTTCCTTTCTTAGTGGTTATTTACACCTTTCGTCTGCATCTAAGAAAGGCTTAGAGCAGCTTTCAGTAAAAGTCATAACAATACCTTTTAAAATAGATATAAAACACACAAATGCGCAAAGGTGGAAGCGAAAGTACCAACCTGTGTGGCCTACTGGAATATCTGGAATCTGAACATCAGTTTAGCTCTGAGCTTACCTGTCTCCCCCTGCAAGTTCTCAGGGAAGTTTCTCGTGCAGCTTGCATTAGCAAGTGGCTGCAGACTGTCAGAATCCCACCAATCAGTAATCTTTCCCATTATCTAGCTTACGTCTCTCCTGCTTTGACATTTAACTTATTTGGCCTTGTGGTCACCACTCCCTGGTCCCATGTCCTGGGCCTGAATGACTAATGTCTTCCCCTCCACAAAGCCACCCTGTTCCTCCTGTTCCTTACTGTCTTCCAGATATTTGGCATGATCTTCAGTATGATCCTGTGCTGTGCTATCCGCAGGAACCGAGAGATGGTCTAGAGTCAGCTTGCACTCCTGAGCAGGAAAGTTTACCCCTGAAGATTGTTGGTTATTTTTGGGGGGTTTTATTTTTCTTTTTTGGGTTTTTTTTTTATTGTTTGTTTTTTTATTTCTTTTTTGCCACTAACTTTAGTATCCACTCTGCATTTCTAAACAAAAACTATTCTATATTTGTCTTTTTAATGCTTTATTCAATATTGATATTGTAGTTGAGAGATTGGGGGATTTGGTTTGCTTTGGTTATTTGTTTTTGCTTATTAAGTTAAGCAGAAATCCTGCAATGAAAGGTACTGTATTTGCTAAATTCTAGACAAAAGATATTGTACATAGAGAATTTTTTTCTTTAAATAGGTTAAAAAAAAAAGTCTATCAAATTTAATTAGATTGTAAGTTATGTTGAAGACAATTTGATACATAATAAAAGATTATGACAATATCTTGGGCTGCTTTTTGTTTCCTTATTTTATTTTTTTTTAAAGATTTTTATTGGGGAAGGGGAACAGGACTTTATTGGGGAACAGTGTGTACGTCCAGGACTTTTTTCCAAGTCAAGTTGTTGTCCTTTCAATTTTAGTTGTGGAGGGTGCAGCTCAGCTCCAGGTCCAGTTGCCATTGCTAGTTGCAGGGGGCGCAGCCCACCATCACTTGCGGGAGTCGAACCAGCAACCTTGTGGTTGAGAGGACGCGCTCCAACCAACTGAGCCATCTGGGAGCTCAGCGGCAGCTCAGCTCAAGGTGCTGTGTTCAATCTTAGTTTCAGGGGGCAGAGCCCACCATCCCTTGCGGGACTCAAGGAATTAAACTGGCAACCTTGTGGTTGAGAGCCCACTGGCCCATGTGGGAATCAAACCGGCAGCCTTCGGAGTTAGGAGCATGGAGCTCTATCCGCCTGAGCCACCGGGCTGGCCCTGTTTCCTTATTTTTTTTTTTTTTAGAGCTATTTATTTCTCAAATGGTCTTTCAACTGCTGTTCGCTTTAACTGCGTTTATATGAGAAATAGGTGGTAGGGTTGATCTCCCTACTTTATTATGGGAGAAATCAAGGCATGGAGAGATAAAGGGATTTGGACCAGGGTCACACAGTTGTTAATAGAGTCCACACTAGAACCAAACCCAGGACTCTTTCTTGCAGCAGTGTTGTATCTTGGGGATACAACAGTAAACATGAGCTCCCTAACGGCAAAGACTTTGTTTTATTCACTGCTGTGCCCCCAGCACCTAGAACCTAGTGTCTGCTGCATAGTAGCTGTTCAGTATTTGTTATCAGTTAATGTTTGTTGGTTGATAAATAAGTACATACCCACCAGGGTTTAATTCGAGAAACAGAATATTAAATATTTGAGAGAGAGCGAATTTGCTACAAGGATTTGACCTTACCATCACTGGAGTTGGTTAAGCAGTCTCTGTAAGACTATTGTCTTTGCATCAGATGCTGGAGCTGGAAGCTCACAGGGCAGACCGTCAGGAAGGACCGATGGATGGAAAGTGGGGGAGAATAAGAACAAGCTGGAACTCACAAGCAGGAGCCATGAAAACATAAAAATCTGTGTCAGCTGTTGTTCCTCTGATGTTGGTGGTGTAGGTCCTGCAATGTAGCTAAACACACACTGTCCAGGAGCTAGAGATGCTAAAGTGAACCACAAAAAAGCAACAACCTGTGTGAGCTACAAAATGACTGGACTGCTGCTTCATTTCCCTCTGGATCTCCTGGATCTCCTTCCTGCTCCAGAAACATTCAGGAAGGGCATGCTGGGAAGCGTAGTTCAGCTTACCTGTGTTGCCTACTCACTAAGCCACCATTGTGGGAGACATAGTCCCTGCTTGGAATGTCTGTTGTCTAGTGGCAATTTAAAGTTAGGCAGGACATGACGACAGAGATAAACTCTATGAAAGGGTAAGTACAGAAGCATAGGAAACTTGTGTTTATTTTCCACTCCTTGATTCAGTTTGGGTTCTTTCTTAATGTTAAAAAAAATAAATAAATCAAAATGGCCCCTGAATGCCAAAAAAAATCAGAACATCAGTGTTCCTAGCCGCATTATTCACAATAACCAAAAGGTGGCAACAACCCAAATATCCACCAACAGATGAATCAATAAAATGTTGTATACCCATACAACGGAATATTAGTTCACCCTAAAAAGAAATTAAATTCTGACACATGCTACAACATGGATGAAGCTTGAAAATATTATGCTAAGTGAAATGAGACAGAAACAAAAGAACAAATACTACCGTGTTTCCCTGAAAATAAGACCTAGCTGGACCATCAGCTCTAATGTATCTTTTGGAGCAAACATTAATATAAGAGCCGGTCTTATGTAATATAAGACCGGATCTTACATTTACATTACATAAGACCAGGTCTTACATTATATTATATAAGATCCGGTCTTAAAATAAGACCGGGTCTTATATTAATTTTTGCTCCAAAAGACGCATTAGAGCTGATGGTCCAGCTAGGTCTTATTTTGGGGGAAACACAGTATATGATTTCAGTTATATGAGGTACCTAGAATAAAATCATGGAGACAAAATAGACTAAGGATAAGCACAGGCTGGGGGAGGAGAGAATGGGGAGTTATTGTTTTAATGAGTACACAGTTTGCATTTCGGGTGATGAAAAATTTCTGTAAATGGATAGTGGTGATGGTTGTACAACATTATGAATATTCTCAGTGCCACTGAACTGTACACTTAAAAATGGTTAAAGTGGATAAGTTTTATGTTATATTTACCACAATTTTTAAAAATCAGCTGGGTTAACATCCTTGAGTCTTGCTGTTCTATGGCCTCAGGTCCTTTATTAATTTAAGTATTTGAGGGCTAATTTTACTGTTTATAGAAATTATAGGTCAACTGTTCATTTTATGTAAGAGTGAATGAGACTCAAGTCATGGCATCATGATCCCTGCTTGATTCTAATATTCACTGTTTGTGAGTATTATTCACAATATTCACAAATATTGTGAATAAAAAATATATACTGCAGCTCCCTCTAGGAGAAGCAGGTCTCACATACACACTTCTACTCTACTGTGCTGAAGACGGGTGGAGTGAGTATAACAGATAGCTACTACTTAAACTGAGGAATTCCTAAGGGTTATACTCTGTCTTGCAGTTTGTTGTAACAGACCAATGGGTTAGCTTAAGCGAAAGCGAACAATTTATTAAGAACACAGGTGTTATCTCATGGAACCCAAGATCGGAAACACAGCTGAGCCATAGGAAAATCCTGGAACCGTGAGCAAGGAACTCCTGCAGCTCTCCACTTCTGTGTGCTATTTGCTCTCTAAAGAGACCAATTATCTCTGCCACTCTGTCCACATGGGGTAGAAAAAGTGCTGGCCCTCAACTCCCAAGCTTACACAGAGACAACCTCCATTAGCCCCATTTCAAGATTTAGGAGAGAAAACCTGACCCAGTCTCAGTCAAATATCTATCCCTGTCCAGTCAGCTTGCAGGTAGGGATGCACATAGTAAAGACCTGGCCACCCTCTGACCTCTGTAGACAGCCCAGGAATAGAAGAGGAGGGATCATTGAGACTGGTAGCCACCTGGCAAGGGGCCAGCTGGTCTATCGTGCCATCTATCCCGTGGAATTCTCTTGCCCTGACTCCTGGCAGATAGGTCCAGGTGAAGCTCTGGAGTTAAGGCAAAACCAAGATGGCCCATAGCCCTCAGGATCTGAAAGATTTTTGGAGCAAAGGCCTTTAGGAAGTTTTAGGTCACAGAAAGGCAATAGTCGCTGCGGCAAGAATAGCTGGGGATCCAGAAAGAATCTCTGTGAGCAAAAGAATAGGCAGCTTAGTATGTTGGCCTCTTGGTTCAAAAGCAGCCCAGGGCAACAAATTTGAAAATAAATAGCTAGATAGTAAAAGGTTATTACTTTACCTGGTGCCCTTCAAGGACTGAAAGTGCTTTAAAATCCCCAAACTCTTGGCATTCTCCTGATAAGAGCCACGTCTCCACAGCTCACTACTCATCCTCTACAGTGGAGTCGAGAGGTGCCAGGGTGGAGCCAAGACTCCACATGTATTCCAACGCTCATTTTATGCTGCTGCTACTTCCCTTGGGAGGAGGGTTTTAACTAGTGCATTAGGACACTCCAGGAGTACAGGGAATTTTTGTTTCACTGAAAGTTAGGCTAGGGCATCTCCTGAGCTTCATGGGCACAAGATGGAGAAGTAGAGACTTACAGCACAGTGAGGCAGCCTCAGCAGCTATGAACACCCCATACAAGGAGAGGTCTCCATTGGTAGGATAGGGAGCCCCACTTTGCCCTATCCTGCTCAATGTTTTAAATAACTTGGAATATTATTAAATATTGTAGATTTCACAAAGCTGTGAGAAATATCCAGTAATTTGGGTAATAGAATTATAGTTCAAAGAGATCTCAGGGTCTGGAATAATGGATTATAACACCGAGAGGATGTATCTTAATAGAAATAAATAATAAGTGAGATCAAGCTACCCACAGTCCCTGATCCTTACAGGTCAAGTAGCTTGAATGAGTAGGTTAAGCACGTGTGGCTGCTTAGATCATAGAATTTTTTCCTTGTATATAAAGTCTGGGGGCCACCACAGGTGTTGACATAGCATCTAGGCATCTCGGAGTGGCCGGTTGGCTCAGTTGGTTAGAGCGCAGTGCTCATAACACCCAGGTCACCAGTTCGATTCCCACATGGGCCAGTCAGCTGCGCCCTCCACAACTAGAGTGAAAAACAACAGTTTGACTTGGAGCTGATAGGTCCAGGAAAAACACACTGTTCCCCAATAAAAAAAATTTTTTTTTTTTTAAAAAAGATGGCATCTCTGTGATTCTTGGCTTGTCTACCAGGGTCATGGGTAGTAACTGCAGTTCCAACCATCTCTTCATTCACAGCAGGAAGTAGGGGAGGACAAATGCTCTCCAAAACTACTCCTTTTAGGTAAAACATAAAAACTTCCCCCAACAGACTGGCAGCCAACTTCCATTTGGGTATCATTGGCCAAACTTGTCTTTCAGTTTGTTGTAACAGACCAATGGGCTAGCTTAAGCGAAAGCAAACAATGGGTTCTCATAGCTATAGGGGAGGCTGAGTACAGGAGCATTTAGGTTTTCCAATCCATGGTGAAGGTTGGAAAGGACAAGAGTTGTGAGTGTTTTATTCCATTTTATAGTTGGAGAACTTGAGGTTCAAAGAAGTTAACTATTTGTCCCAAGATCATACAGTTAACATACTGGATACAAATTTGAATCCAGGTTTATCTTTCTCCGATCTCACACAGGGTACCTCCCAGGATTAATATCATAGGAGGAAATTTAACAAAAACAAATTGGAACATCTTTTGATTGGAAGAACTCATTACATAAATGCAGGACAGAGAAACAATTTCACTTGAAAAAAGACATGGAAATGTAGCTTACCACAAACATAAGTGAGGCCGTCTTGGGCTCCATCCACAGAGGTAGGTGTCCAGATGGAAGGAGACAACTGAGTCTCAGATGCAGTGGTCATCCCTGAGGGTGGTGTGATGCTCCCATCTGGGGCCACTCCTGTAAAAAGAAGGTAGCCAACTACAGACACCTGAAGGGGACAGACCTTATTAGTGAGGGGCCTAAATCCCTGTTCAAGAGGAGAGTGAAGGTTCGAAGAATTCTAACCTGAGGGGTGAGGGAGGAAACCAACAACACAATAATCTTTGTTTTCAAATATCTAAAGGGCTATATGGTGGATCAGGGGTATATGTTATCTCAGAGGCCACAATGAGAACTGGTAGGTGGAATTCACAGGGAAACAAATTTTGGCTTAATACAAAGAAAATTCCTTAAAACCAGGGCTGTCCCACAGAGACGCTTCCCAGGAGTAGTGGGCCCCATGATATAAAGGGGACTCCAGGAGAGGCTGGAGATGGGGTTGTGCCAATTCTTGCACTGATGGGGACTTAAGGAATTCCTACATCCCCTCCATCCCTAAGTGCTTATAAAAATGTAAGTCTCCAAGCAAAAACAAAAGAAAAATTCATTATGGGAGTGGCAAGGGTGAGGGGAGGACCTCTAATAAAGGTTAAAGTAATAGGAATTGTTACTATTTCTATGCGTAACCCCAAAATATTTCAAAATGTTTTATCTCTGAAATTATTGCATTTTTTTTCATACTCAGTCCCATTCCAGTGCTTGTGGCTAAGGGAGCAATAGCAATGTTCCTGATCCCCATGGCCTTCCAAGCACAGGAAATTAGACAGAAAGAACTTCCTGGGACACCTTCCCTGGTTAGAGCTCACTGGTTCAAGGACCACTTGGGACAGCCACCCTAGATGAGCCCTGCTCTATAGTCTTTACACCCCAAGGGGATCTGCAGTGGCATTCTTGGAGTAAATATGCCTGTTGAGTAGTGTTCCTGAATAAGTGTGACCATACTCCAAGACAAGTAGGATGTATGCATGTGGGTCTTCGAGAAAGGGAAGTTACAGAGAGGGCCTGTGAACAACGGAAAGTCAATGCCAGAGTTGGCTCAAGTCCATGGGTCCCAAGCCAGGGATCATCAGAGTTTAAGGACTTCATTTCACTAAGCTAAGTCCTCTCCTCTGCACCACCACCCCAGCCCACCCCCATCCACCCTCAGTTTGAATGCTGGAGAGGCCTGAGCAGCTAATGTAATAGTTTTCACTCAAGTATTGGCGAGCAAACCCCTGGAGAGCTAATTCAATTTCTTTCCTTTTAAATTGGATTATCCCAAACCATCTGCTTGGCAATGCAGCCAGCATTCAATGTTATCCCAATGTAGAATCTCCATTACTCTGAGAGGCTCCAAGAAGCCAGAAGTGACCTGGCCAAGCAAGGCAGTGAGGGACCAGCAGGGCTCTTATAACACACCCTGCAAGGACATTGTTGGTTTGAAACCCCCACAGAGCGTCCCAGGTGAAAATCAGCTCAAAGGTCAACTGGCAGTAACATCCTCTCAATAACCTCCTCCAAAACACCACCCCTTATGACCATCTTTTACCATGTCACACACACACCCCTCTTCCAAAGTGTGCCCTGAGTGGTCAGCAAGGGGGTTCAGTAGCATGGAGGTGGCTCATTTGGCCGCTATCTGGCTGCATTGCATGCAGACACCACAGCAACAACATAGGCACATGCAAGAGAAAACACAGATTGAGACGATTCCCAAAACAAGTAACAATTTTCTCTATCAAGAGCCCCATGATCCAAACCACTGATTTACTAAGTCGCCTGGATTAGGGGTCACTCAGGGCCTTTACTTGCATCCATCCTCATGTGATTTAGTAAAGATGACACATTAACAGACTCATCAGATATGAACACACAGCATTCCATTTGGATAATGGTGTCTCCTTGTGAGGCAGTAGTAATGTCCAAGGCCATCCTACTTTGGAGGACAGCTTTTCTCATGAGAGACATTTCAGTGTTAGCTAAGGACAGGCCTCGTCACCTGTTGTATAAAGCTTGCTGGGTGAATTTAGTAAGGGCTTCTCTGTGTGCTATAATGACCTCCAGGCAAACAGAGGGAAAAGGACAGCGGCCAAATGGCCACACCAGTGGAAAACAGAACATGGCCAACCTAGCCTTGAGGAGACGAGGTTGGAAACTTTAAGAACTTGATCTGGTTGTGCATACCATCCATGCTGTCCAGGGGAGGCAGCACTGTCAGGGATGAGGAGATGGACTGGGGGCAGCATAGCCAACCCCACCTTCTCCCCTCTTTCAATGGTGCATGTTCCATTGCAGGTGTAGTGTATTCCAACAGGTCCAGCTTACAGCAGGACAGAGGGATCCCTGTGCAGATTGAGGGGTACAAAGTAACCCACCCATTTCAGTGGGATGTCCCATTGCAAATCCCAGTAGATAACGTCTCCCAGGCCTGATGGGACTCAGTGTTCTCAGCAGCATAGCACATTGATCCATGCTGGGAGTTGAAGCAATGGCTGCTTCCCTCAACTTCCATACCTTCACGGAAGGTGCATGGCAGGGGTCCCCAGGCTGGCACGTGGGGCCATAGGCCCTACTGGTTGATCATTCAATTGTATTAAAGTCTGGAATAGTACTTTAGTCCACCCAGCCAAGGTGGTTTTACCTGTTAGTAATTTGATCTGCGGCTTTAACATTCCATTTTTCTTTCCTACTAACGCTGCTATTTGTGGGTTATAGGGAAGATAAAACCTCCATTCAATGTCATGTTCTTTTGCTGTCTTGCATATCATGACGTTTGAAATGTGACCCCTTATCTCTGTCTATTCGATGAGGGTATCTGTACATGGCACTCAGCTTCTCTAATCCCCTAATGATGGCAGCCTGGTTTGCACTGTGACAGAAGAAAACATGGGTTAGGCCAGATGCAGTGTCCACATAAACGAAGGCATATTTAGAACCATCATTTGGAGGGAGGGACCAATATAATCAATTTGCCAATCTCTCATAGGTTGGGAACTCCGGTGGATGGCCCCAGATTCCTTTGGCAGTTGACTCAGGCATTGTTTAGAATAAACACAGGACATGCTTTTACTGCATTAATCAAGTCACTGTATTTGAAGGGCAATCTGGCATCCTTGGCAATACGCCATCCCACCCGGGCACTACAGCAGCCTCTCTTCCTATGCACCCAACCTGCTATATCTACTAAAGAATCAGTTGCTAGGGCTCATAACTGAGCTAGTATGTCAGCTTCCTGATTGCCGGGTGGCGTCAGAGTGTTATGAGCCGTGATGTGAAAGGCAGTGAGAACGACCTCAGGCTCTTGCAGTCAAACCCAGGTGTCCCTCCACATACCCTGACCCTACAAGGACACGCTCATGATCATCTTACCCCCCAACTTCCCACTGTCCCAGCCATAGGGTTAACCCCTTCAGAACAACCCAATTATCAGTGCAAAGGGTTAACGACCAGGGCTAATGACTGATCACCAGCCAAATCACTCTGAGTTCAGCCCACTGGCTGCTGTGTGAGAGGCTCTACCTGGAAGACCGCTGTGTACACTGCTGGGAGCTGTTGCTCTTTGGAGGTATATTGGGTTTCTGTTCCCTCCCAGAGCTGGGACCAAAATCCTAGGTGATTCTCCCCTTCTCTTGTCTCTGCCACCGTGCCCAAGCCCTGTCTTCCGGAGTCACAGACACGTCTAAATCAAATGATAGCCCTGCATGGGAGATGTCCAGAGCTTTAATCTGCTTCACTAATATTTTTGCCATCTCAAAGGTATCTTGCTGTTCTGATCCCCAGTCCCACATATGCCCTTTTTATACCAGGCAGTAAAAAGGACAGAGGCGAGGTGCCAGGTGGGGAATAAAACTCTCCAACTTATTATGTTGTTCTCCCACCTTATCGTTTAGTCCTGAACATAGCAAAATAGAGCACAACCGCCTGTCCTTCTCTAACCTCAGCTCTTCTTCCAACTTTTAACTAGAGCTTCAGCCTCCGGTTGAGCATCGGTGAACAGCTGAACTGCCCACAGCAGAGGCCAGCCCAGTGTGGCAGCCATTTGTTTCCTTCTTTGCCACAATATACTCTGTGTACTTCCTCAAATAAGTACATTAAAGCAGCCGGTGCTTTTAGGGAGTCTGCACACTCACACAGTGACCCGTAAGCATCTGGCATACGGACCACCCCTCCCCCAGAGGTTGATGGCCAACTCAAGATTTCCCCCAAGCATGCCTCTTTCCCAAGGCCCATTTCTTCGGTCTCCTAACTGACTCACCAATTGCTGGTTCACAAACTCCTAGGGAGCTTGCTGGTGTAATCTGCAACCAGTCCCCTTAAAAGTCAAGTAGAGACCAAAGTAAGAGACCACTCCAGATTGGTAGATGGCAATTTTAATGAGCAAGGGACTTACTTACAGGGTTGTCTTGGGTGGCCACAAGATGAGTAGTTTTATGCACACACACACACACACACACCCCAAATCTTAAAAGTTTATAGAGGCCCTAACTGGATTCAGTCACGTATTCAGTCCATATGGTCTCAACACCACATTACTATCTCAAGGCTATGTCCTTAGGTAGCTTCTCGCATGGGGAAGGCAAGCAGAGTGCACATTCCAAGGACAAAGAATGGAATGAGGAGCCTCCAATTGCCCAGGTCCAGCTGGTGGGTCAATCTCCTCCAACAGATAGTCACCAGTACCCATAGATCTCTCATACCAGGGTTTGAGCTGGCCAACCGACCTGGGAGTTGGGGAGACATGTGGATTATTCTGTATTCTTAACACATGGGGAAATTGAGGGCCAAAGAAAAGAGGAAGTGACTTGCCCAGGACCACAAAGCTCAAGCAAGCCTAGAGAAGCCACATGGCTATAGGGAAAAGGACAGAGACATTGAAACAGATCTGCATTCAAATGACATCCCTGACATTCAACCAGCACAGTCTCGGCGCTCGGTTTCCTCACGTGTATGTTGGAACTGATAAAACATCTCACAGGTAGCTTTGAAAATTAAATGTATTAAAAAGGAATGATTCAGCCATGGAAAGACATGGAAGAAACTTAAATACATACTTCTAAGTAAAAGAAGCCAATCTGAAAAAGCCACATACTGTATAATTCCAACTATATGACATTTTGTAAAAGGAAAAACTAAGGAGACAGTAAAAAGATGAGTGGTTGCCAAGAGTTAGGGGGGAGGGAGAGGTGAAGAGGTGGAGCACAGAGGATTTTTAGGGCAGAGAAACTATTCTGTGTGATACTGTAATGGCGGATACACGACATTATACATTTGTCAAAACCCATGGAATGTACTACACCAAGAGTGAACCCGAATGTAAACTATGGACTTTGAGTCATAACGATGTGTCAGTGTTGGTTTACCAGCTGTAATAAATGGACCACACTGATGTCAACACTGACGGTGTGGGAGGCTATGAATGTTGAAGGGAGAGGAGGTATTTGGGAACTCTCTGTACTTTCCAGTCAATGTTGCTATGAACCTAAAACTGTTCAAAAAAAAATAAAGTCTATTAATTGTTTAAAAACTAAAAGTGTTAATGTGTGTGTAACAGGATGATAGCATGAAAGTTCCAACTCAGACATCAAGATACTGTAGATCTAAGATCCCAGAGTGGGGTGCCAGATGCAAATTTTCCATGGATTCACCTAATAACAAGTTACACAACTTGCGTCTTCTGTCATGGTGGTACTGGGCAGCGGCAGCTTCCATGAACTTCCGTGATGAATTGGGGCTGTTCATCGGCATGCAGGCCAGGGTAATTATTCTGACACTTAGGATGATATAGCTTTGATTAAGGTTTATGGTAAAGTCATACTTTCATTTAAGAGTTCACTAAAAGTGGCGAAATTTCTGAAGCTTCTGATAAAAAATGTGGAACACATAAAACAAAGCCTGTTAGGAAGCATTGGAGAAAAAAGAAGCTGGCTAAGGAGGAGAAGAAGGGGGAGAAAAGGGAGAACAGGAGGGGTAGGGAGGAGGGCAGGGAAGAAGGCACACAACCCCACTGAATGTGGTCTGTGGCAGGAGCAATGGTCAATTGTTCTGGCGTTTGAACAGAAGGCAGCAGCGTTTACCTGGCTATCACTGCTTTGGTTTGGAAATGAAGAGCCAACTCTATCTGGTCCACTTTTCTTAATCTTTGAAGGAGTTACCAGCAACAAAGAAAATAAACAGGAGAATGAAGGTGAAATGTAAGGACGGTACTTAGCAAATGAAAGTTAGAAATCCTCTGAATCTCTTCAAAACAAACCCAACCCCATGACGTCAAAAGAGACCACGGCGACCCTTTGCTATCTCTTCCACCACGTCCCCTGTCCTCGCTAGACCTAGGAAAACCTAGACTCAAATTTAGTGGCCACCATCCTTTTTACCAGGCTGCTTCATCATTTCCTCCTGGACTAGTGTGGAGTCCCCGGTGACCTCCTTGCTCCCAGGTCTTCTTGATGATGCAGATGCAATGGAAGGTGTATTTGTAGTTTGGCTCATGAATGACACATGGAGCACTCTCTGGGTTGAAAGCAAAAGCAGACAAGGAAGGTCACAGCTCTTCTGTTAAGTACAGATGTCACTTTCCCAGGCAGAGTAGCATTTAATCAAACCCTGGCTGCTATAAGCAAATGTGTCATCATTTTCTCTATAAGTAATTGGCTGTTATGTTTGGTATAATTTACATGTCCTTTCCATTGTGATCAGTCAGAAATTGTTAAATTACCAGTGTATAATCAGGGGCTGATCAAGAAGACAGAATCCAAAATAGGTAATTCATCATAGTGAATTTAATATAGGGAATTGGTTAAACAAGTTTTGGAAGACTGAGACATCAAAAAGAGAATTAGGGAATGCAGAAATAATAACCACAGGAAAGAGCTACCAGCCAAGGGCTGGGGGAACAGAGGGAAGAGGTGAGGTTATGGGATCCTAGAAGCTCAGAAGAGAGACCCTGCAGAGTTGGGACTCAGACCTCGAGGAGGGCCCATGTCCCCATTGCTGTGGGTACCCCTGAGGGCTGTGGAGCGGCTGATTCGAGAGTACTGCATTCAGTGCCTCTGATCATTGCCTGAGATTTCTAAAACCTTCCCCATCTGGGAACTCAGAAATTGCAGTTAGGTGAGCAGAGGTGAGCAGACAAGAAAGGAAAAGCTAGCCACACCTCTTCCACAAGAGCAGGACCCTCCTAGCACAAGAAAAGTGGTGACAACTTCGACTATAATTGGCAGCTTTGACTATTACCCATCATTGCACCTTGTAATTCTGGAATGAAGACTGTTTGGCAACTCAAAGTCATTGTAGGACTTGTGAAAATAAATAAACGAAAACCTCATTCAAATAAAGTTAGGAAGCCCTGTGTACATACCACCTGTTGGAGCTTACTTTACAAATTTGGGCAGGAAGCAGTTTACTTTACTATCTGAGCAGGAGGGGGAGATTTTTCTCCGTGCCAAGCAATAGCCCAGCCAATGAGAAACCAACACACTCAGCCAATGAGAAACCACCACCACCCTGAATTTTGTTCTCCTCCAATGGACGTTTGCTCATAACCACCCCTTTCAACTTTCTCCTCTTTCTCTATAAAATAACGTTTTACTCCTTTGTTCTCCAGACTTGCCTGTGGTTTGCCATAGTTTGCATATCCTGGATTGCAATTCCTCTGCTATTCCCGAATAAACTCATTTTTGCTGGTAAAATAACTAGTTATTTTGTTTTGAAAGTTGACAGACTTTATCCTCAAAGTTGTCAGGAAATTCATGGGACTGCCACACATCTATCCTGGGCAAAGAAGAACTGCTCCACTGAACACAATTTCAGAACAGGGCGAGACAAAAGAAAATCGCTGTAAGATTGCAACTCATGGACCCTGCTTGCTCAGCCTACTAGGTGAAAACATAAAGTGCTTGGCATGTAGTAGATACACTATAAATGGCCTTGTTATTATTGAGCCCCAGGGCTCTGACCCCTCATGCAATGCTACAATGACTATTACATAAGAATGTTAGAACTCCACCTCAACAAAAGATCACAGAATCCTCAGGTATCAGTTGTGCCTAGAGCAGAGCTGTCTGAAAAAGTACCCCAAGCTCAGCTTCCCACAGCTTAACAGGACTGCAACGTCCTGTGGGCCTGAGGTCTCCAGGCGGGGCTGTTGCCAACAACTATCAACAGTGAGCACCCAAATCCAGACTGGCTGGCCCCAAACATTCTGTGGGTACTTCTATAAAAAGCTTGCTTCCGTATTTGCCCTATAAAAAAGGCCAGGGTCTTGCTGACCCAGGGCTTGTATATTTTCTGTTCTCTGACCCCCCCAATAAATAAACATTTTATTCCTTTATCCGTGCCATGGGATATTGTGGGATTCATCCTGAACCCCAGTGCTTAACAGGTGGGGACCCAGATAGAGATCATCTATATAACAGTCCCCAATCAACTCTGGGGAACACAAAATGAAGTCGACTGACACCAACACTCAAGGCCCTCTATAGACTAGTCTCACTCCTTCTACCCAAATTTACCCTGTTTCCCCGAAAATAAGACCTAGCTGCTCAATCAACTCTAATGCGCCTTTTGGAGCAAAAATTAATATAAGACCCGGTCTTATACTGAATTATATAAGATCTGGGCTGATATTATAGTAAAATAAGACCACGTCTTATATTAATTTTTGCTCCAAGAGACGCATTAGAGCTGATTGTCCAGCTAGGTCTTATTTTTGGGGAAACTTGGTAAATACCTCTCCACCACAAATGCAGGCCTTACCCTAATCAGGTCTCCTTCGAATCAGCTCTTTACCTTAATACATGCTGTGCCTACCACCACTCACTGAAAGGCAGAATTGCAGAACCCAACATCCATGAAATACCGTGATTTGCAGTTGTATTGAAGCATGAGATCAGAATTTCATGCTGTGAGGATGGTCTGTAAGAGTGAATCCATCAGCTGGCGAGGTAGGCTGGGGTTGCCCTGCAAAGGCTTCACTGGGAGTGAAACAGACCTGAATTCAAATTCTAGCTCTGCCATTAGTAACCTTGGGCAAGTCACTCAACCTCCGAACTCCTGGCTCTCCTCCATAAAATGAAGGGGAATTTGTACCTTGCAGGGTTGCTATAGAGCCGTAGAAGGGCTCAGTAAACGATGGCTGGCCTTAATATTGTGTTGCTACTCTCACTGATGAGCACATTTGGAGAGTATGCGTGAGAAAACCCAACCCCTAGGGCTGTGACCCAACATCAGAGGCAGGTTGCTAGGGCTACTGAGGCAGGTTGGAATGTGCTGGTGGGAGGGGAAAAACCAGCCAGGAGCACACTCTGGACTGGGGAAGGGCAGGGACGTGTAAGAACTAGAAATCTTGGAGCAAGCAGTAAGAATCACCCTGCTGTAATCATCTGCAGACTCCTGGGACGTTTTTTGAAGAGTTTTGACCCTGTATTAATATCTTTCTCTCCAGCCCTACCCCTGTAAAGTCTTGGTGACTTCAGGATTCACGTTAAAATCTTTCCAATGACCTGGCCTCCCACTTCTTTGACTTTCTCACCCACTCTTTTCGCCAGTGGCTTTCAAACTTGTTTGTCCATGACCTAATCATACATGTGACTCAGTGCACACACAAACCATATATAAATACCCACATCTACACATACATAAATGAAATAAAATTTTATAATATGATACTTACCCTTGTTACATGCATTGTGCTCTGCTATTTCCTACTTTGTCCTATTTCATTTTTATTGATGCACTAACTTAATTTTGTGATTCACTAATGGCCTATGTCTCTCAATTTGAAAAACACTGCCCTCGACTTTTTCATTACATCACTCCTGTTTTAGAGATCAAAAAGCTGGGGAGGAACCAGCAAGAAGATTGCGATGAAGTAGCCAATGAGGTAGAAGAACTAAGAGACATCGTAGCCGTGGTAATATCATCGCACAACACATCACTTACTATAACTTTTTCACTTTATGAAATGTTAAAGGTCATAAAATCTACAAAAGTTACAGTAAACTAAGTTTAATTTATTATTGAAGAAAGAAAAATTTTTTTATAAATGTATTGTAGCCTAAGTGTACAGCATTTATTAAGTCTACAGGAGTGTAGTGTCTTAGGCCTTCACATTCACTCACCTCTCACTCACTGACTCACCCAGAACAACTTCCAGTCCTGCAAGCTCCACTTATGGCAAGTGCCCCATACGTACAGGGGTACCATTTTTATCTTTTATACTGTATTTCTACTGTACCTCTTCTTTTCGATGTTTAGGTATGTTTAGACACACAAATTCTTACCATTGTGTTACAACTGCCCGCAGCATTCAGTACAGTAACAAGCTGTAGCCTAGGCTTATAGCCTAGGAGCAATAGGCTGTACCGTTTAGCCTAGGTGTGTAGTGGGCTGTACCAGCTAGGGTTGTGTCAGTGCACTCTGTGATGTTCGCACATCGAAGAAATCACCTAACAATACATTTCTCAGAATGTATCCTCATTGTTAAGCAATGCAAGGCTGTATCACACTCTCTGATCTATCCGTCACTCAAACTTATTGCCTCTAGTACTCCAAATTGAACCATTTTCCAACCCTACCCAGTGCCTTCTCCCTAGCTCTCACCCCTCATAATGTCACTTCCTCTTTATCTGGTTTAGATTACATAGCTCACAATAATAATCCATTAATTGATTCATTCAATAAATAGTTGCCTAGTTAGCCCACTCTGTGCCACGCATTGTTCTAGGTGTTGAAGATTTGACAGTGAACAAAACAAAGCCCCTGCCAGTGAAGAGCTTTTTATTGGAGGAAAAACAAACAATAAGCAAATAAACAAGAACATGTAAGCTATTTCAGTATAACAGTCAGTGCAAAGGCCCAAGTCAGGAGGGCACCGATAGGTCCCAGGGATGGCACAGAGGCCAGGAAGGCTGAGGCAGAGTGAGCAAGAAGGGGAAGAGATCGACCATTAAGAAGACAAGAAGCCAGCTGGTCTCCTAGGCCATTCCAAGGACTTTGGGTTTTACGCCGAAAGATATGGGCCATCGTTGCAGGATTTGAGCAGAGTGAGTGTTCTGATCTGATTCTGTGTCTTTAAAAACCTCCTCTGTTTGGAAAATAGGTTGTAGGAAACCCTAGGAGGAGGATGCAGGTTAAGATGCTATTGGATTAATCCAGGTGAGAGACAATGGTGGCTGGGAGTAGGGTAGTGGAGAGGAGGTAGTGAGAAATGGACATAATTTTGAAGTTAAAGCTAATAGGATTTGCTGATAGGATAGAGTTAAGGATGACACCAAGGTTTTTGGCCCAAGCAGCATAAAGTATGGAGTTGCCTTATACTGATATGGGGAGGCTTTAGGAAGAGGTTTGCAAGTGAGGGAATCAGGAATTGAATTTTAGATACGTCAGCTGGAAACCCAAGTAGAGCAATATGTAGTCAGAAGTTCAATATATGAAGTCAGGAGAGGGCTCTGGGAAGGAGCTATAAACTGGGAGGTATTAGCATCTACTTATCTACTTGGTGTTAAAGTCATGAGACCAGATGAGAGGACCTATGAGTGGAAACAAAGAGAGAAGAGGTTCAAGGCCAGAGCCAAGAGGTCAGGTTGATGTGGAGAAAATGGCAAAGGAGACCAAGAAGGAGCAGCCAGTGAGGGGAGAGGAGAAATCAGAGTGCAGGGTTGAGGAATGCTGGGAGAGCAAGTGCTTCCAAAAGGAGGGAGCAATGATCCATGCCAAATGCTGCTGCTGGTTCAAGTTCAATGAGGCCGGAGAGTCTCAGCTTTATTGGTAATCAGGGAAATGCCAGTCAAGACCACAGGAAGATACCATTTTATACCATTCAACTGGTAATAATTATGAAACCTGTGAAGACTACATGTGGGAAGAGGCTTTAGATACCACAACAGGCTCTCTTGTATATGGCTAATACAAGTGTAAGTAGGTACAACCACTTTGGAAAACAACTTGGCATTTTTTTATGATGTTACAAGATGATGTGATACAACCCAGAGATTTCTCTCCTAGGTATCTATCTACCCAACAGAAATGCTTGCATGAACCCACTGGGAGACGTGTAAATAATGTTCTTTAAAATGTCATTTATTATTGCAAAGAGCTGGAACAGCCCGAGAGCTCATGGCAGGAGAATGGATAAATTGGTTTCTCTGCATGATGAAATGCTACCTAGCAGTGAACATGAATGAATCTGAGTCGTGCTTTTTAAAATATAAGTCAGATCATGTGCTCCTCTGCTCAAACCTCCTAATGTCTTTCCCTCTCTGTTCAAGTAAAAGACAGTGTTTACAAGGGCCTGCAAACTCTGCCCAATCTAGCCCCCACTGCCTCTCTGTCCTCATCATTTTCCCGCTGGCTCAGGACAAGCTGGTGCTCATTCCCTTTCTGTTTCTTCTGCCTAGAGAGCTTGTCCCCGAATAGACACAGGGACATTTCTCACTGCTTTTCAAAAGTCATCCTATCAAGTAAAGATTTTCCACCTAGCCCCCCTCATTGCAATCTATCCCCCTTAACCTGCTTCCTTTATTTTTACAGGCCCTATCGCCCCAATTTGTCTCCCCCAATGAGAACATAAGCTCTTAGAGGGCAGGACATTGTCTGTTTTGTTCCACTGCCTGGCAACGTGCCCAGCACTAGGGCCACGTCCAGAGTGCGGGAGGCCCCTGTCTAGATACAAACAATTTGAATCACACAAAATCAGCCTGTCAGCGCCATTCGGGGAACTCAATCTCCCATGATCCCACACCAGCCAGCAGGAGCAAGCTGACTCCAGGTTCTCCTGGAACAGAGGCCCAGGGATGAGCCCTGGGCAGGAGTTCCAGAGCAACTTGGGTCAAACCCATGCACACGGTAGAGAGCTGGCAAGTATGCTGGAATAGGAAGTGAGGAAATGGAGACCAGGCCCAGGTATGAAGGTGGTATTGCCTAGCACACAGAAGATATCACTAAAAATTACTGAATGAATACACCAAGCTTGATTTTTTCTCTTCTCTGCTCTTCTGTCCAACTCTCTAGCTAAGAGACCACAAGCATTCACCTAAATAAAGGCTGACCACCCCTAAGTGCACTTTGCCAGTTCACATAGAGGGAAGACACAGAGAGCAGCCAAGGGGCGTTCGTGCCCATGGACAAGGTTGGGTCATTTGCAGGTATCATTCCGAGAAGCAGAGTGTCTTGATTTGCATAAATGAGTTTCTTGGACCCCAAGGGCTAAGGGTGTCAACCTACAACTGCTTAAATGGGTGATGCAGTCCCCACTGCCCTCATTAGTGACCTTGATTAGATCCAGATCAAGTCTCTCAATTGCATCTAGAGGGGCTTTTCTGAGCCTCGGTGAAAGTCAGGCTAGGGAATAGCCCTCTTAGAGGCTGAGGGCTACGGAGGGCACGGCCTCAGCTCTCTGCTCCCTGGACCTTGAGCTGAACAGATAGGTCTTGTGTAAAGTGCTTGTCATATCTCACCTTCCTTTGTCCTCTCAGCAGCCCTTGTGATGGAGGTGTTATGATCCCCATTTTTACAAATGAAAAAACTAAGGCTCAGAGGGATTAAATAATTTTCCCAAATCTACACAGTAGGTGATAGAGTCAAGATTTAAGCCGTAGCTACTTGCCTCCAAAGCCCACAGCACTAGTTCCTGTACCACACACATCGCAGGAACCCAAAGGCTCTGGCGCCTGGGAATCTGAATTTCAGAGTGCTTGATGACCAGCCTCCGAGGCCTACAACAAGGAACAGGGCATGCAGATGCCTAACAGGCATAGGAGGGGCTCCAAATTCCAGAGCCTGAAGTATTCCCAGAGGAGAGGCATACTGCAAACTTCGTGGTGGCTGTTTACCTGAGCACGGAATCTCAGGTACCAGAATGTCAAGCGCAATTTCCAGACCGGACCCTCCTGCCTTCTGGCCAGTGTGCCCACTCACTATGGACAAGTAACAGGGGAGGATGAGTCACAAAGCTGTGTGAGATCAGAGCCTGGAGCCTTCAGCTGAAGTAGGCTGGGAATCCGCCGTAGATGGGACAGGTAGAAGTGGCTTTCTCACCAGGCCAGTGCTGGGAAGGGCAGGGACTAAGCTGGCCTCGAATCCTGCATCATCCCAGCCCCTGTGGGGAAAGAAACTGAACCCCACCTTTGTAAGAATACCTGGGAAGGAGGAGGCCTGCCTCCTCTCACTAAGAATTCTCAGAAAGCATCTGCCCACTCCTAGGACTCCTGAAGGGAAACCTAAAGCCAAGATGCACAATCTGGGCAAAAGAAGGAGGAATTTCCTTGCAAAAGAAAATGAAAGAGATTTAATTTATATTTCCGAGAGGAGGAGGATAGTGGTAAGAGAGGGCAGAGAAATAAAGAGGAAGGAAGATGAGGGAAGGAGGAGGGATGCCAAGCAACAGTGAGCTGGGTCTGTAGCAATGGCCCAGAAAAGCTGTCTTCTAAGAACACCTGGACTAATATCCAATTTGCTATCGTCATCGCCGCTCTGTAAATTCCCTCCATCTCCTCAGTAAAGCCTGACACAAACACAAATGCCCCACAGTGGGGTGGGGAGGAGGTGGATTTTGAAATAAAGGAAAAAGATTGCTAGTTGACTACCAGGACCCATGCAGGCAGTGGTGATAAGATCGCTGCCCAGACAGAAGCAGGAGACTGACCCTCTGTGTGCCAACCTCCACCCCAGGCAATCCTAGAAATCTTGGGAAGACGCTGGAGTTTCCACAATGGGGGTGGAGGGATGAGGCAATCCTACCCAGATATTGACTGAGAGGGGCAGTGACCCACCCTACTTTCTGGTTAAAGTGTGTTAGGACCTTCTACCTGGTTCTAATCATGACGCCACATGTCTCTGCTCTGGTCACCCGAGTGTTGGTTTTCAAGTGTTACCATGTACAGTCTGGGGGAGATGCCTGTTTGATAACTGCATGCCATCACAGCTCTGTGGTCCCGAGTTAACCTCTTCACATCTCTAGCTTCCGTTTCCCCACCATAAAAGGGGACCTCAAAACCTGTAGGAATTAAACCCTGTGATAGTTAATTTTATGTGTCAACGTGGCTAGACCACGGTGCCCAGCTATTCGATCAAACATTATTCTGGATGTTTCTGTGAGGGTGTTTTTGGATGAGATTTCTATTTAAATCGGTGGACTTGGAGTAAAGCAGAGTGCCTCCCCAGGGTGGTGGGGCTCATCCAATCAGCTGAAGGCTTGGATAGAACAAAAGATTGACCTCTCCTGAGCAGAAAGAAATGCTGCCAAGACAGCCTTAGGACTCGAACCATAACATCAGCTCTTCCCTATGTCTCCAGCCTGACAGCGCCCCCTGCAGATTTTGGGCTTGCTCCATAATCATGTGAGCCAAATCCTTGAAATAAATCTCTTTCTGGATATGTACACCCACATTCTATTGGTTTTGTCTCCCTGGAGAACCCTGACTAATACAGCCCCCTCACCACACCCAGCACACAGTAGGTGTTCAGTCAGCTCACTGTGCCCAGGGCTATTGTGAAACTGAAAGAAGATAAGCTTTGCACACAAAAGTATGTGGGATATTATCAGCTCTGAGTCTTATCAGCTCTTCCAGCCTCCCTGCTAATGGGAAGTGACCAGAGTCAATGTAACTCCCAAGCTGCTTTTGAGGAGTGATGGCAGACTGCGGTGGGGGCTGTTCCGACCACATAAACAAGTTCTCTAATTGCTCTTCTGAGTGGGCAGGGGCATGCTTTCTTGTGGGGGTAGAACTGCTGGGTGAAAGAAATATCACCATCTGCTTCCTCTAGGAGAGGTGTTCCCTGCTGAGTCAAATGTCCAGAGGTAAAATCTGACACGTGTACATCAAGCAAAAGGGTCTTAAACATGGAAGTGCCCTTGGAAACGCTTTGGCCACGGCTCTCATTTTGCAGATGGGGAACAGAGATGTGGGGCGGGGGCCGGGGGGGTGGGGGGAGGGCAGCATTTGTACAAAGACAGTTAGGGGTAGAAGCAGGAGCAGAGAGCCCTGGCCCACTGATACAATGCCAAATGGTTTCAGGTCACTTATGCTAATGAGAAAACAAGTCGGTTAAGGAATTTTCTCTAGCTCACACTGCAGTAAGTGGCGGAGCCAGGATTTGAATACAGGTTCACCACACTTTGAAACCCATACGCTTTTCACCACCCCATGTAACGTGAAAAACAGCCCAGACAGGACACAGACACACACCCACATAGCTATTTGCATCCCCGTGTTTCTATTTCCATGCTTCTCCCTTTGACTTCTCTTGAACCAAACCACCACCTTACAGTTCTTTTCCCTCCCACAGTTCCAGGCAGTCTGCGTCATTAAAGTGTCATTCAGCACGTATTTGAAAGTGCCTTCTGTGTGCCAGGCATGGTGCACATCAGATGGAAAGGGAACAAACTCGCCGAACTGTTACATGTGGGGAGCAGGGCACAGCAAGAAAATGGGCAGTTTCCATCCGCATAAGAAGTGGTCTGATAGAGGCAGAAGAGGACACTGAGAACCACAGGTGAGGGCAGCAAAGCCCTAGGGGGTCTTAGGAAATACTTCCCCAAGAAAGTGACATTTAAGGTATGACAAAGGAGTTAGCCAGGAAAGGGCAGCTGACCCAGTGAAAGGAGTACAGGGCTGGAGGCTTTCTAAAGGACTAATCTGATCACACACGCCCTACCCCACCCCCAAGCAGTCCTCCATGGCCTCCCATTCCCCAAAGGAAAATATCCAAACTTCTGAACACGTCCTATGTCCTGTCTACATTCAGTTGGGAGCAGTTCTAAATAACTATGGCTCAATCAATTGAAAATGGTGAGTAACAGTGAGAACAAAGACTCATGGGTCAGAAGGAAGATCTGGACAGGGGATAAGAAGGAAGTCAGTTAGCATATAATGATCATTGAAATGGATATGCTCATCTAAGAAAAGGGGACAGAAAGGGAAGGGAAAGCGGAACACCAAGATTTAAGGAACTAAAGCGTCCCAAATCTGATTTTGAAACCAGCATTACCATTTACTTCTTGTGTGTGAATTGTACTCAGTGTGATCGCACTTAACCTCTCCAGACTCAGTTTCCTCATCTGGAGAATGGGCTAGTAATAGTACCTACTTCTTTGCATTGTTGTTAGGAGGATTAGATGGGTCAATACATATGCACGTATTAGAACAGCACCTGACCCAGAGAGCTCAATAAACGTTTGATTAAAAAAATGTGATGGGCTGAGGAGTGACTGGAATTGGAAGTAGTTGAAGGTACTGAGCGCATGCTAGTCTTTCAAGAAGTTTGTGTAGTAAAAGAGAAAAACAGTAGCTGAAGATGATGTGGGGTCATAAGAGGGTTTACTTTTTAAGACAGGAAAAAAAATCTGAGCACATTCAAATGTTGACTGGAAGGAGCCAGGAAAGAGAGACTTGAAGACTTGAGTTGGAAAGGAGGGCTGAATAAATAGCAGAGCTGGTCCCTGAGGAGGCAGAAGGACTCAGGTGCCCAAGAGAGAGTGGGAGGGAGGTGAGGTGGGGCACATGCCAGCAAATGAGTAGGTGGGTGTGGGTGGGAGGCTGGGAGAACCATCTTCTGTTTACTCCCTAAGGCAGAGATGACCCATCAACTGAGAATGAGGACACTGGTGGGAGGTAAGCAGAGAATGTCAGAAGTGTCCTCAAGGGAAAACGGACAAGACTTCTGAGTCTGTCAGGTTGAAAATAATCTCTCACCCATAGTACTTAACAATTCACAAGACAGTTTCTCAATGTGTCTTCATTCCATCCTCTCAACATTCCCCAAGAAATATTCTTGTCATACCTCTTAGTGGGAAGGAAACAGCCTGAAGGGAATTCAGGCCCCAGGCTCAGTAGTGGGACCTCAGACGTAAGACCAGATTTTCTGAGTGGGGTCACTGCACTAGGACTGTTCTGATCGTTCTCCCAAAAGTGCACCCACACACATGCACACCCATCCATGTGCACACATGAATAGACATATGCACGTACACACACCTTCCCTAAGGGCCAGGAGTCCAAGGCTGCTGCCGACCACCCCCTCTCGCTCTGGCACGAAGGCGCTTCGAATGCAAGTGAGCAAGGGCCACCTTGTTACAGGAATGATCTCAAATCTGCCCTCACCAAGGAGAAAAGTGAGTAAATGATTCACAAAGGAAAAAATAAAATAAAAAACAAGACACGTGACAATGGGAATAATATGCTAACATTTGTGTAATAAATGCGGGGAGAAGAATGTGTATGTGAGTGTGTTTGCTTATATGTGCATAAAACATTTCCGGAAGGATGCTGAAAACTCAACAACGGTGACCTCAGGGGAGGGGAGCTGCCAGATGGGAAAGAAAGAGAAGTGTCAGTGTATTCCCTTCTGTGCCTTTTGGATTTTGAAATAGTTAAGTAATAGGTGCTTTAAAAAACCAACTAGTTTGACTACTATGAGTAACATACTACTTAAAGCACACCCCACAACGAATCTACGTCCTGATGTCATGACTGAAAACCCCCTGTTCCACCTGTGGCCCCTCAGCCCTTCCTTCCTCTCCCCCTCGGCTTCTAGTCCAGACCCTACGCCTACATCAGGCTCTGGCCCTGAGGCATACCTATGACACACAGAAACAAGTGACCCAAGTGTGGGCAGCCACAGGCCCCAAGCCACGACCCTGTGGAATGTGACAGGCAGACCACAGCAGGCTCTGCAGTCGGGTACTGCCCTCATTTGCCTCTTTTGATTGCTACAAACACTGTCCCTCAATTAGACCTAAAAATGAGGGGATTCTAGTAAGGAATTAACAGCAAGAAGAGTCTGAAGGCTTCTAGGACACCCAGGAACAGCCACACAGTGGATCTCCTAATTCAGGAAGGAGTCAGTGGGCAGGACCCAGGGCCCTCCAGAGCCCAGATCACCTCTCTGACAGGATACCTCTTTTTCCACCTTTTCTGGACATCGTCCTGCTTCTGCCCCCTCTTCCAGAAGGCCCAGCACTCCGATGTGGGCACAGCCCTGACACAAAGCGTTATCACAGCCTGTAGTGGGGCTGCCCTTGGGTGGGTGCCAATGCTCTACCAGTCATCCGTGGGCAAAGGAGGCAGGGCCACATGGTTCAGGACAGTTTCTTTCAGCAGGGGCTTCAGGCAGGCCACTCACATGGTATCCCAAAAATCCCCAGGACTGCTTTAGTCCACAGGCCTTAGTTCACCCTTCCAGGCTGGCCTGGCCTCGCCTGACCCCGAGAACTGCCTCTCCTGGATGTGTTCCTGTGAACAGAAGTGAGGATACCTTCCCCGAGTCTAAGAGCCAGAAGAAGTATCTCCGATATTTGTTATAAGGGAGAAGCTCCAGATTATAAATACCTGACTAATTATAAATACCTGACTACAAAGGGCCCACACAGGCACAGCCCTCCCTCTCCTCTCCCCTGCCACAGCCTTTGGCAGCCACCCCACGGGTTGCCTTTGCCAAGACTCCAGCAGCGGTGAAAGTATTTGGAGATTTTGGACAATCCCTGCACACAAAAACAGGGTAAAGTAAATCACAGAAACAGCATGGGATTTTAAATCAGAAAGATCTAGATTTTATTGCTCCGTCTGCCACTAACTAGCTATAGGGTCTTAGGCAAGTCACTTAACCTCACGGAGCCTCAGTGTCTTCATCTATGAAGTGAGAGCAATGACACCTAATTCCCAAGACTGGATGAAAATTAAAAGAAATAATGCCTATGACAGAGCACATAGATGCTCCACAAGTGACCAGCCCCACCCCTTCCCCTTCTTGCTCCCTGCACTTTCCTCTCACCTTCCCTATAATAAATTCCCTCTGCTTAAGTTAACCAGAGTCCATTTCTGTTGGCTGCAACCAAGAACACAGACTGATAGAGACTGTGACCCTCTTTTCCCCACCACCTCACAGCTCCCACAGAGTGGATATTTCTCATGTTTTCTCACATCTTCTTTATCCTGTCATCCATCAATGGATATTTAGGTTGTTTCCATATCTTGGCTATCATGAATAATGCTGCAATAAACATGGGAATGCTGGTATCTCTTCGATGTCCTGTTTTCTTTTCCTCTGGATATATTCTCCGGAGGTGGGATTGCTGGATGATATGGTACTTCTATTTACATTTTTTCAGTAACCTCCATACTGTTTTCCATATTGGCTGCACCAATTTATATCCCCATCAACAGTGTACAAGGGTTCCCTTTTCTCCGTATCCTCGCCCTCATTATCTCTTATCTTTTTGATGGCAGCCACTCTAATAAGTGTGAGATGATAGCTCCTTATGGTTTTGATTTGCGTTTCCCTGATGACTGGTGATACTGAGCACACTTTCATGTACCTCTTGGCCATTTGGATGTCTTTTTCGGAAAAATGTCTGTTTGGTTCCTCTGGCCAATTTTTAAATTCATTTATTTTTTGCGTTTTTGCCATTGAATTGTATGAGTTCTTTAGATATTTTAGCTATTAAGCCCTTATCAGATATATGATTTGCAAATAGTTTCTCCCAGTTCATTAAGATTAACTTTTGATTTTCTTCATGGTTTATTTTGCTGTGCAGAAGCCTTGTCATTTGATGTAGTCCCTGTTTTTCATTCTTGCTTTTGTTGCCTTTTCTTTTGGTGCCAAATCAAAAATTATTTGCCAAGACTGATGTCAAGGAGCTTTCCCCTTAAGTTTTCTTCTAATTTTATTGTTTCAAGTCTTTTATTCAAGTCTTTAATCCATTTTGAGTTGATTTTGTGTATGATGTAAGATAGGGGTCCAGTTTTATTCTTTCGCATGTAGCTGTCCAATTTTCCCAGCACCATTTATTGAAGAGACTATCCTTTCCCCATTGTATATTCTTGACTCTTTTGTCATAAATTGACCATAGATATGTGGGTTCATTTCTGGTCTCTTTATTCTGTTCAATTGATCTGTGTGTTTGTTTTTATGCCCATAACTATATTGTTTTGATTACTATAGCTTTGCAATATAGTTTGAAATTAGAAAGTGCAATGCCTCCAGATTTGTTCTTCTTTCTCAAGATTGCTTTGGCTATTTAGGGTTTTTTGTGGTTTCATACAATTTGATATTGTTCAAATGTTTACACTATCCAAAGCAATATATAAATTCAATGCATTCTGTATCAAAATTCTAATGGCATTTTTCATAGAAATAGAAAGTAGTATGAACATTTTAACAATATTAATTCTTCCAATGCATGAACATAGACAATTTTTCCTTTTATTTGTCTTCCTCAATTTCTTTCATCAGTGTCTTATAGTTTTCAATGTACAGATTTTTCACCTCCTTAGTTAAATTTATTCCTAGGTATTTTATTCTTTTTGATGCAATTGTAAATGGTATTGTCTTCTTAATATATCTTTCTGATAGCTCGTTACTAATGTATAGAAACCCAACTAATATTTGTATATTGATATCGTACCCTGCAACTTTATGGAATTTATTAGTTCTAACAGTTTTGGGGTGGTTCCTTAAGGATTTTCTGTATATAATATCATGCCATGTGCAAATAAAACCAGTTTTACTTCTTCCTTTCCAACTTGGATGCCTTTTATTTCTTTTCCTTGCCTAATTGCTCTGGCTGGGACTTCCAGTACTATGCTAAATAAAAGTGGCAAAAGTGGGCAGCCTTGTCTTGTTCCTGATCTTAGAGGAAAAGCTTTCAGCTGTGGGCTTGTCATATATGGCCTTTATTGTGTTGAGGTATGTTTCCCCTGTACCTAATTTGTTGAAAGTTTTTACCATGAATGGATACGGAATTTTGTCAAATGGTTTTTCTGCATCTATTGAGATGATCGTATAATTTTCCTTCATTTTGTAAATGTGGTGTGTCACATTGATTTGCAGATGTTGAATCATCCGTGCATCCCTGGAAAAAATCCCTCTTGATCATGGTGTATGATTCTTTTAGTGTATTGTTGACTTGGGTTTGCTAATATTTTATTGAGGATTTTTGCATCTATATTCAACAGGGATATTGGCCTGTAATTTTCTTTTCTTGTAATGTCCTTGTCTGGTTTTGGTATCAGGGTAAAGCTGACCTAATAAAATTAGTTTGGAATTGTTCCTCCTCTTCTAATTTTTGGAAGAGTTTGAGAAGAATTGGTATTAATTTTTCTTAAAGTGTTTGGTAGAATTCCCCAGTGAAGCCATCTGGTTCTGTACTTTTCTTTGTTGGGAGGTTTTTGATTTCTGATTCAATCTCCTTACTAGTAACTGATGTGTTCAAGTTGTTTATTTCTTCATGATTCAGTCTTAATAGCTTGTATGTTTCTAGGAATTTATTCATTTTTTCTGGGTTGTTCAATTCATTGGTATACATTTGTTCATAGTAGTGTCCTTTGATCATTTGTGTTTGTGTGGTCATTTGTATCAGTAGTAATGTCTCCTCCTTCATTTATAATTCTGTATGCATCTTCTCTCTTGTTTTCTTGGTGAGTCTAGCTAAAGGTTTGTCTATTTTATCCTTAAAAAAACAGATCTTAGTTTTATTGGTCTTTTCTATTATCTGTTTAGTCTCTATTTCATTTATGTCTGCTCTATGTGTTATTTCCTTCTTTGTATTAACTTTGAGCTTAGTTTTTTAGTTTTTTGAGGTATAAAATTAGGTTGTTTATTTGAGATATTTCTTTTTTCTTAATGTAGGCATTTATCACTATGAACTTCTCTCCTAGAACTGCTTTTGTTGTAGCCCATAAGTTTTAGTATGCTGTGTTTTTAATTTTGAGATATTTTTTATTTATTTCTTCTTCAACCCATTAATTGTTCTGCAACATGTTATTTAATATCCACATATTAGTGAATATTCCAGTTTTCTTCTTCTAATTGATTTCTAGTTTCATACCATTGTAGTTGGAAGAACTGCTTGACATTATTTCAATCTTCTTACAATTATTAAGACTTGCTTTGTGGCCTAACATATAATCTCTCCTGGAGAATATTCCATGTGTGCTTCTGATACTGTTGGATGGAATGTTCTGTAAACGTCTGTTAAGTTCATCTGGTATACCATGTAGTTTAAGTACAACATTTCCCTATTGATTTTCTGTCTGGATGATTTGTCCATTGTTGAAAGCAGGGTAGTGAAATCCCATACTATTTTTAGAGTGCTGTCTATTTCTCCTTTCATGTTTGTTAATATTTGCTTTCTATATTTAGGTGCACCCATGTTGGGTACATAAATATTTACAGACACTATATCTTCTTGTTGAATTGACTCCTTTATCATTATATGATAACCTTCTCTGTTTCTTATTACAGTTTTTGGCTTAAAGTTTATTTTGTCTGATAAAAGTATAGCTACCCCAGCTTTCTTTTGATTTCCCTTTACGTGGAATATCTATTTCCACGCCTTCACTTTCAGTCTATGTGTGTCCATAAAGCTGAAGTGAGTCTCTTGTAGGTAGCACATAATTGGGTCTTGTTTTTATTCTATTCAGCCACTTTATGTCTTTTGATTGGAGAATTTAGTCCTTTTACATTTAAAATAATTATTAATAGGTATGAACTTACCATTGTCATTTTATTGATTGTTTTCTGGCTGTTGTGTGATTCCTTCGTTCCTTTCTTCTTCTCTTGCTCTTGTTCATTTGTGATTTGATGATTTTTTGTAGTGGTATGCTTAGTGTCCTTTCTCTTTGTCTTTCGTATATTTACTATAGGTTTTTGTTTTGTGATTACCATGAGACTTACATAAAACATTTTATATTTATAAAAATATATTCTAAGCTGATAACCTAACATTGGATGAATACTAAAGCTCTGTTTTCACTCTACACACACACACATTTTATGCTTTTGATGTCACAATTTACATCTTTTTACCCTGTGTGCTCATTAACCACCCTACATAAAATTTCAATAACACCTCCCTCAGCGCTCCTGATTTTTTTTATCCTGCTCTTTTTGATTTTTCAAATCAAAAAGATTTTAATCTTTTGAATGATGACTCAAATTGTCGGATACCCCTTCACTCTTTCTATGAGTGAAACATAACAGTCTGACAAACCTGTAGGATATGGGACTAATTTCACGTTATTTAGAGATAGGCAACCCCATTTGGCAATTTGCAAACTAAACCATCAAGTTAAATTAATGAGATTTAAAGTTAACGTTTTTTACAGAAGCATCAGGGAAGAAAAAAAAAAAGATTTTAATCTTTTTCAGATTTGAATCAAATGGTCCTCAATTTGCCAGTTATACACACACACACATACACACACACATACACACACACACATACACACACACATACACACACACACACACACACACACACACACACACACACACACACACAGGGTGCCAAAAAATGTATACATATTTTAAGAAAGGAAAAAACTGTATTAAAATTGTAATACTCAGTATACACCGATAACAAAAGATGAATACAAGTCATGTTTGACTTCTGCAATTACAAGAGGTGCGCAAAGTGGTTATCATCAGCGTAATTTTAATAAGTTTTTTTCCTTTCTTAAAATGTGCATACATTTTTATGGCAATTTATTATCTATCTCTCTGCCTGAGGGGCATCTTTTTCTGTTTTGTTCACTAATATATCCCAAGCACTTAGAGCAGTGCCTGGAACATAGTAGGGACTCAATAAATGTGTTAAATGGTGAATCAATTTATTCAACAGATATTTAAGCCTACTCTTCACCAGACCCTTTGCTACCCATGTTCGCGTAATGAAGAAGAAACAGTCCTTGCATTTATGAAACTTACAGTCAAGCTTCTTATCTGATGAAACTCAGACATGCTAAGAAATGAATGACTAGATGACGTCATTCTTCCTATGGAACTTGGGATCTTTACAGAAACACATTTTAATCCAGAGAAATGGCCTTCTAATTTCAGATTTCAGCCTGGCTATTTCTCGGTAAAGCGGCCTTCTGGGTACATCTCAAATTACACCTGGAAGGATACCCCACCCACACAGCTAGCCTACCAGAGCCCTGACCACCAAGAAAGCAGTCCTGAGACAACCACCTTCCTTCCTCATGGTCAAGACATTCCCTGTTTCACTCAAGTCTCAGCAGCAAACAGATAGAACTTATCCAAAAGGGATGACTCAGGAAAGCTTATTGGAAGGGCTTATCATAGACAGGCAGCAGGTTGGTTGAGGGAAACCCAACAGCAATGATGAAGCACCCTGGGGCTGGCAAAAGCTGGAAGGCACCACCACTCTGAGGCATGAGGAAGAAGGCGAAGGGAGCAGGAGGCAGCAAGGCCTGGAGCTACGGCCCTCAGGAAAGAAATGAAGCTGCTGCCAGTCAGCAGCCCAACGGCAGGTGAGCGAGGGAGATGCATGCCGTTCCCACTCGTCTCATCCTCCACATCCTGCTGGTGCTTCCCATTGGCTGACTGGAAGCCATATGGCAAGGGAGCCCAGTAGAAGCTATCCTCAAAGATCAGCCTGCTGGGGTGAAAAACAGGTAGAGAAGAGTGCACAGCAGGTCTGGAGGGGCAAACAGAATATCTAGCACACTCTCTCTATCTTCCTTTGGTCAGGCTGGGAAACCGAGGTGCAGGCCCCTAAACTTGGGAAATCTGTGTTCCACACCAGGCATGGGCCTGAGGTATCAGAGTGGAGAGGAAAGGCACAGCAAACATTCTTCAGTTCTGAAAAAGAAAACAAAGTGTGCTTGTCTGGCCATCACCATGGAAACCATTCTGCGCTGCCTTTCAGGCCCAAGTACAGGAAATGGCGGGAAGTCACTTTTTCCATTACCCACCCTTTCTGTTCCCCTCCCTTTTTCCTTCCTCCTTGGCCCCAAACAGAGATTTCCCTTGTTGCATCCATTCCCAAGGACAGTTTTTACAAGAACAATAGATGGCAGTTCTGGATAGAGGGTAGAGGGCACTTGGGCAAGGACAGGCCATGTTATGTTGGGGAGAGAGGAAATGAGGAGGAAGTAACCGCATGAGGTGGCACAGGGGGTGCCAGAGAACCCAGAGTGAAGGAGAGAGGATTATGGGGAAGCCATCAATGAGGAGTAACCTGGCAACCTAATACGTTTAGACTGTTGTTAACAAGCAACTTTTACAGTGTTGGCAAAATAAGGACATCAAACTGTGGCTGCCCTGCCTCCTCCCTGCCCTGACACTGGGATGAGAGGAAAGGGACTTTTAGTCATCCTTCCTTGTAAATTCATCAGAAGTGGTTACTAGTGTCCTTCTGCCGCTCCTGGTGCGGCTTCAGTGCTCATTGGGTACAGACCTGGTACCTCTTTTGTGAAGTGGCAGCTGAAGAGACTCTGGAGTTGGCCATGGCCAATGAAACGCCCAAGGAAGGAGTCAAGACTGAGAACAACAATCATATTAATTTGAAGGTGGTGGGGCAGAGTGGTTCTGTGGTGCAGTTTAAGGTTAAGAGGCACACACCACTTAGTAAACTAATGAAAGCCTATCGTGAATGACAGCGTTTGTCAATGAGGGAGATCAGATTCCAATTTGATGTGCAGCCAATCAATGAAACAGACACACCTGCATACCCGGAAATGGAGGATGAAGGTACAATTGACGTGTTCCAGCAGCAGACAGAAGGTGTCTACTAAAAAGGGAACCTGCTGCTGCAGAACTCTTCCTCCAAACCAAGAAGACATTCTCAATTAGAAAGTTGCAATTTGGTTCCACAACATCCTGACGACTACTGTGTAGTTTTCTCTGTTCTTTCCTTTTCCCCTTCTCCATTCCTTCACTGTACATAAAGTAACTGATGTATGAGCACAAGCATTTGCATTTTTTTTAAACTAAATGTCCAATGGTATGTTTTGATCAACATCATCCCATTTCCATGGGATGGGGAAAAATACTGGTTCTGTGAAAAATACCCCATTTCTCCATTAGTGGCACACTCATTCAGCTCTTATCTTTATATTCCAGTAAGTTATTTTGCTCTCACTGTTTGAAAAAAAAAACAAAATCCTTTCACGTCTTCTTCAATTGGAGAATTTTAATGTTTTTCATTTATCATTGTAAAACCAAGGACAATTTTATAACTTTTTTGCACATAGCTGTTACATGTAGGGCAATCCGTCTTAAAGTAGGGATAAATTACTCTAAAAGAAATGAATCCTAGATAGTTTTCTCTTCAAGTGTCTTGTTTAAATAAACTTCGTGTGTAAAAAAAAAATAAATGGTTACAAGCGAGCGGCAGATTCCAGAGGGTTAGGGCCCCAGGTCTTCCTCCAGAGGAGACTGCTGGAAGAAGGATGTGCTTCTTGCTTAGAAAAGCAAAGGAAAAAAAGGGAAGTTGGCCATAGCCTTGTCCAGTGACTGCTTTATGACATCATTTTTTTATGTTTGTGCCTAAGGTGCCGCCATGTCCAGTCAGTTCTGCTGAGCTGGGTTACTATAGAAGTTGGAGTGAGGGGTGACCTGCTTATCCAACCTTCTCTGCATCGGGCCTGCCCTTCAGCCCAGCTTTTCATCCACTCTCAGGGCACCTTTGCCCACATCCTTCTGGTCCCTCCACTCAATTCCAACATGTCCTTCTGGGCTTGTCTGCATAAAGTGTTTATTCTCTGACCATTTATGCTGCCTTCTCCTCTGAAATGCCAGAGCACTCACTGCTTACAGCACTCTGTGTTCACTCAGCACTACCCACGTCTTGTCCTATGTGGCTTCCTTACTTCCCAACAAACAGCCTAGTATCCCATCACATCTAACTCCATGCTGGGTACATAGAACAGGCTCTCAATGAGTAGATTCTGATTTAGTGAGGAAGGGATGCAAGATTTTAGGATATACCATTGTCAGGGACATTAATACCAGCTTGGGTGTTGTTTCCTAAGAAATGGCAAATTACCCCTCACTCTGCCGACTAGGGAAGGTGTTCCAATTCAGTGAATATAGATAACACTGGTATCACAATTTGCAGTCACCAAAGCACATCTTTGCAGAATATCCTATTTGAACCACACAGCAATCTGTGAGGTGGCAGGACACATTAGCCCATTTAATAGATGAGGAAATTGAGAGTCAGAGAAGTTAAGTGATATGACCCAGGGCACACAGTCCAGAACACATGTCCCTAGACTCCTAGCCTCACACCTATTGTATGCACTTAGTATTCAGGATAACATCTAGGACCCAAAGACACCAGAAAAGGCTATCAAGCTGGGAGATGACAGATATAACTTTACTCCCGGGCAGAATACAAGACTGAAAGAAGATGGGAGGAAGCAATCAACTCCACCTAGCTCACATGTCATGATAACTCAGTCTGGTGGAGACCTGGGGAAAGACAAACACAAAGGTTCACTAAGATCTTTTGGCTGCCAACTTGGCTGGTTGAGCCCTCAGAGTTCAAGGGTCCTAGCTCCAGGTAACAAGTTCAGAGACATGACCCACTGCCCAGAACCTGCAAAAAATGAACCCCACTGGATGGGTGAGAACACGGGTGCCTCCTAAGGAAAGAAATCCTATAAACTGAAGTAGGACCAGGAGAGGCTGAAAAAACACATGACTCCTACAGAAGCAGCTCTCACATGTGACAAAGGTGCCTCCACTGAAAGATTCTGGGACACCCTTCAAAGCCAATTAGAAGAAAAGTGCTAGGAGAGATCAAAAATGGTGGAATAAACACTGTGCCTGTGTCCTTCCATGAACACATTAAAATTACAACTAAATTATAGAACAATCAACCTGGAGAATCATCTGAAGTCTGGCCAAACAGAAGTCCTATAACTTAAAATATAAAGAAGCCACACTGAGACTGGTAGGAGGGGCAGAGATGCTGAATGGCCCCCAAACCTCTGTGTAATGGTTGAGAACGAGGAGGCATATCTCAGCCATGGAGGAGTGAGGCTCCCCAGCCCAGAGTAGTGGTGCCAGGAAGAGGAGCCCGCACAACATCTGGCTGTGAAAAACAGTGGGGATTCTGACCATCCTGGTGAGATACAAGGCTGCAGGAAACCCAGAAGTCCTCTTAAACAGCCCACGCACAGACTCACTCACTTGCAGGAACTCACCCTGGGCTCCAGTGGAGAGACGGTGACTTGGAGGGTGTCAGGGGCATATGGGGGGCAGACTGAGGTGTGCGGCTTTGAGGTAAAGGCTGGAGGACAGTCGCCATTTTCCCTGTGAGAGGTCCTCTCCTCCTGTGCAACAGGCAGGCAGGCGCCATCTTTTCTGTGTTGAGCCCTCCCCCATTCAGCCAAATCTGAATCTGATTGGTCTGGTGAGCTCCACTGGGCCCCGCCCAACCCAACTCCTCCAACACCTGGAGGTACTTTCTCTAGGGGCTAGCCCTACCATACTGCGGATCACTTTGTAGCTCCTACTGGGTAGCCTCAAGCCGGTCACAGGCAGTGGGTGACCTGGGCCTGCACCGGAGCCCCTCCCAAGATGCTCCAGAACCAATATATTTGGAGGTTAGCTTCAAACCACAGCACAGCACTGCCCAATTAGCCCCACAAGCAGCATACACAAAGGGCGGTCTCAACAGGCACCAGAGCCCACTGGGGCAAATCCCACATAGTGGGGTAAGCCCCACACAGAGCACCTGTGGCCAAACCCCACGGCCAATCAGCCTGAGGATCAACCCTATCCAATGATATGCCAATAGCAAGCAAGGCTCAACTATAACAGGAGGGCACATACAACCCACACAAGCGTCATTCCTGGAGCACCCAGAGCAGGTGACCAGGGAGATTGCGCCAGGGCACATAAAACCACCTGGCCAAGACTGGGAGACATAGCAGATCTATCTAATACATAGAAACAAACACAGAGAGGTAGCCAAAATGAGGAAACAAAGAAATGTGTCCCAAATAAAAGAACAGGAGAAAACTCCAGAAAAAGAGCTAAACAAAATGAAGGAAAGCAACCTCCCAGAAATAAAGTTCAAAACAATGGTTATAAAGATGCTCAAGGGACTTAGTGGGAACTTCAACAAAGAGATAGTAAGCATAAAAAGGGGCACAGAAACCATAAAAAAGGAACCAGTCAGAAGTGAAGAATACAATAACTGAAATGAAGAATGCACTAGAAGAAATCACCAGCAAACTAGATAAAGCAGAGGATCTAATCAGTGATTTGAAAGACCAGATAGTAGAAAATACCCAATCAGAATGGCAAAAAGAAAAAAGAATCCCCAAAAAATGAGGATGGTTTAAGACACTTCTGGGACAGCATCAAGCATAACAACATTTGCATCATTGAGGTACCAGAAAAAGAGGCAAGGCATTGAGAACCTATTTGAAGAAATAATGACTGAAAACTTTTCCAACCTGGTGAAGGAAATAGACATACAAGTCCAGAAAGTGCAGAGTCCCAAACAAGATGAACCCAAACAGACCCACACCAAGACACATTATAATTAAAATGGCAAAGGTTAAAGACAAAGAGAGAATCCTAAAAGCAACAAGAGAAAGGCAACTAGTAACTTATAAGGAAGCCCCCATAACACTGTCAGCTGATTTCTCAACAGAAACTTTGCAGGCCGAAAGGAATTGGCACAAAATAGTCCATGTGATGAAAAGCAAGGACATACAACCAAGGACACTCTAGCCAGCAAGGCTATCATTTAAAATCGAAGGACAGATAAAACGAGCTTCCCAGACAAGGAAAAGCTAAAGGAGTTCATTACCACGAAACCAGTATTACAAGGAATTTTAGAGGACTGCTTTAAGATGGAAAAAAGATCAAAATTATGAATATAAAATGGCAATAGCTACACATCTATCAACAATTAAATGGATTAAATGCTCCAATCAAAAGATATAGGAGGGATGAATGGATAAGAAACAAAATCCTTACATATGCTGCCTACAAGAAACTCACTTCAGATTGAAAGACACACACTGATAGAAAGTAAAGAGATAAAGTTATTTCATGAAAATGAAAATGAAAAGTCAAACAAAAAAAAAGCTAGGGGGCGGCCAGATGGCTGAATTGGTTAGAGTGTGAGCTCTTAACAACAAAGTTGCCAGTTTGATTCCCACATGCGCCCGTGAACTGTGCCCTCACACAACTAGATTGAAAACAACAGCTTGAGCTTGGACCTGAGCCCCCGGTGGGTGACCGGTTTGCCCAATGGTTAGAGCACAGTGCTTATAACACCAAGGTCGTCAGTTCGAGTCCAACATGGGCCAGTGAGCTGCACCCTCCACAACTAGATTGAAAACAATGACGACTTGGAGCTGAGCTGCATCCCCCACAACTAGATTGAAAAACAACGACTTGGCATCCTGAAAAAACACACTGTTCCCCAATAGTCCAAAAAAAATAAAAATAAAAACTAGGATAGCAATATTTATACCAGACAAAATAGGCTTTCAACCAAAGGCTATAAGAAGGAGCAATGAAGAACCCAGTAGGACCAAGTAACCCCACTTCAGGGTATTTATCCAAAGAAACCCAAAATGCTATTTCGATGGGATGTGTGTATCCATATATTCACTGAAGCATTGTTTATGATGGCCAAGATATGGAGGCAGCCTGGGTGTCTGTCAATAGATGAGGGGATAAAGAGTAGATGGTGGGGTGGCTGGATGGCTTAGTTGGTTAAAGCGTGAGCTCTTAACAACAGGGTTGCTGGTTCGATTTCCACATGGGCCAGTGAACTGTGCCTTCCACAACTGGATTGAAGACAATGAGCTGCTGCTGAGCTGCCACAGGGGTGGCCAGGTGGCTCAGTTGGTTAGAGCATGAGCTCTAAACAACAAGGTTGTCGCTTCAATTCCCGCATGGGATGGTAGGCTGTGCCCCCTGCAACTAAAGATTGAAAACAGCGACTGGACTTGGAGTTGAGTTGCACTCTCCACAACTAGATTGACAACTTTACTTGGAGCTGATGGGCCCTGGAAAAACACACTGTTCCCCAACATTCCCCAATAAAAAATTTTAAAAAATTTTTGGGCACCTGAAACTAATTTAAAAAAAAAACTTTAAAAAAAAAAATTTTTTTTTAAGTAAGTGGTATACACAGAGGGTGTCAAAAAAAGTATGCACTTTTTTTTTTTAAAGATTTTATTGGGGAAGAGGAACAGGACTTTATTGGGGAACACTGTGTACTTCCAGGCCTTTTTTCCAAGTCAAGTTGTTGTCCTTTCAATCTTAGTTGTGGAGGGTGCCGTTCAGCTTCAAGTTGTTGTCCTTTCAGTCTTAGTTGTGGAGGGTGCAGCTCAGCTCCAGTTGCCGTGTTCTAGCTGCAGGGGGCACAGCCCACCATCCCTTGCGGGGGTCGAACTGGCAACCCTGTGGTTGAGAGGATGCATTCCAACCAACTGAGCCATCGGGGAGCTCAGCAGCAGCTCAGCTCAAGGTTCAATCTTAGTTGCAGGGGGCGGAGCCCATCATCCCTTGTGGGAGGGACTCGAGGAGTTGAACCAGCAACCTTGTGGTTGAGAGCCCACTGGCCCATGTGGGAATCGAACTGGCAGCCTTCGGAGTTAGGAGCATGGAGCTCTAACCGCCTGAGCCACCGGGCTGGCCCCCGTATACACATTTTAAGAAAGAAAAAAACTATTAAAATTGTAATACTCAATATGCACCAATAACAAAAGATAAATACAAGTCATGTGTATACATTTTTTGGTACCCCCGGCCTATAATGGAATATTGCTCGGCCATGGAAGGGAATGGGTTCTTGCCCTCTGCAGTGATATGGATGGGCCTGGAGAGTACTGTGCTGAGTGGAGTGTCAGACAGAAAGACAGAAGCAGTGCGATTTCACTTACATGTGGAATCTAAAAACTAAAATGTATAAACAAAACAGAAGCAAACTCATAGATACAGAAAACATCTTGATGATTGCCAGATAGAAGGGTGTGGGTGAAATAGGAGAAGGCATTAAGAAGTATAAACCAGTAGCTACAAAATAGTCATGGGGAATGTAAAATAGGGAATTTAGTCAATGACATGGTAATAACTATGTACAGTGCTAGGTGGACACTAGACTAATCAAGGGAATCACTTCTTAAATTATATAAATGTCTAACCACTATGCTGCACACCTGAAATTAATATAAAATAATATTGAATATCAACTGTAACTGAAAAATTAAAAGGGGGGAAGGTAAAGGGAAATAAGAGGTCTAAATTTCTAGGTATAAAACAAATAAGTCATGGGGATATAATGTACAGCACAGGTCAATAATATTGTGATAGCATAGTATGGTGTCAGACGGTTGCTGGACTTATCATGGTGATCACTTCTTTAGGTATATTGATGTTAAATAACTATGGTGTACCCCTGAAACTAATATAATATTATTTTTAATAAAAATATTTTTTAAAAAAGAAGAAAACAGTGAGTTCCATACCAGAGGTACCCAAACATGGCTGCACAAGAAAATTGCACGAGTCGTTCTTAAAAGTACAGACTTCTAGGGCCACCTCAACCCTACTGACTCTTTCCTCAGAGCATTGGTGGTCAACCTCAGCTGCACACTAGAATCATCCCCATGCCCAGGCTGAGCCCCAGATCTATTCATCAGAATCTCTCCAGGGTAGGGCCTGGGCATTTTCTTTAAGTCCACCTGGTAGTGAAGGGGACCAAAGTTCTGTCACCCCAAAATATGCCTTTTGGGATACTTATTTTAAGCTGGTTATTAAGAAACAAAAGACTCAGAGAGAACCTTTGACCCTCCCCCTTACAAAAAGGAATTCAGATAGAAGAACCTGCTTCAGAAAGGGAATCTTAGTGGCCCGGCCCCGTGGCTCAGGCAGTTAGAGCTCCATGCTCCTAACTCCGAAGGCTGCCAGTTCGATTCCCACATGGGCCAGTTCACTGCTCCTGACCACAAGGTTGCCAGTTCAATTCTCGAGTCCCACAAGGGATGGTGGGCTCCGCCCCCTGCAACTGGGATTGGGCACAGCACCTTGAGCTGAGCTGCCTCCCGGATGGCTCAGTTGGTTGGAGCACGTCCTCTCAACCACAGGGTTGAGGGTCCTACTCCTGCAAGGGATGGTGGACTGCGCCCCCTGCAACTGGTGGGTGGCGACTGGACCTGGAGCTGAGCTGCGCCCTCCACAACTAAAACTGAAAGGACAACAACTTGAAGCTGAATGGCACCCTCCACAGCTGAGATTGAAGGGACAATGGCTTGACTTGGAAAAGAGTCCTGGAAGTATACACTGTTCCCTAATAAAGTCCTGTTACCCCTCCCCAATAAAATCTTAAAAAAAAAAAAAGGAGGGAGGGGAATGTCACCTTAGCATGTTTGAATTAAGTGTGGCAGACCGGTAGGATCCAATTCAAACAAATCTGTTAGCTAGATTCCCCTCCATGTTTCCAGGTGGACCAGCAAGGATTTGTTTACCATGTTTGCTCTTTTTCATCTACCTGTAAATTGCCTGCTTTCTCTTTGAAATCCTGGATCCTTGCCCACCTTGTCCTTTGGCCAAAATTCCATATAAACCTCAACTGCCCAGTGTGTCTTTGAGTCTCATATCTTATGACACCTGGAATGTACATCCATAATAAATTTCGGACATTTTCTCCTGTTAATCTATTGCACGTTAATTTTAATATTAGCCAAGTTAGAAGAACTTAGAAGGTGAGAAAAAAATTATTTTTGTGCTCCCACACTTTCAATGTACAATCAAGGTTGAAAATCACTCTCTCCAGTAGGCTGGGAATCTGTGTTTAACACGGCTCTTCAAGTGATTAGAATGAACCCCAAGTCTGCCTCACTCTATTGACGAGTATTTGGGAAACTTTGCTAGAGGCCAATTTCCCTAAAGCAGCAAGTGCAGTCTACCAAACCAGCAGGGGCAATACTGGAGGCCAGGTCCTGGTGCAATAGGGATAGCTAACAACATAAAAAGTCACACTGAAGGATTCTCTTCTGGCACGGTGGCACCTAAGGAAAAACTACAGAGCCTGGGCCACTGGCAGGAGTAGCAGAGCCAACGAGGCCCCCTCCCCCCAGAGCTGTGTTTAACATTGCTCTTTAGATACCCTGAAGATACAAGGCATTTACAGTATATTACTAGTATTAACAAGAAACAACAGACCCAAAATGGAGTCACTTTTGCTAATCCCCACTAAGACTTAATACCTAACCTAACTGCAGTTTCAGCCTTTCCCAGTCGTGGGATTTTAAACTGGAATTTCCTAGTCAGCACTAGTGAGGTAATCTGCCTGATAAAACCACCTACTTTCCCCTAAGGCAAAGTGACCTTGCCTGAAAAATCTGTTAACATTTTTGTCCCACCCTCTTTCTGCCTATAAAAACCTCCCATTTTGTACCACTCCTCAGTGTGCCCTTCTAGTTGTTAGATGGGATGCTGCCTGATTCATGAATCACTTAATAAAGCCAACTAGATCTTCAGATTTACTTGGTTGAATTTTGTTCTTTAACACTAGACTCCACCAATATTTAAAGTCAGTCTCATGCATACAGCCTATAAGGTCAGGGGCTCTGGGTTTTATTCCCACACTATACTTCCTAGCTGTGTGACCTTGTTCAAGTTACCTAACTTCTCTGAGCTTCTGTTTCCTCAGCTGCCATATGGGGATAATAATAGTGTTTGTTATAGTGTAGTTGTGAGAATCAAATGAGGTAAATGAAGAGCACTTGGAACAATATTTGGCACAGTAAGTGCCCTATAAAAATTAGTTATTGGGGGGAAAAAGTATATATATTAGCTGACCATGTGCCAGGCACTATTTTAGGCACTTTCCATGTGCCTTGAGTGTGAGGCCCAGACTCAAGTGCTCTGAGCCTCCTCCCTGAAACCTTCGGACAAGTCACTTCCCTTCCTGGGCCAGATCCCCAACGTGAGATCTCTGCATGATCTCTGGTAGCTTTAACATGCAAGATTTAAGCCAGAACCTCCTCAGGCACCTTCTTCAACCTGCAGTTAAGATGCAGGGATTGCTATTCCTTCTGACTTGCTCTGAGAAGAGACGAGAACACTCGGGCACACCCAAGAAACAGAGTAGGCTCCCACCCAGTGGTTTTGGCCAAGGGCATGCTTCCCTCTGCGCGCCACCCACAGCCCAGCCCTGGCACTGTGAAGTCCAGCGGGGCCTTGAACCGATTCTGGAGAGAAGCAATTCCCGACGGGAGGGTGGGGAACCCCCGCACCGCAGGAAATGCCACCGGGGCCCAGCCCCAGAGACTCCCTGCGGGGCAGCGCCTTGGCTCCCGGCGGCTCAAACACACTGCCCTCTGATCTCGCCCAGAAAGGACGCCTGTCTCCTCCAGGAAAGGGAACACCTGGGGAGCAGCCGCCCTGGAATCCCGGGGAGCGGGCTGGCCCAATCCTGCACAAAGTCTTTTCCTGGAGCCCTGCCCCCAGAAAAGAAAATGCAAGCTGCCGGGCCGAGCGCGCACCCTGGAGGAGCCACAGGCCGCTCCAAGCGCGGCCCACGGGAGGCCCACCCCCAGCTTCGGGGAAGGCCAGGGGCCGCAAGCAAGGAGCCGAAAATAAGACCTCGCGGAGGCGGGGCCGAGGAGTGCCGGCACACCGACAGGGCGGCGCCCCCAGGTCCAGCCTCTCCCATGGGTCAGCTCTGTGTGGGCGGCCCGGGCGCCGCCGAGGGGTGGAAGCGAGGGACGCTGGGGTCGCAGAAAGCCCGCGGAGGGCTGACTCATCCTCCCACCGCTACAGTGAGTCACCGCGAGGACCGCTGCCCCACAAAGCGGCCTCTGTCCCGCCCGGGCCATCCCGCGGCGCCCCCTCGCGCCCACATGGACGCATAGCCAGGGGCTCCTATCAGCTGCCCAGCCTGGCTCGCCGCGCGCCCCACACTCTCTGGTCTCCCACCCGCCCTGCGCCCTGGCTCAGACGCCCGGCTCTCTACGGGAATCAAAGCCGGGCAAGATGCTCACAGTGAGGGAATCTAAGTGAAGACTTTAGAGGCTCACTGTAGTATTTAGTTCCATTTTCTAGTAGATATGAGCATTTTCAAAATAAAAAGTTGGAAGGGGAGATCTCCATGTCTCTTCCACCCCACCCCCTTTGTTCACAATTCACTTGTGCTTTTAAAAGATGAGTTTCTGGGCCTTCTCGTGGGGACCCCAAGCCAAGGCTAGAAGCTGGGATGGCCTACCTTCTCACCCCAATCCCCAAGAGGAAAGACCAGACATACCCCTTAGCTCCCAGGGAAACGATCAACTAATCTACAACCTCTGTCCCTCACAGGGGATGTGGGCCCTAGGGACAGTGACCCCGTCTGGCCGGTTCTTCACCCCATTCCCACCGTTAAGTACAGTATCATCACACAGTAGGCCCTCAACTAAAATGTACTAAATGAAAGAATGGATGAGTGACTTTGGAGTGCAGAGGGGAAGGAAGCAGACAAAAAGAAGGATAGATCCCCATCCTCTCCTCCTCCAGCTACACTTGCGCCTAGAAATCTCACAAGACCTCCTCATCTTCCACCTCCTTCACCTCCAAGGGGCGAAGGCACTAAGAGTGAGCAGGATGCCTGCTCACCATGCCAGGCCCAGGTGGATTCCATGCCTGGCCCTCAGCACCCTGATTCCCAGCCCTTGGTCGGGCATAACTACCCATTTCCCCTGCCTGGTGGAGCTTGGTCCTGAGACAGCGAAGAATTCACTGGAGATGGACAGGGCCAACATATATGTGGTACCATGTGCCAGACACTATGCTAAGCCTTTCATGCATATTATTTAATACAGTCACCCCGGGGAACGTAGGTGCTATTAGGTGCCCATACTCAGAGAGGGAAATGAAGGCTTAAGTAATGACATAATGACAATTTGTAGAGCACTTAGTTATTTAGGCAACACTTTCATTTAATTCCAAAACAATTTGGGAAATTTTTTCCTCCTACTTTACAGATCAGCTAACAAGAAAAGTAAACAATGTTCAAGATCACACAACTCCAAGCTTCACACACCAAGTCCTCGAGCTGTTTCCATTTCCCTGTTGTCACCCCACCTTCCCTACTCCAAGCAACAAGTGACTGACTCACTCACTCTCTTAATTCACTTTACATCCAGATTCCAGCAGCTATGAGTAACTTAACCTGCTGATAGCTTTTGTATCAAGAACAAACCCAAACAAATCCCCCTGCTAGGCTGCCAGCTCTACTAGGGCAGGGACTTCTGTTTTTTTCACTCCTATCTCTCCAACACCTAGAAGACTGAGTGTCTACACAGCTTGGGGCTCAATAGATTGGTGTTGAATGAATGAAACCTCTACACCAAAAGAGGCCAGACCACCCCTAATAGACCTCGAAAAGTTTGGAAGATAAGGAAATAAAGAATTGGGGAGAGGGGTCAGTTCTGCTTCTAAACCTCTCCAGGAAGGAAAAACGCCTCCTAGAGCTGCTGTAGCTGCCAGTCTTCAAGCCTCAGACCTCAGATCTGTGTTGAGTCAGAAAATTCTTTCTCAGATCTAACTTTGCTCTTGTTCTCACATTCCCCACATACTTTAGGGGCAGGAAGTGAGGTTGGCATCCTCCTGGCTCCTCATGGCTGCTTCCAGAAGTTATGTCTGGAGGCCACTGCTTCCAGAAGTGGCTTCCTGGCCACTCCCCTTCCTTCCCTGAACACTCAGCTCCTGGCTCATCTTGCTCTGCACCCCACTCCTCTCATTCTCCCCGTAGTCTCAACCTCCACCTACCTTCATAGGCTTTCTGTTCCTGGTCCCCTTCCTCCCTGATGACCACTTCCTCCACCTCAACTTCCCACTCACGAATCACACCCTGTATCTCATCACTTACCTGAAACTGCCCCACCTCCCGAGGTACCCATTCCATCATCCCACTCTCTGGCCAACTGCTCAAGGACCACCTTTGAATGTGTTTTTTGGTGACACAGACACCCCCACCCATCACTGGTCCTCTAGCTTCTCTTTCTCCACTCAAGAGAGAGTCAATGGATCCTCATTAGTCTCACTCCCTTGCAAAAGTCCCCAATCCCCTTCCCTCTCCCTCCCTCCCATCACACTTTCCTAACAAAACCTTGGCCCAAATGAACTACTCTGGCTGCACCAGCAGAACTAAGCATTGCTGGAGAGAGCACAACAATTGGCAGGTGGGGGCGCTATGATTTTTTGCTCACCATCCTCCAGTGAGTCCCAGAGTATCCAACAATCCTAAAATGTTTTTAAATTAAGCTCCTTCTCCCATTCTCCTTGCTCTTCAAAATTGCACCTGGCCCCCTGCCTTCTTCCAAATTTCAGCTGGCAGCTTTCTTCTCACTTCACTGGAACCTAGAAGAGCTTTCTCAACGTCCTCTGACCAAATTCACCCACCTGCACAGCAGGAGCCCTGGATCCCATCCCCTCTGCTAACTGCATCTTCACTCTCTCTCCTCAGCAGAGCATTCCTTTCAACATCAAAACATGGTCTTGTAGCAAACGCATTTTTAAAAGCCAAAACAACCACCCCAAACGCCCTGTCTTTCCCCACATCCCTCTCACTCAGGACTGCCTCATTTCTCTGCCATCCTTCAGAGCCTAAGTTGGAGCTGTCTGATTATACGGTCTGCATTCCCTCGCCTCCAATCTCTCGCTGTGGGCCTCTGAGCCTACTTCTCAGCTAGAACAGTCTTGTCCACATCACACACAGCTCCATGCTTCCCAGCCCAGTGGGCGCTGATCCTCTTCCCATCAGCGTCACAGTGGACCGATTCATAGTGGATCACGATTGTGGGCACCATGCGTCCTGTTTCTCCCACGCCTCTGTCTCCTGTTCAGCTTCCGTGTCCTCCACCCAAGTCTCAACATCAGGGTCTGATTCTAGGCCCCCATCTTCTCCATTACATTCTGCCTCCACCATCTTGGCTGTCCCATGACCTCAGACACCATCTATATTACGGCAACTTCTAAAGTCTCTCTCCTACCCACAAGGCTCAAATCCAACTGCCTTCTTTTTATCACCATTTGAACACTTCCCAGTACTTTAAAAGTAGAAAAACACAGCCCACTGTTCTCCGTCAGCAGGCCCACCACCACAGGATAGGCCACTCATCTCTGACCCGGACCATGTAACATCCTTGCACTTTTGACCATCCTCAGTCTTTTCTCTACCCCAGCCAAAGTGATTTTCTATCTTTCGAAATTTGTACCAAACGCATGTATTCTCATTTCCAAAATATTAATTTAAAAGCAAAGAAAAACAATTGAAAGCAGGGTCTTGAAGAGATATCTGTACACCCATGTTCATAGCATCATTATGCACAATAGGCAAAAGGTGGAAGCAGCCCAAGTGTCCATCAACAGAGGACTGGATAAACAAGATGTGGTGTATATATATATATGTATATAGATATATATGTATATAGATATATATGTATATAGATATATATGTATATAGATATAGATATATATATACAATGTAATATTATTCAGCCTTAGAAATGAAGGCAATTCTGACACATACTACAACATGGATGAACCTGGAGGATATTATGCTAAGTGAAATGAGTCAGACACACACACACTGTGTAATTCCACTTACATACGCGTAAGGTACCTAGAGTAGTCAGCCTCATAGAGACAGAATTGGAAAAAAGTCCTGGAAGTACACACTGTTCCCCAATAACGCCCTGTTCCCCTTCCCCAATAAAATCTTTAAAAAAAAAAAAAAAATACAATGGTAGGGCGGCTGGATGGCTCAGTTAGTTAGAGCGCGAGCTCTGAACAACAGGGTTGCCAGTTCGATTCCCACATGGGCCAGTGAGCTGCGCCCTCCACAACTAGATTGAAGATAATGAGCTGCTGCTGAGCTTCCGGACGGGTGGCCAGAAGGTTCAGTTGGTTAGAGCGCGAGCTCTCAACAACCTTGCCAGTTCAATTCCCATCCATGGGATGGTGGGCTGTGCCCCCTGCAACTAAAGATTGAAAACAGCGACAAGACTTGGAGCTGAGCAGCGCCCTCCACAACTAGATTGAAGGACGACGACTTGGAGCTGATGGACCCTGGAGAAACACACTGTTCCCCAATATTCCCCAATAAAAGAAATTTTTTTTAAAAAAAGTACAATGGTGGCTGCCAGGGGCAGGAGGGGAGAGAATGGAGCGTTGCTGTTTAACAGAGTTTTAGTTTTACAGAATAAAAATAATTCTGGAAATTGATTGCACAACAATGTGAATGTACTTAATACTATGGAACTGTAAACTTAGAAAATGGTTAAGATAGTAAATTTGATATTATGTGTTTTTTAATAATTGAAAATAAAAACATAAATTAGCTCATGCTTCTCCCCTGCTTCAAATCCTACGATGGCTTCCCATTTCTCTGAGAATAAAATCTGAATTCCTTACCTAGCCTAGAAAGCCCTGATGGCTTCTGCTTCCCTGTCACTCTCACCTCTGCTCATGGTGCCGTATCCCTTCGGCCTTCTCTCAGATGTGTACCCAGGCTCTGTCTTCACCTTTTCCCATGGCAGGCTCCTTCATCTTTTAGCTATTTCCTCCGACAGGCATTCTCTGGCCAACCTCTCTGTAGATTTCCCCATTTTTCTATGTCTCTGTCCCCTGTTTATTTCCTTCACAGCACTTTTCTCAATTTGAAATTACTGTCTTATTTGTTTATTGTCTGTTTCCCATTAACATGACCACCACGGCCATCACTTCCAGATGCTACGCTCCAGGAAGGCAGAAAACAAGGTTGTTTGTTTTCCTCTCACCTCTGGACATACACTCAGCACCTCCTATGTCTTTGCTGATGAGTGAATGAGTCTCACTTCTTTCAACATGTAGCAACAGAGCAGTGGGAGTTAGCCATTCCTGGAACTAAATCCCAGCCTCTCCACTCAGCAGCTGTGTGACCTGGGGCAAAGTACTTGAACTTCAGGCTCCAACAGTATATCTTGCAAGGTAGTTTTGGGGATCATTATGTTAAATAACATATATCAAGTGCTTGCCGCTGATAGACGTCAACAACACAGTACAGAGCATCACTGTGTTCTACACCTTCAGGGGGATACATTATATTCTACACTTTCAGGGGGATGCTATTGCTTTTGAGAGTGGGGAGGTCACAAATCCCTTTGAAAGTTTGATTAAAAATATAAAACTTCTCAGGGTGACTGATTAGCTCAGTTGGTTAGAGCGCGATGCTCATAACACCAGGGTTGCCAGTTCGATCCCCACATGGGCCAGCATGAGCTGCGCCCTCCACAACTAGATTGAAACAACTACTTGACTTGGAGCTGATGGGTCCTGAAAAAACACACTTAAATAAATAAAAGTTTTAAAAAAGAAATATATGTATGTGCGTGTGTGTGTGTGTGTGTGTGTGTATAAAACCTCTCACTAGATAGACAAACGCAGCTAACCACAGGCATGCACAATTTAATTTACACATAAATTATAGATGTTCACTGACCATCAGAAGCCTGATCATAGTTACCAGGTTAAGAACCCCAAATATAGGGGAGAAAAACAAAATTAATATTAATGATGAAATTAATTAATTAATTAATTAATTAATTGATATAAATATGATGAAAGAACTGAGGACTGGGGTTATTTCAAGAAAGCCTGGAGGAGAGTTTAAGAACTCTAAACAGACCCACCAGTCCAATGTGGGCATGCCCAGTTCTCCATTGCCCTCTGGTGGTGGGTTATAATTACCACATAGGAATCCCAGGCCAGAGGAGGAAATAGCATTCTGTGGGAAAGTGCTTCTGAATCACTCTCTGAGGTCTCCCCTCAGTACTTCAGATGGCTTCTGTCCACCTATCGTCCTTCAACCATCTTCCCTGAGGCCCATCTCTTAGGCATCTAAAATCTCTTGGAGCAGTGAAATGTTTCCAAGGATAGTTTTATCAGTAGATCCTCAGGGAAACTCATAGTTTCAGGGGAAAAAGTGATCAATGATCTTTTTCCTTACCTTTCATAAATTTGAAACATGGCATTGATCATGGCTGTCACAGAGGTCTCATTATGTTGATAATTATTAGATTCCTAATATTTATTACAATCTTAAAATTTTTAGGACTCCTTTAATTAAAGGGAGTTTATCTTGGCTGATCTTATTTCCCTGTCACATGCATGTTTTTGTTTGTTTTTAAATATGCTTAAGCATATTTAAATGTCTGACAAGTAAGTTCGTAAACTTATTGCAATGATGTTGCTAACCTTTTTTGATATCAGAGGGATTATTCATTACGAATTTGTACCAACTGGACAAACAGTTCACCAAGTTTACTATGTGAAAGTGCTGAAAAGGCTGTGTGAAATAGTTAGACGACCTGAACTTTTCTCCAACAATTCATGGCTCTTGCATCACGACAATGCACCAGCTCACACAACACTGTCTGTGAGGGAGTTTTTAGTCAATAAACAAATCACTGTATTGGAACACCCTCCCTACTCACCTGATCTGGCCCCCAATGACTTCTTTCTTTACCCGAAGAGAAAGGAAATATTGCAAGGAAGACATTTTGATGACATTCAGGACATCAAGGGTAATACAACGAGAGCACTGATGGCCATTCCAGAAAAAGAGTTCCAAAATTGCTTTGCAGGGTGGACTAGGCGCTGGCATCAGTGCATAGCTCCCCAAGGGGAGTACCCGAAGGGGACCGTAGTGACATTCAGCAATGAGGTGTGCAGCACTTTTTCTAGGATAAGCTCGTGAACTTAATGGTCAGACCTCGTGTGTGTCCGCAAATTACAAAAAGTCATTAATGACTTAAAGGTGCTTTATTGACTGAAGTAGCAATGAAGATAGTAATATAGATCTGACCACTCAGAACGTCATTCATAAACAGTGAACAGGACTTCAGTGGGAATATAATATGTCTATATGTGCTGGGACAAAGGAAAATGTAAGACGTTATTTTGCACAATAAACAAAAAAAAGTGCAGAGAGGAAGTACCACAAAGATTATCTGGAACCTGGGTTTTATTGACAATTCACCTCTTATCCTCAATGCATATCTGCTGTGAAATGTCAAATTATGGCTCCAAATCATCAAAGCTTTTGTATCGGTCCCAGTCAGAGCCTACTGATTTTTTCCAAAATAAGCACAAAATAACATTTCCCAGAAGAAAAATTGAATTTTGTGTTAAAGACAGAGAAAAGCACCAAGAATATAGCACAGCGCTCAAAGTTGCCTCACTCCTCAGAACAAATACAGGTACAAGACACATAACAGAGAAGCCAAACACAACAGCTGTGAAGTTCGTGACATAAATACTTAGAGAGAAAGCAGTTTTATCAAATGCCACTGTTGGATGTCACACAAAAATGGCAAACAACATGCAAGAGTATCATCATCGTGTATGCATGCTACCATGTTTCCCCAAAAATAAGACCTAGCTGGACCATCAGCTCTAATGCATCTTTTGGAGCAAAAATTAGTATAAGACCCGGTCTTACTTTAATATAATATAATATAAATATAATACCGGGTCTTATATTAATTTTTGCTCCAAAATATGCATTACACCTGATGGTCTGGCTAGGTCTTATTTTGGGGGAAGCATGATAGCATTCAGTTCTCTTTATGGTTGGCTAAAATCCTGACATACAGACTGTGAAATAGCTTTTAGAAGGGGAGAATTATAAATGATGGCAGTCAGTGAATTTTTCTTCTGTTTATCTCCAAAATTTCCTACTATAAGAGAAAATATTTTTTTACTAGAGATTATTTTGTGGATTAAAAAGACACACTGGGGCTGGCCCGGTGGCTCAGGCGGTTAGAACTCCATGCTCCTAACTCCTAAGGCTGCCGGTTCAATTCCCACATGGGCCAGTGGGCTCTCAACCACAAGGTTGCCACTTTGATTCCTCCACTCCCGCAAGGGATGGTGGGTAGCGCCCCCTGCAACTAAAATTGAACATGGCACCTTGAGCTGAGCTGCCGCTGGGCTCCCCGGTGACTCTGTTGGTTGGGGCGCGTCCTCTCAACCACAAGGTTGCCAGTTCGATTCCTCATCTCCCACAAGAGATGGTGGGCTGTGCCCCCTGCAACTAGCAACGGCAACTGGACCTGGAGCTGAGCTGCGCTCTCCACAGCTAAGACTGAACGGACAACAGCTTGAAGCTGAATGGCACCCTCCACAGCTGGGATTGAAAGGACAACAACTTGACTTGGAAAGGGGTCCTGGAAGTACACACTATTCCCCAATGAAGTCCTGTTCCCCTTTCCCAATAAACTCTTTAAAAATAATAAATAACAAAATGCTGAAATATTAATTTTTAAAAAAAATATACACTGGAATCAATACAGATGGAGCCCTGGTTTTGGAAGCAAGAAGACAGGGAGTTGAAATTCTAACAAAAGAGGTTGTGCCTTTCTTTGCTTCAGCTTTTCTTCTGAAAATTGGGAATGATGGTGATAATAATAGTAATAATTATGGCTGTTTCATACGGTTGTGGTAAATATTGGTGAAGAAATGCATATAAAGTGCTTGGGACAATGTCTGGCATATAGAAAGTACTCAATAAAAGTTACTTGTTATTATTATCATTACATCAATGCCAGTTTGAAAGTTGTTTAATTCACAGAGAACCACTGGCAGGCCTCCATCTGCCTCTTGAACCCAATTCAGTGTTAAAGGAAATAGAAAACATTTTCACCATGATTCAAATTGCAGTCACTAAAGATACATTCTTTTCTATGTGTTCATGCAGAAAGAACCAGCATGTACAAGAAACTGCTTCCTCCTCCCCACCCCTAGGAAGTCTACTGACTGTAGAAAGCAAAGGTGCTCACATGAATTTTGTTTTGTTGTTTTAACATTTTTTATTGCAATGTAAGTCACATACATAAAATTCACCGTTTAAAACGCACACTTCAGTGGGTTTTAGTTTCTTTACTACGTTGTGTAACCATCACCACTAATTCCAGAACATTTCTATCACCCCAAAAAAGAAACCCTGTACTTATTAGCAGTTAGTCCAAATTTCCTCCCTCCCCCATCTCCTGGCAACTGCTAATCTGATTTCTGTCTCTGTGGATTTTCCTGTTCGGGACATCTTATATCAATGAAATTATATAGTATTTGGCCTTTTGTGACTGCCTTCTTTCACATAGCACAATGTTTTCAAGGCTCATCCATGTGGTAGCATGTATCAGCTCTTCATTCCTCTTTATGGATGAATAATGTTCTATTGTATGGATGTACTATATTTTGTTTATCTATGCAACAGTTGATAGACATTTGTGTTGTTTCTACTTTTTGGCTATTGTGAATAGTGCTGCTATGAACATTCCTGTACAAGTTATTGTGTGAACATATGTTTTCAATTTCCTCAGGTATATAAAAATATATATACATATATTTAACCTTTTGAGGAACTGTCAAACTATTTTCCACAGCAACAGAACTATTTTACATTCCCACCAGCAATGTGTGAGGGTTTAAGTTTCTCTGCTTTCTCACCAACACGTGTTATTTTCTTTTTTGAATTATTATAGTTTTCCTCATGGGTATGAAGTGATATTCCATTATGGTTTTGATTTGCATTTCCCTAATAATTAATGATGTTGAGCATCTTTTCAAATGTTTATTGGCCATTTGTATATCTTCTTTGACGAAATGTCTGTTCAAATCTTTTGCCTATTTTAATTAAGTTGTCTTATTATTGTTGAGTTGTTATTGAGAGTTCTTTATGTATTCTAGAGACAAGATCCTTATTGATATGATTTGCAAATATTTTCTCCCATTCTGTGGGTTGTCTTTTCACTTTCTTGTTAGTATACTTCAACCCACAAAAGTTTTTATTTTGATGAAGTCTAATTTATTTATTTTTTTACTTGATTGTTTGCGCTTTGGGTGTCATATCTAAGAAACCATTGCCTAATCTAAGGTCACACAGATTTTTACCTATGTTTCCTTCTGAAAATTTTACTTTTATCTCTTACATTTAGGTCTTTGAACTATTATGAGTTAAATTTTATATATGGTATAAGGTAAGCATCCAAATTCATTCTTTTGCGTGTGACTATCCAGTTCTCCCAACATCATTTGTTGAAAAACTGTTCTTTCCCTATTGAATAGTCTTGGCATCCTTGTCAAAAATTAATTGACTATAAATATGGGTTTCTTTCTGGACTCTCAATTCTATTCCTTTGATCTGTCTATCTTTATGCCAGTAACACACTGTCTTGATTGCTATAGTTTATAGTATTAATAAGTTTTGAAATTGGGAAGTGTGAGTTCTCCAACTTTGGGGGTATTTTTTTGGGTTTTTTGTTTTTGTTTTGTTTTTTATTTTTTCAAGATTGTTTTGGTTATTCTTGGTCCCTTGCAATTCTATATGAAATTTAGGATTAGTTTGTCCATTTCTGAAATTAGGGATTGCATTGAATCTATAGATCAAAGTGGTGAGTATTGCCACCTTAACAATATAAAGTTTTCCAGACAATATGTACAGGATGTCTTTAGATTTATTTGGACTTTCTTTAATTTTTTCAACAATGTTTCATACTGTACAAGTCTTGTGCTTTTTGGTTAAATTTATCCCTAAGTATTTTATTCTATGTGGTATTGTTATAAATGGAATTGTTTTCCCGTTTCACTTTCAAATTGTTGAGTGCTAGTGTGTAGAATGCAACTGATTTTTGTATATTGATCTTGTATCCTGCAAGTTTGCTGAAATAATTAGTTCCAATCACTATTTTGTAAATTTAAGATTTTCTATATATAACATCATGTCATCTGCAAATGAAGATAGTTTTACTTCTTTCTTTCCATTGCATGAGATTTTGAAATGAGGGGTAACACTTTGTGACACTGATAATGATAATGAAGAGCATTTCTCCAATTGTGAATGGTTTGGTTTTCTCAAGTTGTACCTTAGTGATGTATCAGAAGCTATGACTCAGGACCAAAATTTCACAATTTTAATGTTGGGGATAAAACATCAGGATTTCTTAAAGCTAGAACTCTGGCACTATTGCATCATCAGAGTTTTACTATTTCCCAACATTTGATTTTTCTGAGAAAGAAATAAAAACATATTATTGGGTATATTTTAAAACCACTTTGATAAATGGAAAACTTTGTTATACATATTTTACCACAATTTAAAAAAAAATTTGAAATTCTACATCAAAACAAGTAGTTTCCAAAGCTAAAGAAAGCCAAGGATTATGTAAGAATCTATTTGCTACCATCTCCCAAGTTAAAATAGTCAGTCTTCCAACCTTTGAACCCAATGTTCTTGCAGACTTAAGTCCTGGTAGTTCTGTAAACCATCTTCATGAGAATGTTCCTCAATGTTCTGAGTTCAAGTTTTATTTGCTCATTCAGGACTGTCTGATGAACTTGATGCCATTCCTTAAGTTTTCCTAATTTATTAGAAATAGTTAAAAAAAAAAACTGGTAAAAAGACGACATATGAGACCTGAGCTATGGCTCAAACTATCAGTCATCAAACTGAATATAAATACTTTCGTGAAGATTATAAATAATATATTTCTCTTTGATTTAAAACAAAGCCATTGTTATTACTTTTTACAAGTTTTATTTATTACATTATTTTAAAATTTGTGGGAATTTTTAAAATTTATCAAAAATTTTGGCAATTTGTGTGTACCCATTAAAAATAGTCTATGAATGCCAAAGTTTAGTAGAAAAGTAGATTTAGAAAGAGTACTGGACTGTGAGCCAAGAGGTCTAGATTCTAGTTCTGTGTTTTACGTTGGCCATGTTAATCAACTATAAGCCTTTGTCTCCCTATTTTAGAATAGATTGGCATTTCCTCCCTTAGCTTCCTCACAGGGCTTCTGTGAAAGCAAATGATACAATGGATGCACAAGTGCTTTGTAACCTGTAAGACTTTGTGCAAATGTATGAGATGAGATCATCTTTTAAGAAGCCATCTGTCCTTTAAAAAGCCATCTGTCCATTTATCCCTTCCCTTTCTCTTGGTTCTTTTGTGTCTGTCCCTGCCAGTTGTCAACCTCTTCTCCACCGCCATCACCACTACCACCACCACCACCGGCTCTACATTTATAAACCTGGCCTATCACCCTCACCACTATCATGCGGAATAAACCCAGCTTTTCCATGGTGAAGAAAGTGGCCAGGTCTCTCTCTCTTGCTCTAACTCTTCTGTTTCCTAAATTTCTCTATCTCTCTCTCCATCTCCTGGACTCCTCTCATAATTATTTGGAGGGAGTGGGGCTGATCAGCTTGGAGCTATAAACAGTTTTCTCTCACACATTGCACATACCCCCCAGCCCTTCTGCAGAGATCTGTCTCTTAACCCGACTCAGCTCCTTACCCCAGCCTCTATCTCATCCCCTCCCAAGGAAATCCACATTCCATAGACAAAGACTCTCTCCCCCCATCACTTCTGCTCTAGGCTAGGAGCTCTGCAGTGTTCTAATCCAGAAAAGGGAGAGGACAGCCCCACCCTGCAGACCCCACCCTCTAGGAATGGATTTACGCTTCATTGCTGGTGGCAACCATAGAAATAACAGGTGAGTGTGAGTCAGGTGGTAATAAACAGGATTCTTTACTAACAGAAGTTGCCTGGGGCAACCCTGGAAGGGCAGGGCCTTGAATTTCTGGTTTGACCTCTGACAACCTCCTAGAATAGCAGAGCTCCTAGACCACGATATTGGGTAATGACAACAAGCAGAGAAATTATTTGCCATTCTTCTAGAGTTCCTTCTCAAGACCCCAAGCCCCACTTGAACTGAGTTCCCCATCCTGAGCTTCTTTGCATTCCGCAAACTCACCATCCTGTTTCTTGTCTTTTGACTTTCCTACCAAAGCTTCCGTCCAATTCCCTGAAATTTTCTTCCTTCTTTTTACTTAGAGAACCCCTATTTGTTCTTCAGATCTCAGGCCCTTTAAATGTCAGGTCTTTTCTGAGCCACTTGAGTAAAGTCTGCAGATACAGGGAGCTCTCCCTGAAGTCCTTGGTACCTCAGACTCCTTCCCACTCTGCCAACCCTAAAGCGAATCTCTCAGCCTCATGGTCCAGGATGGCAGTGTCTGCACTCCCGACAGCAGGATGGAGACAGAAACAAGTAGAAGAGGAGCCAAGGGTTGTGCTGGCTGCCCAGTAAAACAGAGATTATTAAATCTGCAAGGACTACTCAGCACAGTTGGAAAGCAATCAATTTCCACCATTGCCTCCTTAAAATATTCCTGCCTGCAGTCAAGGCATCTGCCCATTCTCTTGTCCCACCTGCCTATTGACATGTACCACCTCTCAGTTCTGTCAGTTTATAAAAGAAAGTCATACCTCTTATCAACCATATGCAAAAGCAGAGAAGTGGGGACTGTCCCCCCAACCCCCTGCAACCGAAGGCAGGCAATACGGTGCATTGTCTATAGAGAATTTTAAAACAGTAATCAACTAAAAGCCAGTTGGTCCTTATTATCCCTTGGCCAGCAATTCTAAACATCAGTGATAAAATACTCCCCCTGGAAAAAATATTTTGTTGGTCTAAGTTCTAAACCTAAACAAATTCTGTGGTTACCATTGGCTATTAATGGGGAACAAAATTTTGCCACCCCAAAATATGCCTTTTAGTATATTGATTTTAACCTAGTCATTAAGAAACAAAAGACTCAGAAAGAACATTTTACCCTACCTGCCTAAAGGAATTCAGATAGAAAAACCTGTTTAAGGATCATAATATAAACTAAATTGGCAAATAGGGAGTGTCATGCAGGGTCTCAGCTCCCGCTCATAAGAACGCAGGATATGGTGAGGCCAAAAAGGAACACCCACGGAGCCATAGATAGGGGAGTCATACCACTATATTCTCGCTGGCGGCTGGGTTGGAGACACAGGAAGCAGGAGCCACAAGATCCGCAATCCGCCATTCACTTCTCTGTCAACCAGTCAAACCCCCTAGCGTAGCCACAAGTTATATCAGTGGCTAATGGCTAACTGGTAACATCCGATGGCAACCCAGCCACAGTGGATGGCCATCTGATTACAGCTGATGGCCATCTAATAACCAAGCCAGCACCTTTCTACATGAGGCCGAGAGCCTGGAAACTACTCTCTGGGACTCTGTCCCCACACCAAAAAGGAACAACGGAGAGCCATAGATAGGGGAGTCATACCACTATATTCTCACTGGCTGCTGGGTTGGTTGGCAGGAAGCAGACAGCGCATTGCACATTGTGTGGAGCCTGCTTCCTGTGTCTCCAACCCAGCCGCCAGCCAGACTCTAGTAGTATGACTTCCCTACCTATGGCTCTATTGGTGTTCCTTTTTGCCTCACCATGTCCTGTGTTCTTGTGCAGGAAGAGGGACCAGAGTCCCTGCAGGACAGGGAGTAATCTAGCAAAGCCTGTTTGTTGAGCTTCTTCTGTGTCCCACTGTCTCTGGTTGGCCAGCAAATCTTTGTTTGCCACATATTTGCCCTTTCTGGTCTACCTGTGAATTGCCCACTTTTTCTTTGAAATCCCAGACCCCTGTCCCCCTTCTCCTTTGTCCAAAAATGGCATATAAACCTCAGCTGCCTCTTGGGTCTCATATCTTATGGCATCCCCGCATGTACATCCTTAGTAAATGTTGGATATTTTCTCCTGTTAGTCTGTTTCATGTTGATTTGGTTATTAGCCCAGCTAGAAGAACTTAGAAAGTAGGAAAAAAGATATTTTTTGTGTGTGCCCTCACACTTCCAATAATAAACTTCAAATTAGCATATATTTATAACTTATCCTTTTAAAAAAAAAAAAAAAAAAAAGCATTATATTCTACCTAGAATCTCATCCAGGAAACTCCAGTTATACAGTGAGCCCCTGACACTCCCAACTCATCCACAAGGGTCCCTTTCCATAGTGAGTTTATGAGGGCTCCTCCTTTGTCATCAGCCAAGTCTTCTTCATTCAAGTGGGCACCTCCATCCCGCAAAACTACATTTTTCTGAGTTTAAAAAGTAAATTCAAAGGAAACAATGACAGCACCATGATTGTAAAAACAAAGAAATAAATCAAGTGATTTTACTTCTGTCTACTTGGACATTGGATTTGTGTTTAAAATTTAAAACAGCAAAAAGGAGGGCAAATTACAAGTTGGATAATTTTTGTTTAATAGGGCAAACATGTAATGTAATTGTTACCAGAGAGTGGGCCCCTCTCAGCCCAGTGTCCAGGTCTTGGCGTCTCGAGAAAAGAATTGAACGAGACACAGAAATAAAGTGGTGAAAAAGTAGTTTATTAGAAGAGAGGGCACATGCCAAAGAAATAGGAGCAGATCCGAGCAGCAGAGAATGGCTCAAGGGCCCCAATGAACAAGGCCTTAGTTGTTTTTATCCCTTTTTCTCTCAAATGGGCTGTTTCTTTCCAGGTATGAGACCACTTGATTGACACCTCTGATTGACAAGAGGCTATTACCTCATCTTTTTAGACTGCGCATGTTCATTCCAGAATTCAGTCTGCTATAATATTAATAAACTTCCGGACATATGTATGATATTATAATCATGGTATAATGAGGCCCAGGTGAAATGAAGGTTGTTGTGGCCTTTACTGTGCAGGTGTGAGTGACCTGTCTTCTCTAGTTGGGTATTTTGTACCCATTTGTTTCCTCATAGGGGTAGATAAGTACAGTGAAAAGAGGAAGTTTTGGGCAGAGAAGGGAGGTCTTGTGGGCGGTCGCATTCTGTGGGTTGTGTTGGACGTGCAGGTGTCATGCAAGGTGTCATGCGGGGTCTCTGGTCCCACTCCCCACATAAGAACACAGGACACGGTGAGGCCAAAAAGGAACACCCACGGAGCTATAGATAGGGGAGTCATACCACTATAGTCTCGCTGGTGGCTGGGTTGGAGACACAGGAAGCAGAAGCCACACTATCCGCAACCTGCCGTCCACTTCTCTCTGCCAACCAACCTCATTTGCTAGCTGCAATCCACCATGCTAACTGCAATCCTCTCTTGCTAGCTCAGCGACCATCTTCTTGCTAGCCCCCATTTGCTGCTAGTGTAGCCACGGCAGTTATATTAGTGGCCAATGGCTCACTGGTTACAGCTGACAGCCTACTAGCCACAGCTGATGGCCATCCAATCACAGTTGATGGCCATTTACTACCCAAGTGAGCACCTTTCCACGTGAGGGCAAGAGCCTGGAAACTGCACACCTCACTCTGTCCCCACAGCAGGAATGCAGAGACCCGATGCCTATCTCTAACTGCCTGCCTTGTTTTTCCCCTGAGACATGAACCCCATAAAATCTCTATTGGAAGTTGAGGGACAGGAGGTCTGTTCTTCTGTATCTGCTTCCTGCTTGGCAGGGGTGTAGAGCTGTCCCTACCTATTGGGGGATTCACAGAACTCTCTCTCTATCTGACCTCAGATGAGAGAAAGGGGTCTCAAGATCCGCCCAGAAGACCGCATTGGCTTCTTTGTTGGGACTGGTAATCTTGTTGGGGTATCATCTGTATCCCCAAGGCCCCTCCCTGAATGAGGAAAAATGGTTTTTAATAAATTTAAAAGTGTTGGCTTAAAGAGCAGAGCTCAAAGCTATTAATGTGAGGTGACTACGTGATGGAAAATCTGTCAGCTCTCTAGGGCCTGTGGCCACTTAACCGATTATTCAGGTGTCGTTAATTGTCCAGGAGTTAGGCCTGGAATGGGTAGGAGACAACATTAGGCTTCAATGATTACAATCAACAAGCATAAATCATAAGTTTCAGGGCAATTATCTAAAGCAGGGGGTAGGAGATTTCCATGATTCAGGTTAAAAACAATCTATTATTTATGATTAAGAAACTAAAGGAGTTAAAACACTAAAGAAAGAAAACTTAGAGTGTCTGTAGTGAGAAGCCCTTTCATTTGGCTTATATCTTAATCATTTCATTTCATTTCATGATTATTGCTGAAAATACTTTAGTCTAACCAAGGAAGAAGGTGTTAAAAAATAAGCCATTGTCAAACACTTCAGGTGTACTTTAGCCTCTCATCCCGCCCAAATTTTAAGATTTAATGCTTGGAGTGTAAAAGCTTTGTGGCCCCAAACAAAAAGACACCAAAATATCGATTTTGATGATATCAAATGAAATCACCACAAATCTGTGGTAGGTCTTCATGTTTTCTCTGTCATGTACGTATTTTTGTTATGAGCACATGTGAAATTAAAAAGATTTTTTGGCCTGTGTTAGAATGTTCTGGATTCAGATATGGAGTGGGGCAGCAGGAGTGATAAGGGTATTAATTTCCATGTGCCCTAAATTGTCCAAGAACACCTGCTTCCTGATGGAAAAATCCCTGGAGCACAAAGCAATGAAATACTAAAGCTGATGTTACCTTATATCATGCAGGTAACAAAAGTAACAAACTCACGGCAGAGCTCCAGGGCTTGTATTTTAAAAATATTCATGATTTTCAAAAAGCACTGGGCAATGTCGATCTGCTATGAAGCGCACTCTGTGCTCCCGCTTGGTTCTCAGTGGTGAGAAAGAGCTTGGCCAGCCACCCTGTCTGGGTCTGTTCTCCTTTGCATATTTGTATGACTTCAAAGAAGAGGAAGTGAAAAGTTTCACACTTACTTTCAATAGAGGAACATGATATATTTAAATAAAAGGAACATATATCGGAGGCACTTTCTTGTTTTATATTTTTATTAACATTTATTGACTACTAGAAAAAAAATTCATTAACTTTTGCCCCCAAATTATTGGATAATGGAAAGTCACATTCTTTTTTTTTTTTTAATTTGGATACATGTCTCCTGCTTGTTGTCAATCATTGATCACTTCTGGGTTCGTTTGTTTGTTCCTCATTTGTTTATTCCTACCATTCCAAGATGTTCTTATTAGATAATTTAACAATACTGTGATGTAATTGTCAACATAAAAACCACCCAGCCTAAGAGAAAACTTATAAGCGTTTATTTGAGCTAAACTGATGACAATTGCCGGGAAGCAAAATCTCAACAGACTGAGAAAATGCTCAGAAAATGGCGGTTTTGCAATTTATTTTATACATCAGAATCAAAGGAAGAAGGTTACATGAAATCCATTGGTGGTAGATTAATGGAGTGGGAGAAGCAAAATGGGGAAATCTCTGGGATTGGATAAAAAGTAAATTGGAGAGACAGTACTTCTTTTACATTGGTGGGTACAGGATAGTAGTTAGCATTTTACAACATATAGAGATGGTAATCAGGGGACAAGAACAACAATGAGGGATTCTGTAGTTTCCTGCTCTGGTGTGGAGGGGTTGTGCCCTGAGGGGTGCGTAAAACAGATTTTTCTGACATTTCAGGGTAAGTTATCTTAGATGCAAAAAAGGCAATAGACAGTCTCACTTAAGGTAAAGACTGACCTTTGTCAAAGAAGCTACAGGCCAAGGATCTGACTACCAGCCAGGACCCGCTTTTAGTTGGGGATTTTTATGTTCAGACCATTCTGTGTGGTTACTTTCAGTCTCTGAGTTTGTAGGGCCTGCCGTGCTGGCCTCCCCTGAGCTTGTCAGGTTTCCTATGTGGCCCCTTTTTTACATCCATATTATTCTCCTGAAAAGAATGCATTTAACAATAATCATTAATACATCTTTTGTAAGCCACCAACTTACTAGTAATTTAATCTCTTCTTGTTAATTTGATCTGACCCTTAATTATTCTAACAATAAATAATTATTTGTCCATTGATGTATTCTCTTTATATCATAAAAATAAATTGTGCTTATAATACATCAGGTAATGTTCTAAGCACTTTATAATATTAACTTATTTGGTCTTCTCCACGACCATATGAGATAGATACTACTATTAGGAACTGTTTAAAGTACAGAGAGGTGAAATAACTTGCCCAAGGCCACACAGCTTATAAGTGGCAGGGCCAGGATTCAAATCAAGGCTGCCTGACTCCATACATGAGCTAAATGACTGCTCTATGCTGCCTCTCTGAAAAAATTTAGGGAAGTCAAGGGGATGTTCTGTTCATCTCATTGGGGAAGTACAATCCCCAATAAAATTTTTCTTTTTTAATTTAATATGAATTTAAAATATATTTCTGTTTTGATTAATTTTGTACTAATAATAATTCTAAGGATATGGAGAGAGAGTGTGGCAAAGAGAGAATGGGGCAAAATGTTAATGGATGAATCTAGACAAGGGGTATACAAGAAGTCTATTGTTTTGTAAATTTTTAATAAATTTTAATTTTTTAAATAAAAAGTTAACATAAAAGTGAATAGTTTTATTTTAAATGTTAATATTGATAACATGCTAAAAGTTACACTTAAACTATAAAGAAAAAATTTAGATCTAAAATATATGCAAGGATGTATACAGTTTTCCAAGTTTCTTTTGATAGTGGCAACATGATCAAAGTTTGAAGACAACCGTTTCAAGGAACATTTAGGAAACAGCCTTGTGACTCTTGCTTCCACCCCACTGGCCAAAACTTGCCAAGTGCTCACTTGCATCCCCTCTCACAGATGAGTTTCAAGAAATCAGACTAAGATGGAGACAAGAGGTTTAGTGGAAGCACTCTTGAATTCAACCCCTAAGGAGGAGACACAAAGCAGGACTGGGCGGAGGGAGAAGTAGGGAGACAATGCAGTCACAACAAAGGCCTTAGCCAATCCCATAGGCAGCTCTAGAATTAGGATGTCCCTGCAGAATTGTCCCAAATTAGAACCAGGGGTTCCAAAGTCTATACTTCCACGTCAGATGGTCACTGGATGCATGCTGCCCCAGGAAAGGGCAGAGAACCTTGGGTGAGGAAGCTCTTCAGCTGAAGCAGTCCCTGGATGGGAAAACTCAGCTGCGAGCTGTCAACAATGTCCACTACATCCCCATTTTACAGACAAGGAACTTGAGGTACATAGAAATTAAATAGCTTGCCCAAGGCGAGGTCCTACAGCTGGTAAATGGTTGTATCAGTTATCTATCGCCACATAAATGCTGCATAACAAACATCCACAAAACCTCTAATAACAGGCTAATAATAATTATTTACTTTAGTGTGTGAGCCTATAGGTCTGCTAGGAGGTTCTGCTGATTTGGGCCAGGCTAGGCCAATTTCAGCTGGGCTCACTCATGCATTTGTGGCCATGGGTCATCTTTCCTCTGCCTGGCCTAGCATGGCCTCAGCTGGGATGGCGTGGCTTTTCTCCACATGGCCTCTCATCCACCAGAAGTCTAGCCTGGGCCTGTTCCCAGGATGGTGGGAAGGTTCCGAAAGGGAATGAAAGCACCCAAAGCCTTTGGGGCCCAAGACTGGAACCAGTACATCATCACTGCTTCCACTCTGTTGGTCAGAGCAACACCAGGTCGAGCCCAGAGTGAGTGTGGGAGGATGCTCCCAGATGGCATAGATCCACAGCAGCATGGACATCTGGGGCGATCTACCACAGAGACGAAGCCAGGATGTAAACCCTGGAGACCTCACTCTTAACCATTACTTCACAGCCACCTCCCTACCAAACCTGTCATTAGTATCTATTTCAAGTTCCCTCCATTCATGTGCCCAGCACCTTGATGGGCACTGTGAAGAGACAATGTCCTACTTTTAAGGAGCTTACAGCGTCCCTAATGAGACAGGACACCCATCATGGAAAGTTTGGTAATGATAAAGGCAAGACAAATGGTAGAGGTGGCAAAAGCCACAGGAAGCAAAGGTAGAAAACAGTACTGTGGACTGGAGGGTCAGGAGGGTCTGGCAGGGAGTGATCTGGTCTCGCAGAATGTGCAGAATTGAGCCAGATGCTAAGGAGGGACAAATAATTCCACTTCTTCCTCCTTCCCCAGGCACTGATGGAGGAGGAAAGGGAGGGAGAGAGAGAATGGGAACCCAGGAGGCAAGTAGTTTTCTAAATTCCCTCTCAGTTGTCTCCTCAGCCCCCTGAGGATTTCCTTCTCTCTGCCTTGGAAATGCATTGTGCACCCAGCAGGCCAAGGATAATCATTCAATTCTTATATAAGTTTCCTATTCCCCCTTTGGAGCGTGGTGAGTCCCCAGAAAATCTTTGTTTTACTGAGCAGAAGGGTAGACAGCTCTCCCCAAGGGAGGAAAAGAGTAGATGACTCTATAATGGAAAGGGAATGGAGCTAGATCTACGGGAGGGGACCAATCAGGGTTGGAAGGAGACAGGAGAGGGTGTGAGAGGTGTGCACAGATTCTGTGAGGAGTGCTATTTGGCAGAGTGATGTGTAAAGACGCTTCCTTTAGGAAATGTTGCTGTGGTGAGCCTCAGTACCCTGTGCTCTTCTCAAGGCGTTAGGAGTTACATTTCTGTTTCTTTGAATGCTGAAATGTCCTTTAGGATTGAAATAAGGCAGTTGGTTTTCCTTGGTTTTCTTGCCATATGGCAGGCTTACACACAGCAACAGATTTATTTTCCTGTAAGAGTGATAAAAGGTTCAGGCTTTGGAGTGAGACAATTTGAGTTCAAATCCTGGCTTTTCTTCAGGCTAACTTCGTCATCTGGAATGTGTAATGGAAACTCTCTGAACCCATTTCCTCATCTGTTATGGAAGGATAATATCTAACTCAGAGGGTTTTGTGAGGGTTAATGAAATGAAACATGTCAACTGCTTAATTTTGTCTACACAAGTAATTGCTTTTGAAAAAGGCAGCTGGCATTATTATAATAATCCTAAAATTTAATATTATTATCCTCATTTTACATAAGCCTGGAGACTTCTCTAAGTCAAGTTTGTCTGCCCCCAGAACCCTTATGAAGTGTTTACCTTCAAACAAAGACACTGACATAGAACAAAGAGCTGTGAGAATGCATAGGCCATAACTGAAGGTCATTTAGGAAGAAGGGAAGGATTCATGCAAAATTAAGGTAGAGACCAATGCAAAATGGGAGCAAGGGCAGAGGAAGACATCAGGCCTAAATGCTCACAGAGGTCTCCTGTTTGGAGACCAGTGGTTGAACCAATGCCCACCCTAAAGCCTTGTTAGATGTAAGGATTAGATCCCAGCTGCTCCTCATGCTGCCTTGGTGACCTTAGCCAAGTTACCTTACCTCAGAGACTCAGTCTTGCATCTATCAGATGGACTAATACCAAGAGTACCTGTTTCATTGGGTTGTAGCACAGAAAAGGTTGATTAGTGTGTGCTGAGCCTCAAGCACCGTGCCTGGCACACAGGATGGGTCCTGAGACATAGGTGCCTGCCCACATGAACCCAAACTGAGAACCTGGGTCTCTGAAGCACAGGGAAAGGATCCAGGGCTTCTGGATCCTGCTAAAATGACCCAAATTTGGGTTCAATTATCCAAAAAGGGGCTCATGATACAGAGAAAGATATTCCCCAAGCTTAAGCAAATTACTTGAAGCTTGAGCTGGAGGTATTTGGGTCAGACATGAGAAAGAACTTCCTGAAAATCAGGGTTGTCAAATTAAATTAGAAATAATGACCTAGGACTGTTTAGAGCATCTACTCTAAGAATAAAATAGCTACCCATCTTCCTGGGCTGGACAAGATGTGTCATACCGAGATGGTCTGAAACAACCACGAAATACACATGCCATGAGCAAGGGCTGGCTGTGACCTTGGACTAAGTGACAAGGATTACAGACCTAGTAGCAGTTAGTTGACCATGGTGGGGCATGAGGCTGTTCTAACTTTAAAAACTGACCCAGAGCCTTAAACTTCTTAATTACATGTACTTTTGGTCACCCTCAGGCAGAGGAGGTAGAGACCCAGTGTCAGCACAAACCTGAGGGAGGAAATGACTGTTTGTAGGTAAGGGGGCTTGAAGGAAGTGACCACACTTTCACACTTTCACTGATCAGAGCCACTTGAACAAAAGCACAGACTGTGGGAGAATTGCTGGAGGTTATCAGGCAGAGGCAGGGGTCATCTGTCAAGGACATCAACCAGCATTTCTGCATGGGAAGGAATGTTGAATTGTAAGGCCATACGTGTCCTATTGAACTGGGAAAGGCCAGGGCTTGGGGGCCTGTCCACTGCAGCCTCCAGAAACCAATTTGCATTTCCAGGGGCTGCCACTAGGGGAGACCACGGTTCCTAGGTGCAATGGGGCAAAGGTAGACAGACAGCCATGAAATAAAAACGCCTCTGGAGATGATTCATTTTTGTTACATTCTTGCCATTCTTGAAGGCCTGAGCTACATGGGAGGAGAGAGGAGTGGGGAACATTCCCACAGGTGGGGGACTCCCTGTCATCACCTTAGCCTCATGTCATGCGGGGTGGCCCTCGGGGCCTCTAGTCCTGCTCCCCACATAAGAACGCAGGACATGGAAAGGCCAAAAAGGAACACCCATGGAGCCATAGATAGGGGAGTCATACTACTATATTCTCGCTGGCGGCTGGGTTGGAGACACAGGAGGCAGGAGCCACACAATCTGCAACCCGCCGTCAACTTCTCTGCCAACCAACCTCACTTGTTAGCTGCAATCCACCTCTCTGCAATCCGTAATCCACACTCCACCACACCACGCCACGCCACTACACCACCATCTTCTTGCTAGCTTAGCCACGGCAGTTATATTAGTGGCCAATGGCTCACTGGTTACAGCTGATGGCCAACTAGCCACAGCTGATGGCCATCCAATCACAGTTGATGGCCATTTACTACCTGAGCTAACACCTTTCCACGTGCGGGCGAGAGCCTGGAAACTGCTCTCCTGGCTCTGTCCCCACACCTCACCTGCTAAGGAACCTGTCGGGATCCCAAGCTATAAAGGCCTATTGGCCTGGCTAAGATTCCACACCCCCTTGAAGACTGATCATATCAGAGCTCAGACCTGAACATTCAGACACTGACTCCAAGCTCTGTCCCAGGAAATCCCAAAAAAGGAAATCTATCTTTGGAGCCCTCACCTCCTCTTCCACTCACTTTCCCCCTAAGCTTTCCCCAGAGGCAAAGTTCTCGTGCCCTCATAGTGCCCCAGTCTTGGCTTAAGGTAAGAAAAGCATCTGATAAACTAACCTCTTCACACTAAAGCAGAGGGAGCCCTCCTCCCTCCAAGGCAGGAGTCACTAAGCCATCTGTCATGCAAGGTCTCAGCTCCCGCTCCCCGCATAAGAACTCAGGATATGGTGAGGTCAAAAAGGAACAACAGCCATAGATAGGGGAGTCATACCATTATATTCTCGATGGCAGCTGGTAGAGACACAAAAGCAAACATCCGCCAGTACCCCAATGAGGGGTCTTCCTGCACCCCAGTCTCGCTGGCGGCTGGGAGAGACACAGGAAGTAGGATCCACACGATCCGTAATCCACCATCCATGCTTCTCTGCCAACCAACAACCAACCCCTTGCTAACTGCAGTTAGTGTTTGCTAGCTTAGCCATGGCAGTTATATGAGTGGCTAATGGCACCGTACCAGCCGATGGCCAACTCATCACAGCTGATGGCCATCTACTACCCGAGCCCTCACCTTTCCACGTGAGGCCGAGAGCCTGGAAACTGCTCTCTGGGACTGTGTCCCCACATCATTTTAGCGCTATTTCGTCTGAGCTCCTCCTTCAATAATCCACAGAATCCTTCTTAACATAATATTCTAAGGAAACCACTACTAATCCATCAGAATTCACATGGAAGGTAAAACTTACACGGCACGTTGGTCCTAAAGGGTCAGAAACCTTTAGCAGGAGCGCCGAGAGAATGCTGAAGCCACAATAATGAACCAGGAATGCCAAAGCGAAGTTGTGGGAGAATTCCAGATATCTGAAAAACACAGGCAGGGCAGAGAGATGACAGAGTAGGCAAGTCTACCTAAATGTCGATTCTATCTGATTCTAGGAAGTCAATGCAGCTCAGTTCTACACTAGGGGCTGTTCCCTGCCCTCAAGGAGCTTGGAGTGTAGTGAGGGACATGGGTATATATGCAAATAACAACCGTACTGAGCAGAATAAAAGTGGTGCCTTTTAAAGAAACCCAGGCCATTGAAAACAGGGAGGAAAGTGATCACTCTGGTTGGGGTATCATCAGGAAGTTTCCTGAAGGAAGCAGTCCTTGGGAAGGACCTTGAAAGAGGAGGAAGTGGAGATGGGGGGATAAGGTATCAAGAACGTCATGCCAGTTGAGGGGAAGTACTTGAGCATAGACATAGAATTAGAGAAGCTGGACAGATTCAGAGAATGGGCACATGTCCAGGGGTGGAGTAGGGGAGTAGCAGATTAAAGGCAGGACGTATAATTGGGATCATATTGTGAAGGTCTTTGAATGCTGGGAAGACGATTTGTCCTCTAAGCCAACACCCAGAGATCAGCTGCTTGGAGGATGGGTGTCCTCAGGAAGCCTTTGAGAAAGCCTGCCCTTTCCCCTTTTCTTTTTAACAGTGCTCCTCCACATCTTTGTGTCTTTGCTCATGCTGTTCCCTACTCCAGAAATGTCCTTCCCTCCTGCTTTGCCCAGCAAATTCCTACTTGTCCTTAAAGTCCTAGCACAAAGTTCACCTCTTCTATGAAGACTTCCTGGCTTCCTTCTGTAGTGATCAATCCTCCAAAGTGCTGCTATAGCTCTTGGTTCATTCTTTATATGTATAACTTAACATATATCTATGTTCCGTTCCCCATATGTCTGTCTCCCCATTAGTCTGTAATCTCCTGGAGATCAGGGACTGTCTCTTATTCTAGAAATAGAACTATTTCTCATCCTGGGAATATATATTCTATATACAAGTACTCCTAGTACCTTGCACAGATGAACACTGCCAATCAGTGTGGAAGGAAGCGGGAAGAGAGGAGGAGAGGAGGAAGGGAAGAGAGGGCATCAGTTCTGGTATAAGGCACTGGCAGCTGTGCCAGGGACCTGGACTCCTGGTTTTATCTGCCTCACATGACCTGGGCCTCCCAGACTGAGTCCTCAGCTTCCCCTCCTCTACCTCACTCTGCACCAAGGAAGACACCCCTCCCATCAGCCCCGTCTGTTAGCACCTGCTGGCACCTCATTAACCTAGATGGCTCAGCTCTGCCCTGCAAGGTGTGGAATAGGCTGAGCTCAGGGGTCAAGTGAGTCTCTGTGACCTTCCTGCCTGTGAGGGAAGGTAGAAGAGACTTGGGGCCCCAGATGCCAGCCCCAGAAAGTTACCCTCATGATGTATCAGATAGAGGCTTTTGATCCCCAGAGCTCTGATCTTGATGAGACACCTTCTGTGGGGTTAGCTGGGGACCTGATGAGAGGTATCTGCACTAGATGAGAAACTGAGGCATGAAGGAAGGGTAGAAGAAGTGTGAGGAAAGTCTGGGGCCAGTCAGGAAGAAAGACAAGTCTCCAGGTCCCATCTCTGGGCCAAGGGCCAGGTGCTCCCCAGAGCCATCCCGCAGGGGCCAACCCTCCAACCTCCCGACTCTTTAGGCTTCATTCATTCAGCCCTCTAAGTTGTGTTCCCCTCAGCCTGCCTTGTGTGTCTTCTCTTCACAGCACAGAAGGGGCCAGGGAAAATGGAGGTTGTGAGAGCAACAATGTGACAAGAAGGCCAGAATAGGACAAATAGAACACAGGAGCCCCACCTCCCACCCACAGGAGGGCCCTGCCATGCCTCCAGCTTTAGACTCTGGCTTTCCTGGGAACCTCCCCTCCCAGAGAGGCTGAAGACAGACGCTGGGGCAGTGGCAGGTGGAGATTGGATCCCAGCCTGGAGGGAAGTTAAAGGGTTAACTTTCCCGGTATCCACTGGGTCAGTCTAGCTGCTCCCCCCAGAGCACAGTGAATCCAGGCTTGTCACTGGTGTTCTCTCAATTTCAATTTCCCTCTTACTCCTCCTTCTGGGAGACATTGGGAGAAGAAGCTAGGGGCCCTTGGCACCAGCTCTCTCTGGGGTGTCATTTAATACCGCCAGTAATCACCATCTCCTGGTTTATTATTAGCTCTTTCCCTCATACCTACTCTTGTCATCCCTGGATATCTCTCTCTCTCTCTCTCTCTCTCTCTCTCTCTCTCTCTCTCTCTCTCTCTCTCTCTCTCCTTCCCCTCTCCCATTCTGTCTGTGAATGGGAAGATAAAAGAGCTTCTCTCCACTGCAGTTCCTGCCCTAAAACCCTAGGATGCCGGGGCTAAATGTACGAAGAACTCTTCTGAACCAACAGAGCAATCACATAACAGGAAATTCAGGGGAAAACAAAACAAACATACGGGAGGGCAGATGAAATTAGAAACCATCAAATGATGCCCAATATCCAGTACTTCCATCAGACAATGTGTCATGATTTACGGATGTGAAAATGTGGTCTTTTCGTGTCATGCCCAGCGAGTTTCAGTAGCCACTGTGGGTGCTGGGACAGTCCTTGTGAAGCCTGGAGTATGCCTGTTTGCCATGAAGTGTGAGGGTGCCCCCATCTGATGCTCCTGTCCTCCCACCCCAGTCTCAGGTAATGTGAGAACTGTTGGGTCAAGGGCCTGGTATCAGAGGCCATCCCTGGAGCACAGGCAAAGTTCAGCCTTCCACAGATGGCCAGGGCAGGTGAGATAAGGGTCACACTTTGGACTCCAAGCCAGAGAACCCTGCGAGGGCCCCCGGATGCCTGGGCCCACACGCCCCTCTGCTGGCAGTCCTGCTCCCCTGCCTGGATAAAGGAGAAAGACGAGGCAGGGGGAGACGGGGATGGCTAGCCACTCACAGCGCCCAGACAGCAAGGTGACAGCTGCCGTAAATCGCTCAGTCATTCCTCTCGCCGCCACCCCCAGCGCGCCCAGCCCTGCTTTTGTGCCCCATGACTCTGGCACCTCGCGGGGGTCTGGCTGAGATGGGAGCGCGCTGGGGTGGCGCGCGGCTCCAGCCCTTCCGCCCGGGCCGGGTGGGTGGTGAGCTCAAGTCCACAGGAAAGAAGAGAGGAACAGAGGCCGTGCAAAGCGAGCCTCCCTGCCGGGTAGGGTGGTGTCTGCGTCCCGGACAGAGGCCCCTCAGTTCCCAAGGCCCCACCGGCGCCCGCACTGCGCGGCAGGTCTGGTGCCGGCGGTGAGAGGGCGGTACCTGCCCGCGTCCCCGCCCCTCTCCCGCCACCTTCCCTGGTGTCCGGCCCTGCTCTGTGCTGCCCCGGTCCTGCGGGCCGCTCGGTCCCAGACCCAGGCTGAGCAGCCGGGCTGGCATCGCTGCGGCACCCGTCGGCGAGCAAGAGCCCCGCGGGCTAGGGCCGGCAACGCCGGCGGCGGGCACCGGGATACCTGCGGGCCGGTGAGCAGGCGGGGGCGGGGCGGGGGCGGGGCGGGGGGCGCGGGGGCGACAGACCGAGAGAAGCCAGATCCAAACTCAAAAAGGACCGTGGGTTAGGAAGAGAGAGAGAGGGAGCATTGAGAGGGGGCCTGGGAGACAATGACTTCTTTCCTCCCCTGCTCGCAAATCCGAGAAAAAATAAAAGGGGGGAAGGGCGGATCAGGGGCATCAGGCCCACCTAGAGGGGGACCAGCACCTGCTTAAGAGGCATCTCCTCTCCAGGCCCTCCCCACTCAGAAGGTGGGTCCTCTACCCTGGTGGAAGGGATGGAGCTCCACACCTGGCTCCCAGTTCCATGGCGGTGTCCCCAGAGGCTGGGGAAGACCAAACGCAGCCCAAGACCAGAGACACGGCTGCCACCCTGCTCATCTCTAAGGCCAACCGCCTAATAGCTGTCCCTCCCTCACCTCTTTGTGGCCAGAAGGCTCCAGGTAATGGGTGGACAAACTTTTCAGTAAAGGGCCAGATAGCAAACATTTTAGACTTTGAAGCCTATTCCGTCTCTGTCAGAACTAGCTGGAAAGTAGTCATAGACCATCGGCAAACAGTAAATATGGGTGTGTTCCAATTAAACTTTATGGACACTGAAATGTGAATTTTATATAAATTTCATGTGTAATGAGAGTATTATTTTTAATTTTTTTCAACTATTTAAACATGTAAAAAGCATGCTTAGCTTGCAGGCTGTACAAAAACAGGTGGCAAGTCCAGGCAGTCTTCTGCCTTCCCTCTCCATGGCTGTGTATGAGGAAGGGGAGGGAATAAGTAGGTGTGAGGGGAATCCCCACACCACCATCCCCCTGCCCCTACCTGAGGGCATCCAGGAAGCTGGGACCTGTCTGTCACCCTTGTTCCCAGCTGCTCTTAAGGCTGCAGCATCATTTGAGACCAGTGTGGGAGCTTGTACCCTAAATGTGCACATATGTGAGGGAGGAGGTACAGCTCTAGCAGGCTTTCTACCCAGCATGTGGGGGCACTCCCCAACCCCACCAAGTCAGAGATGAGGCAGCCATGCTTCCCAAACAAGTGACCAAGCCCTTGACTCTTCACCGTCCTTCCTTCCCCACCCCCTACCACCTTGGTCTCAGGCCTAGTGCTACCCATTGGTCAAGGCTGGCCCTTTCATTCCTTCATTTTCTCTTTGCAGCCTTAGGAGACCCCTTTCTCCTGGACCTTGGAGCTATGACCCTTCAGAGGTGACCCAGGAAAGAAGGAATGCAGGCCTTTGGTCCTCCAGATGAGGGTCCCCTCCGAGGACTTGCGGACTCCCACGTTGAGAATTATAGGGGCCGGCATCGGGCCTCTGCCCAGAGTACAGCTGTCAGTGTCTATCCCCGAGGAAGCCCCGTGCTGGTGAGTCCAGGCTGTGCCCCAGAGGTGACCTGGGTGGGGCAGGAGGGAGGACACCCAGGCTTTCAAGTCTCTGCCTTTTACAGGATCATGGGCAGCTCTATTCCTATCCCTCACCCTACCTTTTTGCCCGGTTGGGAGAGAGAGGAAGGCAGTGCTGGGCCAGGTTCCCAGGACTCCACACCCATCCCTGACAGATGGGGCATGCAAGGCAGAGAGCCAGGAGAAGCCAGGCCCTAAGAGGAGGTGCTGTTCGACAGGTCAGAGACAGGAGTCTGGGGAACTTCGCCAAGCCCTGGGGATGGCACCTCCCAGACTCCCGGCCTCTAGTTGGGAGGAGCCTGTGGACTCCTTCTGAGTCAGGGCTGAGGAAGAGCAAAGGTTCAGAGTATCCCTTCTCTGCAAGTGAGGAGGGATGGGGGGCTCCACCCCAGCTCCACCCTCCTGGCCTGCCTCCAATGCTGACCAAGGAAAGGGGTGTGGAGGCCAGCGGTCTTTCTCTCAGCTTCCAGGCTTTCCTCTACCTTGAGAACAGTTCTGCATCTGGTTTGGGGTATCCCCAGCCCTAGTGGAAGAAGACTTGGCCCTGGGAGACAGCGAGGACAGCCTGGGAACTCCCAGGCTGAGGGGGGTTGGGTGGGAGGGAGACTAGGAAGTCTATGGAGCAAATCGGGCCACAGACAGATCAAGGAATGTGACCAGTCCTGTCCAGGAGGAGGATTGTGTCCTCGGCTTCAACCTCTCCCACGGAAGGGCAGCTGCTCCCCACTGGATGGGACGCAGGCTGCATGCCTGTAGGGAGGAGCCGCTCGTGTATGTGCCCTCATCCCCATGTACAAGGGGGCTGTTCACAAACCAGGGGAGCTGCAAGGGACCCAGATGTAGTGTGCACCATGGGTTGTGTGTGCAAGCCTGTGATCCAGAGGCACACACGTGAGTGGGCAGCCATGACGGGGGACACACACCAGAGCCCAGGCGTGTGCGTACCTGTGCGCCTTCTCTTCAGGAGGCCCCTGCTTCTGCCCCCAGGCCCACTCAGGGAGCCAGCTTGGCATGTCCCTGCCCAACTCACTTGGCCGCCGTGGCAGAAGCCACTGTGAGTCAGAACAGGAGCAGCTCACACCAAACTGGTTTGAGGGGAGAAATGAGTCAGCTCAACTTGCAGGGGTGTGGGATGCCATCTGGGGTGAAGCCTGGCCCCCACTACCTCCTTAGGACTCCTGGGGGAAGGAAGGCACCCCCCCACAGAACTTCCCCTGCTCCTTCCCCAGGACCCTAGTCGCCTGCGTCTCCAGGTCTACGTCCCTTTTGCCAAGAGTTCTAGCCAGGCCCGAGGTCCGTCTCCCATACGGTTCCGAGAATCAGAGCCTGAGAAGAGGCATGGAGTCCATCTGGGGGCTGGCCCACCTCACTCCCCCAAACTAAAGGTAAGGGGTTTCTCTCCTCCTACCCGTATGCTCAAAGCCTGAGCTGTGATATCCACAGAGGAGCAGAGCTGAGAGCACAGGCAGCCCCTCCAAGAAGCCGGATTCTGCGCTGTCTGGAGGCCCTCTCAGGGATACACCCCTAAGCCTTACTACCTCATAAATGTGTGCATTTGGGACAAATGTCGAAATGCTGCCTGAGACCACTGGTTCCCTAAATCCTGTTCTGGTGGGTTCTGTCTCAGGAGACCCCTGGAAGGCACCTTTCTAGTCAGGGATCCCATGTCAGACCCCACTGTCCAGGGACCTTTCTGCAGACCAAAGTGCCTATCTGTCCGCGTTCCAGCAGTGCCCTTTCCCCTGTAATCCCCCGTTGTGCAGGCTTTCGTGTCAGTGCTCCCATACACACACACACACACACACACACACACAGTCCTCCCTGAACCAACCGGGCTGAGCACCCAGGCTGTGGCCAGGGCTGATCTCATTCTCAGTCCCAGCAGGAAGTCACCACGACCCAGGAGCTGGAGAAGAGGCTGCATATATTCAGCATGTACGGGATACCCCGCCTGCCCCCCGAGGACCGGAAGCACTGGGAAATAGGAAAGAGCAGTGACAGTGGCCTGACCATTGAGATGTCCTGGAAGGAGCTGGTGCCTGGGCACAAGGTGGGCCTGTAACACAATGTCTGTCCCCAGGGCTTCACAGACACACAGACACACATCTCACCTCTGCTTCTTCCCAAGGAAAAGGCCTCAGGAAGTGGGGTCATGTGGGGAAAGCATTTGGAGACATCTTGCTCTAAGTTCAAATCCCAACTCCATCACTTACTAGTGAGACCTTGGTCAAGACAGCAAACCTCTCAGAGCCTCAGTCACCTCATCTGTAAAGTGGGGGTGACACCACCTACACACTGGAAGATTGATTTGAGGATTAAAAGGTCATCTATGAAGTAGATCCAGTAGCATTTAACAAATGGTAGCTACTGTTCTTGTCATCGTTCCCCAACTGAACCAGCCCTACTCCCACCCCAGGAGATGAGCCGGGAGCTTTGCCACCAACAGGAAGCACTGTGGGAGCTACTGACCACCGAGCTGATCTACATGCGAAAGCTCAAGATCATGACTGATGTGAGCCTCCCTCAACCCCAGCCCTGGCCCCATCCTCAGCCATATACTCATCTCATTTGTATCTCTCCCAGTCCTCCCAGATCAGAAGGGGCAGGGTTGATGGGAGAGGGAGGGACAGCATACCAAGAGATCTCCCTGATTTGAGACCTTCACGGGATCTTGGGCGAGAGATTAGCAGTACTAAAGATGCATTGAAGGGTTAGGCTGGGGTCCCATCCGACAGGACAAGGTCAAGTGGTGAGACCCTCATCTCTCCCTGCATCTAGCTCCTAGCCGCGGGTTTGCTGAACTTGCAGCGAGTGGGACTGCTGACAGAAGTGAGTGGGACCTCAGGAGGGGAGCCTGGTACATCCCACATTCTGAGTCCAGGGAGTGGAGGGGGTGGGGTGGGGGTGGGGTCCCAGAGAGCCCTCCAGGCTGCACAGTCTGAATTTCCACTGCCCCGTGCTCTTCCTACTCTCCTTCTTGCTCTATACCTCAAACAGACCACAGGCTCCACTCTCCCCCCACCCCCGCCATCCTAACTGAGCAGTGCTCTCTGTCCATGGCCAATGCCGCCTGACAGTGACCTGCCAAGACATATCACTACGTTCTCCCTCCAGGTATCAGCTGAGACCCTGTTTGGAAATGTCCCCAGCCTGATTCGAACTCACCGGAGCTTTTGGGAAGAGGTGCTGGGGCCTGCCCTGCGGGAGACTCGAGCCTCGGGACAACCTCTGGACCCTGTCAGCCTGCAACATGGCTTCCTGGCGGTGAGGCATGAAGGGCAAATGAGGCAGGACTAGGACAGTCCCGAGGGGTCCTGTCTGCAGGGTGTGCCTATGCAACTAGAATCCTTCCGTGACCTGAGGGGGTCCAAGGGCATAGCCTCTACCCCAAAATATCACCTCACCTCCTGCCCTTCATTCCACAAGTATGACTTCCGTCCCAAAGATTCTTTGGGCTTCTGGAGACTCTTATGACATGAAAATGCAGCTGTCTCAGGGAAGGGTTGCACCTAAGCTCTTATCAGCTATAAAATCTTACTTCATGGACAGAGATCCATTGACGAACAGCTGGGAGCAAGAATGGGGCCTATGTGAGATGCCCCCCAGGGGACTGAGAAAGGAGGTATAAAAGGCCACAGGGTCACCTGGAGCATGGAAAAGGGAGACAAGAGAAGGCGAGAGGCCCAGGATCACACTTCCTTCTCCATGTGACCCAGCCAGGAAGACATGGGCCTTGCAGAGTTGGACTGGGGTAGAGAGGTAGTGAGACAGTCTCCTGGGAGCCTGAGGTGGGCCCCTTCCATAGGACAGGGCTTCTGGGCCAGCCTCAGGTCACCACCCCTCTGCCGGGTGAAATGGGATCTCCAGTGTCCTAAAAAACATTCCAGCTGAATTATTGATGGAGGGAGTAAATTTAGAGCAGCAGGGTACAGCAGGGGCTGTGGACAGGAGCTCAGAGAGCAGCAGTGGGTGGACCTCTCAGGACCTCAACTCCTCCTTGGAATCTAGAGAGAGGGGCTGGCAGTCATGGGAGGTAGGGATTGGAAGGAGATGGACTAAGGGTCTATGAGAGGCTGTCTCCAGCCCCCACCCCCACCCTCGCTCCCCATGTTCTACAGGGTGAAGCCTGTATCTCATGACCTTCTTCCCCTGCCTGTTCCCTGACCCCCCCCATATCTGTCCCTCCAGTTCAGCCAGCGGTTCCAGCCTTATGTCCAGTACTGCCTGAGAGTGAAGCAGACCATGGCTTATGCCCGGGAGCAGCAAGACAATAACCCTTTCTTCCGTACCTTCGTGCAGGTGGGAGAGGGGTGCTGGGGAAGGGGGATGGGGCGGACCCTAGACAACTAGGTCTCTCCCTAACTCTAGCTTAGCCCAAGGCTGAGGCTGTCACTAGGGTGGGGCAGGAGGGACGTTGCAGACTGCTGACCCCATGCCCACCTTCCCTGGCAGTGGTGTGAGAAGCACAAGCGCTCGGGGAGACAGATGCTGGGTGACCTACTCATCAAGCCTCAGCAGCGCATCACCAAGTACCCATTGCTGCTGCAGGCTGTGCTCAAGAGGAGCCCTGAGGAACGAGCCCACCGGGCCCTGACCGCCATGGTAGGTGGCCTGGCAGGGCCAGGACCCTTGGGATTGGGGGCTGCTGTGTGGGAATTGCTCTCCAGGAACTCTTGAGAGTGTCCTGTCATGTGTACGTGACAGCGTGGCGCTGACTGGCCAGCCTGTGTTAGAACGCAGTGACTGTCATTGATTGGGTGGGAAGTCCAGGGTGTGGACCTGAGCTGCTCCTCCTTCCATGCCCTGCCCTCGCCTAGATTGCAGCTGTGGAGTCATTCCTGCGACACATCAATAAGCAGGTCCGCCAAGGTGAAGAGCAGGATAACTTGGTGGCTGCAGTGCAGCGCATTGGGCCCTATGAGGTGCTGGAGCCATCCAGCGAGGAGATGGAGAAGGTGAGAGAGGGAAGGGGGCTCAGAAAAGGCAAGGTCCCCAGGAAAATGGAAGTAGCCGAGGCCTGGAGGGGAGGGGGCAGAGGTGCCACAGCAGGGCGTGCCCATCATTCCTTCTCAGTGATAAGGGTCCCAGGGGCAGAGTTCAAGAGTAGAAAGAGGACCCAGAAACACTTTCTCTCCCTCCAAGCGAAGGAAGGCTGGAAAGAGACGGTGCTGGTGAAAGGACAAAGGATGTGACTGGTAGGTAGACAGACATAAGCGCAGCCCAGTCTGCTGACCCTCTCCTCTCTGTGGCCCTCAGAAGCTGCGTCCATTCTCCAGCCTGGACCTGATGTCCCCCATGCTGGGGGTGGCTCCTGAGCACACCAGGCAGCTGCTGCTGGAGGGACCCGTGCGAGTAAAAGAGGGGCGAGAAGGGAAGGTGAGGAGCTGTGGGCATGAGCGGAGATGAAAGATAGATTGAAGAGAAGGGAGAGATGATGGGAGACAAGCTAAATCAGAAAAGCTGGAAATGGGAGAAAGGGGTGTGTGTGTCTGTCTCTGCATGCGTGTGTGTGTGCGTGCATGTGAGCCCCATGAACCCCAATTCCTATCCTGCCATTCCCCCTGCTCCAGCTGACCCTGCCTCTCTCTCCTCTGCATGCCTCCAGCTGGACGTGTACCTGTTCCTCTTCTCTGACGTGCTCCTGGTGACAAAGCACCAACGCAAGGCAGACAAAGCCAAGGTTATCCGGCCCCCCTTCATGCTGGAGAAGCTTGTGTGCCAACCACTCCGAGACCCTAGTATGTCTTTCCTGCGGGGATCTTTTCCTTCTCCTTTCCTCTTGGCAAGGGGAAGGGGGAGTTGGGATGGGGTTCACAAAGGTCTGGCCCTTGAAGCAGACCTTCTCCTCCCCCCAGACAGCTTCCTGGTGATCCACCTCACTGAATTCAAGTGCGCCTCCAGTGCCCTCATTGTGTACTGTCCCACTGCTACAGACTGTACCCGGTGGCTGGAGAAGACCCAGAAGGCCCAGGTATGTGAGAACAGGCCGGGGAGGGATGGCAGGGCCCCTGGAGCTCAGAAACGGGGAGCACAGAGGGGAGGAGAAGAGAGAGACTGGAGTGGCTGCAGGTTCAGACTGCCTTCAGGAGGGAGACGCAGCATGACCATTCCTAAGAGCAGGGAAGACAGCCTTGAGCCAGCTGTTGTGCGTGTCACTGGGAAAACCCAAAACAGCATTCCCTCAAGGTTTCTACACCCTGAAGCAATTCCCTTCTGAACTGTATCCTCCATTCAGCAGGTATGAATGGGCCCTTGCTGGCTATAGGCACTAGCTAGGTGCTGGGGAATCAGACAGGAGTAAAATACCATCCCTGCTCTCAAGGAATGTGCACTGCAGCCTAGCTAGTCGCTAGACAAGTCATTGTACGACTAGAGAAACATGTGTATGGAATGGAACTGGGACCAGGAGGGAGTAGTTCGTTCTGTGTGGTGGGTTGGTTGGGAAAGGGACCGCGGTGCACAGGGAGACTACACTGAGAAGCCTTCCCAGAGGAGCTCTCGTCTGAGCACTGTTTGAAGGAGTGTCTAGGAGCACATCAGGAGACACGGGTGGGAGGGAAAGGCATTTCCAGTGGAGAAGCAGACTGTGCAAAGGTCGGAGATAGGAAACAGCTGTGTGTTTTGAGAGACGACCCGCCTTGTCATTCATATGACTAGGACATAAAGCTCAGGGCAGCCACAGCGACAGAGGCCGGGAGGCAGGCACCACCAGCGTGCCCATCTCTGGATGCCACGTAAGGAACTTTTGTCCTTCAGATGATGGGAACCAGTGAAGGTGTTAAGCCGGGGAGTGAGTGGGCAGATTTATGTGATTACAGCTAGAGGAGTTTAGAAGAGAGATCCAAATGGAGCTGTATTGCCATCACAATACACTGGGCGCTTAAAGCAACAGAAACTTATTCTTCCCCAGTTGTGGAGACCAGAATTTGGAAATCAAGGTGTCAGCAGGGCTTCCTCACCAAGGCTCTAGGAGAGAATCCTTCCTTGCCTCTTCCATCGCCCAGGTGCTCCTTGGCTTGTGGCACAGGACTCCACTCACTCTCTGCCTCTGTCTTCGCACTGTCATCCTCCTCTCTGTCTCTGCATCCAAATCTCCCTCTCCTGTCTCTTGTAAAGATACCAGTCATTAGATTTAGAGCCCACCCTAAATCCAGGATCATCTCATCTTGAGATCCTTAACTTAGGATCTTTGCACCGCTGCAAAGACCCTTTTTCCAAATAAGATCACATTCACAGGTCCTGGGAGTTAGGACGCAGACATATCTTTATGGGGCCACTGTTCCACCCACTGCAGAAGCAGAATAACCGAAGAAGAATGAGGATTTGACTTGGACTTCTAAGGATTGGGAAAACCAGGAGCAGAATCCAGGGAGCATTTGGGCTGGACTTGTTCTGGGACAGTGACCACATCTGTCTGAGTCGCAACAAAGGGTCTGTGTAAGCTAGTGATGAGAGGCCAGGCTCTACAGGTCCCCGAGAGCTGCAGAGGAGACTGAACTGAATTGGGTCGAAAGAGAGCCACCATAGATTCTTGAGCAAGGGAATGCCATGGCGAAGTCAGTGTTTTGTCTTGAATTGTCAGGTGGCGGTGATAGGTGGGCTAGGAGAGGGGGATATTGGTGACAGGAGATTCACTCTACTAGTTTGGGTGTGAAACATTGAGGTTTAGTGTCATGGCCTTAGGGACTGTGTTGCAAAAAAAATGAAGGAAGAAAGGAAAGGAGGGAGGGAGGGAGGGAGGGAGGGAGGAAGGAAGGAAGGAAGGAAGGAAGGAAGGAAGGAAGGAAGGAAGGAAGGAAGGAAGGAAAGAAGGAGAGAAAGAAAAAGAGAGAGGCAGAAGGAACGAGCAAAGGAAGAGACAGTTGAGCCTTAGGGAAACTGGTTAAAAGCCTAACACTGAATACGTGAAAATCTAGGCTCAGATACCAGTCCTGCCTCTTACTTCCTAGATGATCTTGGGTGAGTTATGTGGCCTCCCAAGTTTCCATTTCTTCACCTGCAAATGGATATAAATAGTAACAGTCCTTGCCTCTTAGGGAAGATTCAAAGATCATTCAGATTAGGCATAAAACATGGTGCCAGTTCTAGGTAAATGCTCTGTATCTTGTCCACAAGGACAAAGGATGATTTGCTTCCTGAGGGTCCCATTTGAAAGACTGTTTTGGCAGTGGTGCTCCTGACAGAAATGAAATCATTAGAAATGAAAACTTGTTTGTTTAATTGTTGTTTCCTGAGAGAGATTGTTTCCTAGGGTAGCAATATTTAGTTTTAAACAGAAGTACTTTGGAAATGCGTCAGTAGGAGATAAAACTATTGAAACACAAGTGAAACTATGGAAAGTGAAACTATGGAAACACAGACCCTGGAGTTCAGTTGAGAAATAAGGATGAACTATGAAAGTTTTTTAAGAGAGTAGATCTTAAAAGTTCTTATCACAGGGGGAAAAAATTTTTGTAACAATGTATGGTGACAGATGTTAATTAGATTTATTGTGGTGATTCTCATTATATATATAACGAGAATATGCTCGAATATATATAGAGAATATATATATATATATATATATATATATATATATATATAGAGAGAGAGAGAGAGAGAGAGAGAGAGAGAGAGTCATTACCTTATATGCCTGAAACTAATATGTTATATGTCATTTATACCTCAATTTTGTAAAAAAAAAAAAAAAAAGACATTTTGAACGAGGAAAGAAATCTTAGTGTAGACTATTTCTAAAGAATGCAACTTCATTATTTTTAGAGTTTAAATCAAATTAGTGGTTCGCATAGGGCTTGCAATTAAGGTTTCTGAAACTTCTGTGAATGTGTGAAAAGTGTTCAATAATTTTAAGCATTCTTCCCACAGTCTTATCTGTGGTATCCTATCATAACGTGGAGAGCTTATTTGAGAAAGGGAAAACCAGAGCTTAGTCTCTGTCTAAATACTGTATTAAAAATTCTGAATTAGGAGAGTAAAAAACAAATACAAGGTTTTTGCCATTAAAAAAAGAAGAAAAATGAAATAAGGATGAAAGACTAAACCTAAAGATCTTGTGTCCTCCAACCCGCTGAGGCTGCCACTTCCTTGAATACTAAACAGGCTGGTGACAGTCCCCAGGAAGCAAGAGGCAGGAGACCAGGGTAGAGGGTGGTGGTGGGTTTTGTGGTGAGAGTATTCTCCCATCTTCCCTGACCCTGCTTGAGCCCCGCTCATAGTCCCCGCTCTCTACGTGGCAGGGACCTTCTCTCCACACCACTCTCCCCAGCCTGCAGTGTCCATAAGGCCAGACTGGCTGGCAACTCACATGGCTCCCGTGATTAGTTGAGTTGTACTGAAGGCTGGGTATGAGGAGAGCAGGGGACAAAACTGGAAACAAGCCCCAGCTTCCCCAGGACAGCAGTCGGGCGCCCTTACTGTCAGGCAGCCTCTTATCTTTACCACTGCCACCAGCAGGACTTTCTCCTTTTCCTTTGGTTCCCAGTCCCAGGTTGACATCTCCCCTCCCACCTTCTCCTTTTAGGACCCCCAGGGGACTACTGAAAACTGCTGGTATTCTATTGTGCAAGTAATTTAGTCCTATTCCTGGCTAATAAAGGAAAGGAGGTCCCTTCTGATACCTAACCAAGCAGTGCACCGGCTCCCAGCCTCCCCTGGCAAAACAAAGATTTAACGCTTTGAAATTAATTTTTTCTGCTATTATCTCACACCAAATTCTTTGGGAATCCTGCTCTCTAGCACCATTAGTCTTTGTAAACTGAAGAGGGCGGTAGAATATCTATCTACTGAGCCCTGGAGAGAGCAACCCCCAGGGGTCAGGCGATTTTTTTCTCCCCCTTACAGAAATGGAGATGGAGATTTTTTCCTAGCGGGTCTACCCGAGGTGGCTTAACACGTTGCGTACGGCGGGGTTTAAATCCCTCGTGAAGATTCTCGTGATCCGTACGCAACGTGTTAAGTTTTTATTGAAAAGGATCTTCTCAAGGGAAGAGAGAGTGAATCTTGGGAAACAGCCATATTTAAAGGCTGGGAAGAGGAAAGGACACCAGTGATGGGAACAGAAAGAGCGGTCAGGGACAAAGAAGGCTGAGCAATGAAAGGCGGGGAGAGCCAGCCCAGCTCTCGTTATCTGTGTTCTTACAGGCATTGCTTCATTTCTCTAAACTCAGTCCCCAAGTGCTGGGGCCCATCCTGGGAACCGCCATGCACGGAAGATTATGTTTGTAAATTGTTGGGCTTGAGGCCCAGCACTGAATGGGTGCTTCATAAATGCTTCTTGTCGTCATGAAAAGGGTGGTCCGTGGTGCCTGGGCGGGCCTGAGGCTGACGGGGAAATGCCTCACCATCTGGGGGACTTCGAAAGGAGAGCCGGTAAATCTGGGAGCCGCCCCAGAAGTAGCAGGGAGAGGAGGCATTTCCTCTCAAGGCTTCAGTTCTCCACCAGGGCAAAGGAAGAGGAGCTGTGCTGAGGGAGCCCTCCCTTCCTTTTCCCCAGCTTTGTGGGGGTGTCACATTCTGGCTCAGGCACCAATTTCCTCTTCCTTTCCCACCCTGCCTACCTCGTCTCTCCTCTCGCCCAAACTGAGAAGACGCTCCCGGGTTGCTTTGGGGTAGCTGGAGGCTCTACAAACAGCCCTCACCCCTGGTGCCTGAGGTCCCCACATCCCTGCTTCTTCCAGGGCCAAGGAGATGCTGGTATTGGATATTCCTTACACACACACACACACACACACACACACACACACACACACCCCTTCCTTCCAGTTCTTTTCTTCCACAAACCATTCCTATCCTGTACATCCCAAACACAAAATTGAACTTGGCTCATGTGGGGCAAAAGGACCCTGCATCTCACTGGACAAGCAGGCTGCCCCAGCCGTGCCCAGGCCCCAAGAATGGCTCCTCTCACCCTCCTTTGTCCTAGGCCCTCCCCACACTCCACAGATGAGGTTGGAGACGGAGAGGTCACAGGCCCTGCCCTGCTCTGCTGGTTTCCTGCCCCCAGGCACTGTTGTCCCTTGCTCTGGCCAACAGACCAAGTCTTAGGAGACTGCTAAGAATCCTTGCAATGCTTTGTCCCCCATGAGATCAAGTGGCTGGGAAGCCAGGGCAAGGAGAATTGGAAATATGTGTCATTGAGGTCATTTTTCTATCCCTGGTCACCATTTCTCTAACATGTCTCTTGTGCTGACCCGACGACTCCCTGTGTTTCTGGAGAAGCTTTTAGAGAATTCCAGATACCCAAGAGTTGCTGGTTCATATACCTCAAGCCAGGAGATATTCAAAATATTTAACAACCAGTACGGCATGGGCATCAACCAATCAAGAATGGAGCATTGGTGATGGTGGTGGGGTGTCCTAGAAGTCCCCTGCTGTGCCAGTTGCTATCCCTCCAACTGCTGGCTCTTAGAGGACAGGGTAGTCCTGGGGAACGGAGGTGGGAAGCTCAGACAGCAGCCCTTTGCTTACTAGCATGGAAGTACTTCAGTATTTTAAGAACAATAGGGCCATGCAGTGAGTGCTGATATCAGCGCCACCATCCACAGCAGCCACCATCCCTCTTGTGAAGTCTCTGCCTTCAGCCTCTCAGTGGTTCTGCTGACTTCCCTTCTCTTCCCCTCCCCAGCAAGTGTTATCCTCTAGTAACTCTCTACCCTTTCCGGCTGCCCTTGAAAACAATGCAGTTACTGCTTTAGCACTCACAGGGAAAGACCCAGTCCCAGTTCTGCTTCTCTCTACCTGTGTGACCTTGAGCAAATACTTTCATCTCTCGAAGTCCTTTTCTCATCTGTAAAATGGGCTAATATCCATGGCTTCCACCCTGCTGGATGATGGTGTGTCTCCAATCACCATGTACATGTGGAGGTGCTCTGTAAACCATTTCTTGGATCACTATTTTACTCTGATGTCACCTGTATGAAAATATTGAGGGACGAAGACAGAAAATGTAATGTATCCTCTCTCCAACCCTCATGAGACAGTCTTGCTTTCAGCTCTGAAGGACAGCAGAGTCCTCAGCCCAGGACAAAGCCTGTCCCTGCCCACCCTGGTAGCAGAAGGAAGGTTAACCTGCCCGGCCCAACACTTATACCACCATGACCACCAATCAGGGACTGCTTCCTGAAGGAGGCGACAGCCTGAATAAAGGGCTTTCCAGGGGGCAGGAGGGTAGGAAAAGGGGCCTTGTGCTCAGCCCACCCATCCCCAGGGCCAGCTCAAGAGTTCAAATGTTGGTTCTGTCTCACTTTCTTACTGCATGACCTTGGCAGTGACTAACCTCCGAGTCTCCATTTCTCAGTAGTAATGTAGAAACAAAAAACAATGTCTGCCTCATGGGGTTGTTGTGAAGATTAAAGGAGATAATTTATGTAAGGCACTTAGCCCAGTGCCTGGTATATAGCAAGTGCTCAATAATTCAGGGTCTTAATGAAAGTATCCCCACCCCAGGTCACCCTGCAAAACCTGAAGGACAAGGAGTACGTCCAACAGAAGAGGGAGCTCCTGGCCCTCTACAGGGACAGGGACCAGGACCAGGACCGGGGGTCCCAAGGCACCAGGCCCTCCACGCCTTCCCAGGAGGGCTCTCAGAGCAGCACGGAGGGCAGGTAAGACCCAGAGGGACCACAAGCTGTCCCATAGTAAGGGGGCTGCAGGCAGGGAAAGAGAGAAGAACCCACCAGGCTGAGATACAGCACGACAGCATCCAGGGAAATTGGGAATAGATTGTACAGCCCAGGCTACAGGTTGGCAGCAGCCGTGCAAAAGGCCTCCTGGGACAGCCTAGGGGGTTAGCCAGCCTAGGGTCGGCACAGGCTGAAGGAAACAGACACAAGAGGCATCAACTGCCTGAGAGGGGCAGGCTCCCCAGGCTAAGGATAGAGAGTGAAGGCCAGTATGGATCTGCAGAATGTCAGAGCTGCAGGGGCCCGTCCAAATCTCCAGACAGCATGACAGTGTCAGGTTCAGCGGCACGGCATGTGCTGTGGTTAAAATGTCTTAGAGGAGCTTACAGTCCAAGCAGACAGATGAGAAAAACAGTCAGTGCAATGTAAAGGTGATACTAAAATAAGTTTGGAGGGGCCATTTCTGAATGGAGTGATCAAGGGACTCTTCTTAGACTTGATTTTCAACCCTTAGCATCTGACTCTGACCATTCACTATATATTTGTAGGACTCCTGGGTTCTCCACCGTCATCCCCCATCTGGTGGTGACAGAAGACACGGATGAAGACACTCCCTCAGTAGCAGATGATACCTCAGACTCTGGCTATGGCACTCTGATCCCAGTCTCCCCCAAGGGGCTCCACTCCCCACTGAGCCGTCTACGCCCATGGGCCCATTTGCGGGATCCCCACTTCACCTTCTCCACCCTGGATCTCCGAGATGTTACTTTGCACCACCAGCTTCCTGACCCCCAAGCTCCCCAACGCCGAAGTGCCCCTGACCTGCCAGGAGAAGCTATCCAAAGGGGATGCAGTCTTCCCAGGGGAGAACCACCTACCTGGTCTGAGGAAGAAGATGGGACCTCAATGGGAGGGAACGTGGTAGTGGAAACCTTGCATAGGGCCCGACTTCGGGGACAGCTCCACTACCCCACTACCCACACTGACTCTGCAGGGGAAAGCTCTTGGGCATCCTCAGAGGATGAGGACGAAGAGAAGCCCATCTTCCTGACACCCCATCGCACCCCTGCCCCCCACCCCCACCGGACTGAGGACATGCTCAGAGACATCCGGGTAGATCTGGCCAGCCAAAGGATTGAGGACATCCCTGAGCCTGGGGACAGCAGGCCTCGGAAGCTGACTCGGGTCCAACTGCAGAGGATGCGTGGGCTCCACAGTATACAGCTGGACACCCCCATGTCCACATCGTAAGTGCTGAAGGGAAAGGCGGCATGGGGGGAAGCAGAGGGCAAGGCCAGCATGCAGTGTGTGTGTGTGGGGGGGGGTCAGAGTAGGAGGTCAGTGGGAAGCGGGTCAGTATAGGAGGGCAGTACCAGAGCAGGGCCCGTGACAGGGAAGGGCCCCTTAGCCTCACTCTTCACCCCCATCTGCCTTTACCTAATACCCACCTCCTTTCTTTTCAGAGAAGCGTGAGGAACACTCAGACACTCAGGACTTTTGGCATTGCTCCCCGAGGAAATCTCTCCCAAGAGTGCTGGTCACCACCCCCACCCCCGGACGCTACCTCAAGGTCCACACTCCCCACTAAGAAGCCTGGCCCAGACACCCTGTGCTTCCTGCTCTAAAAACTCTGGGGATCAAGAGCTGTACATTTATGTACCGTAGACACCTGAGCCCCACATAAAGTTGTGCATAGAAGGACTGTCCAGTTAGTGCTCGATGAGGCGGAGAAGAACCTGGGGGTGGGGGTGAGTAACCAAGTGAGCACAGACTACTGCTGTCATTGGGCATCATGATGATGGGGTATCTGACCCTAGCTCAGGGCTTTTCCCATCCCCCCCCATCAGGATCCAGCGCTCTGCCCCAGGCTTCCACCCACCACTCACAAAGACCACTCTCTCCAGAAACAGAGTTTTAATTCCACAGTTTTAGTGTATTTACAAAAGTCCACAGCTCCAGCTGGAGGCCCCATTGTTCTGTGCTGTCCCTGCCTTGGGACAGTTCAGCTTACTCTGTGCTTGTCCAGGCAGGGGACAAAGGGTGCCAAGTTTCTATTAGTGTAACATAATTGATACAAAGATTGCTTATCAACTGTAAAAAAAAAAAAAAAAAAAGGCTCAGGGACCAGCCAGGGGCCTCTAAACAGCCCTGTTGGATCCTCCAGGCCCAAAACAGACAATGAGGTATGGCGCCTATTATCTCCACAAGTGCCCTCCTGGGCTCCTGATACACTCAGCCTCGCTCATAGTCACACACATCACATCTATCTGTTTTTCTATTTCTCTATTTCTATCTCTCTCTCTCTCTCTCTTTTTTGCGCACGCGCGCACACACACACACACACACACACACACACACACACACACACACAGCTGACCCTCTGCAGTGCTCAGACAGCTGAGAAAAACTATATACACTGAGGGAGTAGTGCCAAGTGGCTGCTAGCTCATGCCTGCCCCTCCAAGACCCTTCCTCTCCATAAAAAAGGGAGCTCTAGAAAGCATCTTGCAAGGTCCTTGGGGCGCCCTGGGGCAGAGAGCAGCTGTCCTCAGGGTAGGCCCCTCCGGGAGGCGTGACCTCATCTGGGCAGGCAGGAGGAGGCTGAGAGGGAGGTGGGGCCACACAGTGCCTCCTGGATGTTCTCCAGGCAGCCAAGCAGCTCCATGTCGCGGAGCACAAGGCCCAGCAGCTCCAGCGTGGCTTCTTGTCGTGGCGCGCGCTGCCGCCAGGCCGCCAGCATGCTGTACTGCGCTTCGCGCAGGCAGCGCCCGTTCTGCAGTTCCAGCCTCTCAATCTCGTACTCCCTCAGCCCCAGCCGCCGTATGAACTCCTTCCAGCGCGACGGGGGCACGTGATCCACCACCGCATACAGCGTTGCCGGGTCGGCTGCGAGGAAGCAGGCAGAGAGCCTGGAGGTGCGGCTCCGTGCCCCCGTCCGCCCTGCCCCACTGCTGCCCACGAACGCGCCCTCTAAGAGCCCCGCCCGCCTGTGTCCCCAGCCCGGATTCCCCGCCAGGTGCTCACTGTCAATGCGCTGTGTGCGGGCGCCGTCCTCCAACTTCTGAAGAGGGGTGGGGATGGGGGTGGAGGCTGGAGCCGCTGTGGGGAGGGGGCCCGCCTTCTCTCTCTGGAGTGATGCAGGACTGAAGTTGGACCAGTCACTAAGGTTGGGACTGGGGATGGAGGTGGAGCTGGGGATGGGACTGAAGCCCTTGGCGGGGCTGAAACTTGAAGCTGGGTTAAGGAGCTCAGGGTCCCCCTAAAAAAAGAAGATAGCATTAGTGGGGAGAGGAAAAACATCCCACCCTCTTTATTCTGGATGGGGTTGGAACTAGAGGGAATTAGAGGAGCTGGAGGGTCAAGGGTGATTCCCGGTGATTTGGGTCTTACAAGATTGCAGTGGACAGTCAGAAGGAAGATTGGGGGTAGGCCCCTGGCTTCATCTTACCTCTTCTGTAGGTATTGATTTCCCACAAACTGAGAAAAAAGAAACAAAACGTCACAAATTTCACTTCCTCTCTCAGTCTTGGTGCCTGTGGCTGGGGCTGGCCCCGGGGACTTGTGGTGACATGCTTCAGGGCATATGTGGCCCCAAGGACAAGAGAATTACTGATACAGTATGACCTCTCACCAGCCATCCAGGACCATCTCCTGCCAACCGAGTTGCTGCCGCAAACTAAGGGGATGCTCCTCGTTTCCCTCCAGGCTGGTGCGTCTTAACCACCCAGCCGCCTTCCACATCCCCACCAGCACCCTTTCCTCCTTCCAGAGGCCCCACTCACCAATAGAGTAGAGCTTGAGCTTCCACCGTGGGAAGTGGAATATGACACCCAGGAACAGGAAGGATAACAGGCAGAGACCCAAGATGATCACCAGGGGCAGCAGCATCGTGGTGTCTGGAGACAGAGCAGATTGTGGTCAGAGGAGAAGCTGCAGGAGGTAGCAGGGCTGGCTGGGTGGGCTCAGGGGCAAGATGAGCGGAGGGCAGGTGAGTGTGGGCACTGGGTTAGTTCTCCTCACCTGAGTCCGGAAAGGGCTTAAAAGATCCAGATGGGCACAGCATCTCGCACTCCGTGTTTGACTTGCAGCTAAAAGAACAGAGAGCAATGGTGAATAGGGGCCCTCCCGTAGGAGGAACACGGGTTCAAAAAAAAGAAAAAGAAAAGAAGACATTGTTGGAAAGTCTTTGCTTTATCAATATTTTAGGTATCTCTTGATATATAATGGAAATTAAACCTATCTTGGGAATTGATGCAAAGGAATGAAACATAAGTTAATCACAGAATCAGTTAGTTTAGACCTGGAATTGATCTTGAAGAGGCTGTGTAGAAAGACTTAAAAGCAGTCAGGGGGCCGGCCCGGTGGCTCAGGCAGTTAGAGCTCCGTGCTCCTAACTCCAAAGGCTGCCTGTTCGATTCCCACATGGGCCAGTGGGCTCTCAACCACAAGGCTGCCGGTTCAACTCCTCAAGTCCCGCAAGGGATGGTGGGCAGCACCCCCTGCAACTAGCAACGGCAACTGGACCTGGAGCTGAGCTGCGCCCTCCACAACTAAGACTGAAAGGACAACAACTTGAAGCCGAACAGCACCCTCCACAACTAAGATTGAAAGAACAACAACTTAACCTGGAGAAAAGAAAAAAAAAAAGCAGTCAGGGTCAGGGTATAAATTCCAGCCCCAGTCATTGGCTAGCAGTGTAATTCCAAGCCAAGTCATTTAACCTGTATGCCTCAATTTCTTCATCAGGAAAACAGGGACCCTACCCACCTGTCAGGATTGAGGATTAAGTGAGAGAATTATGCCTGACATATAGTAAGTGCTCGGTAAATAGTAGTTGTCATTGAATTGTTATTTTATCATTGTTCTACTGATGAGAATCTTATGGCAAAGAGAAGTTAAAAAGCTTTTTCTTAAGATAACAGTGCTGCTGACAACACGTGACTTTGAGAGAGGGGTCAAGCATGCATGTGAAAAATTTAAAAATACATATTGCTGGGGGACACCAGAGAGCACACTATCATAAGCACATCTTTCCAGGTTGGGAGCTGTCACTGGGCAGTATGGAGCGATCAGAACTACATGGGAGGCCTGGCAGGAACTTGAGAAGGTGAGTTATCCGCAGGAATCTGAAAGCAGGAAGAGGTACTTTTACCCTCCTCATAAACTCATGATGAGAATTACATGGGATGAGTATAAAAGCTCTTTCAAGGAGAACAAAACTTAGTAGGAAGAAGGAAGTAGTTTCTTGTCAGACACTTTGTAGCTATATTTTGTGGTTCTTACAACTTCCAAGTGCACGTCATTATGCTTAAAGGTAAGAAAATTAAGGCTCTGAGACATTAAGTCACTTGCCAAAAGTTGCACAGCCAGTAGTGGCTAAGCAGAGATCAGTTCAACTTTAGGGCCCACAGAGTTTCTTCCTTACAAGCGAGAATGTAAGCGCAGCCTCCATGGAGCCAGGAGTGAGCAGGCTTGGTCAAAGGGACCGGGGAGGACATACCACATTTCATCAAACCTAAGATGCCATCACTAGTGAGGCATCATTATTTGCATACCACACACACACACACACACACACACACACACACACAAACACACCCCTGCCAATTAAACCATGATACATCATCAATTGTTGTAAGATGCAGTCTGATTTCATAGATGTAAAAGTGTGTTCTAGAATCAATAGTAGACCCTGTCACCCAAGAATCTTAATGCAAAAATAATAATAATCTGAATGTTTAAGTTAGAAGAACTACAAGTCCCTGGGTTATAAGCCTCTATCCCCAAAGGCTTCTTCATATTTAACATTTGACGAACAAGTTGGGGGGAAAAGAGACAGACTATCTGGTATCGTGATATGAAGTGTCTCCCAGTCAGACACCCAGTAGGAGCCAGAGCACCCTGCGTGTCCCCCTCATCCTGCTGGTGACTCACCACAGCCACCCCATCACTCCCTATGCCCCGACCCAGTGCTCAGCAGCTTGCAGAGATACTCACTTATCACAGGACACACATTTATTTTCTCTGAGAAAGAACCCCATGTGGCAGGTGCAGATGGTGTCCTGTCTCTCACTGCCTGTGGGGAGAGAAGCAGCACAGCTGAGGATGAGAAGAAGAGCCAGGAGGGGCTGGGATAGATGGCCAGACTGGAGGCACTCCCACAGACTGCGGGAATGGGGAGGATAGACCTTGCTCCTGAGAAAGAGCCTGCCCCTGCAGTGAGGAGGGGGCTGGGGTCGGGAGAGTGGTGCTCACAGTCGATTTGCTTCTTGCCATTGATGCAGAGGCTGCAGTTCTTGCACTGGAAAAGATTGTCATCCCAATATTTCCGGTACTGGTCCTTCTTACAGCCACACTTGGTGTTCCGGTCCACTGTGCAAGGAGAAAGCTCCACCTGGTCCATTTCTGGTGAGGGGAAGAGATGGAGTATTAAGCTCTGTAACACACACTCACACCCATGCACTCTATCACAGATGCACATGCTTTCCTGCCCACACCCAGCAGCACAGATTTGCATACCCTCACAGGTGGACAGGCACGCTCACCCCTCTCAATGCCCACTTGATACATCCTGTTTAGAGCCCTTGCCCTCTCCTGAGACTCACCTTTTCGGCATATTGAGCAGCTGAAGCATTGTCTGAAGTTGTTCTCAACAGCAGTATAGGTGCCGTTTTCACACTCTCTGCAGTCTGTGTCCAGCCCTGGGCCTGGACAGTCATTGTATAGGTAGGTCCCTGTGATTGGAGTGTCTGGGTCAGGCTGCAGCCAAGAGCTCAAGGAAGGAGCCCCATGCTAAGCAGAAGAGCCTGGTCTACCTTTCTGAAATCTTTAGGACAGGAAAGGAGGAAGAAAATCCCAGCCCAAGAGAAGCAGACTTGGGGACAAGGACCCCAAGTTCTAGAACATTTGGAAAAAGCAAAGGAAGTAGCAGGGCCCCATACCTGAGGAGATCACTGTTACCACTTCCTCCTACCTTTGTGACACTTCGTACAGCAAATGGAATTATTTTGAGGGTGGCTGTATTTTCCTTGGGGACACATACTGTCTCTTTTCTCCCGGTCCCTGAGGTCAGGGACCAGTCCAGTAACCCCGGAAGGGAATCTTTCCACCAACAGAGCCAGGAGCACCTGGGAAAGAATCAGTAAAGGAGGACTCATCAGGATGTAAGCTTGGACAGGTGGCACCATGCAATCTATACTTAATTGTTCTCTATTTGTCCTGTGTGCTAATTGTTCTATGTCCCTCAACTCAAGGCTGGTAGACTCCAGGCCTGGCTCTATTTTATCCTGATTTCCCCATGGCAGCTAATAGTGTTGGACACGAGGCAGATGTTTAAGGAAAGGTTTTTGTTTTTATTATTGGGAACTGATAGGTTATTTCCATTCTAGCCCTTCCCAACAAGCAGCCCTAAATATTGGGGTGGTGCTTCTCCATCTGAGTGCTGCATTCCCAATGCGTTCACTTTGTGAACCCCCACGGAGGTGGGATCTGTGCTTTCCTGTATTATGTTATGCCAATAAAAAGTTCTTTATGAAATCAGGTTTGAGCGGAGATGAGTGATGTCCCTGTGGGCAGCGTTCCTGGAGAGTGCCCAGAAGCCAAAGGAAAAGTCTATTTATTAATTTGTATCAAAACCTCACCCAGGATCCCACCCTCAGATTCTATTCTGCATCCCTTTCCACCACTAAATCTGCACAAATACCCCAGGGTGGCCAGGGCAAATGGGGAGGGGAGTAAAAGGGGAAGTTCAGGGTCAGGGATGGGGTCGGCAGTTGACAGTTTCAGTGGGGGCAAGAGTGGGCAAACCATGTACGTGAAACTAGAGCTGGCCAGAGGCTGGTGATCCAGCGCAAGTGACCATCAAGTCAGGAGCTGAGACCGTGCCAAGGAGTCCTGAAGCTCTTCGCACACTGGGGCATTCTGGAAGGCATGTTTTACAGCCTCAGGCCAAGCCCACAGCAGCTGAATCACTTGCCCAGTTCTAGTTTAGGTGCCTGGACAGCAAAGCCAGGAGTCAGAGCTGAACTCCAACCAGAGTTGAGACTTTGCTCTTTGCTTTTTGACCAGCATCTTGCTGGCTTTCCCTGGGCCTTGATTATTTTTCTCTGCTAGAAGAGCCGCTTTATGTAAAGATAAGAGGATGTCGTCAAAGTATTTTAAACGTTGGGGAGCAACAGATCACAGAAACCCCAGCCTGAGAAGGAGGGTGTAGCAGCCTGCAGCCACCCAGCAACAGCCCTGCAGCCACAATGGCTCCACATCTCAGCAGACAGGCAGGTCACACCCTGAGTCACCCGCTGGGAGATGCAGGCCAAGCCTCAGCCACAAACGGGAAGCCACACTCAGAAACACAGCAGCAATCCCTGCAGGGGTGCACCCCTCTACTCAGAGGGCAGCAGTCTTCCCTGGCCCACTCTGGCACTGTGCCATCTCTCCTGAGAACAGGACCGGGGCTTCCAGGGCAACAGGAAGAGTTTGGGGTGGTTATGGGAAGAACTTCCCATCCTGAAAGAAGAGCTTTCCCCGAAGAGAAGAGCGCATAGCACCTAAGGTCATGGGCACTGGGCATTCCATCCAGGGGGGCTGGGAGCAAAGCCAACCAGCAGAGACAGAGTCGGGAAGAAGTGGGGGGCTCCAGTTCCGGGACTGCCTGTCGGGGGAGAGCTTTTCATGGACCTATGGCCTATGAGAAATAAACTTCCCAGGAGGGAGGGAGAGAGGCTTTCTCAGGCCACGTGTCCCCTCCCTCTACAGCACTTTGGGGGTTAAGTCAGATCCGGGAAAGGGAAATCTTTTCCCAGCAGCTCCGCCCAGTGACTCAGGCCAGAGGGAGGGAGATCTGGGGGAGGGGAGAGGGAACCAGCAGCTTCCCCAGCTCTTTAAGGGTCATGAGTCAGCATAAACACTGAAGGGACCAGCCAGCAGTTGGGATCCCTTCCTCCTGTGGGCCAGTCTATCCCTCCAATCCCCACATAGAACCCCCTTTAGATCTGTCTTTCCTTCTCTCCTCCTCAAAAGATCCAGGCAATGGACCCCTGTCCCACTGGGCCCACGTATTTTGGGAAACGGCCCCCTCTCCCATTCCATCCCTTAAGGGAAGTCTCCCTCGCCCCCTGACTTCCTCCAACCAAGTTACTACCCATCCCTCCCTGAGGGCTACTCAGTTCCTTCCCACCCCTCAGCATCCTTCCTTTAGATTAGGCCCCGCCCTGGCTCCTCCTCAACCAGTCCCCACAGATAAACTGGGTCCCTGTTTTCTCACCCAGCCCCCTGACACTCCCCAATTCAAGAAGGAAGCCAACCAAGGCTGCCCTCCTCCCAGCCGGGTTCACTGCATTCCCACAGCCTGGCTGGTTCTGGCCAGTTGGACTGGCTTTAGGGACCTCCCTGGAGTCCCAGACAATCCTTAGGAAATAAGGCCAGTTCTGAGTCTCCTCAGCCCTCCCCCCAGGCCCAACAGCAGCACAGGAAAAACTCCAGAGCCCTGAACACCCACTTCCAAAAGGAAGGGAACAAGCAGAAGGGATGTGAGACAATCAGCACTATTGCCCAGGTGTCTCACGGCCCCCAGCAGTGGGCACCATTCGTTGGCTCTGGCTGGCTCTGGTGAGCACCTCCTTAGCAGCTGAATCTTGCAGCAAAAGAGCAGAAACAGGAGGTGAGCTCGGAGCACCCCGGGCGGATTGCCTGTCACCTGGAGCAGCGGAAGGGCAGGAAGCTGGGGTGCCTGTGGAGAGACAGTTGAGGGGGTGGCCCAGCACCCCTCCAACTCCCCCACAACTTCCGCCTGGGGAGGCTTTAAAGTGTGACTTCCTGTGCTGGGCCTGCAGCGTAGGGTAGGGGGTGGAAAGTGACCCTGTGGTCTAACTCTGATCCAGCCACCTCATAGGATGGCTTAGCTGTTCCTTTCCCCCGCATACATGTGTCCATTAAATTAAAATGTGTTTGTTCATTTTAATGTGAAAATCGTTGGGGAGCTCATGACAGCTTTTCCTCCATTAATGACGTTTCCCCCACCCAAGCTTATTGGACGCTCAGCCTCCTGTGAACTTTAATAACATGAATTAACTATATCTACTCTTGGCTCTGAATATAATTATCTTGGGTGAGGAGATATGATCTCCCCAATAGACCACAAACTCTCTAAGAGATCAGAAAGAGTGTTTTGGTCAGAGATAATATCCTATCTTCCTGGGTATCTTCTCAGCATCCAGAACTGGGGGAGCAAAATAAACATGGATTCATGGGTTGATCTAATGGCTGTTGTGTCTTCCATTCCAGGTGAAGCCAATGATTTCTAAAGAGGGAAGTAGGGAGTCAGTGTCCCACCAAGGTGGGAATATATTTATCTCCAGGGGAGAGCTCTCCAAGTAACCCCCGCCCCCTCCATCCCACACACACGAACACTCTCACGAGAGATGGGGACAAGTGTTTCTCTCCCTTTGAGAGTCACTAGTAAGTAAAAGCAGCACCTACGAAAGATAAGAGTTTGAGAACCTCTGCTCTAGCATTTAGATGCGTACTTCGCTTGGTTATTCCCTGGACCCTTAACACGCCCCAAACTAAATTCATCAATCGCTTGGCCTAGACAAATGTCACACCACCAACTTCTCAGCACCAGTGTCAAGACGTTTGCCACCTTTCTTTCCTCAGGGCCCCACCCCCATCCCTGCTGTCATACAGTCTGTCAGTTCTTCTTGCCAGTCCTTCCTCTGTGATCTCCCCGTCTTCCCTCTGTCCATGCCACATGCCTGGAGTAGTGCCAACTGCTTTCCAGCCAATTGCCCAGCCCCTTTCCTGCTCCAACACATCCCACAGACTTTCCTATCTGTGTTCAGGCTTCAACTTGCAACTGCAATTGTGGGAATCTTGCTCTTAGGATCTGACCTCGGCATCATTTCCACAGGTTACTGCTTTTCTGAATGAGTTCTTGCAGAGGTACTTCACTGCTATTCTGAACACATGCTCCCAAATGCAGTGGACCCTCAGAGAACCGTTTATGAATGAATGGAATGAATGAATGAATGAAGTCCTCTACCTGGGACCATGTTCAAGATCTTCTCTTCATCCCCTCCCCACTTTCTCCAATTTTCTCATTCTCATTTCTTCTTGTTCCTAAACATGGTCCATCCACTCCAGCCAAAGTGTTCAGCTTCTTACCACCACTCATCCAACACAAAACCCATCTCTCTGTTCTTCTGCTCTCCTTCAAACCAGTCTCCCTTTTTCTAGCCACCCTGCCAGTCAGTGCCTTCAAATCTCAGCTCCAAATCCACTTTTCTATGAGGCTTTTCCTCTTTCATCCCATCTGAACAATCTTTTGTTCCTTTATTCATTCAATAAATAATTAAGGAGCAGTCTGGCTGCCAGGGAGGCAGAGATGAAATACACCACGCATGCTCTCGTGGGTTCTCTGCTGGGACCGAGACAGTCAACTGTAGGCTCTGCGCTCTGTGCAGGGAGCGCTCCAGGAGCACTGGAGTTGAGATCTGCTAAGCAAGAAAAGGCAGCCGCACGGTGCTCTCTCCTCCTTGGCTCTGCCTCCCATCGGTGTTCCAAGGCACCACATCACAATGCTTTTGTGGGGATTTTCCTCCAGACTGTTCTCTGAAATCATTTTTTTCTGGATGCTGTCTTGGCTCCTATACTGTAAGCTCCTGGAGAGCAACAAAGTCCTGTTTGCTTTGTCCCGTTCTCTCCTGTATTCTTCCCCACTACCACCGCCCCTCCCACCCCCGCCACATATACAGTGTGTGCTGTGTATTGTCCATTGAGTGGTGAGCCTTACCCAGACCTTGCATACCTCGTCTCCCCTCCAGCTCCAGGCTGAGGTGGCTCCCTTAGCAGTCATACCCCAACCTGGGCTGGACCAGCCCCAGCCCACAGGCACTTTGCTGTATCTGTTCAGGCTACCATACCCTCTGTTTTCCAAACACCACGTAATTACTAACAATAATACTAACCCTAACTATAAAAGATACCTCTATTGAGTGCTTTCTATTTGCTATACCCTATTCCTACACTAGAATGTAGACGCCACGAGGGCAGCGATTTTGCTCACTGCTGTAATCCCAGCTCCTGTGTCTAGCACAGAGCAGGCACTAGTACATTGAACACTTAATATATATATATATATATATATATATATATATATATATATATATCAATCTATTTACTCTTTAAAACAACATTAGGAGGGGAAAAAACCAACACTATGAGGTAATGACAATTATGTTCATTTTAGAGATAAGGAAAGTAAGGAAGGCATGGAGGGGTTACATCACCTGTTCAAGTTTAGGCAGCGAGTATGTGAAAGAGCCAGGATTTCAATCCAGGTGATCCACTTCCAAGGAAAGAGAGAAGAGAAATAAGATGGCAGGGCAACTGGATGGGGGCGGGGCTGGGAGAGGACATCCTTGAGAGAAGGAAAAGATGGGGCTGGGGAGAAAAGATAAGGTGGGAGAACCAGAAGAACAGTGAGACATGATACAGAGAGGTGCTGCGTGAGGAATTAAGGTCTAGAAATGTGGAGTCGAGCAAAGAGAGGGAACTAGAGAGAAAGGGTTTTAAAAAGGAGAGTCTGAAAAGTATCTGAGGAGACTTCTGGGAGAGAAAGTATAACACCCTGAGGAGAGGAAAGGTCGGGGAGCCACAGGTGGGCCAGGCAATCAGAAGAAACTGGCCAACACAGGCTGGGAAATCCACCCAGCTAGGTAGGGGAGGGGGCTCAGGGATCTGCCAGGATGATGCCAGGACACGACGGAGATCAAGGATACCTTGACACGTCTGAGGCAAGAGAAAGGGACATTTTCCAGTGACGAAAACAACTTTCTACCAACTTCCCCAAATTGAGCTGTAGAAGAAACCAAGGGATTGTTGTCTAGGGCTTTGGGGAAGGGCTGGAGGACAGGCACAGGGTCCCTGTCCAGGTGGAGGTGGTGTTAGCTACCCAGAGAGGGTGGATCCAACAGAGGCCACCTGCCTAGAAGCTGTCACAAGCAGAGGCTGCTGAATGCCCCCAAGTGAGAGACCTGGGCCTGAGGAGAGCACTGAACGCTCTCCACTGGGCTGCCCTGCCCCTACCTCGTTTCCCACTTGACTCTCAAATAGCCCCCACCACACGGCCCCCCAAGCTTATCCCACCAAGTCACCTCCTCTCCCAGACTCAGTTTTCCCACTTCACTATCACCCAGCTCCTGCCCTCCAGCAGGAGTTTGCTCAGCCAGAGCCCACTGTAAGCCTCACCGCCCCACAGCCCAACCCACTCCTGGGCGAACCCGCTGACCAGAGGGACAGAGCGAGTTCTGAATCATCTGGACTCTGAGAGGACTAAGCGTCCTTCTTCCACTCCTCTACTTTCCCTACCAAATCTGCCCCACCCTCGGCCATCACCTGCCCCCACATTTCCAGATTCCCCATAGCCCCCCAGCAAACTTCCTAGACTGTGAGGGGCCAGGGCTCCCTCTTACTCCATGCCTTTCAAACTGCTCCCTTGCCCCTGACTCAGGGCAGGTGGATGAAGAGGGAAACCTGGGCTTCTGTCAGGTCACGGCCCTCTCCCGACAAAGGCCCATTCTTGCCGGCCGGCGGCCCGTGGTGCCCTTTGCCCACCACCCCACTCGGCCCTTGTCCCTGGTCTTACCAGTGGCAGCAGCAAGCCAGGCACGGTGGGGAGGCCCATGTCCGGCCAGCTGTGACCTCTCACTCCCCCATCAGGACTCAGGCAGTGGCAGCGGCTGGCGCAGTGGCAGCGAAAGAGTCCCGGGATGAGCGGGTCAGGAGGTCCCAAGTGGAGCCTAGGCCTTGGGTAGGGCCATTAAGAGTTGAGACTGGGATGGAAATCACGGCCTGGTCCCAGAGGCCCCAAACCCCGAAGGCCAGAACCAGAGCCTGAGTCCGGAGAACTCCGAGGAAATTAAGAGGCAAGAGGAGGTGGGAGGGCTAGGGAGAGTGGCAGATGTGTGTTGCAACAGCGGGACAGGAAGAGCTTGGGGGAGGAGGCGGGACGAGGCGGGAGGAGGCAAAAGTTCCTTAACCCTTTGTAGAGCTTCAGAGGCCAGAGTCCTGGATCCACCTGCTGCGTGCTCCCGAAACCACCAATCTTACCACTCCCAACCGATCACCAAGGTACAATAAGCCCCCTCCCTCCTCATTCCCATCACCTGGCCGTTCCCAAAGGAACAGCAATAGAAAGACCTAGGGCTCTGGAGTCCAATTCACTGGGTTCCAGTTCAGGATCCTCTACTTTTCAACTGGGTGGTCTTGGACAAACAACCTAGGCTCTCTGAGCCTGTTTTCCTGTTTGTAAAATGGAGAGAACCTATCTCAGGTGGTTGCTGTAAGGATTTATTGAAACAGGACAGAGAAGTGTGTGATAGATGACAAGTACTCGGTGTTCTTAGTAACTCTTCCCTTTTCCCAAGTTCTCCACTGAGTAGCTCCTACTTTCTTGGGATTTACCCTTCCAACCCAAACCTCAGAGTAATTCCTAACCCTAGTTTTCTGCCCTTTCTGGGGCCCTCATACCCAGTTCCCCCCAATCTGGTTCTTATCCAGTCTGTGCTTGGCTGGGTCCCCCAGCTGATGATTCTGGCTCTGCCACCAAACAATGGTGGGACCTCCGGCTGGACACCTCCACTGCACTTCAGCTCATTACTAAATGAGAAACAATGCCTACCTAGCCCACTGAGACGGGAAAGTAATGCCCTGGGGATTAATGAGATCCGACCTGGGAAAACGCTTTCAGAATTACAGGTATCTCAATCAGATATTACTATAGTTCCCAGTGCCTTTTCTCCAGATATTCTGTACACCAACCTAAACTGACCTTCAAGATAATCTACTGCACCACTCTTGTTTTATAGATGAAAAAACTGAGGCCGAGAGACACACATGCCATGTTCCCCGCAGAGCCAGCAGAAACCCCCGACTCCAGACTTCAATCCAAGGGCTCATTTTGCTACAATAGACACAAGGCCACTTTTTTTATCTGTCCCTTTGAGTCCAACCCCACACCTTTTCTCTTTGGTATTTTATGCCACCCCATTTGTGCAGGACATCTCCCAAATGAATCCCGTAACAAGGGTACAATGTTCACCCAAATATTCTCTGGGTACAATGACCTTCCCTATACCCAGGCCAGACCCAGGGTCCTCCAGATGCTGAGGTTGCTAGAAATGCAGGGAGACCAGAGAGGAATGAGGTCCAAGGGCTTTGTGACTTGGAATCAGAGCTCCTGGTCCCTTCTCCCCTTGATCCAACCAGCTGACCCCACACCCCAGAGTCTACCCTACCTGGCTCTTCCTGACCATCCCTCTCTGATCCCAAGAGCAGAGCATCTACAGATGAGAGTGGAGTTTGGATGTCCCCACCTTGGACTGACTTCACTCTACCTCATCCTCCAGCTTCTGAAGAACTGGAGAGTTGAAGCTCGACTCACACAGGAAGGAGCTCACCTGCACCAACGCACAGGGAGCCTGCAAGTGCAGTGCAATGGACCCAAAGCAGAGCTCTTGAAGAAACAGAATCACTGGAATAAAGTGCAAGAATCAGAATGCCGTTTCCAACGTGAAGAAGCAAGGAGGGCCACAGGCTCCTCATCTACAAAATGGGGAACACACCAGCACCCCTCACATAATATGCATTGATAATTAAATGCATGTAAAGTGTTTAGCAAGTGCTTGCCATATATTAAGCATTCAATATGTGGTAGCAATATTAGTAGTTTGTATTAATAATAACAACTTCAATGTCCTATTTTTAATGTTACAAGGAATTTTTAATAGTCTATGCCAACTGTCTAAGCCATTACACATAGCCTGGCACAAAAGGAGAATCTCTCATTATTCAGGATAAATGCTTATTTACTCAATAAGTTTAAAGTTTTGAGAAATGTGGCATTAAATTGTTCAATGAAATTCTGTTTTAAAAATATGGTGACAGATGGGTAAATCTAGGAATATGAAAAGCTAACTAGTCTCACGGAGGCGGTAAGGATATGACCATAATCCCTCCAGGAGAAGAGGAAATAATGGTGAGAGAGAGAATGGGAGAGATGGAGAACTTGGATAGGAGCAAACTGGGGATGACAGAATTGGTTGTTAGGGTCTATAGAGGTAAGGATGGAGAGAAAAGAGGTTCAGATAGCAGTCTCCCCTCCCGCATCACGTGTGTGTGGGGGGGGAGTGTGTGTGTCACACACACACCACAGCAGTACAGAGTGATCATAAGGGCACTGGACTCCGAGTCAGGGTGATGTCGGTTCCAGCCCCAGCCCTGCCCATCTGCTTCCATGCGTCACAGGAGACAGGGTGGGTCATAGAAGGTGACCCAGTCCCAGGCTGGTTCTGTAAGAATCATAAACTTGGACAGGTCACTTCACCTGCTAACCTCAATAAGGAAAAGGAGGCAACTTAAACCCTTTCTTCTCTAACACTCTGATTCTAACTCTTGACCATAAGGTCTAGGGGTAGCGTATAGGTAAGGGAAGGAGAGAAGGAAACACCACAGGGTGGAGATGCAGCAGGTCAAGAGAATTCCAGGTGGGAAGGGGGACCAGAGCTGATCGCTGCCATCCATAGCACATCCAGCTTTGTCCAGCAGGTCCTGCCCACCTGAGCCAGAGGCAGAGGGAGCGGGGGACAGGTGGGACAGGGCTGAGGCTGGGCTGTGACAGACAGCACACAAGCGCAGGCTGAACCTGAGGGCACTGACAAAGGAATTGTTGTAACCCCACCGTTTTCCCCTCATCAACTTGAGTCTAGGAAAGGGAAGTCAGAAAGCACATCAGTTCCTGGTCACAACCTTTTATCTCTCTCTCCACTCCCTTCACCATCTCTTCCTCTTTCCCCAACGTTCACTTGGTTCCTCAGGACAGGGAGACGGTAATTGAGGGGAGCAATACCAGGGCAGCAAGGGACGTGACACCAAAGATGACGAGGAAGGGTAATTTCTGGGTTGCAGGTCTGACGCTGGAATGGGGGAAGGAACCAGGGGTCCAAAGATCGGGGTCCCACTCCAACATCCCTCAATTAAGAGCTGGGAGGATTCCAACTGCTGCTGTCTCTATAATGATACAAGAACGAGAATATACAAAGCTTTGAGGGTCCAGAAGACTCTAGCTTGAGTCTCATCCTTCTCCATCACTACCGAACAGCGAGTGGGGAGCTGGAGCAAATGAGGATGTTATGTTGCAGCTGGGTGGTGAGTCGTGGGTGCTCAGCAAATGGAGTGGCAGATTACTGCTGATGGCAACTCAAGTTAGGAAGGAAAAGGAGGTTCAGACAAAGGACAGGGCGAGTTATCCCAAACACTGCCTCGTAGGTCTCCTGAGGGGAGCACCCATGTTTGTGTCCTCCCACCCTAACATGGTGACGGGCACATAGCAGATGCTCAGTAACGTCCATGGAGAGACTAGCAGGACAGTTTGTCTCTCCTAAGGCCCCTGAAGAATGGTCACTTCCATAGCGAAGCCAAGGGGTATAGGAGTCTGCCCCCCACTCCGGGACCTCCTGGGAGCTTGGGCAGAGTCCCAGGAACTCACATCCACGCCCTGCCCCCTTCAGGGTGCCCCTTCCATCTCTCCAGACATTCTTTTTGGAGCAAATATTTATTGAGTACCTGCCTACTTGCTCCAAGTGGAACACTGGGCTAGACCCTGAGGATACATAAATGAACGCCAGTCCATGACCACAAGGAGCTCACAGTCTAGTAGGGGAGGCAGACACAAATGAACAAGACAGTAAAATGCCATATCGGCACTCCAATAGATGTTACGGTGTGCTACGGGAGTCCAGGAGAGAGGGGCGTGATCAATTCTGGGGAAGACACGGTGGGGCAGGAGCCTTCACAGAAGTAGCGATACCTGAGCAGGCTTCTAAGGGATGCACAGTTCTCCAGCAGATGGTGGGGAAAACATCCAGGTGTAGAAAATAGTTTGAGCCAATATAGAGGTATGGAGGGCATAGGGCAGAGGTGCTGGGTGTGGTTCTGTGGGGGCGTGGTGTAGATGAGGCTGGAAGAGTCCTGGGGCCTACTGGGAATGGCCTTTACTACAGTGGTCTGCTCCAGCCCCTGCCCTGGGGAGTCAGAGAAGGGAACTGCCCAAGAACTAACGAAGGGGGCTTTTGGGTGGGGTTCCCCACCCAAGTTCAAGAAAAGGAGCAAACGCCTGTGTCACTGCAAAGCAATGTGGCCAGGCCAGTCTGGGGCTGGCTTCAGCCATCCTTGTGCAGGAAACCGGAGCATGCCCTGTGCGCCCTTGTTTGTTCTGTTCTAGTCATCAGTTGTTTCCTGGGAAAGTTCCTGGTCAAAGCTCCAAGTTTGACTTGGCTGATCCAAAAGAAAAGGCGACTAGTCTGCACTTGGGTGAGAAAACCAGATTGTTCTAGAGGCAGGACCGGGGGTACCGTGCAGGAGCCAGGATAATTCTGGGTAGTTTCCTTGATCCCTGTTCTCTGGGCAATTTCTTTAACTCCTTATCCAACCTGCTCCCCTCCCCCACACCAGAGGCAGTTGGGCAGCTCCGAGAGAAAGCCCAAACATTCTTTAATCCTACCAAGGCTGGTTCCTGGGCTGACTTTCCCTCTCAGGGCTCCCTTGGAGTGAAGGCAGAGGAGCTGGTCCCTGCCAAGCTGGATGGAGCCAGGGTGGCATAGGCAGGTGGGGGGGCAGTCAAGGCCTGGGAAGTATCAGGGCTTGGAGGGGATGAGGTGGGGGAGGAGGGTTGGGGGCAGATACGGGAGGGGAGGGACGAAGCTGGAGTGGAGGCCACTTCTTGGGCACCTCTGCCCCCTCGGCCTGGAGACCAGTATCGGCTTCGGAACCTCCGGAGCAGCATGAGGAATGTGATGACCATGAGGTCAAAGATGAACTCGGCCATTTCCACCACAGACAGCACTGAGGAGCCAAACCACAGGCTCCACTGGCTGCCCAGGTTGGACAGGAGAGTGACCATCTGTGAGGGAAAAAGGCACATTGACCACTGGGGCAGAGGGTCCTGGGTGGCTCTGGCAGAGGAGCCCCGTCCCTCCTTACCCGAGGCCCTCAGCCACTCCTCTCAGCCTCTCTGTGGCCCTCGGGGCCCCTTCTGTCTACGTCATACCCATCTGGTCCACCCTTCCCTCCCACTAACCCAAGACTTCATCCCCCAGCCAAACTCCCCTTCTTCCAACCCTCTCACCCTCACCCTTCACCCCTTCCCTTAGTCCCCTACCTTCAAGGCCCAGACACTTCTGGCCCCACAGAGGCAACCCTCTGTTTTCCCTGACAGCTACCCACAGAGACCCCACTATGCAATCACAGGCTCAGTGCGGCAGGACATACTGTGACTGAGGGAGACTCAGAATTGGTTTTGTAGTTCAGCTCCTTGAAGAAGATGTTGAGTTTGGCAACTCCATTTCTTGAGTGGGGGAGAGAGTGGGAAGTGGGGGAGAGAGTGGGAAGAAATGGCAGAGGATTAATTTCTCAGACTCTCACAAACACCCTCCTCCAATCTACTGTATCAATTCTTCTTCCCAGATCTGTTTTCCCTCCCAAGGATTCCTTTCCTGGGGCTGGGACCAGCGTAGGACTGACCTCTTGTTTTTGATGGTATAATTGTTCTGTAGGGATAGCATCTGGAAGACCCAGTCCTGGGAAACACGTGAGGTGTCAAGGTCAAATACACCAAACACACATACCCAGAGAAGACCAGTGTCAGACATACACATCCCCTGTCCTTCACCTTCCCCACTTTACCTGGGATGTCACTGAGGGCCATCGTGAATAGCCGGCAGAGAGCTGGTAGCTGGTCACACTGGGGATGGAGAAAGGTACTCAGTGATGGGGGTGGGGCTCTCCCACTCAAAGGCTTAGCTGAGTAGCCATATTCTACCCAGTCAAGCAGCCAACTGCCCAACCTGTGCCCCAGGGGGAGGGGACACTCACCTGCATGGCTTCCGGCACTTGGTGAAACAGCCTAGGCGATCTGAGGAGAAGGCATCCTGGAGCTTATAATAGCAGTAGCCTGTGGGTGCAGAGAGGTGCCCGTTTTCCTAAGGCACCTCAGCACCCCACACCCAAGAGGTCTCCCAAGATCCCTGAGCACCCCCTTCATAGGAGCATTATATAGATTATAGTGATGCTTCCTGAGTGGCTGCACCAAAAAATATTTAAGTAATTTAGCTAAGTCAGGAATAAAAAAAAAAAAAAACAGGATACACCTATGTAAAGATGTAGGATATGGACAAAAATTAAAAAGTCAAAAATAAAAATGAGAACAATTGTGTAAAAATAACGAGATTAAACCACAATGAGATAACACGCCTTACTAAGTAGGATGGCTATAACTGAAAAAAGATAATATCAAGTGTTGGTGAGGATAGAGAGAAACTGGAACCTCCTACATTGCTGCTGGGAATGTAAAATGGTGTGGCCACTTTGGAAAACAGTCTGGCAGTCCCTCAAAATGTTAAACATTGAGCTACGATATGACCAAGCAATTCCACTCCTAGGTATATACCCAAGAGAACTCAAAACATATATTTAAACAAAAACTTGTACACAAATGTTCATAGCAGCATCATTCACAATAGCCAAAAAGTGGAAATAACCCAAATGTCCATCAACTGATGGATAAACAAATTTGGTATGTCCATATAGTGGAACATTATTCAGTCATCAAGAGGAAAGAAGTCCTGACACATACTACAAGATGGATGAACCTTGAAAATAGTATGCTAAGTACAAGAAGCCAGTCACAAAGGACCACATGTCACATGATTCCATTTATATGAAACGTCCGATTAGTACTTGTCAAGGGGAGAGGAACAAGGGCCCTGTTGGTGCCGGGAATGGGGAGTTTGGAGAGCGCTAATGGGTACAAAGTTTCTTTTTCTTTTTTTTAATAGGATGCAGCTCACACTGGGCCACGTGGGGATCAAACTGGCAACCTTGGTGTTATTAGCACCATGTTCTAACCAACTGAGCTAACCGGCCACCCCCAAAGTTTCTTTTTGGAGTGATAAATGTTCTAAAATTGATTTTGGCCATTGTTGCACAACTAACTCTATGACTACACTAAAAACTAAACTATACGAAAATTGAATTGGACACTTTACATGGGTTGAATTATCTCAATACAGCTGTTACCAAAAAATAAAACAAGAATGGGTCTATGGTTTCCCTGTCTCCCCTATTTGCCAAGGTCTAAGGAAGGTTATTTGGTCAGTCTTGCTACTTTTAGTCACCCAGTCCTCCTTTATTTCTGACCCAAATTCTTCCATCTACCAGGGCTGGGGTTCTTTAATTAGGAAAACTGGAAAGGAGCTGAGCCCTTTTCTCTAGGGAGTAAGCCGTCCTTAGGAAGCTCAACAGACTGAGTTTTCAGCCTAGTTCCTCTCTTTCATCCTCACAGCTTCTCAGCAATCAGTATTGTTATTTTTTTCTCCCAGATCTTCTTCAAATTCACAACCAGTTAGAACTCATTGTTCGGGGGCAGGCAGGTGCGCTGGGCAGAGAGTCACGTCTGGACTTCCTGGGACGTCACACCTTCCCTCTGGGCCTCAGCTTGCCCATCTAAGAAAGGAGAAGGTGAGGCCAGAAAGCCTCTGCATTTCCCTCCAGCTCTGACGCCCTGTGATCTTCAAAGGTCAGAGAAACAGGAAGGGAGGCCACAACTGCAAAGTACAGGCAGGGGGGAGAGCTGCGTGGAGCAGACACAGGGAAGGAAGGAGGCAGAGAGAGCAACACACACAGAGCCAAGACCGAGGCAGACGCTAAACTGTGGGGTCTGCAGTGCCCCTGCCACATCCTCTGAGGGGTGTGAAGGCTTGTGTCCTCTAGCAATGGCCAGCCACCCACCTCCTGGGGGAACGCGGGTCCCAGGGGGAGCCCAGGGAGGAGGACCCGAGGAAGGACAGGCAGGTGCTCCAGATAAGAGCATATGCACCGGGAATGCCAACCCTCTGTTTTCTACAGTTTCTTGTTTAGGATATTCTCTCTCTCTCTCTCTCCCCCCCCCCCCCCCACCAGCTTCCTACTACACGGCTTCCCTGCTGGATAACTCAGCTGTAGTGAAAAGAAAAAGGATTTGTCTACTCCTAGACCAGGAAAAGGAGGAGACTCCAGTACTCTCCAAACTTTGATTGTGCCCTCCTGTAGGTAAAAACTCCTGAAATAAGCAATTCCGATATATGTATTGGATTTATAAATTACATACCAGCTACGTTATAATATATACATAAAATGGAAGATGTAAGGGAATGATCTAGATACATTTAACTTCTAGTATTTTCTCCCTGCGCCCAGTGAGTTATCCCGTGCCTGGCCCAGAGCCCGAGGGCTGAGACGAGGAAGCTACAGGCAGAGCGTGCACAGAGACCTCAGCAGGCTGAGTGGGAGTGGGGAGATTTTCCTCACATGCTCTTTCTTCCTTATGCTGCAAGTTATTTTTAAATGGGGCCATTCCTTTATAAACAAACAGAAGCCTCAACAAAGGAAGAAACAGAGATAGTGAGAGGAAAGCAGAGAGAGGTGAGTCTAAGGACTGGAAAATGAGAAACAGGGGAAATTAGTCAGGGCCAGCGAGAGTCAGCAGCCACCCCACAGACAGAGGGCGTGGACAGGGAAGGGCTCCAGGGAAGTCCTGGGTCAGATGAGGCAGCGCAGGGGCTCCCTCCTGGACGCTCACCCCAGGAATCGTGCTTCTTGTAGTCACAGTACTCCACATGCTTGGGCCGCGGATAGAAGATGTAGGCACAGCCACACTCCTTGACCATGCTCTCCTGGAAGCAGGAGTGAATACACACCTGGAGGAGAGGAGAGGGAAGCAGAAAGGGGATTCAGGCCCGCCCCCTCCCTCACACAGCCCAGAAGCAGCACAGGAGGGAAGGACAAACAGTTCTCCTGACTGCACCTCCATCCCTCTTCACACACACACACACACACACACACACACACACACACACACACCCTCCAACTTTGACTGACCAACAGACATCGGCTGGCCTCACCTGCTGCGTGTACTTGGAAGGGTAAAGGTTCTTAACAGGGATGTCGCTGCCGTTATTGGTGCAGTCGCCATAGTTGCCCCCAAGTCTATCCAGGGCTTCCTGTGAACCCACACATGCCGGGAGGTCAGAGGTTAGAGCACGTGGCCCAGGCCTTTTCTCTCAGTCCCAGGTTGCATCTCCTACCCCACCAGCCCCTCTGGTCTGCCTCCCTGTTCTAACATGCTCCCGTAGGCCCCCTCATCAAGGACACTAGGCCGGAGCTTCCCCTGGAATCCCACACATGTCCTGACCCCTTCTCAGCACTCTCATTCTAGGTCTACCTGTCAGGTCCCTTCTTCCTGGTACCCCCTCTGCCAGCTCCCTCACCCGATTTCTGCTCCGGTAGACTTCCGCATACTCAAGACTCCGTCTGCACGATCTCCCGCCACAGCCTCTGGCTGCCAATTCCACCTCCCACGCCCTCTCCCTGCCGCTGCCGATCTGGGCCTCTCCTCCCAGGCCTCCCAGGCAGCATCCTTGCCTTCCTCATGCTGATGGAGGTCTCCACACCAGGTCGCAAGTTAAAGCCACCATCATCCATAAAGGGAGGCTCATCCTGCCCATGCACAGTTACTCTGGCCCCAGTCACGGTGGACAGCAGCGGGATGAAGTCATTCTGCTCTGTGCGCAGTGTCAGGGTCAGACCTGGCAGTGGAGAGGGAGCAGAGGAGAGGGTAGGTCTTGGAGAAGCATTAGGGAATGGACACGCACCCTCTCACCCTACCCAGTCCCTAATGTTTCAAGGAGAGTAAAGCAGGAAGGCCTACAAATGGATTTGGCAATCCCTGGGCTGGATTCTGGGGGCAGGCTGGAAGGACCGGGACAGGATTCCTATCACACCTGGAATGGACTACGCAGTGCCCATAGGGGAGAAAGAACAGTGAGGACCTTCCAGGATAGATATAGGCACGTTGTGGTGAGGCCCAGAGGCGCACAGCATCTCTAGGATATGAGTTCAAGGTGGGTCAATGTGGGTAGGCAAGGCAGTAGGCAGGGCTGAGGCAGCGGTCGGGGATGGAGTGAACGGTGAGTTGCTCACCATTGTCGATCCCAGGCATAGAAGACATCCAGAGGTTGGAGCTGTTCTCGCCATTGAAGGTGTAGCAGTTCCCATATATGGGGTGGTGGAAGTGAGAGTAATTCCTATTTAGGAGAGAGAGAGAGTAGGGTCACAGAGGAAACTGTAGGGGGGTCAGGGAGAGAGGGACTTTCAGCACCCTGTTTCCTGATCACCTGCTATGTGCCAACCAACAGCCTGTGAGGGCATCATCCCCACATCACAAGAGAGGAAGCTAGGGCACAAACAGTGATGGTAAACTCTGGACTCAAACGCAAGTCATCTACCTTCTAGGCCAGGTTCCTCCCACCAGACCACCTGACCTCACTGGGCTGTGACCTCTCTTGTGTCACGGTGTCGTATTATGAAGACTCGTGCAGTGTCCCCAGCTTCTCACATGTCTAAATCTTAGTTCCCCATTTGGACTGTGACCGGAGCCACATCCCATTCATCTCTGTATCATCTCTGGGTTAACTGCATAGTTCTTAGCATACAGGAGGTAGTTAATAAATAGTTGTCAAATAAATGAAAGAATGATATGGAAGGGAACAAGGTCAGAGGAAAGAGTGAGACCAGAGGTGAGCGTGTTGCTGAGAGAAGGAAGATCAGATCCCAGCACGGAAATGAGTGGGGTTCTGTTTATATGGCCTTGAGCAAGTCATTTTTTCTAAGCTTATTCTCCTCTGTAAAATGAGGAAATTGGAAATAGATGATCTGCACTATTCCGCTGCTTAAAAAGCAAAGGCACAGAAGTGGGAGACGCTGGTGCACATTCTGGGAAGTGCTAGAAAGCCAGCATTTCCAGAGCAAAGGTTGGATTCAGGGAGGGATGGGATAAGAGGCTATGGAAGTGAGCAGATGCCAGTCCTGGAGGGCCCGCAAGCCTTTCTCGGTGGGAGAGGGAGAGCAGACAGGTAAACGTGGTGGGTGCACATCAGGAACTCTGTAGCAGGTGGAATCAACAGCAGATGGAGCAACATGGATAGATCTTAAAAAGAGAGCTTAGTAAAAAAATAATAAGAGGTGACATGAGATACATAACACAACACCATTTATATTCCATACACATTTGCAAAAACACATACAAAGAGATACACATTAAGCACATTATGAGAACATATGAGAAGCAGTATAATATGATGGTGAAGAGCACAGGCTCCAAAACTAACTACTTGTATTTGAATCCTAGCTCTAACAAGTATTAACTGTGGGACCGAGTCACTTAATCTCGCTACACTGCAGTTGCCTGATCAGTAAAATGGGAATACTAATAATACTCCATAGGGGTGTTATGAGGATTAAATTACACTTAGAACAGTACTTAGCACTTAGTGAAAGCTATATAAGTTGACTATTAAGGTTATAGGGATTCATCAGGATGGCTAAAGTACAAAAGACAGACAATAATAAGTGGAGGATGTGGAGAATTTAGAACCCTCACACATTGCTGGTGGCAATATAAAATGGCACAGCCATTTGGAAAACAGTCTGGCAGTTCCTCAAAAGGTTAAACATACAACTACGATATAACCAAGCAATTCTACTCCTAGGTATATACCTAAGAGAAATGAAAATATACATCCATACAAAAACTCGTACAGGAATGTTCATAGCAGCATTATTCATAATAGCCAAAAAGTGGAAAGAATCCAAAAGTCCATCAAGTGAGGGATAAACTAAGTGTGGTACATCTATACAATGGAATATTATTCAGCCATACAGAGGAATGAAGTACTGACACACGCTATAACATCGGTGAACCTTGAAAACATTAAGCTAAGTGAAAGAAGCTAGATGTAAAGGACACATATTATCTGAGGAAAATGTTCTCAAATTAGATAGTGGTAATGGTTGTACAATTTTGTGAATATACGAAAAACCACTGAATAATATACATTAAAAGGATGAATTTTATGGTATGTGAATTATATCTCAATAAACTTGTTATTAAAGAAAAGATGATGGAGAGAAGGGGAAAGGGTGTTGATACAGAGGAGAAACGGGTGAGAAAGCCATGATTAAAGAGCTTCAAGTTGATTCTGAAGGCCATGAGAGACACTGAAGGATATTAAACAGGACTAACTTGAATAGTCAAAGTACAGTTAACCGAGGTATGAACACTGAAGTATAAAGCTTCCTGTGGTTATAGAATGAAGGGAGGATTTAGAGGCAGAAAGACAAATTGGGGTGGGGAGGGAACAGGGGTTGTAATAGTAACTCAGGTGAGAAATAATGAGGCTCTGAGCGAAGGAAGTGACCTAAGCGTCAAGACTGAGATGAACTATGCACTTTCCATTGACAGGGAGGTAGAAGCATGGGGCAGGCAGAGTTAGAGGATAAGTGGGAAGGTGACACAGACTCAGTGGCAGGTGTAAGCTGACCCAGGCTCAGGTGCTGCTACCGTCCCTTCCCAGCTGGTAGCGCCTGTCCTCAAACAAACACAGAGACTAGAGACCGGAACAAAACTGTGTGCTGGGCAGAGTGTGTGTACCAGGTGAGGGGTGGGGGGCAGAAGCAGGTGACATCTGGCCCTGCTGTCATTCTGCAGCGACATGGGAGGGAAGAGTTCCCTGTAGAGTGGAGATGCTGCCTAAACACCCTTCCTCAGCCAAGCAGAAGCAGGTAGATGGCACCTGAAAATCAAGGAGCAGAAGCACGGAGAAGGCAGGGGTGGCAGAGGCCAGAGGCTACAGAAGGAAACCTCCCTTACTCCTAGCCTCTCCCAGCCCTCAGAGAGCTGGCAGCTGCCATGACCTCTTTGCAAGGACATTATGACAAGAATGCCTGGCAAGAATAATTCTCAAGCTAGGGCTCGCCTGGTGGCCTAGGACAAGTCACGTCACCTGCTTGAGTACAAAGTAATAAGACCCGTTATTCACTGCAGTTTACAAAGTGCCTTCGAATTTGTCATCTCATGCACTAGGAGATGAATGTTATCACCATCTTCATCGCTGGAGTAAAAGTGCCAAAAGGGCAAGGATTATATATATTTTCTTCTTTGATGTATCCCAAATACCTAGACCACTGACTGGCACATAGCCCAGACAGTCAGAAATACTTGTTTGAATGAACATTGGATAAATCTCATTTTTCACTCATTTTACAAACAAAGAAGCAGGCTCTAAAGCGTGATGTGAAATGCCCAGAATCACCTGGTCATGAAGTAACAGAGCCAGAGCAGGAACCCAGGTGTAGTCCCTCACTCAGTCCATGCTGTTGCCACCAAACCACTTGCCCACCTCATCTGCAAAAGTGGCGGTTGGAACCAGATGACCTTGCAGGCACTTCTGAGTTTGGTGCTAGTGAGAAAGAGGCCTAGATAGACAGGGAACCATGCTTCCAGCCCTTGGTTTCTCAAAGCTGGGCCTCCTCTCCAACCTCCCCAGGGCAGCCATCTGAGGCCACCTTGCTCAGACCTAGCCCTGCAGGGAGCAGCTACAGTCCTGCACGGTGATCCGTGGAGCAGAGGTTTGGACCTGAGGTCACTGTATTCCCCTCCTCGGTGCAGACATTTATTTAGTCTACAAGCATTTCCTGGATGCCACCCATGCCAGGCCTTAGGCTGGCTCCAGGAAGGAGACACCGTGGGGAGCACAGAGCCAGGCAGGAGACTCACGCCTGGTTGCAGGAGACCTGGTTGAAACGGCAGTTGAAGATGAAGTTGCCCAGTTTGTCTTCCTCCAAGGACGTAAAGGTATCCGGCAGCCGCGACAGAATGTTGATGTAGTGGAAGCGGTACCACTCCCTCACTGCATCCACCCCTGAGGAGTATGTCTGATAGAAGCAGTCGGATTTGTTCTGATTGCACTGGAAACAGAAACCACAGTGTCAGGGGGACAATAGCAGGGGTCAGGCAGCAGGGTGGGGCCAAGGTCAAGGAATGAGTGGTCTGGGATCCTGAGGACTGACAGACAGGGCTGGGAAGCCAGGAGTGGACAAGAACAGCAGGCAGAAAGAAGCAGAAGCCCCGAGAACAATGGATCAGGAGGGCATGGGATTATGGGAGTGGGAGGCCAAGGAGGAGACCAGGAGCTGTACATGCCTACAGGTCATTTATTTATGCAGCCTCTGCCAGAAGGTGGATAGAGCAAGGATTCTTCTCCCCATTTCACTGATGAGAAGACTGAGGGATCAAGCAGCTTGTCCCAGCAAGAGCTAGGACTAGAACTCCGGTCTCCTGGTAGTCTGGCCAACTCACACTAAAGGCGGCTTGCTTTTCTTCCCTCTGCCACTCTCCCCCTTCTTCTCACTCTCTCCTTTTTATTAAACAAACTGTAAATCTCCCTTTTCACTGTCTCCTTATTCTGTCTTAGGCCCATAGAACCACAGTTCCCTATCACACTGGAGGGTCCCAAATGAGTCCCACCAGTGGGGACTGCAATTCAGAAAGGTGCATTTTCCACAAATTTGACTTCCAGCCACTTAAATGCTTCCACAGAGGTCCCCGGAGATCAGAGACCCCACAAGCTGACGTAGAAAGCGATGTTATTTCATTTTATTTTTCATAATTAATTAATTATTTAACTTTGCCAGCAAGTGGACTACGTCCTGCCTCATCAGTAAGCAACAGGGGTGGGGTCCGAAAAGGGATTGGGGTCCACAGCGGGGGCGGAACCGGAAGGGCTGGGCCCCTCGGGCCGGTGGGCGTGGCCGCCAGGGGGCCTTACCAGCTTGAAGCCGATCTTCCAGTCCTTCCAGTTCACTTGGGGGTTGTTGTCCTGCAAGCTGGAGGCCGCGCTGCGGGCTCTGCGGAGAGGCAGCGCCGGGTCCCGCAGGCGCTGCAGGGGATGCAACAGGGTCTCCTGGAGATCGCGACGGCCGCGGGGATGGGCCACGAGGGAGCTGGAGGAGTTGTATTTGTACAGGTCGAAGAGCGTCTGCTCCGTGATGCGGTCCAGCTCCTCCAGCTCCCCTTTAATTTGGGTGTACCTGGAATAGACAATGGGGACAGGGCTGGACTTAGGGGGCGGCCTTGCTCGAACGCATGGCCCCTGTGGACCTCAGTTTCCTTGCCTGAAACTGGTGGCGGGGGTGGGGGGTAGATAAGTGTGTTCGCGAGGGGGGAGGCGCGGTTAGTGGAGGCGACAGTGAGTGAGGATGGTGACGACGGTGACGGCATTTATTACCACCTGTTTGTCGAAAGGGAGAGGCGGAAGGTGCCTGTCGGTGAGGCGCAGTCCTCCCACTCACCCTGGCCTGGAAGGGAACCCGGAATTTGCCCTTTTGCTAAGACAGGAGAGGGGGTGGCATCGACCTGGGCCCATATGCTCCCATGGGCCGGTGGGGCGCAGCTCATCCCTTCCTGAGCCCCTCAAAGCAAGGGTGGCCTTTGAGCCTGCCTGCCACCTGGCACCTTCTAAATCAGGGGTTCTCAACTTAATAGAATCTCCTGAGGAACTTTTAAAATACCAATGCTACACACTACCCCCACCATCACCACTGCCAGGAGTCCATTTTAATGAGTTTTGGGTGGAGCCCAAGTGCCATAAGTTAAACACTGTCCGGTATAAATCATCACGTTCCTTCTTTTCAATACAGGCCCTTTCCATTTCCATCGTTAAAGTCCAGAGTAGCAGGGCTTTAGGGATAGAATCTACCAAAACAAAATACACACACCTAGAACTAATAAACAAGGTTGCAGGACATACAAACACCTATACAAAAATTAATTGTATTTGTACACGATAGCAACAAAAAATTGGAAAACGAAATCACAAAACACCATATTAAATAGTATAAACATCGAATACTAGGAATAAATCTAATGAAAGATGTGCAAGACTTCCACAATGAAAATCCTGCTGAGTGAAATTAAAAAACAAAATAAATGGAGAGTTACGTACATTCATGGATCAGAAACTTAATGTAATTAAGATGTCTCCCAAATTGATCTTTAGATTCAACACAATCCTTATCAAAATTTCAGCAGACATTTTCGAAGAAATTGACAGGTTAATTCTAAGATTTATATGGAAATGGAAAGAATCTTGAACGGCCAAAATAATTTTAGAAAAGAAGAGCCAAGTTGGAGTACTTATGCTACCTGACTTGAAGACTTACTATAAAACCACAGTAATGAAAACAGTGTAGTGCCTATGTAAGGACAGACAATAGATCAATGGGACAGAATAAAGTCCAGAAATAAACTCCCTGACTTTTGACTAAATTAAAGCACCAATTCCATTCAGCAAGGAAAGTATTTTTTTTTAAACAAATGGTGCTGGAACAACTGTATACTGTACTGGGGAAAAAATGAACTTCAACCTCTACCTCAGTCCATACACAAAAATTAAGTCAAGGTGGATCATAGACCTAAACATAAAATTCAGAATTATAGAGACTCTAGAAGAAAACTTAGACGATATCTACATGAAGTAGGCAAAAGAATAAAAAATATCTAAGGAAGAACTCCTGAAATATAAAGACCTCTTACAAATCAACAACAGAAAAGACAAATTGTTTTTAAAATGAACCAAAAAATATATAAATGGTCACTAACTACATGAAAAGGTGCGCAACATAATTAGTCCCCAGGGAAATGCAAATTGAAATCATAATGAGGTACCACTTAACATCCATTAGAAAGGCTAAAACTAAAAGACTGACAACACCAAATATTGGTGAGAATGTCACAAATATTGGAGCGGCTGAAATTGCTGCTGATGGAACTTTAAAATGGTACAACTGATTTGGAGAACCGTTTGGTACTTATAAAGTTAGACATGTATTTACCTTATGACCTAGCAATTTTACTTCTGGATATTTTACCCAGTTTCACTCCTAGCTATTTACTCAAGAGCAATGAAAATATAAATATTTGCGCATGAATGTTCATAGCAGTTCATAATAGCCAAAATGCTTGAAACAACCCAAATGTCCACCAATACCACTCAGCAATGAAGAGGGACTGATACAGGCAAAAAACATGGAAGAACCTCAGAAACATTAAGTTGAGCAAAATAAGCCAGACGCACAAACAAGAAAATTCATATTGTGATTCCATTTATATGAACTCTAAGAAAAGATCAAACTAACTGGTGGTGATAGAAGTCAGAAAATGGTCAGAGAGACAGAAATTGATGGCAAAGGGACACCAGGTAATGGAAATGTTCAATATCTTGATTATCAAAGCTCAATGAGGGGGCCCAGTGGCTCAGGCAGTTAGAGCTCCATGCTCCTAACTCCGAAGGCTGCTGGTTCGATTCCCACATGGGCCAGTGGGCTCTCAACCACAAGGTTGCCAGTTCAACTCCTCGAGTCCCACAAGGGATGGTGGGCTCTGCCCCCTGCAACTAAAATTGAACATGGCACCTTGATCTGAGCTGCCGCTGAGCTCCCAGATGGCTCAGTTGGTTGGAGTGCATCCTCTCAACCACAAGGTTGCCGGTTCGACTCCCGCAAGGGATGGTGGGCTGTACCCCCTGCAACTAGCAACAGCAACTGGACCTGGAGCTGAGCTGTGCCCTCCACAACTAAGACTGAAAGAACAACAACTTGAAGCTGAACAGCACCCTCCACAAATGAGATTGAAAGGACAACAACTTGACTTGGAAAAAAAGGCCTGGAAATACACAGTGTTCCCCAATAAAGTCCAATAAAGTCCTGTTCCCCTTCCCCAATAAAAATCTTTAAAAAAAAAAAAAAAAAAGAAAGCTCAATGAGCACTTAAGAGTTGTGCATTTTATTGTATGTAGATGATACCTCAATTTTAAAAAAAAGTCAAATACCAATGCAGGGCTCCACTTGCCAGAGATTCGGTTTAGTGGGAAGGGATGGGACCCAAACAAGGTTGTTTTTACAAGAGCCCCTGGGCGTCCTACATCCACCACTGTCTGTCTAGTCCACATCCTACAGTGCTCCTCTCAGCTCCGTTTCTTTCTCCCTCATAGAAATCTAGCTGGCTGGGTCGTAGGTATCAGCTCCAGCTGCCCTCATCATAGGAGAAAATGTAGCTCATGTCCAACGTGTGTGTTTGATATTCTGAGAGATTTGTTACTGGTAATTACAAGAACGGCAGTTAGCTAGCATTTATTGAGCACTTACTATAGCCAGGCACTGTGGTACTAGAATGTACATAGTTTAATCTTCAGTGTACTTCAGCCACTGTTAGCTACTAATACCATTGTCATTTTACAGATGAAAAACCTAAGGCAGGTGATTTGTTCAAGGCCATACAGTCAGGAAATGGGTTAGAAAGCACCCTAACCATCATTCTGCCCTCCATTCTGTCCCTGCTAGCTCCAGCTATTTTAGGAAGTTGGCGAGGTACCCCAGAAAGAGCACCAGAGCCAGTCAGCTGGATGTAGGTCCTGAAGTTCCGGCTGCACTTTCTGGCTGTGTGATGTTGGTAAGTAATTCAACCTTTCTGAATCCCACCTATTTCCTCATCTGTAAAATGGGCCTGACACTAGATCTGCCCATACATGAAGTTCTTCGAGGGTTAAATGAGAAAATAATGACACAAAGTGAAGAGGCCATCAGACACCAGGAAGACACAGACAGAAGCCTGAAGCCCAGGAAACTAAGGTATTTTTCTCATGGTCACATTGCAAGAATCCAGGTGCACCAACTTGGCTCAAGTTATTTCCACAACATGAGCCATCACATCTCTGACTGGGCTTCCCTTTCCACCCTCCCTAACCTGTCTCAAGTCCCTCTGTGCCCCTCTTCTGCCTCCTACACCTCCCTCATTCTCGTCACCAACTCCAAACTGTATCACTTCTCTAGACTCCTCTCTTCCCCATCGAGCCCCACACTGTCCCTATGCCAGGCTCTCCCCTGAATGGCCCTTCTCATATTCGGCTCCCTCTTGCCTCTTCCACGGAGGCCTTTGGTGACTACCTCCTCCCTTCCCACCTGTGACAAGATCCCCAGAAGAGACCAGGCTCCACACAGAACGCCATCGCTCCCCAATGTCTACTTCTCTCCCCTTTTTTTGGCTTAAAGCAGGAAGTATTCCCATAACACCGCTTCAATAAAGAAACCTCTTCTTGCCTTTCAGTTGACCCCTAGAACAAAGAGAACTGCCCACTGAGTAAAACCCACTGATGACATTAGATCTTGTCCTGCAAGCAGGAGGATCCTGGCAAGAGGAGACAAGGGCTAAGAGGTATAGAATGCCAACAAGGAGTCTTCATCAAGACAGTCCAACCCTTCTAACCTTTACCCTTTGACCTCCTGCCCAGGTCACGGTCATTACCCTCACTCCCGTCTGCTCTCGCAGGCAGCCCTACATTGAAGGATGGGTGAACCCTTGCACAATTCAATCAGACAGGCATTACTATCTCCATTTTACAGCTGAGGAAACTGAGGCCCATCAACTAGGCAACTTCCACCCAGATCACTCATCTAGTACAGGCACCAAGATTAGAACCCAGGCTTTTTTGACTTCATGGCCCCAGCTTTTTCCACTACTTCTGCCTCCAGGTTCAGAAATACTTGAGATTGGGCAGCAAAATCCTTCCCCACAGCTGGCCATCTTCTCTCCAGCCCCTCTTCTCTGCTCAGGCCAGACTGGCAGGAGCAGGAACACGGGGAAATTTAAGGGCTGATACCATGTTCTCCTCCTGTTTGGGTCTGCTCCTCATCCTCCCTCCCTCTTTCCCCTGGGGGCCTCCTCTCACAGAAGAGCCCAGGCTCTCCTCTGACCCCTGCCCCACCCACACACACACCAGCAGGCCTCTCTCCTGCCATTGTGCATCTGAGGACCTAGCCCACTCCCTCTACCTCCAGGGCTCACCTAGAAGCCTTGACTCCCCTTTCTTTGGCCCCTTCCCCAGTTCCATTCTCCTCTACATCTGAGCATCTCCAACCCGTCTCCTAGACATGCTCCTTCCACAACGGCCCCTATGAGCTCAGCCTATACCACACTCCATTGCCAGGCAGGTGCCCTGCCAGCAGCCCCTCACCTGTGAGTCTCCCTGGGGACGGTCAGCCTCTCTAGAGTTGGTTCTGAGCTCTCAGATCACATGTGGAATTCAGCCCTGGCTGCGACATTTTAAGAGCAATAGAGGTTCACAAAGCAATGATTATTCAGAGGATGGACAGCCATAGTGGTGAAGAATGCTAGAAACCATTTCATCCAAGGAAAAGTCCCAGGAGCTAAGGTCTAAGCAGCTCCCCAGGCTCATGGCTTTGCCACTTTTTAGATGGTTAGCCTTGGAGGAGTTACCCTCCGTGCGTCTGTTTCACCATCTGTAAAACGGAAGGATTAAGAGTATCTGCTGTGTCAAGTTGTCATGAAGATGAAATGAGTTAATATATGAAAAGTACTGAGGAAAATACCTGGCAGAGTAGGTACTGTACAACTGCTGCTGTTGTTTTTATTACCATCACTGTTATCATTACTAGTGTTGGAGAAGAAAAAGCTAAGGAGAACTGCCTGCCACTAATCTACTGTGTGACTGTGGTCTTAACAAAAGTGGAGCCTAAGACCAAATTCCAACTCTGACGCCTCCACTTAATGGCTGGGTGACTTTTGCAAAGCCTTTAGGATTTCGGAGTCTCCCCCATTTTCTTATCTGACTCTGGGGTGCTATTCCCCTCCTTACCCACAAGCTTGTTGGGAATATCAGCATGCAATAGTGGACTATGCAAGCTGCAACACAGTTACTGCTGAACTGAACTGAACCGATGGCTGTTGGGTAAAGAATGAGGCGACATCTTCGGGATGGCGTCAAAGAGACTGAACCAGGACCAGAGGATAGATGTCATGGTGAGGTCCACTGCAGCTTTACCTAAGCAAGAACTTTCTAACACCAGTTGCCTCAGAGGTGGAGAGGTATGGAGAAGGAGTCTACACTGTGGGGGGTCAGCTCTAAGGGTCTGGGTTTTCTGTCCCCGCCAGGCCTGCCACCACAGAGCCTGGTTTTCAGATCCTGCAGAAAGTGCAGGGCCTCCCCACCAGGGTTAGGGACAGGAAGACCTAGCTCAGAGCACTTCACTTCTCCCCTGCAGCTTCTCTCTCTGGAGAATTGCCTCTCTCCTCACCCCATCCCTGTTGCCACGCCTCCTGCTCTGCCATCTCTGGGAAGAAAGATTCCATGCCCTCCTTTGTTGTTAAGAACCCCAAGTTTTTCCATAGGTCAAACTAAATCTTTCCCAGAACTGGGTGAAAAATATGTCCTTGGGCTCTGTTTTCCATGGATGTGAATATGACTGGCCCTCTCCCTTGGACAAAGCCCTCTGTTGGCCAGAAAGAAAGGGACCACAGTGGCTGACCCTTCACATTAGCTTCTTAGAACTTCCTTGCTTAGTGTGGAAGGTTTTTAGCCCTTGTCCCTTTTCCTGGAAGTGTCAAAGTAGCCCGGAATCCTGTACCTCCTTCTTCTTCCTCCGCCTCTGCTGGCCCTGCCCAGCTGCCGGTAGGTGGGCATCCCAGGTCTGTCTTTGCCTCATCCCAGCTATCTCATCCACTGATTTCCACCTCCTCCCTGCTTTCCCTGTAGAAGTCACTCACTTCACCTCTGCCTCCTGCACTCACTGCCAGCATGATTCACACATGGGTCACCACTCACCAAGCCAAGTTAACCTGTCCACCCACCCCTGCCTCTCTCCTTGAACAGAAGACCCCGCCCTCCTGCACTCCTGACAAGTACTCCCTCCTCTTACTGCTGCTCTTCCCCAGGGACTCCCACCAGCCCCCGCCTCAACCCTGGATGCCTTTGCCTGGCCCCTCAAAGTGCAGTGAGAGAAAGAACTTTCAAATCAAACACACTTGGTTTGTGACTCAACAGCTAACCTGGGAGGCACTGACTTCTGGGTGGTGGTGGTTGGCGGTGGGGGGAATGTGTGATTTTTGAATCCCAGGTTTACCACTTGCTACCTGTGGTAACTTGGGCAAGTTACTTAACCTCACTGGGCCTCAGTTTCCTCATCTATAGAATGGGAGTAATGCTGGTACCTACTCAGAGGCCTGTTATGAGGATTAAATAATTTAATTAATGTAAAAATTAATTTTTGTCTAGTACATATTAAGTACTATATAAGTGTTAGCTATTGTTGTTTTATTATTTGCTATGTGACCTTGCTCAATTATTTCACCTCTATTTCCCCATCTGCAAAATGGATATACGTTATAATAATGCCCACTTCCATGGACTTGTCAGGATTAAATGAGATAGTCAGGCACGTGGTAAGTGTTCAATAACTGTTCCCTACACTGAGGAGCCATCCCTGACTCCCCCTCTTCCTGTGTGCTCTCCCCACTCAGTCCTGCAGCAGCCTGTCACACACGAGGGATTCCTTCTGTTCTTTCTGCATGGATGCCTGTCTCCCAGCCTGCAGGCTCCTGGGGGCAGAGACTCTGGCTTCCATTCTCTGGGGCTTTGTCCTGAACTGGCCAGGGCCCTACACCCAGCAGAACCTTAGAAAATATGCAGGATCTCAATAGATTCACCTCTGTCCCCCCTATTTCTCACCCACATCTTTCTTCCTTTTTTTTAATGCAAATGATAATTTTATTGGCACTTTCCCTCTTTGTTTTTTTTTAGCTTTTTATTAAACTATAGCTAACATACAATACGATATTAGTTTCAAGTGTACAAAATAGTTATTCAACGTTTGTATACCTAAAGAAGTGACCACCATGATAAGGCCAGCAACCATCTGATACTCAACCACGCTATCACAGTATTACTGACTATATTCCCTATGTTGTACATTACATTCCCATGACTTATTTGTTTTTTACATGGAAATTTGAACCTCTTATTCCCCTTCACCTATCCCTCCTTTTAAATTTTTCAATTACAGTTGACATTCAATATTATTTTATATTAATTTCAGGTGTACAATATAGTGGTTAGACCTTTACATAATTTAAGAAGTGATCCCCCTGACTAGTCTAGTACCCACCTGGCACTATACATACTTATTATCATATTATTGACTATATTCCCTGTGTTTTACTTTACATCCCCATGACTATTCTATAACTACCAATTTGTACTTCTTAATTCCTTCACCTTTTTCACTGTCCCCCCAACCCCCCTCCCATCTATCAGCCCAATAAATCTAGTACCCATCTGACACCATACATAGTTATTACAATATTATTGACTCTATTCCTTATGCTGTACCCTACATCCCCATGACTGCTATGTAACAACAAATTTGTACTTCTTAATCCCTGCCCCTTTTACACCCACATTCCCAACCCCCTCCCTCCTGGCACCATCAAAATGTTCTCTGTATCTATGAGTTTGTTTCTGTTTTGTTTATTTATTTGTTCTTTAGAGTCCACATATAAGTGAAACCACATTGCATCTGTCTTTCTCTGTCTGACGTACTCCATGCAGCAGTGCACTCCAGGTCCATCCATGCTGCCGCAGACAAGAACCCATTCCTGTCCTTGGCCAAGCAATCTCGCCCATATCTTTCAACCACAATGTTTGCTGAGCACTTACTTCTCTACCTGTTGTACCTCCTGCCTGCCAGTGCTCCACTCCCTGCTGGCTCAGGCCTGTCCCGTGCCCCTCCCCTCCACCAAGGCAAGAGGGGATGAGGGGTGTAGAAAATGGGGGAAAGATTAGGGCATGGGATCTGCGGGGGGGGGGGGGGGGGGGGGTGAGAAAGAAGAGGAGGAAAGGCAGCGGCCACCAGGGAAGGCTGAGGGGAGGAATGAAAGAACCAGGAAATGAGATGTAAATATCTCGTAGGAAACTTCATTTATTCCATGTACCACACCTTGGGTATTAAGAAGAGGCAGGGGTTTGTGATCAGGCGAACACAGGTCAGTCCCAGGTCAGTCACCATCTCTGCGACCTTGTAACTTGTCTATTTTTTGCTTCCATTTCCTCAAGTACAAAATGGGATATTCCAGTACCTGCCTTGGAGGATTGTTGGGAAAAATAAAGGAGAGGCCTGTAGAGTACTTAGTGTCTGGCGCATCTTTTTAGTAAATGGCCCCTTATCCTGGACACTATATGGAAGCTAATCAATGAAATGGCCTGGCAGTTTTTCTCTCTGCAGGACAGGATGTCCCAACCCTTAGTCCACAACACACCTTTGCACATAACAGAACATATGGGGGACCTCCACCCCCAATATGTAACCAATCTCAATCCTCCATAACCACATGCATAACCAATATGTTTGCTCACCCACACACACACTCGTGCAATCACACACACACGCACTCATAAACCTTACACTCCGTGAAGGCAGAGACTACACCTCACACAATTTTTATTATACTTCTCACAGTGTGATGCAGTCATTTGTTTGCATGTCTGGCTCTTCCATCTTATTTTTTCTTTCTGTCCCCAATACCTGGCAAAGTACCTGGCCTTCAGTGAAGACCGTATGATTATTAATGAACCCCTTTGCCAGGTGCCTAGCACTGCGTCTGGCTTGTGGCAGGTGTTCCCAAGGTGTTGCGTGACTGAGTGAATACAAATATAAGGTATATACAAACATCCAGCCCCACCTTCCTTTCTTCTCCATGGTTTACCACCCCCTCTGGCTTCCGGACTGAAAATTGGCAAGGAGCACTGAGGAAACCCAAAACTTGAGGACACACCCAGGCACTAGGTCAGGCTCCTGGGCAGGTGAACGGCGCAGCCCAGCAGGGGTCCCCTCCCCATTTCCACCTGGATGAGGGGAACAGGGGAACAGCTATCCTGTCCCAGTCTCCTTCTGGCTCTATAACTCTCCCCCCAGCCTCAAGGCTGATGATTGCTTTGCACCACCCCCCACTTTGCTTTCTCCAAAACAGACTCCCCTTCTAAACCAAGACTGACACAGCAGGGTGCAGCCCCTGCCAGTTCCCACCACCCACCTCCACAGCACCTCGACGACGGGTCCTTCTCTCCAAGGAAGGGCGAGGGATGATCTTTACCCGGCCCTTTTGGAAGTTACCATCATCGTGACCTCATCAGCATCCCCTCCCACTTGGCAGGAGAAAGGGAGGATGAGGGCACTACTGGTCCAACAACCACACTCTGGATAAGCCCTGGGCACTCGGAAGGCTCCACTGGGCTGAGCTGCCAGCCCATCAAGTCGGAGGCTCCCTATCTTGCCCGAGGAGGTCTGCCTGGGGACAGGAGTATGGCCTCCTACCCCTGGGTCTGAGGGTCTGCTTGCCTAGTGGGCACCTCTGTACCCTCTGCACTACCCTTCCAGGTGCACGAGAAGTGACGTAGGGCCCGACTGACCTGTAGGGATTGAGGGTGCAGATGGTAATGGCGGGGAAAACAAGCTTGTCGGAGTTTAGGTTGATGTTAAGGCTGACGGGGTAGCTGAAGTACTCTTCAAACAGCAGGCCAAACTGCCAGTACATCATGCCGAAGGTGCAGAGCCAGAGCACGGCCCAGAAGGCCGTCTTCATGCGGTTGTGCTGGGAGCACACCAGGCGGATGGCGCCGTGGATGGTGGTATTGTTGCAGAAGAACTGGAAGAGGTCTCGGTAGGAGCGGTGGAACTCAATCAGGGCCTCCTCTTCCTCCGTGGGCTGATGCGGGGCCGCGGGCTTGGGGTCCCGCCCCTGCTCTTCACACTTGTCTCCCTTCATGAGCCCTTGGGTGGGTTGTGGAGGGTGAGGGTCACGGGCAGGGCATGGTCCTGGGCTCCAGGTGCCCTCCCCAGAGAGAGGCTGCACCTGGCCATGCCCACATCCCACCCTGAGCCCATTTTCTCCCACTCCTCCCTCCCTCCACCTGCCCAGAAGCCAGCTGACCTGCTGGAGTCAGGGCCAGAAGAGCTGGATCTGGGCTCCCCTGGAGTGGCCTCTCCTCGGCTTCCCTGATAAGGTCACCTTTTGGTTTCAGTCCCAGCACCTCCCTTTTTGTTTCCACAGCCATCAGTCTCTGCTCTGCTTAGTCAGTCTCTTGAGATCTCTGAGTCTTAGCTTCTCTCTGCCTTAGCTTCTCTCTCTCTCTCTCTCTCTCTTTCTCAATTCCTCTCTCTCTCTCTCTCTCTCTGCCTTTCGCTTCTCTTGGATCTCTTTCTTGGACCTCTTCTTCCTCACCTGACTCCTCTGTGTGTCAGGCTCTCTGATCCTGCCTCTCTTCCTCTTCCTCCCTGCCTTTCCCCTCTCAGTTTGGGCTCTCTCCTCCGATCAGGCCCTGGTCCTGGGCTGTGTCCGGACTCCCTCTCGGTCCCAGTCACGGCAGGGCTCCAGGAGGACTGGCTGCCGCCTGCTCCCCTCTCCCAGGTTGTGGCTGGACTGGGACTGGTTCCTTTCCAGTTGAATCTGGCAGCCGAGCCTCTCCTCCCCCTCACCTGACAGGTGCAGAGGCTGGCCAGGGAGCCCGCCTGCCGGCCAGGGATGGAAGCAACAGAAGCCTCATTAGCATCTCAATTAAAGGTGAGCAGGGCAGGGGGAGGGACAGAGGAGGAGCCTGAGCTGAGAGTTCTCCAAAGGGAGGAGGATTCCTGCGGGCAGGTGACCATGGAGTGCTGGCACCGGAGAAGGAGAAGAGAGGGCCTGAAGAAGAGTCAGGGCCCGGGAGTAATGGGAAGCTGCCAGGCAAGGAGGCTGGGAGACAGAATGGCAGTGAGAGATCTTGACCAGGGAGAAGGATCCTGAACACAAAGCCAAGAGGGCCAAACAAGAAAAAAGGACAAGCCAGGACAAGTGAGACCGAGGTGGGGAGAGCAGAAGGACAGGGAAGGCAGAAGAAGGGAGCTGGGTGGAGGAGGACGGGATGAAGGGCTGGGAGGGAGGCATGGAAGAGAGGCAGAAAGAGGAAGGTGAAGAGGAGCGAGCCAGCCCCAGAGGGACTCTCCCCTCCCCAGCAGGACAGCAAGGGGAGGGAGCCCCGTGGGCCTCCAGGAGCTAGGTCCCCTCCCTGGGGAGTCCTCCCTAGGCCCCCACAGGTCAGCCTCACCCCCCAGGTCGTGGAGAGGATTTTAGCGGGTGCGTCTCCTGGCTCTCAACATGAAGCACCCCTCTTCCTCTCCCTCCTAATGCATCCTCTTCCCCCCAGACGCCTCACCACCACCCTCTACCTACCTTGTCCAGACCTGGGAGGGGCCCAGGTGAAGCAGGGGGCTGGGCGGGGCACTGGGACATTCTGTTCTTTTTTACACCATTGGCTGCCAGGCCAGGAATGTGTAATGTCCCCTATTGTGGTCACGGGGTTGCAGGAATGTGGGCACCAAGAGGCAGTCAGGGGACAGGCAGGGCACTTGGGCACAGACCTGGAGCCCAGGGGCAGCAGGCCCTGAGGGGGCAGGGAGGGATGTGAACAGCGGTGGGTGTCCTGGTGACGAGGATAGGCTTATTCCAAGGCTACGCTAGCCCCGGATGGACGGAAAAGCTCATGGTTAGGGGCTTTTCCCCCCACATCTCTTCCCCAAACTTAATCCAGCAAAAGGATAAAGAGTGAAGTGCCAAGCGGTGAGCAATCAGAGAGGGAAGGGTCAGAGAATCAGGCCGCAAAAGAGGGTTCAAACAGGTACAGGACACCCATCCACACAGCCCAGGCCCCTGTAACAGCGAAAGGTGTGGACACTGGGCAGGACATGCACTGGCTGCTCCCTCCTCCTTGCCTCCTCCGAGGAACAGGCATGATGCCCCTACAATGTGCAGACACAGCCCAGTGTAGGCTGGTGGAAGACGGGCCTGCAATACAGTGAGATAAGGATCCTAGTTGCAGAGATAAGAACTCAGTGCTGAGTGAGCCTGGGGAGGGAGGGAGAGAGGGAGAGGCACTAACCCAGAGACTCCAGAAGACTTCCTGGAGAAGGTGGTATCTTAGCTGGGTCTTCAGGAACAACAAGGACTCTAGCAGGCAAAGAAGAGGGAAGCGGGGTACTCCAGGCTCAAGGTACAACCCGCTTGCTTCCTTTCTGGGTAGTCTCTTGTCGCCTGTTAAAGTGAGAGGTGCGGTCAACCAGGGTTCCAAACCTGGCCCCAGTGCTTCCTTTGACACCTGCTGGGGACACCCCCTTAGAAGGGAAAGGCTGGCTTTTTCTTCATTTTCCAGACGAAGAAACTGACCCTCCACAAAGATAAGCCAGTTTTTTAAGGACACAAAACAAAATAGCAGCCAAGTGAAAACAAAGTAAGAATTCTTCTTCTCCTCTGGGGTTGTCTTCTTAGGGCTTTTGCCATTTACTTCCCGACACAGACCAGCCACAGACTCAGGGAATCCGAGCTCCCCGTACCTGGTTTCGAAAGCCAGGAAGGTACATATACTCATACAGCGTCCACAGATTCATCAGCAGTCTGGGTCCTCGATTATCTCCCTGGCTCTGTGAAAAGCTCTCTACATTGTCCCCACGGGACCCAGACACCCCTAGAAGCTCCATTCTCCCTTGAGCCAGGCCCTTAAACTAGAGATGGTCCTAACTACAAAGGGGATATGCAAGGCTGTGACTGTGTGATCTCAAAGGTTCTCAGAGGCCCCTCCCTGCCTTTTTCGACTTGCTACCTGGTGCCTGAAACCCAGCTTCTGGCTGAAGGCAGCACAGGCGGAGCGTTTTCATCTCAAGGGCTCTGGGAGAAGAATTGCATGGCCTGGACTGGGCTGAGCCAGAAGTGTGGTGACCCTGTCACCGCCTGCCAGGATACACGGTGGCAACATGTGCTTAGAGACCGAGCCGTCTAGATCTGGAATGGGCCAGAGGAAGCTTGCTGTTGTGAGAAAAACAGAAATCTGAAACCTGCACTTTTGTCATAGCTCCTATTTAAATGTTATCTTTTAAAGTGCAGAAATAACACCCAAATACATTTTTGTTGCAGTACAATCTTCCAATAGTACAGAAGTATACAAAACAATAAAAGCCTTTCTTTGTCCCATTCCTTTCCCACACCTAGGCCCAAGGACAGCCACTGCAATTTGTGTATTCATCTATATCTTTTTGTGTGCTTGTATAGACTTACATGTATTTTTGAAAAAACAAAATAGTTTTTTTTTTCATAAATGGGATGTTATAGGTATTATTCTGAGGTCCATTTTTGCCTTTAAACTATGTACATGACTTTGAAAATGGCCCTTTACCTCTCTGGGTCCTAGTAATCTCATCTGAAAAACAAAATGGCAGGAGGGAGTGGATAAGGCAGCCCAGATGGTCACACCTAATCCCTTGCTTAACACATGAGGGAACTGAGGCCCTGAGAAGCAAAGTGACTTGCTTAACAGTCATCCAGGAGTTAGGGGTGGGGTCAGCTTGAGAGCTTAGCCTCCTTTTTCCAAGCTCAGTGCCGCTCCCCTAACTTCTAGAGAAGTGGAGCCTTGTCCTGTGGAGGATCTGGGGCCTTGCAGACCTTGTCTTGGAAGCTCCCCCATCCTCTCTCAGAGCCCCAGCCATTCCTTCTCTGCAGGGCTGCTTTCCCCCTCCCAACACCAACCATCCTCTAACCCTGTGGAGTGGCATAACAAGTGCAAAGCCTATAGGGGACATGGATTGCTTCCATATCCCCTCATCTCCAGTGAGCAAGAGAAGTGAAACTAGAGGGTCTTCAGTGGGATGAGGGTTATGAGTTTGAAGGGACTTCCTGCCTCTTGCTCACTGGAGATGAGGGGATATGGAAGCAATCACTTTCTCCACCACGGTTCCAGAGTGAGAACTGTTTAGAATACTATTACAGCACTTACATCTGTATACTATTATTATCCTGATGTGTGCGTGTGTGTATTTATGTGTTTACGTATGCATGGGTCATATTATGAGTTCTCTGAGAACAGGCACCAGGCTTCATTCTTGGCAGCCCCATTGTAGAGCTGTCACCATTTGCTGACCCACTTTGCAAAAGACAGCAGAATTAGCATCTGGGGTAAGACCCAAGGTTCATCTTGGATGGAGAGTGATCTGCTATGAGAAAGCATCCCCAACACATCAAACATCTTAATTTCCTGTGGTGACACATTAATTTGTGGTCTATTAATTTCTCTAAATTTTATTCATTTTTTTCATTTCAGCCTCCATCCTTTCTACAGTAAAAATGAGTCACTCAATTAAATGCAACTCTTTATTTTTACTACTTAGAGATAATTAGCCTCTCCACACTAAGCTGCCCACTGTGGAAAACAGTGGTCCTTTTATCAGAATTTACATAGTATGAATTTCTCTTTAATCTAAAATGATGTCCCAGGGCAGCCAGATGGCTCAGTGGGTTAGAGCGGGAGCTCCAAACAATAGGGTTGCCAGTTCGATTCCCACATGGGCCAGTGAGCTGCGCCCTCCACAACTAGATTGAAGACAACGACTTGACTTGGAGCTGATGGGGCCTGGAAAAACACACTGTTCCCCAATAGTCCTCAATTTAAAAAAAGAAAAAACAAAAAATATATATAAAAATAAAAAATAAAATAAAATAAAATGATGTCCCAGAAAATCCCTCCCAGCCACTCCTAGTCTAGCCACCTGGCAGGAGGCTTAGAAGCTCACCATTAGTTTATTCCTTTGGGTGAAGGCAGGAATTCTCAACCTTGGCACTATTGACATTTGGACAATTCTTTATTGTGGGAGGTGCTGTCCTGTGAGCTATAGGATGTTTAGCAGCATCCCTGGCCTCTACCTACTAGATGCTAATAGTACCCCCTTAATCGTGACAATCAAGAACCCCTCCAGATATTGCCAAATGTCTTTTGGGGAGCAAAATCACCCCATTTGAGACAACGGGGCTAAGGGATTATCCCCAGTGATAATGGCAACACTATGCAGAAGGATGACCCTCATCAGTTACACATTTCTCAGTCTTTACCAGACCCTTACAAGGGGTACCCAGTTGGCTAAGAGTAGTGTGGGGAAGAGGAGAAGGAAAAAAGTATTCAGAAGAATTCATTCCCACCAACTCCCTTTTTGGATTCTTCTTGGGCCTGTAGAAGAAGGTTCAGTGAGCAATCCCCTCTAAAGAAGACTTGGGGGTTGATGGATGCTTAGTCTGTGTCTGGTGTTGCCCAATGGAAATGAGTAACACTTCAAGGAAGATGGCCAAGAACACGAAAGGAAAGAAACAGAGACAGTGCCCTGGTCACAAAGAATTCATGGATTCCTCACCTCTGTGAGTCTCCCTTCATCCTCCTGGAGGTTGGCTAGGCATAATAACCATTTATTGATAGGATTTGTCCATCATGGTCCAGCCAGGAAACAGGAAACACTCAGTCTTTCAAACAGAAGAAACTTAACACAGAGAATTGGTACATGGGTGATGGAAGAGCTGAAAAGTCAACAGGAGACAGTGAGGCAATCCAGAAAATAGACCAGGAAGCAGTTACCAACTCTAGGGCTGGAAAGGCAGCAGGCTAATGTAGCACTATAGACCCAAAAGCCTCCAGAGCTATGCTGCAAGAGCTAAGTAGTGGGGGCTGCCTAGCAGGAAATGGAATTGTGGAAGGAGGGAAAGAACAAACACAACTATCTAAAAACAAAAGGGGTATGGGGTTGAAAAAATAGAAATAGCCTAGCTTCCTCCCTCTTCCCACCTACCAGTCCTCCACCCACCTGTCTTCCTATTGGCTGAAACTACACAGCAGCAAGAGGGAAGAAGAGTCTGGGAAATGTAGTTCCAAGTAGCGATGCAGATCAGAGCAGAAGGGTGAAGAACAGATCTGCAGGGAAACCAGGTGTTGACTAGAACAAAAAAAAAAACAGAGAGAGGTGAAGTGATGGGGCCAAGATAAAGTCTAGATCTTAGGGCTCTTTCCGTAGGACCCAGAGAGTCCTTGAAGGTTGAAGTGACAGCATGAGATTGGCAGCAGAAAGAAATAGTTCAGGCAGCTGGGGTTGAAAAGGATCTGAGAGTGCTTACTGTGAAGCAGGGAGCTTTGACTGGAAAGGGTATGCAGGAACATATTGGGGTTCAGGAATTGTTCCACGGAAATACACAGGCTATAGAAAAGTGAAAATCATTGATCTGTGTAGTGTACTTTATACACACTATTGTTTATGTGTTACACCTCAATTAAAAGAAGAGTTGTTGTCTTTTAGAGTAAAATCCTGAAATATTTTCAAAAGAAATGATGCTATGTCTGGGATGTACTTCAAAATAACTAAGAGAGATTAGAAGACTGGGAGAGGATTGCATAAAAGAAATAAGACACCCTGAGTTGAAGCTGGGAGTTCACTAATGCTATTTTCTCTCTTTTTATGTATGTATATGTTATGTGTGTAATTTCCACAATAAAACGTAAAATGAAAAAAGAGAAAAAAGGACCTAAGGCCACTACACACATACCTTTACGAGCTTAAGAGCTCAGTGCTAAGTCCAGTCCCAGCCCACAATTCCCTTGACCTGGAAAGAGCCGCAGCCCTGAGCACTGCATGTCGTCCTGATATTTCTTCCCTTTCCAGGAAGCCTTGGACCGTTAAGTGAGTGCAGCGGAGTGCAGGTCCTAGGGCCGCACCAGGAGAAGAGAGGGAAAAGTCTACAGCTCAGGCCGACCCCTTCATCGGGACCTCCCAGCTCCTCCACCTAGAGCCTGTCCAGCCAGTCAGACAAACCAGGTTAAGGATGAGCGCTGAACTGGACTCTCCAGGGAGAGGGGCAGGGACAGTGCCCAGGTGACCTATCTCAAGAGAGTAAGTCAGCCCCTGACGTCAAGGGCGGCATCCCTGAGCCACAAGGAGGCAGCATGGTTGCTGGAATGAGCTGGGACCCAGAAATAAGTAGCCCTGGACTCTAAGCTAGTTTTGTCATGGACTGGCTATGTGACATGGGCAAGGCATCGTTCCTTGATTCCATAAATACGTATTGGACACATGGTATGTGCCAGACTCTGTGCTAAACACTGGGAAGCCAGACTTAAAGACTCAGCCCAGGCCATTGCAGAGCTCATGGCCTGATGGGCCGGCAGACAGTAAACAGCAGGTCACAGAGAGCAGCCTGCATGGGGCTGTACAGCCTGGAGTGGACGTGCTTCCCAGAGCCCCAGTGATCAAGAGCAGGTGAGACTTAGTCGGAAGACAGAGAGCCTGGCATAAGGGGGTCGGAGGGTGGGCAACTGCAAGTCACTCCAGGGGCACTGTTAATAGGTTGCAGGGAAAGGATGGGAAGAAAGGAAGCAGGCATGGGACTAAGCCCCTCTGGAATGCTGGTCTCCTGGGCCTGAGCCTCAGTCTTTTCATCCTTAAGGTGAGGGAGCTGGACTGGTGGACGCTCAGCTCTCCCCAGTTCAAAGGGATTCAAAGGCTCCTGGGTGAGGAAGCGGGGACAGAAGGCTGCGCTGCCCCTACTCATTGGGAATTTGGTCTCCACATCCTCCCCCTTCTCTAAGGACAGAGGAGCAGGGACTGCACCCTCTCAGGTGACCTGTGTCCATCAATGTGTGGACTGGGTGGATCAGGGGAGGGCAGGGCTGATTGTTATTTCTTTGCAGCTTATCTTAAAACGTCACTCAACAGGGCAGGGATCCAAACAGTCTACCACCCAGGACTTCTGGTTCCCAGATGTTGCATCTGGCTGGCTGTCCCTGGGTCTCTGCACTCGCCATGTTTGGCAGTCCCAGGCTCTCCACTTTTCAGATCTGACACTGGCTGAACACGGCTCTCTTGAACTCCGTCTGTTTCCGTCTGAGCTCAACCCTGGTTGGGCTCTCGAGGCCCATCTGAGGATTGTCCACTGGCTCTGCTGCCCCTTTCCCACCATCTGGGCCTGTCCCTGCAGGCCTCCTTTCACAGGCAGGCTTCCGGAGAAGGGAGGAGTCCCGGTTCCGGCCCTGTTGCCTTCACGTGCTTTCCCGTCCACCCCCCTCCCGCCCAGCATAAGGGCAGCCAAGCCTGTTCCTCTTCCCGATTGCGACAGCCAGCCAGCCGACCTCAGCTCCCAGCGCTCCCTGTCCCCGCCCCGTGGCCGGCTAGCTCCACTCCCACTTCCTGAGCCTGGAGCCCTGGAGGCGAGGCCAGGCCAGGCCTGGCGGCTCCGGCCCCGAGGGGCACATCGGCCCGAGTCCTGTCCCAGCCCCTGGGCTCAGGAGGCTGCTGCACCACTGCTCCAGACATCCAGGCCTCCCACCTTACTCCCAGGCCTCCACCCATCTGGTCGGCTGGCCGACTGGCCGCCATGCGCCTGCCGTGGGCCGCCTCCCTCTGCAGCCTGGCCTGGGGGCCACTCATACTAGGCCTCTGCGATCTCCTGGCAGCATTCCAGCCCCAACTGGTGAGGGAGGGTTTGTGCAGGTGGGTGGGGGCGGGCAGGTAGGGAAAAGGGCTCTGGGCAGCTCCCTCTGTGGTCCCTCTGCTCTCCCCAGCTAACCCCTGAAAAATTCTCCTCCCTCCCCCATCTTCCCTTGAAGGTGCCCCCGTACCACACGGATAAGGAAACCTGCCGGGACCAGGAAGAGGAGTACTACGAGTCCAAGCTCAAGGCCTGCTGCTCCCGCTGTCCCCCAGGTGAGAGGCAATGGCCAGAGGAAGCCTGGGACAGGGAGGCGGGTTACAGGGAACTCCAGTCTACCTCCCTGCCTCAGACGAAAGGCAGACACCTTCTCCCAGGAAAACCAGCTAGCAGAGACAGAGAATGAGAAACACTGGCCATCCCTCATTTGCAGGCACCAAGAGGGTCAGGCCCAGGGTCACACAGCAAGTGGCAGAGGTGAGGGTGGTGCCCCCGTCCCCTGACACTCCTACTGCCCCACTTACATTCTAGGCACATATGTCTTAACTGAATGCAGCCTCAGCCATGACACAGTTTGTGCCACGTGCTCTGAAAATTCCTACAACGAGCACTGGAACCATCTCTTATCCTGCCAGATCTGCCGACCCTGTGACCACAGTGAGTAGGGTGTGCCTGGGGAGAGCTGGGGTCCCCTGGAGCACAGCTCCTCCACTGAGCTCTCCTGTCTCCCCACAAGTACTGGGCTTCGAGGAGACTGCACCTTGCACTAGCAAACAGAAAACCCAGTGCCACTGCCAGCCAGGAATGTTCTGCACCCTTTGGGACCATGAGTGTCTACACTGCGAGTCACTCTCGGACTGCCCACCAGGCACTGAAGCTGAGCTCAAAGGTCAGAGGTCACTAAGGGCAGAAGGTAGGGAGGAGGCTGGGTGCCAGTGATCTTAAATGGGGGCAGGGAGCACGGTTCTGTGTGCATGGTGAGCCTCCAGGTAGTTCTCTTTGGCATGAAAAGCCTCTTCTCTTTCCCTGTGAAAGGCTCACAGATGGAATCTGCAGAGATATGGAACTGGGACAGGAAGAGGGGCAGTGGCGGGGAGGGGCAGTCCCCACAGCACTGGGCGGGGGGAGATCAGGAAAGGTGCGAGCTACAGAATGGGGTGGGTGGGCAGGGAAGGGCCATCCAGGGGGTATAAAGAAAGCTCAGAACTGGGCAAGAGGCTTCCTTTGCCCACTCACCCTGGCTGGCCTTGCTTCTCTCTTGTCAGGTGAAGTTGGGCAGGCTAATAGCAACTGTGTGCCCTGTAAGGCAGGACACTTCCAGAACACCTCCTCCCCAACTGCCCGATGCCAGCCCCATACCAGGTAAGTGTATCCATGCTCCTCCCACCCTCCCAGAAGCCCCAGCTGGTAACAACCCCATACTCAACTCTAAAACCCTCCTTGCCACTTTCCGCCTCCAGCTGTGTGCCCTCTTGAATTGGGCCTCCCTTTCCTCCACAGGTGTGAGGACCAGGGCCTGGTGGAGGCAAAGCCAGGCACCAGCCAGTCTGACACCAGCTGCAAAAGTCCACCAGAGCCCCCCGAGATGACAGGTGAGGGGCCAAGGCTGAGGGGCAGGGAATTGCCAGGGGAGGTCTGAGAAAATGGGGAAAAGAGAAACCTTCCCTCTCAGAATGGGGGAAAGATGAAAAGTTCCTTAAAGAGAAATTGGAGTGTCCCCAAGCCAATTTACATACACACACATACTTTTTTAAGTTATATATGACACATATATATATCGTATTATGTCAAGGACACTCCCACACTGAGACGTAACTGTAACTGACATCACGGGCATCGTTTCAGACATGCCACCATCATACAATCCATTTACTAGACCGAATACCGCTATTCGATTATACGCTTTCGTTGTGAGAGAGATAACTCCACATTTGACTCCTTTTTGGTTTTTTTCTGTGGAGTTACTGGTTTCCTAGCCTAATAGACAATTATGGGATGTTTCTGATGATTGCAATCATTATTAATTGGGGAGAGTTTACTTTATTAACTTTTTAAAATTAGCACTTGTTTATCATCTTAACTTCCATTTATCGAGAGCCGGCGTGTCAGGCACTCTCCAGTCACTTGACAGTCACTAATTCATTTAATGCTCTTACTGAGCCTATGAAGTAGTTCTGTTATTATCCTTGCTGATGGGATGAGGAAACTGAGGCTCAGGGAGGTTGCGTGAAGCTCCCCCACGTGGTAATCGGTGTTATGAAGACCTGTACTCAGGTCTTTTTACTCCAAAGCCTATGCCATAATGCACGCACGCTGTAGAGAATTAGAAAATTCAGATACATAAAATTAAAGATCACCCACAGAATCATCACCTAGCATATCCACTCTTAACATTTTTGAATCTATCTCCCATTCTTCTATGTATCTCTAGACCTATAATTTTTTTCTAAAAAATGTGGAATCATTTGACTATTTTGTAACCTGATTTTTTTCATTCAACTACATCATAGATATTTTTCCATGTCCTCTTACTAATTTTTAACTAATGTATCAAATATGATGGAAATTTTAGTGCTGGCATTTTAGAGTCTAACGCCCTCATTTTACTTATGGAAAAAACTGATGCTCAAAGAGGTGAAATGACTTAAAAAGTCACACAGCTGAGCAGAAACCCAGGTGTTCAAGACTCCAGGTCCAATTTGTCCCCATGCCTCCCATTCTGGGTGATGGGCACTACAGACTCCATGCCACGGATGGCAGCACTGAGGCCCACGAAAGACAGAAATTATCCACTGCCACACATGTGGTCCTGAGAAATCCAGCCTCCTATTCCTGTTCCCTCCTGAAATCTGAAAGAGGGTGGAGACTTTGCAACCCCTACTCCCCCAGGCAGCCACAGGCAGAGTTCAGAAGCAAGGCTCCCTCGCCCCCCTCTGAGAACACCCCCTTAGGGACAGAGGAGCACTCGCAGTTACTACAGTGGCCTCTGTAAGATGGTCAAGTCCACAGAAACATGGTTCTACCCTGTGGCCTGAGTTTGCTTAGAATCCCAAGCCCCACCCTCCTGGACTGCCTCCCACCCCGACTTCTAGCCCTTAAAAACCAACTGCCCAAGCTCCTGCCCTCACACAGCTGGGCACCTGCACCACTCCAAACATCTCCGCCCACAGGAGAGTTTCTCCTGGCTGTCAGGAGGTCCCTCTAAGGCCAACCGAGTTCCCCTTCTCCATAACCCAGGGAGTGTCTCTATTTCTGCCTTTAGGAACTACCGTAGGGCTAGAAGGGAAAAGCTGCTCCCCCTTTTCTCTGTCTGGGTTGCCCAGAGCACTGGAAAGCTGTTCCTAACTTCCTTCCCCTCTGCCCTTCCGAGTCCTCATGCCCCTCCTGTCTGCTGCCCTGGCAGGAACTATGCTGGTGCTGGCCATCATGCTGCCACTGGTCTCTCTGCTGCTCCTCACCACGGTCCTCGCCTGCACCTGGAAGAGCCACCCCTCTCTCTGCAGAAAGCTGGGTAGGAAGGGAGCAGATGTACTCAGGAATGCAGTCCAGCCTCTGTCCCCACCTGGATGCGGGAGGGGGTTGGAAGGAATATTCAGCTTCCCCAGGGCCAGCCCTTCTGCCCCTTCATACTCAAGACTCCCAATGCCGACCTCCCAGTAGACATCATCTCCATCCAGCCCCCGACCCTGAGGCTGGAGACAAGGATAATAATAGCCTATTCCTTCTGGGACCTCAGGGTGGGCAGCATCACATTGTGGTGGGGGTGGGGTGTGGAGGGTGAAGGTCTGCAGAGACTGCCACCCATTTCATTTTCATTGCAGGATCCCTGCTCAAGAGGCGTCCAGAGGTAATGGGGAAGGCTGAGAAGGCAGCAAGGAGGGGCAGAGAGGGAGAGTGAACAAGGTGGGGGTAGGCAAGTAAAGACTGTGCAGGCTTCAACATTCAGTCATTCACTCAACGAATAATTTTTGAGCACGCAATGTGCCAGGTGCTGGCCTAGGCATGTGGGTATAGCAGCAAGTACAACAAAGTAATTACCCTCCTGGAGTTACAGGACAGTGGAGCAATAAAGTTAAACAAAGATGTACCCGGTGGTGATAACTTCCGAAGAAAGCAGGGTAGGGGGGCAGTAAGTGGCAGTGGCAGAAGGTGGGTGTATCTTATCACAGACAGTAGACAGAGAGAGCCTCTCTGATAAGCCGATATTTGAGCAGAGAGCTGAAGAAATGAGGGAACCAGGCATCGGGATATCTGGGGAAAGTGCTTCAGGAAGGAAGAACATCAAATGCAAAGGCCCGAGGAAGGGAGCGTGAGAAGGAGCAGAGGAGGGCGATGAGCTGCCTAAGCTGGAGTGGGAATCACAGAAAGACGAGGTCTGCCTCAGGCCCACGTCATTGGTTGGTTCTCTGTCTCCCTCCTGCAGCGAGAGGAATCAAATACTCCTGATGGAAGCTGGGAGCCTCCAAGCATCAACCCACATTTTCCTGACCTGGTAAAGCCACTTCTGCCCATCCCTGGAGACCTGCCCCCTGCCTCGGCCTGGCCCCCAATGCCCTCAGTTTTGGAGGAAGAGATGCTACAACAGCAGAGTCCTCTGAGCCAGGCCAGGGAGCTGGAGGCCGAGCTCCCAGAGCAAGGCCAGGTGGCCCACGGTGAGCCGGCTGCAGGGAGAAGAGGAGGTGGGGAGGTGGAGTGGGAGAGACAGGAGGGCAAGAGCGTGTAAGCCAGACAGAATGAGACTAAAATGGAGGCAAGACAGAGACTCCAACGGCTAGCCAGAGTTTCCCAACTAAAGAGAAGGGAAGAGACTGAAAAACCCAGACATAGACGTGAATGCAGAGCTCCAGAAGCCAATAGCAAATGGAAGTGGGAACAGAGAGGAGAGGAGAGAAGGCAGAAGAACGAGAGTCCAACGCGGGGGGAACAGCGGCCTTCCTTCCTTAGCTGGGCCCCCTGAGCCCCTCTCACTCTGCCTCCCTTTCCACAGGTACCAATGGCATTCATGTCACCGGCGGCTCTGTGACTGTCACTGGCAACATCTATATCTACAACGGGCCAGTGCTGGGGGGAGCACGGGGCCCTGGAGACGCCCCAGTGTCCCCAGAGCCTCCATACCCCATTCCTGAAGAGGGTGCCCCTGGTCCTCCTGGGCTCTCTACACCCTACCAGGAAGATGGCAAAGCTTGGCACCTGGCTGAGACAGAGACACTTGGCTGCCATGCCCCCTAACAGGGCCAAGGACCCACTTTGTCACCCAAGCCTGACAGTGTCTGAGAAAAGCAGGAGAAGGGAGGTACAAGAGCACCTTCTCCCTGAGGTGGCCCTACCCACACAGGATTGACAGAGGGCCTGGGTAGGGCCCGGCGAGGCACTAAGCAGCCAGGCCTCAGACACGTCTCCGAGAGCAGGGCTGGGCACTGGCTGGGTACAGTGCCCATCACAGGACTCTCACCACTGCCTGAGCAGGCCTGAGACTTCATTGCAGACCCTCCTGCCCGCTGGGGCTGCACCAGCTCAGCTTCAGGCACAGACAGAACATATGATGTCTGCTGCTGCCCACCATGGCACTCTACACCCAAAGCATGGCACAGAAGGGAGCCAGCTACATGGTCACCTCCCTGGGACCTCTAACGGATTCATGGCGTTCATCTCCAAGCTGCAGAGCCCTTTGAGGAGCCACACTTCGCAGGGACTGAGGTAGACCCTATATGAAAATGGAGTTACATGGAAGACCAGCCCTGTCCTCCCCTCCTAGAGAGGAAAGGGAGTCATGAAAAACTGGAGGTTTGGCTAGTTACTTGGTATAAGAGAGAGTTCCGGGGGGGGGGGGGGGGGGGAGAAATGGCAAATGTATTTATAAATTGTAACCGTATGCAAATAAATTGGACATTGAAACCTTGATAATTTATTTTCTTGGGATTGATACAGAAACACTGTTCCATCGGGGCAATGTCAAAGGCAAAAATCAAAACATAAAAATACAATCCCACAAAGGTATTTCTATGAGGGATGGGTCTATGTAACTCAGGAAATAACAGCATTAGCCAGTGATTACTGACCACATGCCAGGCAGTGTTTAAATGCTTTCCAATAATAATTTATGCAATGCTCACAGCACCCCCATGAGCTAGGTATTATCACTAGTCCCATTTAACAACTAAGGAAACTGAGGAACAGAGAGGGTAAGTTGCTTGCCCGATCCAGCTGCAAATGGCAAAGCTGGGATTTGCACAGTTAGTCTGGCTCTAGAGGTCTCTTGGGTAAAAACTTCACATACCACATCCTTCCAGAATTTCTCTACACGGGTAAGATGAGCCGGTTTCCTCAAAGAGTCAGACCTCCTGCATGTTCCACAGGCATTAAGTCTCACAGCCACAATGCAGAGTGAAAAAGTGTTCTGCAAGGTTGACTGCAAGGAAGGATATGCACTTGAGACATTAAAATGTGAGAGGTCAAGTTCACCTTGTGTTGGTATAGGGATCCAGGCTGGTCTTCTTTCACTCAGAAGGAGAACTCACGATTTTCACTTTGTTTATTTCACCTTATTTTTTTCCCCCAAAAGAACTTTAAATCTTCTCAAGCTCTCTGATTTGTAACTGTTTGGGCCCCCAGAATTTATCTACCATGCTGCCTGGTACAGACGATCTTAGCTTGAAGGATTGTGAGGGGAGCGGCTGCCAGCTGACGGCTCCTTCCATAAAAGGTCACATCTGGGTCTAATGTTAAGAACTCCGTTGCTGGGGCTCATCAAGATGGTGTGGCTATAAATCACATACTCCGGGAGCCGTCTGATCCAAGTGAGGGGTTATTTAAGGTTGACCATCAAAGTATTAGATCCAACTTCCTTTGCTGAGATATAAAGAATGGTGATCTGTATCTTTAGATAGTTAAATCCTGCTCTCGCAGTATGCTAGAGCCAGACAACATAAATCCTTAATAATTGTTCCAATGTGTTTAGATAAAAAACAAATTTTATACATTTGCAACAAAATAAAAGGAAAACAATTTTAAAGAAGTGATGCTAAGGCACCGTCCTATGTAACACCATTCAAATTTAGGATTATATCTGCCTATATTAATTTGCTACGGTTACCATAACAAAGTACCGCAGATTGGGAGGCTTAAAAAACGAACAATTATTTTCTCACAGTTCTGGAGGATACAAGTCCAAGATCAAGGTGTCGGCAGAGTTGGTTTCTTCTGAGGCCTCTCTCCTTGACTTGCTGATGGCCGTTTTCTCCCTGTGTCTTCACGAGGTCTTCCCTTTTTGTGTGTCTCTGTGTCCTAATCTCTTCTTATAAGAAAACCAGTTATACTAGATTCAGGCCCACCTGAATGGCCTCACTTTAATTTAATTATCTTTTTAAAGACCAAATATAGCTCACGTTCTAAGTGCTGGGGATTAGGGCTTCCACATATGAACTGTGGAAGACACAATTCAGCCTGTAACACTTCCCGTGCCTATTTTGCCAGTGCTGAGTTATTATAATACAGGCTCCATGACACATTAACAGAGCACACTTTATACTGAGAGAGTTCTTGTTTAGAATGAAAGCTGATAGAAAAATCAATGAAGACAGCCTCTTGACTGCTGCCTTCGAAAGATGGAATCAGATACCATAGTAGCTAATCATGGGATAATTAAGTCGGAATCTAGGTAGTCTCTCATATATTATTTTTGAGAACCCCACTCCTATACTACATGGAGGAGAAAGCCAGTCCTGAATCCAACCAATGTCAGCATGGGTGTGGGAAGGCCAGTAAGGAGGCTAAGGCAGCAGTCCAGAAGAGAGATGGACGTAACTGTGTATAGAGTGGCAGCAGTGGGACATGTGGGGACATGTAGTCCTGAGGTAACTAAGAATTTCTTTTTTCAAACGATGGAGCAGTTCACATTGACAGCTGTGATGGACTCTTTCTGCTACCTACCCAGCAGGCTTCTGCACCTGTCCTAGGAACGGAACTCCTTTCCTGTACTAAGGCAGAGATTCCATGATATCAGGAGGGGAGGCCCTTCCTCCAGTCCCGGGAGCCAATAAACCCATTCCCCTTTGCCAGGAATTGATTTAGGATGGGGCCCGGGATCCATTTCTGGCCAGTGACAGGTACAGGGAAGTCTCGTTCCCAGGACAAAAAAAGCATCATTAGGAAAATATTTTTGGTTTTCCTTGTCCTTTCTTTCTTGTCTGGGGGATGTTTGTTTGAAGACATGATGCCTATGCTGTGGCAGCCATCTCACTATCATGGGAGACAGCCATGGAGCTAGAAAGCCAGTCTTCTGTGGAAGGAGGTCCTGGAAGCAAAAAAAGAACCTGATTCATGAGGCATCATTGAGCAGCTGAACCAACAGTCAGCACGCACCTACTTTGGGCTTCTTTTTATGAGAGAAAAACAAACCCCCATTTGTGTAAATCACAGTAAGTCAAGTTTTCCTCTACATTTTTAGTTTTAATTTTATCTATTTCCTCTTTTTGGGTAAGTAATTTATTCACCTGGCTCAAAATCCAAAAAGTATCAAAGAGTAAATGGTGAAATGTCTCATTTTCACTCCTGTCCATCAACCACCACGGTCCTCTCCTTGGAAGCAACCAATGTCACTGTTTCTGATGATTTTCCAGAGAAAAATGTATACACACATATGTCTTTCCTCTTTTCTGCCCCCACAAATGGTAGCACATTCTCCCCTTGCCTTTTTCATTTACCAAACAGCGTGGCCATAATTCCGTATCAGTATCAAAAAACTTCCTTCTAAATTTTTATATCTGCATAGTATCCCATTATATGGCTGCATCATTTCATTAGATCCCTCTGAGGATTTTTAATTCATTTTCAAACTATTACAAACAATTCTACAATAATAGCCTATGCTGATTTGCACATGTGAGAGTTTGCTATCAAAAATTTTGCTAGAAATAAAACTGTGGGTCAAAAGCTACACATGTTTTATTTTGATAAATATTACCAAGTTGCCCTCCATATAGATTGAATGTCAGCAATTTTTAAGGTCCATTTCCATATACAAACACCAAAATTGGTGTGCTATCAAATATTTTGATCTTTGCCAATCTGAAAGGTGAAAAATGTTATCTCAGTGTAATTTTTATTTGTATTTCTTACTGGGAGAGAGGCTTTTTATTTCACTGTGACTGAACATTTCCATGGGTTAAAGAGTCATTTGTAATTTATTTTCCACTAATTGTTCATATCTCTTACTATTTTTCTACTGGACAATTTCCAAATGTTATCTTGTTATCCTCAAATCATCTATTGAACAATAATGTTTTTTCACTAATTTAAAACACTACAATTAGAATTCAAATTTACATATGAATTTGAATTTACTTCTGGATTTTCAATTCTCTTACCGCTATCTGTCTTTTTAATTTGCTAGCACCACAGTCTTTCAACTATTTTAGCTTTACGTTTTAGTATCTATTAGGTTTCCTTTTAATCTTCTTTTTCAAAAATTTCCTCACTATGTTTTATTTCTTATTCCACATGAACTTTAAGATCAGCTTATCTAGTATCCGCACTCTCCCGCCCCTGAAAGAAAACTCCTACTGGTATTTGTATTGTGAAATTGCATTACATTTCTAGATTAATTAGGGAGAATTGACATCTCCCTGCTGTTAGTCTTCCTTTCAAGAACATACCTTTCTATTTGTTGATTCCTTTTGTGTCCCTCAGTAGTATTTTAATGTTTAATTTTTTAAAAAATAGATATTGAATATTTTGTGTTAAGTTCATTCATTCTTATAACCTCTGTAAATCTTATAGAATGGGATCTTTTCTGTCTTTTCTTTTTTTTTTCCTAGCCACCTACTGAATTCTCTTATTATCTATAATAGGTTTGCAGTTGATTCTCTTAAGTTACCACTTATAAAAATGTGAAACAGGTCTGTCTAATTTTTATATATCTAGCATATTTTAATCTTGTCTAAATGCATTGCCTAGTACCTCCAGAACAATGTTAAACAGTCATGGCATTAATGGACTCCTCTGTCTTGATCCCGATTTCAATGGAAATACTTTAGTATTTCCCCATTAAGCAGGAATTGAAATAGATATATTTATCTTATTATGCTAAGGAAACATCCATCTCTTACCATTTCACAGAGTTTTAAATCAATAATAGATATTGAACTTTTATGAGAGAAAAACAAATGTCTTTTAAGCATCTGTAGAAATTATTACACTACTTTTCTCCTTAAATCTATCAATCTGATGAATTACATAAATCAGTTTCCTAAACTACCCTTACCTTCCTGGAATAAATCCCACTTGATCTTGGAGTATTCTTTTTTTAATGTACCTCTGGGATTCTGTTTGCTAATACTTTATTTCAGATTTTCTAAGGGAGCTTGGTCTATAATATTGGTCTGTTTTATGTTCCTCATAGCTGAAGGCATTTCTAATATAACAGTTCATCCCAAAGGAATCACATCTTAGAGTTAATTTAGTTTAATATCTAGGACTGCCAACTCCTCCTCTTCCCCAGACTGTTGTTAACACATCCTCCATCCACACTTCTGCTCAGCACAGTTACACAGTTCTATGTTAAGAGATCTTCTAAGCAGCTGTTCATTTTTATGTGCTTATCATGAAAAAGTTACTTGTTCCAGTAGTATACGTCTGATGTGACCATCAAAACACCTGTTTCATAAAGTGGCTTATTCAGTCAAGTGGGATAATTTATACAGAAGCCATTCCAGAGTAACAAGAACCCTAAAGGCAATTATTGTCATACTTGAGGGCTGAGCCTAAAGCTTCCGTTTGGGATTAGTCCTATTTATAAAAGTTCTAATAGAATGTTCTGTAAGGATAAAAATTATTATTATCTGTGCTGTCCAATATGGTAGCCACCAGCCACATGTGGCTAATGAACACTGGAAATGTGACTAGTGCAATGAAGAAACTGAATTTTTAGTTTAATTTTATTTAATTTTGTATTTAAATAGCTATATGTGGTTAGTGGCTACTGTACTGGACAGCACAGCTCTAAGTGGTCTATGGAGAAAGTTGATTCAATGAGCCTGTGGTTGCCAACAGCTGGGAAGGCAAGTGTGATGGCAGACAGAACTCAGGCGTTAATAAATCCATTCATTTATTAAATCTAAAATATTTACCTACTGAGAACCTACTATGTGCTAGGCACTGTTCTAGGTATCGAAGATACAAAGCTAAACAAAATTCTTGTTCTCATGACATGAGGCAGATAATGAAAATAAATAAAGAACATTAAGTATTATGCTGAAAACTAAAATAGGGAAAGTGAAAGTAACTACCATGTGTCCCTGAAAATAAGACCTAACTGGAAAATAAGCCCTAGCATGATTTTTCAGGATGACATCCCCTGAACATAAGCCCTAACGTGTCTTTTGGAGCAAAAATTAATATAAGACCCTGTCTTATTTGGGGGGAAACACGGTATATAGCTACTGTAGATTGAATGGTCTTGGAAGTCCTTCTTGAGGAGGTGACATCTGAGCTGAATAACCAGAAGGAACCAGTCATAGGAAGACCAAGAGGAAGAATGTTCCTAGAGAAGAGCTTAGCGCCAAGGTCCTAGGAGCTTGGGACATTAGAGGAACTAGGAGTCTACAAGTCAAGGCTATAACCTGGTTGAGTAGTGGGGAGAGTAGTCCCAGATGGAGTCAGCAGGTCACATCACATAGGACTCCAAGGTAAGGAGCGCGGTTATTTTCTAAGTGCAGTGAAGGCATTGGAAGGTTTAAGCAAGGAAGAGGCACAACCTCTTTTCGTGTTAAAAAAGATCAATCTGGCTGCTATGTGGAGACTAAATAATGGTGGGTTATTATCTATAATAATCCAATAGATAATGAATGGAAGCAGAGAGACCAGGTAGAAGGCTATTGCAATAGGGAGATGGAGAAAGGTAGATGGTGTGGGGATACACCTTGGAAAAAGAGTGAACAGGATTTGTTGATGGGTTTGGGTCCCATCTCATAGTCTGTGGCCTTCGACTACTATTTTGTTAAACTAATCTGAGCCTCACTTTCAAAACTAACATTCGGTAAATATTAAATGAGTATTTACTATGTACCTGGCATCTGAAGATATAACAACAAACAAAACCAACCTGAAGCTTGAAAAATAGTTACAGTGAGATAAGTGCTACAAAAGACACAAAACATAAATCAGAGACTTAATCAAGGCTTGACGATCAGGAAATGCTACCCTGAGTAAATTTAAGATACCACCTGAAGAATTATTAGTGTTACCTAAGTGAAGGGGGAGGGAAAGATGAGCTTTCCTGGTGGAATGGATGGTATGTGCTAAGACCCTACGATCGGAAGAAGAGTCTGGCTGGACCTTGGGAACAGAGAGATAAAGCTGGAGAAGTAGGTAAGAAGTAGATCATTCACTTATAAACTATAATAAGGATTTTGGACTTTACCCTAAGAGCAATAGAAAACCACTTAAGTTTCTCACCACCCCCCCATTGTAGTTTTTATTCTCTTTTACTTCAATTTTTATTAAGTAATAACATATATAAAGTGTACTAACCTTAAGTGTACAGCTTAAAGAGCTGCTACATAGGTATAGACCCATGTTTCCATTCCAGACTACAGAGAGCTTTCAGTACCCCAGAGGAAGATTCCATGCCCCTTCCCACTCAGGAATCCTTACTACTTGGATCTCAATTTATACTCTGAGAGATACATATGATATCTGAAATATATGATATATCCCAGAGATACCCACTGTTTGATTTATGACTTATTTCCATCAATTAGTTTTGCCAATACGTGAATTATGTATAAATGGAATCATACTGTATTAGCCCTTTTGTATCTAGCTTCTTTTGATCAATGTCATATTTTTGAGATGTATCCTTGTTGCTAGTATAAGTAGTTTGGTTTCTTTTTTTAAATTTCGCTATGCAGTATTCCACTGTATGACTATACCTAAATTCATTTATACATTCTCCTGGTTCTTTCTAATTTAAGGGTTGTTTCAAGTTTTCAGCAGTTATGAATAAAATTACTACAAACAATTCTTGTACATGTCTTTTTATAGACATTTGCACTCATTTCTCTTGAGTATACACCTAGAATGGAATTGCTAAATCATAAGCCAGAAATAGTATAGTTTTAGTAAATACTACTAAAACATTTTTTTGTTGAAATATATTTGACATATAAATTGTGTAAATAAATATAAAGTGTACAGCATGTCAATTTGATACATTTGTATATTGTAATATGACTGCCATTGTAGCAACAATTAGCACCTTTACCAGGTTACATAATTATTCTTTCTTTTTAGTAGCTGGAATAATTGAGTTCTAGTCTCTTAGCAAGTTTGATGATTATACATGTATATAATACTGATGTTTATATTCACTATATTGTACATTAAATCTCTAGAGCTTATTTATTACTGCTTGAAAGTTTGCACCCTTAAGCACCTGTCCTATCTCCCACCTCCCACTAAAACATTTCTAAACTGATGCAACTAATGTACAATCCAACCCGCAATGCATGAGAGTTCCATCGCTTCACATATTCACCAAAACTTACTATATATAAAATTATTTCAATAATTTTAATATTAGCCACTTTAATGAGTGTATTTCTCTGTGGGGTTTCTTTTCTTAATAAATTGTTTGCTTTGGAATAACTTGAGAATTACAGAAAAGTTGCAAAGATAGTAAAGAGAGTTTTAATATATCCTTCACCCAACTTCCCTTAATGTTAATATCTTATATAACCATGATACATTAGTCAAAACTAAGAAATTAACATTGTTGAAATACTAATTAAACTACAGACCCTATTCAGATGTCATCAGTTTTTTCTCTCGTGTCCTTTTTCTGTTCCAAGATCCAAGCCAGGATATCACATTCTATTTAGAGGACATGACCCTTTAGTCTTCTCTGATCTGTGATAATTTTTGTCTCTCCTTATTTTTTTATGACCTTGGCAGTTCTGGAGAGTACTAGTTAGTTATTTTAAAGAATGCCCCTCTATTTGGGTTGATCTGATGTTTTCTCATGATTAAAACTGCCAAGTTTTCTTCCACAGTGACTAAACCATTGCTGCATTTCTAACAGCATGAAAGTTCCTGTTGCTCCACAGCATTCGGTGGTGTTATTGTTGTTTATTTCAGCAATTCTTGCAGGTGAATAGTAGTAGCTCACTGTGGTTTTAATTTGCATTTCTCTAATGACAAATTATGTTGACCATGCAAATTATGTTTATTATGCAGATATAAAAATTTATTTGCCACCCATATATCTTATTTGCTGAAGTGTCTTTTTATATCTTTTGCCCATTTTTAAATTGGGTCATTTGTTTTCCTATTCAGTTTTAATAGTCTTTATATATTCTGGATACAAGTCCTTTATCAGATATGTTATTTGCAAATATTTTCTCTTAGACTGTGGTATATCTTTTCATTTTTTTCAAAATATCTGTCACAGGGCAAAAGTGTTTAATTTTGATAAGGTCCAATTCATCAATTATTTTCTTTTATAATTTTTTTTTTATGTAGTACATGAAAACATCACCAAATCCAAGGTCACACAGATTTTCTCCTGTGTTTTCTTCTAGATGCTTTACAGTTTTACTTTTTAGATTTAAGCTTATGAGCTATTATTTATTTGCATAAGTATGAGGTATGTGTCGAAGTTTTTGTTCCGTTTTTTGCATATAAATGTCCCATTGTTCTAGCACCATTTGTTGAAAAGATTGTTCTTTCTCCATTGAATTGCCTTTGCATCTTTGTCAAAAAATCAGTTGGTAATGTTTGTGTGGGTTTATTTCTTTGACCCATAAGTGATTGAGAAGTGTATGGTTTACCTTCCAAATATCTGGAGACTTTCCAGATACTTTTTTCTGTGATTCCATTATGATCTAAGAAGATATTTTATATGATTTATATTATTTTAAATGTGTTAAGGTTTGCTTTGTGGCCCAGAATATGTTCTATCTTGGTTAATGTGCATGAGAAAAATGTGTAATCTGCTGGTATGGAGTGAAATGTTCTATACATGTCAATTAGGTCATGTTGGTTGCTGGAGCTATTTAGGTACCTATAGCCTTACTGATATTATGCTTACCTATTCTATCAATTACTGATAGAAGAGTGTTGAAGTTGCCATTAAAATTGTGAATTTTTCTATTTTTCCAACAGATATATTAGTTTTGCCTCATGTATTTTGAAGCTCTATTGTTAGGTGCATTTAAGAGTATGTCTTCTGGGAGAAATGACCCCATTATCAACATTATGTCCCTCTTTGATCCTGAGCTGTTCTTGTTCTGAAGTCTACTTTATCTGAAATTAATATAGCCACTCCAGCTTTCTTTCGGTTAGTGTTTTCATGGCAAATTTTTCTCCATTCTTTTATTTTTAACCTATTGAACATTTAAAGTAAATTTCTGGTAGACAGCATATAGTTGGGTCTTGCTTTCTAATCTAATCCAACTACCTCTCTCTTTTAACTGGTATGTTTAGACTATTCACATTTAAAGTAATTATTCACAGTGTCAGATTAAAATATGCCATCTTGTTTGCTGTTTTTTACTTGTTCCATTTATTTTTTTTATTTTTTCCTCTTTTTCTGCATTCTCTGGGTTTAATTGAGCATATTTTATGACTTACTCTTTACATCTCCATTGGCTTACTATTTATACCTTTGAAACCTTAGTGGTTGTACTGGGGTATAAAGTATACATTTTTAAATACTTGAGTCAATTTCTCCAAAGAAGATATATGGGGCCAACAGACATATGAAAAGATGCTCAACATCACTAATCATCAGGGAGATGTAAATCAAAACAACAAGATATTACCTCACATTGTCAGAATGGCTATTATCAAAAAGTTAACAAATAATAAGTGTTGGCAAGGATGTGGAGAAAAGGGAACCCTTGTGTACCGTTGGTGGGACTGTAAATTGGTGCAGCCACTATGGAAAACAGTATGGAGATTCCTAAAAAAATTAGAAATAGGACTAACATACAACCCAGCAAGTCCACTTCTGGGTATTTATCTGAAGAAAACAAAAACACTACTTCAAAAAGATACATGCACCCCTATGTTCATTACAGCATTATTTATAATAGCCAAGATATGGAAGCAACCTATGTGTTCATTAATAGATAAATGGATAAATAAGATGTCACACACACACACACACACACACACACACAGAGTGCAATATTACTCAGCCATAAAAGAGAATGAAACCTTGTCATTTGCAACAACATGAATGGACCTAGAGGTTATTATGTTAAGTGAAATAAGTCAAAGACAAATACACGATTTCACTCATATGTGGAATCTAAAACAAACAAACAAGCAAAACAAAACAAAAACAGACTCATAGAAACAGAACAAACTCATGGTTGCCAGAGGGAAGAAGGGTGAGGGGATGGGTGAAAAAGCTGAAGGCTAAGAGCTACAAACTTCCAATTATAAAATAAATAAGCCTTGGAGATGTAGTGTACGGCACAGAGAATATAGTTAATAACACTGTAATAACTTTTGCATGATGACAGATGGTTACTAGATTTAGTGTGATGATCACATCACAAGTTACATAAACGACAAATCAGTATCTTGTACAACTGAAACTAATAAACTATTGTACACCAACTACACTTTAATAAAAAAATATTTGAGTGCACCTTCAAATAGTATTATACTACTCATGTGTAGTATAAGGATCTTGTAGCAGTATATTCAAAGTAGAGGATATGTGTTCTCTAGTGTTATAATTAAGCTGCGGTCTCAGGCAGGTGCTACGGACCTGGGTCTTGAGGGTGTGGCTTTCACCAGTGTTCTGCCTCTTCTCCAGATGTACTTGTGGGCCTAGCAAGTATTCCTGTCCTCCCTCGAGGAAAGAGCCTTTTTTTGCCCTGTTCCTTTCCACCAACATCAGTGGGTTTCCATCAGTGCCTCGGCCTTCGGCTTTTGATGATCTTCCTCTTGCAAATTAAGTCTTGTCCCAGAGGGGTGGAGTTTTGACAGTGGCTGCTGTCTATTCCCTGCCAGTACCACAGAGGTTGGGTTTGGGGGGAGCTTTCTCAAAATCCTCCCGTATTTCCCCTATTTTCCTGTGGGTGGTTGGTGGGATTTCTGAAGGAAAAGCCTGAAAGAGTGCAAACCTCTCTATGTCTTCGGCTCCCACTGGCTCCATACTCTCTCAATAATCCATAATAGGCCTTTATTAATTTGTTTAGAATTTCTAGTTTAATCCTCTTTCTCAAGTAAGCAAATGCTCAGGACCTATTTCTCCCTGTAGGTGCCTGTCTCTCTGTCTATCCCAAGTTAATTTTTGTCCTGTGATTTCAGTTCTCTCCTGAGATCCAGAAAAGTCATTCATGTGCAGTTTTTTCAGCTATTTTCTTGTTGTACAGATAGGAGCAACCTTCTTGACAATATTTCAGTTTGGATCAGAATTCCACTGAAGGGTTTTAAGCAGAGGAATGAAAAGATCAGACACATAACCTTAAAATGCTACTCTGACTACAATGGGGAGAACGGATTAGGAGGTAAGAAGAGAGGAAGTGTGTGGAGCTCCTGATAAGGAGGAGCCTGCTGCTGTCATTCATGAAGGAGATAACTGTCACCTGGGTAAGGCTGGTGGCAGTGGGGATGAAAAGAAGATGAATTCTACAGATATTTGGGAAGTAGAATAAAGACACTTGCTAACTGATTGCATGTGGGAAGTAAGAGAGGGGGAGGAGACAGGATAACCCAAATTTCTGGCTTGAGCAACTGAATGGGCCGTGATGTCATTTGCTGAACTAGAAAATTATGAAGAATTAATAAGTTTGATTATATCAAAATGTAAAACTTCTGTCCTTTGAAAGACACTATAAACAAAGGACAAACCGGAGAAGATATTTACAATTCATATAACTGACAAAGGATTACTATCTAGAATGTTAAAAAAGAATACATCAGTAAGAAAACAATCTGGGCAGCCAGTTGGCTCAGGTGGGTAGAACGCAGTGCTCATAACACCAACGTTGCTGGTTCGATTCCCACATGGGACAGTGAGCTGCACCCTCCACAACTAGATTGAAAACAACGACTTGAGTTGGAGCTGAGCTGTGCCCTCCACAACTAGATTGAAAAAAACAACAACAACGACTTGACTTGGAGCTGATGGGTCCTGGAAAAACACACTGTTCCCCAATATTCCCCAATAAAATATTTTTAAAAAGAAAGAAAGAAAGAAAGAAAGAAAGAGAGAGAGAGAGAGAGAGAGAGAGAGAGAGAGAGAGAGAGAAAGAAAGAAAGAAAGAAAGAAAGAAAGAAAGAAAGAAAGAAAGAAAGAAAGAAAGAAAGAAAGAAAGAAAACAATCTGACAGAAAACCAGGAAAAGAATATGAGCTGGAAACTCAATAAAGAAAACCAATGCCAAAAAAAAGAATTTTTTTGAAAAGAGGCTCAACCTCATGAGTAGTCATGAAATACATATTAAAATAACAAGATACTATTTCATACATATCAGATTCAGCAAAAATTAACAAATCTGATAATACCAAGAACTGACAAGCATCTGGAGCAATCAGAGCTCTCACGCATCGCTGATGAGAATATAATCATCTTGGAGAGCAATTTGGCCATATCTTGCAAAACAGAAGCTACAAATCCTTACATGTGATGTACATTTCATTTCTAGGTATATAATCTGGAGAAACTCTTGTTCACATTCACAAAGAAACATATACAAGAATATTGCTTTAGGAATTGTTTTGTAATAGTTAAAAATGTGAAAACCACTCAAATGTCTATCAACAGAATGGATATATATAATGGGATATATTTGTATAATATAATATAAATACAATACCATAGTAAAAATGAAAGCCCTAAAGCTACATTTACCCATGTTGATACATGTAACTTTAGTTCTTATTGATGCATTTAACTTTGGATCTTTCATTTTTACTATGGTATTGTATTTAACATATACACATTTGACCCTTGAACAATGTAGGGGATAGGGGCACCAATCCCCAAGCAGAAAATCTCCACCAACTCGTATAGCTTTTGACTCTACAGTCTGCCCTTCACATCCACAGATTCAACTGCAGATGTGAAACCCGCAGTTACAAATAGCCGACTGTATTTATTGAAAAAAAAAAAAAAGTCCATGTATAAGTGGACCCAAGGAATTCAAAACAATGTTGTTCAAGGGTCAACTGTACATATATAACATATATATACATATACCATATTTTGCTGTGTATAATGTGCACCCAAATTTTGGGCCCAAACTTTCAGGGGGAAAATCTTTCGTTTTAACTTTTTAATCCAAATTTTTTATTTGTCTACATTTAGGTTTTTGTTTTTTTTGTATTATAAAGGAATTTTAGCATTTATTTTTTAACATATTATGGTACAAAAAAATTTATGTAACAAATAATTACAAAACACAAGAACAGATACAAGGTACAAGAAATTTTATGTACCGGTAACAAAGTTACGATATTTATGCATCATAGAAGGCCAAGAATTCTCCATTGTTGCAAGTTCGACAAAACTAATTATCGTATTTCAGGGTATTATTTTGCATATAGATATTGTTATTGATTTCTAGAGTTACACTTTTAACTCATAAGCATAAATAAAAGAATTAAAAACATTTATACCTGAAATCTATGTAATTTTACTAACAATTGTCACCCCAATAAATTTTTTAAAAAAAGAATTAAAACATTTATATAGATACAGAATTAGTACTTCCCATGTATAATCCGCATCCTTATTTTTCTCTCACAAATTTGGGCAAAAAATTGCACATTAAACACGGCAAAATACGTTTTATTTGAAATTTACCCACATTAATACATGGCATATCATATATATATGTATAAGAGAGAGAGAAAGCTGTGTCAAAAAAAAAACAACCATTGGTAAGAACATGAAATAGTATCTTGTTATTTTAATATGTATTTACATGACTACTGGTGAGGTATAATACCATTTTTATGAAATTAAGAAACAAGTAAAATATCATATATAGATAATGGAGATATTTGCAGGAAAATGATTAAAATATACATGAAAATGATGATACTAAATTTAAGATATTAGCTACTTCTGGGAAGAAAGAGAGAGGGGTATACAAAGCACATCAATTTTACACACAATGTTTCATTTTTTAAGCGGAGTCATGGTTACACGTATGATTAGTTATATTATTATCTACACTTTTTTATATGCCAGAAATAGTTCATTAAAAATACTTTTTTAAAGAAAACAATAGAGAACTTCAAGTTTCCAGTAATAACAGAGCAGGTTTTTCAGTCCACACCTCTGGCTGAAGAAACTGAAAATAATGGATACATTTTTTTAATCATGGAAAAAGCACCAGATATACACAATGGAATACTATTCGGTAGTAAGAAAAGATGATATAGGAACATTTGTGACAACATGGATGGATCTTGAGAGAGTAATGCTGAGCGAAACAAGTCAGACAGAAAAAGCAGAGAACCATGTGATCTCACTGATATGTGGTATATAAACCAAAAACAACAAAAGAACAAGACAAACAAATGAGAAACAGAAACTTATAGACACAGATAATAGTTTAGTGGTTGCCAGAGGGTAAGGGGGGTGGGGGGTGGGGGGTGGGAGATGAGTGTAAGGGAGATCGAATATATGGTGATGGAAGGAGAACTGACTCTGGGTGATGAACACACAATGGGATTTATAGATGATGTAATACAGAATTGTACACCTGAAATCTATGTAATTTTACTAACAATTGTCACCCCAATAAATTTAATAAAATAAAATTAAAAAAAAAAAAAGAAATACAGATCGGTTAAAAAAAAAGAAAGAAAGAAAAAGCACCAGAAATGACAAGATAGTAAGGAATTACCCAGAAAAAATCTAAAAGACAATGAGAACCCAGATATACAAGTGGCAAAAGCTTAAACCCTCATTTCGCCAAAAAGGAAATTCAAATGGCTAATAAACACATAAAAAGGTGCTCACCCTCAATAGACATCAGAGAAATACAAATAAAACCACATCCACCAGATTGGCAAAAAATCAAAACTCTGACGATACGTAATACTAAATGTTACTAAGTGTGTGGAGCAACCGGGACTCTCACATAACGTCCAGGAAGTGTAAACTGGTTTCATTGTTTTGACAATCAGTTTGACATCATCCAGTAAAGCTGACTATACTCTACAGCCCTGCAAGTCCACCCTTGAGTGTGTATCCAGGAAAATGCATCCATACAATTACCAGGATACATGACATGTACAAGAGGGTCAATAAAAGCAGTGTTCATAATTCCAGTTCCAAAAACTGGAATTAAACCCAATATTTGTCAACATAAATAATGGTATAGTCACACTATGGGATGTTATATAGTACTGTATTTCCTCGAAAATAAGACCTAGCTGGACAATCAGCTCTAATGTGTCTTTTGGAAAATTAATATAAGACCTGGTATTATATATTATATTATATTATATTATATTATATTATATTATATTATATTATATTATATTATATTATATTATATTATATTATATTATATTATAGACCTGGTCTTCTAGTATAATAAAATAAGACTGGGTCTTATATTAATTTTTGCTCCAAAAGACGCATTAGAGCTGATTGTCCAGCTAGGTCTTATTTTCGGGGAAACACAGTAGTGAAAATGGATGAACTATAGTGAAACTTGGCAATATGCATGAATCTCAAAATCATTTTGTTGAGAAAAAGAAGCAAGACAGAAAAGAAGATATACCGTATGATTCATAAAGTTTAAAAAACTAAACTACATTGTTTAGGAATGCATACATAAAAGTTGAAACTAATATAACAAAAACCAAATAAATGATTATCACCAAAGACAATGTAGTCACTGCTCTAAAAAGGAGGAAGTTGATTACGATCAGTGAGGGGCACATGGATGACTTATGAACATCCAACAATGCTCCATCTCTTGATCGAGGTGGTAATTACATAGTCATTTCGCTGTATAATTATTCACTAAACTGTACATATGCACTTATGCAATTTTCAGCTAGGATGTGTATTTCACACATAAAGTAAAATTACAGGGAACAGGTTTGGCTTAAGTATGGTGAAGGACCTGAAGAATTCAGTTTTGAGCAATTTGAAGATGAGCTACCAGTGAGACAATCAAATGCTGGTGCCTAATCGATTAGAGATAAATTTGGGACTCCTTAATATATAGTGAAAAGTGAAGCATAAGAGTAGATAAGATCACCTGTAGAGTGGATGAGGGTGATAAGAGAAGAAAACCTAAGACCCTGTGAAACTCCCACATTTTATGGGCAGGGAGAAGAAGAAAAGCTGGCAAAGGAGACTGAGAAAGAATAGTCAAAGAAATAGGAAGAAACCAAGGAAATATGAGGTCTAGAAAAAAATGTGCTAAGAAGAAGGAAGTGGTCAACTATGTCAAATATTGGAGAGAGGTCAAATAAGATGAAGACTGAAAATTGTCCATTGGAATTATTAAAATGTAATCACTGACCTTGGCAAGAGTAGATCCAATGAAGAGATGAGGATGGAGTGGTATGAAGGCTGGGTGGGAGGAAAGCAGAGCTACCACATAGCACAACTCCAGAAGCATCCTCCAAATGGTGCCCTAGGAGGCACCATTTACACAGAGTACAATACAATGGTGGCCACAGAGCAATGGTGAGATCCCAGTGAAAAAATGGAGCTCTTGAGTAGAGTGGTTTAAGAGCACTGCCTCTAAGGTCCAGCAGCCTGTCTTCAAACACTTGTTCCACTGCTTACTAACACATCAGGGGCCAAATCTGTAAAAATAATACCAATGCAATAGGACTGTTGTGAGGAGTAAATACAACAATTTACATAAAGTGTTTAGCACATAGTAAGCACTCAATAAATGTAAATTATTATTTCCTGTATTACTTAGACAACTCAAGAAGTTTAGCTATAACAGGAGGAGAGAAATGACAATAGCTAGAGGGGGATGTGGAATTGAGGAAAGGTGGTTTGGTTTGGTTTTAATTAATAGACTTTATTTCTTGTAGCTTTAGTTTACAGAAAACTGCACAGAAAGTACAGAGTTTCCATAGACTTTGTATCCACCTCCACACACACAGTCTTCCCTAACATCCTGGATGAGTGTGGCAAATGTGTTACAATTAATGAACCAATATTGATACATTATTACTAACTAAAGTCCATCATTTACATTAAAGTTCACACTTCTTGTTGTAGTCTATGGGTTTCGACAAATATATGTCATGTATCCACCATTATAATATCATACAGAGTAGTTTCACTGCCCTAAAAAATCACTGCCCTCATCCATCCCTCCCTCTCCCTAAGCCCCTGGCAACCATTGATCTTTTTACTGTCTTTATACTTTTACTTTTTCCAAAATGTTATATAGTTTAAATCACACAATATGTAGCCTTTTCAAAATGGATTCTTTCACTTAACAATATGCATTTAAGTTTCTTCCATGTTTTTTTCATGGCTCACTTGTTTTTATTGCAAAACAATATTTCATTGTATGGATGTACCACAGTTGATATATCCATTCACCTATAGAAGGATATCTTGGTTACTTCCAATTTTGGGCAAGTATGAATAAAGCTGCTACAACATAAGTGTGCAGGTTTTTGTGGGGACATAATTTTCAACTCATTTGTGTAAATACCAAGGTATGCAATTGCTGGAACATATGGTAAGACCATGTTTAGCTTTGTAAGAAATTGCCAAACCATCTTCCAAAGTAGCTATACCTCTTTGCATTCCCACCAACAAGGAATGAGTTCCTGTTGCAACTAATCCTTAGTGATAAAAATTAGAACAATGGTTGTATTTGGTGATGTGGGGGAGATACCAGTAGATTGCAAAGGGGACTTCATGGAGTAATGGAAATATTCCATAACTTGATTGGAATGGTGGTTATATGGGTATATATAATTGTCAAAATCAACCCAATTGTACCGTTAAAAACGATGTGTTTTCTTGTAAATTATATCTCAAAACAAATGTCAGTTTCTTTAAAATAAAAAAAAAATCAAGCTCTTTTCAGGTGCTTCTGCATCCTGCCACATTGCAAATATTCCTAGAAAATGTTATCAGAGACGAGGAATGCAGTCATTTATCTTTGGAGTATTAAGATTTAGGGATCCTACTGTTAACATATCAATTAAACAGTCAAAAGTGGTTGCATTTAGCTGACTTGGGCTAAGATGCTGTGAGGCTGTCCAATTCCTCACATGGGAGACAATTCGGAAGAAGAAGATCTATCTACACAGTCCAGGGACTGCAGACTTGGGAGGTGACGATGAGACTGGATAACGTCTGGCTTTGGAAGGAGGACGCATGGCTGTGTAAGATCTTGCAGGGAAGTGGTACAAAGGACCAGAGTGACCTTTTTCGATGGGCAGGATTTTCACTGGGGTGGACTCAAGAGAGGAGCAGGACTCTCAGCTGGTATGTGCTCAGATTTGCAGTATGGACAGAAGCAAGGGTGACTGGGCCTTGCTGGCAATAGCACGCTTAGTGGGGCTCTCTGCGGAGTCCCCGGGCTCTGCAGCCCTCCTCTCATACCCAGGCCTTCAGTCCAAGGCTGCCCTGACCTGAAGCAGAATCACTTTCAGAACTCCAACCCAGCACCACGGCCAGGAGCTGGCCTGATAACTGAGTCTCTACTTCATTTTCTGACCTCTGACTCTGCTCCCATCCAAATGTTGCTGCTGGAGCAAAGCCTCTTCTGTTGGGAACCAAAATCAAGTCCCCAGCCTGTCCCTTTGTAGTGACAGTCATGGTGTGGGAGTAGAGCTGTAGTTGCAATGGGACTTTCATTAGAGTAGTGGTAGTTGATGTTGTAGTTATTATAGTAGCATCACTGGCTGATATTTATCTGTAGCTTAACTATATGCCAGGCCTGTGCTGAATGTTTCAATGCTTTTTATCTTATTTAATTCTAAAGTATCCCCATCTTACAGAGGAGGAGCTAGAAACTCTTTGTAAATACTGTTATAACTTTATTTGTTGTTGTTGCATAACTAAGATCTATTCATTATAGGAAAAAATTAGATGATTGCGGTTAGCAAAAAGTATAAAAGTCACCCATCATCACATCTCTTTAAGTTAATCACTACTAAGCCCTACCAGGTATAAGTTCTTCAATACATTTATAAAATCAGTATTGTGCAGTACGTGGTTTAATCTGCTTATTTCATCCAATAATGTACTGAACCTTTTTCCCTATTAATAAATATACTTTTAAAACATCATTTAGGGGCCAGCCCGGTGGCTCAGGTGGTTAGAGCTCCATGCTCCTAACTCCGAAGGCTACTGGTTCGATTCCTACATGGGCCAGTGGGCTCTCAACCACAACGTTGCCAGTTCAATTCCTCAAGTCCTGCAAGGGATGGTGGGCTGTGCCCCCTGCAACTAAGATTGAACAGGCACCTTGAGCTGAGCTGCCACTGAGCTCCCGGATGGCTCAGTTGGTTGGAGCGCATCCTATCAACAACAAGGTTGCCAGTTCGATTCCTTGAGTCCCGCAAGGGATGGTGGGCTGTGCCCCCTGCAACTAGCAATGGCAACTGGACCTGGAGCTGAGCTGCGCCCTCCACAACTAAGCGTGAAAGGAAAACAACTTGACTTGGAAAAAAAGTCCTGGAAGTACACACTGTTCCCCAATAAAGTCCTGTTCCCCTTCCCCAATGAAATCTTAAAAAAAAAAATAAAAAAATCCCACATCATTTAAATAGCTATTTTACATTCCCTCATTTATAATACAATACTACTACCCAAAGTCTTGTTGGACACTTAGAGTGTTTCCTCTAAAAAAAATTTTTTTTTGCTGTTATAAATTTTCACAGACCATCCCTATGGCTAAATCTTTGCACACGTCTTCATTTATTTTCCTAGAATAGATTCCAGGACGTGGAATTGTTGAATTAAAGAGTGTGGGCATTTTTAAGGCTTTGGAGTCAGACAGCCCTGACCTTGAATCCTGGCTTAGGGCATATGGCCTGAGGCAAATCATGCCCGATGCTGCTCTGTCCCCCTCTATTTACTACTTATCACATTTTACTCTTACTACTCTTTGTCCAGAGGTGGCGTACTCTTCCCTGATTGTAAATCCTAAGGGCAAGGCCTGAGCATATTCCTCATTGTATCCTCACCAGCACCCAGCACAGAGCTCAGCATCTAGTTAGACGCAATTTGGTGCTGCAGAAAGGGTAATAGTCTGGAAGGAAGGGACCGAGGTTCCATTCCCAACATCACCACTGCTAGTATTATGGTCATAGACAAAGCCCTTCATGACCTGGCCTCACTTACCTGTCCAGACTCATCACCTCCCACTTTGTGCTTTCGCACTAGCAATCTGAGCTAATGGCTCTCAGAACTAATAGATCTCAGAATACACTTTGCTCTTGTACATTTCTATATCTTTGCCCACATTCAGGACTGTTAACCTCTACTGTGCTTTTGTGTAAATTAGGAAAAGGTGCCTCTTCCTCTCAGTGGAATGCAGTCCAGGCCCCACTCATCCCTTGGCCTGGCACCATATTGCATTGACCAGCCTGCATACCCTTTCCAAAGCCTGGAACAAACACAGCTAGCCTACCTAGAAAACCCCTTTTCATCCATTATGTAGCTCACATGCTGCCTCCTCTGTGAGGTCATCTTGCTCTGGCAGATGTAGTTGGCTTTCCTGCCAAGCTTCCCCTATTTTTTGAATACCCTCCATCAAACCAATTGCCTTTATTGAATTACAATTATTTGCATACATACCACTCAATTCCACTAGATTATTCTCTGTGTTTTTCCTCTTTTATTCCTCATACAAAGCCCTGACACATAGGAAGTGATTGATAAGCTTGGATGAATAAATGAGTGACATTTTACCTCCCTGGCCCTCAAGTTGCTTGTCTGAGAATAAAGGAATCAGAATAAGACATGCCTGAAGTTCTTGCTAATTCTAAAATTCTCTTTTCCAATATACATTCAGTAAATATTTGGTGAGCAAATGAATTGTACCCAACCAAAAGAAAATCCTTTTAAAGATGAGTCTTAAAGGGACATGGATCAACTTGTTCAACTTTCTTCTAGAAGCAGACCAGTGTGAGTTTTTTGAATCTCTTACATATTTTGTCTTGCCTCTGGAAATCTTTCAGAGACACTTCAGACCATCTGAAGTAGAGTTTAAGAGGAATTGCTTTAGGAAACCCTTCCAGAGAGTGGCCCGTCTTTCACGTCATTATGTGAACTATTTCTATTTGTCCTTCTCAGATATTTTCCCAAAAAGAACAACTGTTTTCAACACAAGGCAGCTCTTTAGCCTCTTTGAGGCTAATGTTACTTCTCTCATGAGAAGAAATTTTACCGTGTTCTGGCTTCCTCTCCAGAAATCTCGTCGTTAAGCAGACACTGTCAATCTTCTCTGAAGGGCAGCAAATTTATTCGAGGGCATCAAGCCTCCGAGACACTAATAGAAGCAGAGATCCAGAGTGGGTCCCTGGATCCCCACAGGGTCCACTATCTCCCTGATACTGTGTGCATGTGTATTTTCTGAAGGAAGATCAACAACTTTCTTCAGATTCTCCGAGATGCCCCTTGACCCCAAAAAAGTTAAGTAAGGAACCACTAGTCTTGAGTCTGGGGTAAAATAGCCTGGAAAATACAGGCGCTTTTAAGATCAGATAACGCTCTGGTGCATTCTTTTGCATTACACTAAAGACAGACTCCTCAACAGCTACAGACTAAGTCCCTGGGACTGAGTCCCTCTGCTCCTATCAGTGGCCCTCCCCGAGGGGCTTCCCCAAATCCCTAAGACTCGCTGAAACACAGCCTGCTCTGCAGACGCAGGAAAACTTTACAGGGATTTTAGATGCCTGGCACCTCTGTCCTTGTGTTTTAATAGTAGTAATGGTCTTGGAACCAGAATATTGGGTTCCTGAGAGGGCATGGGATCCTCTGAAAACCATAATCACTATTCTGCCACAAGGGGGCACCCAAAGTCCAGACTGATGAAACACCAAGCATCCTGCCTCCATTCAAATCAAGCACTGACTGGAGAGCAAAGAAGCTTTTTCCCACTGAGTCAAAGCTTGAAGCTCCTGGTTATACAATTGGCCCCAAAGCCCTTCTACCCACACCCAGTGTCCCCTGGGAGGCTTCAATGCTCTTTTTAATGCAAAGTGTGTGTATGGTTCTTGCTGACTTCAGTCCTCTCCCTAGAGGTGATTCTGAGCCCCACATTCTTCCTTGGGGTCTGCCCTGCATATGTCATTTGAACTGTAAAGATCCTGATCCTAGGTGAATGTAGCACACACACTTCTGCTCTCCACTCCTGGGAGGAGTTACTCCTGGGACCCTGCAGGGTCCTCACTCAGTGCTCAAGGTCATTGGCATGATTTCAGGATTGAGCCCAGAGTGCGCAAAGGTATGCAAAAGGTGTCACTAAAATATCACTAGAGTTGTGACCCACTCAGACAAGAAGAATAAGGAAAGGATCCAATATTCACTTAGGCCAAGTTACCAAGAGTAGCTACAGCTTGGGTGGGGATCCCAGACTCTTACTCTAATAAGAGTGTAATTTCAATCCAGAAGTCAGGATGCAAATCTAAACTCATTAGAAGAGTATAGACTTAGACAAAATAAAAAACATCACATTTATAGAGTTCAAAACATTTAAGGGAATTTAGTGTACTCACCTAGATGTATATGGGCCACAGGTGTGGCATCCTAGCCTCAAATCTCTGGCAAATAGACAACTTTAGCTTTCTTGAGGTAATAATCACAGATCACAGTCATATATTGTCCACTTGAGATAGTAAAACAGTTCCTTTAGTGGACAGGTATTCTTTTAACTCCAGGAATGTTTGGAATTAACATGGTGACTTTTTACTATGCCAGGTTAGCTAAGAAGAAACCACATTTCTTGGAAATCCCTCCCTTTATGGTTCCAGGTTGGCGTTCACCACAAGAAAAATGTATGTGAGATTTGAAAGGTAGAAAGGCAAAATTGAAGCAACAGCTAGGCATATGTGCATCTCCGTCACAAAAGGAAGATGTGGAGAAAGTCAAGAAAATGTGTGAACAAAATGGAAATATCAACAAAGAGATAAAAAAACTAAAAAGAAACCAAAACGAAGTTCTGAAGCTGAAAAGTACATAACTGAAATGAAAAATTCACTAGAGAAATTCAGAGGCAAATTTGAGCAGCCAGAAGAAAGAATCAGCAAACTTGAAGACAGGACAAATTATCAAGTCTGAGGAATGGGGGAGAAAAAGAAAAAAGAAAAAAAAACAAGATTGAAGAGCCCAATGGACCTGATGGGACACTATCAAGAGGATCAATATACACATCACGGGAGTCCCAGAAGAGCAAAAGAAAAACAAAGGGGCAAAGAGAATATTTGAAGAAATAACGGCTGAAAACCTCCCAAATTTGATGAAATACATGAATATAAATATCCAAGAAGCTCATAGAACTCTAAATAAGATGAACTCAAAGAGACTCCACCAAGATGTATTATAACCAAACTTTCAAAGGGCAAAAACAAAGAGAGAATCTTGAAAGCAACAAGAGAAAAGCAGATCATTGCATACATGTAAATCAGCAGATATTTCATCAGAAACTTTGGAAGCCAGAAGATAGTAAGTAGGCCAATACATCCAAAGTGCTAAAAGAAAAATAATTATCAACAAAGAATATGATGTCTAGCAAAACTGTCTTTCAAAAGTAAAGTAGAAATGAAGATATCCCCAGGTAAACAAAAGTTGAAAGAGTTTGTGACTACTGGATGTGCCATGTAAGAAATGCTCAAGAGAGTCCTGCAAGGAAAAAATGAAAGGACACTAGACAATAACTCAAAGCTGTATGGAGAAATAAAATCTCAATAAAGATAAACACATGGGAAATTATAGAAGTAATAGTATAAGAGTAGTATGTAACTGCAGTTTTTGTTTTCTACATGATTTAAGAGACTAACACATTTAAAGAAAAAAAAACAATTATTAGTATTAAAGCTAATATTACTGTAACTTTAGCTTGTGACTCCAAATCGTGCCTTCTACATAATTTAAGAGACTAATGCATTTAAAAGAATTAATTTATGTTTTGGGGCATGCAATGTATAAAATGTAATTTTGTGACATCAACAACTGAAAGGGGGAGAAGATGGAGCTGTAAAGGAGCAGTTTTTATATGTTATTTAAGTTAAGCTGGTATAAGATCAAACTAGAGTATTGTAATCTTAGAATTAAATGTAATTCCCATACTAACCACAAAAAGCTATAAAATATGGATAAAGAAAATTAAGAATATAAATACGTCACTACCAAAAATCAACTATACAGAAAAGAAGACAGGAATGCAGGAAATGGGGGACAAAAAGTTATAAGGCATATACCGTGTTTCCCCAAAAATAAGACCTAGCTGGACAATCAGCTCTAATGCATCTTTTGGAGCAAAAATTAATATAAGACCCGGTCTTATTTTACTATAATTACTATAATTACATAAATAATATAATAATATAATACCAGGTCTCATATTAATTTTTGTTCCAAAAGACACATTAGAGCTGATTGTCTGGCTAGGTCTTATTTTCAGGGAAATAGGGAAGAAAACAAAACCACAATGGCAGAAGTCCCTCCTTATTATAATTACTTTATATGTAAATACATTAAACTCCAATCAAAATACAGAGATTGGCAAAATGGATAAAAACACATGATCCAACCAAATGCTGTCTATAAAAGAATTACTAGAAATCCAAAGACACAAACAGGTTGAAAGTTTGAAATAATGGAATAAGATGTTCCATACAGATTGTAACCAAAAGAGAGCAGTGGCAGCTATATAAAAGATACCCTGTGTTCATGGATTGGAAGACTTACTATTGATAAGATGAAAATACTCTGCAAATTCGTCTACAGATCTAATGCAATCCCTATCAAAATTCCAACTGCCTTGTTGGAATCAGACAAAATAGACCTTAAATAGAAAATTTACAAGAGCCAAGGGACATTATATATTAATAAAAAGTTCAACATAGAAAGAGGATATAACAATTATGAACATTTATACTCCTACTAACGGACCATCAAAATACATGAATCAAAACCTGACAGAATTGAAAGGAGAAATAGTTCTATAATAATAGTTGGAGACATCAATATCCTACTCAAAATAATGACCAACCAGACAGAAGGAAATAGAGGATTTAACAAAATAAACCAACTAACAGACATATACACACACTTTACGCAACAAAACCGATATATACATTCTTCTCAAGTGCACATGGGACATTTTCCAGGATAGACCATATGTTAGGCCATAAATGAAGTCTCAATAGATTTTAAAAGACAGATATCATGCGTAAGTATCTTATCTGACTACAACAGGATGAAGTTAGAAATAATAACAAAATGAAAACTGGGAAATTCACACAATTGTGGATATTAAACAACACACTTTTAAACAACCAGTGGCTCAAAGAGGAAATCTTTGGCTACTATCCAAAAAAAAGAAAAAAACAGAAAACAAATGTTGGCAAGGACATGGAGAAATTAGAACGCTTGTGCCCTGTTGGTGGGAATGTAAAATGGTGCAGCCACTATGGAAAATAGTATGGCTCCTCAAAATTAAAAATAGAGTTACCATATGATCTGGCAATTTCACTTCTGGATATTTATCTAAAAGAATTGAAAGCAGGGTCTCAAAGAAATATTTGCACAACAGTGTTCATAGCAGTATTATTCACAATAGCTAAAACGTGGAAGCAACCCAAGTGTCTATTGACAGATGAATGGTTAAGCAAAATGTGGTGTATACATATCATAGAATATTATTCGCCCTTAAAAAGGAAAAAAACTCTGCAATATGCTACAACGGATGATCCTTGGGAACATTATGCTAAGTGAAGTAATCCAGTCACAGCAAGACAAATACTGTATGATTCCACTTACATGAAGTACTTAGAACAGTCAAAATCATAAGACAGAAAGTAGACTGGTACTTGCCAGAGGCCGGGGAGAGGGGGAAATGGGGAGCTTTTGTTTAATGGGTATAGAGTTTCAGTTTTACAAGATGAAAAGAGTCACGGATATGGATGGTGGTGATGGTTGCACAACAATGTGAGTGTATTTAACACCACTGAACGGAACACTTAATGGTTAAGATAATGAATTTTATGTGTACTTTACCACAATAAAAGAAATGCCGCCCAAAAGTGAAGATCATTGTCTTTCCATTACTGTATTATATAATAGTCAAACAAAATCTATAGGTTGAAATTAAAGAAAAACAAGTAATATTTTCAAATTTTTATTAGATTCAGAATAGAACAATTTATAATTTGAACTTAAAAAGCAAGGAAAACTGGATTTTGAAATTGATTATTTTAATAAGCTAACATTTGTTTAAAATTTCAGTAACTATGCAGAGACTTTTTTTCTCTGCCCTTAAATATCAAAACACATAAACTGGCAATAGCCTGCTTCTTGCCACTATCCCTAACCAGCCTGTCCCATTCCCTTGGCGTAAAGATGTGATGGGGTCTCTTCAGCCCCAAAAGCTCCCACATTGCCCATTCTAAAGTTCCTATTGCTAACTATGAGCCCTTGAAAGGTGAGATTTGTCCCATATGTCTCCCATATACCTCCGCCTGCTGCACTTTCCCACTCGTTCCCTTTATTATGAACCTTGTGTCACTTCAGGAATCCTGAGCTCTCACACTGCCCCAACCCCAAGAAGAAAAAGGGGCTTGATGACCAACTCATAGTCCCAGGAACATTTACTGGCACCTTCTGCATTAAGCCCTGTGCAGGGTGTTCCCCCACATTACCACACGTAACTGCTCACATCCACCCTGTGAGGTAAGTTTCAGCATCCCCAGGTACAGTGGAAAGACGACTAACAGCTTGAGCCACTGACCCTGCTAACAAGTGATCAGGCAGAGAGACGGTCTTGGACATGGTCCAGGCAGTACAGATTTACCTTGAATGGTCCTCCACTTCGATTTTCACCATATGATTGATCCTTATACTCCCTCCCCAGACTCCTCTTACCCCACCAGCCTCTAAGACCCTGCCTGTACCTGTCACTGTCATCATTCCTCTGTGGGCATGATACCTACCAAAGGAGGAAGGATTCCAGCCCAACTTGCAGGTAACAGAGAAGGTTGCCACAGCCTCTGTCCTCAGGAATGCCTTCAGAGGTGCTTCCAAAACCCTGAAAGTGAGAAGGGTCAGGGGAAGCAGCTGTGAGAGAGAGGGAGGTCCCTGCCACCAACACACTGTCTTCCTCTCTCAGTCAAGGGAGCTGTCAGAAGCAAAGGAAGTGTAGGAAAGATGAATCAGATATGTTTCCCTTTGCGTCACAGCACTTAACTCTACATCTGTGACTTCAGATAAGTCACAGGTAACCCATGCAATGGTCCACAGGATGTAATATGAATACACCTACACCCCAAGGCATCACCTTCCAACTCTGTGAAGGAAACAATTGCCTCCTTCAAAAGTCAACGTGTTACACAAACAATGAATAATTCAAAAATGAAATTAAGAAAATAATTCCGTTTACAATTAGCATAAAAAAGAATAAAATGCTTAGGATTAAATTTAATGAAGAAAGTGCAAGGTTGGTATACTGAAAACTACAAAACAATATTGAAAGATGTTAAAGAAGACCTAAATAAGTAAAGATACCCTATGTTCATGGATTAGAAGACTTACTATTGATAAGATGATAACACTCCGCAAATTCATCTTCAGATCCAATGCAATCCCTATCAAAATTCCAACTGCCTTGGTTTGCAGAAATAAAGCTAAAATTCATATGGAAATGCCAGGGACACAGCATAGCTAAAATTATCTTGAAAAAGAAGAAAGTTGGAGGACTCACACTTCCTGACTTCAAAACTTACTACAAAGCTACAGTAATCAAAACAGTATGGTACTGGCATAATGCTATTGGTCTCCTACCTCAAATCATATACAAAAATCAACTCAAAATAGAGCAAAGAAATAAATGTAAGAGCTAAAACTATTAAATTGTTAGGGAAAAAACCGGTGTGACCTGGGATTAGGCAACAATTTCTTTAACATGACACCAAAAATTTCAAGCAGCAAAAGAAAAACAGAAAAATTGGACTTTATCAATTTTAAACTTTTGTGTATCAAAGAACACTATCAAGAAAGTGAAAAAACAACCCATAGAATGGGGAAATATTTGCAAATCACATATCTGATAAGGGTCTATTTTCCAGAATTTATTTTAAAAAACTCTTATTACTCAACAAAAAAGACAAATAATCTAATTTAAATATGGGCAAAAGATTTCAACAGACATTTCTCAAAGAAGATATATAAATGGTCAGTAAGCACATGAAAAGATGCTCAACATCATTAGTCTTAGAGAAATGCAAATCAAAACCACAATGAAATACCACTTCATACCAACTACGGTGGCTATAATTTTTTAATGAAAATTAACATGTGTTGGTAAGTATGTAAAGAAACTGGAACCTTCATGTACCACTTGTGGGAATGCAAAATGGTTCAGTTGTGGAAAAGTTTTTCAGTTCCTCAAGAAGCTAAACACAGGGGCAGCCAGTTGTCTCAGTGGTTGGAGCATAGTGCTCATAACATCAGGGTCACTGTTTCGATTCCCACATGGGCCAGTGAGAGACAACGGCTCGAGCTTGGAGCTGAGCCACCGGTGGGCGGCCGGTTGGGTCAGTGGTTGGAGCGCAGTGTTCATAACGCCAATGTTGCTGGTTCGATTCCCACATGGGCCAGTGAGCTGTATCCTCCACAACTAGATTGACAAAACGACTTGGACATGAAGCTGATGGTTCCTGGAAAAACACACTGTTCCCTAATATTCCCCAATAAAAATTTAAAGAATGGGGGGGGGGCAGCCTGGTGGCTCAGGTGGTTGGAATGCCTGCCATGCTCCTAACGCTGAGGTCACCGGTTCGATTCCCACATGAGCCAGTGAGCTGCATCCTCTATAGCTAAGATTTTGAACAACGGCTCTCCCAGGAGCTGAGCTGCCATGAGCAGCCAGAGGTCGGCGTGGGCTGCTGTGTGCTGCCGTGGGCTACCACAGTGTGCTGCCATGAGTGGCCGGTGGCCAGTGTGAGTGGCCAGCAGACATCATGAGCGGCTGGCAGCCGGTGAGAGCTGCCGAGAGCTGCTGTGAGTGGCCGACCGACGACCGGGGATCAACTGCCTCAGCCCGGGGGAGCGCAAGGCTCATAATACCAGCATGGGCCAGGGAGCTGTGTCCTACACAACTAGACTGAAAACAATGGCTTGAACCTGGGTTGGGGGGAAGGTAGAAGAAGGAGGGGGGAAAAAGAAGTTAAACATAGAGTTACCATATAAACCAGCAATTCCACTCAGAGGTATATACCAAAGAGAATTAAAAACATATGCTCAGGGCCGGCCTGGTGGCTCAGGCGGTTAGAGCTTCATGCTCCTAACTCCGAAGGCTGCCGGTTCGATTCCCACATGGGCCAGTGGGCTCTCAACCACAAGGTTGCCAGTTCAATTCCTCGACTCCCGCAAGGGATAGTGGGCTGTGCCCCCTGCAACTAGCAACGGCAACTGGACCTGGAGCTGAGCTGCGCCCTCCACAACTAAGACTGAAACAACAACTTGAAGCTGAACGGCACCCTCCACAACTAAGATCGAAAGGACAACAACTTGACTTGGAGAAAAGTCCTGGAAGTGCACACTGTTCCCCAATAAAGTCCTGTTCCCCTTCCCCAATAAAAAATCTTAAAAAAACAAACAAACATATGTTCACACAAAACTTGTACATGAATGTTAAAAGCAGCATTAGTCATAAGAGCCAAAAAGTGGAAACAACCCAAACTTCCATAAACTGATAAATGAATAAACACAATGTGGTATATTCATACAATGGAATATTATTTAGCCATAGAAAGGACTGAAGTACTGTTAATACATGTTGCAACATGGACAAACCTTGAAGATATTATGCTAAAGTGAAAGAAGCCAGACACAAATGGCCACATATTATATGACTCCATTTATATGAAATGCTGAGAATAAGACTATCAATAGAGACAGAAAATAAATTAGTGGAGATGGGGAGGAGGGGAAGTGACTGACTGCTAGCTAACAGGTATGAGGTTTCTTTTAGGGGAGAACAGGATTAGTGGTTGATATTTGCAAAACATTGTGAAAATACTAAAAACCACTAAATTGTACATTACAAAACGGTTAAAACGTTGAATTTTACCTCAATTAAAAAGAGCCAACATGCACCAACAAGCCCTTCTGTCTGGGCTGGAGGTCAGAGTAATCTCAGGGAAGCATCTAGTGCTGAAGCGGAGGGGTCTAGGGGCTACTCAAGTCCCAACTGCCATCTTACAAATGAGGTAAGGGCTACCACTTCCCTGCAGGTCTGAAGTCTCCTGAGGTTTGTAAAAGGAGGACAGAATGACCTCCCCTGCCACAAGGAAGCTTTTCTCAGCCCCTAGAGCAGACGACAAACATCTGAAGGGATCCACAGGATTGGCAGAGGCTCTGCAGGTTGGGTCACAAGAGGATTTTTGTAGGGAAGAGTCAAGAGTGGACTTTAGAACACGGGTGGGGATACAAGGATAAAAAGTCATTCGTCACAAAGGAGGAAATATAAACATCCAATGACCATGCAGAGATGCTCGGCCTCACCAGTCATCAGAGGGAGTACACACTGACACAACAATGAGACAGCATTTTCCCTCAATTAGATTATCAAAAATGGTTAGGTAATATGAGAGGTTGGCAGGATGTGAGGAAATATGTGCTCTCATTCCACTGCTGGTGGGTGTGTGAAGTGGCAGAGCCACTTTAGAGGGCAACTTGCCAGCATCTATTAAAATGGAAAATGTGTATGCCCTATGACTCAGTGAGTCCAATGCCCAGTATTTATTCTAAAGAGACAACCCCACATGCACAGGGGAGTATAAAATGTTTATGTGACACCATTTGTAATAGTGAAATGTTGGGAAAACCTAAGTATTCATGAATAGTAGAATAGCTAAAAAGCCTACATACATCTATTCTCTATTTAACAGAACAAGTAGTTCTATATGCATAACATAAAACAACTCCAATACATAAAAAGCAAATTCTAGAAGGATATATATATATATATATATATATATATATATATATATATATATATAGCTATATATCATTTATAAAAAAATAAAACAAAACCCCAAACACAACTGTGCTAGGGTTCTTAGAGAATTCTTCCTGGCAGGCTGAGATTCTAGGCCTATTAACAATCCTTTATTTATCTAGAAGACGGATTTTAAAAAAGCAACATAAGAACAGGAATTGCCAGGCTTGGACTATTTCATTTCCAAGAGATCATTTTTTAACAAGTGGAGAGAACCAAGGCATGATTTGTTCCTCAGGCTTTATTTCTTGCTCTGTGTTAGAAGAATTACTTCAGGCATGTGTAATACTTCCTTTAGAAAATAGAGATGTCCTCTCTGTCGATCATCTCAGGTATAAAAGAGAGGGGGTATGCCCCTTGCCAGGGAAAAGTCGTACATGCTGTACATGAGGTTTTTCGCCACCTCTGGAGACAGGGGGTCTCCCAGCTCTAAGAAAATCAAGTCGAGGGTCCTCAGTAGAAGAGGGGCTGAGATCAGAGTGAGAAATGTTCGATTATTACTTAATAATATTTTAAGTAGAAAATAAAAGGGAGTTTGCTGGGAAAATCCATCTGATTTTTTGCTGATCATTGTCTGTTTCTGGGAGGTCTAAACTTTCACTTCCTATGTGTGTGTGATATGCATATATATATATATATATATATATATATATATATATGAGTGTGTGTGTATATATATGTGTATATATATATATATATATATATATATATATATATATATGCATAAAACTACTTATTACATACAGCCTAACAAGGAGAGGAGATCTTCACTTATTTTGGCCATGAACGTCACTTAAATAATAAAACACACACATATAATTTGTTTGTTTAGAAAAAGTTCTGGAGGAATATTTGCTAATCTAAAACAGTGATTGCCTCTGAGGAAGCAGGGAGAGGACCAAGGCTGGGGGGAGGAGATAAACCAGAGAAATTTGACTCTTATCTACAACTGTTCAATTTTTTTTTCCATTTTCACTTCTAATTTTTTAAATAAAAAAGGATGAAATAAAGTTGAGAAAAACAATATTTAAAGATAATACTATTTTTACTTATTTATAATATAAAAGATTATTTTGCTCTCAATAAAATATTAATATATAACATTTTATACAATATAACAATATTTGGTACTAATATATTTAGGTAGAGCAATGTGATTTAATGTATTTCATTGTTTTTTTAAACCTTGCTTCAATATGTTATATATAGTGACTAGTATTAACAGCTGACTTAGAAGAAAAGTTGCTCTAGGTCAAACTGTTTCAGATGTGTTTCTAATTTTGAATCATGAGTCCATTTTTACCAAGGCTTTTCTGTTTGAGTACTTGGTGGCCTATATGATGGCATGTTCCTTCAAAGTGGTTTTGCAGCTGAATTTATCAGACATTTTATTTATACATTTATGTAAATAAGTATATTAACATTATTTATATTTAAAAACTTTTTATTGTGAACTATATCAAATAAACAAAGTAGTATATTGAAATAACAGTATGAAAACCCATGCTAAGGTCAGAACATGAGAACCTTAGACGCTTCCTGATCATACCTTCCCTTCCTTCCCCAACAGGGGGCGCAAGTCTGCGTTGAGTCTATCACTCCCTTAACTTTTCTTTCTAGCCCTTAACATCTATGTATGTGTGTTTCTCTGAACTACAAATTGTTTAGTTTTGCCTGCTTTTGTACTTGATGTATAGGGAATCTTACTCATGTACTTTTCTGTGGCTTGCTTCTTTCACTCAGTACCATTCAATATTATGGTTTTATTTGTTTTGTTTGTTTTTATTACAGTAAAATATACATAATATTTACCATGTTGATTATTTTTAAGCATACAATTCAGTGCATTAATTACATTCACATTGTTGTACAAAATTATGTTTTTGAGGCCCATGTAGTGTATGTGATTGAATATAGGTCAATCATTATCATTCCTCTAAACTATTCCTTTGGGTGAATATACAACATTTATTATTCTCTCCACCATTTATGGACCTATAGGTCCTTTTCTTTTTTTTCTTTTTCTTTTTTTGTTACAAATACCAGTGTGTACACATTCTTGCATGTGTCTCCTGGAGCACAAGTGTAAGAATTCTTAGTGTATATAACTACTGGTGGAATTAATGGATTTTACTGGTTTAATTTTCTATCAAGAGATGATATGAAGATATTGTATAATTAAATTCCAATTTAGAAAAAAAAAGAAAGAAGCTGAGACAGTTTCATAGAGCAACAGGGCAGGGAACAGTCTTCTTGAGATAGGCAGCAAAAAGATACAGGAAAAGCAGAGGAGACAAGTCTACAGACTGCGCTCAGAAGGCATTGTCAGGTATAACCCTCAGTCCAACCCATGTACGGAGTGCCCAATATGTGCCTGGCTCTGTAGGTGCTGTAGTCAGCAGTGGACTGGGATTCAGGAGACCTGGCTTCTCTCCCAACTCTGCCACAAAGCAAGTCATCTCACCTCCGCGGCCGGCGGTTCTGACATCTGTAAAATGAGGGGATAAACCCACAGGAACAGAAAGCTTTCTTCTAGCTCTGCTAGTCTGGGATCCTCAGCTGGTTGCAATAGCTAAGACGAGCTCACCACAAGTAGTTCTATCTAGAAGCCAGAGAGGGCCTGGGGCCCAGATAAGAAAGAACACTGCTTCCCCAAGAACCAAAAAAAAGACAAAGACCATCATTGGGCCCAGCCCTAGTAAGCCAGTAGAAGTGATGTGGTGGTAAACATGCAGCCAGCTCTCTGGGGTGGGGACCCCTTGATTTGTAGCACTTCCTGATTTACGTGGTTGTAAATACTCCCACCACAGCCAATTCCAACCTACCAATGTGTAACCAGCAGACATAGTTCTTGACAATTTAACAATCAGGCTTTGGCTAGACAGTACTAGCAGGCTCCAGCACACCCCTGGGAAGTAAACTGGCCCTAAGAGGTAGGGCTCAGATGACACTACCATAGGCCAGAGGGGAAATGAAGGCAAGTTATTCATAGGACTCACAGTACTTTAGACTCGGTGTAAGTTTGGGGAAATCAGAGTTGCCTCCTGCTGCAGGGAAGACCATAAAATAGATCTAGACTGGTTGTGTGTACAGTCTCCACTCATCTGGGTGGACAAGAGAAATCACTCAGGAAAAGAGTAAGTAGGAAATGCCCAGGAGCCCACTGGGAGGGGAAACATCCCCCATCCCTTGCAAAATCACTTTTCTATAGTATGAAGAACGCTCTGAGTATGAATAACACATGGAGCAGACATACTGCATATGCACAGCTTGTTCAGGTGAGCGAGTTGTTCTGTCGCTTTCATGCTCCTTTGGTTTAGTTCCCAGGTGAACTGGCTGCTCCTTCAACCCCCTTTCTTGGAACTTGCAGCCTCAAACACCAAGAAAGGGAGGGCAGAAATGAACATTTATTGAGTACCCAAAGGACGCAAGGCATTTCATTTATGTTGTTATATTTCATTCTCCCAACCTGCTACATAGCACGTGACACTATCCCCAAGTAGACACAGGCTCAATTCAGAGAGGTTCTGGGACTCACCTGAGATGATCCAGGCAATAACTGGCCGGGATGCTTTTGGACCACCAATCTGGGTGGTTCTGAAAGCCACGCTCTCTCCACCTACCCCAGGATCCTCATATCTCAGTGGGCTTGGGGCCCAAGATCCTCATTGTATCTCTCTGCCCTGATGTCTTTTTGAGAATTTCCCTTCACTGGTTTTACTTTACCCTTTGCTGGCTACGTGACTGTCAGAAAACCTCAATAGTCAGCATTCAAACCATACACATGTCAATTTACATAATGTATGATTTCAGAAATTAGCTTTATCTCAAACCAGAATTAATTCTTTAAACCACCTATCACATAAAATCACGAGTCAACAAGCCCTAAAAAAGAAAGAGAAAGAAAGAGTGCTCAGGAAGGAGAGGGCCACACAGCACCCTGTGAAATGGGACTTCCAACCCCTGTAACAAACACCTTGAAATGCTACATGACATTCTTTTACATGAAGAGTTAAGCTCTCAACTAAGAAGGGAGAATCCCAGGTGCCAGAGAAGCAGGCAGAACTGGAAGTTGCTGGGGCGAGTGCATGAGCAGCCAATGAAGGGCTCTGGTTACCTAGGGGCTGAGGTTTTAACCCCACAGGATTCCCGAGGAGAAGACCTTGGGCCCCACCAGACAGGAAATTGGAAAAGACAGGCTCTCACATAAGCTGGAAACCTGTAAAGGAAATCTAGAAATATCCGCTGACCAACACAGAGCCATTTCAACAAGGAAGCTTATCTGTCTCTGACTGCCTTCTGGACAGAGAAAAATATTATCTTGAAAATTTGTAACTAACGCCTATGCTCATCCAGGTTTAGGGTTCAAATTTATATTATCATGGCTGGGAAACCTCATCTGCCCTCAAGAAAATAGCAAAGAAATTGATCTCAAGTCAGTAATATCCCTAGAATGTCTGATAAAATCAACTACAAAACCGCTTTTGAAGGTACATACCCTTAATTTGGGCCACTGCAGATCCCAACAGGAAAGACTTGTTGAAGATGGGCTCACAATTAAAAATTAAAAAACATACCTGAAACAGTTTGACCTAGAGTACCTTTTTCATCTAAGTTAGTCGTTAAAACCAAATAGTTGAATTTACCTAACTCTACTAGTCACTACATATACGTAAAGTATTGAAGCAAGATTTTGTAAAAATCATGAAACACGTTAAATCACATTGTTCATTGCTCTTAATAAATATATTATTATTAATATATTTTATTGTACAAAATGTTATATATTATTTTAATGAGAGCAAAATGATCTTTTATATTGTAAATAAGTAAAAATATTATCTTTAAATATTGTTTTCCCCAACTTTAATCCTTTCTTTATGTGACTATGTAATTTTATCTTACCCTTTTTAATGTCTATATACACATATATAGAATTCATATTTGAATATATAATCTATAAATATAATTTATTTTAAAATCTTGTATATTGCTCTTGTTCTCTGTCTCGCTGTCTCTCGTTCTCTCGACCTCGCTCTCTCTCTCTCTCTCTCTCTCTCTTCCCCCCCACCTCAGCTAGCTAGGCCTCTCTCTCCCACCTTGACTAAGCCTGTTCTCTTCCCCGAGAAAGTATCACTAATAAACCCTGCTTGTATACTGAAAAATAAATAAATAAAATAAAATATCGTATATACGTATTTGGGGATACACGCTCAAAATCATTTTATCAATGAAGTATAAAATCAAAAGTTTGGAGACCACTGAATCAGAAATATACATTTTTTCAAGCATACATGGAACATTTACAGCCACCTACTAGGCCACATAGTGAATCTCAAAAAAATGCCAGAGGATGTATATGTATTAGTTTTCTATGGCTGCTGTAGCAAATTGCCAAAGAACCCAAACTGACTATCAGATTTCTATACGTCAGAAGTCTGAAATGGGTCTCACTAGGCTAAAACCAAAGTGTGGGCAAGCGGCATTACTTCCTAAATACTTCAGGGGAGAATCAGGCTCCTTACTTTCTGGCTTTCTGAGGAGGCTCCCACAATTCCTAGCTCCTGGACCTCTTCTTCCATCTTCAAAGTCTGCAGCAGCAGGCTGAATCCTTCTCATGCTGCCACCTCTCTAGGTCTGTCTCATCTGCCTCTCTCACCCACTTGTAAGGACTCTTGCTATATACTGGGTCCACCTAGATAATTCAGGGTAATCTCCCCTTTTCAAGGTCAACTGATGAGCAACCTTGATTCGTCTGCAACTTTAATTCCTCTTTGCCATGTAACATAATATTCAGTTCCAGGGATGTACACATCATTGGGGGGGCCAATATTCTGCCTGCCATATTACACATACAGATGACATTCTCTGACCCACAATTACATAAAATTAAAATTAATAAAAAGGGAAAATGTTAAACCTCATAGATCATAAATTTTTAATATACTTATAAAATATGCAGGTCAAAACTAAACTGACAGAATGAAAATACAATATAGCAAAACTTATGAAACATAGTAAAGTAGTTCTCAGAAGGAAGTTTATGGCCTTAAATGCATATATTAGAAAACGAAATTTTTAATTAATGAACCAAGTATCCACTTCAAGAAGTTAGAAAAAGAATGGCAGAATAAACCCAAGGAAAGTAAAGGGAAGAAAATAATTTAAAAATCAAACCACAGTGTAAAATATAACAGAAAACAAGGAAATAATGGGAAAACACAACAAAATGTGGTTCATTGAAACAATAAGTTAGACATATTTCTGGCAAAGTATATCGAGGAAATAAAAGGAAACTATAAACAAACAATATTGGGACTGAAAAGGGGAATATAACTACAGATCTATGGTGATTTTAAACATTTATGCCCATAAATCTGAAACAGATTAAATAGACAATCTACCAGAAAAATATAACCTACCAAAACTGACTCTAGAAGAAATTGAAAACCTGAATTAAATCAGTATCAAAAAGGCTACACTCTACACACACACACACACACACACACACACACACACACACACAAACATACACACACACAAATTCTACCAAGTCTTCAAGGAACAGATCCTCCCTGTTTTATATAATCTGTATATAAGAAAAACTATCATCGATCAAAGAAGACAAGTGGTCAAAGGAATAATAGAGTGGTGTCTAGAAACCAAAGGAAGAAACCACTTTCCACGTGACAGCTGTCAGACCCCATATAACTCAGTTAAACTTTGCTTTCTGGTTGAAGCATTCCCTTGCCCTCAGCTCTCCCTATCAGCGGACAGGCACCTGCTGTGTTTTCCCGAAAATAAGACCTAGCCGGACAATCAGCTCTAATGCGTCTTTTGGAGCAAAAATTAATACAAGATCCAATCTTAGTTTACTATAATATAAGACTGGGTCTTTAATAATATAATATAATATAATATAATATAATATAATATAATATAATATAATATAATATAATATAATATGCCAGGTCTTATAATAATTTTTGCTCCAAAAGACGCATTTGAGCTGATTGTCTGGCTAGGTCTTATTTTTGGGGAAACACGGTATATTGTACCCTGACTCTCCCTGTCATGGTGCTGCAATAATGGCCATTACTAATAACTTTACATTTGTCTTTGAGGTTATTTTATTTGATCAATGTGTGACTCTCACTGGTGCATCAACTCTGAGGGCAGAAACCATGGGATTTTTTTGGGTTTTTTTTCATCTTTGTGTCCCATTACTTAGCTGGTACCTGATACAGAATGGATATGCAGTAAATACTTGTCAAATGACTGAAGAGTGGAATTTAGGAGATCAAAGTGGCCTTGGGCACCCCTGAAATTTCAATTTTATAATTGTGGATAGAACTGTTAAGGAATAAGGCTGAGGCTGGACCATCTAATATTTAGAGAGTGCCTTACATGCTAGGAGACACTAGGAGCTGTGGCTGAGATACTGAAAAGTGATGAGAGATGGGGAAAAATGCCCAAGGTTGGTGAGTCTCCTAGGAGACCCAGACAGGGAGTCCCAGGAATGCAAATTACAGAATTGGGATGTGAGTCCCCAGGCCCTCATTAACTAGCCCAGCCCGCCCTACTGTCCTGTCCAGCTGGTCTCTAAAGGCTCACTGGGAAGGAGGAAATAAAGCAGTGGGGGCCGGGGTGGGTCGGGGTCATCACAGGAAATAGGAGTGGAGGAAGAAGGAATGGATTAGGAGACAAAGGAGGCCAGGAAAACTAAGGGATTTGGTTAATAAGAATCGCGAGCAGTGATTCCTAACTCCTATGTGATATAACAGAACTCCCTTCTAAGGAAAGGTGTTGGAGAGAGTTTAGTTCTGCGGAGTACTTTGACTGGTTATAAACTTATAAAGGGCCACGACTGATTTTGGGATCGGGGCTGAAGAGAGATGAGGTATTGAGGTATGCTGCCTGACGGAAGATTTCTGAAAGTCAGCCGGTGACAGAAAAAGGAGGGAGGGGAGAGAGGTGTCAGCAAGGTGGTCAGTGCTCTTACTGCCCTGTAGGATAGCTAGACCAGTGATCAATCTCTGGGCTGGAAAGACCACTAAGAACAAGAAAATCCAAAATGCAAGTTGTAGTTGTATCCTTATGATATATAAAGCTTCAGAGTTTTGCCACACATAACAGCCTTCTGTTTAGTTAGTTTGAAGGAAAATTCAAGAAAGCCCTGTGCCCCAAATTTGGGACGTATGGTAGGGCAAAGGTAAGGGAACAGCCAGGAGCAGAGAGGAGAGAACAAGACTTCAGCTGAAAGAAGAATCAGAATGAGAGGTGACCATAATGCCCAACCCACTGGGATTTGTGCCAGTCGACAGCCCTGCCTCCTCCCCACTCTGCCCAAGACCTGCCTGATTGGAAGGTGAGGAATATCTTATCTAGATATTAAGGAGCAGGTGACCCCTGCCGCTGATATTCAGGATACAGTCAGTGCTCCAGACTGAGGGTTTGGTCAGGACCTCTCAAAAGTAATGACAGTCGTCAAAAGAGAAGCTTCTGTGGGCCTATCTCTGGAGATGCAAGAAAAGGAGAGAGCTGTTGAGAAAAGACCATATATCTCTGTGCCAGCTAGGTGTGGGGACCAGCTGAGCCCCAAAAGGGAAAGAAGTGGTGGAAGATTCTGAGGGAGAGGTCAGCGGCTTGCACTCACAGGGCCTGTAGTCAAGAGGAAGGGACTGTCCAAGGAACCAGCCAACACTCACCAGAAGTTGATGCAAACAGACAAGAAGGCAGGAGATGAGGTCATTCCTTTTGCCCAGAGAAGAGTAAGGTTCAGAAACCTGGTTTTTCTCCTCCCGGCCAGGGGTACTCCAAGAGAGCCAGGCAGACCCTGCTCCTGCCTTCTCCCCCATGGAGAAGTGATTAGAAGAGGGGAGGGGGCGGCCAGATGGCTCAGTTGGTTAGAGCTCGAGCTCTTAACCACAAGGTTGCCGGTTCAATTCCCACATGGGTCGGTGGGCTGTGCCCCCTGCAACTAACAGTGAAAACAGCAACTGGTCTTGGAGCTGAGCTGCGCCCTCCACAACTAGACTGAAGGACAATGACTTGGACTTGATGGGCCCTGGAAAAACACACTATTCCCCAATACGTCTTTTTTTTTATTAAAAAGAAAAAAGTGGGGAGATGGGACCTTGGCACAGAGAACACAGGCCTCACTTCGGTGAGCAGCTGAGGGGCTAATAAAGGTTGATAGTCTTCTAATTCCCCCTTAGGCCAAGGTTCTCCTTAAAGGTCCCCAGCTCCTTATAATTCCTCTCGGGTCTCATCCATCCACACAGGGCCTCCCCTCCCCACGGCAGTCTTGAGGTTTAAGATTAACAGTGGAGATACTGACTGTGATCTGGGAATGAGGCAGTGCTGTTAGCGACAGCAAAATCCTCAGATCCCAAAGTTAACACTCTCTGAGGCGGGAACTCAGGCACCCCGAGAGATAGTGAAAAGGATGGTTTTGCTAAGTAACTCTTCAAATCGCACCCATGTGTGGTTTCTCACACAAAAGGACCCTCCTGAAGACTAGAGGGGGTCGGGGAAAGACAGGAAGATGGAAAAAATGAAGAGAAAGGAAACCAAAGAGTGAGATAGAGAACAGATCTAACAAGTGAGATCACAGGGGTGTGACATTTTATGAGCAGTGTGGAAACAACTGCAAAGCCCCTGAATGAAATAGGGCCTGGAGAAATGAGCCGCCACATGCCTCAGGCCTCCAGGAAAGAGGAGGAGGTGGCTGTCTGACCCATGTGTTCCAGAAGGGAAAGTCCACCTAGTTCCAATGTCCCCAAATCTGTCTTCCCAAGAGAACCACAGGAATAGGGAAGAGCTGACCCACAGGCATCAACTTCTAATCCCAAGTGCCCAAGGCTGGAAGAGATGCCCCAGGTGCTCCAGGGCACCAGTGACCCACAGCCCGAGGTGGGAGGGGAGGATAAGGACAGTAGTGGAGGGAGGAGGGAAGGCCACATGAGCAGTGGGTGACACCTGTATCACAGGCTGGCAGGAAGATTAAATGAGATCATACGTAATCTCCAAGCACAGAGGCTTAACCCCTTGTTGCCACTGTGAACAATTCCATAGCAAACTCTTTTGGCCGTAAAACCAGATCTCATTTGATGCAAGACCAGTTAGTCATTATTCGCCCCACTTAAATATTCAATCGTTTTACTGCAGAAATGCTATGCATGAATGTGAGTGCTACCCCAGCCCCATGAGGGTGTCCTGTGGTGCTGGTTTCTTCCCCAAATCTGAAAAATTCTGAATTCTAAAACTTGCCTCACCCCAAGAGTTTCAGACATTCAGTTCTGGGTCCCCTTCCTTCTCTAAACTGCTTATCTCTGTGCAAAAAGAAGCTGACCCTCCGTGGTGATGGGAGAGAAGACGTGCGGATTAACGTGTACACTGCGAACAGGCGGTGATGTGGGCATATTGTGTACAAGTGTGTAGGTAGGAGAGGTGACCGTGCACATCCAACACTTTGTCAAAGAGGCAGGCATAGGTGGGTTAAATTCTTCATGAGAACGAGAGAGACAGAGAAGACGGAAACAGAGAAGTTGGAGGTCGGTGGGGGCACCTGTGAAGAGCAGCAGATCTGACAGTTTGCCCTTTTATTACTCTCCCCAGCATGCAGCATGCGGAAAGGGGGCAGGGATAGGAGGCTGCTGCTGTGAGAAAGAAAAAAAAACAGCCACAACAGAGCTTCAACTGCCATCAAAGGTCAGCTTGCCACCTGAAGCGGGGCAACGCAGAGAAGGCCTGCAGCCGCTGCCCAGGAGGTGCCAAGAGGACCCAGCACAGAGGCCAGCAGTTAGCAACTGAAGTGCAGAAAGAGCTCCCTGGGCAGGAGCCATGGCCTGGCCACTTTCCTGCTGGCTGTGGCTTCTGGGGACGCTGGTGGGGCTCTCAGCTATCCCAACCCCCAAGATCTGTTCAGAGCAGCAGTACTGGGCTCCGGGAGGATGGTGCTGCCAGATTTGTAAGCCAGGTAAGAGGAGGCCTTGCCAGGGGCCAGGTGAGTACGGGAGAGAGAACTGGGTTTGGGGAGAAGGGCCACAGGAAGCGAGTCTGAGCTCAGGCAAGGAGAGGAATCCTGCAGCACTTGAGACACCACCTTGAAGAGGGCGGAGAAGCGGCCTTCCTTGGGCCTTGACCCTGGACCTCTGCTTACAGGAACGTTCCTAAAGAAGCACTGTGACGGGCACAGCAAGGCTGCTCAGTGTGACCCGTGTACACCAGGGATCTCCTTCTCACCAGACCCCAACAAACGGCCCCACTGTGAGAACTGCCGGCACTGTAACTCTGGTGAGATGGGGGAGCAGTTGGGGGAGCAGGTGGCAGAGCTGGGTGTGGAGAGCAAAAAGCAGGGAGCGTAGGAGCTGCAGTTACTTCAAGGCTACAGCAAGTGGAGCTAACTCTGGGAATGGAGCACCCTGGGAGCAGGTATATTGATGTGATGGGGAGAACTCTGGTGTTTCAGGGAAGGGGAAGCAACATTTGAGGGACTGCTCAGAACGGTCAGCATCAAGACAATAAAAAGGGGCAAGTGGCTCCAGGATCCCAGATTACAGCCCAGCAACCCCCCACTTCTGAATTGGCTGGGTTTGAAGTGGACATTTATTTGGAACTTGGAATCCATCTTTTAAGGACATAACAACACCAGCCAGTAGATAATAATCTTTCTTTGCACAAAAGCCAATGTAGGAAAATGAATATGCATGTGGCTTGTGTTTTTCTTATTTTGCAATTTTATTGTTTTTAATTAAGAAGTATAATATCTGCAGGTGTTATGAATTCTTTTATTATTTCTCCATTTTAGCTAGAATTTCAGAAACCATGTGTCAGTCTACATAGAGTAAGAGACTTTAAAGTGGCCCCTTTGAACAAATGTCCTCCAGCAGGACACTTGTGGACTACTTAACTAAGCTAATCCACTACTTGCCTGTAAAATGTGTTTGCTCTCACTAGGCCTTTTAATGCTGTCTTCTTTAAAACCTAACTAAATAAACGGTTTCACCATTGCAAATCAAACAGCAACATTTGAAATACACAAAAAGTATTCCTCAGTCCACTCAACTTAAAAATGATTGTTAATGGATGTTTTTCTCTTCTTGGCATCAACCCCAGCAGGGCTGGACTTTTTTTAGGTCAACGCCTGCCCCACTCACTCTGTGGGCCCCACCAGAAGGCCTTTGCCCAGTACTGAGCCAATCCATACCCCTTTTGCTGTGTTCCAGACAAGCCCAATCCATGATCCTCCCCTGAGACACAGCCCACAGACTCCCCAAAGCACTGGGGCAGCACCTGGCTCCTCTGGGGAAGGGCTTGGGGGGAGGCTGAATGCGTGTGGTCCTCTTGGACCTCAGCATTCCCATTTGTAAGATGGAAAAGTGCCAGAAATCAGCCTGGAATTTTGTGCACAGGTTACACATGGTGAAGAGAACTCTCAGGTCTCTGGATGCTCATCACTGAAAACAATGGCGCTTCATCCATTTTCACCCAGTCCCCGTCCCCTCTCTAGCTCTTCCTTTCCTGTTGGCAGACACGTTCATGATCGCCCCTCCCGGTCTTCTCCTTTGCTTACCTCTTTCCCTCTCCATCACCGCCGTCCCCCTCCCCTCTCTGGTCTTCCCTTTACGGATCCTTATCCAGGTGGGCTCACCATTCCTGGTAAGCCACAGAAATCCAAATCCACATCGCAACGACTAGTCAGAATTCAGAAAGAAGAGGCCAGAGGAGCATAAGGATGAGAAAAAGGAATTTGTGTCCCTCTGCCTTGCCCGACAAAAGGCAAATGCTAAGGCAAACTGGTAGAGTTGTTAGGCAGTCTTTGGAATCCTCCCACCTTCCTTTCACGCTCCTCTCCCTGGATCCCCATGAGTGCACTGCCCTAAAGCCACACCAGGCTCATGCTCAAGTCTGGCCCACATCCAGACGCTGCTGCCCCCCACCCCCATCACCCTCCTCTTCTCAACCCAACCACCTGTGAGCCAACCCAGTCCAGCGCCCCTCACACCCTCCACCTGCGGTATAACTGACTAGCAGATACCCAGCACCAGACCTCTACACTTGAATAACATTTTTATTTTAAAGGCAAAGGATGTCCGTAATCAAGTAACTCTCTAGTAAAGTTAAAAACATATTAGAGACCACGATAGCATAATTCCTAATGGCTGAAAACTGGAAACTACCCAAATGCACATTAGAAGTAGAACAGAGAAATAAACATGGTATATTCACACAATAGGATAGTGTGAACACAGCAATGAGAATGAATAGTCTGCAATTACACTCAACAATATGGATTAATCTCACAAAGAGTTGAGTAAAAGCAGCCAGACCCAAATGGATACACACACAATTCCCTGTACACAGTACAGGCAAAACTAACTTATGGTGTAAGGAAGTCAGGCTAGTGGCTATTCTTGGGAGGAGGGTAGTGAGTGACTGGAAGGGAATATTACAGTTCAATAATTATGAAAGTCTCAGTGAGTTAAGAGAAAATCATACAAGCTGTTTCTACCTTTCATAGTGTCCATTTCTGAACCATGAGTTTCTAAAAGTCCAAGTTTTCCTCTTAACAACAATACTGATGGTAAAGGCACTGGGTGATGGTGAGGGAAGGGACAGATTTATGGGAGGGGGCGGGAGGGGAGCTGGGAGAGGTTAGCAAGTGGACCTTGCATGTCTCTGCCTCCTGAGTGTCTTGTGTTCCTCTGACCTCCTGTCCCCAGGTCATCTCATTCGGAACTGCACCGTCACCACCAATGCCGAGTGTGCCTGCCCCAAGGGCTGGCAGTGCAGGGACAAGGAGTGTACCGAGTGTGACCCTGCTCCAAACCCCTTGTTGACCCTGCGTCCATCGCAGGGCCCGGGCACACATGCACAACCCACCCACTTCCCTTCCACCGAAAGTAAGTCCCAGGCTACGCTTTGTCCAGTCACTTGGGGTAAGGGTTCCCCTTAACCAACACCCCCACTTCCATGCCCATCCCCACAAGTTGGTCAGCCTGTCTCTGCCTTCCCATCTCAAACAGCACCTCTCGGGGCTCTGAGGCCTTCAGCTTAGCCTTTCCCTGTGGGTGGCTGCTCACCCTCTGTTTCCAGAGCTACCAGAGGCCAGGACAGCCAGGCACATGCGGACTCTGGCTGACTTCATAAAGCTGCCTGCCCCAGCTCTTTCAACCCAATGGCCACGTGAGTTTTCTCCCCACCCCCAGAGAGAATGCATACAGGAGAGTCCAGGAGGAAAGACATCCAGAAAGCTCTTAGGAGTAGGAATAAAAAGAGGAACTCTAGGGATGAGGAAAGGACTTGGTCCAACGGTGGGGATGGGGGAGGAAGGAAGGGAAGGAGAGAGGCAGCGGTGGTGGGAAAGCTGGGCTGAGGGGAGTCAAGGGCTAGGCCCTCCTCAGAAACCCCTCATGGCCTCTGCCTGTCACAGCCCAGAGATCCCTGTGCAGCTCAGATTGCATCCGCATCTCTGTGGTCCTCTCTGGAATGTTTGTTTTCACCATGGTCGGAGTCCTGTTCCTCCATCAACAAAGAAAACATGGACTAAGTAAGAGACAAAATACAGGTCGCCAGACCTGTCCCCGGCCCCATCCCCACCTTCTCCGCCCTGCCACCCATGCCTGGAACCTCATGGATGCCTCCCGAGCTTCATCTTGACCAACCCTGGTTACTGCCTACTCTTCCTCTCCTCTTAGCTGAGAGCCTCCCGAAAGTCCTCCCTAAGCTTACCCTCTTTGCTGTCTCTTCTCTCTTCACCCTCCCCCCCAGACCACCACCAGCAAAGACTCATCTAATTCTTTCTACAGACAAAGGAAGCCCAGGAGTGCCTGTGGAGGCTTCTCCTTACAGCTGCCCCAGGGAGGAGGAGGGCGATGCCATCCCCATCCAGGAGGATTACCGAAAACCAGAGCCTGCTTCCTACTCCTGAGCCAGCACTCCACGGAGGGGGTCATCACTGCAGTGAGGTCCTAGCCTCAATCCCACCCCACTGACCATATGGAGGCAATGAGACCTGGAACCCTCAATTTCAGCACCATGCTCTCATCAGGACCCTTTCCTGTATGCAGACTTGAGAAAGTGCCTTTTTGAGATTGGCAGTGACAAGGGCACAGGGGAATGAGGTGGAGGGTGGGAAGCAGTATGTGCCAGCTTCACCCGGCCAGCTTCACCCCTGTGCTGCAGAAGGGCTGGGCTTCCGGTTGTAAGGCACACTTACACCTACAAAAGCCGCGCGTGCTATCACTGATTTAGAAACTCGGCAAAATAAAGTGACAAAGACTGTCAAACACAGCCACTCGCCTGTTCTCTCTGAAATTCCACTCACAAGGCAGGCCACTCCCAGCCTCAGCTCTCCAATCAGGGATCGGAGGGAGGAGCTTCCCCGATACTTGCATCGGGAGCTGGATGCAGACTTGTATTGTCCCCCCCCTCCCCGCAAGGGGGAAAGAGGAAATGAATAAAGGTCCCCACGCTATGGGGGGGGGGGTGTCTTGCTCCTGGCTTCAGTCTCTCCCTTCCTCCTCCCACCTCCTTTCCCCCACATCTCCAATTTCTTGGGGACTGGTGGTGAGCAAAAGGGTGCCTGCGCTGAAGTTAGGTCTTGAAATCAGCAAGGGATTTTTTTCTGTGGCGGTGGGGGGGGGTGTGGTGTGAAGAAAAAACAGTGAGCAGGACTCTGGTACCAGCAACAAATGGCTTCACCCACAAGCAAAGGCAGCTGCAGTATCACTTCCTCAAAGTGAAAGTGAAAGTCCGTGGAGGACGAGAAAAAGCAATGTTTGGAGAGACTCCTCTTCTGTAGCCAGGACCTTGCAAGCAGGGAGGCTGTGGAGAGCAGCCGGTGAGGAGGGCCTGAGAGCAGCCCCCATGGGCACGGAGGAGGGGTGGTGCCTGCTGCTCTGCTTGGCTCTTTCGGGAGCAGCAGACACCGGTGAGTGGGGAGCAGGCAGGAGGGAAGGGTTGGGCTAAGGAAGCACCAGGTAGCCACCCTCCCCAGATTCCAGAAGGGGAAAAGGGACAGAGTGGCTTCCACTCGCCTTCTAAGCCCAACAGGAGACAGGCTCCATGGCTGACGATGTAGGGAACTGGTTGTGTTGGGGAGAGAGGCTGAGAACAGCAGGGAAAAGGCCAAATGAAGAAAAGGGGCCTCGGCAATGGATGTGGTAGGGGCTGCTGTCCTACTGGAGAAGGGACACCTGCAGAAGAGGAAGGGGTTCCCCCGCTAAGAAATCACTCGGGAGGTGACCCGCAGGTCGGGGAGGGAAGCACACCTTTAATGGCGAAAGCAGAGCAGACCTGTGGGCGGGCTCCAAAGCTGAGAAGATGGCTGCCAACACCCACACAAACATCCAATCTCCTCTCTCAACGGCAATTTTGCTCATTTATTTTAGCTGAGAATTCCTTTTAACTGAAGAGATAGTTTTTTCATTTGGTAGTTGTAAATAAAAAACATAAACCCCTATGAAGAAGACAAATCCAGGTCTTTAAATAATTCGTACCAAGAAGTTCGAACCTGGCATGGCAGGTGCTTCCCAGAAATCTGGTTTGGGGAATGACTGGAGGAGGGACCGAGACAGCTAGGACCTGGAGACTTTTACCCCTTGATGACCACACTTGGGGCTGGGGTCGGGGCAGTACAGAAATAACTTTCTGGACAGGAGGGTATGGCTTCACTCCAGCCTTTTCCCTGCAGCAGGGCAGTGGCGGGCAGTGGATGTGGTCTTGGACTGCTTCTTGGTGGAGGAAGGCGGGCACCGTGGAGGTTTTGTCAGCAAGGAGAACATGGTGAAGGCCTTGCTAGTGCTCAGGCAGGTGCCAGTGCAGGATGATGGCTCCCTGGAGGGCTTCACCGATTTCCAACTGGACACAAGGGCCAAAGACAACCCACCTGTTACCTTTGAGGCCTCAGGTAAGAGCATCCACTGTGGCCCAGTCCTTCTGGGATCCCTCCACTAGGAGAGCCCAGTTCCCAGTATCCCCACCCACATCTCCTTCCCATATTCTCAATCCAGCTGAACTTCTGTGCCATCTTTCTCTCACAGTGAACCTGGTACAGGTTCCCAATGCTGAGGCCTTGCTCCATGCTGACTGCAGTGGGCAGGAGGTGACCTGTGAGATCTCCCGCTATTATCTCCAGGCCAGACAAGAGGCCACTATTGAGACAGCAGCTTGGTTCATCACCAACGTGCAGGTGTCTGGAGGGGGACCTAGTATCTCCATAGTGATGAAGACTCTCGGGGATGCTGACAATGGGGCTCTCTTGCACCCCACGCTGAAAGTACCCCCAGGCCTCCAGGGGAATGTGCAGACTGAAGGTGAGAAAATGATAAGGGGCAGAAAGAAAGTTTTGTTTTTTTAAGTGGTCAGAGATGGGGGGATAGGAGAAGAAAGGGAACAAGTCCACCTCCATCCACATCAGTCATCTCAGGGTGTCCAATAGGCCTTGGTCCTTTCTTCCAAAAGACCCAAAATGGGGATAATCTCCTCACTGTGTTGCCGGAGGAAAGAAGGCATGTGATGCTCCATTCATGTATGCTGTTCTCGGTAGTCTTACTGAGCCAAGCACCAGTTTTCTCCCAGTGAAAAGCCAGCCTGGTCTGGTGCTTCAAGACGATCAGCGCAAAGGGCAGGGATACAGAATTTATTCATTATCTCTTATTAGTAAAACCTGGTCCTTGCCCTTTCCAACCCAGCATATCCCAGAGGACACAGGAAATTGAGAACATGACATGACAATAGATTTCTCCAGAGTTCATTGACTCCAATATTTTGCTTCCAAAAAGAGACAACCAAGTCCAAATAAGATGAGGGGGCTACACTCCTGTCCTTAGAAAGCCTCAGAACACTTGGCCTTTCTGTGCTCCAACCTGAGTTTATCCTGCTACATTAGGAAAGAGGAGGTCTCATAGTCCTAGCATAGCTGGATAGTCCCTTTCTATTTGGGGATATTTTAAACCTACAAAAGGTGAAATAATATAATGAACACCTGTATATCATTCACCTACGTCCACCAATTGTTATACCATTTGCCACATTCTTTCCATCAATGGATAGATAGACCCCTTGAACTAATTGAAAGTTGCAGAAATCTTAACACTTCACCCCAAATGCTGCCACGTATAGCACATGTTAGTTTATAACCAAAGACGAGGATAATCCTCCTTCATATTCACAAAACCATCACCTCAACAAACCAAGGTGGGGAGTGGGCTACCGTGGTGCAAACAATAAGGGGGTGTAGTATGTCGGTAACTGAAGAACATATTTGCCAGGGCACTTCGTTCCCATCTCACCCCACCAACTGCTTGCTACACTGCTGAGCGTCATACTTAAGTATCAACATTTTAAAATTGATACAATAATACTGTCAAGGATAAAGTCCAAATTCAAAGTTCTCCACTTGCCCCAACAATATTTATAGCTTTCTGCTTTTTTAAAGTCCAGGATTCAAATAAGCATCGTGCATTCCATTTGGTTGTCTTGTGCCTTTCGCCTCCTTTACTCCAGAACAGTGTTTCACAGCACTGACATGTCTGAAGAGCCCAGGCCCGTTGTCTTGGAGCATATCCCACCATTCGGGTTTGTCTGATTGTTTTCCTCAATAGATTTAGGTTCAGCATGTCTGGCACAAATACTACCACTGTGTGCTTTTTACACTCTTACTCCTATTTAGTCTTCACAACAACCTTGCCTTCAGCAGACGAGCTTGGCAATACTAAGTGACTTGTCCAAGGTCACAGAGCTGTTATACCAAAGAACCAGGGTTCCAAAGCTTTTTCTGCTATCCCAGTGGTTCTTACTGGAAAGTCAACAATAACCCCTAATTTTGCACGTATATTGTCCTGGTGAGAGGTCCATAACTTTCATCAGCTTGTCCAGGGGTGACTCCAAAATAGTTAAGATTACCCCATGTGCCGCACTGCCTTTCCAGAGCCCCATTTCTTTGTGGTTCCACCTGTTGGGAAATGAGCTCAATTGGCCTTACTGTCCAGGAGAGGAGGCAGGAGCAAGTGTATGCTCACAACATGCCCACAGCTCAGAGATCAGGTAACCTCAAGAGGAAGAAGTCCGCCATCACCCCCTCTTTCTCTCAACACAGTGGAGTTCCAGGTGACAACACGGACCCCATCCCTGAGTTTCCTGCTGGGCTCCTCAGCCTCCCTGCACTGCGGCTTCTCCATGGCACCAAGCTTGGACCTCACCAGCGTGGTGTGGCGGCTGCAGTATAAGGGCAGTGGCCAGCTGGTGGCCAGCTGGACCTCAGGGCAGGAACACGTCAGGCGGGAGGGCATTACCCTAGAGCCTGAGCAGCAACTCATGGCGGGGAATGCCTCCCTCACCCTGTCCAGCCTCACTCTGAAGGACGAAGGGACCTACATTTGCCAGATCACCACCTCTCTGTACCAAGCTCAACAAATCATCCAACTCCACGTCCAAGGTGAGGGCAGGACTTGGTTATCTGGGAGAGAAGGGACGGGATATGCCTATTGGAAGTGTTTTCCAGAACGGAATCCAAACACAAGGGCATTTCCTGAGAGGCAGATTGCATTCCCACAACCTAAACGCCATCTCCATCCTAGAAGCACAGATGGTATCAGATTGTCCCTGTCAGACTCCATGATATGCCCACAGAAAAACTACCCAGCCCAGGATCCTGCTGCCCTGCTCTGGTTAGCGCTCTCCAATCTCCCCAGCCCTTGTAGACCACATCCTAAAGGAGCAGCAGCAAACCAAGGAGGGACAGTGGGACTGGTCCTGACCAGGAGGATTGTATCACTGATAACCCTTTAAAATCCCTGGCTTAGCATCAGAAGCAAGCCAACCTTTAGTTGGTTTTACTATGGTTTTTCAATTACCTGTGAAAGATGTACCCTTTTATGGCCTGCATGCAGAGTGGACCCCTCACCCGCCCCTTGGCACTCCACTGAGGATGAAATTTCAGTCTCCACAACCTATCTCACTCTCAGCAGAAGAAAAGGCTTTAGGCTTCTCACCCTGTTGATTGCTCTGGAATCTTATTCATTCTTTCTTCCAGCTTCCCCTAAAGTACGACTGAGCTTGGCAGATGAAGCTCTGCCACCCACCCTCATCTGCAACATTGCTGGCTATTACCCTCTGGATGTGACTGTGACGTGGACCCGAGAGGAGCTGGGTGGAGCCCCGGTTCCCGTCTCTGATGCCTCCTTCTCCAGCCTCCGGCAAAGCCCGGCAGGCACCTACAGCATCTCCTCCTCCCTGACAGCGGAACCTGGCTCTGCAGGAGCCACTTACACCTGTCAGGTCACCCACGTTTCCCTGGATGAGCCCCTTAGGGCCAGCATCTGGGCTTCACCACCAGGTACTGGCGTGCCCTCCTCTCCCCACCTCCATCCTGGGCTTGTAGCTCTCCTACCCTCATCTCATCTTTGGTCTTGTTCTGCTTCCCAGCTTCTTCTTTTCAAGGTGGCAGCCTCCATAGCTGCCACCACACATCTCAAGACTTTGGTAAACCCCAGGTGCCAGGGCACCAGGCAGTGTGCTGAGAGGCAGAGATCAAGGTTGAATAATTCCTGACGCTGCCCTTGAGGAACTTAGTCCAGTTGGTGGGACCGACTAGGCAGTCAGGGAAGATGACTGGGGGTGGGGGTGGGGAGACATGCGAGCCAAGTTAGCTAGCTCGGGGGGAAGGGAACACCAAGAGAGAAAGGATGGCACATGATAAAGCCAAATATGAAACAGTCTAAAGAGGATTTGGGGAACTGCACAACTAGAGCTAGGGTATATGGGAAAAAGGGGAGGTGGCCTAAAGTTTGAGAGGTAATTACATTGAGCATGTACATGAATCAAGCACTGTACTAGCACTTAGATGTATGATCCCGTGTATTATCATGACTCCCACTGTACTGATGAGTGAACTGGCAAATGTCAAGCAATTTGCCCAAGGTCACCTACCTAGTAAATGGTAAAAGGGAAAATGTGAGAAACAGGCAGCCTGATTCCCCTACAACCTTAAACCCTCCACTATTAGTGGGCAGATCTCCATGGGCCTTCAAGCCACAGAATGTCATTGAAAGGTTTTAAACAGGAAGGAATCAGAACCTAGAATACAAACATCCAGGAGCACTGGGCATTATCACTAGGCCGTAAGCTTCCCCCAAACTGGGGTTCTATCTCAGCTTCCATCACTCCTCACATATTTACAAAATTCTAATTTGTCAACAACTAATCTAACACAAATCTCTCTTGCAAAGCAGTAAAAAAAAAAAAATGTTATCCGATGTGGGAAGAGGTAGAGAAATCTACCTGAATACACGAGCATCCAACAACCTTGAACAAGCATGAATGCTACGGTGTGCCCAGTTCCTGGGTGAGAGAACACTTGATATAAGTTCCCCAACCCAGGACTCACACATACTCCTTTGTCCCGTTTATTGGTGTGGGCTCAGAGCTGATTCCTACCCACTGATTCCTGCCCACACCGCTCTCACCTACAGGGAGGAGAACTATGGCCTTTGGAGTCCTTTTTGCCAGCAGTCTCTTCCTTCTTGCACTGTTGTACCTGGGGCTTCAGAGATGGCAAGGTAAGAGCCTGGCTGCCCTCAGCTCTGCCCCTGACCCATCTCACTCATAGATCAGCCTCCTCTAACCACCTCTCCACCCAGACCAGGGGTGAAGCCCAAGCATCACGAGTTCCAGCCAGCCGCCAACCGTAGCCCTCAGCTTTTGGGGTTACCCCAGCTGAACCCAACCTTGTTCCTTTTGTTCTCTCCTAGCTACATCACCCAAGTTCTGCCAGGACACCGAGGCCCTCTGGGCGGCCACTCTCCCGCCTCAGAGTAAAAAGAAAGCGTAGTCATGTGCTCCCAGAAGGACTCTAAGCCCAGGCCTGGAGCTCAGAAAGGCATGAAGAAATCACAGATCACGGGAGCACTGGCTCTGGCTCTGAACATGTGTAGGCGTCTACCTTCACTGTGTCCCTGGGCTAAACACAAAAACAGTGAAGAGGTGAGAGGGCAGCAGGAAGGCAGAATGTTTGGGTGGAGGTTAACAGATCTGAGGCGTGGTGGCAGGAAAAGAAAATGGGATGAAATTAAGAAAGGAGCAAGTGAGGGGCAGTGGGGCAATGGGGTGGGGGGTGGGCCACCAAACGCACATATTGAATTCTGTCCAAATAAAAGCCCCTTGTGTCCTCAGAGGCAAAGCTTTTCCACTTTTCTGTCTTTTTCTAACGCTGGACCCTGAGCTTTTTCTGAGCTGTGTCCCTAAGCCTAGCTGCAAAGTGTTCAAGGTGTGAAACGAAGGCCCTCAGGCAGCCCTAAGGTTCCATCTTAGTTGCTCTGTGTAACCTGGAGATGCAATTAAGGTGCTGCTCCTTCAGACAGTTGCTGGGTATTTCAGGATACCTACAAACTTCTCACTCCCTCAGCTGCAAGGGAGAAATTTCTTTTATTCAATTCTAAAATCTGCCTAATCAACAAGATGGAACTCAGCATAAGGGAAGGAGGTAGATAGGAGATGTCTAAGAAAACCTACAGTTGTTTGTCAGTGTGAGATGCCCACTCAACTTCCTGTTGCCACTTCCTCTCACCAGCACCTGGAAGAGTTGGGCTGCCTCAGGTACGAATGCTGAAAACGGAGACCACTTCCTCTGCTAACACAGAGATCTTTAATCTCAAGACCATCCAGCACACATAAGCCAGCTCTTCTGGCCTAAAGCAACATCAGACTACCAGAAAGAAACAACACTCCCCTCCTCCCCACCCCACCCCAGATAGTCTAACCCAAGCAATAAGCAAGTCAGTGCAGTGGTAGGAATTTGTATTTTTTGCCTGTGTTCAGAATACAAGAAATTGGTAAATATGTCACATGCCTTTGGTGAAGTACAGCTGTTATTATTCGATACAAGAATGAGATTGGGGTTAGGAAAAAGACAAAGAGGTGATGACAAACACACAGTGGAAACTCCACATCGTTTCACAGCAAACCGAAGAAGGGGATGTGGGAAGCTCAGCTTCATTTGACTGCAAAGTCCCAGGGTTTAGTTGCATATTTGCTCATGCACATGGGTGGTAGGAGGGAAGGGGGACAGCAAAGACACAGAAGAGGGTATAAGGTGGGGTGAGAAAGAAAATAGAAGGGCTAACGTTCTCAAAAGAACAAAGCCAGCTATGTCTGGAGAACCTCAAAGAGACAGAAACCTAGGAAGTAATTCCTGTGACAGGGCTGGGTGGGCCAAGAGGGCCAATTTGATCCAGGCTTGGGACACATCGAGGACAGTGGTGGTTCTTCTCCAGCGGTGACTCCCTGCATCAGGCAAGGAGCCCAGAGGGGCGTGGAGACTTTCGAGAGGGATCGGTGAGAGGGCACACTGACTGCTTTCTTCCAGCTCTTCAGTCCTACCCTGGGGCAGGACGAAAGGAATGTGGGAAACAGGGGCAAAGGGAGAGGAAGGATGATTTTGCGCAATGAAGTGCTGCTGCATGGAAAGTGAGCATCTAGACCCAGCCCAGCCTGGTGGCCTCAGCCTCTTCCTACTTGTGAACCGGAGGACAAAGGGAATAAAGGGTCATGGGTGTTCCCCCTTCCGTTCCCAGCCTGCCCGCCTCCCCTCACCCCTGGGCCTATCCCACTCAGTGTCCTACCCTGAAGCCTAGCAGTGGCTCCCAAGACAGGCTGAGTAGTTCCCATCCTCAGATTCCACTGTCTATATCCACAAACCATGCAAAGAGGAGAAAAGGAAAGGAGGCAAAGTGGAACTCAGAGGGGTATACGTAATTCAGAAGGGGAGTGTACTGCAGGAAAAACAGAGACGTGGCTCAAAACCAGAGGGCCCCATGACAGCACAGCAATACACAAGCACACCTGTCTACAGCCTGTCCTGCCTCCCACCCCAAGGCTGAGTTGGTGGGTACACTGGCCTTTTCTTACTACTCAGAACTGTGCAGGCCTCAGAAGAACCTCTTGCCTCATCCCTGTCTTTGGCAAGTACACAGGGGTGGTGTGGAGGAAGGAGTCCCCGAAAGTCCAAGGAGCCTCACACCCCTTGATCAACACAAAGGGAGGAACGGGACCCTCCTTAGTGAGAGTGCAAGCGTAGCTTCCGCTGAGCTTGTTATTTTCAAATTAGGCCCGTGACTCCCTGTTTCTCTACAACCAACCGGCATTCTCTCTTCAGGCCAACAATTAAAACTGACTGAGACTCCCAAACTTGGGCTATACAAAATTATTTGGTACTCTCCTGAACAGTACAGAATGCTGCAGACGATGTGGACAGCAGAAAGCCCCTTGCAGTTATGAGCTTGTAAGACTGCTTCTAGGATGGGCATGAGAGTTCTGGTATTTTCACAATTAGTATATGCTCTCCAGATCTCTGGAGAACAAATTAATAGTCTGTAAGATCCCTGAAGACGTAGAAAATCTTAGACTAACAGATTAGAAATAACTGCAAAAAAACCGTTTTTACTTCCTGAAAGGGTATGGCACCAGGACCAAGGGAGACTTTGGGCCACCCAGGATCCTCTTCAGGCCTGGCACAAGACAAGAGATGCACGTGACCAGGGTAGCCCTGAGTGAGCCACCATTTGCCCAGGTGTTCACGGTTTCCTCCTGACAGTGGCCTGGTTTTTCTTGGTGATGTCATGGGCACTGATACCCTTCTCCTGCCCCAGTCCTGGTACTTTCCTGGGCATGTTACCCCAGCTACGCCCCATCCCCTTCCTTTGGCCTCCAACTCTTTTTGGCTTTGGAGGAATTTGAGAGTACATAAGAAGAGGGTAGGGAGGGGTGCAGCTGTTGCTCTTTAGGTAGTTACTTCAAGACTGTGCCAGGAGCAGCATTTCTAGTGTTGAGGGTCATAGTGCAAATCAAAGCAACAGAACAGGAGGAATGGGCAATGGAGAAGCCTGGGCTGGGATGGAGGAAGGTAGATGGGGAAGTTTGTTGAGCGAACAGGAGGGAGAGGAACAGGAGTTTGGATGGCAACGGAGAAGAGGAAAGGGGTGGCACATTCTCAAGTAAAAAAGTAGACTGGACACAGGAACCAGGAAGTCCCAGAGGGAAAAGAGAGAGAGACAGAGAAAACAAGAGGACAAATTATATCAAGTTACTCGACATTCAGGCCCTTCCGTTGTAGGTATCCCATCCCCAAGCCTCCCTCTGCCCAAGCCAGTGACAAACAGCAGAGCCCTTAGAAGAGAAGGGACCATCTTCCCACAATATCTTACAGAGGAAGCCTTGCCAATCAAGGAAGTCCCATGTCTTTGCCCTTTCTCCCTCCCGAACCAGGTGGTGATCCCACAACAGCGATCTCCATACCTCAGTCGGAGAAGCCCCACTCCCCAGGCAGGCAGGCAGGCAGGCAGGGCTGGGAGAGGACTCCAGGACCTTCCCACCTCTTCACCCCACCAGCAACCTCAGTGATACTTACTTACAATAACTACCACGATGATGGCACAGATCGCTCCCAGCATGATCATCATCTACGGAAACATTGACAAAAAATGGGCCCTTGGACTTGGGGAAAGAGGAAAGGAGTCAGGACTAGAGATGTGGGAAGAAAACTTAGGACAGTGCAAGAACCCAAACATCACCCAGTACACCTGCAGGCCTCTTGGGGAGGGTCCAACCCTCATGCTCCTCAACAGACAACAAACCCCTGGACCACAGCTGAAGTGTCTCAGAAACATCGGACCGTCTGCAGCTTGCTCCTTTTCCCTTAGTTCCTGTTGCCTGAAGGCCTTGAATGGAACTCCAAGGGAGATGCAGACTTTGGATCATTAGTCAACTGGTTCATTTCTCATTGTGAAGTGTTCAGCTCATTCTTAAAAGCTGCATGTATTTAGATGCATATCTAGCCCAGCCACTGTGTCAATGTTGGATGTATCTGAGGAAGGGCCAGGTGAGAATATTTCCAGCGGTCCTTTGAGGAAAAGCAGCTTGACTGGCCATTTTCAAAGCATCAGGGTTATCACTGGCTTTCAGTCAGTGGTTCTGAATATTATAGCCTACCCTGGTGGCCAATTCAGGGTAACACATCTCAAAGAGGCTTTCAAGATTTCCTCCCAAGAAAGAGTTCTGCATGGCAGAGATCTTGCACCACTAAAGGCACGGTGGAAGGAATGAGAGTTTTCTTGCCTTCTATGAGTTGTGGCCCAGGAACAAAAAGGGAGAGAGGATAAGAAAATTCACCTTGCAGTTTTTCCACCAATACTTCCTCTTTAGCTTAGCAGCACTGCTCTCAAATTGTGACGCTCCCATCTGTAAGGCGTCAGCTCGGTCATCCAGCTCTGACAGTATCTCGTCCCTCTTCAGGACCTTGTCCACATTCACACGCATGATGTCCACCACCTGAGGGGGGTTCAGAAACAAAGCTGCTAAGCTTCCCACTAGAGACAGAGGAAAGAACAACGACCAGGGGATCACAAGTCTGCCCTGTGTAACTCTAAGGGATGCCTTGCCTCCCAGAGCCTTTAGCTACACCTCTGTAACAAAGAAGTTTCTAAACGTCTATGATTTGGAAACTCAGAGAAAAATTCTCCACCTACCTCTTCAACTTGCGCCTGGGTTTGCTGTAGTCGTCTGTTACTACTCGTATTAGGAGGAGGGCCAGGGGGACCCCCACCTGGGGCAGTCCCTTCTGCCCCTTCGGTAGGTGGCTGAGCTGGAGCAGACCTGCAGAGAGAAGTAGACAGAGTACACAAAGTACCCAAGACAAGAAAGGAATCAAGTGTATTCTCACCCCACACCACCAAATTCATGGCAATTGTGTTACTATATGCAATTAGAAGGGGTTCTAGCTCCTTGGCAATACCAAGTAGGGAGATGCAGCACAGGGACAAGCAGTAAAAGATTAAAGATCTTGTAACAACATTTAGAGGAAGCTCAGGGATATCCAGAATGGCATCAAGAGATCTTGCTTGGGCCACCCTCGGACCCAAACTCAAACATCCCCTGGCACAATGATTACAGGGACAAATATGCCAGGCTTGGCCTAAATTGTTTCCCTATCAGAAACCTTTCACATGAAGTCAAACTGGAAAACTCCAATCCAGGTTAGAAGAAATGTGTAAAAAAGACTAAACCCTCAGGACAAGACTGTGGACCAAACAGCTCTTTTTTGAAAAGCCTAAATCAGAAAAGAAGGGCAAGCTGACAAACTCTGCTAAGGGGATCCAATTATTGGTTATGATTCATGCAATGATTAGTGTATCGGGGCTGCTGTAAGGAAAACTTGGAGAATCACCAAAGGCATAGCCTCTGTAGATGGAATGAGTCAGGACTGTTTGCTTGCTTTCTTTTGACAGAGAAGATGAGGGTTTCATTTAGACAGAACAGGAGCCTAAAGCAATTGTGTTAATTATGAAACTGTTCCAAGAGCATAAACAGAAGGCAAAGCTAAGGGAAATGGGCCTCTGTGTACATGCACCATGGACATTCTGTCCCTTCCTTTTCTAGATTTGGCATCAAGTCTCGGGAGACTACCTTAGTTCCTTACGTCCCAAAGAGAAATCTTGGTTTAGACTACTACACACAGTGATTGTTCTCTTTTCCTTAGCTTTAGAAGGGATTAATCTAGTGTGGGGTGTTCAAGATAAACTCCTTTCCATGTCCCAACACATGGAGGCTAAATTCACCTCCTAAAGAACTTCCAAAAGTCTAACTTAAGGCATGAGATTTCTTTTCCAAGGAAGAATCCATCAGCAGGAGGGAGATCTCTCAAATTTAATAGAGAACAGAAATTACAACATGAACTCCTCAAACAGAAGCAGAGCCTCACAAGACATACCTCATAGGAGCAGTCCAAGAGTAAATGATCTAGGAATTAAACCATCAAACTCACCACCAGGGAAATGCTTTGACGACTCAAAATAGAACTAATACCCAGAAGTTCCTCCTCCCTAAGTGAATTTCTTTCAGTCTAAAAAGATAGAGAATAACACTCAGAGAGGCTATACTAGCAGACTACACCCTGCTCATCCCCATTTAAGGAATCACTTGCTCATTTCCCTCTAAGGCATCAAGGAGGCAAACGGAGGAAAGATACAAAGCCATGGAAGCCACCAGACTCTTGTGCTACTACTGAGCTAAGCAGTCTAGTTCTCTGACTAAGGATGGAAAATGCAGTGAGTAGGTAGAAGCCACTGTTTGGTCTTGGAAGCAGTCCAGGATGGTGGCACCAATGACAAGATTAAGGTCAGACACGGTATGATGCCCTGCTATTCACCACATTTTCTCCAGCTCCTTCCCTTCATCCCACATGGGTGCTACTGGGAACCAGTCAGCTGAGAAGGATCCTCCTTCCCAAAATGAAAACAAATGGAATCCTAGGACTTGGCCAAAATGCATAGAGCATCATAGTTAAAACTGCAGAAATCAAATAGCGAAAAAGTTAAAGGGTTATAAAGCATCTGAAGGAACCATTCCACATACTATTGGTTGAGAATTGGGAACATTCAGCAGTAAAATATCCAGGATAGTTATAACCTTTATGTAACGTAAGTAAATCTTTTCCCTTTTTGTCACTGGAGAAGCAACACACATATATCTAGGACCAAGCCAGGACTCCAGGCAATAATAAGAAATAAAAATCTTTGTTAAACATATTGTGGTTGTGACAGGGAGGTACTTCATTTGTTTAGCCATAGTTCTCCCTCAGGATCTTGGGATGGAGGTGATGTTGAAGATGGTCAGAGACTAAATTGAATGTGTTGGGGGAAGATGGAGATCCTCAGCTCTATTTCTCTTCCAAATACCTCGCTAAGACTCAATGAAAGGAAAACACCTCCTATAAGGGTGGCCTCGAGATGAATGGCCGCTTGGAATCACATGGCACTGCCTCCTGAATCTGAGCTGCTCACCTGGCGCCAGAGAACTGGCAGATAAGTTTCTGGAGTTTTGCTCACTGCCTAGGTGGTGGTGGTGGGGTAACATTTCACAGCTAGAGTGGGGACATACACAAATGCAGAGATTGCAGGGCAACTCAAGTTACTGGCAGATGCACCCATGACTCTTTCCAGAAGCCCTAAGTACAGATTCAGTAAGACGACAAGAGACCCCTACCCGTTGTCTCCATGCCCCACCTTCTCCCTCTCCTGGGCTCCACTATACCGAGACCTGAATGAGGCGAACCGCAGGCGAGAGAAGGTGCAATGAATGAGGGACCACCGCGTCCCAGCCCCGCCCGTAGGGTGCTGGCTGTGGCTGGTGCAGGAGTAGGGTGCTTCCCTCCTCCCCGGGGTGGCCAGGTCTGGGGGCCGCGCGCAGTGGTGGCTCCCCGCGTCGCCGCAGCTGCTGCAATGCGCCATTTTCCGTCCCGCAGAGTCCAGCACTGGGGGTGAGAGTTGGCAAGGAGGTGTCGAGCCCCCCCACACTAGAGTCAACTCACATTTCTCTGACAGAGGGAGGGTCCGTCTTCTCTCCAGAGGCTGCGGGAAGACACCCGCGAGGGAAACGCTGCGGCTGAAGTCGACGGAACTGCCCAGCCCCGCCTCTAGTTGACCAACCACAGCTAGAGCGGCGGTGGAACTTACTGCAGTTGCCGCGCGAGTACCAGTCTTTATTAGTGCCGGCCACGCCTACCCGGTAAGGTTGACAACCCTGCGGCCCAATCCACGCCCGGAACAGGCGCCAGTCCTGAAGCGAAGCCCAAGCAAATTGGCCAATCACAGCTCTCCTCTCATCCCGACTCTGGAATAGTGTGGTTGTGAGGATCATTTACTCAACAACGTAACTATAGTTTGCTTATGGTCTAACTGTCAGGGCAAGGTGAAAATACTCCTCGGCAACCTGGAGGGGCGACTCTTAACAGCTTGAGTTAGGCCTTTTTTGGTGCCTCCTAGCCAATCGCTGAGCAGTTTCTGAAGACCGGGCCCGCCCACGGTCCAGCTCCCGCAGCTCCAGCCAATCGCACCCCTTCGGCCGACAGCCGCGGGCGGGTCCGGGCTCGCTGTGGCCCAGACTCTGAAGTCCTAGGAGAGGCGGGGGTTTGGCAGTCTAGGCATAGCTCTGGCCCCCAGACCAGATCGGCGCTCCACTCCACCACCCCGCCTGTGACAAACAGCTCCGAGGAAGCAGAATCCATCAAGGCAGATCCGCAGGCTCTCGGCTCAAGTACCGGGCGCAGGATCTGTCCCACCAAAGCAGATACGAAGTCTTCGTTCATTCGTTTCCTTCAACATTGCCAACAAACTGCTCACGCAATGTTATCCAAAATTGAACTTCCCGCCAAATCTGCTCCTCCTATCCCTCCCAGGTAGTTTACTACATCGACTCAGTTACCCAAATCTGAAACCTTGAATCCAGCCTAGACTTCCTTGCCGTTCATCTTTACCCCTCCTCTAATAATTCACCGAATTCAGGGGATTTTTCCTTCTTAGTATTTCAAGAATTCTCTCCCCTTGTCTCACTGTCCCACTTTAGACTACGTATTATCCTTTGCCTGGACGCCATCCCTTGTAAAACACCATTACTGAGGCAGCCTGATGGCTCAGTTGGTTAGAGCGTAAACTCTCAACATGGCTGCCAGTTCAATTCCTGCAGGGGATGGTGGGCTGTGGCCCCTGCAACTAAACACTGAAAAAGGCGGCAACTGGACTTAGAGCTGAGCTGCACCCTCCACAACCAGATTGAAGGACAACTACTTGGAGCTGATGGGCCCTGGAGAAACACACTGTCCCCCAATATTCCCCAATTTAAAAAAATTAAAAAAAAACACACCCAGCTCACCATTATTTTAGTTCCCGCTAACCAAAAAGGTAGCAAAATACACTGAAACAGTGCTTTCTTATCACTTAGAATTTTTATATTTATTGAAAGTGTACATTTATATAGATATATTTTTACATTTCACTTTCGTGCACACATAAAACCACCAAATATAAAAGAATAACGTGGTTACTGTATTCCTAAAACTTTCCATTCAGAATTTGACTCATGATTCATTTTTTGACTCAGTTTTGGATGTTCATGATTTTCCACACAATGTAGCCCTCTGTGCATGCTATCAACGGCTTTGGTGATACACCAGTTATTAAGAGTGTTCTTGTCTTTGCAATTTTCTTCCAAGTTTCAGGCACCCACTTGGCAAGTTTTGATTCTTATGAGTAGGTATGACAAATACAATCTGACTGCTGTCTGGTTAATAGTTACAGTGAAACATCCCTTTTAAATGTTAAAATGGAAAAAAAAAACTCTCTTAGAATCAATGAAATATTTCTGCTTCTAGCCTTCCCTTCCCTCATATATCTCTAAGAAACCACTAGGGTGATCTATCACACACAACAAAGCAAAATCAAATATCACAACCCTGTTTAAAACCATTAAACAATTCCTCTTAGAAACATAACGTGTTGATCTGTGTTTATCCCAATCCCCTCCTAAAAACTACATCAAAATGACAATTTGTAGAAATTGAAAATAAATGGGAGTGGGAGGAATTATTTCCGTCAGTGTGAACACCTATGAATCCCCACTAACTCTCCCCTGAAAAAAATTTAAAATTAAATTTTTAAATTGAGATATTTTTTAACTTTTTAAAAAATGATTACAGATTCACATAAGGTGGCAAAATAAAAGTACAGAGAGGTGCACCTATAGCCTTTCACCCAGTTTCCCCCAATAGCAACATATGTAACTACAATGCAATATTACAACCAGGAAATTGACATTGGTACAATCCAGAGCTTATTCAGATTTTGCCAGTTTTAAATGCATGTGTGTGTGTGTGTGTGTGTTTTGTGTGTTACCACTACCACAATCTCCCTTATGCTATTTATGGCCACACCAACTCCCATCCCTAACCCTTAGCAAACACTAATTTTTTTTTTAACCACTAATTTTTTATAACATTGACTAGGACTTCATCCTAGTCTTATTGCTGATTTTAAAGGGAGTACGTGTCCATAAATATTTGTTGATCTCTAGTATATACCGTTTCCCCGAAAATAAGACCTAGCCGGACCATCAGCTCTAAAGCATCTTTTGGAGCAAAAATTAATATAAGACCCAGTCTTATATAAGACCCGGACTTATAGTAAAATAAGACCGGGTATTTTATATTATATTATTATATTATTATATTATATTACATTATATTATATTATATCATATCGTATAGGACTCAGTCTTATATAAGACGCCGTCTTATAGTAAAAAAAGACCGGGTCTTATAGTAAAATAAGACCGGGTCTTATGTTAATTTTTGCTCCAAAAGATGCATTAGAGCTGGTGGTCCAGCTAGGTCTTATTTTTGGGGAAACACGGTAGTTACCAAATTAAGGAAATTTCCTTCTGTTCCTAGTTTTTGTTTTTTAATCATAAATAATTGAATTTTTTAGTTCCCTTTTCTATGTCAACTAAGATAATCATGGAAAGATAACCCCTCATCTTTCATAACAGGAAGTTGATATCTAAAGCTGATAAATCATGAAGAGCAACAGAGCATATTATTTCAAATTATGATGATAAATACCAGAATTCAGTTAACCCTTGAACAACATGGGTTTGAACTTCACAGGTCCATTTATGTTTTTTTTCCTTGTTTTTTTTTAATTCAAGTTTATTGGGGTGACAATTGTTAGTAGTTACATAGATTTCAGGTGTACAATTCTGTATTACATCATCTATAAATCACATTGTGTGTTCACCATCCAGAGTCAGTTCTCCTTCCATCACCATATATTTGATCCCCCTTACCCTCATCTACCACTACCCTCCCCCATTACCCTCTGGTAACCACTAAACTATTGTCTGTGTCTGAGTTTTTGTTTTTCATTTGTTCGTCTTGTTCTTTTGTTGTTTTTGGTTTATATATCACATATCAGTGAAATCATATGGTTCTCTGCTTTTTCTGACTTATTTCGCTTAGCATTATAATCTTGAAGATCCATCCATGTTGTCACAAATGGTCCTATTTCATCTTTTCTTACTGCCGAATAGTATTCCACTGTGTACATATACCACAACTTCTTTATCCATTCATCTATCGAAGGACATTTTGGTTGTTTCCATGTCTTTGCCACCGTAAAGCTGCAATGAACATTGGAGCACACTTGTCCTTATGTATAAATGTTTTCAGATTTTTTGGGTAGATTCCCAGGAGAGGGATTGCTGGGTCATTTGGTAATTCTATTTGTAATTTTTTGAGGAACCTCCACATTGTCTTCCATAGTGGCTGCTTTTTTTTTCAATAAATACATACAGTAGTGTAAATGTATTTTCCTCTTCCTTATGATTTTCTTAATAACATTTTTTTCTAGCTTACTTTATTGTAAAAATACAGTATATGATACATATAACTTGCAAAATATGTGCGTTGACTGTTAATGTTATTGGTAAGGCTTCTGGTCAACAGTAGGCTATTAGTTCTAAGTTTTAGGGGAGTCAAAAGTTATACTTGGATTTTTGACTGCACGTGAGTCAGTGCCCCTAACCCGTGTTGTTCAAGGGTCAACTGTAGTTGAAAGACGTGAAAGTCTTTCATTCTGAAAGTCTGAAGGTAGTTTGGAGGGTAGACTGGGGTGAAGCAGGGGACTGCTATTTTTGTCATACAACTTTCCCTTCTTTTTGATTAACTATATGCATACGTTACCCTGATTTTTAAAAAAATAAAGCTTAATGTAGAAACAAATTGTCTCCCACCCCATTTTTAAATTGAGATATAATTTATATACCATATAATTCGCTCATTTAGTATACAATTAGATGGTTTTTAGTATATTCACAAGGTTGCGCAACCGTCTCCATTAATTCCAGAACATTTTCATCACCTCAAAATGAAACCGTGTACCTGTTAGCAGTCATCTCCCATTTCTCACCCCTTACCCCAGCCCGTGGCAACAACGAATCTACTTCCTGTCTCTTTAGATTTGCCTATTCTGGACGTTTCATATAAATGGAATCATACAGCATGGAGCCTTTTATGACTGGCTTCTTTTATTTACTAGTGTTTTCAAAGTCTCCACATTGTAGTGTGTATCAGTACCTCATTCTTTTTTATTAATATCTTAATAATATTCCATTGTATGGGATGTACATTTTGTTTATACATTTATCAGTAATAAACATTTGGGCCGTTTCTTCTTTTTGATGTTTATGAATAATGCTGCTATGAACATTCATTTATAAGTTTTTGTGTGGACATGTTTTCAATTCTCTTGGGTATATACCCAGAAATAGAATTGCTGGGTTATAAGGTAATTCTGTTTAACTTTTTGAGGAACCAGCAGTTTTCCAAAATGACTGCACCATTTCACTAAAGGCTAAGTCTTAGCAGTTCTCCAGTCTTCTTCATGATCTGACTCTTGCCTCCATCTCCTGCCTTATCTTTTGCCCTGCACATTAGCTCCACCAATACCATTCATAGCTTTCCCATACACACCATGCTGTTTCTCGCCTCTGGACCTGTTTCTGTTTCATCTGCTAATAAAGCCTGCGAGCCTCCTTTAAGACAACTCAGTAATGGGCCTCCTTCAGAAAGCCTTTCCTGACCCCAATTCTGCTCTCCCAGGAGGAGATAAGCATCCCTACTCTCCATACCTATGCATGTAGGTATTAACAAACTTTAAATGCCATGATACAGTGGATTTTACAATTATGCTTCTTTGTCTACCTCCTACACTAGGTGGAACTTTTTAAATGAAGGAGTTAGGGCTTTTTATTTTTTATTTTTTTAGTATCCCTAAGGCCTATTGGTAGCCTTCAATAAATGGCTGTTGAATGAATGACTTCTACAGATATTTATCAAGGGCCATCATACAAAGATATCTAACATACCACATATTAGGCTACTGTAGTAATCAAATATGTGCAAGACAGTCCCTGCCCTCCGTGAGGATAAGGCCTAGCTAATGGGGAAGACAGACACAGAGACACACAAAACAAAGCAAAATTAAAAAGCAAAAATATGAGTTCACAGGCTCAGCCAAATCAAAGTAAAGGGAACTTAAAAAGTATTCCCTTGCCTTCTTCCATTTTCCAAAAAAGTGGTACCCAACCCTAATTTAGAATCTCTTGGGGAGCTTTTAAAAATATGCCTGGGACCCCATCTCAGATTGAGTTTCTTGGTCTGGGATGGGTCTTAGTTTTTTTTGTTTTGTTTTGTTGTTTTGTTTTTAAGGCTCTGAGTTTTCTAAAATGTAGCTAGGGTTGAATAGCTCTGGTCTACAGGGTAACAAAATCTAAACTCTTCATACTGGCTGGACTCCTGGTTATTTGGCACTATTTTCCTATCCAAACTTATGTTCTATTATTAGAGAAAGACTACCCATGAGTTAATGATCATTAACTTAGTCCTGTGGACCTGTGTCAGTAGCTCCCACCTTTGCTCACATGTCTACGTCCCCATGACAAGGCTGCCCCCCCATGCCCCTTACCCACCTGAATTATTTCCTGTTCTTCAAAACTCCTGCCTATAGATGTTATTGTTCATACTTAACATTGATTTCCCATTTCCATCAGCCGAAATTTTCCAAGACTTAGTTCAAATGTCATCTTTTCAACAAATACCTTTTCTGACCCCCTCCCCCGGCAAAAAAAGAACTCATAGAACTGATTTTCCTATGCAATTATCATATTCGAATTCATATTGTTTACATACATATCTCTTAAGTAGAATGAAAGCTACTGAGGGTTAGAAATCAATCCTGACTTAGTGATTTATGTCCCTCCAAATAACCTCGCACATAATTGTTCAGTGTTTACTGAATGAAAATATTACATAGTGTTTCACACCTAAAACAAGTGTTTTGTCCTTGCAATCAAAGGACACAACAGGAAGCATTCTATAAATGCCCGTTGAACTATCAATTTCTTCTTCACCAATAATCACATATTCCACTAAAACATGCACATATATTCTTCAGAACACCTTGCACTTAGCAGTCTCAAATACTTGCTTTTCTCTCCAGTTCACCAAATCATGTAAAGTATCCCAGAGCCACACACACTTCACACCGATCTCTCCATTCTTATATCCATCTCCTCTCCAGCCATCCATTTGACAAGTCACTCCCATATGAGCCCTGACACTTTCATATATACATTTCCATAAGACCCAGGATCATAATATACATTCACATATACCCATTAATCCATTTCTCCAAAACCCACTTATCACTTACTTTAACAAGTACTTATTAATCGATAAAGTCCCAACAAAGACATGAAATCTTACTGAGGTTAGACTGAAATATGGCTGTTGATACTTCATCACATCCCTGCAATTGCATGCTGCTTCAGATCCAAAAACGGAGCGCATTTCCTCATAGCCTTGAATCTGGGCTGGCCTGTGACTTTCTTCGACCAATAGAATGTGGCACAAATGACACCATGTAACTTCTTACCTATGTCTATCAAGCGTTGCAACTTCCATTTTTAACTTTGGGATCAAGCCTCCACGTAAAGGAGTTTGGGTTAGACTACAAAATAATGAGACCATGTTAAAAAAAAATCTCAGCCACCCCAACTGAGGGACCAAACATGTCAACAAACACGTCTTGGACATTCCAGCTCCAGCCAAGCTCCCATCTGAATGAATGCAACATGACTGACCCCAGCCCACACTAAATGGAGAATATGCCTGTTGAGCCCAGGTAACCCAGAGAATATGAATTAATAAATTTTGTTTTTAGTCACTAACTTTCAGGGTGAAGTTATATAACAATAGATAATTGAAACAAGTATCTACTTGAAAGGATCTGGATCAGATAAGAGGCCTAATCGTCCTAATTCCTCTACCTTCAAATCCAACTTGTATCTGTTAAGTAATTCATTTTCTTTAGTTTGCAATACTACTTTTATAAATAAAAAGTTAAAATAATTTTTAAAACATTTCCATTCATTTCTTCAGGTTTTTCTAATCCTTGACAACTACACACATTCCAGGAGTGTCATTACCATTTACACTTGCCAAACTCTACTAAATATTTTTATACTAAATACATGCATAATTTCATTTGTTCCTCACACAACCTTATGAGGACAGTATTGTATTAGTCCTACTTGACAGGCTAAAAAAAAAATCTAAGGCTTATAGAAGTTAACTACTTTGCCTAGGGCCACGTGAATAGAGTGGTAAAACTTGAGTTTAAACCCTGTCTGACTCCAAAGACCATGTCATTAATCAATAGTCTATACCAGAGACTTACCCATCTCAACCTAAAAACCCTCCCAGGAAACACAAATAGCACTTTTAACCCACATAAAAGATTTATTTAAAAGCAACACATCAAATACTTTCCTTATTTCATTCTGCAAATATTTGAGAGCCTCATTATTCTAGGCACTGGAGGCACACTAAATCTAATCCTAGTCAGTACATGATTCTAGAAACTGCAGCAACATTTTTCTCCTCTCAGTTGAGTAATGCCAAGCTTATTTAATGTGATTCACAGGCAAATAAACTATTAAAAGAAAAACAGACAGTGGCATACTATGTTTTCATTATAGCTAGACCTACCTTGCCAACTTCTAGCACAAACTGTGTTCTCTCATTATGCACCACTGGTCACTCTTCTCTTCCCCCCTTAAAATGTTCTACCCCTTTTTTCTCTCCTTACTGAAATCCAGCATCATCTATGAAGCCTCTTGGAATTAAGCCAAATACATTTTTACCTAGGTCACTTACTGTCCACATCAATGGTGTCCTAACATGGCTAGTTAAAATTACCTGAGGGCTTTTAAAATTATAATTACCTAAAATTAGAGACGTCATACTTTGAAAAAGCAAAAGCCTAGAAACAATCTAAATGTCTATCAAAATGGAATTGGTTAAATCATTATGGTACATAATGTGAGGATATAAAATAATATTCAAGTTATATTAAGTGAAAATGCAAGGTACAGAACAGTGTATATGGAATCCAATTTTTTTTAAGGAGATAGACATATAGTCTTTAATGTAAACTTGTACATGCATAGTGTATGTCCCAAAGGAGTAAAAAAGAATCTTGTAAGAGTGTTTGCCTTGGTGAAAGAACACACACAAAAAAAGGCTGTGAGAAAACTTTTCATCTGATTACCCTTTGTAATTTTTAAATTTGCATTGTATGTATGGATACATATTTTGTAATTATTAAAACACACACATATAGACGCGTAAGACTCAGCTCAGCTCTACAGATCACAGATCTTTGGGGACAGGAACCAGGCTTTTGAAATTGTTAAACTACCATGATTCTGATGATCAGTCATGCTTCGGAACCACCGATGCAAACCATTAATATGGTACTTAATGTCTCATATTAAAGTGTACATGTGAGACTATGACTTTATATCCCTAACTAGAAAAGCATGTGGTCGGGGAAGAATATACGACACTTTTTTCCCCCTACAGTTCTCAGCTCAGAAAAGGTACCCAGTATTTTTGATGAGAATAGTACAGAATTCCATTTTTCTGTTATGTTTCATTCCAATGTGGGAGGGTTTTTCAAAATACATTTAACATTTAGCATTATGGGGTACTTAAAAATTACCACTTTCAATACATGAAACCCAAAGGACAAGAAGTGTCAATAATAATTTTACTTTTTTAAAGGCCGTAAGTATGGCTAGACTGCAAAGGACAATCGATGAAGTCCAAGCCTAAGACTGTAAGACTTAGGGATGAGTCAGACTGCATAGTCTACATGAATGAGTAAAAGTAGCATCTAAAGGAAAATAAAGTATATCAATAACAGATTCCAAAGAAGCCCCATTTTATTATGGAGAGCACACAAATCCCTTCACTGATAAGGAAAAGTACTGTTTCCCTTCTCCTGGGTGATAGATGTGCCTCTTCCACAATTCCTAGCTTTCTCTTCTACCGGTACTTTCCATGTCGGTTAAAGTGTTTGTAGAGATAGCTGATGCGTTTGTTAAGGTTGTGCAGGTCATCAATGAACATCCGATTTCCAACCATTTTCTTCTTTCGGATACAACGCTGCAATTCATTCCCCTTCCAGCCTCGAAGCCATCTGGGGCCCTTGATTAGTTCTTTGGGGTGCTTTTCAAAATTCCCTGTGTAACGTGAGAGTACATATTAGCCCAGACAACCAAGCCTCGACCAGCTAAGCCTTCAGGACACAGTTGCACCTTTCTGAACAGTACCTATAGACAAGCCACATTACAGTATCAAGAGACTCAAATTCCGCCATTGCCATTTATTAGCTTTGGAAAAATTACTTAACCTCTCTGTGCTTCAGTTTCAGCACCTGTAAAGTGAAAAGGTTATCGTGATTAAACGAGTTAATACATGTACAGCACTCAGATCAGTGCCCAACACAACATAAACAAGCCACATAGGTGTTCTTACTATTGAGCACAGTACCATTCCTACACAGGTGGAAAAAAAAACAAAACAGCTGTCACGGCGTAATTGCCATTCTTAAACTATGGACCATGGAGTTGAGTCTTACCCAAGATCCCGACGTTATCATACACCCCGAACATGGCCCTCTTCTCGTTCCAACGATCAACTACTTTGGGGGGCGGGAGGGTGAGTCTTACGTGTAACAATCCAGGAACACCTAGAGATGAAGAAGAAAGGGACTGAATCTGAAAAGCAGTTCTCCCCGGGGCGTTTTTCTACGTCCACCACTTACCCAGAGAGAAGCTTCTGCAGGCCGGGGGCACCCAGCCCCAAAGGCGCCTGCCTGCGCCCCCAGCGAGGCTCCCTGCCATTGTTCTAGTCTCTCCCCTACAACAGGACACCTCAATAGCACAGAGTGAAGGCCAGACGTGGCCTCCAAGGAGATGACAGGAAACGTCCGTAGTGGCCTCACACGTCTTTTAACCTAACGCAGCCATCTTGGGCCTTACCCAAGCAGCTCTGGGCGAAGGGCCCGCCTAGGCTCCACCTTCCCCAACCACAAGCCCCGCCTTCCGGGTTCCGGGACAGAGGCCTTGACACACACCCTCGGGCGCGCACGCGCCCCGCCCCGCCGAGGCGCTTCCGGTCTGCGGTCCGGAATCTTGAAACGCCAGAAGAGCTGAGGGGCTCGCGTCATCATCGCTTACGGCGTCCCAAAACTGAGCTTCAGGAAAATTCATTTTTTCGTTTCCTTGGCTGTCCCTCAACTGTGAGGGAGCTGAATATCCAGACCGTGGAACCCAGAGCTTCCTTTCTCTGTGCCTCACAGCAATTTTGAGCTGTCGCTGTTTCTATTACCCCTATTTTACAAGGGAGGGAATCCGAGACTCAAGAGTGAAGTGACCTGCTAGATATCACAAAGCAGAGGAAATGGCGAAACCTGGATTAAAGCCTAAACCTAAATCCTGCCCTGGGGTTGACTGAGTAGGTCACCACCCTAGGGACACTACCACTGCCCAGCTAGAAAAGTGGCATCTTGGGCAGGCACTGCCGGGGTCTCCTCCCCACCGACGCGGACAAAGGAAGACCCTGAAAGGAAGTGATCACCCGCAAGACCAGGAGCGCGGGGAGTCGGAGCCTGAATCTAGGCCCCGCCCCTCCCTAGGCGGTGCGGCCGGCCTTTCCGACTCCTGCGCTGTGATTGGCCGGTCTCTGCAGAGAGTGTCGCGATTGGTCCCCTTGCGACCGTTTAGATTTGAACTCCACGTTTTTGGCTTTGCCCGCGCGGCGCCGGCAGGTTTTTGCCTTCTCCTGCTCGCGATTGGTAGGTTTCTCGGCCCTCTTGAGCGCTGCCTCTCTGATTGGTGCGTACTGTGCACGCCCTGTTTGTGCACGCCCTGTTTTTTCCTTCATTTCAGCCCCACAACCGAAGTCTGAGGAACGGCAGGTGAGGTTCTCCGGTACAGTGTGGTGTTAATGGAGAGCGGGGAATAAAAGACTGGGAAAATCGGGTACAGGGTAATACTAGGCAGCGTACGAGAGGCAGGGAGGTCTAGTGGGTATATCCTTGGGGTACGATGTGGTAGAAACAGTCTGACATATCCGCAGCAGAATTTGGGCAGATCGCTTAAGCTTTTGTAACCTCAATTTCCTCAGCTGTAAATTGGGCTGTATTATCACTCCAGGAGATTGGGATTTGGAAAATTAGATCGGATATGCTCTATTCAAATAGTCTAACAGAACCTGGCACATAAACTGGTAATGTTAATGCTCTCCCATTCTGGAGCCAGGAAACCCACTAGCCCATGCCAGGCCACTGTTCTGGCCTCAGGCGAAACATTCTATTTTAAAAAGCTTTGCCCATAAAAACGGAAATAATGCAAACATAACGCATTGATATGCCACTTTAAAATTATTTAAACACTTTCATGTCCCTTGACTCTTTGAAAATGAGCAACTGTGATCAGAGACTAGTAGTCCCATTGTACAGGTGTGGCCTGGAGGGTTAAGTGACATAACCAATTGATAGAGTCATGACTAAAATTAGATTCTAGTCTAGGGTTGATTTCACATCCCCTAAGATGTCATCAGCATGATGTAAGACTAAAAAAAGCATTATGTATTGGAGGGAGTGGGGGATAGTAGAACCATAAGAAAAGACAGCCCTTAGATGCAGATCCTGACCTACTTGCTGTTTGGTTTCCAGCCCTGTGAGCCAGTTGGAGAAGGATGTCTCCCCAACTTTATGAGTTCCATCTGCCCTTAGCCCCAGAGGAATTGTTGAAAAGTGGAGGGGTGAATCAGTATGTTGTGCAAGAGGTACTGTCCATCAGAAATCTTCCATCACAACTTAGAGGTAAGAGTGCATAACTGCCACTGTGCCTAGCACTTCAAAATAACCATCCGACATGTAAATTCTATTGTTTGTCTGTTCCACTATATCACTAAGCGCCTTGAGGGCAAGGAACATATTTTTCCTATTCCCTATTGTTTTCTCCCTAGTATTGCATGGGATGCATTACAGGAAGAGTGCACTCATTGACCACCTTATCTCGAGTATTCAATAATTAATCTTGGTGTATATGGTGGAAAATTATTTTAGAGCTTTATCTCCTGCCATATGCCAAAATAAAGTCCTGGTGGATTTAAGAGCTATTGGAGAAGAGCTTTCTCCAAATGTCTGGGACTTTACCTGACCTATTTCAAGTAACACTTTTAGATTCTAGAATTCTTGTTTCCAAGAGTATGCAGGAATCAGAGAAACAATATATACAAGTATGTACAGCTGTAACACTGTACAATATATGTGCAATATACGTTTCCATCCATGGAAACCTGTAGATGATCAAGAATAATTTATGCATTATCAAACAAGACTCCATAATGTCACTATACTTACTAGAGGTTGTCTTCTATCAGTTAGATTGCTTTAGAGAGGTACACAAAGTAGAGATTGAGACTCTAGAGCCAAGCTGCGTACATTTGAATCCTGGCTGTACCACTCTGACCTTGGACAAGTTACTTATTCTCTCTGTGTCTCAGTTTCCTCATATGTAAAGGTAGGAATAATAACCTACTTCATTTACTATCTCCTACAACAAGAAGAGTTGGTTAATACAGCAGCTTGAATATAACTCCATCTTTATCTCCTCTTGGCCTTCCCATGATGGTTGCCAGGTGGCAGTTCTTTGTTCTGATGTCCAGAGATAGAAAAGGGGATTTTTCTGTTTTGTGCTTTTTCTTCTTTTCTTTTAAAAATTTTACCTGAAGCATCCCAACAGATTAGCCAAAATTGGATCATGTGCTATTTCCCTAACTAATTACTAATAAGAGAAATGGAATTACCCAGATTGGCTCAATTGATCAGTTATTTCTTAGGAGCCTTCCTAAACCTGGACATATCACCATTTGGTAAACAAGGAATAAGTGGAAAATGGAGGTCGACTTATGGGTGGCCAACCAACAGTGTCCACAGATAAACTCTCCATATTGGGTATCACCAATTGCACATGGCTACACACTAGCAAACTGTTCTTCAGTTATTGTAATGCATTATTTTTTAAAATGGATGATTACTCTCTTTAAGAATCCTTTTTTATATATAATTACATTGCTTTTGGTGTTTAGAACCCTAAATACCAGTTCTATAAATATATAAGATCAAATCATTTAATTTTCAACATGTACTGATGATGATATGCTATGTGCCAGGCACTGGTGATACAACAGTAAACAAAACAGACAAGATGACAACGTTCTCTCAAGGCTGTCAACAAGTAATAAATAAATATGAAGTGTGTCAGATGGTTATAAATGCCAACAAGAAAAATAAAGCAAGATAAAAAAGGTACAGTGTGCCAGGGTAGGGACTGGCATTTTATGTTGGATGATCAGAGAAGGCTTGCTGATAGGTGTCATTTAAAAGTGAGGGAGTATGTGGGATTACATCAAACTAAAAAGTTTTTTCACAGCAAAGGAAACCATCAATAAAACAAAAAGGGATCCTACTGAATGGGAGAAGATATTTGCCAATGATATATCCGATAAGGGGTTAATATCCAAAATTTATTCTTAAAAAAACAAAACTCACTCAACTCCAAAACAAACAACCCAATTAAAAACTGGGCAGAGGACATAAAGAGACATTTTTCTAAAGAGGACCTACAGATGGCGAACATATGAAAAAATGCTCAACCTCACTAATCATTAGAGAAATGCAAATAAAAATCACAATGAGATACCACCTCACCCCAGTCAAAATGGCTATCATCAATAAATCAACAAACAACAAGCGCTGGCGAGGATGTGAAGAAAAACCAACCCTTGTGCACGGTTGGTGGGATTGCAGATTGGTGCAGCCACTATGGAAAACATGGAGGCATCTCAAAAATCTGAAAATGGAACTACCTTATGACCCAGCAATTCCACTCCCAGGTATCTACCCGGAGAAATCCAAAACTCTAATTCGAAAAAATTTATGCACCCCTATGTTTATTGCAGCACTATACACAATAGCCAAGGCATGGAAACAACTGAAATGCCCATTGGTAGACGACTGGATTGAGAAACTGGTACATTTATACAATGGAGTATTATGCAGCCATAAGGAGAATGAAATCTTACCATTTGCAACAATACGGATGAACCTAGAGAACATTATGCTAAGTGAAATAAGTCAGACAGAGAAAAACAAATACCATATGATCTCACTTATGTGGAATCTAAAAAGAATGAATGAACCAATCAGAAACAGTCTCAGAGACAGAGGAAAAACTGAGGTTGCTAGATGGGGTTGGGTGGGAATAAGGGGGAAGGTGAGGGGATTAGAAAGCACAATCGGTAACCACAAAATTGCCACGGGGATATGAAAGTCAATTTGGGGAATGTAATCAATAATGTAAAGATTTTGTGTAATCAATAATGTAAAGATCCAATGGACACTTGTCTCATTAGGGAGACCACCTCAGGTATGATGTAAATGCCTGATCACTGCACTGTACACCTGAAGCTGAAGCTGAACAATAATGAATGTCAACTACAATTTTTATATATAGTTATAGGAAGTGGAGTACAGCATTAGGAATAGAGACAGTGGAAATGTAATGGCTGTGTGCGATGTCAGAGGGGTAGTAGATGGGGGGAAGGGGGGTTATCACTGTGTGAGGGATTTAAATGATAAATGTCTATTACATTGTTTTGTATACCTGAAACTAATTTTTTAAAATATCTTTAAAAATAAATAAAAGTGAGGGAGTGACCTATGCAGATTCTCAAGGAAGGGCATGACAGAGACAGAAAAGCCAGTGCCAAGTCCCTAAGGTGGGAAAATGCCAATATGGTTAGAGTGGAGTAAGCTAGGGGAAAAAAGTTCGGGTGGGAAGTGGTGCAGATTATTTTAGATTCTCGTTCCTCAAAGTGTGGTCTTCAAGACCAGCAGCATTAGTATCAAGATTTTGGGGTATATTAGACGTGCAGGATGAAGTCTCATCCCAGAACTATGAAATTAGAAAATTTGTTTTTGCCTCCTGCCCTGTGAGGACACAGCAAGTAGATGGCTGGCAATGAACCAGAAATTAGGCTTTACCCAGACACAGAACCTTGATTTTGGACTTTGCAGACTCCAGAACTGTGAGAAATTTCTATTGTTTACAAACTACCCATCTCTGGTATATTGCTATAGCAGCCCAACTGCCTAAGACCGCCTACAAAGACTTTCTTCCAATATCAAGATTATAAATGCGCAAGTACTTTACCAAACAGGTCCTCAACTTCCTTAGAGCTAGGATGTCTCCATTTTAGTTGGGGAGAGCGGGTTTAACTGTTTAGTATTTACTGAGAAACAATAAGTCATTAAATTTGCTATAGAACAGTCTCAATCATCAAGCCCCATAAACAGAGGTCCATTAATTTTTTCATAGGAAATACATAATTACTTTTATCATTTTATATATTAATAATAATGCTTTTCTGTTAATATGAAACAACAATGATTATACTCAGTTTTATTAATATGCATTTAAGTATGAAAGCTCAAGAAAAGTATAAAAATCTGTTTATTTTAAATTTCTTCATTGTCTTCCATTTTCCAAAAAACATCTCAGTTGGCCCCAAAACAGTATTACATATAGTATGTATTTTATATGTATCATATGTATATTACACACACAAATAGGAAACAACAATCTGTATATATAATATAGTTCAAATAAAATAATACAGTAAAATATAAATCATTTTGTAATATACTTCCAAACCTTAAGAGTCCCCCAAATAGAAGTATTTTAATATCTATTTTCTTTAAACTTACTTATTAGACTATTTTTTAAATGAGTTAAAGAAACTTTTACCAATATTATTTTATCCATTCAAATTACCAGGGGGAAAGGAGAGAAATGGCAGAATTAACATTGCTTGATAAGGCACTGTAAATATTACCTTATTTAATTCTCACAATATCCCTTCAAGATAGGTTTTGTCACTGTCTTATAGAAAGAAACAGAAAGATTAAGTCACAGCTGGTAAAAGGAGGGTTGGGCTCAAATTTAAAAAAAAAAAAATTTTTTTAAAGATCTCCAGGTAATGCAGATGCACATTTAAGTTGGAGAAGCACTGATCTAGAGTCTTGTAGGTCATGGTAAAAACTTTCGCTTCAATTTGAGTGAGTCTGAAAGCCATTGGGTTTTGAGCGTAGGAGAGACATGGTTTAACCTTTGAAAAGAATCACTACTCTGTTGAACAGAGACTGTAAGGGGCAAAGGAAGAAGCAGGGAGACTAAGGCTAATACAATAAAAGGTTAGATTCTGAATACGTTTTGAAAATAGAACCAACAGGATTATTGATGGATTGGATTGGATTTATAGGGCTAGAGAAAGAAGAATCTGGGATTCAGGCTTTTTCACTTGAGCAACTAGAACAATGAAATTGTCATTTGCCTAAATGGGGTAGAATATGAGAGAAGCCGGTTTTAGACTGTTGGTTATATGATTGTGGAATTCAGGGGAGAGGTCCCACCTAAAGATATTTGGGATTTAATACTCATCATGTAGAGGGCATTTAAAGCCATGAGATTAGAGTAAATGTAGATGGAAAAGAAAAGCAATGTGAAGTCATAAGACCTGAGATAGTTCAACTTTTAGAGGCTGGAGAGATGAGAAAGAACCAGTAGAAGAAACTGAGGACCAGTCATTGAGGCAGAAAGTGATTGAAGGAGCTAAATGGAAGCTAAATTAAGAGAACAATTCAAAAAGGAAAGGCGAGATCCACTGCAAATTAATTATTGGATTTAGCAATGTGGCAATTGCTGGTAACCTTGTTAAAAGCTGTTTCATGGGATTGGTGGGCGCAAAAGCCTGATAGAATAGGCTTATGAGAAAATGGGAGGAGAGAGATTAGAGATGGTGAGTTTAGATAACTTTCTAGTTGTTTTGCTTTACAGAGTAGCAGAGAAATGGGATGGTAACTAGAGGGGGAGATAGAGTTGAGAGGGGACTTTTTTTTGTAAGATGGGCAGTATTACGTGTATATGATGAATGGGAATGATGCAGGAGGGAAACAATTGTTGGAGCAATATCCTTTAGTAGGTAAGAAAGTATGTGATGTGCACAGAGGGAGGAAGTGGTTTTATTAGATCATGGACAATTTACAGTAGCAAAAGAGAAGGCAGAATCTATGAGGACAGATGCAGGTAGAGCTTGGGGCAGCGGAAGTTCTCTTCTGTCCAATTCTATTGTCTCAGTGAGATAGGTAGTGAAGCCTTTAACTGAGGGTGAGTTGGGGAAGAAAGTCTTGATGTGATGAGCAGAGGAAAGGTGTGAAATAATTGCCTGGAAGAAAATAGGCCTGGGAATTTGTAATAGGCTTACCAGGAAATACTAAATCATAAGTTCAAAGTGACAATAGTTGGCATAGTTGTGTGTTTTTTCAAGCCATTTTTAATTGTGTGGTTACATGAATGTAGTAATCTGTCAGTTGGATTTAATCCAGATTTAGCAGGGGAGTAATGTGTCGTTAATTGGTAATCTTTGAGAGAATAATTGTTGGATTGGTAAATCTCAGAAACTAGATTTCAGGAAATTGAGAGAGAGATTAGACAAAATTTAAAAGGGATATGATAGCAAGGTCAAATGAAAGGCATTGAGCGTTTTTCTTTGTTTTAAAGAAGGGAGGCCTGAGTATGTTGGCAGGGTAAGAGCAGTCTCTTCCCCCCACCCCTCTGGGAGAGGATAAAACCAAAAGTGGAAGAGGAGATAAATCTTTGGGTCAGTGGGACAAGTTAGCTTTAGAAGAGAACATCTTTTACTTGAGACTCAAGCAAAGAATGGGAAGGTGTTGGCAGAGTGATTTGTTCATCGGGTGGCAGAATAATATGAGGGAGCCATGCTTTGGGTCCCATTCTTTTTGGTAAAGTAGCAAGCAGTCATCTAAAGGAAGAGAGGCAAAAGGTAAGAAAAAGTATAAAGAAAGAGAACGTGCTATGAGTATAGCACTAGGGAGTTAGTATGAATTGGAGGAATAAAATAGCTTGTTAAAAATCACAGAGAACCAGGCCGTAGTTGGACAACATAGTATTGTAATGAGTCAAGTTAACACCAGCAGTGGTAATGGAGTACAAGGTTCAAGCTTTATTATCTAGGCAAACCAACCTGGTATTGAAGAAAAGAAGAGTTTGATGGAATTCTTTCCCTCACAGAAAGAGCTAGGTATATACAACTTGGTTCAAAAATTATCTAACTCCCATACTACCTTGCCAGTCTTGCATGTTATAAGACGTAATGAGACTCTACTGCCCATTATGCTGAAGTTTTTATCTAGAAGCAATACAACCACAATGAAAAGAGCACCGAGTTTGAGAATCAAAAGATGCTGGGTTTTCAAAATATAATATAAATAGTAACAAATGAAGTGTATTACAAATGATTGACATAATCACACTAAAGGAGTAAGGAAGAAAAGAACTAACCTAAGTATTTTGAAAAGCCTATTTTCCCTATATACTGCATATAAAAGAACCTTACACAATTATAAGCTAGTTAGTAAATTTATTTTTATAGAGGTTAGCAAGTCTGAAACTGCTTTATGTGTATACTAGGATTAAGCAAAAACATAAATGAATTTGTGTGTTTAATATATACAGAGATTAAAAAATAGGTAGGGGTGTGTGTGTGTATCCTATTTTTCTCTACTGAGAGGTCCTAAAAGCAATGATACTCCAATAGCAGTGAGCCTAACCAGAACCTAGAGCTTGTTTTCTACATACCATTCTCCCATAAAAGGAACCAGGAGTTGGTTGAGAATGTTGATGCCAGGACAGGACTGCGGAAAGTACAAGGTGAGCTGGAACATCTTGTGGTACAACAGAGTAACAACACAAAGTGAAGGGGGCATGTCAGGACACAGGCCAAGATGAAGGAGCTCCCAGTGGTCAAGTTTGGGACAATTTGAGCAACGAAATAAATAGTAATAGGAATGGATTAAGACATAGAATAACAGAAATGTCCATGAATCCACTCTGATATAAATAAATAATTGAATAAGTAAATGAGAAAAGGACAGCTCATCCTCATAGTGGCATTTCTATTAGTAAGTGTAGAAGGAATGATGGAGATAGAAAAGTCACCATTTAGTAAATACCATAGTAATAATTGTGGCAGGCAACAATCAGTAGATGCTTAGATTAGTGGGCAAATGTGGTGAGAAACAGGATGTTTGCATAGTGTCAAAGTATCTGCCTGTAAGATACTTATTAATTGCAAGGGGCAAAATAGTAACTTTACAGTGGGGACATCTGGCAAACACTGCCAAGTGATCAAAGTTAACACCACCAGTAATAAGACATTGACATCAGGTACTTCTTGGTATGATGCATCTGAAGGGCCCAACGTCCCTTCCATTGTAATTTGCCAAAAATGCATAGCCTCAGTCTAGTCATGAGAAACTATCAGACAAACCTAAACTGAAACATTCTACAGAATAACTGGCTAGTACACTTCAAAAGTGTCAAGATCATGAAAGACAAAGAGTAAAGGAGACTAAGGAGACACGACAGACAATGCATCGTGGTATCCTAACTTGGATCCTGGACCAGAAAAGGACGTAAATAGAACAATGGGCAGCATTCAAATAAAGTCTGTAGATTAGTTAATAGCATTGAATTAATTAATGTTAATTTGGTTTAGATCTTTGTACTATGTTATATAAGATGTTAACATTACCTGGAGAAAAGTACAGGAACCTACTACTGGTTTTGCCACTTTTGTAATTAAAAAAAAATTTTTTTTTTAAATCCTGAGCTTGTATCCACTTATAAGTTGGACAAGTCACATAACTACTCTGACATTTCATTTCTTTTCCCATAAAAATCGGCATAATACTGTCTGCTTTGTCTAGCTCAGAGATGTGGTGAAACTCAAGTAAGTCTTTAATTGTAAAACAGGACAAAATGTAAGATATTATTATGATAGGTTACACTGAAATGAACTATTCCTTTTGTGATTCTGCCAATATGAGCAATTACCTCAATTTTCTGCCATGAATAGAGTTTACCAAAAAGACCTCTCTCTTCTGTATTGCTGAGTTTCTTTCATCTTTGTAGCATTTCAGGCTGCCTTCCGAGCTCAGGGACCCCTGGCTATGCTGGAGCACTTTGATACTGTCTACAGCATTCTGCAGTAAGTAAAATACCCACTGGTACTTTAAAGAACTCGTGGCGATTTGCCCTAACTTTGCATGTTTGTCCTGAAATTCCAAATTATAGTTCACTAATAAATGGTTCTGGGTGCTGATATCTCCACTGATGAGCCTTTACCCCAACTTGCCCCCATATTTGTTCAGTTGAGCAATTTCACATGTATTTTTAGCCACTAGATTCTTCAAGTTAGATCTGATCTGTTAGAATGGGCTGGTTCTGCAGGTTCCTATCTCACCCCCCGCACTTTCTTTCCCTCATAGTCACTTTCGAAGTATAGATCCTGGCCTCAAGGAAGATACTCTGGAATTCCTGATTAAAGGTGTTTATGGGTCAGGGGGTACGGGATGGAAGGTGTTGTTTGTTTGTTTACTACGTTTTATCAGCCAAATGATGATATCAAGGCTGTGGTGATTCAGTTGGTTTGGCTAAGTCCAGGGGCCTTTGACCTTAAGGTCTGTAATCTTGGTGGTCAATACAGAGTTATGTGTGTTCACTGTAAGGGCAGACCAACAAGAAACTCTTCCTGCTTTTGAACTGCCTCTTTTTAATAGAGGTGATTCTTCCAGTTGCCAGGAAGAAATTATGGTAACTGGAGTGAGAGAGGAGGGACAGGACATACTCCTGGTATCAGGGTCAGGGGTCCCAAAGGACTTAGCTTGTATTGTGGCCACTGAGAGATGAAACACAGATCTTTGGTAATCTGATGGCTGCAAGTGCTGGGTGTTTTGAGGCTGGGGTGCATGAGGAAAGTGAATGAAACTGACTCCAGATTCTGCCCCTCGCAGTGGTGTCCCGCCATTCCCAGGAACTTCCAGCTATCCTGGATAATGCAACTTTGAATGTATCAGATAGAAGCGCCCACCTAAACGCCCTCAAAATGAACTGCTATGCTCTGATACGCCTCTTGGAATCCTTTGAGACCAGCCAGACAAGTCTCATGGACCTCGACCTTGGTGGAAAGGTAACTAGGAGTACCTGGCTCACTTAATACGGGGCTTGGAGAATTAGAGGAATTAGGGGAAAGAAAGGAATCCAACGTATGATTCTGAGACTCCTTTCTTTTCTTATTTAGAGTTTATGAGGAAGTGCTCAATAGTATCACAACATATCCTTCCCTGATAAGCAGCTCTTTTAGATTTTGGAACTTGTAATACTTCTGTATTACCTTCTACCTTGTCTCAATACTGGATAGCTTAGGCATTCAAACTAGCAGATCTTGACTGTCTGGTTTTTCTTATTTTTTTCCTAAATGTATACATGATCTATTTTTAGGGTAAGAAAGCCCGGGCCAGGGCAGCCCATGGCTTTGACTGGGAAGAGGAGAGGCAACCAATTCTTCAGCTTTTAACACAGCTGCTCCAGTTGGATATTCGTCACCTGTGGAACCACTCAATAATTGAAGAGGAGTTTGTCAGGTAGGCAGTTAAAATGACTACAGATAATGCTGAGCTATGAGGAATGAAGGCTCTGTTGCTAGATCTGCCTTTAAATACTTCATTTCATCTCTAATGAAATGAAGTTCTATCTCTAATACATAGACGTACACTCATAACAATGAGTTATTAGGAAGTAGATAATGAATGTTAAAAACTGTTGTGAATTTCTCAACTTTAATGCCCATTTATTCATTCTTGAAACCGCATTTACTGAGACTCTCCTAGGTGCATGGCTGGCGTCATTATAAGGAATGGAAACAAAAGTTTTTGCACTCGTAGAGTGTATATTATAGAGCAAAAGCCAGTTTTTAAAATAAGTAAAATATACAGTATGCTTTATGGTTTATTATTGTGGACAAAAATAGGGGGATGGGAAGTTTGATGGAAGAGGGTTGTGATTTTATTTTTAAATTGTTCAATTACAGCTGACCTTCAACATTATATTAGTTCCAGGTGTACAGCATAGTGGTTAGACATTTATATAACTTGTGATGTGATGCCCCCGGTAAGTCTAGTACCCACCTGACACCATAAATAGTTATTACAATATTATTGATGATATTTCCTATGTTGTACTTTATATCCCCCTGACTATTTTGTATCTTAATCCCTTCACCCTTTTTCACCCCCCAACCCCCCTGCCATCTGGCAACCATCAGTTTGTTCTGTGTAACTATGAAGGAGAGTTATGATTTTAAATCAGCCGCCCTAGCAAGACCTCTTTGAGCCATGACATTTGAGCAAAGACCCAGAGGAGGTCATCAGAGCCATGGTTACCTCTGGACTATCTGGAGGAATGGCAAAGGCAAGGAAAAGGAACATCTCGCTCAAAGTCTCCAAATGCAAAGCCCCTGAGGAAGGAGTGCGTCTGGCATGGACAAATACTAGCAATGAGGCCAGAGACACAGCAGCTGAGAGAGAGAGAGGCTGAGGGCAGGGGAGCAGTCGGGAGCCAAACTGTGCAGACCCTTGTAGGCCATCACAGTGACTGACGTTTTCTCGGAGTGAGATGGGGCCACTCAAGCGTTCCAAGCAGGGCAATAGGTGGTCTGACTTGTACTTTAACAGAGTCATCCTGGCTGTTGTGTTGAAACAGAGCATGGAGGGAAAGGAGGGAAGCAAGAGACCAGTTACGAGGCTATTGCCGTAACTTGGGCAAGAGATGAAGGTAACTTAGACCAAAGAGTGGCAGTAGAGATGGGCAGAAGTGGTTGGAGTCCCTACTTTCTTAAGGTAGAGCTCATAGGATGAGCTGACACGTGTGAGGTTCAAGGGAGAGTGCAGTCAAAGATGACTCACCCAGGGTTTTGGCCTGAGCATTTGGAAAAGTAGAGTTGCCTGTAACTGAAATATGGAGAAGTGTGTGGGGGCATGTTTGGGGACAATTAGACATACAAAGCTTGAGGGGCTTATTAAACATCCAAGTAATGTCAGATTCGGATGCAGAATGTATAGATCTGGAGTACAGGAGGGAGGTCTGGCCTAGAAGTACACATTTTGTAATATAAAATATTTATATAAATGATATTCATAGCCATGAGACTGAATGAGATTACTAAATCAGTAAGTAGAAAAGAGCAGAAATCCAAGGGCTATACCCTGGGGTACTCCAGGATTAAGAGCGTGAGATGATGAGGAACCAGCCCAAGAAGCTGAGAGGCAGTCTTGTATTCTGGAAGCCAAATGAAGATGTTTCAAGGTAAAAGGAGTGATCACCTATATCAGATGGAGCTGAAAGGTTATATAAGATAAGAACTGAATTGACCATTATTTGACAACGAGAAGTCATTAATGACTTTGTCCTATCTTATATATTCAGGTTCCGTAGGGGCATCATAACTGGTTAAAAGTTGGTGATCTTGAAAGACCAAGTACCTATCTGGGATCAGCAAAGCAAAGTGTAGAAGGTGGTAGATAGAATGAAGAAAACTGGAAGACCCTGACTTTAGGGGCAGCAGAATGAGGCAGAGCCCCAATGTAATTGAGTCTAGACAGCTGATTGCATCATCTTACCTCCTTTCTCAGTTTGGTTACTGGTTGCTGTTACCGCCTCCTGGAGAACCCCACCATTAATCACCAGAAGAACCGCCCCACCCGGGATGCCATAGCATGCCTGCTTGGTGTAGCCTTGACACGTTACAACCATATGCTCAGTAAGTTAGCCCTCCACTTTGCCCCTCCTTTGTATTTTGCCCATAATTTCTCATGTGTAGTACTTCCACAGGTGCCACTGTGAAGATCATCCAGATGCTGCAGCACTTTGAACATCTGGCACCTGTACTGGTGGCAGCTGTGAGTCTATGGGCAACTGAGTATGGAATGAAGAGCATAGTGGGAGAGATTGTAAGGTAAGTCTTCTCTGAGTTTCTAATTCTCATTTCTCAGGAAGAGGATAAAGAAAGATTGGAAATACAGTATATTCTCTGCAAACACTAGATTCCTTCAGCTGTTAGATACCAGTCTTACTGGGAACTGAATTATCTTGCTATGGCTGTGTTTTCTTCCCTGCATAGAGAGATTGGACAGAAGTGTCCCCAGGAGCTGAGTCGGGACACATTAGGGGCAAAGGGCTTTGCAACCTTCCTGACAGAACTAGCAGAACGTGTCCCGGCCATCCTGATGTCCAGCATGTGCACTTTGCTAGATCTTCTGGATGGAGAGGTAGGTAATACCCTAGGAATCTCAGGTTTTTCTGGGGGTATAAGTCCTTTGTTGAAAGGCTATTTCTTAACAAGAAGATAGCTTTCACATGAAGTCAAGTTGTCTAGTTTTATCACTGTGGCAATTTCTTCCCGTAGAGAAGCCAAAGAAGTTTATTGAATAAAGCGCCTATTTCAATGTCACGTTGGTTTTATCTAGGTCTGGTAGGGGAGATGACAGTTCCACAGCTTAAGTCTAGTGACAGTGACTCAGCTGTGATTCTGAGTCCCATCCATTTCTCAGGATGAAGCTCCTACCACCTGACTTGCCTTGCTTTCTCCATACAATGTGCTTTCCCATACCATCTCCCTCAATTCTCTCTTATCTCGGAATATTAACCTGGCCATTTTCTAAACTGATGCGAGACACTCCTAGGTGAATGTCAAGGACAAAGACAGTCCACTCATTCATCTAATTTACTTTAACTTCTTGTGCAAGACCTCATTTTCTGGCTCTAGTCTGCAAAAAAAAAACCCCAAACCCTGTTCTCTGCCAAATTCTGTAATGGACTTGCTTGGCACCTAATGGACTCATATTTGCTTCCCTGTGTCTCATTTTCTGTTCATAAAATAGGGGAGTGAAAGGGAAAAAGGGTGTTTATTAGTAAAAATCAAAGGCATTGAGACCTCAGGTGAAACATAGTAATTAATGTTTTTCCAATGTATATTGGTAGGTAGATATGATTTCATATTCAGTTACCATCATGATTACCTGGGTGAGCCTTATGGGGGAAAATGGTTTGGGGCTCTGTTTATTTTTGTCCCTATATTCTCTGAGCAAACAAGCCCCATCTGGAATTCAGCTTTTTCCAGTGACCTCAGGGGTAAATACCTAGGCAGTTGACCAGAAAGAATTATAGCTAAGACAAGCAAGTTTAGACATGCAAGCTTAATCTTTTCTAAAGGCCTTGCCCCTTATTTGTACCTGGAAAAGCACAAGAATTTAGGGAAAGGAGAGTTACTATGGGAGAGCAGAGACTTGTATCTACTTCATTTCTCTCTCAGAATTATGTGATGCGCAATGCTGTGCTCGCAGCCATGGCAGAGATGGTACTGCAGGTTCTGAATGGTGATCAGCTGGAGGAAGCAGCCCGAGACACCAGAGACCAGTTCTTAGACACCCTGCAAGCCCATGGCCATGATGTCAGCTCCTTTGTGCGGAGCCGTGTTTTGCAACTCTTCACCCGAATTGTCCAGCAGAAGGTGAACAGAACAGCCTTCTACATGATAGACATACAGTACCTCTCTATGTATAGGCCAAAGAAAAGAGGAATCTAGTGTCAAAGAAAATATCTGTCCCAAAGAAGAGCCTGGAATTCAGGTTGCTACTACTACTAGAAAGGTCTTCCTCCATCAAGGGCAAGGATGTCTGCTTTAAGGACGACACTGTGCCTTACCCAGTAACCCCTTTACTATTTTATATCCCATAGATAAGTTTCTTTAGAATGAATGGGTAGCTCATTTAGAGTTTACTTCAAGATCATCTTGAGCAGAAGAATGATGTGGGATGTGAGTGGATCTTTTCCTTTCTATCCCACATAGGCTCTCCCCTTGACGCGTTTCCAGGCAGTGGTGGCCTTAGCAGTGGGACGTCTGGCAGACAAGTCAGTTCTAGTATGTAAAAATGCCATCCAGCTGCTGGCCAGTTTTCTCGCCAATAATCCCTTTTCCTGCAAGGTAAGTAGGCTTGAGGTACCCAAAAGAGAAGGAATTAAATGGGAATGGATGAAATTATGTGACTTAGTGACCCTGATAGTCATCTTACCTTGATAGCTTAACGATACTGACCTTGTTGGACCACTACAGAAGGAAACCCAGAAACTACAAGAGATGAGGGCCAAGAGGCAAACTGCAGCTGCTTGTGAGTAGTTACTGTGTAGGAGTCCCACTGCCCACTACCCACTCCCACCCCCGGTCATCTTCCTGCAGTAGAAACTAAAGAAAGAGTCTAAGACTTTCTCATTCAGCCACAGTGCTAGACCCAGAGGAAGAGTGGGAAGCCATGCTGCCAGAGTTAAAGTCTACCCTGCAACAACTGCTGAAACTTCCCCAGGAAGAAGAGATTCCTGAGAAAATTGCTACTACAGAGACCACTGAAGCAGTAAAAGGACGCATCCGTCAGTTGCTTGCCAAAGCTAGTTACAAGTATGTGAAAGTATGAGGTATTCTTTAATGGCCTGTTTAGGTTTAGAGTTTAACCTTTGAGAAACAAAATTGCTTTAAAATGAACTGCACTTAGAGTATGCTGCCACCAGATGATGGTAGTTGGTGTTTTCACTATAGTAATGGTCTGTACACCAGATTTATGCCAAGGCATAGTCCACAATTAAACGTACTTTTCTATGTTTACAAATGTTTAAAGAAACTACTAAACTAATCTAATGTAAATAGTTTTATATTGACTATGGCAAAAGTCCTCCTTTCTTTGAAGAAGAAAGCCTGTAAATATAATTCTATTTGTATGATCTTAAGTAAATTGTTTAAACTTTCTGAGTCTCAGTTTCATTATTTGTAAAATAAGTTGATTAGATCATATGATTTCTAATGACTCTAATTCTAAATTCTGTGAGCTAATAAATAATATCAAACTTGCTTAATCCTACTTTAATCTTTAAATCAACCTAATGTGAATCCTGATCTTAGAGAAAAAATTTCTTTCAGTGTTTTTGTGACTCTAGAACTTTGGAGCTGCTTAGCAAAAAAGCCCTTAGAGCTGTCATCAGGTTTTCTTAAACCTCAGCCACAGTTATATATTTACTTTTTACCTAAGTAGGCTGTTCAGAAAATGCTGAACATGAACAGAATGTGGCTATCCCTTACATCTCTCTTTACTTTGCTAACACATAAAAAGATACTATAGTTTTATAACTGCTTCTTCTGCCTCCAAGCACACTAGTATCTCTTATCAGTTAAAAAAGGTTTCATCTCATTTAAAAATGTCACTTCCTCCTTCAGAAATCCTCAGCAGTCGGTAATGGGTTATGGTACTAATAATAATAACCGAGGTGTTTGCTTCCAACTACAAATTTAAACCTACATTAGAACAAACTTTTTTAATAACTGTCGTAATAGTTTAATAACAGGTGTTTTTTTTAATTTGTTTGTTTGTTTGTTTTTTAATTTTATTGGGGAATATTGGGGGACAGTGTGTTTCTCCAGGGCCCATCAGCTCCAAGTCCAATCACTGTTTTCAATTTCAAATAAATTACAGGGGACGCAGCCCACCATCCCATGTGGGAATCGAACCGGCTCGTGCTCTAACCAACTGAGCCATCCGGCCACCCCAATAACAGTTTCTTTGAGCAGAAATTTACTTTAAAAAAACTAACAATACATTCACATGGTACAAAACTTTAAATTACAAAAAAGACATACCATGAAAAGTCCCTTCCAAACCTGCACCTAGCTACTTAGTCCCACAGGGAAGCAATGTTCAGTTTATTGAGTGTCCTTCTAGAGACACCATGTATGTAGACATATAGCCAAATGTGTGTTCTTCCCCCACCCTTTACACAAGTGATAGAATTCTCTGCCCACTGACCTACCACCTTGCTTTTTTTCACTTAACTATGTATCCCAGTGGCTTTTTTTCCCCCCGTGGCTTTTTAATATTGGTACATGAATAGCTGCCTCAGTATTTTTTATGGCTACATAAAATCCCATTGTATAGATGTAGCATGAATTAACCAGTTGTTGAAAGTTTGTTTTTTCTAAACTCACTTGGCAAAGTTTTCAAACAGATGTTTGGAATAGTTTTGTGATTTTTAAAATTTAAAAGCCTTACTTGAGTTTTTTGAAGACTATAGTAAAGCCTTGTCGCTTCAGAAATAGGAAAAGTGTTTGAGCTCCACCCCTTCGTAGGTACTTCACAAATTTCTAAGCATGAAAAGGTGTTCGTTTTCTTTGGGGCATTAGGTCTGAGTGCTTGATGGAATCATGAGGTAGGCTCCCTTATAAAACGCTACAGTGATACTCTTGTATGTCGATTATAATTTTTTTTTTTTAAAGGCTGCCATGACGTTTTTATGGGTACCGAATTGGTGACAGGTTGATGTTCTTTCAGGCGGGCCATCATTCTCACTCAAGAAGCCATAGGCCACTTCCAGGAGTCTGAACCCTTCGGCCATATGGACCCAGAAGAGTCAGAGGAGACCACGTTCCTGAATCTCTTAGGAACTATTTTCAAAGGTAATTTATTTTCCTTCTTGAGTCAACAGACAAAATAGTTCTACTAGTATTTTACAGACCATTTGCTTTATGCCAGACACTGGCCTAGCTAACAGAACCTGGTGCTGAAACAGGCCAAAGGGGAGTTGGCAGTGCTTCTGCCCTGAAATGGAAGCAGCGCATGGGCCCAAAATTGACACGGAGTGAGAAAGGGTATTTCCAAACCACAGAGGAATCTTTTTTGAGAAACAAACCAAGCTATTTTAGAATAAGTTCTAAATTTATACCTTCTTTTTGTGGAAAAAAATACTCAGGGATGTTTGTACCTGTTGGATTTCCCCATCTTGAACATTCTCTAACTCCTAGGCTCAGCAGCTTCCACACAGGAGAAGAATCCCCAGGGGTCTGCAGAGAACATGGGCCCAGGACAGACCGACTGCAAAGATAAGCCCAGCGCGTCAGAGCCGGAGACATCCAGGGGAAAGGATGCACTGGTAAAGCAGGAGATGCTGGTGCAGTATCTGCAGGACGCGTATAGCTTCTCTCTGAAGATCACAGAGGCCATCGGCATCATCAGCAAGATGATGTATGAAAACACAACCACAGGTACGGTGTGCCAGAGGCCCTTTCTGTAAGGACTGGGCCTTGGGGTTGGAACAATAGAGCATTACAGGAGTCAGCATTCTCGGGGAAAAGGAGGAAGGCCTCCACTTGCATGGTACTATATCAAGAAAGGTTCTATCTTTGAGATTGGGGGGAAGTTTTGCCAAGCAGATGGGTGACATTTGTGTCTGTCCTCTCAGTGGTACAGGAGGTGATTGAATTCTTTGTGATGGCATTCCAATTTGGGGTACCTCAGGCCCTGTTTGGGGTGCGCCGCATGCTGCCTCTTATCTGGTCTAAGGAGCCTGGTGTCCGGGAAGCTGTGCTTAACGCCTACCGCCAACTTTACCTCAACCCCAAAGGGGACTCAGCCAGGTATATGGGTACTCTTGCCTTTGCTGACTTTTCTGATGTCAGCTTCTCAGGATGTTTCTAGTCTCCTGAAGAAATTGAGAGTGGGGGGCCATCCTTCTAGAGGAGTTCTGAGTCCATAGACAGTAGGTCTGTAATGGGGCTCAGGGTAGGGCTAGCCTACCCATCCAGCGAAACCCATCCTAAGCCATTATTTGATGCTGTGGGGGGATAGTCCTAATCACCTGTTTGCCAGGTTCAAGGTAGCAGTCTTAATGTCCCCTGATGTTTACTGTTCCCACAGAGCCAAGGCCCAGGCTTTGATTCAGAATCTCTCTTTGCTGCTAGTGGATGCCTCAGTTGGGACCATTCAATGTCTTGAGGAAATTGTAAGTCTCCTCACTTCCTCTTTCTTTAATCATTCAACATGACTGAAGTATTAGTGAGTGATTACTGTGTGTTCAGCAGTTTACACAGCTTAACAAAGAAGGATAAAATCATTTGCTTCGAAGTTTCCAACTTAAAAGGAACCAGCAGTCTAGTTGGTAGCCAAAAAACACAAAATACTTATTGAATAATGCAACAGATAGATAATTAAGTGCCAGAATAAGTGACACAGGTAATGGTTATAGTAGCAGTAGTAATAGAATAATAACGTTATATAGGCCAGGCACTAGTCTCAGCACTTTATTCATATTAACATGTTTAATCCTCACAACAACCCTATGAGGTAATACTCCTATTATCCACATTTTACAATGATAAATCTGAGGCACAGAGACGTTAAAGAACTCAGCTAGTTACAGCCACTTAGTGGCAAAGTTGAGATTCAAACTCAGGCAGAAAAGCTCCAGAAAGCATACTCTTAACTTATATGTTATACTGATGAGTACAGAGTGGGAAAGAGCAGTGTGAAGTCGAATGGGCGGAAAGCTTCCTGAAGGTGGTATGGCTTAAGTTGGGTCTTGATGAGTAGGATTTAGTGAGTTTGAGAAAGGAGGGAAAGCGTTTGAGACAGAAAGCCAAGAAAGAACCGAGTCTGTGTTGTAGAATGAGGAAGATTGTGTTCTGGCTCAAAATTGATAGCTGGAAAAGGTAATAAAGCTGGGAATGTGAGTTGGACTAAATTAGGAACATCCCTGGATGCCTTTCCAGAGTTCAGGACTTTAACCTTGTTAGCCAGGGACTCCAGTATTTTAGGCAAACCTGTTCTGAAGCCTTTGAATTATGGGGACAAAAGGTGGAGGTGGTGCTAACCACCAGCTTCCACTGGCGGGAGCACTACTGCCAGCCATATTTTTCTCTGCACTGGGTAAAAGAAAAGAGGCCGGTGGTGGTGACTGGCGTAAGATCCATAGGCTGGCTACTGGTCCAAGCCCCTATAGTAGGCACCAGAGACAGGTTTCTAACTGATGAGCCACAGTGTGGCATGAGGAAATAGATGTCCGGGACACTGATCCAGCAGTAGCATACAAGTTGGTTGGAGTGGAGACTAGGGACAGGAAGGTCCCTGGTGGCTGCCATAGATGTGCAATGACAAGATGGGGCTAGACTCTGGGAGTGGGAGAGAAATCTATAGAATTGCACTTAATGGAAGACAAATTTTAAAGGAAGAATAGGTAGGATTAAGTGACTGATTCTTAAAAACTTAGGTGACTGAGGCCGGCCTGTGTGGCTCAGGTAGTTAGAGCGCTGTGCTCCTAATGCCGAGGTCGCTGGTTCGATTCCCACATGGGCCAGTGAGCTACGTCCTCTACAGCTAAGATTGTGAACAACAGCTCACCCTGGAGGTGAGCTGCCGTGGGCTGCTGAGTGCTACTGCGAGCTACCGTGTGCCGCCGTGAGCGCCCAGTGGCCAGCGGCCAGTGTGAGCTGCCGTGGGCTGCTGTGTTGCCGTGGGCTACCGTGTGCTGCCATGAGTGGCCGGCAGCCAGCGTGAGCTGCTGTGAGCAACCGACTGATGACTGGCAACTGACTATGGGGGCAAGGCTCATAATACTACCATGGGTCAGGGAGCTGTGTCCTACACAACTAGACTGAGGAACTACAGCATAAACGAGTGGGGGGAGGAGGTGGAAGAAGGGGGAGGGAATTAGGTGACTGAAATTGTATGCATATGTGATTGAGTGTTGGTACCATTGCAAAATGAAAAGGCAAGGAATGGGTTTGTGGTAATATCAAGAAAACCTACAAGAAACCTCCAGAATGTGGTCAGAACCGTAGAGCCACATGGAACTCAACAAGGTCAGTTTCAGTATTTCATCTTAATGAACATAGTCGTGAAGGCGTGAGAGTAGAAGAGTAGTAGCGATGGAAGTTCCTCCCCAAAGCCCCACTTCCCATTATGCGCCTCCTCCTTCCGTTTCCATTCCTGAGTATTGCTTTTCCCCACTTCCGAGGAGTACACCAAGGATCAGGGCAATCATTATTTTTTGGCCTGGGGCCTTTTTCTTTTTCCTTCAGCTCTGTGAGTTTGTGCAGAAGAATGAATTGAAACCAGCAGTGATCCAGCTGCTTTGGGAGCGGGCATCGGAGAAGGTCCCCTGCTCCGCTCTGGAGCGCTGTTCCTCCGTCCTGCTTCTTGGGATGATGGCACGGTGAGGCTCAGATCCAGACGGGCAGTAGGATGAGAGGGGAAAGGAAGGTTCTGAGAAGGTTCCTATCCTTTAATAATAGCAGTCATGCCCAGCTGAGCCCTGTGTGTGAGTTGGCTACCTAAATGGAAAATAAAATAGTAAAAGTACCAGCACCCCCTGCCTAGCAGAAATAGTGGAGTCAATAAAAAAAGAGGGATTCTGAGAGGTGGCCCTGGGTCAGAACCTCTTTGTAGTGCTCCAGACTCTGGAAGCCCTGTGTTGGGTGTAGGTACCCGTGGTATTGTCCCCTACAAACAGTCATGTCCATGACTAGCTTTAACTATGGCTTCCTTCCCCTAGAGGAAAACCGGAAATTGTAGGAAGCAACTTAGACACACTGGTGAGCATAGGGCTGGATGAGAAGCTCCCACAGGACTACAGGCTGGCCCAACAGGTGTGCCATGCCATTGCCAACATCTCTGACAGGAGAAAGGTATGTGGGGTAGTTACAGCCACACTAAGGGGAGTTGGAGGGTCCTCTTATCTACCCTCTACACACCCACATACTGTCTTTCCTGTTCTCAACAGCCATCTCTGGACAAATGTCACCCTCCCTTCCGGCTGCCTCAGGAACACAGGTTGTTTGAGCGACTACAGGAGATGGTCATTAAAGGTGAGCTATCATGAAGAGCCTTGGGCAGAATTGAGTTCTTTGTCTGCTGTGGCAACTCCTCTGTTCTCCCATTCAGGCTTTATCCACCCAGACCCACTCTGGATCCCCTTCAAAGAGGTGGCCGTGACCCTCATTTACCAGCTGGCAGAGGGCCCTGAGGGTATCTGTGCCCAGATATTACAGGGATGTGCGAAGCAGGCCCTGGAGAAGCTAGAGGAAAAGAGCAACCCCCAGGATGACCCGAGTAAGTGGTCATGGGTCACTGGGCCCCGTGGGCAGCAGCGAGCTTCTGCTTTCCCTGCAGGCAAGAAGCCACTGCCACCACCACTTCCTACAACAGCTGATCCCCTCAGCCTTCACTGTCACATTTTTGTCACACACGTTGGGCCAGTCACCACCACCATTCCCCACCCCACCACCACATCTCTAGCTTCTTTACTAGTTTGTGTAGCACATGAGCAAGGGGCAGGTCAGTGAAAACAGGATGCAGAGTCTTGTGAGACTCAATTATGTCGTTTTCTCCTTGCCTTTCCTCTCCCCTCCAGAGGAGACCCCGATGCTCCCCACTTTCCTGTTGATGAACCTGCTGTCCCTGGCTGGGGATGTGGCCCTGCAGCAGCTGATTCATTTGGAACACGCAGTGAGTGGAGAGCTTTGTCGGCGCCGAGTTCTTCGGGAAGAACAGGAGCATAAGACTAAAGAGTCAAAACAGGTGAATGAAGTGCCTGGGCATTTGGGCTCATGTCCCAAGCATTTCCCAGATCTGTTTCGTGACCTCAGGTCATTCACATTTCCTTCTGGGATCTCTTTTTTCCTTACTGTTAAATGAAATGAAGATGACACTCCGCCTCCTTGTGCTCCTACGCTAGAAAAGATGAGTGAGAACTAAGACCAGTCTGTCCATGATCACCATGTCTTAGGTAAACACAAAGCATTAGTTAGGGACCTGAGCATAAAAATAGGCTCTACCCGGGCCGGCCTGGTGGCTCAGGCGGTTAGAGCTCCATGCTCCTAACTCTGAAGGCTGCCGGTTCGATTCCCACATGGGCCAGTGGGCTCTCAGCCACAAGGTTGCCAGTTCAACTCCTCAAGTCCCGCAAGGGATGGTGGGCTCCGCTCCTTGCAACTAAGATTGAACATGGCACCTTGAGCTGAGCTGCCGCCGAGCTCCCAGATGGCTCAGTTGGTTGGAGCGCGTCCTCTCAATCATAAGGTTGCCAATTCAACTCCGCAAGGGATGGTGGGCTGCACCCCCTGCAACTAGAAACGGCAACTGAACCTGGAGCTGAGCTGCACCCTCCACAACTAAGACTGAAAGGACAACGACTTGAAGCTGAGCTGCACCCTCCACAACTAAGATTGAAAGGACAACAACTTGACTTGGAAAAAAGGCCTGGAAGTACACACTGTTCCCCAATAAAGTCCTGTTCCCCTTCCCCAATAAAATCTTAAAAAAAAAAAAAAATAGGCTCTACCCAAGGTAGTGTTAGAACATGTACATCAGCCTTGGTGACTGGGCCTACCCCCTGATGGGGACCTTGGGTTCTCCACTAGAGGCAGTGATGTCTTGCAGACAAATAAAACACAGCTTTGCTTCGTTGGAGTGAGGTCTGACCTTCTCTATGACCTTGAACCACTATCTGGTTTGATCTGTCTTTCCCACATACAGAAAATGATATGCTTCTATGGGGAGTTAAGAAGAGATATAGGGATATGCTTTGGCAACTTAAAAACAAATACAGGACACCTAGTTCTTTTCCTCTTTAATTTGGGACTCCTTCCTCTCTACAGATACGTTTAACAATTCTATGAATGGTTTTGCAGAATTCACCTTTTCCCAAATCCATTCATGGAAAATGAAGGATAGGTGGAATCAAAACTAATGTCTCTGATCACCCATAATCCCTGGCTTCTTTCTCATTAGAATGTAAGCACTGAGACCACCATGGAGGAGGAGATGGGGCTGGTCGGGGCCACTGCTGATGACACAGAGGCAGAACTAATCCGCAGCATCTGTGAGATGGAACTATTAGATGGTAAGAAGAATTGCTGAGTGACCTTCTCCCCAAATGAGATAACCGATCCCAAACCTGCAGTTGTTCTTCCAACAGGCAAACAGGTACTGGCAGCCTTTGTTCCACTTCTGCTTAAAGTCTGCAACAACCCTGGCCTCTACAGCAACCCGGAGCTCTGTGCAGCTGCATCACTTGCCCTTGGCAAGTTCTGCATGATCAGGTAGGCCCTGGGGTTGGTACCACCTTCTCAAGGGGGATGGGGATGGTATCATTTCCCTGATGATCCTCTCCTTGCCCCTAGCGCCACTTTCTGTGACTCCCAGCTCCGTCTTCTGTTCACCATGTTAGAAAAGTCCTCACTCCCCGTTCTCCGTTCAAATATCATGATTGTTACTGGGGATCTGGCCATCCGCTTCCCCAACCTGGTGGACCCCTGGACACCTCATCTGTATGCTCGGTAAGAGATCCTTCACAGTGCTTTAACAGCCCCTGCCAGCTCTGGGAAGGTCTCGTTAAGTCAGTATGAGAATCACTGAAGCTGCATTACCCTGGTCTTTAGCATTACCTGGAACATCTGCTTGTTACTTGACCTGTACAGGAACTGGCTAAGTATGGCCCCAGAGGGATTGATGAACTAACTGGCTAAAGCCTTGGCTAAAGCTTGGCCTCTTTCCTCAATCCCAGATTTCAACTCGACAGTTTTCTAACTGCTTCTAGAATGGCACATTAAGAAGTGGTACTACTACTAGGGGCAGCCGGAATGCTCAGTTGGTTAGAGTGCGAGCTCTTAACAAGGTTGCCGGTTCAATTCCCGCATGGGATGGTGAGCTGCGCCCCTGCAACTAACGATTGAAAACGGTAACTGGACTTGGAGCTGAGCTGTGCCCTCCGCAACTAGATTGAAGGACAACGACTGATGAGTCCTGGAAAAACACACTGTTCCCCAGTATTCCCCAATAAATAAAAAGTGGTCCTAGATTCCTAATGAGGGCCTTTCCTGCCAGTGTCAGGAAATAGTCCACGGTCTTGGTCCCAATGACTTGAGATTTTATTCCTAGCCTCCGTGACCCAGCACAGCAAGTACGGAAAACAGCAGGGCTGGTGATGACCCACCTGATCCTGAAGGACATGGTGAAGGTGAAGGGGCAGGTTAGCGAGATGGCTGTGCTGCTCATTGATCCTGTGCCTCAGATTGCGGCCCTGGCCAAGAATTTCTTCAATGAGCTTTCCCACAAGGTAAGAGGCAGACCGGTAGATTAGGGTTTGCTGCCAAGGGAACATGTAAGGCACCTATCTCGTTAACATGATTCTCTCTTACAGGGCAATGCAATCTATAATCTCCTTCCAGATATCATCAGCCGCCTGTCAGACCCTGAGGGAGGGGTGGAAGAAGAGCCTTTTCACACCATCATGAAGTACGCTCTGCTGGGCCTTGGGGCATGTTTTTCACAGCACGGGCTTAGCAACCAAAGCAACCTGTGCAGTCACGTGCTGCTTAGCAACAGGGATGTGTTCGGAGAAATGAGTCAACTAGGCAATTTCATCGTTGTGTAAACACCACAGAGTGCACTTACACAAACCTAGATGTCTAGCCTACCATGCCCTGGGACGATATGGTGTAGCCCCTTGCTCCTGGGCTAAAGGCTGTATAGCGTGTTACTGTGCAAAACAACACAAGAGTAAATCAAGTGCAAGAGAAAATGATACAATCAAGAGACAGTAAACACGAGCTGTCAGGCTGGTGCCAGTGTAACACGACATACTGTTTCACAGCAAACTTTTTTTCTAAGTAGAAAGAGCGCATCACTCTTTTTAAAATGATAAAAAGTATAATATAGTAAATACATAAACCAGTAACACAGTCATTCATTATCAAGTATTATGTACTGTACATACTTGTATACGACTGGCAGCGCTGTAGTTTGTTTACACCAGCATCACCACAAACACAAACATTATGACAGTTACATCACCAGGCGGTAGGAGTTTTTCAGCTCCATTATAATCTCATGGGACCACCACTGTCTGACTGCTACTTTTTAGCTGTATGGCCTTCAGCAGTAAGTTAACCTCTCTCTGCCTTTTTCTCCTGTATGAAATGAGCCCAATAATACTTGCCCCTTCATTCTCGAGAAGATTCAGTAAGCTCAAGTTCCTGACATTGTGGTAGGCACATACTGTAGCAGTATTCACTAGGTCGCAGCTGTTCTTGTTATAAGTTTCCATTCACTGTGAAAATTCCTCAGGAGAGTGGGGTGGACCCTCCTTTGGGCTATGGGAGAGGGCAGGAGATGCAGGAGAGCAGCTGCCTACAAAGAGGCAGGCGTGGGCCATGGCAGAGAAAATTCTTCTACAGCAGGAGGCCTAGCGCTAGGGGAGGGCCCAGGGAGGGCGGTAGTGGGGGGTTAGAGCTGCCCCGGCGGCGATGGAACATGGGCATCCCGCCTCTCTGCAGGCAGCTGCTCTCCTACATCACCAAGGACAAGCAGACTGAGAGCCTGGTGGAGAAGCTGTGTCAGCGGTTCCGCACAGCCCGGTATGCTGCCTTCCTTGGGGGGTGGGGGTTCTTCGTGCTGAGAGGGGCCCTGCAGGGGCAGGAGGAGATGCTGGGGGACCATGGGCCTTTACTTCCTGTACCTCCCACTGCTCCTCACAAAGCCTTTCCCATCTGCAGAACTGAGCGGCAGTACCGGGACCTGGCCTACTGCGTGTCACAGCTGCCCTTCACGGAGCGGGGCCTCCGCAAGATGCTGGACAATTTTGACTGCTTTGGAGACAAACTGTCAGATGAGTCCATCTTCAGTGTTTTTTTGTCAGTTGTGAGCAAGCTGCGGCGTGGGGCCAAGCCTGAGGGCAAGGTGAGCAGCACCTGCTCAGTGGGTCGCACACTAGTCCACGCAGCCCGCAGTCCTGAGGCTCCTGAAGTCACCCACATACTGCCTCACTTAGCCCCAGCTTGATTGCAACCAAGTAACCAGAGGCCAGATCTTTCTGTCTCCAATTGCTGTTTCTTTGGTGGTTCTTTTTTAAATAAACTTTTTAAAAGTAGTTTTAGGTTTAAAGCAAAATTGAGTGGAAAGTATCGAGTTCCCCCCATGCCCTCTGCCCCCACATATGCACAACTTCCCCCATTATCAACATTCCCCACCAGAGTGGGACAGTTATAATCAATGAACCTAGATGGACACATCATTGTCACCCAAAGTCCACGGTTACATTAGGGTTCACTCTTGGCTCCTGTACATACTATGGTTCTGGACAAATGATCTGTGTCCACCATTGTAGTATCATGCAGAGTAGTTTCACTGCCCTAAAAAGCCTCTGTGCTCTCCCTGTTCACCCCTTTTTCCCCCTAACCCCTGGAGGCAACTACTGATCTTTTCACTGTTTCCAGTTTTGCCTTTTTCAGATTGTCATACAGTTGGAATCATACGGTATATACCCTTCTCAGACTGGTTTCTTTCACCTAGTAATACACGTTTTAACTTTTAACCACATCTTTTCATGGCCTTATTTCTTTTTGATCATAGAAATAACTTATTTCCAGGTCTTGTCTCAATCTCTTTTCCCCTCCAGGCTATAATAGATGAATTTGAACAGAAGCTTCGGGCTTGTCACACAAGAGGGTTAGATGCAATAGAGGAACTGGAGATTGGCCAGGGGAGTAGCCAGAAAACCCCATCAGCCAAGAAACAATCCGCAGGTATGTAGGGCAGCCCTATAGGTGGACAGATCAGACTGGCTCTCCTCTCAGATAAAGGTTCTTTTTTGTCTTTTGGACTCAAGCCCCTGCCTTTTCTAGTCACTAGGCACCAGCATCTGACTTCTGCAGCCTCAGACAATGACTTTGTCACACCAGAGCCCCGCCGTACTACCCGTCGGCATCCGAACACCCAGCAGCGAACTACAAAAAAGAAACCCAGAATTGTCTTCTCAAGTGATGAGTCCAGCGAGGAAGGTACAGTGCCCCTCCCAGCCAGCCCAGAGGAACGCAGCTTGGGGAATAGGGGGCTGGTTTTGATGGCGTCCTGCTGGGTTGACTCTCCACCCACTTCCCCAAAGTCATCTTCCTCCCTGCATTTGGGTTTTATTTCTGCACTGTGGTCTGGGCCTGTCTTATTTGTTCTCTGAGATTGGTGTTCACCATCTTTGTGACTCAGCTTTTTCTTGTTTTTCCAATTCTTGGAATAGAGCTTTCAGCAGAGATGACAGAAGATGAGACACCCAAGAAAACCACCCCCATCCGCCGAGCATCTACTCGCAGGCACAGGTCCTAGGAGACTGGCTTGCCTGTTCCCATCCTTGCTGTACAGGGTGTCCTGGGTGACCTTGAATTCCATTCCCCTTGTAAAATACTTATTTGTCTGTCTCCTTGGTTTTTAAATACATAAATCATCTTTATATAATATAAAGCATTTCTCTTAAACCAGGCTAACTGAACTGAGTTGAACTACTTTCACTAGAATATGTTTGCCAGTCTCGTTTTCTAATGAATAAATGTTTTTATATACTTTTAGACATTTTCCTAAGCTTGTCTTTGTTTCCTTTCCCATTGGCCCAGAGGCAGGCAGCGACAGACAGAGGGTTATAAATCCAGAGAGAGGACGAGCCCAGGCGTCCTGGGCTCATCTCAGGATCTAATAACTTCATGCTCCTCGTTGCCTCATCTTTCCCTTCCCCACCTCCCCACCCTGCACAAATGACGAGATTGCTCCACTGGAGAATTAAGCAGTGTCTAGCCTCTAGATCTGTGCTTCCTAACCTGAGGGCGGTTTTGCCCTTTAGCGAGCATTTGGCAATGTGCAGAGACTTAATTTTTGTTGTCACAACCTAGAGGGGGACGGGTGCTACCAGCATCTAGTGGGTAGAGGCCAGGAATGTTGCTAAATATCCTGCAATGCACAGGACAGACCCCACAACAAAAGATTATATGCCCCCAAATAGTCAATAGTGCTGAGGCTGACCCTACCCCCAAGGCCTGGTTTCCTCATGTCCTAGCCCCACCCCCACTCGTGCTCTCTAATCCTGTCTCTAAAGACAGGTGACAGGTGACTGACTTGGCCTGGCTGGTGGAAGGTCAGGTCATGATCCCCTCCAGCACTAGACAATGTCTCAAAACTGTGTGTCTCCCAGGGACTCCTCACCATGTTACAGCATCTATAGGAAGTTGAGCCCTCCAGGTGCAGGTGCTGCTAGGGTGCCGCCACCTGAAGCCTGTCACCCTCTCCAGCTCCCTGTGTCTCTGCTGAGTCACCTGGAACAGGAGGCAGTGAGCCTGCTGTCATGACAACTCTGGTTTCTTTGCTGTCATGACAACAGCAGACTGGTTAGTAGTGCTCTGTGGACACTGAACTCCCCCCCTCTTTTTTTGACAGAAAACAGTAATGAAAAATGACAGGCATGAGGCAAAGCGGATGCCTCAGACACACGCTTGGGTAGTGCAGGAGCATGGAGGGGCTCCTAACGCCCTTGTCGGGCCGGGATTAACGGTCCTGGCGGAGCCTGAGCAGGAATGAACAGCAGCAGCTGTGTCTCCCACACTGCCCCAGCCTCTCTGCAGTGTGGGCTTCCCGCCTCTTCTCATTTGATGCTCTCTAGGCCTACTCTTGCTGTTTATAAAAAGCCTGGACACCAACCATGCAGATGGCTGCCCAACACATGCACAGCCTTGGCTTGGAGCCCCGAGGAACGAGGGCAATTCCAGAAAGGGAAGGGATAGGTTGGAGTCGGGGTGCAGGACAGTGTGCTCTCTGCCTTTTAAGCAAAGGTTATCACCAGCTAAACTTAGCCACAGACTTTTCAGCTAGAAAAGGGGGTTGGCATCAGGTTACGCTGGGCCAGCAGAGGCCCCAGATTGCCCATCCCCCGGCACCTGCTGATGGGCAATGTCCATTTTGCCCCACCCCCTTCTAAATCCTCATTCCTTTCAAGTGCTCAGAACCAGCAGCCCTCCATCTAAAGATCCAAAACCTGGCAGAGACGGGGTTCCTGACCCCCTGGGAGAGGAATGGATCACTTCCTCTACCTCATGTGTGGGAAGGGGCTGGGGGCCTGTGTGTGCACCACCATGGGGCCCAGCCTTTTCTTCTGGACTCCTCACCCTGCCCCCAACATGCCCTGGGCACAGCCAGTGAAGGGGAGTCCCTGGCTACCGGGCCGGCCAGCACGTCCCAGGATGGGGAGGGACTTCCTCCCTCACGTCCGGCGCTCTGCCCTGAGCTGAAGGGGGATGAAAGGGGCATTGTCTCCCAGCCGAAGCGGCGCAGCCCTCAGGTTTCCCAGGAGCGACTTTGTGGGAGGCTCCCAGCAGTGATCCCATCCTCCCTCTGGGGCCTCAGCCAGACCTGGGGGGACAGCCTCCGGTGCACAAAAGGCGGCTTGTTGCCCCAATTATCAGGTCTCCAGGCCGAGCTGCAGGACAGCTTGACCTTCAGTGCAGAAACCTCCTTCTCAACCTCCGGCCCCTCCAGGCCCCTCTGCCGTGCCCGGCCCAGGCCCCCAGCCCAGAGAGGCCAGGAGCCAGGGGATGGGGAGGAAGAAGGGGGGCAGAGAAGGGCCCGGCAAGAGGCCCAATGGCCCCTCCCCGGCCTTTTTCTCTGCTGTTCCTGTGTCACTACCGAAAAATCTCGAGAAGTCCCTCAGCCTTCCTGCCTCTCATCCTTTGAAAGAAAGGGAACGAAGTGGCGGCGTGCAGCCGCCCGCCGCCCGGGGCTCCGGCTCCAATTCCCCATCCCACCAGCTCGCAGTCCTCCCGTTTCATCCGTGCGGCAACATTAACTCCTCTGGCTCCTGGAAGTCCTCGGTTCTCCCCACAGCCCCGATCCTCGAGTCCATCGTCTCCGGCATGCCCACAGGCACGTCCTCGGCACCACCACCCATCATTTCCTCCCTAAGGTCACGCTCAGTCCCCTCCCCTTCTCAGTCCCTAGCCCACACGCGTGGGGCGTGAACGGCCCAAGATCCAGGTGGGTCCAAAAGAAAAAAGAGGGTCCCGGCTACTCGGCGATTTACGGGCGCACGTAGCTCAGGCCTCCGCGCCCTTGGGCTGGGACTGGGCGAACAGGCGGGAGGCGGCCGCGTCACTCATGGCCCCGCCGCGCCCCGTTCTTATAAATTGCGACTGCAGCCACCCCCCTGCGCTCTCTGCTCCTCCCGTTCGACAGACAGCCGCGTCTTCCTGCGCAGTACCAGGTAAAAGCAGGCAAGCGCCACGAAGGGTTAGGGGACGTTCCGAAGAGGCCAGGGGCGCGCGGGGGCCAGGGACGCCGCAGGGGTCTGCCGAGCGGGGTCTGCCGGGCGTCTGGCGCCACAGAGCAGCGACTGAGCGGGACGTGCGGAGGCGCCGGGAAGGGATGGTGGCCGGGGGGAGGGGAGGGAGGGAGAGGGCCGCACTCCCGCCGTCTCGCGCCCGGCCCTCTGATGCTCACCCTTCTTTTCCGCAGCACGACCCTGAGACACGATGGTGAAGGTCGGAGTGAACGGGTGAGTTAGGGGTGGGTGCCCCCCAATTGCGTCTGCAGGTCTTGTCCTTCCAGGACCTCTGCAAGCGCTGGGGGGACGTGGAGGAATGATTGTACCGCCCCCCAAGGAGAACTCAAGGTCAGAGCTCAGACCTGGTGGAGCTCGGAGAACCTCGTGTCCTCTAACCACCGCAGATAAGCAGCATAGTCCCCAGTTCTGGCTTTGGACCCCATCCCCTCAGTCCCCTAGCTGGGGTTTTCCTTTCGCGCCCTTCGGGGTCACGTGCTGAAGAGGAGTGCTCCCCTCCCCCCAGCCTCCTTCGTCCCCACCTGGCCGCACAACTGGGGGATGCTGGAGGCACCGCTGTGAGCTCACGCGGCTGGGAGGGCACCTTTGCGTAACCCAGCCGCCATGTTGCAACTGGGAAGGAAATGAATGAACCGCCGTTAGGAAACCTACCTTAGCTCTCCAGTCTTCCTCCTTCCTTGCCTTTGACTAATCCTCCTCCTGCCTCAGTGGGGTGGAGTCGCCTTTATTCCGTAAACCTGGTGAGGCAAGGCTTTCCCAGGCTGCTCTTCAAAGAACTGGACTTCGGAACTCAGACCATCTTTAACCCGTCAGCCAGATTTCCCTTGGGGATGATGCTTTTCCTAGCTGATTCTCTGATGAATCACAAACCTGGCATTATGGGTGTCCTCTGTGTTTTTTTCTTTCCGTGGAGGTGTGGTAGCTGGTGCTTAATGCCATGCTGGGGGAGCTGAGTCATGGTAGTTAGAGATTTTCTACCATAAAATGGCTCCGGTAGCAACAGCCCCTCCACATCATCTCTCCTCAGAGGAAGTTCCTTCCTTCCATCCATGCCTAGAGCTGACCCCACCCTAAGGGCCACACTGTAAAGGTCACTGGGAAGATTAGGTGTCCAGGAGCCTTGGGAACCCTGCCCTTCTCCCCAGTCCATCTTCCAGAAACCAGATCCCAACTCTACCCTAGTCGGGCGTTAAATATAGCACCTGACCTTTCTGCAGCTGGAGGCCTGGCTTCTGCTCTTCTACCTCCTTCCCCCCACACACATCTGTTTCTCCTGTTCCTGATTTTTGGAAGAGAGTTAGGGAGGACACGTAGCTTAACAGTTAGAACCTTGGAATTAGAGGGTTGAGAAATGAGTCATTTCCCCGGTCACCTTCCCTTTTGTAGGAGGGACTTGGAATGGGCTTTCTCTGGCCAGTTAACTGCTGACCTTTGCTCTTGCCCTTTGAGCTTGGTGATGCTGACTGTACTAGCCTTCGCTGCCTAGGATGTGTAGCCTAAAGCTGGGCCGGACAGGAGCAAGCATTTTCCGGGCACAGAGTGGGGGTGGCAGTAGCAGTGCCCCACACTGTCACTTCTTGAAAGATTTCAGATGACTAGGGGGTTGGACAACTCTTTGAGCCTAATCACCTCTTGGGCGGGATAGGAGCCTTCACTTTGTGGCCATGCTGTAAAGCCAGGGTGACCTGGCAGAGTTGCTGGAGGAAGGTAAATTAGCCATTTTGGGGGCTTTCTGATGGCAGGGAAGTACCATCTCCCCTCGGAAAGGATGAGTGGGCCACAGGCTACTTACATACCCAGAATTCTCGACTCCCTCCTTATGCCCTCTCACCTCTTCACTCCCTCAGATTTGGCCGTATTGGACGCCTGGTCACCAGGGCTGCTTTTAACTCTGGCAAAGTAGATATTGTTGCCATCAATGATCCCTTCATTGACCTCAACTACATGGTGAGTGTTGCCCGTCCTGCTGGTGTGGGAAGCAGAGGCTGGCTGATGTGCAGCCCTCTGATGCCCTCACTTGTCCCTCCAGGTCTACATGTTCCAGTATGATTCCACCCATGGCAAGTTCAAAGGCACAGTCAAGGCTGAGAATGGGAAGCTTGTCATCAATGGAAAGTCCATTACCATCTTCCAGGAGTGAGTGCGGAAGACAGAATAGAGAGAAATTTACTTTGGCATGGGTGTTAGGATGGGGTGGCCACCTTGGATACATGGTACCTCGTGTCCTGAACTTTGTCTTGTCTTCCTTTCTAGGCGAGATCCCGCCAACATCAAATGGGGTGATGCTGGTGCTGAGTATGTTGTGGAGTCCACTGGGGTCTTCACTACCTTGGAGAAGGCAGGGGTGAGTGGCAGGGAGGCTACAGCTAACGGGAATTGACCGTGGGCTTCAGGGGAAGCTGCCTTAGACCAGGAAAGGCAGAGCCTGGGTCTATCTGTAACTCCTTTGCTGCAGGCCCACTTGAAGGGTGGAGCCAAGAGGGTCATCATCTCTGCCCCTTCTGCGGATGCCCCCATGTTTGTGATGGGTGTGAACCATGAGAAGTATGACAAGTCCCTCAAGATTGTCAGGTGAGCATGGCAGAGGGGGGTGAAGCTGTCGGATAGTACTGTGTTACGGGAGGGACATGCCCCTGACTTGCCTCCCACTTTTCAGCAATGCGTCCTGTACCACCAACTGCTTGGCCCCCCTGGCCAAGGTCATCCATGATAACTTCGGCATCGTGGAGGGACTCATGGTAAGAGTGATGGGGAAAGTGACAAGAGCACGTTCATTTCTCACCCAGGACTGGCTCCTCTGCCCTCCTTAGAGCATAGCCCTGGGGTATGGGGGCTGTGGAGTATTTGGGTTCCTTGGGATTGGCTTAGGTCACTGCATCTCTTAATTTCTCCCAAAGGTGAGGAGGGAGGTTGAAGGGTGGGTGATGAACAATATGCAGAGCCATCACTCCCTCCTCCATGTTTCCAGACCACAGTCCATGCCATCACTGCCACCCAGAAGACCGTGGATGGTCCCTCTGGGAAGCTGTGGCGTGATGGCCGAGGGGCTGCCCAGAACATTATCCCTGCTTCTACTGGCGCTGCTAAGGCTGTGGGCAAAGTCATCCCTGAGCTGAATGGGTGAGGCTTTGTGCTGCTTTTCTGCCCCGGGGACCTGGGGAACCAGGAGCTGGTACTGACCCCACTTCCCTGTCTATAGAAAGCTCACTGGCATGGCCTTCCGTGTCCCTACCCCCAATGTGTCGGTTGTGGATCTGACCTGCCGCCTGGAAAAAGCTGTAAGTATGGGTTGGAACAGCTTGGTGGGCTGAGGGCTTGTCTCTGGTAAAATGGTGGCAAGATTGGAACTTGAATAACCATGTTGTTTTTACCTTGTTAGGCCAAATACGATGACATCAAGAAAGTGGTGAAGCAGGCATCGGACGGCCCCCTCAAGGGCATCCTAGGCTACACTGAGGACCAGGTACTGACAGGACAGGGAGCTTGGTGTCCACACAGCTCAACTCAGCAAGACTGGGTTCCCATGCATGGCCTTCTTTTCCTTTCCCCAGGTTGTTTCCTGCGACTTTAATAGTGATACCCACTCTTCCACCTTTGATGCTGGGGCTGGCATTGCCCTCAACGACCACTTTGTCAAGCTCATTTCCTGGTATGGGGCTGGGCGGGGCAGGGCGGGGAGGGAGGAGCACAGAGGGACAATGTTTAAAAATCTGATTATGGGTCTGGCGCCCTCTGGTGGCTAGCCCAGAAAAATAGCCCTTAACTCCTCATCTCTTTCCAGGTATGACAATGAATTTGGCTACAGCAACAGAGTGGTGGACCTCATGGCCTACATGGCCTCCAAGGAGTAAGAGCCCCCTGGACCACCAGCCCCAGCAAGAGGAAGAGAAGCCCTCAACTACTGGGGAGTCCTTTTCCCAAATTGATCCCCCAACACACTGAGAATCTCCTGACCGCGTCTCCATCCCAGACCCCCTAACGGGGAGGGGCTGCGGGAGCCCAACCTTGTCATGCACCATCAATAAAGTTCACTGTACCCAGCCAACTTTTTGCTTTGTCTTATTCCAGGGTCTAGAATGAAGGGGAGGGAAGCTGGGCTGGTACCAGGGTAAAACAGCTCTTAAGAGTCCAAAGAAGGGCTTTCCTTACCCCAACTAGGCTTAACCTCCATGGTAGGTTTAGAGCTGGCCTAACGGAAAGCATTCCTTAGAAATGTGTGCCCAGACTCTCGCTTTGGCTATCGCACAACATGGCCACTTCAGAGGACCAGGCCTTTTTCTCACCATATTCCAGCCCAGATTGGGTCGGCGGTATACACACTGAGAATCTCACCCAATAAGCAGGACGCACTACATACAGCAAATCTGGAACATAAGGGTCACGCCCACTTACGCTTTCGGGGCGGTGTTAGGATGACTTCCCATCCTCTGGGTGAGGCACATGGGCTCAGGGTAGCACAGCGTTGGTGCCCACTACCTGGATTGAGACCCTGGTTCTGCCATGTGAGGCTCTGGGCAAGTTAAAACTCCCCACGCCTCACTTTGCACTTGGTATTTGTAAGATGGAGATGAAAACTAGTGCCTCAGGATTATGTAGCTGCCACAGAGATGCTTGAAACAACGACACAAGTTCAATAAACATTGCCAATTTCATTCTTAGAGATTCCATTCAAACAGCTCAACACAGCCTCCCCCAGGCAGTTATGCTGAGGTCTCCTCATTCATGTCTCCCCAATTTCTCCAAGGTTTTCCAAGTTCGAGACATCTTAGCCTGTTGGTCTTGTGTATGACAGACACAAAAGAGGCACGTCTTCAGCTGGTACTTACGCACGCACACACCTGTGTGCACGCAGTTTCACCTTTTTCTGTGTTGCTCAGTGGTGACGAGACAAGCAAGAGCTTCCGTCTCCCTCCACGATACTGGACCGTCAGACCCAGAAGCCTCGTAGACAAAGGCACTGAGGCCCCTTCACTGCATGGCACTTCCACAAGGGGTCACAGTCACATCACCGCTATCCACGGGCAAGTGACGGGAGCATCAGACAAAGAGGGAGAACAGATGGCCCTTCCCAGTCACACTTCCCTCTGGCTGCAACACAGAGGGAACCCTCTCCCACTGCATGTGCTGCACAAGCCACGCAACTTCCAGCCTAGCCCACGTCATACCAGTGCGTGGCCCAGTTAGCACTGGTACTCCAGGCCAGAGAGGTGGGAAGAACATTGACAATCACATTCCATATTCAATGGAGAAGTTATGGGGCCACGATCGTGCTGGCAGCATTTTAAAGACAGGGAATAGCAGACACGCACGCATGAAGGCAGGAAAGCCCCAGCTGTGGTGTGAGTTGCCCGGGAAGGGCAGGCCAAGCCTCACTCCAGACATCCTAGAACACTGGAGAGGCCAAAGACCAAGGGATGAAGCCCGAGGGAGGAGCAGCCCTGTCCCCAGGGGCCAGGCTTGATACAGCAGGACAAATCAAGTTCCCTTTCTGTGAACCCCCCTCTGCTGAGGTGCATTCCCGTCAGGGTGGGAACCCAGGGAAACCCGAGGCAGGTCCCTATCTCATGGAGCTATCAGATGAGACATCTCGATCGGACTCCTCAGTCTCGCTTGGCGGTGGCGGCGGGTCGCTAAGCGGGACCGCAGTGAAAGCAGGAGACTTTCTAGAAAAAAATACCAGTTGTCACCTTGGGGCAGGCAGGAGTCCTGAAGAGGCTGGCATCCCCCTCTCTTGACCTTATTCTCTGGCAGGCAGGTGAATGGCATCTCAGGCAAGGGCAGGAGGGTGGGTACAGGGCGAGGGAGTAGGGAGAGAAGGAAACCTCCCCCAACTCCTGATGGGGGAGACGTCCCCTCTTTATCTTGGGAACTTTGGGAGGCTGAGTTCTGAAATACCTGAAATCTCTGAAGTATGAAAGATGCTGCCTGAGCCCAACTGCACTGACCCGATGGCCCTAGCTTCATGTCTCTGTGTAGTATTTTTGTAACTTTTTTTAAAATTTACTTTTTTGTGGACGTGTAATTCACATGGTCAAATGCATGAACCATGGTCCTGACTTACATAAAAATCTGCCCCTATGACCCTTCTATTCCAGTTTTTAGCTCCCTGTAACCAGGGGAACCACCGGCGAAGGTGGCATTGGGGGGTTTCAGCTGCCCAGCCACGGATGGGCATCCAACTGCTGAGGGAGAAAAGGCTGTCGGGCTGGGCCACACATCCCAGGTGACTGCCAATGACAGCCTACATCCAGATGTGACTGAGTCACTGCAGGGGGCTTCCATGCTTGCCTGCCAAGGGGCTCCGGTCCACCCCTCCCTCTGCAGGCACCCTTTGGAGGGAGGTGTGGAGGAAGGTGGGCAGCGGCCCACATTCTAGGGGAGGCCCTTACCGGTCTCCAGACTGGGTGATGAGCCGGCGGCAGGTCTCCATCTGCACGTCCAAGCCCCGCTTCATGCTGCACATCTCCATGTACTCGTGCAGGTGCCGGTTCATATCGTTCTTGGCCGTGGCCAGCTCCAGCTGTGGCAGGGGCAGGGCAGGGCCGTCGGGTCAGCAGTGCCCCTTCTCCCAACCCCCAGGAGGTGAACATGCTAAGAGCACCGCCAGGCACGGGACCCCAGCAGCCACGGCTGAGGGCTCAGATTTAAAAAGAAATCAGATCAACGCAGAAGGCCCGCAATATACTATCGTTCCTTCTAGTTTTCCTGACAGCTACAGAGGAATGCAAAGGTTTTCTGCCCCAGGCCTGCATTCTTTCAACAGACTGGTGAGAGCAACAAGGAAAAGGAATGTTGGAAAGGAATGTTCGTGGGGGCAGGAGGGTGAGGACAGACGAGCTCGGGGCACCATCTGCGGATGGCCTTGCTCCCTCCCTGGGCTTCGCACATGGCCTGGCTCATCCCTCACTCCCCCTATAATTCCACACCCAGTCTGTGCCCCTCACTAAACTGAGAGCTCCTGGAATGGCTGGCCAGAGGCCTCATTCATCTCTGTGTGTGCGTGCGAGGCACCTGGATGAGAAATGAATGAATGAACTTGATGAAGTATCTACAAGACTCACGGCACAAAGGAGGACACCTGTCTGCACCGTTGAAAGGGGCTCAATTCTCTTACCATGTTTTCTCTCTATTACTTTGTCATTTGTAAGCCATTTCAGAGACTAAAAGAAAGACCGCCTGCCATACTGAATGTCCTACTGGTTTTAAGATGTATCCCAATTTAAATGTTGTATGTGAAAAAACGTGGGGCTTGGAATCAAGGAAATACAGTCTCCCTCCCAGGGCCCAATTCTGTGCCACAGGCATTGAGGCAGAGCTGAGAGGTGGTGCAGAAAAAAATCTGGGCCAGAAACAATCTGCTGCCTCTCTTTGTTTTGGGTACAAAGGACAGGGGCCGAAGGGGACGCAGAATGAAACGCTTAGAGATTTGCTTGAGTGCCTGAGAGCAGAGAAAGCGCAGGAAATGAATAATCTGAACCGGGCAGAGGAAACACCCATACCTAATCTGAACTGGGCATTAAAGGATGGGAACTCAGAGAAAGAAGTGGGTCACAGGACCAGACGAAAAAGATGGTCATGAGAGTGACCTGTGGGATGAGGGTGGCCTGGGTGGGTATGTCTCGAATGGCAGCCCTGGTTCCAGAGCTAGAATTCCAGCTGGGGTCCCACAGCAGTGAGCCAGGGAGCAAGACGTGTTGACTGTTCCATCTAGGAAGAAAATAAGATGCCACCAGCTCTTCTTCAGACCGGCTGCCACTTATGCCCCAATTTCTCCACCTCAGGAAAGTGGAGGGGGCTGGGTTCTGGAGCCCATCACTCAGCATGACAGGGAAGAAGGAAATGAACTGAATACATTGTATCAAAATATAAGGCTAGGATTGCCACCAGCTGTCTCTGCATATTTGTGTGTCCCCCTTAATTCACCCATTTCAAGCAGGACTGAGGTAAGGAGATGATCACACATTAGGAGATACCCACAACAACCTATGCGGAAACTGCAGACACTGGTTGAGCAGAGGGGTGGGGTAAGGCTGGGAATAGATGGAGACAGGAAAGGAGGTAGGGAGCAAGAATTCCCTCCCAGCCTTGACGCTGGGCCTTGGCTTGACCATCCAATAATGGCTTATGGTCCTCGCCTGCATCGCACTGACCCTGACAGGTCAAAGGTCACGAAGATAAAGGGACTTGGGGTCCCCAGATGGGTCACCAGGAGCAACACTGCACCCAAAGCCACCATGTCAGCTCTCCTAACATTTCTCCTAATGTCATTATCCTGGGAGAGAAGAGGAATTGGATGACTTAAAAACATCTTAAAAAGCATGTTTCCTTTCAGATTTTCTTCTCTTTTCACATCGTGTTTTAAAGTAGGCCCTTCTGGTCCAGGGGAAGAATGAGGCAGAGGTGCAGCCCCAGATTGGGGCTCCCAGGCCCCTACTTGGTTGAAGGTACAGTGAAAATATCAGACCTTAAATCCACCATCCAGAAGAGGGAGGCAGGAGTCAGGTAAGGGGTGGGGGGAGCACAGAGAGGAGACAGAGATCCAAGTGTAAATGGGAAAGTGGAGATCAGTTCTCCCTGCTCATCTCCTCAGCTAGCAGCACACATCTGGCTGTGCCTGTAAAACTTAGCATCTGTCTGCCTGGGCAAAACAAAAGCAGAGGAGCAGGACCATTTGATGTGGGCGAGCAGTAGGAGTGAGTATAAATATGCCACGTGGGCTTGAAGAGAAGTTACAGCGGCCCACCTGCCTCATCTCCGGTCAGAGTGCTCAGGAAAGGACCCCTCACACAGGGAGGAGGGCTCACAGGAATCACCTCCAACCCTCTCCCCAAAGTTCCCTACGACCTGGGTGGGTGCCACAACTGCTTCCTGAAGCCCCTAAAGGCCTAGAGTTGAAGTTAAAGCACAAGTTCCACTTGCCATCTCTAGGTTTCTCAAGGCTAGCGAATAAGAATGGAGATTCCTCCATTAGCTCAAAGGCTGAGTGGAAGAAGCAGCAAAGTTTAAGTCCACATCTGAAGGAACTCTGCTATAGTACTGAATAATAATAATAATAATAATAATACATTTCCATATGGTACGCTTACTGTAAGAGACACTGTCCTAAGTTCTCATTGCATTAGTTCATTCAGTCTTCAAACAACCCTATGAGGGAGGTTTTTGGGTTTTTCTTTTTTTTTCTCTTAACTTTTATTTATTTAAGTGTGTTTTTCTAGGACCCATCAGCTCCAAGTCAAGTCGCTGTTCCAATCTAGTTGTGGAGGGCGCAGCTCACAGTGGCCCATGTGGGGATGAAACCAGCATCCTTGTAGTTAAGAGCACCGCGCTCTAACCAACTGAGCTAACCAGCCGCCCCGAGGGACGTATTATTAAGAGTCCCACTTTGCAAATAAAGAAACAGGCTCACTGAGAATAAAAAGCTAGTTTAAAGTTAGAGTAGTAGTTGGGGCGGCTGGATAGCTCAGCTGGTTAGAGCACGATGCTCTTAAAAACAAGGTTGCCAGTTTGATCCCCACATGGGCCACTGTGAGCTGCGCCCTCCACAACTAGATTGGAATAGCGACTTGACTTGGAGCTGATGGGTCCTGGAAAAACACACTTAAAATAAATAAAAGATTTTTTAAAAAAGGAAAGTTAGAGTAGTAGCAATTAAGTGACAGAGCTAAGAATTGAACCTACATCTGTCTGCCTCCCTCCAGAGCCTGAGATCTTAAGAATTCACCAGAAGTACAACAGCTGGGTGATCACTCCTCCCCCTCAAAGGAAAGGGGAAGGCCTAGTGTCACCCCACTCACAACCACTCACAACCCACTGGGAACCTGTGCTCTCCGGCTTCCATTCATGTCCTTACCTCTATCTGGTCAATGGTTTCCTGATATTCCTTCTCCCGGGTTTTGAACAGGGACTCTGTATCTTTAATCACCTTCTCCAAACTGTCTTCCTGCTGCTGGAATAGGAAAGGACCCAAGGATGGGGGAGGGGGGTGGGGTGACAACAGGAAGGGGTGGGATGGGTGCATTCCACAGGGCCAAGGAGGGAGAGGGAGAGAAGGGAGAGAGGGGGGAAGAGAGAGAGAGAGAAAGTCAGGTTAAAAGAAACTGGAGAAAGACAAGAAAAAGGTTAAAGGAGAAAGGGAGAGGCAGGTAAAGGATGATGGCCACAGAGGGAAAACAGCAGGGAGGGGAGGAGACCGGGCAGCGAGCTGGAGAGGTAGAGCTGGAGGGCCCTGAGGCCGGGAGGGGTGGTTACCTCTCCCTGGGCCTCTGCGGCTGCCATGGCATAGCCTGAGAAATCCTCCCAAAGCAGTAGGGTCTCCTCAGTCTCCTCCCAAGTCAGGCTGTCACAGTCGTCCTCAAAATCATACTCCCTCCTAGAGACAGGGAGCCCGTGTGTCAAGGAGAGTGGGGCCTTCCTCCTGGTGGAGGGGACTGGTGGGGGAGCTCCGGCCTCTGGGGGGCTGCTGAGGATGGGCCTGCGGGACTCACAGCTGGTTGAGCATACGCTGCATCTCCTCGTTGATGCTGAGGGCTGTGCTCTCCTCCTCATCCCCATCGGGCTGGCGGGGCCCGTCACTCTCCGACAGGGAGGTGTCCTCGATGGCAGCCTTGCGCTCCCGCTTCCGCCCCCCCATGGATGGGACCTTAATGGGAGACAAGTGCAGAGACTACAGAGACGAGGCCGGGTGCATGAGGAAAAAGGGCGGGTGGGCAGGGCGGGCAGGAGAAGCGGGAACCAGCAGAAGGGCGGGGTGGACAGAGAGAGAAGATACAGTTACAATGACAGGAACAGAAACACCAGAGTTACCAAGGGACAGGCAGACAGACACAGACGGGACAGGACTGCAGACCCAGAGGAAAGAAAAAGAAACAGAAAACAGAGCAGCGAGATAGGAGAGAAACGGCCTGTGGCCCCGTTAAGATGTATACAACGGCTAACAAGGATTTTTTTTTTTTCTAAAAAAAGAGAACTTCTTTCTCATGAAATGACGGAATGAAAAAGAAAGTTTTAGGCTGCAAGGAGGAGGATACAGTGTCCACAAAGAAGAACCTCAGTCACATATCCAGATCTGGAAAGCCAGAAGGAAAAGGGATAGAAACAGAGGAAGCAGAGCAGAGAAGAAAGAAAAAAGGGGGAAGAGCAGGGGAACGAGAAAGAGAAGAAATCTGCGCTGAAAAGCCCGGCGGGTCAGAACCGATGGCCGAAGGCCTGGGTAGTTTAGAAACTGGGACTGGGACATTAACAAGCTTGCGTGAGAGCAAAACTAACCAGTTTCTTCTGTGGAGAAAGCAAGAGAAGATAAGAGGAAGAGAGAGGAGAGGAAGCAGACAGAGGAGAGAGGGAGGGGAGAGATGGCGTTAGAAACAGCTTCAAAACTTCTCATCACAGGCTGTTCCTTGCCCCCCAGCTAGTCCCACTGAGGGCCCCAGTTGCCAATATGAGTCCCCCGAGGAGGACAACGCCGGGCCTGGCTCCAGGCCAGGGATGCCAGATGGTTCTTGGCCTGCCCGGACTGGACCCTCCCCTGAGGCACTCGGGCACCGGCAGGAGTGGGCGGGACGTGGCCAAGGCCGGCCCCCTGCCCTCACCTGGAACATGTGGATCATGTCCTCACAGTTGCGCTGCTGAGCCACGTCACAGAGCTTGGCAGTGATGTCAATACGGCGGCAGATGTCCATGTCCACCTTCATGGCCTTCTCCTGGATCTTCGTGTCCAGCTCCGTCAGATTCTGTGCAGGGAACACATGGAGCAGTGAGGCGGCAGCACCCACACTCCACAAAAGGGCCCTGGCAAGATCTTCCCCATCCTTCCAGTCACACGTCACCGTCGCCTCCCCCATGATGCATCCCTTCTCCTGGGTGGGTGCCTTCTCCACAGCACTCAGCTCATACACTGGGCTCCTGCAACTGGCTCCTGGGCCCAACAGGGAGCCCCTGGAGGGCATGGCCCAGTGCCTGGGACATGTGGTGGTGGTGCAGTGGGTGGGGGTGGGGTTCTCCTAGAACTGATGTTCCCAGAGAGAAGGCGAGTCTACTGGGAGTTACAAGAGTGGAGAAGGTAGTGTAATAAGGATAACAATAGCTACCACTTATTTAGTACTAAGTAGGTCCTACTTAGTACTTAGCTAGCATAGTCCTCAATATACTATGATCTTCCTAATGATTCTGCAAAGCACATGCCTTATCATCCCATCCATTCCACCAGAGGACATAGAGGCGGGGCAGGAAGGGAATGTGCCCAAGGCCACACTGCCAGCAAGTTGCAGAGCTGGGATCTGTGTTCTTAAGTGACGGGTGAGGATGGAGGTATGCTGCCTCTCAAACACAACACCGGGACTTGTGTTCCTCCTTTTTCTCTTGCATTAGAAGGTGGCAAGGGAAAAAAACGGGAAGCACAGCAAAGTGCGGTGAGGGGCAGTGGACAGGAAATGAACAGGCCACAACTGGAAAGGCCTGCTGTGCCTGGTTGCAGGTAGCCTGTGGGATGAGCCCGCAGGGGACGTGTGAGGGGTGCGGTGGCTGCACTCACATTGCTCATGAGCCCCTTGAAGACCACTAGCTCAGCTTTCAACTGCTCCACCTTCATCGCCAGCTCCTCTTGGCAGGCATCCGCCTCCTGGGCTTCCTGCAGCCAGGCAGAAAACCAGGCTGACATTAGTGGTACTGCCAGTGCGGGAGGAGGGTCAAGACAAAGAGGGACAGGGAGCCAGGGCGGAGGGGCGACAGGGGGGAACGGAGGGGAGCACAGGCAGTGGGGCGCCCTCACCTCCTGGAGCTCATTCACTCGCTCCTGCAGCTGTATCCGCACTGTGTACTCCTCTTCCCACCTGGCAGCCATGGGAAGGGAAAGAGAGCCCTATGGGTGCAGAGTCCTTATCTGCCCCTGCAGCTCCCAGTTCCCCACCTGTCTGGCTCAGGCCTCAGCCCCTGGGTCTGGTTCCCTAGATGGGGAGGAGCAGTGGGCAGGAATGTCCGGCTGGCCAGGCGGCGGCCCGCTGCAGCTGTCGGGCGGCTCCACGCTGCTGGGCCAGTGCCAAGCTCCCCGGCGGCCTGCCCGGAACCTCTGGGCCACGCACCAGCAACTATATTTAAGAGCAACTGCGGCTGCTCTAGTCCTTCACAGTGCCCGTCCCGCTCAGGCCCCAGCCCAACCAGCTGTCTGGCTGGCCTCATTCCCCACGTCCTGCCCACACCACACCACCAGGCCCACCCGGCCCAGTCTCCCACCTTCAGTGGCACAGATCCGGTCCCGCCTCCTGCCTGCACCAGAACAGAGCTCCTCTAGCCTGCGGCCCTGCCTCGTGTGGTACCATTTAACCCTGTAAAAGCAGCTGCAGGACACACACCGCATCAACAGAGTTGCTCAAGAGCCAGGAGGAGACACTCAAAGTCCATCCCCACAAGCTCCAGAAACCGCCCACCCAGAGCCCCACTAAGTGAACCGGAGAGAAGTGACAGGGCTGGCCCGGAGGCATAATGTAGTGGAAAGCAGATCCCTAGGTACCCGAACCCAGGGGGAAAGGGAAACTGGAGTATGAAAAAGTGCCTCATGAATCTGGTGGGTGAGAACCAGAGGCATCATCTCCTGGGATGCGGAATGCAGACTCAGACCACAAGTAGGCTAACAGACACTCTCAGCCACAGGCAGGGTCTCTGTCCCAGGGCTGGGCTTGTCACACAGGGTAGTCGGTGGTAAAGCCGGTGCATGTTCAGTTACAGCAGAGGTGGAAGACTAGTGGTGGGGGCAACACTGGACCCTGCAAGGTGGGCTGGAATAGCAGAACTTCTCAGACCCCACTCTTATAGCCTGTCACTTCTTGCCACATTCTGGAAAGGCTTCTCAGTCTGAGAAAGGAGGGGAACTGTACCAAGAAACTTCAATATAAGCAAGGCAGTTAGGAAATAGCAAAGAAGACAGCAAGAAAGTGAAAACCCAAGAGAACAGGATCCAATCCTGTCTTCCCCTTCCCTCCATCTTCTCTCCCATCGCTCCCTCCAGTATCGTCGTCTCCCCTAGTCCTCCTGTTTCTCACTCACATCCGCACTGCAGTATTCCTAATAATAACTCCTCCCCATCACCACAGCTGCCCCTCCCGGCTGGGCAGGGAGAAGGCAGCCAGCCCATCACCACCCTGCTGGCTCACCACACAGCCCGGCGCCTGGCCTTCTGGGCTCCCTGCCCACCTTTCCCTGCTGCTCTATGTCCTTCTCCCTGTTGCTCTGGCCTTCTCATTCAGACTCGGGCCAGTGAAGGGCCTAGTGGCATCAGGTTATATACCAGGGGTGCCAAAAAAATGTATGCACATGGACACTTTGGTCACCGTTGCTCAAGCAGTAGCTCGCCGTAATCAGAAGTGTCCTGACGCTGACGGCAACCACTTTGAGCACCTCCTGTAATTGCAGACGTCAAACGTGACTTGTATTCATCTTTTGTTATCGGTATATATTGAGTATTACAATTTTAATAGCTTTTTTCCTTTCTTAAAATGTGTATACATTTTTTTGGCACCCTCTGTATTTCCTTAGATAAGACCTTTATCTTTCCTGGCCTTGTTTTCTTCATCTATGACATGACGGCATGGGATGTGGTACCTTCATGACCCTGGAGTCCATGAGTACCTGGAGGAAGAAAGCAAGACTGACCAGGGGACAAGGACCCTGGACACGATGCATCAGGAAGAGTAGGAAACACTGTTTGACAGTGAACTCAACAAATTCAGGTAGAAGCTTAAGTAAGGAAGTTATATAAGGATTAATAAAATCTTACAGGGTAAAAAAATCTGAAAAGAAATCCTCTGGAAGCTCACTAGAAGTCTATTGGTACTCCAGCCATACTTGCCCACAAATAGGTTCATCTTGATCTCCATTCACATCTGGGCTCACTTATAAGGTTCCCTTAACATGGGTAGGATTTGAGCAATTTCCATGTATTTCTACATTTACCAAGCATTTATTTGGAAGAGAGCTTCCAAATAAAAGGTATCCTTGAGTGAAGTGAGGAAGCAGGGGCCATTCCTATATCGGAAAAACTGAAGTGAGAAAAGAGAACCACCCAAGGTCACACAAGGCAAGGGAACTGAAAATCTAACCCAGGAGGCCTCAGCTCCTTCCCAGTTTAGTGCATAAGCTATGCCCAGGCCTTCCAGGCTACAGAAAGGAGCTACACTGTTGCTATAAAGAGAACAGAAGGAGGGCAGGGGATGTGGGGTGGAAGAATGAGTAACTGCCAGTGTCACATACCATACAACTCTAGCTGTGGGGCCCTCTGCACAGCAGTTTGCTGCAGAGCGATGAGCTCATCAGTCCCCAAGGAATAACTCTTTGCTGCCCTGGACAGCTGGACCAAGGACAAATACTCTTTCAGTTAAAAACACACAAAAAAAATGGCCCTGAGAACAGCAGTTGTCCCTGTGGTTAGGGATGTATTCCAGAACTGGCCATGTTGCACTGCTAACTGTGTTAGTCAGCTCCTGTAGGGGCTGGCGCTGGGGATGCGGTAAGGGCAGGCTGGTTCTGGGCGGCATCCGAATGATGCTTTTAGGCTAGCTGGGACTCCCAAAGACACTTAGGGGCTTACGGACTTACAACCAAGGATGCCAGCATGAGGACAGACTCGACCTCAGAAGGCCTGCTGGTCTGTGACCTGCTAGGCTCTGCAGCGGACAGATCCCTGAAGGTCACCCCCAGACCCAGTGGCAACTTCTCAGAACTTTCAGCCAGTCCCCACCAGACACAGATCTCTGCTACACTGAGCTACAAGGATAATTCCCAGGCCTGCCTAACAAGGGGTCAGAATAGTTCATGAAGAGGTCAAACCTGAAGGTCCCCAAACCAAAGCCTCCCTCTGACCTGTCATCTTTCTCCTCAACCAGGGCATCCGGGCACAGAGCCTAGAGTGCTGGTTGTGCTCACGCTCCTGTCCGAACAGGCTGCTTAACAACCCTCTGAGGAATCCACTGGGTATACAGGCTTCCCTTCACCTGGGCCCTGGTGCTACCCTGCTGGGTTCCCTGCAGAATGCACAGGGCCTGCCCTCTAGCTGCCTCATACTCGAAGGGTGTGTCCACGTTCCCAACTTTCTCCTAGTCAGCCCCTGGCTGGCTCTGTGCACTCGGCCTCCGCCCTTGGCTCTGCACTTGCACAGGCTCCCCAGCTTCTACTAGCCCTACACAACTACCATCCCTTCCCCATTCCCTAGGGAATTCCTGTTACTCTTTCTTCTCCCAATTTTTTTTTTAAATCTATTCCAAGCAATGCCCTTAAGTTCCCAGAGCCTCTTGTTTGAAACTAGAGCAGGTACCCAGCTTCGATGGACATCACTTTGGGAAGCCCTGGACAGTGACAGGATGGGTCATCCACGGTGTGCAGACAGCCCCTTCCTCGCCACCCCCTTCTAGTTTCATTTAGACACCCAAATTAAAGCTGTATCATTTGCCTCTTCTGATCAGGATGTGGAGCTTATATCACAAAACTGCCAGAAAACCGAGACTGGTGGGGATAAGCGATAACCGCCCAAATAGGACCTGTCAGACCCTTGACCCTTTCACACCTCACAAAATCCCCCAGTTAACACCAACATCCAAACACTGCAATTTAGATGAGACAGAAACACAAGCCAGAAGAAAACTGAATCCCCTACAGTATTCTGCTTAGTCTCCTTCCTGTCACGAGTCTGGCTTCTGCATTCTCTGTGGATTCAGTCTCCCAGAATCCAATTTCGTCTATCCACGTCCGAGCTCCTCCTTACACAACAGGAACTTTACTCTTCTTTTACTCCTCTCTGATTCTTGGGCCCCAGCTGCCCTTCTCTCTACACCAAGTCCTAGCCCTGAGTGTGGCAGGACATTGAGCCCTGTCCCCAACGGCACGGGTCCCTACCTCCGCTTGTACTCGTCCCGCTCGCGCTTCACCTTGGCCAGCACGTTGTAGAGTGCTCGGATCTCAGGGGTGATGGTGTCTATCTGGACGCCGACCCCGTCGGGGTGCACCCACGACAGGCCAGGCCCCTGCACCAGCGTGGGCTCCAGTCCCGGCCCTAGCCGGCGGGCGTGCGAGAAGGACCAGATGGTGCCGGGCATGAAGCGGCCCGACGAGGAGAAGGCGGCGGACGTGCAGGTGGAGGGCGACGAGTGGCAGGCGGCGGAGGGCGCGAGGGAGCCGGCTGGCGAGCGCGCAGGCGAACCCAGCACCCGCGCCGACGGAGTGCAGACGGCGGCCGGCCGGGCGCCCAGGGGCAGCCCCAGGGGCCGGATGGGGCTGATAAAGCCGGTCTGCACAGCCTGGTCGCGTCGAGCCAGGCCCCGCCGGCCCTGCTTACCCTCCTCCAGCGCCTGCTGCAGCTGCTTCTCCAGCAGCCGGTTGCGGCGCTCCAGCTCGTGCACCTTGGCCAGGAAGCAGCGGAAGCGGAGGTTCAGGGTCTTGAGCACGTTGATGTTGGAGCCCAGGTCGTTTCGGAGGGCCATGGCGGCGGGGGGCGCCGGGCCTGGCCCGGGCGGCGAGTAGGAAGCCGGGCAGGGCGACGCGAGCGGCGACGGGAGCACGTCCCCTCCCCTGGCGAAGTGGTCGCTTCCCAGAGGGTCCCCAGGCGGCCCTGCCAGGCCCTGCTGCTCCTGCTGTAAGAGGAAGAGGTTGGGGCCGAATAACGGATTCATGGCTGCGCCTTCTGCTGGGAGATGGAGACCAGTGCAGGAGCAGGGATGCAGGCGAGGGAGAAGAACCAATGAGGCGCCCGGCGGACGCGGGGCAACCAATCAGACAGCACGACAAAAGGGGCAGAGGTCAGGGGGGCGGGGGAGGGCAGAGAGGAAACCAATGAAAGGCTCAATTTGAGGCTGGCACTTGGACTTTTCCGGGTCTGAGGCTGAACCGAACTGAGTAGAGATCCCATCAGCCCTTCTCCGAGTGGACCAGACCCCAGCGGGTGCCCAGAATCCAGCCAGGGTGACAGAGGGGTAGGAAACCCAGGTCCTCCAGTACACCATGGGTTCTGGTGGCAGGAGCCCATCTTCCCTACACTCCTATTGCCCTCCTCTCCCCAACAGCCTATGTGTCACTCCCCAACTCTCCTTCCCTGAGTCCCTGAGGAATCCTAGAAACCTAAAATTTACCTTATTTCTCAGTATACCACACTGTTCACTTTCTTGAGGATCACTGTCCCACCTTTTAAGCAGCAAAGCCAGTACCCAGTCCCCTCAAAAAACACACAGCGACTAGAGATTGCAAAATGTATATTAAATTTCATATGCAGTAGGAAAACTACCCTCACAGAGGTTAAAGAGTTCCAACCCAGTGACAACGGCAAGGAACCACCCCCGTCTCATGTCAACTATCCATCTAAGACAGCAGTGGCTGGCTGCTGCCTCTGGACTGAGATTTTCTCCTCTTTGCTGGTGGGGACCAGCTGGAACCAACGGAGGACATGGTGGGAGTCTTAGGTCCCTTGGGGGTGCCATTCTGTTTCTGGAAGGCAGTTTTCTTGGAAAGCTGCTCTGGCAACTGCTGCTTTACCTTCTCAGCCCCTTGGGTCTTCCCAAAGGACTGAACACAGTTCTCAGGCTTCTGAGTGGCCTGGGTCTTGGAGAAGGACAGTACAGCAGGTGTCTCTGTGACCATGCCCTTGACAGGAGCGTTCTGCTTCTGGAAGGCAACTTTCTTGGAGGACTGCAGTTTAGGTGACTGTCGCTTTAGTTTCCCAGTCACTTTGGGTTCCCTGATCACTTTGGCCTTTTTAGCTGGCAGACTGCTATCCTGGAGCATGGAGGAAGCTTGGGCCTTTGTGACAGAAGATACGGTGGACAAATCAGAGCACGCCTCTTTGGAGATGCCATTCCCATTCTGCTTCTTGAAAGAGGCTTTCTTGGGATGTTGCCGTTTCTGCAACTGCTGCTTTGCTTCCACAGCCACTTTGGCCTTCTTGGCAGGCTGGCTGCTGCTCTCAGGCTTAGGGGTCACCTGACCTAGGCTTGCAGGGGTGGATGTTGCAGAATTTCCTGGGGCTAAAATTAAACAGATGGTTTGAGAAAGTGGGCCTCATCACTGGGTCTTGATCATTAGTGGAAGAGATGGTAGAGGCATTAAAATAAGAAAACAGTCTGGGTAACGTCTCTTGGCCAAGTAATTCACACAACTGGGACAATGCCTTAGAGAAGATTACCTAGATTCATATTACTGTATATCACCTTGCCTTCACTCAGGTCATATTTGAACATTTCATTAAAGAGAAGGAATCACAACTCATCCCTTGGATCAAAGGTTTTTAGAGGAAGCTATGCCCCCTTGAGGACAGCAGGTAACAAGACACGCTAAAGCAGAGGTGAATCCTGAGTAAACAGGAAGCTCTGGGCTTTTTTTTTTCTTTAAGCCAAAGAATTTTTTTTCTTGTGGATTTTTATGAGATGCAGGAAAGTAAGAGAGCAACTAGAAACAAGCTGATAAGACATAAATAAGGACTGACATATTAAATATGTACTTTTAAAGTTACAACCAATTTTAACTGAGGTTGTTGTTAACATTCAGGTATGACTTTTGTAAGGAGCATGATTTATAAAGAAATCAACTCAATAAATCAGTTTGTATTGAGAGAAGCTCACCTCTCCTTCTTCCAACTAAACCCAGGGTTACATCCCACCATGCTCTCAAGGTTGTTTCAGAAAACCCCACCCTTCCCCTTGAGATCCAGGCCAGACTCCTCAAGATGGTTGAGAAAACAATCTGCAATTAGTGTGATGGGCTCAGAAAACTGCTGATAGTTTTCAGGAGTCTTCCGCCAACCCAGTGCTGACAAAGCTGGACCAGCAGAGGTCCATTACCAGTAAGGCAGCCCTGGGCCAGGAAGACAAACCACAACCCCCACTGAAAACACATTTAGTGCCAAACAAGCTCAGCCACTTGATAGAATAAAGGTAAAGGCCCCCATCTATAGGAATGCTCTAACATACTGGGATCCATGCTCAGGAACAAATCTAGTTGGGATGAAAGGGGTCTCTCATCCAAGCAAGCAAAGGCTGCGATGAGGGCAGCGGAAATAGTCATACCGTAAAGCCTCTTGAAAGGCAGAAAGAACAAGGTAGTGATGATGCGTAGGGAGCAGATCACTTACCTGTTTGGGACTGGGGAACAGAATTGGAGAATTTCTTGAACTTGGCAATAAAGAAACCATCCATATTGTGGGTGTGAGGGTAGAAGCGGCGGGTGGAACGCAGAGTGGGGTGGAAGCGCCTTTCTCGAAAGCGGGTAAAACCCTCCTGGCCAAAGTCCAGACCTGTGGGCACCAGCCGTACATTCCTCTTTTTCAGGGCATAGTCTACCACCCACTCATTCTCTTCCACCTGGATATGTGGGAGAGACAAAGATGGAAGGAAAGGCAGAGCTGAAGGAAGCACTAAGGGGCAAACAGCCTCCCAGCCCTGCCCTCCTGTTGTGCCACAGCAGAGGCCTCACCATAATGGAACAGGTGCAGTAGACAAGATAGCCTCCTGTCTTGGAGGTGGCATTGACCGAGTCAATAGCACTCAAGAGCAACTCCTTCTGAAGGTGAGCACAGCGCAGGATGTCCTTCTCATCCTGTCCCAGGAACGAGACCCAACAGCGTCAGAATTTCTAAAGGCAGCCTCAGGAGAGGTGAGCTACTGACTGTTGAGGGTGCCCCTCCCCCTCCCATCCTGGCTCTGCCAGCCCCAGCCAAGGCCTCAGCTGCCCCGACCCCATCCCGACTCCTCACCTTGTTAGTCTTCACGGCTGGGTCCTTGGAGATGACCCCAGTGCCACTGCAGGGAGCATCCAGCAGTACTCGGTCAAAGCCCCCCACCACCTGGGGGCAAAGGGTAATAGGAAATACAGTACAATTTATTTTCTAGGCGCACGTCTAAACATTCTGATGTCAGGAAGGGGGCAGGTGAACTGAAAGACATCGCAGGAGAGATGCACGAGGGGTGTCACACCTTGGGGAACTGGCGCCCATCGTAGTGGCTGACAATGGTGTTGGTGACTCCCAGCCGGTGCAGGTTGCCCACAACACTCTTGAGCCTCTCAGCATTGGCATCATTGGCAAGGATCACACCTGTGTTCTTCATTAGCTGGGCTGAGGGGAGGGAGGGCACCGTGCTCAGCAGCCAGCGCCTGCGCGCCCACACTTGCTAGCCGCCCTCCAGCCCAGGCATCCACAGGTGACGTCTCAGCCCCTCAAGGCAAACTTCCCTCCCCTCAAACCCCACCTCCCCTGCCCACGCATCAGTCTCCCAGTCTGCACTGGCCCCAGGTGAGGAGCAAGCCCACCAATGCGGGGTTTCCGTTTTTACTGAACATCTTTCTGCTCCTACAGACTAAATTACTTCTTTTAAGCGATAACAGGTTAATAAAATGGTGGTAACCAATTACGTGAACACTGTGCCAAGGACCTCTATATGCTTATCTCAAGCCTCACAACCCAAGCATAAGATAATGCTAAGCCAAGCACAACTGCTACCCCATTTTACAGGTGATAAAAAAGAATGAGAGGCTTGCCCAAGGGCCAATGGGTAGTAAATGGCACCCACGCACTGGAATACAGGCTGACTGCAGAGCCTGTGCTCCTCACCGCTCTGCTAGCTGCCTGTTTTCTGTGTACTAGCAAGTCACAGACCCCAAGTACTTTCAAAAGCGGGCAGCCAGATGAATCCTACCCTGCCTACCCTGCTCATACCTATGTAGCTGGTCTTTCCTCCAGGGGCACAACACATGTCCAGTATCCGCTCATGTTCCTGGGGCGCCAAAGCCATGACAGGTAACATGCTGGAGGCTCCCTGCAGCATATAGTGCCCAGCCAGATACTCAGGAGTAGCACCTGTGGAGGAGGACCCGTCTGTGACATGCTGGGACAAGGGCAGGGGTAGGAGGGCTATTGGGCCGGGAATACTTACCAATGGGCACTGAGGAATCATATACCACTAGTCCAGTCTTCGACCACTTGCCCAGGGGATCCAGGTTAACCCCACGATTGATTAGCGCCTAAAGATAAAAAGCATGAAGATTTTTAAAACCTCTTAGATTACTATACCCAGAAAACAGAAGTATGGTCCTATCAGAAAGTCTATGGCACAACTCCTAGAGCTCTTTGTCAGACACAATCATAAGACTCCCTAAACACAATTCCCATCCCCACCCCCACCCCCACCCCCATTCCCTCCCATCCAGTCCCATCCTGTCCCATCCCCGGGTGTCATTTTCCTTAGCCTCAGACTCTAATTCAAGGTCTGAACTCCATCCCAACAGAGCAGACTATCAGCTCCTATTCAGTTATTTCTGGAAGTGGACTCTGATTTTCCAAGAGACTCAGCCCCCTTATCATTCTAACAGTTAGTGCTACTGGTTAAAGCACATTAAAGATCATTATCAGGTTATCTTCGCACCAGGATACACTACACACAGGGCCACACCACTGACGTTAACACAGGGGCCTTTAACCTGGGGGGCCTGAACCCTTGGAAACTATGAGCTTAAAACACTGTTTGTATATGTGTGCTGTGTCTTTTCCTGAGGGCAGAAATCAGTTTCACCATTTTTGAGGCAGCACTTTTATCCTGATTTAGATGTCTCAACTGTGTAACGGGGAGCAGAGACTAAAGGGATAAGTTTCCCACCTCACAGAGGTTCTGGGCCCTGAGCTTGTCAGACAGACCCAGCATGACACTTCGGCCTGTGTAGGTTTGCCTCCTGGGATCTTGCCTATACCAACAAACACTTAGGTACTAAGAACCCACCCAGTCAGGGTGGGATAGGGTTAGCAGAAGTCAGTACCTCCCAGAGATAAGCAAACCTCAAAACCTACCCCTCACCTGAGCAAGGTCTCGGCGCCGTGTTTTCAAGGTATTGGTCCTGAGGGTGATGGGCCGAGGCACCTCATTAGCTTCTAGGAACTCCACCAGCTGGGAAAGATGGCAGGGAGAAAGTCAGCCTGGCCAAGGAGCTCAGCCAGAAGAGAAGAGAGCAAGGGGGCTGACTGCCGTCCTTACACAGGTTAAGGAGAGAGAAGGAAAGAAAATCAGAATGGGCATTACTTTGGCAATTCAGTACCTCAGACAGAGGGAAGAGGTCCATGAGCTTGCCAAGCAGGAAGTCGCCATAGGAGTAATACGTGGCCAGATCCCTCTGAAGCCGGTGCAGATATTCAGCTCGAGACCGACCTTCCTCCCGCTGAGTCCCAAAATCACGCAGCACTCCCACTATATCTTGGATGCGCTTGTGAACTCGTTGCAAGTCTGGAGCCTGGGCATGTGGAGCTGCTAAGGAACTGTTTCCTAATGTCCCAGGGCCTGGAGACCCCCTCCTGCAGCACCTTCCCTCAGCCCTCACCCTGCACTGGAAGGATATCCTGCTCTGTCTCCCCTGCAGGGGACAGTACAAAAGGCTCGTCCACTTCCACATTGATCTGCAGGTCCCCGTCTGTCTCATCATCCTTTTGGGGACTGGGCTCAGGGGACATTTCCTCCTCTTCTTCCTCTTCATCAGTCTCCTCCTCACTCCACTGGGCCCTAGAAACAGGTCCAGGAACAGTGTTTCACAGATCAAAACAGACACTTCCTCCTTCTTCACAGTTTCCTTCATCCCAGCCACTAACTATTCTCCATCCTAAAGATTTTCCAAAACTCACCCAGCAACAGCTTCCTGGGCCTTCTGCTTCCGAGCAGCCCTTTCAATGGGCAGCAACTGAAAAAAGAGACAAGTGGGTGGTGATACAAAGCCTGCCTTCCCACCATCCCAGTAGCACTTTCTATCTCTGTATTGTTTTTCCTAAGTACAAATGTAACACTTGCTCTCAGAAGGAAACATAGACCCTAAGAAGCAAATATAAGATTGGCACACTATTGACTACTGTTGAAACTAAGTGATGAATTGAAAGGGTTCGTTATACTGTTCTACTTTCGTATTTCCCTTTCCATTAAAAAGTTTAAAACACGAGTACATACACACATATGTACATGGGGGGCACAAAAATTGCTCTTGGGTATCCATTCTGCCATGTTTTCTTCCAGATTTACTCTATATTTTTCACATCATTAAAATCATGATGCATTTTCAAATTTGTTTCTTGCCTTTTCTCATTCACAGATCATCACAAGCATTTTCAGACACAATAGCAAAATGTTAATTTAGCATATGAATGAACCATAATTTACTTATGCCCACTGGGTACTTTAGAATTTTTCAGTTTTTGGCATTATAGTCCACAGGGTGCCTGAACATCTCATGATAGGAACTCTGCAGAGAGAAGGGGCGTTGTGGGAAAGGACTGCAAATGGGAACTTTCTTTTTGTTCACAACTCTGTATTGCTTGAATTTTTCTAATAACACACCCACAAACTAATTGTGGAATACATAAGTAACTTCTTACATCTAAATAAACCAGCCCACATTTTGGATCATCTTCCTAACAGAATTACTAAGTCAAAAGGAAAACATTTTAAGGTTCTCAGATACAAATGCTTTATAAAACGTGTGTGCCTTTCTGTTCCCATCAGTGGGATATACAAGTGTCCACTTTACCACATACTCACCAGCACTGAGCATTCTAATATCTAAAATGCTCTACAACTTTTTAAAACTTGCATGTGCACCAAGAGGACGTAAAGGTGACAGGAAAACAGTGATGATACACTAAATCCCTTTTCTGTACTCAGGCTTATCTTCATCCTTGTCACTGAGGGATAAGGATCGGGAAAGACTCTAAAGGCAAGGATCCCTTCCTGAACACCCCGAGAGAAATCTCACCTCTTCACTTTCATGGTCATCTTCATCCTCTGAGTTGGAATCAGCTCCATAGTCATCCTTCACATCAGCATCACTGTCCTCTGAGCCCCAAAAGTCCCCCTGGTTTACCACACCATCTTCTTCAGAGTCCTCCTCCTCTTCCTCATCCCTGCTATGAGCTGGTGCTGGGCGCTTCTTGCCTTGAGTAGTGTTAAACAAGGACTGGGCTCCCTTCTTACCAGGTGTCCGGACAGCTCCTGCAGAGATCCCTAAGGGTTGGAAGAATCCTGGACTGATGATAGCCACACTGCTGGAGCCTGTACTTTCTATCCCCAAGGAGGTCCTTTAGCTGTTCCTTTCTCTCCAGAAATGCTCAGCAAACCGTTCCCTACACAGCACCCACAGGACGCCTCATATAGCTCCCAGCAACTATTTTCACTGACCTTTTGGTAGCTTTCTAGTCAATGGGTTGGCACCAGGACACCTACTCGTCTCAGGGGCTTCTGCAGAGCCCAACCTCCTTTTAGCTGCCCTGAAAAGATACAGGAGTGAAGAAATGCAACATACTTCCAGGTTCTACCATTTCCCATCACAGGAGATCATGTGGCTGAAGATGTACAGTACCAATTTAATCTACATAAGACTGGACATCCACACTCACCTCTTTCGAGCACGACTAGACAGTCTTTTAGCATTTTCATCACCAGCTGTAATAAAAAAAAAAAAGAGGCAGAACAGGTGGTTATAGTGCATATGAAAAAGAACAAAGGTAGAGGAAATAAAGTGGGGAGAGAATTAGTATACTAAGTCAACTGTAACTCACTCTACAGTGCTCTCCCAGGAGCTGAATAAGAAAAGTAAGGAGATGATCTCACCATCTCACCAACCAAATCCAAACTGGGCCTCCCTCCCTACTTCTGATTTCAATAAATAATACATCATCCTGATAACAGATTCAAAAGTTATCTTTTCTTCTTTCCTTCCCTTTTTCCTTTTTCCTCAATTTAATTGGTTACCAACCACAGCAGATTTTACCTTTACAACTGTTGTTTTTTATACACGCTCCAAGAAACAAAAAGTTTAAATCTCAGCACTGTCATTTACTAACTGTATGCAAGTTACTTAATCTCTCAGCATCCATTTCCTTAACAGTGCCTCTCTCACAGGGCATTAAGAGAATGAAGTGATACAATGTGTCCAAAGGGTTCAGTATAGTGCCTAGCACTTGCTAATACCTCAATAAACTGCATCTTTAATCTAATGTGCAACACAAACTACCAGGGAGTCTTCCATGCAGACTATGCACCATGTGGAAACCAAGCCTGTGCTTTCCCATCCCCATCCCCTCCACAGTGCAGTTCAGTGACTGGCCTGTCCTCTTCCCAATTTCCACTTGCTCAAGTGTCACCCTTTTTTCAACCCTGATTCTTAAAATCTTTGTAAGTTCTCTAACTGCAGGGAACCTCCCTTCCCCTCTGAACTTCTTCAATGTTAAAATGCACCCCTCCTTGCATGGGTACTTGTGTCCCTGTCGCATCTTCCTTAAGTTCTAAATGCTGATGACAGTGTGCGTTTCATTCATTCTTCCTAGTAACTCATACAAAGAAAGTCCACTTGAACAGAAAGTAAACACAGAAACTAACAAAAAAGGAGGGGGTTATAAATACAGATGAAAGAACACGTAAAAGCTGGAGAATCCGGAAGCATGCCTGACCCTTACCTGTAGGCAAGAATCTGGCGAGTTCGGTCTCGGCACCCTTCTGTTTCCGGGCCTTTCGGCCCGGCCCACGCTTCTCCTTCTTCGTAGGGTCCAACTTGCGCCCCATGGTACTGGGGAAAAGAAAAATTGGAGAAGATGAAGTCGCGCGTATTGGAAAGGGAAAGGAAGACCGTAGCCTGAGCGTATTGGAGTAAGAAAGAGCATCGTCTCGACCAGAATCTCGACTCGGCACCCCTAGCAGCCACTGGAGGCCTGACCAAACCTCCATTCTACGATGAGACCCGAATCCCACGCCATTTGTACCGTCTCCATTATCATGCCCTAGCCCAGGTCAGTACCCCCTTCCCCGCCTTTCTCCAGGGCGGTCCGAAGCCTCCGCTCACCCGAAAGCGGGTCCAGGCCCGAGACACCCTTTCGGTACCAGGTACAGCACTCCACGTGCAATCCGAAGCTAGCGTTCCAACGCCACCCTCCTAGGAAACGTTTCACGCAGGCGCAGAGCGCGCTCGCCTCGTGGCCCCGCCTCTTCCGGTCGCTGCCTGTCGGCCGCAGAAACCGGAACGTACGAGCGCCCTGGGAACGCGCGCGAGGCTGTCCGCGGTGCGGCGGGTGGAAATTCGGCGGTGGACTGCTCCACTCTTACTCGCCGAGGACGAAGGCATTGGGGGCGGAACCGTTTTCGGCTTCCCCGCCCTTCCCTCATGGCCTTGACTTTTTGTCCCACTGCAGATTTCAGTCAGAGAAACTGGTACCTGAAAGCCGCCCCCCACCCCACCCCCGCCCCAAACCAAGAGATAATAGCGGGGCGCTCCTCCTGGCACCTTCTGCCCCACCTCAAGATCAAGGAATCGGGTCGTTTACCTTCTCCCAACCCTTTGATTAGGAAGCCCTCTTCCTTAACCCGAGACCCCTGCTCAGCCCTTCAGGTAAGATTCCTCTCTGCTTAGGTTCACATCTGGAGGCCGTGAGGACATCTTACATGCTAACTTCACACACGAAAAAGAACCTTAAGCATTCCTTCAAATAAGTACTACGGTAGTGCTTAGTAGCTTTAAAAACTGGTTTTATCTTCCCAACTCTATGAAGATATCCTTATTTTATACAGAACTCAGAACCCAGAAAAGTTAACTTCCTCAAGGTCATACAGCCATTAAATGGTAGTACAGGGTAGTACCAGGTAGTTTTGAAGCCTCTCATGTTCCATAGGATGCCACTTTCCTTGGTCCAGAGCACACAGGGCACATGCACACAGACATGAAAATGAAATGGCTTTTGTGGACTATCAGAACACAAGAAAAACTTTAGTTTTCAATTACACATTTCCCAGGGCTCCCCGGTCATACACATTCATCCACTTGCACCTACACCCACACTGAACCAGAGCACTAAAATACAAGGAAACTTTTATTTTCAATTTTCATCAAGAAATTTGCTGTGGCTTTATGATTTTGGTTCTTGTCTTTTTTTTTTTTTTTTTTTTTGTCTTTTTTCCCCCCATTTTATTTCATTCTAGCCGTGGCTGGAGCCGCTGGGTTCCTGGTATTAAAAAGATGCCAACAGAGGTAGCTGTGTCTCGCCCAGGGGCCCGGCCCACTCTGAATACCCCAAAAAAGGAGAAAAGAAAACACAAAATAAACCAACAAAATAAAACAAAAAGGAAGAAGAAATTCAGATCGTTTTCTTCAAGCCTGGCAGAAACCCACAACAGTTTGTGTGTAACAGACGTTACAGTGGGGAAAGCCAGGGCCCAGAAGGCGGCCAGCCCGCCAGCTCCCTGCAGATGGCGCCGGCGCTACTGCTGCACTGTCTCTCCAGCAGGAAGGGCACCACTGCCCCTCACTCCCTTCCCTCCCCCAGTACAGTGGGGGCTGTCCCTTTACAACATGGAAGATGGGCAGAAGGAAGGAGAGGGTCTCTCAGGCCGCCAGGGGAGAAGCTGGGCAAGGGAAAGTGAGGAAGGTCACTGCTCAGCGGTGGAGGTGTTTATCATCAGTCTGGATCTTCACTGCTGCTGGGCTACCTATGGAATAAAGAGAGCCACAGGAGTCAGAATTCCACAGGAATCCACCAGATCCCAAGGGGACTCACTAGTAAGACAACCCCATCTGCCCAGTTAGGGACAGAGAGCAAAAGTTACAAGATCCAGAATGGCTCTGCTGGAACAGCAGGCTAGAAGAAAATGGTCCTACCTGCTGTGGAGTAGGGTCAGGTGCTCGGTTTGCCAGGCGGCTGAGAATATTACGCTCTGACATCTGTAGCCGCACAGCAACTGGGGGAATTCGGGCAATAGTAGCTGGGAGTCGAGTCACATCTGCTTTCATGTCACTCAGCAGTTCTTCTAGCTGTTTCAGAACTGCACAGGGAAATAAAAGGTGGTGAGCTGTGGTGGTCAAGACAGAGATGCTTTTTACCATAGTGGATCTGCCCCCCATGACTTCTCAATGACTAAGTGATTGGTGTGCTGCAGAGTTTTAATATTGCCTTTATCGGAGTCATCTGACCTGGCCTCCACCATGCTCAAATTTCTATTCCTATTCCAGTTCCACCTGTCCATGATTCTATGCTTTTTAAAGTCACCTAATCCTGTCCTTTGCTCCCACTGTCTCTATTTCTTTAACTTCTTGAGAGGTTATTCTTATTGTTTCACTTTTTTCACTATCTTTCCTCACCTTTTGGAGCTGTCTCCCTCTCCTTAGTAACAGCCTTCTTTTCCTCACTTCACCCTCCACCCCCCTCACAATGTTTTAACTTTAATCAGAAACAAAATGTTGAATTTGATGGGATCTTAAAAACACCTGAAGTCACCTCTAAAGTATCCCAGATGACACTATATTATTCTGCTTTGCTTTCCACCTCCAACAAGTTGAATATGTTAAGAGTTAAAAGAGGCAACGAATTACTGTCCTTGATTGCCTCTAAGATAATAGCTTCCCAAGGAGGAAAGCACCAGATCCTCAGCACATCCTAAGCTCCCAAAGGGGCTCTGAAAAAAACGTTATGGAAACAAGAAGTAAATGTGTGTTGGGGAGGGCAGAGGAGGAAGGATGCTGAGTCAGCAGGAGGCAGGGGAGCCACTGGCTACCTTTGTGCAGGACCGCATTGGCAGGTTTGTTTCCTGCCATTGACTCCTTGGACAGGTGCTGATGACTCTCCGCTAAACACTCCACCTCAGCAAAGCGGGTGTTTAGGGCCATGGAAGGGTGAGAGGGGTCCTCTGACATGTTCAGATAAGCTGCACGGCGCAGCTGTTCCTCAATCACCAAGGCTTGTTCTAGGAGCTGGACAAGGGAGAAAGAGATGGGAGTTGGACTGACACTCACTTATTTCTGATGGGCCTCAGAATCTATGAAGAACCTTATGACGGCTCCCCCACATCCAAGCAGTTCAGCATTGCATTGTCCTTTTTTTTTTTTTTTATTCCCTTGTGGAGGTCCACATCTTTAAAACTCTTTACCCTTAATTGATTCACTCTTATACAAAAATGATAAAAACTCAATTTAAAAAATACAGAATGTATAAAGAATTAAAGTCACAAATAATACCACCTCCTAGAGATAACTGTTAACATTCTGAGGTTTTTCTTTGTATATGTTTTACATAATTGAAATTATATATATATATATATATATATATATATATATATGTTTTCATTCAGTTACATAGTAAGCATCTTCCTTTATTACTGACTGTACTTTGTAAGATTCTTAATGGTTGCACAGTAGTCCATCCCAGATATACCTACCTTATCATTTCAACTGTTTTACTCTTTAAAATTATTTGTTTCTACATCTCCCATTCCTTTCCTTCACCATAGATAACCCTTCTAATATACTGACTTTGTTTTTCTATGAAACACTTGAAGACTGAGTATTGTTTCATGTGCACATTTCTAATTTACAGAATGTTCAGTACATATAAAATGCTTTTTCTTCCTTTCTCCATACGTATCTTTTTAAAGGGTTCATTTATGTTGTTATATCACGTGCATTTTGTTGCTTCTAGCTGTTGCTTAGTGTTCCATGATATGAATCCACATTTTACCTATCTGCACTCCCAATGTTGAACAATGGTTGCCTCCAGGCCCCACCACCAAAAATTATACTGCAACAAACTCTTGTACCTGTCACCTGATGGAGCTCTGTAAAAGGTTCTTTGAAATATATTCCAAGAGACAGAATGTTGATTCAGAAGTTATGAGACTTAATTTGCTCAAGTATCCACTGGTTCTTAAAGAGAATGAATCCATTAGGGGTCAGGAAAAAGGACAGTATGAGAATAATGGGCTATTATTTCAACAAGACCTGGCTCCATCAGGGCCTACTAATTTATCCCCAGACCAAGTATGTACTTTTTTAAATTAAAAAACATTTTAATTATAGTTGACATACAATATTATATTAGTTTCAGATGTACAATATAGCGATTAGACATTTACATAACTTACTGAGTGATCATCCTGGTAGGTCTAGTATCTACCTGACACCATGGTAGTTATTACAACATAATTGACTATGTATTCCCTATGCTATACTTCACATCCCCGTGACTATTTTTTTTAATTTATTGGGGTGACCAAGCATCTACTTTCAATCTGTACACCCTGTCTCTTGTACCAACTCCCTCCTCTGCCCCAAATTATGAGCTTTCTCCAGGATAAGCCCGTCTTGCTGCTGTTCTATTAAAGCATTCTCCCAAGAAATCTCTCCTCTCCTAGCATCAGCCAGCAACTTTATACAAATGATTTGATGCTTCTCAAACCTGCAGCTCAAGCAGTGACTGTTCTGATCCCACTCATGTATGGATGAACACTCTTTGATCCCACTTGTTTATTGTGAAGGGGGTAGTGGGAAGGTTATCTGCTTGTGCTCACGAGAAACACCAAATGAGTTGTCTAAAATTGAACTTATCTTTTCTACAAACTGTTTCCTCACTTCCAAGATCTGCCATTGATAATTTAACTTTCTCAGTGACTTCGAGCTCAAAACTTGTTATTTTTGGAGTCTCACTCCTTTGCATCTCAGATTTTTTTTTTTTTTAACTGTGTTTTTCCAGGACCCATCAGCTCCAAGTCAAGTAGTTGTTTCAATCTAGTTGTGGAGGGTGCAGCTCACAGTGGCCCCCTAGATGTGGGGATCGAACTGGCAACCTTGTTGTTAAGAGCACCACACGCTATCCAACTGAGCTAACTGGCCGCCCTTCCTTTGCATCTCAAATCCAGTAAGTCAGGAGTCAGCAAACTATGGCAGGGGCCACATCGGGCCTGCTGCCTGATTTTGTATGGCCCAAGAGCGAAGAATGGTGTTTTACATTTTTTAAATGGTTGGGAAAAAGTCAAAATAAGAATAGTTTGTGACACTTCATAAAAATATGAAGTTCAAATTTGAATGTTGATAAAGTTTTATTGGCACACATTCATACTTACTCGTTTATCATCTATAGCTGCTTTCACACTACAACAGAGTTGTGTATTTGCAACAGAGACCATGTCCCACAAAGCCTGAAATAGTTACTATCTGGCCCTTTAATAGAAAAGGTTTGCTGACCCCTACGATAAATCAATAAATTCTTTGATGTTTTATTTCTTTTACCTTATCCTTTTCATTTTCCACAACCAGCATTATATCTAAGCCCTTACTAGCTCATGACTATATGATAGTGCTATAATTTCATGAATGTTCTATTTCTATTTCCATTTCCTTGGGTCATATCGAAACTCTTCACAAACCTTCAATGGCTACCCATTAACTATAGGGTAAAGTCCAAACTCTCTTATCTGTTGCCAAAAACCCACTTATTGACCTCTAGCTCTTACCTCTCTCTTCAACCTACCTCCCACCATTACCCAAGTGCTTTCAACAACCCAAGTGGGCTAATTTGCTGTTTATAAACACTCGAAGCTCTGCTACTTAATCCCTTTTGGTTCAAACGACCTTCAGTTTCTACCCAACAATTTCTATTACATTCATCAAAACTTAATTCCAATGCCACCTTCTCCATGAAGCCATTTATGAACTCTCTCTTCCCATTCACCAAGTTTCCTCTGGAGAACTTTCTTATGGATTCAGTAATTTCCCTCCCAATACCCAGAATGGTATTAATTTAAACTGAAAGCTCCTTGAGAACAGGCACCATGCCTGGTCTTTGTATCCTGTGCCACTCATTGCTTGGTACATAATGTTTGAAGGTTTATTAGTGTATATTTCTTACTCCCCCAATTATACTCAGCTTACGAGCCACATGTCTTGTCTTCGTGGTATCCCATTTTGATGGTCTGCACACTAGGTGTCCTCTAATTTGCTGAATTCCTGAGTAAGACTCCCTGCAGTCCTAGGCTTGTTAGCCCTAGTGATTCTGAAAACAGAGTTCTACACCTTTGCATTTCCTTTTCGCATCCACTCCACCCCTTATCCACACAGGTACTCTCAGACCCAGAAAAAGTACCACCCACTGACAGCCCTACCTCCTCAAAGATCCAATTCAATCCACCTCTGTATCTTTCATGAACACTCCAACCCACAGTGTTCCCCGAACACACCCACTGCACTAGTCTGTCATTCATTAGACGCAGTCATCTTCAGCCCTTGAACAGTTGGTTAATTTTCAAGTCTGTATGTCTCGACCTCTAATAATTAAGATACTTGGGAGCAAAGCCTTTCATGGAATACAAAAAGTGAAATACACAGGAGAACACAATAAACAATATGGGAGAATGAACAGATTCCCTACTTTGCAGTCCCTTCTGCACTGTAAGGGCTGTCACTTCAACACGGTATTCCTCCCCATCCTGCTCACCTTGAACCTTCGGGCTAGAAACTTATTCTTGATCTCTAAGAAATTGCCACGGTTCATTTCACCCTTGAAAGGCTCATTGAGGATGGCATAGCGTGGGTCATTCTGGATGTCCTGCCACCGGGCATAGCCATGGCTATTGGAAAATTGCTCAGGAAAAACAAAACAAGGAAAGTAAGAACCTCAAACTGTGGGACCTTCAGAAACCTTCACCAGAAATCTAAGGCCAGACTCAGGCAAAGGATACTTTATGATGCCAGCCAGCAGCCAGTAGTCATGCCGTCGATGCCAGATCTCATAAGTCTTCTTGGTAACTGTGGCTGCCCGCTCCTCATTCTGCCAAAGGGAGTGCAACTCTGAAGAGGAATTTAGGGAAGGTTGGGGAGAAAAAAACTTCCGTGAGAATTCAAAAAGCTATTTATTCCTGCCCCTCAGATGCCATCTTAATAGTATGCCTATGGCTTTCTAACATGGAATCTAAGGGAGCATGCAAATCAGCCTACCCTCCAGTCATCTAGTAGAGGCGAAGTCTCCGTACTCTGGTTTCTGACAACAACTCTAATTTCACCTCAGATTCTTCTAACCCCAGTGGGCCCCTCATTTTCATACCAGTAAAACCACCATCTGCAATGTTGAACATGAAACGCTGTTTAATATTTTTCTTCTGCTTCTCATCATTCAGGTCCTTGGGGGTCTCTCCATTCTGAAGCATCACCTCTTTTTTCTCTTCTTCTTCTTTCTTCTCTTCTACAGGATATGAGAAGGAAAATTTCAGCTCCAGACACTGTGGCCCTAACACACACCACTATATGCTTCAAGATGCCATCCACCGCCACCCTTTCCCACACAGGTGTTTCTCAAACCCAGAAAAAGGTGATACCAGCCCAATGACAAATAAGTGTGGGGACAAATGGAGTCTGAACTTGGGATAAAATGGCTACATGGATGTGGATGGGGAGGTTGAGGGTTGGAAGGGGGAGGTGTCCCAGAGATAAAGTCCTTGCTTCTAGTTTTAGAGTCCTAAACCACAATCAGCTTTTCCAAACACCCACCTTTGTCCTCCACCACAATGGGGGTCAGATCTATTGCTGACTTCTCTTCCACCTTCTCCACGTCGGCAACAACTGGGGGGAAACAGATGGCATTGAGAGTGTATCTAAAGAACAGTGTCTTCCTCTGTTCCACACACTACCGTATTTCCCCAAAAATAAGACTGGTTCTTATATTAATTTTTGCTCCAGAAAACACATTAGGGCTTATTTTCAGGGGATGTCTTATTTTTTCATATACAACAATCTACATTTACTCACGTATAACCTATGTATATTCATTTATTCATGTACAAAAATCTACATTTATTCAAATACAGTCAAGTCATCATCTTCTGGAACATCATAACTCTCCAAACCCTGAATTCCAGCTTGAATTTCTTGCGACTCCATTTTCTGTAGAACCACTGGCCCCAATCTCTCATGTCCAGCAATAGAGCTCTCCTCAAATGAGCACTTCTTGTCCATGTAGCCTGCTCGTAGTGCATTGGCAACACAGCTGTCAGTGATTTTATCCCATGAATTCTTCACCCAATTCACGACCTCTTGCAGGCTAGGCTTCACAAAGTTTTCACGCTGAATTCTCACCATTCTATTTTCAATGTAGTCATTGATTTCCATGCGCAAATGGTCCTTGAATGGCTTGTTTATTGCAATATCAAGAGTCGGGAGATAGGCGGTCATTCCTGTGGAATCATTATTTGATCTATTCTTCTCTCTGCAAGGAACTTCTTCATGTCTGTAGCGCAGTGAGTGCTGGCTGAATCCCAGACTAGCAGACCTCTTTGGCCACCTCACAAAACAAGTGGCAGCATTAAATCAACCCACTTCCTTATAACTGCTTGCGTGCACCAGGTTTTTTAGGTTTCAAGAACATAAATGCCTGAAACACATTCAACCTTATCTTTCTTGCTCTTAGTGATGATTAGAGGTGAGGCTTTCTTTCCATCCAGACGAATTGCCAAAATACAGGTAACACGTGCACTTGCGTAACCAGTGCAGGGAATGTAGATTGACGAGGCACCCCTCTGATCAACTGTCGTTTGAGATCCTTAGCCCATACACACTGCAGTTTCATCCATAGCAATCATGTTGGACAGTTGGTATTTAGAAAAGCTGATACCATCAACAAAGGACTTGAATGCAAGTGCACGTTTAATAACTTCAGTATTTTCCAGCTTGAACAGTGTTGTTGATCTTAGAGACAGTTCATAATCGCTGAAGGAAGCCATCCAGCCAGTGTTGTGACGCTTTGAATTCTTCTGGGGATATTTCTAACTGTGGTGCCACTGCAAGGGCAAATGCTTGAATATCAGCCCTGCGCACAACCAAAGCCTTTGCTCTCCTGTCAGCAATCCATTCACAGATGATGTCTTCCAGCTCAGGAAATAATGGTTGCCGACCTGATCCACACTTGCGCTTCTTAGCATTTCCCTCGTCCACCTGTTGACTGAGGTTATCGTACTCTGCTCGCCATTTTCGGACCATTCGGAGATCCAACTTCTTCTCTTTGCAGAAAGCCGTAAGATTCTTGCCCCGGGAGTCCTCCACGATGCCTTTCTTGTACTCCACGGAATAGCTCTTTCTTTTTGCACTCATCTTGTCTGGGGGTCAAAATATTATTCCCTTTAAATCTACCATTAAATTAAAAGTGTTAATTGAAGACTTATGAGATAGGAGTGGCAACAAAAATGATGACAATTAAGAATGATTGTCCACGAAAAATTGCAGGCACTAAAATTCAGAAAACGTTGCTTTATTTCAGACGAGTGCATTAAGTTCGTCCGTTACAACACATGACATATTGAATTATGAAGATTCATCTCAGACACAACCACGTCCGTTCATTATTGAGAGCGCAAGTTATTCGTGCGTTGTGTGTGTCTGTACTCCGATTGGTCATTCGGCAATAAGTCTCGAGTTCATCTGCTTACATAGGCGTTTATGTCTCATCCAAAGGTGCCCACTTGGGTATTTACAAATATTTCATTATAATTTATATTATCATTTAAGTATTGTCAATATTATTTATTTATATTTAATTATGTATTAATATTATTTTATAACTCAATACGTCCATCGTGTGTTGCAACGGACGTACTAAATGCATCCGTCTGGCTGACGATTTTAACTGGGGCTTATTTTTGGGGTAGGGCTTATTTTATAAGCATCCTGAAAAATCATGCTAGGGCTTATTTTATGGTTAGGTCTTATTTTTGGGGAAATACGGTATATCCAACTGTTACAATCCTAAACTGAAATATTTATGATTAAAGTCTTCAAAGATGTCTTAGGAGGGAACCCACAATTTATAATCAAGGGTGCAGTATTCTTCAGTGTGTTAATTCTGACAGCACTACAGCCTGGCTGGAAGTCCAAGAGCGGCTGTAGTTCACACAGGGATATGTAGTGCTTGAAAATGTGGATACCTTTGGGCTCTGTCTCCATAGGTTCCTCTGTTTTCTCCTTCACCTCTGCCTTTTCCACTTTCTCCTCTCCCTCAGGAGGTTCAACAAGGATCTTTTCATCCTCTGAGGCAGGGGCAGGGGGTTGTGTACACTTCAAAGGAAAAAAGACAGAAGTTGAAGCACAGTCCAGTACCCAAAAGGAAGAGTGGGTTTATCCATTTGCCTTTGGTATGGCATCCAGTCACCCCAATCTCTTACCTCAACAGTGGCCTCAGGGGCTGCAGGTTTAACCTCCTTTTCTCCTTCTGCATTCTCTTCATCTTTGAGGCTATTTTCCTCTATTTTTATTCCATCCTCTGCAACCAATACAAAACAATTAATTAGGAAGAAGATCCTAGATCAGACAGGTCATGCTTTCTCAGTCTGTCTCCTCTTAAATTGTCCTCTCGTGCCTTTAAGAGCCAGCCCTATACTCAGGACGGCCCTCCTAAACTGAGAGGGAGATTGCTGTGTGTCCTGCCAGACTCCCCTGTTGGAACTGAGCACAGGGGAGCAGAGAGAGCATAGGCCAGGACAAGAAGAGAGGGACAGAAATGACAGTACAGACAGACTTACCAGCAGGTGGGGCAGGTGCAGGAGTATTGGGCTGTGTGTCCCCTGGAGTGGAAGGTGTAGGAGTCTTTGGGGAAGGTGACCCTGGCTGGGACATTTTCTTGTTTTCTTCTACTTCAGCGAGTTCAGGCATACTCCAGCGCCCATTAACATGTTCAAACTCCTGAACCTGTAGCGATGGGACAAGAACTTGAAGTCCTAATTCCAGCTCTAGGCATCTTTCCTATCATCCTCCAGTCTCCCCTAGAAACCCTGAACAATGAGGAGAGACTGAGTGCTCACCTTCTTGCGAATCAAGGACATGACGCCAATCCTAGTAAGGACATGCTGACGAGACAAGCCTTCTCGGGGGACACCGTCAGCAAAGGTCTCAGCTCCATCTGCGCCCGGCTCACATAAATGCCGCATAAAAAGAGAGACGTAAGCCCTGTAGTGAACAAGGAGAGAAACGAGTTAAAACAGTGATCATGAGAAAGAATCTTAGATCAGATTCTTTCCCACCCCCAAGTTAGACATTATCCCAGGTAATGACTATGGCTCCATCCTGAGATAAAGCCCACTATCGCATTAAAGGCTGGGCTCCAGACCACACGCAGTGCCCCAGGTTCTCTTCCAGAGAAACTAGGAACACAAAGAGTCCTATTACTAAGAGCTTCAGGGGCGTTGGGTTAGCTCAGTTGGCTAGAGCGTGGTGTCCTTAACAACAAGGTTGCCAGTTCCATCCCCACATGGGCCACTGTGAGCTGCGCCCTCCACAACTAGATTGAAACCACTACTCAACTTGGAGCTGATGGGTCCTGGAAAAACACACTTAAGTAAATTAAAAAGAAGTTTAATTAAAAAAAAGAGCTTCACCTGCCAACTTCAGCAGAGGAAACAGCCCACCAGTGCTAGGACCAGTGCTATGGAAGGACCAAAGATTAGAAGCCCTTGCTCTACAATCATTCCAGCTCTCAACTTACTTGAACTCTTTCTCTGATTTGCCTCGCAGATCTCTCACAAGCCACTGGGTGGTAAAAGCATCCTGAGGTGGCATCCCATATCGCATAATTGCATTAAGAAAGGCTTTTCGCTGCCGAGCATTAAAGCCAAGTACCTATGGGAAGGAGCCTTGGTGAGAGGGAGCAGGTCTTACACTACCAAAGACCCAACATCAGCACTCACCCACACCTCCTTAGAATCATTTGGCACTTACTTCAATGTTCCCACCAACACGGGCCAACAGAGGAGGCAATGGTTTATCTTTATCATTCCGCAGGCCCTTGCGACTGGGCCTGCGGGGAGCTGCAAGAAGAAACAAAACGTATGAGTGACACTGGTAGGGATGTTAAGACAAAGCAGTCAACAACCAGCAGAAAGGCACCGTCCTCACCTTCTGAACGTTCATCAAAGTCTTCATCACCTTCCTCTGAGGCCACTGAATAATCGGACTGGTTGTCGGACTGGTCGTCCTGCCAATCTGGAGGGAGAGAGGGCAGATGAGCGGGGCCCACTGCTCTAGTGGAACGGCCCATGGGTGGGGGGCGGGGCCGGCCACACACACCTCGGTCCTCCTGGGAGCCATCATTGTAGTTGACCTGTTTACGGATTCTTTTTCCTTTGCCCAGATTTCGGGCCAGATCTTCTTGCTGCTGCTCATAATGGTGCCGCAGCAATTTCTCCCAGTAGTCAGGATCCACACTTTCTTCCTGTTTTATGATTTCCCGTTCTACCTCCTCTTCCTCCTGGGACAGAGGGAGGGCCAGGACTCAGGGGTGCTGAAGTCAGCACCGCCAGCTACCCCTGGTCCTCACAGTTCCCATTCTGCTAGCTCCTTTTCATGACTGGACTCTGAAAAATTTGGTATGCCTGCTTGGTCCTAAGAACTTAAAAGAAATTGAATTGACAGGACATGGCTCCTCATAATTATGTATAGATCAGCAGTCAACATAAAGAAAAACATAGGATGGAGCTGTTATCACAATAGAAGGATGAAGAGAAGAGTGCTTTCTTCTAACCCTTTACTGACAAGTACACAGCTGGGAGATAGCAAAATATAGAAGAGAGGTTAGAGCCTTAGCAAGGCAGAACGGAGATGCTTCTGAAAACCTGCAAAAGATTTTCATAAGATAAAATAGAAGTGCCATAAGCACGTCTGTTCTTTATAAACTTCATGAAAGTTTACCAATTATGTACAAAAATAATTACATACACACACACACACACACACATATTTTTTTTTTTTTAAGATTTTATTGGGGGGGCCAGCCCGGTGGCTCCGGCGGTTAGAGCTCCATGCTCCTAACTCCGAAGGCTGCCGGTTCGATTCCCACATGGGCCAGTGGGCTCTCAACCACAAGGTTGCCAGTTCAATTCCTCGACTCCCGCAAGGGATGGTGGGCTCTGCCCCCTGCAACTAGCAACGGCAACTGGACCTGGAGCTGAGCTGCGCCCTCAAAAGACTTTATTGGGGAAGGGGAACAGGACTTTATTGGGGAACAATGTGTACTTCCAGGACTTTTTTCCAAGTCAAGTTGTTGACTGTCAATCTTAGTTGTGGAGGGTGCTGTTCAGCTTCAAGTTGTTGTCCTTTCAGTCTTAGTTTTGGAGGGCGCAGCTCAGCTCCAGGTCCAGTTGCCGTTGCTAGTTGCAGGGGGCACAGCCCACCATCCCTTGTGAGAGTCGAACCGGCAACCTTGTGATTGAGAGGACGCGCTCCAACCAACTGAGCCATCTGGGAGCTCAGCGGCAGCTCAGTTCAAGGTGCTGTATTCAATCTTAGTTGCAGGGGGCGGAGCCCACCATCCCTTGCGGGCTCGAGGAGTTGAACCAGCAACCTTGTGGTTGAGAGCCCACTGGCCCATTTGGGAATCGAACCGGCAGCCTTCGGAGTTAGGAGCATGGAGCTCCAACCGCCTGAGCCACTGGGCCGGCTCCAATAATTATATATTTTATGCCCCCATGTTTATGTTCCTCTGAAAAGTCTTGTTTTATTTTTTTCAGACATTTCAGGACCACTGATTCCAAATCCCTTACATTAGAATTAAATTACTAATAGCCGAACATTAGAAACCTAAATGTCCATCATTACGGAACTAATTAAGTAAACGTTGGGGGTTGGGAGTAGGCAAAATGGGTGAAGGGAGTCAAAAGGTATAAACTTCTAATTATAAATTAAGTAAGTAGTGGGCATGTAATGTACAGTATGGTGACTATAGTTAATGATATTGTATCGCATATTTGAAAGTTGAGAGATCGTAAAAATTCTCAACAAAAGAAAAAAATTTTGTAACTATATGGTGATAGAGATTAACTAGACTTATTGTGATCTATTTCACAATACATACACAAATATCAAATTATGTTGTATACCTGAAACTATTACATTATATGCCAATCATACCTCAATTTTTTAAAACAAATAAATTACGGTACTTCCAGAACAAGGATATATAATGCTACCAAAAAAGAGGTGGAGGAGCTCTTCATGGGCTGATTTAGATTGTACCTTCAAGATTAAATAGACAAAAGCAAGGTAGAGAACATTATGTATAAGAAACTACTTTTATGGGCCGGCCCAGTGGCTCAGGCGGTTGGAGCTCCATGCTCCTAACTCCGAAGGCTGCCGGTTCGATTCCCACGTGGGCCAGTGGGTTTGCAACCACAAGGTTGCCGGTTCGATTCCTTGACTCCCGCAAGGGATGGTGGGTTCTGCCCTCTGAACCTTGAGCTGAGCTGCCGCTGAGCTCCCAGATGGCTCAGTTGGTTGGAGCATGTCCTCTTAACCACAAAGGTTGCCGGTTCGACTCCTGCAAGGGATGGTGGGCTGCGCCCCCTGCAACTAACAACAACTGGACTGGAGCTGAACTGCGCCCTCCACAACTAAGACTGAAAGGACAACAACTTGACTTGGAAAAAATCCTGGAAGTACACACTGTTCCCCAACGAAGTCCTGTTCCCCTTCCCCAATAAAAAAAATCTTTAAAAAAAAACAACAAACTACTTTTGTGTTCAAAAGGAAAAGAAAAATGTTTGTGTGTATATTTACATGTGTGTATGGATGGATATATATGTAAGATATGAAAACATCAGTTATCCCTAGCGAGACAAGGGTGGAAAAGAGATCCCTTAGTATCTTTTGAATTTTGAATCATGTGAATTACTATCTATTCAAAAAATAAAATCTAAAAGTATTATACAGTAAACAGCAGCTTCAGCCACTAATTAGAGGGCCATTTGTATACCTGTATAATCCTTAGCAGAGGTTATCATTGTTGGCGGGGGGAGTACCACCCCTCCCTTTCCAATCACTTCTATATGCCGTCACTGCCCTGGCAGGAACATGAAGGGCAAGAACCTTCAGGAGGGCAGTTTTGACCAAACCTATAGACCTATGTCAGACTTCAGCCAGTTACACATAACTGAGGTTGTTAGTAGCATCACCTTCAAGAACTAAGATAATAGGAACGTATCAGGAAAACACAGCAAAAGGGATGGCTCTGAGTTGGAAGAATGAGACAAGATGGTAATGACCACCAGAAACCTACCGTACTTTGCCATGTATAATGTGCACTTTTTTGCCCAATTTTGTGAGGGAAAAATAAGGATGCGCATTATACACGGGTAATACTAATTCCATATCTACATAAACATTTAAGTTATTTATGCTTATAAGTTAAAAGTGGTAACTCTAGAAATCAATAACGATATCCATATACAAAATAATACCTAGAATACAATAATCAGTTTGTTGAACTTATGACGAACTTGCAGCGACAAGAGTTCTTGGCCTTCCTATGATGTGTAAATACCGTAAATTTGTTACCGGTATATAAAATTTCTTATACTTTATATCTGTGCTTGTGTTTTATAATTACTTGTTACATAAAACTTCTTGTACCAAAGTATGTTTAAAAAGAAATGCTAAAATTCCTTTATAATACAAAAAACAAGTACCTAAATGTAAGCAAATAAAAATTTGAATTAAAAAATTAAAACGTAAGATTTTTTCCCTGAAAATTTAGGCCAAAAATGTGGGTGTGCATTATACATGGGGGTGCATTACACACAGCAAAATATGGTATATCAATTCAAAGAACCCTGAGCTTAGTAATTTAAAAGAGGATCAGAGGAGAAAGCAATTTTTTTTTTCATTTTACACCCAACTTTATCATTTGGAGGAAAACATTATTACAGAAACCACACATTTATCACTGTTTTAGTATTTTGTTTGTCTTTCACGAAGAAAGACCAACAAAAGGTAAGGAAAAGAAAAAAGGGAAAACAATTCTCAGGTTTTAAAAAGCACAGGGAGATAGGCTGATAGATATGTATCTTATTTCCTGCCTTTTCTCCAAAGAGACTTGAGGTAGCAAACAAAAGTTTATTTCTAGGGTTAATAAAATGCATAAGAAAAAATGAGATTCTGATAAAGAGCTAATATAACTGTTTTTCATGTGAAATTTGACTGTGGGTTTCCCGATAGCCACAGCAAAGATGAGAATGTGATTGGTCATATGTTATTGTATTTATTTCCAAGGGAAGAGGTATTAATTCATCAATTACTAACTTGCCTAACTTTCTCCTGTCTCAAATACCATCTTGGTCTCACTTCCAATTTTTCAACCAATCACCCAGCACAGCATTTCCTTGGATTCATACTCACCCCCATTTCTTCTTCCCGTACCACATACTGGGCCACTTTAAATGAGCTCAAATATTCATTCATGCCCTGCAATTCTGTGTCTTCAGTCTCATCCTGGTTACGGTCCAGCAGTCGTTCAATGGCCTTATCATCATAGTGGATAACACTGCTGTCCTCTCCCTCTTTGTTGTCTCCTCCTATAAAGAATCAGGGGTCCATACCCCCAAAGTCAGCTTCAGCAGCTGCAGTGGAAAAAGCAAATTCCACAGGACCCTAGGTCCAAGTCCTAGGACTCTAGGTATCAAAGATACCCTTCAGAAAGGCCAAACCCCACAACAAAACGAGTTCCTGATAAGCTCACCTCCATCTGTGGCTTCATCCTTGAATAGTTCCTCAGTGCCAAACTTGAGAATGTCATCAAGCTCCTGTTTGGACATAGACCCAGTTTTGGAGCCCAGCCCAGGCCGAACCACTAGATGCGTCAGCATCATCTTCTTCTTTGCCACCTGCGTGATACGCTCCTCCACCGACGCACGGGTCACAAACCGATAAATCATCACCTTCTTATTTTGCCCAATACGGTGAGCTCTACTAAAGGCCTAGAGTTGGGCACAAAACAAAGCCAGAAATTGAAATAACCTTACTTTCCTGTTTCCACTCTTGCCTTGACTTCCACATAATAAGCTAAATCCAGCACAAAGCAGGAGCTGCAGCTTGCCTTCGTATAAAACATGCTCTGCACCTCTGGCCCCAGACACTACCTTCTATCATGTTATCCAAAATAGGACCATAGCTAGCCCAAATTTTCCGGCTTACAATACAGTAAAAAACATTTAAAAATACATACATATATATATAATTTTCCCCTGAAACAACTAATACCAGATGGTGGAGCCCTGAATTCCAGTAAGTTACTGTATACCAAGGTTGTTGCTTCTGCTCACCTGGATGTCATTATGGGGGTTCCAGTCAGAGTCATAGATAATAACTGTGTCAGCAGTGGCCAGATTGATTCCAAGACCTCCAGCTCGAGTGGAAAGCAAGAAGCAGAACTGTTGAGCACCCGGTGCTAAGAAAAGAACCAAAAAACACCATTAGAAGTGTCTCTGAATTCCAATTAATAAATGTAGAAGGAATGTCAGAAGTATAAATCCTCACTAGGCAAACGCCATGGTAATAATCACTGGAAGCAAGGTCCACTAATGGATACAAGGTTCACGAAATCAGAGTGAAAGTTTAAGAAGAAACAGGATGTTACCATCGTCTCAGCTCTCTCTCAAGATATTTATGAATGGGAAAAAGAGTAACTTTACAGGAGAAACTCAGCCGACACCACCTGAACACGGGATCAATGTTAACATCACCCACAATGGGACATTCACATCATCGTGTCCTTCTCCACCTCCCGACATGTGATGCACTGAAAAGGACACTGCATCGATTCTGTTGCATTCTTGCCCAAAATATCTAACCTCAATCTAATCATGAGAAAACAGACAAACTTAAACTTAAGGACATTCTACAAATAACTGACCAGTAGTCGTCAAAAGTATCAAAGTCATAAACAAAAGAAAAGAATGAAGAACTGTCACAGATAGGAAGAGACTCAACAACTTAATGCAATGTGGGGTCTGGGACTAGATCCTAAAATAGGGAAAGGACATTAGAGGAAAAACTGGTGACATTTAATTAAGAGCTATAGTTAACAGTATGACATCAGTGTTAATTTCCTTGTTTTGCTAATTGTATTGTGGCTATATAAATTATTATTAAGAGAAGCTGGGCGAAGAATATACATGAACTCTCACTACTATTTTTTGCAACTTTTAAGTCCAAAATTATTTTCTAAAAAAGAGATAGTGGCTACTGAAAACTTGCGATTTGAGCTTGGATAAGACCTGGTCCCTCCCAGGCCCCAAGATACAATGAGGAGGGTTAAATAAAATGCTGTTCTTTATAGCAAAAAAAAAAAAAAGAAGACTCCAAAGGGAAAAAAATCTCCTAGCAAAGTCCAATACATTCTTCCAACCAAGACATTCAAAAGATTTACTCTTCCATATCAACTGAACTTCCATATCAAAAGAACTATCCAGAAAAGCAGATGCACAAGAAAAAGCGATTGGTCCAAAGACACAGTGAAAGACACACTGCCTGGAGCGATGCCACGCCTTCCCTCATACCATTGAAGCGGTCAATGGCCTCTTGACGCATGTTCCCAGTGATTCCACCATCAATACGTTCATATTTATAACCTTCATGTTCCAAGAAATCCTCTAGCAGGTCCAGCATCTTGGTCATCTGAAAAAGGAGCAAGTTTAATTATGGGAAAGTCAGATGACAATCCCTTCCGTCATGTCACTGAGGGTTGTCTACTGCTGTCCACTAAAGCTCCCATCCCAGTCCACAAAATACCTGGGAGAAGATGAGTACACGGTGCCCACCCTCCTTAAGGTTTTTGAGCATCTTCTGTAGCAGCAATAATTTCCCAGATGCTCTAATTAGAGCACTGCCATCATACATGCCATTAGGCATCTTAGGCGCTTCCTGAGGAAAGAAGCAAAGAAGAAAAAAATGTTGAAGGAAAGCCCAACAGAGCAGTTCCAACCCGAGGTGAACAACAGGTGGCACAGTATACCATTGCAGCCACAGGGAAGAGATATGGGTGGTTGCAGCACTTCTTAAGATCCATCACCACATTCAGCAGAGAAACCTGGTTGCCACCACCTCGAGCATTGAGTGCTTCAAAATTTCGAGTAAGGATATACTTGTAGTATTTCCTATATGGGCAAGAGAGAAAGCTAAGTCAGTCTCAAGAATTTTCACATGACTCATAATGCAGTCTCAAGATCTGAGATCTTTCTTCCAACACATGAGTGTCGCACTTTGGGACTAAGGAAACCCAACGTGCACCACCACCATCATTTTAAACAAGATAAGGCTAACTACATAAGAACCAAGGGCTGGCTCCAGCTCCCTGGCATCAGGTGTCTTTAGGCCTTGCTTGCTCCTATCACCAGATGCCTTGAAGCAGAGTGTGGGGAATAATAAAAAATACTTTGCAGACTAGCAGATGTCTAACAGTATCTGCAAAATGGAGTCAATTATCCTGTCCCTCCGACTCACTTCTGCATAGGGCTCAGCTCCACGCGTACAATCAGCTCTGTCTTGGATGGCATGTTCTTGAACACATCGGCTTTGAGCCGCCGCAACATGTGAGGCCCCAGCATGTCGTGCAGCTTTTTAATCTGGTCCTCCTTGGCAATGTCAGCAAACTCCTCCAGGAAGCCTTCCAAATTGCTGCAGAAAGAGAAAGGAAAAAGTTGTTGGAGAGGGAGCAAGAAAGATAGGAAAGTAATATAGGAAATGGGCAACAGGAAGATCAGAAGCAGAACGATGAGCCGATTGTGCATAAACACTTACTGGAACCTCTCAGGGGTGAGAAAGTTGAGCAGATGAAACAGCTCTTCTAGATTGTTTTGTAATGGCGTCCCAGTCAGTAACAGCTTGTGCTGGAGTGAGTAACCATTTAAGACCCGGAAGAACTAGGGAAGCACATGGAGAGAGGTAAAATTCAATGAAAAGAGGGCTCCAGTACATCTCTGCAGAACTCTGAGCTGTTTCACTGCCCAATAGTAAGTCCCCCATCCCCAACTCTATCCCTCTTTTAAGGCAGGGCCACCAAGAGGTATCAGTGAGGAAGAAAAGCAGAGGCTACTTTCTCCTTTCCTCTACTCCTAGGTGTCCTCCTACTAAGTAGTTGGTACTAAACACTAACACTGGAGGCCATAACCTCCCTCCTTCCCCCTCACCTTAGACTGATTGTTCTTGAGCCGATGGGCTTCATCCACGATGAGGCAGGCCCAGTCAATAGAACCCAAGATAGCCATGTCAATGGTGATCAACTCATAGGATGTCAGCAGCACGTGGAACTTCACAGATGCCTCTTTCTACACAGATGGCAACCTGGTCACTAATCTTTAACTCCCCTAGTGTCAGCAAACCCAAGGGACTTCAGGGTTTTTCCCTCCTCCCAGCAGTCATCGTTTTGGCTTACCCCAGGGAGCAGGTCACAAGGAGGCAGACTAAGCCCATAACAACAACTCCCCCTCGAGGTGGTCTCCCTCTCACTGAGATACCTTCATGCGAGAGGCCTTCTTGCCCCCACGAATGGCGTTGTCTTCAAAGGAGAACTCATTCTCTCGGATGATGGCCCGGCTGTCTTTGTCACCCACGTAAGTCACCACATACATGTCTGGAGCCCACATTTCAAACTCCCGCTCCCAGTTGATGATGGTAGAAAGAGGAGCACTCACGAGGAAGGGGCCTTTGGAATGACCCTGTGAGGAAAAAGAGCAAAAGCAAAGTAGGAGTGAAGGCCCGTCCCACTACAGCCCAGCGCCCACTCTCCCTTGCCCCAAGAGATAACTGACTGGTGTGTGCACCGCTGCTCCTACTCTCACTTTTCTCTACATATGAAAATGCCTGACCCACTCCTTTCCAAAACGCCATGCCCACCATTACAGAGAGCTCAAAACCTTACTTCTTCTGTCCAATCTTTCCCTACTAATTAATTCCACCCACAGTTCTGCTGATCTCAACACACATTCATCCCCCAGTACTAAGGCTCTATGCACCCACCACTAATTCTACCCATGGCTCCAATCCCTCAAATCTTTCTCTGTGTATGTGTGTCTATCTTACTTTCAATTCAAGGTCAGTGATCAATTTTTTCTCCCTTTTTCTCTCTCCACAGTGTAAACGACCATGAACACAAAATACCCACACAAGAAACTAACAGACCCAGCTTTCCTACCTCCTTGTAGAGGGAATAGAGGAAGACTGCTGTCTGGACAGTCTTCCCAAGACCCATCTCATCAGCCAAGATGGTGTCCGTGCCCTGAGCCCAGGAGAAGCGCAACCAATTCAAGCCCTCCATTTGATAGGGGTGCAGGGTTCCACCTGTGGCATCCAGGTATTCTGGCTGTCGCTCATACTTCACTGTCGGCTAAGAATGAAATAAAGAAGTCAAGAGCTGGCAAGGAATTCCCTTCCTTTCCTAAGACAGCAGCTGCCTCCTCCTCACACATCTTCACCAGATCCTCCTTGAGAGCACCCCAAAAAATTGTGGGGAAAGGATCCTCACTGGTTTTTGTAACTTGATGTTTGATTTAGAATCCTTCAGGAAGCAAGGCAACTAACCTATCAGGACTGAGGTGTTGGTCTCACAGAACTCTGAGGAAAGACACATCATAGCCTCCCTAGCAATACATTAACTGTGCTGGTCAGGGTCTACCAGGTAAAAAATCCTATGTTCCGAACCCCCGAGATTCATCTTTTTAACCTTAACCATCCTCATATTGTGCACGCGTATGTGTGTGTGTGCGTGCGCATACACACACACTCTCTCTCTCTCTCACACACACACACACACACACACACACACACAGGAATTGAGCCATGAATTATGGGTCGGAAGACCCAAGTTCCAATATAAGTTTCATAAAAGCTTGGTTGTATGACCCTCCCTCCCTAGATAATAATTCCTCAATCATGTAAGATACCACCCTCCTATGTTTTCACTTTTCTGATGATGAAAAGAGAAAGTAAACCTAGTATTTTCTCTGATGTACAGAGATGTGGACAAGTGGGCAAGCAGACTTCCTGAGGTATTCTCAGCTATGAAGTTATTACTTGCACCATCATTCGAATGTCCTACCCAACAACCTGGGTCCTCCCTCTACTGCTCCAACTCACATCAACTGTTGGAGTTTCAGGAGGCCTCTCCAACTTCCTCAGCTTCACCTTCTTGAGCTTCTTGCCTGGTCGTCCTTCCTCACCCCTCATTAATTCCCTAAAGAAGACAGACATCACACTACTGTCTAGGGTCCTTTTCAATGAGAAATGATTCCACTCTTTACCAAAGTCACTCACCTGTGATTCCAATAGCTCTGCTTGAAAAGGTCATAGTCCTGTATCTCCACGTCCTCACTCTCCCAGGATGCCTGATCATAGGGCAAGTCCCTCCACTTGATCAAGTAGTGGACATGGCCCTTCTTGTCCACGCTGCAAGGTCAAGAGAGAAAACTCTGAGCCAGAAGGCCACCTTCCTCTCCGCCTGAGTCAGCCCTGCTCTCAAAAACTGCCAATAATGTATTTTCCAAATGAGAGCTCTAGGTCTGCCAGACACCACATGTATTCAGAGCCACTTACTATACCAGTCTTCGGACCAAAAATTATCTCTAATCTAGTCTCTTAGGGCTCAAACACCATGATTCGGTCAGTTAATAACAATATACTGAAGGTGTGTCTCTTCCAAGTGTTAAGTTACTGGTGACGTCCATTTTCCTAATCCCTCTGGCAGGAGAATCCCAGTGGATATGCTGCCTACGCCAGTATGTCCAAGACAAACACACTGTGGCCCCGCTCCACCAGTACCTGTGGTTGAGAATTCGGTGGATCATCATCCACTCAGGTTTTATCCCGTAGCGATAGAAACGTTCCTCCATCTCTGCAAATTTCGGGTCCTTGTTCTTTCTCTTCCGGCTTTTCTCTTCATCACCACCGAAGTCCCCTGAAGGCGGCTCATCCATATCATTCTTCCGCTGATAATTTCGGAACATCACTTGACAATGTAGCTCCAACTGCAAGCAGAAAGAGAAATAAGTCACCAAGGAGTGACAGCTCTGCAGTCACTCCTTGCACCCACGAGACTGTGTTCTCATTACCCTCTTTGTTGTAGCCCCCATATCTCCAGCCTGTCCAGGTTTACCTGCAGTTCAGACACCCAGGAGCAGTGCCAGTAAGACATGCCTTGCCATTTCACAAAGAACTGCCGCTCTGGCCGCCCCTCCAAGGGCTTGGGGGAGGGAGTATTGGGATCAGCATCTGGAGGCCGAGGCACTGGTGTGGGAGATGGTGGCTGACCCCACTTCCAGATTAGGATCTTCTGGACTTTGCCCTTAAGAGCTGGACACTGTGAGAAAAAGAGTCGATCCAACACCAAATCATTACCATGGGGAAGAAATGGTACAGCCCAACATCAACCTTATCCAAGGATTGTTAAAATACCATTTCAAGTAACATCTAATCCCAGGACCCTTCTAGGAAGGAATAATAGAATTCCCTCTCCATTTCTGGACTCCATCCAGGACTTGGGTGACACGATCACTCCTACCGCCTTAACAGAGCCAGAAGCTAGACTTCCACAATAACCCAGAACAAGGAAGCATAGAAAACCCATGCACCTGAAGCCCAGAATTCCTCTCTTAAGCAATCTAAAAGCATAAATGGCCCTTCTAAGCCATTCTAAACTACCAAGCCCCCGAGGTTGTGTGTCAAGACAGAGATGGACGATCTGCGCTAGAGTAACACTGCTCCAGCCCCCTTAAGAGAGCTGGGGAAGCATCAGCTCATCTGTTCAAAGTTAGTCCTACATTTTTCCAGGACAAAGGTTCCCACGACTACATGAGGAAGGAAAATGCCTGTCTCAGGGCTAAAAGGTCTCCAGTTCTCCAACGACCTCTCCTGCACCTCCGCCTGACAATGCCTACATATGAAAGGGGTAAACCCTTCCCACATGCCCACCCTGGCTGGGATCAGTCACTCACCGTACAACGGGGACAGAGCCACTCGCCATTGGGAATCTCTGGAAGTGGGGGGTTTAGGCAGTGAATGTGGTAGGAAGAAGGACAGGTGTCACAGCAGAGCAGCTCCCCACCATCCTTGCAGACCCGACAAAATTCCATATGGTGGTCATCCTCCTCTTCAGGGTCTCCCCCAACCTCTTCCAGGATCTCCTCACCCTCCGAATTGTCTTCTTTAGCCTCCCACTGGATGCCTTCCTTCTCCTGCAGTAAAGGACCACAGAGTCAGATTACTACCACCCCCCCACCCCCCCAAGTCTGAACCATGCTCATCACTCCTTTGCATGCTTCCCAAAGCCCACCAGCAACACCATCGCTTCTCCTCCCACACAGGCCCAAGAGATTTATTACGCCACCCTACCTCTCGAGGGGCCCCATCGGGCCACAGTGGCCGGATACTCACGCAGTGTGGACAGCTCCACTTGCCCTCAGGAGCCTTCTCCATATCCGGATCCAGGCAGACCATGTGGTAAGCTCGGGGACAGGTATCACACAGGATGATCTCCCCGCCTTGCTGGCACACCTCGCAATAGTCCTGGTGGTCTGTCTCATAACCATCCACAGCAGTCACCTCCTCCTCGCCTGGGCAAGGAAGAGGGAAAGCCCAGTTATTAGAAAAAACCTACCTCCCCCCTCCCCCCTCCCCCCGCCCCCTACCTACTTAGGGAGATTCTGCCCCCGTTTCACCCCATTCAATCACATAGATACAGAAAAGAAACACACCTTTCTTCTTCTTTTTAGTGGTTCGGAGCTTCTTGCGGCTGCGGCTACTACGGCTGGTGGAACCATCAGAAACAGAATAGCTGTTGATACTGGCATCATCGAAGTCAGACTCCACATCTAAGTCGTCATCCTCACTCTGGAAGAACGAACAGGCAGAAAAGATTAGAGGTTCAAACCAAGGACAAAGAGAGGTAGATAAGGAATCCCTTTCTAAGGGTACAAGGATCGCAAGGACTGTCGTACATGGAGCTTAGTCACTTTGTTCTGTGGCCAACTCCCCACATCCTATGCACCTACTGTGAAGGCTAAGTCCTGACATAATGTGACATGCTCACTACTAGATATGGCATCCTCACCAAAGGGCTGGGCTGGGCTCTTACCGAAGATCTCTTACGCTTAGAACCGAAACCCCCCAGCTTGATTTTCAGGGGAGCCACTTTCTTGGGTTTAGGCTTCTTGGCATCAGGTACACGAGGACTACCCTTGGGCTTCCTCCGAGCATTGGGACCTAAAATCAGGAGAAAGCAAGTAAGATCACACAATCCAAATACACATAGGGCAGAAGATGGGGAAAAGAATAAAATTTGTTCCACCTAAGCTGGCTTCCCCATGTTCAGCTTCTCAAATTTCCCTCCTAAATCAAAGATTCGTTCCTCCCGCCTCTCTCCTGTCTTTGGGCTGACAGAACAGCATTTCCATGCTTTCTCTGTCTGCACCATCCTAAGCCCACACCAGTCCCTGTTCCCATCGAGTCCCACTTCACCTTTGCCCTCCTTGGTCTTGGCCTTGCGGATAGGCACCTCCACAGGGGGAGGAGGTGGTGCAACTTCAGTGGCTGTCACCATGCTCTCCACCACGGCCACTGCTGCTGCTGCCGCTGCTGCCACTGAAGCTCCAGAACTGCCTTTGAAGGGATTGTTGGTGCTGAACTCCCGCCACTTCGCACCCAAAACCATCATCATCTTGGAGACAGCAATCTTGGGGTTTTTGGCAGCAATGAGGGGTCTGGTGGAAAAATGGACGAGAACAGAAAAAAAAAAAAAAGAAAAAGTTTAAGAATAAGAAAGGGAAAGAAAAGTGAGAAGAGATTATAGAAGCACTCTCCTTCCCCTGCCACCAAGACCCTCCTGTTTACCGGACAAACTGGCTGAAGGCCTTGTAATTGGTGAGGGTGCGATAATCCTCCTCTGAGAACACATGGTCAATGTCTTCCATGCCCCAGTCTTCCAGCAGCTGAGCAGATGATTTAGGTTCCTGCAGAGAGACCAAGGTCAAAGACCTGACTCCCAGTGCCCACACTTGCTAAAGGAATTTCAGTTGAAACTAACGCTTGTAAGACCAGAGGAGGACAATGGAGAGGAAATCATTAGAAATAGACGGGGATAAAACGTTCTAAGGGGCAGTAGTGTCTGGGAAACAAACGACAGAAGTTAACAAACAGTCCAGAGAAGAGGAGGGAAGTCCAGGTACCTTTGAATCATCATCGTCGTCATCCTCTTCCTCCTCCTCCTTCCGCTTGGATTTGCTCTTCTTTTCTTTCTTAGGTCCCAGCTTCTTCTTCTTCTTCTTGCCAGGGGTATAGTCGCTGCCCTCACTGTCTGAGCGCAGAGCCACCTCTTCCTCCTCCTCCACAAACTCCGGCCCCTCCCCAGAGCTGTCCCCCAGCTGCCGGCATAAGAGCATACGCTGGAGCAGGGAAGGGGGGGAGAGGGAGACAGACACACACATGCTACACACATGCTGGCCTCAGGACAGCCCTGCGGCTCGCCCCCAGGACCTGGCCTGCCACTCCAGAGGAAGAAACACACGCCCCCAGCCCCTTCCATCCTTCTCAGAGCTCCTCCCCTTCTTCCTCTTACTCCCAATAACATCCAGTCACCCACTCACCTCTTTTTTTTGGCGCTTGCTCTTAGGGATTTTAGGGTCCCGAGGTTTCTTAGGCTTTTTCTTCTTCTTGAGCTTTGGAGTCTCCGCCTCTGACAAATCTTCTTCTGGGTCCTCTTCGTTTTCTACATTTATTTGGCAAAGGGAGGTAGCCAGGGAAAAGATCAATAGCAAAAGGTTAGAGCCTAATCCAGAAGCTTTAGACGTATTCCCCCACCTCTTGTCCCAGATTCCACTGAAGAGACTGCTATACTCTCCACAGAAGGAAGCTGAGACTCGGGACAAAAACAGACAAAAAGAGAGCTGTATAGACCCAAAATAGGCCTGCCAGGCCAGACTAGGCCCACTGCAGGCAGCTGTCCAGACCCCTGCCTCCTCTCCCTCATCCCTAACAGGAATCTTCTATATGCTCATCTCCAGTGCAGCTAATCAAGCTGCTTGAGTTAACCAAATAATAGAAACAGGTCTAGTCCGCCTATAGCTGGCCACCAAGTAGTCCATCAATCAGGGAATGAGAATGAAAGGTCCTACTCAGATGGTGAAAATCACAGCATATACCTCACCACATTCCCAGAACAATGATCAGTTGAAGGGACCCAGAAACCACACCTTTCACCCACCCCTTTGGGTCATCCCAGCTCAAAACAACCAGAACCTGCAAGCCCCAGGTTCAGCTATCAGCCCAACCTCACGCCCACTCCCAAACACAATTTCTTTTCCCATCTCCAGCTCTACTGCTCCTCTCCAGCTTCTCCTGGGTCAGTAGCCTCTTCTCCCCAGGGGCCCAAATCAGCCCAGCTGTCACCATCTCCTCCACCCCCCCCATCCTCCTCCCATCTGGCTCCACCTCCTCCACTGCCTGGGAGCACACACAAAGCCTGGGGTAATACTGAGAGCTCTTGGGCAGGGATAGGTGGGAAGGGGCACAGAGGGGGAGGAGAAGGCCAGGAGGCAGCTTCCTTTGTAAGAGACATTCACACCAGCACACCAGCTCCCTCCTCCCTCCTCTCTTTCCTTCTTCCCAAGCCACCCCCGCCCAAGGAGGGGGGGAGTAGAGAAGGGAGTGGAGAGAAGGAGGGAGTGTCTCACCCACTGAGGAGAGGGAAAATGGCTCCTGACCGCAGAAGCCAGCCCAGGGCACCCAGCTGCCAACATAGGACAGACAGGAAGTGGCAGGGGAGGGAGGTGAGGCTGAGAGAGGTAGCCGGGGAAAGACTACCCTCAAAGAAGACTTCCCAAATTATTACCTGGCCCCAGGTCCAAATGCCACCTCTCCTAACACCTCCTCTGGGAAGACACAGTTCTCAAGAGGCCACCCTAACATCCAAGGCAAGAAAACCCAAGACAAACATGAAGGTAATACTATGAGAGGGACTAGGTTATTCCCTCAATCGTAATTATTTTTTCAATCATCAGAGCTAAGATTTAACAAAGGCTCAGTGGAGCCGTGGTCAGAGCATACAACCTTCTCCTGAAATTTCTGATACTCAACTGTTTTACCTTGGGAAATGGGAGCCCACAAGAAGTCTCTGAAACTCAGTTTCTTTATCACCCCTACCCAGAGTCCAGGCCACATATCCTAAACCATCTTTTGCCACCTACCTGACATATGGGAGTCATGTCCACACCAAAAAAAAAAGAAATGGTGGAGAACAATATGCTTCCTTGAATCCTACCCATGCTCTTAGATCCTGACCCTCAGAACTAGCTCTAAAATGCCTCTGGCTCCGCCCTTCCTGAGCAAAGCAGATACTAGGGAACATGAGACATTAGGCTAGACAAAGCACCATCGGCCTCCCCCCACTCAGCCCAGGATCAGGCCAGGCACAAGAAAGCCCCTCCCATTCCCTTGGGAATGGAACACCAGCCTGGATCTCACCAGAAAGAATCATTTTCTTTAAGGGCTTCTCCCCAACAATCCCATGTTGCCCCCCTCCGCAGTCAGCTACATCTCTGGGTTCTTCCTCTTCACCACCTCCACAAATGCTGGAAGTGGAGACGAGGACAAACCCCTGTTGGCAGAGGAGACACCCACCCGTCCACTTAAGACCCCCCAAACTTCTCAGGTAAGCGGCAAACTGGCTAAAATAGGATAGAGGATTTGGGAAAGGGATAAGAATGGGGTGTGGCAAGTGGAAAAACTGGGTCATATTACAACTTGGGACAGAGTTCACCTGTGGAACCCACACAGCTCCTAATCCACACAGGGGCAGCCCCAGACCAAGGGGCCAGTGGGAAGCCAAGATGTGCAACCAACATTGGCTGGGTGGCACTACTACTTCTCATGCCCCTCAGAAAGGACAGGATCACCACCACCCCACAACCACCCTGGGCAACATTACACAAACCGGCTACCCTACCCTGAACACTGAGGAAACTCAAGCCTAAGTTTCTTATCCCAACAGCTGAAGACTCAGTAAAAACACTGAACCCTCTCCTAAGTGGCCTCAAGGTTGAAATAAAGACTTCCAACCTAGAAAATGCCAAATGTGGAAACACTTCTCTCCTAGACCCCCTCAACTTGCCACTAGAGCTGAGAGAGAAGGCAGAAGTAAAAGATGTTCCATGGGAAACAAAAACAGGACCAGCAGTCTCCAGAATGAAAAGAAAGATATAAAGTAAAGGGAATAAAAAAATGGCACGTAGACAAAATGAAGCTAGGAAAAAAAGGTCAAGGAAACAAGTAGGTGACTTAGCCGGGGTCTCTGAAGGACAGATAAATGAAAGAGACATCTACTTACAAGCATGACCTCAATTATCATTTGGGGGTAAACAAGGGCTACTCCAATCAGACAGAATGGTTATAACCATACGGGTTTGGCCAGTTCAAGGAGCCACCCCAAAACAGACAGTACAACCCCCAACAACACCTACACAAACACTTTACACCACCAGCCCAAACCCCAGGCTACCTGCACAGCGGAAGAGAAGCCTCTAGGAAAAAAAAGCGAGGATTCTGTCCACTTGCCAAGGGAGGAGGGTGCCCAGGGTGTCACCTCCCTTCTTTTACCCCTCCTAGTATTTCGTTCAGGTTATTACATCCTACTCCTAAGCCCCATCACTTCCCCGCTCAAAACATTGCAGCAACCTGCCTGGCTAAAAGCTCTCTAGATCCCAGCTAAGGAGCGCAATTCAAACTTCACACAGTTGAAACAGCAAAGAAAACCGGTAACTGATCAGAAGCTAAAAATAATCAGATAGAGAGTAACAAGCACTCCCTCTTTCCTTTCCACAGCAGTAACCACAGAATCCTAACTAGCACAGATGCGGAGCTGGTCTCTTTAAAACAGCAATCCTCAACCCCCTACCTTCCACCACCACACAGCCTCCAGGGGTCCCAGCTACCTGCATTCCTCCAAGGACCCACACAAGGTAAGGCCTGCCAGCCCAAAGAGCTCCCTCAACTGGGAACTGCATAGCATTCCTTAAGACAGTGCAGCAAGCTTGCATTTGGGTCCTCGGAGCACAGAAGGCACATGGCTTCCACCCCCCTCCCACAAGAGCTCTGCAGAGGGGAACCACTCCCTTCGGATGCCCTCCACTTCAGACTCTGCAGAGAGAGAGAAACTCAGCCCTGCCTCACTAGAGTCACTCGTGAGGGCCCAAAAGCCTCCTTCCTGCACTGAGCCTTGGGGGAAGATGTTACCTGGGTGGGGTGGGGGCAGGCTGTTGTTCAAAAGTGCATCCATATCCTCCTCCTCGCTGCCAGCCGAGCAGGGGGACGGGGAGCCCAGGCCCGACGCCATCCCCTTCCGCTCCGCTCACGGCCAGGGAATTGGCCCAGCTGCTCCTGCCTGCGGCCTGGGGCCCTCAACACTGGCCCGAGTCACTGTGCGGGGGAGGGGGGGAAGAGAGAACAGTCAGTGACGCGCAGTCCCCCTCCCCCACCCCACCCGCTCTTTCCGCCCACCACCACCACCACCACCACCACCACCGGCCCCCCCACCACAGCCATCCTAGTGGGGCACCCGAACCACTCAGGCTGAACTTAGTTCCACACTCCTCGGGGACAGCCCGGAAGCTGGTTACCCCACTGGAGCCCCCCAGATGAGAGGCAACGACGCCCCCGAGGGCAGGCTGGTGCAGGCGTGGGGAGCGAGGGGGGGGGGAAGCCCAGCTGGACCGAGCGGGGTGTGACTGGGGGGAGGAGGGTCCGAGTGGCCGCAGCGCGGGGGGGGGGCCAGGGGAGGCGGCCGGCGGCGAGGCGCTCGGGGACACAAGGTCACTTGGGGGTGGGGGGGCACCTCCCTGCGCCTGGGGAGGGGCCAGTGCCCAGACAGGGCAGCTCTCCAAACGCTGTCCTCTGGGACAACTCAGGTTCTCCCAAGGAGCCGCAGGGACGAGGGGGCGTGGAGGTTCGGGCGCTCCGGGGGGCTGCAGGCAGGAACTTACGGGCCACAGGGCTCCCACCCGGCAGGGGGTCGGGCCACGTGTCCCGGGGGGCAAGTGAGCAGAGGGTGTGGGGGCGGGCGCCGGGCATTGTGGGAGACCAAGCCCGAGGTGGGAGTCGCGGGGAGCCAGACTCTGGCTGGGTTGGGGTGGGAGGAAGGGGGCTAGACACCCAGCAGGGAAGAGAGAGGAAAGGTCGGCTCCTCCGGGCAGGGGGCGGTCCGCGGGTCGGAGGACGCCTGAGAAAGGGGCGGGTGGAAGCATGACCCTCGGGGCTGGCCGGGCTGAGAGGGGCGTCTCTTTGGGAACCCCGCGTTCTCCTCACCCCGGAGCTGCCGCAGGTCGCGCAGGGTCCGGCCCGGTGTCACTCCCGCTTCGGCTCCTCCTCGTCGCGGCCGAAGGGGGGAAAATGGCTCCGGCTCCGGCGTCGCCTCTTAAAGGGCCCGAAACACCGGCCGGGAAATCCCACCGCACAGGCCCCGCCCCCCACGGACAGCCCATAATAACCTCAACCAACTCCAACCCCCCTCCACTACCGCCACCCTCCTCCCTAGGTCTCCCGGGCAACCCCCGCCCCCTCGTCGCTCTGGCAACCATTGGCCACGCCCCTTCGAGCGCGCGCGCGCGTCACCCGGGCAACCACCCACCTCCTGGCCATCCCATAATACACATGGACACCCCCCCCCAACACACACTCACACTCACACACACACATATATATGCCAGAGCTGTTGACATCTTATAATATTGCAGACCTTCTGCAACTAACCCTTCCCACCCCACATCCCATAATAGCCATCCTTTGCCAACTTCTTCACTCTTGGCCCTAATGCTAACATCCCATAATAATTCGTCACCTCTCCCTCCCCGTGGCCATCCCATAATAAGCACCCCACCCAGCACTTCAGCCTCACATCCCATAATACTCATCCCCATCCCCCACAGACATCCCATAATAACCACTGCATCCACCCCCAGTTTGATATCCCATAATAGTCAGAAACTCACCCCCACCACACACACACACACACACACACACACACACACACACTGCAACAACGGACACTTGGGCCTCCTCCCACACACATCCCGTAATAATCAGTCTCCCACTTTCTATACTGACATCCCATAATAATCAACCCCCTGGAGCTGCCCTCAACCCCTGCAGGCTAGGGTCTAGATCCTCTTACCACCACCCTCAGCCTTTACACACTCATTATAGCTCCACAGCCCATAGTACCGTGTTTCCCCGAAAATAAGACCTAACCAGAAGATAAGCCCTACCATGATTTTTCAGGATGACATCCCCTGAACATAAGCCCTGATACGTCTTTTGGAGCAAAAATTAATATAAGAACCAGTCTTATTTTCAGGGAAACACGGTAAGCACTCCTCTCCATCAAAGAGATATTCCATAATGATCTGCAGTTTTGTCACCCTACAGACATCTAATCTCCTTTCTCTAATACTGGAAAGGTATCCCATAATTTTTACTCCCCACCCATAACCTGACATCCCATAATAACTTCAAGGAGTCCATAGTCAACCAAACATACCATAATATTCCCAGCACAACCCACCACCACATCCCATAATGCTTCATCTCCACTCCACCACCTCTATACCTTTCCAGCCAGGCATCCCATACTATTCATACCTCCCCCATCTCCAGATGCTGTCAATGTATTCTAACACTTAGAGCAGCCAGGGTGAAAACAAGCTCTCTACACTGCCCTGTCCCTGCCTCAACTTGTACACACCTTCATCCCTTTCTGGACCAAAGCAGTATCCTAGCATAAAGCCTCATGATGTCTATGAGAGACCATACCTTTCTAGATACTCAGGAATTGCAAGTCAACCTACGTCCCTACTAAAGTCCACCAAACTTCAGATATCTCCGGACACTTACCTCCAGCTCTTAAGTTTTGAGTAAGACCAACCAAATACCATGCTGGCTGGCTGAGCCATTTACATAGTTTAATTCACCCCAAGCATCCCATAATAATTACAAATTCCCATCTAAAGACTATTTCTCAAAATTCCAGAAGCCCTCTCCCCACCCACCCCATCTCCTGAGTTAGGTGCTGCATTCATCAACACCCCTATTGCACTCCCATGCACGAACATCCCATCGTGATGAGATGAGGACCCTGCTATATACATACCAACAGCCAATAGCTGCTCTCCCTCTGCTCACTGCTACTCACATTCATTCAATAGATGTTGACAGAATACCTAGCAAGGCACAGAGCTGGGCACCATGGGGAATGCAAGGACCATAAGTTCCTCCTTACAAGGAGCATAAATCAAACTATGAGGCCAGATAGAATGTCTGGTGTCAAGTGAGAAGAACTAAGTGCTAGTTCCCAATTTCCTGTTACAGAGAATGAAACAAATCCCAGGAGAGATCGCACTCCAGTAGAGGTTCTTGGTGGTCCTTACAGAGGCTAGAAGGTATTCCAAAACAGATGGATAGTCAAAATAATCTATCTGTTCCCTACATAATAAAGGATTTTGATTGGAAAGCAATGTTCATGCATACAGCATTTCTAATACTGAAATTCTGTATCATCATGTGCTTCTTTCTTGAGAGATGTATCAGCATGCCAGAATTATTATCCTCATTCTTGAACACCAAATTCTGCTTACCCTCAATGTCCCATATGTTTCAGCTAGTTTCTCATTTTGCGTCCTGAAGTCTCATAATACTTTCAACTGCTCCCATCCTCATCTCATTGAGGCCTTATTCCCCACTCCCCTCCAAAAAAACCTTTGTTGTATAATATTTACCATCTTCCCCTCCCCGTGTACAAGTCAACATTCTAGGATGCCTTCATCATTCAATTATGCCACAAGGTAGCCTCCCAACATATCCATTTCCTTCCCTAACTGTGCCTACCCTGCAGCCACACGGGGACTGAGCCTGAGAAAGCCAGAGAATGCAATCTTAAAACTCTTTGGCCCTCAGAGAACCTGAGCCCATAGGCCTATCACTTTTCCCTTTCCCTGAGTGAAAACTAACGTCCCAGCACCATTGCCTTGCTGCCCCCTGGCCCCCAAGCCAGAGGTAATGTCTTCCTCTGCTCTCATGTGCCTTTTTCACACAAGTCCAAGACCTATGGCAGTGGGACAGGTTGAAGAGAAACCGGAACTTCCTCCTAGGAGGGGCCCTTCCTGACCAGAAGTGAGTGGGGCGAACCTCATACCATCTCTGCATTGCCCTTCTGATCTCACTTCTCTAGAGAAAGAGCCTGACCAGATGATTCTCCCCTCCTCTAGGAGCCACAGAACTGGAGAACTGGCAAGGAAGGAGGAGTTCAGGAGAGGCAAAGCTTGCTTCAGGAAATCAGTATCCCTTTGCTTTCAAGCAGATGAGTGATGCTTTTGAGTCTTCCCAACAGCTCCTGCCCAGCTTAACTCCCTGGTCCACGCTTTTGCCACATCCATTGTGGTGTGCAGGCTGTAGCTCCTACTTTGCAAAGCTGCGGTCTTCCTCATTAAATTCTCTTGACTTCAAGATTGGGCCCCATTTATTTATGCAAACCCTCCCCCACGATTTTTCTGCATACCAAGGATGAGCCTTGTGTTCTTCACTGGGAGGAGATGAGGCAGCTCTTTTAAGATACCATAATGTGGGCATACCTCCTTTCAAGAAGTTTCCCCTTTATAGAGCCGTCAGACACCAATTCTGTCCTCCTCCCTCCCCATTTCTCTAGGGGATGTAGCCTGCCTCTGGGCCTCATATTCCCTTCTGTAATATCTCTGTCGGCTCCTTTTCTTCTCATATATATTACCACATTACTACAATGATTCGTAATATAAACCAGGAAGAGTTTTATAACTGGGTAGTCACAGCCTCTTGCCTATAATGGCAAACACTGATACCTGTTGTGCACCACAGCCCTCTGCCTCATCCCTGCAGGTTCTACCCACTTACCCTCTTGCCTCTCTTACTCTTCACCTCTCCCTAATACCACAAGGAGAAGGCTAAAGTCCCTTCCTCTCTTCTTGAGTTCCAGAGAGGGCTAGAACGTGTGTGTTTGTGTGTTGCTTTTGTGGTCTTTATGTATCCATGTCCCCTTTCCCTACCCTGGCCCCATGCTATCCTCCCAGATAAATTATAAATAAACCACTAGCATGATTGGTCCACAGAGACTAAGGGTGGGATAATCTCCTGATTAATGCACCCAGGGGGGCAGCCTCTCTAGCTGGTTACCTTAGAATTCTGTTTCCATCCCATGGTACATAAGAACCTAGAATAACATTCAGAGTGGTTGTCCTTGGAGTTTTCAGCACATGTTCTGTAATTCCTCTCTCTACATCTCTGTTCTGTGTGAGCCCTAGAAACTCTGTAAGAGGTCTAAATGACCAGTGTTATCCTGATCTGTTAGAATAAGGGGTTTGGGGAAGCCAACATAGGAAAGAAAAGCCACAGTGACAGTGCACTCTGATGGCTAGACAGGATGCAGGTAGTGCAGGGCTTGGGGGGTGATGGGCCAGGCGTTTGTCCTTCAGGAGCCAACTTAGTCTCTATTCCGTGGTTGTGAATGCAAGGCCTCAAAGCTCCCCTGGCCCCACCCCCACACCTGATATGGTCCCAAGGGTCAAATCCAGGAAGGTAAAGAGGGAGGGAAGTATTTGGGTACTGTGCTCACCCAGGAGCACTGCTCCCTTTGGTGTGCCACACAGGCGTTCTCACTGCCAGCCCAGCACTGCAAGTCCTGGACTCAGCAAGTCTGCAGCTCACAAGCTACAGTATGAGCTACAAGGACCCAGGTGTCCAGGGTTCAGAGTTGGCTAACTCTAGTCTGCCCCAGGGGCCGCTTCAAACAGCTATCACCGAAGAACCTCTCCAGCCAGTTACTCTTGCCAGGCCTCAGGTCTGGCTCCAGGGCTCACCCACCCTCTCCAGCTCCTTCCCTCCTTCTTCCTTCCTGTCCTTCTCCCCCCTCTCCCTCCCCAGAGCTTCACCTACCCAGGACAGCCCCACCCAGCTGTTCAGGGCACATCCCATAATAATCCTTCTCCTTGCTATCCCCCACCCCCCCAAAAAAAAGAGAGGCGGCCATCCCATAATAGCCACCCACAAGAGACATTCCGCGGTGACCGCCCCCTCCCTGCAGAGCTGCCGGGAGCAGCCATCCCATAATAGCTGGCCGCCTGTTTTACTGGTTATGGCTGTGGAGGGAGCTGGAAAGGAAATAGAGGGGAGGGGGAGGGGAGGAGGACCCAGGACCCCACTTTGGGGAAAGGAGGGAGAAGGGGAAGGAGAGTGGCCCAAGGGAATAGGGAGCCACGGGGACCGTGCGCAGGTGGGAGGTGTGGTCCACCAGCTATCACAACCCTGCTTTGGGTCTTTCTCCCCATCCCTAGGGCCTGCCTTTTCCCTTCAGCGCTCCGGAGGTGGCTGCTAGAGTTAGGGTATATGCCTACGATGGGTTGAGGTGGCCAAAGTGTGTGTGTCGTTGGGGGTGTTGGGCTGGATGTCAGGTGTTCCCCTTGGGCTGTTTGAAGGAGAAGGCAGACCTTAGAGAGGATGGCAAGAGAGTAAGGGATCAGGGGGGTTGGAAAAGAGCTTCCCCAGCCCTCCCCATTCTGCACCACCATCCCATAATAATCCCCCTAGCCCCACTCCCCCTCCCACACACGACATCCCATAATATCTTCTGGAGAAGCAGTCCCTGCAGTAGGTACAAAGAGCTATCCCATAATATGCTCCCCCACCCCCACGCCACCCCCCCAACTTGGCCCCCCCCTCAGTCACATGCAGCCGGTGCCATCCCCCGCTGCTCCCCCCTCTGGCCACCGAAGGCCTTGCCAGCCCATAATACTCTTGCCTCTGGTCGCAGGAGGCCTCCAGCCCATAATATTCCCTTCCACCACCACCCCCCCTTCCCGCCCCGCACCCCTTCCTCCCGCCTCCAGTTGGAGCCGGGCCTCACCAGCCCATAATATTCCCCAGTCTCCTAAGGCTGTTCCAGCCCATAATACTCTCCCTGTCTCCTAAGGCCTCTCCATCCCATAATACTGCCAGACGCCTGACCTGTGGGCCAAACCCCAGCCCGTTCCACACATCAAGGCTGTGTCAGCGCCGCCGGTCTCCCTCCCTGTCCCCTCCCTCCGCCCTCCATGGCGCTCTCCCTCCCAGGCTCTCTCCCGCCCTCCTGCCCTGGGCCCCTCTCCTGGCCCCACCCTGTGCCTGCTTGGGCCCTGACTTCCCCTCCAGCCTCTTCTCTTGCCCTTCTCCTTTGCTTGGTTCTTCATCCCATGGCCCCTCTCCTCTGCCTTTCATGCGCTTTCCACCCACTCCTCTGTTTGTGGGTGGACTTCAGGTCCAGTGGGAAGAGAGTGCCCCCAGAGGGCAACAGGCCAGTCACTGCCCCTGAAAACTGTTGACTTGACCTAGCATTATGGAAACTCACCCAGCCTGCCTTGCTCACCCATCCCGTGGCCCTAGTTCTGATTGCTGGCAGAGCTCTGTCTGGTTGAGGATTCACCTGAGAACTTTGCTATCTTCCAGAAACCCTCCCCTTGGGCATCACAAACAGATTTTACCAATAGCACATCCTCCCCACATTCTTATGGGAAAGAAAGCTCCCTTTAAGGGACGATTCTCAGGTGCCTTTCAAAGGTGAGCTCATTCACCCTCACAACAATCCAATAAATAGGTATTATGATCCCCATTTCACAGAGGAGAAAACAGAGGCTCAGAGAGGTTAACTTTCTAAAGTCACATTTTCAAGTATCAGATGAAATGAGTACCCAGGCTTGTCAGATTCCAAAGTTCAGAGAGCCTTTGGGATACCCCCAAGACCCATGTGAGATACGTCTTAGTACTTTCAGTGCTCCTCTGGAAAGGACCGCACACTAAGAGTTACGCAGCTACCCTTGTCTCCAGGGTCTCCCAAAAGAATGGAGAAAGAAGGCCCAGTGTGAGATTAACCTCTCCTCTTCATTTCTTCCATAGGACCCCACGTAGCAACCTGCGAGGATTTTCCTCAAGATTGTTCAGGGCTAACAGAAAAGCATCTCTGCCCCTTTGGGATTCCTTACCTCTGACCTGGTTCTCCTGAATTTATTTCAAGACCAATGATTGTTACTCTTCCCCCAACTCATCTCACCGTGTGGCGGGACCATCCTACAGAGGAGACAGACTTTGAGGAGAACCCAGGGGAGATCTCCTCTTCAGTTCAGTTGGTGGACAATCAATAGTGCTGCTTGGAGATGTTGGGTATATCCCCGCTGGGGGAGGGGAGTCTTGGCCAACTGCAAAGGCTGAACCATCCTACCTGTGTGTGCCACAGCCACACCGTGTTCTGCACAAGGGCCTGAGGCAAAGTGGAGAGGGAAGGGACAGGTGTGCTATAGAGTTGAGTGGGTTAGAGTACAGAGGAAGAACTGGGAAAAGGGGCAGAGATGGTACAGCAGATCTAAGGTGAGAGGGGCAGTGGAGAGAGCTGACATACATAAGGAGGGAAGGAGTAGAAAAGAAAGCAGGGATGGGGAGGATGGGATGAGAAGTTGGGAAGTACATGGAAGGGGAGATACAGTACGATGTACTGCAAATAGCAGGAGTTTGGAAGCCAAAGAGACACTGTGCTACTTCCTGGTTTTGTGACCTTAAGACCTCAGCTTCTCCAGGGTGTTTCATCTGTAACATGGAGATAATACTCATTGCTAACTCGGAGGGTTATTGTGATAAATAAGATAATGCATTTTAAGCACTAAACTCAGATCCTGGCATACAGTTATTTTAAAGAAATGTTAATGCTCCTCTTTCTCCACCTATGATTTTCTCATTTTCCTCCTTTGGATTTTCCTAAACCTCAACTGGGGTAACTCCAGAGCATGGGTTGGGGAGCTCTGGATTCTCCACATTTTTCATCCATCTTATTACCCACTCAGTAATTGGGGAATCCTGTGAAAATCCCATGCCCCCTCTCCTCTCGCTTTCACGCACTTTCCACCTACTCCTCTGTCTGTGAAAAAAGCAGGGGCTACAGGTTTTCTTAACCTTCCCCAGCCAATTGCTTGTCAGGGTCTGTTCATTCCTCCTTTGCCTGCTATGTCTCCTTAACACGTTGCGTACGGCGGGGTTTAAATCCCTCGTGAAGATTCTCGTGATCCGTACGCAACGTGTTAATCTATTCTTGCCTCTCTATTCTCAAAGTGGAAACCCTTGGGATATACTGAATGTGGGGAAACAGTCCACCAGAGCTTAAATACCAGAGATTTCACACTGGATTCCATCCACCTCCACAGGCGACGGTCACACTTCTCCTGGACTCTTTTAATAGATCCCCGATCAGTACTTTTTTCCCTTTAGACTCTCCCCACCTGATTCGCTGCAGTTTATCCACTGACAGTATGTCAGGATGAGCAAAACCTAACTCAGGAACTTTCAGAGGCCGGCCCAGTGGCTCAGGCATTTGGAGCTCTGTGCTCCTAACGCCGAAGGCTGCTGGTTCGACTCCCGCAAGGGATGGTGGGCTGTGCCCCCTGCAACCTACAACAGTGACTGGACCTGGAGCTGAGCTACTCCCTCCACAACTACGATTGAAAGGACAACAACTTGACTTGGAAAAAATCCTGAAAGTATACACTGTTCCCCAATAAAGTCCTGTTCCCCTTCCCCAATAAAATCTTTTTTAAAAAAAGAACTTTTAGGAGCTTCCCATTGCCCACTCAATTAATTGCCAACACCTTACCCTGCATTCTTGCATCTTGTCTTGAATGGTAGTAATTATTGTTGACTTGTTCTATGGTCCCCACTAGAGAGTAAACTGCTGCACAGCAAGATCCAACTGTTCATCATTCAACAAATATTTATTGAGCACTTCTTTTGTGACAAGTGCCATTCTAGATGCTGTGGATACATCAGAGAGCCAACCAAATGAAAATCCTTGCCCCAGGGAGCTTACATTCTACCTGGGGGCGGGGGAGGGGGGAGACAGACAATAAACTATAAAAATCATAATAAATAAATAAATTATATAGTATGTAGGATATACTTGCTATGTGAGTTTTAATTACTTTGGAATTCATTCACAGGTGTGCAATATAAAAACACTCAAGTAATTTTTAAAAATTGCATTCAGTTCAGTTTGGATAGGGCAAAGTACTGAGACTTTAAACTAGGAGGATGTCTAATGTCCCCAGGGCTGGAAGGGTACGGGTCTTGAACCCTTAGGAAGAAGCAGGATGGAGCAGGTGCTAACCACCAGGCCTCTTCTAGAGCAGCAGGAGGTAAGGGCCTGGCCCAGGGCTCTAACCTCCAGCCAGGTGGTGGAAGGCCAGACTTCAAGGCTATCGCTGAAGAATTTGGGTCAGTTCTCTGGTTTGGCCACCAGGGGTCATTTTACCACTGTAAATCACCATCTGGACCGATCGCAGGAAGGCACACACAAAAGGCTTGCTCCAAACTAAAACTCACACACAGGAAAACTCTCTCTCTCTCTCTCTCTCTCTCTCTCTCTCTCTCTCTCTCTCTCTCTCTCACACACACACACACACACACACACAGAAACATACAGCATTGAGAGACATAGGGACAGAAATACACACAGGATATATGCATGGCAACACCTCCCTCACTAATGTGAGGGTCTCAAGATGTCATAGTGCCAACTCTGCAATCCTTCCCAGCCCCAGATTCCAGTAAAGAGGGAAAGAAACATTAGTGGCCCCTAAACCAGTCTTCCACTTCCCTTGCCTCCAGCTTGACGAGAACAGCCAGCCTATCTATTCTTGTCCTCCCATCACTCTCAAACGTCCCTGTAAACTCTTCTTCCTGGGCTGTGGCACAGTTTAGTTCCTTTTCCCTCCCAGAGAAGCCCCACCCTCGCCTCCTGTGTGTGTGACTAGTTCCACCCCCACCTTAGGGCTGCTGCTCCAGGAAGCCTAAAGCAGTGCTCATTTGGTGTGCAGCTCTTACTGCCTCCCCACCCCCCACCCCACCCCCCAAAAAAAGACTCCAAGCCTTCAAGACTACAATTAGCAATTGATTTCTTGAGCATTGCTCTCTCCCACAGTACTAAAAAACAATGTACATAATGCCCTGGGAAGAAGTTACACACGAATTCTAAAATGGTTCTCAAAGTGTGATCTGGGGACCCACTCTGAGGAGTCCACCAGGTCAAAACAATTTTCATAGTAATACTACTAAGATGTCTTTTGTCCTTTTCCCTCTCATCCTCTCACACATATATGGTGGATTTTTCCAGAGGCGTCATGAAATGTGTTACCATTGCTCTCACAGCTAATAGAATGTGTGCTTATGTATTTCTGTTTTAAAAACTTAGTTTTAATTTCTAATATGGTAAGAACTAAAAGAACAAAGTATAAGCAAAAGCTCTTTGGAATCCTCAGTTTTTAAGAGTGTAAAAGAAGGGTCTGAGACCAAAAAGTTTGAGAACTGCTACTTTAGTACAAAGAATCTTTTCCTTATTGTAGATGAAGGGGGCGTGCGGGGGAGCTAGGATTTAGGACCTGGAATGGAGGAGGTCTTGAAAGGAGTTTGGATGGAAGGAGAAGAAAAGACCTAAAAAGGGGAACAGAGACAAAGATTTTTTTGGGGAAAAAACTAATTCACTGTTTTGCCCAGCCCCCAAACACCCCATGCTGGGTGTCAGGTCTAAATTGTTACAAGTCTCTAATCGAGAAGGAAACCAGTTCTGCTTGTATCCAATAAACTTTTGTATCATGCCTCAATGCTGGGCAGGGGAAGCCCAGGTAGAAATGAAAGCAGGTGACATCTATGGCCTTAAGACTAAATCCAGGACACCCATTTTTCCGCTCCATCTACCAGCTCTCCGCAGTGTTTCAACTCCTCCTGCCCTTGCCGAGAGCATTTCATCCAGTCCTCTGCCTCTACACTGGCAGGCTCACAGCAGCACTTCCTATGGATTAGGGAAGGGGTCATCCCTATGCTTACCATCACTACCAATTTAAAGAAAACATTTCCACCAGCACTCTTCCTTCCCTGTATCCCTTGCTCCCACACTTTGTTCTTTTCTGCATTTATGAGCTGGAGTCGCCACCCAAAAGTCCAAGTGTCCCATCCACCTAATTCATGTGTGCCCCCTGAAAGTCTGCAAGTGAGAAGCGAGGGGACGGGGGTGGGGGTGGGGGGGTGGAGGTGATCCAGCTAGGGCCTTATGTGCCTGCGGTTCAGATGGCAGAGTCCTCGGGGCACTGGGTGAAGGGTGTCCTGGGATCGGAGTGCCTGAGCAGCTCCCGGCTGGCAGCTGCCGTCGTGGTGTTACGGGTGCTCTCAGCTAGCCTTTGGGAGAGGGCCTCCCCATCCCTGTCGGTGGTCAAGGTCCTGGGCCAGAGCGGAGAGCCCAGGCGGCGCAAGGTGTTGCGGAAGCCCTCTGCGCTGAAATAGTACACAAGCGGGTCCAGCACACAGTTGGCGCCTGCCAGGAGCACCATCACCATCAGCACCCCGCGCACCTTATCGCGGGCCTCGTGGCTCGCCACCACCAAGTTGCCCCGCAGCAGCCCGTAGACCGCTAGCGTGGCGTTGTAGGGTACGAAGCACAGCAGGAAGATGACCAGGTTGACCAGCAGGAGCCGCACCGTCTTCCGCCGCCGCTGGCTCTGCGTGGCGTCGGGCCGCGCCAGAGTCCAGAAGACCCTGCCGGACGAGTAGAGCACGGCCACCAGGGGCAGCAGGAAGCCCAGCGCCTCCGCCAGCAGCACCAGCGGCAGCAGCCTGCCTTTCCACAGCTCGTCGCTGAAGCTCTCGAAGCACAGGCGCACCTGGAGGCCGCGGTAACTGCAGGGCGAGGGCCTGTGCACGAGCATGGTGGGCACGGCGAACATCAGGATGAGCGCCCACACGCCCAGGCAGAGCAGTCGTGCCACACGGGGCCGCCGCAGGTGACGCAGCCGCAGCGGGTGCACGACGGCGGCGTAGCGGTCCAAGTTGATGAGGGTGAGGAAGATGCAGCTTCCATACATATTCATCTGGAAGATGGCTCCGGCCGTCTGGCACAGGAGGTCCGGGAAGGGCCAATAGTGCAGCGAGTAGTAGGAGAGGCGCACGGGCAAAGACAGGGTGAAGAGCAGGTCGCTGGCCGCCAGGTTGCACATGTACACGCTGACTACCGAGTGCGCGCGCAGCGCACGCAGGAAGACCCAAAGGGCCAGCCCGTTGAGCGGGAGCCCTGTGGCCAGCACGAGGCTGTAGACCACCATGTGCAGGTGGTGGGTATTCCGGTAGTCGGGGCACGGGAGAGCAGAGCTGTTGGCAGAAGTGTTGACGGAGGAGTTGGCTAACATTGTGCCAAAGTGTGTGGAGTAACTAGGCTGGGGGCATCATGGGGCATACCAGGGTCCTGGCATCGCGTTCATCTCCAGGGCAGGGCCTGGAGGCTGCACCGACAGTCTGAAAGCAAGCAGAGGCAGGGCATGGGATTGTGGGCTATGGCTGCAGGGCAGATGGCTGCCTGGAGTGGATGCTTTTGGTCATAGCTTCATCATCTGGAGACCTGGAATAGAAAGGCAAGCCAAAAGTCAAGATTATGCAAGGACAGGGCTGAAGACACAAATGTTTATCTAGCTAAACTGGCTGCCTTCTTGAATCTTTTCTCAGCTTCAAGTATTTTCCCCACCTTCCGACCCACCAGAATAGCTTTCTGCAGCAGGGCTAGATAGCACAGTGTAAGACTGCCTAGGTTTAAATCCTGGCTTTGCCAAGTTGCCTAGCTTTCATCCTCAGAAGAGTGACTTAATCTCTCTGACCCTCATTTTCCCTTACCTGGGGGAAAAAAAGGAGGGGCGTTTCTTACTTCATGAGTTTGTTAAATGAGATATGTAAAGTGTTTAGGCTGCCATTATTATCTAATAATCTCTCTTCCTTTCTTCTACAAATGCTTACTGAGCCTTTAGAAGGTTCCAGGCATGTTCACAATAGTAAACAAAACAAAGGTCTTGCCCCCACCTACTTTCATTTCATTGGAGGGAGACAGGTAATAAAGTACAAGTAAACAGGTATGTCAGGTGGTGATGCGTGCTATGGAGCACCTCCCGGGAACAGGTGCTCTGCTGGCCCCCCATTATCTAAAGAATAAAGTTCAAGGGCCCAAGTACAGTACAAAATCCCAGCCTCACTCATCACATCCACTGTTGCTTCTGTGTGGGCTGGGTTCCTGCTCAGACCACCCAGGGTTCAACTTGATTGTTTGACCTCTCCAACTCTATTTCTTCATCTGTAAAGTAGGGATAATAATATAATGGGGCTCTTATAGGCTGACTGCATACCACCACAGTCCTGCCTGTGGGTTAAGCTTTTCCAGGTGCTCCCCTGGAGGGTCTGACTAGGGAGCTTCCCAAACGGGGTTCTGGGATAGAAGGGAGATGGTGGTTTGGTAGTGAAGGCTCGAAGGGAACCCTAAGCTCAGGGAGCAGGGTGGTGAGGTGAGGAAGTTCATGGGTGCTGATGAGGCTGCTAGAGAGAGTAGACCACAGCAGCTGCAGTCCTCAGGCAACAACTGGCAGACAAGGATATGGCTAGGAGGTAGAGGAGCCAGAGGATCCCACCTTCCTTAATGCCACAAGGCCACACAAGCTAACCAGATGGCATCTACGAGGTCGGACAATGAAGTTTGTGAACTCATCCTAGAAAAACTGCTACATACCTCATTGCTGAATATCACTACAGTCACCTTTGAAGTACTCCCCTTGGGAAGCTATTCACCAATGCCAGCGCCTAGTCCACCCTTCAAAGCAATTTTGGAACTTTCTCTGGAATGGCCTCAGAGCCATTTTCATATTACCCTTGATGTCCTGAATGTCATCAAAATGTCTTCCTTTCAATATTTCCTTTATCTTTAGGTAAAGAAAGAAGTCATTGGGGGCCAGATCAGGTGAGTAGGGAGGGTGTTCCAATAGTTATTTGTTTACTGGCTAAAAACTCCCTCGCAGAGAGTGCCATGTGAGCTGGTGCACTGTTGTGATGCAAGAGCCATGAATTGTTGGTGAAAAGTTCAGGTCATCTAACTTTTTCACGCAGCCTTTTCAGCACTTCCAAATAGTAAACTTGGTTAACTGTTTGTCCAGTTGGTACAAATTCACAATGAATCATCCCTCTGATATCAAAAAAGGTTAGCACAGCATTGCAACAAGTTCACGAACTTAATTGTCATACCTTGTATTTTGTGTATATGTAGTAAAATATGCATAACTTGATATTTATAATTTTAACCATCTTCAGGTGTACAATTTAGTGGCATTAAATACATTCACAATGTTGTGTAACCATCATCACTATTTCCAGAACTTTGTCAGCATCCTAAACAACTCTATACACATTAAACAACAACTGCCCATCACACCTCCACCACCACTCCTGTCCTCCAGCCACTGGTAACCTCTATTCTACTTTCTGTCTCTGTGAATTTGCCTATTCCAGATACCTCAGATGAGTGGAGTCATATAATATCCGTCCTTTTGTGTCTGGCTTATTTCACTTAGCATAAAGTTTTTAAGGTCCATCTATGTTGTAGCATGAATCAGAACTGCATTCTTTTTTTATGGCTGGATAATATATTCCACTATATATATATATATATATATATCACATTTTTCTTTATACGTTCACCTGTCGATGGCTCCATGGGTTTTTCCACCTTTTGGCTCTGGTGAATAGTGCCGTGAACATGCCATGCACTTGCCGTCATGGGCAGAGAAGTTGTCTGGAGACCCTGAGCAATTATCCTAAGATACTGGAATTGCTCCTTTCAATAGGAACCGCTTAAATTCGTACATGGAACCAAGTTGTAAACCTGACTAAAGAAGTTTTCTTGTGGAGTTTTTGTTTGTTTGTTCTCCCTCCAACCACAACTACCAGCCGTTTAACACTTGGGAGAGATATAGTGGAACAGTTAAAGGGAGTAAAGAAACATTTTCTCAACAACAATACAGAATAGGGCTTAAACATGCTGAAAAGCAAACAAAACCAGGCGTTTTTCCTGACATGTGCTTCACCTCCCATGCTCCTTTGCTCTGGTCACACCAAACTAATACTTTTGCACATACCTTATGTTTTCAGGGCTCTGCCTTTGCACATACTGGTTCAGCAGCTTGGAATGGACTTCCTCCCATTCTCCAACGGGCAAACTCAGTTGTGTCTTAGGACTCTCTGAAGCCTTTCCTGACTGCCTCCCTCCCCACAGAGAGATGTGGTCCCCTCACTTTGTGCACAGGTTTGCCATAGCTGTTCCTCTCTGTACTTAGTCATTAGCTGATCTTGGTTTGCACCTCCCACTAGACTGTGAGCTCCTTGAGGGAGGGGCTGTGGACTGTGAGTTATTCATCTTTGTATCCCCAGCACCAAGGTCAATAAATGTTGAGTGAAATAGCTGTTGTTTACTGATCATTCACCATATCCCAGGATATTTTATATGCACAATCTCTAATTCTCCCAACAGTCTTTTGAGGTTGATGTTTATGCTCATTTTTACAGGAAAGGAAACAGAAGCTCAAAAGCTCAGTCAGTAAGGAGTGAAGTCAGGATTCAAACCCAGGACCACCCAGCTCCAAAGTCCAAGTTGTCTGGCATTGTTTCCCACAGGAATGGATGGTTGGAGACGAGGATGGATGGTGCACAGAGCACCTGGTCTTTTACAGCTGCCCATATGAAATCTGTGCCCATAGGTAAATTGTTTTACCTCCTCGTTTGTCAGATTGCAATATATACTTTTTAATAACCCACTTCTTTCGTTCTCTCACTGCAAACCCTGGTAACACAGGCTCGTCTCTCTTCCCCTCCTTATGCCCCTCCTTATGGTTTCCCCTTACCTACTTCAGCACTTAGCTTGCTGCTCTGAATTCCTCAGTTGTTTCATGCCTATTCCCTTTCCCCAACTAGATGGTAAGGCCCTGGGGTGGGGACCACGTCGTCCACTGCTTTTGTTCCCAAGCTCACTCATACTCCAGTCTCTCTACCTAGCAGGCTTGGTAGGATATCTGCCCCCACCCACCATGTACACCCATCCTGTAATTCTGCTACAACATCTCTTGTATTCATCTAGTCACACTCCTGACTAGCTTGCCCACATCTATAACTCATTTAGTAAAAGACCGTGTCTCTTAAAAGGCCTGTTTGGAAACAGCTTGCATTAAAATTTCAATAACAGTTTACACTCACAGTAACACTTTATCATTCTTAACCATTACTTGGAAAATCAATAGCCCCTTACAACTAGCAATCACGTACTAGACACTGAATAGTGAATGAATAATTATTTTCCAAGAATTCCAAGTCTTTCTGTCAACAAAGTTACAATGTTAAACAGACCAAAATGTATTTGGTGAACTGCTACTTCAAGGTAAAGTTAAGAATCCTTTAGTAAAGCAGATGACAATGCTCTCATTCCAAAAGAAAGAAGTCCTTGGTTTCTCCATAATGGAGCCTATTTGTAATAAATAACTAAGGTAAGTCCCCCCTTTCTGACAGACTCACAGAATGGCCTGGCGTTGAGAGCTGCCAGACCCCTGCGCTTGTCCCCACCCCATCTGCCTGCTTCCCTGGGGTTTCTGTCAGTGGAACTGAATGGGCACAGTGCCAGGCCAGATGGCAAAGATGAGAAAAACTGCCAAAAAGGAGGCAAACAGGAAATGGAAGGAAGGTTTTAGACGTGGGGAAGGGCCAGCCCAGCCCTCTCCTCAATCCTGCCTGGAGGAAGATGTCAGGTCATGTGGGAAATGTAGGAAGTACAGAAACAGCAGCCACCCAGGAAAGGACGGCCATCCACCAGGGAGAAGGTGGGACATAACATGGAGGCCCGCATAGGCTTAGTCACCTCCACACACACAGATGTGGTAATACAAGCATACCACAACACCAGGACACACAGCGGTATACACTAAGAGACGTGCACACAGGATTCCCAGTAACAAAGCGATCAGCACCTCTCCACCCCTGTAACACATAAGGATGTGTACGCACGGAGCTATGGACAAGTGGCCCCAGGAGGAAGCCTCTGCCTTCGGGTCCATGTCCTTACACATACCGACATAGTCTGGCAGCATCAGGAGCACGTACCCATGCAGAGACGTACACAAACAGAGATACCAGCCCCCAGGCGCTGAGGAGCAAAGAAAGCACCAAACACACGAAGGCAGCAGGGACTGCACCAGCGCACATCACCTGCCTGTCACACCACTCACATATCAGAGCACGTGCAGCCATTTTCCTCCTCCCTGCACCTCTGCCCACGTGCACATCAGGTCCAGTTCCTTACGGCCTCAGGGCCTCTCACACCTGTCCCATTGCCCTCTGAGCTGGGCTGGGCACCGCTATTTGCTGAGATAAGCTAGAGGGACAGGGCTATTTTCTGCCACAGGCAGGAAGTAAGAATGAGTGAGTAAAAGTGTGCAGGAAGCTAGATTATGATCATACTTTTTCTCTGCTCCACACAACCTGCCCACAGTATCCACCCTTCTGGCATCTGACCAGCAGGGTAGATGGGAGCTGAAGATAAAGGAATACACGATTTGGGACCGTGTTGGGGGCAGGAGGGGAGACATATACCTCCTCCGTGTCCAGCTTTCCCATCTGCCACCCTCCTCAGGCACATCCTCTCTTTCCCCTTCCACATATTCACCAAATACCTTGCTCTCTCGTCACCTCCTCTTTTTAGTAATTCATATCTTTCAGAAGTTTAAAAAGAAGGAATCTCATATCTCCCCATGCCCCAGAAGATCAGCTCCAGAATAGCCCCAACTTCATTTTATTTTGTTTATATATACATATATGAAGTGGTGAAAGAACAGTTTATTAGAAGCGATAATACACTCCAAAGAAATAGGAGCAGACCCAAGAAGCAGAGAATGGCTCAAGGGCTCATTATTAAAAGACAAAGTATACTCCAAAGGGTTTGGAGTGGTCCCTGAGCAAAAGCAAGGCTCAAAAGGCTCAAAGGGCTTGGACTGGTGAGCACTTGGAGTTTTTATTCTTTTTTTCTCTAGAATGGGCTGTTCCTTTCCGGACATGGGACCACTTGATTGACACCCAACTTCATTTTAGATTCTGGAGTTGCGGCCAATTCCACGTCCCACCGCCCCACTGTGTGCACTCCGTGCCTTCTTTGTTAGCTAAGCCCATTTCCTCTGCTGCTGTGTTCAGGCCACACTGGGACATGTACCCTGTACACACAGATGGGCTTAATTATAAAGACCTCTTGATATCTGTATATTCAGACTCCCAAACAGATCCAAACTGTGCTGAGCCTCCAGTAAAAATTTAACGCAGTTTAAAGATTTGGTGAAAAGCTCTGTCCCAGAGCTGCTTTGGGGACACAGATGAATCCTGCTCATTAGCTTGTCCAGAATCTGAGGGCTCTGTGGTGTGGAGATAGTGCAAGGTCACCAAGGTCAGTGGACGCCTTCCTCCTGCCCCAGGGACCATGTTCTTCCCGAGGAGAGGCACCTGTCTGGTGCAAGCTCCAGGAGGTCGTTGTGTTCTATCTCGTCCTACCTCCTCCCTCCTCCCTGGTCCAGGCCTGCTCTGCTTGCCCCAGGCAAAATTCCTGCTCCAGCCTCTTCTCCTCTCCCCATCTGAGCCTGTTTCCTCCTGCCTTTCCAACATCACCCTTAGTCAGGTCTCCCACCGCGGGTATTCTGATCTCCTCTCTTACATGTTTTTCTGGGTAAAGGCAGAAAGAAAAAGTGGCCTACAGCTCAATAATTAGTTTCCCCAATGTGGGGATGTCACCTCCCTACTTGCACATCTCCCTCCACCCTACTTCAAGAGCTGGAAAAACAGGAAATAAAGTCCCAAATCAGGAGAAGTCATTCAGATGAGATCAGCTGCACCAAGTTGGTTGGCCGGCCGGCATGCATCTTGCCCTGCTTTGGTGCCTGGCTGGGGCCCGCCTCTGAGCCTCCTGCTTTTCACCCCATTGACCTAGCCCTGAAATCTGGCAGCACTGTGTGCGCACCACTGGCTCCTCCTTTCTGACTTTTCCCTCCCCATGGGCCTGGGCACACACGGTTTCTGTGTTGGGATATCCGCTAGGGGCGGCAGGGTGGGGACAGCTGATGGCATCAGAGGCAGACGGACCTGAGCTCTAGAGTCTCTGAGCAGCGAGGAGGTGAGGCTTCAAGGTATACATTTCTATTTTCCCCTCAATTCTTGCCTCCATCTCCCCTCAGGGCCACGATTCCAGCTCACGTTAAAAGGAGCTGGAGATACAATTTAGTGGGAGATCCCTTCTTGTCAGAGAGGCCCCTGTAAACATAGGTAATAGGTAGGCAGCTGCCCTCATTGACATGATACAAAGGTATAAAAAGGCCTTGCCCACCCTCAAATATTTCCCCCACCTGTGCTCAATATCTGAAATTTCACCCACTTCATGTCACTCATGAGCCATATTCTATCAGAGCTATAGAGACATTAAAGACCATCTTGGTCTAATCCTCTTATACAGATGAGTGCACTGGGTTAAGGCAGTGTTTCTCGAAGGTCCTATTAGAATATCCCTTGGTTAGCTGGGAAAGGTAACAATAAAAACACATTTGTGTCAGTGAACCCATTCATTGAATTTAATCAGATAAGTTCATTGTCATCTAGCAGAGGGCCTGGCCCGGGGAGGTGAGCAGGTATGGGGAGTTAAGTCTTAACTGAGAGCGGGAAAAGTTTGGAAATTGTCCCCAGAGGACCCTGCTTGGTGGCCTTAGGAAGCCCAGGGTTCAGTATGACAGTAGGGCCTAAAGCGTGAAGGGGAGAACACAGCCTCCCCAAGAGGTCCAAGTGTGGGCTTTAAGTTTCAGGGGGCACTCCAGGGTGTGTTCTGTCTGACAAGGTCTTTATGCCTTAGGCAGACCCTTTTAGCTTTTTACGTGATTCAGAAAGGTTTCCCAGGGCCCAGGGCCCACACTCACCTCCATCCCACCCAGGTGTTCCAATTACTAAAGGAGGGTGCTGCCCCTTACTCCCCCATGAGGTTCAAACCCACCTGGGACCCCCCTCCCCATACCTGTGTTCCCTGTGGAGCTCTGCCGTTGCCCGAAGCTGACTTCCTCTGCCTGCTCTGGGCTGGGTTGGGTTGGGCTGGAAGGACCTGCTCCTGGGGCTGGTGGGGACACACCCATCTGGGCAGATCTCAGCAGATTCCAGCTTCCTGCACTCACCCAACCCCACACACGCAGGGAGAGAGAGAGAGGAAGCTGTGTTTTCAGCTGTCTTCACAGACTGGCCGGAGAAGCAACTCCAACAGATAATGGTACTTCATTCAGCTCCAACTCTGCCAACTAATGACTCCCCCACCCACCACGCACACCCTCCCCACAGTTTCCGGGAAGCCTAACTGGTACACACACCCACTGATGTGATGACTAACCTACCAGCCTCTCGCCGTTCTCACCAGTTCCCTTGGGTGTTTCTTTCTCTTTTGGATCCCCGCAGGTGGTTTTGCTCTTGCCACTCGTGGCTTATACCTCACCCTGTCCAGGGCTCCTCTGCGTGCCAGCTGCAGCTGCTAGGCCAACTCTCACTGCAGAGCGCACATCGCCCCTCCGTCCCAGCAGTTCCCGGGCTGGGTGGTTCCTCCTTGCTTCTGTCTCTTTCCTAGGCTGTGAGCTGGGGCCAGGGGGCTGGGCAGAACTCAGATGACAGCCCCTCTTCTCTGTACCCTCAGGCCAAGCCCCTTGCTTTCTGTATCAATAGGAGTGAGCAAGTCGTCCCATCTCAATACACAAAAACAACTTCAAGTTTTTGAGTGGTAGGTGAAAAAGGATATTATGGTCAAATGAGTTTGGGAAACACTGGCTTAAACAGGCTTCTCTATTATTAACATGCCATTAAAAGACTGACCACGTGTTGATAATCCAAGCTGGGTGAAGGGTACATGCGGATGTGTTATACTATTCTATTTTTGTGCATTTGAACTTTTCCATCATTTTTTTTACTATTGTTAATCACTGAACCTATAGAAGAGAGGGAGAGACTATACAGTTTCCCAAACATGTGTGTCTTCAGGACACATTCTGGGAGATCCCAAGTAATTAAAGGCCAATGTTGGAATCACATCTCAATGCATGTTGCCAAGACGCAACCACCTCAACATTCAGACCATTTGGCCCATTACTGGATGTCAACTCAACGGTTTCCTGAGCTCCAGGCCCCAGCTGTTTCCACCCTTCTGATAAAATCCAAGTCCTGCCCTCCTTCCCTGGAGGGGGGTCCCTACCCCTCCCCTACATGATCTCGGTCAGGCTCTGGCCTTCGTCCTCCAAAGGGACAATTCTACACTCACATCTGAGCTCCTGAGGCCCAGTGCTTTTCAGGTGAGGACACACACACCCTCATGGCCCACAGGACCCCTTAGCCCCCGCTGTGGCCTTCTGCAATCCAACTTCTCGATTTTTTAGAGCTTCTTCTCCTGGCAGGTGGCTGCTTCCCTGAGCACAATTACCAGCAGATGGATCCACAAGCCTCGAGGGGTGGAGGGTTATTCCCACGGGGCACTGTGCTGAGGATGGCATCATAACCAAAATAGGCCACACAGGTTGAAAATAAACACTTTATGCAAAAACGTCCTTTAAGTTCCCATCATGGACCTCTCTGGGACTGCTGCCCCAACCCACGGACAACGTAAGTAGGGGCCAGGTTGAAAAACCCAAAAGGGGCAGCCTGGAAGCAAATTGACAAATGGAGTCTGAAAACAATGGAGAATGTGGAAAGGTCAGGCTGGGGTGGGGACAGGACGAACCCCAGCTCATCCAGCTTGGCTCAGAGTCGACGTGCTAAACTCCTGGCTCCATCGAAGCACAAGTTCCTCGCTTTTGGCTGGGGACAAGATACTGTAAGTCTCGTTCTGCAGACATCTCATACGGGACACCTACATGGGGATTGGGTACACACAGTCTGGGTCACAGAGCTAGGAGCCAGAGGTATAGAGGTGGGGAGGTGTCAGGAGTCCCCAAAGAACCAGAGGCAGGTGAGCATGGGCACAGGGCAGTAGAGAGAAGGAGAAAACTCAGATGTGGATTTTTCAAGCTGCCAGAGACACCAAGAGGCCCAGTCCCGTTTTTAGAAATGAGGCTGAGGCTGGGGGAAGAAGTGACTTACCCCAGACTACTTGCTGAGTAAGAGCAGGAGTTGAGGGTGACACCTCAACAATAATTCTCAACCCAGCTGGGGATCTTCCTGTGCTGCCTTCAGAACCCTCATCTCTCATAGGCAGCCTCCCTCCCAGACCCTTCCAGCCTAGGGGGACCTTGCTTACACCAAGGCTAGAAGAGTGGAGGAGAGGAAGCATTTTGATGGAGGCCTCTGCCCTGAGAGGCAAGGAAGGGAACTGCTTTCCACATCCCTGCGGCTGGGAGCTGGGGGGTGGAGTGGGGGGTGAGGGGATGGGGGTTGGCTCAGAACAGACCCAACCAAGGTGACCGATTGAGGGGCTGATGGGAGAAGGAGGGGGCAGGGTGAGGGGCTCACCTTCCTATCCCGGTTTCTCATCAGACACTGTTGGCTTTTGAAGGAACAGTAGTTCGGGTACTGCACATAGTCTGTGTCACAAATCTAAGCCAAGAGCCAGAGAAGGGGCAGTGGGGACATATCAGAAGCCTTACAAAACCCCAGCTCTCTAGAGTGTTCACAGTACCAGCACTAGGGTCAGGAATGTGGCCCTTCAGAACCAGACCTTCTATACTTAGGGTGCCCTCTCTCTGAGGAATAGGCCTTTGTCCCCTCTGCCTTTCCCGTCCCACTCTCAGTCATAGTTCAGTTAGTGGGAAGAAGCCAGGAGCCAGAGAGTGGCAAGTGGCTGTTCTGCCAGTCAGCTTGCTGAGAAAATGGTTGAGGAAGGGGGAACTGAGAAGGGGGGCACCAAGGGTGCAGAACATGGGAAGGGGGCCCAATTGGTGGTCCAATCTCAGGGAGCCTTCTAATGATGGGTAAATGAGGGAGAGGGTAGAACAATCTCTAATGTGTGGCCTTGGGTGAATCACTTCCCTCTGTGGACCTCACCTTCCCACCTATAAATCCAGGGGAGCAGCAGAGATGATCTCTGAGATCCCTTCCAGATAGGGTCCCAGGGATTGGATCTGGGCAGGCGTCCCTCTGCTAAACCACAGAAGGGAGTGGCCTGGTCTCAGGCACAACAGATAGTTCCAAACGGGAGGTAGCTTTGGGGAAGTAAACAGCAAAGTTGATGCAATAAGGAAAGCACAGGAAGAGTCCAAGAAAGAAACTGTCAAACTGAGACAGTGAAATACTGGGTCACGGTATTTGGTGGCCCCTCAGGCATCACCTAGTCATTTGTTACAGGGATGAATATAACTTTGGCCTAGAGGGGGAAGTGACTCTACCAAAGCCCCTCAGCAGGTAACTGGCAGAACTGGGACCAGAACCTCTGTCTCCTGCCTCCCAGTCCCCCGCGCCACCACCCCTCCTAATTCCTACTCCTTTGTCAAATGCACTCCTGCTCTACTGTGTGTGTAGGGTCTATTGAAGAGAGGCAGGAGGCTCAGTGAGGACTGGTTCTCAGAAGCCAGGGGCCCAAGCCCCAGAATGGGCTGCCTAGAGCAAGTAGCCAGAAAGAACTGGGGTGAGTGGGGTTGGGCTGAACTTTGGGAAAAGGTGCTGACCTTGGTAGGAAAATCCCCATCCTGGAAGCTAAGGAACTCAGTCTGGAGCCAGCTGGCAACTCGATTATCTTCACAGCCCTTTGTGGCTAGCCGGGTACACCAAAAGTCCATGCGGAGACCGCCGTAAAAATCCATCCCATAAAAGCGGCCCGATTGTACAGTCCCTATCTGTGGCACATGGGACAGGGACAGGGGAGGCATGCACGTTCCTGGCCCCTGCAGGCCTCCCTTCCCACTGCCCAGATCTGCCTGGAGACTGAGCACCCCGCTGCCACCCCCCGCCACTGCAGGCTGCCCAGCTAGTTACGTACCTGAATACCAACGGACAAGCTCTGAGATGTAAGCAAGGGGCTCAGGAAGGACGTTTTGTGGGAGTTGTCACACTGCTGCCGCTGTAGGTTGGCCTCTGAGTGGCACTGCTCCAGCTTCAGGGAGCAGAAGTCACAGAGGGGACAGGTAGCTATATGCTGCCGTCCAAGGCTGTCACAGACCTGGGGCAAGAGTGTGGCTAAGAGGCTGAGGCTGAGACTTTCCAGTCCTCAGCCCTCCAGAGCCATCCCCACAAAGTCTTTGCATTTAGGTTCTTCAGAAAGCTTCTCTGGCTTTTCTGCCTCCCCCACCCTCCCCAAGGGTTCCTCAAGGACCTCGCCTCCGCTCTCTATTTGTTCACCCTCCTCCTGGATGATTTATCTACTCCCAGGTAATCGTCATCTCTCTGCAAGTGACACCCAGATCTTTAGCATCAGCTCTGATCTCTTTCCCAAACTCCAAATCCTCAATTGCCAAGTGCCTGACAAATGTCTACCATCGTGTGACCTACACTCACACCTAACTTATCTGAATAGGACTCCTAACCATCTCTCTCTCCTTCTCTGCCCCCTCCCCAATGATAATGCTATTTACAAAGAGTTGACACAGGGCTAGGCACCATGGCTCTAAACCCTATCATCTCATTAGCCCTCACAGGAACGCTACACTAGCACAGGTACTAATAATGTCTCCATTGTCATGAGGAAACAGGCTCAGTGAGGCTAACTTGCTCAAAACCACACGTCTCAGAAAGGGTGGAAATGGGACAAAGATTCACAGCCTTTCTAACTTCAAGACCTATACTCTAAGCACCTAGGTTCAAAACCTCCAAGTTCTTGGAAGACATTCTTCAGAGGGGAGCTACTCACCTCCTAGCTGGACTCTCCACCCTGAGCCCCTCCGAATTCCCAGGAGGATCTCCAGTCAATGCGTCCTCCTCCTCCTGCACCCATGGGTACCGCACGCCACAGTGACAAAATCTCCCACATCACCTTGTTTACTCTGCACAACAGCTCATAGGGAGGCATGGTCATGTCCCTGACCAAAAATGCTTACTAAATTCCTCTTTCCTACCAAATTAAAAACAAATGCTTCAGACTACCATTCGAGGTTTTCCACATTGTAACCCTTACTATTATCTCTGACTCCTACTGCTTTGCTCCCGGCAAAATGGGCTCCTTACTGTTCCCTTAACCAAAACCCTGAAATCCAGTGGGCTCTCCATGACTCCTGAACTTGCCACACTTAAAACACTCTCTCAACACCTACCACACCCTTTCGTAATGCTGCTGAATCTCTCCTGGGCTCTAGGCCCTTTAAGGGCAGGAGCAATATGCTCATTCTTAGTTCCTCATGAAATCTCTTCTCTTTCTTGCACATAAGTACTATTCCCTCTAGCAGGAACCTTCTACTGAGCTCCTTCTTTTGCCTGGTTAACGTCTTTCCTCCTCAGGTTTCAGTTTAAACATTAGTTCCTCTAAGACGCATTCTCCGATCCTCCCGCAGACAGTCGTGCTCCCCTTCCGCTCTCTCTGCACTTTGTACTTATCTATCACAGCGTTTATCCCAGCACGCTGTTCTGCCTGTTTCCTTGTCTGTCTCTCCCACTAGACTCCAGAGCTCCAAGACGGTTGGATCTACTGTATTCATTGCCAACATCTCAAATACCTAGCACAGAGTTGGAGCCCAATCAATAGTTGTTGCACAAATGGATGAATGGATGGCATACCAGCTCTCAACAAATGTTTGCTAACTTGTATTATTTGAAAACCTAAAGGATATTTTTCTGGGAGTAGGACTGGCTGGGTGCTGAGGACACATTGACACTGAAATCTCTCTACAGATCCTTGGAATGGGTTCTATGACCCCTGTGGAAAGGAGAGCTGCACCTGAGGCAAAGCCAAGTATTGAAGATGGTGAACTGGATCAGGAGATGACTCAAACCTAACAACTCAGAGAGCTGAAGAATGAATTTTGGATTGGAATAGATTCCAGACTAGGTCTTGAGCCTTCCTCCTTTAAGCTGAGCTGGAGATGTCCTTGCAGAGAAGGATTCCCACTTGAAGAGAACCTCTCCAGTGATGCCTCATGTTTGCTGTTTCCCTGCTCATCCCACCATTCCCATGGCCTAGTCCACTGCCAGGCCCAGAGGATGCCCAGTGAGCATGTATCCATTAAACAGCATGGTGGGCATACCGTCTTCCCGAAACCAAGGATCTCATCCTCCAAGTGCCGCCAGGCCCTGGCTGTAGGGGTCATGGTGCAACTGTTCTCCATAATGGAATAGCACATCACCAGCAAGGCCTCCACGTGGGGCAGCTGCAGGAGGCTGCAAGGAGACAGCACTGACTGGTGGGGGTGGGCCAGAGGGCTGGGGCAGAAAGCCACATCCACTCTCTTCCCCTCCCCTCAGCCTCTGTTCTTGGGTCACACACATTCAGTGAGCTCGATGGAGCCTCAGAGGCATCTGGACCAACTACCTCCTTTTAAAAATGAGGAACTGAGGTCCAGAAAGGGGAAGGAGCTTTCTCAAAGTTGCGATGTTAATTAAGACCACAGACAAGACCGGAACTCAAGTCTAGTAGCTCCAGGTACAGGGCTCATTCCATTACACCGTATAGAAAACAGGCACTCGAGGGCGGTGCTTAAACCAATGATGGCCAAGAACAGGTGAGGTAGGTAATTGCTACGTGCGCCTGAAGCCCAACCAAGTCTGAGTGGGTCTGGAAGTTGAAGCTGGGAAAGTCGGCTTCTCATGGCCAAAGAAGGCAGCAGGAAGGGTAGGGCTGGTGGGGGAGTCAGAATTTCCTATACCTGCCAGAGTTTTGGCTTTTCCACGTGGAGTCCTCATCATATACATCATTTCTTTCATCCATTTCCTGGGCAGATCGAATGAGCTCCTGAATATTCTCCATCATCATAGGTGTAGTGTCCACTTCCCGCACCCGGGGAGTGAAGGAGAAAGGGTTGGGAGATAAAACTTCAGCCTGGAACTTGGGCTGTGGGTCTGTCTGCAGCCCAGATATGGCCTCCAGTCCCTCCTCTGTCCCCTCTCCTTCCTCCTGCTTCCCCTCCTCCTCCTGCTCCTCCTCCTCCTGCTCGTCTTGCTCCTGCCCTTCCTCCTGCTCGTGTTCCTGCCCTGGATTTTGCTTGTGATCTGGCCCTGGCTCCTGGCCTCCCAGGGACAGGGAGGACTGCAGCAGCTCTTCGACATTGCTCTTGAGCCGCTCGGGCCAGGCCTGCTGCTCTGTGGCTGCAGCTGGGTTTGGGAGGGACCAAGAAAGAGAAGGAAGGGAATGGTTAGCTTTCTGGACGCCCGAGTGCCTTTGTTCACAAAGAGACACACACATAAACACCAAGACAGAAGAAAGCAGCCTAAATCATACTTATTCACACAGCCAAGTATAAAAGACACAGAAAGAGTATGAATATCAAAACAGATTACCGTGGTGATTGTGGTGTTGGTTGTTATGTCACCTTTCTGCCTCTCTCACAAGTGCTTCTCTTCCTTAACTCCCACCTCAAATACCACCTGTTGTCATTTTCACTTAGGAAACACCAATACTCTGAATAGCTAATCCTTTCCAGACTGAAGATGTTAGCTTATAAAAGTCCCAGAGGACATCCAAACACGGGAATGTTTTTGAGCATTAGGAAAAATGGATTCAGGGCAGACTTGTGGTAAGTAATGTCAGAAGATATTCTGGAATAGGAAAGCTCTAACTTGTATTCATAAAAAGCAGGCTCTCCCATATGTAAAGAGAGGCCTTTCCCCATCTCCCACCCTCGCTCAGCTTTCTTCCCATTTCCCTACCACTGATGCCTTAAATCCTGGGCTCTGGGATTTGTGGAAGGAGTTGCTGGTAGTCTTCCAGGTGCTGGGAGGGTCTCACCTGTGAAGTGTGATGACATGGGGGAGGTCATGGTGGTGGGTGGGATTTCAGCAGAAGAGTCTATCCTCTTGGGAGTGTTAGGTGAGAGAACTGAGACTGGCTGGGAGCATCGGACTCTCTGCAAGAAGAGAAGGAATGTGGGAATGCCTTTCCCAAAGGGTGGACTTCTACTCCAGCTTACTCTTCAGTCCCTTTTCTAGCATGCCTTCTGTCTCACAGTTCCTGGGTAGGGATGAAGGGACATGGTCCCTGGTAGAACCCTCCAGACCGGAGAAAGGGTTCCCCTGCAAGGTAAAAGCCCATGTCTAGGCCACACCCCTGCCTTCAGTCTCTTGTGTTTGACTTGAATGAAATCACTGCCTATTAGAAGAAATGGAAGGGCTTATCTCTTTGCCTCTTCCCATCCCTCTCTCCTCCTTTTCTTGCAGTAACAGGAGTGACAGTCTGAACGCCCAATGTGAGGCTGTATTCGTACACAATCTGGGTGAATAATAGGCAAAGTAGCATGAGGGAGAATCTAAGGATGGCCCTGCTAGAGCCCTCCCTCAGCTCCTTACTGCCATTGCCTCTCCCTCAGTCCTGCAACACCAGATTTACCTTTGTCCCAGGCCTCACCTTGGCATAGAAGACGTGGTTGGAGCAACGGTACTGAGTAAACTGGCAGAAGGACTCAAACCAGGAGGCATAAGGGAGGTCGGAGCAAACAGCGCCTGAGAAGGGGCAGGGATGGAGAAAGTGAACGCACCAGGGGGAGCTCCCTCCTGGATGGGGCAGTGGGCATGTTGGGCCTGGAGAGTGGAGAATATGGGCATAGGGTCAGAGGCCAGCCATACCACTTCCTCTGTCTCGTGAGCACAGGGCTGCCCCACTAGTTGGGCCCTCACCATCAGGCACCAAGCCATGATTCTCATATTGGTCCAACTGGACGAGGGTGGGATTCCGGCAGCCGTGGGTTGCACGGAGACGGCAGGTAGTCTCTGCTTTCCAGGTAGGGGTCAGCAGTGCGAAGAAGCGTTCATATTCGGTGGGAGAGAGAGGGCTGCCTGGAGTGGAGGCTGAATTTGAATCCTGGGCTGGGGTAGTTGATGGAGGCAGGAGCACCACTGCGAGGCGGGAACAGACTGATGGCTGGATGGAACTCCAAAACCCCCTCCAGGCCTGGGACAGACCCAGCCTGGCCAGCGGGGCCCCGTGCAAATTAGGAACCGGGGATGTCTGCCGGGTAGTGATGCCAGGGGCAGAGACAAAGGAGAGCCCGGGGGGGGGGGGGGGGGGGGGTAGATCGAGGAGGACATTCAAGCAACCTCCCTGAGAGAGGTGTCAGAAACAGTAAAGGAAGGGCTCTCCGGAGGGAGAAGACCGAGCCCGGGGAGGAAGAGACCAAGTAGATGGGAATTCTCACCCTTCAGGAGTGAGAGAAGGAAGCCAGCAGCGAGCTTCCTCATGGCCCCAGACAATCCCCACGCGTTTCCCAGACGGAAGCGGGCCTCTAACCCGCCAAGCCAGAGCCGGCAGGAGCGGGCTTTCGGACGTCACAAAGGGCCGGGGGCGGGGCCTCAGAAACTGACGGGTGTTGGGGGTATGGGTCCTCCCGTGTCATATATTCCAGCTGGATAGGATGACGGCGCAGTTATCATTGACGCAGTACCTTTGATGGAGTAAGTTCTGTGTTGTTCTTTATGTGCCTCACCTTCTTCCATTAACAAGGTAATACATTAGGGTGGATACTTTCATCCCTATTTTACAGATGATGAAACCAGGACTTGAAGAAACAGTTTGCCCAGTAGCCAGTGAGGCTTCCTGTGAGTACAGTACAGACAGGGTTCTGGGGCGGCACAACAGAATGTACAAAACAAAGTCAGGGCCTACCTGGGTAGGTACCAGAGAGGAAGCCTCCAGGTAGGAAATGGGGAACAAGCCAAAAGGGGAAACAAGCAGGGTTCAGGTGAGGGGGAGCTCAGGTGTAAGAATGGCTCAGCCTACAGAAGTGTTTTCCCAGTGGGAGGTGAGCAAGACAATTGGAAGGGGAGAAAACATTTTTGTTTTGTGTTTAAAGTAAGAAATTAAGCTAATATTTCATATAATAGTATATGTATAAAACGCAAATACACATTTATTGGAAATTAAGTGAAAGAGATGTTTTATGGAAGTTTTGGAAACCCTGGGTGTGAGGCACCCCCCGGCCAGCTTTGTCCTTCCCCAGGTGAGAACTTGTGCATTCTGGGGTACTTCTGGTTCCATGTCCTGTCCTACTTCTGGCATGTCATCGCCCTGCCTCTTAGCAAACCCAGAGAATGCAGAACACACACAAAAAATGCTTAGCACATGTACTAAAATGTCTCTACAAAAAACACAGCAGGCCAACAGGTACAGCTTTTATTCCCCTACCAAATTCCTTCACATGTGTCTTATCTGCATTCCACCTTGTCCCCTCTCCCATTCACAGGGCCAGGGTGACTCCTCTTGGCACAGAGGAAGGGGTGCCCCTTTAACTAGGGCCACAGCCCAGATAAACTGGGGGACCCCCCCACCATGGAAAAAGCAGGAAGAGAATGATGGAAGTTTATTATACCATGGCTCCCCCCCCCACGGGGGGTAGGGAATTAGGAGGGCTGGGGGAGTGCCCCCATGCTACTGCCCAAGTCCTTAAATACAAAGCACGGGGAGTAAAGAGGACCATCCCTCAGAAATACAGCACCAACCTCAGCATGGAGGCAAAAGGAGAGTGGGCAAGACCACTTCCCTCTGAAGGGGTGGGCTGAATGAGAGCACACATCCTCAGTGGCTATGGCACCCCTCCCTACCAGGATTTGGATGCAGCCTCAGCACCAGGAGTAGGGAGAGGGGAGGAGAAGGGATGCTAACACTGCACCATCCTCTTCTCCCTGAAGGCCCTGGCCCCAGCACAGGCATTCCTCTCCCCACTAGCCTGGGTCCGGGGATGTGGAAGAGACTCTGTTGGAATCCAAGGCCCTTATCTATTTCTTCTTCCGTTCTTGGGAGCAGCGTGGGCAAAACCTAAAAAGGAATGAACGGAAAGATAGAGAAGGGGAGGTAGAAAGTGAGTGAGGGAGAATGCCCTCTGTTACACCGTTTAGGAGCAGCTCAGCTCTTGCTGTAACTCTCACTCACCATTTCCCCCGAGGCTTCGTTGTCAGCCCCACACAGGCAAAGTGGAACCACTCTATGGAACACTAGAAAAGGAACAGGATGGAAGAAGCAAAAGTCGGACCAGGGTGGGGCAGAGGAAAGCAAAGAAGTCCCCACCCCTAGATTCATTCCTTAGTATTCCCCTATCCCATCCCTTTGGAGAATTCTTAGAGGTCCCAAGGCCAAACAACTCCAACCGCCTTCTTCCTATTCTGAAGTCCCACTATTCAACTATTTTCCCTCCTCTAGTGCCCACTCTCTTTATGTCCCCAAGGATCCCCCATTCTGAGGCAAAACGGTTCTCACATCAGGGTTGTCACAGCCAATCATCTCTCCATAGGAGACCTGGTGACAAAGGCAATAGGTGGGTTCGTTGGGATCCACAGGCATATCCAACACATCAGAGGGATGGACACTGCCAAAGGTCACTGAGGGCATCCCATACTCAGGACTTCTGCATGCCAAGAGGAAGAGAAAGTGTCATCTGTATGCCAAAGGTAACTACAACTTGAGACCTTGGTGGGGCAAGTGATTTGGGGCTTCTCTGTCCAGCAAACAGCAAAATGATAAGGAGAGGAGATACTGGCACAGAAGATAGAGAAAGTGGCAAGGGGCAGGGTGGGGTGGGAGTGGGGGGTGGGAGAGAAGAGCATGTCATCTGACAAAGTGCTCCCTGATACACTCACGTGCGCACAAGTTTTAACTTTTTCTGGGCAGCCTTGGGGGCTTCTTCATCTGAGTTTTTCCCTTTGGAACGAGCACGGGCAGCTTTCTTCTCCTTTTGAGTCCGGCCTTCTAGGAAAGAGGGGGAAAGCCAGAAGGCAGGGAGACAGAAAGATGGGTTAAGCCCTCTTTCTTCTCCTTCTTTCCAACCTGATGCCCCTCCCTCATAGCTGGAGAGCTGGCTTCTTCTCCCTCTGCATCCTCACCCCGCCGCTCACAGCCCACCCCCCTCCTCACTCTTTTTGCCTTTGCTGGAAGAGCTGTCATAGTCACTTGACTCAATCTGTTTCTCCTTCAAGTCAGCCTCAAAACGAGCCAGGTCTGTGTCCAGTCGCCGAATGTGTTTGTCCACCTGGATGGGAAGGGAGAAGAAGGAGGTACAAGTCTGGTTCCAGTAAAAGAAAACAGGCTAAGACAGATTCTATGGATCTCTCAGACCCAAAACGGATCCCGACATAGCTGAAGGAGGGGTCTAGGACCCCAAGGAATAGATAGGAGGTAGGTGGGGAGCCATGAACAGGGCCATACCATCTCATAGGTCTGCATGGCAAGCTGCACCTTGTCGTCACCAAATTCCTTGCATTTGCCATAGGCTTCCTGGATCTGTTTGAGAAGAGCCAGTTTTTCCTCGGAGCTCAGGTTGCGGGCGCTACTCATATACTCAGTGGCCAACTTGTCAATCTCAGCCTTCAGGTCTACAATAGAGAGAGGCCTGGTCACAATGGCCCGAGCGGCTAGGTGAAGCACACTTCTTTCTCTTGTTCCTTGGACCTTTGCCATTGACCATGATAACCTTCGAGCTAAAATGCACTGCAAGTTCACAGGTACTGTGCCATGTACTCAAGTAATACAACATACTGACAATATTTGTTTAAGGGTGACTTCAGGTGCTGAAAACATTGCTATCAGTAGAAACAAATTATTGAAACATAATGATGGATCCTTTGCACATTGCACTAATATGAAGTATATTTTTGTTGAGGTCTGAAGATGCTTCTTTGCAGGGCTTCTGCTGCTTCTTGAACCGTGAATTCTGTCTCAAAAACCACCTGGCTTCTTGTCTCAAAAATATCCCACAACAGTTCTGAGTACTGTAAGCCAGGCTGGGTCATCCACTGCTCCTGGCTTCTAGTCTGTGCATCCATTTAAAATGAAGCCCTAGTTCATTAATGTAACAGTTCTTCTACTTACTGCCACCTTATTTCGCTCATCATTTGCAACTTGTTAATATTTCCCCTCACTTCTTTTCTGTTTGCTATCTTCAATATTGCTCCAAACATTTTAATATTGGAAGGCAGGTGATGTCCCGAGACATGGAGACTGTAGAGTCTACTACCTAACATTTGGTAGGACTCATAAATAATGTCAATGAAGAGACAGAAGCATGACTGTAACAGTATGCAGCAACAGACAACGGGAAGTGTGCAGTCTATACTTATGCCCCATTTGTTTGAGGTCTTTGGAGGAAGCTGAAAAAGAAAGTAGTTCAATTATCTCCAACCGGTCTTTCTGTGCATCAACTCAAGAGTTGGAACTGTACTACGAAGCAAGCAAGCAAGCTGGTTCTCAGAATTCGGCAGGCAGTTCTCAGGGGCCTACATCCAGGATTTTAGATGCTGTTCACCTTTTCATGAGTAAAGTTACCCAGAGTAACTTAAATCACAGTTTTAGGTATTCTAACACCAGCTTGTTACATCCTTGAGCATGGCTACATAAGGATGGAAGATAAGACCTATATATCCTTCAGCACGTATGGGGGATAGCTCCAACAAACATCTTTGACCTTGAAAAGACCAACCTGACCATTCCAAGTATTCACTTGAGGCATTCACACTTCAAATGGATGCCTTAATGCAGCCAAACTTGCTCAACGTCCAAGGCCACAGGTGGTATCTAGTGCTTCTGTAAGGTTGAATACACAGTAGAGATCCTGATGTTAATTGCTGTTTTTCCTCTTGAAGAACTTCTCATACAGCAAAGCTCCTGTCTACATGAGTTGCAGTCCAAAGCCACACTGAATTTTGTGACAGTAAAATTAACAATCCAGTAGAGCAGAAAGAGTCTAGCCTTCCTATAAATATATTGAACATGGTGAACAGAAATGATTCTAGAGTTGACTGTGGTTTGTTGAATTCTTCTTGAGGAAGCTATGAAGAACGTAGCATCTCTGAATTCTTCAGGCATTGTCCCAATATTCCATTTGCTATGGAAAAGCTGATACACATGTGCAGATCATCACTCTCCTTTTAAGAAATGCAAGAGTGAGAAAGAGAGAAACCACAGTCCTCCAGATCAGACCAAACGATATGGTACCACCGAACAGAAAAAGAAAGGATCACACACACTCAGTATACACATGGACTCCTTACTCTCTACGTACCCTCTGTTCTTTGGTCCAGGTCCCTCATGAGCTGAAAATTTCTCTGTAGTTCAAAGGGGAGGTTTTCAATACCTAGGGTGAAGAGGAGAAACAGAATCACTGGACTTCACAGTCCTTATAGCTGCTTTTAAAGTACAGGTCTAAAACAGGACTCAGTTTTCCCTCCTTTGAACCCTTGGATGTATCTGTGATGGCATTCATCATTCCTTTCTCAGAAGAGGCGGTGTCTGCCTCTGCACAACTAACCTCTCCATCTCTGCACAGCTTTCCCACACTTTCTCTCTTCAGTGACCTTACTCTACAAATGAGCCCTTGCTCCTCATTTTCAGTCTCTGACTCCAAACTTCTTGCCCTCAACTCACAAATACTCTCATGGTATCCTCCACCACTCATCACATACACACAACCTGCTCTCTATATAGTAGCCAGAATATTCTTTGAAAAAATGAAAATCTGATCAAGCCACTCTACGGCTTATAAGCCTCCAGTAACTTGCTATAGTACTATTCCTTGTCCTATTCTGCACTTTCTGGCCCTGGCTTACCTCACACCAGCCTGCACTCCTGTCAGTCTCCCTTTGTGCTCTCTCTGCTCAGATCATACTGGCCTCCTCTGAGTATCTGGAACTTACGAGCATTCTTCCTGCCACTTGGCTTTCCACATGCTGCCCTCTCTGCCTGGAATGCACCGCCCGGTCCTCCTGATCCCACTTCCACCATACCTCTTGGCCTACTAAATTCTGTTCAGGCTTCAAGCTCCGCTCAACCTTGACTTCCCTCGACTCCAACAAGTGTCTTGGATTACACTGTCAAGTTTTTCTATCTTTACCTTGCTTGGCACATATCCAACTATAATTAAGTAATTAATTGTGTAATTTCCTAGGCTTTTTTTGTTTTGGGGTATCTGTGTCCCTAACTTTCTAGAACGGCTGGGCATGCCTGTCTTGTGTTCCCCTAGAAACAGAACTGTGTTAGAACATATAGAACTATGACTTGCATACAGAGGGACCTCAATAAATACTTGAATAAATGCATGAATATTTATGTCTCTCCCACAAAAGATCTCTTTGCATCATTCCACTTCAAACTTTTAAAATGCCTCCACTGCTTTAACCTATAACCTCAGATCTGCCACCACCAGTTTACTGAGATTACTTTAAGTCACTAATGACTTATCAGAGCAAGTGACCTATTGTTAGTCCTATTCTAACATATACGTCTGAAACATCTTTTCTCCTTTGAGTAACTTTCTTCCTCTTAGGATTCCAAATCTCATCATATACTTACTGGTAATTCCAACATTGACATTTCCATAGCCTGTCCCTTAAATGTTAATGTTTTCTTGAGATTACACTTTAATCCTCTCACTTTCTCACTTGTTTTTCCATCATCTTGAGCTCATTCATTCTCATGGATACAATTACCATTCCTATGCTTAATTCTAAATTAAAGTAAATTAAGTTAAATATATTGCTTTTACTCCTGAATTTCCTATTTTGTTGATGATATACTGTCTACCTCACATCCGAAGCAGGAATTCAAGAAGTCACCTTAGATCCTCCCTTCTCTCTCAACCACTGAGTCATCAATCAGTCCTGTCATAATTAACTTCTAAATACTTCTGTCACTCCTTGAGATCAGATCTTCATCTCTGACCCAGACTGTTATCACTAATTGATGTCCCTACTACCAATGTTATGCTCCAGTTTATCATACATACAGTTACTTTGCTTTATAAAAATCACTCTATTTAAAAAATCTGTTGGTTCCTCACTATTTAAAGTGCAAGCTTCTTAGCGTGGCTTTAAAAGAGCTTGCACACTGTAACCCCAGCCTCTTTCTCCAGTGTCACTTCCCAGTCTTTCACCTAGAGTCCTATATATCAAACACTCTAACCTCACTTTTCCCTGACCTTGCCACAAACCCATTAAGACTCCACCTTCAAGACTATTCAAACATCACATCCTCTGTAAAGCTTTAACTCCATCCCCAGGTAATTAGTCTCTCTCCAGTGTTATCAAGTGTCCTTTCAATGTATTTCTAGTATTTCACTTGCAACACTATTTTATACGTATTAGCAGAATCCTACAAGAGACCATGAGCACTTGAGGGCAGGGGTTATGTCTTACTTATTTTTGTATATCCTCAGCACCTGCCATTATGTCTGATCCATAACAAGCCTTCAATGAACGAATGAATGAATGAATGAATGACTCCCAACATGAAGACAAATGTAAGCGCATAGGGTGACATACTTTGTGCAGGGGTGGGTTACATAAACGGCATAAACATAACACTAGATTTCTATTTGATGGGAATTGGATCTTTACTCCAACAAGAGAAGCGTTCCAGTTCATCATCTGACAGTGGTCACTCACAACCCACATACCCATGAGAAGCCACTTCTGAGAAAACTTAGCGGAGGAGCCGCGAGGTCTTTGTCGCTGCTCCAAATGGCAGTGGGTGATATACTAAAACGACCGATTCTGAGAAAAAAATATACCGAGGCTGGAGACACTGAAGATGGGGACAGCAAAAATCTTTCCGGCTATGCACATTAGCCCTTCAAAAGATATCAGCCCCGCCGCGCAGCCCCTCCCTCATCTACACCCCAAATCGAAGCCTAGACTCTGCTGCCCCGCCCCCTCTTTCTTCACATCCTCCAATATTTCTCTCCCGGAACCCCTTCACAATTGTGACCTTCTAACCACCGGGACTTCGGGGCCATAGATCTTCTCAGCCCTGATCCCCGCCACCACTCTGTTGACCCCTGACCCCCTCCTCCAGCCTGCTCTTACTGTCCAGATAATGTTCCAAATACATCCCCGCAGCCATCTTGAAGCAAAACAAAGCAACTTCCGATCCTCCCCGGAAGTAACTGAAACACGATAAGCGCTGAAGCTATTATTCTTGGGTTAGGGCCTTTCCGCCCTTAAAAGGAGAACTTCCGCCCTTAGTAACTTATCCGCTGGGACACATCCGCCCGTTGTTGACACTTGTCCTTTTGCGTAAGTAGCCAGGACCGCCCGTAATGAGGCGTCTTGAAGCGACTTGAACCTGCTTCCGCCCTTACTCAGTCCCGGTGCGCGACCAACCGTGGCAGGCATGACGTCACTGGAGATCGCCATTTTGCATTCTCTATCAAACTTTTCTTCCCTCCAAAACGGGAAAGCGCGGTAATGAAGTAAAAAAAACCCAAAACACCTTGTCTCTTTAGGATTGTATTGCATAAACACCCCTTTTCAGTAACTGGGGAATCTTTCCCTTTTGCAGAATATGAATCTGGTGACTAGAGCAGGTCTTGCCTGAATCAAGATTTTGTTAATGAAGTTGCGGAGGCTAATCCGTGTTGAGATTTAAACCTTGGCATTGCTTTTCACGCACACGAATACCAACTCCCTAGGATTATTTTTTTAACATGGAGAAAGGTTATTACTTATAAACTCGGTTTATAAGTACAAAGAACTCACACAATAAAGCTATAATTATTTTTGTCTTGAAATATTCCTGTTCATTTACACTCGAATACATTCTCACACAAAATGACGTAGTACTTCGGGCCTTGCCCTCGTTTCTGTCTCCTTTTTATTTGAATTTATACGTGATGTTAACTAGCATCATGACTGAAAGAAATGGGGCATGGATCTCAGTCACAACTGAGCCAGTTAGATGCCAGCTATTACCCTAGTCAGCTGCAATACAATGAAAACTGCTGTTCAAGATGGAAAGCAATCAAGTGCATGACAGGGTACCAGCACAAGCCCATAACTGTAAAACTGGTGTTAGCATGACAGTGGAGATCATTGTCACCCCTCAGACATTCTTAATAATCATCAATGGCACATGGTAACTTTTTAATGATTTTTCATCCATATAATTTAGACCAAATATGTGAAGAGTAAGGTGAAACCCCAAGTTTACTACTGAGCAGGTGGTAAGATACAGCAATAGAATCTAGAAGACTTCATTCCAAGTATCATGCCCCCGGGTAATTTAAGCTCTGTGCCTATTCTCTGTAAAATGAGAATAACAGTACCTATTTCATTGCCATGAGTGAGCATATCCTTAAAAAAAGTAGATTCTGGTTCTAATACCTGGGATGTCAGGGTCTTATCAACAGTTGGTTAGAGCAGGAGGGGAAAATGTGGTATTCAGAAGTTAACAAACATTGGCATATTTGGTCGTGTAATACATTCATTAGTGTCACACCACAGGTGGAGACTAGCTTGGATACCCACACAAGAGAATGAACTCTAAATTAAGTGGGCATTATTTCACTGACTATCCACACTCTACTGGGTAAAGAACATCGTTGCCCAGCAGTCCCACAGATAGCCATGTTATCAGACATGAGAGCTTTGTCACTTTTTCTGTGCTTAAAGGTCTTTTAATTTTCAAAAAGGAATCTCGGAGGTGATCTAGCCCAATCCCTTCATTTAACAACTGAAGAAGCATCTTGGCCAACACTGGTTGATAGCAGGGCCAGGGCTGACGTCCAGGTTTTTTGACCATGCTCTGTTCCTCAGCACAACTGTCCTGCATTGTTATTCAATCCTGGTTATGATTTCCACCACTGGAAACCTCTGGTTTGAAGTGCCACAGGATAATGAATTATGTATGTACATACATGCCAACTGGAATTAGCACTGAGCCCACTGATGCTCAGGCAGGACTGCAGATCCTTTCAAGAGACCATGCTTGCATTTCTTTGATAAGGAGCTTAACAGTTTTAACATGACTAAAACCTTGCTCTCACATATTTAGACAATGCAGTCTTCATGACAAGATTTGTATGTAGCAATTCTCATCAAGATTTCATTTCAGAAATATCAAAGCTGTACCCTTCTAGGGCTGGGGATACACACAGAATCTCGTCACACAGCATTCGTTCTTCACATATACACACTCTAGTGTAAACCCTTAGTACTGGCCTTGAACATGTCCCCAAATAGCTTTTTCCCATGCTCACTCACATCAGTAGCTCCACTGCCTCTGATCCTTTTACACGAATTTATTTCTATACAAGGTTCTAAAAACACCCCTTGGTTTGTACATAAGTTTTTTCTTCATTTTAAATTGCTTTATAACAACTGGTTTCCTGATTTTTTTTTTTTTTTTCATTTTCTCTTTTCTCTGAAATTGGCCATGATTTGGGGGGGGACAAAAAAAAAAAAAGACAAAAGGAAATAAAAATGTCATTGGCCAGAAGACAGCGTGGGGGAAAAAAAAGGACAAAAATAAAACATCAAATATGAAAATTCTCAGAGATAATGCATTTATAAACGCAGAAATGGTTACAACAAAGATGGTCGTGATGAGTGGGTATATATATATTTATATATATATATATATATATTTATATATAAATCCGTGTCCGGCAACTGACCGTGGCACCTAGAGAGCTAAGTCCAGTCCTTGTGTTTGCCCTGAACTCTTCCTTCTCTGCAACACCCCTTGCTTTGGGATTTTATAAAGAAAACAAAGCTCCCACAGCTCCTTAGATTTGGGGATGGGGAGACAGAAAAAGTACAGGGCCTTGGTTGGCAGAGAAGAGGAGGCTCCAAGGAAAACCATAACCCACACTTCTAAGCAACCCTCGACCATTTTGGGGATCATTGGCCCCTTGGGGACCACATCTCAGCCCATGCCCCTTTACAAATAAAGGGGGTCTAACCCCCACCCACATCTCCTTCCTCCAGCATTATGTAAGAACTGAAGTGAGACCACGAGGGAAAGAAAATAGCTCCCAGGGATCGGGGCAATGGAGAAACATGTTCTTTCACAGGCAAGATTAGAACAGGAGGCTGGTTGCATTTAGGGCTCCCTTCTCTCTGGTGTCTGGGAGGGCTACCCTCTAGTCTTCTATCAGCCTGAACTTTGAGGATTATGAGGGTAAGGAGAGAGTTAAGTGCCCACACTGGAAAAGTTTCTATGAGGTCATAGCAAATCCCTCCCTTGAGCACCAACCCCCAATTTGTAAGCTATGCTTGGGAGGGGAGGCTGCTGGATTGTACTACCAGCTCAGTTTTCCTCTGCCAATCAGGAGGGCTGATGTTCCTTTTGAAGAGGAGTTGAAAATAAGGATGGCATCCTGTGAAGGCAGGCCATGCCTGAGGCCCAAGGAGATGGAGCCAAGGCCTGTCAAGGAAGAAGAGGACTTTTCCCACCAAGAGGAGTTGGAGAAAGACAAGACCAGAACTTCTTTCCCCTCTTCCCAGTGGGTGGCAGCACAGGTTTCTACGAGCTGGCCAGGTGCTCCACCTGGATGGTGCTGGTGGTGACAGTGAGGCAGATGTCCTTATGATGCTCCGCCGTCTTATACGGGGTCAGGTCAAAGGAACACTGGGGTGGAGGGTTGGGGTTACTGTCCCCACCACCCCCACCCTGGGGGGCTGCCCCAGGGGACTGGAAGTGTGGTGGCTGTGGCTGCTGCTGCTGCTGCTGCGATGCCTGGGAAGCCTGGGCTTGGGCCTGGGCCTGGGCTTGGGCTTGGGCTTGGGCTTGGGCTTGAGCTTGGGCCTGAGCCTGGGCCTGAGCCTGAGCTTGAGCTTGGGCCTGGGCCGCCGCTGCTGCTGCTGCCGCTGCCTGTACTTGTTGCTGGAGATCAGGAGGGTTGTGTTTGCGCATATGTTTCATAAGGTACGTTTCCTGAGGGAGATGATAAGGAGTTGAGGAAGGAAAGAGAGGGAAAGAGATTATCTGTAACTAGCACCCTGGGCTCTAACTTTGCTTTAAATAGAGCAATATTTATACAGAGATATTCTAGAGCCATGGGCAAGTTTTCTCCATGAGCCACTTTTGGGACTCACTGTTGGATAGAAAGGAGTTGGGGACCTTTAGAGTCACCATGGGCATTCTATTGGCACAGAGAAAGTTGTCATTTTCTCAAAGATCTTTGAATGGAACAACTTTACAGCCTTTTTCTGGAGTCTAATGGAAAATGTCTAACTGAAATCTTTCTCCTCCCAAACTTGCAAGTTGCTTTATTTTGCCTCATCTTCAAAATGACGAATCATTGCATAGCAATCTCCATAGGCTTAAGGGATCATGCATCACCTAAATTCCTCAGCTATGGGTCTATTTAGTTTCTCTTCTCCTTTCTGATTCTGTAAGTTGGCGCTAGGGAGGCAGCAGATTCACTGCAACAGATCTTTATCCAGAAAGATGGGGGAAGTGAATTGTTGTCCTACTGGCCTATGGGGAAGAAGGGAGGGGAGGAGAGGGAAGGCACTGAGCACTCACCGACGTATATGCCCGACTACAGATAGTGCAGGTGTACACCTTGGCATGCTTCACCGTGTGCGTCGATAGGTGCACCTCTAGTGAGGCTGCGTCTGTATACGCCCGATGACAGTTGTGGCACTTGAAGGGTTTATCTTTGTTGTGCTGCCGTCTGTGGGACTGAGAAAATTGGGAGAAATCAAGATGAGTGCATTGGACTCTTCCCTCCTGCCTCCTTGACCTTAATGGAAAGCCCTGAAAAGAGTGTCAGGCCTCCTAGGTTCTTTCCATCTGAAGGAAGTAGAAACTGCTTCAAATGAAATTTCAGGAGCCACAGGCTAAGGGAAGAAGCATACCTCATGCAGCACACATACCAGGATCCTGAAAGTTAGAACGATGGCTATGCCTGGTCCCACTAGTCCACTAGTTTTCCAAGTGAGGCATGGGGATCGCTAGGGAATACTAAGACCTTCTCAGGGGGCCCACAGGGTCAAAACTACTTTCATAATAAGACAATCTTTGCCTTTTCACTTTTTCATGATTGTACAGAGATTACATGATGTATAATATTGCAAAAGACTGAACGCAACAGACACCAGAATCTAGCCATCTTCTGGGAAGCCATACACTAAAGAAACGTGCAAAAATGTAAAACAATGCCACCCTTCTCACTAAATTTTTTTTTGGGGGGTGTGTGTCTGAAAATAAACACGCAATGGGTTTATTTTTAAACAAATTACTAAATATTTTTCCCAGTTTTTTAGTTTCATAATATCTACACAGATACCGTGTTTCCCCGAAAGTAAGACCTAGCCGGACAATCAGCTCTAATGCGTCTTTTGGAGCACAAATTAATATAAGACCCAGTATTATATTATATTATATTATATTATATTATATTATATTATATTATACCCGGTCTTAAAGTAAAATAAGACCGGGTCTTATATTAATTTTGGCTCCAAGACTCATTAGAGCTGATTGTCCGGCGAGGTCTTATTTTCGGGGAAACACGGTAGATGTTACCCATATCAACAAAAGCTCTTCGGGTTCCTCAATAATTATTAAGTGTGTGAGGGGCCCTGAAAAAGTCCAAGAATTACTGTACTCGTCAAATGGCACTTTGACCCCACATCTTAGAATTAACACCTGATGTGGACCGAGGACCATTTATTTACCTGCAGATTGGAGAGCTGTGTGAAGGCTTTCTCACAGCCGGGGTGTGCACATTTGTATGGTCTATCACCGGTGTGGATTCTGTACGGGATGAGAAAACAAGAAAGGGAAAGGATGTCAGTATGGACACCTGGGGATTGGCTCAACAAGCCTCCTCAAGGCCACTCGTGCCCTCCCACGGGAGTAGGAGTATGAGGTGGATGTCCAGGCTTCAGCTCCTCTGACACAGATCCAGCTGTAATGCCTGATTTCTGCGCAATGCCTGCATCACTCAGCTCAAGCTGGGCTCCTTGCTGCCGGGGGAAAAAGGACTGATGGCTCAGCAGCCACGGGACAAGCAGACTATCATTTGGTATACAAGTCAGCTCCTACCGTAACTGTCCCTGATGAACACTCAGAAACATAAGGCAAACACAATGGTAAAGAGAAAAAAAAACATATAACACTTCTTCCTTGGCCCCCACCATAGGGCCAGAAACTATCCCCTCAGCCTTGAAAAACACTCCCAGAGAAAGTTCTAGTGTCAAAGAAAAGCAGTTATGCTAATTGTGGAAAGTAGCAGTGACATGAATACTTATGGAAACTCCTTGGGGCTTTTTCCAGTGCAGCCCCCTAATGGCAGGAAATGCCTAGGTTAGTACCAATTTAACCTCTTTCCCAAACACTACAGGGCCCTCCACTGAGATAGCCAAGCACTGGAGGGCGCGTGGACACCTGCGCCTCATCAGGGACTTGAGAATCATCTTTGTGACAGGGTGCTTTTCTGGACCTCTAGTATAAAACCTTGAAAACATCACAGGACACGTCTCCTCGTGAGGAAAGCCCGACTCCTCCTCTTCACAAAGCACAATGTCTGACCACGTTAAGGGGGTCACCACATCCAGAAGCAGCAGGGTGAGGAGGCCCATGGCCAGTAAGTCTAGACTCCAGTTCAACTTGAGATACCACGGAAGGACATCAATTCTTCTAGTTAGTAGATTCACTTCCTCCTAGCCACTCCAGATTCACGGCACAAACAGTGGGAATCCTTACGAAGTATGAGCTTTTTCAATTTGTTTGCGGTTCTCTGCAAAGATTCAGGATGTCTGGTTTTGTTCTCCACTCCTGGCATCCTTTGGAGTCTTGCTTGTTGCTGTAGGTGTCACCAGGCTGATACCCAGCTGAAGTCTGATTATATCTCCATTCATAAGTGGTGTGCCCTAAGGGCTAAAGGTATCTTCTTCTTCCATCACATGCCCCGGCTTTGGCATCAAGGAGAAAATCTTGCAAGACGTGTGTGTGGGTGTTTTCAGGGAGGAAAATGAGGGGAAAAGAAGTTGTCTCTGTTCCAGGTTAAGTCTCTTCCTCCCATGCATACAGGAACATGAGTCATTGCATCTCCCCAATGTAGCTTTTGCCCCAGAAAGACTCTTAAGTATCCACTTGTTTCTCCAGTGTTGTCCTTTGTTCTTTCTTCCAGATGCCAGTCGGGTGTTCCTCCAGCCAGGTCTCTCCTCCAGTCAGGTCTCTCCCCCGCCCCCCGCATGCGGGTTGTTGTGTGTGTCCGGGGCGGGGGTGGGGAGGGCATGCCAGCGGGGCGGGGGCAGTAGCCCGCCACTCTCCCTTACCGTGTGTGCTGCTGGAGGTGGGAGAGCTGGCGGAAGGCCTTCTGGCAGTAGGAACAGTTGTAGGGCTTGGCCCCCGAATGGATACGGAGGTGCTGGGCCAGGTAGGAGGTGTTGGCGAAGGTCTTGGAGCAGTGCGGGCACTTGTGGGGCTTGATGGTCTCCGTATGCATCTTGGAGTGGATCCTGCCGGAGAGGAGAGGAGGGAAGGGGGGAGGAGGAAGCAGTTCGACACCACGGGCTCAGCTCTCTGCTGGGTGAAATGATGTTGCTTGACGGATGAGAGCACCCCCTCCTCCCTCCTCCCAAACATACTCCGGCCTGGATTGGCTAATAAAGAGGACACCCAGATCTAGGTTGTTGCTGATCTGAAGTCGGTGGCTAGAATGGCAGTGAGATGATGAACAGCTGCAACCCCTGGCTCCTGGTAACTTTAAAAATTTCAGTCTCGTCAACCCTCCGCTTCGTTCTAAGGTTACACACTCACCACAGATACCCTGCTTCCAAACAGTAATTTGAACAAAGACCAATACCGCCTGTTCCCCATGGACCTGAAGTTGAATGCACACCTTGGCTCTGAACTGAAGCATATAGTAAAAGCAGGGCCTGCTCTGCAGAAGATTTCCAAACACAGACACAGAGAGAAACCACAAACATCATCCCAGACTTTGGGATTGGAGACCACAATTGTCCAGGCCCCCCCAAAGTGCTAGGACATAGAATTTATTTTTCATTGACAGTAATGAGAGAGAATTGAGGCTCCCAAAGGGCAAAGTCGAAAAAGAAAACATGTGGCAAGAAGAGTAGGCACAGGCAACGTAGCCTTGGGGTGAGGGGTTCGTGGCCAGGTAGCAGGAGAAAACCAAGAGCAGCCTTACCGGGTGTGCTGCTGGAGATGAGAGAGCTGGCGAAAGGATTTCTCACAGAAGTTACAACTGTAGGGCTTGGCCCCTGAGTGGATACGGATGTGCTGGGCCAGGTAGGAGCTGTTGGCGAAGGTCTTGGAACAATGTGGGCACTTGTGGGGCTTGGTCTCGGTGTGTGACTTGGAGTGGATCTGCATCTCCGACTTTGAGTAGAATGTCAGTGAGCACATCCGGCACCTGGGCCAAGCGAGGGCAGCGGTTAGAACCCTTCCCACCAAGAGGGCACTGTTGAACCCTCCCCTCCACTGCCAAAGAAGCCAACCTCTATGCTCTCCTGTTCCAACTACACTGTAAGGCCTGTGAGAGAAGGAGCTCTATTTTATTTCTCTTTATAGCGGAAGCTTCTAACACAGCCCAGCACAATATACTCAATACACGTTTGCTGAATAATTGAACTCCCTGTGCACAAAAACGAAGACTTCAACCAGGTAAGACAGGAAAATATTATGGGCTCTGGGCCGATGTGAATTTCACTGGGCCAGGATTATCAGCTACCTTGTTTTCCTTCTGCCTATAATTTAATTTCAAACTTCTAAAGAGCTCCTTTTCCCAATTTCCTATGTGCATCCCTCAGGTATTCCTCACGCTCCTGAGACGATAATGAGGACAAACTGACTAGATTACCCAGGACTTCTCTCCTGTCTCCTCAATTTGCCTTCTCTCAGATTTTCTCTTACTTCCTTTTTGCCAGGGATTCCTAGAGGAATGGGGGTGGGGAAGTATCAGAATGACAGTATTTGGAAGGGCTTTTCCAAACCATGTATGTCTGGCCTCCCCCAACCCCAGCTCCTTGGCAATCAAAGGAGAACTACTTTTGCAATGCCAAGGTAACTGCTGGGAGTGGGTTGTATTCCTCAGATATTGGGAGAAAAAGATTTGCAAAACACTGAGCTTCCATGCTAACTAAACCTTTCCTCTTTCCTCACACATGGAGCCAATGTCAGCACTTTGGGGGACATCAGTGCCATCTGAATACTTTCACTCATCAACTGAGTTGGTAATTCTTCTTCCTGCTCTGACACTATCAAATAAGGAGGCCTCTGAGCAGGACAAGCCATAACTATTCAGACTTTCCTGGGTAAAAGCTATCCATACATATGTGAAGTAGAACCCTAGCATTCCTAAACACATCACCAGCACGCAACGTGGGCTGGTACAAAGGGCAATAGCCTGGAAGCCAAGTAACTGGGGCAAATCCCTATTCTTTGGATCCTCCCAACTTATCTTTGTAAGAGGGGCTTGTTACAAGGGATAATTTCTGCTTTTTTATGATCCCAGAAAAATGTTTAGAAAATAACGGAGATCAAGAACTCTGAGTTCCTCAGAGAAAGATACATCATTGTTAGCTGGGGGTGTGGTCCCTATATTAATGCTTCTATTAAAATTTCAATCATTAAGGCCAATTTCTATTTCTCTAGTTACCTGACAACTGAAGGAAACCCAATGATCAGTTTACCAATCCCTGACTATTGTCTTGGACGCCCAACCATCGTATGGGAGGTGGAGAGGTTCTATTGATAGGTAGTACAGTCCGAAGGACACAGCCACTGGAAGACAGCCAGTGGAAGTCTAGACACCTGGGCTCTATTCAGGGTTCAGTCACAGGCTTGCTGATCAATCTAGACCTCAATTTTCTGGTCTGTAAAATGGAGAGATAAATATCTGGCCCTAGAAAGGCCAGCAAACACCCAGGACAGTCAAGGTAAGCCACGTGCTCTCTAATAATAAAATTGTATTAATGTAAATTAACAGCACCAGTGCTGATGGATGAGCTCACACTACTATGTTTCACTAAGACCGAGGTTAGAAACTCAACCTAGTGTCACTTGGACAGGAACTGGACTAAAGTTACAAAATAATTTCTCTTCTAAAATTTCTCAGATAGATAGAACAACACATTCACTTTAACTCAAACAGAATTTCATTTAGTTTGTGAGTGTTGAAAAGACAACTGTACCCTTAATATGAAATTAATTATGAAGAAACAATAACCCTCTTCATTAATGTTTTCAACTAGTGAAGACTGTGCAAAAATTATATTCATCAATAGTGGACAGGCAACAAAACAAGCCGGTCTCAAAAAGTACCTGGCATAATGATTATGATAATATAATGATAATGATAATAATAATAGTTGCCATTTGTTGTTGTGCCTGATACTGCCTGCCAAGCACCAGCGTTGGGCTCTTTAAACACCCAGTTTTCACCCCTCACAACAATCTGCCAAATATCATCCCTGTTTTACAGAAAGGAATACAAAGGCTCAGAAAGGTTAAGTAACTGGCCAAAGGGCAGTTATTTACTACAAAGCCATCATTCTAGCCTAATTTAAGATTCTTCACACTAGAGATATTGAAAGAGAGGCTTGACAATCATCTGCCAGGAATGTTTAGAAGACTAAAACTATAGAGAAGGGACTGCTTTAGGAGACCATTAAAGTATTTCCACCTCTGAAATCCTACGAAGGCAAATAAAAGAGTCCAAGTCTTTTAATACAAGGTACTGAGTGGTCAGAAAGAAATCTGATTTAGGAGAGGTGTGGCAGAGGGCAATTAGCACGGAATAGAAAAGCCAGCACTGCATACACAGCACCCCTGGGTACACAACTCCAGGGGGTACCATTCACATCCAACACAAGAATGGTGCCTCTTTGGAGGCATGCAATGCAATGGTCTTGCTTACAATAACTACTTTGAATTATTATCCCAGTTTTTCCTAACATGCTCAAAAATAATTTCAAATACTACTCTGATTTTTCCCTCAAAACATTTCCACAAGATAGATGAGGGTCACGATTGATCTTCCCATTTTACAGATGGGAACAAAGAGCTAGAAATAAGTTGACTTGCCCAGGGTAACAGAACCTAATTCCCGCAATACACAGTCAAATGCCACTGGCCACAGGAATGGATGTGGTTGCATGCATCAAAACACATGCATCAAAAGAGGGATTCTTTGTGATTAAAAAGATTCCTCAAGGGGCGGAAGGATAGCTCAGTTGGTTAGAGCACGGTGCTCGTAACAACAAGGTTGCTGGTTCGATCCCCACATGGGCCACTGTGAGCTGCACCCTCCGCAACTAGATTGAAACAACTACTTGACTTGGAGCTGATGGGTCCTGGAAAAACACACTTAAATAAAAGGGAAAAAAAAAAAGAAGATTCCTATGGAACTCCAGAGTTCTGAGTTTCTGAAGAAATTCCAGTCACCTAGAATATAATTAATCGCCCTTAAATTTCAGAGTTCTCTTTAGTCACCTGGGCATGGGGCCTGCCAAGAATTCCGAAAACACTGAAGGTGTGGAAAATCCCATCAGGGCTTCCTTCCAATTGTATATTCACATTTCTTCCTATATACAGTTTGGGAAATCCAGAGATAGCTTTAATGTGGGTCCAAAAACCAAACTAACCAAACACCCTTGGCAGAATCAGAGGACTGATCCACGAGAAGGGCTCCGCAGGGTGTCAGAACACTTCCACTACTCCTACCACAGCAAATTTTGATAGGTGTCTCTCTACGTCACAATGACCTCACTTTAACCAAATACATAAAAATCCAGGTTTCTATAAAATATATTTAAGAGGGATTTTCATTTTATGAAACGACATATAAAAGAATGCCTTTAAATGAATCAAACTTGTCAGGTACCTTTATAATATGATATGATGTAAACACTTTCCAGGAACACTTTTATTGTATAAAGTGGGGTACACCTGTAATAATAAAGCTGCAATGAACTTTTGGATTATAAACTGGAATTCTGAAGTGCCCAATACTTTCTACATAGCAACACTCCCCTCCTTTTCACTTACAAAGAGGGATTTAAATGCTCTGTAGTCGTAGCTACTCTCCACAGTAGACGTGCACAACACAAGTAATAAATGCTAAATGATGACTATTTCGTATCTCTTTTGAAGCTCCCAACATTTCACATCTTATCTGATATATACTCCCAACAAATGGGAGACAGAAACAGAATTCTCCCCATTTTACAGATGAGGAAACTGAGGCCCAGAGAGGGGGAAAGGACTTGCCCAGGGTCACACAGCAAGTTCGTGGTGGAGCCGGGAACTGAATCCATGAGCCCAAGGCTCTGTCCATTTCCTGTGCCGCAGTTCCCTTCGCTCCTAAAATGGGAACAACATTGCCCATCTCGGTACACTAAGGACAGACCCAGTCTCCCAGCCATGCACACCTGCCCCTGTCTGCATCAAAGCTGTGACAGTGGTTATCCCACTCTGTACACTGGGTCCAAACTCCCCAAACCCACTAGGGCCCTTGATAGTTCTCAAGGGGATTAAAAGATTTCCAACTTTCAAAGGGCAGGCAAGTTTACTTATGTAATTATTTTTGTAGAGCACCACATGCAAATATAATGCTTTTTGACAATGGACACTTAAAGGCAGTGAAGAACCAAAATGATTTCCATGAATTAGAAAGTGAGCAAACAGTCATTTTATAAGCATGTATTCTAGGGCGGGGGAAGGGAGGCATCCTATTCCTCCCACCTTTTTATGTAGACCTCTCCCATCATCCCAACCATGCAGGGTCAGGCAGACTCAATGCTCAAATATGGTCCAAGAACCGGTGGATAGTACACTGGTGGGGGGCTTACCAGAAAGGTTTCTTGGAAAAACAGGAATGGAAAATGTAGAAAGCAAAAAGGAGCTAGAGACAGAGTCTCAAACCCATTCTAAAGCCTCATTACAAGAAAGAAACTCTGTTACGCTACTCAAAAATAAGTCAGTGCTGAGGACCCCAAAAAGGAAGGGGTGAAATGGGTCTGTATCCTGGGGGAAGAGGCACCAGAGAAGTACCAGAAGCTCTACCCTCCTGCCCCACGACAGAACAGCTGACATGCACATGGATCTGAGGTGGAAAGCTGGCGGAGCAGACAGCCTGACTCGGGGCAGGACACAGACACGGTAGGGAAGCTGAGACAGGGATCCTCACCCCATCCTGCCCCAGCTCTGACTCATACCTATAGGTCTTTCCATCTTTCTGATGGTCATCATCATCCTCAGGGGACAGGACATAAGGGTCATTCATTTCGGGCAGCCCTGATTCCAGCATCCGTTTCTTCTTTCGCCCCCGGGGGGGCTTAGGAGGCACACTGCCACCTCCACCACCACCTCCGCCTCCTTCCTCCGTTAGGGCTGTTGATACCTTCTTGGAGAGGTCAGGGACCACCTGCAGGGCTTGTGAGCCAGGGGGAAGAGCTGAGACAATCATGGGAGCCGAAATGGGGAAGGTCTGAGCGGATGAGGCTGTGGTCACAAGGGAGCCTGAGGGGGACGTGATTACCAAACCAGGACCTAGGATTGGGAGAAAAAGGAGATGGTGTCATGTTGTCCAGTCCTGATCCGAATCCTATTTAATTTACCCCAGATCATTGTCTAATTAACCCCTCACCACCGCCCCCAGCCCACAGTACATAGGAAATCCCAAACCCTGTAGAAAAATAATGGTCTCCTAACCCCTGTCCCCACCCCATCCCCGGTAACAGTGAGATTTACCCCTTGATTGACTCCCTTCTCTTCTCCACCTCTGAGAACAGGAGACTCCTTGATTCAGAGAAGGAAAGAATGTCACCTCCTCAAAGGCAGGGACCGCATCTTCTACTTCTTTGTATCCCCCACAATGCCTAGTGCATTGCTAGGCATACAGTAGGCACTTAATAAAAATCCGATTGAGTAATCAAACACATTTCCCACTCCCCATGTCCCTGAAGCCCTCCAGCCTGGGGTCCTGATCACGGGAGATCAACACCTCAGATTGGAGAAGAGCAGAGTTGCTCACCAGCAGTCATCAGTCCTGTAGACGGCACAGGGACCACTGTGATATTCTGGGTAACGGACGCCTGGCTATGCGGGGTCAGCTGGTCTGACTTGGACTCTGTGTCCATACTGATGCCCGAAGGCAGGGACACTGAGGCAGGCACTGTCAGCAGGGTGGGGTAGTGGGGCGGAGCCAGCCCACAGCCCTTCTCTGGCAGCAGCTGGTCCTTCATCTTGTTGATGAACATCGTGTTCTCAATCTAAAGGAAACAGGAGAGGCAGACAACACACTGATGGTGGCTAGATGGGAGGCGGTGAGGGGACGGGCGAAAACGGGAGGGGGACTAACAAGTACAAACTGCCCGTTATATAAAGAGTCACGAAGATGTAGAGTACAGCATGGGGAATATAGTCAATAATACCATAAGAACTATATACGATGCCAGGTGGGCATGAGACACCATGATGTTCATTTTATAACGTATATAAGTGGCTAATCTCTATGATGTACACCTGAAACTAGTATAATATTCTTTGCCAACAATAAATAAATAAATAAATAAATAAATAAATAAATAAATAAATAAATAAATACAAAAAATAAATGTAAAGGAAGGGGGAGGGGAGTGGCTTCTTCAGGGAGAGTCTGGTTTTGTCTGCTCCCTAAGCACTTTGCATTGTCTGTCATCCTCCTTGGAGATCACGAAAGAGCAGTTAATATCTTTGTGCTTTCAAAGAGAAGCCAAGACAGAAACACTATATAATTCTCAGTGATGGGGACCCAGGGAGAAAGCGCATGGTTTATCTTGCTTCAGTCTCCACAGTAATAGAACTTACTGAGTTGAAAAAAGCACACAATGGAGGAGCAAAAAAAAACAAACCCCACCTACCTGTCCTGAGACTGTGGGGATAGAAGGCCAGAAGTACGGGTTAGAATTGAAGTGAGATTCTTCCATTCTACCTGAAGAAAGAAAGAGAGACCACATTACACTCAGGAATAAATTGGAAGAAACTTAGCAATGCAGAAGAAGAGTTAAGGAGATCCTGGTCTCTTCTTTGGCTCCTAAGCACATGGCTGGGAACTAGCTTGCAGTGAAGACCTTAGGATCTAGCATATTAGTCCCATTGGTCAGACCCACTCAGAGGCCATGCCATCCTAGCTAAGATGCTGGTGAAAGAACTCATACTTGTACACATCTCATTTACCCACAGAATGTTTCCCATATCCCAAAGAACAGAATGAGTATTACTTTCCTTTGTGGACAGACGAGAAATTGAAGTTATGAGAGAGGAAGGGCTATCCCACAAAGCAAAGTCTCACAAAGCAAACTACTAATTGACTTCAAACAGCAGGGTACCTATCAGTGTTCCTCTTTTCCTTTATCCCTCAAATCCACCTTCCTTGAAATAAAAAATTTCAAGAGATCCAATGGAGACATCTATCATTCTATGTAGCTCGAACAGGTTCTAAGCCAGAACACAAACTGCCTAGGAAAATTAAAGAATGAAATTGGCAGGAATCGAAATAAAGATATTTTTTGAGTACCAGATGATATCTGGGGCCACGCCCTACTGATCCCACCAAGGTCTAAGAACATCCATGGTACTGCGCTGGGCACCACACACTCTGGGCTGAGCAGTGAGAACCTAGAGATTACTAGTTTAAAAAAGGGCTGTAGCCCGAGCACCCCAGATTGCCACCTAAAGGGATTCAGAATAGAGACAACAGTGGGCCAGAATACATACACATTACTAGACTCCTCCTAGTTCTCAAACACTAGGCTTCTAAGAGGTCAAGTTCTGCTCTGTAGATGATAATTAAGCTTAAAACTTTGAGAGTGAAGAATAAGCAAGAAAAGTAATCCCTCAATCACACTGCAAGTCACAGATGGGTACAGAATCCAGGCATCCCACCCACTCACACTCATTTTCACACTCTGATCACTTCTCCTAAAAATGCTTAACTGGCAGTATGTTGGTCAAAAGTAGCTTCCCAAAATGCTGGACCAGGTAAGATCCAGCCCAGCAGAAAGCAGGTGAAGAGGGAGTATGAGACTGGTGGAATGGGGAAATGAAGAACAGCAGGAAATAAACATCATCACCATGCTGCTACTCTCAGCCAAGAGCAACCAATTCGCGGGGGGTGGCGGGTATAGGAAGAAGGACCTGTGACTTACAACCACAGGTCCCACTGACAATATGCTGGTGGCAGATACCAGGGATACTAAAAGCTGGAGGGTAGACTGGGCACAGAAACTAGGTTCCAAGTAGTGACTAAGAAAACTAGGAAAGATCTTCAACAAAGGACAGCAGAAAGGACATCCCTCTAAACATAACCCTGTTTCTTATCATCCTTCTCCAAAACTCTCACCACATTTTTTGCTCTATTAAACAGCACCTTCAATTTTCATAGATCCTATAAGGGAAACAGAACTGAATTTCAGCCTACTTTTTCCTAACAAGTAGCAAAGGAAAGGGGAATAATGCACCAAATCTTACTACAACTGCTTCACACAAATAAGGCTCAATATTAAATGACAGAGGATTGACCACAGGCAAATCCTGCCCCAAGTTATAAAATACCAGACAGTCCCCGAAATAAGTGCTAACCTTTTCCTTCCACCATCAGCTTTATAAAGGGGCCTCAGGTCCTCCTCAGGCCAAGAGAAATCAAGAAATAATCAGATCACAGTTTAAGAGGATCCAATCTTGCCAAGCTTTCCAGGAAGCACGGATCTTCCCCACAGTCTCTAACATAGGACTCATCACCCAGTAAGCAACTCCATATTTAATGAACTGAACAACAGTGGACTCCACACATACAGATTTTGAAAATATTGCTAGGGGCTCAAACCTTATCCCATGACCTCAGTTTGTCTAATCTTTTAGCCAAGAGAAATGAAACAGGTAAGAGTGGTGATGTATGGTAGAAATGAAGTAAAGAATTAGGCTGGAGAGTAAAAGCAAGGAGTGTTTAATATATAATTTCCCCTAAAGAGTCAAGGAAGTAAACACATTACGGATGTGAAAATTTAGGAGGAACTGAGAGCCTGAAAATAAGAATGTCCTCAGATAGGATTCCTGTGACGAGGCCCCTCCCTCCCAAAAAAGATTGTATCTATTCATATTGTCCTACAAGTGGTTCAGGTGAAGCAGTTTCTGAGGAAAATATGGCCTATAGGTTCCTATAAAGAAAGCCTACAAAACAATGGGTGGACAATATCACCATTAACATTTATTAAGTGCTTACTGTGTTCGATATACTGTTCTAAGCACTTTACAACTATCACATCGTTTAATCTCCACCATGATTCTATGAAGTAGGGTACTGTAATCTCCATTTTTCAAAGAGGAAATCGGAGGCAAACAGTAAACAGCAGAGCAAGTTAGGGAAGGGGTTCTATAAGAGACCAAGACCATACAACTGAAGTATGTACTTCCTGATGTTGTGGCTTAATTCATGGATTAAAATTTAGAGTATTTCCAGGAGTAGACTATACATTTTTCAGACAGTTCTCAATACTGTTTGCAGAAATGAAGTTCTGATGACAGCAAAATGCAGTTAAAGATTATATTCTCTGTCCACATCCTGTGGAACCTTTCTTGGCCACCAAGATAACTGATTTTGGAATGATGGAATCGGAGTAAAAAGGCCAGAGTGTCCAGAGTGGGTAAACTCAATGAAAGGCCACTTCCATGGATTCCCAGTCTATCACTCTGCTTTGGTTCTTAAGAGAATAAAACTGAAGATCAGAACCACAGCTGATCCTAAGACGAAATGATAAATGTACTTTGTGGGCTTCTGACAAATATGTCAGTCCAAATGGGGGTACGTGGAGAGAGACTACTGCTTGGACAACTAGAAGCGATGTTTGCTTGCAAAATGATACCTGAGAAATGCTATACTACAGTTCTGATGAGGCCAACTTAAATCTCTGTATCCCTGAAATGAAATCAAACTGAGAGCTAAGAAGGCAGGCTCTTGCCAGAAGACATACAAATGGTGTCCCTGGAGTTGTGTAACAGGGTGCCCCCGGGACCAGGTCACTCAAATATTTGTTTACTGTCCATTTTACCATTTATCCTCTTAACTATCCTTCGTGGAGGAACTCTCACCAAACTATCCTGACATCCAAGCAGACATGTACCAACATTCCTAAACCCGAAGAACCCAATGATATTCCAGGGAAATTTCATCTCTACACAGAGCACCAGTTTTGATGATTATGCCAATATATTAAAAACAACAAACTGGTTTACCCTCAACTGGGAATGAAGTGGAAGGCTTCTATCATAGCCCCAAAGAACAGAAAAAGAAGAAGAAACATAATAAATGGAAAGAAGTATACTAGCAGATTGAAAATCTGGGTTCTAATTTCAACTTTACTACTGTACTGAAGCTCCACTGTTTTGTTAATAAAAAGAGAGATTTACTATAATTAAGTTGGACAGTACTTTTCTTTCAAGAAGTTCAAGGAACTATATATATTTCTTTCCAATCTCAAAAGAAATCTTGGAAACACCAAGAAAATGAAGAAAAAAGACAATATTAAGTAACATGTATGAAACACACAGTAAAACCTGAACTCTTTCACCAGAGCTTTGTCCTGTTGCCCATCTTTCCACAGTACTACCAGCCATCCAGGAATAAAGATGGCACTGCCCCCCCAGCATGTGGTTTTGGTAGACATGGTGAAGACCACCACCGCTTTCCTGATACTGTAATTTTTTTGTTGTTTTTCAAATAAACCCTTGTTTTCTTTTCTCAGGAAAATGACATTCTCTTAACACAACCAACCTTTAGAAAAATCACAAAATACTTGCAACCAACCAAGTTCAGTAGCTAGGGAATGGACCTAAGAATGAAGACTTACGGAATCCAATTCTAGGTCCTACATCAGTGAATAAGTGAATAACTTACTACTCTACTAAGTGTCTATTTGGGTAAAGGATGGAGAATAAACCCCTTAAAGCAAATTCATAAGGCATATGGTAATGGGATGAAGGCAGCAAAGAGCAACATGTTCGAAGTGCTCCTGAAAGGAAGAGAAATACTTCCACGTGATGAGGACTATTAGTGAAAATTACATGAAGACCACATAATTACAAAGGACCTACCCAAAAGTATCAGTTCTACAGCCTCCAGCTTAGTAATCACCAACTAGAAGCACTTACAAGAAACAGAGATGCAAAGAACAATCAATTCAAATTCAACTACAGAAAGAACTTGATCCATGGATGCCAGACACTCTATTGAGCAAAACTGTCCCAAAATGCACAACTACAGAAAGGTTGCAATATTAGTTAAGGACTTGAAGTAAAGAAACAGAAAACTATTTTTTTCTCAGTAAGGAAACAAATTTTTCTCAGGTCCTGGGTTCAAGAAGGATATTCAAAAAGGGCCATCCCAATAGGATTTGGGGCCTTCTTACTATCTGTAAACTCTCCCAAGTACAAAATAACTCAGAACAGGTTTATCCCAATTCTACTGGGAAAGATCCTCACACCATGCCAAACAGAACAACAGGATCACTACCACCACACAGCTGGCAATCTGGGCCAGCACCTCTTCCCTGGGCACCACTAGACTATCACACCCTGTATGTACCCTGTGGGAAGAATACAGTAGTTCCCCTTGCCCTGCCCATTCCACTACAAATGATGGATCTGGGCAATGTGCGGCAAAAAAGAAAAAAAAAGGCTGGAGAAGAGGTGATATGCAACTAATATCTAATCATCACCTTGGCTGAAAAACCAATGGGGAATACATTTTATAAAGTAGCCTGGAACTGGGTCTTAGGAGACACCTCTAGGATTATAAGCTCTGAACTCAAAATCTTTTGGATCATACATTGGCTTTTTCAGGCTACCTAAAACTCTTATCACCATCAAGCCTCATATTTTGAATTCTTCCAGACCTACTTCTGGAGTCTACACCACACAGTTTTATCCACTTTACTTCAAACTACTTATGAACCAGAAAACTTCACCCTGCCACATCAAATTCAGATAACCCTGTGTGAGATTCTAATTGCTCAACAGATAACACTCCAAACACTCCGCTGTAGTAGTAAGGATATGAATCCCACTCTAAACTCAACTCTACTTGTTCCAAATACAGGAAAGCAATTCCATAAGCTATGCCATAAGGACTGTACTGACAACTAGGGCCCATTTGTCCCCAAAGTAGAATTTCTCATCTGGACACAATGCAACACTACTTAGTGATTTCACTTGAGCATTTCACAACTCATTCCTGATGCATATTGGTGGAAATGAAAGGTGATGGGGTACAGAGCCACCTTTTTTACACAAAAACTTCCTAGGCACCAGCAAGAAATACTAGGAAAAGGCTGATTTTTCTCCCACAGCAATTGCTATTACTTGAAGAATTCTGTCATCTTGTCCCCATAAAAACCCATTTTATTATGACCCCCTTTTCCCCCAAAACCAGAAAAGCCATTAACCCCAAATTTTCTTACCCTCTCTCTCTCTTCCTCCTGTCGTTTTATTCTTTCTCCTTTCCAGGGCTCCTGAACTTTCTGTAAACAAATTGTCTGGGTTACAGGGGCCAGTGAGGGTGCAGCCACCAGAGAACTGTGGAGGACCTCAGGAATTCTCTGACTGTCAGCAGTCAGTCGGGAAGGCAGGCAGACCCCCAACCAATAATCCAAAGGTGCAAATATATAACAACAGGAGTGTAGTGCCACCCCCTATGTGGATACAAGGGAAATAAATCCAATTCCCAGAAACTAAGATGAACTCTATCAACCAGGGTTTGGGTTCAACTCCTGGGCTCAGACACTGGTTCTTCTTCCTTCCCCAGGGCCACAGGTAACCAGAGGTCAGAGAACAGAAGAGTTGGAAGAGAAGGGTCCCTGCCCCCTGAGAATTGGCACAAAAGGCAAAGCTGAGTACTGGGGGCATGCACAAGCCCTTGTGTCAGGCACAGTGCCAGTTCAGGCCCAGCCACTTCCTCTGGTCTCCCCCCCACACTTCTGCGAGGACTTCGCCCCTGCCTACCCAAGGCCTTAGGCCAAGAAGTACCTCCGTCAGCCTGCACAGTGGTTTATCTATTGGAGACCCCGGCTGTCTCCAAAAAACCCTCGCTCCCCTGAGTCAGCCCCTGAGAGCCTTCTCCTGATGTCTCCCCCAACCCCTTCCTCAAAGACCCTTCTTTGGGACGTCCCTCCTTCTCCTCCAGGGAGCTGAACTCTGCCACCCACCAGACAGACACCCGCCCCCTAAGCCCCCCCATTCCTCCTCATCGCCCGCTCCTCAACCACTTCCGGTTCCGGGACGGACACACATACAGTCACATCGTGGACCCCCCCTTCCCCGCCCCCCCAGGGAAAAGGGGAGGGGGGAGGAGCAGAGAGCTTGGAGCGCGCCGGCTGCAGCGGCGCGAGACTCACCCGGCGGCGACGGCTGCGGCGGCGCCAGAGCGCGGGAGGGGCGGCGTTGGCTGGGAAAGGAGGGAGCCGAGTGGGGTGGGAGGACCCAGAGGGGGCGAGGGGAGGAGGAGCGCGCGGCGGTGCGCGCGAGCACGCACTTTAGGCGCGAGACAGACCTACACACTCACACTCACGGAATGCGCGCGAGACACCCGCAGGGCGGGGGCGCCAGGCAGTGGGTGGCCCCCTCCCTCCCGCCCTACCTCCCCTAACACTCACCCGGAAGTGGTGCTGCCGCTTGTGCTCCCGAGAACCCCAAGTCCTCCACGCCCCCTCCCTCCCTCCCTCCCCCCACTGCCTCCGAGTTGAGCCGCCGCGGAGAGAAGGCGGGAGCGCCGGAAACGAAAAGGGGGGGAGGGAGGGAAATAGCAATGTAGGGGGAGCGGCAGTGAGGAAGGGGGGAAATGCAAAGGTCGAGTCACTTCCGGGAGCGGTAGAGCACATCCGGCGCCGCTAGCGCTCCAGGATACTCAGGGCAGAAGTTACGCCAGGGAGGGGCGGAAGTGGCTTCTGCCCAGGGACGCTGTAGACCCCTCTGTGGATGTGACGCCACAACGGAAGTGAAGGCAGGTTCTGCTAAGGGCAGAAGCTGAACCTTTGGAACTGCGGCCCCAGGCTTCCGGAAGGGACTTTTGGGGAAGTGGGAGGGTGGCAACGTGACAGGTTCATGAATTATGTATCAAGGTACATGCGGAGGTATGGATTCTTAAAGACTGAGGTTCTGGCTCCCTTCCCGGCGGCGGGGAGCGGGCAGACTGGCGGGAGGAATAGGCTGGTGTTGGAAGTTAACCGTTCTTTTTTCTTATACTGTACTCTCAAGAATGTCTCAATGCTTTGAATATGCGGAAAGGTACAGGATGTGTCCGTAGTTTTCTGAGGTCCCTGCTTAGGCCCAAAGAGTAATCTCTCTTGGCCATCAATATCCGACCCTTCCCTGACCACTCCCCTTTATTCTTTTTGCTTTTTGGTCACTAAGCTCTTATTGCCCTCGTCCACATCGCTGTCTCCTCACCCTGCTTCACTTAATTTAAATACGGCATTCATCACTACCCGATACTATATTGTTTCCTGACCACCTCTTCCCACTAGAATGTCGGCTCCATGAGGACAAGGACTTTGAATTGTTTGCTACTGTATCCTCAGCCAGGCACTTAGCAAGTGGTGGGCAAGTGTTGCATAAATGAGCACTTAATATGAATTCTTTCAGGAAGCCTTCCCTGATTGCTCCAACCCATAATGGCCCCTTTCTCTGAATTCCCACAGCGTTTAGTCTGTACCTTTTGTTGATGTTTTAACTATTTCATATGTATGGCTCTTCAGTAAGGTTGTTAGTTCTCCAGGGAAGAAACTGTCTCATACATAGTATCCTTCCCACTGCTTTGCTCAGTACATGCCGTGTTTCCCGGAAAATAAGACCTAGCCAGACCATCAGCTCTAATGCGTCTTTTGGAGCAAAAATTAATATAAGACCCAGTCTTATTTTAATATTATGTAAGACCGGGTCTTATACAGTTTAATATAATGTAAGACTGGGTATAATGTAATACCGGGTCTTATATAATATAAGACCGGGTCTTATATTGATTTTTGCTCCAAAAGACGTATTTGAGCTGATGGTCTGGTTAGGTCTTATTTTCGGGGAAACATGGTAGTAGATACTGAATAACTGACTATACAGTAATACCCTCTTAACTGTAGTTTCGCTTTCCGTGGTTTCTGTTACCTTTGGTCAACCATGGTCCAAAAATATTAAATGGAAAATTCCAGAAATAAACTATTCATAAATTTTAGATTATGTTCTGTTCTGAATAGCGTGATGAAATCTCACACCATCTTGCTCTGCCTGGGATGTGACTCCCTCTTTGTTCAGCATCTCCAAGATGTATGTGCTCCCTGCCCATTAGTTACTTAGTAGCTGATCCCCACCCAATAGTTAACTTAGTAGCCATCTCTGTTATCAGATTGATTGTCCAAGAATCTCAGTGCTTGTGTGCAAGTAACCCTCTTACACTTGATGGCCCCAAAGCGCAAGAATAGTGATGCTGGCAATTCAGATATGGCACTGCAAAAGCCATGAAGTGCTTCTTTTAAGTGAAAAGGTATGTATGTGTAGGAAAAAAACAGTATACGTAGGGTTCAGTACTATCTGAGGTTTCAAGCATCCATTAGGGGTCTTAGAACATATTCCGTGTGGGTAAGGGGAACTATACTGTATGTTATTTGAGTAAATGAATGCTGCCACTGGCCTGCACCCTACTCTGGCCAGAATGCCTCTGGACTCAGCTTTGTACTGGCTAAAGCATCCTTGAAGTCCATCCTATTAACAGTAACAGCCGCTTGCTTAGAGAGCAAAATCACCTTAACAGAAATAACTATAATGCCCATTTTACAGATAATGAATATAAGGGTGAAGATTTACATGATTTTTTCCCAAGGTCACAGTAAGAAAGTAGCGAAGAACACCTAAAAATAAACATTTAAATTAAATGTTTAAATAGAAGATAGGTATCTTTGGCTTGTAATTGTATCTTTTTTATTTTTATTTTTTTGTTCATGTTTTTTAAAGTATCTACTCTTTTTATCACATTTTTGGGCTCTGCAGTCAGTCTTTGTTAACTCAGTAGCAACAGTTGCCAGGATAAGGATCTAAAGGGCTCACATGTGACCAGATCTACTTGCTGCATGAATTAGAGATTGAGGATTGGAGGATTCAAGAAATCTTGACTTTGGGGGCTGAGATAGAACAGTGGGAGCAAAATAGTGATAATCACTATAAGTCCTGGTTCTCCTCTTGTTCTTTTCTTATTTACATTAACCGGCACTCCCTGGGCCTCAGTGTCTCCAACTATCAACTCTGCTCCTGCCCTTGCTGTAAGAAGCAAGTTTTAAGTTCCTTGAACTCTTTAGAGAAAAGCTTTAGAGAGATAAATGTGGGGCTGTTAATTTTAGCCTGGGGTTTTCCAGCTGGCACACTGTTACCATCTTGAATCACTTCCACACCCTGAGCTCTGCCTGGGAGATCCCTCCTCCTGGGGGCTTCCCCATTCCCTGGTTTGGTCTGAGCCACAATGGTAAGCATTCCAGAAAAAAATGCTTAAGAGGAGCCTGGCTGAGTCACTTGATGCACAGCTCAAGAAGCGAAGAAAGCGTAGGGATAAAACATACTGGTTCCAGTAGTGCCTGTGATGTGTGGCCTCCAAGAACCAAAAGAGTATATGACCATTGTTTATGTTATTGGTGTGTCACTATGCAGTGACTCTCTGCTGTACCACTTGCAGCCTTCTAAGGCCCTCCTAAAGCCCCATAGTTTCAGTTTCAACTCCATGAGAGATCAAGGTTAGGATCTGTTCCCTGTAGCCTCAAGACTCTTCCTGGTTAGTGTGACAATGTGATTTAATTTGGGTTAGTTCCTTTAGGACAACTCAGAAGACTAGCGTGCCTCCTTTCTCCTCCATCTCTCCTATCTGACTTTCCATGGGGAAGGAGGGCATTTAGGGAGCAGGGAGCAGGTGACGATTTCCAGTCTCTTGCTGGTGTATTTTAATTTATTTAAATTTAGAGAAACAGCAGTCTAATCAGGCAATAATTAATTCCCTCTTCCATTAGGGAACTTCATGTGTACCTTTTACATATGGATGAGCCTCAGGGTCACACTGTCCCTCTGAAGAGAGACAGTTGTGGAAGGTGAGAGCTGAGTGTGCTCTCCAGGCACTTGAGCTCTTTCCCCCTTCTTACCAGAGCTCCTCCCCCACCCCCACCTGTCAAGGACTAGATTCAGTGGGGAAAGAAGGGAAAGGTTAATGAGGCTGCTTCTCCCATCCTTCTGGATCCTCCCCTCACTACCCCCCCAAGCCCTCCGGGCAGTACCCCTTCCTACACCCTCAGGTTCCACCCAGGCCTTCCTTCCACCATCTGCAGGCTAGGGTCTCTTCAGGCCCACTGGGTTGCCTCTGAGCCCTCCTCAGCAGCTTATTTGCCTTGCACCTCTGCTTTTAGTTGGTTCATCACTCCTTGGCCCCGCTCTGCTTTCCTCTGTAGCAGTCTTTTTCTTAGGGAGTCTGATGCCGGGAATGCACACACTGCTCTGGTCCTGAGAAATCCTCCCCTTCCACCCCACTCACCATTATGCTGCATGGACTCAGCCACGCTTCCCTGAGTATATAGGCAAGCTCCCCAACACCTAAAACATACCTACCAATCCACGTACATTCCTAATTCAAGCTGCAAAGATAAACACATGGAGGCATATACAGCCCAGGGCAGCCTAGACTGCTTTCTTGCACATTACAATCTCCTCTCCTCCTGGAGCTCCCCATTTCAAGGGAGCAAGTGGGGCACAGATGGGGGTGGGGGGAGAAATGGGACCTGGGCTGTTACCATGGCAACAGAGCCTAGCAACAGCTGAGAGGTTGATGTGTAGGCTTTTGCAGGGCTGTTACAAGAACCAAACCTAGAATCGGGGGCTCAGAGGTGACTGTTCCTGCTCCAAATGCACCCCTTGATTCCACCCCCACATCTTGTCAGAGAGGGCAGAGTGGGAAAAGCTAATGAGAGTTAACCACAGGGCTTCTAATGCTACATAGCTTTGGCGGGGGCAGCTGTGGGTGGGGGCAGGTTAGGGAGCGTGGCTGAAAATAAACCAAGCAGAGCAGTCTCTTTCCTGTGGCTCCCTCTCATCTCTTTCCTATTGCTCCATTTTCCTCCTCTTTCACCCTTCACCTTCCATCTTATCAGCTCTCTCTTCTCCTTTTCTTGCTTGCTCTACTGCCCGCCCTTCTATGTAATTTTACTTCTGTCTCCTTTTGCATGGTCTCTCTTGACCTTCACTGGCAAGTAGCAAGCAAGCCGCTCTTCCAGTTTCTCTTGCTCCCGCTGCTCCCTTAGTTTCTCTTCCTTACATTTGGTCCCAAGTTACACCCACAGAATCCCAACTCCAGGTCACATCGGGTCTGGAGGGATTCCCCCTGCTCATCCTTCTCTTCCTCCCTCCTGGTTGCCCCTCACCCCTCCTCCAGTCCTCTCCAGGGCTCACAAGACAGAACCAGGGACTCAGGTATCTTGCAAAGGCTTTATTTGAAAATTTTGAAACTTACATCCCACAAGAATTCAAGATTATCACCACAAGAAGAAAGAGATAATACAAAAATATATATCACAGCATAGGAGCCAGGTAAGAGGAAGAAAGAAGGAAGGTGGGAGAAATGATGAGAAGTAGAGACAAACCTGGGGTGGGGAGGCAAAAGGAGGGAGAGTGGAAGAACAAAGGAGGGAAGGTGGGAGGGATGAGAGGGAGCCCAGGAAGGGGAGGGGTAGATTGGAAGGTAGAGCTCCCCATGGCCTTGAACCAGCTGGCTCCAGTCCCTGGCAGCCTCTGGAATTAGGGAGGCCCTCAGGGAGGCTGGGGAGACTGGCTCGGGGGGCTCTGAATTCCAGAGAGTGACACACAGAGACAGGCAGGACAGATAAGACAAAAGACTTTGGGGGAAGGGAAGGGACAATGGGAGCCCCTTTCTCATGTAGTGCAGCAGGTGAGTTCCCCAAAACCCATCTCCAGACAACACTTGAGCAGTGGGGGAGGGGAAAAGTGTGGGGCCTCACTACCCTCATTCCTATGGAGTAGCCCTCAGGGTAATGAGAGTGCCCGTGGAGTGGATCGGGGACACTGAAACACGTGACATGGAACAGGATGGGACCATGACAGAGGGGGCACCAGGAGCCCCCAGCTCACCTCCCACCCACCTCTGGGGCAGCATGCAGGAGCCACAGTAACTAGATCAGTGGGTGTTCATGAGGGAGAGTGTGGGCACGACAGGCAACACCACAACATGGGGCCAGGAAATGCATGTGAGAGGAAATGGTAAAGTCACCCACAGACCACTGAGTGACTGAGCTGAGCTTGGAATGTGGGAAGAAGAGAAAGTGAAAAGTGAAACAAAAAGGAGACTATGAGGGAACAGCAAGGGGAGAAAGGTGGACGGGGAGAGGGTACATGAGACTGGCTGCACAAGAGCATGAGTGTGTGCAATGACCCGTGAGGGTGGAGGTGAGTGTGCAAGGCTTTCATGTGAGTGTGCAAGGGTGGGGATGGGGGACCAGAGCCACAAATATGTGAGGTCCCCACTTAAAGGAGGGTGAGCAGGTAGGATTGCCTATGGGGCCAGTGAGTGATCCAGGTTGGTGTGCAAGGGCAGAAGCCAGGAGCGCCTGCAGCTCCAGCTCCCACAGCTGCCCCACCCTCAGTGGGATGGGGGCTGTGCTGGCCCCTTGGCCTCCTGCTTGGCGGCACCCCAACATTGGGGGAGCATCACAGATTCACCAGGGGAATCCTGAGAGGAAGAGGGAAAGGGCACAGTCAGGAACCAAGGGATAAGCCAGAATCAAAAGGGAAGTCCAAGACAAAGAAAGGGAATCAAGATTAAGAGGGCAGAGTTGGAGTTAAATGGCAGCATGAGAACAGGACATAGATCCACAGAGAGGAGGAGAAGGAAGGGTCCCCCCAGAGAGGAGGGGTACAGGCCCTTTGGTAGGGCCAGGGACCAAGCTGGGAAGGAGAGCCAGGGGCTCTTGAAGGGCCAGGTCTACCTTTTCCCCACCCGCCCAGGAGGAAGTACCCCCAACCACAGCTCCAGAGAACTAAATGGCCAACCGCCCCCCCATCCTTTTGCCCTGGGCCCTCACCGGTTCAACTGGAAGGCTGGAGCCCCCTTGGGCTGGGGCATCCCAGGCCGGGGTCCCCCTCGGGGCTCCTCATGGTCAGGGGTGGGGCTAGGTGAGTCCCCAAAGGCCCCCAGCACAGTGACCCCAGCTGGGGACAGGTCTGTCAGTGGCTGCTGGCTCTCCTCCTGCCTCAGGGCACCTTGCTGTCCTGAGGGCCTGCGCCGCTTCTGGCTGCGGTCCCAGCTGGTGAAAGAAGGAGAGAGGTTCTCTCACACACTTAAGAAGCCACCATCCTGCGCCTGCAGGGCTGGTCACCCCCAGCCTCCCCCAGGAATCCCTAACATCCTACAGCAGAGAAACTGGCCCCTAACAGTTCCCTACACCAAATCTCCTGAGACCGTGTGTCCATAAAGCCACTTACTTCACCTGCCCCACCCCACTGGGGCTCCAGGATCTAAACCATCTTCCCATCCTAGTTGCCATCCACAGAATTAGTACCTCCTCCCCACCAACAGGTAGAGTCACCCAGAATAGCCTACTCTCCCATGCATACCCAGAAGAGCCATCTCTCTCCACAGTAGGTGCTTTGGCAAGTTTAGTTCTAGTTCAAAGTCAGCTAATGACCTGGGCACCTTAGTCTGATGATTTTCTCAGTGAAGTGTGAAGGACTAATGTATCTTCATCTCTGACCCATTATTAAATGCGTGCAAAGAAAGCTCCAGATTTGCTCCTTCCTCCCCAGGCAAACCTAAGAAGGGGCTATGAAGACTGGGTCAGTTTTCTGTGTCTTGGAGGAAATGGAAACAAGGGATGCCCACCAAAGCCCTCAGTGCACATAAATAATCCCCTACCTCTCCAATTTTCCTTGTGTTTCCCTGGGAGAAGGATTTTCCACTCCCCCCCCAAAATCCTTACCACCCTTCTCTATGGTCTTGCTTTACTCCAACATTTCCTATCCCACCCCCAGCAAAATTGCTGCCCTTGCTCCTTCCCTCCTTCCAGCCAAACATTTCATTCAGTCCCCATCTGCCAGCAATGGGGCAGTCCCCTCCTGCCCCCAGCTTACCAGAACTTGAAGATGATGCCAGTGGCCACGAGAACAATAATGATGGAGATGGTAATTGTGACATAGAGCTGGGGGTCCACACCTGATAGGGGTGGGAAGAAAGGTTTAGGGAGGCTTGAGGTGGAAGGAACCAGAGTAGGGCTAGGCTGCAGGTTCGGTAAGCTTGAGGAGGGCTACCATTTGAATCCACATTGCCCAGTTCTTTTTGGAGGCCCCACCCTTTATTCTATTCATCAGCTTCCCCCAGAGTTTTCAGCTCTTCTCCTCCAGAATCCTTGTCCACTTTCTCAAACCTTCTGTATACATGTGATGAGGAGGGGGCTCCAAGGTGAGAGAGAACCCCTCTGTAACCAGGGGGTGGGAATGTCCATCTCGGCCCTGGTCTCGCCCCCAAACCATTACCCCTGTCTCTGCTGTCCCTGAGCCTAGATGTCACCCTGGAGGTCTTTCATCCATGGTGTTCCTCTGCACGGAATACACCCACTCAGTTTTCAAGGTCCAGCTCATATGTCAATTCTTGGCAGATGTCCTGATCCCTAGGCAGAAGCAGTCTCTCCCTTTTCTTAAAACCATGCTGTGTGCACCTCTGGTCAAGCACTTATTGCACTGACATCCCCAAGTGTTTACACATCTGTCTTCTCCAGTGGACCTGAGCTCCTCGAGGACTCAGACACATCTTCATCTCTGCCTCCTGTGCCAGCTAGTGCCTGACACATTTGTGGAAGGAGCTAAGAGACAAGCCCTCTGTTGCTGCCCTTGGAGTCTTCAACCAGCCTCCCCACCCTCATATCCCTACCAGCCTCTTCCATTCCCACTCACCTTCCCCACGGCCCCCAAACAAGAATGGCCGCAGGGTGGCAGGTGCTTCTCTAAGGATGATCCCATCTCCATCACCCCGCATGGAGTCTGAGTTGGGGTGTGGGGTAGCCAGCCCATGAGGGGCTGCAAAACCATAGTCCAGGGGCAGGAATCCAGGATTGGCAGAGTTGGGGTCCCCCCCATCCTCTCGAGACACTGTAGGGCCCCATACAATAGCCCAGGGGTACTGGGATGAGGGTGGCCCCTCCTCAAAGCCTGATGGGGTGGCAGGGGGCGCAGTGCCAGGAAGGACTTGCCGCCTTGATCTTGGGACCCGAGGGGATCGGCTTGGTGGGGGTGCCCGCTCCCACACGCACACATGACGTGGGGCCGAGGGGCCTCCCCGGGCACATGGGGGACGGGCAGGGGCTGGTGGGGTCCGAGGGGAAGAGGAGGAGGAGCCTTGAGCAGGTGGTGGGAGGGGCAGCAACAACAGTGGCCAGAGAGAGATAAGGTGGGACAGCAGCAGTGCAGGCCTGCAAGAAGGGAGAAAAAAGGATGAGACAGAAGCCCATTTGGGGGCTATGTGTGGGGAAGACAGGCTCATACTGGAGATCCCCAGCTACCTCCCTCCAGGTCTCTCCAAAAGCAGGTGGGCCTTGGGAAGACTCAGCCTCATTTCCTGTCTTCCTAGGGTCTAGCCCTGAGGATGGGAGGCCCTGGGTGGGCCTGGGGAGAAAGGGCCAAGACCTCAGGGAAAGTGGCCTCCAAGCTCCTTCTGCTGTGCCAAACTTACCACATCCTGGACTCCATGTCGGAGGTCTTCCTCAGCTGTGACCCAGATTTTTAGCCTTTACTGCGGGAGAGAGGGAGTCGTCATCCCCACCCTGCCCTGGGTACTTCCCCAGCTCATTCATCCACAAATTCTACCCCCCCCTCCCCTCCCAGGCTGCTCACTGCCAGCTTTGGATGCACTGCTGCTGAACATCCTTCGGGGGAAAACTCCCAGAGTGGCTCCCGGTCTGGCCCCCAGCCCCTCTCTACAGCTCTCCAGGTCCCTGTTACCTCGCCACCCCAGGGTCTACTCTCACTTCTAAAGCTGGCTTCCTTCTCACTTCCTTGGCCCACAGCTCCAAGCTTTTCTTGGATCTTAATTTAGAGCCAAGAACCTTGTGATTCCTTGAGCACCTACAGCTAGGGAGGGAGCCTGATGGGGGGGGGGGGGGAGGAAATCAATCTCAGTGAGTGTGTGAATGTGTGTGTGGCGTGTGCAGAGGGGAGGATCCCAGCTTGTCCACCTCACTTGTAGTTCCAGGCATTTCTCTTATGATTGGCCCCAGGAATCTACATCTTCAGGAGAAAGGGAAGAGGAGATGGAGAGATGAAAGGACAGAGCTGGTGAAAGAGAGAGGTGGCTGGGAGAAAAACTACAGAATATCATTTGTGCTCAATATTTAATCATCCAAAGACATAGGTGCCTTCTGAAGGGAGGTGGAGTTGGAGAGAGGCCGCCCACTCACATGTATTAGGTCGGTGCAAAAGTAATTGCGGTTTTCACAATTATTTTTAACCTTTTAAACAGCAATTACTTTTGCACCAACCTAATAGCTCCCTTGGTAAAGAGTCCTGGGAGAACTGGGATGATTGCCTTTGAAAAAGGAAGGACATGTTCTCAGGGTTGAGGGTGGTGGATCCAGGGGGACCAGGCTCCCCAGAGTGAATGAAGATATGACACCCTGTGTCCTCTGGTTTCTGGGTTCCAAATCTGTACACTAAGTACTCTCAGAGAATAGTGAGAATAAGATGGGAAAATCTGGGGAAGGGAATAGGGAAGTGGACAGTGGGGAGAGATGTGAAGGGGTGAAGGGCCCAGAAAGGGAAGGTGGGTTAAGAGTGAACCAGGAGGAGGTGAAGGGTGAAGAGGAAGCAGGCAGAACGCATAGGATGAGGCACAGGTCAGTCCTGAAAAAGAAAGGCCTGGCAAGGGGGGCAGGTACAGAAGACTGGGAGCTTGGAGGATGCTGAAGAGAGAACAGAGTAAGTTAAAGGTCAGGGAGGGAAACTGAGGCGAAGGGATCACAGGAGCAGTGGCAGGAGGGGGAACGGCAGGAAGAGAAGGAAGGAAAGGTCCAGGCAGGAAGGGAAGTGGAGACAGAAAAGGGGAAGGGAGAAAGGGGTCCAGAAGAGCAGGGTAGGGGAGAAAAGAAATGGGAAAGGACAGAGCATAATACTGAGGACAAAATGAGGAGAGGAAGGGATGGGGACCAAAGATGGGAACTGCAAAGATGGAGGAGCTGGAAATTGTTTCTTCCAATGAAAAGGGATATGGGGCTATGGGGAGAGATAGGGACGGGGGCTTGGTGGGAAGACGGGAGAAAGGGACAAGCGGAGGAAGCTGGAGGGAGGGAGTAAGAAGAGTAGGAGCGAACCAGTGAAGTGGAGAAGGGCTCACAGGGACATCTGTGACCAGCTGACTCCTGGACTCACTTGCCTCTCCGGCTCGTGCATTCTCCCCCTCCCACCGACGTCAACTCCAGTCCCCGGACCCGCACCCCCTTTAGCCATCCCTTCCACGAAGCCCGCAGTCCCCAGGCTGGCGCGCCACCCCCACCCTCTCCTCGCGCCTCACCGACCTGTTGTGCGCAAGAGACGAGCTGGGGGTGGGGCGGGAGCCTTGGGGTGGGGGATCCCAGCCCCATCACTAGCGTTGCCCAGAGCCCACCCCTCCCACAGGCACGCGCACCAGGTACTGGGCTGGAAAGCGGCAAGAAAGAGGGGTGGGAGGAACGAGGACCAGGAGGTCGGCAAAGGGACTCCGAGGGAGGGAACGCCGAGAGCAGGCAGGGAACCCGAAGCTGGAGGATGCAAAAAGCCTGAGCCAAAGGCAGGATGGAGGCAGCTGCGGGGACCGCGGCCGCTGCGCCAGGAGGGCAGATGGAGCCAGAAGCCGAGGAGGGACGGAGAGCACGGCAGGAAAGGAGCGCTTCGAGGCTGGAGGCTGGAGCCCCGGCGACCGACCGCGCGGGGAGGGACGCAGGCTAAAGGCGCGGAGTCGGGAAGGGCTGGGCCGGGCTCCCTCGACTGGGGGAGTGGGGGTCCCTCTCACTCACCTGCATGCCTGGCGCGACGGCGCAACAGCTGCGGGGGCTCAGGGCTGAGCTGGGCTGGGGGGTCGCGGGGGCGGGTGGGACATGGGGCATCGTCGGGGGGCCTGGCCAGCAGCGGGGCGCTGGAGAGGGTGGGGGGCTAGCGCCCCGGGCGCGGGGCGGCGGCGGCGGGAGATGCTCGTCTCGGCTCGACTCGGCAAGGCTCGGGCTGCGCTCGGCTCGGCTGGGCTCGGCGCGGTAGCTCCGAGCGCTGGGTCTCCGCCTCTCCCCCTCCCGCCTGTAGGCCACGCACGGTTTAACCCTCCCGCTGCCGCGCCACGGGAGTCGCGCCCAGCTGTGTTCCAGGTGGAGGGTTGGAGAGGACAGCGCAGGTGAGCGACCGTATGATTCCCCGGGTTCTAACGGCGGGCTTCTGCAGCCTTTTCACCCCCAACTCCTTGGACACTCATGGTCACCTTAGTTAGTTTCTGAGATTCTGAATCACCCAATGCTCTGCGTCCTCAACTCTGTTTCGTCCCAAGTGGAGAGTGCCGAGTGCCAGGGATCAAGGTGGGGGTGGCAGTGAAGACCTCGCACCATTCTTGTATCCCCCAGATTCCACTCTGGCCCTGCTACAATGCAGTTCTCAACAAAGCAACCCACATGATCTTTAAAATAGGTAAACGAAGCCGCATTACTCAGCTTTTCTAGCACTCAGAATATCCAAATTCCTTCCTGTGACTGACAAGGCCCTCTGTGAGTTAGCCTCTGTGGAGCGCTCTGATTTCCTCCTAACACTTTATGCCCAACTACACTGGACCTGACCTATGTGCCTAGAACTGGAGAAGCTTAACTGGCCACAGGACCTTTGCACTTGCTGTTGCCTCTGCCTATAACATCCCCCCCCCCCCCCCCCCCGCCCTGGCTTTTCACAATGACTCTTCGTTAATATTTCACTTAGATCCTATGTCACCTCTTCTGGGAGGCTTTCCCTGACCTCTCTTATCAAAAGTAGCTTCCTTTGCCCCTACTCTCACCCCATCCTATCCCATTCATCTCTATCACATTACCCTGTCTTATTCGGGTTGCACTTCTAGGACACCACACTCCCTAGTTTCCCGCCAGCCTCCCTGGCTTTTCCTTCTGAGTCTTTGTCTGCTCAACCTCTAAACGTTAGAGCTTCATAGGGCTTAGTCCTTGGCCCTCTTCTATTTCCACATTCTCTGTCCAGTGATGTCATCCAGTCCCAGGACTTAAATACTATGTAAATGTCAGCAAGTCCTAAATTTACATCCGTAGCTCGAGACTCATTTATCCAACAACCTACTTGACATCTCCACTTGGACGTCTAATAGATGTGAAGCTAATGCAGCTAAAATACATGTCGCGAATTCTCTCCTGGCCAATCCATTTTCCTCCCAGTGTTCCCCATCCTACTTGTTCAGGCTAAAAACCTAGGAAACATCCTTCCTTCCCTTTCCCTTTTCTCATTAACTCTCACCCTGTGTCTAATTTACCAACAAGTTCTGTGAGCTCTGCATCTAAAATACATCCTGAATCCATCTACTTCTCTCTGTCTTTGTTACTCGCACCCTGGGCCAAGCTGTCACCTCTCATCTGGAATAGTGCAATAGCTTCCTAGCTGGTCCCTCACTTCTGCTCTTGCCCTTTACAAACTTGTCTTCACAATAGCTAGTAATATTTTTAAAAAAATCTTAATCATATCATGCTCTTCCCTGCTTAAAATATTTGAGTGGCTTTTGGAATTGGAATAAACCTGACTTGCTAGGAGGGGCCCTCCAACTTGTACTCCTCCTCAATGTTCAAACCCTGTTCCTGCCAGATTGGATTTCTTGATGTCTCAGAACATCCAAAGCCATTCTCTTAGCACCCCTGCACTTTGGCTTCCTTCTTCCTGGAATCCTCTGTGCCGCCCTTCACCTGGTTGACTCCCTCTTGCCATTCAGCTGCCCGCTCTTATTTCATCAATATGTTTCATTGTCTTTCCAACTCATCACTCTGAAATGATCTTATACTTATTTACTGCTTATTTTCTGCCCCCCATGACCACATACACTAGAAAAAAAAGAGCTCCTTTGCCTTGTTTCCCCTGTAACCTATATCAGTGCTTGGCATACAGCAGATGCTTAATACTTATTGCTTACTGAACTTCACCTGAGATCTCTGCCCACTTGGAACTCTTCGTTCTCTCCTCTGCCCCCCACTTGCCTTGCCTTTCTATCTGCCTGCTTTCCCTGATCTCTGCCCTGTGATCTGTGCACAGTGCTTTCGGCTGAGTCTCTGCTTACACCCACGCCCCTCCAGACAATCACCCTTCATCCGCTGTGCTATTACTATCATTAGCCTGGCACTCCTGCCTCCCGGAAGGAAGCCTGCTGTTCTGACCAGCGTCTGCAGTGGCTGCCCTCCTGCTTCCCTGTCCCTGAGAGTTCTTCACTCTGAGGTCAGAACAGCAGTGTGTGAGCTGTCCTCGTAGTGTCTCCCAGTGGCAGGGGAAAGTCAGTGCACATGGGCTATGAACCGGGCCATGTGAAGCAGTCTGCACGGATCATACCGTATCCTGGGCCCCAGTGAACCCAGGGCATCCTGAGGATGTGCTGTAAGAGGGCTCATTATATGATGCGTGTGGGTCAGATTTATCAAGTGATTCACTTCCAGTCTAAGTGCCTTTTACGCTGAGGACTTCAAATCATTATCATGTATTTCTAGTATTCTTGATTCATTCATTCTTTCAACGACTCTTTTTCGAACACCTACTATGTGTTGGGTAGTGTGCTGTGGGCGGGGATACAGTGGAGAGCAAGAACAAAGCCATCACTTTCTTCCTGGAACTTGGGATCTAGTGAGGGAGACAATGAAATACAGAGTGATAGATAAATGTGTCTTCAGATAATTTGAGGACCTTCCCACATTCCACAGTCTATAAATTCTCTCCCTGTGTCTGGCTCTGCTGGTTTCTCTATCATTATCTCTGGGCTCATTTTCTGGTGTGTATGTGTGTGGCGGAGGCGGGGGGTGTCCCAGTATTTGTCAGGATACATTTCTGTTTCCTGTCCTCCAATGTTCAGCGTACTTCTGAATTCTTCTCACTCTCAGCTGGTCTTACTTTCTGCTTTTCTGAGAAAATAGAAGCAGACAGAGAAGAACTTTCCCACTTGCACCACCATATCCCAGCCCCACCTCTCCTTGGGGCTTGGGGGAATCCCAGGCCTTTTCAAATACTTCACTCCAATGACTGTCCCTCCATCTCCTGCGTGTCTCTCCTCCTCTCTACCTGATTATTCCCAGCAGCATGGAAGCATGCTGTAATTTCTCACAGCTTAAAACAAACCCTCCTTAGCTCCATGTCCCCATCCAGTGTCTGCCCTTCTCTGTTTCCCTTCTAAAGCAAAGCATCTCAGGAGATTGTCTCCATTCACCATCTCTTCCACTTCTCTTATTCCTTCTCTTTCTCTTTTAATAACTTAAACTATTTAATATTTGTAATTCATTATTTTGAATGGGTGATACATTCATATGTACAAAAAAGCTTTCAATATATAAAAAGTTATATAATGAAAGTTTTTACTCTTACCCTGTCCACCATCTTTCTAGTTCCCATCCTTGCCCTCATTGTGACTAATTTCTATGTATTCTTCCAGAATTTCTTTATCCATACACAAGCAAAGAGTAGTATACATTGTTATCCCCCCATGTATTTTACATAAGAGTTGGCATACCACGTACACTGTTCTACATCTTTCCTTTGTGACTTAGCAGTGTGTCTTTGCTATTTTCCCATATCAATGAAGAGAGGGCTTTGTCATCCTTTCACACATCCTCATAGTATTCTGACTCATGGATGTGCTCCCAATCTTTCGTGAACCCACCCCTTCAGACTACCCTGCTGAAATTCCTCTTGTCAAGGCTACCTGGGACCTCCCCGTTTCCAAGTCCAAAGGTCAATTGTCAGTGTCATTTTACTTGCTGGTCAACAGCCTTTGATACAGGTGATCAGGTCCCACTCTAGAAATGCTTTCTGACCTGACTTTTATGATGCCGTACTGTCCTGATTTTTGTCCTCCTGCACTGGTTTCTCCTCCTTTACCAGTTCCTCTTCATCTCTCTGAGCGCCGCATCTTGGCTCTCTTCTCTATCTATGGTCACACCCCAGGGGATCCCATTCAGTTTCTGGGCTTTAAATATAATTTTTACTGATGACCCCTAAACTTTTGTCTCCAGCCCAGCCCCTTCCCTTCTCCCAGACTTATAAACCTGCCCCTCCTTTAGCACTTCCTCTTTTAAGAAATGGCATTTCCATTCTTCTAGTTGATCAGGACAAATACCCTGGAGTCACCTTTTTTTTTTTTTTTTTAATGTCTTTATAGCTGGCTAGTATTTTATTTGACTTTATTATCTTTAAATATACATATACAAATATAATATGTATTTATATTATATATAAATATAATTTTCTACATATAAAAATTTGATGCACAAGATGCTAATATATATGTTAGTTACAAAGTGTAAAAATAGAATGAATATCTGTGAAACCACCACCCAACTCAAGGACTAGAAATTTACCAATAACTTGCATCTATGTCGGCCCCCATCCTCCCATTGCACTGCCCCCTCCTTATAATCGCTATCTCCCCAATTTTATTTTACTATTCTGTTGTTTTTTAAATATAGTTTTCTCACAAATGGGTATAAGCTTAAACAATATGTTGTTTAGTCTTGCTTATTTTTCAGCTCTATAAAAATTATATTATATCTCCTTGTACATGTTTGTTTTCTCACTCAATTTGACATTGCCAAGATTTATCCATATTGTTGCATGTAGCTGGAGTTCGTACACTTTCACTGGAATACATACAATGCGCCATTGTGTGCACATAATTTATTCTGTTGATGGATTTGTGATTTGTTTCCTTTTTTTGTTTTTTGCTATTATAAACACTGTTGCTATGGACATTATTGTATTTGTTTCCAGTATATGTGCAAGTGTTTCCCTGGAGCTTGTATCTCGCAGTGAGACTGCTAGGTTGGGAGGTCTAAGAATAATTATCTCTGAGAAAGAATGCCAAATTGTTTTTCTCAATTTACACTCCTACCAGCAATATTTGAGTTCCCATTGATCTACACTGTCTCCAGCACTTGTAGTTTTAGACTTCTTAATTTTTGCCAACCCAGAAAGTGTATAGTAGTATTTCCTTGTGGTTTTATTTGGCATTTCTCTAATTACTAATGCAGTTGAGCATCTTTACATATGCTTATTAGCCTTTTTAATTTCCTGTTCTTGGAAATGCCTGATCATTTGGGTTGTTTGTGTTTTTCTTATTGATTTGTAGGAGTTCTTTATATATTCTGGATACTCATCTTTTGTCAGTTTTACACATTGCAAGTATTTTCTCCTTTGTGAAGATACTTGTGACCTGTCCTTTCACTTTCTTCATGATGTACAGATGCTTCTCAACTTACGATGGGGTTACATCCTGAGGAACCTATCGTAATTTGAAAATATTGTAAGTCGAAAATGCATTTAACACACCTCACCTGCCGAACATCACCGCTTAGCCTCGCCTACTTTAAACATGCTCAGAATACTTTCATTAGCCTACAGTTGGGCAATTATCTTGAGTTTCATCTCAAGAGTAATTGCTTTTCTCTTTTCACCAGAAGCAGGAGACATAGATGGGTGTTTTGTACACATGATGGGATGCAAAAACACAAAACACAAGATCCAAAAAAACGCTGGCAACACAGCACACTGTAGAATATAGTTGTTTACCCTCATGATTGTGTGGCTGCCTGGGAGCTGCAAGTCACTGCCGCTGCCCAGCATCATGAGAGAGTAATGAGCTGCATATTGCTAGCCATGGAAAAAAATCAACATTTAAAACTCAAAGTACAGTTTATACTGAATGCGTATCACTTTTGCACCATCCTAAAATGGAAAAATCATAAGTTGAACCATCATAAGGTGGGGACTGTCCGTATTTTGATTATAAGAAGTTTTTAATTTTGATATAGGCATATGTGGGGACAGAGCCAGGAGTGCAGTTTCCAGGCTCTCGCCCTCACATGGAAAGGTAGTAAATGGCCATCAACTGTGATTGGATGGCCATCAGCTGTCGCTAGTTGGCCGTCAGCTGTAACCAGTGAGCCATTGGCCACTAATATAATTGCTGTGGCTACACTAGCAGCAAATGGGGGCTAGCAAGAACCTGGTGGCTGAGCTAGCAAGCGGCAGAGTGTGGAGTGTGGATTGCGGATTGCAGAGAGGTGGATTGCAGCTAGCAAATGGGGAGTCAGTTGGTTGGCAGAAAAGCGGACAGCAGGTCGCACATGGTGTGAATCCAGCCTCCAGTGAGACTATAGTGGTATGACTCCCCTACCTATGGCTCCGTGGGTGTTCCTTTTTGGCCTTGTCTTTTACATTTAGTCTATTGTATAGTAGGTAATGATATTTGTATATGGTTTAAGGTAGGGGTTTGGTTTTATTTTTTTCATATAGATACTCAATGGTCACGGCAACATTGAAATGTGTTGCTCAAAAGTGCAAACTCTCATAAATCAAATGTCTATATATATGTGAGTCCGTTCTATGGCTCTGTATTATGTTCCAGTGATCAATTTATCTATCTTGTGCCAATACTATCTCAATTTTTATGATTTTGTAATTATATTCTAGTATTTGGTAAAGCAAGTCTTTCCATCTTGTTCACCTTCAAGAGTCCATTCTTGTCCTTTTGCATTTCCATGTAAATTTTAGAATCAGTTTGTCAGTTCCATTCAATCACAAAGAAGGCTGTTGGGATTTTGATGAGGATTGTACTGAATCTATAAATCACTGTGGGGAGAATTGACTTCCTTTAGATATTGAGACTTTTAATCTATGAGCATGATAATATTTCTCCATTTATGTTAGGCCTTCTTCAGTGTCTCACAACAAATTATAATTTGCTGCATATAGGTCTTACACATATTTTCTTACATTTATACTTTGGTATTTGATATTTTTCATTCTATTGCAAATGGTAACTTAAAATTATTCATCGTCTCATTGTTGTTTATATAGAGATATATAATTGATTTTGTACATTTTTGTCAAGAAATTTTGTTAAGCTCTTATTCTAATAATTCATTTGTAGATTCTTTTGAATTTTCTACATATGCTATCACATTTTCACACTTTCTATAGATGGTAACAGCTTTGTTTCTGTTTTTATGTAATCCTTCAACTTTTCTTTTCCCCTTTTCTGACTCAGGCTAGAATCCCCATTACAAGACTGAATAGAATTGGTGATACCAGGCATTCCTTTATCAGATTAACAAGTTCTTTTCTAGCTTTCTAAAAGATTTTTTGATCACAAATGTTTGTTGATTTCATCATGTGCTTTTTTGTATTTATTGAGATGATTCTGTGATTTATTCCTTTAGTCTCTTAATATGATGAATAAAATGAATGTATTTTCTAATATTAAGCTACCCTGAAATTCCTGATATAAATTCAAGTTAGTCTTGGATTTTGATCTTTTTTGCACATTGCTGGATTCAGTTTGCTAGTGTTTTATTGAAGATTTTTACATCTTTCTTAACAAATGAGATTGACCTGTAATTTTCCTTTCTAGTATTGCCTTTTCTCGTTGGATTATCAAAGTAATTCTGATCCCATAGAATGAGTTGAGGAGTGTCCTTTATTTTCCTATTTTTCAGGAAAAGTTTGTATAAGGTTAAAATGATCTGCATTTTGAAATTTGGTGCAGCTTGCCTGTACGATGCTATTCTTAACCCTTTCTCCTCTCACACCTAACATTTAATCCACTTTCAAATTCTCTTCACTCTAGCTTAAAATCAAATTCAGAACCCAACCACTTCTCACTTCCATTGCTACCACCACCATCTCTTGCCTGGATAATTGCAGTAGTTTCCTAATTGGACTTGTTCCTTCTGTCCGTGTAGCCATCATATTTTAAACATATGGGTGGTTATATCCTGTTACTCCTCTCTCAAATCCTCCCTTGGCTGCCCATCTCACTGAGAGGAAGAACCAATGTCCTTACAATGGCCCAGAAGGTCTGATATGATCTGGCTTCTTCCCTCTCTGGTCTCTTCCACTACTTCTCTCATTGCTCTCTCTGCTCTAGCCATACAGGTCCCCTTGCTGTTCTTCAAACATATTAAATATGTTCTCATCTTTGTACTTGTAGTTTGCTCTGCCTAGAACACTGTCCTCATAGAAATCCACATGACTTGCTCTTTTTTTTTTTAAGGTCTCTGCTCCATTGTTACCTTATTAGAGAGGCTTTTCCTTATTACCATATATAAAACAGAAAATGTCTCCATCTCCCTCTTGTTTTTCGACATAATATTTATTTATGTATATGTATATGTATATGTATATGTATATGTATATGTATATGTATATGTATATGTATATGTATGTATTTATTGCCTGAGTCTCACCAAAAGAATGTAAATACTAAGAGAGCAGGAATTGTGTCTATATTTCTGGTAGATAGAACAATGCCTGTCAATCAGAGGTGCTCAATATATACCTTTTGAATCCATGATGAATATTTTATTTATTATGTGTCTGACACCTTGAATGTCAGTCAGCCTCTCTGGTTTTATTTAAGTGCATCTTGTGTTCTATCTTTAGCATTAAAAACACAGCACCTGGAGCAGCCGATGGCTCAGTTGGTTAGAGCGCAAGTTCTGAACAACAGGGTTGCTGGTTCAATTCCAGCATGGGATGGTGGGCTGTGCCCCCTGCAACTAAGATTGAAAACGGCAACTGGACTTAGAGCTGACCTGTGCCCTCCACAACTAGATTGAAGGACAACGACTTGGAGCTGATGGGCCCTGGAAAAACACACTGTTCCCTGATATTCCCCAATAAAAGAATTAAAAACAAACAAACAAAAAAACACAGCACCTGGCACATGCCTTGTACACAACTGTAACTTAGTAACAAAGGGATGAATGTTACATCCTAGGTATATTTAAGTTTAATTAGCTTCAATCCTCTGCTTGGAGATCTTTACTTTTCTTCCCACTTTTCCCATTTCTATTTCTTTCTTACATCTATTCTTCCTCCTCTTCTCTCTCTGCTCTTTCTAATCTCACTTCTTTTGTCTATCCCTCACTTCTCTTTCTCCAAATTCTTCTTTTCCACTTGTTTTCTCATTTTCTCCTTTTACTCTTCTTTTTTTCACAGAACCATAAAACATCAAAATCAGAATTGGCCTCGGGGACTTTATTTATCTCTCACTTTGCAAACATGGAAGAGGAGATACCACAGATGACACAATTTGCTTTAACGTCATAGCTAGTTCCTGGCTGAATCAAGACTAGATCTCAAATTATCTCTTTCTTCCTCCTCTCTTCTTTCTTTTTCCTTGTTTCTTCTCTTTCTTAACACGGTGTTGGAATCCGACAAACTAGCATTTGGATCTCAGTTCTACCACTTATACTGGTGACCTTCAAATTATTATTATTATTATTATTATTATTATTATTATTTTATTGGGGAATATTGGCGAACAGTGTATTTTTCCAGAACCCATCAGCTCCAAGTCAAGTCATTGTTTTCAGTCTAGTTGTGGAGGGCGCAGTTCACTGGCCCATGTGGGAATCGAACCAGCAAACTTGTTGTTAAGAGCTCACGCTCTAACCGACTGAACCATCTGGCCACCACAACAAATTAACTTCTGTGATCGCTGGTATTTTTACAGGTTAACTGAGATATTAATATGCACATCAAAGGGTTGTCATTAAAACTTACAAAAAGTTGAACAACAATAACAAAAACCCTATACACCTAACATCATAATTAATGGTGAGAAACTCAAAACTTTCTCACTAAGATCAGGTACAAGGCAAGGCTGTCCCATCTCAACATTCCTTTTTGACATTATACTGGAAATTTTTGCTAATGCAATAAAGCAAGAAAAGGAAATAAAAGGTATATAGACTGGGAAGACAAAACTGTCTTTGCAGATGATGTAATAATTTATATAGAAAATCCAAAAGAATCAACCAAAAAAAATCCTTTTGGAACTAAATAATAATCAATTATAATAAGATTGAAGTATGCAAGATTAATATACAAAAATTAATGTCTATTATGCTAACAATGAACAAGTGGAATTTGAAATTAAAAATACAATACCATCTACCTTAACACCCCAAAGCTGAAATACTTAAGTAGAAATCTAACAAAATGTATATAAAGTCTATATGAGGAAAACTACAAAACTCTGATGAACAAAATTAAAGAAGAAACTTTAAAAATGGAGAAATAACCCATGTTCATGGATAAGAGAACTCAATATTGTCAGGTTCTTCCAAACTTGACCTACAGATTCAATGGACTCCCAATCACAAACCCAGGAAGTTATTTTATGGATATCAACAAATTGATTCAGAAGTTTATGTGAAGAGGCAAAGACCCAGAATAGCCAATACAATGTTAAAAGAGAAGAACAAAATTGGAAGACTGACACTACCTGACTTCAAGACTTACTATAAAGCTATACTGATAAAACTAGTGTAGTATTGCAAAAAAAAATAGACAAATAGATCAATGGAACAGAATAGAGAGCCCAGAAATAGACCCACATAAATATAGTCAACTAACCATTAACAAAGAAGCAAAGGCAATACAATGGATCAAAGATAGTCTCTTCAACAAATGGTGCTGGAACAACAGGACATTCTCATGCAAAAAAAATTAATCTAGACACAGACTTTGAATGCACACACAACTTTCACAAAAATTAAAGTGGATCACAGACCTACATAGACTGGGACACGTAAAATGCAAAACTATAAAACTCCTAGAAGATAACATAAGTACAAACCTAGATGACCTTGAGTAAGGTGATGCCTTTTTTAGATACAACACCAAAGACATGATTGATGAAAGAAATCATTGATAAGCTGGACTTAACTGAAATTTAAAACTTCTGCTCTGAGATAGGCAATATCAAGAGAATTAGAAGACAAGCCGCAGACTGGAAGAAAATATTTGCAAAAGGCAAATCTGTAAAGGACTATTCATCAAAATATGCAAAGAACTCTTAAAACTCAATAAGAAAACAGACAATTGGACCCAAACAATGATTTCACCAAAGAAGATATACAGACAGCAAGTAGGTATATGAAAAAATGCTCCACATCTTATGTCATCAGGGAAATGCAAATTAAAACAAGATATCACTACACACCTATTAGCATGACCAAATTCTGGAATGCTAACAACACTAAAAGGTGACCAGGATGTGGAGCAATAGGAATTATACATTGTTGGTGGGAATGCAAAATGGTACAGCTACTTTGGAAGACAGTTTGGTGGGTTTCTTACAAAATTAAACATAGTTACTCATGACCCAACAATCACGTTACTTGGTGTTTACCCAAAGGAGTAAAAAACTATGTACACACACACACACAACTGGACATGTATGTTTATAGCAGCTTTATTCATAATTGCCAAAACTTGGAAGCAACCAATATGTCCTTCAGTAGGTGAATAGATAAATAAACTGTGGTATATCCAGACAATGTAATACTATTTGGTGCTAAAAAGAAATCAGCTATCAAGTCATGAAAAGACATGGGGGAAACTTAAAGTGAAAGAAGCTAATCTGAGAAGGCTACATATTGCATGATTCCCACACTATGACATCCTGGAAAAGGTAAAAAAAACTATGGAGACAATAAAAAGATTAGTCAGAAAAGAAAAAAAAAAAGATTAGTAGGTATCAGGAGTGGGGGGTGGGGAGAGATGAATAGGCAGAGAACAGAGAAATTTTAGGACAGTGAAAATACTCTGTGTGATATTAAATGATGGATGTATGTCATACAAACCCACTTATTGTACACCACCAAGAGTGAATCCTTTGGTAAACCATGGATTTTGGATGATTATAATGTGTCAATATAAGTTCATCCTTGGAAAGAAAAAAAAAGTACCATTCTAGTGAGTGATGTTGATAATGGGGGAAGTTATGCATGTGTAGGAGCAGGGGTTATATGGGAAATCTCTGTTCCTTCCTCTCAATTTTATTGTAAACCTAAAACGACACTCTGAAAAAATAAAGTCTTTTTAAAAAGTTTTAAAAATAAAAACATAATAGAACATAGTTGGCTCTTTTCTCATTCTTTTCTCATTTTTTTTTTTATTTTCCTCTTTAAATTGATGATTGAACTCATAATTCTTTGGTTCCTTCAAACTTTGGATATTTTATTATGTCTTTGATTTCTTCTCACTTTTATGTGCCATCTCTTCCATTCATTTCTTCTTCTTTCTCCTCTTCCACCTCTTTCTCCTTCTTTTTCTTCTTTCTCTCCCTTCCTATTTCTGCTTCCCATTTTCTTCCACAAACCACGCCATGTGGAACATAAATTTTAAGTTTAAAGTCCCTTCAGTTGCAGTAGTCTACCAGTCTTATGATTTTCTCTTATTTACGTCCTCTTTTTCCACTTTCTCCTCTTTCATTTACATATAAATTACTTAACTTCCTTGGCTCTCAGTTTTTCAATCTGGAAAATGGAAACAATAATAGGTTGTTGTTATAGAAGCATCAAATGAATTAAGTAAAGCTCTTAGCTCAGTGCTTAACACAAAAGCCTCCAAGATGTCATTAACTTTTATTCTCATCTGAACTTCTGCAAACCAGTATGAAATATAAAACACTATAGAAATGTTAGTTAATTTTTTCCCCCTAAAGTATCTTGGTGAGCTTTCTGTGCTCACACTCATCGTGGTGGCGGCACCAGGTGCGCCCCCGACGTGCAGACCGACGCAGGCGAGTTCGTGGACCTGTATGTGCTGCAGAAATGCCCCGCCAGCAACCACATCATCGGTGCCAAGGACCATACATCCATCCAGATGAATGTGGCTGAGGTTGACACGGTGACAGGCAGGTTCAACGGCGTTTAAAACCTACGCTATCTGTGGGGCCATTCACAGGATGAGCGAGTCAGATGACTCCATTCTCCGACTGGCTAAGGCTGTCAGCATCGTCTCAAAGAACTTCTGACTGGAGAGAATCACAGATGTGGAGTATTTGTCCTAAATAAATAGTGACCCCCCCCCAAAAAAAAAAGTATCATGGTGAAGTGGAAAGATGATTTCGGGTTTGAAAAGACTTGAACCCCAGTTTCCTCATCTGTAAACCGATAATAATACATGCCTTCCTTACACCTAGGTTTTTTTCCTTCCCCAGGGATTAAAGGAGTCAATGTACAGGAAAGCATCACTCTGTAAGTACATGTTGTAATCAAGATAGATGGTGTCCAGGAGTCACACTAGGGATGCTGTAGTTATGAGGATTCAATGGGATAAAATTTTAAAAGATGCCTGACTCAATACATGTAAGCTATTATTTACCTTTTCCACTTCTTCTCTCTTGCTCCTCAAAGAAATGAATGGTTGAACTACCCAGATGATTTCTGCTGCTAAACTTCTATTATTGATGTGGTCTCCTTCCTCTCTCCTCCTCAAATCCCGCCTCCCGCCCCTCCCCCTGTTTTTCCTCCTCTCTTTCCATTACAGCCTTCCTCTTGCCTCAGGCACCCCCGTGCGAGCCAGGTCTCCAGATTTCTGGCAGCTTGGAACTGACACAGAACCACCTGGTACCTGCCCGAGATCAGAGGTTCTCTCTACAGTTAGCATCTAGCGTTGGCCAACAATAAAGTTTTATTGAAACAAAGCACGAAAAAAGTGACAGTCAGTCTTTCCTCAACAGTCAATCAGAGAGTAGAATGCGTGTGTCGCTCACAGCAACTTCCGCAGTCGGAAGGCGAGAGCGAGGAATATCCCGCCCAAAACCCGCCTAGCAAGAGCGGAAGTGCGGCCGGAAGTCATCCATAGAGTTTAGTGGCCAGAGCGACCCTGCATGGAGGTGGCAGGAAAGGCTCAGAACAGCTGCCGGAGGTGACGGAGCTACGGTCCCGCCCCGTGCTCTGGAAGACGAAGCTTCCAGGTAGCGGCCCGCAGAGTCTATTCCAGGGTACGACGCAGCAGTCGGCGGGAGCCCACGGTCCCGGGGCGGCCTCTTTAAGGGAGGGGGCGGAGCCACGTGGAAGGATCTTGAGGGTGAGGTCACGTGGTTGGGGGCACCTGCGGGACACAAGTGGAGATATGAGGTAGCGTCGTCACTGGGATGGACACCATGTAACACCCATTCCCCCACTGCATCTTGTGCTTTGGGGTTCAGTGGGGTGCATGTGGTGGGGTTTGGGGTTAGGCCCAAGTATGGGAGGAGGGTGGGCGTGGCAACCTTGTATCAGCCAGGCTTCCTTCAAAGTGGCCCGTATTAGGATTCCGAGGTCCGAGTTTTAGACTGCTCCATCTCTGACTCCTCATTGCAGAAGTGACTCGGTGCCTCTGCAATCAGCCCCTAGCCCTGTACTTCCCATTCCCCCACTGTTTAGGGACCTCCATTTTCACATCCTCTTTCCTTTCAGGTCCAGACATCCTGAGCCCAAGTACCCACAGCTCAGTGCAGCCATGAGTGCCGAGGTGAAGGTGACAGGGCAGAACCAGGAGCAATTTCTGCTCCTGGCCAAGTCGGCCAAGGGGGCAGCACTGGCCACACTCATCCACCAGGTGCTGGAGGCCCCTGGTGTCTACGTGTTTGGGGAACTGCTGGATATGCCTAATGTTAGAGAGGTGGGTCCTGACCTGGATAGCCCACAGGGAAGCTTGGGGCTAAAGTTTGAATTTGAGAATGGGGGCAGGGCTCATTTTGTAACCCCATAACCATTTAGTTGAACAAGAATAGGATGATGATTAACTGGCATCTTGCAAGAGTACTAAGTACACAAGTAAGCCTCTTAGTTTCCCTTTGAGGATAAGTGAGCTGTGAAACCCGATATTTTTAAGCAAAAGAGCCTGTGATTCAGAATAGGAGACCTGATTCCAGCCTGTCTCTACCAATGTAATAGCCCTTAATAATCATGTCACCTTGGTCAGGACACTTTTATTTTAGGGGCTCAGTTTTCTCTTTTAAAAATGGAGCTGATAATGCCCCTCACTGTTACTATAAAAATCAGGTGAAATTATGAGAAAGTGTGAAGTCGGGTATAAATGGAAGGAATGTAACATGAAATTGGCATGCCCTGTACTCCCCTCTTTGCACCATATGCTAATTCACTTAAATTAGATCAGGTAGAAGCTGTCCTTTTTCATAAAGACATGTGGCAAGATGCTAGGAACACAGCATAGAGAACTATTCACACAGACGTGGCAGAGTTAAGAATTTAAAATCCAGTGTGGGTGAGTCGCCAAGATATATGACACCAGCCCAAGTCCTGAGATGCTATGACAGTGGTATGTGGGCAAACTATGAGTTAAATTGTTGAGGGCCAGTGATTGAGTCCGTGGATTTAGCCTTCTGGGATCACTCTGTTGTACGGAGAAAACTGGCTGCCTTCTTTCCCTGCTTTCCTCTGCAGTGGAGCTAAAGATATTCAGTCAAGGTGAAGAAAAAGCATATATTGTATGCGTATTTCGCACTCTGCTAGTTGTCTGGGAATGCCAGAAAAGTAAGAGACAAGAGAGCTTATCCTTCTGAAACTTACTTCCCAGTTGCAGAGATCAGACTAATGGATATACATGTACATATCATTTATTTAGCAAGTATTTATTGAGAGAGCCAACTACATGCTTAACTCTGCTAGACCTAAGTGGGATACCAGAGACTAGGTCTGTAATCCTGTTGGAAAGAAATACATTCTTAGGTAACAACCTTAGGTAGGGCTTGATTGAGTAAGTGCCAGAATGAGTGATCAGTGATAGAAAAGGAGATCTGGGTGGGCTGCCCTGGATGAGGAAAGCCCCCTGGGTGAGGCAGGTCTGAAGCAGAGGCCACAAATTCCAATGACTGCCTAGGCCATGTAGCTGTCAGAGATGAGTGAGGCTGAGGCAGGAGTCTGGTAAATAAAGGAGTATAACAAACTGCCTAAAGATAATCAAATTCACAAATATTAAACACTCTAAGGACCAAACAACACCATTTGCAATGTCGGGTGTGTGTGTGTGTGTTAGATACTGAACACTGTGAATGTTTTAAACTCTGAATTTAGGGTAGGAATTGGAGGCATATGGAGGAAGAGGTCATTGTAGGTTTGGGGGAGTAGTGTAAGCAAAGGCCTAGAGGTGGAAATGAGGCCTTCCTATGGCGAGAGTGATGAAAGATGCAGACAGTTCCTCTCAGTGAGCTGGGAGAGTTAATGGAGATGAACGATGGGGCCAGAAAGTGGGGTTTGAAACAGGGAAAGGCTGGGAGGAGGGTGAACAGAGAGGCTCTTCCTGTCATCTCTTCCCTCATATTCTTGCAGCTGGCTGAGAGTGACTTCGCTTCAACGTTCCGCCTGCTCACGGTGTTTGCTTATGGGACATATGCTGACTATCTAGGTAACCAGAGGGGTTGGAGCTCCAGAGTAGTGGAGATGGGAGAAGGGCAATTTCTGGAGGGACTTAGAAGTTCCTGCGGTACCCTACTTAGATCCCTTAGGTACACAGAGTCTTGGGTCATGCCTGAATTGGCATGGACAACTAAAAAAAAAAAAAAAAAAATCAGTGGAAGGAGGCTAGGCCTTCCCACGAGAAGGGAATCAACATTTCCTATACTTTGTCCTTTTTTCCTAGCTGAAGCCCGGAATCTTCCGCCGCTCACAGAGGCTCAGAAGAATAAGCTTCGACACTTGTCCGTCGTCACCCTGGCTGCCAAAGTCAAGGTGAGTGACAGTTCCCCCAGTCCTGAGCCAAAGAGCATCCTTTTGTATAGCCCTTCACAAGGGGCCATCTGAAGAGAATTTGTACTCGGACAGCCATTGACCACACAGTTGCTTCTGTCTGCCGTCCCCTCCCTCACACCCCCCGCCCCCCCGTCACTTCAAGGTCTGTATTTGAACTCCATTACCTGCAGCCTTTTAGGCTAAATACTCTCTTAATTTTCTGTTTTTTTAATTTTTTAATCAAATTCTAAACATTTTTAGCGTTTTGGGTACAAATAGAAACTAGGATGCCATTCACTGTGTTGTTCAACAATCACCCTCCTCCCCATTATAGAAATTCCCGTTCAAACAGCCTCTGCGCTCAGCTGGGAACAAGGTTCTGTCTTCTGGTGAAATGCTAGGCTTCTATTCCTAGAATAAGAAATAATGTAACCTGGAAGTGTCTCTGTACTTCCTGTTAGGTTTGGTTTTTCATTAAATATCCCCCTCCCGCCCATCTGCACTCTCCCAGTTGTTACTAGACTCTCCCATTGTTTTCATGATTTTACTTAAATCAGGCTCTCTATTGTGAGAAGCCTCTTTGGAAGTACGCAGTGTGTAAATGGTGAACAGTAACTCCAGACCTTTCCCACACCACACACTCCCATTATGTCAAGCTGATCTTGACCAAGGTCTGAGTGCTACCCTGAGCTGTGGCCAGAGGATTGACACCCACACAGAGGTTACTTCCTTCTTCTATGGTGTGGGAGGTAAGGGTGGGGGGAGAGCATAAATCTTCCATTTTAAGATTGCCCTTCTCATGCTATTATTTTTCAGGTGGGAATACTTTTATTTATTTTGCTTTAGAACCAACCTTTTAGAAGACATATTTAGGAGTAGGAGGGGAGGGTAGGCAGGTGAGCCTAGGCTGGGGAAAGGAAGGAAGAAGAATGTTGGAAGCCTCTCTCTGCAGCAGAACCTCACAAATCCCAGCCCAACCTCCCTCGGCCCCAGTGTATCCCATATGCAGTGTTGCTGGAGGCCCTTGCCCTGCGTAACGTGAGGCAGCTGGAAGACCTTGTCATTGAGGCTGTGTACGCCGATGTGCTGCGTGGCTCCCTGGACCAGCGCAATCAGCGGCTGGAGGTTGACTACAGCATTGGGCGGGACATCCAGCGCCAGGACCTCAGTGCCATTGCCCGAACCCTACAGGAATGGTGAGACCTGTGTCCTGGCATTGTCCCTTCTCTTCTCACCCCAAGGAAAGGAGAGGTGCTTTGGAGGGGTGAGGGCTGGGCTGGGCTGCAGAGGTGGAATCCAGGTGGATGAAGGGAAATGAGCTTGTTCCTCCAAAGGCTTCTCAGAGAGGAAAGGAGTGGAGGAGGGGTTGGGAGGCAAGAGGCAGGAGATGGTGTCCTTGGTATAGTGGTACCAAGGGAAAGGGGAGTGGTACTCTTAGAGGATCCTCACTGGGAGGTTGGTCACCTCTTAGACTGGATTCAACCCATTGATCTGTAACCAGCATTGATTGTCCATAGGCCCTGGACCTCTTCCACTTTGGCTTTTCTCCTTGTGTCCTTCCCTAACCTCAGTTAATTCATACACCTTTTTTTTCTCTTTAGCTTCTCCTATCCTATTTTGTTTTCAGTTCCTACTCCCATCTTGTACATCACTCCAGGTCCTTCCTTATAGCTCTTTTCTCCTACCTGAGTGTCCTTCTGGCTCCTGGGAATATTGTTGTAGGTGGTTTCCAGGAGCCCTGGTGAGGGTTCCTAACTCAGAAAAGGGTTTGGATACCAGGATCTAGGGTCCTTTCGGAGTCTGTTTTTAGTGAGTCTGTCATCACAGCTCTCCTGCTGCTCCTCACTCCCGCTTCCTGCAGGTGTGTGGGCTGTGAGGTGGTGCTGTCAGGCATCGAGGAGCAGGTGAGCCGTGCCAACCAGCACAAGGAGCAGCAGCTGGGCCTGAAGCAGCAGATTGAGAGTGAGGTGAGCTGGCAGGGCAGCAAGACAGACCCAGCTCCTCCAGCCTGGGCCAGTTGTCCAGTGCAAAGGGGTTTGGACAGGGGCTGGAGCAGACAGGCAAGGTGGGCAGGGACTGTCAGGTTCTGGAACCTTCCTTGTTATCCTCCACTCCTTTCGTCCTGGCAGGTCGCAAACCTTAAAAAAACCATTAAAGTTACAACAGCAGCAGCCGCCGCAGCCACATCTCAGGACCCTGAGCAACACTTGACTGAACTGAGAGAACCAGCTGCTGGCACCAACCAGCGCCAGCCCAGCAAGAAAGCCTCAAAAGGCAAGGGGTAAGCCAATGTGGCAGGAACTGCTTGCTTCCAAGGTGCCCTGCTTTTCCTTCAGAGACCTGGCTGCCCTCACTCCCTTTAGTCATGGGGGTAGGGGATGGGGGCGCCTTTAGGCGTTAGGGGATTCCCTGCAGCGTCTCTGTCTGTCTTCCCTTGCCAGGCTCCGAGGGAGTGCCAAGATTTGGTCCAAGTCGAACTGAAGGGACTGTCGTTTCTTCGCTGGGTATACGGGATCCCAGCTGCCTGCCTGCCCCTTAGGAGTCCTCAAAGAGCCTTCCTGTGCCCCTGGCCAGCTGATAATCCTAGGTTCATGACCTTTCACCTCCCTTCTCTCCCACAACCCCAAGCATAGATCACCCCTTCTCTAGGGAGGAGGCAAGTACAAGTCATGTTTTTGTTGGTACTTTTTGTTTTATGTGACTTTCTTATGTGTCCCATTGTCCTACTTATCCTCGCTGCCATGCTCTCTCCCATATATTTTTAAGAGCCAGCACGTGTCCTTGTTTATTATATGTCATTGAGTAGGTGGGGCTGCGATGCCCCCAGTATAACCCACATACGTTCCTTGTCCTACCACCTCACCCCTGCATGCCTAATCCCCAGTTCTGTGCCCGAGCCCCAGCCTATTTGGGCAGCATCTGCAGAGCCACTTTTATTCCCACTCTGAGAGTTCTAGGAGCCAGTCTGCCTTTGTAGGAGTCACTGGACACTTTCATCCTAGAATTCTGTCACACGACAGTTGTTTCCTTTCCTCGCACCTCCCCTTGGGTCCTGGGAATGCTGCTGCTTCAATGACCCCAGAGCCTAAGAAGGGTAGCTGTTTCTTGAGATGTTGAGAGATGCTTTTTTCTTGGCGCTGGCTGTCTTGGAAAGCCTGATGGCAGTCCTGGAAGGATTTATACTTCCTTTTGTGAATTTGGTGGGGAAGGGAAAGGGATATAGATTGTATAAAAAAAGTATATATACATAAATCTATATATAACATAACACAAATAAATCTATGAGAAGTCTATCTACAGGGGGGTGGGGGGTGGGAGATGAGGGTAAGGGGGATCAAATATATGGTGATGGAAGGAGAACTGACTCTGGGTGGTGAACACACAATGGGATTTATAGATGATGTAATACAGAATTGTACACCTGAAATCTATGTAATTTCACTAACAATTGTTACCCCAATAAATTTAAAAAAGAAAGAAAGAAAGAAAGAAGTCTATCTACAAACATGCCCTGAACTGGGTATCTTCTGTCTTTGATATTTGTGGATGGGAAGAAGGTTCATTCCCGATCCATTTTAAAGCAAAGTTCTGGAAAAAGAAGAGAACCAGATACTGTGTGCTGAGTCCTGGGCTACATGACTTTGGACAAAATGCTCAGTATCTCAACATTCATTTAGAAGTAGTAGATACCTACTGACACCAACATGTAATAGGCACTGGAGATGCAAAATGATGGTCACTCCCTGCTCTCAAGGAGCTTGAGTTCAGCCTGTTTCCTTCCACCTTATAGAATTATAAGGAGGAAGAGTTGCCAGTAAACTTGAGGTTTTACTTCACAATCACATGGAACTCTCAGATCTACAATAAGAAGCAGCAGTCAGGATACTGTCTTTTGTCCAAGGCAGAGCTTCCATCGCAGTGTCCTGAGACAATTGATCTCCACTCGTGGGCTGCTGTGCACTCCCTAGAATTGGGAAGCTCTAGTGTAAGGGACTGTTGAGCACCCCACTTGCATGTGAAGCAGTTGCTTCCTAAGGGTCCCAGTGTTGACTGAGCTGCTCTCCAGAGTTTGTGCTATTCTGTAGGTGGAGATTTAGGACACACTCTACACTGGTCCTAAAGGTATTCAGTCATAGAACTAGAAAGATCCTGAGTTTTCAATTAAAAGTGGGCTGGTTGAGTGTATTGTCTTGAGAGGCGATGGAAACTTAATGGGACCAGTCCACTGAGCCTTGTTTCAGGAGTTGACACGCTTGGCTTCTCATTTTAGCTTTTCCCTAGACAAGCTTGGTGAGCCTGTTGCACCTTGATTCTCAGTCTCTACCTCTGCAATAAATCCTTTCTTCCTTCCACACCTTCAAATGTGTAGAAGTTGCTAATTCCTGGCTTTGAACCTGTACCCCACCCCTCTGCCCATGCCCCAGTTTTTCTCTTGAACTTAGTATCCCATTTTCCTGTAAGCTAATTCCAGCTGATGGTTCCATAACTTCCCTGACCTCTCTAGTTTCCATCCCTTAGTGGATGGTTGTAAAGTGTAGTGTGGGCTGGGCTGGAACTATCTGGCTCAACACCCAAAGTGGTGCTGGGGGGACCGTTCACAACCCCAAGGACATGGAAATGCAATTTGTCTTTGACTTAAAGATGGGCTCCTGGCTACCAAGGCATAGGGAGAGGGGAGCAGATTATTTGTGGGCTCAGTTTTTGACCATGAAATTTGGTTCAAGTTTTAGAAATTCCATGTATAACCAAGCCCAGGGCACCAGGAAAATCTCCCCAGCCAAGAAACTTAGCACTATTTGCACTCACTCGCTGATCCATACTGTACAGGAATCTTAGATGGTCTTAGGGCTGGGCCACTGTGGGAAGAGGAAGAAGAAGATAACTTACCTGCATGAACATTCAGAGTTCTTGCACATGAAACAGATAACGTTTAAAAGGTTAAGCCAAGTCTCTGACGCTAAAAATGGCAGTTGGATTGGTGCACATCTTTATGCACAAGAAGAGCAGAGACAATGTCTACAGTCAGTATTTCATGAAATCCTGTTAAAGAGAGATCAGAGATTCCACTTAGGTGTGTCTTCCAACATGGATGGCCAAAAGGGTGTTTAGAGAGGAAAGTCTAGGCAGTGTATTAGTTACCTACTGCTGTGTACAAATTACTTTAACATGTCGTGGCTTAAAACAACACACATTAACTCAGTTTCTATGGTTTAGGACTCTGGGCACAACTGAGCTGAGTTTTCTGCTTCAGGGTCTCTCACAGGCTATGATCAAAGTGTTAACTAGAGCCATATTATCTCAAGGTCCCAGTGGGAAGGACCTGCTTCCAAGCATACTCAGTGATTGTCAGCAGGATTCACTACCCCATAGGTGATAGAACTGAAGACCTCATCTCCTGGCTGACTGTTGGTCAGAGGGCATCCAGGTAGCCCTTTCCTTCAGATGCCACATCAGCAAGGTGAAATAACCTTTTGTAACCTCACCACAGAAGAGACATCCCATCACTTTTACCAATCACCAGGTCCAGTCTACTGACTCAAGGCAGGGATTATTGGAAGCCATGTCAGAAATTTCCTATTACAGGCAATGTTTCTTTGAGCCACCAGCATCAGAATCATCAGGGGAGCTTTTGAAAATGCGTATTCCTGGACCCCACTTTTACCCCAGTTCTATTGAATTAGAATCTCTGGGATATAGAGTGGAAGTGTGCCTTCATTGCCTTTATCAACTCACTTCTGAGTTGTGAAGTCCCACTTACATAAGCAGACTTCCCCAGATTAGTGCTGAAAAGGCTTCTACTGCAGGGCCTTGGAGAACAGGTAAGGAGGCCCAGGGTCATCATCTGGGAGAAGGATGAGAAAATGCAAAACTTTAAATATAGAACAAGAGAGAGGACTTGTCCTATCCTTTGAGGTTCTTAAGTGTATGGTTATAAAATTAAAAGTGATAAGTGCGAAAAACTATGGGGTGACATGAAAGCATTTAACGGGCAGCTATATCTTGCCTGGTGTCAGGAAAGCCTCCAAGGATGTGACCTTTAAAGTGAAACTAGAAGTGCAAGTAGCAGTTGGCCTAATAAAAGTAAGGGAGGATGAGCATTTGGGGTGGGAGAAAAATAGTGGGGAGGAAGGCCTGGAGGCAGAAAGGTTTCATTCTGTGATCTCTCCCCTAATGTGAAGGGCAAAATTCAGGGGATGGGGCAGGGGATATAATCCTATACTTTAACTTACTCATTTGACCAAACAATTGGTAAATATATCTTGACTTAAAAAGCTGAAATAGGGTGGCCAGATGGCTCAGATGGTTAGAGCACGAGCTCTCAACAACAAGGTTGCTGGTTCAATTCCCACATGGGATAGTGGACTGTGCCCCCTGCAAACAAGATTGAAAATGGCGACTGGACTTGGAGCTGAGCTGCACCCTTCACAACTAGATTGAAGGACAATGACTTGAAGCTGATGGGCCCTGGAGAAACACACTATTTCCCAATTAAAAAAAAAAAAAATTGGAAAAAAAAGCTGAAATAATATAAACCATAATGTACTCATATATGCTATGGGGTTTGGGGTGATTTTTGTCTTTGCCTATCTATTTTCTAATCTTTCTACAATAATTGCTAATAATAAAAGCTAGTATTAGTACTTACTATGTTCAAGCACTATTCTCACAGCTTTATGTATATAAATTCATTTAATGTATATACAACCATCTCCTGAGATTGATACAACTATTATCCTCTTATAAAGATGACAAAAGAGGTATATTAAATTTGGTATGTAAGTTGCCCAGGGTCACACAAATTATAAGTGGAGAAGGCACAACACACCCTGTCTCTCCCATGTTCCTGGACAGAATGCATGGAACAGCTATCTGAGATCTCAGAGAAATAAATGGTAGCAGAGAGGAAGAAACCAGAATTCGGAGTTCCAATAAACCATTGGTGAGTTCACCATTTTTCCTCTTCCAGTATTGCCCAGAGTGGACTCAGCCCCAAACCTAGCAATGTATATAAGGAGCTCTTTCAGAGCTGCTCTTGGAGCTCTCTATTGCAGGTCTGAGGAGCAGGAAGGGACTCCTAAGGGTCAGAGTGTGGGGGAAGTCCTTGTTGTTTTCTTTTTTCCTTCTCTTCCACCTCCAGCCCCAGGTAGCTACAGCAGCACAATGACAGCAATAGTGGCTGGGCAGGTACTTAAAATTACGAGGGAGGAGAACTCTTATCTCTGACCACAGGAGTTGTCCCATGAGTGTGAGGCAAATTCCTTCTGCTTTTTATTTTCTCTCTTGATGCTTGGCCCAGACACGTAGTGGAAAATGCCCAACAGAGTAGAGAAACTAAAACCCCAAATTTTTGGCCAGAGGATTGGGAAGGGAAGCCCCAGAGAACCAGAAAGTGTCAGGGAGATCGCAGAGATGAAGGAAATCACGAGAACAGTCCCCTAGAGTTGTGTGTCAACTCCTGGGCTCACCTGTGAGTTGCACAAGCATAGATCCTGACCCTAAACAGCTTACCAAAGCTTTGTGAACTGAGCTACAGGGTGGACCACTGTTCAGGTCTGACTGGCTACTGGGTGGCACATGTGCAGGACTGATTCAAATAGCACCACTGAAAAACTGACATTGGAACTGACAGTACAAAGAAGGCAGGTTTCTGCCTGAACCTAATGTACTCGATTGCTTGATAAAACAAAAAAACATTCTCTTTAAGATTTTAACAAGATCCAGAGTCTCAAAACAATATTCAAAATATCAAGATACAATATAAAATATAAAATTACTCAGCATACAAAGAACTCTCCAGGGAAAAGACAACCCCAAGATGACAGAGGTATTGGAATTTAAAGCAACAACTTCAAAGCACTGTAACCATACTGGAAGAAGAAAGGGGAAATGTTCTTGAAACAAATGGAAACATTGAAAGCTTCAGCAAAGAAATAGAAAACATAAAGAAGAACCAAATGGAAATTTTAGAACTGAAAAATAGGAATAACCAAAATAAAATATTCATTGAATAGGTTTAATAGCAGAAAGGAGATGACAGAGGAAAGAGTGAGTTTGAAGATAGATCAATATAAATTATGCACTCTAAACAACAGAAAAAAAAAAAAAAATATATATATATATATATATATATCACACTAGAGTCTCAGGGACCTGTGAGATAATACAAAATGGTCTAACATTCTTTTCACCAGAGTCCCAGAAAGTGAGGAGAAAAACTATGGGACAGATAAATTATTAGAAGAAATAATGGCTACTCAAAAAGTCCCAAATTTGACAAAAGACAAGCATACACATTAAACAAGCTTAGTGAACTGCAAACAGGATATAATCAAAAGAAATCTGTGACTAGACATGCCATAATCAAATTGCTGAAAATTAAAGGCAAATACCCTAAGAGCATCCAGAAAAAAATAATGCATTTCATATAGGGTAATGACTCATTACTGCAGATTTCTCATGAGAAACTATGGAAGCCAGAAGGAACTGGAACAACACTTAAAGTGCTGAAAGAAAACTGTCAACTCAAAATTCTATACACAATGAAAATATCATTCAGGAATGAATGTGAAATAAAGACATTCTTAGGTGAAGGAAATGTATGAGAATTTTTACCAGCAGATCTTCTGTAAAAGAAATGCTAAAGGAAGTTCTTCAGACAGAAGAGAAATGATAACTTGGGACATCAAGAAAGAAAGAGCAACAGAAATGGTAAATATAGATTACTCTTCTCTTAAGTTCTTTAAAATGTTTATAACAGTTAAAAATGAAAATTATAAGTTTGCCTGATGGGGTTTTCAGTATCTGTAAATGTAATACATATGACAACTACAACATAAAGGTGAGAAAGCAAAGGGACCTACACAGTAGTAAAGTTTCTAAATTTAACTTGAAGTGATAAAATACAAATTCCAAATGGACTATGAAAAGTATATTTTCTAAGCTAGATAAAAGGCTAGTAAACCATATTCCACAGGCCAAATCCAGCCCACTACCTGGTTTTGTACATAAAATTTTATTGAAACATAGTTACACTTCATTCATTTACATATTGTCTATGACGGCTTTAATGCTATGGCATTCAAAGTGTTGCAACAGATATTGTGGGCCTACAAAGCTCAACATATTTACTGTCTGGCACTTTACAGAAAAAAATAAACACTTGCCAATCCTGCCCTAGAGCAGGATTGAAAACATAAGGAGATTTTCAAAGAAAAAGAAAAAAATTTAGTGAAAAAAAAATCAATAAAGTGGAATACTAAATAATAGCCACATCAACCAAAAGAAGACTAGAAAGTAGAAATAGTGGAATTATAAACAGAGGACCAAACAGAAATAAAAAATTATAGAAATAAATCCAAACATTAATAATTAGATTCAATGTAAATAGCCTAAATGCAACAATTAAAATATTAATTATTAAAATAGATTAAAAAAGAAGATCCAACTATATATGCTGCCTTCAAAAAACACATTTTTAAAGTATGATGTAGGTGGGTTAAAAGCAAAAGAATGGGAAAAGATATACCATGCAAACACTATAATTAAAAAAAGCGGAAGTGGATATATGCATATAGTAAAATCAGACAAATTAACTTCATATCAAAAAAACTTACCAAGGATAAAGAAGAACATTACATATTTCCAAGTGTCTCTGCATCTAACTACAGAGCTTCCAAATACATGGAGCAACCTGGATGGCTCAGTTGGTTGGAGCATGTCCTCTCAACCACAAGGTTGCTGGTTCGACTCCCACAAGGGATGGTGGGCTGCGCCCTCTGCAACTAGCAACGGCAACTGGACCTGAAGCTGAACTGCACCCTCCACAACTAAGACTGAAACAACAACTTGAAGCTGAACAGCACCCTCCACAACTAAGATTGAAAGGACAACAACTTGACTTGGAAAAAAGTCCTGGAAGTACACACTGTTCCCCAATAAAGTCCTGTTCCCCTTCCCCAATAAAATCTTTAAAAAAAAAAAATAAGTACATGGAGCAAAAACTGATAGGTATCAAAGGAAAGAAAGGACAGATCCACAATTAGAGTTGAAAATTTCAAAACTCCTCACCCAGTAATCAACAGAACAAATAAACAGAAAATCAGCAAATATGTAGAAGTATATAAAACTGAATGATGCCATCGACCAATAGGATCTTACTGAAATTTATAGAACACTCGCCAACACAGAAGAATATGCTTTCTTTTTCAAGTGCACATGAAACATTTACCAAGATATGCTATGTTCTGGGTCATAAAACCAACCTCAACAAATTTAAAAGAATTGAAGTCATACAAAGTATGTTTTCTGACATAATGGAATTATAACTAGAAATCAATAACAGAAGGCTAACAGGGAAATCTCTAAACACTTGGAAACTACACAACCCATTTCTAAATAACCCATGGCTCAAAGAGAAATTAGAAAATATTGTGAACTTAACAAAAAGGAAAATACAAAATATGTGGGATGCAAACAGCAGTGATTAGAGGAAAAATTATAGCATCACATAAGCATAATAGAAAACAAGAAAGGTCTAAAGTCAACAATCTACACTTCTACCTTGAGAAGGTACATAAAGAAGAGCAAAAATAATCAAAGCAGAAGATAAACATAAGAGCAGAAATTAATGAAATTGAAAACGAAAAATAGAAGAAGTCAATGAAACCAAAAGTTGATTCTTTGAAATGATCAATAAAATGGATAAACCTCTAGCCATACTGACGAGAGACACAGAGAGAGAGAAGACACAAATTACCAATATCAGGAATAAAACAGGAGAGATCATGACATACATACTCCACAGACATTAAAAGGTTAGTAAGGGAATACAACAAACAATTCTACACACATAAATTGAATGATTTAGATGAGATGGACCAACTCCTTGAAAGCAGCAAGCTATCAAAACTCATTCAAGAAGAGAGATGTAAATATAAGATGTACAAGTATAAAACTTTAAGAATAGGAGAAAATCTTAATTACCTAGAGTTAGGCAAACATTCTTAGATATAACACCAAAAATATGATTCACAAAAGAAAAAAGTGTTAAGTTTAACTTCATCAAAATTCAGATTTGAAATTCACATTTGAAAAAGACAACATCAAGATGAGGAAAAGACAAGCTACAGAATGGGAAGAAATATTTGCAAATCCCTATCTAACAAAGGACATCTAACCAGAACATACAAAGAGCTCTCAAAACAACAGTAAGAAAAAACAACCCAATTTTGAGAAATGGCTAAAAGACTTAAACAGACACTTCATCAAAGAGGCTGTAATGATGGCAAATAAGCACATGAAAAGGTGTTCAACATCATTAGACATTACAGAAAAACAAATTAAAATCACAATGAGAGATCTATTAGAATAAATAGAAGAATACCTATACACCTAATAGAATAGGCAAAATAAAATAAAAACTGACAATATCAACTGCTGGCAATGATGCAAAGCAACTAGAACTCTCTCACATTGTTGGTGGGAATGCAAAATGGTGCAACCACTATGGAAAACAGTTTGGCATTTTCTTATAAACTTAAATATACACTTACCATATGACCTAACAATCCCACTTCATTTCATTCCTAAAGAAACTAAGACATGTTCATGTGAAAACATGTACACGAAAATTTATAGCAGCTCTGTTCATAATTGCCAAAAAATGGAATGGTCTTTTAACAAGTGAATGGATAAACAGATTATAAACACGTAGTAGAATACTACTCGGCAATAAAAAGGAGTGAACTATTAATACACGCAACAACATAAGTGAATCTGAAAGGCATTAAGCTGAGTGAAAGAGCCACTCTCAAAAGGTTACACACGATATGATTTCATAATGTGATATTCTGGAAACAGCCAAACTATAGCAAAGGAGAACAAACCAGTGGTTGCCAAGGGTTAGGATTGGAGGAAGGGTGTGACTACAAAGGAGCAGCAAGAGAGGGTTTGAGGGTGATGGACCTGTTTCGATTCTGATTGTGGTGGAGCTTAACACAAATCTCTATGTGTTAAAACTCATAGAAACTACACAGAGCAATTTTACTGTATATTTAAAAATACAAGATTAAAAAAAAACAGACATACTGGGCTACTGGCAGTCCATCATTTTAAACACTATGCTATTACTTGGGTAAGTTTTAATGTAAATTAAAAAAAAAAATTAACTCACCAAGGAACTTTCTATGTAAAGGACCCCCATCATTAGTATGGAATCATTCCATATTAATATCATTTGCGTCAACTGGATTTTGAGTTGTGGCTCTTGCAGTGCTCCTAAGTAGCTGTATGATGTTCAACAAGTCACCTCTGTTTCTTCTGCAGTAACATTGGAGCCCGTTTGGATGGTATCTGTGATTGTTGCTAAGATGCCTTGGAATCCTCTTCAACCTTGAGATTCTGCGTTAGTAGGTCTGGGGTGCTGATTCTGATCTGCTGCCATATTTGGGAATGTCCTGGGGTGATCTCTAAGGTTTCCTTCAACTCTAAAATTATATCATATCCTTGGTTTGCTTAAATCAAGGGCTATTGTATTGGGAATCAGCTTCTGTCCTTCCCTGCCACATTCGCTGTGAATTGGGAACTCCTCCCTACCAAGTCCAGGATGTCTTTAAGTTCACCAGTAGTTTTCTAAGAACATAGTTTTGTTTACTTTCATCAAACCATTTCCCACCTCAGTGTCACCTTGACCTTTCCAAAGGTATTTTTGCTCCCTCTTTTAGAGATGCAGTTCCACCTCTACAGCCCTTTCCCATGCCCCCTTCTGTCCCATCATCCAGCTTCATGTGTCCAAATGTCATAGCCTCAGACCCCTCAGACACTTGGCTCGCCCACTGGCTAGAGAACATTGACATCTTGGGGATAATTGTCCAGAACTTGCAAGCTCTCCAGGTGACAGAGCAGATAAAGAGGATGGAATGGATGGTGGGAGAAACCAGGGGCAGCACCCGATTCCTATCCAAAAGATAAGAAGAAGAAAAGAATCATAAAGAGCAGATAAGGGCAAGGAACTCTGAATGCCAGCCCAGATCATCTCATCCCTGGGACAGTCAAGTCGGAGATGGAAGGCGGGGTGGGGGAGCTGTCTGAGCCCAGAGCGGGAAGCACTACCTGCCTCTCTGATCCCCCGAGGTATCATTCAAGGCCAGATGCAGGCTGGGAAGGCTCAGAGCTATCACATTCGCATGGGACTTCAGGCTCACCTTCTCCAGCAGCTCTGCCTGTCTTCTGCACCCCGCCCCTCCGGTGCTCTCCCTACAAGTCACGGCAGCTCCGTGCCCCCACCCCATTTCTCCTCAGGGATGGAAGCTAGTTGGGAGGCTCCTTAGGGGAACCAGCTATACAAAGTCTTCTCTCTCAGTGCCCCTAGTCTCCTTGGTTATTTCTCTCACCTCAGAGCCTCCTATGCCTAACTGTCCCTATCTTCATCTCCCTCCTCTAGTGCAGCCTCACCTGGCTCCCACCTTTTCCATCTGAAGACCCCAGTGATGTAAAAGGGGGAGAGAGGTCAAGGCTGCTTTTTTCTTACCCCTAGCCCAACTGGAATGGCCTGAGAGAAGCAATCCTTGAGCCTTGCGGTTCCGTCAGCCCCATTCCAGGACTGACAGCATAAGGGCAGATAGGTATGCGGAGTTAAATGGACTGGAATATGAGGGCTGGGAGACCAGACTACTGTGTTCTGTGGATCAGATCTTGGTTCTCTGAGGAACCTGTTTCTATGACTTGGGCATTGGGTAAAGAGTGTTATTGGGACCTAAAGCCCTTTGTTACCACAGGGGGGTGGGGAAGGGGGAACACCAACAAGTGGGGCTAGTTGATTCAAGACCAGTAAGATGATTTCTAGGTTGTGTCTGGAAGTCTGGAAGTATTTTAGGAGTCCTGAGGAGGGAACCAGGGATAAGGACCACAGAAAACACCGAAGGAGTAAGACTGAGGAAAAACTGGGGAGAAATCAGTCATTTTTATCTCATGCACTGTCTCAAATGCTTTCTCTGTACTAACTCACTTAATTCTCACAGTTCTAAGGTTTGAATCCAGGTCCCTACTGCCACCAGTGCTTAGAAAGTCCTATTTTACAAACGGGAAACTGATGTAGAGATTAAGAATCTTCCCCAGTCATAGCTAAGTCGTGGACCCAGGTCTCGTTCATGTCAGTCTGTATTCAATTTCACTCCTCTGTATAATTCAGTCTCTCACCAAGTATCAGCCTCTTCCAACCTATAATTTTCTGGGGTGGAGGAAATAACGTGAGTCTGACCATGTCCTCTGAACATCTGTTGAACCAAGAGCTGAGCGGGTGGCCCTTGTGAATGAGTCTGGGCCGCTGGAGAGCTGACCAGAAATAAAATGTCAGAGTCCCTCCTGAGAGTTCCTTTCCTGTCTCTGCTTCCTGGCCCTCACCCCATAATGGCAGACAGGTCAGGAAGTGCCAGGGAGCTGGTTCTTGAGCACCTCACTTAGCGGCTGCTGCTAACAACAAATTTCCCACAACATATCACTGTCACAAACCCCAGCAATAAGTGGTGGGTTGAAGGGTAGTCCTCACCCAAGGACAGGGGGCAGGGGTGAAAATTAGTTCATGTGTCTGAAAGCCAGAACCCAAAAGGGCTTGTGAAACACTAGCAACTCACCTAGATGGAAATAAGGGTAACCCTTGCTTTGCTCCAGCCTCCATTCAGAACTACACCCATGAGTGTGGGCACTGGAACTGAAATCCAGGTTGATGTTGGGCACAAATTGTAGCCTTAGATTTTGTAGCTAGAAGGGACCTACATGAAATGAATGACCTGCCCAAGACCACATGGTTAGGCTGGTGGCAGAGCTGAGCTGAGCCTAGCCGAGGACCCAGCTTGTGGGCTCCATCGATAACTCCAGTGCTCTTTTCCCTGCTGCCTCAGCAGACTGATGAAGGCTACTCCCATTCCCAGAGGAAGTATGTCTATATGCGCAGAGCACAGATTACACTTGAAACTGAGGTTTGTGGACTTTTGAGTCCCATCATCCACAATTCAGCACCCAGGTAGAGATGGATTATCTATACTCATTTGACTTCTGGGATTTCTGGATCCTTTAGCCACTGGGTTGGTTCACTTGACCCTGGTCATGTATCTTCACCAGCCCTATTTAATGAGATTTAAAACTTGCCTTGGACTAGGAAGTCAGTGCCTGGTTGTTGAGCTCAACTTCATCCCTTGGCTCATTGAACTGGACAAACCCTCTTGAATCTATTTGTCCATCAACGACATGGGGGAAAACCTCCCTTCACTGAGAGGACCCAGAGCCTTGATTTTTACTTTTTTTTTTTTTTTTGCCTTTGATTTACCAACTGGAAAGAACTAAAGATTTTTATAGAGGAAACCATCATCAGACTCTCACAAGCGTTTACCATCATTAATAAGTTCACAAGAGGAGCAGAGTGACCCATTTGGCTGAGCCAGAGCAAGCAAGCGTGAATGTCTTGAGAAATTTGAGCACTTCGTGCCCTTCTAGTACTGCTCAGGTTCCAGGTTAGTTTTCTTCTCTGGTCTCCTTCCCTGGGCTCAAATTCTCAATTACTGGGGATAAAGGGTCTGAAGAATATGTGATAGAATGTTGCTGACCCTAGAGTTCCTCCCCACTGAAGGCCTGCATAGGGTTATTTGGGCTCCTTCCTGCTCTGTCCCACAAGTGTTCCCACCCAGAGTCCAGGGGAGAGACCATACCCAAGGGACAAAGGGCAGCAAATTCCTCAAACACCTATGAGATATGCCCTACATTCCCCGACAAATGAAGTTACAGCAAAAGCAAGGGAGAGAGCCAGTAAGATAACTCCTTATGTTTCATCCTCCTAGCCTAGCCCAGCTGAGCTCCACTGCTGCCAGTATTATTACCATTGAGGTACTGGGCTTGAACTCAAGTCATGAAGGCTACGTGTGGAGACAGAGGGAAGGTAAGGTGACTAGAAGGAGAAAGGAGGGTTGAAATTGAATAGAGAAAAGATCAAAAGTAAAGCCAGAACCCTACTTGGTCTTTTTTTCCATTCTCCTTTATTCCATAAACACCTAGTTACAAGTTGCACAAATCAAAAAATAAAGACAGAGAAGGGCATAGGGAAGATTTTTGTGATGTGTAAGGGGTGGGAAGGGAGAAAAGGTTGGGAACCAGTCCTCTCCCCCCATACACAGCCCTGGATGAGGGCTACGGCCCCTGTAGCGGGGGATCTGAGGAGAAGATGGGCAAACATCCAGGGTAGCTGAGGGATGGAGGAGGCTCCTAAACCCAGAGCTCCCCACAAAAGCCTTCAATGCACGTCAGGGGAAGAATGGGGAAGGTGAAGAGGTTCAAAGATGGAGCAGCAAAATGAAAAATCAAGTTAGTGGATACAGGAGAAGTGGAGTCATCATGACAAGGGGATTAAAGAAGGAAAAAGTAGGTAAAGGGGGCAGTGAAAGGTTCTCCCTGAGACCCCCAGGGAGAGGTGGGGGCCAGCTTGCCTGTTAAGTTAATATTAAAGTGGGAGTGGGAGTTGGAGAGGAAAAAGTTATTTCAGGGGATGATTTCTCAGCCGCTCAGCCTGTACCTACAAGGGGAAGAGAGATGAGCACAAGTCAAAAGGAAGAAAATATAAAGCCAGGAGTTGGGGCTTAACCCCTATTCCAGTGAGAGCATGCTTCTCTTTTCCCATACCAACTAAAACTCCTACTACGAAGGCAGTATTTGCTGGGCACCTGGACTGCTTCTGCCTCACAGCACAGGGATGTCCACAGGCCCACTCCCCAACCACCCTCCAGGGCTTGACACCTTACAATTCCTCCCCCTCTGATACTTACAAGAGAGGCTGAGGGCCCAGGGCCCTCACCAGTCATAGCGGCGGGACTGTCGGGAGGGGGAATCCTCAGGTCCCTGTATGGCCAGGCGAGGAGGCCCCTCAGCCCTTCGTCCCCCACCCCCTGAGGCCTCATGCCGTCGAAATTCCAGAGGACGCTGCTGCCGGAATCGAGATGTCTCCCTCCGCCACTCATCATCAAATGCTGCGGCCTCACCTGAAGAGGACACAGAGACCAGACATGACATCTATGGACAACCTAGCTTCTGGAGGCAGACGTAAGAGTGAGCCACAAGCTTCTAAGCCTGAAAAACAGCAGAAAAGGCTGAAAGCAGGTGCATGAAGATGTGTGGGGGAGGGCAACTTCTTTATTTAGCAATTTGGGGCTCAACATCGTTCCTGGAAGCCCCTAGCAGGCCTAAGGCATGACTATTGGATAAAGAAATCAGGAATGGGATAATTAACTAAAAGAGCATAATCCCAAGCACACAATAAGTAGTTAATAAGTATTTGCTTATTTGAAAAGAAATAGAGGAGAAAAAAATGGATCCAGGTAGAGAAGGGTAAATTACTATCAATATCTTATTTAGGTGACAAAGTTTGCCCCTCCGTGGTTAGGACATTGCCAGCACCTGACTCAGCTCCTAAGCCAACAAGGCTCCAAGTGAAATAAGAATATGGGGCTCACCCATAACTTTGCCCAAGAAATATCTATGGAGATAGGAAGAGAAAGCTGGTATCTCCTAGTTCACAGGAACTGGACTAGTGGCCACTGGCCAAGAAGGTGGAAAGGTGATGAGCGGGAAGGAAGGCTCACTCTCATCCAGGTTGATGTAGTCCTGCCGCTCCTCCTGGTCCCCTGTGCGGTGGTTTCGGGAGCGCTGGAGGATGTGAGCCCGGTCTCGAATGTGATGCCCAATGGACATCTGCTCTAGTCCACTGTCCGAATCCCGTACGGTCCTCCGAGTCTCCCGGATCTGAGATGGGGCAGAACACAGCACACTGAGCTGCCCCTTCCAAAGCCCTGGCCACACCAACCTGGGACAGACAAACCGCCCACAACCCAATCCTAAAAAAAGAAGCCAGGGTTTCTGTGGCTGCCATTCAATCCTGCCTTCTCTGAGAGGAGAAGCCCTCCAACTCACCCCGCCTGGGGCCGAGCGCATCTCTGACGTCTCCTGGTAGACCTTGGGAGCACCATCGCCAGTATTGGAGTAGGAGATGACAGTGGAGGATGAAAAGGTCTGGCAGTTGCCTCCAGCAGTCATATGTTCCTGAAGAGGAAAGGGTACAACAGGACTGAAGGGGAGGGGCTCCCCTCTGGAGACAGGCTCCCACACTTTAGCTGCCTGTCCTTGCTCATATCTTCCTCACAAAACGTGAGAACTCAGAAAACATCAGGACTCACCATTACTCCCCAAATTCCTCTACAATAAAGAACCTTAAGAGAGCAAGCCTTTACTACACACTTAAGCGTGTTGCCACTGCTTCTCACTCAGGTATGAGAGCAGATACAAGGACCCAGTGCTCTCCAGGCTCAATTTCTTACTTCAGCTTCACCTCTTCTCTAACACACCCTTCCCCATTCCTGCCTCTGAGGACTCAAGGTGTTGCCAGTGATCAATGAGAACAGAGCCAGGGAAGGGAATGGGGCAAGCGTCTCACCATGTTCCCGATCATGTCATTCATCATCCCAAACATGTCCATGAAGCCACCTGACTGCAGCAAAAAGATGGAAAGCAGAGTCAATGCTGAGATGACCCACTAGCTACATGGCTACACACTCCCTTTCTCTTTTTCCTTCACATCTAGCAACTGCTCTCTCTCATTCTTTGTGAACATATCTCTCTTCATGTTTCTCTTCCTGTATACTGCCGCCTACCTCCTCAGTCTCTATGGCTGCTCTGATCCAATTTTCCTTCTCCTGACTGCCCTATTTCCTTGCTTTAGGAAGCATGCCAAAGTCAACTGACTCTAACCTATAAAGGGGTTGGGCATGAAATTGTAAGAAAAATTTTCTAAAAACCATGTCTAGTTGCCCCTTTAACTGTGCCTCCCTCCTCAAAAGAACAAACTGTGCTAGACAATTACATTTTCCTAATGAGTATGGCTCCTAGAAGGACAGGAATCAATAAGTTAGCATCTTTACCTCACAGGACTCATAGCACACAGCACGCCCAGAGCTCTGTGAACACTATAAAAAGATTCCAGGCTTACCCAGACGGCTATTCCAAAGAGGGACATTTGGAAATACCTACGGGTATAGAATGTGTCTGAGATGGAAGGACACAAGGAGATGAGGACTCACCATTCCCAGCATCCCGAAGGGGGAGACAGCCCCAGCCTACAGGAACAAGGAAGGAACAGAAATTAGAGACCACATCCTATCTCATTGCAATCTGAAACCAAGCCCATGGCCTCAGCTTCTTTACCATCCTCCTCTCAAAAGGGGCTCACTAAGCCCTTTTCCCAGACCCCTTGCCCACTCCTTGATTATCCCACTTGCTAAGTTGGCTGTAGTGCAAGAAAAATCAAGCGCTTTAGTAACCAGCCTCCAACCTTTCTTTGGGTCTCAGGTACACTGCAGCACCATTACCTGCATCCTGCGGCTGGCAGGTCTGGTCCCTGGCATACTGCCATCTGTGATGCTGAGGAAGGGGCTATATCCAAAACCACCTGACAACATTCGGTTCATATGCTGACGGTGAATAGCAAAGGGATCCCTGTGGAGTGAGTATACAGTGTGATGACAGAAGGGCTAAGTAGTCAACTACCCCTCCCCCCAAAAGAAAACAGTCCTAAGGAAACAATGGCACAGATGCCTATCTCCCCTCTAAGTCTGAGATGTTACTGAGTATCCAGTCAGTTCCAATCAGTGCCAGCAGTGGGAACCCAGATGTTTGTCAGAACTACTCCGAGACCTGAAATGGAGTGGGATGAGTGCTCTAGAGCCTGAGTGGGAGGGAATACTCACATCAGGAACATGGGATCCTCAGGCTCCACATCCCTCATGAAGCGGAACATCCTGATTTTAGCTCCAGGGGGCTCAACACTGTAAAGATGTGGAGGCTCAGATACTTGGATGCCGCCAGGCTTTGCACATCCGCTCAGTGTTGGGACTCTCAGAGCACTGTCCCTTCCAAATACTGTAGCTGACCCTCCTCAAACTCTAGTGAGGCCCTTCTCCAGGTGTTCAACACCACCCTCTAGGGAAAGAAGAGCCCTTCAGACCTCTCTCAAAGAGGGCCATGGAAAAATGTTCAAGCCTCTCAGTTTTCTGCCTCCCCCACTCAGAGACATCCTCTTCCCAAAGCCCAGGCCAGAAGCATACTCCCCCTCCCCCGACGCCACTGTTCCGGATACGAATCCCAAGTGCTGGCCCTACGCCCATTAATGACCCCAACCACCCCGCCCCCTCTTTACACCCAGCCGCAGCCAGGCCTTCCCTGGCGGGCCTCGTAGTCCCCACCGCGACTGAGGCCCCCCTAGCCCCGGCCTCCCCACTAGGCAAGCAGGAGAGGCGGGCCTGACTCTCTCCCCTCCCTGCATCCATCCCATCCTCGCAGACCCTGCAGCCCAGCTCCGCTCGAGTCTCACCGGTCCCCGATTCGGGCTCAGCGGCCCATCCGGCCGGTCTCGCCTCTCGATGCGCTGCAGGATCAGGGCTTGCGGCCCGGGACGCGGGATTGGTCCGGACTTGAGCTCCTCGGCCTCCCGCGCCGCCTCCTCCCACAGCTGCCACCTCCGAACCACCCCTCCGCCCACGGAGCTCGAACCGCGGCCAGGCCCGGACGGAAGTGACGTCACGGGCGGACCGCCCACCCCGGGGCTGGGTTCGCGAAGCTCCGCCCACTGGAGGGAGGAGGCGAGGACCCGCTCCTGGGGTGTTGGAACGCAGGGGGCAGGGCGAGGGGGTCATCTGTGTGCGAGGAGAAGGGGGTGTCCTGATTGGTAAACTGGATTTGGGTTCTGCGGACAGGAACAGGCTCCCTTGTAAGGGTTTGGTGGGGAGCAGAGGAGTCCTTTACTCGCGAGGGACGGGGCTGGGGCGGGGCGGCACGTTCACTCAGAGGAAGGAAGAGGACGAGGGGCAGATTCCCATGGGGGAGGGGCGGGCTCCCTGTGGACGACAAATAGGGCGGATCATGGGGGGAGCCTGGAGCAGATTTTCTACCGGAGAAGCGTTCCGCGCGAGAGGTAGGAAAGGCGGCAATTCAGCGGGGGAAGCACTAGGGCCAGTCCCCTCAGAAGGAGGTGCTAGTGAGGCAGGGGCGTGGTCCTCGGAGTGACGTAGAGGAGGAGGTGACAGTTCTGCCCAGGTCTTTAGCTTCGGGAACTCGGACTGGGGCAGAGAATCTAGGTGGGGGCGTTCGGCCGCCAGATGGCGATCTTCGGCCAGGCTGGAACTACAGCCCCTAGGGAACAGGAGTTGGCCAGGCTCCTGGACCCCTCTGTTACCCTGCTGTGAAGGGTCAGACTGAGGAAAGGCTCTAGTTCTGAAATCATTTAGTTTAGTGCTAGTCTCCCCTTTCTTTTCTCTAACTCCTTTGTCCTCAAGAGCTCTCAGTCCTGCACTGATCTTTCTTGCTTCTAGTCAGGTGGGTAGGTCAAGGGTCTAAATCGGGAGAGGAAGAAAAGGGATGGAGAGCTCCGTTAACCAGGATCACCCAGGGGCGGAGCTGGAAACAGACCCAGGAGACCTGACTCCGAGGCCAAAGACTGATACTTTGACATAGTACACGTCTTGCATAAAATCTGGCCCAACTGGAGAGAAGGGCCCTCCCCCTGGGTGTCAGGGGATTTGGACTGTCTAGGATGGACTTTAAACCAGATTTATCCAAATTCTAGCTCTCCCTGGTTCTTTACTCTGGCTGCTAGCCATATTAGTGCTATGTGGAGCCTGACAATGAGAGTTGTTCCCAATACTTCCCTGGGGGAGGAGAAGGGGGGGGTCCCTGGTGACTCAGGAAAGGGTACTGGGGGCAGAGCTTCTCAGGTTTCTTTGGATTTGATCATTTTTAAAGGGGAAAAAACAATAGTGGAAACGGGTACAGAGACAAATCATTTAAAAGTTAGATTGGCAAAGCCAAAAAAAAAAAAAAGACAATAAAAGAAAATTTGTTTTTCATTGATATTTCTGGGGAAGAAACTTCATAAAATCTTTTGCATTTATCTTCCAGACACTCTATCTCTGGACATTCCACCATGCAGTGTCCCTTTTCCTCTTGCCCCAAACAAAAGCAGTTTGACGTGATCAACAGTATCCCAGTGCGAGTTCTGCAGACTTACATTAAGTGTGGTCCCTCAACTTCAGGCTTCTCCCTTCTCATATGATCATGTCCAACCTTCAACAGATTTGATAGGAGATACAACTTAGCTTCTAGCCTCCTCCGTTTTTCTTTTTCCATTATGTGGTATACTGCCTACTGCCTTTAGGTGCCTAGCGCCCTTCCTCTTCTTCCTTCCAAAACTTAAGAATGTGATCCCAGTCATTTTTACCTTTGCATGATTTTAAATGTATTCATTTCAAGGTATTATGTCTCTTAGGAGTACAGTTGACCTTTGAACAGTCAGGATTTAGGTGCACCACAGACAGTGGAAAATCCACATTTAACTTAAGTTGGTCCTTTGCATATATGGATTCCTAACCATGGAGCAGATTAAAAAATAGTATTTACAAATTACAACTTAGCTTCTAACTATAAGACAAAGCTCCAAACCTGAACTTTGTCTCAGGTTAAAAGAAATCCTTGAACAGATGGGTATGAAGGAGGAGATGGAAGAGGTCGTTTCCAGAGTCCCCAGAGATAGACCCTATAGGCAGCCATCTACTCCAGGAATTGAAGGAATGTAATTTTACAAGTAACCTTTCTGTTCCCACAACCAGAGTTTGTGTCTGTCTTCCTTTTCCATCCCTTTCCTATCACCTTACTTCTCTCTCTTTCTCTGTCCTTACTTTCCTCCTTCCTTCCTTCCATCCATCTCTGTCCAGTGAACTCTGATGAACAGAAATTCCTCAGTCACTGGAGTGTCTTGTAAATGATAAGATGTAAGAGGGAGAGTGGACCCCGCTAGGAGTGAGGCGTAAATAACGCAAGGAGGATAAAAATTGTTGGGAAGAAACAGAAGTAGTTCCTATATTTATTTCTCTATCTGATGGAGCCAAAGTCAAGAAGTCCTTGAGAGAGTAGAGCTTGGCCAGAAAAGGGGTCTTTTTAGATGCGAGGTCACACATCTGGAGCAATCCCAGACAGAGCAGATGGATACCGGAACAGAATGAGCATGGGACAATGATGTGAGAGTTAGGGGAGACTAGATTTCCTGCCTGAGCCAAAGTGAATGGGTGTACTGAGTGTATGTACATGTGCGTATGCACTGGGGGAGGGAGATAAACCCTGAAAATTAGCACTAAGTTGACCCAGGTAGAGAGAGTGAGTTGTACAGTGGACACCAGATCAGAGTGAATGTGACTTACTCACTTGGAAAGTGACTCAGAAGCATTTCTTTTAAATCAGCTTTTCCGTTTGTTTTTACATGCACATCCACTCAACAAACATTTATTGAATGCCTACTGTGTATCAGGTACTGTTCCTGGTTCTGGAGATATAGTAGTGATAGAAAAATAAAACAAGGTAGAAGGGGATAGAGGAACAGGTAAGTAGCTGAGAGGTGGTGTTTGCTTTTCAGGGTGACTAGGGAAGTCCTTATTGATAAGGTGACATTTAAGCAGAGACCTGAACAAAGAGGGCTAGTTGGGTTGAGAGCTTTCTGGGCAGAGGCAATAGCAAATACAAAGGCCCTAAGGCAAAGTATGCTTGGTGTGTTCAAAAAACAACAGAGTCCAATGTGCCTAGACAGATGTGAGTGAGGGAAGAGCAGTAGTAAGAGATAAAGTCACAGAAACAGAAGGAAGCCAGATCTTGTGGGAGTTTATAAGACCTACAAAAGGATCACTCTGGCTATTGGATGGAAAATAGACAACTGGGGGACAACAGCAGAAACAGAAAGACCTATTAACATGCTGTTGCCTTAATCCAGATGAGACATGATAGTGGGTGGCTTTGAGTAGGTTAGAAACAGTGGAGGTGATGAGAAGTGGTCAGATTCTAGATATATTTTTGAAGATGGCGCTAACAGAATTTGCTGATGGATGGATGTAGTATGCGGGAGAAGAGCCAAGAAGGACTTTAAGGTTTTTTGATCTGGGCAACTGAATGAGAAGTAAATGACCATTTTGCGTGCCACACTGTACTGAGTATATCTAGGCACCGGTTTGAGAATAGTATACTGGAATTGTATCTAGCTGGAAGATCTTGACCATGTGGCTACACATGATAACTGACCTGGACAGTCTTACCTTTAGAAGCTAGCCACCTAAAGCAGGAGGATATGTGGACAACAGGAATAAGTGAATTCCATACTTAGTTTGACCATAAGATGTTAGATGTTAAACCATCTTGGGTAGCTATGCTAATGGTAATGGTTGGCATTAGCATTGGAGTTTTAAGTCTTAAGATCTTTTGATCATTTCAAGAAGACATCCTGGGCCGGCCCTGTGGCTCAGGCGATTGGAGCTCCGTGCTCCTAACTCCGAAGGCTGACGGTTCGATTCCCACATGGGCCAGTGGGCTCTCAACCACAAGGTTGCTGGTTCAACTCCTTGGTCCCACAAGGGATGGTGGGCTCCGCACCCTGCAACTAGGAATGGCAACTGGACCTGGAGCTGAGCTGCGCCCTCCACAACTAAGACTGAAAGAACAACTTGACTTGGAAAAAAGTCCTGGAAGTACACTCTGTTCCCCAATAAAGTCCTGTTCCCCTTTCCCAATGAAATCTTTGAAAAAAAAAAAAAAAGAAGAAGAAGACATCCTGAGGGAGGGCGGTATATCTTGTGATTAACATGGGCATTGAGGACTGATTTTTGTGCTACCTGTGTGGTAGTTCATGTCAATAAATATTTCTTGACCTCCTCCTATGTGCCAGGCATAATGCTAGTGCTGGGTATGAAAAGACAAGACATGATCTCTGCCTAAGAGGGTGACCAACATGGAATCGATTATAATCTGGTGATGAAATCTGCAATAGAAAAATGTATTAAAAGGGCAAAAGTGGTTCAGAAGAAGGAATGAGTGACTTGGGGGTGGGGAGCCAGGAGAGCATTCCAGGCAGAAGATGTGATCAATGCAAAAGCACAGAGGTATGCCCCATTTGGGAAGAACTATGAGGAATTTAAAAAATAAAGATAAATGGCTAAAGCTAAACTTTTGAGGGAACAGTGGTAAGAGATAAGGCTACAGAGCTTAAAAGGACCAGACCTTAAAGGGCCCTGTTTGCTTCTGGACTTGATCCAATAGGCCTGGGGAAGTTATCAAAGGGTTTTATGCAGAGAAATTACCACAGTCTATTTTTTATTTTAGATAAAAAGGTAGTTTATGCATTTCAGGAAACATTTTTGAGCTTCTACCACATGCCAGGTAGGCAGGTAAGTGCTGAAGATACAAAAATTCTTAAAATTGATTGAAAACCTTAATCAATTAAGCTTAAAGTCAGCAAGTGATACTGACTCCTGGAGCAGAGGTGGGACTGGGCTTGGAGAGAAGAGGAGGCACTCGGCATCTTTAGAAAGTGAAGGATCTAGGAAAGGAAACAAAGGTGGAATCTCAGATGAATGAATAAGTAGAGGACAGTACCTCTAACTGAAATAGAAAACGAGGGAATTTCAGTTGGAACATGTGGGGTTTGAGTAGCTGTGCAGGATCCTGGGAGAGATGAACAGAAGGGAACTGGAGTCATGACTGGCGCTCAGGAGAGAAGCCAGTGCTCGAGAGTCGTCATTGTTTGAGCTATGTGTTGGCAGTGGGACTTAAAACTATGGACGTGCATGATGGAGTCATTTAGAAAGACTGGGAAGAGTGAGGACAGGACCTCTGAGACTGGAGTCACTTAGAAGGGTTCAGTCAACACTGTTATTACCTCCTGGTTAAGTCCTCCTTTTACGTTCTGAGCAAAATAAGTCTCTAGCTGTCAATCCTGGTCCCATTTCCGCTATCCTTTTCATTTTCACTTTCCTCTCTGGATCAGCCACAGTCTGTTTAATCTGTGAAAGTGTGGAAACCCTGAACAAATACGTACTTATGGAAAAGTATATGACAAGAGTGGCCCAGATGACCTTCAACATAGCAGCCAGAGGTGCTCTTAACTTTCTATGTATAGAACACTGGGGAATGGAGAAGTGAATGGAAGTGGAAAAAAAGACAGTTTAGGGCCAAGATCTAAAGTGGTGCTGGCCAATATGGGAGGTACCAGCCACATGTGGCTATTTAAATTTAATTAAAGTTAAGCAACATAAAAAAATGCAGTTTCCTCAGTTGCATTAGCCACATTTCAAGTGTTCAGTAACCACACGTGGCTAGTGGCCACCCTATTGGAAAGTGCAGATATAGAACATTTCCATCATCAGAGAAAATTTTATTGGACAGAGCCAGAGAGCATCTATAAGTGTTATCTTTCTTCTGAACTTTTTTAAGGCCTCTGAGGACTTTTTGAAGAGTACATGTGGGGCAGAAATTGAAAGCAGGGCAGTGGAAGGTTGGGCCATAGCAAACTATGCTAGGTATAAAAGTGAAGGAGGTCACAAAGAGGCATGGAGAATAAGAAAAGCCAAGCAAACAATCTGGAGGAGACGTACTGATGGCAAAATCAATTCTTTTTGCTGGGGAGAAAGTTCATGGGGAAGTAGGAAAGCAAAGATCTTTTGGTTGTGATGCTGATTCCGTAAAAGACCAAGACATCAGTAGTTAATGAGAAGATCTCAAGACAGGGAGAGGTAAGCCAGTATCTTTGTTAGTATGCTGTGTGTTTTCCCCACCGATTCAAAGAAAGACATATGAGAGGGCTCTGAGACAGTCCAAAATGGTGTGTCAGGGCTAGGAAATCCAATTTATTGAGCTCTTCCTCTTTGGTGCCTAGTATTGAGCTAGATATTGTGTACAAGAGAAGGAGACGATCAGTAAGGGTGGAAGAACCAAGGTAGGTTGTTTGGAATTGGGAACAATGGATAAGGATTTGTAAAATCAGAAGAGATCAGGGAGGCATTCCTGAAGAGTACCCATGGAGGTGGGACAATATGCTGTCTGATCTGACTGGTGGAAAGAGGTGCTGGATGCATGTCCCTTTTCAAGCTGTACTTTTCACTGAGCTCTCCTCATCTATTCCTTAAGGGTATGGACCATGTCTTTTTCATTCAGCTATGTGTTTCCATCACGTAGCACCGTGCCGAAGACATAGTAGTTCAATAAAAGTTTGTTGTAGGGGCCAGCCCGGTGGCTCAGGCGGTTGGAGCTCCGTGCTCCTAACTCCAAAGGCTGCCGGTTCAATTCCCACATTGGCCAGTGGGCTCTCAACCCCAAGGTTGCCAGTTCAATTCCTCGAGTCCCGCAAGGGATGGTGGGCTCCGCCCCCTGCAACTAAGATTGAACATGGCACCTTGAGCTGAGCTGCCGCTGAGCTCCCGGATGGCTCAGTTAGTTGGAGTGCGTCCTCTCAACCACAAGGTTGCCGGTTAGACTCCCACAAGGGATGGTGGGCTGTGCCACGGCAACTGGACCTGGAGCTGAGCTGCGCCCTCCACAACTAAGACTGAAAGGACAACAACTTGACTTGGAAAAAAGTCCTAGAAGTACACACTGTTCCCCAATAAAGTCCTGTTCCCCTTCCCCAATAAAAACTTAAAAAAAAAAAAGTTTGTTGTAGTGTAAAAGTTCAAGCTTGATATAGAGGGCAAAAAGAAAACTCAGAATTTTTTTTAGTTTAACTCTACTTAAGAATGAGTAGAATATAATGATGGACAAAACTTGACTGGTAGCGTTCATAATGAACGTGCCTTAGTGTTGTTGTGAAGATGATTTCTTAAGCAACATACTCAAACAGGATAAAAGGTAAGCTGGTTTAGGTCTCTGTCTAGGAGTCGATCTCCTCTCAACTCTCCACTGACTTGAGTTTGTTAAAGATATATATATATATATATATATGAATGAAATCAAAGGATAAAGGAGGACCAGAAACTAAACTAAGGTTATTGGGAGTGGAATGGAGATTAAAAAGTACAGTGAGGAGTGGGAAGATCCAACTCAGGTTTCTGTCCTCCAAAGCCCTGAATTATAACTTAGCACTTAACCTATCAGATAAATAGGCAAAGTGAAAAAAAACAGGAAGCTGGAGAGGGAGAAGTATTCACTTAAGAATGAGATGGAAATAGTTAGAATTGAACACACACAGTACTGAGGTAAATTTCTAGGATGTCAAGCCAGACAGAAGTCATAGTGTCCAGGGAATTCATTACTCCCTTGTTCTCACCTGAGCTCCTTTTTCCCACCTCCAGAAAATGTGTAAGAAGAACAGGTTTTCCCATTCAGCTAGTGGGAGAAATTCTCAATTGGACTGTGGAGTAATAGAACTCTAGGGATAGGCAAGTCTCCACAAGGCCTCAGAAATAGTTCTCTGGAAAGGAGCAAACACAGGCTGGCATCCCTCAACATTGTTGAGCCCAGATACTAACCCCACGGACTATGGGAGTTGGCTTTTAGCATCCCACCCACTCCAAAATTCACCCCAAGTTTCACTTCTAGCTTATTTGTCACGAAGCCAAGACTTTAGGAGACTAGTCTGTTGTCCAACTAGACAGGGAAGGCTAAGGGATGCTTTTCCCACGCAGGAAGGGATTTAGATCCGGGCCTCCTGTTTCCTAGGGCTTTTTCCTGTGGTCTCTGTAGACCCTAGTGTCCAAAATCTTGGATTCTCAAGGCGTTCCCTTGGGCCTTGGGGCAGGATTCCCATTCTCTGCCTCTCCATCTCCCTGGAATTTTCCACTGCAGCTGCCTCCGCTCCCAGACACCCCTCCCTGGGCAAAATTCCCGGCTCCCTCCGCCTCGCCATCCTTAATCACACCTCATTCCCACCCCCGGCCCTGAGGCCCAACCCACAGTCCGGCCCACACCCTACACTAACCCGGGTGGTCCCCGTTACAGAAATGGGAGGCCAGGCCCTTACAGAAGGGTGAGAGAGGGTCCCAGGCTCTCTCCAGAGCGGGGAGAAAGGACAGTGTAGGGGCCGGTCCCCCGTGGGGCTGGAGTGGGGGGAGTGGCCCTCCTCAAATCCCCATATAAGGCAGGGCAAGCAGTTAGGCTCCTGGATTGGCTGATTCAAATGAGCATTCCACCTGGCAACAGGGTTTCTATTGGCTCTCAGGAAAAATAGGAGGAAGGTGGATGGAGGTTTTGGTGGCGGAGATTGGAGGGGGGAAGGGAATGGAGGTGACCGGAGTGGGGGGCGGTTACCAGGGCAACAGGGTAAGAGCCCAGCAGGGTGTCTGAGACAGAAGGCGGGGCTGGGAGGTGGCGATGGGGGGGGGAGGGAGAGGAAAGAGACTGACGGGGAGGGAGCGAGACAGGGAGACTGGGGGCGGGGGCAAAGGTGGGGGGAGAGGGAGAGAAATGAAGCAAGAAGAGTACCGAGATGGAGAGGGTCAGAGATCGTTAAAGACATCAGTGAGTGAGTCAGGGAAACAGATTGAGAGAGAGCGAGATCTCAAGAGAAAGATAGAGTTCAGCAAGGAACAACCTGGGTGGGGCTCCAAGATTTTTGAGGAGACTGAGAAACCCATAGAAGAGTCAGAAAGAGAAATTGGTAGGTGTGTACATCAAGGGACCAAAAGATGGTGTAGTTAAGCACTCAAATACTAAATGATGCTGATGGATCAATGTGCCTTTTTATTAAGATAATGAAAATGATAAAAGACGAATAATGATAGACAAATATGGGAGTGCACACACCCCAAAGATACCTTTTTCCAAACCCTAGCCTTCCACTCCATCCACATTCCTGACCTTTAATACACAGCCTAGCTCCTGTCACCTCCTGAAATCCCAAACTTCTCAAAATGACCCAAAGATACTGACACTGAGAACCAGGAACTGAGGATATATGTGGTAGGGTGGGGCTGGAACTCCAGACCTGGACCCCTTGCAAAGGAGGCAGACATAATTCCGAAAGGCTGAGGAAGATGGCAGCACAGGGAAGAGAAAAGGAAAGAACCGGAAAATAGCACATGAAGAGGAATTGAGGAAAATCAGCTAAGAATATAGGGCCAGGTGACAGATTTGACAGGAACAGTTGTTTGGGGAAGAGAGGGAAAGAGATCAGAGGTGGAAGGGTAGAAGAGGGCAAATGAGAAGCAGGGCAGAGGTGACAGAAGAATAAGAGAGACGTGTGTTATAAATTGTTGTTAGGGAGGGGTCTGGGTACAGATGAATGAGGAATAGAAGGCAAAGAAAAGTGAGGTGAGATGGGCGAATAAGAAAGGTCAGAGATAGAAGAGAAGAAAGGACACTGGAGGGCCTCTGACTCCCTTCTGAGCACAAGGAGCCCGGAAGGGAGGGACCCATTCAGGGTCACAAATGTCAGCCTAGAGCAGGACGGAAGGTGGTCTGCTCTTTCTGCTCCCATCCCTCTCAAGGCCACGCAGAGAATGTAGATGCAGGATGTGAGGGGAAATCCAGCGTAATGTGGAAGTAGCTCCCCACCCTCTTCCTCTTCGTTAGGCTTTTGGTTTCTCAAATACCTGCCCATCCTTTCTATTTGCTCCCCCCACCGTCCCTTGGCAAAATCTCAGGGCTTTGGGGTGGGGGGTGGGGGAATCAGTAGGATTCTGGCCATCCCTTCAGTCCGCCCCCAAAAGACAAGACTCCACATTCGCAGGCAGTAGGTCGGGATTAGGAGAGGTCCCTCCCCGCAGGAACCCCACCCCTTCCCACCTCCTCGCCCCACTCCTTTCTCCGCGACCGTCAGTCTCTCCATTTCCCCCTCCCGGTCTCGTCCTCCCTCCCTCCTCTCGCGCTCTCCCTCCCTTAGCTTTCATCCTCCTATCCCCACCTCTCCAACCTCCGTTTTCATCCTCCTCCCCTCTCCTCTCCTCCCCGCTCCCGCCAGCCCCACCCCTGGGAAGCCCCTCCCGTCGGACAACACCGCCTTTATAAGCGGGTTCCCTGCTCGGGGGCGGCAGCGGCTGGTCGGCGGCAGCTCTGCTGTTGCGGGGGCGGCGAAACGAGGACCTAGCGACCGCGGCCGGAGCGCGCCGGCCACCACCCGCACCGTCCTTCCGCCTGTCCTCCGGACGGCTGCAGCCCTGCGGGTCCCCGCTCCAGACCCACCCCCGCCCCACCCCGCGCGCCTCTGCCGCCTCTTCCAGAGACCCAGCTTGCTGAGCGGCCGCCGCTGCCGCTGTCGCCGCCGCCGCCGCCACCGCGCCAGGTTCCTGCCGCGGCCACCTTCTGCCGTCCAGGGCCCCTCCGTCCCGGCCCCGGGACCCCGGCTCCCCGCCAGCCCCGGCCCCGGCACCATGTCGGAGAAGAGCGTGGAGGCAGCGGCCGAGTTGAGCGCCAAGGTACGGGCGGGGACGGCCGCGGCCCGGACCCCGCATGACTCCCGGGTGCCGCGCGGTCGGGCTCCCCAGGCCGCCCCCGACGGCCCCATGCTGCCCTGGCGCCGGGTCCCGGTGGACCCCTCTCCGCCCTCCCCCCGCTCCCCAGCCTGGCGCTGCCTACCAGACTCGGCGCGCCACCCGCCAGCGCCCTCTAGCTTCTCGAGCGCCGCTTCTGGCCCCGCTTGGGTCCCCACCCCTCTCCGGGCCAGGCCCTCGCGCCTGGTCCGGGCCGGTTTCCCGTCGGAGCTCTCCGGCCGGTTTCTCCCTCCCTCGCGCCCCTTTCCCCGCGCGTCCGGTTTCCTCGTCTCTCCTTCCAGTTGTGTCCTCAGCTTTCCTCGGCTAAGCGGTTTGAGATCCTCCAGTGTAAACAGGACTCGCCCGGGAGGCTGCTCCTCTCTGCTCCTCCCCTCGAGGCCCGACTGCCTCTTCTCTCCTAGGACAGCTACTGCCTCTATTTCCTTGTTTTCCATTTTTATTCCTTGCTTCCTCCATGGCCTTCAGCTTTTTCTCTCCATAGTCCCTCATCCAGTCGCTCCCCAAACACTTAAAGAATCTTGAGTCCCTGAAAATCAGAAGCAGACTTGGAACAGCCTTCGAAAAAACCTAAGCTCAGCATTTCATAGCCTTGTGTGGAGCTGTCCTTGCTCTCATCAGTTCCCTTCCCTGGCCCCATCCCTTTGCCCTTTCCTCTCTTCTAGCCTTCCTTTAATTTCCCTAGGGAACCTGCTGAGTGTCGCTTTGGGAAATTAATTTGGCCAGGGCGTGGAGGCTGGGATCCTGACCTTGGGGGTGTGTGTGTGTGTGGGAGGGGGGTGCTGAGGAGGTCACAAAGGTCTGGAGGCCTGTGAAGTGAAAAGGGGGAACCAGTGGGATTAAAGACTATGTGAGAGAGAGGGGCTACATGTGAGATCTGACAAGATGTGCTTTGTGGCCTTCCTATGGGCTGTGCGGTGACATGTGATTTCACTGAGTAGGTGTCTTTGTATGTCTGAAATCCAGTGAGTATGTGGGACTGCCCGTGTCAGTTACATGTGTGCATGTGGAGACGTACATGTTCTGGAGCCATGTATTCTTTGTGAGTATTGAGTGGCTCCACTGTGCTCTTGTGCTATCTCAAATGTGCCAGAATGCCCAAACACCAGGCCATGTGTCTCTGGGTCGCGTGGGTGCTCCTCTGTAGCTGTGTGTGTGAATCAGTGTCAGCCTGTGTCAGTGTGCCTGTGTTGAGTAAATGAGGCCAGGGAGCTGCTTAGTACAAGACCTGGGTTACATACCCTGCTGGAAAAGAGATCATGAAAGGACAGTGACCAGAAGGACAGGGAGGAGAGGGCCCTGGCCCTTGGACTTTGGTCTCTAGTAGTCTCCCTCTCTCCCCGGCACTCTCTCTCCCGCCCTCCCTCCCCCCCATCAGTCCAGATGGGAAACTCAGGCCAGGGCCACACAAACCTGGTGCTGTGGCCAGAGAGAAGCTGACTAGCTTCTGGCTCTCCAGGCCCAGGATGAAGGGGAAAGCCCACCAGGTAATAGAAATGCCATACTGACCATGTGGCAAAGAAATGAGGACAGCCAAGTGACACGAAGAAACCTAGCTGGAGTGAGAGGGTCAAGCATTCTGCACTTCCCTGAAAAGGAGAAGGGAACTGAGTATCCCTCTAGGCCACCCATTGGCACCAACCCCCTCTCCTATCCCCAGTCCTGTTCCAGAAAGGACACACCCTCCCAGGGTGATCTACTCACACAGAAAACTTTCATCCACATGGAATCAGGTACACAGAGCTGCACACCAGCACCAGATCGGATCACACGGAGACATTGTCACTCAATGTCTGCCAAAGATGGGGTAGGGAGAGAACTGGAATTGAAATTGGATGGGCTGGTGTGTCCAGAGAGAGGAGACTCTCTCGGGAACATCTCCCTCTGCCACATCAGAATAGGGTATCAGGGTGTGCTTGCTGAGATCTTGGGGTGAAGGAGAGAAGCAGTGCGAAGGGAGCGTCCTCTATACAGCTACCTTCCTCATCTGTATTCCTGTCCCACCCCAGACATAGACCTTGTTTGAGTCTCTCTTCATCTCATTTGTCCCACACTCTTCCCATGTTTCTTTTATCTTGCTTGACCTACATCCCTGGAAGTGATTACTTCTATCTACCCTTCCATCATACCGTGCACACTCCATGAGCTGCGGAGGAGGAAACTACTTGAACTGTTTTTTGAGGGAGTGGGAAAAAGTGAGAGGGGTGTGCCAGGACTCAGGCTAGGGTACCCTCTCTATTCCTGTGGTATTTGCCCAAGTAGGAGCCTGAGGATTCTGGGAACAGGCACAGAGAAAGAGAGAAACAAAGGCTTCAGAAGCTGGGGGGAAGCTGGGAGGGATGCCCAGGAGAGTACCAGGAAAAGGCCCCAGAGGTAGACAAAAGGCAGAGCAGGGCAGGCGAAGGAGGCGGAGGGACCTCAGGAGGGGGTGGGGCATCAGGCCTGTGAGCAGATGGAGGGAATTTGCTTTGCTGAGCTAAACTTCAGCCAGTGAGGTTTGGAAGAACTTGATAGGGATGGTGAGCAGTTACCTGGGCCACCTAGTCCCCTTTCTTCACTTTTCATCTTCCCTGAGTCTTGGGGCAGGTGTCTGGTCTCAGCCCCTTTGTGGTCTTAAGGACCCTGGGACCTCTGTTCTGACTCTAAGCTGTTCTGGCCACCTTCTCCATTTCACACTCCTCTGAGCTCACTGCAGAGAGAGAACTGGGGCTAGAGGGACTTCAAGGCTACAGATCATTTGTAGTGAGAGAAAGGTGACCTCTTTCTCTCTTGCAGGACCTGAAGGAGAAGAAAGAGAAGGTGGAGGAAAAAGCTAGCCGGAAAGAGCGAAAGAAAGAAGTGGTAGAGGTGTGGAGGGGTCAGGCAGCTTGGGGGTTGTGACCATACCTGCCCACCATCCCCCCCCTTCTGTTATTTTCCTGGGAGGCTGGGTCCTGTCTTTCCTCTGACTCCTCCCATCCTCCCTGCCCCAACCTTTGGGCCCTCCCAATGCCCCTTGCCATTGGTGGTGATGGTGGGTGGAGGCAAACAGCCAGCCTGATATAGCTCCCTGTACTGCTCCCCATAGGAGGAGGAGAACGGAGCTGAGGAGGAGGAAGAAGAAACTGCTGAGGATGGAGAGGAGGAGGATGAAGGGGAAGAAGAAGGTGGGGATGGGCACAGAGGCTGGGCTCCAAGGAACAGAGTTAGGGTGGGCTTGAAGACCTGAAGCAGGGCTGAGGGCCACCACAGGGGGTCTGCTGGAGCTTCCTGCCTTTCCCCAATGACCCATTTCTGGCTCCTCAGATGAGGAAGAAGAAGAAGATGACGACGAAGGGCCCGCGCTGAAGAGAGCTGCTGAAGAGGAGGTTTGGGCTGGGTTGTGGGGCCTGAGGGGCTGTCAGGGATGCAGCAGGGGCTGGGAGCCCTGTGGATTTGGACCCAGATCCCTGTGGTGCATGGGCGGGGCCGGATCTGGGAGGTCCCTCTCCCATTTGACAGCTACCCCAGCTCTTTCCCTCTCCACAGGATGAAGCTGATCCCAAGCGGCAGAAGACAGAAAATGGGGCATCAGCATGAGCCCCCTGCCAATGGGCTGGGGTGGGAGGCCCTCAGGGCCTGGTGGTGGGGGCAGGAACAGATAAGTGCAGCCACTCTTCACCTGGCTCCTTGATCTGAACCCTGCATCAGAGCTGCCACCCTTTTTCTCCCTAGCCTTCACACATCCACCTCTCCAGACACTGTCCTTCCATCCTCACTCTGCCATCGTTCCACTTCCTGACCTGTTCCATCTGAGCTCCCCAGCTGGTCCCCAGTTGCCCCTGTCCCTTTCCTTGCTCTCTCCCTCCCTCCCTCCCCACCCCTACTCCCCCCATAGCCTCTCTTTCCTAACCTCCGCTACCCAGCCTCCTGTTCTGCCCATCCTTACCTGCCTGATTCCTGGGTCTCCCTCAGATCCCCTTCTGTCAGACAGCGCCAGGCCAGGGTGGGGCCAGGGTTGGGACTGAGCCCCACAGCTGCCCCTCTCCCCTTTTTGTATAATTTAATAAAGAAATGGTCGCGCTTCTGTTTTTAACCTGTCTCCTGCTTTCCGGGTCAGAGGGAGGAGGGAGGATGGCCATGTCACATTCTGTCACGACTCTTTCTATAAAAAAGCACCCTTCTACCACCCACTACCCAAGAAGACAAGGTCAGCACCAGAGGTGGACATGGAGCTTAGCTTCTTTGAGAGCTGTGGTCTTGTTTCTGGATTTTTAGGGATGCTCCTACCACAGCAATGCACACACACACTTCCCTGCTAGCCCACATCAGGTCTAGACACTGCTGAGCCTAGTGGAAAGCTACCAGCCCTATTATGCTGAACCAGGCAATGAAACAGCCTCAGAAACAGGAAGTCCCACCCCTGCAGTGGGAGCGGGCTGGGAGGCCTGGGTCTCAACCTTCTGGGACCTGGAATGAGAGTTGCCTGGCATCAGAACTGCCCCTTCGCCTGGCACTGAGCAAGTGAGCTCCTGGTCAAGCAGGGGAGAACTCCAGAGCCTCTTGTGGTTCCCGGGCTGGCTGCAAGTGTTTGGCACCCACCCCCTCCACCTCTCCCGGCTGTGCTCCTCAGGCTGAGTGGAGTGGGGAGCAAGAGTTCCTCTCTGGCGGTCTCAGGCTTCCTTCCCTAGTACTTATGCCTCCGTTTTTCTGGAGGTTGATCTCTGTTGCAGGATTTCTGCATTTCTCCATATCACCCTTGTCCTCTCAGTTCAGAACCTCTGGATTGGGAGCAGCTGCAAAGCACACGGGCAGAGTGGATGCAACTCATTGATGCCACCATTCTTCCCAAAAGACATCCATAATTCACCCAGGATCGGAACTACACACACAGTTTTTGTCTTCACACTCCATAACTATTTGACCTTGGCAAGTTATTTAATCTCTGAGCCTGCCTCTGTTTCCTCATCTGTACAATGGGGGAATAACAGATTTCATGATTTACTGTATGTATGTAAAGTGTCCAATACAGTGCCTAGCATATAGTGAAGGCTCAACACAATGTCGCTAGTATCTATTTTCCCTGGGCTTGGGGTGCCCTCTAAACCTACCATCTTTTAGGGTCCAGTAAAACTTCCTGTCCACCTTATTCCCAGAAGTCATTGTTTGGTTGGGTGGAGAGGCAGGTTTATAGGGGTAATGAAGTTCTGGGAAGTTAAAGGAATGAGGGAGGGGATGAGTGCCAAAGAAAGGACTGGCCGGAAGAAAGTGTGAATGTTTTGACTTACAGAATGTTGAGGCAGTTTACAGAATGGCAAGCAGGTAGTTTCAGGCAGACATGGTTTGGGAGAGAAGGGCAGAAGGACCCGGGCAAAGGGAACAGAAGGGTGAGGGAGGGCATGGAGGGGGTGGTGGGGACACCCAGGACTGAGGAAATAAACAAGGGGAGCGCCACCACAGAGGTGGAGGGTAATGCTGCTGGGAATCAGCCCCCTCAGACTTTCCACTGCGAAGCGAAACTGTGAGCCCTGGGGTGTGTGTGTGTGGGGGGGCAACGGGGAGGGGAAGTGGGGAAGGAAGGCAGGACAGGGGCAAGGGCCCTGGGAGCAGCAGACCAGCCTCCCGGCTCAAGACAACAACCTTGCCTCTCCTCAGCTCTCTGCCACTGCTCTGCCCCATGCCCTGGGACCCCCCCTCACCTTCTCTCTGGCTGATTGATCTGGCCAGCTTTCCTCTGGATTCCAGCCTCTAGTCATTGGTTCCTCCCCTCTCTCTCCAGGTCTCTGTCCTTGTCCTTCTTCCTCTAGATTCCCTTCCTCCGCCTCCCTCTTTGCAGACCCTGTCATTTGTCTGGCTGTCTCCCCACTTTCTGACCTCTTCCCTTTGGAGGGCTCAGCGTGGCCCAGGCCTAAAGGGAGATGGGGAAGGCCCAGTTCCTGGTCTTGCTGCTTCTGCAACTGCTGTGGGTGGCTCCAGGTAAGGTGCGGATGACCTTGTGGGAGGGCTGACCTCCAGATCCACAGTAAGGGGGCAGCAGGGATCTCTGGATGCAAAGGTCCTTAGCTTGGGTGGATTCTTCTCATGCTTTGCCTGGGGCAGCCCTTCAATCCCAAAGCCTCTCTTCAAGCTCCCCCTTGGCAGGGAAGGGGCAGAACCCCGGTCTTCCTCAGGCTCCTTCTCTGCTCCTAAGTCACTTGGCTCACGGCCCCTCCCCTTGGCCTCTCTTTTCCACCCCAGTGGAGGCTCCAAGGCCTGGGGCAGAAGTCTCAGTGGTGTGGGCCCAGGAGGGGGCTCCTGCCCAGCTATCCTGCAGCCCCACAATCCAGGATTTCAGCCTTTTTCGAACAGGAGAGGTCACTTGGCAGCATCAACCAGACAGGTATGCACCCCAAACTTGGGCAAAGAACTCCTAAATCCAACAGTAATGGCATCCAGATTCACAACCCAAAGCCCAAGCCAGCCCTTTGTCCCCTCCCCTGAGCTGTCAGTCCCTCTGAAGCCAGGGGCCTTCCTCCCCTGCCGCTATGCACCCTAGGCCCTTTCTCCACGGACTGCTCCCCTCATCCCTGCATCCCATAGGATGCCTGCCTCTTCAGCAACGGATGGTGCTGGCCCAACACGAAGGAGAACGGGGACAATTAGTGGTCAAGAGAGCTTCCCTTTGGGTGGGCTTCCTCATCCTCAAAGTGTGGGGGGACTGCGTCTCCCTCAGGACTTCTTGCCCCTTAATGCCTCCATCGCATCTCTCTCTTCCGCGCCCAGCGGGCCCCCGGCCCCCGGTTCGCGCCCCGCGGCGCCCTCCTTCTACACTGTGCTGAGGCTGGCTCCCGGGGGCCTGCGCAGCGGGCGTCCGCCCCTGCAGCCCCGCATGCAGCTGGAAGAGCGCGGCTTCCAGCGCGGGGACTTCTCGCTGTGGCTGCGTCCGGCCCGACGCGCCGACGCCGGCGAATATCGCGCCATCGTGAGCCTCAGGGACCGCGCCGCCGTGCGCTCCAGGGACCACGCCCTCTCCTGCCGCCTCCATCTGCGCGTGGGCCAGGCCTCGAGTAGGTGGGGGCAGGACAAGGGGCGCCGGGCTAGGAGGAGGCCGCCGGGTTCCCCGCCGCCCAGAGGCAGGAAGGGCTGGGCAGAGGCTGTGCTTCTAAGGATGCACCCGAGGCCCGCCAGAGAGCCCCCAGAAGGGTAGCGGAAGAGGGTGGATCCAGATTGCGAAGTGGAAGGTGCCCCCAGAGAAGCACCTGTGTGTGGGGGGAGGGCTCTGTAGAGAGATTGTATCACCCCTTGAGCTCCCCTTCCTCCACCCACAGTGGGAGTGCCTGGGTGGAGGAGGGGAGGCACTTTTTGGGGGGAGAGAGGGTGCAGGGCTAGAATGATTCATTTCAGACATCTGTAGCTCAGGGGGTGGGCTCAGTGTGGATCCTCAGGCAAGGCCTGGAGAAAGGGAAGGGTAGACCAAGCTAAGTAAATTGGAGGCAGGGAGCAGGAAAAGCAGGCAGGAGACTGGGCATCCATTTTAAGCACCTCCAAGTTGCCAGGCACTGAGCTGAGGGATGGGGTGAGGGGAGGAGAAGACAAAGAAATCTACAGCTTGATGCCTGTTTCCAGGAGCTTCCACCTTAGTTGGCTTGCTGTGTTGGGAAAGTGTTTGCCCTGGAGCTGATCAAACTTTCTTTATCTTTGCCCAGTGACTGCCAGCCCTCCAGGGGCTCTGAGGACCTCCGATTGGGTCGTTTTGAACTGCTCCTTCAGCCGCCCTGAACTCCCAGTCTCTGTGCACTGGTTCCGGGGCCCAAGCAGAGTCCCTATCCAGGAGTCCCCCCATCACCACTTAGTCGGAAGCTTCCTCTTCCTGCCCCAAGTCAGCCCTTTGGACTCTGGGCCTTGGGGCTGCATCCTCACCTACAGAGATGGCTTCAATGTCTCCGTCATGTACAACCTCACTGTTCTGGGTAACTCTTCCAGTGTGCCTTCACACTTGACCACAAGCCCTTCCTGCCCCGTCACCTCCCTCTGACTTTTGGGTCTGCAAAGCAGGTCTTTGGCTTCTAATGCCACCTATAATTACTCTGGACCTCACTGCCCAACCCCTTTCTCCCTCCCGTTGCAGCCTTTCAGTTACCTTCTCTCATTCACGTCTTTCCCTTGGCAATCCAGCCTCACTTGCCAGCCTTTGGTCTGCAGCTGGCCTAGCCCACATCCTGGGTTTCTGAGCCGCCCCAGTTCATCCACTTTATTCTGCTCCTTAGCACTCAGCAGAGCTGGACCACCTCCTTCATTCTTCTGCCTCCCTTCAATGCAGACTTAGCGTTCCAGCGCCTCTGTTACCTCTGCTTTAACTTTGAGTTCCGTTTTCTCTCCAGGTCTGGAGCCCCCAGTCCCTCTGACAGTGTACGCTGGAGCAGGTTCCCGGGTAGAGCTGCCCTGCCACCTGCCTCCTGGTATAAGAACCCAGTCTTCCCTCACTGCCAAGTGGACCCCTCCTGGGGGAGGCCCTGACCTGCTGGTGACTGGAGATGATGGAAACTTTACCCTTCAACTGGAAGCTGTGAGCCAGGCCCAGGCTGGGACCTACATCTGCCGCATCAATCTGCAGGGGCAGCAGCTCAGCGCCACTGTCACTTTGGCAGTCATCACAGGTCAGCCCCTTGTGGGAAAGGAGTAGCTCCCATCCCAGGGGAGCTGGGACAGGGAGGAAAGAGGCTGGGCAAAGACTGGAAAAATCCACCTTATGATGCCAGGCCACAGGGCACAAGTTTCAGAGGCTGCCCCTGGTAGCCTCCTCTTTTCTCGCCCCCATATATAAAGAACTGGAACTGAAACTGAAAATCTCCCCTGAGTCACTAGATGAATGTTCCATTGTTCTCTAAGGGGATCCCCTGCTGTGAATTCTGGAGAGGTGGCAAAAGTTTGAATGGTTCCAAAGGGGTGGAATATATTTCTAGAATCCTTGTCCCATTTTGGGGCCATGGCTTGGGTTAAAGTTGCAGGAAGTGGCCTGGATTTGGGAGGAATTAATAAATCAGTCCCTCCTCAGCAAATATTTACTGAGCATGGGCTTATCAAGACAGTGTAAAACAAGCACACATTAAAAAAAACAACCAACTCAGAACTCGGAAAATGTGTTGATTGATTGGTAACTATCAGCCATGACATCTTGGCTATGTCTGCAGTTCTCACCTGTGCCCACTAAATAGTAGCACCGCATAGTAGGTGCTTAATAATGTATATTGGTTGAATGAATAAATGAATATGCTAACAAATAATACATCTTCTGAGCGCCAATGCTGAATTTCCACATGCTTCCTGGGTATCTCTACGTAGATATTGTAGCTACACCTCAACCTCACTCTGAACCCCATCTTTTTTCCTCATGCCCAATCCTCTTGCTGCCTTAGCCTGTCAATAACTCCACTGTCATCCCACACACCCTGAAACGTGGCCTCCTCCTTCCACCATGTCCAGTCAGTCATCATAGCCTACCAATTCTTTCTGTCCAAGTCCTTCTTGAGGGTCCACTGTTTTGTGTCTGTTTCCCATGCTAGCTCATGACAACTCCATGGAGTTGTTTTATAGAGAAGGAACTTTCCCAAAGTCACACAGTTGGAAAGTGCTAGACTTGGGGTCTAAACTCAGGGTCTGTGTCACCAAATTTTCAGGTTTTGTAAACCAGGCGCAGCTCAACGCCTTTCATTGTTTGTCTCCTGTTAGCCACAGAGTGTCTCACTGTTCAGCTTTGAGATACTGTGTCTCTAGTTTAGTTGGTCAGTTCACTGTTCTTCAAACATTCAGAAAGGGGGAGAGTTCATTCGGGGGCACCACAAGGCAGGGGCACTGATGTGAACCAAGTTGTGGAAGCAGGAAAAGTGCAAAGCATATTAGGGGCCAACTCACCCGACAAATATTGGGCCTTCTGAGCATTTGAGTAGACAGTAATGTAAAAGAATCTGAAATAAAATTTATGTGAGCCTTCTGGGCCAGAGTGAGTTTGAACAGCCCCTGAAGGCAGTAGGGAGCCTGGAAAGTTTTTGAGCAGCAGAGTGATCTGACCAGAGCTTTGTCTTGATAGGATTAATTTGGCTATGGCCTTGATCTCCTCCCCTCAACCTCACCCAATCAGCGCCCAGGAGAGAGCAGGGTGATTGAGACTTGGGAGTTGAATCTATGGTATCAAGTAAGGGGGCTGAGGCTTCAAAAGATCTCTTCCCTCTAATGTTTTCAGTGACTCCCAAATCCTTTGGGTTACCTGGCAACCTGAGAAAATTGCTTTGTGAGGTGACTCCAGCATCTGGACAAGAGCACTTTGTGTGGAGCCCCCTAGATAAGCCATCTTGGAGGAGTTCCCCAGGACCCTGGCTGGAGGTGCAGGAGGCCAGCCTCCTTTCCCAGCCCTGGCAGTGTCGTCTGTACCAGGGGGAGAGGCTTCTCGGAACAGCGGTATACTTCTCTAAGCTGTCTGGCCCAGGTTTGAGACCCCGCAATGGCATAGCCCCAACTCCAGACCAGTCCTCTTGATCCCACTTTCCTGCCCCTTCACAGCTTTTTTCTTTTCAATCAGGGATTTGACCTTCAGCTCTTGTGTAGGCCTGACTCACTTCTGCCACTAATAAGCTTAGTGACCGTGTCAAGTCCCTTAAACTCTCTGGGCCTCATTGTCTGCATCTGTAAAATATGAGGGTGTGGCAAGATGTCAGTTCAACTGTGACCCTATGCCTAATACTGTACTTTCTCCGTAGGTGCCCAGCACTCTGGGAGAGTCCCAGGTACCCTAAAAACAGACCATCTCCCTATCTTTCTCACCCTTGGTGTCCTCTTGCTGCTCCTTTTGGTGACTGGAGCCTTTGGCTTTCACCTTTGGAGAAGACAGGTGAGGCCCTCCCCCCTCCCCCCTCACTGGCTTCCCCTTTCTCTAGTTCTTGGAATGTTGTCTGGCTCCCCTTCCTCGGGAAAGATGACCAAGGTAAACCTGAACTTGCCTCTAGAGCCCCCTCTCCATAAGCTTCTGCACTCCAGGGACCCCTTGAGCCTAAAGAACTCAAGGAAGTCTTGCAGTGGCTGAGAAAAGGCCTGGGATTAGATAGGGAGGACTGGGGGCTGAGAGAGAATAGATGGACCCTTCTTATTCCCTTTCTCTTCATGCTTCTCTTCCTCCTACCTCTCTATGTCTTCCTACAGTGGCGACCAAGAAGATTCTCCGCCTTAGAGCATGGGATTCACCCACCTCAGGCTCAGAGCAAGATAGGGGATCTGGAGCAAGAACCAGAACCGGAGCCAGAGCTGGAGCCTGAGCTGGAGCCTGAGCTGGAGCCAGAGGCAGAGCTGGAGCCAGATCCAGAGCCACAGCAGCCCTGACCTGGAGCTGAGGCAGCCTGCAGAGCTCCACAGCACAGTCCAAATAAACTCCCGTCAGCAGCAAGCCCGAGTCTGGCTCCTTTTTTTCCAGTGAAGGTTCTTGTCTCTCCCCAGCCTCTGGGGCTTCCCTTCTCCCACCCCAGCCTTCCGACCTACTTTCCCCAACCTGTCTCTCTTAACTTCGCCTTTCTGTTCCTGGATTCTCCATGATCCATTCCTCCTTGGTCTCTTTCCTGCTCGCTCGCTCTCTCTCTCTCTCTCTCTTTCCTGTTCTCTCTCTCTCTTTCCTGCTCTCTCTCTCTCTCTCTCTCTCTCTCTTTCCTGCTCTCTCTCTCTCTCTCTCTCTCTTTCCTGCTCTCTCTCTCTCTCTCTCTCTCTCTCTCTTTCCTGCTCTCTCTCTCTCTCTTTCCTGCTCTCTCTCTCTCTCTCTCTCTCTCTCTTTCCTGCTCTCTCTCTCTCTCTCTCTCTCTTTCCTGCTCTCTCTCTCTCTCTTTCCTGCTCTCTCTCTCTCTCTCTCTCTCTCTCTCTCTTTCCTTCTCTCTCTCTCTCTCTCTCTCTCTCTCTCTCTCTCTCTCTTGCTCTCTCTCTCTCTCTCTCTCTCTCTCTCTCTCTCTCTCTCTCTCTCGGATAATCGTTTTTCTGAAGCTCCGAAAAGCCCTCACCCCTTACCTCTACAGCCCTTTCCTCAATCCTGTGGCTCACATCGTCCTGGCTGACCTGGTTTCCTTTATATATTTATTCCTGTGGCCCACCCTACCCCACCCCACACTCAGCTCTACTTCAGCACTGTCCTTGACCCTCTAGCTGTACTGGGCACACACACACACACACACACACACACACACACACACACACACACACGGAACAACCCTACCATGTCAAGTCTTCCAGGAGATCAGGTCTTGCAACCTTTCTGGGCCTCGAGCTGAGGTTCATGCCTGTCTCTGCCCCACCCCCCGTTCCTGAGCTCCTCGGGACCTGTGTGGTCCCTGGCATGAGAACACACTGCCACCCAGTGGTCACTGTATGTCACACGCTACTGGAGGTCACTAGGTAGGCTGGGGCAGGCCTGAGATTAGCAGTGCTATGGACAGGGAGGCACATATCCCCACGTGCAGTCACTGCCTTTGTGGGGTGCACTTGCTATGGTCCACATAGGAGTGCACACCCAGCAGCTGTCAGATGCCCTGTGTACCCACCAGGAGAGGGACTGAACAATACATACCTTAGGACACAGCCCTGTCAAGGTTATAATCCAAGTCTGACAAAGGAGGGTGCTGTGAACAAAGGCCCCACATGGGGGAGAACAGCCAGCAAAACAGTCAGCTGCTGCTGCAGCTTTGGGAGTCAGGAGACCTGGTTTCTGATCCGAGTTGTGCTGATGTGACCAGAGCTAATCGCGCTGAGCCTCAGTTTACTCACCTATTAAATGGGATAATGATAATAACCCACCCAAATGGGCTGTTGAAAATATCGGATAATAAATGGGCTTGGAAAACTGTGACATGCTCCTCGTATGTGATGTATTTGTCTCATCGTCCATTTGTGAAGGGGGAAGCAGGCCTGCTCTGGTCATAGAGCAGAATGATATAGAAGACCCATCAGTCTGCCTGCCCCCTTACGCTGTCTCTCTCTTGGAGAGAACATTTATCTGGGCCATGCAGACCATCCTTCAGCAGAGCACACACACAACCTCCGCCTGCAGAGGCCCCACAGGAACCTAGATCTTCACCTGCAATGTGTGCAGGGCTCTGGACTTTGGCCACAGACAGCTCTGTCAGGGAACTTTAACCCCAGGTAGGAGTGAAAAAAATATTGAAAGAGTGGGAACAAGTTTGCAGGAGGCCCCATGTTTTAGTGGGGCAGGGGTTTCCTGGACTTTTCTGTGGGTGGCATTTTTCCTTTCTACTAGGTAACATCCTATGCCCTTTGGGTTTATGAGAGTAGTCATTGAGGATTCACCACTGTCTATACAGGGGCTTCCCCATGCTTATACACAAAGGGGACAGGGAGGGGAAATGGGCAGAGGGAAGGGCCACATTGTTCCTCCACCCACTAAGGAAGTGAAGAGCAAAGGGCGGAAGGAAGAGGGGACATGAGGCTTGTGCATACGGTGCTTCTTTTAATTCTCACCCCCTTTCCTATGGGATCTCTCCTAGAGAATGACACTCCTGCTCCTTCCCTTTTGCCCCCAAAGCTCCAGCAAGATAACCTCCTGTCCTCTTCGCTTCCTTTTTTTTTTTTAATTTTTATTGGGGGACAGTGTTTTTCCAGGACCCATCAGCTCCAAGTCAAGTCGTTGTTTTCAATCTAGTTGTGGAGAGCACAGCTCACTGGCCCATATAGAAATCGAACTGGCGACCTTGGTGTTATGAGCACTGTGCTCTAACCAACTGAGCCAACCGGCTGCCCCACTTTTCACTTCCTCTTCAGGCCTTCCAGGGAGCTAGGTTAATTCATCAAGCATCTCCAAGTTTATCTGTGAACCAGTGTTCCAGGCTGGGGACATGGAGGGGAAGAAACATCAAGGAGGCAGGGAGCTAGGTGGGGCCCATGGGGGATGGGGGATGGGGGAGGAATCATCTTAGGTCCCGGTTAAAAAGAAAGGGGTATATTAGCTTTCTATTGGCACATAACAAATCACTCCAAAACTCAGTAATTTAAAACAGTAAACATATTATTTCACATGGTCGGGAATCCAGGAGCAGCTGAGCTGAGTAGTTCTGAGGCAGGGTCTCTAGTGAGGTTGCTGCCAAGATGTGGGCCAGGGCTGAAGGCTTGGCTGGACTGAAGGATCTGCTTCCAAGAAGGATCCTTAGGTGGCTGCTGGCCAGAGGTGTTAGTTTTGCCCCACCCCCACATAGGCCTCTTCTTAGGGTCACTCATGACATAGCAACTAGCTTCTTCTAGAAGGAGAGAATGGCCAAGACAAAAGCTACCATGCTTTCATAACCTAATCTGGAAAGTGACATACTGCCCCTTCTGCCCTATTCTATTGGTCACACAGACCAAGGCTGGTACACTGTGGGAAGGGAAAACATAAGGATGTGAAATGAAGGAGTCAGGAGTCATTGGGGGCCATCTTGCATTATGGCTATCACAGTGGGAAACACTGACCGTAAGAGAGACAGGCCATGAGAGAGGAAGAGGTATCTCTGAGTACCTCTACCCCCAGTCCTGCCATGGACCTGATAACCTACTCTGTTGTCCACTGTCCACAAGTTCTGGATGCCAAATGAGGTCCAGAGCCTTGCCAATCAAGTGGGTCAGGCAAGAGGCCATGCTGTGCTCATTCAGACCTGTGGTCACATTTGCCAGTGTGTCCCCCCCACCCTTAACCTCGTCTTTTTGTCTATATGGTGCAGGGTAGGCCCAAAAATTTCCGTGCCCCACCTCTGTCACCAGGCAGAGATATTAGAGTTCAGGTCTGGGCCCCTGTTGTAATTCCTCCCACAAAGGATGTAAGCAAGGAGCTTAGGGGTCTTGTTTGGGCCCACCCCAAGATGGAGTTCGCCCTTTGAAAGGAATGGGGCTGAGGTGGGGATGCGGATGGGTTCTATCTGCTCAACTCTGTGGCTGACAGTTTATCCAAAGGACTGCAGGTGCCAGCTGGCTGAGCCCAGGCTGAGCTCTGAAATTTGCCTGCTCATAGCTCCCATGGAGTGCGGGAGGCCCAGGAACCACTCTCTGAGAGATGCAGAAAGTGGTTATGGAGCTAGGGAGAATGTGGCCAGGTGGAAGTGGGTCAGCTCTCCAAGACTCCGCTTCTCAGAGAACAACCTCTGTGGCCCCTCCCCACCTCCCAAATTTTCAAGCCCTTCCCCCAACCCCCTTGCAAAGGCTGTCAGTGCAGCTGTAGATGTTTCTGGTAAAGAGGCCACCACAGGACTGCACCTGGGGCTTCCAACTTCCCTTCCACAGGCTTCCACAGGTGGCCCTACCCCTTCTCCAATGGCAGGCCTCCAACACTCTGTCAGCCTTGATGCCGGCTTCCTTCTGCTTCCCCTTTCTTTCTCCCCACTAGACCTCCTCCCCTTCTTCCAGCCTGGAGACAGAATCCACACAGCAAAAATATCTCTCAACCAGGAATCAGAAGACTTCTAGAAATCCCCATGCTTCATGCTTACAGTCACATCATGGGACAGATAACTTCAGTTTCTTCTGTAAAATGAGGATAGTAATACTTGCCAAAAAGGTGTGGTATGTGCTGATGTATATGAAAGTGCTTTGAAAATGGAAAATCACTCTGTACATATCAGGGATCATGGTGATGCTAAGCCTCAGATGCCCCAGATGAGGTTGTTGGCCTCCTACCTCTCCACTGTTATGGGAGAAAACATCTTAGTCATCATCCTAGCCTTTCTTTCTTCTTTCTTTCTTTCTTTCTTTCTTTCTTTCTTTCTTTCTTTCTTTCTTTCTTTCTTTCTTTCTTTCTTTCTTTTTTAAACTTTTATTTATTTTTTTTTATGTCTTTTTCCAGGACCCATCAGCTCCAAGTAAAGTAGGTGTCTCAATCTAGTGGTGGAGGGCGCAGCTCACATTGGCCCATGCAGGGATCAAACAGGCAACCCTGGTTTTACGAGCATCGCACTCTAACCAACTAAGGTAACCAGCCTCCCATCCTAGCCTTTCTTAATACAGAGAAGAGGCAGTCGGCTGAGGGGGATAATCCAGGCATGGGGTCCAAGCAGAAGTTCAAATCCCAGTTCCATCAGTTGTGGTTACTATCTCTGTGACATTCAGCAATTTTCTTAAACTCTTTGAGCCTCTGTTTCCTTATCTGTACGGTCTGGAGAATAATACCTATACCCTATATAGGGTATATAGGGTTGTTGTGAGTATTAAATAAAATACACAGCCATATAAAGCAAACAGCAGTTCTAAATATTAAATATAAACTTGTCCTCTCTTCCTCTTTTCTTTTCACAAACTCTTTAGAAATCCCAGGGAGAGAACCAGGTTCTTGAAACCCTTTGACTCCTGGGAACCCATCTTCACAGGCATTCATAGGTCAGAGACCCAAGAGCTAAATGGTGTCACACAGTCTGTCTGGTCCATGAGGTGCAAACTGCTGGGCTTTAAGCTAGATACAGCCCTTAGGATGCTTTGTTTGATTTACCCAGTATTAGAACAAAACAAAATTAATTGCCAACATTAAAATTAGGACATACTACATAAATGTCTGGTTTTCCATCTTCTCTCAAAATTTTGGCAGAACTGACAACTCTGGGCTCATATTCTGGTACAACTTCTGGTACAAAGCTGGAGCTGTGTGGTTAGTGGCTGCCCTCATGAAATGAGGCAGGTACTCTCTAGCTTATCTCAGTCCCCATTTCTCCCTATTGTTCACAGCCAGTCTGCTTTGCTCATGTATATTACCTAGCAGGCTCCTGTAGGCATTTAAGTTTGTGATCCAATCTAGTCCCTCTCTATTCATTTATTCATTCATTCTTTCATTCATTCAAAAAGTATTCAACAGCCAGGGCTGGGGGCGGGAGGAGGAATGAGAAGTTAGTGTTTAACAGGTACAGAGTTTCAGCTGAAGAAGATGAAAAGTTTTGGAGATGGATGGTGGTGATGTTTGTACCATAACATGAATATACTTAATGCCATTGAACTGTGCACTTAAAAATGGTTATAGTGGTAAATTTTATGATGGTATGTATATTTTACCATAACAAACTTAATATCAATAAATATCAATAAAATTTAATATATTTTTAAACAAAGATTTGACAAGTATTAAGGGTCTACCAGGCCCAAGGCACTCTGCTGGGTGCTAAGAAAGGCAGACATGGTCACTACTGTAATCTGTGAGACAGACACTAAAAAATCAATAGTGTCATAATTATTACACTTGGACTAGTGTTTCCAGGAGACAAACAGTGCAGGGTACTGGGAGATCTTACCATAAGGGACCCTGATACCAGCTGAGGAGCTTGAGTATCCTTCTCAGACTATGAGGAAGGTTCATGGGTAGAGGATGGGGGAGCAACAAGATATAAACAGGACAAATCCAGCTTCTGGGGTATGGCATGGTGCCCCCTCACCTCCCTCACCTCTGAACCACCAGCCTCCAGACTTCTTTCAGTTGAGAAATCAACTCAAGTCTCATGCAATCCTCTATCATGTTGAATTTTCTTTCATTTGTAGCAATGCTTACTGATATACACTTCCCATGGAAGCCTTTCTCAGTTGAACTAAGGTTCCCCAGGATAACCTCTCTCAACACTCTGCTTCTCCCTTTGTAGCACTTGTCCAATCATAATGGAATTATTAAATATTGAGTGTCTATATGTATGAGATTTAATAAAATTAATATTTACAGCTTCATCAAGGACATTCTTAAGTAAAAGTGTCATGGGCAAGAGCAGTTGATCATGTCTAGCTTACTTAACATCCCCAGCATCCAGCAGAGTACCTTGGGCCTGGTAGACACTTAACACTTGTTGAATGTATGAGTGAATGGAGAGAACCAGAGTAGATCAGGGATTATAAATTTAAATGCTTATAGGAGCCTGCTAGGTAACGTAAATGAGAAAAGCAGGTAGCCTGTAAAAAATTGTGAGGGTGTTTGCATTCCAGTCTGTAAGAGGGAATTAAAGGCCTGAGGAAGGACATACACCCTCCCATGAGGGAATTAGACCTTCCTTGTAAGGACGCTCCTTAGACGGTGCACCTAACATTTTCACTTGCATCCAAAATTTAGTCAGTTAGCCACATCAAGCTGCAAGGGAGGCTGGGAAGTGTAACTTAAATCTTGGTAGCCATGAGCTCTGCTAAAAACTAAGAGAATTACTAAGGAAGAAAAAGAAAATAAATTATGGGGACAGCGAAAGTTCTGTGCAGAGGGGTAGTTAAGTTCTGAAGAATGAATAAAGATTTTCTAGATTAGTAGTTCTCAAAGTGTGGCCCATGGGGGTCCCTGAGACCCTGTCAGGGGGTTTAGGATGTCCAGCTATTTTTATAAAAATAATGGGATGTTATTTGCTTTTGTCACTATGTTGACATTGCAATAACATTGCAAAAGCAATCTGGGATAGACTGCTGCCTTAGCACAAATCAAGGCAGTGGCGCCAAACCATACTATTGTCATTTTATTCTTCACCGCCAGACACTTGCAGTAAAAAAAGGAAGGGAAAAAAAACATGCCAGTTTTACTTTAGAATTTCCTTGATGAAGTAGTAAATATTAATTTTATTAAATTTCAACCCTTGAGTACATTGTGTTATGGAATGGGACATAACATTTCTCATTTGTTATGAAATGTTATGGAATGAGAGAAGCACTTCTGCTGCAAATGAAGCAAATAGTTGTTTCAAGTGGAAACACTTGTATTAATTGTTGGAGTTGCAAGATGAACTGGCCACTTTTTTTCATAGTAGGGCAATGGCATGATGACATTTGCACATTTAAATGATCACTCAGGCTACTGTGCGGAAGATGGCCTGGAGGAAGAAGAATGGAGAAGCCAGGAGACCAGAGAGGAGGTACGAACCATAGTCCAGGTAAGGGACGATGATGGCACCTTGGATGGGAATGGTGGCAGTGGGACAGTTGACTTGGATAGACTTCAGAACTATTTAGAAGGTAATAGCCACCGGAATTGGTAAATAAACACATGGGAGATGCTGGGTTAAGAAGGAGTCAAAGATTATACCTAGTTTATTTGGCTTGAGCAGCTTGGATGGTGAAACCCTCACTAAGTGGGAGACTTGAAGGAAAAGTAAGATTGAAGATGTAAATAAATAAAATGGAGCTGGAGCTGCTATGCCAAAGGAACTGCCTTGCACATCTTATACCTCAGACCTTTGGAAGGTTAAAAAGAGGGCAAAATAACCTTTGGACTAAGCCTGAGCAACATTTTGTCCCAAAGAACTGTTTGCAAAGATAAGAAGAAAGCAGATATTATGACTTCTGGACTGATGGCTAACGGACTGAAAATTAGAAGATGCTTTAGAATAAATATCCCTGTGTTATGTTATCTGCACCAATAGAAATGCCTTCCTTCTGTTAATGTAATTGTTCTCCTTTTTCTTCTCATAAATACCCATTGCCTTTGTCTCCTAACTGGAACATTATTTGGGCTTCTGCCTGAATCATTGCTTCCTAAATAGCTATTCTTTTTATCTCAAATAAATGCTTGTTGCCTCTCACTTTGAAAGTCCTTTTATTTTTAGGTTAACAGAGGGGGATAGTATGCAGGTGATAACTTTAGTATGGGGTGTGTTGAGTTTGCTGTGTCTGGTAAACATCCAAGTGGAGATGTCCAGTGGGCAGATGGGTTTATATATCTGGAGCTCATGAGAGATCTGGGCTAGAGATAAAAATTTGAGGGTTGACCAGAGACGAAGGCCCAGAGGAAAAGAGTCTGGTTCCTTGTCATTCTGGGTGTCTCAGACATCCTCCTCTAACCCAGTTCCTTTCTGCCACACTGGGCCATCTACAATGCCTCTGGTGATGAAAGTGCCCTTAGGGCCCAGGAAGAAGTAGCTCTTGAGGTCTTAACATAACTGCTCTCATATGCCCTCCACTTGCCTCCCACTTCTTGTTTCCCTGAAGCCCTGGCCAGACTGCAGAATCACTGACATAATCTTGCCACTCAACAAAAAGTGCAGTGACACTTTTTCTTGCTACCCAATAAGAAGTGCAGTGACGCTCTGGGCTCCAGCCTGGTTGTGCTTAACTTTTTCCCTTGACTTTGACATTTTCACTTTGACATCTTCCCTGAGAGGCAAGGGGTGGGGACCCCAGCCCCAGATGGTGACGTTGGGGGCTGGCCCAGGCCTGGGGTTTGGAGGAGCCTCACTACAGGGCTTCCTGTCTCTGCAGGAGTAACAAGCGCTCTCCCCAGTGGGCTCCTGGTGACAGAGCTCCCAGCCTTCACATAGGCACACACCTGTGCGAGAAGCAGAAGCAGAAGTAGAGGGGACGATAGACACAGGCCCAGAGGTAAGATGGATAGACTCAGCTTCATTCTTTTCTGTGGGCCTGGGAAGGGGAGGAGAACATGGCTGCAGACGCACCGGAATGTGCTGGGCCTCCTGTTCTTTGCCCACAACTCCGGTCACTTTCTCTTGCATTTCATGAGCAGCAATCTCCTACTGGAACTGTGAGCTTCAAGAGGCCAGGGACTATGCCAACCTCCTCTCTACCTCCCTACCAGCACAGCTCAGTGCCCAGAGCAGAAGATGCTCCTCGGAGGGGTGTTGACTCGGATTACAAGACCGCAGAAAAAATGGGGACTCAAGGCCACCCCCTGAGAAAGGCAGTGGAAGGCAATTAATCATGAGGACTGGAGGAGATGAAGATAGGAAGAGAGGAAAAGAGGAAAAAAAGAGGAAAGAAGGAGTGGGAGAGAAATAGAAAGAATGACAAAATATTAAGGAGGGAGGAGGCCTATACAAAAAAAAGGGGGAAACAAAGGGAAAAGCAAGAAAAAGAGAAAAAGAAGTGGAATCTAGTCCAGAGATAATTCTCCCAAAATCAATTTTCTCAATGACACAGTCACCAAAAAGTCATACCAGAAATCATACTTGCAGCATTTCATAAGCCACATGATTGATGAAGCCTCTATTAACTGTCTTTTCTGTTTGTGTGCATTTTTGTCTACTTCTGTGCATTTTTAGGATTTTTGAACAATATGTCTAAAGGCACTTCCCCTTTAATTAGCTTTAAAATGATTAATGAAATGAGAAAGCTAAAATTCTCAAAAGGGTTGAAACTGAGCTCTTATGTATGAAATGCTGTAAATGTGATAGATATATATTTTTAGGTAAATACGTCATTGGAACAATTGGTTCTAAGAGCACTGGTTTTAGGTGTCTTAGCTGCTCTGGGAAAAGAGATTAGGGAGATAGAAAGGATTTGCAGAACTCCTCCCTTCCCTGGGCTTGGTCAGGCGTGGTGGGGGGAACTTAGGAGGTGATACCTCTCAAGATGGGACACCCTGTACAAATCCACAGCCCTCGCCCTTACCTCTCTGAGACCTCCATGGCCTTGCAGCCCTGTTCCCCAGGCGTCTTCTGCCTTCCCTTTGTAGATGTCTTCTGGGAGAGAGGTCTCCTCTGGTACAGTGAGATGTCTCAAAATAGAAAGGCCCCATTCTCCCTAATTCAAAGATTTTGTTCTGGCTGGACTATCTCCTCCTGAATGTCCTACTCTTATGGGGCAAATTTTTAGAGGTGCAGGGCTGAGAGTAGAAGTTGATAGGGAAGATCACTGCTGTTTCGTGTTTTGACAAATAATTTCTTGGGCTGTGTTAGATGCTGTAGGTTCATACAAAATGGCCGCCCTCTTAACCTCAAATGAGAGAGTTCCCAGAGAATAGCGTCATAGATAACTCACCAGATGATTTCCCTCTCTCAGTTTGGGAGCACTTATATAGCAGAGGTCTACCTCAAAATAAAAACTCCCTTCACTAACCGGTTCTAGGCAGAAAAAGCCTCTCAGTGCCTTAGGCCCTGATCCTGGCCATAGTGGTGAGGTAGCAGCGAGGGAGTTGGGTAGACCAAGGGCCTTGCACATTTTAGACACTCAATAAATGTTTGTTAAACAAAATAAGTTTGATGAAAATGGGTGCTGGGAGGGGGCAGATGGGGGCCTGGGTTTGTAAGGCTCTAAGGTTGAAGTCTGTTCTGCACCTTTGGGGGGATAGGGGGAAGAGGGAGGGCACAGCTCCCCCAGCGTGGGCGTCTGAGGCAAAGGAGAGGATGGTGGAGGTTGCAGCCACTGAACCACAAGGGTCCCTTAGAGAGGTCATGGTCTCTAGGAAGTTTATATGAAGCCAGTAAGCAGTAGAGAGAGTGTGTGTTGTGGGGGGCACATCCCATGGCGGGGCTTGAGAGGGCTGACTGGGGGCTATGGGGAGAAGATAAAAGTGCCTGTGGGACCACAGACTGTCGCTGTGGTGGGGCTGTGCCCTCTTCCTCTCCCCAGCCTCACTCCTCATGCCGTCTCAGGGGGCCAGGGTGAGGGTAGCAAGAACTTCAGCGGCTCTGAGTATGCGGGTGTGTGTTGCCATTTTGGGCTCATCGCTCTCTTGGTCTCTGTCTCTCTTTTGGTCTACTGCGCTGTGCATGTAGCTTAGGTCTCAGAATTTCCTCATCACTTTTCCTCTTTCTCTGTCTTGTTTGTACTCCCTTGGGCTTTGTGTGTGATCGTGGATTGTGTGGAGTGTAGCTGTTACTTTAATGAGCTGCTCTGGGTTTCTCCCTACCTTCTGCGTTCCCTCCCAGCCTCCCATTATCAGCCCTTGGGGCCTCTGTTTGTTTCTCAGAATCTGTGCTTTTCCCTTTGTCCACCCTGCAGCCATCTCCCTGGTATCCATCCCTGGGCTCCAGACTGTGCTCTGCAGGCTCCCTTTAGATCAAAGCTTGTTGAAAGCCTGCATTCCTGCCAGAGGCCTGGATGCCTGTTAACAGGCAAGAAAAGGAACTAGAGCTTGGTGGCAGCTGGAGAAGGGAGAAATGCAAGAGGAAAAGAGGCAAAGGGCATTCCAAGAGAAACCAGAAGAGCCACAATTGCCTCCTGGTGTATGACGCACAGAGGAAGAGAGACAAATGCAGGGTGTTGAAGACAGAGGCATCAGCTTGGGGAGGCATAGATGTATAAATGCACAGATATGAGCAGAAAAACAAGGGAGGGAGGGAGACAACGAGGGAGGGAGGGAGGAAGAGAGAGAGAGAGAGAGAGTTGCCAGGACATCTCGGGGACCAGCGAGCTCTCCAAGACTCTCTCAGGGCTGTGGTGTACAGGATGCGCCTGCTACTGTACTGCTGCAGAGCGTCTCTGGGGAGGCTGAGGGTGTGGGAATCAAAGGCCAGCTCTCTAGGGTGGCAGCGGAAACCCGTAGCACCAAAGCAAGCAGCAGCTGGAAACCCATAGCCTCTTTCACCTAGTCGAGCCCTTGGGGTGGGTTGAGGCAGTGCAGGGAGCTGAAAGTTGGCCCTCTGCACAGACCTCAGGATCATTGAGTGGGGAAGGAAAAATGAGCACATTTGCGGAAGGTCAGGAATGTCCCAGCCTTCCTCAAACATCTAAGCTGAATTTGGACCCCAGGGAAGAGGTATCCCCTAGGAGACTCCTTTACTTTCTGCTCACCAAAGACACAGTGAGTCTGGGAGTTGGGGACAGTGGGAACCACTCTCAGATAATAGGGGTGCCCCTACCCCACTTTCTCACCCCAGCCTATCCCTCAATACCTCTATGCTCCAAGTTAACTTGTAAACAACTGCACCCGTGAGCAGCCTCCCTCCTTTCCTGGAACCCTTCTTCCTGACATGTTTTGTTCCTGTTTACCTGCTTAAACAATTCTATCAAGCCTGTACTATGTGTTAGGCCCTGGGTCATTACTCTTTTGGACAGATGGAGTGACTGGAGGGGACTTTTTAAAAAAATTTTCCCCCAAACCTCATAGGAGAACCAAGCCCCCAGCACCCATCTGAGTGTTACATCTGATCATAGACCAGTGCCCAACAGGAAATAGTCTGTCTCAGATGGTTCAAGAGACTGCAGAGAGGGGGTTTTTCACAGAGAAAGGTATGGACAGGGAACCAACCAGCACATTGCAGCAGACTAACACTAGCAACAGCAGGCAGGGTCCTGAAGAAACAAAAGCCAAAATGGTGTTTCTGGAACTTAGTGAGAATTTGAGCTGTGGATAAGGGGCTACCAGGTAAGAGCTTTAATCAGCAGGGGAGAGGAAGGGGGAGCGGAGGGAATACAACCATTTGCAGAAAATACTTCCAGAGCAGGAAGAGGGTAAGGAAAAATACCCCAGCCTCTCTCCCGGATTCTCTGATCTCTTGTGGGTGCTCCCCATTGGCCAACCCTAATTAGTAGCTGGAGAGCAAAGGAGCCTGAGCTATGCAGCCTATAAGAATCATCTTCCTTGTAGAGGGCAGGGCTGAGAGGATGGCCCATGGCGAGGTGGGGATTGGATTGGGGGGCGGGGGGTGCACAAGAATAGGCAGAATGATTGGAATGACTTGGCTTGATCCAGGCCAGTGCTAGGAGTGCACACACAGTTAAATGACCCATTTTAGTAACAGAATTAATATGTCGAGTACAGAAAGAAGTCAGTGATTTCTTCTCCTCCATTCAATTCAATTTGGTTTAAGTTTAGCAAACACCTCCTGAGTCCCTTCTCTATGCTGCAGCTGGTACCAGGCCTGCGGTAGCGGCAGATCTGGCTGAATCATCATCTCTGTCCTAGAGGAGATCAAGCTGGTAAAGGAGAGATAAGAACCCAATTCATTGCTCCATAGGTAGAAGGTGGGACATGCCCAAGAGAGTGTCAACAAGGTGTCGTGGGAGTTTAGAGTGGGCAGATCAGTGCAGAACTCAAACAACAAAGGTGGCTTCTAGGAAAAAGAAAGACCAGGCTTGGGGGAGAGAAAAATAAGTCTGGACGCAGGCTATCATCTTGCCAAATTCTGGATCAGGTCCATGCTGACACTCTTCCCAAGGCATTCACCCCTTTGAAGCCTACTTATAGTCTGGGCCTAGAGTTCCAAGACACTTGAGCTCTGCTCCTGCCTTTCTTTGAGGCACTATCTGGTGGCCATCCTCTGTTTTCTAATTCTTCCATGTCCTCTGATTCTGACTTGCCACGTCAAGCTTCCTAACAGTTCTGCATAGTCCATGTCACATCTCTGCTCAAAAATCAGCAGTGACTCCGTCACCTGCAGAACAAAGCTCCCTAGCTCCCTAGCCTGTCTGTCAAGATTTGCAATCAGTCCTCAAAGGCCTTTCCCACATCACCTGCTACCACTTCCCCCCATGAGCCCATTCGTGACTCTCAATTCTGTTTTCACAGCCCACCCCTCACCTCCCCCTGCACCTCTGAACACCATAATGGCAGGATGCCCCTCCCCTTTCCTTTCTATCTAACCCAGGCTTTCAAACTTGAACATGCATCAGTCACCTGGAGGTTTGTGAAAACACAGACTGCTAGACCCACCCCCAGTTTCTGAATCAGCAGGTCTTGGGTGGGGCCTGAGAATTTGCATTTCTAACAAGTTCCCAGGTGACGCTGCTGCTGATCTGGAACCACACTTTGAGAATCACTGCTCTAACCTAATGCCGCCTGTTCCTCAAGGTCTATTCAGAACTCTTCTGCAGCCCCCTCCCCGCAGCCAACGACAGTCTTCTAAGCTCATAAAACCTGCTCCTGCTCCTTCATCTTATGCTTGTCACACTCAAAGGACTTACAGGGTTGGTCTGTTAGAGAGCAGGGCATTACCCTCTGCTCTTTCTGTCCCTTGCACCTCACACTCCATCAGGCCCCAACCCCTGGGAATTTCATCTCAGAACTGTCCCTGAGGTCAATCTCTTTTCCCACATCTCACCACCACTGTCTAAGTTCAGGCCTCTTCTCTGTCAGGATTGTTATAATCCTGCCTCCTGCGCTTGGCCTCCTCCCACTCATCTTTCACACAGAAGCTCAAGAGAGCCATTTTACAAATCTAATCTTGTCCATCCCTAAATAAAGTCCTTTGTTGGCTCCCCAGGGCCCAGGGTCAAGTCCCAGCATCCCATCATGACATTCAAAGACCTTCATGACCTGGCTTGGTTTTCTGGTCTTGGTCCCCACCAATTTGTCACCTTCTCTGTTCATCTTTTTCTGATGCCAGCTGGCAGAGACTCCACGCCTGGCCTGGGCACAGCATTATATGGCACATATTGGTGGATGTCTGCTTTGCGGTTTGCATGTCCAGGTCTCTGGCTTGGCTGTAGGATAAGGGTTTGTGCAAACATAGACTGCTAGACCCACCCCTCAGTTTAACAGAGAGATTGCATATCATCCCCTTATGCCCCAGGCCCAATAAATGACTGCTGCCTAACAATTAGTATCTCCCTCAGGCCCTGCCCGTAAGCAGGGGAAGGCCCAGGTACTTGCCTGCCTCAGGCAAGGCCACAATGAACAGGGGAACCTCTTTTAGGAGCCTGCTTCTGCTGCTGCAACTGGGTGAGTGCTCAGAATTGGGATCTGGACGCAGATGGCCTGGGAGGAGGGGCTGATTGGGAAATGCAAAAGTGGGGCATGGGGTGGAAGTGGGAAGTGAGGGGCTCGAGGCCCAACCTCCTTCTTTTCCGCCTTAGCCCTGCTCCCAGTGGTCATTCAGGGACAAGAACTGGTGCTGGCTGAGGCAGGAGGCATGGCAGAGCTGCCCTGCAATTCTTCTCAGAAGAAAAACATGCACTTCAACTGGAAATATCCTTCTGGGATCAGGATTCTGGGAACTCAGAGCTCCTCTTCGGCATGGTTGGTGAAAGGTAGGGTGGCCTGGCTCCCCATCCCGGGAGAAAAGCATTATGGATTGAACATCCAGGATGTCAGAGCTCCTGATGCCCATTATAAATTCACACCCTTGGGCAGGGCTCAGGACCACAACTCCCACAAACTCTGCAAGCGATTTTCCTGTCCTAGAATTTTGTTCTGCTTAGTTACTTGAAATAAGCTGACTTTCATCTGGGACTTTATTTATTTTTATTAATTTTAAAATTAAAATAACTTGAGAAAGTCATATATGTACATGGTAAAAAATTTTAAACCATGCAAATGATATACAGTGACAATAAATCTCCCTCCTACTCCCTAGTACCTTAATTTCCTTCCCCAGAGGCAACTGTTTTAACCAGTTTCTATGTTTCCTTCAAGAGATGAACTGTGCACACATTTAGAAGCCCATATGTATATAGTAATCCCCTCTTCTTTCTTCTCTTAAATTATCAATACATTTCTCTCTCCCTTAAAATTGCTAAGTAATGTTCTAGATACTGGGAATACGTGTAATATGTATAGTGAAAGACAAAAGACACATTCAAGCAACATACCTGGTTCTAACCTTCGTTTTTTTCAAATTCGACAGATATTTTGAAGATTGTTCTATATTCATGTATATGTACACACACACACACACACACACACACACACACACACACAGTGCCAAAAAAAGTATACACATTTTAAGAAAGGAAAAAAACTGTTTTAAAATTACACTGATGGTAACCACTTTGAGCACCTTTTGTAATTGCAGAAGTCAAACATGACTTGTATTCTCTTTTGTTATCGGTATACATTGAGTATTACAATTTTAACACAGTTTTCCACTTTTAAAGTGCATTTTTTTGGCACCATATATATGGTCAAATATATCTGTATATATTTCTCCCTCATTTCTTTTCATTGACTGTATAGTTCTTTTGTATAATCATACCACAATTTACTTGACTAACCCCATGTTGTTGAACGTTTAGGCTGTTTTCAGTTTATTGCTGCCAACAATTCTGCAGGGAATGAAACCTTGTATCTTTGGACACATGTGCAAATGTCTTTGTAGGATAAATTCCTAGAAGTGAAATTAGTGGGCCAGGTCAGCTTGATCTTTTGATATCTTTTTGTTATACAAATTTTGCTGAAATGGAATCTGCTTAATAAGATTTGACTGTATATTGATTTGTACCATCCAATGTTACTTCCTTTATACAAATTTGATTGATATTACTGTTTTTTCAGATTTTAGTATTACATGCTCATTATAAAATATTTGGCAAATGCAGAAAAGAATAAGGAAGAAAATCAAATGCACACGTACTTCCACCTCTCAAAGATATGCTCTGTCAATATTTGATTTATTTCCTTCCAAAGGTTGTTTACTGGGGAAAATATAATATGTATTATTACATACATGATATTATACTATATATATCTTTATCCTTCTCCCTTATAAAATTATACCATGATGGGATGATCAGTTATTAGACTAATTTTTAAAAATAATCTGGCAATATTTAATAAATACAAAATTCTAAACCCTTTTATCTAGTAATAGCTACTCTGGAAAATCCTTTTGACAAAAATAAAATTGTGAATATATTGTGATATTTATGCAAGGATGTTGTTATAAGCATTGTTTATAATATGAGAGACTAGAATTCAACTTGAATACTAATCAGTGAGGAAAGAATTGAATTATGGGTATAACTGTGGGAACTTATGTAGCTAATAAAAAGAATGAGAGCTTGCAGGTATATATGTAAATACAATAGAATATTATTATAAAATGACTCCTTCAGAGCTTGATGAATGCCATTAATCATATCCTTCCCCCTAAAACATAACTGCAGGCTTAAAAGACTTTGGGGGCATACTAGTTTATGAGGCAGTTGTTAGTTCTGACCCCTGTGACCAAAGTTAATCCAAGTATGCTTATTTACATTTTAAAGGGTGAAATACTTCAGCACAGTGTGTGCATACAAATTCCATTGTGTTTGTACAATAAAATGATCCAATTTAAAGAAAACGAATGAGGATTTTTAGGAAAATGAAGTAGATGTATGCATTAGTCAGCTTGGGCTGCTATAACAAAATACTATAGACTGAGTGGCTCAGAAAACAGAAGTTTATTTTCTCAGTTCTGGAGGCTGGAAGTCTGAAATCAGGGTGCCAGCATGGTTGGGTTCTGGAAAAGACTCTCTTCTTGGCCTGCAGATGGTGCCATCTTGCTGTGTTCTCACATGGTGGAAAAGGGAGAAAACAAGCTTTCTGGTGTCTTATAAAGGCACTAATCCCACCATGAAGGCCCCACCCTCATGACCTCATCTAAATCTAATTGCCCCCAAAGGCCCCATCTCCAAATACCATCACAGTGAGTGTTAGGGCTTCAACACATGAATCTTGGAGGTCCATAAGTCGGTCCATAAGTCGGTCCATAAGTCAGTCCACAGTAACATACTTTTTGCTTTTCCTATCATTAAGTACAATTGAAAACCCTGGACATTACATATAGAACTAATATAAAAAGATTTTGAAAGGTGTAGAGAAGAGGGTAGACTAGTAGGGGCCTCAGGACCTGAGGAACAACATGATGGTAAGTTTTCTTGTTGCTTCATATATCCCAGTCTTGGAGCTGATCAAGGAGACAATCTAAAAATGCCAATGGGCACAGACAAAAATAAGCCTCAACAAAAGCCTTTCTCTAGCCAAAGGACCAGAAAAGGAGCAACTTAGCAAGACAAAACACTTTTAGATAATAACTGTTCTATTCCAGTCAAACACAAGAGAAGAAAAACTGGGCCCCACCCTCACTCATGCCAGCATTACCCTCCTAAGGCTGTACTGAGGCACCCCAACACCCCCACTGGGATGGTGTCAGGGAATGCAAAGTAGGAAGCCAGGATGTTCATCCACACCAGATAGTGACTCCTCAACCCCTGCAATGTCAGTGGAGATCACACGAGGAGCCTGGACATCCAGCCCCTCCCAGCAGTCATGAGGCTCCCCTCCTTGCTGGAGTGCTGTCAGAGGAGGCCTAGTGGAGGTGACAACTTTCACCATCACCCAGCAATAACTTTCACTACCTCCACAGCAGGGTCCAAGGAGACCAGTAGCTGGAACTTTCACTCCTACCCAACAGTAACGAGGAATATTCTCCTCTAGTGGCAATGGAGGATAAGGAACAAACCTAGATTTCTACCTACCCCTGGTAGTAATACGGTGGCATCGCCCCTTCCCTTGACAGTGGTGTCAAAGAAAGCCCGTTAAAATAAAAGCTTTAAATAAGATTCAGAATCTCACAACACTCAAATGTCCAGGTTCCAACATAGTTGGTAGTTGAAAAATATATCATTATTTTAATTTGCATTTCTTTGACCAACTGTGAGAGTGAAACAATGTGCTCCTTTCTAAAAATTCTTGTCTTTTGTGTCAGTGCTTTTGTTCTATTTCTATCACTTGAGTTTCCTCCAGAACAGCTCCCCTTCCCAACTTCCTGATCTCTGACAAAGGCGTATCATTTTCCTGATTCCCCACAGTCAATTTCTGAACCACAGGCAAATTTTTTTCAGTACCTAACAGGCCTGAATTTTAATCCCATTCCACCAGTGACTGGAGTCAAAATTCGAAAGGTAGAAATAGGTATATAGTGGAAAGGCCCCCTCCTACATCTGTCTCAAGGGTATTCACTTTCTCTCCCCCAGAAGCAACTAGTTACCATTTTCTTACGTTTACTTTTAGAAATATTTGTTCCTATGCGAGTCAGATAGATGATAGATAGATAAACTTTCCCCTCTTTTTTAAACAAATGGTAGCCTGTTTAATATCTTGATTTATTCAGTTAATGATGTTTCTTAGATATTACTCCATTTCAATATATAAAGAGCTTCCTCACTCTTCTTTTATAGCATTACACTGAATGGTGGACTATAATTTATCTATCCTTTCTTGGTGGACATTTAGTTTTGTACGTGCATTTGTAATTCTGGTAGATGTTACAAATTATATACAGATTATGTTCCTGCTGATGTTGTGTAAGTAAGAGTTTGGGCAACTATCTAATCTCTATGAGCCTCAGTTTCCTTATCTGCAAAATAAGCAAAATATTACCTATTTCTTGGAATTGTTGTGAAGAATATTTAAGATGATGCATGTAAACTACATAGGGTGCAAAAAAACTGTATTAAAATAACACTGATGGTAAACACTTTGAGCACCTCTTCTAATTGCAGAAGTTAAACGTGACTTGTATTCATCTTTTGTTATCAGTATATACTGAGTATTACAATTTTAATAGGTTTTTCCTTTCTTAAAATGTGTATACAGGGGCGGAGGGGTGGCTCAGTTGGTTAGAGCACAAGCTCTGGGCAACAGGGCTGCTGGTTAGATTCCCACATGGGCCAGCAAGCTGCTGCCCTCCGCAACTAGAATGAAATCAACAAGCTGCAGCTGAGCTGCCACTGAGCTCCCAGGCCACTGGATGGCTCAGTTGGTTGGAGCGTGTCCTCTCAACCACAAGGTTGCTGGTTCGACTTCCACAAGGGATGGTGGGCTGTGTAACTAAAATTGAACAACGGTGACTGGACTTGGGATTGAGCTGTACCCTCCACAACTGAGATTGACAGGACAACAACTTGACTTGGAACTGATAGGTCCTGGGAAAAACACACTGTTCCCCAATAAAGTCCTCTTCCCCTGCACCAATAAAATCTTAAAACAAACAAACAAACAAAAAAACCCTGAAAATGTGTATACATTTTTTGGGAACACTGTATTTGGCATGTTGGTGTTTAAATACGATGTTACTTTATTTTGGATTAATGAGATATTATCCTGGTTAGGTAAATGAATTTGATGGGACTTCTTTGCTAGTCTGGGTTTCTCTGACTAGGACGACGGCAGAAAATTAGCAACTTAGATCAGAAGAGTTGTAGGCACTGTCTTCATCAGGGAGGCCGTGTTCCAGGGTACCCCAACCTCCTCCATATGGCTTCTACTCCCAGGTTCCTCCAAGCTGAAAGACCGTGTCGATTCAAAAAGACTCAATTGGGACCAAGGATACTTTCCTCTGATCATCAAGAATCTTGACATGGAAGACTCAGGGACTTACCACTGTGAATTGGAGGGCAAGACAACAAAGGTGAAATTGATGGTATTCAAATGTGAGTAGCCCTGGGGTGCAGACCCCTCCAGCCAATCTCCCTTCCTCCCTTCCCCCACTCCCATCCTTGAAACCAAACCAGGGTCTGTGCTGGCAGTACTTCAACAGTCCAGAGGCGGATGAAACTGGCCACAACTCTTCAAACCCTCCTCAGGCCTTGGGAGGAAGAGGAAGGGGGAGAGGAAGAGACCTATAGAAGGGGCAGGAGAAGGGCAGGAGCTGTAGGAAGGAGGGAAAGAAACAACAGAAGAGAGGACGGAGAGAGGAGGAGGAAGGGAGAAGGAAGCCCTGCTGGGCCTGGGGGTGAGCAGCTGGGTATTGGCAGGAAGAGAGATGTTGGGACAAGGGTAATGGAGAGACACTTTTGGTTTCCTGGCTTCTGCCTGTCTCCTTGGGGATAGTGTGTGTGTGACACAGGTGGCCTGCTCCTTCCACAGTGAATTCCAATTTGGACATCCGCAGCCCCATCTGCTTACTGCCTGGGGAAAGCCTGACCATGACCTTGGAGAGCCCTCCTGGTAGTGACGCTTTAGTAGAATGGAAAGATCCAGGGAATATAAAGCATAAAAAGGGCAAGAGCTTCTCACTGTCCCAGCCAGAGTCGCAGAAGAGTGGCACCTGGACATGCACCGTCTCCAAAGATGGGAAGACACTGGAGTTTAACATAAACATCTACATGCTGGGTAAGAGGAGCTCATCTTCCTGCAGGCTCCCTCCTGCCTCAGCAGCTGACAGACCCTTCCTCTGCTCTCACAGCTTTGCTCCTGTGTCCGATACTAAGGGACAGAGGGAGGCTAGGGCTAGGCTCCCTAAAGGTGAAATCTGTCCTGAGGGATACACTGGGCCCTCCCTTCCTCAGGGTGGTGGACCTGGAGGAGAAAAGGGACACGGGATGTAAGGATGGAAGGGACCCCAGAGAGCCCTGGAGGAGGTCCTAAAGGAGGAATGTCAAGGGCATCTATTTTCTTTGTTGCCTCTGCTCCCCATGCCCACCAAACTGGCAAATTTACTTACTCAGGGATACTAACAGTGGCAAGCCAGCCCTGAGGAAATTCTATATTGCACCTTTAGAGTCCTGAGGTAGACACTGTGAGGGAAACTGAGAGGCCAGAATGCAGGTTCTACCCATTCCTGTCCTCCAGGTGCTTATGGGACACAAGTAGGGTGGTGTGGTGGCTAAGTGCATGGACTAGGGATTTAAATCCTGACTCTGACTTAACCATGTGACCTTGGGCAAGTTACTCAATCTCTCTGTGCCTTGGTTTCTGCATCTATAAAATGGGAATGAGGCTCACTGTGATAGTACCTACCTTGTACACTACCTTGTAGTGTTATGGTGAAAATTAATGCGTGTAATACACTTAGAACAGTGCCTGGCACATAGCAAGCCCTATATATTCGCTTTTATCTTGTGAAGGGTGCCAAATTATACATGTAAGTATTACGCCAAATACCCTCTGTGCTCCAGAGATCCTGAAGAGGGGAAGACCCCCCCTGTAGCTTGGCTGTTCTATGAGGGCTTCCAGCGGGAGGGGGCACTGCCATGGGAACATGCTGGGGTGGAGAGACAGAGACAAGATTGGAGAGGTAGATGGGAATTTAAGGGTCTGAAAGGGCAACCTAAGTGTTTGGACACATGTGGGCCCCTTCCATGCCTGTGTTGCCCCATCACATGCCTACTCCATCCATTCTATCTCCTTCCGACCCTTCCTACCCCCTTTGTTCCCCTTTCTACCCCCAGCTTTCAAGAAGGTCTCTGACACAGTGTATGCAAAAGAGGGGGAGCGAGTGGAGTTCTCCTTCGGACTTACCTGCGAAAATATAAACCTGAAAGGAGAGCTGAAGTGGCAGAAGGAGGGGGCATCATCCCCTAAGCCCTGCATGAACTTCTCCTTGGAGAACAAGAAGGTGTCTATGCACATTCACCCAGGCTGCAAGTTCCAGATGAAGGAAACCCTCCCGCTCTGCATTAGCCTGCCCCAGGCCTTACCTCAGGATGCTGGTTCTGGAAACCTGACCCTGCTTCTCAGCAAGCGGCAGTTGCATCAGGAAGTGAAACTGGTGATGATAAGAAGTGAGGAGCTGGGCTGAGAAGGGGAAGGCAGGGCAGGAGGTCAAGGGGTCTGGCCCAGGTTTCCTTCCAAGGCAGGACAGGCCCACAAAAGGATGCTTAGGCCTTGGTTGTCTGATGGAGCTGATGAAGGGCCCACTGGTTTGGGGGCTGGTTTTTAATTGAAACTGGAATCCGCATGCTCTTCCCTAACATCTATGAGCCAGCCTAGAGGGACGATTCACTGAGAATCCTCAAAAGGCATGCACTAAGAACCAAGGTTCTAGTTCTGCCTCTGCCCTCACCCTCTGTGCCCCTGGCTAAGCCCCCTTATCTCTCTGGGTCTCCTTTCTCCTGATGAGGACAACAAAATCTGCTCTGAGTTTAATATGATGATGATGTCAGGCTCCACACAGAGTCCTTCACTTTCCTCCTTCTTAATCATTGTGACAACCCCGCGGGTCATAACGGCTAATACTAGATGCTTCCCACATGCCAGTCCCCATTCAAGAAATGTACAAGTATTTGTGCATTTAATAATTCTCTGGGTCTCAGGTTGCTAAATAACTTGCTCAGGGACATGTAGATAGTAAGCAGTGGGGCTAGGATTCGAATCCAAAACCGTTGGACTTCAAAAACAGTGTTTTCTCTATTAGAAGTGCATGAAAATGTACTCTTAGAGGTCAAAAGAGGAGTGCCCATGTAAAGTGTCATTTTGATTGTTCTACTGAATCCACTTAGAGCATGGAGGTGCGGGGAACCCAGAGGTCCGGGGTCCCAGCCTCAGGCTCTGATTCCTCTGCAGTGACTAAGTCCCAGAACCATTTGACCTGTGAGGTGCTGGGGCCCAGCTCCCGCAACCTGATGCTGAGTTTGAAGCAGGAAGACCAGGATACAAAGCTCTCAAATCAACAGAAGAAGGTGGAGGTGCAGGACCCTGACTCAGGGACATGGCAGTGTCTACTGAGTGACAAGGACAAAGTCCTGCTGGAATCCAAGGTCGAGGGTGAGTGAGACCTAAGCCCAAGTCCCTGCCCCCTTAGCTGTAGGACCTTCCCAGGGTTGGTGGAGACCACCCAGAGCCCAGCCTCCCAAATCCCCTGAGATGGTGGGTTATGTGTATAGTGCCTGGACACAACGGAGATGAGGTGAGATGGAGTGTGGTCCCGGGCCCTAGGCACCCACCTATAGTCCTACAAGTCCTCACTCCCCTAAATCCAGGAATGGGTCCCCCCTGACCAAGATCCCCACTCCCAGTTCCTTTCCAAACCCAGCCACAAGCACTCCTGCATGTGTGCGTGCATGTGGGGCAGACACACTGGACTGCTGTTCCTAGCTCCCCAGAGCGCCCTGCAGTCTCTAAACCTTAAAACTCCTTCCCCAGCCTTTCCTCTCCAGCCCCAGTGGAGTATGAGAGCCCAGTGTACCCTGCCCTGCTCTCCCAGCCCAAGGATCACACCCAACAATATCTGGGCAGCGAGGCCTTCCTCAAGTCCTCCAGAATGCTCGATGCCCTGATGGAGGGCAGTGAGCTGAATACATCTCTCTTTCTCTCTCTCTCTCTCTCTCTCTCTTTCAGTTTTGCCTACTGCATTCACCTGGGCCTGGCCAAAGCTCCTGGCCAGTGTGCTGGGGGGAATTGCAGGCTTCCTGATTTTCACTGGGTTGTGTATCTTCTGCTGTGTCAAGTGCTGGCACCGCAGGGTGAGTGAACCTCCACAGACCACCCATTCACTCCTATATAGCAACAAAAGCACCTTGTCTATGTGACCTGCTTCTGCTCTATCTGCCCATTGCCGAGTTCCCTTAATGCAGGCTGGGCTCTGTCCCAGATCCCATGGAGGGAGAGGCAGGAAGGAGCAGAGTTAACTCTGGGACAGATGGCCTCAGCCACAGTATCTGCTTCTCCTCTCCCAGCTTTCCCCCCTCCCCCCTCCAAGGGGCACCTCCCTTCTGGAGGCCTGGGACCCTCACAACTCCCCTCCTTCTTCCTGGACAGCGCCAGGCAGAGCGGATGTCTCAGATCAAGAGACTCCTCAGTGAGAAGAAGACCTGCCAGTGCCCTCAGTAAGGAACTGGGGGGAAGGGGAAGGGGAGGGGTGAGAAAAAGAGTAGGAGGAGGGCAGGAGGGGTAAAGAAAAGAGGAAAGGGAAAGAGATGAGGAAGGAAGAGGGGTGGAGGTGAGGAGATGGAGGCTAAGGGAGGTGGGAGGGGAGAGAACAGTACAAAGGGCTGGCTGAGGAGGTAGGAAGCAGGCAGAAGGTGGACGGTGGAGGTGAAGAGCTGTAGGCCTGGGATATTTCTGGATGTGGCACTGCAGCTATGGCCCAGATGCCATCACCCAACTGGAAGAGAAGAGTGGGGTCCGGGAGCCATGGAGGTAGATCCTAGAACTCAAAGGAGTCAGGGAGGAATAGACTTATTCCTCTTATTCTTTGTTCCTCCAGCCGGTTCCAGAAGACATGTAGTCTCATTTGAGGCACCAGGCCAGGGGGAGCTTCCCACTTGCAGCCTCCCCAGCTGTTTTCCCTGCATTCCTCTTGGGCTCCTGGGCCTGCAGACGAAATGAATGTAGCAGATCCCAGTGCCTTTGGCATCTCCTGCTCTCCTTGATAACAGTTAGCCACTGGGTCTCCTCTTTCAGAGGCTTACTCACACCACTGCTTCCCCATTCCCTTTTCAGTCAAACCTTAGCCCTTCTTCGATTATTTCTTCTCAACTCTCTCTCACTGCTCACTTAGATCCCAGGGGAGCATACTGAACCAGTCTGGCCTGGCATGGAGGGTGAGGCTGGGTGTCTGAAGCACAGAACGATCATTTTACAGGAGAGAACGCTGGGACCAGAGAGAGCAGGAACTAGTCCAAGATCACACAGCCAGTCAAGGATAAATCTAGATTTAAAGGCTCCTGACTGCCAGCCTCCACCATTCCATTCTGCTACACACCCATGTAACAGCTCACACTTGTGCACAGACACAATTTCTTATCACCCAAGCAGCAAATTCAATTTATAAACCAGGTCAGATGATTGCCCAAGGTCACACAGCTGGTAAGTGTTGGAGTTAGGACTGGCCCAGGCCTCTTGACCTCTAGTTCTGCTGTTTCTTGAACACGGGAACAAATAACCACAAAGCTCTCTGCAGCTGGCTAGTCACAGATGCCCCATACGTACCTTAGAATTCTCAGGAGCACATCACCACAGGTAGGAGCACATCACCTCAGAGAGTTCAGGAACATGGAGGAGGGCCTCCCTGCCCACGAAGTCCTTCCTTTACCACCTGTTTTCAGCAGAATCCTGTTATCAAAGGACAAAGCCTTCAGCTCTCCTAACCAGAGCACAGGTTGGGAGCACAGACCCTGTGGGAAAGAGTACCCAGTGATTTGCCACTCACCCTGTGCAGAACCTTCTGGAAGGTGAGCTTTGCCAGGGGGATGGGGTTGGCACTGGCTTGAGAGTGAAGCTTGTGACAGGACCTCCTATGAAGGGTGATAGCCTGGCCTCAGTCCCTCTGCTTTAGTCCCCTTGCCCTGCACCCTCCTTCATCCTTCACTCAAACCATTCAGGATACAGGAAAACTGAGGTTACAAGTATTCTTCCTCTTCTTGACCCAGTTCTCTCAGGATCCCTAGCCTCCTCTGCCTCTCCTTCCATTCTTTTCTCACCATCTCCCTCAATCCCTATGCCCTTTCCCTTTCTTCCCAGCTTCCCTCTTCCAAAAACACCCAATTGCTGCCTCGGCTCCTCACTGCTTGCTTTGTATTCCTGCCCACTCCCCACTTCTGCCTCCCTGAGCTGACAGAAAAATACAATAAACTTACTATAAACTTACGCTTCTTCATTTGTGTGTGTGTGTGTGTGTGTGAGAGAGAGAGAGAGAGAGAGAGAGAGAGAGAGAGAGAGAGAGATGCATGGACTCTTCTCTGGGGACCCAGAACCTTCTGATCTGTGGTGTCAGACCCAGAGGAGAGGTTGCCAGTCTTGCCCAGGAAGGAGATGAGGTTTCTCTGGGGAGGGAAAAGTTCTCTGGAAGCTGATTATTCACCTACCCATCCCCAAAGGGCCCTGTGTGGTCTGTGAGGCTAAGACTTTGTAGTCAGTCACACACGTGTGATACACTGAGGGGGAGAGCTTGTAGGGGTGTGTGTGTTCCACACATGCGTATGAGTGTGGTGGAGAGCAAGGACCATAAGAAACTAATGTGTGCATGCAACTTGTGTGTATCCCCAAAAGGAGCGTGTGTTTGTGTTCCAAGAGGAGGGAGCTGTGTGTGTGAATGTGTGTCCCAGCATCCTTTTAGGCCCGGGTACCCGCACCCCACAAGCAGCGCAGCTTTACCACTGCCCCATTACTCCCCACAGCCTCCAGCACATGTCCCTCTGAGCTACACCCTAGACACAGCCCTCACACAGATACACACAGTGACATACTGTGACACATGCTTCCTCCTCCCGGAACTGCTAGCTCTTCAGTCCCCAACACCACCAGCTGCCTCCTGGAGCTTGTGTTCGTGTTGAAAACGGGATGGGGTGGGGGTAGGACACTAACCATTTCACCAATGAAGCGGATTCCCCTCCATCCTCCTCACCCCCTCCCTCTCGGCGTCTTCCTTGCCCCTCCTCCTGCAAGTCACCACCGTCCAGTTCCCCGCCCTACACTCGTCCCCCTTCCCCCGAAAAGCTTTGCTTCGGTCCCAGACCCGGGGCTCACGGGAAAGAGGACTCAGGGAGACAGGGTCTGGGGAACCCCTCGGGGTCAAACACTGAGTGCGTGGCGGGCTGAGCGGAGAGACTGGGACGTAGGGGAGGGAGGGAGGCCCCTAGTGGGGGAGGGGGAGGGAGGAGGAGCTGGAGCTGGCGGGCCTCGAGAGCCCCGCGAGCCGCGGCGGGAGTGCGGTCTCCAAGGCAGTGCTGGGCGCAGCCAGAGGTAAGCCGACCCTTGCCCGGTCCCCTCCCCTCTTTCCCCCGGCTGCCTCCTCTCCTCTCCGACCGGCCCCTCCTCCCCAGCCACCTGCTGTTTCTGCGCTGGAGAATCTGGTGGGCGGCAGGAGGGAGGAGCCGCCTGACCTTACCCCTTCACCCCGAAGGGCGAGGGACCCCTGTCCGCCATGGACTCCCCCAGATCCCCACTCCCACCTTCCTCTGATCTTTCTCTGCCCTTCACCTCCTTCTCTCTGTCCTTCACTTCCTTCCTGCCTCCCTCCCTCTCTCCCCATATCTTTCTTCCTGAGCCTGCCGCTGGGCCTGAGTAGGGGTGGGTGGGAAGGGGTCCGAGGCTGTTGGGGAGGGAAGTGGGGGAGGCTCTCCTGACCAATTCCCTCCACCTCCCTCTGGCTGGCCATTGCCATGGCAACTAGGGTGTACTGGGCTCCGGAGAGAAGACAAAGGTGGGGGGTGGACTAGGACCTCTTGAGGAGGGCAAGGATCTGAGGTTCTTCCACAGGAAATAGAACCTCCCACTGCTGTGCCCCATTTTTACTCTCATTTACCCTAAAGCCATTATGCCCACCCTTACTGCCTCCACTCTCTTCAGAGTTGCACCTGATTTCCTCTTAGCCCCCTCCCCAGGGCTTACTGAAGCTCAGGTGTCATGAAATTCTGAACTATCCTCCCTCCCATCAGAGAGAAACTGAGGCTGGGGCAGAGGAGGAAATACTCGAGGTCTACCAGTGGGAGTCACTACCTTATTGAACATTGGGCTTTTCTTCTCAGCCTTGGTATTCCCTACTCCCGCCCCCCAATCCTCTTCCCTCCAAAGCCTCCTCTCCAGAGGTCTCTAGGCTTTACTTATTTTTGGATCCTATCACTTTGCCCCCTCTTTCTTTCTCTTCTGCTAAAACTCTCCTCTTTTCCTCTAGTTCCCCTTCTTTCCATTTCTGGATGCTAATGATGTCAACGGTTTCCCCACCTTCAGGTTCCTAGTACCCCCTCATCCCAGCCTCCTTTGTCCCATCTTCCCAGATCCCTAGTGAACTGGAGGGCAATCACGCAGGCATGGGGAAACAGGGCTGAGCACCAAGGCCATGGGACCAGGAGCCTGGAAGGTTGGGGAGAGTCTGTAACACGTAGTCTGTAACACCGTAGCCCAGTCTACTCTGAACCTCAAGAAGAAACAAGTCAGATGTCTGCCATCAGTAGCTCTGAATAGAGATTCAGGGGCATGAAGATAAGGGTTGAATATTACTGAGTAGGGTATATGAGAAGAAGAAACCTGAGAATGCCAGAAGGAGGTAAAAGGGCTGAAAAGAGATGGGAGATGGGAGGTCAGAATACCGTCTTCCTGGAGGTCTGGAAAATAGAGTTCTTACTGTCTGGGGTATTTGAGCAGCCATCTGATTTAAGGCAGAATATTCTAAATGACCCCATGATCCCCAGTAATCAGTCATTGCTGCAGTTCCAAGAGAAGGGGAGCACAAGAAGCCAGTTGTAGACCAGTGTAGGCCCTACCTTCACCCTCTCCATTCCACATCTCATCTCTCCCTTGCAGTTTGTCCAGGTGGCTGAGCCTTACTCCCCATCCCTTGGGCATCCAGAAGATCCTTGACTGGTCAAGAACCAGAAGAAGAAATCTGCAAGTCCTGGCATGGGGGCAGGAGCTCCTCACCCAGCTTCATAGTTGGGAAAGCAGCCAGTTGGCCTCTCCTGTCAACTACAGGGGTACTTCAGGAAGGGCCCCACCCAATATGGAGGCTGAGGACCACCTCTGCTGACTCCCAGTCTCCTCCTCTACCCTCCACACCTGACCTTAGCTGGGTCAGTCATGCAGTGCTGAGCAGTAGGGTGGGCCTAGGAGTGGCCGGCCTCACTACAGGGCAAGGACTGTGGGCAAGATGGGGGTGTGTGTGAGTGGGGCTCCTGGGTGAGACCTATCCCCCACCCCCAGGAGTTCAAGGGGGGTGGGGGGCTGAGGATAGGATGGCTCGGGGTGGCGCAGGGGCAGAGGAGGCCTCCCTGCGCTCAAACGCGTTGTCCTGGCTGGCCTGTGGGCTTCTGGCCCTGCTGGCCAATGCCTGGATCATCCTCAGCATCTCTGCCAAGCAGCAGAAGCACAAGCCACTGGAGTTGCTGCTGTGCTTCCTGGCGGGCACACACATACTCATGGCGGCTGTGCCACTCACCACCTTCGCTGTGGTACAGCTTCGGCGTCAGGCTTCCTCCGACTATGACTGGAATGAGAGCATCTGCAAGGTCTTTGTGTCCACCTACTACACACTGGCCCTGGCCACCTGCTTCACAGTCGCCTCACTCTCCTACCATCGCATGTGGATGGTGCGTTGGCCCGTCAACTACCGTCTCAGCAATGCCAAGAAGCAGGCACTGCATGCTGTCATGGGCATCTGGATGGTCAGCTTCATTCTCTCCACACTGCCCTCCATTGGCTGGCACAACAATGGCGAGCGCTACTATGCCCGAGGCTGCCAGTTCATAGTCTCCAAGATTGGCCTGGGCTTTGGTGTCTGCTTCAGCCTCTTGTTACTTGGGGGCATTGTCATGGGGCTGGTCTGTGTGGCCATTACTTTCTACCAGACGCTGTGGGCCCGGCCCCGGAGGGCTCGGCAGTCCCGGAGAGCAGGGGGTGGGGGTGGCTCCAAGGGGAGTGGGCCAGGGGGTTTGGGTACCCGGCCAGCCTTTGAGGTGCCAGCCATTGTGGTGGAAGATGCCCGAGGGAAGCGCCGGTCCTCGCTGGATGGCTCCGAGTCAGCCAAGACATCCCTGCAGGTCACCAACTTGGTCAGCGCTATCGTCTTTCTCTATGACTCACTCACAGGGGTGCCCATCTTGGTGAGATTGGGGTCCTCCTCCTGGTCTTCCCAAACCAGGCCCCAGCACAATCCTCTGACCTCCAACTCCATCATCCATACAACAGTTTCATCACCCATCTTCCTCTCCTCTATCCATCCCACTCTATTCGTGAGCCCCATCTCTATCATCCATCTTCTACCGTGTTTCCCCGAAAATAAGACCTAGCTGGACAATCAGCTCTAATGCGTCTTTTGGAGCAAAAATTAATATAAGACCCGGTCTTATATAATATAATATACCGGGTCATATAATACAAGATCGTGTCTTTATAATATAATATAATACCGGGAATATAATATAATATATATAATATGATATATAAAATATAATAAATATAACATAATAAATATAATATAATACCGGGTCTTATATTAATTTTTGCTCCAAAAGACGCATTAGAGGTGATTGTCCAGCTAGGTCTTATTTTCGGGGAAACAGTAGTTCCCATTACTCCCAGTTTCATCATGTTTTCCAGTTCCCACTACTCAACTCCATCACCATCCTTCAGTCCCCACTACCTGTCCTCCAGCTCCATCATCTACTCTGAGGCTCCACTACTCAGCCCCCCAGACCTATCATTTAGCGCCGAGCTCCACTCTTCATTCTCAAATTCCCTCTGTATACCACAGGATCTCTGAGCACTCCCAGAGAGCTAACTTCACCACCCCAGCTTTTTGCATCCCCATCTAGTCTATATTCCTAAGTTTCTCTTGTCTTCAGGTTTACTATATCACCTCTGTCCCTCTCCCTCTGGTACTCTCCCCTGACCTTCCTCTGAGTCAATATTTTCCCTTCTGTTCATCCTGTCTTCTCTTCCAACTTTGCCTCTTTCATGATCCAATGTGATCCCAGCCTACCCTTCCTGACTTCTTGCCCACCACCTGCACTGTGATATCGGAGCTGGGTTCAAGTGGGCCCCCTGGGCTCTGGGTACTGACCAGGTGCCATTTCTGGTCCTCCCACCAGGTGGTGAGCTTCTTCTCCCTTAAGTCGGACTCAGCTCCCCCGTGGATGGTGCTGGCTGTGCTGTGGTGCTCCATGGCACAGACGCTGCTGCTGCCCTCCTTCATCTGGTCCTGTGAGCGCTACCGCGCTGACGTGCGCACCGTGTGGGAGCAGTGCGTGGCTATCATGTCCGAGGAGGATGGTGACGACGGTCAGAAGGGGGACACAGCTTTTGCTTTCCTGGGCATCGGCTCCCTTTTCTGCCCCTGTCTACCAGTCCTTCTCTGTGCGGGGATGGGCTGCCCGGGAGTGCTCCCTACTGGACAGAACCTGCGCTGCCTGTGGGCTGACTCCTGGCTTCCTTATCCCTAATCACACACCATGATGTGCACCCACCGCTTCCTTCTGCACTGAGGTCTCCTTCCACGGGGTGACTGTTCCCCTCTGGAAGCCTACACTACCTGGTGCCCAACACAGCAGTCCAGCCTAACACACTGTAAAGGAAGGCTGTGGAACTAAGGGGAGGCTAACCTTTCTGAGAGAGACCTCAGCTATAGGGATGGCTCTTGGCTGAGTGGGGGTAGGAGTGGAGGTTGGGGGTGGGGAGTGGGAAAGACTGTTTCAGTAAATATGTCTATGTATGACGCACTAGGGATTCAGCATTGAACACAACAGACACTAGCCACTCTCATTTTCCTTTTGGAGCTTACAGACTAGTGGGAACAGAAGATTCTTCAGGGAACTTATAAAGGGGGCAGGAGTTTTTAAAGTGGGATGGGGAGGGGTGGGCATTCCTTGCTTGTAACCACTCTATTCCTTTTCTCTCCCAGATGGGGGCTGTGATGACTATGCAGATGGCCGAATGTGCAAAGTTCGATTTGATGCTAATGGAGCCACAGGACCAGGGGACCCCACCCAGGTGAAACTGCTGCCTGGGAGGCACATGCTGTTTCCCCCTCTTGAGAGGGTCCACTACTTACAGGTATGGGACTAAGAAATACACCTCCTAGGGTATCCCCTCACTACTCTTCTCCAGTCTCTGTTATCCATCCCAACACCGCATTGCCTAGCCCTGGCCTACAGAGCACATAAGGGATACGGGAAAGAAAGGCATGGTAAGAGAGGCTCCCCTTCAGACCTCTGAAAACCAGGTTTGCCCATCAGAGGATATTTACAGAAGTTTAAGGGGGTCGAGCCATCTTGCAGAGTCCCCACTTTGGCTCCTGCCTCTACTCCCTTTGTCCCTGCAGCACCTCTGGGTCTACCTCTGCTTCTCTCCCCAGCTCCCTCTGTCTCGGCGTCTGTCCCATGATGAGACCAACATCTTCTCTACTCCTCGAGCACCAACCTCCTTCCTGCATAAGTGGTCATCCTCTGATGACATCCGGGTCCTCCCTGCCCAAAGCCGGGCCCTGGGGGGCCCTCCTGAATATCTGGGACAAAGACAAAGGCTGGAGGATGAGGAAGATGATGAGGCTGAAGGTGGAGGGCTAGCCAGCCTTCGACAATTCCTGGAGGGTGGGATTCTGGGATCAGGTGGGGGGCCCCCACGGGGTCCTGGCTTCTTCCGGGAGGAAATCACCACCTTCATCGATGAGACACCTCTGCCTTCTCCAACTGCCTCACCAGGGCCCTCTCCTCGGAGGCTCAGGCCACTGGGCTTCTCACCCCGCCGACTCTCCCTTGGATCCCCTGATAGCAGAGCCATTGGACTTCCTTTGGGGCTAAGTGCAGGGAGACGCTGCTCCCTGACAGGAGGTGAGGGGAGTACAAGAGCTTGGGGAGGGTCCTGGGGCCCAGGTAACCCCATCTTCCCCCAGCTGACCCTATGAGCCCAAGTGGTACTACTGGACTTAGAGGAGGGGGCCTGGATGGGTAACACCTCATTCTGGCCCTGAGCCGAGGGCAGCTGCCTCCAGACTCTGGGGAGATAGGCGCTGGATCTGGGGCCTGGGACCCTGGATCCCCTGCTGTGTCCTATCCAAGTGACCAGATGCCCTACTCACCTTCCATCACCCCTAGTAAAATGTATTAAAGTCTGAAGTGTTACCATGGAAACCTCTGTGTCCAGTGTACTATTGTGGCAAAAGGGTATGATCAGAGTTTTGTGGGGTTTGGGGGGTGGGGGTGGAGTGGCTCATAGAGGACAAAATAGAGCAGGGACAGTGGACAGAGGCACAGAAATACCCACAGAGAAAGACAAAGTCAAACATGCAGACATACACAGAGAAGGGCTTATAACGGCCTCTTATGCTGGGGGGCATTGGGAGTCACTTGAGTTTGCTGGTTTGGGGTGTGAAGGATCTTTGTTCAGATTTGTGGAGGTAGTTCCTTTCTTTTTTTTAAAGATTTTATTGGGGAAGGGGAACAGGACTTTATTGGGGAACAGTGTGTATTTCCAGGGCTTTTTCCAAGTCAAGTTGTCCTTTCAATCTTAGTTGTGGAGGGTGCAGCTCAACTCCAGGTCCAGTTGCCATTATTAATTGCAGGGGGCACAGCCCACCATCCCTTGCAGGAGTTGAACCGGCAACCTTGTGGTTGAGAGGACACGCTCTAACCAACTGAGCCATCCGGCAGCTCAGCAGCAGCTCAGCTGAAGCAGCTCAGCTGTGTGCAATCTGAGTTGCAGGAGGCAGAGCCCACCATGTGGAGGTAGTTTTACTCTATCCCCCAAGCCTCAGGTCTCCTCCTTCCCCCAAATCCGTGGAGGGCCCACTTTCTGGGCAGGAAAGGGTTTGGGCCTGATTTGGTGTCACAGGCCTGGCGTTTACCCTCCTCTATGATGCATTCTAAAGCTCTTTTGCAAGAGTGTGTGTGTGTGTGTGTAAAGAAGTCTGTGGGAAGCATCCACAATCCTATTCCTGGTCCCAAGAGTGAAAGGGAACACAATCACAGTGCTGACTCCCAGGGGCTGGAGTCAAGGGTCCCCGGAGGCTCCTCACACTGTCCTCTAAAGCACCAGGCCCGCTCCAGTGTACGCCTTTGCTCTCCTCATTCCGTGGTCTGTTTCTTGCTCTGTTTCTTGTCCCACACTGCAGTCGTTTTACAGACTCGCTCCACTTTCTGCCAGGCTCCTTCTGACTTTTCTCTCATATTGGCCTCTCGTAGGGTTGGGTCTCGGCCCCATCAGCTCTTTTTGGCCCCGCTCATTCATTCCTTCTCCCTTCCTGTCCTCCCTCCTCTTCATCTCTCCTTCCTTTCTCCTCCCTCTCCCTGCCCCCTTTCCTCTCTCCCTCTCTGCTCCCTCATTTCTCTTCGGCAGCCGCGGGCGGTTCGGGCACAATGCTCCGGCTCCTGCACTTGCTGCTGCTCCTGCTGCTGCTGCCTCCCCCCGGCACTCCGGAGCCCCCCGGCCTGGCCGCGCTCTCCCCGGGAGCATACCCCCAGGCCCCCGACTTGCTCTACGCTGACGGACTGCGCGCCTACGCGGCGGGGGCCTGGGCGTCGGCGGTGGCGCTGCTGCGGGAGGCGCTGCGGAGCCAGGCTGAGCTGGGCCGCATGCGGCGGGACTGCGGGGTGCATTGTACGGCGGAGCCGGGCGCCGCTCTCCCCGCCGCGCCCCTCGACGTTCCAGGGCCTGATTCCCGGCCCCGCCTGGCGCCCGGGGCCTGGGAGCCGCTGTTACTCCGCGCCGCGCTGCGCCGCGCGGAGTGTTTGAGCCACTGCGCGGTGCGGAGGCTGGGCCCCGGGGGCGCGGCGCGGCTCCGCGTGGGGAGCGCGCTGCGGGACGCCTTCCGCCGCCGGGAGCCCTACAACTACCTGCAGAGGGCCTACTACCAGGTGCGCCAGCCGCCGGGGCCGATTGCGGGGTCTTGCTCCGACCCACGTCGCTGTCCTACTTGCGCTCCCCAGGAGAGGGCAGGATGCCAGCGCCAGGGCTCGGGTAGGGCTGTGGAGGGCGGTCAACGGAGCTCTCCTTATGAGTAGGTCCTTCCAAAATCACATCCAGTATCCACTGACGTCGCAGAAGGACAGCCTAAGGGAGAGTTCGAGCAAAGTTGGAATGGGGGAGTGGGTCGTGAAGCGGGTGGAAGTAGCTCGAAAATGGAGGGAAGGGGCCTGAAATCTTAGTCGGTCTTACTGTGACTTCCTTGGGATGAAGCGGAGGGGGTAGAGGTGAAGCCCACTGCTAGACGGGAAGTGTGGAGAGGGAGTTAAGTGAACCTTTGCTTGGGGCAGCACCGAGCTTAGGGAAGTTAAGAGCAGTGGGTTCAGCCGGAGAGCCTGGTGTCAGGGAGTGGAGTGGGAGGACAGTGGACACTGCGCAGCTACTAGGACAGTAGCTGTTGTCTACGTGGCTGTGTGTGTGCGGTGGGTGCCGGTCGCACACCTAAGCTCAGGGTCCTAGAGACCTGCGGGTTTTGCTGGTCACTCAGGTCTCCCCCACATACCGCCTCACTTAGTCATCACTTCCACCTTGTCTCTCAAACTGAGGCCCCTCTGCCCATATCCCACTGACTGCAAAGTCTTCAGACCCTCTTTCCTTAGCTGCCAGACTCCTGAGAGTCCCAATATAGTGGTGTCTAGAGGCTCTGGAGGTTGGGAGGTGGGCAGTTCAGACTGACAAGTCTTCCAGAAGGCCTGGGGCAGTCCCAGGTGTGTGTCTTGGGTGGGGAGGCTGGTGAGGGGCAGAAGTCTGACAGAGGAAGTCAGTGCCATCACCTCAGGGCACTGACTTCCTCTTCCTTCCTGCTTCTCAGCTGAAGAAGTTGGACCTGGCAGCAGCTGCAGCTCACACCTTCTTTATAGCAAACCCCAAGCACCTGCAGATGCGGGAGGACATGGCTAAGTATAGACGGATGTCTGGGATTCGGCTGCAGAGCTTCCGGGACCTGGAGACACCCCCACACTGGGTGAGACCCTCAGCACGACCCCTGCCCCACCCCCAGCCATTCACTAGCAGGATACACAGAACTTCCTGGACTGTGGCCCTGTGTATCTTGGGCACCAGGAGATATGGTTACTGTCCTCAGTGACCATGGATGGAGAGTCCCTCTCTGGGACTTAGTTTTCTTCCTGAGGATCACTGAAGTCCCATGCTCTAACATTCTGATTCTGAGGCCCACTCCTGTCTTCCCCAAAGTGAAGTGGGACCTGGAGTCCATGCCCCAAAGGAGACTAACACCCTTCCTCCTCTTTTCATCTCCCAATCTTGTTTGGCAACCCCTTCCCCAGGATCTCAGGTGACTGACCACTCTCCTCTCCAACAGGCAGCCTATGACTTGGGTCTGGAACTACTGGGGCGCCAGGAGGCAGGACTGGCACTGCCCAGGCTCGAGGAAGCCCTGCAGGAGAGCCTGGCCCAGATGGAGAGCTGCCGGGCTGGCTGTGAGGGGCCTGAGGAGCAGCAAAGAGACGAAGAGGAGGCGGAAGGAACTGGGAACCAGGGGGGCCTCTATGAGGCCATTGCAGGTAAGGAGCTGGGAGGTTGGCTGGTTCCTGGTACCAGGGGGAGGAGCATGACAAGCTGAATGGCTCATGTGTGTCCTCTGCAGGGCACTGGATTCGGGTCCTACAGTGCCGGCAGCGCTGTGTAGGAGACACTGCTACAAGGCCTGGACGCAGCTTCCCTGTCCCTGACTTCCTTCCCAGCCAGCTGAGGCGGCTTCATGAGGCCCATGCTCAGGGTCAGTTGGGGAAGGGTCAGATCTGGGGGGGTGATGGGTTGGAAACACGGAAAGTGAAGTTTTGTTTCTAATGGTATCCTGAGCCCTGTCTCTCCATCCCTCCCATCTATCTCCGGATCTATTGTTGGTCAGGGTTCCAAGGGGACCATCACTTCCAGAGGACTCTAAGTTGCTTCCCTATGGCATCATTGTGGAAAGCTCAGGAGATGGGTCACAGGGCTCCTCTGTCCTTGCTGCTTTTCACTTTTCTTTATTCTCTCTTCTCTTCCTCTTCTTTGAACTCTGCCCATTCAGCTCATGTATGTTTGAGTAAGTTGTAGAAAGAAACACTGGAGGAGCACGTTTGCCGGGAGGATGGGGTCTTTGGAGTTGGTTGCCATAGGGAGATCACCTTTTCTGGCTCTGCCTCTGTCCTACCTGTCATCACTGCGTCTGCCCAGGGAACATGGCTGTTCTCGGTCTGTGTGCCCTATCCTACCCTATTGCTCTATCTCCAGTGGGGAATTTGTCCCAGGCTATGGAAAATGTCCTGAGTGTCCTCCTGTTCTACCCGGAGGATGAGGCAGCCAAAGAAGCGCTGAACCAGTACCAGGCCCAGCTGGGGGAGCCGAGACCTGGCCTTGGGCCAAGAGAGGTAACCCTCCACTCATACTTACCCTGTGAGGTAGCCCTAAATCAAAAAAATATATCTGCAGTAACCTGGATCCTGCCCCCCATTCCGGCTTACACACTCTACTGTGTTTCCCCAAAAATAAGACCTAGCTGGACAATGGACTCAAATGCATCTTTTGGAGCAAAAATTAATATAAGATTTTTTAAAATTAATATAAAATATCAATATATTACTATAAAATAAGAGCGGGTCTTTAATATAATATAAGGTGATAATATAATACCAGGTCTTATATTAATTTTTGCTCCAAAAGACGCATTAGAGCTGATTGTCTGGCGAGATTTTATTTTCGGGGGAACACGGTGGTCACCAGAGGCAACCCCAAGTGCAGTATTGCCTTCTCTCCACCCCCTGCTCCCCACTTCAGACTGGACTTCTTAGACCAGGCACCAGTCTATCCCTGTTCCCTGAAACTCACCCCTGCCGGCTTCTACCTTGTGCACACACTCCTCCTCCACTTTGAGCCCAGAGGTCTTGAGGCTGCTGAGGGAGGAAAGTTGAATGGAGAGGCGCAGTGAAGTGTTTCAGCGGCGTGTAGACTGTTTTCCAGAATCTGGGGCTGCCCTGCTGTCCTTCACCCTTTACTTCCCTGCCCCACTTCTCCTTGTTTTACCCCCTGCTGTCCACCCCACCTCAGGACATCCGGCAATATGTCCTTCGATCCCTGGGGGAGAAGAGACAACTCTACTATGCCATGGAGCACCTGGGGACCAGCTTCAAGGATCCTGTGAGTAACTCCACTTCTCTCCATCCCACTTCTATGTAGAAAGTGCTAAGAATAGCACCTGTCAAATAGTGCTACGTGAGTTGGTTTTGTTTTGTTGTTATATTATTACAGAGTTTGGTCCAGCTCCCAGGGGTTTTCCCACCTCTACCTTGCCCTGTGGAAATAGGAGAACCTTAATGTGGTAGTTTAGTCTAACGTCAGGGTTTAGGGCTGGACTTGGTGGGTGATGGTGCTTTTCTTGACTGTTCAGGATCCCTGGACCCCAACAGCTTTCATCCCTGAGAGGCTTAGAGAAAAGCTCAGGTAGGAGATGCCTGTGGTGGGAGGGGCCTGGCCTGAGCTGGAAGGTGACAGAAAGGGTCCTGGGAGGCTGGTTCTGGGGAAGATGGATCTGGACTGGTCTGTGCATCCACTGAGCATATCTCTCACCCCTGAGAGAGGATCAAGAGCAGCGGCCTTGGGACCAGGAGCCTCCACAGCCGAAGCCCTTGACTGACTGGAAGGGTAAGTTCCTGGGAGAGCAGGAGACAGGGCCTGACAGCTGGGGCTACTGCTGGGCCTGCTTTTAGGGGCCCTCAATCCCCTCTGACTTGCCCCTTCCCCTGCAGATGTCCTCCTCCTGGAGGTAGTAACCCTGACCCAGGATGCAAGACAGCTGAATGGGTCTGAGCGAGCAGTGTTGGATGGTCTGCTCACCCCATCTGAGTGTGGGGTGCTGCTGCAGCTGGCCAAGGTAAGAAGACCTATGAGTTAAGTGGCATAGTTGGCTAGTAAGGGACCCTTAGGCACAGCTGCCTGCTCCCTTGCTCTTGGCCTGTCCCCTGGACTGCCCTCTCTGATTCTCCAGAGGGGACTTACCACTGCCTTACCACTGTGGACAAATTCCTTTTTCTCTCAACTTAGAGGGCATGGGGTGGACATTCTTTACAAAGGAATTTTGCTAGAAATTTATAGGAAGAACAAAACAAAAAAAATCCTAAAGACATAAAGAAGTGTAGTATGCAGGTGAGGATTCTTTGGAGTTTCATTATTGGCTTGGTGGATGGCTCAGCGGACACACAGGCCTCTTTTCCCACCCATTACATCCCCTCCTAGTTTGGGGTTGAATGATCCATATGCACCAGGTTGAGTCTGCCATTTGATGAAGCTTCAGTCCTCATTCTAGGCCAGTGTTCCTTCAACACACACTCTTTGAGTACCTGCTGTGTACTCGAAGCTTCTAGATTTCAGGGAGAGATAGATGAACACAGATCCTGCATTTGGGAACTCACTGTAGAGAGAAGGAATCAGATGTGGAGACACATTATTAGAGTGGGTAGTAAGTTTGATAAAAGAAGTATGTCGTCCTCAAAATAGAAGCTCCAAAATGCAAAGTCCTCGAAGGCTTGGGTGGGGGGTAGCATTTGAGGTCAATCTTAAGGATGAGTTAACCAGGCAGAGAAGGGGAGGAGAGTCACGCTATGAGGAGTATTCTGGGAATTGCAGTGGAACACAGGGGTTAAGAGCATGGGTCAGCCCTACCAATGACTACCTGTGTGACCTTGGGCAATGTTTTTTAACGTCTCTGAGCCTAGTTTCCTCATCTATAAAATGGACTAAATACAGTGGTTTTGTCGTAGGGTCATTGTCAGGATTAAATGAATTAGAGCATAATTAGGTCTTGGAAGAGTATAGGAAGTGTTCAGTATTAGCTGTAACTATTATCATCAGGCTGTATGTTATCCAGAGGTGATATAGGAGATAGACCCAGAAGTAGAGGCCCAGGAGAGACGGTGCAGGGCCTTCTGTACCCTACCAAGGAGTTTGGACTTTATTTGTAGATGGTGGACAGCTTATTGAAGGATTTAAGGAGGGGTTGACTTTTGTGTTCCTGTAGAACCTTCAAGTGTAGAGTCTGGAGTCACCAGCACACTGTAGGACTCTAGTGGTAGTGTGGAGAATACAATGAGAGAGGAAAGTAAGGGGGAGACCCTGGGGTGATGCAAAAGTGTCCTTATTTCAAGAGAGTGAAGAGAAGGGGACAGGTGAGAGATATTTAGAAAATCAAAGTTGGAGAAGTTAAGAACTAAATCTGTGTGGAAGATTATGAAAGAATTGCGTCAAGGATAACTCCCAAGTAGCAGACCTTTCTATTCCTTAATCACATTAAACTCATTCTGGCCTCAGGACCTTTGCACTTGCTGTTTCTACTGGCTGGAACATTTTTTCTCTCAGATATTTAAGTGGCTCTTTTATATCATTTGATTTCAACTCAGATTGTCACCTCATCAATTAGCTGTCCTCTAGCCCTTGCCTAGGCATTCTCAAGGTTGTAGCCCTGTTTTTATTTTTTTCATAACACTTATCTAAATTGATCTGGTTTGTTTGTTTATGTATTATCTGAAAATATAAACCCCATCAAAGCAGGGGCCTTTTCATGTTCACAGTTTTGTCCCTAGTGCCTAGAACAGTGCCTGGCACATAGTAGGTGCTCAGTACAAATTTATTGAATGAATGAATACAAAAATAGAAGGTTAGATGGCTTGGGTCACATGGTGGCCTCTCACAGATGAGGTTTATATATGGGGTAATTAAGTAGTGATACTTTAACTGAGTTTCAAAAAGCAGACATAAGAATAGGTGTCAGGACAGGGACATCCAAATACCAGGAGAGCCCCGGGTGATAACGGTTGTGTAGGTGGTTGCGTTATTAGGACACTGCATCAAGGGTTCTCACGTTCTCCAAGAGTGTGTCAAGTGGGAAGATGTCAGAGAGAGATACCTCAGTTGGACCTGGCCTATCAAACTTCCTGCTGGGGACCTGTTTCCAGAAAGACTCCTCTATTCTTGGCTCATCAGGGATGAATGATCAAGCCCTTCCTGCACCCCTTTTCCTGCTGTCCTTACACCCTCAGAGGTCCTTTCCCCACTGTAGAACACTCTCCAGAGTTCTGTACACAGGCCCCTCAGCAAGTGGGATTCCATACCTTTATCAGAGAGTGACAATATAGACATGAAGATAGTCATTCTCTGGGGAAGGGCAGCATCTCAGGAAAAAGAGCCACCAGAGAACTCTGTTCCAGGAAATGGGAGGGTTGGAGGGAAGGTCTTGTAGCCCTGTGGGCAGTGAGGTGGGAGACAGTCCGGGGCCAAAGGCTACAGTCAACTCCCTCCCTATTTAGGATGCAGCTGAGGCTGGAGCCAGGTCTGGCTATCGGGGCCGCCGCTCCCCTCACACCCCCCACGAACACTTCGATGGGCTCACAGTGCTCAAGGCTGCACAGGTGAGAGAGGAGGCACCCATGCCCTGGTCTGATGGAGAAGAGGGCATGCAGGAGGCTGGATACCTGGGCTTGGGCTTCTGTGGAGGGGCTCTCCTGGGATTGAGAGTCCTTGAGTCCTCTGCCCAGGGTTGAGGAGGGGATTGTTCTAAGACCTGAGGGCCTGGGATGTTGTCATGGAGCCAGTTGGGACTGATGGACAGAACTGGCTGCTGAGAGACTCCAAACCCACCCTTCCATTGTCTCCCTCCTCTCTTGCTCTTCATTCCACTGCCTACAGTTGGCCCGGGCCGGGGCTGTGGGCACTCAGGGCGCTAAGCTGCTTCTGGAGGTGAGCGAACGTGTGCGGACCTTGACTCAGGCCTACTTCTCCCCGGAAAGGCCCCTGCATCTCTCCTTCACCCACCTGGTGTGCCGAAGTGCCATCGAAGGTAGCCATCAAGACCCTACTGCTCCTCCCCAACCTCGGGCCCCTATGGGGCACTGCACACCCTCAGCCTCCCCAAACTGTGTGGGGTCATCCTCACTCCTGAAAGACTCTGACTCCCTTTCCCAGGTGGGAGCCTGGGCTCTCTGCCCAGCTGTGACCCCTGAGCTGCAGGGTGGGTGTGGACAGTGGTGGGGGGACATGGGGGCACAGAGACATTCGCCAGGACGCTTTGCTTCCTAGGGGAGCAAGAGCAGCGCATGGACCTGAGTCACCCAGTGCACGCCGACAATTGCATCCTGGACCCTGACACCGGAGAGTGCTGGCGGGAGCCCCCAGCCTACACCTATCGAGATTATAGGTGGGCAGCCCCTCCAGAGGTCAGGTAGGTGGGCCTGGGTTGGGATCTTACTGCCTCTTGTCTTCTTCTCCCAGTGGACTCCTCTACCTCAACGATGACTTCCAGGGTGGAGACTTGTTCTTCACAGAGCCCAACGCCCTCACTGTCAGGGTAAGTGGGGTGGTGGGGGGGTGGGGGTTGGGACAGGGAGCCCAGCTGTAGGCTCAGGATTCAAAACAGAAGGTTCCCAGAGGCAAATGCAGGGAAATGGCTGGGGCCACCTTAACCCTCTCCTTTCCTGGCCTCCCCAGCCCTCTCCATCGCTTGTTCAGGGGCTCTCCTAGCAGAGGTTGACTATGCCCCGCAGGAAATCTCCAAGTGGCCCTTCCAGACCCTGCCTTCAGTGTTTGCCTCATCTCCTAAAAAAGGGTGGGTGAGCACAGGACCCGAAATCCCTATTCCAGGCAGAAATTATAGGTTAGAATTGGGTAGGAGGAGAGGAGCTGTGATTTCTCATTGTCTATTGCTCTGTCTTAACCAACTACCTCCTTCTCTGCTTATCACCATCAGCTACCTATAACCCAAGCCCTACTTGGGGTGGAAAAATGTCCCCAAGATCCTTATCCCCAGTATCAAGAATCTGTTCCTGAGCTCATTTCCTCAGATTGCTTCACACCGAGTTCAAAGGATAGACAGGAAAAGTCAAGGCATGGGGTTAGGGTGGGGAGTGGAACCAACAGAAAGCTCTTGATGGAGGCACCTTCTCCCTTTGGCTCTAAATCTTCTGTCTTCAGTCTGGCATTTGTGTTTCCCAAGTGGAGGCCAATTTCCCATGTCCCCCAAGATGGTCCCTGAATTAAGGAGTGGGAAATGATGGACAAGAGAGCTGACCTTTCAGTGGCCCCTGCCCCATCCTGTTCTGAGAGTCAGGGCCAAGTTCTCTGAGGGCCTGTTCTTAGAGCTGAACTTGCCCTCATTCTTCAGGCTCAGGTTCGTCCTCGCTGCGGGCGCCTTGTGGCCTTCAGCTCTGGTGGGGAGAATCCCCATGGTGTGTGGGCTGTGACGCGGGGCCGGCGCTGTGCCCTGGCACTGTGGCACACATGGGCATCTGAGCACAAGGAGCAGGTGAGGAGGAGCAGGACTAGGAAGTGATGTCTCTCCTAGTGTATGAAGCATGGGCAGGCTGATGGGTGAGGGGCAGGAGCTGAGATGACTCAGGGAGGGTCCTTGGGGCATGGTGGATGCAGGGTATTGGGCCAGACCGACCTCCCACCTCCCAGGAGTGGACAGAAGCCAAAGAGCTGCTGCAAGAGCCAGAGGAAAAGGAGGACGAGGAGGAGGAAAAAGAAATGCCCAGCAGAGACCCTTCCCCAGAGCCTCCCAGCCACAGACTTCAGCGGGTCCAGGACAAATCTGAGAAACCACCTCGGGTCCGAGAGGAGCTGTGAGGGTCTAGCCAGCTCCTTGGGGATGTGGCCACTTGACTTATGAAGGGCTGCCTTGATGCCAGGGCCCACGAGAAGCCCCCATGTGACAGAAGCAGAACAGTGAGCTCTCTGTCCCTGTACCCCTACTATTTTGGGGATCACAAAGGCCATCCAACCCTGGTCTCAGAGGACACTGCGCAGACCAGCCTAGAGCTCACCAGGTCTGGGGAGCCAGGCTTGGCCTCAGCTGATGGACCTGTGGCCCTAGGACTGACAGAAGACATGATGCCTCCCTGGAAAGAAATGGCAGGGGGTAGGGTCTGACTGCTTCAAATGAGGAGGATGAGGGAAGAATAATAACCCCACTACCTTCTCCCAGCCTGTCAATAAAGAATGAGAAGATCCCTCAGCCAGCGCCTGTCAAGTGTGTCAGTTTCTGTGGTGGTTGGAGGTGGGAGTGGCTATGGCTGGCCTGGGAGGAGACAGGTGTCTTCTGGCCTCCCAGAGGCAGGGCCACTCAAGCCTGTGATTTGTCAGGGAAATCTCAGCCACCTGCTCCCCTCATGCAAATGAACCCAAACCCCTGACAGCTGCTCCTTGGGCCTCCAACTCTAAGCCCTATCTTCCCTCTGAGCTTGGCCAAGACTTAGGGCAGCCTGATCCTTCTGACTCCTGCCTTCACAGCCCCAGCAGGACTCCGTGAGTCATGGGGGCAAGGAGTGGGCCAAACCCCAGATGGGAGCAGGAGATTGGGTTGCCCTCTACTTAACAAAGCTTTCTCCATCCAGGGTAGGGGCAGGCCTGTGCATCCTTCTCTCTGAATCCCCTGTGCCTCCCTCCCTCTGTTTCCCCTCTCTCCCAGGATCAGACCCTGGGGCAGCTGGTTGGGGTTTGTTGGGAAGAAGGATTATCCAGATCAGTCCCTTCTAATCTCCCTATATTCACCAGAACCCTCTTCCCTCACCATCCTGAGCTAAGGGACAGTTTTGGTTATTGACTATGGGCCGTCTCTCACCTTCCTATTCTGGCTATTGGACCGGTTGCTAGGTAAGCCCTGACTGCCAAGATCATGGCCATTGGTGGGGGCCGGGGCCTGAGGGGCTGCTGCAGCTATAGTGGCTACTGCTCCCAAACCCCAACCCTTAATCCTCACAGCTTTGTTCTAATCCCATGGGGCCTGAGGCTCTTCTCTCTGCCTGCAGAGAGACCTAGCAGGGAAGCACCCCTTCGACCCCTCCTTCTCCTAGGGCTTGTTGTGGGGGGCTGCTCCTCTATAGCCCCACACTCCTGCTCCTTCCCCTCCCCCAGGCTGGGCCCAAGTCTCTGGAAGCCACACACCTCTCTCCCGGTCCCTTTCCCCCTCCCCTGCCAGCTGCTTTCATTGGCCCTACCCTTCCCTGTCAGTGCCCTCTCCCCCGCCCTCCCCAGAGTGGGGCCAGGCCAGGCCAGCTCCTCTGGCAGCAGAGCTGGGGCAGGTGACAGGCTGGCCTCGCAGCTGAGGGAGTGAGGAGACGCCTGGGAATCAGAGCTGGAAACCTGGGAGAGGTCCAGTCAGAGTCCAAGTAAGAGGGAGCTGGCCTGGTTCTGTGTTCTGGGGTTGGGGTCTGCAGGGAGGGCTCGGGCAGCGCTGGGGCTGGCTGCACAGGACTCCAAACTTGGAGGGGCTAGTGGGGGACGCGGTGCAATCCACCCAGTCATTTCCCTGTTGCTTGGAGTGGGCTCCAGCCCTCATGGCAAGTGTGATGTGGGGTGTGAAGGACAAAGCATGGCCTGCTGGGGAGCCCCCTACACCTACCTTATGTTCCTGGCAGGAGCCGGAACTACCCCTCAACCTGTCAGCCATGGGGGAGATGGAGCAGCTGCGGCAGGAAGCGGAGCAGCTCAAGAAGCAGATTGCAGTAACCCCAGAACCTTCCCTCTGGGGACCCCAGAAAACTTGGAACTGGGGACATGAGGAAGTGTGGCCTGGGGGGAAGGAGGCTGGGTTCGCTCTTGAGTGACACCTTAGAAACCCCTGACCTGGAAGTGACCAGAGACTTTCTGAAATTGGATCTCATATTTGAGATGTCCCCAAATTGCAGAGCCCCAAACCCACCTGCCTCAGAGGCCCATGAACCCCCCACCTCCCTTCCCTATCCTGATGTCTGCTTTTCCCCCAGGATGCCAGAAAAGCCTGTGCTGACATTACTCTGGCAGAGGTGAGACTCCTGTCCCCCTCCCGAGGCAGGGTCTGAGGGGAGCGGAGGGGAGGGGAGCTCCCTGACCAGCCCAAGCTTTAGTACAGCATGTCCTTGGAATGAGGAATGACATTATTTCAACAAATAGTGAGATCTTCTCTGGACCAGGCACCATATTGGAGGCACCATACTGGCAGCTAAGGACAAGATGCTGTCCCTATCCTTGTCCATAAAACAAGAGTGATTACACCCCCTCACCTCGCAGGGTGTAAATCACTAAGCCCTAGAGACCCCACAGTTACTACTTGTCTAATACTGTACTTCATTAATTCTGAGATGCACATTTTTTCATATTTTGACATTTCTGAAATCAAGATGCATCAAACACTAGATGATGCCTTACAATTAAAATTGGCAGCATTTTTCTTAGTGATACATAGAAGACTGTGCTTCTCAGAGTTGGTGGCATCTTAGGTGGCATTAAATATCCTAGTAATAAGAGTAAGCATTTCCTAACACCATGAGGTAGACACTGGGGCTAAGTTGCTTAAATACATAATTCCATTTAATTTTAATGACAATCCTATAAGGTAGGTGCTATAAACATTCGATAGATGAGGAAACAGGCTCAGAGAATAATTTGTAACTTGTCCAATATAACAAAGCAGGGAAATGGCAAGTGAAATCTATTGGTCCTGGAGCCTCAGCCTGAGTCTAGAAGCTGGATAGAGCTTAAGGCACATAGGATCACAAATTTCAGGAGTTCAAGGTCATGGTGATACCTTAGGTACCAAGTTAAAGAGTTGGCCATGTGGCAGAGAATAAATTGCAGGCTCCTCGGGTGTTGGAACGATTGAATGCATCTCTTCCCAAGTTCGTGTTTGGTGACTTTACATTGGCATCTTGAAATTGGTTGTGGTGGGAGAATTACAGCATAGAAATCACCCTCCCTCCTCTCTTCATCCTTCCTCGATCCCCACTGGAGAGGTGGTTGTTAAACACTTAACAACATACCACTGGCCAGGCATGTGGCTGTCTCCCATATCAGCCTAAGCCACTCCAGGGCAGGGACTTATTTCTCTAAGGCTGGGGCCTTACAGCCTGGCACGGAACTGAAACTTGTACAGATCGGTGGCTGGGACACTGACATCTGGGGATGTACCGTGCTCACCTGGTTTCTAATGCCCCCTTTTTGGCAGCTGGTATCTGGCCTAGAGGTCGTGGGACGAGTCCAGATGCGGACGCGGCGGACATTAAGGGGCCACCTGGCCAAGATCTATGCCATGCACTGGGCCACTGATTCCAAGTGAGGCTTGAGAGGTGCCCAGAGGGGAGGGGTAGCAGGAAGGAGAGGCTTGAGTGACATGGGGTGTCCTCTCCCTAGGCTGCTGGTAAGTGCCTCGCAAGATGGGAAGCTGATTGTGTGGGACACCTACTCCACCAATAAGGTACCAGCCCTGCCTCCCACCCCTCCATCATCCCGTCCTTCCTTGGGGGCTTTATGCCTGTCCACCTGCCCTTCCCACTTGGGAGCTCAGCCCAGGTCCTTCCTCTGCCCACCCTGCCCTCCTGCAGGTGCATGCCATCCCACTGCGCTCCTCCTGGGTTATGACCTGTGCCTATGCCCCATCAGGGAACTTTGTGGCATGTGGGGGGCTGGACAACATGTGTTCCATCTACAGCCTCAAATCCCGTGAGGGCAATGTCAAGGTCAGCAGGGAGCTCTCTGCTCACACAGGTGAGTGAGAAACCCTCTTCCCATTCTGTTCCGAGGGGCCCTGGGAAGCCTCTGGCCTGGTCGGTTGTGCCTCAGCAACAAGGGCACTGTCCTACTCACCCCCAGGTTATCTCTCCTGCTGCCGCTTCCTAGACGACAACAACATTGTGACCAGCTCAGGGGACACCACGTGGTGAGTGCTGGGTGCTGGGCTCCAGAGGCATTTCTGTCCTGGCCTTTCTCTGTGACAGCCTCTCCTCATCCGGCAGTGCTCTGTGGGACATTGAGACCGGGCAGCAGAAGACTGTGTTTGTGGGACACACGGGGGACTGCATGAGCCTGGCTGTGTCTCCTGACTTCAAACTCTTCATTTCGGGGGCCTGTGATGCCAGCGCCAAGCTCTGGGATGTGCGGGAGGGGACCTGCCGGCAGACTTTCACTGGCCATGAATCAGACATCAATGCTATCTGTGTGAGTCCCCTCTGTGCTCTAACTCCCAGGACCACCTCACCCCACCCTCCAACACACACATCCTTTACCTCTCCTAGAGCCCCCCACCCATTTCTTTTTAACTTTCCACTTTGAAATAATTTCACCTAACAGAAAAGTTGTTAGAGTAACAAAAAGATTCCCATCTATCATTTACCCATTCGCTGTTAACATTTTATCACATTTGCTTTATCATTCTTTCTCTGTAGAGGGAGGGATGGAGGGATAGATAGATAAACACATACACTTTGATGTAGATATAGATACATTTTGTTGATTTTTTTTTCCTTGGGTCTTTTGAGAGTAAATTACAGACATCAAGACACTTTACCCCTTAAATACTTTAGTGTATATTTCCTAAAAACAAGGCTATTCTCTTACATAGCTACAGTGTAATTATTTTTAAAGATCTCAATGTTTTCTGTTGTTGTTTTAATTTTTTTTATTGGGGAACAGTGTGTCTTTCCAGGGCCCATCAACTCCAAGTAGTTGTTCTTCAATCTAGTTGTGGAGGGCGCAACTCAGCTCCAAGTCCAGTCGCCGTTTTCAATTTTAGTTGCAGGGGGCACAGCCCACCATCCCATGCAGGAATTAAACTGGCAACCTTGTTGAGAGCGTGCACTCTAACCAACTGAGCCATCCGGCCACCCCTCCAGCAGCTCAGCAGCAGCTTGTTATCTTCAATCTAGTTGTGGAGGGTGCAGCTCACTGGCCCATGTGGGAATCGAACTAGCAACCCTGTTGTTCAGAGCTCGCGCTCTAACCAACTGAGCCATCTGGCGCCCCTACAGTGTTATTCTTAAAACCAGAAAATTTAATATTGACACAGTACTATAGTCTACAGTTTATAGTCACATCTCACCAATTATCTCAAAAATGTCCTTAATAGCAGTGTGTTTTGTTTTGTTTTCTGCCAGGAACATGTATTGCATTTTTTGGCCACATCTTGGTTTCCTTTAAACTGGAACTGTTTTTCTACCATTCTTTGTCTTTCATGACATTGACATTTTTGAAGAGTACGAACCAATTTTCTGTAGACTTTGTATTTGAGTTGATTTGACATTTCCTCATGATGAGATTCAGGTTATGCATTTGTACGTGGCCCTGCTCCTACACACTCTGATCTAGCCGACTGTAGTCGGAAGAGTCTGGGACAACCTCCGCCTTCCTGGCCACGTGACCCTGAGCAAGCTGTCTGCCCTCCCTCAGCCTTGTGGGAACAATGTACGCCGGTAACACTGTCATGAGGAGCAAGCGAAGGGTATAGGGGAGCCGCCGGTGTGCAGCTGATGCATGATAAATGTCAGCCCTCGAGAGTGATGCTGCAGCCATTTCCCACTGCAGGCCAGGGAAGGGACAGGCAGGGAGGGCTCAGCAAAGCAGCCTGCCCTGGCACTACCAGGGCAAGAGCCAGGCAGAAGGCAGGTGAGGCAGCACCTGCCCAGATCTGAGTCCTGACCCTCTTGCCACCTGTGCCCTCAGTTCTTCCCCAATGGAGAGGCCATCTGCACTGGCTCGGATGATGCGTCCTGCCGTCTGTTTGACCTGCGGGCAGACCAGGAGCTGACTGCCTACTCCCACGAGAGCATCATCTGTGGCATCACATCTGTGGCCTTCTCTCTCAGCGGCCGCCTGCTCTTCGCAGGCTATGATGACTTCAACTGCAATGTCTGGGACTCCATGAAGGGCGAGCGTGTGGGTAAGGGCCAGCCCCCCTCTACTGCCACCTCAACCGGAAGGACCCTCCAGCCAGCTCCCCTTGTTGGGATCCTCTTATCGCCATTCCCTAATTACTAGATAACTCTGAGCTCTACCCCTAGAATCCAGTCCCTGTTGGTTCTCAGTGTAGGACCATCTTCTCTCAAAGAAAAGTTGCTCTAAGGTGTCCTTCTCTACCTGCCAAAGGAGCTCCTTCAGGTTATCTCCAGATCTGAGGACCTTGAATGTTCAGTCAGGTCTGGCTTTCAGGGGCATCTGCTGAAGGAAAGGGCAGGCTCATGGGACTAGGCAATGAGCAGAATCAAGATGCAGAGTTACCTGAGGCCCTGACCCCAGCCTAGGGGCTTATCTAGGACCAGCCTGGTGTGAAGTTGAATCAGACAGTGTGGCTTCTTCTCTTGGGAGAGGCCAGGTGCTGAATGAAGTTAACACAGGCGAGTCGGGCTCCAAATCCTAATTTTGTGGCTTCCTTTCTGAGTGCCCTTGCACAAGTCACTTCTCTCTGGGCCTCAGTCTCTTCATTTGGAAGCAAAGGAACAGCATGACAGGGTTACCATCCCCCTTTTCCAGCGCTGATCAAGGTGCTCCCTGCTTTTCTCATAGCACACGGACATTTCCAACCTTTCCCTCCCTCCCCACCTCATGTTGTTGACAGAGAGATTGGCCTCAAGAGAAACACCACTGCTTAGGGCTAATCCTCTTTTGGTCTTCCAGTCTCCACCAGGGGCTGAAGAGTCGAGCCCCGCTACCTTACCTAGGATTCCACATGCTCCCTGCCATATCGGCCAGGGAGACAGGCTGACTCCTCTCCCTTTTCCTCAGGAATCCTCTCTGGCCATGACAACAGGGTCAGCTGCCTGGGGGTCACAGCTGATGGGATGGCGGTGGCCACTGGTTCCTGGGACAGCTTCCTCAAGATCTGGAACTGAGGAGGCTGGAGGAGGCCATGAAGACACTCGGCTGCCTCCTCCCATGCCCAATTTCTTTAAGATTCCTTTAAAGGCTTTCTCCTCTACACCCTAGCTCCTCTGCCATTCCCAGCAAGCTTTCTCCTTTGAGGACAGTGGGGAACATGGGGGTTGTGCCTTTGGGAGGCAGCATCAGGGACACAGGGGCAGAGAACGGCCCCATCTCCTCCCATTGCCTCCCCTCTCCATAGTCCTAACAGCTTCTCCCATAAAGAGAAGGACAGCTGACCCCTCCCGGCCCTCGGCAGGCCCAGTAGTCTTCTAGTGTAAGGCCCTAGTCCCTAGGATTCCTTCCCTAGAGCTACTACCTTTGTCCGGACTTGGGGTGGCCCAGGGTGTAGTCCCGTGACTATGGCTCTGGCACCACCAAAGTCCTGGCCCCCTTCTCCTTCATGCTTTCTCCTTTTTCTACCTTCTTTTTCTCTCCTAAAGCACCTACAATAAAATAAATCTCCCTGGTATATCTGTGATGTTTGGCTTCCATCCTACTTCTGTTCCAAAAGGATTCATTTCCCCCTGAAGTAATAAAGTATTATAGGCGCAGTGATAAAGGTAGGGTACCAGACAGCTTGTGGGCAGAAAGTAGAGTGGAGGCAGAAGCCCAAGCCCTGTGGGGAAGACCTGAGCTCGGTCAGGAGAGAAGGTATTCACCACGTGGCTGGGGAGCATGTGCAGAGCAGTTCACTACAGCCTGCCTATGGTGCGTATGTGTGTGTTTGTACAAGAGGGTCATGTTGAGAAGGAATCAGATTATAAAAGGCCTTGAATGCCAGGCTACAGTCTAGAATTGATCCTAAGGGCAATGGGAACCATTAAAGTTTGAGCAGAGTAGTAATGTGATCAGCTATGCTTCTCAGAAAGACGGCCCTAGCAGTATTGTAGGTTGATGGAATGGAGGGAGGGGAGACAGGAGGGAATGGAAGGAAACAGGTAGGAGGCAGGTGGCAAGACTCGTAAAAGCAACAGGACAAAGGGGACAAGGGGAGGGACGGGGAAGAGATTAAAGATACAGAATCACTAGGATTTAGTGACCAAGTGCATAGGTATGGGATATTAAGAGGGAAGGATTCAAAATGATGGCCAAGATCTGGGTTTGGGCAACTAGGTGGATAATGCTGTTATTCACAGGGATAAAGAAAAGGGGATGAGAAATAGACTTTTGGGGGAAGATCACAAATTCAACTTCAGACAAACTGACTTTGAAGTGCCTGTGGGGCAGTTGGATAAAAGTCAGCGTTAGATAGAGAGACCTGGAAGTTACCAGAATATAGGTAATTAGTAGCTAATCCCCAGAAGTGAACACCTAGGAAGAGTGAGAGGAAAGAGCCAAGGACAGAGCCCTGGGGAACACCAGAATTTAAGGAAGGTGCCTATAAGAGGTTTGGAGATATTAGTACGGGGCACTCAGGCCAGGGAACATAAGCTCCCCAGGCTGCCTTTTATATACAGAGGACCTAGTACAAGCTTTAGGTGTAACACTTAACATCATTCAAAACTACTTCCTTTAATATACAAGAAACATATAAGACACAAAGAAAGCTCTCAGTTCCAGAGTTGGTAGTTTAGGGTGGAGTCAAAGAAAATGAGCCTTTCCAGTCTCCCAGGGAAAGAAGGGGTGAGAGGACGTGGACTATCACTAGATCCCCGGTGAGCTCAGGGCTGGGGCCGCGCACGGCCTAGTTCTCTACCAAGGCAAAGTGCTGGTTTTCCTTGTCATGGTCCTGGCCTTGTTCCCATGCTCGTCCTCCAGTTCTCAGAAGTCGTCCAGTTCCCAGAATGGCCCCATCCTTTAGTTCCCTAACATTTTCACTCAGGGGAGAAGGTCGCTTACCCTGCAAAAGGCAGTGTGGAAGTTGGAGGGGTAGAGGTTGTTCAGGAGATGGGAGATCAGGTAAAAGGGCATCCCACGCTCTACATCAGATTTCCTAGTAATAGCTTTCACCCTCTCTCCCTTTACCTGTCGTGGTGTCAGAGACCCGGGGGAGTTGTCGTCCTGCAGGATGGTGAGGGGAGATCTCCCTAGTACCTTGCTGTTTGATTTCCGTCTATTGCACTTAGAACCTGGGGAGTAAGGAGTTAAAGCAAAGAGCTAAAATTAGGGGCTTACAGTTTATTCCTCTTAAACTATCTGTGGACATTATCCCAGAACATGATCCCAATTCTCTTCCGTATACCTTGCTCTTAGATTCTGTACCTGAAGATCGGGGTGTCTCTGCGTCTCTCAAGGGCTTGTCTGAGCCCTGGCTGGCTATAGGGGTTTCTGAGGGCTGTCCTGTTTCCTCCTCAGAAAACACCTGCTTGGAGGGGAGCTCAGTCTGACTCCAAGGTGGCATCTGGTCCTCAAGAGAAAACTGGGTGCCCAGAGGCAAGTCCAATTCAGAAGATGAAGGTGCCTCTAGGTGTAGAACAGGCTCTGGGGGAAGGCTCGATCTGGGGGCTTCGGTCTCAAGTACTTCACTCAGCTGTTTCACCAATGGGCTTGGGCAAGGCTCTAGAGGCAAGAAGTGAAGTGAGAGAAATCCTTCAGCAAGGAGGAAAAGATACAGGAGCCTTAGGATTCATGTCCTGATGTGTGGGGAATTGGGAAGAGGGACATCAAGGTGAGAGGGAACAAAGTGTAGGGAAAAGAGTAAGATGTGCTTAAAGCAAGAGGATGGAGGTCCCTTTAAGAAGGAGCCCTGAGAGGCTTGCTTCACTGACCCCACCCAAGGATGCTAGTTGACAGTCTTATCAGAATTCCCTGGGCCCAACACTTACCTCCATTGCTGGTCTTCATAGGTGTCCGTGCAATGCCAAGGGTAGGAGAGCGGGGATCTGAGCCCTGGGCCTGATTAGGACCCTCCAGCTTCTCCCCTGCTGATAGGTTTGGCTGTGGAGAGCTCTCCACCTGTCAAGATTAACGGCTAGAAAAGTCTGGGCCCTGAATCTCCTTCCCTCCCAAGTCTCCACCCTTTGGCTGATGTTCCAGGCAGGAATTGCCAAGGCCTTCAGACATTCAACCTACCCTACCTAGTGAAATGAGAATGTGGAAAATAAAGCCTCAAAGGAGGGAGTTGGGGGGCAGAGTGGGGGCTCTCTTAGAATCACATTAGGCAGAGGCCCAAGAATTCAGTTTCTCTGCCTGGCACCCACCCGGCCCAGAGTACCTGGATGGGAGTGCGCAGGATGCCGGCCGTAGGTGAACGCGGGTCGGCCACTCTTGCCAGATGCTTGTTGTGCAGCGGAGGCCGCGCTGGAGTGACTGGGACGCTCTTGGCTGAGCCCATCTCAACCAGGAGGAATAGGGTGGGGCAGGGCCCGGCCCGGGGCAAGGAGGGGATGCCTGTGAGAAGTTACTCAGGTCTCAGTCTTCACCGCGACCAAGTCCGACCTCGGACTCCAGACCACCCGATCTTCCCAGTTCCCAGCTGAAGAACCTCCTGGCCGCTGGGCCAGAGGCCTCTGCAGGAACGACTGGTGCAGCTGACTAGGCGGTTCATTTTGGGCTAGCTGAATTTATTCACTAGTTAATTCCAATCACTTACCAGGCTCCCACTCCACCTTCGGGTGCACAGCAGCTCGAGTCTCAACTACCGAAGCTGTTTCAAACCTCCCGCCACGCCCCCTGCCGTGACCCTATTGGCCGAGCCGACGCAGAGTCCTATAGGCCCGCTATTAAGACCCGCCTCCAGTGAAGGAAGCCATTGGCCTGGGAGACGTCTATCATAGGAAACACAGGACCAATGGGCAGCGGTTTGGCTTGCCCAGAGGTGACGCCTCCTCGATAAAAGGGGACTTTTGTTCTGTACTGGGCTGCGAGTTGTCCATCATGAGATTTTGAGGGGTGCTAATCTTCGCTTTTGAGACCTTCAGTTTCAAAACCAACTAATTTTATTAAAAAAAATAATGAATTATTATGCTACTATGTACAGATGCAGGCGGACACGGAATTATGAAGATATTTCTGAGGCGAGAGAAACAGTAATCCTGACTGGTTGAGGGCATTATCAATCATTCGACTCTAACCCTCTCAAACTCCGCCTCATTGGATAACCCCTTTTCAAATACCAAGAATACAACTGCCCTTCTATTTTCGGATTGGACAAGTCCCCAGGAGTTTCTGAGATCAGTTTCTGCTCTTCAACAGAAGGCACGCGAAGGGGACTGTAGGACCCCAGAATACGAGCAGCGAAAACTCCGGGGTCCACCTCGCTGCTCTACAGGCGCTCTACCCTGGAAGAGTGGGATTGGTTCTTTAGACCATCGATTGTATTGGAAGCGCTTTTCATTGGCGTTAGTCAAGAGTAGGGCAGAAGGCGGAGCACTAGTAGGCCGACTCCGTCCAACTGCCATTCTCGCGCGTCTTCTCTGTAGCGCATGCACCTAACGAGTAGTGCTCATTGGACCGCAAGAGTAGGGGGTGGGGAACTAGGAACGGTGGGAGCCGCTGTGTGTGGAGGAGCTGCTGCCGGTGTCATGGCGGAGCTGAGTGAGGAGGCGCTGCTGTCAGTATTACCGACGATCCGGGTCCCTAAAGCTGGAGACCGGGTCCACAAAGACGAGTGCGCCTTCTCCTTCGACACGCCGGTAAGCCCATTCCCCATGCCCGCACCGAACACGACTTCCTTCCATCGCCCTGGTCATTCTGCCGGGGCCTGCAAAGCTTGGGCCACCGCCTCCTTGCGATGCACATTGGGACTTGTAGTCTTCCACGCTGTTCCCTGTCGTTGCTTTTAATTAGCTGGAGCTGTTGTGTGACTACCGCCCCCGGAAGACACCGCGGCCACCTCACCCGCTCCCCGTCTCGTGGAGCATTATGGGGATTGTAGTCGTTCATTCCCCGCTGCCGTTCTAAGCTAGGGACACAACCCGATTGTTGGACTACATCCCCCAAATGGACGCCTGCGGAAGCCTGGGAGTTGGCCTTGCCTGCCGCGCATGGCTCTCCGGGTTTTGTAGTCTCGTATAGGAGGGATGGGGCGACCCCCCACTGTTATGGCCCGGGGTTGGGTTGGAGAGTGGGTACTGCAGCTCCTAGGCGCCCAGTAGTCTGGAAGTGGCCATGAAGAAGACCAGTTCTGAAGAAAGCCGAGTTACAGAGCCTCCACGCATGGTTAATGTACACAGGGGGCGGGGAGGTGGGTCATTGGTTTTAGGGAGGGGAGAAAAGAGAGGAAAGCTCTAGTCGTTTCTCCTTTAAGATGAACTATGCCCGCGGCCCTCTCTTCTTTTCGTCCATCACAGAGAGCAAAGGGAACTCTTTTTAAAGTATTCCCAGAGAGATGGTTTCTTTTTTGAAGACTGCTAAGGCCCCTTTCCCATTCCGCTCCCACTCTTGACTAGTTAGACAAAGCCACCACCCACACCATACTTCACGTTTTGCAGGCTCCACCCGGTACCTCCCTTTCTGCAGTTCTGCCTTCCTCTGTCACCCTCAAGCAGAGACAAGCCTCCAGCCAGGCCAGAGCCTGAACTGAGAGGGCAGCAGCTTGGTTGGGATCCGCCCCCCTCCCCACCCCTCCCCTCAAGCCGCTGCTGGGCCCTGCCCAGGGTGTTCAGCCAAACCAGCTCATGGCCAGGAAAACTGCAAGTCAGAGTGGAAAGTCTTCATTAATGCATCGCCAGTGCTGAGTATAGCAGCATGATCTGAGGCCCTGTTCAGGATCATCACTGATTTGTGGTTTGCTTGGTTTCTAGGCTTTGATCTGGGCCTCAGACAATATGCTGCTTCTCTCAAGTCTGGTTTTGGCAGAGCTAAAAGAGGATTGCTCTGAGCAGAGTTCCAGGGTTCCAGTCCTTGGTGAAACCAGCATCTTTTATTTCCAATAGAGGAGTTTAATCTCTGCAGAGCTTCCTGGTGCCTCCCAGGTTATCAGATACATGGCTTGGTGAAGCACCATCTTTCTCAGGAGGAAAAGGTTTTTCTTAATTACCAACCAAATCAGTGGATCCCTTTTTATATTACTGTCTCCTAGTAACTACTTTGAATATCCAAAACGGATTTTTGTAATCTTATTATACTTCTCTCACCCCAACTCAAGAAATCTCCAGTGCAGCTGAGTTTCTTTGCTAACCAACTTCCAACATATTTGATTATCTTCAAATTGCGTTCATGGTAGAAAGAGAGCTTATATGATATGACTTCCCTGATGAGAAATGCTCTATTTGTTTATGAACATTGTTATCCACACTGCTTTAGGGAGTGGTACACAATCTATGGGACCAGGAACTGCCTTAGATGGTACCCTATTTTTAATATCACAGCAGAGAGTTTTTCCAGGCCACTGAGACTTATTCCAGAAAGAAGATGCCTGATGTTCTCAGAACCTTGGATCTGAGGGAAGGCTCTGTTGTCTCCAGTTTCCTCCCTCACGTTCTCCATCATTTTATTCACAAAGGCACTGGTAGACTTGCTCCGTTTGGGGGAAGCCCATCCTCCCCCATCACCTGCGAATTAGAGTAGACACTTGTCTTTCCCTGTTTTTTGTCTGGCTTATGTGTGTTCTAGCTGTCTCAGCAAGTATTGTTAGATTGTCTTAGAAAGGGGATGGCTTTGAAGTTGTAGGTTGATGGGACTTCAGTAGGGATTTAGTTATTGGCTAGAGGGGAGGCAACAGGGTGGTGGCTGGAGAATGCCGGACCTCATGTCCCTGCCGTACTGGGTCCAAGCTTAGCTGTGAACTACATGCAAAGCATTGTTCCTCTAGAGCCAGGCTTCAGCAGGGAAGAGGGAGAAGACTCAGTGTGGACCAGGGTTTGAGTACCTAATAGAGTGTGGTAAAGGTCTGGGCTTGCTGGCAAGCTCTGGGGTTAGATGTACTGTTCAGGTGCTAGAATCTCTGTTTCTCCAGTCTGGTAGGTTTTCTGAATCCTAGAGATTAGGTAGAATTTGTCATGGTGTCCCTGGTTTAGGTTCAGTATCTAACATGTAGGTCTTTCCTCTCTGAGAAAGGGACCCCTATCCCCTCTGAATATAGTCTCTGGCATTGTAAGTCCATGGTATATTTTATCCCCATTTTCTTTCTGGATCTCTTGGCTCCAGAGACGAGGTAGAGCAAGTTCTCTGCAATTGATTAGAGGGCTCCAAAGCCCAAAGAAGGCGCAAGAAGGAAGAAGACTGGTGAATGATGATAGGTGTCATTCAGCTCCTGGTGTCCTTGTTATTATCAAAGTCATAGGAGGATGTGGAGAATCTTAGCCATGAACTAGGTCCTAAAAGGCTAACTGACTTGCCATGGGCTACACCGTGTTAGACAACAGAACCTTTCTTCTGGAAACCAGCAGTTTCTGAGCCCAGGTCTTAGTTTCCTCCCCTGGCCAGACTTCATCCTTCCCGTGTTTCCTCCCCTGCCTCCTGTCCTGCAGGAGTCTGAGGGAGGCCTCTACATCTGCATGAACACGTTCCTGGGCTTTGGCAAACAGTATGTGGAGAGACATTTCAGCAAGACGGGCCAGCGAGTGTACCTGCACCTCCGGCGGACCCGGCGCCCGGTAGGGAGTAGGGAGGGACAGGGGCTGGGGCAAGGCCTGGGGACATTCAGGCATATCCCACTCATCCCTCATTTTGAATGTGTGTTCCATTCTGACCTCCCATAGGCCTCAGTTTCCCCCCTCACCTATTTCTGTTGGTGTCGTTAAAACCCAGCACATGTGTTTTTTAGCTCCATTCTCTTCTGAGATTCACCTACTCCATCCTGCCCATCCTCGCCCTTTGTCCTTTCCCTGGTGCTTCTTGCTGATCCTGCCCTTCCTGCCTCATTGCAGAAAGAGGAAGACACCACTACAGGCACTGGAGACCCCCCTCGAAAGAAGCCCACCAGGCTGGCTATTGGTGAGCACCACTGCAGTCCTATTCTTCTCCCTGAGCGGGGCTTTCCTGCTCTCAGAGGCACTAGGAGAGCCCCGAACCATGGGCCTGTTCAGTGGCCCTACAGCTGTAGAAGCGATGAAGTGAAGTGCTGTACCTGTGGTCATTGTCCTACTCTCCTTCTTCTTCCCTATCTCTCCAGGTGTTGAAGGCGGGTTTGACCTCAGCGACGAGAAGTTTGAATACGATGAGGATGTGAAAATTGTCATTTTGCCTGATTACCTGGAGATTGCCCGGGATGGGTTGGGGGGACTGCCTGACTTTGTCAGAGATCGGGTATGAATACCTTCCCCCCACAAAAGATTCTAGGGCAAGTGGGGCCGGATCAGTGATGTCTTGGTCAAGCACTGAGAAAGCTGAAGACCAAGGACTAGAGGGGACTGTGGGGCTGGGGGTCGGCTACTGTCTCTGACCCTCTGCTTCCCCCAGGTGACCAGTGCGGTGGAGGCCCTACTGGCTGCCGACTCAGCCTCCCGCAAGCAGGAGGTGCAGGCCTGGGATGGGGAAGTGCGGCAGGTGTCTAAGCATGCCTTCAGCATCAAGCAGCTGGACAACCCCGCTCGAATCCCTCCCTGGTGAGGCCTAGCCCCTCCACCTTGGGGCACAACCCCAGAGCAGGGGCAAAGAGGCCATCCTCCTGGTGAGAGAGAGGGTCGGGAGCGGGACAAGGAGACTTGGGGGAGGACAGCTAAGCAGGGAGGCATCCAGAGGCGAGGAGAAGAGAGAGAGCTTGGGCTGGTTGGGGGGCCCACAGAACCCCCTTTCTCTACCACTCCCAGGTACCCCTGACCCATATTTCAGCTCATTTTCTTCTCCCTGGGTTAGTGGCTGGAAGTGCTCCAAATGTGACATGAGAGAGAACCTGTGGCTCAACCTGACAGATGGCTCCATCCTCTGTGGCCGACGCTACTTTGATGGCAGTGGGGGCAACAACCACGCTGTGGAGCACTACAGGGAGACCGGCTACCCATTAGCTGTCAAGCTGGGCACCATCACACCTGATGGAGCTGGTTGGTACCCCCACCCCTCTTCCACACTGAAATGTTTTAACTGTTACTCACTTTATGTGACACGAATAATACATGAACACGTTCTCTTGATAAACAATGAAAATATTGCAGATGAGACTAAATCTTCAATTAATTCCCCCAAACCCCAGTCTCCTTCCTAGAAGTTACCATCATTATCTGATTATTGATATCTGATTATCTGATTCCCAACTCATCTGACCCTAGAACCTTATCCTATGGGGTAGAGTCACAATTAATTCCAACCCTCACCCTGTGTTTTACCCCATCTCCCTGACAGCCAATCCCTGAAGGGTTTGTGACCTTACTGATGTTCAGGGGAACCAAGAGGGTTCTCTACAGGCTCATCCTTCTGTCCCAAGGCCCCTCAGGCCAGGAGGTGGCATTGGTGGCCAGGCCAGTCCTGAGCTACCCCCTCTGACATTGCTCCTGCCTGCTGCCCTAGACGTGTACTCATATGATGAGGATGACATGGTCCTGGACCCCAACCTGGCTGAGCACCTGTCCCACTTTGGCATTGACATGCTGAAGATGCAGAAGGTGAGACCTGTTCAGCTTCACATCCTTCTCATTCCTGCCCCTGCCCCTGTTAGGCCCTTCTTTCTTGCCCAAGGCTGATGTAGTGTATTGAAGAGAGCTGCCACAATTATCCCAGTCCCCAAGACATGTGGGCTCTGAAGAACTTTCCAGAATCATTTATTCATCCATTAAATGCTCTTGAGTACCTACTATGTGCTAGTCACTGTGTGAATAAGTCAGGTGTGATCCTTGCTTTCATCGACTTATATTCTAGATGGAAAGGCAGATGTTAATCATATACTCACACAAATAAGTGAATAAGCACAAACTGTGAGGGGCGCTGAAAGAGACATGGAGGGCACTGCAGTGGTTTACAGCAGGGGACTTGGCCTAGTCCAGCACATCAGGGAAGTTTCCCTGAGGCAGTGTTGCTTGAGTTAAAGACCTGAGGGGTAAGGTGGGGTGTCTTTGGAATGGGAAAAACACTTCAGGTAGAGGGAATTGCATTCATTTCATTCCCTCCTTCAACCAGAGGCCTGATGACTCACCGGCCTCTGGGACAATAGCTTATGGCCTTCCGGAACTTGGACTGGACTATATCCAGCGTGCCTCGCCTGTTAGAGTCCATAATTCAACAAATTCTAGGCTCCAGCTGGGTATCGTCCTAGACCCTGTGAGAGATCAGTGTAAAAAATCCAGGGCCAAGTCTCTCACACCGTCTGAAGTGTCCCTTCCCTGCAGACGGACAAGACGATGACCGAGTTGGAAATAGATATGAACCAGCGGATTGGCGAGTGGGAGCTGATCCAGGAATCTGCTGTGCAACTGAAGCCCCTGTTTGGGCCCGGCTACACGGGCATCCGAAACCTGGGGAACAGCTGCTACCTCAACTCGGTGGTCCAGGTGCTCTTCAGCATCCCTGACTTCCAGAGGAAGTGAGTGGTGCCCCCCCTGCTGGCCCCTTGGCCCCAAACCTCCCTGCTCCCCTCCTGGTCACCAGCCTGTAGGCACACCCCTTCAGCTGCCCCCAACACCTTTGTTCCAGCACAGTCTGTTCCTCTGACACTGGCTGGCATGCTATGCGCCCAGGGCGCAAATTGTAGAATACACCACTGTCACCCAGTCCTACACGCCCCACTGACAGCAGAACACCAAATCCCAGGGCTCTCTGAGGCCTCCTGACTGGCTCAAGGGTGAGCAGGTGGTCTTTATTTTAGGCCAGTGACATCAGATGAGCACCTAACATGGACACTTGGGGAGCGGGGAGGGCTTGGGACACTGAGATAGAAGAAAGGCAAGTGCTTACCATAAATGACTTGATTGTCTGTTTGGGACGGACCTAATGCATATGTGGAAATTTAAAATGTATTGATAAGTTCTGTTCGGTAGTATATGAACTATGTTTAGCTTTTTTCCGGGTGGTCTTCTCCCATCCCTCTGGCTCTGTCTTAGGAAGGAGGCTGGGAAACACTGCCTCAGTGCACTGCATGCTGACATAGTTGAGACATGAGGAAGGGCAGGTTGCTGGAAAGAAATGGACTCCAAGGTTCAACCACATAACTCCCCACTCAGGGAGCCTGTTAACTGAGCTGGTAGATAATTACTCCCCTTTTCCTCTGAGCCCAGGCCAAAGCCCCTCCAACTCTCCTACTCTTGGCTTTTAGGTATGTGGATAAGCTGGAGAAGATCTTCCAGAATGCCCCAACGGACCCAACCCAGGACTTCAGCACTCAGGTGTACGTAGCCAGGTCCTGTGTACGAAGGCTGAGAGCCTCGCAGCCTGTATGCCTCCTCTCTGCTCCGTGACCACCTGACGTGGGCAGCAGTTTAGCCCATGGCCAGTTAGAAGCTTGCAGATGATTGCCTTCTGGGCATGCTGTCTGCCTTGAAATGGGTTCCTGTGGAACCTTAAGATTTTGCACAGTTTAGAGAGTTGTCTAAGGAGAGCCATGAGCAGGGGTTGAGTTGGGGAGGAAGAGGTACAGATCGACATCAGATTATCATTAGGTGACTAAAGCTAAATGGTTCTCTTGGATGTGAACACAGGGCCAAGCTGGGCCACGGCCTTGTCTCCGGAGAGTATTCCAAGCCAGCATCGGAGTCAGGTGATGGGGAGCAGGTGTCAGAACCAAAGGTGAGTCTGGGTCTCTGTCCCTTTCAGGCTCAGGAATTATGGGGAAACTAAGGTGTGGGAGATGTATAAAAAGGCCACTTGGTGGTCTCTTAAGCACCAGCTGAGCTGCTGCCTTGGCTCTGCCTAGGAAGTTCAAGATGGCATTGCCCCTCGGATGTTCAAGGCCCTCATTGGCAAGGGTCACCCTGAGTTCTCCACCAACCGGCAGCAGGATGCCCAAGAGTTCTTTCTTCACCTCATCAACATGGTGGAGGTAAGGACTGAAGATGACAATGGAGGGCTCTCTTCACACTCCTCCATCCACCTGTACTTTACTCCCTCTCCCTCTGCCCCTTCTTGCCTTGTCAGCCCAACCCAGTCCCACCCCTGTACTGGGCAGTCTGCATGCGCTGCACCTTCCCTGTGGTAGCCATTGGACCCAAGGAGAATAGGAGAGCCAAGCAGAGAGCCTTACACTTAGTGGGTTTTGCTGCCTCATGAAAGATACACCCAAAGAAAATGCTGTGAGGATACTTACTGCTTATCGAGAGAACTCCAACACAGTCCCACAGCGCTGTGCTGGGCCAGAATCGGGGAGGGCGTGGGTAATTGGGGAAGGCTTCTACTCTGCCCTTGCATCTGCCTGCTCTCAGCGGCAGTCTCCCTTCCCCTCCTCTCCCTCTCTGAACCCCAAGGACCCTTTTAGGTATCCATACCATTCCCTGGCTGCCCAGACTTCCCCACCCTGACTCTTTCCCATAGAGGAATTGCCGGAGCTCTGAAAATCCAAATGAAGTATTTCGCTTCTTGGTGGAGGAAAAGATCAAGTGCCTGGCCACAGAGAAGGTGAAGTACACCCAGCGAGTGGACTACATCATGCAGCTGCCTGTGCCCATGGACGCGGCCCTTAACAAAGGTAGATGGCTCAGCCAGGCCTGGGTGTGGGTGGAGCCCGGGCTGTGAGGAGCACTGGGCACCTTCGAGGAGCAGAGCGCACGGTATGCTCTGCTCCCCCAGCCCGAGGTCCAAAGCTGGACAGTGGGAGAAAGAGGATTAACCTTGCTTACAGCTTGTCAGCAGAGCTGTATTGAGAAAGAAAAGCAAGATCATATGTGGATGAGCGGCACATGGGTTTGGAGAGGGTGGAAAAGCTGAAGTAGTCCAGGACACGAGCCAGTAATGCCAGGCTCAGGAGGGAAAGAGGCAGCATCCTCTGAAGGATCCACCTACCAATTCTGTCACCAGAGGAGCTTCTGGAGTATGAGGAGAAGAAGCGGCAAGCCGAAGAGGAGAAGCTGCCACTGCCAGAGCTGGTTCGGGCCCAGGTGCCCTTCAGCTCCTGCCTGGAGGCCTATGGGGCCCCCGAGCAGGTGGATGACTTCTGGAGCACAGCCCTGCAGGCCAAATCAGTAGCTGTCAAGTAAGTCCTATTGGGCTGGGCCTGAGGTTTCGGGCCTGTGTCAGGATAGTCCTAAAGATGCTATCTGCTTCTTTCCAGTTCTCTAGTCCCTATTTTGGGGTGGAATCTCAGGGTTGCTTCAGTTGAGGCTGGTAGTCTGGCCCTGGCGAAACCAAGAGGCCCTAGCAGGAGCAGATATGAATGATTACTACATGTTACCTTGTCCTGCCCCAACCATTCCATTTTGTCATGGGACAGGGTCACTTTTTAGTGCAGTGTCTCTCCATTCACTCCCTCAATCCTGACAGCATAGACACGCAGTATCAGTTGTGGACAGAATGTGGATTTCTAGCAAGTGGCCTGACTTTTTGCCTAACTGTTGTTGGCATCAATTAGAGTTGGATCTGTAAGAGTGCTTTGGGCTCAAGCGAATTCAGCCATCCTCCCCTTTGTTGCTCCTGCCAATAAGACAGCCCTTCCCCTGGCTTCTGCTGCTCCTTGTCTGCATACGCTCTGATGCCGGCTCAGGGCAAGATAAGAATATGGAATATCTTCTGGGCTGTTAGATCTTCTGCCCATAAGAGGCTGAACCCCAGGGAGGGGGTTTCAGGAGAGGAGAACCTTGGGATTGTCTGGGTACCAGGACATTCTCTCTTCCCTAGGACCACACGATTTGCCTCATTCCCTGACTACCTGGTCATCCAGATCAAGAAGTTCACCTTCGGCTTAGACTGGGTGCCCAAGAAACTGGGTATGGTGGCTGGGACAAGCGAGGGAGGTTAAGCAGAAAATGCTAGAAAAAGAAGGGGCCTTAACACATATAAACTAATGTTTTTCTAACTTTCCTCTGAAAGGGGAAAACATTGCCTTAGATGTTTCAAAATGTGTCTAGTTTGAAAAGCACTGACTAAAAATATTAAGACTTCTTTGATTTTATAGTTATGATTTACAACCAAAAGTGATTTTCATAGTTTTTTTTTCTTTTTAATAATTTTTTTATTTTTCAATTACAGTTGACATACAATATCATATTAGTTTCAGGTATACAGCATAATGATTAGACAGTTATTTAACTTACAAAGTGACCATCCCTATAAATCTAGTACCAACCTGGCACCATACATAGCTAATACACTATTATTGACTATATTCCCTATGCTATGCTTTACATCCCCATGACTATTTTATAACTACCAATTTGTACTTCTTAATCCATTCCCCTTTTTCACCCATGCCCCAATCCCCTTCCCATCTTGCAACCATCAAAATGTTTTCTGTATCTATGAGTTCATTTCTGTTTTGTTTGTTCATTTTGCTTTTTAGATTACACATATAAGTGAAATCACCTGGTATTTGTCTTTCACAGTCTGACTTATTTCACTTAGCATAATACCCTCTAGGTCCATCTATGTTGTTGCAGATGGCAAAATTTCATTCTTTTTTATGGCTGAGTAATGTTTCATTGTATATATACCTCTTCTTATTTATCCATTCATCCATTGATGGACACTTGGGTTGCTTAGTTTTATTTTTATAATTGGTAAGATGTTTTCATTTTGATAATCTTGAAATAATTAGCTCTCATGGGTCTTACAGGCCCCTGACAGCTTTGAGAACTGTTGTTTTATTCATTTCCTAGATGAGACACACAGAAGTATAAAATCATTCTGTTGCACAAGTTGGAGCCCCGCTTCCTTGCCCATAGCTCATTTGTGGTAGATCTAGGACTAGAATCCAGGTCTCCTGACTCCCAGGCCCACAATTATTTTTATTACACTGGGGACCACTAATATTGGTACTCTCTGAATAGCTCCTTGGTACAGACCAGGGCCAAGATATGGTGGAGGGGCCTGAGAGTCCCAAAGTTCTTTTTCAGGGAGGGCCTCAGGTTGCTGCTGAGGTAAGCCTTTACTTGACATTCCAACTACAGATGTGTCCATTGAGATGCCAGAGGAGCTAGACATCTCCCAGTTGAGGGGTACAGGGCTGCAGCCTGGAGAGGAGGAGCTGCCTGACATTGCCCCACCCCTGGTTACTCCGGATGAGCCCAAAGGTAGCCTTGGTTTCTATGGCAACGAAGACGAAGACTCCTTCTGCTCCCCTCACTTCTCCTCTCCGACATGTTAGTGACTCTTCTTCCTGCCTGTCTCTCTCCCTTGCTGATGGGGGTCTTCTCTGCCTGCCTCACCCACTCCCTGTCCTTTGTGTTTCTCCTGTCCTCCTTTTCAAATTTCCTGTGCTCTCTTGATGGACATGAGGACTTACTGGAACACTCCCAGCCACGTTCTCTGTGTGGTGGCAGTAGCACTGGCTAGTTGCCTCTCTGCCCTTGACCTCATTGGTTGGGGGTATGGGCTGGGTATCATACTCCAGAAACGGTCCATTCTGTGAAAGTGGGCAAGTAAGAGGATCCATGGGGGATCTTTAACCTTAGTCCTGTGCCTTTAGGATACTGGCCCCACACTATGTTGTGTTGTCTGTCGTTTTAGTTCTGGGATAAGAAAAATGCATGGAATGGATGGTTGGGAGAGGGCTGGGGCTGGGCTGTGGGAGGGAGGAGGAGCAGAGAATGGCCTCAGCAGTTAGTCACTGCCCTCACTTCTCCCACCACAGCCCCCATGTTGGATGAGTCTGTCATCATCCAGCTGGTGGAGATGGGCTTCCCTATGGATGCCTGCCGTAAAGCTGTCTATTACACGGGCAACAGTGGGGCTGAGGCTGCCATGAACTGGGTCATGTCACACATGGACGATCCAGGTATGCAGGGGTAGGTAGTGGGGCGGGGCGGGGCCACCACCCTCCCCTAAACACGTCAACCCCTTCACATCCGCAGATTTTGCAAACCCCCTCATTCTGCCTGGGTCCAGCGGGCCTGGCTCTACAAGTGCAGCTGCAGAACCCCCGCCAGAGGACTGCGTGACCACAATTGTTTCCATGGGCTTCTCCCGGGACCAAGCCCTCAAAGCTCTGCGTGCCACGGTAGGGACTGCCCCCAGCTCAGGACTGGGGCCTGTGGGGTCAAAGGGGGTGGGAGCGAGGTTCCATCCTTCGTAAGCAAGACCAAGGACAGCCAGTGTGGTATGGCCAAGGGTGGCTTCCACCTGTGACGAAGGAGCTCAGGCTTTCCCTGGTGACTTTGAAAATGTCGTACTTCCCTTCTCTCCAAGAATAATAGTTTAGAACGGGCTGTGGACTGGATCTTCAGTCACATTGACGACTTGGACGCAGAAGCTGCCATGGACATCTCCGAGGGCCGCTCAGCTGCCGACTCCATCTCTGAGTCTGTGCCAGTGGGACCTAAAGTCCGGGATGGTCCTGGAAGTGAGTGTCCCGGGGAAATAGGACAGACCTGACGGGATCCAGCCAGTCTCCTACCCCAGATCCTCATTCCAAGGCAGCTCTGCTTCCCCTGGGGCAGAGCGGGTGGAAGCTTCCTTCCACTAACAGTACTCCTGAAGGTGGGATTCTAGGTGGTGGAGACAGACTTTTGACCCCATACATGCCCACATTCCCTGAAACTCATGTCAGGAGTTTGAGCTGTTAGACTATATTTGGTCTGTCATTCAAGGATCCCTTCTAATTATCTTTTCTGCTCTCCCCCCCTTCCTTCCCTAGAGTATCAGCTCTTTGCCTTCATTAGTCATATGGGCACCTCTACCATGTGTGGTCACTACGTCTGCCACATCAAGAAGGAAGGCAGGTGAGGGGCCAGCAGTGTTCATTAGGAATGGGGGAGTGGTGGTGGAAATGAGTAGGGCCATCCTGGAAATCCTTAGAATGTTTGTGGAGAAGGTGAAGGAATGCCTGATGGCAGCCACACATACACCGAGGATGAGAGAGGATGAGAGAATTCCTAACGGCAGGGATGGGCCAAGGACAGCCCGAGGGCTGGATCCGGCCATTGCTTCTGTAAGTAAAGTTTCAATGAGCATAGCCACACTTACTCAGTTATATATTATCTGTCGCTGTTTTGATGCTGCAACAGGAAAGCTAAGTAGTTGTGTCAGAGACTGGATGACCTGCCAAACCTGAAACATTTACTGTCTGGCCCTTTACAGAAAGTTTGCTGACCCTGCCTCACAGGAATGGGTGGGGGTGGCTGTAAAGATACTGGAGGATCTGAAGACACTGAGTAGGGGAGATGCTTGCGAGTCACTCCGTTCAGACAGGTAGCAGCTGGACTGTAGGTTTGAGGGCCTTTCCCCAGAATCCCCAGGATCGACTCCAGGAGCTGTGTCAGAGAAACCTAGTTGAAGCGGTGTGGATGGCCCAGTTTGTTCATCCTTTTTCACCTCTCTCCACCCTCCCCAGATGGGTGATCTACAATGACCAGAAAGTGTGTGCCTCTGAGAAGCCGCCCAAGGACCTGGGCTACATCTACTTCTACCAGAGAGTAGCCAGCTAAGAGCCTGCCCTGACCCCTTACCACAGAGGGCAGGGGACAGACCACCTGGCATGAGGGAGAGGGGCTGGGGAATGGACTGCAGCGCCCCTGCTCTGTATCCGTTTTCTTTTTGTCCCCAGCAGCAGGGAAGAAGCTAGAGGCCCTAGGAGAATGGCCAGGCCAAGTGGAGGGGCACTCAAGAGACCTTGGGGATAGAGCAGCAATGGGACTGGAGGGTGGCCGCCTGTCTGTGAGACTATGTTGCTTCCCGCCCCCCCCCATCCTTAGTTCTCTGCTTCTCTAATCCTGCCAGCCCCTGGTGTGGAGGGGGCTTGTTTGTGTGTGTGTGGGTGTCGCTTTGTGCAGCCTGTTCCACAAGAGGGGGTGTCCCTGCTCCACTCCCCCTTTGTGTTTGCTCCCTGTGTGGTCTGGCCAGGAGGGGTATGAGGGAAATGGGGACCCCCTTGCCCTCCTGCCTAAGTCTTTTCCCCACCCTGTCTCTTCCCTGTCCTTCTCTGGAAAATGCCAAAATACATGATGTGAATAAAAGTACAATGGCTAAATTGTGTCACGGGTGTGTTTTTTTTTCCAAATCCCCCCCCCCCAAATCATTGTCCTTCAATTTTAGTTGCAGGAGGCGCAGCCCACCATCCCATGTGGGAATTGAGTCGGCAACCTTGTTGTTAAGAGCTCACGCTCTACCCAACTGAGCCATCTGGCCACCTTATAAACTATGTCATGTTTGATACCTTGCTTACCTTCCTTGGGTCTTAGCAGGAGGTCCAGTGTCCAAAAACTCCCAGCCTTGCCCCCTCTGTAGGCAGTTCTCTACTTTTCAGTAGTTCCAGAGCTCTTGGGACATTGAGGGTGAGGTGAGGGCTGGGGGCTGTCAGATCAGGGGAAGTGGAGTGGGGGTGACACAACAAAGATGGGGGTGAAAAATGCTTTCCTGCCTTCCTCCCTCCCTCTCTTCCAGCAGTCACACACATTTCCATCAGGGGGCCCAAGTGGGTATTTCCCAAATGTCCCTATTGTCTAGGGGGGTCTGGACCTGGCACTGGGCCCCAGGCCCTGCAGTCTCTTCACCAGCTGGAGCAGAGTGGGATACTCTTGGGGAAAGAGTTCTGAACTGTCTCTTAGCTGCACAGTTTCTGTGCGAATGTGGGCCGTCCCTCCCCGTCTGAACCCTGTCACTTGCCCAGTAACTGTGCGCTAGACTTTCCCTGTGTGGGTCAAAGGTGCCTGCTCAGCAATCAGCAATCGGATGGGGGAAGGGAGTTCCTTTCCCCAGAGTTGGATTGATGCCTCTTAAGAGCCCCCTCAGTCTTCTGAGCAATGTGGTCTACGCCAAGCAGTTGGGAATGGTGGGGCCGGCTGCTAGCTAGCTAGCTTTCCTGGGAACAACCTCTGGCCGTATGGAGGGCTGTAGTCGCGAAGAGGGGGGGATCCTCCGAGAGCAGGGGCTCACAGTTCTCACATTCTCTCGAAAGTTCGGCAACAGGCTGAAGTGACTGAACCCCCACGTCCCTAGAACGTTGCTACAAGAAAGGGTAACAACAGAACGCTGCCACTTGAGCGGCGGGCGGGGCGGGAGGAAGGGCTTGCCGGCAGGGGCCGGGCTAACCATGGCAAAGGACGGGGAGGAGGCGGGGTTCTACCTCACCGCGCTCTATATAAGCGGGCAGTGGCCGCGGCTGCGCGGTGATCCTGACCTTCAGTGTATCGGCTCCAGCGCCATGGCGCCCTCCAGGAAGTTTTTCGTAGGGGGGAACTGGAAGATGAATGGGCGAAAGACGAATCTGGGGGAACTCATCAGCACTCTGAACGCCGCCAAGGTGCCAGCCGACACCGGTAAGCGTTGCCGGGGAGGGAGCTGGCTGGTGGGGGAGGGCGGGCGTGGCAGCGCCCTCTCCCGGGCCACCTGATGTCCTCATAGACCTGGGTGCAGGGCTGGGGACGAGGGCTGCTCGGGATCTGGACATTGACCCAGCAGAGCCGTGGCCCTGCAGCCGCGTACCTGGGGTGTGTCGAGGGGGAAAAGCAGGGCCACATTTTCTGGTGCCTTCGGAGAGGGGGGCAGGAAAGGACTTTTTGGGTCCTCGGGAGGAAGATGGCCCCGGGGCACGGACTGGGCTGCACCACGAGGAGTCCGGGGTGGAAGCGAAGGCTAGCCCCAGCCGGCTACCGGAGAGGCTGGCAACAGCCTCCAAGTGTGTGTGTATCGTGGGGGAGGCGGCTGAGTGGGCGTGCGGGCGACCAGCTACCTACCCCTAGGCCCAGCTCCGTGCGCTGCTGCACGTAGGCCGAGACTCCTCCCCGCGCTTTGCCCGCCGGCGGAGTGCCCCCGCCACGCTGCTTTGGCCTCCGGGGCTCCCAGCTCTGATTCTTTCCCCTGGGCAGCCTGGATGACTCCTGCCTTCCATAGAAAGGGCCTGAGCTGTTGGGAATGAGGAGTCATCCTACTCCTTCCAACCTGGAACCGGGAAAGTGCAGGGCCTCTGTAAGCTGGTGCTGTCCTCAGTCCTTCCATCCACCTAAATCACAGAACCACGGACTGGATCAAAAAGGCATCCTTTTTTATTCCCTAGAGACCCCAGTATAAACCCCAGGGGTTGGCCCCTTCTGCTTTTGCTAAAAATCCTTGCCTTGCCTGGGGGAGGTGGGGATGGGCTATTTTAAAAGGGAGGCGGGGTTGGCCCCCAGAGAATGCTGAGTCTAGGAGGTACCCAGACCCAGAATAGCCCAGGGAAATCGGAGCCACAGCTTTGAAAAGAGCAGAGGGCAGGGTGAGGGCCATGGCCTCCCAGGGGCACTTGCAAGGCAGGGTGAGGACCATGGCCTCCCAGGGGCACTTGCAAGGCTCTAGGACTTGGGAACAGGCCCAATCTGGGCTCACTATGGACAAAGATCCTCTTGCTGGCTTGAAAAGAGAAGGAAAGAACTAAGAAAGCTGGTGAAGGCTAGGGGGCTCCAGAGCACTGGATGGAGTTTGGAGAATGATGACTTCCTTGTGATCTCACCCTCAGAGGTTGTTTGTGCACCCCCGACTGCCTACATTGACTTCGCCCGGCAGAAGCTAGATCCCAAGATTGCTGTGGCTGCGCAGAACTGCTACAAAGTGACTAACGGGGCCTTTACTGGGGAGATCAGGTGAGATGTAGGTGAGGCGGGTGGGGTGTGGGACCCCTGCCCTCACCTTCCTCATTGAGTGGAAAGCCACAGGTAGGCTCCCTGTGGAATTGTGGCTTCATCTCTTTCTCTAGCCCTGGCATGATCAAAGACTGTGGAGCCACGTGGGTAGTGCTGGGGCACTCGGAGAGAAGGCACGTCTTCGGGGAGTCAGATGAGGTTAGTAACCTGGAGAGGAGATAAGAGATGCCTTATTCCAAGAGTGGTGTCTCACCAAGTCTGTTCCTCAACAGCTGATTGGGCAGAAAGTGGCCCATGCCCTGGCCGAGGGACTTGGAGTGATCGCCTGCATTGGGGAGAAGCTAGATGAGAGAGAAGCTGGCATCACTGAGAAGGTCGTTTTCGAGCAAACCAAGGTCATCGCAGGTATCTCTGGAGAAAGGGATCTATAAGCCTAGCCAGGGCCACGCAGGCACAGAGGGTGAGGTCAGAGGCCCTGCAGCCTGACTTGATTCCCATGCTGATACTGGAACAGAAAGGGGAAGGTGGGAACCCTTCCCTATCACCTCTGCTCCTGCTCCAGGGCTTTGATGCCTCTTGGAGTTCCTTCAACAGCCACCAGGGGGCAGAAGGCCACCCTCGTTCTTTAGTCCATGGGTATCTAAATACCTGGCTGGATAGCTCGTTCCTGTTCACCCTTCTTCCCTCTGTGATCTCTGTCCCACAGATAACGTGAAGGACTGGAACAAGGTTGTTCTGGCCTATGAGCCCGTGTGGGCCATTGGTACTGGCAAGACTGCAACACCCCAACAGGTAAAGCCCAGGGGCCCCACCTTATTCCTACCCTGCCTCAGCAGAACTGGCAACCACAGAGACCATCTGGGCCAACCCCTCATTTTAAAGACAGGAGCCCCCAAGCCCAGAGAAGGAGAGTGATTTGTCCAACGACGTCCATTCTAGGGCCTGGGGGTGATCGGAGCCCTGGTGTTACGGCTTGGATCCCAGGATTTCTGGGATTCCCTGAAACCACACTGCCTCTCTACGGGTGCCCAGGGATTTTTCCCCTTTGAGGGAAAGGCTGAAAGAGTCTTATTTAGTCTGGCTTCTTGTTCTAGGCCCAGGAGGTACATGAAAAGCTCCGGGCATGGCTTAAGTCCAACGTCTCTGATGCAGTGGCTCAGAGCACCCGCATCATTTATGGAGGTGAGTGGGTTTGGCTCTAGCCTGATGTAGGGTGGATTTAGAACTAGACTGATCCCTCAGACATGGAGGTGGGGATGGAGTATGCCCATCCCATCCCTGACCGTTCCCCCTTTCTTTTCCCTTTCTAGGTTCTGTGACCGGGGCAAACTGCAAGGAGCTGGCAAGCCAGCCTGATGTGGATGGCTTCCTCGTGGGTGGTGCATCCCTCAAGCCTGAATTTGTGGACATCATCAATGCCAAATAATAAGCCCCATATATCTCTGCTACCCTTCCTGCTATGCCAGGGACTACGTAGCTCAGAAGCCCAGTAACTGCACCCCCACTTCCCACACATGCTTCTCATGGTGTCATCTACCCCCTCTTGTGGCCTAATCCAAATTGTACCTCTTCCTTTACCGTTTACACCTTACCCCATAATGGTTGGGACCAGGCCAATCCCTTCACTTAACTGTAATGGTTGGAATAAAACATGTCACCAAGGTGGCTTCTCCTTGACTGAGAGGTGGAAGGGGTGGAGTTTGTTTGTGGGTCCCCTTAGTCCCTGGTAAAGGCAGGAGAGAGAAGCTAGCCTCCTCTCCCATCTTGCACCATGGGGCCAACAGCTGAGAGCCCTGTTGTCCCCTCAGAGGCCAGGGGTGTTGTCCTTGCCCCTAGTGCCAATGCCTGTGTGTGTTGTGTATGTGATCAGTCCCACCTGGGGGGAGGGGAAATAAACACCTGACACTAAGCCTTGTGTTGTCCTTTACTCCTGTACCTCTCTCCACATCATCTCTTTCCTTTTTTGAGACAGCCACAGGACTCGTGCAAAAAAAAAAATACCATGAACAGGTTTTTACAGTAGCACATCTCTTACTGTTTTTACTTGAAAAAATGTCTTGTGTACCAGGCCACCAGTCTTGAATAAACAGCTCCCTCCCTTCACCCTCTGGGTAGCTTGGGTTGGGATAGGGGCCCAGCCTCACTGGCTTTAAGTAGCTGGTCTAGGCCAGCCATGCCTCCTCCCTGGCCCCTGGGAGGGGTGGCATCAAGGCCCCATGCATCTGTGGTATCACAGGGTCACTGGTAGAGCAGATAGCGCTTCATGGCAGGGGGCAAGGGCAGAGCAGATACCTGGCCCAGCCGAGTAGCCCCCAGTGCTTGGCGCACGCACACGCGGCTCAGGTGCAGAAGGGAGTGTGGCTCCGCTGGGAGAGAGAAGGAGGGGAAGGTAAGTAGGGGTGTAGCCACCAGCCAGACATCCTCAGACTACAGGGTTCCCTTCTGCTTTCCTGTGCCGAGTCTGCTTGGTTGAGAGGGAGATCTAAGGCCCCCTGAAGTTCTGCATCTGCTCTTGGGGTGGGAGGCATCACATCCCCAGGCAGAGCTGGGGGTGAAGCTCTAGTTAAGGCCCTCTAAGCAACTGTCCAAGGTGGCTCTGACTGGTGGAGCTGGCCCAGGCTTTGATTCCAGACAGGCCTTGGGCTGGGGCTGATAAGCTGAAAGGATGGCCCTCCATTCTGTAACAGCTCATCATGGGTGATGGGAGAAGCATCCAGCCTCTGCTGAAGATTACAATTTCGGAGAACAGGTAACTTCAATCAGCTCCAAGCCTTGGCCGCATTAGCTTCCCCAAGAAAACCCCGCCCCTGCAGCACCACCCAAACCCTGCCTCCACTGCTCTGTTCCGGGCCCCAGGCCTCAATGTCTCCTTCCTGGGAAGTCTACCTACTGAGGAAGTACGTATGTGTCACAGGTCAGAGCCCGGAAATCTGGTACACACCCTGGGTGGCTGGCCCTGCCAGTTCTCTTTCTTTTGGACTTGTACACCTAGCCTAGTACCCATTTAACCCTTTGCACCTCTGTTTCAGGGACTGATAGCTCCTGTAAAGTCCAAATCCCGAGTACTTCCCTCCACTTTTGAGGGCTCACAACTTAAACTAGCAAGTTGATTTCCCAAGACCCACTTTGTACCTTTATCGCTGTTGGGAGGATAAAATTAGGTAACAGCTGTGAAGACCCTTAGCCATTCCTGGCACTGAATAGGGGTAGAAGGTCGGTCAGATGAAGGCTCGTTCCCTCTACGCTTGCAAAGATGTTGAGCTTCCAACCCAAACCACAGCCACCAGTAACAGAACACTCCCCACACCTGCCCCAGGCCTCACCTCTCCTTTCACCCAGGTAGCTGATGCGGACCTGGCACTGGCCCCAGACAGCGCTTACTGCTGGATAGAGGGTCCTGCCCTTCAGTCCCCGGAAGGCTGGCCCCAGGTAGGTTCCCCCAATAGCGTAGCCCAGAGTTCCCTCCTCCATGTCCAGAACCACCAGCAGCCTCTCCGGCACTTCCAGCTGTTCACCCTGAGGTCCGGCTGGATATTGAGGGGCACCGGGCCCTTTGCTCTGATGGTACAGCTTCCCCCGCCCAATGTCCCAGCCCCATGACTCGCTGTTGCTGCCCAGCAGCGCCGCGTAGTGGTCAGCCTGCAGAGGGGCGAGGGCCGTGGCCACGCCCACCACAGCGTGGGTGCCCCTCTGCTCCTGCGGCCAGCTGATCTCCCAGGCGTGCAGGCCCCTCGAGTAGCCCCTCTTACCCCGGGCCCCATCAGTGCTCTGGGCCACGGGCCGCCGCTCAAAGCACAACCCCTCTTCCTTGACCTCGATGTTTTCTGAGCAGTCCTTGGGGTTCCACCCGTGGCGCCGTTGGGTCCCCAGGTCAGGACGGGGAGCAGACAGCAGCTCCTCCAAGCCTTCGGGACAAGAGAGGTCGGAGCACAGGGCCTGTGGGGTAAGGGTGCCGTTGCTGCCCCCTGCCAGGGCCGTCTGGCCCATGGAGGTGAGGGGCTGGGGGACTCCCCCAAAGAGTCTTGCTGAGGCGTCTCGTCTCCCTTCTGCAAGTTGAGTTTCTGTTCGGTATTGACCTGGAGAGGAATTAGGAGAGAAGAGGGTGTGAAATGCACGATCCTGGCGGGGGGCTCCTCACCCAGGCGCCTCATCCTTTCACTACGCGTTTGCCCACTGCCCTGCTCCTCCCTCTTCGTTCCCCCAAAGCTCCTCGGCCCATCACCTTGCCCTCACCCATCTGTCCCGGTCTCCCGAGATTCTCGCGAGTTCGTTCCCTTCGGGCCTCTCTAGGGGCCATCCCTCGCCCTCCCCGTGCCCGGTCACCGCTCCCGAACCTCGCTTGGCTCCCCAGGCTGGGAGGTCGCCGGGCCTCAGGAGGAATCCGGCCGAAAGTCGCTACGCGCGCGGGGCGCAGAACACCAGGCGCAGAACGCCGGCCGCTTCCGTCTACAGCGCCGCCCCCGGGTCTCGCCCAGGCCCGAGGCCCCGCCCCACGGGGGCCCTCTCGACGCCGCTGCAGGTCGCGCCCCGCCCCGAGGCCACGCCCCCGCTGGGAGGCCCTCGCGGGCGGTTAACCCTTCTCTTACATCACTTTAGGATCCTTGGAGGTCTGGTCTCCACAGTCAAGACCTTTGAGCAGCTGGGCAATCAACTCCCGAGCCCCTAAAGATGAGGGGCATGGGGTCAAAGGGGGGGATTGTGTTTCATTGTGCTGACCTCTATTTCCGTGGTCCTATGATTCTGGATCATTGTTTCTGGGCAGATTTCTTTCTGACCCAGTTTTGATTTCTTTCTGACCCGGTTCTATATCTGAGGTCCGAACTCTGGTGTTTCGGTCCTGAGCGGTAGGTGTCATAGGTCTCCATGCTGTTCTAGTCTTCATCCTGGATGTCACTCCATTCCTGAGCTATTGGTCTCATTTGGGAGAGTGTAGTGGTTAAACCTTGGTTGTGGGGGAAGCTATGCCACTAATTAGCTGTGTGACCTTGGGGAGGTTGCCAAACTTCTCTAAACCTGTTTTCTCTTGTGTAAAATGGGAATAATGGTGGTACTTACTCATAGGGTTGTAATGGAGTTGAAATAATCCAGGTAAAGCACTAAATGTGGAGCCAGGTACTTGTACGCACTCACTAAGCATAGCTATTATTGTTTACTTAATGTTTACTAAGTGCCCACTCTATAAAGAGGTAATATAATGGTGAAGGATGCCTACTGTGGATCCAGGCTGACTGGATGTGAATACCTGAAGGCCAGCATGCACATGACCTTGGGCAAATTTCTTAACCTCCCTGGTGCTGTTTCTTCCTCTGTAAAACGGAAATGCCGTTGGTATCTATTGCATACAGTGTCATGAGGATTCAGTGAGTTTTTTCTATATGTAAAGCACAGCTTCTGGTTCAAATGTAATCATTTGTGCTAAGCACTGAAGTTTAAGCAGTGAATCCTCAAGAAGGTTACAGGGACATTTATAAAAACAGTTTATCATGTAGTAGATGAAATTATGGAGATATAAAGTATATGGGGGGCTGGCCCGGTGGCTCAGGTGGTTAGAGCTCCATGCTCCTAACTCCGAAGGCTGCCGGTTAGATTCCCACATGGGCCAGTGGGCTCTCAACCACAAGGTTGCCGGTTCGACTGCCGCAAGGGATGGTGGGCTGTGCCCCCTGCAACTAGAAAACGGCAACTGGATCTGGAGCTGAGCTGCGCCCTCCACAACTAAGACTGAAAGGACAACAACTTGACTTGGGAAAAAAAAAGTCCTGGAAGTACACACTGTTCCCCCAATAAAGTCCTGTTAAAAAAAAAAAAAAAAAAAAGTATATGGGAGTAAAAAGATGGGACTCCTAACTAGGGATCCAGTAGTTAGGAGAGGAAAGTATCCGGGAGGAGATGACACTGGGTTGAATCTCAAAGAATGCCTAGTAATTGGCCTGAGAGGTGTTTTTGCAGGATGGGGTGAGGTTAGAGTTGCTGCATGTAGAAGGTATTCCAGACAGAGCTGGCTTGAAAAAAAGCCAGGAGTGGTAGTTGGATCTGGGGAAGTTTGAAGACTTCATTCAGGGTTGCTGCAGCAAGAAAAGAAGCAGGGAGACAAGCCTAGAGAAGTCAGAGCCAGATCATGGAAGCCTCGTAGGCTAAGTTAAAGAACACAAGTGTTAGCCTCTGGACAAGCCAGTAATGGGGAGAAGCAGGAGAGGAACATGGTAGATACTTATTTGAGAAAAACCACCCTGACAGCAAAGTTGAGGAGGCTTTGAGAGTAATAGGACATTAAACATCAAGGCTGGTTCTAGCAGCTCAGGTGACAAGTGTCAAGAGCCTGAAATAGGGCAATAGAAATAAGGATGAAAAGAATTCAAGAAACACTGATGGAATTGCAAAGTTTGGTGATAGATTAGATGCTGAGGCCAGAGAAAGGAAAGAAAGGGAGGTTTCCAGTCTGGAAGTCTGTTGGAAGTTGGTGCCACTAATGAAGATGGAGATGACAGGAAGAGTAGCAATTGGGGGTAGGAGTAGGAGGGTGGGAGAGAGATGGTAAGTTCAGCTGAGGACATGTTTTTGAGGTACCTGAGCAACAACTATATGGAACCATTTGAACACACTTGAAAATTACAGATCTGGAGAGGGAGTGAGAGGCCTTGGGCTAGAGATATAAATTTGGGAGGTGAGTCAGCCTTTATTCAGGAGTTGAACTATGAGAATCAATGAAGTAACTTGGAGACAGTAGAGTGAGAAGTAGAGTGAGAAGAGGGTCAAGGAGGATACTGTGCAGCAGAAAATTCAGGTTTGATTACGTACAAAATTTTTTTGGTCATTGGCTACTTTGGTGACACAACACATGTGGGTAGTGGGAGATGGGAATCCAGGCTGAAGGGGCTGAACTGGCACTTTCTGTGTGTCGGGCTCTGTGCTACATGCTTCACATTTTGGGGGGATAGAGAGTTGGGAGAGGTGAGGTGACAATTATTCTCATAGTCAAAATTACCCTTGACAATCTCTTACTCCATCATTTAGGTACAGCATATGTTAGTTTTGAGTAAAATACAATATGTGGCAGTATACATACAGTATATATACAGTGAGATGCAGGATAAAATTTTATACCATTTTAATTAAAGAAAAAGGAGAAAGCATATTAAAAAGAAAGATGTGAACCTGAACACTTGTCATCCACACAACCTGGATATTCTTGCTAGTGTGACAACAAAAATAATGACATCATGACTGTGGATAGTGGCCTGTGATGAATACTAGTGCAGGACCTGTGTGATAACCAAATGGATGAAGGCTTGGGGAACAGAGAGTGAGACTATGCCACGGCTGACTCTAGTTCAGCTTGAAAAGTTGATCACACCTGCTCAACAACTGGTTGTTTCAAACATGGTATTCACCAATTGTTGCCACTTGATCTTGAACTGCTCAAACATTTGTTGATAATAGCTCAAATATTCCATAATGTTACAAGTAATTTTTAAACTTTTTTATTGTTATGCAACATATATAAAGTACACTAATCTTAAACTGCTCAATGAAGTTTTACATATTTATATGTTGTGTGACCACCATTTCCAGCATCAAGATCAGGTATATTTCCAGCATCCCAGAAAACTCCTTGCCCTTTCCCTAACACTACACCCCTAAAAGTAACTACCATTTGACCTCTGTCAGTATAGATTACCTTTGCCTTTTCTTCTATTTCATATAAATGAAACCATTTAGGGGGGCCGGCCCGGTGGCTCAGGCGCCGGTTCAATTCCCACATGGGCCAATGGGCTCTCAACCACAAGGTTGCCAGTTCAATCCCTCGAGTCCCACAAGGGATGGTGGGCAGCGCCCCCTGCAACTAAGATTGAACACAGCACCTTGAGCTGAGCTGCCGCTGAGGTCCCGGATGGCTCGGTTGGTTGGAGCGAGTCCTCTCAACCACAAGGTTGCTAGTTATACTCCCGCAAGGGATAGTGGGCTGTGCCCCCTGCAACTAGAAAACAGCAACTGGACCTGGAGCTGAGCTGCGCCCTCCACAACTAAGACTGAAAGGACAACAACTTGACTTGGAAAAAAGGCCTGGAAGTATACACTGTTCCCCAATTAAAAAAAAAAAAAAAAAAAGTTCTGTTCCCCTTCCCCAATAAAAAAATCTTTAAAAATAAATAAATAAATGAAACCATTTAGTATGTATTCTTTTGTCTGGCTTATTTTTCTCAACATTATGTCTGTGAGAGTCATCCCTGTTGTTGCATGAAATAGTAGCTCATTATTTTCATTGTTTTACAGTATTCTATTATATGAATATACCACAATGTATTTATTCTACTGTTGATGGGCCCTCAGTTGTTTCCAGTTTTTAGCTATTATAGAGAAAGCTACTATGTATAGTATTATACAAGTCTTTTGGTGGATGTAGGCACTCAATTTTATTGGGTGCATACTTATGTGCAAAATTGCTGGGTTATAAAAACTTACCATGTATGCAAGTAGATTTAACCACATGTAATTTTCAGGTTTCTCTCCATAAGAGCACGTTTATTTAGAAATTAAATCATTCAGATATTTGGCAGCATGGAACACTTCAACATATACATAAAGATTTGAACTGGTCTTCTCTTACTGTTCGTCATATCTTTGTCTTCTGGGGATTTTATAACTTCTTCAAGTTTTTTATTAGTGTTTCTCTGTTGCTCTCAAGAAGCTCTTCAATTTCTTCCACAAGGCCACCACCATCCACTCGCTAGGCCACTTAAACAATGTTTCAGTTCTTTATCAATAGAAAACCCTTAAAAATCCTAAACACATGCTTCCCAACGTATAGACTGTTTTAGACTTGTTTTCGTGCCTGTTTAATATAAATGATGCAACTGGCAATACTGAAGAAATTTCAACTCTTTCAGCTCATTACCACATTAATATTAGGCTCAGCATTCATGGCTCTGGGAGTCAGGGAGGAGTCAGCCTTGTGTATGTGGCTTTTTTTTAAATACTTTATTTACGTTTACTGGTTTGTTTGTTTATTTATTTATTTATTTATTTTTCCCACAGGACATTATTGGGAACAGTGTGTACTTCCAGGCCTTTTTTCCAAGTCAAGTCGTTGTCCTTTCAATCTTAGTTGTGGAGGGTGCCATTCAGCTTCAAGTTGTTGTCCTTTCAGTCTTAGTTGTGGAGGGCGCAGCTCAGCTCCAGATCCAGTTGCCGTTTTCTAGTTGCAGGGGGCACAGCCCACCATCCCTTGCGGCAGTCGAACCGGCAACCTTGTGGTTGAGAGCCCACTGGCCCATGTGGGAATCTAACCGGCAGCCTTCGGAGTTAGGAGCATGGAGCTCTAACCCCCTGAGCCACCAGACCGGCCCTATGTGGCTTTGAAACAGCAAATCATGCTTAGATCAGCAGAGTGACAGATAGGGGTGATGTTGCGGGGAGGAAGACTTCAATGTCTTTATGATGACACTCATAAAGTGTGGGGTACCTTAGCATGGTACTACCATCTGCGATCAGCAACACTGAAGTCAAAGCCTTTCTTTTTGAGTTCCTACTCGACTTCTAGAATGGAGAACTGTAAAACCGAATCAGGAAAAGCGCTGCAGTCCCACAGGAATTTGCATTTGATTGCTAGAGCACAAGTAGATTTAATTATTCATTCATTCATTCATTCATTCATTCATTCATTCATTCATTCATTTTTACAGCTTTGAAATCTGTATCCCTGTCAGACAGAACATGTCTGACTTGATTAAATACAGAGCTGCCCTGCCACCATGAGATAGGGAAGGAGAGATGGTCACAAGGTCATTAGTTGCTTTCATATCAGGGCCTGTGTCTCTAGTTTGGAAATATAGAAGCAATTAGGCTTTCCCCCCACCCCAGAAGATACCAGCTTCATTACATTCTGGAAGATAGCCCTTTGGTCATTAATTCCTTTCAGTTGCTCTGGGTGGGTTTTACTGCCTGCTCCTCCACAGATAACAGCTTCACCAACAGTTTGCATGTTTTTGAGGTTAAAGTGGTTTCTAACACTCTTATGCCATCTGTGGCTGGTTTTGAAATCCTTCCATTTGAAGGCTGTCTTCACTGGCAGGAGGTTTGAACTATGACTTGAGACCAAGAGCCCTTCTTCTCCTTCTCCTTCTCCTTCTCCTTCTCCTTCTCCTTCTCCTTCTCCTTCTCCTTCTCCTTCTCCTTCTCCTTCTCCTTCTCCTTCTCCTTCTCCTTCTCCTTCTCCTTCTCCTTCTCCTTCTCCTTCTCCTTCTCCTTCTCCTTCTCCTCCTCCTCCTCCTCTTTTTTTTTTTTTTTTTTTGCTACATATTGCCATTTTTAGGCACAGACTTCTGGCTCATTTCTTCCAGGCATAAATTTAGTGCTCTTTCAGTCTTTGTTAAAGATTTATCACATGTACTTTGCTGTCACAAGAGCAATTATATGTGAACTTGACCTGGCTTCACAAATTTGTTGAATCGTCACTGTATATGTGAATTTCTTGAGATCATATTCATATGCCATAATGGAGATGGACATACCACCTTTTGGTAAGTAAACTAGTTTATTTTCCCCCAGCATGTTAAGGGATTACTGTTTCTGTGGTTGGGTGCCAAATGAAATGATTTGCCTCCGGATGTTATACTGTCGTGTTCTACGGAAAAGAGACATCTTAACCCACTGTAATCTAGTTTTACAAACAAAACACTAGAATCACAAGATACACACACTGAAAGGCCCAGAACTGGTGCCAAGGGAACAGTCCAGTCTCCCATCTCACATTTGAATGGAATGATGGCTGGTGACCTTCTGCCCTACTTAATGTGAGTATTGTTGAGTTCATGTTAAGGATCTATGATGAAATGCCACCATATCTCATTTAAACCTTATAACAAAGATATCCCAATTTTTACAGATTCGTAAACTGAAATTGGGAAAGGTTAAACCAGGGGTGTCAAAACTTTTTTCAACGTTTTTTACCAAGGGCCATATGCAGTAAAGTACACAAACAGCCGGGCCACTCACTCGGGATAAAGAACATATTGCCTCACCTGGTTTATTTAAGTAAACTAAATATATTTTTGGAATTTGCTGCCGGCCAATTAACAATGGATTGCCAACCGCAGTTGGCTGGCGGGCCACAGTTTTGACACCCCTGGGTTAAACGAACTAATCCAAGACTCCAGAGCTGCTGATAAATGGCAGTGTCAGGATTCAAAAACAAAATACTCTGAAAAACGCAAGGGCGGTGATGAGATGGCGACTGCAGAAGATGTCAGCCCCAGCAAGACGCCGCGACCTGTGCCGCCGCCTGGGGCGCTTATTAGGTAAGCGTGGCAGAGCACCAGCGGGCGGGGCCATTGATTCAACGCGGGCGGCAGTGACGTGAGCGGGCGCCAAGGCCGCACGGGGGGGGGGTGGGGGGGGGTGGGAGGCGGCCCCGGTGGCTCACGCGCGCCCCCCAGCGGCCGCACCCGTTGCTGGAGTCTTTTCCCAGCCCTCTCCACCCCCGGCCTGCGGCAGAGCTAGGCGCCCTCAACCTAGCGCCCTCCCTTGGACTGCGCTCCCACCCGGCCAACCTCCTTCCGGCGCCAGCGTTAGCTTCTGGAATATTCTGCGCCAGAACAAAGGCCCGAGAGCGGAAACAGGGGGATCTCTAAGCCGGCTGCTGTTGGGCAGCTCTATCCCCTGGTTCGAGAGAGGTGTACAGGAGACTAATGTTTCTGCAAATCTTCTAATGGAGGCTTTCACCCGGAGTTTCTTCACATTTAAAGGGCCTCCTTTCTCCATCCTTCAAAAAATTTTTCCTTGCTTCTCTATCTCCCACTCCTGCTTACTGCTATCAGGATAGTTATGTCTAGGGACCCTCCACAGGAGAGAATCTCTTTGTTCACCTTGGAGGAAGGAGGACGGAAGTAGTAGACACCCAGGTTATGTTAGGAACTGTGCAGTATTAAGGAGCACACCTATTATAATAACCACTCCTTCTTAAACTCTGCCAACCTCACATACATTGGTCAGTCATCGAAAGTCTTACTTGCCAAATCTAATACCCTTTTGTTTATCCTCGGTAATTTTAAAAATACTGACTCAACTTTTTTGAATTCTTCCAACTTTATATCCTTCAGGTGTTCTACTTCCTTCTAGTGAATCCTGAGACTATCTCGCTGGCCTGTCCTTTGTTCATTTCTCATCAGTCACTCTCAAAGTGGAGGGAGAAGGAAAGCACATTTTATCTATGGAGGGCAAATCCAAATTCAGGGGAGGGTGTCTCTGATTACTTTTTTTTTTTATTGGGGAAGGGGACTTTTTTTTATTGGGGAACAGTGTGTACTTCCAGGCCTTTTTTCCAAGTCAAGTTGTTGTCCTTTCAGTCTTAGTTGTGGAGGGCGCAGCTCAGCTCCAGGTCCAGTTCCAGTTGCCATTGTTAGTTGCAGGGGGCATAGCCCACCATCCCTTGCGGGAGTTGAACCGGCAACCTTGTGGTTGAGAGACACATTCCAACCAACTGAGCCATCCTGGAGCTCAGGGGCAGTTCAGGGGCAGTTCAGGGGCAGTTCAGGGGCAGTTCAGGGGCAGCTCAGGGGCAGCTCAGGGGCAGCTCAGCGGCAGCTCAGGGGCAGCTCAGGGGCAGCTCAGCGGCAGCTCAGGGGCAGCTCAGGGGCAGCTCAGCGGCAGCTCAGGGGCAGCTCAGCAGCAGCTCAGGGGCAGCTCAGCTCAAGGTGCCGTGTTCAATCTTAGTTGCAGGGGGCACTGCTCACCATCCCTTGCGGGACTCGAGGAATTGAACTGGCAGCCTTGTGGTTGAGAGCCCGTGCTCCAACCAACTGAGCCATCCGGGAGGCAGCTCAGCTGAAGGTGCTGTGTTCAGCACCTTAGTGGCAGGGGGCAGAGCCCACCATCACTTGCGGGACTCAAGGAGTTGAACCAGCAACCTTGTGGTTGAGAGCCCACTGGCCTATGTGGGAATCGAACCAGCAGCCTTCGGAGTTAGGAGCATGGAGCTCTAACCGCCTGAGCCACCGGGTCTGCCCCCGTCTCTGATTACTTTTAAAAAGCACATTTAATATTCAGCAAGTATTTACTGAGCACTTACTATGTGGCATGCACTATGCCAGGCAGTAGACTGCAGAGTGAAAGTCAAGGTCTATTGGAGTTAGAAGAAACCAACATAGAAGTCCTTGACATCTAGAAAGGAACAAACGATTCACAAATTCATATATGAAGGCAAATTGTATTTATTGCTGTCAAAGAAAAGCAGGGGACTGTTAAGAGGGAATTCTAATTTGGATTAGAGGTCAAGAAAGACTTTTCTGAGGAGGTCTCATTTAAGCTGAGGCCTAGAGGATGAGCAGGAGTTAGTTAACACGTTGCGTACGGATCACGAGAATCTTCACGAGGGATTTAAACCCGCCGTACGCAACGTGTTAAGATTAGTTCCACACAGAAGAAAAGAGCATAAGTGAAAGCCCTGAAGAGGGAGGGAGCTTGGTAGTAGGATCTGAAAAGAGGGTTATATGGCCCAAGTGTGTCTCGCGCCTAATAGCAAAGGTCATGACAGACCTTGCTGGGCTTTGCTTATAGGCAATGCTGATGAGTAGATATTTTATCCTAAGAGCAATGGGAAAGACTGAGGGGATATAAATAGGGGGTTCTCTTTACAATTGAAAAAGCTCACTGTGGCTACTCATGGAAGACAGTTGGATAAGAGAAAGAGTGCCATCAGGAAGATACTTAGGAGGCTACTGTAGTGGTTCCAGAGAGTGATGATAGTGGTTTGGGCCAGATATGTATCTCAGAAGATAGAAGTAAATGGAGCCAAGATATATTTGGAGGCAGAACACCCTTGGTAATAGATTCAATGGAGGCCAGTGGGGAAAAGTGTCACTGAGGGAGAAAAAATGACAAGGATGACACAGGGTTTCTGATTTGAACATCTGAATGGTGATATAGGGAGCACTGCAGAAAAGCAGAGTTAGGGAAAAAGATACAGAATTTGTTTTTGGATATGTTAAGTCTGAAATGTCTGTGAGTCATAGAGGCAGAGAAGTAGGAGGTTATCTGTATAAGTCTGGGACTGAGAAGAGTTCTTGGTTGGAAATAGAAATTTGGGACTCGGTAGAATACACAGTGGTGAGCTGGAGCTGGCTAGTACAGGCTTGTGATAGCTGATTTGTAACTTTTTCATGAATTCTGTTAGCTGGTTGTTAAGCATAGCCAGTATTAAAAATTAAATTGTATAAATATAATTGAAGTAAAGTACTCAAAACTCGTCACTTTCTCGTTATTTTACTACATTTTTGCATTAATTTGCTAGGACTGCCGTAACTAAATACTAGGTAGTTTTAAAAACAGAAAGTTATTTTCTCACAGTTGTGGAGGCAAGACGTCCAAGAGCAAGGTGTAAGTTTGGTTTCTTTTGAGGCCTCTGCCCTTAGTTTGCAGACGGCTGCCTTCTTGTGTCCTCACAAGATCTTTTTCTCTGTGTACGTGCACCCATGTGCCTAAATTTCCCCTTCTTATACTGACAAGTCAGATAGGATTTGGGCTGATCCGAATGGCCTCATTTTAACATAATCATCTTTTTAAAGGCTCTATCTCCAAATACAGTCGTTCTGAGGTACTGGTGGGTTAGGGCTTTAACATATGAATTTTGCGAGGACAGAATTCAGTCCATAATAATTTTACTATTATCTTTGCTTCTTGAAGTTATTTACCTCTATTGTATCTGTATGGTAATGATGGAAACACCATATTATGGGTTGCTTGCTTAAAATCAGCCATGGTGGGAATATTTATACCAGAGAAATAAGCAAATGCTAAAAATTAGGGCTTTTATTCTGAGCTCCCTCCAATCCTAAGGTCTACCTGAAAATAACGATTGGATGGGACCTATGCTGGATGGGGGTGGGGAGTGGCAAAAACCAGACCACTTACCTTAGTATTTTTGTTCCTCTATTCCCACCTTTTACTTCAGGGGGTTAGTTTCTTTTGAATTCACAATACTTTGCTTTGAGGATGTTCGTTCCCTTTAAGATCTCAGGTGACGTAATGGATAACCCCCACCCCTCCCCTGTGCACAGTTCTAAGCCCCGCCCACTGTTTTATGCCCTCGACCAATAGAAGCCCCTTATCCAGGTTTCTGGGATTGTGAAAGTGGATTTGTAACCTGTCGTAAACCGATCCACTTCAGTTCATCGAGGCTCTTCCCTCAACGGTTGTCTACAGCGGAAGTCAAGTGCCCCGCCCCGCCCCCCTCCCCCCTCCCCCCTCCCCCCCTCCGTTGCCATAACATCAGTACACAACGCCTCCTTCCCCCTTGCCCCTCTTCCAAAACAATCCTTCCCCTCTTGGTGCCAAGACCCTCTCCAGAATCGCTTCTAGTTGAACAGAACCAGAGTCTGTGCCCCTTTACTAAGGAAGAGTGTGTAGGAGGATTAGAGACTGGGTCAGGCTGGTGTCGCGGAGGGGACAGGGAAATGGGGCTAAGCAGGGTGGAGCAGGGTTTAGGGATGAAAGGGGAGGGGAGGGGAAGGAAGGAGTCGGTAGGTGAGATTGGAGGAGAATATAGTTTTAAGGTGGAGGTGGGAAGAACTGGAGAGCGGGGAATTCAGGAAGCGAGGAGACTGAATTGTTAGAGAGTCGGAACCACTGTGAAGGGCAGGAAAGGTCTCAGGAGTCTGGGAAAGCATCCTGAAGGGAGAGGGGTCCTTGATGGGAAGTACGAAGTGGAGGTTGGAAGTCAAAATGAGATGTTCACAGAGATGAGGAAGGGAGCACAGTTGGGAAGAGAGGAGGGTGACAGGAGGGGGAGTACCCCACCATTGGAGGTGAGGGAGTTGAGGGTTGGCAGACGCTGAAGAGACCTTCTTTTTCAGGACAAGGACCCAGTTTGATCTGACTCCAAAGCCTTCTGCAGGGAAGAAAGATGTCAGATGAAGATGATCTGGAAGATTTTGAGCCAGACCAGGATGAGCTGGAAAGGGAAGATGATGAGAAAGAGACAGAGGAGTGGGAGGATGACAGGAAAGAGGAGGAAGACTTCTCTGAGGAAGTGAGAGCATGGAAATGGAGGGATCCTAGGGCTAAGGGATAGGGTTGGACTGGAAAGGGATGCCTGACACCACCTTCTCCTGCAGTGGCTGCCCACTCCTCTGACACAGGACATGATGAAGGAAGGGCTTTCTTTGCTCTGTAAGACGGGCAGTGGATTGGCCCATGCTTATGTCAAGCTGGAGGTTAAAGAGAGGTGCGTTTATGAGGGGCCAGAAGAGGACTGAGGTTGTAGGGCCCAATCTCCTTTCTCTCATTCCTGGGTATTTCCGCTGAGAGTTTGGATCTCTCTTATTCTGGGCCAGTGGGAAGGGAAAGATAGAATTTACTTTTTAGGAGCCCTGTGTCTCCCTGCATGCATCAGAGCTGGCTTGGGGATTAGAGGCTGTGAGGGTGAGTGGGGGGGATTCCTGCTGGACTCTCTTACTTGTCCTTCAGAGTGTAAGGGCTTGGCCCTTCACAGACACAAAGTCCCTGCCCACTGTTAAGAACCCACCTACCTTCTCTTCTCCCTCGTCACCCATCCCATCTGTCACCCATTCTTCTCCCCATTATAAGCCATCTCCATTTTGCCCTCTGCTTTAGCACCTCTGCCCATCCTTGCTGGATTCCTAACCTTAACCGTGGCCTCTGCCATCTCCTAGAGATCTGACAGACATCTACCTGCTGCGTTCCTACATCCATCTGTGCTATGTGGATGTGTCTGAGAACCACCTGACAGACTTGTCCCCACTCAATTACCTCACCCACCTGCTCTGGCTCAAGGCTGATGGCAACCGGCTGCGAAGTGCCCAGCTGAATGAACTACCCTACCTGCAGATTGCCAGTTTTGCCTATAACCAGATCACTGACACTGAGGGCATCTCTCATCCTCGTCTGGGCAGCCTGAATCTCAAAGGTGGGTCCTTAGGATGGGCTACACAAGATTTTTTTCATTCCTAGCCTGGGGCAAACAGAAGTGGGCAGTGTGGTTCTTAGCTGTGCCACACAGCAGTTGGCATTTATTCATTCATTCATTCAGATATTCATTATGATTTTTTATGCCAGTTCTATGCGCTGCTGATATAAAAGTGAACAAAGAAAGTCCCTATTCTTATGTAGCTTACATTCTACATGGGGGAGACAGACAATGAACACAATAAGCACAATAAATAAGGAAATTTATACAGTAAGTTAAAAAGATGTGCTGTGGAAGAATAGATTAGGGTAAAAGGAATGGGAGGGGGACACAGGCAGCAATTTCAAACAGGTCGGCTAGGACAAGCATCATTGAGAAACTGACATTTGAGCAAAGACTTGAGGGAGGAGAGGCAGTTAGTCATGTGGATTGCTGGGTGGACAAGTCCTTCAGACCCTGGACTATGAGACCACTTACCCCAGGGCCTGGAGGAGTTAAGTTTGGACTTGTCCCTCCTCATATTCACCTGGCATTAGAGGGAGAGGATGATGCAGAGCTTCCAAAATCCAGGCTCTACTGCAGAACAATCGGAGTGGCCCTCTGAGCTCTTGACACCCTCCTGCTCCTCAGGGAACCAAATCCGCATGGTGACAGGTCTGGACCCTCAAAAGCTGATCAGCCTTCACACACTGGAGCTTCGGGGGAACAAACTGGAAAGCACCCTGGGAATCAACCTTCCTAAGCTGAAGAACCTCTTCCTGGTAGCTCACTGGGTCAGAAGGTGGTTGGTGAAGGGAAGAGGGCATTTTCCTGGGGGCCAGCATATTCTGGCTTCTAGTAGGCTCAGCTACTAACATTATCATCAGAATGATAATTGGTGTCATTTATTGAGCCCTTACTTGATACCAGATGCTGTGGCGAAGCCAAGTTAAAACAGACAAGGTGCTGACCACCTAGCAGGGCTGATAATACATAATGTGTATACAGAGACAGTTGGCTTTGATACAGGTAGCAATAACGTGCCACAACTGAGGTACAGACATGGGGCTAAGGAGGCCACTTAAATGGCTAGTTGTTTAGATTCTTGAGCTTCCTCATTCCAGGATGGTGCTGAAGTCATTTCTCCTCAGTGGAGCAGTGGGGCTCTTAGACCTGGGGCGTGGGTTGAGGCATTGCCTCCTTAATCAGAGGTGGCTTTGGTGGGATGAGCAGTCAGTAGGAGGTTACTGCTGACTTTCCTCTGGGCTGGCAGCTTCTCCTGGACTTCTTTACTCTCTATACCCATCTCTATCCACCTCTACTCCCCTCCTGCACCCCTGCCTCTCTACCTCTTAAATTTCATCTTTTGCTGCATCTGTATCTGACTTCTCTTCCTTTTCTGTCCCTCTCCCCTCTCCCAATGTACCTATTATATCCTGGGGTCTAGGCCCAGAACATGTTGAAGAAGGTGGAAGGCTTGGAGAATCTAAGGAATCTCACTACCTTGCATCTTCGAGACAACCACATTGAAACTCTGAGTGGCTTCTCCAGGGAAATGCAATCACTGCAATACCTCAACCTGAGGTATGCACCCCTTCCTACCCCTGACTAGGAGCAGCTTTTGACCCTGTGTTCTTCCCTGTCCCCAACACTCCCATCCTAGCCCATGCCCAGATTCTCACCTCATCCTCCATCCTGATCCTTAACCCTTCTTTCCTTACTTTCTTCTACATTCAGTCCTAATTACAGCACTAAGACCTTATAGGCGGAGACCCCTGAATTCTTACTCATTCAATTCAGTTATTTAAAACATGCTATGTGCCAGGCTTTGTGCTTTTTCAGGAACATCTAAAGGAATCAGTGATGGCCTATGGTCTCAAGGGACTCAGTCTGGCTTCAACTTTCTTGGCCCTATCCTATATAAGTTTCTACTACCCATCGTCATCTCCTGAGCCCCAATTCCCCTTCCCATTTCCCACCTCTCTTTTCCTGAGCCCCACCTGTAAGGGATGGCCCCCTTACTGATATAAAACACAAAATGTGCTCAGATGTGAGGAGAGAAGAGTATCTGAAAGGAAATCTCTAGATAGGAAGCACTAGGGATCAGGGGGATTTTCTTTCAGCACCTCTTGTCTGATGGAGGATTTTATGTGTGTTTCTTTAAGCAAAGATATAAGGAAATTGCCTCCTTAGTCAACAAGGCGAAATCCTCAAGGCTGGCAATAGAAACAGAATCTCTAAGTAGGGAGAGGTAGTTGAACCTTGAACCCCAATTTCTGATTCCTGGAGCAACCTCTTGCTAATTAGCTCTGCCACATTGGTCTCATAGGGTGGAGGGAGTGCTGTTTTCCTGTTAATGGTCTAGACAGCGATAGTGGACCCTTCTCAGTGGCTGTTCACTGGGGATGTTTGGAAGTAAGTGTAATGGAGACACATTATCTCAATGACTGGGAGGAGCCTCAGGGGCCACAGATGCTAAACCTCCTGCAGTGCACTGGACAGTCTTACACATAGTGCATGTAGTGCTCCCAGGAAGAAACACTGCATGAGGTTTAGCACCTCCACTGAGAGAAGACAGAAGAATGTACACCTGATTTCATAAAGACTTGAGGCAAGAACATGAAAACAAACACAGAGAACAGTACATACAATGAGGCACATTAGAAGATGAAGCTTATTCTTCCGGCTCAGAGGCCTCAACCCATCCCTACCTCTAAGTTCCTCCCCGTGGGGAGCATCAACATAGCACCCACCACCATGAGTTTTGATCCCCGTTCATCTCCACTGGTCCAGATCCTACCTTCTAACCTCTGATTGTCACTGACACAGAGAAGTCTGACCCTGCAAGGGAGATTTCCCTGTGCTCCCCAACTACAAGACAAGGTTGTGACCCAGCTTTGCTGCTCCAAAAGGAGAAATACGACACATTACATAACAGAATATGGCACTTAGGGATTTCTTGACGGGCAGAAGCAGGACAGGAGTAGACTTGGACAACACCTCCGGCAATGCTTGGCAGGCCAATCCACAGAGGTAGTGTTTCTAGGGAAACCGGAGCCCATGGGAAATTCCCCCAGAGGTCCCATTCGTGGTAGCTGGCCTCCAGAGCCCGTTATTGCCCGGTGAACCCCTCTTGACTGCACTGGCAGGGGCAACATGATAAGCAACCTGCGGGAGTTCACCAAGCTTCAGGACCTGCCCAAGCTTCGAGCTTTGGTGCTGCTGGACAACCCATGTACAGATGAGCATGACTACCGCCAGGAGGCCCTGGTGCAGATGGCACACCTGGAACGTCTGGACAAGGACTTCTACGAGGAGGAGGATCGGGCAGAGGCCCAGGAGATTCGTCAGAGGATGAAGGAGGAGCAGGAACAGGAGGCTGAGCCTGAGCCTGACTTGGAAGTGGACCAGCCATTGATCTAGCAGCAGTTCTAGCCTTCAAGGATAGTAAGGAAGCCAGCAGGGAAAGGGGGGCAAAGGCCTGGTAGTTGAGGGGAGAGAGAAGTTGCTATAGGAGGAGGGGATAAGGCAAGGAGAGAGAAACAAGGGTGAGGAGTCAGGGGGTATCTTAGGGTGGAGAGAAATGAGCAGAAGGACCTGGGAGGAGCTGAGAAAGGCTTAGGAGACCCATCAGGAAGCCAGAAGAATAAGTGAAAAGAATTGGGGTGACAGGCAGAGATGTTGGTGTGGGGTGGGCAGGCACTCCTGACCTAGACTAAAGATCAGCTAGAAGGGCCAGGTCTGGGGCACGGTGGTGAGGGCATGGGGGAGGGACGTTGGTGGTGGCTTACGAGGAATACAGCTGGGCCTAAGAGAGAAGGCAGAAGAGGACGATCCTGCACTAAAAATCTGAAGCTAAAAATAACAGGACTCAGGGAGGAGAAAGAAGGGCAGGGTGTGGCAGAAAGAGACTGAGGAGATAAGCCCAGGGAAGTGTAGCAGCTGGGCACCTCAGATGGGCGCAGAGGTAGCAATGGGAACCAGTAAGGCCCAGAGGGTTTACTTCTGTCCTCTTCCTCCAGGGGATCAAAGACACTGGCCCCAAGACCTAAGAAGGCTCCTTTAGGGATCATCCAGTCAGAGGATGCCTTCTCTTGACCCAGACCTGGGGATTCATCACAGCCTACCTCCCAGGCTGTGGGTGGGCACCTGAGCAGCAGGGCAGGATGGCCAGGGGCCTGAGCTCTGCCTGCAGCCTAGCAACGAGGGCAGCCTTCAGGCAGGTCTGGTGCGAACCAGGCCTGGATGGACCGAGTTGGCTACGGAAGAGCTGCGGAGGCGGGCTAGGGTGTTGGGAACAGCTCGGTTTTCGAATAAAGAGAAATATTGATACTCTTGTGTCTGGCCGGGTTTGGAAGACACTGAATCTGTTACGGCCTCTCCTGGCTGTGCAGGCCTCAGGACTCGTATTACCCGTTGAGGCTGTGCTTGTTACTTTCCAGGGGGTCGGGACGTGGGCAGGAGTGTGCGTGGGCGCTGGGGGGCCAGGTTCTGGGTGACCCATAGGCCCTCCCCCATCGGCCCCCCACCCGCACTCCTACGTGCACCTCCGCCCGCGGCTCCTGACTCATCGGGGGCTCCGGGTCACATGCGCCCGCTCGGCCCTATAGGCGCCGCCCCCCGCCCGCCGCCCGCCGCCCGCCGCCGGGGAGCTGCAGCCGCCGCCACTGCCACTCCCGCTCTCTGCGCCGCTGCCGCCGCCGCCTCTGCCACCGACACGGACAGCCCGAGGTGAAGCCCCGACCCGGTCCCTGCTCTCCTCCGGCCGGTCCCCTGGCCATGGCGCTCCGCTGGCTCCCCTGGCCCGCGGGCATCCCTCCCCGGGCCGCTGCGCACCTGCTCAGTCACCCGCCCCTCTCCGGCATCCTCCTTCCCCGCCTTCCCGAACAGCTCCTCTCGGTTTTTGGCTGTCGCCCCCTCTTCATTTGGGCGCCAGTCCTCTATGCACCTGTTTCTCTCTAGCCGTGCGCCCTCCTCCACCCTGGCCTGCCGCTCTCCCCATGCCCTTCTCCGACTCGGGTTCTGTCGACGTTAAGTTTGGGGTCTCCCCGGGCTGTGCATTTTTATCCAGACACGTCCCCTTGGCTTTCCATCTGGGGAAATGTCTTCTCTCACCCTTCCGCAGCATCCCTGGACTTCCTCCGGACTCCCCTTTCTCCCACTCCGCCCCCACGTAGCCCCTCTCGGCTGCCCTGAGGTTGGAAGGGGAGGAGGGGAGAATTTGTCTAGGGGCAGCGGGAGGATCTGCTCAGCCCCGCCGCCCCCCTCTCCCGTCTCTCCTCCTCCTCCCTCCCAGTTGCTATCCCCGGAGACTGAGGGCCTTTCCCAGGACCCTCCCCGCAGACTTCTTTGCTGTACATCTCTCGGGAAGAGTGGGCTATACGTGTGGGAGCGAGATTGAGACCTTGGCGTGGAGGCTTGGGGTAGGGGGCCCCAACTACCCAGAACACCCATCTTCTTCTTGGCTCCAAGAAGAAAGGCAAGACTGGCAGCCATTCCTCTCTGAGGAGGTCTGGGGGAACCCCACTAGCCGGCTGCCGAAGCTGCCTCGGGGCGAGGGAACCACTGCCGAGCCCCTCCCCTCCTCACTGCGGTGTCCTCCCATCTTTTCGTTGGATCTTACCCCGCCCCTCACTGCAGTGACCTCCCCTTCCTCACTGCATTGACCTTCTCCTCTCCCCAAGGGGGGGGGGTCCCTTTTGTAGGCTGCTCCTCCCCGCTCCCCCCACTGCAGTAACCTCTTTCCCATCCTTCCTAGCCTCTGGCCCCTCCCACTGATCTCAGGCTCCACCCCTCTAAGCCTCTTACCTTCCTCCTTCCTTCGCTTCTACCCAAGGAGATCCCAGCCATCATGTCGATAGAGAAGATCTGGGCCCGGGAGATCCTGGACTCCCGTGGGAACCCCACGGTGGAGGTGGATCTCTACACTGCCAAAGGTACTGGGCGGGCCTGGGCCTTCCCATAGCCGCTGTGCTGGGTTTGCCCTGGCCTGTGATGGCAGGCTTCCTTGGTTCCAGCTGGGATGGGGTGGTGGGCCAGGCTCTCACAGGCCTGGATTGTGGGGGTTGGATCCTGTTGTCAAGGGTAGCCAGGATAGGCAGGTCTCCGTGTTTTAGTTTAGTGTATGACACATGTCCTGCCTCTGAATGTTTGTGTGTGCACTGGTGTATGTGTATGTGAATGCATAGCTTCATTTCTCTGGGTTCCTATTGGTGCATATAGGACCTCAGCTGGGCAGATAAGGAGGCCATTGTTTGTGCATCTGCCCCCGTGTGTCTGTGTGTGTGTGTGTGTGTGTGTGTGTGTGTATTAAAGAGCAGTGTGTATGTGTGTGTCCTAGGGAGCAGTGCATGTGTGTGTATTAAAGAGTGTGTGTGTATGTGTACTAGGGAGCAGTGTGTGTGTGTGTATGTGTGTGTGTGTGCGTGTGGGTATTAGGGAGCAGTGTGTGTGTGTACTAGGGGGCAGTGTGGGGAGAGGGCTGCATGTGGCAGGCAGGAGTTTAGAGCTGGAAGGCTGAAGGGATCCCTGCTCCCTGTAGTGCCCTTCTTTCTGCCTCCTCACTCCCTGTTCCTCTCCCAGGTCTTTTCCGGGCTGCGGTGCCCAGTGGAGCCTCCACTGGAATCTATGAGGCCCTGGAGCTAAGGGATGGGGACAAACACCGTTACTTAGGCAAAGGTGAGGCCTTCTCTCTTTTCCAAGCTCTCCCACCCCTCAGCTTTATACTCCTACCTCACACCAGTCACCAAGCCTCTTCCTGTCTTCCTGCATGCCTTCCTTTCCTTTTCCCTTCTGGCCCCTCCTGGCCTGACCAAGTCTAGCCTCTCTGCCTCTCCCCAGGTGTCCTGAAGGCAGTGGACCACATCAACACCACCATTGCACCAGCCCTCATCAGCTCAGTGAGGCCTGCTCTTTGCTGGGGGTGGCAGGACCAGGGTCCTGGAAGGAATCCTGGGTTAGGGGAGAAGGAAGAGGGGGGGAAAGGCCCACCCCTTGGGAATCATGGTTACCAAGGGAAGGGTGGGGAGATGACGTCTTATAGCCACAGCTCCTCTGGGGGTTAGGTCCCCTGATCCAGACAGGCCGCTGTCACAGGAACCTGTTTGGACCCTCCTGGCTGGATGTGAGCCTGTGTGTGAAGGGGGGGGCCCTGTGCCTTAGGGCCCAGCCTCCATCCTGGCCCTGCGTGATGGTGGCTGTGCCCGCAGGGTCTCTCCGTAGTGGAGCAGGAGAAGCTAGACAACCTGATGTTGGAGTTGGATGGGACTGAGAACAAATGTAAGCAGGGACCGGGAGAAAGTGGGGAGGCTGAGGGTGGACATGTGGAGCACAAAGAGAACTGAAGGGGCCAGCGCTGTGGGGGCTTCCTAAGGAAGGACTGTCAGAGGACTAGCCCTTTTACCAGACTCTCTTCAAAGCCAGAGCAGGAAGAGATGAGTTTCACTGCAGTGGGTGGGTGGGTGGGGGGAGTGACATTAGAGGAAGAAGCTTTTTGCAGCATAAAGAGGAGGGAATTGGCGCGAGATAGTCTGGTCTCCGGATGTTTAGAAATAAGCGCAGTTTTCTGCCTTTTCTAGTCACCTCCTTCCCACCTCTACCTCCACTATTATTTCAGGAGAGAATGGATGAGATGTTGCGGGAGAGGAGAGGGAAAGGGGGTCTCCTTGACTGGTTCCTTTGGGGAGTATAGGTGGAGGCAAAGGCTTGAAGGGGAAGGGGACATTTGTGCTCAGTGCCTTCCTCTATGATCTTCCAGCCAAGTTTGGGGCCAATGCCATCCTGGGTGTGTCCCTGGCCGTGTGTAAGGCAGGGGCAGCCGAGCGGGAATTGCCCTTATATCGACACATTGCTCAGCTGGCGGGGAACTCAGACCTCATCCTGCCTGTGCCGGTGAGCACTGAGCCATGCCTGTGCCTCTCCCAGGGGTGGGGGCACGGGGAGCATGAAACCTTGTGAAGACGGATGGGAGGAAAGGGGATTGGGGCAGCTAAAGAAAGGGATGGGGACATAAGACTTGGAGTCTGGGAAGCTGGGGGGAGTTTGGGATTTTGGGTGAACACTCCCAAGGGCAGGAAGGAAAGTGCTCAGTTACTTTTCTGTCCTGTGGCTCCAAGGCCTTCAATGTGATCAATGGTGGCTCTCATGCTGGGAACAAGCTGGCCATGCAAGAGTTTATGATCCTCCCAGTGGGCGCTGAGAGCTTTCGGGATGCCATGCGACTTGGGGCGGAGGTCTACCACACGCTCAAGGGGGTCATCAAGGACAAATATGGCAAGGATGCCACCAATGTGGGAGATGAAGGCGGCTTTGCCCCCAATATCCTGGAGAACAGTGAAGGTGAGGTCAGGAGCCCCACTCCCACTGCTAAGTGTCACTCCATCCTGGGCCATCAGGAAGGGTCATACACTTCACCAAGTCCTGAGGAGTATGGGTGGACGGTCCTTGACTCCTGCTAGCTCCAGGAGGTGCCAGTCCTCGGAGTGGGTTCCAGAGGGCCTGCCAAGTTCACATGCAGGCTTAGGAAGACAGTCCTTACCTGCACAGCCAGATCTGTTAGGAACTAGAAGTTCTCACTGGAGCCCCTGGGACTGCTGGGAAGAGGTCTGGGTCACCTATGGGATCCATCCCAGCCTTTAACTCTGTAGGATTTTCGGTTTGATGAGATACACTAAACTCCAGGGAATCTATTTGAATCTATCCCATTCCCACCCCAGCTTCTTAGGCCTCGAGGATTCCTAACTTTTCTCTGCCCTGGGAGAAACTGTATAGTAAATAGAAATAGTACCAGTAGTAGCTAAGAGTTAAGGTTTTGAGGCCAAACTGCCTGCATTTGAAGCTTGACTTGAAGAGTTACTAGCTGGTGATCTTCCTTACTTAATTTCTCCATGCTTCATCTTATCTGTAAAATGGGAATACTAATAACAGTGTCTGCCTCATAGCATCCTTGTGAGAATTAAATGAAATCATGTATGTGAAGTGCTTTGGTGACATAGTTACTCCTCAATAAATGACAACTATTAAAAAAAACACTATTAAAAATAATAAAAATAAAAAACCACTATTATTAACAGAATTCCATTCCTCTGCCTTCGTGGAAGATGACCTTCTCTCCCCAGACCCGGGAATAACCCTAACAAGAACCTTAGCTACACTCCTCCCCAGCAAGTCGTCCACCTCTGCTCTGAGTTTCTTCCTTTCCCTTATTCCTCCTTGCCCACCCTTCCTGCTAACAATCTCACTGTGTTTCATCCCCAGCCTTGGAGCTGGTGAAGGAAGCCATTGACAAGGCTGGCTACACGGAAAAGATTGTCATTGGCATGGATGTCGCTGCCTCGGAGTTTTATCGTCATGGCAAATATGACTTGGATTTCAAGTCTCCCGCTGATCCCTCCCGATATATCACTGGGGACCAGCTGGGGTCCCTCTACCAGGACTTTGTCAGGGACTATCCTGGTGAGAGCAGGGCAGGGGGTGGGGGGGAATGAGAGAAAGAGAGATGGCAAGGGGCAGGCAGGGATGTGTTGGGGCAACTCTGGACCTTATGGGGTGCTCAGGTGCCAGGTGGAGATGTCCTAAGAAGAACCTGAGAACCAGGGATGGGGTGAAGAAGCCTCCTGCAGGCCTGAGCTTTGTGTGTAGTGTAAATGTGCAAGTACCTGTGATGAATTTATTCCATCTGCTTTGGATCCTGATTAAAGGTCATGGGCTCTGAAGCTACTAGGATCCTGGAGAAGGCTTTGGAAGAAACCAGGAATGGTGAGGGGGTGACCAGACCTAGTAGGGAACCAGCAAATTTCAGTATTTTTGATGGATAGCATCGTGGATGCTGAATGGAGCTGGAAGTGATATATGAACAGAACAGAAGACTGATGAGGAACTGAATTACCTTCCCTAAGTCTACCTAGGGCTTTTACCCCTGGATGGAGGCAGTGGACTTCCATTTTCCTGAGACAGTGAAGAAAAATAGAGCATTTTGATTAGTAATGAGGAAGGGCTTCCTGGTAGTGAAAATAGGAAAATACAAAGATAGGTTGTGAGAAAGGTTCCGGACTCTTGTTTTTTTGGAAGGTTTTATGAAAGAATCAAGGTAAGAATCAGTTAGGGCAGGCTTATTTTGGCAGGGAGCAAGGATGAGCTGGTTCTGTTAGCCAGGGGATCTAGGCATTTCAGGGAACCAAAGGGGGTTGTCCCTACCTGATGCAGAGCCCCAGGGAGGGTCAACAGCGCCCTCACCGCTCTCCCTGCAGTGGTCTCCATTGAGGACCCCTTTGACCAGGATGATTGGGCTGCCTGGTCGAAGTTCACGGCCAATGTAGGGATCCAGATTGTGGGTGATGACCTGACAGTGACCAACCCAAAGCGTATTGAGCGGGCAGTGGAGGAAAAGGCCTGCAACTGTCTGCTGCTCAAGGTCAACCAGATCGGATCGGTCACTGAAGCCATCCAAGCGTGAGTGCCTCCTGGTTCTCTCCTGCCCAGTCCATTTCTCACGACCCCTCTTGCAAAGGCTCTAAGCCTGATCTTGCCCACAAATGCTGAAGAGAGCAGGGAACAGGGAGTCACCTTCATAGCTCTCTGTTCTGCTCCCTCCATCCCTGATTCTCTACTCCCCTCCCAGGCAGCTTCCCTCCAGATGTTTCTTAACATAGAGCAACGTTGGGGCTGGGAAGAGAGTAGCCAATGTGAGGGGCTGGGGGTCAGTGCTGGTGTATGGATACAGGTGCAAGCTGGCCCAGGAGAATGGCTGGGGGGTCATGGTGAGTCATCGCTCAGGAGAGACTGAGGACACGTTCATCGCAGACCTGGTGGTGGGGCTGTGCACAGGCCAGGTGAGTGCAAGGGAGATCTTTGTGGAATTGGTGGGTTCTAGCTCAGGTGGGTCTCTCCTTCCAGGTGTTTGAGGGTGTCAGGGAAATTTTCAGGGAGTATAAGTTTCCTTTCAAGGAATGAAGGGGCAACCACTAAGCTGCTTATCTTTCGGGATGTTTCAGATCAAGACTGGTGCCCCGTGCCGTTCTGAGCGTCTGGCTAAGTATAACCAGCTCATGAGGTGAGGGAACCTGGGGAATGGGAGCCCAGGGCTCAGAGAGTTAAAAGCTCTGTGTGCCCACCCTTCCATCTCCAGTGCCCAGGGCCTGGAGAACAGTAGATAACCCAGAAAAGATTTGGTTTTTAAAATGGGTTCACTGATGGATGGATCACATGGGTCACGTGGGAGAGCCAGGGAATGCAGGCTTGGGTCAGGACACAAGAACAGGTGGAGTGAGCGCTTTGGAGCCTGAGGGCCTCCTGGAGAAAAACTGGATCCTCCTACTCCTCTGATGTTTCCTTTCTGGCCCATCTCAGAATTGAAGAAGAGCTGGGGGATGAAGCTCGCTTCGCTGGACACAATTTCCGCAATCCCAGTGTGCTGTGATCCCTCTACTTGCTTGGAGGAGACTTGGACCTCCTGTCCCATCCTCCTGGAGGCCCTTCCTGTCCTGATCTGTGATATTTCACCCCAGACATCCTGGCTGACCTGCTGCACTGCTCCTGGGCTTGTCCCGCCCCTGCTGTCTCTGCTCTCCCTCTCTGGGTTCTACACTCTCCACTTCTTCCTTCCTATTCTTTCTCCTCAAAGACTGGCCCATGGGACTGAGGATTATAAAGGGGTCCATGGAAGAATGATCAGGGCCTGTGATGGGAGCATCAGGCTTGGTGTTGAGGTGTTTAGAGAAGGGCCATGTGTCACTTGTGCTGGTTCCATGTGTTTTCTGTGTTGCATATCAGCCAGGCACTGCATGGTGCTGAGGTAGAGGGGCATGCTGACTGTGTGGTCATGCCTGGCCTATTTATTTTATTTATTTATTTGGAATTCATCCTGTTATTAATTAATAATTTCCCCATAATTCCAGGGCCCAAAACTGGCTTGGCTGGAGGGGACTATGTGTCTGTATTTCATGTGGCTGTAGATTCCGAGATGGCGTGGGGTGGGAGGTTTTGCTGGTATGCAAAGGGTAACAGAAAAAGGGCCTTGCCAGCCATTCCTTTGTGTGTACCAACCCTTCACTGAAGCCTGGCTCCCCCCAGAAGTGGGGCTGTGCACCTGGGGGCTCTTCCCTGAGAACTCTCCCCAGCCCTAGCTTCCCTGTTCTTCCTCCAGCTGCGCCAGAGCAACATCTCCTCCCCCTTGCCATGTTCCACAGCTGCCACCACCTCTGTGGAGTTGAAATGAGCACCACCATTAAAATCACAGTGCATTATTGTGTCTGAGAAGTCTTGTAGTCCATATGCGGGGAGAAAAGATGGAGCACCGAGAAGGAAGTTGGTGAAACTGGCTAGCAGAGTTGGGGAGGGCACAAATGGAGGAAGACAAATAGAACAAATATGGGCAAGGTGATGACATTGCCTACCCTAGCCTGCCCAGGTGGGGTCCATGTTGCCCCTGCTTTTTCAGCCGCCAGCCTGGCCCCACGACCCACCCAGGTGAATTAGGGATTTTAACCTGGGGTCCAAGAATTCCTAAAATTATCCAAAATTTTGTGTGTACGTGCATTTTTGGGAAAAGGAGTCCAAAGTTTTCAGATTCCTAAAGGGCCTTGACTAAAGAAGGGATAAAGCTGTGGGCTGGAGTAGCTCCCATACTGGGCCTCATTCAAACAAAATCCTGGCTGCTGCTGGGATGGGACAGAATTGCATGGCCATTACCCCCTGCAAAATGGGGAACAGGGGACATAAGAATGGTACTGGGGGGTGTAGAGGAGGGCCTGAGGAAACAGTCCTCCAGTAAACTGGAGATTGAGGACCTGAAGTGCTCAACAGGACCCATGGGTGGATCAGCCGGTGAGCACCGTGCCAAAGTGTGGCTGGAGATCCACTACAACTCTTCAGCTCCTGTGGATCCCCAGCATTGAGATGGGAACCCAGGAACCACCAGAGGGGGAGGAAACCCCTCAGTGCTTTGGATTCAAGGGCACAGCCCACCTGTAGGGACTGTGGGGAGCTGTGGCCACTAGAGGGAGTCAGGTTCTGTAGGACATCATACTGCAGCCTGGCTAAGGGGTGGGTGGGAGGAATTTCAAGGTTGTTCCCTCTGTGGGCCTCCCACTCTGTTTCTACTCTGAGTTCTGGTCCTGGGCTCCCTCTGCCATCCTGCCCGGCTCCAGGACTAGAAGAGTTCTGCATGGGCAGCACCCATGTCTCTGCTCTTTTCCTTCCTGTGTTGCTGACACCTCAGTCATTTTCAGTTCAAAGAGCTTCTTACCCCCTCTCCTCTGTGCCTCTTCATTTCAGTACAGGCATCTCATCTTTCCCTTCTCTCCTGTGTCTCCTGGCGCCCTTTCTGTTTCCCTTGGGCACACTGTATTTTCTTCTGTGTTTCTTGGTTTTCTCTGGGGTCCATTATATCCATCTTCAGTAACTCCTGGACTGACCAGGCTGATTCTGGTTGGAACCACATTTCCTAACCTCTGCCCTTTCCCGCCTCCTTGCTAAGTCACCTTCTCTGACAACCATGCCTTCCCCCTTCTCACTCCCCCCCCCCCAGGTACTGGATGGATTGGGTTACAGCGAGCTCTGCCTGGGCTTCCAGGCCCCTCTCTCTACTTTCCCTTTGTGCCGTTGCCTGGAGACCAATGGGTTGTGGGGGGCTGGGGCCAGAAAGGGAGCTGGGGTGAGGTATGGTGTGTGTGTGTGTGTGTGTGTGTGTGTGTGTGTGTGTGTTTGATGCTCCCTGAGCTGAATTGTGAGCCCGGCCCTAAGGTAGGAGAGGAATTGGAGGGGGTAGGCCCTGGCTTCTCTTCTCTCTCTCCCCATCTTCTGTTCCTCCCTATGCCTAAATTTTTCTTTTAGGCTTAGATATGTGACCATCCTAACTCATCCCCTTAGTGGTTAAAAAAAATGATGGAGAAGAATTCAGCCTGGAAGGGAGTTGGGAAGGGCCTGGGCCAGGGCCCAGTGGGAGACTGAACTGAAAAGTGTAGAAAGAGAGGAAATGCAATAGGGAGGGGAGGAGGGGGAAGGAGGAGTCTTGGAACAGTTAAGGGTTGGGAGGAAGGGGACTGAGGGAGGAGGGGGCGGATAGGGAGCTTGCCTGTTCTGAAGGCCCTGAAGGATAAGGAAGGTGGGCATGGGTGGTAAAGTGCCAACCAATTCTCGGACTAGAGTGGTGATTCCTTCCCAGGTTAAGGAAGTCTTCTTGTTCATGGTCCCCAGTGCTTTAGAATCCATTTAGAGCTTTTGGGTATTCCTAGAACTTGGCTGAGCCTGGCCCAAGGAAATAATGAGCCAAAATCTACCGAGCTGCTACAGAGCTAATCTTTCCCAGAATGCTGGTGGGATCTTGCTATTGAGGGCCCACTTTTGGCCTCTAGGTGGCCTGGCCCCACATATACCCTACCCCTACCTCAAATCTGGAGAGCTTTTGAGGGCTCCCAATCCAGACTCCAGCTCCAGCTCTTCCTATTTCCCAGCCTGCCTCTTTCCCATTCTCTGGCCTTCCCAATCTCGGCTGCCAAAAATCACCCAGTGTCTTGGTGTCCTTTGTCCTGGGAGATGTTGCTGCTTGGTGTGGGGCCAGGGAGCCAGCCCAGAAGAAGACACTGGTGGTGGACTGGTGGGGGTGCTGGCTTCAAGGTCGAAGACTGGGAATGGCTGGAAGACTGGCAGAGACAGAGGCTGCCACTGGCAGTGGGGGAGAAGGAAGAGCCTGGGTCTGTGGTGGGGATAGTCTCCACATTAGAATGATTGGGATTGGGGAACCTGAGTACCTAGGGATTTGGCTCCGCATTGAGCCTAATCCCCACCCAACCCCTTGCCTGGGAGCCCAAAGTACCATCAGTGATGACTTCAAACAGATTTGAGAAGGAAAATGGAGACACCACCAGAGAGGGGGCCTGAGGATGGTGTCCCACGCCTATAATCCCTTACCTAGGGGGTTTGCCCTCCCCCATTTCTATTATTCTCTTCTGCTTTGCCTTCCACTCTGTCTTCCAAATCACTGACCTTCCCCTTCCATATTGCCACCAAAGGCCTTGTTTGTCTTACATTTCCTTCCAATTTTCTTAACCCCCCCACTCCATTCTATCTATTTGTCTTGCCAACTAAAATCATCCTCCTCTGCTCTCTTGGAATCCCCCCACCCCCAGAACAGCCATCTCTGTCTTCCACCCTCCTTTCCTACCCAGAATCCCAGCCCCCCTATAAAATGCATCTGACCCCACCTCTATCATCCCTTTTTGAGGTTCCTCCTGCTTTCCAGTCTCTCTCTCAGCTGACATCTCTGGACCTGTCTCTCTCCAGTTTACCTTCATCACTCCCAAATTCTTGTATTTCCTATTATTTTCCCAGCACCAGTCACCCCCACACTCTCTTCCAGAAATCCCATCCTATATATGTCTCCATTTTTTTCAATTTCTTCCCCTCCTATGATCCCAAACTTCCATCCTGTTTTTCTCATAATTGTCTCCCCAAACTATCCCCCTACATGTCTGCCACAGACCCTGTCACCTCAAGCTTCTTTCATCTCTCCTTGTCACACCTCATTGCCCCTAAAGCCCCCATGTAGAGCCATCTATCTTTCCAATCTCACCCCATTATCCCAATCTCTGCCACATACCCACAAACTCCCACCTCACCTCTGCTACAGACCCTTTTGCCCCCTAACTTCTCCTGCCTCCCCCGTATCTGCCCTTAAAACCCACAGCCCCTCCTACCTAGCCCTCTCCCGCTCCAGGCCAGCGGGCTCCCCACATTCCGCCTCCGCGAACCCCTCCCCGCGCTCCGGGCCCCCTCGGACTTGGTGTCGGCCAACTCGCACAGCGCCTCCCGCTCTCCGATCCCCCTCTCTCCCCCCTCGCAGCTTGCCTGGCGCTCCCTCCCTCGCGTCTCCCTCCAGGCCCCTCTCTCCTCGTTCCTCCGCGCTCCCTCCTTCTCCCTCTTCCTCCCTTCTCCCATCCCCCTCTCCCAGGCTCCCTCCCTTCGCCGGCCGCTTTCCTGTGCGAGTCGCCGGACGCGCCGCCCAGCCCTCCGCAGCCCCGCGTCGGGCCGGGGCCTGGGGCCGGGACCCATTACTGGGGGACCACTGGCCTCGGGGAGGGGCTAGCAGGGGGCCAGGGAGACGACCGCCCGGGAAGGGGCGGGGGCCGCGGGCGGAGGCCGCTTAAGGGGCCGGGAATCGCTCGAGTGCGGGCCGCGCGGGACCGGCGAGGGCAGCGGGCGGGAGACGGCGAGGCAGAGGCGAGCGGAGGGCCGGCGGAGCCGCGGGGGCGAGTGGAGCGGCGCCGGCGGGCGGCGCGGCCCGTGCATTCCGGGCGGCCGGGGGGAGGTGGCGGGCCTTGGGAGGGGCTGAGCGAGAGCCGGGATCGGGATTTGCTCCGGGGCCGGCGGGCGATCGGGACCAGGTGGGGGAGGAAGGGGGATGGGGGCTGCCCTCCGAGGGGGTCGAGGCCGCCGCCGCCGCCGTCGCGGCGGCGACTGAAGCCGGGAAGAGGAGAGGGGGGCGGGGAGCGGCCGCCGCCGCCCCCCGGAGGCGCCGGAGCCCGGAATCGCGCTCGGAGCCAGCCAGCGGTCCGGAGCTACTAGCAGGTAAGATCTGCCGCCGCCCGGGCTTCGGGCTTCCCGGGGTTCGGGCCCGCGGCTCCCCACCCCCACCTCCTCTCTGTTCCCCCTCCCGCCGCCGCCGCCTCCATTTGTTATTTTCTCGATCCGGTCCCCCCATTGCAGGCACTGTCTGGCCTGAGGCTGGGGGCTCGGGGTGGGGCCGGACCCCAAGGAGGAATGGGGGCCCGGGCACCCAGAGGATCGGGCAGGTGGGGGTAGGTGGGAGGGTCTCAGGAGGAGGGCTGATGGGTCAAGAGGGTAGCTAGGACCCTGGGACCAAAGAGGAACACCAAGAGGGAGGATTGGCAGAGGGAAAACGGGGGATGCCCGCGAGAGAGCTTCGGGGCGAAAGCAAAAAGGAATGGAGAGATGGCAACGAGGTGGGGTATGAGGGCTCCAGGAAAAGCCCCAAAGGCCCAGAACCTGGGTTTCAGAGCCCAGGGTTGGGAGTGCTAGGTATGGAGGAAAGTGGGAAATGGGGAAGGGGTGTGGTAGATGGGAAGAGAGGGCTTGCAGCTGATGAGGGAAGAGAATGGAACCTGGGGAAACAGGCTGGGAAAGAGCCAAGGAGAGGTCCACCTTTGAGAAGACCCCAAGGTGTTCCCGGGTTGAAGTGGGAAGGGAATGCCTTTGTGACTCAGTTTTCCTTCCTCTACTCCAGGTCACCTCTGGTCTCTTTTTCCCCAATTTCAGACATAGTTACTTCTTGGAGAAGAAAGAGTACACTGGGGCCCAGTAGTGTGGGTTCTCCTAAAACTAATGAGGAGGGAGGAACACTGAAGGGAGAGTTAAGGAGAAAGGGTTTCTGGGAGGGTGGAAACAGAGAGAATTGGGTAATCTTATAGGCACTCCAGACAAGTTGTCACCTCCACCTTCAAATCCGCAGAGCACCCATTGACCCTCTAGCTGTGGTTTCCTGGGGGTGGGGGTGTCTTCATTGCTGTTTTGAGCTCAAAAGATTTCCATTTGTACATGGGCTTATTTCTATTGGGGTAGGTATTTTGAAGCTCTCTTTCTTCCCTGAGGGTACTGCAAGGAGGGTAGGAGTTGCTTTGGCAACTGGAGGGGGAATGGCTGGCAGATGGACCCCTGGGATAGACTCTTGAGGGGCAGGTTCTGCCATTTCGTTACCATGGCAGTGATCCAGTGGGATGTCCAATCGGTGGAGGTTCAGAATCTTGATGGGACCTCAGCCTTTGGCTATGTCCTTGGGACTCTTGTCTGGGTTCTGGAGGATGTTTCTGGTGCTGCTGGCGGATAGGTTTCCTAGGGGGTCCACCCCTTCCCATCTAACAGTCTGTTGGACAGATAGATATGTTACTTGCCCGTCATCATGTTTCCCCAAGTTCCTTCCCCAGGCATGGTGGGATCATGGAAATGCTCTATTCAAGTTATACCATGTTTTGGTAGTTCGTTCTGACTCTATCACCCTTATTATTAAGGGACTTTTTATTAAGGGACACCCTTTTATTAAGGGACAGTAGTCTTTTTGCTTCTTTGCACTGATATTCTTCCATTTTCTTAAACTTGAGTCTCCTTTCCCCAGTCAACCTTTTCTTCTTTCACCAGAGTGACCCCTTCCCTCAGCTAACCTTTGACCTATATCCCTGACCTTGTAGAATGGCTGGGTTTTCCAAGCCCATCCCAGGTGAAGGAGGCCCAGGGGAGAGAGCTGTGAAACAGCTTGGAGCAGTGGAAATGCTCTGGAGATCTGGGTCTAGGCCTGGCTGTACCTCTAACTGTGACCTTGGGCAAGTCACTTCTGTTTCTTTGAGCCTCAGCTTCACTGTAAGATGAAGGGGTTATAGATGATTTCTGAGGCCCCTCTGACAGTCCTGGATTCCCTGGAGGTTTAGGCCAGTGCATTGTTATCTGCTGGTCTGGGCTGCACTGTTATCTAGGAATCTCTTTGGACTGGTTTGTTATTCTGGCAGGTCCGGAATGATGAGGAAGGATGGGCCAATGATCCTGAAATTCACCCTTCAAGCCCTTCCCAGAAAAGCCTTGTGCCTCTGTTGTATTCCCTCTGACATCCTTCTCATATTTCTCCCTTAATTTCTTTTCCTGTTCTTACTTAGAGACACTTTTCCTATTTCTTACTTTTCCACTTCCCCAATCTGGTCTTACCATTTTCCTTTTGCAGTAAGGCAATGAAGGTAAATGTGCTTAGTGTGTTGCCAGACACATAGTAGGTGCTCTACAAATGTTAGTTACAGTGACTGGCTACTAGGGCAAGATGTAGTGTAGCTCAGCTTGCTAGTGCTAAAACATGTCCCTGGTTCAGACACATAAATACAACCCTAACATCTTTGCTCCCCCTGCCCCTCCTTACCACAGGATTACCTACCATGACTGCTTTATCTCCTTCAAAGCTACTCATTGCTTATTTTATCAGATTTCAGCTGATTAAAAAAGTTGGGTGGGGGAGGAGCACACTAGGATTGCTCAGGTGCATTCCTGCATTTCTCTGATCTTTTGGATCCCCTAGCTCTAAGTGACTTGGTGAGCAGGTTCTGTGATGGGGAGGAGAGATGAGCAGCCTCCCTTGGAGGGGCTGGCAAAGACACACCAGTCACAAATCGTCCTCGTTGTGCTTTTGTTAAAGTTGTTTCCCCTTTTGTTATTTGGATTTTGTTCTTTGGGTTTTTTGAGTTGACAGTATTTTAAAATCACTCTACACAACAACTCAAAAATGTGGTGATAGTTGTAGTTGAAGAAAAGTAGCTGGTTTACTGGGCAGAGGATCAGTTGTAAGTTCGGAAGACCTGGGGCTCTGTCCCAGCTTTTGTGACTGTAAGTAAATTCTTATTAAGTTTTCTGGAAAGGTTAGGCTCACCCCTCATTGCCTGCCTCAGTAGGGTTCAGTAAGCGTGAGTGAGAAGATACTACTTTGTATTTCTTAGGGAAAATATGCTCTAAAATGTGGAAATGCCATTCACCTAGCCAGGCCTCCTAACTCAGAACAGGCGGTAAGCTTACTCTGTTCCCACCACGGTCAGAAGCTCTTCGTCCAAGACCTACAGAAGTTAGTGGATTTAAAGGTCAAGAACAAGAACTGAACACCCATATACACATGACATCAGTGGGGCATATAAAAAGGAAGAAAACAGTAACAAGAACATGTTTGCTCTCAAAAGATCATATGGTCAATAGTATGGAAAGACATGATGCTTAGCAAGAAATACAAACAAGTGCAAATGAAAATAGTTGGTATAGATATATAGATAGGCTGAGGAGCTGTGTGTCCCCGTCTAAGCCAAGTGGGAGGATAGGCTCACAAATTTATAAATTTGTATTGTGTGCTCACTGATAGTCACAGATTTCATTGGTAAAATGAAAGTCCTGCCTTTTCCTTTAGCCTTTGGGAACCCAAGGGGTCTTTATGAGGCTTTCAAAAGCGAAGCTCCGCACTTTGGGGATACCTAGATTTGGTCTTGGGATTGGTAGGATTGTGTGCTTTGCATTGTAGAATGGGACATTCTTCTTCCACCTACTCTGATGGGAAAAAAGATTCTTTTCATATCTCTGAGACTGAGCTAGGCCTTCTGAGGATTCTCTAACTTCTGACGAGAGTATAGCATAGCAAAGTATAGAAGAAAGAACATGGACTTTGAAGTCAGGGAAATTACTTCATGACTTCATGGGCTTGATTCTGGTGCTGTCACTGGTTCGTATATTCATCACATGAAGTTGGCAAATCACAATCTTTGAGCCTCAGTTTCCTTACCTATATAATGGGAGTAATAAGAACACCTACTTTTCAGGGTTGGTTGTAAATATTAAATTGTGTATATGTAAGGACTTGACAAAAAGAAGGTACTGAATAAATAAGTTAATATTTCAGCTGTATTTCTTTATGCTCTTTTGTGAGGCTCTCTGGAATTTGTGTGTGTACAGATATTTCCTAGGGATCATGAAGGGTAAAATAGTGCTATCTCCTGAACTGGGGCTCATAGATACTTCTGAGTTAAATGCCTTCCCCAGAAATAAAAGAGGTGACATTGTGAGCAGAGTCTCCTTCACTGGTAGATAGCTGGGTAGCCTGGGGCGAAGCCAGCGATGTCTTATGGGGCCTGTACCTCTTGGCCCAAAGGCCTAGGGCTGGGCCTCTTGCTCAGCCCCTTGACAAGCACAGTAGTAACCTCCTCAGACTCTATTCCCCAATTTGGAGATACTGATGGTCTTTTTCTAACAGGCTTCCCTGAAAACAGATCCTGCAAGTTCCCGCTGCCTACATTGCAACCTTGGAGATCCTGCTTCCTGCTTCCCAGGCCACAGACGTGGGGAACTTGGGGTGAAGCAGAGAAGTTTCTGTATTCAGCTGCCCAGGCAGAGGAGAATGGGGTCTCCACAGCCTGAAGAATGAAGACACGACAGAATAAAGACTCAGTGAGTAACAGCTTAAATGAGAGACATGAAAGATGAGGGGCAGGGAAGCTAGGAGGAAAGGCCTAGAGAGAACGAATAGAAATCAGACACATCATAAAGTTAGGTACAATGTAAAAAAAAGAAAAACTATATTATCTGTTCCCTTTCTTTCCCCTCAGATGTCGATGAGGAGTGGACGGAAGAAAGAGGCCCCTGGGCCCCGGGAAGAACTGAGATCAAGGGGCAGGGCCTCCCCTGGAGGGGTCAGCACGTCCAGCAGTGATGGCAAAGCCGAGAAGTCTAGGCAGACAGCCAAGGTATTCTATCCTGAGATCCTCCCACAGGATGCCCAGGCACTGGGGCTGAGGATGTATGTGTGTGTACTGTGGGGGTAACTTCCTGTCTGGCAGAGGGTAATGGTGGAGGCTTGGAAGGTATAAGATAGGAATTCTCTTTCTCTCTAACAGAAGGCCCGAGTAGAGGAAGCCTCCACCCCAAAGGTCAGCAAGCAGGGCCGGAGTGAGGAGATCTCAGAGAGTGAAAGTGAGGAGACCAATGCACCAAAAAAGACCAAAACTGAGGTGAGAGACCAGTGCAGCCATCCTGACCCTTCTTCTGACCATTCTTTCCGCCACATTTCCTTACATTCAGGATTCCTACTTTAATCTTGCCTGGGATATGAGAGAAAAGTCACATCCTAGTGCTTATTAAAGGAGCCCTGTCTATAATATGTCAGACAGATCTTTAGGGCTTTGGCCAGACCATTAGATGACCAGGCAGGGGGACTGGAAGAGTGTGGGGGATCTCTAGCCTTACCTTTTGTAGGTCTTGATTTTCAGGAAGGGGCTGGGGAGGAGGTTAAGGGTGAGAAGTCTTAGTAGAAGGAACAGATAAATCAAGGAAAATGCAGAAGTGGCCTTTTTAAGAATGAAGGGTTTCTGGGATGTTAAAGGGGTAAAGGAGTTGAGAGGAGGGTGGATATGAGCTGGTGGAAGACAGTGATTTGGGTTCATCTGGGAATGAGGAGAAGGTGCTTGAAACGGACACTTGAGGAAGGAATAGGGTTTTACAAGGAGGGAAATAAGACTAGCTGCCAGGGAGTAGTTGAGAATGTAGGGAGAGTGGGGGAATCCCCAGATGGCAGGGGAATGGGCTTCAGCAAGCGTATTCATCACATCGTGACACAATAGTGTGCTATGAGGGGAAATGATTTTGTGCAAGGGAGGCCCCAAATCTAGGGGAAGCAAGAAAGGTAAGGAAAAGGGGAAAACAGCCCTCCCTTTTCTGTAGCAGGAGCTCCCTCGGCCACAGTCCCCCTCAGATCTGGACAGCTTAGATGGGCGGAGCCTCAATGATGATGGCAGCAGTGACCCAAGGGATATAGACCAGGACAACCGAAGCACGTCCCCCAGCATCTACAGCCCTGGAAGTGTGGAGAATGACTCCGACTCATCTTCTGGCCTGTCCCAGGGCCCAGCCCGCCCTTACCACCCACCTCCACTCTTTCCCCCATCCCCTCCACCGCCAGACAGCAACCCCCGACAGCCAGAGCCTGGCTTTGAACCCCATCCTTCTGTGACACCCACTGGATATCATGCTCCCATGGAGCCCCCCACATCTCGGATGTTCCAGGCTCCTCCTGGGGCCCCTCCCCCTCATTCACAGCTCTACCCTGGGGGTGCTGGTGGAGTTTTATCTGGACCTGCAATGGGTCCCAAGGGGGGAGGGCCTTCCTCTTCAGTAGGGGCCCCTAGTGGGGGTAAGCAGCACCCCCCACCCACCACCCCCATTTCAATATCAAGCTCTGGGGCTGGTGGTGCTCCCCCAACAAAGCCACCTAACACTCCAGTGGGTGGTGGAAACCTACCCTCTGCTCCTCCACCAGCCACCTTCCCCCATGTGACACCAAATCTGCCTCCCCCACCTGCTCTGAGACCCCTTAACAATGCATCAGCCTCTCCTCCTGGCCTGGGGGCCCAGCCACTACCTGGGCATCTGCCCTCTCCCCATGCCATGGGGCAGGGTATGGGTGGACTTCCTCCTGGCCCAGAGAAGGGCCCCACTCTTGCTCCCTCGCCCCACCCACTGCCCCCTGCTTCCTCTTCTGCCCCAGCTCCCCCAATGAGGTATCCTTATTCATCCTCTAGTGGTAGCTCTGCAGTAGCCTCCTCTTCCAGTTCTTCTTCGTCTTCATCTGCTTCCCAGTACCCAGCTTCCCAGGCATTGCCCAGTTATCCCCACTCCTTCCCTCCCCCAACAAGCCTCTCTGTCTCCAATCAGCCACCCAAGTATACTCAGCCTTCTCTCCCATCCCAGGCTGTGTGGAGCCAGGGTCCCCCCCCACCTCCTCCCTATGGCCGCCTCTTAGCCAACAGCAATCCCCATCCAGGCCCCTTCCCTCCTTCTACTGGAGGCCAATCCACTGCCCACCCACCAGCCCCAACACATCACCATCACCACCAGCAACAACAGCAGCAACAGCAGCAGCAGCAGCAGCAGCAGCAGCAGCAGCAGCAGCAACATCATGGGAGCTCTGGGCCCCCTCCACCTGGAGCTTATCCCCATCCCCTGGAGAGCAGTTCCCATCATGCACACCCTTATGCCATGTCTCCTTCCCTGGGGTCTCTGAGGTCCTACCCACCAGGGCCAGCACACCTGCCCCCACCACACAGCCAGGTGTCCTACAGTCAAGCAGGCCCCAATGGTCCCCCAGCCTCTTCCTCTTCTTCCAACTCCTCTTCTTCTCAAGGGTCCTACCCATGCTCACACCCCTCTCCTTCCCAGGGCCCCCAAGGGGCGCCCTACCCCTTCCCACCGGTGCCTCCGGTTACCACCTCTTCGGCTACACTTTCCACAGTCATTGCCACAGTGGCTTCCTCGCCAGCAGGCTACAAAACAGCCTCCCCACCTGGGCCCCCACCGTATGGGAAGAGAGCCCCGTCCCCAGGGTCCTACAAGACAGCCACCCCACCCGGATACAAGCCAGGGTCGCCATCCTCCTTCCGAACGGGGACCCCACCAGGCTACCGAGGCGCCTCGCCACCCGCAGGCCCAGGGACCTTCAAGCCAGGCTCGCCCACCGTGGGGCCTGGGCCGCTGCCGCCTGCGGGGCCCTCAGGCCTGTCATCCCTGCCAGCACCGCCTGCGGCCCCCACTTCGGGGCCGCCCCTGAGTGCCACGCAGATAAAACAGGAGCCGGCAGAGGAGTATGAAACCCCCGAGAGCCCAGTGCCCCCGGCCCGCAGCCCCTCGCCCCCTCCCAAGGTGGTAGACGTGCCCAGCCACGCCAGTCAGTCAGCCAGGTGAGTGGGGCAGGGGCGGACCTGAGATGGGGAACAATGACCGGATGATGAAAAGAGGGAGTAGGCTCGGGTGGGGCTTGTGTTCGTGCGATACTTTTTAAAGTACTGCAGACCCTCGCCTAGTCCTCTAAGCCTGCGGAGGCTGGCTTTGGGCCGGAGTCACCGCGGGGCCGTATGGGCAGCTCGCAGGGGCTGAGCGCGCACTGCTTCCGTACCCGGAAGGTTCAACAAACACCTGGACCGCGGTTTTAACTCGTGCGCGCGCAGCGATCTGTACTTCGTGCCGCTGGAGGGTTCCAAGCTGGCCAAGAAGCGGGCCGACCTGGTGGAGAAAGTGCGGCGCGAGGCGGAGCAGCGCGCGCGCGAAGAAAAGGAGCGGGAGCGCGAGCGGGAACGCGAGAAGGAGCGCGAGCGCGAGAAGGAGCGCGAGCTGGAACGGAGCGTGGTAAGTACGTCACCATGTGCGCCGCCGGTCTTCTGATCCTCTGCGCCGCGCAGGGAGGCTCGAGGGACGGGGAGTTGTTGCACCACCTATCGGAGAGGAGGAAGCACTGCAGCCCAGGAAATGGAGACCAAAGGACACCCTTGCATGCCTGGGTTGGGGGAAGGCCTGCTCAGGTCAGACTACCTGTGGATTGCAGGGAGAACCACTAATCAGGAGAAGGGGGTTAGGGAGTTTCTGGTAGGCTGAGTTCCAATAAGATGTGACATTTTGCCACTCAGCTTCTGAGACAAATGAGCAGCTCGAGACCGGTTGGTCACCTCTTTCCAGAACTGCCCTTCTGACTCCACTTTTCTTCCTGTACCTCACAGAAATTGGCACAGGAGGGCCGTGCTCCAGTGGAGTGCCCATCTCTCGGCCCAGTGCCCCATCGCCCTCCGTTTGAACCAGGCAGTGCTGTGGCTACAGTGCCCCCCTACCTGGGTCCCGACACTCCAGCCTTGCGCACTCTGAGTGAATATGCCCGGCCCCACGTCATGTCTCCTGGCAATCGCAACCATCCGTTTTACGTGCCCCTGGGGGCAGTGGACCCAGGGCTCCTGGGTTACAATGTCCCGGCCCTGTACAGCAGTGATCCAGCAGCCCGGGAGAGAGAGCGGGAAGCCCGTGAACGAGACCTCCGTGACCGCCTCAAGCCTGGCTTCGAGGTGAAGCCCAGTGAGCTGGAACCCCTACACGGGGTTCCTGGGCCAGGCCTGGATCCCTTCCCCCGACATGGTGGCCTGGCTCTGCAGCCTGGCCCACCTGGCCTGCATCCTTTCCCTTTTCATCCGAGCCTGGGGCCCCTGGAGAGAGAACGTCTGGCGCTGGCCGCTGGGCCAGCCCTGCGGCCTGACATGTCCTACGCGGAGCGTCTGGCAGCTGAGAGGCAGCACGCAGAAAGGGTGGCAGCCCTGGGCAATGACCCACTGGCCCGGCTGCAGATGCTCAATGTGACCCCCCATCACCACCAGCACTCCCACATCCACTCTCACCTGCACCTCCACCAGCAGGATGCCATCCATGCAGGTGAGATGACTACTTCCTTCCTTGACCCCTTGAGGCCACCTTGTCCCCCAGTAAGGGATTGGGCTCTCCTCAAGCCAGGACTTCTCTAGTCTGGCATGAGCCTCTCTCCTGAGTGCTGCCCTGATCTTTGCCTCCCTGTCATCCCCCAGCCTGTCTCCTAATGCCCTAGCCTTGCCACAGAGACTATTCTCCATATCCCCACCTGTCCAGAGGAGCATTCACTTGGTCTGCAGCCCCTTGCCCCCTCTCAAGGTGGTAGATGAGCTCAAGCTGTAAACCTTTGAAAGAGCACCATCTTTCTAGCCTTACAGCCCCTTTCTGGCAGCCCGGCACATACCTGTTTTCTTGCTCTTTTGGATTCAACTCCGCTGTAGCTTCTTGCCATCTTCTCTTCTCCCAGCTGGAGGTTCTTTCTTGTTCCTCCCCATCTCTAGATCCTGTGTCTTTTCAGAAACAGCCTTGTAGCTTTGGTTGTGGGCATCGTAGGTGATAACGAGCTTTACTTACTATCCCTTCACTATATTTCTTATTGCCCAATCTAGCCTTATAGCCATATTCATCCCAGTCTCCTTTGTGCGTTCTCTGTCTTAGTGTCTGATCTCTTCCTATTTCATTTCCTAAACTTTCTATCCTCTTCCATTTCTAAGCGATCCATTTCTCTCTTTCCTTTTCCTCAGACCCCTCTGACAACTATAATCTGGCCTCCGCCATCCATATGTCCCTGCTCCAGTAGGTTCTTATGTTGTCCATCCCCAGCCCCTAGTTCTTCCATGTGCCTCCTCATTCCACTCTGTTTGATTTTCCATCTCTCTTCCCAGGCTTGGATCCCTTAACCCACATGCATGGTTTTCCCCAAACTTGCCTTCTGGTGACACCTTCCTCTTCTCTACCCTCCAGCCTCTGCCTCGGTGCACCCTCTCATTGACCCCCTGGCCTCAGGGTCTCACCTTACCCGGATTCCCTACCCAGCTGGGACCCTCCCCAACCCCCTTCTTCCTCACCCTCTGCACGAGAACGAAGTTCTTCGTCACCAGCTCTTTGGTAAGGATGGAGGTTGGGGGTGGGGGAGGTCTAATGAGAGAAGGGCAGAAAAGAGGAATTTGTGTGGTGGGATTGGCCTAGTTGGGTTTGGGTTGGGGTGAAATGCTGCCCAAAGGATCTGGGAATGGGAGTAGAAGGGCTGAAGCCCTGCCCAAGAGAGGCACAGGTTTTAATGTCAGGCTGAGGTTTGAATCCTAACACCACCGCTAGCAGCTTGCAAGATTAGCTGTTACCAAACGATTTTAGTCTCAGTTTCCTTTGTATGTAAAGTGACTATCTCCTCGCCCAGAGTAGGTATTCAGTACCCTGTCAGTCATATGCTCCCTGCCCTTCCTGCCCATAGCTGCTCCTTACCGGGACCTGCCAGCTTCCCTCTCTGCCCCGATGTCAGCAGCTCACCAGCTGCAGGCCATGCACGCGCAGTCCGCTGAGCTGCAGCGCTTGGCACTGGAGCAGCAGCAGTGGCTGCACGCCCATCACCCATTGCACAGTGTGCCGCTACCTGCCCAGGAGGACTACTACAGGTATTACCAGGCTCCCCTAGGCTAGGAGTGAGGGGATGTGAGCTCTGCTAGGCTGGGATGGGGTATGGGCATGGTACAGCTGGGCGCTTGGCTCCTGGGGGGGGGGGGAGCCCCTCCTCCACTATCCTCTGTGAGAGGGGCTAGGTTAAGCTTGACCTCAGTCTCTCATTTCTGTTCTGCACTCCATCTCCCCCCAGTCACCTGAAGAAGGAAAGTGACAAGCCGCTGTAGAACCTGCAATCAAAAGAGCACCTATGGCCCCTGCATCTGGACCTTGTAGGCCTCCTTCCCAGCCTGCTACCCAGAACAAGGAGGGGTGCTGCTCAGTTGCAGGGCCTTGGCAGCTGGGCAAAGAGAGGAAAGAAGGGACAGATGGAAGGCCAAGGCTCCTGTGGTGTGTGGAGGTGGAGAGGTGGCAGGGGTGGGGGCAGAAAGCGCACAGAATCTTGGACCAGGTCCCTTTTCCTTGTCCCCCTGCTTTCTTCCTCACCCATGCCCAACTCCCATGGCCACTGCCCCTCCCCCACCCCGTTGGTGTGATTATTTCATCTGTTAGATGTGGCTGTTTTTGCGTAGCATTGTGTGCCGCCCCAGCCCCTCCCCAGTCCCCGTGTGCGCGCCCCTTCTGCGATGTATGCCCCTTGCCCCTGCCCCACATTAATAATTTATATATATAAATATCTATATGATGCTCTTTAAAAAACATCCCAAACAAAACCAACCAAACAAAAACATCCTCATGATTCCCCAAGAAGATGGCTGTGACTGGTTATTTGCGGGCTATGGGGGCGGAGTCTGCGCGGGGCCTTGAGAGAAACCAGCAGGATGGGCCTTCTGAAGGAACTGGGTGGAGGGACCCTGGAGTGTTGGAGAGGGTACCATTGGAGCTAGTCCCCTCCTTCCAAGGCTGGGAAGTCAGGATGCTGGAGGTCTGGGACAGGCACGCCTCTGACAAGGTCAGGTCTAGGAAACTACTCAGACTTTTGAGGCGTTTCTTTCCACTGGTCCCACAGCTAGGAGCCTCCAGCCCTGAATCCTTTCCGTAGAATAGTTTGAGACACGGTTATGAAGCGGAGGTGGAGGGACCGTCTTGGTTTCAACAGATTAAAGCGATTAGAACCCAGGAGTCTTACCTACCCTAATGGTTTGAAGAGATAGGTGACAATTTCAAATGCCTAGAAGAGAAATTAGGAGGCATTACGCTGCAGCACACACCATTATACAAAGCCCTTTTGGGAAAGCGAAGAGTGCCTTCAGCTCCAAGCTTTTGCTGTGAATCACTGTCTCCGTCCTTAAAAACAACGGTGTGACTGGCTTCTCTCAGCCAATGAGCATCGATCTCATTTGCATAAACTCGTATCAAACGTTCACAAACTAGAAATGAACGATATAAGTTCCTTAGAATACTGTTTTTTCTTGTGAAAGTTAGAGTGTGCCTCGTTGTTACATCTAGGGGAATTAGAAACAAAGCAACAACAACAAAAAAACACTGAGCTCACCCTCACTAATAGTGGAGTTCATGGCTATTCCATATTCTCTCCAGGTTACTTTCTGCAGTGCTTACAGCTCTTTTTGAATTTGTCTAGTAGGTCTTCCGGTATCCACCGGAAGGCCCCCCCTTCTACAGTATGTTTTTAACAATAGAGTGTAAATGACGTGCGGGCGATTTCATTTTTATTTACTTGAGCGGTGTAGGCTTTGAGCATCGCAGAATTCTGAGATCTTGCAGTGCCAGGTTTAGGGTTGCGTCGAAAAGCTTCCGGTTACGGCTGTTTCCCTACCCCCATCGGTCTAGAGAGCTGTTTTGTGGAGGTTCCCCTTGTTGAGTGTGTTCTTGGTTTTGCTGCACGTGCAACTTTTGTTGCCCTATGGCGTCCGCCTCGGCCCAACCTGCGGCCCTGAGCGCCGAACAAGCCAAGGGTGAGAAGCTTCCCAGTCACTGGGTGGGCTGCCTGCTGGAGGAGGGTGTGGGCGGAAGATCCGGAGCGCGAGATACGCTGGCATCGCCGGGAAACGGGGCGGGGGGCAACCATGTTTCTCTCTTTTCTAAGAGGGGTTCCCCTAGAGCAAGGTATTCGGGCCGTGTTTATCGGATTACTGCGACTTCAGTCCACTAATTCCCTGCCCTCTTCTCTGCACTGGGACCGCCGGCCATGCTCTGATGCCTAACCCGGGACGTCTCACCCTGGGTTGCATCTGCCGCACAGTGGTCCTGGCCGAGGTGATCCAGGCGTTCTCAGCTCCGGAGAACGCCGTGCGCATGGACGAGGCTCGGGACAACGCGTGCAACGACATGGGCAAGATGCTGCAGTTCGTGCTGCCCGTGGCCACGCAGATTCAGCAGGAGGTTATAAAAGCCTATGGCTTCAGCTGCGACGGGGAAGGTGGGTCGGACGAGGGTCGAGGAGAGAGGGTGCCGAATCCTTTGAGTCCCTGAGCCGTCGTCCCCCTTCCCGCCACACGGCGGCAGCCACAATCTAACAGTATTGGCACTTAGAGCCCAGGGTCTACTTTGAACTTGTGCCAGGTGAAATCCTAAGTGCATTTTGCAGTTACCATTAATTATACTATTGTTTCATTTTATGATGAGGAAATTAAGTCCCCGAGGTCACAGCACAGCTGGACCTGAACCCTGTTCTGATAGCTTTTAGTGAGACGTCTGCAATGCATGGCAGTACGCTTCTGCAGCCCCTCTGAGGTGTTTCAGCTAACCTCTGTTTGAGGGCTGGCATTTAGTTTCCTTGATGAGATCATGGTGTTCCCCAGGGGTGTTGACTGATTCAGGTCAGTTGGCCCATGGCCCTCCTGTGTCCTGGTTATAGATGTGGGATCTCATGGGTGCTCATACTTTGGGTTCCTGTGACTAAATTGCTAAAATGGTTCACCTGATAGTGAGAAGCACACAGCTTTAGGATATTTCCATTTACTGCATTCCAGTTAGTTGTGCCCAGTGTAGACCAGGAAGTGGTTGATCCGAACCCCACAGGGCAGAAGCCTGCATGTCTTGTTTTGCAGACAGCTACCTAGCCAGAAGGGGAGCAGCCAGTGACTCCTGCGCAAGCTGTCCCCTCCTGCTGTCTTGGGCACCCCAACCCCCTAGGGGTGTGGGTTGACCTCCACTCCTCCTTATAGGTGTCCTTAAGTTTGCCCGCTTGGTCAAGTCTTACGAAGCCCAGGATCCTGAGATTGCCAGCCTGTCCGGCAAGCTGAAGGCACTGTTCCTGCCTCCCATGACACTGCCACCCCATGGACCTGCTTCTGGTGGCAGTGTGGCTGCCTCCTGAGGGTTGGCCTCCCCGTGACAATGCCCAGGAAAGGAAGACCTTGGAGTCCCAGAGGATAATAAACATGCCTGTGATTTAGTCTCAGCGTCAGTCTTTTGTGATTCTGACAACACCTCCATCTGACCCCAGATTCCCTCTGCCATTCCAGCTGCATATCCCCTGGTCCAAATCCTTCCTGTGGTCCTGCTGGGCCCAGCCCTACTCCAAGGCAGGGTGGGAGGGTGGGCAGCCCTTCAGCACCCTAGGTGGGTGATCCTGCACAGGTGGCACTTTTACTGAGGAGTGGGGCTTCCTGGGCTTTTCCTGAGGCCCCTGGGTGGCTGTGGACTGAGAGGCTTCCCCATTGGTTGGTGTTCACTTGGCCAGGGTTACTTCCTGGTCTTTGCCTCACCCGCCTTCCTGCACCCTGCTAGCCTGAGCTCCAGGTGGAGCTCCAGGTGGAGCTCCAGGTGGCTCCGCCCCTTTCAAGGGAAGGAGGCCCTGGACGGACAGGCGGGCCCTGCACTCCCTCCCAATGGAGGAGAAGGGCTGGAGAGAGAAGCAGGCTGCTGTGGGCGGTCTGAGGCCAGCCCCGCCCCACCTGTCCTTTTTCCTGGGATCGTTAATCCAGAGGCTTGTCCCTGCTGTTCCATTGACCTGGCAGGCAACACTGTGGAAAAAGTGGCTGAGTTCCGAGCATTCTTCCTCACCTGGTTTGGGCCACTGCACAGCTGTGCTTCTGGCTCAGCCCCGCCTCTTGTGGCCCTCTCCGCCTGTGACTCCCCCATCTCTCTGGGGAGATGCTGTCCCGTGGGTAAGTCCCCTGCTCCACCTGGGTGCTATAGTCTCTTGTTAGTTTGGGAGGAGGGGCATGTCTCATGCTCACTTCTGACAGGTGTGTGACCATGACTGCAATCTGTTGCTGCCCCCTGCTCTGGGTTTGCTTCCTGTCCCTACCCTTAAATTTTGAGGAACTCCAGTCTCATGCATGCTCCTTGTAGGGGGCTCCCTCCTTCTCTAGCATTTTCCCTCTGACAGATGTGTATTTATTCTCACCATTGCATTTCTCCACCCTCTGGTTCTCTGGTTCTGCTGTCTGCTTAGGACCTGTCCCCCTGGGTAGCCCACATCACCTGAAACATGTCGTGTCTGAAAGGCAAACCTGAGAAAGCTTGCCTTCATTCCACTTTCTTTCAGTTTTCCTTCACTCCCCCCCACCCCGCATCATTCATACAACAGATACATGGTGAGCATCTCTTCTGTGCTAGGTACTTTTAAAGATGCCGGCAATACTATATTGGACAGGGAGGACATGGTCCCTGCTCTCATAGAGCATTGTTCAGTGGGAGGTGACAGACTATACAAAAATCCCAATAAGTAGGATAATTTCAGATTCTCAGAAGTGTTAACGCAGAAAATGAAACAGCTTCATGTGCTAGCAAGTGACTAGGGGTGCCAATGTCATCACTAGCATGGAGGGCTTTCCTGAGGAGTGGACGAGTGAGCTGAGACCTGGATGGTGAAGAAGAGCCAGGCTAGTGCCCCTAGGCAGAGACAATGGTGAGTGCAGAGGCGCTGCTGTGGGAACAACCACCCAAGGACTGTGCCTGAAGCAGGGTGAACTGGTGGAGAGGGAGACAGGGCCAGACAGGACTTGTTGGACTTTGGATCTTATAGTAAAGACCTGCTTGGAGTGTTGGTGACTTGGTCGATTGGTGGCCCCTCAGTCCTGCAGGTTCTTGTTTCTCATATCTTCCCTTTTACATTTGCACTGCCTCCCCAGTGCACGTTTTCACTGTCAGCCCCACTGACAGGGTATTTATCCAGGGTACTTAGCTTATGGTCCCTGGTCCCTTACATACTCCTGCCTTGGTCGTTTTCCTACCAGGTGGTTAGCAAGGCCTCTTCTGGTGCAGAATCCTTCCTTGGTTCCTAATCCTGGACTTGTAAGATCCTCTGCAACAGGTCGCAGTATCTCAGAGCAGCTTTGCTGCAGCCACACTGCTCTGCTCACACCCAGCACTGCTCAAGCGGATCCTGCTATCTCAGTGCTGCCTCGCGGAAGCACCAGCCCTCTGGCTTTCACCCTGCGGGCCATGCCAGTGCCTGCCCACTCCCCTCACTGAAGCCTGCTCCAGCAGTGTGGTTGGTGTACAGGAAGGGGCAACAAGCTCTGGCATCAGACAGCCTTGGTTTGTCCACCTTTCCAGTCACTAGCTTGTGACCTTGGGCAAGTTATTTAACTTCTCTGAGCCTTAGCTTTTGTGTCTAAATTTGGGCTAATAAGACCTACTAAATAGGATTGGCATGTGGATTAAATTTGTAATGTAAAACCTGTTGGCACTAAAATGCTACTACATACCAGCTTTTTGTATCAGTATTTGGGAAACATTGTTAAGCTTATTTATCAGGTACAGATGTTGAGGCTAGGGGAAGCTCAATAACTTAGACCACGCAATAAACAGACCAGGCACGCCCCCCGGGGTACCAGAAAGGGGGGAAAAGCAGCCCTTTTTTGGCGGGGAGAAAAATTGATGTTTGATGTTTCAAAAAATGATACAGTAGTCATCAGAGGAAAACTAGACTTTTGCTGGGCTTTAACACTTTGTTATTTATTTTTCCTTATTTTTTTAGTGAGGTGTGGTACACATAATGTACATGAATATTAAGCATACGCCTGATGAACCTTGCATTCATACACACCCATGTAAACACCACCCCGATCTAGATGTGGAGCGCTCACAGCACCTCAGCACTTTCCTAGAAATTACCATCTCCCAGTCTGTTTCTTTCTTTCTATAAAGGCAATACAAGCCCATACTACAACTATCAAAAAGGTGCAAGGGAGAAGTCAGCGTCCTTCCCAGCCCTCTCCTCCAGCCACCCAGCCTCCATTCCTAGGAAAAGACACCAATCTGACTCCTGTGGGGCTTTTTTCCTTTTGTTTTGGGTGGGCAATGTTTGTATTTGGAATTACACACAGACAGCATTATAAGCTTTTAGTGCCCTGTTTCCCCGAAAATAAGACCTAGCCAGACAATCAGCTCTAATGTGTCTTTTGGAGCAAAAATTGATACAAGACCCGCTATTATATTATATAAGATCTGGTCTTATAGTAAAATAAGACCGGATCTTATATTAATTTTTGCTCCAAAAGATTATAGTAAAATAAGACCTGGTCTTATATTAATTTTTGCTCCAAAAGACACATTAGAGCTGATTGTCCGGCTAGGTCTTATTTTCAGGGAAACACGATGTTCAGGGCCTATCAAGATCAACCAGCCCTGAGAATATCAGCCATGGCAGGGACCCAGCCCCCAGGAGCCAGGCCCTTGGTTGGAGTCCTGAGCTCCGGCCAATTCAGACCAGACCCACTTGGCAAGAAGCTATGACTCAGGCATGGGGTGGATGGACTCAAGGGAACTGGTGATTCTGCTTACCTGCTTCCCTTCCCCCATTCTGTTCCCGGGCTCCAACTACATGGTTAGGGCAGAGTGGAGGCAAAGGCCTGGGGACAAGAAGTAGAAAAAGTACAAGTTTGACAGGGCTGCACAGGGGTCATTTTGTCCATCTGTCTGCCCCAAAGGTACCTCTTCAGATACGTCTGTCAGGAAGGCGAGGGCACCCCTCCCTTTGTAAGCATCTGCAGGGCTTGGCTATTAGGGACTCTCCCCCTTCCACTGCAGCCCCAATGATAGAGGAGGCTCACCCTACCCCCACACCCCTGTTTTTTGAAGCCCTGGGGCAGGCATATGGTAGCTAAAACCACAGGCTTTAGAACCAGACCATCTGGGTTTCATTGTGGCACTGCCACTTTACTGACTGGATGACCTTGGGCAAGTTCCCTACACTCCCTGAGCCTCAGCTTCCTTGTCTGTAAAATGGGGAGATAGTACCTGCTTCATAGGGCTATTGTGAGGAGTAAATCAGATAAGGCTTGCAAAGGCTGTTATAACATAGTGCATGGCATATAGTAAGACTCCATTAAATAATAGTTGTCACCATGACTATTATTAATTATTAGCTTGCACCAGGGAAGGCTGTGTGGAAACAACTGGTGGAAGAGGAAGAGATGGGTTCACATGTATGAAGCATGATCTTTGCCTGGATGGTGCAAGGCACACGTGTCCTTATTTGTGGAGTGCCATGCTCCTCCAAGGCCTTTGATGGCAGACATGTGGGAAGTGGGCCCGCCGTCCCCACCCCCACTGCCACCCTGCTCTGCTTCTCTTCCCTCTGCTCTAAAATGAGAAGTACAGTGAGTTCCCCCAAGGGGTCGGCCGCGCCCCTTCCTGTCCCCGCCCTGCCGGCTACCCTAGGCCAGTGGAGTGGCAGCCCCAGAACTAGGACTGCAGGGGTGGTGAGGTGGCCTGGGCACTGAGGGCCGAGTTTGAGGCTTAGCCCCAGCATTCTCTGCCTGCCTGGACTCCCCGGCACCACCACCACCTCGTTTCCTGCACCCGCTTCCTCTTGGGGAGCCCCCAGGATGGTGAGGTAAGGGCCTGGGACCCACGGTAATCAGGAGGCAAAGGGCCCTGGAGCCCATGCGACCTCTCCTCACCACCCTCCTGGGCCTCCCAGGTGGTTTCACCGAGACCTCAGTGGGCTGGATGCAGAGACGCTGCTCAAGGGCCGAGGTGTCCACGGGAGTTTCCTGGCTCGGCCTAGTCGCAAGAACCAGGGCGACTTCTCCCTCTCAGTCAGGTAGGTGGCCTTCAACTGCAGTCAGGGCCAGTATTTTGGCAACTCATTCCCGGTTCCCTCATGGCAGTGCCAACTCCCCAGTCCCCAGCCCCAGCATGTCCCCTCCCCCTGTCTGTGTCCACCCTACCCATGTGTGCCCCATATTCAAGACCGCAGCCCATCCCCTACCCATCCCCACCTCTACTCCTGCACCCTGGTCTCATCACCTTGCAGGGTGGGGGACCAGGTGACCCATATTCGGATCCAGAACTCAGGGGATTTCTACGACCTGTACGGAGGGGAGAAGTTTGCGACGCTGACAGAGCTGGTGGAGTACTACACACAGCAGCAGGGTGTCCTGCAGGACCGCGATGGCACCATCATTCACCTCAAGTACCCGCTTAACTGCTCTGACCCTACCAGTGAGAGGTGAGGGCCTTCACTTCCACCCCTAACTGACAGTGCCTTCCCCATCCTGGCTCCTTCTCAGGGCTCTGTGGGCCTCTTTCCTCCATGGCTGTGTCTCATGGGACTCACCTAACACCCCTTTCCATTAACCCCCCGAGGAAGCAAGAGAACGTCACCTCACCCTTCTTCAGGGTCCCTGTCAGCTGGCAACCCAGGCCCTATTGGTGACAGGCTACTCCTTGTGGCCGTGTTTCTTGGCAGGCCAGCTCTGTTGTTAGAAAGCTTTTCTTCCTCCTATGGAACTGAATCTGCCTTCCTATAACTATTCTCTCCCCCAGGACAGGTTAACCCAGTGAGAGGTGGGTGCTTAGGAGGAGCACAGGGACTAAATCGATGAGGACACTTAATGCCTTACCTCAGAACCCAGTGGGGATGGGTCATCCCGTTGGGGTTGGGTAAGGGCATCACTGTGTGATGTGGTCACATGTGTAAGGGCCTAGTACCTGGGCACAGGATAATACTCAAGGCATTTCCCTCCCATCCTTTTAGCTCCAAAGATGTGGCCCCAGAGCTGGGCTGGCCACTCCGTAGGTGGTCTCTGTAAAGCCTGGGTGGGAAGTGGGGTCATCTGAACACTCAGCATTACAGGTGGCTAATTGTAGTAGCTACATCTCAATGACAGCTTCTATTAAGGTGAAGCGCAGCAGAAAAACTCTAGGTTTTATTTTATTTTTCTCCACACTCCTGAGGCCAAGTCAACTTGCCCTTGTCCAGTATTTGTGTATTGATTGTTGAAATGATTCTGAACCTTAACTCTCTGTCAGTTTTCAGTCTTTCTAAAGTGCATGCCTTGCAACTTGCATCAATATTTTTAAGTCACTGGTTAAAACTTAGAACTGGATGAGGTGAGGTAAAGGCCTCATGGCCCCAACACTGGAGACCTCTCTCCAGTCAACATGAAGCCATTGATTTACTTCCTTTGAAGCTATATCTTCTAGGAGTGAAGCCCCAGCATTGATGACCTTGCTCATGGTTGCCCTCCTTACTAGTTTCTCACCCTTTTCCTACTCCCCACCTATAACATGCATGGCGGTTTTGCTCCCAGACCCTCTTGAACGCCTCATGTCCTCTCTCCCCTCTTGCCCGCAGCCAGGCTCTGACCTTGGGGAAAATGGATTGCCCAGACCATAGAGAAGTAATACGTTGTAGATGGAGCTGGGAGAGGGAAGGAGGAGCTAAGCAGACCCTCTGGGGAGGAGGCTGGCCTGGGTTCATATTGCTTGGGAGAAGAAGGAGAAGGGCAGAACTAGGACTAAGGGCAGTCATTCATAGAGGGATCGAGACCAGAGAAGCTGACTCTAAAAGGCCCTTTTGATTATCCACGTCTGGACGCCTGGGCTCACCCCTGACCTTGGGAGTGTGCGTGGGAGGCTCTTTCTCCAAACCTCCGTTGTGTCCCAGCCTTGTGTGCAGCCCCTCCTCCTCCACAGGAATTTGCATTTGTCCCCTCCTTGGCTAGCTCTGCGCCTGTGGTCAGCCTGACATTTGCATGGAAACTTCCTCATCCTGGGGCCTGGGGGAAGAAGGTTAGCCCCTTCCCCATTGCCTGGGGACCCTGGCCTGTCCCTGAGTGGTGGGATGGGGTGGCCCAGGGGGCTCCTGGACAGGCCAGGAGACTCTGGAGGTCTCTGAGCTACAGTCTCCTCTGGGCTGGAGTGAGATGGGGCAGACAGAGGGGCCCCCCTCCCTCCTTCCCCCATCCCTGCGGTTGGAAAATGCCCCCCCCTCCAGAGGTCCCTGGGCTGAGGAAACCTCACAACCTCACTTCTCACTCTCTCCCCAGAAGGAGTTTTGTGTTTTTTCCATCACGTGGTTTCCTGTGGGGCTGGGCATTGTGGGGCTACAGTTTCCTCCTGGGAAGGGGGTGTGCTTCGGGGAAAGGTCCTAGTTCTGCTTTCTACTCCTTTGAGCCCCTTTGAGCCTCTCTGAACCCCAGACTCCCCTTCAGTGACATCATCCTGGGTACCCCGAGAACCCCCTAAACCACTCTCCCCAGCAGGGTATCTTTCTTCTCCGCCTCCCTGGGGGAGTTCTCCCTGTCATGTCTCCCTGGTGACTTCCGTCTCTCCCATCTCCATCGCTCTCTGTGGTTTGGTCTTTGTCTGCATTTCTCTTGGTCTCTGTCCTCTTTCCCTAGTCAAGCCCTGTCTTTCATGGAGACTCTTGCTGGGTTTCTCCTCTCCAAATATTCTGGGTATGGCCTGCCTTTCTACCTTTGTCTTAAACTCCCAGAAGTGGACTTGGTTAGAATTCCTGAGGCTTGCTTCTTATCAGCTAGGGCCTTAGGCCAGTGTGCAATCACCATCCTCAGTTTCCTCATCTGTAAAATGAGGATGGTACTTGCCTCTTTGTGTTTTTGTGACTAATGGACCTAAATATCGTGGTGGGTTTGGAAGCATCTAGCACAGTGCCTGGCACATTGCAAGTACTGTTTCCTTGCTCAGTGCCTGGCCCTTGGCCCAGCACTCACCTTCCCTGCTGCTGCCTTTTCTAGGTGGTACCATGGCCACATGTCTGGGGGGCAGGCGGAGACACTGCTACAGGCCAAGGGTGAGCCCTGGACATTTCTTGTACGTGAGAGTCTCAGCCAGCCGGGAGATTTTGTGCTGTCGGTGCTCAGTGACCAGCCCAAGGCTGGCCCAGGCTCCCCCCTCAGAGTCACCCACATCAAGGTCATGTGTGAGGTAAGGCAGCCGGCAGTAAAGAAGGCATCCTCCTGGGGTACCCATCTGTGCCCGCAGCGTGGGTGCTGGGGAAGGTCAGCCAGTCTTTGGTCCAAGGCTGGGGGTCAAGGGAGGGAGACAAACTTTGCAGGGTGGCCTGACTTGGTACCCCTCAGGGTGGACGTTACACAGTGGGTGGCTCGGAGACCTTTGACAGCCTCACAGACCTGGTGGAGCATTTCAAGAAGACGGGGATTGAGGAGGCCTCAGGCGCCTTTGTCTACTTGCGGCAGGTGAGGGGTGGGCCTGGCAGTCCCTCAGACACATGAGCCTTTGAGATCTGGAAGTTGCTGACTTTTCGCCCTCACCCACCCAAGCCATACTACGCCACGCGGGTGAATGCGGCTGACATTGAAAACCGGGTCCTGGAACTGAACAAGAAGAAGGAGTCCGAGGACACAGCCAAGGCCGGCTTCTGGGAGGAGTTTGAGGTGCGTTATGGGGACCCAGCAAGGTAACCGGCGTGGGGTCCCAGGCAGACCCATTCCCTCTCTCCCAACCCCTGATACTGATCTACCCCACATCAACGACCCCCATGGATACCCCTCTTGCGGGTGTCCATTGTCCCCTCTTGCCCCTCAGAATCTGCAGAAGCTGGAGGTGAAGAACCTGCACCAGCGGCTGGAAGGGCAGCGGCCAGAGAACAAGAGCAAGAACCGTTATAAGAACATTCTCCCATGTGAGCACCTCACCCCAGCAGCCTCCATCCCTCCCACTCCGAGGCAGCATCCATTCATCTTGGAGACTCCCCTTCCCTCAGCCAACCTCCCCCAATTCACAGTACCTCTACCCCCATCTCAGGGAGGGTCCACCTCCGTTCCCACACAACAGAACCTCTTTTCCTCTAAAATGCCTCTACTCCTCCCAGCAGAGCCTCCCACACCCACCCTTACCACTCTCCTTCCTCTGAAACCTCCACCCCCACCCATGCCGGTCCCCATCCCTGCCCATGCACTGTGCTCTGAGAACCTCACAGCTTCTCAGACAAGAATGGCCTGTGAGCCTAGGAAGGGTGTGATGCAGGGGCTGGTGAGTTGCTGCTGACCCAGGCCCTTCCCACCTGCTCTCTGCTCACTCGCAGTCGACCACAGCCGCGTGATCCTGCAGGGACGTGACAGTAACACCCCTGGGTCTGACTATATCAACGCCAACTATGTCAAGGTGGGTGTTGCCCCTGGGAATTTCCCATCTCAGGGGGATACTGGGTCCAGAGATGTGTGGGCAAAGCCAAAGCTGATCACTTGGGTGGGATGAGGCGGGTGGGGACAAAGGGCGTGTCCCGGGCCAAGGAACTCACAATCCTGGTATGTGTTTTCTGTCCTTCCATCCAGAACCAGCTGCTAGGCCCTGATGAGAACTCTAAGACCTATATCGCCAGCCAGGGCTGCCTGGATGCCACAGTCAATGACTTCTGGCAGATGACATGGCAGGAGAACACCCGCGTCATCGTCATGACCACCCGAGAAGTGGAGAAAGGCCGGGTAGGGCTGAGCCGGGTAGAGGCTGATCCCCCCACCCCCTCCCCAGTAGTCATTGTCCACCATCATTAAACAAAAGAAACTTTGGACACCAGGACAGAAAGGCACCCAAACCTTGTTAGGAAACCGAGGCACAGAGACAAAATCTCGGGTACACCCTGACTCCCAGATCCCTGCTTCCAACCTTGGGTTCTCCTGACCACCCCCAGACCCAGGTTTTAAATGGGTCTTCTGCCTTAAGATGTCCTGAAGCAAACATTCCTCCTGCCCCTCCCCCACCTGTCCCCATCCAGGCAAGAGCCCCTCTTGTCCACTCTGCCTCATAAATCTCTCTGGACTTGGCCCCTCACCCTCACCCCTGCACTGTAGTACCCTATGTACTGGAGTCAAAGTGATTCTGTCCAAAGCATGCACTGCATCACATTACTCCCTCACTGCAAACCCTTCAATGGCTCCCAGTTGCCTTTAGGAGAAAGTCAGAGGCTAAGACTTGGTACTCCAGGTCTGGTGGCTTCTCTACAACACTCACTGCCTCCAACGGGCCAGGCCTTTTCAGGTTTCTATGCCTTTGCACAAGCTCATTTTCTGCTAGGAAATGACTTCCTCTCTCTGCACTATCTCTGCCTGACAGACTCCTCATTTATGAAGACCCAGTTCAAACGCTCCCTCCTCTGTGAAGCCATCTCTGATTTCCTCCATAACCTAGAGGAAGAATTAGCCTCTCCCTCCACCGTGCTCCTGAGCAGCTCCATATTTTTCCTGTTCACTTATCTCTCTGTGAGCTCCTAGAAACACAAGGGCGCAGATTGCATCTAGTTTGTGTTTGTAATTCCAACCTGCTTTACACAGCTTCAGGTTCTGTGTGTGTGTCAGACAATGTGTACTGAGTGACTTGTAAGGTTAGGTGGCTGGCTGGTCAGGTCTCACCACTAGATCCTGAGACTGACTTGGCCAGTTCATCCAACCGATGTTGACTGGGCCAGCACCAGGGACTCATGACATAGATCAGGGCCTACAACGCCCTGCCCAGTGCCTGCTTCTGTGGCCCATTCTCTACCTCTACCCTCCCTTTCAGAACAAATGTGTCCCATACTGGCCAGAGGTGGGCTCTCAGCGAGTGTATGGATCCTACACTGTAACCAACTGTGGGGAACACGACACAACCGAGTACAAACTCCGCACCTTACAGGTCTCCCCGCTGGACAATGTGAGTGTCCCCACTTCTGCCCCCTCCTGGGCCTTCCTTGGACCTGTCCTCTTATCTGGTTGTTGGGGATGGGGTGATGTGTGGGAGCAGCCATCACTGACTTCTATGTACTTGGCCCAGGCGAACCTGGTGCGTGAGATCTGGCACTACCAGTACCTGAGTTGGCCTGACCATGGGGTCCCCAGTGAACCTGGGGGTGTCCTCAGCTTCCTAGACCAGATCAATCAGCGACAGGAAAGTCTGCCTCATGCAGGGCCCATCATCGTGCATTGCAGGTGAGAATAATAATAAAGATATTAACAGTAATCATGCATGTAGTAGCTGGCAAGTAAATACTGCTAAGAGCCATGCAATTGTATGCAATTTACATAATAACTCGTTTACTGCCTCCCCCTTCCCCCCAGCCTCCTCTGGGTTTCCTGATGGCTCCAGATCCATGGGTGGAACTTAGCTTGAACCAACCCCACTGTCTGATCCTGTGCCTGGGGGTGGCTTTCTCAGAGATCTCCCTGGATGTGTCATCTTGTCCAACCCTGCCAAATACAGATGAAGAAACAGGCCCAGCCACTTACCAGGTCACCACCTGGTCAGGGGAAAGCCTGGACTGGTGCTCACAATAGCCCTAGGTCCCGTCCTGGTCACCCCGGTTTTCTTGCACAGGCCCACTCAGCCTGTTAATTCTCAGCCCCAACACCCTCCATGTGGGTCTGTGTGGCTCCCTATCCCTTCTCTTTTTCCATCTGTGGCTGAAGCCCTGGTTGGGGGGTGCTTCTTCATTGCTGCTCCCGGTCTCTCCTTCCTAGCCAGGGTTCCCCAATTGGCCCCAGGGTGTGTAGGGATGGGTAATGTATTCAGCAGGGGCACATGCCTCACTAGCTCCAGTGGAGACCCTCATGTTCATGATCAGGATACCCCATTCCTGCTAAGGCAGGGAGGTGGGGAATCAGCAGGGAAGCAGCTGAGTTCTGCAGACGGGCTGACCCGGCTGGCTTGGCCTGACTGGATGAGAGGCAGTGAGTACAGTGTCCAGGACAGAGGCTGCTGGTTTAAATTCTAGCTCCTCCACTCACTGGCTGGGTGACCTTGTACAAATTACATCACTTCTCTGTCCCTCAGATCCGTAAAATCAGGATCTCACAGAGCTGTTGTGAGTATTAAATGAGACCCTATCACTGTGTCCGGAATACAGTAAACCCTCAAGAAATGGGAGCTGGTAGGGAAGGGGGAAATAGAAACCCGCTGTGTGCTCTTCCCTTCCAGCTCCCTCCATGTGACCCAGACTGTGAGGGCCTTGACTTCCTTCTTCCCACCAGCAACTGCTTTTCCTGGGGCAGGGCTGGGTGGCTTGAATCTGGAGGTGCTCCAATATGCTGTCTGAGGGGCTGTTTTGCTTCCAGGGGCAGGCAAGCCATCACCAAAAACGACCCTCCTGCTGCCCCCCACCCCCACCCTCTCATCCACTTCTTGAAATCCCCATGGCCTTTATTTAGACGTTACAGGAAGGAAGTGGGTGAGGGGGGGTGGTATTTTTGACAATCTGGGTTTGAAATTAGCGCGACTCAGGGTACCAGTCTGACAGGTCCAGTGAGAGGGCGGGACAGGGTCCATGTGGGTTCCTGAGGTTCCTGGGGTCTGTTTGCCCAAAGGTGGTGGCAGAGGGTGGGGGAAGAAGGGAGACTTCCTGCTGCATTGCTCCTCCATGTCTCCTGACCCCAGTGTCCCCTGCACCCTACTGTCTCAGGGCTGTCCTTTCCCTGCCATCATAGTCTGAAGAAAAAGGGAAATGAAGCCCTGAAGAAAGAAGCTCCAAATATAACTTTTGATTGAATGGAGATGGGGAAGGTCTTGCTCAGGCCAACAATGTGGGAGAGGGCTGGGGAGGCTGGCAGGACAGTGGTGGCTCTGAGGGTTCTGGATTCTTTGGGGTAGGCCGCAGCCACGGGCCAGAAATGAGGAGTCGAGACAGGAAGTGGGGGAGTGTGGTGCTGAAACAAGGAGAGCAATGGTGGTGTGTGGGAGAGCCAGGCCCTTCCTCACAAATCTCTTGGCTAACATGATGAATGCAGACACAGAGTTGGGCAGATTTCTGCCCCTTGCCAGCCTGCTTGCCCAGTGACCTGGGCACATTTCCTCATCTCGGGGGAGCCTCAGTTTCTTTATGTCATGACCATGCTGGAGCTGGGTGCTGGGGCCCCCCTTCCTAGGGAGGTGTAGACCTGGCCGCTGATGGCTCCCCTTTCTCTCCCCAGCGCGGGCATTGGCCGCACAGGCACAATCATTGTCATCGACATGCTCATGGAGAACATCTCAACCAAGGGTGAGGGTTACCTGTGGGGGACATAGGAGGGAGGGTGTGAGCAGCCCCTTGGTGTCCACCTCTGCCTGGGCAGGAGGTCCAACTGCCATCCCTGCTCAGGGCTGGACTGTGACATTGACATCCAGAAGACCATCCAGATGGTGCGTGCACAACGCTCAGGCATGGTGCAGACGGAGGCGCAGTACAAGTTCATCTATGTGGCCATCGCTCAGTTCATTGAAACCACCAAGAAGAAGTTGGAGGTCATGCAGGTGTGTGCTAAGCGGGGCTGCTGGGGTTATGGGAGGCAGTGGGCATCACCTGGTCCTGCTGGGTCTGCTGCCTTCCCAACATACCTCTACCCACAGTCCCACAAGGGCCAGGAGTCGGAGTACGGGAATATCACCTACCCCCCAGCCATGAAGAATGCCCATGCCCAGGCCTCCCGTACCTCCTCAAAGTGAGTGACCCCTCCCTGCCTGCCACCTCCCATCATCCACTCTTTTTCCTTCCCAGTCCGACCCTTCCTTTCTAGAGAGGACCAGTGTTGCCTTTGGGGTGGGGGTGGGGGTGCTGAGTTCAAGTTCAAGCTCGGTTCTTACTGTCTGTGTTCACAAGTGTTTCCTGAGTGCGCTCTGTGTGCGGCCTGTGCTAGGAACTGGTAGTAGTAGACTGACGTATGAGGTGGAGTTTCTCTGCTCCCAAGGAGTTTTTGGTCTAGTGTAAGGACAGTGACCAGGTCTCCTTGCTTTGCTGGCCTCAGTTTGCTCACCTGTGATGTGGGGTGGCCCGGAAGGGGCTTCTGGTTAACTCTGCACTGTCTCCTGACCTGTGCCAACTGCCTACACGTGCCTCCTCCCCTCCCCCCCCCCCCCCCCCCCCGCTGCAGACATAAGGAGGACGTGTACGAGAACCTGCAGAGTAAGAACAGGAGGGAGGAGAAGGTGAAGAAGCAGCGATCAGCGGACAAGGACAAGAGCAAGGGCTCCCTCAAAAGGAAGTGAGCTGGGCACAGTCTTGACATGGCCATGGTACGGTCCCTCTGCTCAGGGCTTTTCCCTGCCCTGTCCCTACTGTCCCCTGACCCCTCTGCTCAGGGCTTTTCCCTGCCCTGTCCCTACTGTCCCCTGACCCCTCTGCTCAGGGCTCTTCCCAGCCCTGTCCCCAGTACCCCTGGCTCCAGTGCTTCCCCTGATGGATGGGTGGCTGCAGCCTCACCCTGCCCTTCCCAGCTGCCTCAGACTTGCTCTTACCCTGCACTCCTCAGGTTCCAGCCAACCCCTCATTCCCTTACTCCCTTCTCTCTGCAGCCTCAGCACTGATCCCTGTAGAAGTCTCCAGTGAATGCCAACAGCCTGAACCTAGGAAGCTGCCCGCCCAACTCTATTGTAATTTAAATGGTGTGTCCCCACCTCCCTCACCCTACTGTATATAGCCCAGCAAGACTCCAGGAGGGGCCAGACCCTTCTATTCTTGTAAATAAAGCCCCTAGGATCACTGTGTGTGTGGGTCTCTAACTCTGTGTGGCTCAGAGGGTGGGGCCCAAGGGGATGGAGGGGGAGGTGGGCAGGGAGTGGTATGTGGGGCACACGAAAGCTCTGTCTTCACAGTCACACAGACTGGTTCTGGGCTCTGCTTAACACGCTAGGTCTGTGATCGTGGGCCAGGTTCCTTGTCTCTTTCCTTTAAAGTGGAGGATCATCCTAACAGGGTGGCTGTGAAGATCATTGAGATGAGGGATGACGATCTCAAGGGCAACCATAACTCATTCCATGCTTGTCACGTGTCAGGCGCTGTTTAAAAGACTACACCTTTCCATTCAATCTGGGTGCCTGTACCATTCCCATTTTACAGTAGGGGAAACTGAGACACAGATAGATTGAATAATTTGCTGAAGGTCACAGGACTATTGAACAGTGAAGCTAAGATTTTAACTCAGGCCCCAGAACCCTCACGCCTGGAAATGCAGCTGGGGTCACCTGAGGGGGACAGAACCACACATTGGTGGTGCTGACTTCTAGGTGTAAGAGCTAAGAAGATGTAGAAACGACCTCCCAGGCTTTCCCTCCCCTCTCTGGGCTCCTGCTGCTCACAGGAGCATCCTGCTTCTCCCTTTGCTGAAACCGTTTCTGCCCTTATGTTTCTGGTCAATTTTATGTTTGTCCCCTCTTCCTTACCTGTGTCCAGAGTGGACGATCAGGGATTCTTTCTTCGTGTTAAGGCTTTATCTTAACTCCTGGGGAGTTAAGCCGATGAGAGTCCTACTGGGGATGGACTGGCTCCCCGCTGCTGGGCAGGCTAAGAACACACTCGTATGGCAATATTGACTTCAGTCATTCATTCAGCATATACTTTCTATAGTGAGTGTCCACTGTATCACAGGCACTGAGTTGTGCTGGGGGCGCGATGGTGAACAAGAGAGTTCCTGTCCTTGCGGAACTTTAGGAGAGTAGTAGGGCAGACAGACGCTGAAACAGTCCACAAGCATAAAATAAGTACAAACAGGTATTAAGAAGGATGCAAACAAACAAAACAAAGGGGCAGGATGGGGGAGGGGGAGAGAGAGAGAGAGAGAGAGAGAGAGAGAGAGAGAGAGAGAGAGAGAGAGAGAGAGAGATATCAGATTGGGCAACACAATAGTTGCCTTACCGGTAACTAAAGTGCCCTGGAAGGGGTGGGGCCATAATCTGTGTGCCTCAGGACCCTTTCCACCCCAGCTAGAGCTGCACAAAAGAAAGGTAGGCTCCACAGCCTCTAACTGCCCTTGGGCTAACTGCCTGTGGGCTGGGACTTGGACCCAGGGCATTGAGGTGGGTTCAGGAGCAGCTCTGCTCAACTTTGGTCCCTCTGGAGAACGGAGCATAGCCCCTGGCTGCTCCTCCCTGCAGGACAACTGTGAGGGCTGAGGCTGTGAGGGCTGAGGCTGTGAGGGCTGAAGCAGAGCAGCTCAGTACTTTAACTGTCTGGGTCCGTGCTGATGCTCCTGGCCGGCAGGGGTGAGTACCCCAACACTAGGGTATAGGACAGGTAGGCACCATGCTGGGACCTGCCTGTCCTCCACAGGCAGGGATGCCCAAATACAGGTAGGTCACTGGGCCTAGGCACAATCCAACACTACCAAGCTGACTCTGTTGCTGCCCTCAGGGGTCTATGGTCCACCATCTCTGGCCATGGGCAGGGTCAGAGGTTTCAGAGGAAGAAAGTAGCTGGGAGCAGAAGTGGCTGTGGGGAGACGCCAAGGAGGAAGGCAAATTAGCCCAAAGATAGCCCTTGGCTTTGTCCGTCTGGAGACCAGGTTCCCTAGTCTAGGTCTGGAGGACGGAGGTGGCAGATAGGACAGAAAACACCACTGGAAAGGGTGGGAGGCCTAGTGGGGTGGCTAGGACTCAGAATAGGTGCCTGCGGCTGGTGCTGGGAGGCAAGGGGTTAAGGCAGTGGTGGGGGGTAGCCTATGGAAGGAGGACACACCTGTACGCAGGGGCGGCGGGCGGGGCCCAGGTGAGGAGCCTGCGCTGGCTGCCTGCGGAGAAGGAAGGAGGAAGAGTGGAGGCCAGGACAGGCCTCAGGCAGCAGGCTGTGGAATCCTGGCCTGACTCTCCTTCCTCTCCTCAGCACTTACTCTCTGGGGGGGCAGGCGGCCCGGTGACAGGTAAAGGCCACTGGGAGAGGGGTCTTGGGGCTCAGCTGGGGACTATAGAAGGGAGATGAGGGCTGGTGAATTGGTATGTGGGGGCAGAGACAGGCTGTGTAGGTGGTGGGGGAAGGGGTTCAGAGACAGAGAACAGGTGGGCAGGGGGCTTCTGAAGCCCTGCCTGGACCTCAGTGGTTCAGCAGCTCAGGGTGGGGCTGGTGGCGGGCTGCAGGCCTCACCCGGAAGTGTCCCCAGGGACGCGGGTGCTGGGGGGATGGGAGCCAGCGTTCTGCAGCCTCTCCACAGGGAGCCTGGGTTGAGGACTGCCTGACCCGGAGGTGGGCAGGCTGGGTGGGGGCCCCCGTCTTACCCAGCAGTGTTTGGGTGCTGGTTGGGAGTCTCTAATACTGCCGGGTAATGATGGAGGCCCCTGTCCGTGTCACCGACATCCTTTACCTCAAGCCCCCAACCCCCAGCCAACTGCAGCCCCCCACTTGAACCTCCCCACACAACCTGGAATACCCTTCATCTTGTGTGGAGGGGGCTGCAAAAGAGGTGGCTCTTGGTTGGCAGGCTGCCCACTGAAGGGACACAATGGTTCCGGGCCCCTCCCCCAACCCAGAGTGATTTGTCATCTGGTGGATCCAGAACCCACAGCCGACCTTGAGCTTGGGATATACTCTCAAAAGACTTCACCAGGCCCGCAGCCAGGGTCCCTGTAGCAACTGGTCAGCTCTAGCCCAGAGTTGCATGTCAGCCGGCTCTGGGTCCATCTTCCAGCACAGTGTTGGATGGTCTAATTGTGAAGCTCCTAACACTGTCTGGTAAAGATGGCCCCCGGGCCGGTTTCCTCGGCAGTGACCTTCAGGGAGCCCTGAAGACCATGGAGGCCTCCTGACCAACAATCTCTGACCTTTATCCCTCTGGATGGGGGTGTAAATCACTAGGAAAAGGGGAACAATGGGAGGAGACAAAATGGCTGCCTCTAGAGCGGCAGCAGCATGATTTGAAACATACTTGGCTCTCCAGGCACCTCTACTCTCTTCCCACCTTGGGAACATGAACGAAATAAAATGGAATGAAACTTGTGGTAGACTGATTAAGGTTACTTGACCCATTTTTTGTCTGTCGATCTCCTCTTAGGCTCCCAGTTCCTGAGGACTGGGGCAGCCACAGCTACTTCATCTACCTGTCGAGCAGGGGGAAATTGATCTTTCTTCAAAAATCTAAGAAGCTGAAGATGAACTCAGTCTCTCACCCTATAAGACTCACCTCCCCTACCAAGCACTTTGTAATTCCTGTACATACTTCTGCTCCCAGTATTTATGGTTTCAAATGTTCTTTCTCTCCCTATAAGGACAAGGGACGGGACACGGGTTGTAATGGCATCAAGTAGAGCAGTGGCTTCATTTCCCTGGTACTTGAGATTCAGAGAGTGCTGTCTTGGGAAGGAGATGAGGTGGCTTACATAGGGACTAAAAACAGGCACCTGTTAGGGGCGCAAGCTGTGGGAGTGAAGAGCCCATCTCAACACAAGTAGAGCCCTGTTTCACCTGTGAAACAGGCTCTGGTGACTGTGAAATTGGTAGTGTGGGTAGCCCATAGCAGGCAACATGACACACTGGGCTTTGGACACGTAAGTCCCTCAGTAGGCACAAATGGTCTCCCCCACAGCTACATGGAACCCTGTTACCAAGGAAGCAGCTCATGTTGGGGTCATCACATTTTTGGTCTAGCTCAGCAAAGCCACAGCTGCTACAGCCTTAAAAAAGGAGATGTTGGTGAACACAAGTGTGATGTGGTAGAAATAGAAGGTGGAGTGGAAAGTGCAGCTGGGCCTCAGGATCCAAGGGCCCTGTTTCTAGCTTGGCTCATTTTGGATGACTGCTGGGCTTCCAGGGCAAGAGCAGCAGAGCCCAGGCCCTATTTCCTTAACTGCCCTGGCCAGAGTCTGTGCTCCTCCTGCTGGCAGAGATGAAGACAGACCCAGGAGTGTTAGGTGAGCAAACGCATGCGTGCCTCCCATAACCCAGCTCAGACATGTGAGACCTTGACTTCAGCTTAAGTAATAAAAATTTATTGAGAATTCCTGGGATGGTGGTTATCGCCTCCCAACAGAGAGGGAGGAACCAACTCTGTAGGAAATCACTGAGAAATCACACACTGTCCCAACAACCCTTGTCAACACTGGAAGTCATTCCCCTGAAAACGGGTCAGTCTTCATTCATCCAAAAAGGGTTGGTAGGACAGATCCAGAGGGGACCATCACATGATACCAGGGGCCAGGTGGGGGTGTGCTCCTCAAACACCAGGGGAGAGACAGATCCACTTCTTCTCTGGTGGTTAAATTCTTGGTCACCAAGTTCATTTCTTAGCCTTGATGAGGCTGTCACTGCGGAAAGGCAACAGATAAGGGAAGATGACATTAGGAGACAAATGTAAGAGGCACCTTGGCCACTCCCTCCTCAACTACCCTCCTTCCAGATAAAAGGTTAGTATGGGGAGGTGAGAAAGGTTAGGCGGTGGGGGAGGAGGCAGGTACTGGGAGATGAGCTACAAGACCCCAAAGAAACATGCATCAACAACTTACCTCCCCCTGCAGATACCAGGTCACCAAATGAACAGGAAACACAGGAAAAGAAGAAAAATGCAGAGGTGATTTGACAGTTCAGGCCCCACCCAGCTCTAAACCCTCCTTTGCTCCCAAGAGAAAAAGACAAATTGGGTTGGAAGCCAGGAATCTCAGGCTCTGGAAAGGAAGAAACTGGTTCTCTTTGCCACTGCCATTTCTCACTTCTCCTTTCGTAGCATCTTTCCACGCCCCCACAGCAGCAATTTTAGGGTTCCCGAGTAAGGATATTGAGTTTCATCTTTCACCATTTTTCAGTTAGACAAAACTTTACAATTAAAGTGCTTCTTACATGAATAATCCTATTCTCATAAAATCAATCCTATGGGATTCAAGTTAGGCATATCAACCCCCACACTTTTCCATCTTTGGTTTAGACACATGGTGTCTTTCAATGGTGACAAGAGTAAGCTAGTAACAGGCCCTAGAGCCCAAGCGACTAGACTCAGATCCCATGTTCTGACACCCCACTATGTAGGTCACATCTCTCACCGGGTGAAACTTTCATCCTGTAGGTTCAGCACAAGGTTGTCAGCAGTGAGATAGACACGATTCTGTGATGTGGCAATCTACAGGGTAGGAAACAAGACAGACGCTTGTATTAAGCAGAAAAGGCCTTGATTCCTGTCCTTGCATTAAATCACCACTGATGGGGCATATGTGGGTTAGGAACAGGGATCCAACGATGAGAATGACATGGTTCCTGACCTCACACAAGGATCCAGAGCAGTAAGCAACTGTGATGTGTTAGAATTGTTAACAGGTGTGAACAAAAGGTCAAGGGAACCCAGAGGAATCGTTTTTGTATGGGCGGAGGAGTGACAGAGAAGCCAGTTTGAGTAGCAACCTGAACGAGCATGATTCTAATTCCCTTGCTTCAATGTGCTTTAATTAAAAACACTTTAACTCTCCAGGCAGCCCTGGAGGGATACTGGGCTCATACTCACCGTCTTGGAGATGTTCTGGGCTGCCCGGATCTTGCGCAGCTTGATGTAGCCTGGGTTCTTGCTCAGTGCTTCTCCAAGGTGAGCAGGGTAGGGTTAAGGGTTCACACATGGCCAGGTCTCAATCACTGGCCCCATCTTTACTACTCCCCTGGTTCCAGCCCCCCTCTGGGCTGTCAGATCCAAGGTTGCGCTCAGGTGGCTTGTGCCCAGTCTTATTTTGGTCCTCACCTGTGGGCCCCCCTGCAGGCAGCTGCCAGGAACTGGAGGCAGCAGCAGGAACGTAGGCAAGGCCAGCAGTGCTATTGATCTGCCTTACAGTGAGGTGCCAAGCTCAAATACCCCACTAAGATTTCAGATCCCATTTGAAACCTCTACCCCCGGGGGAGCCAAGGATCAGAGAGCACAGAGTCGCATTCGCCTTAGTCTCATCAGCCGGCCCATGAGGGAGGACGGGGAAAGCAAGGTGCCTCAGAGGCAGGCTGAGATCTCTCCAGCAGAAGGATATCATCTTGGCAGCCTCGGCCTCACCCTCGGCCTGCACGATCTTCTGCCGCTGTTCCTGCTTTGCTTTTTCCACCAAGAATTGGGCCCGCTGGGCCTCCTGCTGGGCTGTGGTGGGAGCCAGGTCACAGATGTGAGGTGTTAGGGACCCCATCTCCCTTTCTGCATTCTCAGAAACCCTCGTCCTACTCGTCTGGTAACTCACCCACTTGTTTGGCTTCTACAGCAGCTGTGTATTCTCGGCTAAAGCTCAGCTCTGTGATGGCTACGTCATCCAGGATGAGGCTGAAGTCCTTGGCCCTCTCTGTCAGCTCTCGTCGGATCAACAGGGACACCTGGGGGTTAGGGTGAGGAGGGGAAGGGAGAGGTGGTTTGAAGGGACTGGAGAACTGAAAGGAAATTGTTGCTGTGACCATCTGAATACCATATCTTCTGAAAATGGCAGAAAATTCACTAACCCTTTTTTAATTCCTCACTAAAACATCTGAGTTGGAACATATTTGGTCCAATCTTTTCAGCAGGTCACACTAACTTCTAATCTTCTACTCTCTCCAGCACCTCTAAACTTTGTTTTCTCCCATGCTTTCTCACACTGACTGCTAGCTATCAAGTTCCAATCTTGGCTCTCCTTGTTGCCCACAGTGGCCATTAGTATAGCTTTTAGATAGTAATGGAACCTGGGTCACAACCTTTTTCTATTAAGCTGGCTTTCCTAATACCCAGTGCTCTGGGCCTAGAAGGGAAATGCTGCCACTATGCAAATGGTAATGGGAGCTGGAGTCCAACCTGGGCGCGCTGTGTGATCAGTTGTGAGGCATTGAACTTGGCCACCACACTCTTGAGCACCTCGTTGACAATGGACGGCAAAACTCGCTCCTCGTAGTCTAGCCCTAGGCGCTGGTACATGCTGGGAAGCTCCATGGCATTAGGTCGAGACAGCACTCGCAGGGAGATGTTCACCATCTGCAGGTCTAAGAGTGAGGTCAGCAGTGGCTGGTCAAGGCCATCGGGGCCTCATCTGGTCTCTTAGCCAAGCACCCTTCCCCAAGCACCGTCTCCTCTTTGTGTTTCCCTCCATGCGATGTCGTGCAGCCTGGAACTCCCCTGGGGCGTGGCAGCAGGGAAATCAGGCCAGCAACATGTGACTTGGCACAGGCCAAATGCATCCTTGTCCACTGTGACGTCGTCTCTGCCCACAATCCCTCCACCAGTAAAGCTGATCTGTCTTTTTGCCACTATTGTGTGCAATCTCTACTGTAGGTTCTATCATAATCATGTTTTCTTTACTAGACTATAAGGGCTTGAAGACAAGGATTTGTTTTATGAATCCTTTATTCCCAGGGCCTATGGTTTAGGGAATGTTAAGTGACCTGCACTAAAAATAGTACAAAAAAAGTATATTATAGATGAACTACTTGCCTCAGTGTGTACACGCCTGTGTGTGTGTGTGTGTGTGTGTGTGTGTGTAAGGAATCTGGGGAATCTCAAAGGCACAGCTTCTAGGTACGGTGTAGGAGGGAACAGATGCACCAGGGAAGTTTCCCAGAACAGGGTGTACTAGTGGATATAATTAATAAGTTAAGCAGTTAAAAAATGGCTTTGATCTAGGCAGTGAATAAGACAAAGAACAAACACTGCTCTCAGTGAGTTTACATTAGAGGAGAGGGGCAGTTAATAAGAATGTACAAACACATAAAAAATGTGAATGTGCAAACATAAAAAAATGGACAAACAAAAGTGTCCAGATGTACTACTTTAACTCCAGAAGCAGGTACTTTTATTCCAGCTCTTTTGCAGATGTGGAAACCAAGGCCCAAACACTCTGACATGACCATCTGCCCCTAGGAGCTCTTGCCAGGTTCCCTGTTGACTTTAGGGAGCCCATCTGCTGGTAGCTTCCAAGTGTCCAGACCTACCTTTGGAGCCTGTGGGGGAGGAAATTTTTCTGGGTCTGGCCCGAATGTCATAGATGATGGGATACTGGAACCAAGGTATCCTGGAGGAGAGGAAACAGGGATAGGTATTAGGAGACTGCAGTTTCACTAGTTTTCCCAGTTTTCCCTCACCACGTGTTTCTTTGCCTGCCCCTCCTCTTAATGACCAGACAAGGAGAAATCCTATTCTTCCTTTAGAGAACAACAGTTTATGCGTTGCTGGAGTTATGGGCAGCACATACTGTCCTGGGAGATGGGGTGAGGAAGGGAAACAGTAGAATCCTGTTGAAAGTCCTACTACAGCCATTGGTGGGTTGGCGTTCAAGGGTGAAGGGTCAGGGTCAGTCCGCTTTGCCCGCCATTACCTGAAGTGAAGGCCCTCGGCGAGAACGGTGTCCTGCTGCACGCCACCAATCCGATTAAAGAAGATGGCTCTTTGTCCGCCTTCCACTGTGGGGATAGGGGTGTTAATCAGGCCAGGTCACTGCTCAGAGTACGTGCTAGCCCCTGGTGGGGCGGGGCGAGGGGCTAATCCCTTAGCGCGGGGACCAGGCGGGACAAAGTAGGGCGTCTGGGGAGGGACTAGAGGAGTCCAGAGTGCGGACGGAGGTTGCTCACCGGTGAACACGGACTCGCGGACCCCATAGGCCACGGCGCCGGCCCCCAGCAACAGCTTCAGCGCCGTGCCCATGCCCCGGGGCCCGGAGGGCAGCCGCCCCGCTAAGTCCTTCAAGTTCTGGGCCATGTCTGATCCCGAGGCCGGCGGCACCAAAGGTCAGGAGGGGGTGCCGGCCCGCCTCTACCCCACTCCAGTTTAGAAATCGCAACCTTCTCACGAGGGTCCGGGCCCCAGGTGCTCTCAGGCGAAAGGGCACCGGAAGTGCGCTCCCTTCTAAACCCTCCCCTAGCCCACGGCGGACCCAAACTACGCGCACAGGAATTACGCATTCGGAAGTCCCGCCTCTTTCTGAAACCCTGCCCTCCCAGAGAGGCTTTGGTAATGCCAGACTGGAAGCTATCGCCATTTCCAAGCGCCCATTTTCAGAATGGTAGCCGGAAGGAAGTTCGCAATTAGGGCGAGCGCGAGGTTTTAATTTAAGGATATTAGCGCAATTTCCGGTTCGGTTGCAAGATGGCTGCGCCCAGTGGTGGATTCCAGCCTCGTGAGCGTCGCGGTGAGGACCAGGAACAGGACTGGGATGCTGTGGCGCCCAAGCGGCCCCGATTTGGGGCGGGAAGCAAGATGGGAGGCCATAGGCTCATTGTGGTGCTGGAAGGGGCCAGTCTGGAGACAGTCAAGGTAATGTGGGACAAGAAAATGAAGAATGTGTATATTGATAGGATGGGACCCTGTGGAATGAGTGAGGGTGAGGGCCTCAGTGGATGGAGAAAGCAGAGAGGTGTAACATGCTTTTGGAGGAAGAGTGGCCTAGTTGACTGTCTCTTGGTTTAACATCTGGGGTGGCGGTACTCATTTTCTACTGCCCTTCTTGAATCCCATAGCAGCCTTCATGTCCTTGGTTACAGTTGATTTACCAAGATTTTGTGATACAAAGTAAACTAAGGGGAAGGGAGTTTTGTGCACCGCGGTGTCCCACATCATCCCACGATAACTTACAGGGAAAGGAGAAAGTAGCTTAGTCTGCTCCATCCTTTTATTCATAAGGACTTTGTGTTTTAATTCATTAAAAGGTGTTTACTGTCTCCTTCCTCCGTATTACTATACAACTTGAAACACTGTCTGGATCAGATTATCATTTAATAATTTTACGTCTTTATTTTTACCTGTCATTCGGCTCTTTCCCTGAATAATCCAGCAATTCCCTGTCTTAAGACTTTGCTGCCTTATTCTCTGACTTGTTTCTCTTACCGTTTAGAACTAAATTTGTTCAATGAGTAGGCCGAGAAGAAATAGCACTGGTTGAGAAGTTAGATCTGGATTTTAATCTAAATTCTTATACTTAAGTGTGTGATCTTGAGAAAACAAGTTTGTCCTCAGTTTGTAAAGTGGAGGTTAATACTTTATAGGGGACTGGAATGAAAGTGCTTCAAAACTAGTACATTTCCATTGTAATCTACGGTGTGATTTTTCTATCTTTACTTCTTTAGTCACTATAGCATTTTATTAAGTTTGCAATCTAGAAAACTTTTTTTAAAAAATGAGCAGCTAATGAGATTTCCTCTTTCGTTTTCTTCTGTAATTGATATTTCTAACCTAACTGTAGGTTCTTATAGCCATCCCTTATTTAATAGCCTGCTATCTTTCCAGCCTATTAACTCTGAATGTCACTTCATTTCTTCCTATGTTTCCTGGGGCTGATGGTAGTATCTACCTTACTCGGTTGTTGGGAGGATTAAAAAAGTTAATATGTGTGAAGGGTTTAGAATAATGTCTGTCTCTTGGAATTAGGTATTAGGTATTAGATATTATTATTGTTACTGTTTCCATGTTACCTATTAAAAAGTTGAAAAGGTCATGGCCAAATTAAAATTTCTAGAACATGTTCAGGAAGAATTTAAGCCAAGTTGTCATTAATGGTTCTCCAAGGTGATAGAATTCACAGCTGTTTGAAACCTTCCTCTGCCTTGTGTCTTCCTTGTGCTGCTACCCCTTGCTTCTGCCGGCCTCATCTGGGCCTGCTGTCTCCATTTATTCTTTATATATATTCTGGCCGCACTGGCCTTCTTTTAAGCTCTTTGAAAGCACTGAGTTCTCTTACACCTTAAGGCCATTGCAAATAATGTTCTCTAACTGGAAGCTCCCTTTACTCAGCTCTTTGCATCAATTCCTACTTAATGTTCATTTAACAATTATTGAGTCTATTATGTTCATTTAACAATTATTGAATCTATTATGTTGCTCATTCTTCAATTAATAGGTTAAATGTTACTTCCTCATAGAAATGACTCCTTTCCTGCTATAAATCAGGTCCTTCTGTCATAATCCTTTAATGAACCATTTACTTTTCCTACGTAATGTTTATCACAATTTGATTTAAGTATTCACGTGGTTGTTTCCACTAGAAGTTTGTCACTTCCACTAGAAGGCTCTATGAGGGCAGAGAATGAGGTTTTAAAAATTCTTATATCTCTAATACCTATTATAGAAAATGAATACACACGGTATTCATTCTGATTATTCCGATTAGTGGTTTTCAAGCTTACCATGTTTCCCTGAAAATAAGACCGGGTCTTATATTAATTTTTGCTCCAAAAGATGCATTAGGGCTTATGTTCAGGAGATGTCATCCTGAAAATCATGCTAGGGCTTATTTTCTGGTTAGGTCTTATTTTTGGGGAAACACGGTAGTAACCACAACCCACCAGTGAACCAGTGTTCACACATACACACACACAACTGTGTGAAACCAAAAGTTTTATAAACCATCACTTACCATTACACTACATGTGAAGTACTCATATGTTTTCTAGTTTATTTTATTAAACCCTGGTTATTAAGTCACTAATGGGTTGTTGAGACTGGATTCTTTTTCTTCTATAATTAAGTGTCCCATGGACCTAGTTCTTGGTCCTTTGTTCTTTTTCTGTGCTTACTCTCTGTGACATTCTTAGTATTTCAGTTATCCAATTAATTTCAAAGTCTACATGCCTCTTCTCTGAAATCTTTTGGAATCATATACCTTAAAATGTCAGATCTAGAAATGTTCTATTGAAACATAAAAACTTAGCCTTTCAAAACCTGTGTTTGTACTTAATGGTATGTTTTTAGACTTTTACTGGCCACCTGAATGCTTCTTAGGATTCCAGATAGCAATTTGCAATTTTTTAAGCTGCTACAGATGGATCCAGCCAGATTTTTAGTATCAAGTTTTCACCTGGTATATTTTCTAGTATACAGAGTTGCCGGGATAATATCCCTGTCATTCTCATGCCTCTGTTACTCCAGAATTATCCTAGCTTTGTGCTGGATACTTGAGGATTCTGCAGTTTACAAAGCAGTTTCATATACAGAGGGTGCCAAAAAAAGTATATACATTTTAAGAAAGGAAAAAACTATTAAAATTGTAATGCTCAATGTATACAGATAACAAAAGATGAATACAAGTCATGTATATACATTTTTTTGCCACCCCCGGTATAATCACTGCCTGTCAATGTCTCAGTTCCCACTTTTTCAGCATCATTTTCTTCACATTTCTGCCTTTTCTTTATTCCATCTGTACCTTTGCTGACACTCCTTAAGAACAACCCCTCTTCGTTTTACTCCTGAGAGTATTCCTTGATGAAACTACCTCCTGCATCATTAGAATTTTCACTTTTTCCCAGATTTGCAGCCTTTCAAATTGTTACAAGCAAACTGAGGGAAGGCACCTGTAGATTTTGTCCAGTATATACAGTGCTCCTGTGTTAAACAAGCATTCAGCCTTGCTTATTAACCTTATTCCTACTGGGTTCCAGAATCCCTCACCGGCTTTGCCTAATAGCCACAGGTTTTAAAATTAAATCCAATTTAAAACGTGCAATCACAGGTTGTGCCATTTTCCCTTTTCCTTTTAAGATCAGATCAGTTATGGTGGGGGTGAGTGGGGATTGGGAGGCAGGGTAAACATAGTGATCGCCTGAAGGGTTTGCAGGGAACCACCCCCATAGCTTCAAATTCAGTAGATCTAGAGTGAGCCTGAGAATTTGACTAAAACATTTTCAGATGTTGCTACTGCTGGTGGTTTGGGGACCACACTTTGAGAACCGCTGGGCTAGGTAAAAGCAACTTACGTTGCTCTCTGTCATGTTCCTTCTTCTTTAGGTAGGGAAGACATATGAGCTACTAAACTGTGACAAGCACAAGTCTATGTTGTTGAAGAATGGACGGGACCCTGGGGAAGTGAGACCAGACATAGCTCACCAGGTAAGTCCAGGGACAGAGCTCACCACCCTGTTAGCCTTTCTATGGAAGGTAAAGCAGCTGCATGCTACTTCTTAATTGTACCTTGGTGTCTGCCTCCCTCAGAGTTTACTGATGCTCATGGACAGTCCCCTGAACCGAGCTGGCTTGCTGCAGGTTTATATCCACACACAGAAGAATGTGCTGATTGAAGTGAACCCCCAGACTCGGATTCCCAGAACCTTTGACCGCTTTTGTGGCCTCATGGGTGAGATCTTTAGGATTTGAAAGTTCAGAATGAACTTGGCAGAGGTGAAGGAGGAAGAGGGGATGTGATCGATCCCAGAACAAGGATTCTTCATTACTTTCATGTGCAGGGGTTAAGCCTGCATGGGTTCCTGGCTGAGTGAGAGAGAGTGAACCCATCAGTACACAACTAGTCTTATGCTGACAACTGCTTGTTCATAACAGTTTAGGAGTAGAGTGGATGTAAAACGACACATGGAGCCCTCCTTACCCATTGGTTTTTCTGGTTAGATTCTGGGCAGAAGTGGGGTCTCCACCTAGCTCTGAACTTTGTTTTTCCCCTGCCCTAGTTCAGCTTTTACACAAGCTCAGTGTTCGAGCAGCTGATGGCCCCCAGAAGCTCTTGAAGGTGAGGTAATAAGTACTATCTACTGTTTGGAGGTAGGGTTCTGAGAATGTTTCTGGGGCTCATTTTTCTCTTTTTCTTTAGGTAATTAAGAATCCAGTGTCAGATCATTTCCCAGTTGGGTGTATGAAAATTGGCACTTCTTTTTCCATCCCAGCCGTCAGTGATGTACGAGAGTTGGTGCCCAGCAATGAGCCTATTGTTTTTGTGGTGGGGGCCTTTGCCCATGGCAAGGTAAGGTCTGGGCTCTTCAAGTCCGAGAGCAGTTAGCATTTTGATCCTTGTCCTTATAATTTGGAAAACAGAGACTAAGAACACAGCTGGAAGACAAATGGGGGTTCCCTAACCTGTCTTAGGGCACATCCTTTAAGGACTGCTGGCATATTTGTCAATACCATGCTGTTTTGATTATTGTTGCCCTGTAGTACAAGGCGAAGTCAGGGAGTGTGGTATCTCCAGCATTATTCTTTTTTCTTAGGATTGCTTTGGCTATTCGGGGTCTTTTGTGGTTCCATACAAATCTGATGATTTTTTTGGTCTGTTTCTTTAAAAAATGCCATTAGGATTTTGATGGGGATTGCTGCTGGCATATTTGTAAGTCAAAGCTAGGACCTTTTTCATCTTTTGTACAAATTTGATATTAAACAGCACTGAGAAATACTAACTCAGCCCAATTTCCCTGCCCCAAAGAAGGGACTGAGCCTGTTACAGAGTGACAGTCAGCTGACAGAACTGTTCTCTCTTCAGGTCAATGTGGAGTATACAGAGAAGATGGTGTCCATCAGTAACTATCCCCTTTCTGCGGCCCTCACCTGCGCAAAACTTACCACAGCCTTTGAAGAAGTATGGAGGGTCATTTGACAGTCGGACCTTGCACGGAAACACAGACTGTTGACATTGTAACCCTTGACCTTGTTTTCAATTCACTGTTGGAAGATGACCTTCCTGCACCAAGACTGTGGGGTTTGCGGAAGCTGAGGCTGTATATTTGCTATTTGTTTATCCTATAAATAGTGTTCTTGTAAACCTGGTTGTTCTTTGGGATTCCTAAATTTAGTATTTAATGGTTTATACCGTTTGTTCCCAGACTTTAGGAACAGGTGTTTGGTTCTGGGCTTTAGCTCCAAACTGCTGCAATTACTGTGCTCTAAAGGAGACAGTCCTGATACTTGGAGCCACGGCAAGCATGGAGATCTGTGAAAGAAAGCAGCCGGGAATGCTAGCAGTGAAAAACCAAACAAACAGAAGTGATTTTATCTGGTACAGTTCCAAGGTAGAAAAAGTGGAGCAGGCGAGGCCTTGTACCCCTCCTCTCCCCTCCCCTCCCATGGGGAGTGGGGGTGGTAGCGGCACATATACAATCATAGTAAATTGGCAGAAGAAAAACAACAGATTCCTGGCTAGAGGGGGAGAGATAAGGCAACGTGCATGGGGGAGTCCAGAGGGGAGACATGGGTCCCTCTACTCCTCCCACAAGAATTTCCCCTTTGGCCCAAATGAAGACTTGGCTGGCGGCAGAGGCACAGCTGGCAGTGCCATGTCTTCCCACTCCCTGGCTTCTATGTTCTCTGTGCTCTGGGGCAAAGGAGTGCTGTAAAAAGGGAGACAAGTTGTTTCTGCACCAGTCTTGCTCTAGGCCACCTGCAAGAGAAGAAATTGGATTGGAAGGCAGGTCAGAGTTACTTCTAGTCCCTGGTCTTAGCCCATCTAAGCTGCTTCCTGGCATGCTAAGTTAGAGTCGTCAGTGCCACATACTGTGTTTTCTATCAGCCAGGCTACCTTGAGATTCACCCTAAATTTTCAACACTACCTTTTTTCCACTTAATCTATTGCTCTATTCTGTATCCTGTTTAAGTTTCGGGTTAGCTTTAGGAATGTTTACTTACCAGGGAAATAGATTATTCCATTTTCTTTAACTTCTCTTTCCTTGGCACCATTGCTTTATGAAGATAAGGCAATATGAATAGTAGGCTCAAGAAGACGACGTGGCCAAGAAAATAGATGGATTTATACACCTGTGGAGAGATACAGGCCACCAAGGTAGACAGAGGGCATGGGATATAATATCCCTGACTGCCTGAGGTATCAGTGATTCCCTCCTGTCCTTGCAAGCAGGCCTTCACTTACCTTAAGCCATTTGTCCCATGTGAAGAGGCAGAAAGCAGTCATTGAGTAACCCATGAAGAGCCAATGGATGGTCTGCTGCACCAAATAGTAGAAGGGTTGTAGTATAGTAATGGAAGCCATGCTGCTCAGGGTTGGGCTGTCTCGAATTAGGCTGGCAGCCTGGGGAGGAAGGGGAGAGGTAGTCAGTGTCTTGCCCCTTCTCATATTCCTCTTTCACTCACCACCCTTAAGGCCTACCTTTCTTTCGACGACAACAATGAGGAATTCCATCTGGAAGCAGACCAGGTATCCTGAGTGTAGGCCGTGCCAGAGGGCCAAGAATAGCAATGAGAGACCCTGGGATAGTTCTTTATTTCCAAGGAACTTGAGTCGTTTAAAGAAGTAACTAGAGAAAAGGGTGGGTAAGGATGAGCCTCAGACCAGTTCTTGTACTCCCCCCATCCTGCCTCTGGGTTCTCAGTGCCCTGCGGAGTGCTGTAGTGGTGGCTGGCTCCCACTTGGGGCCCCCTGGGGGGGTCAGTGATATTGACGACTCAGACAAAACAGACCTGAGGCTTAGCTGGGTGAACTGGGGCAAGCTACTTAGTACAACAGATAATGACTAGTGCCCACTAACTTGCAGTAAAAAGGACAGACCAGATCTCTATTTGTGCTGCTTACACGCTCGTCATGGGACAAATAAAGATGTTTATAAATAGGGCAGTGGAGAACATAAACCAGTGGCAGAACTGGGATTAAAACCCAGGATTTAAGGCACTTGTATATCTTGCTTTTGGGAATGATTTTTGGGGGTGGTTGGGGGAGTGGAGACACAAATAAGTGTGTGAGAATGACCGGCGGGTGTACCCAAAGTGGGAAAAGATGGACAGAAGTGATATAATACTTCCCTGCCCTCACATTTAGTTAAGTGGAAGGCAGAAGCTAGTAGGGTCCAGACCTCCCCTCCTGCTGCTTACCGGGCCACCCAGGCATTGGTGTTGATGTTGAAAGAGGCGATGGTGCCAGTGAAGCGGGGGGTTGTTTCAAAGAGCCACACCTTCATGTTAGCGCAGGCATCCCACTTTGCGTTTCCATTTTCATCAAAGTCATTGAAGCCCAGTCCCGTCAAAATGCATACTCCTTCCTGCGGGAAGGACCGACTCAGGGTTCTTGCCACTCTCCTCCCCATGTCCCCACAGCTTGTTTAAATATGATCCTGTTTCATCTTTTTTACTTACTGTGACCAGCCAACAGGTGACGTATTTGTACAGTACAAACTTGCCCCAGACCAGCATGTACATGCAGCGGAACCAGAAAACGCGGTTCTTGAGAGCAGAAAGAACACATGTATTAGAAAGCCACCTAAGCCAGGCCAATCTCCCTAATGTTCCTCCTTCCCACACTTGTGGCTGACTATGTCATGGGTGCCTGACAGTCTGCTTAATTGCCTCTATATAGGCTGAGAGGAATAAGCAGGGAGCCCAGTCAACACCCATTCACCTCCTTTTCCTTGGAGAGTCCCCGAAATAGCATTGTCCTTAACTCTTCTCCTAAAGCACCGAGCATCTGGGACACTTAAGTACTGGGACTTTTATGTCGCCATGATCAATGTTAATTTAAGGAGACAACCTACCCAGAGTGGGTATGGAACTGTTGCAAGCCTTTCAGCTGGGCCAGAGCAAAAGCCAGCACTTCCCCATCCCTTGGACTTAGAATTCCCTAGGAGCCCCCAATCTATCAAGAAAAGAAACAGGCTGGAGAGGGCCAGAAGCTGCTAAGCTCCAAGGAGTTACTGGGCCGTAACACAGCAAGCTAAGAGCTGCTCCTGGGAAAGGTAAGGGGTGCTGAAAGTGCACCTGGCACAGCCCTGTGCCCGCGAAGGTCGTTCAATGTTGGATGATGAACATGTCCCGGCCCGGCTGGCATTGACATCAACTCACAGATCTAGAGCAAAACCAACATGCATTTGTAGATGGCATTACCCACTTCCTGGCTATCTACAGGGATCCTTGCCTGGCCATTTTCTATCTTGGATGCAGTCACACTGCTGCTGCTTTAGTAGCCACTCACTTCATAGTCTTCAGACAGGAGATAGTTTTCTGTGATGTGGGGGCTGAGCAGAACGTAGCCCACCAGGTAGACAAGGCCCAGACTCAGGCGCTTGAGAGCAGGTACGGTGCTGGAAAGGAACAAGGGGTGGGGGGTGGGGTGTCACAACGTGCAGAGGCCACTCCCTTCACTCTTTGACCTTAAGTCACAGAGGGGAGTGTTTCGGAGTGCGGCTATCCATCTGGGATGGGACGAGGAGCTCTGCTGCCCGGAGTCTATACTCATTCTCAGGGAAAGACCTCTATGTGGTTGGATATGAGGACTGGTGAATGCAAACCCCTGTGAGTTACAGGGAATGAAGGGCAGCAGCAGGGAGCCGTATGTCTGAGTCTGTGGTGCTTCCCCTCAGGAATACTACTGATCCCAAGTGTTCTCAGTCTACACTGGGACTTGAAAACCCAATGCCTAACAGATAATAATGACCAATTTTGAATCCCCTCCTTTCTCTCTTGTTTGAGTTGATGCTCAAACAGGCTGAACACGTTCTCAATGAAGGTAACTTTTAAATTTTCTACTGTGATATGTATTTATGTAAAGTTCTATTTAACAATCTATTTTTTTAACTGAGAAAATGGATTTTAAAGGCAGGTACATGATTGGTTCAAGCAGAATCCTGTGGCAGAAAAGTGAATTTTTATGTTTGTACTACTAGGTCAGAATGGATGTCTGGAAGCGACCTAAGATGAAAAGCGCCCGCTGCCTGCAGTGAGCAGGTACAGGGTGCCCGTTAAGCAGTCCAGGGCCTGTGTGGCATGGACCTGGGAGCCAGGGCCAAGCTGGAGAACGCAGCCGGGGCTGGCCTTCAAGAAAGTCACTTCAGAAGTGGCTTTATAGTGGATTAGACACCTACACAGAGGTCTTGACCAGAAGGGGCAATTACCTGTTTGGTATCTTCCCTGGTATGTCAGTCAGCTGTCCCTGCACCAGCTTCATGTAGTGGTTCATTGAGAACTGGGGCCCTACCAAGAAGGCCCCATAGAAGTAGGAGAAACCAGCAACTTCCAGCAGGGAAGGGACACCCCGTATGGCATATTTCTGTTGCTCAGAGGACAAGGAATTCTATGCCGGGAAGAGAATGAATGGTTCAGGATAGCCTTGAATCTCCCCGTAAGAGCCAGTTTGCGTGTTCCCCACCCTGTGGCCCACTGAACTGGTTCTTCAAATAGTCATCTCTGAGGGGATGATACGGAGAAAAGTAGTTGCCTCATGTGGAAACGAGTGTGTGTAGGGGTAGCTTAGCAACAGTCGGCTGCGGCTGCCTTTCCAAATGCCGTGCTGGCACTGATCTCTGGACTTTGTGCAAGAGCTGGATCTGGGCAAATTCGGTTTGCTGATCCTTGCTCAGTGCTATCTGATATGGAGATCACATAGGCTGCGGACAAGGGAGAGGCTCTGCCCCTGGCATTTGGGTTCAGTCTTTTGGTAACAACAGCCTTTCTCCTTCCTTAACCTCTGCGGAGGAATCCTACTTACCTGATTTTTCCCTCCGTCAAAGTAGTCAACAGCCAAACCTGAGCAGAGAGAGAAGGTGTGGGTAGAAGAGAGAGGACACTGGGGGTGTGGCCTGTGAACTGGGGGCCAGAAGTGTCCGGGGAGAGAACAGAGTGAGTTTATGGTCAGATGGGGGAAGGTAGGGACCCATCACTCACCAATCAACTTCAAGGTCAGAACACAGTGTGGCATTGTCCACTTGATGTCGTAGTTGCCAGTGGCTGTGTAATAATACCCAGCAAGAAGGTAAGCCTAGGAGAAGGGGAAGTATTTATTCTATTACTGCTATGATTTATTTTCTTCCTGCTCTGAAATCCCATATATTCTTTCATTTTTCCTTTCTCCTGGTCTCATCATTAAAGGCTTTAAGAAGTTCCAAATAAATGGAGAAACTGAACCTGTAAAGGGAAGAGAATTGCTCAAGGTTTCTCAGCAAAATGTGGGCTAAACTGAGAATTTAGATGCTTAGATTCTGTAGCTCATTCTAAGTTGATTTTCTGCCTTGCCTTTAGTTGACTCCACTCATGGACAGCTGGGCTAATCCTGGTCCGAATCAGAGAACCTTAATACACAGTCCTATACAAAGGGTTAGCTGGCACCCCTTCCTTGTGGCAGATGAAACACCTGGGGCCCGTGTAAAGTGACCTACCCAAAGTCATACTGCCAAGTGTTCTTGGGAGAAAGGATTAGAAATTAGATCTCCTAGTTCACTGTTTTTTGTACACCACAGCCCCCGACCTCCACCCACCCCCGAACTGCTGTCAGCTGTGACCTGAGCTGTCAAGGGAAAGACATTTACCATCTGGAAGATAAAGGTAGTGATGACGGCAGTGATGGTGCGGCCCATGAGTCGCAGGATGAGGAACTGCAGGACAATACATAGCAGGGAGTGGTAGAGCTCGTTTCCTGGGAGCAGAACAGAGCAAATTTTAGCCTTTTTTTTTTTGGGGGGGTGGTGGTGCATTATCACCTTTCCTGAGATTTCTAAATGCAAAGAGGATATATAAAGAAACAAACTTTGGTATTAGGATTTTTTTTCAAAATAGCCTCATATTTTGGAGGAAGGATGGACATTAATTGTATAAACAGAAGGGATTGTGAAGCAGTTACTGTATTTCTCAATGTCTGAGCTCAGGATCGCTCCTGAGGGGCTTGCGTGGATCTGTCATCCAGTTACAGCCACAGCAGACAGAAACTGATGCTTCTCTGTTGATGGGGTCCGGCAAGGGTAAACACTCTCAAAATGTTTTATCTGGGACGGGATTGTACATAAAAGGAGAATTTTAGCTGTGTTCCCGTCCATACAAACCCTTTCTTTGCAAGCAGAGCATTATAACTTCCCTATCCATCAAATTCTCTTCAGGAAATTTTGCTCAAGTCTGTTCCTTCTCAGATTCCCTCAACTGCAGTGCCACTGCTAACTCAGTTTACTCACCAAAGTTAAAATAAGCAATTGAGAGGCCTGTAAAGGCGTGGAAGAGATGGATGAGGTAGCTGTCCTTGTAGAAAAGGTAATGCCGGTAAAACAAAGCCAAGGGGTAACCTGAGGGGAAATCAGAAGAGGGTTACTTGTGCCTGGTGCTCTCCCAATTTTGTTTTGGAAATTCATCTGGCATGAAACTCAGCCCAGAGAGGAAAAAATATACATTATGTGCATATCAACAGAAAAGATAGTTAACAGTATCCCCAAGAATCAAGTCTCTTTGTAAATACACATTTAAAATTGAAGATAGTAATTTTATATTGAGGCAATACAAGACTGGGTCCTAAGGCTAGGTTTCATTTATAGTCTCTTAAATATTGCTAGGAATTTTCTCTTGTTTTTCTTGAACAATATGAGGAACTGAGGGTACCCAACTATGCCCAGAAACACTATTTTATACTTTTATGATCTATTATAATTTTACTCCATCCTGCTAGCAGAGTATGATCAAATTATTAAGACTATTAAGAGCATAAATATAAGTGAACACCAGGCTACAAAGAAGGATTGCTGACTGCATATAGAGTCACACAGCAGTTATAGGATGCATGTGGATACTCCTCACAGACCGAGGTCGGGACATCCACCAAGTTATAAATCTATTAGGTATACTGGAGAAATGTCTTCTACATCTGTGATTCCGAGTATGGTGCCAGGGCCATGACTGAACTACAGAGGATCTCCTGATGGGCCATGAACTGATCACGCACGGCCTGTGAATTAAAAAGGGTCAATAAGACTTGGTATTCCTAAACTGAAGTTACTACACACTGGCATTCAGTGTTCTATGAGGAAGTCTGGCTGATGTGCTTGACAACATTCCCACTGCAGGTAGTGCACGTGTGAAGAATTGGAATCCCTACTGCATTTTGGAAGGACCCTTACCTATCCTACCATTGTACAGTGTTCTTGAGTTGGTCATGGTTTACAGTTGCTGCAATTCCGCTTTTAAATTTTAAGTTGCAATATCGTTGCAACTTATCGTTGGCAATATAGTTGTAAATTTGAGAGCCATAAACAAAGCGCTAAATCATTTATTAAGTAAATGGATAATCATGTTGTATAATTGGCTTATGTCTTAGTCTTTTTTCCAATACTTTTTAAAACTTAGGATCACAGCTTGTGTACTTATATAACCTAGTTTTTCACATAACAGTGTATATACCATTTGATCTTCTTGGTGCCAGGATTAGTTGGTGTTCTTTTATTGCTGTCTTACAATGGACTAGGCTCTTTATCAAATTTACAGCGTCATGCAAGTAGTTAATTTTATAGATATCCTGTGGATTACTGGCTCATCTATTCATCCAACAAATGTTTATTAAATGCCTATTATATGCCAGGTATTGTTTATACAGCGTATAAGGAGGGACAGGGTGGCATGTAATGGTTTATTTTCTAGCTAGCAGAGATGAAGTGATATAGGATTACTAGCTCAAGGGAGAGGGAGACACCTGTGACCCTTTTACAGTCAGATGAATAAACAAAGAAATAGGATCAAGTCTCATACATATCACATACCAAATTTGGCAGGGACAGAACATCAGGTTATCAGCAAGTATTGCAAGAACCAGAGCCAGGTACTAGAAAGTATATAGAGTAAGATCTGACTGCCTGAAATCTTTTGCTTTTTTAATGTTTTAGAATAGGGGTATAAATGAATAGAAACAATAAGTAGGGTAGAGCTTAATTATCTAGAGTACTCATAAACAGGTTCTGGATAGAGTTCCCCTCTTTAAGCACTTTGCCCCTTAACCAATTGGCATCACCAAAACCCTGAACCATTTGGAATGCCTGAAATTTAAAAAACACAACACACTTTATTCTGCCTCTTTAAATTGAACATAATTTAACAGTTTCTTGGTGATCTGGGTCATAATTGTTCTAGAGTCACGTCACAATGGCTTTATGACCTGTTGAGGTATGTAAAACTATTTGACTGTAGAGGGCCTACACTGTCCGGCATTCTGTGTGCCTATGTCCATTTCTTAGGGCTTTTTGCCCCTTTCCTTCCCATGCAGGGATCAGTAGTCACTTCTTGAGCTTTCAGTTATTTTCCCTACCGTAGAAACCATAACTTTGTTTTAAAGGCATTAAAAAAAAAAAAAAAAAGATTTAAGACAAGAGCAAGGGTCTTGGGTGCTTTCCCGATAGACGGTGCCGCGTAGCCTGGTGACATCTGTTCTGGCCACTCAAGGCCCTTTGTGCTATCTCCTGTTTACTGGTGTATTTGGGGGAGTGGAGGTTGTTGAGTTCCACACGGGTAGGTGAAGTATCACTGCACACTAGTAAACACATGGTAAGAAGATGGGGCAGTTGGCAGAGAAATAACAGGAATGCAGCAGGCCATTACGGTTACCAGGAACGTTAAGATCATAACAGAGAGCAGCAAGGCCTGGGTTGCAGCAGCAAAGAGGAACAAGAAATGGTGCTGGGGTGAGTTGCTGTGACAACCCAGGGCTGATTCTGAGTGTGTAAACACCAAGCCTTGTTCTTGGCTGCTGCTCAGCTCAGCAAGGCTTTGGAGCCTAGCTGCCCAGTCACCCCTTCAGGGACGTGCTGTTTTTTGGGCGGGGTTGTCCTACCCCAGTTTCAGAGTTTTAATGCTTTTTTTTGTGTGGGAGCCAATGCTTAATATAGTGGCTACAGTCACCTGAAGAATCTTTAAAAAACAATGAAAGCACCTCCTGACCATTCTCCCCACCCGTCAACGTCTGATTCCACAGGCCAGTGATCTGATGTACCGCCAGGGTTAAGCAGCACTGCCTCACTAAAATCCTAGTGCAAGGCAGCAGCAGTACTTCCTAGGTCCTGAAAATAAAATTCTGAGTTTGATTACTCAGAGTTGCTGTCTTTCCTTTAATGGCACCAAACAAGCAGAGGTTTGTTTTATAAACCTGTCCTGGAAGTTTTTAAGAACTTGTTTGGCAGTACTGTAACTGTTTCTTCTGTTTGTTTAAAGGAGGGCCTTTAGAAACTTCTTAGCAGATGAAGGATGATGACCTAACCTGCCCTCTAAACCCAAGGATCTTCTATTAGAACGGGAGCATGCCAAGAGCAACATCTAGGGCATTCAAAATGCTGTGATCTTAAAGCAGACTGCTGGGATACACGGAATCTGGTCCTCTTCGGGGGTTCAGGTCTCAAGCACACGGAGAATATCCAGCTGTGTGTGTTAGCTAGTCAGTCACTGGGCATCTCCTCAGGTCCTTGTGCTGCTGAAGTCAGGGACTCGGATCTACCACAACCTAGTTGCTAGAAGAACTCCTTATTTTCTGTACAATAGTTGTGAAATCACTTACTAATCCTAGAGGTTCTGAGGTTTCATTTGAAGAAATAGAAATGGGCTGTTTTCATTCAAGTCTGGTAAATTTCTTTGCCTTTCATCCTGTAAAGCAATTTTGGGGCTCTGTAGGAATAGGATAGGACTCCATCTGATCAGTCAGTGGTTCATAAGACTCTGGTAAGAAGAAAATAGAGCATGTTTTGGCAAGTGTGAGGGAGATGATGGAATTAGAACTGCTACACTTGAATGCTGGCTTAGCCAGATATTGGTACCAGTTTTACAAAAAACAAAACCACCTCAAACACCATACAAAGAGTTGATATAATATCCATAGCATATCGTAGCGATTTTTAAACTTTGTGGTCTCAGGACCACTTCACTCTTAAAAATTACTAAGGACCTCAAACAACTTTTGTTAGTATGAATACTATCAATATCTATTGTATTAGAAAATAAACTAAGAAAATTAAAACATATTTAATTACTAATTCATTTAAAAAACCTATTATATGTTAATATAAATAACATACTTTTAATGAAAACAATTTCCAAAACATATAAAACTAATTAAAAGAATATCATTGTTCTATATTTTTACAAACTTCTGGCCTTTCTTTAGCTAAATAGAAGATAGCTGGGTTCTCAAATTTGCTTCTGCATTTAATCTGTTGTCATATGTTGTTTTGGTTAAAATATAAAAAAAATAAAACATAAAAAATCTGGCTTTACACAGATATGTAATTGGGAAGAGAATCAATAGCCTTTTCAGGTAAGTTTGGATAGCCTTCTTTGATACTATTCCAAAACTTGAGAGGTAGGTTGTTTCTTAAAGGTTAGTTGCAATGTGGAATCTGCAGCAACCATGTCAATGAACTTTTCATACTCTGTTACGTTACAATCCAGGGGCCTCTCCTGGGCTTTGAATGGATCTGTTACCCAGACATGGTTTTTGTAACATGCACTGGTCATTCAGAAAATATTGGTTCAATGATTTAGGCAGATCTTCCAAATACTGCCATGTCATTAGAATACAGTACCAAAAAAATCCACATCTCTTAATACCACCATTGATTTTCAGCAGAAAAGTCTTTATGTATTGGGAAATTGTCAAGCTCATGGTAGTGGATACAAGATTTCCAAAATTCTAATTTTCACTTGAAAGCTTGAATTTTATCATTGACTACAAATACTGTCAGTTATTTTCCTTGAAGTGACAGGCCCATTTTGTACATTTTCAAGAAACTGCCAAATGCTCATGTCTAAATAACCAGTTTATTGGTCACTTTTTCTTCCTTTTTTTTAAAAATAAATTTTATTGGGGAACAGTGTGTTTCTCCAGGGCCCATCAGCTCCAAGTAGTTGTCCTTCCATCTAGTTGTGGAGGACACAGCTCATCTCCAAGTCCATTCGCTGTTTTCAATCTTTAGTTGCAGGGGGTAGGGGGGTGGCGGGGAGCGCAGCCCACCATCCCATGCAGGAATTGAACTGGCAACCTTGTTGTTAAGAGTTCGCACTCTAACCAACTGAGCCATCTGGCCGCCCCTCATCATTTTTTCAAGTAAAAATGGTGTTCCATGGAAAAAGAAGCTGTTATTTCACCATGCAAGTCAAGCAACCGTACAAGTGCTTTGCATCGGGACAGCCATTGTACTTCAGTATGCAGAAGTGTTTTGTGCATATTTCTCATTTCTTCAAACAGAATATTAAAAGACGTGTACTCAAGGGTTGAGATTGAATGAAATTCATAATACTTACTGCTTCATCAAGGACATTCTTAAGTGAAACTGGCTTGTTTTCTTGGCTGTGAGTACATGGCAGTGAAGAATGCAGTGACTGCTAGTGCACTTTGGTCCCTTGCCTTCATTGGTGCTAAGGCACCAGCAGTTTTACACATCATTGCTTCATCAGTGCAAATGCCAACATATTGAAAAAGGCAAATAACATCTTCGTATTACTATGAAAATAATTTTTATCCTACGAATCCCTGAGGGGTTCTCAGGTACCCCTAGGAGTGCATGGACTATACTTTGAGAATTGCTGACTTATGGAATGATGTTTTACCTTAATCTGCAGTCTTGTAATGCCGAAATCCAAGTCTTTTCTTCCTCCCTAGTTTCAACTGCCATGCTGTATTTTGGGTTTTTTTTGAAAGCTTTTCTTTCATTGGTTTTGAGACACACAGTCTTCCTATTCTTTTGCTTTTTCTATTGAGATATAATTCACATACCATAAAATCTACCACTTCAAAGTATAGAATTCAGTGGTTTTTAGTATATTCACAAAGTTGTGCAACCATCCCCATTATCTAATTCCAGAATGTTTTCATCTCCCCAAAAGAAACTATACCTGTTAGCAGTCACTCTCCATTCTCTCCTAGACCCTGGCAACCATCAATCTACTGTCTGTCTCTATAGATTTGCCTATTCTGGGTATTTCATATATATGGAGTCATACAATATGTGGACCTTTTGTATTTGGGTCTTCCACTTAGCATGTTTTCAAGGTTCATTCATGTATAGCATATATCCCTACTTCATTCTTTTTATGGCTGAATAATATTCCAAAATGGACATACCACATTTTGTTTATCCCCTCATCAGTTGATGGACATTTGGGTTGTTTCTACTTTTTGGGTATTATGAATAAGGCTGCTATGAACATATGTGCATAAGTTTTTGTATGAACATATATGTGTTGAGTTCCCTTGGGTATATACCTAGGAGTGGGTCCCTTCGTTCTTTTATCCTCTAACCTAGCACTTCTTAGTCAGTAGTGCAGACAGTTTTTAACTGTTGTGGACCAATACTTTTGTAAAATACAACAAAGTCATGGGCTTGGATGATGAGACTTAAATTTCTATGAATATTCCTAAGTGTTTACTCACTTTCTGTGTTTCCTTTCACTGGTAAATGGTGGCCAACTACAATTTGTATAGATTGCACCAATCAACCTTTCTTTGTCTCTTTCACTGAGGACTTTTTTCTGGCTCCTAAATATGAATGATTTCTAGGATTCAGTCTTGGCCTTTTATTATTCTCCCTATACTGCTGCTTTGGAAAACACCCATCTACTCTCATGTAACTTAATACGATATTTAGGCAAAAACCAAATCTACATTTTATAATCCTAATTTCTCAAATTTCAGTTCCACATTTCCTACTTCCTGCCTGGACATTTTCAGTTTGCTATCTCATACTATTTTATACTCTGTAAAACTAAAACATGACTTTCCCGCTAAATCAACCTTCTCTTGGCTGCTGCTGCTGGTTTTTTTTTTTTTTTTTTTTAAATTAATGGTGTTAGCTTTCTCCAGGTCACACAAACATCTTCAAAAGCTTGAAGTTGTCTTTGTCTCTTCCCTTTTCTTACTTCCCTCTATCTAGTCATCAAACCCTGTTGATTCCTTCTTTCCTGTCTCTCTCACCACTACCATCACCATATCCCCTTTTTTTTCTGTGCTACATTTGTATAAGGCCCTTAAGCATCTGACCCTTAAACTCTTGCAGTGGCCTCCTATTTGATCTCTGCCTGCAGCCTTACTTTCAGCAATCCTACACCAGAGTACTCTTCCTTCAACTTCTGCTCAGAAACCATCAATGACTCCCGACTGACTACTCAACAGAGTACCAATTCCTAAGTCTATGATTCAAGGTCTATCTTCTAAACCACATTTCTAGTTAAAGCTTCCATTTCTCTGCTTCAGCTAAAACTGATCTTGTTTTTGCCCAAACATATCTTGTGTTTTGTCTCTAGACTTTAGCTTATACCAATCCCTTTGCATAGAATAACTTCTCCAACCACCCCTCGACCAAGGGAAATCCTACCCATTCTTCAAAACCCAGTTCAAATGTCTTTCTTTCTCTAAGGTTACCTCAGACCACAATGAACTCATGGTCTTGTGTATCATGGACTCACTCATGCCTTAAATGAATGGCACTTAGGACTAAGACACTCATTTGGCAAATCATTATAAACTACAATATGTCATTCCTTACATTTTTGTATTACAATTTTCATATGTTCACAATCTGTTTTCCTGTAGGCCTCCTATGTCTTTGGATCTCCCATAGCATGATATGCTGTATACCTTTTTTTGATAGATTGACCAACAGTAATTGACACTTAATAGCTGTTTGATCTTGAGTGTCAGTTTTCCTCATCTGTGAAGTGGGGATATTACCAGTACCTGCCTCAGTGAGTTGTAAGGACTAAAGGAGATAATGCATATAAAGTAATTAGCACAGTTCTTAAAATATTCTAAGTGTCAAAAAAATCATACAAACACACATTGACATAAAGTTAGAGGGAGGTAAAGTAGGCCTTATCTGAGAAATTTTGGGGCAAGTAGATCTCAGAGCTTCTGAATCTAATCTTCATTCTGTGTGACAATCAACTGATTAAGAGATTTCCCTTTCATCTGCATTTCAAAATAAAATTCATAGCACATTTTTTTCTTACAAGGGTACTGATTATGGCTTGTCAAGAGCACTTTTTCTAAAATGCAATGTACTATTAAATTAAGGCACTAGATGGTTAGAAAAACATGGACTTTGGAGTTAAGACAGATGACCTGGTTATTATATTTATACATTATATTGTATTTATTATATGATATTATTTATATTATATATTATAATATTAGACCTGGTCTTACAGTAAAATAAGACCGGGTCTTATATTAATTTTTGCTCCAAAAGATGCATTAGAGCTGATTGTCCAGCTAGGTCTTATTTTCGGGGAAACATGGTACTTACTAGCTGTCACATTAGGTTGGTTGATTAGTTAACATTTTTGGACCTCGGTTTCATCAGTGAAATGAGTATCTAGCTTAGGGTTCATATATTAAGACTGGTACATATTAGATGCTCAATAAATGTGAGATTGCTTCACCTCTGCTTTAATAGTGAAGTACCCAGTGATCTCATCCAGTCACATGGCTTTAAATACATACCATCTATTTGCTGATGTCTCCCCAAATTTTTATCTCTAGCTTAGACTTCTTCCCTGAACTCCATACTTGTATAGCCTACTCAATACCAACTTGAATGCCTAACGAATATCTCAAATTTAACAGGTCCCAAACTGAACCGCTGACATATGCCCTCACTAAACCTGCTCCTCCCATTGCCTTCCCCATTTCAGCAAACAGCAACTTACTCTCCTGTTCACTCAGGACTGAAACCTTGGAATCATTCTGACCTCCTTTCCCTCCACTCTCAATCCAATCATTAAGCAAATCATGTAGCGTCTACCTTCAAAATAAACCCAGAATTTGACCACTTCTTCTCCTGGTCCAAGACAACCCCATCTCTGGCTGTTATAGTTGCCTCCTGACTGATCTCCCTGCCTCTGCTCTTGCCTCCCTTCAGTCTATCCTTAACACAGCACCTAGAGGGATTCTATTACAACATAAGCCAGACCCTCTCCTTCCTCTACTCAAAACTCTTGGAAGGCCTCCATTCTCATTCAGCAAAAGCCAAAGTCCAACCAGAACTTAGAGATCTGTTCACCCCTCCTTTACCCCACTTTTCTCATACTCATCTCTTACTCTCTGCCTCCACCATTCTGCCCCAGCCACAAATCTCTTCCTTCCTGGAACATCAGGCAGATCCAGCATCGTAACCTTCACATAATAGGTTCTTCACCTGGAATGCTCTTTCCAAAGATAAGCTCAAGTCCCTCCTGCACTGCAGGTCTTTACTAAAAAAGTCACCCTATCAGAGAGACCTTCCCTGAATATCCTATCTAAAATTGCACCCATTCCACTCCCCCCACCAACCACACTCCCCCCCCCACTGTCCTTTCCTCTTAGCACTTATTACTCTTTCGCATACTACATATTTTACTTATTTATCAGTCTTTGAAAGCAGGGATTTTTGTCTATTTTTTTCCCCTGCTGCACCCCAGTGCCTACTACAGTTCTTGCTACAAAAAAGGTCTCAAAAATATTTGTTGAATGGATGAAAGAATGAAACAATGAATAAACAAATACTCTGTACTCCAGGCAGTCAATGAATTATTTAATGGTGACAATTATGTGGTCAGCATTGCATTAGGCAAAAAAGGGATATGGTAGAAATTATAAGAGATGCTTTTAACTCTTAAGGAGCTTTTTAGATATAAAAGAAGTATCAAACAATGATGTTCTAAAAGTGCTAACTGCATGGAATAGCCAAGGTTGTAGAGGTTAGCGAGAGAGAAATCAATAACGCAGAGCAGTCAGGACAAACAGAGAAGAGAGAAGGAAAGGGCATTCCAAGAGAGAGGAATAATGTAGTCAAAGACACAGGGTAGGAAAGAGCAAGGAATAGTCACTTCAAGACTATTTCCCCCCAGGGAAAAAACAGTAACAAAAATGGACTGGGAGATTTCAAAAAACAGCAGAGTCTGAAATTGATGTAACAGGGAAAAAATTAGTGAGGGATGATGGAAAAGGTCAAATTAAAGATGGTTAAGCTGCTGCAATGGTTTTCAAACTTTTCTGCTGGAATAGCCCCTGAAAGAATTCTGAAAAACCATATATGCCCTCTCCCATTTTTAAGTTGTCATCTAACATTTATTAAGTTAAACAGTAAGTGATGTGTGTTTTTTTTTAAAAGGCATACTGAAGATGTGCTTTAAGTACATATGGAAAATGTCTGCCGTGTAATCCAAATGGCAAACCAATTAGCTTGATCAGATGTGCTTTCTGTCAAAAGAGGTCTAACTTAATTTTTAAAATTCAAATAAATATGTTAATACTTCTTCCTAATGACAACCATCTTATTTCTGAATTCTACTTTTAAGATGAATAGACAAGGCAGAGGGTAGCCATCAGTTTGTCGCTGAATAGAATAAGGGGCTGCTTCTCTTTGCTGTACTTTTGTGGTGTCCTGTGGAATTTTTACACCCTGGGACAACCCACTGTGCCCTTTTTTCTTTTTTAAGGCTGGTGAAGGGTGACTGTAAGAGATTCGGTTAAGAACCTTCAGCTCAGACAGTCTCAAGCATATCAATTTTAGAAAAGAATACAACTGGAAGTTGAAAACCTGGAAATGGATTCCCTTATCCATGCCCATGATGCCCTGGAAAGTCTCTGTGTATCCCTAGGGTACATGTATCCCACTGACCTCAAGATTCCATGTCTCAGAGGTTAGAAAGAAGGTGGTGCCACTGACAGAGACACAAAGGTTGGAGGAGAGAGCTGGCTCTAGTGGTGGTGTTGCTGGTGATAGCGGAAGCCAGGAAAAAAGATAAGCTCGCACAGGGACAGACCATAAAAGAAGGGCAGGTCAAGGCTCAGTCTTGGAAAACGCCTGTATTTAAGGGAGTACAAGCAAAAGAAACAGATAAAACACAAAAACAAGGTACTAAATCAGGATAATATACATGTGAGAATGGAAGAAGACTATTTCAGTAGGAAAGGAGTTTATCAATAATATCAAATGTTACAGAGCTCAAGGAAGGTGAGGAAGGGGACGATATCATTGAATTTCACAATGAAGTTATCAGTAACTCTGAAACGATGGAGCACGATGGATATGGAGATGAGGAGATGAAGGGCAGCTAAGAAGGAAGTGAGTGGATAAAGAGATGTAGGCTGGCTATAAAGACTATTCATTCAAGAAGTTTGGCAGTAAGCAACTATTGGTCAGAGAGCGTGACCACTGAGAGAATGAAAAATCTCTAAGACAGAGAAGTTCTATCCATATATGCATGTTGTATGGAAGAAGAAAAGGAGTAGAAAAGGACAGTATCTGTGCCACAGGAAGAAGGATTTACCTTAGAAAAGGGGAAAAAATCCTGGCTCTTCCTCTGAGACTTTGGGCAAGGCAAAAAGAGGCGGGCCTAGAAACATGGAAGACAGATGAGGTAGTTGATGGGAAGACCCTCAGTCTCCTCAGTGAAATGGTTGATGTAGGTCATCTCTTGGAAGAATGGCAGTGTGGGAGAAGCAGAGTGACATGGGATGGGTGGGGGAGGGAACACACAGCCCATCCCCAGAGAATCAACCAGAGGAGATGCTCTCTCTTTGCAAAGGTTATCCAAAACAGAAGTGGGCAATTCCTCAGCTATGGATTCATTCTTCTTTCTTTAGAATTTGGTAATATATATGAACATAGCAGAGAGCTCTGACTTTTGATTTAAAACATCACCGTCAATTTATGTATATCACTGTCTAAATATGAGCTGCTCAAACTGAGGCAACTGACAGAAGCTATAAAACAAATGTGGCATATTCACTTTACTAGAGGTTTTGCAGAAAAGAAAATTTAAGTAATTTAACTGGTAAGTAACTTAATTATATTAAAAAAAATGAATTACACAAAATGGAATGCAAAGTTGCCCTATGTTTTAAAGATACAACATAAGACTTCAAGACTTTGTCTTTTAACATCCGTTTTACACTAAATGCCCGAAGCCCTGAGAGCACACATTTATTTCGTCTCCAGCATGGCCTTTAGGATGCTTTGCTTGAAATCCGTATTTTTATCCTCTCTTCCAGATTCAGAGGAAGATGTCCCTCCCTTCTTTTTAAACATCTCCTCCTTCCCTTTGGTCCCAATCCTCTTACCCGTACCAGTCTTATTTGGGAACTTCCTGTATGCTTTTTTTTGCTAGAGTCCTTATTCTTTTCTTCTCAATAACAACATTATCATCAATATCAGCAACTAACCTTTACTGAACACTTACTAAGTGTCATGCATTAAACACTTTACACACATTCTCTTAATCCTCATAACTATATACAATAAATAATAAATATTATTGTCTTCATTTTATGAATAAGCAAACAAATCAAAACAGTTATCTAACCTGTGCTCATTAGCTAGTAATTGATGAAGTAATTGATTCTAAAGCATTGTCTGACCTCTAAGTCCACGATTTAGCCGCTTAGCACATTATCTCCTCTACCTTCAGCCCTGCACAGGCCCTCAGTGTTAACCTTCTAGACCCCGCCCCCCCCCATTCTTGTCCCTTTGTTACTGCTTCTAGCTACTGTTCATTTTTACTTATTGCTTTTGCAGTCAATCTCCTAGAATCCTAGTCTAATTCATCACCTCTGTTTCTTGTCTATCCATTTCTTTCTTAGCCTTCAGCAATGTGGCGCAGGTCACCTTCCTAAACGTCACCATCCCTTCTTATAAGAACATCTGGTTTAGATGGTGAATGAGCTCCTTAAAGTCACTGAAACTCATCAAATTCAAAATTCACGCTTATAGTTGGAGATAAAGGATGGGGGATAGAGAATCTAAAAAAAAAAAAAAAGGCTATGTCTGTCACTGCTCTTAGGGATTGTTTACTGAAGATTATGGCCACTCTATGGAATTTCTAGTTAAAAGAGATCGTTAGAAAAAACTGTTTGTCCTTATCTAATATGGATGTTGTAATTTTTCTAGACTATGGAATGTTACCATAGATAATGGGTATTTTGCTTTCGGCAATATTGGAAGGCCACATTCAGAATCTATCTGCTCCTTTAATCAAATTTCAGTTAAATTTCCCTAAGAATCACAGACTAGAATATAAAACAGAACTGCTTTTGGACATGGCTTATTTGTAGTTTTTTTTTAATCAAATATTTTCACATGATAATTTTAACCTTATTATTTCTGCTCTGAAGATCTGCCACTCAACTTTTTCCCTATCCTTTCACCAAAGTGGAAAGTCCTTGTGCTAAAGAAGTGTACAGAGAAAAGGAAGACAAATAGAAATAGAGAGGTAAGCCCTGCTTGACACTCTATTTAAATGATAGGTAACTGATTAGGCACTTAATGCTTTGAACTTAGTTACTGATTGCTGTCAGCTGGAGCTGATACTTGTAGATTATGGACATTTAGGTAGCGATGAAGCTCACCTTTGGAATTTGTTTAGAACTAGTTCTTTGTTTCCGTTTAGCAGATTAAGCCTTGTTGATAGTTAAGGGCAGGCCAATACACCTTCCACATTCTGACAATCCTCTATAGCTAGAGCTGAATGGTTATTCATTGGATATAGATTCTTAGAACTAAAGAAACCTTAGAAATCACTGACTCCAAACCCTTCATTAGATAGATAAAAAGCTAAGGCCCAAGGGGAATAACTGGTATACCCAAGATTAATAGAGCATAGTTCAAATTAGAATCCCCCTCACTTGATTTCCATTCTGATACTCTTGCCACATGCCTTAGCACTTGGCAGTGACCTGTGAGTGTATCACTAATAACTAGCTGTGTGCTTCTAAAACTACAGCTGTATTATTCTTTGATTTCTCAATAACCATCTATATTCCAGCACCTGTTTATAGACACATACACACCCACGTTTATGCATGCTTATTTTCCTATCTAGAAGTATGTAAAAACTTCATTTTAATGCTAAATATAGGTGCTCTCCCATACTTTGTTAATCTAATTCTTGGGGACTCCCTCTCCCTACCCTCATATAGCGCAGTAAGAATACAGCAGTTCATTTCTGAAGGTTACCTCCAACTGAGTATCTTAAATATTTTGGCAAATGTGGTATAAGATTCAGGGAAACTGGGATAAGTGATCAAAATGACCTGAGAATGAAAGAACAGAAGGGACATTTTAAAGGTAAACTAGTGGATGGCTGTTACTTGTGAGAAAGAAAAGGGTTGTTATGAAGGGTAAAAAATATTAGTTTAGTCATTTAACCCAATCAAATAAACTAAACCTGAACTGCCCCAAAGTCCTACCAAAAGTAATTCTTTAATTGCTCCATTTAAGCCAAGTGCTCTTAGTAAGCAAGGCCTTCTTAAACTTAGTGCTACGGTAGTGACTGATATACACACACATTGACTGACTGGTGAAACCTGCTACAAAAACTGAAAAGTTAAGATACAACAAAAGACTGACTTTGATGCCACTAATCCCTTTTTTTGTCATGTCACAGGAATTAAACACTCACAGGTTCTTACTAGCTTCTTAGCCCAGGAAAAAGTTAGTCACCCATCAGTGGCAAAGCCCTCAAGAGTATTTCATATCTGATGAGATGGCAACAGGGATGTCAAGAACATTATCCTCGTATTACAGTATTTTTCTAAATTACTAGAGTTTGTTCAAATGGTCATAGTTATTTTGTTACTTTAGATAAATGTTTTTCCTAAACAATTCTACAAAAGTTTATAGACTGAAAGAATGTTAAAGCTAAATGAGGCTACTGACTGACATTTCTTCATTTTAGTGGAACAAAAACAGATGTCCAGACTGACTTTCAATGCGCTTTAAGACACTGAAATGCCTTTACTAGGCATAAAATGACACCCCTAATGCCTGTATTCAGTGCATTTCATCACATTTTAATTTTTAAAATAGTAAACCACAAGGTGGCAACTTGTAGCCAGATTGTCAAGTACAGGCATACCTCATTTTATTGCACTTTGCTTTATTGCACTTCACAGGTGTTGCATTTTTTTTTTTTTTTCCTACAAACTGAAGGGAAGACCCTCTACCAGCAAAAAGATTATGACTTGCTTTATTCCAATACTCACTTTATTATGGTGGTCTGGGACTGAACCTGCAATATCTCCAGAGTATGTCTGCAGAATATCCCTGGACTTAGGCATCAAGAGTAACCTGGTTTAGAAATTCAGTTCTACGGCTTGGACCAATTACTTAGATTCTTTGTACCTCAATTTCGTCATCTGTGAAATAGGGGAAATACTAGTCATCTCGCTGGCTGTTGTGCAGATTAAAAGAGACAATATTTATAAAAGCATCATGCATGTACTTCCTTTAGGCCACTCAAAATATTTATTCTATGTATGGGCAGGTATTTTATACAAGCATATTTTATACAAGCATACCTGATTTCTTAAAATATAAGTATTCTTTCAACTGATTTTAAAATACAAAATCTCAGGCTCAAGCCTATAATTTAGCAGTGGAAAATTTTGACCTTTGCCCACCTCGATCTAACTGAACTAAATTAAGCCAATAGCAACTTTCAAAAGTAAAGGTCCAAGTTGCAACCAGCACTCCTAGGGAGCTGATTTGCCAAGAAGCTACTGAAGCTTCAGTTTCCAGGCCTTTCATTTACATAGACCCCTTTTAAGGCCCTAGAGGGTAAGGTGGGAGTGGAGGTGGGAGCTAGCAACATATTTTTGTAAAACTTGTAAGGTATTTTTGTTTTCTTAAGGTATCCAAGACTATATGTACTTCAGGTCTTGCAAATCTTAGATTAAAAAAAAAAAAAAATCAACACCACAACAAAACTAGGTAAATGCCAGAAAATTCTGGTACTCCCAGAATTCCTAGTGGAGATAAGGTTCTTCTATTCCTATTGTGACTTGATCTGGCCTGGGGTTGCCCAAGGGTTGTCCTGTTACACTGCCAAGTGACTAATTAGCTGCTGTTTCTCCAACCCCCCAGAGTACTTGTTCAGATCATTTCTCTCATGTTTAGAGTTGCCAAATCTAATCTTTGTAAATACAAACAAGTTAGGTGAGACTTCTTTTTCTCAGCAGGTATTTCAGCAAATGAAATAATAAACTTTTACTTAGCTAAGATTCTAAAAGGAGAAAAGATAACATCACACCCTCTGTCTTTATGAATTTGAATAGGTTGTAATTGTTGGGTTCTCTACCTCTGTGATCATACATTGTTCCTCTTTATTCTTTTTAACATGTACAGTTCAGTGAATTTTAGTATATTCACAATGCTGTGCAACCATCCCCACTATCTAATGCCAGGACATTTCCATTACCCTAACAAGAAACCCCATACCTCTTAGCAGTCACTCCCAATTCAACCCTCTTCTCAGCCCCTGGCAATCTACTTTCAGTCTTTATGGATATGCTTACTCTGGGCATTTCATATAAATGGAACCATATAATATGGCCATTTGTATTGGTTTTTTTTTCTTTCACATTTTCAAAGTTCATCCATGTGTAGCAGGTATCTGTACTTCATTCATTTTTATGGTCAAATAATATTCTATTGTATGAATATAACATTTTATTTATTCATTCATCAGTTGGGGTACAACTGAGTTATTTCCACTTTTCAGCTAATATAATAATGCTATGAACACTTATGTACAAGTTTTTGTGGTGAGCATATGCTTTCAATTCTTTTGCATATACTGTACAACTAGGAGTGGAACTGCTGGGTCATACTGTAACTGTTTAGCTTTGAGAAACTGCTAACCTGTTTTCCACAGTGGCTGCACTATTTTACATTACTACTGGTAATGCACGAGGGTTCCAGTGTCTCTATATCCTCACCAACACTTGTTTATTCCATTTTCTTTTCAGGTATTATTAAAACTTTTTGTGTGCATATTAAAAAACTTGTGCATTCCAATAATTAAAATCATTTGGAAAACAACAACAAAAATGGCACTCTGATTAAACTGCAATTTACCTTAGAACAACTTGGTTTTTACTCTAGATTTTACCATTATTACCCAGCTTCTGCCTTCACCAACATGGAAGTTCTTCTTCTTCCCTGCCAGACAGGCAGGCAGATGGGAGAGGCAGGTTCAGGCTTCCTTGACAGTAGTTCTTTGATGTGAAAAAGGGCAGCACAGTCATTTAAACTTGATCCAACCTCTTTGCATCACACAAAGTTAAACAACTAAAAGAAGTAAAATAGAAGGCAGTGCTTGTGGAATGTACAGTGCATACTGGCAGTGCCTGCCTCATTTCGATTCGCCTGCTTGCTTCTTCTGTTCAATCATTTTTTTTTAATGGCAGTGGACTTTCCTTTTGTGTTTCTGTCTTCTTCAATTTTGACTTAGTGAATTCTCAATCTCAGTCATATCAGGTTTGTCAGACATGGTTGCAAAGGAAGCCGAGAGGTGTGTGAACCAGTGGAGTCTGATCTGCTCAGGGGCGGTCGCCAAGTCTATTCCATTGTTTTTTTGATTATAGCCATCGTAGTGGGTGTGGGTGTGACGTAGCAAGGCATTGTGGTTTTGATTTGCATTTCCCCAATGACTAGTGATTTGAGCATCTTTTCATGTGCTTATTGGCCAGATGTATGTCTTCTGTAGACAAATGTCTATTCATATCCTCTGCCCATTTCTTAATTGTGCTGTCTTTTTTACTGTTGAGTTATAAGAATTCTTGACATATTCTGGATACTAGACCCTTATCAGATACATGATTTGCAAATATTTTTTCATTCCGTGGGTTTTCTTTTCACTTTCTTAATAGTATCTTTTGATTCTATCAAAAGCTTTTAATTTTGATGAAGTCCAATTTATCCTTGACCATCCAAACTGGAAACAATCTACTTTCTGTATCAGCATCTCATATTACTTGAAGATTTGGGAAGAATTTTCAAAAATATTAAAAAATTAGATATTTTAGAATATGGTAAAAAATATACTTTAAAAATATAAAACAAGAGGGTAAGACTTGGAGAAATTTGGAGCTACTGGTAAGATGATTACTAGGGTGCCCATAATTGCTCTGTTAGGCTCTTAGTGTAAATAATATAAATATATGCTATCTAGGAGTTCCTATGTTTTGCTTTTGTTTCCTACTCTTTCAGAAGAATCAATGAAGAATTAAGAAGTGGAGTCAGATTACCCTTTAGCTAAAGAATGAGGATTTCTAGTAGCCTTTATGATTCAATATTTTTAGTCAGGGCCCCAGGATATTTGTACTCCAACTGTAATCAATCTTTTTCACTTTTGTCTAAGGTATATGCCATAGAACCTTAAGGCATACTATTCCAGTTGGCCTCTTCCTGCTGGCTTGCAAACAGAAGTTGTGTATTTATGGACAATAATCCAGAGTGGTGTCCAAGTCCATCTGAGTTTAGAATTGCTATCACAGCAGAAACTGAAAACCTCAAGAGCTATAAGCCATTTACCATGTCTATACGGATGCCACTTCTCATTAGAACATATACAAATATACAGTGATTAAAACTTTAACCTCCTGGGACCTCATATCCCCCTCAGATCTGTATGCAATATATGCACATGAATCCTCAAGTCTTTTTATAGTGATTCTTAATTGCTTACAAAATTACTATGTTATATTCATAATTTTATATAGCAAGATATGACCATGTATGCTTTTATGAAAATGCCATAGCAACATGAATACTTATACTAAAAAGCATCTTTAATTGACAAAAGCTTTTTATTTTTAATTAAACTTAGCCTTTGGTTAGAGAGGGTCACTTAAGTAGTCTACTTGATGACCTCATGTGAATTAAGAATAAAACCTGGGTCTTATTTTCGGCCTAATCTTCTACTTACTTTCTGACAGACTGTCCCGACAGTTACAATGCAGTGACATTTCTATCAGAAGCCTCTGTTGCTAACAATTATGGTACATAGTTCTTAAAGACGCCTTCATTCAAAGTATCCAGAGTTTCACGAATCTCATTTACCTTAACAGCCACTGCTTGAATAGGGAGGAACTTAGAAACCGTCTATTTTATTAGGCCAAAGGGAAATTCTTACTCACAAATTATTTATCCTTATTTTTCAGTGTTTTACTTGCCTGTTTCTCGTTTTGAAAATAGGGAGAAATAAAGATGCATACAATATCTTTTGGGCTACACAAGTTAGATAGACTTTGAAGCAATGATTGCTTTACCAAGAGAACTCCAAGTGGGCCCTAATCTCCTGGCCCCAGCAAGTGCTGGGAAAACGTCAAAACACACACTCACACATACACCACAGCCATACCTTAAAATGTGAAGCAATCAATTAGGAGAATTTTATGTTGTTGAAGGTGGTTGATGCAAGACAGAAAAGGAAAGATGGAACTATTAGTCCAACAACTTTATGAAAAAAATACCTCTATATTTAACCTTCTCATCAAAAATGTGAAACAAACGGTGTAGGTAATGATAATAGTTATGATAATAAAAATGATAATGACATAATATCATTATTATAATATTGATAATACGAGAAGTAATAATAATATTTGAAGAATAACGAGATGTTAGCAAATAGGAAGAACAAAGCTGTAAAGAATCCAAGAGCATTTTGTTTATTCTAAAGATCACAGGTATAATGACATTTCAAAAAGTTTAAGGTACTATCAGGACATCAAGTATTAAAAACAGATGCTCGAAGAATACAGTCATGCATTGCTTAATAATGGGGTTATGTTCTGAGAAATGCATTGCTAGGCGATTTCATCATTACGTAGACATCACAGAGTGCATTTACACAAACCTAGATGGTACACCTACCGTACACCTGTGCTATATGAGATAGCCTACTGCTCCTAGGCTACAGGCCGGTCCAGCATGTCACTGTACAAACCACATGATTAAATCAAAACACAAGAGAAAATGATACAATCAACAGACATGGTAAACATGGCGCATATGAGGCTACTGTCAGCGTTTCACGACATATTGTTCTACAGAAAACTTTTATTTTTTTAGTAAGTAGAAAGAGTACACTTTAAAATACTAAAAACAGTATAGTAAATACAGAAGCCCGTAACACAGTCATTTATTACCATTATCAAGTATTATGTACTGTACCTAACAGTATGAGCTATACTTGTGTACAACTGGCAGTGCAGTAGGTTTATACCAGCGTCACCACAAACATGTGAGTGACTGATGATGGCTATGACATCATTAGACAGTAGGAATTTTTTAGCTTCATTACAATCTCATGGGACCACAGTTGTGTATGTGGTTAATCTCGACCGAAACATTGTCACGTGGTGCATGACTGTACACTAACCCAGTGATCCTCAAACTTCAGGGTAGTTAGTATAACTTGAAGGGCTTGTTAAAACATAGATCACTGGGCCCCATCTTCAGAATTTCTCATTCAGTAGGTCTGGGGTAGGCCTGAGAATTTGCATTTCTAACAAGTTCCTAGAAGATGCTGATGCTGCTGGTCCCAAGACCACAATTTGAGTGTCCTTGTAAAGGAAGGAGATGAATACTTATTGAGGAAAGGCAGAGAATAATTATTTAAAACTACCTTGGGTCAAGTTTGGTCAACTATTTACACAGTTTATCTCATTTAGTGCTCACAGCATCCTAAATGACCAACGAAATGCTTCTCAAACTTTTCCAGAGCAGAGAATGAACACATCTGCACACAGGATGCAGTTCTCTAGAAATAAGAAATTTCTTTGATGACTACATTATTTTTAAAAAGCCATGTCCATTTTGCATGGTTTCAAAATATTGCTGGTTATGAATTAAATATAATTAAAAACTTATTTATCAGATAAACTGCCTCTTAACCTCAATCCTTTAGTAAGACTGGTCTTTAGTAACATGAGGAAATGGACCACTGAAATTTAGTAGTAATTCCTCTATGGTGAAACAGGTAGTAGATATTTAATCCAGAATTTGCACCTAGGCCTGCAGGTATCTAAAGACAATGCACATCCTACCACCTTACTCTGCCCCCCCCTCCCCACACACACCTAAAAGGTCTATTGGGTTTTTCTCTACTATTCCTTTATGAGTCCTCTATTGTTCTAGCCAAACTGACCTACTTGCTGTTTCACAGACTTGTCTTACTTTTCCTGGTCTCCACATATATGCTCATTATTCTCTGCAGCTGGAAAACTCCTCCTTTTATCTCTACCTGACTAGAATCTTCCATACCCTTTAAGGTCCAGCTGAAATGCTATTTCCTTTTTAAAGACCAAATCCCATGTTTAAAATGCTGTTGGACTCAACACCTCCAGTGAGTTCCCATGGCTGCCCAGACAGATTTAATGTCAGTGGGTATGTAATTATTTTTGTTAGATTAGCTTGTGCATATAATCTCATGGGCCCTAATTTACACAGGCCTCTGCAAAGAAATGAATCTATTTGACATTAAAGTTATACTGGCATTCAAAACATGAAGTTTTGTGCAATGTAAGATACTGGAGTGCAGACAAGTGGTTGGAAAAATGTTATTTAAAAGAAATCCCCAAACAGGAAGCTTTATCTTATGATGTAATTTGTGGCTGCGGATTAGTATAAAGATAATGTCTAAAAATGTAGAGTATACCTAGACTTTTAGAATTAGAAGAGGCCTTGAAAGTCATTTAAGATCACCCCTTTAGTTTACAGAATTCTTGGACCCTGCTTTGTATAATGGTCAGAAGTCCAATTTGTTTAGTTAATGTGTTTAATTTCCATCTAGCTTAGCTTTGATTTCTATATGGTAATTTCAGTGCTACCTGAAGAAAGCTTTTTGTATTGAATAATGGATTTAGTTCTGAAGGACCAGTCCTAACTTTGGTCCAAAGGGAACTAAAGTGCAGGACCTCCTTTGATTTTAAAGGTTGCAAACCCTAGTGATGCTAATTCTGAACCTCTGAGGAATGAATCCTTGCCACCAAGAGCAATTTTTGATCAATCTAACAGCCAACCCATAGTCATGGCCAAGACTAGAGAACACCCATACTAAGTGGGGTGGCCATCTGCTCCATTTGGCCAGCTCTAGCTTTGGATGTAGAGAGGTATCGCATATGCTGATTATATCGTGGTTGAACCACATAGAGTGAAAAGAAAAAAGGATATTAAGGCATTTATTTTTCTCAGCCCCGCATGCTCCTCCCAATCCTCAGAGAGGTAAAGAACAAGGACTCTAGAGTTGGGTAGAAATGGGTGTGACCGTAGGGAAGTTACTTAACCTTTGTAGGCCACTTTCCTATCTGCACAAGGGAGATGATAACATTACTGTAATTATCTCATGGGTGATTGGCAGCTTTAGGTGGAGCAGTTTGAACAATGTCTGGTACGTAGCAAATCCTTAAGAAATGAGTTATTGTTATTATCAACAACATATTCAATCAACATGAGTCAGATCCCCTCATCTCAGTATAAGCTTTTCCATGGCATTTTATTCCCTCCCTAATTCAACTGTGATACCACCATGGACTCCTAAAACTGTATCTTTAGTGAAACTTCTTTGCTGAGCTCAAGGTCAGCCTTCACAACTCTCAAGAAACCTAGAGGTGCTCATGGAAACTAAAGAAAATCCAAAACTAGATAATTACCTGGCATAGAACACTCTTTAACCTTCCTCTCGACTTCTGCATTTGTGAAAGATACTGTCATCTTTCCAGCTACCCAGGCAGAAGTGCTGAGTTTTTTTTTAAACTACTTGTTTACCCTCCATTTAATCAGTTGCCCAGTCATTCATTTATACATTGACTTATTCAACAAATATTTATTGTGCCTTTTCCATAGGCCAGGTACTGTGTTAAACTCTGGGTATACTGTGGTGAACAAAACTTACATGGTTTCTTTTGTCATCTACAAATATATAATTACAAATTGGAATGTATACTTGGAAGGAAATTTCAGTCAGTATGAGAAAGTACAACCAAGGACATAATTTAAAATAAGAGTCAGGAAAGAACTCCCAGAGGAAGTGAAAATTTGAACGAGACCTGAAAGATGAAAGGAGTCTGTCAACTGAATTACAAGTGAAGAGCATTCCTGGCAGCGAGATGAGCAGGTACAAAGGCTCCGAGGTAGAAAAGGGCTTAATGTCTTTTCTGGGGAACTGAAAGGCCATGTGGCTAAAAGGTTGTGAACTTGCTTGAGATGAGGCTGGAACGGCAGACAGGGGCTTACCAGCCATGTATGGAAGCCCCTGAAGGGTTCTGAACAGGAGAGGCACAGGATCGGACCACTCTGGCTGCTTTTGGAGAATGGACTGGAGGGGGCAAGAACAGAATTAGAGACCAGTCAGGAGGTTACACGGGTGGCTCTGGTGACAGATGGTCAGTGGCTTTGGTGATGGAGAAAAGTGGATGCATTTGAGACAATTTGGAGGTAATACTGGTAGGACTTGGTGACTGGAATGTGGGGAAAGAGTGAAAGGGAAGTGACAAGGCTGATTCTTAGGTTTCTGTCATGAGTAGCTGTGTAGATAGAAGTGTTTACAGAATCTACCTCTCAAAAGATTTTGTATTCCGAAAATACCTCACATGAGAGCCCCTCCTTTTCTCTCTTAAGTTCAGCCACTTTACCAAGTCATTATAACTATTTAGATCTTGATCCTTCTCATTACTTTCCCTATCTCTTGTCTATGTCCACTTCAAATCATTCTACACTCTATCATCTTCCTAATACAGCTTCAGTCACATTATTCCCCTTTCAAGTATCTCCAATGGCTCCCCATCACCTACTTCATTAAGTACAAACTCCTTACCTGGCTTTCAAGGGTCCACAACCTACCTTTCCAGTTTTATTTTCCACCACTTCTCTACTTAAGTCCTGCTGTAGTCAAACTGGACTTTTTAAGGTTCCTTGAACGTATCACCACATATTACTACCTCAGTGCATTTGTTCATGCTATTCCTTTTGTCTTATCATCTCAATTTGCTGAAACCTTATTCAACTTTCAAAGTTCATTAAAGGTCCAATTTTTAAATCTCATAAAGCTTTGTAATTCTCTTACAGCCCTCAGATTTCTGCCTTTTATTGTGGTCATTAGAGTACTTATCTCATGCCCATTCCCTACCCCCTAAGACTGTATGCGATACCTTTGAGTGCACAGCTCTATTACTCATACTGTATGCTGTACCCTTGCAGGGTCAAGCATAGTGCTTCACCCACTGTAGGTACATTTTATTGTATTTATTTGGAACAATTCAGGTTATTATGCTAAGGAGTGATGAGACCCAAGTTGTTGAAGGGAAGATGTTTTCCAGTAGCATTTGCCAGCACCAGGGCTCGTAGCAAAATTCATCTTCTACCAAACCCTCTGCAATCATACACAAGACAAACACACACACACCCTTTTAATAAGAGTCTTATTGCTGTTCACAATACTCCAATGGAGCAGTCCCCATAAGCTTACCCTTTCCTTGAAGTACAGAATATTAAAAGTTACAGCCTCTTACTCAGGATTTTTAAAAATATTTGTTGGAACCCATTAATGAATGGGTCATGAAATCAATTTAGTGGGTCTTAAACAATACTAAAAAATAAAATAGAAAATAGCTAAACACACTGCCTATAGAATGGATAAGTAATGTTCTCTGAAACTTTTGTTTAAAATACATGTCTACACATATGTGTATACTGGGTCAGGATGTAAAACATATTTCTCACCATGGGTCCCAGTCAGAAAGGTTTGAAAGTTAGTACTTGAATGCTCTGCAGCTCACCCCAAGATAAGCACACAGAATTCAAACAGGGAAAGTAAGATACTAAGAAAATAATAATGAGACTATCTAATTCAAAGTTATCCACACTTTAAAATGTGAAATGTCTGATGACCCTAACTCCTCCCTCAGGATATCTGCATTTAGGTGTTTTTAACCCAAATTAACCTCAAAATTAGTAAAAAGTGAGCCAGAAATCATTTTGGACTACAGGCCTTCTTGGTACCTTTAGCAAGTATTTCCTCCAGTATCCCAGTTCCCCAAGAGAGCTGGCTGGGTTCAGGAACCAGGAACGCCATTGTTTTGAAGGGCTACTGGTTTCTAGGTTATAACACACAGAAGTGATAATACTTTTGTAAGGGAAACATATTTACATCTAGAACGCACTCTTTCTTCCATGCATATGTCAGGCTTATCAATTTATGTATATGTTTAACCTATACCTAAAAAATACAATCCTCTATATCTACGTGGAAGAGCTATGCCTGATGAGGCAACATGAAGCCCCAAGTTGATCTAAAAATGAGAAATACTATGAGTTACTGAAGGCAGTGGTACATGTGAGATAGGAACGGGATATGGGAAACGGTAGAATGGGCAAGGTAGCTCAGGAGTGTGGTAGATGTATTATACCAAGTGTTTATTACTTTGATGATTGGTAGTAATGAGAGGATGAGCGTAGAAGGGTAGGATATGGAGAAAACACTTTCTTAGTCAGTTGTATGCCCCCTAAGAGAACATACTGTAGCAGTAGCCCACCAGGAGTGCACAGGCAGTATTTGATTGTCAGCATAAAAAGGATATATTCCAAGTCCTAATTTCGCCCTGGCTCCAGTTAACAGGCTGCCCCTTGTTGCTACTTGTGTTACATTCTCAATTTAAAGTTGAGAAATCAACAGTGAGTTTCCTAACTAAAGAATGTAAACACTATTAATTGCCAATTACAATCCCAACAGATAACTGGGTCAGAAACAGGTTGAAGGAGTAGGAAGTTCAAAGCTAGCGTGGTGCAAAAAACCCTAGATGGGGGTGCTGATAAATTTGGGTTAGATCTGGGCAATACTGAGGAAGACACACAACCTAAGGTCCCTTCCACTTCTAAAATCTTACAGTTCTACAAGGGAGAGAAAAGGTGACTTATTTGGAAGAAAGGAAGATCATCTTGGTTTGATATTTAATAGGCAATCGGCCAATGATATTAGCCAAGGTTGTTTAAATATGAATTAATGCCTCTCCCATTATCTAGATAGGGTGAACACTCTTAAGGGATATTATATGTCAGTGTCTCTACTGACTACTGGATAAATTCCAAGCTTCTTTCTGGCATTTAAGGTGTTCTACATCTGCCTAACTTTATCTCATTTGTATCTCATTCGTTGTATTGTTCAGATCTCTAACCCTCTGCTCTTGTCCCAGTCCTGTTTGCTTAATTCTTTCCCACCTCTATTCTCCTAGCTAAAGTTCCATAACCCTCATAAAACCTTCTAACTACTCAAATATTTGTATATCAAATCCTGACCTTTGAATTCCTACAGGACTTTACAGCAATCTTATCACGTAGGCATTTATTGTTTTCATCTTATAGGTAAGAAAATTGGAGTTCAAAGAAGTTAAGTGGCTTGTCCAGGGTCCCACAGTTTGTAAGCAGCATGCTGCTTCCATATTAAAAAAAGGCATGGAGGAAGGATGTAGTAAAAAGCCTATATGCCTGACCACTGCACTGTACACCGGAAGCTGAATAATACTGTATGTCAACTATAATTATATATATATATATATATATATATATATATATATATATAGTCACAGGATATGAAGCACAGCATAGGGAATAGAGTCAATGGAATTGTAATAGATATATACAATAGCAGAGGGGCAATAGATTGGGGGAAAGGGGTTATCACTTTGTGAGGGGTGAAATGTCTATTACATTGTTTTGTACACCTGAAACTAAAAAAAAAAGCCTATAAACCAGTTATAATAGTTATCACACAGCTTGTTGTGACGTTACCGTCATATACACCACATCCTTTGAACCACACAGGTGATGAATGCTTGGGGTAGCATGGATAGTTTTTAAGGGGGTTGTCAGTCCTGTTTCCCAAGCCCAGTATTAAAAGGACATTCTAGGGTAAATGACAGATGGGTGGTTAAGCGGGGGGGGGGCGGGGGGGGGGGGGGGGGGGGCGGGGGGGAGCAATACGGTATAAAAAGAAAATATGAGAAATGGGACAGAAAACAAATGAAAATGTACTATAGGCTGGCAATGCACAAAACAGAGATTCAGAATATGGGGCTGAGGAGGCCCACAAGGCTAACATACAAGTCAGGGGGCCTGTCCTACCGATAAGCGCGCGTGTGAGGGCTGATATTAATAACAGACAGCAGTGCACATGGACAGAGAGTTGAACTCAAGAAAGAGACAAATACGGACAGGTCGTGGGGACACAGGGTAGATCATGGCACGGTGAGAGGATGGTGGCGCCAAATGAGAGGTCAGAAGGGTACAGCAGGAGTCGAAAAGAAAGGTGAAGAGGTTCAGAGGGCACAGCACCCCCAGACTCGAGACAAGACTCGTCTTTTTCTCCATTGCTGGTTGGGGTGTTTTAGGATTCACATCTGCACCCCACAAAGCCCTCGTGGCTGGCTCCAGGAAAAGGGGTAGGTCACGTCCCCACTCCCCAGGGATTCTGCAAGGGGGCAGAGGGAGGAACCAAGGTCCTTACCCAGGAAGATGGAGATGATGAGCCGCAGCGCCTGTTCTGACGCGCCCAGGGACGCCGCCAACTTGTTAAGGCTCAGCTGCTCGAAACCCCAGCGCAGCACCCTCGCCAGCTCCGCCACCGTTCCCAAGTCCCCCTCAGCTGCGGACGCCATCTTAGCTCCGGGAGCCCCCCGGGGACCCCTCAGCTCCGCGAGCCCCGAATGTGGGCACAACGCTGTAGCTTCACCCCCAATTCCGGCCCGGGGCCCGCCCACGGCGTGCGCATTGGCTGCAGGCCCGCCCAGTGGCTCCAGGCGCTCCCGATTATTGGTCGGTCCGATCGTGGGGCGTGGCCTAAAGCAGCAAGGTAGGCAGAGGGCGGGGCGCAACGTTAGTAAGGCAAAGGTGACTCCTGCCTAGAATGAACGCGGGGCTGCCCGGGGGGGCGGGGCTTGGAATAGGGAACTAGAGTTCTGATTGGAAAAGTCTAAAGCCCGCGGCAAGGTGATTGTACAACTCGGTTCTAACCGCTTAGGGGAGGAGTCGGTGAGGGCCAGTGTCCGGCCAGCTCGTGCGCTGCCTTCCCATTGGCTGAGACGGAGCAGGCGAGAGTCGGGGCGGGGGGGCCCGTCCCCCCACCTCGAGGTTACTCTCGGACGCCGGCGCGCCGGGGTTACTGGGGCATGCAACGGAGAGGGCGGGAAATCCTGCTGCGGCTTCGCGAGCGACTCCTAACGGTATCTCCCGGCGGTTCTTAGATCGTTAGACGCGCTGCCTCCACTTGCAAAGGGTCTGGGGAGAGCTCAGTGCCCCAGAACACTATTTGCCTGCTCTTTTTATTTCATGCACTCCCCTTTTCATGAATTTCCTATATTAAGATGTTATCTTCCTCTAAGAGGCTATGAAATAAGATATGCCGATTTGTTATTGTCATTTAAAATTAAACTACTTTTGTCACCATTTCAGTAATACAGGTTTATGGTAAAAGTTCAAATAGTCGAGAAACTTACATAAAACAGAAAATAAAAGTCCTTTTTTCCCACTCTGCTTCCCCATCATCCTTATTTCCTATACGTAACCACTGTTCGGATTACACTATGGAAAATGTGTTAAGCACTTAGCGCAATCCAGGGACTGTCCTGGGCTCTGGGGAATATAATGATGAGTCCAAAGCTACAAAGTGAGGAGGATGCACAGTCATACAATAGCATCACGCGTATGTAATTGTAAGCGAAGGTAAGTGCTCTGAAGGAAAGGAGCAAGGTTCTATGAGAATATGTAACACTAAGAATTTTTCGTTATAACTGGAATTTGTGGACATTCTTGTATAATTACAGCTTATACTTCTATAGCACTTTGTACTTTATAAAGCATTTATCCATATTTTGTCACTTAACTTGGCTGTGAAATAGGATATTTACTGTTGTGATGTCCTCTCACAGACACAGAGGCCTGTAGAAACTAAGGAATTCCCTAAGTTCTTTCCCAGTAAGTGGCAGAGACAGAATTTAAGCCTAAGTCTGTAAAAGTTCACCTCCCTTCCCCGTTTGTGGACAAATCTTAAAAATATGAAATATTCAGAAAAGTAGAGAATAAAATAACTTCCCCCAGGTTAAGAAACAAGCATCACATATACAATTGAGAAGCCTGGTATAACCCTTCTTCATGGCATTTCCCGCCTTCCCTTCTCAAAGGTCACCACTTTGTTGACTTTGTATTTGTCAGTGCCTTGCCCATTTTTATACTTTACATACTGTGCATATCCAGAAGCAACATATAGTGTAGTTTTGCATGCTTTTAAACTTTATATTAATGGTATTACGAGTGTATCATTTTGCAACTTTTTATTGAGGTGTACTGTATTCATGTTTTTACATGTAGCTCTAATCCATTTATTTTAACTGTGATGTAACATTCCATTGTATGATTATACCACGATTAGTTTTTCATGATCATGTTGAGGGATACTTGGATCATTTCCTATTCACTTACGTGTGAGGTGTGATTAAACAATACGGTGAATATTTAAATTAAGAAAATTATTACAGTAAAAGACACATTGCCATGAATCCCCCCTCAAAATATTCCCCCTCGCTTCAAATACACTTATCCCGTCGTTCTTGCCACTTTCTGAAGCAGTTCTGGAAGTCCTCTTTCGTGAGTGTCTTTAGTTGCACTATCATGGCTGCCTTTATGTCCTGAATCATTTTGACTTTGGGGAAAAGCCAGAAATTGCATGGTGCCAGATCTGGTGAATAAGGTGAGTGAGGACACACCATAATGATTTTATTTGACAGAAATTGCTGTATATCAGAAGTGATGTGTGACACAGAGAGTTGTCATGATGGAGGATGATTTATGGCACACTTTGAAACACACCTTCTCTCAACTGTAGCTCACACCCAACTGACTGCACTGAACAAGTTGAAACTTGTCACACACTGTTACTAAGGTTTGATGCACCACTTCCCGTATTGCCTTTTGGTTGGATGGCACTCTGCAGCAGTATTCACTGTAACTTTTTATCACAACAAAGGCTCCGTGTCACACATCACTTCTGGTACGGCAATTTGTCACACACACTCAAAAAAACATTTCGGCACGTTAGATCAAGTCTTAAAAACAGGTTCTACAATGCATGGGTTTGGATTTATGGCAGATCTGTCCCCGTGGGCCACTCATAGTGCCCTACGCCAGAGCAAACTGTGGCCCTGAACTATTGCCTGGCCTCTGCCCATAGGCTGCAGGCACTGAAGTGGGTTGCACAGTTGGAAAAAACAAAAACAATAATATTACAGTGTGTCCTAATCCACTTTATTAACCGGATCTGGCACTGTGCAACTTCTGGTTTTTCCCCAAAGTCAGAATGATTCAGGACATAAAGGCAGCCATGATAGCACAACTAAAGACACTCATGAAAGAGGACTTCCAGAACTTCTTCAGAAAGTGGCAAGAACAACGGGATAAGTGTGTTTGAAGCGAGGGGGAGTATTTTGAGGGGGATTAATGGCAATGTGTCTTTTATTGTAATTTTTAAAAATTTAAACGTTCAATCCTTTTGTAGTTCTTAAGTGAGATGATTAGGTGTTCACGCTGTTGCGTGAGATGTGCCTCCCACAAACCTTGTTATGACATCGGCACATCACCCATCTGACGTGAAAAAAAAAAAAGGAAAAAAAAATTTAAACATTCACCATAGTGTTTGATCACACCTTATATTTATTTTATTACAACATTGATGCAATGGACATTCTCCTTTAAGCAACAGCTAGAGTTTTTCTAGGATTGTGATTCCAAACTTAAAAAAACAAACAAAAAACTAAGATCCACTGTGAGAAGTACATTGCTATCCAGTATACATATGTATTCATACACTAGACAACAAACACATATACTACTCACACAGACATACACACATTACACACTGCCATAATATGTATGTGTCCTGATAATTTCTATTCTATAGGCTAGGAGTGTCTTTTGTTCTAATGAGGTGACTCTGGGTAGGCCCCTGGATGAGGACTGGTCTCCAGAAAGATCAAACCATGATTAGAAGCTTGGAATTTTCAGCTCTGTTCTCCATCTTTTGAGATGGGAGAGGACTGAAAATGGCGTTAATGATTGATCATGCCTATATGATGAAGTTACATAGGTGACAGCCTAGGCTTGTGACTGGCATCTGAAGTGGGGAGAGGGCAGTCTTGTAGAACTGAACCATTAACCTGTGGAATGTGACACTATCTCTGAGTAGATAGTATCAGAATTGAGTTGAATTATGACACCCAGCTGATGTCTCAGAAAACTGCTTTGTGTGGGGAAAAACCTCCACACATTTGGTGACCAGAAGTGAAGTGTTTTGTGTGAGTAGTAAAGGAGACTCACAGGAAAGAAAGACACAATAAGGAAGAACTGGATTTTTCCCTACATCGAACTAAAAAGGCTGAGTTTTCCCACCAGACGGTGGATATGTTAATTTGCTCAAGCAATGAAAGCACATCTGGTATAGCAGCTGCAACTGGGGTCACTACCTGGTAATGCTTACAATAACTGACAATTTCACTGTCATTCTCCAAGATCCATCTGTCTTTTGCACAGGCCAAATATGTGAGTTGAATGCAGATGTGTTGGAAATCATCACTCCTGCACCTTTCAAGTCCTTGATGGTGGGTGGTCTTAATCTCTGAAATCCCTCCAGGAATTGGGTACTGCTTTTGGTTTTCTATTTTCCCAGGTAGAGGCAATTTTGGTGGCTCCCCCTGGCCCTTCCTATAATAATAGCGCTCACTCGATAGGTTAGGGAGCCAATGTGGGTATTCTGCCAGCTTCTTAGTGTATTTATTCCAAGTATGTATTTGGAACTAAGGAAATAACCACAGAATGGGTTTGGGGACCCTGCTGGGCCCACTGTGCGAGCGATCGATCTGAGCTAAAACTCCATTGATCACCTGACCTCTGTAAGCCCCTACTCTGACTGGTGGACCACAGTGAGACTTTGAGTTCAGAGCCAGTGTCAAGTAGTCCCTGCAGATCTGATTATTTATTTTTTCCCCAATACAGTTACCTTGGTAAACGGTTGTAGGTCCCTTTGGGGATGGCTGGGAGAAAGATTAATAGTGTAAATTTTTGACAGTGTACCAGGGTCTTCTTCAAGGGGACCTGGTTTTTTTTTTGGTTTTTTTTTGATGCAAGGCTTCTGGCTCAAGTCTGGGAATTGACTGAGAGGATGTGATTCTCTTTTTATGATTCAGGTTAGACATTTGTTCATTTGGCTTAAAACTTTTCTGCTTATGAAAATCAAATGAGAATTTAGTAGGCTTCCTGTCTATTTTGCTTCTAGAGATTCCCTGATAAATTAGCCAATGCCATAGGTCTGCGAGAATCAGATATTCTGATTGCCTCTTTGACTCTGCTGTCCATTATGGCAACCATATCCACCTTGCCTTTGGTGTTTGAAATCTGCCATTTGTCCCTGCCACCCCAGGATCCAATTATTCCCATTGCATTTAGGTTTCCCAATTTAGTGACTGCAGTTCCCACTGTAAGGCCTGGCCTTACAAAGAGCCATCACAGAGCACTTCAAGGATGTTGGGTTCCCTGCACAAATGTATTTCTAACAGTAGTGGTGAAAGATGTCTTCTGGTCCCTCCCAGTGTGGGTGAATAGGTCTTAAAGGACAAATCCCCTATAGCATTACATAGCATCTCCCTAACCCTTTGAATCCCTTCTACATCAAACCAAGGCAGGTCAGGTAATCTGGCTGATAAAACCACCTGCCTTTTCCTAAGAGGAGAAGACTTTGCCTGAAATAACACACTCTTTTTCTTGTTCTTCCCTGTTTTTGCCTATAAAAGCCTTCCATTTTGTACAGCTTCTCAGAGTACCTTTCTATTTACTAGGTGGGATGCTGCCCAATTCCTGACTCATTCAGTAAAGCTAATTTTTAAATTTAAAAGCCACTTTTTATTTTACTTCATTGAATTTTTGCTCTTTAACAGACACTAATTGTAAGTCCAGATTGTTATCTGTGCTTCTGACCAACTGGCTATAAATCAGAGGCTCCCACAACCCTTTCTTGGATTTGATTAATTTGCTAGAGAGACTCACAGAATGCAGAAAAACATTTACTTACATTTACCAGTTTATTATGAAGGATGTTACAAAAGATATAGATGAACATCCAGATGAAGAGGTATATAGAAGGAGGTCTGGAAGAATCCTGAACACACGAGCGTCTGTCCCCATGGAACTGGGTTGCACCATCCTCCCCAAATGTGGATGTGTTCATCAACCCAGAAGCTCATCAAATCTCATTGTTCAAGAGTATTTTTATCCTACTAGATTACTGGTTTATTATAAAAAGATATAGCTCAGGTACAGCCCGATGAAAGAGATGCATAGGCATGTGGGAAGGGGGGTGGAGCTTCCATGCCCTCACTGAAGACACTCTAACAGTACCTCCACAGGTTCACCCACCTGGAAGCTCCTGTTCAAGAATTTTTTTATAGAACTGTAATTTCAAGGCCCACCCCCTTTCCCAGAAGTCAGTGGGAGGAGCTAAAAATTTCCACTCTCTGATCACTTGATCTTTCTGGTGATCGGCCCCATCCTGAGGCTATCTAGGAGTTCTACCCTAAGTCACCTCATCAGCCTAAGATCAAAAGAGGTTTCTCATGAATGACAAAAGACACGCCTAATTCTAAGGGTTTCAGGAGCTTTGTACCTGGAACTAAGGACAAAGACTATTTATATTTCTTATTATACCACACTCCTAAACCCCCATTTTATGTCAGACCTCCACTCTACTTCAAGGTTACAGAGGCCAGGCAGATAATGTGAAAAAAGGAAGTGGATCCGTTTTTCTTTTCATAATGGTGTCTTCAACAGAACCTTTTTTCGTAATAATCTGGCAGGAATATTCTTTATTTCCATAAAGAAATAAGTTCTCTCCCAGTTTTCTTAATCTTGTAAACTTGTTTTGTTTTTGGATTCCCACTTTTGATAGGTACAGGGCTATAAACATAGTTCCCTTAACTCTTTCTCTAAGAAAAGTACAGTGACAAATTACAATTGTCTATTGACCTCAGAGTCAGGGACAATAGGGAGTGGTAGAGACTATGGAAAACTTACAGAGTATGCCTCATGTGGAACTGTAGGCTAGGTATTCTGTTATCTTCAAAAGAAGCTAGAAATATGGGTATCCAGCACAAACATCAAAAGATGTTTGTTGGATGAATGAATAAATTAGCATAGCAATATTGGAGGTTTCCGGCTGGCTGGTGGCTCAGGTGGTTGGAGGGCCGGTTTGTTTCCCACATGGGCCAGTGAGCTGCGCCCTCTACAGCTAAGATTGTGAACAATGGCTTTTCCTGGAGCTGGGCTGCTATGTGTTGCCATGGGCTACCATAAGCGGCTGGTGACCAGTGTGAGTGGCCGGCAGCCATCATGAACGACCGGCAGCCTGCGAGAGCTGCTGTGAGCTGCTGTGAGCCGCCTACGGACCATCTGCCTCAGCCTGGGGGAGCGCAAGGTTCATAACACCAGCATGGGCCAGGGAGCTGAGTCCTACACAACTAGACTGAGAAACAACCTCTTGAACTGGAGTGGGAGGGGGAGGAGGAAGAAGGGGGTGGAAAGAATATTTTGACCTCCTTTTGTTTTATTTCTCAGTTTCTCTAGAAGTTGGACTGGAAAGAGGGATGCTGTTATTCGGCCCTCTCAGAGACCCTAACATTGTGAATATGATAGTTATGACTCTGAGGAACCCTAGTGATTATTTTCTAAAATATCCTATTCATGCTTAAGTAAATGTGTGTTAGTTACATTTAATATTAGCATGTAAGGTTCTAATTTCTGCTTTGTATATCAGCATTATCCTATTATCTTGGGTTCAGGTAACCCTGAGGGTGACAATAAGCACCGTCATTTTTATGAATTCCCACAATACTGAGCAGATTATGTAATGCAGCTCCTGCTCTTTCAAGGCTGTTATTTGTTGAACTTAAACAAAAAGTCAGCTAGCTATTCCTTCAACAAAAAGGGTTTATTCAGGAAAAAGAGAGAATTGCAATCGGGAACATATAGTCATGGCAAAGAAGAGGAAAGAAATTCTTTTATAGAAGGGAAGAGAAAGTTAGGAGGGTTGTTATAAACAGAGTTCTTCCTGTAAGGCATGAGAACTTGCCCTACAGGCCCTCCATATTTCAATCTTGGTCGAGGTTTTGATTCTTTTTTTTTTTTTTTTTAAGATTTTATTGGGGAAGGGGAACAGGACTTTATTGGGGAACAGTGCATACTTCCAGGACTTTTTCCCAAGTCAAGTTGTTGTCCTTTCAATCTTAGTTGTGGAGGGTGCCGTTCAGCTTCAAGTTGTTGTCCTTTTAGTCTTAGTTGTGGAGGGCGCAGCTCAGCTCCAGGTCCAGTTGCCATTGCTAGTTGCAGGGGGCGCTGCCCACCATCCCTTGCAGGACTCGAGGAATTGAACTGGCAACCTTGTGGTTAAGAGCCCACTGGCCCATGTGGGAATTGAACCGACAGCCTTTGGAGTTAGGAGCATGGAGCTCTAACCGCCTGAGCCACCGGGCCGGCCTTTTTTTTTATATACATACTCATGGTTTGAGTTCTTGCTGAACTGGGAAAAGAGGTGGGGCCCAGAGATTCCATTACATGTGTGATTTATAGTTTCCTTAAGATTTAGAGAGAAAAGTAAAATATTTAACATGGATAGCAAATCTGAAGGAGAGAAGACAAAACACAAGCGAGGGTAACAGAATCACTAACTTTTCTTGCAAGTGTTTAATTCAGAAGCAAAAGAAGAAGGAACCCTGTACTATTTGGTGAGATGCTCTCTTTTTTCTTGTTGCATACTGAAGCATCTGAAATTCTTAAGGAGAATGATGCTACAACTGCTGCTGTTGGTATTGGAGCTGAAGTTATTGGTTATTTATTAAGGGCTTACTAAGTATGCTAAATGCTTAGCATACATTATCTCATTTAATCATGGCCACAACAGGCCCTGACAATGCTAGCTGTGTCTGAGGTAGGTGATAGTATTCCCACATTACACATGCTACAGCTGGAGTTTAGAGAGGTTAAGTAACTTTTCCTAGGCCATACAGCTAAAAGCAGCTAGTAAATGGTTTGAATTCACCTTGGCTCATTCAATCAATCAATCAATCATTTCTCAGATACTCACTGAGCATGTTGTATCAGCCATGGTTCTTAGTTGTAAGCAACAGAAACCAACTCTGGTAGATTTTAACAGAAGAGGAATTTATTGAAGGATCCTGGATTGCTCTCAGAAATGCCAGGAAAGCTGGAGAGCCCAGTGTGGAAGCTTCACAGCAGGAACAATGGTCATAATATGGCTGTCTCTGTTGCCACTGCCTTTGCTGTACCCTAGACACTTCAGCGTGTGATTCTCATCCACTGGGGCTGGACGCTAGACGCTGCTTGCAAATACCACCTCCTCCTCCATCCTCAGGGCTGCAACCACCACTGTCTCCAGAGGTTCCATAGTCTCTGCTTCTTGGCATCACTACCTCTGGATTCAAAGCTTAGGCAGTTGCCTCTGATAAATAGAGTTTGAGTGCATGGGCTTCTCCAGAGCTGCTAGAGTGGTGAGGGACACACTTTCTGCACTTGCATTTTTTTCTCCTGGAAGGTGAACTCTATTCCCAAGACTCATATAATGAGAAAGTCTCCAAATGTGGTAAAGATATTCAAATACTGGGCAGCCAAAGGGACAACAAATGATCGTCTGCCCATCTACTGTGTGAATGACACTGCTAGACGTGGTGGAAATACAAAGGTGAATCAGGCCCAGAACGTGCCCTTAGAGACCTGATAGACTTATAATTCTCTTCCTTTTAGTGTTTACATTTATTTGGTACCATAGTTTGCAAAGCTCTTTCACTTCCATTGTTTCATCAGATCCTTCCGACTGCCATGTAAGATAGGCAGAACTGATATTATCTCAATTTTATGGTTGAGGAAGCTAAGAAGTTAGGTAATGAGCCCAGAGTCTCTCTGCTGGTGAGTGTCACAGATAGGACTTGGACCTGTCCTCTGACTCCAGGCCTACTGCTGAGTCTACCAGAAGTAATGCATGTGCACAAATACCATGCTTCATGGATTGCGAGGCTCTTGGTTACCCCCACCACTTAACACTTCTGAAATCAGAATACATCTTATAATCAATGGTGTACCATAGTTTAATTGGCAGCTTTTTTATTTCTAGCGGTTTATAAAATAAGAGAGCATCTTCAATTGATGAAGTTATAGATTCATTGGAGTGCAGTCACTAAGATAGGGCTAGAAAGTGATAAGGGACATAAAGGAGAGCTGGGAGATCATGGAAGGCTTTGTGGAGGACTGTACAGGCCCACCATTCCTTGGTCCTGTATCTGCAACTCTAAATTCCAAAAGGCTCTGGAAACAAAGCTTTTATTTATTTATTTATTTATTTATTTTCAAATTTGGCACCAAAATTGATTTGGTACCAAAACCTGACCTGATGTGAAATAATTTATAATCATAGACAATTTATAAATATATAATTAAAACTAAATTGCAATTTCAGTTATTCCAGTTACTATGAAGATCAATCTGTTTAGCTGAGAAATATTAATGTTTGATAATGGTGTGTTATCCCAGCCTTTTGAGGGGAGGGAGAGGAGGAGGTGTTATCTAATATTGGGTCCAGGTACTGTACTGTCTTTCTAAGATCTGTAAAATTCTGAATTTTGAAACATATCTGGACCTAAGGATTATGGATAAGGGACTCTGGATTGTAGCTGAACTGGGGCTTGATTGATGGATAGAATTTAGATTTTTGGAGATATGAGGGGATTTTAAGAAGAGGGGAGGGGCCGGCCGGGTCGATCAGGCGGTTGGAGCTCCGTGCTTCTAACTCCAAAGATTGCCAATTAGCAACAGCAACTGGACCTGGAGCTGAGCTTCGCCCTCCACAACTAAGACTGAAAGGACAACAACTTGACTTGGAAAAAAGCCCTGGAAGTACACACTCTTCCCCAATAAAGTCCTGTTCTCCTTCCCCAGTAAAATCTTTAAAAAAAAAAAAAAAAAAAAGGAGGAGAAAGCGTCATCTCATACCAGCTTGGGTCTAGATATAAGTCATTATCTAACTATTACATTTGCTTTAAAGACAGAGAAGACCTATGTTTCTGTTAACTATTCTCCCTTAATTCATAATTCATACACAACTGGAGGGTTGGACTTTCTGGGTTTGGCTCCCCCCTCCCCCCAAGTATGCATCCCCTCCTTTTCCCACAAATCACCTGACTTCCCAGAAAACTCTGTAACACACCCTTTGGCTGAAAAAGAGCATTAGGCAATCGGTGAAATTCCCCATTCCTTCTTTCTCCCCCTGGAGCACTGGATAGAGGAATCTCAGGGCCAGAGAGAAGCGTGCAGTTCTTGTTTCAAAAGCAGAGGGAGCTCCAAGGCTGAGTTATCTTTTCCCTATGTTGTGGTCTCCCACCCCCCTCTTGTTTAGATCAGGGAATTTCAGACACGCACACTAGGGTAGAGAATCATATGAACAGAACCAGGACAGGGAGGCCAGCGGAGGTTCCTGAAGAGGGAGCGTCCAGGCCCTGTGCTTTTCTTCCTGGGAGCCGGCAGGGTTGCCTAGCATGCCCACTGGCAAGAGAGAAGGGACTGACACACTTGCTCCCATCAGCTTCTGAAGGTAAAACCTTAAAAATGAAGAGCAGAGCTTTGATAAAGAGAAAAAGAAAGGCATAAAACTTCACATGTGAAGGTTTCAGGCAAAGATGGAGGGCTGGAAAGAGTAGAATAAAGAGAAGGCAAAACATAGACAACCTATTTCTCTTAGGTTGACCCCATTCACCCTCATATCATCCCACTACCTACCACTGTTTTCAGACTTAGCAATATTTGGTAAGACTTTTCTAGGAACTGTGGGAAGATGTCTTTCTAGTAAAGGGGGGGAAAACCTGGAAAATTAATATAGAAAATTGAGGGAATACCTTTCCTTTCCTTTTATGTTTCTTGTCATTCAGCTGTCCCTTTTCTCCTTCCCCACCCAACCCTGTCTCAGACCACTTCTCCCAAGGTAACTGCCTTACCCTAGTGAAAGAAGCTCTTTGTTCTATTAGTGGTCACTGGGAGTATCAACAAAAATGTGTGCAATAGGAAACACAGTAAAAAGAGCTGATTTGAAGTGATGGGGGGATCATTGTCAAAAGAGGGGGAAATGTCAGGTGGTTGGTCACGATGGAGAAAGACTCCTGAAAAACGTGAGTGGAAATGGGAATATTGTTCTGTGAGGGCAAGAGAGAGACTGATAGAGACGGGGTGGCAGTAGGGGATGAGGGTGAGAGGGGAGGACAGAAGGAGGAAGAAAACTGGGAGAAAGTACTCATTTTTTTGGAGAAAAAGTGGGATAAGATCTAGAGAAGCAATGGGAGAGGGATAAGATTTAGTTATAGTATAGAAAATTAATTGAAGTAGAACCAGGGAGGGTGTGAGAGGATAGGTGTCATATGGAGATGATTATTAATATGACTGTTTAAGCTGTGTGTTATTATTATTATGAAGGTGACACTGAACCCCAGGTGGCCCTCTACCACCAAAGCAGGTGCCTGTATTTGTTAGACAAATAAGCCAGGCCTGGCACCCCTTTAGCTCCGAAGTCCAAAGGTACAGAGAGCCAGGACCAAGAGACGTGCTGCTCACGAGGGATGGACAAATTGCCAGTGATGTGGTAAGTAACCATGAGTGTACAGAGGACTCCATTCTCTTCATCTTCTTAAGAAAACAATCGCTTCTCGGCCTTTTGGCTAAGATCAAGTGTAAGAAAACAGCTCAGTTTTGAAGGCTGGGTTTTGGTTTGACCTCAGCCTTTTTTGCTTTTCCAACCTAAGATTCTCTTCTATGTGCTGTTGCCCTCCTCCCTGTGACAAATGCTGGAGGTCTGCACTAGTTTGCTGGTACTTGTGTCACCCACCTCTCCATCTGTCTTTTTCCCCCCCAGGTGCATCGTCTTGTTTTCCCTTTTGACATGGGTTTATGCGGAGCCTACTATGTATGGGGAGATCCTGTCCCCTAACTATCCCCAGGCATACCCCAATGAGATAGAGAAATCTTGGGATATAGAAGTTCCTGAAGGGTACGGGATCCACCTCTACTTCACCCATCTGGACCTGGAGCTGTCAGAGGACTGCTCATATGACTCAGTGCAGGTATATTACAATAAGCACATACAGGATAGGGCTGGGGTGGTCAAATGAGGAAGATATAGTGCCACAGGCATTCAGTGAACTAGAACCAAATAGTCCTAAGGTGGCATGTGTTCTATTCTCTCTGTCCCTTTTCTCTGATCTTCATATCAAAAGATTACTCTTTCCTAGCTTCTTTTTGACTTCTCTTAGATAATGTCAGGAGACTTTGAAGAAGGGAAAATCTGTGGAAAGAGGACCAGTAAGAATCCCAACTCCGCAATTGTGGAAGAGTTCCAAGTCCCATACAATAAACTTCAGGTGATCTTTAGGTCAGACTTCTCCAATGAAGAGCGTTTCACTGGGTTTGCTGCGTACTATGTTGCCGTAGGTAAGGCTCACCCTTCTCTATGTGATTCATCAATCCAGCTAAAAGATTAGAAGCAGGACTAACATTGAGGAATTCAGTGAATGAGGATTCTGTTTACAACTCTTAGAAGTGTTGACTTGGTTTGGTTCCCTCCGTGAATGATCTTTGTGAAATTCAAACATATGATCATATCTTAATGGTGATGATAATAATGGTAACAACAGATAATAAACAGTAATTTATTGAAAACCACTATGAAGTGGACACTCTATTAGAAATTTTATCTATATTAATTTAATCTTCACCTCAACTCTTCAAGGTAGGTATTGTTATCTCCATTTAAAGATAAGCAAAGTAAGGACTAGGAAAGTTAAACAACTTGCCAAGACTCACACAAGGAATGTATGGTATTCAAACCCATTTAATATACAGCAAAGAAACCTTCAAATTCTGCATGCTTCTACACCTATCTCCAGCTTAAAATAAAGAACATCTCATAAAGCCAAACTATGATTTAGATTTGACAGAAGTGCCAATGTCATATAAAGTAATAAATGTACTAATTGTCCCTCCCTGTAGAAGATATATCATTATGTTTAGCTTGCAGAGTGTTTTCTTTGGAGCTCAAATGCTCTGTTTGTTAGCAATGTCAAGGGTCTCTGGCATTGAGAGCTCCCTTATAGTTTTTCAATGGCAGGGCACAACTCTGGCATCACATTTCAGGAGAGTAATAGAGAATAATACCACCCTGAAATGTGATTCATCGAAGGTCTTTAAGCAGGAGGCCTTTCTTACTTTTTCTTGCCCTTGTAGTTTTGGGTTTAATCTCCTTCTTCCTTCTAGGTCTTTGTCTTTGACCTCAATCTTTCTTTACTTTTTGTAGATGTAAATGAGTGCACAGACTTTGCCGATGTCCCTTGTAGCCACTTCTGCAACAACTTCATTGGTGGTTACTTCTGCTCCTGCCCCCCAGAATACTTCCTCCATGATGATATGAAAAACTGTGGAGGTGAGCTTGGCACCAAGAGGGGTGCATGATTCCTGGGATTTGGAATGGCTTGAGGTTTCAGTAAGGGATTTATCTACCTTTCCAATTTTGCTTAGCTTCAGTTTTGATTTGTCACCTATTCTTAGTTACCCCTAAGCTGAGAGGGAGCCGTAAGAGTGGAGGAAGACAAAGTTACAGGGTCAAGTTAATTAATTGGAAAAAGAGATAGATGCCTGTGAAGAGTCTACCTGGGGCTGTTCATGACTATGAAAGGCTCTGTCATAAGCAATGTGATGGAAACCTAATAGACATAGGGTATGTCTACTAATATATATTAGGTGTGTAATTGCTGCATATGGGCTCCAGTCAGTTCATAAGAGTAGTCATAGACTAGGACAGGAACTTCTTTGCTTGAGCCAATATTTGATTCCCCTTTCTCTTTTCTCTCTTAGTCAACTGCAGTGGGGATGTATTCACTGCACTGATTGGGGAGATCACAAGTCCCAATTATCCCAACGCATACCCAGAGAACTCAAGGTGTGAATATCAGATCCTGTTAGAGGAAGGGTTCCAAGTGGTGTTGACTGTTCGGAGAGAAGATTTTGATGTGGAACCAGCTGACTCAGAGGGCAACTGTGCTGACAGTTTAGTTGTGCGTGATGAATGATTAGTTTTCCTCCCAAATCACAGAGAGAGAGAGAGTTCTCCTTGAAGACAAATTCTCTCTCCTTCTGTCCTTTCTCCCCTGCCCTTATCTTATTTTATATTATTTTTATTTATCTCTCTTACTTTTATCCTTTCCATTTTGCCTCTTGTAGTTCTTTCTCTCTTCTGATTTCATCATTTTGTGTCCTTTCAGTTTGTTGCAAAAGATGAGCAATTTGGTCCTTACTGTGGTAATGGATTTCCTGGACCACTAAATATTGAAACCAAGAGTAATGTTCTTAATATCATCTTCCAAACTGACCTAATAGAGCAAAGAAAGGGCTGGAAACTTCGTTATCATGGAGATCGTGAGTAATCTAAAAATTGCTCTTTGGTTGGTGGTACCAAAGTCCCTGGACAATGTAAAATCACAACAAGTGGATTGCTTTATGGAAAGGCATCTTGAGATACTCCCCTTTAAAGCAAGATCTAAGTCTGTCAGTGGTTGCTAGAAATGGATCAACGTCTAGGAATGCTTCAACTGGACTTGTGAGTGCAGGCAACTTGGGGATGGCTAGTTGGCAATGCCATCTTATTTTAGACACCCCCATATAGTAATATTTGGAATCAAGATTGGGAATGACTGAATGATTTTATAAAGTGTGAGAATGATATGCATAGAACAGAGATTATCTACCTATTTGGTAAAAAAAATGTTTCCTGTCGTTTCCAAGCAATCCCCTGTCCTAAAGAAGTCAGTGTCAATTCTGTTTGGGAGCCTGAGAAAGCAAAATATGTGTTCAAAGATGTGGTGAAGATAAACTGTTTGGATGGGTTTGAAGTTGTACAGGTAAAGTACCATTAAGGACTTCTCCCTACTCCTTAGGTCAGGATGAGCATACTGAAAACTTGTTTACTAAATGTCCTTGTTTGAGCAAGATATAACACCTTCTCCATTAACAGAACAGCTCATGGTCTTTAGTCCTTCCTTGTGAGTCATAGGGCTCCTTCGCCAGCTTGGCATTCTGTTTCTGCCTACAGTCTCCCTAGGGAAGGGGAGTTGATATGCTGGGGCAAAGTTGTCTTTTAGCCCTAACTCCTGGGGACTTTGGGTAATTCTGTTAAGATGTTGCTAAGCTTTTTGTGGTGAGAATTCTTCCTTGATCCAAGGCGAGATATTGATTCCATTTTTTGATTTTGATACCCCATATCCCTTCATATAAATTAATGGTGATGTCTATCATTCTGCAGGGAAGTGTTGGCTCAACATCTTTCTATTCTACTTGTCAAAGCGATGGAAAGTGGAGTAATTCCAAACTAAAATGTCAGCGTATGTATCTCTTTGAAATGGGGCTCTCTTTTTTTTCTCCCAAAGGAGACTGAAAGATCAGCACATCAAGATTCAAATGCATGGTTTCCTCTTAGGCTTGTGAGAATGGGTTGGGTTTTTGCAGGGAAGCTAGTTATGGAGTCCCAGCCCTGATCTGGTCCCAGGCCAGCCTAGCAGGTTTCTTCCAAAGAAGGGGGCTGTGGGATTGGTAGAATCAATAGCACCATATAGGTCCATTCCTGGCTTCCGCAAGGGCTTTCAAGGGGATATCTGAATTGGCAAGACTCGGTGGGCTGGTAAGTTGAGTGATATCAGTTGGGGGGCATGGCAACAGAGAAGCTGGTATAGGGAGAATATTGATGTGGGGATGGGGAAGGAATGAGAGACATGGCTGGGAAGATATAACTGGCCTAATGACTAATGACTTCCTGGGAGAAAGTGGTTATCCTGACCATCTCTCTCCTGCCTTCTTATTATAGCTGTGGACTGTGGCCTTCCTGAACCCATTCAGAATGGTAAATTCGAAGAACCAGAACATACTTTATTTGGTTCTGTCACTCGATACACGTGTGAGGAGCCACATTACTACATGCAAGATGAAGAAAGTGGTAGGTTTCTTTAACTAGAGAAAAAAGAAAGGGTGAAAGTATTAGAAGGGTGAATAGCACAATCTTTCTGGGTTGGAGAGAGTTTGTAGAGAAATGAAGGAGATGAGGTGGACTTTGTTCATCCTTTTGGCTTGGTCTAAAGATATCGTTTTCATATGGGGGCAGGGTGGGTTCTATAGGATCATTGATAGTGAATCATAGCAGTCACCTAAGCTCAGTTTCACAATTATGGCAGGAATTCCCCCAACAATATCCATTTTCATGTGGTTATCCAGGTTTGACCAATCACTTAATGTAGAATCCACAAGAGCAATGCTTCCAGCTTCAAGTCACCATACTACGATGACTTTCTTTCCTCTCCTCTCCTCTCCTCTCCTCTCCTCTCTCTTCCTTCCTTCCTTTCTTTTAAAAATTTTTATTAAAAATATAGCTAACATACAATTTTTTATTAGTATCAGGGGTACATCATAATTATTCAACATTTATATACCTAAAGAAGTAATCACCATAAGTCCAGCAACCATCTGACACCGTGCTATGCTATCGCAATATTATTGACTATATTCCTGATGCTGTGTATATGTTCCCATGAGTTGCTTGTTTCATATCTGAAATTTGGACCTCTTATTTCCCTTCACCTTTTCCCTGCTTTAAAACATTTTTAATTACAATTGAAATTCAATATTATTTTACATTAATTTCAGGTGTACAGTATAGTGGTTAGACATTTATATAATTTAAGACGTGATCCCCCTGACTAGTCTAGTACCCACCTGGCACTGTACATAGTTATTACCATATCATTGATTATATTCCCTATGCTTTACTTTACATCCTGATGACTATTTTGTAACTACAAATTTATACTTCTTTTTTACCCTGTCCCCCAACCCACTCCCATCTATCACCTGAGCAAATCTAGTACCCATCCGACACCATATGTAATTGTTACAATAATCATATTGACTATATTCCTTATGCTATACCCTACATCCCTATAACTACTTTTTAACAACCAATTTATATTTCTTAATCTCTTCCCTTTTTTTCCACTCACACCCTCAACCCCCCTCTCATCTGTCAACTATCAGAATGTTTTCTGTATCTATGAGTTTGGTTCTTTTTTTGTTTGTTTATTTTGTTCTTTAGATTCCACATGTAAGTAAAACCACATTGCATCTGTCTTTCTCCATCTGACACTCCACTCAGCACAGTATCTTCCAGGTCCATCCATGCTGCTGCAGATGGCAAGAACACATTCCCTTCCATGGCTGAGCAATATTCCATTGTATATATGTACCACCTCCTATTTATCCATTCTTTCATCATCGCCAAGCTGCCTCCACATCTTGGCAATTGTTTTCTGATTTTTTTAAATTAAAATTTATTGGGTGACAATGATTAGTACAGCTACATAGGTTTCAGGTGTACAATTATAAACAATGCTGCAATGAACATGTGGATACACAGGTCCCCTCAAAGTAGCGTTTGAGTTTCTTTAGATAAATACCCAGAAGTGGGATTACTGGGTCCTTCCTTGTCTCTTGTTATAGTCTTTGTTTTAAAGTCTATTTTGTCTGGTATAAGTATTGATATCCCAGCTTTTTGTTTGTTTGTTTCCATTTTCATGAAATTCCATCCCTTTACTTTCCATCAGCGTGTGACTTTCAATCTGAAGTGAGTCTCTTAAGCAGCATATGTAAGGGTTCTGTTTTCTTATCCACTCAGCCCTCCTATGTCTTTCTTTTTTTTTAAATTTTTATTGGGGAATACTGGGAAACTGTGTTTTTCCAGGACCCATCAGCTCCAAGTCATCGTTGTTTTTTTTCAATCTAGTTGTGGAGGGCGCAGCTCACTGGCCCATGTGGGGATCGAACTGGCGACATTGGTGTTATGAGCACTGCACTCTAACCAACTGAGCCAAACGGCTGCCCCATCTCCTATGTCTTTTGATTGGAACATTTAATCTATTTACATTGAAAGTAATTGTTGATAGATACGAGGTCTGACAATTAAGTTTGTGAACTTGCTGCAACGATGTTGCTAACCTTTTTTTGATATCAGAGGGATTATTCATTATGAATTTGTACCAACTTGACAAACAGTTAACCAAATTTACTATTTGGAAGTGCTGAAAAGGCTGTGTGAAATAGTTAGACGAAAATGATCTGAACTTTTTGCCAACAGTTCATGGTTCTTGCATCACGACAATGCATCAGCTCACATGGCACTGTCTGTGAGGGAGGTTTTAGTCAGTAAACAAATAACTTATTGGAACACCCTCCCTACTCACCTGATCTGGCCCCCAATGACTTCTTTCTTTTTTTTTTCTTTTTCGCCTTTCTCCCCCTCACTTTGGTTCAAGCTGTTGTTTCTCAGTCTAGTTGTGTAGGACACAGCTTCCTGACCCATGCTGGTATTATGAGCCTTGCGCTCTTCTGGCTGAAGCATTCGGTTACCGGTTGGTGGTCGGCCGCTCACAGCAGCTCACGGCAGCTCTCGCCAGCTCCAGACACACACGTTGGCTGCTGGCCACTCATTCTGGCCACCAGCCGCTCATGGCAGCACACGGTAGCCCAGGGCAGCCCACGGCAGCTCACACGGACCTCCAGCTGCTCACGGCATCCCAGCTCCAGGGAGAGCCGTTGTTCACAATCTTAGCTGTAGAGGGCGCAGCTCACTGGTCCATGTGGGAATTGAACTGGCAACCTTGGCGTTAGGAGTATGGTGCTCCAACTATCTGAGCCACTGAACCAGCCCATGACTTCTTTCTTTACCTGAAGATAAAGGAACTATTGAAAGGAAAATATTTTGATGACATTCAGGACATCAAGGGTAATATGATGACAGCTCTGATGGCCATTCCAAAAAAAGAGTTCCAAAATTGCTTTGCAGGGTGGACTAGGTGCTGGTGTGGGTGCATAGCTTCCCAAGGGAAGTACTTCAAAGGTGACAATAGTGATATTCAGCAATGAGGTATGTAGAGCTTTTTCTAGGATAAGTTCACAAACTTAATTGTCCAACCTCGTACATAGCTATTGCCATTTTATTAGTCATAATTTTGATATATTTTCATCTTAAAGAAGTCTCCCTAACATTCCCTTATCTTTTTCTTGTCTGTGAAGTTCTTTATCTGCTCTTCAATTTTAAATGACAGCCTTGCTGGGTAGAGTACCTTTGGTTGTAGGCCTTTACTTTTCAACACATTGAATATTTTGTGCCAGTCCCTTCTGGCCCACAAATTTTCTGAGAAATCAGCTGACAATCTTAGGGAGGCTACCTTATAAATTACTAGTTGCCTTTCTCATGCTGCTTTTAGGATTCTCTCTTTTTCTTTAACCTTTGACATTTTTTTAAAAAAGATTTTATTGGGGAAGGGGAACAGGACTTTATTGGGGAACAGTGTGTACTTCCAGGCCTTTTTTCCAAGTCAGGTTGTTGTCCTTTCAATCTCAGTTGTGGAGGGTGCTGTTCAGCATCAAGTTGTTGTTCTTTCAGTCTTAGTTGTGGAGGGCACAGCTCAGCTCCAGGTCCAGTTGCTGTTGCTAGTTGCAGGGGGCACAGCCCACCATCCCTTGTGGGAGTTGAACCGGCAACCTTGTGGTTGAGAGCCCGCGTTCCAACCAACTGAGTCATTCAGGAGGCAGCTCAGGTCAAGGTGCCGTGTTCAACCTTAGTTGCAGGGTGCAGAGGCCACCATCCCTTGCGGGACTCGAGGAGTCGAACTGGCAACCTTGTGGTTGAGAGCCCACTGGCCCATGTGGGAATCGAACCGGCAGCCTTCGGAGTTAGGAGCATGGAGCTCTAACTGCCTGAGCCACCGGGCCAGCCCCCAACCTTTGATATTTTAATGATAATATGTCTTCTTGTGGACCTATTTGGGTTCATCTTGCTTGAGAGTCTCTGCACTTCCTGGACTTGTATGTCTATTTCCTTCACCAGGTTAGGAAAGTTTTCAGTCATTATTTCTTCAAATACGTTCTCCAATCTCTTGCTTTCTTCCTTCTCCTTCTGTTACCCCTATGATGCATATGTTGTTATGCTTGATGTTGTCCCAGAGTCTCTTAAACTATCCTAATTTTTTTGGATTCTTTTTGCTGTTCTGATTGTCTTTGCTACCTTGTCTTCCAAATTGTTGATTCAATCCTCTGCTTCATCTAGTTTGCTGGTGATTCCTTCTCATGCATTTTTCATTTCAGTTATTGTATTCTTCACTTCCAACTGGTTCCTTTTTATGGTTTCCATGTTATTTTTTATGCTTTTTATCTCTCTATTGAAGTTTTCACTAAGTTTTTTGAGCATCCTTATAACCATTGTTTTGAACTCTGTTTCTGGTAGGTTGCTTGCCTCCATTTAATTTAGTTATTTTTTCTGGAGTTTTCTCCTGTTCTTTCATTTGGGACATATTTCTTTGTTTTCTCATTTTGGCAACCTCTCTGTATTTGTCTCTATGTATTAGGTAGATCTGCTATGTCTCCCAGTGTTGGCTGGGTGGCCTTATGTAGTAGGTGCCCTGTGGGGCCCTGGCACAATCTCCCTTATCACTTGCTCCAGGTGCTCCAGGAGTGTCCCTTGTTTGGGTTATATGTACTCTTCTGTTATAATTTAGGCTTGCTTGCTATTGGCATATCAGTGGGTAGCATTGGCCCTCAGGCTGATTGGTTGTGGAGTGTGGCCACATCCACAACTTATGGGCTGCAGTCAGGAGGGCTTCCCCCTCTTAGTACGATTTGCTCCAGGAGGCTCTGGTGCCTGTTGAGACCGCCCTTTGTGTGTGCCACTGGTGGGGCTAATTAGGTGGTATTCTGCTGTAGTCTGAAGCCAACCTTCGAGTATGTTGGTTCTGGGACCTCTTAGGAGGGGTTCTGGTGCAGGCCCAGGTCACCCACTGTCTGTGACCAGCTAGGGACTACCTGGTAGGAGCTACAAAGTGATCCACAGTTGTTCGCTGCCTGAACTAAAAATTGGAGGCATGTGGGAGAGGCCATGCTGAGAACTGAGGACAACTGCCTCCAGTATCAGGCCTGGGGTAGCTTTGCAAAAATCCAGGGCACCCCAAGTCCTGCTTCCACCTGACAGTTCCCTTAAGGTTCAGCCACTGATAAAGCCTCGTGTAGTATGTGAGTTGGGTGAGGCAGGGTCTCAGGGAGTCACTAGAGATGGAATAGTTGTGGTCACCAGGTTAATGTAGACTCTAGTTTGGTGCCAGTGCTGAGCCTTGAGCTACTTAGCAAAAGTCTCAGAGCACATTGAGGCCAGCCACTGCCCGCCTGGGACCCACAGACTCTGATAGTTTCCCAAGAAAAAGTGCAATGTGGGCAGGGCTGGCTGCTCTCAAGAAAGTATCTCCAGCATTGGGGGAGTTGGGTGGCATAGGGTCCTAATGGAGCTCACCAGACCAATTCAGATTTAGGTTTGGTCATGGGCATGGGGAGAGGGCTCAACACAGGAAAGATGGTGGTTGCATGGGAGGAATGATCCCACACAGGGAAAATGGCAACTGTCCTCCAGCCCTTGCTATGAAACTACACACCTTAGTCTGCCCCTCGTATGCCTCCGACATCCCCCAAGTCACTGTCCCTCCACCGGAGCCCAGGGTGAATGCCTGGGCAGAAAGTCTGTGTGCGCGCCATTTAAGAGGACGTCTGGGTTTTCTGAAGCCTTCTGTCACACCAGGATTGTTGGAATCCCCACTGTTTTTCACAGCCAGATGTTGTGGGTCTCCTCTGCCTGGCACCAGTACTCTGGGATGGGGAGTCTGGTATGGGGTTGGAGTCCCTTGCTTCTCTGGGGGGAACCTTCACACAGAGGTTTGGGGCCAGCCCATTTCATATCTCTGCTCCTCCTACCAGTCTTGACATGGTTTCTTTATAGCCTTAGTTATAAAACTTCTGTTCAGCCAGACTTCAAATGGTTCTCTGGGTTGATTGTTCTATAATTTAGTTACAATTTTAATTTGTTTACAGGAGGAAACACCACAATGTTTATCTATTCTGCCATCTTGGATCTCTCTCATGACTGGCTTTCTTGATGGAGAGGCATTGGTAGTGCTAGATGAAGGACTGCATGAGACACAATAGGTCCCACTTCATTGCTTTTAAAATTTTATTTTAATTAATTAATTTTATTTTCCCTCTTGAAGCACTTCCCAATGTTTACCATAACCATCTTCCTTCTGCTTTGAAGACTGTTCCTTTCCCTCCCCAGGAAGGATAGAGGTCAGAGAGATGGTTTAGAAGATGTTCTCAAGATTCTTTTCTAATTGATTTGATCTGATCTCCTCCTCAAGTCCCAGAGGAGCTGAGGCTCTCAATGAAAGGGGTAAATGGAAGAGAAAAGATGTGGTGATGAGTGTGTCCTGTATCCCTTTTGTTATTCCAGGGGAGTATCAGTGCGCTGGAAATGGGAGCTGGGTGAATGAGTTGCTGGGCACAGAGCTGCCAAAATGTGTTCCAGGTAATCAGGGCTCAGTCTTGGGTAGAGACCATAGCCACAGTTGCAGGTAAGTGGGGTCACCTTCTGAAAGTAGCTGTAATTATCTTGGAAAAGGACTTAAAAATCTGGGGCTATCAGAGTCTAGCTTAGTGAGGTGGAGACAATAAAAGATATGAAGGGTTGCAGGCAGTTCAGAGTTGAGTAGAAGAAGGCTCTCAGGCAAAGCAAGGATAATAATCCTGATAGTAACAACAGTGTTACTGAGAGCTAATTAATTGCATTTATTATCTCATTCAAGTCCTTGCAACAACATTACAAGTTAGGTATTATAAGTCTCACTTTACAGATTAGTGAATTGAGTGCAAGTTCATAGAGTTGGTAAGGGGCAGGGAAAGGCTTTGAACTCAGGTCTGTGCAACTCAGAGTCCATTCAGGCTGACTAGAGAGGGATTTAGGTAAGCCAACTTCATCTGAAATAAAATTCAGTTTTAGTTATACTGGGTAGTAGCAACGTGATTGAACCTGGAGCCAATCCATGGGGAGTGAGATGAAAGATGAAAGAAGAGAACCCTCTCTCTGCCCTATTTCCATAGATCATTAGGAGGGACTCAGCGACAATTAGGACTTCAGTAAAGAAGATGATAAGTGTTTGATCTGGGCCTCAGAAGAAGGTAGATGCTTGTCTCCCCCACCATCTGTATGAAGAGTTTCCCAGTGTGGCCCCCAGTTGGGCCCCATGTGCTGAGCCTGGGGTGAGGTGTAACCCTACAGGGGCCATGAGTCAAGCTGTCCACAGTGTGAGGCACTAGTACTTCACACATTACCTTGGTTTGCTCAGTTTCTCTCACAAGCCTGATGTAGCAGTGGTAACATGGGATGTTAGCTCCTTATGTAAGTTAGGAATTAGTCAGGTATTGAAATGGTTGACCAAATACAGGGTTGACTATATTATGCTAGAGAACTCTGAAGCTCAGCAGGTTTTTGAATGGTTTTGGATTTGTAGGAGGCCAGTGATATATTTCCTGCTCCCTTACTACCTTGTTCTTGTTCCTTTCTAGTCTGTGGTACCCCCACCGAGACCTTTAAAGGAAAAGGGAGGATATTTGGAGGAGTCAAAGCAGATATTAAAAATTTTCCCTGGCAAGTCTTCTTTTTGAACCCACGGGCTGGTGGGGTTCTCATTGATGAGTACTGGGTGCTAACAGCTGCCCATGTTGTGGACGGCCAAAACCCAGACATGTATGTTGGATCTACCTCAGTGGTCACCTCAGAGCTGAGTAAGGCCCAGATGCTCACTGCTGAGCGTGTGATTATTCATCCTGGTTGGGAATCGCTGGATGAATCGAGTACACGGAAGAATTTTGACAATGACATTGCGCTGGTGCGACTGAAAAACCCAGTGAAGATGGGACCCACAGTCTCCCCTATCTGCCTGCCTGGCCCCTCTTCAAAATACGACCCTTCAGTGGGAGACCTGGGACTGATCTCAGGCTGGGGCAAAACGGAAAGAATAGATAACGTTAGAGTGCTCAGAGGAGCAAAGATACCCATTGCTCCCTTATCAAAGTGCAAGGAAGTGAAGGGGAAAAATCCAAAAATTGCTACAAATACCTATGTTTTCACTGATAACATGATCTGTGCTGGAGGAGAGAGGGGTGTTGATAGCTGTGATGGGGACAGTGGTGGGGCCCTTGCTATACAGATTCCCGGTGAATCCAAATTCTATGTAGCTGGCCTGGTGTCCTGGGGCCCCGAATGTGGGACCTATGGGATCTACACACGAGTGAAGAACTACATTGACTGGATAAAGAAGACTATGCAGGAAAATAGTACCCCCAGTATGGACTAATCTATACATATATCACCAGCCTTTCCGAGGTGGTAGAATCAATTTGTGTCTTTCCATTCTTCACAATATTCCCATCACTTCACCATGACTGAGTGAAGACATGGGATATATGGCTGGAGGTAGTGTTTTATCATAACATTGTGTTGGTCATTCAGTGTGGTCTGAATCTGTGAATTCCTCTCTCCTGAATATATACTATGGATAACAACATGGGAAGGGCACCGCTATCTTGCACTATTCCACAGGGCGTCCCCTTTTCTAATGACTGCCTGGTGTTACAGTTCTGACTCTGAAATTTACTGTTGGGCATATCCTTGACTTTTGTTTCCCCTTTACCCATTCAAAGTTCCATTTACTTTATCATTCTCAATGTCTACTATCTACTTGTAATAAAGCATGTTTATAACCCAGTTCTGCCTGATTTGCCTTATTCCACATCAAGACCTCTGCACCATGGGAGGAGAGTGTGAGTGAGGAGAGGGCTGTTGTGTCATGGAAACTCATGTGTCTAGCAGCTAATATTTAATGATCATGAAAACAGGGAATTCAGCTTTTTTCCTCTCTTCCAATTGAAATTTACTGTATATTGTGGATTAACAGGAACATTAGTAACACAAGGTACTGTGTTCTGCTTTTGAAACTCATCAAACATATCTGAACCTCACTGAGAAATCCACATACAACAGTTAGAATTGGCTGTTTAAGATCTTCTGTAAGTATAAAAATTTGAGGTGTAAATTGCTTCAATATGTCTCCTGAAAATTAATTTTCCTTTAGTTCTCATTTGTATCATATAATATTATGACTTAATACAAAAGAAAAAGAAAAGAAATTCAGCATGCTTTCATCTGCTTTCCTGGTGGTTTTGGTTAATCGGTCAGCTAAGCAACAATGTCTTCTCTGGATTGAACTCTGCACCAAGATGTCATAGCTGAAAATCCCAGTGAGAATGGACCCAAAGCCTCTCCCTTCTATTTTTTTTTTTTGTCAAGGGAATGGAAACTGCCCCAGAAAGCTTCTCTTCCCCCCAAAATGACTAGTGATAAAAAATAACCACACAACAGAGACTAGTATTTTTAAAACAGAGGATAGGATAGCTATTTTAGGGTGTCAGTTGCTCTAACAAGGTGTCCAATGAAAGCTGTAGATTAAAAGTTCTGGAGGACTTTGGTTTGTTTGATGTGACACGTGGCTTTCAGGACACCACTTTTACCAGAAGCCAAAAGGGATGTATTTGTGGCCTATCAAAAAAGGACTTTGATCTTCCATAGACCAAAAGGGCTAAATTCAACAGTTGACCTTAGACTGGAGCCTAACACATGATGAAGTAACCAGAACTCGAATCGAAAGATCTGAAGAACCAAAGGGGATCATAATAGGGAACATCTGGAAGAATTGAGTCAAATCAGCCAAGTAGCATAAAGCCATTTACATTGTTTCTTAACCGTATACCTTGTAACCACATCTCCCCACCTGCCTGTCATTACATGTGCAATGGAATTGACAGTGTACCCTCAACTACAGTATTTTGGGTAGGAGAAGGGAGATTCCTCTAGAGAAAAAAGAGTTGGAAAAATTTTAAGAACCATACTTGTGATGTAGAAATGTTCCTTCTTATTTATAATAATTGGAGTAATAGAAAAAAAATTAACCTGGAATTTGATAAGTAACAGAAGAAGGCATTTCAGCCCTGCCAGAGAGAATCTTCAGTCTATTTGGGATTTGCTCTTGTTGATGGGCTGAGGTATTGGTGAGAAAACCCCTCCGTACCGCTGCTTTGTACAGCGGCGTGGGTGTGGTTTTGCACGGTTAACTATACCACAGTAACATTTCCTTGGATGAATGGCAGGGAGGGGTTCTAAATGAATCATCAGAGGCTTCAGAGCCAGGAAGGGCTCATCACCAAGGCCTAGAAATTAATTCATTCATTGTGGCTTTAATTAAAGGGTATCAATCATATTGCTTTGCAAGTTACTTGGGAACAACATATGTCTGCTTTACCTGAAACTCAGGAGAGGACTTAACTTTTTGAAGCAGCTGAATGTCACATTCTTTGGTCAGAAGAAAGTGGACTGATAGATCAGCAACTCATGCCAGGGAGAAAAGAAGGTGCCCAGAGGCCAAGAGGACTTAGTGGGAAGGAGCCTAGTTGAAACTGAGTTAGTCCAGAAGGGGCTAGAGAAATTTTGGGACTCTCTAAAGCTGCCTTTATTGTGATTCTTAGAATCAGAAATATATTCAGTAGAAATGGGACTTTATGCTTTCTGCATATCTGTTCTTTCTTAAAATTAAAAATATGACAAAGCTATTTTTCAGCTTTATTGAGGTATAATTGACAAAATTTTAAGATATTTAAAGTGTACAATATGATGATTTGGTATACATATATATTGTAAAAGGATTCTTTTCGTCAAGTTAGTTAATACTCCATCACCTGACATATTTACCTTTAAATTTTTTGGGGGGTAAGAATATTTAAGTTGTCCTCTCTTAGCAAATTTCAATTATACAATACTTGTACATTGTTATCAACTATATTCATCATAGTAAACATCAGATCCTCAGATCTTACTAGCTATTTCCCCCACACTCCACCCCTGGCAACCACTTATCTATTATCTGTTTCTATGAATTTGCCTTTTTTTTTTTTTTTTTAAAGATTCCACATGAGTGATACCATGCAGTATTTGCCTTTCTCTGTCTGGCTTATTTTACTTAGCATAATGCCCTCCAGATTCATCTATGTTGTCACTAATGACAGGATTTCCTTCTTTTTAAAGACTGAACAATATCTCATTGTGTGTATGTATATCATATATCATAAAATATGATATATACCTATACCTATACAGACATACACACACATGAGAATATATATATATATATATATATATATATATATATATATATATACACATATATATACTGGAAGTGCCAAAAAAATGTATACAAGTGGACACTTTGGTCAACATTGCTCAAGCAGTAGTTTGCCATAATCAGAAGTGTCTGGACGCTGATGGGAACCACTTTGAGCAGCTCTTGTAATTGCAGAAGTCAAATGTGATTTGTATTCATCTTTTGTTATCGATATATATCGAGTATTACAATTTAATACAGTTTTCCTTTCTTAAAATGTGTATACATTTTTTGGGCACCATATATATGTACACACACACACACACACACACACACACACACACACACACATATGGCATTTTCTTGACCCATTCATCTGTTGACGGACACTTAGGTTGTTTCCATACCTTGGCTATTGTGAATAATGCTGCAATGAACATGGGAGTATAGATATCTCTTTGAGATTATAGTTTCATTTCCTTTGGATATATACCCAGAAGTGGGATTGCTGGATCATGGGTTAAGTTCTGTTTTTAGTTTCTTGAGAAAACTCCATACTGCTTTCCTCAGTGGCTGTGCCAGTTTACATTCCCAATGACACCATACAAGTGTTCCCTTTTCTCCGCATCCTTGCCAGCATTTGTTAATTTCTTGTCTTTTTGATAATAGCCATCCTAACACATGTTAGGTAATATTTCATTGGGTTTTGATTTGCATCTGTTTGATGATTAGTGATGCTGAGCACCTTTTAATATACCTGTTGGCCATTTGTATGTCTTCTTTGGGAAAATGTCTATTCAGGCTCTTTGCCCATTTTTAAATTGGGTTATTTCCTTTTTTGCTATTGAGCTTTGTGAATTCCTTGTATATTTTGGATATCAATCCCTTACCAGATATGTGGTTTGCAAATATTTTCTCCCATCTGGTAGGTTGTCTTTTCATTTTGTTGATGGTTTCCTTTGCTGAGCAGAATCTTTTTAGTTTGGTGTAGTCTCACTTGTTTTTGTTGTCTTTGCTTTTGGTGTCAAATAAAAAATAAAGTCACTGCCAAGACCAATGTCCAGGAGCTTCCCCCCTATATTGTCTTCTAGTTTTATGATTTCAGGTCTTACATTCAAGTCTTTAGGATTAACCACTTTTTTTAAAGTTAATTTTTCTGTATGGTCTAAGATAGGGATCTAGTTTAATTCTTTTACATGTGGCAAATCTAGTTTCTCCAGCAACATCTATTGAATAGATTGTCCTTTCTCAATTGTATGTTTTTGGCTCCTTTCTGAAAAATTAATTTACCATATATGTGTGGGTTTATTTTTGGGCTCTCTATTCTGTTTCACTGATCTACGTGTCTGTTTTTATTCCAATACCATATTGTTTTGATTACCATAGCTTTGTAATATCGTTTGAAATCAGGAAGTGTGATGCCTCTAGCTTTGTTCTTTTTCAAGATTGCTTTGGCTATTCAGGGTTTTTTGTGATTCTACACAAATTTTAGGATTGTTTTTTCTATTTCTGTGAAAAATGCCATTGGAATTTCTATAGGGACTGCATCAAATCTATAGATAGCTTTAGGCAGCATGGACATTTTAACAATATTAACTCTTCCAATCCATGAGCATGGAATAGCTTTCTATTTATTTGTGTCTTCATTTTCTTTCATCAATGTTTTATAGTTTTCAGTGTATAGATCTTTCACCTCCTTGGTTAAATTTATTCTTAGGCATATTATTCTTTTTGATTCTATTGAAAATGAAATTGTTTTCTTAATTTCTCTTTCTGATAGTTTGTTGTTAATGTATAGAAACACAACTGATATTTGCATGTTGATTTTGTTTCCTGAAACGTCACTGAATTCATTTATTAGTTCTAACAATCTGTTTTGGTGGCATCTTTATGGTTTTCTATATATATTACAATGTCATCCACAAATAGAGTCAATTTTACTTCTTTCTTTTTGATATGGATGCCTTTTATTTCTTTTTCTTAGCTAATTGCTTTGACTAGGACCCCTAGTACTATATTGAATAAAACTGGTGAGAGTGGGCATATTTGTCTTGTTCCTGTTTTTAGAGGAAAAGCTTTCAGCTTTTCACTGTTTAGTATGTTAGCTGTGGACTTGTCATATATGGCTTTTGTTATGTTGAGATATGTGACCTCTATATCCAGTTTGTTGAGAGTTTTTATCACGAAAAAATGTTGAATTTTGTCAAATGCTTTTACTGCATCTATTGAGATGATCACATGACTTTTATCCTTTATTATGTTAATGCAGTGTACACATTGATTTGTGGATATTGAACCATCTTTGCAGCCCTGGAATAAATCACACTTGATCATAGGGTATGATCCTTTTAATATACTGTTGAGTTTGGTTTGCTAATATTTTATTGAGGATGTTTTTGCATCTATATTCATCAGGGATATTGACCTATAATTTTCTTTTCCTGTAGTGTCCTTGTCTGGCTTTGATGTCAGGGTAATTCTGGCCTTGTAAAATGAGTTTGGAAGTGTTCCCTCCTCTTCTGTTTTTGGAAGAGTTTGAAAAGGATTGGCATTAATCTTCTTTAAATGTTTGGTAGAATTCACCAGTGAAGACATCTGCTTCTGGACTTTTGTTTGTTGGGAGGTTTCTGACTACTGATTCAATCTCTTTGCTAGTATTGTCCTGTGTATTTCTTCATGATTCAGTCTTGGTATGTTGTATGTTTATAGAAATTTATCTGTTTTTTTTAGGTTGTCCAGTTCATTGGCATATAATTGTTCATACCAGTCTTTTATAATCTGTTGCGTTTGCGTGGTATTCATTGTAATGTCTCCTCTTTCATTTATAATTTCATGTATTTGAGTCCTCTCTCTTTTTTCCGCCCACCCACTCTGGTTCAAGCTGTTGTTTCTCAGTCTAGTTCTGTGTAGGACACAGCTCCCTGGCCCATGCGGGTATTATGAGCCTTGCACTCCCCCCAGCTGAGGCAGTCAGTTGCCAGTCGGCGGCTGCCAGCTGCTCACGATGGCTGCCGGCCACTCACAGAGGCACACAGTAGCCCATGGCAGCACACAGCAGCCAGCCACAGCACACAGCAGCCCACACCAACCTCTGACTGCTCACAGCAGCCCAGCTCCAGGGAGAGCTGTTGTTCATAATCTTAGCTGTAGAGGGCGCAGCTCACTGGCCCATGTGGGAATCGAACCAGCAACCTGGGCGTTAGGAGCATGGTGTTCCAACCACCCGAGCCACTGGGCTGGCCCATGTCTCTCTTGTTTTATTGGTAAATCTAGCTAACGGTTTTGTTTATTTTATTTTTTTTCAAAAAAATCGGCTCTTAGTTTCAGTGATCTTTTCTATTATCTTTTTAGTCTCTATTTGATATATTTCTACTCTAATCTTTTTTTCTTCCTTCTACTAACTTTGGGCTTAGTTTATTCTTCCTTTTCTAGTTCCCTGAGGTGTAAAGTTAGGTTGTTTATTTGAGATTTTTCTTGTTTCTTAATGTAAGCATTTATCACTATAAATTTCCCTCTTAGAAGAACTGCTTTTGCTGCATCCCATAAGTTTTGGTATGTTGTATTTCCATTTTCATTTGTCTCAAGATATGTTTTGATTTCTCTTATAATTTCTTCTTTGACCCATTGGTTCTTCAGGAGGATGTTGTTTAATCTCCACATACGTGTGAATTTTCTAGTTTTCTTCTTGTAACTGATTTCTTGTTTTATACCACTGTGGTTGGAAAAGATACTTGATATGACTTCAAGCTTCTTACATTTATTAAGACTGTTTCATGACCTTACGTATGATCCGTTCTGGAGAATGTTCCACATATGCCTTGAGAAGAATGTGCATTCTTTTGCATTTGGATGGAATGTTCTGTATGCATCTGCTAAGACCATCTGATCTAATGTGTCATTGAAGGCCAAAGTTTCCTTATTGATATGCTTTTTTTTTTTTTTAATTTTTATTGGGGAACAGTTGTTTTTCCAGGGCCCATCATCTCCAAGTCATTGTCCTTCAATCTAGTTGTGGAGGGTGCAGCTTAACTCCAAGTCCAGTTGCTGTTTTCAATTTTCAGTTGTAGGGGACACAGCCCACATCCCCTGCAGGAATTGAACCAGCAACCTTGTTGTTAAGAGCTCATCCTGTAACCAACTGAGCTAACCGGCAGCATCTTTGCTGACTTTTTTGATATCAGAGGGATTATTCATTATGAATTTGTACCAACTGGACAAATAGGTAACCAAGTTTACTATTTGGAAGTGCTGAAAGGCTGTGTGAAAAAGTTAGATGATCTGAACTTTTTGCCAACAATTCATGGCTCTTGCATCATGATAATACACAGCATTGTCCGTGAGGGAATTTTTAGCTAGTAAACAAATAAATGTTTTGGAACACCTTCCCTACTCACCTGATCTGGCCCCAATGACTTCTTTTTTTACCCAAAGATAAATATTGAAAGGAAGACATTTTGATGACATTCAGGACTTCAAGGGTAATATGATGACAGCTCTTATGGACATTCAAGAAAAAGAGTTCCAAAATTGCTTTGAAGGGTGGACTAGGTGCTGGTGTTGGTGCACAGCTTCCCGAGGGGAGTACTTCAAAGGTGACCATAGTGATATTCAGTAATGAGGTATGTAGCACTTTTGCTAGGATGAGTTCACAAATTTAATTGTCAGACCTCGTATATCCACTCTTATTTTTTATGTAAGTAGTATGGTAGTATTTTATATACACTGTAGTCCTTCTTACTTTTTTCGTTTATTTATCTTGGAAATTGACTGGCTACGTTGTATTCCATTATTTGGATGTTTCACAATTTACTTGAAACTTTGGTACCAGAGCTTGCAGAATTCAGGATTTGAATACTTTGCTATTGTAAACAATGCTGCAGTGACTATTCTTACACACATGTCATTTATCTCATATGTGAGAGTATCTGTGGGAAAAATTACTAGAAGTGGAATTGCTGTCTCAAAGGCACATGCATTTGTAATTTTGATTACATGTTGCCAAATTGCTCTCTTTTAAGTTTGTACCAATTTATATTCCAAAAAGCAACACATGAGTGACTATTTTCTCTGTGTTGTCACCTACATAGTATATTATGTTTGCCAGTCTTATAGGTAGAGGTCGTGTCTTAATTTAAATATTTTCCTAATGAGTTAAGTTAAGCCTCAAAGCCCAAAAGCAATTTGTATTTTCTGTTCTGTCAATTGTCTATTCTTATGGCATTGGTTTTGTCCTTATTTTTCTACTCTAGTGCACTTGAAAGAGAAAATACACATAACTATGGGGGAGGGGAATGGAAACCAGGAACATCAGAACAGTCATTGTACTGTCCTGAGTCACCTTTGATGATCACAATAGAGACAAATGACTTAGAATCTTAAATTTGCCAGGAACCTTAGACATAATATAATTCAATTTTTCAGTTTTAGCTTTTGTGTTCACCACGTCCATCTCCTTCATCCACTCCACTTTCACCTCCATTAGAATCCTGGCGGTGCTTCACTTCTGAAAACATTTCCAACCACTAAGAAAATTACAATCAACATATGCCCCTCAAATGTACTGCACACCATTGTGTATGCTTTTGTGTTGACTATATGAAAAGTTTTCCTGTCATTTCTACCTATACAATTCCACACTCCTGCAATCCACAATCCTGGCATCTCAAGTGCTCTTAAAAACTGAAAGTGTTTGGCACCAAAATTTATTTAGTGGCAAAATCTGACCTGAGTTGATGGGTTGCAATTTAGAGTATTTATCTCACATTTCAAACGTTTTTCAGAAGAATTATTTGCTTTTACAGGATGCTGTTTTAGAGCCTGCTGGGGATATTACCTGGTAGTAGATTACATTTCTGAAATTTGTAAAATCTTGGATATTGAAAGGCACTTGGCCCTGAGGACCAGATTAGGGATTGTGGACCTGTGTTTGAATTTAAAAACTCGTCTTTACTTGGTAAGGTTTTAATGCTGCACTGGTCTTCTTAAATTCAGGCCTGTGTGTGTTAGCTTATGTAAAGTTATTCAAACAAGTCAAGAAGAGTCAGTTGTGCAATAACATCATGAATTATCAATACTTACTATTATAAGTATTCTATTATAAATACTTACTATGCTTATCCCAAGTTTTGGGTCTTTCTCTGACCTTTACATGTATCTTAAGGAATATAAGTTATTTAGAAATATTGTTAATGATTCACTTTGGAAACAAAAATTTCACACCATTCCTATCTTAAGGAATATTTTGAAATTGGAGCTATTAAAAAATCTGTTATATTTGCAACTATGTATATGGGAAAATCAGGATTTTCTTCGTATTGTATGATCAAAACAAAACACAGAAATAAATAATCTACAACCCTAATTGTAAATGTGTATTTTTTGCATAAATTTAATTGTGCTCATTGCCCTCTTAAGTAGATATTTTAAATATGGCCTCATTAAATATTTTTATACTGATCAAATGCTGCTTTTAACTCATTTTACACACTGGAATTTCTCATAAAATTTTATTTGGAAAGAGTTTTATTCAATTACCCAATGGTATAAAAATAGAATAGGACCGTGATAACTAGAGATTGTAGAATACATCCTGCAATCCTTGGAGGAAAGAAAGGTGGCCTTTGGGTTGTTTCAGGTGAAGAATGTGGATGGGATTATAGAAAAGAGAATTTATTTCACACAGTGTCTTTCTGCATCAGTGATTTTAATATGGATTCTTAGTGGTTATAAACAATGTCAGATAATTTTTTTATATATACACTGCTCTCTGGATTCTGACCAAATAAATTCTGGGCTCAGCCCTCCTCCTCCATCTCTTTCTTGATCCAGTCCACGTAGTTGAGTAATTTGGTGTAGAAACCGTACCCCCTGCTACACCCGATGCCCCAGGATACAATGCCCGTGGCCACCCAGCGGTCATTGTTCCTATCCCTCACTGCAAAGACCCCTCCACTATCCCCCTGACACGCATCCTGCTTTAGAGTCGGGTCCCCAGCACAGAACATGCTTTGAGAAAACACGTCTTTCCTATTTTTTTTCCGGAGCCACCTCTCACATTCCTCTCGCTTAGCTACCGGCAGACGGACAAACCTGAGGTCGTTTGCAATCCTCTCCTCCATTATCCCAAAACCACTGACATAGCCCATGAGACCGCTGTCATAGAAGGTGTCGTTGTCAGGGAGGCAGATGGGGAGGAGGTTGGGGCCTAGGGTGACACTATTTTCCAGTTCCAGAAGGGCGATGTCACCCTCAAAATTGTGGGACTCACCCTGGCGGTAGTCTGGGTGGATGTGGACTTGGCGGACAGGGTGGTTTCCTAGTTTCATGATCTCTTCCACGCTTACGTGGCCCAGGAACACATCATTCGAGACATTGGTTTGGGTGTTGTGTTCTTTGGGTTTGAGGGTGTGGGCAGCTGTGAGGATCCAGCGATCGCCCAGCAAGGCTCCACCCCCTCGCCCATGGATGCTGGTGAATGCCTGCCAGGGGAAGTTGCCCATCTTTGCTTGTTGCCCTCCAATGATGCGCTGCTTCTCTTCCACAGGGTGGACCGGTTTCCCACACACTGGAGAAGAGAGACAGCGAAAGCAAGGACAAGTCAGCTCCAGTCACCGCCTTTTCCCTCCTTTAGCCAGTTAGTTCCCCTGTCATCTCTTACTGGCTCTTTCTCCTCCCATTCCATAAGCCCATCTCTGGCCTATTGTCAGCTTCTTCTCCTTGTTCTTGTTTATTTCTTCCTGGGGTTTTTCTTGCTGTTTTTATTCCCTAATTTCTCATCTGCTCAGTGAAAATGCTGGAATGTCAGGACTGCACCCAGTTCTCCTGGTCTCTCTCTCCCTTTCTCCTGGAACATCTCCCCTCCTGTTCCCTTACTTCTCGTGTCTATTTTTGACTTCAAGCTGGAGTGTCTCTCTACTCCCTTTGTCTCCATTCTCTGTGAATGCTTTATCTGAGGCTCTGCAAAGTGGAAAGTCACTGAGGATGGACCCAAAGGGTTTCCACTCACCTGGCAAACACCGAGGAATCTTCTCTCCTTCCTGTTCATTCTTCCAAATGCCCTGTGCTGTGCATGTATACATTCCTGAAGGAAAGGGGGCTATGATCAGATTGGGAGGTGGATGGCAGGAAAACCAGGTTGCAGAGGTCAATGATCACTGTGTATGTTGGACATGGCTGGGGACAATTGGAACCAGCATGGACAGGGATCAAATGAAAGGTTCAACTATATCAGGATGGAGTATCAAAAGTGTTAAGAGGCTCCATTCATATTTTTTTGTTTTAATGTTATGTGAAAATCTCAGAATATTTAGCTATATATGTTTGATGTGATCCCTATTTGTGAAAATAGACACAAAAACCTAGAACGAACATATTAAAATCTTATCCATGACTGTATCTTGGTAGTGGGATTGTAGATAAAAATAGTAACAACATTTTCTGATTGCTGACAATATGCCATGCTTGTTGCTAAGCACTTTATTTGCATTATCTCATTTATGTGTCACAGTGATACTTGCAGGTATGCATTATTACCCTAATTTCATAGGCAAGGAAACTGAGCTTATATAATTTACACAAGGTCATTTAACTTCTAAGTTCTAGAACCAAGATGCGAAGTGAGGTTTGCTTGACTTCAAAGCCCAGCTCTTAAATAATACCTATAATAAGATATACACAACCTCTAATAAGATATTTTTTCTTGCATGTTTTAAACCTAGAAAGCATGTGATTTTTTTTATTTAAAAAAAGTCTTAAAGATACCCATAGATGCATTTGAGAGTCATGTAGTAAAACTAAATGCAAAAAACCACAACATAGCAGCCTGAAGAGGTATGTGGGGAGAATTGGGGGGGGGGAGTTCCACTGATATAGCTGTAGTGGTGATGATGGTTGTGGGGGTGTTGGTGATGGTAGTAATGATGGTAATTGTGCCGGTTTTGGTGTTGTTGGTAGTGATGATGACTTTTTGTTATTGGTAGTGGTGGTGATGGTGATGGTGATTGCAATGGTGGTGGTGGTGATGTTGGAAGTGGGGGTGGTGGTGGTGATGGTTGTGATAATGGTGATGGTGGTGGGGGTGCCAATGGTGGTGGTGGTGATGATGGTGATGGTGGTGGTGGTGGTAAGAGGGAGCTGACTCTATGAGATTCAAGTCTTTCTTTGTATCACTCAGGTGCCTCCTTCTTCAACCTTATTAGATGCCTCTTGGCACTGTACTTTAGGCCCCTGAAGCCAGTGTCTTGGGCAGACCTTGATATACAGTCCTTAGGGATTCTATCAGAAGAAATCTCAGATGTCTCGAGCAGATGGAAGGGAGAAAAATGCCATTTGTATGCGTCCCTACCTCTCTCAGACTCGCTGCTACCATCTCTGGTCTTCATCTTGTAATACGGTTCCCGGCAGTAGTACTGGATACGAGCTTGGTAGGTGTTCACCCCGTTTGTGGTGGTATAATTGAAGGCCCCATTAAGCAGGCTTCGAGGCTGCCCACAGTCCTTGACTGGGAGAGAACAGAAGGCCATATGAGAGCTGACAATGATTGTACTGGAACTTCAGTGGGAGGAATATGAATTCTCTGCCCACAGAACAGGCTGAGAACCTCAGGGAAATATGGTCAGTGAGGGGCACTTGCGATGGATGGGAAATGGATAGAGTGAAATTCAGTTCTTGGTAGAGACCATCAATCCAGCTGAGATGAGGGCTACCTCCTGAGATGGGCCATAGGTTTCAAAGGACAAGTCAAGGATCTTTTGGAGAAAGGCTTAATACAGACCCACTCTTCCCTTCTCAGCCTAGGTCCCCAAGACTAGGGGGTGGAAAGTCCCCAGGGGCGGACACATCCTGAGTTGTGACTTACTCTTGCACCTGGGCATGGCACGATGCCATGTGCCATCATCCTGGCAGACAGCTGTGAAGGAGAGCAGTACCTGGTTCCCCTGTTTGAGCAGAGGTAGAGGTGCCATTAGTACAAGGAGGCATTACAGCTCCCTTCCTGCCCTTTCCCACACAGTAGGAAGTGCAAAGACAGCTCTCAAGCTCTCAGACCTCAGCACCCTTCTCCCTAGACAGTCCTCTCAGACCAGAGTTACACATGGGAGCACTGAGTCATACAGCAGAAAGTCAGAGAAAGGGCTAAAACTGTCAGACCCAAAAATCCTCTCTCTAGGTAGACTTATCTATTTCCACTGAGGTCCAGTTGAACCCCACAATTTTAAACTGAAAAAATAACAAGTCTGTTCATGTGTTTTCTCTACATTGAAACAAAAGACTCTTCCCTGAAGTAGAGCCATGGTGCTCTCCCTGTGGAGTGCCCTGCCAGTCTATGCCTGCATCACTTCATCTCTCCTAATTTGCAGTTTTCTTAAGGGAAAGGGTCTTTCCTAAAATACTGGTGCAGGCCAGCCACTCTCTAGGGTGCTTGAGATGTGTGAAGTGCTGATACGTGAAGTGCTGCTGCAACTGAGGAGACAGTGGGGACAAGGCAAGAAAATGGCACCCTATGAAACGAAAAGTCATTGGATAATATGAATGAGTTTTATTAAGATCAACAATCACCCCAAAGAGTTAGCCCTGGAAAAGATTGCAAAAGAATGTGTGTGAGAATTAGGATGTCTGAACGAAATATAAATAATGTGAAATAAACTGTGTGACTTGCTTTAAATTCTATGATGTGAATGACAAATGCCAAGGTAAGGGTTGGGGTAGCACAGAAAGGGAGGGTTGTAACACAAGCAAAGAGTATGTGAGTCTGCAGTCTTCTGAGCCCAGGACACCCAGTTTTCAACCACCAAATGTAAATAAATTCCATGAAGGCTGTGTGATGTGCGTTTCTTTTTACTGTACCTCCTGCATCTAAAATACTGCCTGACAGTAAACACTGAAAATGTTTGTTAAATGAATTGACTACTACGTAAGGATGTACCAAAGGTCTCTTCTCTCATTCTGATTAGGTCTTCCAAGTGGATCTATTTAACAAAGATAGGCTGTCCAGTCATGTGTCCCTGGCCAGGGGTAATTCCAGTTGTATGTTTTTCAAAATAGCATTTAAATTTACCAGCTTTTCTGAGATGGGCCAATGAATAAAACCACATTCTTTCCTGAGTCTGTAAAGAACAGGATGGTGGAGCCACAGTCAGACCACCAACATACATAAAAGAGCCCCAAAACAAGAGGCAGGAGATTTGGTGCAGGTTCCTGCTGTACAAAATTACTGTGATATCAAGTGAATCACTCCTGGCGCTCCACTTCTGCCCCTGCCTTTTCAGTTCCTAATTCTACAATGAGTTGTTAGATTGGGTCATTAGTTCTTGAACTTGGCTATAATTAGAATCACCTGGGTAGCTTTAAACAGTTCTGATGCCCAGGTTGCACTCCATACTAGTGGAACCAGTCTTTAGCAGGGTACCCAGATATCAGTATTTTCTAGACTCCAAGAGTTTCCAATGTGTAGTCAAGTTTGAAAGTTGGTAGACCAGGTGACCCTTCCAACTCTAACATCTGTGATTCCACCTGGGGCTGAACCTAAATCTGCTGTGGGCCTAACCATCTGAATTACTCCTGGAATGCTGGGCCAGCTCTCTCCCTCAGCCCTGGGCTCTTACCTCCACGAGCTGGTAGCCTTGTTTGCAGGTGACAATAAAGTAGTCACGGAACTGGTACTGAGGCTGCAGGTCCTGGATGATGGTGAACTCGTCTAGAGTCTTGGGCTGGGGGCACTTGATGACTGTGGGGGAGACCAGAGGGTACATTTGTTTCAGAGCCACTTGCCTTTCTCCCTTTTTCCCCACCTGATCCTGCCCCATTGCTGGCCAGTGAGGGAGGCCCTCAGGTAACCTTACTTTCAGTGGTGTAGTGTAGCTTCCAGCCCCGGCTGTCCCCTGAGTCGTCTGTGAAGAACAGCAGATCCACGGCATTGCTCCTGGTATCAAGGGCAGCAGGCCTTTGCTTCCCACAGAATTCACCGATGTTCCTCCCACTGGCATAGATCTGGTGAGGGAGGAGTGAGGGTCATCTCTCCATTGCAGATATTTTCCCACAGGGCCGAGGTGGTGGTGCTGGTGGTGGTGGGAATCCTGCTTTGTGTATGTTTTCAGCTGAAAGGGAAAAGGGGTCCACAGGACCCACTTCCAGTTGTGTGGGAGCTTGCCCAGCCCATGTGTGATGTTGGTCATTCTTGTCCCAATTGGCCAGACGAGCCAGCAGGCAGTAGGGATGAGAAGAGCCAAGTGGGGATAGGAAGGAGAACGAAGGGTCTCTCTGGAGTGGGATGGCTGTACCTGTAGCTGGTCATAGGGGCAGTGTACTTGCTGGTGGTCATCGATTTCGAAAGGCTCCAGAAACTTGAGGTGGATGGTGTGGCCCCGCTCCACCCTGATGCTGTAGTTGCAGCGCAGGTCAGGCGGGTAGGGCTGGGGGTACTCCAGGCTGGACACATAGCCCGATGGCTCTGTGTACAGCTCATTGCTGCACTTGACTGTGAGAGCAGAGCAGGGAGGAGGTCACCAGGAGTCTCTCTGGCTGTCCCAGCAAGCCTTTGCTTAGCCTCTGCCTCCCTCCCACACCACCCGTTCTCACCCTGGCAAGAATGCCCATTCTTCTGAAGCTCATAGCCTATACGGCAGGAACAGAAGTACCCGCCAACATAGTTGTGACACAGGTGCTGGCACTTGGGCTGGATATTCTCCTCAACTGAGTTAAGCTGGGAAGCACATTCATCGAGGTCTGGAAGAGATTCCGGAAGGAAAGATTAAATTCTTACCAGGAGACTTCTGCAGTAGTGCTGGTCTCAGAGAGATCACTCGTCAGAGGCCTAAAGACCAAGTCAGCTCCTGGCCACCTGGACCTGCAGGCTTCTCTAATGCTTTCTGGGTACTGCCCAATGGGGACAGGGCCCAGGTTGATAGGCCTCTTCTGGAAAAGCTCTCTTGAGGGAAAAAACAAGGAAGGCCAGGTTTCCTGCTTCTTTGGATTCAAGATTCCCTTCCTCTGGTCCCCATTCTGTATGACTGAGGCCCGTAAAAAGGGCACCCGGAGACCACTCACCCACAGCTTGGTAGTAGGCCAGGAAGCCCTTGTAGAACATGATGGTGCCATTTTCCTCATTGGAGAAGTCCGTGTGGAAGGTCAGCAGCATCTTGTTCCCTTGGGACATAAATTCCTTCTTTCCTGGGGGGTTGCCCAGTGGAGAACCCAGTTGCCCACAGAACCTCCCCAGGGTTTTCTTATCAGCAGAGATCTGGTGGAAGAAGGACAAGGGCTAGGAAGAAGGGCTGTTGAGACACATCTCATGTAGCAGGTCAGTGATTGTCCTCTTTCTCTTGTCCCGAGCGAATCATGCCCCATTGCTGGAATGGCCTCTGCCTGGACTCTACCTGCTGGGCTCTGGCTGTTGCAAACTTCTCCGGGTGACTTTCACCTGCCCACCTGAGTCTCTCATTGGCTAACTCTTTGCACATTCTCTTGTGCCTGCTACATCGCCCCTTCCCTATTTATGTTCCCCCAGCATGTTTCAGAGCTTTCTTCATTCCCACCCCCTCCCATGCCTGTCTTCCATTGGAATCCTGGTTGTCTCTATCCCGGCTTTATCATTCCTTCCTTCCTAGAGCCTGGACTGGTCTGCTTTAATTTCTATCTTCTTATTCCACCTCACCTTATTCAAACTATTCACATCCAGCCATGCCTCCTGATATGTACAGTTGAATGTGAGCCTCTGGGGCCTGGTACCAGCCTTAGCATCAGCAAGCATCGCCAAGCAGAAGACATTCTTTCCCTCCATCCTATTCCTCACTATCCTTGCCACCAAGACCCTTCCTCCCAACACTGCAAACTTCTCAAGTCCTCTGGGCTAGAGATGTATCATTTTCATGTTATCCTCTCACAACGTCCAGGAGGTCTCATAGGAATAGTATTTATTAGACATGTGTAGGCTCTACTTGAATCCTGGATCTAGAATCTCATTTTTATTGGATGTAGAAAAATGGGACTGGGATTGTACCCTTGGTTTTTACAGAGGTGAAGGGACTGAGCCCATTGTCCCTGCTGAAGGCTATGCCTGAGCTACCACTACACACATTTCTCTTCCCCATGTTGTTGTGTTTTTGATGAGGCAGGCAATCATGGTGATATTTTCAATGGAAACAGGGAAATGGTTTCTCAAAGACTCCCAGCAAGGAAACAGATGGGAAAGGCTTTTCTGACTCCTGTGGACAGTACATTTCCTGAGAGTGGGACTGTACCTTCCCTCTTCTGTGTTCCTCTCCCAGTGCTCAGCGAGGGCCTCTAAAACCAGTGGACACCATCCATGGTATCACCTGACTCTCAGAACTCCACTCAGCCATCAACTCTTACAGGGCTGGGGCTGTGTCCATGGGTGGAAAGTGCTATCCAGGGTGATTAGAGCACAAGTCTTCAGGTTCCAGGGATACCTAGCTCTCCCTTCCCCTCCCGACCTGACCTCCTACCTTGACATAGTCATAGAAACAGCCTTCAGAAGGCTCCAGGTCAAAATGCCAGAAGACGAGCTTCACCCTGTATCCCGTGGGGACTGTGATCACAGTGGTTGTCTCAAAGTTGTTTGGGTAAGGCTTGGGGTACAGAGGGGAAGTCACCTCCCCAAAGAGCTCCTGAGGGATGCGGATGGAGCCTCCCACCCTGCAGAACAGGACTGGCACCAGGATGCATAAAAGCCACCTGCCAAAAAGAAAGAGGGATCTGGAGGGCTGTTTGGACAGTGGCTGGGGCGGGGGATGGGATGGTCATACTGCTGGGCATTTTTCTCTCTGTCCATTCTGGACCTCACAGATGTCCTAGATAGGGGTGGGCAGAGTGGGGAGGCCTGTCTCTGCAGCTGCTCTATTGGGTGTTCCCAGGGCAGTGTCCAGTCCAGAGGTCATCACCCTACCTTCACCTTTCTCCCCATCCTCCTCCCCTGCCCTGTCCCATCATTCCCCTCCCCTTCCCGGAATAAGGTTGGCTTGGGACCAGTTAATTGAGGGTGAGGGCTTTCAGTCATGGTTCTCTGAAACGGTTCCCAAAGACTTAGCAAAGGCCTCTGGGAGAAATCGCCTATGAAGTATGGAGTGATGCACGGAGGACAGCACCCCCCCCCCCATCTTGCTGCTCCCCTGCTATGAGCTGGGAGGAAGAAGGGGATGTGTCCATAACCTCATATGTCTGAGGTCTCCTTTAGTCCTAGGAGGAGGGATTGGGATTATGTGTTTGCGTGTGTGCATGCGTGTGCACGCATGTACACACTGGAATAGATAAGGGATATGGGGAGGGGAAGGCTGTTTCTGTCTCCCCGAATAAATTTGGGAGCAGGCTGCCTCCCGTGCCCAGGGTTCTCCTCTCTGATTTCTCCCTCCCTCCTTGATCCGCATTAGCCTTACTCACATTTCTCAAGTCCTGCTTTTTCGGATTCTGGACTCTCCCGATAGCTCTCATCCACTCTGTATGGAGAAAGAGAGCAGTCATGCAGAGGAGGCAAGGGGGAGGGAGGGAATGACTGTGGAGCAGGAAGAGGGGACCATTCCCGGAGGAATGTTGTAGGGAATGAACTATTTGCATAAACAAAACCAAAAAAAAAAAAAAAAATCTGTTCCCAGTTTAATTTAGTTTTGGTTTTGACTTCCCTAATAGTGGTGCCACCTGCTGGCTTACATGGGAAGGGCTAATAAGACAGGTCAGTTTTTAGAAACAGGAAAGCCTTTTGGTTGGGGGTCCAGATTTCTCGTTTTCTAAATCTGATCTGAATTCTCCCTTTCTTCAGGGATCTTCCTAGGGACTGTTGCTATGTTTACAGGATTCCCACCCAAAGGGCAGCAGAAATCACAGCTGAGGGGATTCTCTTTTCTGATTGCCCTTTTCATTAACCTGATTCATCTTGTCCTTATGTCCTTAGTCACCCAGCAGCCCTCATCTAGGAATGACCAGGGTTTCAATGTCCAGGATAATGTATTGATATCAGGGGGTAGAGGAGGGCAGGACAGTTGTGGAAAGAGAAGTTTGGTCGCATTGGGGCCCTGCCCTACGTCACTCATGAATGACATTTAGGGTGACCCCAAAGCTGCAATAGAGTCAGTTTTAAGACCCTTCTTCCTCACCTCAATGAACTCAGGCCTGCCAATGAACTTGGCTTTTAGAGAAGTAAGGACAGCTGGGGAGGGGATAGAGACATCCTCTTTTCCTCAGCATCTGGTAAAGAGTTTGAGCCCCTGAGGGTCACAATTGCCTAGGGCTAGGCAAACAGTGTGGTTATGGACCAAGAGTGACTTGAGAGAAAGCCAGGCCCTTGGGAGGGAGGAGAGTTCTTGTGTCTGCTGTCCACCAGGCCATAGTAGCCTATTTTAAAGGTTTGCTCTTTGTGGGAACCTATTTTCGTCAACTCCCCATGGCTCAAATGCCCTACGGCACTGTATTCCACAGGGAGGCTAAGGCTGCAGAGCAGGTGTCTGAGTTCTTAGGCCTCCGTAGTGTATCCTGCTTGTTTTCCATATTAGATTAATTCCTCCATCCCTGCACCCACTCATCCACTCATTTATCATTAATGGGAGACCTATTTAATGTGCCAGGCACTTTCCTAGGCCATGGATTGCGAGGACTCACGAGGATGGGGCAGTTCCCCATTAGGCAGTGACCAAGTCATCACTGAATATAGTTAGAATGGAGGCACACAGAAGATGCAAAATCAACTAAGGTCTGGAGGGTTTCTCCAGCAGGCTTATATGACAGAGTTGAGGAATGAATCTGATGACAGGGCTGATCCATGACAGGACCCGTGACCTGACCCATGGCCTTGTCAGGTCAAGAAAGTCAAAAGATAGTGGAGAAGGATAAGGACCGGATTAGGATACAAGAAAGAAGGGGACACCTGTCTAGCAAATTGCACATTAGCATCCTGACTGCAGTGTGTGTGTGTGTGTGTGTGTGTGTGTGTGTGTGTGTGTGTGTCTTTATGGCGGGGAAAGGATTGCACAGGTAACAGGCAACGAGGAGGTGGTCCAAGAAGGTAAGTCTTAGCTGAAGTTCTCCCATTCGTCATTCTGAGTTCTGTCCTGGTATCATACAACATGACTGGAAAGTGACAATCCTGGATCTTATTAGCTCAGTCCCAGCCCGACCTCCACTCTGCCCAACCACTCAAAATAACCTTTATTTATACCTTTGTCTTACACTAAGAATAGAAAGAAGAAACAGCCATATAAATATTGTTCAGACACTTGTTTTAAAACCAGTATTGGAGACATTGTCTGTGATATTGTTCAATATATATACCAACAGAGGGAAACCTACCATTACTTTAAGGGAGAAACTTTTTTCCTCAGAATCAAATCCTAAGAGGAGTGAACAACGTCACAGACAATGTCTCCAATACTGGAGATATATATATATATATATATATATATATATATATATACACACACACACACAAGGACAGACAATTAAATTCGTGACCTTGTTGCCATGATCCTGATGAACTTTTTTGATATCAGAGGGATTATTCATTATGAATTTGTACCAACTGGACAAACAGTTAACCAAGTTTACTATTTGGAAGTGCTAAAAGGCTGTGTGAAAAAGACAAAAATGACCTGAACTTTTCGCCAACAATTTATGGTTCTTGCGTCATGACAATGCACCAGCTCACATGTGAGGTTTTTACAACTCCCTCTGTAATGGAGTTTTTAGCCAGTAAACAAATAACTGTATTGGAACACCCTCCCTACTCACCTGATCTGGCCCCCAATGACTTCTTTTTTTACCCAAAGATAAAGGAAATATTGAAAGGAAGACATTTTGATGACATTCAGGACATCAAGGATAATATGATGACAGCTCTTATGGCCATTCCAGATAAAGAGTTCCAAATTGCTTTGAAGGGTGGACTACGTGCTGGCATCGGTGTATAGCTTCCCAAGGGGAGTACTTCAAAGGTGACCATAGTGATATTCAGCAATGAGGTGTATAACACTTTTTCTAGGATGAATTCAAGAACTTAATTATCCGATCTCGTGTGTGTGTGTGTTTATTGTGTGTGTGTGTGTGTGTGTATGGTATCAAAAAATGTATACACATTTTAAGAAAGGAAAACTATTAAAATTGTAATACTCAATATATACTGATAACAAAAGATGAATACAAGTCACATTTGACTTCTGCAATTACAAGAGGGGCTCAAAGTGGTTACTATCAGCATCCAGATATGGTGAACTACTGCTTGAGCAATGTTGACCAAATTGTCCACTTGTGTACAATTTTTTTGGCACCCCAGGATATATATATATATCTAGATATATAAATAGGTATATATTTTTTTGCCTTGGCAGGGAGAAATTAATATCATCTTTTCAATAAGAATAAAAAATAAATAAATTTAATACATGTTCATTAAACAAAATTTAGAAAATAGAGAGGAATAGGAGAAAACAAAACAGCCAGAATTATAGCACTTAAAACAACCTCTGATGAATATTTTAGAATATTTTTAATAGTCTTCTGTACTATGTATAGGTTTAAAAAATAGAAGTAACCACATTTACATACACCTTTGAATCCTGTTATTTTTTTCAAAGATAAATTTAACCTTTAACCATACAGCTAACTTGAAATTCAATACTAGCAAAACTAGTCTCTTCTCTGTCTTATGGTATTCATTTTCTAGTGCTAGCTGAACAACTGTATTTTATTTGTGCTTTTTACTGTAAAACACCCCAGGTCCTTACTAAAAATTAAAGAGTTGGTCTTAGGTGGAGCACAGCGCAGCATGTCTGTCCGCACTGGGGGTTTCTGCAGATTCTTCCAGGCCAGAGCTGGGCTCAGGAGATGGGGGATCTGTAGGAGACGGAGCCCGGAAAGTGTGAGCCAGGTGTCCTCATCGTCACCAAAGCAGGCATTCCCAGGGAGCAAGGATCTGGAAGGATGTGGGGATTGGGAAGCGGAAGTGGGCCATACAGCAGGTCTTGAGGACACCTGAGAAGTATCAAGGTGCACTGGAAAGCACATAGCCTTTGCAGTTCCTGATCTGCTGTGAGATTAGGCAAGTCACTTTAAGTCCCTGAGCTTCATTTTCCTCATTTAAAAACGTGGATCATAATGCATCCTTTGCAAACTTGGTGTGAAGAGTCAATGAAATAACGTATGTGAAGCACCTGGTATACAAAAGATGTAACACAAAAATCAAGCTATGACTGTAATTGCAGCTAGACGTTGTGGTAGGCAGTGAAGCCAATAGTTTGAATATTTGAAGATCAACTAAAGGGGCTTTGGAATGATTCAGAAATGAAATGCAATTAAGACCACTTGCCCCATATACCACTGAACAGGGGGATGAGAAGGTGGCTGTCTCCCAGGTGAGACAGAAGAAGCTGTGTCAGCAGATGAAGTTCAAAACGAAACTTGCTGAGATGTACAGGGCTTCCCCTAGCATTGCGCAAACTCAAGGGAAGGTAGAGGGTGAGGAGGAGGGGCTGGGGAATGCTCCTCCCATCTGGGGGTGGGGTCAGCTTTGAGCAGAGGAGGAGTTCTCTCCAGCCCAGCAACCCTCTTCACAGGGTTCAGTCCTCACTCTCAACCCTGTCCCCTCTGGGGCCTCCACAGTGCTGGTGTCACTGCTCAGCACCCGCAGGGTCAGTCCTTCCCATCCATCACTCCCTTGATCCAGTCCACGTAGTTGAACACTTTGGTGTAGAAACCGTACCCTTTGCCACAACCGATGCCCCAGGATACGATGCCCGTGGCCACCCAGTGATGGGCACCATCATCCCATACCACATAGACGCCACCACTGTCCCCCTGGCAGACACTCTGCTGCCATGTCTTATTCCCAACACAGAACATGTTGTCAGAAAACACGTCAGTCCTCTGTTTCTCTTGAAGCCAGGCCTCGCAGGCCTCCCTTGGGGCGACAGGCAGCCTTGAGTATTTCAACTCAGTAGTTAACCAGCCCATCTCCATGCCAAACCCACTGACGTAGCCCATCAGGCCGCTGCGGTAGAAAGTCTCATTGTCAGGCAGACAGACGGGGAGGAGGTTGGGGCCGAGACGGACACTGTGCTGGAGCTCCAGGAGGGCAATGTCTGCGTCGAAGTTGCGGGACTCGTTCTGACGGTAGTCGGGGTGCACAACCACACGGCGTACAGGGTGGTTTCCCAGTTTTATTATCTCATCTATCTTTGTGTGGCCTAGGAACACATCCACACTTGGGTTCTTCCCAAGAAAGATGCTGTCCTTGGGATAGATGGTGTGGGCGGCAGTGAGAATCCATCTGTCACCTAGCAAGGCCCCTCCCGCACGGCCATGAATATTGGTGAAGGCTTGCCAGGGGAAGTTGCCCAACTTAGCTTTGGAAGAACCTTGAGCCTCCTGGTTCGGGGTGATGGGGGTGACTGGCCGTCCACAGACTAAGGAAAGGCAAGGGTGAGAAATCAGCATGCATCAAGACACGTTTATTAAAGACCTACATCTGTGAAATGCTCTCCCTCCTGCCTCAGCCATTTTAAGCCACTTTTTTAGACTCTTGGTGGGACCACCCCTATCCAACATCATGCAGCAAGCAGAATTTGCCTTCAGTGCCTCTTGCCTCTGTTTTCTGTGTCATTTCTTCATTTTTAACATCTCCCATTATAAAGTGCCCTCCAACTCACTCCAAAGCCTATGTCAGGCTGCCGCTAGAGCACTCTGTGGATCAGGAGTAAAGTCTGAGAAATTTATTCAGATTGGGTTAAAGGCAATGTTTTCACTAAAAAAAAAGGGGGGGGTGTTTAAAAATGGTAGACTTGAACCCTCATAGGCTGCTGATGGGAATTTAAAATGGTGCAACCATTGTGGAAAACAGTTTGGCAATTCCTCAAAAAGTTAAACATATGATATGATCCAGCGATTCCACTCCCAAGAGAACTCAAAACATGTGTTCAAACAGAAAGTTGTACACAAATGTTCATAGCAGTGTTATCCATAAAAGGCAAAAAGTGGAAACAACAAAAATGTCCATCAACTGATGAATGAATAAACAAAATGTGGTATATCCAGAATTCATAGCTGGATAGAATTCAGCTATGAAAGGAATTAAGTACTGATACGTGTTACAGTGGATGCACCTTGAAGACACCCTAAATGAAAGAAGCCAGACACAAAAGGCCACATATTGATAATGAAATGTCCAGAATAGGCAAATCCATAGAGACAGAAAGCACATTAGTGATTGCCAGGGGATGGGGGAGGGGGGGAGAGCTGAAGGTACTGGGCTGCATTGTGAGGTGATGGAAACGTTCTGAAATTATTGGTAATGGTTGCACAGAATTGTGACTACATTAAAAATTACTGAATTGTACACTTAAAATGGTGAAATTCATGTTATGTGAATTTTATCTCAGTGAAAACATTTTTTTTTAAAACATTTTTTAAAATTGGTGGACTTTCTGGCTCTGTGGCATCTAGGTAGGGAGATATTTTGGGGACAGAGAGCCTGTCTGTGTATCCTTAAGGCATACCATACCAAGAGAGAATTTTCTCTTATTTCAACTCTGCTCCCCTTCCTCCTTCACTTTCCCATCTGATTAACTTTCTTCATGCTTTTGCTTTCTCAGTTATCCTTTGATCCTGGAAGAATAAGGGACAAGCTTCCTGCCGCTCCTTTTCTGGGCTTCTTTGTTCCCCTCCTCTGCCTCTCTCATGCCTTTATCTCCCCCTTTCTATTCTGAGGCTTTCCTTTACCCCCCTGTGTTCTGCTCCACAGGCCCCATGTACGGCTGAGGCTTGTTGGGGAAGTGGCCATAGTCACAGCACTGACAGGTCACTACTCACCAGGCACACAGTGATGAACCTCTTTCCTGTCCTGTGTCTCTTTCCAGAGGCCCTGGGCTGTGCAGGTGAGAGTGTCTGAGGAGTGAAATGAGGGAAGGCAAAGAAATAGGCTCAGAATTGGGAGTTGGGGTTAAAAGAGTAGGAGCCCAAAGGGCCGCAGGTCTCTTGGTAAGAGTGAGGTAGATAGAAGGTGGTTCTCCAGCACGTGGGGACTCACCTGCTGGCATTGACTGATAATAGGGCTCTTGGCAGAGGTTCTGGATCTTGTAGGGGTTGTCTCCAGGTGTGTGTGTGGTCTCAGAGCCCCCACTAACCTGGCTGATGGGTTGACTATGGTTCATACCTATAGGAAAAGAGTGGTCATTTGGACCTAGAACAGAATTGCAAACTGGCAACCCTGGCACAGATTCTGTCCCATGGCCATATCTAGTTTGACCTACACAGTCTTTTTTTCTTTTTCTTTTTTAATTTGAATTATTTTCCACTGATCAGATTGTCAATGCTAAAAGAGTTTGAAAATAACTGTGATAAGGAGGGTATGGGGAAACAGGAATTTCCGTACATTAGTGGGAGTGTAAATTAGCAAAACCTCTTTGGAGGGAGATTTAGCAATGTCCAAATTAAATCTGTAAAAGTTTTTTTCACCTAGCATTTCCATTTCTAAGAATTTACCCTTATATGCATGCTTCAAGATATATATACAAGGATATACATAACAATACCATTTGAAGCAGCAAAATATCAATCAGTCCAGGATTGATTAAATATGTACATTATGATGTATCAATCAAAGGAATATTATATGGTCATTAAAAAGAATTAGGCAATGCCAAACATATGTATATATGTTTAAGATATATCATTGAGTGAAAAATGCCAAGGTTAAAACATTGTAAATATTATGCAACACCACACACACGCACACACACACACAAACAATTTATATTTGAATGGCATAGAATGTCTTTGGAAGGATACACAGGAAATGGAGAACAGGATTGTTTCTGGACAAAGTAGCCAGGAACTAAGGGCCAGAGATCAGAGGAAGACGTACTTTTTACCATATATTTTTTGGGAAATTATTATCATGTGCATGTATTATCTTTCAAAAATTCTGAGTAACCATTTGAAAATCTAGAATCTTACTTAAAATCTGGATTTTTGGTTTCTCTTGAAAAATGAGATGATCTGCTAGCACTGGACCAGCAAATTGGCATGGAAACAACTGCTGGAGCTGAGCAATGGTTGCCCTTTGACAGGGCTGCTCACCAGCAGGGGCCAGGTAGGGCAGGGGTGGGGTAGGCCCAGGTGTCTTGGAGCCTCCAGCCTCCGCAGTCACTCGAGCTTCTGCTTGTTGCTTCAAGATACTGGGGCCCTGGCTATGGGCAAAGGATGCACCCCCAGGATGGATACTTACTCACGGCTTGGTAGAGGGCCAGGAAGCCCTTGTGTAGGTGGGTGGTCCTGTCCTCAGAGGAGGCGGGTGCACAGAAGGTCAGCTGCAAACTGCTCCCTGAGGACACAAATTCCCTCTGACCTGGGGGTCTGCCCAGAGGGGAGTCCTGCTGGCCACAAAACCGGCGTGGAGCCATCCCACTGGCTGTGATCTGAAAGGGGAGGGGAAGGGGCAGGCAGGAGTGGGGTGAATCTGTATCACAGATTCAGGTGGCCACAGGGTCATGTCCTGGGCATGGACTGCAGCCCATCTAGTAGGTCTGGGGCTAAGAAATCGTGTCCTGTAGAACCTCGCTCAAGTCCCTTCCCGTTCCATTGTTGACTCCCAAGTTTCTTCCAGATGTGACCAGATACCTAGCTTATTTCTTTAGCCTACTATAATTATCTCATAAAGCCCACCACACTTACTTTTTTCAAGAAGCTCCTTGTGAATAGTCAATAACATCATAATAACTATATATGGTAACAGATGCTTTCTAGACTTACTGTGATGATCACTTTGTAAGGTATAAAAATGTTGAATCAATATATTATATACCTGAAACTAATACAATACTATATGTCAATTGTAATTAAAAATAAAGTAATAAAAAAGAAGTTTCTTGGGAATCCCAGGGTTCCCCCCAATAGTTCACTGGATTGTAAATTCTGAGAAGGCAGGAAATACATCTATTTTGCTGACCACTGAGCTCCTGATGTTCAACATGGTGCCTATAGCACAACAGCTTTGAATCAATGAAAATACAGACATAAGTCCCTTCCATCCATCTTCCTCCACCCCCATCACCTTACACTTCTTTGAGTAACTTCCTGTGGGTCAACATCTGTGAAGCAATGACCCTTTGCAAAGACTGAACCCCTGGTATTCAGGGCCTTTCCTGTTCTCCTCCTTTTGGAATGTCCCTCCTCTTTCCCCATGAACTGTAAACGAAGCCCCCACAAGGTGTGGGAATCTAAGGACACAAATGTACACAGTCTCGATACGCTGGCTAGTGTTACTTAAGTTATATGTTCTTGAAGAGGTTGTTTCTGTTTCAATCTCCTTCTGACTGTCTCACCCTGCTCAAATTCCTTCCTGTGGATTCCCGGACCTAAGGAAGGACACCTTGGAAAGAATTCCCCTGGCCCACAATTCATGCTTAATCTCTATTCTGGACACACAGCTCCCTGCTCAGCTCATGGTTTTCATATTGATCCCCATCCTGGGTTCTTGCTAGCTCTTCATTCCCTCATTTTCCCTAAGTCTCAAATTCCTTTAAGACTCCATCCAGCCCATCTCACAGTATTCACATTAACTGAGTAAAATCTGGCATGAAGAAAATTTCTCAATCACTCCAAATGCCTTGCTTGAGCACGTCCCAATATGTTCTTTTCCTCAGAACATCAACAAATGTAAGCCCCACATTTAAGAGGCCTACCTCTTGAGATGGAAGCATTTTGCTCTCAGAAACTGTCCTTTACTGAACTATGTGGTTGTCAAACCGTCCAGTTTTCTTTTTACCTGTCCTCATGAATTTTTGGGTAAATAGAATCACTTAGGAGACTAACCAGCAAAGTAGAATGAACACATGACCGAGTGTCCTAAGGCCTCTGTTAAATTCCAGACTTTGCTCCTAATTCCCTGTGTGACATGAGAAGTTGCTTAATCGGCCCGGATCTTAGTTTCCTTTCTTGTAAAATGGTCTGTGAGGCCTCTTGCAGTCAGGACATCACGTCCTCTGGCAGCATGAAGGACAGTTTGTGCATGGAAGAACAGGGGTAAAAATGATACTAAATTTCTGCTCATTCAAAATTCATTCTGTTGTGTGTCCTACACACATGGCAAGCTTGGAGTTCGTTCATTTTTCTCATTTATTTTGTTCTATGTGTAAGACACTGTGCTAGGTGCTGGTGACACAGACATGAGCAAGACATGCTTCTGCTTCTGAGCAGCCCACAGTCTGGCTGAGGATACTGACAAATAAAACATAAACTAGACTACAGTGTGTTGCATTCTGCATTCAGGTGTGTGTGTGTGTGTGTGTGTGTGTGTGTGTGACTTGCTCTGGCAGCAGAGAGAAGAAAGAATCCTATTTCTGACCCTGAACTTCCTCAATGACAAGTGAAGAGTCAGGCTGGGATTAAAATTGTCAATGACTAAGAACAGGGCTCATGTTAGGTGGTCAACAGACATAGGCTGAATTGAATAAAGTGTAGTCTTGACTTCTGGTTATATCTGAAGCAATAAATACATGCATTTATCTCCTCTCCCACCTCAAATCCCACTAATATGACAGCAAAGGGATAAATGGTACACACTATCAAGGACAAAACAGGGAGAGAAGATGACAATAGATGAGAGATGTCAACAGCATTTTGGAAGGTGGAATGGAGATGGACAAGTGGGAACCTGAGTCTGCAAAGGTGGAAGCCCACATACAGCTGGCAGGTTCTTATCACAGAACCCTGGAAAGTGGGGTAACCAGGGACCTCTGAGGATGGGGATGACAGAAAGCCTACGTAGGGAGACCTCAGCACTGTGGGTCTCTTTGCCCACCCTGTGCATCCAGGTAACTCTCTCGGACTAACCATGGCAGGAGAACTGAGCATGAACCAGTGACACTGGACTTGGGACCGTCTGGCACACTTGACAGAGGAGGTGAAGGCCAAAACTGAAAACAGAGGGATTAGGTGAAAATCTACATATCAAACAGTGAGATACTTTATTCTGCTTGTTTACCAGGATGTTGGCAACTCTGAGCAGGAGACCCAGAGGATTCCTCTCTGAGGTTGGCTGTCCCCCTAAAAAAATACTTCTGCATGCTGACATTTGGGGGGGGGGAACGCCCGACAGCACATCTGGGGCACCTTGTTGATAACCCTATTTTCAAACCTGTCCTTTCACAAATTTAAGCTATCCACACAGAGCATCCAATACCATTCTAGTATTTCACTCTTAAATACGAATGGACAGCCAAGAATTATCAGACATTGTAAGAGAGTCTCTAACATGAAAAGCAGACACCAAAACAAATGAAGAGTAAAAAGGAACTTGGATGAAGTAAATATAGGGAACAGAAGAAACATTAAAAAAATTCCATTAGAGGGAAAAGAGTAGCTATTGTCTATGAAACAAGAACAATATTCTATAAAAAGACACATTTAGAAAATAAGAATGATACTTTAGACATTAAAAAAATATATTAACAGGAAAAACATTAAAGTTGGTATTTAAAATGAGGAAATCTCTCAGAAAGTGGAACTAAAAGACAAAGAGATGAAAAACACAACAGAATGAATAACACAACTAGAGAATCAGTCCAGAACACACAACAGCTAAATTATCAGAGTTCCAGAAAGAGAAAATAGAGTAGACATCTGAAAATTATTTTAAAAAATAATAGAAAAACTTTCCCAGAAATGAAGGCCTAGATTAAAAGAGTCTCTAGATTAAAAGAACCCTGTGCAATGAGTAAAAAACGACACATTTCAGGGCACATCATGATAAAAATTCAGAATGCTGGTAAAAAGGAAAATATTCCAGAAGCTTTAGAGAGAAAAAACTAGGGGTCAGGAATCATAATGTTATCAGACTTCACAACACTAGAGCTAGAAATCAACATCATCAAAATTCTGGGAGAAAGTGACTTCCAACCTACAATTCAACCTAGATATACTAGCCATTAACTGTGAGGGTAGATTCATTTAGGGTTATCTGAGAGCCTCTAAAATTTACTCCCACATACCTTTCCTGGAAGAGAAACTGCTTCTTCCTCCAAAATGAGGGAGTAAGCCAGGAAAGAGAATGATGGGATTCAGTTTCAATACAGGACAAGTAAAGGAAATCCCCGGAATGAGGGAGAAGGGAATTCCTAGGAAGTGTGGAGGCTTATAGAAAGCACAGAATTCAGATAGAAGAAATAAATCATCAAGAGACCTTCAGGTGGGATGTCACCAATAAAAAGGAGGACTAGAGATTGAGATTTGTACTTGAATATGTCTAGAGATTTGCTCTCTTGGTTAAGAGTTTGGGAAGATTAATTACAGAGAGAACTAAGCAAACCAAAGATCAGAACAAAAACACAAAACTCCAAACTCCAAAGAACTCCATTGTAATTATTGACTCCCGGGAAACCCAAAAGTTGGAGAAGAAAGAAACTATAATTATTGTACACCAGGTGCTCAGATATGACTATTTTGAAGTCATAATAATGTACATAATGACTATAGATTTAATTCAAAATCATAGTATAGGGAAACTGGGAAGATGGGGGAGGGGAAACATTGGTGGTGTAGGTCTAAGAGAGATAAAGCTAGTCTTTATCTTTTATAGTTGGGAGTTAATAGACAATATGTAAAAAAATCCAGAATAAACATGTTATTGATACATATGAAAATAAAAGCTACATGAATTGTAAATAATTGCCCCAGGGGAGTAAGGTGAGGGTGGGGAGTAGGCTGCAGAGTGCTGTTTTTCATTATAAGGCTTATAATACTCTGATTTTTTTAAAAAGCTGTATGCATGTGTTATTTTCATACAAATAAAACTTAAATCAAAAGTGTCCTTATTCTGAATAATGCCCTTGTCATAAGAAGTTTTGTGATAGCTCCTGTAAGGTAAACTTGAACAGTCACTGAATCTTGTTATTATGCATGCCCAGTTTCCTGCCCTGACAGAGCAGGCACTCAGCAAATGCTTGATAATGTATTTTTTAATGACTGATGTGTGAGCCCTTGCTCTTTATGCTAGGGTTTGGCAGTATTTGTGTGTCCCTTTGGGGCCAATATGGTAGCATGGGCAGGGACAGGGCCATTGGTGGAGGCCCTGGGACAGACCCTCTCCTCCCTGGTAAGCTGGCCTGTTCCCCTGACTTGGGCTTCTCATCCATCCTCTGAGATTCAGGGCTTGGCCATCTCCCACTGCCTCTGGGCTCCAGGCCTGGAGACTCCCTCCCCGGAGTCCCTCCAGGACCCCCACCCCAGCTCACTGTGACAGAGTCCCGCTCACAGTCCTGGGATGGCTCCAGGTCGAAGTCCTGGAAGATGAGCTTCACAGCAAAGCCCTCTGGAGCCTCAATGACAGTGGTGGTCTCTTGGCCTTTAAGGTACGGCTCTGGATACCTGGGTGATGTCAGTTGCTGGGGTAGCTGCTGGGCCAAGAGCACAGAACCCTGCGAGGGGCAAGCCTGAAGGACTCCCCAGAGAAGCAACCACCACCTGTGAGTGGGTGAGGGCAAGATAAGGACACACAGCTATGGCCTGAGTCCTGTAGGGTCTTGAGGAGTGGGAGCAGGAAATGCTAAGGGACTGAGAGGCTTGGCAAAGGCATTAGAAGCCTGGCACCTCTGTCTGCTCCTTCACTGACCTTTCCCACCCCAGTTCCTTCAACCTCCTAGTCAGTCTGAGCTTCATGGTGAGTTTTCCACCATTGTTTATCTCCCTGGAGGGTCTCATCCAAAGAAGGGGGGCTGCTTTCTGCTTCAGCAAATCCCAACCCCATCCTGGGATCTGAGGGAGCAATGGTGGTACAAATGAGGGGCAGTTAAATGAGGAGCATGGAGCCTGAGCACCCGCAAGAAAGGCTATTAGAGGCTACGCAAATTCCAGTTCCCCTCCGCTTAAGTGTGTGTGTGTGTGTGTGTGTGTGTGTGTGTGTGTGTGTGTATACATATGCCCCTGGGTTCCACCTTCCCTTCTTCCCACCCTTTTCCTCTCCTCCACGCCTCTCCAAGGGCACACTCACATCTTGCCTGGGCAGCTTGTGGAAAGGGGGCTTTCCCAGAGATAGTTCCCCGCTCTGAGACCAGGCGTCTGGAACTGGACATCTGGGACCTTCGAGAGCACTTCGCTTTGGCCGGCGAACAGTAGGTGGGGCTGGTGAAGGCCCTGTTGGGGAGGAGGGAGCAGTTACTGGAAATGAGTTAAGTAACTCTCTTCTGTTCCCTTTTTCTAATTATATGGGTTGAGCGCCACCTGCTGTCTGACTCAGGGATAGATCACCTACCATAACTAAAGAGGAAAAACATCTTCGAATACCAGTCTGGCCCTCAGAGATCAGGGGTGGGAGGGCACTGATTCTTGACTCTTTTGTAGTATTTACAAAATAGCAAATAGTAGGATGGGTCCTTGTGAGTTATGGCTGTCACCTTTAATTGGCCATGCCTCACCCTCCCTGACCTTTCCACTCATTTATGTTACCAGCCTGCCTCTTGTAGAAATTGAAGTTTGTGATCCACGAACTTGAGTTTCTCTTACCCCTCTCCCTCTTCATCAAGCATGGCTGGGACCCTCACTTAGGGATGTTTTGAATCCTGCCCACAACCCCTGGAAGCTGCTCATGCAGGGAGGTCAGGTTGGCACAGGGTGGGGGTCAGGCCTGGACTCAAGCTTCTTTAGGCAGATACCAGGGACCATGGCTGGGGCAGAGGCCACCTTTCTTGAACCCCCAGGAGAGACAGACCCATGGCTTGGTAGGGGACCAGGAAGTGGATGCCAGAGGTTTTGTCCTCAAAATATATGGAAGGTCAGCAGCAGTCTGCTCCCCAGAACACAAACTCCATCTGACCAGGAGGCTGCTCCGTGGGGAGCCCTGCTGCCCATAGAACCAGCTCAGAGCAGCAGCCCCTGGCAGGTGTGGGGTAAATTTACACAACTGGTGGTCACAGGGTCACGTCCTGGGTGTGGACTCCAGTCCCATCCAGAAGTTCTGCACACCTCTGGGGCTTAGAGCCATAACTCATGGTACTTTGTCAGATAGTTTTACTTACCCTTTCTCTCCCCATTCTATGGTCCACAAAGTCTGTCATATGCTGAGAATGGCTCCTTAACCCTCCAGTGCTCTTGGTCCACAATTCTTTCAAAAGACTCTTGGGGAACCCTTAGGGGCACTCCCAAATAATCCACTAGGCCAGCTCGTACGCTCCATTAAGGCAGGGACTATGGCTACGGGGCTCACCACCACTGATGGCTAATGTGGCACCTAACCCATATAAAGGATCATGAAATTTGTGTGGTTGAATCTTGAACGTATGGGTAGAAATTCTCTTAGCTGGTTTCTTCCCTTCTTCTCCTCTATGCTAACCCTCTGATCCTCCTTCATCCAGCCCCACTGTCACCTTGCTAAGTACTTTTCTGCTACCATTCTCTGAGACCTGACTTTTACCTTTCTCCCTTCTTTTGCACAATACTCCCCATCCCCACCTTCAACCTCACATAGGGGAATAAGACACATATGGTTGTAACACAGATATCTGATAATAGAGTAAAAAAAAAATCCAAAGATACAAAATACACTTAAAATGGTATACTTCTGTAATATTTTGTAATCCTGTAATAGCAATAAGCAGCTAATCCAGGCTCTCTGTGCGTCATCCTAAATGAGCAGGCTCCTTCCCAAGCACCATTTCTCAGGGCTGCTCTCCATCTTAGAGCCTACTCCTTCCGTCTTTAGCCCAAGGGTGAGCTTGGGGGGCAATCCCTCTCACCCTCATTCCATCAAATAATCTCTACTCAGGGTGCACACATGCTGCTCAGGTCCCTGGTAGTACGTTCTCCCCCTTCGCATTACTCTGCCTTTGTTTGTCCCTCACCTTCATCATTTTCCTCCCTTTCTCCAGGCCTTTGTGTCCTTGCTTTTATCTTCCTCCTTGATCCAAGCTTTAGCCCTGACAGCTTCCACTTCTCTGAGCGTCTTATTTCTCCGTCTTCTTGGGGAGCCTCTGACTTGAGAAGGCAGCTTCATATTGGACTTGGGAATTTTTATTGTCTCCCAAGTAACAGAGGCCCAGTGGAGGTGAGGACCCCAAATATCATGGTCAGAGCCTTTGTTTTCCCTATGATCACCCCAGGGAAGGGGTGCTACAGGCCAAGACAAATTCCAAATCCTCTCAAATTAACTGAATTCAGGGTTTTACTGCTTCCCTCTTTTTCTTTTCCTTTTCCTTTTTTTTTTTTTTTTTTTAAAGTTTTCTTCAATTGTAGTTGACTTACAATATTATATTAGTTTCAGGAGTACAGCATAGTGATTAGACCTTTATATATATTTGTATACCTTACAAAGTGATCACCCAATAAAGTCTAGTACCCATCTGACACCAGACGTAGTAATTACAATATTATTGACTATATTCTTGTGGTCTTGGGAGTCCTGGGGGCCCCTGAGATCCTTCCAAGGGGCTTCTGAGGCCAAAACTATTTTCATAACAATACTAAGATGTCATTTGCTCTTTTCTGTTTGTTTCTCTCATGAGTGTACCAGGGAGTGACCAAAGGCTACGTGAGGTGTGACATCATCCCTTGACAACTAACAGAATTGTGTGCTTATGTATCCTTGTGTTTTAAAATTTTCTCAGTTTTAATTTTTGATACAGTGAATATGAATAGTTACACATAAACAAAAGCTCTTTGGGGTTCTCAATAATTTTTATGAAGTTTGAGAACAGCTGCCCCAGAGTGACCACTGAAAAAAATTTTTTTTTAAAAAGACCAAGAGGTATAACTAAAGGCCAATATGTAAATCAAAATGGAATTCTAAACTCTAGACTGGTTTAATTTGAAGGAACTTGTTTCTAAAAGGGTGACCTATTAGCAATCATCCTGGTTTGTCTGGGACTGAGGCATTTCTTGGGACACCGGGCTTTCAGTTCTAAAACTGGTTCAGTCCCAGGCAAACCCAGGGCTAGTTATTTCTAGCCCTTCAATCATCTATTTTGTTCCCCTTTCCCTTAGCTAAATGTGAGCCCCGAAAAAACCAAGGCTACATCTGCTCTATGTGTGGGTCCCCAAATATAGGTAAAAGGAGAGAATAAAGGAAACAAGTTACAAAATTGTAAGTACAATGTGTTCGCAAAAATAGAAAACACAAGAACGAACTAAAATAGCTGTGACTGTATTAGAGTATAGGGCTATGTGAGATTTATAAAATGTCTCTGATTAGTGAAATTTCTGTAATGTTATGAAATCACTTTAATAATTATAAAATAAATGTATTTAAAATGATAATTGTGACTAGATGGCCCCTTCTCAGCCAGACAAGATTAAAAGGATGAAGCCATGGATCCTGAAGGTGATACTAGGACCTGGCTCCAGTGGCATCTTTAACTCGTGTGATTAATGCGGAAGAACTTTTTGTCCTTGGATGTGAGCTTAGGCCAGGCAGGACCCTTTCAACCTTGGGGAACTTATGTCCGAAGACAAATTCATACCCTGCTGTCTCAACTCTCCCCTTCATCTCCAGTTCTTACTTACACCTTCTGAGCCTGCTTTTACAGCCATTGAATTTTATTTCTCATTAACTGAGAAAGGACAAAGGGCAGAAGCTGGAAGAGGGGCAATCTTCAAAGTTCTGATGCGGGGATGGAGAGAAAGCAGAGGAAGTACATGGGTGTGAGTGCAGGAAGTCCATAAACACATTTTCAGAGTTTGGATTTTTATTTTACTTTTATTTTTGAAATTCCTGTTGGTGCTGCCATCTGCTGTCTTGCGTGGGGAAAATCCCCTATAGCAGGGGTGGGGTGGGGGGTGGTGTGTCGGTCCAGATCAAGAAAGTTTGCCTGCAGCTATCTCAGGACAGGAGGAAGTAAAGGGGACACCTGCCTATTTTTGAACTTTACTTTCTTTAGACTTCTAGAGGGGTAGGTGATGAGATGTGGATCCCTGCTGCTGGGTGCTCAGGATGGTGTCTGAGCTTAGGGCTGGGAGCCATACCATTTTGTGGCTGGTCAGGTTTTTTTTTTTTTTTTTTTTTTTTTTTTTTGTAATCCTCACTTTTAACCTTAATACAGTGACATCTGTATTTATTTATTTAATACAGTTTTTTTTTTTTAATTTAAATTTTTGTTGGGGAATATTGTGGAACAGTGTATTTTTCCAGTACCCGTCAGCTCCAAGTCTGATGTTTGTTTGTTTTGTTTTCCAATCTAGTTGTGGAGGGCTCAGCTCACTGACCCATGTGGGAATCGAGCCAGCAACCTGGGTGTTATGAGCACTGCGCTCTAACCAACTGAGCCAATCTCCCGTCCCTGGTCAGTTTTTTACTGCTCTACGTCACCCACCCTCTCATCCTTTGCCAGCTTGGCAAAAATTGAGGCTATAGTGCTAGGATGAGGGTCATTTGTGATGGAATTCGACGTTGAGAACATGTGTTATCTGTTGTTATGTATTAAATCATTTGTACACTTAGTAGGTTAAAACAACAAATGTATTATTTCACGTAGTGCTGGGAATCTAGCAGCAGCTGAGAGGGGTGGTTTTGGCTCAGAGTCTCTCATAAGGCTTCAATCAAGGTGTTGGTCAGGGCTTCCATCGTCTGAAGGTTTGTGTCTGCTTCCAAGATGGCTCGCTCACACGGCTATGGGCAGGAGGCCTCAGTTTCTTGACACATGACCCTCTTCATAGGATACTTGAGTGTCCTCATGACATGGCAGCTGGCCTTCCCAAGTAATATAAGATAAAAAGGGCAAGGCTGAGGCCAAAAACATCTTGGATTCCTGATCAACTCTCTAAGATCTAAGACTCTGGTTTAAAAAAATCAGTCATTCCTGAGATCCACAGCTCTGTGTGCCCCTGGAAGGGCTGGGGTGGGATCCACGCATCTTACTACGGCTGTTGTGTCCTCCCCTCTTCTTCACTGGTGTCACTGGTGACCATCTTTTTCATCTGAGGATGAATGGAGCAGCCTGATTTGAATGAAGATAGGGGTCTTGTCAGGGTGAGTATGCAGGTGGGAAACTGTACGTGCGTGCGTGCGTGTGTGTCTAGTGGGGAATGGAATGTCCTAGAAGGTGGCGGAGGGGGGAGGACTGAACTTTGTGGATCTCTGGCTCCCGCTTCAGTGAGCAGCGCCCCCTGCTGCCCATAGGGCAAACAGCCTCCCAAGCTCTCGACAGTCTCAGATCCAGGCTCTCTCTGCACACCCCCCGCCCGTCCCCCGCCCCGTGCAGATGCCTCTGAAGCTGCTCAGTCCTCCTCTGGTTGCTTGTGTTCCTTTGGGGGTCTTCAGGCCTCTTGTTGGACTCTGGTTCCTGGATGGGTCGGGTCGAGTGGAGGAAGTGGACCTGCAGTGGACCTGCGGATGGTTTGGATGCTCATGTCACAGGAGTTTTGGCGAGTTGAGCCCATTTTCACTTGAGCCTGACAGTCACCATGGAGGCCTCCAAACTTCTGAGTCAGGTCCTCAGGCAGACTTCAGTGAGGGATGCTGAACTGACATGAAGAGTACAGAGGACAGTCCTGTGGGGGAGGCTTGGACATCAGAGTGGCTGGGACAGTGTGTTGTCCTGGTGATTAGGCAATGGGTGAATACACATGGAGCATTGTCCTTCAGCTTCTCTGTACCTTGGAAAGGGACATGGTAGGACCCAACAGCCTTCGGAGCTTCTGCTGGGCAGCTTTGCTAAGAGGAGGCCTCTCCACTCCCCAATCTGCTGGGGTCATCTGCAGAGAGGCTGAGTTGGGAATAAGCTACTCAGTTCCGCTCTGAGTTCTCTTCTTGTTCTTTTCCAAATGCATTTCAGGGTGCGTGGCAGAGTCAATGTTACAAGCCTAGTTCTTCTTGGCCAGAGCCCCAGTGACTGTCCTGAATGTGTGGAGGGCCTAGACTTTGCAGGAACAGGGACAGGAGTGTTCATCTAAGGAGCACAGGCCAAGGACTTTCCAACAATCCTCACTTCCCATCCCAGCCAGGCTCGGTCCTCACCCCACCCTGAATCTTCTTTTCTCTGACTCTTGCCCCACAGGACTTTTATTCTGAAAGAACCAAGGCAGCTGGAGGTAGGGAGGTGCCAGAGGCTGGAGCTGGCTCTGACCTTGAACAGGCCCTATCCTTCTGGTTTGTTTTCCAGGGCAGTAATTTGGAGGACCCTAAGGGAGGGGCCTTGCTGTCCTCAGTTCTCTCCTTTATCCTCTGTCCCTAGCCTTGCTGGCCTTTAAGCAGAGGGTCGCTATACCCAGGCCTACTGGTCTTCTTCCTACTGTTGTCTTCATACCCCCTGCCCTGCATCTTTCTAGCCCTTGGCATTGTATCCTCCATCTGCTTCCCTTTTCAGTCTTTTTGGCCTTCTTGCTGTCCTTTTCAAAGCAGACAGCAGACATGGAGGCCAGGTCACTATTTAGAAGCTTCCCAGCTTCCCCCAGCACTGGACAAAGGTCTCACCCAGTCCCTTCCTTCTTCTCCAACATGTAGAATGAAAGTATAAGATAGCCAGGGTGCATTCAGATGTTGGTAAACTGAGCTCTGGGGGAAGGGAGGCGTGCCTTGGGCCTGGTTCTGTTGAGCATATGAGACTTTCTCCAAGAGAAGAACAAGTAGGGGCCAGCCCAGTGGCTCAAGGTAGTTGGAGAGCTATGCTCCTAATGCCGAGGGTGCCAGTTCGATTCCCACATGGGCCAGTGAGCTGTGCCCTCTACAGCTAAGATTGTGAACAACAGCGCTCCCTGGAGCTGGGCTACCCTGTGCTGAGTGGACCGCAGCCAGCATGAGTGAGTGGCCACTGGCTGGCAGCACAAGGCTCATAACACCTGCATGGGGGCAGGGAGCTGTGTCCTACACAACTAGACTGAGAAACAATGGCTTGAACCGGAGTGGGGAGGGGAGGCGGAAGAAAGGAAAAAAAAAAAGTCAAGGAAATGGACAAAAATACTGTACCAATAGCTCCTGTTTAATTTTTTTTTAAAAGATTTTTATTGGGGAAGGGGAACAGGACTTTATAGCGGAACAGTGTGTATTTCCAGGACTTTATTGGGGAACAGTGTGTTTTTCCCAGGACCCATCAGCTCCAAGTCAAGTTGTTGTCCTTTCAATCTTAGTTGTGAAGGGTGCAGCTCAGCTCCAAGTCCAGTCGCTGTTGTCCAATCTTAGTTGCATGGGGCGCAGCCCACCATCCCTTGAGGGAGTCGAATGGGCAACCTTGTGGTTGAGAGCACCCGCTCTAACCAACTGAGACATCCGGCCACCCGGGAGCTTAGCAGGAGCTCAGTGGTAGCTTAGCTGCAGCTCATTGTCTTCATTCTAGTTGCGGAGGGTGCAGTTTGCTGGCCCATGTGGGAATCAAACCGGCAGCCCTGTTGCCCAGAGCTTGTGCTCTAACCAACTGATCCACCCGTCCGCCAGTCCCAGTCCGCCCCTCCTGTTTAAATTCTTGAACCCCAGTTACAGTTTTCCAAAAGGTCCACCAGGATAGAATTTTTATTAACCCCCAAATACTCAGAGCTTAGTTCTTTCTTAGCTGGAAAATAAGAGGCCAAATGAACAAAAGAGAGTTGACATCAGTTATTCTCAAGGGCCCTTACCCCTTTGCCTGGTTTTTTTCATCCTGAAGGCCAATTCTTGAACTGGATATGAGGTAACTATTGGGCAGTGGAGTGTAAAAAAGAAGGGACTTTGGCCTTGGGGGCTGCAAGTTATAGATTAACATAGGGAGGGGTGAGAAGGCACCCAGAGGGAGGGTAAAGTGGCCTGAGAAAGGGACTGCTGACCTGGGACAATCTGAGTTTGAAGGGATACAAGCAAGAGCTGTCTGGAGGTACCCTCAGCTCCTCTCCGGCTACTTGACCTTCCTGAAGACCTGCTCACACACTGCATCCCTCGCAGTCAGTTCCTGGGAACAGAGTAGGAATGATGAGGGAAAAGAAGGTTCTTGCCAGCTGGAGCTCCTTTGTAAAGGTCCTTGACCTCCATTTGATATCCCTTCAGGATACATCAACTAGGGCATTTGATGTATGAGGAATTGTATCATTGTTCCAGACCCTCAACTTTTCACCCCAGAGGAAGGAAAGTAGCCAGCTCAGGGAATGTGAAATGGCAAAGTCTCCATCTCTCCAGCTATGATTTATGGACATTCATTTGACTTGTAGCCAGGGCTCACCTTGGCCACTCTATTTCTTCCTCTCTCCACTCCCCAGTGCTTTTGTTTCCCTTCCTTGTTTTCCTTCCTTGGAGAGGGGGCGGAGGTGGAGTAGTAAACCACTCTGATCTGGGCAGAAGGATGAATCCTAGCTGGAGATCCCTCTTCCAGACACACTCATTTACAGCCCTCACCCAGCTTACCAGGTATAACTTCTCTCCCTCCAGCCAGTGCCTCCAGCCTCGGTTGGGCACCTCCCCTTTCTGCACACATACCAGCTGCTCCTCCTCCCAGGTTACTATGGTCTAAAGGGAAGACAGGAGTAAAGGAAGACTGTGGGGGTGAGAGGGTAGGGGGAAGACACCCAAAATACATTCAACTCACTCTGGCTGGGCTGCCTGCTTTCCCACCACAGGAGATACTGTCTTGCTCCAGCCCCTTCATTCTGAGTGAGAAGGGCTGCTCTGATTTAGCAGGACTCCCCTTCCCCACTCCTAAGGCCACTGAGGGCGGGCCCACAGTTTTTCTACAGGGGCAGAGCAGGGATGGAGCAGGATAATGGGGTGAGATTGAGCAGCGGATGACGCAGAATGGAGAGTTTATCCTCTGGATACTTCGGGTTGACCTGCAGGGGCCTTTGGGAAAGAAGAGAGATTGATTGGGATTCCCAATAGGCAATCTCTTTCCTCTCGTTTCTCAGTTTCAAGAATAGCTGAGTGTCCCTGAGAATGAAGGCCCAAGCTCCCTGAATCAGAGCAGGGTGGGCCTGGGAATTCCAGTCAACAGTTATTGAGGACTCTCACAGGATAGGCCCTGCTACCAAGGAGCTCAGAATCTTGATCAGATAGAGAGCAGTAAATAGGTATTTATGATACCAGGCAAGATTGTGAGGGATGGGAGTGAGAAGGGAAGAGCCCAGTCTTCAAGGAAGTGAGGAGTTAATTAAATTGTAGATAATGGGAAATTTCTAGCAAGGAAAGTAACAACATAGAGGTAAGAAAGAAGAGCAAATAGTTCTGAGATGCCCTAACCTAGTGTATATGTGGGAAAGACCCTGGTGTGCCATGTGAAGCATGTAGATCTTATCTGAATGTAGTAGATTGTCACTGAAAGGGTTTAAGTCAGAAAGTGACATGGTCACTTTTACATGTTAGGTAGATCCTTAGGCTACCTACGATATGCAGAGTGGATTAGAGAAGGGTTAAGACTGAGAGCTAATTTCTGGCACCTGGTGAGAAACTAGGGCCTGAATTAAGATGGTGATAGTGAGAAACGCTAGGAAGGAACAGATGAGAGCCATGTGGAACAGTAACGTTAAGTAGAAATATAATGGGTCTTAAATGCAAGCCACATATGTAATTGAAAGATGTCTAGTAGCCACATTAAAAAAGTAAAAAGCAACAAGTAAAATTAATTTTAATAATATATTTTATTCAACCTAAATTACCCAAAATATAATTTCAGCATGTAGCCAACATAAAAATTTCTGAGCTGTTTTACATCCTTTTTTTGGTATTGTCTTAAAAATCTAGTGTGTATTTTATACTTATAGTACATCTCATATTGGACTAGTTACATTTCAAGTGTTCAATAACTATATGTGGTTAGTAGCTACTATATTGGACAGTGCATAAAAGTTATTAAGACCTCTTGACCAATTAGATGTGGTGCACATATTCGTGCTTGTGTGTGCGCATTGTTGTTGGGAGTATAGAAATAAGGGGACATGAGAGAATGACCATGACTCCCAGGTCTCCAGTCCTACTGGTTACTCACATTACTGGAGACAGTAAATATAAAAGCAGGACTAGGTTTGGGTAGAAAAACAATGACTTTGGGTTTGACCTTGGGGAATGCAGATGTAAACATTTTGCAGGTAGTTGAAAACTTGACCCTGGAGCTCAGGCAGTAGCTCTGGCTGGAGAATACATGTCAAGGGCAGCCAAAAGACGGTAGTGGAAAGCATGGGTGTATATGATTGGGTCGATGGATGATGTACAGACAAGAGAGACAATCAAGAACGAAATACTAGGGAAAACCTCAGTTTAAAAGATTAATAGGGGAACTGGTGCCTGCAAAGGAGACCAAAATGCACATGTAAAAAGCAGAAAGAAATGCAGGACAGTGGAGTTACAGAGGCTAAGGGAAAAGAGCCTCTGTGGTGCCTAACAGGGTCAAAGAAAAGAGGTAAGCAAATGTTTGCTCGTTGGCTTGAGGGTGAGCTGCTCTTTTTGCCCTTTTGTCTGGTGATAAGAGGGGGCAGGAAGAGAGTAGGGGGAGGGGGATAGCACCAAGAGGCTGTTATCCTTGGGATTCCACAGCCTGCTGTGGTGGTCATTTCTCCTGGTTCTGGCAGGGTGAGGTCACTTTGTTTTGCCCCAAATTGTTAAGAGGTACCTACCTGCTCATCCTCATCCCCTCTCCCAAACCTGAGGAAAGGTACCTGACATTTTCGTCCATCCACCACGCGTAGATCCTCCTCAAACTCAACTCCCACTTCGAATTCCAGAACGTAGTTGCGGAAGGTGCTGAGGGTCTTCACTGTCATGTGATTATCCTGATGGTCAATCTCCTTGTCTGGTTTGAGCAGCAGCGCTATCTTCCGTAGAGCCATGTTGATATCTGTGGGGGTTATCTCTTAGCATGGGTCCTCTTAGCCAGCCAGCCAGGAGCTCCCCCACCTGAAGCATCATCTTGGGGCTGTGAACTTGCCCTCAGCTGGGTCTAGACTGTGGATTTACTCCCTCCTAGCACTGCCTTTGGCTTGAGGTGGATCTCGAGTCAGGTACCAGCTCCTCAGCATTTTCACATGGTCCAACCCCACACTCCCCCTTCTCAATGGGATGGAAAGGCAGGAAGGGAGAAGGAAAAAGGGGAATAAAAGGGATCTGGGGGGGGGGGCGAAGGCCATTACTTAGGGCTTGCAGGTAGTCCTCCATGTTCTTCTGCGAGACAAAGCGGTAGTAGCCGGTGAGGTTGGGAGGCATTGTCCAGGCTGGCTAAGATGGAGATCAAGATTTCAGGAGAATATAGGAGACCGGGAGAGGTGGGAGGGGTGTTGTCTGGCAGGGGCGCTGAGAGACTCCAGGCAGGCCTCCACACACACAGAGACAGTCTTGTGTAAAGGTCTATGCTCGCAAGGGTTTTTAAAGAGAGAGCTGGGGCCCTATTGCAATAAGAGCTCCTACCAGACTTCCTCCCTCCCCCCATGATGAGTTTGGGGTGGTGTCTGCAGCCTGACAGGGGCAGGGACTTGGCAAGGTTGTGCCTGACCTAGGCTTTTCCTGAGGAAGGAACCCGGAGCGGGATCTGGGGCTGTCCGTCATCGAAGACTTGAGCCTTTCCAAAGGTCAGTTTTGGTTTCCAGCCAATTTCTGGCAGGCTTGGGAACCATCCCAGAGCCCCTGAGGGGCAGTCTGTCCTGGGAGGGAGATGGCCCTGCTGTGTGGAGTGGGGCTGTCCCATGCTCACCCAGGGATGAGTTCTGACAATATCGTGAAATCCTGGGGCTCAGTTAGGGATCCTGAAAGGTATGAGGGGGAGAAGGTGGAGAAAGAAGGGGGACAGCCAGCTGGCCAGGAGCCAAAGTGAAGAAAATCCTGTAGGGCTGGTCCCCCGCAGCTCCTGGAAAGAGCTTTGCTGGCATTTCACTCTGTCTTATAAAGCCATTAGGAAGGAGGTGGAGAAACTGCTCTTCCCAAGGACTGAGGGGGTTGTCCGCAGCCTGATCAGGTGTTGAGTTCAAAGTCCAGAGCAGAAGGCAGGGGGGAGTGTGGTTGGCTATTTATGGAGAATTTTACACTCTTTGGCTTGGGATCCAGGAATTTCCTTCTCTCTCTGGAGTCATTGAGGATGCCATCACCCCCAGTCCCCAGCCCTGGGACTGCCCGTGTTTACCAGTGTTCCCAGGTGTCCGTCTCCCAGTCTCCCAACTACCGGCAGCGCCGCCCCCCCCCCCGCCCCCCCCCCAGCCCCGTCTCCCAAACATACCAACTTCCCTGGCTTTGGAATCAACCGGGTTGGTTAATCATGGCTTAAAGTGGGAAATTTCGGGAGAGGGAGGGAGGGTAGACAGTGGGAAAAATTCCACCTGGTGAACTGTCCCGACAGGTGTGTGTGTGTGTGTGTGTGTGTGTGTGTGTGTGTGTGTGTACGCGCGCGCGCGCGCACACACACACACACACACACACACACACACACACCTCTCTCACTTTTCCTCCAGTCCCAGAGCCCTTTCCTCCGGTCTTAACGACCATCCTATGGTTTCCTCAGAGAGATCTGGGAACTGAAATGCTAGATTCTCTCGGGGTTCAGGCTGTGGGTTTTACTTCACAGTTCCCAGGAGGAACGCAGCAGGGATTTGCTGATGGAATGGGCTGTGTAAAGAGGTTAATGCAGAGTTGGGGGTGGGGGTGACGTGTATACTGTCCCTCCTCGCCTCCTTCAGGTCTCCGTTGACGTCTTCCTTCCTCACCCCCGGTCTCCTAGCTTCTCGATTCTCCCAATGTCGGTCTTAGTCCCCACCCCCTCTACAGCTTTCCAGCTTCCTCCCCAGACCCCGCAGTTCCCTAGCTCCCACAAATTGCATTAGGGGGAAAAAGCCCTAATCAGTACTCCCGCCCCAGCTCCCCAGTCCTATTGGCTCCCTGCCCCCCTGCAGCACCTGGCCCCCCCAGTCACCTGATTGGCCTGAGGCCCCATCAATCCTCGCTTGGCTGTGCTGACGTCATCCTGCAGTAGAGGGGATGGGGTGGGAATCAGAGAACGAGAGCGAGGACGCCGGGCTGGAGAGCGAACGAGAAGCCAGTGCAAGCCCCCCACCTCAACCACCCAGGTTGGGGTCTGCCCAGGTCTGCTCTATGGACTAGTGTGAGCGGCAGGCTCCTTTCTGTCTCTGCCCTGCTGCCTGCTATCTTCCTTGCCCTCCTTGGAGAGCCTCTGCATCCCTCCCCCAAGGTGGAATAGCCGGCTTCAGGCTCCCAGGGGAGAGCAATTACCTGGCCTTGCCCTGCCCTGCCCTGCACCACACCATACCATGACCTTCCTGCTGTTGCCCCTCTTGCTGGCCTCTTTATTCCCCTCCAGCTCCTGTAACAAAGGTGAGTGAGGTGGGGGGTGGGGGCACTGAAAAAGGGGTACCAGGCAGAGGGATGTGGGGTAGGAGTGCGCAGGAGCCATTGAGGCTCTCTGGCACATGACAGGTGTTGGTTCTTCCCATCACCCCCCTTCCTATTTCTTTTCTCAGATCTGCCCCTTCTCCTCTCCTTCGCATCCCCCTCGCTACATCCTCCTGTCTGGTCCATCTCTACCCATGTGCTTCTTTTGCTCTCATTTGGTCCCCATTCCCATGCTGGGGTCTCTGTCTCCTCATCCTCCAGTTTCTCCCTGCTGGAGATATCTTAGGTTTCAGAAGGACTTGCCCTGAGGGGTGATATACATCTCTGGGTGGTTCTCCATTTTTACTGGGGTGTGCCTGCACTAAGGGCGTGCGGGAGATCCATCTGGTTCATCTCCATCCCATCTTCGGGAGGAACTGTTCCTTGAAGCTCAGCAATTCAGAGCACGTGTGTTTTGGTGTGTTCTTCTGCATCCATACCCTTATGCCTGGATGCAGCTGGGCTGTGGGTTACCAGAGCTGCCCTCTCTGGCAGACAGCGGATAAATTCAGCTGGGTGAGGCCATCAGAGGGACTAAGACGGAGGGAGTGTGGGAGGGGTAGGGGAAGAGGACTCAGGTAGGTGGGGAAAGACAGGAAAGGGCAGAAGTGGGTGTGTGTGGGAGAGCTAAATGAGTGGTGAGAGGGAAAACTGAGAAAGAGAAGGGAGCTGAGGCCTGGGTGGGGGATAAGAAGGGGTTGGAAAAGGGTAAAGGTGGAGGCAGCAAAAGAAAGAAATGAAAGGGAAATCAGGAAAAACAGATGAGAAGAGTAGGAGGGGAAGAGTCAAGGAAGGAAGAGACAGGGAGTCTAGGAATGAGTGAAAGGAGATGGACATAAGGAGAGGGTCAGTGGCCAAGAGGAGAGGAGCAGAGTCAGGGGTGAGCTATGGAGAGGGTGGCCAGCGTTGGCCTTGATGTGCGCCTCCCCTCCATCGTCAATCTCTGACCTCAGCCTGGCTTCTCAGCCTCCTGCCACTTCCTGTGCTGCCTTCTGAGCACCATCTTGTGGTTTTCTCCTCTGTCACTAGAGAAGGGGGTGGTGGTGGTCATCAGCAAGAAAGAGTCTGGCTTTCAGATACCAGAAGGCTTTTTGGGGTGGGTTGGAGGAAAGAACGGAAATCAGGATTTATTGCTCACTATGACATACTGGGGACAAACTGCCTTTCGTGACATCCTTTTAGATGATGTCTTCCTCTGCCCATGTCCCACCGATGGGCTATCGTGAACGTGCTTTGGGAACCTGGGAGTTGGCATGATGGGATTAGATAGAGCAGGCAGTGGAGGTTGACGTTGAGGGGTGACGTAGAAGGGGAAAGGAACATGCTGCGTCTTTCCCCATAGCCTCTTACCAGGCTGGTGGGACATTAGTCCTGGGAGGAGACACAGTTGAGCTGAATCTGGTAAGAGATGAGGAGATCTAGAGGCCGAGTGAGTACCACATCTATCCAGAATTGCCTGGTGGTTGAAGGGAAGTATGGTAGGGTAGGCAAGAATCAGAAGTAAGTCATGAATCTGTATAAAAAGTGGGGTTCAGAGAGTGTGGGGGTAGGTGGCCTTGAGGAGGGGACATAGAAATGTGCTGGTTATGAGTGTGTTCTCTTGGCTGTCAGAGTGAGAAGCAGGGAGGGGATTTGTCGTGTTTCTAGGCCAGCTCAATAATCCCTTAGGATGTCGGCTCTGCTGGGTCCAGTTATTTGGCATTGATTCCTCTGTTCCACCCCTGCCCCTCTATGCCCCCCTCCCTCTGTCCTAAATATTTTCTTTTCTCTCATTTCTCCTCTGCTCTCTACTTTAGGAGAATGGCCTTAGGTTGGGGCTTGGCTGGGAGAAGTGCAGAGTGAAGGGATCAGGATTGAAATGGGGTGGTGCTGGAGAGGATAACAATGAGTTTTCAGGAAACATCTAGATCTTCTTTTCTTAATCTCAACTCTGCTCTTAATCTCTCCCTTTCCTTTCCCAAGGCCTTCTGATGGCCCCCCACTGCTTCTAGAATGCCCAGTCTTCATTCTCCAGCACTTGATTTCTCTAAAGAAAATTCTCTACATTCTGACCATGCTTCCTGGGGGACATTGGACCCCCCCCTCCCCCAGGGCACGCTGTTGCCATGGAAACTTTCTACCCTGCCATAGGAGAGGGCTGTGACCTCCCTCAGATCCTCTGATTCCTTTAATAGCTGATTTCTTATCCTCAGTGCTTCCTCCTGCAGGGGCTTCTCCAGAGTGTGGAAAGGGTGGTGATACTGCGGTGTGTGTTTGTTTGGGTCAAGAAGGGTTGTGTGAGAGTGGAGGCCCAGCTCATAGGTGCTTCTTCTCTCCCTGGGGGGTCAGCCAACAAGCACAAGCCATGGATCGAGGCGGAATACCAGGGCATCGTCATGGAGAATGACAACACAGTCCTGCTGAACCCTCCACTCTTTGCCTTGGACAAGGATGCCCCCCTGCGCTATGCAGGTAATTAGGGTTGGTGGATGGCCAGGCAAGTAAGATGGAGATAAGTGGTTGGGAGGGCAGAGGGCAGGGGAGGAGAGGGGAGGTCCTGGGAGGGAGAGCAATAAGGAAGTGGGGAAGAGGCCTTGGAAAGTGGAAGAAGTAGGCTCAAGGAGCAGAATGGGCTACATTGAAGCTGGAGGTTGAGTAAAGGGAGCCAGAGAGAAAGACATGGGCAGACAGACAGGGGTAAAATTTTGCCAGATCTCAGACCTGGTGGCTCTGAGAGGCTGCTGTTCACGAAGCTGGCATTGGAGCTGTATGTTCGATAATTATTGCTTTCATATGCACAAAGAAGGGACAGAGGTTTGGGAGGAGAGGTGAAGTGGGAACGTGAGGCAGGGGAGCTGAGGCCAGAAGGAGAGGCTGGAGGTGGTGCAGGAGCCTCACCCTTCCCTCCCTCCTTGGCCAGGTGAGATCTGTGGCTTCCGGATCCATGGGTCTGGGGTGCCCTTTGAAGCTGTGATCCTGGATAAGGCAACAGGAGAAGGGCTGATCCGGGCCAAGGAGCCAGTGGACTGTGAGGCCCAGAAGGAGCACACCTTCACCATTCAGGCCTACGACTGCGGAGAGGGCCCTGACGGGGCCAACACCAAGAAGTCCCACAAGTGAGGAAGCCCTTGTCCCCTGCTCCCTGCTGCAGGGTCCTCCTTCCTCCTCCCAAGCCCCTAACCATCCTTTATCAGTGCGGTGATTGAATATGTACCCATTCCTCTCTCTGTTTATAGGGACGGGTTCCTTGTCCTCGTGGAGCTTTCAGTCAAGGAGACAAACATAGAGTAGAAATCAGTGGGATGTAATCCTGGCTCTGCCTCTTATGGTCTTGGGCAACGTACTTACTCAGCCTTTCTGGATCTCCTTTCCCTTATCTGTATAACGGGGATAATGATGACACCTACTTTGTTAGGTTGCTGTGAAGATGAAATGAGATGGTTTGTGTAAAAAGCATGCTCCCCAGTGCCTGACAGATGGTAAAGGGTTCAATACATAGGAATTCCAATCATGAGGAGAATAAGGAGGAAGGGGAGGAGCACATTTAGCACACATCCAGATTCCTTCCTACTGCCCCCCAGTCTATCTGCAGGGTACGCCACACTCACACGATTATAGCAAACACACACAGAGCTCTGGGTGAGGGTGGGCAAGAGGGGGCTACAGCATGAAAGAGACTCCTTAGTCTGTTCCCAGCTAACTTCTCATTTGAGAATGAGAAAAATTGGCAGTCAGGATTCTTGGGCCCCTAAGAGGCACTAAAGATAAATCGCTCTTTGTGACTCAGTTTCCTATTTGGAGATAGGACCCCTAGCCTCTGGACCCTGGGCAACTGGATCTTGGCTAGAGGCAGGGCTCAGCATGAAGGGCTTAGCCCCAGCTCTGCTTGCCCTGTGGGGACCTGAGCAAAGAGGTGTCACAGCTGACATACACATGGCACACGCGTGCACAGAAGGTAGCACTCATCTCCTGTGTATGCTCATGTCATGATTTCTGGCTTCTGTACTAATGCCACTTCCCTTCCCATGGTTGATTTTAACTTGGCTTTTACTCTGCATCTTCCTTGATTATCCCATTGGATCTGACTGTTGTGAAGAAATGACCTGCTGGATACAAAACCCTGTCTAACCCCCGTCTTGGCACCCCAACCTATAGCGTTCTGTATAGAAGCCATCAAAACCAGTGTTGTGTTTCCTGGGGTTGTTCTTACCCCTCATAGCAGATACCCTTTCCTTAGTGTGGTTCCCTTACAGGCCCTCTCCTGGCAGTGCCTGGTGCCCTGAGGAGCAGGGATGGGCATGCTTACTCCACCAGGCTGAGGGGCAGACTGCTTTCCTCCTGCTCTGATTCCCTGTCTGGATTCCTACATGTGCCTCTCTTGAATATCAAGTATGAGGCTGGCTGACTTGTCCTCTCCCCTCCTCTCGCTCTGGCATGTGCAGGGCGACCGTGCATGTGCGGGTCAACGATGTCAACGAGTTTGCCCCTGTGTTTGTGGAGCGGCTGTACCATGCTGCAGTGACTGAGGGCAAGCTGTATGACCGCATCCTGAGGGTGGAAGCCGTTGATGGTGACTGCTCCCCCCAGTACAGCCAGATCTGCTACTATGAGATCCTCACGCCCAACACCCCCTTCCTCATTGACAATGATGGTGAGTCCAGCCCCTGCCCACCCCAGCTTCCCAACCCTCGTGTCCCTCAGGACACCCCAGAACTGAGCTCTCCACTTCTCCGGCCCTTCAGATCTTCATTCCACACCTTCATTCCCAGATCTGGTGCCTTTTCCCATATACCTTCTTCCTAGCTTCTTGCTGCCCAATTCACCCGCTACCCAGTTAGCTTGTAAGTCCTCCCCTTGTCTCCCTAGGCTTTCTCTAGTGCTCCTGACCTTTTCTGTCCTCCCCCACCCCCACTCCAGGGAACATTGAGAACACAGAGAAGCTGCAGTACAGTGGTGAGAGGCTCTACAAATTTACAGTGACGGCTTACGACTGCGGGAAGAAGAGGGCGGCAGATGACGCCCAGGTGGAGATCCAGGTGAAGCCCACCTGTAAACCCAGCTGGCAAGGTGAGGAGCCCTGCTCTGTGACCCATCTTGTGAATTATCTTTCACCTTGTTTCCTTCTGACAGTCATGGGGGGCTAGGAGTCAGGGGTGGAATATTTGGGGACTGGCTTATAGCTGTTGACTCCACATGGCCATTTTTGTAGGAGCCTGAGACTGTCAGTGAAGTGGCAAGAGCAGAATAAAGAGGCTGCTTTACCTTTCTCTCTCTCCACTGCCCTCTTCCTCTCACTCATGTAGGCTGGAACAAAAGGATTGAATATGCACCAGGCGCCGGAAGCTTGGCTTTGTTCCCTAGTATCCGCCTGGAGACCTGTGATGAACCTCTGTGGAACATTCAGGCCACCATAGAGTTGCAGACCAGCCATGTGGCCAAGGGCTGCGACCGAGACAACTACTCAGAGCGGGCACTGCGGAAACTCTGTGGTGTGTGCCCCCTTACCCCCAGGCCTGTCCCTTCCCATCCAGCCTCTACCTGCCCCTTCTCTGCCTGTTTCTTAAGAATCTGCCTTATACCTTCTTCTGCCCATTCACAGGTGTATATGTCCACAGGGGTTGTGGCATGCAGTTAGCATGCAGTGGCCTAAAGAGTAAATAAAAATGTTATTGACCAAGATGCATAATTGTAGCACAAGATAGTCACTAGATACACTGTGGAACAATGATAGGGAGAGTTGAAGAGTTGGAGAATAAGTTAATTGGTGAGCTATTCCTAAAAGAGAGGTCCATTTCTCTCTGGTCTTTGAAAGGCTAGAAGACGCAGTGAGAGTAGGTGTAGGAAATCTTTTCCCATCAGTCACTATTTCCCTGCCTGCTTCTCATGTCCCTATCTGTTGCCACTCAGCTCTGACACTTGTGCCTTTTGGGGTTCCTGCAGGTGCTGCCACTGGGGAGGTAGATCTGCTGCCCATGCCTGGCCCCAATGCCAACTGGACTGCGGGACTCTCAGTGCACTACAGCCAAGACAGCAGTCTTATCTACTGGTTCAATGGCACCCAAGCTGTGCAGGTGCCCCTGGGTGGCACAGCTGGTCTGGGCTCTGGGCCCCAGGACAGCCTCAGTGACCACTTTACCCTGTCCTTCTGGATGAAGCATGGTGTGACTCCCAACAAGGGCAAGAAGGAAGAGGAAACCATCGTGTGTAACACTGTCCAGAATGGTGAGCCTTCCTCAGGGCATTGGTCTGAGAGTGGGGATACTGGCCTCCTGTACTGCTTCTCTTATCGTCCAGTCTGTGACTCTGAATGGGTCACTTCCTCTCTCTTCACTTGTAAGATGGCAGTGCTAGGTTTGATATTCCCTGAGATTCTGTGATTTACTCCCAACCTGACAAATTGAGGGCCTACTGCTCTCAGAGTGCAGTGGGACTGCTCACTTCCATTCTCACTTGCAGTTGCCTAGTTCCCCCTGCATCCCACCAGTGGACTGCCCCCTGAATTTACTCCCATGAAAACCCTTCCATTGTGGTGGAAAAGCCTGGGTAGTGGTGTGCCCCATTCTTTCTCCACCTCTACCCTACTTCTCCCATAAGGGCTAGCTGGCTCCATCCCTAAGTATGCCTCCTCCCTCGATTGCAGTGACACATTCCTCTGGGGATGAGGGGAGGTCCTCAGCCTTGATCTGCTGTTTCATTTCTTCTACTTCTCTGAGCTCATTCCTCTTGACCTGAAAAGGATTAATGAAGTTTGTATTAACCAAAGGACCAATAAAGATCTAGGTGGGAGCAGGCTGGCTGGTGTCCCCTCTCAGTCAATCAGAGTGCCCAAGAATTCCTAGTTATCACCTGGACTGGACTGTGTGTATGTGGTAGGGGTGGGGGGAGAGAAGACTCCAGAGAATGTGGGACTGAGAGAGCATGTGAGAGGATAAAGAGAATCTAGCATCCTCTCCCTCCTGGTTTTTGAACCTGTTCTTGCCCCAGGCCCTGTGTTTGACCCCCATCCCCATTCTCTTCCTTCAGAGGATGGCTTTTCTCACTACTCACTGACCGTCCATGGCTGCAGAATTGCCTTCCTCTACTGGCCTCTGCTTGAGAGTGCCCGCCCAGTCAAGTTCCTCTGGAAGCTGGAGCAGGTGAGACCAATGCCAGGCTCCCAGGAAAGATGGGTAGATATAACTTACTTTCAGGGAAGGAGGGTCCTAGGGCAAGGATTGGTATTTTCTTGATTGTCCTGTGTCCCCTCTTTCGCCACTTTCAGCTCCTGACCTTTATACCCCCAGGTTCTCTTGTGTTCTTTTTCCAAGGCTTGTCTCCTGCAGAAAGCACTCCTGGATTAAAAGAAAATAGGGAACAAATTACCACTAACATCAACCCAACCAACCATCTTTTCCTTCCTTGTTTTATTTCATCTTATGATCTAGAACCTTAACAGTACATATTCTTGACTCTGAAGCACTTAGCATATTGTAATCGAGAAAAGAAGTAATTCTGACATATACAGATTGGGTCTGAGTCCTGCCAGGGGAATTCACTAGCCATGAGATCTTGGTTAATATGCCTAAACTTCAGTTTACTTACCTATTAAATGGGGATAATAAGAATTCTATATTCCAGGATTGTTGTAGGATAATTGGTATATTAATAACAGATCTTTATACAATCATCCCTACTTAATGATAGGTATACGTTCTGAAAAATGTGTCATTAAGGCAATTTTGTCATGCAAACATCACAGAGTGCATTTATAGAAACCTAATGGTAACGCCTATATGGTGTAGCCTATTGCTCTTAGGCTGCAAGCCTATACAACATGTTACTGTGCAAAACAACACGAGAGTAAATCAAGCACAAGAGAAAATGATGTAATCAAGACATGCGGTAACCACAAGATGTATGAAGCTGCTGCCAGTGTAACACAGGCAGTGATTAGTTTGTTTTACAGCAGACTGTTTTAAGTAGAAAGAGTACACTCTAAAATAACAATAAAAGGTATTATATAGCAGATACATAAAGCAGTAACACAGTCATTTATTATCAAGTATTATGTACTGTATGTAATTGTATGTCCTATACTCTTATATGACTGGCAGTATAGTAGGTTTGTTTATACCAGAATCACCACGAACATATGAGTTATGTGTTGTACTAAGATGTTATGGCAGCTACGATGTCACTAGGTGATAGGTATTTTTCAGCTCCATTATAATCTTATGTGACCACCATTGTGTATATGATAGGTTGTTGACCTAAATGTCATTATGTGGTACATGACTGTAGACTGAAAAGCCCTCTATATATATTAATTCTCATTATTAATATCCATGATTATGAGGGATAAATAAAAATGGACAAAAAAAGTAAACTCCTCTTTTGAGCCAACAGTTGCATTCTCCAAGCTGACCACAAGGACCAGTGCAGACTAATTTGAGTTTCCATCTCCTGTTTTTCTTGCAAGCTCTGGTGGAGTGGCTGAGAAAGCAAATGGCAGGAAAAAAGGCAAGAAGTGGAAGACAGAGAAAGGGAAATGAAGGGCCTAGAAAACCTACAGACTGGATAATTGAGGGCTGTCTACAAAAACTGCTGGTTTTTGTGGCACTCTTTTAAAGAGATAATCTGCCATTTGCTACGTATTGATCTTTCCCCCACATTGCTAATATTGGTAACATTATTCCTTCTGTTTTCTTTTATTTACCCTTATTTATTCAACACATATTTATTAAATATTAGTTAAGTCCCTGTCTTTCTGCTAAGTTCTGGGAAAGCAATGGAGTAAAGATGGAACAAAATCTTTGTCTTCATTAGGCTTACATTTAAGTTTGGGATAGATTTTTTGAAAAGTAGACACATAAAAAGGATAAATTGTGATAAATACTGTGAAAGAACAAGTAAGGGACTGAGGTACAGAATAGAGGAAGGCAAGGGTTGGGGAACTCACCTTATATTGGATGTTCAGGGAAGGCCTGACTGAGGTGAAATGTAAGCTTAGTCCTAAAGGATGGGAAATAACTGTGAGGGGATGGAAAGAGGGCCAGTGAGGTTGAAGTACAGTGAACAAGGAGGAAAGAATGCACATGAGGTTAGAGAGGTCGGCAGTGACCAGGTTGTACAATAGACTTTGTCAGCTGGGGTTTGTTTAGATTTTTGTCCTATGAGAAATGGGAAGCCTTTTGAAGGGTTTAAGCCAGGAAGTAACTTGATCAGGTTTACATTTTAAGAAAATCTCTATGGCAACTAGAGAGGAATGTATTGAAGAGACATGAGTGTAAGTACACAGACAAGGCTGTTACAACAGTATACATAAAAATGGTTGAGGACTTGACTGATGTGTGGCAATACAGATAGAGAGAACTACACAGGAACTCACAGCTTTTACTTCTGTTTGGACCTGGGATCAACAGCACACCCACTGACGGATTGGGTGGGTAGGGTGAGGGAAAGAGAAGGATCCAGGATGTCACCTAGGCCATACATTGGAACAACTGGATGGATGGTGGAGTATTTATACTGCCCGGGGAAAATGGAGGGGATTGGGAAGGGGTGTGAACTTCCATCTTACACATGTTAACCTTGAGATATCTGTGAGACATACAAGTGGAGGGCCCAGCATAAAAAGGAGAGTTCTGGGCTAGAGATGTAGATACTGGAGTTACCAGCATAAATATGGTATCTGAGCCCACGGGAACACATGAGTTAAACCCTAGCAAGAGAAAAAAAGGGAGACGATCTAGATCAAGCTTCAAGGAATTCCAACATTTGGCAGTTGATAAGGCAGAGAACTCTATCCCTCATTCCTCTGATCCCCATCTTGACTGACCCCTGGAGAAACTACAAAGGATTTGTTTTAGTGGTTCCTGTTTGGTCACAAATTACTCTAGAGGTTCCAGTGCCATATATACATACATACATACATAATTTTTTGGGGAAAATTAATTCACAAAATAGTGTGTTATTCCTCTTAGAAATGTTTATCGTTTTAAAGGTTTGCCTGAAGAATGGAATTTTACATACTAGGTTGGTTGCCTGATAGAGTTTGAGCAAGGGTGTTATTCCTTGAACTGGGTAGGCAGCAACTCACTAATAAGCTCTGCTGATAGAACTGGGATATGAGGAACTGTCCCCTGCCTCCTAGAGAAGGGGCAGTGCCTTGTGCCAGTTCTCTATAGATGAAATAACTGAGGGGGTCTTGGCCCTACCCTACTCCTTCAGGTCTGTGATGATGAGTGGCACCACTATGCTTTGAACCTCGAGTTCCCCACAGTCACACTCTATGCTGATGGTATCTCCTTTGACCCTGCCCTCATCCATGACAATGGTCTCATCCACCCACCCAGAAGGGAACCTGCTCTCATGATTGGGGCCTGCTGGACTGGTAAGTCCCTGAGCTTCTCAGAGAAGACACTAAAAACCTCCAGTAGCTTAGGATTGGTGAAGGAGCAAGGGCAGCCTGACTGGGCAGGGTGACTCAGAAAGATCTCCAGTGGAGACTGCAGCCCCTCATCATGTTTCCTGGGAAGTAAGACCTAGCCAGACAATCAGCTCTAACGTGTCTTTTGGAGCAAAAATTAATATAAGACCCGGTATTGTATTGTATTATATTATATTATAAGACCCAGTCTTATAAGACTGGGTCTTATAATATAATATAATACAATATAATATAATATAATATAATATAATATAATATAATATAATATAATACAATACAATACAATACCGGGTCTTATATTAATTTTTGCTCCAAAAGACACATTAGAGCTGATTGTCCAGCTAGATCTTATTTTTGGAGAAATATGGTATCTTCCACTTATTTAGCTGGTCATTGCCTCTGACTTGGAGGAATTTCCTTCTCAGGCATCACCAGAATCTTTCTGTAACTTCAGCCACTTTCCACTTTGTCCCATTACAGTGATGATGATTTCTACAGCCCATTCCCCTGCTGGAGGCTAGTAACCATTCAGAGAGTCACCAATCTTCCAACTTTTAAGCTATTTCTTTTAGTGTGTGTGTGTATGTGTGTGTGTGTTACCAGTGCCCTTGTGTTGCCTCAGCAACATATTTGAGGGTTTGTCTTATAAGAGGCCTGGGAGATTGAGACATGACAAAAGGAGGGTTGAGACTCAGCTGAGAGGCTGCAAGTCCATGGGCAGGGTCAGAGCAGGGAAGATCTCCTCTTTCTCTCTGTCAGTCTGTCCCCACAACCTTGAGCTCACTGCCACTTTTTTTTTTCTCTCTCCAGAGGAGAAGAACAAGGAGAAGGACAAGGCAGGAGACAACAGTACAGACACCACACAAGGTACTCTGTGTGTAAGAACTGGAGAACTAGAGAGTTCTCACCTTAACTTTCAGTTCTGTGCTCCTTTTTCCACACCAATTTCTATCCAGCTTTGTTATTTATTGCTTCCCATGCTGCCAGGGGTCAGAGAGAGAACTACTGAAAGGCAGGGTTTCCTTGGCATGGTAAGGCCAGATGGAGCTTGCTGGATTTTGGGTGTCCCTTCCTGCCTACACAATGAAGTGAAGGCGTTCTCTTGCTGGAACGCAGAAGGCAGGAGTCAGGAGTCAGTCACACAGCAGGGGAGGATCTGGGCATCTGTGAAGCTCACACACATTCATCCTGGTCTCCTTGCATGCCACTGAAGATACCCTCTCTTGCAGACCCATTTTCCTCGTTGTGTCTCCTCTTACCTACCTTTGGTCTTGCTTTCCTTCCCTTTCTACCTCTCCTGGAAGCTTGTCTCGTTTCTGTTGCTTCCATTTTCCACCCTTCTTCTCTCCCTGGTTTTATTCTGTCTGCTATCTTCTCTCTTTGCCTTCTCCTATTTCCCCCTTAGCCTCACTTCCCTCTCATCGCTCTCTGTCTCTCTGTCTCTCTCTCTATTTCTCTTTTCCTCTCCTCTCCTCTCCTCTCCTCTCCTCTCCTCTCCTCTCCTCTCCTCTCCTCTCCTCTCCTCTCCTCTCCTCTCCTCTCCTCTCCCTCACTTCCTTCCTTTCTATCTCCGTGTCATTTTTGTTCTCAAGATTCCTGCTCTTTCTCTCTGTTCCCTTTCTCTCAGCCCCCTTTTCTTCTTCCATCCCTCCTGTCCTCTCACCTCCTCTCACCTTCTGTCCACCCTGTGTTCCTGCCCTAGGAGACCCCTTGCTGATCCACCACTACTTCCATGGCTACCTGGCTGGTTTCAGCGTGCGCTCAGGCCGCCTGGAGAGTCGCGAGGTCATCGAGTGCCTCTATGCATGTCGGGAGGGGCTGGACTATAGGGATTTCGAGAGCCTGGGCAAAGGCATGAAGGTATAGCCCCTTCCTCCAGCCCTCTCCTTCCGGGCATGCCCCTGTCCCCTGCCCGAGTCCCATCTCTCTACCTCTGCTCCTTTCCTCTCTTGCCGTTTGGGCCTGCTCTCAGCTATGTCTGTGTCTGGGGCCCAGGTCCACGTGAACCCCTCGCAGTCCCTGCTCACCCTGGAGGGGGATGATGTGGAGACCTTCAACCATGCCCTGCAGCATGTGGCTTACATGAACACTCTGCGCTTTGCCACACCTGGCGTCAGGCCCTTGCGCCTCACCACTGCTGTCAAGTGAGTGTGGGATGGGGTGGGCAAATCACAGAGCAGGGCCACAATGTCAGAACCCCTTGGCCTTAGAGGTCATATAGGACTAGGCACACCTCCGTCATTTTATGGGTGGGAAGATTGGGCCCCTAGAGAGGACACTTGACCTGCTCAATTGGTGTAGCAATGTTGGTAGAAGAGCCTGGACTAGACTCAGATTTCCCAGCAACTGATTCATTACTCTTTCCACTGAGGCACACTTCTAGGATTTGGGGTTTTTAATCTTCTCTCTGCCTCTATGCTGATATGTAAAGTGGGTCAGAGAGGGTAGTGGTTTGGGAGCCAGGAGAGCTGACATTAATTCTGACTCAATATTAATTGCCTGGAAGATATTGGGCAAATAGCTCTAGTTGCTTCACCTATTTCCATCTTGATTCATCAAGCTCTTGCAAGGTCAAATTGGATGATCTAAGTCTGGGGGCTGGCAACATGTGTCCCCAGGGCCAAATCTGGCCTGCTGCCTGTTTTGGTAAATAAAGTTTTGTTAGAACACAGCCATACCTGTTTATTTGCATATTTTTATGGCTGCTTTCCTGTAGTGATGGCAGGGCTGGATAATTGGGACAGAGACTATTTACTATCTGGCCCTTCACAGAAAAGTTTGCTGACCTTTAAATTCTAAGTGGAATGATTTTGAATTCTTTAAAAGAAAAATTGTACATTACTTCAAGGTTTAAGTATATTAGGTATTTTAAAATACAGATTAATTGAGAGGTAATGAAAGCATAACAGTTGCAAACACAGAGTCTATTACTGGCCTTTTAGCATTGAACAAATGCTGTAAAACAGGGATAACAATAGAATCTAACTCATGGAATTGTTATGGTAACTAAATGGTATAATCCAGATCAAATGCCTGGCAGAGTGCCGATCAGCAAATGTTGGCTCTTATATGAAGGCATTTTCACCCCTTTATTATGGTTTATGGGACAGTTTTTAGGAGATACTGCCGTCTAGTGGACAGATTACACAATGTAAGAGTCAGGATTCCTGAGTAAGCCTTCCCTTCTCCCCTACTCTGCCTCAGTTTCTCCATAAGCTATATGAACATAAACATCTCTGACTTGTCCCTATCCTGGGAAGGGTGGGTTTATTTTACTTATTTATTTATTTATTTATTTATTTATTTATTTATTTTAAGGAGGGTGCAGCTCACAGTGGCCCATGCGGGGATCGAACTGGCAACCTTGGTGTTGTCAGCACCACACTCTAACCAGCTGAGCTGACTGGCCACCTCGGGAGGGGTGGGTTTAGAGAATAGAGGGCTCTGAGTGCTAGACAGTGACTGGGCATGGTTATGAGGTCTCACAGTTAGAGGTGTGGAAGGCAGGGGCAGGGGCTTTCAGGAATTGGGCTGTTGGTCCATGGTGTGGTCATAGTGTGATCATGGTGTGGAACTGAAGGCTACAGGTAAAGGAGGTCATGTGGGTGCAGATCAGCGCTGAGGACGTGCCCCACCATGTTCTAGTCAGAACTCTGATTGTTAAAGTCTATCATCTGGTTGTGAAGGGCTTACTCCCGCTCAGTCTGCTCAGGACTGCATTAGAAGGGAGGGCTCTGTCTTTTAGCTCAGGGTAGAGCACGGCAAGGGGCGTCCCACCGGGGGAGTTCATGTCGTCTGAATCTCTCCTACCTGTCCTGCTCAGGGAAGAGGCTTATCCCAGGGCTGGGGACTGACTTTGGTTGCTTCGTACAGGGAAATGGTCCTATTGTTTTCTTTCTGAGGTTAAGGAAGAGAGAGCTCTCATTTCTCTATTTCTAGGGTTACCATGTGGTAGGGTTACCCTAATACTTCCTAGAGGTTGTGGGAAAAAATGTAGAGGGTTGTGTGTATGCGAGTGAAACAGGGAGAGACAGATACCAATTAGCACCTCCCTTTCTCTGATGCATAGTCTTACCCTAGTCCACGTGGCTTCCCTAACTTCCAATGCCCGGTTCTTGGACCTCTGCCCATTTAAAGTCAGATTTATGCAACTCTTCAGTCAATGCAGGTTTTGCTTAAAGTATTTTTTTTTTTTTAATTTCTTTCTTGGAAAGCCCATCTACTTGTGGCATTAACCCCAGAACAGAGGCTACCACATCTTTTTTTCTAGTTTTATCCTCTTTCCACAGCTTGCGAATTTCTATGTGCTTGCTATAACCTCTGTCCAGAAGTTCTGCCAGCACCTCAGACAAATGAGCTAAAGCTGAAATAATGAACTTCAATGCCCAAACTAGCCCCTCCACCTGAATTCTCTATTTCTGTAATGGTGTCTCTGTCCTTGCAATCACCCAGGCTTGAAACCTGAGTCATCTTGGATTCCTCCCTGTCTTTTGCCTCCATGTCCCATTCGTTGCCAGGTCCTGCCACCTAGATCCTGCCACAGTGCCAGTGTCTGGAACCTGTCACTTCTTTTTCCATTTCTGCTGTTATGATGCCAACCCAGGCTCTTATTACCTCTCATCTGGCCTATTGCAATAGCCTCCTAACTTGTTGACCCATCTCTAGTATTCTAACTTCAATTCACCCTCCACCCTGAGGCTAGGTTAGTGGTCTTAAATAGAATTTTCTCCTCGCATGTCTCTGATGAAGGAGACATCAGTGGCTTTGTCTTGCCTACTGCACAAAAATTGCACTCAAAGCATTCAACCACTTGGCTCTGCCTTTCCTGCCTTATGTTCCTCTACTCCCCTGAGTATACCTACCTCACCTTCTGCCTAGCGAAGTTGTCTCCTCCTTGAAAAGCTGGCTCAATTGCTACTTTTCTTGATGGTTCTTACTGTCCCTTGCCAAATGGCCCATTCCCATCTTAGCCAGAAAGAACCTCTGCCTCTCTGAACTTGCATGGGTTTTGGTTTGTTACACTCACGTGTTGATGACCACGTTTGCCCTTGTTTTAAGGTTTGTATGCCATATCTAATCTCTCAACCAGAGCATTAATGCCTTCGGGTTGGGGCCAGCCCCCGGTTGCCCGCTGCGTCACTTTGGATGGCTCACTGAAGTCGGAATCTCTGTTGGAGCCTGTGCTCCCACGGTCAGCTGGGAATTGTTTTCCAAGAGGCTTTGATCTGGGCCCCTCTGAATGACTGTGCAGATTGTTTTGGGCCCTATTCCTTATGGCACAGGGACTCAGCAAGCCATTGGCATTGGTCACCTCAGGGGCTCTGAGCTCGTCGTATCTGCTGACGTTACCCTTCTCCCTTTGGCTCCAACAGTCAAGCTGGGCACGCTCAGGAATACTAATAATCGTTCTCTCAGCAAAGTCAGTTCAGTTAGCACAAGCAGATGGACCATAGGTCCTGCCTCTGAATTAGCAGCTCCCTTGTGAAGACTGCTTATTCAAGGGGACACTTCTTTGTAAATGAATTTGACTCATGCAAACCCAAATGGTGGCTGTGGTGTAGTGGAAAGATCATGGACGTGGAATGAGAAGAATGGGTTTAAATTAAGCCTTGACTACGCCACATATTTCTTATGTGGCCAGGATGTTTGACCTAAAATCCTTGGTTTCTTATCCCTGTTCTCCAGCATTGAAATAAAGTTAAATGAAGTAATGAAGTAATATGGGCAAAATGCATTATAAACCAGCAGGTGCTATAAGAATCATTATTGATTAACAAAGGATGAGGCTAGAGGGGGTCCTGAGAGTGTGTTCCTGAATGGCTGCGCTGTTGATTGGTTTGGCCTGGCTGAGTTCTCTAGGGAGTTTGTCCCGGCACCAAGACCAGTGAGGCTGCATGGGAAGGTGGGTGCAGGTCCACGATGGTCAGATTAGCTCACCTACCAAAGTGTGTTTCTCTGGTATTAAAGGGAGTGAATGGAAGACACACCAATGAGGAGGACATCCTTTGATAGGCCCCCACCCCCTTTTGTTGTTAAATATTTTTTGGCATATATTTACCAGATATTGTACTAAACACACTTAAAAAAAACCACAAACCCTGCTAGGTGAAGAACTGTGTGTATATGCATTTTTGTAGGCTTAGTTTGTAAAATACAGTTTGATAGATGTTCCGTAATCTTGGGTAGGTCTTTGACGACATGGTCACCCCTATAGGTCACGGTTGCCTGACCTTCTGTCCCTGATCTTTTCTGCAGTGACATCCTCCCGGGAGAGTGTATCTTCCCCTTCAGCTTTGCTACTGGGAGTGGTGGTGGTGCAGAGACACTATCCCCCTTTTCTCCCCTCACCCTCCCTGACATAGGATGCTCTATGACATAAGCCCAGAGGGATGAAACAAATATAGATTATAAGGGAGAGGGAATTGAGGCCACAGAGTCCCCTCTTTCCTTCTCATATAGGTGCTTCAGTGAAGAATCCTGCGTCTCCATCCCCGAAGTGGAGGGCTATGTGGTGGTACTTCAGCCCGATGCCCCCCAGATCCTGCTGAGTGGCACTGCTCACTTTGCCCGCCCAGCTGTAGACTTCGAGGGATCCGAGGGGGTTCCTTTGTTCCCCGATCTTCAAATCACTTGCTCCATTTCTCACCAGGTGGAGGCCAAAAAGGATGAGAGTTGGCAGGGCACAGGTAAGGATGACCCCAGGGAGTGATATCATCTAGAGAAGGGGTATCTGCAGAACCAGACTGAGAGGGAAAACCTTGGGCTGGACGTGCGAGAGTCTCTTCATCCTGCATTTGCTTGACTAGAACCACTTACCAACAGGAAGGAGAGCCAATAGGAGGCTCACGGGTGTACGGAAATTGTTGGGTAATGATGTTCTTGAAAATAAAGCTGGCTGCTCTGCGGGAATGACCCTGGAAGGGGAGGAAGAGTTGCCACGAGGTGGACCTTCAGTTCTGACCCAGATCCCAACTCTCTCTCTGATCCAGTGACAGACACACGCATGTCGGATGAGATCGTGCACAACCTAGATGGCTGTGAGATTTCTCTGGTGGGGGATGACCTAGACCCTGAGCGGGAAAGCCTGCTCTTGGACATGGCATCCTTGCAGCAGCGAGGGCTGGAGCTCACCAACACGTCTGCCTACCTCACCATTGCCGGTCAGTGGGGCCTAAAAGCCTGTTCTCTTTTTTGTGTGTGTGCTCCTCCTCATGATCAAATACTGGAAAATCCAGAGGGTCCTCCTTCTAGGCCCAGCGATGTGGCCAAGTGCCATTTTGTACTTTCCTAGCCTGGAAGATCCTGTGGCTTCCAGATTGTTCCTAGAGCAGGTGTGCTGGAGTTTAGGCTCCAAATGGTCCTTTCTCCCTGCTTCTCTCTACAGCCTGGCCCATCCCCACTCCTCCTTTGGCTCAGCCTTCTCTCGCTAGCTCTCTAACCCTCTAGGTGTTTGGTACCAGCCGTCTTCTCAATCTCCCATCTCACTAATCTTGTGTATACAGCATAGATTTAAGTTAGGAGCTCATCTCTTAATGAATAGTGGCAATGATTTGGTAGCTTCCAAAGGAAGCCTGCTCTTCTCCAAAAGAACCTCCATAAGGGAGGGTGGGAAATAATGGGCATAACCAGTTCTCTCCTATTTCCGTTCCCTACCAGAGCCTCCCTGATGACTTCTGTATTTCCCCCTCTCTCCATTTTCCTCCTGCTTGCCACCTCCCTTCTGTGTCACAGGGTGTCCTTATTTCCTTCTCTCCATCTCTACCCAGAAGCCACAGAGCTATTAGAGAAGGGCAGAGCAGGAAACGCAGCCTATCTCAGTCAGTCAGAGTTGGGTGCAGGGCAGAGAGGAGCATCTCTTCCCCTTAGAACTTGGGTCTCACCCCTGTTGAAGGGTGGGACAAATGCATTGTATGCTGGTGGGAGTCTGGGCGAGAGAGTCCAGCCCTGGACATCTTTGTTGGCTCCCGCACTGAGCTGCTTCCTCGTGTCCCAGGGGTGGAGAGCATCACTGTATATGAAGAGATCCTGAGGCAGGCTCGTTATCGGCTGAGGCATGGAGCTGCCCTCTATGCCAGGAAATTCCGGCTTTCCTGCTCAGAAATGAATGGTCGTTACTCCAGCAATGAATTCATCGTGGAGGTACCCAGAGAGTCTCCATCCTTCCACAGCCAGCCGCCACTGGCGAGGAGCCATGGCAGAGTAGACTGAAGCCGATAGGTGGTGGGAATGGAAGTTGGGAAGCAGGGTGGACTCCTGGACTTGGTGGTGGATGGGGAAGAAGTAGCTGTGGGGCAATGGTTAAAAGATGGCTCTAGAGAGGAGGAGTTGGACCTGGGGAGGAGCACGAATGCTCACCAAGCCCTCTCTCCTTAGGTCAATGTCCTGCACAGCATGAACCGGGTTGCCCACCCCAGCCACGTGCTCAGCTCTCAGCAGTTCCTGCACCGTGGTCACCAACCACCCCCTGAGATGGCTGGACACAGCCTGGTCAGCTCCCACCGAAACTCCAGTACGTAAGGCTTCTTGGGGCCAGCTGGGGTGGGCAGGTGGAAGGAGACCGGGTTGGGCAGAGGCGTCCTCCCCTTCCACCACTGGGAGGAGAGGAGGGGTGGAGCAGTGGGTTCTGTCCCCTGTGGTACCTGACTTAGTTGTCAACTGTGTTCCAGTTTCTTTAATGTCTTGGATCATTAACTTTGCCTCGTGAAGAACACGAGCCTTGTGTCATGGCAGGGGGCACTCCTGCCTGGAATCACGTAGTCAGTGTGGGGTTTGGGCAAAGCCTTTGCTGTCCCTGCTGCCCTCCTACAACAATATCAAGTTAGCCTTGGCCCTGGATCGTCAGTAGTGAAGCTATCAAGTATTTATAAGCATTTGCTGTGTTCTAGCACTGTCCTAAAGTACTATTAGGAATATAAAAGAATTATAGGATATAGTCCCTATCCTCCAGGAGGAAGTTGACGCTATTATTACATGTGTGATTATGTGCTATCTATAAAGTCATAGGACTATTTCTAAAACAAAGTATGCAAATATGCAAAGTGTTACATCCAGATGGAGTGCTGCCCTTCAAAGCAATCTCATTTCCTGGCCTTGGCCCTTCACCAGTGACACAATTTTTTTATTCCCAAGTTAAGAGTTGCCTAATTGTAGAAAAAGTAGAAATAATAAGTATAAAGAAGAGAAATCAGCTATAATTCCATCACAGAGAAGAAACCATTGTTAATATGGTTTATTATGTGCCAGTTTTCTTCTACACCTATTTATTTTCCTTTTTACAAAGTTGGGATCCAGCTCTTTTGTAACCTGAAATTTACACCTAATATATTATTAAAAACTGCAAAATGATTCTGATGTTGCTGAAAATGATTTTTGGAATCCTTTTCAAGAATTGCTTTTGAAGTCAGCTTATGAGATGCATTTATTTTATTTATTTATTTTTGGGACACAGCTTGCTTTTGGCCTAGTTCAGTATTACCCAACTTCAGCACCCACTTTTGTCAGAGTTGGCACTGGATGTCATTTTACTTTGTTAAACATTAAACCCACTCTCAAAGGCCACAGATTTGTCACTTTTGAAAAAAGTCAAAAAAGTCAAAAGGCCTTGAGGAGTTTTAAGAACACTTTCTTGGTGGAAGAGGTTCATGGTCACCAAACACTATTCTAAAAGTACAGCACTCACTTCAATATGTGTAATAAGAGTAGCGAGGACATTAGTGTGTGCCAGACACCATACTCATGGGCTTTTACACATTAACTCATTTAGTCATTACAAACAACAAATGAAACAGTTACTAGAATTATCCCCTTTGAAGGCAGGGAAATGGAGGCCCAGAGAGGTTAAGTAGCTTTTCTGAGCTCACACAGCTAGAAAGTGGTGGACTCAGGATTCAAATCCAAGCAGCAGGATTCTGGAAACTGTGCCCTAACCATTGCCTTCCATGCCCTCTCCATTTATGCTTGATGCTTTAAAAAAAAGTTATTAGTGTTAATACTTTAAAGTTGCACCCAATTTGGGGGAGCTCCTGAGGGATTCCCAGGGCTGCTTTGACTAAGGCTAGCTCTCTGGTGCCCCCTAGGACTCAGTCTGGCTTCCTCTCCTTAGGCAATGGCCACTACTACACTGTCCTTTGTGTTTCCTTTTCCCTGGAACTGGCTCCCTTCTTTCTTTTGCAGAGGTCTTTTTAAGTGTTTTACTGTGACTCCCTATAGCAGAGCAGATGGAAATAGGGACGAGGGGGGAGTACAAGGCATAACCAAATAGCAAAGCTTCCAAGAGGCTTTGCTCGATCTTAAGTTGGTAGAGACATGTGAGTGAACTAAACCTGTTTTTTGTTAAATAGACCCTTGGGGCCAGCTTCTAACTTCTTCTCACAATTCCCTAGCTCTTTCTCCAGTTCTTTCCCTGGGAATAATCCCACTAAACCTCATCTGGGTTGGATACTGGGTCCTGCTATACAGGTTAGGCTCAGGGTAGATCCGGATTTCACTGCTGCTGGGCCCCGTGATATTCTCAGTCTTTGTTCTCTGTGGTATGAGGTGCCAGGGGAGAGAGTCCCCCATTCTAAGTACTCAAGAGTACTCTCCTCATCCTCATCCTCCCAGCTGCCTGGGGGTGCTCTGGTTTTGTAAGTGCTGCCCTCACTTCACCTCCCCTTCCACTGTTCTGAGCTGATGTCCCGGCCAACCACTCTTCTTCTGAGATCGCAGCTGAAAGCGGCATCCTGCTTTTGCTTTTTCCCTTATTTTGTTGTGAGTAGCGTGCAGAGTGCCATGTTCACCTGAAGGCATTGGGGATTGACGTCTGCTGAGCTTACCAGGAGATCCAGTCCATAAAACCTGGTCCATATGCCTCCTTAAGGTGGTCCTTTCCCATCCCCTCCCAACCCCAAGAGTTGTGTTCCAGAATTATGGCCTTGCAACTTCAAATTCCTCTAACCATGGGGAAGCAGTAAGAGATACCATTTCCTCCAAAGGGACAGGAGGTTCATTTGTCTGAAGGGCCTCAGTGCATCAGAAAAGAGAGATCAGTGTGAAATGGGGTAGTCAGGGGATGCTTTGTGGTGCACATAGAGTTTGAACTTGGACCTTAAAAGTAGAAGGGATTTTGGATGGTTGTGAGAGAGAATGAGAATTTGAGAATTGGGGGTAGATTGTTGGTATGGAGTGATTATGGTTAAGGAGAATAAGGTAGTCTGAGAAGGGTGAGAATGATGAAGGCGGTATTTATCTAGTCCTCCCAAACTGTGATGCACATCAGAAGCACCTGGGGAGCTGTAAAATCTCTTGGTGCCTAGGTTGCAGCCCATATCAGTCCAATCAGAATGTCTGGGGGTGGGAACCAGGCATCAGTGGTTTTCAAAAATCCTCAGGTGATTCCAATGTGCAGCACAGCTTGGGAATAATTTCCCTACGTTGTTTCCTACAAGGCTTTGCAGAAGACCTGCAGTGCAATAGGATAAAGGTAGAAAATGAATTAGGAAGTGAGGAGGAAAGAACAATGATGAAAGAAGAATAAGATGAAGCCAGGGAATAAAGTCAGTTCATAAAATACATACTGAGAGGCTGCACAGTTGCTAGAGTGGGCCAGAACTTTGACTGAGTTTCCTTGTAGCTAAAGCGAAAGGGAACCTGATCAGTTATGCAGGTCATTTGATAGGAGCCAACTAGGATTTCAGGAGAAGCCCTGGGACAAGGGCAGGAACCAGTCTCTCCCAAGGGTCTTCATAAAGGTGGCACCATGCAGGGTTGTGGACAGGCCTTTCACCAGTGTTCTCACTGTTGATTGAAACTAGTTCACATGGGCCATTTGCTAACATACCCCTTCATGTTGACTATGGAGGTCGTTCAAGGCCAGAAGTAACTGGTCAGATTTAATGCAGTAAGAAAGGTTGACTGTACTTCTTAAGATTTAGATTTTTGTCTGTAGCTAATTTAAAAATCCTTCCATCTCCCTGTCCTCCTGGCTCATTTTAAACTAATTAACCATGCTTTTTGACCTACAGATAGAGTGTCTGCATTTTGTCTTTCCTGTGGTCGTTTCTTATTCCTAGCAATCAACTTTTTATTTCCTTCACCAGGCTAGGGGCTCAGAGGGACAAATGCATTTGATTAAGGCACAAACCAGAAGCTTTGACTTCTCTTCGTGCCCTACAGCAAGTTCGCCTGCTGTGGCCTCCACTCTGAGAGGGAGGTCTCCACTCCTTCAAGAGCCTGGGCTTAGCCCAGGGGCATTCTACTGGTGGAATCACTACTCCCTGATCTTGCCCATTGACATGGAGACCTGGGAGGGGCTGTGTCCTGCAGAAAGATCCTCTCTGGCCCCCTCTTCCCTCCTCCCCCATCCCCAGGCAGTTGAGAAATGCTAATCCAGCCAGGCCCATCTCTGCCCTGGAGCCAGTGCCCAGGGAGCCTGCCTGCCTTGTTCAGCAGAATCAGCCGTAGCTGTTGAGTGGCCCCAAGTGGGCTATGGGTCAGGTCAGGATGGGGACCAACTTGGCAGAGAGCCATCAGGGCGGCCCCACGGAGGTGTAAGGCTTGTGTGCCGGCTCAGGCAGGGCATTATCCACATACCTGGTTGGCCCTGGCATGTGGCAGCATGCGTGCTGGCTACCAGGGAGAAAAGGACTGTGGCAGGGTGTGCGGGGCTCCTGTGCTTTGTGCTTCTCTGTGCTCTGCTCTGTCTCTTGACATGTGAGTCTTAGAGGCTAAATTTGGGTAAATTTGGGATTGGGAGATATATGTGGGTAAATTTGGGATTGGGAGATATATCTGTGATCTGGACCATAATGTGTGTATGTGGAGAATACATGTAACAGTCCCACAGCAACGGGACTTCCCAGAGTCTGAGCCTCACGGAATCTCTGTAGTCAGGTGAGCTACTGTGCATACAAACGGCAGGCTGGGGTGTGCACAATGTGGGGTGTAGTGACCCAGCTTCCTGTGAGGGCTCTAGGCCTGGGGATGTATATGTGGGATCTCTACCTCCACCTGCTGTCCTTGGGGCTGTGGGCTCTTCTGCTTTGCCTCCTCCTGCTTCTCCGAGGGCTGTGTGTGTGTGTGCAGGAGGGGGGTAGGGCTGTGCTCAGGGCTGCTCGCTCTGTGGCCCTCGCAGCACATGTCTGTGGTGTTTATGTCTTCCTTCAGGGGGTGGCCTGGTCTGCCCAGCTGGCAGGGAGCTGGGTGACGCTGCACCTATGGCTCTTCTCTGCCTTACTGGATGTCCTCAGACACATCCCCTTGATCCTGCTGTGCGAGCAGGCCGCCAGGTGGCTGGTGCAGGCAGCTGTGTGGGCTAGCAGAGGCCTGGCTCGGGTGAAGGGTGTGGTGAACTTTGTCCAGCTGTGTGCCCACACGTTCTTCCTGGGCATGTTCCTGTGCATGCATATCTGCTTTGCCGCCGTCAGCTCTAGGGTCCGTGTGAGAGTTCACATGCCCTTTAGTGTCTCACTGCCCTTCGTGGTCCATGCTCCCCTGAGCCTGGGCCTTAAAGTGAGGCTGCAGGGCCACAGACATGACAGGGCCAAGGAGAAGGTGGGTGTGCCTCGGGGGGACATACGGGAGGAGCAGAAGCCTCAGATGTCCAGGAGCCCCAAGCCCACAAGGAGAAGGGTGGTAGCACCGAGCAGGAGTGAGCTCAGTCCAGGTGGGTAAGTGAAGGGGCTGCTCTTTGCCCCGTGGACCTGTCCCCAGCCTTGGGCATTCTCTCCTCCTGCACCATCAAGCCCCTGTGGCTGCCTCTTTCTTTCCCCCACTGGGCACTGGGCTCCTTGCTAAGCCGAGTGGTCCCTGGGGAAGACACAGGCAGGATGATGTAGGCACGTTCCAAACCTTGTCCTCTGCCCGCTGAGAATAGGGCTGCCCCTGACAGCATTGGGCTGGGAGCCCTTCTCCTCCCCTGCCCTTGCTCCCCACATCCCTCCCTCCCTCCCTCCCTCCCTCCCTCCCTCCCTCCCTCCCTCCGTTTGTCTCTCTGTCCCTTTATCCCTAGCAGCAGCTGCTGCACTGCCCCTTCCTTCCCGATGTCTGGACTTTCCTGCTGGGGCTCTATTTATCTTCTAGCATCTACAGGGTAGTCCCCTTTTCTAGGCCTTCTTGGATCCTATCCTCTCTTCCTCGGAGACTCCCTTTGCCCAGGACCCCTTGTCCGCTCCCTGTGCTGAGGCCCCTCAGGCGGGCCAGGCCACGGTCTCCTCACTGCACCTTCTCCCCACAGTGGTCCCCAGCGCAGCGACGCTCATCATCGTGGTGTGTGTGGGCTTCCTGGTGCTCATGGTCATCCTGGGCCTGGTACGAATCCACTCCCTTCACCGCCACGTCTCAGGGGCCGGTGGGCCCCCAGGGTCCTCCGGTGACCCCAAGGACCCTGACCTCTTCTGGGATGACTCAGCTCTCACCATTATCGTGAACCCAATGGAGGTGAGTGGCCCTGAGGAGTGGGGAGGTCTGCTGGGTCAAGATTCGGCTGGAACATACACAGTGAAGAACTCTGAGGAGCGGCTAGGCTCTGGGCACAAAGCTCTGGGTTGAGTCGCCATGAGCAGGAAGGAGAAAGTTTTTTGTGGGGGAGGAGGTGGGTAAGGTGACTTGGGGAGTGTGGCCCCACCGAGCGGCGCTGGGGTGTGTGCAGGCTGCTGAGCCTCTTTTCCCCCCTTCTCCAGTCCTACCAGAATCGGCAGGCCTGTGTGGTGGGGGCTGCTGGTGGCCAGCTGGAGGACGAGGACAGCAGTGACTCAGAGGCAGCCGACTCACCCAGCAGCGACGAGAGGCGCATCATTGAGACCCCCCCACATCGCTATTAGGGCCTATACCCCGCCTCTAACAGAGAATTCTGCCCTGGTGAGACAGAGACACACCCCTGGAAAAGAGAGAAGGACATTCTAAGAGAAGAGACACCAAGAGGGAGAGAATTTGAGTCGTCCTTTAATCTCAAAATCCCAGTGAGCTCCACTGGAATCTGCTTGCCCCCCACCCCCCGCTCTCCTCCCTCCCCAGCCCACTGCCCTCTCATGCCTCTGGGCCCTTCTTCAGCTGGTGTAGAAGACTTTGGCTGCCTTTTTTCACCCCCACAGCAGCCTTCCTCTTAGCTCACCCATGTCTCTGTCTCTCCCCGCACCAGCTATGCGCTGTATTGGGGGTAGGGTGTTAATAGCAATGAGAGCGGCCAGGGGTGGGATTGAAGGAACCCTCTACGCTGCCCTTTCCTACTCTCCTGTTCATGAGGCCTTCCTCCCCCCAGCACCCTCTGAGGGGCCTTCCTGCTTCCCTTATGATCCCTCGCCTCTGTCCATTTCACTCTGGGGACCCCTGCTTCTTCACCGTGCCCACTTTCCTTCCTTTGTTCTCCTCTTTCCCCACCTGCCCTTGCCTGATGGCCTACAGCCCCTGCCCCACAGCCACAACATCACCTTGTTGTGGCTAGGCTGTAGGGGTGGGAGTGGGCGTGGGAGACCCAGTGTATTATATATAATGTATATTTTTTCATGTTGTCGTGAGTGCAGCCCCTGTATTCCGTGTGCAGCTCACAGCCTTGTGTGTGTGTGTGTGGCATTGTCATGTCCTGGGGTGGGGGTAATGGGTATGTGTATGGTGAGGGAGGGGACACACCCGAGGGTTTTCAAATAAAACAACCAGAAAAAAGCTGTGAGCGGCCTCCTGCCTGCCTGATCCCATGTGGGTGCTGTGTGGGTGATGGGCCCTCGGTGAGTCTCACGGCCCATTTGGGTCTCTGAGCAGGGCTGAGGTGAGGGGGTCAGGGCTGGTTGTCTTGAGTGCCAAGCCACAGGCAAGTAAGTCAGGGGCTGATGGTTCCCATTGCTTTTTTCCCCTCAAGACTCCCTGGAAAAGCATCAATGATTCAGGGGATGCTGCAGATGCCTGGGCTTTGTGGGGTTGCTGTCAGTCCCTTCCAATCCCTTGGAATATTCTGCCTGGAGCACATGGGCTCCTAGCCTGGGAGTCCAGGGGGAGAGGGCGGGCTACCCTGCTATTCGTAACAAGAGACAATGGGCTCTGAGACATGTTCCCTAGGTAGTAAGGGATCTGTAGTGGGAGTATCCTTCCTGTGTCGTCCCTGCCCCAGGAAATGCCAGGGATGAAAGTCTTAATTCCTTTCTGTAGGATGAGGGTGTTTGAGTATCAGTAGTGTTTTTTGGGGTTCTTGTTAACAGGTGGGGTGGACGTGGAGCTCACTGGCCTACCCTGTGCCCCATCCAGTGCCCAGTCTTATTTCTGCTGGGTGCCCCATCCTTACCCATGGCTTAACGACCAGCTGTGTATAGATGCCTCCGCATACATTTCCTGACCCCTATTTACAGCTTCTTATTGGTTTGTCTACTCAGGCATCCTGTGCCTCAAACTCAACCTTTGCCTGAATTCTATTCTATTCTCGCTTAACTTTCCCTATTGCCTTTCACCAAGTTACCTAAGTCAGAAACCTGGGAGTCAGTCTACATTTCTCCCTCTCCCTTAGCTTCATGTCCAAATGATGATGAAACCGTGTAATTTTTACCCCTCAAAATTTCTCAGAGATATATATATATATATATATATATATATATATATATATATATATATATATTTTATTATTATTTTTATTTTTTCTCTTTCCCCTACTGCTGCTGCTGTCTTGATTGATTCACACCCTCTTCAATACAAGCCTGGTCTGTTGCCAGGGCCTCCTACCTGCTGCCTACCTGTTCTCCTTGCCTCTGGTGTCTTGCTCCACTCCAGCTCAACTTTGGGTCTGAGTGACCCGTCTAAAGTGCAACTCTGGTTATGCCATTCTCTTAGAACCTTCTCTACCTCCCAGTCACTGCCAGGGTCAAGTCCTGATGCCTTGCGAGGCCCCTTAACCCAGGTGTGTCAGGCCTTACCTCCCTCCCTGGCCCCTCTCTGCCAGCACCCCCGCACACCTGGGCTCCAGTCACATAAACCACTAATACTGCCCCACACTCACCCTGCTCTTTCCTGCCTGCGTGTCTGCGTGTACTGTTCCCTCTGCCTATTATGTCCTTTCCCCTTTGTGTGCTTATGTTCTAATTAACTATTCTACTTATATACTTACCTATTCTACTCTGTTTGCAATCTTCTACTTATCACTGTAGACCCAGTTTGAATGTTGCCTCTTTCAGGAAGTCTTCTGTGCTCTGGCATCTCTTATTCACTCCTCCATCACACTTCCTACTACACTATAAGGTACATGCTGTCTCTACCACCAGCTTTGCTGTATCCTCAGCAACTCACATAGGACATGGTACATGATAGGTGTTCTGTAAATGATGAATGAGGTGATGTGTGTGGCTCTCATTTATTTGTAGGAGGGGAGAGGAGAACTGCTCTAGTGGCCCTCTGTCCTGGAAGGTTAGTGGCGGGGCCGCCTGGATGCCAAGCTGACATTTCCATGTCTGTGGCAATAATATGTGGGAGACAGCTCTACCTGTTCAACCTGAGTCCCTGAGAGAGTCAGGTGACGACTCAATAGGTAGAGCCTTCAGACATTGGAGAGCCTTAGCTCTCAGAGGGGTATGAGAGTTTTTTTAGTTTGTGGCCTTGAATTTCAGTGAGTTCACCTCCCTCTCCTGTCTCTTGCCATCCCTTCTCATCCTGACCCACCCCAGCCTCAGAGACCACAGCTTCCCATGCAGAGGTGCTGAACCCAAGTGCATCCCATTGTTTCTGTGTTTGCCCTTGGAGCCCTTGCACTGTGGCTGAGACTCGGGCATTGAGTCTTTATTCACCTCCAGTTCAAGCCCAAGCCCTAGGGAGCAGGTGGGGGAGAGGACAAGCTTGCCATGAACTCTGTCCCCCCACCCCTCCATGTACACACATCTGCAGTGCAGAATGGCAATGGCAGCGTAGTCTTTTTTAGCATCTGCCCAACCTCAGATGGACGTGCGGCCTTCCTGGATCATCTGTCTCTGGGAGCAAGCATCCTCTGAAATGCACCATTCTACATTAGTTCCCTGGAGACTCTCCAGAATCAGAGCCACTGACCACTGATTATGTCTTATAGGTGTGACTTTTCCTGTTCCTAGTCTTCAGCCTCAGTGTCTGACAACCCAGATCACAGTGTATGGTTACCGCTTTCCCCCTATATGACACTTGGACAAGTAGATGAATCATGGGTGGGAGGAGGTGGTGTAAGTAGGAGACTGGAGGCCTGGAGAAGACCTTGAACTCCTTGTGCCACCATATACCCCATACTACCCTGTTCCCCCAAAATAAGACCTAGCCGGACAATCAGCTTTAATGTGTCTTTTGCAGCAAAAATTAATATAAGACCCGGTATATATTATATTACACCCAGTCTTATATTATAGTAAAATAAGACCGGGTCTTATATTAATTTTTGCTCCAAAAGACGCATTAGAGCTGATTGTCTGGCCAGGTCTTATTTTGAGGGAAACACTGTTCTTGCCTGCTGGCTCACCCTCCTCTCAATCTCAGTCTATCTCTCCATTCCCTCTCCCTTCTCCCTCTTCCTCTCCCCTTCCCTCTTCTTCCTCCCCCCCCCCCCACCCCACACACACTGGAAACAGGAATCAGGAGTGCAGCAAGATGCCAACTCTGATCATGCAGAGAGGACAGCAGGCACGAGTCCAAATGGGTTTTTATTTTGTTGCTTAAGATCTCCTGGAAGGATGTTCCCTAACCTCTCTCACAGAAGCTGGCGAAGCCTTAGGGTGCCAGGCCTTGGGTAAGGTTTCCAATTTACCCATTCCCATTTAATTTGAAACAGCAAACACATCCCCTTTGGCCTAACTCCATTCTTTCCTTCTGCACTGGAGGGCTGCTTTCCTCTGAAGTCCACTCTGCACTGAAAATTAATTAGCTTCCTGAAAGGTACATGATGAAGAGCTATGCCCTGGGGAAAAGCCATGCTATAGAGGCAGATATGGTAACCACTAGTTCAAGAACAAAGTGTGTCTTTCTTCCCATTATCAGACCTGAGACCTGAAAACTCACCTTTGTGCCTTCTGGGTGGTGGACACACATACACGGGTAGTGTGTAAACGTAGGAGGGCTCTGCCCACTTCAGGAGTCTCCATCCCACCTGCAACCTTCGGGCTGACGCACCAATCAGCAACAATTTGGAAACCCCACCTACCAACCCTCACCCTGGGGGTTTTGTGGGTGGGTCAAGAATGACATTTTTTGCTCACAGTCTTCTAGGAGCTATGGAAGATCTCATAGTCCCTTCGATTTCAATCTCTAAAGTGTGGCTCCTGGTTCCCCCATACTTATCACATCTCAGGGCTCCTCTGGACTGTGTGTTGATCCGGTGAATCCCTCACATCCTGGGATGTTTAAGAGGGGTGTCTGAAGATGAGTTTGTGTGCACTGTGTTCCTCCGTGCACTGAGGGTATGTTTTCCTGGATTGCACCTCCTGAGAACATTTTCCTCACCCAGCATCCTTTGGGCAAGTCCCTGGTGGGCGGGCACCTCTGACAGACAGAGAGGAAGAGCTGGCACACTTATTTTCACAGCACTGCTGTCACTGCATCTCCTGCAGTACCACACTGTCGCTCCCTTAAAATACCCACGTCCTACAGGAAAAGGACAGATGAGGGCTTAAATTTAGCAACAGTGGGGAGGGGGAGGGGGGCAATAGAGACTCTGGGATGTGGTAGAGCTGGCTTTGTCAGAAGAGTTAGGAACCCCAAGATGCCTGGGAGAGGGTTCTACTCCACAAGATTAAGGGGACGTCTGTCTCAAATATCCAATCTCAAAGACCTGACTCAAATTTCTCAGGTTCTCATCCCGGCTCTGCAACCCTCTCTCATCTGTCCATCAAATGTCGTATTTCCCCCTTAAACATGTGATGTGCAGTTGGGATTATGCTGCCATCTCCCCATAGGCTGCAGCGTGGCTGACTTGGGTGGGGGGTGGAGGGTGGAGAGAAGGCTGGTAATGGACAAAAGCAATGTTTGAGATTTTAAGATAGGCCTCTGAAGTGAGGGCAGTCTTCCTTCATTCCATGGTGCTATAGATAGGGAAAAGTGCAAAAGGCGTGAAGCAGTGACAAGAGGGTAATACATCTTCCAGATGACAACTGGGCAAAGCCCCAGGGTATCAGGTGGACTTAAGCTGCTCATGCTACCTTGTCCCCTGAAAGTTTATCAGTCCCCTTACAGACCACTAGGCCAAGGACCCTCTACCTCAGGCCTCTATTCTTGACATGCCATCTTGTTGCTTTGAGGAAATCCTAGGGCACGGAAGGCTGCTCTTGCCAGGTGAGGTGGTAGGGAGCAGGATGGAGGAGAGCTTTACTGTCAGCTCTGCCTCTGTTCAAATCCCAGCAGCCGAGTGTTTAGTCTTGGTCTTTTAACCACTCTAAGCTTTTGTTTGTCACCTAAAAGGGTCGGGGGTTGGGGGGGAATTGCTTACTCAAAGGGTTGTGAAGCTTAAGTAAAATAACTTTTTCTGAAGTAACTCAGAATCAGCATATTGCAAGCTAGTTATAATTTTCATTAATTATCGGGAGATGGACAAAACCATCCCTAGCTCCAGTGACAATGGGGGTCTTTAAAAAGCATGATGTTCTTGGGATGGCAGGCTCCCTAGAGTTTCTTCCATCCAAAGCCCAGACAGCACAGGGTTGTGGATTTGAACACATGCTTTGGAGTCAGGTACACTTGTTTTTTTTTTTTTTTTTCACCTTGGCAGTTTACAGTAGCTTATTGTGGCTAATGCCTATAGGAGAGTGACTATTTTTTATGGTTACCAGGCTGTTTTAAATAGGCACAGGGTTATTTTTTAATAGCTAGGGGGCTTTAGCAACAGCAGCTGCTAGTGTCTTAGCAAGCAAGAGCTCACAGGCTTTTGGGTTCCAACTTCTGTGACTGACCTTGAGCTAGATGGTTTCCGCCCAATTAGTGCTTCCTGGATAGCTCTTCCTTTTTGATCTCGAATGAATGTGGCTTCTCATATTGGCCTTTTATTTTTAAGTTACCAGGTGAATGAATAACTTTTTGTACTTCTGTGTTTTCCAGCCAGGTTTTCAGAGCTAAGTTGCATTCCTGAGCACGTGTGTGTGAGTTCTGTGCAGGTCCAACTAGGTCATGCCTGGTCAGCCTCTTAACTAGCCTTGTGGACTGTATGGGAATGAGGTGTGGAACAGTCAGTATCATTAGGTTTGCCCACAAGTTCCCAAGAGTTACCTCTAACCATCTCAAGTTGGTCTAGAATTGTAACTTTTAACTTCCTTTGGTTAATAATGCAATTTTTGGCTATGAATTTGAATTTGGGAGACCCAGATTGTGACTTTAGCTACCAACGAAGGTATATATTTTTTCCAATGAAGAGATCAAAAGGAGTGGGGATCACTTATTACATAAGGAACATACCATTTTCTTAATATAAAGAAAAATTGAACTTACTGCAAACCCAAAGGCTCAAAAAGGCAACTGAAAATGCCCGTGTCTGGAAGATTCTGACTCTAAGAATCATGTTTGCTCAAAGTCAAGGAAGAACTGCTTAAAAACAACAACAACAACAACTAAACAACATAGGATTTGGTCTTACTCTCGGAATAGGAGAGGTGGAAATTCAAAGAAAGAAATAAAAGGCACTGCTCAAGCTTATAAACATTATTAGAACACTTAAGACAAATCAAACATCTAAACATGGTAAATCAAATAATTAGATTTATAAGAGTTGCTTATGTTATAAAAAAGATTTTGCATATGAGGATTTTAAGTTTACCTTGTCAGACAATTGAAATGCATGAGAAAAAAAATCAAATATATGAAGCATATAAATATGATCTAAAACAGTTATGGAAATGTTACGAACTCTGAAGAGGAGACTAATAGTTAAGGAAATTTAAATTTGTTCAATTTGAGTTAAACATCAATCAAAGAATAAATGAAAATAATTTTTAAAAATTTTATAAATAGATTGCAGGATTTGTAAGTTGAATATAAAAGCTTAAAAAAACCCAGATTTTATACTGATAATTTTAATAAATTAAGTATTAATTTAAAACCCAGGTAACTGGAAATAGTCTTTTCCACACACATTAGACATTAAAAATATTCATAATGTTGGGGTGTTTGTAGAGCTTGTATCATGTTGTTGGATCAGAAAGAGTGATGGGATCTAAAGAAATCTGAGACGGGGAAGACATGGCTCAGAGAAGACTGGAGATACCACAAGGGAGCTCTGGTCTAGGATACAACTGAGCAGTGGCCCCTCAAAGCTACGGTAGAGTCCATGATAGAACAAATTAAAGGGGTTATGTTATTAAAAAATGAACTATGGTAGATATGTGGAACTTATTTAATGGCATACTGTACTAGAAATCTAAAGAGCTGCAGAAGACTTAAAACCAATTCTTGTTATAATTTTTAAAAAGATTGTGAAATTATCAAAATGCACATGAATCAAGTTTTAATATATTGTATGATGGGTAGATGAGGCTGTCCATTGTATCACTTCTTTCTTTGAATTCTCAGGCTAGGTTTGGCAGTGAAAGAATTCCGTAATATTAACAAATTCAACAAAAGGTAAATATATGGAAAAAAAGGAAACAATTGAAGATTGACGATTGGAAGACTGAAACAGCTATACCAACCTCTTGACTGAAAAGCCCTTTCAGTGGAGTTTAATTTCATAGTCACCAGCATAGCCTGGACCCTAGTGACCAGAAGGGTGAACTGTTGTAAAGATCACCAGCTGTTCACCAAACTTTGGTCCAGATCATTGTGGGCATACAGCTAAATTACATTTCCAAGCCTCCTCTTGCTATTACGATGGGCAAATGACTAAGCATTTGCCAATCGAATTTGAAGATTATGCCACATCAAATCTCTTGATTGGAGAATCCACTGTCTCAGTGGAGTTTAATTTCATAGTCATGGGCATAAGCTGACACTGAAACAAATACAATCCCATTACTCCTTTTCTGTAGTTACTTCTGAGTCTCCAGTATGGGCTTTGGCTGCTGTTATACGGTCTCCTATCTGCAAGTCTGAAATCCACAAAGCTCTGAAAACCAAAAGTGTTTTTAATAAGTCTTGTGCCAAAATTCATTTGGTGGCAAAATCTGCCCTGAACAGGTGAGGCTGCTTATAGGCTTCATCTCAAAGCAAATATTCATGTATTTTATAGAAGAAGTATTAATGTGCTCAATTCTAGGGTGCTGCCCCAAATCTGGCTGGGGTAGGTGTGTAATTCATATATACTGGTATGTAATACATATACTATATTACCTTATTAAAATCCCCAAAGTTCTGAATATGGAAACACACTTGTCCCCAAGAGTTTTGGATAAGGGACTGTGAACCTGAGGAAATGTGGGTCTGGATCATACAATGTTTAGTCTTAGATTCTGGAAACACTATTTTGCTTGGGATAATCACTTTTGAATTAGAGACCCAGGCTATTTCTGTCTGGTGCCTCTGCCATTTTCAACACAGGATATCGAAGGCCACTATGTATGGCTGCTGCACCAAGCTGGAAAGAGTATGAGTCAGAGGATGGCACATATGGGGATTTCACAGGCCAGCCCTGGAAGTAGTGCTCATCCTTCTGCTCAGTTCCATTAGCTAATGTCCAATCATTTGGCCACTGTAACAGCTGAGGAGGCTGAGAAATGTAGTTTAGCTGTGTGCCCAGGAGGAATGAGGTTTAATAATCAACTGGCAGTCTTGATGACAGTCCATCTTTCTGGTATTTTTGGTGAAATATCTGTTTCACCTTTTTCCCCCACATAGATAATACATTCACCCGCTTCTCAAAGATGCACTGAGGTCCTATCCAAGCATTTCTGGATGGTGTATACTATTCTCCATGTGACTCCTCATGGTTTAGTGACTTATGAGCTAAAAAGACGCGTTAGTGACAAGATTTGCTATGACTGTATTAGAGTTCAACTTTTTTGTTTTTCAGTTTGGGAATATTATAAGCAATGCTGCCATGGACATCCTTGTACCTGTGCACTAGCAGATGCGCAGGTACAAGAGTTCCCCTAGGTAAGAGTGGATTGAGGTTTGGTCATGTACAACTTTACTACATAATGATAAACTGATTTCTGTTCAATAAATCAATTTATCTATCAACACATCAATTTATCTATCCTGCTCCTTGCACCAAATAGCATGTTGTTTGTAAGTCTTGATATCTGGTAACGCAAATGCTCTCACCTGTACTTCCTCAGGACTATTTTAACTATTATTGACTCCTTGCTCTATCAAGTGAATTTTAGAATGAGTTTGTTTAATAAATTAAAAATTCTTATTGAGGATTAACAATCAATTTGGGGAATTTCCTATCTAAGAATACTCTCTATTTAGATTTTCTTTAATGCCTTCTAATAAACTTTTAAGTTTCTCCATAAAACTCTAGCAAATCTGTTGGAATTAACTCTGGCATTTTATATTTTTGTTGCTATTGCAATTGTTACCTTTTTAAAAATTGTAGCTTGAGTTTTGCTAAAATATAAAAATAAAATTAATTTTTACTTATTGATTTATTTCCAAAACCTTATTAAAGTCTATTATTAATTCCACTAATTTATCTATATATGGTTTGGGAAGGTGGGAAGGGGAGAAGGAGTATGGAGACAATAACTCCCCTGTGAATAAGAAGTTTTTGTTTTTTGAATTCTTATAAAGTTGATTTCTTGAGTTCAGCTTCTTTCTTTGCCCAATCCTACTTTCTTTGCTCTCCCACAGATATTGATTCTGAAGGCACTTCCCTATAAACACTATGCATGCAAATATCTTTTTTTTTTTTTTTTTTGCAGATGCTCTATTTCAATTGATAATACAATTTTTTTAAGAATTTTTTTTTTTTTTAATTGGGGAAGGGGAACAGGACTTTATTGGGGAACATTGTGTACTTCCAGGACTTTTTGTCCAAGTCAAGTTGTCCTTTCAATCTTAGTTGTGGAGGGCGCAGCTCAGCTCCAGGTCCAGTTCCAGTTGCCATTGCTAGTTGCCGGGGGCGCAGCCCACCATCCCTTGCAGGACTCGAGGAATTGAACTGACAACCTTGTGGTTGAGAGCCCACTGGCCCATGTGGGAATCGAACCAGCAGCCTTTGGAGTTACAAGCATGGAGCTCTAACCACCTGAGCCACTGGGCCGGCCCTTAAGTGGCTTTTTAAAGACACCATTCCTACAGGGAAAGAAGGGGCACCACATCATTACTGCCACAGGGAGGTAAAAGTCCAGGTTCCTCATTTGGCCTCCATTGATCCCTGAGGGGCTGGGGGCTTGTTACTGCTGGGCTGGGTAGGGGTGTTAGTTTCAGCTGCCCACAGTGGTCTTCACTGACATTGCAGGGGGTGGGGGGAAAGCCTAGTTACCAGCCCTTGGGGATGAACTCCTTAATTCCCTGACACCACCCCAAGGTGGGTATTATAGAGTCTCATGCAGCCTCATGAGGGTGGAAGTCTAGGCTCCCCTCTAGGATTTCGCTGGTGTGGGGGTGTGAGTGTGGCCATAGTTTTTTATTTGGTGTTTGGCTGGAGCAGAGTAGTTATTACCTAGAAGTTTCTGTCTTTGTAGGCTATCCCCTTCCTGGTCTTTTGGCTAGAGAAAGAAGGCTTTTATTGGAGTTTTTTTGTTTGTTATGCTGTCCAGGTTGCTGACTTCTGTAGCATCCAGTTAGGGATAGAGGAGGCCAAAAGAAAGCCCATGGAACTTACTACCAGGTTGTTTCTTGGGTCTTGAGGTTCCTAGTCAGTCTGCTTTCTTTTTCCTACCTTTCAGAATCTTATGTTTGTTTTACATATAATGTCCAGAATTTTTAGTTGTATTTAGTTATTTAGTGGGAGGAATAGAGCAAAGTATGTCATCTCCATCTTCCCGAAAGCAGAAGTCGTCCCACAAAACAAACAAACACACACAAACACATTACTTATCTGTGTATGCTGTAGATCAGGGGGGTCAAAACTGCGGCCCGCGGGCCAACTGTGGTCCACAATCATTGTTAATTGGCCCGCAGCAAATTCCAAAAATATATTTAGTTTACTTAAATAAACCAGGTGAGGCAATACATACTTCACCTCGAGTGAGTGGCCCGGCTGTTTGTGTATTTTACCGCATATGGCCCTTGGTGAAAAACGTTGAAAAAAGTTTGGACATCCCTGCTGTAGATATTTGGTAATAAATCATGAAAAGGGATCAAAACTACTCTTTTGGGGAAATACTCCCAAATAAAAAAACTTTCCTCCCTCCCTCCCTCCCTCCCTTCCTTCCTTCCTTCCTGCCTTCCTGCCTTCCTTCCTTCCTTCCTTCGGTGGAAAGAGAGGCTCGAGGGGTTCCTGGTCGGATTTTTGGCAAGGGTGAAATATTCTGAAACTTCCTTGGATTTCTAAAGATGGTAACATGTCGCTACAAGCAGGGATAAAAGGAATACGTACTACAGTCCTTGTTGCAATCTGGGGGAATTCCCTGCTGTAGGTCCAGGATGGAATCAAGTACTTTGTACCCCAATTTAGGTTGGAGGTGGTGGATCTACCTGGGTACAGCTAGATCTCCTTACTATGAAAATTTTTAAAGCAAATTGAGTTGTCCAGGTATACCTTGATGGATCCAGCTTTGGAATTTTCTGCATCTCACTACACACATTTATTCCTTTGCAAAGTTGTGTATGCCAATGATGGCTACTGAATCTGAAAGGAGAATGGGTAATCATAACCAACGAAGACCTTCCAAATGTGCATGTGCGAAGCCTGTACCTTCGTTTGCAATTTCAAGGGCATGGACACTTCCATTACACTGCATCTTACGTTACTAAAAAGCTTAAGTAGCCAACCAGGTGGTTTCCCATTTCCAACTCCTCCCCTAACAAAAAGGAATACAGAATTCAACACTTACAAAGTAAAGAGATTTGTTGACTCAAGTGGAGTTGTGAAAGAAATTACTTGCATCTAAATGAGGCAATGAAAACTAGGTAAAATTGTAACTTGTGAGTTGGTTATCATTATCAGTTGAAGGAATAGCCTTAGGGATCCATGATACAACAGACAGAAATCTAAAACAAGCTGAGTGTTCACTTGTGATTCACAGCATTACTTTGTAAATATGTACCTCCTGGGTCTTGTGTCTTGGTCTCAAATTTCTGACCTTTACTTGTACTGTGGTTCCAAATTTAACCCAGTAATCTTGATCTACCCATGTCAATAAATTTGCTTTTCCAGAGGTGTGTAAAAGACTTTATCAGTTAAAATATTTGATGTTTAAGAGAATCTGATGTATTAGCATTCAATTTGGGAAATAAAGCTTTAGACTTGAGATTTTAAGAGGGCCAAGGTAATTTGATAAATGTTTATAAATCTGATTTATTTGATTTACAGGATTGAATAAGAATTTAGATAGATTTTGCCTGATAGTTTTGTTTACTGTCAAGCATTTTAAAATGTTTTAAAATATGTACATTATTAAATGCTACTTAGTTTAAACCATTTGAGGAAATTTAATTTTCAAAAAGGGAAAGTCCAGGATAATACATAAGACCATGTACTCTGGAATCAGATTGTATAGGTCAGGGATCAGCAAACTGTGGCCTGCAGCTTGTCTTTGTACAGTCTACAAGCTAAGAATGGTTTTGACATTTTTAAATGGTTGAAAAAACCAAAAGAATACTTTGAGACGTGAAAATGATATAAAATTCAAATTTCAGTGTCCATAAAAAGTTTTATTGGGACATAGCTATACTCACTGTATTGTCTATGGCTGTTTTCATGCTACAACAGCAGAGTTGAGTTGTGACAGAGACTGCATGCTTTCAGTTAGACATTGCTCTCTCCAGGGAACCTCTTTTTTAAAATATGCACTTCTCAGAGGGCATCCCTCCCTCCTTGGCATGGTTAAGTTTATTAGGTTCTAGGTATTTGCTTTACAATGGTAGCCTGGGCTGAGATTTGTGTACCGGGGGAAAGTGGTATGGGGTTAGTTAGGGCCTCTGACAGATGGTGAAAGGTAAGGAAAAGAAGAAATTTTGCATAGTCTTCAGGTCTGCTTTGCCATTCTGTTCCTCTGAAGTGTCAGAGCAGCTTCTCTACCTTCCCAGAAATAAGTTTACACAGCCATGCTCCTCTGGTCACCCTGGGGCCTCCATCTTTTAAATCTGCAGTCAGCCTGAAAACTAGTCTGGCCCAGGGCGCCACCTGCTGTCTACCTGCCTCGACTCCTGCACCCTTGGCTGGGTTGGAACTTTCGTCCTTTTGGCACCAACCCTTTCTTGTTCATCTTCTAGCATCCTTGAGCACCTCCTGTCCTTCTTCATGACTTCAGGACTCCCGTGGTCTTGGAGCCGGGTGTGATTTCAGGGTTTCTTAGTGACCTTGAGGTTTGACATCGAGCCAATTCTGTGGCAGATGGTGGGGTCTGAGGCTTAATCCGTGATTAAAAGTCATTTCTTGCATCATGTCTATGCTTTCCCAGTTTGGAGCATGAGAATAAGGCCACCATGGAGACCCTGACCAGTGGCGAGGGAGGAAGGAGGAAAGAGGACTCATTGTGCACCTTCCCTGTAGGTTATCAGCTGAAGCGTTCAGGATGTGTTCGATCCTATTTTTAGTCTCCGGAATTTGTCATCATCCAGTGCTATTTTCCCCATTACGCAAAAGTGGCAGAGGAATTGGGGCAGGCTTCTGTCTCCAAGGAAACGATAGTGCTAGGGGCATACTGGACGGGGTCAGGCCTGGAAGGCTGCGGAAGGCCCCGGATTTGGTCCTCACAACTCCTGCCTTAAGGCCTTTCTCTGAAACTGGGGCCTAGAAAGGGCAGGAAATCCCCTTGAGTCACAATGAGCCTGCCTCCAGGGAAGAGTCAGAATGAGCTGAAGCCAGGGTCCCGCGACCTCGGCTTTCCCCAAAGCTCAGGAAGGCCCTCCTAGCTCCATTCTTTGAGCTTTCCATCAAACAAGTCCTGTAGTTCGTGATTCTTTCAGGAGCTCTCAAGGTCGAGGTCCAAGACTTCCCCTTTAAGGCGCTCTTCCCCTTTAAGTCACACCGCTCCTTTCGTCACGCTGCGTCTCATTCTTAAGGCTCCGCCCCTTAAAACAGCTTCCGCGAGGCGTCGACAGAGGCAAGGCGGTGACGGCCCCTTTAAGCCTGAGCCACGCCCCTGGCTCTCCGTCCCCTCCTTTCCTTTTCCCTTCCAGCCCGTACCTGGTGCTCCGGCAGGTCGTGCGGCGCGACGCGCGGCGGTAAGTGCAAGGCCGAGAGGGTGCGAGATCTTCCCTGTCCTTTCCTTGTCCTCGTAGGTTCCGGGGGCGGGGCTGGAGCTGCGACTGGGGCGGGGAGATGGGGTGGTCCGGAGCGCGGGAGGGGTGGGCCCAGACTGGCGGAGCTGGGGGGGTGCTCAGGTGACTTAGGGGAGGACATGGCCTCCTGTGGTACTCTCCAGGCGACGGGGAGTGTTGGGGATTGCTGGTACGGTTAGGTGGCGCTCCCAGTCTTCCCTGCCCGGCCAATGTCCCGGTACAGCCCAGTTGTGGAATTGCGGAATTGTTCCCCGTAGTCTCCTGGGGTTCAGGCTCCTCTCTGGGGGGCGGCTGCCGGCCAGTCCCGCCGCCTGAGACTGCAGACCCAGGCCGAAAGCGGAGGCCTTTGAGAGTGGCGGCAGGAGAGCATCGGTCCCCTCTCGGACTCTTGGCAGAGGTGGAGGCCACAGCAAAAGGCACAAGGGTGGAGGGTGGCCAGTGGCTAACAACCTGGGACAGACATCTACGGATACGGGCTGAGTTGTGGGTTGGGGAAGAGTCTGGCTATAGTACTTCAGTTACAAACCTTCTCCATCAGAGAGCTGCTGGTCGTCACCATGGCAATGCGGGAGCTGGTGGAGGCCGAATGCGGGGGTGCCAACCCGCTTATGAAGCTGGCCGGGCACTTCACCCAGGACAAGGCCCTTAGGCAGGAGGGATTAAGGCCTGGCCCCTGGCCCCCAGGAACTCCAGCCTCCGAGGCGGTGAGTGTTCTTGAGTGGAAAGCCCAAGTGGCGGCTTGGGATGGAGGGTCCAGACGTACACTTTGGAATAACTGCTCTCGCTGTTGTGTTGCAAATAATAAGAGTTACAACTTAATGAGTGTTTACTGAGCAGTATACTAAGCACTGTACATCTTTACATTAATGAAGGTACCCATTTTATAGATGAAGAAACTGAGGCTCAGAGAAGTTTTGTGACTTGCCCAAGGTTGTATAAATGGTAGAGCTGGAATTTTAACCTATGTTTAAGTGAGTTGGGTGTCTGGTCTTAACCATCATTCCATATTGTCTCCCTTTCTCTTCTGTCTTAGGTTTCAAAGCCTTTGGGGGTAGCCTCTGAAAATGAGGTAAATATACCAGTCTCTTCTGTTGCATTTTTCTTTTGCCCATTGTGTTTTTACTTTAAGCTTGGCTCACCCATATTTCAGTCTTTGGATTTTTCTGACCAAATGAAATTTGCCTTAGCCCTCCTGCTTGCCTTCTTTTTTTTTAAAATGTATTCTTTGAGTATTTCCAAATCTATAGTTTCTGTGTTTCCCTTTCCTTGAATTTGACATTAGTATTCTCCATCCAATGGCCCTGTCTTTTGCTGGGTTCATTTCACCATCTCTCTTCTGACAGCTGGTGGCCGAATTCCTCCAGGACCAGAATGCACCACTTGTATCCCGTGCCCCTCAGACCTTCAAGATGGATGACCTCCTGGCAGAAATGCAGGAGATTGAACAGTCAAGCTTCCGCCAGGCACCCCAGAGAGGTAGGTCCAAAGTCTGGTGGCAGGGAAAGTCACCATTTTCTGCGCAGATAAGGCCCAAGGGGGTTCCATATTTGGATGCAGGGAACTGAGATGCAGAAGGAGACAAAAGGAGCAGAGTGTTTTCATGTGCACTCAGGGTTCTTTAGGCATGATAGAATGATATGGACTTCTTTCTTAGTTCTCTCTTTCTCTTAAGCCCCTGGTGTGGCAGACTTGGCCTTGTCTGAAAACTGGGCCCAGGAGTTTCTTGGAGCTGGAGATGCTGTGGATGTAACTCAGGATTATAATGAGACTGACTGGTCCCAAGAATTCATCTCTGAAGTTACAGGTGAGGCTCATCATGGGAAAATCTGAAATGGTTTCTATGGGGCAATCAAAGTTCTACACTGTTACCCTAATCATTTTAGGATTTACAGTGATTTCAGCTGCTTATGGCTTTTCTGGACTCTTGACTTATTTCTATGGGGCACTGAACCTGATTTCCCTTAGGAGGTAATAATAGGGAATTAGAATTTATACTAAACAGAGGGCTGGGTTTGAACTGGATAAGAGATTTGAGAGAGAGACAGAGCACAAGGAGTTATGTTTACTTCTTTGTTACCTGGAACTTTATTACTTTAGTTTGGTGGAGAGATTGGATGGATTGCAGTGTGGCCCAGGAAGAAAGAAATATGTAGCACAGCCCGTGGGATTCTGGCATTAAGTCATTTTGAACAAGGTTGGGCCTTGGAGAGTGGAATTATTGAGTTCAGGAGTCTGAAGTATAAGGTCTTCAAGGGGAAAGACCATACCCTGATGATAATAATAAAAATTAATAGGAATAGCTAATGTTTACTTACCATGTTTAAGCCTTTGTTAAGTGCTTCAAATGCATTATCTGTTTAATCCCCATGAGAACCCTAGAGATAGTTATTGTTTTTATTCCTAGTTTATAGGGAAGAAAGCTTTGCCCAACGTGAGACAGCTTTGTGAGTGCTGGAGTTGGGATTTGACTTTGGGTGTGAATGATTCCAGACCTTGTGGGTTTAACCATTATGCAATACTGCCAGGCCTGCAACTTCAGCTCTTCAGGGTCCCAGCCGAATTTTCCCTCTTTGAGCATGTCCATGCTCATTGCATCCTTTGGGATTATTTTTCTCCTAAGGGGTAGGGGGGAAGGGCATTCTCTTCAGTTTTTCTCTTCCTGATGCTCTCAAAGAGAAACATTGTTAGCCCTTTTCCAATTTAAGAAATCAAGAGTAACAAGAGATACAAATGGACAAAGTTACAAAGATTCTAGACTCTTAGGGCACTCACATCATCATAGTTCCTGAATTTTCTGGAGATGATTAATGGGACCTAATTGGTTTCTCCCCCCATCGGTTTTATTCTCCTAAAGATAGGGCTTCCTCCACACACAAAAGAAACCCCCCAAAATCTGACAGCTAAAACTCACCTTTAATAAAAGCTGCTGGTCTCTTTTATCATGACTCCATTTTCCACCCTTACGTTGGAGTTTAGGTAAACAGTAGGTGCTCATGGTTTTCATTAATAGTGCTATGCACATTATATTTTTAAATCCATTTGATGTTTACAGTAACACAAGGTAGGTATTCCCCTTTTTATGGATAAGGAAACTGAGATTTAGAAAGGTTAAATACTTTGTCAAAATCATTCAGTAACAGATGATATTCAAACTCACGTCTGTTTGATGTTGGGCTCCATACTTAGAACCGTTACACTATCATTGAGAAAATTCTCTGTGGAATTGCTACAAGTGAAAATCTGAGCTGTAACAAAGACTCTTTACCAGACTGAAAACCTTAGGCTTAAGTGCTGTCTCTTGTCACAGAGAGACTTCTGCAAGCGTGTGGGCATCAGTCATTTTTCAACTCAAAAAAAAAAAAAAAAAAAAAGAAAAGCATTGCATTGCTACTGCAAGCATTGAGATTGGTGAGATTTTTGTTATTGCCTGCAGCCATAGGGAAGTGAAATCTTCCTTAACCTGTAAATGAAAAACAATTTTAGAAAAACACACTGGACCTGTCTTACCTGTTAAATCCTCTTTGGGAGATCCCTTCTGCTGTTTTATACATTCTTTTGTAACTGTACCTGCTTCACAGAGGCAGGGACATGGGAAGCTGGAAAGCACAGTTGAGCTATTTGGGGTCTGCCTTCATAAAAATGTCCTATTGCACTAGTATATTGCTTTGCGTTGCTCTGTAGTGGACCTTCAGTATTTATTGAATGAATGAAGTGAGATCTGGGAGAAAGAGCTAAAGGAAATTGATTTTCTAGTAATTCAATTTTTTTATTTTCCTCATAACGTTTGTGGGTCACGTTATATTGATGATATGTTACCTATTTATGGGTAAGTAGACCTTGAGATGAGAGAAGGATATGTTCTTTAAATCCTTATTATTTTCAAACTCGCATTGTTAAGATTCTAGAGTTAAGTTTAAAAGGAATCTCGAAGTTCAGTTTTTTTTCTTGTTTTAATGTTTTATTTGAAAATAATTATAATTTTACTGGAAGTTGCAAAAAAATGTACAGAAAGGTTCTATGTATCTTTCACTCTGTTTTCCTCAATGATAACTGCTATATACAATATCAAAATCAGGAAATTGCCATTGGTATAATCCACAGAGTTTATTAGATTTCATCAGTTTTACATGTGATTATTTGCGTGTGTGTTTTAGTTTTATGTGGTTTTATCACATGTAGATTTGTGTAACCACCACCACAATCAAGGTATAGAATTATTCCATCACCACATGAAGCTCAGTTTTTAGTCTGCCATATTTCTTGATGGAGTTTGCCCCCCCCCCCCCATCTTCTGGGCCAAATAATTCTCCATCTTGTGATTGCTCAGCTCTAGGAATGAAACACATCAAGGAGTTTTGAATTTAGAGAGCCTCAGCTAACATGGTATGTGAGGTTCACATGGGAATCATGAGAGGTAAACCTGCACTTACATAGGAAAAGCAGTGGGCAGCCGCAGCAGAAGGTGATTGCCATAGATCATCCCTGGATGGCGAAGAAAGAGGTTATGGAATAAAAGGAGTAACAGTCTCATTGTGATGTTTTCTGCTTTTGGTGTAGGTTTGCCATGAGCGGACAGCTATGATAATAAGAGCCAATATTTGTTACTTTGTACTTTATATATGCATTATCTCATTTGGTCTTCACAACAATCTCTATGAGGTAGCGATTATTAACTATTTTATAGATAAGGAAATGGAAACTTAAAGGGTTAATTAACTTGTCTGAAGATGCACAGTAAATTGTGGAGTTGGGATTTGAGGGCGGGTAGGCTGACTCTAGAAACTACATTCTTTACCACTGTGCTATTTATTTAGAAAGTGCAGACATTTTCATAGATAAGGGTAGAAAGTACTGAGTTTGTGACTTTTGAGCAGGAGGGTAGATGTGCCTGGATGGAATGAACACACAGTGAGAAACTGTATGAAGTGAACATCCTGAACTGGATATTTGGTATCTAGGTTGTTGATTGTAACTCTACTAATCTGTATGACCTAGGACATTCCCTTTCTCTCTGTAGGCCTTACTTGCTTCAATCTGCAACGTATCCAAATGGATCTGATTTTCTGTAAGAATTTCTCAAAAAATGCTGTGAAGGCCAAGTGGTATTCTTTGGTTATTTTATTTTGACTCCTTTGTTGAAGCAGGTTTCCGATGCCAGCAAATTCTGAGTCTTGTGGCTGATATGGCCCAAATACCAAATTAGAGCTATTTGAAAATGACTTTTCTCATTTCTGGGATTTTCTTCTAATCTACCTGATGGCTGTTTTGAAGTCCAGGTGTATTCTATTTTTTGTTGTTGCTTCTTGCCCTTGAGAAGAGCTTTTCACAGAAACGGTGTTTGTTCTCTAATTCAAGGAGCACGTGTGGCCAGAGTATGCTTTTGCTCTCTAGTGGAGAGTAAGGAGTGACTGGAGAGTAAGGAGGAGGGACTGGTTATTTGCCAACAGAATGGGACAAAGAAACAGTGAAGTATTATAAAGGCTGTTTACGTATTAAGCATCTCCTTATTAGGTTTCTACTCGAGCCAACAGACTAGTTGGGGCAAAGGGAAGAGAAATGTTGCCTGTAAGAACTAGTGAGGGAAATCTGGGTATAAATGTTGAGAGTCCTTGAAATTAAGAGACAGAGTTCATGATCAAAAAATTGTGAACTGTATCTTTTATTAGTAATACATTACTTATTATTTATAATTAGGGATATTCTAAGAATCTTGATCCTTTGTTTTTTCAGATTTTGATTACTTTCTCAGATATTGAGATTGCTTTGTTGAAATTATTCAGGCAAAGTCTCAGTTAAATGGAATATAAAGTTCTTCCCCCCCACTTTTTTTTTCATTGGGGAATGTTGGGGAACAGTGTGTCCTTCCAGGGCCGGTCAGCTCCAGGTCAAATCACTGTCCTTCAGTCTTTAGTTGCAGGGGGTGCAGCCCACCATTATGCACGAATTGAACCAACAACCTTATTGTTGAGAGCTAGTGCTCTAACCAGCTGAGCCATCCGGCCGTCCCCTCTGGAAGCTCAGCTGCAGCTCGTTGTCTTCATTCTAGTTGTGGAGGGTGCAGCTCACTGGCCCATGTGGGAATCGAACAGGCAATGCTGTTGTTCAGAGCTCGCGCTCTAACCAACTGAGCCATCCGCTGCCCTTGGAGAATAAAGTTCTGCTAAACATTAATACCGAGAGGATAATTATGCCTACTCAGCATTAAAAGCAATGACAGATCTTCAAATTGGGGACAAAGACAGGATGACCATCTTAGTATCTGGTTTGTAAAGATGTGGATGCAGAGCAGAAAGAATGAACACTGCAGGTCCTTGCTTTTTTATGTTTATTCATTCTTTAGGGCCCCTTTGAATAGTCTCATTGTCCCCCCCACCCCTTTTTTCCTCACCCCAGAATAGTAAGGGGCAGAGTCCTGGAGGTGGAGAAAAAGTTCAGCACCCTCATTCGATCTGTTGCCTTGACATGTTTATTCTGATGTTGCAGCATTGCCCTTTGTCATTAGAGCTAAGACAGTTTCCAGAATTAGACTTAAAAACATAGCTCTTAAACTAATCAAAAGTGACCAATTGTATTTATCTGTGAGAATTGTATTTATCTGTGGGGATGGGGGCAGGAGGGAGCCTTCGAGGGAACTGTAAATGTTCCATATCTTGATCTGGGTGGTGCTGATATGAATATATTCATATGTAGAAATTAATAAAGCAGTCTAGTTAAGTTTGGTATGCTTTATGTACTTTCATATTTGTGTGTTACATCTCAAAACAAAAAAACATCCACTGGGCAGAATGAACCCATGTATCTTTTAGTTCTAGCCCAGCATTCTGCTTGTCAGATTCTCTTGGTAGGTGTATTAAGATGAAATATGAGGCTCTTTTCGTTGGGAGGGTGTGAACTCTGTTGATGGAGAACAGACCAGAGATTTGGTTAAGGAACAAGAGCTCTTCTGTTCTCCCTTGGCTCCTTGCTGCTTCCCTGCAGCACCTTGAAGAAAGGTGGATGCCCTAGTGCCTGCTTCTTACTGAGGTCTTTGGCACTTCGAGCACAAGAGTTTGGTCCTCACTCCTTTCTTGAGCCTCCTCATTTGGTCTCCTGTTCCCAATTCAGTCAGTTTCGCCCTAGGCCCCTTGGGGGCATTGGTTGGATGTTGGAAAATTTAGTAGTATTTCGTTTCACTAGGGATCTCTGAGGGATTGAACAGAATTTCATCTACTTTGGCTTGGGTAAGTTAGTGCTCTCTTTTTGCCTGATCCCTCACTGAATCCTGTGTGACTTCCCCAACTCTCTGTTGCTTGCAGACCCCTTATCTGTGTCCCCTGCCCGCTGGGCTGAGGAATATCTAGAACAGTCAGAGGAGAAGCTGTGGCTGGGAGAGACTGAGGGAACAGCTGCCGCTGATCGCTGGTGAGTATCGCTACTTCTTTCGGGATGGATCCCTGCGAACGGAGGATTGGACAGCCTCCCTCAACCTCCTTCATCCGCATTCCCAAACTAACTTGTAACCACCTCATTTTCTACATTAAGGTTTCCCCTTGTGTTGTGACCCCTATGAATTCATATTTCAAGTATAATCGATCAAGAATCCTAACTATCCTAACCAGAAGTTTGTAACTTTGCCTCATGCAGCCTCTTCCCTTTTTAATTTGGATCCTGTCTATTCCTTCTCTCTGCAAAGATATGTCTGGGAAAGGGAGAGGTAAAAGGATGTAGCTAGTGCGTTGCCACTCCTGCCCAAATGTGCTTCTTGAATGTAAATTGGAATTTGTATGTCCTCAACAAGAGTAGAGTCACCCTCATTTCCCCCATAGGAACTGAAACTACCATGCGCTGAGAGTGGGGAATAGCATGGGAAAGGTGATGGCTGACTAATGTGTAAAATGAGTTTGTCCTTACCTGTTCCAGGTATGATGAATATCATCCTGAGGAGGATCTGCAGCACACGGCCAGTGACTTTGTGGCCAAGGTGGATGACCCCAAATTGGCTAACTCTGAGGTGAGCCACACCCCCTGCTGCTTTGCCCAGCAGAGCTGGTCTTGGAAGTCATAGGTGTTGCTTTTCTTACCCAAGTTTAGTTTAAAGAGGAGATGAGATCCTAGGTCCATTCCTTCCTGTCTGGAGAATGGAGATCTAGGATCCTGCCTCTTCCTTCCAACATTCTTTTCCTCACTTCCTGGCCTACTAACCTTTTCTCTTTTCTGTGCCTTCTCAAATCTTTAGAGCCAGAATCCCTTTCTTTTTGCTCTCTGTTTTTCAGGGTCTTTAGCATAACTTGTCTGCAGCTAGAGATGGTTAGGGGGAGGGGTAAGTGCAGGCTCCTGTTGGGCATGGTTGAGAGTGCACACCTGGAAGTTCTCTCCCGAGTGGCCTCTATGTGTGTCTCTGTGCCCCAGTTCCTGAAATTCGTGCGGCAGATTGGCGAGGGGCAGGTGTCCCTGGAGTCCGGTGCAGGGTCGGGCCGAGCTCAGGCAGAACAGTGGGCAGCAGAGTTTATACAGCAGCAGGTAGGACATTGTCACTTCCCAGTCCCACTTTAGAGCCAGCTGGTGGCCTAGACTTGGTTTAGTGTTCAGTGGTCCCAGATGGGGAAAGGGTTTTATTGCTAGCTTGTCTTGGTAGCATCCAGGTCCTGAGTGGGTGGGAAAGAAATTCTGAGACTGTCCTTCTTAGCAGTGTCCAGGTTGGTGGTGTTTAGTGGGTATTTATTCGGTGTTGAGTGGATAGATCGTTGATGGTGGTGGTATGACCATCCTTCTTTGTCACAGGGTACATCAGATGCCTGGGTTGACCAGTTCACAAGACCAGTAAACACATCTGCTCTTGATATGGAGTTTGAACGAGCCAAGTCAGCTGTAGAGGTGAGAACAGATAGTATAGGAGCAAACACCCCAAGAGAAAAGACTCCATTGGTTAGAATGGGTTAGGGTTTCCGGGCGGGAATTCCCGGCCGTTCTCAGGAATTTTTTTCGCTTTCCAATTCCCGAATCCCGAGATATAAACTGTATTCTGTTCTCCACAATGAATCGTTTCCACACAGTGATGGCCGATACTACTAACCACCTGGGTTCAAGGAGCTGATTTTCCCGATTTCCCGGCTAACTTTTCTCAGGATTTGGGAATGGAAAAGTGAAAAAAATTCCCGAGAATGGGCGGGAATTCCCGCCTGGATACCCTAGGTGTGATAACATCAAAGATGGTAAACAGTGTTCCTGGATCATCTGTGTTAGAATTGCTTGGGGTGGGGTGGGTGCCTATCAAAAATGCCAATTCCTGGGCATCACCTCAGACTACTGAATCAGAATCTGGGGGTAGGATCTAGGAATCTACGTTAAAACAATAAAACAAAACAAAAAAACGCTTCAGATGATCACATTGAACTTTAAGAACTACTGCCTTAGGGATCCATTCTAGTAGAGCAGAGGGTGGGTGGGGGTGGTCATCATGGATCCCGTTTTTCTATCTGCCTTCCCTTTCTTACAGTCTGATGTCGATTTCTGGGACAAGTTGCAGGCAGAGTTGGAAGAGATGGCAAAACGGGACGCTGAGGCTCACCCCTGGCTTTCTGATTATGATGACCTCACGTCTGCTTCCTATGATAAGGTAAGAACTAGTTTTTCAGATTGCAGGATTTCCTTGTTTTCTTGCCTCTCCTTAAATCCTGAATTTGGGTACCCACTTTTAAGTAAGTATTTTCTGAGCCCCTTTCCATGAAAGGAAGTCTGAAACATTCCCTTGCCCCTGCTGTCCTCTAGTAATTGAGAGTATGCTTTACCTTAGAATGTAAAGATTAATTACAATGGACCACTATTGTCAAATAACAGTGAAATAGTGATAGAAGTTTGCACCTGATGCATTAAAAGCACAGACGAAAAAGCTCTACTGTGGAGGTTGAGAACATTTTGAGAAGATTGATAACTTCATTGGTAGAGAGTGGTAGTTGGTATTTTTTCCTTTTCAAATGTGGATCTGACTCTGTCAGATACATTCATGGGTCTCTGAGTGTACTGTTTTTCATTGGTGGTCCTTAAATTTTCAAGACAACTTGACACCTATAGCTCAAGCAGATATTATATACTTTTAGCATAAAGGGCAAGTTTCTGTGAGAGGACAAACTCTTAGTAGTGATTCTGTTTTTGCAGTGTGATCCTATGAGATTTTTGACTAGACCAGACAATGATCAGACCTAATGATTGGCGGTGGATTAAACTTTTTAGGGTGGAACAACAAGCCCTAAGCTTATCCTGACTTCTGTGTATTCAGAGTACTCTGTTATTCATTTGTGCAAATATTCTAATTTTGAAAAATTCCTCCCTGATCAGCAATTGATAAAATCTCAAGGAGAATTGATAGCGTGGACGAGAGGATACTTAGAGAAGCCTGTGATTCAACTTGATGGCTCTGCCTTATTGCATTGTCTGCTGAGAATAATACCTATTTACGAATCATGTGTTCAGCTTTTTGGGAAAGCTTTGGTGAATATTCTCGTTTGATGCTTTCAATAGCTCTGAAAGGCAGGAATTACTTTGATTAGGAAATTGTGTTGTAGATCACAGTGATCACGGTTTTGTTTCCTGTAGGGTGGCCTACAACATGGATTGACGATGGATAGTAGTTGAGAATGAATGCAGAAGGATTTATTTTGTTGAATTTTAGTAGTGTAAGGTAGTGGTGGGCAAACTGTGTGGCCTGCAGGTAAATCTGGCCTGTCACCTGTTTTTATATGGCCTGTGAGCTGAGACTGGATTTAACATTTTTAAGGGGCTTGAAAAAAAAAAGTAATATTTTGTGATATGTTTTAATTATATAAGCCATGCTTGTGGCTGTGGCTGCTTCTTGACTTACAATGATGGAGTTGAGCAGTTGTGACAAAATACTTATCGTCTGGCCCTTTACAGAAAAGGCTTACTGATGACTGATAAAGGGACATTTTCTACCTTCTGAGTTTTCATATTGTATAGAGATGTCCCAGGAACATTACCTATTCTCGACATTAATATACTTTTTATACATTTATCCCAATTCATCTCCTGTATATCTTGGTTCTTAAACCTCCATTATTTTGTTCTTAAACTAAATAATTGTAGTTATTTAATTTTTGTTTGTCACGAATAATTTGCATTTGGTGAGTTTTAATGGTTTAGAACTTTCTGGTAAGATTTAAGTGTTTCTGGTTCTTTAGTAGTTTCACAATAATAGTGAAAAAGAGCCTCACTCATGTCTTCATTATGTACAGTTTCATTCTAATTTGTTCTTAACTACATTTAGAAGGACCCTGCCTGGTCTTTTGCATCTTGTCATTCTGGTATATTGTTTTGGAGGGTAACAATTTACCCTCTAAAAAAGGAACATTTTATTTGCTTGTCCCAAATCATACGGTTTATTAGTGACTGTCACTGTACCTTATTACCTCTCTGCCTAACATGAAATACCAGTAGGCAAAGCTTTGCACATAGCATCATACCTCTTCCCTGAAATGATAAATCCTTTGCTAGAGAGGAACGGTGTCTTTTTGAAGCATTTTCTGCCCTCAGGATTTGGGGGTCTAGCTTTCATTTACTATCAGATACAGGTTAATATTAATTACTTCTAAGAATGAAATTGGGGAATAAATTAAAATTTTCAAAGTGCTTGAACATGTGCTGTCCTGGTAGTGTACACAGGGACACCATGGGTTAGGTGAGAGTTACATTTGAATGGCAGGACCTCTTACTCCAAATTGCCTTTCCTTTATACATTATCACACTATTGCAGGATAACAGGAAATGCCCTTTGAATAGGTAAGGAGAGCTTATCTCATTACTGTAAGCGAATCCTGTTAAGACAGGCTATCTGTTCAGTGATGAGAACTCAAGGATGTGGAAATACAGGCCTATAAAGACTTCCTAAAATAAGCTTACTCTTAGCATGGATCAGCGTTTGTAGACTAGCGTAGCTTTCCAGTTATTGTGAACAGGGGATAGCAGTGTGAGCATAATACTGCATGATTTTACTATAGTCATTGATAACCTCCTTTATAATGTGAAACATTTGTCAGTATTTATCCAGATACCTTTTTGGAGGCCTTCAACTTTTTCTCCACCTCTGTCTTGTCATCTCCCATTCCTGCCGCTCCCTCTCCTACGAGTTCTCACTTGGCTTCTCTTCCTACAGGGGTACCAGTTTGAGGAGGAGAACCCCCTGCGTGACCACCCCCAGCCTTTCGAGGAAGGGCTGCGACGACTTCAGGAAGGGGACCTGCCAAATGCTGTGCTGCTGTTTGAGGCGGCTGTGCAGCATGATCCTAAGCACATGGAAGTGAGTGACTCATCATCCTGGCTTCAAATTAGAGACTGCTTTCTCCAGTTTTGAGGGAGGCCCCAAACAATAGTGCGTGGATTAGGGCCTGGGTGATGTCCTGGGTGGGGGGTGAGAGTGAGGTGGGGGGTGAGGGAAGGCAGAAAAAGGGAGGGTGGAAAGGTGAATACAGGAATGATGGAATCTGTCAACTTCTCTCTAGGCTTGGCAGTATCTGGGTACTACTCAGGCAGAGAATGAACAAGAACTATTAGCCATCAGTGCACTGCGGAAGTGAGTACACTGAAAGGTGGGGTGAGGTGGTTCCAGGCTTGTACAAATAGCCTTAAGAATGAAAGGAACCCAGATCCAGATCCGTATCTTCTTTCTGGCCACTAACAAGAGTGCTTCTTATGATTGAAGTTTGGAGTGAATTGAAGATAACTGGTTCCATTCCTTCAACAGCTTTTGGTTTTATTTATGGGACCCTGGCTGGTTTCTTGGTGGCTAAAATATCCCCCTTCTCATCTGTAACTTTATTAATAACTTACACCTAGAGGATCCTTTTCTATCTTAAGCTGAGAGAGTTGGCAGGGGAGGCAATCGTGACTCTGTGTTCCGAAGCTTGGCTTGGATCCCAGGGTTCTGACAGGTGCCAGTGTCATTGCAGTATCAGCCCTGCTATCTCTGTCCAAACAGGTGTCTGGAGCTAAAGCCAGATAACCGGACAGCACTGATGGCCCTTGCTGTCAGCTTCACCAATGAGTCCCTGCAGCGACAGGCCTGTGAAACCCTGCGAGACTGGCTGCGCTACACACCGGCCTATGCCCATCTGGTGGTGCCTGCGGAAGAAGGGGTCAGTGGGGCAGGACTGGGCCCCAGTAAGCGCATCCTGGGATCTCTGTTGTCTGAGTGAGTGAGGAGTTCCTGGGATGAGGATGGTAACCTTGACTTTGGAAATTTCCAAACTTAGATTGAGACTCAAGTATCTTAAGAGTGGGATGGGAGACCCAGGGTCCACTTGAAAGAGGTCTGCATTCTACAGTGTAATGCTGGGATGAGACAGAAAAACAGCTTTCTAAATTGGAATTAAGGAGTAAGAAGGAGGCCTGATCTAGTGATGAATCTCGGGGATATGATTGATTAAATAAGGAGTTATTTTGGAGGGGTAGGAAGATAGACATATCCATTTGCCTTTTTTGCATTTTTTTCTCCCCTTTTCAGCTCCATGTTTCTTGAAGTAAAAGAGCTCTTCCTGGCAGCTGTGCGCCTGGACCCTACATCCATTGACCCTGATGTGCAGTGTGGGTTGGGGGTCCTTTTCAACCTGAGTGGGGAGTACGACAAGGCGGTGGACTGTTTCACAGCTGCCCTCAGCGTTCGTCCCAATGTGAGCCTCGGGGCAGGAATGGACATAGGACGTGACTCTACCTTATGGAAGAATCATTTGTTGGGAACTTTGGAGTCATGGGATGTTTTAGTCCAATGTTCCATGTACTGATTACCTTGGAAGAACTGGGAAAAGAAGGGTGGGAGTACAGGGTCACCCGGATTTTGGGAATCTGCAGGGAGTGAGCACAGTTCCGTTGTGGCCACACAGTGAGTGAACTGTGAGGAGAAAGGAATGGGATCGTAACATATATTAGCTAAACAGAGTGGTAAACCCGGGGGAGGAATGGGCAGAATTGGATCTGAGCCTGGTTCATGTTCCTCACCCTTCTCCATCCCTATTCCAGGACTATTTGCTGTGGAATAAGCTAGGGGCCACCCTGGCTAATGGAAACCAGAGTGAAGAAGCAGTAGCTGCATACCGTCGGGCCCTTGAGCTACAGCCAGGCTATATACGGTCCCGCTATAACCTGGGCATCAGCTGCATCAACCTGGGAGCTCACCGGTGAGAGTATCTATTGAGGAATGAATGAATGAACTCTTTCTCCCCGCCTTTGGCCCCAGCTCGTTCTCTGGTCCTGTTATTTAACTAACCAGCCTCAGCTTGCTTTCTCCCCGTGCCAGCTGACCTACCTCCTTCTTTGGTGTTCTGCTCACCAGCTCTCATTCCTGTTCCCTACAGGGAGGCTGTGGAACACTTTTTGGAGGCCTTGAACATGCAGAGGAAAAGCCGGGGTCCTCGGGGCGAAGGAGGTGCCATGTCAGAGAACATCTGGAGCACCCTGCGTTTGGCATTGTCTATGTTAGGCCAGAGCGATGCCTATGGGGCAGCTGATGCCCGGGATCTGTCCGCCCTCTTAACTATGTTTGGCCTGCCCCAGTGACAGTGGGATGGGCTGCCCTGTGAGTGTCTGTCTGGAGGGGTCCCCGCTCTGGATGTGACTCCCTTTCCCCAAATGGGCCTACCAAGGGGGTGGGCTGATGACCATAAGCGGTACGGCCTCTCAGGAGCTGCCTCAATGTAGAGGTGGATTGTCTGTGTTCTCGCTCCTACGTAATTGTAGGAAAATGAGCTGTGTTGTCTCTGAGTCCCTTGGTAATTCATGGGCTGCACATCCAGCTATAGATCTCTCTGCTCATCACGCCCTTTCTTGGTGCTGCTCTTTGGGTAGGACCCAGAGATACAGGGTAACTGTTGTCATCAGCTGCCATTTCTGATAGGGCCTACCACATTTGTAATGTCTGTTCTTTCCCTTGCTTTTATTGGGAGTTGATAAATATTACGTGTATTCTGTGATGACTGTACTAGGATGGGATGTGTCAGGAGTTGGCCTGTTTGATTTAAATGTTGATTTGGCTCAGCAGAGCTGAGCTTTGGTAGGGGTGCTCATAGTTCTTTCATTCTTGGACCTCTCCTGGCTGTCACTCGGATTCCCTGGTTATGATGCTGCACTCAGTGATGCTGGCATCATTATCGTAGGGGTCCCTAAGAACTGCCAGGGTCACTTGTTACAGAGAGTGTTTGGGTGTGGGGTAGGAGGAAGGCTCATTGTGGAATGAGCGTAGAAGGGACCAGAGGGGATCGGATTAAGGGTTCTGTTCTGGGGCCTTTGATGGGAGGGCAGAGCAGTAGGATGAGGGATGTGGTGAATGCAGCAGTCCCTCCTCTTAGGAAGACCTACAAGTAGAAATTGAACTAGCTCTTCTAGAAAGTTGGTCCAGAAATTGCCATCTTGCCAAATCCCTAGCAAAGAGGGCATTCAGTGTTATCTTAAGCCTTTGCTGTACTTCTTGAAATGTTTCTAGGGGAGAGTGTTGAAAAACCCCTTCCCCCATGGTACCATGGCAAGGTGAAGATTCAGGGAAGTTGAGGGAGAACCCTGGATTCTTTTGAACTGTCCCCTGCACTAATCTCCAGAAATGACTGCTGAGCCTATTGCCTTGTCGTCAGTAACTAATGATCAGAGAGATTTTTTTTTTAAAAACTACCATGGTCCCAAGGTTCCATCCTGAAATTTATTTTCCTTTGTGTGAATATGTGTAAATGATTTAAAAATAAAATTGTAAAATATTTGTATGAAGAATAAATGGAACTGATATGGGTCTGCGTTCTGCTGCCAGGTGTGAAGGTGTGGTGGTGGGAGGTGGGTTGGTGTTTGGAGGACTGGTATTCAGCAGTTTTCCTCTTCTCTCTCTTTCAAATTCTTATTGGTGTATTGGTTACATATCTATCTACCCAGTGATTATTCAGCGCCTAATACATGCTAGGTACTATGAATAAGATGGACAAGTTCCCTTTGTTCATGGAGCTTATGGTTTAGCAAGAGAGATGTTTAACAGTCCTGCATTTTTTATACTTGTGTTACTTTTATAAAGGAAAATTTGGGGGTGCTATATCATTGTTTAGTATTGTTTTGTTATATGGGAGAATTTTTGCAGATTTTTTTCAATCCTTAGGGCTTCTAAAGGTTTTCATTTGGCTCTACTTGGTTTTCTTAGGAATGAAGAAATCAAAATAGCATGTTGCACTATTGAGCTGTTATCAAGATGGGTCACTATCCTGGGGAAAAATTAAAAAATATAAACAAATATTTTTATTTGGAGATAAATGTTCATGGCCATGTTAGAATTTTAAAAAATGTCTGAAAGAGAATTGGTTCAGTAAATTACCCAGGCCATGAAATATTATTTAGCTATTTATTTATATTTAAGGTACATTTTCTGAAGTACATAATGCTAACAATATATGAGAAAAGGTTAGCAAACTACAGGTTATCTTAAGAAAAAATGTACTGAAAAGAGAATAAGGAAATATCCCAGTATCCTAAAAATGTGAAGATTATGAGTGATTTTTTCTCCCTGCTTTGTCATACTTTTATTTCCAAAATTTTTGTAGTGTACATGTAATACTTCCCATGGGAAAGAAAATAAAACACCGTGGGGAGGAGGGCATCTGTTGTTGCTAGCGGGGTGATCTCCGGGCAGCTGGAGTCCCGGGCTCTGAGGGGTCGGGCAGGGCGAAGCCACGGGCCTGGAAGTGGGCTGGGCGGGCAGAGGCAGCAAGTCCTACAGTGTGGAGATAGAAGAAGGAAAAACGTCTGGCTGAGTGAATGGCTTGAGAGTTGAGCTAAAATATGGTTTCAGTGAAGTCTTAGGTTTATTTGCCTTGCCTGTGTTTGGTGGCATGAAGGTGTCCAAGAGGATGCTTTTCTTGTTTGGTCAGGGCCAGGTGCCACTTTTGAATCCAAGTCACATTCCACTAATATTCACTGAGCGCCTGTCATGTGCCAGGTGCTGTTCAGGCATCAGGATACAATTCACAAGGCAGACAAGATTGCTGCTCTCATACATACTAGTTGAGGGAGGGACAGAAGAAGCAAGCAGATAAAAATTCGGGTAGTTATATGTGCCATGAAGAAATCAAAATGGCATGTTGCACTAGAGAGTGAAGGGGAGGGTTTGGGGGTCACCATTAGATGGTGGTTAGGAGAGACATTTGTCATGAGACAAGCTGAGTGACGGGGAGCCCAGCCATGGGGAGTTCTCGCCCCGCGGGGCAAATGGGAAGCTTCTGATCTGAGGCTAAGAGCTCTGTGCAATCCCATATGAAGAAGACAGGTGGAGCGGGAGAGGGTAGACAGGTGGTCAGGAGCCATGGCAGGGAGGCTCTTCGATTATGGTGAAGAGTTCCCCAAGAAATTACTGGAAAGTTTTAAGCAGAAAAGTGATGTGGAGTGATTTAGTTTTAAAAGAACACTGGCTGCAGTGTGATGAATGGCTCATAGGGGTGTCGAGGCTGTGGAGCACTGGCGCTGACGCAGGCAGACCAGTTGGGAAACTCCTGCAGTAAGCCAGGTGCGGGGTGTTAGTGGCTTCGTCTATGGAGGAGATGGAGTGGAGGATGGATGGATAGATGGACAATGCTGGACAAATTCAGTATGTATGTTGTAGGTACAACTGATAGAACTTGCTGCTGGGTGGGATGTAGAGGGTGAGGGACAGAAAGATGACTCGTAGGTTTTTGGCCTGAGTAACTGCAAGAAGGTGTTGCCCTCAACTGAGAAAGGGGAACTGAATGGAGCAGATTTGGGAAGGAAAATAATGAAGTTCTATACCACACACATTAGATTGGAGGTAGAGCTCTCTCCAAGTAAAGATTTTAAGGAAATGAATTGGATCTGTAAGTCTCAGGAGAAGTCAAGGCCAGATACATAAATTTAGAGTCTCATTTATATAGACAGTATTTAAAGCCACAAGACTGGCTATGTTTACCTGAAGAGAATGTAAATAAATAAGAGGGCGTAAGGCTGCACAACTTACTGATTACCAGGCATACAGGATACGTTGAGGCAACTGTTTGTTCCTGTCTGATACAAATCTGTAGAGTGACCTTTTTTTTTTTCAATCTGAGTTGCAACTTTAAAGGAACAATTTAACTTTTAATCCAACTTTTTCTATTTACAGGGGGAAATGTTACTGGCAGATCGTCTGAGTTCTCATTTCAATATGATCAAAGCATTGTCCCTTTATAGGTAAACTGATAGGATGTGAAATAATTAAATGGCTGCTTGGTGAGTGAGTGAAATTAGTTTGATAGGATGTTTTAATGGCCCCCAACTCAGCTTGTTGATGGGTCATCCCCACAATACTGTCAAGCCGACCAGACAAGGATGTAAGCGTGCCAGGGCACCTTCTTCTCTAAACAGTGCTTGTGTGGGCATTGTCTCCTTGAGACTCCTCTATACTTACTTAAAAAATACCAAACAAACAAACAAAAAACAATTATTTTTAAAAATTAGAGAAATTTTTAGAGCAGTTTTAGGTTTACAGCAAAATTGAGAGGGAGGTACAGATTTCCCATACGCATGTACCCCCTGCCCCGAGACAAAGCAATAGGATGGGTACTTTTCTGGGGGGCTCTGCTAAAGGGCAGACACTTAAGGGTACACTCTCCTTCAGAATAAAGCCATGGATGAGCCATAGACCTGGTTCAACTGCTTTTGGTATGGAAGGGAGAGCACAGCTCGTGGAAAGGGACCTTGGCAGGGGGTGGGGTGATGTCCTACATGGGTGCTCCTCAGCGCCCAGGGCTCAAGTCAGCAGTCCTGTGATATGGGAAGGAGCTCTTTGCAAGCCGTTGCTTTGGAGACTGCAGCTTGGCGACAGCTTATGAGTAATTTGTGAAGGGACCTTGATTCCGAGTGTCACAGGAGAGCAACATGATAGACAGTGACAGTGGCAGGCAACCACATGGAGTAGGATGGAATGGTGATGGCCCTGACCACCAGTGGCATTGCAGAGGTCACTGACATCTGACTGAAGTGCTTTCTGGTGCTTGGGGTGCTGCACCTGTGTTGGTCCTGCTGTCATTTACACATGCTGGGAAGAAGGAGGAGAGTATTGGGGCAAAACTCAACCATGGCCCATGGCCAACTGATAAGAGAGTCAGAAGAGAACTTCAGCAAACACATACAGGAATTCTCAAGAAGATGCTCATAGAGTACAAAAGGACTTAGAACCAATAAACTTGATTTTTCTAAGTAAAAATGAACTGAAACTGAAAAGGAGGATGATCACTGTCGAGAACCAAATTAATGGTCTGAAAATCAAGCAAAAATTAATTGAAATCTATAAAAACATAGAAATAAAAATGAGGGAAAAGACAAGGCATTAAGAAGACAGATTAGGAAACCTAATACCGTGTTTCTCTGAAAGTAAGACCTAGCCGGACCATCAGCTCTAATGGGTCTTTTGGAGCAAAAATTAATATAAGATTTAATATAATATTTATATTAAGATAATATTTATATTAAATATATTAATATATTATTTATATTAAAATAAGACCAGGTCTTATATTAATTTTGGCTCCAAAAGACTCATTAGAGCTGATGGCTGGGTCTTATGTTCAGGGAAACATGGTATGTACAACTTGTAGACATTCCAAAAGATCAAATGAATAAATTAAATGAATAGTAGAAAATGTCTCTGGGCTCCAGGCATGATTAAAAAGCTATACTGATATACGATGTTAGAGGGGTAGTAAATTGGGGGAGGGAGGTTGTCACTTTGTGAGGGGTGTAAATGTCTAACTATTACATTGTTTTGTACACCTGAAACAAACAAAACTGTACTGAGTCCCAATCAGATTAATTAGAAAAATTGTTCCCTAGTGTCATTTGAGATGACAGGATTCTGGAATAGCAGAGGCTGTGTGGAGGCACTTCACCACCAGAGTAAGGTGGGCATAATTACTGTAATAGATGGTAAGGTTGGAGAGGGAACCAAGGGATATTGACCCATAGGAAACTATGGTGATGGTTAATAGACCATGGTTTTCTTAAGAGCCAGTGGTGGGTAGCCAGTGAAAGTATGCAAAGGCCTCATGTCACCTGCTAAATGGAAAATCATGATCCCTATCCCAGGTTCAAGATCTGAGTCAGTTATTGATTGAAAGGGTGGCTAGGTTTATTGAGAAGGGAACCCTGCAGTGCTACCACAAGTAGATTCAATATTCTCCAAATCCTTTCTAAAGGAACCTATGGCTATATATCAGAATAATTGTGTATTAGGGAAAGGAGAATACACTTTTCCCACGTCTTATTGGTCAAGGCAAGTCACTTATTTTACAAACTTAGAAGTTCAATGCAGAATCAAGGGTGTGAAGAAACAAATTTCATCTCTTGATGGGAAGAGAAGAAATGGCACATCACAAAGAGATGGATACAGGAAATATGATATATTTGAACACCATTATTATAGTAATCTGTCACAGTAGCTTTTAAGATTCCTTCTAGGATTCATGTAGAATGCTAAAGTATCTTTTTTACATCTACTAAAATAGGAATCCATTGCAATTGAGACACTTCTGGTCTTTAAGAATATTCTAGAGACAGGCAAACTAATCTAGATCAAAGTTTCCTCTAGTGGAAACTACAACTGGCTTTTATTAAATTTACCCATTTCTTTTCTTCAGGAATACACAGCCTCTGCAGACACTGCTTTTAATTAAAAAAGTTGGAGTTCCCTTGGGATCCTGAAATCATCTTTGGTTCTCTACACACCATGTTTCAATGTTCTTAGGCATTCATATAGAAAAGCAAACCCTCACTTGTTTAAACAATAGATGAAAATTATTAAAATTTGGTCACACTAGCTATTACATGGCAGCCTCGTATTTCAAAGAAAAGGAAAAGAAATAGACGAATCAGGAGGGAAAATCCACCCATAATTTCAGGCTAAAACAAACAGCTTGTCCTAGGATTTCTAGCAAACTACACACTTATTCTACCATTTAAGGCCATGGGTCTGTTCTGAGGAAGGGTTGTCACCTAGGGCCATTTCTTTTGTTCTCTAAACTCTCTTCAAAGTTTTCTAGCAATCTGGGAACTCTTATATCCAGATTCCTCCCTAAGAGCTTAATGTCAAATGTCACAAAGAAACTATTTGTCTCACGTTGGGTTACTATCTCTGTAACTTGATAAAATTTTCAAATAATTTCAAAAATTTCCAAGCGGACAGAGCTTAAACTACTTATTCCTCTCAGTTTGACTACCCAGGCACTATCAGTTCAAAAAGTTTATGTGCTGACTCCACTAACAATATCTGGCAACTGCTGCTATGCAGCAAAAACTATTACTAACACTATTATATATTTGAAGTTCTCTTATTTTTTGATGGTTCTCAAAGCCGAAGTTATTCTAAGTTGTTTGGACCACGTGAAATGCAAGCACATATCAGACAGACTCCAAAACTCTGGTGAACTCATCTGGGAGTCATCCTCCTCTGCCTTTTACGCCTTCTCAGTTTAATCAACCAGTTCAAGGCACCCTTTTTCCTTCCTTTTTTTTTTTTTTTTAGTTTAAATGAGAATCAATTTCAATCTCTATGGGTAACTGGCCCAACAGAAGCAGAAAACATCGTATGTAAATGGTTCAGTAAGAGGAAGAAAAGACATAAATTATAGGGAATTCAAACCACTTGCTACTGCCAACCCTAGATCAACAGCAGATGGCGCCAAAGGATCTTAGTAGCAAACAACAGCTTTGCCGCCATCTCCAGTATACTCCATTTACCAAAGATTGCTAAGGAGTGGTGATTAAGAGCATACACTCAGTGATTAGACTACCTGGCTTTACAATACCGTATTTACCAGCTGGATGACCTTGGATGACTTATTTAACCTGGTTTTTCTTTTTGCAGGATAGGAATGTAATAAAAATTCTATCTCACAGGATTGTTGTGAAGATTAGGTGAATTATTATGTATAATCACAGAGAATTGTTCCTGGTAAAAAATAATCTTTCAAAGTATTATCTATTACTTGTTGAAACAAAATTGCTCCCTATTATTTTACCTTTCCAATGGCATTTAATCCTGTTGCATGGCCATCTCTCTTTTAATCTACACCTGTGCTTCATGGGAAGCTTCCTATGACCAATAGACAGAAAAACAGTTCAGGTCTGACTTACAGATGGTTCTGATGAAATGTTGGCAATATCTGGAAGTGGATGACCACAGTATTATAGAGTACCTCAAGGCTGGTCCTGAAAGGCAGTGAGGAAGAACTATCTATTCAGTGGACAGAACTTGGAACAGAGCATTTAGTTGTCCACTTTGCCTGGAAGTTATGCATCTATACTGATTCATGGGTAGTGGTTAATGGTTTGGCTGGATGTTGAGGGACTTAAAATGAACAAGAATGAAGGATTAACAAGGAGATGGAGAAGCGGGATATAGATCAACCTTTTGTAAGGTCATGAAGTATGAAGATGTTTGTGTCCCATGTGAATGCTAACCAAAGGTCATCTATCATGAGGTGGGGCTCAAAAATCATCTTGACAAGATAATATGTTTTTTGGATGCCTATCAATTGCTTTCCCAACTGTTTCAGTGTTTGTTTACTGGACTTATGAACAAAGTGGCCATATTGTGAAGAATAGAGGTCATAACTGGGCTCAGCAATTGAACTTTCCCTCTTCAAGGTTGATGTGGGTACACTTTTGTTGAGTACCCAACCTGACAACTGCAGAGCCCAAAGTCTTATCCCAAATATTACACTATGTTCTTGGAGACCAACCAGTCATCTGTTAGCAGGCTGATTACATTAGATTTCTTCCATTATATAAGGATGTGATTATTTTCCTTACTGGAATAGACACTATGGATATGGATTTGTGCACAATACTTCTGTTTGCACTATCATTTACGGATTTACTGAATTTCTTGCTTACCGTGATGGCATCCTACTTAATTCTGCTTTTGTACTAGGAACTCATTGTACAGCAAAAAAAAAAAGTCAGGCAATGTGTTTATATTCACTTGTCTTATCGTGTATCATTTCATCACTCAGAAGTAGCTTGCCTGATTGAATTATGAAATGGTTTGTTAAAACCTCAGTTATAGAATCAACCGAGTGATAACTCCTTGAGGGGTTAGGGTTCTGTTTTATAAGGTGTGGTATGTGGTCAGCATCAATGACCAATTCATGGTGATTTCTCCCATAGACAGAAAACATAGGTCCAGGAACAAAGGGGTAGAAGTAGGAGTGGCTTTTTATTGCTATCTATAATTCACATCCACAATTTTTTCTTTTTGTTCCTGCAACTTTGTAATCTTTGATTTAGAGGTGTTAGTTCTTCTCAAGGGATAAATACTCCTACCAGGATGCACAATCATGGTTTCATTGAACTGGAAGTTGATAACATCACTGGTCATTTTGGACTCTTCATGCCATTGAACAAAAGACAACATGGTAGGCAGAATTATGCCTCCTCTTCCCAAGATGTCCACATTCTAATTCCCACTTTACATGGCAAAAGGGACTTTGCAGATGTGATTAAGTTAAGGATTTTGAGATGGAGAGAATATTTTGGATTATCTGGGCTGGCCCAGAGTGATCCCCAGGGTCCTTATAAATGAAGAGAGGGATGCAGGCAAGTCAGAGAAGGAGATATGATAATGGAAGCAGAGGTCAGAGTGATGTGATTAATGGCCAGGGAGCCATGAGCCAAGGAATGCAGGTGGCCTCTAGAAGGAAAAGGCAAGAAAATAGATTCTCCCTTAGAGTCTCCAGAAGGAACTAGCCCTGCTGACACCTTGGCTTTAGCTCTGTAAGATCCATTTAAGACTTCTGACCTTAAGAACTTGAAGATAATAAATTTATTTTAAGCCACTAAGTATGTGGTAATTTGTTATAGCATCAATAGGCAACTCATATTAGCAAAGAAGGGACTTATTGAACTGGCTGAAGTAATTGCTCCTGATATCAAGAGGGAAATAGAGGTATTGTTATACAATGGGGGAAAGAAGGAATATGTCTGGAACCAAAGGTTTCTTTGAGACATCTCTTAGTACTTACACACAGTGCTAAAAGTTAATAAAAGACTACCACAACACAATAAAGCTAAGACCTCTCAGGACTCAGGACCTTCAGAAATAAAGGTTTGGACCTCCTCACCAAATACAGAATCTCAGCTGAGCTGCTGGATGAGGAAGAGGGAACCACGACCTTGGGGAGTGACATCATCATGATGGCGGAATGAGTTTTTTACTGTTTTTCACCCAAAGAACACCAGTTTAGACAATCGCCCACAGATAAAGGGCCTTTGTGGAAGTCCAAAAGGCCAGTGGAAAAGTTCCAGCACAACACCACTGGAACAAAAATAATCTGAAATCAGGCGCATTAAAGAGGATAAGAAGGACAGTTTCACTTTACCTGTGTCACGCCTTCCCTAAGGTGGCATAGCTCAGTGCCATCAGAGACCTTCTTGGCTTGTGATTTATCCCATGGGGGAAAGTGAGAGCTTGAGAGTGAGTGCCTGGCTTCCCCAGCTGTGTGGATCACTGTCAAAGTGACCCATTTCTTTCTTATTCCATCCAGAGTACTGAGTCATGAGCTGTCCAGCTGGGGGGTGGGGAGGAACAGGGAGAGAAGCAGATAGTGCTTCAAGGGGCATCAAAGGGACACAGATTCTACTAACTGCCTCGTGAACTTCATCAGGAAGCCTGCTCACAAGCTGCTGGTGATGCCTCATTTGCAGATTCCCACCACTGGCCCACAGCACCCTGCATGCCTCATCCATATAACTCCCCACCCCGTGACTGGCTCCCCGTGCATGCCTCTGACACAATGAGAGTGAAGTTTTGCAGAAACTAGTAAACATGATCAGAAAACCAGCCCCAAACTGCAGGCCTGGGAGAAACTGCAAACTTGAGCACTCAACACTGCCCTAGGAAAAGCAGAAGGAAGGCAATCATCACTCAGCTTGGCTTTGCAGGATAGAGAGAAGGTATACAAGCTTACAAATTCTATTACAGGGGAGTGCAAGAAGTGTGGAGCAGGCTTACAAATAGATAAGGTCTGGGAAAACCATAGAATTGTTGGCAGGGCTGAGAGAGAGAAGGCATTTCTCTTTCAAAACTAGTCAGAAAAGACTGGAGGAGGTAACACAATCTTCAAATGCAAAGATAGCAATGCAAGACTTCAGCAAACATGAAAAATCAAGGAAACTTTGATACTACTCAAAACACACAATAATTGTCGTGCGGGAGACCCTGCTCGCTGCACCATTTGTCATGCAGGGTGTCATGCGAGTCGGCCTGCCGGGTCTCAGCTCCCCACATAGGAACGCAGGATATGGTGAGGCCAAAAAGGAACACCCACGGAGCCATAGATAGGGGAGTCATACCACTATATTCTCGCTGGTGGCTGGGTTGGAGAAACAGGAAACAGGAGCCACACAATTCTCAACCCTCATTGCGCCGCTTGCAGGCTCAGCCGCCATCTTCTTGCTAGCCCCCATTTGCTGCTAGCGTAGCCACAGCAGTTATATTAGTAGCCAATGGCTCACTGGTTACAGCTGACGGCCAACTAGCCACAGCTGATGGCCATCCAATCACAGTTGATGGCCATTTACTACCTGAGCCAGCACCTTTCTATGTGAGGCTGAGAGCCTGGAAACTGCTTTCTGGGGCTCTGTCCCCACATGTGTGCAGGCAGAAAATGGGGCCAGGTATGACAAGGGGAAAACTAGTCAGGGTCTTTGTTCTTTCCCCATTCGTTTGCAAAATCCATCTACTCCACATTAACCTCTCAGGGCTAAATATACAGAATCCAGTTAGGATTGGGATGTACACACTCATAAGTCATGGCTTCTTACATGAGATAAGAAAGAGTAGGGGCTGAGCTGTGGATAGTGGGTCCGACAAAGGCAGAAGGTGCAAACATGATGCATAGGTATGAGACTATATGGGGGTCCTGGCAGCCCTGAGGATTTTTCCATATGTAAGCACTGGGGACAATGAAGGATCAGCCCATTGGTTCAGGGTGTCTCAGGTGGCAATCTCTGACCTGCTGGTGGTTTGCTCAGCCTTATCCAGTGTCAAAGATGCTCTTGATGAGGCCATGTATGAGGAGATCGATTAACTTGTAACACCGAAGAAAGAGGATCTGCTGAGCAGCCCAGGTGTGTGTCCCTGCCTTGTCTTCCTAGGACCTCTGATTGTCAGCCACCCGCTGGCTGTGAGCATCTATGAGGTCTTCTCAGCATCTGTAGAACCTACATCTATCCCAGGCTCAGAAAGGCAGTCTCTCCACAGACCGCAGGATGAACCTCTCCAGAGCCTCTATGAGTTCTGAGCCTTCCCTTTATGCTACAACAGTTGTGCAGCCCCAGCATTTCTTCTCAGCCTTACCGTGGAGCCTATGGGTGTCGAAAGGGTTGTCCTGTTTATCTTGTGATGTTTTTCTCCACATTAGGGTCCCTGTCAGGTGACTCAGTGACTAAACTGCCATATTACACTGGGGATGGTGAGAACAGTGACTATAAATCTGCTTCAGGTAGTAGAGGTGAATCAGCCTTGGCTGGCAGTGGGGGCAGGGGAACTTCCTTCAGAGGGGAATAGTCTTCCTTTGGCTGGGCTGGGATTAGAGGGGTCTCCCGTCTCTTGCTAGATTCTAATCTTCCCCTTTTCTTGTTGCTCTGTAATGCCTCATGTTGGGGCTGTGCTCTCAGTCCAGAACTACCCTCATTCAGATACAACAGGCACAGATTGTTTTAAAAAATAACACCTGGAAAGTACAATTTGACAAAATATTTTAGTAATACTCCTTAGTGTAAAAGTCACTTTGAAATATGTAGTTTTAATCAAGAAATACTGAGATATTTGATCCTTTTCTGGTTTATTAGCACATCAAAATGAAATATATGACCTTAGAAAAGACCTGTTAAAACATGGAGTGAATGGTGCCTCTGTTTAGCAGCCATCAGAATCTCTGGGTCAGAAAGGATTTTAGTTATCGCCTAAACCAACCCATTTGCCGTGGTTTCACCTGACCTTCCTGTCTGTCCGTAGAACCCACAGCTCAGAGAACTAATATTCCTACTGAGGATTACGATGATGCTGAAGAAGCACCAGTCCCTGAGGCTCCTCCTGCCTCTCAGATGAGTGAGGGAAAAGTGCCTTCAGAGGAGGAGAATGGGAGGGCCTCTCAGACAGGTGAATGGAATGAGCTGATCTCCTACCAGCTTGTATCTCTGACCAGGAAAGGGTGAATTTGAGCCCCTCAATGACCATCCTTCTTGTAGATTCAAAATTTGAATGACTTCATATATTTGACTGCAGCACCTTGACCATATTCCTTTCTTTAATACTATTCTTCCTTGGGAGGAAGAAATCACTCTGTATTCTTGGTATCTGTGTCTCCATAATTTTATCCTTGATGTGCTTGCATAAGACTTGTAGATTAATCGAGCCTATTTACCAAATCCCCAAATGCATCAACTTTTCTGATAACATTTTTGTGTTGTCTCATACATGAAAGGTAATTAGAAATTTAAAAAATATTGCAATATTGGAGTTTGAGAGACATTTGATAATTTAAGATGCACTGTGATCATATGTTATACTAATATGTACAAGGTCTATGATAAATGGTTGCCTTGAAAATTAAAACCATGGTGATAGATTGTAGATTCAAAATTTGTAGGCAGCTAAGGGCTAATCTTCTCCAGTTATTTCAATGGCCAGAGGAAGACACTCATTTTCCAGAGAGGAGTATTTTTCCATCTGATGGCTCAAGTGATTCCTTGGGAAGGAGCGACTGTGTGAGAATCCTGGGATTATTTTTGCCAGCATCTGGTAACACAAGTCAAGGCCACCAAGAACAGAGTTAGATTGTCAGTGAGGAACTGAGGTTTCTCCAGATTTGGCCTCCTGTCTCCTTCTCTCTGTAAACTCAGACCTGACAATTGTGAAAGGAGAAATTTTCACATCTTGTCCTATGATTCTTAACCATTCTTGAGCCATCTCCTTGCTGTGTTAGCCAGGAAAAGGTCTTCAGAGAACACCTTTTGCCACAGAGCTCCTGTGATCCAGTGTTTTCCAGATAAGCTGAGGCCCCCAGAGACCCATGTGTATTGGATCCTGAAAGGATAGCCCTGATAAACCCTTGCTGTAACTAATATTAAATAGTCTGAGTCTCTCTGAGCATTATGGGTCCCCAGCGATGCTTTGTCATCACCATTTACTTGACTTGCTTCCACCATGGGACATTGTTCTGTTCCTTTGTCACAGTTCTAATCAAACTTCTCTTTACTGTTGCAGGCTCATCTCTGCACTTCTCTAGAGGGGCAGCTGATCCCAGGACGGAGAATAGCCCCTGGCTGCTCCAGAGGGAAAAACGAGACCCTGGGTATGATGATGTTGAACTAGGTGCCCTTGGAACATCTACAGTGGCTTTCCCATGATGTTGTATTAAAAATGAGATGAGGCCTCAGATATTCTAACTGTCTATTCCAATTGAGTAGTGCTGACCTGTAATTGTATTATATGGAAATTGCTAAAAATTTGATATTCTGAATAAAGTATTTTTTCTTTGTTGATATTAATAATTTAGCAAGTTTGATCCAACTACTCTTAGTGGATTGCTCCTCAATCAGTTTCCCTCAAAGGAAATACAATGTGAGTGAACTGACCTGTTTTCTCATCTTCTCCATAAGCTACTCAAGGTATTACTTTGCCCAGGCTCACAAATGTTCCAGGTCATTCTTACTTAGACAAGGGACTCTAAACTTGGTCCTCACTCACACTCTCATTCCTATCAAGATGAACTCATGAAAAAAATCGTGAATATTCATATATGCTCTTCCCTGAGATGTCACATCATCTATTTTAAAACAATTCATAGATACCAGACGTGGGTGTGAGGCTTAGGGTTTCAAAACTGAAGGTGGGAGATTGGTTAGTGGGAGAGAATTAATACACTTTTTCTTATCGTGCCCAAATTTTCATGGAATAATTAAAAATGTAATTCTACACAACTGTCTCGTCCTTCTTAATTTCTGATTCCCTAGGCTTCTTCTTCCCTTTATTACTCAAGCTCATGTAGACTCCTCACCCGTTCACGTCTAGTTGGTTATCCTTTTAAATGCAGACTTTCCACCTCATCACTTCCTCTTATTTCTTTGGGACATTACTATTTCTTGTCTGTCCGATTATAAAGCCTTCTAAATGAATTATATCAACTCATAGCTCTCTTCACTACAAGTTAATGGAGGACAAATTGGCACCCACCTACAGACCTGCATTCAAGTGGGTAAGAAGGCAAGGAAGAGGAGACATAGACAGGAGATCCAAAAGGAATATAAACAGAAAAATCAGGAATTGGCTATGTGGGTTTTACAGATGTGGATGGAAGGGTCTGCCATGATTAAACTAATAGAGGAAGAACCAGACCAGTGGGCTTCTTCTCTGAAAACATTGCTACAAGATTGCTTTGGTCTGGTATCTACTTAAAATGCGAACGTGATCTTGCTTTGATTCTTCAGGGTAGAGAGCTATTCTGTAGCAGTGGCCAAGTAAAGATTACATCTTCAAAACACTCTATTACATGTGAATTAATATAAGGACTGAGAATGGTGGCCTGATTATGAGCTGAGCCCAACCTATTCCTTAACTGATGGCTCTGGAGGCTGTCTAAGGGGTCAAACCTACACTCACTCTTGTAATCTTCATAAGTCTTGGCAGGGCGAGGGGATTGGAAGATGCGTAGAGCTTCTCCTAGCACAATATACATGGCCATTGGCCATAGGAAAGTGATGAAAGCAATGAAAAGTAAGGTATACCCATCAAGATCATTAGCTATTACTTCTGATGTATGGTGTCAATAAAGCCACAATAGAGAGCTGGCTATTATAATTTTTGGTGATAAAACTCAGGAAAATTTAAGGAAGAGGAAGGTAAGACAAGCTTCACTACCCAGATTTGGGAGTTCTAGGACAAGCCTTATTATGGATTGGGTGCTCAAAAAGCATTGAGGAGTTGGTGAACAGCAATCATTTCAAGTGATCTGTGCTGCCTATGAAGGAGACTTTTTTGAGTGGGTGGTTTTGGAGGGTATCTCATTACATATTTAGTGGGTTTAGTGTTCTCTGTTCAGTGATGTTAATGGTTATTTAATAGAGGGTTTGATTTAATTGACCGATATCTTTACTGTGTCCAAATTTGAGAATATCAGGTTTGCATACCTTTTTTTCTAATTTCCTCACCCCCTTATTCCACCTGGCCCCCCCTCCAGTTCAAGCTGTTGTTTCTCAGTCTAGTTGCGTAGGACGCAGCTCCTGGCTCATGCTGGTATTAGGAGCCTTGTTCTCCCCCCGGCTGAGGCACTTGGTTGCCAGTCATCAGTCGGCCACTCACAGCAGCTCACGGCAGCTCATGGCAGTTCTCACCGCTGCCAGCTGCTCACGATGGCTGACGGCCACACACGCTGGCTGCCAGCCAGTCATGGCAGCTTGGCACATGGTAACCCACGGTAGCCTGCGGCAGCACACAGCAGCCTGCGGCAGCTCACGCCAACCTCTAGCTGCTCACGGCAGCCCAGCTGTTGTTCACAATCTTAGCTGTAGGGTGCGCAGCTCACTGGCCCATGTGGGAATGCAACCAGTGACCTCGGCCTTACGAGCACGGTGCTCCAACCACCTGAGCCACCAGGTTGGCCCTTCTTCTCATTTTTAAAAAGTGGGATGGATCTAGTTTTTGTGCAGCTAAAGGAGCCAACTTTTGCAACCCTTATTTAAACATTCTAGATATAAGTAAATAGGAACCTCCAGACTTTATTGAATGCTTTTATTCTTATTTGTTTACTGCTGTAACTTTGGAAGAGTAACTTAATCTTCACTAACTTCATTTTTTAAATCATTGTGTGGGAATTCTGGAAATGGCAGAGTACCTTGGATTAGACTAATCCTCACAAAAATAACTACTATAAACTCTAGGAAAAAATTTAAATCACAACTATTTGAAGATACTGGAGAGTAACCAAATTTAGGTAAAAGCTGGAGGAAGTAAATTTTTAAAAGATGTAAAGTGCATTGAGTGAAATGCCTGGCTATGTAGCACAAGTGGCTGGAACTCAAGCAGAAAGCCATAGTCTTTCCATATTGAGGAATAAGAGAATGGAGCTTGGGAACGCTGAGTGACTAGAAAATGATGAGGAGGAGAATCTCAAAGCAGATGGACATATGAATGAAAGAGTCCTAAAATCTACATGTAAATTGTTAGATGAACAAAAGATAGTATAAAGAGAAAATGGAGAACAAATTGGTAGTGCTAAATCCAATGATATTATAATTATGTTATATGTAAATGGATAAAATCCTCCAATTAAAATGCATAGGTTGACTACTACACATCTATTTGAGCTGTTTAAATGAACAATAGCGATCATATCAAATGCTGATGAAGATACAGAGAAACTGGATCTCTTATATATTGCGGATGGGAATACAGCCGCTCTGGAAAACAGTTTGACATTTTCTTCAAACTAACCATGCATTTACCATATGATGCAGCCATTACATTCTTGGGGATTTATCCCAGAGAAACAAAAATTTATGTTCACACAAAACATGTATGCAAATATTCTTAGCAATTTTATTTCTAATAACAAAATACTGGAAACCGTCCAAATGTCTTCAATCAGTGAATGGTTGAACAAGCTCTGATACATACATACAATGGCATACTTTTTAGCAATAAAAAGGAATGAACTACTGATACATACAACAATCTGGATGGGCCTCAAGAATATTATGCTTAGTGAAAAAGTCAGTTGCAAAAGGTTTTATTCAATATGATTCCATTTAAATAACATTATCAAAATGACAAAACTATAGAGATAGAGAACAGATTAACAAGGAGATAGGTGAGGTGGGATGGGAAGTGAGTGTGAATACAAAGAGGTAGCATGACGGAATTCTTTTGTGATGATTGACCAGTTCTACATCTTGATTTTGGTCACTTTAGGCTTTTCTTGTATTTTGTATAATTTTTCAAGTTTAATCTTCACTGCTTCCGTTAAAACATAAACTCAGTACTTTGCCCATAATAAGAGGAGATTGATGGGTGGTAAAGTATAATATTAAACTTTCCTATTGTTTATCTGTACAAATGTCCTATTAATTATGTAGAAATGTACATAACCATTTTTTACTTATTCACTTATTTCTTCTACTACATACTGATTCCATAGTGGAGAGTAGGTTTCCTGTTTTATTTACATAATCTTTTGCATTTCTCAATGGATATGAGCTCTTTATCTTAACCTTTGGGCACCCAAAAATAACCATCCCTTTTGTAGTCATTAAGAAATCAGAATTAACTATTCATTTAACATGCTTATTTCTCTTTAGTTCCTCTGTTCTTTTTACCCTGGTCCTATCATATAATTTTTATAGCCTCTTGCGAAAGCTGCTAGGCATTTATTTCTATATGATTCTTTTCTTGATTGGTAGAAGGTAGAGGTGCAAGAATTTTATCCTACAGATCTCCACTTTATTTTCTTTGCATTAATTTGGATATTGATTTGGATTTGTAAATTACATTCCTGGGTTTATATCTAAATAGGGAAAATATGTTTCCCAACTGTCCCAGACCCACCTATCTGACTCTGGCAGAGCTGACTCTGGGATTAACGGGTTGGTATACACCTAGATCAGAGGAAATAATGACAAGAAAATAGTACTCACACTGAGGTTGATGCAAAGCCATCTGAGAGATTCTCTTTAGAGCAAGAGGATCCTTATGATCTGAGTCAAATGGCTTCTCTTTGCTTTATGGGGCTATTTAGAGTATGATTTTGATTTACTAAATAAGTCTTACTTCTCGTTCTTTTTTTTAATTAAAATTTATTGGAGTGACAATGGTTAGTAAAATTACGTAGGTTTTTTTTTTTTTTTTTTTTTAAATGTCAAAGCATTTTTACTATATTTGAAAAGTAATTCTTTACAGATAGCCCTCATTATTACATAGTATTATGATTCATGTATATGTTATATCAATATATTAAAAAAATTTTATTTGGTTTTCACTTTTAACATTGAATTCTTTTTTTTTTTTTTTTTTATTAATTAGTTTCAGGTGCACAAGACAAAGCAAAACTTAGACATTTATCATTTATATCCCTCACACTGTGTGAACCCCCCTCCCCCCATCCACTATCCCTCTGTAAAAATTACGTAGGTTTTAAGTGTACATTTCTGTACGAGTATTACATTATCTATATATCACATTTTGTGTTGCTTCTCAATGGGAACTGAGTCTTCTCTAATGGGTAATTGATTCTACATAGTGTAGTTAAGACAGTTACCAAGGAATTAAAACTCAGATTTGGTCCAGGGAATTATTACCACTTGGAGAGATACAGGCAAACTTTTCTAGCAGGACACACAAGAAGGTGAAAAGTGATGTGCAAAACGGCCTGGATCATCAATTAATGAATTTGTCTTTGTGCTCATTTGATGAGTGAATTAAATTAGAGAGATTCTAGAAGCTTATTGTTGGTTAGTTGGAGTGAATGTTGCTTCTTTCTTTGCCTTGTATTTGAAATATGTGGCACACACAGACAGAATCAACTCCAGTTTTACCATTTACAGAAAAAGGAACTGTGATAGCAAGAATCAGATAACATTCATTCAAGACGTGCACCTATTAAAAGAAATATATTCATCACCCCAATAAATTTTAATTAAAAAAAAATAACAGAAAAAAATATTCTCTGGAACGAGAAATTTATTCACTTTTAAAGTCAATTATTTTAAGCAGTACAAAATAAATAATATACAGATATTGTCCTGTAGTCTATATCTCATTAAGTATTTGATGATTACACTAATTCAGTTTAACTTATTGAACTGACATAATTGGAAAATGATAACTTATTTAAAATTGGGAGAGATGAGGGAGAAAGAGGTTAAGGACTGGAGAATGAAGAGGGCTATTTCAGAGAAAAAAACCATGTATAAAACACAGAGCAGCAAAATAATCTGATGGCTTAGGAAATGCTGAACAGTTCAGTACTGCTTGTTCCTAAAATAACTGCAAGGAAATAGCTAAGGATCCTGAAGAGAGTTCCAAATATGGGGAGCTTCATAGACTAAACAAAGGGCTTTGAGCTTTCTAATGTAGCTTAGTGTTTCCCAAATTTTGATTTAAGGTACATGGAGAGTTTCTGAAAAATAACTGTACATATAGTTTGTGAACTTTAGAAAATTTTCCATTATTTCATGAATATTTTTGGTAGTAATATGTATTTTATTTTTGAACAGAATGTTTCAGTTAAAAAGATAGTAAATGTAAAGGAAATCTTGGTCAAATAATTATACAGTTATAATGCAGGTACGGAAACATTCACTATGCTGGCATGCAAATAACTGAATTTTGGAAACTTTGGTATAGCTAATAATGAACCAGTAGTGTTCTTGTAGGCAGGAGAATTACATTGTTTGGCTTGCCTGCTCCTCTTCCCCCAGCTTTCTTTTTCTCTCTTTTTGATATAACTCCAGTAAACATGTGAGGATGGTTTGAGGTGGGAAGAGTTCAAAGTAAATACAACCACTTAAAATGCTTTTCAATTGGGGAGGTAGGAACTGTTGGGTGTCTAAACAAATACAGTCAAAGAAGGGAATGGAAAACAGATAATAATAGAAAAGGATGGAAAAAAATGGAATTTTTGAACAATAGAACGTGCAGTTTGATAGGTTAAATTTAGGATGTTGGGGAATAACTAGAAAAGAGAAAAGGAAGTTAAAGTAAAAGATATTGTTAGGTAGTAGTCGATTTTTGTTATTAATATTCCATAAAAATGTGTGCAAAATTATAAGAGCTGCAACATTTCTCTTCTACCTGACCAAACCTCACTTTGAACTTCATTTCTAGGTTTTATAGAAGATAGGTAGAATATTTTGGAATTTTCAAGTATGTGTTTCTGAGTTTATATTCCTAAGAGTAAGCCAGATTTCAGTTTTATGCTATTCAAGATAAGTGTGAACTTCTCTGTACCTAAAGGAATGCAACAGTATATAGTCTGAAGGGAGATAATAAAACAGATTTTTTAACTGAGATTTCACTTGGAGAAAGAAGAATGTTTGAAGACTGAAGTTTCCAAGGTCAGTGGGGGTGACTATGTCTAGATTCTTAAGAGAATAGCATTCATCTATGAAGCTCAGAGTATTTATTATGAATAATTTCTTTTTGTCTTAGACACATGTAAAAGCTTTGCAGTAGTGAAGAAGACAGAATTCTCATTTATTTGAGAAACAATATTACAGAAGGATTCTTTGAAAAGATACTTGCACCAAAAATGTCAACTACATGGTGCTAAGCTCAACATCATCATACCCAGGGTCTTGGCTCAGGACCAATGAGGATCCTTTCTCTCCCATGCCAGAGTTGATAGCTTCTCTAGGAGACTGAAGAAAGATGCCTGAAACAGTAAGGAGAATCTTGGTTTCAGCGGTGATAGAAAGACAGGACAGAGTCCTCTGGTGGAAGGAGACTAGTACATAGTGGCTACAAATTATCTGTGGGGGCCCAGCACTTGTCTGAAATGCTAGATAGGACTACTTCATACTGACTCAGCTACTCTGTGTAAAGTCTTGTCTTGATCTCTACAGTTGGAAAGGAGGTGGATGAATAATGTCAAGGAGTGGAAAAGAGATATGAATTCTCTCTTCCACACCAGTCTGGTCTGATTTCTTAAGGAATGGAGGAAAAAGATGACCTCTCCTCAACACCTTGATAACAGATAAAGTCTGACCTAAAAGTATTCGTGAGGACAATTTGGGTCCTTTGTCAGATGCCAAAAGAGAGCAGCTCAATCAAATCCCACAGTCTTCTGCTCCTCAGGGACCCCATGCTCACATATAAGCAGAAAGCCTAGTCCTATGGATGAAGGTTTTCATCTGCCAATTTAAACAATGAGAGAAAATTGTACCTTAGTTTTCTTCTGGTGCTGAGATTTTATGACTCTCCAAGGCCACTACACATGCTGCATTAATAGTGGGCAATGTCAACTTTAAACACTTGGTTACATGGTTTTCCCAAAACAAAATTTTATAGCCCACAAATTTAATTTACATTGATATTAAAAAAAAACAAAAACTTTCCAGATTACTTTTCACAATCTGAAAGCCCTCAGGGTATAAAAAAATGGGAACAAGCCTCTGCAACTCATAGACATGTCTATATCAATTGATGGTGGGCATAGTCACAGAGAACACAGTATGTTTCTCCTCTCAGAAGAGGTGAAATAGCTACACTATACCTGGGATAAAGAAGAGCTGATCTTATCTAGGTATACAAAGCTACTCAGATTCTTATGCTAAAGAAAAACTGGCTACTGATGGGTCCAAACTCATCTTCTCCATGACAAGGAAGAAAGACTATTGGAGACAGAGCTGTTCACTCACCTGTCTGGTAATACCTGGCACCACCTCCCTCCTCTGGGAAAGAATAAATCTCCCTCGTCCCAGGAAGAGAAGGAATTTCAGGAACAGGCAACTCTTCAACATCATCGTAATCATTACCTGTGCCATTGACATGCTGACCTGGAGACTCTGAAAAGAGATAAGGACTTAGGTGGAATAGCAAAATGTGGGTTGGACTAGGTGATGTCCTAAGTCCCTTCTAATGCAGGGATTCTAATAGCTAATAAATATAGATACCATATTCTAGAATTATCTCAAAGGCATATATTTAATCTCAATAGTCTCAGAAATTACTTAAATCTTCTAAATATTCCAATATATCAAAGTCAATAATAATTTTCTAACATGGCCTCTCATACCATAAAATATCCACAAAAGCTATTTTGCTATGAGTTTCAGGTACTATTTTCAAGTATATGATATGAAGTTATAACATATAATATGCTCATATCAGAGACAGAGAAAGGATGAATATGGACCAAGAGAACCCAGGCTGTCCATGTGCCTTCTGAAACTGTGGGAGACACAAAACTGACAGAGAAAGAGAAACCTGGATATCTATTACTCAGAGACAGGAGATCTCACTAGTTCCAATCACAGGAGGTCTGGCTTTGAATTCCTTCTAGTGCTTGGTTGGCTTTAGGATCGAATCCCCAGGAGCCATTCTGGACAAGCTTCATCCCAAGAGCTGTGCATCTTTACTATCTGGAGAAGGTCCAGAGGGACATTCTCCTCTCTTAGGTCCCTTGTAAATAAGAGCTTCTAATAGTTGGTAAGTACAGGCACCAAGCACTCAATATATTCCAGTGTTGATTACAAGGAATTTTTGGTCTCAATATATACATGATCCACTAAATGATCCAAATATCATACTATCTCAGGATCCAACTGTACTTTTCAATGTTCTCTCTTGACACAGAATTTTTGAGATGATCAGTTCCAGACGTTTAAAGGAAAGGCCTTTGAATCCATAATAATAGAAGCACATTTATAACTGAGTAGAAGTAGCTGTGGATACAGAGAACTGAGTTTGATTTTTCCCTTTCTAAGGTCACAGAGTGGGCAGAGAGAGAAAAATTTGTTGTGAACTGGAGAGAAGACGTCCTTGCCATCTTAATCACAGGAGGAATTCTCCTCAGGTGAGATTCCTCCTTATTATCCCCACCATCCAAGGAAAGACTTCTCTCTACTATCTGGGGTCTTCATTCTCCTCATGTCCCCCTGTATAATATGGCAGCTTAGTCACTAAGTCATCAGACAGGTTACCTGGCAGGGAGAAAAACATCACAGACAAACAGAAAAATCTTTCCTATCATAGGAGGCCTAGTGTTACAGTTCAGAAAAAATCCTGAGGCTTCAGACTTATAGAGAGTGGGCTTACAGTTCCTACCTTAGGAGGCTAACCATGTGAGGTTGGGTAAGTGGTTGGGTCTGTACTTGTTGAAGATAAACCATAGCCATCTCATGAACAGAGGGGAGGGCATGGAACACACCTGGGCTGTCCAACAGGTCCTCCTTCTCTAGGTAATCAATCTCCTGGTACAAGGCCTCATCAACAGCACCTTCAAAAGCAGGCAAGGCTGGGGAAAGTGGCATGAGTTTAGAGACTGCCCTGGAGATACTCCATTTACTAATAGACAAAGCCTTCAGTGCCCTCCAATGCTCACTCTTGGAAAAACCCCTGTGGACTGCTAGGGCCGCTTTCTTAGCCTTGTGCCCTTTAGGGACAGAACAAGGTTTCCTGACCCTGATCTTGATCTTACACTGAATTCCACTGACACTGTTCACACAGGAAGTCATAACTTTTTTTTAGGAAGTCATAATTTTTTAATAGTTTTACCTTCAACCCAGGACTAAGGATTCAATACTTTCAAATCTTGAAGTCTATAGTAGAGAAAGTGGAGTTTTGCCAAGTAATGGGGTTGAAGACCAATACTTGTGCACTTTTCTTGATATCACAACTGGTTCTGTACCCTTCCCACTACTTTTCAGATTATTTAGCATCCTTAAGGCCCACCTTGGTGCTCTCCTCTCCATCTGTGAAGTTGAATCCCCAGGATGATAAGGACTAGGAAGAGAAGGGCACTCAATATGATACAGAGGATCTCAGGTAGGGAGAAGAAGCCAGGTACTGGAGCTGAGCCAGAATTGGTACCTGAGGACAGAAGAGGTCATGAGATTTTAGAGAGGGTCATAAGCCCATGAAAATACCCCTTTACCCTAGTCATCTCCCGAGTCCTCAAGACCATGAAGTCACCATTCAGGTACAACGAATCTGCTTGAACTCCAAGACGTGATCAACCCAGGTCCTGCCCTGAGCGTTGTCAACGAGAACTGAATCTTGTTCAAGGAATTTTTATAAAATGAAAACTAGTAAATCTTTGGAACATTACAGCTGCCGCAACTTCATAGGAGTATAAATACCTGATCATTAGGCCTTTACTAAATGGATATGGTTGATTTTGCCAGAAATATGTAGATTCCATAGTGCAAGTCCCTAAAAATATGTGTGTCTCTTCTATCACATGACCCAGAGCAGAACCACTTACTTCCACGAGTGGGGCGAACTGTTGTTCTCTTACCTGGAGAGAAAAGGATGATGGGATCATTGTCCTGAGTTGGCCTGGAAAAACCATAAGGTTATATCTACTATTTCTGCCATATTGGTTATTTCCCAGATATCAGGAGATCAGGCAATAGCCTCTCCTGTAGCCAGAGCACAGAACAGCAGGTTAGCCTAGGAAGCTCTGGGTGCAAACTCACACCTCCTTCAATTCTAGCCCAATGTCCTGGTCCTTCCACTCACTTGAGCACCTCACGCCAGCATCCTCCTCATGCTTGCAGTTGCTCTGCCCCCAGGGCTCCGTAGCACAGGCCCACAGGGAGGACTCCTTGCCGCTGCATTGCACCTGGTCCAGCCAGATGTGCCCGTTTCCTGGGCCAAACGCTGCCTCCTGCAGGGCTTCCAGAGCAGAGCCACAGCCCAGCTGCTGACACACCACCTCGGCCTCTGCCAGGCTCCAGGAGTCGTCACACACCGTGCCCCAGGAGCCATTGTGCCAAACCTCCACTCGCCCTGAGCACTCAGTGTCTCCTCCCCTGAGTCGGAGCTTCTCTTTGTCTGAAAAGGCAGCAGTATGTCCTGTTTCCAGACCTGATGGGAAGGAAGGAGCCCCTGGGAGCCAAAAGGGGAGGTGGGAGAGGCTGATGTACCTGTGCAGGGGGCAGCCGTTGGACAGCTCTTGGGTCTCATTCCTGCAGAAGCAGACAAAGGGGAAGCACTGGATCAGGGACAGCTGTGGTGGTGGGGTGGGGGTCTTGCCTCAAACAAGATTATTTAAGGTCTTTGGCTCAGTCCAATGACAAGCGAAAACGCAGACTTCATGATTAATATAATGGGCTGAGTTACTGAGACATTGACTGAATCCTAGCCCTTATCACCAGCTGAAGTTAATTAATATGTTTATTTGTTTATCACTTACCATATTCCACAACACACACACACACACACACATACACACACAAACACACACCCCTGAATGAAAGCTCCACTGGAGCAAGGACCTTGCATATCTTATTCATCTCAGTGTTTCTACTATTAAGACAGTGACTGGCACATTGTATGCATTCACTCAACAAATATACATTGAGAATCTTATATAAATTCTATATATAGGGGCTTGATAAATATTTACTGAATAAATGAATAGATGAATAAAATCCAGTGAAGTATAATTCACTAAATTCTTGCTAATCAGTAAGATAATAAAAGAAATATAAATTAATGATAATGGCTTGTGGTAAAAAAGAGTGGATATTAAAAACAAATAAGTCCAGAATTATAGAAGTAATTTGTGTTCAATATTCTGCTTATACTTTTAAAGGGAAATTATATAACAGATTGTAAACTTTCCTTATCTATTTTTCAGTGTAATATATGGACAAACAAAGGAAATTACTATAGGGACAGAAACATTTTTTAAAGTACTACAATAAGTAGAATTTAGAGAAAGATTGATGAGTAGACAAACAGCTAGCTAGTCAGACAGAAATGTCTGCATAAGACACAAATAAATATACTAAGAAAAACTACATTAAAAGGACTCAAGGATGGGAACAAAAGAAAAACACAGATGAGAATTGAAACCAAAGAAAATAGACATAAATTCAAAACAACACAAGAAAACAGAAGTGTACATGGTACTTGCCATAAAATATCAGAATTGGCCTATCTTTCCATATCATCCTATCAAACCTCCTTTTTTATGCAGAGAACATCTCTCAAAATGATGGCATGACCCCTCAGGTGGTTGCTTACTTTCAGGACTGGAGTCTTCACTACTTCTCAACTCATTGTGTTTGATTATAGAAAATTCTCATCAATAGAAGGTCTTATAGTTTAATGTCTCTTCAGTCTTCCACAGGAGCAAGAAAAAGAGGTGAAGAAAGAGAGGCAAGAAAGGGAGTGAGCCTCTGCTTTTGAAATATCTATTTCTCTCAGCTGTGGATTTCAGGCAACTTGAAGCATATTGTCCAAGTAATACCTGATTGGTGTGTGTGTGTGTGTGTGTGTGTGTGTGTGTGTGCATGTGTGTGTGTATGTGTGTGTGTGTGTGAAAGAGAGCGAGAGAGAGCACGAGAAGAGACAAACCAAGGGGCAGGATAAAACTGTTGAAAGGAAAGCACTGTGAAAATGCAAAAGAAGGAAAAAAGGAAGGAAGGAAGGGAAGGAAAGAGGGAGAGAGAAAGAGGGTGAGGAAAGGAAGTAAGGAAAAAGAAACCAGAAGCAAAGCAACTGTTATCTTTATTCAGACTTCAAATATCTTAGGATGATATCTGTGGGATTTGTAAGCTTTTCGATTTTGGAATTTCTATGTGATTTGGCTCTAGCTTAATAGTCAAGTTATTGAAAAATCCCAGCATCTTCTATCTAGATATGAAGAAGACAATTAAAAATAATTAGCCATAGAAAGTAATTTGACAGTGTCCTAACAGTTGTGTGTGTGTGTATCCTTTGATCTAATAATATCAACAGTGGGAGTAATCCTGTAGCAATAAACTCACCAGTATGTAGAGCTACATGACAAAAATACTTATTACAAAATTATTTGTAGAGGAGAAAAAATTGAAAATAATCAGACTACCAATAAATGAGCTAATGGTTATATGAACTGTAGTATCAACATCTCATGAACGAAATATTTCCCACTATCACTTTATTTTTTTGATACTTTTATTTCTGGTTTCCACCCTCCACTCTCAAAAGTATTCTTGTTAAGAAACTTGATGACAGACATTGATCTACATCTATTAGGCAATTCTCAGTTCTCATTTATTCAATGTCTCAGTATAATTTAACACATATGACGAATCCCCTTTCCATGAAACTTTTTTTTTTTAACCTGATTTCCAAATACAATATTTTCTGGGTCAGAAATTTTTTCTGGGTCAATAATTTCTGGGTCTTATTTCCTTGTCAGCTTTGCATCAGACTCCATGACATTTCATGAAGTACACTACCCAGCTTTTAAAAGTTAGTGTTCCTTGGATTCTATTCTAGGCATGCTTATTTTCCTAGTGATCTCATCCATGCTGATCTAAACATCTCTATGAAAACTCCCAAATTTATATCTCCCACCCAGATTTCCTTTCTAAATTCAAATCGCATACTTCTAAATGCCTAATGACGTCTCCACTTGAGTGTTCTCATCCGCTTGAAATTTAATGTATCCAAAACTGAGCCCATATAAACGATAAATGTCTAATGATTACATTGTTTTGTACACCTGAAACTAATGAAAACATCTTTTGATACAGGATAAACAAAGGATGCATGTATATTTTCCCTGCAATAATCCTTTGTTTATCATGTATCAAAGGATGTTTTCTTAATGCAAAATTGATTAACTTACTTCCCAGCTTAAAAACCTTTCAATTAGTTTTGATTACACGTTCATGAAAATGTCTTTAATTTTGACTACACAATCAAAAAGGTTATCCATTCATTCAAGAACCATTTCTAAATGTCTAGTACGCCAGGTACTATCTACAGCACTGATACACAGCAGTGAATAAAATACTCAAAGTCCTTGATCCCATGGAATTTACAATCTAATAGGACAGATGGATAATAAACATGAAAATAAATGAACGATCATTTCACATAGTAATAAGTACTATGAGAAGCATAAAATATGCTATAAAACGTAAAATTGTTTGGGCAGAGGAATTAAAACCCTGCAGGAGAGATATTCAGAAAAGCAATCACTGTGTTCAGGGATAACCATGGATTGTCAAGAGTATAAAGACTGTTGGGAGAGGTAATAACATTTAAATTGGTATGAGGAGCCTCACCAAGGAAATTAATTTAAAGTGAGAACTGAACGATGAGAAGTTGACAGGCAAGCAAAGCAGATAGAACAACTAGTGCAACATTTTAAGATGAATAATACCATCTGTCCGGTAAAAGAATACTGAGGCATTAAATGATGGCCAGCCTGCCTTTCCTTACTCCCCCCATGCCTGTACATTTCATAAATACAAAGAGAGTCAATATGTATACCCGCTGTGTAGAAGAGTAACAGGAGAGGAAGACTGAGGGTGGGTAGGGGAAGGAACATGTATGGCTTTGTCCACCAGTGTAAGAAATCTGAGGTCTATCTTAAGTTCAATAGAAAGCCACTGGAGGCTAAAAGGCAAAAAACAAGATACAAACTAATTTTTAAAACTCTCTCTGGTAGACAGAGAAACAATATACTGTGGAAGAGAAAGAATATAGCATGGAAGAGAAAGCGTGGACTTAGGTGACCACTAGCAACTATTGGTTAATCCATGTAAAAAAGTGCTCTTTTCTGGACTAAGATGGTAATGAAAATAGAAAGAGTAGAAGATTAAAGATCTATTTAAAGATAGAGCCAACAGAACTTGCTGTTCTATTGGAATGGCAGGGAAGGGAAGTGAAGAAATAAAGGTTGACTCCTATATATTGAGCCTAAGTTACTACGTAATGGTAGCAACATGAACTGAAATGGGAAATATAGTGAGGTACAAGGAGTGAGTAGGTAAAATCAAATATCATGCTTTGGACTAAATTTGAGTGGCCCATTGACGTTAAAATGGAGATGACAGGTAACAAAAGCATATATGAGTTTGGAATTAATGGCAAAGATTAGCTGTGGAGGTATATATTTGGCAGCTGTAAGTATATAGATGTCATTAGGTCATGGGCCTTAAGGAGGGAGTATAGATAGCTAAGGAAGAGTAGAGAGTCTGATACTGAGCCCTGAGAGTGTCTAAAATCTAGAGGCTGAGCACAGGAGTGTCAACCCTATAAGAATAAAAACAACAATCAGTGAGGGAGACTAAGGAGAACAACTAATGAGACAGCATGATTGTATGGAGGCAAAAGAAAAATTGAGAAGGAAAGAGAAGTCAACCTACTGAATGCTGCTGACAGGTCAAGAATAATGAAAAGAGAAAGATTCGCTATATTTTATTTCCTTACTGATTCTGAGAAATGGTAGAGCCTAAAACTTAAATGGATGGGTTAAGAACAGCATATGACACAAAAGTATAGATACAGTGAATGATTAATAACAATACTACTTTGGAAAACAGCTGTGGAGAAGAGAGAAGAGGGATGGAGAGTAGTAGCTAGGGAGGGAATTGGGGTTGAGGAAGAATGTTGTTTGTCTGGTACTTTTCAAGATGTGTGACACTCAAGCTTATAAATATACTGATGAGAATCAACCAAGAGACAGGAGAAGTTGATGATGCTGAGGAAGAGGGCATAGTTGAAGAACCTAAGACTTTGACAAGGTAAATGTTACTAGGACCTATAGCCCATGCAGAAGAGCTGGCCTAAGGTAAGGACAGTGGCAACTGACCTTGGAAGCCAAGTAGAGAGCATGTGCACAGACCACAGGTCAGTAGATTTGGTGAAAGGAAGATGAGTTTTCTCTGTTCTAATTTTTCTGTGAGGTGAGACGCAAGATCATGATTTGAGAATGGATGGTGGGAATCAGGTTTTGACAGTGTGAGGACAGAAAACATGTAAAATATAATTTTAAACAGAGGGCAAGCACAGTACAGTAGCACTTAGGGGCAGTATAGAGTGCCCATTAGAGATTGTTTCTCTGTCTACCAGAGAGAGTTTTAAAAATAGAAGTAGTGGGTGGTATTGCCTCATGGTGTGAATTTCAAAGTAACTGGATGTGGAGAAGAAACAGAAGAGGAAGTGTTGAAAATGACAACTGAGAGCAAGGAGCATGCGTAGTCAAAGTCAGGAGCCAGAGAAAAGTCTGTTGAAAGACAAACAAACACACAGCCTCTGGTTGATAGGGAAATCGGTGTTTTCAGGGAAAAGCCTGGTTTTGATCAGAACATAAAAGTGAAGGAAATATTGAGGGTATAATGGAATTGGAAAATAATGGGCTCCAAATTCTAGCAGGCTCTGAAGATTTGCGGGAGTAGAATGAGGGGAACAGAGAAGTACACAATAATAAGGGAGAAAGGCACAGGGAATAAGAGATCAGCCAAGAAGACGGATTCTGAGGGCCTCTTACAAGAGATAAATTCAAGCAGAAAGATATGAAGAACCTAGGTCACTGACCTCCCAGCAGTTCCCCATTATGTGGCAGCCAACAGGAGAAAAAAAAAAACCACAACATTTTTCTTTTTAACAAGTCTGTTTTCTTGGGCTGTGCCCAAGAAAACAGATTGCAACAAGATTGCAACATATGGATTCAATCATTTTTATCCATTTAAATTTTGTACGCTTATCTTTAAATATCACTTAGATTTGAAAATATGAAATCTCACTAACAACATCCTGCAGGGTGGGACAGACACATAGAAACCGGCAAAATTCACCTGCACACGAGATATAAGCTTCCTCCTTTGAAGAACATGAACTGTTTTTCCAAGGGTCAGAAGGACATTGCCAGAGAGAGAGATCAGTTTTCCGACACTGGATTCCATCCACCCACCGGGGTCTAGAACCTTTCCTAAAATGAACAGAAGTGTTAAGGGTCCCACTGTCCCCACAGCCAAGCTGTCTGCAGATTGTGGACAAGGTCATGGCTTCCATGGGGCTGTGGCAGACACTGCCCCAGGTCCCGTGGTAGAAAACTTCCAGCCAGCCAGCACACTCCTGGTCGTCGCTCACCATCCTAAGGGCCAGGAACTCTAAAATAGAAAGGGGGAAAACAAGGCACAGTGAACATTCCACTCAACGATCTAGTTTTTTTCTCTCCCAGAGATTGTGAACACTTATCGCTGACTCTGCTGAGGAAGACCTCAGAAGACTGAAATTTGTCTCCTTTTTCCTTGACTTTGTTGGTTTGTGTCTGTTTATTTCTACCACAATGATGCAGTAGAATATGAACTGAGAGGAGCACCAACCTGGACACTGCACAGAGGGAAAGCTGAATCTGCTTCCTGACAAAACCTCTGACAGAGTATGTGAAAGGGAGCACAGATAGTGGGTGGTAGGCAGAATGACAGACGCCCAAACATGTCTACATCCTACTCGCTGGAACCTGTGAACATATTACGTTTAATGGCAAAAGGGACTGTATAGTTATTATTAAGATAAGAACCTTGGGAGGTGAGATTAACCTGGTATATTGTGGACTAACCAGGTGAGGCCAGTCTAATCGCATCCTTTTTCAAGCTATTTTTAAAAATGGATAAACTTTCCCTTCTTCAGTCAGAGGGAAATGAGATTAAGAAAGTATGGTCAGAGGGAGGCAATGTTCTTTGTTTGAAGAAAAAGAAAGGGAGCTAGGAGCCAAGCAATGCATACTTCCTTTAGAAATAGAAAATGCAGGGGAAAGAAATCATCCCCCGAGTCTCCAGAAAGAATGCAGGACTGTTGGTGCTTTGATGTCAGCCCATTGAGACCCTTGTTGGGCTTATAATATTTAGAACTGTAAAATAATAGATTTTTGTTGTTCTAAACCACTAAATATGTGGTAATTCATTACAACATCAATAGCATCTCAAGATTTTACTACCATAGGTAACTGATGAGTGAGCCCTGTTTTCAAATGGAAACTCTGTAGGACATGGGTCTGCCAGTAGGTATTTTTGAGAAGGAAGGAGCAGAGCCTCAGTTGCTGCAGGAGGAACTAAAAACACCAATCTTCAAATCTGCTGGAAAGACAGGCACTGTGGAAGGAAGCTTCCTTCTCCTCTGGCCCATTTCAGCAACACCCCCTCAGGGCTCAGACTCCATCCTCAAGAGCCCCACTTCCTCCCAGAGCCTATGGACAGTGTGCAGCACAGACCTGAGCAGATGACCCCTGCGTCCTCCTTGTGCCAGCAATTGTGCTGTCCCCAGCCCCGGGAAGGGCACTTCCACAGGTGGGACTCCTTTCCCGTGCAGTTCACATCATCCAGCCAGATGGGGCCTGATCCCTGCCCGAAGTGAGCAAAGGCCGTGGCATTGAGAGCTTCTCCACAGCCCAGCTGTCTGCACACCACGTGGGCATCATTCAGGTCCCAGCTGTCATCACAGATGGTGCCCCAGGAGCCCTGGTGAAGGATCTCCACTCTGCCAGCACAGCGATTACCACCATTCACCAGACGGAGTTGTCTGCTCTCTGAGGAGAGAGAGTCATGCCAGTGGGGCTATTAACAGGGAAAGAGAAGGGTTTTCTGGGCCTGTGGGACCCCTCACCTGAGCAGTTGGCAGAGCTCTCCTCTGAGGCTGCAGAGCCTGCTGGTTCAGACATGGAGTCATCACACTGGGGCAGCACCTGGGTCTGGTTTCCTACAGAAGACAGAGGTTTAGTTGCGTTGAAGAACAGGAAATGGAATTAAACTAAGTAGTGTTTACTATTTAAAATATACTATAATTATATGATTTAACAAACAGGCACCTGAAAACTGCAGAATACACATTATTCGGAAGGGTATGTAGGCCATTTACCAAGATTGGTTGTATGCTATAGCAAATATAAGTTCCAAAAATTTTTCAAAGGAAAAATGAAGAAAAAGTAATAAAAAAATCATTTTTGACTGCAGTAGAATTAAGCTAGAAACAAACGAAACTAGTATAATCACCTGTATTGAAGTGTACTTTTAGTGCAATAAAATACACCTATATTAAGAGTACATTCTGGTAAGTTTTGACAAATTTGTATACTTATATAATCTACCACCTCAATCGAGATACAACACGAATATGAACCCAAAAAGTTTCCATTTGTCTTGGCAGCCAATATATCCTCCACCCCACAACCTCAGTCTCAGGCAAACATTGATCTGCCTTCTGTCACATAGTTTAGTTTATGCCTTCTAGAAAGTAATGGAATCATATAATATGTATCCCTTTTTGGATGGCTTCTTGTTCTCAGCATGTTTTTGAGATTTATTTGTGCAGTTACATTTATCAATTGTCCTTTTCATGGTTGAAAAGTCTTCCATTGTCTGAATATACTACAATTTGTTTATTCATTCTTCTGTTAATAGAAATTTAAGGTGTTTATACTTTCTAATATTGTTAATATAGTTGGTATAAACATTGATGCTGAAATCTTTCTTGTTGTTAGTTGCAGGTGTACAAAACAATGTAATAGTTAGCCATTTATCATTTATACCCCTCACAAACTGATAACTCCCCTCCTCCAATCTACTACCCCTCTGACATCGCGTACAACCATTACATTTCCACTGTCTCTATTCCTAATTGATGCTGAAATCTTTCTGTGGACCTAGGTTTTTATTTCTCTCAAGTAAACGTCTAGTAGTAGAATTGTTGGGTAACATTTTAAGTGTACGTTTAACCAAAAAAGTTTTTTTCTGGCTTTTTCAAAGTGTTTGTATCTTTTTACATTCCCACCAGCAAAATATGAGAGCTTTAATTGTTTCACATCCTTGCCAAAAATTGGAATGATAAGTCTTTTAACTTTAGCTATTCTAGTTAGTGAAGTGGTATTTCTGCTTATACTTTAATTTGAATTTCCTTGATGAGTAATGATGTTGAGTATCTTTTAGTTTGATGATTGGCCATCCGTATATAGTCTTTTGGGACATGTCTCTTCATAGCTCTTGCCCATTTTTAAACTGGGTATTTGTCTTATTTTTGAGTTGTAAGAATTCTTTACATATTCTGAATATAAGTCCTTTGTCCCATACACATATTGCAAAAATTTCCCTATCAGTTGAACACTTTTTCATTTTCTTAATGTTGACTGTCAAAGAGCAAAAGTTTTTAATTTTGATGAAGTGTAATTCTTATTTAAATACTTAATGCCTTTGTGCTTTAGAAAAAGGTTTGCCAACGCCAATATCACAAAATTTTTCTCCTATGTTTTCTTTTAGAAGTTTAATTATTAAAAATTTTATATTTAGGTTGGTAATCATTTTTTAAATCTTTTTCAATTTTTTTAAAATTGAAGTTTATTGGGGTGACAATTATTAGTAAAGTTATCATTTTGAGTTCATTTTTTTGGTATGGTGTGAGTAAGGGTTGTTGTTCATTTTTTACCCATACAGATATTTATTTATTCCAACATCATTTTTTAAATGACTATACCTCCTCCATTGAAATATTTTGGCATCTGTGTTAGTTTGCTAGGGCTGCCATAACAAAGTGCCACTAACTGGGAGGCTTAAACAACAGAAATTTATTTTCTCACAATTCTGAAGGCTAGAAGTCCAAGATCAAGGTGTTGGCAGGGTTGATTTCTTATGAGAGCTATGAGGGAAGGAATTGTTCCAGGCCTTCTCCTTGGCTTATAGATGGCTATCTTCTCCCTGGGTCTTCACATGATCTTCCCTCCATGTGTATCTGCATCTTAATTTTCTCTTCTTATAAGGCTAATAGTCATATTGGATTAGGGCTATCCATATGACCGCATTTACCTTAATTACCTCTTTAAAAGGCCTGTCTCCAAATACAGTAATATTCTGCGGAATTGGGGGTTAGGACTTCAAGATATGAACTCTGTGTGTGTGTGTGTGTGTGTGTGTGTGTGTGTGTGTGTGTGTTGTGGGGGAACAATTTAGTCCATAGCAACATTTTAAAAAATATAATCAACTTATTACACATATATTTGGGCCCATCTCTGAATTCTCTGTTCTGTTCCATTGATCTATATATCTATCCTTACTCAGAGACAATATGGTTCTTCTTTTTCAAAATTGTTTAGTGCATTCTATTTTGCATAGATTTTAGAATTGGCTTATAAATTTCTACCAAAAATATGGTACCTTGGCTGCTTTTGTTTGTGTTAGTGAAGATAAAAATAAGAGAAGCAGTCTGAAACTGCAATCGCCTCAGAGTTATAGTTGGTGATTTACTCACCAACACCATAAAGGAGTTGGGTGTATGTCTTCTAAGATCAGAATATGGTCCTTGTCTTACTGATGATCACTAAAAAGATCCTGCATGTTGCAGGAATTCCTAAAACAGAAGACTATTAAGTCAAAGTTTAAGCCACTTTGCGGGACAGTATAAACATTTTTTTCCAACTCCCTTTTGATAGATTTTGTTCATGGGAGATCAAATAGATATTTTCTTTGTACTACTTTCTGCTGAATGGAAGGGCATGTCTAGTATTACTCAAGATCCTCAATTTGCTGCAGATTTTGTAGAAATGTGGATAGAGAGACAAACTCTCAATCTGGTGCTCTTACCTGAGCAGATGACAGAGGCTGTGTTTCCATGGGTACAGTCAGGAATGCCCAGGGCAGTCATAGGGCAATTCCATAAGAAGGACTCAGCCCCTGAGCAGTGAAATTGGGCTTTCCAGATCTGATCACCTCCTTTCACAAAGTATGCTCCTTTTGGGGTAGAGATGGCGACTCCACAGCCGAGCTGACGGCAGACAACATTGGCATTGGCCATAGTCCAATGGGAAGCACAGAGCACTCTCCATTCTCCAGAAATATTTATCTCCACTTGTCCTGCACATTGAGAAGTGCCATTTTTCATGAGCCGGATTTCTGTGTATGCTGGTAGGAGAAGAGAGGATTTTAGCAAAATCTCATGGTTTCCCAACAGAATATGCAGGGAAGTTAAAGTCCTGCTCTACATCTCACCTGAACACACAACTTGAACAGTTCCACTGTGCTGACAAGTGCCTCTGGGACAGGGCACTCTAGGGCAGAACCAGAGGTTTGTCTCTTGCCCCTCACACCTGAACTCTTCAGCCCAGACCCGTCCACCTGACTTTCTGAAGGGCACATCCACCAGGACAGACACAGCCTTGCCGCACTGCAGCTCTGCACAGATGATGTGGGCAGTGGGAAACTTAAAGTTTCTGTCAGACACTGGAGTCCAGTCTCCTCCAGAACGTACTTCTACTTGTCCTGAGCAGGGTCCATCCCCTCTGACCAGATGCACAAATCCTAAGAAAACAACAAACTCAGTGAGTAATCACGATCATGGTTTGGCAACTGGAGACAAATCACATGCAATGATGTGAAAGTTATTTTTTTTTCCCCAGGGGTAAGGCATGAACTGAGACTCTGACCATTAGTGTCAGAATTGCATTTTCATGAGTGAGTTTCTAAAGAGAAATCCAGAAGGATTTACAGGGTCAGTTTGGAATGGCTTGAATCCCAGGAACATACACTTTTAGGTTGGTTAGAAATATGACTTCCTTGTCTAGGGGCCTAGAAACTACAGGGCCCATGGAAATTGCACTGTAATGGGCTTTCAAACTGGGTGCAGAGGTATGAAGAGCTGAACTAACCCAGAGTGAAAAACAGCCATAGGATTCAAGAGGTTAGAGGGCTATCAGGCTGACAAGGTTAGAAGAACATCCTGAGATTTCTTGGGCTAGAATTCTGAGCAGCTTTCTCTCAGTAGCCAATCTTTAAGTGACTGAGGGTAGGGAAAAATGAGGGCTGGATTCATGAGTGTATGCCTAACAGTAGACAGACTACAGTTCAAGGGAGGAAATATGGATATTATAACTAGTCCAGTTTTATGATTTCACATTTTACTTTTCTGATAATTTTTGATGGTGAAAAATTCAAGGAATTTCTTAGGTGAGCTGATGGTAAAAGAAGTTGCCCACAGATGAGTCTGAATGTTAAGAAAGCTCAGAGTGTCATAGGAGCATAAGTGGCTGGTCCTAACCATCTCTCTTGAAACCCTAGTGTTTGTCAATGAAGCTGAGAGACTGAGCTCTCAGGGGGAGTATGCAACAAAGCCGAGTTTGCTGATAACTTCAAACTAGGGTTTTTCCTTCCTAGACGTGAGAATCTTATCAAATGCTAAAGAGTATAGTAATTGATGTATTTTAATCTTATTTTTTGGTAAAATGTGTATTCCTCTCTTATTTGGATTCTTGAGATAAGAAACCAGCATGTTATACAAAAATGAGTAAGAGGAAGGAAGCAGAGAGCAAAGAAGCAATAATATGGAGATTTCAAATTGCAAAAGCCTCAATATGGACGAAAGATATAAATATTTGGGGAAATATTTGCTGAACAAGTTTTTTAAATTAAATGTATTGGGTGACATGGGTTAACGAAATTATATAGGTTTCAAGTGTACAATTCTATAATACATCATTTGTATATTGCATTGTGTTTACCACCCAAAGTCTAGTCTCCTTCCGTCACCGTATATTTTACCCCCCTTTACCATTTTCTGCCTCCCCACTTCCCATTTCCCCTCTGGTAACCATTAAACTATTGTCTGTGTCTATGATTTTTTTGTTTGTTTGTCTGTTTGTTTATCTTGAGGGTAAGAGGGGTGGGGGGTGGGAGATGAGGATAAGAGGGATCAAATATATGGTGATGGAAGGAGAACGGACTCTGGGTGGTGAACACACAATGGGATTTATAGATGATGTAATACAGAATTGTACACCTGAAATCTATGTAATTTTACTAACAATTGTCACCCCAATAAATTAAAAAAAAAATTTAACAACACACTGCGCTTCTCCCATCCACCGCTAAACCTGTTCCCCTTTCCCATTTTTCCCACTGCACATGAAACAACAACAACAACAATCACAAGAGCTATAAATGGATAGAAAGGAGAATCAAAACAAAAAGCACTGTTGTAGAAGTGGAGTGTGTGTGGGTTATGAGGTAGGTTACGTTGGGAGTGGATAAAATATGAAACTGAAAGAGGGAGACCAAAGAAAAAAAATCATGTTCATGATTTGGTCATTCAGGGACCATATTTTAGACAGAATGAAAATAAAATAAAATCCCAAATCATAGAGAACAGTTTTTAAAAATAAGCTTGCCTGGTTTCTGAGTGTGATCATGATTATTTATGTACATGGTAGAATCCTTCCTAGTAAAAGACTCTGATTAATAAGCATGCCAACTTTGAGGCATGCATGATTGAGTTTCAGAAATGTTCTAAAAGAATAAAAAGTCTGCCACAGAGAGCAAGAAAGCAGAAATTATACCACAGGAATTAAAGACTTGAAGGATAAGTTTGACATCTTGTACAAGAATGAATGGGTGAGAAACAAGATGACCTGCTTATTTTATATTATTTATCCATTTCTATCTCCCCAGAGAAGGTCAGGTTAGGACCCTTCATCTAATCTGGTTGGGAGGTTGGTCATAGGCTACTCATTCTAGCTAAATAATTTTTTTAAAAAATTAAAGTATGGGGCAAAGGGGGTCAAATATATGGTGATGGAAAGAATCTTTTACATAACAAGATGTTGGTTTCCATATTAATCCCACGAGATTACAAATTTAGAATGTACACTATTTTACTTAGTGTGACACATATATATATATATATATATATATATCAGACACTCAAATATATGCTGAATAAGCAATAAGGTCTTGTATAATCAGGATAGAGCCTTCTGAAGCAAATTTTTATTATTTTTAATTTTCTACTTGATTTTAAAATTCAAATGGAAGAATAAGTGTGTGAAAATTGCGAGGAAATTTATGAAGTGAAAGGCTGATGTAAGGGTATGAGACATTTAAAATATTGAAACCAATTATGTTTTTGTGTAACAATAGACTAGAGTACAATGGAGCAGAATATAAATACCTAAGACTCAAACACACACACACACACACACACACTCACACTCACACTCACACACACACACAGAAATTTAGTATTTGAAAAAGGTAATATTTTAAATCATTAGAGAAGATAGATTATTCAATAAATACTGTTGAAAAATTTAGGGATAGATTTAAAAACAATAAAATCAAATCTCTATATGATATCAATCTCCAAATATATTCATATCATAATAAGACACTGAGAGAAAAAATACATTATATGTTTCCTTTGAAAAATACAGTTGAGGCCTTTTGAGCCCCTTCTTTTGCTTCGCCTGCTCCAAACTTCGGAGTGTACCTTTTCTCCTAGTAATGCCGCCCTGGGCCTAGCCCTTTAGGCCGTTGAGCTTTTTGAGTCTTTTGAATCACGCTTTTGCTCAGACCCACTCCAATCCCTTTGGAATGTACTTTCTTTTCTAATAATGGGCCCTTTTCTAATAATGAGCCTTCTGCTTGGGCCCACTTCTATCTCTTTGAAGTGCACTTTTTCTTTTAATAAACTGCTCTTTCACCACTTAAAAAAAAGAAAAAAAAGAAAAAAAGAAGAGTTGATTGTAAAGAAGACTCATTTTAGGGCTCTTCTATTAACATAAATTTTTTCAGCATGTCATCTAACATGACCACACATTTCCATATTGACTAAAATCATTCACCTCTGTGATGTGATAGAGATCCTTTCATTTGTCTATAATTCTGTAAGGACATTTTACTATCTGTACAAGACTGTTAGTAAGAAGTGAAGTTTTAATAATCCAATAATTCCCTAAAGGTTATTTGAGGTAAAATAGAATTTGGGCTCACCACAGATAACACCAGTCAGAGGTTGTCAGCATGAACTTTCCATCAAGGTGTATCACATAAGAGAGGGTCACTGGAAGTCCAGAAATAGGGAAAAATTGAGCCTCTGATTGGGAAATGAAAAAGGAGAGATAAAAGAGGCTCCAAAAGAGTTATCTTTAAACTCTCTGAGCAGGTCTGATATTTAGGTGGGAAAAAGTTATTTGAAAGCACTATTGAGAGTCCATTTCATGCTGTTTTATTCAAAATACAAACATCTTTTTAGAGTTTGCCATGTTTCAAGAACTTTGGTAGGTTCTGGGAATGTAAATGTCAATAAAACAATGTTCTTATCTTTGTGGGGCTTTACTTCTAGTGGAGGAATAAAACAAGTAGACAGTTTTAAGCCCTTTGGAAAGCCCTCTGTGAGACCTGGATAGCACAAAGAAGGAAGCTGTGCATTTAGAGGGATATTTATTTATATGAATTAACCCCACCTAAGGCAAAATGAAAATTATGGTCAGATATATCCTTGTGTGGTTTCTTGCTATATAGATATTCTGGGTCCTTAGACAAATTACTTAATTAACATTTCATTACTGGGACCCTTTCTTCAACCATGCTGACCTTTTCTGACCTCAACCTTGAGTCAATCTTAGAACTCATTCTTCTCCTTTCCTACAATCATCCATACAGGATTTACATAAAGGTATACATGGCCTTCTCCACACCATACCTGGACCCTCAGTGCTGCTCAGAGAACTGTGTATGTGCGCTTTGTCACCTCCTATTGCCGTTCCCCTCCACAGCAGCTACTATAAGTCTCTTCTACTTTATTAAAAATTATGTTTGTCCTCTTAATCCCCTTTTTAGCAAATAACCTCCAAATACAATTCTCTTATACCATTGAGCAGTCAGGTATAAATTATATAATCCCTCACCATAAAACACATAAATTAATATTTTATTTCATGGCTTAGTTTCCCTCCAAAGTCTGATTTATACTGATTTTTTGAAAGGAAAATGGAGAGAGAATCCTTTCAAGTAAAAGTGGAAGGAGAACCTATGACTCAGAGTATTTTATCCATATTTTTCTGGTCCTATTGACCAAATAACTATGAATATTGATGTATGAATTTGCAAAGGAGACTTGCAATTTGGCACAAATTCATAAGTTCCTCTTTGATTTGTTTAATGACATTCCTTGTGCCTCTATTCCTACTAATCTAATGCAAAACAATGCCTTATACTATATATACAGAGATTATTCCACCAAAGAAAACACATCTTCATTCTTGTCCCTCCCTTCAACAGGCTCACTACAAAGGAGACGTGTGTGGTGATTTGCAAAAGTTGCACGATTACTAAAGTAAATTACAAAAAATTTATGAAGATTGATTTGAATTGGGATGATACTAGAATAAACTATTTAGACACTGGAGAAGGAAAGAATAACAGTTGAGACAATAAGTAAAGTAAATGAACTTTCACATCATTCGCAGATGCTTTGTGCACTCAGGGACAATGGGTAGGTTCTCAGACCTCTCTAGTCTATCCAGTTTCTGTTGCCCCAGTGATCAGATACCAGCTTCCTTGGAACTTTCCATTCCCTCACCCAATGGACAATGCACTGACCTTACCTGAGCAAATGACTCCCGCATCCTCTCTGTGATCGCAGTCATGCTGCCCCCAGCCCTGGGAAGGGCACTTCCACACATGGGACTCCTGTCCTGTGCAGTTCACATTGTCCAGCCAGATGGGGTCTGACCCTTTCCCAAAGAAAGCCAAGATCAAGGCACTGAGAGCTTCTCCACAGCCCAGCTGTCTGCATACCACATGGGCATCATTCAGGTCCCAGCTGTCATCACAGATGGTGCCCCAAGAGCCCTGGTGAAGGATCTCTACTCTTCCAGCACAGGGACGGTCCCCATTAACCAGGCGGAGCTGTCTACTGTCTGAGGAGAGAAAGTGATGCCAATGTGGCATTTAACAGGGGATGAGAAGGGTTTTCTGCTCCTGTGGGACCACTCACCTGAGCAATTGGCAGTGCTCTCTTCTGTGGTTGCAGAGCCTGGTGGGCTACACTAGGACCACACCTACGTCTGGTTTTCTAGAGCAGTGATCAAAGAGTAATATTGTTGAAAAATAGGAAGGACTAGGAAAAATTAAGCTGAAAATAATCTAGTGAGTAGTCTGAGTTAGGAATTGTTATATAGGTCTTATCAGAGTTAACCTTCTGATTTGTAGAGTTCTACAAGGCATCTGAGAAAGAAATACAGGAAATGTTAGAATCTCTTCCCTAAGCAGTTAAACGAGTTAGAATCACTGTAATGGGCTAGCAGCTGGATGAGTTTCTTATAAACCACACACATGTTGGTGCCATCAACCTGACAGTTAGATGAATTTGCTTAAAGAGAATGGAGTGAAGAACTGAGGTGAGCTCATCAGAAGCCTCAGAGAGTAGCCATGAATCCTATTCCACTCAGAATTGTTCTTCTTGGTATAGTCATTCAGAGCTGAAAAATGAATGGACCATGACACAGGCCATGGTCTATCCCAGCATATTTCACTTATGATTCTAGGCTTCAGACTCCAGATCTGGATACTGAGTTTCAAAAAATGTACTCCTCTTTGAGTTGATTGGTCAACCTCACATGAAAGATGATGTTAGGTGATATTGACCTTGGCCTGATTTCCCTGGGAGTCATAGAATGTTGCTTATTCCCCCAAACAAAGCTAACCTCTATTTGGACTTCATGTCAGGAATTGTTATTAAAAATTTGGAAGATCATGTCACAAACATGGCAGTATGAGGAGTGCGTCTTGAAATCTCCCCTGGAAGTTACAACAAATTGAACAGCTATAATTCAACAAATGATAACCTAAGCAACACACAAGCACCTCTGAGAGGTCAGTGCATTGAATCATCTGAAGGTGGGCAAATCGGGTGAGCAAGGGAGAAAGGAAGGGGGAAGTGCAGAGATGCTTGTCGCAGGCTGCAATCCAGAGTTCACTGCAGTCTCAGGAGAGGGAAGAATTCAGGCTGCAGGTCCACTCCCTGGGGCTCAAAGTCCTCCCTGAGGGATCAGCGTATAATACAGCTGAACCCAGTGCTTGGGGCAAAGACCTTGGGTGAGAACTATGGTTTAAGCCCTCACTGTCAGGCAAAAAACAGAAAAACAGAAAAAAAAGACACAGAGCCTGGTCAACTCCTCCCTCACAATACTCACCCCTACTCCAGTATTAGAACGGTAGCAGTGTCAGATTAAAGAACAGAATGTCTACAGCCCTGAGAACTGGAGAGATAGTCCTGCAGCCACAGATACATAGTCTGACTAATTCTGGCAGTAGAGAAGGAACTGTAGGGGTGAGACAGCTGTGGGCTGGAAGTCTCCATTGCTTGGAGTCACAAACACACCAGCCACCTCTCACAGCCCACCCTGCCCCCACCTTTCTGGGTAGATCCCTGCAGGGGCAACCAGAGCTGCTCAGACACACAGGCTCTACATTGGGCTGCAGAGGCAGCACTGGGGTTTCAGAAGCTCAGAACTCTATTGTCCATCACATCCTCCTATGGAGGAAGTGCTCTGAGATACAAGTGATCTGCTCATAGAGGAGAAGCCCACTTTCCAGAGAACATCCCCAGCCCCCCACTGTGTGAGAGGCCAGAACACAGTAGAATAGAAAATATAACGCCATGGTGTGAAAGAGAATAAAAGGCTGCAGCGGGAGAGAAAATCAAACATTCCACCGACTGTTGGTCGGGTTGCTGATTGGTGCAGCCACTATGGAAAACAGTATGGAGGTATCTCAAAAATCTGAAAATGGAACTACCTTATGATCCAGCAATTCCACTCCTAGGTATCTATCCGGAGAAATCCAAAACTCTAATTCAAAAAACTTTATGCACTCCTATGTTTATTGAAGCACTCTACACAATAGACAAGATGTGGAAACAACCAAAATGCCCATTGGTAGATGACTGGATTAAGAAACTGTGGTACATTTATACAAGGGAGTATTACGCAACCATAAAGAAGAAAGAAATCTTACCATTTGCAACAACATGGATGGACCTAGAGAACATTATATTAAGTGAAATTAGTCGGACAGAGAAAGACAAATACCATATGATCTTACTTATATGTGGAATCTAAAAAAAAGAATAAGTGAATGAACTAATCAGAAACAGTTTTGGAGACATAGAGGGAAAACTGAGGATTGCTAGATGGGTGGGGGTGGGGATATGGGGGAAGGTGAGGGGAGTCAGTAACCACAAGATGGCCATGGGGTTTTGAAAATTAATTTGGGGAATGTAATTAATAATGTTGTAAAGATTTTGTAGGGTATCTGATGGACACTTGTGTCATTAGGGAGACCACCTCAGGGATGATGTAGACGCCTGATCACTGCATTGTACACCTGAAGCTAAAGCTGAACAATAATGAATGTCAACTACAAGTTTGTTTATATATATATATATATATATATATTTACAAGAAGCGGAGTACAGCATTAGGAATAGAGACAGTGGAAATGTAATGGCTCTGTGCGATGTCAGAGGGATAGAGGATGGGGGAGGGGGGTTCACACAGTGTGAAGGATATAAATGATAAACGTCTAAGTATTACTTTGTCTTGTGCACCTGAAACTAATAATAATAATAAAAAAAAACCATGAGGTACCATCTACACTTCCTAGGATGGTTATAACCAGAAACACAGAAAAAAAAAGAAAGCAAATGATAACTACTAACCCAACAATATTAGTAATTGCATTTAAAGTAAATGGATTAACTACTTCAAGTAAAAGCCAATCTAGATTAAAAAAAAAAATTCAAGTAAAGGTTATGTGCAAGATACTCACCTTATATATGAGGGCAAAGAAATGTTGAAAGTAAAATAATGGAAAAAATGAAAAAATGTATTTAAATACTATATAAACACTAACTCTAAGTCAACAGGAGTAGCTATATCAGTATCACAAAAAGTAGACTTTAAGGTAAGATTTACTAATTGAGTTAAAGAGGGTATTTTCATGATTATAACGGGATAAGGCCTAATTAAGATATTATAAATATCAAAATCAACCATTATTAACATATGGCCCAAAGCCAAGGAACTGGAAGTTTTAAGAAACATAACAAGGCTATTTCTATTTACTTTGCTCATTTGTTCAGTTCTTTAGATTCCATATATAAGTGAGATCATATGGAATTTGTCTTTCTCTGACTGATTTATTTCACTTAACATAATGTTCTCTAGGTCCATCCATATCGTTGCAAATTGTTGCTAGATGGGAGGAGGGTGGGGATGAGGGAGAAGGGGAAGGGATTAGACAGCATAAATTGGTAACTACAGTATTGCCACGGGGATATGAAAGACAGTTTGGGGAATATAATCAATAATGTTGTAAAGATTTTGTAGGGTGTCAGATGGACACATGTCTTATTAGGAAGACTACTTCATGAATGGTGTAGATGCTTGACCACTGTACTGTACACCTAAAGCTGAAGCTGAATAATATTGTATGTCAACTATAATTATATATATATATATATATATATATATATATATATATATATATAGTCATGGGATAGGGAATATTATCAATGGAGTTGTAATAGATTTATACGATGTCAGAGGGGCAATAGATTGGGGGAGAGGGGTTATCATTTTGTGAGGGGTGAAATGTCTAACTATTACATTGTTTTGTACACCTGAAACTAATAATAAAAAAATAAAATAAAGAAAGAACTATAACAAGGGAGTGAGAAACAGAACTTCTTGCTCCTGTTGGGAGTAGAATTTCCCAAAGAAGAGAGACAGAGACTTCTGACCGGAAGGACTTGAAATAAAGACAGAGACTTCTGACTGGAAGGGCTTGAAATAAAGAGGAGACATGAGTTAGGGAAGGGATAAAGAATTGAGGAGTATTGCTAAAGCAGCCGGAGACCAAGGCTTACACCTAGAAGAGCTGGTTTTCCAGGCATGTGGTTGGATTATTCTCATTTCAGGAGCTCACACTGATATTTTGAGTCAAGAACCTAATGGAGGCTAGATTTCATGTAGGATCTGAGGGAACTACAGGGAGAAAACTCACCATAACGACATTGATAAGCATAGGATTCTTCCTAAATAGCAGATCCATTAGGATCTCAAGTACAAGCTCAAGTACCCCAGTGGGACAGGGAAAAATTGACCAAGAGAAGCACATCCTGAAGTCGCTAAGGCTGGATGCCTCTTCTGCTTTCAGTGCTAATATGAATCCATTTATGAACACTTATATTTCACATCAGTTTTCTCTGCTGCACAGTGAGGTCAGAGGACCATCAATCCAAGAGGTAGAAATGGAAAACATCACAGGCAGGAATACAAAGTTCTGCCAAGAACCCAATACTGGGGAAAAAGTACAGTAAAGCAGAAAAACCTCTGAGCTGTGGGTTTGTGGGGAAGAAAAAGAAGCTCAAAGTCAGGCTTAGACTGCAGGTGCAGGGTTATTGGGGGGTGTAATTACAGTTCATATTGGAAGTGCTTTCTTTATAGGCAGGAAGGTTTCCCTATCTGCCCTTATCATATACACATACACACACATCATCACCACCACTACCACCTCCACTACCAAGTGCACCAGTCTGGCTTAAAGAGTGAGTTCTATGAACTCCTATTTGAAAAGTTGACTTCCACTGGGCAGACATATTCTTATTCACACATTTAGTCTTCTAACTCTTCTCTCTCTCTCTCTCTCTCTCTCTCTCTCTCTCTCTCTCTCTCTTTCTCCACACACACAAACACACACACACATACACACACCCATTGGCTAAAAGAGCAGAAATACCAAAATACTGGTGGGGAGAGACATAATATAGAATACAGAAAGGACAGATGAGAGACGCAAACTGGGGTAGTCCCTCAGCCATAATCCATTACAGGAAGTGATCAGACATTTTCTGAGCTTTTAGATGTTGGAGAGGGCTGAAACACAGATTCAGGTCAATCTGAGAACACAGTTTACATCTCTGCAATATCTTACTTGGAAAACTGAATCCCCACGGAAGAAAAATCAACATTGATTGTCACTAAAGGTTATCTTTGGTCAAAACAAAATGGTCAATAGAAAGGCATTGTCTTTATAATCTCAGGGACCATTTACCCCCGAGTTTTAGAGCGAATCCAGTATCGCTGCTGATTTTACGGTGTAAGGCTATGCTTACCTTGAGCACTCGCTAGGACACTAAAGAGGAAAAAAGCAAGTCCTTGGAGAAAGCAGTGTCGATTCATGGTTGTTTTGACCGTCTTGTCTTCAGGTAATAGTCTTGGCTTCCTCACACCACGCAAGGAATCCTCCCAGTCCTTAAAGGGAGCTCCTACACCAGGAAGAGCATTACATAGTCCCACACCCTGACATCACTATCTTCCGGGAGCGAATAGAAACTCTGCTTAACATCTTCCCTACCATCAGAGACTATATAAAAGGAAACTTTCTGAAGTTCAAACACCAATGAGATGCCGAATCTTAAATATCTCCTTATATGAGATACAAGGTTTTCTGACATCAGGTGTTATTCTGCCCCCAAAGCTGATATGGTAAAGCTATATTTAAAAAAAAAAAATGTATATGTGGCTTTCTCTTCTCCACCTCAGAGGTCTGGCTCAATGACTGGTTCAGCTCAGCTGGTGAGATCAGTCAGATGCACTGTTTCTGGGTCAATTCTACTACCCCATGGGCCCAAGACAAAAATGATTTTTGTTTAATTAGGCCTAATGAATGTCAAATGACCATCATGCTGTGACTGCAAAGAAACAAGAAGTATCTAACAGTAACAACAAAAAGTCAGCTGGGTAGAAAATATGATTAGAAAGGTAAAAAATCCTCAGCTAAATAAAGAAAAAATGTGAGACAGACATTAAGGGGACATGATTATTGGCTTCATAGTAGACTCCTCTCATTTTATTTCTGGTTGGTAAATGAAAGCCTTATAAAGATTCAGGATTTTTTTTCTTTTTCAATTAAAGTTTATTGGGGTGACAATGGTTAGTAAAGTTACATAGGTTTCAGGTATACGATTCTGTAATGCATCATTTATATGTCACATTGTGTGTTCACCACCCAGAGTCAGTTCTTCTTCCATCACCATATACTTGATCCCTTTACCCTCATCTACCACCCTCCTCCCCCTTTACCCTCTGGTAACCACTAAACTATTGTCTGTGTCAATGAGTTTTTGTTTCTTTCTTTGTTTGTCTTGTTCTTTTATTGTTTTCAGTTTTATATCCCACACATCAGTGAAATCATATGGTTTTTGACTTTTTCTGTCTGACTTATTTCACTTAGCACGATATTCTGCAGATCCATCCATGTTGTCATAAATGGCACTATTTCATCTTTTCTTATGGCAGAATAGTATTCCATTGTGTATATATGCCACGTCTTTATCCAATCATCTATCAAAGGACATTTCAGTTGTTTCCAGGACTTTTGATGGCAACAAGTATAAAGTCTGCTTTTTTTTTCCTTCCCTCAAACCACATATTACTTTTTGTCCCCAAGACTACCATAATCAGTACATACTTCACCTAGGAATACATTACAGTTTCCTGGGACATGGTGGGATTACAGATTACAAAGCAGTTACAACATTAATCCCCATTTTACAATGTGTCAGTCTGTACCTGGCAATCCAGTCTTCAGTGGTTAGAAAGAGCCTGCCCTCCTACTCCTTGGTCCTTTTTCTCAACATTTCTGTTCCTATGCCTCCTCTTCTTCTGTTCATTTTCATATAAACCAGTTAATCTGCTTTCACATTCTTTTCAGGACCTTTGAGTAAATAAATAAAATGGATGTCATTACAGTACTTGGAAATGAAATCAATTTTACACAAATTGCTTATCTCACCCTTGGTATCAATAAAACAAGTACTCATAATGTTATCACTTTAAAATTTTTTTTATTGAGGTATATAGGGGTCCAAAGTCATTTTTCCGAATGTGGTTATCCAGTATTCCCAACACTTATGGAAGAGGCTATCTTTCCCCATGGAATGTTCTTAGCTAACTTGTCAAACATTAGTTGACTGTATATACAAGGGTTTATTTCTGGGCTCTATTCTGTTCCAATGATCTATGTGTCCATTTTTATGCCAGTACCATACTTTTTAAATTATTATACTATTGTAATGCAGTCTGAAATCAGGGAGTATAATGCATTTGGCTTTGTTCTTCTTTCTCATAATTGTCTATTCTGTGTCTTTTGTGGTTCTATACAAATTTTAGAATTTTTTTTCTATTTCTGGGGAAAATGCCATTTGAATTTTGCTAGGGATTGTGTTGAATCTATAGATGGCTTTGGGCAGTAGGGACATTTTAACAATATTAATTCTTTCAATACATGAGCATGGAATATCTTTCCATTTGTGTTTTCTTTAATTTCTTTTACAAAAGTCTTGTATTTATTGTACAGATTATTTTACTTCCTTGGTAAGCTTATTCCTATTTGTTTTTATGCTATTATGAATGGGATAGTTTTATTTCTTTTTCAGATGTTTCATTGCTTGTGTATAGAAATGCAACCGGTTTCTGTATGTTGATTTTTACTGAATTCATTGATTAGCTCCAACAATGTTTTTGTTGAGTTTTTAGAATTTTCTATATATGTGATCATATAATCTGCAAGTAATTATAATTTTACTTCTTCCTTTCTGATTTGGATGCATTTTATTTCTTTGTCTTGCCTAACTGCTGTAGCTAGAACTTCCTGTATTATGTTGAATAAAAGAGATGAGAATGGGCATCCTTGTCTTGTCCCTGACCATAAAGGAAAAGCTTTCAAATTTTCACTATTGGGTATAATGTGAACCATGCGTTTGTTGTATCTGACCTTTATTATGTTGAGGTTTGTCACTTATACCCATTTTTTTCAAATTTTTTTTCTGTGTCTATTGAGATGATCATTATTTTTTTTCTTTTGTTCTATTAATGTGATGTACCACATTTATTAATTTGTGTATGTTAGCCATCCTTGCATCCTAGGGAAAAATCCCACTTGTTCATGATGACTATTCTTTTTTAATACATTATTAAATTCAATTTATTAATATTTTATTGAGAATTTTTGTATCTATATTCACCATGGATATTGATCTATCACCATGGATATCGGTTTTGTTTCTTGTAGTGGCTTTATCTGGCTTTGGTATCAGTGCAATGCTGGGCTAATAAAATGAGTTTGGGAGTTTCCCTCCTCTTCAATTTTTTTGGGAAGAATTTGAAGATTGGCATTCATTTTTTAAACATTTGGTAGAATTCTCCAGTAAACTATCTGGTTCTGGGGTTTTCTGTTTGGGGAAGTTTTTGATTACTGATTCAGTTTCTTTACTCATTACTGATCTGTTCAGATTTTCTCCTTTTTTTTTTTTTAATTTTTTAAAAATTTTATTTTATTAAATTTATTGGGGTGACAATTGTTAGTAAAATTACATAGATTTCAGGTGTACAATTCTGTATTACATCATCTATAAATCCCATTGTGTGTTCATCACCCAGAGTCAATTCTCCTTCCATCACCATATATTCGATCCCCCTTACCCTCATCTCCCACCCCCCACCCCCCACCCCCCTTACCCTCTGGCAACCACTAAACTATTATCTGTGTCTATGAGTTTCTGTTTCTCATTTGTTTGTCTTGTTCTTTTGTTGGTTTTGGTTTATATACCACATATCAGTGAAATCACATGGTTCTCTGCTTTTTCTGTCTGACTTATTTCACTCAGCATTACTCTCTCAAGATCCATCCATGTTGTCACAAATGTTCCTATATCATCTTTTCTTACCGCCGAATAGTATTCCATTGTGTATATATACCACAACTTCTTTATCCATTCATCTATCGAAGGACATTTTGGTTGTTTCCATGTCTTGGCCACTGTAAATAAAGCTGCAATGAATTTTGGAGCACACGTGTCTTTATGCATAAATGTTTTCAGATTTTTTGGATAGATCCCCAGGAGAGGGATTGTTGGGTCTTATGATAATTCTATTCGTAATTTTTTGAGGAACCTCCAACTGCCTTCCATAACGGCTGCACCAGTCTGCATTCCCACCAACAGTGTATGAGGGTTCCTTTTTCTCCACAGCCTCTCCAACACTTGTTACTATTTGTCTTGTTGATGATAGCCATTCTGACTGGGGTGAGGTGATATCTCATTGTGGTTTTTATTTGCATTTCTCTGATGATTAGTGATGTTGAGCATTTTTTCATATGTCTATTTGCCATTTGTATGTCCTCTTTGGAGAAATGTCTCTTCAAGTCCTCTGCCCATTTTACAATTGGGTTGTTTGTTTCTTTGTTGTTGAGTTGCATGAGTTCCTTGTATATTTTGGATGTTAGCCCCTTATCGGAGGAACTGTTTGCAAAAGTCTTCTCCCATTCAGTTGGTGGCCTCTTTATTTTGTCGATTGTTTCTTTTGCTGTGCAGAAGCTTGTAAGTTTCATATAGTCCCATTCATTTTTTTAAAAGTTTTTACTTCAATTGCCTTTGGAGTCAAATTCATAAAATGCTCTTTGAACCCAAGGTCCGTAAGTTTAGTACCTATGTTTTCTTCTATGCAGTTTATTGTTTCAGATCTTATGCTTTAGTCTTTGATCCATTTTGAGTTAATTTTGGTACATGGTGACAGATAGCAGTCCAGTTTCTTTCTTTTGCATGTGGCTTTCCAATTCTCCCAGCAACATTTATTGAAGAGGCTGTCTTTTCTCCATTGTATGTTTTTTGCTTCTTTGTCAAAAATTGCCTGTCCATATTTATGTGGGTTTATTTCTGAGTTCTCAATTATATTCCATTGGTCTACGTGTCTGTTTTTCTGCCAGTACCATGCTGTTTTGATTATTGTTGCCCTGTAGTACAAGTTAAAGTCAGGGAGTGTGATACTTCAGCATTGTTCTTTTTTCTTAAGATTGCTTTGGTTATTTGGGTTCTTTTGTGGTTCCAAACAAATCACATGATTTTTTGTTTTATTTCTTTAAAAAATACCATTGGAATTTTGATGGTGATTGCATTAAATCTGTATATTTCTTTGTGTAATATGGCCATTTTAACTATGTTAATTCTTCCAATCCATGAGCACGGAATGTTTTTCCATTTCTTTGTGTCTTCTTCAATTTCTTTTAAAAATGTCTTGTAGTTTTCAGCATATAGGTCTTTCACAAGAAGGATCTAATCTTGCACTCAATTTATTGCTCACCTGTCGCATCTTGAAGTTTTTGATAGTTTCTGAACAAGGGACTCTGCATTTTGTTTTGCAATGAACCCCACAAATTGTGTAGCCCAGAGAATAGTTCCTCATAGACAAGTGAAAGGGAAGTTTGGTCTCTTGTAGTCTTATTCTTATCTCCTGGGAAGATGAGTTTGAGTCCTTAATTGCCAATCCTTGTTGCAAATATAAATTTTGAGTGGGCCCATATTTCCCAATTACAACCAGAATTACTTTCCCAAGTCATTTTGCTATTTCTGAGTATCTTTAAGGGGAATGGGAATATTGGATTTCATGATAGGTACCTTCCTGCAGTTACAGCCATGCGTGTAGTTTTTTTGATGCTGTGACCATATTTTCCCAATCACAATAATCACGTATATTATCAAAAAACTCTTTTGGTTACTTCAAGATGTAATAAAGTAAGAAATACAGTTAAAATGGCAAAACACTGATAAGCTACATTCTATAGTTACTAATACTATATTAAGATTACTCTGATAAACGTGTTTTCACTGGGGCAGGTTTTGGGTCATGGGTGAGAAGTAGTCTGTATATTCTTAAGACCAGTGGCATGACTGATTTCATAATTTTCTGGGCCCAATGTAAAATGAAAACATGAGATTCCTTGTTCAAAAACAAGACTTTGAAGATGGTGACAGCAGAACATTAAACCAGTACAGGGCCCTTCTGAGTATGGAGTCCTGTGTAACTGCATAGGTTGCATATCCATGAAGCTGGTCCGGATTCACAGAATTTCAGAGCTGGAAGGCCCAATAAAACATCTGCTGCCATCGCCTGTGTAAGGGTGGTGGTATCCCTTGGGAGAAGAAAAACTGTAGCAGCTGAAGCAGCTGTACCCATTTGAGGATTTTCAGAAAAGGCTGGGATTATCCTTGTGGACATTTGGAAAATCAGGATCTGGCCCCTAAGTGACCTTATGGAATAGATGGTAATGGAGATGTACCTTTCTGTGATCAAATTCCTGTGATGTAGCCCAGTTTATTGGGAAAATTAGGATACTCACAATTTCTCCAATTTCATGTCCCTGCTGTTTGTATAGAGTGTGCAGTAGCTCTTCTCAGAGGTCTTTAGTTTTTACTACAGGTATAATATTTCCTAGAGAATGATCTGAGATCAACAGTTTGTATCTAATATGATTTTCCTGATGTGTTTTATATTGTGCAGAAATGATCTCAATCTGAGTCACCAGAGATGCTGTGTTTTCACTTTGCCCCTGATTCTGAGACCTGTAGAGGGCTCTGTTTAATCTCTGAGTTATAACCAGGCCCTGAATTTGCTATTGCAGATTGGTTTTCACATTCCTCAATGAAAGAAAACCTGGGAGAGGAGAAACTCCTAAAAGAACAATATGTTCAGAAAATATCACTGTTTATATCCAGATAGGATAATACTGACTTGTGCTCCATTTTCATATAAATTGTCCAGTAATAAATACATTGGTCTTTTCAGACCAGTTTTGTGTTATTGAGAAATCTTTGCAACTATCTAGAGACTTTAACACAATTGCTTTTACAGTGTTCGTACCATAGCCACTTTAACTCAAATATACATTTTGTTCTACTGGGTGAAACTCTAGATGAGTGATCCATGGTCAGACTGAGGGAGAGTCTGAGTCTAGATGCAGAGTTGAGATGTCTCTCCTCTCAAGATGACCTGACAGTAAAAACATGAATATTCCAGAAATATTCTATTCTAATTATTACATCATCTTTTCTTATATAATTTTGGCTCCTCCCACTATAGAATCCGGAATTTGATTTTATGGAAATAGATGTAAATGTGGCAGAATGTTTTCAGTAAAAACAAATATTAACACTTTTCAGAGGTATAATTGGAATAGGAAAGTACAGAATCACTTGGGGGCAGAATGATTTTATGTTAACTTTTTAACTTTGGTTGTGTAGATTCTTAGATCTCAACTAATTTCCAAACCCAATGCTGTCTTTTCATGGTTGAGTTACTGGGTGTAGCATATAACGTGTGCTGTACGGTTAATTAAAAATGAAGATTATTTTTTATGTCCTCAAGTACAGTGATCTTTTAAAATGTAAATCAATTCAAGGTACCCCATAATATATGGTTAGATTTTGGTTAGGAAAATAATTTTTGGTTCCATGTTCTCACTTCTTCTGGCTATAGAAAGAGATCAGGTCTTTTGGTGTGTAAGAGTAGAGCTGGAAGTTGGATCAGTATCAGGGGTAGTGATGATTCTTTAGGAGTTAAGCCATTCTCGTCCCCTCAGCATACTATGGCCATGGTGAACGTGGATATTCTTCTGAACTCATATCCTAGAAGATACTGGTGCATGAAATTTTGGAAAATAGCTCTATTGTAAGTGGTTATACTCTCCCTGGAAAATTACTCCTTATTCTACTATCTCTGAATTGCTTGTTTTGAAGTAACCCCCTAGATTCAAGCTATGAGTATAAGAAAATCAAATAACAAACAATTACATGTAAAAAAAATCTATATTTATGCCAAAATTCTATCCTAATATGTGCCTCTCAGTGGAAGGGGAAGGGAATGAAGAAGTCCTTTATTTATGACCTGCTGTGTTAAGGTCAATAGGATCACATATTATACAGAGTAGGTGAGACTTGCTAATCTTTTAAACTTCCTAAAAAAAATCATTAGAGTTCATACATCTTCTGAGAAAAAGTATACCATCTACATATACCATGTCCAAGTTCTCAAGTCCTTTGAATAATAAGAAATAAGGTGGTTTGAATTATTACCCCTATGCACTGTCCCTAGTATTTCTAATGGTTCCTGAGTGCATTTGGGCTATAATACTTCTAACTACTACTTCCTGAAAGTGTGAAAGTGTGCTTTTGTTAAATTCTCAATCTGTTTTCTTCCTTTTCCCCCTTATGCCTCCTATCTCTTCTTTGCCCCATTTCACTGAATGTGTGGACATTTTGCTGCTTCTTCCTACTCCAAACTATTTCTATGAAAAGCTTATTTTATGCAGTCAACATTTACTGAAGTTTAGTGTTAAAGGGGGCTGAGGAAGGAATATAGCCTGGTGCAAGGTATAAATAATTAGTAAATTTGACCTAATCCTAATATCCCACTGTTGTTTTCTCTCAGCCTTCTGCCCGAGGAATTTGTTTGTTTGTTTGTTTCTCTTTCCATTTTAATCCTAACTGTCACCATTGCTTAGTATACACTTTTCTCTCTATTGACCTTTCCGAATTTCTCTCTTACAAGTTTTGAAATGCCCCCCATAAGATCTCTTGAAATTGACCTTCCCGCTTCAGGTATAAGGCGGTAAGGGGAGAGTAAGCCAACAAGACATTCTTCCTCCAACTATGATTAACATAGAAGAATTTTATCCACTTGAGAGTGTATTTGAGTCATGGGCAGGAAATTAGAGAAAAGGTTTATCCATCTAGTAGTCACTGCCTTGACAGCTTTTGGTCCCCTGATTCTCATATGTAAGGTATCTTTGTGTACAAGTTGACCCCACTAAACAGGATTTGTGCATTCTGCCTATTTGGAGTTTAAGCCAATCTTGTGTTTTGTTCTAGCAGGGACTGACTAAATTTGTGTATAGAAACATGACAGAATTTAGCATAGAAGCAAATTAGTCTGGTTAGTAGGCACTCACAGGAATCTTGTGCATATAGCAAACTCACTGTAAAGAATATGAACTTAATTATAATCTTTGAGCACTGGCAGAGCTCTTATAATAAAATACACACATAGAACGTTGACTTTTACTACTAGCACCCACAACCCACCCCCTTTTCCTGAAGGCAAAAGCAACTGTTATTTTTTTTTTTTTTTTGATATAGCAAAATTTTCCTTCCTGTTACATACCACTGTGGTTATAATCACAAATGGGCCTAATGATGAACAGAAACACTTCCTGCATCTTTAGTAATATCTGATTAACAGTAATGTCAGAGGCCTTGCTGATGTCTATTTGTCAGAAATTTGTGGTGTACTTGGTGTATCTTAGATTGCTCTAAAAGATCTACAGAATCTGTAGAATTTCCTAAAATAGCAGTCTCATCAACCTAGATCAATCATAGAGATAAAGTTGTAATTGATATTAAATATTTGAAGTTGATGTATTAATTGATAATATTTTAAAGTTTGGCTCAAAAATGACACATATTTATATTATGTTCTCAAAATACTTCTTTTTTCAATGGGATAATTTGTTTTGTATGTGATGACACCCTATTCTTGGCAAAATGATGAACCAAAAGGGGCTGCCAACTACCGAAACCAAATCTAGAGAAATATTAGAGATAAAAGGGAAATAAGTTTCCAAAAAATTAATCATCTTAGAGTGAGACCATTCCCTAAGTAGACTGAAACTTAGATTGATCTGGTGAGTGAAGCTGGGCAGAGGTTGGTAAAGGGCTGCAACCTGGGAAGAGAACTGTAAGAGGAGAAAATGATAGTGTAGCCTGGAGGAACATTTTGATCTTGCATTTCCCCCAATTTATTTTATCACTAGTTTTATAGCTACAGGAATCTATGGCAGTAATCTAAGTTGCTCACTGTGTCCATGAATAATATGAGGTAAATTCGAAAGTGCTACTAAGCTGAGAAGTTAAAGAAAACAATTAAGAATAAATAACAGGATAAATGCAGATAAAGACTCACGAAGAACTGGAAAATCTAAATAGACTGAGCAACAGTAAGGAAATTAAAACAGTCATCCAAAACCTCCCCAAAAACAAAAGTCTAGGACCAGATGGCTTCACTAGTGAATTATACAAAACATTCAAAGATGATTCAATACTTGTCCTCAAACTTTTCCAAAAAAATTGAAGAAGAGACAACACTTCCTAACTCATTTTATGAGGCCAGCATTACCCCGATACCAAAACCTGGTAAGGATAACACACAGAAAAGAAAACTACAGACCACTATCTCTGATGAATACAGATGTAAAAATCCTAAACAAAATACTAGCAAATCAAATACAACAATACATTTAAAAGATTTTACATCATGATCAAGTGGGGTTCATTTTAGGGGTGCAAGGATGGTTCAACATATGCAAATCAATCAATGTGATACACCACATAAACAAAATAAAAGATAAAATGATATGATCATATCAATAAATACAAAAAAAATTTGACAAGATACAACATTCATTTATGATTAAAACACTTAATAAAATGAGTATAGAAGGAAAGTACCTCAACATAATAAAGGCCATATATGACAAACCCTCAGCTCATATCACACTTAATGATGAGAAACTGAAAGCTTTTCCTCTAAAATCAGGAAGAAGATAGGGATGCCCTCTGTCACCACTGTTTTTCAACATAGTATTGGAAGTCCTAGCCAGAGCAATCAGGTAAGAGAAAGCAATAAAAGGCTTCCCAATTGGAAATGAAAAAGTTAAATTGTCCCTTTTTGCAGATGATTTTTTTTTATAAAGAAAACCCTAAAGTCTCCACCAAAAAAAACTATTAGAAACAATAAACAAGTACAGTAAAGTTGCAGGATACAAAATCAATGTACAAAAATCCTTTGCATTACCATATACCAACAATGAAATTTTAGAAAACAAAATGAAAAAAAAATTATTTTTGCAACTGCAACAAAAAGAATAAAATACCTAGGAATAAATTTAACAAAGGATGTGAAGGACCTATACGCTGAAAACTATTTGACATTATTAAAAGGAATTGAAGAAGAAACAAAGAAATGGAAAGATATTTCATGTTAATGGATTGAAAGAATCAATATAGTTAAGATTGCCATATTATCCAAAGAAATATACAGATTTAATGCAATCCTTATCAAAATCTCAATGGCATTTTTCATAGACAAAGAAAAAAAATCATCAGATTTGTATGGAATCACAAAAGACCCCAAATAGCCAAAGCAATTCTGATGGAAAAAAACCCAAAAACCGAAAAATGAAGGCTGGAAATATAATGCTTCCTGACTTCAAATTATACTATGAAGTGACAATAATCAAAACAGTATGGTATTGGCAAAAAACCAGATGTACCAAGCAATAGAACAGAACTGAGAACCCAGAAATAAACCCACATATATATGGGCAGATAATTTTCAACAAATGAGCCAAAAGCATACAATGGAGAAAAGAAAGTCTCTTCAATAAATGGTGATGGGAAAATTGGAAAGATACATGCAAAAGAATGAAACTGGACTGCTATCTATCACTATATGCCAAAATTAACTCAAAATGGATAAAAGACTTAAACATAAGACATGAAACAATAAATCGTATGGAAGCAAGCATAGGTACTAAACTTATGGGTTCAAAGAAGATTTTATGAATTTGGCCTCAGAGGCAAGGGAGGGAAGTAAAAGCAAAAATAAATAATTGATAATACATCAAACTAAAAGCTTCTGCACAGCAAGGATACTGTCAACAAAACAAAGAGTCGATCAAACCAGTGGGAGAAGATATTGGCAAACAATGTCTACGACATGGGGCTAATATCCAAAATATATAAAGAACACATAAAACTCAACAACAATAAAAACAAACCATCTAATTAAAAAATGGGCAGAGGACCTGAACAGACACTTCTCTCAAGAAAACATACAAACAGCCAGCAGATATATGAAAAGATGCTCAACTTCACTATCTATTAGGGAAATGCAAATCAAAACCACAATGAGATATCACCTCACACCTGTTAGAATGGCTATTCTCAACAAGACAAGTAATAACAAGTACTGGAGAGGCTGTGGAGTAAAAGGAACCCTTATACACTGCTGGTGGGAAGGTAAATTGGTATAGCCACTGTGGAAAACAGTATGGAGATTCTTCAAAAATCAAGAATAGAATTACCATATGAACTAGCAATCCCTATTCTGGGTATCTACCTCCAAAATTCTGAAAACATTTATCTGTAAAGATATGTATACCCCTATGTTCACTGCATTATTCATGGTGGCAAAGACATGGAAACAACCAAAGTGTCCTTTGATAGATGAGTAGGTAAAGAAGATGTGGTACATATAAAAAATGGAATATAACTCAGCCATAAGAAAAGATGAAATACTGCCATTTGTGATAATATGGTCGGATCCTAAGATTATCATGCTAAGTGAAATAAGTCAGACAGAAAAAGCCAAGAACCATATGACTTCACTCATATGTGAGATATAAAACTGAAAGCAACAAACGAACAAGACAAACAAACAAACAAACAAACAAACAAAAACTCATAGATACAGATACTTTAGCAGTTACCAGAGGGTAAGGGGGACGGGGGTTAGTAGAAGAGGGTAAAGGGGTCAAATATATGGTGATGAAAGAAGAACTGACTCTGGGTGGTGAACACAAAATGCAACATATAGATGATGTATTATAGAATTGTGCACTTGAAACCTATGTAATTTTACTAACCAATGTCACCCCAATAAATGTAATAAAAATTTTTTAAAAGATGATTTTAGAAATCTAAAGAGCTGTGAAAGGTGCCTCACTTCTTTTCTATCTGCTTTGCAATGTTTAAGAGGTCTTAAATAGAAGTAAAATGCTGCACGATTAAAAACGGAACAAATTAGTAAGTTGGAATATAAATTTGAATAACTTTTAAGAAGGCAAGTGAAGACAAAGATGAAAGATGTAGGAAATATAAAATGCTAAGGTATATAGAGCACAGAAGAAAAGCACCAGCATATACGTAGTATGTAGGAGGTCCCAGAAGTAAAAAGCATAAAACTAGAGAGGAATGAAGAGTTGAAGAACCAATAGAAATTTCATAGAATTTAAAAAAGTATGTAAGGTCTCATTTTGGAAAAATTTGTAGATTCCCGCTTAAATAAGACAAGGAAAAATGTTCACATCCAGACAAACTATAGAGAAATTAACAAAATACCATAGTAAATATCCAGAAAAAAGTGCACATCATCTGCCAAGATATAAGAATCAGATTGACTCTAAACTTTTTACTAGCAATATTACTTATAAAAAGACAAAAGTAATACCTTAAAAGAAAGAAAACTATTGTATTTGGAATTGTATGTAGAGCAAAAATATCATCTCTAAGTGAGAGAGAAATACATTACATGAACCACAGCTATATAAAATACAAATATATATAGTGCTGCTGTTAACATAAGAAGAAACAGTGTAATTGAATTCAACAATAAGTATAATGGAATTGAAGTGTTATTCAAAGATCAATCTTCTCAGTAAATCAAAGGCAAAATGGTTTTATTGGTAAGTTTCATCAAACTCTCAAGCAATGATTACTATTTTATACAAAAAAAGAAGAAGCTGTAGAAAACAGAGGGGAAAAGTCCCAGCTCATTACAAAAGCCTCGTATAATACTAATTTTACCATTTCATAGAGTTATAAATTCACAGAGTAAATTTCACAAATAGTAAGTATACAACTCAAGAATTATTACATAGCTATACACCCATATATGCATATGATAGATGAAGAATATTTTCTGTGCCACAGAGGGCTCTCTCGTGCCTGCTTCCCCTGTCTATCACTACATTGATCTCTTACCATCAGAGGTTAGTTTTGCCTGTTTTTGAGCTGTTTGAACAGTGAGAATTCTTTCTTGCCTGGCTTCTTTTACAAAATGGTGTATCTGTGAGATTCAAGTATGTTGCTACATGTAGCAGTATTTCTTTTAAATTGCTGTCTAATATTCTAATGTAAGACTATATCACAATTCGTTAATTTATTCTACTGTATTTTAGACATTGAATTACTTCTAGGTTTTGGCTATTGTAAGTAGAGCTGATGTGAGGGACAGTAAGGAAGCAAAACAATGAATTTATCTATTTACCCAGACACTTAAATACAGATATTTATATTAGCCAAGTATTACCCAAAATTGTTGAAAGCTTTTCTTAGGAATACACTCAGAAGAGGAAGTGCTAGGTTATAGGGTGTAGTATGTGTATATTTTGTAGATCTCAACAAACCATTTTTTAAAGTGGTTAATAAATTTGTACACCTGCTGGTTTGTTATTGTTGGGCCTTTTATGTTCACTCCACTGGAAATATGTTCTTTCACAAGTGTCCATAGGAGTTTTCCAGAGGGTACATGATGTGTGAGATCATAATAGACTAAATGGAGAAGAAAATATGAGAATCTAGCTGTCTTTTGTTAGATCAGACAATAAAGAAGTTTGTAAAAATGTAAAACAATGCTACTCATAATTTTTGTTTTGAAAAATATAGTTATTTTAAAATTAAAATGTGATATTTATGTCAACATGTAATGAGGTTATTATTATTTCTAAATGAATTAATAATTAAATATTTAAAAGTTTCTCTATTTTAATTTCTAATATAAATATTGACAGAAGTAACCCACATTAATAAAGCTTTTGGGTGTTCTCAATAATTTTTAAGCATGTAAAGGGGTCCTGGGACCAAAACATTTATAGAATTGGAATCTCAACCTATTATTTTTTGAAGAATTTTGTAATAAAATTCATTTTGTAGAGCAGTTTTAGTTTCACAGCAAAATTGAATAAGAGGTACAGACATTGATTGAATTTTCAAATGTTAACTCACTCTTGCATGCCTGGAATAAAACTTTACTTGATCATGATATATTATCTTTCATGACTACTGCTGGATCTATTTAGTGACTATTTTGCTTAGCCTTTTACAACTATGGTCATACAAGTGTTTGATAGTATTCCTTTCTTATAAAATTTTTCTCAGTTTTTATATCAAGGTTATGCTGGCCTCATAAAACATGTTCTATACCATGGAATGGTTTATTTAAAAGTACTTTATTTGTGTGATTTAAATACTTGGGAAAAATGGTTGGTGAAGCCATTTGAGCCTGGAGTTTACTTTGTGGAAATGTTTTTAATGATGGGTTCATTTTTTAAAATAAACAATTCACCTTTTCTGATTCTTCTGGTACCAGTTTTGGTAATGTATTTTTGAGAAATTGCTCATTTCATCTATACTGATGTAATGTTTATTATATCCTCATCATTTTAACATTTGTAGAAATTTGTAGTGGTGTACACTTTTTCGTTCCTGATATTACAATTTTGTGCTTTCTTATATCCTGTACCTGTTTTGCTAGAGATTTTTCAGTTTCATTAATCTTTTCAAAGAACCAGGTTTTAGGTTTAATGATTTACTCTATTATAAATTTGTTTTGTATTCTAACCCACTTTTTCTCCGTATCTTTTTCATTCTTTTACTTTCTTTAGATTCACTTTGCTGTGATGTAAGACAATGTAATTATGTCTATAACTTTATTTCTATATGATACTTTATTTAGTCATCCCACAAATTTTATGTTTGCATTTTTGTTGTTCAGTTCAAAATATTTTATAATTTTTATTGTGATTTCTCTACTTTAGTCAGATAATATATCTGAATGATTTCAATTAATTGAAATGACTAAGGCTTTTTTGTGATCCTAAAAAATTAAACTTACATTTACCATATTACCCAGCAACTCCTGAACATTTATTGCACAGAAATAAAAACTTATATCTATACAAAAATCTGTATATGGTTGCTCATATCAGCTTTATTTGTAATAGCCAAAAACTGGAAACAACCAAAACATGTTACCTTTGCAACTTCCTGTGAATCTATAATTATTTCAAAACAAAAAAGTTTTTAAAAAGACAATTTATGTCTAATGATATATTATGTGTGTGTATGAATACAAATTGTAACCCAATTTCTGGAAGCTAAATTCATATTCAAGAAAGCCTAAGAATTTTCTACACGAACGATGGGTGGTTTATTCTCTTACGTTTGTCTAACTGGATAACTCATCATGGTGAATTTCCCAAATATTTATAAGAAAGCCATCCTTTATGCTAATTATGCCATAGAATAAAACTAGAAACCCTCAATTGCCATTCCCTTGTTGAGGAAAATTCTAGATTTCTGAGTAAGATAACAGTGTAAAAGTTTCTAATGCTCATCCCCTGCCAGTGATATTAGTTTGCACAACTATCCACACACACAAAATACCTTCAAAAAAGCTAAGGATTGCAGGTGAGGGATTACAGCATAGTGTATGGGTGTAACCCACAAACTAGGTAGAGCACAGAAATAAGAAAAGACATATTGAAGAGGATAGGAAAGACATTTTCACATTACCCCTGCCACTCCTCCCCCATGCTGAGCAGCCCAACATGGAAAGAGACACCCTCCCCATGGAGGATAGAAAATAAAGTATGCTTCTGGAGATGGTACGCAACAAGATTTGGAAGATGGCAAAGACTATGGATGCATATTAGCATCTTGTCGTTGGGTCTGCACTCGTCACCTTAGAAAATGTTGACTTCTGACCAGGAATTAAGGTCATTGTGTGCACCAGGGATTGGTGGTGGGACAGTGTTCCCTGTGCCAGTGGGCTGATAATCCCTAGAGAAAGTGACTTGAAGCATGAGACAGCTTCTGCTGTCAGGTTCTCTTTTGGATGGGGAAGGATCTATTGATCTACGAGTAAGTTGTTTGAAAAACATTACATGTGTTTGTGTAGTAGGTTAGGAATGAGGAGATATTCAGAGAATGGTGATAGTCAGAGCAACCCCACTAAAGTTCTGTTTAGTTCAGAAGACAGCATAACCTCCATTTTGGAAAAGAATCTGTTCCCTCCGCATTTTCATATGTGACTGGGGAGATATTCCCACAATCCATGACACACATTCCTGGCATGACTAAGCACACAAAGACAGAGTTTTCCTTAGCTTCTAAGAATGAATCTAAAATCTCTCTTCAGGAAAATCTGTTCTTTTCTGGTTCTTCAACTTAGACATCATTCTGTTCAATAAGAGTGGCTCTAGGGTGACGAAATCTAGGAAAATAGTTCTTTCATTCTGTGAATGGACATGGTTCTGATGCAGTGAGATGCACATTCTAAATATCTGTGCAGTAATCTACCCTCTTACTGATCTGGCCTTCTGGTTTAGCATTTTTGGTTCAATGGAGCTGTGGTAGAAGTAAAGCTCCCTGAGTTTACTTGTTCCTGTAGACCATATATGGAATGAGGCTTGACCAATCCCCACCCGGACCTTTACCACTCTTAGTGTGCCTGAAGCTGTGACTTCATCACTCTGATTACCTAGGAGATGAGAGAGCTGGGGCAGAGAATTCCACATCCTCTCTCAGATCTCAATGGCGGCAGTTGAACCAGGGGCCAGTTTATTCCCAAATGTTCCTTGGCTGTATGCCCTCTTTGCTATGCTCTTTGTATTTTTTCTTTTTGTTATGTTCTCTCCCTTTTTACTTGAGATAGACCAACATATAAAGAAATGTAAGTGCCATGGTGGGACTTAGGGCACAGGGGAACTATAATGAGAGAATGGGTGTATGAAGGTAGGAGATAGTATACAACATAATGTGGGGAACATGAAAACAATGTCGGCTCTTTTCTAATCTCTAAGGTCTTGATCTAAGTTACTTGAAAAATGTTAGATGGGTCTGTGTAGTAGGTGTGACTCAGGGCTAACAGGTCTTAGAAATCACGATCTTACATATGATAGAAGTACCTGGGGAAGACAGGTATACCATTCTTGGTATACCCATGGGTCATGAAGAAGTATCTGGGCCCTCCCTGAACTGACATAATACCTGGGTATAAGAATAAATGGAACCCTGTAGAATCTGGAAATATATGAAGGAATTTCCAGATGACTGTCTTTGACCCTGTGTGCTTTCTCTTAGTCTTGATGAGATGCAGGCACTGTCTGTGTAATGCTGTGCATAAGAATAAAGAAAACAATGAGATAAGGATGGACCATCTGGGAAGACCAGGTGAGTATTCTTTGCCCTTAACCTCTGGTTCATATGGCTAGAAGCTGGCAGCTCTAGTTGCTCCCATGGTTTATGGGCAAGATAGCTGAGAACCCCATACTCAAATATGGTCTCAGTGAGACAGCCCCTTCATGTTGTGTTTAGCATGACTGCTGAGTCCTCTCTAAGGAGAACACTTTCCAAGCAGAATTTTGGCTTTGAGTCCTCACTGACTCCATAATAAGCACAGATTTATTATCTAAGGCCTATTGCAGCTTGAAAAGTTTCTCTTTTCTCTTCCTTTCAAGGTTCCCTTGCAAATGACTCAGTGACTAAACCCAGCTTCTCATGTTAGACAATGAAAAATAAGGTGACTCTTCTCCAGGCACTTGTTATAATGTTGCCTTTGTGATAGAAATAAGTGCAGAAAGAGAGATGAGATCATCATACAAATAGCCTGGGGAAACTGAAAGCCTGTTTTTCTGGGGAGGATTTTACCTGTTAACTATAATTTCTGCAGATTGTGTATGTGAGGTGACTTGCCTCTTCAGTTAAAGTAAGGTCTGCCCTCCTTTTTGATGTTCTGTGGCTCCCTTGTGACATCACGGGAAGGGGACATGCTGGATTCTTGGGTTCTCTATGCCCACAACATCATCACCTCTTTATGAATATATGATACAGATACTCTGACCAAGTTTTCCTCACATAAAATTTAAATGCCTAGTCTAAAAGGTTATCATTATCGTGTTGCTTTGAGGTAGGTAAAATAAGGTATATCATGATTTTGTTGTAAACAATCAGAATGTCTAGCCATTATATAAATAAGGTATAATGCCAAATATAATGCCATAATATAATCAAGAATATGCAATTTATTTTTAGACTATATAATTTATTATTGTAGTTGGAAAAATTAAATGAATTGCTCCAAATTTTACATGAAGTCACTGTAACTCTCAGTCATTTGTACAAAAATGTCTCCACTTTCCCAATTCATGTTATACTTCACCTCTTCTACTGCTTTTGAGATCCTCATTTGCCGTTAGAACCCCAAATCAGAACAATACCACAAGAGATGATTTCAAAGGGGTCAATGGGTCACTTCATCTGAAACTTTTCCTATTCCAGCAATGAGAATAATTTCTCCCTCCTGAAGGGGTAAAGAGACTCACAGGTTTATCATCTAGGGCCTCTTGTAAGTGACCAAGGATAGTTGATTTTTTTCTGAGAGTTCAGAATCTGAGTGGGCTGCTATCTCTCTCATATGTCACCTTTGCCCTTTTCAAAGCATTTCTGTCATTTCTCTGTATCCTCCCAGAGGCTGGGTAAATCTTGGGTTCTGTGGTTATCCCTTCCTCCTGTCCCCATTCTCGGTCACTGATGCAGGTATATTGTGCTACAATGACCATATTTCTCAAATTTGAATATTAGTTCTTTGGACTGTCAAATGATTTTTGCACTAATTCTGCATTTGAACAAAAATGTGAGGAGTCTAGCAAGATGCTAAAATATGAACATTTTGTGACATTTTCTACCTTATGATCACCATTGCCCCTAATATACTAGACTGACATTTTTTTTTAAAATTAAAGTTTATTGGGGTGACAATTGTTAGTAAAGTTACATAGATTTCAGGTGTACAATTCTGTATTACATCATCTATATATCACATTGTGTGTTCACCACCCAGAGTCAGTTCTCCTTCCATCACCATGTATTTGATCCCCTTTACCCTCATCTACCATCCCCCACACTCCTTACCCTCTGATAACCACTAAACTATTGTCTGTTAGACTGACTTTTCTTACAGATAGACATATAGCTTCTCAGGTTAGGTGGGGAGAGCATTATCCCAGATTTTCTTGTAAACTCATAGGAGCTTAAAGATAGAAGTATTAGAGTTGATGTGGGAAATATCAGCTATAATATTTTTGATTAGCAGATGAGAACACTGTTTTCCTTTTGCCATGTAAGGTGAAAGCTGTGGGCCCTTTGGTGAGGGTTGACTTTTATAGCTCATGTAACAACTCCCATGATATAACAACTATTATAAAAGTTGGGATTATCTGCATAGTTATTTTGGGAATCAGGACAATGTCACAAAAAAAAGGTTGGTCTGTCATTGAGGAATGAATGTTTTTGAGCTTAAAATATTTCTTGTATATTCATCTTGAGAAATAGTAATCTCTTGTGACAAGTATTTCCCAGACTATTGGTTGAGAGTCATATAGTCCTGTCCTGATGGGATTGTTCTGAGTGTTTAATCTTGCACAGAAATTTTTACTATTTCTATCTCTTCCATTGTTTGTTTCTGCTGTCTAAAATGGGAGTTGTCATTCTGCTGGGTCACAGGTATAATCAAGTAATTTTCTTCTTGTTTCAGGCTGTCCCCTGGAGTCACCAAGGAGAGAACCTCTAGTTGGAGAGATAGATATACAAGTGATGGTGGAAAGAAGGAAGAGAGAAGGAGAAGGGAGAGAAGGAGGAAGACAGAGAAAGAGGAAGGAGTGGAGGAAAGCGAAGGAGTGGAAGAGAGAGGAGGGAAAGGGAAGCGTATCTGGGTGGGAGACATAGAATAGGTTGTTTTGAGATGGAAGGAACTCCTGTCTGTAGAAATGTTAAAGCAATGTCTCTGGTGCTACCTATCAGAACAGTTATGTGAGGGATTTCTGTGTAGAATGAGAAATTGAAATAGTCTAGAAAAGTCCCTACATTGTCTAATATAATTTGTGATAAAGAACTGTGGAAATCCCATTTCATTTTGAAGTTTGTAAAGTTGTAGGATGTCTATTAAGATGATATTCAAATTGCCATGAGATATTGGTCTTTTGTGTCTGCATCTGTTTCTTTGGAGTATGTGTCACTTTGTATGTTTGTATATCTGTTTTTCTTTTTTTTAAAATTAGTTTCAGGTACACAAGAAAAAATAATACTTAGACATTTATCATTTATATCCCTCACACTGTGTGAACCCCCCTCCCCCCATACACTATCCCTCTGACATCGCAGAGCCATTACATTTCCACTGTCTCTATTTCTAATGCTGTACTCCACTTCTTGTAAGTATATACACACACACACACACACACACACACACACACACACACACACACATATATATATATATAAAATTATAGTTGGCATTCATTATTGTTCAGCTTCAGGTGTACAGTGCAGGGATCAGGCATCTACATCGTACCTGAGGTGGTCTCCCAAATGGGACAAGTGTCCATTGGATACCCTACAAAATCTTTACATTATTGATTACATTCCCCAACTTAATTTTCAAAACCCCGTGGCCATCTTGTGGTTACCGATTGTTTTCTAATCCCTTCACCTTCCCCATTATCCCCACCCCCTGCCCATCTAGCAACCCTCAGTTTTTCCTCTATGTCTCCAAAACTGTTCTGATTAGTTCATTCACTTATTCTTTTCTTTAGATTCCACATATAAGTGAGATCATATGGTATTTGTCTTTCTCTGTCTGACTTATTTCACTTAACATAATGTTCTCTAGGTCCACCCATGTTGTTGCAAATCGTAAGATTTCTTTCTTCTTTATGGCGCATAATACTCCATTATATAAATGTACCACAGTTTCTTAATCCAGTCATCTACCAATGGGCATTTCGGTTATTTCCACGTCTTGGCTATTGTGTATAGTGCTTCAATAAACATAGGAGTGCATAAAAATTTTTGAATTAGAGTTTTGGATTTTTCCGGATAGATACCCAGGAGTGGAATTGCTGGGTCATAAGGTAGTTCCATTTCCAGTTTTTTAGATACCTCCATACTGTTTTCCATAGTGGCTGCACCAATCTGCATTCCCACCAACAGTGCACAAGCGTTCCCTTTTCTCCACATCCGCGCCAGCACTTGTTTGTTGATTTATTGATGATAGCCATTTTGACAGGTGAGGTGGTATCTCATTGTGGTTTTCATTTGCATTTCTCTGATGGTTAGTGAGGTTGAGCAGTTTTCTATATGTCTGTTTGCCATCTGTATGTCCTTTTTAGAAAAATGTCTCTTCATGTCCTCTGCCCATTTTTTTGATTAGGTTGTTTGTTTTTTGGAGTTGAGTTGAGTGAGTTTTTTATAAATTTGTGATATTAACCCTTATCAGATATATCATTGGCAAATATCTTTTCCCATTCAGTAGGATCCTTTTTGTTTTATTGATGGTTTCCTTTGCTGTAAAAAACTTTTTAGTTTGATGTAATCCCACATGTTTATTTTTTCTCTTACTTCCCTCATGCAAGGGATATATCAGTAAAAATCTTACTCGGTAATGTCTGTGAAGTTTCTTCCTATATTTTCTTCTAGGAATTCTATGGTTTCAGATCTTACATTTAAGTCTTTAAGCCATTTTGAATTTATTTTTGTATATTGTGTAAGGAGGTGATCCAGCTTCATTTTTTTGCATGTGCCTGTCCAGGTTTCCCAGCACCATTTATTGAATAGACTGTCTTTACTCCACCGTACATTCTTGCTTCCATTGTCGTAGATTAAATGGCCATATAGGCATGGATTTATTTCTGGACTCTCTATTCTGTTCCATTGATCTATGTGTCTGTTTTTATGCCAGTACCATGCTGTTTTGATTACTGTAAACTTGTAGTATAATTTGATGTCAGATGTTATACCTCCCATTTTGTTCTTATTTCTCAAGATTGCCAAGGCTATCCGTGGTCTTTTATGGTCCCATATAAATTTTAGGATTATATGTTCTATTTCTGTGAAAAACGTCGTTGGTAGTTTGATAAGAATTGCATTGAATATGTATATTGCCTTAGGCAGTATGGACATTTTAACTATATTCTATCCATGAACATGGTATGTGTTTCCATCTATTTGTATCTTCTTTCATTTCTTTCTTCAGTGTCTTATAATTTTCTGAGTACAGATCTTTTACTTCTTTGGTTAAATTTATTCCCAGGTATTTTATAGTCTCTGGAGCAATTGTAAATGGGATTGTTTTTTAATTTCTCCTTCTGATGTTTTATTATTGGTATATACAAATGCAACTGATTTCTGAATATTAATTTTGTATCCTGCTACTTTACTAAATTCATCTATCAGCTCTAATAGATTCTTGGTGGAGTCTTTAGGGTTCTCTATATATATAGTATCATGTCATCTGCATATAATGACAATTTTACTTCCTTCTTACCCATTTGGATGTCTTTTATTTCTTCTTCTTGTCTGATTGCTGTGGCTAGAACTTCCAGAACTATGTTGAATAGAAGTGGAGAAAGTGGGCAACCTTGCCCTGTTCCTGATCTTAAGGGGAATGGTTTTAGCTTTTCCCCTTTGAGATGATGTTAGCTGTGGGTTTATCATATATGACCTTTATTCTGTTGATATATGATCCCTCTATTCTAACTTTCTTAAGGGTTTTTATCATAAATGGCTGCTGGATTTTATCAAATGCTTTTTCTGCATCTATTGATATGATCATGTGATTTTTATTTTCATTTTGTTAATGTGGTGTATCACATTAATTGATTTGCGGATGTTGAACCACCCTTGCATAACAGGGATGAATCCCACTTGATCATGGTGTATGATCTTTTTAATGTATTGCTGAATTCTGTTCGCTAGTATTTTGTTGAGGATTTTTGCATCTATGTTCATTAGCGATATCGGCCTGTAGTTTTCTTTTTTAGTGGTGTCTTTGTCTGATTTTGGGATCAGGGTGATAGTGGCTTTGTAAAACGTGTTTGGGAGTCTTCCCTCCCTCTGGATTTTTTGGAAGAGTTTGAGGAGAATAGGTGATAATTCTTTTTTGAACGTTCTGTAAAATTCACCTGTAAAGCCATCTGGTCCAGGGCTTTTGTTTGTTGGGAGATTGTTGATTACTGATTCAATTTCCTTGGTGGTAATCAGTCTATTCAGGTTTTCTGTTTCTTCTTGAGTTAGCCTTGGAAGGTTGTACGCCTCTAGGAAATTGTCCATTTCTTCCACGTTGTCAAATTTGTTGGCATATAGTTGCTCATAGTAATTTCTTAAATTTTTTTGTATTTCTGCGGTGTCTGTTGTCACTTCTCTTTCATTTCTAATTTTATTAATTTGGGTCCTCTCTCTTTTTTTTAAATGAGTCTGGCTAAAGGTTTGTCGATATTGTTTATCTTCTGTAAGAACCAACTCTTGGATTCATTGATCTTTTGTATTGTTTTTCTGGTTTCTATTTCATTTATTTCCACTCTGATTTTTAGTATCTCCTTCCTTGTACTCCCTTGGACTTATTTTGCTGTTCTTTTTCCAGATCACTTAAGTGTGAAGATAAACTGCTGATTAGTGATGTTTCTTGTTTCTTTAGGTAGGCCTGCAATGCTATGAATTTCCCCCTTAAGACTGCTTTCGCGACATCCCATAGATTTGGGTCGTTGTATTTTCATTTTCGTTTGTCTCGAGATATCTTTTGATTTCTTCCTTGATATCCTGGTTGACCCATTCATTATTTAGTTACATAGTATTCAGCCTCCATGAATTGGTGTGTCTTCCAGTTTTTTCCTGTAGTTCATTTCTAATTTAATAGCACTGTGGTCAGAGAAGACAATTGGTATGATTTCAATTTTCTTAAATTTATCAAGACTTGTTTTGTGGCCTAACATATGGTCTATCTTGGAAAATGTTCCATGTGCGCTTGAGAAGAACGTGTATTCTGCAGCTTTGGGGTGAAATGCTCTGAAAATATCGATTAAATCCAAGTGGTCCAATGTGTCATTTAAGGCTGTTGTTTCCATATTGATTTTCTGTCTGGAAGACCTGTCCCTTGTTGTCAGAGGTGTGTTGAAGTCCCCTACTATGATAGTGTTACTGTTGATCTCTGTCTTTATGTCAGTCAATATCTGTTTTATATATTTAGGTGCTCCTATGTTGGGTGCATAGATGTTTACTAGGGTTATGTCCTCTTGTCGGATCGATCCCTTTATTATTATATAGTGCCCATCTTTGTCTTTTAATATGTTCTTCATTTTAAAGTCTATTTTGTCAGATATAAGTATTGCAACTCCAGCTTTTTCTCATTTCCATTTGCATGAAATATCTTACTCCAACCCTTCACTTTCAGCCTGTGTGTGTCTTTTGATCTGAGGTGAGTCTCTTGTATACAGCATATACAAGGGTCTTGCTTTCTTATCCACTCAGCCACCCTATGTCTCTTGATTGGAGCATTTAATCCATTTACATTTAAAGTGATTATTGATAGGTACATAGTTATTGCCATTTTTAAATTTGTAGTTAGATTGTTTTCATCTTTCTTCTATTTACAGAAGTCCTTTTAGTATTTCTTGCAATGCTGGCTTGGTGGTAATAAATTCCTTTAGCTTATTCTTTTCTGGGAAGCTCTTTATCTCTCCATCAACTTTAAATGATAGCCTTGCTGGATAAAGCAATCTAGGTTGTAGGCCTTTGTTTTCCATCACTTTGAGTATCTCCTGCCACTCCCTCCTGGCCTTCAATGTTTCTGTAGAAAAGTCATTTGATAGTCTTATGGGAGTTCCCTTGTATGTAACCCTCTGTCTTTCTCTTGCTGCTTTTAGGATTCTCTCTTTGTCTTTAACCTTTGCCATTTTAACTATAATGTGTCTTGGTGTGGGCCTGTTTGGGTTTATCCTGGTTGGAACTCTCTGCACTTCCTGGGCTTGTATGTTGGTTTCCTTCATCAGGTTGGGACATTATCACTTCAAATATGTTCTCAATCCCTTGCTTCCTCTCTTCACCTTCTGGTATTCCTATGATGCGCATGTTGTTGCGCTTGATGTTATCCCAGAGGTCTCTTAAACCATCTTCATTGTTTTTTATTCTTTTTTCTTTCTGTTGTTCTGTTTGGGTGATCTCTGCTAACTTGTCTTCTAAGTCGCTGATTCGATCCTCTGCTTCATCTAACCTGCTGTTAATTCCTTCAAGTGAGTTCTTTATTTCAGTAATTGTGTTCTTTAGTTCTAACTGGTTGTTCATTATGATTTCTACATCCTTCTTTATGTCGTCTCTAAGCTCCTTAAACATTCTTATCATCAGTGTTCTGAACTCTGTCTCTGATAGGTTGGTTACCTCTGTTTCATTTGGTTCCATTTCTGGAGGTTTCTTCTGTTCTTTTATTTGGGACATGTTTCTTTGTTCCCCATTCTGGCTGACTCTCTGTGTTTGCTTCGATGTATTAGGTAGATCCCCTAGAGTTCTTAGTTCTTGCTGGGTTATCTTATGTAGTATGTGTCCTTTATATTTGACTTGCACTACTTCGTTCTTCTCCTCTGCGTGTACTCCAAAGGTGACTCTTGTGTTGTGTATATTGTCCTGTTAAAGAAGATCTTTAATTGCTTTTCGCTTGTGAGTAGGTGGGGTTAACTCCTAGGCTGACTAGTTGTGAGACTTGGCTCTGCCCACCTCAGGGTGTTCTGCTGCGTGAGGGTTGACCACTTAAATGTGGTTTGGCCTCTATGGGCTCTTGTGCCTGTAGAGAATTCCCTCTGGTGTTATAGGTCAAACACAGTAATACTCTGGTTTGGTCTGGAGTTGGCTCTGGGTGTGTTGAATCTTGTGCCTCTTAAGCTGGGCCCTGGTAGGGCAATTTCAGAACAAAGCAAATCACCAAGCACAACAACAACAACAACAACAACAATGAAAAAATCAAATACCTTCACATGTGAAAACAACCGACAACTCCCACTCAACACACGCAAAGATATCAAAGATATAAAGACAAAACAAAACAAAATAAAACAAAACAAAAAGTAGCACCAGTCTTGGCTTAAGCCCACCAAGTAATCTCCAGGTTGTCCTCTGCTATACCAAAGAGTCCTCTGCGTATTGTGCAGGCAGAGCCGGTCACATGGTGCCCAGAGTGACGTTGAACTGCAGATTTAGATGCGTGGGGCTGAGGGCTCTGGATGGTAGTTTCTACAAAGTCAGTGCAGTTTCTGCTCATTTTGAAACAATTGCTCAACAGATGCTTAATCAAGGCTATCTCCCTGGACAGGGACTGGGAAAAACTGGTCAAGGGATAAAAAACCCCCTCTCTATAAAGCCCAACCCTAACCGGCAAGGATTAGGCAGTCAGGATTTTTTCTAGCGGCCATTGACCCTCCTGCACCCCATACGGATAAGATAAAATGGAAAGATAATTCCCCCGTTTGGGTGGACCAATGGCCACTACCTGAGGAAAAGTTGTCCGCAGCTTCTCGGTTAGTGCAGGAACAATTAGCGGCAGGACATATAGAACCAACTACCTCGCCATGGAATACACCCATTTTTGTTATTAAAAAAAGGTCTGGTTCCTGGCGCCTCCTTCAGGATCTCAGGGAAATTAATAAAACTATGTTTTCCATGGGAGCCCTCCAGCCAGGCCTCCCTTCCCCAACAGCTATCCCAGCTAACTATCACAAGATTATTATAGACCTTAAAGATTGTTTCTTTACCATCCCTTTACACCCCCTGGACAGAGAGCGTTTCGCATTTAGCCTGCCTGTAACCAACTTCAAGGGCCCTATGCAGCGCTTTCAGTGGAAAGTCCTCCCACAAGGCATGGCCAATAGTCCCACTCTATGCCAAAAATTTGTGGCACAAGCTGTTGATCCTGTTAGAACACAGTGGCCCACTATTTATATTATTCATTATATGGATGATATCCTTCTAGCAGGAAAGACCACCACAGAGGTACTCCAATGCTGCCAACACTTAACTCACAATCTTACCACTTATGGACTCCAACTTGCCCCCAATAAGATCCAACTCAAAGACCCCTACTACTATCTGGGATTTGAGCTACATAATCAGTCCATAACCACCCAAAAAATCCAACTTAAAACTAGTCATTTATACACTCTACATGACTTTCAAAAATTTTTGGGAGATATTAACTGGCTTCGACCATACTTAAGGCTCACTACAGGAGACCTCAAGCCCCTCTTTGATATTCTTCAGGGAGACTCAGACCCTCTCTCCCCTCGAGAGCTGTCGCCCGAGGCAAAGGGCTCCCTTCTATTACTAGAAAAGGCAATCCAACAACAACAAGTCACCTTTCTATCATACAAACAGCCCTTTTCCCTCATTATTTGTGCAACCCCTCATACACCTACTGGGGTCTTATGGCAAGATAATCCCCTCTTCTGGGTTCATTTGCCCTCCTCCCCGTCTAAGGTCCTAGTCACATATCCATCCCTAGTAGTCAAACTTATTAAAATAGGAAGAGAAAAAAGCCGACAACACTTTGGCAGGGACCCTGATCAGCTCATTCTCCCCTACACTAAAGAACAGCTTAACTGGCTAACCCAAAATAACGATGACTGGATCATTTCCCTTACATCATTTCAGGGCAAAATAGATAATCATTATCCCCCTAATAAACTCCTACAATTCTCCAGACTACATCCCTTTGTCTTTCCGAAGGTAACAGCCACTAAACCATTGCAAAATGCCGCCTTGGTTTTCACGGATGGGTCTTCTTCTGGCGTAGCAGCATACGTCATTAACTCTCAAAAATTTCAGGTGCAGTCTCCATTTCAGTCTGCCCAACTTGTTGAGCTTTATGCCGTTATAGAAGTGTTTAAAAAACTACAGGAGTCACCCTTTAACTTGTACACTGATAGTGCTTATATTGCCCTGTCTGTGCCCCAACTAGAAACAGTTCCATATATCAAGCCCTCTACCAGCGCTGCCAATCTTTTTCAACAACTACAACATCTCATATTACAAAGGCAGACCCCATTTTTCCTTAGTCATCTTCGGGCTCATACTGACCTCCCTGGACCCCTTTCACAGGGCAATGCTATAGCAGACAATCATACCCGCTTAGTATGTCCCTTAACCTTAGATCCTATAACGCGGGCCACCCAATTCCACAACTTACATCATGTCAATGCCCACACACTTCGCTTGTTATTCAAAATTACCCGAGATCAAGCTAGACACATTGTTAAAAGTTGCTCAGGATGCATAACCCTTCTGCCTCTTCCTCACCTAGGGGTTAACCCAAGGGGTTTACTCCCTGGACAAATCTGGCAGATGGACGTTACACATATTCCTGAATTCGGCCATTTAAAATATGTACACGTAACTATAGACACCTTCAGTGGCTTCATTGTTGCCACCCTTCATGGAGGCGAGGCTACAAAAAACATCATAGCCCATACCCTCCAATGCCTTACCACACTAGGAAAACCTCAAACTATAAAAACAGACAATGGACCAGGGTATACTTGCCAGGCATTTCAAGCTTTTTGTTCTCAATTCCAAATCAAACACGTCACTGGCATCCCTTACAATCCCCAAGGCCAGGGCATTGTAGAGCGAGCCCACCAGACACTTAAAAACACCATTAACAAATTAAAAACCACCACTGCCTATCCGACCAAAGGATCTCCTCGTAATGTTCTCAGCCATGCATTGTTTACCCTTAATTTCCTACAACTTGACGCTCAGGGAAAATCGGCTGCCGATCGCTTCTGGCACCAAGAAACAAAAAATCAATATGCTAAAGTTATGTGGAGAGATCCGTTAACCTCCAAATGGTACGGCCCCGATCCAGTCCTCATTTGGGGACGTGGGTCGGCCTGCATTTATGATTCTCAAGAAGGCGGCGCACGATGGCTGCCAGAACGTCTCGTTAAACCTGTCAACACCCCAAATCCAAATAACACATAAAGACTCCAGGGATATCTTCCCTGAGAAAATCTCTCTCTCCTTTTACAGGACATGAAGTTCTTCATGGAATTCTTCACCCTAACGCTCTTCACACTCCTCGTCACCCCCGTTTACGGTGGGTTCGGACCCCCAGTAAACCGCCAACAACTCCTCCAACAACTCTATGGAAATCCATGTGATTGCCAAGGAGGTACAGTAACCATCACCCCCCGTAGCTACACACGACACACAGACTGTGGTAATAAACTAGCTTACTTAGCCTACACCACACAAATCACGGGCACATCTCCACAAAAATGGACTTGTGTCCCAAAACCACCAGTTATATCCCCCATCAACAATAGACCAGGACCCTGCCCCACGGGGTGCAACATGCAATCACAAATGCATGTTACATGCTATAAAAAAGCCCAAACTTGTACTGGTTCAAATAACAAAACCTACTACACTGCTATTCTACAAAAGACATTCGCCGGCTCCTCTGGAGGTGAGGGAGACTACACCACCCCAACAGGAGTTTCCAAATTTAGTCAAGCATCCTGTCGTGGTACCGTCGGAGGCAATGTCTGCTGGCCGCTTCAAGCGCCCATTCATGTCTCAGACGGCGGAGGGCCAAGTGATATGTTAAAACAGGCTATTGTCACTCAACGCATCCAAGAAATGCTCCACCAGTTCTACCCCCCCTTGTATTACCACCCCTTGGCCCTCCCGAAATCCCGGGATACAGATTTAGACACACAAACCAACAACATTCTTGAATCCACCTTCTTGGCCTTAAATCACTCCAACCCCTCTCTTGCCCAAGACTGCTGGCTATGCATGACTATGGGCACTCCCATACCTACTGCAATCCCCTCAAATATCACAATAAACACACGAATTTCTAACTGTTCCCGCCTCTCCCTCCCTCTTAGAGTTCAACCTGTAGGATTTAATACCTCCACCTGCTATCAGGGGAGATTTCGAAACAACACTTTTGATTTAGATCTGGGGTCTATCACTTTTACTAACTGCTCTAACACCATTATAGTTAACGACACCTTATGTTCTGGCCCTGGACAAGTTTTCGTATGCGGGAACAGCCTCGCTTATACCACGTTACCCACAAACTGGACTGGACTTTGTGTCCCAGCTAGTCTCCTCCCTGATATCTCTATTATCCCAGGAGACGAACCTGTCCCTCTCCCTAGCCTAGATTTTGCCACCGGGCGCCATAAGCGTGCTATTGCAGCCATCCCCTTACTCGTGGGGCTAGGAATTACTGCTGGAATATCCTCCGGTGCCACAGGAATAGGTGTCGCAGTCCAATCATACAATAAACTATCACGCCAGCTAATAGATGATGTCCAAACACTCTCTGGGACCATCAATGATCTCCAAGATCAGATTGATTCTCTAGCTGAAGTAGTCTTACAAAACCGTCGAGGCCTAGACCTTCTCACTGCAGAACAGGGAGGAATCTGCTTAGCTTTACAGGAACGCTGCTGCTTCTATGCTAACAAGTCTGGGATCGTCCGCGACAAGATCAGAAAACTACAAGAGGACCTAGTAAAAAGACGTAAGGAACTCTTCGAAAATCCACTCTGGACGGGTCTTAACGGACTCCTCCCCTACCTGCTCCCCATCCTTGGCCCCCTCCTATGCATCCTCCTCTTAACAACCTTCGGGCCCTGGGCTTTTAGGCGCATTACTGACCTCATTAAACAACAGGTCGACGCTATTCTAGCAAAGCCAATCCAAATTCATTACCAACGTCTTATAGACAGAGACTGCCTTGAAGAAGGCTATCTTGGCTTCCTCCCCACGGGGACGGCATAATACAAAGGTATGCCTACCCCCCCATGGGTTGGGGAGGGGTATGGGCACCGAGGTGAGTGCAAAGCAAAGCATTTGCAAGGGAAGGGCTCGACTCACAACGATCGGCTCCCTTTGACTTTCCTGAGAGCATGCCTGGTTTGCATAGAGGTTGGTATCAAAATTCTATTCACAGGCTCTACCTCTCCTCCACAAAAGATACCCAGAGCCATCCAATAACGAGCTCCGCTCGCTGGAGGAACCAGGCCTCTGCTCCCTCACTCGGTCAAGGCCCACCTCCTTTTAAAAAACAAAAAGGGAGGAGATGTCGGGAGCCACGGAAATCCCCAGGCCCTGCCTGGGCGGAACTTCCCGGGCACCAAGACAAAGCCCGCGCACCAAGACAAAGCCCTCGCGCAAAGCCCGCGCGCGCCAAGCCCAGAGCCTGCCCATTTCCTTGTACCTCATATAGCACCACCCTATGCTTAGCCAATTAGCCCGCGACAAGTACCTCGCCACCCTATGACACAGCCTATCCCGCCCCCATCCGACATAGCTGTATATAACCAACCACCACAATAAAATTTTTGAGGCTTGATCAGATCCCTGTCTTGCCTCCATTCTTCGCGTCTCCTGTCTCTCTTTTCATCCTCAACAGGTTTCTTCCCCTCGTCCCACGTTGTATCGTCCTGCCGGTCGGGACATTGAATATGTATATTGCCTTAGGCAGTATGGACATTTTAACTATATTCTATCCATGAACATGGTATGTGTTTCCATCTATTTGTATCTTCTTTCATTTCTTTCTTCAGTGTCTTATAATTTTCTGAGTACAGATCTTTTACTTCTTTGGTTAAATTTATTCCCAGGTATTTTATAGTCTTTGGAGCAATTGTAAATGGGATTGTTTTTTAATTTCTCCTTCTGATGTTTTATTATTGGTATATACAAATGCAACTGATTTCTGAATATTAATTTTGTATCCTGCTACTTTACTAAATTCATCTATCAGCTCTAATAGTTTCTTGGTGGAGTCTTTAGTGTTCTCTATATATATAGTATCATGTCATCTGCATATAATGACAATTTTACTTCCTCCTTACCGATTTGGATGCCTTTTATTTCTTTTTCTTGTCTGATTGCTGTGGCTAGAACTTCCAGCACTATGTTGAATAGAAGTGGAGAAAGTGGGCAACCTTGACTTGTTCCTGATCTTAAGGGGAATGGTTTTAACTTTTCCCCATTGAGTATGATATTAGCTGTGGGTTTATCATATATGGCCTTTATTATGTTGACATATGAACCCTCTATTCCCACTTTCTTAAGGGTTTTTATCATAAATGGCTGCTGGATTTTATCAAATGCTTTTTCTGCATCTATTGATATGATCATGTGATTTTTATTTTCATTTTGTTAATGTGGTGTATCACATTAATTGATTTGCGGATGTTGAACCACCCTTGCATACCAGGGATGAATCCCACTTGATCATGGTGTATGATCTTGTTAATGTATTGCTGAATTCTGTTCGCTAATATTTTGTTGAGGATTTTTGCATCTATGTTCATTAGAGTTATCGGCCTGTAGTTTTCTTTTTTGTGGTGTCTTTGTCTGATTTTGGGATCAGGGTGATAGTGGCTTTGTAAAACGTGTTTGGGAGTCTTCCTCCTTCTGGATTTTTGGAAGAGCTTGAGGAGAATAGGTGATAATTCTTTTTGAACGTTTTGTAAAATTCACCTGTAAAGCCATCTGGTCCAGGGCTTTTGTTTGTTGGGAGATTGTTGATTACTGATTCAATTTCTCTGGTGGTAATCAGTCTATTCAGGTTTTCTGTTTCTTCTTGAGTTAGCCTTGGAAGGTTGTATGCCTCTAGTAAATTGTCCATTTCTTCCAGATTGTCAAATTTGTTGGCATATAGTTGCTCATAGTAATTTCTTACATTTTTTTTATCTCTGCGGTGTCTGTTGTCACTTCTCCTCTTTCATTTCTGATTTTATTAATTTGGGTCCTCTCTCTCTTTTTTTAATGAGTCTGGCTAAAGGTTTGTCAATTTTGTTTATCTTCTCTAAGAACCAACTCTTGGATTCATTGATCTTTTGTATTGTTTTTCTGGTTTCTATTTCATTTATTTCCACTCTGATCTTTATTATCTCCTTCCTTGTACTCCCTTTGGGCTTATTTTGCTGTTCTTTTTCCAGATCCCTTAAGTGTGAAGATAAACTGTTGATTAGTGATGTTTCTTGTTTCTTTAGGTAGGCCTGCAGTGCTATGAACTTCCCTCTTAGGACTGCTTTCGCGGCATCCCATAGATTTGGGTCGTTGTATTTTCATTTTCGTTTGTCTCGAGATATCTTTTGATTTCTTCCTTGATCTCCTGGTTGACCCATTCATTATTTAGTAACATGTTATTCAGCCTCCATGAATTGGTGTGTCTTCCAGTTTTTTTCCTGTAGTTCATTTCTAATTTCATAGCACTGTGGTCAAAGACAATTGGTATGATTTCAATTTTCTTAAATTTATCAAGACTTGTTTTGTGGCCTAACATATGGTCTATCTTGGAAAATGTTCCATGTGCGCTTGAGAAGAACGTGTATTCTGCAGCTTTGGGGTGAAATGCTCTGAAAATATCGATTAAATCCAAGTGGTCCAATGTGTCATTTAAGGCTGTTGTTTCCATATTGATTTTCTGTCTGGAAGACCTGTCCCTTGTTGTCAGAGGTGTGTTGAAGTCCCCTACTATGATAGTGTTACTGTTGATCTCTGTCTTTATGTCAGTCAATATCTGTTTTATATATTTAGGTGCTCCTATGTTGGGTGCATAGATGTTTACTAGGGTTATGTCCTCTTGTCGGATCGATCCCTTTATTATTATATAGTGCCCATCTTTGTCTTTTAATATGTTCTTCATTTTAAAGTCTATTTTGTCAGATATAAGTATTGCAACTCCAGCTTTTTCTCATTTCCATTTGCATGAAATATCTTACTCCAACCCTTCACTTTCAGCCTGTGTGTGTCTTTTGATCTGAGGTGAGTCTCTTGTATACAGCATATACAAGGGTCTTGCTTTCTTATCCACTCAGCCACCCTATGTCTCTTGATTGGAGCATTTAATCCATTTACATTTAAAGTGATTATTGATAGGTACATAGTTATTGCCATTTTTAAATTTGTAGTTAGATTGTTTTCATCTTTCTTCTATTTACAGAAGTCCTTTTAGTATTTCTTGCAATGCTGGCTTGGTGGTAATAAATTCCTTTAGCTTATTCTTTTCTGGGAAGCTCTTTATCTCTCCATCAACTTTAAATGATAGCCTTGCTGGATAAAGCAATCTAGGTTGTAGGCCTTTGTTTTCCATCACTTTGAGTATCTCCTGCCACTCCCTCCTGGCCTTCAATGTTTCTGTAGAAAAGTCATTTGATAGTCTTATGGGAGTTCCCTTGTATGTAACCCTCTGTCTTTCTCTTGCTGCTTTTAGGATTCTCTCTTTGTCTTTAACCTTTGCCATTTTAACTATAATGTGTCTTGGTGTGGGCCTGTTTGGGTTTATCCTGGTTGGAACTCTCTGCACTTCCTGGGCTTGTATGTTGGTTTCCTTCATCAGGTTGGGACATTATCACTTCAAATATGTTCTCAATCCCTTGCTTCCTCTCTTCACCTTCTGGTATTCCTATGATGCGCATGTTGTTGCGCTTGATGTTATCCCAGAGGTCTCTTAAACCATCTTCATTGTTTTTTATTCTTTTTTCTTTCTGTTGTTCTGTTTGGGTGATCTCTGCTAACTTGTCTTCTAAGTTGCTGATTCGATCCTCTGCTTCATCTAACCTGCTGTTAATTCCTTCAAGTGAGTTCTTTATTTCAGTAATTGTGTTCTTTAGTTCTAACTGGTTGTTCATTATGATTTCTACATCCTTCTTTATGTCGTCTCTAAGCTCCTTAAACATTCTTATCATCAGTGTTCTGAACTCTGTCTCTGATAGGTTGGTTACCTCTGTTTCATTTGGTTCCATTTCTGGAGGTTTCTTCTGTTCTTTTATTTGGGACATGTTTCTTTGTTTCCCCATTCTGGCTGACTCTCTGTGTTTGCTTGTATGTATTAGGTAGATCCCCTAGAGTTCTTAGTTCTTGCTGGGTTATCTTATGTAGTATGTGTCCTTTATATTTGACTTGCACTACTTCTTCTTCTCCTCTGCATGTGCTCCAAAGGTGACTCTTGTGTTGTGTATATTGTCCTGTTAAAGAAGATCTTTAATTGCTTTTCGCTTGTGAGTAGGTGGGGTTAACTCCTAGGCTGACTAGTTGTGAGACTTGGCTCTGCCCACCTCAGGGTGTTCTGCTGCGTGAGGGTTGACCACTTAAATGTGGTTTGGCCTCTATGGGCTCTTGTGCCTGTAGAGAATTCCCTCTGGTGTTATAGGTCAAACACAGTAATACTCTGGTTTGGTCTGGAGTTGGCTCTGGGTGTGTTGAATCTTGTGCCTCTTAAGCTGGGCCCTGGTAGGGCAATTTCAGAACAAAGCAAATCACCAAGCACAACAACAACAACAACAACAACAACAATGAAAAAATCAAATACCTTCACATGTGAAAACAACCGACAACTCCCACTCAACACAGGCAAAGATATCAAAGATATAAAGACAAAACAAAACAAAATAAAACAAAACAAAAAGTAGCACCAGTCTTGGCTTAAGCCCACCAAGTAATCTCCAGGTTGTCCTCTGCTATACCAAAGAGTCCTCTGCGTATTGTGCAGGCAGAGCCGGTCACATGGTGCCCAGAGTGACGTTGAACTGCAGATTTAGATGCGTGGGGCTGAGGGCTCTGGATGGTAGTTTCTACAAAGTCAGTGCAGTTTCTGCTCATTTTGAAAGAGTACCCCTCTCAAAATGTAATTCTGCCCAGGATTAAATGAATTTAAGGAGACACAGGGCTCAAAAATCAGACACTAAACAGAAAGCCCTCTAGGTATTTAAAACAGGAAGTGGTTTACTACAGAAAATTATACGCTTACAAAGTTCTCATGAAATTTGAAAAACCACAAGAAACCACTGCTAAAAGTCACGATGCTGCAATGCCAAGGCCAGCAATTTTCAGGGTATGTGCAAAGGCTCCTGCAAAACTAAATCTCCCATGAATAGAAGAACATGTCATTGGTAGCCCAAACTGATCCTGAAGGGATTGTGGGAAATGTAGTTCTCAGTCTCCCAGTCCCAGTTGTTCATGGAGAATATAAAAGAAGGCAGCAATAGGAGGAATTGATAAGAATGCCGTTCAGAGGCCTATTCAGTGAAAGCAGGAGCTAGCTATCTGCTTACCATCAGCAGAACACCGACTGATCACGCCACAGGACTCCTCTAGCTATTTGTGTTTCTGTTCTTAACAGGGATTCTTCAGGGTGCTGGGTTAGGAGGGCTTCACATTACCTACATACTGTGCCGAGATCTCATTGTTTTAGAAAATAATTCCAACTCTGGAAAACATCCCTTTCCTTACTTTCTGAAAGCACACTGCAATCACAATAGCTTTACATTCATTCCCCCAAATCTTATTTGACTTATTTGATATATAAGTTATATATCATGTGTGGGGCACCAACATTCTAGTGTTAATTTCCTTCCCAGGAAACCATTGCTCCTCAAAAATGCTCCCTGGCTAGTGATATGCCTGATGAATTTATTTTAAAAACATACATTGTTAACCAATTTCTGTGACCTAAATTGAGATTCAAGAAGGCCTAATAGTTTTCTTAATGGACAATGGATGTTTACTACTTTTATACTTGTTTAAACAAATAGTTTATCATGGTTAATTTCCAAACTCAAAAGGAGTTCTCACTTATGCTAATGATGTCATGGAATAAAACTTCCAGAAACCCTTCAATTGCCATTCCCTTGATAAAACAATGCTAAATATCAAGTAAAAAAAAAATAGTTTCATTGAACTATTATTGTCTTTCCATATAACCTTCATATATCATTTAAATGTCAACAACCTCCCCATTTTTGTTTTTTAACCTTAGATTAATATTTTTGATCATTAAATTAATCCTAAAATTTCAAACATTGTTTTTAAATGGAAAGGCAAATATCTATATTGTCTTTTAAGTCTCTCATTATTATTAAAATGATGTTTTTTCCTGTTGTTTATCTATGTAGGGGACATAAACAGACTTTATATGAAAAAGAATAAAAATATTGAACAGATTTCTTCATAAACAGGAAAGGGCTTTTTTTGTGAAAAATGATGTGCTGGAGTTATTGAGTATCTTTAGGTCTAAAACACTTGCCCAAGGTCTTCCTGTGGAAAGTATTCAAAATGAAAGAAAATAAAACATAGTAGATAATTGTTTTTCTAGTGATTAACTAAAATATCAACAATTGTTTTTATTTCAGTTTCTAAACATGGATTTTTATCTCAATAAATATTTTAAAAATGTAGGTTGAGAAATTTTCAGTTTCTGAGACTGTCCTCAAAATGAAGCCCATAAACGCACATAGGTATCTTGGTTCCCGTATCCATCCCCTGAAACCAGAAAGTCACCACGAATCTCAGATGATTTCCTTTTCGTTCTATTTGCTTAATGGCTATTTTTCCTTTCTAATGTTCCATGAAGACCTCCCCAATTAATCCAGCCATAGTCACCCTTGCCTTTTCTGCCCAGGATTTTATTTCCTCAATTGGGTGAGAAGCTCTCACAGGACAGTATTTGGGCTGCATATTTCTTGTCCAATCCTGCACTGGGCATATTTTTTGTTCTTAGGCAGTGTTGTGGCATCAGTGATTTCTCTTTGTTGTTTTGGGTGAGAAATAGGGAGGTTGTGAACCCTGAGAGGAAACATACTCATGGCAGTAGAGATTAGGCATAAAGGCTTCTGGAGATGGTATACAACAAGTCTTGGAAGGTGGCAAAGATTATGGATGCATCTTGTCATGGGGTCTGCACCGGTCACCTTAGAAAAGGTTGAATTCAGACCAGGAATTGAGGTCATTGTGTGCACTGGGGAGTGGTGGTGGGACAGACTGTTCCCTGTGTCAGTGAGCTGGGAATCCCTAGAGAAAGTGACTTGAAGCATGAGACAGATTCTGCTGTCAGGTGCTCTTTTGAATGGAGGAGAATTGATTGATCTAAGTTCTTTGAAACATGTTAGATGGGTTTGTGTAGTAGGATAGCAATGCAGAGATAACTGTGAGCAAAGCTGTGTTCTTGTACCAGGTATCTATGGCCTGATCCCTTGGCTCACTCCCCAGTGGTTCCATAGCTGCTGCCAACGATCAAGGGGGCTCATTCTGGTGATATTCAGAGCAATCCCAGTGCCTGATATTGTTTAGCTCAGAAGACAACATTAAATTTATCTGAGAAAATAAATAATTCCCTCCTCTGACACATGTGATTGGGGAGATATCCTATCATTAATGGGACACACATTCCTGACATGAATAAGTACACCAAGACAGGGAATTCTGGAGCTTCTACTGAAAGATCTGGGCTTTCTTTTCAGGAACATTTGCTCTTTCTTCATCTTTAAACTTAGATGTCTTTTTCTCTAAATAAAGCTGGCTCTAAAGCTGAGGAGTCTGAGGAAACAGGCTGTTCCTTTTGTATATAGATATGACTCCAGTGCAGGTAACACACTCATTCTGAATATTTGTGTCTGAGTCTTCTGTCTTCCTGATTGGGTTTAGCTATGCTAGTATTTTGGGGGCCATTAAGGCTTTTGTGGAAGTGAAGCTATCTGATTTTATTCAATGTTTCCTGTACGGTATATATAGGAAAAGGCTTCACCAATCCCCCTGAGACATTCATTACTCCCGTTCTTTCTGAAACTGTGACTTTATCACCTGATCACTCAGGTGGTGACAGAGCTGCAAAAGAGAATTCCTTTATCCTTATTTACATCTTCATGTGAATTTGAATTAGGCATCCGATAGCACCTAACTGTAGTCTTTTGGCTACACATCCTACTTGTAATGACCATCATTTTCATTGTCTTCTCATTTTTCCCCCTTCTTTGGTGAGGCTGATGAACACATGGAGAAATATAAATTTTAATGTGGAGCCTAGAGAATGTATATATGGAAGGAGGGTAAGGGATCTATTAAAATGTAAGGTACTTGAAAATATGTTCCTTACTACATGATCTGAGAAAATAATTTCTTCTCTTTGGAATTTAAGGCCTTTCAATGACCCTGGGCTAAGAATTCTTAAAAATCATGCTTTCATATATGATAGAAATACTGGGTGGCAGAGTTCAGGACCTGGGTAGGAAGTCCATTCCTGGTATACCTCTGGAGCATGAGGAAGTATCTGGGGCCCTGACTGAGCTAAGGATATGGGAAACCCTGTAGAACCTGAGGATCTATGAGAGAACTTTCAGATATTGTCTCCGACCCAAGGAACTTTGTATTAGCCTTGTTCAGATACAGATATTCTCGGCATAATGCTGTGTATAAGGATAAAAATGATCATAACTCCTATATACTGTGTATCTGAGGCAACTCGCATCTCCAAGTAAGGTCAAATCTTCCCTCCTTCGTGCTGTTCTGACTCCTTATGGCATTATAGAGTCTTAGGTTGTCTGTGTCCACCATATCACTCTATCAGTATGAATGTTAATATGTTCTACAGATATTCTGACCAGGTTTCCCTCACACAAAATTGAAATAACCAGTCTATAAAAGGTTATCATGTTGCTTTGAGGTAGGTAAAAAAGATAGAAAATACATTTTTGGTTGAATAAATATTTGGATTTGAGAACTTCTTTGTTTACTAACTTGGAAGAATGATGGTACCACATATTTGGATTTTTCACATCCTCAACATAATAAAAGAATATGGTGGTTTTAATTATTAAAAAAATCACAATATCCAACACTGTCATTATAGAAATAAGAATATATAATTTAAAATAATATAATTTATTGTTGTAGTTGGAAAAGTTATGTGAGTTGCTCCAAATTTCACATGAAGTCACTGTAACTCTGTCATTTTTACAAAAATGTCTCCACTACCCCAATTCATGTTACATTTCACCTCTGCTCCTGGTCTTGAAATCCTGGTTTGCCCGGAGGACCCCAAATCAGAACAATAATATCCCAAGTGACGATTTCAAAGGGGTCATATGAGTCACTTTGTCTAAAACTTTTCCAGTAATGAGAGGGATATCTCTCTCCTGGAAGGGTAAAGAGACACAGGTTTATCATCTAGGGCCTCTTGTAAGTCACCGAGAAAGCTGATCTTTTCTGAGAGTTCAAAACCTGAGTGGTCTGCTATCTCTCTCATACATCACCTTTGCCCTTTTCAAGGCATTTCTGTCATTTTTCTGTATCCTCCCAGAGGCTGGGTAAATCTTGGGTTCTGTGGTTATCCCTCCCTCCCGCCCTCTTCTCAGTCACTGATGTACACATGCAGTTCTACTATGACTATATTTACTAAATCCAAATGTTAGTTCCTTGAAGTGTCATGATTTTTTGTGTGCTATGTGTAATGAGCTGTGGGGAATCAATTTAGATGCTAAAATATTCGTACGTTTATGATGTGTTGGAGTTATGGTGATCATTGACATTAGTAATTTAGATTTTCCTGATAAGTACACAATTTCAGAGAGTTGTATAGCAAATGTGAGAATTATTGTAAACTTTCTTGTAGACACATAGGAAGTTAGAGCTAGAAGGAACCTTCGGAAATATAAGCTGTAATCTTTCCAATAACAGATTAGAAAAGTTTCTTTTCCTCTTAGGTTTGTGGGTAAGATGAGAGTTGTGTGAATTTTGATGACTTTTATTCTTGAACTCAAGTAATCTCTTCTATTTAGGGATAAACTAATAAGTCTGGGATTATCTACATAAAATTTTTTGACCAATCAGAACAGAGCTACAGAAAATCTTTGTATATGGAAAATGGCTCTATCCTGATATGTGTTCTGAGATTTTGCTGATGTTCCGAAATATTTGCGATCTGAGTGTCTTGAATTTTTTCTACCTAAATAGGGTTCTGTATTTTGCTGCATTAAGTTATAGCCAAGAATTGTTTGTTGTTGTTTTTTTGTTTGTTTGTTTTTTGTTTCAGGCCATCTTCTTCAGTACCCTAGGAGAGAAGCTCTGAGAGGGAGAAAGTTGGGAGGATGAGAGAAGATCAGCAGTCACTTATTGTGAACGTGGTTGGAGAAAGAGCCCAGGAAGTCTGTCTAGCAACTTCTGTTTGAGAGTGGCTGAACCTACAAGGTATCCCTGTTACATCATGTCTCAGAAAGGAGAGGTTTTCTGAGACCCTCATTATCTGTTTGTATTGAAATGAAATTGATAATACTTTGATACTCTCAGAAAAGTGCTGTTATAAGGAATTCTTTGTTGAATTTCTATTCTCTTTCATCTGATTTCTTTTAGGGAATCAAAATCCCAAGCACACTTCTGTTGTCTAGGTAAAGTCCTAGGTGAGTGATCTGTGCTATTTCCTTTCCCAAGTCAACATGTGGTTTCACTCCTATAGATGAAGAGATGCTTATAGTTTTTATCAGAATAGGTAGATACTAGGCCCAGGACCACAGCTGATCCCTTCCTCTTTCCACCCAAAATGATTTTACTGCCAAATTACTGAAATGTTCTAAAGTGTTTTGTCCAGATTTCATCATTTTCTTATGTAAGTACCGCACTTCTCTCCTATACTACACTGGAATATGGTTTAACAGAGAGATGCGTGGTGAAGGACTAGCTATAGATTTTTCTATTTTGTCCACAGCTGAATGGCCCCCAAGTATTGCTCTCCTATTACCAAGTTAAACTGATTTTTCTCTCTCTTCCACATCAGTACACATTCTCCTTTAACTTCACCTGCCACATACATTTGTTTACCAAGTCCTAATATTTCTTGCTCTTCCTCTCTGTCCATCTCTCTCACCCACATGCAAGGTCTTTGTCATAGTCCTACACCATTTTATTGTTTGCCTGTGCAATTATAGCTGCTTTACAAGTTAGTTTATTGAACTAATCTATCCCTTTTCTATGTTTAACTCCACATTTCATCGTATTTAGCCAAAATAATTGCATTTTAACATGTTTCTTCTCTGTATAAAGTATCACAGCCACACCAAACCATATTAATCATGTATAGAGAGCCCTTTGTACCATACTTTGGGCATTTTTAGTTGCTCTATAAATGTTAGCTGAATAAATTGAATTACCTTTTTCTTATCTGGGAAATTTTTCATCTCTCCTTCAATTCTAAATGATAGACTAGGTGAGGAGAGTAACACTGATTGTAGGTCTTGCCTTAATCACTTTGAATACTTTGTGCTAATGCCTTTTGGCCTGCAATTTCTGTTGAGGAATCAGCTAGTAGTCTTATGGGAGCTCCCTTGTAGCTATCTAACTGTTTTTTAATCTCTACTTTTAAGATTCCCTCTTTGTCTTTAGCCTTTGGCATTTTAATTATGATGTCTCTTGGTGTGGGTTTGGGATTGTCTTGTTTGGGACTCTGTGCTTTCTGGAGTTTTAGGTCTATTTCTTTTGCCAGGTTAGGGGAGTATTCAGTCATTATTTTTTCCAAATTTTTTTCAATCCCTTGCTGTCTCTCTTTTCCTTCTGGTATCTCTATGATGCAAATGTTGGTATGCTTGATGTTGTCCCAGGGGTCCCTTAAACTATCCTAAGTTTTAATTTCCTTTTTCTTTTAGTGTTTTTGATTGAGTCTTTTCCATTACTTTGCCTTCCAGATTGCTAATTTGTCTCTCTCTTTTAGCCAATGTGCTGTTGATTTCCTTTAATGTATTGTTCATTTCAATATTGTGTTCTTCATTTCCAACTGGTTCTTTTTTTTTATGTTTTCTATCTCCTTTATGTGTTTTCTGTTACTTTGTTGAAGTTCTCACTGAATTCATATATTCTTCTCTTAAGTTCATTGAGCATCCTTATACCCGGTGTTTTGAACTCTGTGTCAGGTACATTGCTTGTCTCTGTTTTGTTGAGTTCTTTTTCCAGAGTTTGATCCTGTTCTTTCATTCGGGACATTTTTTTTGTCTCCTCATTTTGGCTGACTCTCTATGTTTGTTTCTATGTCTTAGATAGGTCTGCTATATCTCCCAGTCTTGATAGAGTAGTTTTATGTAGAAAGTGTCCAATCGGACCCAGTGGCACAATCTTGCAGGTCATCTGAGCCAGTGCTCCAGAGGTGTCCTTTGTATAGGTTGTGTGTGCCCTCCTCTTGTAATTGAGCCTGGACTGCTATTGGTATGCCCATGGGTGGGGTTGGCTGTCAGGCTGACTGGCTGTGAGGATGGGCTATGACTATAAAAGATAAGCTTTTGTGCAGGGCCTGACCATACCAAGTGGCAGTCACTTTAGCAGACCTTTGGTGCTAGCTAAATCTGTCCTTCAGCTATGTCGTTTGTGGAGCTAGTTGGGTTGTGCTCTGGTGTGGTCTATAGTTGGACACTGGGTGTGTTTGTTCTGAAGCCTCTTGAGAGGGGCTCTGGGACAGGCCAAGCTCAGCTTGTACCAGGCTTGGGGCCTCCTGGTGGAGCTACAAAGTGATTTGTGGTTGGTTGCTGCTTGCGTTGGGCTTCGGGCACTTTGGAGAGGCTATACTGCAAATGGAGGCCAGTTGCCATTTGTGTTGGGCTTGGGACATTTTGGTGGGCACTGTGATGTGAACTAAGGCAGCCATCACTTGTGCCAATGCTTGTGGCTGCTTAATTGAAGCTACGTTCCAGGTCCAGACTGAAGCTGTGTTCCAGGCCCAGCTAAGCTTGGGACCAGCTGATGAAAGTTACAATGCAAATTGAGATTGGCTGCCACTCTGCTGGGCTTGAGGCCACTTAGCAAGAACTATGAGGCATGCTGAGGCCAGCCACTGCTTGTTTGGGGTTTGTGGACCTTCGAGAGTTTTTGGAAGTCTGCAGCATGACCTGAGGCAGGTTTCTTTTACAGAGGAGCTACTGGAAGAGACTTGGTCCTGGAGGGTGATTTGGGTGGGGTAGGGCCTCAGGGAATCACCAGGTAGCGTTGAATCATGTTGATCAGGTTAATGGAGAGCACAGATTTGGCACCTACCTGTACCTGCCAACTGGGTAGAAGAAAAGCCCCATAAAGGAACGATGGTGCCTTCCAGCACTAGAAAGAGTTGCCATGACCCCTACCCCTCCCACCCTCACCATGAAGTTAGTCAATTTACTTTCTCCCATATGTCCCGAGAGTTTTTCAAGCTGTTGCCCCTGCACTGGAGCTTAGACTGAGTGAGATAGTGAGTGAGTGAGTGAGTGAGTGAGTGAGTGAGTGAGTCTGTGCCTGGGCCCTGTAAGACCTGCAGTGCTTGTCTCTTGCAGGCCATTATCTTTCTTGGAGGCAATCCCTTCTGGGTTTCACAGCCAGATGTTATAGGGTCTTCTTTTCCTGGCATTGATGCTCTGGGTTGGGGAGTTCAGTATAGGTCTGAGATCCCTCAGGGGAGACTTCAGCAGCTGTAAGTGTGGGACATACCCATTCCATGTCTCTGTCCCTTCTACAAGTCTCAACATAGCTTCTTCTTTATATCTTTAGTTATAGGAGTTCTGTTCAGCTAGTCATCAGGAGGTTCTCAATGATGGTGTTCTCTAATTTAGTTGCAATTTCAATTTAACTGTGGGAGGAGGCAAACACAGAATTTACATAGTCTGCCATCTTGATAGGAAGTATGTACCTAATTGTGGCATAAATTTAAGAAGTACTCAAAGAATGATGAAAATGTGTCTAATGGACTTGGGACCTACTACGAGGAGGCACCTACTTGGCAAGTGTGAGATAATTTGTATACCAATATAAATAATGTTAGTAATAAACTATAATCCATCAATAAAATAAAAACTCATGTATTCATATTGAATAAGTAAATTTATAAATAAGTGGAGAAGAGAAAGATCTCCTTTACTGTAAAATTTTGACAAATAAAATAGAAATTACAGATTTCAAAGTCACTGTGTGGTAATCATCATAGTAATGATTGAATCAGGCAAGATAATAAATGGATATTTACATTAGTATGTCAGGCATGATAGAGTAAGCAGGTTGGAAAATTCTGTCCCCCAGAAGAAACTATAAAACTAAATATAGTAGTAAAACAAACAAACAAAAAACCTATTTCAGAACTCTGGAAATTGACTAAAGTCAAAACTCAATTTGAGAACTACTCATATATCTTGGGTAAGAATAGCAGGAATCTGTCTCCAATATTGCTGCTACTCTGAGTTCCAGAAAACTTACAAAATTTTTTTATTTCTCTTTTCTCCCTATTTTTGTCCTTACTGCATAGTATTTATATCTACCTGTTGACATACATACTCCTACCATGCCTGCCCTCTCCCAAATGTCAGATCAAAATAAAAGCAAACCCTTACTAACATGTCAAAAGTTTTGAAGTAGCATCATCATGAGACTAACTCTTTCTGAATCTTAAGAAATAATTCCTGGATCAGCTTATATATGCCCCCATAGGTGTACTCATGATGTGAAAACAGATTTATCATTGGAAATAAGAAAAACATAAAGTTGAGTTTCTGGTATTTGAAAGGAGAAGTTATTGTAAGACCTGAGGTATTTTTCCCTTGTTACTTCCTTATCACATTTGGATATGGGATAACAAAGAAAGTTAAAGAAGCTGCCTGGAAACTACTACTGAATAAGGGGAACTGTAAACTGCAACCCTGAACTTTCAAAGAGGTTTGTATGCCACATTAAAAGATTTACATGGATATTACTTAAAAGATAAAATATGTCACCTTTTTTCTTCTTTTTTTAAATTTTAGCATACATATTACAGGAAACTATGTTAAAAGAATCAGAGGGAAAGTACGTTTCTCAAAGCTGGATTTTCTATGAAAGTTTTGCTGATGTCAACATGAACTGGGATAAACATATTTGAAAATATTCTGTAATCTATAAAAAAATATAAAACGGAGTCCTTGGAAGATTAGTTTTTTAGTGTTAGTGATAATGTAAAAGAAAATTAAGTTCAGTTCTCAAATGAGTTTGGATGACATCGATTTAAATGATTTAAAATATTTGGTGGAAAACCAGAATTGACTTCTCAGCTCACAGTGATTATTCTATGTGCTAATGGGCCTATATATCTTACCTTGCTTATTTGGAAAATTTTCTTTTTCTCCTCAATGTTTAATATATTAATAATTGAGATAATATAGAACAGGGGGAAAATAATATACTGTTCAGGACAAGGTCATATGATAGAGAGAATAAAGGATACAAAGAGGATATTGAAATTTTCAACTCCCTGAAATTTTCAAAATACAGGATGACTGAAAATATTTTCACTTCCTTGACATTTTCATGTTGACAGAATCCAGAACAACTATTGCTGATAAATGTTTGAACTTTTATCTCACAGAAGTGAGAACTAAAAACAAAGATGAAAACCGGGTTATTGATATTCTTTGACAGAACATTTGTATCAACTCCTGCCTTCATAATAAACTTGCTTGTTTTGGGATTCGTTCATTTTCCAAAGTTATCCAAAGTCTCCAAAATTATCTCCCTTATACACTTGGGAGATCATAATCTAAATGTTTGAGCTTCTTTCTTATCTTTACAAGGGGCAAGAAAAATGAATGTGATAATATTTGATTTGGAGAAGTGACTGGGTATTCTGCTTCAAGGTCTCTCATAAGGCTGAAATAAAGTGTCAACTGGGGCGTTGGTTTCACCCAAAGACTAGACTGAGGAAAGATCTGGTTCCATGGTTACTGTTATGGACTTATTGTGCCCCCCAATATTTTTAGGTTGATGCTCTGACCCCCAATATGACTATATTTGGAGATAGGACTTTTAAGGAGGTAATGAAGGTTAAATGAAGTTTTAAGAGAGGGTTTTGTTCTTTTTTATGGCAAAGTAATATTCCATTGTATATACGTGTACCAAAATTTCTTTATCCAATCTTCTATTGAAGGGCATTTTGTATAGTGTCAGATGAGTACTAGACTTATTGGGGGATCATCTCATAAATTACATAAATGTCTAACCATTACACCATACAGCTAAAACAAATATAAAATAATCTACACGAAAAACCTCAAAATATTTATCCATAAAGATATATGTACTCAATGTTCATTGCATCATTATTTAGGGTGGCCAAGACATGGAAACAACCAGTGTCCTTTGATAGATGATTAGATAAAGAAGATGTGGCATATATACACAATGGGATACTACTCTGTAATAAGAAAAAATGAAATACTGCCATTTGTGATAACATGGATGGATCTTGAGATCATTATGCTAAATGAAATAAGTCAGACAGAAAAAGTCGAGAACCATATAACTTCACTCATATGTGGGATATAAAACTGAAAGCAAAAAAGGAGCAAGATGAACAAAGAAACAAAACTCATAGACACATTTTAATAGTTACCAGAGGGTAAAGAGGGAGGAGGATAGTAGAGGAGGGAAAAGAGTGTCAAATATATGGTAATGGAAGAAGAACTGATTCTGGGTATTGAGCACACAATGATATATAGATGAATGTCTTATAGAATTGTACACTTGAAACCTATGTAATTTTACTAATCATTGTTACCCCAATAAATTTAATTTAAAAAATAATAACATTGAATGTCAACTATAATTTAAAAAAATAGTCATGGGGATATAAAGTATAGCATAGGGAATATAGTCAATAATATTGTAATAACTACGTACAATGTTAGATGAGTATTAGACTCATTGGAATTATCACTTTATAAGGTATATAAATGTCTAATATACCTGAAAATAAAATAAAAAATAAAATAAAAAATGTACACCTGAAAATAAAATAAAAAAGAAGAAGAGGAGGAGACACCAGGGAGCTCTCTCTTTTTCCACATGCATACAGAGAAAGAGCCAGACATGTGAGAACGCATGAGAAAGAGAGTTCTCATTACACACCAAATTTTCCAGCACCTTGATCATGAATGTTTAGTCTCCTGAACTATGAGAAAATAAATTTGAGTTATTTAAGTCACCCATTCTGTGGTATTTTGTTATGGCAGCCCAGAATAACACAGTCACTAGTGAGGTAGTTGGCAGGATTCAGTTACTCAAGGGATGTTGTACTGAGGGACTCAGTTTCTTGCTGAGTTAGACAGAGGCTGTATTCAGCTACTTGCCATATTGACCTCTCTACAGGGCAGAGAAGATGTGAGCTCCTTCAGCAAGAGAGAATACTAGAAAGGTGGAATCACAGTCACTTATAAGCTGATCTTGAAAGTGATATATTCTATTCATTAGAAGCAAGTCACTGTATCCAACCAACAAGAGGAGGGGATTACAGAAGGCATGAATACTTGAAGAAATACTTGAAGTCATTGGTAATAATTTTGGGAAGAACCTGAAACAAAGAGTGAACAAAAATATAAGTGGATATCCAAAGGCTATGGTATAATATGTAACAGTAATTGTAATACCAGGAGGAAAATGATGACAAATGGGGCTGAAAAAATATTTGAAAAATGGTGGTCAAGAATTAATGACAGACACCAAACCACAGGTTCCAACACACTTAAAGAACACCAAGCAGGAAAAGAAACATACACACACACACACACTCTGTACTTAGGTATAATATGTTCAGCTGGAAGGGAGGTGGGGGGAGAGAGAGACAGAGACAGAGAGGATATTAAAGTCAGCCAGAGAAAAAGACACATTACATAAGGAGGAACAAAAATCACAATTACAGTAGACTTGTCAAAATTATGCATGCATGAAGACAATGAAGATGACATCTATTAAGAGCTGAAAGAAAGAATGTAACCTGTCAACCCAGAATACTATGCACAGTGAAAACATATTTTAAAATTGAAGGAAATTCTTTTTAAATCCTCAAACAAAATTTGATGGAACTCATTACCAGCAGACTTCTATCAGGCTTAGTGACTTACTTCCGAAGAATAAAGTATGGAAAGGGGAGAAAAATAACTACAGTGGAGAAACACAATAAACACCACCTCAATCAAATGCTCAAGGGTTATACCCCAGTGATAAAGTGCATATCATGTATTCCCATGATGTGTCATGAATAAGGTGCTTCACTTTTGTGATATTTTTTCCCCAAAAACCCATTACCCCAGTCTATTCATGAAAAAAAAAAAATTAGATAAATTCAAAGAGAGGGAAATTCTAGTAATACCTGACCCATACACCTCAAAACTGTCAAGGTCATGAGAAACAAGGAAAGATTGAGAAATTCAAAGACCAGAGGAGACTAAATATATAGGAAGACCAAATGCTATGTGATATCCTGGATAGGATCCTGGAACAGAAAAGGGACACTAATGAAAAAATTGGTGAAATCCAAATAATGTCTGGAATGTATTTCATAGTGAATATATTAGTTTCTTAGGGCTGCCATAACAATGTATCACAAAATGTATGGTTTAAAACAGCAGAAATTAATTTTTTTTTTTTTTTTACAATTCTGGATGTTAGCTCTTCCACTGCATTGATTTCAAGTGTTTTTTTTTTTTCAAAATATGTCAGAAATCCATACAAAACAAAAAGTTGATAGTTTGACTATTTTATGCATTTAATAATAACAATTTGAGCTGCTTTGTATATAAATGACATTATTTTTGTGTATAAAAATTTTGGATATATTCATTCGGATATCTGACCATCACAGCAAAAGGGTTAAAAGTTCTAAATCAAGACATCAGCAAGGCTATGCTCCCTTCAAAATTTCTACAGTAGGATACTTCCTTGTCTCTTCCTATCTTGCTGGTTGCCAGAAATTCTAAGCATTTCCTGGCTTGGAAATTTGTTACTCCAATTTCTACCTCCATCAGCACATGATATTCTCCTTGTGGTCTCTGTATCCAAATTTCCCTCTTCTTAGAAGAACACCAGTCATTAGATTAGAATACAACCTGATGATACACTATATCCTCATCTTAACTTGATTATAACTTCAAAGATCCTATTTCCGAATGAGGTCACACTCACATGTACCAGAGATGAGGACATGAACATACCTTTTGGGAGAACACAATTTAACCCCTAACAGTAACATATCAATGTTAGTTTTTTCATTTTGACAAATGTTCCATAGTAATGTAAGGTGATAACACTAAGGGAAATTGAAAATAGATGAGGAGCAAATAGGAGCTCTCTTTACTATCTTTGCAACTTTCCTGTAAAGATAAAATTGTTCTAAAATAAAAAGTTTATTAAAAAAAGAAATGAGAAGTGTATATTTGTGAAAGCTATGCTTACAAAATGTTTGAGGAAATAGGTTGAAAAGAGGCAAATAGTTAAGCTCCCCTACACATGTAAAAGCAAACATAGTCTATTGGGAGGATTTGTGATATTACTGCAAGTCAGAAATATATCCAGCAAAAGTTTCTTAAGTCACAATGCAATCTCTTTTAAAGGAATCTTTATCTGAAGTTTTACAGTCCAGTCTGGTCAAAAGTCAAGACGTATTTAAGGTTGCTGAGAAGTTCTTTTTTCCTTCCATATCATTTGTGTGCCATTATTATGGATGGTGCTGCAGAAAGTTGGGGTAAACTATATCATGGCAAGAAGAAAGAAGGAATAGATATAAAAGGCCAGAGATATAAAAAAATGCTCATGCTAAGTAAAATAAGTCAGACAGAAAAAGGTGAGGACCATATGACTTCACTCAATATGTGGGATATAAAACTGAAAGCAACAAATGAACAAGACAAACAAACAAAAGCTCATAGACATAGACAACAGTTTAGTGGTTACCAAAGGGTAAGGGGGTGGGAGTGGTGGTAGAAGAGGGAAATGGGCATCAAATATATGGTGATGGAAGGAAAACTGACTCTGGGTGATGAACACATAATGTGATATATAGATGATGTATTATAGAAATGTACATGTGAAACCTATATAATTTTACTAACCAATGTCACCCTGATAAATTTAATAAAGATAAACAAAAGATCCAATGAGAGTCATGTGTTGTAGAGATAAACTTATATTATTAAGAAATCCTTCAGAGGACATCACAGAAATGGTGGTGTGAGGAGACCCACTTGAAATCTCCCCTGGAATTTACTACAAATTGAGCAGCTATAATTCCATAGAGGACTCCCTGGGCAGCAGACAAGCAAGCCTAGGAGACACACAATTGAAATCATCTAAAGTGGGGAAATTGGGTGAGTGGGGAGAGGGGAAGGAGGAAGTGTAGAGACTCAGGCCATGGGGCTGCAGGACACAAACCAGAACTCAGAACTCCCTACATTCTGGAGCTACACAGTCATGGGAGAGGGAAAACTTCAGACTGCAAGCACTCCCCTACAGTCCACAGTTTTACCTGAAAGATCAGCATATAACACGGCTGACCCAATGCTCATAACAGAACCTCAGAGCAAAGACTGAGGGAAGAAGGGTGAGAATGGTGGTTTAAGCCCTCACTGCCAAGTAGAGGATGGAAGACACCGGCACAGAGCCTAGCCAACACCTCCTTACCCTCCCAGAGCTCAACCCACCCACAACCTCCCAGTGCTAGAAGCGGAAAGGTAGCAGTGTCAGATCAAAGAACAGAATATTTACAATTCTGAGAACAGTAGCCCCACAGCCACAGACTCACGGCTCAACCAATTCCAGCAAAAGGGAAGGAACTTTAGGGGCAAGTTAACTGTGCTGGTAGTTGCTGCCATTGCTCAGCGCCAACTCTCACAACCCACACGACCCCTTCTGCCACCTATCTTGGGGGACCCCTGCAAGGGCAAACAGAGCCATGGAAACACACAGGCTCTGAATCTCGATGCAGAAAGAGCTCTGGGACGTCGGAAGCTCTCCACATCCCCCCACAGAGGTGGTGCCCCGATACCCAGGCGACCTGCTCACAGAGGAGAAGCCCACCTTGCAGGGAACCACCCCATCATGTGAGTAGCCAGAACAGTGCAAGAGAAAATATAATGCTACAGCATGAGAGAGAATAAAAGGCTGCAGTGGGAGAGAAAATAAAACATTCCACCAACACCTATTGGAAAGCAAAAGAAACACCTCTTCATATCAACCTATTGCAGAACACATTCATGTAGATATCCAGGAAGAGAAATAATAATTCATTAATTGCCATGAATAACCAAGGTGACAAGGCAGCTCAGAAAGAAAATGAAAAATCTCCAGAAAATGAACTTAAAGACATGGAAATATGTGAGTTAAATGACAGAGAATTCAAGACTGCAGTTCTGAAAAACCTCAACAAGATGTGAAAAAAAGAAGAAAAAAACAGGCAGTTTAATGAACTTGGAAACAAAATAAAAAAACAAAATGAACATTTTACCAAACAGATTGAAAATTTTAAAAAGAACCAAATAGGATTTCTGGAAGTTAAAAACTCAATAAAAGAAATGAAGAACGAAATAGCCAGCTTGGGTAATAGAGCTGACCAGATGGAGGAAAAATCAGTGACATCAAATATAGAAATCTGGAAATGACACAGATGGAACCAGAGAGAGACTTGAGAGTTAAAAGAAATGAAAGAACTCTACAAGAACTTTCTGACTCCATCAGAAAGAGTAACATAAGAATAATGGGCATACCAGAAAGAGAAGAAAGGGAGAAGGGAACAGAGAATACATTCAAACAAATAGTCAACAAAACTTCCCAAACTTGTGGAAAGAACTGGACCCTCAAATTCAAGAAGCAAATAGAACACCTAATTACCTCAATCCAAACAGGCCTTCTCCAAGGCACATTGTGTTGAAACTATAAAAAATTAACGACAAAGAAAGAATCTTCCAGCAGCCAGGGAAAAGAAGACGGTACCCTACAAAGGAAAGCCCATTAGATTATCATCAGATTTCTCAGTAGATCTCTACAAACCACAAGGGAGTGGAATCAAATATTCAAACTATTGAAAGAGAGAAATTATCAGCCAAGAATAATATATCTAGCAAAGATATCCTTTAGATACGAAGCAGGAATAGAGATCTTTCCAGACATACAGAAGCTGAAGGACTTTTCAAACACATGACCTGCACTAAAGAAATACTGAAGGAGGGTATTTGACCTGAAATAAAAAAGAAAAAGAATACAAAACCATGAGTAGTATTACGAACAGACAGAAGCAGGAAATGGCAACGCCTACACCAAAAGTTCACTACACACTTAAACATAACATACAGGGTAAAGAAAAAAAAAATTAAAAAAAACAGAGGAAAAAGAAAACTAGCTACAGCATTGCAGAAATCAAGTCAGCATAAATAGGGATAATTTGTGACAACAAAAATGTATAAGGGGAGAGAGTAAAGGACTGACCTGGCAAAGAGGAATAGAGAAAGGAAGCGTACTAAAGAAAATGGAATACTCTAAATATCAAACTTTCTTTTATAAAACTTAATGGTAACCACTCAAAAAATGCAGAACTGAAATATAAAACATAAAAAAAGAAGAAACAGAGGGGAAATTCATAGAATACCACCACACTGAAATAAAAGATAGCAACAAAAAGGCAAAGAAATGATGGAGACACCATCCTACCAGAAAAAGAAGATAGAATGATAGGAAATCTTCATATGTCAATAACCACCGTAAATGTAAATGGACTGAACTCACCAATAAAAAGGCACAGAGTAGCAGATTGGATAAAAAAACTAAACCCAAACCATATGCTGCTGCCAAGAGACACATCTCAGCTACAAGGACAAATATAGACTCAAAGTGAAAGGGTGGAAATTGACACTCTAAGCAAATGGTATTCAGAGAAAAGCAGGTGTAGCAATGCTAATATTAGATGAAACAGATTTCAGGATAAAAAAGGTAACAAGAGACAAAGATAGACATTTCATAATGATAAAGGGGACTATAGAACAAGAAGACATAACAGTTATCAATATTTATGCCTTCAATCAGGGAGCACCAACATATACAAAGCCACTACTAACAGAACCAAAGGGAAATGTTGACCAAAACACAATTGTACTAGGGGACCTAAATACATCATTGACAACTATGGATAGATCATCCAAAAAGAAAATAAATAAATAAATATCAGCCCTAAATGACATATTAGATGAAATGGACATAATTGACATTTATAGAGGACTTCATCCTAGAACATCAGGTTATACATTCTTTTCTAATGTACATGGAACACTCTCAATAGATAGACCATATATTGGGACATAAAATTAGTCTCAGCAAATTTAAGAAGATTGAAATCATAACAAGCATATTCTCCAATCACAAGGCTTTGAAATTGGATATCAATAGCAAAAAGAAAGCAGGAGAAACCACAAATATGTAGAGATTAAACAACATACTGTTAAAAAATAACTGGGTCAAAGAAGAAATAAGAATAGAGATCAAAAGATACATAGAAACAAATGACAATGAAAATACATCCTACTAAAATTACTGGGATGCAGTGAAAGCAGTAATAAGAGGAAAATTTATGTCATTACAGGCATATCTCAAGAAAGAAGAAAAATTCCAGATAAACAACCTCACATTACACCTTAAAGAACTAGAAAAAGAAGAACAAATGAAACCCAAAATCAGCAGAAGGAAGGAAACAATAAAAATCAGAGCAGAACTAAATGAAATAGAGAGCAAAAAGACAATAGAAAAAATTAATGTAATGAAGACCTGGTTTTTTGAAAAGATTAATAAAATTGACTAACCCTTGGCTAGACTCACCAAAATAAAAAGGGAAAAGACATGAATAAACAAAATCAGAAATGAAAGAGGGGAAGTTACCACGGATGCCACAGAAATAGAAAGGATCATCCAAGAATACTATGAAGGACTATATGCCACCAAATTCAATCACCTAGAAGAAATGGACAAGTTTTAGAAACCTATAGTCTTCCTAGGCTGAATCATGAATAACTGGAAAATCTAAATATATGGTTCAACAGTAAAGTAATTGAATCAGTCATTCAAAACCTTCCCCAAAGCAAAAGTCCAGGACCAGATGGCTTCACTAGCGAATTCTACCAAACATTCAAAGAGGATCTAATATCTGTCCTACTCAAACTCTTCCAAAAAATTGAAGAAAGACATTCTCCCTAACTCATTTTATGAGGCCAACATTAACCTGATACCAAAACCTGGTAAGGGTAACACAAAAAAAGAAAACTACAGAGCAGTATGTCTGATGAATACAGATGCAAAAATCCTAAACAAAATTCTAGCAAATCAAATACAACAATGCATTAAAAAGATTATACATCACAATCAAGTGGGATTCATTCCATGGGCATAAAGATGATTCAACATACACAAATCTATCAATGTGATACACCACATAAACAAAATAAAGGACAAAAATCATGATTATATCAATAGATGCAGAAAAAGCATTTGACAAGATACAACATCCATTTATGATTAAAACACTTAATGAAATGGGTATAGAAGGAAAATCCTTAACATAATAAAGGCCATAAATGAAAAACCTTCAGATAATATCATAATTAATGGTGAAAAACTGAAGACCTTCGCTCTACATTGAGGAACAAGACAGGGCTGTCCTCTATCACCTCTGCTTTTCAACATAGTGTTGGAAATCCTCGCCAGAGCAATCAGGCAAGAGAAAAAAATAAAAGGCATCCAAATTGGGAATGAAGAAGTTAAATTGTCACTTTGCAGATGACATGATGCTATATACAGAACACCCTAAAAATTCCACCAAAAAGCTATTAGAAACAGTAAACAAATACAGTAAAGTTGCCGTATACAAAATCAATGTACAAAAATCCATTGCATTCCTATATACTAACAATGAAATCTCAGAAAAAGAAATTTAAAAAAAATTCCTTTTGCCATTGTACTAGAATAAAATTCCTAGGAATAAACTTAACCAAGTGTGTGAAAGACCTGTACACTGAAAACTATAAGACATTTTTAAAATAAATTGAAGAAGACACAAAGAAATGGAAAGACATTCCATGTTCATGGATTGGAAGAATCAACATAGGTAAAATGGCCATATTACCCAAAGCAATAAACAAATTTAATGCAATCCCCATCAAAATCCCAATGGCATTTTCTAAATAAATACAACAAAAAATCATCAGATTTGTACGGAACCACAAAAGACCCTGAATAGCCAAAGCAATCCTAAGAAAAAAAGAATAATGCTGAAAATATCACAATCCCTGACTTCAGCTTGTACTATGGAGCAACAATAATCAAAACAGTATAATATTGGCAGAAAAACAGACACATAGACCAATAGAATAGAACTGAAAACACAGAAATAAACCCACATAAATATGGACAGACAATTAAAAAAAAAGAGCCAAAAACAAACAATGGAGAAAAGACAGCCTCTTCAATAATTGGTGCTGGGAGAATTGGAAAGTCATGTGCAAAAGAATGAAACTAGACTGCTCTCTGTCACTGTGTACCACAATTAACTCAAAATGGATGAAAGACCTAAACATAACACTTGAAAGAATAAACTGCATAGAAGAAAACATAGGTACTAAACTTATGGACCTTGGGTTCAAAGACAATTTTAGGAATTTGACCTCAAAGGCAAGGGAAGTAAAAGCTAAAAAAAAAAAATTAATGGGACTATATCAAACTAAAAAGCTTCTGCACAGCAAAAGAAACAATGGACAACCAACTGAAAGTGAGCAGATTTTTGTAAACAATGCCTCTGATAAGGAGCTAATATCCATAAAATATAAGGAACTCATACAACTCAAAAACAAAAAACAAACAATCCAATTAAAAAATGGACAGAAGACCTGAAGAGACATTTCTCCAAAGAGGACATACAGATGGCCAATAGACATATGAAAAGATGCTCTACATTACTAATCAACAGACAAATGCAAATAGAAACCACAATAAAATATCACCTCACACCAGTTAGAATGGCTATCAACAAGACACATAATAACAAGTGTTGGAGATGCGGTGAAGAAAAAGGGACCCTCATATGCTGTTGGTGGGAATATAGATTGGTGTTTCTGCTATGGAAGGCAGTGTGGAGTTTCCTCAAAAAATTAAGAATAGAATTACCATTTTACCCAGCAATCCCTGTCCCGGGTGTCTACCCAAAATAATCTGAAAACATTTATCCTTAAAGATATACATGTGCTCTGATGTTCGTCGCAGCTTTATTTACAGTGGACAAGACATGGAAACAATCAAAGTGTCCTTCGATAGATGATTGGATAAAGAAGATATGGTATATGTACACAATGGAATACTATTCTGCCATAAGAAAACATGAAATTGTGCCATTTGCGACAACATGGATGGCTCTTGAGATTATTATGCTTAGCGAAATAAGTCAGACAGCAAAAGTTGAGAACCATATGATTTCACTGATATGTGGGATATAGAACTGAAAGCAACAAAAGAACAAGACAAACAAACAAACAAACAAAAACTCACAGACACAGACAATAGTTTAGTGGTTACCAGAAGGTAAGGGGGCGAGGGGTGGTAGATGAGCGTAAAAGGGGTCAAATATATGGTGATTTAAGTAGAACTGACTCTGGGTGGTGAACACACAATATGATATAGAGATGACGTATTACAGAATTGTACACTTGAAACCTATGTAACTTTACTAACCATTGTCACCACAATAAACTTTAATTTTAAAAAACAGAAATCCTTTAATAATTACTAACTTTCCCTTTCTTAAAAAAAAGCAAAAAGAGAAATCAATCTGTTTTGATTTTGTAATAAGAAGAAAATTATTGTTTAAACCAAACTAGAAAAATATGTATTAGATGCAAATACAAACACTGCCAAATGAAAAGACATCATATTATATTTATGAAGCTCGAAAGAAGTCAGAAAGCACACCCAGAAATTCATAAAATGTAAAATAAATCAGACAAAAGAAGTCGAGATCCAAATGACTTCACTCATATGTGGGATATAAAACTCAAGGTAACAAAGGAATAAGACAAACAAATAAAGAAACAAAAACTCATAGACGCAGACAACAATTTACTGGTTACCAGCGGGTGAAGGGGACAAGGGTAAAAGGAGTGAAATATATGGTGAAGGAAGGAGAACTGACTCTGTGTGGTGAGCACACAATGTGATTTATAGATGATGTAATACAGAATTGTACACTTGAAACCTATGTAATTTTACTAACCATTGTCACCCAATAAATTTTAATTAAAAAAAATTCATAAAATCAAGAATAAAAAGTTAAGACAAATTCAAATCAGCAACATTCATTTTTATTTAATCACACTGAAAGTCTTATACAACTTTTAGTAGTCACAGTCATCAATCTAATTTTTATAAATTTAGCAGCAATCTTTGGAATATAGGAAAAATAGGACTGTATTGTGATCTTCAGTGAAGGAGTTGAATTCTTACTTCATTCAATAGTCCAGGTCTTCATCAAGGTATGTCAAAAGCTGAATTGAAGCCATAAATAAAAAACTGTTATTTTCCTCTTCACATGCACATGCATAGAAGAATTACATTATAATATAATATAATGTGTTCCATTATCACACACATACACCACTCACTCACCTATATTAAAAAGCATACTACTTCCTTAAACAGAAAAATGCAATGGTTCCTATTCCATAGAACTACAGTGGTGTCTAGAATTTCTATTTTTAAAAGCACCCCACATGATTCTGAATCAGTTATTCAGCAATGATTACTCTTTAAGGAAAAAAAGTAGTTTAAGTGTTATTTATTATATCAGAATAATATTTATATGTTTGAGATTACACATCAAAAGTCATTTATAGTCCTCAGTTTACAATGGTGTTAGAATTTTTGAATGTTTCTTTATACATATTCACGTATAATTTTATAGATGTAAACATTGTATTAGATTAAATAACATGAGCACATAAATGGGATGATATTATTGCACTTTTATAGATGATTTTTCCTTTTTCAGTTGGCTGCACCATAATTTTCCAGCCACTACCTCACTGATTACCATTCATTTTGTTTGCAGCTTTTGCCACTACTACCAAAACTGCAAAAAATAATCTGTTATATATGTTCTTACATACTAGTGGCTTTATCTGTATGGAAACAATTCTGTGAGGTAGAATTGTTGGGTCAAAGGAGCTATGAAGCATTAAAAATTTTTTTTAAATAATAATTTCCAGGTTGCTTTCTCTAAAGGGTATCACACTTCTCATTTCCAATAGCAATGTTTGAAATTACATTTTTCTCTGTACTCCCACCAACAATAAATATTGGTGCTTTTAAATTTTTGTTGGTCTGGTGTATATAAATTTATATATTCTTAATCATAACTTGAATTGCTCAGACATACTGGTGAATTTGAGCATTTTAAAATGTCTACTTGTTATTTGAAATTAATTTTGTATGAATTGCCTTTTCATAGCATTGCCCAATTATCCATTAGATGTCTTTGTCTTAACAATTGATATGATATATATATATATATATTTTATATATATATATATGAAATTTATATACATATACTTACCCTTTTCATGCAATATACAAGTTATAAACATTCTATGTGTGTATGTATACGTATGCATTAACACTTTACATTTATATAGTTTCAAGAGTTTCAACTTTTATCTTTTGACTCAATCTGTATTTTTTATATGTCATATGTAATATTTCTACAAAAATATTACTTTTGTTATATGTCATTTCTAAATATATAGCCCTCCCCACATTTTTTAAAAGAACAGAAAATGTACCCACTAACTCATTTCACCATATTTTCTCTTTGATGTATAACTCAATACATTTCTTGCCTTGTTCATTTTTTTGTTGTTGTTATACTTTCCTCATGAGAGCAAATTATAAAATGTAAATCTGATCATAGCTTGCCCTAGCTTAAACTTCTAAAGCATACCACCTGCCCAATAGTTCCCTAAAATAAAATATAAACATGAAATATAGCCGGTAAGACCATTCATGCAGACTTTTCTTTTTTGTAAAATTTTTATTAAATTTATTGGGGTGACATTGGTTAGTAAAATTATATAGGTTTCAAGTGTACACTTCTATAACACATCACTGTGTATTACACTATGTGTTTACCCACCCAGACAGCCTTAGGATCTCATCACTTCCCCTCTCTCCACATTAACTTCTCCATATTCTCACCAATAGACTGAGAAATTTCATTAAACAATTATGTCTTTTTCAACAGCATATTTTATCTCTGTACCTTCAGTGCTCAGGACACCACTTGTCACCAAAATATGTTCAATATATATGAACATATTTATCAAAACTTCTTACTGTTTCCCAAAGGTGTGCTTCTATTTCATGCCTCCATATTCTGTACATGTTATGTTCTTTCTCTAAAATGGTCTATCTTTCAGTCATCTCATGTTTAACTTGAACATTACATCTCCTTCACAATCTCCCCAAACTTTTTTAGGCAAACTTTCTATATTCCTATAGTATCTTATACTACTCTACATGGCATGCATTATACAACCATAAATATGCCTTATATTTTTCCTGAAATGACCCCCAAAATATCTTTAAAAGATTTATGTATGTGTATTTACCCAGTTTCTTCTTAGCTCCGTGATGTACCATTGTTATGGTTTAGAATATATCTGTAACTAAGAGATGTGTAAGTCACAGTAATAAAAATGTTATATATTCCAAATGTGGATTTATATACATAAACAGATGTATATGGAAATATATGTGTATATACATTCTTTCTAATACCAGAAGAGTCCTCAATTTTCCAAAGGAATGTACTTATTTAGCACAATGATGAATAAATTCTCCTCACTCACCTCACTGGATTATAATTCCCATTTTCTTTTTCAGTGTTCTTCAGGATGGTCTCTTTTTCATCCAGAAACAGAAAGACATTTAGACACAGAAATTAGTCTAGCAGCATTAAAACTATCTGACTTATTGGGATTTTCTTAAAAGAAAAAAATAATTACGGGGAAATAAATCAGACCTCCCCTCAAGTGCCTTAGAAGTTCTTTGAACATTTAAAAACACTGTCCACAATTAGGAAGGCGAACAAGTGTGATTTAAGGGGCATAGGAAGTCTTTCCTATGCCTTAAATATGTTTTCCTGGTGTAACTGCAGCAAATACCAAATTCCTTGGGCTGAAGATGTGAGGCAGGCCCCTGTCAGAAGGTAAGGACTATTGAAAAGGAATTGAGCCTTCATGCAGTGAGTGGGTATTGGGATATTTTTCCAACCTAGCAGAGTGATGCTTCCTAGAGGCAGAATTTAGCACCAGTGCACTGGTGCTAAATAGTTGGGGGACAGAGAAAGAAGCATTACGTAATGGGAAATGAGGCCAGTCCTGTGAATAGTGATGACTTCTGATGGGATAAAAATATAGAGAGTTCAAGCTTATACGTTTTTAGGGAAAATATAATACATAGCAATTTAGAGAAAGGAAAGTAGCAGGAGTGGGAATGGAAGAAACTGTAAAAGAGATATATGAAAAGTTAAACTACTTTTCAGAAGATTAATTTTGTTTTCATAAAATGAGGTCCAAGTCATGATATTCTACTGCATGGTCATTTGTACCTCTGTCAGAAATAATCGTAGACTTCTTAGCCAGAAGTCTCCCCATGATTGCAATTTTTATGTTCTCCAAGAAAAATTTTCAGTTTATTCCTGCCTTTCTTCCTCATGTGCATCATAAGCTTCCTATTACTAGCTGTTTGAGACTTCTTTCCACTGCTATGCAAAGTAGAATGCCTCAGCCTCAATTGCATCTACTGGTCTGAACCCCGGGGTTGTAGACCCTCAAAGAACCCACAGACCTGAGGAGTTCAGCTGGTCCAGATCATCTGCTTTGGGGGAGGAATTCATCTCCTGGTATTGAACTTGGGAGACAGAATGCTCTCCTCTCAAGGAAACTGAAAACAGAGGTCCTAGGTCAGGAATCAGCAGACCACAATAAAGATTTTTTTCCCTACGTGTGCTTTTCCGCAGCAATGCAAACATACTTAATCTTCATTCATACCCTTGTCTTGTTTCCATCCCATTCTACTACCAAGATTTTCCCTTATAATGCCACAAACTCAAATCCAGTGGAATGATGCTATTGCCATGGTAGAAAAATCCAGTTTCTTTCCCTAAGGCAGCAGTAGTCTTTTCTCTTTTTTCAAATTAAAGTTTATTGAGGTGACAATTGTTGGTTCATCGGAGCTTTCTCTAAAATCTGCCTCCTCTCCATTCTCACTATAAAGTTATTTTTCATCTTTCATCTCAACTAATTCAAAATGCTATCCTTGTCAACAGTGTGGTCCTCCTTCAATTCCTTATACATCCTTTTGTCAAATAGAACTTTCCGAAAGGCTGCTTGGCATAATATTCTTTGATGACTATTCATCTTACCATGGAATACAGAACTTCATAATTTGTTTCTTCCCATTTCTCCAGCTTTCTCAGTAGCTTCTCTCCTTGAGCTCAAGTTTTACTCCCCACCAAAAAACAACAAATGTGATATCTGTCAAGCTTCTCTACATTTGTACATATTTTTCTCCTTCCCTATATTGCACCTTCCCCAGTTCTTTGAACTCCTATCTTCAAAGTTTGCCTCAAAAGCCTCCTAGAAGCCTCTGACACTTCCATTTCCCTTTCAGTTAGTTATTCTCTTCTTAGTGCCATCTTTTTCTTTATTTGTATTAATGTATAATACTATACTACAGTTTATTTGTTTACATGTATATCTCTTCCACTAGGTTTGAAATTCCATGAAGACAAAAACACTTGCTTATCCATGTCTACATCAGGGCCTAGTACCTAGCTTGGCAGAACAGTAACATTAGAATTAAGCATATAGTAAGGGCAAATAAATGTTCGGGCAATAAAGGATTCACCCGAAACCAAATAAGCATATCCATTCTAAACTATCAATTGTATAATGTCCCAATTAAACATGTAGGTGAAGTATAGGAATCATCAATATAACCAAAGCCCCTTGTCTTTTCTGAAATCTTGTTCTCTCCTTTTGAGAAACTGCTTAAGCCTCTTCTTGGCTCCATATTTCTGGCCATTTGATACTTGAATCTAATAGGTATATTTTTTAATCCCAAGAATCTTCTAATCCCATAAGACATTAGAGAGATCATAATTTGGCTCAGACCTGTAAGTTGCTGTAACTGTCTTCGCTTCCGAGTCCACAAGAAGAGCGCAAGGAGACCAGACAACAGAATGAGTCCGAATACAACAAGGAAGGCGAGACCTAAGCACAAGTAAATATCACAAGATATGAGAATGTCTTAGCTCAAAAACCTGGGTCCCTAGTTACTACCATCCCTCCCTTACATTAGATACAGGATCACTGAAGTGAATTTCATATTCTCAGAACTGCTTCTGATCTAAAATCTCTTAACAAAAGGGTTCTAAATAATCCAGGTTATTGATCCCATGCTCATAAACCCAGATATACCTGTGATGTTTGATCGTTCTTTGGTTACAGTTCCTGTAGGGAAAAAAAGAAGAGACTCAATTCTAGAGTAACATATAGAACAAATATTTCTATTTCCATCCACTTGAAACTTATAGAATGTTCTTAACCAATGTTCCCCAATAAATTTAATTTTAAAAAAAGAATATATAGAACCTGGTGACTGGGGAAGGTGATAGATGAGAGGGAGAAGAAGAAATTTAAACTGGAGAATTGTATAGGTGTTGGTATCACTTCCTGGATTAAAGAATACAGTTTTTATTGAAAATTTTTAAAAAAATTCTATGTTTTTATGTGAGCCCTCAGTGCTTCTCAGCTAAGTAAACTACTCCTTCCCACCTAAAACTATGATCTCCCTGTCTTTCTTCCTTCTGCACAGGGATCTAGATAAGTAATATGCTTTTCCTTGGTGAAGGTCAATGTATGAAAACAAATATTTTCATCATTCCTTCAGACAGAAACATCATGATTCTCTCTGCACTAGATCCCTGTATTGACACATCCAGTCTTTACACAATGTACTTGACTGCCCAACCCTTCTTCTGCTGCCAGAGATTCCAGATTTCATCCAGTATCCTGGCACTCACCTGAGCAGATCACAGCAGCATCTTCCTTGTGCCCACAGTCACTGTGTCCCCAGGATCTGGCAGGACAATCCCACAAGGAAGATTCATTCCCATTGCACTTCACTTCATTTAGCCATATGGGCCCAGTTCCCTGACCAAATGCTGCCTCTTTTAGTGGCTCCAAAGCTGAGCCACAGCCCAGCTGTCGACACACCACGTGAGCATTGTCCAAGTTCCAGGAGTCATCACACACTGTCCCCCAGGAACCTTCATGCCAGATCTCCACACGTCCAGAACAAGTAGTGTTGCCTTCTTGAAGTCTTATCTTGTCTGAAAAATCAGAGACACCTAGGTCATTTCTGAGAAGATAAAAACTCCTAAGAGGTCACAGGGGAAAAGAGAGATTTGAAACTCTTTTCAAATGTCTATTTTAAAACTTTGCTTATTTAATGCACATTTAAAATATATTTTAATAAAATTTATCTTTTGTGAAAGCACATGCCCTTTTAGCAAAATATTTCATCCTGGACATAATGTTAGTGTGACTCGGGAAATGTCAAATGAATAACATTAACATTACATAATGTTAAGTTGTCTCAAATGGAAAAGAGCTTGGGGTATTGCCAGATACATAGAAATTTTCTTCCAGTTTAATACGATGGAGAATGGGGAAATACTTCAGCATTGATCTTTCTGACTGCTTCTCTCTTTATAGTAATACAGCAAGATAATATTTGAAAGAAAAATGGGAAAGGTAAGGTAGACCATTCAATAGTCAATACTAAATCACATATTCTCTGCTCCTTATTTGTCCATAGAGAAAAAATTGAATAAAACTTTCAAGAAGACCACAGAGAATATATAATATTTGAAAAATGATCTTAGACCCTGAAAATCTATAGGTAAATTTAAATAAAACCAATTACACTGTCCAGGTAGAATAGATGCTCATATTAACTAGGGTTTAGTCATTCCTAGTACTTAGCAGAAGATGATAATGGAGTCGTAGAATGGAATGTTCATATAGGCCAACACATACTCACTGGCACACGTGATCCAGGTCTCCTCTGAGGGGCTGGCCAGTCTCCGCTTCCATGGAGATGATGGGCACTGCCATAATGTGTCAGAACCTTTCGGACACTGAACATTGTCCACCCACATGTGTCTGGACGTTGTCTTGACGACAGATGCAGGGATGATATTCCCTTTGTCTGCACAGCCCAGCTGCCTGCATATCACCTCCACAGTGGTTGGAGACATATTAGTCTTGCCCACACTGCCCCAAGCTCCATCATAAAAAATTTCCAGACGCCCAGCACAGGTCTCTCTGCTAGTTTCACTGATCAGTCTCAGAGACATGAACGCTGAGGTGAAATACAAAGTTAGTAGTTTCACAGCTTCTCTGAAAATTCAGAAGACTCCCTTCTTTTACTCTGACATGAAAATGGCTTTAAAAATAGGTACACTATCGATTACTGGTAATTCTTTAGTAACTTCTGGGTGATTTAGTAGCTTTTAGTAAAATATAGTATTTGTTCTATAAAGATCTTCTGCTTTTCTAGTCTTGGGTTTTGTACTCCGGGACCTCTTCAGAATGGCACCAATAATTCTAAGTTGACTTCCAGATCTCAATAAAAGGCTCAAAGCCTTTTATTAATTTATATTTTGGATTTTTCTTTCTAAGTTACTGTCACTTAAGAATCTTATTCTGTTCATTTTTGTGTTTTTTGCAACTGCCCTTGGCAGTTAAAATTTAGTGAGATACTCAGACACTAAAACCAAGACTTTGTGTACATTATCTTAAAATGAAATATTTCCCTTTTTGACACCTCACAGTTTTGTTGTGTATGTCCTCTACCAAATTTATGTCATGAAATGTGAAATGATACCCAAATCACTTTTGGCATAAAGAATTTTTCACTTCCCTAAGTTACTGAGTCATAGTACTATTTTTCCGAGTATATTACAACTGAATACATTTTTCTACTTCACAATAGTTTCTAAAGCTTGCCATGTATACGAAAAAAAAGATTAGTGGCCTCTTATGGTAATTTTTGCTCCTAGGACAAGTAAGTCTCATTTGTCTGTCATGAAAAATTATTTGTGCATAGTAATTATTTTTGTCTTTGTAGAATGTAGCACTGATGTATTTCTCCTTGTCCCTTTTAATCTACATTTTTATTAATACAGTGATTATCAGGTGGTGCACTGAATCCTTACCCAATATCCAGCTCCATGGATATTTATAAAATAACTCATTAGTTTTGTTGTCATTTTCATGATATGCAAGCTCATTTCTGAATATTCCTCCTTCTGATTTTATACTACCTTGCATATGAGGCAGCACTACATTAATTCGTCAAAGCTATACTTCTGGGATCCTGGCTCTTGCAACAGTTCCCTCTGAACCTGCTTTTCAGGGAATTCTCTCAGATTAATATTCCTCACTACCCTTTGCCTCACCTCAGCCCTTTCTTATGTAATTGTGACCAGAGGTTATGTGCAGAACTTACCTGAGCAGATGACTCCTGCATCCTCCTTATGCCTGCAATTGTGCCGCCCCCAGCCATGTGAAGGGCATTGCCAAATATGAGATTCTTTTCCATTACAGTTTATCTCATCTAGCAAGATTAACCCTGTTCCTTCCCCAAAATGAGCAGAACCAGTGGCATTAATGGCCACTCCACAGCCCAGCTGCCTGCACACCACATGGGCATCAGTCAGGTCCCAGCTGTCATCACAGATGGTCCCCCAGGAACCCTCATGATAAATCTCAATTCTCCCAGCACAGCGACCACTTCCATTTACCAAGCGAAGTTGATCACTCCCTGAAAGAGAAAACAAAATATTAATAAAATGCATTCCTAAGGATTGAGATCATTTTCATAGTCTGGTCACTGATTCTCACCTAGGCAGGCAACAGCACTTTCTTCTGAAGTGGTAGAGCTTGTTGGGTCTGAAGATGATGAATTGCATGGGGATAGTGTCTGACTCTGGTTTCCTGTAAACATCAAACTGCTCAGTCATACAAGATACAAAAGGTAGGGTGAGGAATGGAGGTCAGACGAAGTATTAGATAGATGAGCTGAGGACAAACATAGCTTTAGAGGTAAAGGAAGGGGGATGGGTCAGCCAGGCTGGGATTAATCAGGTGCTTTGAGAAGGGATGGCACATGATAAGCACTAGATAACTATGAGGTCCATGAAAATTAAGTTTATACTCTCTCTAAAAAGACAAATGAGGTTAATATTCAGGTACACTTCTTGTGATCCCTCAAAATGGATCATTCCCTTTTACTTCTGTTCTTCATCACTATAGGTATACTTGTTCTTCAGGCGCACCACTAGATAACAGGTTCATCATTGGCTACCCTTGATCCTCTTACCTGAGCAGATTACAGAGGCCACTTGCCCTGCAGAACATAGCGATGCACCCAGAGCAGTTACAGGACAATCTCCTATGTGCTGCTCGGTCCCAGTGCAATGAAACATGTGTCTCCAGGTTTGACCACTTCCTTTCCCAAAATGTGCTCCTTCTGGGGTAGAAAGGGCAACTCCACATTTCAGCTGCTGGCACAAAACGTGGGCATCTTCCATGTCCCAGTGAGAGTTGCAGAGGGATCCCCAGGTCCCAAGAACCTTGAGCTCCACTCTTCCTTCACATGGGGATTTGCCATTCACCAAGCGGATTTCTGTGTATCCTGGAAGGAATCAGGGCTTTACAAAAGGTGTCTGTGATTACCTAACCCTACCCTCTCCATGGCAAGGGAACATATTGAACATTTTCTCTGGGTCTCACTTGAGCAGACTACTCCAACGTCTCTGCTGTGGCTGCAAGTCTCCTCTGGGCGGGGTGCTACTGAGCACAGTGAAAGATGGGACTCTTGTCCATCGCACTGAAATTCTTCAGCCCAGATCTGTCCATTTCCTTCTCCAAAGTGAGCTCCCCCCATGATAGAGATGACTGTGCCACATTGTAATTCCCTACACAGTACACTGGCAGCTTCTAGAGAGAAGTCAGAGTCACAGATGGTGCCCCATGTGTCGCCATGTTTTACTTCAACTCGACCAGAGCAGGGAATGTCCCCTCCAACCAGTCTCGGTTCCCTGTGGGCTGAAAAAATAATATTTCAATGAGAGATAACATGATTCCAAGATTTTCCTTCATGATGGAAGTGAGGAAGGGAGGGAAGAGTAAGAAAGGGAGGCCAGAGTATTTAGTGATTTTTTTCCATACTCATTTCTTTTGGCTTTTCTGCCTAGAATTGGGCATAGCAAATTCTAGACCTCTTCATTCCTCATTATACCAATTCATCTGAGAGAATTCTGGAACTTTACCTCCTGGAACCAACTAATCCTGGAAGCATAACTTTTTCCTTTCTGTATTTTCCTTACATTGTTCATAACAATGTAAGGAAGTGTGTATCCATACTCTCTCTTTTAGACCTGTACTCAGTTCTTCATCTACTGCAATGTGGGATCTGCCCCAACCTTTTCAAATGATTTTAAATAAAGGTTTCCAACATCCTTCCTGTTTTCAAAATGAAAATTAGACCCTTTTTTTCTTTTGATATCTGTTGCACTCAATACACGAGACACTTCTTTCTCCTCCTTCCTACTTGACAATGTTTTATCAGAACCTTTCATGAATTCCCTGATGAAGGTTCTGTCCTCAGCTTTCCCATCCTATTAATGGACATCTTCTCTTAACTGCCAATAAATGTGTCTTCATTTATACTTTTCTCTTTAAATTTATATTCATAAACATATCTACTTGGACATCAGGAATTTAAGGTGTTCAAAATTGAATAAACTATGTATTGACAAGCCCACTGTATTTTTTACTTAATGATATCTAAACCAAATTAGAATGACCTGAAACTGAACAATTTCTTTATCTACCAAAAATGTAATAATAATGATAGTAGTGAACACTAAGTGAACACCTATTATTATGGCATTTTTACTAAGTATTTAACAAACGTTATTTCATTCTTACAATTGCCTTAGGGTAGAATTATTAAAATCATTCTAATTTTCTGAAGCATAGAGAGGTGTAGTAATTTGCTAAGTTCACAGTGAGTTAGTAAAGGGCCAGGATTTGAAGCTAGAGGCTAGAATCTTGACCCTCACAATACACTAGCACATGTGGAAAGTCACCAGTCTCTGTCAGTCTTCCAGCATGTTTCTTCTGCATATTCGTTGCTATTGCTTTAATATAATTTGTCATCTTGTTATGTAGACCTTTGCAATATCTTCCTAAGTGTTCTTTTTGCTTCTAAGTCCTCTTTCTAATAAATGTACGACATGATCACAAATATATATTATTAAATTTCAAATGTTTTCACATGATTTCTTTGTCTTCAAGATAATTCAATGTTGCTTTCCTATTTATACAATAATTTGTCCTTTCAACAAACATTATTACGCACCTACAATGCTTTAGGCATTTGGGTGGGTTAAAAAGTCTGTCACAGAGTTCAATCTATCAGTGAAGACAGATAATGCTAATACTACTAATAATAATCATAACCATTTATTGGTCACTTAGTGTGTAATTCCTGTGAGGAAGGTATTTTTGTTACTATCATTTTTCTTTTGAGGAAACTGCAACACAGAGAGCTTTGGTAGATTTCCCAGTATCACCCATCTATTAAAATTATGGAGAGATGATAAACACTAATAATTTAACATACTTTAAAGAACTCTATGATGTTACCTTAAAAGTATTAATATCTATCACTCTATCAATCATACCTGATGCCCCAGCCTAACAATACCTGGGAATACCATGCTTTTTCATGCTTCTGTGCATCTGCGGAAACTTTTCTCTCTACTTATAATATACTGCTAAACTTTAAATTAAACTTCTTAACATATTGCTTGAACATCTTACCTGAGCAGGTAATTTTGGCTTCTTCATAGTGATCACAGCTAAGTCCACCCCACTGCCAATTCTTGCAGTCCCAAAGAGAAGTTTCATTTCCATTACAGCTGCTTACAAATAGCCATGTGTTTGTTGGATTAATTTTGGAATAAATTTGATAGGATGTTTTGAGTGCAGATCCACATCCCAGGTGCCTGCAAACCACATCAGCTTCTTTCAGTCCCCAGCCTCTTTCACACACTTTCCCTACTAATTTTTGAATTTCCACCTCCACTGTCCCAGCACAGCGGCTGCCGCCACCTTTAAGTCTCAGTTCCAGATCTGATCCATCTGCCAAAGAAACATAAACTTAGGCCATAGATACATATGGAGGTTAAATATAGGACATGTTTTTTATTTTGTTTCTTCCAAGACAGGGACTGGAAATTATGGCTTGCCCATCTTCTGGTTCTTTTAACAGCCAGTATAGATCACAAATTTGGTTAGAAATGGGATTATAGTTTCAAGGGTTAATAAAAATTATCAATAGCCGAAAAATATGAGCAAGTCAGATTTTTTTTAAAAAGGGCTATAACATTTTGTGTCTCAGAGCTCCAGGTAGATTTAGAATTTGAAGTGTGGTTCCTCACAGCAGTCTGAATAATTATTACAGAAAATAGAGTCAGACAATGCTCCAAACTAGTCAAATAAAGATTCCACACAACTGTAAGAATTCCCAACAAGGAAATTATTAGATATTTCTGTCTCTCACACCTCATACTTATTCTTACTCCTACAAAACACAGGTCCTTCCTTCTCTATTTTTGTTTTAACTTACCAGAACATGTCACACCAGCATCTTCAATATGATTGCAATAATGCTTTCCCCATTCGTGGTGTTTGCACTGCCAGACAGCAGATTCATTTCCATGGCAGGAAACACGGTCAAGCCAAATGTTTCCAGTTCCCTCACTGGCATTAACTCGACCAATGGCAATGACAGCTGTTGGGCATCCCAGTTGCTTACATGCCACAGCAGCATCATTACTATCCCAACCATCATCACACACTGTCCCCCATTCTCCTTGGAATTTCACTTCTAATCTTCCTGAACATTCAGTGACTCCATCTACCAGTCTCAGGCTCAGATCTGCTCCATCTGTAAGAAGGATACAAAACAAGTCAGTGATAAAGAAATAAGAGATTTCCAGTTAAGATGGCAGAATAGGTAAACTCTGTGCTTGCCTCTTCCCATGACCACATCAAAATTACAACTAAATTAGAGAACAACCATCACTGAAAAAAACTTGAACTAGCTGAACAGAATTCATATAACTAAGGGTATAAAGAAGAAGCCACATCGAGACTAGCAGGAGGGGTGGAGATACAGAAAGGGCAGGTCCCACAACCATGGTGGGACAATTAAGCATCAGGAGGGATCTCTCAACTGTAGAAGTCCCCCTTGAGGAGTGAAAGGTCCCAGCCCCACTCCAGGCTCCCAAACCCGAGGCATCAACGTCAGGAAGAGGAGTTCCCATAACATTAGACTGTGAAAATCAGAAGGGATGTGTCCAACAAAGACAATGGCATGCTAGAGACTGAGGCACTGCAGGTCCTAAAAGGCCCACGCACAGAATCACTCACTCACAATCTCACTCACACTAAGACTTAGTGCAGGGGCAGCAGCTTTAAAAGATCCAGGAAAAACTAAATTGACTAACTTCAGTGTGAGAGCTGGAAGGGTAGGGATTGGGGCAACTATCTCCGGGGATGGGAGTGCTGACAGACATCATTGCTCCTTTGTTGAGCCTTTCTCCCACCCAGCTGGCAGGAGCAGGTTGGCACCAAATCTGTACTCTCCATTAACTTGGCTAACACCATTTGCCACTTCCTGGTGATTCCCTGGGGCTCCACCCTATCCAACTCACACCCTGGAACAAAGTCTCTTCCAGTGGTTTCCCCACAAAAGTGGCCTGCCACAGCTTACACTATCAACCAAGTGATGGACATAAAGGGAGCTAGCAACAGTAATACAATAATAATAGGGGACTTAAACACCCCATTGACACCAATGGATAGATTATCTAGACAAAAGATGAACAAGGAAATCGTGGCCTTAAATGACACTTTAATCAGATGGACTTAACTGATATTTTTAGAACATTGTACCCAAAAGCAGCAGAATATACATTCTTTTAAAAAGCACTTGGAACATTTTCCAGTATAGACCACATGTTAGCCACAAAACATGGCTCAAGGAATTTAAGAAGATAGAAATCATGCCAAGCATCTTCTCTGATCACAATAGTATGAAACTAGAAATCAGTTAGAACTGAAAACACACAAACATGTGGAGACTAAATAACATGCCACTAAACAATGAATGGGTTCACAATGAGATGAAGGAAGAAATCAAAAGATACCTTGAGACAAATAAAAATGAAACACAATGACCCAAAATCTATAGGACACAGCAAAAACAGTTCTAACAGGGAAATTCATAGCAGTACAGGCCTACCTCAAGAAACAAGAAAAATCTCAAATAAACAATCTAACTTCATGCTTAAGAAAACTAGAAAAAGAACAGCAAACAAAGGCCAAAGTGAGTGGAAGGAAGGAAACAATAAACATCTGAGTGGAAATAAACGAAATAGAGTTTTAAAAACCAATACAAAAGATCAATGAAACAAAGAGCTGCCTCTTTGAAAAGATAAACAAAATTGATAAGCCTTTAACCAGACTCATAAAGAAAGAGAGAGAGAGAGAGAGAGAGAGAGAGAGAGAGAGAGAGGACCCAAATAAATAAAATCAGAAATGAAAGAGAAGTGACAGCAGACACCACAGAAATACAAAAAATTTTAAGAAAATACTATGAACAATTATATGCCAACAAATTGGACAATCTGGAAGAAGTGGATAAATTTCTAGAAACATATAATCTTCCAAGACTGAATCAAGAAGAAACAGAAAATCTGAACAGACCACTTACTACAAATGAAATCAAATCAGTAATCAAAACAACTCCCAATAAACAAAAGTCCTAGACCAACTGGCTGGGCTTCACAGGTGAATTTTATCAAATATTCAAAGACTTGACACCTATTCTTCTTAAACTATTCCAAAAAATTCAAGAGGAGGAAATGCTCTCAAGATCATTCTACAAGGCCACCATAACCTGGATTCCAAAACCAGACAAAGACATTATAGAAAAAGAAAACTATAGGCTGATATCCTTGATAAACATAGATGCAAAAATCCTCAACAAAATGTTAGCAAACTGAATTCAGTAATACATTAAAAAGACCATACACCATGATCAAGTGAGATTTATTCCTAGGATGCAAGTTTGGTTCAATATCTGCATATCAATTAATGTGATATACCACATAAAAATGAAAGATAAAAATTATGTTATCATATCAATAGATGCAGAAAAAGTTTTTGACAAAACCCAGCATCAATTTATGATAAAAAAAAAAAACTCTCAGCAAAGTGGGAATAGAGGGCACATACCTCAAAATAATAAAGGCCAATACAAAAAAACCCACAGCCAACATCATACTCAATGGGGAAAAGATAAAAGTGTTTTCCTTAAGATCAGGCACACGACATGGATGCCCACTCTCACCACTTTTATTTAACATAGTATGGAAAGTGCTAGCCACAGCAATCAGACAAGAAAATAAATCAAAGTGCATCCAAATTGGACAGGAAGAAGTAGAACTGTCATTATTTGCAGATGACATACTATATATATCAAACACTCAAAATATTCCACCAAAAATTATTAGAGCTAATAAATGAATTCAGTGAAGTAGCAGGATACAAAATTAATGTTCAGAAATTGGCTGCATTTTATATACCAATAAAGAACGGTCCGAAAGAGAAATTAAGAAAACAATGCCATTTACAACTGCATAAAAACAATACCTAGGAATAAATTTAACCAAGGTGGTAAAAGACCTGTATTCTAAAAACTATAAGAAAGACACTGAAGAAAGAAATTGAAGAAGATACAAATAAATGGAAGCATATATATAGCATGCTCATGGATAGGAAGAATTAACATAGTTAAAATGTCCATACTACACAAAGCAATCTATAAATTCAATGCTTCTCTATCAAAATACCAGTGGCATTTTTCACAGAACTAGAACAAATAATCCTAAAATTTATATGGAACCATTAAAGAACCTGAATAGCCACAGCAATACTGAGAAAGAAGAATAAAGCTGGAGGTATCATATTACCTGATATCAAACAATACTACAAGGCCATAGTAATCAAAACAGCATGGTATTGGCATAAAAACAGACACATATATCAATGGAACAGAATGAAAAGCCCAGAAAAAAACCCATGCCTATATGGTCACTTAATCTACAACAAAAAAGGCAAAATATACAATGGGGGTAAAGACAGTCTCTTCAATAAATGGTGCTGGGGAAACTAGAGAAATACATGCAAAAAAGAGAGAGTGGACCACTTTCTTACTCCATATACAAGAATAAACTCAAAATGGATTAAAAACTTAAAGGAAGACCTGAAACCAATAGAACTCCTAGAGGAAAACATAGGCAGTAAACTCTCCAATATTGCCCAAAGTAATTTTTGGGGGGTTATGTTTCCTCAGGCAACAGAAACAAAAGAAAAAATAAATAAATGGGACTACATCAAACTAAAAAGTTTTTGCACAGCAAAGGAAATCATCAATAAAACAAAAAGACATCCTACTGAATGGGAGAAGATATTCACCAATGATACACCTGATAAGGGAGTAATATCCAAAATTTATAAAGAACTCATACAACTCAATACCAAAAAACAAACAAGTAATCCAATTAAAAAATGGGCAGAGGACCTGAACAGACATTTCTCCAAAGAGGACATATATTGGCCAACAGACATATGAAAATATGCTCAATGTCACTAATCATCAGAGAAATGAAAATTAAAACCACAATGAGATACCACCTCACACTTGTCAGAATGGTTATCATCAATAAATCAAAAAACAACAAGTGTTGACAAGGATGTGGAGAAAAGGGAACCCTCATCCACTGTTGGTGGTACTGCAAATTGGTGCAGCCACTATGGAAAACAATTTGGAGGTTCTTCAATAAATTGAAAATAGAACTACATTATGACCCAGCAATTCCACTTTTGGGTATTTATCCAAAGAAATCCAAAACACTAATTCAAAAAAGATATATGTACCCTTATGTTCACTGCAGCACTATTTACAATAGCTAAGATATGGAAGCAACTGAAATTCTCATCAATAGATGATTGCTTAAAAACGATGTGGTACATATATACAATGGAATGTTACTCAGCCATGAAAAAGAAAGCCTTACCATTTGTGACAACATGAATGTATCTAGAGGGGATTATGCTAACTGAAAGTCAGACAGACATAAACAAATACCATATGATCTCACTTACATGTAGGATCTAAAGAACATAAACAACAGCAAAAAACAGTAACAGACTCATAGATATAGAGAACATATTGATGGTTGCCAGATGGGAGGTGTGTCAGGGGACTGGGTTAAAAAGGTAAAGGGATTAAGAAATACAAATTGGCAGTTACAGGATAGTCACAGGGATGTAAAGTACAGTATAGGGCATACGGTCAATAATATTGTAATGACTATGTATGGTACCAGGTGGGTATTAGACTTATCAGGGGATCACTTCATAAATTATGTAAATATCAAACCACTAGGCTGTATACCTGAAACTAATATAAAATAATATTGAATGCAAAGTATAATTAAAAAAATAATAGTCACAAGGATGTAAAGTACAGCACAGAGAATATAGTCAATAATGTTGTAATAATTATGTATGGTGTCAAAGAGGTACTAGACTTATTGGAGTGATCACTTCATAAGTTGTATAAATGTCTAATCATTGCAGTGTACTCCTGAAACTAACATAATATTATATGTCAACTGTAATTGAAAAATAAATGAAAAACAAAGAAACAAGTATAAGGGGACTCTAAATAGCTGTATCTGAGATGAATTAAGGAAAAGGGAGAGATATAAGTAGAAACAGAGAAAACAATGACACACTACTACTGAAAACTATTGAAGATGGAAGAAAGAGTGGATCAGGTAAGACAGAACTTTTCAGTCTAGAGAGCATGCACTGTAGGAAGAGTTCCTAACAGGAGGTCCAGGGGCTGAATTATATCTAGTGATCTACTTTTTTGACCACCACAGATTTTTTTGTCGGAATTGTTTGTTTTTTCTTGTTAGATATATATTTTCACGTATTTAGGTGGTACCCACATACTCTAGTTCGCCTCAATATTCAACACTCAATTTTGCCTCTGACTGTATTTCCTATCTGTACTACCTGGTCAGTATTATGTGCCTGGCCCCTTTGTGACGACTTCCTTAGTTTAAAAGCAAAACTAAGAGAACAAGGATTTCATCCTTACTGCTTTCATCTTCTCCCAATCAATATTCCTCAAAGTTCAGAACTTGATTCTAAGTAATATCCTATAATAAATAAATTAGTTTTTTCCTCTGGCAGTTTTACTTTTTGCTGCCACAATACTATTTATTAGGATTCCTCAGCATGTATAAAACATATTGAGAAGAAATGTGCTGATTGTTGACCTAGAAATATTTTGATGGGTAAAGGAAAATGGAAGGTACATACTGAGTTTTTTTCTACCCCAAATCCCTTTCATTTTCCTCAGCTAATGAAATCTATATTTTTCTGTAGGAATCCCATTCTTTGTGATTCAGACTATATATATAGATGGTTATATTGTTCAACAAGGAAAAGCAAATCTGAGAAATAAAAAAGGAGCCAGAACCCTGATGACATTGCTTTAAGTACTTGAATTCAGCCATGTACTTCCTGAATTGCCGTTTTCTGAGTCAGTAACTTCTCATTTTAACATTAGTTTGAATTGAGTTTCCTGCATTTGCCTCCCTCTCCCCAAAAAAGAAAAAAAAAATACCTGGTGAATACAGGGACATTTTAACTCCCATTGTATTTTCCTAAATGTTCCTTGGGGTTCAAAATATCCTAGATATTCTTCAAAACAAGAACTCAAGTTAAAAAAAAGGAGACCATCATCCCTGCTCATACAAATCCATTGCCCATGTCCCCTGATCAAGTATGGAACATGAAAGTCTCTAGACAAACTCAGTGTCTGCTCATACCATAGCAGTAGCATAAATGAGGTTTTAACAGGAAACCGACAATTTTGTTTTAATCATTTGACTCTGTGAATTTGAGCTACTACTTTGGGAAGGGGTGGGTTAATGTGGCTAATGAGGAGACTTTTGTAGGTAGAGGATAATAAGGTGATTTCCTTTTAAAACGCATCCAGATAGTAAAATTTGCTAGTTAAGCCATTTCTTCTTCCCTCTTCTCTTTTTCTTTTTTTTTGGGGGGTGGTGGTGGTGGATGGGATTGGACTATTCTCTAAATGTCTCCTTTTATCCTTATTATTTGGATCTCAATTTCACTGTTCATCCCTCCTTTCTAATCCACTAATCCTAATTTCAGTTACAATAAAAACTCCACAGCTATCAGAACTGGAACTTGACATTAGGTAATAATAAAGTGACAAAGAAAACAGACTTCCTTATACATTTAAGAGTTCAGCCTTTTAAGGCTCTTATCCCGCATACCCCATTTTTTTGGTCTTCTCTTGGAGAACAGAACAAACCCACATCAGTCTTACCTAAGCAAATCACTCCAGCATCCTCAGCATGATCACAATTATGCTTTCCCCATCCTTCGTGTTTGCAGTTCCAGAGAGCTGACTCATTTCCATTGCATACAAGATCATCAAACCAGATTGGTCCAGAACCTTCTCCAAAAATAGCTGAACTAGAAAAACTGACAGCACTTCCACATTCAAGTTGTTTACAAACCACAGAAGCGTGATGCATGTTGAAATTATCATCACAAACTGTTCCCCACTGTCCCTGGAATTTGATCTCTATTCTTCCTGAACACCGGTTTCCTCCACTCATCAGCTTCATCTCCAAATTGGATCCATCTAGAGCAGAGAAAAGACCAGAGTTCAAAGTGGTATTCATTCAGAAGGAATTTTAGAAAATAAGATTCTTCGGGACACTTGGGATTTCATGTTTTCCTTAAAATGGTGCCTCATTTTGGATGCTGCCCATCTTCACATATTGGAGAATTTTAATTTTTTAAAAGTAAGTTAACAATTAGGATTTTTATGTACATCTACTTACCAAAGAAAATGTTTTACAGATTAAATTTACTTTTTGTTTTGCTCCTTCATGAGGACAGAACAAACACTCTTCTATATAGAAATAGATAAAATCTATTCAAATCAGTTATTTAAAAAACTAGAAAAAAATAAAACTGGTCCACACAACAAAGTAGTAAAAATGACTAACTGGTCACTTGTAGAACATTTAAAATCTTTATCACAAAAAAAAAAATTTTAACAAAAAAATAAATAAATAAATAAATAAAAGGGAACATTTCTATAAAAATAAAAATAAAATCTTTATCACAAATAATTCAGAGCCTGAGTAATTGTCTGAAATTGAATTTGAAATTAGAAAACAGAAAAAGCAAAAATAAAATGCACAAGCATGAATATTTTGCAAAAGTACCCTGTGCTATACCAAACTATTAAAAACTAAAGACAAAAATCAATCAAAATAATTAATTTCTTACCAATTTCCTGTTTAAACCAAAGGGTGTTTTTTTTCCCCATCCCCAAAGCATCTGGTACTAGTTTTAGCAAAGAACAGCTTTTTCATAAAGATTTTTCTCTATACACTGTCCCTTAGATTTTCTATGAGGACTGAAATATCCGAGAAAAGAAGCTTTGGCATGAAACTTTGGGACACATGAAAAACAAAAACTGTTTGTGGTTAAACAAAAAGTTTAGAAGCTTCTTTTTGAAAAAGTAATTCAATTTTAAAAGCTCTAAACTCCAGGTAAAAAGATCACTTAACAAGATTTTTTATTATGAACAATTAATAATAATAATAGCTCACAATCAAAATATGCATAAGTTGTTCCAAGTGCATCGGATATGTTCTCTTCTTTAGTATTCACAACTTTAAGCATTATGTGTTATTACCACTATCCCTACTTTACAGATAAGCAAACTGAGGTTAAATAATTGACACAGGATCAAATACCTAGAAAATAATAGAACTAGAATGTGGGAAGGGAAAAAGCAGTGATGCATCAGAGTCTATTCTCTTCACTTTTATGCTATATTGCCCCTGTGCATGTAATAATCTTAAAATCTCCCAGGAGGCACAGGTTCTGAGGTTTGAGCATTTATCAGGATGGAAAATCTCAGAAATTCAGACTCTGAAACCACATAAAACTAGTGAGGTGAGTGTCTGTATATTCCTAATATTAATATTATGCACCAGTTGGAGCTATAGATATATAAACTTGAAAAAGTAAGTTTGACTAACTCCATCCTTAAGCATAAAAAAATAGAAAACCAGAGTTAAAAATACTACATTGTGTCTTAGCTTAAAAAGTCAACTCTATAGACAGAAATAATGCTAGGCTCTTACCAGAAATAATTATGGTAAGAGCCTAGCAAGATTTATTATGATTTTTTAACTTTGCTGTAGATGTTTGATGTACATCTTAGCATTGCTTTTCCCTGAGTGATGATTAACATAAAAGACAAGAAGAAAAGGAAGAAGAAGGAGGGGGAGAAAAGAGAGAAGGGGAAGAGGAGGGGAGGAAGGAAGGAGGAGGAGAGATGGGGGAAAGAAGTGGGGAGGAGGAAGAAGGGAGGAGGGAGAAAGAAGAAAGAGAACTGAGTAGTCAAGGTAATGAGGGAACTAACGTTAATTTTTAACTCCTGTTACATACCAGACAGTGTACCGGTAGGTTTACATGTATTCTGTCGTTGAGTCCTCAGAAATTAAAGTTTAGAAAGATTTAACAACTTGCTCAAAATAGTAGTATTAATAAGTGGTTGGCTGGAATTTAGTCCAGCGTTTTTCTAGGTACTAGCCTGTGTTGCTCCCATTATACCACAATACTTGGGTAGAGATTAGCCCCTTCTAAAATCAGTCCTATGGAAGAGATGATCTCTAAGAAAGAAGCTGGAAGGTGAGAGGGTTGCATAAAGCTCAGTGAAGTGGGCAAAGAGAAATGAGAAGCCTGGGAATCTGAATTGGGTCAGAAACACAACTTTAGGATTTGTCAGGAGAAAGGTCTGACACATGACTTTCTGAGTCATTGTAAGGTCAACAGACATAAAACTCATAAAATATTTTATAAATTAAAACCACTATGTAAATGAAATGAATAGCATTGTATACTGGAAAAGGGGCAAAGAAGGATTAGTGCTAAGAATATTTATTTTTTGATTCAGTAAGTTGGTTATCAGTTAATGGAAAAAAGGGTAATTAATGATTTATGTGTCAATGCATGAAAGCAGTATGTCATTGGGAAAGGGGAGAAGGAACTAACTTCAATATCATGATTTTTTATGTAGGAGTAGGAGATTATAGTCAGATTACTAAATATAAAATGGAAGCTAGTCACTTCCTCATTGATTGAAATGTTCAGAATCTTTATTTATTTATTTATTTATTTATATTCTCTTCTGTATTTTATTTTATTTTTAATTAAAGTTTTTGGGGTGACAATAGTTAGTAAAATTACATAGGTTTTAAGTGTACAGTTCTGTAATACATCATCTATATATCATATTGTGTGCTCACCACACAGAGTCATTTCTCCTTCCATCACCATATATTTGATCCCATTTACCCTCATCTACCACCTCCCTCTCCCCCCTCACCCTCTGGTAACCACTAAACTATTGTCTATGTCTATGAGTTTTTGTTTCTTTATTTGTTTGTCTTGTTCCTTTGTTGCTTTCAGTTTTATATCCCACATATCAGTGAAATCAAATGGTTCGATTGGATGAAGAAGATGTGATATATATACACAATGGAATACTATTTTACCATAAGAGAAGATGAAATAGTGCCATTTGTGACAACATGGATGAATCTTGAGATTATTATGCTAAGCAAAATAAGTCAGACAGAAAAAGTCGATTTATTTTTTAATATGGGCTTTTTCATGCGTTTTCTGGTCTTTTAGCAATGGATTGGGTGATTTTATATGTGTTCTAGATTACTTACCGAAAACTCCTTTTTATTTTTAATCCATCTGTATATTTTTTCTCACAAAGCATTTCATGTTGAGGCTTTGACTTATGCAAGTCTTACCTGAGCAGGTTACTCCAGCATCCTGTTGGTGAGTGCAGTTATGTTTTCCCCATCCATCATGTTTGCAGTTCCAGAGAGCTGATTCATTCCCTCGGCAGGAAACATGATCCATCCAAATGCGTCCAGAGCCTGCACTGGAATTAGTCCATCCAGTGGCTTTGATAGCGGTTGGACATCCTAGCTGCCTACAAATTACAGAGACCTCATCCGCATCCCAGCCATTATTACACACAGTTCCCCACTCCCCCTGCACTTTCACCTCCACTCTCCCAGTGCACTTGTTTTCACCATCCATTAGTCTCAGCTCTTTGTCTGTTCCTCCTGCAACAAAGGGTAAAGGCAGCAACTGGTCAAGATCCAAAGAGCAAGTAGAGAACTATTATTCCTTAGATTATCTATTTTCCAAAGCCAGGTTTGAGAAACATTCCTGGACCCATCTATGGTACAATAGGATAATGAATGCTATTTCATAGAAATTCAAATACAAATATTGGCATCACAGGCTTCAAATTAAACAATGATGTAAACCAGTAAATCCAAGTAACACAATATTATATATCATTATATTATGGCTGATATTCTTTATAATGTCAAGTTATAGAATCTACATGGAAAGTTTACTATTTAAATAAAGTAGTATAAAATTTTAAAGGCATGAACTATGTAAGTTTCTCCAAAATCCCAACATCAATAGAAGGAAGGCTGATGGTTAGGATGAAAAGACCAGTTATAAAAAATTTTACACCTGTTTCACATATATATGTAAAATATCATACATTTTGAAAATACCAGTTGAAGCCTGCAAAATACTTACTTCCGAAAAGTATACACAGACTGAAAGTAAAGAGAAGGAGGGGCAGCCAGATGGCTCAGTTGGTTAGAGCGTGAGCTCTGAACAACAGGGTTACAGGTTTGATTCCCACATGGGCCAGTGAGCTGCACCCTCCACAACTAGAATGAAGACAATTAGCTGCTGCTGAGCTTCTAGAGGGGTGGCTGGATGGCTCAGTTGGCTAGAGCATGAGCTCTCAACAATAAGGTTGTGGGTTCAATTCGTGCATGGGATGGAGGGTTGCACCCTCTGCAACTAAAGATTGAAAATGGCAACTGGACTTGGAGCTGAGCTGTGCCCTCCACAACTAGATTGGACAACGACTTGGAGATGATGAGCCCTGGAGAAACACACTGTTCCTCAATATTTCCCAATAAAATCTTAGAGAGAGAGAGAGAGAGAGAGAGAGAGAGAGAGAGAGAGAGAGAGAGAAAGTTACTGTGTTTCCCCCAAAATAAGACCTACCCCGAAAATAAGCCCCAGTTAAGATCATCAGCCAGACGGACGCACTTAGTATGTTATGATGATGTTCCAGAAGAAGATGACATGACTGTATTTGAATAAATGTAGATTGTTATACATGAAAAAGAAGACATCCTCTGAAAATAAGCCCTAATGGAGCAAAAATTAATATAAGACCCAGTCTTATTTTCGGGGAAACACGGTATTTTATGAAAGTGGAAATAAAATTTTAAAAACCTGGGATAGCAATACTTATACCAGACAAAATAGACTTTAAAACAAAGGGTATTTATCCAAAGAAACCCAAAACCATGTTTTGAAGGGACATGTGCATTCATATGTTCATCACAGTATTATTTACAATAGCGAATATACGAAGGCAACCTGGGTGTCCATAAAGAAGTAGTAGTACATATATACAATGGAATATTACTCAGCCAAAAAATAGAATGAAATTTTGCCATCTGCAACAACATGAATCGATGCAGAGGGTACTGTGCCGAGTGGAGTAAAATCAGACAGAGAAAGGCAAATATCATGTGATTTCACTTATACATGGAATCTAAAGAACAAGATAAACAAACAAAACAGAAAAAAGGTCATAGATACAGAGAGGATTTTGATGGATGCCATTAGCGTGGGTGAAGTGGGGGAGGGGGTTAAGAGGTACAAATTGGTAGTTACAAAACAGTCATGGGGATGTAGAGTATAGCATAGGGAACATAGTCAGTAGTATTGTAATAACTATGTATGGTGTCAGATGGGTACTGGATTTGTTGCAGTGATTACTTTGTAAGTTATATAAATGACTAATCACTGTGTTGTACACCTGAAATTAATATAATGTTGTATGTTGACTGTAATTGAAAAAAATCTTTAAAAAAGTACTAGTTGAAATATGACAGAAATGCATCTACTTAAATAGAAGTTGAGATGGAGATATTTTCCTTTTATCTTCTACCATAAAATAAATCGCCTTTCCCCCACATCCCTCCCAAATGTCTCAGCCAGCACTTCATGATTATTTTAGCTGTGGTCCCACTGATAAATATGTCCAGTCTCTCAATACCTTTTTGATAAATTTTAACATTTGAATTTATTAAAGTTTCTCTAAAATTCCCATAATCCCAATAATTCTGAGGTTTCTACTCCTTTTATTTTTCCTTTTTTTTAGTCAGATGTTATTTCAAACCTTTAAGTAAAATGCATTTTTTTTCTTCTCTGTGAGAGTTTATTGTGGGGAAAACTGTGCTATTATTTTGTTCATTTTTTTGTGTATCACATTGTTAGTTTCTTATTTTGTACATTTAATATCTGATCCTTTGAAACCATGAAGCATGTTTTCAGATGCTATTTGGCCTTAAGGAGAATTATTTGCTTTTCACTGATTCTTGTCAGAGTGGGCTAAGGCTGCCACTAGATTTGACAAAGTACTCACCAAGAGAACTGGTAATCAAACAGGCACAGAGAACTGAGACCACAGCAACAATGAAGGAACTTGAGTAGACAAAACATCTTCTAAAATCTGTGAAAAAAAATAAAGAGGGCAAAAGTGTAGCCTTCCTAAAAAGAGACTTTGGAGAAGGCAGATGGTTTCAGAGGTTTGAGATTAATAAAGAAGATCAAATCAAGACAGAAAACCCTTCCTTCTTAATGGCAAGGCCGACAGAAAAAATTCATAGCCAGGGTCATAGAGTCTCAGTGAAATAGCTTTAAAATGTTCATGTCAATAGGCAACCTAGTGGTGAGTAATTAGAAGGAAATTGGGAATGGAAAAAGAATTTCAAGAGTAGCCTTAAAAACTGGAAAATTGAAAAGGCATTAATGAAACTTAGAAGTGGGTAATTCTCCCTGAAGGCACAGAGCAATATTCAATTATTGATGTTCCTGTCTCTAAGCCTACTTGATTCACATTGTTAGATGGTAAATTCCATGAGGAAATGGGTTATATCTATAATGCTCACCATAGTTTCACGGGTACCTGGCACTGTGCCTGCTAAATAGAAGCCAAACAATACATTGATGACATAAAGTAACAATGTTTATATTGGAAAGACCCAAACATTGGATCTCATCTTCAGATATAGCATAAAATGCTCTTTACAGCTCTCTTCATCACTCTCATTTCTTCCTCCTACATTAAGCTAACAATAATTTAAAAGTAAAAAAGGCTATGTGGTAGCCATATAGGAACACTCACTTTGGGACAAGTTACTGAACTTTGCACTTACGATTTATGCTTTCATGTGATATGTTATACTTCAATATAAAAGCTTGAAAAAAATTAAAAATTCTAAGTGAGTTTAACACATCCATATAAACCATGAAGTAGATTTTAACACTCTGGTGTGTCATTCTATGTTTCTTCTAGGTAATCAACTTACAATTAATATTCATTCCTACATGTTCTATCTTTTCTAACAATTATTGTTTTAATACTCAATTCACTTATTTCAGCTCTTAATTTCACCTCAGCAGTTTTACAAAACTGACACCAAATCTAATCTAGAATGCATGGCAGGTATGAGGTCCTGCCGTATAAACTTAATGCCCTCTTCCCATTTCTTATTCTCCTGATACCAACCACAATTAAATCAGATCTACTGACTGTCAGAATAATGTTATCCTCCGTTAAAGGATAAATGTAGAATAAATGAGAAGATTTTACCAGCAGATCCAGAATTTTCATGTGGTACCATTCTGAGTTTGTCCGTCCCAAAGTCTTATGATTTCTAAATCTTCTTGTATTAGTCCTTAGAAATGTTCTCCTGAAGAAGAGGACCACTAAGAATTCTAAAAATCTTCTCACTTCCACAAAAATATAGAAAGGTTATGTAATAGAGGTGGAGTCAACCAAAAAAGGGAAATCATTAAAAGAGTAAGTTTCCCTTTCATACTCATGTTTTCTTCAATATGGGGCATAAAACAACCAAAGAAATTGAGAAAAAATTCACTACAAATTTACAAAATTAAGGGGAAATATTAACTCATATACTATTGTTGTTGAATTGACTATATCAAATTTCTGCACTTTGCTTTGGACTAATACATTAGAAACAAAAATGACAGAATTTATCTGGTCAAATTATGTCAAAAAACTAAAATAAAATAGGCAAAATATAATTAAATAATTAATGTATTATTATTATAACCGATTTTAATATTATTTCCATAAGTAAATGTCTAGTGAATAATTTTGTGTAGATTGTCTATAGACAGAACTTGCTTTTTTTTTCTAATGGGATGGAGAACAGCAATAGAATTATGCATGACTATTACAGATTCCACAAATGGTGGAATGGTGGTACATACATACAATGGAATGGAATACAATGGAATACAATGGCATGGAGTACATACAATGGAATGGAATATTACAAGACATTATTTTACAATAAAATTTTAATTCACAATAAAATTTTACAAGACGTTATTTTAGCTCTAAATAACTCAAAATCAGCTAAGAGTATCAGATATGATAGCACTAATGAACATAGGTTCTAAGTATAGGGTGAAAAAGAAAGAAAGAAATGGTCATATCAACTGGGAGATGAAAATGAACAGCCAGAAAACTCTTATCTGTGAGAAGATGCTGAAATTGTGCCTAAAATATGAGAAGGACTTTGCCAAAAGTTAAAAAAGATAAAGGAATTTAAGGCATAAAAATAGCACATAAAAAAGAATACAAGCATGTGAAAACATAAAAATTTTATAGCTCATGATGGCATAAATATTGTCAGGTGTTAGTGGTGCACCAGAACTGGAGAATTAATGAAGCATCTCCAGGGGCAGCTGGGTGGCTTAGTTGATTAGAGCATGAGCTCTTGACAACAAGGTTGCCCATTCAATTCCCACATGGGATGGTAGGCTGCACCCCCAGCAACTAAGATTGAAAAACAGTGACTGGACTTGGAGCTGAGCTGCACCCTCCACAACTAGATTGAAGGACAATGACTTGGAGCTGATGGACCCTGGAGAAACACAATATGCCTTCCCCCTCCCCCCCCCAAAAAAAAATAAAAGCAGCAAGAGAAAAGTAGTTAGTTACCTATGAGGGAGCACCCATAAGACTATTAGCTGATTTCACAACAGAAACTTTGCAGGCCAGAAGGGATTGGCACAAAATATTCAAAGTGATGGAAAGCAAGGACCAACAACCAAAATTACTCTATCCAGCAAAGTTATCATCTAGAATCAAAGAACAGATAAAGAGCTTCCCAGACACAAAAAAGCTAAGAGTTCATCACCACCAAACTGGTATTCTAGTATTAAAAGAAATGTTAAAGGAACTTCTTTGAGAAAAATAAAAAGAAAAAAGATTAAAAATATGAATAATAAAATGGCAATAACAACATATCTATCAACAATTACATTTAAAGTAAATGGATTAAATGCTCCAATCAAAAAATAAAGGGTGGCTAAATGGGCAAGAAATCAAGACCCATACATATGCTGCCTACAAGAGACTCACTTCAGATCAAAGACACACACAGACTGAAAGTAAAGGGGTGTAAAAAGTTATTTCATGAAAATGGAAATTAAAAAACAAAGCTTGGGTAGCAATATTTATACCAGATAAAACAGACTTCAAAACAAAGGCTGTTTAACAAGAGACAAAGAAGAATCCAGTGTTTCCACTTCTGAATATTTATCCAAAGAAACCCAAAACACTACTTTGAGGGGACATGTTTACTCATATGTTCAGTGCAGCATTATTTACGATAACCAAGACATGGAGCCAACCTGGGTGTCCCTGAATGGATGAATGGATAAAGAAGAGGTGGTACATACATACAATGGAATATTATTCAGCCATTAGAAAGAATGAAATCTTGCCATCTGTGACAATATGGATGAACCTAGAGGGTATTGTGCTGAGTGTAGTAAGTCAGACAGTGAAAGACAAATGTTGTATGATTTCACTTACAAGTGGAATCTAAAGAATGATATATTAGTAAATAAACAAATGAAACAGAAACAAGTTCATAGATACAGAGAACATTTTGATGGTTGCCAAATGGGAGGAGGGTTGGGGGTAGATGTAAAAGGCGAATAGATTAAGAAGAACAAATTGGTTCTTACACAGTAGTCATGCAGCTATAGGGTATAGTATAAGGAATATAGTCAATAATATTGTAATAACTATGTATAGTGTCAAATGGGTACTAGATCTATTGGGGTGACAGATAGGAGGGAGGTTGGGGACAGGGTCAAAAAGGTGAAGGGATTATGAAATACAAATTGGAAGTTACAAAATTGTCAATGGAATGTAAAGTAAAGCATAAGGAATATAATTAATAATATGGTAATAACTATGAATAGTGCCAGGCGGGTACTAGACTAGTTAGGAGAATCACTTCTTAAATTATATAAACGTCTAACCACTATGCTCTACACTTGCTGTAATGCACAGCATAGGGAATATAGTCAATAATATTGTGATAGCACGATACGGTGTCAGATGGTTGCTGGAATAATCATGGTGATTAACTTTAGGTATAAAAATGTTGGCTAACTTATGGTGTACACCCGAAACTAATATAATAGTGTATATTAGCTACATTTTAATAAAATCTTTAAAAAGAGAGAGAACAACCTTCACAGCTATTTGCCTTTAACAGAAGACAAAAGAAAACACAAATAAAGATAGATGTTGATATCTGGGGGGAAAATACACTGAATAGGCTTACTGGCAGATTAAATATTGCAGAAAAAATGTTAGGGAATTTGAAGAATAGCAATAGAAACAACCCAAAGTGAAACATGCAGAGAGAAAAAAAAATTAAGGAAATGAAAAGAACATCAGTGAACTGTGGGACAACTTCAAGCAGCTTTATATATGTGTAATTATAGTCCCCAAAAGCATTTAAGGAATGATGGTTCAAATAATTTTTCCAAACTTTGTGAAGATTCTAAACCCACAGATTGAAGGTCAACAAACCTGAAGCACAAGAAACATGAAAACCACTACAATAAGACACATCAAAATAAATTGTCCCAATCCAATGATAAAAATTTTAAACACAGCCAGAAAAAAAATTCACACAAGTACAGAGGAACAAAGACAGGAAAATAACAGACTTCTTGTCAGAAACAATGCAAACAATAAGCTAGTGGAGCATCAGTATTAACTACGGAAAGAAAAAGATACTTCTAACCTAAATTCCTTTAACCAGCAAAAATATCTTTCAAATACTGAGGAAAAATAAAGACATCACATTTAAAAGCTTAAATAAATCATTACCATTAGACACACACCACAAGAAACGTTAAAGAAAGTCTTTCAGGCAGGAGAAAAATGATATTCGGTGGAAATATGGTTTAACATAAGAAATAAAGAGCATAAGAAATGGTAACTACATAAGTAAATATATCATTTTTATCTATTTAGTTATTTTTTAAAAATAATCCATTGTTTAAACAACAATAAAGCTGTATAGTATGGAGTTGATAACATCTGTAAAAGGAAAAACATATGAAAATAATAACACAAAGGGTAAAGAGACAAATGGAAAAACATTATTATAAAGTTTATGTACTATATGTAAAGTGATAGAATATTTTTTGAAGGTAGATAATAATGAGCTAAAATTGTATACTATAAACCTAAAGAGGCCACTAAAATAACAAAACAAGGAGTTATAGCTAATAAGCCAACATACTAGATAAAGTGGAATCATAAATCACATTCAATTAATCCAAAAGAATGCATAAAGAGTCAAATATAGAACAAAGAATAGATGGGACAAAGAGAAAAACAAAGAACAAGATAATAGATTTGGGCCCAACTATATCTATAATTACATTAAATATAAAGAGTCTAAGCACCCCCAATTGAAAGGCAGAAATAGGCAGACTGGATTAAAAAGAAAAATTCAATTATATGATGCATAAATAACATGAAGACAAAAAACAGGCTAAAAGTTAAAGGATGGAAAATAATATGCCATGCTAAAACCAATGAAAAGAAAGCCCAAGTGGCTATATTAAAATCAACAAAAGGGGATTTCAGAGTATAAAATATTTTCAGGGATAAAGAAAATCATTTTATAACATTAAATGTGTCCATTTATCAAGAGTGCATATCAATCCTAAATGTTTATAAAATTAACACCAGAGTTTTAAAATTCACGAAGCAAAAATTTATAGAACAGCAAGGAGAAATAGAAAATCCATAATTATAATAGGATATTTCAATGTCTTCTCTCAAAAATTGATAAATCAAATAGGCAGAAAATCAGTAAGAATAGTATAGAATTGAACAATATCAATCAATTTATCCTAATCAACATTAATAGAACATTTTATCCATAACAACAGAACATACATTCTTTTCAAGAGCATATGGAACATTTCCTAAGGTAGATAATATTTTTAGACATATAAAAATTATCAACAGTTGGGCTGGCCCGGTGGCTCAGGCGGTTGGAGCTCTGTGCTCCTAATGCCGAAGACTGCCGGTTCGATTCCCACATGGACCGGTGGTCTCTCAACCACAAGGTTGCCGGTTACACTCCCATAAGGGATGGTGGGCTACGCCCCCTACAACTAACAATGGCAACTGGACCTGGAGCTGAGCTGCGCCTTTCACAACTAAGATTGAAAGAACAACAACTTGGGAAAAGTCCTGGAAGGGCACACTGCTCCCCAATAAAGTTCTGTTCCCCTTCCCCAATAAAAAAAAATCTTAATAATAATAATAAAAGAAATTTAAAAAAATTATCAACAGTTAAATAATTCAAATCATACAAAATATCTTCTCTAATCACAATGGAATGAAATTAGAAATCAAAAACAATTATCTCTGGAAAAACTCAAATATTTGGAAATTAGTTATTTCAATTTTAATAATCCAATGGTCAAAGAAGAAATCAAAAAGGAAATTAGAAAATATTTAGAAATGAATTAAAATAAAAATACAACACATCAAAATTTCTGGGTTGTCACTAAAATATTACTTAAGGGGAAATTTATAGCACTAAACACCTATACTCACATTAGAAAAGAAGATCTCAAATAAATGACATCAATTTTCACCTTAAGCAACTAGAAAAAGAAGAAAAATTTAACCTAAAGTAAAGAGAAGATAGAAAATAATAAAAATCAAAGCAGAAATCAATGAAATAAAGACCAGAAAAATAGAGAAAATAAGCAAAACCCAAACCTGTTTCTTTGAGAATACAAATAAAACGGATAAAACTAAATTCAGACTAATCAAGAAAAAGACAAATTGCCAATCGTAAGAATGGGAATTACTATAAATTCTACAGAATTAAAAGGATAAGAAAATATTATGAAAACTGCCAATATCTTGGCCATCATAAATAAAGCTGCAATGAACAATGGAGCACATATATCTTTACAGATATATGTTTTCAGATTTTTGGGGTAGATACCCAGGAGAGGGATTGCTGGGTCATAGGGTAATTCTATTCTTAATTTTTTGAGGAACCTCCACACTGCCTTCCATAACGGCTACACCAATCTACATTCCCACCAACATTGTATGAGGGCTCCTTATTCTCCACAGCCTCTCCAACACCTGTTATTATTTGTCTTGTTGATGATAGCCATCCTAACTGGGGTGAGGTGGTGTCTCATTGTTTTTATATGCATTTCTCTGATGATTAGTGATGTTGAACATCTTTTCATACGTCTATTGGCCCTTCTGTGTGTCCTCTTTGAAGAAATGTCTCTTCAGGTCCTCTGCCCATTTTTTAATTGGATTGTTTGTCTTTTTGTTGTTGAGTTGTATGAGTTCCTTATATATTTTGGATATTAGCCCCTTATCAGAGGGGTTGTTTGCAAAAATCTTCTCCCATTAGGTTCGTTTGCTCTTTATTTGTCGATGGTTTATTTTGCTGTGCAGAAGCTTTTTAGTTTGATATAGTCCCATTCATTTATTTTAGCTTTTACTTCCCTTGCCTTTGAAGTCAAACTCATAAAATCCTCTTTGAACCCATAGTCCATAAGTTTAGTACCTACGTTTTCTTCTATGCTTTATTCTCCTATGTTTTCTTCTATGTTTATTCTTTCAAGTGTTATGTTTAGATCTCTGATCCATTTTGAGTTAATTTTGGTACACAGTGACAGGTAGAAGTCTAGTTTCATCCTTTTGGATGTGGCTTTCCAATTCTCCCAACACCAAAGTGTCCTTCAATAGATGATTGGATAAAGAAGGTATGGTATATACACAATAGAATACTATTCTGCCATAAGAAAAGATGAAACAGTGCCATTTGTGAGAACATGGATGGATCATGAGATTATTATGCTAAGTGAAATAATTCAGATAGAAAAGGTTGAGAACCATATGATTTCACTTACATGTGGACCACTAATTTTTGACAAAGGATATAACATTTTCAATAAATGGCACTAGAACAATTGGTTATTCATATACAGTAAGATGAATATCAGTCCTTATATCATATACAAAAATCACTTAAAATGGATGATAGACAAAAATCTAAAAGCTAAAACTCAAAAACTTTTGTTTTGAAGACATGGAAACAACCAAAGTGTCCTTTGATAGATGATTGGATAAAGAAGATGTGGCATATATACACAATGGAATACTATTCTGCCATAAGATGAAATAGTGCCACTTACAAAACTTAAAAAAAAAAAAACCAGAGGAGAAAAATCTTTGTGACCTTAGAGTAGGGAAATATTTCCTAGATAAAATACCAAAACCATGAGTCATAAAACAACAATTTGATTAGTTGGACATAATCAAAATTAAAATGTTCTGCTCTTCAGAAGCCATAGAAAAAGTGAAAGAGAAGCCAGCGACAGGCAGAAAATACTTGCAAATCACATGATAAAGGACTTGTAGTCAAAATTTATAAAGAATTCTCAAAACTCAATAACAAGACAATAGTCAACCTTATTCAAAACATAAACAAGAAAGTTGTTTTTGTGTCTGTGCACTTCACCAAAGAATGCACAGGATTGCACATAAGCACTCAGAAAGATTCTCAACATCATTTATTCAAAAGGAAATGCAAATTAAAGCCACAATGATATACAACTAGATCCCTATTAGAATGTATAATGTTACAAAGACTACACCAAATGTTGTTGAAAATGTTGAGGAACTCTCGACAGAATTCTCAACAGCCTTAATGGAGATTTAAATGTTATAACCATTTTCTTGTTCTTTTGTTGTTTTTGGTTTATATATCACATATCAGTGAAATCATATGGTTCTCTGCTTTTTCTGTCTGACTTATTTCGCTTAGCATCATACTCTCAAGATCCATCCATGTTGTCACAAATATTCCTACATCATCTTTTCTTACCACCAAATAGTATTCCATGGTGTATATATACCACAACTTCTTTATCCATTCATCTATTGAAGGACATTTTGGTTGTTTCCATGTGTTGGCCACCGTAAACAAAGCTGCAATGAACATTGGAGCACACGTGTCTTTATGGATAAATGTTTTCAGATTTTTTGGGTAGATATGAGAAACAAAAACTCATAGACAAAGACAATAGTTTAGTGGTTACCAGAGGGAAAGGGGGATGGGGGGTGGGAGATGAGGGTAAGGGGGATCAAATATATGGTGATGGAAGGAGAACTGACTCTGGGTGGTGAACACACAATGGGATTTATAAATGATGTAATACAGAATTGTACACCTGAAATCTATGTAATTTTACTAACAATTGTCACCCCAATAAATTAAAAAGAAAAAAAAGAAATACAAAAAAAATGTTATAACCATTTTCAAAACCAGTTTAACAGATTTTTTAAAAACATTAAACAAATTCTTCATTTTTTACTTAAGAGAAATGATGACATGTTGATTTAATGACTTGTACATGAGTATTTATGCCAGTTTTATTTATAATAGACAAAAACTAGAAATAAACAAAATGTCTTTCAACTGGTAAATAGGTAAACAGGCAGTGGAATATTACTCAACATTAAAAACAAATGAATTATTGATACATGCTACAACAGGAATGAATCTTATACTTGGTGATTCTATTTATATAGCATTCTGGAAAATGCAAATTAATCTGTTGTGACTAGAAGCAGTGGTTTCTTCAGGATAGATTGGCAGGGGTGGATAGGAGGGATTACAAGTTGGGTAATTATGATGACAGTTTTGGTAGGTATTTAATATGTTCATTGTTTTGATTGTGTTGATAGTTCACAAGTAGACATATATATCAAAACTAAAAAATTGAACACTTTAAGTATGTGCAGTTTAGTGTATATCAATTATACCTCAATAAAGCTGTTTAGAAAATCTTAGTGAGTAGTTATTGGTGGTAAAAGAAGGAAAGCGAGAAGTCTAGCACAAGCCCCATCTTTCAGGTGTGCAATACAAAGTACAGGGCTAACCTTCCAGTGAAAGCCAGGTTTGGGGAAACGACAGATGTGAAAAACTTGAGTGGACATGGAAGTTAGAAGATAATTTGATAGGAAATCTATGACTTTTTTTCATTGACCTGAACATGGCAAGTGGAAGAAGGAAAAGGAATAGAGAAGGAGAGTGATACCAGATTTTGAAACTCATGTTGGATTTTGGAACACATTTTGGGCTTGTGAGTAAAGTCATTGTGTCTATATTCCCATTGTATCCCTTCTCCAAATGAAGACATTAGGTTTGTCAGAATCATCTAGTGGGCCAAGCCAATGGCTCAGGTGGTTGGAGTGCCATGCTCCTAACACGGAGGTCACCAGTTTGATTCCCACATGGGCCAGTGATCTGCGCCCTCTACAGCTAAGATTGTGAACAACAGCTCTCCGGGCTGCCCTGGGCTACCCTGTAGGGATGTGAGCGGCAGACTGAAGACTGGTGGTGGTTGGCCTCAGCCAGGGGGAGTGCAAGGCTCATAACACCAGCATGGGCCAGGGAGCTGTGTCCTACACAACTAGACTGAAAACAATGGCTTGAACCGGAGGTGGAAGAAGGAGGGAAAATCATCTAGTGTTTGTAAAATAAAATAAGTTTCTTTACTGCTGTGTTAAAAATCTGTACATATAAATCGCACATTTATAGTATTATTATATAAATGATGGAATGAATCCATGCCTTTTCCTTAGTCTTGCACTACTCAACCATAGAGAATATCTGTGTTCTATTCCTAATTTGCCTAAGATCCAGCCTCTTCATAATGCTAAGCAAGCTCAATTTTTCCTTTTTTAAGGCTCTACCAATCAGTAAATAAATAGTCACATTAATTGTCTAGTCTTCTGTTGCTGTTCATGAAGAATGGCAATCTAGACCTAATTATCCTTTGTAATAGAGTGCCAGGACTCTCTTGGTTTCAAATTCTTTAACTACTATTTTCAGCCTTTCTGGAAAGTTCTTCATTCCTCATGTCAAATTGTTTTCCCTCAAATCCCAGAGTGCATTGTCTTCTGACTCCTATATGCTCTTAGCCTTAATTAACTCAATATTATCCTTTTTCTCAGATTATTTTCCTTTAATTTTCTAGCATTTTGAGTATAAGTTTAAGCTACACATCTGCAAACTCATCACTTACGTTGAACATACAAAGTGTAGATGTTTGTGTAATATCGTACATGCTGATTGTGTACAAATAGTTCATTGCAGGCTGCTTATTAACTAATACTTGGCTTTGATTTCTTCATACTTTTATTTTTTTGGTCCCACTTTTAGTAATTGGACTTCTGCTTTGTTCATGACTTGTGACAAACGGTCTTTGTCATGTACTACTTCCAGTAATGATCTACTGATGCTTCACTTACTATCTTGATCATCTCTCCAAATCAGTGCGTACTTCAAGACTGAAGGTCCTGCGTTCCAACATATACTTATGAGACAAAAGCAAGATATTGTCTTTATAGTGTTTTACTAACAGCTAGAGAGTCTGGATATTTTTCCAACAATTGCTATGGCTAAGTAACTTAATATCACAGTTTTATGGTTTATAACTGGCCTTAATTACTTCCTTTTTTAGTGTAAATTGTTTTTCTATACCAAGTAACATTATAAATTCCCCTATACATTTATGATCCCTCTGAAAACGAGCATTTGCTTAGCCCTTCATTTTCTCTTAAGCTAGTCAAACACAACCACACTCTGTACACTGACAGCTTTTCAATACATGTTATGGATAATGCCACATTTCTTTCTCCTTATACTCAATCGTCTTTTGCTCTTTCTCCACATCTGTAATATAAATTACTTGGTCTAAATCTAGACTCTGTTTTTATCCCTGGTAGCTCCAATTTCATGTTAGTACTTGATATCCTCAGCATTTCATATTTGAGGTTCCCAACGTTCTTAGCTTAGACTTACAACTCCAGCTTTTCCATTCTAAGAGTTCTAGTGAAAAAGCAGTCTATATTCACATTTTTCTTTTCCTTTCACCCAATCAAACTCAATACAATATGGTTTCTACTTCATATTTTATATTTTTGCATTTAATAAACAAATTTTTTAAATGTCTACTCATGTCAAGTACTCTCTTAGTTTCTGGGAATACATGATAATTTAATTTACTCAAGGCTTCTAATCTCACATAGTCTAGGAGGAATGATAGACTTAAACATAAGCAAATGTAATGTTCTATGTAATACAGAAGACAAGAATATAGCAAGTGGACTTAATCTCCTGCAACCAATTCTGGAGGATTTGTATGACATCTGAAAGGAAATGTTCTTTATGTTGAGCTCTGAAGGATGAGTTAGAAAGTTACAATAGGAGAGTAGAAGATTGCCGAGGCAGAAGAGAAAGCATGTTTGCATTCCACAAAGTAAGAAATAGATTGGTGCATTGAAGGAGCAAGAAATCCAGTACGATTGCAACACAGAAACTGAAAATGAGATTGGCATTTGTTGAATTCAGAGGCAGAGCAGAGACAGATCTCACAGAACACTTAAGCCAATGTAACAATTTTTCTTTAAGGACATAAAGAAGATTATGCATGGTAGCAAAAAGGGTGGTAATACGATCAAATTTCTGTTTTCAACAATTACTCTGGCTAGTTTATAAAAAGAGCTTGCAAAAGGGCAGAAGCAGATGTAAGAATGCTAGATAGGAGGGTCTTATATTATCATTAATTCAATTATGTCTACTTGAGATTCAAAAATAGAAGAAGAAAACAAGTGGATATGGACAAAATATAGGTTGGTAGTCTAAAAGATAGACTTTGATGACTGATGATGAGGGAGTAAAAGAATTCAAGATTATGGCTTGAACAACTGATAAAGTTATCATTGGCTATAGCAAGAAACACTGGTGGAAGGGCAGATTTGTAATGAAAGGCAGTGAGTTAAAATTAGGCATGTGACTTTTGAAGTATCTTTGCGACACACAAGAATAGGCAATGTGTAAACAATATATAAGCAATTAAGAATCATGGAGGAGAAATCTGGACTGAAAATGTAAGTTCAGGAGTATGAAGATGGCAATTGAAGATACAGAAATCAAAGAGACCACTTACCACAAGAACATGGGTAATGATGAACGTCCAAGAAGCTCCAAGATGGAATGGTTGGATAGAGGGAAAAAGTTTTCAAAAGAAGCAGAGAAGTAATATATATATATGAAAATCCTGGAGAGTGATGCCCTATAGTCATCAAAAGAAAATATCAGAAACAAAAACAGACTAGTCCATGTGTCAAATGATGTTGACATATCAAATAAGATGAGGACTGAAAAGAGTTTTTTGGATTTGTTACGTAGAGGTCAAAAATGAATTTTGTGAGAAGAGTTTCAGTGAAGTGACTTTTTTTTCTGTGAAATATGAATACATGACATAGCACAGATTGTTGTAGAGTGAGCTGAATAACAGAACTGAGAGTCCCAGTGAGGACTGAGACAATTCTTTAAAATGGTTCTTATCTGCTCAACTGTGTTATTCCGCTCCCCCACTCCCCCCACCAGCAGTGATTGCAGCCATGGGAGATAAACCAGAGGAGAAACAGGAGCAAAGCAAAATCCAGCTACAATGTCTCTCTGGGTCACCCATTCAGAACTTCCTCCTCATTTGTAAGAATTCATCATTCTTACTAATTCCAAAAACAATTACACTGCAATCCTACCAAGAAAGGACTACTTCCCATAATTTCTATCCCACTTTTTTTTTTTAACCAGACCACTTCTGACACCTGTGAAAACATTCTAAAGAACTGCTAGAGATTACAAGTTCTTCTCTTACTCTTTTTTTTTTTATTAGTTTCAGGTGTACAAAACAATATAATAGTTAGAAATTTCACCCTTCACAAAGTGATAACCTCCCTCCCCCAATCTATTGCCCCTCTGACATTGTATGTATCTATTACAATTCCACTGACTCTATTCCCTATGCTCTGACTCTTAACTGGTCACTGCAATATCCAGAAACAGATACAGTAAAAGTTTGACTGAAAGGAGAGGCAAGGTTAGTGGTTTCTGAAGGTGAAATAACATGTGTGTTGGAGAAATATTAACAAGTTCAACTTGCATCATCTTAGAAATTAAAGGGATGTAAGTTTTAACTTATCATCAGACAAGTGAAGAGAGAAAAACAGCAACCTAAAGCAAATGGAAGCCCCTACATAGCTGTGTTGATGTCAGTCCTGTATCACTATAGCTCATATGTATATATTTTCAATGGCACCATCAAGAAACAGATTTCATTGATATATGGGATACAAAACTGAAAGCAACAAAAGAACAAGACAAACAAAGGGACAAAAACTCATAGACACAGACAATAGTTTAGTGGTAACTGGAGGGTAACGGGGGAGAGGGGTGGTAGATGAGGGGAAATGGGGTCAAATATATGGTGATGGAAGGAGAATTGACTCTAGGTGGTGAACACACAGTGTGATATAGAGATGGTGTATTGCAGAATTGTACACCTGAAACCTATATAACTTTACTAACCATTGTCACCCCAATAAACTTTAGTTAAAAAAAAAAAAAGAAACAAGAAAGGATTTATGGATCTAACCCTTTTATGAGAAGTAAGTGGAATCATCATGACCATGAATTTGAATTTGAATTCTGGACCTGCTAGTCTGAACAGATAAAAAGAGGAAGGAGAAACGTTGAGTCCTGGCCTTCTGCTATAGCACTTGAAAGATCAATTTACTTGCATCCTAAATAAATAAACACCTTTTAAATATACATGCATATTTAAGGCTTATAGTTAGCTCCACAACACTGAATCTTAGTTCTCAGTATGTGAGAACATTATATTTCAGAATCTTTTGCCTGTTTACTTGTATTTTTAATTTAGAAAAATAGTTGCACAAAAGTTTGCTTTTTCTCTTATGTGAACCCCTTTCAAAAGTTGTCAAATCATACGTGACTTTTTACTAAAGCATTTCCTACAACTCATTTTATGTCTATGTAAAAGTAAATTTGAATGGTTTTTATTAGAATTACTTTCAGATATTGACAACTTCAACTTTTGGTGAGAAGACAGTTAACCATCTAGATTAAATGATTTTTGAAATATATATCAAATTTTACCTTTTCACACATAAGTGTAAAATATGTATGTGGAGAAAGCAACTTGACCTACGGGAAAACTGTATAAGTTAAGAAATATCATGGGGGAAAAAACTTGAGCTGATTCTGAGATAAAAATGCAAATATATCACAGAGTGATACTATATGAGCTCATTAGTGTCTGTTAATAATCTAACAGAATTTCTTTACCAAATAAGTTGCTAATAGCATGTGAAACTCTCAGGGAAGGTAAAGAAAAGCATAGTTCTAAAAAAGTCAAGATTTTGACACAAAATGTAAAGGAAGGAATGTAGAACTGTGTCATTAAGGTCTGTAAGGAAAATTGCAAGGGACAGAAAATATCAATAGGCATGTTGAATGTGAACTCAGAATAAAATTATAAAAAATAAAACTTACTTTTACAAAACAATTTACAGGGGGCCAGCCTGGTGGCTCAGGCAGTTAGAGCTCCATGCTCCTAACTCCGAAGGCTGCCGGTTCGATTCCCACATGGGTCAGTGGGCTCTCAACCAAAAGGTTGCCAGTTCAATTCCTCGAGTCCCACAATGGATGGTGGGCTCTGCCCCCTGCAACTAAGATTGAACATAGCACCTTGAGCTGAGCTGCCTCCCAGATGGCTCTTGTTTGGAGTGTGTCCTCTCAACCACAATGTTGCCAGTTTGACTCCCGCAAGGGATGGTGGGCTGTGCCCCCTGCAACTAGAAACGGCAACTGGATCTGGAGCTGAGCTGCACCCTCCACAACTAAGACTGAAAGGACAACAACTTGAAGCTGAACAGCACCCTCCACAACTAAGATTGAAAGGACAACAACTTGACTTGGAAAAAAGGCCTGGAAGTACGCACTGTTCCCCAATAAAGTCCTGTTCCCCTTCCCCAATAAAATCTTAAAAAAAAAAAAAAAAATTTACAGGATAAAGCCAGACACCACTCCATATAACAGTAATTTTTTGACCCTGGCACATAATTATATGCACTAAATGAAAATATGTTTACTGAATAAATGAATAAAAGAATACATTTTAGTTTTTACGTATTTTGTTAAATGATTTTTTTATACAACCTCTCATTTGAGTCTTGGTGTAAGATAATGTCTGAGTATACCATGAAGAAAATTTTCATTTAGCGGGTCTATTCTGTTACTTAGTTAATACAACTTAGTGTGCACCAGAAACTGTGATAAGTGTAGGGAATAAAACGATTCCTGCCCTCAGATAATTTACTATCTAATTTAGAGCTTAAACAATTACAAACAATGTCATAAGATTCATATACAAACTCATATGAGAACGTTAGAAAAAGGAGAACCTATTAACTTTGCTCTTGGTACACTACTTGGGGGTTCAAAACAAATTCCAGTTCAATAATGTTTTAAATAATTATATGAGTAAATAAGTAATTAAATGAAAGAAGATAAAAAAAGTTTAAGCTGAAGATCTTATTATGTTAGAAGTTGCCCTTTGAGACCCTCCCAAATGATGGAGTTTCATTGCATTTCCAAAATGTCTTTTGAGCTGGATGCTTTGGTTTGTGCAGTTGAATGATTTTATGACCAAGTTGTACACAATAAGTTCAATTTTCAATCCATTTTAAATCCAGACATATATGATTTAAAGTTAAAAGAATTGAAAAGCAGAATATAAAAGTAAGTCATTTTAAAATTAGGTTCAATAAATAGTGAAGGAATAAAAATGACGAAAGTGGGGAAAATAGTAGGCTGACCAAATAAGAGAGACTACCTGGGACATAGGAGAGAACAAGTGTTCCGTTGAGAATTAAAAACAGAAACATAGGACATGAGGCAGGGGTGGAGTGCAATTGTAGCCATCAGACAAGAATGCAGGAAAGAGGGCATTTCCCTTGGTTGGTCAAAATATGCTGGCATTATACCTGCAAAAGAAAAAAGGATTGCCAGTGTGAGTGAGTTACAGAGTAGGATATCCAGAAGAGAAAACAGACATTGCAGAAGTTTGTTGTTTGTTTGTTTTTGCTTCTCGCAAAATCATCAGGTCTGGAAAATGAGTATCGAAATTGGAATGAATTAGACCTTTGTTTAAAAATTAAGAGAAGTTCACTTAAAAACCAGATACTGAACATGAGGAAGGAAAACACATTCCCAGAGACAAAAAGGAATAATAAATACTGAATTCTGACATGCAAAGAAGACAGAGAAGGAAACTAAGGCTTTTTGGAAAGCCAAGCCAATCTTGCTTACTAACAATTGCAGATGACTCACTCTTTCCTCTGGTAATATGTTGTACATTTCCAGGCATGCTGCCTCATTTAATCTTGCCAGCTACCCTGTGAAATGACATACTTTCTCCATCTTTTAGATAAGGTTGCTGAGGCTTAAATAAGTTAAATGGTTTACCCAACATTGTTTATTATGTAGAAGAACAAGCATCGAAACCGTGACATTTTGACTCCATGCCCACTTCCCTTTCCTTTTAAGTTTACTTCCCAGTTAGAAAACCCTTTGAACTCTTTTTTAAGAGATCCCAGAAATTCTTAATGTAACAGAAAGCAAATCACATGCACAGTGACTTTCCATCACGAAGGACACAATCTCAGAGACCAGAAACTTTCATTTAGGCTGAAGAAATTGAAAAGAAGGGAACATTTGAACTCCAAGCAAAACTTAAATCCTTGGAAAAGTGCCAGGACAGATGGGAAAACATAATTTGGCGAGATTCTGATATTTTTGCATCTTTTCTTATTGTTAATGCTCCCAGTGTAAGGACATCATCATCTATTTATGGTAAAAAAATATTTTCTCTTATTTTTTCTAGAGAAAAAAAGTAATAAGTTAGGTGACAACAAAACTTATTCTTCCTATTGAATTCCAATAGTGGTATGTAATCAATATGTTCATCCTTATAAAATTAATTTATATTTTCTTAGCATAGAGATAAATGTTTTCATCTATGGATTTTTTTAGGAGTGCAATGTTCTTCCCTTTTTGAAAGCAGCTGTTTGCAAAAACCAGGAACATCATATTCAGTTACTTGCTGAAAACCTCAGCCTTTTATACCCGTAATAAGAATTGGGTACAAAATGTATGCAAACTTTTTCCCATGTGTTTACAATTTAATCCTTATGTCCAAGATATTTAAGAATTCACTCATAGGCCTAGATCCTAAGGAAACAAGTGAACAAGTATGCAAATATAAATATGCAGTTATTTATAATAGTGAAAATTTTGAAACAAGCATGTGTCCAATAAAAGGAGGAAGTTGTAAATAAAATTTAAAACAATCATTCAATGGAATACTATTCAGCTCTTAACAATAATAGTGTCACTTTCTATGTACTGACTTGGAAAATCCATGTTATTTTATATGTGAGAAAAGCAGGATGCAGAATATTATAACATAATATGGTTACATTTTACAGATATCTGTAAATATTTATATTCATACACACACATTTATGTGCATACTAAAAGTTCTGAAGTGATCAATCAAAAATTGACTTGGGCTTTATTTATGACTGACCTATACTATTTATTTTATTTTTATATTAAAAGTAAAAGGGTATCTTTTCAAAACAGCCTCTGGCTCCCAACTATTCTAACTTATTTATCTATTCAAATATTTACTGAACATCCAGTAGACGTTAATCTCTGGAACACATGGTACAAATTCATGGATGAACAAGACACCATAAACAAGAAAATTAACAACTACAATAGAGTGTGACATAGGTTTTGAAGGCAATGTATATGGATACTTTGAGAGCATGGATAAACATCTCCTAATTTGACATAAGAGAGGTCAAGAAAGCTTTGTCCTGGGCTAAATCTAAAATTGCATCAATAGTTGTCATGTAGATAAGGGAGGAAATATCTTAGTCATAGATATAACTGGTGCAAAGACTTTGAGACATGAAAATATGACACACTTGGGAACTTGAAAATAGTATGAATAAAATAAAAGTTATCTAAAGATATGGAAGAACTTATATTAGGAAGTTAAGGGGAAAAAAAGACAAGCAAGGAGTCTTGACTTTGGGAGATAACGTGGATTTAATGAAAGAGTTTAGTCATAAAAATATGGTTATATTTGAAAGATAGAAAGATAACTCAGAAAGAGAATGAAGAACAATATGAAAACATGATATGTATCCCAACTGGGCACAAAATTTCCACATCTAAAATCAACTTTCCTCTTAAATATTCACACATCTTTAATTGAGACTTTACCTGAAGTCCTACAAGGAATTCAGTCCCTGTGCCCAAAATTTCTGAAACTCTCCAGTGGATGTTTACATGTTTTAATTACTTGTCAAACTACCCCTCTTACCTTCTTTAGGATCACCTCTGTTCTCTTGTTCCTGCTCCTTCCTAATATTACTGCTAATAGTTCTTAATAAAGATTTCAAAAGGTCATTAGGAAAACAAAATAGAAAATTTTAAATTGCATATCACATAGTGCTTGCCCTGCTGTCACAGGATTCTCCCAACATTCTGCCGTGTTTCTGGAACTTGTTTATACTCAAATCAGAGGCATCTCTCTAATATTACTTTTTTTATTATTAAAGTTTATTGGGGTGACAATTGTTAGTAAAGTTACATAGATTTCTGGTGTACAATTCTGTATTATATCATCTATAAATCCCATTGTGTGTTCACCACCCAGAGTCAGTTCTCCTTCCATCACCATATATTTGATCCACTTTGCCCTTATCTACCACCCCTCTTCCCCCTTACCCTCTGGTAGCCACTAACTATTGTCTGTATCTATGAGTTTTTGTTTTTCATTTGTTTGTCTTGTTCTTTTGGGTTTATATACCACGTATCAGTGAAATCATATGGTTCTCTGCTTTTTCTGTCTGATTTATTTCGCTCAGCATTATAATCTCAAGATCCATCCATGTTGTCACAAATGGTCCTATTTCATCTTTCGTTACCACCAAATAGTATTCCATTGTGTATATATACCACAACTTCTTTATCCATCCATCGAAGGACATTTTGGTTGTTTCCATGTCTTGGCCACCGTAAATAAATCTGCAATGAACATTGGAGCACACGTGTCTTTATGGATAAATGTTTTCAGATTTTTGGAGTAGATACCTGGGAGACTGATTGCTGGGTCATATGGTAATTCTATTTGTAATATTTTGAGGAACCTCCACACTGCCTTCCATAGCGGCTGCACCAGTCTGCATTCCCACCAACAGTGTATGAGGGCTCCTTTTTCTCCACAGCCTCTCCAACACTTGTTACTATTTGTCTTGTTGATGATAGCCATTCTAACTGGGGTGACGTGATATCTCATTGTGGTTTTTATTTGCATTTCTCTGATGATTAGTGATGTTGAGCATTTTTTCATCTGTCTATTTGCCATTTGTATGCCCTCTTTGGAGAAATGTCTCTTCAGATCGTCTGCCCATTTTTTAATTGGATTGTTTGTTTGTTTTGTTGTTGAGTTGCATGAGTTCCTTGTATATTTTGAATATTAGCCCCTTATGAGAGGCACTGTTTGCAAAAATCTTCTCCCATTCAGTTGGTTGCCTCTTTATTTTGTCAATGGTTTCTTTTGTTGTACAGAAGCTTTTAAGTTTGGTACAGTCCCATTCATTTATTTCAGCTTTTACTTCCCTTGCCTTTGGAGTCAAATTCATGAAATGCTCTTTGAATCCAAGGTCCATAAGTTTAGTACCTATGTTTTCTTCTATGCAGTTTTTTGTTTCAGGTCTTATGCTTAAGTCTGTGATCCATTTTGAATTAATTTTGATACATGGTGACAGACAGCAGTCCAGTTTCATTCTTTTCCACGTGGCTTTCCAATTCTGCCAGCACCATTTATTGAAGAGGCTGTCTTTTCTCCATTGTATGTTTTTTGCTCCTTGTCACAAATTATCTGTCCATATTTATGTGGTTTTATTTCTGGGTTCTCAATTCTATTCCATTGGTCTATGTGTCTGTTTTTCTTCCAGTACCATGCAGTTTTGATTATTGTTGCCCTCTAGTACAAGCTAAAGTCACGGAGTGTGCTGCTTCCAGCATTGTTCTTTTTTCTTAAGATTGTTTTAGCTATTCGGGGTCTTTTGTGGTTAAAACAAATCTGATGATTTTTTGTTCTATTTCTTTAAAAAATGCCATTGGGATTTTGATGGGGATTGCATTAAATCTGTACACTGCTTTGGGTAATATGGCCATTTTAACTATGTTCATTCGTCCAATACATGAGCACAGAATGTCTTTCCATTTCTTTATGTCTTCTTCAATTTCTTTTAAAAATGTCTTATAATTTTCAGCATATAGGTCTTTCACATCCTTGGTTAAGTTTAGTCCTAGGTATTTTATTCTTTTTGCTGCAATTGCAACAGGGATTGTTTTTAAATTTCTTTTTCTGAGATTTCTTTGTTAGTGTATAGGAGTGCAATGGGCTTTTGTACGTTGATTTTGTAGCCGGCAACTTTACTGTGTTCGTTGATTATTTCTAATAGCTTTTTGGTGGAGTCTTTAGGGTTTTCTAGATATATAGCATCATGTCATCTGCAAAGAGTAACAATTTAACTTCTTCATTCCCAATTTGGACGCCTTTTATTTCTTTCTCTTGCCTGATTGCTCTGGCAAGGACTTCCAACACTATGTTGAAAAGCAGAGGTGACAAGCGACAGCCCTGTCGTGTTCCTGAACGTAGAGCAAAGGGCTTCAGTTTTTCACCATTAATTATGAGATTAGCTGAGGGTTTGTCATATATGGCCTTTATTATGTTAAGGTACTTTCTTTCTATACCTATTTTATTAAATGTTTTAATCATAAATGGATGTTGTGTCTTGTCAAATGCTTTTTCTGCATCAATTGATATAATCATATGATTGTTGTCCTTTATTTTGTTTATGTGATGTATCACACTGATGGATTTGCGGATGTTGAACCATCCTTGTGCCCCTGGGATGAACCCCACTTGGTCATGAATAATCTGTCCCCTAAGCCCTGTGGGCCATAAATGGAGCCCTAGCAGTCCGATTCTTCCCTCTCCTGCAGCTGCGGTAGTTCCGGGATGCAGCAAACTCGGAGCACTGAGCTAGGTCTGCATTCTGTGCTTGCGTGGCCCCGTATCCCACTTCTCCTTTCCCTCCTCCCCTGCTTGTGCAGTTTGCCCACCTTTAGGTGAATTCAGTATGAGCCTCTTCATCTTGCCTGTCGTGCAGGGAGTCCTTTGTGGAGTTATAGTTGTTCAATTTGTTGTAAATTCCAGGGGAGATTTCAAGAGGCTCACCTCTTGCTGCCATTTTGATACATTTTAATATTACTTCTTTACTAGGTTCCAGGCTCCTAAGAGGAATAAAATGAAAATATAACAATCCATCATCATTTAGCCAAATAATAATCTTGACATACATTGAAAATAATTATTTTGCTTCATTTGCAGAGCTTTTCCTACTAGTTTTGGCTAAGTCTTTAGCTTTCATAATCAGAGAGTAAGTAATGGGGTTTTCCAAATAAATGAGCCCCTAAAGATGATTTCTATGATTCCTAGAATGTTGAAGTAACTATAGACAGCTTTTACATCAGTGATAATTTTTGTTGTATTTGCTATACAAGTAATTCAAGATAGCAATGTTAAGAGTGAGTTAAAGTAGTGGTGATGCACACTGAGAGAAGACTATAGTTAATAGATATTAGAATAAAGAAGAAAACAGATTTGGTTAATGGATGAGGGTGCTGATGGAGTGGTATGGATGACTTCCAGTTTCTCTACCAAGCAACTAGATTAGATGGGAAGAAGATTTGTAGGATCTTCAACATGATTGCAATTGCTAGTACATGAATGTCATTATGATTTAAAGCTCTATTTGTAATTAAGATTACTCTGGGAAAGTTAGTCGCCATGAGTCTGGTATTATAGAGAGAATACTGAAAAAGAAAGTGAAAATCTTCTAGTATGGATAAAAAGAGAGGAAAATCATTTATATAGTTCATGATCTGTCAATCAACTCAATTTACAAATACACAAAGAAAAAAGTACCCAAACAGTAGCCACGAAAAGTCTGTTGATAAAAAGTAAAAATGTGATGGGTAGGTTAAAGAGATTTTTATTGAAAAAAAGTAAATTTTTGTAATTATTTTGTGACAGATTTCATGATAAAGACAAATGATATCCATTATGTTGATCACCAAATCAAGAACTTGACTTAGATGCTAGAAGGAAAGTTGTTAGGGAACCAGTATGAACAGCCACTTAGGAAATATGACAAGATAGACAGCTGTGGAAGCATTTCTGTCTATTTCTGTCATTTCTGAATGAAGCATTTCTGTCATTTCTGAATGAAGCATTTCTAGGGACTGACTTTAATTGAGACTTGAACTCAGCTCTAACACTTTGTGCACAGTCCACTACATAAAGAAAAATTTAAAAGGCAATCTGAAATAAGCATTAAAATCTTTCAGTGAAACTTTCGTAATGTATGTATTTTTAGATATTACAAGATGTAAACAGGGAAACTCCGTGGATTACCAATATGGATTCTAGGTTTTCATTGTCTCGTGAAATGAATGTTGATGGCAACAACACCAATTTTCAGTTCTTCTGACCATAATTTTTGGGGTCATCATTAATTCCTCTCTTTCTCCCACATCTCATGTCCAATTCTCTGGGAAATCCTATTTGCATCACCTTAAAAATATATCTATGTCCTTTATAATCACCCTGGTCAGAGTCACCATCACTTCATGCTTAGAATCCTGCCTCCTCTGGGTGGTGAACATACAGTGCAATATACAGATGATGTAATATGGAATTGTACACTTTAAACCTATATAATTTTATTAACGAATGTCACTCCAATAAATTTAATCTAAAAAAAAAAGAATGTTGCTTCAGCCTCCTAACTTCCTTTACCACTCTAAAGTATTTATTCTCAAGATAACTAGGGTAAATCTTTTAAATTTTAAGTCAGATTATGTCATTCCTTTATTGAAATTTCTCCAAAGCTGCCTATCTCACTCAGAGTAAAACCTAAACTACTTAGAATGGTCTATAGGAGAGTAACCAATATCCACCACGATCACTACTCTCCTTACCTTTCTCAATCTACTTTGACTCTTCCCTTCTGATTAATCTCCACCCAAACTGGCCTTCTTGCTATTCTTCAAGCTACACATAATCCTGCCTTGGGCCACTGTAGCATTAATTCCCTCATCCTCTTCAAATCTCAACTCAGCTGCTCAGTGAGACTTTCGTGTAATTATTTTTATAAATAATTCCTCCTCCTTGATCTCCACTGCTGTGCTCATTTTCTTTTTGTCTACAGAACTTTCACTTTTAACATATAATGGAATTTACTTATTTATTTGGCTTTTTTTTTTTTCTGGGTGTCAGTCTCTTTCCTCTCTTGCCACATCTGAATATACGCTTTATAATGAGGAGGGAACATGTTCTCTGGTATATTCCAAGCACTTAGAAAACGACTTGGTACACTTTTTTCAATAGACTAATGGGTCAATAATGATTTTCTCTTAATCAGTTAATGTCAGATATCCTAATTAGTATAGTTCATAACAGTCTGTCTATTACATTGAACAACTAATGCTTTTCCTTGGTATTAACAGTTGATTGGGGGTGATGGGAAGAGACATGTAGCACTGCACCTTACTCCACTTTTTGGACCATCTCAATTTGATTTTGAAATTACTGTCATTAAAAATATCCCTAGGAACTTCCTATCTAGAGAAGCCATCACTAGTTGAGATAGTTTAGGCCCTGAACCCTATAGGACTCGTACTCTACCTAGTTAAATAACTATATCATTAATGGATAAAATGTGAGTTAAACAAATAATTGTTTCAATGAAGATGCAGCATTTTGAAAAAGCGAGCCAATAAAAATACGTCATTGGATTAAATGTGAATAAGAATTTTAAAAGATTAGCAAAAAAATCCTAAAAACCTAGACAATTCCTACATATAGATTGCTTGAAAAATATATTTACCTTAATTCTGTTTGAAAAAAATTAAAATTGGTTATCTTAGACAACACTTTATAGCTGTAAGATTATTCAAGAATAAGGAGGCAGAACTACACTCAGTAAATCCAATAAAAAAAGAATAGCCTTAGCCCTATATCAAAGATTAGAGAATGAACGTACATTTACATGTTTTCAACTATATACATTCTCATGTATTTTTTTTCTCAATTATCTGAGAATTACACTGAAGATCTGAGGTTTATTTTCTCCCAAATAGTCTCTGGAAATATTTCCTGTTTTGGTGTGTGTTTTCTAAAATACTGACATTCTCTTTCATCACCACCATAAAATTATGAAAATCAGGAGAAATTTACAAAATGAGAATATTAACAGGTGTACAATACTTTTATTTAATCTACAGATCTTAATCATATTTCACTAATTTCCTCCATAATATTCTCTATAGCAAAAAAAAAAAAAAAAAAAAATCCTGGCTCATGTGTTTCCTTGATCACTTAGTTAATGTTTACCAGATTTCTCCATTATGTAAGTTATGATTTTTTCCTTTTAAATTTAAGTAATTTGTAGAAATATACTTTGAGATTATGTAAATATGTAAATATTCTCTTCTCTCATAACAATTATCATTTGGTCTATCATTCAATATTATTTCATGTAGTTTCCGTGACTTTTTATTCTCCTTCAATCTGAAATAGTTCTGCTGTCTTTCTTTGTCTTTGAACATACTAATATTTTTGAAGAGTGCATGACAGTTATTTTGTAAAAGACCTCAATTTTGGGTTTTTTAATGTCTGCTAATAATTAACATTAATTAGGAGTACAAGCTATAAATTCAAAAGTCCAATCTATTTAATTAAGAGAGGCTTTTCCCAATTAAACTGCACTTTTTATGTTTAACAATTATTTACCAACATTTCACTATAATGATGAATATTTTGTTTGATTGTTGTGCACTAATAAAAATTGTAATAACAATAAATCCAGAAGGATTAGTTAGGCATTTAAAATTTTTTTCTCAGCGCATTATATCAGGGATAAAAGATGTCAATTTATTCCACTATTGATAAGGTTAATTTTGATCCTTTGGTTAAGTCTTCGGTGTATTCTATGATTGAGTAAACATATTGGGAGACAGCTTTCCCATTATGGCAGAAGAGAGTTACAAATATGGAATGAGAGCAGTTAGAATGAACCCCGAAATGTTGAATTCGATTTGGAGATATCAGTATGAATTCATAGTTTTTAATAGATAGAGACATACATAAAGACATAGATAGAGGTGTGTTAGAGAGTATATGTGTGTGAAAGTGTGTGTGCATGTGTGTGTAAGTAGCTCTGAATGCTTACAGAGTCTAAAAGCAATGACACCCTAGAAACAATAAACTCACTAAGTGCTGAGATCTTGGTTTCTAAATACCATTCTCCACAAAAAAGAATCAGGACTCCTTAGATAAATGGCTGGTTCCAGTCTGGAGGGGAAAGTCTGTAACTTTTTTTAAACTCCCATTTTAAATTCTCTTTACTTTAATTTTTAATTCTAGATGACAAAAAAATCTTATGGATTTACTTATAATTACAATTTTTATTAATACAGAAACAATCAAAACAACATGACTATATTGAAATGTTGTATGATTATTAAAGGTAAAAATACAATTTTATTGTGAAAGCATCTCTAAATGAAATAGATTGTACTTTTAAAACTATATCATGTAGCCATAATGTTATTTATTACTGTAATCTACAGGATTAAGCATAAATTCCATCATATTTTTTTTAAGAACCCAGAGGCTGAGAAATCTTGTTCAGATAAATAATAGAAATAACAATGGAGAAAATTTTTTATAGTAATGCCATTTGATTTTTTGAACTTCTTTTGAGTTATGTGCCCCAAATGTAATGAACTATCATCAATAATTATTATTAATGATGACTCAGCTAATAGCATCTCCAAATAGATACATACTCCTTCAATTTTATTGAAAACCAAGAAATGGAAACATTTCAACTTTCAAACATATTTGTCACCTATAAGTAAAGTAATTCCCTTCCTAAACATGTACCGGTATTTTATGTTAATTGACACACTGGTGTTTACTATACCCCAGGTAAGTGAGCTAAAATAAAAGTGAGGAGAAAGAAAGATACTCATCTTTCTTTTATAAAGTAGAGCAAAGGCAGTTATAATGGGAGAGTTTGGAAGGAGGAGATTTTAACAATGTACATATGAAATTGAAGATCTGCAACCCTATGTTCATTGCAGCAGTATTTTCAATAGCCAAGATACAGAAGCAACCCAAGTGCCCATCAGTAGACAATTGGATAAAAAAGAATTGGTACATATATATACAATGGAATACTACTCGGCCATAAAGAAGAATAAAATCATGTGTAAAAACATGATTGGACCTATCATGTTAAGTGAAATAAGTCAGACTGTGAAAGACAAATACCATAGATCTCACTTGTATGTGGAATCTAAAGAACAAAATAAACAAAACAGAAACAGACTCATATACACAGAAAACAAACTGATGGTTGCCAGAGAGGACGGGGGTTGGGGATCTGGCTTAAAAAGGTGAAGGGATTAAGAAATATAAATTGGTAGTAACAAAATAGCCACAGGTATATAAAGTACAGCATGAGGAGTATAGTCAATAATGTTGCAACAACTATGTATAGGGGTAGGTAGGTACTAGACTAATCAGGGGATCACTGCAAAAATTATATAAATGTCTACCCACTATGCTGTACATCTGAAACTAATATAAAATAATATTGAATGTCAACTGTAACTGGAAAAGATACATAATTTTTAAAAAGAAATTGAAGATCTCGACAATGATTCCATTTAAGTGATCTTTGCCAGCATGACTATTGGAAATATCTCAAAATGTTCCAATAATTCTACTAAATCAACTTGTTTCTCATAAGCAAGGACAATAAAGGGTTTTAGTTATGTGACATTTTAGAAAATGTGCATTCACACACAATGCCCAAAATTATTTAAGAAATGAGAAACATAAGCGAATAAAAAATATATGGGAAAGCAGAACAGGGAGAAAAGCAAAGGGAGAAAAATGAAAATGTGTGTCAGCAGGACTACTGGGTAAGACACTTTGGAATCAGCAAAACTAGGCATGAGAGGAAATGCTGAGTTTATTATTTACGAGAATTTGTGGTTGAGTTTTTCACCTCTTGTCATGCTTTTCTTCCTTCCCCAGTCCGCCTTCCCTGGCTACTGTCTCTAGGGTTAGCAAGGGAAGGAAAAAGTAAGTAAGAAGAGGAAGTAAATTTGGAAGAATAAGGATATGTAGTCAATCTGACCTTTTCCTAAACAGGACAAGGAAGTGAAAACGTGCAACTCCGAATTACAGCAATTAAGGTGAAGGTTGTAATGTGTCCAGGAAGGCTTATATGATTCTGAAGGCTATGACTTTGGCATAAATGACTAGTAATTATCCTTGTCAGTTTTTGTTCTGAAGATTAAGTTGTGGAATACTATTTAGTTGACCAGACTTGAATGTTACTGGTCCATACACACACATAGGGGATAGAAAAGGGATGGTAAAAACAGTTGTGTGGAACATAGGGCCACAGTAAGACCTTCGGCTGTTCTAAGATCTGGAGACACTATGGTGCTCTTTCATATGCATAATTCAAGACAAAAATATATTAAGCATTCGAACATAAGTAAGGTAGTTCAACAAGATTCTAGATCATTTCCCAACAATTACTCTTTCAAAGGTTTGCTTTTATTTAAAATACAAAAAAAAATTACCCCTAAATGCATTTGAAAACAATAATTTGATGGTACCCTCAGCACAGTCTTTCTGTTAAGTAAGTCTTTACTAAGACTGAAGTCTAAATACTTGTGTATGTTATGTGTGAGCACATCTATTTATCTCCTTCTTGATTACTATCAGTGAAATGTACACATTCTTTTTTTAAAATTAAAGTTTATTGGGGTGACAATTGTTGGTAAAGTTACATAGGTTTCAGGTGTACAATTCTGTAATACATCATTTATATGTCACATTGTGTGTTCACTACCCAGAGTCAGTTTTCCTTTCATCACCATAAATTTGAACCCTTTTACCCTCATCTACCACACCCCCCCACCCCACCTACCCTCTGGTAACCATTAAATTATTGTCTGTGTCTATGAGTTTTTGTTTCTTCATTTGTTTGTCTTGTTCCTTTGTTGTTTTCAGTTTTATATCCCACATACCAGTTAAATCATATGGTTCCTGATTTTTCTATCTGACTTAACTCACGAAGCATAATAATCTCAAGATCCATGTTGTCACAAATAGCACAATTTCATCTTTTCTTATGGTAGAATAGTATTCCATTGTGTGTATATACCATATCTTCTTTATCCAATCATCTATCAAAGGACACTTTAGCTGTTTCCATGTCTTGGCCACCATAAATAAAGCTGCAATGAACATCAGAGCACATGTATCTTTACAGATATATGTTTTTAGATTTTGGGGGTATATATCCAGGAGAGGGATTGCTAGATCATATGGTAATTCCATTCTTTTTTTTTTTTTTTTTTTTAAAGATTTTATTGGGGAAAGGGAACAGGATTTCATTGGGGAACAGTGTGTACTTCCAGGACTTTTTTTCCAATTCAAGTTGTTCTTTTCAATCTTAGTTGTGGAGGGTGCCGTTCAGCTTCAAGTTGTTGTCCTTTCAGTCTTAGTTGTGGAGGGCGCAGCTCAGCTCCAGGTCCAGTTGCTGTTGCTAGTTGCAGGGGGCACAGCCCACCATCCCTTGCGGGAGTCGAACCGGCAACCTTGTGGTTGAGAGCCCACTGGCCCATGTGGGACTCGAACCAGCAGCCTTCGGAGTTAGGAGCATGGAGCTCCAACCGCCTGAGCCACTGGGCCGGCCCGGTAATTCCATTCTTAATTTTTAAAAATCAAAAATACATTTATTCAGCATCATGATCAGACTATTATATTAGCAATCAACAGCATGGGTGAAAAAAAACCATTAAAACTCTTTGTTGGAATGCTTTACACTTTCCACAGAATAGAAACTAAAATAACCTGTTCTACAATTAGTCACAAATATAGTCCTTGAGATTTTTGCCCACATTCTTAATTTTTTGAAGAATCTCAACACTGTCTTCCATAGCAACTGCACCAATCTACATTCCTACCAATAGTGTATGAGGGTTCCTTTTACTCCACAGCCTCTCCAACATTTGTTATTATTTGTCTTATTGATGATAGCCTTTCTAACTGGTGTGAGGTGATATCTCACTGTGGTTTTTATTTGCATTTCTCTGGTGATCAGTGATGCTAACCATTTTTTCATATGTCTATCGGCCATTTGTATATCCTCTTTGGAAAAATGTCTACTCAGGTCCTGTGCCCATTTTTTAACTGGATTGGTTTTCATTTTTTTGTTTTTTGTGGTTGTTGACTTATATCAATTCCTTATATATTTGGATATTAGCCCCCTTATAGGAGGTGTTGTTTGCAAAAATCTTCCCCCATTTGGTTGGTTGCCTCTTTATTTTGTTGATGGTTTCTTTTGCTCTGCAGAAGCTTTTTAGTTTGATATAGTCTCATTCATTTATTTTGGCTTTTACTCCCCTTGCCTTTGAAGTCAAATTAATTGTTTCTAATAGCTTTTTGGTGAAATCTTTAGGGTTTTCTATATATAACATCATGTCATTTGCAAAAGTGATAATTTATCTATTTCATTCCCAGCTTGGATGCCTTTTATTTCTTTCTCTTGTCTGATTGCTCTGGCGAGGACTTCCAATACCAAGTTGAAAAATAGAGGTGATAGGAGACAGCCCTATCGTTTTCCTGAATGAGAGCAAAGGGCTTCAGTATTTCACCATTAATCATGATATTAGCTGAGAGTTTGTCATATATGGCCTTTATTATGTTGAGGTATTTTCCTTCTATACCCATTTCATTAAGCGTATTAATCATAAATGGATGTGTATCTTGTCAAATGCTTTTTCTGCACCTTTGATATAATCATATTATTTTTGTCCTTTATTTTGTTTATGTGGTGTATCACATTGATAGATTTACATATGTTGGACCATCCTTGTGCCCCTGGGATAAACCCCACTTAATCGTGACATTTTAATGCATTGTTGCATTTGATTTGCTAGAATTTTGTTTAGAATTTATACATCTGTATTCATCAGAGATATTGGTCTATAGTTTTCTTTTTATGTGTTATTCTTACCAGGTTTGGTATCATAAAATGAGTTAGGGAGTACTGTGTCTTCTTCAATTTTTTGGAAGATTTTGAGTAGGACAGGTATTAGATCCTCTTTGAATGTTTGGTAGACTTCACTGGTGAAGCCATTTGTTCCTGGACTTTTACTTTGGGGAAGGTTTCAAATGACTGAATCAATTCTCTTACTGCTGATTGGTCTATTTAGAATTTCCAATTCTTTGTGATTCAGCCCAGGAAGGCTATATGTTTCTAGCCTTCTAGGTTATTGAATTTGGTGGTATACAGTCCTTCATAATAGTCTTGGATGCTCCTTTGTGTTTCTGTGACATCCATGGTAACTTCCCTGCTTTCATTTCTGATTTTGTTTGTTTGTGTCTTTTCTCTTTCTATCTTAGTGAGTCTAGCCAAGGGTTAGCCAATTTTATTAATCTTTTCAAAGAACAGACTCTTTGTAGCATTAATATTTTCTATGCTTTTTTGTTCTCTATTTCATTTAGTTCTGCTCTGATTTTTATTATTTCCTTCATTCTGCTGACTTTGGGTTTCATCTCTTCTTTTTCTAGATCTTTATGGTGTAATGTGAGGTTATTTACCTGGGATTTTTCTTTTTTCTTGAGATAGTCCTGTGATGATATAAAATTCCCTCTTAAAACTGCTTTCCCTGCATCCACAAAATTTTTGTAAGATATATTTTCTTTTCTTTTCTTTTTTAATTTTATTGGGGAATATTGGGGGACAGTGAGTTTCTCCAGGGAGTTGTTCTTCAATCTAGTTGTGGAGGGCACAGCTCAGCTCCAAGTCCAGTCGTGGTTTCCATCTTTAGTTGCAGGGGGCACAGCCCACCATCCCATGCAGGAATGAACTGGCAACTTTATTGTTGAGAGCTCATGCTCTAACCAACCGAGTCATCTGGCCGCCTCAAGGATATATTTTCATTCTCATTTGTTTCTACGTATCTTTTGATCTCTCTTCTTATTTCTTCTTTAACCCAGTCATTCTTTAAAAGTATATTGTTTCAGCAGTAAGAAAAGATGATATAGGAACATTTGTGACAACATGGATGGATCTTGAGAGTATAATGCTAAGCGAAATAAGTCAGAGAGAAAAAGCAGAGAACCATATGATTTCACTGATATGTGGTATATAAACCAAAAACAAGAAAAGAACAAGACAGACAAATGAGAAACAAAAAATTAGACAAAGACAATAGTTTAGTGGTTACCAGAGGGGAAGGGGAAGGGGGGTGGGAGATGAGGGTAAGAGGGATCAAATATATGGTGATGGAAGGAGAACTGACTCTGGGTGGTGAACACGCAATGGGATTTATAGATGATGTAATACAGAATTGTACACCTGAAATCTATGTAATTTTACTAACAATTGTCACCCCAATAAATTTAAAAAAAAGTATGTTGTTTAATATTCCAAGATAGACCACATATTATGCCATAAAACAAGTCTCAATAGATTTAAGAAGATTGAAATCATATCAAGCGTCTTCTCCAACCACAGTGCTATGAAATTAGAAAGCAATTACAAGGAAAAAACTAGAAAACACACAAATACATGGAGGCTGAATAAAATGTTACTACATAATGAGTAGGTCAACAATGAGATTAAGGAAGAAATCAACAGATGGTGCAAGACAAACGAATATGAAAACACAATGACCCAAAATCTATGGAATGCAGTGAAAGCAGTACTAAGAGGGAAATTCACAGTAATGCAGACCTACCTAAAGAAACAAGAAGATGTCATAAAAATGGTGGTGTGAGGTGAGCCTCTTGAAATCTCCATGGAATTTACAACAAATTGAAAAACTATAACTCCACAAAGGACTCTTGGTGCAGACAGGCAAGACTAAGAGCCACACTACAGAAATAACCTAAAGGTGGGCAAATTGCACAAGCACAGGGAGGAGGGAAGGCAGAAGTGCAAAGATGGGGCCGCACAGGCACAGGACGCAGACCTATCTCAGTGCTCCGAGCTCGCTGCATCCTGGAACTACTGCAGATGCGGGAGAGGGAAGAACTCTGACTGCTAGGGCTCTGTTTATGGCCCACGGGGCTGAGGGGACAGCATATAACACGGCTGAAGCAAACAGTCACAGCAGAGACCTCGGAGCAAACACTGAGGGAAGAAGGATGAAAACAGTGGTTTAAGCCCTCACTGCTGCAGAGAACGGAAGCCATAGGCACTGAGACTAGCCGCCCCCTCCTGACCCTCCCAGAGCTCACCCTGCCCCCACCTGCCCAGTGCTAGAAGCGGAACAGTACCAGTGTCAGATCAAAAGAACAGAATATTTGCAGTTCTGAGAACTGTGGTCTGCAGACACAGATTTGCAGCGCAACTAGTTCTGGCAAAGGGGAGGGAGCTGTGGAAGCAGGACTGGCTGTGGTGGGGGTCGCTGCCATTGCTCTGGGCCACCTCTCAAAACCCAACCCACCTATCTGGGCGGGAGTAAACAGAGCTGCAGGAGTAAACAGAGCTGCTGAAACAAACAGGCTCTCAATCTGGTGCAGGAAGATCTTTGAAACTTCAAAAGCCTTCTGCATCCCCACTCAGACACAGCGACATAGAACCCAGGATAAGCCTGCCTTCCAGGGAATCCCCCCATTTGTGAGAAGATGGAATAGTGCAGAAAAAGCATAACACTGCAGTGTGAAAGAGAAAAAAAGGCTGCAGTCACAGAGAAAATAAAACATTCTACCAACACGTACTGGAAAACAAAAGAAAGACCATTTCCTATCAACCTGTTGCAGAACCCACTCCTGTAGATGTCTAGGAAGAGAAATAATAAATCATTAATTGCCATGAATAACCAAGGCAACAAGCCAGTTCAGATAGAAAATGAAAAGTCTCCAGAAAATGAACTTAAGGATATGGAAATATGTGACTTAAATGACAGGGAATTCAAGATTGCAGTCCTGAAAAAACTCAATGTGATGCAAGAAAACACAGAAAGGCAGTTTAATGAACTCAAAAACACAATCAAAGAACAGGAACATTTTACGAAAGAGATTGAAATTTTTAAAAAGAACCAAATAGAATTTCTGGAGATTAAGAACTCAGTAGAAGAAATGAAGAATAAAACAGCCAACTTAGGTAATAGAGTTGACCAGCTGGAGGAAAGAATCAGTGATATCAAAGATAGAAACCTGGAAATGACACAGATGGAATAACAAAGAGACTTGAGACTTAAAGGAAATGAAAGAACTCTACAAGAACTTTCTGATTCTATCAGAAAGAGCAATATAAGAATAATGGGCATACCAGAAGGAGAAGAAAGAGAGAAGGGAACAGAGAGTATATTCAAACAAATAGTTGATAAGAACTTCCCAAACTTGTGGAAAGAACTGGATCCTCGAATCCAAGAAGCAAATAGAACACCTAATTACCTGAACCCCAACAGGCCTTCTCCAATTCACAGTGTACTGAAGTTGTCTAAAATCATCCACAAAGAAAGAATCCTCAAGGCAGCCAGGGAAAAGAAGACGGTAACTTACAAAGGAAAGCCCATTAGATTATCATCAGATTTCTCAGCAGAAACTCTACAAGCCAGGAGGGAGTGGAACCAAATATTCAAACTGTTGAAAGAGAGAAATTATAAGCCAAGAATAATATACCCAGCAAAGATATCCTTTAGATATAGAGGAGGAATAAAGACATTTCCAGACATACAGAAGCTGAGGGAATTTTCTAATACACGACCTGCACTACAAGAAATACCAAAGGAGGCTATTCGACAACCATCAAAAGGGACAATTTGTGGCAACCAAAACATAAAAAGGGAGAGAGTAAAGGCCTGAACCGGAATATGGGAATGGAGAAAGTAAGCATGCTGAAGAAAATGGAATATGCTGTCAAACTTTCTTTTACATAAACTATTGAGGGTAAGGGTGGTGGGGGGTGGGAGATAAAGGTAAGGGGGGGTCAAATATATGGTGATGGAAGGAGAACTGATTCTGGGTGCTGAACACACAATGGGATTTATAGATGATGTAATACAGAATTGTACACCAGAGATCTATGTAACTTTACTAACAATTGTCACCCCAATAAACTTTAATTAAAAACAATAAAAAGCAAATAAAAATAAAAAACAAAGAAACAAGAAAAATCTCAAATCAACAGTTTATCATTACACCTAAGGACAGCAAAATAAGCCCAAAGGAGTACAAGGAAGGAGATAATAAAGATCAGAGCAGAAGTAAATGAAATAGAAACCAAAAAACAAAAACAGAAATTCAATCAAACCAACAGCTGTTTTTTTGAGAAGATAAACAAAATCAACAAACCTTTAGGCAGACTCATCAAAAATAAGAGCGAGAGGACCCAAGTTAATAAAATCAGAAATGAAAGAGGAGAAGTGACAATCACACCACAGAATTACAAAAACTTTAAGAAAATACTAGGAGCAACTATATGCCAACAAATTGGACAATCTGGAAGAAATGGATAATTTTCTAGAAGCACATAACCTTCCAAGGCTAACTCAAGAAGAAACGGAAAATCTGAATAGACTGATTACTACCAGTGAAATTGAATCAGTAATCAACAAGCTCCCAACAAACAAAAGCCCTGGACTAGATGGCTTTATAGGTGAATTTTACCTAATATTTATCACCTAGTCTCCTCAAACTATTTCAAAAAATCCAGAAGGAGGGAAGCCTCCCAAGCTCTTATTATGAGGCCACTATCACTCTGATTCCAAAATCAGACAAAGACAATACAAAAAAAAAAATAACTACAGGCTAATGTCCCTAATGAACATAGAAGCAAAAAGTTCTCAACAAAATATTAGCAAACAGAATTCAGCAATACTTTAAGAAGATCATACGCTATGATCAAGTGGGACTCATTCCTGGTATGCAAGGTTGGTTCAATATCTGCAAATCAATTAATGTGATACACCATATTAACAAAATAAAAAATAAAAATCATATGGTTATATCAGTTGATGCAGAAAAAGTATTTGGCAAAATACAGCAGCCATTTATGATAAAAACTCTTAGCAAAGCAGGATAGAGAGATCATATCTCAACATCATAAAGGCCATATATGATAAACCCACAGCTAATATCATACTCAATGGGGAAAGTTAAATCATTCCCCCTAAGATCAGGAACAAGATAAATTTGCCCACTGTCTTCACTTTTATTTAACATAGTCTTGGAAGTTCTAGCCACAGGAATCAGACAAGAAAAAGAAATAAAAGGCATCCAAATAGGTAAGGAGTAAGTACAAGTGTCATTATATGCAGATGACATGATAGTATATATACAGAACCTTAAAGAAACCACCAAAAAACTATTAGAACTGATAAATGAATTTAGTTAAGTAGCAGGATACAAAATTAATATTCAGAAATCAATTGCATTTGTATACACCAATAGTAAATTATCAGAAGGAGAAATTAAGAAAACAGTCCCATTTACAATTGCTTCAAAAACAATAAAATACCTAGGAATAAATTTAACCAAAGTAAAAGAACTGTACTCAGAAAATTATAAGACACTGAAGAGAGAAATCAGAGAATATACAAATAAATGGAAACATAACATGCTCATGGATAGGAAGAATTAATATAGTTAAAATGTCCATACTGCCTAAGGCAATATATAGATTCAGCACAATTCCTATCAAAATACCAGACACATTTTTCACAGAAATAGAACATATAACCCTAAAATTTATATGAAAACATAAAAAACAAAAAACAAAATAGCCATGCAAATCATGAGAAATAAGAACAAAGTGGGAGGTATCACGCTACCTGACATCAAAGCATACGACAAGGTTATAGTAATCAACACAGCATGGTATTGGCATAAAACCAGACACATAGATCAATGGAACAGACTAGAGAGCCCAGAAATAAATCCATTCCTATATGGTCATTTAATCTATGACAATGGAAGCAATAATTTACACTGGGGTAAAGACAGTCTGTTCAATAATGGTGCTGGGAAAGCTGGACTGACACATGCAAAAAAAAATGAAATTGGACCACCTCCTTACACCATTTACGAGATCAAATTCAAAATGGATTAAAGACTTAAATATAAGACCCAAAACCATAAAATTACTGGAAGAAAATATAGGGAGTGTATTTGCAGACATTACCCTTAGTAGTATTTTTACTGATGTATCTCCTCAGGCAAGGGAAGTAAAAGAAAAAATAAACATATGTGATTTCATCAAACTAAAAAGCTTTTTCACAGCAAAGGAAACAATCAATAAAACAAAAAGGCATCCTACTGAATGGGAGAAGATATTTGTCACTGGTACATCTGATAAGGGGTTAATAGCCAAAACTTGTAAAACACTCATTCAACTCAACACAAAAAAACAAACAACCCAATTAAAAAATGGGCAGAGAACTTGAAGAGACATTTTCCTAAAGAGGACATACAGATGGCAAACAGACATGAAAAAATGCTCAACCTCACTAATCATTAGAGAAATGCAAATAAAAACCACAATGAGATACTCCCCCCAGGTCAGAATGGCTATTATCAATCAACGAATCAACAAACAGCAAGTACTGGCGAGGCTGTGGAGAAAAGGGATCCCTCGTGCACTGCTGGTGCTGGTGGGATTGCAGATTGGTGCAGCCACTATGGAAATCAGTATGGAGGTATCTCAAAAAACTGGAAATGGAAGTAGCCAGCAATTCCACTCTTAGGTATTTATCCAGAGAAATAAAAGATGCTAATTCAAAACCATATATGCACCCCTATGTTTATTGCAGCACTATTCACAATTGCCAAGACATGAAAATAACCGAAATGCCCATCAGTAGACGACTGGATTAACAAACTGTGGTACATTTATACAATGGAGTATTACTTGGCTATAAAGAAGAATGAAATCTTACCATTTGGAATAATATGGATGGACCTAGAGAACATTGTACTAAGTGAAATAAGTCAGACAGAGAAGGACAAATACCATATGATCTCACTTATATGTAGAATCTAAAGAATAAAATAAATGAACAAACTAATCAGAAACAGTCTCAGAGATATAGAGAAAAAACTGATCATTGCTAGATGGGAGGAAGTGGGAATGAGGAAGAAGGGGAAGGAATTAGAAAGCACAAATTGATAACTACAATATTGCCACGGAGATATGAAAGACAGTTTGGGGAGTATAATCAATAATGTTGTAAAGATTTTGTGTGGTATCCAGTGGACACTTGTCTTACTAGGGAGACTGCATCATGAATGGTGTAGATGCCTACTCACTGCAGTGTACACCTGAAGCTGAAGCTGAATGATAATGAATGTCAACTATAATTTAATATATATATATATATATATATATATATATATATATATATATATACATTGTATATATACTATATGTATATTATATACATATATATACACATAGATAGATAGATAGATAGATAGATAGATAGATAGATAGATATGGTCACAGGATGTGGAGTATAGCATAAGGAATAGTCAGTGGAATTATAACAGCTATATACAATGTCAGAGGGGTAGTAGATTGGGGGAGGGGGTTTATTACTTTGTGAGGGGTATAAATGTCTAACTATTAAAATGTTTTGTACACCTGAAACTAAAAAAAAAAAAGTATGTTGTTTAATCGCCACATAATTGTGGTTTTTCCTGCTTTCTTCTTGCAGTTGATATCCAATTTCAAAGCCTTATGATCAAAGAATATTTTTGGTATGATTTCAATCTTCTTAAATTTGCTGAGACTAGTTTTATGTCCCAATGTATGGTCTATCCTTGAGAATGTTGCATGTACACTAGAAAAGAATGTATAGTCTGATGTTCTAGGAGGAAGTGCTCTATAAATGTCAATTATGTCCATTTCATCTAATGAAATTCATACATTCTTATTTAGCAACTCTGCTGCTTCATAACTTTTCTCTGTCTTGGATTTTCTTTTTTCTTTTTTTATTCTCTGGGTCCTTCCTTAAGTTACTCTTTTATGTTCCCTTTTGATGCACCCTATCCTCTTATGCACCTCCACCTTCTCTCTCTTTCAAATAGGTCATGCTCCTGTTAAGTTTATAACACATCTTGAATTTATTCTATACAGCTTGTTTACAACTTTCTTCACTCTTCCAGACATATAAAAACTTGATTTACTAGTGAAGGTAACTTGTTTCCTGTATCCTTTCTCTGTAGCCTTAGACTGTTCCAAGATGCGAGAGATGAGAATGAGTTGACCTTGTCCTATATTGGTAATCATCCATATTATTCCTACCTTATAGTAATGCTATTAAGGTTAAATAAGGCAGTGATTATAAGTGCTTACTACACAGTCTGAGACAGATTAGATAGGCATTAAAATGTAGCTCCGGTTGTTTGCTATGGAGTAAGATGGGAGAGATTGAGCTCAATATGAATATTTCATGCTACTAATACTCACTCAAATTTTGTTTTCTTCCCACTTCATACATTGGGTTCAAAGACCTATGGTTGAGCTATAAAAAATAATAATGCTAATTCTCTGAAAAAGGATTCAAATTAAGTTTTGCAACATAAATAATGAAAAACATATAAACTTTGAAAAAATTTTTATTAAATTTATTGGGTGACATTGGTTACTTAAGTTACATAGGTTTCAAGTGTACACCTCTATAACATATCATCTATATATTGCATTGTGTGTTAACCACCCAGAGTCAGTTCTCATTCCATTGTTATATATTTGACCTCCTTTTCCCTCTTCCATCCTCACCTCTTACTCTCTAGTAACCACAAAACTCTTGTCTGTGTCTGTGAGTTTCGTTTCTTTGTTTGTCTTGTTCTTTGCTACTCTCAGTTTCATATCCCACATATGAGTAAAACACATGGTTCTTGACTTTTTCTGTCAACTTATTTCGCTTAGCATAATAATCTCAAGATCCATCCATGTTGTCACAAATGGCAGTTTCAGTTTTATGGCCAAGTAATATTCCATTGTATATCTGTACCACATCTTCTTTATCCAATCATCTATCAAAGGGTACTTCAGTTGTTTCCATGTCTTGGCCTCTGAGAATAATGCAGCAATGAACATAGGGTTACATATATTTTTACAGATAAATGACTTCAGATTTTTCGGGTACATACCCAAAAGAGGAATTTCTGGGTCATATGGTAATTCTGTTAATTTTTTGAGGAAGCTCCATACTGTTTTCCCAGAAATAAACCCACATATATATAGGGAAATAATTACTAACAAAGGAGGCAAAAACATACAATGGAGAAAAGAAAGCCCTTTAAATGAATTGTGGTGGGAAAATAGGAAAGCCATGTGCAAAAGAATGAAACTAGCCTGGTATCTATCACCATACACCAAAATTAACTCAAAACAGATCAAAGACCTAAATATAAGACCTGAAACAATAAATTGCATGGAAGAAAAACTCGGTACTAAACTTGTGCACCTTGGTCTTAGAGAGGATTTTATGAATTTGACCTCAAAGGCAAGGGAAGTAAAAGCTAAATGAATGGGACTATATCAAACTAAAAAGCTTCTGCACAGCAAAAGAAACCATCAACAAAACCAAGAGGTAACCAACCAAATGGGAGAAGATATTTGCAAAAAATACCTCCACTAAGGAGCTAATACCCAAAATACATAAAGAACTCATACAACTCAACAACAAAAAAACAAACAATCTAATTTTAAAAATGGGCAGAGGACATAAACAGATACTTCTGTCAAGAAGATATACAAACAGCTTATATGAACAGATACTTCTGTCAAGAAGATATACAAACAGATATATGAAAAGATGCTCAACCTCACCAGCCATTAGGGAAATGCAAATCAAAACCACAATGAGATACTACCTCACACCTGTTAGAATGACTATTATCAACAAGACAGTAATGACAAGTGCAGGAGAAGCTGTGAAGTAAAAGGAAATCTCATCCACTACTGCTGGAAACGTACTCATAAATTGGTACAGCCACTGTGGAAAACAGTATGGAGGTTCTTCAAAACATTAAGTATAGAATTACCATACAATTCAACAATTCCTCTTTTGGGTATCTACCCAAAAAATCTGAAAACATTTATCTGTAAAGATATATGTACCCCTATGTTCATTGCAACATATTCACAGTGGCCAAGACATGGAAACAACCAAAGTGTCCTTTAATAGATGATTGGATAAAGATGTGGTACATATATGCAATGGAGTATTATTCTGCAATAAGGAAAGATGAAATACTGCCATTTGCGACAACATGGATGGATCTTGAGATTATCATGCTAAGTGAAATAAGTCATACAGAAAAAGTTGAGAACCATATGACTTCACTCATATGTGGGATACAAAACTGAAAGTAACAAATGAACAAGACAAACAAAGAAGCAAAAATTCATAGACACAGATAACAGTTTAGTGGTTACCAGAGGGTAAAAGGGGAGGTAGGAGAGGGAAAAAGGGGTCAAACATACAGTGACAGAAGATTTGATTTGGGGTGGTGAACACACAATGCAATATATAGATGATGTATTATAGAATTTTACAACAATTAAAACCTACATAATTGTATTAACCAATGTCACCTCAATAAATTTAATAAAAAACTGTATCCATGATACATAAAGAACTCTCATAACTCAATTTTTAAAAAAATATTCTTGTTTTGATTTAGATGACAATTACTTGAGTGTGTTCATACTATGAAATTTATGGAATTGAAAAATGTGACATTTGTACTTTGTGTACCTTTTGTATACATTTAGACTTCAAAGATAAATCCAAAGCGTACTAATAATGTACTCAAGAAATTAGAAAAATAATTTTAAATAAGCTAAAACATAGGAGAACATGCTGGGAATATTTCAGTCTGAATGCGTCCTGTCTCCCCTCTAATTTAAATTTCAAAGTGTTCCCCTCTCCCAAGTTGAGCAGCAGCTAAAATTACCAGTCACCAGTCCAGTAGGTCCTTCGCAGAACAAGTAAAGCTTCAGGCTCTGTAGGAATCCTCATAGAGAATGCTTGGCTTTCCAGTAACTGTGACCAAGGGTGAATGGAAAGCCCTGCTCTCTGCAGTTTTGTTTCTCGGGCTTCCAATGTTGCTGGTGGCTTTTTTCAGAAGCAGACATTGAGACAAAGTTAAAGGGGCAAAATATTTATTAGGGATTAGTACCTTTGAAAGGAAGCAGAGGGGTATGAATGTGAGAAAACAGGATGGAATAAAGGAAGAAGTTGAACTGTGACACAGGCCCCAAAATGTCTCAACCATCTTGGTAGGAAAGGAGAGAACAAGTTTTGATTATCAGAGTAGTGTAATAATAAAATGTCCTGATAATGTCTTTAATTTATAGGAGGAAAATGAATTATAGAAAACACAGAGGTCACAATAAATGTATTGAATAATGCACTCTACACCACCAGATCTGTAATTAAAGGCAAGAACTGCCTCATTCATTTTTCTATATTCAGAACTGTGCTTAATGCTCAAAACATATGTGAATTAATGAGAAATTCAAATGAGCAGCAGAATGCTATGCAAATAAAAAATTTAAGCTGCTCTCCCAGTAGAACGCAACTATATATATATATATATATATATATATATATATATATATATATATATATATCCGTCCATCTTGACTGGTTAATAAGAAAGAGCTTTTGAAACTGAGGGTAAAGGGGGTCAAATATATGGTGATGGAAGGAGAACTGACTCTGGGTGGTGAACACACAATGGGATTTATAGATGATGTAATACAAAATTGTACACCTGAAATCTATGTAACTTTACTAACAATTGTCATCCCAAGAAACTTTAATTTAAAAAAAAGAATTGTACACTTGAAACCTATGTAGTTTTGTGGACCATTGTCACCCCAATAAATTATAATTTAAAAAGAAAGAAGTTACTAACTTTTCTAAATGAAAAAAAAAAGACACTGGTGGTGTGCTTTGGAAAAGTTGGCTTTAGAAAGAGCCTAAAATGACATTAGTAAGTTCAATAAAACCATCTCAGATAGGTACATCTCACAGAGAAGTGATGAAGACTTAGCTTTAAGTGCTTATACTCAGATATCTATGAGAGTTCTATGACAGTTGGAACTGCACTGTTGGCTGGAGTGGGTTGGTTAACACAGGTTGGTACATAAATTATAAAAAGAAGTAAATGATACTGAGAGTTGGTGATGAGAGCAAATAGGATAGAAAGCTATGCAGAGGGATTAATAAACAAACTGGGATGAGGAAGAGAGACTGATAAGGGAAAATTAGAAGGGCTAGTAAACGAAAAAATAAGAATTATTATTAAATGAGTGTATTTCTTTTAAACACTCTAGTAAACTTTCTTTGAATTCTCATCTTACCTAAGATAACTGAGTACCCTTGCAGAGAGCACCTATTAAGAGAGCAACAGGCTCTGTATAAATACAGCTATTCTTTCCTCCTGATGTTACTCTGCTTATGTCTTTCTAGATTCCAAGATGGCTGACAATATCAGATTTTAGGGTGTGGTGCCTGCCATACTGAAGATGAGCAAAGACCCCACAAACTTCTACATAGGGCGAACACTGTGGTTCAGTTTTACTTTTCTTTATATTTCAGTTGTATATGTAGTACAAATCACATGGCTTGATTTGGCCAAAGACTTCCAGTGCCATGGGAATATTTCCAAAGCCTGTCTAGCAGAGTGCTATGAGAATCATTTCACTAGGCCTATTCTAGGAGTTTGGTATGTGATTGGCTTTGTCTTTCCCTCCATCTTTTTTGTGATGGAGTTTTTTGTCTCTCAGAGTGTGCACAATCAAACCAAGATGTTTAAAAAGCAATCTTTGGAAGAGAAGCCCAGTGACACTGACAACAAAGAAGACCATATAGAGACAAAGGAAGACAAAATTTTCGACGTATCTCACAAAAAGTCCCTTTTGGCAATGTATCTTGTCTACTTTCTTGTACAGTTGGCCGTACAGGTGATCTTCTTGGTTATTCTTATTCACTGTCACCTACCACTGATTAAAAAACCCATTTGGTGCAGTACTCACATGTGTCAAGGACCTTACAGATGTGTAGTAATGGGGACACAGGAAAAGACGATGTCCATCATACTTCTAGCTACACTCTCAGTGGTTATCATGACTTTCTGTATTATGTTCTTCCTGTACACCATTAATGCATACCTAGCCACAGGACCTAACCTGTCTAAGAGATACAGAGGCTTTATAAAATCCTGACAGTAGCCCGGATGATCATCACTGATTGCAAAATATGGAATGGATGCAAAAGAGGCCCATTAGTGGTCTTATATTGAAGCAGTACATACTTTATTATTATTTTATGTTCCCAGAACCTTCATATCTTAGAAAAATAAACCTTGGAACTATGACAAGCCTGCTTTCTTCTCATATGGGTAATCACTTTATTTCATAAAGAAAAAATTGGTGTAGGTTTCAAATATTTTAAAGTGTTTTGATATCTTATCACAATGAAATTTTAAAGGCTATTTTTTCCCATTTAGCTGATTACTAACTTAAGATTAAGAGAATTTACATAATGAGAATTTTAGAGGGATGGATACAGTGGAAAATTACAGATAACCAAACATTATAGCTTCTTTAGTATATTAGCATAGTAGCTACTACTATTGACAGTGTTCATAAAATAATATCTTCTAGGCTTTCCTACTTAAGTAAACCTCAATACATATGTTTCAAAGAAGGTTAATATCAAATATTTTGTATAAGTAGAGAAGATAAATGAGTAAGAAAAAGGGAACTAGTATGTTCTCAGAACTTCAAAAGGAATGATTGAGTTTCAGATATGTATTAAGGACAGGGAAAGGAAAAAACAAGCAGCAAATACATTACATCTGTTTCCCTTTGGCACTTTATTTCGTTATTACCAACTTCTAGCTTAGTTTCATCAAGCTGAACTAATATATGTAGAAATGACTAAAATTTGAGAAGCCAATTCTTCATAGAACAACTGAATATTCTACATTGGCAAAAGACTTAAATTGTAAATGCAGCCATAGCTGCTGATAGTGGGGATGTGGATACATTTGGGGGCCAGAGGTATTTCATATGGATGTTCAAAGAGCAAGAGAAGTGGTACATTATGAACCAGGATGGCTCATCACAAAAGAAACAGTAACTTAAAATGTGAGATTAAATGATATTGTATAGATATATGTATTTATAGAGTCAGACATTGACAAGCAGTACTAGAATGGCTGCCTGAGAATCCCTTTTAACATGTTTTGAATTCCATCCAGAATCAACGAAGTGAATTGGCAGGATTAACTTCTGGTGATTGCTGTGCTCCTTCCTCAAGCTCCTCCTCTCATGCTAACAATAGAGTATGTTTTAGGTCCCAGATGTCTATAATTTGTGACACAGCAATAGAGGAGGCAAGAAAAATTATCTCCATGGCTAATTTCAGAAATATCTAGATATCTTCTCTTGTAGAAATTAAACACTTATCATGTTATAAATTTGCCATGTGTAGGTAAATTCTCTTCAGGTCTAATATTTATCTAATTTTCTCCATCATCACTCTCACTCCTTACTATTACATGATTGTATCTCACTTGGATTTTAATAATAGCTGCCTAATGTTGACCCCTCCCATTCTCCACATTTTTGCCACCGGTTTTCTGTGACAAACCTCACTTTGCCATCTCCATGTTTTGGTTCCTCATTCCTCTAAGAAAAAGCTTAAACTCTATTAATAATATTTACCAAACCCTATTTTGTTAAATCCCTATTAAGCAATCCAGTCTCACTCTTGACCATGACTTCCCAACACTCCACATTTCATGCTCCACCCAACTGTTAGAGTGTCTTTTACATACAATGTTCTCTTTGATCTCTCAGCCTTCACACAGTGCTCTCCTTTCAACTTCAATAATTTTCAGAACAGCAGCTCACTTCAACTCTCTTCGTCTAACTTCTACTGAGGACCTAGTTCTTAGTTTAAATGTCACTACCTGCAGAAGGACTTCCTTGCTTTATCAAATCTCAATTAAGAGGTTTTATTCTGTACTTTTACCTAATTATAGCACTTACAACAATGCCTGTTGTTTGCCTTTATCACCCATTAAGATACAACCTCTTCACAGTAGAGGAATATATCTAATTTGCTTCCTACTTTATACCCAAGACTAAAACACATCATATATGTTGAATAAGTGTTTATGGTAAAAATTCTTAAATGAAACATAACTGCTGCCCATATAATAAAATTAACTTTAGAAAACCATTATATCATTTAGAGAAGTATTAGGAGGTAAAGCAATTTTTTTAAGTTCCATATATCCATTTAGAATATTAATTGAGATCTTAGAAGCCAAGTTACACTTATATGGCATGGAAAGGGACACACAAGGTTGGACAATTAAATTCGAGAACTTGTTGCAATGATGTTGCTAACCTTTTTTGATATCAGAGGGATTATTCATTATGAATTTGCACCAACTGGACAAACAGTTAACCAAGTTTACTATTTGGAAGTGCTGAAAAAGTTGTATGAAAAAGTTAGACAACCTGAACTTTTCACCAACAATTCATGGTTCTTGCATTACAACAATACACCAGCTCACACAGCACTGTCTGTGAGGGAGTTTTTAGCCAGTAAACAAATAACTATATTGGAACACCCTCCCTGCTCACCTGACCTGGCCCCCAATGACTTCTTTCCTTACCCAAATATAAAGGAAATATTGAAAGAAGACATTTTGATGACATTCAGGACATTAAGTGTAGTCCAATGACAGCTCTGATGACCATTCCAGAAAAAGAGTTCCAAAATTGCTTTAAAGGCTGGACTAGGTGCTGGCATCAGTGCATAGCTTCCCAAGGGGAGTACTTCAAAGGTGACCATAGTGATATTCAGCAATGAGGTATATAACACTTTTTTCTAGGATGAGTTTGCGAACTTAATTGTTCAACCTCATATTGCATTATGTGGTCAAATATATGGTGATGGAAGGAGAACTGACTCTGGGTGGTGAGTATGGACATTTTAGCAATAATAATCTTTCTATCCGTGAGCATGGCATATCCTTCCATTTATCTTTGTCTTCCTTTCTATCTTCACTGTCCTACAGATTTCTGAGTACTGGTCATTTATCTCCTTGGTTAAATTTGTCCCTAGGTATTTTATTCTTTTTGATGCACGTGTAAGTGGGATTTTTAAAAAATGTTCTATGTCTGATATTTTGTTATTGGTGTATAATATTGCAGCAAGTTTCCAAGTATTTAGTTTTTACCCTGCTACATCACTGAATTTATTTATCAGGTATAGTAGTTTTTTGGTGGACTCTTTAGGGTTCTCTCTGTATAGTACAATGTCATAGTACAAAACTTTAAGTAATTGAAGTTTTACTTCTTGGTTCCCAATTTGAATGCCTGTTATTTATCTATTTTTTTTCTTGTCTGATTGTATGGCTAGGACTTCCACTACTATGTTGAATAAAAGTGGTGAAAATGGACATGCATGTCTTGTTCCTGATTTTAAGGAAAATGCTTTTAGATTTTCACTGCTGAGTATGATGTTACCTGTAGGTTTCTCATATATAGCCTTTATTATGTTGAGGTATGTTTCCTCTATTCCCACTTTGCTGAGAGTTTTATCATTAATGGATGCTGGATTTGGTCAAACATTTGTCTGCATCTGTTGATATGACCATGATTTTTATTCTTCATTTTATTTATGTGGTGCATCACATTAATTGGTCTGCAGGTATTGAACCAAACTTGCATCCCCAAAATAAATCACACTTGCTCATGGTGTATATTTTTAAATTATTGCTGAATTTGGTTTGTAATATTTTGTTGAGGATTTCTGCATCTGTGTTCATCAGGCATATAATTGGCATATAATTTTCTTTTTTTGTAACGTCTTTGTCTGGTTTTAGAACCAGGGTAATGCTGACCTTGTAAAATTAGATAGGAGCTTTACTTCCTCTTCAATTTTTTTGGAATAGTTTAAGAAGAATAGGTGTTAATTCATTGAATGTTTGGTAAAATTTGCCTGTGAAGCCATCTTGTTCAGGGCTTTTTTTTGTTGTTGGGAGTTTTTTTGATAAGTGGCTTGATTTTTGTGTTTTTTTATTAGTAGTTATCAGTCTGTTCAGATTATCTGTTTCTTTTTTATTCAGTCTTGGAAGATTTTCTGTTTCTTGAAATTTATTCATTTCTTCCAAATTGCCCAATTTGTTAGCATATAATTGTTCACAATATTTTCTTATAATTATTTGTATTTCTGTGGTGTCAGTTGTGACCTCTGTTCCATTTCTGATTTTATTTATTTGGGTCCTCTCTCATTTTTTTCTTGATGAGTCTGGATAAAGGTTTATCAATTTTGTTTATCTTTTCTAAAAACCAGCTCTTAGTGTCATTGATCTTTTCTATTGTTTTTCCTTAGATTCTGTTTCATTTATTTCTGCTCTGATTATTATTATTTCCATTCATCTATTCACTTTGGGCTGTGTTTGTTCTTCTTTATCCAGTTTCTTTAGGTGTAAGTTTGATTTTTTATTGTTTCTTGAAGTAGGCCTGTACTGCTATGAATTTCCCTCTTAGAACTGCTTTTGCTGTGTTCCATAGATTTTGGGTCATGTGTTTTCATTTTCATTTGTCTGAAGGTAACTTTTGATTTCTTCCTTGATCTCATTGTTAACTTGGTCATTGTTTAATAGTATGTTATTTAGCCTCCATATGTTTGGGTGTTTTTCAGGGTTTTTTTTTCTTTTTCTTGTAATTGATTTCTAATTTCATACCACTATGGCTGGAGAAGTTTGATATATCAGTCTTCTTAAGTTTATTGAGACTTGTTTTGTGGCCTAACATATGGTTTCTCTTGGAAAAATGTTCCATGTGCATTTGCAAAAAATGTATATTCTACTGCTTTGGGGTGAAATGTTTTAAAAATATCAATTAAGCCCACCTGGTCTAATATCACATTTAAGGCCACTGTTTTCTTATTGATTTTGTCTGAATGATCTATCCACTGATCATCAGGTGTTCAAGCCCCCTACTACTACTATGTAACTTTCTATCTGCCCCTTTATGTCTGTCAATATTTGCTTTATGTGTTTATGTACTCCAATGTTGGGTGTGTAAATGTTTACAAGAGTTCTATCCTCTTGTTGGACTGATCCCTTGTCATAAAAAGTCCTTCTCTTTCTCTTGTTATAGCCTTTGTTTTACAGTCTATTTTGCCTTATATAAGTATTGCTACTCCAGATTTTTTTTTATTTCCATTTGCATAAAATATCTTTTTCCATCCCTTTACTTTCAGTCTATTTGTGTCTTTCAATCTGAAGTGAGTTTCTAATAGGCAGCACATGTATAAAGTCTTGTTTTCTTATCCATTCAGCCATCCTACTGCTTTTGATTGGAACATTTAATCCATTTATATTTAAAGTGATTATTGATAGGTATATAGTTATTACCATTTTATTATTTATGGTTTTTATTTTCTTTTTCTTCTTTTTAAAGAAGTCCCTTTAACACTTCTTGTAGTACTGGTTTTGTGGTTATGAACTCTTTTAGCTTTTTCTTGTCTGAGGAGCTCTTTATCCCTCCTTTGATTCTAAATGATAGCCTTGCTGGATAGAGTAATCTTGATCATAGGTCCTTACTTTTCATCACTTTGAATATTTTATGCCAATCCCTTCTGGCCTGCAAAGTTTCTGTTGAGAAATCAGCTGGCAGTCTTATGGGAGCTCCCTTGTAGATAACTGTTTTTCTCTTGCTGTTTTTAAGATTCTTTTTTTTTTTTTTTAACTTTTTGCATTTCAATTATGATTTGTCTTGGTGTGAGGCTCATTGAGTTCGTCTTGTTTGAGACTCTGCACTTCCTGAACTTGTATGTCTATTTCCTTCACCAGGTTAGGGAAGTTCTCATCATTATTTCTTCAAATAGGTTTTCAATACCTTGCTCTCTCTTCTCTTTCTGGTACTCTTATGATGTAAATATTGGTATGCTTGATGTCCCTTAAACTATCCTCATTTTTTTTTTGGGGGGGGGCATTCTTTTTCCTTTTTGCTGTTCTGATCGGGTATTTTCTGCTACCTTGTCTTCCAAATCACTGATTTGATCCTCTGCTTCATGTAATCTGTTGTTCATTTCCCCTAACATATTCTTCATTTCAGTTATTGTAGTCTGCATTTATGACATTTTTTTTATAGTTTCTATCTCTTTGTTGAAATTCTCACTGAGTTCATCTAGTCTTCTGCTAAGTTCACTGAGCATTCCTATAACCAGTGTTTTGAACTCTGTATCTGGTAGGTTGCTTGCCTCCATTTCATTTAGGTTTCTTTCTTTTCCTTTCCTCTCCTCTCCTCTCCTCTCCTCTCCCTTCCCTTCCCTTCCCTTCCCTTCCCTTCCCTTCCCTTCCTTTTCCTTCCTTCCTTCCTTCCTTCCTTCCTTCCTTCCTTCCTTCCTTCCTTCCTTCCTTCCTTCTTTCTTTCTTTCTTTCTTTCTTTCTTTCTTTCTTTCTTGTATGTGTTCTGTCTTGTTCTTTCATTTGTGACATGTTTCTTTGTCTCCTCGTTTTGGCTGCCTCCCTGTGTTTGTATGTACAAGCTTGGACAATTAAGTTCACGAACGTGTTGCAACAATGTTACTAATCTTTTTTATATCAGAGGGATTATTCATTATGAATTTGCACCAACTGGACAAACAGTTATCCAATTTACTATCTGAAAGTGTTGCAAAGGCTGTTTGAAAAAGTTAGACTACCTGAACTTTTCACCAACAATTCATGGTTCCTGCAACATGACAATGCACCAGCTCAAACAACACTGTCTGTAAGGGAGGTTTTAGCCAGTAAACAAACAACTGTATTGGAACACCCTCCCTACTCATCTGATCTGGCTCCCAATGACTTCTTTCTTTACCCAAAGATAAAGAAAATATTGAAAGAAAGACATTTTGATAACATTCAGGATATCAAGGGTAATACAACGACAGCTCTGTTGGCCATTCTAGATAAAGAATTCCAAAGTTGCTTTGATGGGTGGACTAGGTGCTGGTGTCAGTGCATAGTTTCCCAAGGGGAGTACTTCAAAGGTGATCATACTGATATTCAGCAATGAGGTATATAACATTTTTTTCTAGGATGAGTTTGCAAAATGAATTGTCCAACCTTGTATACACACAATGGAACATTATTCAGCCTGAAGAAGAAAGTCTAATTAAATAATGAATGTGAACTGTAATTGAACAAAAATACATAAAAATTTAAAAATCTAATACTGGGGAAAGAAGGAAATCTTGCCATAAATGAACCCAGAAGATATACTATGTGACAAGCCAGTAACAGAAGAACAAATACTACATGATTCCACTTTTTAAAAATTCATTTACATGTTTCCACTTTTATGAAATATCTAAATAATTAAACTCATAGAAGTAGAGAGTTACAATAGTGGTTGCCAGGAACTAGACAGTGGAGGAAATAAGGAGTTTTTGTTCAATGAGTATAAAGTTTTACTTATGCTCCGTGAATAAATTCTAGAGATCTGCTGTACAACAAATATCGTATAGTTAACAATACAGTATTTTACACTTCAAATTTTGTTAAGAAGATAGATCTCATGTTAAGCATTATTAACACACACACGCACACACACACACCCCAAGGATCATAAGAAAAAATTGGGAGGTGTAGGACATCTCTATTACCTTCATTGTAGTGATGGTATCATGGGTGTTTGCATCATGTCCAAACTCATCAAATTGTGCACACTAAGTATGTGCAGTTCTTTGTGTATCATTTATACCTCAATAAAGCTATTAAAAATTTAAAATAAAATATGGTGGAAAGAATATCTGGCTATCTAGAGTTCTGGATTCTAGCGATATTTAGACCACAAATTAAATATGTGATTAGGTAAATTACTTATTTTCTCTTTTCAGTTTTTTTAAATTAGTTTCAGATATACAAAACAATGTTATAGACACTTCACCCCTCACAAAGTGATAACCCCCTCCACCAATCTATTGCCCCTCTGACATCATACATATCTATTACAATTCCATTGACTCCATTCCCTATGCTGAACTCCATATCCCATGACCATACATATATATATATAATTATAGTTGACATACAATACTATTCAGCTTCAGCTTCAAGTATACAGCACAGTGGTCAGGCATCTACACCTTCCATGAAGTGGTCTCCCTAGTAAGACATGTACCCCCCTGACACCCTACAAAATCTTTACAACAGTATTGATTATATTTCACAAACTGTCTTTCATATCCCCGTGGCAATATGGTAGTTACCAATTTGCGCTTTCTAATCCCCTCCCCTTATCCCTCATCCCCACCCCCTCCCATCTAGCAACGATCAGTTTTTTTCTTTATATCTCCAAGACTGTCTCTGATTAGTTTGTTCATTCATTCTATTCTTTAGATTCTACATATAAGTGAGATCATAAGGTATTTGTCATTCTCCGTCTGATTTATTTCACCTAGCATAATGTTCTCTAGTTCCATCCATCTTGTTGCAAATGGTAAGATTTCATTCTTCTTAATGGCTGAGTAACACTCCATTGTATAAATGTACCACAGTTTCTTAATCCAGTCATTTACCGATGGGCATTTTGGTTGTTTCTATGCCTTGGCTATTGTGAATAGTGCTGCAATAAACATCGGGGTGCATATATTGTTTCGAATTAGCAACTTGCATTTCTCTGGATAGATACCTAAGTGGAATTGCTGGGTCATAAGGTAGTTCCATTTCCAGTTTTTTAGATACCTCCATACTGTTTTCCATAGTGGCTGCACCAATCTGCATTCCCACCAACAGTGCACAAGTGTTCCCTTTTCTCCACATCCGCACCAGTACTTGTTGTTTGTTGATTTATTGATGATAGTCATTCTTACCTGAGTGAGGTGGTATCTCATTGTGGTTTTTATTTACATTTCTCTAATGATTAGTGAGGTTGAGCACTTTTTCATATGTCTGTTTGCCATCTGTATGTTCTCTTTAAAAAAATGTCTCTTCATGTCCTCTGCCCATTTTTTAATTGGGTTGTTTGGTTTGTTTTTGTTTTGTTTTGTTTTGTGTGTTTTTTTGGTGCTGAGTTGAATGAGTTTTTAAATAAATTTTGGATATTAACCCTTACCAGATGTATCATTGACAAATATCTTTCCCATTCAGTAGGATGCCTTTTTGTTTTATTGATGGTTTCCTTTGTTGTGAAAAACTTTTTAGTTTGACGCAATCACATATGTTTATTTTTTCTTTTACTTGCCTTGCCTGAATGGATATATCAGTAAAAATATTACTGAGGATAATGTCTGCAAGTTTACTGCCTGTATTTTCTTCTAGGAATTTTATGGTTTCTGGTCTTTCATTTAAGTCTTTAACCCATTTTGAATTTGTTCTCATAAATGGTGTATGGAGGTGGTCCAGTTTCATTTTTTTGCGTGTGTCAGTCCAGCTTTCCCAGCACCATTATTGAATAGACTGTCTTTACCCCAAAGTAAATTCTTGCTCCCATTATCGTAGATTAAATGACCATATAGAAATGGATATATTTTTGGCCTGTCTATTCTGTTCCATTGATCTATGTGTTTGCTTTTATGCCAGTACCATGCTGTGTTGATTACTATAGCCTTGTAGTATGATTTGATGTCAGGTAGTATACTTCCAACTTTGTTCTTATTTCTCAAGATTTCCATGGCTATTCAGGGTCTTTTATAGTTCCATATAAATTTCAGGATTATATGTTCTATTTCTGTGAAAAATGTCATTGGTAGTTTGATAGGAATTGCGTTGAATCTATATATTGTCTTAGATAGTATTGACATTTTAACTATATTAATTCTTCCTATCCATGAGCATGGTATGTGTTTCCATTTATTTGTATCTTCTCTGATTTCTCTCATCAGTGTCCTGAGTGAGATATATTTTCTGAAAATCCTGGACAAATATAATTTTGTATACTGGGCAGCAAAAAAACCATTGCTTAATAATCTCAAAATCCATCCATGTTGTCACAAATGACACTATTTCATCTTTTCTTATGGCAGAATAGTATTCCACTGAGTATACATACCACATCTTCTTTACCTAATCATCCATCAAAGAACACTTTATGTTGTTTTCATGTCTTGGCCATCATAAATAAAGTTGCAATGAACATTGGAGCACATATATCTTTATGGATAAATGTTTTCAGATATTTTGGGTAGATAACCAGGAGAAGTATTGCTGGTCATATGGCAATACCATTCTTAATTTTTTTTGACAATTGTTAGTAAAATTACATAGATTTCAGGTGTACAATTCTGTATTACATTATCTATAAATCCCATTGTGTGTTCACCGCCCAGAGTCAGTTCTCCTTCCATCACCATATATTTGATCCCCCTTACCCTCATCTCCCACCCCCATCCCCCCTTGCCCTCTGGTAACCACTAAACTATTGTCTGTGAATACCATTCTTAATTTTTTGAGGAAAGTCCACCCTGCCTTCCATTAGTCAGACAGAAAAAGTCAAGAACCATATAATTTCACTGATATGTGGTATATAAAACTGAAAGCAACAAAAGAACAAGACAAGATGGAATAGCTACTAAAATTTTAATGGATCACTGTAAGAGATTAGGTGGTTCAGCTCTTCCTCCAACTCTGAACTGTTAAAGGACCACAACAGATTTGTTCAATTTCTCTTAACCTTGATTTTAAAATCTGATGATTGCATTAAAAAAGGTGTGTGTGTGTGTGTGTGTGTGTGTGTGTGTGTGTAATCCCTTCAGAGCCCATGTAAATTACAACTGTTCGAGATAAAGGAGAGGATTATTACTCTGAGTGAGAGGTGAGCCAAGGCCTCTTGGCACAATCCTCAGAAGAAGAACTAGGCCATATGCTTTGGTACGGGTAAAATAGTCTCAGGGTAGTAAAGAAATCTTATTGGAACTGCTGGACACTGGTGCTCACTGTACTACCATACCTACACCTACCAATGAAAAGTGAAAGCTCTATAATTAAATTAAGAGGATATAGTGGTTCAACTGTAGAAAGTTAGCCCATGAAAGTGTGACTGAGAGAGGGAATTTATGAATTAATGTATGTTTTGCCTCATCCCTACAAAATTGTGTTGTAAATATGGATGCGATATCTGAATGGAGGACTCTTCCGTTACTCAAACCATTGGGAAACAGCTGTACAAATTTGCTCTTCATCCTACTTTAATTGGTCTTGCTAGATGGGAACCTTTAGAATTACCCAAATCCATTCAAATGTTAATTAAAACAATGTAGGATTGCAGCTTAAATTAAGGATCAGTTACATGCAGGTATATTAGTGCCCACAAATTCCTTGTTTACTAGTCCACTATGGCCTTCAAGAAAAGCTGGTGGACCCTAGATACTAATTATGTATTGTAGAGGATTGATAAAGCAATGTCTCCAATCATATCAGCAGTGTCTGATACGGTTTCAACAATTCAAGCTTTACAAAATCCTAAAGGAGAGTGATAGTCTGTAATCTATTTGCCTAAAGCCTTATTTTCTATCTCTGTTTAGGAAGAAATCATAGCTTATATCATATTCTGAGTTTGACATGTGCGTAACAATGAAGATATTTTAAGATCCAGATGCTGTTTTAGCCTAGATGCTGTTTTCACATGCCTATCTTCTCACTGGGTATATTTTTCACAAGGTCACTGGGAGTCTTACCTTATGTTATTCTACCTGGAATATTCTTTCTGTCCATCAAAAGCCCACCATTTACTCTGGATCCATTGCAAGTCCTATCTCTTCCATGAAAGCTTAACTTACTATTAAGCTTTCATGCTATTAAGCTTAACATGCTATTCTTTCTTTTCTATACTTATAGCAATAATTTCTGTTCTATCTTTTGGGGACCTATAAACTGCTTTGCAGTGTTGTATAATGAGGAAATTATTATTTGGGGAAAACATGAAATTTAGATTTAAATTCCCCTTCTTCACAATTTCTAATAAAATAAAAAATACAGTAATGTTGTATATATATCTCCATATTAAAGTGTCAAATAATGGTAAAAGTCATATACATATTTCATATGTAAACTTTATCATAATAGACAGAGACAACAAAAATACTTTTGTGAAGGGGACCAAGGGGTACAGACTTCCAGATATAAAACAAGTAAGTCATGAGTATATAGTGTACAGTGTGTTGACTATAGGCAATAATATTATATTGCAAATTAGAAAGTTCCTAAGAAGCTAAATTTTAAACAACAAATAAACAAAGTAAACAAACAAAAATGCATGGACACAGACAACAATTTAGTGGTTACCAGAGGGTAAAGGGGGGTGAAAGAAGAGGGTAAAGGGGGTCAAATATATGGTGCTGAAAGGAGAATTGACTTTGGGAGGTGAACACACAATGCAATATATAGATGATATAATAAATATAGAATTGTATACTTGAAACCTATGTAATTTCCCAGAACCTAGAATTACAGTAGTTTGTGGAAGGAGATATGATTAGAAGTCTCAATGACAATGGTGTTTCACAGAAAAGAAGTAATAAACAACGATGCATATGAGTTCTGACAATTAAGTTTGCAAACTGGTTGCAAATATGTTGCTAATCTTTTTTGATATCAGAGGGATTATTCATTATGAATTTGCACCAACTGGACAAACAGTCAACCAAGTTTACTATTTGGAAGTGCTGAAAAGGTTGCATGAAAAAGTTAGACAACCTGAACTTTTTGCCGATGCTTCATGGCTCTTGCATCAAAAGAATGAAATTAGGGGCTAGCCTGGTGGCTCAGGCTGTTAGAGCTCCATGCTCCTAACTCCAAAGGCTGCCGGTTGGATTCCCACATGGGCCAGTGTGCTTTCAACCACAAGGTTGCCAGTTCGATTCCTCGAGTCCCGCAAGAGATGGTGGGCTCCGCCCCCTGCAACTACAGTGCAACATGGCACCTTGAGCTGAGCTGCCGCTGAGCTCCTGGATGGCTCAGTTGGTTGGAGTGCCTCCTCTCAACCACAAGGTTGCCGGTTCGACTCCCGCAAGGGATGGAGGGCTGTGCCCCCTGCAACTAGACTGAAAGGACAACAACTTGAAGCTGAACGGCACCCTCCACAACTAAGATTGAAAGGACAACAACTTGACTTGGAAAAAAGGCCTGGAAGTATACACTGTTCCCCAATAAAGTCCTGTTCCCCTTCCCCAATAAAATCTTTAAAAAAAAAAAAAAAAAAAAAAGAATGAAATTAGACTATCTCACACCATACACAAAAATTAACTCAAAATTGATTAAAGCCTTAAATATACGACCTGAAACAACAAAATACATAGAAGAAAACATAAGCTCTAAATTCATGGACCTTGGTTTCATGAATGGTTTTTGTGAACTTGACCCCAAAGGCAAGGGAAGTAAATGAAAAAATAAATGAATGTGACTACATCAAACTAAAAGCTTTTGCACAGTGAAAGAAACCATCAACAAAACAAAAAGGCAACCAACCAAATGGGAAAAGATATTTGCAACAATACTCCTGGTAAGGAGCTAATATCCAAAATATATAAAGAACTCATATCTCAACAACAAAAAGACAACCCAATTAAAAAACGGTCAGAGGACCTGAACAGACCCTTTTCCGAAGAAGACATACAAATAGCCAACAGATATATGAAAAGATGCTCAACTTCACTAGCTATAAAGGAAATTTAAATCAAAACCACAATGAGATACCACTTCACACCTTTTAGAATGGCTGTTTTCAACAAGACAAGAAATAACAAGTGTTGGAGAGGCTGTGGAGAAAAAGGAACCCTCATACACTGCTGGTGGGAATGAAGATTGGTGCAGCCACTATGGAAAGCAGTATGGAGTTTCCTCAAAAAATTAAGAATAGAGACACCATACGACCCAACAATGCCTCTTCTGGGCTTCTACCCTGAAAATTTGCAAACACTAATTCATAAGGACATATGTAACCCTATGTTCATTGCAGTTTTATTCACAATAGCCAAGACATGGAAACAATCTAAGTGCCCTTAGGCCAATGATTGGATAAAGAAGATGTGATAGGTATATACACAGAGGGTGCCAAAATATATATATATACACATTTTAAGAAAGGAAAAAACTGTATTAAAACTGTAATACTCAATATATACCAATAACAAAAAATGAATACAAGTCACGTTTGACTTCTGCAATTACAAGAGGTGCTCAAAGTGTCCACACACTTTTGATTACGGCAAACATCGTTGGGTAGACTTCTGTGGCGAGCATGTAAACTGTTCCAACACCACAGCAGAAGCAGTAGGACTTGTTACTGTGCAAGACCTCCCGGATCTTCCCTTGTGCACATCACACACAGAACCAGGCATCTCAAACTCATCATGAATGTATGCGATTCTTAGGCATGTTGGAGGTTCTCTTGCATACTCATGCCTCCATTGTTGTTGTACTTTCACCATGTTCTCGAATTTCAAATACCACTTCAAAATGGTCTTGCACTCCTGAAACAATAACGATGCTTCCTCCATTTTCTTTGACTGTCCTGCCTGTTGCATGGTGACGCTAGCATTCATTTGATTAACGTCATCTTTTGAGCGAACATCACACTGCACATTGCTATCATAATTCAATTCAACTTTAAAAGTAATACATAGATAACATCTCTTAAAATATGTATACATTTTTGGCACCTCTGGTATATACTACTCAACCATAAAGAAGTGAAATATTGCCATTTGTGTCAACATGGATGGATCATGAGAGTATCATCCTATGTAAAATAAGTCAGGTGGAAAAGGACAAGAATCATATGATTTCACTCATGTATGGAATATAAAACAGAAAACAACAAATGAACAAACAAACTCATAGATACAGACAATAGTAGGGAAGTTACCAGCGGAGAAGGGGTGTGGAGGTGGGAGGATAGAAGTAAGAAAAGTGGGTAAAGGTGGTCAACTATTTGGTGAAGGAAGGAGACTAGACTTTGGGTAGTGAGCACACAATGCAATATACAGATGATGTATTATAAAATTGTATACCTGAAACTTATGTAATATTATTAACCAATGTTACCCCGATAAATTTAATTTTAAAAAAGGAAAAAGGAAAAAAAACAAGATATAAGTTTATGGTCTTATTTCCCCTAGAAATCCATATCTTTGATCATCAGTTCCTTGCAACTTTTGTTTTTATAAACCTTGCCCTACATTTTGAAGCGTATTCTCAGTTCACACTGAGGATTACGTTTCCTGGTTTGCGAATCATTATCTGAGTAAACTCTCTTTTAGTTTTTCAAAAATCTTCTCTGGATTTTTATTTACATTTTTGGCAACAAAGATGGAATTTGAAGGGGCATGCTGATTCCCTCCATTTCTCAGGATGGGAAGTTGCTCCATTCTGTGGAGCTGGAGTGCCCTTTGAGGTTGAATTGCTTTCCTCTGCTGTCAAGAGGCATCCATGGGTAAGTCCTCTCAAATCTTTGCTCTCCCAAGCTTTCAGTTAAGATCAGAGAGTTTTATTCTGAGTGTTATTCTTAAGGGGAGAGACCTCCCCCCCATAGGTTTTTCAGTTTTCCAGGGAGAGACACCTCCATAAGGGATCACAGGATTTAAACTTAACCCACAAGGTTCCAGGCTATATAGTCTTTCACAAAGGCTAGGTAATTCTGATTCTAAGGTGACATCTGCTGGCCCTCTACTGCCTAGCACTCCTGCAGGATAGATGGTTAAAAACTGTGGGTCAGTGAGTGGCCTGTAACTGACTGGCTTGGTCTCTGGACTAAGATCACCCAAGATGATTTAAATTAAACACGCCCCCCTGAGGCTCTCTTGATATTCCTAAATTTGTTTCTTTAAGGGCCCAATTAGAACAAGGAGGTTTCCATACCTCCCAAAAGCAATGGGAAGCTTTTCCCAAAAGAAATTAGGCCACTATACCTTCTCTGCATGAAAGTAACTCTTAATTCTAATGAATTAAGAGAATTCAAAAACTAGAGGACTCCTCTGGTGCATGCTCCTTGCAACTCAGCTTCCTCTCCTTCCCCGACTCCACCTCTGTCCTCTACCCACGCAACCACTGCCTCTCCTTCTCTAGCTGTCTCCCCTTTCTCTCCTCAGAAATTTCCCCTCCTGAGTCTCCTATTCTTGAGGCAGGATAACTAACCTAGGGAATTAACCTCCCTCTCCAGGATGCAACAGGAGGCACCTCACTAATTACAGTTTCAAAAGAAACTGCATCTGGCACCTGCAGCTGACGAAAAACAAGAACCAGTTTTATCCAGGAGGGCCACCCAGACCTGACCTTTACCTAATTATAATGTCATTATAATCTCATTTACATTGTGGTTCCTACACTCCCATCATACCCCAGATGCCATGACAGTGCCGGAGCAACCAAATGAGGACAAAAGAGCAGGAAACTAAAGGTCCTAATTGCAGGACACAGATGAGCTGAAACAAGGCCATGTGACCAATTTCCACTCCTAAGGGAGATAAATACCCCTAGTCAGGACTTCCTTGGTGCAACTGGACCTCTGAGTTTGCCTGCACTTCCTTCTCAAGTGTGCACTTTATTTTCAATAAACTCCTTGCACTTTCCTGCATCTGTCTCACTGTTGAATTCTTTCTTGCACTGAGACAAGAACCTGGTCGCCACTGTTCTGGGTTGAGTCTTCTCTCCGTGAGCCTCCTGCAGCATTTTAATGGCATCTTTTAAATGTCATAGAAATTCTGATGGGGTAGATACTATCTCTTATGCCCCCTGGTCTAAATCAGAACTGTTGGCCATAGTGAAGGACATTCCAGACCGTAAAACTAATTCCCTTGAATTTAAAGGACATTTTATTCTTAAAAGTAACCTGGCTTCTTGGATCCTTACCAACGCATCCATATGTTAATTGGCAATGTGTGAGCTAAAGAATGGCACCCCTTACAAGATTTTAAATTGACCAGAGCCGTGGCCCTAGAAGCTAGCGAATAAATTTCTTAAGGCTATTCCCCAAATACTTCTAAGACAGATTGATTGGAAGGCCATCCATAGATGTACTCTATAGATGGATGAGCCAGTACTTGATTATTTTGACTGGTTTGAAAAGATCTTTCAATAAAACTCAAATTAAGGAATTAGTGATGAGACCCTTAATTTATTTAATCCAATTATTTGTAGCAGATCTTTCTGAAAATATTAGCACTTTGTTAAACAACATGACCTTAATTGGGCAGATAAAGGCCCTCAGGAGATCACCTTATTGGCAAATAAACTCTCTAAAACTATTGTAAAAAATAGAGATAATAGGAAAAAGAAAAAAAAAAAGGAGTTCTGGATTACTAAGAAAGAATTACTAAATAGTGGCCCTCCAACTCCAGCAATTTAATAAACCAACCCCACCAAATAATTAAAATACTCAGGGCCCAGACCTAAAGGCTTGCTTCTTTTGTAAAAGACCAGGACATTTTAAAAAGGATTACCTCAAATATTAATGGTGCATGCAACTCTGCCCCAGTAGGACCCTAAAATTTCAGACTGGAACACAAGAACAGGGATGCTCTAGGGAAATAAAGGGGACATTTCCTTTGTTAAATGCCAACAAATTAGAGGAAATATATATTAAAATTGGGGATGAATTAGTTAGAGCTTTATTAGATACAGAAGCAACACTTTCAGTCCTCACCCCCAAAGCCCTTTCAATGTCTCCTCCCCGGAGTCAAGAAAAAAAATAGAATGATTGGGGTAACTAATAACCCTATAACAGTCCCCAAATCTTTACTACTCCCTTTTTTGATTGTCCCCCTCTTTGGCACTCATTAATTTTTTTTTTTCTTGTCCCTTCTGCCTCAATTCATTTATTAGGAAGAGATTTTCTAGAAACCTACCAAGCTCATATTTTATGAGATAACAAGACAGACCCAGAAACAAGTAATTTTTAAAACCCCATCTACTCTTATTTTATTCAACAATCCTTACCCTGCCCTGCAAGGTCTGCCTGCCTATCTCTGGGCAGATAATCTTCCCTAATCTTCCACTGAAATAGGGAAAATCCATTCAGCATTCCCCATCAAAATTCAAACAGATCCTAACAAACCTCTACTTAATATAAAGAAATACCCCCTAAACTCTAAGGCACAGACAGGAATTCCACCCATAATAGAGGAATCTTTAGCTTGGGGGCTCACTGTCCCTTGTCTTAGCTCCTGCAAAACCCCTGTCTTTCCCATCCAGAAGCCTAACAGAAAGGGATGATGATTTGTCCAAGACTTTGGAACAATTAATAACATAGTTATTTCCCAGTATCCTGCAATTCCTGACCCCCATACGTTCTTAAAAAATATCCCTCCCAAGAGTTTTTTTTTTCCTACCGTAGACCTCTGCAGTACCTTTTTCAGTATTCCAGTTGATTCAGAAAGTCAATATTCTGGCTTTCACTTGAAAAAATCAACAGTATACCAGGATTGTGTTACCCCAGGGGTATACTGAAAGCCCTATTTATTTTTCTCAAATTCTTAACGGAGATCTTCCAGATATTGTATTTCCCTGTAAATCTACCTTACTTCAATGTATAGCTGATCTATTTCTATGCTCCTGCTCTGAACAGTCTTCCTAACAGACAGTCTCCATTTATTATATAATTTAGTTCTAAAGGGACATAAGGTCATTAAAGAGAAGCTTCAATACTGTCAGCCTTCCATGAAATTTTTAGGATATCTCCTTATCTCAGAGGGCCTAAACTTTGACCCATCCCAGATATAGGGCATACTAGCTTTCTCTGAACCCAAAACTAAAAGACAACTTCAAGGGTTTTTAGGACTTGCAGGATACTGCTATAATCGGCTCCCTAATTTTTCCTTATTCTCCCAACCCTTATAACAGCTTCTAAAAGCCTCTTTTTCTGATCGCCTACAATGGAATGATAAGGCTGAACAATCTTTTACTATTTTAAAGAAACAACTAACTCAGGCACGAATGCTAGGACATCCAAACTATAAACTTCCCTTCTCACTTTTTGTCCACGAAAGGGAAGGAAATGCATTTGGTGTACTTGTTCAACCCCATGGTGGACAACACTGCCCTGAAGGATATCACAGCCAACAGTTAGACCTCACAGCCCAGAGCCTACCACCCTGCCTTATGGCAGCAGCCACCACTGCTGCTTTAATTAAAGCTACTGAAAAAATAATTTTTGGATCTCCTCTCACTGTCTGTGTTCCCCATGCAGTCGAGTCTTTTAAATTCCAATCAGAAAAAAGATTTTGAGAGGCAGAAGTTATTTGAATGGGTCTGTGGGAGGCTGTCAGGCCAGATCTGGTACTCTGAGACTTTATAGATCCTGAGACCACTCTGAAAAGTATTTTTTCCCAACTTCTCTACTGAGAAGTTGTCTGTCTTTAGTGGAATCTTAACACAATAGATCTTCTATAAATGGATGAGATGGCTACCACTCAGATTTCCAAAGATGAGCTTGATGAACTCAAAGAGGCCTTTGCAAAAGTTGATCTCAATAGCAATGGATTCATCTGTGACTATGAACTTTATGAGCTTTTCAAGGAAGCTAATATGCCATTACTGGGATATAAAGTGAGAGAAATTATTTAACAACTCATGCTGGATGGTGACAGGAATAAAGATGAGAAGATAAATTTTGATGAATTTGTTTATATTTTCCAAGAAGTAAAAAGCAGTGATATTGCCAAAACCTTCCGCAAAGCAATCAACAGGAAAGAAAGTATTTGTGCTCTGGGAGGAACTTCAGAGCTGACCAGTGAAGGAACACAGCATTCTTACTCAGAGGAAGAAAAATGTGCTTTTGTTAGCTGGATAAACAAAGCTCTGGAAAATGCTATACCAATGAACCCAAATACGGATGACGTGTTCAAAGCTGTTGGTGATGGAATTGTGCTTTGTAAAATGATCAACCTTTCAGTTCCTGATACAATTGATGAAAGAACAATCAACAAGAAGAAACTTACACCCTTCATCATTCAGGAAAACTTGAACTTGGCACTGAACTCTGCTTCTGCCATTGGGTGCCACGTTGTGAACATTGGTGCAGAGGATTTGCGGGCTAGGAAACCTCATCTGGTTTGGGGACTGCTTTGGCAGATCATTAAGATCAGTTTGTTTGCTGACATTGAATTAAGCAGGAATGAAGCCTTGGCTACTTTACTTCTATATGGTGAGACTTTGGACGAGCTTATGAAATTGTCTCCAGAAGAGCTTCTGCTTAGATGGGAAAACTTTCATTTGGAAAAGTCTGGCTCGCAAAAAGTCAACAACTTCAGTGCTGACATCAAGGATCCAAAGCCTATTTCCATCTTCTCAATCAAATTGTGCCAAAATGACAAAAGGAAGGTGAACCACGGATAGATATTAACATGTCAGGTTTCAACAAAACAGATGATTTGAAGAGAGCTGAGAGTATGCTTCAACAAGCAGACAAATTAGATTGCAGATAGTTTGTTACCCCTGCTGATGTTGTCAGTGGAAACACCAAACTGAACTTAGCGTTTGTGGCTAACCTGTTTAATAAGTACCCAGCACTAACTAAGCCAGAGAACCAGGATATTGATTAGACTCTATTAGAAGGAGAAATTTGTGAAGAAAGACCCTTCCATAACTGGATGAAATCTCTTGGTGTTAATCTCCATGTAAACCATCTCAATGCCGACCTGCAAGATGCCCTGATAATCCTACAGTTACATGAACGAATTAAAGTTCCTGTTGACTGGAGTAAGGTTAATAAACCTCCATACCCAAAATTTGGAGCCAACATGAAAAAGCTAGAAAACTGCAACTATGCTGTTGAATTAGGGAAGCATCCTGCCTAATTCTCCCAGGTTGGCATTGGAGAACAAGACCTGAATGATGGGAACAAAACTCTGACTTTAGCTTTAGTCTGGCAGTTGATGAGAAGATATACTCTCAATATCCTGGAAGATCTCAGAGATGGGCAGAAAGTTAATGACGGTGAACAGAACATTGAGCGAAGCTGGAAAGTCAACTTCCATTCAGAGCTTTAAGGACAAGATGATCAGCTCCAGTTTGGCAGTTGTGGATTTAATTGATGCCATCCAGCCAGGCTGCATAAACTATGAGCTTGTTAAGAGCAGCAGTCTAACAGAAGATGACAAGCATAACAATGCCAGGTCTGCAGTGCCAATGGCTAGAAGAATTGGAGCCAGGGTGTATGCTCTCCCTGAAGACCTGGTGGAAGTAAAGCCCAAGATGGTCCTGACCGTATTTGCATGCTTGATGGGGAGGGGAACGCAGAGAGTGTAAAATAACTAATTTGAATAAAAACAGCCTTGCTCCCAGGTGCTTGATTAGCAGGTCAGCTATTTCCAGGTAAAGGGCTCCTGGCTTAAGGAACTATTGGTCATTTAAAGGACTTTTAATTTTGATTGATTAACAAGACTAGCTCTTCATGAAATCCCTCAGGGGAAAGAGTTTTCATAAAAACAGCTCCTTTTCTGTAGTAAAAGTTGGATTTATCAGGCACTATTGACATGTTCTCATAGCCAAATCATTTACTCTCCTTCTAGATTGCTACCCTGGACATTTCCCACTGCTGTATGTTATTCCTTTCTATGTATCTTTTTCCCTCCTAGGATATCCACCTCTTGGGATGTGCTTAGATAACTGGATATGAATATTATTAGACAATAAATTTGCTTTCCACCTAGTATGGTAGTTCTTATTTGAGAACTGTGGTCAGAGAGTATTTAGATATGAGTATCCTTTGCTTATCTTTATAGTACTGAAAATTTGCAGAAGTAACTGGCTCTGCAGAATATAATAGAAGTTTTCATATTCTTTTATTCTTAAAATCAGTATCTTTTTATAGTATTCTTTCTACATGATCCTTTTTCGTACATTTAAGAATATTTTGATTACATTAAACAAGACTGCTGATTTTGCTACTTTTTAAAGGGATCTTCAAGTAAGTAAAAAACATACATTATAGGTAGAGGAAAAATGTACCTTAAATTTGCATCTTCCCCTTTACCCAAGCTGTAAACAGTAGACATATTTTGTCTTAAAATACTTGGTTCAATATCTACTTATTTGTTTTAAAATCTATATCATCAAACTCTCTTTCTAGATTTAAAATGCTGTTGAATATGACACTTGAGGAGAGAGTGTGCTCAGAAGTCAGAATACGGTAGGCTAAGTATGATAAGCGTACAACAGATTTTCTAATTTTACACCTCAGACAAGGTTGTGGTCACTAAAAAAAAATTAAAAAATTATGTAGGACTTATGTACTCTTGCTTTGTCAAGCTGTCTGCTATAGTTTTCAAGATCATAATGTTACTCTAACTCTGAAAAATGATGTAATTTAATAGCAATGTATTAGTTCAAATAAAGGCATTTACATAATAAAAAAAATTCCAATCATACGCAACATCTTTCTGTTAACTGTACCACCTCTCTTATGAAATACTTTTCTCTTCTCCTCATCTAACAATCACCGGCTACAATCTTCTTAATCCTACAGCTCTCCTTCCCTTCCTGACAGCAATCCCCATGACAGTATTTCCTTGACAGACCAGTTACAAGGACTCCTTTACATAATTCTGATTTCAGCTGGTTCACTTATGGGTTTTATCTCCAGAGATTGACCAAGCTGATTATGCTATTGTTTCTTTAGAGGAGACTGTAGAATCAGGCCCACTCCCAAATGCTAGGCCTGCACAACAAGCTGAACTATATTTACTAACTAGAGCTTATATCTTAGCCTAAGGCAAAGCTGCTAATACCTATACAGACAGCAGGTATGTTTTGGAATAGCCCATGATTTTGGTATACATTGGAAACAGTGTGGGTTCCTTACATCCTCAGTACAACCCATCAAAAACAAAGATTTTAGTCTTACTCTTTTAGAGTCTATCTTACTTCCTAGATCAATGCCTATTATAAAAATACAGAAAGAATAAGTGAATGAACTAATCAGAGACAATTTTGGAAACATGGAGGAAAAACTGAGGGTTGCTAGAGGGGAGGCGGGGTGGGGATAAGGGGAAGGTGAGAGGTTTAGAAAATAGTCGGTAACCACAAGATGGCCACGGGGTTTTGAAAATTAATTTGGGGAATGTACAGAGGGATAGTGGATGGGGGGAGAGGGGTTCACACAGTGTGAGGGATATAAGTGATAAACGTCTAAGTTTTGCTTTGTCTTGTACATCTGAAACTAATAAAAAAAATTTTTTTAAATAAATAAATAAAAAATAAAAATAACAAAATAAAGGCTTTCAATATTAGTAAAACAAAAACAAAAACAATAAAGATACAGGATCACTCTTCTATGCGAGACAAAACTGAATTAGGGAACATTTAGCAGATGCTGATGTTAAATCAGTAGCACATCAGTCACCACTTTCCCTGCTATCGTTTCTCATACTTCTCTGCATAAAGTTGCACCTTATCTCCAACTGGTCAAAGCCCAAGCCACCTTTTCAGACTCTAAAAGGGGGAAGTAGATAAAACAAGGCTGCACTTTTGATTTAACTCAGTGGATATGGCTCAAGCCAAACTGCTGCCCTGTTCTTCCTCTCTGGCTTCAAAAAAGGAAGTGTTAACTTTTATTCATAACTTTACCCACACAGATAAAATTATTCAATGGGGAAAGCAACACTATTGGGAACCCTACCATCAAATTTATCAACTGTGCAAAATTTGCTCTCAATATAACCCTGGCAAGCTGATACATGCCAATATGGGTCATTTCCCTCTGCCACCTGGACCATTTGAAGTATGGCAACTTGATTTTATCCAACTTCTGCTTTCTCAGAATTATAAATTCATACTTGTTATGATTTGTATGTTTTCTCACTGGGTTGAAGCTTTCCCTTGCCATCAGGCTATAGCCAGGGATGCAGCTAAATTCTTGCTAGAAAAGACTTTATCAACTTGGGGAGTCCCTCAAGAAATACACAGTGATCAAGGAACTCATCTCACAGAACTGATTATCCAAGCCATTTGCAAAATCTGGTCTATTTATCAACACTACCACTGTACCTACCATCCTCAATCTTCTGGTTTGGCGGAAAGCATAACAGGCAAAATTAAAATTCAATTGGCTGGCCTTGCAGACACTGCCACGTGGGAGCTGCCCACACCCAGCCACTGTCATTCCCACCATGTTCTTAGATCTCATCATCTATGGCAAGCCCTTGGGACACATCTCCTTTTAGCTGTTTTCAAACAAAATTCCAAAGACAACAGAAAACTTTTGTGCTCTGAGCACTAGGGAGAAAGGATTTGGTTATGAAGTTTCCTGCTTTCACAGAATTATTTGGGATTTATGTGCCAGGGTGGTGACTTCACATGCCATGATGGCATGGGTGGCAAGTTCATCTATGGGGAGAAATCTGATAATGAAAATTTCATCGAGAATGTATGGGTCCTGGAATTTTGTCCATGGAAAATGCTGGACCCAACAACACAAATGGTTCCCAGTTTTCCATCTGCACTGTCAAGACTGAGTAGTCGGATAGCAAGCATGTGATCTTCGGAAAGGTGAAAGAGGATTAGTGATAAATCCGAGGTAGAACCTTTTTCTACCCTAATATTTACTTGAAAGGTAAAATTTGAAGGGGGCAAGTCTAGGTAAATGATAGGTCAGAAACATTATCAAAATTAGTTACAGAAATGACTAAAGGTAAGTATTAGTCCTCTGTTGATTGAGGGATTTGGTGGCATATCCAACAATCAGAGAGCTTGCCCTCTTTAGCTGTGCCTTGGGAGAGCTTTATCAAGACATTATTTTTCCAAGTATAAATGGTTATAAAAAAGAATAAGAAGAAAAGAATGCTTGATTTGGTTTTCATTATAACAGGTTAAAGCTTAAACAGTAAAGAAAAAAGAAGTGGAAAGACAGAGTAAATGATTCAACAATTAATGTAAGGGATGAAGGGGAGATCAGGAGTTAATATGCAGAGTTAAAGGGGAATATTAAGAATTTAGGAATTTGTACCGGGGGAAAATCATCAGAGCTCCCAAGATACTTCTAGGGGATCTTGAGTGAGGGCCTGGGGGTTTCCAGTTAGATATAAGAGGATAAAAATGGTAAGAAATAGAGTAAAAGAAATATTATTACAGTTAGGCATTTCTGGTAAAAGCTCAGGGATCATGTATCAGTACATTAACCCCAAATGCAGGCGTATATGTGAATAGAGACATGATCAGAAACTTATCTACTACAATAGGTCAATAGCTGAAGAAATGACTAAAGCCATTTCTGCCTAACAGAAATCACTAGACTCCTTTACTTGAAGTAGTTTTCGACAATTGTATGGCCTGAGACTGCCTGCTGGTTAAACAAGGGAGAGTTTGTGCTGTTGCCCACACTACTTGCTGTACATTTATAAACATCTCTGGAAAAGTAGAAACCTGATTAGAAAAAATTATCAGCAATCTAGATGGCTACAGCAAGTAAGAAAGAATGACCCATTACATGACTTGCTTAACTGGCTACCTTCTATAATAGGAAATTGGTTCCAATCCATATTACAAATTATTGTCATGATAGTAATAAGTTTATTGATCTTGTTTACAGCATTTAAACTTATGGTCTACTACCTTTCTTGTTGTTTGAAGTCAGCTGTAAAGACTGAAATGGTAGCATATAAAATAGAAATAATTAATCAGTCTACCACAACTGTTAAACTTTTGTAGTCCTAATTATTAATAAGTGTATATTCCCTTACGTTTTAATTATCACTTTTACTTAAAGCCATGTTCTGCCATTCTAACTTCTTATGTCCCACTTGCCTAGCCTGTACAGACTTTGGCCATTGGGGTTTAAACCACTATGAAATTTTGGTCTCATTTCCCTCCTCCATGGTACAAAAAAGATCTTGAGCAGGGAGATACATCTCTCTGGCAATGACAATGGGACTCAATAAGAGAGAATCAGATTCATTACTCATTCATCAGCACTGTTGCATTCTGTGAGGTCTGATAAAAAGGGGGAAATGAGGACTTATAAGAACTTTAACATCATAACTTATGGCCCAATATTTTGATTTTTGCAGCTTTTGCTCTGAAGCAGCTTACAGAAAATAACTTTGCCTTTTGGGCTCTAAAACTGCTGTGGAGCAAGCAGCCCTCCTGTGCTGATTGCATTCTGTGAGGTCTGATAAAAAGGGGGAAATGAGGACTTAAAAGAACTTTAACATCATAACTTATGGCCCAATATTTTGATTTTTGCAGCTTTTTTGCAGCTTTTTGCAGTCTGTTTGATTACTTGTACTCCTTGCATCATTGTTAAATAATACTCCCTGTACTATAAGTGTGTGATCAAAGCAGGCTTTTTGTTCTACAGGTGTAGGCTGAAAGTAGGATTGATAAATGCTTAATCACATATTGCCCATTGTTCTTATCTCACAGCCCCACTTGCTTGACCACTGAGTCAGCTGACCATTGAAAATTCAGTTGCCAGAGATGACATCATAGAAACGGTGGCGTGAGGTGAGCCTATGAAATCTCCCTTGGAATTTACAAATTGAACATCTATAATTTCACAAAGGACTCCTTGAATAGCAGACAGGCAAGACTAAGAGATGCACAATTAAAATCATCTAAAGGTGGCAAATTGGACGAAGGGGGGAGAAGGGAAAGGGGAGGTGCAGAGACGCGGGCCGCACAGGCACAGGTTGCAGACTGGAGCTTGGAGCTCTGAGCTCCCTGTATTCCAGAGCTACCACAATCATGGGAGAGGGAAGAATTCGGACTGCTAGCACTCCCCTTATGGCCCACAGTCTTGCCTGAGGGATCAGCGTATAATACAGCTGAGCCCAACACTCACGGCAGAGACCTCGGAGCAAAGACTGAGGGAAGAAAGGTGAAAATAGTGCTTTAAGCCCTCACTGCCAAGCAGAGGATAGAAGGCTTAGGCACGGAGCCTAGCCAACCCCTCTTACCTTCCCAGAGCTCGCCCCACCACCACCTCCCCAGTGCTAGAAGCCGAACAGTAGCAGTGTCAGTGCTAGAAGCTGAAGAGTAGCAGTGTTCTTTTGAGAACAGAATATTTGCAGTTCTGAAAACTGCAGCCTGTAGCCACAGACTCGCAGCCCAACTAGTTCTGGTGAAGGGGAGAAAGCCTTGGGTGCAGGACTGGCTGTGCTGGTGGTCACTGCCATTGTTCAGAGCCACCTCTCACAACCTACTCCACCGCTGCCCCCACCTATCTGGATAAATCCCTGCAGGGGCAAACAAAGCTGCTGAAGCACACAGTCCCTGAATCTGGTGCAGGAAGAGCTTCGGAACTTCAGAAGCTCTCCACAGCTTGCAATGGATGCAGTGCCCTGAGACCCAGATGACCTGCTCACAGAGGAGAAGCCCACCTTCCAGGGAATTCCTCCCCCCCCCCATTGTGTGAGAAGCTGGAACAATGCAGAGAAAATATAACACTCCAGCATGAGAGAGAATAAAAGGCTGCAGTCAGAGAGAAAAAAAGCATTCTACCAACACCTACTAGAAAGCAGAAAAAGACCTCTTCCTACCAACCTGTTGTAGAACCCACTCATACAGATGTCCAGGAAGACAAATAACAATTCATTAATTGCTATGAATAACCAAGGTAACAAGGCAGCTCAGAAATAAAATAGAACAAAAAGCATCAGATTTGTATGGAACAACGAAAGACCCTGAATAGTCAAAGCAATTCTAAGAAAAAAGAACAATGCTGGAGGTGTCACACTCCCTGACTACAGCTTGTACTACAAGGCAACAACAATTAAAACAGTATGGAGTTTAAACAGACATGGCAGAAAAACAGACACACAGACCAATGGAATAGAATTGAGAACCCAGATATAAACCCACATAAATATGGGGTACTTTCGACAAAGAAGCCAAAAACATACAATGGAGAAAAGACAGCCTCTTCAATAAATGGTGCTGGGAGAACTGGAAAGCCACATGCAAAAGAATGAAACCGGACTGCTATCTGTCACTGTGTATCAAAATTAACTCAAAATGAATCAAAGACCTAAACATAAGACCTGAAACAATAAACTGCTCAGAAGAAAACATAAGTACTAAATTTACGGATCTTGGGTTCAAAGAGCATTTTATGAATTTGACCCCAAAGGCAAGGGAAGTGTAAGCTAAAATGAATGAATGGGACTATATCAAACTAAAAAGCTTCTGCACAGAAAAAGAAACCATCGGCAAAATAAAGAGGCAATCACCGAATGGAAGAAGATATTTGCAAACAATGCCTCTGATAAGGGGCTAATATCCAAAATATATAAAGAACTCATACAACTCAACAAAAAAAACAACAACAAACAATCCAATTTAAAAAATGGGCAGAGGACCTGAATAGGCATTTCTGCAAAGAGGACATACAAATGGCCAATAGACATATGGAAAATTGCTCAACATCACTAATCATCAGAGAAATGCAAATAAAAACCACAATGAGATATCATTTCACACCAGTTAGAATGGCTATCATCAACAAGACAAATAATAACGAGGGTTGAAGAGGCTGTGGCAAAAAAGGAATTGTCATACTCTGTTGGTGGAAATGCAGACTGGTGTAGCCACTATTAGAAGGCAGTGTGGAGGTTCCTCAAAAAATTAAAAAAGAACTACTAATAGACCCAACAATCCCTCTCTTGGATATCTACCAAAAAAATCTGAAAACTCTTATCTGTAAAGATGTTTGTGCTCCAATGTTCATTGCAGCTTTATTTGTGGTGGCCAAGACATGGAAACAACCAAAATGTCCTTCGATAGATGAATGGATAAAGAAGTTGTGGTATATATACACAATGGAATACTATTCTGCCATAAGAAAAGATAAAATAGTGCCATTTGTGACAACATGGATGGATCTTGAGATTATAATGCTAAGCAAAATAAGTCAGACAGAAAAAGTAGAGAACTATATGATTTCACTAATATGTGGTATATAAAACTGAAAACAACAAAAGAACAAGAAAAACAAATGAAGAAACAAAACTCATAGACATAGACAATAGTTTAGTGGTTATCAGAGGGTAAGGTGGGAGGGGGTAGTAGATGAGGGTAAAAGGGATCAAATATATGGTGATGGAAATAGAACTGACTCTGGGTAGTGAACACACAATGTTATATATAGATGATTTATTACAGAATTGTACACCTGAAATCTATGAAACTTTGCTAACAATTGTTATCCCAGTAAACTTTAATTTAAAAAAAGAAGAAGAAGAAAGAAAATCCAGTTGCTGCCACCAATCAGAAAATGAATGATGTAAGTTTATGGTCTTGTTTCCCCTAGCAACCCCATCTCTTTGATCATCAGCTCCTTGCAACTTTTGCCTTCATAAACCCTGCTCTATCCCGTCCATTTTGGAATATATTGTCAATTCATACCAAGGGCGATGTTTCCTGGTTTGCAAATCACTATCTGAATAAACTCTGGTTTAATTTTTCAAAAAGCGTCCTCCAGACTTTTGTTTATAGCTTTTTCTCCAACTCACTGATTTGTTTTTATTTCCTCCTTTCTGTTGTTGAATCCTTCTAGTGTTTTTAAATTTAGTTATAACTTGTTTGGTACTTTCTTATATTTTTTATCTCTTTGTTGAAGTTCATCCATTTTTCTCCTGAGTGAGCATTTTTATGACTGTTCCTTTGAATTCTTTATTAAATAGATTATTTATCTCTGTTACCCTGCAGGTGTTTTTCTGGAGTTTTGTCTTATTCTCTCATTTGGAACATATTCCTTTTCCTTCTCATTTTGCTCAACTCTCTGTGGTTGTTTCTTTGTATTAGGCAAAACAGCTACTTTCTCAATCTTGAAACAGTGGCACTGTGTAGGTGATTATCCTTGTTCACCCTTGCCCTAGCCCTTGGTTGTCCTTCAAGCTGTTGTGATGGTCTACTGAGTTCACCCGAGTTAGTCTACATATGCTCCCATTGTTGAGGATGTACCAGACCTGTCTAAGGGGAGGAATTTCATTTAGCACTTAGTTTCAGGCTGTTTGGAAGCCATACCCTCAGGCAGCAGCTTTTATAGTATGCAAATTTATATAGTTTTGTGGGGCCACAATTGTTAGCCCTTCTGGCTTCCAGACCAGGAGATCTAGAAGTGTCCCCTGGACAACTGCTGCTGAAATTGAAACTCCAGACAAGTGTATAAGCTCTTTTCTGGGCAGTGCCATGGAGCTGTAATGAGGCCAAGGGGGTACATAAGGATGGTGTCTCTCTGCTTTTGTTTCCTCGAGTGCCTCCTTAGCCTCTAGGTACATGGGAAACCGGGAGTTTGTCCTTCAGGCTGAAGCTCCAGGTTAAGTAAATAGGCATTTTTCACAGGGATACTGGAGTTATGTTTCAGTCTGCTATTTGTGCAGTGTCCTGAGGGTGGTGGCCTGTCACTGTTTTTTGAATTATTACAGTCATGAAATTCAGTTACACCAGCTTCCTCAGTCACCAGCCACCAGGGTCAAGGGGTGTCCCCTGTGTAAGCAAGTGTAAGCAAGCCCACTGGTTTTAACAAGGCAGTTGTAGAGTGTAGGGGGCAAGGCTCATTCCACTGGCTTCAGGAAGGCAGCAGGAACTATCTTGACTGCAGGTGCCTTCAAGCTTGAGCAGTGCAGCGTGCAAGTTTCTCCTCTCTGTATGTATCCCAACTTTGGGCTAGGAGTAAGAGAATGCCAGGATCACATTTTTGGGGCAGGGTGTTCTTACTGATCCAAACAAAATGGAGGTTTGTTCAAGTTTCAGTTATGTCCCGGTCCTTTAGATCCACAAGGGTGGCAAAACTTTGATTCCAGGTACTGCTGGAAGTCAAAGTTCTCTCCTCTGTACATGCAAAAATAAATGAATGGGACTATATCAAACTAAAAACTTTCTGCACAGCAAAGGATACTGTCAACAAACAAAGAGGCAACCAACCAAGAGGGAAAAGATATTTGCAAACAACACTTCCGATAAGGGGCTAATATCCAAAATATATAAAGAACTCATAAAACTCAACAACAACAACAAAACAAACCATCCAATTAAAAAATGGGCAGAGGACATGAACAGACACTTCTCCCAAGAAGACACACAAATAGCCAATAGATATATGAAAAGATGACCAAATTCACTAGCTATTAGGGAAATGCAAATAAAAACCACAATGACATATGACCTCATACCTGTTAGAATGCCTATCATCAACAACAGAATAAAGCATTTGTGTTGGTATTGGATTAGAATTCTAAATAAGGGCTATAGCTACACATATAATGATTCTTAACTATTTCACGACAATTTATCTTACTTTGCTGAAACGTGCTTTTATTTCTCTCCTACCCTTTGTACATTCTTTCTTTTTATACAATCTGTACCCATCAAGGCATCAAAGCCCATTTTACCAATTCCCAATGGAGCTATTAGGTGTGCTAGAAATTTAAGATTATTACTAAGGTTGAAATTTCATTCTACTATTTGATGAAATGCAAAAACTAAAAATAAATAAAGTATAGTCTTACTTTCAAAAGAAAACATTTTTAAAAGAAAATGATCACAAAGCAAATGGCAATAACGTAAATGACCTCTCACTAAAATTTCACTTTGCATATTCTGATTGCTTGGGACATCTTGGGAAAATGCTATATTACATTGATTTTTCTCCCATCTTATTCCATGATGAAATGTCATTTTACATGTGTATCTTAATTCCTGTAAAAACTTTATTTATCCTGAGATAAATGTAGTAATATAATATTTGAAATAGTATTGAGATAGGTTTAAGATTGCCACTGGTAAAGAAGTTGTGGTATATATACACAATGGAATACTATTCGGCGGTAAGAAAAGATGATATAGGACCATTTGTGACAACGTGGATGGATCTTGAGAGTGTAATGCTGAGCGAAATATGTCAGACAGAAAAAGCAGAGAACCATGTGATTTCACTGATATGTGGTATATAAACCAAAAACAACAAAAGAACAAGACAAACAAATGAGAAACAGAAACTCATAGACACAGACAATAGTTTAGTCGTTACCAGAGGGGATGGGGGGTGGGAGATGAGGGTAAGGGGGATTGAATATATGGTGATGGAAGGAGAACTGACTCTGGTTGATGAACACACAATGGGATTTATAGATGATGTAATACAGAATTGTACACCTGAAATCTATGTAATTTTACTAACAATTGTCACCCCAATAAATTTAATAAAATAAAATTAAAAGAAAAAAAAAAGAGTTCTGGAGGTGGAAGGCGGTGATGGCTGTACAACGTGAATGTATTTAAGGCCACTGAATGGAATGCTTAAGATGAAATTTTTTTCTATGTGAATTTTACCACAACTAAAATAAAATTTGTTTAAAAAAGAAAAAAAAAAAAGAGTGATGTCTCAGCTCAAGCAATCAGGTAAAAGGGGCCAAATTCTCCCTTCCTCTGCCTTTTGTTCTACTCAGGTCCTCAAGAGATGGGATAATGTCCACCCACACTGGAGAGGGCAATCTGCTTTACTGAGGTCACCAATTCAAATGCTGATGTCATCTCTAAACACTCTCACAGACACACTCAAAAATAATGTTTAGCCAAATATCTGGATACCCCATGAATCAGTCAAGTTGATACATAAAATTAACTAACACACTCTGTTTATAGTCACAGTTACACAATACTACTATTTAGATTCTCCATGTTTATGACCGCAATAACACCCTGACAGGTGTCTCTTCCTTTCTCCTGTCCCTCTCCAGACTATTCTGAAAGTGACATTGTTTTTGAAACTTAGGTCAGCTTATATCACTCTAAAAATCCTGTAATTTCCCCCCATTTTAGTCTGACAAAAAGACAGTCATAATGGCCTCTAATTCTCCACATCATCTAGCCACCCAATTCTTGCTGTTCCTTCTCTCCCCTTCCCTCACTCTCTCCTTCCCTATGGTCTCTTTGGTGTCATTCACATCCCACTTGCTCCTGTGCACCATTACTGCTTGTTTTTCCTTGTCTGTGGTGCTGTTCCCAATATATTCACATAGTTAATTCCCCAACAATTTTCTCCCAATGATTTAAAAATCCATTGATGATTTCTGCCTGGAGCAATTATTAAAATTGAAAAAAACCACAATTTGGAATTTATTGTGGTATATGACATAGGGACTCTTTTCCACTGTTTCTCCAAATGGCTAGTTAGTTGTTCCAACTGCACTTGTTTAAAACACCATTTTGAGACAGCACTTTTACATTTTTATGTACTTGTATTACTTTCTGAATTTTTGTTTATTTCATTCACTTGTGTATCTACTATTGTGCCAGTACCATAGTGTTTTAAATACAGAGTCTTTATAATGAGCTTTAATACCCGTAAGGTCTATTTCACATTCATGGCTATTTTCTTCTCTGGGTATTAATGTGTAGTCTAGTAGGTTTTTTGCAATATGGACTTTAGAATCAAGTTGTTTTGTTCAAGGGAAAAACATATGCTATTTGTATTGAGATTGTGCTAAATTTCCATGTTAACTTAAGGAAAATTGACATTTACAAAAAAATATTATGAATTGACATTTACAAAAAAGGATTATCTTTCCATTTGTTCATGTCTACCTCCAGGAGTGTGCTAAAGTTTGTCTCATATTATTATTGTGTTGTTTTTCACATGTCTTGTAATATTTATTTCTAGGAATTGTATCTTATTTGTTGCCATTGTAAATGGGGTTTTCTCTTCTATTATCTTCTAACTGATTATTGTTTGTATACACATTGATTTTGTATATTAATTTTCTATTCTACTCTCTTATTAAACAGTTTGTATCATTGATTCTCTTGGAATCATCTAATATATCTTCCAGATCTATTATCATATCATCTGCCAATATAGTCCTATATCTTCTTTTCTAATTGTTATGTTCCTAGTTCTTTTCTTTTTTTAAAATTTGCATTGACCCATACTTCCAATGCACTATTTTAAATAGTAATGGAAATAGTGAGTATTCTTGCCTTGTTTTTGACCTTAGTGGGAATTGCATAGTGTTTCTCCTTTAAGTTAGATGCTGGTTTTAGGAATGACCAATTAATAATTTTACTAAGTGTTTTTATTAGGAATGGATATTGAATTTTGTCAAGAGCCTTAACTGAAGGCATTTATGGAGATAAATAATGTAATTTTTTCCTTTCAATGAAAATTATACAATAGAGTGTGAGACATTAAAAAATATGGAGAGCAATGGGAACTTTTTATAAACAGCTGTTTAAAGTTCAAATTCTTACAAATAAAATTTAGAAAATAATTTGATATTTCTTAGCAAAAAAATACCCTATGACACAGAAATCCCACTTCTCGAGAAATGGTACACATATGAACCAGGAGGTTTGTACAAGAATGGAAAAAACAGCATTGTTTGCAATAGGAAAAAAGAAATAGTCCAAATATCTTCTGTGAAGAGTATACATTAGTAATTGTTATATTCTTACATAGTGAGATACAATATGCAGAAGTGAAAAAGAATGAAATACAGCTCTATTATATACAATTGCACATATAAAGCCTTAAAACAGCCTTAGGAAATACAGCAAATCACAGAAGAATACATACAATATAACACATTTATATAAAATTGGCAACACAGTCAACAATATATTATTTGGGGATGGAAAACTATTTCAAAACAAAGCAGAGAAATGATTAACACAAAATTTATCATAGGGCTTCCCTCTAGAGAACTGCAGGGGGCAGAATGTGATTGGGAAAGAGCATACAGGGAATTTCAAATGTATTGATGTTTCTCAAGCAACGTGGTCATAAAATGGTGTTTATATAATAAAAATTCTTTAAACAATACATGGACATTATTTATACTTTTATTTATAATATTTAACAAACTTATAAATTTAGATACTTTGGAAAGAATTGTTAGATGATGGGTTATTCTGTATTAACCATGCATTAATTGCTACCCAGTCTACCTACTCAACAATCAATTTGTGAACATTTGGTTTGAAACATATATTTAATGAATATTCACTTAAACACTTGGTTAAGCACCTGCAAGAAGTTCAAATTTCTGCCATTTATTTGGAAAATTTTTTTAAGACACCCTATTGCTTCTATCAATTCCATGCATTTTAGTACTTGGATTTCTAATATAATGATATACAACCCCAACACAGAAAGATTTGTTCTAGAAAACATGCCTTACATGGGCATACTTGTGCTCATCTTCCTTCCAGTGTTTTAAAACTAAGTTTCTCTCTCTTTTTGAATGGTAGGTTTCTGTAAATGAATAAAAGAGTTTTGGAAACTTTCTAACACAACTTATGCAACACAATTATTTCCATTCTCATCAGGTAATAAACTGTGAATATAATTTGGTTTATTCACATCAGAACAGATTCCAGTGGGATAGTTATTTCTTTTTTCTACTAATTTTAAGGCCCAATAGAAGCAATTCAGTCCTATATGACCAAAGTGGTGAGCTATATATAGCTTAATCTTGTGAAAAGGACAGTTCCTCTCTCTCAGTATGTCAAGTTGTAAATCTATTTTGTTAGGGAAAGAAAAAAGATAGGTGAGAATTGAGATAGGCTAAGAATATTTTTAATTCAGTGTTCTTTCACTTTACAACGCTATGTGTCCAATATTATGTGCAAACACAATTCCCCTCAAACTAGAGAGCTTTGAATGACATATAAATCCTGTTCTAAGTAAACACGCGCACATTTACCTGATGTAGCAATTTCTGAGAATCAGTTCTTGCCAATGCCTCTGTTATTTTAGCCATTGCTACCATACCTCAGCAGGGATCCCTACCACCACAGCATACTCCAACTTAAGCTCCACAAATCAAGTCTGAGGAGCTTGCCCGTGTGCACCTTCAAATGATAACCGGGTAACTGAGGAGAGCTAGAAGAAGAGGAAGCCCAGCACGCTCCCTTCCCAGTTCGGCTTTCTGCCTTTAAAGACTTACATGAGAGATTGATTTATTATGGGGTAATCAGAAATGGTCTGCACAAAGGAATTTCTTTGCCAAAATTAATTAATTAATTAATTAATTAAGTGGAAACCTACATCTCCCAGAGAGAATCGTTCTACAGTTCATCCAGGTTCTCTTACTTACAACTGTTATCTTACACTCCTGGATTTAAACCTGTATCTACTCCTAACCCTTGACACATTTCACTGCTGAAAAATATTGTTTAATAAATTGTAAGTGATATTGGGTATCAGCGATGAACAGACGAAAAAGAAAACATTTGAAAATTCTGACGATATTCAAAAGCCACACTCTCCTATAAAGAACGGTTCCTCTCTCTCAGTAGGTCAAGTTTTTATGTGTTAGAGGGAATATGGATAAAGCACTGTCTCTTCCCTGAGTAGCTCCTTGTGTGTTTCCCTCAAGGATTTACCTAAGCTTTGATCCATGGTCCATCTGGGCAATGGAAGCATACAGAGCACTGTTTAGATTGCTTAAGATCAAATTTCATATTGTTTTGTGTTTATGAGTAGTTTAATGAAGGATAATTAGATATCACTAGCTTTCTACTGCCAGACTTGTATTTCCTTAAAAATTATTTTTTATTAAATAGGAAGAAAAAGACAGCTAGAGTAAGGCTTACAAAAACACAACATATTTTTGAACACTCACTATATTTTCACATAAATTATTTTAATTCACACTCTAATCTTTTATAACTTGTAAACTTGCTATATGCTGTTTAAAGATGAGAAAACTGATTTGAAGAAAAGTTAACTGGACACACTAAAAGTCAGAGTCAGCTAATAAGGTGTTGAATTTGAACATTGGTCTATCTGACCCCAGAGCTTTCTTCACCATGACTTGCTACCACAATGATGATAATGACACTCGATTAAAGAGCAATTGTCATTGTTTTAATGAAATACATTTATTTCATACCATACTTTGGAATCTTCATTTCCATATTATTGCTGATGTCACTTGAACACTAATTCCTTTGCCTTTGGGGAGAAATTTGTTCAAGTAATTTTTTTCCTTGAATTCTTATTGATCTTAATAGGATCATGTGGCACTTGGGAAGAAATATACAATAAAATAAAGCAGCACTGGACGCCAAAATTGAAAAGGTTTCCAAGGCCACCATGGCTTTGCCTTGGGTGTTCAGACAGATGGGTATGAAAGAAATCCACACATTACAGAAAACCAGCATGCTGACTGTGATTGTTTTTGCCTGATTGAAACTGTCTGGCAGCCTCCTGTCCAGAAAAGCAATAATCAAGCTCAGAAGTGCTAGAAAGCCCAAGTAACCCAGAACAAAGTAAAAGGCAGTGGTGGACCCCTCATTACACACATCAAAGGATGATTTGGTCAAACTCTGTGAGTCAATGGCAGGAAAAGAGGGAGAAGTTCCCAGCCAGATTGTGAAGATACACACTCGAATGAGGGAGCCACTATAGACTATAGCATTTGAGAATTGGGTCACTATCTGCATTTTTATTATGTTTCCTGGATGTATGGCTTTGAAGACCACAACTACAACTAAGGTCTTTGCTAAAACAGCAGAAATCACGACAGAAAATATAACTCCAGAGAATGTTTGTCTCAGGATGCAGGTTACTGGGCTAAAAAATGAAAAAGCAGAAGAAGCAAAGCATTAAGGAAATGAGGAGGAGGATATAACTGAGGTTTCTATTGTTTGTTCTGACGACGGGTGTGTCTATACTGGATAAATAGTCCTAAAATCAGAGCAGTGAGAACAGAGAAACTGATGTCCATAGAGGTCAGAACAGCTCCTAGAGGCTCTTCATGGGACAAAAAAGTCGCAGTTTTGGTGAGGGACTGATTTCCCTGTGTCTTGGGATATTGGTCTTCGGGACACTTGATACATTGATCCAAATCTGAAAGGGATACAGTTTGATTTATTATAGTCCATCAGTCATTCCCTGAATATATCTATAAAACAAATATATCTTGAGCAGAACCATATAAGAATTCTGCGGTAAATGTACCCAGTTATATTCATTGAGACACTGAAAAAATAAATAAAAACTCTTTCATGGGAGAAAAAAATCATCTATTATACATTTGAATCCATAAAAAAATACAGAAAAAGTGAGTTGAATTGAACAATGAGAGAGCCAAAAATTTAGAAAATAATGTTGGTGGAAAAACACAAACTATTAAAAAATGTATTTGATAATGTATGAAAAGAAGAGAGAACACATTTGGAAGCTTGTGGGCTTTAATTATGGAAAGCCTAGGAAATAGATAGTCCTAATGTTTATTGACTATCTATGTTTCAGGAACTATTGCAAGTGCTTTCTTCTGAGTTATAATTTTATTTATTATTTATTTATTTATTTATTTATTTATTATTATTATTATTATTATTATTATTATTATTATTTTACTTTTATTAGCATTTATTTGATGCTGAATTTTCTCCCGGGCCATAAGCTTTTGTTTCTTCAGTTTCTTCTGGGAGATCTTTTTCTTCTGTGCAACCTCCTCTTCTGGTTTAGGAACAATTTGTTCTTTTTCAGTTAGGATCATCTCAACGTGGCAGGGAGAGCTCATGTATGAGTTAATCCGCCTGTGAGCTCTGTACATTCTGTGCTGCATCTTGGGAGCTTTGTTCACTTGGATGTGCTCAATGACCAGAGAGTCTACATCTAAACCCTTAAGTTCAGCATTACTCTCAACATTTTTAAGTATGTGCAGTAAAAATTCTGCACTCTTTTTGGACCACCTACCCTGCGTGCAACCCCACTGTTTGGCCTGGGCACACCTCCCAACTCCACTATTGTAACGATGGAATGGCACACATTGCTTTTGTAACGTGACATCTATTCGCCTCTTTAGATGCTTGGTGGCTTTTCGGATATGCATACCCTTGATGGCCTGGGCAGTTTCATGAGTGTTCCTAAAATGAACCTGTAGATTTGGACCTCTTGATTTGCATGATTTTGTGGGGTTCTCTGGGTCAAGCAAACCATTTTCAGAGGTCATCTCAGGCTGCTTTCGGGAAGAGAGAATGAATCATAATTTTATTTTGATTGCAGTTTAGCAAGGGATTTAGTGCTTACAGAAAAGATAATGAAAGGAAGAAGTTTTAGAGTAAATATTTTGAAGAAACTTCAAAACAAATGTTAAGTTCTATCTATTAAGGTTTGGTGTCATTCACTCTGAAGGCAATTACATCTGGCACATTTTAAATTCAAAAAATAATTACATATTCAAATGTGGTGTATACCACAAAAATATTTTACAAAAAAATATTTATTATTTCTATGTTGTTATTCTCTCTTCCAAAAAAGAAATATACATTAGTTGTCTTTTAGTAACAATGATCATTATCAAAACTAACTAGGCTTAGTGACAACCCTGCTCATTCCCCTTGTTGGTTTCTTATGTATTCCTTTAACATGAACATCTAGGCACTGGAGATTCCATGAAAAAGAACACAAGAAATCTAACTTCAAAATAGATAAGCATAGGTTATGGATTCAATTATGTCCCCCCAAACAACATGTGGAAGCTGTAACACCCAGTACCTGTGAATGTAACCTTATTTGGAAATAGTGTCATAGCAAATGTAATCAATCAAATTAAGATGAGGTCATTAGGGTAGGTCCTAATTCAATTTATCTGATGCCCTTATAAGAAGAGGAAAATGCCATGTGACAACAGGGACAGAGATTGAAGTAATGCAGCGACAAGCCAAGAAATGCCAAAGATTGTCAGCCACCAACAAAAGCTAGCAATAAGTAAGGAAAGATTCTCCCCTACAAGTTTTGGAGGAAAACTGGTTCTGCTGACACCTAGCTTTTGGACTTCTAGCCTCCATAACTGTGAGACAATAAACTGTTGCTGGCAGCAGGTCATGGTGGAAAATACAAAATAAGATTACTGAAATACATTCAAATATGTCAATAATCCAATTTTGTACGCCATTTGCATTTTTTAAAAACACAAAATTTATAAAACCCACACCAAAAATATGATAACATAAAAAGTTTGGAAATAAGAGTAAAAAACATTTTATACTGAAACTCTCAGTCAATATGATGCCAACTTTGCTCTTAAAAAAAAAGTAATAACTATTTAAAATAGCCATCAAAAATAAATAAAATATTAAAAGAGAAAGTTAAAAGGCCCAACCAGGCTCATATGCAAACATCAATGGAACAGAAACAAAGGACCATACAAAGTACTAGGTAGAGAAAAGCCACCAACCTACTCAATGGTCCAAACAGTACAAGGCATTGCCCAGGTAAGTGACAAATGCACCATAATTACGCCTAAGAACTTCACCTGAGATGTGGAAGAAAAGAGTTGTGTGAAGCCAGCGTTTGCTATTGACCATGGTTGAGAGGTAAAAAAACGCAATGCCAAGACCATGACTAAGTCAAGTTTTCTGTTGGCTCTGTCCTTGGATATGAAATATCCTCAAAACAGTACTCTCAATATCACTGTGGAGCAGAAACACCACTTACACCTTTATAAGACCTGGCTCTACAACAGGGGTTAAGGCAACTGCAAAATCACCTCCTATCCTGCCTACAAAACAAATGCACATTTGTTTTCTTCCAGAATGTTATTCCACTAATTTCAGCTTTCATTTTGTTGAGAATTAGACTGTCAGTCTAATACTGTCAGTGGTCTGTCTTTTCTCTTTGGATGTTTTAAAGACCTTTTTTGTTCTTTTTCAGATTCTGCTTTTTAAGTGTAATCTAACTACAAAATGCATAGACATATTTTTTACTTTTTCCTATTTAGAATGTTCTGATTCATAAATATAGATATAGAGTTAAGTATTTAGATAAATTTAAGTATTTCATCAATTTTTAAAAATATTCTGATACTAACTTTCAAATATTGTCTTTTCTCCATTCTCTGTAGTCTCTTCTTTTGGGGTTCCAGATCTTTTCATTCTATCCTGCTTACCCATTAAGCTCTCTTTCATTTCCTTGCCTCTATGGGCTGCATTCTGGGTAATTTCTTCATATGCATATTCCATACACTAAATCTTATTTTAACTCTGCCCAATCTGCTACTAATCCACTGACTTTTAAATCTTTAAAATTTTACTCTTCAAGAAAAAGCTTTAAAATTTTTTTTTCAAATCTGGTTGAAATAATTGATTGATAATCTGTTATTTCTTGCTCATTACTATATTTTTATACACAGCATTTTATATTTTGTATTTTGTTATTTCATATTAATTCTTGAGAATCCTGAGGGTCTAATTTGAAAATACTTCTGGAGAGAATTGCCAATTGTTTCTGGAGACAGCCAGGAGGTGCTGCCAACCTGAATCAATTTAGCCACCTTCTAGGTTTACTTGGTCCCTGCAGCAGTACAGGTATTCACCGATTTTTGAAAGGTCACTTTACGCCACTTTGATTTTATGAAAGACCTACATTAGTACCTGTTTTTACTAACTTAAGGCAATCTGAAGAAGATTTTTGCTTTTATGAATGTACAATAATATATGTAAAAGTCTCACAAGCATTTAATTTGGCGTTAGAAGACCCTTTTGCAGTAACTAGACTATCATTCTGCCAGAAACAGAAATCAAGCGTTATTCTTCAACACTGAGAACTACCAACTAGTCATTCATCTTGTGCCCTGCCTTACCTGGACTGCTTATGCCTCTACCTCATTGGTCAACACTCTGTTCTTCCTGTTGTGTTCTGTTGTACGATAGCCCCCTTCTGTATATGTAAAGACTTATTAACTGCAAATACTTTAAATAGGACATGAAATATAGCAATTGTTCAATTAATTACTGCTCTTTGTGCTTTTGTCTACTATTTCTTTTTCTAAAACATAGTTTTATTCACTATTTTATCCTCGTTGCCTGTGACCAAGACTTTAATGTTCCCCTCAGATTGACTAAACTTTAGACAAATTTCTTTCTGACTATAGGCTCCTGACTTCCCTTTTCTTAAAGCATTTGCCTTAGAGAACTTGCAATTGTGAATTCATTCTCTGCTTCTTTGAGATGTAAATCTCCCAGACTCTTGCCAGTTTTACAACCCAGAAATGTCTTTCTCAAGGGGTTGAACCATCCTTTTGAAACGTAAACAGTTTTCCCTTCCCCAGTCTCTATAGGAAGGTTGGAGCCTAACCACAGTAAAAGCCAATTAGTGAGCACAAATGGCCTAATCACACTGGTCAATCTTTCTCCTAAAATCTTCTGGTCCTTTTCCACTTAAAAACAGCACTTAAAAACTCTTCCAACTTTTAGTTGCTGGCAGTAGAATTCAGTCTCTCTCCCCAATTGAAATAGTCTTGAATTAAGTCTTCCTGATCTGTTTAATTTGTTCAATGCAAATTTCTCTTTGACGTCTAGAACAATATTTAATAGGTTTTTTAATCTGTTGAATAAATGAATGAATATAAGAAAAAATAACATAAGTAATGAAAAAGAAATACAAAAGGAAATTGAGGAAAGGTTAAAGAAAGCTGACTAAACTTTTTAAAAAGTATAATTATTCTCAAATAAACAAAGAAATGTATTGCAACTCTGAAAAAAAACAGGAATACACAAAAAGAAAATTCAGAGAATTTAAAAAAAGGTTTTAGAAGTAAACAATAATAGTAAAAATAAACAACATAAAATGATTGGAAATTAAATTTGAGGAGAATAAAATAAAAACAAAGAATTATAATATATGATATAAAAATTAAGAAATTAGAACCTTTGGCATGGATATTCACATGTATATGTGAAAACATGGAGAGGAGAAAATTATTTTAAAAATAATACAATGATAGAAGAAAATTTCTCAGAACAGATGACAGTAAATTTCAGAATGAATAATTTCAATGAATACCCAGCTAAACGAATGGAAAGAAAATATCTATTCAAGGCACATTATTTTGATCATAAGAGATACAGAAATAGATATTAATGCTTCCAGAGAGAAAAATGGCCTTTATTTTAAAAAGACAATAATGCCATCAAACTTATCAAGAGCAACTCTGGAATATACTATAGAAATGCCTACCAAACTAGAGGGATCACGAAGGTAAAAGTAGAGGTAGGATTAGGGTTAGAAGAAAAACATCTTTAACTAGTTTGATTGGAAGAGATCCAAGATGGCGGAGTAAACACTGTGCCTGCATCGTTCCGTAAACACATTAAAATTACAACTAAATTATAGAACAAGCAGCCTGGAGAACCATCTGAAGTCTAGCCAAACAGAGTCCTATAACTAAAAATAGAAAGAAGAAGCCACATCGAGACTGGTAGGAGGCGTGGAAATGCAGAACGGGCTCCAAACTTCCCTGTCAAAGTTGAGAATTAGGAGGGATACCTTGGCCATGGAGGTTTCCCTTGGAGGAGTAAGGGACCCCAGGCCCTCACACGAGGCTCCCTAGCACAGAGTACTGATGTCAGAAAGAGGAGCACCCACAATGTTTGGCTATGAAAAACAGTAGGAATTCCAACCATTCAGGTGGGACAGAAGGCTACCGGTCCTCTTAAACAGCTACCCAGAGGTCCTCTTAAATGACCACGCACAGACTCACTTACTCGCATGCAGGCACTCACCTTGGGCTCCAATGGAGGGACAGTGACTTGGGGGGCCTTGGAGACATGCGAGGGGCAGACTGAGGAATGTGGCTTCAGGGGGAGGACTGGAGGACAGTCGGCGTTTTCCTGGTGAGAGGTCCTTCTCTTGGGCAGCTGGCAGGCAGGCGCCATATTTCCTACATTGAGCCCACCCCCACAGGCCAAATCTGAATGTGATTGGCCTGGTGAGATCCACTGCTCCACTCTGTTGACTCAGCTGGGATCCCACCCCACCCAACTCACACACCACCTAAGGCACTTTCTCCAAGCAGCAATTCCCTCCTGCATTGCACTTTCTAGGAAAACTATCAGGGTTCATGGGCCCCAGGCAGAGAGCAACTGGCCTCAGTGTGCTCTGAGACTTTTGCTGAGTAGCTCCAGGCTCAGCACTGGCACCAAACCAGAGTCTACATTAATCTGGTGACCACAACTCTTCCCACACTCGTGACTCCCTGAGACCCTGCCATTTAACTTGTATACAGCATGAGCCTTCATCAGTGGCTGAACCTTAAGGAAGCTGACAAGTGGCAGCTGGCCTCTGGGTGTCCTGGCTTTTTGTGGAGTTACCCCATGTGGGGACAGAGCCAGGAGTGCAGTTTCCAGGCTCTCTGTCTCACGTGGAAAGGTGCTCACACAGGTAGTAAATGGCCATCAACTGTGATTGGATGGCCATCAGCTGTGGCTAGTTGGCCGTCAGCTGTAACCAGTGAGCCATTGGCCACTAATATAACTGCCATGGCTATGCTAGCAGAAAATGGGAGACTAGCAAGAAGATGGTGGCTGGAAGCGTGGATTGCAGTTAGCACGGTGGAGTGTGGGTTGCGGATTGCAGAAAAGTGGACAGCAGGTTGCAGACAGTATGGCTCCTGCTTCCTGTGTCTCCGACCCAGCTGCCAGCGAGACTATAGTGGTATGACTCCCCTACCTATGGCTCCATGGGTGTTCCTTTTTGGCCTCACCATATCCTGCATTCTTATGTGGGGAGCAGGAGCAGAGACCCCGCAGGCCACCCCACATGACACCCCAGGCCTGGTACTGGTGGCAGCTATGTTCAATTCTCAGTGTGGCCTTTCCCACACACCCCAGGTTCAGCACAGGCAGCAGACAACTGTGGATCACTTTGTAGCTCCTACCAGGTTGTCCCCAGCTGGTCACAGGCAGTGGCAGACCTGGGCCTGCACCAGAGCCCCTCCCAAGAGGCCTCAGAACCAACATACTTGAAAGTTGTCTTCAGACCACAGCAGAGCACTGCCCAATTAGCCCCACAAGTAGTACACACAAAAGGTGATCTCAACAGCACCAGAGCCCACTGTGGCAAATCACACTCAGTGGGGTAAGCCTCCTACACAGCAGCCCATAAGCTGTGGATGTAGCCAAACCCCACAGCCAGTCATCCTGATGGTCAGTCCTACCCACTGATTGCCAATACTCAACCAAAATAGGAAATCGCACATAATGCATACAAGAAACACTCCTGGAGCACCCAAAGTAGGTGACCAGGGAGATTGTGCCACTGGGCCTCACAGGACATATACATAAGGACACCTGGCCAAGACTGGGAGACATAGCAGATCTACCTAATACATAAAAACAAACACAGAGAGGCAGCCAAAATGAGAAAACAAAGAAATTTATCCCAAATGAAAGAACAGGAGAAAAATCCAGAAAAAGAACTAAACAAAATGGAGGCAAGCCGTCTACCAGAGACAGAGTTCAAAACAATGGTTATAAGGATGCTCAAGAAATTTAGAGAGAACGTCAACAAAAAGATTGCTAGCATAAAAAAAGACATAGAAACCATAAAAAAGAACCAGTCAGAAGTAAAGAATACAGTAACTGAAATGAAAAATGTACTAGAAGCAATCACCAGCAGACTAGATGAAGCAGAGGATCAAATCACCAATTTGAAGACAATGTAGCTGAACACACTCAATCAGAACAGCAAAAAGAAAAAAGAATTTTTTAAAATGAGGATAGTTTAAGAGACCTCTGGGATAACATCAAGCATAACAACATTTGCATCGTAGGGGTGCCAGAAGGAGAAGAGAGAGAGAGAGCAAGGAATTGAAAACCTATTTAAAGAAATAATGATGGAAAACTTCCCTAACCTGGTGAAGGAAATAGACATACAAGCCCAGGAAGTGCACAGAGAGTGCCAAACAACATAAGCCCAAAAAGGCCAACACCAAGACACATAATTAAAATGTCAAAGGTTAAAAGACAAAGAGAATCTTAAAAGCAGCAAGAGAAAAGCAGTTAGTTACCTACAAGGCTGCTTCCATAAGATTATCAGCTGATTTCTCAACAGAAATTTTGTAGTCCAGAAGGTATTGGCACAAAATATTCAAAGTGATGAAAAGCAAGGAACTAAAACCAAGATTACTCTACCCAGCAAAGCTATCATTTAGAATCAAAGAAGACTAAAGAGCTTGCCAGACAAGAAAAAACTAAAGGAGTTCATCACCACCAAACTGTTATTATAAGACATGTTAAAGGGACTTCTTTAAGCAGAAGACGGGGGGGGGGGGGGAGGGCATAAATATGAATAATAAAATGGCAATAACTACCTACCTATCAATAATTACTTTCACTGTAAATGGATTAAATGCTCCAATCAAAAGATAGGGTGGCTGAATGGATAAGAAAACAAAACCCTTACATATGCTGCCTACAAGAGACTCGTTTCAGATCAAAAGACACACACAGACTGAAAGTAAGATGATGGGAATAAGATCTTTCATGAAAATAGAAACAAACAAACTAAACAACTGGGGTAGCAATACTTATACTAGACTAAACAGACTTTAAAACAAAGTCTATAACAAGAGACAAAGAAGCATCTAGTAATCCCACTACTGGGTATTTATCCGAAGAAATCCTAAATGCTACTTCGAGGAGACATGTGCATTCATATATTCATTGCAGCATTATTTACAATGACCAAGATGTGGAGGCAGCCTCAGTGTCCGTTCATGGAAGAGTGGATAAAGAGTAGGTGGTACATATATACAATAGACTATTGCTCAGCCAGAGAAGGGAAAGGTTATTGCTATATACTGCGGCATAGATGGACCTGGAGGGTATTGTGCTGAGTGGAGTATGTCAGACAGAGAAAGATAGATGCAATGTGATTTCAATTATTTGTGGAATCTAAAGAACAAAATAAGCAAACAAAACAGAAACACTTATAAAGAGAATATTTTGATAGTTGCCAGACCGGAGGGAGTTTGGGTGTGGGCGAAAAGAGGGAAGGAATTAAGAAGTACAAATTGGTTGTTACAAAGTAGTCATGAGGATGTATAATCCGTCTTAGGGAATATAGTCAATAATACTGTAATAACTATGTATGGTATCAGATGGGTACTAGATTTATTGGTGATAGATGAGAGAGGAGTTGGGAGCAGGGTGAAAAAGTTGAAGGCATTAAGAAGTACAAATTGGCAGTTACAAAATAGTCATGGGGATGTAAAGTAAAGCACAGGGAATATATTCAATGATATGGTAGAAAGTATGTACAGTGCTAGGTGGGTATTAGATTAGTCACGGGGATCACTTCTTAAATTATAGAATTTTCTAACCACCATGCTGTACACCTGAAATTAATATAAAATAATACTGAATGTCAACTGTAATTGAGAAAGTTAAGAAGGGGGGAAAAGATGATGGGGAATAAGAGGTTCAAATTTCAGGTATAAAACAAATAAGTCACGAGGATGTAATGTACAGCACAGGGAACATAGTCAATAATACTGTAATATCGTGGTACTGTGGGTGTCAGATGGTTGCTGGACTTATCATGGAGATCACTTCTTTAGGTGTATAAATGTTGAATAACTATTGTGTACACCTGAAACTAATATAATATTGTATGTTAGCTATGTTTTAATAAAACTCTTTTTTAAAAAACACCCACATATTTTGTCTGGTCAAATATTTGTTTATTAATTAGTAATATCTAGTTTATTGTATATTTATAAAATTAATATAAATGTTTATTAATATTGATTATTGCTGATTGATCATAAAAAATTACTATTATCATTATGATTTACCAATTAATAATTCACATAACTCATCCACTACATCATTTCTCTCTTTTTACCAGTCAAAAGCCATTTGCTGATAATACAAATATTAAATATGTTTATATTTTATATTACATACATGTATAATTTTTAAACATTATTTAATAAATTTTATAACTGTAGAATGGAGAATGCACAGGAAATTGACCAATACATTGAAAAATTGAAAAGTCCCTTTGAGAAAAAGGGTATTTTCTAACACATGGAAATTCTGTGAGTCATTGCTGTGGGGATTCCCAGGTCATATATATATATATAACTAATGCCCCCTGACACTTGTGACTTTAAGTCAGCTGAGTCCTGTTTGATCTTATTCTTAAGTATTTTTAAGGAAGGAGATGAAACATTACTATATCTAACTAACCTGCCAAAAAAGCATATTTTGATGTCTAACCGAATATCCTTCTAATATTCAAATTCATTTCTTCTAATGTAGGCTACAATATAATACAAAAGTCCCCAAATATTTAGAACAATAGAATTAAACCTGCTATTGAGTCTCTAAGTTTCAGAAGCTGTGTTATGATGTAAACAGTGGGCTGAGTTTCAAAGTAGTCAAACCACATGAGGCTGTTCAACTGAGGTAGAGCTGTCAGGTGTAGTCAGCACTTTGATAAAAAGAATATAAATCCACAAATCTAGAATATTCAAGAGCTGCAGATGAAGAAGGAAGAAAAAAACATGAAAAATGAAAAAAATTCACATTGCTAAATTATAAATACATATACTATGTGCCCCGCTCTGTGCTAAGTCCTGTGAAGATTTGGAGTCTGTCTCCTTTCCATTTAACAATTGTGTGGTAGTAAAGATCAAAAGTGCGAGCGATTGGAAGTGCAGAGGTAGGCCCCAGAAGTGTCAAGAAAACATTTAGGGATGAGTTAGGCCTGGCAGAAAGCAGAGAAATTTTACCCATCAAAATGGTCAGCCTATTTCTGCTGATACTTACCATTTCATCATTTCCCCATTTTGTTGTTGTCTGGAGTGAGGAGACTGATTTGCTGCCCAGTAAACACTTTCATCCTCCTTATGCAAGAAAGGAAGTTCTGACTCGAACACCCAGCCACAGAGCAAGTTAATATTCTTGTGTGCTAGGGTTGAACTTCCTAAACTACAGATAAAGCATTCATTCTTCCAGATTCATTTTCCTTGAATCTTACCAACAAAACATTCAGAAACAGAGGAAAGACACAGAGAGAGACAGCAAGAAAAAGTGAAAGAGAAAAAGAATGAATTCATCCAAGTCATCAGCATCACAATGCATGGGTAAAATTTGCATTTCTCCTTTTTCTTTCATAGATTTTTTTGCGGGAAGGGGAAGAGGCAATAAATATGTTGAAAGACAGGAAAATAGAAAAGCATGCAGTAAACTAAAAGAGAGTCAGAGATCGAAAGACAGAGAACGAAAAGAAGAAAACAAAAGAATGGTTAGAAGACTATGTTATACTGGAAAGATTGCTGGACTTGCGTTCATGGAGAGCTACGAGACTGCTGTCTCTACCCTCTCTATAATTCACTGTGTCCCATTGGGCAAGTCACTTCACTTCTCTGGAACTCACTTTCCTTGTCTGTAAAATGTGTATGAAGAAGGAGGAGGAGAGGAACTACTAGATGATTGTCAATGTTTTATCTGGTTGATTTACAAAGGTTTTGGAAAATGAAGCACTCAAATGAGAAGAGCAGGAAAGAGAAAAACAGAGGGTGAGAAAGAGAAAGGGAATGAAGGGGAAAATGTGGGAGATTTAGAAAGGAAAAATTGCACACCTGTCCAACATCATGAGTCGGTCTCAGAATTAGTAATGGATTACTCCAGTGGTTCTAAAAATTTGGTCCCCAGACTAGCATCATCAGCGGCTCCTGGTGTTATGGATACCAGGACCGGAAAGAACCAAAGCAGCACTCAGAGAGTTAGGAAGGTCAGCTTTATTACGCCGGTGGGCTCAGTGGGATCTCTCTCAAATACTGAGCCCCTAGCAAGGTTTTGAGCAGGTTTTTATGGGTTAGGGATTTCCTTGAGTCAGGGAAGGGGTAGGTGTCGTCTGGTGATTGGCTCGGGGTGTGGCTTGGAGGGAGTTATGCGGAGGTGAGCTGGGGCTTAGGCTGGGGATTTCTCTCTTCGCTCAGGCCACCATTTTAGGTCAGTTCCACGTGGCAGGGAACCATTTTATGTCAGTTTCCCCACCATGTACCCCCTATTGATGATCGTAAGTGGTAACAACTTAGAGATCATCATATTGGCTAAGAGGACGATAACCCCGTAGGGCAAGGATCTGAGCTGTAGCCCAACGGGTGATGGAGGTCTCTATGAAATGTATGACAGCGTTAACTATGCATGGCCCGATGGTAGCAAGGAGGAGGATGCAATGAGACCAGCAAAGGCTAGAAATAGTAGGAGTCCAATGACAGCGAAAACGGAGGCCGGGCAGACGCCGCCGAGGCTCATCCGGGCTGTTTCTTGAGGGTCAGACGGTGTGATGGGCTTGGTCAGGTTGGGTGATCCAGGCGTCGTCCTCCGGCTGGGCTCTTTTAACCCGAGAGTGATGGATCCATGCCTGAAACTTTAAGAGAGGTGGGAGTAACAAGTATGATAGTGTGAGGGCCTGTCCACTGGGGTCGGAGTGACTCGCGCTTACAGTCTTTGACCCAGACTTGATCTCCCGGGGTGAAGGGGTGTACCGGGGCCCCGAGAGAAATGGGGGCCCTTTCCAGAATGTAAGCACGTACATCTGTGAGGACCTTGCCTAGCACGGCCATCTGGTTTTGGAGGCTGGAGTACCCCAGCTAGCGAATGTCACCAGGGAGGCTGGTCAGCAGGGGAGGGGGCCTCCCCAACATAATTTTGACAGGAGAGAGTCCAGATTTGCCAGGGTGTGGTGCTCCTGAAGGACGGCTAGTGGTAGGAGGTCCACCCACCCTAGGGAGGTCTCCTGGTGGAATTTAGCTAATGTTTCCTTGAGGGTATGGGTCATACATTCAACTTTCCCTGAGCTTTGTGGTCGGTATGCTGTATGGAGTCTCCAGTTGATGCCCGTGGCTCTGGTTACCGTCTGGAGGAGTTCTGCTATGAAAGCTGGCCCATTGTCACTGTGGATAGAAAGTGGAATCCCGTAGCGGGGAATAATCTCCCTGAGGAGGACCTTGGCTACTTCGCAGCTCTTCTCAGTCCGAGTGGGGAAGGCTTCGACTCACCCGGAGTAGGTACAGACCAGGACCAGCAAGTACTTAGTACCGTTGCAGTTTGTCATGTCAGTGAAGTCGACTTCAAGGTCCTCAAAAGGTGCGGTACCTGAATCCCAGGGATGGGGCTAGGGCCAGACTTTGGATTGTTCTTTGCACAAGTGAGGCAGCATTCTCCAATGGACTTGCAAAGAGCTGATAGATGACTAATGTAGAAGTTTTTGGCTAGGAGGTCTTCAAGAGCAGTTTTCCCTAAGTGGGTTAACTTGTGATATTCAGCGGTTACTTGAGGACCTAGCAGGGCTGGGATGAAGAGTCTTCCATCGGGCAGTTGCCACCACCCTGTGGCAATCTGGTGGCCCCTTCTGGCTTTGCCCACCTGAGTTCTTCTGTGTACCACGGGAGGGACGTGGTGGTAGTGTCAGTGACCAAGAGTAGTTCACTAGGGCTTCCCATCGCCGCTGATTTGGCCGTGGTGTCGGCGACCTGTTCCCGACTGCTGAGGGCTCGTTGCCTTTCTGGTGGCCCCGACAATGGAAAACCGCAACCTGCTAGGGAAGCCAAATGCCTTGTAGGAGCTTAAGGATTTCTTGTTTATTTTTAATAGTTTTTCCCTCCGCGGTCAGAAGGCCTCTTTCTTTGTATATAGCCCCATGGATATGGATGGTTGCAAAGGCATACCGAGAGTTGGTGTAGATGTTGATTTTCCGGCCCTCGGATAGAGTAAGGGCTCTTATTAGTGCCCATAGTTCTGCCCGTTGGGCTGATCATCCCGATGGAAGTGCCCCTTCCTCGAGTACCTCATCTGTGGTAGTTACAGCATACCCTCCGTGACGTTTTCCATCCATCAGGAAGCTGCTGCCGTCAGTATACAGAGTAAGGTCCGGGTTAGGCTGTGGGCTGTCCCAGAGGTCGGGTCGGGTGGCATAGACCTTGTTGATAACTTCTATACAGTCATGTTCTGGATCCCCTTCCCTGGTTGGCAGGAAAGTGGCTAGGTTCAGGGTGCTCCCAGTTTCTAATGAGATCCAAGGGTTTTCCAGGAGTAACCCTTGATACTGAGTCAGCTGTTCATTCGACAGCCATCAGGGTCCTTGACTGTTCATTAAGGTGGTGACAGAGTCGGGTACTTTAACTGTGAGTCTTTGGCCTAAGGTGAGCTTATCTGCCTCTTTGATGCGAATCACAGTAGCTGCTAAGGCCCGCAGGCATGGCAGCCAACCCGCTGCTACCGGGTCTAGTTTCTTTGAGAGGTAGGCGATGGGATGGAGCCATGGTCCAACTGTTTGGGCCAGTAGTCCTAAGGCTACTTTGTCTCTTTCATGGACGAATAAGCGGAATGGCCTCTCAGCATCAGGTAATCCGAGGGCTGGGGCCTGTCCAAGTGAGCTCTTGAGCTTCTGGAAGGCGTGTTCTTGATCTTCTGCCCATAGCATGGGGGCCTTTTCTTGACCAGTTAGAGCCTCATATAGGGGCCGGGCTATTGCCGAAAAGCCAAGAATCCAGATCTGGCAGAAGCCGGCAGCCCCGAGGAACTCACGGAGCGCTCTCCTGTTGGTGGGCCAAGGGAGGGAGGTGATGACTCTTCCGCTCGGTGCTGAGGGCCCGCTGTCCTTTGGAGATGACAAAGCCCAAGTATTGTACTTGTTTTCTGCAGAGCTGGGCTTTCTTCCAGGAGACTCTATACCCCGTCTCAGCTAAGTGGGAAAGGAGTGCCCGCGTTGCTGTTTGGCACTCGGTTTCGGTGGCACAGGCTAAGAGCAGATCATCCACATATTGCAGTAGAATGCAGTGGTATTCTTCTCGAGGGAAGGTGGCTAAATTTGAGGCTAGCACTTCCCCAAAGAGGGTTGGGGAGTTTTTGAAGTCCTGTGGGAGCTGAGTCCATATCTGCTGGAGCTGCCGGCCGGTATCAGGATCATTCCATTCGAAGGCGAGCAGTGATTGGCTCTGGGGTGCCAACCAAATGCAGAAGAATGCATCTTTCAGGTCCAGGCAGGTGAACCATCCAGACTCCGGGGGCAGCTGACTGAGGAGGGTATATGGATTTGGGATGATGGGGTGTAGGGAGACTGTGGCTTGGTTTACCGCTCTTAAATCTTGTACTGGCCGGTATTCTCCATTGGACTTCCTTACCGGCAGGAGGGGCATATTCCATGGTGACTGGCACTCTATGAGTATCCCTGATGCTCTGAGACGGGCGAGGTGTTTTTGAATCCCTGCCCAAGCTTCCGTGGAGATGGGGTATTGGCGTAGCCGTTGGGGTTGAGCTCTGGGTCTCAGTTCCACCAAAACTGGGGCCTTATGTTTTGCTAGCCCAGGCGGTTATCTTCAGCCCAAACCTCCAGGATATCAGCCCTGTAGGCTTCTGGGTTTTGTTCTACACTGCTGGTCCCGTAGAGCCTCTATTCTTCCCTCAGGGTGGTGATAGACAGAATAAGTCCCTCTGATGGGGGCTGCAGTGACATCGTGGCTTGGTCTGATGGTTCAAAGGAGATTTGGGCCCCTAACTTAGTAAGGAGGTTATGTCCCAGGAGCGGGATTGGGCAGTCTGGTAAATAGAGGAACTCGTGCGACACGGTGTGGCCTCCTAATTTACAAGTCTGAGCCTGGCAAAACGGTTAGCTCTTAGCTTGATCCCCGGTGGCTCCCATTATGGTGACTCTGCAGTCCCCGAGCGGTGCCACCGGCGTGGTGACTACCAAGTGTTCTGCTCCAGTATCTACCATAAAAGTCACTGTTTGGCCCCCTACATCTAAGTCAACCATGGGCTCATGGGGGCTGAGTTTGAACAAGCCTGGTCCTCTTCAGTCTGACTTGATTCCCGCTAATCCTATGAAGTCGGGCTCCGGGCTGGTTGGGTTGGGACCACTGGGAGCCTGAGGCTTTCCTTTCCGACGGTGGGGGCACTCATTTTTCCAATGGCGCAGTTGTTTACAATACGCGCATTAGTCTTCTTTTAGCGGGGCACGAGGACGGGGGCCTGCCTGCCGGCGGGGAGGCCCTTTCCTTCCGGGTCCATCACCTCCTTGTTGGAGAGCAGCCATGAGGAGGGTTACTTTCTCCCTCATCCTTTTATCAGCCTTTTATTTAGCTACAACCTCACGATTCTGATAGACCTTGTTAGCCACCTCCAAGAGCTGGGCAATATTCATTCCTGTGAACCCTCGAATTTCTTGAGTTTTCGGCAGATATCAGAAGCTGCCTGAGCAACAAAGGTGGTGTTTATCATCCTCTGATTCTTGGGGGCTTCTGGATCAAACGGGATGTAGACACGGAACGAACGCCTCACAGAGATGTTCATAGAAGTCGCCAGGAGTTTCCTCCCCATTTTGGGTTACATCAGCTGTTTTGGACATATTGCTTGGTTTTCGGGCTCCTGCCCATAACCCTTGTAGGAGAGCATCTTGGTATCAGAGGAGTGCGCCTCTCCCTACTTCAGTGTTAAAGTCCCAATTAGACCATGCATCCGGAGCAGCCTCGGTCGCCCAGGTGGCAGCATCCAGGACTCCTTCGGGGGCCACTTCTTCTAGCCACTGCCTTGCCCCCTGTGTGATCCGCCGGCATTCTTCGGTGTTGAAGAGCATTTGGAGGAGCTGCTGACAGTCCTCCCAGGTGGGGCAATGAGTGTGGAAGATAGATTCCATAAGATCTATCATGGCTTGCGGTTTCTCCGAGTAATCTGGGGTATGATGTTTCCAATTCAACAGGTCAGTGGTGGAAAAGGGCTGGTAGTTGATGACGGGGCTTCCTGGCTGGAGGGTCCCATCATCTCCAACTTGGTCTGGCCCTCTGGTCTCCCGGAGGAGCAGCTGAAGTGGAGGCAGGTCCTTGGACCAAAGTCGACTAGCAGGTCCCGGTGAGGGTTGGTGTGTAGGATCAGGGGTTCCCTGGGGAGGGCTTGGGAGGTCGGGTGTCGCGGTGGGGGCCGGACGGAGGCAGAGTGTCTGGAAGTGGTGGGGCCACACCAGCCATTGGCTGTGGTGCTGTGTAGGGAGGTGGTGGCGGCTCTTTGTCAGGGTCTCCCTGGAAAATGGCCTTAGCCATGTCTTTCTGGGCGTGGCCTCATGGGTTCTATGCAACGAGGACCCTGGACTGTCCCTTACTATTGGAGCTGAACCGTACCCAAGGAGGAAGGGTTTCGGCTATTTCCAACCATGAGCCAATGTAAGGGAACTGGTCTGGATGTCCTGGGGTCCCAGTGACAACTATGTAGACTTGGCGAATAGTGGGGAGGTCAAGAGTGCCTTCTGAGGGCCATCCCACGTCAAAACTTGACCACTCCAGTTCACATAAAGTATGGAGATGTCCGGGGGTCATTTTGACCATGTAGTCTCCTCCGAAACCCTTCCTGAAATTCTTCAACATGCAGTCTAGAACCGTGGGCTTCCCGCAACTCCCTCCCATGATGTTCGGTGTTACACAGACAAGGCGCCCACCTGGCTGTGTCCCTCATGGGAACTTTGGGTATGTCTTGGCTAAGGTGTGCCCATATAAGCCCTGGGCTCGGTCGCACTCCGAGAGTGCGAATCACCATTATGCCGCACGACGCTACCATGGAATGCAGGTTGGGGCTCACTCGGGCTCCGTAGCCGACAGACCATAGATCCGCACAGAATCCCGTTGGTGACGAAGCACACGCATGTTCATTCAGAGAGAAAAGACGCCTTCCCCTAGAATGGCCCTAACTAGAGTCCAAAATGGGACTTAGTGGGAGGTGATCAGGCTCCCCTTCTGTCCTTAGGCAGGCCTAACTGGGTCCGGGCTCTGGGGTCATAGCATGTCCGATCTCCTGGTTGACTGTCCATCCTTTCTCTCTAATGGGATCCAGCAGGGAGTCACAAGCCGGAGGTGGCAGGAGGTCGCCGGTCCCGAGCCTGCCAAAATCAGCAGGGCACGCCTAGCCCTGTCTTGGCTCTCCCCCCACCCTACGGTCCCCTCTTGCCCAAACCAGTACCTCAAGGGGCCAGTGCAGTTGGGTTTCCTGGTCAGGGAACCAAGAATGTTATGGATACCAGGGCCGGAAAGAACCCAAGCAGCACTCAGAGAGTTAGGAAGGTCAGCTTTATTACACCAGTGGGCTCAGTGGGATCTTTCCCAAATACTGAGCGCCTAGCAAGGTTTTGAGCAGGTTTTTATGGGTTAGGGACTTCCTTGTGTCGGAGAAGGGGTAGGTGTCGTCTGGTGATTGGCTCAGGGTGTGGCTTGGAGGGGATTATGCGGAAGTGGGCTGGTGCTTAGGCTAGGGATTTCTCTCTTCGCTCAGGCCATCATTTTAGGTCAGTTCCCCCATCACTGGGAACTTATTTGTTCCATACCAGCTCTAACTGAATTCTTAACTCTGGGGGTGAGGCACCATAATCTGTCTTTTAATAAGCCCTCCAAATAATTCTGATACATGCTGAAGATTGAGAATTAATCAATATAGACAATAAAGTGGAAGGAAATAAGTAAGGTTAAATAAGAATTTTTTATACCTCTTTTGTATCTTGCTTAGGGAAGATTGACCATATTTGTGTCTTTCTACAGAGAGAGAATGCTTCTCTTCCCAAGTATTCTTATGGACCATTGCTGGAATTTTCATCCTACTACTCAGTGCCTGTTTTATCACCAGATGTGTTGGTGAGTTCTGAAGGTCAAATTTAATCTCCCTGGTGAATAATTAGGGTACATTCTTTCTTGCTGTCTGTGGATTCTCTTCTCCTACAAGGTATTTCTAGTCCACTCCCCCCCCTACCCCCTGCCCCCCATTTATCTCCAGGTTATTCCTCAAGCCAGAAATCCCAAATTAGTATACTAGTCCCAAATAGAACTATTACCAAATTTCATTGACCTCTGACACATTTTTCATGATAGACATTTTTCATCTCCATGACTCTTTGAGTCCTTCCCTTTGTACACTTATCATTAGTGTAAAGCTTTCTAGGAGATCCCAGCCAAAGACATAAATCACTTTTTGGAAGGAAGAGTAGAGAGGGTGAGACTTGGCATAAGAAAGAATGCAAACACATTTGTTTTATCTAAGTCTTTGGGCCTGAAATAAAATACATTCTTATTCATAAATCAGGAAAACCATGAAATGTGAATTCCTTCTTCCTTCTTTAAGTAAATCTCAGTGCTTCTCCATTTAGAAGGAAAAGTAAATAGCAAGAAAATAACATAATATTTGGCACTTTAGTTATAAATACAAAAATAATTTATTTTTTATCAAAAGAGTAATAAACATTAACTGTGCACCTTTCCTTACAGTGACGTATCACATCTTTCAACTCTGTGATGAAAATAAGTTCCAGCCACATGAAGATCTCATGGAATTCTCCTGCTACAATGATGGATCAGGTATAATAGTCCTCAAATTTGAACATCAAAATGTACACATCAACATTTTCTGGCTTCTAGATTGATTTGGGGATAAGTAAAGTAGTTGGAGTAGGTCCTGTTTTTCAAAAGCAAAATGTAAAATTTTGCCTGTACTGGAAGAGTATTATGAGGAGTTGGTTAAGAAGACAGGAATAGACCTTTGGAAATGCAATTAGCATTGAGGCAGGAAGTCTTGGGGACATTATAGTAAATTTTTAGAATAAATTTGAGGTATATGTCTGAACAGTAAATCTAGAAGTGCAAGGGTATCACCATGATACACTCTTTTTCCTGTTCACCACCTGCTTTCAAAATGAAGGAAAAAGTATATATAGACTCTGGGTGGTGAACACACAATATGGTATATAGATGATGCATTATAGAATTGTACACCTGAAACCTATGTAACTTTTGTCACCCCAATAAACTTTAATAAATTTTAATAAACTTATATATATAAGTTTAATAATATATATAAGTTTGATAAACTTATATTATATATATATATATATATATATATAATGGGGATTTGGAAAAACTTCAGAAATATACTTTCTATGCTCTTGCATATAGTCCTATTCTAAATCTTAGAAAAAAGACATATGATACTAGAAAATGACTTCCTTCTCTTGGCTATAATTTCCTCACCATTAAATTGAGAGAGATTGGACTATTTCTTTTTAATACACCTTTAAGTCTTAACTTCTATAGTTCTAAGAAATTTAACCCATCTGTAAATCCAGTTTGGAGAGTTTGTTGAGGGTACATCATTTGGACAACATGAGAGATGGTTGCTTAGATAAAATGCATAACTTTCTCTGACCTTGGCAGTCTGAAAATATATAATGGAGTCCCATAAAAGTAGCATAACTGAGATAGATTGTATATATGGTTGCATTTACTGGTATATCTAGAAAATAAAAATTGTGTCTCAAAAAGACAAGAAATTTGCTATTTGTGTTTATTGACATACGAATTACCTTAAGTCTTAGATAGTAAGATGGGGGTGGGGGTACAAACAAGGGATTCCAAGGCTTCTAATTGTAAATGATGGACTTCATGGGACCAGATGGAACTTTCTGTTTTCTTACTTAGTTCATGTGGGACTCTCATGGAAACTTATCTCCTCCTAGGTTCAGTCAAGAATTGCTGTCCATTGAACTGGGTACATTTTCAATCTAGCTGCTACTTCTTTTCTACTGACACCATGACCTGGGCAGCAAGTTTAAAAAACTGCTCAAACATGGGAGCTCATCTGGTGGTTATCAACACACTGGAGGAGCAGGTAATTGAAGTACAGTCTTCCCCAGTTTCAATGTAACATTCTTCACATGATCTATCCCTTTTTCCATACGTGTATACAGTGTTTGGACCACAGTTAATATGTTTTAAATGAATGTACTGAAATGCATGCTATTCCTACTATTCCTCTAAGTCAATACCTACTATAATTTATTTTCATTACTTGAAGAGCCTAAGAAAAAATACATTTCCATATTTAGTTCCTTCATTAGTAAGGCAATGAAAAAGAAGAGTTGGGAGTCCATTTTAGAATGACCATTATGTTTACCAACCTAGATGAAAGAAGGAAAGCAAATATTGTCCATTACTTTTAAGCTGTGATTAATAATATTTTGTGCTAATCTATATAGTAGATTTTGCGACAAATAACAGTAGATACTTGTAAACTTTGAATGAGTTATTGAGCTGTTGAAGGTTCTTTTTTGTTGGTTTAATTTTATGTTTTGTGTATTTTTACCACAATAAACAAAATCAGAAGATAATTCCCCCATGATTTCAGGGCTATTTATCTATCATTTTTAGTCCAGATCCTATATTATCTCTTTTAATAACAATTACCTTCAGCATGTGTTCAGAATTGAAATAGTTGATCAGTTGTTGTTTTTTCATTGTGTATCTTCCATAGGAATTCCTTTTCCATTCGAAACCTAGACAGAGAGAATTTTACATTGGACTGACAGACCAGATGGCTGAGGGTCAGTGGAAATGGGTAGATGGCACACCTTTCATGGAGTCTCTGAGGTAATTTCTTTCTTGTAGGAAAATTTAACATTACCCCAAATCCTAAAGTTAGACCATTGTTGAGGGGAGTTCTCAGAAGCTCCTTCAGCTCCATGACATATATTTAGGGTTATTGTTCGTGATATTAGATACAAGAAGAGAGAAAAGAGAAACATGTGGATCTACTGCTATCATTTCCTAAGACTATCTCAAGAATACAGGGCTAACAGTGAAAATTGAAAGAGGATTAGAACTGAAGTTTAATTCTTTGGAAATGCAGCAGAGGCAAAGAGTGGAATTCAGTCTTATGCCCCTATACTATAGTAAATGAGACAAAAATAGTGATTTGAGAAAGAAAGAAGATGCTTATGGTGTGAAAAAGGGAACCTCTTTGATAATGTCTCTTCTCCTTAATAATTTTTTACAGCATTAGAGCACAACATTTTGGAGTTTTCAAAGTTTTGATCTCATTCATGATTTCATCTAACCTAAGTTACACCTTTCTGAGATACATCGATATTATTAATCTTCACTGAGCTTTGGAGGAAACTAGAGGTCAGGGGGTATCAATCAGCTCTGAGAGTACAGTCCACATGCTTTGCTACTTTAAAAAGTTGCTTCACTACAACACTATTCAAGTGTGCACAGAAGTAAATACAAACTCTGTGTAGAATAAAGGGAAACAAACATGATATGAGATACGAATACAAAGGAAACAAATCCATCAAAACATCAGTCGTTCCCATAACTTCTCATTCTGGGTCTAATATATGAGGAAGTATGACAAAATAGAAAGGAAGAGAGATCCAGTTCAGCTTAACTACTCACAAACTCTATGACTTAGACAAATCGTTTAACTTTTCAGAGATTCCTTTTCTTCATCAATAAAATGGAGAATATAATATCTGCCTCACAAAATTGCTGTGAAGTTAAATAATGCAAAAGTAATTTGCCTAGTATATTAGGTCACTATCGCTTGTAGTTGGGATTTAAAATCTCCCATGTCCTTTCCTTTCAGCTTCTGGGATGTAGGGGAGCCCAACAACCTAGCTACAGTGGAGGACTGTGTCACCATAAGAGACTCTCCAAATCCGAGGAGAAATTGGAATGATATGACCTGTTTCTTCAGAATGTATCGTATTTGCGAAATTCCAGAAATATATGATATGAAGAATAATCTCTAAGAAGACACAACTTAAATGTATAAATGAGGAGGAAGAAGAGTGTGAACACAGCCACAACTCCAACATGAGAAAAGTGTGCATTGCACTTCTTAAGGACTTCATAAGTGTTTGCCACTTTGATATAAATAAAAATAAGTAGTTTTGAATGTTATAATTCATGATACCGATTGAAGTGTATTTTTCTTTCTACTAGTCTCAGGACTTCTCAGAATTTACCAAGCAATTCTTTAGCAAATGCTGTGAGAAAGAAGGAATTCTTCTTTTGGTACATTTTCTTCATTTTGTGAGTATTTATAAGAAAATACAGGGAGATAGAACAAGTGCAAAGTTGGACAAAGAAGAGGATTTTGGAAAGTGCCTTGAACAATTGCCTGAATTCAGGCTCTGTGTCAATTCCTCTTCTTTCTAGCTCTTGAAAAATGTATCTTCTCTTCTTGGTTTCATACTGTTTTACCGCCTGCCTAAGTATAGTTCTTCAATATGCTTTGTACAATGAGTAAGAAACTTTTTAAAGTCATGAAACTTATCCCCGTTCAAAAGACTGGTGTGGACTTTCTGGCCAAAGGCCTTTACTGCACCTCTTTATGGAAAGGACGTGCTAACCGTCAGGTCCAAACAGACTGTCATTCAGTCCACTCATCCCAGGAACTCCCTTTTCTCCATATCCTCTCCCACTGACTAATGGAATCTCACCTGAATTTGTGTCTATTACTCAGCCAGGGCCAGAGTGCAATCTCAAGCCAATCCATTTGTTGCATAATATTCTAACCATACAGATAAGGTTATTCAAAAATATGTATATAACATGGCAGCTTTTATAAACATGTTTCTTTCACACAGCACCATAAAGAGACCCTCAAATTTCATACATTGGAATTAATGTGTAATTATTAAGTGGGAAAATTCAACTGAACATATATTGGCTTTCTTTACAAATGTTTATTTCCTTTAGGCATAAGTGAAAATCTGTGGTTTTGAAATCAATACACCTTTAAGCCAAAAGTCATTCAAACTAAAAGTAACCCTATAAATATATTTTCAATTTTCTCATTCCCATTTTTCAAATCATAAACATGAATGAGAAAACATTGAAAGATATATGGAGATGTTTTTGATCATCATTGTTTCCATGTAGGTAGCTATAATTTGATTATTCTAAATTTTATTTTGATATTGAAGGACATATGAAAATATTAGTGTATATTATTTCACTATATATTTATAATTTAAGTTATACAACTAAATTTGTCTTTAAAATTTGGCAAGAAAAGAAATAATTACTAAGGGTTTAGTAGTTAAAAATCATTGGAACCTAAATTATTTATTCTTGTTTGAGAAGTAGATCATCCAATTGAAACTGTTTAAAAAAAACTATATATATATATATATATATATATATATATATATATATATATATATATATATATATATATATTCCCCCTTATGCATGGTTTTGCTTTCCGTCATTTCAGTTACCTATAGTCCAAAAATATTAAATGGAAAAAATTCCAGAAATAAACAATTCATAAGTTTTAAATTGCTTACTGTTCTGTGTAACATGATAGCATATCTAGCCATCCCACTCTGTCCCGCCCAGGACATGAATCATCCCTTTGTCTAGCATCTCCACACCACATACACTAGCTGCCCATTAGTCACTTAGCAGCCTTCTCAGTTATCAGATCAACTGTCATGATATCCCAGTGCTTGTGTTCAGTCATCCTTATTTTACTCCATAATGGCCCCAAATCACAAGAGTAGTGATGGTGATAATTCAGATATGCCAAAGAGAAGTCATAAAATGCTTTCTTTAAGTGAAAAGGTATGTATGTATAGGAAAAAAAACATAATATATATAGGGTTTGGTACTATCTGCAGTTTCAGACATCCACTGGGGGTCTTGGAAAGTATTCCTGTGGATACGGGAGGACTACTGGGTGTGTATATCTATCTCTATCTCTATCTCTATCTCTACATCTGTCTCTATCTCTATCTCTCTCTACCTATCTCTATCTATAGCTACATCTATCTATATTTTTATCATCTATATCTATCTCTATATACACATACAAACATTCAGAAAGAAATCATACAACAGATGATGCTTTTTTTTTTCTTTTTTGCTTGCTATAAGTTTTTATTTTATTTTATTAGTTTCAGGTGCACAAGACAAAGCAAAACTTAGACGTTTATCATTTATATCCCTCCCACTGTGTGAACCCCCCTAGATGCTTTTAAAATATTTAATTTTACTTGAATTAAACAAATGAAAAATTGAAGTGAAATTAAAGAATTGTGGAACTTCAGGAATTTTTTAGGCTTTGTAAGTTACCACAAAAAATTATTTCCTAAAAAGTTCTTCTGAAGTAAAGGAAAATTATGAAGAACCATGTAAAATGTTCTTGCTTTTTTATTTTCTCTTTTTCCTAATCCCCATTTCCTTTTGCCTTTCTTAACAATGCAGTCCTAAAATCATTCATCAGATGATGCAAAGCAAGTTAGTTTTTACATGTGTATGCATGAATGTATGGGTGTGAGGGTGGGGGGAAAGGGATGCATAATTACCACCACAGGGATTTAGAGCCTAAGCAGGGTGAGTCTGTGTAAGCAGAAGGGTGGGGGTGGGAAGAGTTGTAAGGGTGTCCCACTGGATTCCAGGGCGCATCCTGGTGGAGTGGCAGACTGGCCCAAAGTGTGAAAGCGTGAGCTAATTTGAGGAGTGCAGATGTTGAGCCCAAGTAAGAGGACCAAACAGAAGAGTCGCAGGGCACATAGTGGGGTGAGGGCCACACAGCCATGCTGTAGTAGGATGGCTTACAGGTCTTGCAATCAAGTTTTGTAATTTTTCTCCATAAACTTGCACATTTGGTCAAGTTTATTTTTGGGTATCTTACAGTTGTATTGCTGTTGTGAGTGTAACATTTTATATAAAAATACATTTTCTATATTTTGCAAGTATTATATAGTGTTGATCTTTGTATATTGATAATTTATCCAGAAACATTACTAAACTCTATTATTTTTAACACTTTAGCTGTATATTCCCTTACATTTTCTATGTAGACAATTATATTGTCTATATACTTAGCTCTCCAGAACTGTAGCCACTGAACATTGATCACTAGTCTTAGTTGAGATATGCTGGGAAGTATAAAATACATATCAGATTTTGGAGAACTAAATTGGAATAAAAAATAAAATGTCACTACTAATTTTATACTGATTACATGTTAAAACGATAATATTTTGGATATATTGGTTTAAATAAATTAAAAGAACTTTTTTTTCATGTGTTACTGAAAAATTTAAGCATATATGGCTCACATTTTTCACTTGCTTTATATTTCCTTTGGACAGTTCTGATCTGCAAATAATGATAGTTTGGGTTTGTTCCTTTCCAGTTCTTCTGATCATACTAAGCTAGCTAGGATTGCCAATAACTGTCACATAGAAGCTGCTATAGTGAGCATCCTTGTTTTGTTCTTGACTTTAAAGAAAATGTTTATAATGATTTATTGTTCAGTATAATAAATGCTACAGATTTGGAGTAGACCTTCTTGGAAAATTCCTTTTATTCCTTGTTTGTTAAATGTTTTACACTAAATCGTTTATTGATTTTAGTAGACGATCCTTAAGCATCTCTTTTTAACTATTAATGTGAAACTTAAATGTTAATATTTTACTTCAATAAAGTTGGATACTACATACATACATGTACATAAAAAAAAATAACCTTCCATAGGTGTTATAAATTAAAAACACCTGTTTTCTGCCAACTGGATTTCCATGCTTAAGAGGCAAGCACATTCAGCTCTTTAGATGTTTCTTCTACTGTGTTGCCTGTTTCTAAATAGTATAGTTTCTATTTCTATCTAATAATTTATACTATATTATAATTTGATAATTTCTCCACACTAATGAAAACAAGAATCTCTCTCTCTGTCTCACAGATACTCACACGCACACAACTTCCCATCCTTCTGATATCACTATATCATAACTTATTGTTATGTCAATATTCAACATTTACATTACTATGATATATAAATATTATTCACATCTGAAGTATGTACTGTATCATGATTACTTTCTTAAACATGTTTTGCTTTTCATGTTGTTATTATTGGCATCATTTTTCATATTTATTTAGTTTTCTATGTACTGGTGAATAATTCATCCCTTAACTCTCCAGAATTGTGTATCACTCTCAGTACGTTCTGTCAGTCCCATATTTTCATGTGGAAAATAATCCCATTGGAACTCTATCTTTCTTTTCTTATCTGATGTGGATGGCTCTCATGGTTTGCCTCACAGTCATTATTTTGTTGATTTTTATTACATAAGGAAATATTTTGTCATTTTAAGTTTATTTCAAATTATGATAATCCGATACAAGAAAATACTATTTACTTATAAGGAACAAGGTATAAAATAATTATCAAGCTATATAGTTAAGTAAGAAATGCAAGATATTTAAGACTATGTAGATAATGGTTCCATTAGTGTAAAAATTGTAAATTATATTCTATATATGTTATGTAACACACATATGAGTAAACATATATAGAAATATACATAAGAAACTGATCAAACTGTACTTACTCTGAAGAAGCATTTAGGGGACTAGAGTTCAGGATGGAAGAGAGATTTACTTTATACTTCTATCATATTAATGTCTTTACTGTTCGCCTTTTAAAATATTTAACACATTACTTTTTCAAAGATAAAACAGTATTTAAAATTCTTTTCTTTTTCTATTAAATTTATTGGAGTGACAATGGTTAGTAAAATTATATAGGTTTCAGGTGTACATTTCTATAGTATATCTATATATCACATTGTGTGTTTACCACACAGAGTCAGTTCTCCTTCCATCACCATAAGTGCTTCAAACTTCTAGGACTACCACAGTGTACTAAACTAATTAGCTTTTTTTTTTAAATTATTATCAGCTTTCTTAAAGAAATTGTGAAGAATAGGAAAGATGCCATGAAAGTTGATAATAGACTGAAAGGGACTAAGGGGAAAAATAGGAAAACCAATCAGAAAGCCATTGCAATAATCCAAGTAAGAGAGATGATGGCTTGGTCTGTGGTAGTAGCCATGGAGGTAATGAGAAATGGTTAGCATTGGGAGAAATATATATAGACGTACCCATAGATGTATAAAATCACAAAGCGTTCACATTTTATTGACAACTGAATCTCTACCAATATACAGTTTTACACAAATAAATATGAGTAATATTAACTCTACAAAGCCTACTAGTATTTACATAAGTTATGTCAACAGGTCTTGTAGATTTTGTAATTTAGTGAATATGGCAAACACAATTAAAGTCACTTAGCATTACTTCAGTTAAAACTATCATCTTTAAACACAGACACATACACACACGTGGAACCAATCAATCAAACACTCACAAATGTCAATCTAATGACTCACACTATTAAAAAGTCTGAAAACAAAGCATCAAACAATAAAAATATTGTTGTGGGGGGTGGGAGATGAGGGTAAGGGGGATCAAATATATGGTGATGGAAGGAGAACTGACTGGGTGGTGAACACACAATAGGATTTATAGATGATGTAATACAGAATTGTACACCTGAAATCTATGTAATTTTATTAACAATTGTCACCCCAATAAATTTAAAAAATAAATTTAAAAAAAAGAAAACTTTAAAGGGCTTGTGATATTTGGGTTAAAAAAATGGTGTACCACTACCAGTTGGAATATTCCACCTTTGAATTTTAAGAGCTAAGATTTTGAGCAGAGGGAGACATGACTAAGACATTTAAGCCATTCTGTTAGATGTGTAATAAATGCACACCAATTGAAAAGTATATATTTTAAAGTATTATCAAGAAAGCAAAATTAATGAAAAATGACTTTCACAGAAAAGATTATTCCTTCCACTGAAACACCAAACAAAAACACATTATCTTGAATGAATTGAACAAAATAAATAAGGCCATCATGACTGAAAATGTTCTATGACCCAGCATGTTTTCTCTATTCCAGTGATGCATGTATATTCTGCCCTAATTTGATGGGTCCTTCTTTTCTGTCCTCATCACAAGGACCCTTTCATAGGTTTCTATTGAATACAGTTCCAGGTATCTTACAAATCCTACTTGACCCAACGTTACAAGAAAAATCTTTCCAGGCCCACTTGTTTTGGTCATTAATAAGGACAACACAATTTTCTTTCTGATGGTTGTTTGGTTTGCCCTTATGCCAGAATCTGAAATGAAAAAAATAAGTAAATAAATAAAAATAAATAAATTAATTAACACACACACACACACACACACACACACACACATACATATATATATTCAGAGAAAATGCCCCAAGTGAAAACTTTAAATTTGCACTGTCTAATACAAATATCGTAGTATATTATTATAGAGCTTGCTCAACATAGAGTGCTGAGTAAGCATTTTTACATTGGTATGCTCTGCCCCCAAATAAATTCTGCTTGCTACCTTTTTTGCCTATAAAGCTCTTTCACCCCAGTCAATATACTCACACCATGTGTGGGTTAAATGGCGTCTTGTTCACCCATTGCCACTGGACTTCACGGTTCTCATGTGTAAATCCCAGGAAATATGAAAATCGTCTACCCAAAAATTGAATAATAAAGTTCTTCATAAAAAATGTAAATTTTATAAATGTATTTGTATTTACCATGTGATAGCTGTTATGTTAGGAAAAGAGGAAAGAGGTCAAATAGATTACTACTTAAGCACAAAAGCATTAACATCAGACAGATCTGTTTTCATTTCCTGCCTTTGCAGTTTATTGTGTAATGTTAGTAATTGCTTTAATCTCACCAAACCCCAGTTTTCTTATCATCAAAAGGGACAACTCCACTGCTTCATAGAGTTATTGTGAAGATTAACTGAGATCATACTTGTAAACCACTTAGCAAATGCTTCATAGAATCAGATTATTAGGAACTTTTGTTTACAAAATTGCCTTCTTTAATTGTGTATTTCATTAAATTCTATTTTATTCAAAGAGTCAATGAACCTGCAAAGCCATGAAAACAGAATCCTCCAGAAAGCCCTGCTGATCAATAAAAGGGTAGAATGTGAGTCCTGGTACATATATGGAAATATATTACATGAGGATATAAATTTCAGCTTTTAAAGAATTAAATTTACCTTAAGATTTTTTAATTCAGAATTACAACCATATGTCTGAATTATTTTTCCTATGCTTCATCCTGAGTAGCTATTTCAGCCTCGATTAACCATTCATCTATTCACTTACTTCCCATTTATTAAGACCTAGCCAGTGTGCCTAGCACTGCACAGGACCCTGGAGATGTAATTTAAGTAAGGCATGGCCCCAGCCCTCTACAAAGTAGGGGTCATTGGAAGAGATACAGTATTGAACAACTGCAGGACACTGAAGTAAGTGCCATGAAACCACAGTGTAGAAAGTACCATCGAAGTACCTCCAATTTAGAACAGGGAAGGTGGAGTATGGGAGATGGGTAGAGTAGTTTTGAGGAAATAATATATAAATCAACTGGAAAAGACCCGAAGAAGTTGGTCATGTGAAGAAAATGAGAGAGAAGAAAAGACTTTCCAATCAGATGGAATAGGTGAAGCAAAGGAACAAAGGCACAGCAGAGTAGAAAATTCCTCTTTCTCTGCAGAGATTCAAACCAACAGAGAAACTGTGCGAGCCTCCCAACATATCTGCTCAGCTTCTGTGCTGATGGTGGCCCGGTGAGCCCCCATCCCTGTACAGTTCCTTTCACTCTTAGTCCATGTCTTGCTGTCATTAACAGGAAAATAGCAGTTAGACTGGAAGGCTCTCCAGCCAACAGGACAACAATTCCAGGTGCTCCCTCACATGAAAATAGAAATGAAAATTAGTTATAAAAGAGCGTTTCATGTCTAACCACTATGCTGTACACCTGAAACTAATATAAAATAGTGTTGAATGTCAACTGTCACTGAAAAAAATAATAATAATTTTAAAAAGAGCATTTCATCTGCAACAGATTGCATAACTATTTTACCACCTAGTATCCAGTTATCATTTATGGAAATAATATCAGGATTACCAAGATAATTCTGTTCCCCCTTTAAAAAATATCCTGAAAATTACATTTGTAAATGTCTTCTAAACAAAAGTATTTGAATCACATAAGAACTATAAGAAAATTACAGCATATTCTCTTAGAAGGAATGATTATTTTTCAACATCCCTACATCTATTTACATTCATACTTAAAGTGCTTCCATAACAAAGCCTTTTGCAAGACATTTTAACAGATGGGGGGCAAAAAGTATGCTAAAACTCTCAAGCATTTCCTCATTCTCCCAAATGAGACTTTATAAATTCCAGAATAATAAAAGAGATAAAGATGCTTCAACAAAGCTATATATTCTAGAAGGAAACAGTCCTTACGATATGTCTGAATCAAAAGAAATGGAATTAAATTAATGTTATTATTTAAGAAAAATACTTGTTTTGAGTTGTTGAGTCTTAAATGCTTTAGAAGTATAATATATGTGTATATGGTCTGCTTGGGCTTCATTTTTCATTCCACACCACTAAAATTCATTCATGTTGCTATATATAGCTCTATTTTAGTCATTTTTTAATGCTATTACCTCATTACATATTAAATGATTAGAAACAATCGATAGAATTATTCTTCCTTCTATAATATTATAATATAAATAAAATAGATAGGCCATATCTATACCATTTTAACACTGGCCACTCTTAGAAATCTATCTTAATTATGCATTCTGTTCCTTATTAAAGATTGCTTTTCATAATACTACTCAAAGTGCGTATTAACATATTATTTTAATTTTAAAAGCCAATTAAGTTATATATGGCAAACATTTTCCATATGTTGGATGTGATAAATGTCCAACTCCAAGGTTGACAAAAATATTGAAAGCTGTGATGAACAGAAGCATTTATCAAAAAGATATGCTGACATTAATAATATTTTATTTTGCCAATTGTCTGAGAATCATGAACTGATCAAAGTGCTTTGTAAGTTTAAGAAGAAGTATATATAAATAATAGTCATTTGATAAGACTTAGAAAATCCTGTTTTGGTATAATTCCCACAAATTGAGAAAGCAAATGACTATTGATTGAGAAATAGCAAAGTTTTTGCAAGTTGTTCTATTTCTTATTATTTATATTCAACAACACTGAAGAATCACCTAATCCAATTCTCAGTTAACAGATCATTACAAATAATTTTTGATATTAGAACACTGATTTTTGGCAAATAACTCTAAAAATATTGGGTGACATTCTAACAGAGCACTTTTTATTGCTATCTATTTTGATAAGTAAAATTTATCAGATTGCGTTGCTAAAGTAAGATATAAGATTAGAATTGCTGTTGAATTCTATCTCAATCTAGGAATAATATTATTCAACAGTATGTGATTACATGTGATTACATTTTTTTTTAAAGTCCCATTCATGTCCTTAACAGATGGGTTTCCAATAGTTTATTAGTAATAATTTATCAACAAAATAATAATGTATAACAATTTATAATAAATTTGTAATGTTTTGAATATTGTATTCTGATAATAATCATAATAAGTCAATCTAGAAGAAATTTTATAACACTTAAAACTTAATGTTCTATAGGAAATAAAAATGTTAGACATATTCTTTTTACTTTATTATTGGCATTTTGGCAAATGGGGGAAGTGCTATGCAAATATTAGTCCAAGAAGGAAAAAGAATTATATAAAACACGTGACTGTTAAATAATGCGTTTTTCTTTTCCTTTTTTTTGTATGCATGATAGTATTTAGAAACCAGTAGATACGTTTAAGAATAGATGTAACAGTTTTGCTTTTATATGTTAATATTTACAATATTCCAGAAATTAAAGCTTTTGCTTCTATTACATGATGAAAACTTTTAGATGTCAAATTAAATTATGTAAGGGGTATATAGTTTTTCAAAATCTTTCAGGATGGTTGGCAAGCAAAATAGTGTAAGCAGAGTGCAGGCTTATTGAAGAAACTGTTACTTTACTCATGCTTCTAAATGTCTCAACACTCTAACCTGGACTGAGTGGGAAACAAATTGGGGAAGATACAATGTGGATTTCAATTATTTTTAAACTTTAATTAAAATGGAAATTTTGTATTTGGACTTTTATTTTTTCCTTTTCGTTGGCATAATAATTTGAAAGGGTTTTGTTAAAATCTAAGCACTTTTATTGGCTGATATGGTGTTACATAAAATAATTTTCTGATATAAGCTTATCTGTAACTTGATTCAGTTGTATTGAACATCCTGGTTGACCATAACATTAGGTTGGATGTATGTAGAGAGTAAATTTGCAGTCTCTTATGCCAAATGAATGTGAAGTTCATTTAATTAATATCCATCTCTGTCACGTTCATTTCAGAGCATTCTGAAGGCAAAGGCTAAAAGTACCCATTGCTGTTTCCAGGTAGGTATTGTTTAAAACTTCAGTTGTTATAGGAGTGGCTCCAAAAGGTGGGAGGGAGATGACACTGATGGAATTATCTTTTTCTCCCCAGAAGAACCAGCTCCACAATTGTTTGACCAAAAATCCCCACCAAGACAAGAAAAGCATAGGCCAGAGAGAGTAAAGAGAATCATTCCTCACCACCTCCATGCACTATATTCTTGCCAAATACCAAAAAAAAAAAAAAAAAAAAATTCCAACATCTCATAGAAATACAGAGAAACTACTGTCCCCTCTTTACCGCTCATAGATTTCTCGATAAAAACAGAAGAGTGAATTATTTAGTTCTTGAAATAGCAAGAATCTGAGATCTATTTGGATTTCTTTACTTGGAAGGAGTAAAACCATAAAGACCACTACAAACATGCTCTTTTCCTTTCTTTGGCATATTTAACTAGACAGAATTGAAGGCAGATTATGATTCTGACTTCAACTCTCCCAACTTTCCACATTCAAATGTACCAGGACTATACTTTGAAGTGAGGGCAGTCTCATCATGAGCCATGTTCCAACATCCAAACTGACCAATAATAGAGCTGATATTTGGAATATAGATGGGTGTTATTAACCAGGAAGCTTAGATAACAAAAAAAGAATTTTATCCAAACGATAAGAGTGAGGATAATTTGAAAACAGAACTTTTATGAATAACTTCCAGGGTTGGCTTGAGCAAATTACATGGTATGTTGGTAGCAGTTATTGAGATCAAGAAGTCTAGGGAGGAACAGTTTTGATGGCAAATCTAGAGCCTGACATGAGCATGTAACTTCAGAGATATCTTAAAGATATCCAAGCAGAGACTATACAAAAAAAAATAGAACAACCCGAACTTGAGCTTCACCCTGACCTCTCTCTCTGAGAAAAGAGAAAATCTGATTACAAATTGTAATACTTTACCTGTGACCCAATCCCTTCACTGAAGCAGATTAGACTTGAATGATATGTACATAGTTCAGACAGCCTTTTGTCAGCTTTGCCATATGTAAAATGATAAGTCACTGTGGAGGAAGAAGAAGAATTAGCATCCATCCATTCTTTTTCTATAAAGCCTTATGCTCTATAAATCTGTGCCAAACAGGCTTTCCTCCAAATGCTACCATTTTCTTTTCTGTCTAAGCAAGCCCAATCAAGACCATGTTGACTTACCGCTTGTTTGTATTAATTTATCTTGTTTGTTTATAAGTCTGCACCTTTTTTTCTCTTTCTTCTTTGAAATTTCAGCCCTATATTCTAGAGCAGAGATTCTATCTCTTTTCTACATCAATTAATTATAAACACCTAGAACAGTGATTGTTACAAAATAATCCATAGATATTTGTTGATCCTCTGGTTATACGCTTCTCATTAATTTTGATCATGAAGCAAGCATACAGAATATTTTGATATTTTTAAAATTTTCTGACTGCTGATAGCTACAGATAAACATATGGGGTAAAGAGAAACCAAGGGGAGCCTTTAAACATTTAGACATTTTAAATATCACAAATAAACATTAACTTTTGTGTTCAAAGGTGTGCACATTGAGCAAGACCTGTTTTCTCTCAGGTCCTAATTTGATTCTTTACTCATTTCTGTCTTGTCCTGCTATGACTGAAGCTTAGTACTGCCAAACCTTTCTACTTTTCTCTTAGCCTATGACTTGGGGTCCTAAGTATCTGCTTCCTCTTGATTAATGAAATAACTATTCTTAAACCTTCTCTCTTGCATTTGACCATGAGAAGTGAAACAGATTCTAACTTTGGTGATAATTATTTGTGTTTTAGTAAAGACGATGAGATTTATTTATATCTCAAGAGAACTTTAAACATGGTCCATTTGACATATGAAGTCACTTTCACTTAATTCCAGATTGTTCAATATCTATTGCAATCACCTTATCAGTGAATAGAGAACCAAATTACAGATTAAAGACAAAAGAATTTTGGTATTGCTCACAAAATATAATTGAAATTTTTATTTGGAAGCAAAGGGAGCAGGAAAGAAGTATTTTATTCCTTTACATCTCTATTATTTCATTTCAATACTTTTTCTCTTCAATTGGAAAAGACTGCCAGGTGAAAATCAAAGACCCTATTCTAAACTATTACGATTACAAAAGCAATTATACTCATCTTCTCAAAAGAGGCTTTTTGTGACTAGAGAACTTGTGATCATTAGTAAACCATATAGTGGAAAACGGTGTCTTAGAAGAGGCTACAACTAACAGATATTCGTATGTGTGGTCATGATTGGGAACATGCTAATAAAATCAGCTGAAATATATCTGGAAGCAGAGTCAATTATGAAAAGACGGAGGAAGAGGAGAAAAGAGGAGGAAGAGGAAATCAAAAAAATTTTTGGCATACCAAATAAAAGCTAACATACCAATGGTGTAAAGGAGAATATACCCTAGGGAATCTTTATAGACATGTTGAGGAAAGGAATCAAGAGAAGTTGTACTCAGTGAAGAATTTACCCATACAGCTCACGATGAAACAAGTGCTGAGGAGAGCTATGGAAATCACAGCAACAGACCAGAGCCTCACGTGGGATCACCATACTGCTTTCTCTGTCAGAGCAGCAAGACAAACGCAGTTACCAGGGGGCCAGGAAGCCAGAGTTCCTAAGAAGCTTAGAGCAATGAAGAAACCAGATGAAGGATTCCAGATTATGATAATTACAAATCTAAAACAATAGGAGAGCTTAGAAACTCACTCAGCATAAATGACCAGGTAGTAGCTCTGAATTCCTAAACAACCTGGCAAAACTCATGTTCAACCAACTGTCATTTCCACTTCCTTCTTCTTTCTTCTTAAATAGTACATTCACCCATGGATTCCCCATCTTTCTCAAGACATCACTTTTGTCTCCCACGTCTCATGCCACTGTATTAATATTTGGTTTCTTATCCTTTCAAGTACTTTTGGCTCTGAGGAATTATTCTTTCTTTTCACTTCTCATGACTGCTATAGTGGTCCATGGATAGAGATCCCTTCAATCTGTCCGTTGTCTATCGCTTCTCCCCAGATGACTTATCATCTCTTCATACACTTCTAACTTTCTCTCTCCAAAAGTAAGAAAAGGAACACTTACCTCTACTGTGAGGTTGCCCTTCATGTACCATCATGTTTAGAGAGTCCAGGAGCCTGTTGTGTCTGTCTCTCTCTGAAGATGTTACCCAGAGACCTGGCTTCATTCAAATAGGTCAAAGACCAGAAACAAAAAGTAAAACACTCTGATGAGACTAAGAGACTTCCAATGTAAAATGTACCTCAACAAACGAAGTCGTGGTTTAAGGTCTCCAGTGACGTTAAAATATCAAAAAATAAAAATAAAAGAGGAATTGAGAAGCATATCCAAAACTGTTCATGTAAACTTTGTCAAGAATGTTCAAATCATTTGCTCAGTTTCTGACATGAATTTCTCTCTGATTCCTACTCATGAAAAATAGAAAATTTTATATGCCCTAAAAGAAATGTAATTGTAGGACTTAATTAAGTGCTAAGATCTAAATAAATGGAAAGATATTTCATGCTCTTGGATAGGAAAACTTCATATTATTAAGATGTCAGATTTCCCAATGGTCCATAGATTCAATACAATCCCAATCAAAATACCAGCAAGGTATTTTGTGAATATCAACATTGATTCTAAAGTTCATAGGGGGAAGCAAAAGATCCAGAATAGCTAACACAATATTGAAGAAGTACAAAGTTATTAATAGAAGACTGACGCTACTTAATATTTAAGTCTTACTACAAAATTACAGTAATCAAGACAGTGCATTATTGGTGAAAGAAAAGACAAATAAATCAATAGAACACAATTGAGAACCGAGAATAGACAGACACACAAATATAGTTAACCGATCTTTGACAAGACACTCCAATGGGAAAAGCATAGTCTTTTTAACAAATGGTGCTAGAACAACTAGAAACACACATGCAGAAGTGCATCTAGACATACACCTTATACCGTCACAAAAATTAACTCAAAATGGGATACAGACCTAAAAGTATAAACAAAACTGCAAAGCTTCTTCAATATGACACGGGAGGAAATCTAGGTGGCTTTGGGTTTGGCAATGAGTTTTTAGGTACAACACCAAAAGTATAATACAAGGAAACAAATGGGTAAGTTGAAATTCATTAAAATTAAAAACTTCTGCTTTGTGAAAGGTACTGTTAAAGGAATAAAAATGCAAGTTATATAATATAATATGCCCACTATACAAGAAGAAGAATTAAATGATATTTTGCATTTTCTTCAGTGATGGTAAAATTAATCTACTCTGATTTTTAAATTGTTACTAATCTCTTTAGATTAGTCAATTGTTACTAATCTTTTGTGATTGAATATGTTTCATTATTTTGCAGAATCTTGGTTCAAAACTGATGTAATTTGAAGGTGTCTCAGTTATACATCAGTATTGTTGAATAATAAAAAAAACTTAGTGGCTTAAAACAACTCTTTCGTTATTTTTCGCAATTCTGTCCATTGATTGGAACTCAGCTGGATGATTCTTCACTTAAATGTCACTCTTTAAACACAAAATTACATAAAATCTGTTATATACAATCTTGATTTAATGGTGCTCTAGGGAAAATTTTTTAAAATAGGTTCTGAACCACAATCATAAATGTAATGTGTAGAGAGGAGAAAAGTTCCAGCACTGACTAATGTTACCATTCTCCTTTTCACTCCATTTTAAGCGCATCTATTCTGACAAAGGCATTTAATAATGTAGTTCTTGTTGCCCTTCCTACAATCCACTCCCAGATGATTGAAATATAATAATAATGGGAAAATTTCATTGTAAATAAAGTTTCCCCAGAATTAGTATGTAAGTTGCTCTCTGGGAAATAAACTGATAAATTCTACATACAATAAATATGATCAGACCTATATAAAAATAACTAAACTTTAGATATTGATGGGAAATGAGTGGCAAATGTAATTACTGAGTTGTATCAAGAATATCAGGGTATGATCTCAGGTCATATTGGGATAACCATGGTGAGAATTAGCTTTATCATGATCAATTATAACTACTATACTAAAGCAATGAATTACAGGCTTTATTGTAAATATGATATATTTTACATTGTTGTAAATGAAAATGATCTGTGAGAACTTTGGTAAAAAAGGGGACTACAAATACACCAGAGGACCTTTGGAGTGGCAAACCATACATAGAAACCATAAAACTTAACTAAAGAAAAAATGTATCAAAATACCTGATGAATATAAATCTGTATTAACTCACCAGTGTTAACCTAAAAACAAAAGGCCAAAGTGAGAGGAAACAAGCATTTGAGATCCAAAAGCTGTGATTCAGGCAGAAACCTAAATAGCATTCCAACTATAAGTTGAAGATAAGGTGTATTTATGAGACACGTAAGGGGAACAATTACATAAATAGATAGAAGGGATTTCTATAGGTGCAGATAGACTAACATAGTAATGATAATTCTAAAGAATGTCTTTAATTTTCAGCCAGGTAGTCATAATATCAGCTTTTTTTGTTATCCTTGCAAACAGTTGTTTGGGATACAGTGCTCCTTTAGGTCCAGTTCAAAGGTCATTTTGCCAAGTTTTAACATCTCAGAGGAAGAGTAAGACATGCAAGGCACTTCCTCTGGGATGGCAACTCCAACTCCCTTTTTAAAGAGGCTCTGTTTATATTCTTTTTCACACCAATAATAACTATAATTCTAAATATCTAATACTCAATCTCTGATTAGCCTATGGCTGTACTCTGATGTTAAATAACAATCCAAGACCAAACAGAGAATGTTAAGAGCCCAAGAGCCCACTGGACAAAGGCTGAAACTTATCTTACACTGAGGTGTATAATATTCCAACTGCTACATAGTTTGCTTTCAGTGAAAATAATAAATCTCTCTGAGAAATGGAATGTAATATTCAGTATTATTTTCTTTTGACCAACCCATAAAGAGAAAAATCCACATCATATCATTATATCAGTATCGAACCCCTTAGCAATTAGACCAATATTGGGATGGAGGCTCATGCTTCCTCCGTTTGTCTGCAGGTAGGCTCTCCAGTATGTGTCTGCACATGGAAAATGCTCAGTATATTTTCATTTTATTAATGAATAAATAAATGAATGTGTACACTGATTTTATCATAGGTGAACTAGGTGACAGCTTACTGGAAAATTCTATGGAGATCACTTATACAAGCTTACAAATGAAATTTAAAAAGCAAATTAGGGGCAGCCAGATGGCTCAGTTGGTTAGAGCCTGAGCTCTTAACAACAAGTTTGCCGGTTCAATTCCCGCATGGATGATAAGCTACGGCCCGTGCAACTAAGATTGAAAACGGGGTCTGGACCTGGAGCTGAGCTGCGCCTTCCACAATTGGATTGAAGGACAATGACTTGACTTGGAGCTGTTGGGCCCTAGAAAAACACACTGTCCCCCAAAATTCCCCAACTGAAAAAAAAAGTTTAAAAAAAATAAAAACAAAAAGCAAATTAGCTCTCTCTTTAATGGTGGACACCAATTCAACCACATGTTCACGGAGAATTTTCATTCAGAAGTAGATCTTCATCATCTCGCAAATTGATCTTAGAGGTAGATCACAGGGGATATCATTCAAGCCCCACCATCTCTGCTGACGAGCATTCAGAACAGCACAACGCTCATCAGGATGACTGGGTTCACCTAGGTGCCAGAATCTGAAAGGGGAAAAAAGGATGAGGATGTGTCTTCAAATAGTGAGAAGGGTTAGAGACAGTGAGGGAGAAAGCTGGGGTTTAACTTTGTGAAAGTCAAGGCAGATATGCCCAAGTCATTCCTTTCCTACTTCTCATGCAATGTTTTCTCCATCTGTGTCTCTGACATTTCCCTTGAAAACTAAGCCTACACCATCCAGTACCGTGTTATCTTGGGGCATAAACACTTTCCGAGTAGATATTCCAGAGGCTCCCTTCTATGTGTCCATCTATACGCCCTGTTCCTAGGGAACTGCCACTGCTCCTTTAATGATGACAAGGTTTTACCTTGGTTCCCTGGTTCCAAGTATCAATCAATGTAGTTTGTTTCCTTTTTTCTTCTTCTTTTTTTAAATGTACTGCTTTTGGAGTCTAAAGAAGTAGCTAAAATCTCTGAATCTGCTACTATTCCTGTTATCTTGCACAAGGATTTTAATTTCCCTCATTTACATATCTAAAAAACAAAGAATAAAGTAATACCCCTACATATATCACCTAAGGACCAAAGGCAGTAATTTACTAAAATGTCCTAAAGTACTTAAGAGTTTTAAAATACCCTCATAAATATGAAATATTATAAAACTATGAGAATTTAGCTTATTTGCTTTATGAGAGATAGTAAATATTAACAATGGTTATAATCAATACAGACATAAATATTTGTTATATTTAGAAATATAAATGTACTGGTTAAAAGCACAGACTTTGGAATCAGATAGACTTGGTTTAAGGGCCACTGACACCACCACTGGATAATATTCACTGAAGTATCTAAACTCTCTAAACTCAGCTTCCTCAGCTCTACAGTGAGAAAAATAATGTGTGCCTCATAGAATTCTTCGTGATTAAAGTAGATAATAAATAAAATTATTTAACATAGTGCCCAAGAGTTAAAAGAAAAGTGAGCTATTTTATTTTAATACCTAACAGTTGGCATTGATAGTGTGGACCCCCTAAATTCCTGATGATCCAAGACACAGGATTCCTTTATCGAATTCTATACTCACGTGGCACTTCGATTGTATGGTGTCTGATCAACCCATTGCCAGTGTCCTGTCCCCTCTGGGTCTGACAGGCCCACAAAATAAGCGTTCTTTTTTTCCAGTTTCCCAGTGATAAATTCCTGAAGGAAGAAAAGAAAGCAGTGACAGCCTTTAGAGTATTCACGTTCAATTGATTTCTTTATGGCTTTAGGGAGAAGAGAAGGAAAGGAGAAGATGCAGGAACAAACACATGGAGGCCCTGCCCAGGATCCTAGGCCTTCTCCCGCTGTGCAGTGCAGGACCACACGTAGACATCACTTGTGAGCATGATATTTGTCTTAATCTACTTGGGCTCCTATAACAAAATACCACAGACTGGGTGGCTTATAAACAACAGAAATCTATTTCTCCCAGTTCTGAAGGCTGGAATCCCAGATCAGGGTACTAGCATGGTGGGGCAAGTCTGGCACCTTCTGGCTGTGTCCTCACATAGTGGAAAGGCGATGTAGCGATTTGGGGTCTTTTTTATAAGAACACTAACCCAATTTATTGGTGCTCATGACCTAAGCACCTTGTGAAGGCCCCACTTCCTAATACCATCACCTTTGGGAATCAGAATTTCAACATATGAATGTGGAGGGGACACAAACATTCAGAGTATAGCAATGTTCAATACATATGGAAGCAATTTCTATCCATGATCATAGTGAATTCTCATCTCCGACTCACTTCCCTTCTTTTCTTCACTAAGAGATGATATACTCCAAAGTTATGCACGAGAAAACATTTGCAGATTAAGTTATTTTCCTTTCACAACCTCAGATTCTTTTGCTTCATTTCTGATTGTTGATGGTGATTCTTCCTGATTGAACTTTATTTCCCTATTTGACCTAACACCCCTTCTCTGTTAAACTGTCATTTATAAAATAATTACATGTTGCAATAATAAACTGATATTTCAGGCTGAAATAATTTCATTCTTCCTTTCAACCCCCACATATTGTATTTTAAATGTCCCCATTTATTTTGAGGGAGATCAGTTTCATGGAAGCAGGAACGAGGTGTGGAATGTAAAGGCTTAAGTGATCTTTCCCATCTATTTTAAAGTCTTTTGCCCCAGTGCCAATATCCCAAAACAATGAAAAATGTTCTCCCTAGCCAAAAGGTGTACAAAACCCAGACAAAATTCCTGACTTCATTATTTATTAGAAAGTACCTGCTCAGCCTTGGTGTTGATCACTAGAAGGTGAGCCTTCATTCCTGAGCAGTTCTTCTCACTCTCATTCCAATTTTCGTCTTTAGTAGAGATGAAGTAGCAATTCAAACTAAATGGCTCCCAACCCTTTGGGCAGCAGCTCCAGTCTTTGTCTGTAGTGACATAAGGCCATATAGGTACAATATAAGAAAAGTAATTCACAAAGTGTGTGTTAAAATTAAGGACCAAGAGGGATCCCATGGAAACCGGAACTCCCATCTGCATCCAGAGGTAACAAGGAGCCCCCGTCCATCAGGTGTAAAGGTCAAGTCTACCTACAACAAGCAGTAACAAAGCAGGGCCCCCTTTCCCTTGCCATAGTGCTATCAGGAAAAGCCAGCTAAAGCAGGGTTAAATAAGATCCAGACACTCAGAACATTATACATTAACATCTAGGTTTCAGTGGAAAATCACTCATTATACCAAACACCAAAATGTTCTCAAAATTAATATAAAAGAAAAAGAAAACAAATACATGGCAATACAACAGAAACATTAAAATTATCTGATTTTTTTTAAATTAAAGTTTATTGGGGAGACAATGGTTAGTAAAGTTACATAGGTTTCAGGCGTACAGTTCTGTAATACATCATCTATGTTGTGTGCTCACCACCCAGAGTCAATTCTCTTCATCACCATATATTTGACCCCGTTTAACCTCTTGTACCATCTCTCTCCCCTCTTACCCTCTGGTAACCACTAAACTATTGTCTGCGTCTAGGAGGGGTGTTTTTTTTTTGGGGGGGAAAGGGGAACAGAACTTTATTGGTGTGTACTTCCAGGACTTTTTTCCAAGTCAAGTTGTTGTCATTTCAATCTTAGTTGTGGACGGTGTGGTTCAGCTTCAAGTTGTTGTCCTTTCAGTCTTAGTTGTGGAGGGTGCAGCTCAGCTCCAGGTCTAGTTGCCATTGCTAGTTGCAGGGGGCATAGTCCACCATCCCTTGTGGGAGTTGAGGAATTGAACTGGCAACGTTGTGGTTGAGAGGATGCAATCCAACCAACTGAGCCATTCGGGAACTCAGCAGCAGCTCAGCTCAAAATGCCATGTTCAATCTTAGTTGCAGGGGTGCTGCCCACCATCCCTTGCGGGACTTGAGGAATTGAACTCGCAACCTTGTGGTTGGGAGCACACTAGCCCATGTGGGAATCGAACCGGCATTCTTCAGAGTTAGGAGCAAAGAGCTCTAACCGCCTGAGCCACCTGGCCAGCCCGCGTCTATAAGTTTTTGTTTCCCTATTCGTTTGTCTTGCTTTCTTGTTGCTTTTGGCTTTATGTCCCACATATCAGTGAAATCATATGGTCTTGACTTTTTCTGTTTGATTTATTTCTCTGAGCATAATAATCTCAAGATCCATCCATGTTGTCGCAAATGGCACTGTTTCATGCTTTCTTATGGCAGAGTAGTATTCTATTGTGAAATATATATACCAAATCTTCTTTATCCAATCATCTATTGGTTGTTTCCTTGTCTTGACCACGGTAAATAAAGCTGTAATGAACATCGGAGCACATATATCTTTACAGATAAATGTTTCCAGATTTTTTGGGTAGATACATACCCAGGAGAGGGATTGCTGGGTCATATGTTAATTCTATTCTTAATTTTTTGAGGAACCTCCACACTGCCTTCTATAGTGGTTGCACCAATCTGCATTCCAACCAACTGTATATGAGGGTTCCTTTTTCTCCACAGCCTCTTCAACACTTGTTACTATTTGTCTTGTTGATGATAACCATTCTAACTGGTGTGAGATGACATCTCATTGTGATTTTTATTTGCATTTCACTGATGATTAGTAATGTTGAGCATTTTTTCATATGTCTATTGGCCATCTGTATGTCCTCTTTGGAGAAATGTCTATTCAGATCCTCTGCCCGTTTTTTAATTGGATTCTTTGTTTTTTTGTTGTTGAGTTGTATGAGTTCCTTATGCATTTTGGATATTAGCCCCTTATCCGAGGCGTTGTTTGCAAAAATCTTCTCCCATTCAGTTGGTTGCCTCTTTATTTTGTCAATGGTTTCTTTTTGCTGTGCAGACGTTTTCTAGTTTGATATAGTCCCATTCATTTATTTTACCTTTTACTTCCATTGCCTTTGAGGTCAAATTCATAAAATCCTCTTTGAACCCAAGGTCCATAAGTTTAGTACCTGTGTTTTCTTCTATGCAGTTTATTGTTTCAGGTCTTATGTTTAGGTTTTTTATCCATTTTGGGTTAATTTTGGTACACGGTGACAGATAGCAATCTAGTTTCATTCTTTTGCACATGGCTTTCCAATTCTCCCAGCACCATTTATTGAAGAGGCTATCTTTCTCCACCATATGTTTCTGGCTCCTTTGTCTAAAATTATCTTGCCATATTTAAGTGGTATTATTTCTGGGATTTCAATTCTATTCCATTGGTCTGTGTGTCTGTTTTTCTGCCAATACCATACAGTTTTGATTATTGTTGCTCTATAGTACCATGTTTCCCCGAAAATAAGCCCCAGTTAAGATCATCAGCCAGATGGACATATTTAGTATGTTATGTCGATGTTTCAGAAGAAAATGACATGACTATATTTGAATAATGGTAGATTGTTGTACATGAAAAAATAAGACATCCCTGAAAATATGCCCGAATGCATCTTTTAGAGCAAAAATTTATATGAGACTCGGTCTTATTTTGGGGGCAATATGGTACAAGCTGAAGTCAGGGAGTGTGTTACTTCCAGCATTATTCTTTTTTCTTAGGATTGCTTTGGCTATTCGGGGTCTTTTGTGCTTCCATACAAATCTGATGACTTTTTGTTCTATTTCTTTAAAAAATGCTATTGGGATTTTGATGGGGATTGTATTAAATCTGTATTTTGCTTTGGGTAATATGGCCATTTTAACTATGCTGATTCTTCCAATCCATGAACATGAAATAACTTTCCACTTCTTTGTGTCTTCTTCCGTTTATTTAAAAAATGTCTTATAGTTTTCAGTGTATAGGTCTTTCACATCCTTCATTAAGTTTATTCCTAGAAGTTTTATTCTTTTTGTTTCCATTGCAAAAGGAATTGGTTTTCGGGGTTTTTTGTTGTTGTTGTTTGTTTCTTTTCTTTTTCTGAGACTTCATTGTTAGTATACAGGAATGCAATGGATTTTTGTACGTTAATTTTGTAGCCAGCAACTGTACTGTATTCATTTATGGTTTCTAATAGCTTTTTTGGTGGAGTCTTTAGGGTTTTCTATATATAACATCATGTATCTGAAGAAAGTGACAATTTAACTTCTTCATTTCCAATTCAGATGCTTTTTATTTCTTTCTCTTGCCTGATTGCTCTGGCTAGGACTTCCAATACTATGTTGAAAAGCAATGGTGATAGGGGACATCTGTTGTGTTCCTGAACATAGAACTTCAGTTTTTCACCATTAATTATGATATTAGCTGAGGGTTTGTCATGTATGGCCTGTATTTTGTTAAGGTATTTTCCATTTCATTAAGTGTTTTAATCATAAATGAATGTTGTATCTTGTCAATTGCTTTTTCTGCATCTATCAATATAATCACATTATTTTTATCCTTTATTTTTTTATGTGGTTCATCCTTGTGCCCCTGGGATGAACCCCTCTTCGCCGTGATGTATGCTCTTTTTAATGCATTGCTATATTCGATTTGCTAGAATTTTTTTTTTAGGATTTTTGCATCTGTATTCATCAGAGATACTGGTCTGTAATTTCCTTTTTGTGTGTTATCCTTACCAGGTTTTGGTATCAGGGTAATATTGGCCTCATAAAATGAGTTAGGCAGTATTGTCTCTTCTTCAGTTTTTTGGAAGATTTTGAGTAGGACAGGTATTAGGTCCTACTGGAATGTTTGGTAGAATTCACTAGTGAAGCCAGCGGGTTCTGGACACCATACATCGTTATTACCATACTACTGACTATTTTCCTTATGCTATATCCTATATCCCCATGCCTGCTTTGTAACAACCAATTTGTACTTCTTAATCTTTTCCCTTTTTCACCCACACCCAACCCCACTCCCATCGGGCCACCATCAAAATGTTCTCTGTATCTCTGAGTTTGTTTCTGTGTCGTGTGTTAACTTATTTTGTTCTTTAGATTCCATTTATAAGTGAAATCATATGACGTTTGTCTTTTGCTGTCTGACTTACTACACTCAGCACAATATCCTCTAGGTGGTATTGACCTAATTGAGTTGAAAACTTATGCCCACACTAAAATCTATATGCAAATGTTTACAGCAGCTTTATTTACAAGCATCAAAAACTGGAAGGAATCAAGATGTCCTTTAACAGATGGAAGGATAAACCAACTTTGATACAACCTACAAAAGAATAATATTCAGTGATTTTTAAATGAACTATTTAGTCATGAAAAGACATGGAGGACCCTTAAATGCATATTGCTAAGTAAAATCAGCCAGTGTAAATTGACTACCTACTGTATAATTCTAATGGTAAGGCATTCTGAAAAAGGCAAAAGTATAGAGAAAGTAAACATTTCTGTGATTACTAAGAGTTTGGAAAGGAGGAAGGAGCACAGGAAATTTTTAGACCACTGAAACTATTCTGTGTGATACTGTAATAATGAATATATGACATTATGTATTTGTCAAAAATCCATAGAACTTTACATATTTATTGTATGCAAATTTTTAAAATTCATTTAGGAGGTCAGGGGATCCCATTAAAGAATGAAGACTGTGACAATAGAATCTAACTGTATTACAAGTATAAGAAATAACCACACTGAAGAGGGTGGGGTGTAAGGTGATGACCTAAGTAACTTTGGAAATGGAGTCTATAAAAGACAAAAGAAACTGTGCATAAGCTCTGTATTCTAGATATAAAGTTGTTTCCCATGGTGATATGAGTTTCTGATTCTGATACTATTATCTGTGTTACTTGGAATTGAATAATTAAGTAAATGTATTGGGCAATGGTGAGAACCAGATTTGTCACTTAAAGATATCAAGGGGTGTAGACTAGAATGATGCATGTGATAATGGATTAGAGTTGGAGACATCAGTAAAAACTGATGTTTAACTTATTATAGGTACAGATAGTTACATGTAGAAATATTCATAGATATATGTAAATACACAGGTTAGTACACACATATATATTTTTTTGCTCTATCAGCTGAGAAGGCCTAAGAGAAATGATACCCCAGTAGCAATGAGCATACCTAGTGTCCAGAGCTTGGTTTCTAATACGGGTCTTCAAGAACAGGAGCCATAGCTCCTCAGACCCAAAAAATAACCTCTCAGGCTTTTCTGATAACTTAGGACACATCTTGTTGCTAATGGACACACAAAATAAATCAAGATAAAGCACCAAAGCTCACAGACCAAAGCTGTGGCAGCTTGATGCTGAGATGCTGAGTGCAGTTGCCTGGGAAGGAGCTTGGCAGGGCCACTCTTGCTGCTCAGGTGTGTGCTGTCTCTGTTAACAGCTTGCTGCAAAACAAACAGTAACTGCTTTGCTTGCTTTTTGCTTTGTTCTGTAAAAGTGAAAATCCTCTTCAGATTTACTTTGATTAACAAAAACAGGTACTAATTTAGGTCTTTTGTATAAGTGAAGTGGCAAAATGCAAACTTCTGAAAAGCGGGGGATACCTATGTTTTGTTATGGCAGCCCAAGCAGACTGATACAATGCTCCACCTTAAAGGACAGGGAGGATAATTCCTCAATACTTAATTGTGGGCTGCATACAGCAACTTCCCTCCAAAGTGTACAGCATGAAAAGGGGGGGGGGAGAATAACTTTATACTGGAGAAATATGACAAACATTACCTCAGCCGTGTGATCAAAGTCAACATCAATTGTCAAAAATCATGTTGATAGAATATAATGTGATGAAAATATGATATAATGTGATGAAAATGGTACTTCATATCTGTGATCCTCCTCTCAAAAACCAATAACCCCAATCTAATCATTAGAAAAATACCGCTAATTTCCAATAGAGGCTCATCCGACAATATACCTGGCCAATATTCCTCAAAACTGCCAAAGTTATCAAAACCAAGAAACATCTGAGAAACTATCACAGCCAAGAGGAGCCTAAAAAGACATGAAAACTAAATGTAATGAGGTATTTTGGATGGGGTCCTAGAATAAAAAAAAAAATAACATTAGGTAAACCCTAAAGAAATCTGAATAAACTATGAACTTTATTTAATGCTAGCATATTAATACTGGTTCATTAGTTGTAATGAATGTACCTTACTAATGTTGAGATGTTAATAACTGGGGAAACTGTGCACAGGGGAGGGGAATGACATGGGAACACCTGCCCCATGACTCTCACTCTCACTCCTCTGAGCATGTCTTGCTGTTCATTATCCTCCCGATTTCTCCAGCTCCATTCCATCCTTTTGGAACTGACATTCTGCTCTGCACATTTAAACTTTGTTCACATGGGAATTCTGTATTAATTGCTCAGTTTTGCTATAACTGTAAAACTGTTCTTTAAAAAATTGCCTATTTTTCTAATTAAATAATTCACATTCATATTTATATCACTATAAATTATCTTGATATCAACATTATCATCTTGATAAAACAAAACTAAAACTTTCTCTTCCAACATCTTCAGTCTTAGTCTCTATAGGTAAAACCCTGTAAGAGTATTTTATGTGTTCTTCCAGAAATGTTTTATGAACATACAATATGTTTTCTTCCATCACCATGTGATATATAGATGATGCATTCTCTTAGAAGGAGTGATTATTTTTCAACATCCCTACATCTATTTACATTCATACTTAAAGTGCTTCCATAACAAAGCCTTTTGGCAGGGCATTTTAACAGACGGGAGGGGGGCAAAAACTATGGTAAAACTCTCAAGCATTTCCTCATTCTCCCAAATGAGACTTTATAAATTCCAGAATAATAAAAGAGATAAAGATGCTTCAACAAAGCTATATATTCTAGAAGGAAACAGTCCTTATTATGATATGTCTGCATCAAAAGAAATGGAATTAAATTAATGTTATTATTTAGATGCCAAGAATGGCCCATAAATGTGTCATTATATCCTCCAGTTATTCAACTGATTACAGTCATGAGAAATAATTCTCTCAATTTACTGATGCTCATTTTTGTGCCAGATTCTCATTTTACGTTATTTTACTCTCTCCTGGTTTATTACTGATATACTTTAAACCAGATTATGAATTTGAATGGAAATGGAAATGATGAAGAAATTCTCTTACGCTCTCTGCTACCTGTACCTTTCCGTTCTGATTTTCCTCTGATGCACGTCAGCGCTGTGTGATGCTCTGGTAACTGGAACCCTCCTGTGCTTCCCTTACAGTGTAGAAAGTTGTAATGAGTCACTGTCAAGGAGGGAGAAAAGTTAGTTTCCTTTCCCTATATAACTGCTTAATTAGAGAAATGGGGCTGACTGCTCTAACCTCTCTCCCACCCTAATAGTAAGCCTCCCCCCGCCCCACACATTCTCTTTTCTTCCTATGCAATTCCTTTATTGCAGTTTCAGGTGAATTGGTTGAAAAGAATTGTTGAAAATGAATATTTCATCATATTGTGCATTTTGTACTTTATGAGAGTAGTTTTGCAAGCCTTTATGTGCATGTGCTTTTAAGCATACTTTTCTATCAGAATTTGTGTTAGCATGGAGATTTTTGGTGAACACTGTCCTGCAAAGTTTTATGAACCTTATACATTTATTTATCTTCTAAATGTTTTTACTTCAAAATATAACCAAATGTAAAGAACTAAAAAACATAAATTATCAAATTATTGTAAAGGGAAAATTCTAGGTAACAACTACCCAGATCAAGAAACACAACATTACCCACACCCCAGGTGACCTTCACATCCAAATGCAGCTCACTCCCTCTCTCTTAAAGGTAATCATGCCATAGCTTTTAAAGTAATCACTTTGTGCTTTGCTTCACAATTTTACCACTTAATAACATATCCCTAAACCATATAGATCACATTTGCCTGCTTTTGTACTTTATAAAACGGAATCATACAACATGTCTTCTTTTGGTTGTCTTCCACTCACATCTGTTGTTATGTGTAAATTTAATTTACCCATTTTCATTCCTGTAAAGTGATCCATTGTCTTAATGCACTAAAGTGCATTTATCTGTTTTTCTTCTGGTAGAGATTTACATTATTTCCAGTGTCTGCCTATTGGAAGCTATGCTGCTCTCAGCATTTTTGACCATGCATCCTAGAGGACTTAAGCATGCATTTCTGCAAGGTATATGCCTAAGAGTGGAATTGCTGTGATAGGATATACATATTATCCACTGTGATAGTGGCAGCTTTCCCAAAGTGGGTTTACTGCTTTCCACGCCTACCAGCAACAATTCATTAGAGGTCCAGTTGCTCCACAGTATTATCAATATCTGGTAGTGCCACACTTTTAAATTATTGCCATTCTTGTATGTTAGCAATGGGATCTCATAGTGAATTTAGTTTGCATTTCCTTCAAAACTAATGGTTGAGTTTTTATATGTCTATTTTATATGTTTATTGGACATTTCATTCTGGTTCTATAGTGCTTATTCAAAATTTTGCCCGTTTTTCTGTTGTACGGTCAGTATTTTTCATATTGATTTGAAAGATTTGTTTATATATTCTGTACACTAATTCTTTATTAATTATGTGCATTACAAACATCTTCTCCTATGGCTTTCTGTTTTCTCTCAGTGGTATTTTTTGTTGTACAGTAATTTTTATGTTAATTAACATAATTTGTCAATATTTTATTTATTGGCTAGCACATTTTGTAACTTGTTTAAGAAATCATTTTCTGACTCAAGACCATGAAGATATTCTCCATTTATCTTCTAAAAAGTGCTCTTGATTTGTTTTTCACATTTTGGTCAATTATCCATCTTGGGTTGGTTTTTATACATGATATGAGACAGGAGAACAATTTCATTTTTAAATTACGGATAATTAATGGTCCCTATAACTCTGTAATATCCCCTTCTGTTTTATATAAGGAGTTTAAATATGCTGGATCTGTAACTAAGCTCTCTATTCTTTTCCTCTGGTCTATTTGCCTATACTTGCATCTTTATTATATTACTTTAATTATAATAACATTGCAGTGGGTCTTGATATCAGAAACAACTGGTCTTCCAACTATTCTTCTTTTCAAAGCCAGTCTGTAGTCCATCTGAAAGTTGGTTTTTTGCATAAGAGGCAACCCTTTGTAATCCTAGTCCAAAATGGGGGATGATTTACTACAGCCACCAACCTTCACATGTATAGAAAAGGGTCTAAATTCCATCTTTCATTCTCTGAGACAAGGCAGCACCAGCAAACAATAGCAGGTCAAGTACATAGCCCTGAATATTAGATCCAAGACCCTGAAGATATTATAGATTGATATGTTGGGGGAAATCAAGATAACAAAAGGTTTAGAGCAATTTTATGAAATTTGTTTGGGAAAATAACTCAAGGGGAGCTCCTCACTTTTGCTAATAACTTACCCAAACAACTTGCAATAAAGCAGGCACCAAGAAGTGAGATGAAAACAATAGCAATGGCCCAAGGGATCAGCTGGAACTGGGGGCTTCCTTCTACTAGGACAGAAAGGAAGACAAATAGGTTATCTGCTTCTCAGCCACAAGAGCTGGGGAAGCTAATTCTACCAAGGAGCAGGCTAAATATGAGGTCATCCAAAATATTTTAGATCTAGAGGAGGGCTTAATGTTTTCCCCTGACTAAATCAATTTTAGAGCTTACAAATCAATCAATCAATCAATCAATCAATCAATCAATCAGAACTATGTTAACAATTTTGAGGTTGGAATAGGAAACACTTTTTATAAAGAAGATACAAAACCCCAAAGTTATAAAAAATTGATCATATAGGTACATAAAAATTAAAACTTCTATATAACACAAATTCTGTTAAAACACAAGGAGATACAGAAGAAAAATCTTCTCACAATATTAATATCCAGACTGTATAAAGAATTTAAAAAATCAATTGGAAAAGTGAGCAAAAATTGGGCAAGAAATTTGCTGAATATTTAATTTACTGAATTATAAATTGGCCATTAAATGAATAAAAATATGCTCAATCAGAGAAATGTAAACCAAAATGTTATGGTAAGATTTTTAATATATAAGATTTTAAGAAGTAAATTACAAATATGTACGGCACTCTTGGTGAGGAAATAAATGCTTCTACTGAACTACAAACTAGAAAGTCTTTTAGACAGATCAAGTTAACAGCATTTATCAATTTTTAAATACATTAACATTTGTCACAACAATTTCAGTTCTAGAGATCTATCCTATAGAAATAACTGAATTTATTTATATTAAAGGATATTCATTACAGTACTTATGGAAATAGAAAAAAACACTGAAACAATATTTACATATGTATTATCAATAGTAGAGATTCCATATCACGGTGAATCTATATAATGGAATTCTATATGGCAATTAAAATAATCATATGTATCAGTGCATATTGCCATAAAAAATCTCCAAGACATATTGTTACATAAAAACATTTTTTACAGCACCACTGTACATTGTGGGTTCATTGAACTTTGCCATGTTGGGGTAACAAGCTAAAGTGAAACGTTAATTTTAAAATGATATATTTCTGCGTTTGTTCTCTATATTTCTCAAAATATTATATAATGTTCTCATAATACAAATCCATTCGTATCACTTAAGTAAAACATAAAATGGGGTAAAGTTAGAGACTCAGGAATGCTGTGAGCCTTAGTCGGTGTGTTTTCTATCTTTCTTCTATCTCTTCCCTTTAAAACAATCTTCCCAAATTTCTTTCTTTCCATCTTGTTTTTCTTTTATACACTTTAAATCCTCTGTGGGCCCAATTTATGTTTTACAAAGAAGTTTCTGTTACTCAATGTATTTAAATCTGTCTATGACCTTCCTCTTCACCAAAGTCATCCTCATTTTTTTCCACCATCTCCTCTCCATATCATCACATTCAATCTTCAAAACAACAACCATCAATTTGTATTTTTAAATCTTAGTCATAATTTTGCCTGCCTCTTTAAAACTGAAAAGAGAGAAGTACTCACGTCTATTTTGAGGTTCTTCTTGCCCCATTGTATGTTAACTCTTTTGTTGTCCAGTGTTTAGGAGGAACAGATGCTTCTAATATTTTCCTCCCAGGGTATATTTCTGTAGATAAAAGAATATATTCAGAAATACTTGAGATTGAACATCAATCTTACCTATTTTACTGAGACTATAAAGTTGCCAATATAAAACACAACTCAAAAGAAGAAGTCTTTTCAGAGACTGGGCTTTCGTTTGATTCGCTTTGGGAGACGGAGCAAAGAAAAAAAAAGGAAATTGAGAAAGCAACACCCAAAAACAGTTAGCAGAAATTTCCATAAGTATTTTGAAATCACTACATTGGTGTGACATGTCGAATCATCCAATTTGTTTTTATTCATTTAAACAAACAAAAAATTAGCGATACCCTAAAAAACAATCATTATACCTAATAAAATTTTAGTACTCTATTTGACAGAACTAGAGCAGTTACTATCTGCTGCCAAAGTTCCAGTGCAGATGCAAGAAAAAGGGGTCCTCGTGCTTTCTGTCTGTGGTAGCCAAGACTGAATGGGGGAATACAGGGGAAAAAAACATGGAGAGAGTGTTTGCAACTCAGAAATAACCTTGTAAACAGTGAAAAACCTGTTTTACTCCAAAGAAGAATCTTAAATACACGTGAAAAGGACAAACCAGTGCTCACAGACTCAAAATATTATAAAAGACCAGGCATTAAGAATGGACATTGGGCGGGCCCGGTAGCTCAGGTGGTTGGAGCTCTGTGATACTAACTCCGAATGCTGCCGGTTCAATTCCCACATGGGTTAGTGTGCTCTCAACCACAAGGTTGCCAGTTCGACTCCCGCAAGGGATGGTGGGTTACGTCCCCTGCAACTAGCTACGGCAACTGGACCTGAAGCTGAGCTGCGCCCTCTACAGCTAAGATTGAAAGAACAACAACTTGACTTGGAAAAAAGTCCTGGAAGTACACACACTGTTCCCCAATAAAAAAGTCCTATTCCCCTTCCCCAATAAAAAAAATCTTTAAAAAAAAAAAAAAAAGAAAGGACCTTAATGATAAGAGTAATCTCTTAACAAATCAAAATTGACAATGGGACTTATAGAGAAGGAAACATAATATAATCTTAGACCATTTCTTGGTCCAAAAGAGTCATGATCATGAGAAAGCTCCTTGATGAGAGTTAGCCTCTAGATAAAACATTCACACTTGATCATAGCGGTTGCACAAAATTAAGTGTTAATCTTAGCCAAGTAAAATTAAAAGTGTAGGACTGACAAAGATAGGAAGTAAAAGTGAGAAGAAAGTTGTAGGAGTAATCATCCTCATTTTAATACAGGTACAACAAAAAATTAATGAACAAAAATATTATTTAGAGTTGCAAAAGCAGCAAATAAATTCATAACTAAAAGTAATAATAATCATTTAATTGTCAAAATTTGAAAGAGAAAAGGTGAAAATAGAGAGGAAAGTGAAAAAGAATAGGGGAACAAGAAGTACTGGGTTGTAATGTTCAGAAAAAAGAGATATAAGTATTATTTAGAGTCACAGAAAAAAATTAGCAGAATTTAAAAAAAAAGCTAAAACAATTTACCTCTGTACAGTAAGGTTGGGGTAGAAAAGGATGAAGTGAGAGGCTGCTGCTTTTCATCATGAACTATTTTGTACTATTTAAATTGTCATCTTGTGCATATTTCATTTGACAATAGACCTTGATGATTTCAGAATTTGCATTCCTTTTTATTATTCCATACTACAAAATTGGCATGAGTACCTAAGTCAGTACAAGTGATTAGAAAATTAAAATGGCAAAGCTAACCCCTCTGAGTGCATTAGAGCACAGGAACAAGAAGAGGAATACAATGTCCAGAAACATTTCTAACCCAGCTATGGTTGAAGATATTGTCAGTCTCTGAGAAAGTCAAATTCTGGAGTCATGACTCAGCTGCAGGAGAATATTCAAGCCATTAGTCATACTTGAAATCAGATAAGTAACAGCACTGAGGGTCTTGATAATAGATGCTTTTAAGTACAGACAACAGCCAAAGGAGTGGCTGTTAACTGCTGAGTGTCAATTGAGCGGTTTTCAGCACAGGGTCCAAAAGCAGAGTCATAGACATAAAAACCAACCTGGCCATAGGCAGAAACCTAATCATATGGGTGTATTTGGGGTAGTATGAGGATAGGGTAAATAACTTAAAAATTCATAGACAATGCAAGCACCCTGCACTGTAGATATCAGATTTATTAACAGCAAAATAAATGTCAGCCCTACAACTGAGAGGAGTTGACATCCTTTATGATTTCTCAGGTCAACTCAGAAAGTAAGCAATGTTGTTTTTAGGAGATTGACATTGGTGATTAAAGCTGGAAAAGGCTGGAGAAAGAAGTAGCCAACAAGTTATGGATGCTTTGTGAAGAACACTGAAAGAGCAAGTTAAGAACACTGATCTGAGGTAATATGCTTCTCAGAGGTCAGATTGGATAGAGTAAACCAGAAATGTTTACAAGTGAGTATGTCTAGACCAACAGTAAAGATCTGCCTTTCTTTCCATAAGTGCTGCTGACACATCCTAGAGGACAGATTGTAGTCAAGGACATTAATAAAAGAACATTATTCAAGTAGGGTAGACAGCATCCATACTCTACGTTACCAACTGGTATTTACATACCAGTCAGTATAGATGCTGTCTACCCCCTTTATTAATAATAATAATATTAATAATAATAAAAATCATAATAATAAATTATGAAATCCTTAGAAAACAGAGATTAAACACTTACATCTACATTTCTTTTATTGTCAAGTGCATACTTAACTTTCATTTTAAGGCTATAGCTGTTCTACCAAATCACTATACTTTTAAATTCCATTAAAATCCTTTTGAGGTCGTCATTGTCTTACCTCTTATTTTCTATATAACCTGTGTATTGTGTTAAGTCTTTCATTTGCAAAATACAGAAGTAAGCCTACTAAAAACTTCCAAAGAGAGAAAAATGTATAGGAAGTCTGCTCATGCATTCCACAAAAACTAAAGTTACTGAACAACCAGTTTCCCAGAGGTTGAAGCAAGGTAGCAGAACTGCATTTGAACATCAAGAAGACAAAAATCATGACTGCAAAAGAAATATACAACTTTAACTTTGACAATGAAGACACTGAAATTCTAAAATATTTTATTTACTTTGACTCAGTCATCAAATGGAGACTGCAGCCAAGAGATCAAAAGACGGCTGAGACTCAGAAAGGCAGCAATGGGAGAATTTGGAAAGATCACTCAGAACAAATGTGTGTCATTAGAGACCAAAGCTGAGATCATCCACCTCCTCATATCCTCAATTACTGTGTATGGATGAAAAAGTTGGATGGTGAAGAAGGCTGAGAGGAAAAAAATGGATTCATTGGAAATACGATGTTGGAGGAGGGCTCTATGGATATTCTGGACCTCCAGAAAGACAAACAAGTGGGTCCGAGAGCAAATTAAGCCTGAAACATCGCTGGAGGCAAAAGTGACAAAACTGAAGCTGTCCTACTTCAGGCACATCATGAGAAGGCAGGGGCCTTTGGAAAAGACAATAATGCTGGGAAAATAAAAGGCAGCAAGAAAGAGGAAGACCAAATATAAGATGGATTCACTCCATAAAAGAAGCCATAGGCATGAGTCAACCTAGATCTGGAAGATACAGCTCACAGTGGGCCATGTGGGGATCAAACTGGCAACCTTGTTATTAAGAGCACTGCACTCTAACCAACTGAGCTACCTGGTCGCCCCCTGTGTTTTAATTTTTAAAAATAAATCTCTTCAGTGAAAGAAAAAAATGGAGCCTTGTGGCTCATTCTGGCCAATAATTTGTGACATGTTTCACATCAGGTCAAAACATTTACTACTTCAGAGCTCTCTTTCCCCCATAATCATTCATATAGTGGCTGTACCATCTGTCTTGACTCCCAAGTGAGGAGAACAGTAATATAGAGTCTTACCATCTAGAAATGGACATACAGCATGAAAAAGTAGTTTTGTTTTGGTGTAATTGTTTCTCACAGCATAATACAGTCTATCCTGGCAAATACAATGTCTAAAAAATTGATAAGGTCAACAAACATGAGTATGAGTCTGAGGTCAATAGTATCTACCATAAGACAAAAATAGAAGGTAACTTTTTTAAATCAGAGAATATTTTGATTTATTTAATGAGAAACAGAAAGCAATTTTTAAAAAAGAAACAAAATTGAAGAATAGTGCATTGAAAACATGAAATAAGGTAGCAGTGATAACTCAGTATAAAATAATCACAATAAATAGAAATGGGTTGAACTCACTACTTAAGACAGAAACTATTAAGATTGATCAAAGGATGCTGTTTACAAGATGCATACTTAAAACAAGTAGCAGGAAAATTCAAAAATGTTGACGGGATGAGATGAAATCAAAAAGAAAGGAAAAAAGATAAAGAAAAGAAAAAGACTCAGGCAATATGAACTAAAAGTTTGAATATCAATTTGAATTTCTAATGAAATAGAATTCAATGCAAACTATTGTAAATGAAGAAGAATGTCACATATTGTTAAAAGGCATCATAGAAGATTAATCATAACAGGAGAGAGACTCAAATTATATAAAGAAATAACTGACAGCAATAGAGGTAGAATTAGATAAACCAACATTTACAGTTGGAGATATTAACACATCTTTCTAAACTGGTTGATTAACCATACTAAAGATAAGCAGTCATACATTTTGTACTTGGTTTTATTAAATAAAAACAAAATTTTAGTAGTCTGCCACCCGGAAGAGGGCCCTCACCAGAACCCGACTAAGTTGGAACCCTGATGTTGGATTTCAGTCTCTAGAACTGTGGGAAATAAATAAATTTCTGTTGTTTGTAAGCCACCTAGTCTATGGTAGTTTGTTTTCGCAGCCTGAACTGACTAAGACAGGTATATTTTATTGTATTAAGTTATACTTCAATAAAGTCGATTCAAAAAAGAAGGCAATGAGCATGGTAAAAACCATTCTTTTCTCTCCATATTCTTCAGTTCATAAAGAGAAATTTCCACTAACACTTTCAGCATGTTTTTGTGGCTCTTCATTTCTCGCAGTATCTTAGACTCTTGAGATAAAATCTGATGCTTCCATTATGTCCACTGGGGAGAACCAATTAATCAAAGGGCAGTATTCAAGTGTTGTTTTTCTCTCTTGGCTCTCTACAGGAAGGCTAGCAGAGGTCTTTTTTTTCTAGCATGTAGCCTCCACAGTTCTCCCCCAAAGGGGTTTCCATTTTAGACTTGGAGTTGGGATAGTAATAAAAAACTTTTTTTTTTTTTTGGCTACAAATCCAATCCGTATTTTTCAGTACAGCTTTACCATCAATAAATCTGGTATTTGGATTCTTTCCTGGTTTTTTTATTTCATTCTCTAGAACTCAGAAATGAGAGGGCTGTCACTAATTACCTTTAAACTTTAATAGAGTTATTATAATACCATTGAGTATATACTGTACTTTACATTACAGTTATTATAATACCATTGAGTATATACTGTACTTTACATTCCATACTTTTTACTTATAGTTGACATTGAATATTATTTTATATGAATTACAGCTGTACAGCATAGTAATTAGGTATTTATATAATTTATGAAGTGATCCCCCCAATAAGTCTAGTATGCATCTCACACTATACATAGTTTTTACAATATTATTGACTATATTTCCCATATTGTAGGAGTATTTCACATCCCTGTGGCTATTTTGTAACTACCAACTCGTACTTCCTAATCCCTTAAACTTTCTCACCCACCCCCACAACAACTATCATTTTGTTCTCTGAATCTATGAGTCTAATTTTTGTTTTGTTTGTTCATTTATTCTGTTCTTTAGATTCCACATATAAGTGAGATCCTTGGTTGACTTTGTAACTGATGATTTGGCCACTTGTTCCCTTCCCACACTTTAATTCCCGCTCTTATGTTTTAAATTCACCAATAAAGAGTGAACCCATAAAACTTAACCCCCCCCCACCATAACCCCATGAAAGAAGAACCCCAGACCTGCTCTCCCTCTGTCTCTCTCTTTTTATCTCTTCAGCCATGAGGGGGCTACTGCGGGCCCATGTGAGTGCTCTCAGGGACTTATAGCCGAAAGCGTAACTATCAATAGCTTGAGACCAACACAAAACCAGGTAAAGAAGGGAAAATTGTTGAGAATCATTCTTAGATTAATAGTTTGGGCATCTGGATATATGTAGAAGCCATTTACTGAAAGGGAGAGCACAAAAAGAGACAGATTTTTGGTAAAATCGAGGGCCTCATTTCAACATGTAAAGTTTGAAATGCCTATCTATAATCTCTAAGGGAAACAACGGGACCTACTCATTTGGAACTCAGAGTGGAGGTCAAACTGAATAGGAATTTGAATATTAGAACAGGAAGTCTGATTTCTCATGCAAAAGTGTATCTTCCAGTAAAATAGCTTTTCACAAGCAGGTCATCAAAAAACCCATGTCAATTTTCCATTATACAGAATTCTGACGAGTCACGGGGAAAGAGGAAGGAGGATTAGTTCCTGTACTATTTATTATGTCTTTACCAGAACACATGCTCTCACTGATTATCTTACTCCTGTTGTCCCTCATTTATTTTCTCTCATATTTCTTAAGGTTAAAATATGCCATCACTTGCCATCATGATTCTGACCATTTAATGCCAACTCTCTTCAGGTCTCCTAATTATATCACTTTTCTCTGTGCCAAACCTCAAGAAAAAATTTCACTATCTCAGAGCTTGTTTGTATTTCATTTTTATTTAGTTATAGGTTTACATATTTTTTCAATGACCATCCAATTAAAATGTAAGAGCTACAGTTTAGAGCAGGCACTACTAGGGAGCTCACTGGTTCTCTAGCACCAAGAAAATAGTAATTATTTGATTCCAAAATATGTTGACTCACTGGCTGCCCATTTCTCTGTATTTTATCATTCTGCGGGCCTTTTAAAAGTTTTTAAGTTTTCTGACTACTAGTAACTACAAAAAAAATAAGAGGTAAAATACACAGGAGAAATTTTCAATGCTTTGAGATATCTTAAATGTCTTACAATGAAAACTACCTCTTTGTTCTTTGGTAAGGACACGAACTGATCTATCTTTGCTCCTCCATTCATTTCTTCACTCCTTTCATTTATTTTCTTCTGATTTGTGGAGACTTGACTCAATCCAATTTCTCTACATTTCTCTTGGTCAAAATATGTGTTTCCTAATCAGCTTCTACTTTATTAATGAAACACCTATTCTTAAACCCATTTATGTCTGGCACTTGACCTTAAAAAATTAAATGGAGCTGACCTTAGTGATGATACCGTTTTTTTTGCATTACACTAAAGTCTGAGCGATTTTTCTTAACATTCCTGAAAATTTCGGGTTGTCTAAATCAACATGTTCCTAATTCGCATAAGAAGGCAGCACAAGAAGGGCAAAGGGAGAACACAGATAGTGCCTGACAGCCTCTGTGGCCTTTGGAGAGTATTTTAATCAGCACCTATATGTGTGATCAATTAGATGCCTACCACTTTTTAAATAAGCAAATCTGCCTTTCACAGAAAGACTGGTGCTTTTCAGTTTGCTACCTCTGTGCTGTGCCTATGGGATTAGCCATGGTGAGCCCGTTCGAACACCTTGAGAACTGTTTCTTGGTTCTTTATAGACTTAGGGGTCTCATGGATGCAAGTTTTGTTGGTTTTCAAAGCTAGATTTTTGGGGGCCCACCTCTCAGGTACAGGTCTTATAAGTTAGGGTGCTAGATATGGGGTTCAAGCCCTTCACTCCTCAGGGAGAAGCCGGGACGCTTCTAATTGTGGGTCACTGTGCTAGGGTGGGGTTCATGGCAAGATTGTTTCTCGGCCTCTCCTACCCATATTAGTATGAGTTTTTCCTCATTCACCTGGTGTGTAGGAATTGCTCAGCTAGTTTTGGGGCTTTTTCTAGAGGAAATAGTTCTATATGTAACTGTAGATTCAGTGTGTCAGTGGGAGGAAGCGAATTCAGGATTTTTCTACATCACCATCTTGAACCACAGTGCACGTTTTTCTTTGCCTTTCAACTGCTCATATCTGAGCTATTTTTCTAATTTTACCTTTTCCTAACCTATTATTAGTGTTATAATCTCTAGTACTAAAATTCTCTAACTTCACAATTCTCTCACCTGTTGGTTTAATTACTTTAGAGAGCATCACTCTTGGAAACAATCTCAATTCCTAATCTTCCATTGTTGATTTTACTTCTACTCTCCTACCTGGAACTGAAAAAAAATAAGTTCTAACTTCCACTTTGAGGTTATTCTTTTAGAAACATTGCATGCACACAGCCATGGTAAGGTATACTAAGAACCTCTTATGTCTGTGGTCCTGAAGTTTTTATCCAGGAAACCTGAATTTATTCAGAGAAGTTAGGCCTTAGTCACTCTGAAAAACTAGAAAACTTCCAATGTAAAATTCATTTCAAAAGAAATAGTATTGTTAAGGGCTAAAGTCCCCAAAGATTTAAAACCTTTTCCTTTACATTGAGAAAAATGCAAGCAAAAGTACATTCAAAAATAAAAGAATGTTAAGGACGTCTCCAAAATGTTAAAATCATTTGCTTGATGTTTCACATGAAGTTACTCTATTTGATTACCACATCAGATCATGGAAATAAGACATAAAGTAATTAGTTTCTAGGCCTCCAAAATATGAACATTTATTGTTATTCTCCATGGTAAATTTTCATTGGAAGTTTTTTTCACGAAGTAAATAATGCCTTAGGAAAAAACATAAGTCATCTCACCCAGAAAGATGGGCAATATCCTAATTTTGCAGACATGATTTAGTTTAAAGAAGGAAATAATATTTAAATAGCTATAGGATCTATGAATATTTTACTGTGTAGGATACGTTTTCAAAAATAGAAAAGAAAGCACCAGAAAAAATGAAGTAAAATACAGAAGAAAGAGCAAGAGATACAGAAGATGATAGAAAGTCTTAACATATATTTAAATGAAATGACAGAAAATAAAAAAAGAAAAAGAGAATTGGAAAAATAATGGCTGAAGACTTTCTAACACTAAAGATGTGCATCAATCAACATACTTAAAAGTCCCAAAGAATCCAAGGTAACACAGAAAAATAAGAAGAGAAGAGGAAGAAGAAAAAACATTAGAAGGGGAAGTGAGAGGTGAGTGGGAAGAGGAAAAACAGGAATAATAAGAAGGAAGGAAAGAGGATGGGAGGGAAGGATGGAGGAAATCCTAGACATTTCATAAGAAAACTGCAGAGGGAAAATAGACAAAGAGAATGTCTCTAAAACGGCCAAAGAAAAAAAGGAAATTGCCTTCAAAGGAGCAAAATTTAGCTAAATTGTTAACTTTTTACGCACAATTATGAAAACCAGAAGATGCTGAATGATACTTTCATTGAGCTGAAAGAAATTCATTACCAACATAAAATTCTATACCCAGCAAACATTATCTTCAAGAGTAAATGTGAAATGAAAAGAAAACATTTTCAGGAAAATAAACACTGAAAATATTTGCCTTCAGAACACCAATATAAATAAAAACATAAAGATTATTGTATAAAAACTGAGGGTTGCTAGATGGGAGTGGGGGGTGGGGATAAAGGTAAGGAAAGGAATTAGAAAGCACAGTCAGTAACCACAAGATTGCCACGAGGATACGAAAATCAATTTGGGGAATGTAATCAATAATGTTGCAAAGATTTTGTAGGGTGTCCGACGGACACTTGTCTCGTTAGGGAGACCACCTAAGGGAAGATGTAGATGCCTGATCACTGCACTGTACACCTGAAGCTGAAGCTGAACAATAATGAATGTCAACTACAAGTTTATATATATATATATATATATATATATATACACACACACACACACACATATATATACACATTTACAAGGAGCAGAGTAAAGTATTAGGAATAGAGACAGAGGAAATGTAATGGCTGTGTGCAATGTCAGAGGGATAGTGAATGGGGGAAGGGGGGTTGTCACTGTGTGAGGGATGTAAATGATAAATGTCTAACTATTACATTGTTTTGTGCACCTAAAACTAATAAAATAGAATGAAATAAAAATGATAAAAAAAAGATTATTATATAGATAGAAGAAAAATTATTCCAGGTATGAAGTTTGAGATGAAGAAATGAGTAAAGAGAAATTTTAAAATAGTAAATATGTAGATAAATCTACATGGACATTGACTGCATAAAACAAGTAAAATAAAATTTGTAAGGTACAAAGAATATATAAAATTTTACTATATGTGCTGCCAAAGCGAGCATGTGAATATATAAAATTAACATACATGACAATAATAGCTTATAAGTAGAGAGGAATGGCAATGGAGTTAACGTGTTTGAAGGTTCTTACAGTATCCAGGAGGACAGCAAATCATCAGTTAACACTAGATTTGATAGGTCATTGCTTCACATCACAATTTCTAGAGTAACCACTAAAAGAATATTAAAAACGTATATAACTTCCAAAATAACAAAAGGAGAAAATAGTAATTTAAAAATAATCCATCCAAAAGATGACAAGAAAGAGCGAGTGGGAAGGAACATAGAACATGATGGGGAATATGGAAACCACATAGTAAGATGATAGATTTAAAACCATGTATACCATTTCCCCAAAAATAAGACTTAGCCTGACAATCAGCTCTAATGCCACTTTTGGAGCAAAAATTAATATAAGGCCCAGTCTATAATATAATTTTATATATAATATATTATATATTATATAATATACATATTATATATATATATATATACTACATATACAATAATAATTTTAATATAAGACCCAGTGTAATATAATATAATATAATACAATATAATATAATGTAATAAATATAATATAATGTAATACTGGGTCTTATATTGATTTTTGCTCCAAAAGATGCTTATTGTCTGGCTAGGTCTTATTTTTGGGGAAACACCGTATGAAAAATTGTCATAAATGCAAACGCATTAAATTTGCCACCTAAAAATTGGGTTGTCCAAACTAATTTTTTTTTTTTAAGATTTTATTGGGGAAGGGGAACAGGACTTTATTGGGGAACAGTGTGCACTTTCAGGACTTTCCTCCAAGTCAAGTTGTTGTCCTTTCAATCTTAGTTGTGGAGGGTTCTGTTCAGCTTCAAGTTGTTGTTCTTTCAGCCTTAGTTGTGGAGGGCGCAGCTCAGCTCCAGGTCCAGTTGACGTTGCTAGTTGCAGGGGGCACAGCACACCATCCCTTGCGGGAGTCGAACCGGCAACCTTGTGGTTGAGAGGACATACTCCAACCAACTGAGCCATCCGGGAGCTCAGCGGCAGCTCAGCTCAAGGTGCCATGTTCAATTTTAGTTGCAGGGGGCGCTGCCTACCATCCCTTGCAGGAGTCGAGGAATTGACCTGGCAACCTTGTGGTTGAGAGCCCACGCTCCAACCAACAACTGAGCCATCCGGGAGGCAGCTCAGCTCAAGGTGCCGTGTTCAATCTTAGTTGCAGGGGGCAGAGCCCACCATCCCTTGCGGGACTGGAGGAATTGAACTGGCAACCTTGTGGTTGGGAGCCCACTGGCCCATGTGGGAATTGAACTGGCAGCCTTCGGAGTTAGGAGCACGGAACTCTAACTGCCTGAGCCACCGGGCCGGCCCCCCAAATTAATTTTTTAAAAATTTAACTACATGTTGTTTACAAGAAGCATATCTAAAACAGAAGACTCAAGAAAAGTCAAAAATGAAGAAAAAGGAAATACCTTATAATACTAATGTATAGCAAGTTGGTAATATCTATTTTAATATCAGGAAAATAACTAAAGCCAAAGGCTGAAGTTAAAGCAAGTGATGTCATAATGATAACTGTGGGTGCACAAAAATATTTTAATCATAATTTGAGATTCATAATACACTATCTTCTTGATATTATTGTCAACATAGATTTATGTACTTTTTAATGTGGTTGTACCAATATAAATTCAAATCAACTATGCATAAGAGAACCCATTTAAATTGGTGCAGCCACCACCATGGAAAACAGTATGGAGGTTCCTCAAAAAATTAAAAATACAACTGCCATATGACCCAGCAATTCCACTTCTATTTATTTATCCAAAACACTAATTCAAAAAGATATATGCACCCCTCTATTGTTCATTGCAGTACTACTTACAATAGCCAAGATATGGAAGTAACAACTTAAGTGTCCATTGATAGACAAATGAATAAAGATGTGGTACATAAATACAATAGAATATTACTCAGCCATAAAAAATAATGAAATCTTGCCGTTTGTGATAACATGGATGGACCTAGGGGATATTAGGCTAAGTGAAATAAGTCAGATAGAACAAGACAAATACCATATGATTTCACTTGTATGTAGAATCTGAAAAACAACATAAATGAACATATAAAACAGAAACAAATTCAGAGATACAGAGAACAAATTGATGGTCACCAGATGGGAAGGAGTTGGGGGATGGGCAAAAAAGTGAAAGGGATTAAGAAGTACAGATTGTCAGTTATAAAAATCATCATGGTGATGTAAAGTATAAGATAAGGAATATAGTTAATAATATTGTAATAACTATGGATGGTGCCAGATGGATACTAATCAGGGTGATCATTTCAAAAGGTATACAAATGTCTAATCACTATGTTGTACACCTGAAACATAGATATAAAATTGTATGTCAACTATAATTGAAAACTAAATTTAAAAAAAAGTCAATTAAAATAAATAAACTAAAAAAATGAAAAAAAATATTCTCTTTCAAACAAATAGATCCGGTTTATCTATATCTCCTCCAATACTTGGTATTATCTGTTTTTTATTTTTTGCCATGCAAATGGGTATGACATGGTATATTACTGTGATCTTTACTTGTAGTTCTCAAATTATGAGTAAAGCTGAGCATCGCTATAAAACATGTTTGTTGAATTATGTATTTCCTCTTCTCTGAAATGCTTTTCAAATATTTTGCCCATTTTTTGTCTTCCTAATTCATTTGTGACCACTGTTTATATATTCTTGGTATTGATGCTGCGTTAGTTGTAAGTATTTGAAATATATTCTACCAGTTCAACCTTTAAAGGTTTTCTTAATAGTGTTTTGATGAAAACACGTTCATAATTTCAGTGTAGAATAATTTTCAATTATTTTTCTTCTTGGTACACATATTTTGTATCTGTTTAAAGGAAACTTCCCAAATAAATTTTCATTTAAAAAAAGAATTATAGTGTGGATTTGCAATTCTGGCTAGAATTCATGGCCTTACCATAAAAAGAAAAACAAAGAAATCCTGCTATGGTAGCCAACCTACAAGATGGCCCTCCGTGATTTTCGTCTTCTGCTGTTCATGCCTTTGGGTAATCCTCTTCTTTAGTATATCAGGTTTGGTCTATGTGAACAATGGAATGCACCAGAAGTTATCGGGTTTGACTTCTAAGGCTAGAAGACATCGCTGCTTTCACTTACTCTCTTAGATTACTTGCCCTGGTAGAAGCCAGCCACGATATTGTGAGAACACTCAAGAAACCCTATGGAGAGTTCCCTATGGTGAAGAACTGAGGCCTTCTAACAACAGCCAGTACCAAGTTGGCAGCCATGTGAGCGAGACATGATGTATATCCTTCAGCTCTTGCCAGGTCTTCAGATGATTGCAATCCTATCACCATCTTGACCAAAAGGATTTCTCAATGGCATTTTGAGGAAGGTCAGTCATAATTTTTAATAGATACCTACTTATAAGTCTTCTAATAGACAAAATAACACCGTTTCTGACACAAGGAATGTTTGTGAAAAGAAGTATGAAGAAAGTAAAGAAAATCATGCATAACAAATGAAATAAGAAAAACGAAAAATAAGGAAGGAAGAGCTCACCCTATCATTAGTGGAAAAAAGGAAACTATAAGGGGGTGATTGAAGGGAGAAAAGGAGCTGGATAATTCACAGCTATGATGTGAATTACATATAAATTACAAGAGGAAATTATCATTTTATGATAGGTCTCAATTTTAAAGATGTCGATAAATAGAGTTCCGATCATAGATAAGTCTTCATTTCACATATTGAATTCTTTTTAGAGTAACAGAGAACATCATTCAAGCCCCATCCTCCATGATTCCAGAAAACTATTAAAGCTCAATCCTCTGCAGAAAAAATGGGCTCACACTGGTGCCATAATCTAAAGAGAAACAAAGAATAAAAACAATTCTTCAATGAATGCATAGTGATCATAAAGTACATAGGTTTGAGATTGAAGAGAATGAGGCTCAGGGTAAAAGAACATCCCAATGATTGCTCTCCTCTTCTCTTATTGCCCTCCTCAAAAACCCCAAACCTCAAAACCTCAAAAACACACTTTTATAATTGCTCACCTAACATTCTCCTGGCAAAACTTTTATGAAATAGGGTAACACTGAACCTTTTCCCTACAATCTGATCTTCACTTCCTCCTCTACACAGAGCCCTTATCCTGATATGAGTTGTTAAATAATTCATAATTCCTTTTTAGTGGCATGTAATAAAGAGGCTGCTTCCTTCATTTGTATACTCTTATCACCTTCCCAAATTCCTCTATTCTCATGGAGATACCCTAAACAAGTGTCAGGATGTTTGAGTCTGGACATAAGAAGTTACTCTACTTCTAAGAAATACAATCTGTGGCAGGAGTGAGGTGGTGGGAGATAGACCTTGTTTTTGAAATTAAGAGACCTGGTTTTGCTACTGACTCATTTTGATCTCAAGCACATACCTTAATCTTCTCTTTATTTATAAAAATAGGAATCATAATCACGTCCCCAAATAACTACAAGATTGTATGAGAATAAAATGAAATAATGTATAGTTAAATCTGGGGTTTTTTCAAAGCCACAAATAAATAGTATTATTATATAACTATCCTACTAAATTGAACATAGTTTCCAGATATTTTAAATCTTATTAATTGGGAAAACATTAATTAAAGTATCTACATATGTTTAGACGCAGCAAACTGTAATGATTAAGAACACCATCTTTGGAGTTAGACAGACATGGCATTGAGACCCAGTTTCTCATCTTACTAGTTATTGAGCTTGGAAAAGTTATTCCATTTTTCATCAGTAAAATTAGTTCTGAAGAATAAGTTTTCATGAAGATTAAATGTGATAATGCATGCCCTTAGTAAGAATTTAATAATGGTTAGAATCTGTTATATGTATAATAGTTAGTATTAGCATTAATAGTTACTGCTAACAAAATTTCCCTACATTTCTATGTAAGCAAAGCCCTATATATGGTTCATTCATCTGAGTCTGCACTCACCTGACATTTTCCTTGTAAGGTGTCTGATCAATCCATTGCCAATTGTCATTCCTTTGTGGATCTGAGAGTCCCCCCCAAAAAAATAAAAAATTATGCATTCAGCTTCTGGACAATGAAATTCTACATAAAGAAAAAAGTCATAGACTGAAATTTGCAGATTGAACAGAGAAGTGTTCTTATAGCTCTAAAGAAAATGCAAAATGTGAGGAACAGTCTCATGACAGCACATTGGAAAACAGAATGGGCCAAAAGCACCAACATCACTATAGGAAGGAGGGAGTTATAACCCATGAATCCAATCTCAGGCAGAAATTATTGATTTTTTTTAACCAAAAGACAGAACTCTTTTTTAAATGTACATGTCAGTTTTTGTGCTTTCAATCATTTTTTTTTTAATTTTATAAGTTCAGATGTGTTCCATCTTATTGCTCATTGTTTATCAGTGAAATTGTATTTGGGTTATCAAAATTCAAATTTCTTTCTCTATTCTCCTAAGTAGTGCCTCTCTAAGAAGTAGTAAATTATTTGTAAAAGGTAAACATAAACCAATGCTTAGTAGATGTTAACTGTAGTGATTATTTCTTTAAAAATTATTAGTCTCATTTTCCCACCAGGGTTTTTATATTACCTCTTTGAGCTATATAGATTGTTTTCCTGTAGGTAATTTTATTGAAATAAAGTGTAATTAATTTTGAATTGGACACGCAGGCTTAAGAATTTCCTGTGTGTTGTCCTGAGATTATCAGACATAAAGCAAATATTCCAGGGCAAGGAGGATGCTCCTTAGCCAAGGGTGTCATACAATACATAAATTTCCCAGGCATTCATTTCTGTTTATAGAGGTACCCTGCTTGTCATGGAATATTTGCCAAGGCATTTTATGTATTTCAGTGATTTTAAAAGAACAAGACAAACAAATGAGAAACAAAAATTCATAGACACAGACAATAGTTTAGTGGTTACCAGAGGCTACGGGGGACAGGGTCTGGGAGATGAGGGTAAAGGGGATCAAATACATGGTGATAGAAGGAGAACTGACTCTGGGTGGTGAACACACAATGGGATTTATAGATGATGTAACACAGAATTTTACACCTGGAATCTGTGTAACTTTACGAACAATTCTCACCCCAATAAACTTTAATTTAAAAAATTAAATAAATAAATAAAAATAAACAATGCTACACTGAGGGAAAAAAAAGCAAACACCTATCCGTTTTTTTGATATTAACATATCAGCTTAAGTATATTTGTAGCTTGATATTGAAGAATTTTAAAAGAAGAGAGAGAAATAATTTCTCTCTATTTCCCAAATGCTCTAATTAATTTTAGTTAACAAGAGTATGTACCTTTTTGATGTGATGTTTTTGTGATTAAAAAGTAGTTGCAAGTAATGTTTATAATATGTCAGACATTGCAAATGTCTACAATAATTATAACATCCCTAATCTTTTGCAGATGAAATTTCTACATACTGAACCACAGGTTTTCCAGGCTCATAAATGTATCATTTCATTGCACATTTCAGCTATCAGAACAGACGACCTCCCACAAAAAAGCATAAGATGCCTTCAGTTGACAAGTTCCTTTAACTGCATATGTTTAACTACACACCTGTAATGGAATTAATCATATTTCTAAGTTGCTTGCTCCAATGAAATATGCTTGTGTAGTTAGGGAACTAGAATGGCAAGTAAGTTTAAAATGGCATCCTTTGCAAAGAACTCAGACTTTTAATTTACTATTATAAAATCAGTTGGTACTCACTGCCCAAGAGTGGTATTATTGAGTTTTTGTTAAAACAATCTTAGTGATTTGCTTTGTTTAAAACAACACAATCACAAATGCCACTATCTCTCAGACATTTGAATTTTTGTTTCAGCTTAGGTACATATTGAGTGAACACATTAATCTAGGCAGAGAAAGTTTTTCTATGCCTCTACTCCAGTGATAAAAGGAGCAATTTTTTAAAAATACTAATTTTGAAGACTTCTAAAAAGAAGACCAGAAAAAGGTCAACACTATGGCCTAAACCACTTACCCAGAAGATATATACATTGTACTTTAGTTCTAAAGTACTTTATTATTAAAAGCAAACAACTTTTACTTAAATTACTTTATTTACCATTGATGTATGTAAGTCTGGGCTCTTTGTAAAAATCAACATCTAATAAAAACATGACTTTGTTTACTGAGATTCAAACTTGATGTGATTTTTCAAATAAAGTCGATGCTTTTAGAAACATAGTGAATGTGTTCCTGCAGTTTTGAAATAGTATATTAGTAATTTTACGTAAGTAATACCTATTTTAGAAGCTGGAGAAAGAAACAAGAGAAAATAACACAAAGAAAGCAATTTGAATGCAATTTCTAAGTTTTCTTTTTTAGGACTCTGAATTTTGCAATGGTCCCTAGAGTCAAATTACGAATTATTCCATTGGTTTGTGTATAAAAATATGCTACGGAGAACTCTAGAGAAAACAGAGAACTTCATAATAGATCCTTAAAAAAATACTGGAAAAAAAATTAAAAACCCAGTCAACACTTTCTACTAAGCTTTATTAAATGCTGAGGATGCTACTTGCAATATTCTATGTGGGCATCATTTTTACTTTTGTTTCACTATAATACAAATTAACACTGTCAAAACAGACATTCTTCAAATATAGATGACTTTTTTGAGATGTTTATGTCTACTAGATGCTTGACATACAGGTATATTTAAAGTAAAAGGTTGGATTGAGTCTTACTACATTGAAATCTTTTATTTTGTCAACTGAGAACTGTATGTCTAGTAGATACAAGAAAAATAAGTGAAAATTTGAATATTAAGGTGAGCTTTATAAAGAATTTTCACAAATTTTTGTGAAAAACATTTTTTTGGAAAATATAAACCTTGCTACTGTAATATTACATTTGACATATTTCATTTTATAAATCAGACCTGATCATTTATTTTCCAGTTTAGAGCTGATTTGCCCTTAAGAATATTTGGCTTTCATTTCAACAAACAATACAAACTGGTTGTTTATTGTATGGTTAAATGTCAACATTTCTTTGAGAATCTGAGTATAGTAGAAACAGAATTTTGAAACAGAAACTGTTAACTTCTTGTTTGGAAAAGTCAACAGAATTCTGTAGAATCAGGTTTCACTACACATATGCCATTCATCAACCAAAAGAAAATGGAAGGTCAATATGGATCTTATTTCTCAGTTATGGATGTAGACAATATAGAAAGATTGATATTAATCTCATTTTTTACTATGTAAAATAAATATTTATTTTCTTTTGAAAAAAAAGTACATGCTCTGCTGACATCAGCCAGATGGTGCAATAAAAAGGCCCAGGCCTTCATTTCCCCACAGATACACCAATTTAACAACAGTATACAGACCTAATTATTTTTATGGGTATTCAAGAAACCAGTCAATAGGCTGCAACACCCAAGGCAAATGCAAACCTAGAAAATCTGCATCAAAGTAGGTAGGAAAGCTTGCTGCATTTACTCACCAAAACTCCCCTACTTAATGGAACAGCACAAAGAAGCTGGGAGAAAATGCCCAATTCACAGATTCTTCCTTGGGAAGGAAAGAGAAGAGTGAAAAATATTTCCAATGTTCTGGCTTCTGTCTTGCCTCACTGGGAGTACTGGGAGTGACTGCCTGCCCTGGCCCCCACCATTATGTGTATGTCTGCAACCACCCCCTACCACTACACAGGTAACTGCAGATGGCCCCTACAGCCAAGTGTGTGCACACCGCCAGCTCCCGCCCACCATCACTGCTGGCCTTACTCCCTAGCCAATGGACCTGAGAAAACCACTGAGGAAAGCATTAGGACAGCAATAGTCTCTGCAGAGCTGACCAAGGACTATACAGTTGTTGATGCTGTGAATCCCAATGGCCTGAGCCAAGAAGAAATTACCTTCTTGTACCCTCTGCTGCCACAAACCCCCACATTTTGTGTCCTGCACCACTAGACCTGTGGTTGCAACACACTCCAGTATGCCCCCACCTACAGGTGAAAGTCTTCTCTTGCTGAAGTCAGTCCCTAAAGTCTGGAAGAGATGATTGCTTCTTCAAATACACAGATACCTATGCAAGACTACAGGGATCACAAAGAATCAGGGGGAAGGGACTCCACCAAAGGGATACAGCAAACCTCCAGTAAGAAAGAAATGGAGATCCAAAGAATTCAAAATAATGTTCTAAAGATGCCCACAGAGCTATAAGAGAACACAGATAAACAACTTAGTGATATCAGAAAAACAATATAAAATCAAAATGATTCAACAGGGCCGGGCCGGTGGCTCAGGCGGTTAGAGCTCCATGCTCCTAACTCCGAAGGCTGCTGGTTTGATTCCCACATGGGCCAGTGGGCTCTCAACCACAAGGTTGCCAGTTCAACTCCTCGAGTCCTGCAAGGGATGGTGGGCTCTGCCCCTGCAACTAAGGTTGAACACGGCACCTTGAGCTGAGCTGCCTCCTGGATGGCTCAGTTGGTTGGAGCACATCCTCTCAACCACAAGGTTGCCGGTTCGACTCCCGCAAGGGATGGTGGGCTGTGCCCCCTGCAACTAGCAATGGCAACTGTACCTGGAGCTGAGCTGTGCCCTCCACAACTAAGACTGAAAGAACAACAACTTGAAGCTGAACAGCACCCTCCACAACTGAGATTGAAAGGACAACAACTTGACTTGGAAAAAAAAAGGCCTGGAAGAACACAGTGTTCCCCAATAAAGTCCTGTTCCCCTTCCCCAATAAAATCCTTAAAAAGAAAACAAAAATGATTCAACAAAGATATAGAAAACAAAGAAACAAACAGAAATTTCAGAGCTGTTGAATCCAATGGCAGAACTGAAGAATTCAATAGAAATCTTCAAAATTGCTTGACCAAGCAGATGAAAGAATAAGTGAGCATAAAGATGACTCAGTTAAAATTATTCAATCATAGGAGCAAAAAGAAACAAAAGGAAGAGACTGAAAAAAAGCATATAAGATCTATAGGATACCATCAAGAGAACCAATCTGTATATTATTGGAGTTCAAGAGGGATAAGGAGGCAGAAAGCTTATTTAAAGAAATAACAGCTGAGAACTTCCAAACCTTGGGTGAGATTTGGATACCCAAGTTCAGATAGCTCATGATTCACCAAACAAACCCAACTTAAAGAGATCCTGTTCAACATACATTACAATAAAACTGTAAAAAATCAAAGACTAAGAAAAAACTCTTAAAAGCAAAAGAGAAAAAAAAAGCTTACACTTATAATACAACCCCCTAAAGGCTAACAGCAGATTTCTTGGCAGAAACCCAACATGTTAGATGTATTCAAAATGATGAAAGAAAAACCTGTTAACCAAGAATACTTTACCCAGAAATTTTTTTCAGAAATGAAGTAGAGATAAAAATGTTCCCAGACAAACAAAAGCTGTAGGAATTCATCACCACTAGATCTACCTTACAAGAAATGATGAAAGAAGTATTTCAATCTGAAATAAAAAGATACTAATTAGTAACATAAAAACATATGAAAATTAATAATGCACTGATAAAGATAAGTACATAGTTAGATTCAGAATACTTTAATACTGTAACATGGTGGCTTGTTAACCACTTAATTTTAATATAAAAGTTAATGGACAAGAGTATAAAAAATAACATAGCTACAGAATTTATTAATGGATACACAATATAAAGAGAGTTTTGCAAAATGTAACAGCAAAAACATAAACTCGGGGAAATAAAAAGTAGACTCTTCGTTGTGATGGAAGTTATGTTGTTATCAGCTTAAAATAGACTTGTATCTGTAAGGTGTTTTCTGTAAACCTCTGGTAACCACAAAGCAGAAAGCTACAGTAGATTCACAAATGATAACGAGAAAGAAATCAAAGCATAACTCTATGGAAAATAATCAATTCACAAAGGAAGTCAACAGGAGAGGAAGGAAGGAACAAACCAGTCAAAAACAGTTACTCAGATGGCATTAGTAAGTCCTTACCTATCAATAATTACCCTAAATGTAAAAGATATAGAGTGGCTGGCTAGATTGAAAAACAAACAAACACACAACTATATGCTGCCTACAAGAGACTCACTTCAGCTTTAAGGACACACACTGAAAGTGAAGGGATGAAAAAAGATATTCCATGCAAGTGGAAACCAAAAGATATCAGGAGTAGCTATACTTATATCAGACCAAAAAAAAAAAAAAAAAGACTTAAGCTAAAAACTGTAACAAGAGACAAAGAGTGTCATTATATAATGATAAAGGGGTCAATTTAGCATGAAGATGTAATAAACACAAATATGCATGCACCCAATATTGAAGCATCTAAATACATTAAGCAAATGCTACCACATCTGAAGGAAAATCATATGATAGGTCACAAAACATCTCAGCAAATTTAAGAAGATTGAAATCATACTATGTGCACTTTTTGTACGAGTGTAGACTACTGCAGCCCCTAATGATGGTTCCTCAAAAAATTAAAATTAGGGGCGGACAGGTGACTCAGTTGTTTAGAGCACGAGCTCTGGGCAACGGGTTGCTGGTTCAATTCCCACGTGGGCCAGCAAGCTGCGCTCTCCACAACTAGAATGAAGTCAATGAGTTGCCACTCAGCTCCCGGGTGGCCAGAGGGCTCCGTTGGTTGGAGTGCAGGCTGTCAACCACAAGGTTGCCAGTTCGACTCCTCGACTCCCACAAGGGATGGTGGGCTGCACTCCCTGCAACTAAGATTGAACACGGCACCTTGAGCTGAGCTGCCACTGAGCTCCCAGATGACTCAGTTGGGTGGAGGGTGTCCTCTCAACCACAAGGTTGCCAGTTCCACTCCTGCAAGGGATGGTGGGCTGCACCCCCTATAACTAACAACGGCAACTGGACCTGGAGCTGCGCCCTCCACAACTAAGACTGAAAGGACAACAACTTGACTTGGGAAAAGTCCCAGAAGACACACTGTTCCCCCATAAAGTCCTGTTCCCCTTCCTTCCCCACCCCCCAAAAAAATAACATTAGAATTACCATATGATCCAACATTCCCATTTCTGGGTATATATCCTAAATAATTGAAATCAGGATCTCAAATAGATATTTGCACACCCATGTTCACTGCAGCATTATTCACAATAGTCAAGAGTTGGAAGCACCCCAAATGTCCATCAATGCATGAATGCAATGCATGAATGGATAAATAATATGTGGTACATAACAAAAGGACAAATACTGTATGATTCTACTTATATGAGGTACCTAAAGAGGTCAAAATCAAGAAACAGAAGATAGAAGGGTAGTTGCCAGGAACTGGGGGCAGAGGAAAATGGGTAGTTGTTGTTTAATAGATATAGTTTAAGTTTTACAAAATGAAAAGTATGTAGAGATCCTTTTGCAACAATGTGAATATAATTAACATTACTGAACTATACCCTTAAAAACAGTTAAGATGGTAAATTTTGTGTTATTTTTTTTCCTACAATTAAATTTTAAAAGAAAAAGAAAAAGAAAGAGAACAAAAGTACCTGCTCTGCTTTTGTGTTGATCACCACCAAATGAGCCCCCATCCCAACACAGTTCTGCTCATTCTTAGTCCAAAAATTCTGTTCAGGAGAAATGAGGTAGCAGTGGGAACCAAAAGGCTTCCAAGTACTTGGGCAACATCCCCAGAATTTTTCTGTGTTACATGAAAAGGAAGGGTGAATGCAAGATGAGACAAATGAGATCAGAGAGGTATGTTCTAGACACATAAAATTCCAAAGATCTGAGGTTGTTTTTTAGAGATGGGCTCCTTTTTTTATTATCATTATTTTTTATTACTTTGAGGTATAGAGATGGGCTTCTTAATTCATGTATTTATTGTCCCCTAAATTATATAATTTGGGGCCATAGAATTGCTTTTAAATAAACATTATTTAACATTAAGTTCTCAATATTTACTAAGGTATACCTGCAGAATTCTTCTGGAATTTTTGACTATCAACATTTTTTTCTGTTCTTCATATCCCTTATATATTAGAAGCACCAAGTTCTTCGAGTTACAAATGACTAACAAAAGTGTATCTGGAATGCCAGTTCTGCTTAATAATCTTGGGCAAGCCACAGAGCCTCAGGATTTTAAAAATGGAAATAATAATTCTCTACAGGGTGGTTATGAGAATGAGAATTATGCCTTATAATTCTGGCTGCACCATTTATTATGTATGCCTTTGGGAAATTATATAACCTCTTTGAGTCTCACTTATTTCATCTATAAAATGGAAATAATTTTATAGATGTACCAACCTCAAAGGGTAACGTAATCCCATAATATATGAAAGGCACTTTAAAATGTGCTTAACATGAAATTATGGCTCATAAATGTTACCTACCACTAAGTTTTAAAACAGTATCAAACATGTAAGAGTTTTAAAAATGATCAGTTCTCTCCTTTCCCCTTAGTAACACCAATTTGCCACTCTCCTATAATTAAAAAAAATATTTAGTTAACCATATTTATAATCAATAACACATTTTGGTTTTATATATATATGTGTGTGTGTGTTTATATGTCAATACATATATATGTTTATATGTCATTTTACCACAGATATATGTACAACTAAATAATAAGTTGTTTTGAGTTGTTGAGTTTTAAATGTTTTAGAAGTATAATATATGTGTATATGGTTTTCTTGGGCTTCATTTTTCATTCCACACCGCTAAGATTCATTCATGTTGTATGTAGCTCTGTTTTAGCCATTTTTTAATTCTATTACGTCATTACATATTAAATGATTAGAAACAATCGATAGAATTATTCTTCCTTCTATAATATTAAAATATAAATAAAATAGATAGACCATATCTATACCATTTTAACACTGTCCACTCTTAGAAATTTATCTTAATTGTGCATTCTGTTCGTTATTAAAGATTGCTTTTCATAATACTATTCAAAGTGCGTATTAACATATTATTTTAATTGTAAAAGCCAATTAAGTTATATATGGCAAGCATTTTCCATATGTTGGATATGATAAACCTCCAACTCCAAGGTTGACAAAAATATTGAAAGCTGTGATGAACAGAAGCATTTATCAAAAAGATATGCTGACATTAATAATATTTTATTTTGCCAATTGTCTGAGAATCATGAACTGATCAAAGTGCTTTGTAAGTGTAAAAAGAAGTGTATATAATTAACAGTCATTTGATAAGACTTAGAAAATCCTGTTTGGTATAATTCCCACAAATTGAGAAAGCAAATGACTATTGACTGAGAAATAGCAAAGTTTTTGCAAGTTGCTCTATTTCTTATTATTTACTATCTATTATTTCTTATCTATTTCTTATTACAACACTGAAGAATCACCTAATCCAATTCTCAGTTAACAGATCATTACAAATAATTTTTGATATTAGAACACTGATTTTTGGCAAATAACTCTAAAAATATTGGGTGACATTCTAACAGAGCACTTTTTATTGCTATCTATTTTGATAAGTAAAATTTATCAGATTGCATTGCTAAAGTAAAATATAAGATTAGAATTGCTGTTGAATTCTATCTCAATCTAGGAATAATATTATTCAATAGTATGTGATTGCATGTGATTACATTTTTTAAAAAGTCCCATTCATGTCCTTAACAGATGGGTTTCCAATAGTTTATTACTAATAATTTATCAAAAAAATAATAATGTATAAAAATTTGTAATAAATTTGTAATGTTTTGAATATTGTATTCTGATAATAATCATAATAAGTCAATCTAGAAGAAATTTTATAACACTTAAAACTTAATGTTCTATAGGAAATAAAAATGTTAGACATATTCTTTTTACTTTATTATTGGCATTTTGGCAAATGGAGGAAGTGCTATGCAAATGTTAGTCCAAGGGGGAAAAAGAATTATATAAAACACATGACTGTTAAATAATACTTTTTCTTTTCCTTTTTTTTGTATGCATGATAGTATTTAGAAACCAGTAGATACGTTTAAGAATAGATGTAACAGTTTTGCTTTTATATGTTAATATTTACAATATTCCAGAAATTAAAGCTTTTGCTTCTATTACATGATGAAAACTTTTAGATGTCAAATTAAATTATGTAAGGGGTACATAGTTTTTCAAAATCTTTCATGGGGGTTGGCAAGCGAAATAGTGTAAGCAGAGTGCAGGCTTATTGAAGAAACTGTTACTTTACTCATGCTTCTAAATGTCTCAACACTCTAACCTGGACTGAGTGGGAAACAAATTGGGGAAGATACAATGTGGATTTCAATTATTTTTAAACTTTAATTAAAATGGAAATTTTGTATTTGGACTTTTATTTTTTCCTTTTCGTTGGCATAATAATTTGAAAGGATATTGTTAAAATCTAAGCACTTTTATTTGCTAATATGGTGTTATATAAAATAATTTTCTGATATAAGCTTATCTGTAACTTGAATCAGTTGTATTGAACATCCTGGTTGACGATTACATTAGGTTGGATGTATGTAGAGAGTAAATTTGCAGTCTCTTATGCCAAATGAATGTGAAGTTCATTTAATTAATATCTACCTCTGTCACCTTCATTTCAGAGCATTCTGAAGGCAAAGGCTAAAAGTACCCATTGCTGTTTCCAGGTAGGTATTGTTTAAAACTTCAGTTGTTGTTATAGGAGTGGCTCCAAAAGGTGGGAGGGAGATGACACTGATGGAATTATCTTTTTCTCCCCAGAAGAGCCAGCTCCACAATTATTTGACAAAAAATCCCCACTGTGACAAGAAAGCATAGGCAAGAAAGAGTAAAGAGAATCATTCCTCACCACCCCCATGCACTATATTCTTGCCAAATACCAAAAAGAAAAAATTCCAACATCTCACAGAAATACAGAGAAACTTCTGTCCCCTCTTTACCGCTCATAGATTTCTCCATAAAAACAGAAGAGTGAATTATTTAGTTCTTGAAATAGCAAGAATCTGAGATCTATTTGGATTTCTTTACTTGGAAGGAGTAAAACCATAAAGACCACTACAAACATGCACTTTCCCTTTCTTTGGCATATTTAACTAGACAGAATTGAAGGCAGATTATGATTCTGACTTCAACTCTCCCAACTTTCCACATTCAAATGTACCAGGACTATACTTTGAAGTAAGGGCAGTCTCATCATGAGCCATGTTCCAACATCCAAACTGACCAATAATAGAGCTGATATTTGGAATACAGATGGGTGTTATTAACCAGGAAACTTAGATAACAAAAAAAAAGAATTTTATCCAAATGATAAGAGTGAGGATAATTTGAAAACAGAACTTTTATGAATAACTTCCAGGGTTGGCTTGAGCAAATTACATGGTGTATGTTGGTAGCAGTTATTGAGATCAAAAAGTCTAGGGAGGAATAGTTTTGATGGCAAATCTAGAGCCTGACATGAGCATATAAGTTCAGAGATATCTTAAAGATATCCAAGCAGAGACTATACAAAAAAAAATAGAACAACCCGAACTTGAGCTTCACCCTGACCTCTCTCTCTGAGAAAAGAGAAAATCTGATTACAAATTGTAATACTTTACCTGTGACCCAATCCCTTCACTGAAGCAGATTAGACTTGAATGATATGTACATAGTTCAGACAGCCTTTTGTCAGCTTTGCCATATGTAAAATGATAAGTCACTGTGGAGGAAGAAGAAGAATTAGCATCCATCCATTCTTTTTCTATAAAGCCTTATGCTCTATAAATCTGTGCCAAACAGGCTTTCCTCCAAATGCTACCATTTTCTTTTCTGTCTAAGCAAGCCCAATCAAGACCATGTTGACTTACCGCTTGTTTGTATTAATTTATCTTGTGTGTTTATAAGTCTGCACCTTTTTTTTCTCTTTCTTCTTTGAAATTTCAGCCCTATATTCTAGAGCAGAGATTCTATCTCTTTTCCACATCAATTAATTATAAACACCTAGAACAGTGATTGTTACAAAATAATCCATAGATATTTGTTGATCCTCTGGTTATACGCTTCTCATTAATTTTAATCATGAAGCAAGCATACAGATTATTTTGATATTTTTAAAATTTTCTGACTGCTGATAGCTACAGATAAACATATGGGTAAAGAGAATCCAAGGGGAGCCTTTAAACATTTAGACATTTTAAATATCACAAATAAACATTAACTTTTGTGTTCAAAGGTGTGCACATTGAGCAAGACCTGTTCTCTCTCAGGACCTAATTTGATTCTTTACTCATTTCTGTCTTGTCCTGCTATGACTGAAGCTCAGTACTGCCAAACCTTTCTACTTTTCTCTTAGCCTATGACTTGGGGTCCTAAGTATCTGCTTCCTCTTGATTAATGAAATAACTGTTCTTAAACCTTCTCTCTTGCATTTGACCATGAGAAGTGAAGCAGATTCTAACTTTGGTGATAATTATTTGTGTTTTAGTAAAGACGATGAGATTTATTTATATCTCAAGAGAACTTTAAACATGGTCCATTTGACATATGAAGTCACTTTCACTTAATTCCAGATTGTTCAATATCTATTGCAATCACCTTATCAGTGAATAGAGAACCAAATTACAGATTAAAGACAAAAGAATTTTGGTATTGCTCACAAAATATAATTGAAATATTTATTTGGAAGCAAAGAGAGCAGGAAAGAAGTATTTTATTCCTTTACATCTCTATTATTTCATTTCAATACTTTTTCTCTTCAATTGGAAAAGACTGCCAGGTGAAAATCAAAGACCCTATTCTAAACTATTACGATTACAAAAGCAATTATACTTGTCTTCTCAAAAGAGGCTTTTTGTGACTAGAGAACTTGCGATCATTAGTAAACCATATAGTGGAAAACGGTGTCTTAGAAGAGGCTACAACTAACAGATATTCATATGTGTGGTCATGATTGGGAACATGCTAATAAAATCAGCTGAAATATATCTGGAAGCAGAGTCAATTATGAAAAGACAGAGGAAGAGGAGAAAAGAGGAGGAAGAGGAAATCAAAAAATTTTTTGGCATTCCAAATAAAAGCTAACATACCAATGGTGTAAAGGAGAATATACCCTAGGGAATCTTTATAGACATGTTGAGGAAAGGAATCAAGAGAAGTGGTACTCAGTGAAGAACTTACCCATACAGCTCACGATGAAACAAGTGCTGAGGAGAGCTATGGAAATCACAGCAACAGACCAGAGCCTCACGTGGGATCACCATACTGCTTTCTCTGTCAGAGCAGCAAGACAAATGCAGTTACCAGGGGGGCAGGAAGCCAGAGTTCCTAAGAAGCTTAGAGCAATGAAGAAACCAGATGAAAGACCCCAGATTATGATAATTACAAATCTAAAACAATAGGAGAGCTTAGAAACTCACTCAGCATAAATGACCAGGTAGTAGCTCTGAATTCCTAAACAACCTGGCAAAACTCATGTTCAACCAACTGTCATTTCCACTTCCTTCTTCTTTCTTCTTAAATAGTACATTCACCCATGGATTCCCCATCTTTCTCAAAACATCACTTTTGTCTGCCACTTCTCACGCCACTGTATTAATATTTCATTTCTTATCCTTTCAAGTACTTTTGGCTCTGAGGAATTATTCTTTCTTTTCACTTCTCATGACTGCTATAGTGGTCCACGGATAGAGATCCCTTCAATCTGTCCGTTGTCTATCGCTTCTCCCCAGATGACTCATCATCTCTTCATACACTTCTAACTTTCTCTCTCCAAAAGTAAGAAAAGGAACACTTACCTCTACTGTGAGGTTGCCCTTCATGTACCATCATGTTTAGAGAGTCCAGGAGCCTGTTGTGTCTGTCTCTCTCTGAAGATGTTACCCAGAGACCTGGCTTCATTCAAATAGGTCAAAGACCAGAAACAAAAAGTAAAACACTCTGATGAGACTAAGAGACTTCCAATGTAAAATGTACCTCAAAGAACGAAGTCGTGGTTTAAGGTTTCCAGTGATGTTAAAATATCAAAAAATAAAAATAAAAGAGGAAATTGAGAAGCATATCCAAAACTGTTCATGAAAACTTTGCCAAGGATGTTCAAATCATTTGTTCAGTTCTGACATGAATTTCTCTCTGATTCCTACTCATGAAAAATAGAAAATTTTATATGCCCTAAAAGAAATGTATTTGTAGGACTTAATTAAGTGCTCCCTAGCCAACCTTTTCATTGGATTTTATGTAAGGCTTAATCCAAGTAATGGATTAAGTGTCCTAGGAAGTGAACAAAAGTTTGATTAAATAGATACGGTTTAGTTAATATGTTAATATAGTAAATTACATACAGACCCATGGACATTGTTCAGGAATATGATAGCAAAATGGAAGATCCTGGAATTTCTCTACAAAGTAATTAAATATTCTTATTGTATCAATACTAATATTAAGCAGAGGTTAGTAATATTTTACAATCTCCCTAATTAGGCAAGGGAAAGCTTAAAGTGGTATAATATCAGAGGCGGGCTTCATGAATTCCTTGTCATCACACAAGGGTTTGAGGATCCTTCTTAACATGAAGTCCCTAGAATGTAGACCTTCATTAACATCAAAAACATCTCCACATTCCCAAGTGAGCAATCATGAATGCAAGAAAAAAAAATCTACCATGGATATATGAATATGAAACACAATAGGCTTTTTCCCCCTCAAATTACATAGCCTTTATTTTACAAAACTAGAAAAGCTAAAATCTGGACTATACCTACTGCATTCCAGGATCACAGAACACTCAACCTCAAGATTCATCTGAACACTAGCTGAACAGAACCACCATAACTATGGATATAGAGAAGAGGCCACAACAGGAAGCTACAAAAGAGTAAATTAAATCCAAAGTAAGCAGAAGAAAATGCACAATAAAAATGAAAACAGGGCCAGCCCAGTGGTTCAGTTGGTTGGAGCACCGTGCTCCTAACGCCGAGTTCTCCAGTTCGATTCCCACATGGGCCAATGAGCTACCCCCTCCACACCTAAGATTGTGAACAACGGCTCTCCCTGGAGCTGGATTGCAGTGAGCAGAGGAGGTCGGCATGAGCTGCCTTGGGTTGCTGCGGGCTGCTGTGTGCTGCCATGGGCTACCATGTGCTGCCACGAGCAGCCGTTGGCCCGCATGAGTGGCCGTCAGCCAGCGTGAGTGGCCGCCAGCCAGCATGAGTGGCTGACAGCCTTTGTGAGTGGCCGGGAGCCGGCAAGAGCTGCTGTGAGTGGCCCACGGATGACAGGCGACTGACTGCTTCAACTGAGAAGAGCGCAAAGCTCATAATACCATCATAGGCCAGGGAGCTATGTCGTACACAACTAGACTGAGAAACAACAGCTTGAACTGGAGTGGGGGGAGGAGGCGGAAAAAAGGGAAAAACAAAGGAAAACAAACATCAATGAAATTAAAAACAGGAAAGCCACAGAGAAAGTCAATGAAAACAAAAGTTTATTTTTTTGATAATATAAAGAATAAGTAACTCCCTAGCCTGGCCAACCAAGAAAAAAGGAAAGAAGACAGAAATTACTAATATCAGAAGTGAAAGAGAAGTTATAAAGTTAGTTATCACTAATGACACCCTCAGACATTAAAAAATAATAAAAGAATATTATGAACAACTCTATGCCCACAAATGTGATTACTTGCATAAAATGAAACAATTCTTCAAAGACACAATCTACCAAAACTCATACAAAGAGAAAGAGATCACCCGAATAAGTTTGGGTCAACAATTAATAACCTTCCAAAATAGAAAGCATCAGGCCCAGATAGTTTCACTGCTGAATTCTATCAAATTTTTAAGGAGTAAACGGTATAAATTCTCCACAATTTCTTTCAGAAAATAGAAGCAGAAGAAGCAGTTCCTAACTCATACTATGAGGCCAGCATTACCCTCATACCAACACCAGACAAACACATTACACAAAAGGAAAACTACAAATATTTTTTATACACATAGATGTAAAACTCCTCAACAAAATATTAGCAAATTGAATCCAACAATGTATGAAACGAATCATAGATCACAGAGCCAGGTGGAATTTATTTCAAGTATGGAAGCCTGGTCCAACATTTGAAAATCAATTACTGTATTCCATCACATCAACAGACAAAAGAAGAAACACCATATAATCATATCAAAGATCCAGTAAAAAGCATTTGAAAAAAACACAACACACATTCATGATAAAAACTCTCAGCAAACTGAGAACAGAGTGCAACCTTCAACTTAAATAACATTTACAAAACAAACAGTTAACATCATAGTTAATGGTGAGAGATTGGGTGCTTTTCCTTTAGACTGGGAACAAGGTAAAGATGTCCTCTTTTACCACTCCTGTTCAATATCTTACTGAAAGTCCTAGCTAATGCCAAAAGAAAAGGTGTATATGGATTGAGACTGAAGAAATAAAACTGTTTTTGTTCGTAGTTGACATGATTGTCTATATAGAAAGAAACCAAAAAATTGACAAAAGAAACTCCTGGAACTTGTAACTTACTTCTGGTAAGGTAGGATGCAGGATTAATATACAAAAGTCAGCCGCTTTCCTATAATCCAGCAATGAGTAATTGCAATTTAAAACTTAAAACACCATTTACATTAACATCAAAGAAAAAAAAAGAATAGGTAGGTATAAATCTAACAAAATATGTACAAGATCTATACGAGAAAAACTACAGAACTCTGAAGAAAGGAATCAAAGATCTAAATAAATGGAAAGATATTTCATGCTCTTGGATAGGAAAACTCTGTATTATTAAGATGTCAGATTTCCCACCTTGGTCTATAGATTCAATACAATCCCAATCAAAATATCAGCAAGGTGAATATCAACATTGATTCTAAAGTTCATAGGGGGAAGCAAAAGATCCAGAAGAGCTAACACAATATTGAAGAAGTACAAAGTTATTAATAGAAAACTGACACTACTTAACATTTAAGTCTTACTACAAAATTACAGTAATCAAGACAGTGCTTTATTGGTGAAAGAAGAGACAAAGAAATCAATAGAACAGAACTGAAAACCGAGAATAGACACACACACAAATATAGTTAACCGATCTTTGACAAGACACTCCAATGGAAAAAGCATAGTCTTTTTAACAAATGATGCTAGAACAACTAGAAACACACATGCAGAAATGCATCTAGACATACACCTTATACCTTCACAAAAATTAACTCAAAATGAGGTACAGACCTAAAAGTATAAACAAAACTGCAAAACTTCTTCAATATGACATGGGAGGAAATCTAGGTGGCTTGGGTTTGGCAATGAGTTTTTAGATACAACACCAAAAATATAATACAAGGAAACAAATGGGTAAGTTGAAATTCATTAAAATTAAAAACTTCTGCTCTGTGAAAGGTACAGTTAAAGGAATAAAAATGCAATTTATATAATATAATATGCCCACTATACGAGAATAGGAATTAAATGATATTTTGCATTTTACTCAGTGATGGTAAAATTAATCTACTTTGATTATTAAATTGTTACTAACCTTTTTAGATTAGTAAATTGTTACTAATCTTTTGTGATTGAATATGTTTCATTATTTTGCAGAATCTTGGTTCAAACTGATGTAATTTGAAGGTGTCTCAGTTATATATCAGTATTGTTGAATAATAAGCAAAACTTAGTGGCTTAAAACAACTGTTTTGTTATTTTTCGCAATTCTGTCCATTGATTGGAACTCAGCTGGATGATTCTTCACTTAAATGTCACTCTTTAAACACAAAATTACATAAAACCTACTATATACAATCTCGATTTAATGGTGCTCTAGGGAAAATATTTTAAAATAGGCTCTGAACCACATTCATAAATGTAATGTGTAGAGAGGAGAAAAGTTCCAGCACTGACTAATGTTACCATTCTCCTTTTCACTCCATTTTAAGCATATCTATTCTGACAATCAAAGGCATTTAATAATGTAGTTCTTGTTGCCCTTCCTACAATCCACTCCCAGATGATTGAAATATAATAATAATGGGAAAATCTCACTATAAATAAAGTTTCCCCAGAATTATTATGTAAGTTGCTCTCTGGGAAATAAACTGGTAAATTCCATATACAATAAATATGATCGGACCTGTATAAAAATAACTAAACTTTAGATATTGTTGGGAAGTGAGTGGCAAATGTAATTACTCAGTTGTATCAAAAAATCAGGGCATGACCTCAGATCATATTGAGATAACCATGGTGAGAATTAGCTTTATCATGATCAATTATAACTACTATACTAAAGCAATGAATTACAGGCTTTATTGCAAATATGATATATTTTATATTGTTATAGAAAAAAATGATCTGTAAGAACTTTTTTAAAAAGGGGACTACAAATACACCAGAGGACCTTTTGAGTGGCAAACCATACATAGAAACCATAAAACTTAACTAAAGAAAAAAATGTATCAAAACACCTGATGAATATAAACCTGTATCAACTCACCAGTGTTAACCTAAAAGTAAAAGGCCAAAGTGAGAGGCAACAAGCATTTGAGATCCAAAAGCTATGATTCAGGCAGAAACCCAAATAGTGTTCCAACTATAAGTTGAAGACGAGGTGTATTTATGAGAAAGGTGAGGGAAACAATTACATGAATAGAAGGAAGGGATTTCTATAGGTGCAGAAAGACTAACATAGTAATGATAATTCTAAAGAATGTCTTTAATTTTCAGCCAGGTAGTCATAATATCAGCTTTTTTTGTTATCCTTGCAAACAGTTGTTTGGGATACCGTGCTCCTTTAGGTCCAGTTCAAAGGTTATTTTGCCAAGTTTTAACATCCCAAAGGAGGAGTAAGACATGCAAGGCACTTCCTCTGGGATGGCAACTCCAACTCCCTTTTTAAAGTGGCTCTGTTTATATTCTTTTTCACACCAATAATAACTATTAATTCTAAATATCCAATACTCAATCTCTGATTAGCCTATGGCTGTACTCTGAACTTAAATGACAATCCAAGACCAAACAGAGAATGTTAAGAAGCCCAAGAGCCCACTGGACCAAAGCTGGAATTTATCTTACACTGAGGTATATTATATTCCAACTGCTACATAGTTTGCTTTCAGTGAAAATAATAAATCTCTCTGAGAAATGGTGTGTAATATTCAGTATTATTTTCTTTTGACCAACCCATAAAGAGAAAAGTGTACATCATATCATTATATCAGTATCGAACCCCTTAGCAATTAGACCAAAATTGGGATGGAGGCTCATGCTTCCTCCGTTTGTCTGCAGGTAGGCTCTCCAGTATGTGTCTGCACATGGAAAATGCTCAGTATATTTTCATTTTATTAATGAATAAATAAGTGAATGTGTACACTGATTTTATCATAGGTGGACTAGGTGACAGCTAACTGGAAAATTCTATGGAAATCACTTATACAAGCTTATACATGAAATTTAAAAAACAAATTAGGGGTGGCGGGTGGCTCAGTTGGTTAGAGCTTGAGCTCTTAACAACAAAGTTGCCAGTTCAATTCCCACAGGGATGGTAAACTACGGACCCTGCAACTAAGATTGAAAACGGGGTCTGGACCTGGAGCTGAGCTGCGCCTTCCACAACTAGGTTGAAGGACAACGACTTGACTTGGAGCTGTTGGGCCCTAGAAAAACACACTGTCCCCCAATATTCCCCAATTGAAAAAAAAAAGTTTTAAAAAAATAAAAACAAAAAGCAAATTAGCTCTCTCTTTAATGGTGGACACCAATTCAACCACATGTTCACGGAGAATTTTCATTCATAAGTAGATCTTCATCATCTCGCAAATTGATCTTAGAGGTAGATCACAGGGGATATCATTCAAGCCCCATCTCTGCTGACGAGCATTCAGAGAAGCACAACGCTCATCAGGATGACTGGGTTCACCTTGGTGCCAGAGTCTGAAAGGGGAAAAAAGGATGAGGATGTGTCTTCAAATAGTGAGAAGGGTTAGAGACTGTGAGGGAGAAAACTGGGGTTTAACTTTGTGAAAGTCAAGGCAGATATGCCCAAATCATTCCTTTCCTACTTCTCATGCAATGTTTTCTCCATCTGTGTCTCTGACATTTCCCTTGAAAACTAAGCCTACACCATCCAGTACTGTGTTATATTAGGGCATAAACACTTTCACAGTAGATATTCCGGAGGCTCCCTTCTATGTGTCTATCTATACGCCCTGTTCCTAGGGAACTGCCACTGCTCCTTTAATGATGACAAGGTTTTACCTTGGTCCCCTGGTTCCAAGTATCAATCAATGTAGTTTGTTTCCTTTTCTTTTTTTTTTAAATGTACTGCTTTTGGAGTCTAACGAAGTACCTAAAATCTCTGATCTGCTACTATTCCTGCTATCTTGCACAAGGATTTTAATTTCCCTCATACATATCTAAAAAACAAAGAAAAAAGCAATACCCCTATATATTTCACCTAAGGACCAAAGGCAGTAATGTACTAAAATGTTCTAAAGTACTTAAGATTTTTTAAATACCTTCATAAATACGAGATATTATAAAACTATGAGAATTTAGCTTATTTGCTTTATGTGAGATAGTAAATATTAACAATTGGTTACAATCATTACAGACATAAATATTTGTTATATTTAGAAATATAAATGTACTGGTTAAAAGCACAGACTTTGGAATCAGATAGACTTGGTTTAAGGACCACTGACACCACCACTGGGTAATATTCACTGAGGTATCTAAACTCAGCTTTCTCAGCAATACAGTGAGAAAAATAATGTGTGCCTCATAGAATTCTTTGTGATTAAATTAGATAATAAATAAAATTATTTAACATAGTGCCCAAGAGTTAAAAGAAGAGGTGAGCTATTTTATTTTAATATCTGACAGTTGGCATTGATAGTTGGGACACCCTAAATTCCTCATGATCCAAGACACAGGATTCCTTTATCGAATTCTATACTCACGTGGCACTTCGATTGTATGGTGTCTGATCAACCCATTGCCAGTGTCTTGTCCCCTCTGGGTCTGACAACCCCACAAAATAAGCCCTGTTTTGTTCCAGGTTCCCAGTGATAAATTCCTGAAGGAAGAAAAGAAAGCAGTGACAGCCTTTAGAGTATTCACGTTCAATTGATTTCTTTATGGCTTTAGGGAGAAGAGAAGGAAAGGAGAAGATGCAGGAACAAACACATGGAGGCCCTGCCCAGGATCCTAGGCCTTCTCTGGCTGTGCAGTGCAGGACCACACGTAAACATCACTTGTGAGCATGATATTTGTCTTAATCTACTTGGGCTCCTATAACAAAATACCACAGACTGGGTGGCTTATAAACAACAGAAATCTATTTCTCCCAGTTCTGAAGGCTGGAATCCCAGATCAGGGTACTAGCATGGTGGGGCAAGTCTGGCACCTTCTGGCTGTGTCCTCACATAGTGGAAAAGCGATGTAGCAATTTGGGGTCTTTTTGACAAGAACACTAATCCAATTTATTGGTGCTCATGACCTAAGCACCTCGTGAAGGCCCCACTTCCTAATACCATCACCTTTGGGAATCAGAATTTCAACATATGAATTGGAGGGGACACAAACATTCAGAGTATAGCAATGTTCAATATATACAGAAGCAATTTCTATCCATGATCATAGTGAATTCTCATCTCAGACTCACTTCGCTTCTTTTCTTCACTAAGAGATGATATACTTCAAAGTTATGCACGAGAAAACATTTGCAGATTAAGTTATTTTCCTTTCTCAACCTCAGATTCTTTTGCTTCATTTCTGATTGTTGATGGTGATTCTTCCTGATTGAACTTTATTTCCCTATTTGACCTAATACCCCTTCTCTGTTAAACTGTCATTTATAAAATATTTACATGTTGCAATAATAAACTGATATTTCAGGCTGAAATAATTTGATTCTTCCTTTCAACCCCCACATATTATGTTTTAAATGTCCCCATTTATTTTGAGGGAGATCAGTTTCATGGAAGCAGGAATGAGGTGTGGAATGTAAAGGCTTAAGTGACCTTTCCCATCTATTTTAAAGTCTTTTGCCACAGTGCCAATATCCCAAAACAATGAAAGATGTTCTCCCTAGCCAAAAGGTGTACAAAACCCAGACAAAATTCCTGACTTCATTATTTATTAGAAAGTACCTGCTCAGCCTTGGTGTTGATCACTAGAAGGTGAGCCTGCATTCCTGAGCAGTTCTTCTCACTCTCATTCCAATTTTCGTCTTTAGTAGAGATGAAGTAGCAATTCAAACTAAATGACTTCCAATCCTTTGGGCAGCAGCTCCAGTCTTTCTCTGTAGTGACATAAGGCCATATAGGTACAATATAAGAAAAGTAATTCACAAAGTGTGTGTTAAAATTAAGGACTAAGGGGGGTCCCATGGAAACCGGAACTCCCGTCTGCATCCAGAGGTAACAAGGAGCCCCCGTCCATCAGGTGTAAAGGTCAAGTCTACCTACAACAAGCAGTAACAAAGCAGGGCCCCCTTTCTCTTGCCATAGTGCTATCAGGAAAAGCCAGCTAAAACAGGGTTAAATAAGATCCAGACACTCAGAACATTATACAGAAACATCTAGGTTTCAGAGGAAAATCACTCATTATACCAAACACCAAAATGTTCTCAACATTAATATAAAAGAAAAAGAAAACAAATACATGGCAATACAACAGAAATATTAGAATTATCAGACTTTTTTTTAAAGTTTATTGGGGAGACAATGGTTAGTAAAGTTATATAGGTTTCAGGTGTACAGTGCCGTAATACATCATCTATGTTGTATGCTCAACACCCAGAGTCAGTTCTCTTCATCACCATATATTTTACCCTGTTTACCCTCTTGTACCATCTTCCTCCCCCCTTACCCTCTGGTAACCACTAAACTATTGTCTATGTCTGAGTTTTTGTTTCCCTATTTGTTTGTCTTGCTCTTTTGTTGCTTTCGGTTTTATATCCCATATGTCAGTGAAATCATATGGTTCTTGACTTTTTCTGTCTGATTTATTTCTCTTAGCACAATAATCTCAAGATCCATCCATGTTGTCGCAAATGACACTGTTTCATGTTTCCTTATGGCAGAGTAGTATTCCATTGTGGTATATATACCACATCTTCTTTATTCAATCATCTATTGGTTGTTTCCATGTCTGGCCACTGTAAATAAAGCTGTAATGAACATCAGAGCACATATATCTTTACAGATAAAGGTTTCCAGATTTTTTTTTTATTAAATTTATTGGGGTGACAATTGTTAGTAAAATTACATAGATTTCAGGTGTGCAATTCTGTATTACATCATCTATAAATCCCATTGTGTGTTCATCACCCAGAGTCAGTTCTCCTTCCATCACCATATATTCAATCCCCCTTACCCACATCTCCCACCCCCCACCCCCCTTACCCTCTGGCAACCACCAAACCATTGTCTGTGTCTATGAGTTTCTGTTTCTCATTTGTTTGTCTTGTTCTTTTGTTGCTTTTGGTTTATATACCACATATCAGTGAAATCACATGGTTCTCTGCTTTTTCTGTCTGATTTATTTCGCTCAGCATTACTCTCTCAAGATCCATCCATGTTGTCACAAATGTTCCTATATCATCTTTTCTTACTGCCGAATAGTATTCCATTGTGTATATATACCACAACTTCTTTATCCATTCATCTATCGAAGGGCATTTTGGTTGTTTCCATGTCTTGGCCACTGTAAACAAAGCTGCAATGAACATTGGAGCACACGTGTCTTTATCTCTAAATGTTTTCAGATTTTTTGGGTAGATACCCAGGAGAGGGATTGCTGGGTCATATGGCAATTCTATTCGTAATTTTTGAGGAACCTCCACACTGCCTTCCATAACGGCTGCACCAGTCTGCATTCCACCAACAGTGTATGAGGGTTCCTTTTCTCCACAGCCTCTCCAACATTTGTTACTATTTGTCTTGTTGATGATAGCCATTCTGACTGGGGTGAGGTGATATCTCATTGTGGTTTTGATTTGCATTTCTCTGATGATTAGTGACGTTGAGCATTTTTTCATATGTCTATTTGCCATTTGTATGTCCTCTTTGGAGAAATGTCTCTTCAAGTCCTCTGCCCATTTTTCAATTGGGTTGTTTGTTTTTTTGTTGTTGAGTTCATGAGTTCCTTGTATATTCTGGATACTAGCCCCTTATCAGAGGCACTGTTTGCAAAAATCTTCTCCCATTCAGTTGGTGGCCTCTTTATTTTGTCAATGGTTTCTTTTGCTGTGCAGAAGCTTTTAAGTTTCATATAGTCCCATTCGTTTATTTTAGCTTTTACTTCCATTGCCTTTGGAGTCAAGTTCATAAAATGCTCTTTGAACCCAAGGTCCATAAGTTTAGTACCTATGTTTTCTTCTATGCAGTTTATTGTGTCAGGTCTTATGCTTAAGTCTTTGATCCATTTTGAATTAACTTTGGTACATGGTGACAAATAGCAGTCCAGTTTCATTCTTTTGCACGTGGCTATCCAATTCTCCCAGCACCATTTATTGAAGAGGCTGTCTTTGCTCCATTGCATGTTTTTAGCTTCTTTGTCAAAAATTATCTGTCCATATTTATGTGGTTTTATTTCTGGGTTCTCAATTCTATTCCATTGGTCTATGTGTCTGTTTTTCTGCCAATACCATGCTGTTTTCATTATTGTAGCCCTGTAGTACGAGCCAAAGTCAGGCAGTGTGATATCTCCATTATTGTTCTTTTTTCTTAAGATTGCTTTGGCTATTCGGGGTCTTTTGTGGTTCCAAACAAATCTGATGATTTTTTGTTCTATTTCTTTAAAATATGCCATTGGGATTTTGATGGGGATTGCATTGAATCTGCATATTGCTTTGGGTAATATGGCCATTTTAACTATGTTGATTCTTCCAATCCATGAGCACGGAATGTCTTTCCATTTCTTTGTGTCTTCTTCAATTTCTTTCAAAAATGTCTTATAGTTTTCAGCATATAGGTCTTTCACATCCTTGGTTAAGTTTATTCCTAGGTATTTTATTCTTTTTGCTGCAATTGCAAAAGGAATTGTTTTTTGTATTTCTTTTTCTGAGATTTCATTGTTAGTATATAGGAAGGCAATGGACTTTTGTGCATTGATTTTGTAGCCAGCAACTTTACTGTATTCGTTGATTGTTTCTAATAGCTTTTTGGTGGAGTCTTTAGGGTTTTCTATATATAGCATCATGTCATCTGCAAAGAGTGATAATTTAACTTCTTCATTCCCAATTTGGATGCCTTTTATTTCTTTCTCTTGCCTGATTGCTCTTGCAAGGACTTCCAACACTATGTGGTTTCCAGATTTTTTGGGTAGATGCCCAGGAGAGGGATTGCTGAGTCATATGGTAATTCTATTCTTAATTTTTTGAGGAACCTCCACACTGCCTTCCATTGTGGCTGCACCAATCTGCATTCCCACCAACAGTGAATGAGGGTTTTCTCCACAGCCTCTCCAACACTTATCATTTTCCTTGTTGATGATAACCATTCTAACTGGTGTGAGGTGACATCTCATTATGGTTTTTATTTGCATTTCTCTGATGATTAGTGATATTGAGCATTTTTTCATATGTCTATTGGCCATCTGTATGTCCTCTTTGGAGGAATGTCTATTCAGGTCCTCTGCCTGTTTTTTAATTGGATTCTTTGTTTTTTGTTGTTGAGTTGTATGAGTTCCTTATGTATTTTGGATATTAGCCCTTTATGTGAGGCGTAATTTGCAAAAATCTTCTCCCATTCAGTTGGTTGCCTCCTTATGTCAATGGTTTCTTGTGCTATGCAAAAGTTTTCTAGTTTGATATAGTCCCATTCATTTATTTTAGCTTTTACTTCCATTGCCTTTGAGGTCAAATTCATAAAATCCCCTTTGAACCCAAGGTCCATAAGTTTAGTACCTGTGTTTTCTTCTATGCAGTTTATTGTTTCAGGTCTTATGTTTAGGTCTTTGATTCATTTTGAGTTAATTTTGGTACACGGTGACAGACAGCAACCTAGTTTCATTCTTTTGCACGTAGCTTTCCAATTCTCCCAGCACCATTTATTGAAGAGGCTATCTTTCTCCACCATATGTTTCTGGCTCCTTTGTCTAAAATTATCTTGCCATATTTATGTGGTTTTATTTCTGGGATTTCGATTCTATTCCATTGATCTGTGTGTCTGTTTTTCTGCCAATACCATACAGTTTTGATTATTGTTGCTCTATAGTACCGTGTTTCCCTGAAAATAAGACCTACTCCGAAAATAAGCCCCAGTTAAGATTGTCAGCCAGACGGACGTATTTAGAATGTTATGACGATGTTCCAGAAGAAAACAACATGACTATATTTGAATAAAAGTAAATTGTTGTACATGAAAAAATAAGACATCCCCTGATAATACGCCCGAATGCATCTTTTAGAGCAAAAATTAATATGAGACCCGGTCTTATTTTTGGGGAAACATGATACAAACTGAAGTCAGGGATTGTGATATTTCCAGCATTATTCTTTTTTCTTAGGATTGCTTTAGCTATTCAGGGTCTTTTGTGCTTCCATACAAATCTGATGACTTTTTATTCTATTTCTTTAAAAAATGCTACTGGGATTTTGATAGGGATTGCATTAAATCTGTATATTGCTTTGGGTAATATGGCCATTTTAACTATGTTGATTCTTCCAATCCATGAACATGAAATATCTTTCTACTTCTTTGTGTCTTCTTCCCTTTCTTTTAAAAATCTCTTACAGTTTTCAGTGTATAGGTCTTTCATATTCTTCGTTAAGTTTATTCCTAGGTATTTTATTCTTTTTGTTTCAATTGCAAAAGGAATTGGTTGTCGGGGTTTTTTGTTGTTGTTGTTGTTTGTTTGTTTTCTTATTCTTAGACTTCATTGTTAGTATACAGGAATGCAATGGATTTTTGTACATTAATTTTGTAGGCAGCAACTGTACTGTATTCGTTTATGGTTTCTAATAGCTTTTTTGGTGGTCTTTAGGGTTTTCTATATATAGCATCATGTCATCTGCAGAAAGTGACAATTTAACTCCTTCATTCCCAATTCAGATGCCTTTTATTTCTTTCTCTTGCCTGATTGCTCTGGCTAGGACTTCTAATACTATGTTGAAAAGCAATGGTGATAGGGGACAGGCCTGTCATGTCCCTAAACATAGAACTTCAGTTTTTCACCATTAATTATATTAGCTGAGGGTTTGTCATGTAGGCCTGTATTTTGTTAAGGTATTTTCCATTTCATTAAGTGTTTTAATCATAAATGAATGTTGTCTCTTGTCAATTGCTTTTTCTGCATCTATCAATATAATCACATTATTTTTATCCTTTATTTTGTTTATGTGGTTCATCCTTGTACCCCTGGGATTAACTCCACCTCATCGTGATGTATGCTCTTTTTAATGCATTGCTATATTCGATTTGCTAGAATTTTTTTTTTAGGATTTTTGCATCTGTATTCATCAGAGATACTGGTCTGTAATTTCCTTTTTGTGTGTTATCCTTACCAGGTTTTGGTATCAGGGTAATGTTGGCCTCATAAAATGAGTTAGGCAGTATTGTCTCTGCTTCAGTTTTTTGGAAGATTTTGAGTAGGACAGGTATTAGGTCCTACTGGAATGTTTGGTAGAATTCACTAGTGAAGCCAGCGGGTTCTGGACACCATACATCGTTATTACCATACTACTGACTATTTTCCTTATGCTATATCCTATATCCCCATGCCTGCTTTGTAACAACCAATTTCTACTTCTTCATCTTTTCCCTTTTTCACCCACACCCAACCCCACTCCCATCGGGCCACCATCAAAATGTTCTCTGTATCTATAAGTTTGTTTCTGTTTCATCTGTTATTTATTTTGTTCTTTAGATTCCACTTATAAGTGAAATCATATGACATTTGTCTTTTACTGTCTGACTTACTACCACTCAGCAAAATATCCTCTAGGTGGTATTGACCTAATTGAGTTGAAAACTTATGTCCACACTAAAATCTATATGCAAATGTTTACAGCAGCTTTATTTATAAGAATCAAAAACTGGAAGCAATCAAGACGTCCTTTAGGATAAACAAACTTTGGTATACCTACAAAGGAATAGTATTCAGTGATTTTTAAATGAACTATTTAGTTGTGAAAAGACATAGAGGACCCTTAAATGCATATTGCTAAGTAAAATAAGCCACTATAAATTTACTACGTACTGTATAATTCTAAGCTAAGGCATTCTGAAAAAGGCAAAAGTATAGAGAAAGTAAACATTTCTGTGATTACTAAGAGTTTGGAAAGGAGGAAGGAGCACAGGAAATTTTTAGACCGCTGAAACTATTCTGTGTGATACTGTAATAATGAATATATGACATTATGTATTTGCCAAAAATCCATAGAACTTTACATATTTATTGTATGCAAATTTTAAAAATTCATTTAGGAGGTCAGGGGATCCCACGAAAGAATGAAGACTGTGACAATAGAATCTAACTGTATTACAAGTGTAGGAAACAACCACACTGAAGTGGATGGGGTGTAAGGTGATGACCTAAGTAACTTTGGAAATGGAGTCTATAAAAGACAAAAAAAACTGCGCCTAAGCTCTGTATTCTAGATATAAAGTTGTTTCCCATGGAGATATGAGTTTCTGATTCTGATACTATTATCTGTGCTACTTGGAATTGAATAATTAAGTAAATGTATTGGGCAATGGTGAGAACCAGATTTGTCACTTAAAGATATCAAGGGGTGTAGACTAGAATGATGCATGTGATAATGGATTAGAGTTGGAGACATCAGTAAAAACTGATGTTTAACTTATTATAGGTACAGATAGTTACATGTAGAAATATTCATAGATATATGTAAATACACAGGTCAGTACACACATATATAATTTTTTGCTCTATCAGCTGAGAAGGCCTAAAAGAAATGATACCCCAGTAGCAATGAGCATACCTAGTGTCCAGAGCTTGGTTTCTAATACCGGTCTTCAAGAACAGGAGCCATAGCTCCTCAGACCCAAAACATAACCTCTCAGGCTTTTCTGATAACTTAGGACACATCTTGTTGCTAATGGACACACAAAATAAATCAAGATAAAGCACCAAAGCTCACAGACACAGATCAAAGCTGTGGCAGCTTGATGCTGAGATGCTGAGTGCAGTTGCCTGGGAAGGAGCTTGGCGGGGCCACTCTTGCTGCTCAGGTGTGTGCTGTCTCTGTTAACAGCTTGCTGCAAAACAAACAGTAACTGCTTTGCTTGCTTTTTGCTTTGTTCTGCAAAAGTGAAAATCCTCTTCAGATTTACTTTGGTTAACAAAAACAGGTACTAATTTAGGTCTTTTGTATAAGTGAAGTGGCAAAATGCAAACTTCTGAAAAGCGGGGGATACCTATATTTTGTTATGGCAGCCCAAGCAGACTGATACAATGCTCCACCTTAAAGGACAGGGAGGATAATTCCTCAATACTTAATTGTGGGCTGCATACAGCAACTTCTCTCCAAAGAGTACGGCATGAAAAGGGGGGTGGAAAATAACTTCATACTGGAGAAATATGACAAACATTACTTCAGCCGTGTGATCAAAGTCAACATCAATTGTCAAAAATCATGTTGATAGAATATAATGTGATGAAAATATGATATAATGTGATGAAAATGGTACTTCTGTGATCTTCCTCTCAAAAACCAATAACCACAGTCTAATCATTAGAAAAATACCGCTAATTTCCAATAGAGGGGCATTCGACAATATACCTGGGCCAATATTCCTCAAAACTGCCAAAGTTATCAAAACCAAGAAACATCTGAGCCAAGAGGAGCCTAAAGAGACATGAAAACTAAATGTAATGAGGTATTTTGGATGGGGTCCCAGAATAAAAAAAAAATAACATTAGGTAAAAACTAAAGAAATCTGAATAAACTATGAACTTTAATTAACGCTAGCATATTAATACTGGTTCATTAGTTGTAATGAATGTACCTTACTAATGTTGAGCTGTTAATAACTGGGGAAACTGTGCACAGGGGAGGGGAGTGAGATGGGAACACCTGCTCCACGACTATCACTCTCGCTCCTCTGAGCATGTCTTGCTGTCCAATCTCCTCCCGATTTCTCCAGCTCCATTCCATCCTTTTGGAACTGACATTCTGCTCTGCACATTTAAACTGTTCACATGGGAACTCTGTATTATCTGCTCAATTTTGATGTAACTATAAAACTGTTGTTAAAAATTGTCTATTTTTCTAACTGAATAATTCACATTCACATTTATATCACTATAAATTATCTTTATATCAACATCATCATCTTCATAAAACAAAACTAAAACTTTCTCTTCCAACATCTTCAGTCTTAGTCTCTATAGGTAAAACCCTGTAAGAGTATTTTATGCGTTCTTCCAGAAATGTTTTATGAACATACAATATGTTTTCTTCCATCACCATGTGATATATAGATGATGCATTCTCTTAGAAGGAATGATTATTTTTCAACATCCCTACATCTATTTACATTCATACTTAAAGTGCTTCCATAACAAAGCCTTTTGCAGGGCATTTTAACAGACGGGAGGGGGGCAAAAACTATGCTAAAAGTCTCAAGCATTTCCTCATTCTCCTAAATGAGACTTTATAAATTCCAGAATAATAAAAGAGATAAAGATGCTTCAACAAAGCTATATATTCTAGAAGGAAACAGTCTTTATGATATGTCTGAATCAAAAGAAATGGAATTAAATTAATGTTATTATTTAGATGCCAAGAATGGCCCATAAATGTGTCATTATATCCTCCAGTTATTCAACTGATTACAGTCATGAGAAATAATTCTCTCAATTTACTGATGCTCACCTTTGTGCCAGATTCTCATTTTATGTTATTTTACTCTCTCCTGGTTTATTACTGATATACTTTAAACCAGATTATGAATTTGAATGGAAATAGAAATGACAAAGAAATTCTCTTACGCTCTCTGCTATCTGTACCTTTCCGTTCTGATTTTCCTCTGATGCACGTCAGCTCTTTGTGATGCTCTGTTAACTGGAACCCTCCTGTGCTTCTCTTACAGTGTAGAAAGTAGTAATGAGTCACTGTCAAGGAGGGAGAAAAGTTAGTTTCCTTTCCCTATATAACTGCTTAATTAGAGAAATGGGGCTGACTGCTCTAACCTCTCTCACACCCTAATAGTAAGCCTCCCCCCGCCCCACACATTCTCTTTTCTTCCTATGCAATTCCTTTATTGCAGTTTCAGGTGAATTGGTTGAAAAGAATTGTTGAAAATGAATATTTCATCATATTATGCATTTTGTGCTTTATGAAAATAGTTTTGCAAGCCTTTACTTGCATGTGCTTTTAAGCATACTTTTCTATCAGAATTTGTGTTAGCATGGAGATTTTTGGTGAACACTGTTCTGCAAAGTTTTATAAACCTTATACATTCATTTATCTTCTAAATATTTTGACTTTGAAATATAACCAAATGTAAAGAACTAAAAAACATAAATTATCAAATTATTACTCTAGGTAACAACTACCCAGATCAAGAAACACAACATTACCCACACCCCAGGTGGCCTTCACATCCAAATGCAACTCACTCCCTCTCTCTTAAAGGTAATCATGCCATAGCTTTTAAAGTAATCACTTTGTGCTTTGCTTCACAATTTTACCACTTAATAACATATCCCTAAACCATATAGATCACATTTGCCTGCTTTTGAACTTTATAAAACGGAATCATACAACATGTCTTCTTTTGGTTGTCTTCCACTCACATCTGTTTATGTGCAAATTTAATTTACCCATTTTCATTCCTGTAAAGTGATCCATTGTCTTAATGCTCTAAAATGCATTTATCTGTTTTTCTTTGGTAGAGATTTACATTATTTCCAGTCTCTGCCTATTGGGAGCTATGCTGCTCTCAGCATTTTTGACCATGCATCCTAGAGGACTTAAGCATGCATTTCTGCAAGGTATATGCCTAGGAGTGGAATTGCTGTGATAGGATATACATATTATCCACTGTGATAGTGGCAACTTTCCCAAAGTGGGTTTACTGCTTTACACTCCTACCAGCAACAACTCATTAGAGGTCAGGTTGCTCCACAGTATTATGAATATCTGGTAGTGCCACACTTTTAAATTATTGCCATTCTTATGTGTTAGCAATGGGATCTCATAGTGAATTTGCATTTCCCTTAAAACTTATGGTTGAGTTTTTATATGTTTATTTTATATGTTTATTGGACATTTCATTCTGTTTCTATAGTGCTTATTCAAAATTTTGCCCATTTTTCTGTTGTATGATCAGTATTTTCATATTGATTTGAAAGATTTGTTTACGTATTCTGTACACTAATTCTTTATTAATTATATGCATTACAAACATCTTCTCCTATGGCTTTCTGTTTTCTCTCTGTGGTATTTTTTGTTGTACAGTAATTTTTACTTTAATGTAATATAATTTGTCAATATTTTATTTATTGGCTAGCACATTTTGTAACTCGCTTAAGAAATCATTTTCTGACTCAAGATCATAAAGATACTCTCCATTTATTTTCTAAAAAGTGCTGTTGATGGCCAGCCCGGTGGCTCAGGCGGTTAGAGCTCCATGCTCCTAACTCCGAAGGCTGCTGGTTCGATTCCCACATGGGCCAGTGGGCTCTCAACCACAGAGTTGTGCCAGTTCAACTCCTCGAGTCCGGCAAGGGATGGTGGGCTCCGCTCCCTGCAACTAAGATTGAACACGGCACCTTGAGCTGAGTTGCTGCTGAGCTCCCGATGGCTCAGTTGGTTGGAGCGCAGGCTCTCAACCACAAGGTTGCCAGTTCGACTCTCACAAGGGATGGTGGGCTGTACCTCCTGCAACTAGTAACGGCAACTGGACCTAGAGCTGAGCTGTGCCCTCCACAAATAAGACTGAGAGGACAACAACTTGAAGCTGAACGGCACCCTCCACAACTAAGATTGAAAGGACAACAACTTGACTTGGAAAAAAGGCCTGGAAGTGCACACTGTTCTGCAATAAAGTCCTGTTCCCCTTCCCCAATAAAATCATTAAAAAAAAAAAAAAAAGTGCTGTTGATTTACTTTTCACATTTTACTCAATTATCCATCTTGGGTTGGTTTTTATACATGATGTGAGACAGGAGAGCAATTTTATTTTTAAATTATGGATAATTAAATTGAACAAAACTATCCTTTCCCTATAACTCTGTAATGTCCCCTTCTGTTTTATATAAAGAGTTTAAACATACAGGATCTGTAACTAAGCTCTCTATTCTTTTCCTCTGGTCTATGTGCCTATACTTGCACCTCTATTATATTACTTTAATTATAATAACGTTGCAGAAGGTCTTGATATCAGAAACAACTGGTCTTCCAACTATTCTTCTTTTCAAAGCCAGACTGCAGTCCATCTAAAAGTTGGTTTTTTGCATAAGAGGCAACCCTTTGTAATCCTAGTCCAAAATGGAGGATGATTTACTACAGCCACCAACCTTCACGTGTATAGAAAAGGGTCTAAATTCCATCTTTCATTCCCTGACACAAGGCAGCACCAGCGAAGAATAGCAGGACAAGTACATAGCCCTGAGTTTTAAATCCAAGACCCTGAAGTTATTATAGATTGATATGTTGGGGGAAATCAAGATAACAAAAGATTTAGAGCAATTTTATGAAATTTGTTTGGGAAAATAACTCAAGACGAGCTCCACTTTTGCTAATAACTTACCCAAACAACTTGCAATAAAGCAGGCACCAAGAAGTGAGATGAAAACAATAGCAATGGCCCAAAAGATCAGCTGGAAATGGGGGCTTCCTTCTACTAGGACAGAAAGGAAGACAAATAGGTTATCTGCTTCTCAGCCACAAGAGCTGGGGAAGCTAATTCTACCAAGGAGAAGGCTAAATATGAGACCATCCAAAATATTTTAGATCTAGAGGAGGGCTTAAAGGTTTCCCCTGAATAAATCAATTTTAGAGCTTACAAATCAATCAATCAATCAATCAATCAGAACTATGTTAACAATTTTGAGGAGGTTGGAATAGAAAAGGCTTTTTCTAGAAAGATACAAAACCCCAAAGTTATAGAAAATTGATCATTTGGGTACATAAAAATTAAAACTTCTATATAACACAAATTATGTTAAAATAAAAGGAGCATACAGAAGAAAAGTCTTGTTACAATATTAATATCCAGACTGTGTAAAGAATTTTAAAAATCAATTAGAAAACTGAGCAAAAATTGGGCAGGAAATTTGCTGAATATTTAATTTACTGAATTATAAATTGGCCATTAAATGAATAAAAATATGCTGAATCAGAGAAATGTAAACCAAAATGTTATGGTAAGATTTTTAATATATCAGATTTTAAGAAGTAAATTACAAATATGTATAGCACTCTTGGTGAGGAAATAAATGCTTCTACTGAACTGAAAACTAGAAAGTCTTTTAGACAGATCAAGTTAACAGCACTTATCAATTTTTAAATACATTAACATTTGTCACAACAATTTCAGTTCTAGACATCTACCCTATAGAAATAACTGAATTTATTTATATTAAAGGATATTCATTACAGTACTTATGGAAATAGAGAAAAACACTGAAACTTAATATTTACATATGTATTATCAACAGTAGAGATTCTATATCACGGTGAATCTATATAATGGAATTCTATATGGCAATTAAAATAATCATATGTATCAGTGCATATTGCCATAAAAAATCTCCAAAACATATTGTTACATAAAAACATTTTTTACAGCACCACTGTACATTGTGGGTTCATTGAACTTTGCCATGTTGGGGTAACAAGCTAAACTGAAACGTTAATTTTAAAATGATATATTTCTGCGTTTGTTCTCTATTTTTCTCAAAATATTATATAATGTTCTCATAATACAAATCCATTTGTGTCACTTAAGTAAAACATAAAATGGGGTAAAGTTAGAGCCTCAGGAATACTGTGAGCCTTAGTCGGTGTGTTTTCTATATCTTTCTTTTCTCTCTTCCCTTTAATACAATCTTCCCAAATTTCTTTCTATCTTGTTTTTCTTTTATATACGTTAACTCCTCTCTGGGCCCAATTTATGTTTTACAAAGAAGTTTCTGTTACTCAATGTATTTAAATCTGTCTATGACCTTCCTCTTCACCAAAGTCATCCTCATTTTTTTCCATCTCCTCTCCATATCATCACATTCAATCTTCAAAACGACAACAACCATCAATTTGCATTTTTAAATCTTAGTCATAATTTTGTCTGCCTCTTTAAAATTGAAAAGAGAGAAGTACTCACGTTTATTTTGAGGTTCTTCTTGCCCCATTGTGTGTTAACTCTTTTGTTGTCCAGTGTTTGGGAGGAACAGATGCTTCTAATATTTTCCTCCCAGGGTATATTTCTGTAGATAAAAGAATATATTCAGAAATACTTGAGATTGAACATCAATCCGACCTATTCTACTGAGACTATAAAGTTGCCAATATTAAAACACAACTTAAAATAAGAAATATTTTCAGAGACTGGGCTTTCCTTTGATTCACTTTGGGAGACAGAACAGAGAAAAAAAAGGAAATTGAGAAAGCAACACTCAAAAACAGTTAGCGGAAACTTCCATAAGTATGTTGAAATCACTAGATCAGTGTGTCATGTTGAATCATCCAATTTGTTTTTATTCATTTAAACAAACAAAAAATTAGCAATGCCCTAAAAAAACAGTCATTATACCTAATAAAATTTTAGTACATCTATTTGACAGAGCTAGAGCAGTTACTATCTGCTGCCAAAGTTCCAGTGCAGATGCAAGAAAAAGGGGGTCCTCATGCTTTCTGTCTGTCTGACTGTAGTAGCCAAGACTGAATGGGGGAATACAGGGGAAAAAACATGGAGAGAGTTTTTGCAACTCAGAAATAATCTTGTAAACAGTGAAAAACCTGTTTTACTCCAAAGAATATACAGTTTACAGGTGAAAAAAAAAAAAAACATACCCTCATTTCTCTCTTTTCCTGGATATTATATTCTCAAAGGCAGTTATATGCTTGAGGTAAGCTCTGCCCTAGAAAGTACTCTATGCTGAGTAAGTTGTGTGCAAAATGGTAAGGGACAATGTGACCAATGAGCAAAAGCTTTTAATGTGCACAGTGTAGGTACATTGTATGTAAAGACACAAAAACCTTTGTTTTAGAGTTGAGAAAGTGGTGGTTGAGCTGTTGATTAAATCCCAAAACATTCATAGATGAAAGAAAACAGGTTTGTTAAGGCAAAGGAAATGAATATGTAACATTCTGTGGTAAAGACATCATCAGGGGCCCTGACTTCATTTACAGTACTGTCATGGACCGAATGTTTTTGTCCCCTGCACCCCTGCTGTCACCCTGACTAACCACCTTCCAGAACTGTGAGAAGTAAATGTCTATTGTCTAAGCAACCAAGTCTATGGAATTTTGTTTTGTTATAGTAGCCCAAAATGACAAAGAAAAGTACCGAACATTTAGATATCCTTCTTAAATTTAAGCTTCCAGGATATGTCCCTTTGCCTACATTCTTCCTTAAACAACTATATATATATATATATATATATATATATATATATATATATATATAATCACATATATATATTCTTCCTTAAACTATAATAATATATGTTCTTCCTTAAATATTATATGTGTGTGTATATATATATATATATATATATATATATATATATATGATCTTTTCTTTCTTCTTAGGTTCCTTTCTCTTTATCTTTTGTTTATCTATATAGGTTTTTCTTTGTTGTTACCATGAGGCTTACACAAAACATCGTATACTTAGAACAGCCTATATTATGCTAATAACTGAAGTACAAACACATACTGAAGCTTTATATTTTCACTCCCCTCTCCCATGTTTTAAGTTTTTGATATCACAATTTACATTTTTTACCTTGTGTGTCCATTAACAAATTATTGCAGTTATAGTTATTTTTTATTACTGTTGTCTTTACCATCATACTAGATTTATAAGTGATTTGCCCACCACCATTACAACATAAGAGTATTCTGAATTTAGCTATATATTTATCTTTACCAGTAAGATTTATATGTTCATGTTTTCCTGTTACTAATTAGCATCCTCTCATTTCACCTTGAATAAGCACCTTTAACATTTCTAGTGAGGCTGTTCTACTGGTGATAAACTCCTTCAGCTTTTGCTTCTCTAGAAAACTTTTTATCTCTCCACAAGAAAAATAACAAGGAAACATTGGACTTAAACTACATGTTAGCCAGATGGACTCAACAGACATTATAGAATGTTTCACCCAACAGTAGCAGAATGCATGTTCTTCTCAAGCACACATGAAACATTCTCCAGGATAGATCATATGTTAGGCCACAAAACAAGTCTAAATAAATTTAATAATTTTGAAATCATATCCAGCATCTTTTTTGGTCACAATGGTATAAAACTAGAAATCAAACAAGAAAAAAAACTGGAAAATGCATAAATATGTGGAAATTAAACAAAATGGTACTGGAAAAACAATGGGTCAAAGAAGAAATCAAAAGAAAAATAAAAGACATTTTGTGACAAATGAAAATATAAATACAACATAAAAAAAAAACTTGTGGGATGCAGCTAAAGCAGTTCTAAAAGGGGAATTCATATCAATAAATAACTACATGGTAAAAATATTTTTTGAGGTAAAAACAAAACTTAAAAATATTCAAACATCCTTCCAAAACGTGATATGGAAATCAAATCGAGCTATTAAATCCATTAAGATTTTGGCCAGACAACACTTTCAAATAACTAAACTAACTTGCAGCAAACAAGCCCAGAAATGGAGATAAGTCCGTGGAATGTAAGCCTCAGAGATCTGCTAGAGCAAGGAATCCAGTATAATCTGTTACTCAAAATTTCACAATGCATTGCAAAATCTGTCAGTTGAGAAAATTCTGAATTGCCCATTCTATTGGGCTACACAATCTCTTCTACACCACATGTTTCTGTTTTTTGTCATTTTCACTTTAATGACAAAACTACCCCACAGTATCTCACAGGTGAATTGTTGCTCTGAAGTGCAAGAAATATTTCAGCGTCAAATCTTAGGTCAAAATTTAGCAGAGATACAGTTCTGCCCTTGGATTTTTCAGATTTATCTTGATGTAAGAGCCTAAAAAAAGATATATAGAAAACAAACATAACAGGAAATTCCTGATGAAAAAATCAGGGCCAAGAAGGAGTTAGAAATAAAAACTAATCACACAGTCACAAAAATTTAATAAGCACCTACTATGATGCAAAGCACTTTGTAGATAGTGGGAATACAGCAGAGAACATTGCCTTTCACTGATTCCACAATACACTTATAATTTGCTAGAAATTCTTTCCCATTCTGGGGAAAAGGCAGTGGGCAAAATAGGTAAAAATTACCTGTACTAGGACGACCTAAAAGATGAGTAGAAGTTGTCCCACAATCTCCTCCTAAATGAAATGGGGTTTCTTTCAAATGTGGCAGAGACTCAGTATTTTACAAGATATTTGTCTCATTCTTTGTTCTAAGATAATGTTATAAAAAGTTAAAATGTACGGGACAGCCGGATGGCTCAATTGGTTGCTCTTAACAACAAGGTTGCCGGTTCAATTACCCATGGGATGGTGAGCTGTGCCTCCTGCAACTAAAACTGAAAACAGTGACCGGACTTGGAGCTGAGATGTGCCCTCCACAACTAGATTGAAGGACAACAACTTGGAGCTGATGGGCCCTGGGAAAAAACACACTATTCCCCAATATTCCCCAATAAAAAATTAAGAAATAGTTAATATGTAAAAATGAAAAACCAGTGCTCACAGACTCAAAATATTTTAAAAGACCAGGCATTAAGAATGGACGTTGGACCATAAATGACCCCGGATAGCCTCAGCAATCTTTAGAAATAAGAGCAAAGTGGGAGGTATAACAATACCTGACATCAAATTATACTACAAGTCTACAGAAATCAAAACAGCATGGTACTGGCATAAAAACAGACACATAGATCAATGGAACAGAATAGAGAGCCCAGAAATAAATCCATGCCTATATGGCCGTTTAATCTACAACAGTGGAAGCAAGAATGTACGGTGGGGTAAAGACAGTCTATTCAATAAATGGTGCTGGGAAACCTCGACAGACACATGCAAAAAAATGAAGCTGGATCACCTCCTAACCATATACAAAAATAAATTCAAAATGGCTTAAAGACTTAAATGTAAGATCTGAAACCATAAAATTCCTAGAAGAAAATATAGGAAGAAACTTCACAGACATTACCTGGAGTAAGATTTTTACTGATATATCCCCTCACGCAAGGGAGGTAAGAGAAAAAATAAACATGTGGGATTACATCAAACTAAAAAGTTTTTTCACAGCAAAGGAAACCATCAATAAAACAAAAAGGGATCCTACTGAATGGGAAAAGATATTTGCCAATGACATATCTGATAAGGGGTTAATATAAAATTAATTTGGGGAACGTAATCAATAATGTAAAGATTTTGTAGGGTATCCGATGGACACATATCCCATTTGGGAGACCACCTCAGGGATGATGTAGATGCCTGATCTCTGCACTGTACACCTGAAGCTGAACAATAATGAATTCCAACTATAATTTTATATATATACATATATATATGTATGTATGTATGTGTGTGTGTGTATATATATATATACACATATATATATATACACACACACACACACACATACAGATGTATGTATATTGTTACAGGAAGCGGAATACAGCATTAGGAATAGAGGCAGTGGAAATGTAACGGCTCTGTGCAATGTCAGAGGGATAGTGGACGGGGGGAGGGGGTTCACACAGTGTGAGGGATATAAATGATAAACGTCTAAGTATTGCTTTGTCTTGTGCACCTGAAACTAATAAAAAAAAGGAAAAAAAAAAAGAATGAACCTTGGGCCGGCCCGGTACCTCAGGTGGTTGGAGCTCTGTGCTCCTAATTCTGAAGGTTGTCGGTTTGAGTCCCACATGGGTCAATGTGCTCTCAACCACAAGGTTGCTAGTTCGATTCCTCGAATCCCGCAAGGGATGGTGGGCAGCGCCCCCTGCAACTAAAATTGAACATGGCACCTTGAGCTGAGCTGCCACTGAGCTCCCAGATGGCTCAGTGGGCTGGAGCGCGGGCTCTCAAACACAAAGTTGCCAGTTGGATTCCTTAAGTCCCGCAAGGAATGGTGGACTGCACCCCCTGCTACTAGCAACGGCAACTGGACCTGGAGCTGAGCTGCGCCCTCCACAACTAAGACTGAAAGGACAACAACTTGAAGCTGAACAGCACCCTCCACAACTAAGATTGAAAGGACAACAACTTGACTTGGAAAAAAGTCCTGGAAGTAGACACTGTTCCCCAATAAAAAAGTCCTGTTCCCCTTCCCCAGTAAAAAATCTTTTTTTAAAAAAAAAGGACCTTAATGATAGGAGTAATCTCTTAACAAATCATAATTGACACATGGAACTTATAGAGAAGGAAACATAATATAATCTTAGACCATTTCTTGGTCCAAAAGAGTCATGATCATGAGAAAGCTCCTTGATGTGAGTTAGCCTCTCGATAAAACTTGCACACTTGATCATAGTTGTTGCACAAAATTAAGTGTTAATCTTAGCAAAGTAAAATTAAAAGTGTAGGACTAACAAAGATAGGAAGTAAAAATGAGAAGAAAGTTGTAGGAGCGAGCAATCATCCTCATTGTAATAGAGATATAACAAAAGATAAATGAACAAAAATATCATTTAGAGTTGAAAAAGCAACAAATTCATAACTAAAAGTAATAATAATCATTTAATTGTCAAAATTTGAAAGAGAAAAGGTGAAAATAGAGAGGAAAGGGAAAAAGAGTAGGGGAGCAAGAAGTACTGGGTTGTAATGTTCAGAAAAAGAGATATAAGTACTAGAGTCACAGAAAAAAATTAGCAGAACTTAAAAAAAAAAAGCTAAAACAATTTACCTCTGTACAGTAAGGTTGGGGTAGGAAAGGATGAAGTGAGAGGCTGCTGCTTTTCATCATGAATTATTTTGTACTATTTAAATTGTCATCTTGTGCATATTTCATTTGACAATAGACCTTGATGATTTCAGAATTTGCATTCCTTTTTATTATTCCATACTACAAAATTGGCAAGAGTACCTAAGTCAGTACAAGTGATTAGAAAATTAAAATGGCAAAGCTAACCCCTCTGAGTGCATTAGAGCACAGGAACAAGAAGAGGAATACAATGTCCAGAAACATTTCTAACCCAGCTATGGTTGAAGATATTGTCAGTCTCTGAGAAAGTCAAATTCTGAAGTCATGACTCAGCTGCAGGAGAATGTTCAAGCCATTGGTCATACTTGAAATCAGATAAGTAACAGCACTGAGGGTCTTGATAATAGATGCTTTTAAGTACAGAGAACAGCCAAAGGAGTGGCTGTTAACTACTGAGTATCAATTGAGCGGTTTTCAGCACAGAGTCCAAAACCGGAGTCATAGACAGAAAAATTAATCTGTCCATAGGCAGAAACCTAATCATATGGGTGTATTTGGGGTAGTATGAGGATAGGGTAAATAACTTAAAAATTCATAGACAATGCAAGCACCCTGCACTGTAGATACCAGATTTATTAGCAGCAAAATAAATGTCAGCCCTACAACTGAGAGGAGTTGACATTCTTTATGATTTCTCAGGTCAACTCAGAAAGTAAGCAATGTCATTTTTAGGAGGTTGACTTTGGTGATTAAAGCTGGAAGAGGCTGGAGACAGAAGTAGCCGACAAATATGGGTGCTTTGTAGACTTATTCCTAACAAGATGGTCTTTCCTGTTGTTTCTAATTTATTATCCAGATCTTTTATGAGCCTGTAGTGTATCCCCTACCTCCAACACCTCTTGGTTAAAAAAAAAAGAAGAAGAAAAAAATAGGGGCCGGCCCGGTGGCTCAGGCGATTAGACTCCATGCTCCTAACTCTGAAGGCGGCCAGTTCGATTCCCACGTGGGCTAGTGGGCTCTCAACCACAAGATTGCCAGTTCAATTCCTCAAGTCCTGCAAGGGATGGGCAGCATCCCCTGCAACTAAGATTGAACACGGCACCTTGAGCTGAGATGCCACTGAGCTCCTGAATGGCTCAGTTGGTTGGAGTGCGTCCTGTCAACCACAAGGTTGTCGGTTGGACTCCCACAAGGGATGGTGGGCTGCGCCCCCTGCAACTTGGCAACTAGCAACGGCAACTGGACCTAGAGCTGAGCTGCGCCCTCCACAACTAAGACTGAAAGGACAACAACTTCAAGCTGATCGGCACCCTCCACAACTAAGATTTGAAAGGACAACAACTTGACTTGGAAAAAAGTCCTGGAAGTACACACTGTTCCCCAATAAAGTCCAGTTCCACTTCCCCAATAAAATCGTAAAAAAATAAATAAATAAAGTTAATACAAATAACCCAACCAATACACCTGGGAGAATATGAGTACCAGCTGATGCTAGCTATAACCTTGGAGCATTATGAAAAATATACCTCTAAAAGCAGTAATAGTTAATATTTGTTGAAATGTCAGGCACTGTTCTGAACAGAAATTAACTTACCCAATCTTCACAAAATGAATAAGTACTATTATTTCCCCTCTTTGAAAATAACATACATTATATATATATATATATATATATACACACACACACACACACACACACACACACATACACACACACACACACACACACACACACACACACATATGAAAAGTTAAAAACTTGCCTGAGCTCTGGCAGAGAGTATGCTAGAACTGGAATTCAGATCAGGTATCATGGAACTTAAGGCCATACTGTTAACCACTAGATTGTAGTCCTCTGAGAAAAGAAGGATATTTTATCAGGTAACATACCACTGATCAAATGAACACTAGCTGGAAGGTAAATTAAAAACATAGACTAACAGGAAATAAGAACATATCTAGTATAGAAACCATGACTGGACTACACTAAAAAAGGAATCTGTGCAAGAGGCAGAGAAGGGAAAGTTGTATACCAACTCCAGTGATGAGGAAAGCAGCATAGACAAACAGGATGACAACCATAGCAGCAATCCAATGACGCAACAGGGGCCCACAGCTTCCTCTCTTGGTGGAGCAAGTAAAGAACACTGATCTGGGGTAATATGCTTCTCAGAGGTCAGATAGGACAGAGCAAACCAGAAATGTTTACAAGTGAGTATGTCTAGACCAACAGCAAAGATCTGCCTCTTTCCGTAAGTGCTGCTGACATATCCTAGAGGACAGATTGTAGTCAAGAACATTAATAAAAGAACATTATTCAAGTAGGGTAGACAGTATCCATACTCCACGTTACTGACTGGTATTTATATACCAGTCAGTATAGATGCTGTCTACCCCACTTTAATAATAATAATAAATTATGAAATCCTTAGAAAACAGAGATTAAACACTTACATCTACATTTCTTTTATTGTCAAGGGCATACTTAACTTTTGTTTTAAGGCTATAGCTGTTCTGCCAAATCACTATACTTTTAGATTCCATTATAATCCTTTTTAGGTTGTCATTGTTTTACCTCTTATTTTCTATATAACCTGTGTATTGTGTTAAGTCTTTTCGTTTGCAAAATACAGGAATAAGCCTACTAAAAACTTCCAAAGAGAGAAAAATGTATAGGAAATCTGCTCATGCATTTCACAAAAACTAAGGTTACTGAACAACCAGGTTCCCAGAGTTTGAAGCAAGGTAGCAGAACTGCATTTTAACATCAAGAAGACAAAAATCATGACAGCAAAAGAAATATACAACTTTAACTTTGACAATGAAGACACTGAAATTCTAAAATATTTTACTTACTTTGACTCAGTCATCAAATGGAGACTGCAGCCAAGAGATCAAGAGACGGCTGAGACTCAGAAAGGCAGCAATGGGAGAATTTGGAAAGATCACTCAGAACAAACGTGTGTCATTAAAGACCAAGGCTAAGATCACCCACCTCCTCATATCCTCAATTACTGTGTATGGATGAAAAAGTTGGACGGTGAAGAAGGCTGAGAGGAAAAAAATGGATTCATTGGAAATACGATGTTGGAGGAGGGCTCTATGGATATTCTGGACTGCCAGAAAGACAAACAAGCAAGAAAGAGGAAGACTCCACAAAAGAAGCCATAGGCATGAGTCTGAAGGAGTTGAGTAGCAGTTGAGAACAGAACACTGGACATCACTCATTCACAGGGTTGCAGGGAGTCAGAGCCAACTCAGTGGCATATAACACACACACAGGGAGCAGGAGAAGAATAAAAGGACCTAAGAATGTACTAACATGCTTGTGTTTTTATGAAAAAAACATAAAGATATTGATAAGTATGTTGTTATGACTTATGTTTGCCAAATATTCTAGTTTTACTATCTTCTGATCATATGATCTCAGTCACTGGGGTTAAGTAGAGCCTTGCAAATTGTTAAAGAACTATGTTGTAAACCTCAAACTAATATAATACTATATATTAACTGTATTTTAAATTTTTTAAAATTTAAGTGTGTTTTTCCAGGACCCATCAGCTTGAAGCTAAGTAGTTGTTTCAATCTAGTTCTGGAAGGTACAGCTCACAGTGGCCCATGTGGGGATCAAACTGGCAACCTTGTTGTTAAGAGCACTGCACTCTAACCAACTGAGCTACCTGGTCGCCCCCTGTATTTTAATTTTAAAAATTAAATATATTAAGTAAAAGAAAAAATGGAGCCTTGTGGCTCATTCTGGCCAACAATTTGTGACATGTTTCACATCAGGTCAAAACATTTACTACTTATAAGAGAACCTTCAGAGCTCTTTTTCCCCCATAATCATTCATATAGTAGCTGTTCCAGCTGTCTTGACTCCCAAGTGAGGAGAACAGTAATATAGAGTCTTACCAACCAGAAATGGACATGCAGCATGAAAAAGTAGTTTTGTTTTGGTGTAACTGTTTCTCACAACATAATACAGTCTATCCTGGCAAATACAATGTCTGAAAAATTGATAAGGTCAATAAACATGAGTATGAGTCTGAGGTCAATAGTAGCTACCATAAGAAAAAAATAGAAGGTAACTTTTTAAAATCAGAGAAAATTTTGATTTATTTAATGAGAAACAGAAAGCAATTTTTTAAAAAGAAATAAAATTGAAGAATAGTGCATTGAAAACATGAAATAAGGTAGCAGTGATAACTCAGTATAAAATAATCACAATAAATAGAAATGGGTTGAACTCACTACTTAAGACAGAAACTATTAAGATCGATCAAAGGATGCTGTTTACAAGAGGCATACTTAAAACAAGTAGCAGGAAAATTAAAAAATGTTGATGGAATGAGATGAAATCAAAAAGAAAGGAAAAAAGATAAAGAAAAGGATTCAGGCAATATGAACTAAAAATTTGAATATCAATTTGAATTTCTAATGAAATAGAATTCAATGCAAACTATTGTAAATGAAGAAGAATGTCACATATTGTTAAAAGGCATCACAGAAGATTAATCATAACAGGAGAGAGACTCAAATTATATAAAGGAATAACTGATAGCACTAGAGGTAGAATTAGATAAACCAACATTTATAGTCGGAGATATTAACATATCTTTCTAAACTGGTTGATTAACCATACTAAAGATAAGCAGAGATACGTATTGTATTTAGTTTTACTGAAGAAAAAAAAATTTTTTTTAATTGTAATACAATGAGAAGATAGTAGGAAGAGGGCCCTCACCAGAACCCGACCAAGTTGGAACCCTAATGTTGGACATCCAGCCTCTAGAACTGTGGAAAATAAATAAATTTCTGTTGTTTGTAGCCACCTAGTCTATGGTACTTCGTTTTCACAGCCTCAACTGATTAAGACAGGTATATTTTATTGTATTAAGTTATACTTCAATAAAGTTGATTCAAAAAGGAAGCAATGAGCATGGCAAAAACTATTCTTTTCTCTCCATATTCTTGTTCATAAAGAGAAATTTCCACTAACACTTTCAGCATGTTTTTGTGACTCTTCATTTCTCACAGTATCTTAAACTCTTGAGATAAAATCTGATGCTTCCATTATGTCCACTGGGGAGAACCAATTAATCAAAGGGCAGTATTCAAGTGTTGCTTTTCTCTCTTGGTTCTCTACAGGAAGGCTAGCGGAGGTCTTTTTTTTCTAGCATGTAGCCTCCACAGTTCTCCCCCAAAGGGGTTTCCATTTTAGAATTGGAGTTGGGAGAGTAATAAAAAACTTATTTTTTGGCTACAAATCCAATCCGTATTTTTCAGTACAGCTTTACCATCAATAAATCTAGTATTTGGGTTCTTTCCTGGTTTCTTTATTTCATTCTCTAGAACTCAGAAATGAGAGGGCTGTCACTAATTACCTTTAAATTTAACAAATAGGCTTTGATAATAGATTAGATGAAGGGGTATAGTGTAAACACCTGACAGTTGGGGTGTTTATTGTAATGCAATTGTCTGCCTTAAGCTGTTGATTCTCAAGGCATCCACTTAAAAGATGGCTATCTTCCAATGAAGATTGCCAGCTACTTCCCCTTCCCCGAGTTTCCTTTGTTTTAGAGATCTCTAGTTGACTATTCTTTTCAATTATTATTAGCTTCAGGTGTACAAAACAACATAGTAAGTAGACATTTACACACCTAACAAAGTGACAATCCCAACAAGTCTACTACTCATCTGACATTGCACAGAGTTATTATAATACCATTGAGTATATACTGTACTTTACATTCCATACTTTTTACTTACAGTTGACATTGAGTATTATTTTATATTAATTACAGCTTTTAAATTAATTAGGCTTTATATAATTTATGAAGTGATCCCACCAATAAATCTAGTATGCATCTCACACTATACATAGTTTTCACAATATTATTGACTATATTTCCCATATTGTAGGAGTATTTCACATCCCTGTGGCTATTTTGTAACTACCAACTCGTACTTTCTAATCCCTTAAACTTTCTCACCCACCCCCCCAACAACTATCATTTTGTTCTCTGAATCTATGAGACTATTTGTTTTGTTTGTTCATTTATTCTGTTCTTTAGATTCCACATTAAGTGAGATCCTTGGTTGACTTTGTAACTGATGGTTTGCCCACTTGTTTTTCCCTTCCCACACTCTAATTCCTGTTCTTATGTTTTAAATTCACCAATAAAGAGTGAACCCATAAAACCTTACCCCCTCCCTATCCATAACCCCATGAAAGAAGAACCCCAGACCTGCTCTCCCTCTGTCTCTCTCCAGCCATGACCTCACTGTGTGGTTCCAGGCATGCTGTGTACCCTCCAGGACTTGTGAGCAATAAACCTTATTATTTTTTTCAAAGATTCCTGATGGTTACTACTGAGGGTGTCTTGCAATCATAATAAAAACCACAAGAGCCAGTCCAGCCACAACATTGGTTCCAAAAGTGAAGATGTCTGTGGGGGCTACTGCGGGCCCATGTGAGTGCTCTCAGGGACTTCTAGCCAAAAGCATAACTATCAATAACTTGAGACCAGCACAAAACCAGGTAAAGAAGGGAAAATTGTTAAGAATCATTCTTAGATTAATAGTTTGGGCATCTGGATATATGTAGAAGCCATTTACTGAAAGGGAGAGCACAAGAAGAGACAGTTTTTTGGTAAAATCGAGGGCCTCATTTCAACATGTAAAGTTTGAAATGCCTATCTATAATCTCTAAGGGAAACAACGGGACCTACTCATTTGGAACTCGGAGTGGAGGTCAAACTGAATAGGAATTTGAATATTAGAACAGGAAGTCTGATTACTCATGCAAAAGTGATATCTTCCAGTAAAATTGCTTTTCACAAGCAGGTCATCAAAAAACCCATGTCAATTTTCCATTATACAGAATTCTGACGAGTCACTGGGAAAGAGGAAGGAGGATTAGTTCCTCTACTATTTATTATGTCTTTACCAGGCTGGGTAGCCAGCCACCAGAACACATGCCCTCACAAATTATCTTACTCCTGTTCTCCCTCATTTATTTTCTCTCATATTTCTTAAGGTTAAAATATGCCATCACATGCCATCATGATTCTGACCGTTTATCGTGCAGGGGATACCGCCAACTACGCCATGTGTCTTGGAGGGCGTCCTGCGGGGTCTCTGGTCCTGCTCCCCACATAAGAATGCAGGACACGGTGAGGCCAAAAAGGAACACCCACGGAGCCATAGATAGGGAAGTCATACCACTATATTCTCGCTGGCGGCTGGGTTGGAGACACAGGAAGCAGGAGCCACGCTGTTCACAATCCTCGCTGCACCACTTGGAGGCTCAACCACCATGTTCTTGCTAGCCCCCATTTGCTGCTAGCCTAGCCACAGCAGTTATATTAGTGGCCAATGGCTCACTGGTTACAGTTGACGGCCAACTAGCCACAGCTGATGGCCATCCAATCACAGTTGATGGCCATTTACTACCTGAGCCAGCAGCTTTCTATGTGAGGCCGAGAGCCTGGAAACTGCTTTTTGGGGTTGTTCCCACACTCCACCCCTACAGGTTCTCGCCTCACAATCTACATGACAAGCGTCTTCCATGAGGGGCCCTGTGCGAGGAGCCTGGAGGTGAATGCAATATCCAGGACATAGCCAGGCTCTCTGGGCACAGCCAGGGTTTCTCAGGCACCACCAGTACTTCTGGGCATGGCCAGACTTCCTGGGCTTCTTAGGGTACCACTAGTTTCCCCGGGTACAGCCAAGGTTTCTCAGGGCACCACCAGTACTTCTGGGCACAGCCAGACTTTCTGGGCTTCTTAGGGTACCACCTGTCTTCCCGGACACAGCCAGGGTTTCTCAGGGCACTGCCATTCTCTCTGGGAACAGCCCGACTTCCTGGGCACAGCCACGGCACCTCAGGGCACAGCCAGACTTCTGGACTCAGCCAGGGCTCTCAGGGCACTGCCACGCTCTCTGGGAACAGCCCGACTTCCTGGGCACAGCCAGGGCATCTCAGGGCTCAGCCAGACTTCCTGGACTCAGCCAGGTCTCTCAGGGCACTGCCACTCTCTCTGGACACAGTCAGATTTCCTGGACTCAGCCAGGGCTCTCAGGGCACTGCCACTCTCTCTCTGGGAACAGCCAGACTTCCTGGACACAGCCAGGGCTCTCAGGGCACTGCCACGCTCTCTGGGCCTCTCAGGGTACCGTGCTGGAACAACAGCGACTTACAATCAAGGTGCTTACATATTCTCGATGGTGGCTGGTCAAGACACAAGAGCAAATATCCCCCAGTTCCACTACATGGTGATATGTTCCCAAACAGTCAGCTGTCCATTAAATTAGGGATGGAAAGCAATTCCCCATAGTCCATAGTCATTTGCCAGGGCTGTCCTGGGGGTGAGGGACGACTTTGACCTCACCCGCATCTCCCACGGAGGACTCAGCAAGCCTTTCCTCCTGGGACAATTCCCACATCCGGGCTGCCTCAGCAAGCACTTTCCAGCCCACAGGGCCACAACAACCTTTGCTTTCTCCGGCCTGTGCTGGCTGGGGAACCGTCCACATCTTTCCACCTCTCCACGGGGCTCCATCTTTCTAGCAGCTGCATGGCTTTTCCTGTGCTGGTGGGAGAACCGTCCACGTCCTCCCACCCCTCCACGGGGGTCCAGCTCTCCAGCAGCTGCTCCTCCTGGTCTTCCAGAGACTGAGTGTTCATACACACAAACTGCTCCACCGTTCTTTGCAGAGCTTTGGTTGGCACCATACCCTGCTCGCTGCACCATTTGTCGTGCAGGGGACCCTGCTCATTGTGCCATTTGTCGTGAGGGCGTCCTGCGGGGTCTCTGGTCCCGCTCCCCACATAAGAATGCAGGACACGGTGAGGCCAAAAAGAAACACCCACGGAGCCATAGATAGGGGAGTCATACCACTATATTCTCGCTGGCGGCTGGGTTGGAGACACAGGAAGCAGGAGCCACGCTGTTCACAATCCTCGCTGCACCGCTTGCAGGCTCAACCACCATCTTCTTGCTAGCTCCCATTTGCTGCTAGCGTAGCCACAGCAGTTATATTAGTGGCCAATGGCTCACTGGTTACAGCTGACGGCCAACTAGCCACAGCTGATGGCCATCCAATCACAGTTGATGGCCATTTACTACCTGAGCCAGCAGCTTTCTATGTGAGGCCGAGAGCCTGGAAACTGCTTTTTGGGGTTCTGTCCCCACACCGTTTAATGCCAACTCTCTTCAGTTCTCCTAATTATATCACTTTTCTCTGTGCCAAACTTCAAGAAAAAACTTTACTATCTCAGAGCATGTTTATATTTTATTTTTTTTTATTTATAGGTTTACATATTTTTTCAATGTCCATCCAATTAAAATGAAAGAGCTACAGTTTAGAGCAGGCACTGTTAGGGATCTCACTGGTTCTCTAGCGCCAAGAAAATAGTAATTATTCAATTCAAAAATATGTTGACTCACTGGCTGCCCATTTCTCTGTATTTTATTATTCTGTGGGCCTTTTAAAAGTTGATAAGTTGGGGCTGGCCCGGTGTCTCAGGTGGTTAGGGCTCCATGCTCCTAACTCTGAAGGCTGGATTCCCACATGGGCCAGTGGGCTCTCAACCACAAGGTTGCCAGTTCAATTCCTCGACTCCCGCAAGGGATGGTGGGCAGCACCCCCTGCAACTAAAATTGAACACGGCACCTTGAGCTGAGCTGCCGCTGAGCTCCTGATGGCTCAGTTGGTTGGAGCGCGTCCTTTCAACCACAAGGTTGCCGGTTCAACTCCCGTAAGGGATGGTGGGCTGCGCCCCCTGCAACTAGAAAACGGCAACTGGACTTGGAGCTGAGCTGCTCTCTCCACAACTAAGACTGAAAGGACAACAACTTGAAGCTGAATGGCACCCTCTACAACTAAGATTGAAAGGACAACTTGACTTGGAAAAAAGTCCTGGAAGTACACACTATTTCCCAATAAAGTCCTGTTCTCCTTCCCCAATAAAATCTTTAAAAAAACAAAAGTTGATAAGTTTTCTGACTACTAGTAACTTCAAAAAATATAAGAGGTGAAATACACAGGAGAAATTGTCAATGCTTTGAGATATCTTAAATGTCTTACAATGAAAAGTACCTCTTTGTTCTTTGGTAAGAACATGAACTGATCTTTGCTCCTCCGTTCATTTCTTCACTCCTTTCATTTATTTTCTTCTTATTTGTGGAGACTTGACTCAATCCAATTTCTCTACATTTCTCTTGGTCAACATATGAGTTTCCTAATCTGCTTCTGCTTTACTAATGAAACACCTATTCTTAAACCCATTTATCTCTAGCACTTGACCTTAAAAAACTAAAATGGAGCTGCCCTTAGTGATGATATTGTTTTTTTGTATTACACTAAAGTCTGAGAGATTTTTCTTAACATTCTAGAAAATTTCGGGTTGTCTAAATCAACATTGTCCCAATTCACATAAGAAGGCAGCACAAGAAGGGCAAAGGGAGAACACAGATAGTGCCTGACAGCCTCTGTGGCCTTTGGAGAGTATTTTAATCAGCACCTATATGTGTGATCAATTAGATGCCTGCCACTCAGGCTGAAGCTTTTTAAATAAGCAAATCTGCCTTTCACAGAAAGACTGGTGCTTTTCAGTTTGCTACCTCTGTGCTGTGCCTATGGGATTAGCCATGGTGAGCCCGTTTGAACACCTTGAGAACTGTTTCTTGGTTCTTTATAGACTTAGGGGTCTCATAGATGCAAGTTTTGTTGGCTTTCAAAGCTAGATTTTTGGGGGCCCACCTCTCAGGTACAGGTCTTATAAGTTAGGGTACTAGATGTGGGGTTCAAGCCCTTCACTCCTCAGGGAGAAGCTGGGACGCTTCTAATTGTGGGTCACTCTGCTAGGGTGGGGTTCATGGCAAGATTGTTTCTCGGCCTCTCCTACCCATACTAGTATGCATTTTCCCTCATTCACCTGGTGTGTAGGAATTGCTCAGCTAGTTTTGGGGCTATCTCTAGAGGAAATAGTTCTATATGTAGCTGTAGATTCAGTGTGTCAGTGGGAGGAAGTGAATTCAGAATTTTCCTACATCACCATCTTGAACCACAGTGCACGTTTCTCTTTGCCTTTCAACTGCTCATATCTGAGCTATTTTTCTAATTTTACCTTTTCCTAACCTATTATTAGTGTTATAATCTCTAGTACAAAAATTCTCTAACTTCACAATTCTCTCATGTTGGTTTAATTGCTTTAAGAGCATCACTCTTGAGCATCACAATATCAATTCCTAATCTTCCATTGTTGATTTTACTTCTACTCTCCTACCTGGAACTGAAAACAAATAAGTTCTCACTTCCACTTTGAGGTTATTCTTTTAGAAACACTGAGTGTGCATTGCCATAGCAAGGTATACTAGGAACCTCTTATGTCTGTTGCCCTGAAGTTTTTATCCAGGAAACCTGGATTTATTCAGAGAAGTTAGGCCTTAGTCACCCTGAAAAACTAGAAAACTTCCAATGTAAAATTCATTTCAAAAGAAATAGTATTATTAAGGGCTAAAGTCCCCAAAGATTTAAAACCTTTTCCTTTACATTGAGAAAAATGCAAGCAAAAGTACATTCAAAAATAAAAGAATGTTAAGGACCTCTCCAAGTATGTTAAAATCATTTGCTTGATGTTTCACATGAAGGTACTCTATTTGATTACCACATCAGATCATGAAAATAAGACATAAAGTAATTAGTTTATATGCCTCCAAAATATGAACAAGTATTCACATTTATTGTTATTCTCCATGGTAAATTTTCATCGGAAGTTTTTCCCACGAAGTAAATAATGCCTTAAGAAGAAACGTAAGTCATCTCACCCAGAAAGATGGGCAATATCCTAATTTTGCAGACATGATTTAGTTTAAAGAAGGAAATAATATTTAAATAGCAATGGGATCTATGAATATTTCACTATGTAGGATATGCTTTCAAAAATAGAAAAGAAAGCATGAGAAAAAATGAAGTAAAATACAGAAGAAAGAGCAAGAGATACAGAAAATGATAGAAAGACTTAACACATATTTAAATGAAATGCCAGAAAATAAAAAAAGAAAAAGAGAATTGGAGAAATAATGGCTGAAGACTTTCTAACACTAAAGATGTACATCAATCAACATACTTAAAAGGCCCAAAGAATCCAAGGTAAAACAGAAAAATATGAAGAAAGAGAAGAAGAAGAAGAAAGAAACATTAAAAGGGGAAGTGAGAGGTGAGTGGGAAAAGGAAAAACAGGAATAAAAAGAAGGAAGGAAAAAGGGAGGGCAGGAAGGATGGAGGAAATCTATACCTAGACATTGCATAAGAAAACTGCAGAATGTGGGGGGTGGGGGGTGGGAGATGAGGGTAAGGGGGATCGAATATATGGTGATGGAAGGAGAACTGACTCTGGGTGATGAACACACAATGGGATTTATAGATGATGTAATACAGAATTGTACACCTGAAATCTATGTAATTTTACTAACAATTGTCACCCCAATAAATTTAATAAAAAAAAGAAAAATTAAAAAAAAAAAAAGAAAACTGCAGAAGAAAAAAGAGAATGTCTCTAAAACAACCAAAAAATAAATAAATAAAGGAAATTATCCTCAAAGGAGCAAAATTTAGCTAAATTGTTAACTTCTTATGCACAATTATGAAAACCAGAAGATGCTGAATGATACTTTCATTGAGCTGAAAGAAATTCATTACCAACATAAAATTCTATACCCAGCAAATATGATCTTCAAGAGTAAATGTGAAATGAAAAGAAAACATTTTCAGGAAAATAAACACTGAAAAAACTTGTCTTCAGAAAACTGATATAAATAAAAATATAAAGATTATTACATAAAAACTGAGGGTTGCTAGATGGGAGGGGGGATGGGGATAAAGGGGTAGGTGAAGAGATTAGAAAGCAAAGAGATTAGAAAGTCAGTAACCACAAGATTGCCACGGGCTTACAAAAATCAGTTTGGGGAATGTAATCAATTATGTTGTAAAGATTTTGTAGGGTGTCTGACAGACACTTGTCTCGTTAGGGAGACCATCTCAGGGAAGATGTAGATGCCTGATCACTGCACTGTACACCTGAAGCTGAAGCTGAACAATAATGAATGTCAACTACAATTTTACACATATATATTATATAAATATATATTTACAAGAAGCAGAGTACAGTATTAGGAATAGAGACCATGGAAATGTAATGGCTGTATGTGATGTCAAAGGGATAGTGAATGGGGGGAGAGGGGTTGTCACTGTGTGAGGGATATAAATGATAAATGTCTCACTATTGCATTGTTTTGTGCACCTAAAACTAATAAAAAAATAAATTAAATTAAATTAAAAAGAGGGGGAAAAAGATTATTATATAGATAGAAGAAAAATTATTCCAGGTATGAAGTTTGAGATGAAGAAATGAGTAAAGAGAAATTTAAAAATAGTAAATATGAAGATAAATGTACATGGACATTGGCTGAATAAAACAAGTAAAATAAAACTTGTAAGGTATAAAGAATATATAATATTAACATACATGACAATAATAGCTTATAAGTAGAGAGGAGTGGCAATGGAGTTAACGTGTTCGAAGGTTCTTATACTATCCAGGAGGACAGCAAACCATCAGTTAACGCTATATTTGATAGGTCATTGCTTCACATCACAATTTCTAGAGTAACCACTAAAAGAATAGTAAAAACATATATAACTTCCAAAATAACAAAAGGAGAAAATAGTAATTTAAAAATAATCCATCTAAAAGATGACGAGAGAGAGAGTGGGAAAGAGCATAGAACATGATGGGGAAAAGAGTAACCACATAGTAAGATGATAGATTTAAAACCATGTATACCGTTTCCCTGAAAATAAGACTTAGCTGGACAATCAGCTCTAATGCTTCTTTTGGAGCAAAAATTAATACAAGGCCCAGACTTATTGTAATATAATATAAGACCTGGTCTATAATATAATATAATATAATATAATATAATATAATATAATATAATATAATACAATACAATATAATTTTATATATATTATATATATTATATAGTATACATATTATATATAATATATATTATATATATACACTATATGTATAATATAATTTTAATTGAAGACCCAGTATAATATAATATAATATAATATAATATAATATAATATAATATAATATAATGTAATACCAAGTCTTATATTGATTTTTGCTCCAATAGATGCTGATTGTCTGGCTAGGTCTTATTTTCGGGGAAACACCATATGAAAAATTGTCATAAATGCAAATGCATTAAACTTGCCACCTAAAAAATGGGTTGTCCAATTGAATTTTTTAAAAATTTAACTACATGTTGTTTACAAGAAGCATATCTAAAACAGAAGACTCAAGAGAAGTCAAAAATAAAGAAAAAGGAAATACCTTACAATACTCACCTATATAAAGTTGGTATATCTATTTTAATATCAGGAAAATAACTAAAACCAAAGGCTAAAGTTAAAGCAAGTGATGTCATAATGATATGAACTGTGGGTGCACAAAAATATTTTAATCATAATTTAAGATTCATAATACACTATCTTCTTGATATTATTGTCAACTTAGATTTATGTACTTTCCAATGTGGCTGTACCAATATAAATTCAAATCAACTATGCATAAGAGTGCCCATTTAAATTGGTGCAGCCACCATGGAAAACAGTATGGAGGTTCCTCAAAAAATTAAAAATACAACTGCCATATGACCCAACAATTCCACTTCTAGGTATTTATCCAAAACACTAATGCAAAAAGATATATGCACCCCTATGTTGTTCGTTGCAGTACTACTTACGATAGCCAAGATATGGAAGTAACTTAAGTGTCCATTGATAGACGAATGGATAAAGATGTGGTACATATATACAATAGAATATCACACAGCCATAAAAAAGAACGAAATCTTGCCATTTGTGATAACATGGATGGACCTAGGGGGTATTAGGCTAAGTGAAATAAATCAGATAGAACAAGACAAATACCATATGATTTCACTTGTATTTAGAATCTAAAATCACCATAAATGAACATATAAAACAGAAACAAATTCAGAGATACAGAGAACAAATTGATGGTCGCTAGATGGGAAGGAGTTGGGGGATGAGCAAAAAAAGTGAAAGGGATTAAGAAGTACAGATCGCCAGTTATAAAAATCATCATGGTGATGTAAAGTACAAGATAAGGAATATAATTAATAATATTGTAATACTATGGATGGTGCCAGATGAATACTAATCAGGGTGATCATTTCATAAGGTATACAAATGTCTAATCACTATGTTGTACACCTAAAACTAATATAAAATTGTATGTCAACTATAATTGAAAAATAAATTTTAAAAAAGTTAACTAAAATAAATAAATTTAAAAACTGAAAAAAGTATTCTCTTTCAAACAAATAGATCCGATTTATCTATATCTCCTCCAATACTTGGTATTATCTGTTTTTTATTTTTTGCCATGCAAATGGGTATGACATGGTATATTACTGTGATCTTTACTTGTAGTTCTCAAATTATGAGTGAAGCTGAGCATCTCTATAAAACATATTTGTTGAATTATATATTTCCTCTTCTGTGAAATGCTTTTCATATATTTTCCCCATTTTTTGTCTTCCTAATTCATTTGTGACCACTGTTTATATATTCTTGGTATTAATGCTGTGTTAGTTGTAAGTATATGAAATTTCTTCCAGTTCAACCTTTAAAGGTTTTCTTTATAGTGTTTTGATGAAAACACGTTCATAATTTCAGTGTAGAATAATTTTCAATTATTTTCCTTCTTGGTACACATATTTGTATCTGTTTAAAGGAAACTTCCCAAATAAATTTTAATTTAAAAAAAGAATTATAGTGTGGATTTGCAATTCTGGCTAGAATTCATGGCCTTACCATAAAAAGAAAAACAAAGAAATCCTGCTATGGTAGCCAGCCTACAAGATGGCCCTCCGTGATTTTCGTCTTCTGCTGTTCATGCCTTTGGGTAATCCTCTTCTTTAGTATATCAGGTTTGGTCTATGTGAACAATAGAACGCACCAGAAGTTATCGGGTTTGACTTCTAAGGCTAGAAGACATCGCTGCTTTCACTTACTCTCTTAGATTACTTGCCCTGGTAGAAGCCAGCCACAATATAGTGAGAACACTCAAGAAACCATATGGAGAGTTCCCTATGGTGAAGAACTGAGGCCTTCTAGCAATAGCCAGTACCAAGTTGGCAGCCATGTGAGCGAGACATGATGTATATCCTTCAGCTCTTGCCAGGCCTGCAGATGATTGCAATCCTATCACCATCTTGACCAAAAGGATTTCTCAAGGGCATTTTGAGGAAGTTCAGTCATAATTTTTAATAGATACCTACTTATAAGTCTTCTAATAGACAAAATAACACCATTTCTGGCACAAGGAATGTTTGTGAACTGAAGTATGAAGAAAGTAAAGAAAATCATGCATAACAAATGAAAAAAGAAAAATAAGGAAGGAAGAGCTCACCCTATCATTAGTGGAAAAAAGGAAACTATAAGGGGGTGATTGAAGGGAGAAAAGGAGCTGGATAATTCACAGCTATGATGTGAATTATATATAAATTACAAGAGGAAATTATCATTTTATGATAGGTCTCAATTTTAAAGATGTCGATAAATAGAGTTCCGATCATAGATAAGTCTTCATTTTACATATTGAATTCCTTTTAGAGTAACAGAGAACATCATTCAAGCCCCATCCTCCATGATCCCAGAAAACTATTAAAGCTCAATCCTCTGCAGAAAAAATGGGCTCACACTGGTGCCATAATCTAAAGAGAAACAAAGAATAAAAACAATTCTTCAATGAATGCATAGTGATCATAAAGTACATAGGTTTGGGATTGAAGAGAATGAGGCTCAGGGTAAAAGAACATCCCAATGATTGCTCTCCTCTTCTCTTACCGCCCTCCGCAAAAACCCCAAACCTCAAAACCTCAAAAACACACTTTTATAATTGCTCACCTAACATTCTCCTGGCAAAATTTTTATGAAATAGGGGAACACTGAACCTTTTCCCTACAATCTGATCTTCACTTCCTCCTCTACACAGAGTCCTTATCCTGATATGAGTTGTTAAATAAATCATAATTCTTTTTTAGTGGCATGTAATAAAGAGGCTGCTTCCTTCATTTGTATACTCTTATCACCTTCCCAAATTCCTCTATTCTCACGGAGATACCCTAAACAAGTGTCAGGATGTTTGAGTCTGGACATAAGAAGTTACTCTACTTCTAAGAAATGCAATCTGTGGCAGGAGTGAGGTGGTGGGAGATAGACCTTGTTTTTGAAATTAAGAGACCTGGTTTTGCTACTGACTCATTTTGATCTCAAGCACATACCTTAATCTTCTCTTTATTTATAAAAATAGGAATCATAATCACGTCCCCAAATAACTACAAGATTGTATGAGAATCAAATGAAATAATGTATAAATTCTGGGTTTTTTTCAAAGCCACAAATAAATAGTATTATTATATAACTATCCTACTAAATTGAACACAGTTCTGATCCAGATATTTTAAATCTTATTAATTGGAGAAAAAATTAATTGAAGTATCTACATATGTTTAGACGCAGCAAACTGTAATGATTAAGAACACCATCTTTGGCGTTAGACAGACATGGCGTTGAGACCCAGTTTCTCATCTTACTAGTTATTGAGCTTGGAAAAGTTATTCCATTTTTCATCAGTAAAATTAGTTCTGAAGAATAAGTTTTCATGAAGATTAAATGTGATAATACATGCTCTTAGTAAGAACTTAATAATGGTTAGAATCTGTTATAATAGTTAGTATTAGCATTAATAGTTACTGCTAAAAAATTTCCCTACATTTTCTATGTAAACAAAGCCCTATGTATGGTTCATTAATCTGAGTCTGCACTCACCTGACATTTTCCATGTAAGGTGTCTGATCAATCCATTGCCAATTGTCATTCCTTTGTGTATCTGAGAGTCTCAAAAAATAAGAAAATGATGCATTCAGCTGCTGGACAATGAAATTCTACATAAAGAAAAAAGTCATAGACTGAAATTTCCAGATTGAACAGAGAAGTGTTCTTTATGCAAAGTGTGAGGAACAGTCTCATGACAGCACATTGGAAAACAGAATGGGCCAAAAGCATCAATATCACTACAGAAAGGAGGGAGTTATAACCCATGAATCCAATCTGAAGCAGATTTATTTATTTTTCTTCTCCAAGAGACAGAACTCTTTTTTAAATGCACATGTCAGTTTTCATGTTTTCAATCATTTTTTAAAAATTTTATAAGTTTATATGTGTTCCCTCTTATTTCTCATTGTTTATCAGTGAAATTGTATTTGGGTTATCAAAATTCAAATTTCTTTCTCTACTCTCCTAAGTAGTGCCTCTCTAAGAAGTAGTAAATTATTTGTAAGAGGTAAACATAAACCAGTGCTTAGTAGATGTTAACTATAGTGATTATTTCTTTTAAAATTATTAGTCTCATTTTCCCACCAGGGCCTTATTATTATCTTTTTGATGTATGTAGATTGTTTTCCTGTTGGTAATTTTATTGAAATAAGGTGTAATTAATTTTGAACTGAACATGCAGGCTTAAGAATTTCCTGTGTATTGTCCTGAAATTATCAGACATAAAGCAAATATTCCAGGGAAGGGAGGATGCTCCTTAGCCAAGGGTGTCATACAATACGTAAATTTCCCAGGCACTAATTTCTGTTTATAGAGGTACCCTGCTTGTCAGTGAATATCTGCCAAGGCATTTTATGTATTTCAATGATTTTAAAAGAAAAAAAACAAACAAATGAGAAACAAAAACTCATAGATACATACAATAGTTTAGCGGTTACGAGACGGTAAGGGGGAAGGGAGCTGGTAGATCAGGGTAAAGGGGATCAAATATGTGATGATGGAAAGAGGACTGACTCTGGGTGGTGAACTCACAGTGGGATTTATAGATGATGTAATACAGAATTGTACATGTGAAATCTATGTAACTTTACTAACAATTGCCACCCCAATAAACTTTAATTTAAATAAATAAATAAATAAATAAATAAATAAATAAATAAATAAAAATAAGCAATGCTGCATTGGGGGAAAAAAAGCAAACACCTATCCCCTTTTTTGGTATTAACATACCAGCTTACATGTATCTGTAGCTCGATAATGAAGAATTTTAAAAGAAGAGAGAGAAATAATTTCTCTCTATTTCCCAAATGCTCTAATTAATTTTAGTTAACAAGAGTATGTACCTTTTTGATGTGATGTTTTCGTGATTAAAAAGTAGTTGCAAATAATGTTTATAATGTCAGACATTGTAAATGTCTGCAATAATGAGAACATTCCCAATCTTTTGCAGATGAAACATCTACATACTAAACCACAGGTTTTCCAGGCTTCTAAATGTATCATTTCACTGCACATTTCAGCTATCAGAACAGACGACCTCCCACAATAAAGCATAAGATGCATTCAGTTGACAAGTTTCTTTAACTACATATGTTCAACTACATACCTGTAATGGAATTAATCATATTTCTAAGTTGCTTGCTCCAATGAACTAGAACGGCAAGTAAGTTTAAAATAGCATCCTTTTGCAAAGAACTCAGACTTTTAATTCACTATTATAAAATCAGTTGGTACTCATTGCCCAAGATTGGTATTATTGAGTTTTTGTTAAAACAATCTTAGTGATTTGCTTTGTTTAAAACAACACAATCACAAATGTCACTGTCTCTCAGATATTTGAAATTTTTGTTTCAGTTTAGGTACATATTGAGTGAACACATTAATCTAGGCAGAGAAAGTTTTTCTATGCCTCTACTCCAGTGATAAAAGGAGCAATTTTTTAAAAATACTAATTTTGAAGACTTCTAAAAAGAAGACCAGAAAAAGGTCAACACTATGGCCTAAACCACTTACCCAGAAGATATATACATTGTACTTTAGTTCTAAAGTACTTTATTATTAAAAGCAAACAACTTTTACGTAAATTACTTTATTTACCATTGATGTATGTAAGTCTGGGCTCTTTGTAAAAATCAACATCTAATAAAAACATGACTTTGTTTACTGAGATTTAAACTTGATGTGATTTTTCAAATAAAGTCAATGCTTTTAGAAACATAGTGAATGTGTTCCTAGAGTTCTGAAATAATATATTAGTAATTTTATGTAATACCTATTTTAGAAGCTGGAGAAAGAAACGAGAAAATAACACAAAGAAAGCAATTTGAATGCAATTTCTAAGTTTTCTTTTTAGGGCTCTGAATTTTGCAATGCTCCCTAGAGTCAAATTACGAATTATTCCATTGGTTTGTATATAAAAATATGCTATGGAGAACTCTAGAGAAAACAGAGAACTTCATAATCTTGGTTCAAAACTGATATAATTTGAAGGTGTCTCAGTTATATATCAGTATTGCTGAAAAATAAGCATAACCTAGTGGCTTAAAACAACTACTTTGTTATTTTCCACCATTCTATCTATTGATTGAGACTCAGCTGGATGATTCTTCACTTAAATGTCACTCTTTAAACAATAAAATTACATAAAATCTACTATATACAATCTTGATTTAATGGTGATCTAGGGAATATTTTTTAAAATAGGTTCTGAACCACATTCATAAATGTAATGTGTAGAGAGGCGAAAAGTTCCAGCACTGACTAATGTTACCATTCTTCTTTTCACTCCATTTTAAGCACATCTATTCTGACAAAGGCATTTAATAATGTAGTTCTTTTTGACCTTCCTACAATCCACTCCCAGATGATTGAAATATAATAATAATGGGAAAATCTCACTGTAAATAAAGTTTCCCCAGAATTAGTATGTAAGTTGCTCTCTGGGAAATAAACTGGTAAATTCCATATACAATAAATATGATCAGACCTGTATAAAAATAACTAAACTTTAGATATTGGTGGGAAATGAGTGGCAAATGTAATTACTGAGTTGTATTAAGAATATCAGGGTATGATCTCAGATCATATTGGGATAACCATGGTGAGAATTAGCTTTATCATGATCAATTATAACTACTATACTAAAGCAATGAATTACAGGTTTTATTGTAAATATGATATATTTTATATTGTTGTAGAAAGAAAATGATCTGTAAGAACTGTGATAAAAAGGGGACTACAAATACACCAGAGGACCTTTTGAGTGGCAACCCATACATAGAAACCATAAAACTTAACCAAAGAAAAAAATATATCAAAACACCTGATGAATATAAATCTGTATCAACTCACCAGTGTTAACCTAAAAACAAAAGGCCAAAGTGAGAGGCAACAAGCATTTGAGATCCAAAAGCTATCATTCAGGCAGAAACCCAAATAGCGTTCCAACTATAAGTTGAAGACAAGGTGTGTTTATGAGAAAGGTGAGGGAAACAATTACATGAATAGAAGGAAGGGATTTCTATAGGTGCAGAAAGACTAACATAGTAATGATAATTCTAAAGAATGTCTTTAATTTTCAGCCAGGTAGTCATAATATCAGCTTTTTTTGTTATCCTTGCAAACAGTTGTTTGGGATACAGTGCTCCTTTAGGTCCAGTTCAAAGGTTATTTTGCCAAGTTTTAACATCCCAAAGGAGGAGTAAGACATGCAAGGCACTTCTCTGGGATGGCAACTCCAACTCCCTTTTTAAAGAGGCTCTGTTTATATTCTTTTTCACACCAGTAATAACTATAATTATAAATATCCAATACTCAATCTCTGATTAGCCTATGGCTGTACTCTGATGTTAAATGACAATCCAAGACCAAACAGAGAATGTTAAGAAGCCCAAGAGCCCACTGGACCAAAGCTGGAACTTATCTTACACTGAGGTATATAATATTCCAACTGCTACATAGTTTGCTTTCAGTGAAAATAATAAATCTCTCTGAGAAATGGAATGTAATATTCAGTATTAATTTCTTTTGACCAACCCATAAAGAGAAAAATCCAGCTAGATGGAGGAACCAGCCACATCATATCATATAAGTATCGAACCCCTTAGCAATTAGACAAAAATTGGGATGGAGGCTCATGCTTCCTCCGTTTGTCTGCAGGTAGGCTCTCCAGTATGTGTCTGCACATGGAAAATGCTCAGTATATTTTCATTTTATTAATGAATAAATAGATGTGTACACTGATTTTATCATAGGTGGACTAGGTGATAGCTTACTGGAAAATTCTATGGAGATCACTTATACAAGCTTATACATAAAATTTAAAAAGCAAATTAGGGGCGGACGGATGGCTCAGTTGGTTAGAGCCTGAGCTGTTAACAACAAGATTGCTGGTTCAATTCCTGCATGGATGATAAGCTGTGGCCCGTGCAACTAAGATTGAAAACAGTTGCACCTTCCTCAACTAGATTGAAGGACAAAGATTTGACTTGGAGCTGTTGGGCCCTGGAAAAACACACTGTCCCCCAATATTCCCCAACTGAAAAAAAAGATTTGGAAAAAAAAAGTAAAAACCAAATTAACTCTCTCTTTAATTGTGGACACCAAGTAAACCACATGTTCACGGAGAATTTTCATTCATAAGTAGATCTTCATCATTTCGCAAATTGATCTTTGAGGTAGATCACAGGGGATATCATTCAAGCCCCATCTCTGCTGAGGAGCATTCAGAACAGCACAACGCTCATCAGGATCACTGGGTTCACCTTGGTGCCAGAATCTGAAAGGGGGGAAAAAGGATGAGGATGTGTCTTCAAATAGTGAGAAGGGTTAGAGACTGTGAGGGAGAAAACTCGGGTTTAACTTTGTGAAAGTCAAGGCAGATATGCCCAAATCATTCCTTTCCTACTTCTCATGCAATGTTTTCTCCATCTGTGTCTCTGGCATTTCCCTAGAAAACTAAGCCTACACCATCCAGTACTGTGTTATCTTGGGGCATAAACACTTTCCCAGTAGATATTCCTGAGGCTCCCTTCTATTTGTCCATCTATACGCCCTGTTCCTAGGGAACTGCCACTGCTCCTTTAAATGATGACAAGGTTTTACCTTGGTCCCCTGGTTCCAAGTATCAATCAATGTAGTTTGTTTCCTTCTTTTTTTAAAATGTACTGCTTTTGGAGTCTAAAAAAATAACTAAAATCTCTGAATCTGCTACTATTCCTGTTATCTTGGACAAGTATTTTAATTTCACTCATTTACATATCTTAAAAAACAAAGAATAAAGTAGTACCCCTATATATTTCACCTAAGGACCAAAGGCAGTAATGTACTAAAATGTTCTAAAGTACTTAAGAGTTTCAAAGTACCTTCATAAGTATGAGATATTATAAAGCTATCAGAATTTAGCTTATTTGCTTTATGAGAGAATATTGTCAATTGGTTATAATCATTACGGACATAAATATTAGTTATATTTAGAAATATAAATGTACTGGTTAAAAGCACAGACTTTGGAATCAGACTTGGTTTAAGGACCACTGACACCACCACTGGATAATATTCACTGAAGTATCTAAACTCTCTAAACTCAGCTTTCTCAGCTCTACAGTGAGAAAAATAATGTGTGCCTCATAGAATTCTTTGTGATTAAATTAGATAATAAATAAAATTATTTAACATAGTGCCCAAGAGTTAAAAGAAGAGTGACTATTTTATTTTAATACCTGATAGTTGGCATTGATAGTCGGGACCCCCTAAAATGCCTGATGATCCAAGACACAGGATTCCTTTACCTAATTCTATACTCACGTGGCACTTCGATTGTATGGTGTCTGATCAACCCATTGCCAGTGTCTTGTCCCCTCTGGGTCTGACAGGCCCACAAAATAAGCGTTCCTTTTTTCCAGTTTCCCAGTGATAAATTCCTGAAGGAAGAAAAGAAAGCAGTGACAGCCTTTAGAGTATTCACGTTGAATTGATTTCTTTATGGCTTTAGGGAGAAGAGAAGGAAAGGAGAAGATGCAGGAACAAACACATGGAGGCCCTGCCCAGGATCCTAGGCCTTCTCCAGCTGTGCAGTGCAGGACCACACGTAGACATCACTTGTGAGCATGATATTTGTCTTAATCTACTTGGGCTCCTATAACAAAATACCACAGACTGGGTGGCTTATAAACAACAGAAATCTATTTCTCACAGTTCTGAAGGCTGGAATCCCAGATCAGGGTACTAGCATGGTGGGGCAAGTCTGGCACCTTCTGGCTGTGTCCTCACATAGTGGAAAGGCGATGCAGCGATTTGGGGTCTTTTTGACAAGAACACTAATCCAATTTATTGGTGCTCATGACCTAAGCACCTCGTGAAGGCCCCACTTCCTAATACCATCACCTTTGGGAATCAGAATTTCAACATATGAATGTGGACGGGATACAAACATTCAGAGTATAGCAATGTTCAATACATATGGAAGCAATTTCTATCCATGATCATAATGAATTCTCATCTCAGACTCACTTCCCTTCTTTTCTTCACTAAGAGATGATATACTTCAAAGTTATGCATGAGAAAACATTTGCAGATTAAGTTATTTTCCTTTCACGACCTCAGATTCTTTTACTTCATTTCTGATTGTTGATGGTGACTCTTCCTGATTGAACTTTATTTCCCTATTTGACCTAATACCCCTTCTCTGTTAAACTGTAATTTATAAAATACTTACATGTTGCAATAATAAACTGATATGTCAGGCTGAAATAATTTCATTCTTCCTTTCAACCCCCACATATTATATTTTCAATGTCCCCATTTATTTTGAGGGAGATCAGTTTCATGGAAGCAGGAACGAGGTGTGGAATGTAAAGGCTTAAGTGACCTTTCCTATCTATTTTAAAGTCTTTTGCCATAGCACCAATATCCCAAAACAATGAAAGATGTTCTCCCTAGCCAAAAGGTGTACAAAACCCAGACAAAATTCCTGACTTCATTATTTATTAGAAAGTACCTGCTCAGCCTTGGTGTTGATCACTAGCAGGTGAGCCTGCATTCCTGAGCAGTTCTTCTCACTCTCATTCCAATTTTTGTTTTTAGTAGAGATGAAGTAGCAATTCAAACTAAATGGCTCCCAACCCTTTGGGCAGCAGCTCCAGTCTTTGTCTGTAGTGACATAAGGCCATATAGGTACAATATAAGAAAAGTAATTCACAAAGTGTGTGTTAAAATTAAGGACCAAGAGGGATCCCATGGAAACCGGAACTCCCGTCTGCATCCAGAGGTAACAAGGAGCCCCCGTCCATCAGGTGTAAAGGTCAAGTCTACCTACAACAAGCAGTAACAAAGCAGGGCCCCCTTTCCCTTGCCAGAGTGCTATCAGGAAAAGCCAGCTAAAACAGGGTTAAATAAGATCCAGACACTCAGAACATTATACAGAAACATCTAGGTTTCAGAGGAAAATCACTCATTATACCAAACACCAAAATGTTCTCAAAATTAATGTAAAAGAAAAATAAAACAAGTACATGGCAATACAACAGAAATATTAGAATTATCTGATCTTTTTTAAATTAAAGTTTATTGGGGAGACAATGGTTAGTAAAGTTACATAGGTTTCAGGTGTACAGTTCTGTAATACATCATCTATATATCATGTTGTGTGCTCACCACCCAGAGTCAATTCTCTTCATCACCATATATTTTACCCCGTTTACCCTCTTATACCATCTCCCTCCCCCCTTACCCTCTGGTAACGACTAAACTATTGTCTGTGTCTATGAGTTTTTGTTTCCTTATTTGTTTGTCTTGCTCTTTTGTTGCTTTCTGTTTTATATCCCACATATCAGTGAAATCATATGGTTCTTGACTTTTTCTGTCTGATTTATTTCTCTTAGCACAATAATCTCAAATCCATCCATGTTGTTGCAAATGGCACTCTTTCGTGTTTTCTTACGGCAGAGTAGTATTCCATTGTGGTATATATACCACATCCAATCTTCTATTGGTTGTTTCCATGTCTTGCCACCGTAAATAAAGCTGCAATGAACATCAGAGCACATATGTCTTTACAGATAAAAGTTTCCAGATTTTTTTGGGTAGATCCCCAGGAGAGGGATTGCTGGGTCATATGGTAATTCTACTCGTAATTTTTTGAGGAAACTCCACACTGCCTTCCATAGTGGCTGCACAAATCTGCATTCCCACCAACAGTGTATAAGGGTTCCTTTTTCTCCACAGCCTCTCCAACATTTGTTATTATTTGACTTGTTGGTGATAACCATTCTAACTGGTGTGAGATGACATCTCATTGTGGTTTTTATTTGCATTTCTCTGATGATTAGTGATGTTGAGCATTTTTTCATATGTCCATTGGCCATCTGTATGGAGAAATGTCTGTTCAGGTCCTCTACCCGTTTGTTAATTGGATTATTTGGTTTTTGTTGTTGAGTTGTATGAGTTCCTTATGTATTTTGGATATTAGCCCCTTATCCGAGGCGTTGTTTGCAAAAATCTTAGGTATTAGGTCCTACTGGAATGTTTGGTAGAATTCACTAGTGAAGCCAGCGGGTTCTGGACACCACACATCGTTATTACCACACTACTGACTATGTTCCTTATGCTACATCCTACATCCCCATGCCTGCTTTGTAACAACCAATTTGTACTTCTTCATCTTTTCCCTTTTTCACCCACACCCAACCCCACTCCCATCACCATCAAAATGTTCTCTGTATGTATGAGTTTGTTTCTGTTTCATTTGTTTATTTATTTTGTTTTTTTAGATTCCACTTATAAGTGAAATCATATGACATTTGTCTTTTGCTGTCTGACTTACTACACTCAGCAAAATATTTCTAGGTGGTATTGACCTAATTGAGTTGAAAACTTATGTCCACACTAAAATCTATATGCAAATGTTTACAGCAGCTTTATTTACAAGCATCAAAAACTGGAAGGAATCAAGATGTCCTTTAACAGGTGGAAGGATAAACAAACTTTGGCACACCCTACAAAGGAATAGTATTCAGTGATTTTTAAATGAACTATTTAGTCATGAAAAGACATGAGGGACCCTTAAATGCATATTGCTAAGTAAAATAAGCCACTGTAAATTGACTACCTACTGTATAATTCTAATGATAAGGCATTCTGGAAAAGGCAAAAGTTTAGAGAAAGTAAACATTTCTGTGATTACTAAGAGTTTGGAAAGGAGAAAGGAGCACAGGAAATTTTTAGACCACTGAAACTATTCTGTGTGATACTGTAATAATGAATATATGACATTATGTATTTGTCAAAAATCCATAGAATTTTACATATTTATTGTATGCAAATTTTTAAAATTCATTTAGGAGGTCAGGGGATCCCAAGAAAGAATGAAGACTGTGACAATAGAATCTAACTGTATTACAAGTGTAGGAAACAACCACACTGAAGTGGATGATGGGGTGTAAGGTGATGACCTAAGTAACTTTGGAAATGGAGTCTATAAAAGACAAAAGAAACTGTGCATAAGCTCTGTATTCTAGTTATAAAGTTGTTTCCCATGGTGGTATGAGTTTCTGATTCTGATACTATTATCTATGTTACTTGGAATTGAATAATTAAGTAAATGTATTGGGCAATGGTGAGAACCAGATTTGTCACTTAAAGATATCAAGGGGTGTAGACTAGAATGATGCATGTGATAATGGATTAGAGTTGGAGACATCAGTAAAAACTGATGTTTAACTTATTATAGGTACAGATAGTTACATGTAGAAATATTCATAGATATATGTATATACAGAGGTTAGTACACATATATATTTTTTTGCTCTATCAGCTGAGAAGGCCTAAAAGAAATGATACCCCAGTAGCAATGAGCATACCTAATGTCCAGAGCTTGGTTTCTAATACCGGTCTTCAAGAACAGGAGCCATAGCTCCTCAGACCCAAAAAATAACCTCTCAGGCTTTTCTGATAACTTAGGACACATCTTGTTGCTAATGGACACACAAAATAAATCAAGATAAAGCACCAAAGCTCACAGACACAGATCAAAGCTATGGCAGCTTGATGCTGAGATGCTGAGTGCAGTTGCCTGGGAAGGAGCTTGGCGGGGCCACTTGCTGCTCAGGTGTGTGCTGTCTCTGTTAACAGCTTGCTGCAAAACAAACAGTAACTGCTTTGCTTGCTTTTTGCTTTGTTCTGCAAAAGTGAAAATCCTCTTCAGATTTACTTTGGTTAACAAAAACAGGTACTAATTTAGGTCTTTTGTATAAGTGAAGTGGCAAAATGCAAACTTCTGAAAAGCAGGGGATACCTATGTTTTGTTATGGCAGCCCAAGCAGACTGATACAATGCTCCACCTTAAAGGACAGGGAGGATAATTCCTCAATACTTAATTGTGGGCTGCATACAGCAACTTCCTTCCAAAGAGTACAGCATGAAAAGGGGGGTGGAGAATAACTTCATACTGGAGAAATATGACAAACATTACCTCAGCCATGTGATCAAAGTCAACATCAATTGTCAAAAATCATGTTGATAGTATACAATGTGATGAAAATATGATATACTGTGATGAAAATGGTACTTCATGTCTGTGATCCTCCTCTCAAAAACCAATAACCACAGTCTAATCATTAGAAAAATACCGCTACTTTCCAACAGAGGGGCATCTGACAATATACCTGGCCAATATTCCTCAAAACTGCCAAAGTTATCAAAACTAAGAAACATCTGAGAAACCATCACAGCCAAGAGGAGCCTAAAGAAACATGAAAACTAAATGTAATGAGGTATTTTGGATGGGGTCCTAGAATAAAAATAAAAAAAATAACATTAGGTAAAAGCTAAAGAAATCTAAGTTGTGGTATATATACACAATGGAATACTATTTGACGGTAAGAAAAGATGATATAGGAACATTTGTGACAACATGGATGGATCTTGAGAGTGTAATGCTGAGCAAAATAAGTTAGACAGAAAAAGCAGAGAACCATGTGATTTCACTGATATGTGGTATATAAACCAAAAACAACAAAAGAACAAGACAAACAAATGAGAAACATAAACTCATAGACACAGACAATAGTTTAGTGGTTACCAGAGGGTAAGGAGGGTGAGGGGTGGGAGATGAGGGTAAGGGGGATCAAATACATGGTGATGGAAGGAGAACTGACTCTGGGTGGTGAACACACAATGGGATTTATAGATGACGTAATACAGAATTGTACACCTGAAATCTATGTAATTTTACTAACAATTGTCACCCAATAAATTTTAAAAATAAATTAAAAAAAAAAAACTAAAGAAATCTGAATAAACTATGAACTTTAATTAATACTAGTATATTAATACTGGTTCATCAGTTGTAATGAATGTACCTTACTAATGTTAAGATGTTAATAACTGGGGAAACTGTGTGCAGAGGGGAGGGGAGTGACATGGGAACTCTGTATTATCTGCTCAATTTTGCTATAACTATAAAACTGTTCTTTAAAAATTGTCTATTTTTCTAACTAAATAATTCACATTCACATTTATATCACTATAAAGTATCTTTATATCAACATCATCATCTTCATAAAACAAAACTATAACTTTCTCTTCCAACATCTTCAATCCTAGTCTCTATAGGTAAAACCCTGTAAGAGTATTTTATGTGTTCTTCCAGAAATGTTTTATGAACATACAATATGTTTTCTTCTATCACCATGTGATATATAGATGATGTATTACAGAATTGTACACCTGAAACCTACGTAACTTTACTAACAATTGTCAATCCAATTAACTTTAATTAGAAAAAAAATTTTTTAAAACACAAATGGATTAGATCTCTCTTGAGAGAGTAAGTTTTAACTGATATGTGAGAAAAAGAGGAAGTGTGCACAAAAATTTCGGAAAGAAGTGAAGGCTGAAGAAATCCAAAAGCAATGTAACCTTTTTTACAACTAAGACTATTTCCTTGCACAGATAAATTAAAGATATTCACATAAGAACTTTAGATCCTATATATCTGTATACTTAAAGTTTAAAATGATCATGAGACCCAACTTAGTATGACCTGTGAATTTTTTTCACAGAAATATTGATTGAGGATCCTTACACAGTATAGTCAACAATTGAATTATAGGAACATTAATTTTTACCTTCCATGGTCAAATTTTCTTTCATACAGTCCAAAGATGTGTGAGTGAATTCTTTTACAGTCTTTTTTTCTTTAAGAAGCTGAGAATATTTTTGAAAGAAAACTGAAAAAGAGATTAAGATCATTCATTTTCCTGGCAGTGTTATACCTTTGTTCTTTATTGTTCCTATTCTTTATAGGAACAAAACCTACAAATGCCTAATTGTGCAGAAGAAACCTGACTGGAAAGATTTCCTATCACCCCATATTCAATGTTATCCTAAACCTGCTGATTTTGAAACCATAAATTTCTCCAGAAATAGCTGAAAGATCAGTAGTTGAAAGAGGACCTAACAGGTGTATTATATATCTAAACGGACTTATCCATGTTCTCCTTCAGTGCTAAATATATGATGCATGCAAAAGCTAAGGCTTGGAGAAAAGAGAAGTAGAGAGAAAAATGGCTTCTGCTTCCACCACTCCAATAAAATCACCCTTGCAATTGTCATCAGTAATATCCTAGGGCACCTTCCTCTTTGACCTCCCAGTTCTCTTCCCCCTTAACTCCTGGTGTCAGCCATGATTAGCTGAGTGCCAAATCACAAAATCATGAGCTAAATAAATAGCTGCTGTTTTCATCTATTAAGTTTTTGATTGGTTTATTAAGCATCAGAAGATAACTGATACAATCACCATCAGGGAAAAAAATTAATTCTTTAGAATTGTACACACTTCATGATTTGAGCCCTGCTTATTTTTCCCACCTACAACTTCATTTCTCACAGTTCACTTAGCACCATATGTTCAGTCATTTATACTTGGGTTTCCTAATATTTTTCCATGCTCTCTCACATCTCTATATAATTTTTTGGTACACACAGCTCAAGATGTCACCTCCTTCAAGAAGTCTATTTTGGCCTTCTGTGCTTCTTACCTATACAACACTTAGCATGCAATGTTGTAACCACTGGTTCATGTGACCAGTTACCACCATTCTCTGAACTTTTTGAGACTAAGGGCTCTGTCTAGATTCTGTATGGCACAGTATCTAATATAAAGTTGATGGCCATCCTTGCTTATTGAATGACCAAATGAATGAATAAAATATCTACCCAAATGGATGTACTAGTTTTTATGCCTTTTAACAACTTGATAAATTCTTAAAGCCAAAAATAAACAGAAATCCACCTATTTGCCAATTTGGCCTTTAGATCTCACAAGTCTTGTGCAGGACAGAAATAATTAAGGTAAAAATTCAATGGGAAATTCTTCCTGGAATATTTCTTCCCTTCTCCTTGTCCACCTGCTCATCCTCAAATATGTATCTGTGTATGAAAGAAGGCCTCGCCTTATAAATACTACTAAGGAAATTTAGATTTACCGTCACTTACACAACTGTCTAGTGTAGAAATGGTACCCTACAGATTTCACTTTACAACGCAAACACATTGTACAAACATATAGTCTTCAATTTCTATAAAGAGAGTGGATTCCATTATTTTTATAGAAAAGTAACTAAATTCAAATAAAAAACATTTCCAGTGGAGTCCCACTAATTATATCACCCCCTCACCCAAAGAAGACTTTTTTCCTAGATTTCTGGATAAAACCATTGTTAAATATCAGTATATAATGGATATCCTCTCTTTGTGTAAGGCAGACATTCCTTATAGTTTCATTTGGATACTTACTGATGAAAGCGATAAAAAATGAGATTGCCAATAGCAGCAGAAGTATCAGCAATGAGAGAAAAAGTGCCTTGGAAAAACCAGGGTTACTTTTATAAGGGCTGGTCTTCTCTTTGGGAGCTGAAGGAGAAATTAAATTAGTTTCATCAGTAATATATTCTGACCTTTAATTACTCTTTCTCCTTCTCTTCCTCTTCTCCCTTTTCTTGGATGACATACTAGGTATTACTAACAATACAGTGTTTGAAATAATGTAAAACTACGAAGGAAATAATGTTCATTGTAGAAACTTTGGAACATAAAAAGCACTAATGTCTGCCATTGAGGACAACTATTATTAATATTTTGATATATATCCTTCCAGCAATTTTTAGAGTATATACCGGGGGTATCAAAAAAATGTACACACATGACTTGTAGTCATCTTTTGTTATTAGTATATATTGAGTATTACAATTTTAACAGTTTTTTTCTTTCTTACAATGTGTATACATTTTTTGGCACCGTGTGTGTGTGTGTGTGTGTGTGTGTGTGTGTGTGTATGTATGTGTGTAGAAAGAGACAGAGAGAATATGTATATACCCATACATTTTCCCACATGACTGACACACCATATATCACACCATATATAATGGTTTCTGACCTATTGTTTTTGTACTCGCTATATCATGAACATTTTTCATACTGCCATATTTCTTCTACAACACTCTCTATTGTGGTTGCATAGTATTTGATTACATATATTTAAATAACCTTCCAGATTGTTTCCAACTTTAACTACTTTAAATAATACCATAGCACATAAATCTTTATAATCATCCCTCATTACAGCTTTAGGATAAGGTCAGACCTTTGTAGTCAACATTTCATGGTTAAGAATTATTTTCTCAAAGTTATGATATATTGCCGGTGGGGGGGGAACCCTCAGAAATGTATATTATGATCTCATTTTTAGAAAAAAATACATATACACATTTATGTATATCTCTATCTAGAAGGATGTATACTAAAATGTAAGTTATAGTTATCTCTAGATGGTAAGAATAAAATAAAATTTTTTATGTACCTCTAGTTTTTAGTTTTTCTTTACAGTGAAATTTTACCACATAATAAAGAAGATACATACATTTTTAAGGGGAAAAAAAACAGGTTTACAGAGCATTCTCTATGTCTCCACAGAAGTGTCTTGGAAAACATGAGCAATCATGAGATGACCCCCTCCTCCATGGCTTCTTATACTTCACATGCCTTTTTTCTTTCTTTTGCTCTATATCTGAGATATTATATGTGCTACTCAAATTACCTTTTATCGACTCCCAAACTTAGTTGAATCTATTTCAGAGATGCAGTATTCAACGGATTTTCTGATTACAGAGCAATTTCCCTTGAGATATAAGGGACTTTTTAAAATAAGGCTTTGTAGTCTTTTATCTGCAATGATCTTTTCTTCCACTTTAGTCCAGTATAAACAAATACACCCACAACACTCTCCACCAAACTCTTTCCCTCTAACTAATCAAGAAACAAAGTCCATGCACCTAAAACTAAAACAAGCAAAAACAAAAAACTAGAAAAAACAAAAAAGAAACAAAGCCCACTAGTTATCAATCTGCAGGGACTACAGATAATTTAGTGGGCTTTGTTTCTGTACCCAAATTCTTGACTACAGTCTCACTGAGCCTCAGAAGACACAGGAGGACAACTTTTCCACATAATTAGCACTCTCCTTAGCTCAAAACTAGAGTGGATTTCTCACATGTGTTTTATTATAGTACAAACGTACAACACCTAATGCTTATCTTCAAGCAACTCAATCGTCTAAGAATCCTATATTTCCAAATGTGGCCAGTCAGAAAACCAGCAAGTAATATCACCTATGCTTCATTTATAGTACTTTTTCTTTACCCTTCACCTCATCATTAACTCTGACCACTAGAAAATGTTTCTTACCTGCCGGAGGCTCTGATTTGGTACCTGAGGACTTGGATTCGTTTTGGAACCTCACTTCAGCATAAGTAATCTCTGAAGTCATATTGGTAAGAGATCTTCTACTTCCTTCAAAAAATCACTCTCATCTCTTCCTTAAAACATTTCAAAATGAAAACCAAACATGATGGCAACTTGTCAGACTTCCTATTGTGCAGCTAGATGAGAACAGAGGCCCCAGTTAGGCAAGTAGCCCAAAGATGAATTTCATGAGAACTGAAAACCTTACAACAGAGACCCAGTCTCCAGGAACAGCACAGTGAAAACCATAACTTTTAAAGATATGCTACCAAAGTAATAAAAGTAGAAAGTCAAAGGGTAGGAGTAAGAAATAGGAAGGAAAGAAAAAGAGGAACTAAGCAGTTAGAGAAATATTTTCTGAGAACTGTATTATCTGAACTCACAGCAAGAATAAAATTCAAATGTTTGCATTTATCTACATGCAAACATGATTATTTGTAGACCGATCAATATTGGCATATACTCACTCACGCTACATTCTCATCAGTTTTGGCCGTATATCTGTCCCAAAGCAACTTTTTGGGACCACATTCTAAGAGGATCATTGACAAAAACTCACATGTGAGCTTCCCACTTTCAAGAGTCAGCATCCTCTGATATATTGGGGAAGTGAAAGTTTAGATCATATGCCTTTTAAAGCCGTACCTCAGTGCTCTCTGCTTTTCTCTGTTGCTCTTAACTGCATCATGAATCTCCATTCATTTTGCTACAGCCAACTCCAGCAACTTCTGAAAGAATCTCTTTCTATTGGATGTTAGAGGACTAGGCCACCCTTCTCTATCCCTTTAATCTCCACAACACCACAACAAAAGGCTACACAGGTATGTATTACTATTTTAACAGTTAAGATAATTGAATGGAATCACAGTTTAGAAGGAGATAAACTGAGTGCTAAATATGATTCTTTTCCAAAGGCCAAGAGAAAAACACTCCCAAAATTATATCCTTCTTGTGGAATTTTTCCACGGACATGCTCTCCTGCATAATACACAGACACAGACACACACACACACACACACACACACACACACACACACCTCTATATTTATTTCTATATCTAAACATATTGAAAATATGAGTTTACACTTCTACCTCTAATTCCAATCCAACACCAGTTATTCCAGTTTTCTCCCTTTCCACATTTCTAACTTCTGTGACAGTAAGAAATTCACTTCCATTATCTTTAACTTATTTCCTTATTGGATCAACCCCTTGGATAGAATCAATCTTCAATCTTTGTCGCCACTTCCTCACTAAGATGCCCTTCTCTCCATGATTGGGCTCTGAGCACTCAATCTAGGCACCCATTGTTGATGATGCCCTCTTCATTCTGCTTGGGTGTTTTTGCATAAGGCCAGCCAACACCCATGGACATCCTGTTCACTTCCCTCAGGCCTGATACCGTATGCTAGGTCACCCTCCATAACCTTGCTTTCCCTAGACTGATTCTAGATGCTGATCCCTCACCCTCACTTGGATTCCAACCTACCACTTAGGCTCTAACATCCTACACAAGCTCACCCTCATGTGTGTAAGCCCTCTTCACCCTGCCTGGGCTCTGACTCCCCATATTGGGCTGCCCCACCACATGGACACCCTCCTTAGCCTGCTCAGTCTCTGAAACCCACACCAGTAAGGAAAGGGGAAGAGCTAATCCATACAAATTTCTAGCAAATAATTACTAGATCTAACAAGCACTTGCATGTGGACGGGTGTGCATGCACACACCCTACTCCAAATAATAATCATTGATTATCAGAGGCTTAACAATGTAAGCTTATAAAGAGAATGCACAATTTGGGGAATGTAATCAATAATGTTAAAGATTGTGTAGGGTATCCGATGGGCACTTGTCTCATTAGGGAGACCACCTCAGGGATGATGTAGATGCCTGATCACTGCACTGTCCACCTGAAGCTGAGGCTGAACAATAATGAATGTCAACGACAATTATATATATATATATATATATATATATATATATATATATATATATATAGTTACAAAAAGTGGAGTACAGCATTAGGAATAGAGGCAGTGGAAATGTAATGGCTCTGCATGATGTCAGAGAGGTAGTAGATGGGGGGAGAGGGGTTATCACTGTGTGAGGGATATAAATGATAAATGTTTAACTATTACATTGTTTTGTACACATGAAACTAATAAAAAATGTTAAAAAAATAAAAATAAAATAAAGAGAATGCAAACTGTATTCCTAAAAGCATCTTTCTTTCTGTGGAGTAAGTCACATTCTAACTGGATTATATTGTATCACAAGCAACCCATAATCTGAGCGGCTAACGACAGCAAGCATTCATTTCTTACTCACATTACATGTGGGCTTAGGGTCTGCTGTAACTTGGCTTGGCTCTTCAGTATTTTCTCATTCTGGAACCGAGGATCATAGAGCAGCTCCTTGTAAGCCGAAACATGTAGTAACATTCAAATCCTCTATTCAGATAATGTGTACATTACACCCACTTTGATTCCATTGGCCAATACAAGTCACCTGGATAAACCTGTGAATAGGGAAGAGAAGTACACTCTACCATACAAACAGATATGTCAAGGGCAGCAAAGTTTAGTACTCACACAGAGGAAGAAATAAACACTTGAGAACAATAATGTAAACTACCCCAATCCTTTCCTCTTAGTCATCTGGTCTGCCATGACAAAAATACTATAGACAAGGTGGCTTAAACAACAAACATTTATTTCTCACAATTCTGGAGACTGAGAAGTCCAAGGCAGCAGGTGACAGCAGATTCAATGTCTGGTGAGACCCCCCTTCCTAGTTCATAGATGGCCATCTTCTCACTGCAACCTGATATGGCAGGAAGAGCAAGGGAAGTTCTCTTGGGTCTTTTATAAGGACACTAATCACATTCATGAGAGCATCAGCCTCAGGACCTAATCATTGCCCAAAAGCCCCATCTCCTAATACCATCACACTGGGGGTTAAAATTTCAACATATGAATTTTAGGGGACCGAAACATCCAGTCCATAGCATTCTTTTAACTATTAAGCCAAGGGCTCTCTAGGGCAGTAATCTCAAAAATGGAACACAACTATCCCAGGTGGTATAAGAGGATACTTTAGGACACAGAAATAAAACACTAGAACTTAATATATATTTAAAATATTAAGGAAAATAAGCTGTATGAATATCATATGCATTTAGTGTTGGTTGCAATGTCATGTGTGGTAAGGGATCTATCATGAGGAAACAGTGAAGGTTCCACAACCCTGAGAAGTTGATGGTGTATCTTCACTAGTTCATTCACTTTCTGCGTGTGATGTGATGACATCTGTGCAATCAAGAATTTGGGTGGCCTTTGTACCCAGTTCCCAGGAACCTCTAAATCTTTGGTATTTCCTGAGTAATGAGAGTGTCTTTGTTACATATGGTGAGCCTGGATACTTTATGTTAATGAAGTCACACACAGTGGGCTCCTAGATAGTGTATGCTCACAAGATGATTCAAGATGGGGACAGGCCAAGCCAGAAAGACCAAGCATGGGATTAGAGTTGGAGCTTTGAGCCATGAGATGTCAGTCCAGACAGGACAAGGATGCTGAAGATAGAGTTTGACCTTGTGTCAAATGATTCAATCAAGCATGCCTACTGAAGGGGTTCAGAACAGGTCTCCTCCAAGATGTGACACTTTGGCACGTGAACTATTTTGAGCTGAAGGCAATTGAGACACTGTGGGCTCACGAGAAACTTCTTTGAGTCTGGCATTTTAATAGCTAGACTGAATAATCAATTATAGGAAAGGACTAGTGTTTAACAGAAAGAACTAAAAAAGCATGGACTGCCATATTTTTTTCTTCTGACCTTACTTTTAAACAGAGAGGGATAAGTTGATATCAATTATTGGGGAAATAAAACTGTTCTTTGTTTTTCCATTGCTGGTTTATGATGCTTCTATCAAACCCACACAAAGAGTAATAATCAAGACTTCTTGGGCTTCTAAACACAATTCATATGATACGATGGCCATATAACAGCAATCCATGGACTAGTACCAGTCCATGAAGAAGTTCTTAGTACCAGTCACTCTAAAGGCCATCTTCACCTTTGACCTTCTTGGTTATGTGAGTCAGTCATTCCCCTTTATTGTTATGAATCAACATGGGTTTCCTCCATGCAAATACTCCTGCTAGTAGAGTAAGCAACAGTGAAAAAGACTGCAATAAAGGTTAACACATTTGAGCATACTATGTCCTGTAAACTGTGATGCATATATTGCTTTTATTATCTCACTTAATATTCAAAATTGTCCTGAAAAGTATGCATTGTTATTTTTCATTTTGACCAATGAGGAAATTCAGAGTTTGAGAAATTAACTAATTGGCCAATAATATATCCAATAAAAACAGACTTTTAATTTTAACCCAGGCCTGCCTAATTCCAAAACCCAAAATTTGTTCGTATTCCAACAGGTTAACTTCCAATGAGTGAGCTACCCAAGCAGGTAATGCAAAACTGTCTTTTAAGGATATTATAGAAAAGGATGTTTTCTGCAAAATTGTCATTAAATCTCTTTCAAAGATTTTATAATTCCTTTGAGTCTAAAAGAATATTAAGTATTTTGATTTTAAAAAAAAAGGGGTTTATGTAGTGACTGGTAAGATATAGGAAGAGATGTGGGTGCCCAGGCCCCCTACTGTTGAATATTATTTTTATACAAAACTTGGGCAACAAAATATAGGTTGTGGCAACCTGTCAATGGTTGAAAAACACTCCTCCTAACAACAATCAGCCCCTGAGAGTTTCCCCTACTGAATAACTGCAGGCTGACCTTCAATCATCAAGTATTTATTAAATATACCCTTTGGAAAAAGAAACTACATTGGCAGTAACATCAACAGACCTCTTGTATGGTATATAGAAAAGTTGTTAAGAGCATAAATCCTAAGAGTTCTGATCACAAGGAGAATGTCTTTTCCTTTTTCCTTTTCTTCTTTCTTTTCTTTTGATTGTATCTGTATGAGAAGATGGATGTTAGCTGAATCCATTTTGGTAATCATTTCGCAATATATGTAAATCAAACCATCATACTGCACACCTTAAACTTATGCAGTGATATATGTCAATTATTTCTCAATAAAACTGGGGAAAATTGTGCTAACTTTCATCAAAATATGTCTAAGCTTCTGAGCATAAATTAGCATAATTAGTCACTCTTATTTATACTCTATTTTTCCAGCTTTATTGAGATAAAATTGTGTAAGTTAAGGGGGTACAAGAAGATGATACAAGTATATACTGTGAAATGACTATGATAGGATTACTAATCACCTTCATAACCTCATATAATTAGTGTTTTTTTTGTGATGAGAACATTTATAACCTACTCTCTTAGCAAATTTGAATTGTATTATGCAATATTGTTAACTACAGTCACCATGCTGTTCATAAGATCCCCAGAACTTATTCATCTTAGAGTTGGAAGTTTGTACCCTTTGACCAATATTGTTCTATTCCGCTAATCTCCCCAGTCCTTGGTAACCACCATTCCACTTTGTTTCTATGAGTTCAGCTGCTTTAAATTTCACATATAAGTGAGCTCATATAGTATTTGTCACTTTTTTCCAGCTTTACTGAGATATTGACATATAACGTTGACTATGTACAAAGCGATGATTTGATACATGTATATATTGCAAAATGATTACAATAGGATTAGTTAACACATCCCCTCACATAATTACCACTTGTGTGTGGGTGTGTGGTAATAAGAGTTAAGATCTACTATCTTCACTTTCAAGTATATAATACAGTATTGTTATTTGTCACCAACAGCAAAGGCAACAAAAGCAAAAATAAACAAGTGGGACTACATCAAACTAAGAAACTTCTGTAAGGAAAACTATCAACAAAATGAAAAGGCAACATACAGATTCAGAGAAAATATCTGCAAAGCATATATCTAATAAGGGGTTAAGATCCAAAATATATATAGAATTCATACAACTCAGTAGAAAAAACAATCCAATTAAAAAATGAGCAGAGCAAAAATAAACCCACATCTATATGATCAATTAATCTATGACAAAGGAGGCAAGATTACATTAATACAATGGGGTAAAAACAGTCTCTTCAATATGTAGTGCTGGGAAAATTAGACAGATGCATGCAAAAAAAATGATACTAGATGACTTTCTTATATTACATACACAAATAAACTTAAAATGGGTTAAACTTAAATGTATTTGTAAGACTTGAAACCATAAAACTCCTAGAAGAAAACATACGCAGTAAGCTCTTTGACATTGGTCTCAGCAATATTTTTTTTGAATATGTCTCTTAGGGCAAAGACAACAAAAGCAAAATAAATAAATGGGACTATATCAAACTAAAAAATTTTGCACCACAAAGGAAACCATCAACAAAACAAAAAGGCAACCTATTTAATGGAAAAAGATATTTGCAAATGATATATCCAATAAGAGGTTAATATCCAAAACATATAAAGAACACATACAGCTCAACATCAAGAAAACAATTCAATTAAAAAATGGGCAGAGACAGTTTGATGCCTCGAGTCCCACAAGGGATGGTGGGCAGCGCCCCCTGCAACTAAGATTGAACACAGCACCTTGAGCTGAGCTGCTGCTGAGCAACCAGATGGCTCAGTTGATTGGGGCGCATCCTTTCAACCACAAGGTTGCCGGTTCACTCCCGCAAGGGATGGTGGGGTGCACCCCCTGCAACTAGCAACAGCAACTGGACCTGGAGCTGAGCTGAGCCCTCCACAACTAAGATTGAAAGGACAACAACTTGACTTGGAAAAAAGCCCTGGAAGTACACACTATTCCCCAATAAAGTCCTGTTCCCCTTCCCCAATAAAATTAAAAAAAAAAAACTCTTAAAAAATATGGGCAGAGAATATGAATAGACATTTTTCCAAAGAGGGCATATAGGTGGTCAACAGACACGTGAAAAGATGTTCAACATCACTAATCATAAGGAAAATGTAAATAAAAACCACCTGAGATATCACCTCCCACCTGTCAGAATGACTATCATCAATAAATCAACAAACAAGTATTACCAAGGATGTGGAGAAAAGGGAACCCTTGTGTACTGTTGACGGGATTGCAAATTGGTGCAGCCACTATGGAAATCAGTATGGAGGTATCTAAAAAACTGGAAATGGAACTACCTTATGAACCAGCAATTCCACTCTTAGGTATCTAAAGAAATCCAAAACACTAATTCAAAAAAATTTATGCTGCCTATGTTCATTGCAGCGCTATTCACAATAGTTAAGACATGGAAATAACCGAAATGCCCATCGGTAGACGACTAGAATAAGAAACTGTGGTACATTTATACAATGGAGTATTACTCGGCCATAAAGAATGAAATGTTACCATTTGCAGCGATATGGATGGACCTAGAGAACATTATGCTAAGTGAAATAAGTCAGAAGGAAAAAGTCAAATACCATATGATCTCACTTATATGTGGATCTAAAGAATAGAATAAATGAACAAATTAATCAGAAGCAGTCTCAGAGATATACAGAAAAACTGAGGGTTGCTAGATGGGAGGGGGTGGAGATGAGGGAGAAGGTGAGGGGATTAGAAAGCACAAATTGGTAACCACAACATTGTCATGGGGATACGAAAGACAGTTTGAAGAATACAATCAATAATGCTGTAGAGTTTGTAGGGTGTCAGATGGGCACTTGTCTTATTAGGGAGACCACTTCAGGGACGGTGTAGATGCTTGACCACTGTGCTGTATACCTGAGGCTGAAGCTGAATAACAATGAATGCCAACTATAATTTAATATATATATTATGGTCACAGGGTGTGGAGTACAGCACAGGGAATAGTCAATGGAATTGTAACAGCTATATATGATGTGAGAGGGGTAGTAGATTGGGGAAGGGGGATTATCACTTTGTGAGGGGTATAAATGTCTAACTATTAACATTGTTTTGTACACCTGAAACTAATAAAAAATATTTTGGGGAAAAAAAATTATAAAAGAAGCCTGAGAAAGCTTTACCCTTTCCACCATGTGAGGTTATAGTGAAAAGACAGCTGTCTATGAGGAAGCAGGCCTTCACCAGACACAGAATCTGCCAGCGTCATGATTTTGGACTTTCCAGCCTCCAGAATTGTGAGAAATAAATGTTTGTTGTTATAAGCCACCCAGTTTATGGTTTGTTTTTTTAAGCAGCCTGATCAAACTAAAACAAATTAAAACAAATCTGTTGTCACCTTTAAAAAAGTGCCCATTGGAGACAAGACTTTTTAGGAGATCAAGTGACTGCAAGGGGCAAAAGGGTGTAAGGACTGGAGAATAGAATCGTTGCTTCTATGGCACTGGACAAAAGAAGAGTAACAAGCTCAAAGCCCTACATTCTTGGCTTAAGGTAAAACCTGCAAACCAGAATTTCTATGACTAGGTTTAAAAATCCTTTATTGTTTATTGCTGTAGGGTGAAGAAGCCAAAAACCGAACTCTAAGTTTGATTCTACAAGTTAGAAAACTACAAACTCAGTTGAATTCAAGCTTTGCTAGGTCTCTTATTTTTTCATTGACAACAATCTACATTTATTCAAACAGTCATGTCCTCTTCTTCTGGAATGTCATAATGTACCAAATGTGTCTGTGATGATCTTAACTGGGGCTTGTTTTGGGGGTAGGTCTTATTTTCGGGGAAACATGGTCGGTTTCTTAATTGAAAACTAGAGGCTTGATTTTGATAAAATGTGGTCTCAAGAACTGATAAAGAGATATATAAAGGACTCCAAAACATTCAAAGTCTGATGAGTTTCCTTTGCCCACAAAAACAGTAGACATGAGAGCCTGAATCCACCCTATGGTTACTGCCCAAGCTCCTGTTGAACAGGTGGAATAAATAAGGTGCAAATGGCAAAATCCCCATATGGTCTCTTAGATCTGTGAAGATCCATTCCGGTGAAAAAGCCAAACTGAAGTCCCTGATACTCCCCTTTCGCAACAAAACAGTAAACCCCAAATTGTAAAGTATCCATTAGGAAATCACCGAGATTGATACTACTATTAATAGCAAAATTTCAAAGGTGGAGACTTGGTGATTCCTATTATATTCTTGATTTAATTCACCCATCTTGCCAATGTAGATTGGTCTCAGAGAACGGCAGTGGATTATCACAAATTTAGTCAGGTGAGGTCTAGAGCAAATCAATGTAGTCTTGGTCCTATTAGTATAGTATATACTATTAATATGGTGGATAGCTTTTCCACCACTTAATAAATAAGCAAGAAAAATCAGAATCAATTAGCTTTTCCTCCTATCAGAAACAACAGCGTACCTTCACCATCCTACCTAAGATCTACATAACTCTTTCATTCTGTCCTACCATTTATACTGCAGAGAACTTAAACATGTCACCGTGTCACAGGACATCATGCTGGTTCATCCACTGACGGTATCACGCAGAGATCATGAGGGGAGCAGGACAAACAGGTACCTTAGGTGCCTTGGTAAGTCTCATGCTACCAAACTTCTGAGTGGTTTTTTGTGTGGTCGCCAAACTAGCAGTATCAGCATCACCCAGGAAGTTGTTAGAAATGAACATTCTTGGGCTCCACCCTAAACCAACTGAATCAGAAATTGTGGGGTTGGGGCACAGAAATCTGTGTTTAAACAAGCCCTTCAGGTGATTCTGATGGATCTCTAAGGCACTTAAATATCCCCTCCAGAATGAAAGTGATAGCACTTCTATAAAACGTTTAGCGAACTGTTTGAAAGCACATATAATAAAGATGTTTATGAAAGCGATAATTTCAGGGTACCTTGAGATGATGAAAAAATAGACAGCCATCCATAAACACAAATAGGTCTAGGAGAGCTCTGTGGTCCACTTAAAAAACTTCAGCTGCATGCCCGTGGAGCGGCCTCGGCTGACTGCTTCTTGCCTCCTGCAGCAGGCTGCTCCTGCAGCCTCCTGCCCTGGCTCGGCAGATGGACGTCTTCCAATAACAGACCTCGAGAAGACAGCTGGTTAAAATCTTTATTTGTCTGGAAAGTTGATCCAAGAAAAGATGCTCACTTTAGTCTCCTAGCCAAAAAGGAAACAAGCAGTCTATACAAATTACAGATTCACAAGGTTCAACTAGAAGACCTAGAAGCATACAACAAAATGTGTCAAGAGGTGTTGCCAAAGATGTAGGAAGATAAACATTACCCTTGTACTTTGGTAGGGACTTGGAACACGTGGTATGGCGAGCAGAATCAACATATCCACCTCTGGAGATATGGAGGAGGCTATCCCACCTTCACAGTCATGAATAAAACTCAGAGAAAATCAGGAATTTGTGGAATTCTGGAAGGCAAGAAGCAATATGTTTCTCTCTGGGAAGAATCAGCTGCTATTTGAATTCAGTTTCTGGAATGAGCCTGTTCCAATCAGGACCTCATGCATATGAACTCAGATCTTACCAACTCCAACCAGGAACTATGATTGAACGGGGCAATTACTGGGTTCATGTAATTCACTTCAGACAGGACAATAATGAAGCTGTTAGAAGATTCTTCTCTCAGAGTAGGCAGTTATATATGGTGCATCCTCTTAGGGTTTACAGGGATCTTCAGACAATGGAAGATATACAGAATGCAGCATAGCATAAACATGGCTGGGAAGAATTGGTGTATTATACAGTTCCACTTGTTCAGGAAATGGAATCCAGAATCATGATCCCACTGAAGACCTCGCCCCTCCATTAAAGCTACAGAATTTAGATGTGCCTACATAAATTAGCGACAAGTACTTGTCATAAATTAATTTTAATTGTATATCAAGTGAAAAACACTGAAATGCAAACCGCTGTACATAACTTATGAGAGACCTCTTTTCTTTAAATTTTACATAATTAGAAGGAAACTATTACAGTTTGACTAATGGAACTGTGCTCTGTAGTCCGCTTTGGAACATCCCTGTGTTTGTTAAATATAACTTATCAGATTGAAACACTCCTCCCCACTCTCTGGGAGAAGAGGGCTCAAACTAAAATTTGAATCAGCTCTAAATAAGAATCTATCCATGAAAAAAGCTAGCCATTTCTTTATAAAAAGTAAATCTGTTTTATAATTACAGATTTTTTGGACAAATTTCTTATATCAAAAAGAAATACAAATTTTATCATGATTCTCTAGAAGTTTTTTTGTTTTTGGAGTCTCAGACTAGGAACAAATTATGAGTGTACGCAATACCTGAATGTTTTAATTCACTTCATTTTCAATCAGTCAGCATGGTAAACAATGCGTCATTACTAAGCTGGTAGTGGCTGCCAAGGTACATTTAATCAGTAATTCAGTCTCCATCCAGTATGTTGTGATGTCTCTGTATAACAGGGGAACAATGGCTTGAACTTGTGTACCATATGTGATTTTGAACGAACACCCTGAATAGCACTAATTTTTATCTGCAACATCTTTCTATAACAAAACAAGAAGCACTAGAAAAATGGGTTTTAGTTTGTAAACAATCACTCATGACCTCAGACATTCTCCAATTATTCTAGTAAGCTCACGGCAGATACTTCCATGATCATGTATGACGGGTGGTGCATGGTGAGATTTAAATTAGCATAAAGTTTTGTCTAGCTCTGTTTGATTTAGTTTTCTGATACAGTGTGCTGATTTTGTGACTATAATCATGTAAAAGGCCTGTTGAAATGAAATATTATGTCTGACCCCCAAATTAGTTAATTTATATGTAAAAAAAAGTGTGAATAAATCTCATATCAAATATCAAACTTTTACATGTGAATGGTTTTCTCCAAGAACATATAAAAGTCAATAAAATCCTAATTTAAAAAAAAGAAAAGAAAGAAAGAAACTTTAGCAATACAGTGGAACAAAAACCCTGAGAACAACCACACAAGAACAGAAGGAAGAGTTTCATTTTGCCTGCATCCTCCCACCCCTCCAGCCAGCACTGCTCAGCACCAAGAGTCAACTACCCAGAGAGGAAGTTGATCACTCACCCAACTGGGAAAGGAGCAGTTGGGTGAGTGATCAACTTCTTTACCATTTGGGGGAAGTTCAGAAAACCCCTGCTTCAGTGTCACCACAATGGCAAAGCTGAGATGCACAGAGATGGCTAGGAACAAGGGAAAAAAGCAGGGGCTACCAACATCAGCCATACAGCAGGAGAGATCAAAGTTCAGTGATCTGCTCTGCAGACAAACCCAGCAGATTCCACCACTGCAGAAACTAAGCACTTTAATGGACCACCTGCAGATTTCACTCAGCTTTCACCTGAGTCCCTTCCCACTCTTTCCAACACTCCCACCTCAAACCTTATTGGAGCCTTTGAACCACATCTGCAGCCAGTCCAGGCCCCTGCAGCTGCACAAATACAAAATGGCAGCACAGACCCCAGCAGGTGACTCCAAACACTATGTGCGCACTTGAGGCTAGCCTCTCCTGCTGTGTACTTGCATGCTAGTACCAGCCACCACTGCAGCCACACCCCGAGGGGAAACTGCAACTACTAGAGAGCACACCAACAGACAGGGCCCCTGTATCTGCCAGTAAGCCCATAGCTGGCTCCAGCCTTGCTGCCTGCCCTGGCTCCCACCATTATGTGTATTTCTGTAACTGGTCGCAGTCACTCCATAAGCACCTGTAGCTGGTCCCCACAAACAAGTGTGCACACACCACTGGCTCTAGCCACCATCACTGGCTGCCCTGGTCTCTAGCCCTGGACCTGGAGGCATTGTAGAGGACCCCAAAAGCCTTTACAGCCTCTGTGACCCCCTGCAGTGCTCACCAAGGATCACAGTAGTCGATGCTGTGGACCTCAGCAGCCTGAGCTGAAACCACATCATGTCCCCCCCCCACAGATCCAGAGCAACTGCACACCCAGCATTTGGCACCCTGCACTGCTAGACTTGGCGGCACACATGCTCCAGCATGCTCCCACGTACAAGTGAATATCTTCCCTTACCAAAATCAGTCCACAAGTTTGCAAGAGGTGACTGCCTCAAACAGACAACTACAATAGCTGCAGGGATAACAAAGAATCAGGGAAACATTTAAAAGAATACAGTAAACCTCTAGTAACTGGCCCCCAAAAATGGAAATCAGGAATTACCTGACAAGGAATTCAAAATAGTTCTTCTAAAGATGCTCAGAGATATACAAGAAAACACAAGTAAACAATTTAATGATATCAGAAAAACAATTCAAGAAAAAAATGGGAAGTTCAACAAAGAGAACATAAAAAAGAACCACATAGAAATTGTGGACCTGAAGAATATAATGACTGAACTGAAGAATTCAAGAGCTTCAACAGACTCAACCAAGCAGAAGAATCAGTGATCGAGAAGACAGATCAATTGAAATTATCCAAAGGAACAAAAAGAAAAAAATGGAAAGGGAGGAAAAGCCTACAGGACTTATGGGAAACCATTAAGACAAATAATCCACACATCATTAGAGTCTCAGAAGAAAAGAGGGAGAAAGGAACTCCATTCTGAGGCTCAGACTGGTAGGAGTGATGTTTGGGGCCCATTCACATGGAAAGATGCTCAACACCAGTAATCAACAAGAAAATGCAAATCAAAACCACAAGGAAACATCACTTCACACCTCTTAGAAGGGCTATCCTCAAGAAGACAAAAGATAACAAGGGTTGGCAAAGATATGGGGAAAAAAAAGAGAACATCTGCACACTGTTGGTGGGAAAGCAAATTGGTACACCCACTATGAAAAACAGTACGGAGTTTCCTCAAAAAACTAAAAACAGAACTACAATATAATCTAAAATTCCACTTCTGGGTATATAGCCAAAGGAACTGAAAACAGGATATCAAAGAGAGACATGCATTCCCACGTTTACTGCAGCATTATTCACAATAGCCAAGATACGGAAACAACGTAAGTGCTCATTTATAATGAATGGATAAAGGTATGGTATACGAACCCAAGAGTATTATTCAGTCATGAGAAAGGAAATCCTGCCATTTGCCACAACATGGATGGACCCTGGGGGTATGATTGAGTGAGATAAGGCAGACACAGAAATACTATATAATCCCGCTTCTATGTGAAATCTGAAAAAGCCAAATTCTTTTTTTTTTTTTTAAAGATTTTATTGGGGAAGGGGAACAGGACTTTATTGGGGAACAGTGTGTACTTCCAGGACTTTTTTCTAAGTCAAGTTGTTGTCCTTTCAATCTTAGTTGTGGAGGGCACAGCTCAGCTCCAGGTCCAGTTGCTGTTGCTAGTTGCAGGGGGTGCAGCCCATCATCCCTTGCGGGAGTGAACCGGCAACCTTGTGGTTGAAAGGATGCGCTCCAGCCCACTGAGCCATCTGGGAGCTCAGTGGCAGCTCAGCTCAGGTGCTGTGTTCAATCTTAGTTGCAGGGGGCGGAGCCCACCATCCCTTGCGGGACTCGAGGAGTTGAACCAGCAGCCTTGTGGTTGAGAGCCCACTGGCCCATGTGGGAATCAAACTGGCAGCCTTCGGAGTTAGGAGCACGGAGCTCCAACCGCCTGAGCCACCGGGCCACCCCTAAAAAAGCCAAATTCATAGAAACAGAGTAGATTGGTGGTTACCAGGGGCTGGGGGAAGAGGGGGGATTGAGATGTGGTTTAAAGGTAAAAAACTTGCAACCAGTAGACACTTAAGTCCTAGAGATCTGATGTACAGCACAGCCATTACAGACAATACTGTATTATAAACTTCAAAGCTACTAAGAGACTACATCTTAATTGTTCCCACCACAAAAAAAGAAATGATAATTATGTGATGTGATAGAAATGTTATCTAACACTATGGTGGTAATCATATCGCAATATATAAATGTATCAAATTAACATGTACACTTAAATGTATACAATGTTATATGTCAGTTATATCTCAAAAATTAAATATTTTAAAAAAGAAAAGCCCATCATGTTGCCTATATACTTACCATCTTATTGCACATTCTAATAGCCAGAATTAGAATACCACTCCAGGGGCGCCAGTTCGCTCAGTTGGTTAATGCGCAGTGTTCATAATACCAACATCGCTGGTTCGATTCCCACATGGGCCAGTGAACTGCACCCTCCACAACTAGATTGAAAACAATGACTTGACTTGGAGCTGATAGGTCCTGGAAAAACACACTGTTCCCCAATGTTCCCTAATAAAAAATTAAAATAAATTAAAAAAACCAAGCCAAGCAGCAGTAGTAGTAGCACTAACATAGTTTACCATGTGCCAAGCCCTGTTCTAAGCACTTTAAAATTTTAACTTACTTTATTGTCAAAATACTCTATAAAATAGGAACTATTATCCTCATTTTGCATATGAGGAAACGAAGGCAAACAAATGTTAAATAACTTGCCCAATGTCAAAAAGCCAGTAAGTAGCAAATTTTTTTTACCAAGGCCATCTGTTTCCTCCCATACCCATGCTCATAAACACTATTCTTTAGAGCCCATTAATCATCTATTTTGGTGGGACTCGGGGAGGGAGGGGGTATGAAAATTAATGAGTATATTCCCCATTCAAATATTTAAGTATTAAAGTCTGAAGGAAGTATTATTCTGTACTTCATTTTCTGCCTGTCCAAATCGCTATTTTTCCACATTCCCTACAAATTTTGAATCAATGCATTTAGACAGCATAGATAAAATGTCCTTGACAGTCTTCATTTATGTCTTTATTTTTAAATGCTTCACATCACCAAGTCTGAGCATTTCCTACAATTGTGCTACTCGCTACAAGGAGCACGCCCTCTAGTGGCCCCAAGCTGACATGCAGCTACATAAAACGCACAAAGTGCTCCAATGAGCTTTCTTTCCTATTACAGGTTCAATGGCAGAGCACACAATAAGAAAAAAGAAAATACTGAAAAGCAAAATTTTACAAATCATAATGGGTCTTAATGCATTAGTGTGTCTGAGAGGGACAACACTATCTTTAGATTGATAGGATGGAAGGAGAGGTCACAATGGACAAGTATTTTACTCTTGGCTCAGCTATAGGCAATTTAAGTATGCCAGAGCTTTTTTTTTTTAAAGAGATACCATCCCTATATCTTGATTTCTTTCAAAAGGGGTCAAAAAATAGCAATTCTTATAAATTTCTGAAATAAATGCCAGACCATAAAATTGCTGTGAAAACCATCACAAGCCTATACATCCTCCAGGCTTAAGGGACCTACAAATAAACTTTTTCTTTTCTTTCTCAAGAGACTATGTAATTGATGGGAAAAGCTTGAGTTTGAATTCTATAGTCACAAACCATGTGTAGTTTTCTTCATGTGTAGTAAAGAGGCAATAACAGAAATGATTTTTTTTTAAAGCTAGAAAATAACTAAAATATAACCAAAGTGCAGTGTATTCTTTAGCCAGTTATGGTAATTAAAATAATACAGTAAGCTACCAAATTTATCAGCAGCTGTCCCATACACTATCCAATTTTCCTTTTCCCAGGCCATCAGGTCTAAGTACCAAAGTAAAATGTCTTCACCACTGCTTCTTGATCCCTAATATTGATTGACTCTGGAGCACATAAATGAGATTTTCTGCAACTATGACAAAACATATAAGGAATATTTGTCATGTAGCTAGGAACAACCCAAGTGAGAATGAGTAAAAGGAAAATACCCCTTCTAGTCCTTCTTCACTGAAATCACTATTAATTCAACAAGTAGTTAAGGAGCATCTACTATCTAGAAAGACATATGGCAAGTACAGTGAGCAGATAAAAATGAAGACATGGTCCTCATATTCGAAGAGCTTACAAACTAATGAGGAAGAGTTCAACAGAAACCCAAAGAAAATGAGAGATCAGGGTGAAAGGATAGGTAACATTTCGTGAAGTAGTATTCGTGCTAGCTTTAGGGATGGGAAGGATTTCAACAGGCAGATATGGAAGGGAAGGTATTCTAAGCAGAGAGAATTTTAGTAAGCATTCAGTGTCATAGTGCTGATATTTGAAAAATGACTAGTACCCTGGTTTGCTGGCGCATACTGTGAGTAAAAAGGAAAACTGAAAGTTGAGAATGAAATGGTACTTTGGACTTTATTCTGTAAGCAAAGGAAAATCATTAAAAGCAATGAGTGGGGGAGGAAAGGGCATGAGCAGGGCTTGGTTTTAGGAAGATTATTCTGGTGGCAACATGTAAACTGAATTGGAGCTAAGAAAGCTACAGATAAGCTGACTACCTAGGTTATGAGAATGGAGGAAGTGAGGAGTAATAAAGGTTCACAATTCAACACTGATTGATGACATTTTTCCCCAAACGAAACCTGAGGATTAGGATATACTTCTATCAGTGACAGTGCCTCACACCTCAGTAATGTAAGAAAGGCCTTGGTTGGGGAAGCCAGTGAATCCCGACCCTAGGAGAGCAAATGGGGAGCTATGTTGGAATCTCTGGAGAGAACAGTATGTTACTTCACACACACACACAAAAAAAAGCACGCATATTATTCTGATTCTTCTCCTGTAACAATCACTGAATAAGAATTCCAAGATCCTTCTGGCTTCCAGTCTCTGACTCTGACTTTAGTTTTGTCTCTTACCCTGATTTCCTTCATTTATGCTGATTATATAATAGTTCTAGGATGTGAGAGGTGGCCTAGAACATGAAGATAACTTGAAGCAAGTAAAATTAACAGTACCAGCAAATAAATACTGAATATAAGGAATCTCTAGGATTACTCTGGGGGTTTAGAACCATGAGCAGAGTGTAGCCTAACTTCTTAAAAGCTCCTATTTCTTGAAAAAGAATAATAGCTATAAAATGTCTTTTTATTACCTACTGGCCCATTTATATTGTATCAATTAAATAAAAAAGGTAATGAAACAGACAAATTAAAAGATAAAGCGACACTACTTTTTTCCATACTTTTAATTACCATTATTGCACCAATACAGCATACGCTTTATATACATATATCTTAAACTTCATCATCAATTTTTCAGCAATTCAAATACATAATATATTATCATCTTGAGAATACAAAGAACACAACATGGAGGAAGATTGAGAAAATAGGTTCCCAATAGTTAGTCACTAGTGATTCTATAGACTTTCCTTTTAGTGTTTTCTATTGGAATTTTAAAATGCCCCGCCATGGCTCTACAAGTATAGAGCTGCCTGGAAGTGGAGGCAATGAAAAAAGGATGGATTCAAAGTTAAAAAGAGTCAAGGAGGAAATCTAGGACAGAACATATTTTGAAACTAAATATAAGGACTCCATTCAGCTAGAGTATACACGTCCAAACAGGTGCTAAGGGAGAAATAATATCCTCCCATTTCATCCTCAAAATTGCCAATTAACAAACAAAACAGATAGTACCCAATCAACTAAGAAAGGGAACTCTCTTCACAGCATTGTAAAAGGAATGGTGGGGCAAAGGAAAAGAAGTGATGGGAGGGCAACTTGTTTTTGAGATATCCTGGGTGATGGGTATCAAAACTGTAACTTAGGCAAAACCTATCACAGGTAAAGCTGTGATTCTCCAGCTTCCTTCATAAATGATGATACATATAATAGCAGCTTTTTTATTGAAGAATTAGATAGACTGAAAAGCAAATGTTTATGGAAAGGGGCCAGGTACCCAGGCAGCAAGGCAATGCGGGTACTGAATAAGAGTCAAGTGCTTTCAACCTCTGTGCTCTACAAATCAGGTTAAAAATTCTAAACCCTCAACTTTAGGTCAAACAATGGGACAAATACAAAATAACGCTGTGCTTCAAGTGTAGCAATGAGATGGAGCAGCAAGAAAGTACAGGTCCTCCAATAATGTCATTTTGTCATACTGTTGATGATACGCCATAGGAACTTAACTCTTGTTTATATCAATTAGCCCATGGTAAAACTGGTTTTGTTGTAAGTTGTTTAAAGTCACAAAACCTACTGATGACGTTGAAGACTTACTGTAAACACTTCTCTAGAATGTAACTTGGAAAACAGAGCTCCTTGACTCTCCTTCATCCAAGAGACACCCACTGATCAAAGATGTTGCACTATTCAACAAACAAAAGAACAGCAGAGGCTCCACCAACACAACCCTCTTATTATAGGAAGAGACATGTAAACGCATGAGAGGGTGATGGAGCTGCACTCAGCACTAGATGTTCACTGAATTGGATAAGCCTGAAGGAGGATATATAGCACAGACCCAAGAAACAGGTCCTTCTTCATTTCCATCTCTATCAAAATTCTAAATTTGTAAACACTGAGGTCAGTCTGTCCATTTTCAGAGTCTTGGGTTAGCAGAAAAGAAATTTCAAGGTTTCTGTCCCTCCTGAAAAAACTCAATAGGGCTTCACAAAGACACACACAGGGTCATGAGATGATTCTGAAATGTTAAAGAATTTAAAAGATGGAGAAAAATTATGCAGATGTGGGAGGTCATTTCCCCCTCACAGAGACCCTGGCCTTTTAAGCCCTGCATAGTCAGCCACAAGTATGAGAAAACCCACTACTCCCCTGCCTTGATGAAGAGGAGATAAGAGATACTTTCTTGGCTGTACAGCAAGTAACAACATAGGGGAGCGACATAAACCAGCTTGAACGTAATAGCGAAGCTATGAAAGATTGTCCAGTTATTTTGGTTCTGGGGAGAGAAGGGATTCCTAACTTCCCTCACAGATTGGTGCCCTCAAGGTCATTTTTATTCTTCAAGTCTGTCCTTAATGTCCTGCCCATGCTATTCAGAACTGGACCCAGTTAGATGGCTGTGGTGCCTGGTTTGGAACAGAGCTGCAAGACAGAACAGAGAGAAAGCCAAAGGCATAGTATTAGGACAGCTACTCCATTCTTTACTTAATAGTTTCAAAGAAATTGCTACCCAAAATTTCTGAAACTTCACAGCAATTCTACTTAGCAAGGCCTGAAATACCCACCTCCAGCTTCACCTTACAGTTTTCTTATCTCACCATCCCAGTACTCCTATACTTCCTTACCTAGAATTCCTGCCAAAGACTCTATATGACCTACGAATGCCCTGATCTAAGATTTCGTCTGACTGTACATATTATCCATACCCTGACCGAGAGTATGTTACACCCATACCTGGATGCAGTGCTAAAGTCTCCCCACAAGTCATTGTTTGAAGACACTGGCGCTGGTGCTGATGTGGTGACAGGAGCAGGAGAATCCAGATCTAAAAGGACATCTGAATACAAGGTAAAAGAAGAAAAAAGGAGGAACAGGAAATAAAAACATATGTTCACACAAAAATCTATATATAGCAGCTTTATTTATAATAGCCAAAAATTGGAAACAACCCAGATATCTTTACATGGGTGATGGTTAAACATGCTGTGGTACATCCACAGCATGTATTTATTGCCATGGAATACTACTCAGCAATAAATAGGAAGAAACTATTGATATACACAACAATTTGGATGAAAGCTCAAGGGAATTAGGCTGAGTGGAAAAAGCCAATCCCAAAAGATTATATACTATACGATTCCATTTATATAACATTCCTGAAGTGACAAAAGTATAGAGATGGAAAACAGATTAGTGGTTGCCAAAAGTTAGGGACTGATGGGGAGGGTGAGGAGGGGAAAAGACTGGGAGGGAGGGAGGGATGGTTATTAAAGGGTGACACAAGGGATCCTTATAGTGATAGAAATGTTCTGTATGCTGACCATGGTGATGAACCCAGAAACCTACACACAATACAACTGCACATATACACACAAATGAGAACACGTAAAACTGGTGAAATCTTCACTGATATGTGGTATATAAACCAAAAACAACAAAAGAACAAGACAAACAAATGAGAAACAGAAACTCATAGACACAGACAATAGTTTAGTGGTTACCAGAGGGTAAGGGGGTGGGGGTTGGGGGGTGGGAGATGAAGGTAAGGGGGATCGAATATATGGTGATGGAAGGAGAACTGACTCTGGGTGATGAACACACAATGGGATTTATAGATGATGTAATACAGAATTGTACACCTGAAATCTATGTAATTTTACTAACAATTGTCACCCCAATAAATTTAATAAAAAAAATTTTTAAAAACTGGTGAAATCTAAGCAGTAGACAGTATCAATGTCAATTTCCTGGCTGAGATATTAGACTACAGTTTTGTAAAATGTTACCATTGAGGGAAACTGGGTAAAGGATACGAGGGATTTCTTGGTATTATCTTTATAACTTCATATGAATGTACAATTGTCTCAAAATAAAAAATTTAATTTAAAAAATAAAGAATAAATCTTAGATATTATCTCCAGTGTCTTCTGGTTAACACTTATTATAACTTCCAGACTGTAATACCTGATTCTCTAGTCTTAGGAAAATTCCTTTCTGAGTTCTAATCTTTGCAATTCTTTAAATGTAAATATATCTATTATTTTCCCCACCAGATAGTAAAGAACAACAAAAATGCATTCACAAACACAGATGTCTCATTTTCTCCCAACTGCCCTGGTGAAGAAATGAAAAAGATTAAGAAATAACATTTACTGAATGGTTACTATGTGCCAAGTAGTGTGCTAGGTGCCCTCACATTACTTAACCTTCGCAATCCTGGGGTGGTTTTACGTCTCTATTTTGCAGATCAAGATACTGAAACTCAAGAGACTTTAAGTAATGTTACCAAGCATATTCAGATATAAAGGGGCAGAGCCATGACTGAAATCTTGGTTCATCTGACTCAGGCCTACTAGCACCTAACCAAGGTACAATGAAGGAAATAGTCTTTTTTATATCCACCCATTTTCTGCCAAAGAACCTACCACATACCATGACTCTCGGTCCACTAGAAAAGCTTTGCTCCCTTGCTAGAGGCTGCCAGAAATCACTTTGTCAGTACCAAGTGCCAATTGATAACAAAAACATCAACACTCTCCTTGACAAAAAGGTGTTCTCCAATTACAACCTAAGATATGATTTCTGAAAGTTAAAAGTACTAGAGAGATTTACCTGCATCACTACCTCCATGGTTAGATTTTGGAATGGGTGGTGGAGTGACATGATTGCTGATGGCAACTGAGGAGGAAGGTGGGGGAATAGTGATTTTGCCTCCAGGTGGGGGTGGGAGTAAGCTTAGGCCCCCAGTCCCTGCAGTCTTGGGCTTAGAAGCACCTCCTTTCTTGGTTGTAATGTTCTACAAAAGAAGAAAAAGAAGGAGAGCGAGAGAGAAAAAAAGAGGTCACAGGCTTATGGAAATATAGGAAAGGGGGGAAAAACCATACTCACCCCAATACTCAACTTGATGGTCTGTCCTTCCTTGAAGCCCAGATCCAACTTGGGACGAGTGTCCATTTCCTGAGATTCTTTGGAAATCTCAGATTCCTGCTTTACCCACCTTCAGTAAAAGAGTAAGTTATCTTAATTTGGGATTCCCTGAAAGCAGGGTTTGACACACAAATTTTAGTGTAGCTAATTTATGCAAAACAAGATTCCAGAAAGCACAGTGAGGGAACAGAAGAGTTAAAGGGAAGGGGGGGGGGGGCAAGAAAGAGGGCAACTGGGGCTCAATACCACTGAGGAATGAAACATAATGTACAGTAAACTTGCCCCTCCGAAGGAGGGCATTTAGTCACCAATTCCCATTCGCCTGGGTAAGGGCTGCCCCTGAAGGAACGTTAATTCCTCAGTCCTTCCAGGTTGTACCCCTGTATTAACTGGCCTTCTGAGGCAGAAAAGCAGAGGTATGTGCCTTGAGGTAGGAAGCGACAGCGTGGATGGTGCTGTCCACCATAGCTACGCCAAAGTCAGGTGGTCTGAAGAAATGTTGCAATAGGCACAAAACATGTCACTATATGAAGTAACAAAACTGGCATGTAACTCCCCACATATCTCATATACAGCCCTGTTACTGCATGCCTCTCTCAGCCACCTAAAAGCAAGAGCACCCCCAGAGGCATAAACAAAAGCATCATCTCAAACCATTGTACAAGGAATCAAAAACATATTCTGGGCTATAAGGAAAGGATAAACTAGATACAAAGATAATATACGGACAAAGAATCAATGGGAAGATTTATATTCATAATAAACTTGTTTACCAAATAAAGAGGGTAAAGTGACAGTGCCCATTCAACTGCGAAGCAGCTTTCCCCAAACCATTTAACCTGGTAACTAGGATGAGCTTCACTCACTTGAAGTGATCTTGCAAGGAGACATTAAAGTCAAATGCATCACCCCGATCTGTGAAGCCAATGCCAATGAAAGCACTACGCCCTGGGGGAAGAAGACAGGAATACTCAGAATAGGAAGTGCCCCAGGGGAAAATTCTGTCCAATGAAAATATAAGTTACCCAACCTGAAGTCTGACAATGTCAATCATCTTCTCACAGACCAGGGGTCTGCAAACTACATACAGCCCGTGGTCCAAATGCTGCCATAGCTTGTTTTCAGTAAAATAAAGTTTTACTGAAACACAGCCCCACCAATTTGTTTACATATTACCCGTGGCTGCTTTCACACTACAACAACAGAACTGAGTAGTTGCTATAGAGACCACTTGGCCTGTAAAATCTAAATATCTGTCTGTTTACAGAAGAAGTTTGCCAACCTCTGATACAGACAATGGAGAAAAGATAATGATTGGCCTAGATACAGATGATTTATGATGGTCCCACCAAAAACCACTACAAACAATGAATGGGCAATAAGTGTAAATTCTTTTGTTAGATATACACTTTGATTTATTTACATTTACCGACTAATTACCATGTCTTGAACTTGTGTTCATGTCTATTACAAATAACATGTTAATCCTTCTTTCATAACTATAATTAACTTTGCAGAAAGAGGAGGAAAAATTTAGTAAACTGAAGATAAATAAGATCAGGACACACTTTTATTGAAATGCATTAACTATTTTCCCAACCTCATCCCATTTCAAATCCCAGATCCCTTACCAGTACCGTCCTGGATCCGAATTACAAAATAGCGGCTGGAATCTGTCACTGTCTCCACAGCAATACCAGGATATTGTTCTACTGGTGCCTGAGCAAAGAGTTCCCCTGACAGGTAAAAGAAAGACTTCTTTGAGCAAAGGAAGCAAAAATCTAAAACTCTAATTAACAAGTATTTCTACTTCAGTCCCCAACTTAAAGATACTTACAAAAGCACAACAAACCAATATCCTTAATATGTTAGAGAGTCAAAAGCATAGATTACCTGAAATTTTATCTTCGAGTTTGATATAAGCAATCTTCCCTTTTGAAGTGATTCGGAGGCGACCAGTCCAATCAGGCTGGTCTAATTTCCAGTCAGAAGCCCTAGGATAGGAAAATATTATAGGAAACCTCAGGCCTCAGGTCCATGTCTTTAATATACAAAAACCCTATGCAGAATCATTTGCCATATTTCTATTTCCCTGTCTTGGATTGCTTACTATTTCTACCTATTAAGTAATCAATAAGAATAACTCATGAGGGGCGGCCGGATGGCTCAGTTGGTTAGAGCATAAGCTCTTCACACCAAGATCGCCAGTTCAAGTCCCACATTGGCCAGTGAGCTGCGCCCTCCACAACTAGATTGAAAAGAACGACTTGACTTGGACCTGAGCTGTGACCCCCACAACTACATTGAAAAATAACGACTTGTCATCCTAGAAAAACACACTGTTCCCCAATATCCCCCAATAAAAAATAAAAAAGTTCTCATCACAAGAAAACAATTTAACTATACAAAGTGATGGATGTTAATTAAAAAAAGCATAACTCATGATCCCCTCTACATAGTTGATTCATGTTAACACACAGTCCAAAACAAACAACACAATGTTACTATTTGGGGATTCTGGAGTTCAATAATATTCTTTTCATTGAATTTAACCAATATTTACAGAGTACGCATTAAGTCACGGACACTGTTTTAGGTGCTTGGATACAGCAGTGAACAAAATCAGACTCCTGCGGTTGTGAGGCTTACATTCTAATAGAAGATGTACAATAAAAAGGAAACAATAAATAAGTGAAATAATTAATATCTCATCAGGTGGTGAATGCTAAGGTGAAAAGAAAATGCAGAGGCAGAAGAGGGAGATTGGGAGGGTAGAGAGAGTAAACAGGTTGCAGCATTTGAATACTGCAGTGAGAGTGGTTAGGGTAGCCTTATTAACAAGGCGAAATGTGAGCAAAAATGTGTAGAATGTGAGAGTTACCCATGAAGACAACCTGGGTTTGAAAAGCATCCCAGGCATAGGAAGCAGCTAGTGCAAAGGTGCTAAGGTAGGAGCATGTCTGGAATGTATGCACTCAAGCAAGGAGGCCGCCGTCATTAAAATAGAGACAAAGTAGAAAAGCTAACAGAACAGAAGGCCAGATTATGCTGGGCCTTATAAGCCATTGTAAGAACTTTAGGTTTTACTCTCAGTTAAGGAGGAGACAAGCTGTTACAAGTTTTAAGCAGAGGTGTGACACAATCGCCTTTTTATTTTAAAAGAACTACTTTGTTTGCTATGAGTAGAAGAGATATAAAGATATGAGTGTTGAAGTCATTCAAGCAGGGGCATTATTTAAAACACTATTGCAGTGATCTAGGAGAGTCATGATGGTGACTAGTAAGAGACAGTAGCTAGATTCTGGATATACCAGAGATAGCAAAAGAATGTGTACAAGTGGACACTTGGGTTAATATTACTCAAGTAGTAGTTCGTCGTAATCAGAAGTGCCTGAAAACTGATGGTAACCACTTTGAGCACCTCTTGTAATTGCAGAAGTCAAACGTGACTTGTATTCATCTTTTATCAGTATATATTGAGTATTACAATTTTAATACAGTTTTCCTTTCTTCAAATGTATGTACATTTTTTTGGCACCCTCTGTATTTAAGGTAAAGGCAGCAGGATTTTCTAACAAATTGGGTGTGAGGTAGAAGAAAAAGAGAAGTCAAGGATGACTCCAAGGTTTGTAGCCTTAGCAAAGGAGTTGCCAATAACTGGGATGAGGAAGGCATGTCTGGGAAGAAAGATCAGGAGTTCAGTTTGGCATATGCTGAGCTTGAGATGTCTAGTAGATTTTTAAGAGAAGACGGACAGTTTAATATGAGTCTAGAGTTTAGGAAAGACATGTGGGCTAGAGATACGAATGTCCATGGAAACAGTGAGTATTTATAATCTGTGTTATAAATGAATTTGAGTGAAATTTAAGACACTATTTAAATATGGACAATTTTACAAAACATTGCATTTCTGATTTTCTTTTGCCAGGAATATGGAAAAGGGAGGACGAAGTAAAAGTTATTAATAACTTATCCCTTAGGGCCCTGAAAACCAACACTTCCAGGTTAGAAAAGTAACAACAGGGTATGTCTGAACGAGTTTAGCTATAGAAGGATGAGTTTAACAAAAGGGTAAGTAAAGGAGGAAAGGAAGAAAGTGAAGATTAAAATTAGCACAGATGTTGAACAGGATTTTGTCATCCCCTTCTCTCTTGATGCCCTGCTCTCAAAGACCTTCAAGTACCTGAATCTGATCCAGATTAGAGCATTCTAAAGTTCCCTTAATAAATTTTTAAAAAACAGCTGTTACTTAGGCTACCATACCACAAAGAGCTAGATATAGTGTAAATAGCTATTGAAAATATTAGGAACAAGCTTACAAGATGTATTTGTTTGGACAGGTTCCTTGTCTTAATTACTGTGTGTGTCTAGTGGCCAATATTTAACAAATTCTCGGTAAGTGAATTTGTTACTGAGATTCAAAATTCAAAAACACGGCAGCAGTTTCCCTCAGCCCTCAGCATTAGTTCCTCTCACACTCCCAAGACCTAGCCTGAAGAACTCTTGGTTTTGGTGAGAATACTTCTGACAATACTGTAAACTGATCTCACAAATTTTCATTTACTTTAGCAATAAATCCTTACAGCAGCCATATGAAATATGCATGAAAAGCCTCTCTCTCTCTCTCTCTCTCTCTCTCTCTCTCTTCCCGCTCCCTCTCTCAACAAAGGACAATAACACAGTAAGCAATAATGCCTAACTTCAAAGTCCAGCATTCTTTTCATTACATTAAAACATACTATAGAATTTAATATTAATTTAGCTGGGAAGGAGGGTTGTAATGAATAAAAAAAGTTTTATAGGTCAGGAAACCATTTTCTATTTATAAATTTCTCATCAACCTAAATTTTCCTTCCATTGGTCCAGGAAGCAACAGCTTACACTAGTTGAATCAAAGTTATTTATTCCTTCTAATAGTATTAGTCACTAAAAGAAAGGATTTTTTCCTTTCATGGCAGCCTAGAGAATAAATCATGCTCATAATGGAAAACGGGTTCTGGCAAACAACAAGAAAGATTATGCAGACAAAAAGACAGAAAAGCAATATTTATCAAGTATCTATTATGTGCCAGGCATGCCCATTCTTGTGAAAATTAAGTGAGAGGATCTCGTAACATAAGTAGTATTACATCCATTTTTATAGGTAAGGAAACAAAAGCTCAAAAGAGTTAAATGACTTGCCAAAGGTACCCCAACAAATAAATGAGAATCACAATTCAAACTTAGTTCTGCTCTAGTCACTCACTATAGTAAGAGTGGCTGATGATAAAATGTCTCTTGGGGAATAGGAAATATTAGTAATAAGCATGGAAAACATAGAAGGATAATGAGAAAAAGAGTAAAAGGGGAAAATTAAGAAATTGTTTTGATGGCTCAATGCAATTAATTGACATAAGAATAAAGGGTGTGGATAAACTACAAAGTGGAGGTAGAAAACGCAGATGAGAGAAGGTCTTTAAAAAACCTTGAAGAAGAAGTAAAAGAATAGAATCCCATTTGAATGTGTATCATATCCTTTAGGAAGTTTTAACACCTTAAGTTGAAAGGTATGACTTATTTTCCTTATTTAACAGTTTAATCAATGCTAATTTATGTGATTAAGTGTAATCTACTAAATTGTTCTTTCAGTCAACATTTACAGAGTGCCCACTATGTGCCAGACACTGTGCTAGATTCTGGGTATACAAACTTAAAAAAGACCTCAAGTTCCTTACACTCTAGAGAAATAGGAGACCAAACAATCAATTGCAATACGGAAGGAAGAGCACTGTGACACAGACAAACATAGGTGCTATGGAAGCACAGAGCATACCTAAGCCAGAATGGAAGGGTCCAGGATGGCTTCCCAAAGAAGGTGATGTCTCAGATGAGTCACACATATAGTACTACCAGCAAAAAAACACACAGATTTCTATTCATGCTCAATTTGGGGTCTGACTGAAAGCCTAAAATTAGGACTACCTCTTTGTCAAAAGGTACAACCCACAGAATCTAGTGCACAAGTCAGCAAGCACAAAGATAATGACCCATGAGAAATGAACCTCGGTTCATTTTGTCATTCAAGACAAAATAATGGACATAGAGAGAGGATAAATTGTTAGCCAAGGTAATAATAAATGCCAAGAGGAAAATTACGATGATGATATGGAATAAAAACAGTACCACATGTTTAAATACAGCTTTACTGTTTCCTAATTCTTTCACATTTATTGTATGATTTCATTTAACCCTCCAAAAACTTTTGTGAGGCACATAACTACAACAGGTTTTATCATTAAGTTCTATTTTTTCTATTTTTACAGATGAGAAAACTGAGACTTGGAGAGGTTAAGAGATTTGTCCAAAATCATACAGCTGTTAAGTTGCCAGTGCCCATTCTCATGTTTTTTAACATGCAACCCAGTGAGTTACGTGTCAACTCTTTCCACTACATGACTTCATGGCTTCCTACAGCATCCCCAGACACTAACAGTCATTGAATTACAAGGTTACAACACAAATTTAGCTCTACAGAGAAAAGGCAGGTTAACTCTGGAGGGAAAAGCTATACATAGGTTAAGAGTGAAGGAAGAGAAGGAAGGTAGAAAATACTACATAATCATCGAGAAAATATATTGGAAAGAAACAGTATGGACAATCATTAGAAAACGTATGATAACCTTTGCCCACTGGCAGAAAAGCTGATGGTGAAACCAAATGGTGGATGATGTATTTGCTGCCAACATAAAAGATACATTAGACCATCCTGAGAGTGTCCAACAACACAAAGATGACCCACACATGTGCACGGAGTATTGGAAACGTGGCGGTGGAGATGAGGGTGACAAACTGAAGGACGCAGGGAAGAGGGAAGGAAAGGTGACTGACGAAGAAGCAGGCACGACTGGATGTGGGTGATGGAGAACCGATGGGTAACCCAGAGGGGTCCAGGGGAGGAGAAATCGAAGAGGCAGGATGGCAATTTTTTTTTTAAGCAGCGGAAACAAGGGTGATGGCAGTCTAGAGTGGGGTAAAAGCAGAAGGATAGGCCGATAACAGCCCAGGTGGGGAGGCTAGCAAAGTGACAACTCAGAGTTGGCAGTGGCGGGGACGCACGGCGATCTATCTGAGAAGGAAACTGTCATCCCCGACCGGGTACGCACGTGCTGCAGGGCCTCGAGGTTAGTACCTGTAACCGCGGTTAGAGGCCCGGGGCGGAATCCGGTAGACGCTCACGTCGGGTTTCACACACAGGACAGACTCGTACTCCAACTCGGCCGCCATCTTGGCTTTGCTCTCCGTGCCACCGGGGGCGGGGCGTAGAGACGGAGGCGGGACATGGAGGGGGCAGGGAGTTGCGGTACATGACAACTTCCGCTTACGGTACTTCCGCGTCAGTATATCTTGGTTCCCGAGATTAACCTCCAGTGGCGGGGGTTGGGAAAGCCATTTTGAAACCTGGAAACAGTGAGGCTACGCGGCTCACCATCTTGAGTAATGGCAAAGATGCCATCCCAGTGCGTGACGCACGTTATGGAAATCTCCATCCCCGAAAGGTAATGAGGGAAAGCGCCATCTTGCTCCCGGCCGGTACCCACGATGCTCTGGGAGGCTGAGAAACCTCTTGGAATCTGGCGAAATTTTTCCTTCCAAGAGTCAATTGTTAACCGTAGTTTCCTGGCAGAAAAGGGGTATCTGCACATCGATAATCCCCAGCTGGGTACCTACAGGAAATGTATGATCCTGTCGTAGACTTGGTGGATTTTTAACCCTCCAGATTCTAAACGTTAAAATTGCTTAGCCTGATTAATTGCCTAAAAGCACTTTTTCCCCCCTCATATTTTCCACAACGGCACCTTTAGAAATGGTATTCCTCACTTTCAGTTGTGTTTTCTGGTTATCTGTTTGGAAAATTTGACTCTGGTTAAACTCTTAAGTGGTATTAACCCAATTCCTGGCAATTTCAGGAAGCATAATGAACTATTTAATGGCTGCTATTTGTTCCCAGTTCTATTATAATGATATATCCTACCGAACGCTCTCTATAAATGTTACTGTACACTCTAAATGTAAACTTGCCACAAAACTATCACTTAAAACGATTTAATCATCAGATAACAATTGACAAAACCGAGATATAAAAAGTCTGTCTGTTGCACTACTGAATTTCTCTGAGACTCTGTACAGCTGGAAGCAGAGCCCCTGTTTACCTGGTAGAAAAAAGGTGAGGATGATGAGAAAAAAAAATTTGCAATAGCATCAAAAATGAGATACTTTGGGATAAATTTAACATTGCTGAGAGACCTCATTAAATAGATATGTTCATGTGCTGAAAGATTTAATATTGTTAAGATGTTAGTTCTTCCAAATTGATTTGTATATTCAATGCAATCCCAATCAAAATCTAAGCAGGCTTTTTTTTGTAGAAATCAACAATCTGATTTATAAATGCATATGGAAATACAAAGGTTCTAGAATAGCCAAAACAACTTTGAAAGTTAAGAACTAAGATGGAGAATTTCCCTATGTCACATCAAGAATCAAGACACCACAGACAATAGTTTAGTGGTTACCAGAGGGTAAGGGGGAAGGTGGATGGGAGATGAGGGTAAGGGGGAACAAATATAAGGTGATGGAAGGAGAACTGACTCTGGGTGGTGAACACACAATGGGATTTATAGATGATGTGATACAGTATTCTACACCTGAAATCTATGTAATTTTACTAACAATTCTCACCCCAATAAACTTTAAAAAAACAAAGAACAACAAAAAAAAGAATCAGGACACATGGGCCGGCCCGGTGGCTTAGGCAGTTAGAGCTCCATGCTCCTAACTCCGAAGGCTGCCAATTCGATTCCCACATGGGCCAGTGGGCTCTCAACCACAAGGTTGCCAGTTCAATTCCTCGAGTCCCACAAGGGATGGTGGGCAGCGCCCCCTGCAACTAAGATTGAACATGGCACCTTGAGCTGAGCTGCCTCCCCAGTGGCTCAGTTGGTTGGAGCGCAGGCTCTCAGCCACAACGTTGCGGGTTTGACTCCCACAAGGGATGGTGGGCTGCGCCCCCTGCAACTAGCAACGGCAACTGGACCTGGAGCTGAGCTGGGCCCTCCACAACTAAGAGTGAAAGGACAACTAGAAGCTGAATGGCACCCTCCACAACTAAGATTGAAAGGACAATAATTTGACTTGGAAAAAAGTCCTGGAGGTACACACTGTTCCCCAATAAAGTCGTTCCCCTTCCCCAATAAAAAAGAAAAGAAAAAAGAATCAAGACACATGAATCAAGAAAATGTTATATTGGCATAAGGGTAGACATATAGATCACATAAATCAATGTAGCATATAGGGAATCCAGAATAGGCCTACATCTATATGGTCAAATGATTTTGACAAAGATGCTAGGGCAATTCAATGGGAAAAGATAAACTTTTTTCAACAACTTGTACTGGAACAACTGGAAAAAAATGTCAACCCACATCTCACACCATATGTCAACCCATATCTCACAAAAATTAACTCAAATGGACCAGAAGCTAAAACTATAAAACTAGGAAAAAAATGAAATCTGTGAAAACTTAGGTTAGGCAAAGATTTCTTAGATAAAATATAAATACCACAAGCCATAAAATATTTGAAAATTTAGACTTTATCAAAATTAAAAGTTTTTACTCTTCAAAAAATACCATTAAGAAAATGAAAATGCAAGTCACAGACTGAAAGAAAATATTCACAATACATATATCTGACAAAAGACTTGCATTCATTGTGTGTTTGTGTGTGTGTGTGTGTGTGTGTGTAAATTAAATAGAAACCACAAGATAACACTACACACTTAAAAAGAAAATGACAACAACAACGTGCTGGCAAGAATATGGAGCATCTTTCATACATTGCTAGTGGGGAGATAAAATGGCACAATGACTTTGGAAAACAAAGTTTTGTGTTTTCTTAAAAGTTAAACATACATTTATCATAAGACCCAACGTTCCACTCTGAGATATTTACCCAAGGGAAAATAACACATATGTCCACAAAAAGACATATATGTAAATGTTCATAGCAACTTTGTTTACAATAGCTAAAAACTGGCAATAACACAAAATGTCTATCAACAAGTGAATAAACAATTTGTGGTGTACCCACATAACAGGATACTGTCATATTGATATACAGTTGTAATATATAGGATAGCAATAAAGAGGATTAAATGACTAATACTCAGTGATAGCAATAAAAAAAATTTGAACTACTAATAAACACAATGACATGGATAGAGCTCAAAAACATTACACTAAACAAAAGAAGCCAGGCCCAAAAGAGTACATACTGTATGGCTTCATTTATATGAAATTCTAGAAAAGACTGTAGTTACAGAAATTAGATAAGTGATTGCCTGGTACCAAACATAGGAATTGAATAGGAAGAGGTACAAGGCTATTTGAGGTGGGGTGGAGTGATGGAAATGTTCTGCATCTTGATTGTGGTGTTGGTTACACAAAGTGTATATATATATTAGTTGAATATAAGACAGTGTATCCTTAAAATGCATGTATTTTATTGTATGTAAATCATAAGTAAATAAAATTTATTTTAAAAATCTTAAAGTCCACCCCCCTGCTCCTCAAAATCCTTTCATTCTCCATTGAATTAACTACTGTAAACAATGTTTTGCATATTCTTTCCTGGTAGTTTTTATGCATTATGCATTTATAAGAATGTGTGTGTTTGTGAGTATATGAATTTACACAACTGGAATCACACTATACATACTGCACATATTTTGCTTTTTATTTAACAATACATCAACACCTTTTTATGTCAGTACATTTAGGTAGACCTCAAACTTTTTAGTGTTTCATACATTCGATTGAAAGACTACCTACAGAATCTTTTCAAATTGCCTGCAAATTAAATTAATAAGGTTAACTTCCAAAGAATTCTTACAAGGTAGCAGAAATATAAGAACTTTGAATTAGGAGAGACCTTTAGACATTAATACTTTCAAAACCTTTGGTTTCTTAGTAGTATAATTCACAGTAAGAACACATTTTATATTAGAACTCAATGCACCCATCTATACTCAAATATATATAATTGAAACAAAGTTTTCCCAAAATGATACCCTTACTAAATATGAGGGCAGTTTATGAGTCATAAACTCTCCACTGGCTGTACCATAAGTCTAATCTCCTTAGCTAGATGATTCTTCATAATCTTGTCCCAACTTCTCCTTCCAATGTCACCTAGAGCCTTCTCTCACACCTTCTTGCTCACTGTCTTCAGCCCCGATGTTCTTTCTAGCTTAACTGATTACGTTGCCATGACTTTCCAAACACACTATCTTTGTTCTTGCTGAACATATTTGCACAGGCTGAAATGCTCTTCCCATTCATTCCTTGGTAAAATGCCTTCAGATGTAATTTACACATCAGTTTCTCTGAGCTTTCCTGAATGTCCCTAAATAGAACTAGTAATTCCTTCCTCTGTGCTCCTACAACATTTTTTTTTATGGCCATTTTGCCTGTTATACTGGTTTAGACTGCTTTCCCAGAGTTCCACAACATTTTTTATACTTTGGTTTTAGTTATTATCACATTGCATTCAACTGTTTATAGCCACATCTATTTTCCAAGGGCAAGAAGCATGTTTGTATTGCCCCAACATCTACTACAGTTTACAGAATAAAATAAGACCTCCATATAGTTTGTTGTTGTTGTTAAATGAATGATCATTTCTGTCCATCTTTACAGGATAGTTTGTTCTTTCCCAATTAAGAAAAATTTAAAAGTCTTGGCTGGAATTCACCTCTGTGGACCACTAGGGGGTAGTAGCTACGCAATTCAAACGTTCTGGGCTGGAGAATAGATTAACTGTCCTAGAAACCAAGCTTATTTTCTCACGTGTGACTTTCTAAGTGTATGTGATTTAATCAAGTTCAACAAAAGCACCTTTGTTGGAAATGGCGGAGGCCTCATCCGTCTCAAATCTTGTTTATTTTTAGATACAATTTAAATATTTAAAAAGTTGTGATTTTCATATCTCCACCTATGTCATATGCAGTATGTATATGAAATAGTAGTAGGAAGAAATAGTAACATATTTCCCATCTCTTTCTTCTTTACTCACACACAATAAGTTATTTATCATATATTTTCGAATTCTGATTTTCCTTTGCTCAGGATACTGTTATCTAGCATAAAAGCGTACTTGTTAAAATACAATTTTCCTAAATCCTGGGGTTGAGGTTGCTGCAACTAGCAATGGCAACTGGACCTGGAGCTGAGCTGTGCCCTCCACAGCTAAGACTGAAAGCACAACAACTTGAAGCTGAACGGCACCCTCCACAACTAAGATCGAAAGGACAACAACTTGACTTGAAAAAAAAAAAGAGGCCTGGAAGTACACACTGTTCCCCAATACAGTCCTGTTCCCCTTCCCCAATAAAATCTTTAAAAAAGAAAAAATCAATAGAGCAGTGGCAAAGTTAACCACATGACCAATTACCAGTCAGGCTGCCTCAGTTTCAGTCCTCACTCTACTACCTACTGGCTGTGCAACCTCAGGCAAGTTACTTAACCTCTGTGTATTATAGTTTCTTCATCTATAAAATAGAGATGATAACTGTACCTACATAGGGTTGTTGTTTGGATTACCTTCAGCTAATATTTGTAAAGTGTAGCTATGATTATTTTTGAATGTGGATAAAAGAAAATATTTGAAATTAAGAATTAGAAAACTCTTATAGATGATGTAATATAGAACTGTACACCTGAAATCTGTGTAATTTTACTAACAATTGTCACCCCAATAAATTAAAAAAAAAAAATTAGAAAACTCACAGATCGTATAGGTAAGACTGGAAGCAGAAAGCCTGCAATGGTTTTGCAAAGCCTGTACTGACTTTGCAATAGTTTTCGGGATGTCAGACTCTCAAGTCTTTCTTTTTGGGGATCGTATCACCCCATTGCTGACCAATGCCAGGACCAAGTAAACTCCAAGTAAACTCCAAAGATGAAGGAATGGGGGAATATCATCTAAGTATCTCTAAATCACAGTTCATTCAGCCCCATAGCCATGTGCTTCTAAATGATTCCACAGGGGCAAGGAGAATTAGGGAAACTCAGAGCAAGCAGGTGTGGTGGTGGTACACCTGCAGGTGTTGTGATGCTGTTCACTCTGAGCCATTCAACAAGTTGCATTCCAGCATCTGGTGCAGTACTTTGTAAGAAACAGACCACTGTTATACCAAAGCCAGCTCTTTTAAAAAAGTTGGGGAGGGAGTTCTAGGGTTAAGAGCCAAGGATCCTCATGCTTTTGAGATCAAAGATACCAAAAGACGCTCTCTTATTAGTCCTAGAAGAAGGGGTCCCAACCTGAGACTGGGCTGTCCTGCTGCTTGGGATGACTTTCACGGAGCCATTCATGAGGGCTCCCACTGGCCAGGGGAGGCCAGGCCTTTCCTCCCAGCTGGGTATCCTAACCAGCACCCTCCCCAGGTCCTTGCACAGGAGCACCCGCTTTTAGAGGCCTACCAGAAACATGTAACTCTAGGTAATTGGAGGCTTAGTCTGAAAAGCACACATGAACCTGTTTCGAGCTACATACCCACTCGAAACACAGATATAGAGCCACATTCATCTAAATTAAGAAACATATCCATACAAACCTGGGTTACCGCCCTGTCTCCTAAACTCCTATACCACTACTAACAGGTAGCTTCCAGGACCAAGTGGATATACTTAGGGACTTAAGTAGTCCATCCATGGCCCAGACAGGAGAGGAGAAAACATAAAATCCCAAGCAAGATGAAGCCTCTTACTTGGCTTTGCTGTGGGATGTAATACCCCTCACAGAACAGATTTCCTAATGGCAAAGCAGGGAGGCAGGCACCCAGTTAGTGATGCCAGGTTGAAAGGCAGAGCTCTACTAAACACATAGCCCAGACTCAGCGAGAAGGATTTCCTGGCACTTTTCCCCTGCATTTTCTGAAGATTCTGGACTCCTATCTTATGAAGGAAAACTTAAATACAAGGTTCCAGAGACCCAGAACTGAACAAGAAACAGGAAGGGAGAAGATGATTATTAAGTGCTTTTATGAAAGGAAACTCCTCAGAGGTCAAATCTCCCTGGTGGCCACCTTATTTAGATGGAAGACTGGAAGGAGACTGAGCAGAACACTCCTCACTCCTCTCTTCCTATGCAGGATCTGATATTTTATTTTATTTTAAGGAACTGTCAGCAAAGGACAGGAGCCGGGTAGGGAACTGGGGCAGTGGTACTGGGTCAACATTAGGGAAGAACTTCAACCCAGGAGTTGGCATTCCCCTATGCCCTTACTTCTTGTCTCGGGACATGTGGGACTCCCATATCCCTTTGGATTCTATTGGTAGAGACATGCTTCCAGCCAGACATGGGAATATCACGAAAGGAGGCCTCTCGGTATCTGAGCTATGGTGAGTGGGGACAGACTGCTTTTCTTGTCAAGAGAGCAGTAATCACAGTGGGTTGGAGAGAGCAGCTCTGGTGGAGCTGACCTAGGGTTGCAGATAAGAAAATATAATACCAATGGAAGCCCTAAACAAGGCCAGGCCATGAAATGCCATCATGACTTTAGTGAGGGCCCACTCTCGGAGTGAGAGGGCCCAAGGATGGAGGGTGGTATGGGAGTCTGGTTGGGATATGTCAATCATCGCTATTCAGTATGAATGGAGTTCTGAAAATGCGGGCATTCTCTGATATCCCTTGCTGTGAGCATGGCAATATACACTTCCCTAGGGACCTCAGATGAATCCCATCCTATTAGTCCCAAACACTAAAAAACCTCAGAGCCTCTTCAGCAAGATGTGGGTTCCAATCCAGAAGCTTCCTCAGAATACATTTCCCAGAGATTCTCTGAGTTATCATTCTACCTTCCCCAGTAATGAAACCCAAGAGCCACCATCTCATTCCCCTACATCCACTAGTACCTAAAGATGACAGAGAGCAGATGAGAGAATGCACTAACCTGTCTCCAAGGTTCCCCCAGCAAACGGAGGGAACCCCTTGGTACTGGAGTTAGGGGTTGGAGGGATTCCCCTCTTCAAAGGCAGATGAAGAGTCTCATCCTCAGTGGCTCTTGCTGTACTTGGCTGAGCCTCCCAAGCTGGGGAGGGGAACTGGGTCCCCTGGGGACGAGGAGCAGAGGGAGGTGGAGCAGGGGGAGGCGGAGAAGGAGGTCCTACCTGGGGAAGGTGGCACACCCCCCACACTCTGCCAGATACCCTGGGGAGGAGGGGAGGAGCCTCTCCCAACCAGGAGCTGTCTCCTCCCCCTTGGGGGAGTCCCCCTCCCCCCCAAAGTGGATCTTTCGGGAGCGGAGAGCTCTTTCTGCCTGACGGAGATCTGAGCGCAGGGGTTCTGCCCTGTTCCACTGTCTAGGTACAAGGAAGTTGAGGGGGGAGTTCTTCCCCTCTCCCGAAAAGCTGAAAGCCGATTCCTCTTCTTTCCCTGGAGTGTCTTCTGCTTCTGAATGTAAGACTCCTCTCCCGTGATTACTGGAGAGGATGGAGAGTGCCTACTCCATAGGCATACCCCCTTTCTCTTTGCCTCAAAAGTCCCGAAGTATTGAGAGTGTGTTTGGAGGGGTGGAGGCACGCCGGGGCGGTCTCACTCTGCTTCCTTTAGTAAGGATCGCCCCCTTGTACTTCTAGAGGTCTATTCCCGGGCCAGTGCGGGGATTTTCCTCGTCTCCAGGAAGGAGAGACTCGTCCCCTATAAGGGTCTCTTCTTTCCCTCGCCCGGATGGTAAGGGTCTTCTCTTCCACAGGGAGAGGCGGCTCTCGTCCCCGCTCCTGCCTCCGCTCCTGGGGTGCCCCAGAGGGTGGGGTTTTCGTACTCCCCGCTCTCCCTGGGCCGGCCTGGGCAACCGGGTCCGAGAGGCCGCGGCTCCGGACTCCCGTCAGTGGCTACTGTGGCGGCAGCGCCTCCTCTAGTCCGGTCCCGTCCGGTCCGCTCCCTTCGCGCGTGGGGCTCCCCGCACTGCCACCTCTCGGGCTCCGGCCAGTCCGGGCTCCCGAGGAGCCAGAAGGCGGACGGACAGTGTCAGGGCTCGCCTCGGCTCCTCTGCAGACCCCGGCTCCGTCCCGGCCTCCGCGCCGCGCTCTGCGCCCCTCCCCCTCCCCCGCCCGCCCGGCCGCCGCCGCCGCAGCCTCCCTGCGCGGGTTAAGGAGGAGCGGGAGGCGCCGAGCGGCGGGCTGCGCCGCCCGGGGGCGCTGCGCCCGGAAAGCCGCGCCGAGGTACTCTTGCTCCCGGGGGACGCGCGTCGCCGCTCGCTTCTCCAGCCGCTACCTGTCCACCTCGCTCCATGCAGTTTGCCATCAACCCAAGACGACCCACTGCTCTGTATCCGGAGATTCTCTCGTTCACGCTGTACACGAACTATCAGTTCCAAGTTAACACTAATCCTGGTTCGCTGACCTCTTTTTTCATTCTGTTGTAGTCTGTGTACAGATAAACATCTCCGTTTTTCACCGAAATATTTTTGGTGGGCTTCTCTTTCCCCTGAGATAGTTTATAAAGGGTTATGAGGGTTGGGGTGAAGTTACCCTCATATCATCCTTGAGTTCAATCAATACTGTTGAATAAATGAATGTATAGAGACAAGTGAGTGTGTAACGGACATAACTCTGAACTAAACGTAAAATCTAGCTTTGTAAAGTTGTGCAAGGCCCTTGTTCTATAGAATCTTGGTCAGCAAAGAGAAGACCTTGATACTTGCCGTGTCCACTAAAGAGTGTTGCAAAGAAAATAGTTTATGTGAAAATGCTTTTTAAACTGTATAGGATACAAAATATGACTCGTTCATTTCTCTTGATGACCCTATAACATATCTTATTCTGGTCACAGAGTGTAGAATGTTCTCATTCTCTGCCCCTTACAGAATAGTCCCCACCCAAGACAGAAAATGCCACCAGGGAGCAGACTCCACCTATACTTTTCCTTCTGGAGTCACATTATTCCTCTGTAAACTCTTATATTGCATCCTCTGGCCTATTAAACTTTTCTCACTCTCCTGTACTCTCTATCACATAAAATAATATAACAGCAAAAATACTATGCATGAAATATTTGAATTGCTCAAAAAAAGTCTGCATATTCAAGATTACAGCTTGACTACATTTCACATTTAAATAAAGTATTTTGTCTTCTGGCTAAATATGATATTTTATCTAAATTATACATACATAAAATTACAGTATATTTACAATATGCCAGGCATTGAGCTAAGCACTCTGCATGTATTACTACATTTAATTCTTCTGGAAGTCCAGTAAGGCACTATTAAACCTATTTTATAGATGAGAAAACTATAACTTAGAGATATTGACTATGTCTAAATTAACATAATTAGTAAGTAGCAAAGTCAGGACTTAAACTAACAAATCCAAACGACTCTAAAGACCCAGCGCTTCACTTCTGTTCCATTGTCCTTAGCTGTCAGAATCAAAAGTCATCCTTAGGGGGGTTATCACTGTGTGAGGAATATAAATGATAAATGTCTATTGCATTGTTTTGTACACCTGAAACTAATTTTAAAAAAGGGGGGGGGGGGGGAAGTCATCCTTAAACTTAAAAGAAGTGAATCCCAGTCAAGCCTTTTCTTTCTCCCTACCCTTCCAATATCAGGTTTTAAAGCTGTATTTCCCCCCCCTTCTTTGAAACATCAACATATTCCTCCCACACACACAGATAATTTGGCATCAAATGTTTCTTGCTAGTATGCGTTAAGATGTTTTGCTTCTTTTTTCAACCCTTTTTGACATTTTCTATGTATGTATATGGAATTTGGGGGGCAAGAGTAGAGAGGTGGAAGTCCTAAAAATGGGAAAGCTAGGGAAGGATTAGAGTCCCTTTTTCTGGAAATTTAGAAAAATAAAAAGCTCAAAAACTTATTTGATATATACAAGATATTTGCTGCAGCATTGTTTGCAACTGTAAAAATTTAGAAACAACTTGAATGTCCATAATAGGGTAACTGTTAAATAAACTATGGTATATCTATATAGTAGAATACTACTTGGCTTTTAAAAGAGTAGTAATTGTATTTAACTTTGGAAAGTAGAATTAGTGAGGAGTTTGCTTTTCTCTTTTATATCTTCTTCACCGTTTAGATATTTTGCGATAGGCACATGTTATATTAAAAAACCAATTATTTTTCATTTATCTGAATATATTCCAGTGAGAAAATAATGTTTTAAAAGTTTGTATAATACAATCACACAGTTGCTCTTTAAAATATGTATATGTGTATGTATATATTTGTGTATATACATATATAGATGGATAGACACCAAAGATGTGAGCCTAAAGATTATTTTAATTTATACCTCATTTTCTACTATATCTGTAATTAGTGTTTGTATGTTTTTTGCTAATGTAATTTTTTTTAATTAAAAAAAACAAACTATAAGGCTGGTTTGGTTTTGGTTTTGCCCTAAGACGGGGGACCACTAGCATGCATTCTCCCTTTACTTTCTATTAAGGAGGGTGAAATGAAGCAGAACAAAAATGTATTCACTGAAAATGCAAGGAATCAAAATGTAAGGATCCACCCTTCTCTGTAACAGAACATGTTATATAATTCTACATGAGTGTTAGCTTGAGCAAAATGCTTCTTCATAATATTGGTGAATATGCCACAATATACATTTTGTTAGCATTTTTTAAAGACCTGTGTATTATATGAAACATAGTATAGTGCATAAGATTCATGTATCCAAATCATGTATTGGTACTCAGTAACTGAGAATTTAAGTCATTTAAGTCAACATCTCATTAGTAAAATGGGGATAATAATAGTACCTACTTCATTGTGTTGTGGAGGCTTTGTGTGACTTCATGCATGTGATGCATTTAGATAAGCACACCAGAGAAGGGGAACCTAGAGATTAAAAGAGGCTTAAAATACACATAAAGCAAATGTAATATATACAGATCAAGAGGCATATCCATCAAATGCAATATGTAGACAGTTGGGGGGAATCCTGACTTGAACAAAGCAGCTGGAACAAATATGAAGCAATTGGTGAAATTTCAGTCCTGGTTTTTGTGATATCACAGAATATTGTTATATTTTAGATGCTGCTGGTGATTCCCCATGGGCCAGTGGGCTCTCAACACAAGGTTGCCAGTTCAATTCCTCGAGTCCGCAAGGGATGGTGGGCTCTGCCCCTGCAACTAAGATTGAACTGGACCTGGAGCTGAGCTGCGCCCTCCACAACTAAGACTGAAAGAACAACAACTTGAAGCTGAACCCCCACAACTAAGATTGAAAGGACAACAATTTGACCATTGCTCAATAAAGTCCTGAAAAAATCAAAAAAAAAAGACCCAGCAATTGGTGAAATTTCAGTCCTGGGTATCACAGAAATCTGAAAACATTTATACATGTGCTAATGGTGTGTGATTATTCAATTGCAGCTTTGTTTACGGTGGCCAAGACATGGAAACAACAACCAAAATGTCCTTTGACACATGAATGGATAAAGAAGTTGTGGTATATATACACAATGGAATACTATTCGGCGATAAGAAAATATGCTATAGGAACATTTGTGACAACATGGATGGATCTTGAGAGTATAATGCTAAGCGAAATAAGTCAGACAGAAAAAGCAGAGAACCATATGGCACCCTCACTGATATGTGGATATAAACCAAAAACAACAAAAGAACAAGACAAACAAATAAGAAAGAAACATTTATACATAAAGACACAGACAATATTTTAGTGGTTACCAGAAGACATGGATGTTGAGATGAGGGATAAAGAAGGATCAAATATATGGTGATGGAAGGAGAAAATGACTCTATGGTGAACATTTGTGACAATGGATGGATCTTATAGATGATGTAATACAAATAAATAGACAGAAAAGAGAACCATGGACAAACAAATAAGAAAGAAAAACTCATAGACACAGACAATAGTTTAGTGGTTACCAGAGGGTAGGAAAGAACTGACTCTGGGTGGTGAACACACAATGCGATTTAAAGATGTTGTATTACAGAATTGGACATGTGAAATCTATGTAACTTCACCAACAATTGTCACCCCAATAAAGTAGAAAAAAGAAAATGAAAAAGCCACAGATTGGGAGAAAAAATTTGCAAAACACATATTTCCTAAAGGACTGGTAACCACATTACATATATAAAGGACTTAAAAATAATAAAGAAACTAATAACCCAATAAGAAATTGGGCAAAAGATTTGAACATATGAGTACACCACACCAGAAAAGACACACAAATGGCAAATAAAGCACATTAAAAGATGCTCAACATCATTAGTCATTAGGGAAATGCAAATTAAAATCATAACATGTTAGAATGGCTACACACTTGTTAGAATGGCTAATGTTAAAAAGACAAACAAAAACACCTTTCAGTGGCAAGTGCTGTCAAGGATGCAGAGCAACTTGACCTTTCATACATAGGCTGGTGGGAATGCAAAATGGTACAGATCCTATGGAAAACTGTTCAACAGTTTTTAATAAAGTTAAATATATACCTAAAAAAAAAAAAAAAAAAAAAATATGAAGCAATTGGTGAAATTTCAGTCCTGGTTTTTGTGATATCACAGAATATTGTTATATTTTAGATGGGCCAGTGGGCTCTCAACCACACGGTTGCCGGTTCAACTTCCTCAAGGGATGGTGTGCTGCGCCCCCTGCAACTAGCAATGGCAACTGGACCTGGAGCTGAGCTGCGCCCTCCACAACTAAGACTGAAAGAACAACAACTTGAAGCCGAACAGAACCCTCCACAACTAAGACTGAAAGAACAACAACTTGAAGCCGAACAGAACCCTCCACAACTAAGACTGAAAGGACAACACTTTGGCCATTGGTCCCTAATAAAGTCCTGTTCCCCTTCCCTCCCACAAAAAAAACTAAATACAATGCAATAAAGTAAAATACAAGGTCACACAATTAAGTTCACAAACTTGTTGCGATGATGTTACTAACCTTTTTTGATATCAGAGAGATTATTCATTATAAATTTGTACCAACCGGACAGTTAACCAAATGTGCTATTTGGAAGTGCTGAAAAGGCTGCATGAAAAAGTTAGAGGACCTGAACTTTTTACCAACAATTAATGACTGTTGTGTCACGACAATGCACAGCTCAACAGCACTGTCTGTTAGGGAGTTTTTAACCAGTAAACAAATAGCTGTACTGGAATACCCTCTCTGTTCACCTGATCTGGCCCCCAATGACTTCTTTCTTTACCAGAAGATAAAGGAAATATTGAAAGGAAAACATTTTTATGATGTTCAGGACATAGCTTCCCAAGGCGAGTACTTCGAGGGTGACCACAGTGATATTCAGCATTGAGGTATGTAGCACTTTTTCTAGGATGAATTCGTGAACTTAATTGTCCGACCTTGTATTAAGCATGTAAGTGATATTATTTGAGATTTATTACATGGGGCTGTGCAGGTCATTCCTCCCAACTACTCCCCATCCCCACCCACACATACCATAGGTGACTGTGGTGTATTTCTAAAACAAAAACAAAAGCAAACATCAATGAAGTGCGTAGCTTATGTACAGAAGTACTCTTTCTAACTATGCTCCGTCCTGAAGAAAATGTCCGAGAATTATACCCTCCCACTTCTCTTTTTTTCCTTTACTTATCTGTAAAGTGACTCACTTTGACCTCTTCCTGTGAAGTCAAATGGTAGTCAAAAGAGTGAGGTTCAATTTATCAACACAGATGAGGAGAGAGAGAAGAAAGAGGAAGAGCTCAGCAAATTTCCTAAACAAGTTTTCCAACCACACTTGACTGTGGTTAAGTGTGAAGATCAGACAGGACTCGGGGAGGCCCCCAGATCTATGCTGAAGCCTTCAGCTACTGTCTCAGCTTTTTGGTAAGGAATCCTGGATCCAGCTGGTAACTTGTGCCTCGCTTGTTTTGCTCATTATAGGTAATGGTTGGAAGGTCATTATCTTCTATTTCTCCTTATTCCTTCTCCAACTTATACTTCTTTTGTTTTCTCCCCGTGTGCACCTTTCTTTTTCTAAACATTCCACATTTGATTATCCTTGCTCTTCATATTTTCGTTCTAGAACTAATAGTGATTTTTTTATGTCATTGCCCCCCCCTTAAATTGGCTGTTTCTCTATCTGACCTTTGATTCCAGTTTTCCCCAATTGTCTATTTTTTCTTTTTATATATGTTTTTTTCCTCATTGTATTTCCCTCTCTTTTTCTTTTTTTAAAAATTTTTATTGAGGAGTATTGGGGAACAATGTGTTTTTCCAGGACCCATCAGCTCCAAGTCAAGTCATTGTCCTTCAATCTAGTTGCGGAGGGCGCAGCCCACCATCCCATGTGGGAATTGAACCGGCAACCTTGTTGCTAAGAGCTTGAGCTCTAACCAACTGAGACATCCAGGCACCCCCCTCTCTTTTTCTTATATTCTTTTACGTATTCCTTCTTGATACTTACTCTGTCATCCTATCATTAGTATTTGATTCTGGAATCCACTTTTTTTTCCCTACAATAATTGAATTTTAGTTTCAGTATTTTATTTATCTTATTAGTTACTGCCAGTCAATTCAGTATTAAAAACTAAAATAAAAGAAAATTCTCTACTAATGTTAAATGTAGAGGAATTTTTCAATCAAAACCCTAGGATAAATGTGAAAAGTGATCTTGTTCTGAAAGACTTTAAGATTCTGATTTATATATACTTTCATTTCAAGACAGATAATATGTGATATTTAAAATAACTCATACCGGATGACCCAATTTCTTTACATCGGAATGTTACTTCAGTCTTTGATATTTCAATTTGTGCAGCTCTTGATACCCTTCCCCTTGTTAGCAATACCACAGGCTTCTAAGTTACGTGATTCTTTGTGGTAAAAAGAAATTGGTCTGACACACATGGGACCTAAAATCTGAGAACCCTCTTAGTTGTATAGTAAAAGTCACCTAATTTTCTGAGTATCAGTGTCAAAACTGCAAAATGAAAGTAGAGACAAGGAGAAGTGATTGCTAAGTTTCCTTTTGGCCCTAAGACCCTATGACTATCCTTTTCTGAACATTTTATGGATCTATGCATGAATATGTGTGTTGGAATAGAACAGTGGATCAGGGGTGCTGCCATGCAAAACAGGGAAGGAAGGAACCCTGACAGGACTTGAATATTTGAGTATGTGAGGCAACAGGAAAGATAATAATCACTTCTTTTTATTATTTTGCTGACTTAGTTATTTTAACTTTTGCTAATTAGGACCCTACAACAACATTTGGTTAACTCAGCAGAACTATTTTCCAGTCACAAAAATATTTTGGGGCCTTTATAAAAGGAAACATAAAATGCTGTTACAGCCAGTAAGAATTGGGAAGCAGAAAACAAAACGGAAGTTAGAGCGGCCAGCTGCCGTGTGCTGCCGTGGGCTGCTGTGTGCTGCCGTGGGCTACCGTGTGCTGCCATGAGTGGCCAGTGGCCAGCGTGAGTAGCCAGCAGCCAGCGTGAGCGGCCGGCAGCTGGCGAGAATTGCCGTGAGCTGCCTGCCATGAGCGGCCAACCGCTGACCAGCGACTGGCTGCCTCAGCCGTGGATATGGGGGAGCACAAGGCTCATAACACCAGCATGGGCCAGGGAGCTGTGTCCTACACAACTAGACTGAGAAACAATCGGCTTGAACCGGAGTGGGGGTGGGGGGAGGCGAAAGAGGGGGAAAATGGGGCGGGGGGGATTTAGTTGAGAAAGAAAAAAAGTAAACCCCCAAAATGAGCCTCCATACATATAAGTAATATTTAATCTTTATGTCATATAGGCATTGTGCTAAATTCTGTGGAACAAGCATTTAGTAACAAGATTCATTTTTATCATCATTAAATTTAAGGCCAGTATGATAAATAAAACTGCCACCATAATAACTATAAGATAAAATGTGTCATTGCATAATATGAAAAGAGGTTCAAACCACACGCACAAAAAGAAAATAATTCGAAGCTGAAGAACTAATTTCTGGTTGGGATTATTAGAGGAAGTTTCAAGGAAAATATAATATTTGAACTTGATCTTGAAGAGCTAGGATTTTAACAGGGCGAGATTAGAAATGGAGGAAAGGGGAAGTTAAGGTGAAGGACATAATTGCAGAGAGAAGCAAACAGCATTAGCCATAGAACAGAAAATGGCATTAACTTGGAATAGTGAGTTGTTCATAAAGCTATGAAATAGAGTACATTTGTAGGAGTGTTCAGAATTGGGGGAAGGTAACATCACAGGCTAAGAGAAGAGAATGTTGAGGAGTCAGTGTATCACATGATATGTATTATATTGTGGAAGATGGCGACAGAGAAAAGGATGCTTGAATTTATTATTTAGAGGTAATTTTAGTGGAGCAATGGGGGCAGAAGACAAATTGCACAGTGTTAAGAAGTGAGTGGTAAGAACAAGAGACTCCAAAACAAGCCAATATCCTTGAAAAAGAGAAACTAGACTAACTTAAGACACTTAAGAAACATAACATCCTGATGTAAGTGTGATCCTAGATTGGATATAATTGTGGGCAAATTAGCTATAAAAGATAGTTTGGGGACAGTTGGAAAAAATTGAATAAAGATCGAGTATTCCTTAAGGTACAATCTTATTGTATAATGTGAAAACTGGTAACTGAAAAAAGAAAGCAGTTTATAAAACAATATGCATTTAAACCCACATTCATAGCGAGAGCATTATTCACAAAAGCTAAAAGGTAGAAGCAACTCAAATGTCCATCCACAGACGAAGAGATAACAAATGAGGTCTATCCACATAATGGAATATTATTCAGCCTTAATAAGGACAGAAATTCTGACACAAGCTGCAACATGAATGAACCTTGAGGACATTATGTTCAGTGCTATAAGCCAGTCACAAAAAGATGAATGCTGTATGATTCTATTTTTATCATAGTCTATGGCATAGAAACAGAAAGTAGAATGGTGATTGCCAGGGGCTGGGGGAAAAGGAAGTGAGCAGTTGTTGTCTAATAGGAAGAGTTTCAGTTTTACAAGGTGAAAATTTCTGGAGATTGCACAATAATGTAAATATATTTAACACTACCGAACTGTACACTTAAAAACGGTTGATGATAAATTTTACGTATATTTTACAACAATTAAAAATTTTTTTAAAAACCAATATGCACGGTATGATCTAATTTTGTTAAAATTTGCTTAGCAAAAAATATACATACATATATACATGTGTATGTATACACACATATAAAATGATTCAGAAGTTTCTAAATTAAGGTGTTAAAGTAGTAATTAATGACTGATGGTATATAAAACTTTTATTTTCTTATTTTTGCTTGTCTATATTTTCCAATTTTTTATGCATATTTTCTGCTTCTGTATAATAAAGCTATCATTTCCGCTATAATCATAAAAACAAATAAACAAGAAAGAAATGATGGGTAATGAGGAAATCAATAACAAGAGGGTAAACAACTCTTTAGAAACTGGGTAGCAAAAGGAAAAGCTGAGGTTGTATCTAAAAGACATAAGTCAGTCTAGGGCACCTTATTCGGTGGTGGTGAGTCCTTTGAAAATCTGGTGGGGGAAATGGATGGACCTTCTGCCCTCAAAGAAATGAAAATATGTAAAGTTAAAATTATCCATATCATTTGAGGTGGTGATGAAGCTTCCCAAAGCCCTTTCATGGATCTCAAGTTGGGAACCTCTGGTCTAGAAGTTATTGTTTGTCCATCAGTATCATTTGTTTGTTTGTTAATAGGGGACATTAGGTAAGGAAAGAAACCAGTGGAGAATGAGAGCTTAAAAGCTCAAGGAAAAGAAATTTACGTTGATATGGACTTCTAAGTGAGGTTATTATTTTGATACATACTTCAATTGACACAGTACATTTTAAATGGTCTATCAGAGAATGTTTTTGTGTGATCCAATGTGAAGCCAAGGAATAAAAACTAAAACAGTGTGAGAACCTTTGTGGTTCTAGTAATACATCATTAGGTGGGAAGGTTAGAATTCTAATAATACTCATTTTTTTTTAAAGATAATGTTTTTTTAAACATTTTTGTTCATCTTTTTGCAGAAGTTTAGCCATGGAGTCTTTCTCAGCTGAGACCAATTCAACTGACTTACCCTCACAGCCCTGGAATGAACCCCAAGTAATTCTCTCCATGATCATTCTCAGCCTCACTTTCCTACTAGGATTGCCAGGCAATATGCTGGTGCTGTGGGTGGCTGGCCTAAAGATGCAGTGGACGGTGAACACAGTTTGGTTTCTCCATCTCACACTGGCGGACTTTCTCTGTTGCCTCTCCTTGCCCTTCTCCCTGGTTCACTTGGCTCTCCAAGGACACTGGCCTTATGGTTGGCTCCTATGCAAGCTCATTCCCTCCATCATTGTCCTCAACATGTTTGCCAGTGTCTTCCTGCTGACTGCCATTAGTCTGGACCGCTGTCTTTTGGTACTCAAGCCAATCTGGTGCCAGAATCACCGCACTGTAAGAAGAGCTTTTGCTATCTGTGGATGTATCTGGGTGATGGCTTTTATAATGTGTATACCTGTGTTCATATACCGGGAAACATACACCTTGGACAATCATAATATGTGTGGCTACAATTTTGGTCTCAACAGTTTGTTAGATTATTCAGACTTCACTTTTGGTCTCCTGGAAAACGGGTCTCTTGACAACTCCACTGTTCAGCTGCCTGGAGAAATGGATGATAGGTTAGATTATTTCTCTTTACAAACAAATGTTCTTCATTCTCAAACATTTCAAAGACCTTCTGGAGATTCACTCCCTGGGGATTCAGCTAGATTATCTACTCAACATCCATATTATAATTTATTTAAACCTGATGGTGAGGTCTTACCTACAATCGCAAGTGGGTTTCCCACTGAAGGTCACAAAATTAACCCACTAGATAACTCTGACGCTTTCATCGCTACTGATTTAGAGTTTTTCTCTAGTTCCTCTAGCAATTCCTTATACATGACTGAACTATCACAAGATTTGCAGGATGATTATTTAGGTCAGTTTGCATATGACAATCAAGTTCCAACACCCTTGGTGATAATAACCATCACTAGGTTAGTGGTGGGTTTCCTATTGCCATTTATTGTCATGGTGACCTGTTATAGCCTCATTTTCTTCCGAGTGCGGCGAAGCCGCTTCACCAAGTCTCGGAGCAAAACCTTCCGAATGGCCATGGTGGTGGTGGTTGTCTTCCTTGTCTGCTGGGCGCCATACCACATTTTTGGAGTCCTCTTATTGTTTATTGACCCAGAAACTACCTTTGGGGAAGCTCTGCTCTCCTGGGACCATGTGGCCCTTGCTCTAGCATCTGCCAATAGTTGCTTCAATCCCTTCCTCTATGCCTTCATGGGGAAAGGTTTTAGGAAGAAAGCAAGGCAGTCCATGCAGGGCATTCTGGAGGCAGCTTTCAGTGAGGATCTCACACATTCCACCAGCTATACGCCAAAGTCTTTTCAGAAACAAACGGTAGTAGAGCTGTGTGAAAATATGGAGCATTGAACCAAGCAGAACTTCTTAGGTATTCACCCAGTGTAACATGCCCTGCCCCAGAGTTGTTAAAAGCTCTATTTATTTTTTCTTTATATATATATATATATATATATATATATATATATATATATATATATATATATATATATATATATATATGAATATTGGGGAAGTGTGTTTTTCCAGGGCCCATTAGCTCCAACTCAAGTCGTTGTCCTTCAATCTAGTTGTGGAGGGCGCAGCTCGCTGGCCCATGTGGGAATCAAACCGGCAACCCTATTGTTCAGAGCTCACGCTCTAACCAACTGAGCCATCTGGGCCACCCCAAAAGCTCTATTTCTAATGAATGCTAAATTTGAGAGTCATTGTAAACATTAGTCTATTTCTATCCCAAACTAAGCCACCCGAGATAAATGAGAATCTAGTCTATTATAAAATGTTTCCATCATTAAATTTTCTGTTGAGTGTATCTAAATTCCCTTCCAGATTCATTCTAAAATCATTTCTCCTTTTTCTGAGTGAAAGATGACCATTTATTCTATGGCTTTCTTGTTGTGCTGTTGGTGGTATTCGGGATGGTTTTAAATAAAAAGAAAGTGCAAGAAGAAAATGTTTATGAAAACAAGGATTGATGAGACTGATTCTGGAGCAGAGTACCGTGCCAGATGCTTCCCATTTGGAATACTCATGGATACAGGACATAGGAATTCCAAGATTCCATTCATACAACTAAATAAGCATCTCTTGTAAAGACAGACTACTAGAGCATCTAAAAACTTACTCACGAACTGGTATTGTAAGCTGCCGTTTGGGGAGTTCTCTTGTCTCTGTTTATTCTGCCTATTGATAGAGCCATCTACTTTCCACTTCTTGTCTTAAACTCCTTAATTCTCTCATTCCTTCCCTGCCTCTGTCTTCCTCCACATTAGACTTTGTACCTCTCCTAACCACGAATTTCAAAAGTTTCAAATCACTGAAAAATGACTGAGTACCCTCCAGGGACACTATCAAACTTATTAAAACATGACTATAAATGAGTATCTTTCACATTAAAATTAGCAGATACATCTTTAGGTTTTTAAAATTCATCTTTATCTTTACCGAAGTAATACATGCCCATAGTTTAAAGATAATTCAAGGTTTATGGTGAAATATAAGAAGTTTCCTGCCCCATTCTGCCCAACCACTCCCTCCTATTTTCTGAGATAACCCATACAACAATTTTAGATGTTTCTTCTGATATTTACTGTATTTCAAAGTCATGTGCTTATGCTGATAGTTTTTGTAGACATGATAAAATGACTTATTTTGAAAGATGAATTTTATCCATTCATATTTTTGTTTATTCAGCTTCCCAATATTCATTAACCATTAGTTAATGACCACTCATTTTCTTCCACTTTTTCTACCCATTCCAACCACATATATAGCTTTCCTTCTATCCTTTCATTTTATAAAAGCATTGTTCAACTCCCTATCACCTTCTCATTTTCTCTGTATATAAAACTTTATGTGTTAAACCTCTAAAATTTCAGGTTTGCTTGTACTACAACATAGCTTCATCTAAGCTGAATACAATGCTTTAACTAAAAACCGAAAATGAGAAGTTTTAAACTTGCAGTGATTGAGGTGAGGGTCTGAACTACAAAACTCTTTTAAAGTGCTATAGAGTCAATTTCAAATAACTAAGAATTCTTTCACTTGTAAGGTAATAATGTCTGATATGTTGTAAATTTGCAATGTTAACTTCCAGTTTAATCCACTTATATATTTGATGCAAATAAATGCTTTGATTTTTGTTGTTCCTTGCAAGGCTGAGAGATTCATGGATCCTTTTAATTGACAGAATATATCATCATATCTAAATATGCAGCAAAAAAATCTCATAGTGGGTAGCTGTAGATCTGCTGTAATGACAATTAGCTAGGCTTCTGGAAATCCCAACAGATCTCACAAGACCTTGGGTATAAGTGCCAAACTTCCTGGGTTAGTGTATAGAATATTAGGATGAATGAACTTGGCATAGTTACAAAGATTCAATAGTTGACATTCTTGGACTCCTTCTGAGAGTACCATTTACCTTGAAATGTATTCTGAAAAAATTCCTACAGTTGGAATTCCCTCATTTCTGATGAAAAAATATGGCAAGTACCTGTAAGTACTCACAGGAAGTCCCAGATGGAAACCCATCTCCTTCCCAAATTGTAGTATCTTTAATCTTTAAAATATCCCAGAATGCAAGCAAGGTGGCCTTGTCCACCTTGCTCCACACCAAGCTCCAAAGGGTGACTGCCTCTCGCAACGATATTTCACTATTTTAATAGCATTTGAAAAGGGGAATGCTTCAAATTCTTGTCTCCCATCAATCTTACAAAAAATTTCAGTGAACTAATCAAACCCTGTAGTGTGAGGTATGGGAGGGGCAAAACATTAATTGAAAACAAATGCTTCACATTTCTCCCTTCCTACCCTGGCAAAAAGAAATTTGAGGCCAGCACTAATAAGATAAAACCATAAATATTCTTTTTTGTTTTTATTAAGAAAGCATGCAAAAACAACAACTTCTGAGACCATACCCCACCTTCTCAGCCTGCACCAATGCAAAGCATTATGGGTGGTATGAAGGACTCACCAAACCAGAAACATAGGGGTTGAAGAGAGAAAGGCAGGGATGGGTGGATCTATACCAAGTAATTGTTCCTCTGTCCCTCTCCTCCACTTTCTCCCTTATTTCCTCTTGCAGGCAGTGAACTCCTGCAGTTTTGCACACATCACCCAGTACAACAACGACTATACTTCAAGTCCAGCAATGCTGAACCAGCAAGAAAAAGTAGTATTCCATTTCACGGGGGGGTCGGTGGGGGGAACGACACGGGGCTGAGGCCCAAATAGGGTCAAGTTTGTGCCATTGAACAAGGCTGAGTTTAGCAGAGGAGAGCTAAATTCCCAAGGAGTCCTGATGACCCATCTCCAACCTTAGTCCCCAATTTCAGTTACTCTGGCTGCCCACCAGAGTTCTTAATGAGACTAGTTTTTTTAAGATACAGATTAATTATAAACAAGGGACATTTACATGTATGATTTAGTCTACCTTTGAAAACCCTGTCTGGATCTGAGTAGAAAAGGGGTTAGAAAAGTGGAGTGACAATGTGTAAAGGGGGCATCTTAGGAAGAACAGATGGGAGGCTGTATGCAGGAGGCACCTTGACTGGAAGGAATAAGGAAGAGATGCACAAAATAGGAACACTGGGCAAAGGCATTTTGCCACCCTCTAAGAGAAATTCTCCTTTCCCCAATGGGAAATATTATGTCACACTTCAACCCCACTACTGCTCTCCAACACAATGGGGGATTCAAGCCACTCATACCCCTATCTCTTACAAAGAACTTCAAAGAAATAAAGTGCTCTTTAATCAACCACCCTTTCTTGCCCATTGCTTTAGCTTCACTGGACTTCTTCAACAAACTTTCATATATAAGCCCCTTACAAAGAAAGGAAGGGGTGGATGAGGAGAAAAAGCAGGAGTGGGAAGCTAAAAAAAGTGGAAAGCGAAATCTCTTGGAAATCATCAGTAAATAAAAGAATATTAAAAGCAGAAATCAGAGTGGCCTTGTCCATTCCACACATTTTGTCCTATAGCTTTCAGAAAGTAAACATTTAGTAAAATAGCAACAGAAGTAATATTGTTCTTCCCTCCCATATCTAAAATTCAACAATTAACATTAAATATACACTAAGGACTTTGCAGCAACAAATCATGGCCACTCCTTAAAGGAGGTAAGTCATCCCTATACCTTTTTCTGCGGGTCTCCCTCGGCCCTCATTGAATTCTTCCCTCTAGATTATATACTCCACACTACCAATTTCCTTCACCCCTCAATACCCTATTGCTAAAGCTTCAGCCCCAATGATCTGATTCCAAGAGAAGCATTTGTCTACATTGTTAAATAACTGAAATATTCCCTACCCGTATCTATGCCAGCTCTTTTCCTTTCCCCAACCTCTTATCACCAATTAGGTTTCGTTCTGCTGGTAGGTGGGAAAGAGATTCCCACCCTGTTCTAGGACATGATGAAAGTAAGAGTGATAATGGGTTACTTGTCTATCTTGAGAATGCCAGAAAATGGAAGAAGAAAATAAGGTGGGTAGAAGAGTTGAGTTAAAATATTTGCTGAATGGGAAAAGGGGATTGAAGGATAATTTGTAACTGCAAATCAGAGAAAATTATGTTTAAAAAGGCAAAATGGTTAAATTGAAAACATCTCCAAAAAGTTGACCCTATGCTGAATAGTTGTCCTCATCCCTACCATAGCAGCAGAGTTCTGGTTCAGACCCACTCTATCTTCCATAGAGAATGGGCTAGGAATAAGTCGATGTTTATTTGACATAGTATTACATACCCAATTTCATTCCATCGCCCCTCTGCAGTATTCAACTCAACTCGGGCCTCTTATTTCACTAGGATTTTATTGTCACCCTCTGGCACCACCACCATCACTCTTATCCTTGATGGGGAATGAGGATCGGCAGAAGTAAGGGTTAAAGATATACAGGGACAAGGAAGAGCTCAGAGGACAAAATTAGCACCATTGAGTAAAACCTGCAAAGTCATGGCTGCCAAGCAGTGTTTGAGATCCCTTCTACTTAATAATGTGGCCGCTCCAGTTCTGAACTGAATTGATAAGAACAGAAAACAATTTAGGGCCAAAAGGTGGGTTTAGCACTGACCTTCTCAGAGAAACAGGTAAGTAAGAGTTTGAAACCTTTCTCAGTAGCTATCATGGCCTCACCTTCTAGCCAGATGATTTTAAATTAGCAAGGGGTGGACATGGTCAACAGTGTAGGGACAGGAGACTGGGGGCAGCATATAACCAATAATAATAATATAAGAAGAAGAAGAATAAAATGACTCGGGGAAAAAAACAAGAAGGAAGAGGAAGAATGAGGCAGGAAAGAGGGGTTATCTTCGGCAGCATCTTGTGGTGGCTTCTCTGACAGAGAAAGAAAAAAAAAAAAAAGAAGATATATATCTATATACAGGCAAGGGGGGAAGGAATGGGCTGGGGCTGCTCTCTCCCCACTGCCAGCCTTCACCACCCAGCCCTGGGCTGACAGCCACACTCTGTGATGCACTAAGTGATCAAGTCCCAGTCGAAGTCATCAGGGATCTCCTCACTGGCACCAGGAGGTGGAACCGGTGGCCGAGGGACCATATGGTGTCCTGTCAGGAAGAGACAAAGAGATTAAAAGAAGAGTGGATGGGAAGCTATTCTATCAGTGAGATGGACAGTGCTCCACCCCAAATAATACCTTGAGGATCGTCTGGGGAAACTATCGTCCTTATCAGCCCAGAGTTATTTTAGTTGCTGGCCGCCACATTAGTGAGGTCCCAGGAAATAAACTAGAGTAAACTAGGTCCCATGGCAATATAATAGTATGCATCCATTAACACTTATACTTGTGAAGACTACGTAATGACAGAAAACATACAAAATGTACTATTATATGAAATAGCAGTACAAAAATTTGTGTATCATATGGATTAGGAGTACACGGACAAAGTCAGAGGTCACCCAAAAACTTAAAAATACTTATGGTCTGGCAGGATGATATGAGTGATTTTTCTAAAAGGTATTTAAAGATGAAGGATCTGTTCGTTTTATACTATTTATGGTCATTTAGAGTCTCTTCTGCCCTCATCAGAGATAATTCAATTCCAGACCCCTGAGAGTAGAGGGCAGGTGACAAAGCAGGTATGTCTGCATACCATGTTTCTTTTATTTGCCTGAGTATATACCTCATCTAGATTCCAAAGTTAGACATAAATGTTCTACAAATCCATCTTTTGTTTACATTCATGCTTTTAATTCCTTTCATTATTGCAGGTACCAGCTAATTTTAACATAATCGGTCTTTCGTCTCCCACGACCTACACCTCCCTAGCAGGTAGCCCACTCTCCAGCTTTGAAAATCATGAAGGCTCAGGCAGTAGATGCAGACAAAAAGGCACAGATGCAGGCTTAGAGCAAGAGGAAAGCGAAACAACTTGTCAGGGTAGAAAGGGCTTGGTTTGTGGTGAAACAAGCTTCCTGGCTCTTACCTGGGCGATTGTATCCTGCTGAGTCCTGGGTGGAAATTGGGTACATTGGTGATGGGCCAGGGTAGAGGTGGGGGGCTTGTGGGTGCCCATAAGAGTTCACTGCCAAACAAGACAAGAGTAACTTGAGTAGGATCATTATACTCAATGAAGCAGGGTGCAATAGAGAGGGGAAAAACAGTGCTCTTCCTACCCTTAATTTCTTCTCCCTTCCCTGCTCTGTTCTGTAGCTCCCGCAGAAGTTATCAGTCCTCACCACTTAGGGTAAAAAGGACCAGATACTACAACTGTGAAAGATCATAGCTATTAGAAGGGTGACAAATGTAGAAACAGGATCACTGAAGCTCTCGTGTCACTGGTTTGAAGATCATGTAACAGCAGAGAATACCAACTCCACCTGATATGATCCAGTTAGGAGTTACCAAGACACAAATTTGGAATGGAGACTTTCTCCTCCCTTTTCTTATGGAATCCCAACCTCCAAAATCAAGGTCTAAAAAGGAATCACACGGTTTATTTCTTTGGCATTTTTCAGTATAGACACTACCAATACAACAGGTGTTCAGTCAACATGGCGAACAAATTAGTCCTACTGCTCAGTTTGGATCATTGCCCATTGGATGATTTTTCTCAGTTCTCTTCTGTCCTTCTCCTCCCCTTCCCTTTTCATCAGAGTCTCCACCTCCTTGGCCACTTGCTTTCTTCAGTACCTTGGTTCAGGGCTGGCTCTTGTTTGCCACTGGTGAGGGCACAGGAGTCAGCAATACGGGCAGGGGCTGGTGGCCGATGGGAGCCCCCTTGGGGGGGCACATGACCAGTCTGAGTAAGGAAGTGATTAAGGGAGTCGCACAGATTGGCAATGTGATGCTGGTCGAGGCTCCAGTTCTTCTGCTCTGCCTGTCTCAGACTCTCCATCAGTTCTACAAACAGAGAAGCAAGAAATGCTAACCTTGCAGAGGCCCCGGAGTCCCTACCAAGTCTATCCTATCTCACTGTTCCGACCACCTCATAAATCAACACCACTGATTATATGCGTTACCGATAATAACTGGCATCTGTTACAGTTCTACATTATCCAACTCCCATTCTATTTGTTTGCTACTAAATGCTTATTATAATTTCCATCTTACTGATGAATAAAACAAAATTTCAAAGTGACTGAGTGAATTAGCCATGGTCGCACTGCTAGTACATAGTGACAAAACTATAAAATAGTGGTCCAGGGTTTCTGAATTCTGAGATTCTTCCCTCTCCCAGAGACATAACTGGCTAAGATAAATCACTGTCATATTTTGAGTTAAGACAAAATTAATTACAATTTATTTGCAAATAATATCAATATTATCCACCTTATAAAACATGGAGGGGAAACAATGAAATCCTCAATCCTCAAACTTCACTTAACCATCCCCTTCTGGTTCTGGTTTGTATTGGGTTTGTCCACTTACAAAATATCCCACTTCCTTCCAGTCATCATCCTTTGATCACTAACCTGAGAACTGTGACTGCTCAATGCTAGACCAGTTGAGCCGATTCACCATCTTGAAGCTTTCCTTTAAGGAGTCGATACTGGAGCACCAATCAGGAGGAAAGGCTGGAACGAGGAGGGCAAAGTGGAGAATAAAACAGATTCAAGTGTAAGATGGCAGCCAACTGAGAGTAGACTGACTACATGCAAGATTCTTGCATTTACACAGGTCATCAACAGCATTAACGAGATAATTTTGGAATCTCTCTCCCTGGAGATTTCAGACTAGTAAAGCTATCTATGCTATAGGGATTGACAGCCCAGCTCATAAGTAGGAGAATATGTAAAACAATCCCAATTATTTTTCCAAAAATTCTATGATATGGAGCTTGAAATAGCAAATTCTGTTAGCTCACATGCGCTCTCATGGAGGAGTCAGGCTAAAAGACTCACTATTAACTTCCTAATCAACTGCACCTCCATGCCAGAGTCTGAACAAGGAGGTCGTTCACCCTCCTCTAGGATCTCCCTGCACCCTCCTTACTCACCAAAACCAGTGCTGTTGATAGGAGCCTGGCCTGGTGCCTGTGGCTGTGGTGGTGGCGGCTGCTGGGCAGGGTGGGAGTGGGGATGGTGCTGATGAGGGTGGTAGCCTCCATGCTGCAGAGGGGGTGGGTGCATGGCCATCACAGAGGAAGGCCCATAGCCTTCGGCCCCAGTTTGCTTGCCCCCTGGTGGGGTACAACCATCTGGGCTTGGGGTGTGCAATGGAGGAGCACCCCCTACAGCTGAGGGGCCCTGGGCTGGTGCCTGCTGCTGCTGTGGCTGTGACTGCTGGGGCTGTGGCGGGGCCGGCGGCTGCTGTGGTGGTGGCGGCTGCTGCTGCTGGTACATGTAGTAGTTGTTAGAGGGCGGCATGTCCCCCAGGAGAGACGAAAAGCCTGCAGGGTGGGAGGAAGCAGGCAAGTGACTTGGGCAATGCATTTTTCACTCAACAGGATTTCCACTGGGTTGAGGTGGGCAGCCTCAGACAGAAACCACAGACTTCAAAGAGTAAGGGTGTTCTGGGACAGCACGGATCCCCCGGCCTCCTGGATGGTGAAACAGACAGGGGGAGGGCCTTGACAGTGTGGTGACCACTGAAATTTTAGCCAAAAAGGTAAGCATGTACCTTTTTATGCTATTCTACAGGGACTTGGTATAGGCCTGTAATCACAGTTTCCAAAGAAACCAGGTATCAGGTAAAGTTTAAAAGTAAATTACAAATAAAACAAAGCCATTGGGCATCTATTTTCTCCTCTTCCTTATTGTCTCTACAGCCTTCTACTCTTACCACCTTCTTGTGTTCACTACCAACAGATGGAGCTTCAGTGAGAAGTGGAGTCGGGATGGATGAATTTCTCAAACAGACTGAGCAGGGAAGAACTAGAAATTGAGGCGAGGGGCTTTCAGCCACCATTAAACTTGAGTGAACACTTAGCTTTCCTTGCTCAATCTAATTTCTCACTTTGTTTCTGAGAGCCCCTCTATTTTACCCAGTTCTAACTCAACCAATCACCTGAGTTGGATTCATTTCTCAAGCAAATGCTACAATCTTGGAACACAACTCTAGATATGAATCCCCTGGGATATAAAAGAAGAAATTCGTGAAAATTAATATCAAATTTCCCCGAAATGATTCCTAACCACTTTTAATCATTCCATTCATGTCCTGCCACAGTACAGAACAAGAAGGTCTGATGACTCACTCGAAGGCTTGAATTCACCCTCACCTCTAATTTCTTTAAAAACAAAACACAAAACAGGAATTACAGAGGGCCGAACCAGTGCTCTCTTAAAGAGCCTCCCAATAAGGACTTGAAATCATTCTCACATGATAATTTGGGAAATTGAGTATGGACAAGTGTGGTGTCCATACTCACTGATAAAAAACTGATATTAGGAAAGCTCGTTATTGTGTTAGGTGTGGTCATGGAAATGGGTAACTAAAACAAGATTTTATCATCAAGGACGCATATTGAAATAGTACGTACAGGTAGAATGGCATGTCGGGGAACTGCATCAAATTACTCCAATTTTTTTTTAAAAAGCTGGGTATAAATAAAACAAGCTTAACAAAACATTGGTACTATTAAAAATGGGCTACGGAAACATAAGGGTTTATAACACTATTTTTTCATCTGTTTGAAATTTCTTCTAATAAAAACTAACATATGAATATGCTAAAAAATAAAATTAAGTTGTTCTCACAATGAAACGCAGGGATTCTTAGGGGAAAAAGATGACTGCTGCCCCCTAGTGGCCATTATCTACATGACTTGCACGCAACCATAAAAATCACTGCCCTAGTTCTAGCAGGGGCATTCCTCCAACTCACTTTCTGAAACTAATAACCCAGCCCATCTCTTGAAACAGTTGTCCTTCATAACTAAGCCAGAAGAGCTCAGCTCCAAGCAGTTTTGGTGCATGACATGCTTCCCCTGACCAGTGATCAATCTCTCCTTGTCTTAAAAATAAGAAGGGCGAGAAGAGTCTGTCACCACCTGTTCAAAATACAGACGACCATACTCCTATCCCAACTGTAGTCTCACCGTGCTGGGAGGAGGAAGAGGACTTCTCCAGCATGGATTTGTAGAGGTTGCGGAAGGACCAGCTCAGATCCTGAAAATTGATCTCTGAGTAGGAGAATTTGAAGTCATGGTTGGTGTTATACAAGGGAGGGGGACCCTCAGTGCTTTCTCGGCCTGGAGCCCCTGCGGCCACTGCTCCGCCATCCACAGATCCTGTGCCCTGCAAAAAGAGGTTAGAAAGACTTGATCCACGTCCTCAGTGAGAAACAATACAACCCTTTAATGGTCACCAAGCTCTCTTGCCTGTCTTCATCCCCTCCCAACCTTTTGATGAAAAAGTATTATTATCTCCTTTTCTAATTCATTCTTCTCTTGATGTAGGCTCTTGGCCTTTTCCTATGTTACATCCACGTCCTACATTGCCTTCTCATAACCTTTTTGGCTCCCTTTCCTCTCTTCTCACCTCTTTTTTTCCTGATATTTCTCAAAGTTCTATTATCTATCTCTCTCCCTCACCCACTCTCCTGTCTCAGCTTCCCTCTTTTGCTTTCTCCTTCTTTCCCATTTTATCTGACTACTATATCACAGATATTCAATACAAAATTTTTAGTCGACAGATATATGAATCTTTTCTACCATCCATCCATCCATCCATCCATCCATCCATCCATCCATCCATCTGCCGCCCCTCTGCCCCCTGCCACCTCTACTTCCTACCTGGCTGTAGCTAGTGATAGAGGTGGGGCTCTGAAGTGACATCTGAGGATTCCCCTCAGGAGGCAGTGAGGCTTCTCCACTCCCTGGAACGCCTCCGCGGGGGCTCTTGCTTGCCTCCTGTTCTGGTGAGTCTTGGGATAGCTGAGGGTTGTGAAAGAATAGAAATCCGTAAGCAGAAACTAAACTTCCTCCCAAGACCCATGTTTTCACCTCTGCTGATATTTGTCCTTTGCCCCAAATATAAGAAAGGACTAAAAACACACGAAAGAATGTGGAAGGAGTAGCTGGTTCAGAAACGGCATCTCTCCATGAGGTGGCGACTTACATCATCATCTGGAGGGTGCCTTCTCTTTCGGGAGATGTCAGGACAGGTGTCAATTGTCCAGTATGAGCCCTAGGAGAACCACCACCACAGAGAACAAAATCATTATATATGGACATGCCCACCTTTGGAAAAGCAGACATTTGGGAGGATTTTCACATAAAATAAGTTACATTAAGAGAAATGACTGGGGATTCACACAGAATCCTGAGGGTACAGGCAATTTGTGAGGAGTAAATTTGTCCTAAAAGCTCAGAGCATGTTCAGAGATACCCCTTGGGGTGCAAACACAGGCTCCAGTTGTTCTGGAGGGGCAGAACAATGGTATCTAGTTCAAAGTGCTGGAAATGCCAAACACAACCCTTCCTTTCCATGTGATCTGAGGCGAGACTCTCTTGGCCTTTAGCATCCACGTTTGTCAAATGAAGAAAATGATCTAGCCCTTTTTTCCTCTGAAGATAAAAATCATGGGATTTTTCTATACAAACATTCCTACAAATGTTATTAAGTCCACCTTTTACATCCTGAAAGAGTGACACACAAAACAAATGGGGCAACAAAGTCAACTTTATCAAAAATATTTCTGTTAAAAAAAAAAAAAAAAGATTTCACAATCTTCCTTAGTCATTCATTCTAGTGGGAGCCTATAAGCTTGATTACCAAGCTCTTCCTCTAAGGAAAAAATAAAGCTGCTTCTCTAATTAACATGATTTCCTCTTCTGGGTAATTAAAACCACCAGAAGACTCTAGGCTGTCAACTACTTCTCCCCCCTTCCTGCTCCTCCCTTCAATGCTTACAGCAGTATCTCACCTTCCCAGGGTCATCCCGAGGTCTGGGCACCTTCCGGAAACATTTGTTGAGAGAAAGGTTATGCCGAATTGAATTCTGGGGAAGCACAGAAACAAGTTAGGTTTGAGCATTGTACAACGCAGAAAATTTTCCAATAGGACACAGAAGAACACAATAGGACATACTACACAATAAAGTTCAAATACCAGGGTAAACTTATCACCTCTCAACTCTACTAATGGAGGAAATTGCATATCACATAGCAAAATCAATGAGATAAGAAAAATGCAAAAATTATATTGATGAGCAGTAATGGCTATAAATTTGACTACTAAGTGCTTCTGGAAAGCTGATTATACAGTTTTTCAATCTTTCCACCCAACTAACAACAGGTACATAAATGCCTCAAAATAATAGCTGCCCAGTTCCTATATCATTCTATCTGTAGTAAAGGCACACTATTTTAAAACTGTTTATACAAATGATGACACATATAAATTACAAGTGAAACAAAGGCACAGTTCATCTTTGTCAATAGCTCATAGCACGATCACATTTGGAGGAAAGAAATATTGTTGTATAAATGTGTTGGGTGTTGTGGTAGCTTGCAGGGACACATTTATAAAGGAAAAAACTGAATGATTTCAACAGTCTCCAGCTCATCATCTGGTTTGTATGTCAACTGGTGACTCACAGAGTGAGAGAACTACATTAAATCCCCATTCTACTCAGCAAGTAGCAAATGAACTGCTGCTCCAAAAGATTTGAGAATATTAGTCTCTTCCTCCTTTGCTTGAAAGAGGAGTCCCCTTCTTCCTATCTCTAGCCAAACAACTTATCCTCTCATTACTTGCTTGTGATGCTGTTGGTAAAGGACCTAATTATTTTTTTCTTGGTAAACAATATTTTAAAAAGATGATGACTATGTGCAATGAAGTTTTGGAAATCTGATGAGATTCCTACCACCAGGTAGGAAGGAACAATGTCATGCCTTGCATAGTGACTTGAACATAGTAGAGTGGCAACAAGTATTTGTGAAATAAATGACTCTCCTTTTTAAGAAATCAGAAGACAAAAGGAAATAATCAGCAACAGCATCCTACCATCCACATAACTCTACTTAGAGGCTCGGGATCACTGGAGCTTTTTCCCTGATATATCTTATGAAAGCATTTACCACATCTCTGAGACAGGTCAGAGTGAACTGAACAAAGCTATAGAAAGAAACAAAAGTAGAGAAAAAGGTTGTCAGAGGCTGAAAATAATCCCTGATTATAGAAACCATCGCACCTTCCAACCAATGCCAGCATTCTTGTAATAGGGGAAGTTATCACAAATCCAACGGTAAATCTCACTGAGGGTCATCTTCTTGGCTGGAGAGGAATTGATGGCATAGGTGATGAGGGTGGCATAGCTGTATCTTGGTTTGCCATCCTGGTGAACTGCTGCCTCATCTTTGCTCAGGGTGGCATTAGGATCTGTGGGTGAGCCTGGGGGACACTTGCGGCTGCCCCCTGGCGGCCCAGCCTGGGAAGCACTCCCCAGCTTTTCAATGGTAGCTCGGAGGGTCAGCTGGGGGAGCCAGTCTATGGAGGTGAGGCTACTCTCTAGGTCAGAAGCCATAGTTCTTCTGGGTTCTGCAGAGAAGAGGACAAAGGGGAGAAGAAAAAAGAATAGATAAGAGTTACCTCTGGTTACTGGCAGCAAATAATACCAAAATCGTAGTTCTTAATAGGAAGTAGAGTTTCTTCCAGCTGTAATTCCCATAGAAGATTCCGTTCTTGGGACAGCCTTCAACCAGGTGTTCCCAGAACCCGCAAACGGATATACCGTGTTTCCCCGAAAATAAGACCTAGCCAGATCATCAGCTCTAGTGCGTCTTTTGGAGCAAAAATTAATATAAGACCGGGTATTATATTGTATTATATTATATTGTACTATACCTGCTTTTATATTATATTATATTATACCTGGTCTTATAGTAAAATAAGACCGAGTCTTATATTAATTTTTGCTACAAAAGACGCATTAGAGCTGACGGTCCTGCTAGGTCTTATTTTCGGGGAAACATGGCATCACCAATCATCTACCAGGTGATAGACAGATACTTATTCTACATCTTAATGTGGAATATAGCCAAGAGGCCTCCACCTTCATGCAGGACTAAACGAGAGATCAAACCACCCCCCAAAATGAGCTATTCCCTCTGTTCTCCTTACTTAAAGCTCTAAAACATAACATTTTAAAACTATTTAAAAATAATTTTTAAAAAACAGACAAAATCAGTCAGTCTATTCTCCAATTATGTGACACATGATAATTTACATACATCTACAGAAAAACAAGTGAACATGTTAAAAAAAAGTCTAAGTAAACAGAAATACACACTAATGAAACACACTTTTAAAGATATTTGGCTCTTTTAAAGATATTTGGCACTTTTAAAGATATTTCATATTTGATATATTTGAGTACTTGCCCTTTTTGGCACACACGTGCACATGAAGCATATTAGATATATCCCAAGCATTGACAACCACCAAAGAACAGATGTGAGACAAACACATAAACAGTGCCCCACAAACACAGATCACAATTAGCTATATAGTACACATTACCAACAGAGCACAAAGTCACACACAGAGGTAACAGATCTTGAGTACAGCTGCCCTCACACCTTGAAAGCTACCCTTTTGCTAGCTCCCGCCCACAGACACCTACACCAGGAAGAAGTCATCAACAAGGACCTCCCACCTCTGAGCCCGCTGGGCTTCACTGAGCCAGGGAGACACCCAGCTGAGTGTGCACCGGTAACAATCAGATAGCCTGGCTAAAAATAGCAACTCTGGGGCTAGGAGCTGGCTCCCCTTCTCCCGCCCTCCTCCTCTCTCCTTCCTTCCCAGCCATGCACGCACGCACGCTCGCTGCACCTCCATGCAAACTCCTGGCGCTGCCAAACCGCCCACGCCTGATGTTTGCACGCCCTGCTTCCACCCACACAGCCTGGGCACTCTTACTGGCAGAGAGCTATAGCTGGAGTGAGGTCTTGGTGGGGGAAGGAGAAGAACGATGGGTGACATTTGTATTGCTGGGTCTAGAAAGACTGGCAGGAACCCCTCGGTAATCATTTGGCACTCCCCTAGAGCTGATGCCAGCAACCCCCTAAGCATTTGCTGCCTAACAGGTTTATGCCTGCACGGCCTCCAGATTCCAACTAGTCTTTCTTCCTCCTATCCCTGTGGACAGTCCCTCCACAGGGCATTTCTCTAGCATGCCTCAGAGTTCAGAATCCTGGACCTAAACATATCACGTATGTAATCTCTAAATCCACACCCAGATACCATGCACAAGCTTATACATACAACTATACACAAATCCACACACTTTGCCTTTCAAAGTTCATCCTAGCTATGGCTGCCTACCCCTCTCCTGACTCCAACACATCTTTCAGGCTATCAGTCACTCTTCTAGTCAGTGACTTCTCCCCTTGACACTTATCCCTTTCTCCTAAGGGTCAGCATTCATGCTCATCGCCCTCTCCCTCAAGGTCCCCACCCATGCCATCTTTGCAGGTACACACAAGTACCCTGCCCTGCTCTCCTCACCACCAACATGCCCACTCAACAGGGCTGAAGGAAACACCTTTAGTGCCTCAGGGGCCTGGGCTGCCAGAGACCCAACTGCAACCCAAGAACTGCTTAATAGAAGAAAGGTAAAAAAAAAAAAAAAAGCCATATTTATAAATAGCTTCAGGAAGGGGTTTCCCCTTTATCCTTATCTTCTTCTCTCCTCACCACCCTCCTTTTCATCCCACCACCATGGAAACTTAGAAACTAATAGGGGCATTCAATCATTCCAGGAAACCTCAGACCTCCTAGCATTGTACTAAGTCAAAACACCACAGCCTCTGGGGTAAAGCAGGCACTTTGGGCAGTAACCAGGTCCCGTAGTTGGGTTATGCCAGTTGGACAATAACATGACAACAAGCAGGTGTCAATGACCAGGGTTCTCCTGGGCCCTCCCCACAAGGGGAAGTCTGTAAAGAAGTTTTACCCTATTTCCTATAATGTCCTGCTAAAGATTATCTAGGAAAGCTCAGCTTAAGAACACAGAAGCCTTTAGTGGATATTTCCTTTGAAACTCACCCAACATTGGACAGGGGCGTGAGAGTAGATTTAAAGTAGTGAGAGGGCTTAGAGAACCCATTTGGCACATGCCAATCACTGTGACTTCCCGAAAGGGAAGCACTCTCAGCCTTTTGCTAGTTGTTCTGTCCTTCCCTATCCTTACCACAGCACCAGGTTAGGACACTGAGGTTAAATTTAACCTTTCTCCAGCACCCTCCCAGTCAGCCCTCCAGATACCGCCCCAGCACTCAAAATATATTCGTCTTACCAGCTACAAGAAGCTTGCAGCAAAAGATCCTTCTGATCTTTCAGCACCATTCTTCTTTAACCCATCCCACTTCCTCACGCCCGTCACTTCCCCATTCTTCAAGGGTAGCCCAGTGTGAAGAACCTCAGAGATTAAGGTTCCTCCATTCTATTCCCAACCTTGACGCTGACTCACTAAGTGTCCCTAACCACCCCTTGCTCCCTGAAGTCTTGATGCCTCAGTTTCCCCCTTCAATAAAAGGGATGAAGTCATAAACACTGCCAAAGCTTCATCCCTGGAGGGAAGTGAATGAAGTGTAATGAGCTCGTGGCGGCCACACATTCCATGCTCCCCAAAATAATGGCGTGAGGCTTATGTTCAGGCTATTATTAGAAAGGCAAATAAGAGGTACTTCCATTTCTCAGTCTAACCAACCTAGTTACCCAGACCTCTCCAGGTGGGCCTCGTGCCACTGGGCTTGGGCAGGACCTGAGTCAGGCCACATTCTTCTCTGCGTGCTGGAAGACTGAAAGGAAATACCCATAGAAACTGGGAAAGGCAGCCAAAGGACAGGCTCCATCACATCCACAGGACATCTAATGAAGACTATAGTACTGGGAGAAAGGCAGAGAAAAACAAAAAAACATTCTGTTGGAGTGTAAGACTGATCCTGGATGAGATGTGTAAGAGCCAAAATTAAAGCCACAGTTTTCTTCCCATTTTATCTGAAAGGCCAGTAATTGTTCTCTATATGGTACCAAGGTCAGGTATTAAGGAGCGATAACTTCCCGCTTTGTATATAATGCCAAAATCAATACAGCAGGGCCAGCCTGGTGGCTTAGGCGGTTGGAGCTCCATGCTCCTAACTCCGAAGGCTGCCGGTTCGATTCCCACATGGGCCAGTGGGCTTTCAACCACAAGGTTGCCAGTTCCAGTTCAACTCCTCAAGTCCCGCAAGGGATGGTGGGCTCTGCCCTCTGCAACTAAGATTGAACACGGCACCTTGAGCTGAGCTGCTTCCCAGATGGCTCAGTTGGTTGGAATGCATCCTCTCAACCACAAGGTTGAAGGTTTCGACTCCCGCAAGGGATGGTGGGCTGTGCCCCCTGCAACTAGCAATGGCAACTGGACCTGGAGCTGAGCTGTGCCCTCCACAACTAAGACTGAAAGGACAACAACTTGAAGCTGAACGGCACCCTCCACAACTAAGATTGAAAGGACAACAACTTGACTTGGAAAAAAGTCCTGGAAGTACACACTGTTCCCCAATACAGTCCTGTTCCCCTTCCCCAATAAAATCTTTAAAAAAGAAAAAATCAATAGAGCAGTGGCAAAGTTAACCACATGACCAATTACCAGTCAGGCTGCCTCAGTTTCAGTCCTCACTCTACTACCTACTGGCTGTGCAACCTCAGGCAAGTTACTTAACCTCTGTGTATTATAGTTTCTTCATCTATAAAATAGAGATGATAACTGTACCTACATAGGGTTGTTGTTTGGATTACCTTCAGCTAATATTTGTAAAGTGTAGCTATGATTATTTTTGAATGTGGATAAAAGAAAATATTTGAAATTAAGAATTAGAAAACTCTTATAGATGATGTAATATAGAACTGTACACCTGAAATCTGTGTAATTTTACTAACAATTGTCACCCCAATAAATTTAAAAAAAAAATTAGAAAACTCACAGATCATATAGGTAAGACTGGAAGCAGAAAGCCTGCAATGGTTTACCTTGCAAAGCCTGTACTGACTTTGCAATAGTTTTCGGGATGTCAGACTCTCAAGTCTTTCTTTTTGGGGATCGTATCACCCCATTGCTGACCAATGCCAGGACCAAGTAAACTCCAAGTAAACTCCAAAGATGAAGGAATGGGGGAATATCATCTAAGTATCTCTAAATCACAGTTCATTCAGCCCCATAGCCATGTGCTTCTAAATGATTCCACAGGGGCAAGGAGAATTAGGGAAACTCAGAGCAAGCAGGTGTGGTGGTGGTACACCTGCAGGTGTTGTGATGCTGTTCACTCTGAGCCATTCAACAAGTTGCATTCCAGCATCTGGTGCAGTACTTTGTAAGAAATAGACCGCTGTTATACCAAAGCCAGCTCTTTTAAAAAAGTTGGGGAGGGAGTTCTAGGGTTAAGAGCCAAGGATCCTCATGCTTTTGAGATCAAAGATACCAAAAGACGCTCTCTTATTAGTCCTAGAAGAAGGGGTCCCAACCTGAGACTGGGCTGTCCTGCTGCTTGGGATGACTTTCACGGAGCCATTCATGAGGGCTCCCACTGGCCAGGGGAGGCCAGGCCTTTCCTCCCAGCTGGGTATCCTAACCAGCACCCTCCCCAGGTCCTTGCACAGGAGCACCCGCTTTTAGAGGCCTACCAGAAACATGTAACTCTAGGTAATTGGAGGCTTAGTCTGAAAAGCACACATGAACCTGTTTCGAGCTACATACCCACTCGAAACACGGATATAGAGCCACATTCATCTAAATTAAGAAACATATCCATACAAACCTGGGTTACCGCCCTGTCTCCTAAACTCCTATACCACTACTAACAGGTAGCTTCCAGGACCAAGTGGATATACTTAGGGACTTAAGTAGTCCATCCATGGCCCAGACAGGAGAGGAGAAAACATAAAATCCCAAGCAAGATGAAGCCTCTTACTTGGCTTTGCTGTGGGATGTAATACCCCTCACAGAACAGATTTCCTAATGGCAAAGCAGGGAGGCAGGCACCCAGTTAGTAATGCCAGGTTGAAAGGCAGAGCTCTACTAAACACATAGCCCAGACTCAGCGAGGATTTCCTGGCACTTTTCCCCTGCATTTTCTGAAGATTCTGGACTCCTATCTTATGAAGGAAAACTTAAATACAAGGTTCCAGAGACCCAGAACTGAACAAGAAACAGGAAGGGAGAAGATGATTATTAAGTGCTTTTATGAAAGGAAACTCCTCAGAGGTCAAATCTCCCTGGTGGCCACCTTATTTAGATGGAAGACTGGAAGGAGACTGAGCAGAACACTCCTCACTCCTCTCTTCCTATGCAGGATCTGATATTTTATTTTATTTTAAGGAACTGTCAGCAAAGGACAGGAGCCGGGTAGGGAACTGGGGCAGTGGTACTGGGTCAACATTAGGGAAGAACTTCAACCCAGGAGTTGGCATTCCCCTATGCCCTTACTTCTTGTCTCGGGACATGTGGGACTCCCATATCCCTTTGGATTCTATTGGTAGAGACATGCTTCCAGCCAGACATGGGAATATCACGAAAGGAGGCCTCTCGGTATCTGAGCTATGGTGAGTGGGGACAGACTGCTTTTCTTGTCAAGAGAGCAGTAATCACAGTGGGTTGGAGAGAGCAGCTCTGGTGGAGCTGACCTAGGGTTGCAGATAAGAAAATATAATACCAATGGAAGCCCTAAACAAGGCCAGGCCATGAAATGCCATCATGACTTTAGTGAGGGCCCACTCTCGGAGTGAGAGGGCCCAAGGATGGAGGGTGGTATGGGAGTCTGGTTGGGATATGTCAATCATCGCTATTCAGTATGAATGGAGTTCTGAAAATGCAGGCATTCTCTGATATCCCTTGCTGTGAGCATGGCAATATACACTTCCCTAGGGACCTCAGATGAATCCCATCCTATTAGTCCCAAACACTAAAAAACCTCAGAGCCTCTTCAGCAAGATGTGGGTTCCAATCCAGAAGCTTCCTCAGAATACATTTCCCAGAGATTCTCTGAGTTATCATTCTACCTTCCCCAGTAATGAAACCCAAGAGCCACCATCTCATTCCCCTACATCCACTAGTACCTAAAGATGACAGAGAGCAGATGAGAGAACGCACTAACCTGTCTCCAAGATTCCCCCAGCAAACGGAGGGAACCCCTTGGTACTGGAGTTAGGGGTTGGAGGGATTCCCCTCTTCAAAGGCAGATGAAGAGTCTCATCCTCAGTGGCTCTTGCTGTACTTGGCTGAGCCTCCCAAGCTGGGGAGGGGAACTGGGTCCCCTGGGGACGAGGAGCAGAGGGAGGTGGAGCAGGGGGAGGCGGAGAAGGAGGTCCTACCTGGGGAAGGTGGCACACCCCCCACACTCTGCCAGATACCCTGGGGAGGAGGGGAGGAGCCTCTCCCAACCAGGAGCTGTCTCCTCCCCCTTGGGGGAGTCCCCCTCCCCCCCAAAGTGGATCTTTCGGGAGCGGAGAGCTCTTTCTGCCTGACGGAGATCTGAGCGCAGGGGTTCTGCCCTGTTCCACTGTCTAGGTACAAGGAAGTTGAGGGGGGAGTTCTTCCCCTCTCCCGAAAAGCTGAAAGCCGATTCCTCTTCTTTCCCTGGAGTGTCTTCTGCTTCTGAATGTAAGACTCCTCTCCCGTGATTACTGGAGAGGATGGAGAGTGCCTACTCCATAGGCATACCCCCTTTCTCTTTGCCTCAAAAGTCCCGAAGTATTGAGAGAGTGTTTGGAGGGGTGGAGGCACGCCGGGGCGGTCTCACTCTGCTTCCTTTAGTAAGGATCGCCCCCTTGTACTTCTAGAGGTCTATTCCCGGGCCAGTGCGGGGATTTTCCTCGTCTCCAGGAAGGAGAGACTCGTCCCCTATAAGGGTCTCTTCTTTCCCTCGCCCGGATGGTAAGGGTCTTCTCTTCCACAGGGAGAGGCGGCTCTCGTCCCCGCTCCTGCCTCCGCTCCTGGGGTGCCCCAGAGGGTGGGGTTTTCGTACTCCCCGCTCTCCCTGGGCCGGCCTGGGCAACCGGGTCCGAGAGGCCGCGGCTCCGGACTCCCGTCAGTGGCTACTGTGGCGGCAGCGCCTCCTCTAGTCCGGTCCCGTCCGGTCCGCTCCCTTCGCGCGTGGGGCTCCCCGCACTGCCACCTCTCGGGCTCCGGCCAGTCCGGGCTCCCGAGGAGCCAGAAGGCGGACGGACAGTGTCAGGGCTCGGCTCGGGCTCGGCTCGGCTCCGCTGCAGGCCCCGGCTCCTCCCCGGCCTCCGCGCCGCGCTCTGCGCCCCTCCCCCTCCCCCGCCCGCCCGGCCGCCGCCGCCGCAGCCTCCCTGCGCGGGTTAAGGAGGAGCGGGAGGCGCCGAGCGGCGGGCTGCGCCGCCCGGGGGCGCTGCGCCCGGAAAGCCGCGCCGAGGTACTCTTGCTCCCGGGGGACGCGCGTCGCCGCTCGCTCCTCCAGCCGCTACCTGTCCACCTCGCTCCATGCAGTTTGCCATCAACCCAAGACGACCCACTGCTCTGTATCCGGAGATTCTCTCGTTCACGCTGTACACGAACTATCAGTTCCAAGTTAACACTAATCCTGGTTCGCTGACCTCTTTTTTCATTCTGTTGTAGTCTGTGTACAGATAAACATCTCCGTTTTTCACCGAAATATTTTTGGTGGGCTTCTCTTTCCCCTGAGATAGTTTATAAAGGGTTATGAGGGTTGGGGTGAAGTTACCCTCATATCATCCTTGAGTTCAATCAATACTGTTGAATAAATGAATGTATAGAGACAAGTGAGTGTGTAACGGACATAACTCTGAACTAAACATAAAATCTAGCTTTGTAAAGTTGTGCAAGGCCCTTGTTCTATAGAATCTTGGTCAGCAAAGAGAAGACCTTGATACTTGCCGTGTCCACTAAAGAGTGTTGCAAAGAAAATAGTTTATGTGAAAATGCTTTTTAAACTGTATAGGATACAAAATATGACTCGTTCATTTCTCTTGATGACCCTATAACATATCTTATTCTGGTCACAGAGTGTAGAATGTTCTCATTCTCTGCCCCTTACAGAATAGTCCCCACCCAAGACAGAAAATGCCACCAGGGAGCAGACTCCACCTATACTTTTCCTTCTGGAGTCACATTATTCCTCTGTAAACTCTTATATTGCATCCTCTGGCCTATTAAACTTTTCTCACTCTCCTGTACTCTCTATCACATAAAATAATATAACAGCAAAAATACTATGCATGAAATATTTGAATTGCTCAAAAAAAGTCTGCATATTCAAGATTACAGCTTGACTACATTTCACATTTAAATAAAGTATTTTGTCTTCTGGCTAAATATGATATTTTATCTAAATTATACATACATAAAATTACAGTATATTTACAATATGCCAGGCATTGAGCTAAGCACTCTGCATGTATTACTACATTTAATTCTTCTGGAAGTCCAGTAAGGCACTATTATACCTATTTTATAGATGAGAAAACTATAACTTAGAGATATTGACTATGTCTAAATTAACATAATTAGTAAGTAGCAAAGTCAGGACTTAAACTAACAAATCCAAACGACTCTAAAGACCCAGCGCTTCACTTCTGTTCCATTGTCCTTAGCTGTCAGAATCAAAAGTCATCCTTAGGGGGGTTATCACTGTGTGAGGAATATAAATGATAAATGTCTATTGCATTGTTTTGTACACCTGAAACTAATTTTAAAAAAGGGGGGGGGGGGGGAAGTCATCCTTAAACTTAAAAGAAGTGAATCCCAGTCAAGCCTTTTCTTTCTCCCTACCCTTCCAATATCAGGTTTTAAAGCTGTATTTCCCCCCCCTTCTTTGAAACATCAACATATTCCTCCCACACACACAGATAATTTGGCATCAAATGTTTCTTGCTAGTATGCGTTAAGATGTTTTGCTTCTTTTTTCAACCCTTTTTGACATTTTCTATGTATGTATATGGAATTTGGGGGGCAAGAGTAGAGAGGTGGAAGTCCTAAAAATGGGAAAGCTAGGGAAGGATTAGAGTCCCTTTTTCTGGAAATTTAGAAAAATAAAAAGCTCAAAAACTTATTTGATATATACAAGATATTTGCTGCAGCATTGTTTGCAACTGTAAAAATTTAGAAACAACTTGAATGTCCATAATAGGGTAACTGTTAAATAAACTATGGTATATCTATATAGTAGAATACTACTTGGCTTTTAAAAGAGTAGTAATTGTATTTAACTTTGGAAAGTAGAATTAGTGAGGAGTTTGCTTTTCTCTTTTATATCTTCTTCACCGTTTAGATATTTTGCGATAGGCACATGTTATATTAAAGAACCAATTATTTTTCATTTATCTGAATATATTCCAGTGAGAAAATAATGTTTTAAAAGTTTGTATAATACAATCACACAGTTGCTCTTTAAAATATGTATATGTGTATGTATATATTTGTGTATATACATATATAGATGGATAGACACCAAAGATGTGAGCCTAAAGATTATTTTAATTTATACCTCATTTTCTACTATATCTGTAATTAGTGTTTGTATGTTTTTTGCTAATGTAATTTTTTTTAATTAAAAAAAACAAACTATAAGGCTGGTTTGGTTTTGGTTTTGCCCTAAGACGGGGGACCACTAGCATGCATTCTCCCTTTACTTTCTATTAAGGAGGGTGAAATGAAGCAGAACAAAAATGTATTCACTGAAAATGCAAGGAATCAAAATGTAAGGATCCACCCTTCTCTGTAACAGAACATATTATATAATTCTACATGAGTGTTAGCCGACCTTGAGCAAAATGCTTCTTCATAATATTGGTGAATATGCCACAATATACATTTTGTTAGCATTTTTTAAAGACCTGTGTATTATATGAAACATAGTATAGTGCATAAGATTCATGTATCCAAATCATGTATTGGTACTCAGTAACTGAGAATTTAAGTCATTTAAGTCAACATCTCATTAGTAAAATGGGGATAATAATAGTACCTACTTCATTGTGTTGTGGAGGCTTTGTGTGACTTCATGCATGTGATGCATTTAGATAAGCACACCAGAGAAGGGGAACCTAGAGATTAAAAGAGGCTTAAAATACACATAAAGCAAATGTAATATATACAGATCAAGAGGCATATCCATCAAATGCAATATGTAGACAGTTGGGGGGAATCCTGACTTGAACAAAGCAGCTGGAACAAATATGAAGCAATTGGTGAAATTTCAGTCCTGGTTTTTGTGATATCACAGAATATTGTTATATTTTAGATGTGCCAGTGGCTCAGGCGGTTAGAGCTCCATGCTCCTAACTCCGAAGGCTGCCGGTTCGATTCCCACATGGGCCAGTGGGCTCTCAACCACAAGGTTGCCAGTTCAATTCCTCGAGTCCGCAAGGGATGGTGGGCTGTGCCCCTGCAACTAGCAATGACAACTGGACCTGGAGCTGAGCTGCGCCCTCCACAACTAAGACTGAAAGGACAACAACTTGAAGCTGAATGGCACCCTCCACAACTAAGATTGAAAAGACAACAACTTGACTTGGAAAAGAAAAAAGAAAAAAGACCCAGCAATCCGTCTCCTGGGTATCTACCCAAAAAATCTGAAAACATTTATACATAAAGACACGTGTGCTCCAATATTCAATTGCAGCTTTGTTTACGGTGGCCAAGACATGGAAACAACCAAAATGTCCTTTGACACATGAATGGATAAAGAAGTTGTGGTATATATACACAATGGAATACTATTCGGCGATAAGAAAATATGCTATAGGAACATTTGTGACAACATGGATGGATCTTGAGAGTATAATGCTAAGCGAAATAAGTCAGACAGAAAAAGCAGAGAACCATATGATTTCACTGATATGTGGTATATAAACCAAAAACAACAAAAGAACAAGACAAACAAATAAGAAAGAAAAACTCATAGACACAGACAATAGTTTAGTGGTTACCAGAGGGTAAGTGGGATGGGGGTTGGGAGATGAGGGTAAAGGGGATCAAATATATGGTGATGGAAGGAGAAGAACTGACTCTGGGTGGTGAACACACAATGGGATTTATAGATGATGTAATACAGAATTGTACACCTGAAATCTATGTAATTTCACTAACAATTGTCACCCCAATAAATTAGAAAAAAGAAAATGAAAAGAAAGCCACAGATTGGGAGAAAAAATTTGCAAAACACATATTTCCTAAAGGACTGGTAACCACATTACATATATAAAGGACTTAAAAATAATAAAGAAACTAATAACCCAATAAGAAATTGGGCAAAAGATTTGAACATATGAGTACACCACACCAGAAAAGACACACAAATGGCAAATAAAGCACATTAAAAGATGCTCAACATCATTAGTCATTAGGGAAATGCAAATTAAAATCATAACATGTTAGAATGGCTACACACTTGTTAGAATGGCTAATGTTAAAAAGACAAACAAAAACACCTTTCAGTGGCAAGTGCTGTCAAGGATGCAGAGCAACTTGACCTTTCATACATAGGCTGGTGGGAATGCAAAATGGTACAGATCCTATGGAAAACTGTTCAACAGTTTTTAATAAAGTTAAATATATACCTAAAAAAAAAAAAGAATCTTTATATTTTAAAGTTGCGTTTGGGAGTCATGAAATGCCAGAAATTTATTTCAAAATAATCAAGTAATGGGGGAGAAAGGCATAGATGATAAAAGGTTGGCCACGTGTTGCTTATTACAGCATTTTACAAAATATAATACTATTCTCTTTACTTTTGTATATCTGAAGTTTTACAAAATAAAGTTTTTTAAAATACTGTTCAAAAAGTGCTGGAACATAGCAAGGACAATGTAAATGTTTATTATTATATGATTTGTATTTATATCATCTAATGTTTATTTACACCTTTCAGATCACAACGTATTTTCATTTACACTATGTGTTTTGGTATTCACACTAAACCTAGGAGGTAGGTTTTATTATCCCCATTTTACAAATGAGAACACAGAGCCAGAGCCAACACTGCGAGGCCACCTCCACTCTTTCAGCTATAGGGACCAGTGGTAAAAGGATAAAAGATACCTCCAGCCACCATACACAAGGCCCTCGCTTCCTTTAATGCCTGTAGTCAGATTCAGTGGGGAGATAATAAACAATATACAAAACGATTCACCTAGATTTATTAGACAAAATTTGAACTTATATTTGCACATCAGAGAAATTCTAGCTAGCTACTTTAGAAGGCAATCTCGGGGGGAAAAGAGTAGAACACAGCAGAAGAAATTAAATGATAAAGGAAAAGTTCTCTCCGTGGTTTGTATTTCCTCTACTTAACTGTTTATTATTTTGTTTTATTAATTTAATTTTATATCCTCTACCTAACCTGTTTATTCTTCTTAACAAATAAGACTAGAACTAAGGCCAGGGAACAGAGATGAGAAACTGTGGGAAGCGAGATTGAGAGGCAGGAGGACGTCACACCCTAGTTGTTTTGAGGCCCAGCCACTTAACAGTTCCGTTCCACCTTAAGAAGCTTTAGCCGCTCCCCTAGTAGAGCCAGCACTCAGCTCCTCCCACTCCCGTGTCAGCTTCTACCCGGGAACGTGGGGAAGGGAGAGACGCACTGAATGGAAAGACTGTCGCCAGGGGCTGTAGGGTCTCTCCGTTTCCTTACTCTAGCGAGTCGGGGAGGAGCGTGTAAAGCCCGGGGCAATGGGGTTTGGTTCTTTTCCGGGGGATTCAGGATAGGGATGTGTTCTGCTGAATTGGGGGGGAGGGGCAGGCTGTGAGGGGTGGGGCTCATCTTGTGGTGGGGTCGAAGAGGGACAGAACTGGGGCATTTAAGATGTATAGTAAGCTATGATCGCTAGTCGAAAAATCTAAGTTCACGAAGTGCGGACGCACCTCTTCAAACCATTTCCAAAAGAGGGGCAAGTTTTTCATTCTCCGCCCCAATTCCCCTTCTTCATTTTAATTGATTGGGTTTAAGGTAGGCTGGGCCCAAGGTTGCCTGTTGATTGGCTACCTAAGTAATCTATCAGGATGACGCAAGAGTGGGGGGTGGCTATTTGGGAAGGAAGTGAAGATTATTTTGGTACCTCCTACCCCAACAACTGATTGGTTGAGCTTTGCAGCGATGTAAAACAAGGCAGGGACGTCATCTAGGGTGGGACTTGGAAAAGCCAGCTGGACTGTGTTATTGTAGTGAGGACCAAATTGATTGAAACCCGGAAATGAGTTTAGAAGGAAACTGAAGGAAAAAGAGGAAAACCGGCGGCACCTTCGTTGCCCTCAAAGAAGGTCATTTCCTGCATGGGATTGATAGTTTCCTGTTTACTCAAAGAAGTCTGCGTATACCCTGCTTTCTGGAATATGCATGATAGTTAAATTCTTATGCGCCTTTGGTCCCAGACTTCTAGTTACTTATGTTACCTAAAAGAATGAATGAGACAGAGGAAAGGAAAAGCACAGGGTTTAACCCTGCCTTTAGGAAAGGTTAGGGAAACTGAGGCCCTCTGATGGAAAGCTAAGGATGACAACCCTGGATCACAGGATCCAAGCAGGTGGGTTCCTAAAGAAACCTCATAAAATAACTGGAGAGGATGGGTGAGGAGAAGGCACTGTAAAAATTTGTATGAAGGACGGGCATTAATCACATACAAAAACTTTCTTTGATAGAAAGTATGTTAGGCAAGGCCAGAGGAATGAATTGCGGGAGACCAAAATTGGTCTATTAGAATTTATTTGGCATGTTTGAACTGTGGGAAGTCAGGTTAGAAAAGACCATAACCTCCCCGAGCAAAGAGGGTTATGGAGTTTTATAGGAGGGGGTAAACCAGGCTGTTCCCCCTTCAATGCTTCAGGGGGTTTTTGTTGACAAAGGGGGTTTCAGGGCATGACCTAGCCCTCCAGCTTGCTGATCACAGGCCTGTAGGATATAAAGCACAGCAGGATCAAGACAAGATGGCTTTTAAGATAAGGTTTCTGCTCCTGGCCTAAATATGGCTTAACAAAGTGTATTTTATTCATGGTATATCTGGTGCCTGGCAGTATGGGGTACGTAGTAGGTGATCTGAACCAAATCGGAATGAGAAGACTTTTATAAAATACGCTGGACAAATTTTAAAAATGCCAGACCTTTAGAATATGTTTTTAAAGGTATCTGTGCCAATTTTATGATCCTGGAGAAATGTTTCACACTCACCACCTGGGTTAATCCAGCCAGAAATTGTGCTGTCGATATACTTCTCAGACCCACCTGGGAAGCTACCTACCTGTGAAAATGCTACCATTTTCTCCTTAACACCCTAAGGCCTTTAAAATTTGAAAGCGGATTTCCCCTCAACCTGCCTACCTAGAAAGATTGAAAAGACAGATGGGATTAGATGAAAAGATGTCCTCTACAAGCAATGAATGGAAAATAGCGTGTTTAACCTTCAATCTGAGATTAAAAGGTAGGAAGGATGTACTATTTGAGTGTTGAGAAATACCATCTATACTATAAATTATGGAATCACTTTTTTCCCAGCATAGGTGTACACTTGTTTTCCAAATCTAGATTTTTCCTTATAGCTAGACTTCGTAATGCTTTAACATGGTATAAAAGTTCTGCTCTGAAACTGAGTGAACAGTGTAAGAACTTCCCATTAGCATAATAACTATCCCCACTACAGGACCCTGCAAGAGCAGTGGGTCAAGATTCAGTAACAGATGTCTTGTGTTTACCCCAAGTGATCCCATCTTTTTATGATCTTCTAAGCCAGATTGTTTACAAGAGAATATATCACCCTGGCTCTTCAGTATCATTTTAACAATTGTTTAGAAATAGGGGAGGAATATGAGGCAGCTATATTTGAAATAATGAAAGTACCAGGGGAAAATTATTAGTAGGCTACAAATAATTCTGCATAATAAGGTATATGTTGCTTATGCCAAAGGGCAGAGGTGGGGAGAGACAGAGCTGTTAAGAAAATTTTTAAGGATTGTGTTCATGAGAGAAATGTGCATTTTGTTCCTGTCAATGTAAAAAATGTCCAAACATGTAGAGAATTTTTATAAGTTTATTTGAGCCAAATTGAGGACATATGCCTGGGAGCAAGATATCAAATACTCCAGAGAATAACAGTTGGCAGTTTCTTTTATGCATTTGAAATTAGGGAGGGAATGTAAGGAAGATTATCATGAGTGTGGGAGAAAGTAAGGCAGAGATCTGATTACAGGTTAAGATCTCTTGAGGGTGGTCCTGCTTTAGAAGAAGGGGTCTGAAAAGAGGCATTTCAAAGGTGTGTTAACCCAGGCAAAAAGAAGCCTTTTATTACAGAAGTTATATGCAGGGTGCATGACTACGCACCAGGACCCCCCACTTAGTAATTTATGATCAAATTACCCTGTGAGGTTACTTTCCACAGAACCCCATTTTTCATCCACATTCCTACTGTTACATGAATTATATGGAAACATGCAAAGTGATTTTTAGGTTAATAATTCATGCACAGATAGCAGTCACTTTCCCTTTGATGATGCTCAATAAGCCAAAACAGAAATTATCTCTGAGGGAAGTTAAACCCCAGCTCCAAATCTAAGGAAGGAAAAAAAACCTGTCATTGTTCCTAATCACAGATCCCAACCCTCCAGCATGTAAAAACTGTAGATGTAAAAAGGGGTTCTATGGTAAGTAGTCTCACAGGCTGATCTGATCATAAATTACTAACTGGGCAGGTTATGGTGGGTAGTCACACCCTGGGCATATAACCTTTTAGTAAAAGTTTTATCTTTGTCTTAAGCAAGCTCTGTCCATTGTTTCTGTGCATCTAGGTTAATACACCTTTGAAATAAGTTATAACCACCCTCATGAGACCACATAATCTTGTTAACTATCCTGTAATCCAATCCCGCCTTACTTTCTCCTACCATGTAATGTTCCTTAGTTCCATCCTTAATCTCAAATGCATAAAAGAAGCTGCAAAACTTATGAGACACTGAGTCAGATAGTAGAATCTTAGACCTTAAAAGAATCTTCAACCTCTTGGACCCTAGCTGCTCCCCCCTCCCCTAACACCCCCTTGTGAAACAGTAATCAAGCATTTCTTTCCTCTCTAGAACCCCAAGGAACAGCTACAAGGCCTCAGAAAACCAGAGATGAAAGTACCAGATCATACTGCATTTTGCATTTATGGAAAGAAGAGGAAAAGGGAGGGCAGAAGTATAGGAGGGGCTGGTAGAGGCATAGAAGGTACAATGTACTTACTATTGCCCAGTCAGGTATTCTGTCAGGGTTGGTTGCAATAAACAGAAACCACTTTGTTTTAAACAGAAAACACCTTAATACAGAGACATGGATGCTTTAAAAAAAATCATGGGAAGGACTGGAGGAGCATGGTCTCTGCTGATCTCAGAAATGGCTCCAAGAATGAGACTAGTAAAACTCTCCCACCAGGGAAGTTTCATAAAGGGGAGGAATGAAGACTATTGCTGAAACTGTTGAGTTCAAGAACACAGTGTCCTAGTTGTGATCCAGGAATCAGGAAGCTACTGTTGCTATCACTACCTCAACATCCTCCAGTGGCCATGTGAAGGGATGCTGGAAGACTGCTGCAGAAAAACCCAACATCCCATGACCATGCTGGCCAGCCACAACCAAAGCAGCCAGGAGGTGGCCCCTGCCTCACTTCTATTTTTCAAGTCTCTTGGGTGTGCAAATTATTGATAGATCAAAATTTATAAATAATCCTAGCTGCAGGAAAAGTCTGGGAAATACAATTTTTGGGTTTCCAGCCTCTACAGCACAGGAAGGCACATAAAAAAGGATATAGAATGTGGGTCAGCCATATCCCTCACAAGTGTATACATACTACATTTAAAATTTTTCCTTGGTAACAAGTAGAATGAATGGACTCTTAGCCAGAAGCAGCACAAGAATGAAGCAAAAGTCTATTTCAGACTTTTTCGTTTTGTAAACCAATAGGGACATAAGGGGAGAGCAGAGAACTTTTTATATTGTCAGATAAAGACATTACTACCGTCTACCATGACTTTCATTTCATAAAAGGCCCTCCTCAACCTGGTCCTAACCCACATTTATCACAATTTTCTGCCTCTCCTAAAAACAACTGGCATCACTTGAGTAGGTGCCCTTATTTCTATTGTCGTTTTCGCAATTTCATTTCAACAAATATTCATTGAGCTTATTGAGCATCTTCTGTGTGCCAGACTTTGTGTTAGATACTTCAGCAAGTTCAAAGATTGAATCAGGCGCGTCTCCTGCTAGAGTGACCGCCCATTCTAGGTTGCCTAGGACTATCTTGGATTTAGCATAAAAAGAAACCCCTCAGTCCTGGGAAATTAAGACAGTTGATCACCCTAGCCCCTGCCCACAAGTAATTATGCGGATCTTAAGATCACTTCTAACTCAGAAACTCTTCCCAGATGCATATTCTTTACTCCAACGTTCTTCCAAAGTAACTATTTTGGACTTCTCTAGCAGTTAGCATAGTATCAAAGACGATTCCCAAGAAATGACTTTTATGTTTGTGCTACCTCCTAAATTATGAACTCCTGGAAGCAGAAATATCCTTCCGGGACTCCATAGTGCCTACTAATGAGTTGTGTATTGTGATTATAAAAGGAATGTTATGTTGAATAGTAGAGAACTTGAACAAATTAATACTCCAGGCTTTTTTTCCCCTTAAAGTCTTAAAACGTATGGAAAAATGTTCAGTTGGATGATTGTTTTTACGAAGTTAACAGCACCCAGACCAACTCACAGAACATACCGCAGAAGCTCTATTTTCCTTTCCAGTCACAACAGCCCAAAGAATAACCACAATCTAGATTTATGACATCATAGATAAGTTTTGCCTGTTTTTGACCTTTATAGAAATGGAATAATTCAGTATCTTTTATACCTGGTTCCTTTCACTCAATTTTGTGAAATTCATCCATATAGTTGCATGTCACTGTACTACATTCACCATGTTGTACAGTATTCCATTGTGTGAATATACCATAATGTATTTATCCATTTTTCTCTTAATGAACATTTGGATTGTTTCCAATTTGACACTATTATGTATATTGCTGAGATGAATATTCCAGTACCTATTTTTTTGATGAACGTATGTGTGCATTTCTGTTGAGTATATACCTTGGAGTGGAATTGTTAGGTCATAAGGTAGGCATATGTTCTGTTTTAATAAATATTGCTAAATAGTTTTCCAAAGTGATTGCACCAATTTATCAGTTTACATTCTCATTAACAGTGTGGGAGGGTGTGGGATATTACACATTTCCTCCCCTGTTTGGCATTCTCTTTCCTTTTCCTCCTCTTTTGTTTGAACCATTCTGGTGGGTGTGCAGTGGAATCTCATTTTAATTTGGAGTTCCCTGATGACAAGTTGCACACCTTTTGATGTGTGTATTGGTCACTGGTCACCGGAATAGTCTCTTTTTTTGTTTGTTTGTTTGTTTGTTTGTTTTTAAAGATTTTATTGGGGAAGGGGAACAGGACTTTATTGGGGAACAGGGTATACTTCCAGGCCTTTTTTCCAAGTCAAGTTGTTGTCTTTTTTTAGTCTTAGTTGTGGAGGGCACAGCTCAGCTCCAGGTCCAGTTGCCATTGCTAGTTGCAGGGAGCACAGCCCACCATCCCTTGCGGGAGTCAAAACCTGCAACCTTGTGGTTGAGAGGATGCGCTCCAACCAACTGAGCCATCCGGGAGGCAGCTCAGCTCAAAGTTCTGTGTTCAATCTTAGTTGCAGGGGGGAAGCCCACCATCCCTTGCGGGACTCGAGGAATCGAACTGGCAACCTTGTGGTTGAGAGCCCACTGGCCCATGTGGGAATCAAACCTGCAGCCTTCAGAGTTAGAAACATAGAGCTCTAACCGCCTGAGCCACCCGGCCGGCCCCGGAATAGTCTCTTTTGAGAAGTGCAATGTAGACCTTTTTTAAAACCCTGTCACTATTGACTCAACTTTTTACTAAGAGCCATGCTATCATGGTGAGGCTCCCAATAATTAGGTTCAAGGGAGAACAATCCCTCCAAAATACCTTTGTGTTCTGTCTCTTGGGGCCCTTCCCTCCCCTGGACAGCACCAACGAGGCAGCAGAGGACACCTTAAAGAGTCCTCTTAACCCCAACACCTTAAAGAGTCCTTTCCAGGAGGTGGAGAGAAAGGCATTGGGTTTTTTCATCATAAAAGAGCTACTGGGTTCAAAAGGACTACCAGACATTGCCTTTGGCCTCTCAGTCCTGACTCTGGCTCGCCCCACTGTGATATCTGGAGGCACTATCTCCGGATCTCATGGCAGGGAGGCTGGAAGGATGAGGGGCTGGGGGGGAGGGCTGTGTGGGGGAATGGGTATCTCTTAAAGCAGAAATGACAGCATCCTCTTAATGGCGATGTTAAGGATGATGGGGCCCAGAACTGGTTCCCCGAACTGGGTTCTCCAGTCTCTTCGCGGGAAGACGCCTGAGGGGGCGTTGGGTGGGACGAACGGCTGCGGCAGGGCCTGGTCATTTGGGTGTGAAAGTGAGAAGTCAGGCGGGCGCTCCGGGGCCGCGACTTGCGAGCCGCACCCTCGCTCATACCGCGGGCGGCGCATGCGCCTTGCTTACTAAGGGAGCCGGATAAATCGAGTCACGTTTTCCTACTACGTCAACGGATCATTCCAAACAGAATCCTTAGCTTTTCGGAGCAGCGCGGGGATCCTAACGGCTGCTCAGCGGCAGGCGGATGCGCAGTGGCGCGGTCACTGTCACTCCCGGGCGCGGCGGCCGGGAACCATCAGAAAGGGGTGGGTGGCCTCGGAGATGGGCGGTTGAGCGGAGCCTCAGGGCCCAACCGCAGTTGCCAGGTCCGGGTGGTGGGTGCGCAGCGCTGTCCCTGTGGCCGGCCGGTGGGAGGAAGAGCATCCGAGCTGGGCTCAGGTAGAGGTGTGGTGACTCAGAGTTGGGTGGGGCGAAGGGAGGAGTTCTGTGGCTCTGGAGAAATTAACAAGTAGCATCAGGGTATTGGGGAGAATATTTGTTACTTCCTGAGCACCTACTGTGTCCCAAGCCCTGCTCTAGGTGCTGTAGATCCCACAGTGAACGAGGTAGACAATGTCCATGCCTCCCTAGAGCTTATATTCTAAGAAAGGGACAGACAAGAAAATGCATAGATGTATCATAAAATGCCAGACGGTGATACATCTTATGAAAGAAATACATATGTAGTAGGGAATGGAGAAGAGACCGGTATATTAAATCCGGGGAAGGAGAAGGGGTGAGTCTGAGAAGTCCTTTCTGAGGAAGTGTATTTTGACCAGAGACCTGGTCAAAAGGAAGGAAGTGAGGGAGTCATACAGAAGAGTGATCCAGGCAGAGGAAACTGGACTAAAGAAGAGGAAACTGTTGGCCTTGAAAGATGTCTACCAGAAGTTTAAGTATTATGCAGATGAAATTAGCTTTGTAGGTTTTTGCAAGATGAAAATTGCGATTTTCTTAGAAAGTTATTGGTCAGTGTTGAATTCATTTGGTGCTTTATTCCTGCAGTATGAGAACGGGAGTAAGCCCAAGTGCCCTTGGCAAAATATTACAAATTTTGTCCCAGTTTAATACATTGGCTAAATTTAGAATTTAACTTGGTTTTCAAGAATAGTTCAGATCAGTTAATTTTACAAATAAGTAAGAAGCATCTCACTTTTTAAGAAAAGTATATTTATGTGAGTTGAAAGAGTTGTGGAGTTTTTTTGTTTTCCCAAAAGAGGATGACCTAGAAGACAAGAAGTAGCAGACAAAGGAAAGAAGAGAGATGAAACTGGGAATAGGAACGTTGTAGAGAGAAATGCAAAGGACAGAGTATTAAGGAGGCTGTGGAGTATTCAGAGGAATGATCTGTTCTAATTCTCCTCCAAGCAAACTTGGGAAATAATACTAGTGCTTCAACATACAGCGTCTGAGCTAATCCTCAGAACTGTCCAACCAAGTCAGGAGAGCTGGTAGAGGAGGAAATAGACTCAGACTTGATAACTGGTTAAGCAGAATCGTGAGTTCCCATTCCACTGAAGGAGTTTAGGCTAAGGTAAAGCTATGAGGTGGTGGGTTATTTCAAATGTTTTAAACTTTATATGGCAAAATAAGCCACATTAAGTCACAGAATTTTATAATGGCAGGATCACCTAATCCATTCCCTGCTCATTTTGCTGATGGGGAGACTGTGTTAGTTGGTGACAGAGCAATAAATCAAAATATAGAGGTTCTGTTTTCAACATATTCAGCTCTTTTCCTTTTCTTTCCCCAGAACCCGTAACTTGATAGAATTCTTTACACTGGCTTCTAAAGAAATGGAAAGAGCTTTGTTGAGGACCTCAGAAATGCATTAATCTAAGACATCATTAGAATTATATGAGGTTTCGCCTTCTTCCATAAGCATTTATTGGTGTGCCCATTGGTTAGGAGGCTAAGTCACAACCTCTTAAGGAGCTTAAGTACATAGAGCAAATAAATAACTAGCCAATTACAATTTACAGGAAGCAGTACCTTGAAGAGGAATTGGAGGGAGAGTCAATTCTTAGTATTGCAGAGAGATGGAGAGCAACAAACAGGATGTGAGTATTAAGAATGTATGTCAGATGGGTATCAAATTGTTTTTGTCATAGTTGTGTTAATCACAATACCTATCATCTTCCTCAACTTTTATTGTCTTGATAATGTGTCACATACATACATAAATGGTGGTGGGAGAAACTATTCCAACTAATAGACTGTGTACATCCCCACATTCTATTCACAATGAATTAGTACTTGCTATTTGTGGCATTTTGTGCTTTAATATTATGAAGAATAATAAGAATGACAAAATATCCAGGTTCAACATTATAATTGGAAACAGGCCTCAGTAAAATCATACACAACTGCTCTTGAGGGAATCTCCTTGGTGGATAGGTGTGAAGAGTAATACTGAGTAATACATGAATGCACAATAATAAGAACTGTTCTGGAAGAAAAGGGGGGAAAAGAACTGTTCTTACAGAGCAAACACTGGAGTATAACTGAGTCATACAACTTGCAAAGCATTGTGAGGAAGATCCACAGAAAAGTATTAACTAATGTGTGAGCCTTGGAATGGGATAGGGGTAGGGTAGGCATCATCTGGTGGCTGAATCACATGTTGCCAGAAGTCAGGGGTTTGCCTACACATGATCACATCTAGAAAGACTTTAAATAAGCTTGTTCTTTGGGAATTCACTGGTATCTTGAATAGCAGTCTTCTCAGACATCCAGATTTTTTCCCCCGCACCTTTTAACGGTCCATACTAAGGGAAGCAGAGCTGGAGGAAGTGCAGATGGTACAATTGCTCTTCCTTAGCTAGCACATTTTGCAAAAGTTCCATCTTTTGGAAAATCTAAAAAGTCACAGTTTTAAAGATGATACCTTTACATGACAATTGTTAAGACTATCTTGAAAAGGCGTTTAGGGGAACCACTGAAAGAGCAAGATACGAAACAGAAATTAGTCAGAGTGATCCTTTATTAAAATGTGTTCATTCCTCTACCAGTCAAGACCAAAGCCGCTCTGCTTCCTGCCCACGTCTGCTCCCCACCAAGTTCCCCCTGCTGCATATTTATTTAAGTTAATAATTAGATTTGACAACTTAAGACTAGAGTTACTTTGTTTTCCATTTCAAAAATTATAGGATATTCTACTTCTGTAATTAGTGGGTTTCCTAATTATGCCAACCTTATCATTATTAAGATATCAGATATCATTGTTATTGTTTTATTTTAAAACCCTGTGAAAATCCAAATAACACAGAAATTAAAGGACAGAGTCCCCTTACTTTTGGTGGGAATCAAGTTTAAGTGTAAGTTAAGATGGTTGTTGCTGTTTTTACTGGCATTAAAAGCAGTGAATTTACTTTTGGGAAGGCCATTTTGACACAGCCATATACAAACGGCTGTGAAAGTTTGTCCTATTTCATACTTGTTAGCCAGACACTATAATTAGCTCTTTGGATGACATTTATCTTTGCTGATTATTGTGACAATTGAATTAGATAATATATTCTAAGCACTCAGCAAGGTATTTAGTGTAAACGAAAAAGCTCAGTTTTTTCTCTCCCTATGTAGGAAAAACCCAGTGCTTCTCTACTTTTTTCTATCCTGTGAATCTTTTACTACTCACACAAAGCACTTCACTGCTGTCACCAATTGTATGGAGGTTTTCTCCACACCAAGCAATTTCCTGTGACACCAGCTAGGTGTTTTAGAGTTCAATTCTGATGCTACCTATCTAGAGATAGCATCAGCTCTCATAAGTTAAGTGCTCAGCCCCACAAGACTTCTTCCTCCCACCACATACACACACACACACACATCAGAGGCCAGTCACAAGCCCATGTTATCACCTCTGTTTCTTCCTGAACAACTGGCTAAAGATTGGAGGCTCCAATGACCCCCCTCCTTGAGTTCACTTAATTTGTGAGAGCAGCTCACAGAACTAAGGAAAACATGTATGTTTACTAGTTTATTAAAGGATATGATAAAGGATACAGATGAAGAGATAAATAAAGCAAGGTCTGGAAGGGTCCCAGAAGCAGGAGCTTCTGTCCCCATGGAGCTGAGGTATGTCACTGTCCCAGTGTGGATGTATTCACTGGACTGGAAGCTCTCTGAATATTGGGATATTATGGAAGCTTCCTTATGTAGGCATGATCATGTGGAGGATGGGTGGCAGGGTTGAAAATTCCAAGCTTCTGATCATTGCTTGGCCTTTCTGGTGAGCAGGCCGCTCTAAGGAGCCATCCAGGAACCCACCCAGAGTCACCTCATTGTAACAAAAGATGCTCCTAGTGCTCTCATCACTTAGGAATTTACAAGGGTTTTAGGAGCTCTGAGCCAGGAAATGGGGGCAGAGACCAACGTATCTATTTTCTGTTACCTCACGTTGGCACATAGAAGATGTTACATAACTGAGAATTTCTTATTATTTACATATATTGGTTTGTGAAGTAGATATTATCTGAAATCAAAGTTTAAGATTTTAAGTTATTAGGGTCACACGACTAGTGAATGCTAGAGCTGACCTATGACCAATGTTTTTATACCAAAACTCTTTCCTTTCCTCTGTTCTACATTGTTCCCCTAGTACATACATCGAGAACTTCAAAATTCAAGGGATCGAGATAATTTGATTATAGTATGAAAAAGATAACCTGCATTATTATCCACCCATTGGATTTCAGTTCAGATTTAAGAGGAGATCAGAAAGGAATACAAAGTTAGAAAACAAATCTAAAGACTTTCAAAAATCCTTGCTCTTTAGCCCGATGTCATCACGCCTCAGCTTGATATGTTAGAGAATACCATAAAGATGAATAACACATAAACATAAACATCACTGACACAAATCATGATGGGGATCAGACATATTGTTCTTTTATTCAAGTATTGTTCCTCTAACAAAATAACTTATGGGGTGATAAGTAGAATTATTTTATCTGGAAAGATGTGGTTGTTCTCTATGATGCATTTATATATTCAAATATTTCTTGAGTACTATTAGATGACAGGCACTATTGGTCCAGGGAATGCCCTCATGGAGCTTATATTCTAGTGAAGGATGTGATAAGTTCCTACAGGGTCCATCAGCAGGAATTGAACCGGCAACCTTGTTGTTGAGAGCTCTCGCTCTAACCAACTGAGCCATCCGGCCAGCCCATGATGTGATAAGTTCTATGAAGAAAAATAAAGCAAGGTAAACCCATTGATTGTAGAATTTGGGGGAGGGTTGAATATTCTAAATAATGTGGTCAGGGAAGGCCTCTCTAAGCTGAATGACAATAAGAAGCCAGCCATAAGAAGATGATCTGAATAAAAAGTATCTCAGACAGAGGGAACAGCATATGTAAAGACCCTGGAGTATAAAGGCTCATCAAATTAGAGCAAGTGGTTAACAAACTCTTCTTTAAAGAGCCAGATAATAAATAATTTAAGCTTTGTGGACCATGTGGTCTCTGTTCAACTATTCAAGTCAGCTTTTATAAGTTAAAGTAGCCACAGACATTATGAACAAAAATGGGCACAGTTGTGCTACAGTGAAACTTTATTTATTAGGTTGGTGCAAAAGTAATTGCGGTTTTTGCAATTATTTTTAACTTTTTAAACCGCAATTACTTTTGCACCAACCTAATACAAAAAGAGGCAGAGGCTTCAAATCAAAAGCAAAAAAAGAAAAATAAGAACAAAAAAGAAAGAAAAATAGATAAATTGGTCCTTACCAAAATTAAAAACTTTTACTCTGCAAAAGACAGGCTGCAAAGAAAATATTTACAAACCACATATTGACAAAGTTAGACATACAGATCAATGGAATAGAATTGAGTCTAGAAATAAACCCCATGTGTCTATGTTCAACTGATTTTCAACAAAGATGCCAAGACAATGCAAAAGAACAGTCTTTTCAATAAATGGTGCAGAGACAACTGGATAGCCATAGGCAAAAGAGTGAAGATAGACCCCTACCTCATACCATATAGAAAAATTAACTCAAAATAGATAGAAGACCTAAATATAAGAGCTAAAACCATAAAACTCTTAGAAGAAAACATAGATGTAAATATTTGTGATATTAGATGCGGCAGTGGTTTCTTAGATATGACACCAAAAGTGTGAGCAACAAATGAAAAAATAGGTATGTTGGATTTAAGATTAAAAATTTTTGTTTCAAAAGACACTAACAAGAAAGTGAAAAGAGGGGCCAGCCCGGTGACTCAGGCGGTTGGAGCTCTGTGCTCCTAACTCCGAAGGCTGCTGGTTCGATTCCCACATGGGCCAGTGGGCTCTCAACCACAAGGTTGCTGGTTCAACTCCTCGAGTCCCGCAAGGGATGGTGGGCAGCGCCCCCTGCAACTAAGATTGAACACGGCTCCTTGATCTGAGTAGCGGCTGAGCTCCCGATAGTTCAGTTTGTTGGAGTGCGTCCTCTCAACCACAAGGTTGCTGGTTCAACTCCCACAAGAGATGGTGGGCTGTGCCCCCTGCAACTAACAATGGCGACTGGACCTGAAGCTGAGCTGTGCCCTCCACAACTAATATTGAAAGGATAACAACTTGACTTGGAAAAAGACCTGGAAGTACACACTGTTCCCCGATAAAGTCCTGTTCCCCTTCCCCAATGAAAATCTTAAAAAAAAAAAAAATTAAGTTGGCTGATGTGGAAAGTTGACGGAGAGTGGTGGGCAGTGAAAAATTGGTATTAATAGTTTAGAGATCCTACTTCTATCAAATTGTTGGAAAGAGGTGATCAGTGTGAGATGCAAGAAATACAGGTTTTAGAAGGAGTGCATTTGTTATTAATGACCAGAGCGAGGGTGTCACCATGAGAATAAGTGACTGAGGAAAACAAGATGATTTGAAATAAATGGACAAGAAACAGAGGCCAGCGTATGGGACAAATTATTTCCATGGATGATGAGTCACCAATGATAACAGTAGGAGTGGTGTAACCAAGAGAATGAATCAGGTTTTTTAATTTCCAGGGAATGAGGGGAAGTGCCCCAGGAGATCAGTAGATGATTGTAGTATCCTGATGCCAAGTACTTTAAAAGAGCTGGGTTTTTGAGGGACTAGAGAAGAGAAATAGTTTGGAAAAGGCAATGAGAAGCTCCATAAGAGGTACAAATGAAATGTTGAACCTATTCATTGGTACTTTTAAGGAAGCGAGATACTCTTAAGTTGGAAGATCAGAAAGGGGATCATGGAAAAAGTGGCATTTATGCTAGACTCTGAAAGATAAACAGAATTTCGAGAGAAGTAGATTTGGGAAGATATTTTCAGTCAGAGAAAAAGCTATCACCAAAGAAAAGGGAGTTAACACTGTTGGTTCCGCCCACATCTAATGCTTTTGCAAATCCACCTTCAGGCCTGTTGATGTTGCCAGACCTCTTTCACAGTAGGCCACCAGGTGGCAGTCTATATCTTTGAGGCACCCTTCCTGGTATTGTTGGTTTGTGACAACTGGAAATGAGACTCAACCATAGCTATAGCTGAGGTGAGGCAAGTGACGTGTGGATTGGTATATCTCGTTAGGCCTGAAAGTGTTGTCATGGTCCTAGCAATAAAGTAGCAAAGTCCTTAAGAGAAGAGAATAAGCTTGAGAACATTTAGGCAAAAGACAAGGAAGGGAAAGGGAAAGGAAGCTGTCAGAATGGGAGTCTGACGGGGTATTAAGGAAAAGCTGAAAGAACTGCAAAGAAAGGAAGAGACCCTAAATTATTTTAGGCAGTTAGGGAGAAAGTCAAAGGTTTTTCTCTGAGTCTTTTGTTTCTTAAAAATAACTAGCTTAAAATAGTGAATATCCCCCAAAAGCATATTTTGAGCTAGCAAACTCTGCTTCCCTTCAAGTACCCTTGTGCAAAAAAAAGGTGCCCCTCCTAGCTGAGGAGCAGGGCCTGACCAGTGGATTGTAGGCTGTATTTCAGCTGCTACTTAACCAAAGAGACTGCACAACTAGGTTTCAGCCTACACTTGCCCCCTAAACTTCACAACCACACACAAAGCTCTTGCAGACTTTTTTATTGTATTGTATTGTATTGTAAAAACCTTTTAATTCAGACAGAACTCATTCAATTTGTGGAAATATAAATGAAATGACAAAGTCATTGTTCATCAAACCAATAAACTAGTCAGACTTCCTTTCTGTCAGAAAAAGTCTGACTTCCGTTTTTATTTCAAATGAAAATGTTAATATGTGTCCCTGTGTCAACCATCTTACTTCTGAATTCTAAGATATACAGATGCTATGGAACTTTGCTTTTTGATTTCTTTGCCAGTTAATGCTTCCAAAACTTTCATACATTTAAAAGTCACTTGGAAGCTTGTTAATACAGATTTCTTGGTCCCACCCTACAGAGATTGTGACTCAGCAGGTATGGGGTGGAGCTGAAAATTTGCACGTCTAACAGGCTCCCAGGAGGTGCAACTCATCTATGGATGAGCACACTTTGAGTAACACGGGATAAAATATGGCACCGCCCATTTAATATTGTGTGTCAGTGCCATATGCTGTCATAGCACTCTCCCTCAAGAGCTATGCACTCTCAGATTGTGGCTATGGAACCATAGTAAAAATGTAAGGTGGGTTAGAGATTAGTTTTTCTTTTGTGAAGTAGGAAGATAGTAGTAAAAAGAAAGGTGGGAAAGAAAAAGGAGCAAACCAGGCACAACCTTTACAAAAACAATTTTAGGAAAGAAAACACATGAAAAGTTTAAGATCTGAAAAATTCCTTCATTAAAAATGAGTGGAGGGAGCAGCAGGGCTGACTAGGTAGAGTACAGAGGATTTTAAGTGCAGTGAACGACACTATAATGGTAGATATAAGTCATTATATGTTTGTCCAAACCCATAGAATGTACAACAACAGGAGTAAACCCTAATGTAAACTATGGACTTTGGGTGATAATGATGTGTCAATGTAGGTTCATCAACTGTAACAACTGTACTGCTCACTGGTGGGGATGTTGGTAGAGGATCTTAAAAAACTGTTTGTAGGCTATTAGGTTAAAAAACATGTGACCAAAGTTGTCAAATTTTGCATGTCAGATTTTACACTAAAAATGTAAAATTGTGTGCAAAATGGTGTGGATAATATAATTGTTTGACAAATCTACTTCATGTTATTAGATTGGTGCATTAAGGAGGAACATTTGTGGATTGGATGGGACAATGGTAAATATTTAGGGTAAGGAAGGCATCACAGCCTGATGAAGGAGAATATGAAGCTATCCATGTATTACATGACCTATCTAGATTTCTGTTCCCAACATTACTGATGTAGCCATTTGGGGAACAAGAGGCACCAGTTTTCAGAAAACAAAATGGAGCTGAAATTGACATAACTATCTTAAGAGGGTGTAAATATAGGTTGCCTAATGTCCAGATTGGGAGTTTAGGGGTTACCCTGGGAAGTGATAAAGTCATTTTATTGAGCAATGACACACATTGATTTTCCAAGCTACACACAAGAGAAATGCCTTTGAAGAAAATCTGCCTGTAGGGTGAGCTATTGCATGACCTCTGGTTCAAGGAATCCTAACTTTCTATGTTGTGTGGGTCTCAGTGCAGTAAAAACTTAGTACTTGATAATTTCCAAAGAACTTGAACGTGTATTATCTAATCTTCCCAGTAACTCTATCACTCAACTTTGCACGGATCTGGACCTTGAGGCACAACTCACCCAAAGTCATACATTTTATAATAGCCTTTTATTTTATATAATACATTCTTTCTAAAATCTGAAGCTACCTACGATAAAGGCAGTTCTTTGTGCTAATGGAAGCTACTGTAGGACTAAACCACAATAATTTATGACTATTTCAGTATCCACTAGATTTTCTTTCTAATTATGTTTCTTCCAATACTGTCTTTTTTCATTTCTGTAGCTAAGACATGGACAGCAGGGAAAAATGAACCAGAAGTGTGTTGAGAGACAGATTTAACGTTTTTATGGACAATCTACATATGGATAATTGAAAATTATCAATATCATATTCCTTAACCTAGGAAGGAGGCAAAAATAACTTTTATTTATTGATATTGTATTAGGTACTTCTCCACTTTATCTGATTTAACCCTCCTAACAACTGAGATGGGACAGAACTTTAGCTCTCTCTGTTTAGGGTTGCCAGATAAAATAGGTTTTTGGTATAAGTATGTCTCAAACATTGCAAACAGTACCCCCTTACTCAAGGCAGGATATGCTTCAAGAATTATTTAGTTTTCTTTACAAATCAACCTTGTGAATAGATACGTTGGTGAAATCTTACAACAAAAATTATAAAAGTTTAAAACCAGAAGGGGCCTTAGAGATTATCTTATTTTTAGAGTTTCCAGAATCTAACTCTGAATCTTAACCAAGAACGGATGTCTCCAGGCAATGTAGATGAGGATTCCTGTAACCACTGCAAGGGTAGGGTCGGGGGTGAAACTCCCTCACCTTTCCCCTTTTCTTGCCTATGCTGCCTCCCAGACACCTCTCCTTTTCTGAGTACCTGACATTCCATATATCTTTTGTTCTTAGGTTATAAAGTGTTATTTATGGCTCCAAAGTGGTGACAATAAAAGCCAAGCAGGTGAGGAAAGTGATATGGAACAATTAGAGATGGCAATAAACAAGCCCCAGACATAGGGAAAGTCCCTTAAGTGAACATTGTGACAAGCCTGAGGAAGAATAGTTCATTCCAATATGGAAGAAAGAGAGGAAAGTGTCAACCCACACAGTCTTGCAGTGGATAAACATAAGGTTATTCTCCTAATAAATAGAATCCAAGGTCAAGAATGCTAAAGAGGAGCAAATGCCAAGTTAGTTAGCACCTGATCTTCCAATGAATATATAACCTTGCTTCTGTTCTAGAGAAACAAATAGATTAGCTGAAATATTTCTAAATGACTTTCTTTCCAGGAGGGCCACCAGCTTACAGAAAGTCACTTATCCATGATTAAATAGCACATATCTAGAAACTTAGCAGTAGCTTTAAGCCATAACAGCATGATATCTCTCTGTGGATATACAGAGAATTGTGCCAAGAGGATCTAATACTATATGTTTGATAAATAAATGTTTATTGAATGAGTTCTCCAAAGTTAGGTTCTGTATTATTTTTCCTGCTTTGTCACAACTATTGCTATGTCTTGTTTTTCCCATCAGTAGTTTAGGAAAAACAAAATCAAACTAGAAATCATAACATCTGCCTCTCAAGGAAATTTACTTGAAAACTTGCATTAGGTGTATTTTTTAATTCTTTTTGATACCAGACATTCTGAGCCCATTGCCATTACCTCAGTTCAAGTCATCATCACCTATTAGTATAAAGCCCCTACCTAGTTTTAGTACAGTCAGTAATCTTTCTAAAATTCCAATCTACTTCTGTTATTAATATACTTAACCTACTTGTTTTCTGTTGTACTCAGAATAATGTTCAAACTCCTTAACCTGGCATTTTAAGGCATTTATGATATAATCTCTGCTTATTTCCTGGCTTCTTCTCACCTGTACACTTTAGCCATGCAGAAAATTTTGCAAGATCAAGCCCTTTCTCACACAACCTAGAAGACTGTTTTCTCCTATTCTCTCCCTCCCTCCTACTTTGTCAGGGCAACTACTACCAAGCCTTCACTTCTTTCTCAACTTACCTTCTCAAAGAGGAAGGCTTCCCGGATATTACTACACCCCTTCCTCCTGCCTGACTTTTGTATCTTTCCCCCAAGTCCCTCCCTAACCCCCAACTCATGCATAACAGGAAGTTGTGCAGCACCAGGTTACCAGGGAGCACCATTCACATAAACTCTGATATGAGTGTTAATCTGGGGTGTGCAGATGCAATCTGCACAATGTTATGTGGCATCCCCACTGGAATTTGAGTCCCATAAGTCTCCTATGCTTCTGTCTCTCATAAGACTAATACTCTAGTGACATTGCCTATTATCATTTTCCCCTATATAACTGAAAACTTTACAATTCTAGGCCCTGTACTGAGTACTGGAAATAAAACAAAGGGAAACCAAAGGCATTAATGTTTGTGCTCAACAATAACACATAACAAAATTATGGTTAGTCCTCCTATAATAGAATTGTAAAAAAAAAAAAAAAAGTTACCGTATAAGCACTCAGGAGAACATAGTTGTTGCTGATGATTGGAAAGAAGGTAAGTGGAGAGATATTTGAGCTGGGCCTTGAAGGTATGGCAACACGCAGAAAAGATAAATAACCGCATTTCAAATAGAGGAAATCACAATAAAAATAGAGGTCATCTGTGTGACCAGATTAGATAGGAGTGAATGATGAGAATGGAAATTAAGGTAAATTGTGTAATGCCTTGACTGTTTCATTAATCAATATGAATTTTATTCTGTAGGCAGAAAATCATTGAAGTTTTGAGCACAACAGTGTTACAATCAGATCTGTTCTTAAAATATGTTTTACTATAAAACAAAACATGCTATTCTTTTTTTTAAAGTTTGTTCCAGAAAAATATATATCAGATAAAGTGAAAGTTTTCTATAATCCCACTCACTAAAGTTAACCATTTGCTATAATGCTCCATCCATATCTTTTCCTGTGCATATATCTTCTCACAAAGGTGTGGCCATTACTTTAATAAAATAAATAAGAATTCCAGTCAGATTTACTCCAGGGATGCAAGGACACATCAATATTCACGAATCAATCAATGTGTGTATATCATATAAACAAAATAAAAGATAAAAATCATGATCATCCCAACAGATGCAGAAAAAGCATTTGATAAATTCAACATCCATATCTGATAAAATCTGTTAACAGTAGGTATAGAGGGAACATACCTCAACATTATAAAGGCCATTTATGACAAACCCACAGCTAACGCGCCACTCAGTAGTGAAAAACTGAAAGCTTTTTAAGATCAGGAGCAAGACAAGGATGCCCACTCACTACTTTTATTCACCATAGTATTGGAAGTCCTAGCCACAGAAATCAGACAAGAAAAAGAGATAAAAGGCATCCAAATTGGAAAAGAAGTAAAACTTTCACTTTTTGCAGATGACATGATTCTGTATATAGAAAACCCTAAAGATTCCACACCAAAAAAAAAAAAAAAAAACTATTAGAAATAATAAATGAATTCAGCAAGGTTGCAGGATACAAAATTAATAGTCAGAAATCTGTTGTATTTCTATACACTAATGACAAACTATCGGAAAGAAAAATTAAGAAAATCCCATTTCCAATTGCATCAAAAAGAATAAAATACCTAGGAATAAATTTACCCAAAGAGATGAAAGACATGTACTCTGAAAACTATAAGACACTGATGAAAGAAATTGAATAAGACACAAATAAATGGAGAAATATACCATGCTTATGAATTGGAAGAATTAATATCATTGAGATACCTGTACTACCCAAAGCAATGTAGAAATTTAATGTAATCCCTATCAAAATACCAATGACATTTTTCACAGAACTAGAACAAATAATCCTAAAATTTATATGGAACCACAAAAGACCACAAATAGCCAAAGAAATCTAGAAAAGAAGAACAGAGTTGAAGGTTTTACACTCCTGAATTTCAAACTATACTGCAAAGCTATAGTAAAAGAGTATGGTACTGTCACAAAAAAACAGACACATAGATCAATGGAACAGAATAGAGAGGCCAGAAATAAACCCACTCTTATATGATCAATTAATCTACAACAAATGAGTCAAGAATATACAATGGGATAAAAATAATCTCTTCAATAAATGGTGTTGGGAAAACTGGACAGCTACTTGCAAAAAAATGAAACTGGACCATTTTCTTGCACCACATACAAAAATAAACTTGAAATGGTTTAAAGACTTAAATGTAAGACCAGATACCATAAAACTCTTAGAATAAAATAAGCAGTAATCTTTGATGTCAGTCTTAGTAATATGTTTTTTTGGATATGTCTCCCAAGGCAAAGGCAACAAAAGCAAAAATAAACAAATGGAACTACATCAAACTAAAAAGCTTTTGCACTGCAAAGGAAACCATCAACAAAATGAAAAAACAACCTACTGAATGGGTGAAGATATTTGCAAATGCTCTGATATGGGATTAATATCCAAAATATATAAAGAACTCATACAACTCAACATAAAAAAAAAAAAATAATAACAATCTGGCACCTTGGGGCCAGTGTCATGGAGCCCAGGTGTGTCCTGCCATGGACCCCTAAACCCTTCACTTGGCTGCTTGGGGTCGCCGATGGGGAAAGTGGGATTGGAGGGGCCCAGGAGGGATAAGCCCTTTGGGGGATTCTGGAGAAGACCCTTGACTTACAGCCCTTTCCTTCAAATATATGAAATCTTCGTCCAGTTCCGTAGCTTCCTATCCTCAGTTTCCTCATTTGTAGAATGGGGGTGCACAACCCTTACTTCAGAGGTCAGAAAAGATTCAGAAAACTGGGAACAGTGTGGAATCTGTGGCCTCACAGCCCTTACCTCTCATAAGTATTTGGTCTTCATCCACAATTCCTGACTCACAGCTTCCTGAACTTTTGGGTGAAAACAAGATGTCTTTTGTTATGCTAATAAGGTGACTTTTGGAAAACACTTAAGTATGGGGTTCTGAGAGCTTCCTGGTTAGTGAACACATGGAGTTGCAGGGAGAATGGCACACATGGAGAGAGTAGAAGCTCCGGGCCCTTTCCCACATGCTTTGCCCTATGCATCTCCTCCATCTAGTTATTCCCAAGTTATATTCTTTTACAATAAACCAGTGATCTAGTAAGTAACATGTTTCTCTGAATTCTTTGAACCATTCTAGCAAATGAAACCCAAGGAAGGGCTTGTGGGGACCTCTGATTTATAGCTAGTCATTTAGTAGTACAGGTGACAACCTGGATTTGTGACTGACACTCTGAGTTAGAGGTGGTGGTTGGAACCTCCAATCTGTGGCCAGTTGGTCAGAGGCACAAGTAACCTGGGCTTGCGTTTGGCATCTGAAGTATGTTGAGGTGGGGCAGTCTTGTAGGACTGAACTCTTAACCTATGGAATCTGATGCTATCTCTGGTAGATAGTGTCAGGATTGAGTTGAATTCTCCAATAGCCTGGTAGCTGAGAATTGTTTGTTGGTGTGGGGGAGCTCCTTCCTCCGCCCCCCCCCCCCCGCCCCCCAGCACATGGTGGAATTGAGTCTGGAAATCTAATTTAGTCGTGCAGTGGAAACGGGAGACTGGAAGGATTCTGGGTGTATTTTGAAGGTAAAGCTAACAGGAGCTGCTGTTGGATTAGATGCGGAAGATGTGGGAAAGAGAGAAATCCTACCTAAACAGCTTCTAGCATTTTGGCTTTTGTAAAAGGGTGAATAGTGATAATGTTTATTGAGAGGGAGAAGACTAAGGAAGGAAAAGATTTGAGGGTTTGAAAGAGAAATTGGTACGTCTATTTTGGCTATACTTAGTTTGAGATGCTTTTTGGCCACTCAAGTGGAGCTATCACACAGGCTATAGATATATGACTCTGGAAATTAGGAGATAAGTCAGCAGTGAGAAACTTTCTACCTTACAAGGCAGCCCATTATATTTTGGATATATCTAATTACCAGGAAGTTCTTTTCCATTACATTGAAATGTTTGCAAATATAAATGATGCCCATTTCCATCTGGGGCTACTGAAAAACACATATTTTTGGAAGCACATTAAATATTTGAAAAAAGTTATCATGTGGGCCAGCCCGGTGGCTCAGGTGGTTGGAGCTCCGTGCTCCTAACTCCGAAGGCTGCCGGTTCGATTCCTACATGGGCCAGTGGGCTCTCAACTACAAGGTTGCTGGTTCAACTCCTCGAGTCCTACAAGGGATGATAGCGCCTCCTGCAACTGGCAACGGCAACTGGACCTGGAGCTGACACAACTAAGATGGAAAGGACAACAACTTGACTTGGAAAAAAAGTCCTGGAAGTACACACTGTTCCCCCAATAAAGTTCTGTTTAAAAAAAGAAAAAGAAAAAAGTTATCATGTTCTCCAATGTCTTTTCTTCGATAAGCTAAATACCTCTATTTCCCCAGCTGCCTTTCATGCCCTTGTTGCCAAATACTTCATCATCCTGGATGCCAAGGACCAAAGTGACCTGACTAACACACCATAAATGTAGGCCTATTATCCCTCTGATTTATTATCCTTTCAGAAATATATTCACTTTTTATAATTCGTTTGTTGTTGTTTTCTTGCTGTCACTAGTGTGTTAATATGCTTGCCCGTGGCATACATCCCTTATAATTTTTATCTAATCTGTTGTTGATTTGGAAGTCAAATAACCAACTTATGCTCTGTGTCAGATATAAACATTTTGCTTTCTATGTTTGAAATATTTTATACTAATTAAAAAGAGAGCGAGACTATATGCTTTCAGAGAGGGGCCAACGGAGCTTTGAACTCTAGCGAGAAAATCTTTTTTCCTTACTTTGTTTTTCTAATGTATATTCAAAATACGTGACTTTTTCAAATAGTTGTGTTCCAGATGGGTGAGGTATTTCAGTCTTTTACACAAGGATTTCAGTAGAGATTTTCAGTCTACGGCAATGGCTCTCAACCAGCAGTGATTTTGCTCCCCAGGGACATTTGGCTTTTTCTGCAGACATATTTGGTTGCCGTGACTTGTGGCAAAGAGAATGCTACTGGCATCGGTGGGTAGAGCCCAGGGATGCTGCTAAACATCCTGCAGTGTACAGCACAAGCCCCAATAAGAAAGAATAATCTGTCCCAAAATCTCAATAGTACCTGGATTGGAAACCCTGGGCCATGGTATCTCCAAGATTTTGTTTACTACTCTTATTGAAGACAGTTAGTACAAGCTTATATGAAAAGATTGACATGATTTAAACTTAGTGAATTAATTCTGCTTCCAACTAATCACTTCCCTCTCCTTTTATAGCATGCCAACCATCTGTTAATAATCATTCTAGAAGTTAATGGGAAAATAATGAAGCACTAATTTTTTCAATACGAAAATGTTATAATGGCTCTAATTTTCTGTCACCTCTCCTAATCGCCATAATTTTTAGAATATTAACAATGTTCAGCGATCAAATTTTGACATTATTTTCATATGCTTTTACTGAAAGCAAAATTATACTCTCACTAAAATTTAAAATATATACATATATGCTCTCACTGATCTCATTGTCCTGTCTGACCCTTAGTTTCCCTTCCCCAGACTTTGTTCATTCTTTCCACTGAAAGTTCATCTTCCTTGAGAAGAGGAATAATGCTGCTCTTCTTCTGGCATCTCTTAATAGTAGATAAATACAATACAACTTGACTAGACACTGTTCTTATCTTGCAGGTGCCTCAGTGAAGCATGCAGCTATTTTGGGATGTGGCTATCCTAATAATGTTCTCTAGTTTGTTATTAGTGAGATAGGTGGAGGCAGAAGTCACCGCCCCGTCACTGGTTGTACTTAGAGATAGAGGTGTGGGGGACAAAGAAGAATGTTGTTGACTGCACGTTCTCCACAGTGGGAACCTGTGAGTCTTTACCTGGGGCTGTTTCTCTTCTTGGTATTGACTGCAGCTGTCAAGATCAAAGAGGAAATAATGAGACAGGAGTAAATAGCTTCATTCTCAGAGTACCTGAAAGAAGCAAATTCTGATGGGGATTAAAGTAAAAGGGGAAAAGCAAATTCTTTCCTCAGCCATACCCAGAAACAACTAGGTAGGTCTTTTCAGATGCTTCTGATTTTTCACATTCCAAATAGTTACTCAGAATCTAGTCGCAAAAATAATCCTTCCCCTATACCTTTATGTTCAGAGCTAGAGATTCAGTCACTCATTCAAATAATTATTTATGTATTAGGTGGGTAAATGAACCAGGGAAAGATTCTAAAAAATTGGAAATTTCAAGTGTGTATTTGAAAGAGGAATGATAAGTGAATACATAATTAGTAGGCAAATATGTATATAATTTATCACCTTTTTTCAATGGCGTAATGATTGCTTTACATGCATGAATCACTAAGTATTTGTATAGGCCGAGTATTTGGCGGGGGTAGGGGGGGCCCTAGAGATTGCAGAGACTGAAACAGCTAGGGTCTTTCTCCTTCAGTCATAAGACCACCTTTTAGAATTAAAGAACTGAGACATGTTTAATGACTTAACTGTTAGCATACTGTGTAGCCCAGCAAGTGAGCACTGTACGCTGAGGTGATACCTGAGTTTTCTAACTTTTAGCCCTGCCTTTGTTCTAAACATAGAAGTGTGAAAAGATTGTTTGCAGAACATGCTTTCCACCAGTGTACCCAGTTGGTAGGTACACTATTTTCTATCAGAAAGCCTTCTGACCTTCTGGAAACAATGTGTAGAATAGTGAAATGAAGCAATGGAGATTGGGGTTCAGGGTTGGGACTAAGGGAAGCTGTGGAAAGGGGACATTAGAAAAAGCACAGAACAAGGAGAACATTTTCATTTGGGCAAAGCATGTAAGGTAAAAAGTGATGCATTTGGCATCTCTGGAGTACTGGTGGTATATTGGTGCTGTAAAAAAGAAAAAAGTGCAACAAAATTTTGTTTTATTCCCCATCTTCAAATAGCAGATCTGGTGTTCAAAGACTCTGCAGCATGGCCCAAATTTGCTTCTCCAGCATTAGCTGTTACTAAATTCCTGTGAGTACCCTACTTTTCATCTAAATTGGACAAAGCACTATCCCCCAACCTTGTGCACAAACTTCCTACCACCACACCTTTGACCAGGCCACTCCATCATTCTCAAATGCCCTTCTCTAATCTCTGCCTATTTTTTTTCCTACCCATCTTTCAAGATCCATTCCAAATTCTAACTTCATGAAGCCTTTCTGGATTGTTTCCACTTGAATAAAATCTCTTTATTCTTTGGCTTCCCTCAGCACTTTATAATCAACTCCAGGGCAGGTACTTTGGGTTCTACAAAGTGCTATGGATTTTGTAGCCTCTCTAGATATATTTTAAGTTTTCTCAACATTGCCTTTAAAAGAAAAATTCATTAAAATCTTCCTGCATTTAGAAAATTGTTGTTTTTTTATTACTTTTATTAGAGGTTATCTTTTCCAAAGATTGAGAGATTTAAGTAAGAATGCAGCTAATGGGCAAAAATAGAGAATGGAGTTGTAAGAAACAAAGTTTCTGGCTAGGATGTGGGGACAAGTATGACTAAGTAAAGGCAGATATTGGAAAAGAGAATGGGGTAGACAGAAGGAAGTATTAAGATGGTGAAAATGGAAAGAAAAAGGAGCAAGAAAGAAGGAATTGTAGAAATTTTAAAATATGAATATTGAAGAGATGGAAAGAGTCTAGAGGTTAAAAGGGTTATATCTAAGGCAGGTGCCTTTGGTTGTCTTTGAGAGGGTCCTTTTCTTATACTTCAGAAGTCCATAGGCAAGAAAAGGAAGTGGAAAACAATACTGAAATAATGGTATCCTCTTTTTAAACTCCCACTGGTCTTTTCCTTGGAAATAGGAATGACTCAGGAGGCATATGAGGATAAACACTGTTCTCAGCAAGGTTCTCTCTGCAGCTGCTTTCTCCAGAATCCTGTATGATCTGGTTCAATACCCGACTGTGTCTCTCGCCCCTTCAGCTTCTCTACATATATTTCAAATCCCTGAGTTTGCTTTTATCTGTTGCCTTAGTACCTCTACTCCTGTGGGCAGTATGTCTCCACCCATTTCTGTAAGTTGTTTATGGCATTTCTCACTTGCACATTTCCTCTTTTGACTGTCTTAAGTCTCATAGGGCTGTGCCTTTTCCTTTTGCTTTAGTCTTTTATTTTTCTCTCTGCACTCTCTCCCATTCTGTTTCTGTCACTGCTTTTCTTTACCAGCTGGTTTAGTATGATTTCATCCCCATGGCAACACCTCTCTGGGGAAGAATGAGGGGAAGTAGAAGGAAGAGAGAGCCTAGAATAGATGGTCAGTGAGAAGCTGGATTAGAGTTGGAGAGCAATCTTTGGGATTGAGTTCTGGAACAGAGAATGGACAAACTATATAGGTAGTTGCCAGCCAAGTTACACAAAACCCTAAGGGAACACAAATTGGGCCCAAATCCAGCCCTTGCTAGCAAAACTCATTCAGCAAATCCCTTATGTTTTATGCCAATTTGTCGTCTGTTTTTCTTTTTTGTTATCCAGATTAACTTTTTTTGTTATGTTTCTAGCCTTCATAATTCTTATACATGTATGGTTTCTGATGTATTGTACCTTGAAAAGCGATTTTCTTAAAGACTCATGAATATTTACATTGGAATCACAAGAGCTGTCTTTTAATGTACTAGAGTATTTCACTAGGATTTGTTCTGGACACCATAATTTAAGTGATAATAAACACTTGGAATGGCCTTAGAAAATAATTTTAAAAATCAACTTAGAAATAATATTGTACACTCTTATTTAGGACAAGAGAGTCAATGAGCAAGAAAGAAGATTTTACCAACAATGGAATTTGTTTTACCTAGGGAAAGTTTACTCAGGGAGGTAATGGAATCATTTTGCCCCCAAGGTCTTTAAAACCAGTAGGTAAACACGTATCTGCAAAGGAATTTGGCTTTAAAGATCAGTGCTTCTCAAACTTGAGCTCCTTTTCCCACTGCTTCCCTTGACCCCAACCTGAAGAGCTTTTTAAAAAATTCCTGAGCTCCTCCCTTAGAGATTCTGATTCTGTCTGTCTGGGGTTGGGGATTGTGGGGTAGGGTGGAGGCGCTATGACTTTGTACCCTTGGTGTTTCTGGTGTAAATTACCTGAGCTCTGTGTTTTGAAACCAGTTTAATAAGTTCTTTACTGAGGACCTCCTGAAGGGCTGCCCTGGCCAGGGAACCGTGGATCTTCAGTCTCTTGGAGACAAGAGCTGGGGTTATAAACTTATAGCTGGGAACTTCCTTATGGAGTTTGTCATTTGTGGCTTTGTCAGACAAGACTAGGTTATTGAGCTTGTCTTAAACTTTGCCTTGGGACCACTTCTTTTTGGCCTTACGTCCAGATTTGTTAACTGGGTCTCTGCCTTTCCTAGCTGACTTACCGTCATCTTCCTTCTTCTTGTCCTTGGGCTGCCTAGAGAATTTGGAAGAGCAGCTGCTACCACCTCAGCCTCTTTAAAATGCCCAACAGAAAATGAATTTGCATTTCTATTTCGAGCAGCCTCCCTGGAGATGCTGATGCTGTTGGTTCATAGACCACAGTTTGAATAACACTAGACTAGAGGATTTCCAAAGTCAAGGAATATGTTGTCATACGTGGTACATAAATGTGTGGCCATTCCATTGTTCTTTAATTAAAAATATATTTTTCTTTGGGAATGGAAGAGCATGAATGAGCTAAATCAGACAGGTTTTATGTTTCTCTGCCCATTGAGAAGCCTTGATAATCACTTGACTCCTTTCTTTGTTCTGTAGAGTGAGCAACCATCCCAGTTTGCCCAGGGCCTTTTAGTGCTAAAACTGGGACAGTCCAAGGCAAACTGGACATCAGGGTGACCACTCTAGTCTCAGGAGGCCAGTGAGTTGAGAGGAATATAAATGGAAAAATGAACTTGATTAGGAATCAGAAAGGGTGGTTCCTACTCCTAATTCACAACTTATTAATTTTATGGTTTTAAATTGGGCATTTAAATTCTCCATTTCAGTTTCTACACCTGTAAAATGAAGACAGTATTATCTACTCACTTCACAAAAATGTTTGAAGATCAATTGAAACGATGTATATACAAGGTTTTTATTAAAATACCATACATGTATTAAGTCAAAGACACTTGTTTTTATTTAGGATTTATTGCCCCAAAAAATCAACCCAGCAATTCCATTCCTAAGTGTATACTCAAAAGAAAAGAATTCATACATATAGCAAATGACAAAAATGTTTATAATAGCCCAAAACTGGAAACAATAATGTGAGCATCAACAGCACAATGGATAAATAAATTTTGGTACATCCATAAATAGAATACTACTCAGCTAATAACAAGGAATGAACTACTGATACACATGACAGAATACTCATAGACACTATGCTGAATGAAAAAAAATCATAGCACAAGAGTACATACTATATGATTCCATATATATATAGCTCAAGAACAATGAAATTAATTGATGGTGATAGAAGTCAGTATAGTGGTTACCTCTGGGGAGGGAGGGTATACATAGATTGGAATAGGCACAAGGAAACCTTCTATGGAGCTAGAAGTGTTCTATAATCCACATCTTAACCTGGGTAGTGGTTATACAAGTTAATACAGATGTAACTGTTCATCCAGGTATACACTTAACATTAGTGCATTTTTACTTGCTTTACTGGATATATATTATACTTCAGTGAAAAAGAAAAAAGACATAAAAGGAAGAAAGAACTCCCCTTCAGTTCTAACACCACTAGAAGACAAATTCTTTTTCTTAAAATGTTTCGATTCTAACAGTCCCAGCACTATTGAAGAGGCTCAGTTTTATAATTTGAACATCTAATGTGGATCTAAAGATTATCTCCTCATTTCATTGTTGGTGGTCAGATATCTCAGGTTTCTAGACTTGAGCAACATGTGACCGTAAGGGGAAATGGAAACCCTGTGTCACTGGTTCAGGAAGAGGGCTAGGTTTACATCAACATTGCAACAAATCTTTTTTTCTTCTTCTTCCTTTTCTTCTTATTTTTCACCTTTGTGTTCTTATGCCTACTTTTCTTAGATTTTTCACCCTCCCCTCATACAACATACCGTTAAGGGAGGGGGGGCCTTCACATTTTCTCCTCAGTAGCCTACTTTGCCATCTTTTCTAATGCGTCTCATTAAACTCAATGATTCATGCTGAAATTTTCTCTTATGAGTCTTTTCCAGGGACCCAACATCCTGTCCCCTGCCCCAGGAGCCTTTACAGCTGCATTGTCAGACTTTTATCTACTTGTTTTTGAAACAGTGCCTGTGACATTCCCAAACTCATTAGGGCATGCCTCCCTCCCAGGCCTCCAGGCAATTCCCCCTGTTTTAGTACTTTCCTACCCAGCTTTCTCTTCATTGGCTATTTTGAGTCTACTGTGTTTTTGTCACTCGTAGGTTTCTTTAAGAAAACAAAGCATTTACTTCTCAGGAAAGATTAGTCACCTGACCAAGTAGTCTGAGGGACTACAAAGGTGGAATTATCAGAAATATATAGGTGGAGGCAGAGCAGAAAACAGGAGTCACATTTATGTGCCTACCCTTTAAACTGAGTGGCTCGGATTTCTTATTTATTTCTGTAACATCTATTTCATAGAAGGTACTTAGTAAATAGTTGCCAATATATGAAAAAGGTGACTGCATGAGACTAAAACTATAATGTGTGATTGAAAAATGACAAAGTCAGCAAGAATCAGGGTGCTTGAGACTGCATGAAACTAAAACTATAATGTGTGATTGAAAAACGACAGTCAGCAAGAATCAGGGTGCTGACTGATTGAGGGAAGAATGAGGGAAATTTCTGAGAAGATGCAAATCTATGGCGTGATGGTTGCACGGGGTATCTATCCAGCTATCAAAAGTCATCGACCTGTTGTCCAACAATAAACCGGAATTTTATTTTGCTGAGTTGTTCTAAAAAAAAAAAAAAAAGTCATCGACCTGTACACAAAATGTATGAATTTTATTGTACGTATTTTATACAAAAACAAATTGACTTTAAAAAATAGAATCAGGTGCTGCAGGAGCATAAAGAAGGGGAAGATTTTGTAAAGATCCGAGGTCATATGGAAGTGTGAAATGTGGAATGTACACAGAAAAGAGATGAGGGGAGAAGAAAAGAGAAGGCAAGACCTGCGGCGAGGCAGGCCTGGTTGTCAGGGTAGGAGTGGTGCTTGCAGACTGACACAGCTGAGTGGTACTAAAAGGGATGTTTGGGGATTATGTTGTCTAGAACAAAAACATATGCCCTTGAGGCAAAACCCTAGTATAACTTTTTGCATCTCCGTAGAGATGTCTCAGATTCCTGGAAATTACGACTTTCTCTGGCCAACTGGGGTGAGCGGAGCGCTCCGGAAGGCTCCTCTCAGCATCTGGCCCCAGCGGAGGCGGGGAGGCGGGGCGGACCGCGGGCTGGAAGCCTGAGCAATGCCTTTCCGTCACTGTTGAGGACGTGCTGGGTCGCACGGCGTCCACGGCGCGCTCGCGTCCTGTCCCCGCCCCGACCTAGGAATCCCCGGGGGAGACGCTGAGAGGGCTGGCTGAGTTCTCACAACTTAATCCTGGCCCCACATTCTCACGTGCACACAATTTTTTTCTTCCGTATCTGCTCTCGGTCTCTACCTTGGACCAGTTTTAGCCACGGAGGAGTGGTGCTTGCAGACTAGGAGTAGTGTTTAGCCACGGAGGGCAAAAGAAAAGAATGAAAATGGAAAGGGGTTGGGAGGGCCTACAAGAAAAAGACTGAGTAGAGTGCAGGAGAGCATTGAAAGAGGAGACGTGGAAACTGGATAGAGGACTGTGTGCGAAAAAGAGAGGGAGAAAGCGCGGTTAGGGGAAGGGATGGATAGAGCGGGTACTGAGAAAAGCGATAATTTTGAACTAATCAAGAGGCTGAAAAACAGGCAGCAAGACTGGGAATAGAAGAGCAGTAAGAACCTAGTAATGGAGGCGTTAAAGACGAGAATAAACTTGTAGAGGGAAATGGAGAAAAAGTAAGTTGCAGGCACGTGGAGAGCTATTTTGCACGCTGCTTGCCGCGGCAAAATTGGTGCCTGAGAGGAGAAACTAGTGGAAACCAGAAAGGGAGTGTGTGTGGGGGGGGATCTAAATCAAAGACTCCATTTCCTGCCTCATTTTCCTTACTGTTCAGATGTAAATGAGTTCCTCTGTTAGTGTTTATCTTTCCCTTTTCATGCTTTGGTGGAAAAAATAAAAGAGCCTCACTTTTAAAACAAGGTGATATATATGTATGATGACATTCTATTTGTGTGTTATATTTTAATTATGCACTTGGTAGTGCCTCTTCTTGCCGCTTAGTATAAACTTTTTAAGACCCTGAGTAGACACATTCAGTATATGTGTCTTCAAAGCTGTATTCAACATATTGGAGAAAGCCAATTATTAGAAAATTCAAGCATGTTCTACTGCACAACACACCTATTGTGCCACATGAAAATCTGCCTTTGCAAATAAATTAATTAGAACAATCATTTACATTATAAAATAATGCAGGGCTTTTAAAACTAATGTAGAGTTTGACTTTATTTTTTATAACAATCTCCCATAGTATATTTAAAAATATGACAGCGTCTAGCAGTAATAGAAATCAGTAAGTGTAGAATAATCAAATTAATGACCTGTGTTTAATAAGGTATTCTGTTTATAATGATTTACTCAGATACCTAATTCCACTAAGGTTCTTTTCCCTCTGCTATTCTCTACATCCCATTTCTTCATTCAACACTTCATTATATAGACGGGGGATGGCTCCAATTTCCATTCCCAACTTTTGAGACTTCCACTTCTCCAACCGGAAACGGGAAAGTTAGAACATGGGGAAATTTCTGGCAACAGCCTAAGACTGTTATCAGTGCATTACTGTATACTTCAGCCATCCTTTTGGCCTTCCTGTCTATATCATCTTTGGTGTTTATATAAAATGCAGTGTGTCTGCCACCTTTTCAGAGTCGCAGAAAATAACCATGGAACTAAGGAAGATGGGAAGACTGGACTTGAAGCCATCAGCCCGTCTTTCATTAGCCACTTCTCTAATCCAGTCCTCAGTTTTCCTCTCCCTAATAACTTGGAGGGCAGCAATATCTTGAAGGTGGCCACTAGGTATTAAGGTGTTATAATATCTACACTGTGTTTCTAGATAAGTAAAAACAACCAGGTGAACCTATCAGCCCTCCATGAATCTAAGGAATCAGTTTGAGAGGGCACTCTCAACACTGGTAAGGTTTTCTCCCATTCCCTATTACATGGAGTGAGAGAAATTTGGAGAACAAATTCATATTTTCTAGCCTCTGTCATTTTGCATCTTCATCTTGGTAAACCCACTTTTTTGCATTCCCTAAGAAACGCTTAGAGATTTTTACTCCTCAGGATGTCTGTATCTCACCCAAATGTGTTCCATTCTTTCTCTCCTACCACCTACTCCTATTGCCCTGCCCCATTCCATTCCTTCCCCTGACTTGGGCCTAGTATAACACTATACTATGGTTCTCACAACTTTATGACCCGATTTCATTTACTCCACCTACTGTCTAACTCAGGAATTGGCAAACTTTAAAGGGGCAGATACTAAATATTTTAGGCTTTGTGGGCCATATAGTCTCTGTCATAACTATACAACTCTGCCATTGTAGTGCAAAGCATCCATGGACGATATGTAAATGAATGATCATGGCTCTGTGCCAATACAATTTTACTTATGGTCACTGAAATTTGAATTTCATGTAATCTTTACAAGTAATGAATTATTATTATTTTGATTTTTTTCCCCAATCACTTAAAAATGTAAAAGCTATTTGTAGTTTATGATAGTATGTGATATAGTATGTAGTACTATAGTACTACTAGTAATAGTATGTGTAGTATGTGATATAAAAATAGGCGTTGGGCACTCCAAATCATTTCTGAAGGAGATGCTTCCTTTTTTTTCCCATTGGTATTTTGATGTGAAAGTTGGACAGTGATGATAGCTGATAGGAAAGAAAAGGATTCATTTGAAATATGGTGTTGGAGGAGAGCTTTGTGGATACCCTGACCACCAGAAACATGAACAAGTGGGTCCTAGAATAAATTAAGCCTGAAACACTGCGGGAGGCAAAAATGACAAAACTGAAGCTGTCCTACTTCAGCTACATCATGAGAAGGCAGTGTCCTTTGGAAAAGACACAATGCTGGGAAAATAGAAGGCAGCAGGAAAGAGGAAGACCAAATATGAGATGGATTGGTTCCATAAAAGAAGCCACAAGCATGAGTCTAAAGGAGCTGAGCGGCTGTTGAGAGCAAGATATGTGGCTATCACTCATTCATAGGGCTACCAGGAGTCAGAGCTAACTCAATGGCATGTAACACACATACCATATCTTGCTTGCAGAGTCAACACTGGTAAGTAAGTAGCAAGAGCTTTCCTTCATTCGAGTAGCTTCCTTCCCTGCCATCCTCATCTCCCCTCCACCAAGGAGGGTTTTCTCTCTATAGCCTGAGAATAAGGATTTTTACTGAATTGGTGGGATGGCTTTTTTCACTTGAATAGCAATTTATCATCAGCCTCCAGATTTATTGCACCCCAGCCATATTTCCTGTTTATGACCACCTGCTTAAGAAGGGAACAAAAAGAGCCTCCATTTCTAGGAGGAAAGAATTAGAGGCTCCATTTCTAGGAGCAAAGGAATGAGGGAAACACAGCTATCCCAGATACTTTTTCCTGAACCTACATTGACTATATCTTTCTCTTAATCTATAGGAATATCTTAATCTGCAGGAATATAGTGTAATACAGTAAGACAACTAGTTCTGCTCCAAACAGAGGGTACTGAAGCAAATGACTTACAGATTTCTCATGGTAAAGCAAGATAATACTAAATTTAAACTACTGTTATGAATTCTAAATGACTTAACATGGTAAAAACCTTGTCACTTAATAAAAACAGTTTCAATTTATCAAGAATCCATTATTACTACTGCTACAGAGAAGACTATTTCTGTGATTTGTTTGAGCTTCTCACATGTAATTGGAGATTCTTTGGAAAGTCTTTAGATTCTTAAAAAGAATGGGGATCTAGCCTTTAATACATGACCAGCAGAAACTTCTTTATCTCTTATATATTAAATATGAAATTAAATAGGTTTCTTTCTCTCTTTCTCTCTTAATTTGACAAACACTTGTATGACACTTAGTACTGGGCACTATTCTATTTTTCTTTCTTTTTTTTTAAATTAAAGTTTATTGGGGTGACAACTGTTAGTAAAGTTACATAGATTTCAGGTATACAATTCTGTAATACATCGTCTATCACATTGTGTGTTCACCACACAGACTCAGTTCTCTTTCCATCGCCATATATTTAATCCCGTTTACCCTCATCTACCATCTCCCTCCCCCCTTACCCTCTGGTAGCGACTAAACTATTATCTGTGTCTATAAGTGTTTTGTTTCTTCATTTGTTTTTCTTGTTCTTTTGTTGTTTTCAGTTTTATATACCACATATCGGTGAAATCATACAGTTCTTGACTTTTTCTGTCTGACTAATTTTGCTCAGCATTATAATCTCAAGATCCATCCATGTTGTCGCAAATGGTACTATTTCATCTTTTCTTATGGCCAGATAGTATTCCATTGTGTACATATACCTCAACTTCTTTTTTTTCTTTTTTTTATTGGGGAATATTGGGGAACAGTGTATTTTTCCAGGACCCATCGGCTCCAAGTCAAGTCGTTTTTCAATCTAGTTGTGGAGGGCGCAGCTCCCTGGCCCATGTGGAAATTGAACCAGCGACACTGGTGTTATGAGCACTGTGCTCTAACCAACTGAGCCAATCGGCCACCCCACCACAACTGCTTTATCCATTCAACTATCGAAGGACACTTTGGTTGTTTCCATGTCTTGGCCACTGTAAATAAAGCTGCAACGAACATTGGAGCACATATGTCTTTATGGATAAATGTTTTCAGATTTTTGGGGTAGATACCCAGGAGAGGGATTGCTGGGTCATATAGTAATTCTATTCTTAAATTTTTTTTTTTAAGTTTATTGGGGGAAGGGGAACAGGACTTTATTGGGGAACAGTGTGTACTTCCAGAACTTTTTCCAAGTCAAGTTGTTGTCCTTTCAATCTTAGTTATGGAGGGCATAGCTCAGCTCGCGGTCCAGTTGCCATTGTTAGTTGCAGGGGGCACAGCCCATCATCCCTTGCGGGAGTTAAACCGGCAACCTTGTGGTTGAGAGCCCACTGGCCCATGTGGGAATCAAACCGGCAGCCTTTGGCATAAGGAGCACAGATCTCCAACCCCCTGAGCCACTGGGCCAGCCCCTATTCTTAATTTTTTGAGGAACCTCCACACTGCCTTCCATAGCGGCTGTACCAATCTGCATTCCTACCAACAGTGTATGAGGGTTCCTTTTTCTCCACAGCCTCTCCAACACTTGTCATCATTTGCCTTGTTGATGATAGCCATTCTAAATGGTGTGAGGTAATATCTCATTGTGGTTTTTATTTGCATTTCTCTGATGATTAGTGATGTTGAGCATTTTTTTTCATATGTCTATTGGCCATTTGTATGTCCTCTTTGGAGAAATGTCTCTTCAGTTCCTCTGCCCATTTTTAAATTGGATTGTTTGTATTTTTTGTTGTTTTGTTTTATATTTTGGATATTAGCCCCTTATCCGAGGTGTTGTTTGCAAAAATCTTCTCCCATTCGATTGGTTGCCTCTTTATTTTATTTTGTTGATGGTTTCTTTTGCAGTGCAGAAGCTTTTTAATTTGATATAGTCCCATTCATTTATTTTAGCTTTTACTTCCCTTGCCTTTGAGATTAAATTCATAAAATGCTCTTTGAACACAAGGTCCATAAGTTTATTACCTATGCTTTCTTCTATGGAATTTATTGTTTCAGTTCTTATATTTAGGTCTTTGATCCATTTTGAGTTAATTTTGGTACATGGTGACAGATAGCTGTCTAGTTTCATTCTTTTGCCATGGCTTTCCAATTTTCCCAGCACCATTTATCGAAGAGGCTGTCTTTTCTCCATTGTATGTTTTTGGCTTCTTTGTCAAAAATTATCTGTCCATATTTATGTGGGTTTATTTCTAGCTTCTCAGTTCTATTCCATTGGTCTGTGTGTCTGTTTTTCTGCCAGTACCAGGCTGTTTTGATTATTGATGCCCTGTAGTACAAGCTGAAGTCAGGGAGTGTGATACTTCAGCATTGTTCTTTTTCCTTAGGTTTGCTTTAGCTATTTGGGGTCTTTTGTTCCATACAAATCTGATGCTTTTTTTTCTATTTCCTTAAAAAATGCTATTGGGATTTCCCAATTGATAGGAATTGCCTTAAAAATGTATATTGCTTTGGGTAATATGGCCATTTTAACTATGTTGATTCTTCCAATCCATGAACATGGAATGTCTTTCCATTTCTTTATGTCTTCTTCAATTTCTTTTAAAAATGTCTTATAGTTTTCAGTATATAAGTCTTTCACATCCTTGGTTAAGTTTATTCCTAGGTATTTTATTCTTTTTGTTGCAACTGCAAAAGGAATTGTTTTTATTTTATTTTTTTATTTTTCTGAGATTTCATGGTTAGTATATAGGAATGCAGTTGACTTTTGTACATTGAATTTGTAGCCGGCAACTTTACTGTATTAATTTATTGTTCCAATAGCTTTTTGGTGGAGTCTTTAGGGTTTTCTATATATAGCACCATGTCATCTGCAAAAAGTGACAATTTAACTTCTCCATTCCCAATTTGGATGCCTTTTATTTCTTTCTCTTGCCTGACTGCTCTGGCTAGGACTTACAATACTATGTTGAAAAGCAGAGGTAATACTGGGCATTATTCTAAGTACTTTACAAATACTAACTGATTTAAATTACTCCTCATAACAAGTCTTATGAAGTAGACTCTATCATTACCTTTATTTTACAGATGAGGAAATAGAAACACAGTGAGGCTAAATAACTTTCCCAAGATCACACAATGTAATTGGTAGTGCTAGGATTCAAACCAAAGATGTCTGGCTCCAGGATCTGTGCTTTTAGCTACACTTAATTTAAAATAATTTTTTCAACTTTTATTTATTTAAGTGTGTTTTTCCAGGGTCCATCAGCTCCAAGTCACATAGTTATTTCAATCTAGTTGTGGAGGGCGCAGCTCACAGTGGCCCATGTGGGGATCAAATGGGCAACCTTGTTGTTAAGAGCACTGCGCTCTAACCAACTGAGCTAACAGGTCGCCTCTAAAATAATTTTTAAAAGTAGAAATAAAAAGTAAAAATGTGTATGTAACCCCACCCCACTTGAATTTAAGCCCCATGCAAGCAAAGAATGGTGTTCTCCTACCACCTTCACCACAGTATCTTCAGTATGTTGCTCTGTTGCTACTTATTAATAGTATTGAGAGGGAGAGGGAGCAGGCCAGTGCTGTGGGGATGAAAAACAATATTCCTTCTACTCCTCTAAATTCTTCTGGCTGGTCTAATAATCGAATTGACATGAGACAAAATAACAGGAAAAAATAAACATATTTATTATGTGCGTGTGGGGGGTTCCATAAGAATATGGGGCCTAGGACAGATGGAGCAGTTAAGGTTTTTACGCCATCTTGAGCTAAGGAGAAGGGGCGGTACAGGGACTTCAAAGGGAAGGAAGGCAATTGACATGGAGATAGAAAAGCAAATGTTTGGTAAATAAATGTTTGCTGAGCCATCTTTAACAATGGGGCACAGAGAGGACTTTGATCAAACAGGCCTTGCTAGGTTCCTCCCAGTCTGTCAAGCTCTAGCTCGTATTAAACTAGTTATCTATGATGATAGTTATCTATTTCTGGTGCAGGTCCTCTATCTAAATTCTTTTAGGCACTAAGGGGAAAGGTCAAAGGTTTTTCCTGAGTCTTTTGTTTCTTAAAAATAACGAGCTTAAAATAATCAATATCCCAAAGGCATATTTCAGGGTGGCAAACTATGCTTCCTCTTAAAACTAAGGCCCAAAGTCCTTAAAGGGCCACTTCTCAAGGGTGTGAGATTGAATGGATTGTCTCTTTCCTCTTAGTTTTCTAAAAACATGTTTAAACTTGTTTATTTCCAATTAGCTTAAAGCAGCTATTTACATGTAGTTGGAATTAAATTTGATTTAAAAGTCCATCTGGAACCTAATATTTTAAGAATTTAGATTGTGATTGTAATCAAAGTAACTTCTCCATATTTGAACACTTAAAACACATAGGATTATAGGGTCAGGCCACTAAAGTCAACATTATTGCACACATTTTTGAAATAGGTACATATTCATTCGATAAGTTTGCATACAAACATGCAAGAGGCACTCAGGGTTTTACACACCCATCACATTATGAGATTCATGTGAAAAGGGACCAAGAACCAAAGAAGATGAGGAAAAACAGGAGAATGAGGGAGAAAAAGATATTGCCTGCATCCCTGGCTAGCATCAGCTTGAAAATAAATTCCGTAGGGAGGGGTGGAGAAGCACCAGAATAAAGAAGGGACGGAGTCTTTGGTCAGCTGTAAGTGATGGAACTGGTCGTTTTGGAGATTTGGCTGACGATCTACAATGCACGTATGCACTTGCTTACGTAGCCCCTGAAAAAACCAGGCGGAGTTAACCTACAGGGTCGGTACAGACTAAAAGAGATACTTTGGTTTCTGGGCCCGCCTCATCCAAATATTTCTGTGACTGCGTGATTCATTTTGAGGCTGAAAACAAGAAAGACAATGAATGGCCTCTGTTATTTGCGAGAAAGTTGTGTGAATTAGGGAAGACAATTTTTTTTTACTACACAGAAAGATTACGGGGCACTTGTAAACGAAGTATATATTTGAGATATAAAATTATTACAAATACAGTGGTTACAACATTGTGTAGCATGAAATTAGGCATCTGGTAAAATTTGTTGAATGCATGTAGTATGGACAGTTTTGATGAGAATACACAATTCTTAGTTTAGCTCATGAGAGCTTTGCCTCCACTGCTTCACATCTCTGCCTCTTCTAGTTACTAGCGGCAAATGCTAACGTGCTACAGTGACCACTTGGACGAGGAAGGGTGAAGAGGTTTAGTCTCCTCAAACTATGCCCTGTTCTGAGGATTGGTTGTACTTCTTGTTAAAGCACCTCAATAATAAGTGGCACTATTCCTGCACTCAGAGAGGACTGCTTTCTCTTCTCCCCTACTAGAAGGGAATTAGAGCCTCTGGCTTGGAAAAAGCATGCTCTTTGTGATTCCACCTGCAGCCCAGATCATCTCTAAGAGTAGAAGAAGCAATATGAAAGCAGACAATACCTAAAGTTTCCACACCACATTTCCTCTTTGATGACTCGGGAGAGGTCAGATTCCTCTCTTCCTCCTTTCTATTACACTCAATGTTTGGCAGCTGCTTTGGCTGTTTTCTGGGTTTTGTACTCATTTTTGGGACTGTGATAAGAGCTTATGGTCCTCCTCCCCCCTCAGAAAAGTAGACAGAAAAAAGTATACTTTTTTGCATCACTTTCAAGGGGGTTGTTTATCTGCCTAGTCCATCTTAGAACCCCACATTGATAAACACCACCAAGAACTTCAATAGCCTTTTTTCTCCTAGAGAACTTGATGAGTTTTTTTTTTAATTTGTCTCTGCTGGGTGGAGGGTCACCAAAGTTAGGGAAGAGGCTTGCTAAGAGAACATAGACCTTTAATTGTGAAACATTGTATTGAAAAGTGGCTTTGCTCATTACCTCATCTACAGATTGAGACTTGCTTATGGTTTTTTTGAAAGAGTAGATGTGAGTTAGCATGAACACTTCAGTTATCAGTATTCAGTAGCTGTCTTCCTGGAAATGAGCCAGGAAGGGGGTATCCTGGTGATAATGTCCAACTAATAGCCACACAGAGAACAAAGGACATCTACAGTTTTAGAGTAAATTTAAGGAACTCAGAGGAAGACAGTTGCTTTCTGCAAGCAATGGTCTGTGTTCTCTATTGGCACTGTATAGAAGTTGACATTTAAAATACTTGTTTGTGGGCCTGCCCAGTGGTTCTGGTGGTTGGAGCTCCATGCTCCTAACGCCCAAGGCTGCCGATCCGATTACCACATGGGCCAGTGGACTCTCAACCACAAGGTTGCCGGTTCGACTCCTCGACTCCCACAAGGGATGGTAGGCTGCACTCCCTGCAACTAATAATGGCAACTGGATCTGGAGCTGAATGGTGCCCTCTATAACTAAGATTGAAAGGACAACAACTTGACTTGGAAAAAGTCCTAGAAGTACATACTGTTCCCCAATAAAGTCCTGTTCACCTTCCCCAATTAAAAAAAAAAAGAACTTTAAAATACTTGTTTGTGACCCAGCATTCACACCCCTTGGTATTTAGCCAAATGAGTTGAAAACCTATGTCCACACAAAAACCTGCACACAAATGTTTATGGCAGCATTATTTATAATTACCCAAACTTAGAAGCAACCAAGATGTCCTTCAGTAGGTGAATAGATAAACTGTGATACATCCAGACAATGGAATATTATTCAGCACTAAAAAGAAATGAGCTATCAAGCTGTGAAAAGCCATGGAGGACATTTAAATGTATATTACTAAGTGAAAGAAGCCAATCTGAAAAGGATACATACTGTATAAATCCAATTACATGACATTCTACAAAAGACGAAACAATGGAAACAGAAAAAATACTGGGTGCCAGGGAAGAGGGATGAATAGGCAGACAACAGAAGGTTTTTAGGGCAGTGAAACTATTCTGTATGATACTATAATGATGGATACTTATTATACATTTGTCCAAAACCCATAAAATGGAGTTTGGGTGACTATGATGTGTCAGTGTAGGTTCATCAGTTGTCACAAATGTACTACACTAATGCAAGATATTAATAACAGGGAAATTGAGGAGGTATATGGGAATTCTATGTACTTTCCGCTCAAATTTTCTGTAAAGTTAAAACTGCTCTCCCCAAAAGAGTCTATTAATTAAAACCCCCACACACACACTGATTTATATGTCTCCTTCCTCTTTCATGAGACATTAAAGGCAAGAACCGTATCTTTTGTTCTTTTGTACCTTTTTATTGCCAGAATCTAGGGATGAAATAGAAGATTGTTCTCTTATTAGTGCATATCTTAACAATACCTCAGACTTAACATGGCTAAAGCAAAACTGAGGATTTAACCTGTCAAACCTGCTAGTCTTTCTGCTTTTCTGATTGAAGTGAATGGCAGTTATTCCAGTTCTTCAGTTGCTCAGGCCAGAACCCTTAGGATTATTCTTGACTTCTTTTTTTTCTCTCTCACCCCCAGCATCTAGATTTTCCATTAGTCCTGTTGGTTCTATCTTTTTTTTTTTTTAAACTTTTACTTATTTTAAGTGTGTTTTTCCAGGACCCATCAACTCCAAGTCAAGTCGTTGTTCCCACCTAGTTATGGAGGGTGCAGCTCACAGTGGCCCATGTGGGGATCGAACTGGCAACCTTGTTGTTAAGAGCACCATGCTCTAACCAACTGAACTAACAGGTTGCCCCTTGAAAATATATTTAAATCCAACAACTTGCTGCTTCCATTACTCTTACTCTTGTTCAAGCTTTCATCATTTCTCACTTGGACCAGTAGCTTCCGAATTCGTCTATATGTTTCCACTCTAGCTCTCCTCCATTCAACATCTTCTCCATTCAACAAGGACTTTTAAAAAAACACAAATCCACTGATGTCAGTCCTTTGCCCAAAAACTAAAGTGGCTTTGTAGCTTCCGGGTTTCCTGTCACATTTAAAATATAATTCAGGATCCTCACCATTATTTACAATGCCCTGCATTGTCAGACTCCCAACATCATTTCTCCTACCTCTGTGCCCCTGGTTCACTCCACTCTTGCAAAAGTCAGCCTTTCGGGCACTATGCCAAGCACACGTCCTTCTCTTGGTGTCTTTGTATTTGAAATGCCTTCTCTTTGAAATGCTGTTCTCACAAATGCTCCCAAAGCTTGCTCCCTCTTGTCATTCAGGTTTCTGTTCAAATGCCATCTCTAGTGAGATTAACCCTATCTACCTTATCTTAAATAATCCTCCTTTTCCAATTCTTAAATAATCCCCCACCCCCAGTTTTTATTATATTATTCTTCAAAGTGCTCCCTTATTGTTATTTGACATTATGCATTTATTTGCTTATTTATTGTCTGGTGTATTAGTCTGCTAATGCTGCCATAACAAAGTACCACTAACTGGCTGGCTTAAATAACAGAAATGTATTTTCTTACAGTTCTGGAGGCTGGAAGTTGAAGATCTGGGTGCCAGCAGGGTTGGTTTCTCCTGAGACCTCTCTCCTTGCAGATGGCTACCTTCTTGCTGTGTACTCACATGGCTTTTTGTCTGCACATCCCTGGTGTCTCTTTCTCTACTTATAAGGACACCAGTCATAATGGATTAGAGCCCCATTCTTATGACCTCATTTAAACTTAATAACTTTTGTAAAGGCCTTGTTTCCAAATACAGTTACATTCTAAGGTACTGGGGATAAAGGCTTCAGCATATGAATTTTAGGACACAATTTGGTCGATAACACCCCCCCCCGCAACCCCCCTCGCCAAAGTTCATTTCCTTCTCTCATGCAAAATACATTCAACTCCATCTCAACAATCCCTCAACAATCCCCAATTAACCCATTCCAATATCAATTCCAGGGTCCAAACTCTCATCTCTATCATCAGATGTACTTCAAAACTCTTCCAGCCTCTACCCATTACTAGGTTCCAAAGCCACTTTCACATTTTTAGGTATTGGTTAGAGCAGAACTCCATTTTTTTGGTACCAGAATCAGTATTTTTTGGTACCAAAATCAGTATTAGTCAGAGTTCTCCAGAGAAACAGAACCAATAGGGTGTGTATGTGTGTGTGTGTGTGTGTGTGTGTGAGAGAGAGAGAGAGAGAGAGAGAGAGAGAGAGAGAGAGAGAGAGAGATTTGTTTTAAGGGATTTGCTCACATAATTATGGAGGTTGGCAAGTCCAAAATCTGCAGAGTGGGCTGGCAGACTGGAGACTCAGGAAGAGCCAATGCTGCAGTTCAAGAACAAAGACCATCAGGTTAGATACCCAGGAAGAACTGATATTGCCATTGAAATTGGAAGATAGTATGCTGACAGAATTCCCTCTTGCTTTGGGGGTGGTGTCAGTCCTTTGTTCTAGTCAGACCCTCAACCGATTGGATGAGACCCACCCACATTATGGAGGGCAATCTGCTTTATTCAAAGTCTACTGATTTAATGTAAATCTCATCTGAAAATACCCCACAGAAACATACAAAGTAATATTTGACCAAATATCTAGGCACCGTGGTTGTCCAGCCAAGTTGACACATAAAATTAACCATCACATAGGTCTCCCATATTAACATGTAAGCTCTATGAGGATAGGGACTTTGTCTTAGTGACATTTGTATTGCTTGCATTTAGGATTGTACCTAGCATACAGCAGGTATTCAATAAACTGTTGATGAAAAATGCGTAAATGACTGACTGATTGACTGAATGAATATTTGTTAGGGCTTTAAAGTTTATTAGTTGGTTTTTTTCACTTGCATTATCTTATTTAATTCTTCTAATAATTCTATGGGCTGAGTATTATGGCCTCCCATTTAAATATTGAAATTGAGAGATAGAGAAGTTAAATGACCTATTCAGATGTCTAAACTCTAGTTCATGTTCCAGAGCTGGGGCTCAGATTTTGCTCTTTTGACTTCCAATCCTTTGCTTAGTCAATTACACAAAATATTCCCTCTCCTACCTATTCTTCTTAGTGTTGATGATAAGACAAAATAGAAAACATAATAATGCCCAGTCACTGCTGGATGTTAGAAAGGGTATATATAGTGAGTGAGAAGGATATTTGTGCCACACCCGAGGCAACTGTGCTCAGTAAGAGGAGGTATCAGAGAAAGAGATTCTGCAATAGTGGTGGATGATCATATCTGGGAAGCATTGAGATGCTCTGCAAGGAGAGTGTATCTTCTTTCTCTCATCCTAGAAGAAAACCAGTTAAGAAAATACTGGAGACAGTCTTTAAATATAAGCCCAAAGATTTTCCTCTGTGCTGCTTTCCAGAAATAGTTTGGCATATGGATATTTGGGGAAAGTTTGGTGCTGAATTTCGGGCAGCTGTTGTATAGGTAGTGGTTTTTTTAGTTTGTATTGTGACATTCACTTCCCTTAGTAACCTGGTTCTTCCTTTTTCTTCAGATCTTCCTTTATCAGCTGTAATGACCTATTTATCTTTGTAGATATTATTTGGAGCATATTCTGGCATTATTATTGATTTTAACAATAAGTATAATATAAATGATGCTATGGCCTGGCAGAGTCAATTTAATCTCTGCCAGGTATTAAACAGTAATATATATATATATATATATATATATATATATATATATATATATATATATAAATTACTTGGAATTGGCAGACATAAAAGCATGAAATTAAGTTTCTAAGGATATAAGTACTAAATAATGGCATATTTTCAAAGAGGTTTAGGGGTATAGTATTAAACAGCAAAGTTCACTGTTCTTTCCATAGAATATTCTTATAAATAGACAATAGTTGGATTTCATTAAAGAGGTGACAAGAAGCAAGCTTAGTTGACTGACTAGGCTAGTGAAATTGATGCAACAGATTATAAATTTTTAACTGCCATTCTGGTTTACCAATAAGAGTGAAGAGTTTATGTCCAATCAATATGTTCTCTCCCATATAGAACTGTCTGCCTCCATAATGAAATTATTGAATTCCCCTAAAATACTTATCAGGTATCTACTTTAAATAATGTACTGTGTCAAGTATTGAGAGGGTGATGGAAATGATAGAGGAAAAGACACAGAAATGAAATGAGCACAGCCTCTGCTTTGAAGATTGGAGAACATTGCTTATATAAGGAATTGGTCTTTTTTTTAGACTTTTTTTTTTTTAGAGCAGTTTTAAGTTTACAGAAAAATTAAGAAGGTACAGAGATTTCCTATATACCTGCTGCCCCCATACATAACCTCCCCCATTATAAACATCTCCCACCAGAGTGGTACACTTATAATTGATGAACCTACATTGACACATCATAATCACCCAAAGTCCATAGACTTTACATTAGGGTTCACTCTTGGTCTCGTACATTCTGTGGATTTGGACAAATGTGTAATGACATGTATCCATCATTACAGCATCATATAGAATAGTTTCACTGCCCTAAAAATCCTCTGTGCTCTGCCTATTCATCCCTCCTTCCACGCCTACCCAAATCCCTGGCAACAAGTGTTCTTATTACTGTCTCCATAGTTTTGCCTTTAGCAGAGTGTTGTGTAGTTGGAACCACACAGCATGTATCCTTTTCAGATTGGATTCTTTACTTACTAATATATATTTAAGGAACCTCCATGTCTTTTCATGGTTTGATAGCTTATTTCTTTTTAGTGCTGAATAGTATTCCATTGTCTGGGTGTACCACTCTTTATTTATGCATTCACCTATTAAAGGATATTTTGATTGCTTCTCAGTTTGGGCAATTATGAATAAAGCTGCTACAAACATGTGTGTGCAAATTTTTGTGTGAATGTATGTTTTCAACTCCTTTGGGTAAATACCAAGGAGCTTGATTGCTGGATCATATAGTAAGAGTATGTTTAGTTTTGTAAGAATCCACCAAACTATCTTCCAAAGTAGCTGTACTCTGTAGCATTCCTGTTGCACCACATCTTCACCAGCATTTGGTGTTGTCAGTGTTCCAGATTTTGGCCATTCTAATAGATATGGTATCTCAGTGTTGTTTTAATTTGCATTTCCCTCATGAACATGTGATGTGGACCATCTTTTCATATGCTTATTTGCTATGTGTATATCTTCTTTGGAGAGGTGTTTATTAAGGTTTTTGCTCTTTTTTTTTTTTGCCCTATTTTTAAATCAAGTTTGTTTTCTTATTGTTGAATTGTAAGAGTTCTTTTTATATTTTGCATAACATTCTTCTAGTCGGGAATATTTGCAAATATTTTCTCCCAGGCTGTGGTTTATCTTCTTATTCTCTTGACAGTGTCTTTTGTAGAGCAGAATTTTTAAAATTAAGTCCAACTTATCAATTGTTGCTTTCCTGTATTGTGCCTTTGTTGTTGTATGCAAAAAATCATCTCCTTACCCAAGGTCATCTAGGTTTTCTCCTGTTATTTTCTAGTTTTGTGGCTTTCTGTTTTACATTTAGATATATGATCCATTTTCAGTTAATTTTTAGGAAGGGAGTAAGGTCTGTGTCTAGATTATTTTATTTATTTATTGTTTGTTTGTTTGTTTGTTTGAATGTCCTGTTGCTCCAGCACCATTTGTTGAAAAAACTATCTGCTCCATTACATTGCCTTTGTTCCTTTGTCAAAAATAAACAGTTGAGTATATTCATGTGGGGCTTTCTGTGGGGCTTTCTGTGGGTCAACTTTGTTCTTCTTCAATATTATGCTGGCTATTTCAGGTCTTTTGCCTCTTCGTATAAACTTTAAAATCAGTTTTTTGATATCCACAAAAATAACTTGCTGGGATATTGGTTGGGATTGCACTGAATCTATAGATCAAGTTGGAAAGACCTGACATCTTGACAATATTGAGTCTTCCTACCCATGAACATGGACTACCTTTCCAATTATTTAGCTCTTCTATGATTTCATTCATCAGTGTTGTAGTTTTCCTCATGTAGATCTTACACATATTTGTTAGATTTATATCTAAATATTTCCTTTTTTTGAAAGCTAATATAAATGGCATTGTGTTTTTAATTTCAAATTCCATTTTTTATTGCTGGTATATAAAATATTAAAAAACTGACTTTTTTTATATTAACTTTGTATCCTGAAACCTTGCTATAATCATTCAGCTAACATGTATGGGACCCTATTCTATTCTGGCCCAGACAAAATCAACCAAACCAGATGGACCTTCCATGGAGTTCCAATTTAGATATCTAAAATTCAAGATAGAATGGCGTATCATAAGTCATGTATGGTCTTCAAATATATTTTCTTTGGTGAGGAGGATTTTGCATTTTAATTGACCCTTGAAGGATGGGAATGACCCTTGAAGTAGGGATGACAGAAATTTGTAAGACTGGGACAATAACAAAGTAAAAACTGTTAAGGCAGGAAATGGGTCCTGTTTGAAAACTGACAAATAGTTCAGTTTGGCTTGGGAAAAGGGAAGATACACTTCTTGGGTGTTTAGTTCATGTTCCAGGTAAGATTGAAATAACTAGTTGATATCATGCTAAGGAGTCAAGAGCTGCACCATCTAATATGGTAATCACTTGCCACATGTGGCTATAGAGCATTGGAAATGTGGCTAGGAATCTGTTAATTTCATCCCATTTTAATTTATTTGAGTTTGTATTTTAAAAGTGAAGCAGTGTAAAAATTTTTGAGGCAGCGTAAAATGTTTTTGTTAAACAGAACTTTATTGTTTTAATAAGACTACATTTCATTTTGATTATTGAAAATTTAGTATGCTGTTAAGTATAAAATACAGATTGGAGTTTGAAGATTTACCATGTTTCCCCGAAAATAAGACCTAGGCGGACAATTAACTCTAATGCATCTTTTGGAGCAAAAATTAATATAAAACCCGGTTGTATTTTACTATAAGACCTGGTTTTTGTAATATAATATAAATATAATATAACATAATACCAGGTCTTATATTAATTTTTGCTCCAAAAGACACATTAGAGTTAATTGTCCATCTAGGTCTTATTTTCAGGGAAACACGGTAGTACCAAAAGGAGAGAAAAATATCTCATTAATAATTTTTTATATTAATTATATGTTGAAATGAGAATATTTGGGGTATATTAGGTTAAATAAAATATATTAAAATAAACAACTTTCTTGTTTTTATTATTTTTTAATGTGGCTACTGGGAAATTTTAAATTTCATGTGTGGCTCACATTGTATTTCTGTTGGGCAGGACTAATCTTGACTTTTTTAAATACCCATTGAAGATACTCACATAGGAGATTGATATGATTAAAATTTTGATTTAGGATAATTCATCTTGCACTGGTGTGTGATGGATTGATTTTTGAAAGAAATTGGTGGAGGGAAGACCCTTTAGTGATAAATAGTTGCAACCCTGTTTAGACAGGAAAATCAACATTTCTCAAATTTTTTTTTTTTTTAAAGATTTTATTGGGGAAGGGGAACAGGACTTTATTGGGGAACAGCGTGTACTTCCAGGACTTTTTTTCCAAGTCAAGTTGTTGTCCTTTCAATCTTAGTTGTGGAGGGCGCAGCTCAGCTCCAGGTCCAGTTGCCGTTGCTAGTTGCAGGGGGCACAATCCACCATCCCTTGTGGGAATCGAACTGGCAACCTTGTGGTTGAGAGGATGCACTCCAACCAACTGAGCCATCCGAGAGCTCAATGGCAGCTCAGCTCAAGGTGCCGTGTTCAATCTTAGTTGCAGGGGGCGGAGCACACTATCCCCTGTGGGACTCGAGGAGTTGAACCAGCAGCCTTGTGGTTGAGAGCCCACTGGCCCACGTGGGAATCGAACAGGCAGCCTTCGGAGTTAGGAGCATGGAGCTGTAACCACCTGAGCCACCGGGCTTGCCCCGTCAATTTTTTTTCTTTCTTCACCCTGGGGGTGTATTTTCTACAGTGTTTTCAGACACAAAATGCACTCTACCTACACCTAAACAAATAAAGGAAGATAAAAAATACTGTAACAAAAGTTGTTCTTTATGTGGAATATTACAAATACAGGCGATGAGTAGAATTAACCTTGGTGGACCTTAGAGCAGTCACTACTGTGTTTCCCCGAAAATAAGACCTAGCCGGATCATCAGCTCTAGTGCGTCTTTTGGAGCAAAAATTAATATAAAACCCAGTCTTATTTTAATATAATGTAATACTGGGTATAATATAATATAATATAATATAACTGGGTCTTATATTAATTTTTGCTCCAAAAGACGCATTAGAATTTATGGTCCGGCTAGGTCTTATTTTTGGGGAAACACGGTAGCTTTTTGGGGTGCCTTGAAATGCCACTTACATTGTTCTGTGAAAAAGGTGGTTTTCCCTGTCTTTACCTTGAAGTGGCTAAAACCTTGTGTTACTCCCTGATTTTAGGATTTGGGATTTGTTTGTTTTTCTGCTTGGTTATCACACTAGCAGACATCCTTCCACAGAGTAACATGACACTAGGATTGAGATTTACGTCTGCAGATATCTACATTTGGATCAAAGGCATTTCAGACCATTATTCCATTCACTGTCTTCATTCTACTGAACCCTACATTAGGTAGGAATTCATAACATTCCTCCCCAAACATATTCCATTTAGAAATTTATCCACTACATCGCCTCCTCTTTTGTTTTCAGTAAAAATGGAAGAACATCTCACAGGAATCTAATGACACAGGATACAACTTTTACGACATTTACCTTGCTGGCCTATCCTAACATATTCCCTCTAGATTGATCACCAGAGCTATGATCTCCTGACTGAACCAGAGCTTGGAATCTAGTGGGACCTACTCCCAAGGTGCACCAAAAACCCCAGTCAACCAACCAATCTCCCCCAAATGCATCATCAAACAGTTATATTGAGCAACTATTATCTATTGGCCAGGGTGAGGATTGCCTAACTTGGACCTATCTGTACTGAACTCTGTACTGAACTGGTTTCTGAGCGTAAGAAGATTAGGTAGGTCCCACTTGTTTAAGAAGCCTGTGTCTCAATAGCTTTAGCACACTTTTAGATTCTTGAGATTTCAGCTGAATTGCAGTTGTAACTTTTCAAATATATATATATTAATGAAAGTAGATCTCTCTCTCTCTCTCTCTCTCTCTCTCTCTCTCTCTCAAAAATGCCTAGCCTAAATGCCTAAAGATAATTTTCTCAGACTGAGTTTAGCTAGCGAAAACAGGTTTCAGATCTCTCTCTCTTTCACACTCCCTTCTTCTTCTTTTTTTTTTTTTTTTTTAAGATTTTATTGGGGAAGGGGAACAGGACATTATTGGGGAACAGTGTGTACTTCCAGGCCTTTTTTCCAAGTCAAGTTGTTGTCCTTTCAGTCTTAGTTGTGGAGGGCACAGCTCAGCTCCAGGTCCAGTTGCCGTTGCTAGTTGCAGGGGGCACAGCCCACCATACCTTGCGGGAGTCAAAACCAGCAACCTTGTGGTTGAGAGGACGCGCTCCAACCAACTGAGCCATCCGGGAGCTCAGCGGCAGCTCAGCTCAAGGTGCCTTGTTCCAACTTAGTTGCAGGGGGCGCTGCCCACCATCCCTTGCGGGAGTCGAGGAATTGAACTGGCAACCTTGTGGTTGAGAGCCCACTGGCCCATGTGGGAATCGAACCAGCAGCCTTCAGAGTTAGGAGCACGGAGCTCTAACCGCCTGAGCCACTGGGCCGGGCCGGCCCCCACACTCCCTTCTTTTTATCAAGAAGAAAATATTCTACAGATCTCAAACATCTAAAACTTGACCCTCAGTGTTATCTTTATCCATCGGGGTTTTACACAAATTATTTTGGGGCAGGTATAATCCTGACTCTTCACAATTATTTTGTTTATTCTTTCAATTAATATTGGGCAAATAAACACTGAGACAAACACTGTGTTCTGAATTATATTGGAGCCTACTCTGAGTAAGTGAAAGGGAAAGGACAGACCTACATTGTACTTTCACTGGTGCCATTTGCTCTTGCAAAAATGAAAGAATAATTATTCTAAGGTTAGGGAGTAGGAAAAAGAAAAAACAAAGTGATTTAAAGCCTAGAGTGGCATTGTGAGATAAATACTAAATAAAACCGAAGATAAAAAAGAATGGAGAAAAGACTAGAGGAAAGGGGCTTCAGGGTCATGTTACTGTAAGCTATAAGCTTCAGCCATGAGCCTCATGGGCTGTGGAGTACTTACACGTGGACAGTGCGACTGAGGAACTGAATTGCTAATTTTAATTATTTTAAAATTGGAGCACTTTAAAATATTTCCCCATTAAACACAACTTTTGGTAGAATATATTTAACTGTAGAAAACTTAGAGTTTAAAATGGAGATGTGTTGTAAATGTAAAATATATACTGGATTTAGAAGACTTGGTAGGAAAAATAAGTAGACTAACTTATTTTTACATTGATTACATGCTGAAATGATATTATTTTGGATATACTAGGTCAAATAAAATAATTACTAAAATTAATTTCTCTTGTTTCTTTTTAAATTTTTAATGTGGCTACTAGAAAATTTCAATATTACATAAGGGGTTCGAATTATATTTCTATTGGACAGCGCTGCCACACTGGATATTTTTTGTCCTTTGGCTGCTAAATTCAGTTGCTGTGGTAACTAAAGGGGCCTCTAGGTTTGTGTTTCCTGGAAGGCAGGGTGAGATGGGGGAGGGGAGGTGTGCCCTCTGGGAAGATTTTCTTGGACCTCACGTTTCACCTGTCTTCAGTTCTCTCAGCTAACAATCAGATTTAGAAAATATCCTCATTTAAGGGAAGGAGACAGCATAATCTGGTTTATTTCACGTCCAGTAGTTTCAGTTTGAATTCTAGGCCCTCAGCAAAACCCCCAAAGAAATATGCACTTCCTCCAATTTACCTAGAAAAATTATGTCCACTTACAGGGCTTCTCTCAACCCACACCGTCTCCCCACATACTGAAGGGGTTGCTGGGCTACAAATTAATGGGCATTAGGAATCCTTGATGCTATCTCTCACTCGCTCAGCTCTTTAACCACAAGTAGTTTGTTTTGCTCTGTTTACTTTCACACTGGAGCCTCTTCTTCTCTCCTTTTGTTATCCTTCATCTTCTTCTCTTCATGTTTTTTTAATCTGTTTTTGTTTCTACTCATCTGCTCAGTTTTCTTGTATAGCTTAGTAATCAGATATTTATCTCACACTTTTTTTTCAAGAAATTCACAGTCCATAATTAATATGATACTGATAACTCTCTTTGGTTTTGTAGGAATCATTTGGCCTTGTTTAACATCTCCATCCCACCCCCCGCTTTTTTTTTTTTAAGTAGAAGAAGAGAAAAGCTACAAATTATTTAAGGGCCAAGACTTTTTTGTCCTATATACTGATGAATTCTCAGCTTCTTGGAGAGTACCTGATACATAGTACTTGTATGTGCTCAGCAAATACCTGTTTAACCGAATTTGATAATTGTTCCATCTCTAAATGCTGTAAATCTGAGACTAGAGGCAAAACTTGCAGAATGGGTAGAATTCAGAAAGGGTGGCATGGTGAATGGCATATTGAGGAGTTTAGATCATATCCCATAGGCAATTGATTCTCTCCTTCCTGCATCTTAGGGGAGTTGGTCTAGCTTCTGGATATTCAGGTTTCCCACCTGGAATGATTATGCTAATCAGAGGACAAGTAGAGCCAAAAATTGGCCCACTTCTTCCTTCCCTTTTCTTTTCCCAGACTATCCTTTCCTCCCCTTCAAGATTGTAGACTCAGGAGATAATCGCAAAGCAGCTGATAAATTCATAGGATCATGAATTTTCTGCTTATACTCCTTCAAACAACCTTAACTCTCAGATAGTAGCACTCACTCGACTTTGCCTTACATAGATAGCATTTATTCTCATGTCTTTATAGATTGGTTCCATTCTGAGCAGACGCTAGAGCAAAAAATAAAGTGTATTTGCCCTCCCTCCAGGCTTTTCTGGTAACATTTTGTCTGTGAAACTAAGAGGCTGTATCTGCTATTAGAAGAGGGAAGCCAATGAGCTTAAAAAAACCGTAGTGGGAAGGGTGCAGGATGTGGTTTTAACCCAGGGCACCGACGGAGTTGTTGCCTAGGGTGGGGGCTGAATTAGATGTTACAAAATTCCGAAAGGTCACGAGATTATTTGGGGGCGGGTATGGGGAGGGGCTGGGGGGGGGCTCGTCTGCCTGCTAGACTCCACCCTTTGCAAAGATTATAAATGGGTGCCTGGCGTGCTCTTCAACAGTGAGAGTCAGCGTGAGATGTAGAGCATTACTCAGAATCTGAAGAAAAACTTGCTGCCAGAGAAGGACATTTTGAAGGTTTGTTGGCTGGAAGAGGTGTCCCTGGAATCACACTCCTAGATCTTTCTTGAAGATTGGAAAATTAAATTAGGGCCATGGGGACACAGAAGGTAAGAATGACACAATTACCAATTATTTTTGCTTGTTTGGGGTACACTGGGAAAGGCAAACAGTAAATGTGATCTCTGTGTTCTATTTTATTCTAAGTCATCACCTATCCATCTTAAGGCCTTTTCATTTCTTCTCCAGCCTGCAATGCTACAGTTTCACCAGTTCTCTTTGAATGTCATATTCTATAAAGGATTTATCTGTACCATCACTTTTCTGTCCTAGGAAAAGTCACCTGGAGACGTTGTGCTTGTTTCTCGGGTTTATTTTACATAATTACTACCGAGGATGAGCCGGTCGAGTGTACCGAGCATCAGGGACTGCTCAGTCGTGCTGATTACAAGTGTGGGTTCAGGGGCAATAGGAGGATTTCTATGGAAACATTAGACCTTGAAAAGACTTGAGATGTGTTTAGGGGCATGGGTCAGTGTCCAGCGGTCTGTTCTATGACCTATAGAATTCTCTGGATACTAAAGAGAGTGAATCCAGTTGTCCTTCCTATTGTTAGGATTGTGAGTGCACAATTTAGTAATATTGTGTTATGTATGTGGTATTTATAATGAAGAAAGGCATTTTCACTAAGGTAAACTTATTTGAAAATAAAGGAAGATAAGAGAAACGATTAAAAAATGGGAAGGAAAAGGAAGGAAAATTACAGATCAATAGCATTTATAAATATAGATGAAAAATCCTGAACAAAATATTAACAAACCAAGTCCAGCGTGTATAATAAAAATAACCTATATTTACTGGAAAAAATTAGTAACTAAAAAGTAAAAAACTAAAAAATGGGAAGGAAGAGGAAAAGCCCCTCAAGGATAGTAATGATAAGGGGGAAAAGAGGTTTTCACTAAAGGGAAAAGGATTAAACAGAAAGCTATGAACTGGCAGGGGGACTTATGCCTAGTTGCCTCAGAGGCAAGGTCAATTCCGGGAACAGAAATTCTCAGACTGCCACTCTTGTCTGATCCGGAGAGAGGAGTTTAAGGAATGGTTGGGGGCTGTAGAGGATGGCCTCAGGCATAAATATTGACTTACCTTAAGGTGAATATCTAAGATAATACCCACTTGAATTATTCCTGGCAAGCTGAGATGACTGGGTTGATTTCTGCCGCCCACTCTCCACAAGAAATGTCTCCTCTCTGGTGGGTTGTGAGTGTACTTGTGCTCTCCCCCTGCTGGGTGGGGGATAGCAGTACAGCATTAAGTAAACTGGAAGAATTTCAAATGGGGCCAGGATATAGTGGGTAGATACACCATCCAGAGAGAGAGAAAAAGAACAGCTCAGTAGTGAAGACACACACACACACACACCACCACCACCACCACCACTGCTCTGGGTCTTCTGTGGAATCTAGGGTACAGGAGAGACTGCACTGGATCTAGCTGTTTCCCAAGTCATCTGTTCTTAGGAATCCTAAGTCTGTCTACCTGTGCCCTCCCAAGTTCTTTCATTCCTCCGTGAAATTCTCTTTGCTTTTATTTTACCTGGGGCAGTTTTTTGAATGCTCCCAAACTGACTAACCCAGTTCCTCTTAACTGTTTCCTCCCCAAATTTTCTTGCCCCCTTTCCCAAGTTTATTCTACGTTCTTGTCCATATATCTCCAGATAAAGTCTTCAGTGATAATCTGCTCTTTTGTGTTCCTCATTCATTACCTAAATCTCATTAAGTTTTTGTTCTTTTCGTACCACTCATAGGCTAAGTTATTCAAATATGTCTCCTTAATTAATAAGAGACAATCGTCAATCAAGAGTCTTAAGGACTGTTTCTCCCCTCCCACCCCCGCCAGGTCACCGCACCTCTGGTCTTTGCCATCACCATTGCTGCAATAGGCTCTTTCCAGTTTGGCTACAACACTGGAGTCATCAATGCCCCTGAGATGGTGAGTGCCAGGCAACTAGAATTAGAATTTGGAATCGGGAAATTATCCTTTAAGTAGGGTTTCAAGAACTAAGAATTTCTGACAAACTTGGTTCTAGCTTGGCTTAAGACTGAAGAGGGAGAATAATATTAGGGAAATCTATTTGAATCGTTAGTCAAAACAAAAAGCCCAGTTGCTCCCCATACCCTGGACTATACCTGTTCTTCCTCTCACCCTATGGTGATAAACTTCCTTTATTATCCCTTAGGGGTTAGTTGCAAAGAAGTGGGGTGCTCTCAGGAGAGGGCTGGGGTAGTCACTGAATATCAGTGCTACTACCTACTGAGGTTTTCAGAACAAATAACAAATGGTTCTTTTCAGAGTTAGTAACATTAACTCCAATATGTTATCTGTCTCTTCCATCCCCATCTAGTCATTTTCTTAGTTCTCTACCTATAAAGTAGTAATTGTAGTGTAGGGAAGGGAAAATCCCCAGTACTTGTTGTCTTTTCTCATCCAACTGTAACAATCTGCCCTCCCACCAACCATTTTAATTTGCAGATCATAAAGGATTTTATCAATTACACTATGGAAGAGAAGTTAGAAAACCCTCCCACTACAGTGTTTCTCACGACCCTCTGGTCCTTGTCGGTGGCCATCTTCTCCATTGGTGGTATGATTGGATCCTTTTCCGTTGGACTCTTTGTCAACCGCTTTGGCAGGTATTGCAAAAATTGGGCAAGGAAAGGGGCTATTCTGGTTGCACTGAGGACAGGTATTGAGAATTAAGATGGAAGATGATGACACATTTGGATGAGAGCACCTCAAATTCTGATCAAGGAAAATCTAGTCCAACTGGCACTGAATATGACTATTGCTGAGAGCTCTCCTACCCTGCATAGCTTCCACCCAGCCATCAAGAGATGGGCCATGTGAATGAGTGATTGGCCTTTGCAGTCCAGTTTTAGCTGATTGAGTTATTCTCTAGTAAGTTCACGATGGAGTTTCCCAGAAACATACTTTATTTACAAGGTTAGAAGTTGTTTGCTTTTCTTAAAAATTTTGGGGTTTTATGCAAATGTTTTCATTATTTTACACAGCAGGATTGGGTGGAAATAACAGGGGTGCCAAAAAAATGTATACACGTGACTTGTATTCATCTTTTGTTATTGGTGTGTATTGAGTATTGCAATATTAATACAGTTCTTTTCTTTCCTTAAAATGTATACATTTTTTTGGCACCCTCTGGATTTTGTAATCCTTGGTCTTTGGCAAATGTAACTGAACTGATATGTCTTTTCCAGAAAAAAGAAAACTAAATGTTCTCACTCTGTGCTAGCTTAATAAAATGTCTTAGCGGGTAGAATATCTGGTGAAGGAACCATTTAGTTGCTAACTAGATGTTCTGGAAGCATAAATGGAATTTAAGTTTAAAATGAAAACAACCTATTTTATTTAATAATGTTTGTTTTTCTTTTTGTTTTTTGTTTTGTTTTTGTTTCTTTAAATTTTTATTTATTTTTAAGTGTTTTTCCAGGACCCATCAGCTCCAAGTCAAATAGTTGTTTCAATCTAGTTGTGGAGGGCAGCAGCGCACAGTGGCCCACGTGGGGATCCAACCCGGCAACCTTGTTGCCAAGAGCAACCAGCTCTAACCAATTGAACTAACCAGCCGCCCCCTGTTTGTTTTTATTTTTGAGGCTACCTTTTGTCTACTAAAGTCATTAAAATTTTAACGAGGGTTTCCCATAACTGACATCGCTTTTTCCTATTATTTTATTAGCAAAAGAACCAATAGAGGAGGGGGGGGGAACAGGGAAAGGAATGCAGAGAAAGGTAAAATTGAGAATGAGGGATGAGATTTTTCTCTTAAAAAGGGTTCTCTACTGTGGCTGCAGTTTTAAACAGTCCCAGTGCTAGGCCACACAGCAACCCAATTAAATCAGCATCCCTGGGGACAGGATCTAGAGTATCAGTATTTTTCACAACTCCTCCAGTAATTCCAATGGGCCACCCAGTTGAGAGTCACTGTGGAAGTATCGTGTTGCTGGTTCTTCCCGACAAACAGCTTTAGTAACTTTTCAGTGTTAATCTTTTACTTCTGTCTTATATCAGCTGTTTCAGTGGCTCTGCCTCCCACATTTGTAGTGCATAAATGCAGTAATTTATTATTTGATACTGGTTATCAATACTAATTGTTGATGGTATCACCACAGTCCAGCTTAGAGAAAGAGAGCCGAAGCTGACTGCTTTTTGCATAAAATTTTCTCTAATATACAAAAACTTGTCTGAAATAATTTATCATCATTAGTATGTTGGTGACATATCTAAGCAACTACATTACAACTAAATGCACTGAGAAGCACTGGTCCAAAAATTTCTCTTGAGTGTGTTCGTGGACCAACTATGTCCGAATTGCCTCTGGCAGTAGTTCTCAAACTTGAGCTTGCACCAAATCACCTGCAGGGCCTTTTAAAACAAATTGCTGGGCCCTACCCCAGAGCCAAGCCTAATGATTTAATAAATCTGTGGTGGGTGGGACAATTTTAATTTCCAGCAAATTTCTAGCTGAATCTGTTAGTTTGTGGACCACTTTGAGAACTACTGGTCTAAAGTGCTTGCTGAAAAAAATACTAGGCTATAGCTAGTACTTAGAGAGGAGAATCTTAAACAAGTTCTCTAGGTGAGTTTTATGCATATTGAAGTGTAAGAACCATTGATCTTGATTATCTCAACTAGAAATGTTCTGATGACAGAAAATGGAAAAGTTAGACCAAAAGAGAAGATACATGAGCTTGGGGAGAGTAGAATAAGGAAAGAAGGGGAAAGATAAGGCCTGTTTTGCTAACTTGACTTGTCTTTGTTTAATCTTTCAGGCGCAATTCAATGCTTATCGTCAATCTATTGGCTATCACTGGTGGCTGCCTTATGGGATTCTGCAAAATAGCAAATTCAGTTGAGATGCTGATCCTGGGTCGGTTGGTTATTGGCCTCTTCTGCGGACTCTGTACAGGCTTTGTGCCCATGTACATTGGAGAGATAGCTCCTACTGCCCTGCGGGGGGCCTTTGGCACTCTCAACCAGCTGGGAATCGTCATCGGGATTCTGGTGGCCCAGGTACTCTAGAATTTAAAGTTACTGAGTGTTAGTTTCATGGCTCATTAAATGGGTTAACATATATAAAGCACTCAAAAGAATGTCTAGCATAGATTCACCCATATATGAGTTTCAGATATTATTATAACTCACCCACAGCTAAAGAAAAAGACAGGGTAGAGAAAGGAAAAGAAACATTTATCCTTTCCTGTGGTGAAAGAATGGATGATTTTCTGAACTTTTTTTGTTTGTTTTAATCCACTTGTGGCCTCTAAAGTATAGGATTTATTTATACTATTATCTTCGTCTGGTTTCTAGATCTTTGGTCTGAAAGTCATCTTGGGAACTGAAGAGCTTTGGCCTGTGCTGTTGGGATTCACCATCCTTCCAGCTCTCCTACAAAGTGCAGCCCTTCCATTTTGCCCTGAAAGTCCTAGATTCTTGCTCATCAACAAAAAGGAAGAGGAAAATGCTAAGAAGAGTGAGTAGCCTTCACACCTTCACTATAGGCCTTTTAGGGTTGTTGATTATTTTAGGATGAGGATATTGGATCTGTTTTGTGTCAGCTCCTTTCCTTGCCCCTCAGAACTCAAATGAAGAGTTTATTACTGTTAAGTCAGGAGCTTTCAACCCCTGAAGAATGAGGTGAGAAGGTAAGTTAAGGCACAGATGCTGATTGATTAGCCATGTCCAGCGCTCATTTCATGTGGCTTCTCTCCAGCTGTCTTATGGGAAAAATGAACTCAGGACAGCACCTTATCTATATCCTTTCTTCTTTGTTCTCTTCACCAGTCCTCCAGCGATTGTGGGGTACCCAGGATGTAGCTCAGGACATCCAGGAGATGAAAGATGAGAGTGCTAGGATGGCACAAGAAAAGCAAGTCACTCTGCTGGAGCTCTTCAGAGTACGCAGCTACCAACAGCCCCTTATGATTTCCATCATGCTCCAGCTCTCTCAGCAGCTCTCTGGAATCAATGCTGTGAGTATCGGTTTTTGTGTCCAAGGTGTCTTGAAATACCTCATTTAAAACACCTGATCAAAGGTGAATAGCATTAGTTTTTGCTCACCATCTTACACAGAGAGTGCCTCACAATGCTTGCCACATAGCAGCCACTCAGAAAATGTTGATTATCCAGGTTTTAATTTGGTTTTGTTTTTATTTCTTAAAATTATACCGATAGTACATGTTTTCCATGTGGAAAATGAGAAAATAAATAAAAATGAAAAATGTGTCACTCTTATCTTGGAGTGGATGGTTAACATTTATCCTCTTCTAGACTTTTTTTAATATATCGGCCAACACAAATTTCTCTAATTTTTATTCATTCTTTTATTTCCAGTCTTCTTTAACTCTGATCTACCTTATATAATGTCATCAATAATAGTGTAGGCAGTGCAACCAAAGTAGGTCTGAGAATTCATATGTTTTGGCTTTTCTCCCAGACTTTACATTCTAAAATCAGTGTAAAGCCCTGGGGAACAATTAGGAAATCAGTTCAAGAGGTCTAGGGGCACACTGGCAACTTCAGACTGAGGTGGCCTTGCCATTCCACATATTTTTTATAGCTAGAATAGAGACCATGATAGTTTAAAGTGGGGGGCAAAACGGAAGCTAGCAATTGGCAAATGGCCCTTCTAGTCTATGCAAATATCAGCTTCCTGCTTTTGAATCTTTGTTGTGGGAAGAGAGGGTATTTACTACCTCCTATCCATTTGTAGTTAAAATATTTGGATATGAAGAGCAGAACACCCTTGTCTCACCTTTTAAAATACTGATTCATGTCCTGAGTGTTTCTCATCAGTCTTTGATATGACTAAATCATTTTGTGACAAACCATTTTGCAAAATACACTTGATACTCAAAATAGTAAGTGGGCCCTTTGCCTTTTTTCCTCCCTTAACACACCAGAAAGGATACAGTAGTCCCCCCTTATCCGTACTTCCACTTCCTGCAATTTCAATTGCCCATGGTCAACTACAGTCCAAAAATATTAAGTGGAAAATTCCAGAAATAACAATTCATAAGGTTTAAATTGCACACAGTTCTGAGTAGCATGATGAAATCTCATGCCTTCCCAGATATGAATCATCCCTTTGTCCAGCTTCTCTACTCTGTACATGCTCCCTGCCCGTTAGTCACTTAGCAACTGTCTGGGTTATCAGATCGACTATATTGGTATCACAGTGCTTATGTTCAAGTAACCCTTATTTTATAATTGTTCTATTTTATTATTACTTATTGCTGTTAATCTCTTACTGTGCCTAATTTATAAATTAAACTTTATCACCTAAGGTAGGTATATATGTATACGAGTTGGAAAAAACATATAAGGTATAGTTTTGGGTACTATCTGCAGTTTCAGGAATCCGCAGCGGGGTTTAGAACATATCCCCCACAGATAAGGGGGGACTACTGTACTTGTATTTGAAATAACAGTGCTTCTCAGGAGGGGTTAGAAGCTGTTACATTAGAACCTGGAAGTACAGGGAGTTTGAAAAAGACTCCCAGGTGATTTAATGGATCCCGGTCTCAAATTTCCTCATTTGAAATATCACTACAATAAAACATATTCTCAAAACTTTCTGGAGCAGCTGGGCTGGGACTAGATTGAGGCATCTAGGTTTAATTTAAGTGCATGGTCCTGAGAGTAAGCGCTTCTTTAAATTATACTCCCTAGGCACCTCACTAGTGCCTGGGATGCCTAATTTAGATCCCAGTCTGGGCCCTACAAAACAAGATCAGAAAAAGAACACTCAGAAAATTATAAATGATCAATGAGCACTCTGTAGGACAGATTCCTCCCACTTCAGGAAATGGTGTGTGAAAATCACTTTTCCAGCCTACCTTGGAGTAATTGATGTTTTCTAATTTCCCTTAAGAAAGGCAGAGGGATAAGAGGTTGGATGGTATTTACCTAGCAGAGTAAATTGCTTTTAGGTAAGATGGTGTAAGGGTTAGCTTCACCTGGCTTGATGGCACCAGACAGCAAGGTAATTTTACTGTAAAAAGTTTCCTTGGGATGTATCTGTATACATTAGGTTTTTGATAGTGTATACACTTTTATATAAGGAAGAGAATTGGCATAACTATTCATTGCTGGCTTTAACTGTTCAAACGTCTTTCCTCACGAGCTTTTTATATCATTAAATATTATTGGAATTTTTTATCCAGTCTTAATTTACTCACCCTCGCTTCTCTTCTAGAGCAGTAGTTTTCAATCAGGATGACACTAAAAATCCTGTTTCAAAAAGCACAACCATAACCTTATTTTTTTAAATGCAGATGTATGTAGTTGCTATCTTATGTTTTAGGGATTTGAAGAGTTGTTTCTTGTGACAATTAATCCCATTGTGGAGGCATATATTCGTTAAAAACAAAAACAAAAACCCGACGAATACTATTATAGAAGCAAATACTCTGGGTGAAATAGTAAACTCCTGAACCAGACCTGAGGGACTGACTGAACCTGGCTGGTAGATACAATTCCCTTGTTACCTTGAGATCTGAGTCCAATATTTTGACATCTCTTTAACTATGATAATTGCAGCAATCCTGTTTTAGCACACTGTTTTGGAAATAATATAAGTAGTATATATGAACTATATAGTAGTTTATTTACTATTTATTTACTATTTAATAGTGGCTTATTAAAATAGTAGCTGGTGTTATTTTCTTAACACTTGGAAAGGACTTAGGGCTAGGAAATCCAGCCCTAGTTCCACTTCTGATTACATGAGCAGGTTGAGGTTACTTGATTTCATCACTGTGAAATTGGGACCTCAATGTGCCTGTCACTATTTTGGGGGTTACGGGAATTGTCCATTGAAAAAGCTTAATTTAAAAACTTACTGGGACTTAAACCAAACCTTTAGATATAAGTTAATAAAATAGATGTAAGGAAGAGACTAAATGGAATGGTAGGAATAAGCATAGAAGAAAATTGCAAATGAATAGCTAGAATTGAGGAGAATTAAGAAGAGAATAGAGATAAGATACAGAAGATAATTCATTGGCAGAAAAGATACTGTGATTGAACAACAACAACAAAAACTCTGAAAGGGACTCCTTACCTCCTGGGACTTTGAGGTTATTTTTCGACAGTTCTATTTAGCTGCCATGCACAATTGCTGTTTGGAAGTTGCATCTTCTTTTGTTTTCTCCTAGGTGTTCTACTACTCAACAGGAATCTTCAAAGATGCGGGTGTTAAGGAGCCGATCTATGCCACCATTGGTGCTGGTGTGGTTAATACCATCTTCACTGTAGTTTCTGTAAGTTGGGTGGTTTGATCATTTTGGGAAGAGTGAGGTGGGGACGGTAGGAAGAAGAGGAGCTCTTGGCTACACATATTCAAAATGGGTTGCCTGTCCTTCCATTTCCTTACCATTATTTAAACCTTTTTTGTTGTTGTTGTGTAATTGTTCTTTGGGGAAAAAGAGATACTGAAATAGTCTTCACTCTCTCGACACAAATATGGAATGGATAAGAAAGAGGGAGGTATAAAGGGGTTATATAGGATGTTTTAAGCTTCAAACTGGAAGAGGGGAAGTGTGACTCTAATACGTATCCTGCTGTTGGTATGGCAGATTCAGGTAGCCCATACAGTGTTTTCATGGAAGGGAAAGCAGAAGTTTCATGTTATATTATTTTTTGTTTGTTTGTTTGTTTGTTTTCTTTTTTTTTTTTTAATTAAATTTATTGGGGTGACAATTGTTAGTAAAATTACATAGATTTCAATATTATTTTTCTTTTAGCTGTTTCTGGTGGAAAAGGCAGGAAGGAGGACTCTACATATGATTGGCCTTGGAGGGATGGCTGCTTGTTCCATCCTCATGACTGTTTCTTTGGTATTAAAGGTGAGAGCTTTTTGAGTGAAGGTAAGTGAGGAGGGAGAAGGGAGAGGTTACAGTTGACTCTGTGATAGGTTGGTAGTTGAAGCTGGAGATGGATAAAGTCAAATTTGGGAAAAGCAGCATGCCCAGAGTTTTAAGAAAAGTAGACATTAAAGAGGGAAGTAAGTAAATTCCTATGATCCATACAGCTATAAAACATATGGGTTGTAAAATACATTTTGTAATTTAATTCTTAAAGTAATCTTGAGGCTATTATTCCCATTTTACAATTGATGAAATGATCTGGTGCAAAATGATGTAAGTTGATCACATGGCTAGGGTTCAAATCTCCACTGGACTACATACAGGACAGAAGAAGCTTTTCAGTGTCAGTCAGTACTCATCTCTGGGATGCTGGCAGAGGGGAAGTGTGACTCTAATACGTATCCTGCTGTCTTAATACTAATTTTTAAGTCATGCTGTCTTAATACTAATTTTTTTCTGTTCCTTCATATAGGATGCCTACAAGTGGATGAGCTTTGTCTGTATTGGGGCTATCTTGGTCTTCGTCGCGTTCTTTGAAATTGGCCCAGGCCCCATTCCCTGGTTTATTGTGGCTGAACTCTTCAGTCAGGGTCCCCGCCCAGCTGCAATGGCGGTGGCTGGTTGTTCCAACTGGACCTCCAACTTTTTGGTTGGACTCCTCTTCCCCTCTGCTGCAGTAAGTAAATTATAGCAAAACTCACCTAGCCTATCTTGAAATCAGCCCACTTAAGCCACCATGTTTATGAATATGATTACTGATCCCGTGAAGGATTATAGATCGCAAGGGCTTTAACTCAGATGTTTTCCCTCATTTTTAATAATGTAGAAAAAGGAGGAATGATAGCAGAAAAGATTGAGGCAGGAGGGTAAAACTTTAAAAGACCTCTAGTCTGAGATGATACAAGCATAGCATAGTTTTACCTAGGAACAGAATGACAGTGATAAGCTTCAAAGGATTCCAAACTAATACTTAAAATTCATCATTGGAATTAGCATTATGGCTTCATGATCGTAAAGGCTCACTAAGCATAGGATATTAATGAATAAAATGATCTGGAGCTGATTTGTTAAATAAAGGGACGTGCAGTGGGCATCTAGAATGCACTTCCTATTTTTGCCAGTCTTTCATAAACCTAGATTTTAAAAATAATAATAAAAAATCCTGAAATATTCAATAGATATTTGGAAGCAGCTAACTTTAATGAATAGAAAAAGGAATGACACAGAATTACAGAGAAATACAGTAAGTTAGCAATGGCATCATAAATGAATCCCTAAATAAACCTTACTGTTCTCATTAAATATGGAAGGGTTATGGCTTGAAGTCTGGGAAATATGATTGTGAAGGAAACGAGTTTGCCAGTGACCAGATTTTTATATCAACACTCCTTTTTTGTATCCTTTCATAGTTCTATTTAGGAGCCTACGTTTTTATTGTCTTCACTGGCTTCCTTGTGATCTTCTTGGTCTTCACCTTCTTCAAAGTCCCTGAGACCCGTGGCAGAACTTTTGAGGAAATTACACGAGCCTTTGAAGGGCAGGCCCAGGGAGCTAACAGAGCTGAGAAAGGCCCCATCGTGGAGATGAACAGCATCCAGCCTGTTAAGGAGACCGACACCAATGTCTAAGCCATGCCTCCTTCCCACCTCCCTCTCAACATGAAAAAGCAACCTCTCCCTGAATAAGGGAGAGAACTCATCAGGTTGTAACCCAGGACTGTTTCTGAGTGCTGCTACTTGATTCTTTTCTCATTCCCACACTCCATGAGAGCTCAGAGGAACCCAATGCCGGGGTTAGTTGTATCTTCAATGGCTTTTTAAACATTTCATTTCTTGGACATTCTCTTCTGTTTAGGAGAGACCAAGTGAACCTACCTTCATTTCTGGAGGGATTGGCACTTGGCATTTGACAACTTTGCCAGCTCTTCCTCCCTTAAGTTCTAATATTGCTTCATGGGGGCAAACAGGGGAGTAAGAATAAGGGTGCAGTTCCCGCAACATCCAACTTACCAGGAAACAGACATACATAAGTGTGGAGGGCAGAGAAGGGTCACATAAGTGCATCTTCCTCACTTCCATACAGCTCGGCGAGCAAATCAACTTGAGTTTTATTTATTTTAGCTTCCGGTTTTATTGCATAAATATTTATTTTTTTAAGTGTAAAGTAATTTTTACCAAATAATGAAAACATAAGGACATTGAGGTTAGAGGGAGGTGTTTAAAGAGTTTATAGGGTGGAAGATTTGATACTGGAGAGGTTGTGGTATAATAAGAAAGGAAGAATTTAGGCAGAAATGTAATTCATTATTGGCAGGTATATGATGTGGTGTGTGAGGTATGCATGTTGCCTCTTAATTTCTGTCCTTCAGATGGAAACTCTCAAGGTCAATTTCTCAGAAAAGTCGTGTGCCTGTGTAAAGAAGCTACTGGTTTCTTTTGGAACATTTTTCTTTGTTTAAGATTTTATGTAGTATTACTTGAAATTTAGGATTATTACTAAGGTGGGTATTGTAGTTAGTGGTGATTAATTGGTTCTAATTTTGGATGGAGTCCAGAGAAGGGAAAGTTATTTGTAGAAATCAGTCTTCTTTTCCCACCCTGGACCAAACAACTTCCTCTTGTAGTAGACTCATTTTTATTTTTTTTTAAGTGCTCCTGCCACCCTCCAGATGAGCAACCTAAAATATTGGTTCTTGGTAAAAGTTTGGTATTTCTCCATTTTGTTTTTTAGGAGATTTTAGATATTGATTCTTATTTTGTTTTAACCTATAGCTTTAAAAGAATTCAGAGGAGAGTGTTCATAGCTAACTTGGAATTTGTAACCTCAGCCCTGGGAGTGGATTTTTTTCTGAATGATTATTATCTAGTTGACATATGTTGTTGCTGTAGGGTCAGCGCATGCCTGTTTTTGTCTGTTACCATGTCAAGTTACCATGTTACTATGGTATTATGTCAAGTGCCTTTAAGGGACTTGAATCTTTCCCATAGACCATGTTTGAGATAGTATGAATAAATGTGCAGTGTAGCCCACACTTGAGAGTATGAATGTATATGCATTGTCACTTTGCTCTGGGTGGAAGTAGTATATTGGTAACTTGTTTCCTCTATGGTCATTCCTACAGCCACCTTTTGCATAGAGTGTGTTAAAACTCATCCCTATGTATATATAAGTAACACTGCCTCTGTTGGGTGGAATTTGCATCTATGGCTTTCTTCCTAACGTGTAGAGGACTCCTTGTCACTCCAGACTCAATGGGAGTAGGAACAGGAGTGTGAAATCAGGGCATGTGGCCTCCTGGGAAAGCTAGAGGAGAGTCATGGGGGAGAGGGAGACATACTTTTTAAGGGGATAAGGAACACACTGAAAATTGTAACTCTGGAACGGTTCAGAGAGTTAGATGAGATGGAGGTTTTTACACTTGCCTCAGGTCACGCACACCTCGCAATCTAGTTTCCCAGTATTTTTATAAATGGAGATTGGACCCCAATGATACTTTCCCTCCCTTCTCTTTGTCATATGTTGCTTGTTCTCCTTTTCCCTCCTTGGTGCTTATACATTTCAGGCCCTTTAGCCAAACCTTTGCCTATGACAGTATTTCAGTTCTCAGTTCTTCCATTCCCTCTTGTCGTTGAGCCTTTGGATGAAAACTCACAGAGCTATGGCATGGGGGTGTTGCTGGGACAGGTAACTTTCCACAAACTGCACCTCCATTTCTGGCTCCTCAAAAACTGTGGGTTAGCAGTAAGGCAGTGTGGAAGTTTTCCCTTTTCTCAGTAACTACATTGTGAATATTTCCAAATAGATTTTCTATTATTAATGTTACTGTGGTTCTTTGTTTTGAAATAAAAATTCTGAATGTACATACGACATCACAAGCTTGTTTTTTTGTTTTGTTCCATTTTTGTCCTTCCTCTAAAAACAAAATTCATTTTAAATCCCAGTTTGGCTACTCAGTACCTGTTGTAACGTTGAGTAATTTTCTTAAAAGAGTCTTGTACATATGAAAATACTTGTTTATTATGCAGATGAAATGAAAATTCCTTAGTGCTTTCCTTTGCATAGTTAATAAGTTATGTTGGTTTCTTTCCCCACTGAGAATTGTTTTTCCTCTCTCATGCTCTTTCCTACTTTGTTTCTCCTCCACTCTTTGATTATAAAATTCATCCAACACTAATGTCAAGGCATCCATATGACATATCACTATCCTACTTAAAATCTTTCAGTAGTTTCCAATCAACTACAGAAAACAAACAAACAAAAAAGCTTAAGCCCCCTGGTGGATCACACAACCCCTTTGCAGTTTGATTTACAATTTCTTAGTTTTCATTTATATAAGACTCATTAAAACCTCTATGCCTTCGTTTATGTAGTTTTGACCCTCCTCTGTTTCCGTTTATTTACTAAAGATTCTACATGGCTATTTCAGCCCTGGTGTGAACCCCATACAGCCTTTCTTACTCCCAACATAATCCTCACACTGTGGTATTCCATATGTTAGAAGGAATGAAAAATTGAACCACCCTTGACTGTTCCAAAAGAGTCTCAGTGAGTACACTATGTTCTCCATAATTGTGGCTGTCTGCTCCCAGAGAGGTCTTTTAAAAATCAGATTATGTCACTCCCTGCTTGAAGCCTTCCAATTACATCTTGTCACACTTAAAATAGTATCCAGACTCCTTTACTACAATGTGGCCTATAAACTGGGTGACCATAAGGCCCAGTTTACTCCTATTACCCTGGTGTAACTTTTAGTATACTGCTTTTGTTGACAAAACTGCCCTGAAAATAAGTTACAGTTATCCCACCAGAAGGTTTGTTGCTTCAATTTCATCTCTTACTGCTCCTCTTGCTCACTAAAGTCTAGCCCCACTGGACTTTCTAGTTCTATATGTCAAGTTCATTATTGGGTTCTTTACATTGGTCCCCTTGTGCTTAGAATTTTGCATGACTGAGTCTATCTTGTGAGTTAAGGTCTTAGTTAACAACCTCTAGGATGTAAGCTCCCTAAAAGCAAGTACCTTGTCTGTTTTGGTCATGCCTAGAACACTGCCTTACATATAATTGATGTTTAAGTGTGTCAGTCCGGATCCTATTTGAAGGTGGAAATCATGCATTGATATAAACAGGGAACGATTAAAGAATATCAAGCTATAATAAGAGTAAACTATAAAAGATGTAAGAGAACACAATATGACACCCTAGAGTTGGGGAAAGTATCCAAGGGAGGACAAACTTGGAAGGAAGGCCACCTTCCAATGCCGAGGTTCAGCTCTTATTTAAAAAGGTATAGTTGCAGTCCACTAGATAGCAGAGAAATTTGCTGAACTGCGTGAGTCAGCTGGTGCCCATTCCCCAGGCAAGCAGGAGACAACTTTTCAGGTGAGCCACAACTGGTGGCAAATACGTGAATGTTTAGAGGGAGTCAGGGCACCAGTATGGGTGGGAAGCCTGAGGCCTCATGGAAAGTGATCACCAGACCTGGAATGGGGCTGTGAGGTGGCTGAGGGAGCTTGCATTCTGGGTGCATGGCTGGGGCAGGGCACCACCAAATGTCATCTTCACTGCTGACCTATAGTGTAGCCACTGGAATCAGCAGGAGAAAGCTCCTTCCTCCTACAACATCCAGCACCACCCACTGAGAAACCTTCACTGTGCTTAACATTCTTAAATGATTTCAAGGAATTCCATCCATTACAACCCAGCAAGTATTGAAGGATGAATTTGGAGCTGAGAGGCAAGAAATTGATAACTGGCACAATAATTGTTACATAGCTGGCTGGATGAAGTGGTCTTTGGTTGACAGGATTTTCTCCTTCCACCCCTCCCAAAGCCACCTGGACTTGAAATAAAACTCAAGTTGAAAGTGTTGCTTTTTTTTTGAACCAAAAATGTTTGCTGCAGAAATTTGGCCAAAGTTCCAGCTGGGTGGCTCCAGCTGAGGTTCGGCCAGTGGCCTCTGCCGGGGACTGGGAAAGTGAGAACGGGAAAGGCAGAGGAACCGCCTCAGCCTGCAGCCTCAGAGCGGTGCAACGACGTTCCGGGTCTTCACCACGCCATTCCCCATCACCATGGAGAATCTTGGGTGTCAGTTTCCAAAGAGTGGCACCAACGAATCACGCAGCAACAAATCTGTGTCCTTGATGTAGGCCATGGTTGCCGGGGCACCACTGTAGCTGCGAGTCCCACCTGGCGTCCACCTTCCTCCTGCGGGTCTCCGCCCTTTTCCCTGCGATATCACTGCTCCACCCTCGGCAGCGGCCTCCAGAGAGCGCAGAGCTCGCGGGGCGTCAGGGGGCGCACAGCCTGGCCAGCCCACACGTAGCCTGGCGGCCGCGACTACCCATCTCCCCAACAGGGAAGTCGCTGGAGGCCACCTCCGGCTGCGAAAGAAACCGCAGACGCTGCAGGAAGCCGGGCTTGGCCGCACTGAGTCTCCCGCGAGCACCCCCTCACTGCGCAGGCGTAGAAGGCCGGAGAAACCTGTTACCCGGTTTTGTTCAAGATCATGAAACACATTTCTAGATCTAAACAGGATGTGCTTGCAACCCAGCAGATCTTCAAGTGAAGATATTACCCTCCTTTCTTATTCTAGAGTGAATTTACCCTTCCTGGATTGGTGTAGGGTTTGTGACTTAATTGATAGGATTGAATCATCTGAGATAGATTTCAGAGATTAAATTCAAGTTTCGTGTTTTTTTTTTTTAATGAGGAAATTGAGCCCAATGAATGAATTGGCAAAACTGGAACTGGCACCCTTGATTTTGACTAAATGCCCAAGGACTGGAGTAGAGTTAAGTAGCCAACAAGCTATAAGGATGCCAATTTCTACACACTTTTACCAAAATGTTTTATTATCAAACATTTAATCTCTATCAATCTACACTGAGAAAGGGATCCTGTACTTTATGTTTGCATTTTTATTATGAGATTGAGCATTTTTTCACATGGTTTGGAGCTATTTGTATTTCCTTATCTGTGACTCATTTATATGAATCAGATGAGGAATATTTTGAAAAGGATATGTTTTGGAGAAGGAACAAGACAAAATAAATAGAATTTATAAATAAAATAGTTACCATATGACCCAGCAATTCCACTCCTAGATATATTATCCAAGAAAAATGAAAACTCATGTTCACACAAAATCTTGTTCACAAATGTTCATAGCAGCATTATTCACAATAACCCAGATTGGAAACAACCCATATAGTCATGACAGATGAATGGATAAACAAAATGTGTTATATCCATACAATGCAATATTATTTGGCCATAAAAAAGAATGAAGTACTGATACATCCTATAATACATCCTATAATATGGATGAACTTTGGATACAAGTGGATGAAGCCAGTCACAAAAGACCACATATTATATGACTCAATTTATATGAAATTTCCAGAATAAGCAACTCTATATAGAGAAGGTAAATTAGTGGTGGCCTAGACACTAAAGAGGGTATAGAAGGGGGTGGGGACACAAAGGGTTAGGAAATAACTTCTAATGGGTATAGAGTTTTTGGGGGTGATAGAAACATCTAAAATTAGATTATGGCAGTGGTTCCACAACTCTGTAAAAATGCTAAAAATCATTGAATTGTATGCTTTAAATGGGTGCACTTTATAATGTATAAATTATGTAAAAATAAAGCTGTTTAATAAAAAGATTAAAGCAAGAATGAAAATAAGAGTGAGAAGTAATTAAGTGAGACAAAAACCTAAATGTTCTGATAGGAAACTGGTAAAAATAAAATCTGAAACATCCTATAATGGAATATTATGCAGACATTCAACATAATTGAACTGATAGATATTTTTGTGCTGTATGTTCATGAAGGATCTGATTTCTCTATATCCTTAACAACAGTTGTTCACATCTGCCTTTTTGAGTGCAGTCATCCTAGTGGGTGTGAAATGATACCTCAATGTGGCTTTGATTTGCGTTTCCCTAGTAATGATGTTGAACATCCTTTCATGTGCTTATTGGCCATTCCTATATCTCCTTTGGTGAAATGTCTATTCAATTCCTTTGTCTGTGTTTTAATTGGGTTACAAGAGTTTTTTTATTTATTACTTTATCTTTTATATAGTCTGGATGTGAGTCTGCTCTCAGATATATGATTTACAAATCCAATTTTGTAGATTTTTTTTTACTTTCTTGATAGTGTGCTTTGAAGCACAGGTTTTAAATTTTGTTAATGGGCTTACTAAATGGTGTAACCACTATGGAAAACAGTATGCAGGTTCCTCAAAAAATTAAAAATAGAACACTATATGATCTAGCAATCCCACTTATGGATATATATCCAAAAGAATTGAAAGCAGGGTCTTGGAGAGATTCTTGCATACCTGTGTTCATAGCAACACTATTCACAAGCAAGAAGTGGAAGTAACACAAATGTCCATCATTGGATGAATAAACAGAATGTGGCATATACATCTAAGGGAATATTATTCAGTCTTTAAAAAAGAAGGAAATCTTATCACAGTTTGCAACATGGATGAAACTTGAGGCCATTATGCTAAGTGAAATAAGCCAGTCACAAAAAGACAAATACTGTATGATTCTATTTGTATGAGTTATCTAAAGTAGTTTCTAAATCATAGAAACAGAAAGTAAAATTGCTGGTTACCAGAGGCTGGGAGAAAGGGAAATGAGAAGTTGTTGTTTAATGGGCGTAGAGTTTCATATTTGCAAGATGAAAATGTTTTGGATCTCTGTTTCACAACTATGTGACTGTACTTAACACTACTTGAACTGCACATTTAACAATGGTTAATGTCTTAGTCCATTTGGGATGCTTTAACAAAATACCATGGACTGGGTAGCTCATAAACAATAGAAATTTATTTGTCATAGTTCTGGTTTGGAGGCCGGAGTCCAAGAGCAGCATGCCAGGTTGGTTGGGTGAGGGCCATTGTCTGGGTTGCAGACTCCTTGTTGCATCCTTACATGGCTGAAAGAGCAAGGGAGCTCGCTCAGATCTCTTTATAAGGGCATTAATCTCATTCATGAGGGTTCTGCCCTCATAACTTTATAATTTCCCAAAGATCCCACCAACTAATAGCATCACATTGGGCATTAGAACTTCAACATATGAATTTGGGGGGTTCACAAATATTCAGATCATAACAGTTAAAATAGTTTTTAAATTTGATTAAGTCCAATTCACCTGTTTTTTTTGTTTGTTTTTTTTTTTGCTTTTTATGCCTACTAGATTGGCAAATCTTTAAATATTTGTAAAATATCAACTGTAGGCAAGAATGCGAAATAGGAACTATCTTTACTGGTAGTAAGAGTATAAAATTGGGGCCGGCCCAGTGGCTCAGGCGATTAGAGCTCTGTGCTCCTAACTCCGAAGGCTGCCGGTTCGATTCCCACATGGGCCAGTGGGCTCTCAACAACAAGGTTGCCAGTTCAACTCCTCGAGTCCCACAAGGGATGGTGGGCTCTGCCCCCTGCAACTAAGATTGAACACTGCACCTTGAGCTGAGCTGCCGCTGAGCTCCGGGATAGCTCAGTTGGTTGGAGCGCGTCTTCTCAACCACAAGGTTGCCGGTTCGACTCCCTCAAGGGATGGTGGGCAGTGCCCCCTGCAACTAGCAATGGCAACTGGACCTGGAGCTGAGCTGCGCCCTCCACAACTAAGATTAAAAGGACAACAACTTGACTTGGAAAAAAAAAGTCCTGTTCCCCTTCCCCAATAAAATCTAAAAAAAAAAAAAAAAGTATAAAATTGTACCACCACTGTAGAAAGCAGTTTGGCTTTATCTAATCATGCATGGCCTCAATTCTTTACCCTCCCCACCCAACCCCCAATTCCATGCTCTCTACCAAGTGATTTTGTAGTTCTGTTATGGTCTGAATGTTTGTGCCCCTCATCCCAAAAATTCATGTGTTGAAATCCTAACCCCCTTAATCATTGGGAAATGATTAAGTCATGAAGGTGGAGCTCTCATGAATGGGATTAGTGCCCTCATAAAATCTTCCCCAAAAAAACTTCCTTGTCCTTTCCTCCATGTGAGATTACAGCAAAAAGGCGGCTACCTATGAACTAGGAAGCAGGCTTTCATCAGACACCAAACCTGCCAGTGACTTGATCTTGGATTTCCCAGCCTCCAAAACTGAGAAATAAATTTCTGTTGTTTATAAGCCACCTGAGCTGGTATTTTTGTTATAGCAGCCCAAAGGGACTGAGACAAGTTCATTCTACTAAAAGGGAGGGTCAGACTTCTTTTTAAATTTAGGTTCAACCATATGATTTGACTTGGCCAATAGAATAACACGGAAGTAGTAGTGTGTCAGTTCTGAGCCTAGGCCTTTAGAGGTCATGCCTGTTACCACTTGCCTTCCTGCATATTTACCATTGCCAGGGGAAGAGTTTCCTAGGGGTAATTACTGCAACCTTAGCCTGGCCTCCAAAATAAACAGGTGGAGATACCTAGTCCAAACCTTAGAGAAGCCTAGCTCAGCTAGATGTGTAGCTTGAAGCAGAGCCCAGTCCAGCCTGGATCTACTGACCCCTAGCCCATTCACAAATATGGCAGTGGTAATGAAGCATTGTTATTTTAAGTTATTGAATTTGGGGGCTGTTATGAGCAAAAGGTAACTGATAAAATACAATTACCTGATGACCCAATAATTCCATCCTTAGCCCTATACCTAAAACAAAATTTGAACTGCATGTAGACAAAGATAAATGCAGAGAAATCAGTTAGAAGCTACTGCAATTATCCAGGTAAGAAATGATTGTAGCTTGGTACCAGTGGAGGAAGTGGGGAACAGCTATGTGCTTTTTATAAGAGATGCACCTAAAAGTCTAAAGATCTAGAAACTCAAAAAAGATGTGCAAGTTTTAATTAAAAGAGGGTTATTTTACCTATATTGATATCCAAAATAGATCTTAAGACCAAAATCATAATGAGGAATACAGGAAGATCACTTCATTAAGACAAAAGGTCCAATTCACCATGAAGATATAATTGTAAGTATGTGTGAACCCAATAAAATGGTCTTAGTGCCTCTCCAACATTTGATATGGTCAGTTGTTTTTATTTTAGTCAAAAGACATCCGTGGATGTACAATGAACCTCACTGTAGTGTTAATTTGTTGTTTGTTCATGACCAATGATGTTGATCGCCTTCTCATGTATTTATTTGCCTTCTGTGTGTCTTCTTTGGTGAAGTGTCTGTTAAAATATTTTACCTGTTTTGAATTGGCTTGTTTGAGTCCTTGTTATTGAGTTTTTAAAAGCCAGCTTTATTGAGGTTTAATTGACAAACAACAAATTGCACATAAATTGTACAATTCAGTAATTTTTGGCATATGTATACATGCGTGAAATCATCACTGCATCATGGAGGTGGGATTGGCGGGGGTAGGGTCAGATGTTGGTAACCTCTGGTTCTGAATACAGTTTATTATGTTCTGTATCAGTAATTAAATTTTTAAAGAATCTGATAAAAATTTGGGGCTCTACTGAGCAAAACATACATGCACATACCCCAAACTTTACCTGTACTTCCAAGGAGGATCTTGAGTCCCTGGACCCTTCCATTCCCCTCTTCTCTCTGGGTAAGACACTTCCTCTTCTGATTGGGAGGCTCGTTATTGCTGAAAATGCCTGCCATTTATGAAAATGCTTTCTGTCTTGCCTTTTTCTTGCTCTCTTTATCGCTTTCCTTTCACTTCTGTTTGTTTTCATTCTTTTCCTTACCACAAATGCTTTGCACATGCTTTTCAGTCAAGCACCGAACTTGAACTTGATGCTCGGTATACAATGGCGAACAAGGCCTTGCTCTCCAGGAGTTTGCCAATTATTTATGGCCATTTTCCATTAGAGAAGACAGATTAGAAAATAGCCAATTGCAGCCTGTGCTCACTCTGAAAAGGAACCTAGACTAGAAGTGAGTCCTTGAAAATAGGACTACAATGTGTCCTCTAGATGTTAAAGATGAACTGCTGTTGGAATCTTCTTGGGTTCAATGATGATTTCGTATGGCTTGTGCCCCACGAATCAATAACCTGCAGCTTACAGCGCATGCATGATAATTAGAGGGGCCTAATAGCTCCTAAAGCAGATTTTGTTGCTAAATTACTAAATCTTTAATTAGTGCCACAGTTTCCATTCTGCTGGTCAGAGCTCTGAGGAGGGTACAGATAAGTGGTTGGAATTTGATTTGACCTTTATACATACTGGGAAATTTACCCCATAAAATGAAAAAGTTGAAGCTAAGACAAATCAAGAAAAAAAACCCACCATTTTTTTTTTCTGGTGTACCAATTCCAAATTATGCAGAAAGGAAAACACAATAGTTTAAAATGAACTAAATGGGAGTAGGTTCTTATCCTGACCCCACTAATATACTAAAGTGGATTTATCCTAGGTCCAAAAAGAGTGGACCAGATTTCTCTAGGGTCCAAATAAGAAACAGTAACAATGAAGCTAGACATACAGAGAGGCAAACAGACAAACCAGATCAGTTTATGATTCCTACTTGAAAACAACAATACCTCTTTCTGACAACACCTCAAATATGAAGTTTCCTCGACATCTGAAGGAAATAAGGTATAAGGGGTTTTACCACTAAGTACACTTCATCAAATACTGGAACCCCACCTCTTCTGGTTTCAGAATCTATGTTCCTCTAGATCCCTCCAAGGAAATGCCAGTTTTTCAGTGGGAAAAGACCACAGAAACAAATGAGAAATAAAACATTGTCATTTGTCAAAACTATAGTATAGGAGGTAAACAAAAACGATTTTCAGAGAGAAGCTAGGTACCAGCAATTCAACCTTTTAAATTAAAATTATAGGCTCTCCTTTATATACATAAATATACCAAAAACCCATTTCAAGATCTGCCTAATATTAAGTAGAGAAAGAAGGTTTCGTGATACCAGAGTGGAAGATTAGACATTTGATGCTTAGCATGTAAGGAAAGGTGGACCTTATCACACATAAATTAGCAAACTCCAAGAAGGTTATTGGAAAGGTATACTGATAACATACTTGCAAAAAGGGTACTGATAACATATATTAGAAGAGAGTTCAAATATACATTTGAAAACAAAAGGAATAACACTGTTTAGAAGAACAAAGAAGAGTATAATGTTGACTATCTATAAAGATATTATGATTGTTTGTCCTAGGGAGTTAAATATTAACCATCTTTTCTGTTAATTGAATTTTTATCTTAATACGTGAGTTATCTTTATTATGTAAAGGCTGATTTCTGCCTTGTAGTCTAGTAAAATAAGGACTGAGAATTGCCATTGGATTTAGCAATATGGGGATCATTTGTGATCTTGACAGGAACAGTTTTGGTCGAGTGATGTTGAAAATTTGATTATCCTGGGTTCAAAATAGATTGGGAGGATATCAGATAAAATATACTTTGAGAAAAGGAGTATAAAAAGAGAATAATAGAAACAAAAAAAGAGAATAATAGGATGATAAAATGAGTGTTTTTTTTTCTAATTGGGGAACAGTGTGTTTTTCCAGGGCCCATCAGTTGCAAGTCAAGACGTTGTCCTAGTTGTGGAGGGCATAGCTCAGCTCCAAGTCCAGTCATCGTTTTCAATCTTAGTTGGAGGGGGTGCAGTGTACCATCCCATCCCATGAAGGAATTGAACCGGCAACCTTGTTGTTGAGAGCTCGCGCTCTAACCAACTGAGCCATCCAGCTGCCCTTTCACTGTTCTTTTCAAAGTTGCGAGTAGCATAAGGAAAGACACAGGAAAGAGCCATTGACAGAGTTAAGAATAATCATATTTCTCTAATCCTGATGAAGACTGATGTAACAGATATTTAAACAAGGGCTTTTTCTCCATAGAGAGTAGTCCTGATAGATAAAAGGAACCATATTTTATTGACCGAATGAGATAGGAATTGATCAGGGAACCAGTGGGAATGAACACACTTGTGTTTAATGGTTCATTGAACAGCACTGAAGGACTCTGCAAAGCCTTGCAGTTTGGGGACTACTGAGTATGATTGTAGGGTTAAGTGGCTGACAAAGGGTAAAAGACTTAATAAGTGAGATACAGAATCTAGGGGAGGCTAAGAATTAGAGAAGATTTAGAGTTGCAGAAAGAATAGAACTGTGTGGCTTATTGAGTGCAATGTGCATTTACTGTACTCTCTGAGAATGTTCATTCTGACAATGGAAGAGAAAACAAATGAAATTTATGTAACACATAAGGCACATTAACTGTAGATAAGTTAGTAACCAGTAAAACATGCTAGATTTAGATAAGCAGACACGTGCCCACAACACAGAAAGGGATGGAAGGAGCAAGAGGCACGTAATTTTCTTATTTAGTCGAACACTAAATATCCTTATGCACCAGAGGCACTCTAAATCTGTAACTCTTAAACTGGCCATCCATTGGTGATACCCATTCTAGCCCCACATGTATTGTGACCAACTAGTGAAAATAAATTCCATAGCGACTGATCAGACTAAGGAAAGCTACTTTTGTAGCCAGAAGTACTTGCCCTCGGTGTCTCAGATAGAGCAAGCCTGTGTGATTGTGTCCACATACCTTCCTTCTGCAGAAGTTTGGCCCTAATTAAACCACAAATTCTTGTCCTCAATCCTTGTCCTTGGTTCTTGTAACCACCACATTATGCGTCAGAGAGATGGGTCATATGAACATTAGGACCCTTTCTACCCCACTTGCACCCTATCCAAAGTGCATTAGCGTGACCCCATCTTGTTCTCCATGCTTCATGCCACGTGTTTAATTAATTTGATTCTAGCATCTTGATTTGATCCGTGAGTTTTTCTGTTCGGTAACTTGCTTGTGTACATGGAGGTAGTGCTACCTTTGCACTAAAGGCATTTTGCAGGAACTCAACCTTCTAAAATTCTCAAGGACACTTTCTTCTAGGAGTTTAAATCAACCACCCAGAAACCAGGAATCACTTAAAGAGAGACTGGCCACCAGCTGCTTCTTCTTTTCTTTTTTTTTCTGCTTCTTTTCAGTCAGGTTACACTTCAACCTCACACCAAGGAACCTATTCAAATGCCTACATTTCGGTATCCTTAGTCAACCAACTTCCTGTGCCAGAAGCTTTTGTCTGTCCCAACTGGTTTCTTTCTTTAACAAATTCCCTTTATCTCCTGCTTGAGGCAAAGCTCAGTTGGCCCTAGTAGCAATATTTACTAAATGCCCTCCCCCACTTTCCTGCCTCTGTCTGGCAGCCTTTACCTTGGGTTTGCAGTTATGGTTTGTTTTTTCCCCAGCAGATACCAAGTTTTCTGAAGAGCGTATCAGTCAGTGCAGAATTAAACTTGTCCTTTACCCCAAGAATTGGATGCTTGAAATTCACTAAGCAAAGTATATATTCCTCCCACTTCTGAGCTTCGAATCCAGACTGATTTCAGAAGATCTAGGCAATTCAATTCAGTGTGCTTCTCCCCTTCAAGTACAAACTGAAATGGAAATACAAGCTGAAAATCAACACAAAGTAATTTTTAGAAGTTAAAATATAATAAATTAACGAAAATATGGCATTGGAAGTAAAAACCACCTCTTTTGGGGAGGAGAATGGAGAGAGCAGATTTTTTAAGGGATGTGAAAAGATGGAGATACTGGCAGATGAATTTATAATTAATTTCATTTTCACCTTATCTTCTATGCTAGTTTATATATTCGTGGTGATCCTGTAACCAAAGGGATAAGCTGAAGTGCTTTAAATTGGGTTTGTACCTCTCTGAATCCTTTTTTGGCAACCTCCTCCGGCTTTTATGGTGGCTTACTTACATAGATAGTGAATTTGGCTCTAAGTTTTATTAGCTTAATTCTCAAAAAGCAATTTTTTACATTCTTAGATATTCACTATACATTTTTAAAAAGTTTTTAAGAGCATATAGACTATAACTTGTTTTTAAAATCACTATTATCTAGTAGTGCTTTAATATAATACATTAGCCAATTAATGAAATCTCATCTAACCATGAAATCAGCAAGAACAAAAGGAATGGCCAATCCAAAAATAGTGTGCAATTTCAGGTATGAATTTCAATTTCCATTGTTTATGAAAACATTTTTCTATATTTTAAAACATATCTTAACATATTTATATTAAGTGACAAAATATTAATTGCAAATAACTTACATTGTAGTACATCCGTAAGATGTCATTATACAGCAATTAAAATGAGTCAGATCTAAATATACTGATGTGGAAAGATATATATGATACATTTTTATGTAGAAAAAGCAGGCTGTAGAACAAAATGCACGATATAATTTCATATTTGGTCAGGGAGAAATGTGTTTTAATTCTGTGTCGTGTGTATGCATGAAAATGTCTGGGAAGACACCAAAGTTAATGATAACAAAGTTAACTGTATATAATGATCTTATTTTAATGTATTACAAATAGCTTTTTCTTTTTTTAAAAGGTAATGACAAAAGTCACACTGAGGTGTTAGGAAGAACCAAAAAACTTAATTTTTCCCGTCTTCAACTACCTGAATTTCATTCTCTTCCTATCAGAAATGTCTTGGTAGAGAATATTTAAGAAACCGTCTAAACCTTGGCTTAATATATTTAAGGAAAATAGGGAATCTTATTGTTTTTGAATGTAGTAATTTTTAGGATCCTCACAATAAATGTCTCTAAATTCTGACATGCAATGAAGTTGAAGGTGTAATGCTAAGTGGGAAAATAAAAATGGCTTTTGAAACAATGTATGGCATAATCCTGTTGTCTCCGTTAAAATTCACATAAAACCACCCATATTATATATATTATAAAATATCTGTCGGAATAGTGTTTATCACTGAAGAGATGTGATTACTAGATTCACTTCATTATGTATTTCTCTATTGCTTAAATTTGTTAATAGCAAATTTCTTCTAGTTTTGCCATCAAAATGTCCAATCTTTTAAAAAGATAAATCAAGATGTTCTTTGGTTCTTTGTTGATTGTGGATTTTACTATCCTCTGCCTTACGTTTTTAACTCTACTTACTCACCTTTAATATCCATCTGTGGGTTGTAAGAAACCATAAATGAATGGCATTTCCATGAAGGGCTAACTTCCAAAATTAAGCCATGAATATCAGAAATCAATCTTTCTTCCTCTTTCCCACCCCCCCCACCCCCCCGTCCTCCCTCCCAGGGTCTAGCATGCTTTCAAGGTAATAAGTGTTCCCCTCCTTTATGCCACTCTTAATATTCCTTAATTCTTTGCCATTCCTTACTTATTTCCAATGTTTTACAAACCAATCTTAATCCAAAGCAAAGACAAACAGCAGTAAGGGGTGTAAAGAATTGTTCCATGGCATGATTCAGTACTAGAGAGCTAAATTTGGAGTTTCCTGGGCTCTATTACTTTGTTTATAGCTATTTTCCCCAAAATATCTTGGCTCTGGGTCACCTTTTAGTTATTTCTTCAGATTTGTTGTCCAGAACTTAGAACCAAGAATTTTGTAGACATGTTAGTGACTTATCTTTTAAAAAGTTCTAGTTTAATCTCTTGTAAGATTCCCCCCCCCTTCACTCATACATTTAAAATAGAAGTGAAACAGGCAGGTGGCAGGAACAGTGAGATTGGATTTTTAAGTCACACTCAAATCTGCTTGAGTTATAAGACTAAAAAGTAGTGACTTAGAGAATGGCATTTCCTGTACCATTTTCATTGTTCAATGAATGCTGTTTCCATTACCTACTTGGTCTGTAATATAGTGCTTGGCACACAACTCAAATATCTTGACAGTTGAAAAGGAATAAGGAATAATGAATAATGTGTTGTCCTTAGGTCTTGGCAGAAATTATCCCTGACTTCATTCTTCTTTTGACAAATGTCTATAAATTGTATTGGATAAGATTATAGAGCAACATTGGAAAATTGGAGGAACCATGAGGAAAATGACCAAGAAACTGCTCTCGTTATTCTCTGCATCTCTGCTGCTTCAGAAAGCCGGAGTTTCCATGGAGCAAGAAGGCAGAGTGAAGAACTAAAGTGCTCCCAATCAGATCACTTTGGGGCTTCAAGCCAAGATGGGAAAAGGATAGTAGAAAAGGGGTTAGTATAGTTTATAGAGGGCTGCTTACATCCTTCTAAGCCGGTAAGTTTACCTGGGGGGAAAAAAAGCTATTTCAAACTAGCCCTAGAATTTACCTACACTTTGGTTGCTGGTCCAATTTTTAAAAATGTTAACATTAATACATTTGTAGATTCATATATTAAAATGACATTAAATTGTTCTGTCTACAAATTTAAGGATCACACAAATAAAAGCTGGCATTTTATTTTTTAAATGTTTAAAAATAATCTCTTTTCAACATAGTTCTTTCTAGCAGAGTATAACTGTACTGAAGAGCAGTCACAGAACCTTTCCTGAGTTACAGGGTGAGATTCCATTATTTACCTCTCCCCCAGCTGCCCTTCATTCAACCTCTTTAGAAACCTAGGAACTCTGCTTATCGCTTCTCTATTCCAAGTCTTCCAGATGTGGCACTCTTCAACCGCAAGTAACTACAAATTGTTTTAATATTACACACACAAGGAGGAAGTTTGTTCAGGTTTAATTAATCAGTCACCTAGCATTGTATTTGTGGTTACTTTTCCTTTACTCATTTCTAAGATAATAGTCTTCCCAATGACTAGAGAAGATTTCAATTAATTTTTCCCCCCACATCAAAAATGCAGGTTTAGCGAATTTTTACTCATTGGGCCACTGGGTGAAATCATAGTAGAGACAACTAAAGGTAAAATAGACGTTGTATTTATTTGCACTTAAACTTATAAACCAACCAGCCAAACTGGTACTATTATCGTGATACAGCAAAGTACAAAAACATCTTTTACAAATACTTAAGTAATTAACAAATTAAACGTTGTAGTAAAACAGCAAAAGGGGCAGAGGAAATCAATGAAGCATATTATAGCTCATTAACCTCTCACCTGAGTTGAGGTTTTTAAGCAAGCCTCCCAACCCCAGAATATGTGACTAATCCTTCATCACACATCTTTATACTTTTACTTTCTGTTCTTGAGACAAGATTCTAGGTCCTAAAGATATCCAAAATATTATTATATCTAGTTATCTATAGCCAGAGACATTTTTTATCATCATTTTGTTTATAGCAGTAAGGCTACAGGAACCTCTTTGATTAGACTCCAGTCATACCCTACACTCCCACCCCTCCAAATTAACACAATAGGCATAATGAGAAAGAAGCAGGATATCAAGGCAGAGATACATAGAAAAATCCTAGAAGTGACGCAGGCACTGCCCAAATTGATTGCATAATATACTCATCGTCACACATCGTCAGGCTGTATATTCATGGAGTAATTTGGGAATAAATCCATGATTTGCTGTGTACCACAATACTTAGGGGTTTGCTGTATCACATCATAGCTTTCCTCAGCAGTTTCCAAGGTGGCCTCCAAATCACTGACAGGTCGATTTTGCTGGAACTGGATCTGTGGTGGCAGGGCTTCCTCCCCATAACCGTAGAACTGATTGTTCCAGGCTTGGTTGTTCCAAGACTGGTTATTCCAGGATTGAGGGCACCAAGTCTGACTGTTCCAGGAATGGTAGCTCCAAGATTGGCTGTTCCAGGAATGGTTGTTCCAAGTTGGGTTATTGTAGGCCTGGTTGCTCCACATTGAAAAGTTTCCAGAAGCATTCACCAGGCATCCCTGGTGACAGGAAGAGAGGCCCGGGTACTCTGCAGTTGCTGAGCCCTTCTGAAAGAGAATGGTGGGTTAACCAACTGAAAGGGTACAAGGAAATCAGAATTGTCTGTGGCTGGGGTTGTATGCTTCAGCAATGGACAAAACTAAAAAGTCATCGAAAGGATAGAGAAGAAAAATAAGTTTCCTGTTACCCGAGTCATATAGCTGCTGTTCTTTGGCCAGTTGTATTTCTGCCACCTCTTACATTTCATTCTCTGGTTCTGGAACCAGGTCTTAATCTGCAGGAAAAAGGTGAGAGGAAAACGTAAAATACGACAAATACAGATATGCTAGGGAACAAATATTATTAACATTTTTTCCCCTAACTACAACTATCTAAAGCTCAGGAGCAAAATTTTAATTTCTAGAGTCCTTTTTAAAATCTCAAACCAATACACTATGAATGAATATTCAAGCCCCTCAAATCAGTTGTTTGCTTTTTAATAAAACTAACCAGTTAGAGACAACACACTGCAAATCTACTGACAAGGAAGTGCACATTTAAACGTCTACCCATCTTCCCTTTGGTTTACTCATGATGCTGTTTGTCAGTTAAAGGTAATCTGTTTGCAAAAAAGCCTCCCCTATGTAAGCACATTACATATTTCATGATACTGGTGGTATTTTACTTCAAGAATTATGAAATACACCATTAGGACAACTCTTTAGAAAACATCAAGTTATATTGGAGCACACAATAAAATTTCCACATGGTTTATAAGCTTAAGTTAGAAAATTAGAACATGGGAAGACCACAAGAATATATATTATAAAATCATGGAATAGACTTTCTAAGTACGGCACCAGTAATAGAAAACCATAAAATATTTTACTGAACAAAATGCCAACAAATGTATGAAAATAATTAACCTCATTAGCAACCGAATGCACACATAAAAACAAAAGATGCAATTTTTATTTTAATGAGGTCCGTATTGGTTAGGGACTGTCCTAACCTGAAGACAGGAGTATATACACACCTCCTTTGATTAAGAAGAAACTGAAAATGTTTTCACAATTTTGGTTTGTGCAATAGGAGAAAATGTTAAATAAATTATGACACATTCACACAATAGACTATTTAATGAAAGAAAGATGGTTATGAAACATGTTACAAAAACATTCAGTTTTCATATTAAAACAAATTATTTGTAGGAGAATCTACAGAAAGATGTTAGCAGTGCTTATCTGCAAATTAGTTTCATTTTTATTTCTTATTCCAAAGCCAACAAAACAACCCTACCTGTTTGTAGCTAAGGTTCAGAATGTTGGAAAGTTCTTGCATCTGCTGGAGGCTGAGATATTTCTGTCTCTGAAATCTCTCATTGAGTACACAGAGCTGGGTCTGTGAGAACACGGTTCTGATCTTCTGTTTCTTGACCTGGACCTTCTCTTCCTTCTTCACTGTGTTTTCTACAGAAGTGGGTAGTATTACGCTGGGACTGGTGGAAGAATCAGGGCTGTTCTGAATAAGCAGATCCATGGAGGAAGGAAGAGGAGAGACTGCTGGGAATAAAATGATACTTTTCTCTAAAACTTTTCAAATAATAAACTTGCAAATTTATTGTTTTCAAAGCATTTTTCAAATCCTCACAACATCAGAGCAAGATAGTAACAATTCTTAAATCATTCTGAATATTTTGCCAATCTTTGTACAATCCAGTAAGTGTATCAGTGTCTCCCTTTTATGTATATAATGGACATGGCTAATTTGCTAGGGACAGATTGGGACTCAAACCTCTTTGACTACTCTCCAGCTGTTCATAAACGTCAAAACAGATTACTTGACTCCCACCTACTGTTTCCCTCCCGTAACTTCCTTTTGTAATCTTAATCATTACCTAATTTTTTAAACTAATGATCAGATTCTGAGAATTCTATAAAAGCAACAGTTTACTGCCCAGTTCTAAATACCAAAGCTAACAGGTAATATGAATTTTGATAGACTTCCGTTTCAAGCCAGACTTTCCCTTTATTAGCTCTGTGACTGTCTCCAAAATTATTCCTCCCTGAGTTTCTTAATTGATTAAAACGAGATCACAGATAAAAATTGTCTAGCACAGGACCTGGCGTATATTGACTTGGTAACAGAAAATTAATTTCCTGTACTACCTAGGTTGAGTGGGCACTTCAATTCTTACTTGCACTGAAGAATTCTCAGTGCGCAACTCCAAGTCTTCCCTAGTCGTGGTATGAACGCACAGGCTTTAGAAGGCAAAAATTCACAGTCTTGTGCTTCTTACAAGTAGATCTAAGAAAGTCCTCAACTAATGACATTTAAGTGGGGTGTGTCCTGAAAATTATCTCTACAAACTTGCACTTGGCTTGCTAACGAGGACATGCTCACTTGCTCATTCCCAAGCTATTTCTCACAATCCAGCGCTGTATTTTCAATGTTTGAAATTACCAAAGGACATTAACACGAAGTTTAGGAAAGCAGCGTAACATTAAAATCTAACACTCAAACATAACGGTTATTTTGTTTACTTATTCCTGCTCCACAACTTAAGTTTCATTGTAATAATGTAAATAGTTTTAAAGCTATTTTTTACTAGGTTAAAAATGGCGTTCTAGGGGAAAAAGTGATTTATCTTTTTATTTTTAACTCTTGCCAAATTGATTTCCAAAAAAGTAGTACCAGCTTTACAGTATCCTCAGCATCCCCCACATCCCCAGTTATCATTTAGAAACCAAAGGGTTGATTTAGGACATTGGAACATTGCATGTGCTCACAGAGCTGCCCAATAACACCCACACATCCAAAGGGTGGGGGAAAAGCCAACTGCTACTGTAGTAGAGAGTTACACATTTCAACAAAGTAACATTCATGTAATTAGCCATGCCATTTCTGGCACTTCTGGAAGAAAGGTGATGCTCACCGCCCGACACCTCGCCCCTCATCCCGAGTGATGTTATGACTTCTGGCTTAGCAATGCTTATTGTTACTGTGTGCCCAACACGTAGTCAAGATTTATACATCAGCTTATTTATCACAACACATTTGTGTTTCCACAGTGCCTACACACGTTAACGTCTCAAATACTGGGGGTGCCAAAAAAATGTATGCAAGTGGACACTTTGGTCAACGTTGCTCAAGCAATAGTTCACTGTAATCAGAAGAGTTTGGATACTGATGGTAACCACTTAGAGCACCTCTTGTAATTGCAGAAGTCAAATGTGACTTGTATTCATCTTTTGTTATCGGTATACATTTAGTATTACAATTTTAAGTTTTTTCCTTTCTTAAAATGTGTATATAATTTGGCACCCTCTGTATACGGTATGCATTTGACTTGCTGAGTCCCGTGTCCCTAGTCTCAGACTACAACTGACACTTAGGACATAGGTTAAAGGACACACGCCACTAAATTACAATTGAAAGAGAGGTATTGCAAAGATTAACAGATGACACCAGCTTCTACGAATGGGCTATAATTGGTCAAGAGGGAAAAGGATGACCTGTACCCCCCTTCCCTTCTTTCTCTTTTTCTTAAGGAACTGAGGCTTTCAAAAATTCAATTTTTTCTTACCATTCTCCGTGTGGAGTGTCTCAGCAGATGACATTTGCAAGGATGCATAATTTTCTTCAGGCCCATAAATCTCAGGCTCTGGTGAAGAGTCCCTAGAATTGGATGCTTCGGGGCAAGGCGGGCTTTGGGGACAAGCCAGATCCACACTCATGTTGCGGAGTTGAAGGAAAGAAAAAAACCAACAACCTAGGTTGTAAGAAATGCCCGGGCTTAAGTATCTAGGTGGAAAAGCTTAAAGAAATAATGAAGGTCTCCAGATGTGGAAGTATAAAAAAGATGGAATGAAGTGAGTCACCTTTGCAGTAACAGGACCCAACCAGCCCTATCTAGCAAAAAGTAAGGATTTTGTAGACTCTAGATTTATAAGGAAGGCTCAACCAAATTTAGACCCGCCCCTCCTGGCAGCCCCACACCCACACACACCCTTGCGAATTCTCAGTTAATCCCGTCTGCCAGTCTCACCAAGGCCATTGTAATGCAAAAGGTAGCTGTGGAATAACCCAGTCTAGGTGGAGAATGAGAAAACTGGGGCCTTGGAACCTGGAGATAAAATAAACCAAACAATGAAATACTTCAAGATTCAGAATGTTTCCACCTTTTAAAATCAAAGATGTAGGTACCTTCACTAGCTGAGGCTACCTCAGGTGATTGAAACTCCCACTAGGACAATTAATTTCTTGATTTCGAGACCCCCTTAGGGTCTCGAAATCAAGCTAATTATTCAGATACTTAAACTTGCTGCATTTTCGTCTTTGATTCACCCTGAAGTCACAATAAAACACACTGTGTTGCTAAGGCATCAATTGATGTTAAAAATAGTACTTGTTTATAACTTCTGCTGGAGTTCCTTCTTGTTTTTTAGCTTTCAGAAAGACAAGCTAGTTTTCAACAAAAGTCAGAGGAAAGGAGTTGATCTAAGGCACTTTGGTTCCTTGTTAGTAATTATGCATATACCATACCATTACTATGGAAGACTTTTAGCCACTTTAAGAAGTCTCTGTTTTCTCATCCATAAGTAGAGACAAAAGAACCTTCTCTGTGTTGTAAGAATTAAAGAAGATAAAGTGCTAAATGCAATAGCTGACATGTCAGTGACCTACAAAGGTTGGCTGTTAATAGAAATGCTGTCAGGAGTCGATGTCCATACTCTCCAAATTTGAAATTGCCTTTTGCTGTGATTTTTATTTTAATCCAGTGAACAACATGATAGAATTAAACACTACCTTTGAATTTTGCCTGGGACATTACTAGGTGTAAAATACTGAAATTTATTGACCAACACAACTGAAAGGAGAAAAGTAAAGAAGAACATCTTTCAAGCAAATTATATTCTTATAGTGGACATGCCAAAGTAAGCGTTTGTGATAGGTTCCTTTTAGAGTCAATGTTTCTCCTCCTGTCCATCCCTTCTTCCCAAGCAGTCATCTTTTTTTCTGGCTTTTTCCCCCCCTGGCTCTTTCTTTAAGCAGCTTTTCCTTCTCTGGCCTGGTAATCCGGTCAAGACCTTCAACCTTACTCCATCCCCACACTATTCCTTTTTGGTACATCTTCCAGAGGAACCGTTTTTAGATTTGGGTTCCAGAACTAACATTTATGAAAAGATAATAATCTACAGCTTTCAATTTTCCTTCCCATTCCCAAATTCAACATTCAGTAAACTTAAGATTTCTTCCTTTTTTTTTTCAGTCTCCCACCCCTATAAGTAAACCCTTAGCAAATCCCAATTATATATTTTTCTAAGATACAACTTGACTAATCCTCTCATGCACTCAGCTACTTGAGTCTCCACCTAGAGCTGCTGGCCTTGTGCCCTTGCAAGCTGATTTTTGTTCACAATGCAAAGATGCCAACTTGTGAGCAGAGGAATATTGCTGGGTCCAAATGGAGTTGAAATTCTACATAACTTTTGTCTTTGCAGACCATCATTCTGGAGGGGAAGCGTTTGGAAGAGGGGAGTCAAAGTGAGGGTGAGTGGAAATACATTGTGTTTCAGGCAATAGTCTGTCTCATTAGAAATAGAATATGATGTCTTTTAAAAATGAGAATGTGAGGTGATGGATGAATTTATGGTAATAATTTCACAACATATACATAAATTATGTTGTAAACCTTAAACTAATACAATATTATATGTCAATTTACATTTCAATAAAACGGGGGGAAAATAAATAAAGGGGAAAACTTGACTTCCTGGCTCTCAATTATCACTGTTTGGTGAACGAGAGAAGTCAAGGCCACCATGCTTCGTTTTCCTGCAGCTCTCTAAACTGCAGGTACCAGCTGCTTTGTTCTTTGCTGACAGGGGTCTTTGCAGGAAACCTCGGGACAAATTCACCCCATCCCCCTAACACAAGTCTCATTGTATCTAGTATAAGAGCCTCCAAAGTGAAAGACCAAAGGGATGGGGGGCTGGTAGCTAGAAGGCAGACTTCCTACATTCTTTGCCCTGGAAAGCAATTTGAATAAGTTTAAGAATGCTTTAGAAGCTGTCGGAGACCTTGGGTTTGTTTGGGTAGGTTGTATGGATGGAGGAGGGGTGTGTTATAATGTGCTAGAGTCCAAGGGCCGCAAATGTAAGTGATTCGGTAAAACACTTGTTTTAGATTTTATAGGCATTCCTCGGAGATACTGAGGGTTCCCTTCCAGACCACCTCAATAACAAGTCACACAGATTTTTTTTGTTTCCTAGTGCACATAAAAATTGTTTACTCTAGTCTATTTAGCGTTCAATAGCATGTCTACAAAACAGTGTACGCACATTCATTAAAAAGTACTTTATTGCTAAACAATGTTAATCATCACCTGAGTCTTCAGCAAGTCATAATTTTTCAAAAATTCTTTTAAAATTTATGTTTTATTGAGGTAACATTGGTTTATAACATTATAATAGTTTCAGGTGTGCAACGTTATAAATCGACATCTGTATGTACTACATCACGCTCACCACCAACAGTCTAGTTTCCATCTGTCACCATACAATTGAGCCTTTTTATCCTATTTCTTCTTTATGTTGTTTCACTCTACCTAATAAACCCATTCCATAAGTAACTTGTCAATACATGTACACACATATGTGTGTATATATATATATATCCCCTGTATATCTGAAAGTTAAAATGTGCCAGAGCTTAGTTCTCCAACTCTCCTATTTATACTCACTACCGTGGGGATCTCATGCTGTCTTATGACTTTAAATACCATCTATATGCTTTTGACTTTCAAATGTATATCTTTATCTCGGACCTATTCCCCATCTCAGGTCTGATATATGCAACTCCTTACTTAGCATTAGCATCTCCACTTGGATTTCTAATAGGCAGCACAAAACTAGTATTTCCAAAACTAAACTCCCAATGTTCCTCCCTATACAGGCTCTTCGTATAATCTTCTCCCTCAGTGTATGACAGTTGCATCTGTCTATTTAGTTAGTTGTTCAGGCCAAAATCTTAAAGCCATCTTTGTTGACTATGCCATCAAAATAATCTAGAATCCAATTGCTTCTTTCTTTTAAATTTTTTTCCTTCACGTATTTTCTTTTTCCACTGTTTGAGTTTTTGATCCTCACACGGACTAGGGCTTGGAGAACCTGCAAAATAGCAAGAAATGATTATTTGTTTTAAAGAATATGTATTTATTTTGTTATTGCCTGTGTCACAGGAGAGCTGGGGGCTTGAAATTATCTGCATCCTCTGGCAAAAGAGTAAGCTCACATTGGCAAGTGTGCCAACAATAGCTGCACTTGATGTTTGCTAAGTATCTACAATACTGCCTCCCTATCCAAACTACCATCACTTGGATTATTCCCATAGCCTTTCAATTGGTCTCGCTGTTTGCACCCTCGCCTTCCTATAATCTAGTCTCAACCTATTGGCCAGAATGATTTTTTTTTTTTTTAAGACATGCCCCATCAAACTATTTTTTTGCTCAAAATCCTCCTTTGGCTTTCTCGCATTCAGAGTAACAAACCAAACTGCTGAATTACACAAGCCCTCCTCCAGCCTTGTACTGGACCTCTAGCTTGTCTCTTTGTATTCTCCTCCACCCCATGAAGCTGGCCTCATTGCTAACCCTAGAACACACCAGGAAAGCTCCAGAATCAGGGCTTTCACCCTTACTTGTATCTCTCTCTGACCTGTTCTTCCCCTAGAAATCTAACTGGCTTGATCTCTCCCCTCTTTTAAATCTTTAATATTGCTTTCTGAAGGATGTCTCTCATGGCCTATCCTTCGCCACTTGATTTTTCTGTATAGCACTTATCGCCATCTTGAATAATATATTCTCTCTCTCTCTCTCTCTCTCTGTCTCTCTCTGTCTCTCTGTCTCTGTCTCTCTCTCAACTATCATCATCTTTTATCTCCCCAGTAGCACTAAAATATAAGTTCTATGAAGGCAAGTATTTTAATTTTTGCTTGTTTTGTTTAGTGTAGTATCCCCAGCCCCAGAAGAGTGTGGTCCATAGGCCAGCACCATTAGCATCACCTGGGAGCTTGTTAGGGACACAAGTGGATGAGCTTTACACCAGAATTACTGAACAGGGATCTCTGGTGGGGGTCACTAGGAATCTGTGTTTAGAAAGTTCTCCAGTTGATTTTTTCACATGTTGTTGTTTGAGAACTACTATTGTAGAATAGTACTAGATGCTACATGTTATTTCTTTCTGTTTTTTTTTAAACTTTATTTATTTTAAGTGTGTTTTTCCAGGACTCATTAGCTCCAAGACAAGTAGTTGTTTCAATTTAGTAGTGGAGGGCGCAGCTCACTGTGGCCCATGTGGGAATTGAACCAGTGACCCTGGTGTTATGAGCATTGCGCTGTAACCAACTGAGCTAACTGGCTGCCCCTCCATGTTATTTCTTAATAAAGGAATGGGTTTAAATGAGATCTAGGGCTTACTAAGCAAATAGAGGGTAGGAGCCCTTTCCTTACATTTAAGTATTAAATTTTACTTCAGTGTGATATACAGAATAAACCTGTGAACCCAGAGAAGCAAAATTCATTTGATGTGAACCCCAGGAAGGAATTTATCTTCTGAGATGGACTTCCCATGGTCAACAGTGGGCCCACATTTTACAAATAATGAGAGTCTAATAGCCATTTGCTGGCAGGAGCTTCACATGTACTCTGTGTGCTAGGAAGAACCTCAGACTGAATTATCGCTTCCCATACTATGCCCCGCTTGTTTATGTTGTCTGAGTCAACTACTGAAGGGAAACCCTGGTTTCCTCTTTTGGCCAATGTACTGAGACTTGTCTGTCCAATCAAACCACACAAATTATACACCAATCGGAGCTGTACAGTTTGGACACCCCAATTACATGAAATGGACCAAAATGGGAACTGTGGGTGGGGAAATTCTCTATAAAAGGTGACCTTTCCTTTGTCTGGGGGAGCTTACTTTGTTTCCTCCAGAGGTCTCCCCAGTTTGCAAACTGTTTATTTGAATAAACAGTTTCTTTCTCTTGTCACTCTAAGGTTCATTCACACCCTTAAAAAAGCACAATGCTCCTTGCCTCAGGTCCCCTAAACTGAATTCAACGAGCCTGGAGCTGTTTTAAAAGAGTTCATTTTAATTTGCATCAAATAATCCTTCCAGTTTGCTCCTCTAGGAGATAGACTCCTCTCAAATTACCTGTGATACAAAGATGAACCACCCAACCACCACAACTGCTGGTTTAGAGATTATAAATGGAACTACACAGCGTATTCTTCACTTATTTTGCTTTTTATAGCCTTAGGAGCCCAAACACACTTCCCCCACCCAAATCAACCTTCCTATTATGAAAAACTTCAAACTTACATATTTGACAGTATGATAAACCTTCATAATATATTGTCCAGATTTAGTAATTTACTTGTGGCCAATCTTCTTTCATCAATGACCTTACCATAAGCACAAGTTCTGAAGTTCAAAGAAATTTTCATCTAACAGGAAAATATGTGAGACATTATTGACTCTTTTTTTCCCACCATCCAAATCTTTACTTAATCAATAACTATGTCATGATAGTTTTATTGCCTAATACTTCTCCAGTCTGTCCCCTGGATGTTTGATACCATCCTTTTACTCTTGTTCAGGCATTATCTCTTGCCCAGACCTCTGTAGCTTTCATAAATCTTTAATAAACTGAACCAGTTGTTCCGCGGAGTGATTTACCCCAAATTCAGCAATATTTACCCTCTGCTTAAGGCTTCTCTAAGTAAGCTCACAGTCTGTTCTCAGGCCGGTTTCAAGCTTTGGCCAACTGTTCTTCCTAAGCAATCCCCTCCGTCCTGAATGCTTTTCTCCCCTCCCCCCTCTTTGCTTAGTTCATTTTAGTTATTTTTCAAGACACAGATCAGGTGTCACTTTCTATAGTCTGCCTTCTCCCAATGAATTAGGTGTCCCTCTAGTGTGCCCAACTCCTTCCACAGCAGTTATCACTTGGCATTTTAATCCATTTTTTTTTGTGTTTGGATACCTGGCTGGAATGAAAATTCCTTGAGGACCTGGCTTATTAATATAACCTAATGTTAGCATTGCAGAATTCCACTTTCTTGGCAACACCATCAGCATCACTTCGGGGCTTGTTTGAAATGCAAATTATTGGGCTAGGTGTTTCCCTAGACTTACTGAATCAGAATCTCTGGGAATGGGGCCCAGGAATCTGTCTTTTAAGAATCTCTAATTCTTATGCACCCTAAATTTTGAGAAGCACTGCTCTGGAATATGGGCTAGACTGTAGGGAAACGCCAATACGTATTCATTAAATTAAATCAGCTTCAGTGGCTGAAACACTGATATTCTGAAAATTGGAGAATTATAAGAACTCCCCAAAATAAACAAATGACCCCAAATTTCCCCCTTGTGGTTCAGTTTTAGATTTGTCAGATCTTCTTCTAGCTAAATGTTTTTAATATTTAAGGACTAAATTATATGTGTACCAAGTTCTTAGGTCTCCTAGTGGAGAGTTCAGAAGAGTAAACCATCAGAATGAACAGTCAGTCTTGACCTTGAGCAACATTCCAGATATCAGGGCCTCACTCCCTCTTTCCCACCCTACCCTCGGGGCATCTTTGACCCAATGTAAAAAGGGATTTCTTTCCCCCTTATTAGGTTTAACCCCACAGGAGGGGAAGATCATCTTGGAAAGTCTACCAAAGGCGAGCAAAACATTTAAAATTGCTCTGGAACAAGATGTTATTATTGGCCCAGAAGAGAATAGACTTTTCAGTTTCTCAGTAGGTGCTAGAGAATGCGGAAGAAGAACTTCAAAAAGTAGGTTATTGTGGGGGTTGAGTAAGGTGAAGTGATGGTGGTGGTGGGGAGAATAAAGGGGAAAATCTAACACCTTAGTTGTTCTAATTTGCTGGTAGTAGGACGAAGTAAAGCTGTTCATCCTAATAATAATGCATCTGAATATTGTACTTAAAATATTTCAGGATGCCAGAACATTCTAATATTATTAAGGGATTAGAGCAGGGGTGTCCAAACTGCAGACCGTGGGCCAACTGCGGCCTGTAATCCATTTTTAATTGGCCCGCAGCAAATTCCAAAAATATATTTAGTTTACCTAAATAAACCAGGTGAGGCAATACGTATGTCACCTCGAGTGAGTGGCCCAGCTGTTTGTGTATTTTACCGCATATGGCCCTTGGTAAAAAACGTTGAAAAAAGTTTGGACACCCCTGGATTAGAGGAAGAGGTAGCAAGAGGTTCCTCTCTCACCGGAGTAAGTAAGTTTAATCATGTAAAAGAAAAAGTTCAAAGCTAAGGCAAATAGCATGATGTTGGAAAAGGAATTTAAATTTAAGAAAGCATTTGTTGAATGTACTAGAAAAGGTTAGGGCAAGAAGATGAGAAAGTATGGCAAAGTCTTTTTTTGTTAATTAAAACTGAGAAATAGCGGGGTGACCAGATGGCTCAGCTCTGTAACATCAGGGTTGCTGGCTTGACTCCCACATGGGCCAATGAACTGCACCCTCCACAACTAGATTGAAGACAAGGAGCTGACACTAAGCTTCTGGAGGGGTGGCTGGATGGCTCAGTTGGTAAGAGCATGAGCTCCCAACAATAAGGTTGCCGGTTCAATTCCCACATGGGATGGTGAGCTGCGCCCCCTGCAACTAGATTGAAGGACAAAACGACTTGGAGCAGGTGGGACCTGGAGAAACACACTGTTCCCCAATAAAAAACAAACAAAAAAAATCCCCTGAGAAATAGCATACGTTGAATGAACAAATCTCAAGTGTACAGCTTAACAAATTTTTATTTACTTACACAACTCAAGTAACAAGTATCCAGATCAGGCATTTCCAGCACCTCTGTAGGCCGGCTTGCATTTTTATTAAAGACAGGAATCTTAAACTACAGGTTTCTTAGACCTTTGTCAAATTCTTTTGTGTTTCAGACATGGAGTCAGACAACCTGCATTTGAATCCCCTTTTTACCCACTGGTATGTGACAAGTAGTTTCACATTTCTATGAGTTTCCTTCATGTAAGAATCAAGTAAATGAAGTAATACACACAAACTGATCAGAAACGTACTTGGCATATTGTAAGTGTCCAATAAATGTTAGCTGTTATTACATTCTCTTTGTATGCTATATTTTGGGAAATCATTCAAAGTGAATTCATTCATTCACTCAACAAATATTTATGAAGCATCTCTGAAGTGTCACGTGCTAGAAATAAATGAATTGTGCACGTTTCATGTACCAAAGTATTTTATAGTGTAGTGTGAAGAAGCCATGCAAACAAATGAGTGCATTAAAATGTTGCTGGAACTGTGGTATAAATATATGTAAGATAAAGCAGGAGTACAAAGAAGGGACTTTATCTCAGAGGGAAATTAGAAAAAAAATATCATCATAAAAAGATGGTACTTGAATTCGGTCTTGAAAGATGAGTAGCCAGTAGGAAAAAAGGCATCAAGCATGAGGAAGCCTGAAATCTACTGGGGATTATGCAGTTTGGTGCAGGTATGGATAGAGATGATGCTAAAATTATTAATAGTACGAGCCAGTTTATACAGGTCTATGCCATGCTAAAGAATTTGGGTTTTGTACTACAGGCATTGGAGCCACTAAAGGGTTGTTTAATGGGGACTGATATAATCAGTCTTATAAGAACACCTATAGAGGAACTGAGGAAGAAGATAGAGCAGGATCCATTAAGAGATTAATACATGGAGCCAGCCCGGTGGCTCAGGCAGTTGAAGCTCCGTGCTCCTAATGCCAAAGGCTGCTGGTTCAATTCCCACATGGGCCAGTGCCAGATGGCTCAGTTGTTGGGAGCGCGTCTCTCAACCACAAGGTTGCCGGTTCGACTCCTGCAAGGGATGGTGAGCTGCGCACCCCCTGCAACTAACGGCAACTGGACCTGGAGCTGAGCTCAGCCCTCCACAACTACAATTGAAAGGACAACAACTTAACTTGGAAAAAGTACTGGAAGTACCCACTGTTCCCCAATAAAGTCCTGTTTGTCCCCCCACAAAAAAAGATTACTTCTAAAAAAAAAAAAAGAGATTAATACAATAAACTAGACCAGGGGTGGGCAAACTGGCTGTCTATCTGTTCTTTATGGTCCAAAAACTAAGAATGATTTTTACATCTTTAAATGATTAGGGGAAAAAAGTCAAAAGATTAACATTTTTCTGGCTTGTGAAAAGTATATGAAATTCAAATTCCAGTGCTTTTTAAATAAAGTTTTATTGGAATTTAACCACAATACTTTGTTTATGTTTTTGTCTATGGCTGCTTTCATGCTACATGTGGGGACAGAGCCCCAGAAAGTAGTTTACAGGCTCTCGGCCTCACGTGGAAAAGTGCTGGCTCGACTGTGGCTGATTGGCTGTTGGCTGTGGCCGGTTAGCCGATTGGCCGCTGGTATAACTGCTGCGGCTACGGAGGAGAGCCGAGGACTGCCGAGGACTGCTGAGGATTGCCGAGGAGCCGAGCAGAGCCGAGGAGAGCGGAAGAGGAGAGCCGAGGAGAGCGGAAGAGAGGAGAAGAACAGAGTCGAGACAGTGGAGGAGAGTCGTCGGTCGGTCGGTCGGCGGAAAGGCGGACGGCAGGTCGCGCGTCCGGTGGGCCCAGCCTCCAGTGAGACCATAGTGGTATGACTCCCCTACCTATGGCTCCGTGGGTGTTCCTTTTTGGCCTCACCATATCCTGCGTTCTTGTGTGGGGAGCAGGCGCAGAGACCCCTCAGGCCGCCCCGCCTGAAAAATGGCGCGGCGAGCAGGCCTCCGCGCACGACAAATGGCGCAGTGAGCAGGGTCTCCCGCACGACACTACAACAGCAGAATTTAGTAGTCATCAGAGACCATATAATTTGCAAATCCTAAAATATTTACTACTTGGTTCTTTGCAGATAAAATTTGCTAACTTGGGAGTTAGACAAAAGTGACAAGAGTCTCTATGAAAGTGGGAACCATGCAGAGAAGAGTGGGAGTGGATGTATATGAACTACATTAATAGAATTGATAGGGCTTGGCTACTCATTTAATATAGGAAGCAAGAAGAAGAGATCTCTAGGACATATCAAAGAGGTAGAGATCAGGGGTCACATTTCTAGCTAGAGTTTTGAGTGAATAGAGTTGCCAGTCACTCAATTTTGAATTATAAGTAGAGAAATAATGTTAAAGATAATTAAATTATCTACTTAAAATAAAAAACAATGGGAGTTGTTTGCAAGGATGCAGCCTTTAAAGAGCAATGTGTTGTTGAGACCATGTGGACAGTATATGACTAAAACTAACCTCTACATAAACTTTTAAGATTTTGGTGGCCTGGTGGAGATCTACTTGTCTTCTGGCCACTCAAGATAAGGTTTTTCTTTAAATTCCCTTGCTTATTAAATCTGCCACCTACCAATCTGGAATGCTCTGCCTCTTTCTTTGATTTCTCCTTAACTTCTGTGTATGGGGGCCAGTTTCAGTTTTCACCTGGGAAATTCCCAAGTTTATGAACTAACAATTGGCTAGCCAGCCAGGTGACCAAAGAAATGGGTCTTGAGAAAGAGACTTCCACATGAGAAATCCTAAGGTGATCATCCACCTTTATGTGAGGAGGAGTGGCCCATATATTAAACACTTGTGGACCATCTCGTAAGGAGATGCTCTGAAAATGCCAGCTGGTCTAATATGTTTGATTGCATGTGGCAAAGAAGGGGAACGAATGATGGCCTCTGCTGTGGGCAGTTCAGCTGGCCACCGATGCCCAACTAGAAGCTGAAGCTCGAATTAGAAGGTTGGAAGAAGAGCTGAGGTTAGAGAAGGATGTCCACTAGTCTGCCAGCTTTGGGGCTGGCAGACAAGATAGGAGAGCAGGATAATAAGTTGGAGATCGTAGTGTGCTGTTTTACAAAGGTAGGAGGGCACAAGATCCCTCGGATTAAGGTCTAAGTGCTCTGACAAAGCCTGACTGGGACACTAAAAAGTAGAATCCTTGGGAAAGTGAGGTGAGCAAAGAGGAGGATATTGTGGTGATCGACAGTGGGACAGATGAAATGCCCCATGTCCTCGATCCCTAATACAAAGGAAAGCAAAAGCTCAGCAATAACAACCCCAGCCAGCCGGGCAGCCCCCAATTCAGAAAACATTCATGATGACAGAATATACTCCCACTGAGCTGATTGATACAGCTGCCAAGTTCCAGCAAAAGGCCAGAGAAAGTGTTATGGTTAATGTGGCTATGGGATATGGGGTCGGGGGGAGCGATGGCATTTCTCTAACTGGGCAGGAAGCAGAGAAAATGAGCAACATCACCACACAGCCTGCACTCGGGCAGCACCTGCATGGTGCTTGAGGGGTTCAAGGTACTCACTGCCTTATAGATTGGATAATTCTAGCCTATAGGGAGGCTTGGCCCAATGAGGGGGAATCTCTGAGCATGTGGAACCCTGGAAATCTATAGAGGAAGGTATGACAAATCCTTAAGGAGTTGGGAATGAGACAGGCCATTGATGCCTCTGTCTTCGAAGGCCCTGATTTGGCCACATTCACCGCAGTAATGAAAGCCAAGACACTCTAGTTTACCCCAGCACCTGGTATCAGACAGACATGTCCATGCAGAGTCCACTTGTGGGACAAGACATTTATGACGTTGGGCAATTACTTGCTGACCTGGGGGAAACAAATCCCAAGAATGGGTATGGGTTGTAGGAAAAACCTGAGACAGAGAGAACTTAAAAAGCCAAAATGCTCTCCCAATTGGCTGTAAAGGGTTCGGTAAAAGTAACCCAAAAGTATATGTGGGTTGACCTCATTGCTGCTAGGTCTCCACCTGAAAAGATAGACCAACAACCCAAAGTTGTGTTTGGCCTGTGGAAAGCCTTAAAAAACCTCAAAACCTGCCCCACCTGCCCCACCATCCCTGATACTCCATCTGCTCCAGCAGAGGCCTCAGGGATACAATCCTATTTGGGTTGGGAGCCTCCCATATCCCAGGTATAGGATGCAGGACAAGATTGCCTCCAGGTGAGGGTCAGTGGAGGTGATCAGAGCCCTCACGTTGAGCTTACTATTTACTGGTCCCCCCAAAATAAAAGGTGATGGCTCTGGGGACACTGGAGCTGAATGTACTTTAATACATGGTGACCCTCAGAATTTTTCTGGTCCCCTCAGTACCATCAGTGGTTATGGAGAGAAATGATAATCAGGAAGTACCCTTTAACACTGAAAATTGGAAATTCTCCTCTGCCTCCCCTGAGAATACGAGGTTTTTATCTCTGTAATACCAGAGAACATATTGGGCATTGATATCCTACAAGATCAAACTCTGCAAACCTCCATCAGTGAGTTCTACCTCCAGATGAGAGTAATCAAACCATTGCTGAGGGGAAATACTAACTGGAAACTAATGTCTACTGCCCCCAAGAATAGTGGTAACTGTCAAACTATATAAATTGCCTGGTGGGCATAAGGAAATGAGAGAAACTATCCAAGACTTTTATTGAGTGGGTACTGTACCCATTGCCCACAATGCTTTCAACAACCCAGTATGGCTAGTAAAAAAGCCAGGTGGTTCATGGTGGATAACCATAGATTACCGAGACTTGAACAAGGTGGTGCCCCCATCCATATGGCAGGGCCCAATATTGCCACCATTTTAAATACCTTGGCCATGGTCCTAGGAGCATACCATGTTGTACTGGACTTAGTAAATGCTTTTTTCGGTATAATTCTGGCCACTGAGTCACAAGATCAATTTGCCTTCACGTGGGAGGGGCATAAGGCAATAACGGACCTTTCAAGTGCTTCCTCAAGGCTACCTGCACAGCCTCACAATATGTCATGGAATGGCAGCCTGAGGCCTGTCCCTGTTCTCCTTCCCCACATCAGTAAAAAGAGCCCATTGCATTGATGATATAATGTTAACATGTGAAAACTTGCTTCTGCTGAGGACACTGTAGAATTTGCTGAAACATCTGTAAGGGAGAAAATGGGAGGTAAACCCACAGAAAATTCAAGGCCCAGGCACCACTGTAAAGTTTGGTCAGCCACATGGTCAGGTAAGAGGCATGTTATTGCAAAGGGAGTCGCATGGTCACATAAGATGCATGTTGTCCCAGAAGTTGATAGATAAAATGCAAGCCTATTCAACTCCTATGAACATGAAAGAGATGCAAGTCATGGTAGGGTTTTGGAGAACTTTTATTCCCCACCTAACACAGTGCCTTCATCCTTCATACTGCCTGGCAAAGAAAGGGCATGTGTGGGACTGGGGATCAGAGCAACAAGCTGCCTCTGAGAAGACAAACATACTAGTGAAGCAGATTAAAGCTCTGGACATCTCCCACACAGAAATGCCATTTGAGGTAGATGTTTCTGTGACTCTTGATGGTACCGGTTGGGCAGTGTGGCAGAGATGACACAAGGAGAGAGTATACCTAGGATTTTGGTCCCAGGTCTGGAAGGGGACAGAAACCCAATATACCCCCATAGAGCAATAGCTCCTAGCGGTGTAGAGCCTGTCATGAATGAAGAGCATATCATGTTAAGAACTTCCTTTCCATTCAAGGGGTGGATTGAGAATATGTTCCATCTCTGCCATGGCTCATACTCCCACTTTGACTAACTGGCACGTCTATTTGTAGCAGAAGATCACTCTGTCCTCCAGCCCACTGTCTTTAGAAATGTGGGTGCTACTAGGCCCTGTAGAGTATGTAGACCCTCCAGATGCCCTTGCTCCTATTCCTTTGGCAGCCTTTGCAGCCTATAGAGAGGGAGTGGGGAAAATTCCTACTGACGCCTGGTATTCAGATGGGTCTACCGCGTTTCCCCGAAAATAAGACCTAACCGGAAAATAAGACCTAGCATGATTTTTCAGGATGACATCCCCTGAACATAAGCCCTAATACGTCTTTTGGAGCAAAAATTAATATAAGACCTGGTCTTATACTGTTTCAATACATTGAAAACAGTAGTTGGGGCAATCCATCCACAAGGACTGTAGTCACTATTTAGCCCAACACTGACACCCTCTGGATGGAATGAACCACAGCAGCCAGTGGGATCAGGGTGTATGGAGGGACATTTGGGTTCACCCTCAAGAGCCTGCGCTTGTCCTCACTGGCTCATAAGGCACTGACAGCGCCTGGCAATCAGGAAGCTGATGCCTTAGCCGGGGTAGGAGCCCAAGCCACTGACCAACTGACCCTTTAGTAGATACAGCAGGTGGGGTGCATGGGAATAGAGGCTGCTGTAGTGCCTCGGTGGAAATGGCATATTGGCAATGATGCCAGATTGCCCTTGAAACACAGTGGCTTGGTTAATGAAGTAATAGCATGTCCTGTGTTTTCTCAACAAGGCCCTGTAGAGTATTGGCTGCCAAAGGAGTCAGGGGCCATCCACCAGAGTTCCCAACATATGAGGGATTGGCAAATTGATTATATTGGCCCCCTCCCTCTGAGTGAAGGTTCTAAATATGCCTTCATTTCTGTAGATACCACATCTGGCCTAACCCATGTTTTCTTCTGTCACAGTGCGAATCAGACTGCCACTATTAGAGGATTAGAAAAGCTAAGTACTATGTACCCATATGGAATATTTAGAGATTGAGGGTCACATTGCAAATATCATGATGTGCAAGACAGCAAAAGAACCTGACATTAAATGAAAGGTCTATCTCCCCTATAACCTGCAAGCAGCAGGTTTTGTAGAAAGGAAAAATGGAATATTAAAGCAGCAGATCAAATTACTAACAGGGGAAACCACCTTGGTCGGGTGAACTAAAGTACTATTCCGGGCTTTAATACATTTGAATAATCAACCAGTAGGCCCTGTTGCCCTCTCGTGCCAGCCTGGGGACCCCTGCCATGCACCTTCCATGAAGGTATGGAAGTTGAGGGAAGCAGCCATTGCTTCAAGTCCCAGCATGGATCAACGTGCTATGCTGCTGAGAACACTGAGTCCCATCAGGCCTGGGAGACGTTATCTACTGGGATTTGCAATGGAACATCCCACTGAAATGGGTGGGTTACTTTGTACCCCTCAATCTCCACAGGGATCCCTCTGTCCTGCTCTACGCTGGACCTGTTGGAATGCACTACACCTGCAATGGAACAGGCACCATTGAAAGAGGGGAGAAGATGGGGTCTGGCTATGCCGCCCCCAGTCCATCTCCTCATTCCTGACAGTGCTCTCTCCCCTGGCCAGCATGGATGGTATGCACAACCAGATCAAGTTCTTGTTTTTTTGTTTTTATTGGGGACTTTTTATTGGGGAACAGTGTGTACTACCAGGCCTTTTTTCCAAGTCAAGTTGTTGTCCTTTCAGTCTTAGTTGTGGAGGGCGCAGTTCAGCTCCAGATCCAGTTGCCATTTCTAGTTGCAGGGGGCACAGCCCACCATCCCTTGTGGGAGTCGAACCGGCAACCTTGTGGTTGAGAGGACGCACTCCAACCAACTGAGCCATCTGGGAGCTCAGCGGCAGCTCAGCTCAATGTGCCGTGTTCAATCTTAGTTGCAGGGGGCGCTGCCCACCATCCCTTGTGGGAGTCGAGGAATTGAACTGGCAACCTTGTGGTTGAGAGCCCACTGGCCCATGTGGGAATCGAACGGGCAGCCTTCAGAGTTAGGAGCATGGAGCTCTAACTGCCTGAGCCACTGGGCCGGCCCCCAGATCAAGTTCTTAAAGTTTCCAACCTCGTCTCCTCAAGGCTAGGTTGGCCATGTTCTGTTTTCCACTGGTGTGGCCATTTGGCCACTGTCCTTTTCCCTCTGTTTGCCTGGAGGTCATTATAGCACACAGAGAAGCCCTTACTAAATTCACCCAGCAAGCTTTAAATGATAGGTGATGAAGCCTGTCCTTAGCTAACACTGAAATGTCCCTCATGAGAAAAGCTGTCCTCCAAAATAGGATGGCCTTGGACATTACTACTACCTCACAAGGAGACACCATTATCCAAATGGAATGCTGTGTGTTCATACCTGACGAGTCTGTTAATGTGTCATCTTTACTAAATCACATGAGGATGGATACAAGTAAAGGCCCTGAGTGACCCCTAACCTAGGGGATTTAGTAAATCAGTGGTTTGTATCATGTGGCTCTTGATAGAGAAAATTGTTACTTGTTTTGGGAATCATCTTAATCTGTGTTTTCTCTTGCATGTGCCTAAGTTGTTGCTGTGGTATCTGCATGCAGTGCAGCCAGATAGTGGCCAAATGAGCCACCTCCATGCTACTGAACCCCCTTGCTGACCACTCAGGGCACATTTTGGAAGAGGTGGTGCATATAAGATGATCAGAGCCAGTCATGAAGGGTAGTATTAGAGGACGTGACTGCTGGTTGACCCTTGAGCTGGACTTGAGTAATCAGAGGTTCTTCACCCCTTTCCTTGTCCTTGGAATGTATACTATACCCACTGTTCACACAGTAGGAGCTATTTTCAAGGACAATGTCTTGAGAGAGCAATGTGTTTGTTGAGACGATCTGGACAGTGTACATGATTGAACCCAGTTAAGGCCTTTATATAAACTTTTAAGATTCTGGTGGATGGATGCAGAGACCAACTTGTCTCGTGGCCAGTCATAACAAAAAAAACTGTGTAAGTTGAGTTTCCTTTCTTCATAAACCTGCCACCTACCAATTTGGAGTGGTCTGTCTTCAGTCTCTCCTTCCCCTTGTTTCAGATCTCACCCAGGAAATCCCCAAGGTTACAAACCAACAGAGTAGTAGAGCAAGGCAAGGTTTTTTTTTTTTTTTTAATTTTTAGGATCAGAGGGACTTGAACATGTTTGTAGACTGAGAGGAGAATATGAGGAGAAAGTCTTTGGTGGACTTTGATGAAGTCTGAGTTGAAGGAGATAAGATGATGAAAGGAGTTAAAATGAGATTAAAAAAACAAGAGATGGAAGAATGATATATTCATAACTTTTAATATGAACTACAAAACTACTATTCTGAATTACAAATAATACGTGTATGTACAAAAGAAACCCTGACCTCATCTATAACTCTATCCCACCCTTAAGGCATTAGCGTTGACAGCCAGAAAGCCCTATATTATATTGTCTTTCTTGTCTGTGATTTTTTAAAATAGATTTTTACCAGCAGTATTAAACCACCCTGGTACAGGGGCATTTTGAGACTCACAAAAGGCTAAAATTTTGCCAGGTGTGTGGAAGAACAAAAGGGCAAGACAACTGAAGTAAGATGGTAATTCAGATTATTAACCACATAATCCAGACTTTAAAGAATGGAATGAGACTGGGAGGAGAAAACTGAGGTGAAAAATCACAAGTTTCTATGAGGTTGCACTGGAGCTCTGGAAAGGCAGTAGGAAATAGCTGGAAGAACAGAAAAGTTAGGGAAAGGGTTTTGGAGTTTGAGATTTCTGGTGTGAAATAAACTAGATAACAAGGTCTAGATCTTGATCATAAGTGGGTGAAGGTCAGTGAGTTTCAGAAAGTTCAAAAACTATAAGGCTTAGTTGTTAGATGGTTCATCCACATGAATTGTCAAAATCTTTGATGACCAGAGTAGTGATAGATAACGATCGGATTTCTTTTTTTTTTTTTTTTTTTTAAAGATTTTATTGGGGAAGGGAAGGAGGACTTTATTGGGGAACAGTGTGTTACTTCTAGGACTTTTTCCAAGTCAAGTTGTTGTCCTTTCAATCTTAGTTGTGGAGGGCACAGCTCAGCTCCAGGTCTAGTTGCCCTTATTAGTTGCAGGGGGCGCAGCCCACCATCCCTTGCAGGAGTGGAACTGGCAACCTTGAGGTTGAGAGGACAGGCTCCAACCAACTGAGCCATCTGGGAGCTCAGGGGCAGCTCAGCTCACGGTGCCCTGTTCAATCTTAGTTATGGGGGGAGTCTACCATCCCTTGTGGGAGTCGAGGAGTCAAACTTGTGATTGAGAGCCAGCGCTCCAACCAACTGAGCCATCTGCCATCCAGGAGCTGAGCGGCAGCTCATTGACTTCATTCTAGTTGCGGAGGGCACAGCTCGATGGCCCATGTGGGAATCGAACTGGCAGCCCCATTGCCCAGAGCTTGCACTCTAACTAACTAAGCCACCCATCTGCCCAATCATGTTTCTTTATCAATCATTTTCCATACTCCCATTTAACCTCCAACTTATTATCTCCTATTTTCATGTCCATTGGTATCACTTTCTTGCCTTCACTTCTCTCCTTAGCCATGGCCCATACATTAAATCCCTCTTGCAAAACACTAACCTCTCTCTTCTCATTCAGTCAACATACACAGACAAAAATCACTCTTCTGGGAGCACAGTCAGGTTTGTAGACAAAAGACAGAATGGACAGGTTAGAGATATATTGACAGATTGCAGGATGCACTAAACCCATAATATTTTACAGTGGATTTCCCTTTCATTCTCTGAATAGTGCTATAGAAGTTAGTAATTTCTTCATTGATTTTTTCTTAAACAAATCAATGAACTTACATTAAAGAAACTTCCACAGTAGTGTAAAAACAGAATGTTTAGAAACTCCTTTGCATTCCCCTCATCCAGTTCTCCGCAGAATTAACAATTGTTAATATTTTCTTGTTTATCCTCCTAGAACTCCATTTCTACATGAGAATGGGGTCATATAAAATGTTTCACAACATAGTCACGTGTTTCACGTATATCAAAATATGTTACATTTTGAAAACAATTTCCAGTGAAAAACAAGGGGATCTTCCCAAAACACATTTAAAAAATTCAAAGATGTAAAGAAGTTATAGAGGTGACAATACAAGAAATTTGAAATATTTTCAGTAGGTATTTTAATAGAGAAGTAATAGGGAGTATACAAACATATGAAACACAAATTGATATAACATAGACTATTTCCCAGGTTATAACTAAAAACATGTAGCATTTGCAGCTGAGAGATGAAAGTACAAATTCAAGCTTAGACATTTAGGAGCTGGTACTTGATGAAATCACATTATTTCCCAGCAATTCAGTTTTCTCATTTATGGTTCAGAGTGATGATCAAGTGAGGTAATACATAAATATATGTATATAAACATACATAAATAATATATAAAAATTATAGAATACAGCTATTAAAAAGATTGATGTTCTTTTCTTAATGCCTTTCAATTGTGTGAGGTTCTGCCAATAAAAAGAAAAGACCAAATATATTGAACATTTAAGGAGTAAAAAAATAAAATTATTAATTCTACACTGCAATTAATAAAAATCTAATGGCTGTAGTTGCATATTTGGTAATATGACTGCATGGTAAATAAGGGCATATCTATGCGTGCATATGCATTTTTGTGTTAAGCAGGGTGAAAAGTAGGGCAGTAAATGTTTCTTTGCCACTGGCTAGAAACATGAAAATGTTTATGGGATATCCAATAACTATGTGAATACAATTTGTCTCCAAAAGTCAACATATATATTTTTTTACTTCCTTAAAACTTAATGTTCTACATATAAAACATTCTTACCTCTTTTGCTCTTTATATTTCCACTTATACTTTTATTTATTGAATTTCTTCCTCTTTTTAAAAAAAACACTTATTTATCTGCAAAAAAAAATGAGGTAAGGGAGTGATCAATTCAAAAATAAGGATATTGATGTATACGGGTAGTAGTACTATACAAGTGAAATACGTTGTCATACCTGTTTTCTTTTTGTCATGTTAAATTCAAATGCAAGCAATAAATTACTTCCTTTTGTGGGGCATTTGTTTGACTTAAACATTGCCCAGAGAGTATCCATGAAGGGTTTACTGACTAATCTTTTCTCTGGATATTCTTCCCCATTTTCTGTTTTTTCTTCTTTTTCTCCTTCTTTTTTTTTGTTCGTCTTCCAGTTTCTCTCTTAGTTCATTTTCCTTTTCTTCTTTTCCTCTTTCTTCCCATTTTTTCTTTTCCCTTCTTTCATCTTCACTATGATTCCTACTTGATTGCTCTGGATTCTGATCACAAGGCATAACTGGTTGTTCCTGTACAGCAAGATCTGTTGAATAAAATCAAACTGTAGCTAAATTTGACTTTCAGATTTCAACATTCTTCAGTGTGACAATATATTTGATTTTCATGAAATAGCAATGTTGCACATTGGTAGAAAGCAGAGAGGAAAGAAAAAGTGCAGTTAATCAAAATCAATAAAGATTTTCATGAAAAGAACAATTTAAAAATAATTTACTTATAGATTTAAATGTATACTAAGGAAAAGGGATATTAAATTAATACATCTTATAATATTCATAAAGAATAACTTACTTTGAAATGAGTAAGTTACGAGTGACCTTACTTAAAGGACTAGCTAGGCTTTTTGTTTCTTCTTGAGAGAGTGTTAGTAAGATAGATAGTTTTTAGAAATTTATCCATGTGTTTCAGTTTTCCCAGGATTGTTTTGGCATATGCCCATCTCCTGGCATAATTACTAATATTAATATTATTACCACCAGCTTTTGCTCTAAAGTATTTTGGTTTTATTTCTCCTTCTTTTCAAGTTTTTAGTACTTAAAACTGATTTTTTTTTTAGGCAGATATATGCATTTTCCTTATATAGTTAATAGGAAGACAAGTTTCTTCTCTACACAATTGAAGTAATTTCAGTTTTATGTCTCAGAGATTGTTTTATTGGTTAATTAAAATGCTTGTCTATACCAAACATATGTTAAATTTATAATCAGATTAAAAGCATATTATTTAAAACAAAGTATAAAATCTTTACTTTCTCCAGAAAACTAATATATTCTTTCAATATACTCATCATGTGTCCCTTTCAGCTTTAGCAATCAAGAGACCCAAATCAATAATTCTGAATCAATTTTGACTCAAAATTAGTAACTAAGATCAAATAACTTGCACTTTTATACACTATTCCTCTTCATCATTTAATCTATGCAATTTGGAATTTTTCTTTTCTTGATTTCATAATTTTTGTTTTATTATATATTTATTAATTTCACTATAATTTGAACAGTTGTACACATGCCAGGCAATTCTCTATATAGTTAGAGGATTTGGTCTTTTATCTCAGGACAATAGTAAGTCATTGTAAGGTTTTAAATAGAGAAAGTAACATAAAGAAATTTGTGTTTTAGTATATGTGCTGCCGAAGCGAGTACAATAAATTTGTATTTTAAAGAGACTCTTCTGGCTACCAAGAGAGAATAGCTGAGAAGGGAGTAACAGCAGATAAGGGGGCATGAGTTAGATAGGTATTAGTTAGAATGGTAATGAACTTAGGTTTTAGGAAATGGGAGGGTGATAGAGAAAATGGAGAAGTAAATGGCATAGAGAGAGATTGAGGTTACATCTGAAAATTGGGGGAGAATTGTGACTGAGAAGGAAGCGTAACTAGTTTACACTAAGCGTAAAAAGTATAAAAAGTTCCCGGCTTTGTCCAAGGGCATCAATAGTAGTGCCGCATGAAGATAGTGAACACTAAATTTATTGATTATGGATAGAATGAATTTACTTCACCTTTGAAGATCATTGAAGCCATGAAATGGATGAGATCACTAAGTGAGAGGTTACAAAATGGCAGCTGTGGGCAGAATGCAGCAGACATCTTTTCTTTATATTGTGTTGAATCTCTTGATTTTTAAATGTTAACCATGCATTCAAAATTTTGCTTAAGAAAAGAACACTTCCCAACTCATTCTATGAAGCCAGATTAATTACCCTGTGTTATCAGACAGGGTTCAACTAAAGAAACAGAACCAGTAGGAAATATACATAAGAGCTTTATATATATGTATATATATAATGTTATTGGGGAATATTGGGGGACAGTGTGTTTCTCCAAGGTCCATCAGCTCTAAGTCAAGTTGTTGTCCTTCAGTCTAGTTGTGGAGGGCACAGCTCAGCTTCAAGTCCAGTCACCATTTTCAATCTTTAGTTGCAGGGGGTGCAGCTCACTGGTCCATGTGGGAATTGAACCGGCAATCCTGTCTTTCAGAGCTCACACTCTAACCAACTGACCTATCTGGCAGCCTTTTAAGAGCTTTATTATAAGAAATTGGCTTACACGATTTTAGGAACTGTGCAGGCAAGTTGGAAATCCTCAAGGCAGCCATCAGAAAAGGAAGGCTGGCATTCTTCCACACAGGTTGAAGCTGCTTTCTACAGGCAGAATTTGTTTTCTTCAGGGAAGCCTCAGCTCACCTGGATCAGGTTTATTTGGGTTATCTAGGATAATCTCCTTTAAATTAATTGACATGGACTTTAATTACATCTAAAAAATAAATACCTTAAAAATACTAGTAGCACCTACATTAGTGCTTGAATAACTGGTGTCCATAGCCTAGCCAAGTTGCACATAAAACTGACCATCACACCCTGATGCCCAAACCAGATATATTCCAAGAAAGAAAAACTATTAATTAATATTCTTTACGAATATAGAGGGAAAAATCTTCCACAAAGTACTAGCAATCCAAATACAGCAACGTATAAAAAAGATTATACACCATGACCAATGAGACTTATCCCAGGAATGTGAGGTTAGTTTAATACATGAAAATCAATCAGTGTAGTATATCAATAAAATAAAGGACAAAAACCATATGATCATCTCAACAGAGGCAGAAAATACTATTTCTCTAAAAGTTAAACATAGAGTTACCATATAACCTAGTAATTCCTTTCTTAGGTACTATAGGCAAGAGAAATGAAAACACACATCCACATAAAAAATCTGTTATGTAAATGTTCATAGCAACATCACTCATAGTAGCCAAAAAGTGAAAAAAAAAACCCCAAATATCCATCAACTTATGAATGGATAAACAAAGTATGGCATATCCATGCAATGAGATATTATCTAGCCACAAAAAGGGAATGAATTTCTAATTCATGTTCAACATAAATCTTGAAAACACGCTAAGTGAAAGAGGCCAGACACAAAAGGTCATATACTGTATGATTCCATTTATGAAATGTCCAGTCTAGGCAAATCTATAGAGACAGCAAATAGGTTAGTGGTTGTCAGGGACTGAGGTAGGACAGAATAGGGAGTGTCTGCTAATAATTTTCTTTTTAGGATGATGAAAACATCCTGGAATTAAATAGTTGTGATGGTTGTAAAGCATTGTGAATATGCTAAAAACCTATTGAATTTTACACTTTAAAACAGAATTTTAATGTTTTCCACAGTTTATCTCAATTTTAAAAAGTGCTCACAGAGCACAGGAGTATAGACCACACTACAGTTAAATTGCTTAGGTACATAAAAAAACTATTTAAATTTAAAGTCAGGTTTACTAATTCTACTTAAAATTTGCAACTTCAGATTTGTTGGGTTCAAATTATTAATTAATTACATCATTTCCCCCTTTCTATCATTTTCATCCACAATATAAACACACTGTAATTATTATCAAGTTATTAAAAAATACTCTCTTGAATCCCATATCCCTCTACTGTTACTACCTTCATTTCTTCATTTTCTTTTACAGCAAAACTCTTTTCAAGAGTTCTCCATATTCGCTGTCTCCATGTTAGTGATTTTCCCCTTCCTTTCTCTCTCGAATGTACCCCAATCCAATGTTCACATCCAACCTCCATGGATACTCCTCTTATCAAAGACACAAATTAATTAACTTAACATTGCAAAAATATAATGATCAATTCCCAATTCCATCTTACTTGAAGTATCAGGAGCATTTGAAATATCAGGAGCTCTCTCCATCTTGAAAAAGTTTCTTCTCATTGTTTACAGGACACCATCCTTTCCTGAGTTTCCATCTATATCCATGGCCAATCCTTCAAAGTTTTCTTTGCTTGTTTCTTCTCTTTCTTCCTACCTCTCCCTGACCTTGGTCTTACTGAATCACTCAAGACTAAATCCCTAAATCCCTCCACACTACTATGTACATATATATATAGTTCAAGCCTCAGTAATCCAATCTCAAGGTTTTTAATACCACTCAAATGGTGATTATTTTCAGATTTTTATCTCCAGGCTTGTCTATCAAACTCTCAATTCAATATCACTGCTTGGATTTCTAATAGGTAATTTAAGTCAAACTTAAAATTCCCAAACTCAGTCATGATCCCCTTCATTGAACTCTGATCCACTCCCTTTTAGTTCTTTCCGTTTTAGTAACGCCAACTCCGTTAATCCAGTTGACTGAGTCAGAAACCTTGGCAGCGTCTTTGACTCCTCACCTTTTCTCATAGCCCAAATTCAATTTGTCAGAAAACTTTGCTTTCCATTTTTCAAAATATACCCAGAATACTACCAATTCTTACCCTCATCATCTCTAAACTAGACATATTTCATAACTCTCTCTGCTTTTGCCTTTGTTCTTCCTACCCCACAGTCTATTTGCAACATAGCAGACAGTAGTCCTTTTTCTATTCTTTTCTTTTCTTTTTTTTTGACAGTAGTCATTTTAAAACGTAAATTAGATAATGTCATTTCATGTCTTGACAGTGTCTTTCCATTTCTTTCAGAGTAAAAGCCAAAGACTTCACAATGGCTTACAAAATCCTATAGGATTGGGTCTGCTGGTACCTCTCTGATTTCTAACACTTCCCTTCACTCACTTTGCTGCATCTCCTCTGGTCACCTTGCATTTTAGTAAACAAGCAAAGCATGGGCCTAATTAAGGCCTTTGAACTTGCTACCGTGTTTCCCGGAAAATAAGACCTAACTGGAAAATAAGCCCTAGCATGATTTTTCAGGATGACATCTCCTGAACATAATGTGTCTTTTGGAGCAAAAGTTAATATAAGACCTGGTCTTATTTTCGGGGAAACACGGTATTTGCTCTACCTAGGAAGTTATTTCTTCAGATAAAAGGAGGACTTATTCTCTTACCTTCAGGTTACTCTCCAAATATATACATTTATTGGTGAGGCAGTGACCAGAAATGAGGCTTGAGTCAGTATTTGAGTACACAATTAGGGTTTTTGGATTAGAGTCTGAGGGTAAATGGAAGCTACTGGGAAATTTTAATCTGGATTGTAAACAGATAAAATTTAAATTGTAGAATCGATTAGATTCTTCTAAATTGGAGACAAGTCAGGAGGCTGAAGATTTTTCCAACTCAAACTAAAGATTTTGTACTAAATATTTAAGACTATTAGATTCCATTGAAGGGTTGTAAGTGAGAGATAAACTGTAGGGTGAAAAATAGATTGGATTAAGCAGATTTAGAGGCAGACCAATTTTTCCCTGGTAGTGGAGGTTACAGAGATGGTGGTGACCAGAAGGTAGATGTCATCCATATTTTGGATGTCAGCGAGCCACAGAAGTGAGCACCCAGTGGTAGAGTGGGCAAAGAGTATAAAGAACAAGTTCACAAAAAGAACATATTTCCAATAGGCATATGACAGATGTTCAGTTTAATCAAGATGCAAGGAAACTAAATCTTAAATGAGATGTATGTATACTGATATGAAAAATGTTATTTGAAGTATTATGCAATTTTTAGAAATATATTTATATTAATTCAATAAATATTTATTGACCACTTACCATGTAGTTGGCAAAATTGCTGAAATAGCAAACTGGTATAAAAGTCCATTAGATTTCCAACATGTGTTTTTTTTCTGTCACTCCTAAAGGTATTGAAGAGATGAGCCAAAGAAAACTATGTCTGTCAGGAGTCAATCTTTTGAGAAGGTTCTTCTGACACAACTCTGCTTCCTATTCTAGTGGACCATAGGGTAAATGTGGGCTTTCAGTTGCTTCTGTTGAAAGGAGCCAGACACCTTTGCTACCTGGTGCTCTGGTCTCGCAGAAAACTATGTATGAGATTGTGATTTATAATAAGAAATATATATTTGGCCTTCATCCTGTTCCTACCCTAGAGCTCCTAAAACCCTTGGAATATCCTAAAGTGATGAGAATGGTAAAGGCATCTTTTGTTTTGTTATGTTACTGAGGTGACTGGACTGTCCCTAGGTAATCTGAAGATGGGCTTGTTGCCAGGGAAATCAACCATGTGATTAGAGGTTTGGAACTTTCAGTCCCACCCTGACTGACCTCCAGGGAGGGAAGTGGGGCTGAAGATTGAATTCAATTACCAATGGCCAATGACTCAATTAATTATGCCTATAATGAAGGCTCCATAAAAACCCAAAAGGATGGCATTCAGAGAGCTTGTAGGTTAGGGAACCAGAATGTATCCATGTGCCGCTGTGCAGGGCCCTAAACTCCACTTGGTCAATCTCAGTCAATTGCAGAATTTCTCAGAATCACTCACAGAACTTGACTTTTATGTTTGGGGATGCACAGGGACTGGCACAAGCCTGACAACATCTAAACGTGGGAGACAATCGGGAGCTGTCCATGGTACTTAAGTCTGAACAAAAGGTCTTACAGTACGCAATGGCTTCTTTAGCAGGCCAAGCAAGGGTAGGTAAACCAGATGTATAACCATTTGAGAGGGGTTAACTTTGGTCTGTCATGACAGGGCTACTACCGATGGCTTCCCAGATTATCCATCCTAGCAGCTTTTCTTGAGAGCGACACTGACTACCAGAAGACTGGTGCTAAGGAGGGAGTCCCACAGAATAGATGTAAAAGGTATAGATCTTATAAAGAAAATTCATGGAAAAGGCACCAAAGAGGAGATATTTTATCAAACCATAGAAAATGCTATGGGAAAACAATCCAGAGCCATGGTTTCTGCCGTCCCCGGAAGGCATGCTTGTCAGAGTTACAATTATACCAGTAATGTAAGATTTTTGTCCTTTTTCTTTAATCTGCCTATCAGCTGCCTGTCAGGATGTGGAGGCACAAGTGCTCTCATAATTTTAAAATGCATTTCCATTGATTTTTTTTTTTTTAAGGAAACACATTATTGATTTCTTTTGGGATTCTCAGTTTCCATAATTCCAGAGTATTTTCACCCATTTGACAAAATATCATACATAGAATTTTATTGGCCATTCACAGTTTCCAGGATATGGTGATGTTTTTGAAACTGTTTTTTATTATAAAAGTTCTTTCTGTGGCTGACCAGTCTGTTATTTGAAGAACACGTTGAACCTTAAACAAAGAACTCTTTTGACAATCTTAATAAGCCACTGATTTAAATGGCACGTTCTTTAAAAGTTCAATCTTTAAGGTCCAACATCTTTGGGAACACAAGTAGACAACATATTCAGGCACCATTCCCTTCTCCAGGCCTGCCCACATCCTTGCAATCTTGCAATGTCACAATATCCGCTACATAGTAAGGTTAAGGAATCAACTAACTTCACATATTTTACATACTTTATCCTTTGTTAATTAAGCTGAGATTTGTCTTTTGACAAAGTATAAAAGCCAACAGAAATTCTGGATTTTTAGGAGTTACTTCTAACTGGTGATGAATCATCACCATTTCCATCTTGACCTGTGGCCAGTGTCTTCCTTTTTCTTCCCCTCTTCCACCTAGGCAGTTATTTTCAAGCAAAATATTGTCCCACCAACCACCCATGAAACCTTAATAAAAACTGAACTGTTGCAATTAAAATATGAAAGTTGGCTAGAGACCCTTGGAACTTATAGGCATCCTAGAAGAACTGTGGTTTCCAATGAACTGATGTTTATGTTTTGCTGACCTTGTATTGAGGGGGAGCATTAGGCAGTCTGGAGTGGTACCGTGAGCATTGTCTTCTATTAATTTAATTTGAAATATTGATTGTGATCTTCCAGGGGCTATGCGTACTTTAGTACTCCAAGGTACAGACATTGAATAGACCCAGTTCTACTTAATGTTTTGCCATATCTAAGAACTTACTTAGGAAGGGGCATGGAGGGCCGGCCCGGTGGCTCAGGCGGTTGGAGCTCCATGCTCCTAACTCCGAAGGCTGCCAGTTCAATTCCCACAAGGATCAGTGGGCTCTCAACCACAAGGTTGACACTTTGATTCCTTGACTCCCGCAAGGGATGGTGGGCTGCGCCCCCTGCAACTAGCAACAGCAACTGGACCTGGAGCTGAGCTGCGCCCTCCACAACTAAGACTGAAAGGACAACAATTTGAAGCTGAACGGCACCCTCCACAACTAAGATTGAAAGGACAAAAACTTGACTTGGAAAAAAGTCCTGGAAGTACACACTGTTCCCCAATAAAGTCCTGTTCTCCTTCCCTATTAAAATCTTTAAAGGAAAAAAAAGAAAGGGGCATGGGATTGTCTCTACTCTCATATTTCTTCAAAGAGGGCATTACTCTTATATTCCCAAATCTTAGACTTTATCTGAGGCAGAGTCAAGATGTCAGGTCCCCTTCACTTACATTATACTCTTGATGGGGTATAATGTACTCCAGAATATGGTACCTTAGCATATTAAATATTTTAAACTGAAGGAGTTTGAGAAAATAACAGAAACAAGAAGGTCACTCTGACCTGCCCTCCACCGTGGCCTTTCTTCTCTGAAACAGGTCATAAACAGTCATGTGAGTGGTGCCCTTTCTATACATTGAGGTAAGGAACATGTCTATCTCTGAAGACCAAGGGATGTGTAGAAGAATCCAAACAGGCCTTACTCAGTTTCCCCCAGTTAACTACACTTACCTCATACTCCTTAACCCATGATATTCCTCCACGACTATCCACTCTTCATCAAACTCAGCATAAAATACACTGCTTTGTTTCTTTTGGTCTTCATTTCCTTATGAAGGCTCTGGTGTCACATAAAACTTATTAAATAAATTTATGCTTTACTCCTGTTAATCTCTCTTTGTTAAGTTTAATTTTTAGAGCTATCCAGGGACACTAAGAGAGTTGTGGAAAGCTTTTTCCTTTCCTACACTCTATTGCTTAGATTCCAAACTCCTCCATATGTCAAAGGGTCTTTGATCTATATGCAGTGGAGAAGAGGAGTGGGCAAAGCTAGTTCTACTTAATTGTATCTCACTTAAAATCTTTTGTATCTTAAACGATACTGCATGTTGTGTACTTAAAAGCCAAGATTTTGCAGTATGGAGGTATCTCAAAAAATTGGAAATTGAACTACCTTATGACCCATCTATTCCACTGTTAGGTATCTATCCAGAGAAATCCAAGATGTTAATTTGAAAAAAATATATGCACCCCTATGTTTATTGCAGCACTATTTACAATAGCCAAAACTTGGGAACAACCAAAATGCCCATCGGTAGACAACCGGATTAAGAAACTGTGGTACATTTATACAATGGAGTATTACTCAGCTATAAAGAAGAATGAAATCTTAGCATTTGCAACGATATGGGTGAACCTAGAGAACATTATGCTAAGTGAAATAAGTCAGTTGGAGAAAGACAAATACCATAAGATCTTACTTATATGTGGAATCTAAAGAACTGAATAAATGAGCAAAGTAAACAGAAATAGTCTCAGAGATATAGAAGAAAAACTGATGGTTGCTAGAAGAGAGAGAGGTGGAGATGAGGAAGAAGGGGAAGGGATTAGACAGCATAAATTGGTAACTACAGTATTGCCACAGGGATATGAAAGACAGTTTGGGGAATATAATAAATAATGTTGTAAAGATTTTGTAGGGTGTCAGATAGGAACATGTCTTATTAGGGAGACCACTTCAAGGACGATGTAGATTCTTGACCACTGTACTGTATACCTGAAGCTGAAGTTGAATAATACTGCATGTCAACTATAATTTAATATATATAGTCACAGGATATGGAGTAGAGCATAGGGGATAGATTCAATGGAATTGTAATAGATATATACGATGTCAGAGGGGCAATAGATTGGGGAGGGGGGTTATCGCTTTGTGAGGGGTGAAATGTCTACTGCATTGTTTTGTACACCTGAAACTAATTAAAAAAAAAAAAAAGAAAGGAAAAAAAGAAGCCAAGATTTTGGTTTTGCCATGCCTGAGCTGGAAGATAAAGGCCCTCTACAACTAAATGAATTGGTATTGAAGGGATATACAGGGGAGGGGACACATCTCTTAGTTATTTGCATATAGTCCTACCTCAGTGTGGCTAATGATGAAATTCTCTGGTATTTAGCTTGATGCATGCTGGTTCCACCAATGGAAACACAAATTTGTAGGAGAAGCAAGAGGGTGTGTGAATTACTTTCAGACATAAATTTGCAGATACAAATGAAGACACATCACTGGCAGTTGGAGATGAGTTTAAAGACTTCAGGAAAGGTTGGAGCAGGATAGTAAATTTGGAAGTCATCAACATGGTACTGAACCGATTAGTTTGGATGAGAAACAACCAACGAAACTGCTTGAAATGACAAGACCGGTGATCAGAAGATGCATGTTTTGGAAGCAACAACATTAAAGGGGGGGGAAATCAATCGGTCTGTTTGAAGATAATCACTGGCAATTTTAATGTACATATTTTCTGTGGCATTGGGGGGGAAATGGACAAAGAAATATAGGTAATCCTTTAGGAAGTTTGAATGCAAAGAGGAGGAGAGGGATGGCTGAAGCTTTTATTAGAACAGACTTAAGCAAGTTTAAGAGAAAGGAAGGAAAAGGAAGGAAGGAAATGAAGAAAAAGTCTCTAGACCAGGCAGAAGACAAAGGGAAAGAGTTCAGGCCCAGGTGAGTGGTTGACCTTGAACAGAGATAAGAAAAAGAGAAGTCCCTCAGCCTTTCTGTTAGACCCTAGCAGGTCGGGATGCAAGTGGACAAGGTAACTTTATGGGAGGGGGAAGGGATTGAGGGAAATCACACATAATGGCTTTGGTTTTTCTCAATGAGTTAGGAAAGAGGATATCTGTTTATAGAAAGGGCGCCTGGGTTTCATGGGTGCTATGAAGATTAATGTATAACAGTATTAACTGTTTATTGAATATTTACTATTTAATAACATGCTAGTAAGATATTAAATACTTTTATTTAATGCTTAAAACAACCCTGTGAGATAGAAACTATTACAATCATTCATTTTATGAATGAAGAAGTTGAAGCTTAGAGCTTGTCAGTAACTTGTGTTAGGTCACAGCTTAGTTAAGTGGCAAAGCCTGGAGGGGAAGAAAGGCTTTCTGACACCAAATCCCAAAAGTAAGCCAGATGTCATCCAGGAAAACTAAAGAGATCATGGGTTGGTGGTGGTGGTGGTGGGGGGGGTGTCTAAGAATTGTGATGCGTGGTATTTCTGTTCTGATCTACCTAGCTGTTTGAGAATAATAAGCCTCTGTACTTAATATATCAACAGAAGGTTTTGCACTGCCAGGAAGAAAAAGAACAGTCTAGGTAAATGATAAAAAGAAGAGGTGTGTCTGAACCATTTCAGCCTGTAGGGAAATGCTGCCAAAATGCAGATTAATAAACCTGAACTCTGTGAGGCACATTTATTCAAAGGACAAATCTACTTCACAACAGCCTGATTAAGGGTGGGCACAGGGGGGTGGTAGAAAAGTTTTGTGCAGAGAGGTTTTCTGCTAGTACATTTTCTTACAAAAGCTTCTTTAGCTATTCTATTAGAGTGGAACAGGCATGGAATTATTATATTATTTTTAGCAAAAGAAAATAACCAAATTTAATACATACATATGTATGGGAACCCCACACATGAGAGAGGCAGAGACCCCACATGTATGAGACGTTCAGAGACGAGAAGGGAACATGGGTATGAGACATTCTGAGTTAGGGATGAGATAAGGTGCCCAGGGGGCTTCAAATGGTTATTGTGGAATGATAAGACATGGAATCATTGAAATGGGGCCAGCAAAACTGCTCTGGCAACACACTCTACCACTCTCCATTCCCAGTCCCTAGTCCCCTACCTCCACCTCACCAGTGGTTCTTAACCTTTAGCATGCATAATAATCCCCAGGAGGCCTTGTAAAACCAAGGTTCCTGGGGCTCACCCCCAGAGTTCTGAGGCAGTAGTTCGGAGGTGAGGCTCAAAAATCTGCATGTCTGACAAGCTCCCAGGCAATGTCAAAGCTGTTTATCCAGAGACCAAACATTGCTACATTAAAAAATAAAATAAAAATGGCGTATTGAAGGAATTGAGGTTTGAAAATAGGGAGAACACAGGGAAAAGCAAATTATAATCACTTTTGCCCCGCCAGTCAGATACAAAAATATTAATTTGGAGGTTTCTTTTTTTCATTATTTTTATTATGTATGCATTTGTTTATATGTGCAATATACACAAAATTGTGAAAACCATATATATGCTGACTTATGTGCTGCTTTTTGGGAAATATTTAAATTTGTGTTTTGAGAATACCACTGAGTCCTGACTTCTTTACCTTCTTAAAACTTCTAGCAATTTTCTCTGATTTTTTTCACAGATTACATTAAGAATATTTCCTGTAAATCAGAAAAAAAAAAAGCAGAGAACCATGTGATTTCACTGATATGTGGTATATAAACCAAAAACAACAAAAGAACAAGACAAACAAATGAGAAACAGAAACTCATAGACACAGACAATAGTTTAGTGATTACCAGAGGGTAAGGGGGTGGGGGGTGGGAGATGAGGGTAAGGGGGATCAAATATATCGTGATGGAAGGAGAACTGACTCTGGGTGGTGAACACACAATGGGATTTATAGATGATGTAATACAGAATTGTACACCTGAAATCTATGTAATTTTACTAACAATTGTCACCCCAATAAATTAAAAAAAAAAAGAATATTTCCTGTTACTGAATATTCTTCAAAATATATGAGTTTTAATGGGTGTGTATTAATCTATTCTGTGAATCTCTAGACTCATCCATCGGTTCCTCAAGATATTAGTGTTATTTACAATGTTTTATTTTTATACATAGTATCATTACCTATCACATACATTATTATCTATGTCACTTTATAATTCAAATGAGAGGTGTTGCCTTATGGTTTAGACAGTATTCCTGGGCTTAAACATCACATTCCCCTAGACATGGTCTAAACTGGCACAGCAGCACACGGCACTGGCTTGGAAAGCAAGCAGGAATGCTCATATGCAGCTCCTGTCATTGCACACCTGTCTCCTTGCTTGTAAGTTGAAACACCAGAAAAGCCAGTTATAAACCAGACACCAGGAAAGTGCACGTGAAGCAGCGGTGTCAGTGTGCACAGGCCTTTGTGCGTGCTCTGTGTGTTGGCTGTAGGTGTATGACGACTTCTTGCTTTGAGAAGGTGCAGTCCACTGGGTTATTCTCGGTACAAGAACAACAGTGTTTATGTTGTCCAGATGGTCATTCCTGGCAGTTTGGGTAGTGTGAATTATAATAAACACTTGCCCAAGCAGCGTTTATAGAAAGGCTTTGATCAGCCCTGATCGGTTAGACATGGGGACGCAATTGTGTGGAACTCCACAGGAAGGAGAACTTGTCCTGAAAAAGAGTAAAGACAACATCTAAGAGCTCAACAATATGAGGTGATGTTATCACTGGTTCCCTGTACTGTAATTTGATGAAGGTCATGGGGCAGGAGCAAACAATTTCATGGGCCTGACTATAATTATTGAATATGTTAATCCCGTTTTCCTATTTGGTGTGGCTCTCACAAGCATTAATGCAAAAGTTAAGCCTCGGGACCCAGGGCAGGTCATCCCAAGATATTCCATGTGCCATATGGACTATATTGAATTAAAGTTACTTAAGAAACTGACCATACAAGAGGAAAACACTGGCCTGTCTGTCCCCATAAAACGAGATAAATCTCCATGTGATAAGCGCCCTCCCTGCTCCGAAGGTCTGAGAGATAACCTTATCACAAGAGTTAAAAGACTCCAGGGTCAAAAACTTGTATGAACAAGCCTTGTAAGACTTTACTAACTTACTAACCAAGCCCAAACTTTGTTTGAATTCCTCACTAACGAATACCAAAACTTTGCTTACATTCCTTTTTAACGTGAACTAACTTTTTTTTGTTTTGTCCATTGCTCAAAAATTTATTGTTTCTTTGTCTAAAGAGTATAAAAAGGTGCCTGGTTCAATCATTTCTCTGAACCTCATTTTATGATCTGAGTATCATATTGTGATTCTCCTGTGCACACATATTAAATTGTTTTTTCTCCCGTTAATCTGGTCTTGTGTCAGTTTTATTATTTTATTATTACTACAGTTGTAATAACTAAAGTAGAGGGGGAAATTCTCCCCTTTCTCAAAAGGGCCAATTTACATTCGTGTTATTACATATTTTAGCTATTTTGCTCTTTAGTGTCCTTTTGCTTTTCTCAAACGTCTGTACATGAAGTAAAAAAAGGTTGAGGAAAAATTATTGTATAGTACAATTTACTGAGTTATGACATTTTCTTCTGCCCTAGGTATGAAAAAAGGCAGTCTCCAGTGAGAAATTATTAAGCTTTTTTTTTTTTTTTTTTTTTAAACTACAGTAATTCTCCCTTTATTTTTGGTTTCCCTTTCCATGGTTTCAGTTACCCAAGGTCAACTGCGGTCTGAAAATGTTAAATGGAAAATTCCAAAAATAAACAATTCATGTTTTAAATTGTGCATTGCTTTGAGTAGCACAATGAATTCTCTCATGGTCGCTCACCATCCTGCCCTAGAGGTGAGTCATCCTTTTGTCCAATGTATCCATGCGGTATATGCTCCCCGCCTGTTAGTCACTTAGTAGTGTAGGTTTACTGTTGAACTGTGCCTTTAATTATTATTTAAATAGAGAATTGACCCTAAGGACAATTAAAACTGCCACCACATTAATTGTCAAATAATCATCATATACTTTTAAACTTTGCACCAAATTTTAAATGGAACAAATTTTGTAGGTCCACATTTTATAACATGTTCTAGGGACCTTGAGAACCACTTCATAAAAGAAATTAGCACATTTCATTTGTCTTATGTATTTTCATTATATTTTGTAATCATCCAACAACTTTAAAAATAACCTTCAGATATTTTTGGCCCATCCCCAGAGGTTTTATTTCACACATAATTAGGTGAGGCTCTATTAAGTTATAGCTATAAAAGGCTTCAGTCTTCTCGACTGTCTGTGATATCTGCTCAGCCCCACAAAATAGAAACATAAAGCCAATGTTTTTGACTTACCTGGTGGAGAGAGTCCTAGAACATGAGCTGAAGTTATAAGATATGCTTCTTCCAAAATTTAGTCAGTCTAAACACTTAGTTTCCTGTATGGCTCTGATTAGGATCAGTAATTATTTTTTCCAGGCCTGAGGTTTGTCAGTATAGAAGCAACCAGTGATTCCCAGGAATTTAACTGGTTTATATTAATTTGGTAGAGGCAGGTAACACTAGATGTTCTCATTTTACATGTCTAAATAGGGCCTTTTTTGAAGAAAAACCACCATTACCCGAGGATGTTGTGTGGATGGACTCTTAGATTATTTGACTGTCAAATTTGGGAAGGGCTGCTGACCTCCCCAGGTCGGGAGGCCAGGACACTTGGGCCTGACTTAGTGGGTCTAGGGGCAGAGTTTAGCCCAGCCCCTGTGGAGCTCATCTTCTGTGCTTGCATGCTCTCTCTCCCATTTAGGGCACAGCTTTTTTCACAGATAGCTCTGACTTTCTCCTCATTTCTCTAGTGGTCCCTTCAGATGTGACTGATTCTGGGCTATGCATCACAGGAACAAGGACACTGACAGATTGTGCACCTGACTTTTCAGCTCCCAGCGGGGGCTGATCCTATCACCTGCTCCTCTCAGTGACTAAGCTCCTGACACCTAGTTAGTTTTGATAGATTTTTCCCTTTGATTAACACTCTCCTTTACCTTTTAGTGAGAGAAGGGACTGGGGAGTTATGCCCCCTGTCTTTCCCAGCTTTGAAGTCAGAGAAGACATGGTTACAGCCCAGGTCCCAAACTGACATAATCCCCCTACACTCTACCCCTAATTCCCCTCCCCACACCATGATTTAAAATCTTGGCAAAATCTAAACCTCAGGTCATGTTCTCTCAATTACAATCTATGGAGACCAATCTTACTTAAACACGATTATGTCTAAAGTAAAACAGCTACTTATTAAACACATTAGTTGTATTATTTCTTTATTTCATTTTATTTTAATTTTTTTAAATTGGGGAATATTGGGGGACAGTGTGTTTCTCCAGGGCCCATCAGCTCCAAGTAGTTGTCCTTCAATCTAGTTGTGGAGGTCGCAGCTGAGCTCTAAGTCCAGTCACCGTTTTCAATCTTTAGTTGCAGGGGGTGCAGCCCACCATTCCATGTGGGAATTGAATCGGCAACCTTGTTGTTGAGAGCTTGCATTCTAACCAACTGACCCATCCGGCCACCCCCAACTCATATTTGAATTTTTACCCAACTCAAAGACAGGTGTTTTAGATGATTTTCCTTTACTTGAAGCAGATGTTTTCATTCTCTTTTGCAAAATTTAGCTCTGATTCCAATGGGTGGTTTGCAGCACTGGTGGAGGTAGTGGTGGGAGCGTGTCTCTTTACTTAAAAGTTGTATTTTCACTTGGCCATTTAAGCCTCTCTGCCCACTCTTTATGTTTCTCCTGGATAGGAGTGATAGATGATCTATAGTCACAGATATCAGAGGCACGAAGAAAGCTTCACTGTTAAGTTTTCTCTGGGTTCAGCTCCTGAAACCTAAATGAAATTCCTGCTTCTCTACAGTATGTACAACTTACCCTAGCTTTCCCCTGCCTGGGAGCTCTGAAGCCAGGATTTAAAATTTTTACTAGGTTAGACACATTTGAATTAGAAACAGTGACAGTTTCGATCATGAAGGATCCCTTGCATTCTTCTTTTAGATCAATCATATTAGAATCTCTTAAAATGCGTTTAGCTTTTTCGCTCTAGCAAGTCGTATGTGTCCCAATGGCTCCATCTGCTGCCAGGAAGAGGAATGGAATGTCATCCTTCACATTTTAGGACAGAGCCATCAGTAGTAACTACCCTGTTTCCCCCCAAATAAGACTTAGCCGGATGATCAGCTCTAATGTGTCTTTTGGGGCAAAAATTAATATAAGACCCAGTACTATATTTTATTACATTATATTATGTTATGTTATATTATATTACACCCAGTCTTATAGTCAAATAAGACTGGGTCTTATATTAATTTTTGCTCCAAGACACATTACAGCTGATTGTCCTGCTAGGTCTTATTTTCAGGGAAATACGGTATGAATCTGCCTTCTGCTGCTGCTGTTTAATCAGAATCCTCCTGTTTTGTGGAATGAGCAGCATTTGTGGCTCAGTGTTTGTTTATATTTTAAGTCTGTAGCTGCTATTATAGTAATAATACTCCAATCTATTTTTTCTGTGACAAGGTTTTACTTAGAGTCAACTGAAAATACTATATAACTCTTCAGATTTTTTCCATCTTCAGACTTTATTGGTATGTTGTGATTTCCTAAGAATTTTTTCATCTTTATGTTTTCAAAGTTATCAGTGTAAAGATTTACATAATATTCTTAGTTTTTAACTTTATTGAGATAAAATTGACATATAATGTTGCATAAGTTTAAGGTGTACAATGTGATTTGATACATGTATATATTGCAAAATATCACCGTAAGGTTAGTTACATCCTTCGTGCAAACAAAACTACCATTTTCTTGTTTGTTGCTGTTATGGTGAGAACATTAAAGTTCTACTCTCTTAGCAACTTTTAAGTATACCATAGGGTATTGTTAACTATAGTCACCATGCTGTATGAATTCCCAGAACTTATTCATCTGATAAGTTTGTACACTTTGACCAACAACCCCCATTTCTCCCAGCCCTTTGCAACCACTATTCTGTTTCCATGAGTTGTTAAGATTGTACGTTGTTAGATTCCATATGTAAGTGAGATCATACAGCATTTGTCTTTCTCTGTCTCCCTTATCTCATTTAGCATAATACCTTCAAGGTCCATCTATGTTGTTGCAAATGGCAGGGTTTTCTCCTTTATTATGGCTGAATAATATTCATGTACAGTGGTACCTCGGTTTTCAAACATTTTGGTTTATGAATGCCTTAAACCTGGAAGTAAATGCTTCGGTTTTCTAACACGACTCAGAAATCGAACATGTCAAAAGGCTTCCGCTGAGTGCAAGATCTTGAGGTCTAGCTGTTGGCTGTTGTGAAAGTTTCAGAACTCGTGGATTATGTTCGAAAACCAAGGTACCACTGTGTATCTACATCTATGTCTCATATTTTCTTTTTTCCCCTTTCTTCTGCCTCCTGCCCCCCCCCCCCCAATCCAGTTCATGCTGTTGTTTCTCATTCTAGTTGTGTAGGACACAGCTCCCTGGCCTATGTTGATATTATGAGCCTTGCGTTCCCCCAGGCTGAGGCAGCTGGTCGCCAGTCATTGGCTGGCCACTCTCAGCAGCTCTCACTGGCAGCCGGCCACTCACACTGGCTGTGGTGGTTAGGAGCACCGCGCTCCAACCAACTGAGCCACTGGGCTGACCCTCACATTTTCTTTATCCATTCATCTGTCAATGGACTTAGGTTGTTTTCATGTCTTGACTATTGCACATCATGGTGCAATGAACATGGGAGTGCAGATCTTTTGGAGATAGTGTTTTCATTTCCTTTGAATAATACCCATAAGTGGAACTGCTGGATCACATGCTAGTTCTATCTTCAAGTTTTTGAGGAAACTCCACGCTGTTTTCCATAGTGGCTGTACCAACTTACCTTCTCACCAACAGTGCATGAGGGTGCCCTTTTCTCCACATGCTTTCCAAAATTCATCTCTTGTCTTTTTGATAATATTCATTCTAACAGGTGGGGGCTTCTTATTGTATTTAAGCTTGTAAAATGAATAGGAATGTCATGTGTTTTCATTTCTAAAATCAGAATTTTTGCCTTGTTGTTTTATACATATATAATTAACAGTCATTCTGGAATTTTATCAATTTTATTAGTCCTTTTAAAGAACCAAATTTTGACTTTTTGGTTTTATTGTGTTGTCATCTCATTAATTTCTTTTTAACACTTGAAACCTATGTAATTTTACAAACCATTGTCATCGCAATAAATTTTTTTTTTTTTAAGATTTTATTGGGGAAGAGGAACAGGACTTTATTGGGAAACAGTGTGCACTTCCAGGACTTTTCTCCAAGTCAAGTTGTTGTCCTTTCAATCTTAGTTGTGGAGGGTTCTGTTCAGCTTCAAGTTGTTGTTCTTTCAGTTTTAGTTGTAGACAGCACAGCTCAGCTCCAGGTTCCGTTGCCGTTGCTAGTTGCAGGGGGCACAGCCCACCATCCCTTGCGGGAGTTGAGGAATTGAACTGGCAACCTTGTGGTTGAGAGCCCGGGCTCCAACCAACAACTGAGCCATCCGGAAGGCAGCTCAGCTCAAGGTGCCGTGTTCAATTTTAGTTGCAGGGGGCAGAGCCCACCATCCCTTGCGGGACTCGAGGAATTGAACTGGCAACCTTGTGGTTGAGAGCCCACTGGCCCATGTGGGGATCGAACCGGCAGCCTTCGAAGTTAGGCGCACGGAGCTCTAACCGCCTGAGCCACCGGGCCAGCCCAACAATAAATTTTAATTAAAAAAAATTATGCATTTGTGGTTAAAAACACGTAACAAAATTTACCATTTTAACTGTTAAGTATTCAGATCAGTACTGTTAAGAATATTCACGCTGAGGGTGACCAATTAGCTCAGTTGGTTAGCAATCATGCTGGTAATTACCAAAATATTCACATTGTTGTGACTCCAACCTATTTATAACCCTACCATGTTTCCCCAAAAATAAGATCTACCCCGAAAATAAGCCTGTTAAGATACCAGCCAGATGGACGCATTTAGTACGTTATGACAATGTTCCAGAAGCTGACATGACTGTGTTTGAATAAATGTAGATTGTTGTACATGAAAAAATAAGACATCCCCTGAAAAATAATCCCTAATGCATCTTTTGGAGCAAAAATTAATATAAGACCGGTCTTATTTTCAGGGAAACACGGTACTATGAAAATAAACAGGGGCTGACCCAGTGGCTCAGGTGTTTGGAGCGCTGTGCTCCTAATGAACGCCGAGGTCACCAGTGTGATTCCTAAATGGGCCAGTGAGCTGCGCCCTCTACAGCTAAGATTGGGAACAAGAGTTCTTCCTGGAACTGGGTTGCGGTGAGCAGTCGGAGGTTGGCGTGAGCTGCGATGGGCTGCTGAGTGCTGCCCTGGGCTACCTAGCTCACGTGAGTGGCTGGCAGCCAGCGTGAGTGGCAGTGTGGGGGCAGAGCCCCAGAAAGAAGTTTCCAGGCTCTCAGCCTCACATAGATAGGTACTGGCTCAGGTAGTAAATGGCCATCAACTGTGATTGCATGGCCATCAGCTGTGGCTAGTTGGCCGTCAGCTGTAACCAGTGAGCCATTGGCCACTAATATAACTGCTGTGGCTACGCTAGCAGAGAGAGAAGAGAAAAGAGAAAGAATGGAGAAAAATGGGGGCTAGCAAGAAGATAGTGGCTGGGCTGGCAACCGTGGATGGCGGTTTGCGGACAGTGTGGATCCAGCCTCCAGTGAGAGTATAGTGCCGCCAGAGAGAATATAGTGGTATGACTCCCCTACCTATGGCTCCGTGGGTGTTCCTTTTTGGCCTCACCATGTCCTGCGTTCTTATGTGGGGAGTGGGAGCAGAGACCCCCAAGGCTGCCCCGCATGACAAATGGCGCAGCGAGCAGGGTCTCCCGCATGACAGGCAGCATGAGTAGCTGGCAGCCAGTGAGAGCTGCTGCCGTGAGCCACCGGCTGACGACTGGTGACCAAGTGCCTCAGCGGGGTGGGGGGTGGGGGGGGTGAGTGCAAGTTTCATACCAGCATGGGCTAGAGAGCTGTGTCCTAAATAACTAGACTGAGAAACAATGGCTTGACCTGGACTGGGGAGGGAGGAGATGGAAGAAGGGGGAAAACAAAAAGAGGAAACAGTACACAGTGCTCACAGAAGGCCAAGAACAGTTCCTGTTCCCACCAGCCAAAATGAAAAACAACAAAAACTTAAGGGTAGAGGACTTAGAAGGGTTTTGTCCCTGTTGTGGGGAATAATTAACCCTAGATTAGAAGCTATTCTGATCCTACCTAAAAAAGCCTATGGGATCAAACTGTTTCCAAGTAACTTAACCATGTCCTAGAACTAAGCTCAAATCTATTGGAATACAAAGATATCTGAGAAGTGATTTGCCCAAGGTCACACAACTAGTAAGCAGCAGAGCTCAGGTGTTCACATTTTAACCACCATATACTGCCCCCTAATAGACTACCAAATGTGATTTTTAAATGAGGAAAGGATGAACACTAAGCAAAAAAGTGTCAAAATAATTATGCAAAACCATGAAGGACCCCTAACTATAAAGAAATCAAACGTGGGGACCAAGGTGAGAGACTCCAAGAGCACAAGAGTAAAGGAAATGTGAGCTAGCAAAGCTCAGCAAAAATGACAAAATGTGGGAGGCAAAAGGGAAAACTATGGAAAACTCGCTAAATAGAAGATGGAAGGCAGAATAGCAGAAAAATGGAAGTAATTTTAAGAGAAAAGAAAATACAAGCAAAAAACAATCTCAAATACACAGTTAGACCTTCCAAAAAAAAAAAAAAGAAAAGGAAAAGAACAATTCTGAAAATACCATTCAAGAAAAATAACTAAAAGAATACACCATGTTCCAAAAGGAAATGACCCAGAATGGTCAAAACAAAGCTATTTTAGCAAACTTAATGGTCTTCAAAGATAGACTCTTGTGCAGTCAGGCAGAATAGCCGACACTTGGGTGGGGGGAATGTGCAAGCTAGCCTCAGATCTCATTAATATTCAACATTCAACATTTACAACATTATTTACAATACCCTTGAGGAAAAAGTGACACAAGCAGTGTATCAAGAAAAAAAGAGAAGTTTTGGACATGAAAGAACTTAGGGCATACAGTCTTTTGAAGAAAGCACTAGAGAACAAACAAGAAAACTGAGAACTAGGGTTTGTTAACTACAACAAGAGAGGGCAATGAGCATTAAATATATTTAATTGTAGAAAAAAACTTTAAAAAGCATGCAATATGACTGATCAATGCACTATACACCTGAAGGGCTTAAGTAGAATATTGAATGTCAACTATAACTAAATATATAGGTATAGTCACGAGATGTGGAGTACAACATAGGGAAGATAGTCGATGGTATTTTATTTTTATAAATTTTATTGGTGAACAGTGTTTTTCCAGGACCCATGAGCTCCAAGTCAAGTTTTCAATCTAGTTGTGGAGGGCGCAGCTCACTGGCCCATGTGGGAATTGAACCGGCAACCTAAGTGTTCTGAGCACTGCGCTTCAACCAACTGAGACAACCAGTTGCCCTAGTTGATGGTATTTTAACAGCTATATAAGATGTCAGAGGGATAGTAACGTGGGGGTGGGTGGGTGGGTTATCACTTTATGAGGGGTTTAAATGTCTAACTATTACTTTGTACACCTGAAACTAAAAAAATAAAGAAAAAGCAAGCATGCAATAGTAACAAATAATGTTAATCTAATAATGTAAAGATGACAACTAAAAAATTGAGAAGAAGGGAAGAGATGTTAGGAGATAGAATAATTTCATATATAAGTTGGGGTATAAAGAATAAAATTCAAATTCAGTTCAGCACTACAAAGCTTAACACTAAAAGATAAATTTATTGACTCAAACTAAGAGGTAGGAGACTGAAGAGTGAAGAGGGACAATATAATCTTTGTTCATATTAGGAAAATAGGTACTAAAGATAAGAGGTTTAATTTATAAAAGTTACCATTAGGAAGAAAATGTGACTCTTCCTAACTTCCTGAAGAACACATATATACAAACATAGCTGACATGTAATGAAATATGAGATAAATGGATATATTTTCAGATTGTATTATACAACAAAACTCAAACATTTACTATATAGAAGAGTTACACATAAAATCGTGATTTTAAAAAAGTGATTCAGAAAGTTTTAAAAAGTAGGCAAAGATATAGTTTCATCAATTTCTTGAAATGGATTCCTTTATTATGAGAACGTTCTAAAATACAAACTAAAGTATTTGGGGACAAAGGGTTATATCTGAAATTTACTCTCAAATAGCTCAGTAAAAAATAGTGTTAAAGTAAATGTGGCTAATGTTAACAATTGGTGTTTTCTAGGTAAGGTGTATACAGAAGCCCATTGGACTAATCTTTTTAATTAAAAAAAAAAATTTTTTTTATTAGTTTCTGGTACACAAGACAAAGTAATACTTAGACGTTTATCATTTATTTATTTAAATTGGGGAAGGGGAACAGGACTTTATTGGGTAACAGTGTGTATGTACTTCCAGGGCTTTTTCCAAGTCAAGTTGTTGTCCTTTTAATCTTAGTTGTGTGAAGGGCGCAGCTCTGCTCCCAGTTCAGTTGCCGTTTTTCTAGTTGCAGGGGGCATAGCCCACCATCCCTTGTGGGAGTCGAACCGGCAACCTTGTGGTAGAGAGGATGAACTCCAACCAACTGAGCCATCTGGGAGCTCAGCAGCAGCTCAGCTCAAGGTGCCGTGTTCAATCTTAGTTGCAGGGGTCCGTAGCCCACCATACCTTGCAGGAGTCGGGGAATTGAACTGGCAACCTTGTGGTTGAGAGCCCACTGGCCCATGTGGGAATCGAAAACCGGCAGCCTTCAGCGTTAAGAGCACGGAGCTCCAACTGCCTGAACCACTGGGCTGGCCCCCCAATCAGCTAATCTTGAAAATTATATGTCGTTTAAAATTTTCAAAGTTCATAAAATGAAAAATGATAGGCAACCAGTTCAAAAATACAATAGAAATAAAACACCATCTAAGAAAGGAACTAAAGAGGAAAGCTTAAGAGGTACAAAATAGAGAATATTGGCTGAAAGTCTGACTTGACTCAATTTCTATCTCATAAACCACTTTCGTGTAGCCTTGAATAGGTTTTCTGTAAGATACTAAAAGTAGAATGCTTTCTAAGTGAGGATTAAATGAGCTGGCGCATATAAAACACTTAAGAATAATGCCTAGCATTCAATAAATGTAAAACTATGAAGAAAAAATTTAAATACATCTGAAGGACACTAAAGGACAGGCAGAATGTATTTTGTTCATCTATGTTCTTGGATTATTAAATCTCATTAATTTATAAATTTAACATCATTACAATAAAAGTTGGCTTTTTAAAAACTAGTCAATGATTTTTCACATTCACACAGAAAGTAGTCGAGATGGCTGTGCTACTAGGAACTTGCAAGTTTAACAACCTCAAAACTACTCCCACATTTACCCATGTCGGTAGACCACGGTTTCAGTAGTTTCTAAGTAAAACAACCTTTGAAAACCTAACTTGGCAATGGATGTTAATATTTTATATCCCTTTACAGCACATCACTGTTCAATTTCTTTGCCATTTCTGTTGCAACCAATCCTCCATGTTTGTGCTTTGTTTCTGTTTCAACTCCATGCCAAATACCAACAGATTATTGTTCCTTACCTATCTTCATTATCAGCATGGCATTTTTATTTCTTAACCCCAGGTCTCTAGCTGCTTTTCTCTTAGGAAAAAAAAAAAAAAATCTAAGAACTGGGTACCGAAGTGAAAAGAACACTTAAACAAATGACAGTTACAGGGTAAATGACAAATTTTATGTATCTTTTCTATCCCAAAGAAATTGAGGTCTGTGTAGATGATGATGGGTCATGAAAGAAAATAACCTAAGTAAAACACAATTGGATGGCATCTTCCCTTAGTGTTGTATACCACTATCATATTCAGTTCCCTCCAATCAACAACCTCTTAAGCTCCACTTCCCTCCTACCTCCATTTTTTGACATCTCTTCCAGGAAATTGACGTGCAAATATCTGTGTCCTTGTTTTCTAAACTTACCCAAGTGTATATAGTTCCTTCCTAGTAGGAAAGTATCACAAAATTAGAATGCCAGATATTTACATCCTGGGAATGTGATGAGGATAAGAATTATTGTTCATTGCTAGCAAAAACAAGCATAAAATACTCAGAATAAAGAACAATTGTAAAAGTTACTCAAATATGCCTCAAATTTTAATAAAATCCCCTATACACATTTATTTGCTACTGAAAATTGAAATAGCACATCAAAAAAATTTGCTACAAATCAAAACTTTGAAAACCAGAGCATCTAATGCACCCTGCCTTAATCACGCTCTAGCCAAACCACCCAATGCCTTCTTTTTCACATTCTTTCCACACAAAAGTTACTTGCTTCTAATTCTTGACGTTGGGTTTCATCTTACTGACTTCAGGCTTCGAAAATACATAGGCAATACAAGACTTATTAGTGCTTCTTTAGATCAAATAAAAAAGTGGAACTGAAGTATATTGAAGTCATTCAAATGCAAACTACATAGATTCCTTAGAAGTTACTGGTATCAAAGTAGACAGGAAAAAAATGCAAGAAAAAAGACATCTCAGAATTTATATCTTAGGTTATCAAAATATTGGTATAGTCTGTCCTGGCATAGAACAGCTTTTCCTAGCTGCTGCATAATGACCCTAAAATTACTAGCAAGAAATAAAACAGTACCAGAATAAGGTACTGTTGGCTAAATGGACTCCATGTCATCATTATTCTCCATGCTAATATTATCAGAAGGATCTCCATGATATAGGCAATAACGACAGCTACATCTAAATCTTCTGAATCGTGATTCAATCTAAAAAATAATGAAATGGATTGAGTTAATAAAATTAATGAAATGATTAATTGCATCCCAAAGAGATGTAACAACCCTCAAATCTAATGTTACTAGAATAAGAATAGCTTTAGGAACATGGCACACTTAAAAAAAAAGTAAAAAACAAAACTGTTTTTGGGGGAAGGAGGCAGGATTGAAATGAATGGGTACCAAAGAATGCCAGAGTGTGGGTCATTTTGCAATGGTTACAGCTGCTGATTGCCAATCAATAAAAATATATTCTAGTGTCAGTTCTCTGAATGCATTATGCAACTCATCCTGCTGCTGGACACTGCTCAGCTGTTTGTCCAGTACCACACAGTATGTCCTGAGCATCATGTTTGTGACAGCACATGAAAAAGTACAAACATTAACACCAAGAGGGAACCTTGATGTAAACTACACACGTTAGGTGATATATGTCAATGTAGGTTCATCGGCTGTAACAGTGTGCCACTCTGGTGTGGGATGTTGACAGGGGAGGAAGCTGTCAGCATGTGAGGTCAAGGGGTATATGGGAAATCTCTGTATTTTCTGCTCAAATTTGTTGTGAAACTAAAACTGCTCTAAAACAGTTTTTTTTTAAAAAGTGCAAAAATGAACTGATTTCTTCATAGTTCTTGGAGATTCAGAAAGCCAATTTCCCTTTCCCTCTCTCAAAAATAACCAAACCAAAACCAAACCAGATACCCACACACATGTATAGTAAGAAAATTCTATTTACCTCAATTTTCCTTTCCTGTGGGTCTTTTCGAAGCTTCATGGGAAGAAAAAAAATACATACATTTATTGAAAATTATTAAATGTTGGATTACTAATTTTTCTAAAAAGTTTTATTTATTTTAAGTGTGTGTTTCCAGGACCCATCAGCTCCAAGTCAAGTAGTGGTTTCAATGTAGTTGTAGAGGGTGCAGCTCACAGTGGCCTGTGTGGGGATCAAAACTGTGGGGATGGAACCTGCAAAATTGTTGTTGAGAGCACCGTGCTCTAACCAACTGAACTAACAGACTGCCCACAAGGATTACTAATGTTACACGCTTGCCATAGAGAAGTTGAAAAATCTTAAATGTGTTATTTACGTCCTGTACTCATGAGTGCAGTTAATGAGGAATGACTGCTGTTCATCACTACTTACATCTTAATCTATGAGGGCCCCCCTCATCCCCCCGGTTGGGCAGTGCCCAGATCACATGAACTCACCAGAGACAGGGTGCGGTATCTAATAACTTGTAACATCCTTTGCATCCTTTCTTTCCGGGCAGTTGCCAGAGTCCTTACTCCACGTCTCCTCCTGTGGACTATGCCTTGACCCAGCCCCAGTCCAAGACCCTGTAAGTTTTTTTCTCTGTCCTGCGGTTGGGGTGAACATTCTGGTAGAAGGGAAGGGAATTTGGTACTAGGGCTGAGAGTCAAGTTACTAAGGTTCTTTGCTAGTACTTCTGAGACAGCTTGAGAGCTAGCTGAAAGAAGAGAAAGTTAAGATCCATTAGGGTGAATTGCATCATCTGAAACTCACTAGTCTCAGGCTTAAACTAGGTCCGCTCTTAAACAGGTGAATAATGGACAATGAGAGGTTGCTCAGGGTGGAGGAACTGTGCATTACCCACTGTGGTAGTCTAGCACGCTGCTCGCGATAAGAGCATACATTGAGAAGGTGCATAAGAATCCACTATTGCGGGTAACATTTCATTCTCAAAAAATTTCTTTCCTTCTTTTTCTGTTATTAGTAGTTCTGATGTGATAGATGTAAAATTTTTTCCATGAGGGGTCAAAAAGTAGTTAAGTGTATGATTCCAAATGGAAAAATATGGAACAGAAATCAGGTATGGGCAGTTTTTCCATTTTCATTTGTAAATGTGTGAATTTTTCATCTAAATGAGGGGACATAACTCATTAAAACAAGTCAAAATGTGTCATTGAACAAGTCTCAGTAGTTCAACTTTATAACAATTAAAAATAAATTTTTTAAAATTTACTGGAAAAAAACCCCCACGCCTGTGAAATACACAAAGAAACCCAATTCCCATTCTTAAGCAGAACTAGGTAGAAAGTCGACGCAGCTGTTATCCTCTCCATTTATACCCAGCTTTTTCATGGTATTAAATCTTTCCACTCTAACCCAATATTATGGGAAACAACCACTTATTCTTGCCTCTTCCCATCCAAACCATTATGCATGTCCCATGCTCTCATATCTCATAGAACAAGGCAGTTAACATTAGCTTTCCCTGTATGTGAAACGACTGAGTCAAGATCCATTCAACTTCTATGGACTGTGCACATAAAAATAAAGATCCCTAGCTGCGGAACTGTCAGGTAATAGGGCAGATTCAAGGATAAGGAGAGACTGGGTATATTATACAGATACTCTCTTCATTAATTCCCCCCCCGCCCCTGTATATATCAACCAGGGTTCTTTGCTCAAGATTCAAGGGGAGGCAGGCTGGACCTTGGGGGATCGGGAGATGACGTCACCAGTGGGTAGTTGGAAGTATTGGCTCCAGGTCGTCCACCACCACCCTACACCACTCAGTCCCGCCCTTAGGGTAATTAAGGTTTCAAACTGAGTGCGTAATTCTCCGTGGCCGAACCTGGGAGTGGGTGCGGCTCCAAGAAAAGTTAGGCCACAGAAAGAACGCAGGAAGGTGGAGCCTTGATTAGCAGTATTCCAGGAGCACTGCTTCCAGGAGCAGCCCCTCCAGAGTAAGTCCTACTAAATTTACATTATACGGCATATTCACTGGCTTTTATCGACCCACCCCTTCCTTCAATTTCCTGAAAAGCCATTTCCCTGTTTATTAACATTCCTAAAGGGTAAATTCAGCTGGAAAGCCCATCCCGAAAACGTTGGTGAGGTTGAGAAAACCTTTAGGTTAAACTGAAATTTAGGTTTCTTGTATTTTGTTCGCTTTTATTACTCCTGACGGAAATACTGATCACAAGACGCTATGAGCCACGGTTATAGGAGGAATTCCGGTTTCTCTTCCCCAGAAAAGGGACTTAAAAGATTGAAGTATTCCTGAGCATAGTAAGCAAGCAACGCAATTTACCCCTCCCCACCTTTACTTACTGGTCCTGTGTTTTTTCACTGGAGAGGCCTACTTAACTGTATTCTTTAAAAGACTGAAGTCAATATAAGAAAGGAGTGTAGCCCCTCCACTTCCTGAAACCCCTGTAGTTTGGAAGGACAGTCTGGCTTACCTGAATCTTCTTCACTGGGCATCTGAGGAGACTCCGGGGTGGAGGTTCGGTTAAGCTTCATTGGGGAGTCCATTGGAAGTCTAGTCACAGCCTGAAGCTCCTCCAAGATCCCCCAAAGGGTTCGAGCGGAAGGTGACGCTCAAAACTCTGAAGTTGCTACAAAGTAGCCTGGAAAGAACCGTAGAGCCCAGAAATAGCGAGAAAACCCCCAATTCCGACGAAACGTGGTGAAAGAAAGAGCTAACCTAAACGTTTAGGTCTGGTTTCCTCTTAAAAAGTACAGATAAGCCCGTCAGCCAGCCTATTTTAATGTAAATGCTGATGATTAAAGGAATGAGGTGAGTGGGAGTAGTCCTATTAGTGGAGTAATAGGATAATTCTTCATCTGCTCTGCATTAAAATAATCATGCCCTCTGTCAAGTAGGCTGGAAAATTTATAAAGAGGCTCTGTGGCTGTGGCTCTCTAAGGCTGCCTTAAAATTCAGTTTTTTGTTGTTTTTTTCAAGCTCTATTTCTGGAGATGCTACTGGAACTGGATTTGAAGTGTTCTAATGCAGAGAGTAGGGCAGTTTCTCCTCCATTTTGGATTAACTCGCAATTAAGTTAACTGAGAAAGTTTCCTTCAAGTTTTCCTTGCCTGATTCATCTTAAACCTTTGGATGCTTGTAAGGGGAAGTCTCCTAGTAAGGACAAATAGAGGAGAAATAAGTGTTATAAACAGCTTAATTGCTTGATATTTTATGGATGTGTATTTTGGATCTGTAATTTTAGTTAGCTTTATAGACTAAATTTAAATGCACTTAGCATTTGTAAGCAACTGAAGTAAATTAAATTTATTGCTACTCCCCCCAATACTTGTGTTGAATTCTAACAAAGAGCACTAACATTAACTGCTGATTTCCTACAGGCAGTAGAAAAAGTCCCCAGCTGCCCAGACTTGTTTCCCATCTCCTATTCATTACGCATCCTCCCTCATCCCATTTTAGCTGGAAACTACAAGAAAATACTCAAAGGCATTCTTGTTTGTTTTTAGTAAAAAGCAAGAGTTGAAGTTATGATTAAGAAATATTTTTGTAGAAGAAACAAACAAACATAAATTTTGTAGGGGATGAGGAGTAGCCATAAATATATATCATGACATAACGCTTTATTCAAGTGGTTCTCAGAAGTGTGGCCTCCAGACAGGCAGCATCAACAGCATCTGGTCACTTTAGATGTGATTAGAAACTATTGAGCTCCAACCCAGACCTCTTGAATCAAACACTGGGCACCCAATTATAGTTTTAATAAGGTTCCCTGGTGGTTCTGATATGTGCTGAAGTTTAAGAAGCTCTGCTTTACAGCTCTGTTAATTTTCCACTTCTGTTGTTCGTCTCTCAGCTGTTCTTCTTTTCGCCCTGGGACCCTCTCCTACAACAGTCTCTGAGACTCCCATTGGAGAAGTGAAGGCAAGTATCAAGGTAAGACAGTGATTAGGGAGACCATTTCATGGACTGTGTACATGTCTGACCACTGTGCTGTATACCCGAAGCTGAAGCTGAATAATATAGAATGTCAACTACAATTATATATATATGGTCACGGGATGTGGAGTACAGCATAGGAAATAGAATCAGTGGAGTCACGTATATACGATATCAGAGGGGTAGTAAATGTCTGTTACATTCTTTTGTACACTTGAAACTAATTTTTTAAAAAAGAGGTGAGATAGTAAAAAGGACTGACATAAACTTTCACTCAAGAAATGCAGATTTAAGAAAAGGTGAGAGCACCATAGCTATAGGAAGGTGTGGTATGCAGGTGGTGGAGTTTCAGTTTGCTTAAACATGATGAAAGCTGATCTCAAAGCAACAGAAGGTAAAAATAATACTGAGAGGATGATTGAGAAACACAATCCCTAAATATGCTTTAGAAGATGAATAAAAAAAAAAATGATAACACCTTTCTGGTTACCGTGTTTTTCCTTTTCAGTGTGAAAGATTAGATTAAAAAGCCAAACTAGATTGAAGCAACATGAAAAAAACAGAGTATAAAAGAACATGTCAAGAAAACAATCATTAATTTCTCCAGAGATTATAAAATCATATTTTTGAAATAAACATATGCTCTTTTTAAAAAAGGAAAACTCAGAGAGCAAAAAAAAAGAGTACCTGGAGATTAGAAGTTTGAAATTAGAAACAAACAAAAAAAGGGTTTGAAAATAAAATCAAAGATAGTCCCTTAATAAGTAAAGCGAAACCACAAGCAGATGTAAAATAGGAGAGAAAATATAAGACAATGAGAATCTAAGATCAGGAAATATAATGGCTTCAGATTCATAAACAATAACAGTGGATACTAGAAGATAATGGAGAAATACCTTCCAATTTCTAAAGGAAAATGATTTCCAACCTAGAATTCTGTATTCAGCCAAACTATTGAGCAAATGTGGAACATTTTTAGACATTCAATTTCTCAAGAATGTCACCACCTACATAGATTCCTTTGTCTTGTAGCAAATTAACTTGATAAAGGAACTTGACCAGGGAAGCTATTCCAAAGGTCTTCAAACAGAAAGGCTCAGAGATCATATTAAAAAATTCGTATCACTCAGTTTTTAAAGTCAATTTAAAACACAGAGCGAAAAGCAAGGGGAAAGGAATGGGGTAATCTAACAGATTTAGAATGTTAAAAACAAGACAACAGGCCCAAAATGGAGTTGTTTATGTTAAGCTTCATGTCACCAAACCTAGACTTAATTACAGTTTCAGTTCTCCTGGAAATGGAATCTTAAACCAATCAGGATTATCCTGATCAGCACCAGTTAGATAATCTGCCTGGTGGACCCCAGCTATGCCATAAGGGCAAGTAAACTTGCCATAAACAATCTGCTTTTTTGGGTCCAGTACAACTTCCTTATTCCTGCTCCGTTCTGCCTATAAAATCTCTTGTTATATAGCTCTACTGAGCTCTTTCTATCTGCAAGATTGGGTGTTGCCCAATTCATGAATCATTGAATAAAGCCAATAAGATCTTTTAAAGTTAGTCAGTTGAATTTTGATATTTGAGAATAGGATACAAGCTAGGTGGATCTTACTTCCCAAGTTAAAGTGATATGCAGTTGATAGGGTTCAAGACTTGCTACCCTAAAATGTGGTAACTTGGCACATTGAATATTTTAAGCTGAGGAGTTTGAGAAAACAGCTGAAGCAGGAAAGTCTCTCTGATCTTGTTCTGACCTTCCTCCCCACCTTTTCCCCCTGAGGCATATCATAAAACCCTCTCTATATGTAAAAGAAGGAAGGATGCTTATCTCCAAGACAGGGACACTGAGAAGAATTGGAATGGACCAGCCTTGCTCAGTTTCCCAGTTTTCTGTACTTAGTGCATACTCTTTGTCCTATCATCTTTCCACGACTTTCCATTCTTCATCAAACCTAGCATTGTCAAATATATGGTGATGGAAGGAGAATTGACTCTGGGTGGTGAACACACAATGGGATTTATAGATGATGTATTACAGAATTGTACACCTGAAATCTATGTAATTTTACTAACAGTTGTCACCCCAATAAATTTAATTAAAAAAACACACACCTAGCATTGAAACACTCAGGTTTAACCATTTTCTCAGGTCTTCGGTTCCTTATGAAGACTGCTGTGTCATGTAAAACTCACATTAAATAGATTTGTATGTTTTTATCCTACTAATTTGTCTTTGTCAGTTTAATTTTCAGACCCAGCCAGGGACTTGAACAGGGTCAAAAAAACGTTTTCCTTACCTACACAGTGTTCCTACAATCTGTCTCGCTACTGCTTCATCCTTCCCCATTGATGGGTGGTTATGAGGACCAGGGTTCAGGTTTGATAAAGGGGCCCCCAGACAAAAAGTGGGAGGCACCAATGACACATTGATTCTACCAGTGAAATAGTCTGGCCTTAGCTGTAGCTTGCTAATTTCCCTGGTGAACAACCATAAATTTCATTTGCATTTCTAAGGTGGGCCCCACATGGGATAATAGTGAGTACCACCACTAATGGGTGATTGATTTAGGGGTGACAGACTTGTCAGTCCACAGGCGATATGATCATGACTTGTTCTTTCCATCCTTTTCTTTCTGTAAGTAATAACGTTTTTTCTAGCTTACAGGTTACTGTTTTACTTACTGTATATTTAAACGCATTATGAATGCTGCCTATATGTCACTTGCTGCTTGTTTACTCAATATCCACACTTACTATGAGTTTCACCTCTGTCTCATAAGCTAGGAGTTTATTGTCGATGCTTAACACTTCTTAAGCCTTTCATCCATCCCAGTTGTTTTCCCCTCTATTGCAGAATTGAATATTCTCAAAAAACACTGCAAATGCACATTATACCCTTTACCAGCACTGACGTAGAAATGTTCATACCTGTAGAGAATATTTATAAGAGTTCATCTGAGCCAAACTGATGACATGCCATTGAGCAAGTTCTCAAATGCTCCCAAGAACAACAGTTTTGCAACTTCTTTTTTGCATTTGAAATTAAGAAAGGAAGTAAATAAGATTACATGGAGGTGGGAGAAACAAGGCAGGGATTGGATTACAGGATAGTTAACAAGATTATGTGCTCGCTTGAGGGTTAATAACCCCTTTAAAGGGTATTCTGGTATTTCAAAGGTTTGTTAACCTAGATGGACAAGAACAATGGTCAGGGCTGGAGTAAAACCTTACTAAAGATGTTTTATTTGGGGTGTATGACTACCCCCATGACCTGCCCAGTTAGGAATTTATGATCAGATTACCCTGTGAGGTTTCTTTCCATAGAATACCCCCCCTTTTTTTGCCTACACCAGGAATATTGATCTACCTAAAATGGAAATAACCAAATTAGAAGGATGAGGGGATTGGAAATATATGAGTATGTAGTAGGGGAGAGGAAAAGCTAGATCTCTGCATTGGAAGTGAATAAAGCCTAAAACCAAAAAATAAAAACAAAAAAAATCAAGAAGTATCATTATAAACTTGCTATTTTAAAATGCAGAGACAAATACCATAAAAAAATCAGCCAAAGAAAGTCTAAAATGGGTGTTTCTGGGAAAAAGAAAATGGGGAGGGCTGCAGAAGACAGCATCTGGGACAGGTGTTTGTCTTAACAAATCTAGAACTGTTTGCCACTTTACAGAATAGGTATATGTGTTTATGTTGTTTTTTTTTAAAGGGGGGAAGTAGTCTGATGCAAAATGTATAGAAAAAGAGCAAAAATGAATGTAGGGAAATCAACATGGAGAATATTGTATTCAGAAGTCTGGGTGAGTAATGAAAATTATTTGTTTAAGAATTTGACAACAGAAAAAAGAACATGGGACAGAGTCAAAATGGTGGAGAACTTAAACTCTGAGCTTGTCTCCTACTGTACTCATATCAAAATTACAACTAAATTATAGAACAACCATCATTAAGAACCACCTGAAGACTAGCTGGACAGAATTCCTGTAACTAAGGAGATAAAGAAGAAGCCACATGGAGACGGTCTTTACAGGACCAAGAAGTGTGGCTTCTGAAATAATTGGAAGCCCACCTAAGAGGGGTTGCATGAGGTAAGTCCACCAACATGCAGCAGTCATCATGGATTCCATAGGTGACGCCTATCATGGAAGGAAGTTCCTTACCATGCAGACTTTCCGGTTTCAAGCTATTTAAGTGAGACTTCCTGCACCTTTTTCCGTTTAACCAGGATGTGGCACACTGAGAAACCAAAGAAAGAAATAGAACTGAATATTTTTCACACTTAGCAGGCTCAGAGAGGTGGCGGCCTTGAAGGATATGGAAGATTTGAGGAGAAAGAGTTCAAAATGTGGAAAGGAACAATATAATTACCCTCATGTACCACTCCCCTTCCCCCTTACCCTCTGGTAACCACTAAACTATTGTCTGTATCTATGAGTCTTTGTTTCTTCATTTGTTTGTCTTGTTCTTTTGTTTTTTTCAGTTTTATATACCACACACATATCAGTGAAATCATATGGTTCTCAACTTTTTCTCTCATTTCGCTTAGCATTATAATCTCAAGATCCATCCATGTTGTCGCAAATGGTACTATTTCATCTTTTCTTATGACAGAATAGTATTCCATTGTGTATATATACCACAGCTTCTTTTTTTTTTTTTAAAGATTTTATTGGGGAAGGGGAACAGGACTTTATTGGGGAACAGTGTGTACTTCCAGGACTTTTTTCCAAGTCAAGTTGTTGTCCTTTCAGTCTTAGTTGTGGAGGGTACCGTTCAGCTTCAAATTGTTGTCCTTTCAGTCTTAGTTGTGGAGGGCGCAGCTCAGCTCCAGGTCCAGTTGCCATTTTTTCTAGTTGCAGGGGCCACAGCCCACCATCCTTTGTGGGAGTCGAACCGGCAACCTTGTGGTTGAGAGGTCAGGCTCCAACCAACTGAGCCATCTGGGAGCTCAGTGGCAGCTCAGCTCAAGGTGCCGTGTTCAATCTTAGTTGCAGGGGGCAGAGCCCACCATCCCTTGCGGGACTCGAGGAGTTGAACTGGCAACCTTGTGGTTGAGAGCCCACTGGCCCATGTGGGAATCGAACCTGCGGCCTTCGGAGTTAGGAGCATGGAACTCTAACCACCTGAGACACCAGGCCAGCCCCTATACCACAACTTCTTTATCCATTCATTTATCGAAGGACACTTTGGTTGTTTCCATGTCTTAACCACCATAAGTAAAGCTGCAGTGAAACATATATCTGTATGGATAAATGTTTTCAGATGTTTTGGATAGATACACAGGAGAGGGATTGGTGATTCTACGCTTGGGATATGGTAATTCTACGCTTAATTTTTTTTAAAATTAGTTTCATGTGTACAAAACACTGTAATAGTTAGACATTAATCATTTATACCCCTCACAAAGTGATAACCCCCCTCCCCCAATCTACTACCTCTCTGACATCGCACACAGCCATTACATTTCCACTGTCTTTATTCCTTATGCTGGTCTCCACTATATATGAATATATATATATATATGTATATATATATACATATATATGTGTGTGTGTATATATATATATATATATATATATATTTTTTTTTTTTTTTTAATTTTATTATTATTATTTTTTTTTATAGTGGACATTCATTATTATTCAGCTTCAGCTTCAGGTGTACAGCACAGTGATCAGGCATCTACATCATCCCTGAAGTGGTCTCCCTAATAAGACAAGTGTCCATCGTATACCCTATAAAATCTTTACAACATTATTGATTATATCCCCAAATTGACTTTCATATCCCCGTGGCAATCTTGTGGTTACTGGCTGAGCTTTCTAATCCCCTCACCTTCTCTGTTATCCCACCACACCTCCCATCTAGCAACCCTCAGTTTTTCCTCTAGGTCTCTGAGACTGTTTCTGATTAGTTTTCGTTCATTTATTCTATTCTTTAGATTCCACATATAAATGAGATCATATGGTATTTGTCTTTCTCTATCTCACTTATTTCACTTAGCATAATGTTCTTTAGGTCCATCCATATCGTTGCAAATGGTAAGATTTTGTTTTCTTTATGGCCAAATAATACTCTATTGTATAAACATACCATAGTTTAATCCAGTCGTCTACTGATGGGCATTTCAGTTGTTTCCATGTCTTGATTATTGAGAATAGTGCTGCAATAAACATAGGGGTGCATAGATTTTTTTTCAAATTAGCATTTTGGAATTCTCTGGATAGATACCCAAGAGTGGAATTGCTGTGTCATAAGGTAGTTCTATTTTCAACTTTTTGAGATACCTCCACACTTTAAACTTTTTTTGTGTGTTGGGGAGACTGCCATTATTCTTCCTTTTGCCCGAGAACACTCAGGCTCAGCTTGGCAAATCAGGGAGATTTTAAGCAATGGCAAAGAAACAACTAGAAAAGATATGTAGGCTCTTTAAATTTTCCAACACAATTGTAGAAAGTGTAGTTTTAGAGAATAGAATTGGAACCATATCATGTCTAATTCAATCCCAATATCCACCCACCTAATTCTTTCAGTCAATGGTTCCTTTATTTTTAAATGGCTGGCAGATAGATTTATTTGATAGGCTAAAAGGAGGTAGGAATTAGAGCAGTTCCCCCTGCTCTAATTGGTTTAAAATTCTTTTCAGACCTACTTGAAGCAATTTGGAAGCCCTGAATGGTACCTGTCTGTCCAGACCCAAACATCTAGGAAGAGTTTCACACTGACTAGACTCCCTGGACCTACCACAGGAGTTTACCCAACCTTGAACCCCAGTATTCCCAGATGACTAGGGAAGAAAATTTCTAGGAAGACAGAGATAAACCACGTAACTCCCTTCTTGACGACAGGGGAAATCCATATTCTTTGTATTAATTTCCAGCCCTTAAAGGAGGAATAGAATTAAGTAAACCTCCTTAAAGCAGAAGAAGAAGGAGTGTACTCCCTCCAGTGACAAAAAAGGAAGACAAAGTGAACATCCATAAGGGTGAAAACTGTTGACTATGCACAGAACTTCAAGTGCTCAGACTCATTTCTGGCAATGGGCAGTCGGAATCCTTGTCAGATGGACTGGACTAGGAGCCATTCCCATCAAGAAATGGCAGGAATGGGAGAAAGGAACAAAATACAAGGCAGTTTTAAAACTTCAGTTGAAGTTAGGTGTAGTCTTAACTCTCCACTAACCTCTGTGCGATTGACTCTCTAGCCAAATTTACTCTTCAGGAATGTTAAGCAGTGAAATGGCTTAATCTGCTAGAGGCTGAAGGTGGGTAAAGCCTTTAAGATCCAGTGAATGTACTTTTAAAATTTTAATCTGCCCCAGAGATGTAAACTGATGACTTCGGAATCTTGATTCTCTCTCTCTTATCTGCGGACTCCACCTTTTCTCTCCAGGTGCCTTTTCTAGAAATGTTTTCATTGGACAGTACCTGGCTGGCTTCAGGTCAGATCGAGAGAGCCACAGGCAAAATCAAAGTTTTGATCTCAAGGACCATATGTTCTGGTGGGGACAGACAATACCCTGTATTGATCCAAAATAGCGTAGTGAAAAATATTCCAAAGAGAGGTGAAGCCTGGCAATGAAGAGAGGAGGGCTGCTGTTTTGGAACATTCCCCCAGGTGCTGGGTTAATGATTCACTCACGCTCCCCACATTGTTCTCTGACCATGTCTGGCACAGTGGTCCTCCTGGGACCTGGGTCCCTCTGCCCCTGGCGGACCCACCCCATCCCTGGGTGCCCTTCACACCCGATGTCTGGTGCTGTTCCAGCAGGACGTTACCCCCAGGCTTCCAGGGCCATCTGCCCTAGCTTCTCGGCTGTGCAACCCCACCAGCAGGGTGTGGCATGCAGCCTGGGGATGGTACTTGCTGGCACTGTGGGGCTCAAGTTGCCACAGCCCCACGAGGCTGTTGTGGAGAACCACTTCTTGCTTGGCCTCTTCTCTCCATGCTCCAATACTGACAGGTGCCTTTTTTTCTGGGTATCCACCTTAGTTCTTGAAATCTCACAATGAAGACTCAATACTCCCAGGGGTTGAATCCTGCCTCTATTACCAATTATTTAATAGCTAGTGGAAAACATTTAATGACTTTGCAATATGACAGCCCACTAGAGATTAGCGTGCTGGACAGGTTTCTGATGGGAAGCATGGGTGACAAATTTCCCAAAGTTTGCTGTTTGAGTAAAGCTAGCTGGAGTCAGAAAGAAACTGGTTAACTAGTCAGTTAGGTTTATCAGAACAGAATGGCAAATATTGTCAGCATTCCCAGGTTTGCTTAAGGATGAGATTTCAGGAAAGACTTGATTTCTATTTATATGTAGGGTTTTGCAGAACATACAGTAAGTAGGTAATGCTGGAAGGGCACTGCCAAGGGGGCTCTGAGAATCCAGTCCAAAGAGCAAAGGAATCCTGTGTATCGTTGTTTCTCTGACTCACTGCCCTGGCTTCTCTTGGAGAAAAACCTCCCATTCAGCCTGTGGACCAAAAAAGGGGTTCTGTGGAAAGTAATCTCACAGGGTGATCTGATCATAAATTCCTAAGTGGGCAGGTTATGATGGGTAGTCATGCACCCCACATATAACTTCTTTAGGAAGAGGTTTTAAGCCAACCTTGTCCATTGTTCTTGTCCATCTAGGTTAACACACCTTTGAAATGATAGCCCTTGAAAGGGGTATTAACCCTCAAGAGAGCACATAAACTTGTTAACTATCCTGTAATCCAATCCCCGCCTTGCTTTTTCCCACCTCCATGTAATTTTCCTTATGTTCCCTCCTTACTGTCAAATGCATAAAATAAGCTGCAAAACTGTTACTCTTGGGAGCATTTGAGATCTTGCTCCCTGGCATATGTTGTCAGTTTGGCTCAAACAAACTCTTATAAAAATTCTATACATGTTTGGATATTTTTTATGTCAACAAAGGACATTTGGTAAAAACTAAGGAAATCTAAATAAACTATGACTTTAATAATATATTAATATTGGTTTATTTATTTAAACAAATGTATCATACTAATGTAAGATAACAATAGGGGAAAATGGGTGTACAGCATATGGTAACTCTGTATTATCTTTTCAAATTTTCTGTAAACCTAAAGCTATTCTAAAAAATATATCTTAAAAATAGAAAAAAACCCTTAAAAGGAAGATATATCATAAGCAAATAATAAATAAGGGAATAGGATCAGAATAAAATTTTAATCAAGTTGCTTCCCATGCAGTTTTTTCCTAACACAATAATGTTTTGCACCACCAAGAAACAGCATCTTACAGCAAAGTCTGTAATGCCTATTCCTTCCAGGCTCCAACTCTTGGTAGTGTGACCTTTGCATTTTGTCCCTTTATATAGAAAGTCAGCAGCCTCAGCCCTCTCTACAGTTCTCTTTCATAAAGCTACCTTTACCTTTAATAGGAATTTTGTATGTCTTTCTAACAGTGCTAGTATGTTTACATTAGAATGGTTACTGTTGTGTATAGATGCATAGATTTTGACTGCATTTTGCTTTGTTTTATTTGCTTCTTAATCATATATTCCCCATAAAGATTATGTGTGTGTGTGCATGTATACACATGTAATTTTGCAGAACAAGAGGTTTTTCAGAAGTCACGTGGTAGGCTGAATAATGGCTCTCCAAAGATATCCATATGGAAAGTAACCTCACATAAGTGATCCATCATAAATTCCTAATTGAGCAGATCAGGGAGGGTAGTCACACCCGCCTATAACTTCTTTTAGTAAAAGGTTTATCTTTGCCCTAAGCAAGCCCTGTCCATTGTTTATGTGCATTTAAGTTATTTAACATGGCTGTTTTTTTTTTTTTAATTGGGGAAGGGGAACAGGACTTTTATTGGGGAACAGTGTGTACTTCCAGGCCTTTTTTTTCCAAGTCAAGTTGTCCTTTCAGTCTTAGTTGTGGAGGGCGCAGCTCAGCTCCAGGTCCAGTTGCCGTTTTCTAGTTGCAGGGGGCACAGCCCACCATCCCTTGCAGGACTCGAGGAATTGAACGAGCAGCCTTGTGGTTGAGAGCCCATTGGCCCACGTGGTAATCAAACCGGCAGCCTTCAGAGTTAGGAGCATGGAGCTCTAACTGCCTGAGCCACCGGGCCGGCCCCGGTTAACATGCTTTTGAAATGCCTCTTTTTCAAAGTAATCATCCTAAGAGAGCACATAATTTTGTTAACAATCCTGTAATCCAGCCCCCAATTTGCTTTCTCCTATCTTCATGTAACTTCCTTATGTTCTCTGCTTAATTCAAAATGCATACAAGAAGCTGCAAGCTGCCATTCTCAGAAGCATTTTCCTCAGTTTGTTGAGATATTGCTTCCAGGTGTGTCCTCTGTTTTGGTTCAAATACATTTTTATAAAAGTTCTCTACAAGTTTGGACATTCTTACATTGACAGAATTAGAAACCCTGAGATCAGGAGATTATCCTGGATTATCCAGGTGGGCCCAAGGTAATCACAATAGTCCTTATGAAGAGAGGCTGGAGGGTCAGGCAGAGAAAAGGCTATGTGACAATAGCAGAGAAAGAAAAGGCAAAGGGATGAGAAGCCATAAGCCAGGGAATTAGGACATCTTTTAGAAGCTGAAAAAGATGAGGAAACAGATTCTTCTCTAGAGACTCCAGAGGGAACACTGCCTATCTGAAATCTTGATTTTAGGCCAGTGAGATCCATTTTGGGCTTCTGATCTCCAGCGCTATAAGATGATAAAGTACCACAAAGTTGGTGACAATTTGTTACAGTAGCAATAGGAAACTAATACATCTTATATATGGTTGTGTCTGAAACATTTTGGGGAAAATATTGATCTGAGACCTTATTAGAAAATCATATTAGGGATGGCTGATTAGCTCAGTTGTTTAGAATGTGGTGCTGATAACACCAAGGTTGCCAGTTCGATTCCTGCATGGGCCACTGTGAGCTGTGACCTCCTTATTAAAAAAAAAAAGAAAGAATGAAAGAAAGAAAAATCATATTAATGGTACAGAAGCATTATGAGTTTTGTTTAAATGGGTTAAAGAACCAGTTAACAATACGTATAGGGGTTTGTAATAATACCATGCAAGCGAAACCCCCTCTCAAGGAGATAATTTAGGTTTTCTAACACCCAAGTTATGTACAACACTAAGCTGGCCTTTTAAGAAGCCAAATGTTATGGACCATAGGAGAATAATATGAGAGAATAGATAGGAGGCCCTATAGTGGTTACCTTCCCTGAAGATAGGATCATCCATCTAGCATACGTGCGTTGTTAGTCTTTGATACCCTAATATATATATATATAGTATATATATATATATATATATATATATATATATATACTATATATGTATATGATGTATATAATTATGTATATAATATTACACATATATTTTATATGTATATATATATACATATATACATATATATACACATATATGTATATATAATGACTCAGAATCCCATAGGATATATTATTATATCTTTCATCTTCCATTCAGCCAATGGTAGCTCACTAATGAGTGAAGTCCTGTACTTTAGAGATTTTGCTAGGATGTGAATACATTTCAGGTCAGGAAGAATGTCAATATTGAACTTATGACTTTGGGAACAAGTGGTTAAAATATATATCTTGAAGTAAAGTGCTGTAGCTCCACATCACTAGCTATAAAATACCTTGGGGTGCATATGAACCTCAAGAGATTAAACCATCAATGAAAGGAAGTGGCCTCTGTTGCCACTTGGGCATGTATATTTTATATTCTCATATATGATAAGTCACAAGTATTCAGAAAGAATTAGTACATTTGTTTCCATGATTGTTTGGGTTTTTGTTCTTTCTTCCTCTTCCTTAAAAACTTGTAAATTCTGCCACTAGTTTTAAAATAGCAGAGAAACTTGGAGCTCCTAAATCCAAAGTGGTGAAAGAAGTTAATCCCAGGAGTAAAGGTCATTGAGCAACATCTTTTCTATTGTCTCTGACCCTCTTAAACAAGAATACTTTTAAGATTTGTTATCTGAGAATGCAAGACTTACAAAACATTGTTATCCAAGGCAATACACATGACCCACCAATCCTTATCAACTGCAAATTTATACCCTTGGAGGAAAGGAGAACTTTTGTTAGTTTTGCTCTAGGCCAGGGGTGTGCAAACTGCTGCCTGGGCCAACTGGGCTGGTAATCCATTGTTAATTGGCCCGCAGCAAATTCCAAAAATATATTTAGTTTACTTAAATAAACCAGGTGAGGCAATCCTACTTCCTCGAGTGAGTGGCCCGGCTGTTTGTGTATTTTACCGCATATGGCCCTTGGTGAAACCCGTTGAGAAAAGTTTGGACACCCCTGCTCTAGGCCCTGACTTTAAGGGTAGTCTTTTAGATAGGATGGACAACTTGGATGTTTAAGCATTAATATTTTATTATCTCTGCCTTTGGAGAAGCCAAGATTACAAATCTGTTATCCAGAAGAGAAATTGTTCACAAACATTTATTTAAAATTTAAATTGCCATTGAAGAAACTTTCTTAATCATAATTTATAAAATATTAAATACAAAGTTTTATAATGTAATACTATTTTATCTTTCACCTAATTTTAAGTTATGCAGTTGTTTTACTGTGTTAAATATTTTTTATTTATAATTTATTTACCCTGTCTAGAGTATATAATATTCTATTGCTATATGCTTATGTGTATTTTTATTCCTGAATTAGTTTTTACATATGTCTAATACTTTGAGGTAGGCTATTCTGATTATGAAAATAATCTGAGTATATAAATGTATAGATGAAAGGTAGCAATTTCTTTGATAAGATTAAATAGTCTTAATTTTTAAAATCCATTCTAATTATGAAAGAGAAACATGATAATACCAAATATTCTAAGTCAGTGGTTCTCAGACTTGGTTCTCAAAGTCTCAGTGGTTCTTAGACAATAGCATTTTCCATTTCCCTCCACAAAAAAATTACAATTTTTTTCCCCCCAGTAAGCTCATTAATGAAAAAAATACCACCATTTACTCTCACCAGCACTTCATAAAATAGAAAAGAATGTTCTCAGATTAAGTTACAGGTCACACTCAGAAAAGACAGTTGCTACTCACATGACTAATACTTATGAATGAATATATGCATATATGTATGTGTACGTAAGTTTGCTAGACCAATTTTTCATGTTAGTTATTGATCAACAATTTGGTTATATTGTACAAAACCTTAAAATGTGCATATTCTTTGACCCAACAGTTCCATTTCTAGAAATTTGTTCTATAAAAGTACTTTTATAAGTGCTCAAAGATATATCCATTTATTTATTCAATAAATAATATTTACTTATTTATTATACTTATTGTATACGGACTTTCTTATCTACTAGAATGTAGGTTACATGAGGTCAGGGATTTTTATCTGTTTAGTTCACTTATACATACCAAATTCCTAAAACAATTCCTAGCACCAATATTTGTAGAACAGATGAATGAAATTATTAATATGTTAGAAGATACTTGCTATGAATGAAAAATTGGAGTAGCAGCAAAATCAGTGCAGCTGGAACAGAGGAGCAAGGGGCAAAATTAGTAGGTGAGGGAACAGATAGGATAGTGTAGACATTGACCTTTCCTCTGAATGAAATAGAGGGCCAGTGGAGGGTTTTGAGCAGATAAATGAATGAGTTAACTGATACTTTTAAAGAATTTGGCTGATGTGTTGAAAATAGACTAGTGAGGATGGGGATGGGCCAAGGTTGGAAGCAGAGGTCAGTTTGTTACGGATACCAGGGATACCAGGACCTTTGGAAAGAACCCAAGCGGCACTCAGAGAGTTAGGAGAGTCAGCTTTATTATGCCGGCGGTCTCAGCAGGATCCTTCCAAAAAGACTGAGCCCCTTGCAAGGTTTTGAGCAGGTTTTTATGGGTTGGGGACTTCCTTGAGTTGGGAAAGGGGTAGGTGTCATCTGGTGATTGGCTCGGGGTGTGGCTTGGAGGGGGTTACGTGGAAGTGGGCTGGGGCGTAGGTTGGGGACTTCTCTCTCCGCTGGGGCCACCATTTTAGGTCAGTTCCACGTGGCAGGGAACCATTTTAGATCAGTTTCTCCATCAAGTTTAGAGTTTACGATTTAAATCAGATGAAAAATAATAGTGTCTCAGATTAAAGTGGGAGCCATGGAATACAGATTCTGAAAATATTCTGAAGATAGAGCCAATAGAATTATCTGATGAATTGAATATGGGGAATGAAAAGAAGAAAGGAATCAAGGATAATTCCAAGGGTTTGTCCTAAACAACTGGAAGCACAGGGTTGGCATTAGCTGACTCAGATAAGCCTGCAGGTAGTGATGCAGAGGGGTGAGGCATGTTGATCAGGAATTCCTTTTGGGAGAATATAAACCTTTACAGTGCTTGTTAGACACCGAAGAGGAGATGAATAAACAGCTAAGTAAAGGGTTCTGCAATTTAGACTGTCTGAGCTACAGTATATATGAATTTGAATGTCATCAGCATATGTATGGTATTTGAAACCATAGACTAAATGAGCTCACCAAGATAGCAAATTTAATTAGAGAAGGAAAAAGACCTTTGGTCGGAATTTTGGGACACCCAACTGTAAGAGGCCAGTGAGAAGAGGAACAAGAAAAGGAGCCTGTGAATGAGTGACCATTGAGATAGATGGTAAACCAAGAGAAAGAACTAACTATCCTGGAAGCTAATTAAGCATAGAAAGTAAGAATGAGTGATCAACCATGTCAGATGCTGCTGAGGGGTAAAGTAAGATGAAAGCTGAGAACTGGGTGAATGTCATTGTGACCTGGGCAAAAGCAGTGTTATAGAATAAAAGAATAAGAACCGGAGACAGTAAATATGATCAACTACCTTAAGAAGTTTTCTGCAAAGGAGAGTAGAAATGGATTAGTAGGCAATTTATGAAGTGGAATCAAAGAATTAAAAAATATTTTAGATTGGAAAAATAAGAGTATGTTTGTCTACTTCTAGGGAGGATCCAGTAAAAAGGGAAAAATGAGTGAGGTTGAAGGGAGAGAGTTGCTGAGTGATGACTTGGATAAGCAAGAGAGATGCAGTCAGTATGCAAGCCAAGAGATGGGCTTTAGATCGTTCATTTACAGTAATAGGAAGGCCCAGTATGTGGGTGCATATGTGGGTCGATGTGGTTATGGGAGACTTTGGAAGTTCTCTTAACTGATTCAATTTTCTCAGGGAAATAGGAAGCAAGCTGAGAGTAAGGATAAGCGAGGAGATGTTAGAAGTTTGAGAAAAGAAGGAAATGTGTTAGGAGAGTGGGAGAGGACCTAGCCTGGGAAATGTAGTATGATTCCCATGCAGCAAAACCCACTTGAGGTCTCTGTTAAGAAACAAAGACTTGTAATATGAAAAATTGGAAACGGTTAAATAAATTATTGAATTAAATAAGATATTGCCATTAAAGAGAAGGAACTAAATATTTGGGTAGAGCTGCCTCAGAGATGTTGTTAAGTAACAAAATTGGAGGCAGAGCAATATATATACCATGTTTCCCCGAAAATAAGACCCAGCCAGACCATCAGCTCTAATGTGTCTTTTGTAGCAAAAATTAATATAAGACCCGGTCTTATTTTCCTATAATATAAGACCGGGTCTTACATAATATAATATAGTATCAGACTGGGTCTTACATTAATTTTTGCTCTTAAAGATGCATTAGAGCTGATGGTCCAGCTAGGTCTTATTTTCAGGGAAACACGGTAATATAACTCCATTTTTATATAAATCAAATAACAATTCTTTTTATTTGTATATTTATTTACCATAGGAATATAAGTATAGGAGAAATAATCACTAATTTGCTAACAGTGGTTATCTTTGCAGGTGAGGTTATTTTTATTCTCCTATTTTCTATGGTTTGAATATATTTTAAACAATATTTACTTTCAAGAACCCAACTCGGATACTTGAAATGGTCAGAATTGTGTGATGTTGGTGCAGGGGTAATGATAATGAACACTGATTGTGCACTTGAGTTCAATGAAACTATTCTAAGTGTTTTAATGGAGCAACACATTTATTTCTCTTAACTTTATGAGGATGTATTCTCATTTTTGTACAGATGAAAAAGTTGAATCACAGAGCTGTTAATTAACTTGCTTAATGTCACACTAGATTAAACTATACACTACAAAGAAAATATGGGTGGCAATCTATATTCTCATGGTGGGAGAAGTCTTGTCTAAGCATGAAGCAAAAATCAAACACCATAAAAGTTTTCAAAACTTGACCAAATAAAAATTAAACATTCCCAAGTGGCAAAAACCATTTAAACAATGTTGAAAGATTGATTTAAACTGGGAAAAATTTTTTTTTACAAATATGACAGGTGAAAGTTCTTAATATCTAAAGAGGTTGTTAATTATTCCTCAATTTAAACTTTAAAAGCTGAATAATCTGAGTCAAAAACGGGTAAAGGAATTTCTGAAAGAAGTTCAAATAGCCATGAAATATACGAAAAAGTGTGAATGTGTTAAATGTTCAATAAAATTAAATAAAAACAATCATGTCTTTCTAATGGATTGGGGGGAAAACCCCAAACAAAAGCAAGATTGGTGAAGCAGTGTTAGTGTGTGTGGTGGGGGAAAATGGCACTTAAATGTACTGTTAGACAGATTGGCAACGAGTGCTATATTATTTGAGAATATTGACTTGTGTTATAGAAAAAAATATTAGGATGGATGAAACCAATAAGCAGTGTTAAGCAGAGTGTAAGGGAGGAAAAAATTTTCTTGTCCTCTTAGGGTCCGTGGTTGAGTCTGAGAATTAAACTGATAAAGAGAGATTAACAGGAGAAAAGCATACAAATTTATTTAATATAAGTTTTACGTGACACAGGAGGCTTCATAAGGAAACAAAGACTTGAAGAAATAGACCTGAGTATTTTTATGCTAAGGTTGAAGGCGTATATATGACAGGTTAAGGAGTATGAGGTACGTGTAGTTAACTGGGGGAAACTGAGCAAGGCCTGTTTGTTCAGATTCTTCTTGGTGTCCCTGTGTCTTTGGAGATAAGGATGCTCCTTTCCTCCATGTATAGGGAGGAGACCTCTCACATAAGGGTTTTATGACCGGTTTCTGGGGGAAGATGGGGAAAGGTCAGAACGACCTTCCTGTTTCTGCTGTTTTCTCAAATTCCTTCAACTTAAAATATTCAATATGCCAAGTTGTCATATTTTGGGCTAGCATGTCCCAAACCCAATCACCAGATAGTAACTTATAAATAACTTACAGTACATAATTTAAGTATACGTGAGTATAACTTATAATAGCTTATGAGATATGGACAAGACTCACAGGAAGTGTTATATGTACATAATTTATAAATAAGAGGCTTGTGAGACATAGGCAGAATTCATTAGATGCTAAATATCAAGTAAGTTGTAACCTGTAAGACGTATTAAAGGTCATAGAATAAATGGCATATATAATGGAACAAACAAAAATGATGCTTTTAGTTAGAAGGGGATGGAAAGATCAAGTATACATAGAAATTGTGCCAACTCTAGGCTGACAGCTGTTATCCTCAAATGTTAACTCATTGATGACACCCATTATGGTTCCATTCTGTTTCCACTTGAGCTCTGCCCCAGCAGCTAAATGGTAGCCATAGCTGTGGACAGGTGTACTTGCCCCTGTATGTCTTGGACAGAGCAAGTATATGTTGGCTCTAGGCATCTGCTGAGCCCCCTTGCTCAAAGGTCAACTCTGGTCCTCATAACTACCATCAGTGGAAAAGGCAGAGAGGGAGAGTCAAACATATGAAATGACATGTATAAGGTAGTTTACTCCAGCATTGTTTGTAATTGTGAAAATTGTTTAAAAAATATCTAAATGTCAGATGAGAATTACTACCTTATTTAGTGTCTGCTGGTCCTTGAAAAATAAACTTCAAACTAAAGGGAATCACAATGAATAGAGAGACTGATACTAAATAAGGGCAGAGATGACTTTGTGTAGCTCTAATCAGGAAGAAGTTGAATGGTGTGGACATGCAAAGTATAACATTGTGTTATAGAAAGGTCTTGCTAGTGATAAGAAATGGTGGTGGCTGATAAAACACAAAAAGTTGTCTTTAATAATTGACACATACACACACAAAACCCCTTGAAATGGTAATGAAGTTTGGTAAATTCTGATAAGAGTTCCCACAACTTTTTGGCTTTGGGTTACATGGTGGTGGTGTGATATCTTCCTCTAGTATTATTCGTCAACTTTTTCCAGACAGGCAAATAGATAAAGTGATTTTAGATGATTTGATGGGTAGCACCTGAGACAGCTAAAAACAAAACAAAACGAAACAAAGCAAAGCAAAAAAAACTCATGAAAAGCAACAGGTGTTTTTTATTTGTTTGTTTACCATCCAGGACCAAATTATGTAAATACTTACCACTTGGACCATGGTCTGACATGTGTATTTGTGGAAAACAAGTCTGTCTGGTGTAACCAGGAACCCCTATTGCTCTCTGGAGGATTTAAGAATGTGGCTTTGGAGGCTGAAACTATGGCTGAATAGCACCCTCCCAAAAGATGTCCACATCCTAAACCCCAAACCTGTGAATATGTTACCTTACATGGCAAAGGGACTTTAATTGGTGTGATTAAGTTGAGGGTCTTGAGATGGGAAGATTTTCCTGTTTTGAAGTGATATAATCACAAAGGTCTTTACAAGTGGATGAAGGAGATCAGAGTCAGAAATATTTTAAGATGCTACCCTGCATCTTAAAGATGCATTTTAAGATGTCCCCATTAGGGCTATGGCTTACTATCATGTTTAAAGATGATGGAGCACGTGACTTACATGCCAGTCAGGGGTTGTGTGAGTGTGTGTGTCAATTATTAAAGACAATTTTTTGTGTTTTATCAGCCACCACCATTTCTTATCACTAGCAAGACCTCTCTGTAACAATTGTGCCAACTCTAGGCTGACAGTTATGTCATCCTTAAATTGTTAATGCATTGATGACACTCATTATGGATCCATTCTGTTCATTGACTCGCAGGAGCGTTTAAGTCATATGCTTCAGTGGTCGTGACTATATTGTTTTTTCTATTTAACTTGTTTCTGATGATCAAAATAATAAGTAATTATGATAATTTTGAAAAATATAGAAATTTGCAAAAAATTACTAAGAAATAGCCATTGTTAATGTTTTGGTACCAATCTCCAAATTTTTTTCTGCGCATATTTTTATAAAATTGAATTATTTTCTATATGTTGTTTTAAAATCTGTTTTTTTTCTTAATATTCATGGATAAATTTCCATATCATTAAACTATTTTTCTTTTTTTTTTTTTTAAGGAGGGCACAGCTCACAGTGGCCCATGGAGGGATCAAACCAGCAACCTTGGTGTTATTAGCACCATGCTCTAACCAACTGAACTAACCAGCCACCCTAAACATTTCTTTTACAACATTATTTATGACCAAGTAATAATCTAACTTATGGATGTTCTATAATGTATTTATTATTATACAATTGGGTTGTTTTATATATAATACATAATGCTAAAATGAATCAATGTATAATACTTTGTTCACTCCCATTACTTAAATCACTCAACAAATATTTATCAAGTATCCATCATTTGTCCCTGTCCTTTTGTAGCTTATATTTTAGTGGCTTAAAATAACATTCTAGAAGTGGAATTGCTGATCAAAGGACATGAGTATTTTTAAAATTTATTTTAAAAAATTGTGGCAAAATGCGCGTAACATAAACTTTATCATCTTAATAATTCTTAAGTGTACAGTTCAGTGGCATTAAGTATATTCACATTGTACTACCATCACCACAACTGATCTCCAGAACTGTTTTCATATTGCAAAGCAGAAACTCTGTAACCATAAAACAGTAACTCCCTATGCCCCTTCTTTCTTCCCACAACCCCTGACAACCATCATTTTACTTTCTGTCACTATGAATTTGACTACTTTGTTTAAGAAAGATGTGAATAGTTTTAAAACTTTTTTTTTTGAAGGGGAACAGGACTTTATTGGGGAACAGTGTGTACTTCCGGGACTTTTTTCCAAGTCAAGTTGTTGTCCTTTCAGTCTTAGTTGTGGAGGACGCAGCTCAGCTCCAGGTACAGTTACCTTTGCTAGTTGCAGGGGGTTCAGCCCACCATTCCTTGCGGGAGTCGAACCGGCAACCTTGTGGTTGAGAGGTCGGGCTCCAACCAACTGAGCCATCTGGGAGCTCAGCGGCAGCACAGCTCAAGGTGCTGTGTTCAATCTTAGTTGCAGGGGGCGCTGCCCACCATCCCTTGCGGGACTCAAGGAATTGAACTGGCAACCTTGTGGTTGAGAGCCCACTGGCCCATGTGGGAATCGAACTGGTAGCCTCCGGAGTTAGGAGCACGGAGCTCTAACCGCCTGAGCCATCAGGCTGGCCCCTAAAAACTTTTAATATATATTGCAAACTTTTCCTCCAGATAAGTTATATTAATGCATACCAGAGTTGAGTATAACAATACTTGTTTCCTTGTTTCCTCATCTGTACAAGTTATTGTCTTTTTTTTTTCCATTTTGTTAATTGGATAGACAAAGAAATCCTTTTTTTTTTTACTATTGAATATATTTGATGCTTATGATCACAATAACTCTTATGGACTCATTATATTTCCATATTTCATTATAACTCTTATATTTCTCATTTTATTGATTAGAAAACTAAAGCCCAAAAAACAATTTGTCCAAGACCCCACAGCCAGTAAGTGATAGAGCTAGGATTTTAATCTAAGACCTTCACTTCAGAACCAGTTCTATACTATTTAGTCATATTGCCTCACTTTGATTTTCTTAATTTAGGCTGAAAGTCCAGAATTATAATGTTTTTGTTTGTAGAATCCTTAAAGAAAATAAAATTCAACCCTGTGGTTTTAGGTAAAGTAAGGGAAACCCAAAGGAGGCCCATAATGACATCTCAGACCATTCAAATCCTTCTATTAAAAAAAATTTCTGGCCTTTTTGAGCCATACTTTTGCTCAGGCTTGCTTCTACCCCTTTGGAGTATTCTTTCTATTTTAATAACGACGTTTTTTGAGCCACTCTGTTGCGCGGGCCTGCTCCTATCTCTTTAAAGTGTACTTTTGCTTCTAATAAACTGCTCTTTCACTACTGTAAAAAAACAAATTTTTTTCCCATGCCTGATCATGTATCATAAAAGACTGAGTGAATTGCCCCAAGTCACATGGAGGAGCCTAAATGAATTCAGATTCCCCAATTCCTGATCTGGTGCTTTTTCTGTTGTATTAGGTGACTGTACACTCTCAATTATTGCTTTCTTTACCTTGATCAAATGCTACTTTAATAAATAATAGTGATGATATTAATAATTAATATTAGCTAACTTTTATTGAGTGTTACTATTTGGCAGACATTGTCCTGAGCTTTGCATATGCATTATCTCATCAGATCCTCTCAGCACCTTAGCAAAGAATGTTTTATTCTCTATCTATAGTTGAGTGACTTGCCCAAGAACCAACTAATAAGTGGTTGAACCAGAATTTAAACCAGTTAGTCTGATTTCTGACTTTATGTCAGGAAAATTAAATAAAGAAAATCAAAATGCAGCCCGCACTTATTGTTGAAAACAGGTGGGGATTGTAGATTAAAAGTGTACATTAGGATGCAAGTAGAAGATAGGAGAAGTGGGAATAGAGAAAACCTGGCTATCTAGTACAGAAAGACTTCTGGAAATAACGCCAATTCATTCTTATTTACTGCACATATATTTATTGAATGTCTACTTTCCTCGACAGTGGAGATGCTTAGAGTGAAAGACACAGTAGAGATACTTAGATGAAAAGTCATGATTCCAGTCCTTACAAGTGTATTGTCTGGGAGGAACATAGGCAAAACATAGTGTAATGCACTATGATAAGTGCTATAGTGGATGCCCCCTCGAGGCTCAGTGGGAGAAAGAGGAAGCATCTACATCTATTTTGGAGAGTCAAGAAAGTCTTTGCAGTAGAAGTGACCTTTGAACTTGATCTGTACAAAGGCTCTGAGATGAAATGAGCTCATAGGAGAACTATGTCAATATCATTAGAACATTAACACTGATGAAGGTGGGAGGTAGGAAATGAGGCTGGAGAGGAATATGGGTGCCAAACTAAGAAGGTCCTTAAATTCCAGGTTAAGGAATTTAGATTTTATCCTGTAGATTGGACAGGAAACTATTATATATTTGATATGACATTTTGATTTTCCTGTGGGGGAAACAAGTTCTTATAATAGGTGGTATAAAATAATTAAAATGATAAAGTACCTAGTCTCAAAAAGTTTGAAAACTATTTTGGCAATAGACAAGCTAATTCTTCTATAGCATTTGAAAATCTTATACTAGTTTGGCCAAAACAAAACAAAACAAAACAAAACAAAACAAAACACAAAAACAAAAATTGATATATGCTGCCCTACTTAAACTTCTCAATAACCTCCATGCCTTTCACATAGTTCCTATGTGAAACACATAGTTCCTTCAGCCCTGAATGCCTGATTGCCTTACTGAAAATGTCTACTTAAACTCGGAAGCTATCTCCTCTGGAAACTCTATGTGTGCTCACTTTTTGGCCGGCATTGTGTCAAGCACTTTAAACACATCATCTTACCAGATTCCGATGGCAAATTAGATCAGTTTTTATTTCCAGTTGAGAAAACAAAAATTTAAGAAGGTTAAGTGACATGCCCAATGTCAGATAGTCAATAAGTAATGGAACCAGAGTGAACCCCGTCAGTCTGACTTTTGACTTTTGGTCAATAAGAGTAAAGTTAGATGAAAAAAATTCAGTTCCTCTTAGAGCTGAAAACTGATGGAGAGTGTAGATCACCTTCCTTGGGAGGAGTTCTTTCTCCCTGGTTTGGTTTCCTATATCGCTGTGGATATAGTCTAATAGAAATCTACCTATATTTGTCTAATTAGACTATGAATGACAAGACTTTGAATTACTTATTACTATGTTCATAATAGATGCTTAATAAATGTTTGTGAGGTGAATAAATGCATGTCTACTGCTGAAAAACCTCAGAATGTTGTAGAGTTAGGTCCATGCACTAATAATCTTTGTTTTCTGAACTTTTTTTCTGGAACAGTAGAGCTAAGGAAGAGAAAAAAATTCTGTCTTTTCACATCCAATTGCCTTTGAGGAGCTGGGAAGAGAGCAATTCACACTTGATTATCTTACATCAGATAAATTAGCAGCACCTGAATTGCTAGGAAGTCAGGAGCTAGAGCTCTCTTTAGAAGTCTTACTAGCCAGCTTTGTCTCAGTTCAGAGGCCATGCTTCCTTCCCTGCCAGTCTTGGCTCTCGGCCTCCTGTTAACTCTGGCCTTGGGCAAGACATTCCAATTTCAAGAACATGTCTTTCTCCAATTTCTGGGCTTAGACAAGATGCCTTCACCCCAGAAATTCCAACCTGTGCCTCATATCATGAAGAAAATTTTCCAGGATCGAGAGGCAGCAACCACCACTGGAGTCTTCCAAGACTTATGCTCCGTTAAGGAGCTGGGAGTCCGTGGGAACATACTTCGACTTCTCCCTGATCAAGGTAAGGCTATTGGAATGTTTCCTAGAGACAAATCTGGCATTGGATGGTATGGAGAAAGGAAAGAAGGGGCAGTAACTGTTACTGAGCGGTTCAAAGAAGTCCTTATGCTGGTATTTTATGTATTTTATCTCATTTAATCCCAACAACAATCCTGAGAGGAAGGCTCACACAGTAGATAACTTGTAACCTATTCAAGATCATACAGCTAGTGTGTGAACACAGTCAGGATGCAAAATAGGTTTTTTTCTGAACCAACAGCTTTGTGCTACAATGTCGGTGGGAGGAGTGAGGATGGAATTAGGGGTCAGTCTCCCACTCTCTAGCCCATAATTTGGGCATCCTGGTGCCTTTTGGTATGGCAAGCAGGGGATAAAAATTTTGTCCGAGTCTAGCCTCTCTTCTCCATACCTCCCCACTGCTTTTGTTGGATGGAAAAGGCTATTCTTGGTATACGAATACTTGGCAATAATATATGCCATTGTCATACTCTTTATATAAAGATCTGAGTGAATACTATTTAATAATTTGCCAAACTGACCACCCACCAAAATTACCCAGGTCACCTGGTAAAAGTTGATTCTTCAGACCTGTTCCTGCCTTTCACTCTACCACCAAATTCTTATTTAAAGTCAGAGATGGGTGTTGTAATCTGCATTTCTATGTAGCCTCCTAGGGGGTTCGGAGGCAGAATTGAGAGCCCTGATTGGTTAGTTTTATAGTAATTGGAAGTTAAGATTTAAATACTTATTTGTCCAAGAACCATTTATTTGGTACTTACTGTGTGCTGTGAACTGTGTATGGCCATGAGAATATAGAGATTAAAGAAAAAAATCTGCTCTTTAAGAGTTTATAGAAGGGAGATAGACCAACAGATGACTTCCATATATACATCGTACTAAGTATTATATTAGAGGCTCAGGGCCTTAGGAGTGGGGGTTCAGGGAAATTTTCTGGAGGAAGGTTAAGAGGTAAGGGGAGCTAGTTTAAAGGGTTTTCCATGGATAGAGTAGAAAACAGCTGAGGTTACTTCCCTTCCTCCCTAATGGAAAAACCTTTGATTTTTGTGATGATCATAATCCTAACAAATGATGAGGGTGGGGGGGGGTGAGAACATAATCTCACCTTCATCCCTCCCTAACCTTCCCCCTAGAGAAAAACCCTCATTAATAGTTGACGTATATTGTTCCAGACTTGTCTTCTTTGTGTACATATAAACTTGTAACATTTTTAAAAAAATGGGATCATACTATACATTCCTCTAGTATTACGAACATCTGTACAGTCAACACAAATAGCCAATGTATGCTCGTTGTAACAGTTACATGCTGTTCCATTGTATAGACATGCTATAATTTTTGTAACTGATGCTCTGTTGATGGGCATAGACATATAATAAATACTGCAGCTTCACATCCACTTTTTTTTATATGTGTGTGCATTTTTTCTATTACTTCCCTAGGATAAATTCTTAGAAGGGGATTATTGGATCAAAGAGTGGCACATTTATACTTTTGATATATAGCAAATATCCTCCAGCATTTATACCCCACCATGAGTGTATGAGAATTCTCATTTCCCCACAACTGACAGCAATATTTTTAAAAATAGAAACTTACTGACGTATAACACACATTCAGAAAAGTGCGTAAATCATATAGCACAGTGCAAGAAATTTTCACAGAATAACCAGCACCCAGATCAAGAAACAACATGACCAACACCCCAGAGAATTCTTCATGTCCCCTTCTGGTTAATCACTACTTTTTTAAAAGGGTAGCTTCCATCCTGACATCTAACATTACATATTAGTTTTGCCTGTTTTTGACCTTCATATAAGTGGAAATGTGGAATGTATCCTCTTTTGTGTCTGGCTTCTTTCACTCAGCATTACACATGTGAGATTTACCCATGTTTTGTGTGTTCGTAGTTCATTCTTATTGCTGCATAGTATTTCATTCTAGTATTATAGGTATGACAAAGTATTTACTTATCCATGTTACACTGGATACCTACTAAGTAACAACACTTATTAGGTTGGTGCAAAAGTAATTGCAGGGGCCGGCCCCTCAGGCGGTTAGAGCTCCATGCTCCTAACTCCGAAGGCTGCCGGTTCGATTCCCACATGAGCCAGTGGGCTCTCAACCCCAAGGTTGCCGGTTCAACTCCTCGAGTCCTGCAAGGGAGGGTGGGCTCCACCCCCTACAACTAAGATTGAACATGGCACCTTGAGCTGAGCTGCTGCTGAGCTCCCGGATGGCTCAGTTGGTTGGAATGCGTCCTCTCAACCACAAGGTTGCCGGTTTGACTCCCGCAAGGGATAGTGGGCTGTGCCCCCTGCAACAAGCAACAGCAACTTGACCTGGAGCTGAACAGCACCCTCCACAACTAAGATTGAAAGGACAACAAGTTGACTTGGAAAAAAAAAAGGCCTGGAAGTACACACTGTTCCCCAATAAAGTCCTATTCCCCTTCCCCAATAAAATCTTTAAAAAAAAAAAAAAAGAAAAAGAAAAAGTAATTGCAGTTTAAAAGCATAAAAAAAAGTTGCAAAAACTGCAGTTACTTTTGCACCAACCCAATAGTTTTTAATTTTTGTTAATCTGGTAGCAAAACATGATCTCATTGTTTCAATTTTAATTTTTTAATAAGGTAGAATGATGAATTCTCAAATGGATAATGAATCATTCATCTTTATTTTTCAAATAGTTGCCTATACATTATGACCCTTTTCCTCTTGAGGATTCTTCTTTTTCTTAATGACTTGTATGGCCTCTTATCATGGGAAAAGCTCTGTATAGTCATGGGTTTTAATTCATTATGCACATTACAAGTACTCTTGGTTATCCTTTGCACTTTTAGTTTTGTTAATGGTGTTCTTTTGAATGTAGAAGTTTTTCGTTTTCATGCTTTCAAATCTGTTCATATTTTCCATTCCAGCTTTTGAGTTTTGTTTTCATGCCTAAGGAATGTGCTTTAGAGGTGTGAGTAAAAAGGAAGACCAGTATATTAGAATTAGAGCTATAAATAGGAGAAATCAACCGTTCAAAGAGGTTGAGAAAGATAAGTACTGTGAAAACATCCCTGCATCTGACAACCTTTAAGAAAGATGTTTCCCTGGAGTAGAAAGGGTGAAAGAGTTGGGAAATAACAGAAGGGTATAAGGTAAGAAGTAGAGACAACAAATGTAGACTGATTTTTAAAAAACATGGTCAATGAAAAGAAAGGGAGAGATGATAGGGTAGGCTTGAAGAGAAACTAGGTAATTTTAAATGCTTTTTAATTTTGTTATTTTTTTAAATGAGACTTGAAAGTGAAGAGGCATTGTGGTGAGATGGTTAGAATGTTTGGGTTTCTGTTCTAATTTCTCCACAAACTGAATCACCTTAGAATATTCCTACTAAGGGTGGAGACACATTACCAAACAAAATGATGGTGTTAGGCCAAAGACGTTATTTGTGGAGAGGGAGAAATTGAGGATATATAAAAAAAAAAAGTAAAAGTATACTCTATTGGGTCTTTTCCCAGAGGAATAGGTGAGGTTTGAAAATCTGGGCAGCGAAGTTAGCTTTGAAAACAGGGAGAATAAATCTACAACTTCAAAAGATACAGAGAAGGGGGTGAAACTGAAGAATCACATTGCACCTCTCGATTCAGTGAGGTGGCAGACAGATCATCAGAAATGTAGCACTAGACATTGTTGACATTGACAACTGTGAGTTTTAGATAAGGAATTACCTAAGGTAAAAAATAAGGGATTTCTGGAGGACCAGTTTTGGCTGGACAGGAGTTTGTTTTTTATTAGTTTCACGTGTGCAAAACAACACAGTGATTAGACATTTATGTACCTCACAAAGTGATAACTCCAATAAGTCTATTACCCATCAGACTTTGAACATAGTTATTACAATGTTATTGACTATATTCCCTATGCTGTACTTTATATCCCCATGACTATTTTTAAAAAATTATAGTTACATTCAATATTATTTTATATTAATTTCAGGTATACAGTGTAGTGATTAGACATTTATGTAATTTATGAAGTGATCCCCGATAAGTCTAGTACCCATCTGACACTATACATAGTTTTTACAATATTATTGAGTGTATTTCCCATACTGTACTTTACATCCCTGTGACTATTTTGTAACTACAAATTGGTACTTCTTAAACCCTTCACCTTTCTCACACAGCCTCCCAATCTCCTTCCCATCTAGTAACCATCAGAGTTTGTTTTGAAGTCAGTCTAAGTAGTTGTATTTTGGCCAGCAACACCTGATAGCCTAGGATGTTCTTAAACATTTTTGTTCCATAGGTCCCTTTGGCAATTCTGTTGAAGCGATGGACTCCTTCACAGAATAATGGTTTATATGCCTTAAATAAAATATTTAGAATTTCAAAAGAAATTAATTAAACATTGAAATATATTTATAAAAATATTTTAAAAACAATTGTGTATATAGTAACATATATGATGCTTATTAATGTAACAAATAACAAGATCTAGGGAAGGGACTATAACTATCATAAATTCAAGTAGTATGAGCATAAGTGTTATTTATTTATTTTTAAAAAAATTTATTAGGGAAGGGGAACAGGACTTTATTGGGGAACAGTGTGTACTTCCAGGACTTTTTTCCAAGTCAATTTGTTGTCCTTTCAATCTTAGTTGTGGAGGGCGCAGCTCAGCTCCAGGTCCAGTTGCCGTTACTAGTTGCAGGGGTCACAGCCCTCCATCCCTCGCGGGACTCAGGAGTTGAACTGGCAACCTTGTGGTTGAGAGGATGCGCTCCAACCAACTGAGCCATCCTGGAGCTCAGCGGCAGCTCAGCTCAAGGTGCTGTGTTCAATCTTAGTTGCAGGGGGCGCTGCCCACCATCCCTTGTGGGAGTCAAGGAATCCAACCTGCAACCTTGTGGTTGAGAGCCCACTGGCCCATGTGGGAATCGAATTGGCAGCCTTCAGAGTTAGGAGCATGGAGCTTTAACCGCCTGAGCCACCGGGCCGGCCCCGATAAGTGTTTTAAGATATTTGCAACAACTTAATACATGAGCATACCTACAATTTTTACTGTTTACAGTGTCATGGCTCTGATAATATTGAGATTCATTACCTATATTCATAATTGAAAGAAATGTTAAATTTAATTTAGAGTTTAGAAAAAATAAAGATGTAATTATTTTTCCCATTCATGATCATGGGCCTTGTGAATTCTGTCCAGGACCCCTTGGGGATCTGTGGAGGTGAGGATAAGAATATCTGGCCTTGTGTTCGCTTTGGTAGTGTATATACTAAAAATTGGAAATATACACAGAAGATTAGCATGGCCGCTGTGCAAGGATGACATACAAATTTGTGAAGCATTTCATATTTGTAAGGGATTAAGAAACACAAAGTACCAATTATAAAATTAGTCAAGGGGATGTAAAGTACAGCATAGCGAATATAGTCAATAATATCGTAATAACTATGTATGATGTAAGATGGGTACTTATTGTGGTGGTCATTTCATAAGGTTTATAAATGTGTACTCACTATGTTGTACAACTGACTAATATAGTTTTGTATGTCAGCTATAATAAAAATCAATTTTTAAAAAGAACCTCTGGCTTTAAAGAAGTAAAATGAATCCTCTGAAATGGCAGGGTTTGAGTATAACTGATTATTTTCTGCCCTTATTTTGTATATGTGGGTATACAGATTACACGTGACATTTATATCATATAGATAAAAATGAAGTAAAATATATTTGTTTTTTATAAATAAATGTGATGCTTACTTCTCTGTTCCCATCTAGGTTTCTTTCTTTACTCCAACAATCTTCCCAAGGACTCCTCTTGCCTACAGAAGCTCCTCTACTTTAATCTGTCTGCAGTCAAAGATACGGAGCAGTTAACAATGGCCCTTCTGGGTCTGGACTTGGGGCCCAACACTTACTATAACCTGGGACCAGAACTGGAATTAGCTCTGTGCCTGGTTCAGGAGCCTCATGTGTGGAGCCGGTCTATCCCTAAACCAGGTAAAATGTTTGTATTGCAGTCAGTACCATGGCCTCAGGGTATTCTTTACTTCAACCTGCTGGATGTCGCTAAGGTTTGGAATAATAACCCCCAGAAGAACTTAGGTTTGTTCCTAGAGATACTGGTCAAAGGAGACAGAGACCCTGGGGTGAATTTTCAGCTTGAGGCCACCTGTGCCAGACTGAGCCGTCTTCATGCTTCCCTGCTGGTGGTAACCCTTAATCCAGAGCAGTGCCACTCTTCTTCCCGAAGAAGGAGGGCAGCCATCCCTGCCCCTAACGCTTCTTGCAAAAACCTCTGCCATCCTCACCAGCTATTCATCAACTTCCGGGACCTGGGTTGGCACAAGTGGATCATTGCCCCCAGAGGGTTCATGGCAAATTACTGCCACGGACATTGTCCTTTCTCAATGACCACCGCCCTCAATAGCTCCAATTATGCTTTCATGCAAGCACTGATGCATGTAGTTGACCCAACGATTCCCCAGGCTGTCTGCATTCCCACCAAACTGTCCCCCATTTCCATGCTCTATCAGGACAATGATGACAATGTCATTCTACGACATTATGAAGACATGGTAGTTGATGAATGTGGGTGTGGGTAAGCTGTCAGAAAAGGGAATCGGAGTGTTCTTAAGGTAAAGCTTTAAATAAAACTACCTATCTGGTTTATGACCTGTTGGATCTGGAATATCAATATATTTATATTTGTAATTTGTCTTCCTGGAAAATCCTTCATGATCGATGATGTCCCTAATTACACACATACACACACACACACACACACAACACACACACAAAACCTTAATGATCATAGAAATTATTTTTCATCTGACCAACATCTACATAGTTAATTTAATGGCTGTATTATATATGATTATTTAGACACATAATTTATGTAAGAAAATCATTGGCCATTGTATTGTTTGCACTTCGTGGTGGAGTAGTGTGCATATCTCCTTGGAAAAATTTCAGTCATGGAATTACAGTGTTAAAAGTATAAGCTCACTCTCCTATTTGTCTAGCTGGGACTTCAGTGTCTGGCAGTGGTGAATATAGGCAATTTGTAAGGAGAATGGAGAAGAGGCTACAGAGATTGTAGCAACTCTGAATACACATTCTTTTTTTTTTTTTTTTTTTAAAGATTTTTATTGGGGAAGGGGAACAGGACTTTATTAGGGAACAGTGTGTACTTCCAGGCCTTTTTTCCAAGTCAAGTTGTTGTCCTTTCAATCTCAGTTGTGGAGGGTGCTGTTCAGCTTCAAGTAGTTGTTCTTTCAGTCTTAGTTGTGGAGGGCACAGCTCAGCTCCAGGTCCAGTTGCCGTTGCTAGTTGCAGGGGGCACAGCCCACCATCCCTTGCGGGAGTCGAGGAATTAAACTGGCAACCTTATGGTTGAGAGCCCACTGGCCCATGTGGGAATCGAACCGGCAGCCTTCGGAGTTAGGAGCTTGGAGCTCTAACCGCCTGAGCCACCGGGCCGGCCCCCTGAATACACATTCTTGAACACAAAACTAATCTTTAAAAAGCGCTTGTCTTGTTAAATGCATCATTTTTTAGTGTTTTTTTCTTTTAGTTTACAAAATATCGCTTATTGAATATTAAAACATAGAAATATATAAAGCCGATCATGAAAGTTCTCACATAATCCCATTTCCTTACAAAGCCACTGATAACAATGTGGTGCTACTTCTCCATTATTGCAAGTGTGTATCAAAAGCCCAACGGATCATAATTCCTGATCACAATTCCTGCATTGCTAAGTTTACTTCTAAATTGAACTGAATTGTTACCGACAGATTTCCTTACTCTAACAAATCGATTTTAATTTGGGGTCTGTGTTTAATACATTCGTGGTATTTAATGGCAGGTGTGCCCACTCACAGGCCAGTTTGATTTGAAATTTCACCATCAATTCAATTCAACTGGACATTTTTTTTTTTATTAAAAAAAAATTTATTGGTGAATATTGGGGAACCGTGTGTTTTTCCAGAACCCATCAGCTCCATGTCAAGTCATTGTTTTCAACCTAGTTGTGGAGGGCACAGCTCACTGGCTCATGTGGGAAATGAACCAGCGACCTTGGTGTTATGAGCACTGCGCTCTAACCACTGAACAAACTGGCCACCCAACTGGACATTTATTGAATGCTTTGAAAGGTATTAAAGAAAGAAGGCACAGATTCTGCCTCAGGAGAGTTTGTTGCAAAATGACGCATCCCCAAATCAGGTCAGGCCTAAACTTGTTGCTTTTAAAATAAGAAGTGAGGCATAAATATCAGGACACTAAAGATTTTTTTCTCACCCCTTTATTTTCTACTCAAAACAGTATTAAGCACTGCAACTATTATCATAAAGGTTTCTGTGCTTTGCTTGTGAGTGGAATACTTGAAGCTCACGTCTAAGATCTGAATCTTGATTTTTGAGGAGCGTGTGACCAAAAAGAGGCATTTGCTTTAATAGGAAAGGGCAAAGATCTGTTGCTTTTGTTAGGTACAAGTCAGGAAATGTAGGAGACGGAGGAGGGGTGGGAGGAGGTCCATAGTGCCTACAGAAAAAGCTCATAGCTTTAACTGCCTCTAGCCACATACCTGTTTTTACAACAAGAGATGACAAGAGATAGTCTGGAGCAAGATAAGGATCTGAATCAACAGATGCCACCCAGCTTAGGAGGTCATACCTTCCTGTGAAAGAGACTGCACCACATTTTCCCCCACCAAATCAATATGTAACTCCCTCACCCCACCCAGATTTTTCACCTCGTCAGCAAGAAGAACGGAGACTCCCGAAACACTTTTATCACCTTTTTTTGGTGCAGAAATCATTGGCAGTGATTACATGCAACCATAAATACGTTTCCTAATTTTTTTTTTTTTTTTGTAAAGATTTTATTGGGGAATGGGAGCAGTATGTATTTCCAGGACTTCATTGGGGAACAGTGGTTTTCCCAGGCCTATGTGGGAATGGAACTGGCAACCCTGTTGCTCAGAGCTCACGCTCTAACCAACTGATCCGGCTGCCTCTTTTCCCTAATTTTAAGTGGTTTAAATGGGCAGATAGTCTTCTATCACCCTTTTGTGTGTGTTTAATTGTTTACTTAGCAAGTTTAAGTAGCAAGCTGGTACACTATTTTTGGACAAAAATTTATCACGAATTTTGCAACCATTACCTTTGCCATGTTGGAATAATGTAAAATTTATCTTTCTGAGTTAGAAAATAAAATTTAAAAACCAGTATCACTTACAATCAAAACCATCTTCGTGTCCTTTGAGTAAGTAATTGACTTTATAGACAAGATCCAAGAAACATTAACCACAAAAAAGAAATCAAATTGATTGTGAGGGGTGTAAATGTCTAATTATTATTTTGCTTTATATGCCTGAAACTAACAAAAATTTAAAAATCAAATTTATAAATTAAACTTCATTAAAATTGAGAACTGTTTTTCAAAAGACATCATTAAGGAAATGAAAAGCCAAGCCAGAGACTGAGAAACATACATATACAGATATCACCAAGGACTTGTATCCATAATATATAAAGATGTTTCATAATTCAGTAAGGAGACAACCTAATAAAAAATGGATAAAATACTCAGACTTCAGAAAAGAAGACATATAAATAATAAGCACATGAAAAGGTACTAAACATCATTAATAATCAGGAAATTGCCAATTAAAAATCACCATTAGGGGAGGCTGGATGGCTCAGTTGGTTAGAGCGTGAGCTCTTAACAACAAGGTTGCCGGTTCAATTCCTGCATGGGATGGTGGGCTGTGCCCCCTGCAATTAAGACTGAAAATGGCGACTGGACTTGGAGCTGAGCTGCGCCCTCCACAATTAGATTGAAGGACCTCGACTTGGAGCTGATGGGCCCTTAAACAATACCACACAACCACAAAAATGACTGCACCTAAAAAGGCTGACATTACCAAGTGTTGGTGAGGATGTTGAGTAACTGAAACTCATGTATTCCTGTGGAGACTGTAAACTGGTATAACAATTTGGCATTTTCTTTAAAGTTAAATATATACTTACGTGTTTGATCCAGCAATTCCATTTCCAGGTTCTTTACCCAAAAGAAGGAAAAAGAAGCATGTTTACAGAAAGAATTGTACACAAATTTTTATATCACCTTTATACATAACCTAAAATTGGAAATAACCCAGTGTCCATCAGTGGGTGAATCAATAAACAAAGTGTAGTATACTCATATAATGGATTCTACCCAGCAATAAAAAGAAATGACACTGATACATCTAAACACATAGATCAGTTTTACTGAGCAAAACCATTATATGATTCCATTTATCTGAATCTAATAGAACTGTGCAAACTATAGTGAAAGAAATATCGGCGATTGCCTGGGACTGGGAGTGGGAGGATTGACTGCAAACAGACAGAGAACTTTTTTGGGTGATGAGAATCTTAAATATCCTAATTGTGGAATGGTTACATAAATATATGTGTGCATTTTTTAAAACTCATAAATTTCCAGGAACAGGACACTGACCTGTCTTCGACCTCTTTTACGAATAATGAATGTCATGGCAGTCTATCTTATCTGATAGATCTGAGTTTTCTAAAACAAAACAGAAGATGGATCAAGCATTCAATAGGAATTCTACTAGAAACGAACTCAAATGATATACCACCTTAACTATTGCATATGTGCCTCCTATATGTCTCACTGTATTAGTTCCCTATAGCTGCCATAACAAATTACCACATACTTAGTTGTGTAAAACAGCATAAATTATTTTACAGATCTGGAGGTCAGAAGTATAAAATAGGGTCTCACTGGGCTAAAATCAAGATGTCATCAGGGCAGTATTCTTTTTCGAGGCTCCAGGGAAGAATCCATTTCCTTGCCTTTTCCAGTTTCTAGAGGCTGTACTCATTCCTTGAATCATGGCACCCTTCCAGCCAGTTACTACATTACTCAGACCTCCACTTTCATCTTTACATGTCCTCTGACTGACTGGCTCTTCTGCTTCCCTCTTATAAGGGTCCGTGTGATTAGATTGGGCCCACCCAGATGATCCAGGATCATCTCCCTACCTCAAGCTCTTTACCCTAATCACATCTTCAAAGTCACTTTTGTCTTTAGAAGGTTCCAGAGAATAGGAGGTGACCATCTTTGGGAGGGCCATTATTCTCCCCACCACTCATACCTAAATTTGAAGCTCTTGGCTTCTGAAGGAACATCTTCATTTATGGTGTGGCACTTCTGCTCCTTCTTCAAAACTTTCAACTGCCACTCCAAACAACTGCTTCATTTTGTGGGGTCTCCAGCTTGTCTTTCATTATTAAGGAAAGTCTTATATTTAAGGTTCAGATATTAGGTTCATAGGATTTGAGATTCGAAGTTTAGGCGCTCTAGATTTGAGATCCTGGAGGGAACTTTAGTGATATGGTCCAAACGAAAGGGCTTCTCACTATAGAAACTCTAAATTTTCTTATCTCTAGTGTTTTGGCTCTGTAGCCCTTGGTTATAATCATTTTTTCAAATCAGTTTCTTTACTGTAAATAATAGCTTGTTTTTAACCTGAATCATAGAAACCTCCTACCCCCTGCTTTAGGTAATTACCCTCAAGTTTGTGATTAATGTCTATTGACTATGGTCATTGTGGCACAGTGTTTTTTCGAGGCCTAGCTCCCAGGTGAACAATAACTGAATGACTGGTTAAACCAGAAGAAAGGCCAGGCTCCATGAAGCTGAACAATTTTTCATCAGCAGTCACCCTTCGTCAATGGCTTTGAATCCTGCTTCTTGGGCCAACACTTTTAACTCTATTAATTAAAATCTATCTCTCCTCATCTAGGAGCCCTTAGGATACAAGTGACTTCCAGTACATTCCGACCACAGAGGTCAGCATGGTCCTCCAGGCAGATCTCGAGACCCCTTCCCCTCATCTAAGATCAGATAGGATGGGAGTTCTATGAATCCCCAATAGGCAGGGACAGCGGCCACATTCAGCAGGAAGCAGATACAGGAGAGGAGATCTGTCCCTCAACTTCCCATAGAGACTTATGGGGATCACATCTCTCAAGGGGGACATAAGGCAGGCAGTTAGAGACAGGAATTGGGTCTCCGAGATGCCTGGATACATCACGTAACATTCCTGCATGTCCAACATAGTCTATGGAAAATTACCGCCCAAAAGACCTCCCCTCTCTGACCAAACTTGCCCTTGTTTACCATAGCCATTAGCCATTATCAATCATAGGTATCAACAAAGCAGCCCCACAATTAGAGAGGAGTAGGCCATTCTAGAAGAGAAGGAAATAAGAACTCCTAAGTCCTCGCCAGTCAGGGCCTTTTGAGCCTTGCTTTTGCTCGGGGGCCCGCTGCAAACCCTTGGAGTGTACTTTTTCTTCTAATAATGAGCCCTTGAACCTTTGAGCCTTTTGAGCCACTGTTTTGTGTTCGGCCCGCTCCTAACTCTTTGGAGTGTACTTTCACTTCTAATAAACTGCTCTTTCACCACTATATTTCTGTGTCTCGTTTAATTTTTTACTTGTGATGCCAAGAAGCTAGACACCGCACCAAAAAGGGTCTTGAGAGTGACCTCCATTCTGAGAATGTGTATTGAAACTCAGAGGAGCGAGAGCCAGCATAAAAGAGCATAAATGGACTTGGCCATACACAGCCTTAGCTTCAAGAAGGAAGAGAGATGACCTAATTACCTGACTCAGAAGCCAAAGTCCTTCTGATTTTGCATCTATCAGTGCCCCTCCCTTTTCCAACAGGATTAGGGCCAAAGAGCAAAATAAGAGGAAGTTAGAAATAAGGGAATTGCCAAAGGGCAAGTCCACAGTGTCTTCCCCAGGTAACATTGGAAAGCTTCAAGTTACAGAACCAGGTCAATTCTCCCTTCTCTGTTCTGCCTCTGTTCTCGCCAAAAGAATGATGGAAAGGGAAATGTTCCTAAATTCAGATGTTATCGGGAAAGAATTTTGTAATTTGGATATCCCCAGTGATTTACTCGATAGGATTAATTATTTTCATCATAAGCCTTCTTATCAACCCACGGATATAAAATCCCACTCTAACTTCCCTCTTAATCTGCTACCTGTTTTTACTGTCTAGAAACCTAGTAACTGCCTGAGACTCAGGAATGAGTCATCCTCTGCCCAAGCCTGTGGCAGTGGTCACACCTCAAGAAACAATGTTCAGACATGTAGCTGGCAGGAGCAATCGCACCATATATAGCTGCAGGGGGAAAAGTCCAGTGACACAGCGCCATGGCTTCAGACCAAGGTAAAATGGATGAGGGGCCTAATAAGCTCCATATTCTTGAAAAGTGCAGAAACCCTGTGTGTGTGTGTGTGTGTGTGTGTGTGTGTGTGTGTGTGTGTGTCTCCTTGGGCATTTTCCAACTTTCCTATTTATTCATATATTAATTTTATTCTTAAATAAGATTTATTATTGTTATTACTAACTATTCATCCACAAATGATTTTGATCAAATGACACTAAATCGATGCTTGTTTCACCATAATAAAAAAATTACGTAAAATATACAACTGTTAAATAACGGTTTAAGATAGCAAGAGTAGTGATAGCACAAGGGCACGTTAATTATTTAAGGTTTAGTTTCTTAACTTTAAAGAATTCATGGGATAGGGGGAATACTTCAGGCTGTGGGAGAAAATAATTTTCAGATGAGGTGGGATTTGAGCTGGATTGACTCTTACCACTGGCAACAGGGTTGAGTTCTTTGTGTTCTATTTATTTTGAGTCCTTTTGGGAAGCTCTGCTTTTAGGAATATAAAGAATTTCAGGGGGAAATGTCTATTTTCAGATGTCTCCAGTTCAAAGCAATTTGTATGCCTCAGTAGCACATTCTGGACCCCACAACACCCATACAAACACACCACACACTCACACACACACACGGAGCCTTGGGCAGAGCACCTCCTGTTTTGGAGGAAGTGTCTCCCAGATATTGTGACTCTTCTTGGTTCAAAAATAACATCTCAGAGTTAAAGTTTGGCTGGGAGGGTGGACTGAATCTCCTGCCTACATCTCCACACAGCCACTTCACCTTCAGAGGTAAGAGTGACTTTTTTCCTCTCTCTCTGACCCACTGAGAAGGGATGTCATGGGGGGAAACCTCATGTTCTGTGTCTCAAACTTCATGGATCTCTGCTTTCTTGGAAAAGAGAGACTGGTGATGGTAACTGCCTTTTGATATGTGATCCCTTTCTCCTGCCTCCCCAGACAAACTTTGGCTTCCAAATAAGCAGAGGGTAAATCCTTAACATGAGTTCTTGTTGCCAATATAAATGCCTATATTCCCCCAAATAAAACAAATGAGTTGTCTTTCTGCTCTCCAAGTTTTAGAATTCTGCACCATGACTGTTCTGAATCCAGGCCAGGTCAATGCCCATTTCATCCCCAAAGCTCTGAGTCTTGAGAGGCACGGCCTCTAAAATCCAGTACTTTTACTTGAATCATCTTTATACTCTCTAATGGCTTCCCACTATACTTAGAATAAAACCCATGACTTAGAAGACCCTATATGGTCAGGCTCATTTCCTATCGTTTTATATCTTGATCATTCTGACCTAGCAAGCCTACTCCTTGCTCTTCCTTGAACATGTCAAGACCTCCCCACTTTTGCACTTGCTGTTCCCTTTTCTTGGAATGCCCTCCCTGATGTCCACGTGTCTTGCTTCACTTTACATTCAATTCTCTTCTTAAATATGCCTCTTCAAAAAGGCCCTCCATGACCAACCTCTGGCAAGGTACCCTTGTCGCACCATTACCTTTGATCTCTTTACGATACTTTCCATAACACTTGTCACTACTGAATTAATATATGTATTTGTTTACCTATCGTCTCTCTCCCTCTGTAAATGTAATGATAGGGATTTGTTTTGTTCCTTGTTCCTGTACTAAGAAGAGTGCCTAATATTTAGTAGGCTCTCAATTAACACCTGTTGAAAGGATATATAAGTAATCCCCTACATCCCATACAGACTGTAGTTTGCCAGGTTCCAGGGGTGACTTATCTGCTGGTCACTAGTACCCTTTTCTTGGCTGTTCTGGGTATTTTGTTCCTGTGTGATAGCAAATTGAAGGGTAGGGACCAACCAGGCTCTTGGCTATTCTAGGCATCTTTTGACTGAAGGAGGGATCAGGGTTACAGTAGTCCCCCCCTTACTCACAGTTTCACTTTCCATGGTTTCAGTTACCTGCAGTTTGCAGTTCAAATGCAGTTTGAAAATATTAAATGAAATCCAGAAATAAATAATTCATAAGTTTTAAATTGCATGCCATTCTGAGTCACATGATGAAATCTAATAAATCTACTGCCTTCCTGCTCTGTCCCACCCAGGACATGAATTGTCCCTTTGTCTGGTGTATCCACACTGTATACTCTCTCTGCTTGTTACTGTGTTTCCCCGAAAATAAGACCTAGCTGGACAATCAGCTCTAATGCGTCTTTTGGAGTAAAAATTAATATAAGACTCGGTCTTATTTTACTATAATATAAGACCGGGTCTTTAATATAATATTATAATATAATATAACATAGTATAATATAATACAATATACCTGGTCTTATTTTATTATAATATAAGACCCGGTCTTTAATATAACATAACATAACATAACATAACATAACATAACATAACATAACATAACATAACATAACATAACATAACATAACATAACATAAATAATATAATATCGGGTCTTATATTAATTTTTGCTCCAAAAGATGCATTAGAGCTGATTGTCCGGCTAAGTCTTATTTTCTGGGAAACAGGGTAGTCACTTAGCAGCTGTCTTGGTTATCAGATTGACTGTTATGGTATCATAGTGCTTGTGTTTGAGTAACCCTTATTTTACCTAATAATGGCCAAAGCTCAAGAGTAATGATGCTGGCTATTTGAATATGCCAAAGAGAAGCCATAATAAAGTGCTTCCTTTAAGTACAAAGGTGAGTACAGTACAATTAAGATGTTTTGAGAGAGAGAAAGACCACATTTACATATCTTTCATTATAGTATATTGTTATAGTTTTCTATTTTATTGTTAGTTATTGTTGTTAATGTCTTACTGTGCTTAATTTATAAATTAAACTTTACCATAGGTATCATGTATAGGAAAAAATACTAGCATATAGGGTATGGTATATCTGAGGTTTCAGGCATTCACTCGGGGTCCTGGAACTTCTCCCCCCAGATAAAGGGGGAATAATGTATCCATTCCCTGACACCTTGCATGTTGGGAACTCAGGTGACTGAATCATACCACATCAACTTTTAGTTCCCAGCTCCCAGTCCTGCTGCTGACCCTACTATTCTCTCCTTTTCCTAAGGGCAGTCATTGGTGCTTCTTTCTTTCCGTCCTTCCAGGTTAACATGATTCAAAGAGAGAATTTTGTCACCTTTGAGATCCTTTATGCAGCAGGATTTTGCTGTCAATGCCTTCAGTAACCACTGAGCTCCAACTGAAGTTTTGTTCTCTTTTTTGCTTGTTCAGTAATATCTTTCTATATGCTCTTTGCAAATGTTTTGGGGTTTTTTATTCATCACTTATGCAGATGTCTTTTCTCCTCATTCTGGAGTCTACTAAGCCAGAGATGTCCCAGCTTCTCTCCACACTACCAAATACTCTTTCTGTAAATTGTAATCTTAATCGAGATCATTGTAGCTTAAAACATGTAGCCTCAAGGAATAATACAGGTTCCTTATACATCTTGCTCAGTTCCCCCCAAAGTTACATTTTGCAAAATTACAGAGTAATATCACAACCAGGATATTAACATTGACACAATCCACGAATTTTACTCATATTTCCCCAGTTTCACTTGGGGAAGCTGTTGCATGTATCAATAGTTTGTTCCTTTTTATTGCTGAGTAGTATTCCACGATATAAATGTGCCACAAATTGTTTAACTATTCACTTATTGAAAGATGTCAAGCTGTTCCACATTTTAGATATTACAAACAAAGCTGATATGAACATTTGTATACAGGCTTTTGTGTGAACCTAAGTTTTCCTGTCTCTGAGATAAATATCCAGGAGTGCAACTTCTGGGCTGCATGGTAGCTGTAGTTTCTTTTTTTTTTTTTTTTACTTTTATTTATTTTAAGTGTGTTTTTCCAGGACCCATCAGCTCCGAGTCAAGTAGTTGTTTCGATCTAGTTGTGGAGGGCGCAGCTCACGCTGGCCCATGTGGGGATCGAACTGGTAGCTCTGGTGTGATGAGCATTGCCCTCTAACCAACTGAGTTAACCAGCCGCCCCAAAGTAGCTGCATTTTCAGTTGTTTGTTTCTTTTTTTCCCCTAAGAAATTGCCAGTTTCCCAGAGTGGCTGTACCAATTTACATTTCCAGTAGCAATGTATGAGAAATCCAGTTTCTCATATATATATAATGTACATATATACAGAGGGTGCCAAAAAAATGTGTACACATTTTAAGGAAGGAAAAAACTGTATTAAAATTGTAATACAATGAATGATGCTAGCATTCATTTCATTAACACCATCTTTTGAGCGAACACCATACTACACATTGCTATGTAATTCAATTCAACTTTGAAAAGTAACACATAGATAACATGTCTTAAAATGGTATGCATTCTTTTGGCACCCCCAGTATATATTCTGAAGTGGAGTAGTTGTATAATGAAGTTCATTCAGTCATTTATTCAATAAGTATCTATTCTTTTTTTTTTTTTTAAAGATTTTATTGGGGGAAGGGGAACAGGACTTTATTGGGGAACAGTGTGTACTTCCAGGACTTTTTTCCAAGTCAAGTTGTTTTCCTTTCAGTCTTAGTGTGGAGGGCGCAGCTCAGCTCCAGGTCCAGTTGCCGTTACTAGTTGCAGGGGGTGCAGCCCACCATCCCTTGCGGGAGTCAAACTGGCAACCTTGTGTTGAGAGGATGCGCTCCAACCAACTGAGCCATCTGGGAGTATGATAATTGCTATGATGAAAGAAGTACACGATGCCGTGGGGGCGCATAGAAATTATACCCAGGAGCCTTTCCATTTCGCTCATTCTTGTTGAAGCCTGAAGGATTACCTGGTTTAGGACTGGGCAAATGGATTTCAGTATGGTCCTTAAAAATCTTGCTTTTCTTGATACAATGACCTGATCTAATTCAATTAATCCAGAAGAAATTTTTTAAACTCCATTTTCTGATATGGTTTGCAGTTTGAAGAATAGAGCATTTTTTTCTCAGCAGCTCAATTTGTGTATGGGTATCATTTGACATACTTATCTCTTGGTTAACAGGTCCTTCAGCTGGCGATCCCACCTCCAGGTAAGAATAGTACTATCATATTGTGCATTTAATTAAACAAGAATAAATGAGTGTTTAAGAGCTGGAGGACTATAGCTTACCTTATTGTTCCTTTTCTTTTTTACTGTGCTCCCATTCTTTCTTTTTTTCTTTTCCAACTTCATTCTCTATGGTTATTGCTTTCTATGTCTTTTGGTTCCTGTTTAAATAAATTATCTTCCAGTTTTGTTCTGTTATTGTCTTACTATTGCTCTTCTCTCTTTAAATCACATATTTTTATAGCCATTAGTGAAAGGTCCAGGGAACTTATTTGTCACTTTGATTTTATCTTAATATTTTATATTATATGCCCAGTTCCCAAACATCATTATAACAGGGGGACTTTTGTCAAGGAATAGACTATCTCATGATGGGTGGAAAGCTTGATCTACGTAATAATACTTAAGGGGGAGTGGGAAATATTAGAATGTAATAAGCTTATGACTCAACCATTTTGGAAAGAAGAGTCATCAGTACAATCGTGAGTTTTCTGAGTCACAGCTTTGACACACGAAGAGTGTTAAATCTAAAGATACCATTGAGAGCAATTTGAATTTCTTTCTTATGAGATATTAGTATACAGAATTTAATGTGGAAGAATTCTGAAGCTAAATTACTCTATTCTTAGACTTGGCAATAGAATTTTGTTGACAATTCAAGGCTTCTACACCTGAGAAAATCTAGTTATGGTCCATTGAGTAATAGTGAAGATTAACAATTGGGACATGGCACCTCTATGTGTGAGATAGAAAGACTAGACTATAATGAGAAAAAGGACATATTGATACCTGAATTCAAGACTACCAAGCAATGGTACAGAGAGAGTGGTAACCAAATAACATGAGTTGGGAAAAATCTCTTCACTGTGTGGGTAACAGAAACTCTGATAATTCCAGTGGACCAGCCCAGATAAGTTTGAGACATAGAACAGAAACAAACAAAAAAAGTTTCCTGAGATGTCATGTTTTAGGCCTGCCTGATAGAAGAGGGGAGCATAAAGTTATTTCTAAGTTTTTCTCTAAAAATTGCATAACAACATGGGAGTGCTTTTTTATATTTCAGGAGAAGAATTGAACCATGGGAATTTGAAATGTTCTTCGACCCCAGAGATCTCCGTAAAGAGGCCTGTCTGCTCTATGAAATCAAGTGGGGTACAAGCCACAAGATCTGGAGAAACTCAAGCAAAAACACTACAAAGCATGTTGAACTCAATTTTATAGAAAAATTTACTTCAGAAAGACGTTTTTGCTCATCCATCAGCTGCTCCATCATCTGGTTCTTGTCCTGGAGTCCCTGTTGGGAATGCTCCAAGGCTATTAGAGAATTTTTGAGTCAACAACCTGGTGTGACTTTAGTTATTTATGCAGCACGACTTTATTGGCACATGGATCAACAAAACCGGCAAGGACTCAGGGACCTCATTAATTGTGGCGTGACTATCCAGATCATGAGACCCTCAGGTAAAACCAAAACCAAGAATCTTAAGTATTTATGAAAGACTGTGGTGGTGGTATGTTTCTGGGCCAGGAGATTGATTATCTCAGAGTGGATAAGATAAAGGACCAGGTCTGAAATTTATAGCAGGGAAAATATAAAAAATATGACTCCTTTTTTTGACTTTGCCACTATGGCTGCTCAGCCATCTTCAAATGATCTACTTTGTTTGTTTTAGGGATTCTGGGAAAGTCCAGCCCACCTCCAGCAGTAAATAAACCAAAGGGCTTTATATATGGTATATTTTTAAATTGGGCTTTCTTTAAGTAACTTTCTGTTGTATTTCTTGAATGAACCAGGAGTTTTGTTTCCTTAGAGCATGACCACTGCTGGAGGAATTTTGTCAACTACCCACCTGGGAAAGAAGCTCACTGGCCGAGATATCCCCCTCTGTTGATGAAGCTATATGCACTGGAACTCCACTGCATAATTTTAGTAAGTTATTTTAAGGGACAAAGATTCTGATGCAAAAAGACGCATACTTCTTCAAACTTCTTTCCTGATAATTTTGACATGTACTCTCCTCACCATTTGTCATTTATATTGAGGTTTAGTTATTTAACTACATCACTTATCTTAAGAAAATATAAGAACAAAGACAATCTCTTTGTGAAAAATAACTGAGAAAAGGGAAGAATAAACTAGTCTAAGATATATGTGGACACTATATTAATTAGATTTCATTGTTATTATTATAATAATACATACTGGCTCTATAGAATTGCAGATATTCTCCTTTCCCATATTGGTGTGTATCATTCTTTGAAGAAATGTAGTGTCCCATTTGTATTCTCTTAAGAGTAGTTCAATGGTCTTCCAACTGATGTTTTAAAATGTTTGTGGGGATAATAGTATTTAAAAAAATATTATCATAACTTTTTTATTCTAGAGTCTCCCTTCCTGTTTAATAATTTCAAGAAGAAGTCAGAAACAGCTTACATTGTTCAGACTTACTCTTCAAAATTGCCATTACCAAAGGATTCCACCCCATATCCTTTTATGTACGGGGTTGATACAACTTCCTGTGACTTGGAGATGAAGAGAATGATTCTTTGTGTATACTCTTTCAAGAACAAGCAATGATGATTCACTAAAGAGTGAGTGCCATTAGAATCTAGAAATTTGCATTTCCATACACAAACAATAAATAATCTAAAAATTAAATAAAGAAGACTGTCCCATTTACAACAGCATCAAAAACAATAAAATGCACAAGAATAAATTTAAACAAGGAGGTGGAAGAGCTGTACATTGAAAACTATAAGATGTTGATGAAAGAAATTGAAGAAGGCACAAATAAATGGAAGGGTATCCCATGCTCATGCATTAGAAGATTTAATATTGTCCATACTACCCAAAGCCATCTATAGATCTAATGCAATACCTTTCAAGATTCCAAAGGTATTTTTCACAAAGAACCCCCCCCCAACAATTCTAGAATTCATTTGGAACAAGAAAAGACCCCAAATAATGGAAGCAATCCTAAGGAAGAAGACCAAAGCTGGATGCATCACATTTCTGCATCTCAAACTATATTACAAACTATAGTAATCAAAACAGTATGGAATCAGCATAAAAACAGACAAGTGGGGCACCATAGAAAGCCCAGAAATAAATCCATTCATACATGGTCAACTAATATTTGACAAAGAAGCAAGAATAGTCAATGGGGAAAAGGTAGTCCCTTCAATAACGGTGATGGAAACCTGATACTCACATGAAAATGAATGAAATGGGACCCCTATTTTATACCACGCACAGTAATTAATTCAAAATGGTTTAAAGACTTAAATGTAAGACGTGAAAACTTAAAACTCCTAGATAAAAACATAAAGAAAAAGCTTTTTGGCTTTAGTCTTGGCAATAATTTTGTAAACATTACACCAAAAGTACAAGCAACAAAAACAAAAATAATCAAATGGGACTACATCAAATTAAAAAGCTTCTGCACAGCAAAAGAAACAATCAACAAAATGAAAAGGGAAACTATGGAATGGGAGAAAATATTTGTAAACCACCTGTGTAATAAGGGGCAAATATTCATAATACATAATGAACTCACACAACTCAATAGCAAAAAAAACCTACCAAATAATCGGATTTAAAAATGGGCAAAGGACCTGCATAGACATTTTTTCCAAAGAAGATTCAAATGGGCATATAGCTACAGGAAAATTTGGTCAACATCACTAATCATCAGAAAAATGCAAATCAAAACTGTAATGAGATAGTACCTCACAGTTATAATTTCTATCACCAAAAAGACAAGACATAAGTATTGCAAGGATGTGGAGAAAAGAGAACACTTGTATACAGTTGGTGGGAATGTAAATTGGTATAGTCACTATGGAATACAGTATGGAGGTTCCTCAAAAAATTAAAATAGAACTACCACATGATTTAGCAATTTTACTTCTGGATATATATCTGAAGAAAAGGAAATCACTATCTTGAAAAGATACCTTTTTATTTTTTCACATTTAAAAAAAAATTAATTTCAGGTGTACAAAGCAACATAATAGTTAGACATTTAAACCCCTCATAAAGTGATCACCCCAAGCTACTACCTCTCTCACATCTTATATAGCTGTTACAATACCATTGACTATCTTCCCGAAGTTGTACTCCACATCCTGTGACTATATATGCATATATATTTAGTTATAGTTGACATTCAATATTATTCTACAGCTTCAGGTGTATAGCACATTGGTCAGGCATCACACAGTCTATGAAAGTGATCTCCCTGATAAGTCCAGTGCCCATCTGGCACCTTACATGATCTTTATAACATTGTTGATTCTATTCCCCATACTGTATTAACTACCAATTTGTATTTCTTAATAACTTTAACTTTCTTACCCTGCTCCCAGCCCCATTCCCACATATCACCCTGATAAATCTAGTACCTATCTGGCACCATACCTAGTTATTACAATATTATTGACTATATTCCTTATACTATTCCCTATATCCCCAAGACCACTGTTTGAAGAGATATCTTCACTCCTGTGTTCATTACAGTATTTATAATAGTTAAGACATGAAAACAACATAAATTTCCATCAATGGGTGAATGGGTAAAGAAGATGTGGTATATAGAGCCACAAAATGGAATGTTATATAGCCAAAAAAAGGAAATCGTGCCATTTGCAAAAACATGGATGCACCTTGAGGACATTATGCTATTTGAAATAAGTCAGACAGAGAGAGAGAGAGAAATACTGTATGATCTCACTTTTATGTGGAAAAAACCCAACTCAGAAATAGAAGATTAATGGTTGCCAGAGGCAGGGGTGAAGGTAGTCAAAGTACACAAATTTTCAGTTTTACGATGAATAAGTTTTGGGGATGTATTGTATAGCATGGTGATTATAGTTGATAATACTGTATTGTATACTTGCAATTTGCTAAGAGAGTAGATCTTAAATGTTCTTACCAAAAAAAATAAATTGTAAGTATATGAGGTGATGACTGTGTTAACTCACCTTATCATTTTGATATATATATATATATCTATATATCTATATATCTATATAGATATATAGATATATCAAATCATTATGTTGTACACCATAAACTTACACAATGTTATATGTCAATCATATCTCAATAAAGCTGGGAGAGAAATTAAAACAAATGAATCTAGAAATTTTTACAAACAACATCATGGATTGTGTTATCTACTGCTGTTTCACAAATTACCTCCAATATTCTGTGGCTTCAAAACAACAATAAATATTTCTTATGTCACAGTTTTTCTGGGTCAGGAATTCAGGAGCATTTAGTGTATTTGTGGTTCAGGACCTCTCATGAAGTTACAGTCCAACAGTTAGCCAGGGCTGCAGTCATCTCAAGGTTTGACTGATGCTAGAGAATGTACTTCCCAGGTGACACACTCAGATGGCTGGCAAATGGATGCTAGTGGGTGGTGAAAAGTCTCAGTTTCTTGCCATGTAGTCCTCTCCACAGGGCTGCTTAAATGTCTTCATGACGTTGCAACAAGCTTCTACAGAGTAAGTGATCTTAAAGAGACCAAGGTTGAAATTGCCGTGTCTTTAATGACTTAGTCTTAGAGTAATACATTATTTCTTCTGGAGTATTCTATTGGTCACACTGACCAGCCATGATTCAATGTGGAAGGGGACTACACAAGGACTTGAATCCCAGAGATGACAATCATTGGAGGCCATCTTGGATTTTACATGTAAGGACTTCCACTGTGTTTTTAGAACAAATAATTACATGAAGCCAATTTCTAAGAAGGAGCTAAAGGGAAACAAAGAGCAAAGTAGCATCTATTTTTATTTGTTTCTGAATCAGAAGCATGAGATTTAATAGATGATTTATTAGTCAGAATTTATAGAATGATTTGTTGTTGTAATTAACAACACCCAAAACTTGAGTAGCTAAACACACATACACAAAAAGGTTATTTTTTGATCAATTGCAGCCTAAAGGCAAGTTGGGTGGGAATGTAATTGCTCTGTGGCGTTATTCAGGGACTGAAATTCTTTTTATCTGGTGACTCCACCATCTCCCATGGCCTTGGAGTCCTCTACTGAATTCCCTATATTCATCTAGCACACAGGAGGGTGGGGGGGAGAGAGAGAGAGAGAGAGAGAGCGCACATTAAATAGTATGAAAGAATGTTTTTAGAATCAAGGACTAGATATGGCAAGCATCGCTTCTACCCCCATTTGACTAACCCAAAATCAGTCATGTGGTTCTACCTAACTGTAAAGGAGGCTGAGAAACTCAGTTCAGCTCTGTGCCCAAGAAGAAATAAAAATGGGGTTTGATAACACATCAAGTGCCTGCCACAATGAGGAAACTAAGACACTATGACATTATGCAACTTGACCAGGGTCAGATAAGGAGTATCATGGCAGAAGTGGAATGAAAAATCAATGTGCATTTTTTTGGTCCCCTGAGGCATTCAAGATATGACAGTAACCAACATATCACCAACTTTCATAATGGAGTCAGACTAGCTCAGTGATCATGGCTTGCCTTCCTGGATTGGCATGAGAATAAGGCAATCTCTTTCTGGGGCATATAGGCTGGGAACTTATTAGATGTCTATATGAAGAGTATCTGTGCACTTTTAACCTATTGTGAAAGGTACCATTTATTAATTACTATAAAAATTTATATTAGGAAAAATACCTCTTAAAGAGAGGAGACAGTTTCTCACATGAACTGATACATGATTTTCTTTTATTATACAAGAAGAATAGTGTAAAGCACTAATTTTTAAAAGTCTCATATGTTTTGGTTTTCAGGAAGCTGAGAGCTAAGTTTTATACACATTTGTTACTTTGTCTTATATACTGAGCCTATTCCTGCATAGTCCACACCCCAGTTACTTAACTCTAGTCATTTTATCCTTGCTTTAAAGATTTTTTGCTAATTTGAACGATCATATTTGTGATTTGGGAAGTTAGTATAGATATGTCATAAAAATGTAAATGGTAAGCAATATAAAAACTATGTAATAAAGTTATGAAACCATATAGTAAGGACCTAAAAATTTAAATAAATAGATCACATATTAAGTATTATATGCCTATGATCAACATATTTCTAGAAGAAGGATAAGTCTGAGTTGACTCTTGACTAATCTCTGAGGTAGATACAAATCTTCTCAATCTTAAAACTTCCCTCTTGCCAAAGTAGACTCATTCTGATGCCTTTACTTTATGTCATTTTGTATCTGATCCTTCTCATATCCACTACTCTCATCAGACTTATCCCTCCAGTATTCCATTATCCCACAGTTCTGCTTTGTACTAAATCCACTTGATTTGCCTCATTCACATTTATATCCTCAGTGCATGGATTAGTAGCTATAAGAACAGCTTGCCCATAGTAGTCACTTAATTATATAAATTAATTATTTAGAATTATGAAAAGCAACATGAGAAGGTATAAGGAGCACTGTTTATTTGTCAGAAAACTTAAAAATGTTCATAGCTCTATCACCTTAACAACATTATAACTTTGGACAAGCACACTAACTTGTCTGGGCCTTAATTTACTCATCTATCATCAAAATTTTTATGATTCTGACTTAAAGAAAGGGAAAAGATTATGATGATAGATAGCTTATGGAAAGGGAAAATTGAAGCCAGAAATTTCTATTTCTTTCTATTATATTAGCTACCTATTGCTGTATGAAAAATTACCCCAAAATCTCATGGCTGAGTCAAGACACATTTATTATCTCATAGTTTCTGTGTTAGGAATTTGGGAGTCGTTTAGCTGGGTGGTGCTTGTTCTGGGCCTCTCATGTAGTCACATGAGAGGATTCAGAGGGGCTGTGCTCATCTGAAGGCGGAACTGAGGCTAGAGGATCTGCTTCCAAGCTCCCTCACTCACATCGCTGTTGGAAAGATGACTAGGTTCCTTGTCATGCAGACCTCTTCACAGGTTGCCCAAGTGTCTTCATAACATGACAGCTAACTGCAGTATACCAGATCGGACAAGTATGTTCGCAAACTCATCCTAGAAAACGTGCTGCATACCTCATTGCTGAATATCACTATGGTCACCTTCGAAGTGCTCCCCTTGGGAAGCTGTGTACCAATGCCAATGCCTAGTCCACCCTTCAAAGCAATTTTGGAACTTTCTCTGGAATGGCCTTCGGAGTTGTCATTGTATTACCCTTGATGTCCTCAATGTCATCAAAATGTCTTCCTTTCAATATTTCCTTTATCTTTGGGTAAAGAAAGAAGTCATTGGGGGCCATATCAGTTGAGCAGAGAGGGTATTCCAATACAAGTTATTTGTTTACTGGCTAAAAACTCCCTCACAGATACTACTGTGTGAGCTGGTGCACTGTTGTGATGCAAGAGCCATAAATTGTTGGAGAAAAGTTCAGGTTGTCTAACTTTTGCACATAGCCTTTTCAGCATTTCCAAATAGTAAACTTGATTAACTGTTTGTCCAGTTAGTGCAAATTCATAATGAATAATCCCTCTGATATAAAAAACGGTTAGCAACATCGTTGTAACAAGTTCGCGAACTTAATTGTCTGACCTCGTATTTTCACTAGGAATTCTCATCTACACCTCTATATTTCACTACCATCTTTATGTTGACATCTTCTAAATATGTACTTTTAGTTAGGCCTCTTTCCTGAGAAACATCTGCACTCATATAGGCCCAAGCAACTCACAAACCAATTTTTAAAAAGTAAGTATTCTGGATTCTATAAAATGACTCCACTATCTACTTGATAACTTAAAACAAAAAAACTGAGCTGTCTAGAAATTTCTCATTCCTTCTCATGTCCTGCCTTCCCTCCATTGTAGGGCGGTCAAGAGATGATAGTAAACTAAGGTAGTGGATATAGAGAGAAAGGGATGGAATCAAAAGAGTTGTTAAGATGTAAAACTAAAGGAGAGAAATGGATTGAACATGGGGATTGCAAGAGGAGGTTTCCAAGATGACTCTTGTATTCTGCAATTGAAATATTAGTGAAATTACAGTGGTGTTCACTAATATAAGGCATATGGTGAATATAGATAAATATTTATTTGACATTCTATTTATTTGATATCTTTATCAAATAAATATTTGATATTCCTATCAAATAAATATAAAATATAAAAAAGTCATTTCTAGGGGACTGGCTGTTTGGCTCAGGCAGTTAGAGCTCCATGCTCCTAACTCTGAAGGCTGCCGGTTTGATTCCCACATGGGCCAGTGGGCTCTCAACCACAAGGTTGCTGGTTCAATTCCTCGAGTCCTGCAAGGGATGGTGGGCTGTGCCCCCTGCAACTAGAAAACGGCAACTGGACCTGGAGCTGAGCTGCACCCTCCACAACTAAGACTGAAAGGACAACAACTTGAAGCTGAACGGAACCCTCCACAACTAAGATAGAAAGGACAACAACTTGTCTTGGAAAAAAGGCCTGGAAGTACACACTGTTCCCCAATAAAGTCTTGTTCCCCTCCCCCAATAAAATCTTAAAAAAAAAAAGTCACTTCTAAATCTGTAATTGCTAAATTGTATTCTATGGTGACTAGACTCTGTTAAAGATTCATCATGGACATTAGTTTTTAAAGTACACATTAGGAACTTTACAGAGATTCTGTGCAGAATTTCCCAACTTCTTACGAATTAAAGATAATTTTAAAAGGCACAGGTATTAAAAACTCATGAGAAAATAGAATTCCATCAAACACAGTTTGAGAAATGAAGAACATCTGTAAGAAAATTAAAAAACCTAAGAAAATACACTTCCTGCAGAAATGATACATATTTGAAATACTAACAAAAGCTGCAAATGTTTTTATAGACTGAGTGTGAGTATACATTTAGTGTCCAGCTTATTAGATGAAAAAAGAGTCATACTAATGCCCATCATCCACATGAAATTTCAAACACAGGTTTAAAAATAAAATCCTAAAAGCTTCCTGAGAGGGGAAAGAAATCTTACATACAAAATATAAAAATATCAGTCAGATTTCTCAAGATCAACATTGAAATCTAGAAGACATTTGACCCATGCATTTAAAGTTCTCAAAGTAAAATGTTTCTCAGCTTACTTTTATACGCAGCCAAACCATCTAGGGTGAATAGGAAATAAAGACATTTTCAACATGTAAAATATTAAAAAGAAAAAAGAATTATTTCCCATGCCTTCTCAGCAAGCAACTGAAGGGTTTATTACACCAAAATGAGGGACTAAACCTTAAAGGAAGAATGCTTGGAATCCAGAGCACAAGGAATTCAACACAGAAGATAAAAGAAAAAATCCACAGGCTGATAGCAAAGAGAGATCCCAGGACAATAGTAGTTTCAGTAAGTAATTATCTAGTTTGGAGCAAGAGGGTAAAGAGATTCAGAAAGAATGTATCTAAGAAAAAAATGTAAACTTTCCATTTTCCCATATCCTTGCCAACACTGGAGATACCTGTGTCTCTCCTTTCCTCTCACACTGCTCTACCATGCTACTTCACTTCAGGTACCAGATGTATGGGTTTTCCACACATCAAGCAATTCATCAATTCTCAGTGGACACTGACCAGGCATCTCACAAAATGAACTCAATTCTGACACTATTTTGTGTCAGATCTAACAGTTTAAAGGCTCAGTCCCACAAAACTGCCCCCATTTCAGATGCCAATTGAAAATCTTGGTTGTTAGTTGTGCTTCAGATTGACTGGCTATAAACAAACCCCATGACCCACTACTGGGGTTTGTTTAATTTGCTAAAAGCAACTCACAGAATCCAAAAAAACAATTTTCTTACTAGATAACGAGATTATTACAAAGGATATTAAGTGACACATGAACTGCCAGATGAAGTGATACATAGGGCAAGATCTGGTAGGGTCCCAAATACAGAAACTTCTGTCTCCATGTATCCTGGGACATGGATAATTCTGGTTCACCAACATAGAAGCTCTCTGAACCCCGTTTTTCTGAGTTTTAATGAAGGTTTAATTACATAGGCATGGTTGATTAAATCATTGGCCATTGGTGACTGAACTCAATTTTCTCCAATCCCTCCCTTCTTCCCTGAGATGGGGGGGTGGGGTGGGCGGGGGTTGGGACTGAAAGTTCCAACCTTCTTCATGTGGTGGATCCCCCTGACAACTAGCCTCTAACCTTAAGTTACCTAAGGGCATTCCAAAAGTCACCTCATTAACATAACAAAAGATACCTTAATAGCTCTCATTACTTAGGAAATTCCAAGGGTTTTAGGATCTCTATGACTGGAACGGGATAAAGACCAAATAACCAAATACATATTTCTTATTATAAGTCACAATGTCACATGGCGTATGATCAATCTCTTAAATCTTTGGCAATCTGATGGCTGAACAATGGCATTTTATTTTAATTTCAAATTCTTTAATTTGCTGTATTCAGCAGTTTGTGTGTTCATTAACTAATTACAGCTCTTCTGGGAATTGTCTTTTACTATTTATCCTTTGCACATTTTTCTATTGGTTTGTCATCTTTCCTCTATTAATTTGTAAGAGAGCTTTGTGCATCAGAGAAAACATCCATTCCCATCATAGGTATTTTCCCCAGTCTTTTGACTTTATGATTTTTTTTCTTAACAGAAATTTAAAATTTTTCTGTAATTAAATATATGATTTCTAGTTCCTATATCATGCTGATAAAGGTAACTCATATATCAGAATTGTGATATTGTGAATTAAAATTTGAATTATAATAAGAAATATATATTTGATCTTCATCTCCATTTGTAGAGCTTCTAAAACACTTGGAATTTCCTAAGTGGTAAGAGAGAGATAAAGATGTCTTTTGTTATGTTAATGAGGCAATTATTGTGGTTTTTAAAAATTAAAAAATATATAGTCAATATACAATATTGTATTAGTTTCAGGTGTACAACATACGGTAGTTATTCAACATTTATATACCTTATAAAATGATCACGATGCTAAGTCTAATAACCATCTGTCACCATAGAAGGTTATTAAAATATTATTATTATTATTATTTTTTTTTAAATTTTATTTTATTAAATTTATTGGGGTGACAATTGTTAGTAAAATTACATAGATTTCAGGTGCACAATTCTGTATTACATCATCTATTAAAATATTACTTACAGTATTTTCTATGCTGTACATTACATTCCCGTGACTTGTTTATTTTATAACTGGAAATTTGTACCTCTTATTCTCCTTGCCTTTTTTGCCCGTCCCATCACCTCCTTCTCCTCTGGCAACCATGAGTTTTGGCCTTTTAATTATAATGTGGTTTCTTGGTATGGGTCTCTTTGAATTCACCTCTTTTAGGACTCTCTGTGCTTCCTAAACCTTTATATCTATTTCCTTCTCCAGGTTAGGGAAGTTTTCAGTCATTATTTTTTTAAACAGGTATTCCCTTTCTGGCTCTCTCTTCTGGTATCTCTATAATGCAAATGTTTGTGCACTTGATGTTGTCCCAGAGGTCTATTAAACTTTTCTCACGTTTTTTCTTTTTGCTGTTCCAACTGGGTAGTTTCTACTACCTTGTTTTCCACGTCATTGATCCATTTTTCTGCATCATCTAATCTGCTGTGGATTCCCTCTAGTGTATTTTTAATTTTATTTATTGCATTCCTCAGTTCTGATTTTTAAAAATATTTTATATCTCTTTGTTGAACTTCTCCCTGTGTTCATCCATACTTCTGAGTTCAAGCATCCTTATGACCATTACTTTGAACTCTTTATCTGGTAGACTGTTTATCTCCATCTCATTTAGTTCTTTTACTGGGGTTTTGCCTCATTCTTTTATTTAGAACATTCTTATATCTCCTTATTTTGCCTAAGGCTCTGTGTTTGTTTCTATGTATTAGGCAGGTCAGCTACATCTCACAGTATTGAAAAAGTGGCGTTATGCACAAGGCATCCTGTGGGGCCCAGTACCACAACCCTCCCTGGTCTCCAGGGCTAGGTATTCTAGGGGTGTCTCCAGTGTGGGATGTGTATACCTTCCTGTAGTGGTTGGGCCAAGAGTGTGAGTACAATATTGGACCTGGTTGGCCCCTGTTCTCCTGGCTGTAAGGCCTGGCTGCCACTGTGGCAGGTACACTTGTGGGTGGGAGCTGGCCCCCAACCCCATGTTGGGGGCACTCTGGTGCCACCCACTGGGTACTGGGGAACAAGGTGCCACTTTAAAGGCCTGCTGGCACACCTGTGTGGTACTGGAGGGTGGGGTGCCACTTTGGAGGACGACCAGGATGCCTGCTGGATGGTAGAGGGTAGGGAGTAGTTTTGGGGGGTGAATGCTGACCTAGGCAAAGAGATTGGGTTAGGTAGGTCCTCAGGGGAACACTGGGAAGGTAAATAATTAGCAACTTAGTGGAAAGTGTCAGACCCGATACCTGCCAGTTTGGGCTGGCTGGGTGGAGGGAAGGCAAAGCAAACAAAGAAAAATTGGCAACTGCCAGTGCCTCAGAGAAAGCCTCAATAGATCCTTCTGGCACATGGCCTAAAATTAGTCAATATATATCCCTCACGTATGACCCAGGCACCTTTCAAGCTGCTGCTCTGTGCTGGGACTTGGAGTGAGTGAGTTTGAATGTGGGCCCTTTAAGGGGTGATTCTTGGTTTCCCATAGCTCTTCAGTCTCTGGGGGGTAAGCCACACTGGTTCTCAGAGCCAGATGTTGTGGGGGCTCCTCTTCCCAATGCAGGTCCCCCAGGCAGGGGAGCCTGAGTTGGGTCTCCAAGGCCTTGCTCTCGGGGGTCTCCCTGCAGTTGTGATATCTCTCCCATTTGTGAGATGCCACACCTCTACCTCTCTTACCTGTCTCGATGTGTTTTTTTCTTTATATCCTTAGTTGTATAGAATCTGCTCTGCTAGTCTTCAGATCATTCTAGAGGTAGCTGCTTTATATTTAGTTGTAGTTTTGGTGTGTTTGAAGGAGGAGGTGAGCCCAGGTTCTTCCTACTCCACCATATGACTTGCTGGTAATTTTTGGAACACCCCTATGTTACCCAGGGAAGGGGGCTTGTTGCTTGGGGAAACCAACCCTGTGATTGGAGGGTTGGAACTTTCAGTCTCAGCCCTCAACCTCCTAGGAGAATAGAAGAGTTGGAGGTTGAATCAGTTGCCAATGGCTAATGATAATCAATCATGCCTATGTAATGAGGGCTCCACAAAAATCTAACATGGTGGGGTTCAGAGAGCTTCTGGGTTGGTGAATACGTGGAGATGCAGAGAGAGTTGCACACCTGGAAAGGGCATGAAAGCTTCACGCCCTTTCCCCATACCTTGCCCTTTGTGTCTCTTCCATCTGGCTGTACCTGCGTCATACCTTTTAAAATTAAACCAGTGATCTAGTAAGTAAAATATTTCTCTGAGTTCTGTGAGTTGTTCTAGAAAATGATTCAATCCTGAGGAGGTGGTTGTGTGAACCTCTGATTTATAGCCAGGTGGTCAGAAATGCAGGTGACAACCTGGACTTGCGATTGGCATCTTAAGTTGGAGGGGTAATTGGAATCTCCATTTGTAGCTGGTTAGTCAGAGGCACAGGTAATAACCTGTGCTTGTGATCAGTGTTTGAAGGTGGGGCAGGGGTGACAGTTTTATGGGACTGAACCCTTAACCTGTGGAATCTGATGCTATCTCCAGGTAGACAGTGTTTGAATTGTGCTGAATTGTGGGATACCCTGCTGGTGTCCCAAGCATTACTTGGTGGTATGGGGGAGAAACTAGACCCCACCGCAGAATTGGGTCCAGAATCTAATTCAGAGACCCACAAAATGCAGGCTTGCCCACATCACAAAGTCAAAACCTGTCAGCCTGTACTTATGGGAAATGCTTCACTGTCAAAGAAATCTATTATAACATACACCAATCACAACCCTCCCATTCAGCTCTAGCTTACTTTGAAAATAAAACCTGCTAGGCTTTTCCTAGAGGAAATCCCAGATCTCCTAGGAATCATGCCCTGTTTTCATGTTGCTGCTTTTAGCACTGTAAAACTTGTTCTTGCTCAAACATCCCTCGGAAAAAATGCTTCACTGCTTGTCAGGCACTGTACTCCCCAATCCATAAATTGTTTTCCCTTGAATAGTGGACATCAAACTTGTTACTAAATTGTCTCGTTTTTGTCATTTGACAATGCTTAGAAAGACTTTTCTCTCTACCAGAGTATAAATATATTCATGTGTCTCCACCTCCTCCTCACTCAAGGTGGGGAGAGTGAGTTGACAAGAGAAATAGCGTAGACTCACAATACTATAGGGTTATAAGGGCCCATTTGGGATGGTGTTTATACATTTATAGTCTTTAATCTGCCCTCTTGTGTGGCATTCTTAATTTGCACTGAGCTGCTAAGGTGCAGGCATGGAGAGTGCTGTTGGTTAGGGTTAGCTATGTTTAGGGTTTTGGCAGATGGGAGCAATAAAAAGAATGAGAGGCAAAAAAGCTTCAGATGAGTATAAATCTGTGAGGTGGTTAAGAAAGAAAATGAAAAAAGGAGGGGGTTTGTGGGTTGGGTAAAGTCAGAAAGCCAATGAACTGGAAATCTTGATAAGATCATTAAATAGATGTAGTGGGTGTATTTAAACAATCAAGCTTGAAGAATAGTATGTTTTGGTCAGAAACAGGATGGATTAACTATTTTGAAACAAAAATAGCTATAACATCACCGAGGGTGTGACCAAGAGAGCCTGGCTGAGTTAGAGTAGGAAAGTAGAAAGGAGGAGGTGATGTAACTAAGAGGTAAGCCCCATTGGTCTTCTTTTTCAGAATTTTCGTGGTGTTCTCATGTTTCTTGTAGTTGATGAACTTTAGAATAATTTTGTGGAGTTCCTAAAAATTTATCAGAATTTTCAAAATGTCATTAATGAAACTTTACGTGCCTGATAAGAAAGGAGACCCTCTCTTTACTCACCAATTACGTGTTAACTCTCATGTGACCATTTCTTCCCAGCCAAGGTTCTCACAATAATGGTGTATACTTATCATTCTATTTCCTTATCTTCTGCTCCCCAACTCTTTGGAAAACGTTTGCTAAGGACACTGATGGACTCTCTTCCATCTTTATCTTTCTTTACCTATTTGCAGTTTTCATGTATTTGACCACATTATTCTTGGAACTCTTTCACATCAATGACATATTGATTGTCTCCTGGATCCCTCCTCAGTTTTCTTCTTAGGCTTTTCTTATTCTGTCCACCCCTGAAATATCAGTGTTTTACAAGATTATCATTCATTCATTCATTCATTCATTCATTCATTCATTCATTTATTCATTCAATAGATTGAGTAAAACCAATCTGGGAATATAGAAATTAATAAAACAGACCCCATGTTTGCCTTCATGGTGCTCAAATACTCATTTTCTCATACTTTCTAAAGACACTTTCCAGGAGATCTCGTCCATTTCCATGGCTTCAACTACCACGTGTAATCAGGAGTGATAGTCATAATATATCAACAGCTGATATCCTCAAGCACTAATGAAATCAGAGCAGGGCGGCAAACAGACAACGAGTCTGGCTACCCTCCCTTGTACTGGCTAAATATCTGCCCAACGTATAATATATAAATGGTTGTATATGATAATTTGATTTCTGGTAGTTAAGAGAACAGACTAGAACCTCCAAACTGTTCAAATTCTAGTTCTGTTACTTCCTACTGTGTGACCTGGGGCAAGTTACTTCATCTGTTTGTGCTTCAGGTCCCTCTTCTGTAAAATGGGGATAACAAAGTACCTAATGCATAGGGTTATTACGAGAATCAAAGGAGATAACACATGTAAAGATGTGAAGTATTTAAAACAGCTTGGATACAATGTACTCAGCACTCAGTAAATGATAGCTATTATTATTCGTCATTCCACAACTATGTCTCTAATCCTGATTCTGTTTTTCTTCAGCTCCAAAGTTTTAGATTAAGTGGTTTTTCCTCCAAATATACCAGGGATGCTTGGGAAATCTACAAGGTTCAGTATAATTAGTAGGAGCATCCTTGTAAACAAATGGGGCAATCAAATTTTATATGTACTTGATTACATGAATGGGTTGAATTGGGAGAAATAATAAAAAGGAAACATATACGGTACTACTCATTATGTATCAGGTTCTGTTAGAAGTGGTTCATATATGTGAACTCATTTAACCTTAACTGCCCCACCAAGTAAATACTATTATTTCCCCAGTTTATAAATGAGAAAACTGGGGCATAGAGGATTCAAATGCTTTGACCAAGGTCACATAACTACTGTGTTTTAAACCACTCTGCCTCCAGAGTTTAAGCTCGTCACACCACTATGCTGCCTCACCAAGAGGAAGTGGTTGTTTGTGACAAAAGAGTATTTCTTACAACTTTCTTTTCATATCAGATTTATTTCCCTCCAGATTTTACAATTTGGAAACATCCTCTGGAGGAAGTAAGCTGTGGACCCTTATTCTGCTAGTTACTAAAACAATATGTCCTTTCATTACATGTGGTATCAGAATCCTAATGGTGACTTGTTTTCTTATCTAATGTTTTAAACATCTGATCTTTTATCATGAAAGACATAGTCCTCATTTTAGACATAAAATGAGTTTTCTGAGACAGAACAGTTCCTGTGGGCACGGACAGCCCTGCTTCATTGCCTAATGAAATTGTTATTAAAGATTAAACAGGCACACAGGAGTCAGAGAGAAAGCTGGAGACAGAGGAACAAACAAACTTGAGCTAATAAACTCCTTGTCCCAGCACTCAGAGCTAGTGAACACACAGATGTGTCTACCTGTGTACAGACCTGGATGATGAATTTTGACCTGTCCACAATCTAATTCTATTCATGCTTTCAGTGTAAATGACAGTCACTTCGCTTCACTGAGACCCTATGCTTGCTGAGAACTGGCATCATCTGAAACTGGCCAAGACAGTGTTTCTCAAACTTAGGTTCTTAAACTATCAGAGATAATCACAACCTTTCATGTAAGAATATACTGGATCATTTTAAGTAACTGTTTTATAACTGAGAATTGTCAATGTCAAGAGAAGCCTGAATGAAAGCACCAGGAACTGTGCCAAAAAACGATTCACATGAACTTGAATAAATTGAAATTATGGGACAGCTGTGCCATCCTGAGACACAGGATGGAACTCTGAGCTCAAGTTTCCATGGCTATATACGTTGTTGGCATATTTACTTTGCAGTATATGCTTATGAAATGTCATCTTTGTATAAACCAATGTTTATATTAAAACATTTCATTATGAATAAATCGCCACTGAAAATTTCTTAGGACAAAAAGTGTGGAATTTTGTATTCCAAGTAGGTTATCACCACAGGTTCCGTCTAGTTTTATTATTCTACCATGGACTGATTTTGTGTTTTTAAGACTCTAGTTGAACTTCACCAGTTTTTATGAAGGCCTTCACAAACTTCTGTAGATTATTGATTTCAATATACTTTTTCTCTCTTGACTTAATTTTGGATTTTGATCCCATTTATAATAAAAAGTACATGAAGTCCCCATGAGATATAAATTAGAAGGAAAAAGAAACCAAATTTCATGGACCACGGCAGCTTTAAAACCCTGAGGATAGATTTTATTTGATTAACACTCAGAGGTGGTTGTTTGTGCTGTGCAGATTTCATGGTTCAAGGACTAGAACAGTTTGCTACGCATCAAGTTAGCCAGGCTTTGTGCCTACCTCCCTGATGATGTGTGACTTCAGACAAGTTTTGTTTTGAGCTGTCCCAGATCCTGGAAATCATACCCGCCCCTGGCCTCTTGGCCTAAAGATGGGACAGCTTCTGAGCTGTTACCAGCCCCACGACACTTCACTTTTTTTTTTTTTTTTTGGCTCCCTTAAGCCTTATCCTCACTTTGTAAATAGTTAAATTGTGTCATCTGTTCCTGCCAGAATTCTAAATGTTTTTATGAAATCTATAGGAAATACATTCTTACTCTTCCCAGCTTTTGGAGGCATTGGCTATATTTAATGATTGTCTTTGTGGACTGGCATGTGGATGCATGTGTTTGTGAGTTGCTATGGCTTACAGAGCCAGGAACAAATCATACACCCTTCAACTTGGACACCTGTATGGAATGGAGCCTAGGTACAACTCTTGTATACCCAACTATGGAGTACCCAGAGTTACCCAGAACCTGTCTTTGGGTCCCATGCCCTTCCCACTGCAGCAAATATTAGAGATGGTTAAGGAGTTAGAAGAAGGCCAGTACTCTCTGAAACATCTACCTTTTTTCCATTTTTATTGGGGCTGGATGCTGGTTTGTGAGCTAGAAGATCCAAGAAGGGTATATCTCAATAGAGAGGTGTTGTTGGAGATGATAATCTAAAGGGTTTATTAACTCTATCACCTTAAGTAGCTTTAAAAAAAAATGGGGGAAGGTAATCTTCCAGTTTGGACTGGAGGTAGGAGAGACATATCAGGAAGCAAACCAGTCAATATCTCTAGCTTGGGTTGTCTCTTGGTATATGACATATTCACTTTATGCTATAATTTACCAAGTACCTTAGAAAAAAGCTGGTGGATGGTCTGCAGCTCTTCTGGGCTTGTGATAGTACATATGAGCAAGTTGCTAGGATAAAGCCATAGCTGCTGCAGTATGGTATACTCTTGGCAGAGGGGTGAATTATACTATGTAATTTCTGTAAAGGCAGTGTTGGTGGGTCAGCCATATTCTTTGACGGATAAATGCCAGAAATATTCTCTCAGATTTTCACTGGTCATCAAGTAGAGGACTTGAATAGTGCTATCTAGAATGATGGTGTAAAAGGGCTGCTTTATGTTAGATTATATATTCAGGTAAGCAATAGAGATAAAATAATATGTCTTAAAATATAAGAAAAATTACCCTATATCTGCCTGAATACCCAAGTCCCTGAATATGAAAATGTTTGTGCAATTTCCTAGCTGTACCCCAAATCACATTTCACAGAGAGTCAATGAATAGCCTCATACCACAAAGTAATACACTTTTCAACCTTTAGTAAAGTTTTATATATCATTTAAGTACTTTTTTCCACAAATAAACAGAAGTTACCCCCTATATGATGAATAAAGAACGATAAAATAATACTGAAATATAGTTTCTGTGCTGTAAGCTTCCTTTACACCAGCCTAAAAATTTATGCACAAACAAAATAAAAAGCATTACATATCATAGATATTTAGTCTTCTAAGGAAATAATAAAACCATGTAGAAGTGGAAAAATTTTCCCTTCTTCCTTTCTAGATTCTATGGCTGGCCTAATAATTAAATTGACGTAAGACAGATAAGTAGGAGAAAAACAAATTTCATACGTATGGGAGCCTCATAAAAACGTGTGACTCAAAGGAGGCTTTTAAATCTTTAAGATGAAGAAACAATAAATTTGTGAATAATTGACAAAATAAAAGGGATTTGGGATTGGGGAATAAATTGGTGAAGAATTAACAAGGTTTGTTTATACTGTTGGGACGGTTTTTTCCTGCAGCCTCCCCCCCCTCCCCCCCAAGAGCTCCATACCCTTATTGGAGCTGCCTCCCTCCATCTCCTTATCGGAGATGTCTCCCTCCATCCCCTTATCGGAGATGTCTCCCGCGGCACTATGGTTAGAGGCCTCCCTGTCAAAACAATGTTGAGCGATCACATCTGCTAGAGACGGACCTCCCTAGCACCCCGACCAGATTTCCCCCCCAACCCGGAGGCCTAAACATATAAAACAAAGTGGCCAACCCCAGTTAGTGCTCAGTTCTTTGGGAACAATCCCACTGAGCCCACTGGCGTAATAAAGCTGTGTTCTCCCTGATCTCTGTGTGCTGCTTGAGTCTCTAGGTCCTTGTCATTCTTCCGCAACAATACAACTTTCTGGACACTACATTCCGTGTCTGGTGACATGGAATTCTCCTGGTACAGGGAGGATAGCTTTCACATGGGAGATTTATCTCCTGCATTCAGGGAGACAAGGGAGGGTCAGAGTGTCTGTTTTGTACTGGCTGGTTCTCAAGTACCTTTAATTCAAAAGAATCAATACATCAAAGTGGCATATTTTGAAGAGGGATATTTTGCTCCCTTTCAACCAGAAAATGTTAAACCTGAGAATGACAAGAGTTCTTTATCTTTGATAAAAGAAGAGACCCTATCAAGGGTTAAAAGGAATACTCAGGGCAGTGTATGACCTGGGTGACAGGTGAAGGCATTCTTAGGTTCACTAACTAAATGCACTCATGGCCTTAGGAAAGAGACATGTATGATAAAATCTGGAGTGATGGATCATGGAGACAGCTAGGGACTATTTGGAGACCTGTTGGCCTGAAGACCTATAGGCCTGAGGTAATCCTTCCTTGGGAGAAGGAGGGTTATATTATTTTATGAAATGATCAGTCAAGTGTAGCCACAAAAGGAGACAGACAGACGCAGAAAAAGTTTATTATATTCCCAGGTCCTAGAGACAGGAAGCATGCCACACAGGAGCATGTGGAAGCGTAGTCAGGAGGCAGAAGATAGGAGGGAGCAGAAGGTTTAGGCCACAACCTTTATTGGGGTTTCTAGGGAGAAAGGGTAAACAGTTTAAGATTAGCTAGTTTAAATAATTTCACTGAGCTCTAACCTATAGGGATGGCCCCTGTACCTGGGATGATTAAGGGAGAGGAATATTGACTCTTGGGGGTGTACAGGCCAAACGGAGGAGGGATGGCTCTGGATTGGTTAATTTACATATCAAGGGCATGCTGAGTCCTTGCTCTCACTAAGAATTGGATAGCCGCAGGAGAGTCAGCCTCTCCCCAACCAGAAATGTTGTTTTAAGGTGTCAAAACATAATATACAGAAAAAATTAAATACAGACAATACAGGGGACCCTTCTATACACATCAATTGCCTATATTTATATGTATAATAACATTAAGTTTATACATGAATTGAGTTATAATTGGCTAAGTGGCATGTTATGTTGACATTTAATTAAACAGTTATTTACTTTGATTTTGCAGGAATTTGGCAATGGGGAACTGGGTATTTTAGAGGTGTTTGGTTGCTTTGAGGTCTCAAATATGCTTTTAGACCCTCGAAAAACTCATAAACCTGAGGATAGCTCAGACTCCAGGCTATAACCTAGTCTATCATATTGCCTTACTCTACCTTCACATTTTTCAGCAGGGATGGGTTGTGACAACCCTTAACTTTTAATAGGTATATTATCACCCCTCCACTCAATAGGACCAGACAAATTTGCCCTTGACTAATGGACTGTAAAATTCCCTGGCATCAACTGACCTGATCCACCACAGAACAGGTACAGTGGCCCTGCTTTCCATGGAACCAGCAGATATATACTATTTGTGGTCTCCCAGGCAAGAGAAATTATGGCCTGGCTGCAAGCAATCTCAGTACAATTGAGGATCTGTTGCTAGCTTCACCTGTAGCCCAATTTAAGATGCTCAATCAATCAGAACAGCGTATGTATGTATCAAGGGACTATTATATTCAGATAATCTTCTATGACAACAATGGACAAATAAAAATACAAATCCTATAATTCTCTCTCATGCACAGTCAAACTTCCTGAAAGAACGATTTCTGATTGTTGCTATCTACCCCCAATTCTTTACTGCCTATTCATTCTTCAACCCAATGCATCTACCATATCACTGAAGCCCTTATTATCTTATCTCCTTCTAACCACTCCCACTTTCTGAAAACTCCCTACTTCTTTGTTTTCATTTATGCAACTCCTTTGGTTTCCCCTTTTTCCTCTGGATGTCTTTTTTGAGACTCATTGGTAGATTCTTCTTTCTCCTCCCATACCTTACCTGTCTCTGCTCCGTTCTCTATCATTCTCACTCAATACACTTTCCTGCTTTGGGACCTCATACACATGCATGGATTAATTTAATAAATAAGGCTAATGACAACCAAATCTATTTTTTCCAACCCAGACCTCTATATACAACCTGCTTTAACATGTCTCAAGATTAACTCATTATCTTTATTGTCCTATTCTTTTTTTCTTCCTCTATTTTCTTTTTTGGTAATGGGATTACCATCAAATCATTCTTCAAAGTGAAAACATTAGGAGTTATCCTCAACTACAATCTCTTCCACAACTAATTAGCCAAAGGTAGATGCTACTCCCTAGTATTCATTGCCTCTTTCCCTTATCCATGGCTCTAATTCTGCCTTAAAGCCTTCACTCCTTTTATCCTGGCCTAACTGCAGTAGTATTTTAAGAAACCTTCCAGTCTGCAGTTGATGCTCTAATTCTTCCTCCACACCACAGCCAGAATGTTTCTAAATGGCAAATTGGATCAAGTTATTCCCCCTTAAAAAAAAATCCTTTCAGATGTTCTCTATAGTTTTCAGTTTAAAAATTAAACTCCTCTGCTTAATCCTGGGTGTTCCATGATCAGGCCCCCCTGCTAATGTGAAGATCAGCTTTATCTCCTCCCACTACAGTTAGTTATACCTCCTTTAATCTTCTGCACTACTTTTAACCTCTCAGTCGTCAAACATGCAATTCTGTCAGGTATATCCTTACCACTTTTCACTACTAACTTCTTTTAATCTAAGCAAAAGGACTGGGCGGGGGCAAGAAAAAAGCTTCTGGAATTCTAGTAATGTTCTATTTCTTGGTCTTAGTTTGTCATACATTTACAAAAATTCTCAAACTGTCACTTATGATTCATGCACTTTGTGTACATATACATTAACTAAAAAGTTATTTAAAACTTAAAAAGAATTAAGCTCACAGGTATCCTGCTCTAGAAAGCCTTCTTTGAAACTTCAAGCTAATTAAAATGACTTCTTCCATGCATACATCTGTGTATTTGTGTCAAACTGTGTGTAATTGTAGATTGTTGGTCTCTCTCTCCTCTAGGATCTTTTTAAGGGGAAAGACTGTTTCTCATTAACTTTGTAGGACCAGCACCTAGCACAGTGTTCAACAAAGTAGTAGGTACTCAAAAGATATGTGATACAGATACAAATGACTCCTCTCCTTCTGCTTGAAGGAGATAGAGGCAGCCTGACTGGTCATAGTCACGAGAAATTGGAGTTAGATTCCACAGAGTTTTGACAGAGTCCTGTTCCTACTAAAATCAACAACCTTTACCAGAAACTGAAGGTCTAAGCTCAGCTTAAGTAGAAGAGAACCAAGAAGCAAATTTCAGGGATAGATATAGATTGAAAGCCTAGAACAAGAGATTAGAATTGGGATAATTCAATGAGACTAGAGTTTAGAGGACAGGCAGGACAGAAATAAGCCAAAAGGGATTCTGGGTGATGGTGAGAAACACAAGCTCATATTTGGGCTTTGAGTTTGGAGTTCAAGGGCTGTTAGGTATCAGTGTGCAAGTCACACTGACTATAAGACCAGGGATAGGAGAGACAGCCAGTTAAGCAAGGGACTGGGGCTGCTGGGTGAGACCTGGGGGCTCAGATGCAGTACATTTCTCTCAAGTACAACTAGACAGGTTAGTTAATATGACATCAGGGAGTTAGAAATTCGTTGGTAGACTGAGCAAAAACAGACCAAAAACAGAACATAGGGCAACCATACCAGGACAACCATCCCAGGACAAAAATATCATCAATCATACTCTGGGACAAATGGCTTTGTCTCATTCGTCTCCCCCAAGCTGAGCAGTAGAGCGAGTCTGGCAAACATTGTAACCAGAGGCACCCACATCCCAACATCCCCCTCCCAGGTAGAAATAAAGGTATATAAATACCAGCTTTTGCCTTAGCTAGTGGGTATCCCAGCTTCGGGTACCCCCTCCCGCTCGGGAGCTGTAACTCTTTGTTTGCTATAATAAACTATCTTCCTGTGCAACTTTTTGCCTCTCCCTGATCCGAGTATCCATTCTTCGGCTCCACGAGAGTATGAACCCCGGCATTCACTAAGCAACATCCTACATCACAACTATCATCAAGGGGCAAAGCTTTAGTCAGTGGAGAAACCAGCAGTTTGTTTCTAATTCACTCTCCTTTTGCAATCTTCATATCTAGTCATTCACCTCATCAAATTAAGCCTCTATAACTGTTTTCTGCCTCTCATTTCTAATTCCTCTTGATACCACCTTAGTAGTAACATGTTTTGAATGGCCCAAAAGATTAGTTGGACCAAGTAACTTGTGCTTCTCTGGAGAATTTGAAAAAATTGCCAATTAACCATCAGAATTAAGAATAAAAAATAGAGACAATAGGAGCATCTGTGATGGATTATATACAAGTTAAGGTATTATGGAACAGAAACTTTGAGGAAGCAGAGGGAGTCAGCGAATAAAGGAGGTGAACAGAAGGAACCCTTCGGGAGAAATGGAGACACTAAGAGAGATAGGCCATGTGGTGACCGACAAAAGAAACAGAAAAATGTAGCCAGTCACTAGAACCATCTGTCATTTAGTAAAAGCATCTCACTTTTCCAGTTACTGTCTATATATGGACATAAAATATATCCTTTTTTTGGGTAAATTGAGTTGTTCTGTTATCTGCAACTAAATGAGCGACCCTAAGACAATCACAGACTTGAGAGTCAGCTGTCCTGAAGTTTAAATCCACCTTGGGGTTATGGTGTAATGAGTGGGTGAGGTAAAGTATGTAAAACAACTCGCACGTGACAAGCATAAGGCTGCACTCAAAAATGTTAACTCTCCATGATAGCTGTTTTCTTCATCAACTCAGCTAGGCCCCAGTTATTCAATCAAAAGGTTAATCTAGGTGTTGCTCTGGGGTATTTTGTAGTTCTGTCTAAAGTTCAATTGACTAAGTATTCTACATAATGTGGGTGAGTCTGATGCAATTAGTGCAAAAGATTTAAGAACAGAACTGAGGCTGTTTTCCACAGAGAAGTTCCACCTGAGAATTTCTGCTGTAGAGTTTCAGCAGCTCTTCCTGAGGACCTGCACTGCAGATTTTGGTCTGGCTTTGCTAGCTCCTGCAATCAAGTAAGCCGATTCCTTAATCTATATCTCTTACTCGTTTTTCTTTCTCTGGTTGAACCCTGACTGAGAGACTCTCTTTCCTGCAGATTGTCTACCCTATGAAGTGTTTCATAAATCATTGGTAGAAGCAGGAAAGTTTTTAGACACTCAAAGACCCATGCCATCCCCTTTGCTAGACTTGTTTTATTGAAATTTTCTCAATTCTTTAAAGCTTTGGAATAGTCTATATGTTAGTAAGTAAACATTGGAGAATGTAAAATAAGGAATTCCTATTGCGTTCTATGTTTTAAATGGTATTTAACTTTAATTATTAAAATTTACAAGTTATATTTTTTTACAGAAGTATATGTTTGTGGAGGTAAAAATGAAAGTTCTGTTTTCTCCACCTTCTTCCTCTTATCCAGTTTTTCTCTCTGAAGATAACCACTGCTAATAATTTGGATTTTGTCTCCAGCTCTTTTGCTAAGCATATATGTATATGAATGTTTATGTTTTAAAAAGGTCTAGCTATAGACATACACACATATACGTATTAAAGCATAAATGAGATCAAGCTATGCAAAGTTTTAAAACAATGTTTTCACTTAGCAATATGTTTTGACTATTTTTCTAAGTCTCTCTGTATATACATATGTGTGCCTTTACATTGTTTCTTCTTAAGTTGTGGCATACTCATTACTAAGTGTGATTGTTCTATAATATGTTTACTGTTCTGTTGAGTTGCTCCCTACTATAATATAGGAAAGAATATCCTTGTATATGTAACCTTGGGTACATATATAAGAGATATTCTTTAGATTAGATTCCTAGATATGGAATTGCTGGGTTAAAGATTACATATATTTAAAATACTACATTATTTTAGTATAATAGTAAACTAAATATAATATAATATATGGTAATATAATAGTTGACTCTCCCACCAAAATTATATGGGATTACTATTTAATCACATGATATGTATCATCAATATTTAAAATACTTCTACCAAGTTCATGCAGATCACAACTGAGCCATTTATCACTCTATCCACCGGAATTTTTGGAAACATTAATATATTTCTTTAACATTTTGTCCAAAGTCCAGTTAAATTTCAAACTCCTCTAAATCCTTTCTTGGTTTATTCAACCCACAGTAATCTATTCCTTCTAAAAATCCAAAGATTTAACTGTTAACACTTATTTGTCATTAAGTAATATAGCAACTTCTCAAACTGCTTTGTAATTGCGTTGTTATTCAACTTCTGGACTTTAGAATGACTACTTTGTTGTAGTCAAGACTATGGAAAGAATCCACAATCAAATCAACCAGTGAGGCAAGTAGTTGAATCCAATCAAGAATTTAGCTGCAACATGGTAGGGGGTGCCAAATTTCATCTATCCAAATCTGGTAAATAAAGTTTAGTTGCTGAGGGTACTTGAGAATCCCTTGTTGACAAACCAACCGTACAAAAGGGCCCATGGGTCCATTCTTACTCTTAACATTATAATCCTGGAACTATATAATTTTCAGATTCTGTGTTCTGGTCTGGAATATCTGGTGAATAAGCAACTACATTATTGTCCTGAATCTCTAGCCCATGTTAGATATTAAATTCTGTTGTCTTAAGTAGAATAAATACTTTGCAGCTCTATAAAGGTCTGGACTTGGTCACAATGCTATGCACCTAGTAAATATTAGGAATGAATGATTAACAGATGAGGCATTTATTGCTTGTGAAATTTTCTTAAAAACAACAATTATCGTCATCACCACAAAATAATTTGCAGTAAAATGTAATAAGAATTAGTGAACACCATAGATATTGCAATGGACTAAGCAAGGGATGTTGATAGCTCCAACTAAGGTGTGTCAACGGCCTTCAGCCAAAGAGCACACAAAGAACACACCTATAGATGAAAAAGTTGGATTTATTACTCTTGCAGTGAGGTGTCTTAGTTAGAGGGTGTTTCTCTTACTGAGACACTTCATGACTATAAATTCAATTATAGAATTTAGGCTTTGGTTTGGTGGCAGAAGGTCTAAGAAAAAGAGGATTTGCTTTAGTTTAGATATTGTGAGAAAGTGGGGTCAATTCTATGATTAGGTATGTCAATAAATCTAAGAAGTGGCAGTCATTCCTTTTAGTCAAGAGAGGGTATTTGGTATTTTGCGGTGGCTCAGACACTTTATAAAGTGGCTTTGTTTTCTCTCATTTTATCATGGTTTCAGAGTAATCTTGTCTGAGGTTGGTATTCTATGAGACTGTTTATGTCGAACAGGGAAATATACCTTGGTTATGGTTGTCAGGCCAGCTTTTGACTATCAGTGGCTGCTTTCTTTTTTTTTTTTCTGTTTCTCAGGTGCTAGTAGAGGAGATAAAAGTAAATAAATCCCAATGTCCTGCATACAACGTCTATAGTACTGGATATGATGGCAGGAGGTGACGTCAGAGGGTGATTTGTAGGTTTCTGACTTATAAATAGAGAGGATTACTATTCACTAAGATAGTACCAGCTTTGTGTTATCTTCCAATTTAATACCAAAAATACAGATGCTTCTTGACTTATATGGGGTTACATCCTGATATATCTAAGTTGAAAATACTATCATAAGTTGAAAACGCTTCTAATACATCTAAATTATCAAACATCATAGCTTAGCCTAGCCAACCTTAAGTGTGATCAGTACACAATATTTAAAAAATGCTGGCAACACAGTACACTGTAGAATATCAGTTGTTTATGCTCATGATTGCATGGCTGACTGAAGCTGCCCAGAATCATATGGTATCATAATGCATATAGCTAGCCTGGGAAAGGTGAAAATTCAGAATGTGCAGTATGGTTTTTACTGAATGCCTATTGCTTTTGCATAATCATAAAGCCAAAAAATCGTAAGTTGAAAAAATCATAAGTCGGGGACCATCTGTATATGAAAAGTTAACATTATCATACCCATTTTACATATGGGAAATTAAGACTATGCAGGTTAAATACCTTGCCCACTGTTGCTTGGAACCAGAAGTCAAATTCAGGATAGCCTGACTATGAAGTCATACTGACTTTGTAAAAAGTTGAGATAAATTTCACATAATTTTAAAGTATACAATTCAATGATTTTTTAGTACAGTCACAATGTTTTGCAACCATCACCACTGTTGAATTCTAGACCATTTTCATCATCCTCAAATGAAACCCCATGTCTATTAAGCAGTTACTCCATTCCCTTCTCCCTGTGGTTGCCCTTGGCAACCACTAATCTTTCTGTCGCTATGGATTTACTTATTTTGGACACTTCATAAATGGAATCATACAATATGTGGCATTTTTTTTTCTGGCTTCTTTCACTTAGCACAATGATTTCAAGGTTTATCCATGTTGTAGTATGTATCAGTACTTCATTCCTTTTTATGATTGAATAAAATACCATTGTATGGACATACCACATTTGTTTATCCATTCATCAGTTGATGGACGTTTGGATGTTTCCATTTTTTTGGCTATTCTGCTATGAATATTCATATTCATGTATGAGTTTTTGTTTGAACATACATTTTTAATTCTCTTGAGTATACACCTAAGAGTAGAATTGCTGGGTCATATAGTAATTCTTTATTTAACTTTTGAGGAACCACCAAATTATTTTTCATAGTGACTACACAATTTTACATTTCTGCCAGCCAATATATGAAGTTTCCAAATTCTCCACATTCTCACCAACAATTGTTATTATGCCTTTTTTATTTGTTTGTTTATGGCCATCCTAGTAGGTTTGAGAGGTATCTCATTGTGGTTTTGATTTGCATTTCCTTAATGGCTAAATATGTTGAGCATGTTTTTATATGTGTATTAGCCATCTGTAAATCTTCCTTGGAGAAACGTCTATTCAAGTCTTTTGGCCATTCTTAAATTAGGTTGTGTTTTGTTATGAGATGTAAGAGTTCTTTATATATTCTGGATACTACCTGCTTATCCGATATATTATTTGTCAATATTTTTTCCCATTCTGTTAAGTTGACTCTTCACTATTATCCTTTCATGCACAAGGTTTTTTTTTTACATTTTTTAAAATTAGTTTCAGGTGCACAAGACAAAGTAATACTTAGATGTTTATCATTTATATCTCTCACACTGTGTGAACCCCCTCCCCCCATCCACTATCCCTCTGACATCGCACACAGCCATTACATTTCCACTGTCTCTATTCCTAATGCTGTACTCTGCTTCTTGTGAGTATATACATACACACACACACACACACACACACACATATATATAAACACACACACACACACACACATATATATACATATACATACATATATACACATAAACGTGTAGTTGATACTCATTATTGTTCAGTTTCAGCTTCAGGTGTACAATGCAGTGATCAGGCATCTACATCATCCCTGAGGTGGTCTCCCTAATGAGACAAGTGTCCATCAGATACCCCACAAAATCTTTACAACATTATTGATTACATTCCCCAAATTAATTTTCAAAACCCTGTGGCCATCCATGCACAAGTTTTTGATGAAGTTTAATTTCTCTATTTTTTTTCTTTTGTTGCTTGTGCTTTTGTTGTCATTTAAAAGACTATTATCATATACAAGGTCATGAAGACTTCCACCTATATTTCCTTCTAAGATTTTTATAGTTTTAGCTCTTACACTTAGATATTTGACAAATTTTAAGTTAATTTTTGTATACGGTATGTGGTAGAGGCCCAAATTCATTCTTTTGCATGTGGATATCCAGTTGTCCCAGCATCAGTTGTTGAAAAGAGTGTGATCTTTCTCCCATTGAATGGTCCTGGTACCTTTGTCAGAAATCAGTTGAACATAGACGAAAGGGCTAATTTCTCGACTCTCAAGTCTAATCCATCATACTGATTTTTTAAATGTAACTTTTTATAAATCAGTTTTAGAATTAATTTTATTTAGCATCTTATCTCCAAAACTTCCAAAATAATTTATCATTTATTCAGTTGATCGAAATGAGCTAGAATTAAATTTCCTGTGGGAAAAATTTACTAAAAATTAAGGGAATGGTTTCATAGCAATATTATGACAATGTTAGACTATGTTACAATTATGTACTTAATTATTAGAATCATTTCTAAAGGTATAAATTTATGAGACATTAAGGAATCCATTTCAATATATCTGAAAAGGAAATTACAATAACAAGAATATTAGATACTATATAGCATAATATAAAATATGAATGGATACACAAAATAAGGATTTTTAATATTTAACTCTTTCACAAATTTATATACAATAAGATTAAAACAATATAGTTGTGCATTCAACTTTCCCTATGGATCTGCTTATCTGTATTGCAAGGTTTGCTGGGTAATAAGTGTACAGTGATATGGTTATTCTAAATATTTTTTTCACAGTCAAGGATAGTTGTAAGGGACAAATAGGAACTCTGCCATGTTGGCGCCCTACATTTTGCTGGATAAAATCTTATTTCCTTGCAATGTTCTGTCATCCTTCACTCCCAAATACTATTCTCTCCTGTTACACTCTCTTATATAGTGAGCATTTCTTTGAGAGAAGCATCATGTACATACAAAAAGTAGAAAATTGTGACCTGGTTGACACTGCTGAGGTTAAAAACCCATAGCAGAGAACAGAATTTTCTCTTCTCAATATTCAAGCCACTCCCTTCTAAGCATTCATTAATTATCATATGTAAAGTTTTAGTGTGGTTTCTAAACTATGGACTGCTTCCAGATTTGTTACTGGAAACACCAACTCATTTTAGGTGTCATCTTCACAGTCCTCATATTCTTTATTACAAAGCAGCCTGAAGGTGACCATGCATATTCCATATTAAGAGGAAATGCTTTTAGGTACAAACATAAACACATGCCTCAGATAATTAAAACATATAGCACATGCTTGGATAGTAATGCTTTGAAGAGATGGTTTGGAGTTACAATTATTCAGATTCTCTCATTAGGAGTTTCCATAGATCATGACGTGATAGAAGTTTATTCACTTGAAAGTGAACCCCAAAGGGAAAGAGAAAAATTTATCACTGATACCATCGAAAACTCAGAATGAGTCAAATAAAAAAGGACACAGATTATGAAAACACGATCCTCCCACCTTGCTGTTAAGGATTTACCTTCTGCTTTCTCCCTGCTCCCAGACCCTGCAGTTCTGTCGTTTCCCAGTAGGGGACATTGTTGCGTTAAAAACTGTACCAGTTCAGTATCACCCTGCCGGGCCTGTGTTCCTTCTCTCTTTTCAAGACATACATCTTTTTAAAGTCATATATATGAATATTATTTCTTTAAACTCTTAAGAAATTGAGAGCTGAAGAAAAAACAATTCTTGAAGGATCCTTCTTTCACCCACTATCTTCAGAGATATTTCATTGTAAGTGACATTCTTGAAGGTCGGTATCAAAGTCCCAAAGTACGAAATGCATCTCGTAAGTCATCAACCTCATATAGGGGCTGTGGAGAAAGAGAAATAAATTGAGTGGATGACTGTAGCATTTTGGAAGAAGGTAAGTTAGGAAGGAGGAGAAAGAGGAGATCGGAAGAGGAAAGGAAGGAATTCTACCAGGAGGGGAATACATCCTGAGGAACGGCTAACAGAACGAAGTCATGTGAGGCGGGATGAGGGGGAAGGAATCTTAGCCGAAGGCACTGAATTGTGAAACAACAGCATAAACTCAATTGTAGGAGAAATGACAACAAAAAAATACAAATAGAAAATAAGGTTTTCGCCAGAGGAAGATGAGAGAGTGATAAACACACAAACATATATACATATATGAAAACGTCAGAAATATAAGAAAAGAAAATGTAAGTAACTCCAGGAGGAGACGACTTGGGAGAGAGAAAGAAAATAAGCAAAGGAGCCCTTACCAAAAGGATGCGTCGAAGCTGTCTGGATAGACGAACTGAATTTTCGTGCAGCCCCTCCCAGGCTTTGAAAGTTCGTTCACGATTTTCCACAAAAGTATTCCAGCAATAAAAATAATCTTTAAAAGAAGAGGGGAGGGAGTAGAAGATCGCTTAGATCCCAAATCAAGAGGAAAGAAAGAAATCCCTAGCCCCTGACGCTTTTTAATTCTATAATAATTTCTCCCAAGGCCATGTGCCCAACCCCATTAATTTTCCTCCAATTCTAGTTGATAATTTTGGGCTCCAAAGGTGAACTAGAACGCTTATATAGTTCTCTTACCCCCCCACCCCTCCCGTCGGGTTTCTCCTCTGACTCCTAGTATTCTGGATTGCAATCCCAAGTGAGAGCTGCTACCCTGAGTCTGAGAAGAAAGGTTCCTTCGCACCTTTGAAGGTCATGATGGCGATTTGGACCCCAGCGCGGTGCAGCCGCCGCAGCCCCTCGGGCTCAGCCTTGCGGTCCTCGCAGAAGTAGAGGCGCGCGGTGAAGATCCTCAGGCTGAGATTGGGGTTCCCTTTTAGAAAGTTAGCCACGTGCCGGGCACAGTCGTAGCAGGGACTCCAAGAGGTGAACCAGGTGACACGGTAGCACCGGCCAGGGTCCAGGTCCCAGTCGGAGATGTAGCGAAGGAAGAGCAATTCCACGTGGCAACCTGACTGGGGAGGGAGCACCGAACTCAGCAGATGTTTACTGGCCTCTGTTGCGGTGCTGGTAGCTTTGCAGTCATTAACCCATCTCCCTCCCACAATGATCTTTTTTGGGGTGGCTGTAGTTTTGTCCTTAAGTTACTGAAAGGTTAAGCAACTGGGGGAAAGAGCACTGCTGAGCCAGAACGCTTGCACCCTAGGCCCTGAAGAGTGGAGAAAGGCTATGGATAGTCTGAGGAATGGGGAGGATGAAATGAGTTGCATTTAGCTGGAGTAGCATCACATGATCTCAGTAGAGATTGGATTTGTTAGTGAAGTTACTTTTTGCGTCTTTGAGGGGAAGGAAATTGGCTTGTAAGTACTTGGTGATGCAACATTGTAGAAATATACCACTAGGTGGAGGTAGGGAAATTTATGGTTGGGAGGGCTGGAAGAGTAAGATAGATTTTTGTGAAGCCCACAGGTCAGTGTTGTAGGAGAGGCAGTAGGGACTGCTATGGACTGAGAGCAATTAAATAATGTGTTTGCTCATTGTATGAGCCCTGTGATTGTAGTAATAATCGCAATAGTGAGATATAGCAAGTCCACTTAGTACTGCAGAGAAGTCCTGGGTCCCAGAATCTGAAGACCTGGGTTCCATTTCCTGGCATCACCCCTCCTGTGACTTAAACAAGTTACCCAATTCTCGATCTTCTAATCTTATCAGTAAAATAGGCTGGTATTGTCCTCATTACATGAGAGGGAAGTAAAGGGTTGGTAACAGCAAAGCCTTCTATAGTTGGAATGTGTCATATCACCAAATAGGAAAGAGATTAGGATGTAAAACAATTACAGTGAGATAATTTACATAATAGGAAGGGAGGCAAAGAAAACTGAATAGTAAAATAAGCACTAAACAAGGAGCTAGATGATGTCATTCCACCCATGGGTTCTTCGAGACCAGATGTCACTGCATGTTATGAGAGAGGAAATATCCATTAGCAGAAGCTTATGTCAACCCATTTGGATTTTGGTGAAAAAGTTTCTTGGAAATGCAATTTTCTGATCTCCGCTGCTGAGAGATTGATTTACCATATTTTGCCGTGTATAATGCACACTTTTTTTGTCCAAATTTGTGAAGGAAAAATAAGGATGCGCATCGCACATGGGTAGTACTAATTCCATCTCTATATAAATGTTTTCAATTCTTTTATTTATGCTTTTGAGTTAAAAGTGCAATAATAAGTAAATAAATGCTAAAGTTTCTTTATAATACAAAAAACAAGTACCTAAATATAAACAAATACAAACTGGAATTAAAAAACTATAACGAAAGATTTTTTTCCCCCTGAAAGTTTGGGCCAAAAACATGGGTGCACATTACACACGGGAGTACATAATACATGGCAACACACTGAGTTTTCTGGATCTTGCCATGCTGAACGTACTCACTGGCCTATGCTCTATGTGAGACAGAGGGAACAGAAATTGTTGGGAAAACAGCACTGAGTCATTGTTCATGTTTCCTAAATTTTTCTTCCTTAATTTTCAAACATTCTAGAGACACAACTTATTTTTCACATTTAAAATTTAGCTTGAATGATTTGATTATATTCTCCCCAAATCAAAAGGCTCTTACCTCTGATTTCTTCCTTAATTTCAAAGGCAATTCAGATGCTGGGGAAAGTGGAGGAAAGTTTGGGAGCAGTTATTCTTGGCATTGAAGCGAAGTGTGGCATTAATGTGCCCAGCATGATGGGGAGGACATTGAATGACATCCTTTGGGGTGTATCTATTATGATTGATTTGACATGTAAAATATTTTTTAAAATTTGAGGAATCTAGTGAGGACAAATGCAAAACAGGTTGAAAGTAGTACCATCAGCAGGTAGGGGGCTCTAAAAGTGCCCACGGTTTAGCTTTTAATTGCCTCAGAAGCAAATATTAATTGATACCTTGTTTCGAAGGTAACCAAAGTCCAATGAAAAGGAGGTGGCACTGTCTCGCCGTTTCACCACATAGCACAAGTAGGTCTCATGCCGACCCTTAGCCCAGCGGACGTTTTTGAAATGGTAAAGAAACTTCCTCTGCTTCATCAGGAGGCTGTGGGTAACAGGAGGAAGAAAAATGTAGGAGTACAGCTCATTCTCTGGTCACTCCTGGCTTTCCTTCAGTTGTTTTTAAATCTATAATTACTTGGGCCAAACCAGAAAAGATATTCTTGCTTCCTTTGCTGGAAGCCTAAGACCTACTGAGCTTGGAATCCATTATAAAGCCTTTTGATGCTTATATTTAAGACCAATTGAGAGATAGCAAGAACCCCAAAGCCATACAAACTCACAGGACAGTCTCCTCCCTCAGCTCTCTTCTAGATGTTGATAACTTGGAATGACAAACTTGTTCCTCAGTCCCATAATTATATTTTTTCAGGTTTCCCCGGCAATCTCTACCTAAATGCCCAATGTGTACTTCAAACTCAATATGGTCAAAAATTTTATTCCTAAACTGCCCTGTCATGAGACTGCCCTGCCTGTCCTCCTGACTTTTCCATCTCAGGTAGCCAGGCCAAAAGCGTGGGACCATCTTTGATTCTTTTTCACTCCTCATATTTATTTAGTACTCTAAATTTATTGACTCAAACCTCCAAATATCTCTTGAATTTGTACCTGCTCTATCCTGTTTTCTGTTTCAATCTAAGCTATCCAAGCTATACTAGAGTGATCTCGCCAAAATCCAGATGTGACCATGTCTTTCCCATGCTCCTAACGATTCTGTTCTGCCTACAGGATAAACTCCAAATTCTTTGATGTGGTATTTAGGCCAGTTTTTACATTTGGACATCAATTTACATCTCTGCCTTCTTTCCTGGTACTTTCCCCCCTTTTCCATCACTTAGGCCCCCTCTGCAGCAGGCCCCTGTCACTAGTCCTCTTTCCTTTTTCTTTCCAGGCATCTTGCTGATGGCACTTCCCCTGACTAAGTGCTTCCCTACCTTTTTCCACAGGGCAAAACCTACACATCTTTCAAAGCCTAACCACAGTTTCAATTCTCCTAGTAAGGCCTTTCCCACCACCACTATCCCAAATGTACCAGGCAAAAATCGAAATAACAGCAACCAAAACCCCTCTTGTATTTTCCCATTGTTTGTTCTCCAGCTTATCCCTATCAAAGACTTTCTCCTTTGTTATCAATTGATTGCTGATACCTCTGTCTCTCTGGTTAGACTTTCTGTGTTTTGAGGCAGAAAGTGTCACTTTATGAAGAATATATTTTTTAAAAGTTTAAGAGCAATACTTGACTGTTGTCAACTTGAATACTACGAAAAAGTAGAAAGTTATAAAATTTAAAATATTAAAAAAATTTAACATTTGGAATATCAGTCAGCATCTAATAATTAAACATAGTGCCTAATGACAATTACTGTTAAAATTATGTTTTTCCTTCTAGTCTTTTTATAAGCATATATTTACCTGATTTTGATTATACAGATCTCATATAATTTGGTGTTCTGCTCTTTTAACTCGGCAGTGTAATCTAAATACTATGGTATATTCACATGCAGGGACTGGTCTTCTTGCTTGGTGTTTCCTAGCTCCTGGCACAGTATCTTGCATATCATAAGCTCTACGTGGATTTGAATTTGTTGAAATACTCTCTGCTGACTCAAGTTTCTTTGCTGTTGGGAACATAACATAAGCTACACCTTGTGGTTGGTCCCAAAGCACCAATAGTGTCTCTGGTTTTTGTCCCTAGTCCTTTCCAGAAATGTATTTATCCAATTTGTGAAAATAATGTTGCCACCTAATGGCACTTGGCAGAAATGAAAAGAATTTGTAAAAATAAACACCTCGTCAAGGATTTGAATACGGTTTGCTGGTAAGAGAATTGAAACTTTTTTCACTTTTTTTTTACATTGAGGTGTAATTTACATACTTCAGCCATTTAAATTGTACAGTTCTATGAGTACTGGCAAATGTAAACACCCAAAACTGCTACCACAATCAGGATACAGAACATTGCCAGGGCACCCCTCCCCCAAAGTTCTCACCTTTTCAGTCAGTTCTTCCCCTCCCCACCCCAGGCGACCATTAATTTGCTTTCTGTAACTGTAAATTACTTCTCATTTCCCAGGGTTTCATATAAATCATGCATCATCTCTTTCTTTGTATCTGACTTGTTTCACTTAGCATAATGACTTTGAAATTTATTCATGATGTTGCTTGTATCAGTAGTTTGTTCCCTATTACTGCACAGTGGTATTCCATTGCATGGGCATAGCGCATTTTGTTTATTCATTCACCTGTTGATGGACATGTGGACTATTTCCACATGTCACTTTATTGTGAATAAAGCTCCTGTGAACATTTATGTACCAGTCTTTGCATGGACATATGTTGAGGATTGATATTTTAATACTGTATACATGTGGTAGACCCTGAATTTAAAAGTTAAGTATCTAAATGTCAACCTTATTAAGAAGATAAGCGAGGACAAGAACTTTTTATAGCTGTCTCAATTTAAATGTCTTGCTTTACACACATGAATACACTTTCAATCCTGTGGCAGAGATTTATCACCAATATACATATTATGTGTGTCAGACAATATAAAAATTAGCCAACCATATTATTTTAGAATTAAACATGCATATTTGGCAGGAATCTGAAATGGATGCTAACAAAGATCTAATAATAATTGGCTTTACTTTAAAATAATAGTAATTTCATATGGTAATCACCATAGTACTACTACCACCGTTACTTTTATTATGGTTACATACTTAGCGTATAATAGCCCATAGCATATGTAAGTTGAATATATAATAAGTATTTAGTAAATACTGAAGAGAAAGAAAAAAAAAAAAATCTCTCTTTGGGGCCCAGTCAGTTTTAAACAGATTTAGCATCATCTCAGTACCAATGACTCTCCTTTACATTTAACCTACTCTCTGGACTACATGGATGATAAAGGGCGGGCAGGGTTAACTATATCAAGCACAGCAGGGGGTGTGGCAGGTCTTGTTACCATGAGGAAGAAAATGTGTTCTGAAAATTATAGAAAATGACATGACATAGGTAAAGGAATTCAGATGGACTTTTGCTTCCTACTCCACATGAAAATACAATAGTTCTTTACTGTTTCTGTCAAAAGTTACTAGTCACAGTGAAGTGAATTGCATGACTGTGACTTGTTAATTAACTGTCTTGATCCATCACTTCTAGATGCCTATTGCTAGCACCTTGTTCTTCTGTTGGGTTTTCTTCTGGGTACAAAGGACTTTGAAGAGGCAGTTTTCAGGCGCACAGGTTGACAGCTGTCTGGACAGCTGTGCTCCCTGAGGCAGAACACTAGTTGCATCCCCAGCAATGCAAACCAGAGACAAATGGGTTAAAAATAATTGTGATAAAATCAACCTCTCCTGCCGGGTGCCATCACTAATGAGTTCTGCAGGTATTATTTTCCTTAATGATAATCATACATTTCCCTTTTTCTCCTGTTGAATTGCATCTTTCCTTCTTTTTTATTTGACTTTCTCTGAATTTCCACTACTGATTTTTACCACTGTTTTACATTTTATTATACAAGTATCTCCACTGAGCCCTTTACCTCTGACTTATACTTTAGTTTTCAAAATTTTATTGAAACAGAGCAGACATTTGACATTTTTGCCCTCAAGAACATTTCCTGAAGAACACTTACTCTACCATTAAAAATCTTAACTCTGTAAGTGTAAATTCTTTGTAAAAGAATTAAATTGAGATAATGTATATAAATCAGGTATCATTCTCATAAATTTGTAGTAATCATAAGCAGGAATAAAATAAGTTCTGTGATAGTAACTTAAGTGACATAAACTGCATGTGAAGACATTGTGAAAATCTTCCAGAATACACATTTAAGAAGTAAGTCCAGCCATGTCTAAAGAAATTGAAATTTCTAGGTAAATAAGAAAAACACCATTAACTGCTTAACAATTGGACCTATAACATTAAATAACTTGCTTGACTAAATTTTTCTCCTTATGACAGACACAGTGATAGTGACTTTCAAGCAATTTATTTTGAATACTGGCATTTAATGAAATAATTTCCTTACTATGTAACTAAATTATTCAGTAAAATCTCCCTAGGTAAGTTTATCTTCATGTGCTTTTTATAGTTGCGTATTTATAAAATTATTATTACAATCACCACTACTGTTTTTAGTATAGTATTGCTATTTCCTTGTCATGATCTGAGTCTCTAAACATTTGCTGTGTTAATATTATTACCACAAACTAGATCTAACGGCAGTACAAATCTCAGTACAAGTCAATACACGGTACATATATGTTCGTATAAATATGGAAAAGAGAGAGAAAGAGAGAACTAAGTAGACAGCATGTAAGATCTGCACAGAAGATGAGACAGATCCAGAGAAATAAATGTGCATCTTGACCAAGCAGATCTTGTGAATCAGATAGTTATAGAAGAGAAAGGGGTAGGTATGTCATTCCTCAGATTTTCTCTGAGAGAAAAGCCAGTGCAGCCACCCATGAGGAGACTGCCTCTTTACCTGTCCATAGTGGAATCCAGAGTGTCTTTCGTGGCTCCCTGCAAGTATGAGGCCAAGGAAAGGCTTGCTTCAAGCCCAGCTGCTTCACTGACTGACAGTGCATTGGCCCCACACATTCAAATTTGAGCTTACCCTTTTGGGCTCCTCCTCCCACAGCATCACCACCCTCAGGTACCCCAATGGCCTTCCTCCTGTTTGGGTCCAGTGACGATGGGTGGGGTTGTCAATGGCAGAGTCACATGGATGAAAATGATTGAGGGCCCTCTGCTTAATGTACAGGTTCCTTGAGGGCTGCTTCTCTGAAAATCCAGACCATGCTCCACAGGTAACAAAGATCGGGAGACTGTAGCAATAGACACTGTGTCAGCTGTAATCTTGGTAGCAAATAATATCTTTAATTTTAAAAGCATAATAGTAATGTTCATTTAAATACTATCTTGTGTTCCCAGAGCTAAAAGCATCTATTCCCTTGTTTAGACAATCTCTGAATGAATCTCAATAGAGACCAGCACAAAAACAGAAATTTTGCCTCCCAAACCACTGGTTTTTTTTCTTTCTGATCATGTTACAAGAATTGCCAGAAGACTACATGATTACACCAAAGAGCAATTTTTGCATAAACCGTCTTTTCCACAAAAGCCATGTATTAAATTGAAGTCAGAAGTAGCAGCATCTCAAACAGTGAAAAAAGAATGTTTCATCAGACAGAATCAGCATCTCAATGACTGCATTGAACTTGGAAAACAAGTTGGGCTTTTAAAGAAGAGGCTTTAAGTTCCTGTCCTCATACAATGCAGTCTATTAAAGATTTTGATTCTCTCCCATCTCACTCCTTACGCATTCTATTGATTCATTCAATAGAGCCTTAATGCTACATGATAGAAACTGTGCCAGGCACTGAGGATACAGTGGTGAGCAGAGAAGCTAGAGTCCATGCTCTCTACCTACCTCAAGACGTTAAATGCCATCTATACATTGATGATGCCCAAATCTATAGTCTTCAATTCAAGGCAAATGTATCCAACTTCTGCCTCAGTGTCTCCATTTGGATGTTTGACTGGCATCTTAAACATGCCTAAAACTGAGCACTTGCTCTTTCTCCCAACACATAACCTGCTCCTCTTGTCATCTTCCCTACCTCAATAACAGTGTCATTCGTCCCACTGCGCAGGCCAACCTGGCAGTCTTCCTTGATTGCTCTCTTCCTTTTAAGTCCCATGCCCAATCCATTAGCAAATCCTGTGAGCTCTGCTTACAAAGTAAATCCAGGAAATGGACCACTTTTACCACCTCCACATCCAAGTAGACTGCATTATGGCATTTAGCCTCCCACCTGGTCTTCCTGCTTCCACCCACCTGTCTTCCTGCTTCCACCTTTATTCAATTACAGTTTATTCTCCACACAGGAATTAGAGTAATCCTTTCAAAAACATTTTAGATCATGTCAAAACTCTCTGTGACTCAATAATAGTCAACATCCTTACAGTGGCTCATAGACCCTATACCATCCGCTCCTGCTTTACCTGTCTGACCTTATCATCTTTGACTTTCTTCCTTGCTTGCGCGAAGAACACATGTTCCTGCCTCTGCCTTTAAACTTGCTGGATCCTCTGTCTGGTATGTTCTTTCCCTATATAGAGTTATGGCTTGATCTCTTAATTTTTTATTTCTTTACGCAAATACTTTCTTGTAGTTGAGGCTTTTCCTAGTGACCATATCGAAAATTTCAACATATTTCACCATCCAAACACTTTCCCCTTTCCTAGTTTGTATTTGTATTTAGCATTTATTACCTAAAATAACACGATTGTCTATGTTCTTCATTGAATCTTAGGTCCATGATGAGGGGGATTTTTGTCTGATTTTTCCCCCCCATAGTGATACACAATGTTGGCATGTTGGCATGTAGCAGACCCTGAAAAATATTATTGAATGAATCAACGAGGATCTCATGGAACTTACAGTCAAGTGGGAAAGACACATCATTCAAATAACTGAACATGTAAATATATAATTAAAACTGATGTTTGATGTGAAAGAAAAGTACACATCACATAACAAGAGACCTGACTGGCCCAGGGATTCAGTGAAAGGACTACTGGTTGGGAGATGGTAATAGACAACCTCTTATCTCCCTTCTCAGTCGAAGATTCTTTGATGATTGGGTTGTTGAAGAAAGAGTGTTCGCTGGTGCTTCTTAGCATTCCACGCCCCAAGTAGAAATTTTCTAATTTCACCCTTTGTTAAATCAGAGATGTTTAGAGTTCCCTATTTGCTCTATCCTTTCTCTCCTCACCCCACTGATCCAAGGACATTAAGGAAAATTTCTAAAGTAGGTTTATCCAAGTAACAGCTAAGAGTTTTGAGTGTTTGTTATGGTTAGGCATTGTGCTAATCACTTTAAATACACAGTAAGCATACTTAGGAAGCTGGTGGTAGGGACAAAGTCTCTTGTGTACTCCTGAGTTGTGCTCATGGTCACTGATCCTATGAATTGCATATTCCTCTTAGCTTCACTGTGGGTCCCCAGACAAGGATGGCATGATGCTAGTTTACTCCCAAGGGTTCTGTAGGAGGGAGTGAATTTAATGTGGGCAAGCCTCACTTGTCTTTACCATGAGATCTCTCACTTTACTCCAACACAACCACAACAAATTGTAAAGATACAGCAGATTTTACTGAGGCGTTAGAGAAACCAAAGGGAATTAATGCATGTGAGAGAAGTCATACATTAATAGGTTTATTATGGCTTTTATTATACTTTAAGAGAAAATTTCCCCAAAATTAAACTCTTCACAGGGGCCCTGCTCATGACCACAACCCATTCCTAACCTTGTTCCCGTCCTTGAGTCTACTCTGTTATAAAGCCTGTTTTTCCAGTTTCCACAGGGGAGCACTGCCTTATATTCTCATGGATTATTCTCACCCAAGGACCTATGCTTCCTCTCTAGACATTAATGTCTCCAAGTCTTAATTATTTCTGAAAAAAATTCTGCAGGGTGCCAGAAAGACAATAGATGGTAGTCACCTTTGGTACTCAATTCCACAGAATAGATGGATGAGGGAAGGAGGGAAGGAGACTTCTTCTGCAGAAGCCACAGTGGGGTATAGACATGTGAAATCTGATCCTTTTAAGTTGTCTCTGGACATTACCATATTTTCATCCAATTGTCCAGAGAATAACACACACACACACACACACACACACACACACACACACACTCTTCCAAAAGATAAATTTTAATTCTCAGAGATGGTACCATTTCTAAATCCAAAAAAATAGAAAATAAAAAATTCCCAACTGCCCCAGTGAGAAGCTCCCACACTGATATTGCAGTTTGTATGTCACATGACTATGCAAAGCTGTATTAGTTCTTCTTTCATATTCTCTTTAAATTATGCCCCTTTGTTCCAGCCAGAAATAAAAAAAACTGGCCCATTGCTTAGCCACATGCTTCTTTTTTATTTGGTTTGAGTTTGGTTTGTTTTTGTTTTTTTGTGATTCCACGCTTGTTTAAGTGTATAATTCAGTGGCGTTAATTACATTCAATGCTGTGCAGCCAACACCATTATGTATTTCCAAAATCTTTTCATCCCCAAAAGAAATTCTGCAACCATTAATCACCATTCCCTCCTTTTCCCAGCCCATGGTAACCTCTAATCTACTTTTTGTCTCTATGAATTTGCCAATTTTATAAGTATTTGTCCTTCTGTGTCTGGCTTATTTCACTTTGCATAACATTTTCAAGATTCATCCGTGGTATAATATGTACCAGAACTTAATTCCTTTCTATGGTTGAATGATATTCCATTGTACGTATATACCTCTTTTATTTATTTATTTATTTTTATTTTTATAAATTTTATTGGGGAATATTAGGGGATAGTGTTTTTCTCCAGGGCCCATCAACTCCAAGTAGTTGTCCTTCAATCTAATTGTGGAGGGCGCAGCTCAGCTCCAACTCCAGTTGCCATTTTCAATCTTTAGTTGCAGGGGACGCAGCCTATCATAATTGAACCGGTGACCTTGTTGTTGAGAGCTCGTGCTATAACCAATTGAGCCATCTGGCCACCCCTCCGGAAGCTCATCAGGAGCTTGTGTCTTCAATCTAGTTGTGGAAGGCACAGCTCACTGGCCCATGTGGGAATCGAACTGGCAAACCTGTTCAGAGCTTGCACTCTAACCAACTGAGCTATCCGGTCGCCTCACCGCTTTTATTTATTTACTCATCTGTTGACAGATTTTTGGGTTGTTTCCACCTTTCGGCTATTGTGAATAATGTGTATACATATCTGAGTCCCTGTTTTCAAAACGACTGGAAGTGGATCATATTTTTTTTTCAGGTGTACAAAACAACATAATGATTAGACATTTACACCCCTCACAAAGTGATAACCCCCCCCCCAAGTCTACTCCCCCTCTGACATCATACACGTATATAGCTGTTACAAAACCAGTGACTATATTCCATATGCTGTACTTTACATCCCGGGACTATATATAATATACATTATAGTTGACATTCAATGTTATTCTACTTCAGCTTCAGGTGTACAGCACAGTGGTCAGGCATCTACACAGTCTATGAAGTGATCCCCTGATAAGTCAAGTACCCATCTGGTGATCACATGCTTCTTAATGGCAGCTATTTCAACCACACACACACACACACACACACACACACACACACCCCAAATCCGGCCAAAATTATGAAGCTATTGCTTTAAAAGGTACAATAACTTCTCAGGTAAGGGCCCTCCTTTCTGCTTAGCCTTTCAGGAGAGATTCCATTCTTCTATTCAGAAATGTGTTACCTACCAGGCAGCCAATAGCTGGAAAGTAGAAAGACTGGAACTGAGATTTGAACCCAAGTCAGTCTTACATCAAAGCACATGCAACACTGTCATGCTGGTAAAATCAACTCTACAGATTTTAATTGGTTTGGTCATGTCAGGTTAGAAATCTTCATCAGAGCTACAGAGAGGGATTTTCCCTCTACATTACTGTATAATTTAGAATTGGGTTTGGTTGTATATGTCAAGCAAACTCAATAAATGACTTACGCAAGATACAACTTTTCACATAAAAGATTTAGACATTTGAAACAAGAACTTTGAGCAATTTGTTTTGTCAAGACTATCTGTTGGCCACATTTTAGCCAGAATGTTTTTCTCATGTTTCAGTTCAATGATGGGACATGAGCCTCAGCCAAAGAAAAATGAAATGCTGCACATTGGGAAACATACAAGACCAGGTAGTATGAGAAACAATATAGAAAGGTGGCTATCGAGTCAATTCCTCCAAATTGGTTTCTGAAGCAGAATTATCTGTGGGTATTTATTTATCCCATTTTATGAAGTAGATTTGATAAGGTATTGGAAAAATCTGATACATACCACACAAAATACTCAGTGTACATTCTTGCAATATGTCTCCTTCTATTTTGAAAATCTTACTTTTTGTGTATAGATTATATAAAGGTTATCTCCAACATATATGTTTTAGATATTCAGTATTTGAAAATGAAGGTGCTAGAGAACAAAAATATTCTATTGTGTCTGTTTTGATGTTCTATTCCTTTGGTGGAAATCAAAAAGTGCTTTTAAAAGTAATTTGTGAACACCATCTTTGAAAACTGAATTTCATTTAATATTTGTTGAAGGTCTATAATGAGAAAACATAAGGTTGAGCTTTGAAGGGGAATAATGATGTACATTATAGTTCTTCAAGAAGTTTATAATTTTGTCAAGCTTTAAAAATAGACAATACTTAAAAATGACAATATAAAAGAATTAAGTGTTAATGAAAGATAAATCTGAAAATTACAGTATCATAGCATGTCAAAATTGAAGGAACCTTAGTGTTCATTAGCCCTATGCTTCTCTAAATAGGGTAAGCATGTCTGGAGATACGCCTAAATCTGAGTGCATAGCAATATATCAGGGAGTAAGTCAAAGCCAGGATAAACATGTCATGCTATCCTAGAATGTAAAAGTTTTCCAAAGATTATGAGAAAGCTGTATTTTTTATTTAAAAAATTATTTAGAGCAGACTATGCTGTGCACATTAGTTTTCCTTACACGCATCGTTTTCCCCCAGTATTTTCCCCCACACTCATGTAAAAAGTTAAAGGCCTCAGAACAGGGAAGATCTCAACAATTTTAATTTTCCTCTGTATGTGCAATAAACCCACATCTGGCAGGCCCACAAGTGTGGTTGCTAATATAGCACCATGTAAATATTGAAGATAAAACATAGATTCCAGGGCAATTTCAGCCTAACATGGGTTGTTTGGGATTATATCCTCATATACTTAGGCATTTCTTATTTTACAGTTTAACAGGGAAAAAAATTAAACAATGATTCTCTATAGGAAGTACGAGTCCTTGGCTAAAGTATCACAAACAGTTGTCTCTCTTACCCTTTTGTATAATAACAGTATAATACCATCTATCTTCCATAGATGATAGAAGTCAAGGCTTCATGATAGACGTGTTTTTTGAGATCTTGATGAATAGATATAATTTTAATAAAGAGTATAGAGCAGAAAATTGCTGGAGGATAGTTTTTGAAAACAGAAAGACTTAGATTTGGCCTTTTCATTGAACTAATTGCATGACATTGGGAGAGAATTCTTTCCTCATAAAGTCATTCCTAGGATCTACTTAGCTAATGTATGTGAATGTGAAAGCATGGTATATGGAATATGTGGAATACGCTTGATAAGATTTCTTATCCTCTTTCAGGGTGACAGGAACAGGAGCAAGGGCGGGACTGTGGGGATGTGCTCGTTATGTTTTAGCAACGAGGAGTAGCTGAGTCTGGTTTGAGTGATGGCTCATAACAAAACAATGATGACAGATAAAATTCAGATGTTACTCATATTTCATACAAGCTTGTGAAGGAAAACTTTCTAACAAAATCGAGAGTTAAATAACTTGTATAATGGCTGTAAAAAAAACAGTTAGTAAAGAGGTATGATTTGTCCAGCATAAGAAAAATCGCTTTATTTCTCAGAAAATTGTGTTCCCTATTCACCTTCCTTGTTTTAAAGGAAGGAAATGTACATCTCTTATTATTACAATAGCATTTTTCATTCCTGGGGATTTGGAGTTAGTGACATTAAGAAAAACAATTTTGTGGGGTTTCATTCAGCTATTTTTAAAAGTTATTTTTCTTACTAACTACCTTCTCCCTGCACTAACTTCTCTTGAAAAACCCCTGGACAACCTGGTGAGCTTATTTTTAACAAAAACAACATGACTTGGAAATTGTGCCTCTGGTGGTTAAGTGTTGGACATCTGGACTTCACCACAGCTAATTGTCATCATGAGAAGCACAAGGTGAGGTTTCATTATGGCCAGTATGTGCATCCAGCAGGCCCCTTGGGAATCCTCCAGAGTACACATTCCTGTGACTGAGTCAACATACTCAGACAGGACTCCCCAGGCCACTATTTTTGGACACCAGGTAGATTGTTCAATATGATACCTTGTTGTTTTTGAAAGAGCCCCCAAGAAGGGGTCTGCTTGGGTGAAAGTGTGGTTTTTGGAGTACTTCAACTTCTGCATTTCCCAATTTTTGTTTTTCTCAGTTTACTGCCAGCCATATCACTGAATTTCTCTGGGGCATGAAGAAGTTGAAGGACAGGACTTTAAACATATACTGGAATTACTCAACTTCTGCTGTGCAGCTGCCCAGGACTTACTGAGGTTGAGAGAGCAACTAAGCAAGCATTCATCAAAAGCCTAGGACTGGGCAAAAGGCTAAAAAAAGAGAGTTATTTTTGATGGGAAAATTACCTAAAGAAGCTTCATTGATCATGCACATATAAGATATGGTAGAGGGTAGTGGGAAAAGTTTGGTTTTGTAATCAAGCACATAAAGACTTGAATTCTATCTGCACCATTTCCTAGCAAAGTGTCTTTGAGTGTGCTGCTTCATCTCCTATGTTTTATTTTTCTCCCATATGTAAAATGTGAACAAATAATAATGACAGCTAACCTTTATTGTGCACTTACTTTATGCTATGTTCTGTGCTGATTGTGTTGCTTATATTATTTCACTTAAGTCCAAGAGGTAGGGATTATTATCCTAATTTTCAGACATGAACACTGAGGTTCAGAGTGAAAAAACTATCTTGCAGGAGTGTTAAAAGTAATATAAACAAGTGACTCAGCATGTTGCCTAGTGCATGGAAGGTATCCTATAAAGAACAACTGTTTTCATAAAATATTATCTTTCAATAGCTGATATATTTAGAAGACCAGACATTTCAAAAATATAATTGTGATCATCAATGACTTATTTGTTTTCAGGGTTCAAAGTTTTCTGATCAGCAATGTGAGTGAGTAGTTCTGAGATTCTCATACTATATGTCTATCTGAATAGTCCCTAACAGTCATTTGAATCAGATCACCTCCTGCTCTAGGTTGTCCTGGCATCACATTGGCAAATTCTTCCTCCTGGGTTCTCTTTTTTTTAGGGTCTGTGCTGATCATTGCCTTTCTTCTACTGCTAATTAAATCACAGCCCCTCTTGACTTAATTATTCGGTATTCTTGATGAGATGTGAGAAACAATTGCAGTCATGGGACAATCATGTGGTCCCATAAGATTATAATGGAGCTGAAAAATTCCAATTGCTTACTGACACTGCAGTGCAACACATTACTCAGTGTCTGTGGTGACGCTAGTGTAAACAAACCTACCGCGCTGCCAGTCGTATACAAGTACAGCACAGTATGTACAGGACATAATACCTGATCATGATAAACCACTGTTACTGGTTTATGTATTTGCTATCCTACACTTTTCATCATTATTTTAGAGTGTCCTCTTTCTACTTACAAAAAAAAGTTCTCTGTAAGCAGTATTCTGGGTTATGTACGGGCAGCAGCCTCATATAGTCTTGTGTTTATTGAGTCTTGATTGCATCATTTTCTCTTGTGCTTGATTTAATCTCATGGTTTGTACAGTAACACGCTGTACAGGCTATGAAATTGCCTAACAGCACATTTCTCAGAACAAATCCCCATTGTTAAGTGGCCCCTGACCGTATCAGCAGCTCCAGATTCTTTAGTACGCAGTTGAGCTGGGTTTCCTTCTGCCCCTTGATGCCCTCCCCCTCCACGTCCACGCATTGGCTAAAAGTACCAACAGGGATCTCTTCACTTTGTTATGAGAGTAGCACAGGAAGGGTCAACTACCGCTGCACAGTCAGACAAAAACACCTCTGAGCCATTCAGTATACTCGGCACTTTGGTTAATTTATTTACCATGACCCCGCCTCCTACGCATCCTGGTTAGTTTAGATCTTCATCCACAGGTTCCTTAAAGGAGGTATGGGTACAGCATAAAAAGAAGTCAAGTTCAAATTATCCCTATTGAAATAATTATCCTGGATATGCTATATAATTATTAATTTATGCCCCAGACGCTAAATGCTACATAGTATATGATTCCATTTATATGAAATATCCAGAGTAGATAAATCCAGAGAGGCAGAAAGGTCACTGAATTTTACACTTCAAAATAGTTGATTTTATGTTATATAAACTTCACCTCAAAAAAATTTCCTGATTAATTCAGCGGTTTCAAGGGACTGAATCCTGTCTGCCCTCCAAGGGACACAGTTCTAGAGCAACAGAGGCTGATGGGCCAGCTGTGCCTACAAAAACTAACCTTGGATCCTTCAATGTTATTAAAAAGATTTTAGATGATGAAAAAAAATTAGAAACCTTAAGCTGTAGAGAAACTAGTATTCATGGTCCACCCTTTACAGGTTTCTACACCTGCCTACTCACGATGTAACCAGCAAGAGTCACCTCATTTTGTTACAAGGGAAAGAATAGAAGAGTCAAACTACTCAAGGACAGTTAGGGAGAAGCCAATCAGTTTAAGTAGAAAAATGTCATACAGTTTTATTAAATGCTGGGGGTGCCAAAAAAATGTATATACATGACTTGTATTCTTCTTTTGTTATCGGTATATGTTGAGTATTACAATTTTAATACAGTTTTTTCCTTTCTTAAAATGTGTATACATTTTTGGTATCCTCTGTATATAATATTATAGGTGCAAAATCTTTGAAAACATGTATGATCTTATTAATTCTCAGAAACACAGATGTATTGCCACCAATTTACAGTTGAGAAATTATTCATTTAAGATCACATGACTAGTGAATGCCAGGTCAGCACTAGCCCTGAAAGAAACACAAATTCTTTTATATTAAAATGAACAGGATGATATAAACATACGTATTATTATACCTAGATCTATGTTGATTTGAGGTCTAGATGTTCTGTACATAAATTACATATTTTTTAGTTTCTACATGGCAAGAGAGAAATTACTCCTGTTTTATATCATTAGAACATTGTGATTCTTATGAATTATACTTTAATTATGAATTAAGTGAACATTTTAGAAGTAATTTTTGTTTTCAGTACTTATTGATTTTGATGTTAGTATTACACATTTCATAAGCTTATTTGTATTAAATATTACTTTACCTCCCTTTTCCCCAAATCTCATCCATATTCAAGAATGGATGGATGGATGGATATATGAGTGTAATTTTATACAAATAGAAGCAATGTTTTTCTGTGCAGTTCTAATTACTCTTCATTGTAATTCCTGTGTTCAACCATTTGGGACAGAACAACATGTTAGGAAATATTATATAATGACGCAGTTGATACCTCAATAGCCATTGATCCCTTAAGTATAATTCAGGTTGGTTTCGATTATAATATTTCCATATAGTTGCTCAAAGCTCATCTATTGGGGCGGTTGGTTAGCTCAGTTGGTTAGAGTGTATGCTCTTAACAATAAGGTTGCTTGTTTGATTCCCACATGGGCTAGTGAGCTGTGCACCTCCCCATCCCCCGCCCCCCCCAACTAGATTGAAAACTGGACTTGAAGCTGAGCTGCGCCCTCCACAACTAGATTGAAGGACAACGACTTGAGTTGGAGCTGATGGGTCCTGGAAAAAACACACTGTTATCCAATAAAATAAAATAAAAAAATGCAAAGGAGATACAAAACATTATTAAAAAAACCCCCAACTCATCTGTTACCTTTTTTAAGGGGTTTCAGGGAGGCGGTGAATCTCACACAAATTTATGATATCATCCTGAACTCAATATTTATGAATTGTTACATAAATTTAATAATGTACTCCATAAAGCTACACAGTATATATGTATGGTTAAGTAAAAGAAAAGAAAATGGAGAGGAAAGAGACAAACACCAGAGACAGAAAAAAAAAACAAAAAAAAACTGCAGGACCCTGCAGTTTGGAAAATACTAGAACCTTATTGAAAGTGACTGAACAAATTAGAAAAACATAAACTAGTAGCAGCTATTTTAAAAAAAAGTTGAGGGTTTGAGGTGAAGTGAAGCTCCATTTGACAACAGGAAGCTATGGGCTCTGCACCTCTATTTATATAAATATTTGCTTTTTCCATCTTAGTCTGCCCAGAAGTTGTCGTTTGACTGCTGCTTCTGCTTCTCACTTTGCTTGACTGGCTTTTAGAGAAAAAAAACACAAAAAACAAAAAGAACTGGCCACCTGTTTTTCTCTCCATCAGAGAAACTCAACAAGTCACTTTCACTAAAAGATACACGCATTTTAATTTTTATTGGAGTGTTGTATTTTTAACCAAATTTTTGCCTCCCTGAGTTGATAAAACTATGACAGTCCTTCCACGGTTGTCCCAATATCCTTCCATTCTACCCTGTAAGGTTCCAGATTTCTTAGGACCTCTTCATCACACTTGCCAAATTCCCTTCTCCCATACAGATTTGTGAATTCCTATCTTGTAACCTGCAGGCTCCCCTGCCCTGATGTTAACCTGTCATCACTCTCCCATCTCCTTAACTCTCTTGTCTGGTGCTCTTCTATCTTCTTTCCTGTTTCTTCTCAGGTATCCTTCTTCACTGTGTTACAACTGTGTTACAGAAGGAAGGGGAAAACTTAGAGGTTGCAAGTTGCTCGCACCTTCTGACCAGGTATAAAATATTTGGTTAAACATTTAACTTTTGCCACAAGCACCTCGAAGCAGAGGAGGGTGGAGCTTGTGGCTAGCAGCCTGATGTCATATCTGCTTGATGTCATCAAAAGTAAGGCCCAGAAGTGGGGACACCAGCTGGGGTTTGCACCATCTGCCTGTAAGTCAAAATAATAGAGAAAGTGTGCATGGAACTATATTTAGAGAGTACAGTGCGCACTTGAATTTCCAGAACTTGTTCATTCAAGGAGAAAGGAGAACTTTCTTTAATCATAAGCATGAAATATGAAAAAAGAGTAGGATCAACTCAACTTTGGAAGAGAAAATAAGGGTGAACCTTATGGGTAGGCAGAAGAGACTGCTATCTTTTCAAGGTACAGGAAGACATTAGATCTCAAAAATTGCCTAACTTTTATCAAATCCTTTAATTCCAACATTAAAGATCTATTGTTTTGGTTCAAGTAATTCTTTCTCATCCACATAAGTTCCTTGCTTAAGAAGGTTGTCATTTGTGTTCACCAGGAAAAGAATAATACTAATGTCTTAAAGAGTAAAAGGTTTTCAAATCCTTTCACGGGAGGAACAAGGAAAGAAAACTAGAACATCAGGGATCTGAAATGAGGCAAGGGGGGAAGAAAACGAAAAGGAGGCAAATGGAATTCTGCCAATGGAGAAGAGGATACAGAAGGAAAGAACTGGGACCAAAAACAACCCCCAAAACTTTGTCCCGGGATCATTCTTAGGGGAAAGTTATGAGGAAAATAAGACTTTAGAAGGATGAGGAAAGAATGGCTGAGAAACGAGTAAGAAATTTTGGTTTACATAACAAGAATAGTGAAAAAGGCAGAGAACATAAGAACAATGAGAAATGGCAAAACACAGGAATTTGATCATGCAAAAGAGAAATAAGAATAAAATATGAAACTTCACCTAGCAAGACAGTTGAGCCTGAAGAGGGCAGAAAAGAAAAAGAATTTTCTGGTGAACTGAGGAGGGGCTAACCCAGAAGAAAGTAAATAAATTTGGAATGTTGGAGAACCAACAGCAAAGTTATGAAGTGAAAGATACAACAGAGAATAGCAGAACAGAGAAATTTGAACAATATTGGTATTTAGTTTTCAAAGTGGGATAAAAGCATGCATTTGGGTCTTCTTTCTAAACATAAAGTAGAAAAGAAATAACCAGACCAAAGACCTCTCTCTTCTGAGAAAGAAATTGGGGAAAAAATATTTTAAAATGTTTAATTTGCAATATACACAATACTGGGATTGAAGTGATTTCTGGTGGGAATGCCACCTCTCGTTCAATATGACGTAGGAGGGTCAAGTTCATGAAGAGATTCTTACGTGATTCTTCTTAGAAACTCTGTGCCTATGAGATTTTTCTGCAATGGCTACAATATGAATTTAATATGTCTGTCTATATATGAGTACGTTTACTTCTAGAGACTGGAGCAGAGATTACATGCTTTGGAGCTTTTTCTAATATTTCTCTTTTATCAGTTGTGCAAATTCCGTTAAACTAAATTGTTTCTTAACAGCAAGAATCCAATCTTCGGTATGGTAGTTTTCTCAGCAATAAGAAAGAAATCCGCCCCCTACCGAGTGGCATTTTGTCATATGTAACTGGTTGTCTCAGTCTCCTAACTCTTACTTGAATTCCATTGACTTTTTAAAAAGGATACTGAGTTATTCAGATGGAAGGTTCATAATATATAATTTTTCACTTATAGTGGAATTTTGTTCTATCATATTGTGGACTGCTGTCCTAATATAGGGTATTTCCTCCCTTATAAAGCAGACATGGTTGTTGTGAATTAGACTGTATCTAGGCTCCAAGAAATATGAACATACATTTAAATCTCGAGAATCATAGAATTAAAAGAAACCTTAGAACTAACATAAATTTAACCTCTCATGTTAAAGAGGGGGAAATTAAAGCAGGGCTTAATGAGTAAACATGGCTTATCTGAGGCTACCTGGTACTGCTAGATCCAGGATAAGAATGTGAGTTGTTTAAATATTGTGTTTCTTTTACATTTTCCTATAAACCATTAGATAAACTTAATGCCTGTCTATTAAAGTTCAGGTCTGAATGCCCTTCTTAGGCCCCAAATCAGGCTATTCCAGAACCTATTTGCACAATAATCTTTACAGATTTTGGTAAGTGGTGAGAAGAAAAGAAGTTAGCAAAAACTCAAGAAAACTCAGACCAGTGATATGATTTGATGTTAGTTGTCTAATTAACCTGTGGAAATGGGTTAACTCCAATACTACCGTAAATGAACAAGAAAAATGAGACTTACTTTCCAGCCCTACCTGCCGATTGGACAACCACATCAAAACTTGAATAGGGAATCCTGAGTCCAAGTTCTATACTTGGCATACTCCCTCTCCTTAGCCTCAGTCTCTGAGTTTAGCAGAAGACAACATTTTGGTCTTTATATTGCTGGTAGAGTTGTGTAACTCTTGGCTCTGGAGAATTTTCTAGGAATACAAAAAATTATCATGATCTTTCTCATAAGGAGGACCTTCCAGGCAAATGTTAGGCCAATCAGCAAAATAGTTAAAATAAGAGTAAAGAGGACTATGATTTTATAGATGAATGGGGAGTTAATCTAGGAAACTCATGAAAGTAAATGAAGTTCTATGGCTAGCCAAAATAGACAGTAATAGCTTCTTCCACCCTAAAATCTATCTCAGACAGATTCAATAGTAAATATTATTAACTTTAAGTCTATTTTCCCTTGAAATTGCATGTAGAGTGTTTGTATATGAGCCATGTGGTCATCATTTATGGCTATAATATTGGGAAGCAGTAAAACTATGCAATAATATAGACTTTGTTTTGTAAGTACTGAAAAATGAGATAAATGTTATCAGTCTGGGTGAAAACTCAGGGAGTAGGGGCAAAAGCTAAACAGTGCCAAAGGACTGGTTTAAGAAATACTAATGTGGATGAGTTAGCTGACAATGGTTGGACAAGGAGTTCCCTCTTCCTAGAGCATTCTTTTCCTCCCAGCCACACATTCTTCTTCTCCCGTTGATCACAGACCACCAGGTCTCTGCAAATTCACATTTTCACAGGGAGGAAGTCGGAAGTAGTTGGAACGACGGAGTCGCCTTGGGGGCAGACCAGCCATCTGACGGCAATACTCATCTAGAAGAGAAGCAGACCATGGGATGAGAATGCAGGAAGATTCCAAGGGCTCATGTTTTAAGAGAAAGAGAAGACTGCATTGTGGTGGAGTGAGAAGTTTGAATAGAAATAAATCCGAGTTAGAATCCCCGCTCTGAGACTTAATAGTTCTTTCCAACTTACTGGAAAGTTTCTTAACTTTTATGAACTTGACTCTTCTGTAAAATAAGCATTAAAACACCTGCCTCAACAGTTTAGTTGTGAGAATTAAAATGAAACAGTATATGCAAAGTACAGGTGGTCAGTAAATGTTAGTTTCCTTTGTACACCTCGCTCCCAATTCTTCCAATCATGGCTTATTAACTAGCCAAAAAATGAGGTCCAACCACTCAATATATATTTAAGTGTTTACTATGTGCAAACAGCTAACTTGACTAGGTCCCCTGAGACACTTGAAAGTGCCTAGAGTCCCAAATACTCATCCTCAATCTCAAGGTGCTTCCCTTGCAGGTGGCTTGCACAAAGCCAATGGGGGCAAGCAGCAAGTTTCCTTCTGCGAAGTTAAGTACAACTCTTAGTCAGGAGCTCAGTGCAAGGTGGGCTGCTGAGTCAGAAGTGGCTTGTCTGTGGTAACTTCACCAACCACAGCCACCTTTTGGGGCTGGCGATGGGAAAAATAAAAAGTGTCTTTGTTCCCACCTGCATGGTCACACATTTTCAACACTTTTAATTGTTTTTGTAAAGTCTTTCTACCTTCCTCTACCTCTGAATTTCACAGTGAGCAATGTAAATGGTTCCTGGAAGTGGTGGAGTATTTATAATGTAGCCAGTTTTAAAATGTCCAGTCTATTTTTAATTCATTTGTAGGCCCATTCCAAACATTACTGTCTCTAAATTAATGTGTTTTTTTCCTTTTTTTCTTTTTAGAGTTAGGAACATGATTGCAGACTAGTAGAGTCTATTATTTGTACTGGTTGACTCAACCTCTTCACCTAGAACCCCAGCGAATAATCTTCAAAGCAGCCAGAGCTTCAGAGTACTCTATATACAGGAGAGATTGGGGGTTACAGTCTAGCTGGGAAGAGATCTGGGGCTACTTTTCTTAGGGTCATGTTTATGTATTAAGCATGTTGCTTTACTTAGATTATTTGGGGTAACTTGGTGGAGCAGGGACAGATGGAAGTTAACAGGCTGCTTAAAGCTCTCCTCCAAAGCCAGACCTTGGATCCATTAGCATTGTGTCCTTATTTACGTTGCTCATAACTGCTCCTCCACTAAAAACACAGATGTCATCTTACCTTTCATAGCTTCATGTTCTTTACAGACAAGACGGGAGCAGATCTCGTTGTTGATAATGTACATGCGTCGTAAACTGCCATTGTCCCAAGGTCATGGTTAAGGAAGGAGACAGAGAAATCACTGAGAGGGAGAACTAGCATAGGCCTAGTACTCCTGTATTCCCCTGTCTTCCTTATCTGGACTTCCTTAAGTATTTTAGACTTTCTTCCCCGCCTCCTTCCTAGGTAGAGGGGATAGAATGGTATTAATTATTCTTCTTAGTAACACTTGGCACACTCCACCTAGAGTCAAGCTTAATACTTTTCCCCACTATTTTCTACCTTCAGACTTGGATCTTTCATTTCAGTCTTTTACTATGAGATAATAAATTCCATATATCTGTGTTTCCCCCATGACTACCCTTCCTCCAGTCCTCACCTTCATTTGCCCTCTAGCATCTAGACTTGTTAGTCAACCTGTTCTCTCTATACTTCAATCCAGACTCCAGGTTCTAGCTGGTGCCTTCAGGAATAGCTAGGAGGGTTATGCTAAAAAATCTGTTCCTTCAAAGATTGCAATTCCATAGTGGGTGGTCATGAAATTGTTACTGACATGAAAACACTATCATGGAAGATGCTCTCTGGGCATTCTGGGATCCCTTACCTGGTGAAGCATGACTGATGAATGCATTGCCTGACTGGTCGATGCACAGAGTAGAGTCTTGTGCAAAGAAATTTCTCATCCCGGCACTCTGAAGAAGCCCAGCACACACATACACACACAAAAAACAAACAGGGAGAGGCATAACAAGCAGGAGAGGTATAAACAAAGAATTAAAGGGATGGAAGAGGAGTGGAAAAAACACACAAAATAGTCTCTACAGAGAATCATTGTAAGTTGGGCATCTCCTTCCTACTCACCAAAACAGAGCAATCGGAAATTGACTAAAATGAAATTTAGGTGCTTCCCTATTGAAGTAGAAGTGGCTAAAATAATCTCTGAGGGCTCTTCTAGGAAAAAAACCCTTCTAGGGCAATCCAGATGGCAATACGAAATATCAAACCCAAATGCTGATAACCCCATTCTGAAGAATGAGACTTCTAAGGTGGGTAATTATTTCTCTGTTCCAGTAGTTTTCAACCGTAGCTGCACATCAGAATTATCAATATATTAGAGAAAGCAATTTTAGCCGTGCTATCTATAGTAATATTGAGTCCTCGCAGCAACTTCCCAGCCCACCAACCATAAAAAAGTCCAAGGGGAATTTAGGTAAAGGATTGTTTCAGGATCATGCAACCGTTGTCCAATCTTTATCTTTCACCATGAGTTTTAGGAAAGGAGCTCAAAAGAAGGGAGAGGGTATGTGTGAGGAAGAATAATGGATACTAAAAATATTCTTTGAGAAGGAATTGGATGTACACTAGAAGATGTATTCTCCAAAGAACAAGGAGGCAAGGCATCCTCAGGAAGAAAAAAAAAATCTTAGGAGAAACAATCATACATGTAGTGGTATTTTAATCATTAGACGAGGCTAGAAGGCAGAAATTTTATTCAGTTGTTACTAGTTCTAGAAGTCACTGCTTCTGCAACTGTCATGTTATCTCACTTGAGACCCGTGTAGGACACCCATATAGATAGGAAACAAATGAGTTAATAACTCTTTTTTAGCAACTTCTAAAAGAAAACCCATAATGGTTTATTTTGATTTGCACGATTAAAGAGATTTAGAAGTTAGGATGGGAACTGTAATTTTGCCTTTCTCTCCTAGAGAGTTGAGAAATTTTTTGTATTGAGAGTATCTTTGTGTTGTTGACAATAAGCAAATTTAGCAGGGATACAAGGCAAAGAGCCATATGCTCAGATGAGCTTTATCCTAGAGCTAAAGAGAGAAAAGATTTTTATCCTATAGAAGCTCTTCCTCAAAAAAGAAATGTTCTTCTCTCTAAATAAGATGCATCATCATGGGTTCTCCTTTTTTTTTTCAATTTAAAATCATTATGGGTTGTTTGATAAAAGTTATTTGATAAAGAATCGCAAGGGTCATAGTCATAGTCACTCCTAACCTAGGGGTAGTTTAAATGTGGGCCTGTTTTGAATGGAGAACAAATCAAAGAACAAGGTGAATCTTGAGGGAATAGACTCACCATGGGAGTGACCTGTAAAAATGTGATCAGAAGAGTTGCTAATAGGATAATATAGGAAGTGTGCCAGGTGATCTTATCTATCCCATGGGCTCCATCGCATGTCTATGTGCTGAGAATTCTCAAATTTATACTTCTAGCCCAGATCTTTCTTCTAAGTTCCAGACCTATAAATCCAATTGCCATTTTATGGAAGAGTTCATGGATTTTTCAAAGGCTCTTCAAACCCAACATATCTCAAACTGACTTAATTATCTTTACCTTCAATTGAAATATTTCTTCAGTGAATGGTACTACCATCCACCCAATAGCCACCATCTACCTGATGGAAAACTGAACGTCATCTCAGCAGTCTTCTCTCCCTTACAGCTCACAGTTAATTTTCACTACCTCTACCTTACTTCAGGCCATCATCTTTTATTGGGACTACTGCAACAGCATCTTCATAGGTTTTCCAATGCATAGATCTGATTAGAACTTTCCTTTGCATAAACTATTCTACAATTGTTTTTCATTTCCATTCTAAGCCTTTGCCCACATTGTTTTCTTTACCTAAAAGCTCTTCCCCTTCCACTTACTTGATTCACTTCTACTTGTCTTCTAAAGAAGCAACTTAGTCAATGGACCCTCCAGAAAAGACTAACCCCCAACAATGAATATAGTCAAGGACTTCTTTTGAGTCTTTCATAGCTTCGTTTGCTTATCCTGATAATAGCATTTTGTGAAACTGAATAAAGTTATCTGGATATCTATCTTGTCTATGAGAAAAAAGATATCTAGTAGAAGAAAATCAGTTTTTTCACCCTTATATTCATGGCACCTGAGTAGCAGATTTTTAGTAAATATTGGTTAAAAATCTAGTTTCTATCTTCTCATGTCCTACTACTTGCTCCTTGTAGTTTTTGGCCCTAATCATTAAAAAAACTCAGTTTCCCCAATATGCCAAGGTCTATTTTGCTTTCACATCTTTGAACATGCTGTTTCCTTTGGCTAAAATGCATATTCCCCTTGACTGCCTGGCTTACTCCAGTTCCTTCAAGATTCAGTTTGACCATTTCTTCTCTTCTAGAAAGTTTTCCTTTATCTTCCCATACATTTCTTTGTGTATATGTCTTGCCTTTACTCATCTAGTCTTGGAAACTTTGAAAGATCACGTGTCAGTGTTTTGTATATCACACGCCCAGCACAGTTCCTGCTTGTTAGGGGATCAAAAAATGTCATTAATTTACATTTAATTATTGGAAGAAAGTGATACATAAACTGTAACCCTGTCTACTTAGGATCCTTCACCAGCTGTACTGCCTTCCATAGTCAGCTCTGGGGAAAGTCCAGAACAGCCCCGGTGGCCCTGGGATCCCAGGTCTGAACTCACCCTGGTCATCTGTGGAAGGTTCGATATCAGCCAGAACTGAAAAGGCACAAAACAACAGGTGTGAGAAGGACTTTGAATTGGTGAAGGGGGAGGCAGAGTAGAAAAAGGCAGAACAAAGATATTAGGGCAAAATCAAGGCTATGGCTGGGTTTGTGTCTAATATCCAATAAAATATAGTTAATTGGAGTAATTGTGAATATTATTTTGAAGAATATTTGGCCTATTGACATTATACTAATTTTTGGAAGCCCTTATCTTCCATGCCTTATTTTAGCTATTACTCTACTTTGTTTCATCTTTTTAGAGGACTAGGAGACCTCGCTTTCATTTTATCCCATTGTCACTGAACAACGGGACCACAATCCCTCTATCCCTTTCCCAAAAATAAAAATATAGGATTAACTCAAGTGCTGAAATAAATATTGTGAATACTAATGAGAATCATGCCATTTTTTAAGAACTGTAGTAAAACTTACCTGTTTCATCTGTAGAGGGTTCATTGACCAGATCTGCCAAGATACAACACAGAGAATGAAAAATGCAGGTAGGAAAAGGAGAAAGGGAAGTAGGATATGGGACAATGATCTAAAACGGGGCGAGAAAAATCAAAGTTAAACAATGGACTGTGGGGTAAACGTAAGGGAATAACACAAAAGGAAATTGAGGAGAGAAAAAGATTGGGCAGATTTATAGCCCAGATCAGTGGCATCTAAGACGGCACTGCATGAGCTCAGAGTACCCACCACCCTCTTTTCTAGTCTTCATTTTTCTTTGTATAGATACCATTCTCAATCCTTCTATCCCCAGTATGAAAGTCAAGAAATAAACAAAGGTAGCTTACTAGGATCATCTGTGAATGTTTCTGAAGTCACTTGAGTCACATTGGCTGAATAAAAAACAAAACACAAAAACACAAAACAATTAACCAGAAAATATTTTCTGAGCATTCTCTTTACCCATCCCATCCTTGCCCTCCCAGTAAGTGAAATTGTCCAGCACAGTAGCCAACAGGCAGTAAGTACACCACAATTGTTCTGTTTGCTTCCCAATCTAAGTCCTTTTCCCTGTAACCCAATGAAGCAATCCTACTTCCATGAATATTCCCTTAAGTCCTAGCCTAGAACATCCTTTTTCCTTTGTATTATACAGAGAAATAAATGAACTATGTGCCCTCAGATAACCTTCCACAAACACTCCTTTCTCAGTCAGACTTAGATTAAGCATTGGACTACAGGAATAATTCATATTATTTCATCCTAACAGATAACAAATACATTTAGATAATTTGGGTTTACTGTGTGCCAGGCACTGTTTAAATCCATGTTTTTAAAGATGAAAAAACTGAGCACCAGAATAATAAACAATTCACCCACGGTCTTAGAGCTTGTTAACAAGTACAATGGATTGGTGACTTTGCAATGTTTACTGAAAATGAAAATTGTCTTTACCAAGGACACTGACTTTGATATTTATAATTTTGATGTAATTAGATATCAATCTGATGATATGCTTATATACTAGAGTGTTCACAAAAAGTGATGTTGATAGTTTTTTGATGCTTAGTGAGAAGCGAAGTGAAGAGAGGGGATGGCAAATGCCAGTGTTAGTAGAGCATGCCTTGCAGTTGATCATTGGGAAATAAAGGCAAGAGGAGAAGGAATAAAAACGGTCCAGGTCTTAAGGTGGAATCTATTGGGTTAAACCAAGAAAACTGTATCTGAAACTATAAATAATAGCATTTTCTAGAACAGCTTGTCTTGATTTATAAAAGCAAAATAACAAAGCAGTGTTAACTTCTAAATAGCACGTATCCCACCTACTATTATCATCATTCATTGTGGAAAGCCTATAGTTATAGTTATAGTTTATTTTATCCACTAGGGGTCAGCAAATTCACATAGTTTGCTTTGTTTTGAACTTCAGAGTCTAAATGTCAGATTTAAATCTGGTGAGAAAAGCATTTTTGTAAATCACATCAGAGTTATTGATCATTGTAATAGCGGTAAAACACAATAAAATAATTTGAAGGAGTTTCTTCTGCTTACTGCTTACCTCCTTACTTCTTTCCTTTCCTTCCTTCCTTCCTTCCTTCCTTCCTTCCTTCCTTCCTTCCTTCCTTCCTTCCTTTCTCTTTCTTTTTTTGTTTTAAATTCTAGAGAGAAAGATCATCAGATCTGACAACAGAGCCTTTTTAGCTACAATGCTCAGAATAAGCTTTCTTCTTTCAGAACAAATTTTGATAAAATGAATCCAAGTCTGTTTCAATTCCACAGGATACTTAAAAAAAAAAAAAAAAAAAATCACTGACCTGAGTCATTCCAGGGACAGGAGAGGGGAGTGGAGCCTCTCTCATTTGTAGCCTAATCTGGCCTGGTTTCCCTTTCTCTTTATTCACATTCCAGACCAGCCACTCACAGAAACAGAAATGAAGCAATGGGAAACAGCAAAGGGGTTGAGAGTGTATCCTAGCTGTCTTCTGAGGATTTCAGGGAAGAGTCCTGTTTTTCTACACATGCATCAGTTTACCCACCGTTTCCATGAGCTATCACCATATAAACGCTCATGTAAGATTCATGAATGTTCTATGAAAAGGAATCTTAAGGAGACATGTTACCATATCTTGTGATATTTCTGGTAGAAAAGCATCACAAAGTCATAAAACAGGACTGGACCTTAACCAGCCCGGAGAAATGAATTCAGATTTTCAGTTTTGCTAGTGTTAAAATCTGGTCTATGTTCAGAAATGCAGGGATTCCAACATTTTATCCATATCAGAGAAAAAAAAAAATTTCTATATTTTTATCATCTGTTCCAGGACACAGAGTAAGAAATTATGTCATGTCCCAGTGTATGCATAAAACTGAAACAAGTTTAAAGATAATACTTCACTCTTACAACGTATTTGCATGTACTTTATTTTTATTTCAGTTGATCCTGATTCATTAAAAAGTAGTTGTGGGGTGGCTGAATGGCTCAGTTGGTTAGAGCGCGAGCTCTGAACAACAGGGTTGTTGGTTCGATTCCCACATGGGCCAATCACAACTAGATTGAAGGACAGCGACTTGGAACTGATGGGCCCTGGAGAAACACACTGTTCCCCAATATTCCCCAATAAAATAAAAATAAAATACCAGTTTGGATCCACTATTTTGATTGTATGACCTATTAGTGGGTTATATACTGCTGTGCTCACAAAGGGTGGGGAAAGATAAATTATAATTGTGTTGAATGTCTGGAGGCAGGGTGGAGTTTCCTTCATTAAGCTGAATAAAGTTATCTGTTGGTCCTTTGGAAGCCAAAACTTTTGGGTTATGTCCAGTTGTGCCATAATTTTACTCTAGTATTGAGATGACTTCTCATCCTGTGTTTGCATTTTAGTTTCTCCACTGTTTCATGGATAGGTAAATGCTTTGTGTTAGAATTAGTGGGCGTTTTCTGAGTGTGATAAGAGATGAGTAGAGGAGAGTGGAAGCAAGAGATGGCACAGAGGTGGTCTTGGGAAAAGTATTTCAGCAGATAAAAAAAAAAGACAAGGTTTTATGAATGAGATGATAGGATTGTGGAAACTGGTGAATTAGATCTCATTTCACACACTTTGGCAACACATCTCTGTTGTATTACCAATGCTTTAACTCTGACCATTTGTCTGCATTACCCTGATAAAAACCCCAACATAGCCCAGATCCAAGGGTGACCTACCTTCTCCTTGACCACTGACCCCTAGAGGTGTCCAATCTGTACCAAAAGAAGGAGAAAAGGGATGTGAGCGACTTGCACTCTATACCCCTTAGGCTTTTGAGATGAACCAGAAAATGATGGGGAAATGGTTGTACTTTATCTTTCTATGTTTTATTTTTATATAGTTCAATACAAAATCACTCAGACCATTAGTGCTACACACAAACATGGAAACACTCAAGAAAGATGACAAATTTCTGAGAGCAAACCCCTCCTCTGTTACGCCCTGACTTAGGATGCCCTCTTGCCCTCATTGCCAACCAAAAGAAATGGAATCCTGTTCCACAGAGAAGACCAGCAGCCTTTTTAATGTGCCCTGTCTTTCTCTCTCCACAGCCATCTCACTAGATACAATGCTGAACAAGGCAAAAAGATGATCTTCTCACAGTCTGTATCTGGCAGAATGAGAAAAATAAGAGTAAAAGTTTTTTGAAATCCAAGGTTCATTTTCTGTGGCTAATCTTTTAGCTAGCTTCTGTGAAATCTGTGAAGATCATTTTTCTTTTGTGTATAAATTTGGCACATTTTTTAGTGTGCATGTGAATGTACTTGTATGTATGCTGCTGCTAGTGTTTGTTAGGTTTTAGTGTATCTATTCGTACTATTTTCCTGTTAAATTTGGTCCATTTTCTTATTAGGTGGTCTCTATATGTTTGTGTATGTATTAGTGCATAAGCTTCTTTTTCTTTAGTATTTGTTTACTTGAATATTTATGTGTGTGACCCTCTCTTGGCTAATATGTATTTGTATATCTTCATTTTACCTGAGTTTCATAATTCTTAAGACACTTTCCCCTAAGTCAGGTCACGTCTATCCACATCCCTGTCCTTTCTTCTTTAACACAAAGTCTATTCCTTTCTTCTCTTTCATAGAAATTCTAGAACTCCGCAGCAGGCATCTCTCCCCCAATCCCCTTTTGACCTCCTTCCATCTCACTCTCTAATACACACAGCCACACACATGTATAGCTGAGAGGCTGACATTTTAGGGAGAGAAGAATAAAAGTAGGGACTCACCCGAGGGAATGATGAGTGCAGTGAGAAACAGCAGCGCCTTGGGTCCCAAGAGCAGCATATCTAACAGGGGAGGTGGGGAGAGTAGAAATTGGAATGCTCAGGGACACACCAGCATTTCAGTTCCAGGAAAGGATGTCTGTAGCCCATATCTTAGTCTTCCCAGGAGTTTTCTTGGTCCTCCATATGACTCAACCCCGTCTCTCTTCTTATCTTTTACCCAAAATTTATTTCTCCTTTGAATTCTGTTCTTCGATCACTTACCATTATTCTCACTCTCATTATTCTTTTGTACCAAGTCAGAGGAACTTTTGTATTCAAAATGGTCCATGTTTTCCCCTACCCTGGGGTCTCTTTCACCTCTAGGGCCTAATCTTTTTTTTTTTTTTTTTTGATATCTGTGACTTGTTTATTTCATCTGCTCATTTTTATGTCTCCTCTTATTTGAATGTCATGAATAATTGGAATATCTGTTCAGTTTTAAGTTCAGTGACATTCCCCATTGCTCCCCTCCAGCCCTTCAATGTACACACACATACACACATGCACACACACACACACACACACACACACACTCCCTCTGTTTATTTAGGGTTTTATACAATCAACTCACTGTCTATGGTCCTCTGCTCTTTCCACCGAGTCCTTTGGCTGCTGACTGTGTCTCTCTCCTTCTCACGCTATTCCTACTTTGGCTGGAGAATAAGATGAACAGGGCCACTCCCTGGGAAGGACTTCAAATTTGGCCTCCTGAAACAATGAGATGAGGGAGAGCGAGGGAGAAAAAGAGAGAGAGAGAGAGAGAGAGAGAGAGAGAGAACACGCGCCAGGCCAGAGTAGTGCAATGAGGCTGAAATGAGAAGAGGGATGGGAAATTGCAGTCACTCACACCCTCATTCCAAAGGTTATGACCACATTGGTGAGAGATACTGCTGCTCCCTAGAAGGACTGGCCCAAACTCATGTATGACTTTCTTCCATGAGTTATTTTCCCTCTTGCAATCTGGCCCCAACACACCGCTCCCCTTCCCTGAGGTTCCTTCTTACCTAAATAGTTCTGTGTCATCCTTGGAACACACATCACCAGAATCTGTTCCGATCTCTTACTGTCTTCCATGTTGAATTTTTTCTCCATTCTCTTTTCTCACTTTCATTTTTTCAAAATTCATCTCTTCAACACCTACAAATTCCTTTCTATTCTTGTGTTTCTCTTCTCTCTTTGCCTCTTTCTCGATGCACATGTTCAGAATCTTGTTTTTTTTCTTCCTCTAGAAATCCTATCTATTCCCACATCCAAACAAACACAGATATCACATGAGTTTTGTCCAAGAGGAGGCCTGGCTGTCTTATGGTTAGAAAAGTTGAGGAATACAGACCCTCAACACTTTTGAAATGTGGAGAAATTCTGTGAGAGGAGATACCAGCTGTATTTTGTCTTTTGTCTTTGTTTAAGCTTATGCTAAAAATCTTAGTTTCTGGAATCTTAAGGACAAAATGCCATCAGAGGCCCAAAGAAAATTAAGAACCAAGTTTATTCTGCTTAAGTTATTTTCCATCAGTACTTTTCCTCATATCATGTAATATGTAGATAATATTATACTTTCTCAGATCCAGGAGTTTTAAAGACTTTGTATTTGCTCTTATTTATAGAAACCCTTGTCATTAGGCCATTAAAATATCTCCACTTTGGAGAGAAGCAACTTAAATTATAGAAACTCAAATCTGAGGAGTGGTTGACCTTATATGTACTAGAAGCATATAAGTTTCAAATTACCTGTTAGCTCCTATAGTCTACACTGTGTATCTCCCTGATGTGCTAAATTAGAAGAGTACCGGTAGACAGAGAGAGCAGATAGTATTAATAAATTACAGACTAGAAAAAAGAAGAGTAAATGATTGGGGGAAGGAAGGAAGAAAAGAAGGAGGGAAGGAAGGGATTGAAGAAGGGAAGAAGAAAACTAGCTAGCTGGTTGGGAGGAAGGGAGAGCAATGGACATAATGAGAAACAAGTAAATAGCACCTCTGGTTCCTCTGAGGGAGCTATAAGTGTTCCATTTGTGAGATACATGGATTCTGATCAGTCCCTAGAACAAATTTGAGTACAAACCCCAGCTCTTTCTATTCTGGTTGGCCCAGAACTTGCTCTTCTCCCATCTGCTCTGCAGTGAGAGTTCAGAGGCTGGAAAACAGATGTATTCTAGTCTGGGGTGAGGCAGGGAAAGAAAAGGCAGGGGATGGGGGTGGGGGAAAACACAAAAAAAGCAGATGCAAAGCAGACCCAAGGCAGAACATACAGTAAAGAGCCTAGAGCAACACTCATGTTTTCCATGAAGCTCAGACAGATGGAGAAACTGAACTCAGGCCAATCATTTGGCAAGGAGAGCAATGACCTCAGTGTGCTGGCCTAGCTGGAAACTGGTGTAGGAAAGCCTCCCCAGGCAATAGGAGGGGGTGCTCTCCTGGGGTCCTGGGAGGGAGTCTGAAGTTAGGGCAGTGAAAATGGAACAAAATGTTCAGAGCAAGGGAGAGGGAGAGGGAGAAGGCAGGCTGGGAGCAAAGGAAAGGAGAAAAAGCAAGTCAAGAACTGGTGTAAGAGCAGTTACCACTGTCTATTCTCATTGGGCCTAATTGACATGCAGCAATGTGGTGTGTTTCAAAGTAGTTTGGTTAATTTTTTTGTCTTCATGGCAGCTATGGTGGCTCCCTTTTTTTCTAGGTCATCTCCCCATTTATTTTAGAGCCCAGGTTTTGATCCTCAGATTTACTTTGCACAAGGTGTTTTGGTCAGCCTCTGCTCTATCCCATTATCAGTTCATCATTGAATTACATGAAGTCAGAATCAGCATCACTAGTCAAAAATGAGCAACTGTCCACAGACGTGAGCATGTAATATTCAGAGGTTTTTGCTGACACTGGGGAAGAGCTCCCTGGGCATCAGAACTCCCATCCGACATAGGCTGGATCTCCTGTGGGTAAAGAACACATTCTCCAGCATCAGGAAAGTCCTCCATGGAAATAAATGGCAGGCGCAGAAGCAATTTAATGAAGGCAATCTAATGTTTGAGTTACCTAGGGAAATTTTAGCTTTCAAAAAAAAGTCTCCAAGCAATAGAAGATGGACAAAGGGCAAAGAAAGAGAAGGGGGGCAGAGATACGAGACAGCACATTGAATTTATCCATCTGTTTATTGGCCTGTACAGAATACAGCCATTAGCTGAAGGCCTCTGGGCAAATGTACAGAAACGTTATTACTACAGTTCAATCCAACTAAATTAAATCCAGGGCCTAAAGACACACACAAAAAATTTCCATAAAAGGGAGGAAAAGAAGGGAGGAGGGTTATATGGGGTGGGGGAGGAGGATAAAAAGAGCAGTAGAGGAATGAAGCAATAAAGTAGTGACAGCCAAACCTAAAAGATAGACTCAGTGCAGGACTTAGGAGCCAGCCAACATATGTCCTCAGAAAAGTTAGGCTGGGGAGAACCTCCCCCTTCTTAGTAGCCTATAACGCTCTGTTCTTCATGCCTCTGTGCATTGTACTTTCTGTTCTTTCTTTCTGAGATATCCTTTTCCCAACTCCAGTAAATAAATGCTTATATGTACATCAAAACCCAGCTTAGATGCTGCCTCTTCCCAGAAACCTTTCCTGGTTCCCTCTGCTTTTGAAGAATTAATCATTCTCCCTTTACTGAGCTACCCTCTTTGCTTTTATAATTATGGCATCAACTTTATTATATTTTTTCTTTTACATGTTCATATTCTACATTAGACTGAGTGTTTCTGATTGCAGAGGTTAAGTCTTACTCATCTCTAGCTGACATAATGATTAGCGCATAACTCAAAATTTGGTCATTTGAATTGAGTTGAGATGAAGACTTCTATTTTGATATATAAACAAGAAGTAGAGGATAAAGTTCTGGAGAAGGTAGCTTGAGAGTACAGCAAGTGGAACTACTAGCCAATGTTCTGAAGCGGTAGGAAGGTAACAGAGCTGAAGGAAATAGGCAGAGGAAATGGGCAATGGTTATTTTAGAAATGAAAGAATCTTAGTAGAAAAGCTATAATTAAAATCAGTGCATGTAAAACATAAGTAACTTATATCTACAATAATTAGTGCTTTTGTCTCATCATTCTTCTTTGTAGAAATTTTCTGATGGCGCTGCTGGTCTTGTATTGTTACATCCACACTCTCTTGACCATGTAAATGTAAAATGCTCGGTCTAAGTTCAGGATGCTGTTAAGGTTCCTGAAACAACCCACAACAAAAATTATGAATAACTGCTAAAACTGGCTACACACAAACAAAATAGAACAACTCTAGAAATTCATTAACAGGCGAGAAATCTCCATCTTTCCAATCTACCTATAAACAAACGAAAACAGAGAAAACGTGGAATTTGCATATATGAAAAAAACCCAGGAAAGTTTATATTTACATGATTATTAACAAATGTATATAATTATTAACAAATAATAACCACTAATATAATTATTCAGTTTAGTACATTTATACGATTAATACATATTTATATTTTTATAGATTATATGTGCCTAGGCTGTCTGTAGGATGGCCCCCAGTGATCCCCTTGTGTAATCCTCTCCCCTGAGTGTGGGATGAATTTAGGGACTACTAGCAAATAGAATGCAGCAGAGACAATGGGGTGTATCTTCCCAGATTAGATAACAAAGAGACTCTGGCTTCTAGTTCTGGGCTTCTTTCCTGACCTCTTGTTTGCTTGTTTATTCTGAACAAAGCCAGCTGCCATGATGTGAGCTACTCTATAGAAATACCCATGTGGCAAGAACAGATGTCTCTAGCCAACAGACAGCAACCTAAGGCCTTTAAAAGCCATGTGAATGAACTTGGAAGTGGGTCCTTTCTCAGTGGATCCTTGATCAGACTTCAGTCCCAGCCAACACCTTGACTACATAGCCTTGTGAAATATCCTGCGCCAGAGGTATGCAGTTAAGCTGTGCTTGGATTTCTAATCAACAGAAATTTTGGAAAAATAAATGTTTGTTGTCTTAAGCAGCTAAAGAGATAACTAATATGTCCTATAACTACAATACTGTGTATAATTATTGAATCTATTATATAAATATAATGACATTTGTGCATTTTAATAATATAAAGTTCATAATAATAACGGATGTTTATGGAACACAATATGCTAAACACTGTGCTAAAAAGCAAGTATGATTATGCTTCTTTTGAAATTAGTACACCCATAGGGAAGCATAGAGAAAAAAAGGGAGATGAAAGGGAAGAAGAGATAAGGGGAAGAGACAGAAGAGAAGGAAGAGAGATGGACAGTAAGAAGAAAAAAAAAGGAGGGAGAAACAGAAAGGGTGGGAGAGAGAGCATGAGAACTCAGGTGGAAACCATAGAATGATTCTTTAATATTCACTATGAATCAAACCTTTATATAATTTAGTACTACAATTTACTTGAAATGTAGAAAATCTGGTGAGGGACCATGGAATTAAACATTTTGAAAATATAGTTTGTAAGGAAGAACTAAAGGAATTTAAGTTATTTTGCTTAGAGGAGAAAACCTGAAGGAAGAATTTAATAATTTAAAAATGTATACTATTTTGAAGATTTTGGTAACTTTATAAGTATTTACCATTTCCACAAAAATTAGGATAGAATAAAAATGAATTTATTTTGGAGCTTAATTTAAATGGTATCTTAAGAGTGAGTGACTTCCTGAATAAATGACCATGAATAATTAAAATTTATTTATTCATTCAACAAACACGAGAAACTTTCTATTCTCCAGCCATTCTGTTGCAGGCATTTGGAACATAGCATAAGTAAAACAGACAACATTTTGCTTTTATATTGCTTACATTTTCTAAGGCAAGCTTTGGAATTATTTCTTTGGAGATAGACTTCTTCTCTAGTGACTTGGCATTGATATAGTTCTAGGAACAGAATGATGGAGTGGATGATTAATAAAAGTTGGAACAGAATTTCATCACAGGGAAATTGGAATTTGCTTGTTGTTCAGTGGGGTCACCTGTACCTTTAAAATTTTCTGGTATAAGAGTGAAGAAAGCTATTGAAGCTGTCCTGAGACTGGTACAGTGCTACTCTTTCAAACCCTACATACTGATTGGTTATCATGAACCTTTTGTATCTTTCCGTTTGAAGAGCTTTCTCCCCAGTTCCTTTAATAGTGTTTTAACAGACCACACCAAAACTTCGTTAAACTGAATCTTTTCAACAGACTAGGGAAGTTCCAAACAAGGAACATTTGTATCTTGCCCTTTCCCTGAAACCTAACTCACCTCTCTTCACAAGTCTAAGAAAAGCTGTAACACAAATACCTCTTTTATGCTCAATATTATAAATTTCAGTCTTATTCTCTTATTTTCTGCAGCATTAGGCACTGCTGACCAGTCCTTCCTTTGTGAAATGTCCTCTTCCCTTGAGATCTGTGACATCATGTCCCTTCTTTTCCTCTTAGCTCCACTCAGGGTTCTTTTACATTTCTTTTTTTTTTAAATTAAAGTTTATTGGGGTGACAATTGTTAGTAAAGTTATACATTTCTTTTTCTTCTTCTGATTACAATTAAATGCCAGTGGTTTTCAAGGTTCTTGCCCCAGCCACCTCTCTCTTTTGACTATACTCTCTTCCTCATTAGTCACATCCACTCCCATGTCTTTATTTACCATCTATTGGTGTATGCTCTCATATTTATACCTCAGTTGAATCTACATCTATCTCCATTGTCTGAATGTACAAATGCACATCTCTATTTGGATGACCATTGGCACCTTGAGTCAGTCAGGCTTTAATTATAGAGAGCAGACTCATTTAAGCAGGAAGAGGAAAAGCTAAAGAACAGATTGTACACTGAGCTTCCAGGAGTAACTAGCAAGAGACTTCCACCTGGAGGTCCCCTTCCAAATTGAGATGTCATAGCTCAGGCTCTAGAACCTCAGTGGGTCTGCTACAATCCACACCAGCAAAATGGACCCTCACTCCCTGCCTCTCTCCTCACTTACTTTGGTTTTGCAGTCTGCCACTAGTGCATGTAGTTGTTGGAACCTAAATCACATTCAAACTCTAGCTGTACTACAGTCTACAGGGTTTGTAGTTTTTTTTTAGTTTATTTCTTTTTAAAATTTATTTTTTATTGGGGAATATTGGGGAACAGTGTGTTTTTTTTCTCCAGGGCCCATCAGGTCCAAGTCGTTGTCCTTCAATCTAGCTGTGGAGGGCGCAGCTCAGCTCTAAGTCCAGTCGGCGTTTTCAATCTTAGTTGCAGGGGGCGCAGCCCACCATCCCATGCAGGAATTGAAACAGCAACCTTGTTGTTGAGAGCTTGCACTCTAACCAACTGAGCCATCTGGCCACCCCCACTAGGGTTTGTAGTTTTTAGTTTTCCACTCTGTAATGCGGAAAGGTGTACGAGAAGGAAAAGTCTGAATAAATGTTGAGCAAGCTAAATTACAATATCTTAGCATGTCTCAAACTGAGTCATCATTTTCCCTGCATAGTCCACCCCCACATAAGGACAGTGGTTCCACTATCTGCTCAGTTACCCAATTGAAATATGTGAGTCATCTTCAGTTTCCTCAGTTTCTCTTTTTCCCTCACCTTAGGTCCCAACACACACACAGGTACACACACACACACACACACACACCACAAACATCCTTTGTCATCAAAATGATATTGATCTTACCTCCTTAATATCTTTCAAATTCACCCATTATTTAAAAGATATTTTACCTCCTTAATACCTTTCAAATACATCCATTATTATAAATCCATTATTGCCATCACCACTTTAGTTCTTCCAATCATTGCTTTAACTGGTGTCCCAGTTCCAGTTTTCCCCCACTCATATTCATAATACAAAACACCAAAAGTAATATTTCTAGCACTAATCTGGTTAAGTCACTCTCTTGTCTAACAACTTTGAAGAATCTCCTCATTATTCTTAGAATATAGATGGAACTTCTTCGTATGGCATACATAGCTATTTATAATTTTTATATTTCTCATCACCAGTGCTGCAACTCACCTACCCTAATCCATTTGCACCTTGCTTTCCAAACATACCGAATTACTTACAGTTCTGCAAAACCTCCAAACTCTTTCTTGCTTCTAAGCCATTGCACATGCTATATTCTATTTGTAATACCTCCACTGTAATCCTTATTTTCCCACAATCGTTATTGTTCAGCTGCTTAATTTCTACTCTCCTGTATAACCCAGTTTGGGCAATATCCCTTTTGGATTACTTTCCAAAGTGTCTCCAGTATAGTGAGCAGCTCATTGTGGACCGATGCTTTGTTTACTGTTGTGTGCCCAAAAGCAAGCACAGGGGACTACACTTTGTGCAGCAGAAAGATGTGTTGAGTGTGGAGGGGAGAGGCTGTATTTCCTAAAACTGGACACAAGAGGGCAACAAATAACTTCTAGACCAGTTTTGCAGTTCCAGTTGCTTTTTCCTACATCCTATTTACTATTCCAACCGAGTGTTGATGTAGTTCATGTAGCATGACCCTTGAGCTATGCCTGACAGGATGGAAGATTCCTAATAACTCAGATCTGTATTCCATTTATACTTTGGTTGCCTTCTCAATGCCAGGCACTTCACTAAGTATTGGTAATTTTAAAAAGATGAATCAGACAGTACATTCAAGGAATCAAGAATTTAATGGGAGAGGTGATTCTGAAGTTTCTTTATTCCCTGACGTATAAAGAAACAAGTGATTTAACCCATTTTCAACAGTAGCAATGGCTGCTTAAGACTATGGAAAGTTAGCTGTTGGGTACCAGTCAGATATTGGGTACAAGTTAGCTATTGGGTATAAGTTAGGATATCCTCAATGATTGACATGTTTGAAAAGCATGATCACCACCAACCCAGCAAATTCTATCCCAAGTAATTCTAAGATGGCTGGAGAAGAAGGATGCTCCTACTTAAGCCCATTGCTTTTTTTTTTTTTTTTCATTTCAATGTACAAGAGCAAAGTGGATGGACCCTAATGTAAACATTGGGCTTTTGGTGATAAGACGTGTCAATGTAGGTTTATCAATTGTAATAAATTAGCACATCCTCTTGTATATTTTACGGGTTTTGACAAACGTATGATAACATGTATCCACCATTATAGTATCATGCTAGTTTCACTGCCCTAAAAATACTCTGTGCTCTGCTCTGCCCTCTAAGCCCTGACAATGACTGCCCTTTTTACTTTCTCATAGTTTTGTCTTTTTCCACAACATATATGCTTGGAATCATATAGTATGTAGTAGAGTTTTTCATACCTTGCCCTATGCATCTCTTCCATTTCGCTGTTATAATAAATGGGTACTAATAAGTAAAGCACTCTCCTGAGCTCTGTGAGCTGTTCTAGCAAACTGTTGAACTCTGGGAAGGAGTTGTAAGAACCCCAGATTTATAGCCAGCTGGTCAGAAGTATGGGAAGTAGGACTTGCAATTGGCATCTGAGTTGGTGGGGGCAGTCTTGGTGAGACTGACCCTTAACTTGTGGAATCTGACACTAACTCCAGGTAGACAGTGTCACTGAGCTGGTGTTTGAGAATTAGTCAATGTGGGGGAAAAACCCACATATTTGGTTCAGTGCACTAACATGCATTTTTGACTTAAGGTATTTTCAACTTACAATGGGTTTATGGGGCCATAACTCCATCACAAGTTGAGGAGAATCTATATTCACTAAGTCTCTGAATCCTGAAGGATTCAGGTTGGTAGGAAAAGTAAATGATTCAATTTTGTTTACAAAAGTATGCATTACAAAGTTGGTGTAAGTCATAGATAGCTCAAGAGAAAAAGGTTTCCTTAAATTTGGAAAATAAAACATTAAGGAACCAGCAATATTTCAAAGAAAAAGTTATAAAAATAATAATCATCCCCATTAGTTAATTCAATCCTGTGTTATTAATTCTGGTTCTTCTTGAAACCAGTTCTTCCATTTGTTCTAGAAATTCACTGGTATGATCTTAAAAGTCATCAGAAAATTGTATTCTAGAATACTTGTCAGAATCCTTTTCATGAATCTCTCTGAATATGAAAAACATCAGAGTAAAACTATAACTGTAAGTGACTAAAGGACTAAAACTAAAGCAAACAAAAAGCCATGGTTAAAGATCTGATGAAAATGCATTTGATAAGGAAATATAGTTATTTCTGTGGCATATAACAACTTAAGATAATAACTGGACAATGAGAGTATTGACCAATTTCTATGAACTTCAAATAATTTCTGGAATATCTATGTTAGTAATGCATCTCCATACACATATAAAGTAAGGAGGTTTACCATCACATATTTGACAATGTTTCCCACTTAATTTAACATACCAAACAAACCAAATTAGTTTATCATCTCTCCTATACAAGGTGAGAGACAAATCCTCTGAGGTATTCCAGGGGCCCTCTGGATACCTCAATGTTAGTTTTAGGTCAAATTGAGTCCATGTAGAATTTGATTTGGGGAATTTTTCAAAAACATTAAAATATTTGAACATTTTATTGAACTGAATCACAGATCATTATAAAATCATACTTATCTATTTAACCAAAGTTACAGTACATGATTTTAAAGGCAAATACAGAAGGTTACATACTTGTGAACAAAACCCAGTTCTTTAATGTAGAGAAGATGCAGTTCTCCCAAGTAAATCAGTCCTGAAAAGACACAAAATCTTTGCTTTCCAGCCAAATTACTTGAAAGGTAAGGAAAAACCTTTCAAAATCTTTTACCATGTGCAGGTTAATAATCCAAGAAGATTTTGTCCTTTAACAGAAAATCAAAATCTAACTTTTCATTACTATACTTTTGATACAAAGACTCATTGTTTAAAAACTTAAATTTATTCCAGTCTTAGCCAGCTTGACCACACATAAAATTCTTTTCTCAAAATTCCTTTTTGACAAATCTTATACAACATTTTTCCATCCATTCATTTTTTTTTTTTTTTTTTTAAGATTTGATTGGGGGAGGGGAACAGGACTTTATTGGGGAACAGTGTGTACTTTCGGGACTTTTCCAAGTCAAGTTGTTGTCCTTTCAATCTTAGTTGTGGAGGGTGCAGCCCACCATCCCTTGTGGGAGTCGAGTTGTTGAACTGGCAACCTTGTGGTTGAGAGCCCGCGCTCCAACCAGCTGAGCCATCTGAGCCATCTGGCAGCTGCATTGACTTCATTCTAGTTGCGGAGGGTGCAGCTCACTGGCCCATGTGGGAATCGAACCGGCGACCTCGGCATTAGGAGCACAGTGCTCCAACCACCTGAGCCACTGGGCTGGCCCCTCCATTCATTTTTTTTGGCCTATACTTTTCCTCTTTCTCATTTTGAAACAACCAGTCATTCAACTTTAAGACAAAACTGCGCTTTTCTCCATAACAAATCGTGTTCTTCAGACTTCCTTATCTACCCCCCCACCAAAAAAAACCCCACTGCATTTTACTTTTATTACTTACTTTCCCTACACAGTTGTTTTATTTCAGCTTTATTATTTGTAGTGGTTTTAATTACATATATTGATTATAATTTCTAACCTTAGAAACCTTAACTTTTAGTGAAAACTAAGAAGTAATTGTTGGATGTCTGTTACACTACCATTCTGTGGATTGGCAAGTTCACAGATAAATTTCATAATTTCTATCTGTATATTTTTCCTTCATACATATATATATATAGACATACATAAACTTACAGATGCATAAATCGTATGACTTTTGTTTAAAAATTTTAGCTATGAGGCAGGTACAATAATGCAAAACTCACTAATTTAATAAAAGGACAGTTGGATCCAAATTGTTTCTGGCAGGTGGAATAAGTAAAGGTTACCTGTTCAGATGGTTTAAGAAAAGACATTAAAAATTTTTTACTTCCTTAATTTCCAAATAGCTTTCTCCCCCCCCCCCATATAAATTACCTCCCTGAATTTTGCATTTGTTTTTTTGTTTTTCAATTACAGTTGACATTAAATATCTGAGGTTTGCATTTCAAAGAGATGGATTTGGGTTTCTAGAGAAGCCCACTCACTGTAGAACTTTTACACCTCAAAGCCACAGAGAAAGGATGTTAGTTTCTCCAAGAAGTGCTTTTGTTTCCTAAATCCAGATCTTGTACAATATCTGCAAGCCTTTTGAGATGAATAGGGAAGTTTGGGGATTGGTGAAAACGATAGGTGGCTTTGTATTGCTTCTAGAGCTTCCATTTCTGTTCTTGTAAGAATTCAATTTATAAAGCAAGAACAGTTGTGTTTGGTCCCTCCAAGAATTGGGTTGCAACCTAAGTGATATTGAGAGGCTGACCCACCACACCACCTACATTATTTTCAATTTGCTTCTTTATATCAGGGAGATTTCCAACTAAGGTGGAAATCCAGATTTCTATGTTTTAGATTTAGAACTGTGTGTCTTTGGAATGTTTTTATAAATGCCTCCACATGGGATGGGGTGGGAGTGGGTGTGTGGCTGGTTAGCTCAGTTGGTTAGAGCATGGTGCTAATAATACCAAAGTTGCAGGTTTGATTTCCACATGGGCCACTGTGAGCTGCGCCTTCCTTAAAAAAAAATAATGTTTCCACAATGGCCTCAGAATATTTTTCTTTCCCTCTGAGTACATAGCTTCTTTATAGCTTAGGAGAGAATGACCCCCCAAAAAGTTCCTATCAGGCTCTGAATATCAGCTTCCTATTGAGCCAACTTCTGACTACTGTGTTTCCCGAAAATAAGACCTAGCCAGACCATCAACTCTAATGCGTCTCTTAGAGCAAAAATTAATATAAGACCTGGTTTAATTTTGCTATAGTATAAGACCGGGTATAATATAATATAATATAACACAATATAATATAATGCCGGGTCTTATATCAATTTTTGCTCCAAAAGACGCATTAAAGCTGATGTCCGGGTAGGTCTTATTTTCGGGGAAACACAGTATAGAGCTACCTTAAGAAAAAAAAAATCTTTTAAACTATTTTGTTAGGTTTCAGCTGGGACAAACTGAATATTCCTTGGCAATGTTGAACAACCCCATGGACACAAGAGGCGTCCTCAAAGAGGGTACAAAAGATACTACTCTCCTAAGATACAGAGCCACTCCCAAAGATAGCCAAAAGAGAGACTTAGACAATTCCTCTGAGAGCCGGCAATAGTCAGTAGCAGCTCAGCTACAAATGGAGTACAACCCACATTCTGTCCAGCCAGATCGAGTTACAAATGCATGCAACTCACATCTCTGTCCAGTCATATTTTTGGGACTTCTAACTTGATAGTTGAGCTACCCGAACACACAAGAGTCGCCAAACTGCATGCCCCAAGCAGGTAGAAAGCCAAGCCAAGTTCTCAGGACACAAAATAAGTCAAACAGGAGGCAATAGTTGTCCCTGGGAGAGAAAGAATCAATAATCAATGGGTACTCCAAAACCAAATTCACAAGAGTCTGAATTTGGGAAGGAAATGTGTGGGAGGAAGAAACTTTACCCTTCAAGTTTCCTTCAGCTGGTCTAATAATCAAATCTACATGAGACAAATTAACAAGAGAAAATAACCAAATTTAATTACATATGTATGTATGGGAACCTCACAGGAGAAGTTCATGGGCAGAGAGTTAAAATGAAGTACACATAGCATTGTGAGCTAAGGATGAGGTGAGGCAACTTAGGGGATCAGAAGGGAGGAGGTCATTGCAGGAAGAGTAGATGTTCATTTGCTCTGCCCTATAGATAAGTCAAAGGGTTATCTCTGATAATCTCATTATGGACAAGGCCTCTAATTTAAATTTTTTTAGGTAGTGGGGTGGGGGATAACACAAAAGTTTCTCTTGAGCCCGCATACAACAGAGGCACATCTTATGACTTGTTCTGAATTTCTACAGAAGGGGCAACATGAAATTCTGCCTTCTTCTGTCAAGCAAGCAACACAGATAGAGATCTGGGAGAGTTGACTTAGGTAAGAATTCTCACCCTTTGCTGGCTTATGCCAGTTTTCCCAGGATCCCATCTGCAAGCTCTGGAAAGAATGGGCTGTCCCAGTAGATGTCATTCTGATCACTAGAAACTGTAGAAAAAATTTTTTCCTCTACTTTTTATAGTGAATGCTTGACTAAAACGCTTTTTTCTCCAGGGCACCTCAAAAATGGATCCAGATTAAGTTTCCCACCATGGCCTCTGTAATTCAAGATTATCTTTTGTAAGGTTAATCTACTTATTCAGCCGTAAAAGAAAATTTTATTCACCTGAGGCCTCACACTGGACCCAATCAAGTTTAAGTCAGGTCCAGCTTCATCCCCAACTAGTTTGGTTTCTAAGTTGGACCATGTCCAATTCTGGTTGGTTTCTGGACTCAGTCTGGAAAAAGAAATGCTCAAACGAAGTCGGACAGCTTGTCACACAAAAGCTGGGGAGCTAGGATCCGAGAGGGACTTAACTATGACCACTAGATACAAGGAGAAAGCAGGGAGCTCAGTGGGCTCAGTGGGCAGCACACTGGCTTGTTCATTGCTCCTGGGGGCCACCGGGTGTCTCCTTTGGTTCCTTCTTCTGACACTAGAACTGTTAAAAGATAAACTGAGGTATGTTAACATTTTTGAGTTTATTTGAACAAAAACTGAATTGGGCAACACCAAATTAGGAGTGCTCTACCCACAGGAGCTCCAAGAGAGAATTTCATAGAGAAAAGGTGAAAACAAGGAAATTATTGATTGGCTATAGCTTAAAGCCTAGCTGGCTATTTGTGATTGGTTGTCCTTAGCTTTTGATTTCCTAACCCTGACTCATTTATAGGCTTAGATTTTGGTTTGCTTACATAACTGCCATGGCATTAGAGCCACCTCAGTCTAATGGCCCCCTGTTCAATTAATTTAACAATTTTTAATGCAAATTTAGGGAGGATTCCATGGAAGAATTGTGGGGAAGTCAGTGGTCATCATCATCAAACTTTAGCACATCAAAACCATCTATTGTATATCAAATAAAGATTCTTATTCGGGGATTTCAATTGGTATGTCTATGGTGGGGGTGAGAATCTCCACTTCGCAATAGGTGATCTGAAACTAAATGCAGGTTTTCTTACTTTATACCAGTATTTCTCAAACACGATCATGTATCAGAATCCCCTGAGGACATGATTGCCAGATAAAATACAGGATGGTCAAAATAAATTTGAATTTTAGATAAACAACAGATAAAATTTTAGTATATCTCAAATACTGCAATATTTGGGACAAATCACCTATTGTTCTAACTGAAATTGAAATGTACTTTCTCTCCAAGCACCGCTAAATACTAATTAGTTTAAATCTTCTTTGTGGCAGATAGTTGAGATATTTTGTCTTTTTAGGAAATTTCAAAATGTACAATCTTATCAGAAGATTGCTATTTTTATCACTGATTTTCCTATTAACTTTCTCTAGAAATGTTCTGTTCTACTTCTAGGGTCACCTCAGTAAGTTATTGAGTAACAAAAAGCTCAAGAAACTGTTATAAGTAATGTTTCATAATTTTATTTTGTTTCTTTGTTTCTTCTTTTACTTTCACACCTGGTCCATTTCCTCTCTTCTTGTCTGCTCTCCACTCTTTCCTCCTAAAGTCTCTTTTCTCTCTCTCTCTCTCCTCCCCTCTGTTCCTCCCTCTCCCTCTCCCTCCCCCCTTTTTTCCCTCTTATTTTTCCTTCCTCCCTGCCTTCTCCCAGAGCCTTTCATGTCAAAATTAAAATCTGTAGAATCGAGTTAGGGCACTAGGGACCAGCCTACATTATTTTGTTCCAGAAGGACTGTTCTGACAATCCTTTGGCTACAGCAAGTTCCCAGTCAGGGGAAAAGGGAGCTTCAAAAAACAATTGCTTTGCCTGAGGATCTGTTGGGAGGGTGATGGATGGCACTGCAGTTACGACTTCAAGAACTGCAGGAAAAGGAGGGGAGTCATTGCCAGGCAGCATGAGGGGAGGAGGGGCTGGGAGAGCCAGTCAGGAAGAGCTCATGAAAGGGGTGGAGAATGCAGTCTGTATGCTGCCTGCAAGACCTCTCTGCAGATATTGTGTCTTTGTGAGCTGACTGCAGAAGCCATGTGCATGCAGAATGTATGTGAATGTATGTGTTGCTTATTTCAGATTATGGGTCTGTGTGAGCTGCTGACTGCAAGAAACGGGAATGTATTGTTGAAAGGATTTTGCAGTCAGAGTGCTTGTTTGTGGTTGTGTGGTATGTGTGACTGACTTTTTGCCAAAAGCACTGTTCCGATTCCAGCTCTGAAAGTTTAGTGGAAGTCTGGCTGACTAAGCCAAGACACAACAAAATCAGAAGGAAATATGGGGGCACCATCAGATGGAAATAAAGAGAGAGGCCATTACAACAAGTGAAAAGAAAAAGGAGATTTGGAGAAAGGGGGAACAAGAAAACAAGAGAAGCAATAGAAATTCCTTCCTTAGAAAAGGGAGAAATTTGAGAGGAAGGAAAGAAAAGCAACATTCTTCTAGAGAGAGACACTATGTACCCTAGTTCTGTTACCTTGGTGAGATAGTTCCTAGTTTTTCTCCCTTATTTCTTTCTAGACATGATTTATCATGATATGTATATTACAGGTATATTTTAGTTACACCAAGGGATATTTAAAAACTTAACAATTATCCAGAAAGGAGCATTAACAGTTCTTAGATAAGAAAAAACGGTTGTTTTTTGTTATTGTTGTTGTTATGGTTGGTCAGGAAAGCTAGCAGACATATGGAAAGACAGTCAGTTTTGATCAGAGATTAATTAAAAAGGATTTGAGAATTATTTTTTTGGTGATTAAAATAATATGTGACGTGCATGACATTTCAAAAGCAAGGGTGTTGAAATATATTCTATCTCCATATTGTAAGGATAGTTATTGTTATTACTATGATTACTAACAAAATTTTATAGGGACCCCCTATACCTAGAATGAAGATTTAACTTCGTCACGAGATCTTCTTCTAGATCTAGACAGATAAACACAGAGGCAGCATAACTTTGAACTTGGATGTGGGCTGAGGAGAGAAGTCTTAGTGGGGAGCATCCCAGTTTTGCTTTGTTGCCACAAGTACATATTTTTGATGATTTCAAAATGCAAACATTATGATGTCTTTCTCAGCTTGTTGATCACTTCAGTTTTTCAATGTAATTAGAAATTATTAGAATTGTATTTCCAATACTACTTTTGCTTCATTCGTGAATGTCTTTTGTTTCATTTAGCCATCTTTTCCTCCTTTTCTTTCTACTTTTTTTAATCTGCCTCCATCCATTGTTATTACTTCCATGTTTCCCCTATTTGATTAAAATTCTGTTATCAAAATAATTTTTTTTCCAGGCTTTTCTTCTCATTCCTTTCTCGGGTGTCTTTGTATCTGGCAGAGGAGGTCTGATGGTGATACAGAGGTAGGGAATGAGGCCTGAGAGAAAGCAGGCAGGGAGAGGGGAGGAGGAAGTTGTTCTTCAGCTGTTTCTGCAATCAGCCTATAAGAGGCTGCCTTAAGCCCGCCTCTGTAAATTCCTCCTCTCCTGCCCCACAGTTCTCCCCCTCAGTGTCTCTCTACTTCCCCACCTTAAATTCCACCTCCCCTGCCCCCCCACCCCATTTCTTGGTGACATCATTCTCTACCAGCTGTGACTGCCAGGAGACACTGACCTACTTTTGTCCTCTTTATTAGGAGCTAAAACCTGCTTTCTCTGCTAAACCCTGAATTTCTGCTAAACCCTTTTTGTCCCAATGTGTCAGCGGGTCCTTATTTATTTATTTATTTATTTATTTATTTATTTTTCAACCTTTTTTTTTATATTAGTTTCAGGTTTACAGAAGAACGTAATGGTGGGTCCTTTTTTAAATGTCAAACATTTCACAGTCTCCCTCAAGATAGTAGTTGTATTGTTAGTATCTGAATTTTGAGAAAAAGCATAATGATAAAAAGCTTCTATGCGTTTAGCAAATTCATTTATGACTTAAATGGATCTGTACTTTGTTAATCAAAATAGAATCTATGTATATATTTGGAGAACAACACATATTAGTAATAATTTTTTGTTGAATATTTATAGATATACTTGGTTAATGGACTCTTAGATCATTTGCGACAAATTCTAATATATATGTACTATTATTTTTCAAATGTTTGTGTATGGTGTTGGAGACATAAGCAAAAACAGCAGGCATCGATATCTAAATAAAACTTTACATACTAAGAAGTGGGGGGAACTGCAGACAAAATAATTTCATAGTCTTTGGAGGGATTATAAGAAGTGGTTAAGAGCATGTACTTTGCTTGGATTCAAATAATGGTTTAACCACTTGCTAGTTGTGTGAGTTTGGACAAGTTACTTTGCCTCTCTGTGCCTCAGTTTGCTCATTTGTAAAATGGAGAGACTCAAACCCAGTAGGGTTATTGGTAGTATTCGTATATATATAAATGCTCAGAGGACATTGTATGTTCTAAGACATATTAGGTTTATTGTAAGACTGGGGACAGAAATATCACTATCTGTGCTTCAATTATTTCTGTGGTAATTTCCTCATTCACGATTTATTTACTAAGCAAGCCAGTATTACAGATCCTCTATTTTGGTCTAAGTTTTCTGCCCCAGTTGTCCAAAAAAAATTATTGAACAAGCAAAAAGGATTGGAACAAATATATTAGAGATTTGCCTAGTAATTCCATTGTGTCACTCAACACAGATTTTCTTTTCCATTTTTTTTTTCTTTCTCTTTACTGTCTCCTTTGACTTTATACTATGCGGTTAGAATAAAACCCAAACTGAAAGGCACTGAGAGAGAAGAAAAATCAAGGAAAGAGTGGTTTGGGGATTCAGGTGAATTTGATGGAAGAAAGGTTAAATTGGAAAAACAAGGATGATTAAAAAAAAATTCTAGCTCAATGACCAATATGGTTTTGAAAACCAAGAGAATAAAATGATTTAAAAACAAAATGAAGAAATAGGGCATGTAAAAGATTTGTACAGAACAGATAACTTGCACTGTTTCTTAGCACTAAAGATAACTAAATGAACTTACACTAATGAACAATGCTCCCTAGTTTAACTTCTTCAGTGTGCAAAAGACAGCAAAACAAACCAGGACAATCATGGTGGTGTAGGTCATTAGGATGCTTCCAACATTCTCTCATTCATTCAGTCTGTAAACGTTGTTAATCATTCAAGGTGCTGCTGGTGACATAGATGTGTGACAGATCTACACAGCCCTTGTGTGGTTTGAATATCATCATTTCTGTGGTTGAAATGTCTACCAATTCAGTCATGTTTCCCTGCGTATAATGGGGGACTCTTGTTTTCTTTTTTTTCCTCTTATTACTTGATGGTCCCTCTAATCTTTAGAAGAGAACACACTGCCTTTCTACATTTACTTATTCCATTCTCTCTTCTTCCATTCTTCCCAGATTGATATACTTTTAGGATACTCCAGTGGACCAGGAATCAGGAGACTAGGAAATAGCCACCAGTGATTTTATCCTATTGCCTCAATTTTCTCTTCTGTAAGAGGGGACTAACAACATCAACTTGACAAGGATGCTTGAGGCTAAAATGAGTTTATAAATGTTGAGTGCTTTAAATAAAGAGCATTTTATAAATGGTTATTTGTTTCTTTAAGTCACTATTCTCAAACTTCCATGGATGTAAGAATCACTTGGTATACTTATTAAAAATGCAGACTTACGGTTGATTCCATAAACTTTGAGTTTGGCTCAAAAAATGGAGATACACAGGCTGATTCAGGTCAGGGTGACAGCCAAGAAAGCTGCATTTTTAAAAAGCATACCAGATTATTCCTATGTAGTAGAGAAAAAGAAATATTACTAACAACCAGAAACAAAGAAGGTGGGGAAAACCCACATCATTCCTCTTAGTCTTTTTTCTTTACATCCTTTCCTTCTCTGCTTCAGCCAACAGTCTTTCCTCCCTTTCCCCACCCCATCCTTCTTTGTGTCTGGCATTGGCATTTTCTTAGCATAGTTAGAGAGGCACTCAGTTTAATGTGCAGAAATGGAGTGGAGGAAAAGGAGGGGGATGTGGGTGGAGACAGGCTAGATCAGTGTTTAGCTATTCTAACTGTGAAGACTGTTGTCGGGCTGGTTTTAGCCGGCTAGCAGAGAGGAAACAGTGGGGTGAGCTAGATCTACTGCAGCTGTTCATACTCTCTCTTATTTGCTAGTGTAGGTTCTGATATAAGACACCCGCTTGCTACCTTTTCTCCAGCCACATGAATTTTACGGTAACCATGTTAGATATCCCATAAAGAACACAATTTTAGGTACTGATAACAATCCTGTATTCATTCTTGTTTATAATTCTCCTTTTTTACTACTTTGAGGCCTTTAGGTTCTGATCAAATGCCAGCTTGTTTCCTTGTCTTGAACCCAGGAGGAAAATATTTGCACCAGATGGAGTCTATAGGCTACTGAAACATTTTTTCTTGATATGCAATCTAGATACTAGGTGAGTTATGCTTTTCTGGCTGATGTAGATATACACCAATGCAACACAAGTAGAATCAGACATTCATGGGATTGGTTGGAGCTGGGCAACTTTGTTAGAGAGGATTTTGTTTTCATCAAACCCTCGTTTTTATGTGCCTTCCCCCTAGTATCTTCATATTGTCTACCAATAAGTTTTAAAAATGTTTCTTGGGCCAGCCCAGTGACTCAGGTGGTTGGAGCCCTGCGCTCCTAATGCAGAGGTCGCTGGTTCAATTTCCACATGGGCCAGTGAGCTTCGCCCTCTACAGCTAAGATTGTGAACAACGGCTCTCGCTGGAGCTGGGCTGCGGTGAGCAGCCTCCGGCTGCCATGTGCTGCCTCCGGCTGCCATGTGCTGCCAGGAGAGGCCAGTGGCCAGCGTGAGTGGCCGGCAGCCAGTGTGAGTGGCCGGCAGCCGGCGAGAACTGCCATGAGCTGCCGTGAGCTGCTGTGCGCAGCCAACTGATGACTGGCCACCGGCGACTGACTGTCTCAGCTGGTGGGAGTGCAAGGCTCATAATACCAGCATGGGCCAGGGAGCTGTGTCCTACACAACTAGACTGAGAAACAAAGGCTTGAACCCGAGTGTGGGGCAGGGATAAGTGGAAGAAGGGGAAAAAAAAAGTTTCTTGCTGCAAATCTAGCTAATATTCTAACCAGCTAATCTGATTGGTTAATTGAAATGTCTAGGTAACACGTACATTTCAATACTGTCATATATAGTTAATTATTCTAACATCTCTGTTGTCTAAACCTTGGTCTTCAGCTTGGCTGTATATTAGAATTTCCTGGAGGGCTTTTAAAAAACATTGGTGACTGGATTCCAATCCCAGATATTCTGATTTAATCAGTTTTTTAAAGGTCTCCATTGATTCTTACGTGTTTAGGAATATGAACAAAAATCTGTTTAAGTGTTTTGGTTCAGGCATAGGATGCACTACAATTTCATCTCAAAGATATTATTTACCATAGGGTTGGTCTATAATATGCTCCTTGAAAGTAGGTAACTATTTTTAGTTTTTATAAAATATTTTATAATTAATTTTTTATAGTTGAGTAAGTTAAAATACAGAGAAGTTTCTTCAGAAGGTCACATAGGTAAGTGGAATTAGAAATCTGATCCATTCCAGAAGTTATCACCCTAGGTTCCCTGAGGGAAATCAGCAGAAAAACCAGTCTCAAAAGATTGGGAAAGGAGTGCTGCAAAGAATTTGTTGGCTGAGGCCACTGAGAAGGGAGATGTGACCTGCAAGTAGGCAAACTGGTTAGGACATTATTTTATCTCATATCTGGGATTTCAGGCTGTAATAAATGACTGAGGTTATTTGGCAATGAATCTTCCATGTGAAGTACGTAGCAGTCATCTGTTGCCTTTGGTTTTATTCTATATGATCTAGAAAGATTTAACAGAGTAGTAACCTAGTGGAAGATATTCATATACTTAGGCTCTTTTGGACTATAGCTTTTTAAAATATAGTTTGAGAATTTACAAAACGCTCTTAAATGTATAATCTCATTTCATTCTCACAACAACCTTGAAATGTACTCTTATCTTTTCAAGTCTCTGATAACGAAGTTAAAGTATACTAATTAGCCCAAGGTTTACACTGGTTTTTTAAGTGGCAGCTGGTATGTACAATACCTTGTATCTTTAAAACCTGTCTTGAAAGCTTCTAGAATATATGACGTATTTTAAAAATTTGCCTCACACTATACAGAGGCATTGTGTATATTCCGTACACGAATAAGGACCTTAATAGGTATTAATTATCTTTGTTCCCAAATCTTTGCCTCGGATGCCATCAAAAAGGCTGAGCGGGAGATGGGCTGGGCTGGGCTGGGCGCGAGGCAGAGGCGTACACTGCGTCCTAGAGGCTTGGTGGGCTCACGTCAGGGTCCAACGTGTGGTTGAATGCTGCCCGAGAGGGAATGTGAGGGCAGGGAGGGTGTACAACGGAAGGGATTAATCTCGCGGTTTCGAGTAGGGAACAAACCTCGCCCCCCCACCCGTTTCCCTTTCTCCGTGAGGACGGTTTGGGGCGGGTGGGGGAAAGCGCGTCCTCGAAGCGCTCTCGCGCTCCCGTTTCCCTCCCAGTGCGCGCGCTCCTTCGCTTCTTCGCAACCCCAGAGGCCGGCGATGGCCGCCGGTGGGGACAGGGTGCCTGGAGGGCGGGTCCCACACCCCAGGTGGCCCACCCCAGGTATTAGACCCGCTTGGCGGGGTTGGTCTGGCAAGCCTGGCCCCTCTCCCCGCCGGCCACCGCCCCCTCCGTACGCCGCGCAGCCGCGCCTGGAGGGCGGGGCCGGGGCGCGCGCCGGGGCTCTGCACGCGGCGCCTCGGTCTAGGGCAGCGCGGGGCGGCCTCAGCCGGCGTCGCGCGCGCTGTGTGTGAGCGAGGTCTCTCTCTCTCGCGCGCGCGCGCGCGCGGACGGCAGGAGCGTGAAGGAGCGAGGAGCGTCCGGGTGTGGGTGTGTGGGAACGAGTGTGTGTGGGAGTGGGGGTTGAGGGCAAGCCAGAGCGACCGTGAGGCTGTGAGAAAGTGGGCGAGTGTGCGAGGGCGCCCGGCCTGGCTGCGGGAGCCGCGGTGGCGGAGGAGGAGGGAGGCGGCTCCCGGCATCCCGACCCCATCCCCCTTCTCGGACCTCCAGCCCGCGCTTCCCTCCGAGGCCCCAGCCGGGCTCAGCTGGCCGAGTGCAAGGGAGCAGCCGTCCAAGCCAGGTGAGCGGTCCGATCGCTTCCCTCCCCCGGTGTCGGGAGTGTGGTGGAGGCACGCCCGCCCCGTGTCTCCCTCTCCGCAGCGGACGGGTTCGGCCGAATGGACTCGGAGGCGAGCGGGGGCTCCGTCCCCAGAGTGAACCGGGCTGTGCGCGCCCACCCGGGGCCCGAGGTTTGGGAAGGCCGGGGGTCGCTTCAGAGCCTGACGCGATGGGAAGCGACGCAGAACCTGGGCGGACTTGTCGGGTGTGCTGGGAGGGGGTCGATGATGCCTTGTGCGTGTGACTGGGAGGACCGTGTTGGAGAGGCAGCGATCTCAGGCGTGAAGTATGGTCTCCCTGTTTTGAACGGTGAGGGGGGTGTGGTAACCCTGGGAATGTGCTGTGCTAACCTGTCCCCAAGAGTGTGGTCATCTGTGCTGCCCCTGCTTCCGTCAGACAAATTCCTGTGGTATGACCGAGGGAGGAGGATGTGGTGTTCTCCCTACAGTCATGATGTTTTTAATTCCATGTTTTCCTCCTTACGTGTAAATTTTAGAGTGTGACAGTCATTCCTCTGTCCTTTGACAGCCCTCTGAATAAGAATGGGGTGACAAAATAATTGCCTGTGTTTGTTTTTCTTTTTTTAAAGCATTTGACCCTTATGCAACTTTTACCTTCCCCTTCTCCCCTTTAAAAAAGCCTAAATATGGGCTAATTTCAGAATTACTAATTTATCCATATGTCTGATAGCAGATTTGTAATCCCAGTATTTTATCCCATTTGTGTTTATGAATAGAGATGGGGCGTTAATTCTGTTCTGTGAGTGGAGTTATTATACTAACTGTGTTGAATGTAACTTAGATGTAAATTTTCAGTGTGCTGTTTTCCCATTAATTATGAAATCGTTCCCACATCTTTGTGGAGTTGGGTTAAATGCTAAATCTGTATGGGAAGTATATGGGCAGCTTAGTATGGTAGATATTTTTTTGTGGGCTTGACATGTTTATTATATTTATGGATGATTTTAATAATTGTAGCCATTAAAATTTAAATGTTATTTAAATCCCATTTTAATTCTTTCCAACATTGGGTAGTTTCAAGGTCATTTTTTTTCTGTTTTTTAAACGATTCATTGTCAAAATAGTTTAAGATATTCATTTGGAATACAATACTCTGGAATTCCAATCATGGAGATTTAACGTTTATTTTCTATCTTTTAGAGTGAAAAAGTCTAAATTAACAGTCATAGTTAAATTTTTTGTTTATTGGTTAGCTGTGTGTTACCTGGTTAGTGTGTCAAAGGGGAGGAGGCCTATTTTGTTTTGAGGTAATCTTTTGTTTATTCCTTTCATCCTGGTTAGTGCTATTAATTTCCTTCTTTCATGTCATAGATTTAGTTGTTAGTTTGGCAATATGGCTGTTGATGTTTTTTTCTTTCTTTCTCTCTCTCTCTCTCTCTCTCTCTCTCTCTCTCTCTCTCTTTCTCTCTTTCTTTCTTGTCTTCTCTTACCCCTACCAGGTGCTGGAGTCTGCTTGTCAGGGAGGGGGGCAGTCTGTCATTCTGAGAACAGAGAGCCAAGAAGGGGAACAGCAAATTTCAGTCACATACAATCTTCCACTCAGTCTAGAGCCACCTTTTTCTTTCCGACTATCCCCCTGCAGGTGGTAAGGAGCTGCATATCTAACCTTTAGACTTTTGGCTACCAGTTAAAATCCACTTAGTTTCTGTGGGGATAGCTTTTAAATTTTTTTCTCAAGTTTCCTTAGAGCCCCTCTTGATAGCATCTAGAGGTGGAGGGGAGAGTGACATCAAGAAACTCCCTTTTTCCCCCCTTCTCATTCAGTTCCCTTTTCCTCTTCAGAGGGAAATCTTATAAATTCTCTACCTCTTCTTAGCCATATTGTGAAGAAACAGACTAAAGGGAACATTCTGTTTTCCTCTGATCGATGAACACCAACCAAGTTTCAGGCATTAGTTTGTTGGGGGCACAGGATGAACCAAATCCTTTAAAATATCTTCCAGTTCTTCCTTTGCCTAATTTGTATCCACCTGGGATTTGCTACCGGGGTAAGTCACTACACTGATTTTTGTAAACTTGTTTCCACCCTTTGACCTGAAAGACTGAACAACATGAACCCTGGAATGGGGTTGGGAGAAAGGGACAGAGCAGAGCGAGTTGTCCTACACTTTGGGAAGTAGCTTTTATCATCCCTTGGGGAGCAGGCATAGAGACCTAAACTGAGTGAAAATGGGGAAGGAAGAACTTCTAGACCCACGAACAACATGTGAAGAGTGAGAGAAAACCAAACATAAAGTAAGGAGGGTGAGTTTTATTGTATGTTGCTTCCTGACAACTGTTTTGGGGGGGTACTTTAGTGATGTGGATTTGTATAGAGAATTTATGGCAGGTTAGTTTAAAAAGTATTCTCTGCCAGTAGGATTAAGTTATAAGCATATGAGAAAAGAGCCGTTAGAAATTGTAATAGTTATTTTAAAATCTGAGTTAGTAGATTGTGATAGGAATGATTTAAAAAAGTGTTTTTAAATGTTAGCTGTACTGGCATGTGCAGTTGTTTCAAGAGAGGTTGAATACAGGAGATTAGGTACAGATGTTGGGGAAATTGTCTTTCATTACTTGGGAATTTTCCTGCTTGTCATATTAAGGGTTGTTAAGAAATAATATAGTACCTACAAAAATATCTGTACATAATGTATTTCAGAGTCATGTGCCATATGTATCTGTGTATGTGTTAGGTTTACAAAAAAGAAGGACTTTCTGGCTTCATAGTAATGAATGCCATGGTGTTATTTTCAATGTTTTCTTTTCCAGTGTTTTTTTTCCTTTTAAAATTGGCTTGGAGGACAAAAGCCACAGTGCTCGCCAGCTCTACTCCCTTAGAGCCTGATCTGCATAGAACCCATCTGCTTACATCTTTTTTCCTCATCTTACTAAAATTGTTTTTTTTTCTCACCAACTTTAATTGTTAACAAAGCTAATTATTTCAGGATCAGTTGTATAATAATGACGGAAAATAGCATTCGGCTTGGTTGGGTTGTTTGTTTATGAGAAATACCAATTTTTGATAGCTATGTTTTGATCGAATGGGATACACATTTGTTTGGTATTTAATGTTGAAAATAGCTATGGTTTTTTTGGTGATCCCTTATGATTCAATATAGCAAACTCCTTAAATTAACTCCTAACCGTTGACTTTTGTATGTCATATATGAGGTTCTATGTTGCCCACTGGGAATAACAGCAGAGAATAAAACAGGGATTCTATCTTCATGGCATTTACAGTCCAATTTCATTGACCCCTGTACTTTTCATCTGTCAGTCAGTCCCCCCAGCAATGTCTGGAGGAGTCTACTAGATTCTTATATAAAATGTATACCAATTTGTGAATTGATGAATTAGCAAGACAAATTTGTGTAACCATTGATACACCCAATTCATTTTTACTACCTTTCTTTCAAAAATGGCATCACATTATCAATTTGTGACCAAAAAGAAATCCAAACCTACCCCTTACTTAAATGTTTTTAATATAGTCAGCTCCTTATAGTACATTCTTCTCTCCCTCTCCCTCTCCCTCTGTCTCCCACTCCTTTCCTCCCTCCCTCCCTCCCTCCCTTCCTCCTCCTCCTCCTCCTCCTCCTCCTTCTCCTCCTCCTCCTCCTCCTCCTCCTCCTCCTTCTCCTCCTCCTCCTCCTCCTCCTCCTCCTCCTCCTCCTCCTTCTCCTTCTCCCTTCCTCTTTCTCTCCCTTCTTACACTAGCTCTTGGCTTCATGTTCTTCTTAGGAATAAGGTCTCCACAATAGAACATGGATTTGCTACATAAGATGAGATGAATTCTGTTACTGCTCTGCTGTCCCATGTTTGACAGCATTTGAGACTTTGATACGTCTTGAAAACTACATCTTGAAAATTCATGCAAGTTTACCCAAATAGCAACCTTTGAATTCCCTGATGCTTTGGTGTTATCAGTTAGCCATATCTATAAAGTGTTCCGCTGGAGTACATTAATAGCTTTCCAACTGTTTTTTTCGAAGTAATATCCAAATGTTCAAAGAAAATTTGGCCCAACATTTAACATGTTAGATGAACTTTGAGCTATACAGTGCATTGTGTCTCGGGATCATTTTTCAAATCTTGTGCCATGTTCTAAAGATACTTTGATATAACATTCCTCTGTTAAGTGAAATCATTAGAAATTTTATTTGCATTCTAGAGTTTAATAGGTTTTGTGTACCACAGAGTATTTTGGGAATTTTAGTAACTAAGATACAGGTAATTTAAGTAACACCTTTTCTCACCTTTTAGTTGAAAATGTGTAAAAATTTGTATGTTAATTTGCTTATGACCTGTTTTTCCTTTTCCAATTTTCCTTTCATTATGGTAAAATACATACAACATAAAATTTACCATCTTAACCATTTTTAAGTACATAGGTTAGTGGTATTAAGTACATTCATATTGTTGTACAGTCATCACCATATCCATCTCTGGAACTCTCTTCACCTTCCAAAACTCAAACTCTATACATAAAAAACAACTCCCCATTCCCCTAACCCGCCAGTCCCTGGCAGCCACTGTTCTCCTTTCTGTCTCTATGAATTCGACTACTTTAGATACCAGAGCGTAATTAATGTCCTCAAGGTTCATCATGTAGCATGCATCACAATTTAATTCCTTTTTAAGGAATAGTATAGATATACTACATTTTGCTTATTTATCTGTGGACGTTTGGGTTGCTTCCACCTTTTAGCTATTATGAATAATGCTGCTATGAACATGTGTGTACAAATACCTCTTTGAGACTCTGCCTTCAGTTCTTTTGGGTATATACCTAAAAGTGGAATTGAATTGCTGGATCATATGGTAATTCTATTTTTAATTTTTTTTTTTTTAAGATTTTATTGGGGAAGGGTAACAGGACTTTACTGGGGAACAGTGTGTACTTCCAGGCCTTTTTTCCGAGTCAAGTTGTTGTCCTTTCAATCTTAGTTGTGGAGGGTGCCATTCAGCTTCAAGTTGTCCTTTTAGTCTCAGTTGTGGAGGGCGCAGCTCAGCTCCAGGTCTAGTTGCTGTTGCTAGTTGCTGCGGGCACAGCCCACCATCCCTTGTGGGAGTCGAACCGGCAACCTTGTGGTTGAGAGGACGCGCTCCAACCAACTGAGCCATCCTTGAGCTCGGCGGCAGCTCAGCTCAAGGTGCCTTGTTCAATCTTAGTTGCAGGGGGCGGAGCCCACCATCCCTTGCGGGACTTGAGGAATTGAACTGGCCACCTTGTGGTTGAAAGCCCACTGGCCCATGTGGGAATCCAAACGGTAGCCTTCGGAGTTAGGAGCATGGAGCTCCAAACGCCTGAGCCACCGGGCCGGCCCCTGTATTTTTAATTTTTTGAGAAACCGCCATAATGTCTCCTATAGCAGCTGCACCATTTTATTACATTCCCACTAACAGTTTGCCAGGCTTCCAGTTTCTCTACATCCTTACCAACACTGTTTTTTTTGGATAGTAGACATCCTACTACTACTATGTGTGAAGTAGTTTCATGGTTTTGATTTTCATTTACCTAGTGATTGGAGATGTTCAGTATCATGTCTTACTCATGACATTTTAACATCAGATAATTTTTAGCTCTATGAGGGCTGGGACTATGTCTATTTGTTTACCGTGGTATTTTTTAAGTATAGTGCATTGTAGAAACTCAAATATTAATTGAATGTATTACTTAATTGAATGCTTAGTTTTGTGTATTTAGTAGTTCCTTTATTAGAGTCTTAGTTTATCTGTGGTTATGACTAATTTTTGCTATTTGGGGGGGAGGGATATGGAAATACTTCTCCAGGGAGGTTGTGAAAAGGAATATAAAAGTTATTAAATCGTTAAATGTAAAATGATTATCTTATTAGTGTAAGAAGAAAGTCCCACTTATAAGCAGTACCATTACTTGTTGACATGTACAAACCTTGATATCAAGGGAATAATTTCCTTTAGCTTTTGAGCTAAGTATGATAGAGTATATTTGTTAAGGTAAAGTTTAGTGGTCTGTAATAAAGAATCCCCAAATGTCTTAGACGTAAACAGGATAGCATTTTATTTCTTTCCCATGCAAAAGACGTAGTAGGCAGTGCAAGGCCATGGCACCACACAATTGTTAGGGATTCAAGTTCTGACATACAGCTGTGCTTTTCCTAGGCTTGACTCCTGTCCTCACACTCCAGATGGTTGTTAGAGATGTAGTCATAACATCCTCATTCCAGGTAGCAGGATGGAGGAAGTGCCAAGGGAGAGTACATGTCCTAAGTATGCTTCCTGGAAGTTCAGTGCAGTACTTTCACTAAGCTCTCATCCACCAAAATTTAGTTATATGACCACATCTAGTTGCAAGAAAGCCTAGGGAATACAGTCTTTTAGTTACATGGCATTGTATTCTGCTTAATGTCAGATATCTTATTACTAAGGAGTAAGTAGAAAACGGATATTGTGAGGCAAGTGGGAATCTCTGCCACAGAATGTGTGGAATTTGAAGTCACTCTGGGCTCTACCACTTTCTAATTGTGTGAATTTAGACAAATTAACCTCTCTGCTTTACTTGCTAAACAAAGACAATAATGTGTCAAAGGGATGGTTGTGAGGATTAAATGAGAAGATACAAAAAACTGCCTAACACAGTATTTGGACATATACTCACTGAAAATGTGAATTTATTTGCTTTATCCAAATTTCCTTTAATATCTTTCCTTTAATATCTAGGTATAGTAGAAAAGAGTCCAAAGAGATCAGAAAACCTGACTCCTAATCCTGCCTCTATTGTGATGTCTTGGGCAGGCCATTTCTTTAAAATTGGATAATATATGCTTGTGTTCCTCACATAATTAATTATATGAGATTAAATGAGAAAATATATGTGGAAAGTACTTTTTGAACTGTAAATGGAGAATGTGTTTAACCTTACCTGTGTGCATTGTTTTGCCTTTGTCATGCACATATTTCTTTATATGAAGAAGGGGAATTTATTATAGGCACTTGTCTATGTATTCCAAAGTGTTGCCTTTCCTTACCTTCATGGCTTTTTCTGTTTCTGTGTAAGCACTCAAGGTTTACTATTATTTTTCTTCAGTCTTTTGATAAAAGGACCATATTGAATTTGGTTAGGAAAATGGTTATCCTTTCATTTTTCACCCATAATCATGTATATAGCTTTTAAAAAGGGGTGTTATGGGTGAAAGAGGTATAAGAAGGAGAGAGTAAACATGTCATGTAAATTTTGGGAAATTAGGTGTTTGCTCCGTTTTTGAGGTATATACTCTTTTGAGTATAAGGAGGGTACCCTAGGGACTGTCATACATTCCTTTTCTGTCACTGGTAAAGTCAGTTTTGATTAATATCTAGCCTCCTGCTTTTGCTTTAACAGCATTTCAGCCTACCTTTAAGTTAATGTAGTAAAGAAAATGACATTTTATAAACTCAGAATATCTAAACAGCAATATTATTTTAAGTGGCATCTTAGCTAAAGGATGCAATTATATAGGAACTACCTAGTTTCAAAAGGACATTCTTTTTGTGATCATTTATTGATGAACATTTTTAGTGGGTAATAGGGTAACTGGACTAACACAATTATTTGGTTGTTTTTGAGACACTTCTGAGTTTTTAGACTTACCATTTATTTTCTGTATCTTTAAAAAATGTATGAAAATCACTACTCTCGCCAAACAGCAGATGATTCTCCCTTTTCCCCATTTTTCCTCTTAATGCGTTTGTCTCTACCACTTATTCCCATTTTTTTTCTCATTTCTAACAGCAGTTCAGATCCACCTCTGATAGACTTTTGGATAAAGGACAGGAAAGGGTAAATTTTCACATATATCCCAAATTGTGTTTTGTTTTGTTTGGAGGGAGTTGGAAATAATTGGAGACATAACTCATTGAGAGAAAAAAGCCTTGATAAACAGATCCTTGGTTAAATCTGAAGCATTACAAAGTTGGTGTTAAAAGGTTATGATTTTATTATTAAGTCACATGACTAGAGGGGGTGGGGAATAGATTAATGTTAAGGAATTGGCTAGTGTGATTGTGGTGCTGGAGAATTCTAAATCTGTATGGCTGGCCAGTAGTTTGGAAACTCAGGCAGGATTACTATGTTATAGTCTTGATTCAGAGTTTCTTCTCTGGGAAATCTCATTTTGCTCTTTAGTCCTTCAACTGATTGGATGAGGCCCTCCCACATTATAGACAATAATCTCCTTTACTCAAAGTCAACTGATTATAGATGTTAATCACATTTACAAAATACCTTCACAGCAACATGTAAACTAGTAACATGTTTGACCAAACAATTGGGTACTGTTACCTAGCTAAGTTGACACATGGGGAATTCAGGTGTTGGAGCATGTTTGTAGTGACTAAAAATAAAAATTCATTTTTCCAATTTCTCAACTGAGGCAGTAGTAGGTAGCATTAGTTAGGGATGTCCAGTAGGCACATTGAAATTCAATTTAGAGCTCCTGGTTGGAGAGAGATATTTAGTAGGTCAATGAAATATTCAGGTTTCAGTAATAATAGTTGAAACTTGTCTGAGGATGACATTTCTAGGAAAGGAGAGAAGGGCTTAAGAATGAAGCCCTGAGGGTTATGTATAGGAGAGCTGTCAGGAAAAAAGAGTCACAGAAAAGGAGACTGGAAGGGTGACTACAATTCAAGATACACATATTTATAAATCTGATACAACTTCTGTATTTCACATATAAGACAGAATGATATCATTGAAAGCACATCTGTAGTAATTGTCAGATGTAGTAAATTTTAGTTTTTATATTAGTATTCATTTTTTTATTTCCTAACCTTTATTCTTTTTCAGTCTTTTGATTCTGATTTCATATGTTATTCTTACCTGGATTAAAGAATTTTCCTAATAGTAAGTGGTATGTTAATATCTTCCAATGGTAGATTGTGATTTTGCTTTTTTCCTACCAGAATAATTACTACTGGGGAGGGGCCTCATAAGAAAAATAAATGATTCACTTTATTTATGACAGTGACTTTTTTTAATGGTGTTCCTATCCAGAAGTTTGCATGAGAAAGCTATCTCTAATATAAAAGTAAATTCTCTCTGAATTTCTCTTTATTTCAAAAAAGCTACTTTAGTAGTTTACCAGTAGTATTTATTTGGTATCTGATATTTATGCATAACATTGTTTTCCTTTGATACTCTGGGGAAATAAAGAAATGGAGGATGGAAATTAGTTTATCAGAGTTTACATTCTAAGAGGAGAAATATTGTGCTCTAGTGTATATATATATGGACATTTACAAATGCCATATTTGTCTTACACTGTTGGAGACTAAACTCTTACAGATATCTTATTGGGTAACCAAACCTACTCCTTTAAATGGCAGAGGAAAAAAAGGAACCACTTTATTTTACAGGGGACTTTTTTCTGTCTTTTAAAATAATGAATATAATTTGAACTTTTTTTTTTTTAAAGACTCAGGACAGTGATTTATTTGGTGTACTTTTGGGCTCCTGGTTTGTAAATTTACTGTTACGCTTTTGACTTCTTAACAAGCTTTTTTGTTCTTTCTTTTTCCTTGATTTTAATGGTAGGAAAAATAGAAAAGTAGATGTTTTAAAATAATAGTTAGGGAAGGAGGAGGCCATCAGAGAAGGTGCCAACCTGCTGGTCCCCTCCCGGCCCCACTGGAAGGTGTTCGTAACCAGGCCATGGGGGTGAGGATGGGGGGTGGAAATGGCAGGTGATGTGGAGCCTCTGCCTTTGGGATTAGAGAGTCTTCATGGGTATGGTTAGATGTGATTCCCAGTGGATCAGCCTTAAAAATGTGAGCAGCCACCACAACATCAGCCCTGGGCACTGAGGATGGCCAGCTGCTCGTCCTCCTGTGGAAACGAGTGGGTCATTGAGTGGAGAGAGTGCCCTTTCATTCCCTGGCAATAAACTGGTCTCTGGAGATCACTGTAAAATATAGTGGATAAAAAAATCTTGACAGGTGTCACTTGATATCAGCACTAATGGAACTATAATTAACAAGCTGAAGGTTGTTAGAATCAAATGTGCCCTTTACAAACTGGGGATGTCATCTACTTGGTGTATAGTAGGAATAACGAGTTGGAACACAATGTGGCATACCTCTATGAATCTTTACATGAAAAACAAGACATTAACGATCTTTTGAGGCTGATAAAGAAAATGTATTCCTCATGACTAAAGATACCTCAATTCTAGGTGTGCTGATGACCCCTACAGCCTGCCAAGTTACCTGCCACTTAGGTGGGCTTTGAGAAACCACAGCTTGACACTAATGTCAGATCTTCAATACAGCCTCTACATCTTTCATAGAGTCTTCTTTTACAAGGTGAGAGCATTTCTCCAGTTCCAAATCCTAGGGTGCAGGCATCCCTTCTGAAAGGATGTGGTCCATTTAGGGCAAATGATGGTATCTGTAGCTTTGCTTCCACTCTCCCAGAGAGGGGATGCCATTTTCTTTGTTAGAACCCCAGGATCAAGAGAATTTGGAGCCCATTATAAAAAGAGAAGGAAAGGAGATGGGGGAGCCCAATCTGAACATGCAGTTGTTTGTTACATACCAGTGTAGAAACACCCAAACTTTATGCAGCTGTGAAGCCAGATGTGATGGAGACGCTCACGTGCATTATCTGTCAGGAGTTGCTGCACGACTGTGAGACTGCAGTCCTGGAGTGCTTTTATTGTTTGGTTATAGAATCACTGGAAACACCATATTGGGTTGCCGGTGAGGCCTGTGCTTTTTCCGAGAGCCGACATATCAGTATTGGCAGAATGTTCGTGCTTCCCAGTTGCCAGTGGCTTAACATCCCATCCTGATTTCTGTTGGGAACTGCTGTATTCATGCAATACAGTTTTTCATACAGTGAAATTCAATCGTATTGGTGAACAGACGATGTTCAAGAACTTAGAGTCAGGGAGGCATTTAGATTAGAGTATTGGTGGTCAAGGACACTGTTTCAAAAACTACCCAATATAAATATTTTAAGGGCATTTTTACAGTTTTCCTCTGGGGAAACGAGATCTCTACATTAGGTACTCGGTGTGACTTTTCTTTTTTGGAGTTTTTCCTTCTGAGTGAGACCCTTCCTAGTAGGCTGGGAAGCCTTATAAGGGCCACGTCCTATCTTCCTAGTGTGTAAGAATAAGTTCAGTTATTACCATATATCTAGCCTAGGGTTCAAGTGTACGTGTTCTTGACCACAGCTGTGGAACAAGGGCAAAGAGGGCCAGGAGGTTCTGGGCACAAGACATCCCCTCTGCTGGTTACTTGGGTCTCAGCCTGATGCATCACCACAGCTGAGAGCTTCTCCCTCTTGCTTTTCCACAGCTACAAGCTCCTCTCTCGCACATCTCCCACATTTCTTCCCTGCTTTCCAGTGACTGATGCCTTTGAGGGCATGGGTGGGGCAGGCATGGCAGGCCAAGGTTCCGGGTGTGTGTGTAGTAGTTCCTTTGTCCCATGATGTTCTGGTCTTAACCACCGTGTGCATCTGTGGAGCAGGCTCTTCTGGCTGAGACCCTGGGGAGGGAGCGAATGGTGCATTAGGGACCAGTACCAGCTGCTGTGACGCTGGAAGCCATCCATCTGTATGACCACTGCTTCCTCTAGTTCTTGCACTTGTCTTTTCCTTCTATGTTTGCCAAGTTATCTGGAATAATACCAGAAATTTTAGTTTTGAAAGCAAAAACTAGTTTTTTGTTGAAATAACCTGTTAACGTTTGTTAATAAAACTTACAACTTCGCTTCTTCTCAGGGAAGCGATTTTTGACTGTTGTCTTATAATATAAAACTCTGAGAAGCAAAACTATTTGTAAAAAAAAAAAAAAGTCCTTTTTTTGCATTCTAGTGAACAAGCTGTGTTTATTTTGTTAAAATCTATTTAAAAAAAGAATGAAAACACTGAATAAGCACATGTTGTCCTGACGGAAATAAACAAATTTTAGTAAATGGACTTTGACATTTATTTTGGTTATTTAAAGTTTTTTTCAACATTCTCAAATTACTTATTTTGATTAAAGTTGCTGTGTAAATGACTTCAGTGTTGATGCTCATCCAGTAATATAGGTGCTGTGCTATTTTCTCTTTTTACATACCCATAAATATGTTTATAATAAAATATACATATAACAAAATAAGGTAAGAAAATTGAATAGAAAACATAACATGAATAGACGTGGTTGGGGTTTGTAGTAAAGGGAGAGCTATGGGGACATACTGTTGATGATTGCAGTCTCATTTATTTTATATCAAGGATTTGCATTTTTGGGGAGGGAATAAATTTGTCGAAAGTATATGATCAGAGTAAAGTATATTTCTAGACAATATACAAGGCGTGGTCGAACAATACGGTGAATGTTTAAATAAAAATTTATTACAGTAAAAGACACATTGCCGTTAATCCTCAAAATACTCCCCCTTCGAATTTACTTATCCCATCATTCTTGCCACTTTCTGAAGCAGTTTTGGAAGTCCTCTTTCGTGAGTGTCTTTAGTTGCGCTGTCATGGATGCCTCAATGTCCTGAATCATTTTGACTTTGGGGAAGAGCCAGAAGTTGCATCTGGTGAATAAAGTGGATGAGGACACACCATAATGTTTTTATTTGACAGAAATTGCCGTATATCAGAAACAATGTTGTCATGATGGAGGATGATTTACTGAACACTTTAAAACACACCGTCTCTCAACCGTAGCTCACACCTGACTGCACCGAACAAGTTGAAACTTGTCACACACTGTTATTAAGGTTCGATGTGCCACTTCCTGTATTGAAAATCCCATTTGATGGCACTCGGTAGCAGCATTTACTGTATTTTTTTTTATCACACCTTGTATAATATAGGGAAAAGCACTGAAAGTATCTGATAAGTGCTGGCTGTAATTAATTACAAAATTGCAGTGCTACCCAGCTTCCCCAGTGGAAAATGGAGAAATATTATGAAGGGGGAGGTTTGTCAGTTTCCATATTTCTAGTGGTGTAAAAATTTTTAATTTGAATGAAAGGGAAAAAGTCATAATATTCCCTGTTATCCTGTTTGTATAGTTAATACATGATCACAGCATTTATTTGTGTAAAAGTCAGCAATTAAGTAGATTTCTTAATTTGTATGTATATTTTCTCTTCCATTTAGGAAGAGTTTACATTCAGGAGGAAATAATCCAGGAAAAGGAAGAACACGCAGATCAACATGTGTAGCTCTGTGGCAGCCAAATTGTGGTTTTTGACAGATCGTCGAATCAGGGAAGACTATCCCCAAAAAGAGATCTTACGAGCATTAAAGGCCAAATGTTGTGAGGAGGAACTGGACTTTAGGGCCGTGGTGATGGATGAGGTGGTGCTGACAATTGAGCAAGGAAACCTGGGTAAGTCTGTACTAAGTAATTTTTGGGGTTTTTACTTAGAATATGGTTAACTGCATGTTTTCTGAATAATTAGGACAAAGGAGTTGTTAACAGCCTTATCATACTCAGTATTCTCTAATCTTAAGAAATGGAAACATCAGTGTTTATTAAATCCCTTATTGCATTATTTAGTAAATAGTTGGGAGGGAAATTAAAGATAACTTGCTAGTTTTCTTTCATTATTACTGTCTTCTAGTTTTGTTTTGTTTTTTAATGCTCACACTTTTTTTTTTTTTTAGATTTTATTGGGGAAGGGGAACAGGACTTTATTGGGGAACAGTGTGTACTTCCAGGCCTTTTTTCCAAGTCAAGTTGTTGTCCTTTCAGTCTTAGTTATGGAGGGTGCAGCTCAGCTCCAGGTCCAGTTGCCGTTTTCTAGTTGTAGGAGGCATAGCCCACCATCCCTTGCGGGAGTCGAACCGGCAACCTTGTGGTTGAGAGGACACACTCCAACCAACTGAGCCATCCGGGAGCTCAGTGGCAGCTCAGCTCAAGGTGCCGTGTTCAATCATAGTTGCAGGGGGCGCTGCCCACCATCCCTTGCGGGAGTCAAGGAATCGAACTGGCAACCTTGTGGTTGAGAGCCCACTGGCCCATGTGGGAATCGAACCAGCAGCCTTCGGAGTTAGGAGCACAGAGCTCTAACCGCCTGAGCCACCAGGCCGGCCCCTTTTCTAGTTTTAACACGTTGTGTATGGATCACGAGAATCTTCGTTTTGTTCTGAGCCATGCGTTAAGGACGGATAACGAGAATTCTCGTTTTTACTGTTGACTCTTTTTACTTTGCACATTTTATTGAATTATTTGTGTTTCGTTAATAACAAAGGAAGCTGCTTTCTGTAGTATCACACCAGGAGGGATTACTAACATCATAGGTGAGTAAATCCTAAAGAATTCCATAGAAAAATAATAAATGACATAGAAGCATTTACGCTTTAAAGAAAAGAGTGCCTTTTAAAGTAGTTTCTTTTAAAAACCTGCCGGAACAGAGGGGTATGAGGGATTTAAACCCCGCCGTACGCAACGTGTTAAATACCTTGTTTATAACATACTCATAAGGGAATTTGTAATTTGTAATCCATGGGGGTCCTTTTAGTAAATGAATCAATTCACATGTGATTCCTACTGTTTTTTTCTTTTTTTTGCCCTCTTTTTCGCCTCCCCCTCCTACTCCCATTCAAGCTGTTGTTTCTCAGTCTAGTTGTGTAGGACACAGCTCCCTGGCCCGTGCTGGTATTATGAGCCTTGCGCTCCCCCCGGCTGAGGCAATCGGTTGCTGGTCGTTGGTCAGCTGCTCACAGCTGCTCACAGCAGCTCTCGCCGACTGCCAGCCGGCTCACAATGACTGCTGGCCACTCATGGCAGCTCACAGCAGTTCACGCTGATCCCCGGCTGCTCACGGCAGCCCAGCTCCAGGGAGAGCCATTGTTCACAATCTTAGTTGTAGAGGGCGCAGCTCACTGGCCCATGTCGAAATCGAACCAGCAACCTCGGCCTTAGGAGCATGGCGCTCCAACCACCTGAGCCACCAGGCCGACCCACTGTTTTTTTCCTTTATAAAAAGTTTACACATATGGTATAAAAGACTAATAGGCTTTTTAATGGAAAAAAGAGTGCTAATGATTTGACTCAACTGATGATAAGTATGCCTAGTATTTCATATTTGTTTTAGGATTATAAGGGGAAATACCTTGGAAATGTATAAAAATTCTTTAGGACTAATTTTCAGGAATCTTTTACATCTTTGCTTTGGATAGTTATGGCTTGTTACAGCTAAATTGGTCATTTCTGTTGTGGAGCATTATATGGTGGCATATAAGTGACACTTTTGATTAACTTTCAGAAAATAATATAATGGTTTAGTGATAGTGTTGGGTATGGATATAAGTAAAACAAACACTTAAAATGCATTCTAGATCATTTACTTGTTTTGTTGACAGGAATCATAATGAGGCTATGCATTTTAATTTCCTCAACATTAAAATGGAGAGATGATTTTTGTAAGAATTAATATGCAAAGTACAAATCTGCTATTTTAGGGTAATTTCATTCATAGGCTAGTTAATAGATCCAGAATCTTGCACGGTTAATAACATGATACCATAGATTTAAGTAAGTAGAATTTCTTAGGAAAATTCACTCTTTGTTCTCTGCCCTCTTAATATTTATTTATTTCATTCTCAGTACCTTTTAGCAGTTATTGCAGCTTTAGAAATGACTGCTTTAGAAATGTTTCTAAGTTGTTGGAATTGAGTGAGTAACTAGTTACTACCTTCGTAGAAAAGATAGGTGGCTATCTTTTCTACACATACATCAACACATGTATCCTAGGATGTGTTTTTCTAATTCTGTAAAAAATATCATTGGGAATTTGCTGGGGGATTGCATTGTCTCTGTAGATCACTTTGGATTCAGTCCGTTATTCTTTAATTTCTTTCAGCAGTGTTTTATAGTTTACATTGTACAAGTATTCACCTCCATGGCTAAGTAAATTCCTAAATATTTTTATTCTTTTTGATGCTATTGTAAATGGAATTGTTTTTGTATTTCGTTTTTAGATTATTCATTGTGTATAGAAGAAATGAAGCTGCTTTTTGTGTGTTGACTTTTTATCTGTTACTTTGCTGAATTTATATATTTGTTTTAACAGGTTTTTTTTGTGGAGTCTTTAGCCTTTTCTCCATATATTAATAAGATCATATTATCTGTAAAAAGAGATAAGTTTACTTCTTCCTTTCCAATTTGGGTGCTTTTTATTTCTTTTTCTTGCCTAATTGCTCTGGCAAGAACATCCAGTAGTATGTTAAATAGAAGTGATGAAAGCAGACATTCTTGCCTTTTCCCTTACCTAGAGGAAAAGCTTACAGTCTTTCAGCCTTGAATGTGATGTTTGCTGTGGGGTTTTCATATATGGCTTTAATTATGTGGAGGTAATTTTCTATTCCTATTTTGTTGAAAGTTTTTATCACTAAAAGGTGTTGAATTTTGTCAGATGCTTTTCCACATCATTTGAGATGATCTTTTTTTTTCCCCCTTCATTTTGTTGATGTAGTATATTACATTGATTGGTTTTCCTATGTTGAATGCTCCTTGCATTCTAGGAATAAATCTCACTTCGTTACTGTGTATAATCCTTTTACTATGCTGCTGGATTCTGTTTGCTATTGTTTTGTTGAGGATTTTTGCATCAATATTCATAGGGGATATTTGTGTAGTTTTCTTGTAGTGTCTTTGTCTGGTTTTAGTATCAGGGTTATGCTGGCCTCAGAATGAATTAGGAAGCGTTCCCTTCACCTCAGTTTTTTGGAAAAGTTTGGGAAGGATTGGTATTAATTCTTTAAATGTTTGGTAGAATTCACCAGTGAAGCCATCAGGTCAGCTGGTCCTAATTTGTTGGGTTGATTCTGTCTCTTTAGCACTTCTTTTCCATTGTTGCATTAGTAGACAGACCTATCCCCAAATAAAGTTATTTCATATAATTAAAACATTTTAATTTCTTCTGGCATTTTTCTTAAATACTCCTCTGGAAGTTTTCTGTTAGTTAATTGCAAAGGAAGGAGAAAGGAATAGTTTGAAAGCACCTACTATATACAAAGCATAACACTAGGCATCTTAAGTACATATATCTTTCCCCCCTCCTTTTCAAAATACCAATAGGTTTATATACATTTCTTTGTTATACAAATGACACAAACAGTATCAAAATATAAAAATAAAAGTAAATATCTGAAATTTTGCCATCTACAGATTGATCACACATATACATATGTGGATTCATAACATACATGCTGTTTTTTAAATTTTTTTCACGTGTCAAGGTGATTCACGTCTGTGTGCCAAGATACTGTGGTAGGCACTGGAGATGCAAAATAGAATAGTCCAGGGGCCGGCCCGGTGGCTCAGGTGGTTGGAGGGCCGTCCTCCTAACGCCGAGGTTGTAGGCCAGTGAGCTGCACCCTCTACAGCTAAGATTGTTTGTTAACAACGGCTCTCCCTGGAGCTGGGCTGCTGTGGGCTACTGTGTGCTGCCATGAGCGGCTGGTGGCCAGCATGAGTGGCTGGCAGCCATCGTAAGCAGCCGGAGGTCGGCGAGAGCTGCCCTGAGCTGCTGTGAGCAGCCAATCGGCGACCCATGACCGACTGCCTCAGCTTGGGGGGAGTGCAAGGCTCATAATACTACCATGGGTCAAGGAGCTGTGTCCTACACAACTAGACTGAGAAACAATGCTTGAACCAGAGTGGGGGTGGGAGGGACGGAGGGAAAAAAATAGAATAGTCCAACTGGTTCATGGCTTCTTTAACCAAAGTGGGAGACAGGACATTATGCCAAAGTCAAAGACATAATTAGACACTAATTATTATAAAAGGAAGTATAGTGTGACATGAGAGAGTACACCAGTGGAATCTTGTTTAGATACAGAGATCAGAGAAGGCCTTTTTAAGGAAATGACTCTAAAAACCTGAAGGATGGATAGGTGTTATCCAGGAGTAGAATGAGAGAAAGAGTATATCCATTGCCCCTAGGTAGGATTTCTTTGCCATAAATTCCTAGAAGAGGGAATCCTTTTCATTGCCAAACTGTCCTCCAGAAAGGTTGTACTTATGTGCCTCTTTCCAATATTCTCTCCAGTGTGATTGTTATCATTTTGATGTTAATTAGACAAATGGCCCAGATTGAGTTGCTTTCTGTTTTAATCTTTTGGAAATTGGGGTTGTGATTCCCAACCCAGCTGGGCAGTGGGATATATACAGTTGGGTATTTCCTTAAGTCAGAAAATAAGTTGTTAAGTATTCAAAGGAAAAACCTTTACTGTCTTCAGTCATCAGGAAGAAATATCTTTAATGAACTCAGATCTTCTCCCCCAGCCTTCCTCCTATTATCAAAGTATTTGGGAGCTTTGATTATATTTAGTCTGCATGCTAAATTAGTCTACATTTTTGGTATTAATTCTTCAGTGAGATACCTGAATGAAATTTTATCTTCTCTGCCAGTACCAAGTGATTATACCTGTCTTATCAGTGTTTACCTGTCCTTTTCCAAAGTATTTCAGGAAAGTGAAGGAATTGGATTAGTTGTACCTCTAATGCTTTAAATTCTTTCACATTTAGGGATCAAATTGCTCTTGGAAATAACTATAGTTTTATATGTGATGCTGAGTATTACAAATTAGGGTATAGCTGTATGAATAAAACTCACTATGATAAATTACAAACAGATGAAGTGAGATAAACTAGGAAATGTGACATTCTTGCAAATAAATAAGAAGGTCCTTATTTATAAGTGCCATGTCAAAATAATTCCTTTCATTATTTATTGTTCCATAGCTTTCAGTTTATATTTACTACTACTTATGTTTATTTAAAATTCTATGGTTATATAAATATGTTTATGTTTCTCTGTTTTTATTTTTATTTACTTATAGGTGTATTCAGAAAGTTTTGATATCATGCAGTTGTGATTGCTAAAAGTTGGGTAGAACAGATTGACATAAACAAGTATTTATCTTTAATGTGGAGCCACTGTTTAAAAAGTTTACCCTTTTTCAAAGTGGACATGGGCTCGGCATTTAAAAGGTTTGCCTACATTATCAGGATGCTTTGCTATCTCTCGCCCCTCTCGTACAGTATGTTGCTATTAGAAGACTGCAGTAAATTTTTATGGCTAGCTTCATTAACAATTACTTAAATTATATATTTCCTCACTTCTGTATAGCTTTTCTTTACCATTTCAGTAAAGATTGCTGTTATATTTTATGTATGAAGAAACTATAATAATAAGGTTGGATATAGTATCTCAGCTTTTAATTTTCAAATCACATTAGGATAATAGTAAGGAAAATAACTTCATAAACACAAGTTTTCATGCTAAATTAGCAAAATAGAAGACTATCATCTTGTTTCTAATACTGAATCCGTATGCATCAAATACTAAATAAACCAGAAATATTTGATCAGGATTGAGGACAAAAGCGTTCTTCCAAGTCCTATTGCTAGTAACAGGTATCATGTGCCAGCAACCTACTCTACCCCACCATTGTAAACTGAGAGTAATTGAAAGCTACTAACAATTACTAAGGACTTACTGTGTATCAGTCAAGTACTTTAGATGTTCCCCCTCCCCCCCATCCTTCTCAAAACTTCTCAAGTGTGGCTAGGATTTTATCCCAAGGTTCAGATTCAGAGTATCTTAAAAAGTAGGTGCTCAGGAAATGTTTTTGAATGACTAAAATGACTAGATAAATGGATTAATCCCTTAAGGGTATTTTGTCTTTTTGTTTATCAATTTCATAAAGTATTTCTCCTAAGCCAGTTTTTTAACTATCTGTAGAGAAGCTAAAGAGAATGTACGCAAACATGCAGAACTTGCATGGTTAAGCATTTATAAATAAAGTCTAAGGAGATGAATTATTTTAGCTAGTGGCATCAGTGTTCTCTAAATTTGATATGTCTTTCTTCCTTTTGCCAACTTTTGGGATAGAGTTGGTTATCTTGACCTCAGATTCTGTATTTTATAATGGTACTTACAAAAAAAACTAACCAGTTATTACCTTCCATAAAAAAATGCTTTAAAAATGGATAGCCATAATGATTGTGCTTGTTTACTTGCTTTCTATTTTCCCTTTCTCTTTCTTTTCTGTCAAAAAATTTTATTCAGTTAATTGAATTAAAAAAAATCAGTTCACCCATTTTCTCTCTGGTTTTTAAACACATGACTGTCAGCTGCGATGCAGTAATCCTCAGTGATAATGAGGAACACTGTTATAGTAGTCTTCCTTTTGTTTCTTTCTGTACCAACTGATGAAGGTCTGGGAAAGGAATTTTATTGATTCCTCATCATTCCCAAAAGAACTTACCTGTGAAGGAAAAAAAATTGTCTCTGCCTGGGATTGATAGCTAAATAAGACAGAAACAAATTGGAGGGGGAAAGGATTACTGAGAATGTCAAAGAGGGATATTTTGATGGGAAATACAAAATATATCTTGTTAGGAAGCAGCCAAGCAGATAGGAAAGGCATATATATTCTTATAAGAATGGATTCTTAAAGAGTGGCATTTGCTAAGAGTGTCCAGGAGATCAGTAGCAGAGTCATAAGAGATGTTACTTTGCCTATTTTGGCTCACATTCATCTGTACCTTCCCTTCTTTCCAGCCTTGGATGACCTTCTCTTTGCCTAGAATAACAAAGTGTTTCTGTTACTGAAGGCATTGGATTTCTTTCCATCCTCAATAATACCCATAGTGTACAATGCAGATCTGACTGCCTTGGGTAGAGTAGTACTCCCATATTCCCATTTTTCTGGTGGCAGCAGATAGGTGGTTGCTACTGGAGGTATGTATTGAGCATGGAACAGTTTCATTGCTTTCTTTACCCCATTTCTTAAAAAGAGCAAAAGCTGTCTACAGTTTAGGGAAATGAGAAGATAATGTAATAATGGTTGAATTTTCTTGACAGTTGATGGCATCTCTTTTCCTGATTACTCAAGCTTTTCTTAAAATTCAATTTTTTTGTTACCTCTGTTTTATTTAGTGAATTTGATCATTCCCCCTTGATAATACTGACTTTTCTTATCTTTCATAATAGTACTTACCATTAGATTTTTCTAGTTTTTTGACTGACTTTTCCTCAGGTTTTTGCTTCCTTATTGACATCCACCAAATCTTGGTTCTAGGTTTCTGTTTCTTCCTTTTGTTTTTCAGTCTATATATCCTGATTTCTTTAGTGATAACATCTTGGGCTGATTCCCAATAAATAAATAAACACACACACACACATTCCATAGTATCAATATGGATTATATATGCATATATGTAAGTTTCGATCCATACTTCAACTATTACAGAGTAGTTCTACTTTGTCCTTATGTTATCACCAAAATCTTTCATATCTAGATGCAGATTCAGCATCTTCTGTTCTAAACTGGCTTCCCTTTCCAACTTTCTCATTCTCCATAGCGTAGTCTCACACTTTTCACTTCCAATCTGGTCACTAGGTTTTTTTTCCGATTAAAAATAATAGTAATACTCTTTAGATTTTTTTGAGTGACTGTTGAGGCAAATCACTGCCAAAGCCTAAGGATGAGAATGTGCAGGATTGCAGAAATATGCTGTTGCTGATCTCAAGATGCCTGTAGCAGCACAGTGAAGGATTGTGAGGAGAATGCCTAAAGCCACTGGTGAAACCTCACATCTGCTGATGACCACGTACCTACCCATAGCTGCCTCTGGAGAACAATGACTTCCACTTCTCTTTCACCTTTAAAATTTTGTGTAATTGTTTCTCATTGGATTCTCTAAACGGAATCCTTTTGGCAAGGGAGCGTGGAAATGTTTCTAGCCCCTGCCCGTAACAGGGCGAGATTAAAAGATGGGGGTGGGGGAATAGTGTGAAATGTCAACAGGTAATATTCAGCACACACCCTCAGTTTCCTTAATCAGAACAGATGAAAACTCTTTAGCTCAGAATTTGTGGATCCAGCAATTCCACTTCTGAGTATTTACCTGAAAGAAATGAAATCACTATCTTGAAGATACACCTGCACTCCCAAGTTCATTGCAGCATTATTTACAGTAGCTAGGACATGGAAATAACCTAAGTGTCCATTGATGGATGAATGGATAAAGAAAATGTGTGTATATGTGCGTGCGTGTGTGTACATAATGGAATATTATTTAGTCAAAGAAAAAAATGAAATCTTGCCATTTGTGGCACCTTTGATGGACCTTGAGAGCATTATGCTAAATGAAATAAGTCAGACAACGAAAGGCAAACACTGTATGATCTCACTAATATGTGGGGCCCAAGTCCTTGATACAAAGAACTGTTTGGTGGTGGCCAGAGGTGAGGGTGGGGTGGAGGAAATGGGTGAAGGTGGTCAAGAGGTACAAACTTGCAGTTATAAGATAAGTAGGTTCTGGGGATGTAATGTTCAGCATGGTGACTGTAGTTAACAATACTGTATTTATATTTAAAAGTAGCTAAGAGAGTAAATCTTAAAAAGTTCTCATCACAAGAAAAAAATTGTTAGCTATGTGAGGTGATGGATGTCAACTAAATTTAGTGTGGTGATCATTTCACAATATATACAAATACTGAATCGTTATGTTGTACACCTAAAGCTAATACAATGTTATATATTGATTATATGTCAATAAAAATTTGTGACTTTGCGTGTTTGACACCTTAACTGACCAACCTTATCTTTTATATCAGTACAAGTTGTAATTGAGGCAGACATTGTTCTTGTTCTTTTTCTTCTGTGACTTCAGCTACTCCCTTACATCTGAAGTGTCTTTCTCTTTTCTTTAAACATACAGGATCTCAAGGCTTATGCCCTAAGTCAGCTGTTACCTGTCACCGATCTTTCCTGTATCAGGACTTCTACCATGTTTAAAAGCTAATGTTATAAAAATTAATACATAGAGTCTCTCCCACTAGAATGAAAGTGTCTTGAGAGCAAGGGTCTGTATGTAAAATTTCCCAGGGCCGGAAGACTGGAGAAAGGCTGACAACTGTAGTATAACATGGGAGTTCATTAAGGGAACTTATTTATGAGGCATGTCATGGCGGGCACTATAGGATGATATAGAGCAGGATGGATAGGGATACTGGGGCATAACCTGTCCCAGGTACGGGGAAAATGTCTTACATACTTGATCTGGGAAGGGCAAGGGCGTGTTACAAGAACCAGCATGCCTAGAGCACAGGGGAGGGGTCGGGCACTTTCTGAAGGGGTTTAGGGGAAGCAGTCTCTGTTCTGGGCCAAATCTAGCTCAAGGGTCAGATAAGCAGTTATCATGTCATGGCGCAGTCTCTCCTCCACAGGACCTTATCTGCCTTATTTACCAATTTATTCCCAACTTTTAGAAAATAATCTGATGCATAGTAATTGCTTAATATTTATTGAAAGAATGAATGCCCATGAATAAGGGATTGAACATATGGTATATCTATAAAATATAATTCCATTTGGTCCCCTAAAAAAAGTGAAGGGAATAAAACTATATATGCACTGACATAGAAAGATGTCTGTGGTATAATTTTAAGTAAGTGAAAGAAAGTGACATAAAATAATATAAAACACTTCATTTTTCTAAAAGTTACATTTTTTTCTATACTAAGATTAATGGTGGGGAAAATACATACTAAGTATTAACACTTAAGTACCTGTGATGTTGGATGGGCGGTGAATACGTTATATCTCTTTGTATTTGAACTTTTTAAACAAGTATATCTATTATTTTTTAATGAAAATAGGTGTTAAGGACCATCTCATATAAATACCTTGTTTCATTACTGGGGAACTCTTTAAATAGAATGGTATTGGATAAAATTCCAGAAACTTCTCTTTTTAAACTATTCTTTTCTTTATGATAGCATATGTCCTCACTTAAAAAAAGAACATAAAGAAAATAGAGAATTGCATGGAGAAAAATGTTAGTTTTCCATTCTGCCTTCCTCTTCCTGCCTTGCCATCCACTCAAACTCAGAGAGAAGCCATTTACATCATTTACTCTTGCATACATTTTCTATGCATATGTAAACACAGATAAAACTTATTCTCAGATTTGCTTTTTTAAAAAATTCAACATCTGGACATTTTTTCCATCTCTGAACATAGAGATTTATGACAGTCTTTTTAATAGCTATGCAGTATTTAATTGTATTGACATGTACCATAATTTATTTAACCAGTACAGAAGTTTATCTCATTAAATTTTCTTTTTTCTTACAAAGAAATATAATTTAAGGAGGGATGTCTCTTTGTCCCAATGAAATGTCAACAAAATAGTACATTTAGTTTTGTGAGTCAAACTTTGATATGCTTCTCTTCCTCTATTTTATTGCATGTTTCATTTTAATGGTTTTGGCTTCATTCCTATATATCTCAGGTCTGCGGATCAATGGAGAACTAATTACTGCCTACCCCCAGGTGGTCGTAGTGAGAGTACCAACCCCTTGGGTGCAGAGCGATAGTGACATCACTGTTTTGCGCCATCTAGAGAAGATGGGATGCCGTTTGATGAATCGACCTCAAGCAATCCTGAACTGTGTTAATAAGTTCTGGACATTTCAAGAGTTGGCTGGGCATGGTGTTCCTCTGCCAGATACTTTCTCTTATGGTGAATTCACTAATAAGTTATAACCTAAGTTTTAGAGAACTGATTGTTTTGAAAGCATATTAAACTAATAGGGTTATGTGATATAAGGAAATTTGTGAACATGAAAGAACTTCTTACAGAAGTGATTTTCAGTTTTAACAAACTGGCAGTAGAATTATGAATCATGTTCTAACATTTAGTTTCATGATATGAGTAGAACAGACTTAGCAAACTTTTCCTGTAAAGAGCCAAATAGTAAATATTTTGAGCTTTCCAGGCTATAAATTCTCTCTTGTGAGACCTTCAGTAATGCTGTTCTAGTGTGAAAGCTGCTAAAGAAAATGCTTAAGCAAATGAATGTGGCTGTATTCCAATAAAACTTTATTACAAAAAAGGCAGTGGGCCAAATCTGTCCCACAGGCCTTAGTTTGGCAGCCCCTAAAAGATAATAGAATTTGATGATGTCTCTAATATCTGTTTATCTTTATTACCATTTTCATGATAATTCTTCATATATATTTTCTTAAGACAATACTATTTTGGGTATGCATTCTGATTTGTACCAGTACTCCTTTAAAGTACAATAAAAATATCACAGCAATACCATATTGCTATAAAAACTTCTAGCGCTTACTCTTTTTATATTTATCTGGTCACACATCAATAGCAAAGAAGTCAGAAACGGGCACAGGTTACTGGACCACACTTTTAGTAGCACTGCTGTAAACAATATTATGTTAATATTTTCTACCTTTCCAGTTCTTCTAGTTTGGAAAGGATAAGATTTACTATAAATTAGTACAGTTTTTTTTTATAGATATTTCTACAAATAAATGTCCCTGTCCTCTTCTTATTTTTAATATTCTTAAAAAGGGAACTCTCCGAGTCTGTATGCCATATGTGATACAACTGGCTGTTTTTAGCACTTGCACAAGAGACAATATGAATAGTTTGAGAATTTTATCTTTCTGATACTTCTGGGATGTTATAGCTTGTGTCATGGGTCTATTATTCTCATGTTAAGAGAATGGAAAGGAGAAAAGGCTTAACCAAATTAAATATTACCTGTGCTCTAATATTGAAGGTTTAAAATTTGGGGACTGAATTATCTTAATTTCTCTAAGCTGCAAATTTATGGCATTGCAGTTGTTTAATGAACTGTTTCCTGGTTTAATTTTTCTGTATCACCATGGTATTTTTTTTTACAATTATAATCCAATTTTGCTACTTGTGTCATTTGTTCTTGGGCAATAAAAACAGTAAGAAGCAAGGTTTAACACACAGGTACTGAATAGCTCAGTGTAGAAACAACTCTGAATAATAATGGAGATAAGAAAATTTAATTTGTATGTTTGAGAGAGGTGTGTGTGTGTGTATGTGTATGTAAACGTGTGTACACATGCACGTACGTGCACATGCAACATCTTCGATCTTAGATGAGTCTTCTGAACTGACTCATTCTTCTGTTTCTTAATCCAAACAGGGAATTGAATATACTAAAGTAGACCGTGGGGCTTCTATTATTTGTATGGTGGAAATATAAAGGATAAAAATATGAAAAATGGTATAGAATTAGGAAAAATTGTTTTAGCTGAAGGATACTTAATTTCTTTAGGTTGGATATTAGAATGTTTATAATTTAAGGTAGGTTTTATCTATTTTAAAAGATGTGGTTGCTTTAAACTGATGTTTAACTGTGCTTTTGACTTTGATTTATTACCTTCTCCAAGAAAAACAAAATTTAGTCATCAGGTCCTTACCTTCTACCTCCCTTGTGTTGCTGACCTTAGTGTAGATAAAATTCATCACAAAACACCTCTACTACTGTTTTTAAATTTCTTTTTTTGTCTCCAACCAGGTGGCCATGAGAATTTTTCTAAAATGATTGATGAAGCAGAAGTACTGGAGTTTCCAATGGTAGTGAAGAATACACGGGGTCATAGAGGTATGTATTAGTCGTTGCTTTGGTACCTAATTTTGAAATTTATTCTGGAGAATCAGTAAGGGTGATTATACAGTAGAGATTTTTTTCCTTAGATCAGAGCAATTATTTTATATTTGTTCATGGTTATTGATTAGACAGTAGTCTTATCAATTGAAATGTATAGCTTTTGAAGCAGGGATTCTAAAGAATAATTAGAGGGTAATTGTTAGCTGTATGGTACCTCAGACTTACAGTTTCAGTTTGGCTATTTCTGTTCATTTAGTGGTTATCTTAGAAATTTTAAGATGCACACTTAATTTAGATGGAGTCTCAAGTTAATACCTTTACCTTTCTCTTCAACAGTGCAAGGCCCCACATCACAAACTCCAACATTCACCCTCCCAGTTTATATAGTTTGAAGACTTAAATGTATAAGGCAGAAATACAAAGCTTTAGAAGACAGTGTATGAAAATATCTTAATGACTTCAGATTAAGGAAGGATTTCTTAAGGCATAAAATGATTCATAAACCCAAGTGCTTCATAAGATTTAGTGCCTTGACAGGGATAGCTGGATCAGGGTTCAGCTGGGACTGTTGACTGCACTGTTTGTTTGGCTTCTCCAGTATGGCGGCCAAGAAGTCTCGGCTCCTAGAGGGAATACTCCAATGACCAAAGAAGTGACATGAGCTTTTATGACTTAGCCTCAGAAGTCATATAGAATTGCTTCTGCTGTATTCTGTTGGTTTTGAAGCAATCACAAGCCTTCCTAGATTTAAAGGGATGCAACATAGATTCCCCTTCCTCTTAATGGGAAGAATGTTAAAACATAACTATTTTAAAAACAGCCACTTCTGTTGGCATTAAAATTTACAAGTAGACCAATGGAACAGACTAGAGAATTCAGAAATAAAACTAGATGTGTAGTGACATACTGCTATTTTACTATACACAAGTATAGTATATTAATATATTGTACAATAATATATGACATGTTTTAACTTAAAGGGAAATATTTTGCTAATAAGTGAGGCTGGCATTTGTCTAACCTGGAGGAATACAAATTTTAGATACCTACTCACAACATACTGAAATAAATTCTAGGTTACTGTAAGAGTTTGGGCATAGAGGGACTCATAAAAGGAGATTATTAACTTCGTTATATACATTTTTGCATTATCACTAATTATCATAACTATATTACTTTAGTTAAAAAGTAATTGGTTCTGAAAGAGCAGATTGGGACAAAAAGATGGAGGTAATAGATAACAACCTACCCACAGTTTGATGGCTTGCATATATTTTTTATTCTTTTTCAATCACAGGCAAAGCAGTTTTCTTGGCTCGAGACAAGCACCATTTGGCTGATCTAAGCCATCTTATTCGCCATGAAGCTCCATACCTGTTCCAGAAGTATGTTAAAGAGTCTCATGGACGGGATGTACGTGTCATTGTCGTGGGAGGCCGTGTGGTTGGCACCATGTTACGTTGTTCAACAGATGGGAGGATGCAAAGCAACTGCTCACTAGGTAAAAATGATGCAGGTGTCTTTCTGGTATATAAAGGAATGTTACAGCTTGTCTAATTAGTATTTGTGTATAACTACAGAGCTTTTTACTTAGTTGAAAAACACATTATCTTTCCTATGTAAATATGATTAATGACTTACCATGAATGTAATATATTTTTGAGTTATTTTTCTAGTAATGAAATTGAATTTCTCTGAATCATGAATTAATATTTTCACCCAGGCTCAATTTGTAACTCAATTCAGACATATATGAAATATCTGACCAGAATTAAAGATTCCTTCTTTGTTGATATGCTTATTTTGTGTATAATTGGAGTTCATTTAAGATGGATGTGCCCTAGCTCATTTTACCCATTGGTCCAAGCAAGATTGCTGACTTTGATTGATTTAAATGTGTATTTTCTGAGATCTCTTATTGTTGAAGTGCCTCAGAGCTTAGTCTGGATTGTTTCTTCTCTGTTTATTTCACTTTCTTAGTAATGTTATCTAGCTCAGTCTTCCATATTTCTTATCTTTCTTTTGTGATTTCACCTCAGGCTTTTTGTATGTGCTTTGAAGTATTTCTTAACACTTGAGTTTCCAAGTTATGGCTCACAAAAGTGACTATACTTTCCTTTAGTTCTTCTAAGTTTTTAGTTGGGTAATCATGTTTTTGTTTTAGCTTCAGAAAGTCTTTTTGTGTTGAACTTGAATCTCCTTAAAGTGCTCGTACTTCTTTTATTCAAGTCATAGATGGCTTGTTATTTTTTTGTAGTTATCACATCATGGCTCTGCTCTGGTTTTTTGGAGTATTCCAGATGGCCTCAGTCCTAGAGATGCTGAGAAGCAGAGTCATTTAATTCATAGGCTAGTGTGCCAGTCATACTTCAAAGAAGCCTTCCTGTTTCTTGGACTCCCTCCCTACTCTTCCAGCCTCAGTGGTAGGGAGGACTTAGCTTACCTTTGTAGTTATATTTTGGTCTCTTTGAGGTCAGAGACATTAGGCATATTCTTATAACGCTGATGTCAGTTTTCCTCCTGTGGATACATAAAGCTTTTTGAGTCAAGCTCTTCTCCAACTTCTTTGCTTTCTAGTCCTTATCTCAGAGCTTCCTGAAACTAGTCTCCAAACGAGAAAATCTAGTTCTAATTCCTTTCTCTCAGACACCAGCAAACCCCAAAGCTTCACTTACATTCAGTCAGCTACCTTAAGCCCCAGAATCCTTTTGGCTGAGGAATGGCAGGTAGATGGGAGTGAGAACTGTAGAGGAAGTGTAGAGGAACAGGGCTACGTTCAGGTCCCTTTGTTCAGGTTCCCAGATTCCAGCCTGTCCTTTATATCTATATTATTCATCTCTTAATTTTTGTCGTAATTGTATTTATGCAAAAATTCCTTGTACTTGGTCTATATTATTGAAGTAAGATAGGCTTCAGTGCAAGTTTAATGTCTTCTTCAGAATAAATAGCACATTGAAAAAGTACTGAGTCATGAATTCTTTGAGAGAATGAGTTGGAAGGGGATTCCCCAGTGAAGGAAACTTAGACTTCAAAGTCCTGATTTTACACTTTGTTTTCACTAATTTACGATAAAGGGTTATCCTTAGGGCCAGTTTTAGTTTTACTGCAGATATTTATCATTTTGGTAACTTATTTTGTTTCCCCTTTGCCAGGTGGTGTGGGGATGATGTGCTCATTGAGTGAACAAGGGAAGCAGCTAGCCATCCAGGTGTCTAATATCCTGGGGATGGATGTGTGTGGCATTGACCTGTTGATGAAAGATGACGGCTCCTTCTGTGTCTGCGAGGCCAATGCAAATGTAGGTTTCATCGCCTTTGATAAGGCTTGTAATCTAGATGTAGCTGGTATCATAGCGGACTATGCCGCCTCCCTTCTGCCCTCTGGCCGGCTCACCCGGCGTATGTCCCTGCTCTCCGTGGTGTCCACGGCCAGTGAGACTAGTGAGCCGGAGCTGGGTCCCCCAGCCAGCACTGCTGTCGACAACATGAGCGCAAGTTCCAGCTCTGTTGACAGCGACCCTGAAAGCACCGAGCGAGAACTGCTCACCAAGCTCCCAGGGGGCCTATTCAACATGAACCAGCTGCTAGCCAATGAAATCGAACTCCTGGTGGAGTGACTCCACTGGTAAATAATTAACCAACAAAACCCTTGTAAAACTTTCTTCTTTTTTTTTTTTTTCTTTTTCTTTTTTTAAACCAATTTGCAATGCTGTTCATGGAAGATGCTCAGGAAGATGAGAGAAAATTGAGTAGGATTAGTTAGGAGAGAAGAGGGAGCTAGACAAGACCTCTGCTATTAAGATGTTACTGACTTTCTTTTACAAATTCTACAGCTAGAGAGGCAGAAGAGGTGAGAGACAGAAAAATGTGAGGCTCTTATAGTTACCCTTTTAAATTACTCAAAATGTTGTATGCTCTCAGGCCATGAGAAACATAAATTTTTTTCATGGTCCCTTTTGTTTTTACACAGTTGATACAAATTTCAGAGTAGTGTAACTTCACATTGTGTTGCAAAGATTTGTAATGGGTGAGGAAAACATCTACCTAAATTACATGAATTTTTTTATACAAATCTGAAAATTCTCTTTACCGTATTAACTAGCAGCTTTATGTTCATAAAGTCTTGAGGGGCTCCTATTGGGGTTTATTATTTTTGTTTTTAGTTTTATCCCTTAATTTTGGTGGGGGGGGCAACATGAATATGACCCAATAAAAGTTTCTTTAATGACAAAATTGGCATGTTTGCATGATAAAAGGGAAATGAACAGTATTGCAATATCTGGTACACAAAATAACATTTACTCCAATGTAGATAAAATTACACTCGTTTAAAATATGTGCATTGACCTGTATTTGTTAGTGTTTTAGTCTTTTTTGAAAGATATATGCTCTGTTAATGTTGCATTTTTTTTTCAAACATGCTAGTTAACATTCCCTGATCTATGCCTGCATCTTTAACAATGGCCAAAGTGAAGAAAATGCTACCTTTTTTTTGTTAACAAGACACTGACTTGAAACGTGTGCATATAAAGCTTTTTATTTTTTCCTTTTTTCTTTTGGTGGTTGGGCATTTAAAGAATAAGGACAAGGAAAAATATTTTGAGGGGATACAAATCAAGGGCCTGTAAGTTCTTACGTATAAAGCTGAAGTGATTTTTAATCCCAGCATTATATATTTGCATTTTTCACATTTTAGGAAGGAGTATATATGTGTCTGTGTGCACGCATGCATGTGTCTGTGTTTTGCTTTTTGTTTACACCAACCATTCAAAAAGGATAGATTCTAGAAAATGGAGCATGGTGGGCAACACATTTTTTTACTTTAAAAAACAGATGAGTTGTTTTCATAACTATACTCCACTGGGGTAGAGATACTCACCTGCAGACATAAGGAGAATAGATGCTTCTTAAGCCTTTTTGTGTATATGTTGTTTGGTTTTTTTCTTTGGTTTTAGACTGTTCAGTGTATGATGTATTCAAGGCTACATGCTTTTCTTCAATGCTTCTGGCTGTTCGTTTTCTCCTATTACACATAGGTTTTGAAATGGGGTGGGCTGGACGTTTTTATTTGGGGACTTAGCAGTATTAAGTCTCTTATATAGCCCTACTCTGAAGTGTTCAGTACTTTCTACTCTTTATATTCCTTTACTTTCTGAATTTATAAAAGCCCCAAAACTGCACATAATATGAGCCTTTAAAACATGGGTAAAACTATGCCAGTGATGGTTTAGAAGGTGTGTTAAGAAATGGAGATGCTCCAGAGCTCAACGTACTTTTTTTAAACAGCAAGTTCCATCTCCCTACAATCCTCTGAAGCTTATACCCAAGTCCTTTCTTGTCTCTCCAGTGCGTTTTTCCTTCAGATGGACTTTAAACTTTATTTCTTGGACACTATTAGAGAGACTTCAAGGCAATAATAAAAGATCAGTATTAACCAGCTCTAACACAGGTTTGATCATGCTTGTACAGTTTTTCTCCCGTTTTAAAAAGGAATGTAATAAAATGTGTTTTTTTCCATAGAATGAAATAATATTAAAATTGAGTGAAAGGTTGATTGTTGACAAATAGAATAGTACCTCTAATCTGTGCGGTGTTTCATTTCACCTCATAAAAGGATACATAAGAGGAGTTTCTAGTTTATTTTATGATACTCTAATCTCATCTAAAAGAATTTGACTTGAACAGGTTTATTATGGGACTTACATAAGTACCTCTGACTCATTAAATACTTGGTACTTCTTTCACAGAAAGACCATACTTTGGAGGATGTACACTATTTGGGCAAGAGAAAGAAATAAGGGAGAAAGAACTACTTAGTTAAATCATTATTCATATATTTGTGTAGAGACGATCTGGTTGCCACCTAAATTATGTTACATACACTTTGAATAGTTACATATCACATGTATATAGATTAATGAATTTTAAAACACAAATAGAACACTCTCTCTGATGAAGTACTCAAGGTTTGTGTTGGGTGGGATAAGGCACCAGGAAAAATATAGATAGCCTCTTAAAAAATTTTACCAAATTAACCAACTATATTATAAGGAATATCAGATATATTAATTTTATTCACTATCCATCTTTTATGCACTCACACTATATTAAAACTTAGCTTTACCAACCTATTTCTGGATTGTATACTCACATGTTAGAATGAAAAGGGAAGGAATGGTCATTTTAGACTTTAAAAACATGAATATCTTCTTGAAATCCTTCAAAAATTAAGGTAAAGAAAATGAACAAATCATTCTGGAAGAACCTGCATAAAACAGCCCAGATAATTAAGTGAAATTTAAATATATTTTTATATTGTTCAATAACTTTTGTTTAATCTTTATTGCTATTATGAGAGGTAAAAATGTATTTATCAAATATGTATAATCATTATGCCAAAATCTGAATTACTGTAAAATTGTGCATTGTTAAAATTGTAATTAATTCTGAATTGTATTTTAAAAGTAATTCTTTCTGATACTGTTTTTTGTCACCCATGATGAAAACTCGACTGTATACACACACACACACACACACACACACACATACATATAAATATGAACTATTCCATTTAAAACTTTTAATAGTTCTTTTTTCCTTTTTTGGTGCTTATAATTGATTGGTCATTTCTGCTGGCTTTTACTGCACTGAACTTTAAAATCTTTCTGTATATGTTATCAATAAGAAAATAACCCTGGAACATTGTAAAAATCCATCAAGAGACTTGCTTTCATCAGCACTTTATCAGACTTTTGAGAAGTTATTGAAGGCATTGAAAGAAGTAATTGACTTTCAAAATCATCTCTTCTTTTTCTCAAGAAGAAAACAATGGAAAAACAAATTCTCTTCGTTCAGTGAATCCCCAGTTTGGGGTCTGGGGAGCCTAGAGACATTGTGAAATCAAATCTTGTGTTATTTTCTCCTGGCTCACTCTTTTTGAGAAGGTTAATGGGCTATGTGGCTGGTGAGACTCGATCCCCTCCTAAGAAAATGTAGGTGCTCAGACAGGTAACCTCTGCTGCTACTGTTTTTATTTGTTTGTTTGTTTGTTTAATTTCATTTAAAATTTGTTTTTGTTGTACTAGGATATTTAAAAATGTAATATATTGCAGGATTTATAACCAGGTTTATTGCTTTCTTTTCTTTTTTTTTTTTTTTTAAAACAAAACAAAACAAAGTTTCGTTTAAGATACATTTAGGCGCCTTTGAAGCTTGGATTTTGGAATATTTCAGTAGTGGACAGAAATCTGCTGTCGGAATCTTCTAGTCTTCCAGGTTTAATTTGAAGTTTTTAGTTTTGCTTTGAATTTTTGTGTGGTATTTTATTTCTTTTATACCAATGCCCTTTTGCCATGATGTTTTGGGGTGGCTGCCTAACTCTAGTGAAAATTCTTTCTATATTAACGAAAGTTTTGGTGTTTACATTCCTTAATGTTTTGCATTTTTTAAACTGTTTTTAAAGAAATATTCTAACTGCTTGCACTGTTACTGTTCTTTGCCAGCCTTTTCAGGAGCCAAAAAAACAAAAACAAACAAACAAAAAATACCCAGAGAAAAAACTTTCCTTCTTCCCCCTTCCTGATGATGAGTGAGAAGTATTGAGAACTTTCGGGGTCAGTGCCCTTCTAAACTCCCCTTCCCCCAATAATGCAGCTGTATAATGAATGGTAAATGCAGCGGTTTGGATTCAGGCACAGCCCAGCTGCTTGCAGGTAATTTGACTCTTTCTCCTTTTCTTTCCATCACAAGGCTAACTTTACTTTCCTTTAAAAAAGAATTTATGTACTTTAAAGGCAACCACGGATTTGTAATAAGTCTCGTTTTAAAAAATAATGCATAACTATAACAAATAATTTGATTAAGAAAGAACTTTTGGGGGGTAAAGTTTGAATTGGTTGGGATGAACTCAGGACTTTCTTTGGGGATGTGCTTTAACCATATAGATTACTCCATTCCTTGCATATATGTCTATAATTAAGTATTCAGAGTGTGACTTTTTTGGCTTTGTTTTTGTTTTGGGTTTGTTTGTTTCTTCCATTGTGCTACTCTGGCTTAAGCTTTTTCAGAGGTTGGTGTTCCGAATACACAGTGAGCTCACAGTATAAAGACATCAATTAGGAGTTGACAGGTATGGAAAACTAGAGTTTTGAAAAGGTAAAATTAGGTTCTAGGTTACGTGTATGGTAATAACTCACCGTAGCATTTAGTTGACCTTAGTACTTTTCTTTCTGTGACATCATTATACAAGTGAAAGGGAATGATGAGACAAAGATGGCAGAAAGCATTTCGGTTATTGTAGGAGCAGCGTGATTTCAGAACTAATCATTTTAGCATTTCTGAGACACCAGTTCTAACAGATAGATATGAGTAGTTTTTGATTATCATAAAATAATGGCTTAAACATTAAACTACAGGTTTGAACAGATCAGAGGGCATTTCTGAAGCACAAGATTGTTAAGCAGATTAACGAAGGCCATAAAACAAAATTAGTGGCAGGAATAGGAATACAACTTTTCCATTTTAATAGCCTTCCCGTTTGTTAATATACTACCCCCTCCTCTGTATACTCCAGCCCAATTACCCTTTCCTCCTTTTTCCTGTTCTTTCTAAAGTTTTTGCTCTGATATGAATTATCATTTTGGGAGACAATCCTCTTTCTAATAGGTAGAATTTTAGTAATAGTAGTCAGGACCTTTTCAAGATATACTTCTGCATAATTTTATCCTGTGGCTTTAAGATGTCCTATCCAAAGAGGCTGTAAGTCCAGTAAACCATTAGTGAGTAGGAAATCCTGGCTTGTAATGTTATTTCTACAGTTGAAGGCATGAGATTAATTGTAACCTGTTTTGTGCTTTAGTTTACTCATATAAGATAGGGACAGACACTTCCCTAACCATTTTAAGACAAAAATATTCATCTGTCGAATTGAAATTTACTAACAAAGGAACCCCAACTACACTCTTGCAGGAATTTATGATGTACACTGAAAAAGGCTTGTACAGGAGAACCTTGTTCTCTTGTCGATAAGAATGGCTGGCATTAGAATGTGTGGACTGTGATTGCATGGGACATGGAGAATTTAACAGCCTCCGTTCTGCTGCCCCATGAAGAGCATTGACTTGATAAGAATGATCTTGCTTTCAGATTTTACCATATTCAGTTTGTTAGATAGGCCTTATATAGTGTATATACCTGGCTGCTATTGTGGGGTTTGGGAACATGAGGGGTGGGGTGAATTGTTGTTGTTTTAGGTTTCAGTCAGACAGACATTCCTGTGCCCCAGTTCCCAGAAGCACAGCAGGCCTCTAGGAGCATCCGTGGGAACGGCGCAGTCCTGCCATCACCAACTCTCCTGCTCAGGCTCATCCCATATACAGAGGTCAAAGGGTGGGGTTTGAGATGGGGGAAGGAGTCAGAAAGTAGAAACAATGTCACCGCAGTGCCACTGTTGACTAGCCTTTGGTGCTTATGTCAGTTTGTTTTATTTTTAAGTTGGCAAAACTACATATTTTTCTTTTGGGGTAAAGGTAGTGGGGGGGTGGAAGAAAAACAAGCCATTAGTATTATTACTAGTTCATTATTGGATACTATTTTTGAGTAGCTAATACAGAATAAATTTTGAATCCTAGACCCCAATGACAAAGAGAATGGGAATAGAAATGAATCTCAGGATTTTAACAAACAGAAAACATTTATATGGTATTAATTTCCAGTTCTGCAACTGCTATTACATTTGTCATTCTGTCACCCTTTTTTGCCCTATTCCTTTTATGTATGTATACAGTTTGAGGAAATGTGCATTTGTGGTCAGTCCTTTTAAAAGGACTTAATGAATTTATTACTCTTGCAAAAAAATATACCCAATGCTTATATGGGCATACAAATACTACCCTATTTTAAATGTAGGTGGCGTATGTGTTCGTGTTTTAATGTATTCAGAGCCATTGGGCAATAAGCAGTCCAGAACATTGAAAACTCAAGCAGGTAAAGCACCTAACACCCTTAGTTTCTAGAATTAACTTTTAAACACTCCTTTATTGCTGCACCTTCCACAATTCTTTTGGTAGTCTCTGAACTTAAAGTTTGCAGGAGTTGTAGACTACCTAGTTAAAATTTTAAGTTATGCATTAATTCATAAGATTATAGGGATAGGTGAAGAAGGAAAGTATAACAAAAAAAATGGCTCCTTGAGATGGCAACTGTTGAGTGTCTAAATCTTTCCACCTTTTTTTTTTTTTTTTTTCAATTTTCCCAGCTTAGCATGAACATTGATCATACATTGTTTGATTTTCAGTGATGGGGATTTTTGTTTGTCTTGACTTGGTGGGGAGGTCTTTCTTGGGGAAACAATGAGGAAGTTTGTGCACATGTGAAAATATGAAATGTTAAAGGAATTTTTCTTTTTAATCTGAATAGTAAGCAAGAACTTTTTCTGTATACCCTTCTGCTGCAGCAGAGAAAAAAATGGTAGGTGGCCGCAGAAGAAGGAATTCTTCAGATTGATGGCGACTGACAAATTCCGCAGAGAAGAGATAGAGCATGACCTACCAAGTGAAGTAAAGGAGGCAAAAAGTTGAAACGGGACTAAGATTCCTAGATTTGACTCTAAATGGTAAGTTATTTTCAACTAAGAATGTGTTTTCAATCTGACACTGGTGTTATATAAGTCACTGACATGTAATCATACATGTTAGTTACTAGGTCCTTGTTTTAGGATGAATTTCTTCTAAGTAGTGTGCTATCAGTTTTTATTTACTTTGGAAAAAAAAGTGATGTGTAAAATTAGGGATTTCTATCCAGTAAATTGATATATGTGAACCTTTTTTTCAGATTTATTGACATATAATTGACAGATAAAATTGTAAGATATTTAAAGAGTACAACGTGATGATTTGATATACATAAAGATTGTGATAGGATTCCCCCCACTGAGTCATTAACACATCCAATATGTGAACCTTAATGTTGGCAAAAATGAAGCTATCTCACAGTAAATCTAATTTTTTTAGAACTTTGCAAGGTAAATGAAATATGCATTATTAACCATTTTGTACAAATATAAGTCTGTCCCCTTAGTGGGAACACTGAGGGAATAACAACAAAAGTATGTAATTTGAAAAACTTATGGGGTAAAAGTGATCTTTTCTTCAATTGACTATCTTTTTTTCTGTCTGGTCCCATTTCCTTGTCACTGTGTCTGCCCATCACTTCTACTCTGTATGTTCAGCTTTCTTACGGTTTTTGCTCTTCCTCTTTTCCTCTTTGGTTGTGCTTCTGCCTCTGTGTCTTTTTATCTCTCTCACCTCAGTCTGTCTATATGCTTCTCTCTTTCATTCAGTCCCTCTGAATTTTACTTTTCCAGTGTTGCCATTTTTCATCTCTGCCTGCTTGTTTTTCTTTGTGTGTGCCTCCCCCTTTTCATTTGTATTCTCTTTAGCTGCCTGGGTAAACACCTTTATTTCCTTTGCATTGACAGCTGCCCTCAGACATGTGAATCTTTACATTTTAGAATTTGATGAGGCTGAGTAGAAGAAACTAAATGACAATTTGAAGTCCCTAGAATTAAAGGATTAAATTTCAATTCTTAAATTTATAAGATGCAGACCTGTTTACTCACTCAACTACTTGTTTATTTTAACTATAGTATCTTTGTTGTTTCTGGCAACCAGACTGTTTAAGATCACTTAAAAAGAAAAGGCATAAGGTTCTTAACCTTAGTTTCAAATTGATTCTGATTTTTTTATTGATTTTTTTTTAAAATTGAGGTATAATTGACATATAACATACTAGATTCAGGTGTACAACGTAATTAGTCAATAATTGTATACATTGCAAAATGTTCACCACAGTAAGTGTAGTTAACATCCGTCACCATACATAATTTTTTTCTTGTGATGAGGACTTTTAAGAAATACTCTTTACAATTTTCAAATGTTACATAGTATTATTAACTATAGTCACCGTGCTGTACATTATATCCCCATGACTTATTTATTTTATAAGTGGAGAGAAAAAGCAATTTTTAATTTTCATATGAAAATTAAAAGTAACTGATCTAAATCTTTTTTTCTAGGATGTGTCTGTGAATATTTTAGAATTATTTCTATGAGCTTTCTTCCCCCCCCACCCGATCCCTACTCATGCTGGCTGCTGGCCATTCTGGCCACCGGCCGCTCATGGCAGCACAAGCCAATCCACGGCCATCCACACCAATCTCCCTCTGCTCACAGCAGCCTAGCTCCAGGGAGAGCTGTTGTTCACAGTCTTAGCTGTAGAGGGCGCAGCTCAGTGGCCCATGTCGGAATCGAACCAGCGATCTGGTGTTAGGAGCACAGCACTCCAACCATCTGAGCCACCTATTAGCTTTCTTAAAGTAGCAAACAAATAATTCTTTTCAGGTCTTGTAGATGGTAAAAACAGGATATCCAGAAGAGAAATTATTACTTAAATAAGAAAAGGAATCCTGACTCCTATTAATATCCATAGTAACAGATTAAGCTACTGGCCTACAAAGGCCTGCCATGGAAGTTTAGAGTGTCCACGCTGGAAAACTTAAGAGTTTATACTCATATACTATAGTCTTTTTATTTATTTATTTATTTTATTGGGGGAACAGAGTGTATTTCCAGGACTTTTTATTGGGGAACAGTAGTGTGTTTTTTCCAGGACTCATCAGCTCTATTCAAGTCAAGTTGTTGTCCTTTCAATCTTAGTTGTGGAGAGCGCAGCTCAGCTCCAGATCCAGTCGCCGTTGCCAGTTGGGGGGGGAGGCGAATCCATCATCCCTTGTGGGAGTTGAACTGGCAACCTTGTAGTTGAGAGGACGCGCTCCAACCAACTGAGCCATCCGGGAGCTCAGTGGCAGCTCAGCTCAAGCTGCTGTGTTCAATCTTAGTTGCAGGGGGCGGAGCCCACCATCCCTTGGGGAGTTGAACCTGCAACCTTGTGATCGAGAGCCCGCGCTCCAACCAGCTGGGCCATCTGGGACCTCAGTGGCAGCTCATTGACTTCATTCTAGTTGCGGAGGGCGCAGCTCGCTGGCCCAGGTGGGAATCGAACCTGTAGCCCTGTTGCCCAGAGCTCGCGCCCTGACCAACTGAGTCACCCATCCACCCCCATATACTATAGTTTTGAATTTGCTGGTAAGGAAACAAAAGTCCATAGACGTTAGTAAGTTGCCCCAGATTATAGAGCCAGGACTAGGACCCACGTCTTCTAAATGCCAATACAATGTTCTTTGCATTCTGTGCCAGGCATCTTTCAAAATCTACAGTAGTCACTGAACAAGTGAAGTGCCCTTCAATTAGAGCTATGGTGTCACAAAGAAAGTTGTCACTGTGTGCATGTGGTTATCTAATATAGGGTAAGGAATCTCTTCAAATAAAGGATATTAAGGAAAGCTGTGGGTGGCCATTTTAGAAATTGTTAAAGATTTTGCTTACCTTGCTCAGTCCAAGCCAAGAGATCAAGAGAAGGCTGAAATTTGGAAGGGCAACCATGGAAGAATTAGGAAAGATCACCAAGAGCAAAGATGTGTTATTAGAGACCAATGTTAAGATCGTGAACACCTTTGTATCCCTAGTTACTATGTACAGATATGAATTGAACAATCACGAAGGCCAATAGGAAAAAAATGGATTCACTTGAAATATGGTGTTGGAGGAGAGCTCTATGGATACTCTGGACTGCCAGAAAGACAAACAAGTGGGTCCTAGAGCAAATTAAGCCTGAAATACCGCTGGAGGCAAAAATAACAAAACTGAAGCTGTCCTACTTCAGGTACATCATGAGAAAGCAGGGTTCTTTGGAAAAGACATAATGCTGGGAAAATAGAAGGCAGCAGGAAAGGAGAAGAACAAATATGAGATGGACTGACTCCATAAAAGAAGCCATAGGGCTGGCCCGGTGGCTCAGGTGGTTGGAGCTCCATGCTCCTAACTCCGAAGGCTGCAGGTTCGATTCCCACATGGGCCAGTGGGCTCTCAACCACAAGGTTACCAGTTCAATTCCTCGAGTCCTGCAAAAGTTGGTGGGCAGCGCCCCCTGCAACTAAGACTGAACACGACACCTTGAGCTGAGCTGCCGCTGAGCTCCTGGATGGCTCAGTTGGTTGGAGCACGTCCTCTCAACTACAAGTTTGCCGGTTTTGACTCCCCAAGGGATGGTGGGCTGTGCCCCCTGCAACTAGCAACAGCAACTGAACCTGGAGCTGAGCTGCACCCTCCACAACTAAGATTGAAAGGACAATAACATGACTTGGAAAAAAAAAAATCCTGGAAATGCACACTGTTCCCCTTCCCCAATAAAATCTTAAAAAACAAACAAACAAAAAACAGGTGTGAGTCCACAGGAGCAGAACAGGGCTGTTGAGGACAGGACATTGTGGACATCACTAATTCATAGGGTCGTCAGGAGTCACTCAGAGCTGATACAACGGCACATAACACACATGTATAATTAGTGAGTACACCATTTACAAGGTTTGATAATGAAAAGGTGTACCTTGTTAAGATGCAAAGAGGCCTTCAGGTTCTTTGCAATTTGTGGTCAAGGGGGAAGAGGAATGGATTCCATAGATCTAGAACATCATTAATCCTCTGTCTCTCCTCTTGCTGACCTTTCATTTTCATATTCTGGAAAATGAATCAATCTACAACGAGGTAAAATTCATATTCTGAGATTTATTTTTTCCTTGCAGATTTTTAGGCTAGCAATGGGGTGAGTGGACAGTTAAAGGGATGATTGTGTATTGGGAATAATAGGATGAATAGTAACATGAAACTAGAATAACTGATATTGTCTAAATATATAGTGAATTTTCTTTTTTTGAAAACCATGTAAAAAGAAGTCATCTGTTCAAAAATTGTTTATTCTCATGCTGAGTAACATTATGTATATTAGTACGAAACATAAGCATACATGGCCTCAGTTAATATGGTTAGAATTTCTAAATATTTTCAAACAGTTTTGTCTTAATCACACAATTTGGTTAGTATATAGAGATGTCACAGCTTTAGATCTGAAAGAAAATGACCAACTTGAATCTTAATCTGAACCAAAATGTATTGCTCATTGTATACTTTATTGAAAATGTAGTCTAGAGCACTAGAATAAGAGCATTTAGGTTTAATTTTGTTTGTTCAGGCATTTTGGTACTATAATTTTATGTTTTGTGTGATGTAAAAGAGATGTTCTTGCCTCAGTTTATTTCCTCTTGGTATAGTTTTTCTGACTAAAATAAAACACAAGTGCCTGTCCTTATTATGGGATTGTTAGGAGTAATATTATTGACAGATCTTTATATGATTGTATTTTTTAATTAATATGAAATCCTGTGTCTAAATTTGGGCTGATTTTTATAAAATATAAATTATCTCTTTAATACAGTTTAAATTAATCACAAGACAAATGCTTAACTGGATGTCTAATGGAAATAAGTCACGAAACTCAGGGATAAACAAAAAAGAAAAAAATGTTGGCTGTTGTGTTGGCAACATCTTAATGAAGTAGATAATATAATGGACCTGTAAATTGAACTGTTGATTCTTCACCCACTAAAGAGAACAAATTCCAGGGAGTTAGAATAGTTTCTCCTAAAGAAGAGTCAAGTAAATTTGGTAAATAAGTTTGCTCTTATGAACCAACCATAGGTTTAAGCTTTTAGTTTTTAATGATAAGAACATAAAATGTCTTCCAAGTCAGAATCAGAGTATACATAGTATACCTTTTTCAGCTGAGATCACCAAGGTAAAATGTTATAATTACAAAAACACTGGCTGTGATTTTTTTTGGTTAGAATCTAGACAATTTGTAATATTACATTGTCACATTAGTTAATTTCTATCTTTGTTTTTTTTCCCTCATCCTAATTATAATGACTGTTTAAACTGTGATTTAACACTTTGTAAGCGGGCATTTTCCCGCCAAATCGCGTCGTAACGTGGGACTTTTTTGACATTTTCTCGCCAAAATTAGACTTTCCGTAAAATATTCATATCTTTCGATCTATTTGATATTTTTCTATGAAACTTTCAGTGTTTTAGTTTAAAAAGAGGTGTAAAATATGTGTTATTCTCGTCTCCCGCGCTTTGGTATAAAAAGCGATATGATGAGTTTACTCGTTTCCCGCAAAAAATGTGAGCTGTATGTGTTTTCTCCCCGTAGGTTCTTTTGAAGGAGCCAGAGATCCTTTTTGCTTGCTACCTCATTCACAGAATGGACGAAGATAGATTTGACTTTGTTTTTACAAATGGAGGACAGAAATACACAGAACAAGGAAGCAATACCTCTAACCTGTTTGATTTAATGTGTTTTCTAAAATAAAAACACCAAAACTGGAAATGAAATAGCATGGGATATGATTCATTTTTTTTGGCAGCTATTTCTACCCACTCCATCTTATATGAATTCACTTCAGTTCTTATATCTAGACTTGAAGTCTAGCCCACATGTGTCATTCCCTTTTTCATTTTCTTCACTTTTTGCAAGATGAAACTCCTTTAGTTCTTGACAGACTGATCTCTGTATAATATATTCTGAAATGCTTATTCTTTCTTTTGGCACATAGACATGTATTTACATATGTATTACATGGATTTTGCCCTGCCTCTTTCATCACACTTGTGTCCATGCTTAATAATTGTTGCTATATTTTTTCTTTTTTTTTAAATCTCTTAAGAAATACACGCTTTTTTCCATTTCATGTGACAAGGCTCTGGCACACACTTGTCATAGCACTGCACACTACATTTTAATCTTGTAACTAGAGACCATGTCTGACCTAGTATATTTGTGGGTTTTTTTTTCCTTCAAATATTTGTGTGTTTTTAAAATTTTACTGAATTTATTGGGGGGACATTGGTTAATAAGATTGTATAAATTTCAAGTGTACAATTTTATAATATATCGTCTATATATTGCATTGTGTGCTTACCACCCAAAGTCAGGTCTCCTTCCATCACCGTATATTTTGATCCCCTTTTGAACTGTAGGGGATCAGATACATACATGTGTATACAGATGCAGCCCTACTACTTTCAACAAAGAATTGGCTTTATAAAGATTGATACAAATTCTAATTTGATTATGTACTGGTTATATGGCCTTTCTACAAGTCACCCTTTTGAAGCCATAAGAGAGTATTTGTAACAAATGGAAATAACTGTACCTACTTTACTAGATTAATGTGTAAGGATTAGCTTTGCTGTAATGCATGTACAGTGTTTAGCACATAGTTGAGTAATAAATACTAACTGTCCTTTAATTCTGTAAATTTTGGTTATTGATATAAGAGCTATGAATCTTTTCATCTCAGATTTAGAGTCTATAAGGTTTTCTTTCTTGATTTCCTTTCAGTTTTCCTATTTTAAACTTGTTTCATGAGATCTTGTGGTTGGGACTTTGTATGTTTTGGTGTGGTGGGGGGGGACACATTTCTAATCTAGACTGATTATTCCTTATCTCCACACTTCATTGGCTAACCGGAGTTTTATATAAGAAAAAAGCGTGCATCTCTTTTTTTTCCTCCAGATTATTTTCCCCGGTCAGCTCATAACAAAAATATTTTTTCTTGCTCCTAAATCAGGAGAATTAAATAAGTAAGGAATATGCATACCATGCACCATAAGCAATAATTTAGGACAGTATGACTTATTTTCCCAAAAATGATTTGAGGTGAGTTAAGAGATGCATTAAATGGAGAAGATTGGGATGAAGCCAAAGTAGAGAAGAAAAAGATGAAACAAGGGTTAAAATGCAAATGTATAATATCGGGTCCTGTATATTTGCTTAGAGGTAGAACAAAATTGGCAAAGAGCAGAATAAGACAATTAGAAGATTCGTGGTAAACCTTAAGATAGAAGAAAGTTTATTGCACAGGTAAAGCAGTATTTCCTGGTTCTGAGATGTCCCACACTGCACATCAATATCATGACAGCATGACAGTCCAATAAAAGCAATCCAGTAAGAAGTCCTCTTGATTGATAACCTGAGCTGATCTGATGATAAAATGTAAGATTTTTCTTAAAGCGACTTAGAGCCGTCTACATAATCACTTGGATTATTTATTTAAAATACAGATTCTAGGGCCCTAGACATGAACATTTGGCTTGCTAGCAATCTGCGTTTTGACAAACTCAAGTGATATACATGAATGTTTGAGAACCACCTCCCTAAGTCTTATCAGCACTGGTCCCTTTAAGAAATACTGCTCTGGAACAGGATTGACAAACTTACTCTGTGGAAGGGCAAGTAGTAAATATTTTAGGCTTTCCCTCCTACATATGGTCTCTTGCTTTTTATTCTTTTTAATATTTTAAATAACTATAAAAATGTAAAAACCATTGTTAGCTCACAGGTTGTCCAAAACAGGCTGACCCTCACTCTAGAGGAATGAGTGGATTACGGGCCTTAGCGAGTGATCCGTAAATGATACTTCTAAATTGAGGCTTTGTTAACAGTGGAGTTTGAGGTTATTTGCTGTGGTATGAAAATGGATGTATTGAAATTCCATGTGGTGAACCAAGAATGATCCTTTAGTCAAGGAAGGTGGAAGAGTTATTCTTATGAAAGTTAACCTAACTAGAAATAACTAAACAGAAAAGTGGAAGTTGTAAGACCAAAAAGTGCTAAGGCACTGACTGAATCCTTCACTTCTTAAGTTCTGAAAACTTGGTAAATAACAGTATTACAAACAAATGGCCTTGGTGGCTTGTTTATTTTTATTTTTTTAGTTTCTCTGTACTCAGCAACTAATTACACAAGAAGAATCTTTTAAAGGTCAGGGCTTTGTGAAAGGGGCTGCAACAGCACTCAGCTGTTGACATCTGAAACTTACATGGTATAGATTTGAGAGACAACATGGATTAGGTTATTAAAATCTGTGTTCCTGAAAGTTTTATAGCATCAAGAGATATGGATGGTTTTGGATAATCTTCCCCATTTGTTTACTGATTATTGTAATTTAAAAGTTTATTGTTTGGATTCTCCAACAGGCTGACACCAAGATGGAGCCACCTAGAGTTGTATGAAGGAGATGCCTGTGAAGGGCACAAAGGATAGGGAGCAGTAGGCAGGGAAAGCCTTCAGACTGCGGCATGAGTCTTGACACCTGTGATAGAAGAGTTAGAAGCTGAGTAAAAAGAGCATCAGATGTAAGCTGCTCTGAGAAAGTCTCTGCCAGCTCGATGAAGAATCTCAGCAGATTACCCATTATAGTAGTCCTGCGTTGGGAAGAAATGGCCTGGCTAGTATGCTGGAAGCAGCCTGGGGAGAAAGCATGTGAATCCTGCAACAGATCAGAAGGAGTGGCAGCTGGAGGCCACTTGCATCAGGTTTACTTTTTTCATTCCCCAGCTTTGAGATATAATTGATACATAACATTGTAATTAAGGTATATAATAGTGATTTTGATATATGTGTATGTATTGCATAATTACCACAGTAAGTTTAGTTAACATCCATCACCTGACATAGTTACAATTATTTTTTTGTGATGAGAACTTTAAAGATCTATCCTCTTAGGAACTTTCAAAGATACAATACAGTATTGTTAACTGTAGGTCTCCATGCTGAACATTATGTCCCCAGGACTTACTCATCTTATAACTCGAGGCTTGTACTTTTTGACTACCTTTCTCTACCTACTTCACTCCCCTACCCTATCTCCGGCAACCACAAATCTAATCTCTTTCTATGAGTTTGTGTTTTGTTTTAGATCATACACCATTCTAGTCTTAGATTCTACACATGATCAAGATCATACGGGCTTTCTCTGACTTACCTCACTTAGCATAATGCCCTCAAGGTCCATCCATGTTGTTGCAAATTGCAAGATTTCCATCTTTTTTATGGCTGAATAATACTCCATTGTATCTGTATACCACAGTTTCCTCACCCATCCATTGGTGGACACTTAGGTTGTGTCCATGTTTTGGCTATTGTAAATGATACAGTGAACATGGGGTGCAGGTATCTCTCTGAGACAGTGATTTTATTTCCTTCAGGTATGTACCCAGAAGTGTAATTGCTGAATCGTGGTAATTTTATTTTTTGAGGGCATTCTGTACTGTTTTCCATAGTAGCTTTACCAATTTACATTTCTACCAACAGTATACAACAGTTCCCATTTCTCCACATCCTCACCATCATTTAACTCTTATTTTTTTGATGATAGCCATTCTAATAGGTGTGCAGTGATATTTCACTGTGGTTTTGATTTGCATTTTCCTGATAAGTGATGTTTACTTTTTAATGTACCTGTTGGCCACTTGCATGTCTTGTTTGGAAACATAAAATATATTCCTTTTTTAAAATTTCTGCCTATTTTTAAAAATTTCTTTTTTTAAGATTTTCATGAAAAATATAGTTAGCATACAACATTATATTAGTTACAGGTATATACAATAGTTATTCACCAGTTATCTACCTAAAGAAGTGATCACCAGGCCGGCCTGGTGGCTCAGGCGGTTGGAGCTCCGTGCTCCTAATTCCGAAGGCTGCCGGTTCGATTCCCACATGGGCCTGTGGGCTCTCAACCACCGGTTCAACTCCTCGATTCCTGCAGGGGATGGTGGGCTGTGCCCCCTGCAACTAACAACGGCAACTGAACCTGGAGCTGAGCTGCACCCTCCACAACTACGATTGAAAGGACAACTTGACTTGGAAAAAATCCTGGAAGTACACACTATTCCTCAATAAAGTCCTGTTCCCCTTTTCCCACTAAAATGTTTTTTTTTAAAAAAAAAAGGTGTGATCACCATGATAAGTCCAGCAACCACTTACACTCACAATATTATTGACTATATTCCCTGTGCTGTACATTACATCCCCATGGCTTACTTGTTTTATGTCTGGAAATTTGGAGCACTTACTGCCTATACCTTCCCCCGCTTTTTAATTTTTCTGTTACAGTTGACATTCAATATTATTTAATATTAATTTCAGGTGTACAGCATATGGTTAGACATTTATATAATTTAAGAAGTGATCCACCTGACTAGTACCCACCTGGCACTATACATAGCTATTACCATATTATTAACTGTATTTCCTATGTTTTGCTTTACATCCCCATGATTATTTTGTAACTACCAGTTTGTACTTCTTAATGTTTTCACCTTTTTCACCCTGCTTTACTAAGCCCCCTCCCATTTATTGCCCAGATAAATCTAGTACTCATCTGACACCATACATAGTTGTGACAATATTATTGACTATAATCCTTAAATGCTATACCCTACATCCCCAAGACTACTTTGTAACAACCAATTTGTACTTCTTGATGCCTTCCCCCTTTTTACCCACCACCCCAACCCTCCTCCCATCTGGTAACCATCAAAATGTTCTTTGTAGCTACAAGTCTGTTTCTGTTTTGTTTGTTTATTTTGTTCTTTACATTCCACATACAAGCAAACTCACATTGTATCTGTCTTTCACTGTCTGAAATGAGTTTCTCAGAGGCAGCATATGTAAGGGTTTTGTTTTCTAATCCATTGAGCCACCCTGTGTTTTTTATTGGAATAGTTAACCCACATACATTAAAAGCGATTGTTGATATATAGTTATTGCCATTTTATTCATGTTTTTTATTTTTTTCCACCTTAAAGAAATCCCTGTAACATTCTTTATGACATTGTTTTGCTGGTGATAAACTCTAGCTTTTTCTTGTCTGGGAAGCTCTTTATCTGTCCTTCAATTTTAAATGATAGTCTTGCTAGGTAGAGCACCCTTGGTTGTAGGTCATCATTTGCTTTTCATCACTTTGAATATTTCGTGCCAGTCCCTGCTGGCCTGGAAAGTTTCTGTTGTGAAATCAGTTGACACTCATGGGAACTCCCTTATAGGTAACGGACTGCTCTTCTCTTACTATTTTTAAGATTCTCTCTTTGTCTTTAACCTTTGCCATTTTAATTATAATGTATCTTGGTGTGGGCCTGTTTGGGTTCATCTTGTTTGGCACTTTCTGCGCTTCTCCTGAACTTGTATGTCTATATCCTTTACCAGGTTAGGAAAGATTTCAGTCATTATTTCTTCAAATAGATTCCCAATCCTTTGCTTTCTCTCTTTTGAACTGGTACCTCTATGATACGAATGTTGTTATGCTTGATGTTGTCCCAGAGATCTCTTAAACTCTCCTCATTTTTTAGATTCTTTTTTCTTTTTACTTTTCTGATTGGGTGTTTTCTGCTACCTTGTCTTCCAAATCGCTGATTTGATCCTCTGCTTCATCTAGTCTGCTGGTGAGTCCTTCTAGTGCATTCTTCATTTCAGTTATTGTATTCTTCACTTCTAACTGGTTCTTTATGGTTTATGTCCTTTTTTATGTTTGCTATCTCTTTGTTGAAGTTTTCACTAAGTTTGTTGAGCATCCTTAAAACCATTGTTTTGAACTGTCTGTTAGGTTGCTTGCCTCCATTTGTTTAGTTCTGTTTCTGAGGTTTTCTCCTGCTCTTTCATTTGGGATGTATTTCTTTGTTTCCTCATTTTGGCTGTGTCTCTGTGTTTGTTTCTGCGTATTAGGTAGATCTGCTATGTCTCCCAGTCTTGCCTGGTGACCTTATGTAGTAGGGGTTTTGTGGGGCCCAGTGACACAGTCTCTCTGGTCACCTGAGCTGGGTCTACATGAGTGTCCCTTGTGTGGGTTGTGTGCGACCTCCTGTTATAGTTGAGCCTTGATTGCTATTGGCATGTCAGTGGGTGGTGTTGACTCTCAGGCTGGCTGGCTGTGGGGTTTGGCCATGTCCACGCTTATGGGCTGCTGTGCATGGGGGTTTAGCCCATGGAGCAGGATTTGTCCCAGCAGACTGGTGCCTTTTAAGACTGGCCTTTGTGGGTGCCACTTATGGGGCTAATTGGGTGGTCTGCTGTGGTCTGAAGCCAACCTCCAAGTATGTTGGCTCTGTGGCCTCTTGGGAGGGGCTTTGGTACAGACCCAGGTCAGCCACTGCTTGTGACCAGCGGGGATTACCTCGTAGGAGCTCCAACGTGATTCACAGTTGGTTGCTTCCTGTGCTGTACCTGGAGGGATGTGGGAGAGGCCACACTATGAACTGAGGACAGCTGCCACCAGTGCCGGGTCTGGAGTAGCTCTGGAAAAAGCCAGGATACTCGGAGGCCTAATGCTACCTGCCGGCTCCTGTAAGGTTCAGCCTCTGATAAAGCCTCCTGCTGATCTACAGTTAGGTGAGGCAGGGTCTCAGTGACTCAGCAGGATGGAGCAGTGGAGCTCGCTAGGCCAATCAGATTTATATTTGGTCGGGGGGGTGGGCTCAACACAGGAAAGATGGCGCCTACCTGCTGGCTGCATTGGAGGAGAGCTCCGTACAGGAAACATGAAGACTGTCCCTTCAGTCCTCTCCCCGAAGTTACACAACTCAGTCTCTCCCCATATGTCTCCAATGCCCCCATAGTCACTGTTCCTCCACCAGAGCTCAGGGTGAGTGCCTGCGTGGGCCTTAGGAGAGGACGTCTGGGTTTCCTGCAGCCTTCCATTCTGCCCAGATCGTCAGAATCCCCACTGCTTTTCACAGCCAGAAGTTGTTGGGATTCCTCTTTCTGGCACCAGTACTCTGGGCTGGGGAGCCTCACGCCTTCATGGGGACCTCTGTGGCTGAGATCTCGCTCCTGATTTTCAGCTGCCACAGGTAGGTGTGGGACTAGCCCATTTTGCATCTCCACCCTTCCTACCAATCTCGGCGTGGCTTTTCTTTATGTACTTAGTTGTAAAACTTCTGTTCAGCTAGACTTCAGATGGTTCTTCAGGTTGGTTGTTCTATAATTTAGTTGTAGTTTTGATGTGTTCATGGGATGAGGCAAGCACAGTGTTTATCTCCGCCCTCTTGGATCTTTCCTCTGCCTATTTTATAATTGTTTTTTTTGTTTTGTTTTGTTTTGTTTGTTGCTATTGAGTTGTATGAGTTCTTTGTACATTTTTTATATTGTCAGATATATTATTTGCAAATATTTTCTCCCATTCCATAGGTTGTGTTTTCATTTTATTGTTGGGTTCCTTTGCTGTCAGAAATTTTTCAGTTTGTTGTAGGTCCACTTTTTTTTTTTTTTTTGCTTTTGGTGTCAAATCCAAAAAGTCATTGCCAAAACTGATGTCAATGAGCTTATCTCTTTGTTCTCTTCTAGGAGTTTTATGGTTTCAACACTTATGGTCAAGTCTTTTATCCATTTTGAGTTGATTTTTGTATGTAGTTTAAGGTAGGGTTTGTTCCATTCTTTTGTATGTGGATGTCCAGTTTTTTCACACCATTTATTGAAGAGCCTATCCTTTCCCTATCGAGTATACTTGGCTCCTTCTGGTAAATTAATCGACCATATATGCTGGGGTTTTTTCTAGATTCTCTCTTCCATTGTTTTGTTTCTCTTTTTATGCCAATATCATACTGTTTTGATTATTATAGCTTAGTACTATAGTTTGAAATCAGGAAGTGTGTGATGCCTCCAGCTTTGGTTTGTGCATCAGGTTTTCTTGAAGAGATATGTGAGTGGCACACCTCTATGACAACCACATTCTGCACAGATCCCTTTCTCTGGATATGTTTGGGAGCAGCTCCTCCACATTTCCATGAGCCTCTGGCAAATGCTACATTGCATTTTTTCTCACCAGTGACAATTCCAATACCACAAGATCTGCCTGATTATATGACCCAAGTTGTATGGCTACTTACATAGCAGCTGGAATCTTATACAGAACCCTTTCTTGCCCCAGGCCCTACTCAAACTTGGTAGCCTTTCCTGTCATCCAGTATATCAGCTGGAATAGTGTTTACTAGATGGAATGTATTGCCTCCAGAACCTACAGTACTATGTTTCCTTGTAGCAGGTGATGTAAATGTAGCAAGCTGTCTCTTACTTTGTAGAGGCTGTTCCAGTGTGTCCTTTACCACTGGTTTCCTTAAAAACCTTACAGAAATGGCAGATCCCCAAATCTTTGTGTATTTTATCTCCCACCCTCTGGAACACATAGCAAGGCCTCTGGTGTGCTGATCTATCTTGTCCAATCAGCATGATGTCTGATTGGCTATTGATGTATAACCATGTGTTGCTTAACGACAGGGATACCTTCTGACAAATATGTCTTTAGGTGATTTCGTTGATGTGTGTACATCACAGAGTGCACTGACAGAAACCAACCTGGTACAGCCTACTACACATCTAGGCTGAACGGTACAGCCTACTGCTCCTAGGCTATAAGCCTGTATAGCTTGTTACTGTATGAATGGAATGGTGTGGGCAGTTGTAGCACAATGGTAAGAATTTGTCTAAACACACCTAAACAGAAAATGTACAGTAGAAATACGGTATAAAACATAAAAATGGTACACCTGTATATGTAGGGCACTTACCACGAATGGAGGTCACAGGACTAGAGGTTGTTCTGGGTGAGTAAGTGAGTGAGAGGTGAGAGAATGTGTAGGCCAGGACATTACTGTACACTCCTGTAGACTTTATCAACACTGCACACACAGCTTGGTGAGGTCTGCAAAATCTGCTTAACCCTTCACCGAATTTTTTGGGGAGGTTCTCCTGCAGTTTCCTTTTCTCTTGCCTCTTCTTCAGCTATGCTTTCCTGGTCCAGTTCTAACAACTCCTCATTAGGTGTTCTCTCAGGAACCGCCTTAGGAGCTCCTCAGTGTCATTCTCATCCACGCCCAGGTTAAAGTTAGTTGCCATCTCAGCCACAGCCTTGTGGATTTTTTTCCCCACTTTTATTTATTTAAGTGTGTTTTTCCAGGACTCACCAGCTTCTGGAAAGGAGTTGTTTCAATCTTGTTGTGGAGGGCGTAGCTCTCCGTGGCCCATGTGGGGATCGAACCAGCAACCTTGTTAAGAGCACCGCACTTTAACCAACCGAGCTAACCGGCTGCCCCAGCCTTGTGGATTTTTGCAAACTCCTTATCCTTGACCAATCTTTTGAAGTCATGGACAAACCTCTTGAGCGTCTTCTTTCAGATGCCATCCATACACTCTTTGGTGACATCACCCTCAAGCCCAAGCAAGGTTCTTGACGCAGTCATAGATGTCATAATCCTTCCAGAATTGCATCAGTGTCTTCTCAGTGCCTTCCTCAGTTGCAGCAATAGCCTGAGCAATGGTCTTCCTCGGGTAGTAGGCCTTAAAAGCTGCTATAACTCCTTGATCCATTGGTTGGATCAAAGAGTTGGTGTTCGGAGGGAGAAACACTTTGATATTTGAATGAAGATCACTGATAAAAGGAGGATGCGCAGGAGAATTACCAACAAAAAGCAAAACCTTGAAAGCTATGTTGTTATCCACACAGTCCTCTGTCTTGCTGGCATAGAAATTGAGGGGGGCATCTTGGAAGAGGAGTTGGGTCATCCGTGACTTTTTATCGCTCCTGGAGTACACTGGCAGTGTGTGCTTATTAATAGGCTTGAAGACCCTGGGTTCTCACTGTGCTAGATCACAAGGTTTCAATTTGTAGTCCGCAACATTGCCCCCAAGCAAGACTGTTGTCCTCACCTTAAAAACCTTGAAACCTGGCATTGACTTGGTCTCCTTATGGATGAGAATCCTTTTAGGCCTTTGTTTCCAGAATAGGGAGGTTTCATCCATATTGAATATTTGCTCTGGCAGCTAGTTTTAGGAGAGGTCTGATTAGCAAACCTCTGTGGCTGCCGCAGTGCTCATGGTAAACAAATAGTTCTCAAGAAGAGAATAAACTAGAAAGTAAAATCCACTGTCACCCCTTCCCCTCCTCCTGCCCTTAACTTCTGAGGAGGAATCACTGTTAACATGTTCTTTTTTCTTTTTTCTTTTTTTAATTGGGGAATATTGGGAAACAGTGTATTTTTCCAGGATCCATCAGTTCCATGTCCAATCATTGTTTTCAATCTAGTTGTGGAGGGCGCAGCTCACTGTTCCATGTGGGAATCAAACCGGCGACCTTTGTGTTATGAGTACTGTGCTCCAACCACTGAGCAACCGGCTGCCCTCTTAACATTTTCTTGCTTATCCTTTCAGAATTTCTAAATTCATTTATTGCAAGCATGTCTTTTTTTCTTAACCCAATGGGATCATGATATTAATAGTATGCCATAACTTCACAGCACATCTTGAATAGGTTGCCGTACAAGTAAGTATACTGCTACCTCAGTTTTTTAAACAGCTACATAAAATTCTACTATTTGCTTCTACCATAATTTATTTCCTTGACTTAGTTACATGAAATATCCCAGTATTATTCCAATAAATTTCCCCTCTTTGTTTAAATTTGTTTCTGTTACAGGTAGCCAAAATTTTCTAACAGAAAAAATAAGACTGAGAACAAGAAAATAAAATTTTGGGGGCCGGCACGGTGGTTCAGGTGGTTGGAGCTCCGTGCTCCTAACTCCGAAGGCTGCCGGTTCGATTCCCACATGAGCCAGTGGGTTCTCAACCACAAGGTTGCCGGTTCAATTCCTTGACTCCCACAAGGGATGGTGGGCTGCGCCCCCTGCAACTAGCAACGGCAACTGGACCTGGAGCTGAGCTGCGCCCTCCACAACTAAGACTGAAAGGACAACAACTTGATTTGGAAAAAGGCCTGGAAGTACTCACTGTTCCTCAATAAAGTCCTGTTCCCTTTCCCGAATAAAATGTTTAAAAAAAAAAGAAAAGAAAATAAACTTTTGTTTGACAGACTCTCTTAGGATAACCAATTGAAAATTATTTGAACACAAATTGAGCATTGCTGTAGAGATATCCCTTTGGGGGAGAAATCTGTATACTAATGGTAAAAAACAAAAGATAGTACCTTGGAAAACTGCAGACAAGCTTTCCATAGTTATATGTAAAGTAAATTGCAAAATTTGACCATGTGATTCATTATCAAAGGATGAGAAAAAAAGACGAGTTGATTAATAATAATAATAATAATGGCTTGCTTCCACAAACCAGGAGAAGTTTTGTATGACACTATATCTAATGGAGGATAAGCTGGACCATAATAAGGATATGATAAGATTAAAGAATTGCCAACTCTAATTAATATCTAGGGACTATAAAATGTCAACAAGAATAGTAAAGTCATTTGTACTAGTTCAATAAAATCAATAGAATATTTAAACACACACTCGGAATATATTAAAAACCCACATTTGGTGAAATTAGGGTATGGGATCATAATGAAAGTAGAAAGAGGAAAGGCTGCCAACCAATTCAATATTATATTTCCAAAACAATTTTTATAGTCTTCAATTTTATTTCAGTATATACTCCACCCCATCTTTAAACCTACAGGAAAATTCATTTGAATGAAAACACATGCCAACATTAACCAGTCAGAAACATTTAATATAAATTTATTGGCACAGTTAATAAACATTTTATACATTCAATTGATGTATAAGCAGATAATTACCATAATTATAGACCATTTTATGTAAGTTGTCTCTGCCAAAAAGCCTGACATTATATACTGGGCCTACTCTGGGTTGAACAGACCTGAATTTTGATAACATAAATACATTATCCCCAGAACAGAGCTATACAGATTTCCCGGTTCAGGAGTTTGCAATGCAGTCAACTGATAAATAAGTGCAATCAAGTCTATTATTTGCCCAACAGTCTCTAATAACTGAAGTCTGGTCATTTGACAAAGTATTATCATATATAGTGAACTAAGTCGAGTTAGAACTGAGTCTAAATTTTAGCTTTGTAAGATACTAGTTCTGTGATTGTGGGCAAGTTAACCTCTTTATGTACCTTTTTTTCTTTCAATCTGCAAAAGATCAATGATAGGTTTTTTTTAAATTTAAGTGTAATTCTAATAGCATTTGGAACATAATTGATTTTAAATAAATGACTCTCCTAGGATTTCCCCCTTTTGTACTGAAGGGTCATAAAAGAACTAACTATAAGTGATAATCCCTATCTTCCACTAGTCTATAATTCTGCTGGAATATGGAAAACAGAAAAACTACTTGTGAACAATTAAAACAAAAACAAATTTGTGTAATATCAACAGAGTAAAAGGGCAACCCATAGAATGGGAGAACATATTTGCAAATCATATACCTGATAAGGGATTAATATACAGAACTCCTAAAATTCAATAATAGAAAAACAACCCAATTGAAAAATAGGCAAATGACAGTCCCTCAGTCCCCTGGATCTGTCTCTTGCTCCCACAGTGTTTGGACAGAACAGACCCAGGGATGCACCTTCTTCCAGCCTCCGACCGCCCTCCAACCTCTTTTCCAGTCAGAACCTTCGGAACCATCTCAGCCATCCTCAGCCTGAGTCCAGCCAATCCTTTTTTGAGCTTAACTCTTTATTGCCGAGTAAGCACGAGCTCCCAAGTTCGTCAGAATTATTCCACTGAGGTGGAAGCCACATCAACCGCCTGGTCAACCTGCATCTGTGGGCCTCCGACACCTTCCTCTCTCTGGGCTTCTATTTTGACTGCAATGACGTGCCTCTGGAGGACGTGGGCCACTTCTTCTGCAAGTTGACTGAGGAGAAGCACAAGGGTGATGAGCATCTCCTGAAGATGCAAAACCAGTGTGGTGGTCACACCCTTTTCCAGGACCTGCAGAAGCCTTCCCAAGATGAATGGGGTAAAACTCAGGATGCCATGGAAGCCACCATGGTCGTGGACAAGAACCTGAACCAGGCCCTTTTGGATCTGCATGCCTTGGGTTGTGCCCACACAGACCCCTGCCTCCCCCACCTCTGTGACTTCCAGGAGAGCCAATTCCTAGATGAGGAGGTGAAACTCATCAAGAAGATGAGCGACCACCTGACTAATCTCTGCAGACTGGCCGGTCCCTAGGCTGGGCTGGCTGGTCAAATATCTCTTCAAAAGGCTCCCTCTCGAGCACAGCTAGGAGACTTTGAGTCCAGAGGCCTTTGAAGGGCCCCTCTGCATCCCCTTGGCATTGGACTTCTGCCTGAGCCTCTACCTGCAAGTGCTATCTGCAAGCATGTAGCCTTCTAACCACACTGGAGCCCTCTCCCGTACCAGGGACCAAATTGTAACAATAAAGCTTTTTGCAGCAAAATGAAAGAAGGAAGGAAGGAAGGAAGGAAGGAAGGAAGGAAGGAAGGAAGGAAGGAAGGAAGGAAGGAAGGAAGGAAGGAAGGAAGGAAGGAAGGAAGGAAGGAAGGAAGGAAGGAAGGAAGGAAGGAAGGAGAGAGAGAGAGAGAGAGAGAGAGAGAGAAGAGAGAAAGAAAGAAAAGAAAGAAAGAAAGAAAGAAAGAAAGAAAGAAAGAAAGAAAGAAAGAAAGAAAGAAAGAAAGAAAGAAAGAAAGAAAGAAAGGCAAAGGACTTGAATAGACATTTCTCAAATGAAGATGTACGAATGGCGAATAAGTTCATGGAAAGATGCTCAACATGACTAATCATTGGGAAAGTGCAAATCAAAACTACAATGAGATATCACCTCACGCTCATTAGGATGACTGGCAAGATAGGTCAGCTCCTAATACACACAGAATGAGTTTTCCCTCAAGAAGAAAGGGGAGAGGACAACTTTCTTCCCTAAAAAGATATAGAAGAGATAATGAATGGAATGAAAACAACTGGCTAATCTTAATATAGAGATACTGTTTTGTTTTACTGGAGACAAATATTTGAAAGATTAAGGCATAGGTTTAGAGAAATTAAGTGACCTTCCAATGGTCACATAGTAGCAAAGCTAAAATAAAAATAGCCTTTTGTGAACTCTTGATCCCTGCTCTCAGAGTGGGGATTTCAAGCTGGTAAATGGAAATGAATTGGAATAGCTCTGGATACTCAGGAAGTAAGAATGAAACATCTTCCATTAAGTATTGTAGTAGGCAGAATTCTAAAGCATCTCCCAAGATTCCCATCCCCAGTGTACATGCTCTGTATAGTTCCCTCTCCTTGAATGGGACCTATGGCTATAATGGGATATCAGTCGTGGGTTTAGGTGAAGGGATTTTGCAGTTATAATGAAGGCCCCTAATCAGTTGGCTTTAAGTTAATCAAAAGGGAGATTATCCTTGGTGGGCTCTACCTAATCAGATGAGCCCATTAAAAGAAATTCTGGATGACAAAGACAGGAGAAATCAGATATCCGAAGCAGCAGAGAACACTCTGTTGGCCTTGAAGAAATAAACTGCCACATGGAGAGAAAAAGAGAGGAGAAGAGAGGAGAGGAGAACTAGTATCTTTTTACTTCTATAGGTAAGTAGAAAAAATTATTGCTGCTTTTTTTTTTTAAATTTAAGAATGATGGTATTAAAACAGTTCTGGAGATGGTTGGTGGTGATGGTTGCAAACAATGTAAATACACGTAATGCCACTGAACTGAACACTTAAAAATGGTTAAAAGGGTAAATTTTATGTATATTTTATGACAATTTTTTAAAATTAAAAGAAGTTTGCAACACAGTTCTACCATTAGTTTATAAGGTGCCCACTTCACCACATCTTTCATCAGCATTAAAAATATTGACAAATGATTTTTTTTAAAATGGTGGTATTTTATAGCAAGTCTTCAATGAATTCTAATAGGAATAACATTTTCCGAGTAGACATCCAAATTCCTCCTGATGTTCTGTTATTAGACATTTTTGTCCTTTGAAATCATGTTTTTGAGGCATTTCAGGCTGTGCTTAATATCAAGTCCTGCTTTCCACAGTTTGAGTCATTTTATCCTCATCTCAGCCCAATTTCTAGGTTAAATTTTGGTCTTTGGTAAAACACATTAAATACCTCTTGTGCAACAATAACACTTGGCACCAAATGACTTTTGTTACTGGCGAGACTCTGATACTGTGCTCTATTTTTGGTAATTGGATTTCTGTTTTGTCTCCTATGTCTGAGTGTCTGTTTTGGGAACCTCCTAATATCCTAAATGCTCTATGATGGGACTCAGCCTTTCATTTAAGGGTATTTAAAGGGTCTACTACTGTGTGTTAGGCACATTTTAAGTGCTGGGGTTAAATCAGTGATTTAAAAAGAATCCCTGCCATTGTTGACTTTATAGTGCAGTAGGGGAAACAGATAGTAAATTTTAAAGTTATTAAGCTGGATGTGTGCCTGGAATGTTTGAGAAACAACAATGAGGGCAGTATGGATGGAGCAGAGAGAGCAATAGTAGAACGGAGGTAATGAAGGGCCAGATTAAGGGGAGCCGTAAAATAACTGGAGACACATTATTTTTAGAGAAATTGAGAGGCATTCGACAGTTTTCACCAGAGAAGTAATACGATCTAACTCACATTTTAAAAGGATCATTTTAGCTACATTATTGATATTATGCTCTGGATAGTCACAGGTAGAAACAGGGAGCCTACTGTAATAGTTCTGGCAAGAGAACTTCTGCTTCTGGCCAAGGAGTAACATTTTAAATTTACCTGAGACTGAATTTACCCTGCCATCTGAAACAACAAAAACTTAGGACATAATATATAAAGCAATGGTTTTTAAATATTGGACATCAGTTAGCTCAAGGTAATGGACTTTTAGAGGTAGACAACAACTGGGGTGAGCCCTCTGCTTGCCCCAGCTTACTACCTGGGGGATTTCTAGGTCACAGTGCAAGGGGAAGGCAATCTAACAGGAGCCTGGTGGTCTCACCGAATTGAAGAAATGGAGTTGAGAGTTAGAGGGCCAGCATAGCTAGACTTCTCGGAGCAGAGTACCAGAGAGAAAAGAGAGAGCATACAGAGACCTGCCTAGGGGTCTCCCTGAGTTTTCGGGTGAGTACTGATCAGCACATGCATGTGAAGAAACTACCCAAGGGCAGAGAAAGAACCACCTGCAGTTATCAGTGGAAACAGTCCCTGGGTTCACAAAAGGACCAGAATAATTTGTATTCCTACCAACCACAGTGGAAAAACCAAGTATGTCATGGGACACAGAGAACTCTGCTAAATTTTCCATTTTAGTTAGTTGTGTTTTTTTGACTTCTGAATCTCTATTGGGGTCCTTTTAAACGTCTCTATCTTTTCATTGATATTCCCTGTTTTCTTTAGACATAGTTTCCTTTAGCTCTTTGAACGTATTTAAAATAACGGATTTAAAGTCTTTTGTAAATACAACATCTGGGCTTCTTCAGGGACTATATCCACTGATTGTTTTTTGATGAATGTAGGTTATGCTTTCTTGTTTCTTGTAATTTTTTGTTGAAAACTAAATATCTCAAATAATGTGGCACCTGTGGAAATCAGATTCTTCTGCTTCCCTAGAGTTTATTATTTGGCTGCTTTTTTTCATTTGTTATTTGAGCGTTCAGTGACTTTTGGACAAATACCATAGAATGTTTCAATGTCAGAGTTTTTCAAAATCCCTATGGACATCACATTCTTCAGATTTTCCTTTTAAGCTTTTTGGTTAGTCTATCGTTTGCGTCATCATCTCATGCAGCTGTGATGTTAAAACATTCAAGAGAAGCTCTACCCTGCTCCCCTCCTGTCAAGCGTTGGGTACTGGGCAAGTTTGTGTGAAGTTGAATACAGAGCCTTGCCAGTGGTCTTCCGGGGAACCACTCGCAGACAGGCCAAGTAATGACATTTCTTTGGGAATGAGATCCTTTCTGCTCCCCCCAGTACTAAAAATGCAGGCTGTTAGTTTTCAAGGCTACTGTGGAACTGGGGAATGGGGGATGGGGCTCAAGTAAATTAAAATGCCACAAAATTCATTGCTTTTACCAGGAACCAGCTGTTTTTCTTAAATACATGTCCCCTGGATTGCTGCAAGTCCATGGTTAATTTTGAGTTCTAAAGCTGATTCTGACCATTTTTGCCAGGCTGTTTTGTTGTTTTTATGGAGGGACAAACATATACATAACACTTCCAGCATGTTAGATACAATAGGGAATATATATGTGTGTGTGTGTGTGTATATATATATATATATTTTTTTTTTTTTTTCAACTCAGTAATTCGATATAGATATTTAAAGAGCTTTGTAATTGGCTCACATGATTGTGGAGGCTGGCAAGTCCAAAATCTGCAGGGTTGACTGGCAGACTGGACTCTTATCTCCAAATACATGTCACACTCTGAGATACGGCAGGGTTAGGGCTTGAACATATGAATTTTGAGGAGACACAATATTTATTGATCACAATTTGAGATGATCAATAAATATTTGTTGGTAACAAGTCCTTCTCCCTAAGGATAATCTGAGCATGTGATCTCTGTGATTCTCCCTTGCCTCTTGGAATATGGACTTTTAGTCTGCCTTCATTTCTTACTTCGGGAAACTAAGTGGTTCAGTTACTGTCTGCGTTTGGATGTGGTTGGGTGACAACCTCATTTGCCTAGTGCATTCATATTTGAACTTTGACACATTGCATACTTCACATGAATGGATTTGAGGAAGGAAAAGTGAAGCCTATAATTAGTAGAAAATGGTGGAGGAGACACGGAAGCAAGCAAGGAGTGGCCCTAGCTTCAGCTGGTCCCTCCTTTCTTTTTCCCCAATATTATGACTTGTTTTGATTAGCCCCTGCTCTGCAGAGGTAGAGGTTCAAATCAGCAGTTCTGCAGTGGGACAGAAACCGACCCCTCTCTCCTGGCGTCCAGTCTGAGGAGAGAGGGAAGCTAGGGCTTGCTGAGAGTACCATCCCCCGGGAGATACTACCAAGACGTCTCCTAGGAGATTACCAAGTAAAGCAGGCTAGTAGCTTTTTGGAGAGCAAAGGATTCAAAGAAAATGTGAGCAGATGGAACACCAATGACTGTATGTAAAAATAATCTGGAAATGATAAAATAACATTCTTGAGTAGAATGGTGTAGGGCAAAATACAAAATATATAAAAAGGATCGGGAATAATATAAAGAATTCCAAACATACCAGAACATTTTTTTTTTCTTTAGCTGTGCTGATGAGTGCTTATCACTAATTTTTTGGTGTGGATAAATTGGAAATTTTTATGAGTTCCCTGAATAACTATTTAACACACACACACGTACTTATGCCTAAGATAATATATAGCATAAGATAATAAGATATTAAGATGAGATAATATATCATTAATATATAATTGATATAATTCTTTCTCCAGAAATACTTTTACAATGAAAGACCACATGCAAGAACGCTTCCAGGTAATAAATTAATTATGTCTATTAAGGTTAAAACCCTCAAGTCAGGGATTCTGACAGCCAGAAGAAAACTGAGTTAACTCTTCACAAAATCACCATTAACACGGCTGTTTTATTTGTATGCACTACATGCCAGGAATAGGGTTTTATGCAGCTTAAATTTTGGAGATTATTAAATCCTGGACATTTTTTCCCACCAAATTCCAGGCAGATTATCAGGCTGATGATTGCATTAAATGGATTTTAAAATGGATCATAAGAGACAAAAATAATTGGCGGGCCCATTTGACTGAGAGTGGTAAAAGGAAATAAACAACTCCCAATGGAAGATCAGTTAGCCTCCTACAGAGGAGTTGGTATTAGTGGAGCTCATGATTCCCCTTACACAGAAAGCAGAAACAGTGATGGGACAAAGTAGAGACAAGACTTGCTAAAATCAAGCTTCCATCATGTTTCTATCATATGCAAGTGCTGCGCACAAACCACATTCATGGGGACCTCAGAGAGTATTCATGCTTTTTATCAAAAGCAGTTTGATTCATATTGAGAGCAAACATGGAGAGGTTTCCTGATTGTAACTCAAAATAGCTATTAGTTAGATCAGTAAATGTAATTGATAAGAAAGTTTTGGAGTAAATTAGTATAAATATTATGCTTAACTAATGTAGTGTGTTTGAAGTTTCTCCCCCTCAGCTTTACTGAGATATAATTGAAAAATAACATTATATTAGTTTAAGGTATACAACATAATGATTTGAAATATGTATATGTTGTGAAATGATTACCACAATAAGATTAGTTACCACATCTATCACCTCACATAGTTATATTTGTGTGTGTGTGTGTGTGTGTGTGTGTGTGGTGAGTACATTGCTTTTGTTGCTTGTGCTTTGGGTGTCATATCCAAAAAAATCATTGCCAAGACCAATATCCTGGAGCTTTTCTCCCATTTTCTTCTAGAAGTTTTATGGTTTTAAGTTTTACACTTAAGCCTTTAATCTAATTTGAATTAGTTATTTTGGATAGGAGTTCGATTTCATTCTTTTGCCTGTGGATATCCAGTTTTCCCAGCACCATTTAAAGAGACCATATTTTCCCAATTGACTATTCTTATGTCCCTTGTCAAATATTAGTTGACTGTACTCATATAAGCATGGGTTTATTTCTGGGCTCTCTCTTCCGTTCTTTTGGGCTATGTGTCTCTTTTTATGTCAGCCTCATACTGTTTTGATTACTATAGCTTTGTAATATAGTTTGAAATCAATAAGTGTGATGATTCCAGCTTTGTTCTTCTTTCTCAAGATTGCTTTGGCTATTCGGGGACTTTTGTGGTTTCATATGAATTTTAGGATTTTTTTTTTCTATTTCTGTGGAAAATGCCATTGGATATTTTTTTAAAATAGGGATTGCATTGATTTATAAATCACTTTGGATAGAATGGACTTTTTGACAATATAAATTCTTCTGATCCATGAACATGAGATAGCTTTCCATTTATTTGTGTCTTTTTCAATTTTTTTCACTATGTCTTATAGTTTTCAGTGTATGGATCTTTCATCTCCTTAGTTAAATTAATTCTCAAGTATTTTATTAGTTTTGATGTTATTATAAATTGAATTGTTTATTTCTTTTTTAGATAGGTTGTTGTTTGAACTTTCTAAAAGGCAAGACTGGACCCATCAGTTAAAAGCTACCCTACATGGACACTTCAGAGAGGGGTAGATAGAAAAGGGAAGAGGCAGTATAGGACAGAACCATGTATTTAAAGACAAGCAGTCATTAATAATAGAAAGAAAATTAAATACAGTTTCTTCTCTTAATAAAAATAAAAATAAAAATCTGTGTTTCATGTTCCTCTAAATTGGTATTTATTTTCATATAAACTTTCTGTAGACTATGAATATATTTGCATCAAAATTATTTATTTAAGAATTTCTCTTATTTTTATTTTCAATTTTTAAAACTTTTGTTTATTTAAGTGTATTTTTCTAGGACCCATCAGATCCAAGTCAAATAGTTGTTTCAATCTAGTTGTAGAGGGCGCAGCTCACAGTTGTCCATGTGGGTACCAAACCGGCAACCTTGTTGTTAAGAGCACTGCGCTCTAAACAAATGAGCTAACAGGACGCCCAAGAATTCTTTAATGTAGACTAAACCTAAATCAGATGTGCTGATTTTCACTTGTGTCCAAATCAGTCTGAGCCTCCAGAGACACTCACAAAGTGTTCCATACCAAACCAAGAGATTTGGTGTGTGCCTGTGTATCTGTGCCCATCGTAAGTGCTTGTCATGGGAATGAGGGAAACATGGAGGGATTATTTTAAACTGTAGAAACAAGTTCCTTAGGGTGTTTCAACAAGGCTCTGAAGGGATATTTATGGGAGATCCCATAATAATCCCACTAGTACTTACCAGTATTGACTGATTGACTAAAAGTTTTCTAGGTGCCAGGTACTATATTAAGTGCGAAGATACAATCATTAGCAAAACAGAGTCCTTGACCTCATAGCTTTTATAGTCTGTGCACACTGGAGAGGTTTCCAGGTAAATGTGGGTGTGGATCTTATATTCTGGGCCTTTGGATGCTAACTAACTACTCCGGGGTGTAGATTAAGTTTAACATTCACTATTTTACTTATGCATCACTTTATACGGATACAGTTGAAGGAAATTATAGACAACAAAACATAAAGGCAGCGCCTCGTATTTTCTGAGAAACTCTCCTTTTCCATCAAGGGAGAGTTCATCTGGATTCATTCCACAGAGAACTCATTAGTGTTGGCATCTTATTTCTTCTGCCCCATATGGTTACTATTTTCATTTTGCTCTTGGTAGCAGAGTACCAAATTAAAATCGCTGAAAATAAGCTCAGAGAAGTCTTGGGAAGAACAGACTACAAAAGACAGAGGGTGAAGAGAGAAAGGAAGACAATTTCATGGCCACTTTCTATTGGACATTGGTGGGGAAAATGCAGAAGAGAGGTTGACATTCTGCACCTTTATTATCAGAACTTTGCTCTAAACTCCAGGAAGGCTTTCTGATGGATTACTCTTAGACCCAGCGTTATAGCAGCCGTTCTCAAAGTGTTGTCTCTGGACCAGCAGCATCAGCATCACCTGTGAACTTATTCAAAATGCCAATTCTCAGGCCTCATCACAGACCAAGGAACCAGAAACTCTGGGACAGGGGCCTAGCCAAATGTGTTTCAACAAACATTTTGTCATGTCCCCTTATAATAAATCAATTGAGACAAAAGATGGATTCTTCTCCTCATAGTATGTGAAGTTAACTGTAGGAAAGAATTAATTAATGATGCCACTAATCATAAACTCATACTGAACAAGAACCCCAAACAGTGAAGGAACACTGAAAAAATACACTGAAGATCAGGAGTAGAGGAAATGAATTTGTAGGTGATAAAGAGATGGATGGGATGTGGGAGAATCTTTGTCCTTTGCTCCTCATTTGTGCATTCGTACTGAGTACCTAGGCCAGGAGAAGATGGATAAACTAATTCTCACTCCAAGGAGTTTCATGGTATGGGTGGAGAAAAGCGGAATGTAAGTAGAGTGACAAGACAAGATGGCAGTGCTGTGGTCAAGTTCACCAGATACTGAAGTTTTGGAGAACAGAAGAAAGAGGAGTTAGTTCTCTCTGGATCAGTGGAGATATGAGGTGGGTTGGAAATTCCTCTGTGGAGATGCTATCTGAATTTGAAAGGACAATGAGAAATTCCCCAGGTAGAGAAAAGGCAATCCAGGCAAAGGGAATGGCATGGACAAAAGCACATATAAGATGAGGCTGTCCTTCAAGTTTTTCCTGTGTCTCTCTGGGGCTTCTGATCATGTGGAACCCTCAGTGCAGCCAACAGAAGTAAACATCTGTCCACAAATCTTTGTCTTTTAATGAAAGTTGCAAGTTTTTTTCCATTATTATTTAAGAAATACTGGGGCTAATTTACTTTGTGCTATTTTTGCCAACCTCCAGATCTTTCTTTACCATTATTTTAGTTTTTAATTGTTGTAAAAAGTGTGTCGTATAAAATTGACCCTCTTAGCCATTTTTAAGTGTACAGTTCAGTAGTGTTAACAATATTTACATTATTGTGTAAAAACTCCAGAGAGCTTGAGTTATTTTACTCTTCAAAATGCTGACTACTTGAAAGTTACTAACTCTGAGAAAGCCTGCTCCATTATAATATTTAATAATTATAAAGCTAGTATTTCCAGGAAGCTTACTATGTGCCAGGCACTGTTCATGCATCAAGTCATTTGATTTTATACCAACTCTGTAAGATGTATGCTATTATTGTCTTCATTTTATAGGTGAGAAAAATTGAAGCACAGAGAGGTTAATAACTTGTCATGGGTCAGACAGTAATAAATGGCATATGCTATACAGATCTTTACACCATTACCTTTCTTCTGTAAGAATGGTGTCTTCTTGTTACTAGGGCAGTAAATAGCTATACCAGTTTACAATCTGACCTACAATGCACAAGGGTTCTCTTCTTCACATCCATGCCAGCATTTGTTTTCTCTTGTCTTTTTCATGATGTTAATTTCTTTTCCACTCTTTTTGCTCTTTGTGTTTCAGTTTGGGTAATTTCTATTGACCTATCTTCAAGGTAGATATTAGTTGACTTTTCCTCAGCTGTGTCAAGTTTACTTATGAACTTGAAAAAGCTGCTCATCTCATGCCATACTTTTTATTTTCAGCATCTCTATTTAACTTTAGCACTTCCATATTTCATATTTCTTCTGAAATTTCCCATCTGTTCATAGATGTTGTCCACCTTTTTCATTAGATTTTTTAACATGTTATTTACTCCTGGCCATTTAAAAGTCCCTCTTTGATAGCTCTCACATTTAGATTATCTCTGAGTCTGGTTCTGTCAATTGCTTTGTACCTTGATAGGGGGTTATCTTCTTCTTCTTGTAAGTCATATAATTTTTGATTGAATGCCAGACATTTTCTGTAGAACCGGAGCGATTTAGGTAGAGTATTTGTGACTGGAAATTGACACGCCTGTTCTCAGGCAGTTGAGCATGGTAGATGGAGTTATCTAGTTAGGTGAGCTGGCCTTGCCATTGCCAAGATTACTTTAAGTGTACCATAGATTTCAAATTCCTCTGATGATGCCTTATGCTTAGGGTGAGGTCTGGAATGCTGGAGGATTTTCTCTATGTTCCACCCTATGTTCTCAACCATCCCTATACTAGTGTAGGCACCACAGGTAGTTTCTCTCTGTGTTCTGGCCTCTCTGCCAATAACAGACTGCTGTTACTTGTTACTTGGTGTTTTCTAGGGTGCTGGTGAGGGGCAGGGTTGTTCTTTGTCCTCTTCATCTTCAGTCTTAGGTTAGGTTTATATTTCTGGGCCTTGGAGGTTGCGATTTTCTTAGGATTGCTGCTTCTCCTCCTTTTCAAATTCTACTTTGTATCCATGGCAGGTCCTGTGTGGGAAAGATTTTCCTGCCCCTCCTTCAGTCTTACAAGACCTCTAAAAGCATTGGTATAGAATTCTGGGCTGAGGATTGTTAAATTTTTAGCTGTGTTCTTTTTACATGCATGTATATGGCCCAAAGACCTCTTATGCTCTGGCACAGAAGACAGTCAGAATGTCCAGTCTCTGCTCTGGAGGAATTGTGCCTCCTTAGATTCCTCCCCAATTCCGTGTTGCCAATCACAGTACCCCATCACCCTAGCCTCTGGTAAGATCAACCTAGGTCCTCCCTGACATAGTATTCTGGCTATAATGATTGATTCAGAGGTGAGCATGTGAGAGAAGGAGGAACAAAATATTTCTTCAGAAATTTCTATAACAGATGAAAAATTCTCTACTGGGATCAAGGAGCTGGAAGAATATGGATTGAGGACTCACACCTGCCATCTTCCCCACAGCTTAAAGGAAATCCTGTGTGCAGTAGGAGACAAGCAAACAAGCCTGAAAGATTGGGAGAAATAGTCCTGGCAGCATCAAGTCTCTAATTCCAGGACATAAAGTCTTCGGAATTTCTCTGGTTCCTTTGGTTCTTTTTTCATGTTTTATCCACCCCATTTACCAAAAACTCTTGTTTAAGTTGGTTTTATTTGGGTTGGTTGTTGGTTCAAAAAGTATCCTTTCTCATTTACACTCTAGGTGACTTTCAAGTCTTGCTGTTTTAAAAACACTAAAAAGAAACTCAATGTAGATACATTTTTTTTGCATATATGCGCGCTCTCTTTTCTCATTAAGAAACATGTCCATAGAGGTTGTTGGGTCAAAGAATGTGCAAATGACAAAGGCTTTTGATGTGTATTGTGAAATTACCTTCAGAAAGATTATCCATTTACAGTTTCTAAAGGAGTGTTTCTGTCCCAATTTCCATACAGTTACAATACTGAGTAGTATTAATTTTTTTAAAATTCCCAGTTAGATAGAGGTTTTCTGCTTTTTTATTGATACTGCTCCCATATCTGTGTCCCCAAATATGTCTTAATTGAATAATAAAAAGATAAAAAGATCAAATGAGGATGGGAATTTGGAATGAAAAAAAGGGCAGAGCCCAAAATTTGTTCTGCGAGTGTCACCACTGTGAATACTCAGCCCTGGCTTTCCCCAAGAACAGGTATTAGGGACTGGCTGAGTCAGTATGAATGCTTCAGGGAAACATTCATTTGAAGTGAACAGAAGCCCTACCCTGGTCCCCCGCCTTAGCCTGAGGCCCCAGCAGGTGATTGGCTGGAGCTTGAGTGGTAGCACCACACCCGACCTGAGGAATGAATATATAGATGCTACAGCAGACCCCTTGTTCCTGATGCTGAGGACTGTCTCACCCACAAAGATGTGGGTTCAGCTCCTCGGAATATTGGCTCTATCACCAGCCATTGCAGAAAAACTCCTTCCGTAAGTGCTTGATGTCAGTTATTTAGGGCAGGTGGCTTCTTTGTCTATCTTTCTCAAACATAAATATAGGGGAGAGGAGATAACCTTTGGTTTATTTTAATTTGTTTCTCATCTTTTCTGTTCTTTGGTTACATTTCTTTTTTACCCAGAGACAAAAGTTGAGACCTAGGAGGAAGCTTTAAAAAAAGACAATATGAAAATATAGTAGACTCCCTGTACCCTGTTCTCTGTAATAGAACTAATTTTCTCTTTGGTACCCTAGGCCTAGATTCTCATTGATGGTCTCCTTATTGTGGGAGGTTTAAGGCTGTGTACTGTGTTATCTGTTACTTGTCTGCTTCTCCCTTACAGAAAATAAGGTTCATAAATGCAGGGGCTCAGTCTGTTTAATTCACTGCGGTATGCTGAGTGTTTACGAGAGGGCGTGTTGTTTCATTGAATGGATGAATCATTATTGTCCTGAAATCCTTTTGCTCCCTTAATAGAAACTACCTGGTGACATTACCAGCCAATCTTAAATTTCCCTCTACTCAGAAGGTTTGTTTGGATCTGAGCCCTGGATATTATGATGTAAAATTCACTATTACTCTGGAGACTAAGGACAAAACCCAGAAGTTGCTAGAACACTATGGACTGAAGAAGAGGCAGTTACACTGCATCTCGTTTTTGGTAAGTATAGACTTAGCCCCAACTCTAATCCCTTACTTTCCTGTTATCCTCCCTAGGCATCCACTATAGTCTAACTTTAAATATGATTTCGGTTATCTTACTTTTGCTAAGGCCTTTAAACCTATCTCCCCTAATTCTAACTTTGATTCCTGGCCATAATTTATTCATGATTTTCTTGACCTTGGATTTCTTCTTTTAGTTCCTGACCTCTGATGATTGTTCCCCTTCTTCTTCCTGGCAACCTGTATTCTAGCTCTACCCTTGCTACCCCCATCTAACTCAGTTCCTTCATTTTGTCCTCCCATTCTTGGGTTGAGACCAGTAGATTCTTTTCCCCCAATCTCCTGCTCCTCACCAGAACTCCCCTCTCTTGGCCAGGTACCACCTCCTGCAGGTGGCACGGAAGAAGTAGCTACAATCCGGGTCTCGGCTACTGGAAATAACATCAGCTTTGAGGAAAAGAAAACAGTTCTCATTCAAAGGCAGGAACATGGCATCTTCATACAAACTGACAAACCTATCTACAACCCAGGACAGCGAGGTAAGAGTCACACATATGGGATTGGACAAAAGACGGGGAAACAGCTGCAGACATCCTTAAAGAGAGCCTTTATGGTTTGGTGGTAGGCCTATGGACTAACGAGTGCAGAAGAGAGGAAGATCTGGAGGGATGAAGTGTTAATGGGTGTTGAATATATGCCATGTTCCACAAGCAAAGGAGTAGTGGTTGGAGTGGCTATTGTATGTGTGTATCTAAAATAGAGGTACACGTTTCTCCTGGAATGGAATTTGGCAAGTGTAATTGGATTGCTGCGTCCTCCAGCAAGCTGCTTGTATACAAAATGTACCAATGTACATTTGACTTGAGCTCCTGTTATTTGTATTTATTCTTTCTTATTATACTTAGAGGGGCATTCCATTCAGAGGTTTCAATCAGCAGCCTTGAAGCGTAACTGTTGAGGGGCTTTATTTATCTCTCGGACTAAGTTTTTTTTTTTTTTTTAAAGGAAAACCTGATGGGGTTTTGCTGGCTCAGAATTATGTGTAAGGAAATAGAAAGGGTGGAAGAAAGAAAGATTCTGAGAGGGGAAATGACACCTGTTCCCTAATATGTGTTCTACTAATGATACCTGTTCCTTCCTAGTGCACTTTCGCATTGTCACCCTGAACAGCAACTTTGTTCCAGTGAATGACAAGGTGGGAATTTTGTTGGGAAGAGGGAAAGTGAAAGGAGTAGGGCAGACTGAGAGAGAACAGAGAAAAGAAGAGATTCTTTCCAAGGGTGTGAGGAGATGGGACCCTTTGAGATGCAGAATGTCGGTGGGAATTGAAACACAAGTCTAAACCCCCCTACCCCCAGTCTGCCTGAAAACAAGCAGGCATGTCTAGTTCTCAGGTTTGATTGCTGAGAACATCAATGAGGTTAACATTCTTGAGAGATGGTTTCATTCGCTGTTGTTTTAAAAGAGTTTTTGCAAACTTCAAGACTTTCTCCCCTCCAATGACACCAAGTGGCTTTGCAGTTCAAATATTAAGAAATAATTCAGGAGTGTGTCTAACAAAAGGAAGACATAAGAATATCCATCCCACCATCTTTTTTGACTATGAGACAAGGTCATTTATAAAGTAGACAATTCTCTTAAGGCAGCATTTAAAAAGTGCCAAAGGTAAAAATATGGTAACATTTAGTGAATACTTAAATTTTCCTTGAACAACTTGATCCCTCGAATCATAAGCCTTGTGATAGGTTTGATTTCAATTCAGGGCTTGTGTCATTTCTACATGATTGTGAAATGCTTCGCTCTCACACATCCCTGCTGCCTTCTTTCTCCTTTAGTCACAGCCCATATATTCAAATGAAACTTTTAAAGATAATTATAGGGGAAGTATTACTTTTATTTCCATTTCCATATTCTCAGAGCTTCTATTTTCTTTTCCTACCTACAGGGAGGTTATGAGTTTATTGAACAGTAGCTTCCTCCACCACGACTTTTTTCCCCAGTTTAGAATTCTTTTTAATTTCTTCTTCCTGTCACCTGTATCCTTTCTTTACCAAAAGTCTAATATAATATTGAGTAGTTATTTCTTAATGGACTTTTGATTCCAGAGGAGAAAAAGGGAAATGCAAAGGTGAAAGTGTGGCTGCAGGCAGTTATCTCAGACTGTGCGGCACCTTCAAGGTCAATCTCAAAACTATCCCTGTTGCATTATCCTTCCTCTGCTCATATTATGCTGGATTACTGAGAGGTGCTCTGATTTCCAGTTCTGCTCTATTTCTGATGTAAAATTACTCCTTTCTCCCTACTCCATTTCTCTAGCCACCCCTTGCCACCAAGTCCCAGTTTGAAACACTGAAAATTTGAAACGCTTAATTTGCAACTCCAATTGGAAACACTGAATTTAACAAAAGGAATTTTACTAAGAAACTGAGAGACAACAATTATGCTTCTACAGATCACAGTGTTTTATCTTCAGGCAACTAAAGTATACCTGAGATTAACTGACCCTGTCTAGTTTGGTTGCTACACCCATTGATTCAGAAACCTCAGGCAGCTTCCAGTTGGAAATGTTATCTTCCTAGTTGAACACTTGTTTCCTTCCAGAGCTTACTCTGGGTAACTGGTATCCTCTCTCTTGAGTCCATCTGTGAGAAAAATACTTTGTTATCTGAGGAAGTGTTCTTTTTCTGGAATTTATTGGATTCCGCCTTAATCTCAGTGATATCTGCCTCCTTACTGTCTACATAGCCCTGGTTTGTGGACGTCCTATCCTCCCTTGATCCTGAAGGGAAGCAGAATAGGCCACCCCAAAATGTACCACTTTGGCATGAGGATTATTTTGAGCTGAAGGCTCTGCAGACTCAGGAAAAACTTTTCCTTTTCCCTTAATTGCCTAAACAAATTTAGATAGGGGGCCTGACCCAGAAAGAGAGCTATTACCAAAGATAACTTTTTCATCTGGAAGACTTCACCTGCATGGTGGGGCAAACATCTGATTATTAAACATCTGCTCTTCTTATCTTCCTGGGAATTGCCCTCCTCCGTTTTGAAGCCCCAGACTCTATCCCGTTCCTTAGCTCAGGATGGCAAATAAACCTCAATTGCCTGCTCCCTTTGAGTCTTATTGTCTTTGTGGAGCTCCCGTATGTACAATATTAAATTAGTTTTTCTCCTGTTTATCTTTCTTATGTCAATTTAATTATTAGACCAGCCAAAGAACCTAGAAGGGAAGAAGGGGAAATTTTCCATTCCTACAGTCCTTCTGTCTCATTTTTGGCTTTCCTGAAGACTTGCCATTACGCTTAATATCAAGGCTGACATTTGTATTTAGTGACGCTCTGCTTCTTCACTGGTTGGCATCACATGGTACTTGGTCCAAAAATCAATGGCAAGCACCAACTAGGTTTCATTCCAACTCCTTTCCATGTGAGAGCCAAACTTTGTGCCCTCTCTGAGACCCCCATGTCTAAATTCCAGTTTTCAATCTCACTTAGTTGCAAGTCCTTTTAAGAGGATGCAATACTAATTTGAAAGCCCTGGGTCCAGTAAATTAACAGTCTCTGGTTAGATTTTTAATTATGTTCACACCCTAGACATTGCAATTATCTATTTCCTTGGCCATGATTTTATAAAATTTTATTACAAAAAAAAATCAGAACATCTTGGGGTGACTGGTTAGCTCAGTTGGTTAGAGCGTGGTGCTGATAACACCACGGTTGCTAGTTTAATCCCTGCATGGGCCACTGTGAGCTGCCTCCTTAAAAGAGTCAACTATGCTATTGTAGCATCAAAGCAATATATAACCAATGACCATGGCCGTTTCCCAATAAAAAAATAAAAAACAAAACAAAACATCTTACACAAACAAAAACATCACAGTAAAAAGATAATTCTCTCATAGAAAAATTATCATGAGCAGTCATTTTATTTTCAACTTTTTATTATTAAAATTTTCAAAAATAACACCAAAGATCCAACATTTGTTTTGTTTTGCCACAATTGTTTTAATCTATCATTTTTTTGCTAAATCATTCAAAAGTACATGGTAGGCATTGTAACATGTTACTCCTAAATACTTTAGCATGTATCTTCAAAAAGAATATCTTAAATAATCATGATTTCATTGTTACACCTAAGAAAACTAACAATAATTATTTAATATCATTTAATATGCAGTCCTACATTAGTTTTCTCCAAATGACTTTGAGGTTTTTGGTTTTTTTTTCAAATTAGGAGCCAAAAAATTCCATGCATTATATTTGATTGTCATGTTTAATTTTTTTTCCTTACTATAAAATAACCCCTTATTTTTTCATTACATTGACTTTTTTTTTTCTGAGAGAGATCAGGATAGATGGCTTTTAAAATATCCTCATTCTGAAATATGACATTGACATTGAATCCTAGTTGTCTTATAGAATATTTGACATTCTTTATTTGTCTGATTATTTCCTTATTGTATAATTTAACTTGTTCTCCTGTCTTCTGGAAGTAGGTATGAGGTGTTAATTAGCTTTAAACTAAACAGTTTTGGCAAAAATATTCAGTAGATAATGCTATGAAACTCAAATGTCTCTCTTCATGAAGCACATAATGTCCGGTTTTCCATTAGTGATGATGAGTTTGATTATTGGTTAAGGTGGTGATAGCCTAATTTGCTCAATGTAAAGCTATATCTTTTTCCTTTGAAATTGGCAAGTAATTTTGGGGTGATATTCAAACTCCTAGCCCAATGACCTGCTCCCCACCAACTTAATGGGTTTAGCATCCCTTTCCTTGAGGAAACTATACATGATCCTTTAATGGAGCTCTTTTAAATAAAATTGTTTTTAGAAAATTTTTTGCAATGCTTGAAAGTAAGGATCCTGCCCAGTAGCATTCAGACAGCAGGAGACGTGGCCAGGAGAGAGTTGGCTCAAAGAAGAGGTTTAAACAATGGAGAGCCTCGATAACTATGGTGTACACCTGAAAGTAACATAATATTCTATGTTAGCTATATTTTAATAAAAAGCTTAAAAAAACAAACAGACAATGGGGAGCCTCCAGGTGCTAACACTTCTCTTAGGGCATTTTATAGAAGAGCTGGTCACAGAGCACTGAAGGCTGCTGACAGGTCTAAAACTCCATTTCTTCAAATGTTTGGAGACTGGCAACCCTTTGAGAAAATCTCTTTTCTCCCCTCTCCTAGCCAATAAGCCTTTGCCCCATTGTTACTCTTATCAGGGCACAAAAGAGCCATTTGAAAGGAAGGAGTGGGCCACAGAGAAAGAAAGAGGCCTTTGTGAATGTTTTGCTTTCAGCAAGCCTATCCTTATTGCTTATCCTGCTTTAACCCACATTATCTTGTTTTCCTTTTCAGTATTCCATAGTGGAACTGCAGGTAAGTAGAAGTTTCTTTTTCTTTTCTGTCAGTTGTGGAGAAGGACAAATGAGAGTTTGGTGCTAAACTTTGAAGCCAGAAAGAACTCTGGCCCAGAGCCTGAGGCTGCCCCCGCACCCAAGTGCCCACAATTCCACCTAAACCATGCTTCTTCTCTTGCGTCTGCCCTCTCAGTCCTAAACCTCTGTGGATAAAGTCAGCAACCTCTGCTGTGACTAACCCTCCCACTCTGATTCCTGTAACTCTTCTGTGCTATGCCTGTTCAACTAGCCTTTGTTCTGTACTCCTCTTAGTCTTCGGTAGTAAGCTCTTGTTATAGACACTTGACAGTTAAATGTGACATGAATACCTGTGAGAAGTATTAAGACAGAAACGGGCTAGAAGCATGAATTCTCCACAGCATCCCCTCCATTCTTCCATTACGTTACCTATCTCTCAGGTATCTTACAATCAATCCCCTCAGCATTGTCCCTTAATAGGAACCAAGAATAGAGCAAACACTCTTCATAAAGGACATCCTAAAGCCCACTTTCTGAAACTGGTCATAACACCTTAGAGGACTCAGTCTGATCATTTGAAACCACAAGGACCCTTTTCTTCCCAAATGGGGGCTGGACCTATAGGTAAATTTATCTCATTCAGTGATGAAGACAATTATAAATAACCCAGGGAGCTGTTCTTCCCGGACACAGACAGTAGGGGATTCTTGAACTGCTTTTTGCAGTGCAAAGTGGGAATCAGACAGGCAGGCACGTCATGAAGTTTCTTTTTAATGGACACAGGATCCAAATAACAATAGGATCGCACAGTGGCTGGAAGTGATGCCCGAGCAAGGCATTGCAGAGTTATCCTTCCAGTTGGCACCAGAGGCAATGCTGGGCACCTACACAGTGGTGGTGGAAGAGGACAAGAACTTTGGCACCTTCAGTGTGGAAGAATATGGTAGGTGGGAGGATGAACAGGTCAAAGTGTTGGACATAACCTGGTCTCAAAATCAGCAAAGGTAAAGATCTGCTACGGGGTGGGGTACTTATTTATTTTTGAATCAGTGCTAAGTCAGCTAATAAATTCAGGTGCGTTTTACCTTAATAATGCCCCCCTTAATTTTATTAATTTAATTATCACTGTTTTTATACCCCCACTATTCACTACCTATGTGGTCAAGTTCTCTTCCTATTCTTTTTCCATTTCTCTTTTCACTCTCTCCAGTGCTGCCCAAGTTTAAGGTGGAAGTGGTGGAGCCCAAGCAGTTATCAGTGGTGGAGGAGTCTTTCTTAGTAAAAGTTTGTTGTAGGTAAGAATAAAGCTCTGGATCTGGTAGAGATTAAAGCTACACTGCGAGGTGTGAAGAGGGAATGTCATGGGAAGAGGGATTATGGAGGTAGTGAGTAAAACTTGGGCTATTTTATGTAGTCATGACTTCTCCAAGAACACATTTTCTAATTGTGTTTTGGCTCTTACTTCCCACTGCTCACTCAGCCAGCATTATTGATTTAGTGTTTACTTCGTGCTGAACACAATAGTGAATCCCATGGAGAAATAGGGGTAAAGAAAAAGACAGACCCTATTCTGTCCTTTGGATGGTATTTATTGTGTAATGGCAATACTCTAAGGCTTGAGTAAAGCAGGCAAATGAACGAGAGCTGGAGAAGGGTAAGATTGTCAGTGAGTACTTGCAGAGATTGGAGTGTGGGAAAGAAGGAAAATTGGTGTTTGGGGATGGAGGGTTGGATTTCAAGTGGAATTTTCCAACTCTGACTCTTCATGCTTTTCTGGGTTAGGTACACGTATGGAAAGCCCATGCTAGGGGCAGTGCAGGTATCAGTGTGTCAAAAGGCATATACTTACTGGTTTCAAGAGGCAGAACGGGAACAGCTACCTGACAAATGCCGGAACCTCTCTGGACAGGTGAGTAAATGGGATATAGAAAAGGAAATTTATTCACATGTCCTAAAGAGCAAGTAAGTAAGCGCCAATACAGAAAAGTGGTAGAAAGTCCAAAGTAGAAAGCATTTCACATGATTATTATCCTTGTTCCAAAGAACAAAGCAGTCTTCTTTATTCTAAAGAGATAAAGTCTTTCAGAATCTGCCTTGTAATCAAGAAATTAATCAAAACCCTTGGGAGATACAATTTTCCTGTTCTGCAGTTGGTTCTTTTCCCCTTCTCATATCTTGGAGCTTGAAAGTCATTTCATGATTATATATGTGTAGGTGTATGCTCCATGTTACAGGAGAGTTTTTCTATCTTAAAGATAGAGAAACTAAAGTATGGAGATAAGGAATTATTTCCATATGAAGTAGAGATTAGGTTATTCATTCTCTCTCTGATTGCTTCATTAGACTGACAAAGCAGGATGCTTCTCAGCTTCTGTGGACATGTCCACCTTCAACTTCACTGGTTATATGTACAGAAACAGCATCAATATTGTGACTACTGTGGTGGAGGAAGGCACAGGTAAGTGGGATACTCCCTGGTTCATTAAGAAAAAAAAGAAAACGGGCTGTCCCAGGGACACACCTACTCAGAGGATTCAACTACCCTCATTAGCATTTGGGAGTGACTCTGTTCCTAGTTCATAGTCAAAGAGAAATCTGCCTATTTATGTCCTCCAAAGTTTGGCGAGGAGGAATTGGTTTGGATCTTTGGTCAGAAATATATTCAGCTTTATACTTCTGGGACACCTCCTTTCAGGAATTTTATGTTACACATAAAGGTGAGGATATCAGACATTTAGATGATCATATATCTGGTTTCCCTCTGCAGGAGTGGAAGCTAATACCACACAGGATATCTACATTTCTACACAAATAGGATCAATGACCTTTGAAGACACCAATGATTATTATTACCCCAATTTCCCCTTCAGTGGGAAGGTATGTTGAAACTTGTTTCTGTACAAACAAAAATTGCTTAACCATCTACTATTGCCTCTTTCCTGTAGACATATACTAATAAGACTAACTTGGCATTATTCTAAGTATTCTATGTATATTCACTTATTTAATCTTTCAATAATCCTGTGAGATAGATATTATTATTGACCCCATTTTACAGATGAGGAGACAGACTGAGGCACAGAGAGGTTAAGTGATTTTCCCAAGGTTATAAGCTAGTGAGTGGTAACTATGATAAAACCCAGGCAGCCTGCATCCAGAATGTCTACTCTTCTCAGGCAGTGCTGCCTTTAATCCCACCTGAGATGTACCTTCAATATTAATGTGACTTCAGTGCCTTTTCTAAAGCCAGGGGCTCATATTCTAGTGTTCAATTCTTGGAACTTTAGGGCTGCAAGTTATCTGGAGAAACCATCTAGTCTGGGCTCCTGCAGCTGGGCAAGGTTAATATCAAACTTTCCTTGACAGAGAGCCATTTGTATCTCCTTAAGCATTCTAATACCTAACAATTTCCCCTCTGTACAGTTTATCTTTCTTCACTTCTCAGTCAACACACTAATGTACATATTTAGATCCATATATTCCTTAGTTATCTTTTCTCTAGACTAAGAGTAGATCCAGATTTTCTTAAAGCCTAAGGATTATACAGTTTGGGAGTGGAAGAAGATTCTCTAAGAAAATGAAAGCAAATACTGTACAGTCTTGGGAAGGGCTTCTGCAAATGAAGGGCCCTAAAGCTTCATTACCATGTTTTCCCTGAAATAAGACCTAGCCGGACCATCGGCTCTAATGCGTCTTTTGGAGCAAAAATTAATGTAAGACCCAGTCTTATTTTACTATACTTTAAGACTGGGTCTTAATATAATATAATGCCAGGTCTTATATTAATTTTTGCTCCAAAAGACGCATTAGAGCTGATTGTCTGGCTAGGTCTTATTTTCGGTGAAACACGGTAACTATGTGGCAAATATACTTCTGCACCAGACTAAGCAACTTCTGTGTGTTTCTTAGTTTGTCATATATCCTTGTTTCCAATCCTTGAATCACATTTACCTATTTCTGGATTCTTTCCTGAAATGTGTTCTTAGAGTTTCTGTTATCATGCCACTTTACCTCATACTCAAACCAACTCCAAACCTAAATCTAATGACCTTCACCTCTCAGATAAGAGTTAGCGGCCATGATGGCTCCCTCCTCAAGAATCATGCAGTGTTTCTGGTGATTCATGGCACAAATGGAACCATCAACCACACCCTAATTACTGACGACAATGGCCTTGCTCCCTTCAAGCTGGATACAGTTCATTGGAATGGAACAGACATTTCTCTGGAGGTAAGCACTGGGAAGGACCAGCTTTCCAGCACTAAAGCCTTCCCTAAAGGAAAACTTCAAAATTTTCCTGTTTGTTTTTTTTCTTCCTCCTGCCCCATTTGTAATTCGATCTCTCTCACTCACTAGTAGTTCTGCTGCCCAGTTGGGAAAAACTTTTTCTTAGGTCCTGCTTGTTTTAATATCAATCAGATAAATGACCATTGAGATAAAAATTGCTCTTTCTACTAATTTATCTTATAACTTATTCCCATCTCTATTTGATCCTAATTTGAACTCAGAGTAGAGAGGAGAAAAATGGCTTAGAATTGTCTTCTTCCTCCTGTCCCTTTACTCCTCCCCCACTTACTCATAAAAATGGCAAAGAAGTGAAGTCTAGCTTTTGGATACTTATAAGGAAAGCTACTTGTATTAGTTGTCAACTGTCACACAATGGTGCTTAACAAACAACTATAAAACTTTAGTATTATACAACAAAAAACATTTATAGCTCGTGCCCCTGGGCTAGTCAGATGGGCAGCTTGACTGATCTTGGTGGACTCCTTATGTCTGTAGGTCAGCTAGCTGTATGCTGGGGCTCCACACGTCTCTCATGCTCCCGCAAGCTAACCAGGTGCATTCTCTGTTATGAGGAGGTACAAGAACCAAAGTGGACATGCAAGGGCTTTTCCAAGTCTCTACTTAGCGCACTTATGCTAACATCCCATTCCCAACAAGTCATCTGATGGCCCCACAGTTAGGCTAACAAAGCACTGAAAGATGAGATGGTAAAGGATGTTGATGCAGGGAGCCATTAATGTACTCATTCAGCCACACTGCTTAAGCAAACACATGCTATTTGCCTTGTGGCTAATTTAACTATTTCCTTAGGCATCACTTGATAACTCAGAAATAATTATTTCAGTTTTGTCACTCTCTGTACCTAGTTTTATTGTCCTTGGGATATGTTCTTTAATTTCTATATAACCATAGTCATGCTTATCTATTCCCTATGCATCAGTCTGTGAAGGTATATCGTCACAATTTCCCAGTACTTGACAACTATAATTCAGCCCATTTTTCACTCCCCTACATACCAAAATGCCGCTGCACACAGCCACTATCATGGAGTCCTCAAACATCCTTGGCTGGACCTCTGTGGAAATATCTACATGCCATTCTTTGGCAGTGAAGATTTGAGACAGGTCTATTTGAAAATCATAACAAGTCCATGGGGTTAATATGGTTGGGGTACATGCTAAAAGAGCTTTTTTTTCCTCTTCCTCAGGGCAGGTTCCAAATGGAAGATCTGGTACATAATCAAAAACAGACGGCTGGATACTACCAAAATGCCTACCTGCACCTGCAGCCCTTCTACAACACAACTCGCAGCTTTGTTGGCATCCGCCCACTAAAGGGCACCTTGGAATGTGGGCAGCCCCAGGAAGTACTGGTGGATTATTATATTGATCCAACGGATGCAAACCCTGACCAGGAAATCATCTTCTCCTACTATGTGAGACTGGGAAATGAGGATTGGTAAAAGTGTGTTGGGAAGGAGAGGGAATGGGGAGAATGACCAGGAGAGGGTGGATAGACTGTCAAGACAGAGATAATGCAAGACATAAATAATTTCAAAATTTTTAGGAGCCACAGTAAAAAAAAGTTAAAAGAACAGGTGAAACTAATTTTTAAAATATATTTTATTTTAATCCAATATATCCAACACCTGATCATTTCAATATGAAATTAATATAAAAATTATTAACAGATATTTTACATTCTTTGTTTTAGCTGAGTTTCAGTTCTTTGAAACTCAAAGTCTGTATTTTATTATACTTAACAGAGTTTGGACTCGCCACATGTCCAGGGCTCAGGAGTCACATGTGGCCAGCAGCTACTGTATTGCATAGTGTAAGTGTAAAGGATGGGGGAAAATGAGGAATAAAGAGATTTTCAGCAGGAGCCCAAGGAAATTGTGTGGGGAAAACAAAAGGAGGAATTAACAAGAAAATGTTGCTGGCCAGGGCTGCAAAGGAGCTGGGTGGGTGGATAGGAGGGAGTTTGAGGAGAGGATGGAACTGAGAATAAACTTTATTCTGTTTCATTGGTCAATATTTTAAAAATAGATGATGGAGGGTTAAAATTAACATTGATGGCAGTCTTGTTGGAGAAATATAATCACAACTTGTAGCCTGAAAGACATGTACAAAGATAAGAAGCTTTATTGGTCACCTTGGTGATGCTGAGGCATTAGACTTATGTAAACCTCAGGTTTGGTGGTCCAAGTCTCTTCATTCCTTTCCTCCCCAAGTACCTGAAAGATTTTCTCTGCACTGAATCGTTCCAGTGCACTGCACTGACTTCATCAAGCTAAAACGATCATCCTGGCACAACGGAATGAGGAGGCATAGGTGGAAAATAACAAGTCAGAGTGATAACACAGGCACTGTCTTCGGGACCGAAGTGTGGGGAGACCTAGGAGAAAAGTGGAGCTGGGGTTGTTCAGTGTGGAAGGACTGAGTGTCAGATGGTAGTCTAAGGAACTGGTCATAGAGCCCTTGACTGGCATCAGAAATGACAACATGCTTAAAAATAATTTCACTGGATTCAGTTTCAAGTGAGAGTGAACAAGGAGAGTTAGAAAAGGATTTCTCTTCCAGAGAGTCCAATGGCAGAAGGGCTCAAGGCAGTTTAAGGTGCACTCATTTCCGTTGGATTTTGCATTGAGTGATAATAAAAAACGGTTGTGAGGATGCATTTTAGCTGAATTTATGTTACAAGGATTATAAGAGAATAAACCCTGGGGATCTTCAAGAAATGGTGGACAGTTATCTACTATGAAGAATGGTTTCTAGTCTATCTCACTTGAGGCAATGATGACCTTTGTCTCCACCCACCAACCTCTGTGGTTCTCAGGCAGACCTCCAACTGGAGGAAGAGGCATCGGCACTGTTGGCACTGTGCAACATTTGACAAGCTAAAGGATGCTCCGTGAAGTACTGAGCCAGGCTCTGGGCCTCTGAAAGGAGCTCTCCTTATGGAGAGATGCAGTGATGCTTCAGAAGTGGGGTCAAGGTTACACTCCCATAATGTCTATGCTGTTGATGATTTTTTTGTTCTCTTTAGTTAATAGGGAAAGGAAGTTTGGAGATGGAGGGGCAGAAACACCTGAACTCTAAGAAGAAAGGTGAGTGTTCATGCTTCTCATGGAAGAGAAAAGATATTTGAAACTTCCAGAAAACAGTTGTTATGCATAAAAGTAATGAAAACAGAACAGTACCAATAACCATTGAAGAATAGGAACATGAGAAGTAACTTGCGTTATGAGGCCTGCAGCTGGCCCAATGAGAAATGCAAACATGTCGTCGGGTGTCATTGGTACGCGAGTGCAGGCTCATCCCTGTGTATCACCTCTTGTCTTTCAGGACTGAAAAGCTGCTTCTCTCTCTCACTGAACTTCAATTCCAGACTAGCCCCTGATCCTTCCCTGGTGATCTATGCCATTTTTCCCAGTGGAGGTGTTATAGCTGACAAAATTCAGTTCTCAGTAGAGATGTGCTTTGATAATCAGGTAAAATGGTACTTTGAGGAGGGTGAAAAAAAGATCTGGGCATAGAGAGAGGTCTTGTGTATGCCAGGATTGGAGATAAAACAGGGGCAGGGAAATAAGATAATATTGAAGTTGGATATCATATTGTATGTTTTGTTGTTATCTGTCTCTTTCCTGCTTCTTTTTAAAAAGTCATATTGGGAAATCACATATGCAGCTATTCCAAATATAGCTATTACATATGTTTTTTTCCCCCCTACTTTTTGTCTTTTAAATGTTCTGTATCATTCTACTCTGCTGCTCACTTTTCTCAACTCTATTGTAAGACATTGGTTCTCAAGGCCTTAGACTTTACAAAGGAAAAATTAGTATGAAAGAGAAAGAGTGGGCTGGATACCATAGCTGGTGCATGTTGGCTGATGATCCAAATTACATTTTTTTTTCTCCTCCTGTCCAGGCTTACCTGATCCCCAAGTTATATTTTTTCCTTCCCCAGGTTTCCCTTGGCTTCTCACCTTCCCAGCAGCTTCCAGGAGCAGATGTGGAACTACAGCTACAGGCAGCTCCTGGGTCCCTGTGTGCAGTCCGGGCCGTGGATGAGGGTGTCTCACTGCTTCGGCCAGAGAGAGAGCTGAGCAACCGCTCTGTGAGTAGTCTGCTAATGGGTGGGAAGAGGGAGTTGGCAGGGAAGACCGTTTGACTACCTTGAATAAGGGATGGGTTCCAAGGAGTGGGAAAGAAAGTCTTAAGGAAATAGTATACTACCATAAGGTGGTAGAAAAGGATGTGAAAATAGAGGTAGAATTGATGGTATGAGAAGGGCACGGTTAATATGGACATAGAGATAAGGAAAGAAGATGAAATAGGAGATAAGGGGAACTGATTATGAAAACAAGGTGAGGTAAAGGTTAAAATTTAAAAAGTAAGGAAGAAGTTATGATGAAATAAATAAATATAGGAAGAATTTCTGGAGGAATGAAGAGAAATAATATTGAGGTGGTGAACTATAGCACCAGAATCTGCGAGAACTTTCTCAACTGATTTCACTGTGCCAATGCTTGCTTTCTTTCCTCCCTTTTATCTCAGGTATATGGGATGTTCCCATTTTGGTATGGTCATTACCCCTATCAGGTGGCCGAATATGATGAGTGTCCAGTGTCTGGCCCACGGGACCTTCCTCGACCCCTCATTGTTTCAGTGCCTGAAGAGCGTTGGAGCAGGCATTCAATTATGTGGAGGCCTTGGATCTCTGAAGGCACGGACCTTTTCAGTTTTTTCCAGGTAGATATCCTTACCCATCTTTTTTCTTATAGAAACAGTGGTAATGGGAGGAGGGAGAAGGAAAGTCCATAACTAAAAAGCAGAGAGAGTCATGTGGGCACTGACAGGGATAAAATCTTGAAGAAAACCCAAAAAACCTCTTGATAGGTAAGGTAACCTCTCTTGGTTCTAATGCTTGAAGAAATTACCTAGTTGCATTGGACAAGAACCACCACGAGAGGCTGTCTTCTTCTCTCTGTGATCCCCAAATATTGATTTCCATGGGATCATTAAGAAGAAAAATGAGGAAAGGTAGGCCAGCAGTCTCTTATCATTATAAAAATACTGCATCTATTTTATGAGCAGAAGCTTGGGATGCTGGGGCCCCAGCCTGACCAGGAGGTCAGGAACTATGTCTTGTTCATCTTTATATTCTAATTCTGGATCCTTCATAATACACAATGTAATTTTTGTTGACTTGATTGAGGTGATGTGGTTCCTGGCTTCAGAAAGTTTAGAGTCTAAATCAAATAATAAGGACACAGTGACTAATATTTGAAAGAAGCATTAAACATATTTAACCATGAAATAAGTTTAATTGAAAACCTTTCATACTAGCTGGAACAGAAGTGAACCAATCTTGGTGGCTGAGTATTGGGTAATAACCACCAGTCTTCCCATTAATAGGAAAGGGATGCCTTAGTTCAACACTTTGAGGGTAGAATTCCTAGGCAGGTAGCTCTTGTACTAAGGGAGGGGACTTAATATTTTTGCTTTTCTCTTTGGTACTTATCAGAACATGGGCCTGAAAATACTGTCCAATGCCAAAATCAAGAAACCAGTAGATTGCAGTCACCAGTCTGCAAAATATAGCAACACAATGGGTGGAGGTAAGCTACCCCTGCGGCTTGTGGGGTCACTGAGAGCTTTAGAATTATGGAACTCTGAAAGCTCCCTCTTTGCCTCCTGTTCTTGCCCTGAGCCTCTAGCCTCAGAATGATAGTAGGTTGTGGGTCATAGATGCAGGCAGTTTCCCAAGAATCTTTCTCTCTGGGGAGGGCTTTTGAAGTCTGAAGGCTTTATCTACTCATTTCCTGGCCAAATCTCTGTGTCTGTCACTGGTCTTGTGATTAGTAGTCTCTTCACCTCAATTTATCTCACAACAGAAGTGTTCTATTTTCTAAAATTCCTTTATTCTTGGTCTCCTTAGAAAGTGATCATATTGCTCCAGGGGCTTTTGGGTCATCGTCTTCTTCAATTCGGTCAGAGGATTCTCAGGTCCGCCAATACTTCCCAGAGACTTGGCTCTGGGAGCTGTTTCCTGTTGGGTAAGTGATACCTCAGTGGTACAGCAAGATTATACAGTGTGGAGTCAGCAGAAAACTCAGGACCAGATCATTTCTAAAGAATCTAAGTCTCAAGCCAAGAAGGTTTAATGGGGATGTGGGAACGTGTTTCTTTCCCTGAATTCCTATACAACCATATATAATCACTCAAAACAAACTCACACGTCTTCACATTCACACAGTGCAGACAGTGCATTCTCACTTCAGGTCCACACAAACTTAAAGGGACATATTGACATTAGTTTGATTCTTGCTCACTGCTTACCTGCTCATTTGACAAACCATACGGGCACCTGTCTTCATAGATTCAGAGAGCACTGGCCTCTCATTCAGATATGTTTGCACACACAGGCCCACTCACACATACCACACCCAACTTACTCAGGCATTGCCCTTCTCCTGTGTTTGTACATCTCCGTTCACCTGAAGAGTCACAGTCTGAGATTCACGTGTTCTCCAGTCCAGTTGACTCTGCTTTTCCTCCCAGGCACAACAACAAAAAATTCACTTCTGCAGATAAATTTGTAGTTTAATTCCCAAATGCTCTCTTTCTCCTGCTGTCTGCCTCACCTGGCTTCTCGTGTCCTCACAGTAACTCAGGGAAGGAGGCCGTCTACCTCACGGTTCCTGATACCATCACCAGGTGGAAGGCCATGACTTTCTGCACCTCCCAGTCCCATGGCTTTGGTCTTTCACCCACTGTTGGACTGACTGCGTTCAAGCCATTCTTTGTTGATCTGACTCTCCCTTACTCCGTGGTTCGTGGGGAATCCTTTCGTCTTACTGCCACCATCTTCAATTATCTAAAGGATTGCATCAGGGTAAGAACTGGGGATACAGGAAGTAGATGCAAGCACCCCACACCCTAAGTTTGTCCCTAAATGGAAGCGTATCAGTTTTGCCTGAGAAAGAGATGGCAATGCTGGTGTTTTAGCCCACATTTTCCTAAGCCTCTATGTGCCATCTCCTTTGCTCATACCCTTCATCTCTTAAACATCCTTTTCAGGTTCAGACTACTCTGGCTAAATCAGATGAGTACCGAGTAGAATCATGGCCAGATTCTCAAGCCTCCAGCTGTCTCTGTGCGGATGAAGCAAAAACCTATCACTGGAATATCACAGCCATCAAATTAGGTAAGAGAAGGAAGTGGTAGCTGGGGAGGGAAAGCACAGAGCAAAAGGTCAGAGATTGAGAACTCCATCCTTTACTGCATCTGCTTTGTTTCCTCTTTCCTTTTTTTGTCTCTGTTTTTCTCCTTCCTAAGTCTATGTTACAAATAAATAAGCAAATACTCTTTGATAGATGACCTAAAGAATTATCCAAACTGGACTATTTTGAGTGTGAAAGGGAGAGCTCTTAATATTTCTGCCAGGACTGGGGATGTATCATCACGTTACTAACCAAGTGCTTATTATGGGCCAGGCACTATTCTAATTGCTCTACATAGATTAACTCATTTCATCACCATACTAACTCTAGTATTTGCTCATGGATTAGTTCCTTGCAACTCAAAGTACAGTCTTCAGGTGTATTAGTTATCCACTGCTGCTTAACAAATTACCTTACAATTTAGTGGCTTAAAAGAATGAACATTATCACTCAGTATCTGTGGGTCAGTAATCGGAGTGCAGCTTAACTGGGTGCCTCTGGCTCAAGGTGTCTCATGAAACTCCAGTCAAACTGTCAGCCAGGTCTGTGTTCTCATCTGAAGACCTGACTGGGAGAAAATCTACTTCCAATTTCATTCCATAGCCTCTGTTCCTCACAAGAACAGCTGGATTTCTCCAGAGCGAGAGATTCAAAGGAAAGAGTTCACCCAAAACAGAAGCTGCAGTCTTTTTTAAAACCAAATCTCAGAAATGACATCTCATTACTTCTGCCCTATCGTCTTCATTAGAAATGAGCCACTAAATCTTCATTAATGAGAGCGGATTACACAATAGTGTAAATATCAGGATGCAGTAATCATTGGGGGCCCTTAGAGGCTGCCGACACACTGTATCAGCATCACTGACATTACCTGGAAGCTTGTGAAAAATGTAGAATACAGGTGCTACCCCAGGTCTACTGAATTGGAGTTTGTACGCCGTTAAGTTTGAGAAGCACTGATCTAGGGGGGGAAAGACTTCATTAGTACCCCTGGCAACAGGGCTAATGCCTTCCTTTCTCCTTCTTTCTTCTCAGGTCATGTAAACTTTACTATTAGCACTAAGATTCTGGACAGCAATGAACTCTGTGGGGGTCGGAAAGCATTTGTTCCAGAAAAGGGCCGGAGTGACACACTCATCAAACCGGTTCTGGTCAAGGTGAGTTTTCTGCAGGCCTAGCTTCAGAGGGAGAGAGAGCAATCAACCTATGGATGTTTGGTGTGTGTCTAACCATGCCATTTAGTATCTCACAGCAGTCTTACCCCAACTCCAATCAGGTAGCTTACCTTTCTCCTTTCCTGGCCCCTTTCTGCCTCTAACTATTTGCTTAATCAATATCGATGGTCTATGAAAGTGCCTAATACATTTTATTAGTGCCTGGTACTTTGTAGACACTCAATGAATGTTAGTTTCTCTTATCAAAATCCCTAAGGTCATCATTAGCTTCTTTTTAAAAATCCTATCATGAGCTCCATTATAATTCTGCTTCTTGGAAGCTTCCTAAACTTGTCCTTAGCTGTAGCCCTTGACCAAAAAGAGTTTTACTGAGAGGCCCATTCCTGGGTTGAAATGGAGTCCTTCTGGGCTTCAAAGAGAAGCTCTGTTCTCTCCAGCGCCAAGAGAAGCTCGGGAGGCACAGGGAGGGCCTTTTCTCCCCATTTTCCTTCCCCTTCCTATTCCTTCAGTGCCACCTGCCCTGACATTCATCTTCGTTATCTTCACCTGTCCATGTCTCTCTTTATGTCAGCCAGAGGGAGTCCTTGTGGAGAAGACACACAGCTCATTGCTGTGCCCCAAAGGTGGGTGAACTCAGAGAGGGGCTGGTGGTGTGAATTCCCTTAGGCAACTGAAGATTTTCTTAGTCATAATGAGGAATATACAGGACAAGACGGTATAGGAGTATCTAGGGGTGCCATTCCCAAAAGGGACCAATTAGCTGAGAGGCAGGATGAAGAAGAGAAAGTGTAATACACAATCAAGACTCTTAGAATGCATTTTCAGCAAAGATCACAATGAATAGGTTCAAAAAAAAGTCTGCCTCCGTCCCATAGAAAGTACCAGGTTATGGAACACCCTGGATTATGGAACATTTTTCTATGTTTGGACTTGTGAACCCCACTCTTACCATCTTCTGTTGTTTCACCTTTTCTTTCCCTCTCACAGGAAAAGTGGCTTCAGAATCCATCTCCCTGGACCTCCCTGTAGATGTTGTTCCTGATTCAACCAAAGCTTATGTTTCTGTTCTGGGTAAGCAGCTAGAGATTTTGGGTTCAAAAGGTGGGGCTGGAGGCTGTGGAGTGGGGTGGGGCATGTATACCTACCTGAAGGAAGGTGTGGTGGATTAGAAGTGATGAAGGAAGAAGACATTTTTTTATATAGTGGTCAAATACAGGCTATAGGTAACAGTATGGCTGGGATTAGACAGACGTGTTCTAGTTAAAAACAGAAAGGAGTCTGGGCAGGAGGAAGCTAAAGGTCATTGAAGCTTGATATGTATTTAGGGTTAGGTGGTCCATTGATTGGGTAGAGGAGAGACAAAATGTTTGCAACAGCCATTTGAAAAATGAGGAATTTACCTATTTGATAAATTTTGGGGGAAGAGTCAACCATATTTACCAAGGCAGTACACGTCTCTTCTTTGGGCATGGAGAGGGAGTGAGTAGAAAAGCATGTGCTTGAAAATCATATCACTCTTGTGATCCCAGTTGTGCCATTTAATAGTGACCTTGAATAAGTTAGTGAACAATTCTGATCCTTCTTTTCCCTCCTGTAAGACAGTGATAATAACCTACCTCTCAGGATTGGTGTATAAAGATTAAATATAATATAAAGTTCCCAGCAAAATGTCTAGATCATAGTAGGAGCTCAAGAAAAGTTAGGTTCTTCTTTTTACTTTTACCCCCAACCAAAGTCCCTTCCAGGTTAAAATTTCTCCATTTTGACTGTATTTGATTCATATCTCTGGTAGAGCATTCACAACATGATAATTGTAGTGTAGCTTACTGCCTATCTTCCATCGTGTATTGTGAGCTCCTGGAGGACAAGGGCCATGTCTTTTTAAATTCTATTTCTAGTACAGTTGACATTCAGTACGTATTTATATACGTGACTTGAACACCATGGCTGAAATGCAGATGTTCACGAGTCACTTATATCAGGCTTCCTGGCTTATGAAGTAAATGGAGGGGTCAGTAGATATAACTTGGAAAAGGGTATCAGGATGGTGCGAGTTTGGGAGGGACTTGGTGATTTGGAGGGTGATGTACTTATAGGCAGTGGAGGAACTTAAAGATTGAGTCGAAGTACCACAGGTTGATTTCACCACTCATCATTTCCAGTGACATGTTTTCTTAAAAGCCCTGAACCCCCTAAGGTGACCTATGTAACCGCTCTGTGTACGCCAGCACCTTATACATTCCCAATATTGTAGTACTATATTATAACTGTTTAGAATGATTAGAATTGTAATGGATTGTGATTGCCCTTCTGACCATGAGCTCTTTGAGGTAGAGACTGTATTTGACTTGTTGTCTCCCAGGCCACAGAATAGATACTCACTAAATGATAGCTAATACATGTTTGTTGAGTGAATGATAACTGTTAAGGGTTCCTGCTTCTACCTTCCCCATTCTTTCTCTTTTTGGATCCCAGGGGACATTATGGGCACAGCCCTGCAGAACCTAGACAACCTGGTGCAGATGCCAAGTGGCTGTGGGGAACAGAACATGGTGTTGTTTGCGCCCATCATCTACGTCCTGCAGTACCTGGAGAAGTCTGGGCTGCTGACCAAGGAAATCAGGTCCCGGGCAGTGGGCTTCCTGGAGCTAGGTGAGTTGGTTCAGTCATCTTCTTGGACACCTTCACTAGGGCAGTTCACCCCCTGAAGTGTCCCACATCCTTGAAAGCCATGGGGGTGTTTTTTGAAGTTGTCACTGTCATATAAAAACTATGTCTGTCTTCCCAGGGTACCAGAAGGAGCTAATGTACAAGCATAGCAACGGCTCATACAGTGCCTTTGGGGAGCAGGATGGAAATGGAAACACATGGTAACATTGCCCAATTCCCAATGTGTTCTGTATCCCAGAGAATAATTCCTGGACCCTGTGAAACTATTCCTTTACCTGTCCCCTTAATCCCATTCCTTCTTTCTATCCTTTACCTCCTTAATACTGTTTATTTCAGCTTCATGTATGGTCAAGCCCCTCACCCTTCTTCCTGACTTTGTGCCTCCTGAGTCCTTTTCCCCATTAATGCCTCTTAATGCCTCCCTTTTCCAAGCCTCCTAGGAATTCTGTTTTCTCACCTCCTCTTCTGGAACCACACACCAGAAAAAACTATAGAACTCTCGCATCCTCAGCTGGAAATCCCCCTTCATGCCGTGTCTCCCTTTACCCATATAGGCTGACAGCCTTTGTCACCAAGTGCTTTGGCCAAGCTCAGGAATTCATCTTCATTGATGATAAGAACATCCACGATGCTCTCGAGTGGCTGGCAGGAAACCAGCTCCCCAGCGGCTGCTATGCCAATGTGGGAAAGCTCATTCACACAGCTATGAAGGTGCGGCTCTCCCACCACTGTGTCTGGAGGAACTTGGACCTCTGACTGAGCAGAGTTGAAAAAACGCTGGCCTGGGAGCCAGTATTATTCAGGTCTCAGCCCTGGCTCTGGGTGGCTTGGTGTCATGCTGGGTGGCATGAAGGGTCTCTAGTCCCGCTCCTCGCATAAGAACGCAGGACATGGTGAGGCCAAAAAGGAACACCCACAGAGCCATAGATAGGGGTGTCATACCACTATAGTCTCGCTGACAGCTGGGTTGGAGACACAGGTACCAGAAGCCACATGATCTGCAACCTGCTGTCAGCTTTTCTGCCAACCAACCAAGCCCACTTGCTAGGTGCAATCCACGCTTGCTAATTCAGCCACCATCTTCTTGCTAGCCCCCATTTGTTGCTAGCGTAGCTACGGCAGTTATATTAGTGGCCAATGGCTCACTGGTTACAGCTGATGGCCAACTAGCCACAGCTGATGGCCATCCAATCATACTTGATGGCCATTTACTACCTGAGCCAGCACCTTTCCACGTGAGGACGAGAGCCTGGAAACTGCACTCCTGGCTCTGTCCCCACACTTGGTCAATATACTTAACCAGTCTGAGCCTCAGCTTCCCTGTCTGTAAAATGAGAATATGGCTAGAAAGCGGTTCTCAAAGTATGGTCCCAGATCAACAGCCTCAGGATCACCTGGAAGCTCCTTTGAAATGCAAATTCCAGCCCCAACCCCAGACCTACTCTGAGAAACTCTGGGGGGTGGATCTGTAGTGTGGGCCAGCAATTTGTGTTTTAACTAGCCCTCTGGGTGATTCTGATACTTGCTAAAATTGTTTTCAGGTTTGATTATTTTTATTTTTATTCTTTTATTTTTTAAGTTTTTTATTTTTCAGTCACAGTTGACATTAAATATTACATTAGTTTCAGGTGTACAGCATAGTGCTTAGACATTTATAAAACTTACAACGTGATCCCCCCGGAAATCTAGTACACACCCTGACATCATACATAGTTATTACAATATTACTGACTATATTCCCTAAGCTGTACTTTACATCCCCATGACTATTCTGATGCTTGCTAAATTTTGAGAACCACTGGACTAGGAGATCTCTGAGCCTTTTTCTAACTCCCTAAATTGGAGGCAAAGCATTTGCTCTGCTGGGGACTAATAGCCAGCCCAGTGTCTTTTGTAAGGAGTTTACTCTCTGCTGGGCACTGTTTTAAGTACTGTTTTTGCTTGATATTATTTAATGTTTACAGCAAATCAATGAGCTAGGTACTGATATACCACTATTAATCACATTTTACAGATGAAGAAACTAAGGTGCAGAGAATAAGTAAACTGCTCAAGGTGAATGCTAATGAGTGCTAGGATTAATTTGAACCACAGCAGTTGGACTCTAGAGGTATTGCTCTCACCCCTTCACGGCATTGCCTGTCCCTTCCCAAACACAGGGGGCAGTATTGATGCTGCAGGATAACTTGTTCAATTCAGAACATACTGGTGAGAGAGATTTGTACGAACTTATCTAGAGAAATTGTTTACATTGCTGTTCCAGGGGTAAAAATCTCGAGCACTGGAAAAATAATCTCTGTACATGTAATTCGTTTGTGTTCCTTATGCAGGATCTTATCAGTGCCCCCACCCCCCCAAGTCTCTCTCTTCTCTTATACACTGTGTGAAATATACCTGGGAGTAGTATAAGCCAGGGCTTGACTAGAACAAGATCCCAGAGGTATTCCTCCTCCTTATCAGAGTTGGCCAGTCTATCAAGAAACTTATCACTAGTTAAACTTAGTGCTTTGCCACAGGAACTCCAGAGTTCAAGTCCCACTCCTGATTATTAGCTGTGTAATCTTGAACAAGCTATTTAACTTTTTTTTTTTTTTTTTTTAAGGAAGGCACAGCTCACAGTGGCCCATGTACGGATCAAACAGGCAACCTTGGTGTTATTAGCACTATGCTCTAATCAACTGAGCTTACCGGCCACCCCTTATTTAACTTTTTAAAGTGTTGTTCTTTTATATATAGAATGAGGATAATTTAGATTAAATATTTTTTTTAAACTTGCTAAATCTTTCTGTGAAAGACGTTCAACTGGGAAGGTGTCACCTAATCTCCCCTGGAGAAGAAGTTGGGCTTTGTGCTACTTGAGGGGACATCCACTTGAGGAGGCTCAGATTCAGTAAAAAACTGAGAATAAGAGATTCTCCCCTTATTGCCCCTCACCCCCTTAACATCTCATCCTTTCTAACCCCTTCCCTTGGGTTTCCTAAATACCCTCTCAGAGCTGAAGACCTCATGTTACCCCTTGTGTGTGCTATTGTGTCAGGCTGCACAGTATTGAGGTCCAGCCAGCCCTCCCTCATTGTGTGTGCTAAAGGCTTTGAGCTTCAGTCAGCTTGTGGAAAGGAGTGCTTTTTTTTTTTTAAATAATTCATCCATTCAGAGCAGGGGCACCGTTTTGTAATTTGCACATAATTCTTACCTGTGCTGGCTGCTGCCCTGACTTATTGTCTCTGTTTCTCTCTAGGGTGGTCTTGATGATGAAATCTCCTTGACCTCATATATTACAGCTGCATTGCTGGAGATGAGAAAAACCATAGATGTGAGTTTCTCTGGATCCTTTTCTTTCTACTCTTCTTATCATACCTATTTCTAGAGCAATTCACCTATTTTTGTTCTCATTCAGCCTTTTAAACTCAGAGAAGGGAGGATGATTTCCTTATCACTTCCCATTTTACAAGAAATGCTTTATAAATTCAGTTCTTCACTTTTACTTTTTAGGATCCAATGGTGAGTCAGGGTCTGCAGTGTCTTAAGAATTCTGTTTCCTCCACCACCAACCTCTACTCACAGGCCCTACTAGCTTATACTTTCTCTCTGGCTGGAGAGATGGACATCAGAAACATTCTTCTGGAACAGTTAGATAAACAGGCTATCATCTCAGGTATGTTGGCCATTTTAAGAGTTTTTTGAAATTTTGAGACTATGCTGTGAATTATCTATAATTTTCCCTAGTCTCCATAGTCCCACATACATTCATTCAATTCTAGGATTTATTTTAGTGAAAGTTATTGTCATAAAATCATTGTTGAGAGTTTTGTAGGAAAGTCCATGTAAGTCCTCAAAGGCATTGTTGTATTTCTAATGTGAAAAGAAAATAGATGGTAGAAGCTAGTCAGAAAACTTACTGGAATTGTACAATCATCCTTTCGCAGGTATTTAGCAACTCTTTAGTTAAGATTATTGAGGTTGGGGGCCGGCCCGGTGGCTCAGGCGGTTGGAGCTCCGTGCTCCTAACTCCGAAGGCTGCTGGTTCGGTTCCCACATGGGCCAGTGGGCTCTCAACCACAAGGTTGCCAGTTAAATTCCTCGAATCCCACAAGGGATGGTGGGCTGCGCCCCCTGCAACTAGCAACGGCGACTGGACCTGGAGCTGGGCTGCGCCCTCCACAACTAAGACTGAAAGGACAACTTGACTTGGAAAAAAAGGTCCTGGAAGTACACACTGTTCCCCAATAAAATCCTGTTCCCCTTCCCCAATAAAAATCTTTAAAAAAAAAATGAAAAAAAAAAAATGGTGAAAGTGATAAATTTAAAAAAAAAAAAAAAAAAAAAAAAAAAAGATTATTGAGGTTGATGAGGTAATATTTAAACTTAGAGATTTCTCAAGGTCCCTTTAAAACCGTAGATGTTTAGAATAATATTTGATGTTCTAACAGATCTTGTATAGAAAATATTAATGCATTTTATTTATCTAGCCTTGTATGTAAAAATTGTACTTCTAGGCAAAAATTAATCTCAGCTTTCATTTATATGAATGTCATTGCCAAGTTGTCCTCTCGTATAGGTTTTGGGTAGTTTTCTGGCCTGTGTATAAGCAACTCTATTCATGAAATAGGTGCCTCAGAGAGTGATACCTGTTCCAGTATACATTGATTTAACGTGATCTCGTCTTCATTAGCTTATATTGCAGGCTCACATGTTTTCTGTTAAGTTTTTCCAATCAGTTGCCTCCTGTTGATTATTTATTATCTCTAAACTTATATTTACTTAGATTTCTAGCTTCCACTCTTCTCATTGCTAGTTGTTCTTTGTCTTCTGTCTCCTTGGCTATCACAGAGTTTAGATTTGCTCACCCTCAGTAGCATTTCTTCTATGGTTTCTCAGAGTTCTTATGCATATTCTGCCATTTTTATTTTTCTTAAAATGTTAAACAACTATTTTACTAATATATAAATTAAGTAAAAGTAAAATAAATGCTGAAAATTAATAAAATTCTATAAGTTCAAAAATGCCCAAACACATGAGATTTTTATGAGTAGTTTCTACTTACCTATCTCCATTAGCATTAGAATTTATAAATTAACAAAAGTGGTTTTCATATAATTGCTGGAAGCATTTATTGATGCTCTCAGCTTTACATTGAGGAACTATGTGTGGGTATAAACACACACACACACACACACACACACACACACACATCTCTGCATAAATATTATGGCCAATAAATCAGAAAAGATTCTGATAAATATTTTTTCTAACTCGTGATTAATTTATGTTTGGTACGTTTTCTGCTTTAAGGTGTAGCACTTACAAAGTAAATATGGGAAAGTCATTTCCTTCCAACACCTTCCTAATTATACTTCTTTCTTAATAGGAGAGTCTATTCACTGGAGCCAGAAACCTACTGGGTCATTGGATGCCAGCCCGTGGTCTCAGCCTATGGCTGTAGATGTGGAACTTACGGCATATGTATTGTTGGCATGGCTTAACAAAGGCAGCCTGACTCAAAAGGAGATAGCCAAGGCCACTGGCATAGTGGCATGGTTGACCAAGCAACGCAATGCATATGGGGGCTTCTCTTCCACTCAGGTAAATACTGTGCTTTCTTACTGCCACTTATCAGGTAGGACTAGAATCCTATGTGGAGATGGAGGAAAAACTATTGTCCTTGCCCTCTAAGTCCAGGGACTTATAATTCCATGCAGAGGGAGAAAAAGCGTGTGAAAATGTATAGAAGGATTCATAAAACTGGGTCATATGAGCACATAAATATTATAATATGCATTTAATGCTCTTTTTTTGTAGAGTATGAAACATCATGAGATTCATGTTATATATTCAAAGAGGACATATATAATTATGGCTAAATTTATATATTAATAAATTAGAAAGTTAATTATGGGATCTGTAAGCATACAATCAAGATTTTATAGACATACCTCTTACTTTAGGTATTAAAAAGCTAGTAAGATACAGTCTTTAAAAAGTTTACAATCTGGGGACCGGCCCGGTGGCTCAGGTGGTTAGAGCTCCATGCTCCTAACTCCAAAGGCTGCCGGTTCGATTCCCACATGGGCCAGTGGGCTCTCATCCACAAGGTTGCCAGTTCAATTCCTCAAGTCCTGCAAGGGATGGTGGGCTCTGCCCCCTGCAACTAAGATTGAACACAGCACCTTGAGCTGAGCTGCCGCTGAGCTCCCGGATGGCTCAGTTGGTTGGAGTGCGTCCTCTCAACCACAACGTTGCCGGTTCGACTCCCACAAGGGATGGTGGGTTGTGCCCCCTGCAACTAGCAACAGCAACTAGACCTGGAGCTGAGCTGCGCCCTCCACAACTAAGACTGAAAGAACAACTTGAAGCTGAATGGCGCCCTCCACAACTAAGATTGAAAGGACAACAACTTGACTTGGAAAAAAGTCCTGGAAGTACACACTGTCCCCCAATAAAGTCCTGTTCCCCTTCCCCAATAAAAAAAGAAAAAAGAAGTTCACAATCTGGAAGGAAAGCTAGGAAAATGTCTATATATTACAAAGCAGGATCTGATATACTATATGTAAAACGTAAGAAAAATGAAAGGTACATAATATTGAAATTCAAAAGTCAGAGTGTATATAAGCTTGAGGGATAAGAAAAATCTTCACAAGGGAATGGCACTGAGGTAGATCTAAAAGAATATGAAACATTTTGGAAGGCAGATATTGAAAGGAAGAGGGAATGATGTGACTAGAGATACTCATTTGTAAAAGTATGGAATGGCTGTTGGGAAAACTGGCTTAGCTGAAGCATAAAGGGACTTACATTGGAAAGGGTCATTTTATGAAGGGCCTTGTACATCAGACTCAAGTTTGTTCCTAATTCTGAGGAGGTATTAATTTTTTTTAACTTTGTTTCTGAAAGATTAATCTGTTACTTGGTATATGGGATGATTGAGAGGAGGGAGACTGAATTTGAAGAGATCAGGAGATTTTTTCATTTGTTTAGATTAGGAGTAAAGAGAAATTGAATTAGTGGGGTGGCAGTAGGGGAAAAAAAGGATATGATAAATTCAAATAATGCGACAAAGATGATTTTAGATGATCACAAAGAAACTAGTCATTAATTCATTTGTTCTGCAAATATTAAATACCTACCATGTCCAAGTCACCAAGGATACAGAAGTAAGTAAGAAAATATATTTATTGTTCTCATAGAGATTCTATTGTGTTGAAATTAGGGCTAGTTCCATTGAAGGTATAACATGTAAATTAGGCCTGGAAGAATGAGCAGATTTTAATAAATGGAGTATCTGGTAAAGGTGTTAAGAGCACTGAGTTTGAGTATGGTAATGACTTAACTGGAATTTAAAAAAATTATATGGTACTATGCTTCCTTATTTCAGGGAAATTCTTGGTCAAAGATCAGGAAAGACTTCTTCTTGCAGAACCCTAAATAATTGTAATATATAATATTAGAAAGTAGTGGATGAAATTTCAGAACTCTCAGTGACAGGTATGTGTCAGAATTGTTTTTCAATAAAATCCTTGGCTCTTACAGGAAGTCATGTATCCCCCACATCAATTTTTCAGCTCACGGTGATGTTCCATTCCTTGAATTGTTTTCACATGTCCAAGCAATAAAGACCTCCTTGGCCCCAGTTCACAGAGGGTACCAAAAACATTGTTTGTAGGTTGTCAAGCTGCACACGTATAACTTGTTCACAGCTTCTCCAGGGTGGTGACCTGTCTTCCTGTTTTTATATGACAGTGTAATATCTAAATACAATGTTCTTTTCCATTTGGGATAGGAAGAAGTGGGATTCCTTTATTACGTAATAGATATTTTACAAAGTGTTAAGCATGTAGGAATTCTCATAACAGAACAAAATAGGAAAATTTTGCTGAGCACGCCATTCTTTTTATCTTTCCCCTAGTTGTAATTTATATAAATAAAGATAAAATGTTTTCAGAATAGAAAGGTTCAAACTATGTGATGCCACACTTAGTGATTATTTATCTGTCTTAACCCCAGATAAAGAAAAGATTGTCATATGGTATAATGGCTAAGAAGCCTTTGACAACAAGGAAGGATTTTCCAAGGATTTCCTAATAACCTCTCAAACTGCCATCGAAGATCATTACACAGCTAAATAACTTTGAAGAACATGCAATTTCTAGGGCTCTCAAGTTACTGCTGTAATAATAAGGAAATTGCAAAATATATACTAAACAGTTATCCATTTGCTTCTAACAATAGCCCATTCTGAAGCTAGGTTTGGTTGTTGAATATGAATATATGAGATTAGATTAGTGACTTATGGATGTTCAATAATAACTTGATGGCAATTTTCTATACAGGCAAGAGATTATGATTTCTGGGGTTCTTAGATACTTAGAGGAGGTATCATCTAAGCTAGTGAACCACCACCAGATATGTAGGTTATAGGATTGTTTGAAGTTAATTTCAGTGGCTCACAAAGTGGTAAGCATGTGGTTGATTGTTTTCCTCAGGATACTGTAGTTGCTCTCCAAGCACTTGCCAAATATGCCACTACTGCCTATGTGCCTTCTGAGGAAGTCTATCTGGCTGTAAAATCCACTGAGAATTTCCAGCACACTTTCAGTGTTCAGGCTGCCAACCGGTTGGTATTGCAGCAGGAGACTCTGCCCAGTGTCCCTGGAGAGTACACCTTGGAGGCCACAGGCCAGGGCTGTGTCTATGTGCAGGTAAGGAGAGATCCATGAGAATGAATGTGTGTGTGAAGGAGAATCTGAGGGCATCTTCGCCTCCAGCAGAACCTTCTTTCTATTTACTTTATTTGTAAGGAAAGTAGTTTGAACTGTACAGTCGCTGAAGTTCTTCCCAACTCTAATTAGGTTATCTGTTTCCTCCTACTAGACGGTGCTGAGATACAACATTCTCCCTCCTAAAAATGTGGAGACCTTTAGTCTTAGTGTGGAAATGGGAAAAGCTAGATGTGAGCAACCCACTTCACCTCGATCCTTGACTCTCACCATCCACACCAGGTGAGGATGATGGTGGGGTTGGCACGTGGATCATAGAAGCTGAGCTGGTGTGTGTGTGTGTGTGTGTGTGTGTGTGTGTGTGTGTGTGTGTGTTGGGGATATAGAGCGTGCTGAAAGGAAAAATCATGGGCTCACAGAGGTTTGCTTCTTTCTACTCTCAGTTATGTGGGGAGTCGCAACTCTTCCAATATGGCCATTGTAGAAGTGAAGATGCTTTCCGGTTTTAGTCCCATGGAGGGCACCAATCAGTTAGTAAGTCACTTCTGTTTACTTCATTTAAGTAGCTCCCAGAGACATACCATGTTTCCCCGAAAATAAGACCTAGCTGGACAATCAGCTCTAATGTGTCTTTTGGAGCAAAAATTAATGTAAGACCTGGTATTATATAATATAATATTATGTTATATTATATTATACTATATTATACTATATTATACAGTATTATACTATACAGTATTATATTATATTATTATATTATATTATATTAAAGACTGGGTCTTATGTTGTAGTAAAATAAGACTGGGTCTTATATTAATTTTTGCCCCAAAAGATGCATTAGAGCTGATTGTCCAGCTAGGTCTTATTTTTGGGGAAACACGGTAACATTATCATTAAAAGCTGGTGACATGGGCTTCATAGTATATATACTGGGGCTGCCAAAAAAATGTATACAAGTGGACGCTTTGGTCAACGTTCCTCAAGCAGTAGTTCACCATAATCAGAAGTGTCTGGATGCTGATGGTAACCAATTTGAGCATTTGTATTTGCAGAAGTCAAATGTGACTTGTATTCATCTTTTGTTATCGGTCTATATTGAGTATTACAATTTTAATACAGTTTTTCTTTCTTAAAATGTGTATACAATTTTTGGCACCCTCTGTATATATACAACTCATGATTGTATTATCTAAATGGGCTACAAACATGCATCAGATGTATGAAATGGAACTTGTAATAGTTTCTGGTCCTTTTTCTTACCTTTTCCACCATATATATTATTTACTTGATTATGACAGAACTTTGGAAGATTCCCCTAGGGGATAGGGAAGGCTCTGGCTCTTAGTTTCCTTTTTTCTCTCCTTTCTTATTCAGCTTTTCCAGCAACCACTGGTGAAGAAGGTTGAATCTGGAACTGACACACTTAATATTTACTTGGAAGAGGTAGGTATTCAAGAATTGAACCAAAGAGCTTGATCGTTTATGTATCTTTGCAACTTCTCTTCTAATCCATATATGTTAGTGTCCCATACACTGGGACCTGAGAGAATGAGCCCACAACCATGAAATGAATTCTGCCTCCATACTGTTATACCAAAGCATTGCCTCATGCGTCTCCAGAGTAGCACTGTCCAACAGATACAAAGTGTGAATCATCTATGTCACTTAAAAATTCCTGGTAACCACATTTTAAAAAGTAAAGAGAAACAGATAAAATTAATTTTAACACAAATATATTTTATTCAACCTTATACTCTCAAAATATTTTCAATTCACCATATAATTAATATACAAAAATGTTAATGAAGTATTTACAATTTTTTTTCTTACTACATCTTTGAAATCCAGTATGTATTTTACACTTAAAGCATATCTCAATTCTGAGTGGTCACATTTCAAGTGCTAAGTAACAGCATGCAACATTACAGCTGAAAATTGTTGAATGTCTATTTCCTCAGCTGTAAAATGAGGGTGGACAGTGGTAAAAATAGTTATCTATCTCATAGAGCTATTGAAAGAATTAAATGATTTAAGGCATGTAAAAATATTTAGAACTGTGCCTGGTATAGAGTAAGCCCTCAATAACATTACTATTGATACGATGTTAATGTAATGTTAATAATCATTAGACTTATTGTATGTAACCTTTCATATCAACAAAACAAATTCTCAAGGACTAGTAATGTTCTAAACATTGTTGAAATCATATGCTGTTCAACACAAGGACAAAGCTAACCTTATTGTACAACTGACAGACAAGAGTACCTCCAATTAAAATACATTATTGTTACTAACATCTGTTTCCAGTTCCCTATTCCTTCACCAGCTCATTCATCAAACTGTGTTTTTTTTCAATCTCCCAGGGAGCCAGGGGTTGGTTATTTTGAGTGAGCACTGCTTAGTTTCTTTTGAGACAACTCTGGTTAGTCTATTAGGAACAACCCTGAAATGATGATGTACGCATAGTTTAAAATTTTTGCAGAGTTTATGATGCTTTCATATATACCTTCGTTGAGTCTCACACAGTGACCTTCCTTATATGTAAGGAGACGGAGGCCTGGAGTGATAGCATAAGAGTGGCTTGTCCTAGTCGCACTGCTCACCAGTGGCCAAGGTGGGAGTAGAAGCTGGGGACTCTAATTTCCACGATACCATTCCTGAGACTGTAATGACCTGTTCATCAATGTATCCAGCCAAATTTGTCAGTCAGTTTCTAATTTGACACATCAAGTCTCATGGTTTAAAAGTCAATGTTCATGATTATATATGTGATTATTCTCCTTTTCTGTGTATCTCCTCTCCTTTTCCGTTGATCATTTTCACCAGAGGACAATCTTACTCACATTTAGCAAAAATAGCTTTTGGTTTTATTTTTCTTCTCTGTTGTTTTTGTTATTTGTTTGGTTGGTTTGGATGTTCTGTTTCATTAATTTCTTTCTTTGTTATTTCTTTTCTTCTTTATTTTGGCCTGAAGGCAAGATATTTTCTGTTACTTTTTTCCTACTTCTTAAGTTGAATGCTGAGTTCATTTTTAATCTTCTTTATTTTCTAATGAATTTAAACTATAAATTTTCCTTTAAGCACATTCTATCTCTGTCTCACAATTTTTGACGAGCATTGTTTTCATTTCCATTCAGTTCTATATTTTAATGTTTTGGAAATGAATGGGATTTTAAAAGGCATCCTTTTGTTATTAATTTCTAATTTTGCATTATGTTCTGAGAGCATAGTCTTCATGATAGTGATCCTCTGGAATATATAGAAGTTTCTTTTGTGACCTAACATATGGTCTTTTGGAGGAAACTTCAGTGTGTGCTCCAAAAGAATGTCTATTACCTTTGTTTTGGATATGAATTTGATCTAGATCAAAAATCCAAGATCGCTATTTCTATTGTTCAGGTCTTTGATATCTCTGCTTATTTTTCTACTTGATCTAAGTTTCTGGAAAGAGTGTGTTAAAACTTCTAATTATAATTGTTGATTTATCCATTTATCTATCCAATTCTGTCAGTTATTTCTTGATATATTTCTACGTAATTAAGGTACTTATATTTTCATGAACAAATCTTATTCAGTTTCCCTTTTATTAGTATATACTGTTCTTCTTTTGCCCTAATTATATATGTATGTGTATGTATATTATCTATATATATATCTTTGCCTTAGATTTGTACAGACGCACACATATAATTTCATTTTTTTGCCTTAGATTCTACTTGGTCATATATTAAGACTGCTTTCTCAGCTCTCTTTTGCTTTATATTAGTTATTTACTTTACATCTTTGTTAACTAAATGATGGACAAGCACAGGGGTCCCAAAAATGTTTGGTTTCAGGACTTTTTTACACTCTTAAATTACTGAGGACCTCAAAGAGATTATAGTGATGTGGGTTACACCTATTTATGCTTATCTTATTAGAAAACTAAAACTGAGAAAAATCTTAAAATATTTATTAGTTCATTAAAAAACCAATAATAAACTCACTATATTTTAATATAACAATTTTATGAAAAATAACTATAGGGCTGACCCGGTGGCTCAGGTGGTTGGAAGCGCCAAGCTCGTAATGCCTAGGTCACCGGTTCGATTCCCAGATGGGCCTCCATAGCTAAGATTGTGAACAACAGCGCTCCCTGGAGCTGGGCTGCCATGAGCCCAGTGAGTGGCCAAAGGACTGTTGGACTGTCGACCGACTGCCTCAGCCGGGAGGGAGCACAAGGCTCATACATAATACCAGCATGGGCCAGGGAGCTGCGTCCTACACAACCAGACTGAGAAACAACGGCTTGAATCAGAGTGGGGCGGGGGGGAGGAAGAAAGGGGTAAAAAAAAGAAAAAGAACTATATTTCTCAAAACAAACAAACAAAAAAAAGAGAATATCAGATTGTTTTACACTTTTGCTTTGCTATCTGGCTTAATCACAGAGAGTGAAATTCTCCTATCCGCTTCTATAGTCAATCTGTTGCAATATCACATGTCAAGCCACCCCTGTACACTTGTATGTAAAAGAGAATGAGGGTGATAAAAGCAAATAATGTATTAGTATTACAAAAATAATTCTGACATAACAGACTCCCAAGTATAGTCTTGGGGATCCCTGAGCATTCTTGGACCACCTTTTCAGAGGCACTGTATCTAAAGAAATCCTTTTGGAAATCTCTTCCTATTAGGCATTTATAACTCCAAATCTAAATGTGTAACATGAATCTCATTTTCTTATTGTATTAGATCAATTTATACAATTGTATTAAATTCTACATTTATTCACTTATTCGTTAAACATTTATTGAGCAGCCACTTTATGCCAGGTACTCTTCGAAGTGATGGAAATGCAGCGGTAAAAATAACAGACATGATCCCTACCCTTATGGAAGTAATATGGTAGTGGAGTGACAAACAATATGCAAATTAAAAATGCATATATATGTGTGTGCACACTCACACATTCAGTAGTCTTCAGTAATAATAAGTGCTATGAAGGATAAGGGGATAGTGATGGTGGGAGTAAGCCAGGATGTGACTATTTTAAAATAAGGTGGTCAGGAAAGGCCTCTTTGAGGAGATGTCATTTGATCAGAAACTGAATGAATAGAAAAAAAACCAGTAGGGAGCATAGAGCTGATGGAGTAAATGTTTCTGTTTCTTTGGCCACTTCAGTTAATTTACTGAAAGAGCCATGGATTAGAGTAGACCAAGAATGGAGGAAACCATTTTATATAAGTGCCCGGAAACTGTAAGATCCTAAGAAGAAAGAGCCAGGAAGTCAGTCGGAGGTAATATCTTTAAGACTGGCGTAGGGCAGAAGGGACAGAAAGAATGGTTTCAACAAATCTATGTGAAGACAGCAAAAGCCTTTTAACCTGCACATTACATACAGTATTATTTTTACTTTAGTTTTAATGTGATGTTGTGTTTATCTTCCCCATAGCTCAGTAAGAAGACTCAAACCTATATCTTCACCATCAGCCAAAGCGTATTGGTCACCAACCTGAAACCAGCAACCATCAAAGTCTATGACTACTACCTACCAGGTGAGGGCTGAGATTTGCCTGTATTTCCCAACATATTTCTGGCACATTCTTTATGATATCTCTCTTAATTTTACAAATATTTCTTCCCAAGGCAAGTAGCACATAATTGCATTATCTGATCTCTTAAAACACTTTAATTTAATTATATGCCATTTAAAAGAATCCTCTGCATTAGAGATATTTTATAGGATGCAGTCCATAGACCAAAAGAACAATGTGCACCATTGTTCTCTAAGGGCCAGCTATTCTTAATATTCTTGCTATGAATAATAATTTACCACAACTATGCAAATATTAGTGATTGGAACCTACCTGTAATTCTGAATATAACCTGTAGGGATCCTCTGAAAAGGGCTAAAGCAGTAGCTTTTATGAAATATTTCCTCTCTGAATATGTGAGGCCTGCAATGTAATAAAATATGTCATTTCGTTTTACAGATGAACAGGCAACAATTCAGTATTCCGATCCTTGTGAGTGAGGTAAGCCCAGAAGAGAGAAGGGTGGGGTTTTGGGTGGTGTGGCAGTATTCAGAAGTTAAGGGGACCTTCTTCTGAGTTACTGTTACTGTCTTTTGGAAGCTTATTTTTGATAGAAAGTGGCCTTTCCTTTTTTGTCCTAAACTCTTGAAGAGAGAGTAATAATCTCCATAGTTCACATCAGAAAAGTTAATACTGGCATTTGTATGAGGAGTTCCATGTGATTTTTAAAAACAATATTTTTCCTGATTGGAAATTGATGAATTTTCCCAATTATTTTTACATTATACATTAAAAAAATTTTTTTTATTGGGGAACAGTGTGTTTTTCCAGGACCCATCAGCTCCAAGTCAAGTCTTTGTTCTCAATCTAGTTGTGGGTGGTGCAGCTCAGCTTCAAGTCAAGTCGTTGTTTTCAATCTAGTTGTGGAGGGCGCAGCTCACTGGCCCATGTGGGAATTAAACAGGCCACATTGGTGTTATGAGCACCACACTCTAACCAACTGAACCAACCAGCCTCCCCACATTATGCATTTTGTCATATAAACATACTGAGACAATAGTGAAAATTACCTGATTCTACTCCCCTGAGATAACACTATTCATAGTCTCATCATACTTTTGTGAGATTTTTTCTTTTATTAGATAGGAAAAAGCTCCTCTATAAATGTGAAGACTTTTTGAGTGTCATGACGTCTTCCTCTGTTTTTGTTTTTTTCCCCCAGGATAGAAGTTGGAAAGAGATTAAATTAATCCTTAATGACCACACTGGACAGCATTCTTCTGCCTCTTAAAGCAAATAATTTGATTTCTCTGATTGACTAGAGAGTGGGTAATAGATGAGTAGGCCTGAACCTCAGCTACTTTTGACTACTTCACAGATGTTTGAATAAAGGGTTGGGGGAGGTGGGCTAGTAATAATCACACAAAGGAGGAATTACATGGGAAGGTCACTAAGGGAGAAGATGTGGTTTAGCCATTTAGGGGACTCTCCAGAGAGAAGATGGTGGTAGAGGGTGATCCAGGGAAAATAGGGATGATTTCCTGGAGGTTAAATCTAAGGGAAGATGTAATTTACTGCTTTGGGAACAGGCTGCAAAATAAATTTTCTTTTATTGGAAACGAAAATCTGTCCACTTGGCTCCGTGCATATTTCTGTGGATACCAAAAGATAATGAACATTATCTTTTTAAAAAAAACTCATGTTTTGGCTTCTTCCGTAAACCCTTGACTCAGACTTCTCAAAGAATCGTGCTAAGGATTTAGGGTGGGGTCGGAGTAGAGAATCCTAATTAAGAGACTGTGCTGGCCAGCTGTCACCTCAGGGCAAACAGTGATTGAGAGCCAGAAAGTGGCTAGCCAGGATTCTCTGTGTTGTTTTCCTCCTGTACCATCCCCCAACCCTTTCTCACATGGGATACCCATCATCATGTAAGCTCTTCCTTAGAGCAATGTTTTGTTTTGGAGACAGGGTTGCAGGCACAGAGATAGGGGGAAAAGATGAGTGATATTTAAACAGACAAGATTCTCTAGATAATTACACCCTTTCCTTTGGACATCCACACTCTGATATTGCTCCTGTAGATTGTAAACTCTGATGCACAGTCAGGAAAAAGTTGAATCCACGATGCAGAAATATTTCCTTGAGCCCAGGGCCACACTTATATAAACTATTTATTTCCTGTCTCTTCTACCCTAATCTCTGCCCTCATCCTCCTAGTAGTTCCCAAAGTGAGAGAAGATGGGGACACCCAAGGAAACTATCCCCAAACCTGCCTTATCCCTCAAGTATCATGGGAAGAGAACAGAGAGAACACTAATGAAAAGAGGGCAGTCATGAATGCTTCTCCCATTCACTGGAAGCCCCACCTTCTGTTACATTTGGTCGTACCAGAGTGTCATCTTCTTTTGCAGTGGAGGGAGGTGGTGATCCTCAAGACCTAAAAGGTTATATCTGGGTAGAAAACATTTTCAATGATTGCAGAAACTGTTCTTGTATCTCTTAGGCTTCAGATAGGAGAAAAAGAATATTCTTAGGACTTAAATTATCAACTACATGGAATAGAGAAAATTAATGAGAAAAGTGACCCCTTATTCAACTTACTGAAATGTAAACATTTGTGCATATTTGAGAAGCAAGGTGTTCGTAAGGATTAAGTGATACTTGGTATTATAGTACTTATAGTAAGTATTCAATGTATACATTTATTATATGCCAGGTACTTTACCAGCCTGGGAATGCAAATATAAATAAAATGAGGTTTTTATCCTCAAGGAGCTCACAGACTAGTGGTGGGAGAAAATAAACAAATTAACAAGGTATAATACAGTGTGACAAAAATAATGATAGAAGAAAGTACAGAAAGTTGTGGAACTACACAGGAGATACACCTTCCCAGGCTGAGGTGAAGAGGTGGCCAGGAACAGCTTCTCCAGGTTGAGCCCAGGGCCCAAGTAAAGCTCACCGCTGTCAGTGACTAACTGGGTGTAAGACAGGAGAGTCAGGGGAGAGCCTGGGAAAACCCCCAGGATTCTAGACTGCGGATTATGTAGGAAAGGAAAAACTTTTTCTCTACCCTTTTATATTCAGTGGGTGTGGCCTGTGTATTAAACTGGTTAAAAAAACAACAGATTACGAGGAGAAGAGGTTTATTTTTTCACAAGCATGTGGTGGCTTCACAGGAAAAAAAGGGAAAACCCCAAAAATCAGGCCCTGGGGCTTATATTACCATTTTAACAAAGGGTGATAAATTGTGGAGAAGTTACAAAACAAAGCAAAAGGGGTTTGGGCATCTAGGGGTAGTAAATTGTGGGAAGGTAAATATCTGGGGGAAAGGAACGGAAAATAAAGGTTATTTTAGTAAGGTTTGTTTATGCAGATACAAGTCAATGCTGACTTTCTATCTCCTATAAGGGTTTTTCTCTTCCTGGTATGGGAGAGGGGAGGGGAGACATCTTCACAAAGGGACATTTATGCCCTGCTTTCAGGCAGAAAAGGGGAGGGCAGAGAGTTCCTCCTGTGTCAGCCGCTCTAGCTCCATCTTTGGCCTTCCAGCCACACACTTAGTTCTCCAGGAATACCAAACTACACTTAGTTGCCTGTTCCTACTATGCTCTCTCATAATTTTGATATATGCTTTTTATCATGCTGCTTGAAAAGCCTTTCCATCCCTTATTCCTGGAAGACTTCCACTAGTCCTATAAGGTATGACCTTAAGGTGTGTTTTCTACTCTTGTAAGTATGTCTTCCCGAAGAACTCCTCTCTGCTCCTCCACCCTTTGTGCTTCCCATGGAGGACTTACCCACTGAAGTCATGTTTTCTGTTAACCTGCCCACCTCTCCCACCAGAATGTCAGATCCTTGAGTGCTTATACCCAATGGTATACACTCATAATACCTCCCTAGTATCCATTCTCTTTTCCTCACTAACAAAAAGCACAATTTTGTTTGGAGCAGCAAGGTGACCAACTAAAGTACTCACCTTCTCAGAATCGCTTGCAGTGAGGGGTGAACGTGCGGCAGAATTCTAGACAACAAAAAGTAACTGGAAGTCTCTGGCAATAAATCCCTTCTGAATAAGATGACAAAGCCTCACACAGGGCAAGCATTTGACCCTTCCATCTTCTTTCTAACTGGAACAAGGACAAGATTCCTGGAGGAAGAGGAGCTGTTTTGCAACCATGCAGGTAAAAACCACATGCTGAAAATGAGAGAGCAGCAGGATAAAAGGAGCCTGGGTGCTTGATGACATCACTGACTCAGCCTGGCCTGCGGGCCCTTGGGCATTTTGTCTAGGCAATGAGAAAAGTTCATCATTTAAGGAATTGCTAGACTGTTTTTCAAAGTAGGTATACCATTTTACATTCCCACCAGCAGTGTATTAGGGTTCTGACTTCTCTATAACTTCACCAATACTTGCTGTTACCTGACTTTTTGATTCTAGCCATCCTAGTGGATATGAAGTGGTATCATTATAGTTGGATATTCTCTTTTATATAGTGTCTGTTCAAGTCTTTTATTTTCTATTGTGTTGTCTTTCTTTTAGAATTCTTTATATATTCTAAATAAGAGGACTTTGTTAGATATATACATTGCAAATGTCTTCTTTCAGTCTGTGGGTTGTCATCTCACTCTTACCGTGTTTCCCTGAAAATAAGAGCTAGCCAGACCATCAGCTCTAATTTGTCTTTTGGAGCAAAAATTAATATAAGACCTGGTCTTATTTTACTATAAGTGAAATATAAGTACTATAAGTAGAATAAGACCAGGTCTTATATAATATAATATAATATAATATAATATAATATAATATAATATAATATAATATAATACCAGGTCTTATATTAATTTTTGCTCCAAAAGACACATTAGAGCTGATGGTCCGGCTAGGTCTTATTTTTGGGGAAACACGGTAACAGTGTCTTTTGATGAACAAAACTTGTTAATTTTAATACAGTTCAAATGAGTGCCTTTTATGTTCTATTTAAGAAATCTTTGTATATTCTAGGGTTACAAAAGAGTTTCCCTTATGTTTTCACCTAAAAGCTTTTTTTTGTTTGTTTCAACTTTTCACACCTAGATATATAATCCACTTGGAATTAATTTTTGCATATAATGGGAAGTAGGGGTCAAGATACATTGTTTTCGTTTGTGGATATCCAGTTAACTCAGCCTCATCTATTGAAAGACCATCTTTTCTCTACTACTACATTGCAGTGTTACTTTTATCATAAATAAAGTAACCACACATGTGAGAGTTTATTTCTGGATTCTATTTTGTTTCATTGTTTAGTTTGCCTATCCTTGCAACAATACCACACACACTCACTAAAGTTTTATATTTAATAGTTTTATATATTTATCATTTATGTATGATATCTCATAGTGTAGTCCTCCAGTCTTGTGATTCTTCAAGATAACCTTGGGTATTCCTGGCCTTATGAGTTCCCAAATGAATGTAAATCAGTTTGTTAATTTCCTAACAAAACAAAACAGAAAACAAACAAAAACTGCTGGGAATTTAGGACAATTGTGGCATAGATTACCGACTGACATCTTTATGATATAAAGTTTCAATTGGTGAATGTGTTCTATCTCAACTTATTAAGGTCATCCTTAATTTCTCTCAGCCACGTACATCTGCTCCAGTTCAGGACAGAAGCACTCATTTCCACAACTGCTGGGCGTGTTAACAACTGAAAGCTTGCAGTTTTGTTCCTTCTGGACTATTGCCTTCAGCTGCTGTCCCCCACTTTCAGGGACAGCTCATAATCGATAATTGGCCAATGTAGGGGAGAAAGACCCTGTCTTGTTGCCTCAGTTCAGGAACACTCTGCACAGCCATCCTGGTTCCAGGTCACCTCATGAGATTCGTTGTGACTGAATTGCAGCCCAGCTTCTTTCTTCATCAACCCAGCTGTTGATCTTGAGAACATTCCCTAATAAATTCCCTGCACACAAATCTATATCTCAAAGTCTGCTTCTTGGAAAACCTGTTCTGAAACAGTGGTGTCAGATTTGGTCCAAGAAAACAGACTCAAAATTATGTTTTTGGCGCTGACTCATCAGCTGACCGTTGCTGAAGAGGACTCTGTCACTGCAGGCCGCTGGAGCGCTGACAGTCCCTGGCATTGTTAGCAGTGCAACTGTTGAAATTTTCACCAGTGTTGAACTAAAATGGCATATCTGTGGAAGAAAATGCAGTGGGCTGGGCATTGTATGAGGCACCTGAGAAGTATAGAGGAAATATAATAGTATTTGTAAGGACAACGGAACTGGACAGCTTTTGTTGAGGAGTGATAGTTGCTTTGGAAAAAAATAATTACGTTGAGGGTGATTAATAAGCAATTAAATTCTAAGTGAAAGTTAGAGGGCCTCTTGGTAGGAATATAAAAATTGTTATCTTCTACTGCCAGAGGATAAGAAAATCTGAAGACCAGGCTCAACGCTTAGCCATAAGAGAAACAGCTCCAGAGAAAGTTGAATTACAGGTCTGGTATGCCAAGGTCAAAGCACTGTTTGGGAAGGACTGGGACTCTGAGACAATGGGATGGGAATATCGTGATTGATGCACTCAAAATGTCTGAATTTACAGATTCCCCTGAATCCTCAGGGCCTGAAAAAGTGGCCTACTACTCCCTGTGAAATGCTTAAAAATGAGGCAGAAGCTCTTACCTTGCAAGATAGCACATAGTCCCCTCAGAATATGCCCCTTATTTCTCCTGACCATTATGCCAATCATTAGGGTTAAGTCACATAACAATCTGACTGGAGACATGCTGGGCCTGCTAAGGGAGAGAAAGGGTTATACCCAGAAGAAGCTGCAAGATCCAGCCACGTAAACCAGCACGAGCCAGGAGAATAGGAGTGGGATAAATTCTGAGAAGCTGAATCAAAGGATCTGGAACATAGGTTGGATAAGGGAGAGTCTGTCAATATAGGAGCACTTTTCCAGGACACAGGATCTTACACCTAGACAAGGATCTCAGAAGGTGGTACAAAAATGCTAGCAGAAGGGTTCGAAGGAAGCTTGAAGAAAGTGATGCCCACACTAAAAAGCAGAAATGACAGAACTGCCATGGTCCGTGGTAGAAAGTTGAAGAAGGGATCAGATGGCTCAGAGAAGTGGTCATGGTACAGTGTTCAATGGGAGGACTCAGAGGACATTTTATATTTACCAGAGCAGTCAGGAGTGCTTTGCAGAGTTAGGTACCACGATCGCGGGAATCTAAGTGGTGGCTGTACTCTGCAGGCACGAGTTGAAGAGATACTGTTACAAAACTTGACCCTTTGATAGCCATGAGAAAGATAGGTTCCCAGAATAATAGAAATCAGGTGTCAGGACATCATCATCAGAAGCAAGGTGACTACATTTGTATAAAGAGCAGCAAATTGTAGTGGAATTGAGTGGGGACCAACCCACAGGGAGCTATAGATATGGTTACTAGACACAACATCCCTAGGGACAAGATAGATGGTGTGAGGGTTTAAAATATGTCCAAAAATTCTTGAGCACTCCTTTCAAAAAGTGGTCCTTAGTTCCCTTCCTCTTATTGACTCACTTCTAATGACTAGACTAAGGCAGAAGTGATGGTGAGAGCAGGGAACTGTAGACATTATGGCTTCCTGCCATGTGGTGAGGACACTCAAACAATATGGAGAGGCTCCCATGGTGAAAAACTGAGACCTTCAGCCAACAGCCAGTAAGGAACTGAGTCCTCTTGCCAACAGTCATGTGAGTAAGCTTGAAAGAGGATATTCCAACTCCAGTCTAGCCTTTAATTGACTGTCCCACCTGACATCCTGATTGTATCCAACCTCATGAGAGAGCTTGAACTAGAATCACCAGCTAAGCTGCTCCTGAATTACTGACCCATAGAAACTTGTGAAATAATAAATATATACTGTTTTAGTCACTGGGGGTGGGGGTGTTTTATACAGCAATAGATAATTAATACAAGGAGTTTTTTCCCAATTCCCCTTCAAGATGAGATGTGCTATGTGTCCCATACAATGCTATACTTATCCGTATCAGAGGGCCAATGGTACTATGTTGTAAATGTCTCTGTACTTGTCTGATCTTATCTTGTGATCGGTAGAAAGGCCCCCAAAGATGTTCATACTCTAAACCCTAGAACCGATGAATATGATTCCTTACTTGGCAAAAGAGACTTTGCAGATATGAGCAAGGTTATGAACCTTAAAATACAGAGATTATCCTGGATTACCTGGGTGGTCCAAATTTAATCACATAAACCCTTAAAAATAGAACTTTCTGCAGCCAGAGGCAGAAGTGACACAGCAGAAGAGGAAGTCTGAGAGATTCAAAATGTGAGCAGGGCCCGCTGGCTGTTGCTGGCTTTGAAGATGGAGGGGGCAAAATGATAAGGAAAGCAGGCAGCAAGGGAATAGGGACCTTCAACTACAGCCACAGTCACTTAATTCTGCCAGTACCTGAATGAATTTGGAAGCAGGTTGTCCTCCACCACCTCCAGAGAAGAGCCCAGGCTGGCTCGTACCTTGATGGCAGTCTTGTGAGACCTGGAGCAATGGAGCTACCCAAGCCCAGCCCAGATTTCTGACATACAGGACTTTAGGAAAATAAATGGGTATTGTTTTAAGCTACAAAATTTATGACAGTTTGTTACAGTAGCAATAGAAAGCCAATATGCATCTAGATTATAAACACCTTGAAAACAGAGATTGTGATCAGATCATCATTTTATTCCCAGTACTCACCACATTACCAAAACAGATGTTTTATTCATATTTGTTGAATAAACTAAATGAAGGTGATCAATGTTGTCCAACAATGCAGGTCACCCAGCTTGCCCCCACTGCATTTTAAAATTTCATCTATTGCTTTTTTCCCCTCAAGACCCAATTCAGGGACATCCTTAATCTTCACTGCTATATGTACTCCTTTAGGCTTCTCAATTGCCTTAGTATTTCAACTACATCTTTTGCATTGCTCGTCTCTTGTACTTTGTGTTTCTCTTCATGATGCTTCAATGCTTCATGAAACTATAAACCCTTGACAGCAGGAACCATGCCAGATTTATTCATCTTTGACCCATTCATGCCTAAAAACAGTATGTGCCCAATAATATGTACTTACTGAATGAAACATGGGTATCACATATTAACCAAGGTCAAATGTGAATGACTAATATTGAGAACATTTGTGATTTTTGGATGAGAGGTATCAAAATATGTGTTCTACAGTAACTATGGTATAAATAGTAAATGGCCATTAGACACCATCCTAATCTCTCTGATTTTTATCCACTTCTCTGCTCTTCCCCTTCACAATTAAATTTGAAGTAGTTATTTGCAGTGTCTGTTCAGATAGTCATGATCTAAGAAGGCTTTCCCATTTAGGAGGAAGTGACTAGAAGAGAAAATAAGTTGAGATGAGAAAATAAGGACAGGAAATGAAACCCCAACACAAGAAGCCACTGGACTACTCTGGTGTGCATTCAAGGCAGAAGCATGTGACTTAGACTGTAAGAACCTTAGGCAAACACTGCATAATAAATTAGGGGTAAGAATGAAGTCAGTCTATGCATGTGACAGTGATGCTTTCCATCAAGAAATAGCCATTGTTCTATCTTCATATATTCTGCTTCTTTGATACTTCCTTTCCCTCTCTCAAGTTCCCTGATGGAATAGCTGAGAAAGGAAAGTAACTGTAATAAATGAAATACAAGAAACAAAGAAGTACAAAAAAAAAAAAAAAAGAAAAGAAAAGAAAAAGGAATATAAAGTAGAAAGGATAAATAAGACAATACATAAATAGTTGAAAAAAGACATGACGAAGAGGAGAAATTTCATCAAGGATGTTGTTCTTCCTTCTTTATCCCCCCCAGTGCCTTCCTTGGTATGTTGAAGGATTCCTGAAATTCATGAACTTCCCCTCCTTGACAATACTGAAGGTCCTGAGTTAAGGATGGAGGCATCTTGTACCCAGGCAATGAATGACATCTTCTGGTCAGAGAGGAGAGTACACGATGGTTTCTTGTGAATTTTTTACATGTTTAAACTTTATTTTGATTTATCATTTATTTTGGAATAGATAAGACATACCAATGTAAAAATTCACCAGTGTAAAAGGACACTTTGCACATATCTTCTTCAGTTCCCTCCTCAGAAGTAACAACTATTCGTTTTGTTGAGTGCTAGCTCCCTGAAAATACTGCCCAAACACCCACTAAGAAGGCAAAGCTGGGCTTATTCAAACCATAGTGTCTGGGAGGGCAGGGCTAAGTCAGGATTTTCATGAGGTTTGGGGGTCTGGTTTAAGGAGGGTCTTTCAATGTAGGGGTTTGATTAAGATTAGGTAAGAATCATGGTTAAGATTGTGAGACACAGCAAGGTGAGGGTTTCAAAAAGTTTTATAGAATAAATAATCACTTGATAACTGTCTATTGAAAAGCTGAGCAGTTCAAAATGGTTTTTTCAGATGTTCCTGAAATGAACAATACAATTATTTGCTTTTATTTTCTGGGCAAGAGTTTCCTGGAATATTAAAGTTGTGTGGATGAAGACAGTGGAGTAGAAAAGTCAACTTAATGTGGACAGCCAACTGTTGTGAGTGTAGATGGTTCTCAGTTTCTTATGTATGTTTTCAGAAATATATGTGCATGGTCAATGATACATGTATACCTTTAGGAAATGTCATCTTTTACCCTCTAACAGTTACTGCAGAAATCCAGAAACTGAGTTTGAGATAATCCTTAAATAATAACTATCCATAGCATTTGCTCAGCAGTTACATGTGATGTACTTTTTTCAGAGTATGAATATATCAATCTTCTGTGTTGAACAAAATTACTGTTTGAAGTATTCTACTAGTATTTTTCCCCTCAGCAATTTATGTAACAGGTTATGGTTTTGGCAAAACTAGTGGGTCACATTTTCTCTTTTTCTTGGTTTCTTCTTTTCCATCATAAAGTACAGTTACAGGTGGTTGTGGCAGGGGAGCGAGATAATTATTCCACAACACTGAAATATGAAGGCAACTGCAGAGGCATTTTTGCTAGGCACGTGCTGAGGGCCAGGTACTGTGCTAAGCACAGGATGAACATGGTAACTACACTCTCTGCCCTTGTAGGGCTTAGGGCTTAGTGAGGAAGATAAAGAGTGAATGTATAGTTATGAGTGGAATGAATAGGAGTCATAGGAACCTAAGCTAATCTTGGGGCCGAAGTAAGGATTCCCAGAAATGATGCTTGCTCTGCAAGCTGAAGGATAATCAGGAATGATATAGGTATAGGAATGAGATGTGGGAGGAATGTTCCAGACAGAGGAAATAGCTTTTATCTTCTCTAAAAGAGGTGATTTTACTCCATTTTCCTGTTTTCTGTGTCCAGCCACTTGTATGCACCTCGTGATCTCATTTCCAATTGTTTCGAATAGGAGTGTACATAGAACTTCCCAGTTCAAAGTCATCATCTTGAATAAGAATCTATCCTGTGACTAATGTTTCTCATCAGAGCAAGCCTGGTCCTAGGGAGAGACAACCCTGTACTATTTTTCAGTTTTTGGGAGATACATGGAGATCATTTTTCTGAACCCTGGATAAAGTTCAAGAACTGCCCACCATTAGCAGAAGATAAGGTTACATTTTTTTTTAGAATGAGAAGTGTCTTTAGAAATCACCTAGAAAGATTTCTTCGACTGAAAAAGGAGGAAACTGAGACTCAAATTGCAGACATTCTTTATGAGCTCCAAGACGAGCAGCACAAGAGCCCTGAGGGCTACAGAAACGGAATAGGTTACAATCGCACAGAAAATCTGATGTGCTGATATGGCTCCCCGCAATTAGCCTTCTCTGATGTGTGAAAGGTGGAGATTATTTAAAATAAAGGATAAGATATCCTAGGCTTTTATCTATTCTCTCTCTCTCTCTCCCATCTATCTGACTTTTTAACCAGAAAAAGTATTACTCTGGAGAAATTCTAGACAAATATTCAGAGGGTCTCTCACCTTGAGGATGAAGAATTTCCTTAATTAAGTCCCAGTTTTGTTCTCCAAGAGGAACTGACCTGTTCACGTTCCCTGTGGCTATGGCTCCACCCTCTGGGAGCTCTTTCTTTGCCATTATACTCCTTGGCCACATCTGAAGAGGGCGTTGGATTACTGAGCAGGTTTTACAATTTACTCATTGCTTGAAGATTAAAAATCCAGGAGTCACTTTTCAGTGACAAATTTCTCAATCTACGTTCATGGTGTGGGGACAGAGTCCCTGGTTTCAAAATTTAGTGTGGGGACAGAGCCAGGAGAGCAGTTTCCAGGCTCTCAGCCTATTGTGGAAAGGTGCTGGCTCGGTTATTAGATGGCCATCAGCTGTAGTCAGATGGCCATCCGCTGTGACTGGGTGACCATCAGCTGTTACTGGTTAGCCATTAGCCACTAGTATAACTGCCGTGGCTACACTAGGGGGTTGTGGGTTGGTTGGCAGAGAATTGGACTGCAAATTGTGGATCGCAAGGCTCCTGCTTCCTGTGTGTCCAACCCAGTCGCCAGCGAGAATATAGTGGTATGACGCCCCTATCTGTGGCTCTGTTGTTCCTTTTTGGCCTCGCCATGTCCTGCGTTCTTATGCGGGGAGCGGGAGCTGAGTCCCTGCATGATAGTTAGGTTCTTATCTATTTAATTCTTGTCAATGAAATGTGTCAATAGACGTATCTATAATTCTTTCTTTCAAGATTTATTTCTTTCTCAACTTAATTGTGAGTACTTTTAAGCCTATTAAGCTTTGGTGGGAAAACTAAACCCTAAGCCTTTTTTTTCTAACTGAAATGATTTGCTGGGCAATACATTAATCCATTTTGAGGTTGTAATGAACGTGACTACCATACCTTGATTTGATCTTGGCCTCAGAACTAAAGTCTAACGGGTCTTTATTACTACTCAAAAGCTTTTCCATGTAGTTGCTTCTCCCAAGCTCATAAGTCTCCTAATTTCTGAACTCTCTCTTTTCCTTTTCATTCCTGATTGAAAACTAGCCAGTTCTTTGCCACGGTCATCTGTTAAGTACCTTGTCAAATTCAGTGAAATAAACACATGCTACTGATATTCTATTTTCTAACTTTTTCTAGAACTGTAAGATCATCAAGTACATTATCAGACTTTCAAGTTATTATAGAAAAAATAGTAACACACTGTCCCAGACTTTCAGTTTCCAATAAGTTTCCTCATCACCTGCTAACTGGTCCTTAAGTAAAAGTTATATATTTTAGGAATTTAATGAGAATAGCACCTTATATTCAGTATTAATGAGTTGTTGCCAAAATAAACAACCTCAAAGCTTAGTGCTTAAAGTAAAAACATATATTCCTCATGATACATTTCCATTGAGGGCTGGATAAGGCCTATGCTCCACGTTGTCTTCATTCTAGGAACCAAGGTGATTGAATAGCTGTTGTATTGAATACTATTCTATGTTGTGGCAAAGAGAAAACACAGTTAATTGTGTGCATTGGCTCTTGAAGCTTCTGCCCAGAAGTAATGCCTAGCACATCCACTCACGTTTCACTGGCAAGTGAAGTGACATGGTCATACTTATGGGAAGTACAATCCTGCCATGTGCCTAAAAGGAGAAAGATCTGGAACATTTGTGACAGTCTTAAAGGCTTCTTCAATATGGTAAACACAGTAAGAGATTTAGAATTTCCTATTAGAGTTTTAGCCCCTGTTTGAATATTTATGTTACCATGGACAAGTCATTTAGCATATAGGTTTTGGTAACCTCATCTATAAAAATGGACAAAATAGTACTTAATTCAATGAATGCTTGAGAGGATTAAGTAAGACATCACATGTGAAATCACTTCGCCCAATATTAGTCTCCTTCTTGCTTCCACTCACTACCCAGAGATAATGTATCATCTGGTTTTGGTATTTTCAGTAAAGACAAATTTGTATGTGTTGCTTGGCTGCTGTAATTTACATTAGTAATTTTTATCTACCCAACCATATGACAAGCATTTTAAGAACAGGGGCAGGCAATGTTTTATAGTTCTTCTGTATCTCTTACATAACCTACCATAGTGCTGAAAGCACAATACGTGCTAAAAATACCTATGTATTGATTATTTTCTCCTGAAAAGTGTCTTACTTCTACAGGACTGAGTTAAAACTCAAATGAACCTTTCAATAGATTTTCATTTTCTCTCCTAGAATTTTTTGTTTTTCAGCCTTTTCCAACTGATTATTTTATTTTTTATGTACAATATCATGTTGACGCAAAGGAGATATTACATTCATTTCCAGTTTAAGAGTAGAAATTAGGGGAGCTTTCATGAGTTCACCCTACATTTCACCTTTTGGCACAAACAACCGCAGAGTTTACAATCCCAGAACACACACGGTTTGTGCCATGGTTGCTAAGGGAGACGGAGGGCCAGTAAGTCGGGAAGGTGCTGCTTATTTGCATTTGATCTGGCTCCTCTCTAAGGCCTCCCAGGAAAGCAGCTCAGAGACAGAGTTTGAATACCGGCTCATTAATAACCCCCAAATCTAGATGAGACCTTGTAAGCATGATCTCTTAGGACCAATGTGAAGATTAAGTGGATAACTAGTAAAAGTTATCTAGGATAGTTAGTTAACATAAATGAGTGTTGAGGTTGCATTTGGCCAGTTGATCAAGAGATAAGATTCTTAAAGATATTCCCTCTGATTCCTTCATATTCTGACCAAACCCAACTGAAACATCATTTTCCCCTTTTTCATAGGAAGGGCAACTCTTTTGAACACCAGATGGGGCATTGGTATCCTTGAGTATGTTTAATCTTCTTATAGAGCTCTTATCACAATTCTCCTCCCCTCTAGTTGTTAATATTAACAATCAATATTTATTGAATGCTTACCAAAGACAATCAATGGGCTAAATGAATTCTATGTATCATTCACTTAATTCTTATAACAACCCTGAAAGGTAGGTATATCCCTCATTTTACAGATAAGTGGAATGAGACTTAGAGAGGTTATGTTACAAACCCAGGACCATGTAAGTGGCAGAGTTAATAAGTAGCAGAGTCAGAATCCAAACATAGATCTCAAAGTTCATGCTCTTAACCACATTAAAAAAAAAAAAAATATATATATATATATATATATATATCATATATATAATATATGTAAAATATATACATTATATATATATATATAACTTTGTTTCCTAATTATGTTAAGTTGTTTGAAAATAGTGAATATTTTTGTTTATCTTAGTATGTCCATAATGCCTAGCACAATACCTTGAACAAAGTAAATAATTAAATCATGGGAAATATTTACTAACTCTCTGAAGGGTTTATGTTTGTGCAAAGAATTATAGATTCAGGTATATGAATTCAGGTTTTATGAGTGATGCATTTGAAGAGTGTCAGAATATGCCACCCCAAAACATGTCACCTTGGTAGAGAGAGTGTGTTGAGTTGAAGGCAATTGAGAAACAGCAGATGCAAGGAAAGCTCTCTATCTCCCCCTATCTGCCTAAAATCAAGGCATTAATTTCCCTTTGTGGGGGGGGAAAAAAAATTCCTTTTGTCTCTCCCTTCCCTCTGCCATACCAGGAAGAAGAGAACTATTGAATCACTGGAGACGGTAAGAGGAAGATGGCACTTAGATGGGTCTGCACAAACAAACCTTACTAAAATAATCCACATGTTCCATTCGTTTCCCCCCAATATTTACCTTCTCACAATTTACTGCCCCTAGAAGCCTGAATCCCTTTTTCTTTGTCTTACAGTTTGTCTTAAACTTCTCCACAAATTTACAGCCCTTTGTTAAAATGGTAATAAAGGCCCCACACCTAACCACTTTTGGGGATTTTCTATTTTTATTTTTCTATCAGCCCCCTTACTGCAAGTGCATACAAAGTAAAACTTTTCTCCTATTAATCTGTCTTGTGTCAGCCTAATTTGCAGGCCCTCGCTGCAGAACGTAAGAAGGTAGAGAAAATAAATTTTTTCATCCCCTACATATTCAGAGTTAAGAAATCAGACTACTTCTGTGACACTCAGACAGTAAAATAGTCACCTTTAGCAGGACTACTGAGCCATTAGGCTACAGAAGCCATGTCCTGCCTAGGATCAATGTTTGTTGTTCTCTCTACTTGAGTTGTCAGTATATGTTATTTCTAATACAAACATGAGAGACACAGTGACCATTCATGTGATATTACAGTCATATTACAGTCATTGCTTCAAAAAGCTAAACTTGTCTTCATATGTATGTCAAGTTTGAATGTATTGGGGAAATGGTTGAACCTGTTGTAAAGTGCAGAATTACTAAAGCTGAGCATACCTAGATATATCCTGGGGGCAATACTCCCAAATTTTCCACTAATACTCTTTATCCCAGAATTCATTTGGGCTTGCTTTTTCATTTAGTAAGCTTGGTTTATGTGTAGAAAACTCACTCATGATCAAATAATATACTGTACTTGTCACCCTAACCAGCATCTTGTAAACATATCATGTTGATCCAAGAAAAACAAAAATCTCAGCATAAATTTATGACTACAAACAAAACCATCAAAAGTATGTATTTTATTAATAATACATCATCTTTCTTCCTCTAACAAGTATCCATAGGAGATATGTTTTCTTGTGTGTGTGCATGTGAGTAGATTGATAGGTGTGTGTATGGAGGGTTAGAAAGGCAGGAAGGAATAGAAACAAATTTAAAAGATAGAAAACAACCAGTATAAAAACTACAAGGCATAGACAAGAAGTCATCTAAAACAGAGGGTTTTTAAAAAAACTATTTAGCTACCATAGCATGTTTGAGAGATAATTTCACATGCCATCCCTATTCTAACTCATGTCTATAACGGGAGAAGGATTGTGTCTAATTCTGGCTGCCAGCATTAATTCACCCACTTAAGAAAATATTGTACTTCTCTAATTTCTTAAATGGGTGAACCTCTATGGATAGCAATTTTGCAATAGTTACTGAAATATAAAACATACATATATTTGACCTAACAGTTACACTTCAGGGAACTTATTTTACAGTTGTGCTTGCATCTATGTTTATTGATACATGTTTAAGAATATAGTGATTATAAAATACTACAAATAACAAAAATGTCCATAAAAATATCTATACTATATAATGACAAAAATTTCCATTCAATGCATCACGGAATACTATGGAATTCTTAAAAAAAGAATATAACTGCTCTACATGTTCCCTTGTAGAATAATACCTAAGGTCTAAATACCTTAGGCTAAAAACCTTGGTGGTACCTTTGTTTTCTTTCTTTTTCTCACATCCCATACACATTGTGTCAGAAAATCCTGTTGGCTCTAGCTTCAAAATATATCCAGTACTGGTGACTACTTCTCACCATTTCCACCGTTACCACTCCGGTCTATTGCAAATGCCGTCTTTGTAGTCTACCAACTTTCGTCCTTGTCTCTCATGCTTGTTCTCAACACAGCAGCCAGAGGGATCCTGTGAAAAAACGTAAATCAGATCACATTACTCCTCTAATCAAATTCTTCCACTATTTCTCAGAGTAAAAGCCAAAGTCAGATTTTGTTTGTTTGTTTGTTTTTAATGATCACTATTTGCTTTCTCCTTCCCTCCTCCTCTCCTCGCTGGCATTCCCACACTCCTTTGCAATTTTGACCTCATTTCTAACTCCTCTCCTCCTATCTCACTCTGGTCCAGACATACTGTGCTTGCTGTTCCTTTAGGTGAGGAAACATTTTTCCTTGACCCTCTTAGAATTCCTGGCTGGGTCTGAAAATTAAACTGACACAGACAGATTAACAGGAGAAAAGCATACAAATTTAATATAATTTTGACATGACAAGGGAGCCTCCATAAGGAAATGAAGATCTGAAGAAACGGTTAAACCTGAGTAGTTTTATGCTAGGTTTGATGAAGAGCAGACAATAGAGGACAAATATGATAGGCCAGAGAGTATGAGGTTAAGTGTGATAAACTGGGGGAAACTGAGCCAGGCCTGTTTGTTCAGATTCTTCTCAGCATCAGATGCTCTTCTCCACCAGGTATAGTAAGGGCACCTCTCACATGAGGGTTCATGACCTGTTTCAAGGAAGAATGTTGGGGAGAAGATCACTCTGACTTTTCTCTTTTTGCTGTTTTCTCAAACTCCTTCAGCTTAAAATATTCAATACACCAAGGAGTCATATTTTGGTGTGTCCAGAACCCAATCATTTCTCTACACTGGTAGAGAAATCACACTGGTACATGATCCTTCTGCCTGGAGCAAGTATATACATGGCTGCCTCTCTCTGTCCCTCCCTTCAGATCTCTTCTTAAATACCATCTTCTTTGTGAGGTCTACCCTAAATAAATTCTAAGCCTCATCCCTCATCTTTTCATTTAAAAATTTTCCTCTATTGCACTTGTCATTATCTAACATTGTAGAGATTTTAGATTTTACTTATTTGTTTATTGTTTTTCTCCCTCACTAAAATGAAAGCTCCATGAAGGTAAGAATTTTGTCCACTTTATTTACTGAAGGCTACCCATGACAGAAAAAAATGACTGTCTTACAGTAGGCCCTCAAACTATAGTGGTTGAATAAATGGATGAATTAGATATAGGGTATGAACTAAAGGGAAGAGTCAAGGATGAATGCAAGTTTTTTTGGCTTGGACAACTGGGATAGCCCTTTTTCTAAGCTGGGGAAGTCTGAAGGAGGAGCATGTTTGCTGCAAACTGTTGGTGGTCTCCCATCCACATATCTAGAATGCATTCTGGAAGGAAAACTCAGGAACAGGCTCTGATGGGTCATCTATTCTCCCTGACTGTGGCAATTCTTGTTTCTTTACTCAGATTTATAGTTGTCAAAAAAAAACAACTAACCAAACAAACAAAAAAAACCCCCAACCTATTAGAAAGTTAGAAATAGAAGGAAAAGGTTACTAGGTGTTCTTTCAGTTTAGTACTGGGCTTGCATCTTGATTGATTTCCTATTGACTGGGTCACTCTGCAACTCTGAAGAAACAGAGAGTAACTCATAAATGGCAAATAGTTAATGTGCAGTAGTGGGAAAATTAATCTTTAAGGTTACAGTTCATGTCCAATAGGACATTAACCAATTTTGTATCCAACCCAGCTAACATTCTTTTATTAAATTGCCTGTAAACACCCAGTTTCTCAAATGCACTTTGAACTGATTTTAATATCTCACTGATTCTTTCATGAATTAATGAGTTATGTAAAATCTTTGACCCATATTCATTTTATATTTGCATGAGAGTTATGATTCTACCTTTTTGAAAATCATACTTTCATATGGTTTTCACAGAACTGAAAAACTGCCCTTCAGAACGATTTTGACCACTTACTCTTCGATCAGTCCAAGCATGTGATACATAAATTTTACTCTTGTTAGCAAACAATGGAGTAATGAAGTTGACGATTAGCTGGACTTTAGGCAGCAGAAAAGGTCTAAGATTAGGTGCTGCTTTTTGATATACTGATTAGTTCATATGTTAGTTTTTTTCTATTGCTGCTATAGTAATTTTTCACAAACTTAGTGCTTTAAAACAACACAAATTTATGGCCTTACAGTTCTATAGATCAGAAGTCTGACATGGATTTCACTGGGTGAAAATCAAGCTGTCATTAGAGCTGTGCTCTTTTCTGGAGGCTCTAGGGAAGAATCTATTTCCTTTTATTCCCCCGCCTCCCAGCTTCTGGAGGCTTCCTGCAATGCTCAGCTCATGGCCCCCTTCCATCTTCAAAGCCAGCAATGGCAGGGTGAGTCCTCACATTGCCTGACTCGACCTGTCTCTTCTCCCTGACTTATACCTTTAAGGACCTTTGTGATTACACTGGGCTCATCCAGATAATCTAATATAATCTCCCTATTTTCAGGTCAGCTGTTTGGAACCTTAATTCCATCTGCAACTTTAATTTCTCTTTGCCTTAGCATAGCACAGTCATAGGTTTCATGGATGGGACATCTTTGGGGCTATTATCTGCTTACCTTAGTTTATAAACAGACAAAGGAAAAAACAGAATTTAGGGAAATAATATCTACATCTTCTTTATTTTTTGCTGAGACATCTCCCCCATATCTTTGTGGTCTGATAACCAGAGTTATTTCCCATGTTAACAAAGGCAGAGTGGGCCTTCCGTTGCATGTATTTACAATGGCAAATGCCAAGCATCTTTGTGCAAACATTTATGTGTGTGCTAAGCATTTTAAATAGGTCTGCATTACTCTATTTTCACACTGTGGAAGATGCGATGTAGTTAGAGCTTTGGAGTCAGACAGACCTGAATTTAAAATTGACCGTATTACTTACTACTCCCACGAACTTTGAACAATTTACCTAACTTTCCTGAGCTTTAATTTCCTCACCTGTAAGTTAAGAATTAATAATAGCAAATAGAAAAGGTTATTGAGAGGGTTGAACACAATAACGTATACGAAGCCACCAACAGAGGCTTTAAGTGTATTTTGAATCTTTTTTTCCCTTTAGACTTCTTCCCAGGGGCTTAGCTCTCTTGGCAAAGAGCATATAACCCCAGAGGATATACATTTAGTGCTTCCTCTCAACATGGATTTGTACCCAAATCCTGGAAAAGTAGACCAGAAGACACACTTGAATGCCAAAAGATGTAAAGTTTGTACATAGGAAATGGAATACTCTTTTCATATAAAATTATAGTAATGAAGGGGATCAGAATATGCCGCCCCCCAGAGGACATGAAGAGACATTTTTTTAAAGAGGACATACAGATGGCAAACAGACATATGAAAAAATGCTCAACTTCACTAATCATTAGAGAAATGCAAATAAAAGCCACAACGAGATACCACCTCACCCCAGTCAAAATGGCTATCATCAATAAATCAACAAACAACAAGTACTGGCTAGGATGTGGAGAAAAGGGAACCCTCGTGTACTGTTGGTGGGATTGCAGATTGGTGCAGCCACTATGGAAAATGATATGGAGGTATCTCAAAAATCTGAAAATGGAACTACCTTGTGACCCAGCAATTCCACTCCTAGGTATCTATCCGGAGAAATCCAGAACTCTAATTCAAAAAAATTTATGCATCTCTATGTTTTTTGCAGCACTATACATAATAGCCAAGACATGGAAACAACCAAAATGCCCATTGGTAGATGACTGGATTAAGAAACTGTGGTACATTTATACAATGGAGTATTACGCAGCCATAAAGAAGAATGAAATCTTACCATTTGCAACAATGTGGATGGACCTAGAGAACATTATGTTAAGTGAAATAAGTCAGAAAGAGAAAGACAAATACCATATGATCTCACTTATATGTGGAGTCTAAAGAAAAGAATAAATGAATGAACTAATCAGAAACAGTCTCAGAGACATAGAGGAAAAACTGAAGGTTGCTAAATGGGAGGGGAGATGGGGATAAGGGGGAAGGTGAGGGGATTAGAAAGCACAGTAGGTAACCACAAGATTGTCATGGGGATATGAAAGTCAATTTGGGGAATGTAATCAATAATGTAAAGATTTTGTAGGGTATCCGATGGACACTTGTCTCATTAGGGAGACCACCTCAGGGATGATGTAGATGCCTGATCACTGCAGTGTACATCTGAAGCTGAAGATGAATAATAATGTCAACAAAAATTACGTGTGTGTGTGTGTGTGTGTGTGTGTGTGTGTGTGTGGTTACAAAAAGCAGAGTACAGCATTAGGAATAGAGACAGTGGAATTGTAATAGCTGTGTGTGATGTCAGAGGGGATAGTGGATGGCGGAGGGGGGTTGTCACTGTGTGAGGGATATAAATGATAAATGTCTAACTATTACATTGTTTTGTGCACCTGAAACTAATAATAAAAAAAGTGTTAAAAAAATGAAAATAAAAGAATATGCTGCCCCCAAATATACTACTTTGACATAAGTATTATTTTGCGCTAAAGGCAATTGAGAATTAACAGATGCAGGAAGAATTCTTTGCTTAATAAATTTCCCTTTGAGGAAGGTCATCTCCAGCCCTCCAACCCGTACCTAGGAAGAAAAGAGAGCACTGTTCCCCTATAGTTTAGCAGTTTATGTCCCTGGAAGCCCAAAGCCTCTTTCATTTGTTAAGAAGGATATATAAACTCCTGAGTTTAACCACTTCTTTGAGTTTTAATTCTTTTCTGTGAACTCCCATACAAATAAGTATTAATAAAAATTGTGCCTTTTCTCCTGTTGTCTTTTGTTAGTTTAATTCATATGCCCCCATTAATTGAATCTAAGTGAATAGAGGAAAAGTTTTTCCTCCTCAACAATAAATTAATTAACTCATAAACTCATTAACTAAATTGTGAGTTAAAAAAGTTGTGATATCGGCTAAGTAAAAAATAAAGAGTGGTTTAGATACATTTGGTGATGACAAAACTATATTGGGTTACTAAAGGAAACTAAAAATAATAGCTTGTATTGTGTGTCAGATACTGTATGAAATACTTTATAAACATCTCAGTTATTTCCAACAACTACTAGGTGTTATTCCCATTTTATAGAAAGAAAACCAAAACTGAGAGAAGGTCACATGGCAACTGCCTAAAATGGTGATGCCTTTATTATTGTGGAGTATTTACAGGGACATGAAAGTTATCTTAAGTTTCAGTTGCCTGATGGGGCACCTCAGGCATGAGTGGCTCCTTCTTGGACCTAGAAATTTATTTCCACAAAATTTATTTAGGTTTTATGTGACGTGGGAGCCTTCATAAGGAAGTGAAGAGCCAAAAAAATAGACTGGTATATTTTTATGCTAGGTTTGTTAAGTGTAGATAGTCGTGGAGGAATATCTTAGGAATGTGAGGTAAGTGCAGTTAACTGGGGGAAACTGAGCAAGGCCTGTTTGTTAGGACTCTTCTTGGTTTCCTTTTGTCTTCTGGGATAAGGATGCTCCTTTCTTCCTGGGGCACTTCTCACAGGAGGGTTTTATGACCTATTTTGGAAAAGAAGAAAGAGGAGAGGAAATCAGAGCAGTTTTCCTGTTTCTGCCATTTTCTCACATTTCTTCTTCTTAAAATGGTCAGTATGCCAAGGTGCTATATTTTGGGTGAGTGTGTCCTGAACTCCATTATGGGTATTAATGGTGCGGAATGAGAAGTATCTTTATATCTTTGAATTTCATTGTCTTCTGTATTTTTTTCCCCCAGTTCAGAGAATGGCAAGTATCTAGGCAATTAATTACCAAATATTTTTTGGACATCTTCTATTTGTCAGGTATTATGAAATGCTTCTCTTCTACAGTCATCTTTTAGCCTTCAATTTCTCTACTTAAAATTGAGGGTGTTGGATAATTTTAAAGTTCTTTTTTGCTTTAAAAATCTATCTATAAATCCTTTTAATCTTCATTTCATTTTGTTCCAACTAGACCTTAAGTGGCATACAGAATTGTGGTGTGATGGAGGTGGCATATGCATCCGATTTCACATCCGAAATTGCTGGTGGTTAAAGGTTTTGATTTCTTCCCCCCCACTTCATCCTACCCATATTTGCATTAAAATGTGATCACATACGCTTACTTGCTTAGTTACTTGTAAAAAGACACATTCCAACGACACTAACACCTCTATGTGTAAGGTCCAATCTCTTCCTTCACAATTCATTGCACAATGCTGGGCTTGGAAGAGAAGTTTGAAGAATGTCAGTTGATGTGCAAAATTATATTAGCCTACTTTCTATTTTATTTGCTTTTGTTGCTTCCAAACAGTGGATTTCCTTTCAAATCCTAATCTTTCCTTATTAAGATAAGTTTGCAGTGGGAGGGCTTCGATTTCTACTTACCAGATGGAATGCATTTCCTTTTCACCTATTTAGGCTAATGACTTTCAGTGTTATGCAGAGTAAAGAAATTATTTAGCTTCCATTCACAAGAACTGTTTGGTTTGAAAAAGAAAAGACTAATTCCAGCGGAATCATTAAATGAAAATGAGAAAGTTTAGCAAAAAAAAAAGTCAGTTGTGGATTTTCTAGGAAGCGTAATTGTTTTGCTCTGTTTAGATTGAGTTAAGCTCTTCAGTACCAGTTATCAAGATGATTTCATCTACGGCGATTGTTTTCTTATGAATGGAGGTTTTTTAATACTTCACTTTACTGTTGATATAGTTCATTTTTATCCTGAAATTTTCTTTGAAAAATTCCTTAGACCTATGACCCTGGAAGACTGGTATGTCATGGAGAGAAATGAACTTGAAAAGAATTACTGTGAAACATGGGGTACAAGCTTCTGTGAAAGAAGTTTAAACTACTGGCCCATATTCAATAAGGCATGCTCTGTGAGAGACTATTCCTAAGCTGGATTTATATCAGACATTCAACAAAATTATACACCATCACTTTCTTAGCCCCTATCATCATCTAAACGTGTAACTTTTAGTAGATGTAGGGGCTGGTGATCCAGGAAATATAAAAAGTCTTTAGAGGTGGGATGTAACTATATGCATTGGTAGTGATTCTGCTCTACTTTTATTGAGGCTGAAATGGCCAGGTACCCATTAGGTATGCAAGTTCCATAGGCTTGCAAAAGCAACTATGGCATTTGATTGCTTATCCTTGGACTATATTGCAGGCCTTCTTTAGACACTTAACAGTGATAATTCTCCTATGGGACCTATGGAAGCACATGAGTAATGTTTCTTGACCTGAATATCATATAATCTGAAAATTTATCTATCTACCAATTTCTCATTGGTGCTAGGATATTTATCTTAGCCTCAATATATCCATTCTAAGTCTCCACACAAAAGCTTTAAACTTAGACATGACACAAATCTAGGTTTGAATTAGATGACTAATGCTTTACCTAGTTTTTACCACTAGTTCTCTGCCAGAATGTTTTCAATTCATCTTCAGCCAAAGCCTGTCATCCATCCTGGCAACATACCCTTTCACCTCCTCCCACCTCGTGTCTTTGTTTTTCCAGTCCTTTGGCTGCCCTCCGGTTTCTTCCCTCACATACTTGTCCGACTGGTTCCTAGAAGCCTGGCAGATTTTTCTGATATAAATCTGGCTACTGATAATTAAAAGTCAGGAGTCCAAACACTCCTCTCTCAATGCAAATCTAAATGGATCTAATTATAAACTAAGAGAACAGTTCTATTTTTTTTCCCCCTGTAAAAACAAACCATGCATTGGCTTTTAAAGTAGAGAATAAAGAGCCGGTTGACAAATAACTGGATACAACAGAGGTTAGGAAAAGACGTAAGGTAAAAGTAGTTACTGGGCTATAACAACAGAAAAAGGATCAACTCTAGTTATTAATCCACAAGGCGTTCCCTAGCCCATTCTGTAAAGGTTAATGAGGGCAGTTATCTTTGTTCTGTGCACTGATGTGTAATCCAAGCTTCCAAAATAGTGAGCGGCACATAGTAGGTACTCTATAAATATTTGCTAAATGTTCAAAATCTAAGAGAATTAAAAACTGATAAATGACAAAGGCCACTGCCTTATCAAATGTTTAGTATTCCCAAAGACAGCCCCATTGTTCTACTCTCTTTATACCTCCGCCTTCTCCCTTGTTTTTGTCGTTCTAATTCTCGCTTTTACATACATATTTAAACCTAAGAAGACATAGCACACGAAATCCCTGAAATTACAGACTTAAACATGTTATTCAAAGCAAGTTATATCAGGTTGCTGCTTTTAGATGAATGTCAACTCTTAATGGGTTCACTGTTTCTGTGCAGCATTCTTTCCCGCCTTCTTGGAGTTGAGGTGAGAGATTAAACAATCTACATACTCCTTTTTCTCAATCTTTTTTTCCTGTTCTCTGCTTTCTTCGGCTTTATTTCCTTTCCCAGTTGATTCTTTCTCTGGGGTCGTAGCTCTGCTTTCTCCCTCTCTTCCTGTTGGTCCCTTTGATCCTTTTTTTCTATCCCTTATTCCCAAAAGCTCCAGAAAATACCTTCTTTTCCCCCCTTTTCACGTCACTTCCCTCCCTTCTCCCATATCCCTCTCCCTCTCTGTGAGAGGTGACTTCCCCACTAGAGGCCAGCACTTTCTCAGTTTCGTCGCTCCAACCGGCGAGCAGAACTCGGAGGAAAGAAGGGAAAAAAAGAGGAGAAAGAGGGAGAGAGGGGAAAAAACCCCGGGGCCCAGAGCGCAGAGGCCCGGGAGCGGCGTCGTCATGGCAACGGGCGCCGGCAGGAAACGAGGGACGCGCGGAGGGAGGGGGAGGAGGGCGCCAAGGGGAGGGGGAGGGCCGGGGGAGGGGTCCGGCTGCCCCGGAAGCACCTCCCCGCTAGCCCCCTCCTCCAGCCCGGCCCGCAGCCCCCAGCCTGCATCCCCCACCCTCTCGGCCCGGCAGGAAGTGACAGGCCTGGAGCGAGCCCCGGAGGCCTGGCAGAGCCGCGGCCGGGTCCCGCACCCGGAGCGGCGGGAGGGGCGGGGAGCCGCGGCCGCGCCGGGTGCCTCCCACCCCGCCCTCAGCGCCCCCGCCCCTCCGGGAAGGGGAGGAGGCGAGGGGAACCCGCCGCGGAGGCCGATTGAGCCCCCTGCCCAGCCCGGCGACCGGGAACCCCCGCACATGAGGTGGACGCCCCTCGGGATCACTTGGGTGCAGAGCCAGGCGCGAAGGTAACCCGGAGACCGCGGGCTGGGGAGGGCAGGACCTCTAGGGGCTTGGCTGCGCGGGGAGGTTTCTCCAGCCACCTCGGTGTGTGGAACGCCCCAGGTACCTCCCCCAGTTTCTTTCCCTGCCTACCTCTAGCGCTTCGCTCTGCGGTCCTTCGGCTCTGCCTGTCCGAGACTTCTTGCTATTCGTGTCGCTGTGCTTAATGCTGTCTGTCCGTTACTCTAGTTGCTTCTGACTGCTCATTTTCTCATTCATTTTCCCTCTCTGACTTTGGTTCTCCCATTGAAGCATGCTGTCTAGTTATCTCCCTGCTTTTATGGTCCGCTGAGTTCCTCAGCCTCCAATTACGTGACTTCTGTTTGTCTTCTGCCTGTCTTACCGCTATCAGTAAGCACATTTCCCTGCTCACTTGGGTTACTTCACTCCTGGTACCCCACTCTGTCTGCCCCCTTCCCCCGGTGTATTTGACTCCCTTTGGAATCTCATTTTCATAAAGGTTCTATATACAACAAGGACTCCTGGGCGTCTACTCTCTCTATACTCCAGATTACTTCCATTTCTTTGGCACAGTCTTCCCCGAACCACCCCCTTCTCCCGCCTCCCGCCCCCATGCCCCATCCTTTCTACAACACAGAGTTTTATGCTTAGGGAAATTGATTTCCTCCAACTCTTGGCTCAATAGGCCCAGTACCAGTTCCACTTCAATATCCTTTCCTAGCTCCCTTCCAGGGGTCTGTGCTCCTACCCACCCAACCCGTACACACCAAATACTACCTTTCAGGATGAGCGTGGTTTAGCTACTTAAGGGGACCTGCCTGGATCAGCTTCTCTTTCTTCCCATTTAATTCTGAAAACTTAATTCTGTGCCTCCTAAACTTTTTGTCTTCATTTTCTGTACTTAATTTTACAGTTTCAACACTGATCCCAAACAAATACATTTATGTGCCGGGGACCTACGAATCCTGGTTTTGATGACAATTTCCCTTGATTTTTTTTTTTTTTAACCTTGTCCTTTTCCATTTCTATATCCATTTCACAATCTGAAAAAAATATTATTAAGGCTTGCATTTTGGGGGCGATGAGGGGGTAATATAACTTATTATCATTTTCACCTATGAATGTAGGAATTAATGTCCGCTCTAGCTAGTAAAGGGGGTCTCATGTCTCTGAGTCCAGTGAACTAAGTCCAGTGATCTATACAACTATGCGTGCTGCCTCTAATCCTTACCCACTTTTTTTCTTCACATGCTGATAATGAGGATTCATGGGTCTGTATCTGTTTAGTGCTTTGATATTTTGGCAAAAGATGTGGGGCCAAGATAGACTAGAGTTGAAGCTGATATGATTTCTCCTGTGTACTTGGGTTATATCCATGTTTGCAGTGACGTTTGCTATTCTTAAGTGAAACTGAAGAGATGGGCAGTTCTTGGGGGATAATGATGCGATCAGATGATACTGGAAATGGAATAACAAGAAATGTCCCCAACTCTATATCTAACACCAAGTGGTTTGATTTTATTTACTTTGCTTGTTTTGGATGCAATCATTAAGATAAATCTACCATAATAAAACTGTTGACAGCCTCTAGCAGAAATTCTGGTTTGATGTTTACCTTCCTAAATAGTGTTTTGCTGACCTAAGATTTCTAGTGGCCCCATGCCTCAAAAGTACAAAATATAGTGTTAGGTTTAACAAAAGAGAAAAAAAAAAAAGAATGAACAAAAAAACACACCCTTATTGTCATTTAGTGCTGGTTTAGAGGTACCTGTCTTCTTGCTCCTTCTCTCCTATTTCATTGTTTGGTTCTTACCAATGTTTTCATAGGTCTTTTTGCAAATTTTAGTGTAGACTCCAGAGGGTAAATTGTGACCACTTTACTGGACTAAAAAATTGAATCTTACTTTCTTGAAGATTTTCATTGCTGTATATTTAATGTCTAATACTTGGGAGTCATTTGTTAAAATATATTCAGCTGTGAAGTGATCTTTGCAGATGGGGAAACTGAGGTATAAGAAGGGAAATTGACATGCCTGATGTGTTATTATTAATAGCCTGAGCTGGAACCAGGCAGCTATTTGGGCTATAGGCCAGCTCTTCTACCTCCTCGTTTTGTGACTTTCCATGGTGCATTTTACATATGTGTATCTTAGGATAGTGAGTACTCAAACTGAGCGACACTGCCTTAATCACAGATTTTTTTTCTGTTTTGAAGAAGCATGTGCTAGTGTAAAGACTTGATACTTACTAGGACAGCTTCTTTAACCTCAGAAAACCTAATAATGGAGATAGTATTATTTATCTTAAAGCACTGTGAGAGATAATGGAGGTGAAGAGCTTAGCTCAGTGAGAGGAGGCATCTAGTGGCTTCTTAGTAAATAGTACCAGTGGTTAAGACGGTACTGATAAGGATGTTGCAGATGCAGATATAAAGGAGGTAGCAATAAGTTTTAAACAGGAAGATTTAAAACTGTTTAAAAGTGTTATGGGAATGTAAGGTGGCCTTAGTATTATGAGGTACTGTCTTACATTCTCACCATTTTATATTTAATGACAGCTGTGAGGGAATATGTGAAAGTTGTTTAAGACACTGCATAGCTTCAGAAGATGGTATGGGGAAAAGTATATCACAGATTTGGTAGTTATAAAACCTGAGAAATTGTGATTTATGGAAGAAGATTCTTAGATAACTTGAATAGTGACATGAAATAACAGTTTGAGATCAGGTGTAAATTTTAATCCTGTGCTACTTCCCTCTAGGTCTTGAGTCAGAGCACCAACGTTGGGGACCCTGGACCACTATCATGGAGACTGAGAGTGAGCAGAACTCCAACTCCACCAATGGGAGTTCCAGCTCTGGGGGCAGCTCTCGGCCCCAGATAGCTCAAATGTCACTGTATGAACGGCAAGCAGTGCAGGTGAGGCTCAGCTCTGAGGGGCTGTGATCTGTGAGTACTGGCTAGGGGTAGGCAAGGATGCTGGAAGATAATCGCCCTTAGTTCCTTTCCAGAAAACTGGGGGAGTTGGATTAGGTGATGACTAAGGTCCTTTCTAGCTCTGAGAATCTTAGGAGTTTACAACAGTTTGAGCAAGCAAACAGAATGAGATTCAGTCTTTATAAATTGAGGGTTTTTTTTTTATACCATTCAGTTCATGTAGCTATATTCTAACCATTTCTCTTCATGGCTTGTCAGGTTTTTAATCGTTGGTTTTTTTTTTTTTGTTTTTTTTTTTAAATCACCCTGAGTAATGGAAGTATAAAGCTCTAAATTTAGAGTTTTATTTTTAGACAAATATAACTTCCATGTTTTTAATAAATATGCTTGAGAATGGGGTCTTAAAGTATTTTGGCTACTAGAATAACTGCACATCATAAGAATAGTACTAATCATTAAAGAATAAGAGTATAGTAATATCCTCAAGTTAACACTTGAAACTGAGTTACCAGTATCATTATAAATATCCATTAGGATTATACTGTAGATGCTTGAAAATGCCAGTTATTTGAAAATTTTACCTGAATCTTTCATAAGCCACTGTTTACTGAGATTTTCATTATTTTCAACCCCTTAGAGCTTTATCACCTCTGTTGTATCCCTAGAATACGGTATTTTATTTTCTTCTCTTCACATTAATGGACATCTCATTTATTTTCAACCTTTCTAGTCCCAATTCTTTTCCTTGCAGATTCCATTTTGGGAAATAAGCGTTTATGTGAGTTACACTGCTTTGCTTTATATACCCTGTTTCCCCAAAAATAAGACCTAGTCGGACAGTCAGCTCTAATGTGTCTTTTGCAGCAAAAATTAATATAAGACCCGCTCTTATAGTAAAATAAGACGGGGTCTTATATTAATTTTTGTTCCAAAAGACGCATCAGAGCTGATTGTCTGGCTAGGTCTTATGTTCGGGGAAACACGGTATAAGAATAGAGCTTAGCTATGCTCTCTTCTTATACTGTGTTTCCCCGAAAATTAATAAAAGACCATTATTCTAGGGATGCAACATTATCCCTAGAATAATGGTCTTTTATTTTCTTCTTCTCTCCACTTCAGTTAATTGCTTCTCCACTTTTTGAGGACTATGTGAACTTACTGGTTCTCATATAAACAAATTGGACAAATCAGAAGTTGATGATTTAGCTAGACTCCCATCTTCCTTTGTTTCTCTCCTTGCCATGTGTCCCTTTCACAGGATCACAGTGATTTGCGTAGTATAGAAGTTAGGAGTGATTCATTCCAAGTGGGTTGATCCTCTCCTTTTCCTCTTAGGCTCTGCAGGCACTGCAGCGTCAGCCCAACGCGGCTCAGTATTTCCACCAGTTCATGCTCCAGCAACAGCTCAGCAATGCCCAGTTGCATAGCCTGGCTGCAGTCCAGCAGGTGAGAGGTCAGCAGCCAGCTGGCCCAAGAGGGAAGGGATAGGTGCTACAGGTGGGTGGGGGCATACTGCATTGTCCACTAAGCCAGGCTGGACACATTCTTCTCTGCCTCCTGTCCTCCTGTAGGATCTTAGCTTCTGGGATTGCAGTAAGAATTGTGGGAGAACTTCCTTTTAGAGGTCAGGTGCTGCACTGTGTAACATGGTATCCACATGTTACACTCGACATTTAAGCTATCGAGTGCTTAAAATATGGCCATTCCAAATTGAGGTGTGCAGTAAGATTTTAGATTTCAAAGACTTAGTAAGAAAAAAGGGAAAATATCTCAGTAGTTTGTTTATGTTAGTTACATGTTGAAATGAGGGATACATTTGCTTAAATAAAATAAATTATTAAAACGTACTTCTGTATTTTTTCCCTTTTAAAAAATGTACATATTCGAAAATTATACATGTGGCTTCCATTATATTTGTATTGGACAGCTCTGGGTTAGACTTATCAGTGATGTGACCTGAGCAAAGGTTCTTCCACTTCAAAGAAAGTGGGAGGAGGAGGACAAGTTGCCTGCCTGCCTGGCCCGGGAGGGTTATCTGGGAGGTGCTGGGTTAGCATATGTGGTAAGGTGAGATTATTGCCTAGTGAATATACTTTTCCTTGCTCTATAATAGAGCCTCTCGGTTCTTACTGGGAATGTGTATTACGTTTTGCACCTCTGATTTATTGCTGGAAGATTCAGATCCTTTTCCTTCATCGTCTCCGCTCTTTCTTACTTCTTTTCTTCTCTGACAGGCCACAATTGCTGCCAGTCGGCAGGCTAGCTCCCCAAACAGCAGCACCGCGCAGCAGCAGACTGCCACCACTCAGGCCTCAGTGAGTACTGCTTCGCCCTGCTGAGAGGTTTCTCTCTCTGCGTCTGTGTCTCTGTGCTCAACGTTGTGCAGCTGATCTCAGTGTGTTTATTGAGCCGCCATCAACGGTATTAACTGCTCTTACACAGAGAATGTTAGTAAAAGGAAAGGTAACCAGCTTGGATCTATAGAGAAGTCTTAGTGAGGAGGTCTAAGAAAGGAGGAAGAAAATCTTGGGAAGAAGAGGAGATAATAAAGAAAAGGGACTAATCTCTGGACCTTTCAATGAGAAGTAAAATCTGTTCCATTTCGTTCCTTTGCCTTCTCAGCTGTTACACTAGTGATTAGGGACTGGTTTTTTTACTTTGGTGATACCCCCCAGTAGCCAGGATGACAGTTATGGATAGAAAGATATTATTCATTTCCCCCTGACTCTGTGAAAAGTGGGATATTCTGTTCTGACCGTGTGACTCTGAATATGTCAGTCATTTACATTTCCTTTTACGTCTCCCAAAGCCTTAGTCCTGGTTCCTTTCTATACCACACAGATCAATCTGGCCACCACGTCGGCCGCCCAGCTCATCAGCCGATCCCAGAGTGTGAGCTCTCCCAGTGCTACCACTTTGACCCAATCTGTGCTACTGGGGAATACCACCTCCCCACCCCTCAACCAGTCCCAGGCCCAGATGTATCTACGGGTAAGCCACAGACACAACGGCCATTGTCCCAGGGGCGTAATTGTTCTGACTCCTGGCTAGGACTTGAGTGAAAACTATTTTATTTAACCACAGTTACCCAGCTGTTTTAAGAAATGCTGGTCTACTTCCTGTACCTTACTTACCTCTAGAAGTACCACTCAGTATTCACAGGTAGCCTGCAAGTTGCATTGAGATACTAAGTTAGAAGATGTTCACCTTAACATTTGACTAAATTAGCGTCAGTTAGTCTAATCTTTAAACCTATGGCTCAAGTACACAAATTCTAAGTGTTATCTCTTAGCCTGTCTATACTGTGCATAAATACTTGTCCTAAAATCCTCACTGTCTCAGCTTCTTTGATGTTTGACTCTTTGTTATCAATCTATAGTTTTATACATATTCTAGGTTTTCTTCTGGATGATTCTTCACTTATGGAGAATAAGGGTCTCCTGGGTTGGTGTGGAAAGGGGCAGGGCTTAGCTGTTTCGTATCTTCTGTTTATTTTGTCTTGTGGTCCTTCCCTTCCATTTCTTCTGTCTTCTTTTCCTCTTGTTCTCTTTCCTTTGCTCTTCTTCCTCCTCTCCTTGCCAGCCACAGCTGGGAAACCTATTGCAGGTAAACCGGACCCTGGGCCGGAATGTGCCTCTAGCCTCCCAACTGATCCTGATGCCTAACGGCGCAGTGGCTGCAGTCCAGCAGGAGGTGCCCTCTGCTCAGTCTCCCGGAGTTCATGCAGATGCAGATCAGGTCAGTGGCAACCATTGACCTGCGGATGGGCACTGGGGAGGATGAAGGGAATGACCATAGAGTAAGGCCACCCTTCTACTCCATTACCTCTTTTCAGAATGCTTATTTTTTTAAAATTTTTTATTTTTTTGCCCTTTTCTTAATTTCTATAGAACTTGGATCCCTTACAACTTTTGAGTTGAATTAGGAAGGGAAGTAGATTTGACTGAAAACAGCCCTTTGCATTTGGGAAGCCTTATTGTTAACAAGGGCAGATTTCCTTACCATTCTTTTAGCCCTCCATGGCTCAGTTTATTCAGGAAGTCTTCATTCTCCTTGCAGTACTGTCTCTGGAAGATGGGGAATGGTTGAGGGAATTCTACTGTTATATAGATGGAGCTGACCTGGCTAAGTTGCTAGAAGAATGTTTGATTCCTTCTCTTTATGAGTTCCTGTAGCTCTCAACTTTGAGCAGTCTGTTTCTGTTCACTGTATTTCCAGTGAAATCTTCACAATTGCTTCCCATGCCTTATCCTCACAATATATATAAAAGTGTTAGTATATAGACACACACACACACACACACACACACACACACACACACACACACACACCTCCTGAATTTTTTATCTTCTTATGAATGGGATATAAACTGGGATCTCATAATACTTATTTTATTCTTTTAGCTTATCAGTTAGCAAATAAATATTGAGCTTTCTATTGATGTGCTCAGATGTATATTAGAAACTTTGGGGGATTGAAAATAAATATGAGTCAAGTCTTCATAAAAAAGAACTTAGAGAACAAAGAAGTACAAAAGTAAATGGCACTAACTTTGACACAATTTTAGACAAGAATTGGTTGCACTAGTTCTCTGATTTTTTGGGATACTTGAGCAAATTCTTGGAGGATGGGTATGATTTGATTTGGAGTAAGAAGAAAACTGGAGAGAGAACACTATGTGTAGAGGCATAATTTATATATGTGACTGTGAGTTGGGGGTGAGTGGATAAAGTGGAGACAACAGGCCTGATGGTGGAAAAGGTCATTGTTTGGGAAAAATCTGAAAGCCAAGTAACTTCATAGGTAGCAGGAGTCATTGCTGGCTACAGAACAGCAGATTAATAGGATAAGGCAAGTACTTTAGAAAGAATCACCTAGGAACATTGTCTGGAGACGAAAGAGAAATTAGGGAACTTACTAAGAAACTCTTGGGGTCATTTTAGTTACAAGGTAAGACCTTTGCTTTCGACTGTGGTAATAGTGGTAGGATCAGAGGATGAGGTTGAGGCTGCTTTCATATCCAGTTCTTTCATTTATCTGTCTGTTTGTTGAGCGTGAACATGTGGAGGGACAGAGTAGCGGTTGAAAATGTGAATCTGATATTTGGAACAGATACCAACTCTACAACTTACTGTGTGATCTAGGCAAATGATCTAATATCTTTCTGCCACAGTTTCTTCATATATAAAATACCTTTTATAAAATACCTACCTCAGGGTGTGTTGTGAGGATTAAATGAGTTGATATGTATGAGTGCTTGAATAGTAGCTGGACAAAATGAGTGTTTAAGAGTGTTAACTGTCATTATGATATACCAGACATTCCTTAACTTTGAATGCACAAGAAAGTTATAATCAGTAGACTCATGGAAATTACAAATCATTGAAGCATCAGACACTAAACAAATAATCACCTGAATGGTTTAATAATTGCTTCATTAGAAAGTATAGAGTGCTGTGAAAACATAGACAGGGACTCAATTTAGCCTTGGGATGGGGGTAGAAGGCCTCCCTGCGGAGGTGACAGTTGAACCTCAGCCTGTAGAAATTAGTCAGGTGAAGACATGGAAGGAGAGTAGTGATGGCAGGGGAATCTTACGTCCAGAGATCCGAGGAGGGAAGGAACTATATATGTGAGGAATTGAAAGAAGACCTGTGTTCCTGGAGTTTAGCAAAGGAAGATAGAGATGGTGCTGGAGAGGTAGGTGAAACCCCATCTTGCAGGATCTTGGGTGCTGTGTTCAGGATTTGGGCTTTATGTGAAGGGCGATGGGAAGCTATGGAAGGATTTCAATTTTAGTATATGTGCTGCCGAAGCGAGCACAATGGAAGGATTTCAAACATGGAATTGACATGGAGAGATTTGAGGGTTTTTCTTTCCCTTCTTAATTTTAAAGATTGTTGGCTCCTCTGTGGAGAATAAATGGAAATGGTGTGAGTGTGAACACAGGGAGAACAACACCATCATAACATTTTAGGGGAAAGACGGTGTTTGGATTAGGTGGTAGCAATGGAGATGGATAGAAATGAATAGATTTGAGAAAAACTTAGAAGGTCAGTGAAGAAGGAGAACAGAGTCAGTAGATGGGGAATTGAGGGAGATGCCAGAGATGAGATCTGATACAGCAGTGAGGTGGCTGGTAGTGATAATTATTAGATAAAGAATGTTGGAGAATTGGATTTAGGGTGAAGTTCACTTTTGGATATGCCAGCCATGCAGGAGGAGATATTAGATCAGCAGTTTTAATTTATGTGGTGCTCGAGCTCAGAGGAGAGCTCTCTGAGTTGGATATAAACATTCAAGAGTAGTAGGCATGTAGATAATTGAAGTCAAGGGAATGTTTGAAATTCCTTAGAGAGATGGTGGGGATTGAAAAGAGGAAAGCCTTTAAGATGGAGCCGTGAGGAGTAGGATGAACCCTTAGAAAATACAGCAGTTCAAGGTCAAGTAGGGAGTGATGGGCTGATGAAGGTGAGTAGGAAAGAGTGACAGAGAGGCAAGAGAGCAGAATAAAACAAGAATTGGCAAGGGTCCCCTGTCAAACGGTCCTCCATCAAACGCACTAAAGAGGGCAAGAAAGATGGAGTTACTGATGTGGATGGAGAGCTGTTCAGTGGAATCATGGGGGTGAGGAATGACTGGATAGTGGGAACAGATTAAGTGAATGGAAACAGTAAGAGTTTAGCAGTAACAGGAAAGGAGGATGAAATTGGGGGAGGGGAAGTGAGGTTCAGGGATGGTTTTTGGGAGGGAGGGAGCCAGTAGAGGAGAGGTTGAAGAGACAGGAGAGAGTTGATAACATAAGCTTCTTGAGAAGGAGGAAGGAGAGAAGGGAGGAGATAAGGGAGAAGTAAGTGATGGGTGCTTATGCAGGTGAATGTGTGATTTGGTGGTGGAAGTGATGGAGTATTACGCTCATAAAGGTTTCATTGTCTGCAGGGATGAGTGACGGGAAAGAGGACATGGTTCTGAGGTACAGGGAGACTAGGAAGTTTTAAGTAGCCATTATGGAAAGGAAGCTGAGTAGAAAAAAACTGTATAATTGCCAGATAATATTAAATGCTCCAACCCCTAATCCTAATGATTCTTGTAAATCTTTCTCAAAAGCTATCACTTCTTTACCGCTGTTGCTTGAATTCAGGTTCTTTTTATTTTTAACTTGAATTACTGTACTACTTTTCTCACTGGTCTCTTGAACCTTATCTGCTTCTAATCCTATTCCACATTACTATCAGAATAAGTGTTTCTTAATATGAAAATATATGTTGTTACTAACATTATTTTTAATTGTATCTCTGCTATACAGAATTTGCTAAATCACAATCCTTGGCTCATGATACTCTCATCAATGGTCCATTTATAGCCCACTTTTATTCATTTACTCAGTAAGTTTCAATAATATAATAAGCAGTCCCAGGTCCATCTACTGCCTGCCCCTACTCATGGTAAGAACATTCTGATTCCTTCCTTGATAATCAGAGAGGGTACCTTGGTATCATTTTTTATAGAGTTTTATTGCATTTACATATAATAAAGTACTTTTTATTATGGAAAAATTTAAACATATAAAAAAGAAAAAAATGAATCTCTGTGCACTTACTATCTAGCTTCAGTATTTATCAACACATGGCCAGTCTATCCAGGCCCTTCCCTCCACTTGTGGATTATTTAGAAGCAAATTCCAGACACCACATCATTATTTGTATATGTGTGTGTGTGTGTCTGTGTGTGTGTAAAATATATATTATATATGTATTATGTAATATATGGTGTGATCAAACCATATGGTGACTATTTAAATAAACAAATTTATTATAGTAAAAGACACATTGCCATTAATTCCCCTCAAAATACTCCCCCTCGCTTCTAACACTTATCCCATCGTTCTTGCCACTTTCTGAAGCAGTTCTGGAAGTCCTCTTTCGTGAGTGTCTTTAGTTGCGCTGTTGTGGCTGCCTCAATGTCCTGAATCATTTTGACGTTGGGGAAGAAACAGTGTGTGACACGGAACGGTATGATGGAGGACGATTTACGGCACACTTTAAAACACACCTCTCAATCGTAGCTCACACCCAACTGACTACGTCAAACAAGTTGAAACTTGTCACACACTGTTACCAAGGTTTGACGTGCAGTTCCTGTATTGAAAATCCCTGCCTTTCCATTGGATGGCACTCAGCTGCAGCATTCACTGTATTTTTCAATCACGATGGAAAGGTTCTGTGTCACACATTGCTTCTGTTATATGGCAATTTCTGTCAAATACAAACATTACGGTGTGTCCTCAAGCACCTTATTCACCGAATCTGGCACAATGACTTCTAGCTCTTCCCCAAAGTCAAAATGACTGTGAAAGGTAAATGTTTTGAATCAATTTAGGACATTGAGGCAGCCACGACAGCACAACTAAAGAAACTCACGAAAGAGGACATCCAAAACTTTAGAAAGTGGCAAGAATGATGGGATAAGTGTGTTCAAAACAAGGGGGAGTATTCAGAGATGGATTAATGGCAATGTGTCTTTTACTGTAACACATTTTTTTAAACATTCACTGTATTTTTGATCACATCTTATATAATATATAAAAATATATATTTTGTTTTTATATTTATAAGGTACTTGTGCTGTATGTAATCTGGGAATGCTTTCTTAATAGCCTATTGTCAAGATCCATCTATATTGTTGCATGTCATTGTATTTTATTTTTGATTTCTGTGTAATATTCCATTTTATGAATATACTATAGTTCATTCATCTTGTCTTCTGATAATGGCCATTTGGGTTGTTCCCAGGCTTTTGTTACTATGAATAGTGCTGCTGTGAACATTCCTATACATGCCTCCAGTTATACATAGCAAGAGTTTCTTTTGTGGAATTCCTGAATTAGAGGGTGTGCAAATGTCCATCCAACTTAGGATATGATGCCAAAGTGGTTGTACTGATTACATTTCCATCAGCAGTGATTAAAAGAATAGTTTCAACTGTAGATTTGATCATGTTTATTCTGATTAATATTTTTAATATTCAATTATGTGCTCATTCTTTCTCTCTGTTCAGATTTTGGAGTACTTACTATGTGTCAGGTGCTGTGCTAGGTGCTGGGAATTTAACAATGAAGAAGACAGATACACTCTCTGTTTCCAAACTGAAGTTCAGACTCTCCTTATTTTAAAACACCAGGTTCTTCATGATCTGGCACCTTTCTACCTCCCTAGCTTCAGCTTACCTTCCTAGTTTCATTTCTTACCACTCCCTCTAACTCACCCCAAACATAATGAAATACTTATAATTTCCAAAAATGCTATTTTTTTATTAACTCAGTGGTCTTGCAAATGTTACCTGTGTCTTTAAACCCTTCCCTTCACTATTACCTACTGGGCCTCAGGCCAAACATCACCTGTTTTAGGAAGTCTTCCCTAATCTCCTTAGTCTGTAATCTTCTTCCTCTGTGCTCCCATGGCACTTTGTGCATATCTGTGTGTACTATAATACTGTTATTGGTGATTTTCTTGTCTTTCTTCCCTAGTAGAACATACTCATCAAGAGTGGGAATGTCTTTCATCCCTGCATTCCCAGTATCCAATGTAGTACCTGAGGCTTAGTAGGTATTTGGTAGATGTTGAGCGAATGAATGGAGAGTAAAGGGAAAATCTGAGACATTTTGAAGGAATAAATGACCAAACTTAATGATAGATTTGATAGTGAATGAAGGAGACTGAAAATTAAAATTTGATTTAAGAGTTCTTCCCTGGAAGGTCTTTAATGTACCGGGGGTGCCAAAAAAATGTATACAAGTGGACACTTTGGTCAACGTTGCTCAAGCCGTAATCAGAAGTGCCTGGACGCTGATAGTAACCACTTTGAGCACCTCTTGTAATTGCAGAAGTCAAACGTGACTTGTATTCATCTTTTGTTAGTGGCATATATTGAGTATTAAACTTTTAATAGTTTTTTCCTTTCTTAAAATGTGTATCCATTTTTTGGGTGCCCTCCGTATATAATTGTAAAGGTGATGGTATGACTTGAGGTGGGTTGTGGAATATCTGTAGCTGTCTTCACTGCTTCTGAATTGGTCACGGAAATCTTTGACCTTACTGCCTCTTATTCCCCTTTTCTCAATCTGCCTTTTTCTTCTCATCTTTCAGGTGCAGAACTTGGCTGTGAGGAACCAACAGGCCTCAGCCCAAGGACCTCAAATGCAAGGCTCTACTCAGAAGGCCATTCCTCCTGGAGCCTCCCCTGTCTCTAGCCTCTCCCAGGCCTCTAGCCAGGCCCTCGCTGTGGCTCAGGCTTCCTCTGGGGCCTCAGGCCAGTCCCTCAACCTTAGTCAAGCTGGTGGAGGCAGTGGGAATAGCATCCCAGGGTCCATGGGTCCAGGTGGAAGTGGCCAGGCACCTGGGGGCTTGGGTCAGTTGCCTTCCTCAGGAATGGGTGGTGGTGGGAGCTGTCCCAGGAAGGGCACAGGAGTGGTGCAGCCCTTGCCTGCAGCCCAAACAGTGACTGTGAGTCAGGGCAGCCAGACAGAAGCAGAAAGTGCGGCAGCCAAGAAGGCAGAAGCAGATGGGACTGGTCAGCAGAACGTGGGCATGAACCTGACACGGACAGCTACACCTGCTCCCAGCCAGACCCTGATTAGCTCAGGTAAGTGGTCACTTCTCATAATGTCATTATTCTTTCTGAACTTGTTTGAAACCTTCAGAGTATATTTCTTTGCCTTTTTTCCTTTTCTCTTTGTCCTGAAGTAGTGAAAGAGTCACATCAGCCTTGATCCCATTAGTGCAGGGAGACAGGAGGACAGATAACAGATCTTGTCTCTTTCCACCAGGCAGCAATCACTGTACAAGTTGCCTTGTCTTTCTTCGGTCCTGAGTTCTTCAGATTACTCACACTACCCATTCATTCACCCAGTTCTTATTGGATCGCCCACGGTGTTCTGGGAGGTGGTAGGGATACGTCTTTGCAAACAGATTCCCTGTCCTCATGGAGCTTACAGTCTAGCGTGAGGGATGAATTCTGTCCTCACTGTGTGTTTAGTGGTGGCTAGGTGGCACAGAGTAGAGCAGAGATGGTTTAAGTGCCTTAGAGCACTAAGACTAGCAAATAGAGCCATGGTTTAATACAGTCAACTTGTGTCAACCTGTGTCAGTAAGGATAAAAAAGAATAAGTACTATCATAACCCCAAATAGTTTATACTTGCTTTCAGTCTGTGGTTAGATACAATTGGATGTGTGTACCTTACTTAGCAATGTTTATTTTTGCCTTCCTTGTTTCTAACACATTAGTTGTTGCTGCCTTTGGATAATGCACTCACGAAAAGTAAGAGTGAATTATCAGTTATATTGCTCATAACTTAGTATTTACTTACTATAGCACTTCTGTTTCTGAAGTGCTTTCATATCACCTATGTATTCTGGCCAGTATGGAGGGGGGAGATGGTCAGCTCTGGTTTACAGCAGAGGAAACTGGGTAAAGTCAGAGACTGTAGCTGCTGACTCCTGAGGCTTCTTGTTGGTAGGGACCTAAACTGACGAATCTTAAAAACCATGACATTCATGGGAAGATGTCGGTATTTTTACCTTTGTGGACATTTATTCTTTCAGTGAATGACTGTTAAGTGTTTCTATTGTGCTGGGCTGGGTTCTAGGGATGTAAACATGAATAAAACATGGACTCAGCCTTGAGGAACTCAGAGTCCAATCATAGAGAGGATTGGCCAGCTCACTTTGCTGAGTGCAAAAGTAACAGGATATAAGTATAGCAAGGAAAAGAAAAGTTAGATAAATGTAAGAAATTACTGGGGATTGTTAAATGATTGAGTGAGGGAGTTCTTTCCTTGAGATCTTTAAGACGAGAGACAGTTGGTAGTGTCTCGTAGAGGAGAGTACAAGTGCGGTGATCTCTCAGGTCCTTCCAGGTTAGATTTCCATTCACTGTGTGATTCCAAAACTAGATACACCTTGGCAAGCTGATTTTACCTTTAATTGATAATGATGATGATTTTCTGCTCTTCCTCTCTGTTCTGTCTGGACTGGTTCCTGCAGCCACCTACACACAGATCCAGCCCCACTCCCTGATCCAGCAGCAGCAGCAGATCCACCTCCAGCAGAAGCAGGTGGTCATCCAGCAGCAGATTGCCATCCACCACCAGCAGCAGTTCCAGCACCGTCAGTCTCAGCTGCTCCACACAGCCACACACCTCCAGCTGGCCCAGCAGCAGCAGCAGCAGCAACAGCAGCAGCAACAGCAGCAGCAGCAGCAGCAACAGCAACAGCAGCAGCAGCAGCAGCAGCAGCAGGCCACAGCTCTCTCTGTCCCTCAGCCACCACAGGTCCCACCTACTCAGCAGGTCCCACCTTCCCAGTCCCAGCAGCAAGCGCAAACCCTGGTTGTTCAGCCCATGCTTCAGTCTTCACCCTTGTCCCTCCCACCCGACCCCACTCCCAAGCCACCTATTCCCATCCAGTCCAAACCACCTTTAGCACCGATCAAGCCTCCACAGTTAGGGGCTGCTAAGATGTCAGCTACCCAGCAACCACCACCCCATATCCCTGTGCAAGTTGTGGGCACCCGACAGCCAGGCACAGCCCAGGCACAGGCTTTGGGGTTGGCACAGCTGGCAGCTGCTGTGCCTACTTCCCGGGGGATGCCAGGTACAATGCAGCCTGGTCAGGCCCATTTGGCCTCCTCGCCACCTTCATCCCAGGCTCCTGGTACGCTGCCCGAGTGCTCTCCCACATTGGCCTCTGGGATGACCCTTGCTCCGGTGCAGGGGACGGCACATGTGGTAAAGGGTGGGGCTACCACCTCCTCACCTGTTGTAGCCCAGGTCCCTGCTGCCTTCTACATGCAATCTGTGCACCTGCCGGTGAGTGATGTCTGATGGTTTTGAGGGCACTGTCACTCTTGAGGGTGAACTTGGGGCTGAGTAGAAATAGAGCTTAACTTAGTAGGGGATTGAAGAGTTGAGAAGGTATTTATTGGCTCCTTTTGTAAGAGAGAGATGTTAATGTGTATGACGCCTGAACTTCATACTCCTAAATCTGCTCCTGAAGTCATTCTGGGTTTTTCGAACTGTACTAAGTTACATCAAGGTTGCTTTAACTACCTATGCAATCATTAAAATAACAACAGTTCTTGGTTGGGCCATAATGAATCCAGGGTCTCAAGGTCTAGGTCAGGACTAAGTAATGTTGCAGTTTTCTTTTGTCCTGATGTGGAAGTTACGCTTCTTGGGAATGACTAGGAGTTTTCATGTACTGTGGGAAGTACACAAAATTGGGGAATCTGGAACTAAGAAAATTTTCTCTGCAATATGGGGGTATTTTGGTTCTTTATTATCCTTCACTCACAAATCTTGATTTCTTTCCTATTCTTCACTTTATAGGGCAAAGCCCAGACGTTGGGCGTCAAACGCAAGGCTGAGTGTGAGGAGGAGAGAGATGACGTCTCCACAGTGGGTTCAGTGCTTCCTGCCAAGGCTTCTCCAGTAGCAGAGAGCCCAAAGGCCGTGGAGGAGAAGAGCAATCTTGGAGGTGAGAGACTGACTTCTGCAGTACTGTTGGAGTGCAGAGATTAGAGAAATGTTCTCAGTGAGTGAGCTAAAACATAAATCTGCTTCAGTAGCATATAGGTCTGAACTTGGTGGACAAATGAGTAGATTCAAAAAAGAGGGAATGCAGGGTGAGTGATCAAAGGTGGATATGTATTATTGTGGAAGATCAGGCTGACTTGGCTAATAGATGGGTCAATTATTCCGTATCTGTTCCTGAATTTGTGTTTGTTTTCCAGAGAAAGCTGATCCAGTGACCAATGTGAATGCTAATACCCCAAGTAGTGAACTAGTATCCTTGGCTCCTGCCCCGTCAGCACCGCCTCCTACACTAGCCATGGTGTCCAGACAGATGGGTGATTCAAAACCCCCACAGGCCATTGTGAAGCCCCAGATTCTCACCCACATCATTGAAGGCTTCGTTATCCAGGAAGGAGCAGAACCTTTCCCGGTGAGGGCAGGCCATAAGGTGGGATTTTCAAGTGGGGACTTGGTCTGACTGTTGTCTCCACTAAAATCAAAAGGCTCAGAACTATTTAATTATTAGAGAATGGTTCAATTCTGCTGTTTGTTTGGTGAGTTGTAAAGAAAGAAAAGGACTAGAAAATGAAAATGTTGGGAAGAGGAGAAAAGGAAGAAAGTGACTTGAAGCTGTAATGTTTAGTTAGACAAACTGGGTTTTATAATGAAGAAAATTGTGGTAGAGAAGTTAATGGACTTTTCTAGGTGCCATGAGTTGTAGCTATCTTGACTCCTAGTGCATTCCCTCAACTTAGGAAGAAAAAGGACAAAACAGGGAGCCAGGGTAGGAAGCTGTTCTCCAATGGCTTATCTGAAAAAAGCCAGTTAGAGACTCTTGACTGCCATATCAACAGTGATTCTCTCTGAACCAAGCTTGGCCATTAACTCAGAGATCCAGGCAAAGACATGATGGTGAGAAATGCTGGGGAAATCTGTAGAGAAGCAGACAGGAATTAGGCTAACTTAACTGTAAACTTTTTCTGGGACAGGTGGGTTGTTCTCAGTTACTAAAAGACTCCGAGAAGCCACTGCAGACTGGCCTCCCGACAGGGCTGAATGAGAATCAGTCAGGTGGCCCCTTGGGAGGGGACAGCCCATCTGGTGGTAAGTATTTATTTGGAGACCCATCTGGGGAAGGAGGCTCGTGGAGTTGTGTTTGAGAACTCTGTAGAATAGTAATTTTCTATTTAAAGTAGGAATTATATGATGTCCATCCAGAGACAAAAACCATAGCATGTATCAGAATATGTATTCAAACAAAAGGAATTCCATAGGATTGGAGGGAATTTTATCAAGCTAAAGTAACCTGTATAATTATTTACTATGAGGATATATTTTTCAAAAGATGATCTAAAATAGGATTTAAAAAAAAATTTCCAGTTCTCCTTATTCTAGATTTTATAATCAATATTAAAGACTCTTACTTATATTTCCCCCTCCTCCTTTCAGAAACTTTGTGGGAGAGGGGTATCTTTGTAAGCGTTAGTAATTAGTTCTCTCCTGTTCAGAAATGCAGTCTTGTCTGAAATCTGAGAGTATGAATTAAGCTAAAATTCGTCATCAAAATGGAAATAGTCTGGCTTAAGATGAGGAAGACTGATGTTCTTGAGGGACATGCCTTTATGGTTTTGGAATTTGAATTCTCAGTTACGTGGTGTAGGTCTTTGGGGACAAATCCTGAGAGTAATTGAGTGCAGCGTGTGGCCTAATGATGGCTTGAGTGGCAGCAGAAACTGATGGTGGCTGTCATGTGATGCTGTGTTTTTCAGAGCTAGACAAGAAGGCAAACCTCCTGAAGTGCGAGTACTGTGGGAAGTATGCCCCTGCAGAGCAGTTCCGTGGCTCCAAGAGGTTCTGCTCCATGACTTGTGCTAAGAGGTACTGCAGGCACTCCCTCCTCACCGTCAGCAGCGATTCCTCCATCTGATGTCACATCCCTTCCCTAGGATCATCTCACAGCTAATATTTCATATCTCCTCCTTTTGCTCTCATTGTCTTCTCCAAATCAGCACTTAAAATACCAATTCACCTTTAGCACAGGGTAGCAAGGCAGTCTTCTGTAGCACCTTTGACATCCTATATGTGTCCAACCTATAGGTATAATGTGAGCTGTAGCCACCAGTTCCGGCTGAAGAGAAAAAAAATGAAAGAGTTCCAAGAAGCCAGCTATGCTCGTGTTCGTCGGCGTGGGCCCCGTCGCAGCTCCTCTGATATCGCCCGCGCCAAGATCCAGGGCAAGCGCCATCGGGTGAGCTGGCATCGTAGCACCGCCTGCCTTTAAAATGGGCCTACAGAGTATGAGGCCAGAACTCTGGTTTCACATGAATTGCATTACTGTAAATTCCAAGATCCTGACCTGTTTTGTCTCCTCTCACCTGATTACTGGTTCATGTATCCATTAATCCTTCTACTATATTTGAGTAGAGAGCATCTAGGGCAATCGTTGGTAGAAGGGGAAAATCAAGAAAGAGATACTTTATACTTGAAAGGCACTTGAGAGTAGACCGGTGACTTCGGGCATTTGCAAATGGAGTACAAATAATTCAGGCATTTGCAAAGGAAGTACAAATTCTTTTACCTGTGGTTAAGGTCAGTTTTTCCTCTATGCCCAATATTTAACCCAAACTCAGGGTGGTTGGGGAGGGGAGAGGAAACTTAATTACCTGTTTTTTGGTTTTCTTTATAGGGTCAAGAGGACTCTAGCCGGGGTTCAGATAATTCCAGTTATGATGAAGCACTCTCTCCAACATCTCCTGGGCCTTTATCAGTGAGAGCTGGGCATGGAGAACGAGACCTGGGGAACCCCAATACAGCTCCGCCCACACCCGAATTACATGGCATCAACCCTGTGTTCCTGTCCAGTAATCCTAGCCGTTGGAGTGTAGAGGAGGTGTATGAGTTTATCGCCTCTCTACAAGGTATTGAGGGTTTATCCAACCAACCCAGGTCACCTATGTGCTTAGTTTTCCTTAGGTCACCCCACATGGGCCTTGGTAACGGAACATGACTGACTTTTAAGCAAGTAGGGGCTTGAGTATGGTACAATGAACGCTCTACTCTTGGTATTTATTCAAGTTACTTGCCTATAGCCTGGTTTTCTAATTTCCTTTAGGGTTGACTGTCCTCTGCTATGTCAGCAATTTCAGTGTTTGATTTTCATCTCGTATGATTCAACGATATTTCTTACCAATAATTTTTAGATAAAGTATATTTTTTATGTGTGATTGTGATACCCACTATGGATCAAATATTTTTCAATGGATAAGGGGATTAGAAAGTCAGGGGCCATTGTTGTCCTATGCTCTACAAAGCAGGATTATTTATAAACAATTCTTGACAAAGGGATGGTTTTCTCCAGAAAAGAAAATCACCATACACTTGGTATTTGTCTGAATTCTGTGCCCTTAAACAAGTGTCACAAGGAGTTTTAACTCTTCTTGCAAGTGTAAAAGAAAACTTATGTATCTTTGCTCTCACCCTTTTTCCCAAGCTATTCAAATGAGTTATTTCTGTGGTTGAACGACTTGGTTGTTCTTCCTTTATCCTGGCACGCTCTTTTAAAACAGCCAGTTGCTCTGATTTCCTTTTGCTTCCCAAACTTGCCATCTCAGACCTTTATATTATTGAATCTGGGACGTGTACTTTGGGATTAACTACTCCTAGGTCTGTTTTTTTCATCTTTAGCTTTCCCCTTTCCTCTGGTGCTATCATGTACTTGCTCATATTCCTTCCATTTCCTTCTAGGCTGCCAAGAGATTGCGGAGGAGTTCCGTTCCCAGGAGATTGATGGACAGGCCCTTTTGTTACTTAAAGAGGAACATCTTATGAGTGCCATGAACATCAAGCTGGGCCCTGCCCTCAAGATCTGCGCCAAGATAAATGTCCTCAAGGAGACCTAAGGTGGCCCTCTTGCACAAAGCAGCCTAAGGCAGACATTCCCCACTGTCCAGGTTGTAACCTGGTACCAGCAGACTTTACAGGGAATAAAGAACTGTTCCAATTATGTAAATCTGTGGAGGGCATTTCTGAGACAGGGAAGGAAGGTGTGTGAATTGGTTGCTGGTGCTACATGGCAGAGCTTTGACATTTTCTCTGGGTTCTACTTTATTTTTTAAAATCTTTACAATTCTCACCTCCCCAGTCCAACCTTTATAAAAGAGGATGTCTAGAGAACTAGGAATGCTAGCCTTATCCTGGAGTGGAGTGGAGCCAGGGTCTCAGTTCTCTAAGAGGAGAAATATGCATTATAAGGCAAGGAAATGGGTGAAACGTAGTTGTGCCTCCCCAGTGAGAGAGGTAGGGTTCTTCTAGCTTGTGTGACACAAGTAGCAAAATCTGGTACTTCCTCTGGATTATCTGACTGTAGCTGTGGACCAGTTTTTTTGTTGTCAGTCACTCCCATACCATTGAACATTTTTCCTGCATCCATGGCAGGTTCACCAGCCAGTGTAGAGACTTGGTTGGCATCATTCTGACTTGCTGCAGGGACTAAAAGTGTTTGGCACACATGTGGCTGTTGTCATTCTTTCTGCATCCCCTGCTCCCTTCCAATCCATCTGTTGTCTTCTACCCTTCCCTTTCAATTCCAACTCTGCTCTGTCCTATAGCTTTATAAACCAGGAGTGCATGGGGCTGAGGTCAGGAGTATAAATAACCTGCCTTAGGTGCTATTCCTTATACAACAAAAATATTAAATATTTTTTTCCTCCTCAGTAAAAGGATAAAAATTGGTCTCGGTTGTCGCTTACTCCAATCCAGTGTCTTTCACACAAATGACTAGGCCAACGTGGGTTTTTTTTTTTTTTTTTAATCTTTCAAGTGTTTTTGTACAAAAAATGGTGGTTTTTTTTTTTGCATTTTTAAAACGTGTGGGGGAGGGATGCAAACAAGTAACAAAAAAGATGCTTTTACAACATTATTTTCCCTGTTTAGAAAGAAAAAAAATCATCCCAATAGTATTTAAAAGTCCAAGGATGAAATAATTTCATTTTCTTCTCTAAGGCTATAAAAGGTCCCTGCCTATTGATTCATTCCATCCTCTTGTGTCCAGCGGAGCCATGTTACTCTTCAATGGCACAGGTTCACTATTAAAGATCAGGCCAGGTTTCTGGGTACACGGCCTAAATATAAAGGTGGGAACCTCAGAGGATTAAAAACCTCTCCACAGAAATGTGGGCAAGAAGATACTTCCCTGAGTCAGAAGGGACAGGTGCAGCGGCATCCCACACCCAGAGCAGAGGATGACAGAGCCCTAGAGGTCCCACTTCTGCCTCCATTCCCTTTCCAGAAGATTGAAAATAAAAAAGTCAAAACGACATGCCTGTGAAGAAAGTTCAACATGTTTAGAAACACTGGTGGAGGGAAACATCTCAGGAGTAAGAAAAGCTTTGCCTGTTTTTACTCCGAGTGGGAGGAAAAAGCCATCAAGGAGATCCCAATACAAGGTAAACAAACCCCTTTTCTGGAACTCCTGTAGCATAGAGGGGACACTCAATTTCTCACCGACAGGACTTCTGGATTAGGCATTTTGGCCACATATAGACTAATACCCAAAGACCCCACAATCCAGGGCCCAATTCCAACTATAAAGTCACTCCAATGCCAACGAATGATGTGATGGTACCTTATAATCCTCTAATTGGGAAATTTCACATTTTTCCCATCCTAACCCCAGAGGTGGGAGAAGCAGGTCTTCATCTCCAGGCTCAGACGAAATGGTAGTACTTGGATTGCAACCAAGTAATCACTGCAAAGTAGTTCCAAGCAGCAAGAAATTACATCCAGATTCTCATGGAGACTACTGTAGGGTATAGAGTAAGAGCATGAAAGCAATCAAACTTTGTATAAATAATAGTTCTTTGCTTTTTTAATTAAAGAAATCCAGTGTCTCAAAAACTTGTGAAAATGTGTTTAAAAAAGAAAGGGCCAGCAAGCCTGCCACATGCTTTTGCTCATTAAAACTATCGTACTTGTACCTTCCTGTACTTCCTACACCAAGAGAGCGCAACAGCCTCTTGTCTCTGGGCCTATTACCTTTGGCCTACAACTCCACCTCCAGAGGGAAAACCGAAAATAGGGAAAAAGGGAAAGTGTCTCTAGTGAGAAGAGGATGCAAACCAAAAGCAAACTGGAAAGCAAGAGCAACATTAAGGGTGAGGTGAGCGACTGAAGTAGAGACTGCCTAAGAAATCTGGCTGAGTAAGCTTTGGCTTGGGGGACTGAAGAAGAAGCTGGGCATTTAAAGTGCAATCACATTGGTAATAAATGATCATCCCTTTCTTCTGACTCCTCCCCCAGCTGGTCATCCCCCACACCACGATATGCAGCAGGCACGTTTCGGGGTTTAGAACGGCACACAAAGTCACAACCATCCTGTAGGGAGAAAAGCAAAGGAAGGAAATGATAATATGGAATAACCAACTTGAAGGTAAAACAAAGTATATTTATGGTCTAAAAATGGCAAGAACGAGTTTTCTCCAGGGATAATGAAGAGAAAACACCAAGTTCCAAGGATCACCCTTAATTGAATTTGAAGTCAACAGGACAAAAATTCTAATGAGGCCTCACCTACTTTCCACCTAGGGCCCTGAACAGCTAGATCAGATTCCCAAATCTAAGCAACAGCGTTGCTCTTCCAGCCAAGTCTTAGCAAGGCCAGAAGCTAAGATGCTAAGCTCCTGAGTTCTTGGGGCCATCAACTGTCTTGTTTGCTGGGTCTTTTGTGGCTTTAGCATCCAAGTCCTGTGTCTCAGGGAACCTCTTAGTCTGCGCAAACCAGGATGGTTGGTCACTCAACCCTATATGCAGGCTACAGACTCAGCCAGCTGCCCTGTTACTTACTGCTACCAGGTTGCCAAGATCCTGCCAGAAGGCTAAGTGGGGAAACTGCTCCATTCCCTTGGCTCCCACCACCAGTCGCTGGTATAGGAACCCCCCGATGATATAAACAGCAACCAGTGATGCAAACCTATCGAGAAAAAAAGACCTATACTTAAAAACCAAGAAATAGTAAAACTCAGATACTAAGGATAATCTCTATAGTCATCATTAGCTATTTCCTAAGCTGTGTTCTATAAAATGGGAAAAACGGGTAGTGATGTTAAATGAAAAAGGGCTGGCAGCTTCCTAAGACAACCAATTAGAGCACTGTCAGTCTGAGAAAACATGTTCAGAAAAAAATAAGACTGACTTCTGCCAAGAATAGTCATCATTAGATCACATGATTCTGTTCAAATATTCTAATAATCTAATGGGATAATATTAACAACTGTCCATCTCTCCAGTAGGGAAAAAAAAAGGACCTCCAATGTGAATATTTAAGGGGGAAAAAACATTAAATCTCATTTTTTAAAACTTGTATAGTCAGAGTTTAAAGAGGATTGTCACACAAAGTTCTTCCCACTAAAATCATAACACATAAACACATATCCAATTTGTGCCCATATACAACCAAGAAATTAAGAGTTAAAAAAAAAAAAGGCTTGGACCAATAAGGGAAAAAATACTCACGTGACCAGTAAGATAGAACCCACACTGAGGTGGGAGATCTCTGGAGAACAGGCCAGGCTACTATCCATCTCAAAGAGGTAGAAACAATCTTGGACTTTGCCTCGCTCCTCAAACACAGGGTTAAAATTGTCCTGATGAAAGGACAGAACACAACATTTATGTACTAAAGTGTTTTCTTTTGATTCCATTTAAAAAAAGAAAAAACCCCACAAAACCCAAGAAACATTTGCTTTCTCTTAGTTCAATAACCTATTTTCATGTATGTTGAGAGATGGGTGTCTACAACATAGGGAAAAATTGAACTTCTGTTTTTTTCTTGTCCATCCCAACGTATCTTGTCCCCTCTGGAGAGTCTCTCCGACCTCAGGTTAGTCCTTCCATCTCTCTAGGCTCATATGTCCCAGGGTGCCTCACCGCTAGGGTGTGTCGATTGCAGGAAATCATCACCACTGCCCGACGCTGCTCCTTGCCACAGTGACGCTCATATTCATCACCCCCTTTATAGATCAGCATGATCCAATTACCTGAGGAGGGACAAGAAAAATGGAGCTTTGGGGTGGGAGAACAGCAGAGGCAGAACTGACTACTATGGGAAAGTGGAATTGGGGAATTCAGTGAAATGGGTTTTAATGAAAATAACCATCATCAGTATGGGCTCTGTACACCAGAAATAACTAACTAAATTTGCTTCTTTACAACGGCTCTTTGTTCCCTTGATAAGACAATTAAGATTCAGATAGTCATATAAGAATCTTAATTTTCTATATTAAAGGTGGGCAACTGATAGTGCAAGAACAATGATGCTCCACACCTTAACAATGATTCACATTTGCTAAACACCTGCTAACATCAAAAGAAGAGGTTCCATACAACTACTGGGTGGCAGGGGAAAGCCTAAGATTTAAATTAGCCACAGAGAAATTAAAAGTCGATTTTTTAAGATTGGGGGGCATTTCTTTTTCCTTTAGTATTTACTGTGTTCAATTTTTTTTTTTTTTGGCAAAATACTTGATTCAACAGCCATGTGAGGTGAATGAGGTAAGGATTCTGCTTCCAATTTTGCATATGTGGAAACAAAGTCAAAAAGGTGAAATGATTTTTCAAAGTCACAGGACAAGTAAATGATGATCTGGGTCAAAAATCCAGTCTTCTGACCTAGAGTCCCAAATCCTTCATGTTACTTTTTCTCACACTATTTGTAGGAGCAAATATCTGCACTGGGGTGATACTCTAGTTTCTTATCTGCTTAAGGAAAGGAATTAGACTCTAGGACTCTAGGTGCTCACAGTCCTTTCTAGCAGTTAAAATTGTGACTTTTGAGAAATATTGTCACCATCTTTATTACAAGTTGGTAGGGAAGTTTTTGTAGACTGACTGGTTAGCAAAACCTGATCTCTTGCAGTTTGATTAATTAATTGGTGGCGATTGATATTTTGAAGTGTAGTATGAAAAACTCATTAAGTATTAAAGGGACTCCAGACTATACAATTCCAGCTAGAGTCTTCTTTTTTGCACAAGCTTTTCATGAACTTTAAAACAAACACATAAATGTCCTGAGCCTTGACTCCAGAGGAGCTGTGGAACTAGGTATCCTGTGGTTTATGGTCTCAAGTGTGCTGCACCACACATACCATGTGATATTCTGAAGAGACTGGGAAAGACAGACAGGATTGTCAGAGGGACTGACTTGGGATCAATTAATCAGTCAAAAGGGAGAGTCTTACTTCCATTGAAGATGTGAGTCTCGTTGAGTCTCCCCACCACCGTTTCCTTCCCATTACTTTTGTTGATCTGCACCAGGCCTGCCCCAGAGGAGAGGTTGCCAGCTTCCCCGCACACCCTGAATAAGTACAGATACGTTTCTGGGCCCTGGCCCTCAGTGCTCTCAAAGCTGTAAGGAGAAGTGAGGAGTAAGAAGGAAGAGGAGAGTTACTGGCTGACAGCCTGAGGAAGAGCAGCCTCTCTTCCTTTTACTCCCCTGCCCGCCCCGCCCCCCAAAGATGTAGTCAATTTATTTATCTGATATCACAGCTAAAAATAGTGAAAAGTATTTGTTGAATCATGAGACATCCATGACCCTAACAGCCCATCCTAACTGTTGATGAAGACTGATTAAAATACACCTCCCCAGACAGATAGTCTAGACATTCCTAGAGTACCTGCTCTAGACTATGCTAAAGTGTTAGCTACTATTTCCCTGTGAATGAGGGTCTCTGTTCATGGGCTACTCCCTTGTTTCTCAAGGAACATCAGCAGATCTATACACCTGAAGATTCCTGACACTTCTGATAACATGGATAGGTCTACGTATGCTCATCTGATACTTCTAAAGTCCTATTTATATGGAGGCATCAAATGATGCTTTTTAAAAAAATTCCTACAAGTTGGTCTCTTGGATCCAGTCTTGGAAACAGCTACTGTTCTACATAAGAGAACTGCACATTGCTACTAAAAACTGGGCTGAGAATTTGCTCTGTATCATAAAAGAAAGCAAGACAGCACCAGTTATCTTAGATAAAGAGGAGGTTATTATACGTGTATTACCTCCATGTTTAATAGTAATACCAAAATAAAATCAATAAGAGGAGGGAAAGATTCTTTAATGAAGTGATTTTCTCAAGCCCTTTAAGGTTCTTCTCATTTACCTTTTGCCAAAGAGTGGTTTCAACCTCTTCAGTAGAGCCAACTCTTTCTCTGACTCTCTACCCGGTTCTCCTACCAGGTCACAGGTTTTTTCTTCCGCCTGCCAGGCTTCTTCTACTATCACAGCCAGGAGTAGCAGCAGCAGTAATCCAGTCCTCCAGCAGCTGTAGGAGGGGAGCATCCTTTTGGGAGAGTGGGTGTGTTGGGAAAGGGGAAGGGGGGAGGAACAGGAGAGAAAGGAAAGAGTAAAGCATAAGAGTGTGTAATAAATGAAAGGTATTTTTAAAAATCTTTTTATTTTCCACCCATCACCTCCTATTTTACACTAGCCAGTTTTCTTCTTTATTATGAAGTTGGGTTTTATTTTCTTGTGTCTGTCCATTTCAAGCTTTCAGTTCTTACCTAAGTTATTTTTTCCTGTCCTTTAATATTCTGAATTGGATTCTTAAGTCTCTAGGTTTCTCTTTTTCTATTTACAACTTATTTTGACAGCCTCTTCCTAGCTGATTCCATTGCCTGACACCATCACTATCTCCTGTCCTTCCTGTGCTGCTTCAGGACAGAGGCACAATGTGCATTCAACAAAAAGGATGGCACTGGCCTTGGTGAAGAGTTAGTGTCTATAGCTGTTGATGATTTTTGCAAAGTGTGCATAAAACAAGAACAGCTTGACTTCCAAGGCAGTTTACCAACTCCTCAGCTCTATGAGGACAGACTCATTTTTTGTTCTAGAAACTGTCAGAAGGACCAACCAATGGCCTAGGGAATACTTAGGTGCCACCAATGAATGGTATTTTGATTATGCAGAAAGTATAAGATTCTTTGGCATATACAGCAAATAGTACACTTTAACATCTCTGTGCCAAGAGCACGTGTATCAGGAAGCTCATATACATATAACCTTCAGTCTAATTCATAGGTGAGTCCTTCAGAGCACATTATGGAGACGAGAAGAGGGAAAGAACAAAAAAGAATTATTTAATTATGACAGCCTGAGTGGAGACACCCTTGCCTCTTTATTGTTTGATGAAAAGTTAGATTGCAATTATCTCATTATTTAAAGTTTAATACTTTAAACTTTGTGCAGTTTCACTGTACCAGTCGTGCATCCTTAGACATGCGTGGCTTAATCTCTGAGACAGGCATATGCTACTGGCGGGATCAACCAGATTTTGTTTGTCTGCTTGTTTGTCTTCCTTACTTTGCAGGCCACGTATATAAAGGGAAGAAGCTGAGGCCAGAGGGATGGGAGTTCTGCCTGGAACTTGCCATAAACAGGAAGTGAACAGCTGAGAAGTTTGTGCTGGGGCCTGAGTTCATAAATACTGCTTAGACCAGTGGCCCTTCCTAAGATAAGACATAAATTACAACTTAAGATGTAACAGGGTCTATTTGCAAGTTATTAAGAATATGTAACAACAGAGAAAGACTTGAATACCGCGGGCCCTGACCTCTCAAACCAATACACAGGAACACCCAAAAGTCTTCGTTCACATTCACCATAAGAATGATGAACAGAGATGAACGCAGCCACCACACCTAAAACTTGACGTTATCTACTTTAATGTTTCGTCTCTGAAAAATAATTCAATCATTTATGTTACAGGAAGAAGAAAATTCACTAGGTCAAGATGAGTCATTTGAAGAAGTATTCCAAAACTCGCCTCAGGCTCTCCAAGCCACAGATCTCAAGAGCTCCGAGATTTCCAGTTAAGTATAGTTGTCTTTCTACGCTCCAAATTGCCGACAACCCTTGGCACTCACCAAGTCACTTTACAATTTAGTAATTTCAGCTGACCTGCTGCTTGTACTGCTCTAGGAATGGAAACACATGGCTCTGTTTCCCAAACTCATTTCCTTTTCTCTAATCCATCCTCCTACTCAGGGCACACCGAATACCCTTGCAAAAGGTTTCACTCTGGTATCATTAATGACCCTTAAGCCTCGGCTACTTGTTAATTTCATACCACTATCACTAATTTTTCTGACACAAAGATTCATTTTTTCAAACTTTTCTCCTTTGTAATAAAATGCTTTCATACTACAAGTCTGGACTTTGGTTCCAATTCTCTTTAAAGTCCTCTAATTCTTTCCCATGCTTGTCCACTGACTCCATTGCATTTTTAGAATGTAAAACTTGAAACAGGCAGAATTTTATGGGTACCCATAAGTTTAAAGATAGGAAAATGGAAGCTCTGAGCCCAAATGAATTTTCTCCACTCCCCTTCTTAAATTTAAGAATCTTAAATCTTAAATTTGACCTTCTGTTTTCCACACTCCACTAGGACAACAAGTGCTTGGGAAGTTGTCTGCCTGACTTTGTGGACTCCGAACATCAATTCACTATAGTATTAGGTTGGTACAAAAGTTATTTGTGGTTTAAAAGGTTAAAAGCAATTGCAAAATCCGCAATTACTTTTGCAATAACCTAACAGTATTAATAAGGTGTTTCCACAGAATACTTGCAGCCAGCCATAAAGTCTGTGGCCCCCATAAACACATTTAAGGCACCAATAGGAAACACTTTGCTTACCTTCTGCCAGGTAGTTTGAAGCACTTTACATACATTAACTAATTAATCCTTACAACAACACATGCAGTAAATACAATTACTGTCCCTATTTTAAGATGATAAAACTGAGACAGAACTAATAGAGTGAACCAGACAGTCTGGCTTCAGAGCCCATGGTCTATACTTCACTCCACGTGTATCTGTCTCCTTTCACATCTATTTTTTTGTGGAATCAGAGTATGCAGCCAAAGCTTTGATTTCTTTTTGACGGAACAAGAAGGGGAAGTGCCTCACACAGTTCAGTGAGTAAGAGATGGAATGAAGAAATCAGACCTCAAACTCCTACCTTCCCTAAATTAACTCACTGCTCAACACACAACTTCACCAGATTAGTTACAAAAAAGAAATGAGACTCCTTCTATTAGATTGATTTAGCATGCCATTTTCCTTATGTTCTCTTTGGATCTAATTTAAAATTTCAACATTCTGGGCTTTTAAGTTTTTTTTTTTCTTTCCCAGGGCCAGTTTTTCTGGACGGATGCTCACACAGAAGGCTGTGTTTTTTGATCTCAAAGTTATTCCTTATGTGTTAACAGTTGATGATCTTCCCCCCAAAATTAGATAAAAGAATTTCACAGAATTGGGAAAGGATGAAGGGTTAAATGCCCTGCAGTCTGCATTGTTGAATTGAGATAGTTTTCGTTTGCTTATTGGTTCAAAAAGTTAGGATGAGAATCAATTTATATTCTTCTCTTTCCAGATTAGGGTCTGCATATATGCTCTGGCTGCTTCTCTTCGATTTAGTGGCATGTGCTCTGAGTGCTTTATCTAGATTATTATGTTCCTTAATCTACACAACCCAGAAAAGTAGGTATTTCTCCCATTTTATACATGAGGAAACTGATGCTTACAGAGGTTAAGTTACTTGCCCTAGATTATACAAGTATTAAACATGTATGAAGTTAGTGGGGCAACCTGGACAATTCATGGCATAAAGATATTTGCTGAAAATTTTCTGATAAATACAGGGGTGCAAAAATGTATTAGGAAGAGTATGAAGTCCAAGGGTTGGGTAGTCCCTTTTAACGTGCTACAGCGAGATTCTCAAGAGGCAAGAGTTTGTCTAGATACTTTGGAAACAAGGGGCAGGATCATAAGATTTTGAGCCGCTCCCCCTTCAATTTTTTTGTTCTATGATAGACCTAATTGGTAAAGCTAAAAAATTCTCATTCAGTGGGATGACCAATGACTAAACCAGGAATTGGGAAGCAGTTTATATCACTGGGTCTCTGTACCACTCACTTCCCCATCCTTCAAGAATAGCCACGAGCATTTTCCATTTTTCAATGACATTTCCACTCTCATCTCTGTGACTCATTTCTGATGTAGCAGCCCTTCGCTCTTATCTTTGGCAACCTACACATTTAGAAGAGCAGTCCTGATTAGCTAAAAGGCCCAGTGCTGAAAAACCTCAGAGTAGTTCTGTGTCCCAAGGGCAGAAGCTCCCTACAGAGGAACACAGCAGTAATCCTTCTATTGGCTAGCTATTCTCCATACCACACACTCATCCCCCTTAAACTTCTTCCAGGGTTCTAGAAATTCTAGTCTCCTAACTTTCCAACTGCTTAGGCCCATACCCTCTCCAAATAATGCTACTTTACCTCTCTCCACGATGCAGTCCAAAATTCCTTCTAAGGTATCCAGTGACACCTCAAACGCACTCCATACCTAGGGACCATCCTTTCCCTGCCTTCCAAATACACATAAATCCCCCCTCTAGTCTTGGAGGTCCTTTCTCCTGCACTACCGTTGGGACTCTGGGACCCCTCGCCCTTATGCCTTCGCCCCCATTCTGCTATAAGGATCCTCAGCTGGATTTTTGGCTAGAACCCCGGCCAAGGGAGACTTAACGATCTCGGTCCGTGTCACAGACGCCAAGGTTTGAACGCTCATCAGCCCCTTATACTCACGTGTCACGGGCAAAGGGAGCAGCTAAAGCTCAGACTCCCCGGGTGAGTACCTGTCTGGGGTTGGGAGACAGGGCCAGCAAAGGGCTAGCCGCAGACCCCGGTCCCAGAGCTCGTGTCACAGCCAGCGTTCCCCCCGTCACCTCGCGGTGCTCCACTCCGGGAACCGGAAACAGGAAGCGCCAGGCGGCCGCTGGGCAACTGCTCCTCCCACTAAACCCCGCGGCATGTGACCACAGACCATCTCGCCTCGTTCCCCTTCCCGGTTCCCAGATCATCCTGGACACTGATTGGCCACTATCGCGGACGTGTGGCTCCGCCCTTGTTCTATCATTCCAATCATTGTCGAGACTTTCAAGTTCAGGTCCACCTTTTCGGTTTGCCTTTCTACCAATGGGTACCAGAGTACGGCCTCGGGGGGCCTCTCGGCGCGGGGGCGCCCGTCACGAGGGGTCACGCGCGGTCACGCGCCAGGCCCGCTCCCGGGTGGGTCGGATAGAAGAGGGCACGGTGGGGAAGGCGGCGGAAGCGGAAACACGGAAAGGCGCCTGTGCTCCCGGCCTTAGTAGGAGTTGTAGTTCTCACGCCAGGTCTTCTCCAGATGGTTCGCCGCCTGCGAGAGGCGCTGTTTCGCCGTCTGCCGCCGCGAGTCTGGCGGTCTCCAATGTTGGCGCCTAGAGGACAGTAGAGAGCGATTGGGTCTGGGTCGACTTGGCTTTGTTAACGACACCTTTGCACTTTTCCTTTTCTGCAGTTGAGTACGTTGGGGTGTGTTGTTATTGTCACTATTATTATCTTTATCATTCTCCTCCCGGCTCGTGGCATTTTGCGTGATAAACACTGCAACCACTTTTGTTCGCCAGGTTTCTTCATCCCCTGCTCACTCCATGTTGTCAGCATTACTGGTGTCCTGGAGAACGAGCCACTCGATTTTAGATTTTGTGCCTTTGCTAAGATCCTTTGTAGTTTCCCCCATGTCTTCCCACTCATTCTTAGAACTCAGTTCAAATGCTGTCCCTCCTGTAACTTCCCGGATTCACTGTCTTCAGAATTAATCATTTCTGAATGCCCGCTTGTTGCTTGTACCTGACTCTAGCCTGATTTCATTCGGCTTTGAGTAGGATGTTGCTTTTTGTTCTCTCTTTGCGAATAGGGGATGGATTTTGGTTCGTCATTCTCACCAGAGCTAGTACAGTGTCTTAAATCCGGTAATAGAAGCTAACACTTGCATAGCTCTGTGGTGACTTGCCACGGTTGTAAAAGCTTTTGAAGAGAATTTACTTAATCTTCACACTAACATTAATGAAGAAGTATCTTATCCCAATTTTACAGATGAGTAAATTAAAGCCGATAGAGTAACTTACCCTGGGTCCCACGACTATTAAGTTACAGAGTCAGTATTTAGGCTCCATAATTTAGGTGTTAGTTATATAGGCATGTAGTCTCCAGAGTCCATGCTCTCAAGCACTATATTACAGTGACTGTATAGGATCCCGCATTTATTTATTAATTGGTACATTCAATTCAGGCTAGGTGGTAATCATATCTGGGTTGGATTTGGATGTATACTCAAGAAAAAAATAAGAAAATTAAAAGATGAGTTTCTAATAATAAAAGTCATTTTAGTAATAATAAAAGTAATCACGAAACACAAAGAACAAAACAAAAATCCATAAACCCACCAAGAAGTTGCATATATCCTTCATGAACATGTTATTCCTTCCTTTAAAAAAATTAATATCAAATATTATCTCTATTTCAATAACTTTACAAATAAATGTTTTAATGGTTGCATAACATTTAGCTGTATGGATTGCTACTTAAGCAATTCCATCAGTGTTGGGCATTTAAGTTATTTCCATGTCTTGCTTTTATCATTCATTTAACAGATGTTTACTGTGCAATTACATCGTTATTAGGATACCGCAGAGAAAAAAGACAACCCTTTTGCAATGAGCTTTCATCCTAGAATTGATGTTTATTTGTTGAATTGAATTATTTTGATTTCAGAAATCTTGCATCTTTGTCATTGCATAGAATTTGGAGGGCAGGAAGTGTGCATATCGTAAGTGGGGAAAGGTCCAGAAATTGAATAGGTTGAATAACCTGTCTTCTGTGTGAGTGGGAGCTTCTCTTTCCATTCTGGTGCAAATAACCTTGGTCACCTTCCTGCTCCTCAGGTATCAGTCCCCATTCTGGGAGCTATCTGTATTAGAACTGATCTCAAGGTTCTTGCCAGTGGCAAAAGTTGAAATGAGCGGTTCTTTTTTGGGTATCTGCTTTGCCTCTCTCTAGCCTCATCATTAACAAGGACACCCCGCACCCTATACCTACATTCACACCCTCTTCCCCCACACACCATAAATTATTCACTTTGTTTAGAAAGTAGTTCTAGGAATTTCGTCCTAAAATCAAATGCTGAGGATGCCTCCTGTTTAGTATAAGCAGAAGAGGGGAAGGTACTTGAAAGATCTAGGTATTCTGAGTTCTTTCTTCACTTCATTGCTTTGATAATTGTCCCAGACATGTTTTTGGTTGACTCTGAGATGGAAACTTTATTGGGAATGGCTGTTTTAACCTCTCAACACCTTTTGCGTGAGTTTTGTTACAGGTTTTGCTCTTGTCTCATGTCAAATACATCCTGTTTGCTCACAATTTCTGATCTGCTCAGGGATCTCTTGAAATTTGTTTGGTGGTGAAGGGGAGCAGAATGTGTCACCCCAAAATATGCCACTTTGACATGTGGATTATTTTGAGCGGAAGGCAATCAAGACCCAGCAGACTCAAGAAAAACTTTTACTTCTCCCTTAACTGGCTAAAAGAATTTAGATAGGGGGCCTGGCCCAGAAAGAGGTATTACCAGAGATAACTTTCTTATCTGGAAGATTTACTTACATGGCAGGGCAAACATCTGGTGACTAAACATCTGCTTTTATCTTCCTGTGAATTGGCCTCCTCCCCTTTGAAGCTTCAGGACCCTATTCCTGTTCCTTAGTTCAGGATGGCGTATAAGCCTCAGTTGCCTGACTGCCTTTGCATCTCATCTTTTTATTGGGCCTCCTCCATGTACAAAATTAAATTTGTCTTTCTCTCCTATATAATTTTATTAACCAAGTCACCCCAATAAATTTAATAAAATTTAACAACGAAAACAGAAATGAATTATCTAAGACTTATTTCTGGGTTCCTGCCTTAGGGTGCCATTAACAGTCTTTGTAGTACAGTTATTTAACTGTAACAGTAAGTAACAGTTATTTAACTTTTAATATTGAAAGGGATGTAAATCTACAAAGACTTATGCAAATTATATTTTTAAACATTTGAATAAAATGGAATATTATATTGAAGAATAAAAATATTGTTTTTCTTCTCCTGTTAATCTGTCTTATGTCAATTTAATTATCAGACCAGTTAAAGAACCTAGAAGGGTTGAAGGAAAATTTGATTCTTTCCTACAGTAGTTTTTTCAGTCTTGTTATGTATTCAATTTGACATCTTGAAGCAGATTTCAAGTTTGAACTTTTATTGGTACCTTCCTTTTAAAATGATTATGTTGGGGCCGGCCCGGTGGCTCAGGCAGTTAGAGCTCCATGCTCCTAACTTGGAAGGCTGCCGGTTCGATTCCCACATGGGCCAGTAGTCTCTCAACCACAAGGTTGCCAGTTCAATTCCTTGAGTCCCACAAGGGATGGTGGGCAGCACCCCCTGCAACTAAGATTGAACACGGCACCTTGAGCTGAGCTGCCACTGAGCTCCCAGATGGCTCAGTTGGTTGGAGCGCCCGCAAGGGATGGTGGGCTGTGCCCCCTGCAACTAGCAACAGCAGCTGGACCTGGAGCTGAGCTGCGCCCTCCACAACTAAGACTGAAAGGACAACTTGAAGCTGAACGGCACCCTCCACAACTAAGATTGAAAGGACAACAACTTGACTTGGAAAAAAGTCCTGGAAGTACATACTGTTCCCCAATAAAGTCCTGTTCCCCTTCCCCAATAAAATCTTTTTAAAAAATGATTATGTTAAAATAAGGTGATCATGTTTAACATACGAGGTCTGATGATTAAGTTCATGAATTCATCCTAGAAGAAGTGCTACTGTGTTTCCCCAAAAATAAGACCTTGCCGGACAATCAGCTTAATGCATCTTTTGGAGCAAAAATTAATATAAGACCCAGTATTATTTTAATACAATATAAGACCGGGTATAGTATAGTATAGTATAGTATAGTATAGTATAGTATAGTATAGTATAGTATAGTATAGTATAGTACCAGGTCTTATACTAATTTTTGCTCCAAAAGATGCATTAGAGCTGATTGTCTGGCTAGCTCTTATTTTTGAGGAAACACAATACACACCTGTCATGAAGGGCGGCATGCGGGGTCTCTAGTCCCACTCCCCACATAAGAACGCAGGATATGGTGAGGCTAAAAAGGAACACCCACGGAGCCATAGATAGGGCAGTCACTATATTCTCACTGGTGGCTGCGATGGAGACACAGGAAGCAGGAGCTACACTATCCACAACCTACCATCCACCTCTCTGCCAACCAACCTCACTTACTAGCTGCAATCCGCTCTTGATAACTCAGCCACCATCTTCTTGGTAGCCTCCATCTTCTGCTAGCATGGCCACGGCAGTTATATTAGTGGCCAATGGCTCACTGGTTATAGCTGACGGCCAACTAGCCATAGCTGATGGCCATTCGATCACAGTTGATGGCCATTTACTACCTGAGCCAGCACCTTTCCATATGAGGCTGAGAGCCTGGAAACTGCACTCCTGGCTCTGTCCCCACACTCCACCCCTACAGCGTCTTGCCTCACAATCTACGTGACAAACGTCTTCTGTGAGGGGCCCTGTGCGAGGAGCCTGGAGGTGAATGCAATATCCTGGACACAGCCAGTCTCTCTGGACACAGCTAGGGTTTCTCAGGGCACCACCAGACCTTCTGGGCACAGCCAGACTTCCTGGGCTTCTTAGGGTACCACCAGTCTCACTGGGCACAGCCAGGGCCTCTCAGGGAACTGCCAGCAAGTTCTCTGGGCTCAGCAAGACTCTCTCTGGGCTCAGCAAGACTTCCTGGACTCAGCCAGGGCCTCTCAGGGCACTGCCACTGTCCCTCTCTGGGCACAGCCAGACTTCCTGGACTCAGCCAGGGGTCTCAGGGCACTGCCACTTTCTCTGGGCTTCTCAGGGTACCATGCTAGAACAATAGCGGCTCATAGTCAAGGTGCTTACGTATTCTTGATGGCGGTTGGTCAAGACACAAAAGCAAACATCTGCCAGTTCCACTACATGGTGGCACGTTCATAAGCAAACAGTCAAGCGGTCCATTAAATTAGGGATGGAAGGCAATTCTCCATAGTCCATAGTCATTCGCCAGGACTGTCCTGGGGGTGAGGGATGACCTTGACCTCACCCTCATCTCCCACGGAGGTCTCAGCAAGCGTTTCCTCCTGGGACTACAAGTGCTGCATCCGGGCTGCCTCAGCAAGAACTTCCCAGCCCACAGGATGGCAACCACCTGCGCTTTCTCTGCCCTATGCTGGTTGGGGAACTGTCCACGTCTTCCTACCCCTCCACGGGGGTCCAGCTCTCCGGCAGCTGCTCCTCCGGGTCTTCCTGAGACTGAGTGTTCATATGCACAAACTGCTCCACTGCCCTTCGGAGAGCTTTGGCTGGCACTGTACCCTGCTCACTGTGCCTTGTGTCATGCAGGGTGGCATGCGGGGTCTCTAGTCCCGCTCCTCACATAAGAACACAGGATATGGTGAGGCGAAAAAGGAACAACAGAGCCATAGATAGGGGAGTCACTATATTCTCACTGGTGGCTGGGTTGGAGACACAGGAAGCAGGAGCCACACTATCCACAACCTGCCGTCCACTTCTCTCTGCCAACCAACCTCACTTGCTAGCTGCAATCCGCCGTGCTAACTGCACCATCTAACTCAGCCACCATCTTCTTGGTAGCCCCCATCTTCTGCTAGCATGGCCACGGCAGTTATATTAGTGGCCAATGGCTCACTGTTTATAGCTGACGGCCAACTAGCCACAGCTGATGGTCATTTGATCACAGTTGATGGCCATTTACTACCTGAGCCAGCACCTTTCCATATGAGGCTGAGAGCCTGGAAACTACACTCCTCGCTCTGTCCCCACAATAACTCATTGCTAAATATCACTATGGTCACGAAGTACTCCCCTTGGGTAGCTATGCACCGACGCCAGCGCCTAGTCCACCCTTCAAAGCAATTTTGGAATTCTTTTTCTGGAATGGCTATTAGAGCTAGCATCGTATTATGCTTGATGTCCTGAATGTCATCAAAATGTCTTCCTTTCAATATTTCCTTTGTCTTTAGGTAAGAAAGACGTGATCTGCAGTTGTTTGCTGCCTGTGCTAGCCCTGGAGGCGTGTGGGAGAGGCCCTGCTGTGCACTGAGGATGGGCCTGGGGTAGCTCCACAAAAGGCAGGACACTCCGAGGTCTGCTGCCACCTGCTGGCTTCCTTAAGTTTTAATCCCTGATAAAGCCTTGTGGGGTACACGAGTTGGGTGTGGCAGGGCCTTAGGGAGTCACTAGAGTAGGAAGAGCTGTGGTCAACAGGTTAATGTAGACTCTGGTTTGATGCCGGTGCTAAGCCTGGAGCTACCCAGCCATAGTCTCAGAGCACACCGAGGCCAGCTGCTGCCCACCTGGGTCCTGCGGACTGCAATAGTTTTTCAAGAAAGGGTGTAATATGGGCAGGACCGGCTGCTCTCGGAGAAAGTGCCTTTGGTATTGGGTAAATTGGGTGGGGCAGCGTCTCAGTGAGTCAGCAGGGTGGAGCAGTCCAATCAGATTTAGATTTGACCTGTGGGGGAGGGCTCAACACAGGAAAGATGGTGCCTGCCTGCAGGTTGCATGGGAGGAAAGAAAATGGCGACTGTCCTCCAGCCTTTGCTTCGAAGCCGCATACATCAGTTTGTCCCCTATATGCCTACGATGCCCCCCGAGTTATTGTCCCTCTGCCGGAGCCCAAAGTCAGTGCCTACGAGCGAGAGATTCTGTGTGTTTAAGAGGATGTCTGGGTTTCCCCGCAGCCCTTGGTTTTACCGGTATAGTAGGAATCCCCATTGTTTTTCACAACCAGATGTCATGGGGCTCCTTTCCTGGCACTAGTACTCTGTGCTGGGGAGGCTGGTGCAGGGCTGGGGTCTCTGGCTCCTCTGGGAGTAACTTTTGTGGCCGACATATCCCTCCTGGGTCTCAACCGCCACATGGAGGTTTGCAGCCAGACCATTTCTCATCTCTAACCCTCTACCAGTCTCAATGTGGCTTCTTCTTTATCTCCTTAGTTATAAAACTTCTGTTCAGCCAGACTTCAGATGGTTTTCTAGGTTGATTGTTCTATGATTTAGTTGTAATTTTAAAGTGTTCATGGAAGGAAGCAGGCACAGTGTTTACTCTCCCAGTAAATAATTTTTATAATTATTTCCTATTTCCCCAACCACAGAAGCTAAGCCAGAGTCACACATTACAATTTGTTGTCATTTTTCTTTTTCTTATTTGACCTTGAAATTTTGAAAATTGCAGGTCACTTATTTTGTAGAATGTCTTTTATTTGGGGTTTGTCTGATGTTTCATCATGATTATATTTAGGTATGCATTTTTTAAATTAAAATTTATTGGTGTGACAATTGTTAGTAAAGTTACATAGATTTCAGGTGTACAATTCTGTATTACATCATCTATAAATCACATTGTGTGTTCACCACCCAAAGTCAATTCTCCATCCGTCACCATATATTGGATCCCCTTTACCCTCATCCACCCCCACCCTTACCCTCTGGTAACCACTAAACTATTGTCTGTGTCTATGAGTTTTTGTTTCTCATTTGTTTGTCTTGTTCTTTTGTTGTTTTTGGTTTATATAACACATATCAGTGAAATCTTATGGTTCTCTGCTTCTTTCTGTCTGACTTATTTTTCTTAGCATTATAATCTCAAGCTCCATCCATATTGTCACAAATGGTCCTATTTCATCTTTTCTTACCGCCGAATAGTATTCCACTGTGTATATATAGGTATGCATTTTTTGATAGGACAAAGAGAAAAGTGATGCATCCTGTATCAGTCAGAATCCAATCAGAAAATAGATACCACACCAGTGATTTTAAGGAAAATTTTACATAAAGAATTGTGTTCTAGTAAAAAATAATCAATTACTGAAAGGGGTATAAGAGAACTCTAAGTCCTACAGAAGTTATATAGAAGTAGCAACCACAAAACGCAGCTAGTACCACTATGGTTGAAGAAGCTTAACAAGAAAATAACTTAAAAATTTACTTTCTCAACCACAAGGTAAAGATTCAAACCTCTGAAGAAAGGGTGTGGTTCCTGCTACAGGAACATGCAGCCCACTGATGAAGTAACAGAAAAATTGCTGGAGGGTGTGGGTCACTGTTGAACTGACAGTGATGGCTCCTTTGTCCTTTTAGACATGTCCCCATCATTTTTTTTTTGATAATTCTTTACTTTTGGGAACATGGATGTTTCATGTTTATCTTGTACTTTTCTTACCCGAGAATTAGTCATTTCTCCAACGGGGTCTGGTTCCTTCTAGTGAAGAATGGTATTGAGAAACCAAGATCTGATTACAAGTTGTGTTTATTGCTACTTCTGTGTCATTGCTTTAGTCCCTATCTGCAGAGTCAGGAAATCTATATATCTAAGAGTGAGAAACTAAGCTCTCATTATACCCAAAATATTTATACATTTGCTCACACATAAGAAAACAAAAGAAGTAGTTTTATAATTGATAAACCATATCATTATGTAAAGAAAGCCTACTAATTAGAGTTTAATATTTGTTTAAAGTTTCATTTATTTTATTGAGGTAAAATTTATAAATCATGAAATGCACAACTCTTAAGTATTCAATTAAATTAATCTTGACAAATGCCTAATAATTGTAACTACCCTACAATCAAGATTTAGTAGATTTTATCACCCAAGAAAATTTCCTCATGCCTCTTTCCAGTCATTTCTCCTAATCCTAGAGGCAACTATTGCTCTGAAAAATTTCACCATAAATTAGTTTTGCCTATTCTGAAATTTTATATAAAGTTGAATCATATACTATGCTTGGTTTGTTTCACTCAACGTAATGTCTGAGATTCTGTTGCTTATATCAATAGCAGGTTTCTTTTTGGCTGAATAGTATTATATCATATGAATAGTTTACAATTTGTTTATCTGTGCATCTTTTGATGGGCATTTAAATTGTATTTCTGCTTTCTTCTAAGAAGATTTCTAGTCTCAGCTTTTGTGTTTATATCTGTAGTCAATATTGAATTGATTTTTGTATATGATTGAGGTATGGTAGAGGTCATTTTTCCCCCCCACATGGATATGTAGTTCTCCCAATAACATTTGTTGACTTCTTCCTCCTTTAAATTGTTTGGAGCTTTGTTGACAATTAATTGACTGTATAAATGTGGTTCTATTTCTGGACTTAATTCTGTTCATTGAACTCTCTGTTAATTGTTATGCCAACAACACACTGTCTTGATTCCTCTAGTTTTATAGTAAGTCTTGATCTAAGGTAGTATAAGTCTTTCTTGTCTTTTTCAAGATTGTTTTGGCTATTCTAGGTCCTTTGCATTTCCGTATATATTTTAGAATCAACCTGTCAATTTCTATTAAAAAATCTCGCTGCAATTATAATTGGGATTAATGTGAATCTAAAGATAAATTTATGAAAAATTGATGTTTTTAACAATGTTGATTTCTATAGTCCATGGATTGAATATAACCCTCTATTTAGATCTTATCTAATTTATTTCAGCAATGTTTTAGTTTTCAGTGTAGAGGTCTTACATATTATTTGTTGCATTTATTCACAAGTACTTATATATTTTTAATGCTTTTATAAATGAAATTATTGTGAAAAATGTATTTTACAAATGACCCAGAAATAACAAAGATGAGAAAATTCACAGAAAGGATGTTAAAACAGCTATTATAAATACACTTCATATATTCAGAAGATAGAGGGAAATTGAACATAATGAAGAGAGAAATGCACATTTTTAAAATATAACTGAAATCCTGCTTCTAGGTATAAGAAATACAATATCTGAAATAATACAGTGAAAATATACTGGATGGACTTACAGTAGATGAGAAACTAAGCTACATTAGTTAACTTGAAGACATTTCATTAGAAAATATCCAAAATTAACACATGGAGAAAGAAAACCCTCTTTGTCCCCCTCAAAACCCCAGAGCACCAAGCAATCTAACATATTTATAATTAAAGTTGCAGAAAGAGGACAGGAAATATATTGGCCAAAATTTAAAAAAATTTGATAAAATATAAATCACAGATCAAAGATGCTCAATGAATTTTTTTAAAAAGATTTTATTGGGGAAGGGGAAAAGCACTTTATTGGGGAACAGTGTGTACTTCCAGGAATGTTTTTTCCCAAGTCAAGTTGTTGTCCTTTCAATCTTAGTTGTGGAAGGGTTCTGTTCAGCTTCAAGTTGTTGTCCTTTCAGTCTTAGTTGTGGAGGGCTCAGCTCTGCTCCAGGTCTAGTTGCCGTTGCTAGTTGCAGGGGGTGCAGCCCACCATCCCTTGCAGGAATCCAACAGGCAACCTTGTGGTTGAGAGCCCACTGGCTCATGTGGGAATCGAACCGGCAGCCTTTGGAGTTAGGAGCATGGAGCGCTAACCGCCTGACCCACCAGGTTGGCCCCTGCTCAATGAATATTAACCAGGAGAAACATGAAGAAAAGTACACCAAAATACATTATCATCAAGCTCCTGAAAAGAAGTGATAAAGAGAACATCTTAAAAGCACCTAAAGTGGGGTGGCCAGATGGCTCAGTTGGTTAGAGCACGGGCTCTCAACAACAAGGTTGCCAGTTCAATTCCTGCATGGGATGGTGGCTGCGTCTCCTGCAACTAAAGACTGAAAACAGCGACTGGACTTGGAGCTGAGCTGTGCCCTCCACAACTAAATTGAAGGATAACGACTTAGAGCTGATGGGCCCTGGAGAAACACACTGTTCCCCAATATTTCCCAACAAAAAAATTAAAAAACAAAAAAGCAGCCAGAGGAAATATATACTGGCATACAAAATATGTTTACTCACATTTTTAAAAGATTCATATAAGTGAAATCGTATGGCATTTATCTTTGATTTGCACTTAGCATAAAATCCATCCATGCTGTTGCAAATGGAAAGACTATGTAGAATATAGAATATATATTCTTTTTCATGGTCCTCTTTTTGATGGTGTTGGGCTTCACAAGTGGTCTGAGGGCAGCCATGAAACCGAGTAGGATATCGGTGCCACCTCCACAGGCAGCACGGAGGAAGAACCTCTGCCTTTTTTAAAAAATTGAATTTTTTTTTTTTTGTGTGTGTGTGTGTTGAGTTGATTGGCTTCTTTATGTATTCTGGAGCTTAGCCCCTTATCATATATATCATTTACAAATATCTTCTCCCATTAGGTAGGTTGCCTGTTTATTGTGTTGATGGTTTCATTTGCTATGCAAAAGCTTTTTAGCTTGATGTAGTCCAATTTGTTTATTTTTATATCTGTAAATTTTACACAAAATTTGGGAAATATTTGACTATTAATTCTTCAAATTATTTTTCTGCTTCATTGTATTTCTCCTGTATTTCTGGTACTTCAATAACACTTACGTTATATTTCTTGATGTTGTTGTATAGGTCACTGAGGCTCTGTTCATTTTCATTTTTTTTCTGTTCTTCATATTGGATAATTTCTAGCAATCTATCCTCACATTCACCTACCTTTTCTTCTTTCTGCTCCAATTTGCTGTTAATTCCATTCAGTTTGCTGTTAATTCATAATGTTTTTAAACATTATGAATATTGTTCATTTCTGTTTTAGAATATTCAGGTTTTTTTTTTTTTTCCAAAGTTTTTGTTTTTCTGCTGAAATTCTTCACTTTTTATTTCATTGTGATCATATTTTCCTCTGTCTTCGGACATATTTATACAGCTATTAAAGTCCTTGTTTCCTAATTCCAACATCTGTGTCATCTTAAATTTCTTTTTCAGTTACTGATTTTTCTCTGGAGTATGGTCCACATTTTCTTATTTCTTAGCATTGTAATAATTTTTAATTTTATGCTGGACATTAAATATGTTACATTATAGGGAGTCTGCATTATGTTGTCTCTCTTTTTTAAGTAAAATTTTTATTTTGGAATAATTTTAGATTTACAGACAAGTTTTAAAGATAGGTTGGAGCATTCCTTTATAACCTTTGCCCCATTTCCCCTATATTAACATCTTAAATAATCATGATACATTAGTCAGAACTAAGAAATAAACACTGCTACATTATTATTAACTAACTCCAGGTTTTCTCTGATTTCACCAGTTTTCCACTTGTCTTTTTTTCTGTTCCAGGATGTAATCCAGGATATCACTTTGCATTTTAGTTTTCATATTAGTCTTCTCTGGTCTATAATAATTTCTCAGTATTTCCTTATTTTTCATGACCTTGATGTATTTGAAGGATACTGGTCAGATATTAGTAGAATACTTCTCAATTTGAAGTTATCTGATTTTATTTTTTTCACGTTTAGACTGAGGGTTTGGCAAAATATACCATAGTGGTCAGTTGCCTTTCTCATGGCATAATATTGGAGGTACATGATATCAGCAAGACTTATCATTGGTGGTTTCACATGGTTAACCCTGTTTATGTGGTTGAGGTTGTGTTTGCCAGGTTTCTCTGCTGTGAAGTTGCTGTTTTTCCTATCCATACATTATTCTTTGAAAGTGAGTTGCTAAGTTTTGCTGGCATTAAAGGGGAAGAGAATTAATTTGCACACTATGACTGGTGAGTATCTGAATATATTATTTGGAGTCTCTGTAAGGAAGATTTATAACTTCTCTCCCACTTATTTATTTATTTAATCATTTATTTAAATCAGAATGGATTCAGAGGAGTGACATCACCATGTTGGCGGAGTAAGAGACTGAAGCCTCTGTTCCCCCACAAAGAACAATGATTAGACAGCTATCCACTAATGAAAATAGCTCTGGGAGGTCTCTCAGCAGTCCACTTAAGACACATCAGCAACACAGTGGAACAAAAAACTTGAGACTAACCACATAAAGGTAGGACGAACAGTTTCATTTTTGCTGGCACCATCCCACTTCCCATGTATGTACAGTCAATGAATTTCTGACAGAGGCATCAAGAATATACAATAGAGAAAGGATAATCTCTTAAATAAATGATATTGGGAAAACAATGTATCCACATGCAAAATAATGAAATTGCACCCTTTTCATGAACCATGCAGAAAAATAGCTCAAAATAAATTAAAGACTTAAAAGCAAGACCTAAAAGCATAAAAGTCCTAGTAGAAAATATGGCAGGAAAACTTGACATTGGTTTTGGCAATCAGTTTTTGGAATGTACACCAAAAGCATGGGCAACCAAAGCAAAAATAAAGCTGTGGGGCTACAATAAATTGTTTCTGCGCAGCGAAGGAAACAATCAATAAAATGAATGTCAATGTAAATTGCTTGCAGCCACTATAGAAAACAGTATGGATGTTCCTCAAAATATTAAAAATAGAGCTACCATGATCCAGCAATCTCATTTGTGGGTATATATCCAAAGGAAATAAAATCACTATTTTAAGGAGATATCTACACTGCCGTGTTCTTTGCAGCTTTATTCATAGTAACCATGATATGGAAATAACCTTAATGTCTGTTGCCAGATGAATGGTTCAAGAAAATGACATATATATGTACATATATAGAGAAGAGAAAATTATTCAGCCTTAAAAAAGGGAAATCCTGCCATTTGCAACAACATAGATGAAACTGGAGGACATTATCTAAGTGAAATAAGCCAAACACAAGAACAAATTTTGCTTTGTCTTACCATGTGAAATGTAAAAAAACCCCATAAAACAAAAACATAGAAAGGTTGTTACCAGAGGCTAAGGGTTGGGGGAAAGAGGAAATAGTGATCAAAGGGTATAAACTTTCAGTTATGACATGAATAAGTTCTGGAGACCTAATGTACAGCATGATGTCTATAGTTAATAATAATGTATTGTATACTTGAAATTTGCTAAAAGTAGATTTCAACTGTTCTCACCACACCACACACAAACAAAAATAGTAACTATTGGAGGTAATGGACATGATTATAGTCTGAATGTGGTAATCATTTTGCAATGTACGAAATTCTGACAATTAAGTTCACGAACTCGTGCTAGAAAAAGTGCTACATACCTCATTGCTGAATATCACTATGGTACTCCCCTTGGGAAGCTATGCACCAACACCAGTGCCTAGTCCACCCTTCAAAGCAATTTTGGAGCTCTTTCTGGAATGGCCATCAGAGCTGTCGTCGTATTACCCTTGATGTCCTGAATGTCATCAAAATGTCTTCCTTTCAATATTTTGTTTATCTTCGGGTAAATAAAGAAGTCATTGGGGGCCAGATCAGGTAGGGAGGGTGTTCCAATATAGTTATTTGTTTACTGGCTAAAAACTCCCTCACAGACAGTGCCGTGTGAGCTGGTGCATTGTCGTGATGCAAGAGCCATGAATTGTTGGTGAAAAGTTCAGGTCTTTTTCACGCAGCCTTTTCAGCACTTCCAAATAGTAAACCTGGTTAACTGTTTGTCCAGTTGGTACAAATTCATAGTCAACAATCCCTCTGATAGCAAAAGAAGTTTAGCAAACATCATTGCAACAGGTTCTAGAACTTAATTGTCAGAACTTATTGCTTTTGCACCATTGTAAAGTTGAAAAATTGTAAGTTGAACCATCATAAGTTAGGGACCATCTGTACAGTTTTATGCCTCAAAAATAAATAAATATAAGTCAGTATGGAATCAGATATTTTTATTCCTGGTTTATAATCCAATACTGTTGTTTATTTTGTTTCTCTAATTGTTTCATATTTGGCCATTGAGAGCTTTTTCAGTTAGTTCCATGTCCTTCTGACATGCCCTCATTTTTTTTTTTTTTTTTGCTTTTGAGTACCTCTTTATTTTGTAGCCTTAAAAGACTAAAAGATGCTCTGGGCTCATTTTGTATTTTTCCTCCTGGGGCTAGACTTAGTCATTTCTTCAAGGAGCTCTGGTTCCTGTGTTGCCTTCCTTTTAAAAACATCTTAACTGGTTTTAAGTGTAGGTTCAGTAGTGTTAAGTATTGCTATGGAATTTGTGTCACCTTCAACCCCCAAATTTGTATGTTGAAGCCCTAACCTCCAGTGTGGCTGTGTTTAGAGACGGGGCCTCTAAGGATGTAATTCAGTGAGCTCATCATGATGGATCCTGGTCTGATAGGATTGGTGTCCTTTTAAAAGGAGACACCAGAGAGCTCCCTCTCTCTCTTCCTGTACACAGGCACTGAGGAAAAGCATGTGAGACCACAGTGAGAAGGTGGCTGCTGCAGGAAGGAGTTCTCACCAGACACCAGAAGGTGGCTGCTGCAGGCACCTTAATCTTGAATTTCCAGGCCCAGACTGTGAGAAAATAAATATTGTTTAAGCCATCCAGGCTATGGTGTTTTGTTATGGCAGCCGAAGCAGACTAATACAAGTATATTCACATTGTTGTACACCGGATTTCCAGAAGTTTTTCCATCTTGCAAAACTGAAACTCTATAGCCATTAAACAACTCCCCATTTCTCCTCTCCAGCCCCTGGCAGCCACCATTCTATTTTCTGTTTCTATGAATTTGACTGCTTTAGATACCTCATATAGGTGGACTCAGAGAACATTTGCTTTTTTGTGATTGGCATATTTCATTTAGCATATCTTCAAGGTTCATCCATTTTTGTAGGATGTGACAGGATTTCCTTCCTTTTTAAGGCTGAATAATAAATATTCCATTGTATGCATAGACCACATTTTGTTTATGTTGTCTTCCTTTTAAGGGCATCAAAATTTGTTCTCACGGGAAGCTAAATTACGGGTAGATCTTTTGGATTCTGTCAGGCTTTGTTTTGCTCATTCTGGTTAGCACTGTACCACTTTGTCTCACTTATTCAGCGGTTGGCTCTGCAGGAGGCCATCTCAGCTAGGACTTGCAGAATCACGTCCTCTGTCTGTGCAGTCTCGCTCTTAGCCAAGGGCCTACGGTGAATTCCCATGCAGTCTTCGGGACATCTCTGTCCATGCAGCTCCATGTTGTCAGTTACTCTGCCCTTCAAATTCCAGCCACATAAACAGCTCAAAACTTGGATCTCTGTCTCCAGCTTAGTGAGACTGCTGCTCTGTTTAGGATTCATTTTCCTGCTTTGTGCCAGAAAGTGGCCTTGGTAGAATGACAGGGTGATCATAGGGCTCACCTTTGTGTGTTCTGTTTTCTCAAGGAGCACAGAGCTTCCTGTGTTCTGAACCTGGAAACAGTTGCCTCATACGCGCATATTTCATCATGTATAGTTTTTTGGCTAGAGATCACGTTCAGTAATGCTCTGTTAGGGCTGGAAACAGAACTGTATTAGTTTTTATTAATATGCTCTTCCTATTTCTCCTCTTTTCTGTCTTATACATTCTGTCTTGGTGATTTTATCTGTTCTTAGAGTTTCAATTTCATTTCTGTTTTTCTTTAACTTTTTTATTAACCATTCATCCATTAGAAATAAATTACACTTTGGTATGTATTTATTTAATGTGTTCCCTTTCATAGTTGTCTTTGCATATAAAAATAAGAGAACAGGAGAGAAATTTAATGGAATTCCTGACACGGTGAAGGGTAAAGATTAGAGCACAATTGGGAGCATGTTTTAGGGAACACAGGGGCACAGAATATTCACAAAACGTAGACTGGGCAATAGTCTATTTCTCTCATGGTTCCAGGCAGATGTAGCCAACAGACCATTTCTCTACCATGTAGCACTACCCCAAAGGTCCAAGAAACAGTGAAACTCATCCCATTTTGCATGCATCTATTTTCTCAAAAGGAGACAAAGTAAAAACAAAATCTGAGATAAATTCATACCTAGGAACTACTCTCATTTTTATTCCAGTTTCCATAATCGAATTTACTGATTGAAGAGCAACTTTTCCTTGCTCAATAGAATTAGATGAAATGGGGTGTCAATTTAGACATATTTAATGAGCATTTAGACAGTATGGTGAGGCAGTTTATATTCTAATTAATTTCTATAGGCAGCCCTAGAATTTGATCATTTTCTGATAAATTACTTGTTTTTGTCATGCTGGGCCATTAAAAAAAAAAAAAAGCTTTCAAGTTTCCTGTTAGCAGTTTATAGATTGGGCTGTTTCCTTACTGGCACGTATCTCCTCACACTTCTATAATTTTACTCTCTCAGCTGAAACTGAAAGAGATGGAGATGATTGACAATGCCATTTATTCTGCATTAGAATTGTCTGCTTTACCCCAAGCCCAGAATGATGACAGACTGCAGCAAAAAGGTGAGTTAACCAAGTTAGTATGGAAAATTCTGCTTAGTTACCATAGACTAAGGGATGAAAGGGAGGCAGAATTAAGTTTGGAGTAGAGGATGCAGAAAAATTGAGGGTCATTTGAGGAAATACTTTAGTTTCAGTTTGAAGTCCAGAGTTGGATATGGAAATTTGGTATATGGTCCAGGTCTGATCTTAGGTCTCAGGTAAATTCTTTTCTAACCATTCACATCTATGATCTTATCTACAAAACCCCAGCTAGGGCAATTCTGTTATTCTTTATTGCTACTATACGAAAGCAAGAACTTTCTTGGGAGAACTTTATCTCTTTAGTAAAGTTTGTTGTAAACCAGCTGTTTAAATTCTAGGTATCTGTTTTTACAACTAAGAAATGAGAAGAGAGACACCGGTAATTTTACTAATAGGTAATAGTGAGGGTTTATCAGAAGAGAAATTGATTCACATTCCTGGGTTTTTTCCCCCAACAGTGTTGTACCTGAATGGTGACGGGGTATCAAGAACACCATAGATAACTAGTCCCTGTGACTCTTTGGAGATTTGAGGATGAAATAAACCACCTTTACACTGAGCCCTGAGAAAACACTTTCCGAGACAGGCAGATAATAGTGTAAGCACCAAAGTTAATATTTGATTTTATATCTTAGGCAGTAAACTCCCATAGGTCTGTTTTTTAAGGGTAATTCCATAAGCTTTCCCCTTTCTTATTGTATATTCTTATTATTACACTTTTAATGTTCTTAGAAATGTCCAGTGCTGTATAATTTATGGTAATGGAAAGAAATGTAAATGTCCATGTATACTGGATTGATTGAGCAAATTATAACATTTTTCTCAAAGAGAGATTGCTGAGTCAAAGAGTAATTGACTTTGGAATTTGGGTGGACATTGCCAAATTGTCCTCCATAGAGGTTGTACCAATTTATATATCACCACTAACACATGAGATTGTGTAAGCCACAATTTCAAAGGAAAAAAAGTATTATTAACTGATAAATGTAGTATATTCCTTGCTAAAGATGTGGGTGGTTTCTCTAGACTTTAGAGCAAGTCCCTGACAGATCCAGGAAAGGAACCTTTAGGGCCTCGGTCTCAGTTCCCACTAGACCACATCACTTCAAGATCCCAGAAATCCTTTCCTTCCCTTTTCTTTTCCTTCAACTTTTATTCTGACTCAGGATCTTGCTTTGGATTCTGTTTTTGTAGCTTCTTCTTCCAGGTGGTCGCTCTCTTGCCGTGTGGCAATAGTTTTGGGCCTTGTGAGTGCCGTTCTTGTGAGTTTGCTGCTGTTCAAATGGATTCTGTGCCAGGGTAAGTGCTAACTTAAACCAAAAATAATCTTTCATGTATGAGGTGTGATCAAAAAATACCGTGAGTGTTTAAATTAAAAAAATGTATTACAGTAAAAGACACATAGCCATTAATCCCCCTCAAAATACCCCCTCCTCGCTTCAAACACACTATCCCATTGTTTTTGCCACTTTCTGAAGCAGTTCTAGAAGTCCTCTTTTGTGAGTGTCTTTAGTTGTGCTCAGGTGGCTGCCTCGATGTCCTGAATCATTTTGACTTTGGGGAAGAGCCCAGAAGTCATATGGTGCCAGATTCAGTGAATAAGGTGGATGAGGACACACTGTAATGTTTTTATTTGACAGAAATTGCCGTATATCAGAAATGATGTGTGATATGCAACGTTGTCATGATAGACGGTGAAATAAAGACACTCACAAAAGAGGACTTCTAAAACTGGTTCAGAAAATGGCAAGAACGATGGGATAAGTGTATTTGAAGTGAAGGGGAATACTTTAATGGGGATTAATGGCAATATGTCTTTTACTGTAATAATTTTTTTTATTTAAACATTCACCGTATCTTTCAATCACAATTCATATCCATTTTGTGCTATGAACGCAATATAACAGAAAATTTGAAAAAATAATAATCCCAACAGTATAAATCACCACTTGTACACAACATTTCCTGGGTATAACCTCCAAGTCTTTGACTATATGCATTTGTGTAAGTATTTATTCTCTTAACAGAATTTCAATCTAGTCCTCTAAAATCTCCCCACCTTTGTTTTTTTAAAGTAAGAGTGGGTGTAGTTCTAATCATAGTATGCTTATAATTTTGTATATTGCTTTTTAATTCTATATTGTGTCATAAACATTTTCCTACCTATTATATTTATCATGGCAATCAAATTATAATATTGTGTTTAACTTTTCACATAATAGATATATCATAATTTAATTAAGCATATTTTGATTAGTTTTCCAATTATAGAGCTTTTATATTTTTTAAAATGAACTTTTCTAGATTTAATTCTTCTAGGTCCTTAAATATGATAATCTGGAGGGCCCTCGGTTTATTGTTTCACAATCTAGGGTCCTAATTTAGATTTATGTTATCTGGGGATGATTGTCAGTGACAGGTTATAGAGAGTATTCACTAGGATTCTAAGGTTTCAGCCCTAGTACTTCTACCTCAGACCCAAGTACTACTTTTGAAAAAAAGAGACTCCTAGGGAAGTTGGAGATTTCTCATTCAGGCTGGGTAATGTTACAGTCATATGGAAAAAACCACAAATCTATAAAGTGCTAACTTTAAGCTCGTTCTCTAGAACCCTGTATTTGTCCTATGGCAGGGCTTCCCATAGAAAAGTTGTCTAATCTTTACATTAAAAAGGACTACTTCCCCCAGATTTTAAATTCCCAGATCTGAAATAGATACTGTTGACATAAGAAACATCCAAATCTGTAGATAATTTTTATGAGTTTATTTGACAAAATTGACAACAATTGCCAGGAAGCAAAATTTCAAATGCTCCACAGAGTGACAATTAGCAATTTCTTTTATGCATTTGATATTAAGGAGGGAGTGTAAGGAAGAATACTTGAAGGTGGGAGAAAGCAAGGAAGGGATGGGATTACAGGGTAGTTAAGATTATGTGCTCTCTTGAGGGTAGTTACACCTTTGAGTGATACTGTTTTTAGCATTTCAAAGATGTGTTAACCTATATGCACAAGAACAATGGACAGGGCTGCCTTAAAACCTCTCACTAAAGAAGTTGTAGGCCTGGAGTGTGACTACCCACTATGACCTGCCCAGTTAAGAATTTATGATTAGATCACCCTGTGAGGTTACTTTCTGTAGAACCCCTTTTTTGTCCACAATACATAATCAAGTTTCCAATTATATATCTATACATGTACTCACTTGATATAATAATTTATACTTGCTCACTGTGGAATTACGCTTATGGTGAGTTTATACAAATGTTTCGTGGAAGTAGAAAATCAAAAAATTATGGAATCTTGGTTAACATTACCTTGAAAGTTTATTCAGTTCCCTTTCATTTTCACAGAACTATAATCCAACCACTTTAAAGGAATGAGACTATTCTATATTTTAAAGGGCTCAATGAGGAGAATTGTCTCACTTTTCATTTTAGTGTCTGATACCCTTCTCTGTCAGAAATTTTAAAAAAAATCTAAAGTAAATTCTTTTTGCTGAAATATAAGTCTTTTATCTAATTTCCAATGACGATAGACAATTGCGTTTGTGATTTAAAACAACAACAACAGCAGCATTTCATTATAGTTAAGTTTGCTCTTTCTAGTTTCTGTTCTTTTCTCTCTCTCTCTTTTTTTTTTGGCTTTTTTTCATTATTTAAAAAATTTCTGTTAAGTTTATTGGGGTGACATTAGGTAATAAAATTATATAGCTTTCAAGTGTACAATTCTATAATACATCATCTATATATTGCATTGTGTGTTCACCACCTAAAATCAATTCTCCTACCATCACCATATATTTAACCACATTTATCCTCTTCTACCTCTCCTCTTCCCTGCTTACCTCTGGTAACCACTAAACTGTTGTCTGTGTCTATGAGTTTTTGTTTGTCTTGTTCATTTGTTGCTGTCAATTTTATATTCCCCATATGAGTGAAATCATATGGTTCTTCACTTTCTGTCTGACTTCTTTTGCTTAGCATGATAATCTCAAGATCCATCCATGTTGTCACAAATGGCAGTCTTTCATCTTTTCTTATGGCAGAGTAATATTCCGTTATATTTATATAACACATCTTCTTTATCCGATCATCTATTGAAGGACATTTCTTCCTTAGCCACCATGACCAATGCTGCAATGAACATAGGGTAGGGGTACATGCATCTTTACAGATAAATGTTTTTAGATTTTTTTTTTGGTAGATACCCTCAAATTCTGTCCTTTTCTTACATACTATTATGGGGTGTCAAGTTGAGGTTGGGCATTCTGAAAGATTTTGCCTGATTTAAACAATGTGCGTTATATAGTTACACAATGTACACATTGAGCCTATATAGGCAGTACACTGACACATATCATGCAAATGCAGTTATGTTATCTGGTGTGTATTTATCACATGTGCATAAAGATCTCTAGCACAAGTAATGTACTCTCTCCCCAGTCCTCAGCCAGATTGTTCCCATTTCCTTCCCTGCTCCTACAGTTGTAGTCACACCCTTGCTTAGTGGCATGTACTGTAGTAGTAATGGAGCTGGATATTGTGAGATATTTAATTTGAGGCCATGCATTATTGTGCATTTCTCTAAACATTACTGTGAGGGGTGGAGGGGCAGGAAGACATCGGGAGTGCCATATTCCATTTTATCTCCCATTTCGTTTCCAAGACAGAATGGTCCATAAAGATGTGAACCAGGTCCTCTTCTTTTCTAGGTACCAGCTGTCCTAACTGCCCAGACCTCTGGATGGGCTCTGGTGACCATTGTTATTACTTCTCAATGGAGAAAAAGGACTGGAATTCTAGTCTGGAATTCTGCTTAGCCAAAGACTCACATCTCCTTGTGCTTACAGGCAACCAGGAAATGGTAAATGCAAACATTTAGCAAATGTAGGTTGTTTTGTTGGTGAATGCTGTTCAAAGGTATCATGTATCCTCTTAGGAGGAAAAAAGGAACATCTTTCTTTTTCCCTCTCCTTTTCTCTGCTACTTCCTCCCTTCTTTCCTCCTCCTCTACGCCTGCCTTCTTCCCTCTTCTTCCTCACTCTTCCCCTTTCCACGCCTGACCAAACAACCCTCTGTTATAGAAACTAAGATTTTCTCATAGGCGTGTGTGTGTGTGTGTGTGTGTGTGTGTGTGTGTGAGATCTTAAGCTCCTCTCAGAGTTAAGCTGGTGGGCTCCACTTCCTCCAGGGCTCTCAGATCCTTTCTGTCCATCCAGCAGTCTCCTGGAGGAGAGAGAGCTCTATATTAATCCTGGAGCATCTCAAGTTTATTCAAGGAGTGGGCATCCTGACGTAACCTGGTACAAAAATCAATCAGATTCTAACTTATCAATGTAAATAACATATATAAAGAAAATAAGAAATCCTAGTTAGGTTTTTAGTGCTAATTTCATGCTGATTGTGTGTATTGATATTGCTGTCTGGGTAGAATCAAGTCACAGAGAATAGTTTATTAAAAATTCAAGTATATTAACATCCCCTGGGGAAATTCAGAGAGATAATTACTCTAAAGAAACTGGGGAGAACATATAGTTCCTAAATGTTATAATTTCCAATTTAAGAAAAGATTAAAGCATCTAGATTCCTGTTTTCTGTCAAAGAAATACTCATTCCTTTGAAAGTTTGCATAGAATCCAACTCCAAATTAGTGCGTCTCTGTGACTTACTTCTTCTTTATGCCTTTCCTAAACTAGGTTGCCAAGTGCTTTGGGGTCTATTCATTAGACACATGAAATCTTTATTTTATGGCACCCAGTAATAATAACCTGACTTTCTGGACCTTTTTGCAGCCACTCCTATTTTCACTCTGATATAACTGCTCCTGAGGACTTGAGCTAACTGAAGTCAATAGCAGAAATGAGCAAAGAACTTGAAACATTGCTGGGCAAATACTGATAAAGAGACTAGTGAGTCATAATGCAAGACACTGCCACAGAGAATTGTGGGGTAGCAGCTACTATAGATTATACAGTGTGATAATAGGAGGAAGAAAAGGGCTAAGGCACAGTCTCTGGGAATTGGGGCTATTTCTATGTCTCTGAGGTCCCCCAGAGGAACACAATAGTTATTTCAGGAATTTTGTCTTTCCTTTCTTTCTTCACTTTCCCTGAATCTTGCCTCTGTGATTGTGTAAGCTCAACAGAGTTAGATTGGCTGCATTTCTAAAACTGGTTTATTTTCTTTTAAGGCCCCTTGGTTCAAGTCAGTACTAGAGAGGGTAGAATATCCCTGATAGATTTAATCACAACCACAGATAAGTTTTGCTTCTGATATTCCTGTGGTTCTCTGGCCTAGTTCTTTTCCTTGTCCTCGGATTTTGTCAGGTTCTGTACAACCAACTTGACTTATATTTGACCTGATGAGCCTTTGCTCATCAGGGCAAGATTTACATACTATGTTAAGGTATACTTGGTATTCCTAGTATCATATTTAGGTCGGAACTCCTACCTGAACAGCAAAAGAATAGTGCTAGGGAATTAGGTTGCTATATGCTAGAGGCTACCTCCATCTCATGTTGTTAGTCATCTTTCAGTAATGTACATATACCGGAGGTGCCAAAAAATGTATACAAGTGGACACTTTAGTCAACGTTGCTCAAGCCGTAGTTTGCCGTAATCAGAAGTGTCTGGATGCTGATGGTAACCACTTTGAGCACCTCTTGTAATTGCAGAAGTCAAACGTGACTTGTATTCATCTTTTGTTATCAGTATATATTGAGGATTACAATTTTAATACAGTTTTTCTTTCTTAAAATGTGTATGCATTTTTTGGCACCCTCTGTATATAGTCCATCTTATCTTAAACCAGTTATAGCAGAGTGAATAATAGTAGCACTATTATTTTATGTATATTAATCTTCACAGCATAGCAGACATAGCACAATTCAACACCTCCATTTCATTGATATGTGAATAATATTTGGAAGAGTTCATTAACAAGTCCAAAACTGCAAATCTGGCAGAGCCAGTTTTTTCTTCTCTTCCTTCTTCTCCTCCTCCTCCTCCTCCTCCTTCTCCTTTTCCTTCTTCTTCTCCTTCTTCCCCCCCTCTCTCTCCCCCACTCTCTTTTAATTTTTGCAGAGACAGAGTTTAAACTCCATATTAACCTACCTTTTAAAGTCACTTATAGAAATATAGTATTTGACAGCTTCCATAATCTATCTTGTGTGCTTAGAAACAAGAGAACTTTTCCCATTATTTATCTTTTGGTGCTTTTTCTTTCCTATACATGTTTAAAAAATTATTTGAATTTGAAGCCTGAGATGTACATTGGTATTTAAATATATTTAGAATAGTGAGATGCTCACTTATCATCTATTTTTTCTATCTTGGACTTCAAGATTATTTTTTGTTTTTGAGGAAAAAACCAAAATTGAAGTGAAATTCCTCTGCTATTTCCTCAGTGTTTTGTTTACATAATGGTCTCTGGCTTTTGTTGTTTTGCTCTTTGAATTTAGAACTTTAGATATATTCAAATTCTTAATTTTTGTTGTCATTTTTTTCCCACACAAGGCTCAGTTCATTTAGAATATTAGCATTTGTTTCTTAGAGTTGTTGCTGTATTATTTTAAAGTACACACTTACTAGAGAGTTTCCTGTGGAAGTATTTTGGTTTCTTTAAATTTATCCTGATGCTCCTCACCTCATAATATCTTCCTTCCTCATTATCACAACTTGAGATTATATCATCAGACTTTATTGTTTTAACAACCTCCCATTCAACCTCTCATTTAACCATCTTCCTTAATAGAATTTATGACTTTGGGATTTTCCCTTTCTTCTCCCTGAACTTTCAATATTGGCTTTTCTTGTATTTAGGGTTTACATCACTATATGCAAAGTTTCCTTCTTTGGAGACTGCAATACAAACACTATGGTCACAATACAAACACAATTTGGTCACTTTGCTCCATATTTTAAAGTAGAATCAGGTAATGGAAAGAGCTTAGCTTCTTTCAGACAGTTTTGAGTTTGTTTTTACTGCCTTACTTACTATGTGACCTTCAGCAATTTTCTGAACCTCTCTGACTCTCAATTTCAACATCCCATGGGAATGTACCAGTGGAGAAAAAAAGATTCCAGAATTGTTATGAATATTAAGTGAGAAAATCTATGTGAAAACTTCTTTAACATAGTGGGAATCACTTAATTTTAATTTTTCTTCTTTTCCACTTTGACTAATTTTCCTTGTCTCTCAAAATAAAGCCTAGAGTCAAAAGAACTTTTGATTTTTTTCTCCTGTATCCCAATACATGAAATTTCAGTAAAGTACGTATTACAAAGTAAATTATGACTTGTTGAATTGAACATTTCCCTTATGAGGAAATCTGAAATATGTCAGAAGATTGAAAGAAATGGCTAGAAACACAGGGCAGATGGTGGGAGAAATGTTTTACTTTGGAGGTATTCATAGTCTGGTAATGTGTGTGTCTTTTGTCACCCTTTTCTTCATAAATAGATCAAGCAACGGGTATGAACTTCACACCAAGCGTAGGTGTGGTAGGTAGGTTAGGATATCTCTCACTATCTTTTTTTTTAACTTAAAAAAAATGTGGTAAAATATGCATAACATAAAATTTAGCATTTAGTCATTTTCAAGTGTACAATTAAGTGGCATTAAGTATGTTCACTTTGTTGTCCAACCGTCACCACTATTTATCTCCAAAATATTTTTATCATTCTAAACAGTAACTCTGTACCCACTGAACAATAGCTCCCCATTTCCTCCTTCCCCAATCCCTGGTGACAAGTATTCTACATTTTGTCTCTCTGAGTTTGCCTATTATATCCTTTTGTATCTGGCTTACTTCACTTAGCATGTCTTCAAAGTTCATTAGTGCTATAGCATGTATCAGAATTTCATTCCTTTTTGTGGCTGAATAATATTCCGTTATATGGATATATAACATTTTGTTTATCCATTTATCTGTTGATGAACAGTTTTTCACTATCTTTTTGCAAGAGTGCTCTGGTTTATAGAGCAAGGCTTATTTATTTTTAATATTGTGCACACACACAAAATTATAAGGAAAATTCTTATCAATATGAAAGAAACTAGTAATTTTAGCCTGTCAAATTTTCTTTTGCAATCTCTTAATGCATCTGCATGTTTACTTGCTAAAGGATAGCTGAAAAGTCTGGAAATAGGAAAAACTTATTTTTAAATATCATGTTACATTTTCAAGTAATGTGCTCAGCGTATGTTTTTTAAAATTAATTAAAAAAAAATTTACTGGGGAATATTGGGGAGCAGTGTGTTTCTCCAGGGCCCATCAGCTCCAAGTCATTGTCTTTCAATCTAGTTGTGGAGAGCGCAGCTCAGCTCCAAGTCCAGTCACTGTTTTCAATTTTTAGCTGAGGGGGCGCAGCCCACCATCCCATGGGAATTGAACCTGCAACCTTGTTGTTGAGAGCTTGCACTCTAACCAACTGAGCCATCCGGCTGCCCCCTCTGGAAGCTCAGCTGCCGCTCCTTGTCTTCAATCTAGTTGTGGAGGGTGCAGCTCACTGGTCCATGTGGGAATCCAATGGGCAACCCTGTTGTTCAGAGCTCGCGCTCTAACCAACTGAGCCATCCGGCCACCCTAGCTCAGTGTGTTTTTATTTAACCTCCAGACATGTTTTCAGCCTTGGGTTCTAGTACACGTCCTACCACGAAATTACTGTGAAATAACACACATCACTGCCCTTTTTTTGAGCTTCTATTCTTCCGCAGGTGAGAAGTTTACAGAGGGAGGAGAGGGGTCAAATCAAGTTCACTGAATTTGAAAATATGTTCTGTGTAATGGCCACTGCCAGACGAAATGGCAGATTATCTCAAAGCATTAATACACGAAGGAGGCTTGTGGCAAATGATCACTCAGGAAATGATCACTGGAACAAGTTATGGTCTTTTTCTTTAGCATCTACGTATCAGATCAAGCTCTAGCTCAGAGAAAACCAAACCAACCAAGCAACCAAACAAAAACACTAAATAACAAGCTTTCTGGGAACAAAATAGAGGAACAGAGAACAATTTAAATGCTTTCTGATTAGTTTTCCATTTTCTTTCACAAGGGATTTGCAATGACTTTAGGGAATTAGAATAACAAGTGAAGAGAATATGCTGGACAATTATCTCATTAATTATGCATAATGTCGGTGGGACGCACAGAGACATTAGTTAGCTGCCCATGAATGCCACTGTACACATTTACTCCTGCCTGCCACATGTAACCAGGAGGCTTTGGTATCTGTTAAGACACATATGAATGAATACCTTTGCATATTCACTCATACTTTAGCACACAAACATTGAGCTTTTTATTTTATAGGTAAGGGTTTTCCATCAATTTTTTGGTCTTCAGATTTATAGTTTTATCCTCCTCTTGCTCATGAACAAACACAATACTTGTTATATTAACATCACATTGAAAATTCATCATCATAATGATACTGTAACAAAAGCAAGTTTCAAATCCAAGGTGATAGTTCATTTGTGGCAAAATATTCCCTACACTCATACCAAATCCTGTCACAAAATTAATCTTTGGGGATTTATCCTTTATTTTATTTCATTTATAGAGGTAATTCCCTTAGGAATTAAATTCCTGCATTTAAATGTCAGACTCTGCAGAGAAAATAATCTTTTATCTCTGTTCTAGTGGGTAGCATGGGATATATAAAGGGTATAGCTAACTTTAGTTTAAGCTTGTTTCCTTAAGATCTGCTTTTTTCCCCTTCTCATATGCAAAATTGACAAGGACTTGGAAAATGGGAGTTTAGTGGGAAAAAAGAAACAAGTATATTGCTTTAGTCTTAATAATTTATGTATTAAATGATAATGAGAAAGATGACTGCTTCTACAGCAGTATTTAGCTTTTTTCTTTCAGTTATTTGAATACTTATCAGGTGCCATCCAGTCAAGAAAGAAGCTGCAATGGAAGGTAGAGATGTAATATTTATCTTATCTGTCACATTATAAGAATGCAATTATAGACATAAAGTCAACTCTAGGAAGTGTTCCACTCTGCAACCAACAAATCTCTACAACTAGAGTTTTAAAAAGAGAATAGTTATTTGGACTAGGTGGTTGTTTTAGTTAGCTTAGACTGCTATAACAAAATACTATAGACTGGGTGGCTTAAACCACAGACATTTATGTCTCAGTTCTGGAGGCTGGGAAGTCCAAGATCAAGGCGCTGACTGATTTAATTCCTGATGAGAACCTTCTTCCTGGCTTGCAGACAGCCACCTTCTCATTGTGTCCTCACATGGTGGAGAGCGATTGAACTCTGGCTATTTCTTCTTATAAGGACACTAATCCTTGGCCAACCCAGTGGCCTGGGTGGTTGGAGCGCCATGCTCCTAATGCCGAGGTCTTGGGTTCGATTCCCACAGGGGCCAGGACACTAATCCTATCATTAGTGAGGGCTCCACCCTCATGACCTCAACTAGATCTTCTTGTCTCCCAAAGGCCCAACCTCTAAATACCATCACGTTCATTGAGGTTGGAGCTTCAACATTTAAATTTTGAGGGGATACAAACATTCTGTCCATAATAATGATGATGAGAGAGGGTGTAAGGAATAACTGTTTGACCATGACACTGGGTCTTTTTGGTTTTCTGCATCTTTCTTACCTTTTTTCATCATCTTCAATCTTTCCTTTAGAACCTACTCAAAGGTTTCCTCAATAACAACTTTTACTGGATTGGTCTGAGGAACAATTATGGCTGGAGGTGGGAAGATGGATCAGCCTTAAACTTCTCTAGGTAAGGGACCCAAAGGGGAGAAGGAGGGAGAGAGAAAGAGAGAGAAAGGGAGAGGGAGAGGGAGAGGGAGACGGAGAGGGAGAGGGAGAGGGAGAAGAAGGGAGGGGAGAGGAGAGGAGAGGAGAGAACGGGAGAGGAGAGGAGAGAATGGGAGAGGAGAAGGGGAAGAAAAAGTATGTGAATTAGATCAAGGATAGCAGATGGAGAAGAGAGGAAAGGGTGAAGAAAGGAAATAGGGAACAAGGAAGGAAATGAACAGTGGATAAGGACAAAAAAGAATGACATTTGAAAGAGAGGCTAATGAGCAGTTTTTATTTTCTGCTATTTTTGGGAACTGAGAAGTGGGGCCTGAACAGAAGTGGGGCCTTACTTTTTATTCTTTCATACTTTACAACTCCTTTACTCTGTATGTCATCTTGATTGGTTTTTCTGATTTCTTACAGGATTCTTTCAAACAGCTTGGTCCAGAAGTGTGGGGCCATCAGCAAAGATGGTCTGCAAGCCTCTAGCTGTGAAGTTCCTTTACAGTGTGTCTGTAAGAAAGTCCGACATTGATGGCTGGTCAGATTTGCCATAGGACTCCCTGAAGAGAGGGAGCTGGTCTCTGGGTGTTGGGATAGACATGAATGTACACTTAGTGCCTGCCGACCTTGTAGGATATGACATTAAATATAAGATGAATGCAGCTTCCCCATGACTGCTGGTTTTTTGCTGGGCTGTTTTTGCTGGGCTCTCTTTAAGAGTATTTAGATATGATCATAACAAATTAGAGAGCAGATCTAAGCAAATTTGTGAAATAGGTCAATTTTGTTTCAGTATTTCTCACTCTAGTGACTAAGGCTGCCTCCTTTATCCCCACCCACATGATCTCTATCATTTACCTTTTCTATCTTATGTTCTGAGCTGAGGTGATGAAATCTATGCAAATACATACTATTGCTAATGTACTTATATGCAAATACATACTATTGCTAATGGGCTTTTATGTGTGCTAATGGGTTGACATGTTACTTCCCCCTGGTAATATATTTTTATCCTAATGGTGGCCCTTTGCAGATAAAGCTGTATTCTAAAGAATGATGCCAATGGTGAGAAAATAAATCGTGGAGCATGCATGAGAGCAGAGGGGAGCTTTCTGGTTCTCAGCTCTTCATACTTACTTAAAGACCTGGCCTTGACTGAATTTAGCTTTTCTGAGTATGCTTAGGTGTGGTTGAACAAACCAATGTGGGACTATATCTTCTCCATGTTGTGAATGTGTAATTTCCTTGCTAATTTACCACAGTGGTCAATCTGATAAGGCTTTTTTTTTTCTTTTCATGTCAAGTTGTTGTCCTTTCGATCTTAGTTGTGGAGGGTTCTGTTCAGCTTCAAGTTGTTGTCCTTTCAGTCTTAGTTGTGGAGGGCGCAGCTCAGCTCCAGGTCCAGTTGTCTTTGCTAGTTGCAGGGGGCACAGCCCACCATCCCTTGCGGACTCGAGGAATTGAACTGGCAACCTTGTGGTTGAGAGCCCGCTGGCCCATGTGGGAATCGAACCGGCAGCCTTCAGAGTTAGGAGCATGGAGCTCTAACCGCCTGAGCCACCAGGCTGGCCCCGGCATTTTTTTATAGAGGATAATTTCCAGAAGCAGTTTATGTGGTTGACCCCCAAATTATTTTAGGCACTGATGCCTCAAAAATGAGAAAAAACTTTATTATTTCTTTTTAGTAGTGTTTGGACATAGATAAGGAGAGAAGGTGCTGTTCAAGGATATAGGAGGGAGTAAGGAAGGAAACCATATTCCGTACTGCTGATGATGCTGGATTGGAATCTGGTTACTTGTCTTCCTCTTTCATAGTTTTTTTTTTTTAGGACATGGACTGTATCTTATCACCATTGTATCCTGAACACCTGAAATAGTGCTTTTGTTAGTGGCTATGGAAGAAATGCAGGGGTGAATAAAAAATAAGAATTTAAAAATTCTTATTCTAGTTGTTTCTGTTAGTCCACAAATTAGAGGGATTAAGGGCAAGAAACACAGTATATCTTAGTCCTTCCTCACCCCACTCGTATGAACATTCAGCAACTGATTCCAAAAAGACAAAGGGCCAGTTTAATCCAGATATAATGTTCATAGAAGGAAGTAGTAGAAACCAACTCCTATCTCCCTCTGATCTCTTATCTTTGGTTCTAGGGCCTCAGGGTATCTCTTGGTTATGGATGTGATGCTAACAACTTGATTAAGGATGTAATGATAGTGATTCCACTTGGGCCATGGCTTGGATGCTACACAATGCAATCTCATTTACTTATTCAAAGAGAAATAAAGGAATCCTCCCTTGAGCAGGCAGGATGTATGCAGTTCTCCTCTGTGACTAGGCTCCATCCTCTTGTAAGGATTTTCTCCACGTGTCATCAGAATTGGGACAAGTTCTTCACTGCTTTGTCTCCTTTAGGGACATTACATTTGAAATAGCTTATTTCTGAGTCATTTATTTATTCCTTAGATTTATTTATTAGAAGCTAGGATGAGTGATTAACTCAAATCTTTTACCTTGCCTCATGAAATGAAGTTTGGTAAAACTAGAAACTAAAAATTTCCCATCAGCGCTTGCACTCTACAGTTGATCCCTTTGGTGAACGTTACACACTAAACTTATCTAGGACATGCAGTGTTTTGAATAAGACATTTATTAAAGATAATAAAAGAGGAATAACAAAAATGAGGGTGATGAAAATCCACAGAGGGAAAAATCCTTCTTAGAGGTCACAGCTACATAGTATCTGAGGGCTCAGTAGGAAAAGTGAAAATAACATGATTGTATAATCCTTGTAAGGTAGCAAAAACTTGGACTCTTGTCCATTCTGTTTTTGTTATTTTATTGTGCTTTAATAAGTAATTTCTTGGACTTCAGGTACAGTGATTAGAGTGAATCAAACTCCTCAGTTCATGGGGTGACCATCTTTATGAGTCTGTATATGCCTCTCCCGTGTTATGTACCTTTCCCCTACTTCCTGTACCCCACTGCCATTGACCTTACCTCCACAAGAACATATTTTGATATATTCCTTGAGATTGTTTGTATCCTTGTAAAATACGTAGTTTTCTTCTTTATCGGTTTCCTATTTAATTAAATGATTTTTCTATATATTTCACTGTTTTACTTTTTTCACTAGCATTATGTTGTTGAGATCTGTGCATGCTGTGCTACGTACATGTGTTCACCCTTTTAATTGCTGCATAGTCTCCATTTTATGTATCCATTCTCTTAATGATGGATACTTCATTTGTCTTTGTTTCCCCACTATCACAAACAATGATGCGATGCATATTCTTTATATATCCCGACTCCCAAGTCTTCCCATCTCAGGAAATGGCCCTACCATCCACTAAGTTGTTCAGATTCCAAACTGAAGAGCTTTCTGATCTCTTTCTTTTTTTTTACTCACTACGTGATCTCCACTACCAAAGCATATTCTAAATCTCACCACTTCTCTTCATCTTCACTTTTAACTCTAGTCCAAACCACTGTTGTTCACTTAACTTACTGTGACAACTTCTTTTACTACACCCCCCCCTTTAAAAACAATTTTATCTAGGTGCAATTAACACACAATGAACTGAATATAAAAAGAGTAAAATTTGGTAAGTTTTGACATCTGCACATACCTGTGAATTTATCACCACAATCAATATAGCAAATTTATCAATTATCCTGAACAGATTCCTCGTGCCTTTTTATAATTTCTCCCTCTCTCTGCTCCCTGTCACCCAACACTTCCCCACCGCTAGGCAACCCCTGACCTATTTTCTGTCCACTATAGATTAGATTGCATCTTCTAGAGTTTTACAGAGTCCTTAAGTGTATACTCTTTTTTTTTTCTGGCTTCTTTCACTCAGAATAATTATTTTGAAATTCATCTATGTTGTTGTGTGTGTGAATAGCTTACCTTTTATTGCTAATATTCCATTATATGGATGTGTCACAATTTGTTTATTCATTCAGTCGTTGGTAGACATTTAGGTTGTTTCCAGTTTGGGGCCATTGAAAAAATAAAACTATTATGAATAGTTGGATACAAATCTTTGTATGGACATAGGCTTTCTTTTCTCTTCAGTAAATACTTAGGAGATATGGTTCATACAGTTAGGTACATGTTTAATTTTTTAAGGAACTGCCAAGCTCTTTTCCAAAGTGGTGTACCATTTTGTATTCCAAGCAGCAGTGTGTGAGAGTTCCATTTCCTTCACATCCTCAACAACACTTGGTATAGGGAGTCTTCTTTTTTTTGCATGTGAGTCTTTTTAAATTTTAGCCATTCTAATTTACCTAGTGGTATCTCATTGTGGTTTTAATTACCATTTCCTTAAAGATTAATGATGTTGAGCATCTTTTCATACGCTTATATGTCCTCCATATATTTTCTTTGATGAAATAGCTGTTCAAATATTTTGCCCATTTATTTGTTTGCTTGTTATTGAGTTTTCAGAATTCTTGTGTGTTCTGGATACAAGTTCTTATCAGATATACAGTTTGCAAATACCTTTTCCTAGTCTGTGGCTTATCTTTTCATTATCTTAACAGTGTGTTTCAAAGAACATAAGCTTTTAATTTTTATAAAGACTAGTTTATCAGTTTTTGTATTATAGTTTATACTTTTTGTATGTTGTCTAAGAAATCTTTGCCTAGCCCAAGGTCTCAAAAATTGCCTTTATGTTCTCTAGACATTTTATAGTTTTAGGTTTTGCATTTAGGTCTCTGATCTATTTTGATCTAATTTTTATATATGGTGTGAAGTATGGTTTGAGGTCATTTTTTTCTTCCTATAGATGCCTAATTGCTCCAGTACCATTTATTGAAATAGCTGTCTTTTCTTTATTGAATTTCCTTGATACTTTTGTTGAAAATTAATGATCACTAGCATGTAGGTCTATTTTTACATTTTCTCTTCTGTTCTGTTTATTTTTATGTCTATCTTTTCACTTCTACCTCACTATAATTTTATAGTAAGTCTTGAAATCAGGTAGTATAGTCCTCTAATTTTTTTTTTTCTTTTTCAAAATTGTTTTAGCTATTCTAGCTCCTATAATTTTAGATAAATATCCTATTCATGTTGTTTTGTACATATATGATTATATCAGGGGGAATTGCTGTGTCAATGGATACTTTCAAATTGGCCCCCTAATTTAAACTCTCTAGGAATGTATAAGTTAGAGTGCCTATTTCTCCATACCTCATCAAGCAAAGGTATGCAAACCACGAGCTCCTCACAATCATGATGACTTTCACTCTGGCTCTATCCTGGAAGGGTAATGATGAGTTTTTACTTAGGTGAAGTCCTTTTAGCGTCTTCACATTGAAACAGCTGTAAGATCATTGCTAGTAATGATCTTCTCTCATAGAAAAACTTTGATTCTATTAGGAGTCATATTGAAATGTAATAAATGTTTATTGAATGAACAAGGATACAGTGATAAAGGTTGACTAGAAAACATGGTTTATTCATTTAGGCTTTAGAGATACAAAAACTCTTTTTTCCCCCATGGAGATCTGAGTGTATGGAACAGGGACTCCAGCAGAGCAGTTTTCAATGACATGATCTTCAAACATTTCCATGATCTGTGACAATGGTAAGAAGAGAAAATTAAGATGGACTTGAGTTTTCTAAGCAGTGACTATTCCTTCCCTTAGATTTGGGTATCCTAGTGCCTAAGGAAACCCAATTAATATAGTGGGAAACAAGATCCATTACTTATAATTGTCAAATAAGCAATCCTATGAAAGTTTGACCATCAGTGGCACTCTTCTATAATAAGTTGCATTTTGAGCAATATGATTTCTATGAATAATATTTATCCATAATTTTATGGAGGAGATTTGAGGGACAAGCCAAAGGGAGTGTGAATTACTTACCTTTGCTACAAGGAGCATTGTACTCAGCAATCGCAAACTCATCTGAATGAAAACAAAAATCATTAGGTGAAGTGAGAGGGAAAGCAAACATCTATGGGATAGAGATCAGTGAAAGAATCTTTATTGTGGGAAGAACTACATTGTATCAGAAACATCAGCATTGTTCATTTGATGGGTTACTTGCTATCTCATATTGTTAACTTTTTGAGTACAGCATGTTTCCCTTTACCCTAAACTCCTGAGGGACAATTCAATGTTATACTAATTTAAATCTAATATTGTCGTATTGTTGATTTATCTGAAGAAAAGGGAACTAAATATCCTACAGGTGTTTTGTATTAGTTGATATATTTATGCTATAGGTAGTTTCTACTATGTATGTACGGAAGGCAAAGAGGAGAATCAGACTTGATGGAGACAAATGAAGTGTTCAGAGCTGTCAGTGTAATGAATTGCCCCTACACGATTCTCAAATCTAAATTTCTGTGATCAGGAACTTAATTTCTATGTGAAATTTGCTCACACTCACCTGTCTCGTAGTAATCATAGACTTTCACTATGGCTGATTTCAGATCTCTTACTGGGATATCTTGTAGAACCATGAAGGACAAGCTCAGTGTCTGATTTGTTATCTAGAAAGCAAAAGGGAATTAAACAAACTTTCAGGGAGTTTTCTTCTCTTCTTTGAATGAGTTTAAGTGTTCATTTGTTTTGGGGGAAAAACAACTTTTTGTCAACTAACAGGGTCCTTAAATTGTGCAGAAAGCTCCCAGAGTGGATGAAAACCTCCCCCAATTATTTCTTAAATAACTGAAACAATTCATATACTCCCATCAATGCTAGTATAGGCTCTATTCATAGAGGGTGAGTAATATATGGTTCAGTAGTTATGCTCATTTTTGAATATCCAGAGACTTGGTACAGTTTCATTTCTCTATTGTTGTGTTGATTCAAAAAAACATAAAAGGTTGATCACTTCAGTCTTGTTAAGTTTCATAAATTTGTAAACTATACTATCCATCAATCTGTAAATGAATAAACTATGCTACCACAACTATAAAATAAGCTTGGTTTATTGGCGTACTGATCTTATTATTTTATGGTCCAAGTCCTTGCTGAGATTAACACTATTTTCCCCTTTTATATTGTTGATGTGTTGTTCATAGAATAATTAATCCGAATGGTTACTTCCTTATGTTAATCAATATCTTCAAAATTACTTGAGGACATAATAAGCACATTTTGTGAAGAATTTCTTGCTTATGGGGTCCTAGAAATATTCATATCCCAATATTATAATAAGCCATTTCCTCCATAGTCCCAGACGAAATATAAAGGAGAGGAGAATATTTACCAGAATAGTATTAGAATTTTCAAATGTTTAGCATGGAGTTGATGTCTCCAAGATGCCTTCATTCACTTCCCAGATACCTCCTTTAGAGAGATTATTATCTATACTTTTTGCAACTAGAGTGGCAAGGCTCTCACCTTATCCAGGTAAATCAAAACATGGTTGTTGCTGACTTCTGTTCGGCTCACATCATTAGATCTTTCAAGCTGAAGAAAATTAAGACAATACAAATGTTAATAAACAGAAGAAAGCCCTGGGGAAACCCAGAGAAAATAAGAGTATGTATTACCAAATTAAACCTGAGGGTAAAATTTCTTCCAATGTTTTTTTGTATGTGAAGACAATAATGCGGTAAAATTAGAAATGGAAGCTAACGGGTATGCACAGTTTGATATTAGTATAACACATGGCCTATGTTTAAAGTTTATTTATCTGAGGAAAAGAGAACTAAAGTTGGGAATTACCCATATTTCCAGGTTCAATTTGCAGTCTATTCCTTAAAGAAGTAGGTTTCTTTTTTTCGTTTTGTTTTTTACTTCTTTTGCTTGCTCTAACTTATAGCAGTCTAATTTTTGTCTGAATTTCTGTATTATTATAGTTTATGTCAATCTGTCATTTCCATATTTTTTCCACTGGATCATATGTAGATGCTTTATTTTCTTAACGAGAGTCTAAGCTCCATGAAAGTGGGAACCTGATGCCATTTTCTTTTCTAGTTTCTTTTCTAACCAGGTGTTATGCAAATGGTGGGCATCAATACAATCATGCTAAATTATATTTATGAGTTTGGAGAAAGTATAAGTCTTTCATAGAGATTGCTTTAATAGGATTTTAATATTTACATTGTTTTAGTCTGGAGATACATAAGACATTAAATAAAATAGGGACTCCTGAGTTTGTAATAAACCTACCATTTTCACTGTTGGTTTCAGGGGAATGAAGCCAGATACCATCTTCACATCAACAATCGCCATATTGGAGGCAGGGCGGCTACCAGTGTAACTGAAGATCCCGGGAAGGAAGGAAATTGGGTTTTTTGTGTTATTAAATAATCTCTTTTTCTATGTCCACAGTAAGCACTCAACAGCCATAAAAGGTACATGTGGGTCTTCTTGAATATTCTATCCAGTGGTTCAGAAAACTGGCTGTGCACTGGAATCTTCTGGGAGCCTGTTAAAGCCAGAGAGAGCAGGCCGACTCTAGACCTGATGAATCAGAATTTCACGTGTGTGGCCTCTGAGTATCTGCATTTTAAGAAAGCTCTACAAGTGATGCATAGCTGGGCTTGAGACCTCTAATCTATGCCAGTTATTTGTTACATATACTTGATTTTAACTTGTGTTTCCTGAATAGTATCCCCAACCGGGTTTTAGTATTCTTGGGTTCAGATTAAGTCCTGCAGCTATTTGAATATTGCTGCATGTCTATGTATTTTCCTCAAAACTGATTATTTTAATTTAATTATCACTAGTAGGAATTCTACCTAGAGAGTCACTACTTCCTTATATTTATACTTTTCAAGAATTTATCCTCTCTGTTCTGGATAGAGCAAGAATAATATAGGATTTCACAACAATAGAATGAAATTAGGATAAATCATCACATTAGAATGAAATCAGAAAATCAGGTCAGAGGCAAGGGGTAACGTTCTTGGGTTAGTTATTATTGAGGGAAACAAAAAATGTTCAAATAATGAAGTCTGACAATAATAGATTCTGGAGGCAGGGGCTGTACAAGGTAATCCCCATCACTGAGAAATTCTGTATCAGCCTGAGAACATATTACTTTTTCAATAAATGTAGTGCAAACATTTGCTGTCACGCTGCTTTGCTTAATGAGGAGTTCCAGTAAGAAGATTGGTTGTTATACCCAGAATTAGGTGATTCAGTCAAAAGGTCTTACCTGACATTCAATGAGATCTGGAAGCTGGTGTGGGCTTTGGGTTCATCACAAGTTTGGGGCAGAGTCTGCACGTTCAAAGCAAATGGGAATGCTTCCTTTTCTGGGAGAACATTGTATTTCAAGGATGTCTGTGGAACATCAAAGACAAAAATCTGTTTCTCCCTTCCCCAGGATTCCTCCCAGTTTCCTCAACTCTTTCTTTGAGTTGCTCCACCATTTCCTGAATTAGGACTTTTGGTGAGAATAGTTACTGTGGACCCTCTGTCCTCATCTGCCCCAAGAGTCTCACCTGGAGGTAGACACATCCTTCTCCTGTCACTGTCATGCTGTATTCTCCAGGCACCTTTGGCAATGAAATCTGCTGGAGTAGCAGGCGATTGTTGTTGTCTACTTGGAAATTCGTGGAAAACGTCCCTGAAGATTGGATGGTCACCTGTGCAGCTTTCCCAGTGCTGGTGAAAGTGGCTGCTCCATATTTGGACAAAGCATGGAGAGCCACCACTGTGTCCTGGAAGAGACAAGTGAGAGAACCACCTAGGTCTGATAATGCTTTGAGGGTTCAAAGGCCCATGGTAGATGCCATGAAAGGGGCTTTGATTTCCTACTTCCCATTTCTTTCACTACTTAAATAGTGAAGTTCTAATTTCAATATTGGTTATAATCCTTAGATAGATGACAGAACCATAACATTCATATATCTAGATGCCTTAGACTGTATGCCCGAAAGTTTATTTCTCAGAAAATTGGTCCCTTTCTTTCTATAAATATATGTGGGATATGTAATGTAGAAAATATATGTGGATGGGACTCATTTATTGGCATTAGCTATTGTCTTACTCAACAACTGTGGTCATATCTGCCACCCCCCCAAACCAAAGTTCAGTCGGACTCTCACCCCAAATTAAATTCTACTGTGTTGCTGAGGTCAGTGCCCTGAAAGAACCCAATGTCCTTTGCAGCCATGATCAAGGTCATGTTTCAGTTTCTCCAAAGGAAATAGACAATTATGATTATCTCCCTGATTTATTGACATTTTTATTTGGCTCTTCCTTTATTACTGGAAATTTGAATTCCCCTACTCATGTTTATATTTTCAATTCTCACCAGCACTGAACCTGGATGACATCATTTAAATAATATATTTCTAAGAAATGAATGTAACCATTCTAATAAAATTATTCACTTTTTTCCATTCATATAGAAAAATAAAAGATGTACAATGGAAAAATGCGATGGCATTTTGTCACATTTTCTTTCTCTTTTAGGGAATATAGGCTGACATCTAAATTCTTCGAAGATGAAACTTCCTCCTGTGTATGTATTAATGAATTTCTTAGATATAAAATTATACAGTTAAGCTCAGAAGGTTGGATGAAAAAAGATAGTTCTTTATGCTCCTGATGAAAAAGTATTTGTATATTTAGAAGTGGGTAGAGAAAGCATGAAATGTATCAACTTTAGAAGAAACCAGTAGGAGAGATTATGAATAGTGTTCCTAGGAACAGTTTAAAAAAGACTCTCAGAATTTCCAAAAGAACAGTAGATTTTTAAATTCATTCTGCTATGGCTATTGATAGTGGTGCCCCATTATTGCTTTAGGGAGATAGAGTTGTTGAAAGAAAACACTGTGATAACAAAAGGACGGGAGCCAAAATTCTAGGCATTTTCCTTTTAGCTCTTTTTGACTTTCATTTTCCCTTATTTCTCACTATTCCTGAATAATAATTATATTTTCCTAATTTCAAACTATTCTCATCTTTGTTTTTTATTCTTGGATATGTTTATATCTTGTTCAAACGTTTTGATACCTGAAAGTGAAGTAAAAGGTTCTGGTAAATCACAGACCTGGGTGGAAGAGAAGCCCCCTTGGGAATTCTGTTGCTTTGTGATCCACTTCACAATGCGCGATGCGGCTGTCAGCTCCTCTGAGGTTGGGGCAGGCTGGGCTGTCAGGTAAGCGAGGAGCACATAGGATGTCATCTCCACCTCAGCAGAGGGAGCCTGGGTTTGGTAAAAATGTTCCACTGGTGCCTTGGGTTTCTGAGGCCGTGTCCAGTGGACAGAATTATCTGGGAGTGAGAAAAATAGATTTATAAGTGACTACATATTCACATTTAATTTAAGCTGAAAGTACCCAAGCCAGAGCTGAAATAAGGATTGCACTCTTATTACAATGTCCTAAACCTTATCTATATGGTTTTCCTTCTGTGTATGAGGTTGGTGCAAAGGTAAACTGCAGTTACTTTTGCACCATCCTAATAAATCTGAATGTGGTTTGTTTCAGCCAGGCTAAGGCAGATAATGGTGCTGGAATCAGAAGCCCATAGCCATCTAAATTTTCAAATGGTTGCTATCGTTAGGTTGATGGGAGTGCAAAAAAGAGCAAGTTCTCTCACTGGTTGTGATAATTTCCTGTTTGTGATGTTATTTGTCATTTATGTGTTCATTGCAGCATGGTTTGTTATAGCAACAAATAAGAAACAAGGAAGATCCATGAGGAGAGACTCTCTATATAAATTATGACCTTTCTATGTATTGTAATATATTATGCAGCAGTGAAAATTAATGAACTAGAGTTACAGGCCCCCATACAGGGGAATCTTATTAGCATAATGTTGAACTTAAAAAAAACAAATACAAAAGGCAAACAAACAGACAAGAAACCAAGGTACAGAAATACTCAAAAGTATGCTGCTACGTATCTAAAGATGAAAAACATTTAAAACTTTTGAATATTACTTAGGGATACATATGCAGTAAAATATAAAGAACTCCACAGAGATTGTAATGACAAATTCAGGATAATGATTATCTTTAGGGTAGGAGCGGTACACAGGGGATTTTTCCTGCATTGGTAATATTTTATTTCTTAAGCTGGGAGGGAGGTATAAAGGTGTTTGCTAATTATTCTTTATGTCTTTATGCATATCTGAAATATTTCCCAATACAATTTTAAGAATAAATAATTAATAGCTCTATCAAGGGAGAAAGACAGAATATGTTTTATTGGATATCTTATCATCATTTGCATTTGATTTTCTATTTCTTTGGCTCCCCCCATAAAGACCATTGTTTACGTAGAAGTATTGAGTGAATATGAACAGATTTGTCAACATTATCAGTCTTGTGAAATGAGCATAAAATACCCAATTTTATTCATGGGGTTACTTCCTTCAGTCCTTTGTTATGTTTAAGATAATATGATGCACCAGATAAGAGTTGGAGATATATTAAGAACTGATATCTTAATCATAGTAGATCATATTAATACTTTTAAAGCACTTACTATGTGCCATATACTCTACTAAGTGCTTTACATGTATTAACTCTGACAACAACATTATGAAGTAAATACTATTATTATCCCCATTTTAGTGATGAAGGAAATGAAACAGACAAGTGACCTCTCAAGATCACATATGTAATACATTTTAGAGCTGGTCTCCAGAGGCCAAGCTTCTCACTATTACAGTATACTGACTCTTATCTTTTGATGCGTGACTTCATTCAGAAATCCTACGTTTTTATAATGATATAGATACAGGAAGAGAGGGGAAAGGGATCACAGGAGGTAGGTGTAGGGAATATTTGCAATATAGTAGAGAATGTGGGATGGGAGAACGATTTCAGGTGTGCTCTCACCTTCCTTCACTGCTTCCTCATTAAGTGATTGGAGTACTTCGCTCCTTTTTTCCTGGTTACCTGCCAGGGCAAAAGCATAGGCCAACAGTGCCTTGGTGTAGACATGGCTTCCTTGGGGTCTTTCCTTTGCTGACTTCCAGGCTGACTCCAGGCAGAATATGGCACTGCGGACAACAGGGTGCTGTGAAGGGAGAACAAGAAGGGAACTGAGACCTATGTGAACAGAGAGGCTGGCATCCCCAGGTAAGCTGCAGCACAGGAGGTAAAGAAGGTTTTCAAATACATTTGTCCATCTATCCTCATTCTTATGGATGGAGAGAATAGTATTTTTTATCTGTTATTCTTACATTCACAAGGCAGGCATAAATGTGTATGTTTAGAATTGTGTGTGTGTGTGTGTGTGTGTGTGTGTGTGTGTGTGTCTTAGGGGAGAACTAGCCTAGGGGCATCACTGGGAAAGTGTAAATCTTAATGGATTGACTGAATTCTCTAGTGATTGGGAAGCATTGGCATTACATAGAAGGAAAGCTGACACTTGGCTTTTAGTAGAATATTTCAAACAGCAGATCAGTAGATCAGTATTTTCATTGTATCCAGAATTAAACTTCAGCAGGGGAAGGAGGTGGTACCTACCGTGATGGGAAGAGGAATCTCCAGAAGGGCTATGGTAATATAGGCAGAGAGGGTCTCTTCGTCTTCTACTCCACCCTGTAAATATGAGTGACAGAGAGAGATTTGAGTAATTTAACTTCTGAGAAGGCTCTTAATCAGCTCTTTGTTTTATGCTGTGTCATAGAATTTGACCTTATCCATATTCATCCCCATGGGGAACAGTACCACAATGAACCTAAGTGCCATCCTCTCTTTCTTGGTGCTATCCAGATTTTATTTTCCTTTGATACCTTCCCTGAAGAATTCTTGTGTTATTACCCCTTCTCCTCATCCTTGTACACATCATAATGGACAAATTAAAATGAGTTCTGAGAACACTTCACCTTAATGGCATTGTTGAGCAGTGACCCAGAACTTCTGAAACAGCCATTGTCCTTCTGATTTTGGGAGAGCCAGGTGAGGGCTTGGGTAATGTCTACTTCAGCAATGAAGATGTAAGTTCGAGCCTGGGCAAAAGTCTTCAGTACAAAGGCAGTGAGCCTGAGGTGAGAGGAAGTGATGGTGATATTTTTGTTGTTACAATGTTTCTACAACCACTTTACAGTAACAGTTTTCATAGGACACTTCTTACATTGATAGACATCTAACAGAAATTCTGGTGTACTTAGAGCTCCCCTCTCCTTTAGATGACCTGATCCTTCTGCTAGATCCATTCCTTCCTTGCTGACTCATTTTCTCTTTGCTATAAAGAGTCTAAGTACTTCTAATGTTACTTTTCTTAATTTGAGTAAGGCTTTAAGAGTTTCTTCTCTTTAGAGATTTCCTTCGGTAAGTGGCAGAATCTTCTCATATACAGCTCTTACATGCAGTAGCAATCTCTAACACTGATTTGCCCTAGGGATTTTAACACAATGTTTTATATCACATCACTGGGCCCTTCTCATTTTCCTCCTATTGGTGAATTTATTTTCAGTCAAGATGAGTGTGATCTAAAAAACATAATATAACCTGAAGTGATCATAGTTTATCTAGAAGTTATATGATATGTTCATTGGCCATATCATTAAAAAGAACTCATGGTTATGGGAGTTATTTTAGAAAAAAGTAGCTATTTAGAAAGAATACCTTGATGTAGTATTTGCAGAATGAATTTTGGGGACAAGTGTAACATACATGTACGTGAATCTCAGCTTTTCTGCTTGTTTCCTTGCTAATCTTGGTGGATTTATCTAGTATAACCAACTATAGGTTTAATAATACATATTTGATAAGGTTACTGTGAATGTAATAATGATAATAAATATCAATGAACTGGCACAAAGATAGAAGCTCAAAAAACTCTCTCTTACCAGGTATTGCCTGCACTCCTGCCGTATTTCTCCCCAAAGGTGCTATAGGAGCCATCATAGTGCCTGTAGGTTAGCTGTCTCTGGTAACCTGGAATGGACGGTTAATTAAACAAATGACCTATTGTACATATTGTGCCCGAGAAATACCAAAATGTTTTTGCCTCTCTTGTGATATTTTAAAAATTTTGCTGTCATATGTTAGAAGGTTCTGAGTCCTAAACATTTTATTGGAGGTTGGACACTGGTTACAATGAAATTAACTGTCGTAATATGCTTATCATAGTAACTATTACAGTATGATCAGCTAATGTATAATAGTATTGATAAGTAACTCACACCTACTGGGAAATTGAATCTATTGTTAAAGTAATAACTATGAAGTTTTCACTAACTTATTTAATCACTCACCAGTGTTGAGGTAGCCAATGGCCTTGGACTTGACCTCGGGAGTCAATTGCTGTGTTTCTTTTAGGTAATCCAGAACATAGATGTTAGGAGCAAAGAGGACCATGTTCTGTTCTCCACAGCCGTAGGGCATCTGGAGGAGATTTTGTGTGTTTCGCATGGCAGAGCCTAATATGTCTCCTAGGGAATGGAAGAGATGGGAAGTCATAAAGCTCATAGATTATAACCTATCAGAATCATTAAGAAGAAATAAATTATTAGGTGAGATAGAGAAATGAGGACTTTTAGGAAAGGTGAGTCTTGCATGGACAGAAGTATGATTGGAAGCAATAAACGTGCCTAAAAAAGGAGAGAAGAAAGGAGTTAAATTACAGTTGTTATTTTGGAAAAAGTATTCACAGTAAAGAAATATAGCACAAACTTTCAATATAGTGGAATAGTCTAGTAGGGCTGGAGACTCACCTAAAACTGAGAAAGAGGCTCGGGCAGATTCTTCTACCACATTTGGTGGCAGCTTCAGAGATAATTGTTCGGGTACCTCAGCACCTAGAGAAAGAAACAAATCAGCCATAATGAAAATTATTTCTGCTATCTATCTACCCCAAAAGCTCTAAGACCAAGAAGTCAAAATTATGCCTTATGCCTAAGCTTCTGAAAAGTTGTTGCTTTTTTACTATTCTAGATTTTAATATCTTAAATGTGTATGAATGGGATTCTGAGATTTCCAGAACTTCTTCCCTGACCAATTTTTTTTTCTCCGTACATATAGAATTACATTCCAAAAGAAGTCTACAAATTGAAAAGGACCCATGATGTCATTCTATGGCCAACATAGGATGGTTATCATAAGATGATATATTTATATGTCCGTCCCCAACCTCCTTACTCAACACTTGTATGAAAAAGAAAAAACCCTTTTGAATACATAAACAAAATAAAGATACCATAAAGTTCCTGAATTCTACAATAATGCTCATCTTAACTTCCATCATATTTTACCAGACGTGAAGGTAGTATTTTTATGGAAGCCCTAGACATGGGGGTGGAAGATGAACAATATTTGACTCATTGAAAATAAATAAAATGTATGCTGATAAGCATACATTTACTGCCATTTTAATGGTGAATTACGTGAAGATGAAAAGGAGAGAAAATGTGGTATTTATCTTCATACTACATTCCTTCCTCATAAAATTAATAAAACTTTTGTCAAAAAGTACAAAGTTTCAGTTATACAAGATGAATAAATTCTAAAAAGCTACTATACAGCATAGTGCCTGTATTGTATACTTAAACATTTGATAATAATAGGATAGATTGTATATTAAGTATTCTTATCTCACACAAAATACAATAATAATTAGGAGAGTGGGAAGGAACTCTTGGAGGTAATGGATAGGTTTAAGGTATAGATTATGGTGATAGTTTCACAAATGTTTACTTAAATCTCCAAACTCATCAAGTTGTATACATTAATTATATATGTTTCATTAATTATATTAATTACATATGGTCATGTAATTAAATTTAATAATGTAATTAAATACCTAATATAATTATGTATTAAATACATACATACTTGCATGTCAAAAAACTCTCTTACTTTCCAAAAACAAAAAAACCTTCTGTAAGGAAGCGTGCCATAAGCAAAGTAAAAAGACAAATTACCAAGTGAAAGAAAATATTTGCAACTTATTCGATGAAAATTCAGTGTTATACAGCTGAATCAGAAAAAAGACAAACTACTCCATTAGGAAGTCAAGTATATAAAAGCAATCATAAATATGCAAAAATAATCTCATCCTCACTTGTGATTAGAGAAATATAAATTAAAACAACAATATATAATATCATCCAAATTTTTGGTAAAAATAAAAAACTTTGATGGTAACAGGTGATGGTGCTCATCATGGGGAATATAAACTGGTAGAAATATAAACATATTTAGGTAATAAAGAGACAGCTTTTTTTTTTTTTAGTTCTATTAAAATTAAGAATATACTATTGCCTCTTAATCAGGAATTTCATATTTTGGTATGAAAGTAGATATACTTGCATATGTACACAAGAAAGTCTGCATTTATGTATGTATGTATGTATGTGCGCATGTATTTATTTATGTGTACATGTATTCATTCATTCTGGCAAACAGTTGGGAAAACCAATTTAGGAATGGCTAACAAACCAAGCAGAACTGTGATATATCGATAGTACGGAATTAAAGGGAACTGAAAGGAATTACCTAGATTTATAATTTAACATGGGTAAATTTCTAAGACAAGTTACTGAGTAAAAAAAAGAAAGTCATAGAATGAAACTTATGCCATACATGTAAATTACATATACACAAATTATCTATACGTATTATTTCTAATGAACATGGATGATCATTAAAGTATTGGAAAAAATATTAAGGGAGTGACATTAACCTTCAATATGAAATTCTGTTTTGTTTTGTTTTTAAAAGAACATATTTTTGTATTGCATGGGTGATTAAAATTAATTTTAATAAAACTAATTGATGATTAGCACTAGATGCATGAGACAAATCAAAATGACGAACTCAGAATTGGAGGGGAAACCATGATAAAACGATTTGGTGGTAACACCAAATTCAAAATGTAGAAAAAGTCTAAACAACCAGGCAATTATGTTTTTGGAACACATTTTATATATTTTAAGTCCTAACAATATAAAAATCATAGTGAACAGAAATTAGTAGGTAGACAGAGAAAGGCAAGGAACATATGCATGAGGTTGATTTGACATTGGTTTGAGGTAAGAACACTTTGTGTTGAGAAATTTCTTAGTGTACTAAATTTCTATAAATATTTTTGTTTAGACCAGAAAATTCTCCAGCAATATAAAACCATATCTTTTACTGTAAGCTTCCTTAGTTGCTGCCAAATGACTGACAGGGCATTAGGAACAGGATTAGCATCAAATATTGTTATGACAGTAATGGTACAGGCTATGACAACTGTTTCTTTGGGAACTAGCATGGTCCCACTATCAAATACTGTTGGTTATGCAAAAACTCAGTGGTGGGGTGGCCTGGATCCAGCTCCCAGTAATATTGTATTACTAAATATTCAAGAAAATATCCCCTTGGCAATATTCACATTCTACCCACTTTCTACCTCTAACCACGTCATACCCTGGTCAGAAAGACATTTTGGTATTTGCAAAGGTGCTGTAAGGAAAAAGATGCAGAATGCATGAGCTAGGGATATTTTCCTGATCAGATTACTTGACTTCTCTAAAGCCAGTTTTCTCATTTGACACATTAGATTGGCGGTTCTTTGGGTTTTACTTACCTCAGGGAAAGTGTAGAAATAACGTATAAATTTTTTTGAACTTCAAGTGTTATACAAACTTTAGTCAATGTTATTTTAATGATGAAGGCTGACTCTTACCTGATGGACAAAGCAGGGAGTTGAATGTTGCTTCCTTCTCCAGTCCTTCAGGCTTTAGGTAGAAAGAAAGAAAAGTCAGAGGTGAGAATGGACTGATTTTCAGGACATGTATAATGATATGGGAACCACAAATTTCTTGATAGTTAAGAGAAGAATTGGAACTGATTTTCAAATGTAGTATATAAATAAATTCTCTAAGTAAAAGCAATATGAAAGAGACAAGTTGATAGATGAGAAAGTGGGGGAAAATGTGTAAATAAGAAAAAGACAGAGATGGAAAGACAGAGATAGAGGCAGATACAGATATCCATATCTATCTATAAAATAATATTATGAAATATTTCATGATCATATATTATTTAGCCCTTCTTTCCTAGAAGAACTTCAACTGGATTTACCATTGTTTTTAATGACTCATTGTACCCTACCAAATGGGCAGGCTTACTCACTTCAACCAAAAGTGGCTTGATGATTGTGTCTTTCTTTCCATGTGAAGGGACCACAGGCATCTCATTCCCACACAGTTCTTGAGACTCCAGTGCCTCTGCGCTCACAGTGAAATTCACATTCCCTGAAAAAAGGGCCAATAGATATGAGCACCATCTCCCCCTTCTTCCACACATTTAAGCACCAAGATTTATAAATGTTCTGTAACCTTTTTTGTGTTTGTTTGTTTTATAAAAACATAGGGGCAGGAATGGAAGCAGCATAAACTAGAGAACAATGACACAGAGCCATCCATTATTGGAGGTGAGGGAAGTGGGGATATCCTTCTAGACATCCTAGAATGAAAGACCAAGAAAAAAATCCTACCAATTGTGTGTGGGGGTGTCTTTACATGAGGGAAGTAGAACTAGATATAAGGATTCCATGGATACACAATCCTTAAATAGAACTGAGTAGTTTCTAGGAGACTGTTCCTCACCTAATGACTTTGGGGTTACTGCCCAGGACACGGTTTGTTGGCCATTCCCACAGATGCAGTGAGACTCTTCCTTCTCCCCTGGGACAGCTAGGAATGCAGGAGAGGCTTCTAGCTGCACACTGACCTGAAGCCACACATGAGACAGAGATAAAGAGATCAGAGTAAGAAGGAGACCAAAAGGAGAATGGCTTGAAATAAAGCATACTGGAGGATTGGTTAGATTTCAGGTTGCCTAATACTGAAGATGATATAAATGAAGATCTAGTACCTTCGAGGTAGATTTGACCTCTAAATATTAGTATTTTGGTATAATCTTCTCTTTCATGTGGTGGGACAAGAAAGTCATGATGGCATGTTGTCTGTGGAAGCTCTACTTCTTGGGTTGGCCTGGAAACTTGACCATCCTGTGAGCTTTCCCAGCAGAGTATACATGATTTATAAACAGTTGTGGTTTCAGCAGAGGTAAGATGCTCATAAATAATTTTCAAATAATACGATTAATGATACATTAAAAGTTATATATATGGGAATGTAGAGGCTGAAACCTGGAAGAATCTACGACATGAAAATGGAACCTAATGGATTTTTGTTGTCCACGTCAGAAATCTTCATACTACACAAACATCCTAACCTTAGAGGGTTGTGATAAGGGTCAAAAACTTGTTTTAAGTTGCAATTTGGTATTTGGAGATATCAGCAACCCTAGTTATGAATATATATATATATATATATATATATATATATATATATATATATATATATATATGAATATCTCTGATAGTATTCTCCTTCTGGTAAGCACAGCTTGCACACAGGAGTTTGTTAGTATTCCTAGGAATACAATTTTTAATTGAATTGATCTTATGTTCAGTTTAGGAAAGAGAAGTCCTTACCCGGATGCATTTAGGAAGGTAGTTTCGGACAGTGGCCTTGAGTGTGAAGGTCTCTCCACGGATCACAGAGTAGGGCATTGTGAGCTCTACAAAGAAGGGCTTGAAAACTCGAAGAGTGGCAGGAAGAGAGAGCCCAAGTCCAGTGTCATTGGACAGGCAGAGGGCCCCTGCCTTCCACTCAGTGATGGTATCAGGGACTGTTACTCCTACTTCAGCCGCACCTGATGAGCTGGGAGGATGGCCATGTGAAGAACAAAAAGTAAGCAGTTAAATAAATCCTTTCTAGGAAGAGAACCTCTATAAATGATTCTATTGTCAAGACTTGGATGCACTCAGTAGAAATACCAACAATGAAGAATATAAACAAGGCTTAAAGTGGGAATATGTAACTCCTTTTCTTCCAACTCTGGCTGTTTTCAATTCTAGTCTACAAGTATATCAGAATCTCCTATAGACATATGGCTATAGTATAATCTCTTATAGACAACATAGTTATAAACTAAATATGTAACTTAAGATTGTTCATAAATTTTCCTCTCTAAAATGTTGTTTCACTGAGGGCAGGTTTATAATTTTCGATTCTACTACTATTGTGTAAAGTTGGCCTGACTCATTCTGTGCATAAGTCAAGATTGATGACCAATGAAAGATCTTTTATAGGTGTTAATCTATGCAATACTTGATTATATTTAGTCCTTATGCCCATTTTCTGGAAATCTTAGAATTAGATTTGAGGAAAATTTCTTAGATCGACTACAATTAGATTATTGAGACTTCATAGCAGAAGTATTTGCTTTAAATCTCTCCTGAAAACAGCAATATGTCTAAAGAAATACCTGGATATTGGGAAATTAGCTAAAAATGGAAAATTGTGAGGAATCCATATTGTTGCCTCTTATATATAAAAGAAGTTACTTACTCTACTACCACTAAGTCCCAGATCCACGTCTCAGGGAAGTACTTTCGCACAGTTTCTGTGAGAGGCTCCGAACTATGTAGTACAAAACCAGAGCCGACATCCATTCCATTCATTTCTATGATGGGTGAGGGAAAAGACAGAAACAATAACTATAAAGATAAAGCTTATAAGAGATTGTAATAAGTACTACAAAAGAAATAAACAGGGTAATGATGTAAGAACCAGGGAGGACTCTTGGATGTTTATAAGGGAAGGCTTCTTTGAGGAGGTGGGATTTTAGCTGAATTCTGACGTATTAAAATAAGCTAGGAGTGAGGTGGGGAAGAGAATCACAGAGAACCTAGAGATCTAGAGGCGGAAAGAGCCTTGGATTGTCTGTGGAGCAGACAGGAGTCCTCTGTGGCTACTGCACATTGTGCAAGTGGAGAATTCTATGAACTGGGAGTGGAAGGAGGGCAGGAGTCAAATGTTCCCTTTGGTGTGTTCCTCTGTGGGACCAAAAAGAAAAAAAAAAACCAACCATACCCAGACATTAGGACGGTGGCTTTGAGAAACAATTTGTAGGAATGAAAGGATAGATGACACAAACAAAGCTCTTTATTTCCATATGTGTCAGGAGATCAAAGTTAGGATCTCTCATCCGATTTACCTTCTGTTAATGGTGTGCTGGCAAATATTTAACAGCCAGCTCTCTGGAAAAATATTTGTGTATATATATATATATATATATATATACATAAATTTACTATAAATCTTACTGATAAAGAATTCTGAAATTTAATTTATAAATAATAATAAAAATGTATAATAATCTTTATTTAAATTCCATATAGCCAACAGATTCTCACTTAATATTTCCCATGACTTTTGACAAACTCTTTGGTTTGTACTTAGCCTATATTCAATCATGATTTGACCAGATCAGATTATAAATAAAGGCTTGATTACTATCTGACTCATTAAAGAAGTAGCCCAGAACATTGACAATTAGTGTGATTGCAACATGAATATTGGCTGATGTTTTGGGGAAGTTAAAGAGCATCTTCACTTGCTTGGTGAGAATGTAGTCTCAACTTGTGAACTCTTCTATTTCTGTTTACACTGATCCTATGCCTGGAAACTTTCTCTTCCCTTTTCAACTCCACATATCTTCATTTACTAGACAAAGATTCTTTATGACTGGCCTTCCTGATTCCTAGATCAGATTTAATCTTTTCTTTTATTCTGCAAATCTGTGCGTCTCTTCTAACACTTTCCACAATCTGCCTTGTATGCTCTCTAGTTTTGCATATGTGGGGGCTTGACACAATCAGATATTTTGGATTTGTATTGCTATGTGACCTTGAACAAGAACTTTAATATATCTGAATCACAAGTCTTTTTTTTTTGTTAATTTTATCACATTTTATCTTTTAAAAGTTCTTTTATTTAGTTCAATATATTAGGCAATTAATTTTTATTAAATTTTTTTTTACCTGAAAAAGCTAATAGTCTTTGAGAATACATCTTTGAATAGACTTCATGCTGTGAACATATTTTGGGTTTATGAATCTTTGAGTTGGTGAATACCTTTAAGCCCATATCCTGTGACAAAAATTATCACCGTATCAGTACACAAATGTATAAAAAATATATAAGTACATACTTTTTTCATTGAATTTAACAAACAATCCAATTAGCTTAATATTAAACTTTTAGAGTTCATATCTGTAGAAGGGATATTGATATACTTATAGAGACAATTTCACTCTTTCAAGAGTCATTATTTTATATATGTGATATTTATAAATAAGCAAGGCAATGAATTTCAGTAAAAAATTGATTAATAGTTCAAAAAGTTACAGCACTTGCTCTTTGCTATTAGATCTGCTCCTGTTAGTGATCTTAGAGAAGTCACTTGAACGTCATATTTTAATATGAAGGTGTTAAAATAAACAAGTTTGAAAATACATAATATTTTGTGAAACTTAAGAACTGACCATCTACAATATAAGACATTTACCTGTAGGAAGCTGTACATATCTTTTTCATCTGTATTTGATACTGGGGAATAGATGATTCCATCGATATTGACATGGTGTTTAACACAGTCTCCATTGTCTTCCTCCTGTTGATTCAGACTCTCAGGGAAACCAGTGAGGTCCTTTACTGGTAGCAGGTCATAAACCTATACAAATACAAAGGACAAAAGGACAGACTGATTTGCTGTTTATTTTTCTTAAGTGCAAGGAAAAAAGAAAAGAATGATCACTATCAGTCTCTGAGTGTATCTGTTGCTTCGATAATTGATAGAGAAGATTATTTTGAAAATGTTTAACAATTTTAGGGAAACAATACAGGTAAAGCAAGGATCATAACACTTTGTCACACAGTTCAGAGGCAAACCTTAGACTCCATAGTTGAATGAAATAAAACTTTATTAAGAGAAATTGAGGTTCGCTATGTTTGAGACATTATACAAAGCTTCAAGAAGATAGGAAGAAATGCTTACCGTGTGGTTAGCAACTGACTGTGTATAACAAAGTTAATGGACACGTATTCTAAACAAGCACATGAATAAGTATACATCCTCTATATAGAACAGGATAGGATTTCCTTAGGTATTATTCATGGGAACAGAACACTCCAGATCTTCATAAATACTTAAAACTTGAATTGAAAATACTGGAAATGATGTTTTCAAATTCATTTGAAGAGGAAGAGTAAGACAGACAGAAAATGCTGATAGGTGCACTGTGTTATATTCATAAAAAATTAAAACTGATTGATAAGACTAGATTAGCAAAGTGAGTGGTGTAATGAAATTAGACACTTTTTCAAAAGTAGCTCCCTCTTACTATTCTCCGTCGCCCCTCTGCAAAGCATATTATATAATTGTTGTCTGTCTAATCTGTGAAAATGTTAAGTTTCATGAGAGCATGAACTTTTGTCTTTCCAGTAGTTTAGCACTAGATTCCCAGTAGGCACAGTTAGGACACAGTAGGCACTAAATAAATATGTGCTGAATGAATGGAATGGCTTATGCTACTTGGAGCAAAGTGTTTCATTAGTAAAACACTATCAACGATTGAGAGGAACTAGTGTTCTAACCCAGGTCTACTACTAAACACTTGAAAGCTTCTGATTCATTATTAACAAATTAATCAGATTTTCTGCCTTATCTATCCACCAGCGTTGTTAAATTAAAAAAACAAAACACAAAACTTTGAGAACTCTAAAATTATGTTATACAAACACAAAACATTAATACTATTTTCCCACATATCTTCTTACTCCCACTATTGAAATGTACTCAATATTTTTTTAGAAGTATTATAATATTTTCAATTAAATCCCACTGGAAAAATTAAAAGGTAAGAAATCCTTTGTTACAAGTTTCCTTTTTAGGGAAGTAAAAATATAAATTTCGCTTTGTAAAACTTTGATAGTAAAAAAACTTCAGTAAGAGGTTATTCAAATTGGCTTTATATTGAACACTTGAAGATATGAGCAAATGACTATTAGTACATGTTTTTAAATAGTTTCTTACTTTTCCACTCCAGCATACCCTTTCGCTATTTCTTCTGTTCACCCAATATTTTAAAAGATTTCATTTCATTAGTGTCGTTTATCATATAGCAATTAATTTTTCCTAATTTTTATTCATCAGAGGCAATACACATCTTCCTTCTGAAATTGTATTCATCTTGGGACATCCAGTATTTCAACTGATATAATTCTTACAAAAATAGATTTTTGGTATTTCATTTAGCTTGTGCAGTCTTAGTACAGGTAAGTATACCATTTTGTTAGGCTTTTCAAAATTTTAAAACTAGTTTGAAAACATCTATTATTGATTTCATAGAGCTCTAGGATTTCAGGGACTTGGGCTGGCACATGATTTTATCTCTTTCTCTATATCTATTATATACCTATCTGTCTATCTATCTATCTATCTATCTATCTATCTATCTATCTATCTATCTATCATCTATCCATCTATCTATCACCTATCTATCCATCTATTTTCATATGTAATTCTTTCTCACCAAAGAGTTCACATGAGAGAGCTAAAAACTATTCACTCCTAGATAAATATAATTATAATAGGTCCTATCCGACTCAGCTCGGCATTTCTTCTTGCTTGGAGACTCTTGCCTGGCCCTTCCTGACCCCTGAGGCTGAGGGAACTCACCGAGGCCGGGGAGAGCTCTGCCTCGGGCTTCATAAGCAGCACACTTTGGTCCACTGCACGGAGGGCACAGAGGGACTGAGGAGAAGCCGTGACTCGCAGGTGGGCAGGTGAGGCTGGACGACTTTGTGCTGGGCTGAAACTCAACTCTACCTGTAGAATTGAGGAGAAACATCAGCAAAACAAATTTCCGGATTTAACCATGCATTCACCAGCATTTTCTGAGAGCTGTTCACATTCAGTGCATATCACTTTGTTTGACTTTGTGGTGGTTGGCACTGTGTAAGACTTGGGGTTTTTGTTCCCTACAATTTACTCTAATGCTCAAGAATCAGTTAAGCTCTTATAATGATATCTAATTATTCTTATAACTTATTAAATTGAGATGCCATTTTTACCTTTGCTACACGGTGAAGTGTTCATTGAGTGCAGATAGAATGCAAAAGGGTCTAGATATTTTTGTGTTTTTCTTTCGGCTCTTTAGTAGTCTTAAAAACTTGCTTACATATTTCCCAACATTTCATCATAGAAGACAGGAACAAGGTACTCTGAATTGTATCATATGGTAAGAGACAATGCATGAGAATTTTTCACTAGGAGTCAAGTGATACAGCTTCTTAGTGTGACTCTACCATTTCCTTGCTGAAATTCTCTGCGGAATTCATTTAACCCCTGTGGTCCCAACGCTTGCATGTAGAAAATAATTGATAACCATAATAACGTCTAGTTTTAATGTTAAAACGTTTATTGTATGAAGCACCCACCTTGTTGGCCAGACAATTTTCAATGTCATATTTTGCAGAATCTCCAACCACTTCTCCTTCAGGTAAAATGGCATAGATGAGCAATCGAGCAACAGGAGCAATGTCTGACTCCACAGGGACTGACACCAAAAAATGGCCTTTCACTGGAGCACAGACAGAATGAGGAAGTCATTATAGGTTAGACATCTAACCAGGGCTAAAATGAAATTTTTATATTGCCCAAAGCCATTTTAGGAGACTGGTCTGGTTAATGACTGTTTCCATTAGTAGATATAATGGATGTAATAAATGGATGACTGACTCTAAAAACTCTGTATGTCTAAGAACTCTAACTTTAGGGGAAAAAGCAAACCTTAAGAGAGGAAACATCTTTCCTCTCTTAAATCATGACTTCTTACCAATGTTAAGCTTTTGCTCACCTACATAAAGTTCTGATGCTATCTAAGGGTACGGAGACAACCACTTGGCTACCATTTGATCTAGACCTCACACTAGAGAAGGGATATAGAACTTGAAGTCGTGAGTTATAACAGTAAGTGCTTAACACACTGTATTCATCCTTGTATCCTTTTGAATGTTCTGTTAACCAAATATTCTATTCTTTTCTTCATAAAATGAGCACTGTACTCCTTTGGAATTTATTTTGTTGATGTCTACATAAATTCTTTAGAGGTTGCATTATACTTCTGTGTCTACTTATGGTGTTTCTGTGTTGCTATGAAGAGGCAACAAAAGAGTAGTTCACCGATAATTTTCTAGTAAGTGGTCTTTTAGATTTCCTTAAAATAAGAGAAGCCGTCAGAGATTTGTATTTGTTCATGGGAAGAGTTCAGTTTAGTGGTGGAAGTACTGAATTAAACTCTTCATAAATCATAACTATCTTCAAAAAGGAAAAATGTTGTAAAAAATATACATCGCTCAGCATGAGACCTAGTATATAGAAGGCACTCCAAAATTTTACCTTCTCTCCATTGATTAAAGCAATTTTGAAACATCATTTTGTAAAGGTGATGCATGAATATTTATGGTTTAAACATTTGGAATAAGCATGGATTATAAAACCACTACATCTACATTTTAAGTAATCTGAACAAAATATGCTGAAAGAAAAGAAAAATTTGATTAAAGGGTGAAGAAAAGAAGCATTGCTTTCTCCCTTCAACTTCTTTATTGTGGTTAGATGGAAATTACCTCTCTTTATTTGAAACTATTCCTGGTATTTCTGCAGTGTAAGATTGAATGTGTCAGAATGGGGCAAGAATGTGGAATTACGGAAATACTCACTGTCTCCCTGCTCCACAGGCAGTACATGAGTCCCCGTTTGGACAATGCCTCCCTTTGCCATTATCTGCCAGAAAAAGAAAAAAAAAAGGATATGAAAAAGAATTTAATTTATCTGACAGAAAATTACTACAAGTCTTGCCCTCCGTGTGATATGCTTGTTTTATTGCACCCCTGCTGGCAATAATTAGCCCTAGGTGAAGTCAAAATTTCAAAAGAGAAACAGACTTTCCAAGTCGTGATACTTAAAGAGTGTCATAAATCTTTGTCCCAGAGAGAGCGTTTGTCTACAGATGAGTCAATGCAGTGGTCTTCCTTCTCACCAGGTAATAGAACTTGAGCTCCTTCAGCTCCTGCAGGACCTGTCCATTCAGAACATAATGGGCTCGGACTGTCTGAGTTTGGCCGCAGGGCAGTTCACGAGGCGTGGGCTCAAGGTAGACAAAGCTCTTGCTTGGGGAGAATACATGATGAGCAGTGTGATAAGCTTCTTCATTTTCTCCTGACAGCCATTGGTGGTCATAACATCTACTAGCATCCTTGTGTTTGACCTAATGAATTAGAAAAACAACATTATTTTATAGGTTATACCTCGTAGAGAATCAGTGTTCTCACAAAACTGCATTAGTTTACTGTCCTACCTAAACTAGTACCTAAAAATCTTTTGCTCTACAGTAAAAAGTGAGAGAGAAGAGCCCCTTTATTTTGTTTATCTGCGTTGTGGCATGGTTTATGCGTTTACACTGAAGAGGCTCCTTGAGTTGGTATTTATATTTTTGAAGAGAATAAAGGGAGGCATCCTTTACTCTGATTAGCTTGCTTGACATGTCTTTGGCCACTTTACTAGGCAGACAGACACTGGAGCTATGAAACCTCATTGAGGAGACTGGATAATTTCTAGAAACTGAAGAATTGCATTTCAGAAAGTTAATGCTTCATTTGTGATAGGTTTCAGATAGATATTAGGAGTAAAGGCAATATTGAAATCTTAGGGGTCTGAGAATATTTTTGTAAACAACTAGTTCAAGTGTTGAGTTGGTGAATTGACTGAAGTCCATCTCTCCTGGACTGTCTTAGGCTGATTCTTTTTAATGCTTCCTGCCACTTCCCAAGTGGCATGAGTGACTCCTTGTGTTAGCAAAACGCTTTGTTCTTATCTCAATGTATGTTATAATCATAACATATAAATGATCACCAAAAGAGGGAGCATTTAAAAATAATATTTTCATTTTCAGGACTAGTACAGCGCTTAGCACATAGAAAGCATTTGAGATACTTCTTGATTGAATAAGTGAGTAAATATTTAATTTTCAGTTATTAGAGGTATGGGCTTTTATGCCAACTCTTTAAATCTGAATCAATAAATTATTTATTCCTTTTACTATTTATATGAAAAAATGCTAAGAAGCAGGGTTTTTTTCATCACTATTATTATGTCATATTTATTATGTAGCCATATATCTATAAATGTATATCTACATCTCCATTGATGAATAGAGGACTATATGCCATGCAAAGCAAATTATGTGGGTATGGACAAAGTCTGGAGAAAATTAGAATAGTAGTACAAAAATGAAGTAAGAACAATATGGAGTGTATATATTTGAGACGAAATGCAAACGATCTTAAAATGGGCTTTTATAGTAATAATATTTAACAGTTAAAGGAGACTTACTAAGTACTTTAACATGTAATATCTCATTTAACCCTCACAACAACCCCAAGAGCTAGGTACTAATATTGCACCTATTATACAGATAAAGAAATGAAGTATAGAGTTTTTTAGTTATTTGCTCTTAAAAAGAGTTGAGTCAGGATTTTAATCTAATTTATTTGATTTTGGAATCCACACCTTTTTAAAAAACTGTGGTAAAAAGCACACAACAAAAATTACCATCTTGACTATTTTCAAGTATACAGTTTAGATAGTGTTAAGTAGTGTGCAACAGATCTTCCATTTTTTTTTCATCTTCGAACACTAAAACTCTATACCCATTAAACAACAACTTCATTTCTTCTTCTCTTCAGCCCCAGGCACCTTCCATTCTACTTTCTATTTCTATGACTTTGACTACTTTAGAAACCTCATATAAGTGGAATCATATAGCATTTGTTTTTTTGCTACTGGCTATTTCATTTAGCATAATGTCATCAAGGTTCAGCCATGTTATAGTATGTAACAGGATTTCCTTCTTTCCTAAAGCTGAATACTATTCAATTATATGTATATACCACATTTTGTTTATCCATTTATGTGTTCATAGATAATTGGGTTGCTTCCACTTTGTGGCTATTGTAAATAGTGCTACTATGAACATGGGTGTGCAAATATCCCTTTGAGACCCTGCTATCAATTCTTTTGGCTCTATTCCCAGAAGTGGGTTTACTGGATCATAAGGTAGTTCTATTTTTAATTTTTTTGAGGAACTGCCATCCTGTTTTCTATAGCAGTTGCACCATTTGATATTCCCAGCAATAATGCACAAGTAGAACCCACACTTAATCTCAAAACTATATTGACTCCTTTTTTAGTCAACTTTTTCAAAGTTGACCTTAAATTGGTTTCTAATTTCTAGTTTTTTCCCTCTCTATTGGACTAAAAACAAGTTGGAAATTTCATCACGGTTAGGTTGCAACCATTTTTCCAAGGCTACTTCACGTCATTGGTAACTTCTTTGCGAACTTACTCTGATGGTGAGGGAGGTGTCCGTGACGGTGGTGGTATTGATGGAGAACTGCACCAGGCCATGCCCATCGGTAGTAGCATTGGACTCATAGTTTGCTTCACTTGCTGTGATGTAGATAAGTTTATTTGGCATGGGGACACCTTTCCCATCCACTAGGCGCACCTGAAGATTAAAAGTGATCCATCAGTTATATGGCTAATACCCAATAGGTACCAAACATTTTCATTTTATCAGAAATATTTATTTATTGAGTGCATCCTGTATGTTGAACATGACTCCAAGCATTGGGGCTCTAGCACTGAACAAAACAAAGTTCCTCCCATCATTGAACTTAGGGTCTAGCAAGAGACAGATACTAAGTAAATGCATAAATAATATATACTTATTTAGTAGCAGTCAGTCCTAAGAAGAAAAATGAAACAGTGTAAAGGGATAGAGAGTGATGGAGCTGATAGTCCAGGTGACCCGAAAAATGTATTTTGTAGATATTTTGGAAATGCTGTGTACCATTGGAGAGTCACAGAGCACAAGAGTTATATAGTAATGAAAAATTTAACACACTAGCCAAATTTAAGTAAGCACCTCTTACTGTGTGGGAGACAACTAACTTTCTATGGATTAGTGTTCTGAAGTATAATAATCATACAAGTAAGCAATTAGCACATTGCCCTAGGTACTTGTCTACTTGTTTTATATGTGATATCTGCTTTTCAACCTAAATTTTCAACTTTTTAGAAGGCAGGCAGATTTTATGAGGAACTTCCCACGTGAAAAATGTAAAATTGAGAAGCATACAGTATTAAATAAAGGCCTAATGTAAAATTATTGATCATATTAAACTCAGCAGATGAGTAGTCCATTTCAGACGGTAATGATGGTGATCCTTTTTCAGTATAAGCTATTTATCGTAGAAAGAAGCATAGCAGCAAACTTGAATCAGTATTTGTAATTGATTAACAAAAATCTGAGTTTGCCAACAAACTGTCGGCTGTATGTTCAACGAGAAGGATAAACACGAAATTCTGATTCATTCTCTTTTGGTGAGAGTCTTATGACTAATGGGGTAGTTATTTAACAGGATTGAAATATCAAAAATGTACAATAATACCTCTGAGAAATTGAAAAACACAGACTATACTTGCATTTTAGGAACTGACCAAAGTTTCTGAATATGTTTGCTGTCTTAACATAATCGAAATATTCTAAAATTTACTCCAACGTTCCTTTGTCAAGTCTAGTCCCTCTGTCTTTTACCCTCTCCAAGTTTAAATCTTATTTCCATTAAAAACATACACAGTAATTACACATTAAGTTACATACAACTTTTATCTCAGACTTCTGGAGTCAGAAAGATCCATCTGCACATCTGCTTATAATGGAAAAATAACAATAGAATTGTTTTTTGTATACCTGTGAGAAAATTTATGCTTTAAAAAGCCTGGAACCTTAAATAGCAGTATTTTACCCCTATGTGTATTAGTTTTAAAAAGAATGCTTGCTGTTACAGAAAAAGTAATGTAACTATAACACCCTTGAAAGAAACACTAAGTACAGCAGAAACTTTTATGCTTCAAAATAAAAATTAAAGCCACCTACCCACTCATTTCCATGTAAAGTTAATGTTAGAAGGTTAATGTGAGTGGCTACCATGAATTCTGAGATTCTTGTGAGAAAATATATGAATCTGAGACTGCCTGGTAAATCATGAAAAGGAGTTTGAATGACATCACACAATGCTGTTCCAAAAGTGAAAAAAGAAAAAGAAAAACCTTCTAATTTTGCTAGTACTTTAGAATGATTTTATAGATTTTATATACAAATTTTCAGAGGAACAGATTTATTTTCATGTGGTTTTATACTTTTGGTTACATTAATCAACAGGTAACAAAAATCAGGTATCGTTTTACCAGAATATGTTGCGCTTATTAGGTGATGATACACAGTTTGATTTGTGAGCTGAAAAATACTCTACCTGCCCAAAGAAGGGGATCCCTCGTCTAAAGTGTGGGTCCACTTTCACGAATGAGAGTTTGGTTATAGTTCTTGTTATTTCACTGGACCCTCTTCCGGTTAATTCCACGTCTGAAAAAGAAGAAGAAAAAAGTTCTTTTTTGGAAGGATGATCTTCCTGAACTTCTTATACTACCTCCCTTTTAATTTATACTTTGGCAAAGGAAATAAATAAATGCCCACTCTTTTACCCCCGCACCCATGTGGTACACAAACCTGTTCCTTCTTCTCGGATTTTGGCCTCCACTTCAAGTTCCATTTTATACCCTTCTCTCTTCATCTGGAAGACCTTGGTGTTTACTTGCTGAGAGAAACAGCCCTGGCTGTTTAGCTAGGAGGGGATAAAATAAGATGTAAAAACATAGTACTAGACAAATCAGTGGCCAGTTAATCTGATGGGATTTGGTGGGGGGCAACATAATTTAGGTATTTCCTATGATAAGAACACAATACCATTCTCTAGGGATTATTATTACATTTCACAACAGTATCTGGTTTGTAATTGACTAGTATATTCCTTAGAATCTGATAATCCCTACAGTGAATGAGATAGAAATGCCATAAAAATTTTGCAGTAATCTTACTTTAACGGGCAGCTAACTCTTCACCAAAGTCTGGCTCTCCTCCCTTAGTATATAGCTGTGGCTGGGAAGTGGCCACCCATCTAGGGACTGTGTTTCCTACCTCCCTGGTATCTAAGTGGGGCCATATGTGACAAGTTCTTGCTCATAGAAAGAGCAAAACTGACAATCCTCCCAGTCAAAGTGGTTAAGAGGTATGTTTTTCCCTCTGAAGGTGCTTTGGATGCCAGGTATTGGAGTTGGCTCAATTTCCATCATTCTGCATGCTTGGTGCACCAAGAATGCACACAATGGACAATTACAAGAAATAAATAATTCTTATGGTGCGAAGTTGTTGTTTTTTTGAAAACTACTATAGCTAGCATAGAATTCGCTTATAGATTGCTCTCTTCCTGAATTAGCTAGCACCATGTTGTAACTCACTGCTTATTAACAATGCCTTGGTTGTAAGTTGCTAGAAGAAAGAGTTTTCCACCTACCTGCTGACTGAAATTTTCACATATAGCCTGTGACTCTTTACCAAAGCAACGAGAAGGATTATTATAGTTTCTGCACATGCTCATAGTCACATGTCCTGGGACTGGCTTCCCATATGTGTATCTGTCATAAGAACATTGCCAAATGAATCAAAGAAGACATTGAATATCCCCATTTTCTACCTGTTTATAGTCCTCTTTTAGCTACAGTATATTTATGCTCTGTACATCCCTCTAATCTATAATTTCCCATCTGCAGGGCTCAAACAGTGTTGAACACAGTTAAGTAATGACACTTCTCTTTTAGAATTTTCCAGTGCAACATGCTGAAATTTACTACAGTCTTCTTTTATCATGGTTTTTTTTTTAATTTTTAATTTTCAGCTTCATCTTAAAAACTATCTTTTGTTTTACCAAAGCTATACCTGTTCTTAAGAGAAAAAAACACCACCAGCAAAACAAAGAAATAAACACCCTCAATTCTACCTACGAATACAAATTATTAATATGATGGCATCTCTCCTTCCATCATCCTCTCCCTGTGTGTAGCCATCTCTATTTATATAGAATTTTACTTGTTTACTTTTTACAAATATGTGATTGTGCCATAAATATGTCATTGGTAATTGCTGTGTTTTCCAGGATATTTGTTTCCTTCTCTATTTCCTTCCTGCCTCTATATCCCTATTTGCAAGAGTATTGGCTCACCAGTTATGTGGGACCAGGAACTTGGTGGCCATTACTCTGAGACAGTGCTAGGGCAGGGAACCAGCTAAATAGTGGGTGGATTACATATGTGGTTTTCAGGCAGGACTGGTTTCATCACTCTCTGCTCTTTCTGCTAGTGCTGCTGCTGGGCTACTGGAGATGGGAAGATAAGATCCTGGAAACATGAATTTTCAAGATTGGAAAGGACCGTACTGAGAGATCATGTCCAGTTTCATCAGTAAAAATGGCAGTGCAGAGAGGTATGTAACATTCCTTAGGTAGACCGATGTGTTAGATGAGATTTTGATAATATGTCTATCTCTATTCTGAATCTAAGCTATTTTTCCACCACGTATGCAAGGTCAGGTAAAAAATCTGGTGGTGATTGAATTTCTTCTACAATCCGGTGAAGGGAAAGTCACTACCCTTCAAGCCTATCTCATTTGTGTTGTGTGTTCGAGTATGGCGAACACATGCAGCTTTATTACTTTCACAATCCTACTAGCATAGCCTCTCTAGGAACAGTTGCCTGTGTCACAATAGTTACAATAATGCTGGTAAGGACATGTAAGAAAATAAGAAGGAAATGTAGGAAAGCAACAGGTGAGGAGAGGTCTAGAGATGGGGTGTTCTCATGTATTTAAATTATTTGTGTTGCCACTGCTCCTAGAAAAACTAGCCAAAATATCCCAAGTGGTGAGTCTTCTTAAAGCAATTCCCCTCAAAAGATTTAAAAAAGTATAAACTCACAGGCCACACACTGACACATTCACTGCTTCTTCCAAGATAGTAATTATCTTTGGCATTGTTACTTGGACTTCAAACTTGGGAAGCACTGTTGATTGGAGATAAAGGAAGTTAGTGATTGGTTTTCCAATTTTGGGGAATTAGTATTTTCAGGTTCTCTGTAAAAATTTCCTAACAACATTGTAGGCTGCTGAAAAGGTAGCTCTCTTCTCTACTATATCTACCTTGCTCTCAAATGGAGATTCTGGATGAAGGACTATGATAAATCATTGTAACCTTAATGAATTATGGGAGACTCCACTGGAACAAAGATATTTTACATTTTTGGGAGATTAAAAATTGCCATGAAAATAACTAAGTTATATGAAGTCTCATTCACAAATCAGTGATGGTCCTCATTGGAGTTAGATGTAATTGGTTCTGCTCCAAACTTAATTTCACTCATGGGAAATGAAAGGACTCCAAATAAGTTCAAATTCTAGGCCTCAGATGTTTAAATACAAAGAAAAATCATCCATCATATTTCACAATCCATACCAAATTCCTCCACGGTGAAGGGGTGCTCTGTCCTTCCACCTGATTCCTTCTGTACCACCACTTTATAGGAGCCCTGAAATGGCTCTGATGAGAGGGGAAAGGTCAATTGATTGAGGCCACTCTCTAACTTGAGTTTCTGCCATTGTGTGATGCGGTTTCCTTTGGGGTCCTATGGATACATTAATTGTAACTTACAAAAGAGCCTAGAGCATTAAAGAACATAAAGGAAATCTATGGAAACTCTTATATCATCCACAATGAGGTAAAATGAGATGGTGATGAGTGGTGGGGAGGGCAGATGAGTAGAACCATTTAGCGCTATATGAGTTTGAAACCTTCTCCTTTAATGACAAGTTTCTGGGATATTGTAAGAACCACTCAAATAAGAACATTTTCCTTAAATGTATTACTTTACATCAACTTATGGAATGTTTCATTTTGCTTACCTCAATGTATACTAGTGGAATCTGAAAGACAGAAGAGAAAGGAAGGAGTTTAGAATTGTTCTCAAATATTCTCAGTTCTGATTTATAAGCAAGACAGCTTTATGTAGAATAACTCTATCTGTAGTAAAACACACACACACACACACACACACAAATTCCAGGTTAAGTTTTACACAACTTTTTATTAATCTATTATAAGCAATTAACAAATAATGTTAAGAACTTACTAGGCTCAGAGCAACAAATGCATATGTGTTCTGCCATTCATTAGGAATGGGATTTACTAACATTATTTAATTGCTTACAGCATCCCAGTGAAGAACACTCCTTTGCTATGAAATTCTACAGATTGAGAAATAAACACTAACGAACCTATAAGTAACCGTGTTCAGACCCAAATATTAAGATGCATCACAGAATTCTTAGGTAATTCCAAGAATAAGGAGGGAATAGCTCCTGTATTATCAATGTTTATTAATTTTTTAAAACTAATATTTGTTTATTGAGTGCCTGCCATGTGCTGTGTATCATTTTAGGTGCTGAGAATATAACAATGCACAAAAGAATAATATATCTGCTTTTACAGAGTTTACATTCTAATAGGAATGGATACATAAGAAATATACATGTAGGTATATATATATGTATACACACATCTTTGAAATATACATGAGATATGTATATTTGATGTATATTTATTTGAGATATATAAGTTGACATGTGTTTGAGATATCTATATATTTGATATCCATTTTCATCTGTATCTATATATCTATATCTATCCTTATATCTGTATCTATCAGGTAGTGGGTAAGTATCAAGATAAAATAAAACAGGATAAAGCTGATAGAGTGAACAATGAAGTGTATGATTTTTAGATAGAGGAGTGGAAGTAGAAGCTAGGAGACCAGTTTCAAGGCTATTGTAATAGCCTCTTAAGAGGGGATTTTGACCAGGACAAGGCTGTAGTATGCAGGTGGTAAGAAATAGTCTGGATACATTTTAATCTAACATGATTTTCTGACGATGTGGATGTGGGTGTGAGAGAAAGAGAACAAGTGAGGACTCTGCCATAATCTTTTTTTTAGGAGCCAGAAGAAAAAATATTGCCCCTTTTTGAGAGAGGAAAATGTAGTAAAGGAATAGATTTGGAAAAGAAAAATTAAAACTTTGGTTAGATATAGCCATTGAAATTGAAAGAGTTGTTTCTTATCATAAATATCAAGTATTAGTCTGCAGAAACAAACATTGATTTCACTCATCTTCCTTTATAGAAGAGGTTTTGGTAGGTGTGTTTTGCAAAATTCTAAATCTTTGAAAAGTTACTTGAACTTAAGTTATTTGATAGTTTGATGGTTTAGTGTGCCTATTACTCAATATATCTTTCTAATTTGCCTAATTGAGAACTTTCCAAAGAGTACGTTTAATTGGGTGACAACTGACTGAGTACCAGTACCAAGATAGAGAGAATTAACTACTCTATTGCTGTGATACTGTTTTAAATGAGGAACTTGCAGTATTGTAATGCCAGAAAGTACTGTTACCAATACCAGACTCTTGTTTTCCCTGGTCCTCCCCCAACTCCAGAAACAGGTTTCCAGCCTGTTTATACAGATAATAATGATTCTATATAGATATTAGGGACTCACCAACTCATTCAGGGGGTGAAAATTTTCATCCAACGATACAACACGAAACTTCACTGAAACAGAAATATTTTCCATGAGTCCCAGAAATCTTAAACTAGGTTGGTAAGACAAATTATTACAGAACAAGGATTACAGGACTTTTGACTGGGGAATAGGCAGGAGAAGAAGATCTTTCCTTTTGGAAGTTGTCTTAACTGTAGGCCTCTTTTTACCTGTCTGTCCTGGTTTGTAGATGGGTTTGTCTGTCTGGACAAAGACCAGGCTGTCTTCGTTTTTAACCGCCACTGTGGTCCGCCTCTTGAATTCTTGGGTTGGTCCTTTCACTTGGACAGTGAGGAACATTACCTCTTCACTGTGTGAAGATCTTGGGACCTGAAATACAGGTCCCAGGAGAGATCCTGAGAATCCATTCAGTCTTCCACGTTCCCTTCCCATCCCTGTTCCACTTCTCCCTGTAGATCTTGCCCCTCCTGCTTAACCTCACTCCCTCATTCTTACCAGGGAAAATTGGAATGGAAAGGAGTTACTTCTGTCATTTTATAAATGGGAAGAGAGAACACAAGATGAAGGAAAATACATCAGTAAGATCAGAAAAATCATACATGAGACTCACATCACCTTATAGATCAGCCAATACAGTCTCAGTTCAATTACATACTGAACTTTCCCAAGTCGATATGTGCTAAAAGTGCATGGTAGAAGCATATATTAAAGTTATGAGAAAGAAAATCACAATATTTTATTGCTACAGGTTATAAGCATTTTACATATGAGTAACACTGAAGAGTTATTGGATCATCATAATTTCTACAACTTTCACTCTTAGAGAATATGGGATGATGTATTCCTTTCAGCCCACCACTGAAGCTCATGTTGAGTATTGGCCTAATTTGCTTTATTAATATCTTCCCATTTTATTTTAAGGAGAAGTCACATTTTCCCTTTGTCTAGTGCATATTGCTTCTTTTACTGGCTAATAGGAATTTTCTTTGATCATTAAGTTGATTTTGTGTGTGTGTTCGCATTAGTAGTTTATTCATTTATGCTGTTTAGTAATATTCCATTTTGTGACTACATAATAGTTTTTCTTTATTAATTTCTAAGTTGATTTTTAATATGCTGTAAATATTTGCTTCCCATGGTTGGAAATTTATGCATTGCTTCTTAATTTCTACAGTTGGTTGCTACATTTAGATTCCTTCCTGAAGTCCCTGCCAGCCTCTGAAAGCCTTTTCTTGGCTGAACTCTAGATCTCTAGGCCCCTGACCAATAGAACTAAGTATATTAAGTCAGTCATACTCACAGTGAAGGAGACACAGTGGAATAAGTCCTTCTCGGCCACCAGGTCAGTGAAGAGGCTCCTATTCTCCCTGAGAGATTCCAAGGAAGCACTTACTGTCACCGTCTCATTCAGATGGCTCAGAAGGACGCAGCCCTTCTCAGGGGTCTCAGTGTGGAGCAGAGAGGGGACAAGCACCATATACTGTCTGGAAATGGGGGAGTCCAGTTAGAGGAGAGTGTAGGAGGAAAGGCATTTTTATCAACAGCACTGTTTCCTTCAAAATTATTGTTACTATCATTAGTTCTATACTAAGAGAAGACATTGATGAGTATAAAATTAATCTTTGTTGTTGAATGGCACGTATGAGAATTATTTCCCTGTTCATCATGAGTATCATGGCAGCGAACAGTTTGCTTGAAGTAAGCCTTAAATAGGTTAAAATTTGTAGGTATACCTTACTGTAAGGAACCCCAAAAATGTAAGCATCTGAACTCAAATAAAAAATATGCTAATTATATTTATTCATATTGTAAATCTATTTTACATTGGGATTCCTGTAAAAAGCAAACAAGCTTTCAGGTGGGACACTACAGAAACCAATCAATTTGCAGAACTTTCATTGAGTATATTTATATATTCAATAACCCTGTGAAAATGGTATGGCAAGTACTTGTTTTCCACTTTACAGATGTGCAATCTGAGGCTTAAAGCAAGTGAGTCTTTAGTTTAAAGTCTCAGTTGTGACAAGCAACTACTGAAACCTTAGTGTGTTACCTAACCCCGGATGTTTGCATTTTAAATATTTGCCTTTCAACCCATGACCAGACAATCGTTCCACTCAAAAATGGCCTTCTAGTGATTGAATTTTGGGTCTTGGTAACTCATGAGCAAAACAGAAACTTTCCCAGTACCCTCATATATAATTTTTTTGACTTGTAGTTTTCAAACATTTTTGCTCACAGAACTCTCAAAATAATTTTTAAATAGTATGTATTCCTTACATATTTTAAGGAGACATCTATTTTTTCTATCACAAGTATAAATAAGAGCAAAAGATATTATTTACGATGCTGTTTTAAGTTAAAACTTGTATTACTCTTGTGTAAGTTACCCATGGAATTTTAAATATCATAGTGATATGATATCCAATATAAATTATTTTTTAAAATACATCAACATATTCTTTTCATAATGATCAGTAATTTAACATCTTTTCTTTTTTTTCTCCTTAAACTTGAATTTCCATGCCACTAACCACACAGAAGTTTATCCTAAGATTTTTATGCTTCAAAATACTTTATGGATCACTCTTCCTTCTTTAATAACAAGTATATACATAAAGGTACATATGTATAATATTATATGTGGGTATATAAATTTAATTTTAACTCTTAAATTTAATGTGATGATAACATTATGAATGTTGAATATTTTCTTCTGGATTGAATTATTTTCAAAAGTCTTACTCATATACAACTGATCAAAACAAAGTAAATATATTACAAATTATAATTCATACATATTAGATATAAAATCAGAATACTTTTGAAGCACACTTTTAAAGAATGATGAGCTGTTTTTATATATTCATGGATGGATATTCCTTATTGTAAAAATTAAACAAGGCCTAACATTAATTCTGTTGCTATTTTTGGTTTGTGAAGATGTAAGTGACATGAAAAATTATTCACATAAAAGTAAATAAATGACAGATAAAACAATTATATCATTATTATCAGTTCTTGTAACACTTCTGCATCATATGCCCAAAATCACCCAGTGCCCTATTACCAAGAATGACTTCTAATTATCTATGAGCTGGTATTTCCTTTAGATCTTCCATCAATTTTGTTGAAACAAAGAATTTGTCACCAAATGATCTGCAAAAGGATTTTCTCCCCCATCCTTAGAATCCTTTGCTTTCTCAACATCAATGTCAATATTTCAAATTGTTCCTTTCTTTGGCACCCTAAAGATTTTTATACTCCAAGACAATGCTCCATGGTGATATCTGATTCAGGGAGAGGTCTGTCTTTCTTTTATTAAGTGAAAGGTGGACAATTAAGAAAGGGGAGGTAAGAAAAAATAAATAGCATGGCCTCAAGCAGGTTAATATGAATGTGAGGAACTGAAAATTTATTCCTTTAAACATATCAATTTCCAATGCCCCTTAGATAGTCCTTCTGTATCCCCAGAGAATTTAGAAATTCAGAGATCCAGAGAATTGGAAAAAAAAATTGGTTAAGAATAAGTGAAAAATGAATAAAACAGACTTATGAAATCTCATTATTGGAAGAGACCTTAGAGATAAGAAATTGATAGTATTATAGGAAAGAGAAATGAATAATACTGAGGAGAACCTGAAATAGAGGAAAGGACTCTTTTTTTTTTAACACTTAAAACTGCATATCAATGAATCAAGCAAGAGTTTATAACAGATATATAAAGTGGTTGCTGCACAGAGTATTCCAATTCAAAGCAGCAAAAAATAAGGAAAGGACTCTAAGTTTATGCTCTATGTGAAACTCACGGTTTTCCAGAGACTGATGCATTTGTAGGCAAAAAGACCAGCAGGAGGAGAATAAGACTTGGATGAAGGAGTTTGTCCTTCCCCATGCTGCAGGGTGAAGGGTCCAGAGGAGACCAGACTGTATTGTACCCTACTCCCTGCAGTTGGTCTGGTCCGAAGCATTCTTCAGAGCAACTGGGTTTTATATTGCTCTCTGAGCAAACAGGAAGTTCCACTCCCACAATGTGTCTAAACAAAGGAGAAATCTCTAAACTTTTCTGGAAGGGTCATTGCTCTCAGGGGCGTAATTACAGTCAAGGTTAATTCCTAGCCAGCTAAATAGAATTCCTGGAGGGATAAAATCCATATCCCATAAATGCTCACTTTCTCTGGGTTTTACTATAATGCAGCTAATCGGCTTTTCAAACCTTTTTCTCTCTTACTCTCCCCTCCACAAAACCTTTTATGCCTTTTCTCACATCTCTTGCATGAATAGTTAGTAAGGGAAGCTACAATTTAAGCAATACTGGACAGGCTCAAAATAGATTTTTTACTGCAAGTCAGTTAGCCTACCATAAATGTTGAAGTGGTTTCAGAATTCAGTAATCCTCTGTGGAAATGATACTGGATTAGACTAATAGGTTTTAGACTTTAGGGATATTACTGGATTGCAGGTGAAGAGCTAGGTCCTGGAAAAATGATAATTGAAAATATTTTCCTCTATTAAGAAAGAAGAGGGCAGGAGAAGTAGACAGACCTCATAAATAAGCTTTGACCTACTGTGCCTAACAGGGATCCCAGTTGCCTTTACCATCTACTATACATACCATTTTTGTTACTGACTTCTAAATATGCTGGTCCTTACCAATCTTTAGTAATATAAACTATTTCATCCATCCATTCAATCATCCATCTATTTGGTTGTCCTATGAGTATTTATTGTACCTAGTAGGGCTAGTATCATGCAAAATCATGGAGATGGAATGGGAGTTGGTACAATTGTGTAGGTGAGAGACGATGGTGTTTTGAACTAGGGTATTCATAATGAGTTTGGAAAGAGGCTGATGAATATCATATTTAAGAGGTAAAATTATAGTATCCACTGAATATATGAATGTGATGGATAAAGGATAATGTGCCTTTCAATTTTCCTGTCTGGTTACTGAATGAATTATGTTGCCTTTTACTGAGTGAAACAGGAAACACAGGATGGGAATAGGAGGAGGACAGAGAGCTGAGGGTTTGAAAGATAAAGAGTCTAGTTTTAGAAAGTGCTTGTGGGATATTCAAGTATTAATATTCATAGAGAGTTTAACATTTGCATTTAGAGCTTACAGCAGTGAGGTCTAATAGAAATAAATATGAGTCACCTATGTAAATTTGCATTTTCTGGTAGTCGCATTAAAAAACAAAAAGAAACAGATTAATTTTAATAATATACTTTATGTAACTCAATATATCTAAAATATTCTAATTTCAACATTTAATCAATGTAAAAATTGTTAATGAGATACTTTACATTATTTTTTTTGTGCTAAGTCTTTGAAATCTGGTATGGATTCTGCGCTTACAACACCTATCAATTTAGATTAGCCACATTTCAAGTTTTCAGTTGCTCATGTGGCTACTGGTAACTATATTTGACATAGTAGGTTTAGAGCAATGTTTTTCAAATATGGGTCACCATCCATAGTGAGTTATGATATCATGATTAGTGAGTCATGACCAAGGTTTTATGAAAAAAATAGTGGGGCAATTAATTTTTCTCTTCAAGTTCAAGCAGACAATGAGTTTTCATCAAACGTTTAAAATTACCCTCTTACATATTCTGATGTTTTAATTGTTTAATGTTTTCACTGTATTCCTGCAATTCTTTCACCTTGCACACTGCAGAAATGTCAACTTTTATTCAAAGTTTAAGTTGGCAATGGGACAGTAAACAATAGAGGAATAAATCAAGGGATGCAAATAAAAAAATATAATATAATAAAATAGAAAATACAGTGTATCAAACAGAAACAGTGAAAATATAGTGTATCAAACAGAAACAGTGAGTTTGGAAACATCTGTTGCACATAATTTCAGCAGAAACTGTTGGTTGTGTCCTATTACCCTTTCTCCAATTGTCTCTTTAGTGGTATAACTCCTGAGATTAAGCTAGGCACTGTCTAGCTAAAAACATTCATTTCTTTCTGGAAGTCGGTATCACATATGACTAAGTCCTGGTGAGTGGAGTATGAGTGGAAGTGATGTCGGCCACCTTCAGTTCATGACTTACAAAGGAAGGGTTAGATTCTGTGCTACTCCCTCTTCCTGACCGCTGGCTGGAATGTTGACATGATCACTGTAGTCAGAGCTTCTATCGTGTGGTCTACATAAGATGGAAGCCATGTGATGAGAAAGGCAGAATATCATGCATGACACAGTCTGAGTCCCTAAATCATCCAAAGGCCATTCTAGCCTATACTTTCACTTAAGGAAAAGTACTTCTCTTATTTAAGCTATTGCATTTCGAGATCTGTTTATTAGAGCAGTAAAACTTGTATCCTAACTAGTATAATTTCTCTTCCTTTATTACTATCTCTATCTGATCATCTTTATCCTTAACTGTGGCTGTCCTAGGTCACAATGTAAAAAATATATACTTTGTGAAAATATGATCACAGTATTACATTGTGAACTAATGAACAACCTTTGTTATTGTAGGTTAAAGTGAAAGCAATCTGAACACCACCAGTTTACCGAGATCTGGCCTACTTATACAGATTAAAGATTTATCAGCTTATTGGGAAAGCTGATGCCATGGAAATAGATGACAATACTGACATAGGATATGCTGATAAAAAGAGAAAGAGCCTAGGAGAGCACCTTAAGGAACACCAGTGTCTAAGTGATGGGCAGGGGCACAGAAATGGAACAAGAAGGGAGAGATAGAGATAGAGATAGAGCTAGAAATAGAGCTAGAGCTAGAGCTAGAGCTAGAGCTAGAGAGAGAGAGAGAGAGAAACAACCAGGAGAGTGTGGGAAATCTGAGTCCCAAAGAAGGGACAATTTTAAGAAAAGAATAGTCAGGAAAAGATTTTTACTAGTCAGAGTGATTGGGGCTTTATGCTAAGACATCAATGTTAATACGACATAAAATAAAAAAATAATTTCAAAAGTTTGCATGATTTTGTAATGTGTTAATTCAAAAGAGAACTTCAATTGTTCTTAAGAATCTAGACATAAATAAACACTTATTTGTAAGATTAGTTACTTAAAGTAGGAGGGGGACCAATAACATTAATAACATTCATTTGGTTCCTTGTCATAAATTGCAATGATGATAAGTAAAGATTGTTATGGCTTAAATCCCTGTCTAGTCATCTCAAATGCTACTGTGAAATCAAATAACAGGTTGAATGATCATTATTCTGCTGGATTTAGAGACAAGAAGCACATTGGAACCCAGCTGTTTCAGTGTCGGTAGGACAAACGCCTGATTGCAGCTTGTGAGGAAGTGAGAGGAATGTGAGGATCTGGAACCAATGTCCCAGAATTAGTCTGAAGGGGAGGAGAACGACAGGGCAGAGATGTTGAACTGAGAGGGAGGTTTCTTTAAGAGGAGAGAGAATTGAACAAGTTTAAATAAAGTGTTGCTTGTATAAATGCTGAGTGGGAGGATCAAATGAAAAAGGACAGGTTGGACATTGTGGAGTGAAAAGCGACAAACCCAAGAGAAAGGACTCTGAGGATGAGTGAGGTGGATGTATTAATAAAGTGGATGGAGGAGTTATCCTCAGGAGAAGTGACACCACTTCAATATAATCATAGATAAAGATAAAAGTTAGATCTGAAGTGCTCCTTTCACCAAGATAGAGCTTTCTCTTTTTGGGAAGAAGGAAAATGAGCTTGAGGGGAAAAAATTACTGGATCAGGTGTCGGGACACTTGAGTCCTAGTTCTTAGGCTGGGTAACTTGGCTGGTTAACTGCTCTGAGCCTCTTGCCAAAAAGTATGGGGATAATAATATGTGTGCTATCACCTTCATGGGGTAGTTTTACACAAGATGCTATATGTAACAGAGCTTTTAAAACTGTAAACCTGACTATTGGTGAAAATTAATTTATATTTTGAATCTTTATGAGTGAGGAAGAGCTCTGTTTCATACCTGGTCTGGGCCTTGGTATACGATTGCATCCAAATAAAGAAAGTTAGGTTACCTGAGTAAACAAGTCCTTGACAGAAAAGAGAGGATACAACTTGGACAAGATCTATACAACTCTGAAGGATTTAGCAAAAATTTACTGTTAGAAAGTTAAGGTGAAGGGGTAAGAGAGAAAAGAAAGAGAAAAGTAGAAAGGAAGTTCATGGAAAACAAAGTAAGGGAACAAAATGCAGGAAAACACATGCCATTAAGAGCAAAGGAGGATTCTTAGGAAATTGAGGAAAAAATAGGAGTCGGAGGTAAATGGGCCTTAATAAAAATAAATAGAAAAAAATGTTTTCCCTTGTACTGTTGTAGAGCTTGCCAGAAACTGAATGGATCATCTCCAAGAGTACCAAATGTTCCATTTAGTTCACTTTGGCTGAGAAAAGAGAAGGTTTAGGCTGGTGTAATTCCTAATAGTAATGATAATGAGGGCTATTTCAGACATTTCAGCTGGTTATATATTAATCACCATCAAAACCAAAAAGCTTGGTTAATGGCATAGGATATTTACTCTATCAGGGAGTGTATTTGCTTTATCTCTGCCTGAGTATCTTCGGCAAATAGGTATCCACAGAGATGTGCTCAAAGATCAGAGTGTTCTCATTTGTGCTATCTCATTAATACCCTTTTAAAATCTTAAATGAGAAAAATATTTGAATGTACAGAGATAAAAAGCATAATAAATCCTCAGATTATTTCTATTCAAACAATATGCTTGCTATGGTTTCTCAAAATTATCAAAGAGTTTAATGTTTTATCTTTTAAATTAAAATCCATTTGGTCCTTTAGTTTTGTAAAGTATACTGATATTCACACAAAATCTATTATGCTGGATTCTGCATTGTGATACAGAGGAATGAGTTTCTGACTTAAAACAGTTTACTACAAACAATAGCATTCAATGACTGTTCTTCCATACACATACTTTTGGGCATGTAAAATTATTTTTGTGTAATGAACCTGTACTGTGAATTTGCTATGTCAAAGAGTATATGCATTTAAAACTTTTTATAGATATCGTCACGTTGCCTTTCTAAATGACTGCCAGTTATCTTCTATCAACATGACTAATCCTTGAGGATTAGTGATGCTGAGCACCTTTTCATATATATATGTATGTCTTCTTTTGAGACATATCTATTCAGATCGTTTGCACATTTTAAAATCAGGTTATTGGTTTTTTGTTTGTTTGTTTGGCTTTGAGCTATATGAGTTACTTACATATTTTGTATATTAACCCCTTTTCAGATATATAATGCGCAAATACATTCTCTCATTCCATAGGTTTCCTTTTCATTTTGTTAATTGTTTCTTTTGCTGTGCAGTTACTTTTTAGTTCGATGTAATCCCATTTGTCTATTTTCGTCTTTGATGTCTGTGCTTTTGGTGTCATATCTGGGAAATCATTGCCAGTCAAATGTTTGGAAGCTTTTCCCCTTTGTTTTCTTCTAAGAGTTGTATTGTTTCACGTTTCAAAGTTAAATCTTTAAATCATTTTGAGCTGATTTTTGTATATAGTGTGAGATAAGGGTTTAATTTCATTCTTTTGCATATGTGAAAAGTTGGCATAAGTGGAGCAATTTTAAAATGGAGTTGGGCAGATATTCCAAAGGAACTGCATTATATGTTTTATTCCTGGAACCTTTGGAATGTTTAAAGTGGGCAAAATAACCTTTTGACTGGGCCAGCGCAGCATTGTCTTCCAAACAACTGTTTGTAAAGCTAACAGGAAAGCAGACTACCTGACTACTAGGGCTGATAATTATAAACATTCTCTAGAATTAGTGAATAACCATGTATAGCTAAAGAACAACGTAGCTTATTAGCATCAATAGAAATTCCTTTCTTCTACTTGTGTAATTATTTCCCTTCTTTTAAAAATAAACCCCCTTTGCCTTCACCCCATAATCAGAACACTATTTAGATTTCTGCCTGGAACAGTGCTTCCTGAATAGCTATTTTTTGATCTCAGATAAATACTTGTTGCCTGCCACTTTTTATTTTTAAGGTTAACACATGTGTAAGTCCAGTTTTCCCAACACCATTTATTGAAGAGATTATCTTTTCTCCATTGTGTATTCTTGGCACTCCTGTTGAAGACCGGTTGACCATATATGGAGGGGTTATTTTCTGGACTCTCTATTCTGTTCTATTAGTCTCTATGTCCTATTTTATGCCAGTGTTATACTATTTTGATTACTATAGTTTTGTAATATGTTTTTAAATCAGGCAGTATAATACCACAAGCTTTGTTTTCCTTGTTCAAAATTATTTTGACTATTTGGGGTCTTTTGTAGTCCCCAGTGAATTTTAGGATTAATTTTTCTATTTCTTAAAAAAATGCTACTATTGGGATTTTGATAGGGGTTACATTAAATTTACAGATCACTTTGGGAAATATGGACATTTTAACAATATTAATAGTTGCAATCCTTGAACACAGGGTATCCTTCCATTTATTTGTGTTTTTAAAGTTTTATTTTATCAATGTTTTGTAGCTCAGTATATAGATCTTTCACCTCCTTGGTTAAGTTTATTCCTAAGTATTTTATTTGTTTTGATGCCATTGTAAGTGGAATTGTTTTCTTAATTTTCTTTCAGATAGGTTGTTTTTAGTGTATAGAAGCACACTGATTTTTGTATGTTGATTTTATATCCCACAACCTTACTGAATTTTTTTTATTAGTTCCAATAATTGTGTGTGTGTGTGTGTAGTTATATATATGTGTGTATGTATATATATATGTATATGTATGTGTATATATATGTGTGTGTGTATATATATATATATATATATATATATATATATATATATACACATGATCATATATATATATACGATCATAACATCTGTAAACAGAGATAGTTTTATTTCTTCCTTTCTAATATGGTGCCTTTTACTTTTTTTACTTGCTTAACTGTTCTGGCTAGGACTGTGACCACTATGTTGAATAGTAGAGTAGAGAGTAGGTATCCTTGCATTTTTGTGGATTTTAGAAGGGAGTTTTCAGATTTTTACTGAGTATGATGTTAGCTGTGGGTTTTTCATAAGTTTTTTTTTTCTTTTAAGTGTTGGAGTAAGTTTCCTATATACCTAATTTATTAAGAGTTTTCAATGTGGAAGTGTTTTGAATTTTGTTAAATGCTTTTTCTGCACCCATTGAGATTATCATGTGATCTTTTATTTTTCATTCTGTTAATGTGGTGTGTCACATTGATTGATTTGTGTATCTTGAATGAACCTCACATACCAGGGATAAATCCAACTTGATTATGGTGTTCAATTCACTATGCTAGTAATTTTCTTTTTTCAGAATGTTTGCATCTATGTTCATCAGATATATTTGCCTGTAGTTTTCTTTTCTTGTGATGACTTTTTCTGACTTGGATATCAGGATGCGGCAGTGTGGCTAAATTCATAAAATGAGTTTAGAAGTGTTCCCTCTGCTTCTGTTTTTTAGAAGAGTTTAAAAAGAATTGGTATTACTTCATCTTTAAATGTTTGGTAGAATTTACCCATGAAGCCATCTGGCTCTGGGCTTTTCTTTGTTTGGAGGTTTTGGATTACTCCTTTAATCTCCTTATTCATCTGTTCAGCCTATTTCTTCATGATTCAGTCTTAGTAGGTAGTGTCTCTAGAAATTTCTCCATTTCTTATAGGTTGTACAATGTATTGGCTTATAATTGTTTAAATAGTTTCTTATGATCTTTTTTATTTCTGTGAGAATAGTTGTAATATCTTCTCTTTCATTTCTTATTTTATTTTGTGAATAACTTCTTTCTTAGTGTAACTAAGGGTTTGCCGATTTTGTTTATCTTTTCGGAAAACAATTCTTAGTTTTATCAATTTTTAAAATTAGTTTTCTTTCCCTATTTTATTTATTTTTTTACTATAATCTTCATGTTGTTCTTCCTTTTGCTTATTTTGGGTTTAGTTTGTTCTTCATTTTCTAATTTCTTGAGGTGTAAAGTTAGACTGTTTATTTGATATCTTTCTTCTTTTATATCATAAGCATTTATTGCTATAAATTTCCCTCTTAGTATTGCTTTTGCTGCATCCTTAAGTTTTGGTTTGTTGTGCTCCATTTTTGTTTGCCTTAAGATAAGTTCTAATTTCCTTTGGATTTTTCTTTTGACCCAATATTCGTTTAAAAGTGTATTGTTTAATTTCCATGTATTTGTGTATTTTCCCATTTTCTTCCTATTATCAATTTTTAGTTTCATTCCATTGTGAGTGGGAAAGACACTTGGAGTAATTTCAATTTTCTTAGAGTTGTTTTATGACCTAGCATGTAATCTATCCTCTATCCTTGAGAATGTGCCATATGTACTTGAGAAGGATGAGTTGTGTGGAATGGTCTGTATGTCTGTTAGGCTCAATGAGTCTATGGTGTCTATGGCTGATGTCACTCACATATTTTAGTTTTTACTAGAGTGTTAAAAATGTTAATTTTTATTAAATAAAATAAGTTGAAGATTTCTTATGATTAGAATATTTTATGATATAATTTTATAAATGGAAATTAAATGATCTGATTAAATCTCATGCACTATCTTTCTTACCTGAAGCATGTCTCAATATGTTGACTATATTTGTAGTTTCAGGTTCTCTCTTGTTTGTGAAGCATTTGAAGTTAGGAATCTTCCTAGATTCTTTACACTTTTCTTTATAGTTATTTCCTCTAAGTCTAATTCAATGGCATTTTTAAATGATTCATTTACTTTGAGTTTTTCCAATGACTTCAACATACTTTTTATATAATAACTGAGGTCCTTTTCTATATTTGTATTTTATGATTTATATAATTTATTACCAAAATTTGTAATTATATAATGCAACTCCATGACAGATTTGGCAATATACCGCAGTGATTTTGAATAAGCATATAACTCAAGTGTCAGAAGCAAAGGTTTGTGGAGATATTATAAATTATTATTAAATAAATATTGTTTAATATCTCACTGGTTTCATTTTCTGAAATGGAGACTATTATTTTATCTGGTGAATCTCTTAAGTGAAGACCAGTTAAGAAAGTTTTTACCATAATTCATTTAAATGTTATGTAAATATGATATTCCATTGAAACTTTCTTTCAAAGGAGTAACAACTGTTAAGTTTTCATGTTTAGGACAAATTTAACTCTGTGAAACAGCCCTTCATGTGACAGTACCTTTTGAGAGAAAAATTCGAGTTTTGTCTGCTGTTGCTCCTGTGGCTCATCTTTGTATGAACCAGGCCTTGGTATAGGCTTCTTCATTTTTGTAATAGAATATACAATTTACCACAAAACTTCTTATAATTTGTAAAAATGCAATTAATTTGTAAGTTAAGAGGCAGTTGTTGTCCCACTAGCTTTCTCTGGCAGAAGCCGGGGTTGGGTGTCTGGAGTCAGGAGGTATTTCATCCTTTCAGTAACACATGTTTTGAAGTTTGTGAAATATATTTACTGTACTATATATTTAGGTTTCTATTCCAAATATTTCCAGTCTACACAAATTATTGTAATAATAATATACATGAAAATGTAGATGTGAATTTTTCTTTTCTTAAATCATCTTAACTTTTCTTAAATGGACAGTTCAGTAGTATTAAGTATATTTACATTTTCATAAAGCAGATTTCCAGGACTTTTTTATCTTGAAATCTGAAACTCTATACCCATTAAATGACAACTCCCCATTCCCCCAGCTCCTGATAATTACCATTCTACTTTCTGTTCCTATGGCTTTGATTACTTTAGATATTTCATATAAGTGGACTAATACAGTGTTTGTTTTTTTGTGACTGGTTGATTTCACTTAGCATAATGTCCTCATGGTTAATCCAGGTTGCAACATGTGACAGCATTTTGTTTTTTTTAAGGTGAGTAATATTTAATTGTATGTCTATACCATATTTTGTTTATCCATTCATCCATCAATGGACATTTAAGTTGCTTTACTTTTTGACTATTGAGAATAGTGCTGCTATGAATATGGGTGTGCTAATATCCATTTGAGAACTTGCTTTCAATTTTGGGGGGCATATACCCAGAAGTAAGATTGCTGGATCATATGATAGTTCTAGTTTTAAGTTTTTGAGGAGCTGCCATACTGTTTTCTATAGTGGTTGCACTGTTTAACAATTCTACCAATAGTGCACAGGGTTCCAATTTCTCCACATTTTTTTCTTTTTCAGTAGTGGCCATCTTAATGGGTATGAGATGATATCTCATTGCGGTTTTGATTTACACTTCTCTGATGATTAGTGATGTTGAACATCTTTTAATATGCATATTGGCCATTTGTATATCATCCTTGGAGAAATGTCTGTTTGCTTCCTTTGCTCATTTAAAAAAAATACTATTTGACTTTTTGTTGAGTTATAATAGTTCTTTTTTTAAATTAAAGTTTATTGGGGTGACAATTGTTAGTAAAGTTACATAGATTTCAGGTATCCAATTCTGTATTACATCATCTATAGATCCCATTGTGTGTTCACCACCCAGAGTCAGTTCTCCTTCCATCACCATATATTTGATCCCCTTTACCCTCATCTACCACCGCCCTCCCCACTTACCCTCTGGTAACCACTAAACTATTGTCTGTGTCTATGAGTTTTTGTTTCTTATTATATAATAGTTCTTTATAATTAACTGGATAATTAACTCCTTATCAGATATTTGCAAATATTTTCTCCCATTTCATAGTTTGTCTTTACACTCTGTTGATTGTGTCCTTTGATGTACAAAAGTTTTTAAGTTTGATGTAGCCCCAATTATCTATTTTGCTTTTGTTGCTAGTGTTTTTGGTGTCATAGCCAAGAAATAATTACCACATCCAATGTCATAAAGATTTCCCCTGTGTTTTATTCTGGGAATTTTATAGTTTTAGGTCTTAAATTTATTTCTTTAATTCGTTTTGAGTTAATTTTTGAGATAAGGGTCCAACTTCATTCTTTTGCATGTGGATATACAGTGTTTCCAACACCATTTGTTGAAGAGACTCACCTTTCCTCCACTGAGTGAACTTGGCACTGTTGTTAAAGATCATTTGATCATATACATGAGGGTTTGTTTCTGGACTCTATTCTCTTACATTGATCTATTTGTCTGTCTTTATGCCAGTAACACACTGTTTTTATTACTGTAGCTTTGTAATGTTTTGAAAACAGGAAGTGTAAATTCTCCAGCTTCATTCTTTTTTCAAAATTGTTTTGGCTATTCAGGGTCCCTTGAGATTCCACATAAATTTTATGATGGATTTATTTTTTAAGTGTGATTTTACTATATTATACATTTTGCTCTGCATTTTTCCCATTAAAATATATATTGGATATAACTTCCCATGTCAGCATAAATATCTATATTAAGAGAGATATAGTCTTTTGAATAATTATCTTATATCTGTATCATAATTAATCAATACCATATCAATATTCAGACAGTTTTTTTGTTATTTTAGTTATTGCATCAATGAGCATCCTTGTCTTTGAAGAGTAGTCTGTAAGGTAAATTACTAGAAATAGAAAATTGGATTAAAGGGTTAGTACTAGGATTAATGCTTCACAATGGAAAGGATTTTGTTCATTGCTGTATCCCCAGAGCCTAGAATAGTACCTGGTGTGTACTAGGTGCTTGATAAATATTCTTTTAATGATGAAAGAAAAACAACAACAACACCAACAACATAAATTTCTAAGATATAATTAAAAAGCTATTAGCCAAGCAGACTATGGCAGACATTGGTCATTGGCTTAACTATCTACACAATACCCTTTTCTCTGTCCATCTTTAAGGTATGGATGGTTATTTGACCTAGTTTGGCCAGTGACATATAAATGGAAAACTTCTGCATGGGCTTATGGAAAACTTTTGCTTTCTTAATAAAAAGAGAAGATTTCAGTGGGCACACCATTGAATGTCCTTTCTCATTCTTCCTGCATGGAAAATGGATGTCATGTTTGAAGTTTCAATGGTCATCTTGAGATGATGAAGCAATAAGCAGGAGGATCAATGTCTGCATGCTAAGCCAGTCCAAAGATAGAAAGGGCTTTAGTCTCTGCCAGTATTATTGGGTAATTGCATTAACCTTGGAAGGTCAACCTATGTACTTCTTCAGTATTTGTTTAAGTAAATGTTAGTTGCTTTTCTGTTACTTATTACCAGTGGGATTCTTAGCAGATATACAGACATTTGCAAAATACATTCTGAATAGATAGTTCAGTGTGACCAAACACATGGGGTTGTGAAACCTGGGGTACAGAAAGAGTTCAATTTGGCTGGGGCTTAGGGATAAGACTAGAGAGATAGTTAGAGTCTTGTGTGCCATAAGAAAGAATTTAGATTTTATTCTCCAGGCAGTTATACAGACAATGAAGTAAGTTAGGCCTGGGAGAAACACGATCACTGTGGTAGGACTGCAGTACACCCTTTGGAGAAGGGTAATGTAGGAGGCAAGGAGACCATTCAGGAGGCCATTTAATGATCAGGTGAGAGCAAATGAGGGCCTAAAGTAAGGCTGCAACAGTGGGGAGAGGGAGACAAATATGGTTTTGAAGTATAATACACATGATTTAATTATTAGTTTAATATCAATGGACATACTGGAGACAGAAGTCATATTACTGCATTTTATCACATCTAAGATACTATTGATATAAAGGACACCACTATTTAATATACTACTTAAAGAAAAAATTCATCGAATTAAACTACATTACTGATTATAAAACACAGCCTGATTAAAAAGATGTGAAGAGATGTGTATTGTAGAATCACTGAAACCTGGTAGTAGCTAATCTTTAGAGGTACTATATGCCAGGCATTGTGCTAACTTTGAAATAACTTTGATTACTTCACTTAATGTTCTCAAATATTTATGAAATAGCTATGGATGTCTCAATTTTAGAGATGATAAATAGAGGATGACTCTATGTTTCTCATTAGGGCAAATTCATGTATGATCTTGCTACTGTGTTTCCCCAAAAATAAGACCAGGTCTTATATTAATTTTTGCTCCAAAAGATGCATTAGGGCTTATGTTCAGGGGATGTCATCCTGAAAAATCATGCTAGGGCTTATTTTCCAGTTAGGTCTTATTTTGGGGGGAAACATGGTAATAACAGATGTAGAAAAAGTAGGAGGTAGAGTCTTAGATATGTTGAATTTAAGGCTCTCTTGATACACACAGTGAAGCTATTCAGTAGGGAGTTGGGTATGAATTCAGAAGTTAAGGGAAAAAACCAGATTGATTAATTGGGTCATTCATTTATTCAGCCAATATTTAAGGGCCTACTATGAACCAGGCTCTGTGTTGTGTATTGGGGCTATTGTGGCAAGCAACACAGTCAAGTGGAGAAGATGGATATTATTTAGTCAGTCCACATATATTTTAATGCATACTTTGTACCAGACACTGTTTTGCGGTTAACAAAAACCATGTGTGTCTGCCACTGGGGAGTTTATATCATTTGCATCAAAATTAAAGAATATGGCTGGTTAAAAACATGTGAGCATGCAGACTGATTTAAATTCATGAGTATAAACTTGGGTGCAAACACAGCACTTCCCTCCAGTGCTACTGTATGGCTCAAGTAACTTCATCCACCTACTGTTCCAGGCTATTGTTTGACACCTTTTATTGTTTTCAATATTCCAAATGCCTTCCTTCTTTTGTCTCAACAAATGACACTGCTTCTTATTTCACTGTGAGAATGGAAGCAATCAGAAGTAAGATTTCTGATCATCTTTCCCCCAACATAAAAACTACCAGCTCCTCTGCATTTGTACCTGTGTGTTCTGCCTTCTCTTGTGTTATACTAGATGAACTGTCTGTGCATCTAAATTCAAGCCATGAGTTTATGTTTGTACTGGATATTATCCCTTTTTACATACTCAAAAGCTTCATTACTAAAATTATTTACTTCTTTCTACTACATCATAACAGTTCTCCTCTCAACCTCATTATTCTCATCAGCACATAAATATATATTTCACCTGTGAAAAAACAAAATCCTTGACTATACGTTTCCCTCTATCCACCACCAAATATATATATTTTGCTCTCTTTGTCACAATATTTGTCCAAAATTACTGCTTCCACTTCGTCATTTCCCATGTGCTCAGAAACCTACTCTCAACAGGCTTTGTCTTCACTCCACCTAAACAGTTTTGGCAATGTCACAAGTAATCTTCATGTTGCCAATTTCAGTGGTCAATTCTCAGTTCTCTTTTTATTCTATTTTTTCAGAAGCAACTGACAGTTTCTTACTCTGTTCTTGAAATCCTTCTTGAAGGACTTTCTTCACTTGGATTTTAATACCTCACACTCCTTTGATTTTCTGTCAGTTATTTTCAGAATTCTTTGTTGACTGATTATCTTTTGGGCACTTAAATATTGTGTATCTCCAAATTCAGTCCTCTGACTTCATCTCTTTTTAAGTCATACTCTCTCCAAAAAGGTCTCTCCTTGTCCTAGGGCGCTAAATACTGTACAGTTAATGATGTCCAATTTCTCACTGAAAAGTATCCAGCTCTGATTGCTCCCTTCAATTACAGAATTGCATTCTTAACTGTTTACTCTGACTTTCCACTTAAGTCTTAGAGGCACCTCAAATCCATCTTGCCCAAAATTAAACTTCTGATTCCTACTCCCTTCTCAGTAGTTTTTCTCTCAGTAAGTGGTGTCTGCATTTAACCTATATCTCAGGTCAAAAAATACGTGGATTCATCTTTGGTTTCTCTCTTTGCACTACTTCCAACCTGAAGTTTAGCAGCAAGTCAAAATGTATCTTTAATCTGATCACTTTTCTCTATTTCACGTACCATCATTCGAAGTCTAAACCACCATCATTCCCTGCCCGTATTAGTGCAAGAGTCACCTGTTTCTACCACTGCTTTCTGACAATCCATTTTCTCACAAAAGTCAAGATAAATCCTTTAAAATGAAAATCTAATTATTGAATGACCTTGGAAATGCCTCTAACAGCTCCCCATTATCCTTAAAATAAAATCCAAAAATTTTACCAAAGCCTTTAAGACCTTACAGGACTTTCCTGTTATTTCCCATGGTCTGACCTCATCATTTACTACTCATTACCATCCCACTCTGCTACAATCACACTGATCTCTTTCTCGTTCCTAGAATACACATATCCTGCCTTTGCCTCAGGACATTTACAGTTTCTGTTTAGTCTTCCTGGGGAACTGGGAACATGGCTTTCTTTACTTCATTCATTTCTCTGTTCCAATGCCTCCTCACAAAGGCCTTTCCTGGCCACTCTATCCAAAAAAGCAGTCTCCACATTGTCTTCTATTTCCTTACCCTGCTTTTTATTCTTAATAGCACATTTCATCTCTCTCTATATTTATATATATATATGACTATATAACATTATAGGTATATGAGTATATAAATATGTATGACTATATAACATAGATATATAGATGTATATGACTATATTACATATAAATATATAATTATATGACAAAATATATTAAATGTAACTATATGATATTATGTACATATATTTATACTATGTACAGTATATATACATATTAATTCCTAGAACAATGCCCAGTTGTTCATATTAGGTCCTCAATAAATAATTGTTAAAAAAAATGACTAAAATCCATTATATTAATGAATACTCTGTGTTTGCAAGTGCTGGTCTCTACCTTTAGTTTTTCAAAATGATTCCAGTGTCCACAGAGTTGTCTTCCTCAGCACTGTGTTATTTGCAAAACTGGTAAGCATTCCTTTTGTGTGTTTAGTCACTGGCAGAGCATGTAGAATTGAAAAGACTGAATATTAAGGACTTGAAGTGATCTGGTAGAGAACATTTTCCATAAATATATTTATTAATTAACGTTCTAGGTATAGTAATTTGATTGCACATTAAGCTATGAATTCACTAACAAATATGTAACTCACATTTCTATAATTTTGTTTTTTGCATAAAGATATTATGATTCTTTGTATTCCTTGCCAATATCATGTTACATAATGGCTACCTCTTCATCTATGCTACCAGTAATTCATTCTTTTCCTTTCCTTCCATTTATCCATCTGCAACATTTCTTGAGCACACACTGAGTTCAAGGTGAGTAACTCTTCCTTAAAATGCAATGAGATTCTTTCTTTGTTAACTCATGTGAATGTAAAAAGCACTGACGTTTGGGGCCTGCACACTGCTGGAACAAGTCAGGCTGCCACTGGTGGAGCCATTTCAGCAAAGCAATTCCAATAATATCAAAATTTTTTCTGGGTACAGAGAAACAATGAACTCAAAATTATTTTTATGAACTGAATATAGCATAGGCATTCAAACCTGGCAAGGATAACACAAAGAGACTAATGAATATCAATAAAATGTCTTAAATGAAAAGTTAGTAAACAACACAGCAGCACATTAAGGAATCGATTGTACACCATGTTCAAGTTTATTTCATTCTCATAGATGTAGGAAGGCATTTGACAAAATTAAACATGCACTCTTCATAAAAATACCTAGTAAAAAAGAAATTAGTAGGTAGTTTCATAATTATGTGGTATTTTATATATACGTATATTCCCAAATTATGGGACTTCCATACAATGTAATGCTGTGAAGCTGTGGGGAAAAAAGAAAATATGTATTGATATGGAAACGTGTCTAAGATATAATATGTGAAAATAAAAAGTATGTTTATGTCACCTTTTATGTTAAGGTGGAAATAAGAATTAATAAGCATATTTGTTTGGGTATTGACAAAGAAAGTTTAGAAAGTTACATAAAACACCAAGTGGGGGATAAGTGAGAATTGGGTAAATTAGGAACCAGGATGAGAAGATGACTTTTCACAGTGTATCTTTTTATATGCTTTAGCACTTGAGCCATGTGACTGTTACCCATAAAAATCCTAATTAAAATTTTTAAGGAAAACAAGCTGAGTGATTGAAAAGTTGGATGAGTCCTGAAAATTTTCATTCAAACTATCTGAAAGATGTCTTTAACTGCGTGTGCAATTTATAAACCTATGTCCAAAAAACAAAATTGTACAGATACACAATGCCATTTTGTGTCAATCATGAACTAATTTCACAATCATTTTCACACTTATTCTGAATGAGGTGCTCTGTAATTCAGGAAGATAAAAAGCCCTGATAGAACTGAATCTAGTGAGTGACAGATGAATAAATAAACAATGACATCGCAGTATGTCAAGTGCCTTCAAAAACTTAAATGTAGTGTTGAGAAGGGGCTAAGGGACATCTGAATCTGACACAAGAGGCAGTTCCTGGGGATGATACCTGTGGCTTTGAATTTATAGAAGGAAGAGCAGAAGTTATTCAGACGGAGTGGGAAGAAGAGACAGCACATGGAGTTGTGAAAAGGTGTGGTCTCATTGAAGCACTGCACACAGTCAAGAACAGATATAAAGAGCAGAAGAGGAGGAGTTGGGAGCCCCAGAAAAGGAGGCAGGGGCCAGAGCATAAGGACGTGGGGGCTAAGCAAAGTCTTCACTTAAATAGTCTCAAATAGAAGTGACATGACCAATTTTGTGCTTCAGAACTATCATCCTGGTAGCAATGTGGAAGACAGATTAGCAGGTACCCAGAAAGGAAAGTGACATTTGAGCTGATCCCTGAGGTAGAAGTAAGAGCTAGCCAGGAAAAGATTAGAAAGAAGTTTTCCACACATATGGGTTAGTACTTGTGAAAGACATAGGGTAGAAAAACTCTTGGAGCTTTTAAGATTATGAAAGAAAGCCAGTATGAATGGAGCACAGCAAACAGGGAGGATAGTAATATGAGATGAGTTTGAAGAGGTAGGAAAGTCTGGATCATGCAAGGACATTGAATATTATTCCAGATGTAATGAGGAGCCACTAAAAGCTTCTAAGCAAAAGAGTGATATAATCTCATAGTCATTAACAAAACATGTTGATTGCTATGTGGGTAATGGATTTAGGAGACCAAGAAGAGAAGCAAAGAGGGTTCTTGTAGTGGTGGGAAATAATGGTGGTTCAGATTAGGAATTAGAGTGGAGGTAAAGTAAATTTAGCTGATTAGTCATGATAATGCCATAACAAGATAATTTATATAGCAGGAGAGGAAAAGTGAGGAGGACCCGGGGACAAGAGTTTGATGTGTTTATAAGGCATCCAGGTAGAGATGTCTAGAAGACATTTACATCTTTAGCAGGAATATCCCAGAGTGATACTGTGTACTTATTGTAACCTACCTGGTGGCATATGATTCCATTTCTTCCATTTTTGGCAATTTAAACTTGATCACTTGATTAAGGTGAAATGTTTTAGACTTCTGGTCCATACAATTATTTTTTTCCTTTATAATTAATGAATATTTTATGGATAGGTACTATCAGACTATGTAACTATCCTGTTTCTTATCAAAATTTCAATGTATTCATTTATTTATATGCCTATGTGGAGTCATGGTTTCCCGTTTTACTTAATGGGTTATCATCTGTTACTATCATTATTTATTTTGGTGGTCATATTATCCCAGATTTGGCCAGTAAGTCCCTCTAAGCCAGCTTCTGTGGTTTTTTTTTTTTTTACGTCCTCATCATTCTTGGAGAAATTCTTTATTTTTTGGCCCAAGACATTTCAAGTTCATCTTGTAATTTTTCCTTTCAAAACCTAGAATCAGAAATTCTATAAAGACCAATTTTTTTTTTTTTTTTTTTTTTTTTTTAAGAAAACAGTATTAGAAACCAAGAAGTGGGCAATAGGTATGCCCATTATTTTGGGGATGTCACTGCTCCCAGGCTCTCTCAGCAAACAGAGCTAAGGAGTTTATGTATGTTTAAACATATATACACACCTGCATGTATAAATACATACATCCCTGGCTTGGCCTCTGGTATCTCACACATAGATTAACCCTCCATAAAAACACCTTCCTCATCTTGCTTCGGCTCTGGCAGCTTGAGCCAGGTCACCTTCCCTTGTGAACATTCTTCTCACCTTTGTCAGGGTTGTCCATCCCATTCTACTATCTTCTTAATTCTCTTCGACTCAGTGTAACATCTTGCCTAGCCCCACGTAGTGGTGTTGGACTGAATTGTTCAGGAAATGAAGGGAAGAGGTGGCTAATTTTTACTTTTGTGATTTACTGCATTTTTCGTATTTACTTTAGTAGGCATGTGCTATTTAAAAAATGAACAAAATTAAGAAAAAAATAAACTGCCAAACAGACATAGGCCTAGACAAATAAACAGGATTATCTTGGTAAAATACTATTTATTCTGTGAAGGCCAGAATTTAAGTTAATTCCTTCAGGGGTTGCTGAATTAGTATCTAGTTAAATAGAAAGAAAAGAAATTGTACAAGAAATGACAGAAATAGGATTGCAGGTATGAGCCCCAGAAAAGTTTATTTTTAAAATTTTTGCCTTTTTCCCCTTAAAATGGGGTCAATCTCAGCATATTTATTAGTTAAGGTAAAAGATGCAACAGAGAGAAAAATTAAATAAGGCTTCAGTGTCCAAAACACAATTAGTAGGATTATCCTTAGGCAGGAGGAGGGCACATGGCCTCTGATGCAGGAAGGATGGAAGACAGGATGACTATAGGTTCTGATCAGCTTGGGATGGTAGAGAGGAAAGTTCTGGTACTCTTGGCTGACAAGGTCTATTTATTTTTCAGTAAAATATGAGTCAAGATCATATATTGAGAGTAAGAAAAGAATAATGGCCAAAAGGATTTGAAAGTTGGGATGAGAGTTTGGACTAATTGCCGAGGTCTAAGAGAGAGAGATAGCTAAGAACACATAGGCCTTCAAGATCCATATGGAGTTGAAAATTATACGTGTGTGTGTGTGTGTGTGTGTATATACATATATGTATATATATACATATATATACATATATATAATTTTTAATAAATTTTATTTTTTAAAGCAGTTTTAGATTCACAGCAAAATTGAGCAAATAGCACAGAAAGTTCCTATATACCTCTGCTCCCATACATTTAAACCTCCCTGACAATGAACATCCTGCATCAGGGTGGTATATTTGTTGATTAGTGGACATTTGGTCCTGTCCTAAACATCCGCGGAGACATTTGGTTCATGCCAAAATGTCCTTGAAATTTGGTCCTGTTCAAAATGTTCATTAGCCTATTTAGTCCTTACCAAATGGTCCTTGATATTTGGTGTTGTCCAAAATATCCACGCTTAAGAATGTCCATGGGTTCAAATAGCTGATAACATTTATTTCTACTTTGCATTTATAGGCTTAATACAGAGAAATATACTACCATGTTTTGTTGGTCCAATAATTGTGTTGTGGCTGTACAGTCAATAATACCTCTTCTTGCCTCAGTAATTTAGCTGGTAATGGCACATGGGGTTAGGTAGGTAGGTTGGGGTTTGAATCTTGCAGAAGAGCAAGATTTATATTAACCATGAAATGAATGTCTCTGTAGACATTTTTGGACAGGAACAAATGCCCTGCAAGGCATTTGTTGCAAATAATTTACCTACATTAACACATCATAGTCACCCAAAGTCCATGTTATTAAGGCCCACTCTTAATGTTGTGCATTCTGAGTTTTGACAAATGTATAATGACATGTATCCTTCATTATAATACCATACAAAACAGTTTCACTGCTGTAAAAATCCTCTGTGCTCTGCTGATTCATCCAACCTTCCCTGCTAACTGTGAGCAACCACTGATCTTTTAATTGTCTCCGTAGTTTTGCCTTTTGCAAAATGTTTAATAGTAGGAATCATTCAGTATGTAGCCCTTTTAGATTGGTTTTTTATACTTAGTAATATGGTTTTAAGTTTTCTCCATGTCTTTTCATGGCTTTATAGCTCATTTCTTATTAGAGCTAAATAATATTCCATTCTCTGGATGTACTACAATTTACTTACCTGTTCACCTACTAAAGGACTTCTTTGTTGCTGCCAAGTTTAGACAATTATGACTAAAGCTTGTATAAACATCTGTCTGCAGGTTTTTGTGTGGAAATAATTTTCAAGTCATTTTGGTAAATACCAAGGAGCACAACTGCTGAATTTTCTGGCAACAGTAAGTTTAGTTTTGTAAGATTTTGCCAAACTGTTGGTATCATTTTGCATTCCCACCAGCAGTGAATGAGAGTTCCTGTTGCTCCACATTCTCTTCAACATTTGGTGTTGTCTAATGAGTGTATAGTGGTATCATAGTGTTGTTTTAATTTGCATTTCCCTAATAACTTATGATATGGAACATATTTTCATACGTTTATTTGCCATCTGTACACCTTCTTTGGTGAGATATATATTCAGGTGTTTACCCCATTTTGTAATTGTTTGTTTTCTTATTATTGAGTTTTAAGAGCTGTTTGCATATTTGGATAACAGTCCTTAATCAGATACGTCTTTTACAGATATTTTATTCCAGTCTGTGGCTTGTCTTCTCATTCTCTTAACAGTATCTTTCACAGAGCAGATTTTTAAATTTAATAAATTCCCACTTATCAATCATTTCTTTCATGGATAGTGCCTTTGGAGTTGTATCTAAAAAATCATTGCCATATCCAAGGTCATATCTTAGATTTTCTCCTATCTTATATTGTAGGGTTTTATAGTTTTGTATTTTACATTTAGGTCTATGATACATTTTGTGTTATTTTTTGTGAAGAATGTAAGATCTGTGTATCTAGATCCCTTCCTTCTTTCCTTCCTTCTTTCTTTCTTTCCTTCTTTCCTTCCTCCCTTCTTTTCTTCCTTCCTTCTTTCTTTCCAAAAGAATGCAATTGGACCCTTATCTTACACCAAACACAAAAATCAACTTAAAATGGATTATAGACATAAACTTTAAAACTTCTAGAAGACAACATAGATAAAAATCTTCTTGACATTGGCCTTGGCAATGACTTCTTGGATATGACACTAAAAGCACAGGCAACAAAAGCAAAAATAGAAAAATGGGATTATATCAAAATAAAAAGCTTCTGCACAGCAAAGGAAACCATCAACAAAATGAAAAGGCAACCTACTGAACGGGAGAGAATATTTGCAAATCACATATCTGATAAAGGGTTAATATTCAAAATATATAAGGAACTCAAACAACTCAGGAGCAAAAGTGTCAAATAACCCTATTTAAAAATGGGCAAAAGACCATTTCTCCAAATAGACATTTCTCCAAGAAGACATGCAAATGGCCAACAGGTATATGAAAAAGTGCTCAACATCACTAATCATCAGGAAAATGTAAATTAAAGTTACATTGACATAATGCCTCACAAATGTTAGGATAACTATTATCAGAAAGTCAAAAGATAACAAGTGTTGGCGAGTATGTAACGAAAAGGGAAACCTTGTACACTGTTAATGAGACTGTGAATATTATGAGAATGTTAATGAGAAAGAAAGAAAGAAAGAAAGAAAGAAAGAAAGAAAGAAAGAAAGAAAGAAAGAAAGAAAGAAAGAAAGAGAAAAGGAAGAAAGGAAAGGAAGAAAGAAATCGACTACTTGATGACAGGTCTTGAATTAGTCACAGTGATATTACAATGATGGTGAGTGAGAATAAGAAATTTTAACTATCAGGGGCAAGGAAATATAAATGTTAACATATTTTTAAGAAAACTTATTGCTGTAGTAGATATGAATTTGGAACCAAAAACTGGCATTCAAGAAATATAATGTTGCTTTATTTTCTTTAGATTGGATTAAACCTGACTCTGCTTCCATTCTTCCAGATTTCCCGGTGAGAGTTAATATTAGTTTTTATTAGAGTTTGCCTCACACTGGTGTTTGTAAAGCAAAATATTTGGGAAGATTGCTTTAATCTGTGCTTGAAACTGGTTACTCCTGATTTGACCATGCCATGTTCTTATCAAATGTTCTTATCAAAGAACATTTGGTTGCATCCAAGAACTTGGTTGCTGGTAGGCTATGTTTGGACACAAGAATATTTGCTAAGACTGGGAGCTCTGTGGCGTAGTCTGTCTCATACAGTCACTTAACTCAGAGTTCCTGTCTTTTCCCTTAGGTGCAATTATGGAGAGTACCCTAAGTGCCACTCTCCTGGGTCCCACAAACCTCCATCCACTTCTTCGTTTTGGATTCTCCTTGTTAACTGGGCTTCTACTTTCACCTCCCTGCAAAGGACTTCTTTCCCCTCTTCTTCAGGAGCACCTACAGTAATTTGCTCAAGTAGTCAGGGCTTTCACAAAGTTATGTTTAAAGCAATCTCTGCTTCTAACCTTGAAGTTTCTTAAGGCACAAGAACACAGGGGTCTGGCTACACTTTTGAAATAGGGAAGGGAAAAATACCAGAGGGTCAGAATCAGCACAGGTCACATTCTTCCCAAATCCTTTTCATCAGTGAAAACAAAACACCAGTTAATGTTTCAATAAATTATCATTCCATGTTAGTAAAGGAAGAAAGCTTGGAAAACTGAGAAATAGCTTGCTTATTTTTGGAAAAGAAAAATGAGCATGTAATAGTTTCAATGAAGTTACATATATTTATGTAAGTAACTTTTTTGTTTTCTTTTGGTAAGGGGAAGAAAAAGGAAAAGATAAATAGAGGAGAAAGAGCCCGCTAGTCTTATCATTTTGGGAATTCCCACTCTCCCATATGTACTTTCATAAACTCACATTATTGAATAAAAACATGTAGACTTCTTGAGCTAGGCTCCCAGGTTATGGTTTTCTTATACAGTAATGGATAAAGTTACCCTTCCCCTAATTTCCTCTTGGGGTATTTGATAATGCCATTACCACCCCATACATGTATTCTTTCTGTTTGTACAAATAAAAATATGGTCCTGGAAATCTGGAATTTTAATCCCCGAGTCAATAAAGAGCACTAGCATTAAGAGACTTAACTGTTTTCCTAGCAGCAGTGAGGTATTGGGAAAATGTGTTAATCTCTGTTTCCTATTTTTCCAATTCCTTATGTAAAAATGGATCAGCAACACTTGACCTTATGAGGAAGGGATCAAAATGCATAGTGAAAAGTAGTACTATATGCATCATTTGAGGGAAGAAAGTAGTACACAGTTTATTCTTTCTCTTTGGAAAACATGATGATGAAATAAAAAAATGGTCTAGATTAGGGAGAGAATTTCTTAGACTTCTGGCTGACTTGAACTCCTGTTCCCCCTCTTATTGTCCCATCTAATCCCTATGATTGAGAAACTGCTTGTTTGTTACAAAATTCTTCTCACATTGTAATTCAGATTTTTTGGATCATCTTTAAAGATTTCTTCCAAGTTTTTCATTGTGAAACACTGAGTCATTTGATTCTGGTCTACAAGAAGGCCAAGGAAAATAGTTTCACATAATGCTTCTAGCTTTTTCTCTGGAACATTTTAGATAAATGAAATATATGAAAAAGTCCAGTGATGTTTAAAATACCATGCAAATATGAAATCACATCAGCATTTGATTTTCTTACTAAAAGAAGAAGAAGAAGAAGAAGAAGAAGAAGAAGAAGAAGAAGAAGAAGAAGAAGAAGAAGGAGAAGAAGGAGAAGAAGGAGAAGAAAAAGGAGAAGAAAAAGGAGAAGAAAAAGGAGGAAAGAAAATCCACACAAAATAAAAAGTGAGTGATCAAATTTCTCTACAAAAATGTTGTGTGGATTGAAAAGTCTCTGACCAAGAGGACAGCAGTTGAAACATAATCAGATTTCTGAATCAAATGTAGGTCTATTTCCCTCCTTTCCTTTTCCCAGTGATCCATTTAAAGGATACTGAAAATGGAGGAAGAAATCCACAGTAAGGCTGAAAATGAGAGGCTGCTGGAAATTTTTAAGTTTTTTGCAAGTCAACCCAACTGAATGAAGAATTATACATACAGAAGGATAAAATAGCAGGGGGTGCCGCAGCCCGGAACTCTGAGGTACAGAAATGGGAGCCTTTACTCTTGGGCAGAAATAGCTTCTAATCATGACTTTCTCATTCTGGTGACCAGCCCCCATTTCGAAGCTATCCAGGAGCCCACAAATTTTGCCTCAGGAACAAAACAGCTCCTACTGCCCAGGGAATTCCAAGGGATTTAGGAGTTCTGTGTCCGGAACCAGGGGCACAGACCAAACATTAGAGCAAAAGGTCCTTAGTTGGAGTTTGACCCTCCATTACAAGGGCTGTGCTGCTGCTGCTTTGTGTCTCACCTCCTGGGTCTTGAGTCACAAGATAGGACTTGTCATCACCAGGACCAACCTGCTGCTATTCTGCATCTTCTCTCCTGGGGCCCGAGTTTGGAATTTGACACACAATCCCTGGGGCTCAGTGACACTGGGCCCTTCTGCTAGTCCCAGGCCACTGATGAGCCCTGTTATCTCTGAGCTTATGCCTCTGCTGCATCCTTTTCCCTCTCCCCAGTGTCTGAGTTTCTGCAGAAAACCCCAGAGCACCCCCGTTCTAGAGGTAATCTGCACACACTTGCACCTCAGACAGCAGCACTGCTGCTGCAGCATGTCTGCCTGTTCCCCAGACTCCAGGCACCACAGTAGTTCTGTGTGCCCTTGATCTCTGGACACCAGCTCTGCTGCTACTCTGAGTGCTACTCTGCCTGCCAGGTCTGGTGCCAAAGTGATCCCCTTGGCTAGAATACCTCCCACAAGGAAAAACCAAAACAAAACAAAACAAAAAAGGAGGACTCAAATAAATAAAATCAGAAATGAAAGAGGAGACATTAAAACAATGATCATAGAAATACAAATAATCATAAAAGACTACTATGTATGATTATACATCAACAAATTGGATAACCTAGAAGAAATGGATAAATTACTAGAAACATATGACATACCATGGCTGAATCTAGTAAGGAGAATTCAATCAGTAATCCAAACTCTCCCGACAAGGGAAAGCCCAGGGCCAGATGGTGTCCTGTGAATTCTACCAAATATTTAAAGCAGAATTAATACTAATTCTTCTCAAACACTTTTGAAAAATTGAGAAAAAGGAAAGATTTTACAATTCATTTTATGATGTTAGCATTACCCTAATGACAAAACAAGACAAAGACACTACAAAAAAAGAAACTTAACAGCCAACATCCCTTATGAACATACATGCAAAAATCCTATGACACAAAAACAAACTGCAGAAAAAGCAAGTATTAACAAGTGAGAGGATATCAAACTAAAAAGCTTCTGCATAGCAAGGGAAACCATCAAGAAAAAATCAACCTACAGAATGGGAGAAAATATTTGCATACCATATACCTGATAACAGGTTACTATCTAAAATATATAAGGAACTCAGACACCCTAATAGCAAAAAAAGAAAAAAACCAAGTGAGCTAACTGGTGGGGGGTGGGAGATGAGGGTAAGGGAGACCAAATATATGGTGATGGAAGGAGAACTGATTCTGGGTGGTGAACACACAATGGGATTTATAGATGATGTAATACAGAATTGTACACCCGAAATCTATGTAATTTTACTAACAATTGTCACCCCAATAAATTAAAAAAAAAGAAAAAGAAAAAAACCCACATAATTAAATTAAAAAATAGGTGAAGAAACTGAATAGATGTTTTTCCAAAGATGACATACAAATGGCTAACAGGCATATAAAAATGGTATTACTAATCATCAGGGAAATGCAAATCAAAACCTCAGTGAGATATCACCTCACACCTGTTAGGATGGCTATTATCAAAAAGACAAGAGATAACAAATGTTATCTGTAATTATAATGGGCCCTTTTCATAAGAGAATGCTCAAATGGATATTAAATATATAAGAAGGTGCTCCATATTATTATATACATTTTCAGTAAGAATACAATGAAATACCTAGAAAAAAAGTACAAGAAATGTGTACATTCTATATAAAAACAACAACAACTATAAAATAGCACTGAAACACACACAAGAAGATTTTAAAAAATAAAAATTAAGAATAAAACACAAAATACATCCTATTCTTGGATGGGGGTGTCAACCTTAAAAAGCTGACAATCCCCCCACGTTACTATACATAAGAGTATTTGATGAGATTTCAGTAAAATACCCAACTTTTGTTTTAAATAGAGAAGCTGACTTTAAAGTTCACATAGAAAAATAAACAAGGACATAGCTAAGAAATGTCAGAAAAATATTTACAGTAAGTGGAAGCTAGTCTTATGAGATACTAAAACATATTATAAAGTCTTAAGTGAAAGTGTAGTCCTGGCACATGAATATACAGAGAAATCAAAGAAACAGGCTAGAAATTCCAGAAATAGCCACCAAAACATATGGGAATTTAGTACAGGATAACGATGCCCTTTCAAATTAGTGTGTTAAAGATGAACTACTTAATAAAAGCTGCTGGGACAATTTAATAGATTAAGGTGTATCTGTACTTCACCCCATGTGAGACTGTATTATTATTCTTAATATTTACTGTTGTTCAGGTAAGACGACTATGTATTTCTTTACATTGCTATTTGGTTTGTGTGCCGCCCTGTGGGAAGAGTCACCCTGCCCCCAACCTATGACTGAAGTTGGGTTTGGTCATGTGACTTGCTTTAGCCAATAGAATTGTAAATAGAAGTGACATATACCTCATCTGAGGTGAAACTTTTAAGAACCATTGCTTGTTTCAGCTATTTTCTTTCCCCTCTTTCAGGAGAATAGTTTATCCTCAAGAATACTTTGAGGTAGGGTCTGTTATGATCCCCATTTCTTTGTGAGAAAGCTGAAGCAGAAAGTCAAAGTAACTCCCTAGTCACTCAGCTGGTGAGGCAGGGATGGAGTCAGGATCTGATCTGGACAGTCTGGCTCCAGTGTCTAGACTTTAACCATTGCACAATATCGCCTGTCTCCAACACATTCTGTAACTTTACTCATTTTAGTCTCTTGTGAAAGTCCATTTTTGATAGCTTAGGGACAAAGACAAATATTTGTTGTCTCTTCTCAAGTAATATTGATGCCTTCCTAGTTACTGATCAATAATACTTACTTTTCTTTCCAGATCTTAAGTGAAGACTTCTTAGACAATTGACTGATTTATTTTTATCTAACGTCTCTCAAAACATGAACTATTTTCAGTTACCATCTATTTGACTCCATATGTTATGTTCACAGCTGGAATATAAGCAGATATGTGATAAATTTGTACTCTTCACATTATTTGAAACAATGTAACTCATTATGTAAACATATAATTAATGTTTGATGAATAAATGATTGAACAAATGGTAGCTTGACCAGAAATATATATATATATATATATATATATATATATATATATATATATATATATATATTTTAGTCAACAAGCCTTTTTGATGTCTGTTTTCCAGAGACAGGCAACTCCATTCCTCCTAACTAGAATTATAAGACAGGGAATCCAGCAAAATATGTAGCCTAAATATGGTCCTCAAACAATTCCATGCTCTGCATCTATAGTGAGAAGAGAAATGTAAGAAGGTTGTGGAGTGTCCTCAGGAATACTCCCTCAGTTGACTCTGGGCAGCAGAGTGGGCTAAAGCAGAGGTCAGCAAACATATTCTGTGAAAGGCCAGATGATAAATATTTTGGGCTTTGTGCGCCATATGGTTTAAGTGATAAATACTCAACTTATGAAAGCAGCCATAGAAAATAGTAATATAATGAGTGTGGCTCTGTTCCAATAAAACTTCCTTTACAAAAATAGATGTTGGGTTAGATTAGGCAAGAGAATTGTAATTAGTTGACCCTTGGGATGAAGAAAACTTAATAGCTGTGACGTGAAATGTTGCATATTACTGATAGATATCCTACAAAAAAACTAATAAACAAAGCTTATTGAATTTTCTGATAATGGAGTGAATATCTGAAACGGGAGAGTCCACCTACAGAGCAAGTGCTCTTTTCCAAAGTTTTTTTTTGGTGTGTGTGTGTGTGTGTGTGTGAGAATGTGCCACATGAATTGTCTCAGATCTAGGAATAGACTTGTAGAGATTTGTGAATTTAGAAGGCTGTTTAGGAAGCAAAGTTAATGGGCTATGACGTTAGTCATGGCATGTGACCTCTTACCTATGCTGCAAATCAACACATTGTACACCTTAAACTTACACAATGTTTTATGTCAATTATACCTCAATAAAGCTGGAGAAAAGCGAAACAAAACAAAAACAAAAAGAAGAAAATGATGGTAATGATGGCATATGTACCTTATCAGGTTGCAGTAAGAATTAAGGATATCTATCCATCTATCTATCTATTAATCATCTGTCTATTATCTATCTACCTTTTATCTAACTCCTGAAACACAGTAAGCCCTCCATAGGTATTTTTTATTACTGGGGTTGTTTTCTATGACTGTAGTACTCTCAGATAGTCATTTAGTTGGTTCCCTTTCTTCAGATTTTTGCTTACATTTTACTCTCTTGCAAGACATTCACTGACCACCCATTTAAATTTGCAACTCTCTTATTCTCTATTTGAATTTTCCCTATAGAACTTATCATCTTCTAATAAACTATGTAATTTACTTGCTTATTTTGTTTACACTCTATGTCCATCAGAACATAACTTTCATATAAAAATTTTCTTCTCCAGTATTAGTCATAGTCTCCATATTTATTGTTCTATGCCATCAAACACTTTGAGGTTGCATGATGACTTCCCAGACAGTCATGGAAATGGATTTATGTTTTTCCAGTTATTTTCAAGAACTTTCACAAAATATTCTAGTTTTCTTAGCTCTTCCATTGCTTCATATATCTGAGTCATTTCAATCTACCCATTTCAATCTCCTTTGTGTATTCATCACATATTTCAGAAAATTTTTTTTTCTGAGTTATATCATATGGCTGAAATTCTATTCTTATCTTCCAGAAAATTTCCTTCTCTCTCAAACTTTCATAGTTGAAGCGTGAGGTTCTTTCTATGTAACTTTCATGATTATTTTCCCTTTCCTTATTCTCCATCATTTATCCTAATTACCTGAAAAAATAATATTTACCATTATCGAGAAACTATTTGGAATTGGTGCCAAAGTTGTTTATAGTTGGAGAAAAACAGTCCATGTTTTTTTTTTTTTTTTTTTAAAGTGAGCTGACAGCCTTGTTTTCTTCATGATAGGGCTGGTTTATAGATGGATATTAATCTCACATGGTTAGTGTAATAGGCTCAATGTCAAGGAACACAGAAGGCAAACTTTAAACAGTCAAAAATTTTAATTTGTTTTGGTACATGATATTTATTTTATTGGGTATTTTGAAAGGCCTTGGAGAGCCTTTAGCCAAATTGTTTTTATTGATGAAGGACTTGAGGCTTAGAGAAAAGGCATTACACACCCACTTCACAGATAAGACCTCTGATTCATCATCCCAAACTCAAAATATGTTAATATCTATTAACAGATAGACATCAATAATATTTTGGAGAAAAGATTAGTCAGAATCATGTGAGAGAGGAATGGAAAAGGGTTGGCTAATGGGCTACAAGTAGACCTGGGATTGGACTGAGGTTTTAGGGGAAAATTGGAGGGCCTAGAAAAAGGCTGCTTTATGTGATGTTTTATATTCGTGTTTTTTGGCCCTGGATTATAAGATATTTCTGCCATTTTTACATTGTTTCTTTTCACCAGTAAGACTTTTTCTCCTCCTTTCTATTCTTTAAGATACAGCATCTCTAGGTCTAACCCTGGCTGTGACTTACTGTTAGGCTAAACAATTACTAAAATTCTTTACATATATAAAGTTTTACTAACATTCAAGCTTTCATAAGCTAGTACATTAATAAGTAGTAAGGATTTTACCTTTAGGAAGCTATACGTATCTTCTTTATCATAACTTGCTAAGGGAACACAGATGTCTCCTTTACCAATGTTATAAGGATACCCTGTTTTTCCTCCTGTTGGTCCAAATTTTCAGGGAAATAAGTGAGGTCCTTCACAGTTAGCAGATTATATAACTGTAATAGTGGAGAGATTAAAGACAGAACTCTTACCTGCTTTTGTTTCGAAATATCCTGTGAACTGAGCAAAACATGATAATTGTCATGTTTCTTTAGTAAATTCATGTGGTTACTAAGCGACAAGTTTAAAATGTTGTCTATTTTTAACAGTGTTTTTTGTCTAAAGATGTAAAACCTACTTGGGAAAATAGTTCCATGGAACAATAAAGCCTTAAATTACCAAGGGTTAATGAAAATTTCACTGTAGAATTTAGAGATAAAACTAGACCAAATATAGGAAGGAGATCTAACTTGCCTCTGTGTTGGATGAATAGTTAATGTCTTGAGGAATTTAGGAAGGAATCATTGCCCTCTTTTAACTTCTATTGCTAGTTAGCTTCGTTCTTGGATAGAAGAACCATATAGGTACATACAAGACTATACATCATCTATATTCAATAGAACAGTGTCTACACAATTATAAACATAGGCTACTTTTTAGAACAAGAAGGATGACAAATGAAAGGACCCAGAACCCATAGGGTGGAGCTAAGAGGCCTGGATGTTTATTCCTGGTCAGAGTAAAACTGCTCTATAAGGAAAAGGACTGTGATATGTTTACTGCTAATATTTTCCCAGCTCCTATAACAGACCCAGTACATAGTTTGTTTGCAATGATGATGATGATGATGATTATGATGACAAATCACCATGACACTCCAAATATTACCACTATGAATTATGTAATTCTAGAAAAAAGCAGAGACTTAAAATTTCAGTCTGTGAATCATCATTGCTGACAAAGGTGTGGTAGGTCATTTTTTTTTAATTGAAAATAATTTGTGAATCACTTATTACCACTTACACAGATCCCAAGTCCTCTAGAGACATAAATTGTTGTATCTGTTGGAAAGTTCATGACTTATACTAGTATCAATTTTACAAAAAGGTTAATTACTCCATTGACCAAAAGTGACTTTACTTAAGTAGGATACACATTATCTAATACTTTGGCAAGTTATGAATTCATTATATTTTTAAACATGGCAACATAAGTGGTGAATTGTAATAAAATTTAGCTTTCATTAAGATTATTGTAAAGCGTGAGTAATTGAGGTTTAGATTTGATTCTTTACAGAAATAGAAATTAGGTCACAGAAGAGATCAAAGTTTGCAGGCTGTTTCAGTATCACATCTCAGCTCTGCCATTTACTTCTGCGTAATCTTGCACAAGTCTTCCAACTGTTCTACATCTTTGTTTTCACATCATAAAATGTGGCTGTTACTCTCTGGGAGGTTGGAAAGATTAAATGAAGAAATGTGGGAGAGAGCTTGAGAAATTATAAAAAACTTGACAAATGGTAAATATTCTTATTATATTTTTATGTTTTACTCTCAACAGGGGCTTTTCCTTGCTCTGAGCACCTTATGTGGCCCTTCCTGACCCCTGAGGCTGAGGGAACTCACCGAGGCCGGGGAGAGCTCTGCCTCGGGCTTCATGAGCAGCACACTTTGGTCCACTGCACGGAGGGCACAGAGGGACTGAGGAGAAGCCGTGACTCGCAGGTGGGCAGGTGAGGCTGGACGACTTTATGCTGGGCTGAAGCTCAAATCTACCTGTAAGAAATGAAACAATCCGGTACTTCTATTTGTATGATCCTGTAGTAACTCACATTTCCTGTCATCCTAACATTCAGCTTTATATGACTATGTTTGGAAATATCAGTTGGGAGCCTCATTTCTCATCTCTCCTTTGCTGTTGAAAAGGTTGTTTTGTCCTAAGGAGACAACAGATAGATCCTAAGGGATAAATAGCTCATTTGGATTTTAGAGGCCCATCTTCACTTATGATTCATGATAAAGTATTTATAATCGTTCTCCAGATTTTTGGAACTTTTGAGTCTTAGCATCTTACATACCTCACATGATTGAATCAATGGAGGAGGGCACCAAGGACTTAATGAAAGCTAAATTTTATTAAGATTCACTACGTGTGTTGCCATGTTTAAAAATTGAATGAATTCATAAGTTGCCAAAGTATTAGATAATATGGATCCTACTTATGTAAAATCATTTTTGGTCAGTGGAGTAATTAAGCCTTTTATGAAATTGAATTATGTTTTATGTGGAGACAATTTCGTATAATTGAAAAAGTATTGTGCTAGCTACCTGGAGATTTGGCTGTGCCATTAATTTACTGGGAACCTTTGGGCAACTCATTTTTCTTTTCTGAACTCAATTTTCTCTGAGGTGAAATAGATGATAACCATTTATTTGTGTTTTTATGCTAAGAACACTCACCTTGTTGGCTAGACAGTTTTCAGTCTCCGAACTCTCTGAATCTCCAATAACTTCTCCATCTGGTTAAATGGGAAATGCTTCCCATCCAAAATGATGATTCTGTGATGGTGGGATCTGACGTTTCAGTTTCTAATGAAAACATGTTTCTTACTGATGACTTATTCTATTGATGACAATGATTGGCCCAATGGTGGAAAAATGATTTCAAGAGTATAGGATAAATAAAAGGAAAAATGTATTAACCACTTATGATTAATCTCTTATAATTGGAAGGTATCTTGAGGAAAGGAAAGGTAGTATTTAATAGGAAAGGCAAAGCAAAAATAAAAAGGAGAGACTAAACAAATAACAGACTCTCGAGGAAAAGACTTGGAGTGGCATGGTTACATTAGCCTACAGTTGGGCAAAATCATTGAACACAATTAACACACCGTAGAGTATTGATTGTTTACCCTCGTGATTGCGTGGCTAACTGGAAGCTGCACCTGGCTGCCACTGCCCAGCATCACGAGAGACTATTGTACTGCATCTCACTAGTCTTGGAGAAGATAAAAGATAAACATTTAAAGTACGGTTTCTATGTATTACTACGTATGAATGCATGTTGCTTTTGCACCCTCATAAAGTAAAAAAATTGTTAAGTCAAACCATTGTAAGTTGGGGACCTTCTGTATGGTTTCTCCAGGGTTATTTGGAAGAAGGAAGGAGCAGCCTGTGCTGGTTTTTCATCTTGTCAGAAATAAGTGTTGACTCTATTCTGTGCTGTCTGTTCTTTAACCTCTTTTTTCATATTTTGTATCTCTTTTTCACTCTTCTGAATTGTGAGTAATCTCCTCAAATTTGACTTTGAATTTGTCAATTTTTATTTTATCTCTGTCAGATCTACTGCTTAAACCATTAATTGATTTCTTTTTTATTTTAATACATTTACTTTTCATTTTGTGAATTATTTGTATTGGGTTCCTCTTTAAGTCAACCATGTTTTTCTCATCTTATATTTTCTATTTCTTGTTTTCATAACTTCAATCTTGAAAAAGTTGTAAAAATGATATGTGTGGGTGCAGAAAGTTGTATAATATGTATTCCTGAGATTTATTAGCTTGCTAAAATGCTTGTATAGGAGAGTCAATTCTCAATGATTTCTCTTAGTTGTTTATCTGTAAATAGGGATAAAAGTCATAATAGTATGGATGGTTCAGACCATAGTGGGAACAATAGTAACAGAAAAACACAACTGTGTGTGCAAGGTAATTTGCTAAGTGTTTGTTTTCCATGGGGAAAAAAAGAGCAGTTTTCTTTTAAAACGCCTTGTTCTTTCACAGTGTGAAATAGAACAGTGAATGAAAAAACCTGAATGCATGTAGAATAAGGTCTGCAGGAAGTGAATTTTTTCCTTCATTTATAACATTGAATCCGAAAAAAAAAAACGATGCATTTTTTTCCCATAGGTGGCACATTTTGAGCAATCTTCATTTAAATGTAATTCACATAACATTAAAATCACATTTTCAAATGTACAGTTTTAGTTTATTCATGGTGTTACACAACCATCATCGCTATCTAATGATTGAACATTCCATTATGCCCAAAACAAATATTGTACCAGTTCCCAATTCCTTCCTCCCTGATTAATGAATAGGTTAAATCAAATTTTTGACATGTGTTCCTTTTATATTTGCCTGAGAATATAAATTCCTTTATATACATAAGAATATATATTTTCTTTTTGAAAATTATAATTTTACCAATAAAATGTCGAAGAACCCAGCATAGTTAACATCCATCTATGAATATCAGTATGAATTATAAAGTATTTTATTTAAAAAAATGTTTTTTTATTTTACTCAATTTGACAAAGGCATTCCCTTTTATTTTTAATCTTTTCTTTTTTTATGCCTGATTCCAAGAAGCAATTTACTTTTATGTTCAGCTGCTCAGTGTCTATGAAGAGAGAATTTGGAACCAAATGTTACCCAAGTGTACTGATGTACTTTTGGTGGTTTGTACATTAACAGACTTTGAATAATCATAGATCATTTACGGGACATGACAAGTTTCAGTTTGTCAGATTAAGTACACATTGTATCTTGGCACAGATTTTCTTAGGCAAAAAATTTTCAGTGATAACTTGAAGCCTTGCAGAACTTATGCCTCTAATGCCTTGAATATTCTTTATTTGAATGTTATCATATCAATTCTGTTTCCTAAATTCTGTGAGAAAAATACCTTAGAATATTAAGTGAAAAGCATAAAGATATTTCTCACACTGTTGCTATCTAAGTAACAATGACTCCTTTATATTTTTAAAATTACTAAGAAGAAAGGTCTTCAACAATACTTCTACTTTATATTAAATACTAATCAAACATTTCTTGAGGGAGAGTATCAAAACAGATTAAAATTTACAAATCAGCCTTTTCATCCAAACATACAATGAAGTACAGCAACAGTAATAATGACTCACAGATTTATTTATTTTTATTATGAATCATTTTATTTTCTTTATGACCACAGAAAAAATAAACCAGAAAATTCTTCGTGGAGAACTTTAACAAGAAGAAGAGATTCATTGTTTTTGAGATAAACTATAAGCAAGGCAGAGGGCTAGAAGTGAAAAACTGTACCCCATATCTCAGATTTTGTTTTTTGTTTGTTTTAAGTTATAGAACAAGACATTTTCATTGTTGAATTAAACTGTTTGGAAATATATAAAACAGAAAGAAAATTTCTTTTTTTAAAAATTAAGTTTCATTGGAGTGACAATGGTTAGTAAAGTTACATAGATTTTGGGTGTACAATTCTGTAATACATTATCTATGTATCACATTGTGTGTTCACCACCCAGAGTCAGTTCTCTTTCCATCACCATATATTGGATCCCTTTCACCCTCATCTACCACCCCTCTCCAACCTTGCCCTCTGGTAACCACTAAACTATTGTCTGTGTCTATGAGTTTTTGTTTCTTCATTTGCTTGTCTTGTTCTTTTGTTGTTTTCAGTTTTATATACCACATATCAGTGAAATCATATGTTCTCTACTTTTTCTGTCTGACTTATTTCGCTTAGCATTATAACCTCAAGATCCATCTATGTTGTCACAAGTAGCACTATTTCATCTTTTCTTATGGCAGAATATTATTCCATTGTGTATATATACCACAACTTCTTTATCCATTCATCTATCAACGGACACTTTGGTTGTTTCCATGTCTTGGCCACCATAAATAAAGCTGCAATGAACATTGGAGCACATATATCTTTATGGGTAAATGTTTTCAGATTTTTTTTGGTAGTTACCCAGGAGAGGGATTGCTGGGTCGTACGGTAATTCTACTCGTAATTTTTTGAGGAACCTCCACACTGCTTTCCATGGTGGCTGCACTAATCTGCATTCCCACCAACAGTGTATGAGGGTTCCTTTTTCTCCACAGCCTCTATAACACTTGTTATTATTTGCCTTGTTGATGATAGCCATTCTGACTGGGGTGAGGTGATATCTCATTGTGGTTGTTATTTGTATTTCTCTGATGATTAGTGATTATGAGCATTTTTTCATATGTCTATCGGCCATTTGTATGTCCTCTTTGGAGAAATGTCTCTTCAGGTCCTCTGCCCATTTTTTAATTGGATTTTTTGTTGTTGTTGTTGAGTTGTATGATTTCCTTATATATTTTGGATATCAGCTGCTTATCAGAGACATTGTTTGCTAAAATCTTCTCCCATTAGGTTAGTGGCCCCTTTAATTTTTGGATGGTTTCTTTTGCTGCGCAGAAGCTTTGTAGTTTGATATAATCCCATTCATTTATTTCAGCTTTTACTTCCCTTGCCTTTGGAGTCAAATTCATAAAATGCTCTTTGAAGCCAAGGTCCATAAGTTTAGTACCTATGTTTTCTTCTATGCAGTTTATTGTGTCAGGTCTTATGCTTAAGTCTTTGATCCATTTTGAATTAATTTTGGTACATGGTGACAGATAGCAGTCTAGTTTCATTCTTTTGCACGTGGCTTTCCAATTCTCCCAGCACCATTTATTGGAGAGGCTGTCTTTTCTCCATTGTATGTTTCTGGCTTCTTTGTTAAAAATTATCTGTCCATATTTATGTGGTTTTTTTAATGGGTTCTCAATTCTATTCCATTGGTCTGTGTGTCTGTTTTTCTGCCAATACCAGGCTGTTTTGATTATTGTTGCCCTGTAGTACAAGCTGAAGTGAGGCAGTATGACACCTCCAGCATTGTTTTTTTTTCTTAGGATTGCTTTGGCTATTCAGGGTCTTTTGTGGTTTTGTACAAATCTGATTTTTTTGTTCTATTTCTTTAAAACATGCCATTGGGATTTTGATGGGGATTGCATTAAATCTGTATATTGCTTTGGGTAATATGACCATTTTAACTATGTTGATTCTCCCAAACCATGAACATGGACTGTCTTTCATTTCTTTGTGTCTTCTTCAATTTCTTTAAAAAATGTCTTATAGTTTTCAGCATATAGGTCTTTCACATCCTAGGTTAAGTTTATTTCTAGGTATTTCATTCTTTTTGTTGTAGTTGCAAAAGGAATTTTTTTTTTATTTTTCTGAGATTTCATTGTTAGTATATAGGAATGCAATTGATTTTTGTATGTTATTTTGTAGCCAGCAACTTTACTGTGTTTGTTTATTGTTTCTAATAGCTTTTTGGTGGGGTGTTTAGGGTTTTCTATATATAGCATCATGTCATCTGCAAAAAGTGACAATTTAACTTCTTCATTCCCAATTTGGATGCCTTTTATTTCTTTCTCTTGCCTGATTGCTCTGGCTAGGACTTCCAATACTATGTTGAAAAGCAGAAGTGATAGGGGACAGCCCTGTCATGTTCCTGAATTGTAGAGCAAAGGGCTTCAGTTTTTCACCATTAATTATGATATTAGCTAAGGGTTTGTCATAGGTAGGCTTTATTATGTTATTTTCCTCCTATATCCCTTTTATTAAGTGTTTTAGTCGTAAATCAATGTTATATTTTGTCAAATGCTTTTTCTGCATCTGTTGATATAATCATATCATTTTTGTGCTTTATTTTGTTTATGTGATGTATCACATTGATGGATTTTCGTATGTTGAACCATCCTTGTGCTCCTGGGATTAACTCCACTTGGTTGTGATGTATAATCTTTTTAATGCATTGTTGCATTCAATTTGCTAGAATTTTGTTTAGGAGTTTTGCATCTGTATTCATCAGACATACTGGTCTGTAATTTTCTTTTTTTTGTGTTATCCTTACCAGGTTTTGGTATCAGGAAAAGAAAATTTCTTGCTTTCTCTTTTCTCCACCCAATTATTTTGGACCTGATCATTTGTTCTGATTTACAAGACAAATAAGAATTAACTAAGGAAGGCCAATGAATGAAAATATGTTATTTTAATTGGTTATTATAGTAGTTTCCTAGGTCTGCTGTAACAAAATACCACAAACTGGCTGGCTTAAAACTGGGGAAATTTATTCTCTCACAGTTCTGTAGGCTAGAAGTCAGAAATCAAGGTGTTGGCAGGGTCATGCACCCTGCCAAGTTCTCAAGGGGAAATCTGTTCCATGCCTTTCTTCTATCTTTTGTTGCCATCAGTCCTTGGTGTTCCTGTCTCTGCTTTTGTCGTCACACAGCATTCTCCCTGTGTGTCTGGCATTGTCTTCCTTTTGTGTGTGCCTGTTTCTGTATATCTGCTCCTTTTTTATAGGACAACAGTAATATTGGGTAAAGGACCTATCCTATGTCAGTATCACCTCATCATAACTTACATCATAATTACATCTGCAAAGACCCTATTTCCAAATTGTTGCATTCACAGGTACCGGGGATTAAGAATTCTACATATCTATTTGGGGGACATAATTCAACCTACAACAGATAATTTGTATTTAACACTTTTGATCATTGCTGACAGCTAATTTCACAAGATAGGGGTAATGATTTCCCTCTTAGAGCTCAGCGAATGTATAAAATGTTATTTGAAACAAGTTTTGCTTAAAGTCCTAATAAATAACCCAAATTCCTTTTTCTCCTCATTTATTTGACTTTGGAAAAGTATGAGAAACTTTTCCATGAAGTATTTGTGAAGCATTCAGCAATAAGTCAGGTATCAGTGAAAATCTTTCTAGTTCGTTTGTTGTACTGGTGTGTACCTTTGTGTCATTCCACTTCTCTTCTATCGATCTGTGGGAATGTGCTCACTTTGCACTGACCCATTTAATCACTCTTTTGTTTTGCTGAGAGCTTAGCACATTCCCAGCTCTGTGTTGCTTGAGGAGGCTGTAGACATGATTAAGATGCAGGTTTGGCTTTCAAAAAGGTCTGAATCTATAGATGAGAGGAAAATAAACAATTTTTAAAAGTGTGGAATTGTATAAGTGTGGAGAGATGTGTGTGCTAAACCAACTAACTAAGCATGAAGAAGACAGCCCAGTTCTGCACAAACGGGCTGTGTATGTGGAGATCTGCAAAAACTTGCTTTTTTCTAGTCATTGCCAAGAAACTGAACTATCATAATGTGAATCTGAAATATTCTCTTGCTTAAAACCTTTCAATGATTTCTATCAGCAAATGAGAAATACTGTTTTAGTCTTTCATTATCTTGTAATTTTATTTTTGTCCGTATCTTTAAATTTGTCTCCACTCATGTGTTGTTTTATGCTTTTAACTTATCTTACTATATATGTCCATGAAGTTAATCTTTAATTTTAACTTTGTAGTTCAGTCCACGTTCAGAAATTAAGTCAGAATTAGAATTTACTTCATGTGAATTGAATAAATGAAGATAAACTATGTCTGAATAGGAAAGGCTAAATATTGTGAAATTCATAATTATAAATTGATCCATACACAATATAATACTAAACAATACCCAATATGACTAATTAACTTGATAAATCGATTTCAATGTTTTACCTAGAATAAATAACGAGCTTAGTATTGTAAAGAAAGGATGAAAACAGAGAAACATGGAGGGACCAGCCATAGTAGTTATTAAAACATTTTACTAAGCCACAGTAATTAAAATATTTTAGTATTATAAAAGAATAATCTAGTTAATCAGTGGAATAGAATAAATCACTCAGAAACAAGCCTTAGATTATATAATGACTTAGTTTGTGATAACGGATGCACTATTTATTAGCAGGGAAATATATAATTGGTTGATAAATGATAAAAGGATTATTAAAAAGCTACATGAGAAGAAAAGTCAGTTTAGATACTCACTACACAATAGACCAAAATAATTTGAGATGGAATTAAATGTAAAAACTTGAGCCAGGACTTTTGTTCTTACACATGCACGATTTCATCATCACAAATATCTCTAATGTTGTCCCTTTATACTCACACCCTTCTCCCTCACTCTACGATCCATAACCCCCGGAAATCACTAATTTTTTTTTCCATTTCTGAAATGTTGTCATTTCAAGAACGTTATATAAAGCACACAACTTAATATACAAATGATGTATGATAGAATTGTACACTTGAAACCAATATAATATTTTTTTAATAAAGATTTTATTGGGGAAGGGGAACAGGACTTTATTGGGGAACAGTGTATACTTCCAGGATTTTTTTCCAAGTCAAGTTGTCCTTTTAATCGTAGTGGAGGGCGCAACTCAGCTCCAGGTCCAGTTGCTATTGTTAGTTGCAGGGGACACAGCCCACCATCCCTTGCGGGAGTTGAACCGGCAAACTTGTGGTTGTAGAGTCCACTGGCCCATGTGGGAATTGAACCAGCAGCCTTCGGCGTTAGGAGCATGGAGCTCCAGCTGCCTGAGCCACTGAGCCAGCCCTGAAACCAATATAATTTTATTAACCAATGCCACCCCCAAAATTTAATAAAGTAAAAAAAAGAATTATATGGTATGACTATTTGAAATTGGCTTTATTTTCACTTAGCATAGTGTTTGTGAGATCTATCCAAGTTGTTGTGTATATCAATAGTTTGTTCTTTTTTATTGCTGAGTAATATTATATGGTATGAATGTACCACAGTTAGTTTAACCATTCACTTATAGATGGACATTTTGTTGTTTCAATATTTGTAAACATTATTTTCTTTTCCCTACCTTCCTGTGGTTTACTTGAACATATTTTTCAATTACATTTGTTTCTACAATGTTTTTGAGTACACCTCTTTTTATAGTTTTTTAAGTATTTTTAAAAAACACTACGGAAGAACTGACTCTGGGTGGTGAACACATAATGCAATACATGGATGATGTGTTATAGAATTGTACACCTGAAACTTTTATAATTGTATTAACTAGTGTCACCCCAATAAATTTAATAATAAAAAAACTAAAAGAATAAACAATGGGGAGTAGATACATATTTCAAAAGGGAAGTATAACACTGATGAAAAACAAAAGATAGAGTTGTAAATGTCATAAATTTATTTAAGATACAAATTTCATCTATTTCCAATTGCTGTCCCTTCTTTCTCCCACTAACTTCTCTCTTGACAAATCTTTGTTCTTCATTTCTGGAGAAGTTCATACGATGAGGTCCATAAGTTTCCATTTTTAAACATTTCCATGTTCAGTTTCTAAACAGTTAAAGAAACAGTAGAAACATTAGAAAACTTCTGTGATCTACTAAAGGAATAATTTTTCATGTTTCAAATATAAATATTTGAATACAATTTTAAGTATTTTTAATGATAGGGCTGTTCTCAGTTTTTTGGTTTTTTTTTGAAAGTGGAGAACAGGTCTCATAGCAAGCATTATTTTGTCAATGATGAAACCTATCAACCAGCCTGCAGAAGGTCCCATAGATAACATCTCTCATTCGGTGCTTTATGGATAATTACAGTGAAAATTTTCTTGACCTTAACTAGTGTAAGTTTAGAAAAATCCTGAAAAGGTCATGAGTGATAAATGTATTACCACTGCATATAGAATATAAACTCAATATTAGATAATTTGGTTGTTATATGTGGTAAATTCCTGATTTCATCTTCAAATAAGTCACTCTAGCCATCAGTAATTATACTTGCATTTTTTATCTACTGAGAAATTCTATAATACATTTGAAATAGTTTAATTCATAAATGATACATGAGGGGGGTTTATAATATGGTATGGATATACTCAAGAAGCAGCCTTAGGCAGACAACAGATGTTTACTTAGTTTCTTTATGTTGGCATTAGATTTGACTGTTTACACTTTGCCAGCACTGCAGGGATCCCTGTACTCTTCAATGGTGAATTCCTCTGAAACACAAGAATGATAAGACAGAAAGGGTGAAAAATTCAGTAATGGGCACATGAGCAGTTAATTGAAAATAAACGGTACAATATAAGCTAAGAAAGAAAATGTAAACATGGTATGGAGCCAATATAAGTGACTTACTTCTGTACTAAGCCATTTGGGATTGAAGTGGGAGAGAATAAGAGATAGTTGGGCTTGGATACAGAATTGAGGGGCGGATTTCACAGATGGATGGAAACTGTCTCTATCTATAGGACATTGTATAGCCCCTTTTCACAGCTATGTTTTTCTCACTGGAGTTGTACCTTCCTCTTTCAACCTTTCCTTAATGTAAGGAGTAAAGTTTTAACACTACCAGCATGCTATGATGCTAAGTTTCTAGTTCGTCATGAGTAAATGGAAGAATGTCCTGATATATTACAAAGTTTACCAAATTTTGTTAGACTATCCAAGGCACAAGTCACAAATAGATCCAATTTTAGATCTTATATTACACATCAGTATTGATATGTTGGTTTTTTAGTTATTGCTACTCTTCTTATCTTTATGGAGAAATTCAGTCCAGAGCAAACAACTCTACAAGGCAATTTAGAAAGAATTGATCCCCTATTGCTTCAAGATCAATCTATAAGAGTGGCTCTAAGACTTGTTTAGGGGACACATGAGAGGTTAATATATAAGAAAATGGTTATCCAGTGACCATAAACTCACTGTTTTTTCCAGCGAAAGATTGTGGAGTTTTGTTTAAGTTAAGGTGATCTTTTACTAGGTTTGTCATTTTTTTCCTTTCAAAGTTCAACATGTCTGACTCTCACTCACCTGTCTCATAATAATCATAGGCTTTTACTATAGCTGGTTTTAAATTCTCCACTTGGATATTTTGTTCCACTGAGAAGGAAAAACTCAGCGCTTCTTTGGTTAGCTGAAGAGACAGAAAAACTGAATTAGAATTAAAGATTAACTTAGTTACTAGTTAGCATCTTGTCTTCTTAAGATAGTATCAAAACGTGTAGTTATGTTATCCATCTGTACCAAAACCTACGGAAAGAATGAGACATTTTGAAACTTGCATAATACACTCAATGTCAGATAAAAGAAAGGCAAAGAAAGATGATTCTATGGACAGTCACCGGTAGTAAACCTTATTGACCAGTCCTGGCGTCATTTCCCTCTGCAGCTTTTTTTAGTCCTCGCCTGTATAGCTGAAAAACATTATTTGAAATCTGGATTGGTTTGTTAGAACCTCTAGTAGTTCTCCCAGATCTAACAGAGTCACAGAGAGTCTTACCTTTTCAAAGTAAATCAGGACATGGTTGGTGCTCACTTCAGTCCTTTGAATCTCAGGTCTTTCTTGGAGCTGTTGACCAGGAGAATAAGCCAGAGATATGGGATGAGAGCAGGCTGAGAGCAGTTCTGGGGTATTTATGGTCTAAATGGTTGGTCAGAAACATCCAAACTACTAATTTTGATTTCTTCAAGATTAATAGTAATAATAACAATAATAATAATAGTAATACTTATTAAGCCCTCTTTCTATCTATATTTCATATATAATATAGGTAATTATCTTCTAACTATATATAAAGAAAAAGGGATGATTATACCATATTTATTTCACATATATCACATATATGTGTATATATATGTATATATATATACACACACATATATATTACATATTCTCCCATTTTCTTTTTATATATAGTTGGAAGATAATTCAATACCACTCCACATACCTAGATGTCTCAGGGCTTGCTAGAACATTGTTAGCCATATTTATAACTTATGCCTTATACTTGAGACCACATAACAATGGTACCCACTACTAAAATGATGGAAAGACACTTTAGAGAAGCAAGTTTGAGGGAGTAAATCTCTTGAAAACTGAATCAATAAAAGAAAATTGAGAAACAGAAATAACAATATTTATCACAACTTTGTTATCTGCTATCTGTAAGGGACTTAGGGTTTACCTTTTTCACTGATGCTTTCACGGGTATGAAGCCTGATAACATCTTCACGTCAACAATGACCATGTTGGAGCTGGGTCGTTCCCCAGTATAACTATGAAGTCAAGGCAGAGGGACAAGGCATTCAAAAAAATTCTTTGGAATTCATTCAAAATATAAATCTTCCCTTCTCTTTCATTTTCAGTGTTTTCTATCCCTAACAACCACTCAGCTTTTCCATCTACTTTATTTGCTTCTGGTGTGGTTGTTTGAAAAGCCCATCATTATGAAATCACACTCTGCATGTATGGCAACATCACATTCTCAAAGTTAAGGCTTTTCAGTAAGAGAACATTTTCTTGCTAATAAATATTGCAAGAATTCCATATTCATTACATGTGACTTTGGACAATGGAATTCTCCCACAGAAGAAAATCGATTTTGCCATATTCTATAAAATTCTGGTAGTGACTTAGGATTTACCTAATGGTGATGTGAATCTGGAATTTCCTGTCAACATTTACTTCGTCACAATTCTTGGAGCGAGTATCAACATTCAGAGTGAAGGGAACTTTCCCCTCTTTCTTGGGCAGGATGTTATATCTTAGGGATGTCTAAAACAAATTGAAAAAGAAGTCCTTTATGTTTGCACTCAAGTAGTCTATCTCTTCTAGACGATTCATACCTTCCCTTAGCACACATTTCTTTTTCTAGTTTGAAATTCAAATCTAATTCTTGAGACTCTTTCTCCCATTTGCAGTGTCCCCTGAACCCGGGCAGTCTCACCTGCAGGTACACACATCCTGACCCTGACACCATTGTGCTGTACTCCCCTGGAATCTCTGGCAAGGCAACCTCCTGCAGCAATAGGCGATTGGCATCATCTACTTGAAATGATTCTGAGAAGGTCTTTGAAGACTTGATGGTGACTGTAACTGCTTTCTCCCTTTTAGAGAAAGTTGCTGCTCCATATTTCGAAAGTGCTTGGAGAGCTACCACCGTATCCTGAAAAAATAAAATGAGTGCAGGAACGTAACAAAATCATACTAGATGCAAACCATATCAACACTACTCTCTCAGAGTTATTTAGTTATAAACACAGGTCATTAACTGAATTTCAGTTCAGTTCAGACATGGTTATTCATCATGAACTATTCTAGGTTCTTTGGGGGGAAATGAAGAAGTTTCCTCATTCCAGTAGTTTACAATATACATATGGAAATAAGACTCAAATATTTGACACAAAGCAGAGGCTATTTCAATAATTTATAAATTCATATAATAATATTTGTTGTAAAAATTCAGAGAAGGGAGAAGAAATTGGAGCTAGAATAGTAAGAGAAGACTGTGAAGAAAGTGAAAAATATGATTATCTCTGAATAATGAGAAAACTTTATATAGACAGATGAGAGGGATCAGGGAGTACCAGGGTGGGAAATGTTATAAGTGAAGACATAGAAAAGGGAGTGAGCCGATTCCAGAAAAGGTGAAGGGATCAACCTAATTAGATAAGAATATTCATGTCTACTGAGGAGAGGAAATATTTTGGGTAAAATATTAGATAATTTTAGTCTTAGGATGAAAAAAGATTTACATTATCAGGGAAGTAATCTTATAAAAACATTGCTTTATGGCAATTGATCTACTTTACATTGAGGGTCAACTAAGGAGAGAAAATATGAGACTGTACACAGGACAAAGCAATAATCCATATATAAAGTAATGAGGCTGGAACCTTTCTGGTGATGGAGGAATATGAATTAGAGGATATGAAGAAAATATGAATTAGATACACTATTCAAGTATTCAACTCCTTGAATGTGTTTGTGTCTACATATGTATTAATGTATTTATTTTTCTACCTAGAGTTTCTGCACAGACCTGAGTGGAAGAGAAGCCCCCATTGGGGTTTTGTTGCTTGGTGATCCATTTCACAATACGTGAGGCTACAGACAGGTCTTCTGAAGATGGGGCAGGCTGGGCAGTAAGGTAGGCAAGGAGCAAGTAAGATGTCATCTCTACTTCAGCAGAAGGAGCCCGAGGCTGATAATAGAATGCCTTAGCTTCTTGAAGTTTCCCTGGACGTTCCCAGTGGATTGAGTCCTCTTTCAAATGGAAAATGACAGAATCTTAAGCTTAGAGAATGGTTTCAAAACCTAATTCATGAATGATCATTATAATTAGAGTTCACCTAGTGAATTGACGTAAAGGAAGTAATAGTATTAAGTAATCACCAACCAAACAAATCTTTGCCAAGAAAGTAAATTGAGGTTCCAGCAAATCACATTGTGTCTTTCTCTCTATTACATACTTGTGTGAAATTAGAAGTTGAGCTGCATAGCGTATATAAGGTGTGAGTGGATAAAATGATCCATGTTACCTAGAGAATTTGTGTTCAATGATAATTATTCTTATAGTATAGTATGATATGATATGATATAATATAATCATGATAGTTGTGAATCAATAAGTCCTATCCCTTCTTCTGTTAACTGGTGATTTTTAGAAGTAAATTTTGCAGCAGCAGCTCTTACGTTCTTTCACAGCTTCTTTGTCCAGTGACTCAAGCAGCTCACTTCGCTTGGCCTGGTTTCCTGCTAGGGCGAAGGCATAGGCCAATAATGCCTTGGTATAGACGAAACTTCCTTCAGCCTTGGAGGTGGATCCCCAGGCACTTTCCAGGCAGAACAGAGCATTGCGGACAACTGGGTGCTATAAAGAAGATGAAAGGAGATCATAAGATAGCAGAATGAGGCGAATGAACTATCCTCCAGGCTAACCCCTGATTAAAAGCTCCAATGTTCCTGTGCAACCTCACAATTTGGACCAGAAAAATAATTTCCTCTGCAGCTTCCAAAAGATTGTAGTTTTTTATGTTCCAGTGAAATACACCGAAATTAAATCACACAAACTCCACAACTCATTTTCCTCAGAGATTCATAGCTCCACGATTTTTCCCCCTTACATTTGTGAGAGGCAGATAGAGGCAAGGTGCTAGTACATACAGTAACAGGCAGTGGCATCTCCAGCAGAGCAATGGTGATGTAGGCAGAGAGTGTTAACTCATCATCTACTCCACCCTGTAAGGATCAGAAGCAGATAGTCAAACATGCCAATATTCATTAGGGAGAGTTGACTAACTCCATCTACATTTCCCCTTAGACATCTTCATTAGAAAGCATCTTTTCTTGAGCAATGTTATTGATTTTCCTCCTTCTTCCTCTACCCTAAAATTCTCCAATCTGCCCCAACTCCCTTTGCTTTACTTTTAGTAATACATTGGCACACTATTTTCATTCAATAAAAACTGCTAATGTATTGCTAGATTTCAGAAGCTTTAGAGTCGCCTGTCCTTCCTCAAAGCTATGCCCGCAGGACTTGAGGAATCAATAGGAGCACCTTTGCTCCTCCTGCATGTCACCATCTTTAAGAACCAGAACAATATTAAAGACATCACCTTCATAGCATTGTTTAACAGTGATCCAGAGCGCTGGAAACAACCATTTTCCCTTTGCTTCAGTGAGAGCCAGGTGAGAGCACTCGTGATGTGTGAGTCCTCCACAAAGATGTATGACCGGGCTTGAGAAAAGGACTTGAGCACAAACGCAGTGAGCCTGTCCAGCAAAGAAGAGTCTGAGATATGAGGACCATCTCACTTAAAGCTCACCTTATGCATTGCCTGCAGACATTGGTTTTCATAATTCAGGGAAGAAAATGGTTGGGGGTAATTAGTGGGAAAGTGATACTTGAATCCTGAATATTCTCTCTTTTTAAAAGATTTTTATTAAAAAATAGCTAACATACAATATTACATAGTTTCAGGGGTACACCATAGTTATTCAACATCTATATACCTAAAGAAGTGATCGCCATGATAAGTCCAACAACCATCTGACACCATACTATGCTATCACAATACTATTGACTATATTCCCTATGGTGTACATTACATTCCCATAACTTATTTGTATTATACCTGGAAATTTGGACCTCTTATTCCCCTTCACGCCCCCACCCCCTTTTTTTAGTTTTTCAATTACAGTTGATATTCAATATTATTTTATAATAATTTCAGGGGTACAGCATAGTGGTTAGATATTTATATAATTTAAGAAGAAGTAATCCTCCTGACTAGTCTAGTACCCATCAGGCAGTATGCATAGTTATTACCATATTATTGACTATATTCCCTGTACTTTACATCCCCATGACTATTTTGTAACTACTAATTTGTACTTCTCAATCCCTTCACCTTTTCACACTGCTTCCCAACCCCCTCCCATCTATCACCCCAACAAATCTAGTACCCATCTGATACCATACATAGTAATTACAATTTTATTGACTATATTCCTTATGCTGTACCTTACATCCCCATGACTACTTTGTACAACCAATTTGTACTTCTTAATCCCTCTACCTTTTTCACAGTGCCCCCCCCATCTATCACCCCATTCTCAGACTGTTTTTTTTAAATCTCTCAAATTCATTGGTTTCTTCAGAGTTGATGCTTTTCACCTCTTTTCTTGTGAAATGTTTGTTGGAAGCTCCAAGCCTTCACGTTACCAAAACTTCCATTTTCTGAATGATGTTACCACATCACAGTCTCTTTTCCTCCCCTTTCTTAATGCACAGTGTAGAAACTTCTTCCTTGATCATTTCACATCATGACCCTTCCTGCCTTATATTTCCATTTTGGGGATCCTTATTTTACTGCTATCTGCTGTGCTATCAGAGCAGGTAGGCTTTCATAGACGAATGGTGAAATCACCCAGTATGATAATGCACATATGGATTTTTAAAGGATAACAGATTTCTGTGAAAGAACTTCAGGTAGACAGAAGTCTGAGTTCTATGGAAGAACTCAGTGAATAGCTATTTCCAGAATTCTGAAATATTATGGATTTACAAAAAGCTTATGGAAATAATTATCTTACCAAGTGTTTCCCTGACTTCTACCATCACGATCCCCAAAGGTGCTGTATGAACCATCGTTGTGCTTATAATTCAACTGTCTTTGGTACCCTGAAGAGGAAGTTTTCATAGATTTATGACATAGCAGAAACATTGGAAAATTATCAGACTTTATTTCAAAACTTGTTGAGGAGTCGTAGGAAAACTGCATTTTTATTATGATATCTCCAAGACTCGATGATGTCATTGAATTTTCTGATTGTAAAGTGACACCTTTTATTGGATATCACAGCAACAATAATCATTAAGTCTTAACTAAAGGGCTACTGATTTGAGTTCACTGAAGGAGATATTTAGGGACTCAATTAAGGTTTCTCCTGTTGGGGAGATCTCTTACCACTGATGAGGTAGCTGATGGCTTTGGACTTGGTCTTCTCTGTCAGCTGTCGTGTCTCATTCAAATAATTCAGAACATAGATGTTAGGAACAAAAAGAACCATATTCTGCTCTCCACAACCATAGGGCATCTGGAGAAGATTCTGAAGATTTTGCATTGCAGACCCTAATATATCACCTGGGGCATCAAAAGTAAAGAAAAATCAGAGGAACTCAGAGCTGGTTTATGTTGGGATAGGAATATAGATTACTAGCTAAGTGAGAGGTCAAGTCACTTATAAAGGGATAGACAAGAAAGCATAGGAGGTAAAGAAAAACAAGAAACAAAAAAGAAAGAGAAAATTAGGCAAAATAAAGTATGTGATTCAAGGATGGAAAAAACTGAATGGCAGGATACATAATTTCTGATGAGCCATATATCTGGTAAAAACTAACTATAGTTAAATCTATTAGGAAGCATCAACACATACTCAGTCTCTTGAAGATAAAGACACAGAGAGGTGACCCTTCTTACATTTTAGAGTATATCAAGATATATATCACAACATCTATTCATCCCCCTTTCTGACTAATACACAGTACAATCCTTACTTTAGTGCTTTTTCTCTCAATCCAGCGCCTAGAGTCAGGGACCTCTTTAACCATGGACAGTGAGGCCCCCGTGCACTAGAATTATGGAGATGGACAGCTGCTTCCTTTGGGCTGGGAGACTCACCCAAAACTGAGTATGTCGCCCTGGAAGATCCTTCAACCACATTTGATGGAACTTTTAGCGACAACTTTTCAGGTACTCCTGTTTCTAATGAAAGAAAATAAATATATATAAAGGAAAGAAAAAACAAGAGAAATGTTCTACTTTTGTTTGAATATTTTCCCTCTATATGATCAAGATCTAACCTCTTATTTCTCTTGGTCATTATGTAATTTGTTTGATGCAATCCAAATTTTTTCTAAAGCATCTCATAGTACAGTTCATATTACTCATATACTCAAATTTGTGCTAAATTTCCATAGATTTCTTTATGTCTATACGGTGTACTTATTTCCTTCTCTTCATTGTTTATGTTAATTTGTACTATTGTTAGTGGTTTTCAAAAACACATTTATTCCATAAATATGTATTAAGTCTGTGCTATATCGTTGTTTAAGTACAACGATGTAATAATTTTCAAAACAAATTTCCTGACTTCCTGGAATTTTTCTTTCAATGGGAGTAATAAGATAAAAAATAATATTTAGTATAATAGATGTTAAGTTCTATGGAGAAAATTAAAGCAGAGTAAGTGTTTATATGGGTCAAAGCAAATCAGGAAGGGCAGGGTATGGGGAGACGGCTACCTACTAAAAAATTCATTGATAAAATAAATCATAGGTGACTTTAAGTAAGTCAGGGAGTAAGAATTATAAGATATCTGGGGGGAAGAGATTTTCAGGAAAAAGGAATAAAAAGTGAAAAGACTCCAGAGATTAGAGCTGGATGTGTTCCAAGAGCAGATTAGACCTGAAGTTCTTAAAATAGCTTACTTAAAAAAATGAGTACATTTAAACTAGTAATTGAATAATAAATAATACTAGCTCCAAGCAGAAACGTCAATATTGTGAAAATTGTTTAGAGAGAGGTTTGGGAAACACAGTTTTGTATTGGAAAGAATCCTGCCCTACTGTCATCAGCGTTCATCCTGCTTTTTAGCCCAGAACTTTTAGTTAAGTCTTTTGACTTCTCTATGCCTTCACCAGGAAAAGGTTGTTCTTCAAGTGTCCTTAGATTTGTACATGGAAAGTATACAATTTCTTCCCCCCAGAGAAAAACATGCCCCAAAGGACATTCTATAACCGTATGCTTTGGCAAGTGGCTTAACATGAGAATTTTGTCTATTTTTGACACTTACCTGATGCACAGAGGAGTGTGTTGAAAGTTTCCTCCTTTTCTATTCCTTCAGGCTTGATATTGAAAGAAAAAAAGTCAAAAAGTAAAGTGACACTGAATGTGCAAGAGAAAAATCAATCACTTTCAAGGAGAAAATGTTAGTAAAAAGTTGAGTTGTGGATACATCCATATTTCGGGGAATTAAATGTCACTGTCACATACATATCATATAATAAGACCTCTGAGGAAGTATACCTGCATACCTCGACTAATAAGGCCTTGACTACAGTATCCTTCTGTCCAAGTGCTGGAACGTTAGGCACCTCATTGCCGCACAATTCCTGAGACTGCAGGGCTTCTGCAGTAGCTGTGAAATTCACCATTCCTGGGGAATAAGATTCTTAAGGAGTTAAACGGTAATTCTATGTTGAATGTTTTTTTTTTTTTTTTTTATTTCCCCAATTTATATAATGGTTTTCTTTCAGTCGATCATTATTAGAGGGTCATAGAGGAAAGCAAATAATTACAACACATATCTAGGTTAAAGAGGAAAGCAAATCATTACAACATAGGAGGTAGGATTTGCAACAGCTTTACTACTCACCGAGTGACTTTAGGGTCACAGCCCAGGACAAAGTTATCCGCCCATTTCCACAGACACAGTGAGATTCTTCATTCTTCTCTAGTGGGACAGCCAAGAAGGCAGGAGAGTCCTTCAGCTGCACGCTGATCTGTCCCCCATACCCACCCACAAGTTGAGAAAGAACACAGGCACAGGTTCAGTAATGGAGGAATGATGCTTAAAGAAACAATGCATGCTAATTGAAAGGCTTTGAGAAATTTTTCCAATGGGGTAAATTCTGTAAAATACTTTGCTGTTTAGATGTTCGCCATAAAGGAATTCAAAAACTGACAGGAATTAAGATAAATGTCCAGGATTTAGGCTCGTGCCAATGCAAGGAAGAGATAGTTTCCTTAGTCAGAGTGAAAAAATGAAGTAATCAGGTGGAAATAATATCTGAATTTAGGAATACACAGATAATACAAAGTACCAAATGAGTATAACAGTACCACTTTAGATCTGTCAAGTAGTTTTGCTCTTAGTACTTATTTCCTTACAAAAGTAGGTTACATCGTATTCAATTATGATTTAGTAGGAGACTACCTAGGGTACCCAGGGAATGAATGGTGATTGTGTTGCTTCCTTCTACTTTTGCTCACTTCTAGAGAAGTGCCCTTACCCGAATGCAGTGGGACAAATAGTTGAACACAGTGGCTTTGAGTGTAAAGGCTTCTCCTCGCACCACAGAGTAGGGGAGAGTGAGTTCTAGGAAGAAGGGCTGGAAGATTTGAAGAGAGATGATGGGGGAGAGGCCAAGCCCCATTGTTCCAGACAAGCAGAATGCACTGGCCTTCCACTCTGTAATGGTGTCAGGGATCTTCATTGCCAACTCACCACTCCCTGAGAAACTAGTGGGAAAAAAAAGAGGAGGAGAGTGAATGAATCCCTTTTTTAGCATGGACCGTAGCTGATCCTAAAACATGAAAACTTAGTAACCTAGGATGGTAAATGTTAAAGTAGAATGTTCAAGTTGATAAGGTTTGTCACTATTAATGAGATCGCTGAAAGTTTTTCTTTTCTGTTTAGGGGCAAGGGTAACTTTCTGCTTTTTATTATTTCAGGTATCTCAGGACAAAATTAGAAAAAAATTGCATTGTTTAACTATGATATAAATGATCTATGAATCTAAATATTTACCAGAAAGTAGTGGAGAAGAACTGAAAGGGTCAGGAACTAAGGATAACACCAGAATCACAGAGGAGAATTCAAATTTCCTGAACTAAATTCCAGGTAATACACAACTTACTCGAGTGGCACCAAGTCCCAGATCCAGGTCTCGGGGAAATACTTCCGGACTGTCTCTTTTACTTCTTCGGCTGCAAAGTCTTCTCTTAACATCATTGGATAACCTGGAGCAGAAGCACGTGCTCCAAAGCCTCGTTGACTTCCTATGGAAAGACAACATGCAGGACCCAATGTAAACCTCACTTTTACTATTAATTTCTTATAGTTGCCTTATTTATCAAGTAGAATAAGGTCATTTGCTCAGGGAATGTTTATTATTTGAACAATTCAACCTACCAACTTGTTACTTATGTATTTGTCCTACAGGCGGGCTAGTCCTTCCTATAGTCTGGAGGTAAATGCATTTTTCTCTAGACATAAAAACAAATGTAGCTCTCCCTAAGCTGATTATTTAGCTGGTGGAGGAATGAATATAGAGTAATTTAATACACCAAATATTGCTTTTACACTGACATGGTGATCACGTGTTCTCTATTTGCGGTGAGAATCAAACAAGAGGAACGGATAGTAGCTACAGCAAGAGGATTTCAGGAATGATTTTTTATTTAACAGTGAATAAGATATAGAGACATGAATAATAGGATAGAGTAAAGTATGTTATAGACAGCAGAGGCTCAATACAGGACAGAAAATGAACTTTAGATTGGCCGGAAAAGACTTTATCGAAGTAGAACTTAGATGATCACTGGAGGGTGAGAAATAGGAGAACAGAGAAGGCATTTCAAGGAAACAGCTATGCAAGTATGCACACAGAGATCAGAAGGGATGCTCCAAAAGGGTAATGAAAAACTTACCCCTCTGGAATAGAATGTCTATTTTGGGGGTGTGTTTAACATAGTTAAGTAAATAGGTGTAATTATATAATAAAACACTATGAAGATTGGGACAAATAAATTAGATCTGTGAAGGCAGGCGTTAGCTTGATTAAAAAGTGATACTCCAGAGATCAGAAGATAAAGATAATATGTATAATGTATACATATATATGATATATATATATGAAATAATAGAGTTGGACATGCTTTTGTAAAAACTGAAGTACAATAATTCTATGAATTCTGGAAGTAGTGACTATGTATGAGAAATAAGTGATATGATGAAAGCAATGTTTAAGGGTGATATACTTTTCACACTAGATGGGACAAATTGAAGTGGAGATAGACTGGAGGCAAGGAAGGTAAATTAGTGTGGTAAGTAATTTCGTTAGGAAAAAATGAGGGGTAGGACTAAGGTGGTATAACTGAAAAAGAAAAGAATGAATAGGTGACAAATACCAAATAAAAATTTGTTAAGAATATTACATAATATTTGAGAAAAGAACATCATGATGGTACATTGTTTTTAGTTTTTCTGGATCATTCCACCATGTTTTCTCTTAGGATTGGAAAGAAAATACACACTTAGTATTAAGAAAGATATGGCAATAAAGTAATGGTGCTTTTCAGTTTATTTTTTTCTAACAAAGAACATGCTATTACATGGGATCATAATTGTATTTTTTCATTTTATGCTCACGATGCCTCAGTGACTTTGGTGTTGTCATTCTGACTTTAGATATGAAGAACTTGGGCCTTCAAAAGTTTAAATGAGTCTGCACATTTTAAAGTCACACATGTCATACCAGATAGGGGTATGATGCAAACATATCCCTTTGCTCTTAGCATAGTACTCTTTTTCACTGTACAGAATTTTCTTTCTGTTGAGGGAATACTCTTAGTCACTCCTCTGTTTTCAACTAGAACTTTATTCATTTTATTCCCAGGTAAATAATTTCTACTTTATTAAAATATGTGTTTATTTTATTCAAAAATCATTTTATCCCACCACATTTCTTATTTGAAAGTAGGATTAGTAGATATCCAAGCATGCAGTGAGAAATTTCTCCAGTCCTGATAGCAGTAGAAAAGAATTCTCAGAGTGAGAATCTTTTCAACTTTTCCAGGTATACTTGAAACACACAAAGAGACTAGTAATATATCTGCCAAAAGGTGAATTATTACATTTTGTTCAATATGTCAAAATCACTTTGATTTTCATAAAATAATATGACAGGGACAATTAATATCCACATTCTCCTTCACACTTCTCAGCCTCTCTTGCTGGCTGTAAAAGTTACGTGCACACCTATTCTTCTTCCCATGGTAGTGACCTTGAAAGGCACCTTGGAGATGATGGAGTCACAAGATGAAAGCAGAGGGCATATCCCTGACTCACATTGGTAGGGAGCTTTTCTGGAGAGCTACTGGACTCATAAGCAGTTTTTGTGTGAGCAAAAAATAAACTGCTATGTGCTTAGCCACTGAGATGTGGGGGTTTGTTTTTTAGTGAAATGTAATCTTTCTTACCCTGACTCATTTAGGTATTGAATCTGCAGTGCATAAGGATAATTTGAAGTAGCAAGACTATTAAAGGCTAGGACAAAAATCAGTCAATTTTGATTTCAGAGAGGGAGAGATAAAGAAACAATTGCTAAAAAAAAAATCCTATTTGTTAGGGGAAAAGTATTATTTGAAGAAAACTTACCAAGTAGTTGCTGCAGAGTCACAATATTCAATACATAGAAAAATAGCTTTTATCCCAACCCAGCCCAGCAAAGCATCATTTTTCTTTTTTATTATTCTATTTTCTATTATTTTATAATAGAAATATAACATAATAATAATTCCTATTATTCTAACAGTCAAATAAATCTCACCGACACTAACTGCATAGGCCACCGGCGGTTGTGAATATGGCAGAGGCAGCTGACAAAAATATGGTTTGCGGATTTTTGAGTTGGTAAAAATATTTAATCCTGCAGACTGGAAGAAAATTAATTATTAGAGCACATTGGCAATCTAATCTTGAAACTGGAATATTTTCTTACATTTGTATTACACTTGCACTATTGTTATACATATAGCTCATAGGATCATCGTGAAAATTCCCCACAATAGAGAAGAGAGCTATTTCATAAGTATGAAAATGGAGTCACAAAAAGTCCAGTTTATCCAGTTAGTGAATGGGAGTTGGGATTAGAACCCACTTCTTTTGATTCCTACTTCTGAATTTTGTCTGCTATACGCTGATGCCTCTTTAATTATCTTTTGTATCCAGGAAACTGAGTGTTTTAGCTTTGGCTGTTTTCTTCCCTTCCTTTCCCCTGCTCCAAACAAATATAACATATATACATATATAGCATATATATGTGTATGCATGCACACACACACACACACACACACACACACACACACCCCTTATAGCTTTATTGCAGAGGGTAATTTTTTGCTTCTTTTCTTTTGAAATTGTATGGTTGCATATTGGAGGTTTTTTCTTAGTCTTAGTAAACTTTGCTTTGTTTATGTTTTACTGGAAAATACAAGGTGTGATAAAAAAATATGGTGAATGTTTAAATTTAAAAATGTAATACAGAAAAAGACACATTGCCATTAATCCCCCCTCAAAATACTCCCCCTTGCTTTGAACATGTTTATCCCATCGTTCTTGCCACTTTCTGAAGCAGTTCTGGAAATCCTCTTTCGTGAGTGTCTTTAGTTGCACTGTTGTGACTGCCTTGATGTCCTGAATTGATTCAAAACATTTACCTTTCATGGTCATTTTGATGTTGGGGAAGAGCCAGAAGTTGCATGGTGCTGATCGGTGAATAAGGTGGATGAGGACTCACTGTAATGTTTTATTTGACAGAAATTGCTGTATATCAGAAGTGATATGTGACACGAAGCCTTTCCATTTTGTTCCCAGAGTATGGTGAATGCTGCTGCCGAGTGCCATTCAGTGGAAAAGTGGAGATCTTCAATAGTGGGAAGTGGTGAGTCAAACCTTAGTAACAGTGTGTGACAAGTTTCAACTTGTTCAGTAGTCAGTTGGGTGTGAGCTACGGTTGAGAGAAGGGGTATATAAACTGTGCTGTAAATCGTCCTCTATTCTGACAACACTCAGTGTCACACATAACTTCTGTTATATGGCGATTTCTGTCAAATAAAAACATATGGTGTGTCCTCATCCATCTCATTCACTGGATCTGGCACCGTGTGACTTCTGGCTCTTCCCCAAAGCCAAAATGACCATGAATGTTTTGAATCGATTCAGGACATCCAGGCAGCCACAACAGTACAACTAAAGACACTCACAAAAGAGGACTTCCAGAACTGCTTCAGAAAGTGGCAAGAACAATGATATAAGTGTGTTTGAAGTGAGGGGGAGTATTTTGAGGGGGACTAATGGCAATGTGTCTTTTTCTGTAACTTATTTTTTTTATTTAAACATTTACCATATTTTTTGATCACACCTGGATTCTATGCCTTTCCCTGAATAGCTATGCCCAACTCATCCCCTTCCTCTTTTCTTTCTCAGATTTTTAAAAAATTATATCGAACCTTTGCATCCAAAACACACATGCAGATGCCCACAGTAGGCTGATTCCTAGATCCCACCTGTTCCCAACTTCCTCATTCTTTGATAGTTGTCATAGTTAAATACTACTTGCTGTCCTATCTCAGAGGACATAGGAAACTGTGGGACTCTGAGCATAGTGGCCAGTGGTGGTAGTGGTATAGAATAGGAAGAAAGAAGTAAGAAATAAATGTTTAAAGGTGAAACAGTGAGCTAATCAACCTAGAGTCCTCTTTCCATCCTTCTACCAACAACTGATTTATGATTCTGGAGTCTCCAGAAGAGGAAGACTTAATTTGCCCTCAGCTAAGCTGCAGACCTCTATGGAGAGAATGACATATGTTTTTGTCAAGGTATAATGAGACTTTTTATTCCTTTTTGGTGTGATCAGATTTAGTCTCACAACCTAGATAAACTTTCCTTTCATAACTCTGCCTAGCTATAGTTAATCCTAAAGAAACATTTTAGGTAACATACTTAAAGCTCACTAACATCTCTGCTCCAAGTATTGTAAATCTTTTCTTCATGAAAAGGTTACTTTCAGTTTTCCTGAAATTTTACTGCACTAAAGGTGATGGCCTAAGTATTGTACTTTGTGTATTCAGTGTTTCAACATATATTTATTATGCAAGTAATTCATGTAATGGCTGCCAATGAAGTATTCCCCTTTCCAGGGGTGTCCGAGACCCTATGGAAAATGTTTTCCCTCACATATTACAATCTCTGCGAATCACTGAGAGGGAAACATGACAGTGGTAACTAGCTTTGGGGTCAACTTAATTAAGGTTGTGGGGCCTAAAAGTACACCACTTACTGTCTAAAGTGTCAGAGAAACTCATGATTGAATACCCGTATGTCCACAAAGTTCACTGTGCTCCGAGGTTTTAATATTTTCCTGTTAATCATAACTTTGTCTGGAAGTTAGGGTTGGGATCAGATTTTAAAACTTAGAAGTCCATTTATTCTCCATCTGAACAAAGACTTAGAAATCAATTTTGGGTATGTTTTTCGAAGAAGAATTACCTCAAAGATACTGTAAACATCATCATCATCCAGGATCTGCTTTGCTGTGTAAAGGATTCCATTGTGAGTTATGTCTTCTGCATTTATGCATTTTTCACCATCTTCATTCATGAAACCTCCAGGGACATTCTTTACTGGTAACAAATTATAGATCTGCAAAATTCAGAGAACAAAGGAAAAACTCTTTTGGTTTGATTTTTTTCTTTCATATTTTAAGTGTGATAATGTTCAATTTGGCCAGGATTTAAAAGATCCTGGTGTCATTTAATACTCCTATGTCAACGTTATAAAAAGCAACACAGAGAATCGTGGAGAGATATTAAAGATTATGGATCCTAATCCTTTTGTTGCACAAAATAAATGAATATATAGAGAAATCAAATTAATTGATCAGAGTCTCAGAATTCATTTTAATCGAGTAAGAATAAAACCCAAGTCAACCTTCTCCTTGTCCAAATGCCTACTTTTAAAAGGAAGTAGAAAATGTGAACAGTACAGAGAAATGTAACAAGAAAACAAAAGCCATTTATATTCTCATCACCCAGCAATAAACTCTGTAAATACTTGATTCATTTCCTTTCCCCATTTTATTTGATTAAGTTCTAGCAAAGTTTTTTATTCTTATTATTTTTTGCCTACTATTTTAGGACCAAACGTAACTTGAGAAAAAACTAGGTGCACTTTTTTTCTCTGGAATAAATAAATTCCAGTTCAGTTTTTGCCCACAACCTAGTGTAAAGCCATGTGCACAGCCATATAGTGTTCAGGCCATTAAACACACACGGGACTCCATGCTGACCTCCTAATTTGGCTACTGTCATTTCTTATCTGAGCTACTACAATAATCTGTTTCCATTTTTTCATGCTTATTCTCATACTCTCAGCAGCAAACAGGATCTTTTTTTAAAAATTAATTTCATGTGTACAAAACACTGTAATAGTTTATCATTTATACCCCTCACAAAGAGATAACCCCCTTCCCCCAATCTACTACCCTCTGACATCGCATACAGCCATTACATTTCCACTGTCTGTGTTCCTTATGCTGTATTCCACTTCTTGTGAATATATACATATATTCCTCTTAATATATATATATATATACATATAAAATTATAGTGGACATTCATTATTGTTCAGCTTCAGCTTCAGGTGTACAGCACAGTGACCAGGCATCTACACCATCCCTGAAGTGGTCTCCCTAATAAGACAAGTGTCCATCGGATACCCTACAAAATCTTTACAACATTATTGATTATAGTCCCCTAATTGACTTTCCTATCCCTGTGGCAATCTTGTGGTTACCAATTGTGCTTTCTAATCCCCTCACCTTCTCCCTTATTCCCACCCCCCGCCCATCTAGCAACCCTCAGTTTTTCCTCTATGTCTCTGAGACTGTTTCTGATTAGTTCATTCATTTATTTTATTCTTTAGATTCCACATATAAGTGAGATCATATGGTATTTGTCTTTCTCTGTCTGACTTATTTCACTTATAATGTTCTCTAGGTCCATCCATATCATTGCAAATGGTAAAATTTCATTCTTTTTTATGGCTGTGTAATACTCCATTGTATAAATGCACCACAGTTTCTTAATCCAGTCATCTACCAATGGGCATTTCCGTTGTTTCCACATCTTGGCTATTGTGTATAGTGCTGCAATAAACATAGGGGTGCATAAGTTTTTTTGAATTAGCATTTTGGAATTCTCTGGATAGATACCCAAAAGTGGAATTGCTGGGTCATAAAGTAGTTCCATTTTCAATTTTTTGAGACACGTCCATACTGTTTTCCATAGTGGCTGCACCAATCTGTAATCTCACCAACAGTGCACGAGGGTTCCCTTTCTCTACATCCTCGCTAGCACTTGCTGTTTGTTGATTTATTGATGATAGCCATTCTGACCAGAGTGAGGTGGCATCTCATTGTGGTTTTTATTTGCATTTCTTTAAGGATTAGTGAGGTTGAGCATTTTTTCATATGTCTGTTTGCCATCTGTATGTCCTCTTGAGAAAAATGTCTCTTCATATCTTCTGCCCATTTTTAAATTGGATTGTTTGTTATTTTGGTATTGAGTTGACTGAGTTTTTAAATATATTTTAGATATTAACCCCTTATCAGATGTATCATTGAAAAATATCTTCTCCCATTCAATAGGCTCCCTTTTTGTTTTATTAATGGTTTCCTTAGCTGTGAAAAAACTTTTTAGTTTGACGTAATCCTATACGTTTAGTTTTTCTCTTACTTCCCTTGCCCAAGGGGATATATAAGTAAAAATATTACTCCAGGTAATGTCTGTAAACTTTCTTCCTATATTTTCTTCTAGGAGTTTTATGGTTTCAGATCTTACATTTAAGTCTTTAATCCATTTTGAATTTATTCTTGTATATGGTATAAGGAGGTGGTCCAGCTTCATTTTTTTGCATGTGTCTGTCCAGGTTTCCCAGCACCATTTATTGAACAAACTGTCTTTACCTCAGTGTAAATTCTTGCTTCCATTGTCGTAGATTAATGACCATATAGGCATAGATTTATTTCTGGACTCTCTATTCTGTTCCATTGATCTATGTGTCTGTTTTTATGCCAATACCATGCTGTTTTGATTACTAAAGACTTGTAGTATAATTTGATGTCAGGTATCATTATACCTCCCACTCTGTTGTTATTTCTCAAGATTGCCAAGGCTATCCAGGGTCTTTATGGTTCCACATAAATTTTAGGGTTAAATGTTCTATTTCTGTGGAAAATGTCCTTGGTAGTTTGATAAGAATTGCATTGAATCTGTATATTGCTTTAGGCAGAATGGACATTTTAATGATATTAATTCTTCCGATCCATGAGCATGGTATATATTTCCATCTATTTGTATCTTCTTTAATTTCTTTCTTCAGTGTCTTATAATTGTCTGAGTACAGGTCTTCTACTTCTTCAGTTAAATTTATTCTTAGGTATTTTATAGTCTTAGAAGCAATTGTAAATGGGACTGCAAACAGGATCTTCTTAATAGATAAATCCAAATTGAAACTTTTCAGGGATTTGCTGTTGCATTTACTGCCAACTCCAAACTCTACTTCAAGTGGCATGATCTTCTTTACTTTCCATAGCCTCTACCATCCGCTTTTGGCACCACTATATATTAGGTCGTTACCTTTTCTTTTTTAGAACACTTCAGACTTATTCTGATCTCAGGACCTTTGAGCATGCTGCTTTCATTCATTGTAATGCCTACTCCTGCCCCTCTGTTATCTGACAATCTAAGAAGACACCCCTAATCATTGCATCAAAACTTATTGTGGTAATCATTTTGCAATACATACATATATCAAGTCATTATGCTGTACACTTTGGACTAATACAATGTTACATGTCAATTAGATCTCAATAAAACTGGAAAAAGAAAAGTAAAATAAATGTTCTTGAACCCTTTTTTTATCTCAACATTCTGCTTATTCCTTTCATTACACTGACCAAAATTTGAAATTCCTATATGTGTATGTGTTTTGTTGTTTATTTGTGTGTTTGTTTTAATACCTCACAAGACTATAGTCTACAATGGTCAAAGACCACATTTTTAATTGTTCACCATTAAAACTATCCCCAGAGTAGTCTCCATACTATAGTCAAGATGTACTGAATATTTATTAAATAAGTAAATGGACCATGAAGTCTGTAAACTATAGCACCTTTTTGAAAGTGCTTCATTATCAGAGATATATGTGAAAGACAAGTTTCAAAAGAAACTCTGTTTTGTCCATAGTTAAAATGAATGAGTAAATACCTGGGTTTTAGGGAAAGTTTAAAAATCTGACATTTCACATAATGGACAAACAGTTAACCAAGATCACTATTTGGAAGTGCTGAAAAGGTTGTGTGAAAAAGTTAGACAACCTGAACTTTTCACCAACAATTCATGGCTCTTGCATCACGACAATGCACCAGCTCACATGACACTGTCTGTGAAGGAGTTTTTAGCCAGTAAACAAATAAGTGTATTGGAACACCGTCCCTACTCACCTGACTGGCCCCCCATGACTTCTTTCTTTACCCGAAGATAAAGGAAATATTGAAAAGAAGACATTTTGATGACATCCAGGACATCAAGGGTAATACGATGACAGCTCTGATGGCCATTCCAGAAAAAGAGTTCCAAAATTGCTTTGAAAGGTGGACTAGGCAGTGGCCTCAGTGCATAGCTTCCCAAGGGGAGTACTTCAAAGGAGACGGTAGTGATATCCAGCAATGAGGTGTCTAGCACTTTTTCTAGGATGAATTTGTGAACTTAGTTGTCCGAATTTGTAGTTGCTTAATCTATCTTACCTGTGTTTTTGTATCCATAAAATTAAGACAGTAATACCTAACTTAAAGAATTATTATTCATTTATTTATTCATTGAAAATACGTTGAGCATCTGTTATACGTAAGGTACTGTGCTAGGCATAGGGAATATAGTGGTGAGCCATAATGCTCCCTCACTGAGAATATGTCATAACAGAGAATGCAATGAGGTAACATATGTAAAGCACCTTGTGCAATGTCTTTTGTAAGACTGAATTGAATTCCAACTCATATATAACTTACTATACTCATACATTATGCCTGACACTCTGAAGAACTTGTCCTTTGCAGTTATAACTTCCAACTTCCAAAAATGGTCTTAGCACATGTATGTGCATTTTCTAATACCCAAGACTGAAATGGGACTCACTGATTGAGATGAAAGCTCAGCGTCAGGCTTCATCAGCAGTACACTTTGGTCTACTGCACGCAGAGCACAGAGGGAGTGAGGAGTGGCTCTGACCTTCAGGCTGGTGTCTGAAGCTGGTAGGCTCTGGGCTGAGGAGAAGCTCAAATTTACCTATAAAGAGATATGATTATAACAGCAATTTTTCTAACTATTACAATCTCAAAACTCTCTTCTACCCCAGGCTAGGACTAGTCCTTTTTACACTTCCCTTCTCTTCATTCATTTTAGAGCAGGATTAAACGGTGAAACCGCCTGGGAGACTACCAGTTAACAATCTCTGGAATAAACTGGAAATGTAGTTCCAGTTAACTCAGGTTTCCCACTCCTTATATAATTGGTGTAATTAAATTGGTTTTGATCACTTTGAAATAGAATCCTGAATAGGAATGAGAACATACATGCTAACAAAGGTACATACATTTTGTAGCTGACCTGTCTTCATGTAGTGTTTTGTGATGTATTTTGCATGGTGCTGTGAAAAATCACACTTCACCTGAGACTAGTCAACCAAAGTCGCCCGTAGTTGGCAGTCTTACTAATCTGACATTCTAAAGCAATGTAGTGTTGTTTATTAGGATCAGAGGTTTACTGGGCCTTAAAAAAATTAAACATCTAATATGCATCCTAAGAGTTAATTGGTTGAGAAAATTCACTCTGATTAAAGAATAAGAACTACAAAATAATGGAAAATTGTGCATTTTCCCCCCCAGAGATTTGATTCTGCTTCGGCTGGTAGCAATCCATTGGTAAATGAATCTTATGTTTGTGTAAATATATCTTGAGTAGAATCTGAGTTTTATCTTATATTCAAAATATAAAATAAAATAATTTAGAATTTAGTTACTGTAGTAGCATTAGCTAAACTCCTACATTCTTGAAATAAAAGCTGATTTGGATCAAAATAAAATGCCAGTGTGTTTAGAAATAATATTCGACTTGGATTGCTATATTTAACTATGATAATCCTGTTATGCAGTCTACAAAATTGATATAACAGGTTAGAATCATGTATCATGAGACATATATGAGAAAATAATTGATTTTTCCTCAAGAGGCAGTAGTATTCATCTCTACAGTTAACTATATTATGAAAACACTGCTTATAAATAATTCTATTTTAAATATACCTGTTTTTATTTTTATAAAATTTAAGTTATTAAAATATGTTTGTTAATGACCACGTCAAGTGAGTTATTTGGAATTATAGTCAACTGAAAATACTGTTAACCGAGAAGTGGATATGTCTGAAAACATAGTGTTTTACTGATATGAGGACAAAAAAGAACTTTAAAGCATGTTTTGAGAGTCTGTTCCTATCTATATTAATCAATGTTATCTGTAATGAATAACTATATCCAGTTAAGAATGACAGGCAATATAACTGTTACATAGTAATTAATGTATATACTAACTCTGTTATTTTTAAAATAATAAAAGGTTACATGGATTTCAAATAGAAAGCAGTTTTTCTTTATCCCAACAAAGATTGAAAAAATATTTAAAGTATATTGGTTTGAAGGAACACATGTGTCAAACTCACCTCAATCTTTCCTCACGTTCTCAGCCCACTCTTTCCTGTGTTTGCTCGTGATTCTGTCAGATGTCTCACTTCTAGGAGCTTTAACTTTTAATTTTTAACTAGCTCTCTTCTAAATTTTTGCAGTAAGTAAAAAATAGTCAACTCTCTTCTAAATACTCTATCTATAGATATTCTTCTAAATGCCTCATCTATAATTACTTATTTTTTCATAGTTTATTTCCATGTCTGATTAACGCTATGTCAAAAATATTTGACATAAAGTGATTGAGTATAATGTCCATGGACTTTTGCTTCTAAGTTTTATGGTGTTACACAGGAGCTTTCACATGTTTTGCACAGAGAGACACCACTGCTAGAATGAGTAACATGTGTTGAAAACTGTAGCCTAATATGGCCATTCTAAGGTTTAACAAACAACTAACTGTCCATGATTAGCAATAAGAGCATTCAAGCTCAAAGCAGGAATTTCTTCTAAGTTCATGTGAAACACATAGAATATCCAAATAGAACAGAAACTATGTTCTTGGATACCTATTCAGGTTTAACAGCATTCTTTAGTAAGATGGAATTGAAAACATATATCAGAAACCATTGTGTGTTTTCTTTGGTCATTGTACATTAAAAAAATGTATAATCTGAATATAGTTCTCATTGCAGAAATGTTCACTTGCTATAAAAGCATACTGTTTTAATCTCCATAAAAACAATGTGAAAGAGTCTTAAGTATATTTTAAAAAATATACCTGAAGTTGGTGGATCCTATCTGATTGTTAATACTATGATTACAGCACCAAATTCTGTTGGGAAAAGCTTATTCATAGTGCAGTAGGCTTCTCATTGCAGCTATGTATTCTTTGGAAATATAAGAAGATCCCATTTTCAACTATGTTTTATTTTTATGTTAGAGTCATTAGCAGAGTGCTCAGGCTATGTTTCTCAAAATGGGGTATATACATATACCCCTTTTCTGTATTATCAAACTGCTTAAACTCACAATAAGTTATGGTTTCTGTAGTAGTGTATAAAGGTATGTTGGGGAGGTATGATGGCATAAAATTAATACATCCTTATGAAGCATCATTTTTAATTGAAAAATTTGGGAACAGAACATTTTAAAATTAAAACTATTAAAAGTTTATAATGGAATAACTTCTAAATTTCACATGGTAAAACAAGATAAAACAAGAAACATTCAAAAAATTATGCTTACGGCAATCTGCTTGGACTACTCCAATAGACCTCTCAGGGTATAACATCACTGTCTCTAGAGGCCCTTAGGAGGAAAATTTTAGGAGCACTGTATGGCAGTCTTTTAATGTACATAATTTTATTTTCCACACTTCAAAAAGGGAAATGGATAAAAGGACTGGTCTTAAACAAAACACCCACCTTATTGGCAAAACAGTTTTCAATCTCTAGTTTCTGAGTATCTGCAACAATTTCTCCATTAGGTAAAATAGTATAAATAAGCAACTGGGCAATTGGAGCAATGTCTGATTCCACTCGAAAGGAGAAGGAAAATATCCCTTTCACTGGAGAATAAAGAAAGTTCAAGACAATAGGTTAGGAAGAAGGAAGAGTTCTCAATTTTATAAAGAAGAGGTTCTCAAATAATTTAACCTACTCACATTTGGAGCATACTGAAGTAAGAAAAAACATGCATTTATACCATTGTACATGTAGTAGTGTTGAATAAATATGTGCTAAACTAATGACATTTCGCTTAAAGATGAAGGTTAAGTTGCTCATTTCCTCTGCCTAAGTAGCAAAAACAAAAAACAAACAAACAAACAAAACAACAACAACAAACCAAACTAAAACAAAAAAAACATTTAGTGCATGTATCAATTTTTAAATTTAAAAAAGATTTATTAAGAAAGAAGTCAAGAGAGAAAAGTTTCTAGACATCTTTAATCATCTCTACCTATGATCCAAAGCAGCACAATTCTTGTCATATGCATGAGGACAATTCAAAGAATGCAACACAGTTTCTATCTTCAGACCATTTACAATAGAGCAGAGATACAGGTACAAATAATCACACACAGAACAAGCTGTGCCTCTGAGTTTTATAAAATAATTCTGTGTATTTATTTTAGTGGTTGCTTTCTGTGTGAATTGCATGCTGCTTACATAATGTGCTCACTTAATTTTCTCATAAATGTCTTAAGTTTGATCTTTGTAGCACATAAAATTCTTTAAAAACTATAGCCTTCCTATATCTATAAAAGATTTGAGGGAAGCTTGTGGTGAAAATACATGAAAACAGCAGGATGAAAATAAGATGGAAACAACAATGCTGAAACCATATGAGGGTGGATTTCTGGAGCAGGGTTAAACATAGGCAGGTATTAATTTTATTAACAAAATGATTAGATACTAGAGTACTTAAATTTAGCAATGAATTTTCTAGACGTCAAAGACACGGAAAAACAACCATTTATATAGTTATCATCAAATAAAATGAAGTATATTTTTTCTTAAGTAGAGAGATACTTCCTTCTCCCAACTCCACCTCTTTAGGTACTCAATTCATATATGATTTAAACTCTATTACAATAATTAATTTTTAAGAATTTGCTTTATGAAGCAGTTTTCGTTTTGATATGCTATTAGCACAACCTTAATATCACATGTAAATATTTGTAGGATATAGCTAAAGCAGTATTATGAGGAAAATGTATAGCACCAACACCTATATTAGAAAAGAAAAAAGGTCTCAATCAATGACCTCAGTTTCCACATGAAGAAACTGAGAAGACTATATTATATGCAAAGTAAGCAAAAGGAATAAATGATAGAAGTCAGTGAATATCATGACATAAATATAGAAAAACAGAGAAAAATCAATTCAACCAAAAACCAGATGTTTGTGAAAATCAATACAACTGATAAACCTCTAACAAGATTGACCAAGACATAATGATAGAAGACACAAGTTATCAATATCTTGACCCAAAGAGGTATTATCACTATAGATATTACAGCTGTTAAAAAAAGTGTAAGGGAGGGGCTGGCCCAGTGGCTCAGGCGGTTAGAGCTCCATGCTCCTAACTCCGAAGGCTGCCAGTTTGATTCCTACATGGGCCAGTGGGCTCTCAACCACAAGGTTGCCAGTTCGATTCCATGAGTCCTGCAAGGGATGGTGGGCAGCGCCCCCTGCAACTAATACTGAACACGGCGGCACCTTGAGCTGAGCTGCCTCGGCTCAGTTGGCTGGAGCACGGGCTCTCAATCACAAGGTTGCCAGTTCAATTCCTTGAGTCCCGCAAGGGATGGTGGGCAGCGCTCCCTGCAACTAAGATTGAACACGGCACCTTGAGCTGAGCTGCCGCTGAGCTGCCCCCCAGCTGCCCCCCTAATGGCTCAGTTGGTTGGAGCACATCCTTTCAACCACAAGGTTGCCAGTTCGATTCCTCGAGTCCTGCAAGGGATGGTGGGCTGTGCCTCCTGCAACTAGAAATGGCAACTGGACCTGGAGCTGAGCTGCGCCCTCCACAACTAAGATTGAAAGGACAACAACTTGACTTGGAAAAAAGGCCTGGAAGTACACACTGTTCCCCAATAAAGTCCTGTTCCCCTTCCCCAATAAAATCTAAAAAAAAAAAAAAAAATGTGTAAGGGAATATTATAGACTGTTTTAGGTCAATAAAGTAGACAATTTAGAGAAGTAGACAAAGTCATTGAATGCTACACACTATTAAATCTCACCCAAGAAGGAATAGCTAACTTAAATTGCACTTTATCTATTAAAGAACATGAATTTGTCGATAAAATCTTCTGACAGAGAAAATTTTGTGCCCAGAGGGATGCATTGATAAATTATACCAAATATTTAAGGGGAAAAAACCCCAAGTCTAAATAAATTCTTCTAGAAAATTGAAGAGGGAGGAATACTTTCCAATTCATTCCATTAGATCAGCTTTAACCTGATACCAAAACCATGGCAAAAATTACAAAATTTCAATAAGTTGAATCCAACAATATATAAAAAGGTACTACATCATGACCAAAATTTTTATTCCGGGAATGCAAGATTAGTTTAATATTAAAAATCAGTCAATGTAATTCACTATGTTAACAGACTACAAAAGAAAACAAGATCATCTTAATAGAAACAAAATAAGGCTGTTAAAAAGAATAAGCTAAAACAACGCAGGAAGAAAAATAACCCCAAAGAAGAAATGGGTAGAAATGTACTTTAGGAATGAACAAAGATTTTATTGTATTATTAGTCATAATTTAATCTAGATGTCTGAAGACAGGAACCTGGGACAAGATTTATGATTTAGAATTGATGGAACATTTTTCAGTAAATAAGATTCTGTTTTAGAGGGATATTTAAAAGCATAAAGAAAGTTTTTTGAGGTATTGGTAATTTAATAAAAAGCTGCCTATTGAACATTATTAAATAAATTGACTATTTTGAAAAGAATTCATGGAAAAATGACTTGAAATCTACCAATTTTGTTACCTGGAAATGGATCTTATTGTAACAAATACCTAAAAAACATGGTGTTTGGAAAGTGATGTTAGAATTGGGTAATGGAAAAAGACTGGAACAGTTTTGAGGTACATTGGGTGAAAAGACTTTTGTTGCTTTAAACAGACAATTAGAAATCTGTGCTAGGGAAGACTCAAAGTGAGAAGCAAGGTAGAGAAAACATACATCATCTTGGAGAATACCTAACTTGTCATAAACAGACTGATGGTAGAAATATGGACATTAAAAGCACTGACAGTGAGGGCTCAGAAGGAAATTAGGAACATGCTATTGGAAACTGGAGCAAAGGGAATTCTTGCTATTAATGGTGGAAATCTTAATTTAGTCTTACAGTTATACAAAAAGTAAATTTTGTAAACAGTAAACTTGGATATATACCTGAGGAACTTTCCAAACAAGGTGTTAAACATTCAACCTGAGGGTTTTTTCTTTTCTTTTTCTGCTTATTGTAAAATGCAAGCGGTAAGGAAAAAATTGTTAATCTTAAAGGAACCGAGACTTGATAATTTGGGAAATTCTCAGCTTATTTAGATTGCAAAAGACACTAAAGTTAAGACATTCACTGTCAGGAAATTGAGCTCTAGAGAAAAAGCCATTGTGATGGATAGTTTTTTGCTAATATCTTAGAAAAATAAAAAGATCAGAGTGTTCAGTCACATAAAAGCTCTTTGAAGAAATTAAGCGTATAACTCATAGATCCTCTCCGCTATCTCAGCAATAACTGAAAGGGGAGATAAAATTCTTCAAGGAAAATCTGTGAAGAAGCTTCTTGTTTAATGGAGTGAGTCAATGTGACACATGGGAGACTCACAAGATTTTTGGCAAATTTATATCAGCAGAAATGTTGCCAGCTTGGACAAAAAGGGACAGAGAGAGTATAAAATGAAAAAAATGACATTAGACTTATATTCTACAGGTAGGAAACAAGTTGATAAAACCACTTAGTTGCAAACACATGCTATCCCTTCATGAAAAAGAAAAAATGATTCTGAAAGTGGAGCCTTGAGCCCAGATGGCAGAAACATGAACTAAAGAGGATTTTTCGCAGGTCTTGAAACCTAGTGCTGTTTGTACAGCTGGATTTCAAAAATGTGTCTTCAGGGCTGCTGACTCTGTTTCTCCTAGAATGGATTATACCCAGGGCCTCACCAACACCTAATTTAGATGATTGAGATGATGATATTTGGGACTTTCGAGTTGATGAGATTTTAAAGTTGAGTTAATGCTATAATGTATTGAGGTTTTTAGGGAATGTTGGCATGAGGTGAATATATTTTGCATGTCGGATGGATGTGAATCTTTGGGGTCAAAGGGCAGTTTGTGGTAGGCAGAATAATATTGCCCCTCAAAAAAAAAAAAATCCATGTCATCATCTCAAAAACTTGTGTAAATGTTACTTTATATAGCAAAAGGACTTTGAAGATGTGATTAAGTCAAGGACACTGAGATGGGAAGATTATATTGGGTTATCCAAGTGGGCCCAATGCAATCACAATGATTTTTAAAAGAAAAAGGCAGGAATGCAAGAGAGAAATTTGAAGATGGTGTGCTGATGACATTGAAGAGAGAAGAAGGGGCAACAAATTAAGGAATGCAGGAGGTCTTTAGAAGCTGGAAAAGGCAAGGCAAAAGATAATCACCTAGAGTTCCAGAAAGAATGTAGTCCTGCTGACACCTTGATATTAGCCCAGTGAGACTTCTGACCTATAGCACTGTAAAATAAATTTGCATGGTTTTAAGGCAGAAAGTGTGTGGTAGTCTATTACACAAGCAATAGGAAACTAATACAAAAACATATGGAGTACAATTTTTCTTTGGTGAGTTTTCTGCATTTTCCAACTATTTTCTGTCGTTTTAAAACAATTATAAAATGAATATGTTTTACTTCAGGAATAAAATTTCAAATATAGAAATGCTATAAAAAGAAGAAAAAAAATACTAACTGGACTAAAATAAACCGAGTATGGCATACTTTTGTATCAGCTTTCTGATCTTTGGTTGATGGAAGAAGGTTGTTGACCACTTACTCTTCTGTAAAAATAACTCATTCTTGCTAAAATGTTCAGGATTTGACACTATAAGAGAAAAAATAGGAAATCCTGAAAGTACTTACTATCTCCTTGTTCAATGGACAACACATGGATTCCTGATTGGGAGATGCTTCCTCTTGCTTTAATCTGAAGATAGAGGGAAATGTACTTTTATTGTTTTAAACGGTATATATTAAACTTACTGAAACATATTTATTATATATAAATAAATAATTATTTCACTATTCCAGTCCAGAAGTTAATTTTGATCACTAAATTTTTCTTCTAATATTTCCTATATGTATAGTTACACATTTAAAATAACAAGCATATACTTTTATAAGGTTTTTGTATTTTAATATTTACTTGCTATCATGAGTATTAATATTCAAATTTACATATTTAAAAAATCTTTTAACATCTATCATATGCAAAGCAACCTATAATGAAGGAAGGTATAAAATATATGTACTTGTATTCTCTATTGTCTCTATTTTAAAAAATGAAATGTATTGACACTCTCTATGTGCCAAACACTGAACTAAATAACTTAGTTTTAGGGTTTTATTTAATTTGCACAGTAACCTCATGGAGTAGTTATAAATACCATCTCCAGTATTCAGGTGGGATGACTGACATTTCTCTTTACCGATAGGATTAGGTAAATTACCCAAGGTCACAAAAGTAGGAAGCAATGAAGCTAAAATTCTAACTTATTGTCGATTTTTAAAATTTTTCATAGAATTTTAAAGAATGTTATTTATAGTTAATTTTCCTATACAGAATTTCCTACACATAACATTTTTTCTTTTAAAAGTGACTTACTAAGTAGTTACCAGCTTTGAATATTTTTAATTTGGGGGCATAAATAGGTATATTGGTCTCAAAAATATCATACCAATTTATAATATGCCTGAGAATGTACATTTTTCCTTCAATTATACCAGTTATAAACTTTGTAAATTATTTAGAACCTTTATAAGTATAAAATGCTGCTGCTTTATTGTTTTAATTTTCACTTCTCCAATTAATGTCAAAATTGAATATTGTTCCAGAGGATTGTTTAACATTTTTATTTCCTGTCATATAAGTTCTTGATTCTTATTTTTTGCTTACTTATCTACTGAAAGCAACTTCTTTTCAAGTGTAAAAACAAATATATCTATATTGATGTCTTATAAAGAACATCACTTAGATAGGAATCCAATCTTTTGGGAGTCTACACAATTAGAAAGAGCTGCAGTTGCTTTTATTCTCACCACATAATAGAAGGTTAACTCTTTTTCATCCTTCAGTATCTCTCCATTCAGGATGTAGTGTGCCCGGATTTCTTGGGTTTTCCCACAGGCTATGGTACCGGCAATAAGTTCAAGGTGAACATAACTCTTGCTGAGAGAGAAAACATGCTTTGCAGTGTGATATGCTTCTGTATTATGAAATTCTTGAAGCCACCAGTTATCATAACACAGGACATTCTCTTTGTAAATGACCTAATGGAAGGAATAAAGGTCTTAAATAGTCTATTTGTTATTAATATATATCATGTATATCTTAGTCACTATGTAATTTACTGAAGATTTTATATGAACCATACTTACTTGGTTCCATTATAGGCTGCTTTCCCAAATAAAGCATATCCTATGACTTTCCCTTAAGTTTATTTTAGGTTATGCTATACTGATTTAGTAGATATTATTCACGCACAATCAAGATCAATTACTTTTTCTTAATACCTTTATGACTATCTATTGCATAAGATCATTTGAATATTCAACACAAAACGAAAATAGTGGTATACCAAAGACACCATAACATGTAATAACATGTAAAAAAACCTAACATGTAATAAGATTATACAAATATTGAATTTTTCAAGGGAATATCAAGATGATATAATAAATATCTCCTGAAATTAGATTTTGTTGTAAACATAGTCAATCTAAAGTAAGTTTTCTGACAGAGAATTGTTTGTTTCTTATAGTTTGTCTCCACATTGCTTAATTTCTATTTTATTGTATCACCTTTTCTTTTATCCCTAGAGCTCGTATGCTTCCCATATATCCTTAAATTATATGGCTCCAATGATCTCCCTTTCTAGTTCCAGACGCCCCTTTCTGCTTACCGAAATTGTAAGCATAGAAGATGTGAAGTTGGTTGTATCGATAAAAATGTTTGCCAAACCACGTTCATTAGTAATAAAGCTGGACTGGTATGCCGTTGGACCCACATTGACAAGTAGAGTTTTATTGGGGATTGGCTGATCCTTCTCATCAACTAGAAGAACCTAGAAATATGAAAGAGAAAGCTAGTTTCAAGTATAGTGTTCACCCTTGACCTCTTGGCCACTGTCATTTACTGAAGATCTTAGAATCTGAAAATAAGATTTGCTTTCTTAGGCTCTATAAACTATTTTTCTTTTTGATATTTCAATTTAGATAACTCATGAACATGCAATTGAGAATATCCAAAAGCGGACACTTGATGTTACCTTCCCAAATTTTCTTTACGTCCAGTGTTCTTTATCTTGGTATATGGTGCTTCTGTCCATCCAATAATTTATGCAGGAATACTGAGGGCTTTTATTTTTATTGTTGTTGTCACTTTCTCTTTCACTTCCTATATCTAACCCATTTCCAAGTGCTATCTTTTCCCTTATAAAACACTTTATTGCTATTTACTTCTCTCCAAATCCATTGCTGCTGTTCCAGTTAAAACCACAGTATTCTTTCCCTTCTGGTTTCCAATAGCTTTCTGTTTAATCTTATGCAGTCCACCCTCTTGCTGCCTCACCCTTGTTTCAAACCATTTTCTACACAGGCTGAGCTAAACTGATCGTGTTACTCTCCTTAAAACCCTTCAGTAATTTCTCAATCCAGCATTCTGAACATATACTAAAGGGTCCTTTAAGATCTATTTTAGCTTAATTACAACTAGTCAATGCACTTATGTTTTCTGTCTTAGCCAGTCACATTGGCTACCTCTTGGTTCTTTGCTCTTGGACAGAGCCTGAGATATTCTCCCATCTTTTTAAAATTTCTGGCCAAGTCATATTCATCTTTCAGTTTTCTTATGTTCAGTTTTCTTATGTTCTTCCCCTGACCTGAAATGACCTTGCCCAATCATATCTATATATTGATTAATGTCTTGCCAATTTGATATGAAATACTGGAATAACTGAAGATAATATAAAATTCATAATATGCCACTAAAATAAGGAAACTGGCTAAATACTGTCATTTCGAAGATTAGTTACTACAAAAGAAAATTTAAAATGTCCAGAAATCTTGCATCTCTTTTATGAAAGAAAATTGATAGTTTACTAAGTTGAATATTAATCCTAAAATTTAACATTATTATTGCCAATGTTGAGCCTTGAAACTGAAAAAATTTAAAAAAAACTATCAATAATGAAAAAACTCAATCATTTAGATGAAAGAGTATCTCTATAGAAAGAGTATTTCTATAGAAAATACTACAAAATCATTGTTTATAAAGAGGCAATCAAAGAGTATGCAGCAAAACTACTCAGAAAAAATTTACTGTAGAGGTGTCTTAGGAAGTTAATTTAAAAATATATACTTTATTTTTCTGGATTTTGTGATTACCTTTGCTTTCCAAATTTGCAAATTGCTATAATTTATTTCCTTACTGTAAATAAATAGTCATTTTTTATAATAAATTTTGATTTTAAAATTCATTTTCTTAAAAGCCACATCCTTCAAATTATGATGTATTGAAAATATATTTTACCTGCCCAAAGAAAGGGAGCCCACGTCTATAATGTGAATCCACTTTTGTAAATTTAAGTTTGCTTAAGGTATTTGTGATTTCACATGATCCATGCCCAGTTAATTCCAACCCTGAAAAAGAAATGAGGGCAGTTTTATGATTCAACTCACCTCCTACCTCCATCCCAGCTTTACTCCATCATAATAAATTACCATCCATATTTTCTTTTCTTGTTCTTTCCAGGATTTCTCACACTTAGAAAATTCAAGCAATTTGACTTTAGCTTCACCTTCATATAAAAATTTATTGGCATCCATAATTCTCCAGTTCCTCTGGTTTCACAGGTATCCTACTTGTTCCACCTATGTTCTTAAGTTTTCCTCATCTGCTCTGTGATCTTGCTCTGTCTTTGTTTCTGTCTCTCTCACATCACTGCTCTGCCCCCACAACTTTCTGTATACAACATAATTCTTCACAGTGGCCTAAAAATATCCTTAAATTTCTGTCACAAACAACTTCTCCAGCAAGACCCTTCTTTTCACTGAGTGGCCTATCCAAAGTATAACCAAACTGATGCTTTTCCATTCAATGAAATGTAATCTGTATGTTATCTTCCACATCTAAAGCACCACTCTATCAAAGTGTAAAAGATCCCTTATTTGCTTCCAACATAGTAATCTCATCTCAGACTTCAACACAATGAACTCTCAAAAGTACTTCATACATAACTAGTGTGATGGAAACTCTTCCAGTGGCTTCTAAGAAATTGTACTTTTTAATTTTCCCTCTATCCCTCTGACTCCTAATTTGATTATCCTGACTTATTTGATACTATCAACTATACAGTAGTCCCCTCTAATCTATTGGGAATATGTTCCAAGACCCTCAGTGGGTGCCTGCAACCACAGATTGTACCCAAAGCTATATACCCTATGTTTTTCCCTATGCATACGTACTTACGATAAAGTTTAATTTATAACTATGCATGAAATTTAAAACTTATGAATTGTTTATTTCTGGAATTTTCCATTTAATATTTTTGGACTGTGGTTGACCGTGGGTAACTGAAACCACAGAAAGGGAAACCACAGATAAGGGGAGACTGTAGTTATTTCTGTCCTTGGGCTGCTCCTTTTATGCCTCTAGCCTCAATTTAGCAGTGCTAAATGAATTCACTTTCAGAACAATTGCATTTACTCTTAGAAGGATATGGACACATGGGAATGGTTTCAGATTTACATTTCTGGTCCTGATTTTGCTCTGGCTTTCTTTTTAAATTATCTGTGGAATTAGTCAGCTTCCATTTTGATATTCCAAATTATAATTAATCATCTTGGACACATTCTCATCACTATGATTCATTCTCATCTACTCCTTATTTTGGTTTATGGCATTTCTGTTTTCCATTTCCCAAATTTGTAATCTTTGTAATCATCTTTGAATAATATTCTGGTATATGAGATTTTTCATCTAACCTGTCCTCTTCTTTTCTGTTAGAATTATATTTTTAAAAAGATCAATTTATTTAGGTCATTCTTCTCAAGTATATATATCTAAAGATAATCAATGCTTTTCATAATAAAGTCTGACATCGTCAGTATGTGATTTACTCTGCTTTTCTACACACCTTAGCACCAACCCTACATTTTCAGATTCTTCTGAGACCAAATACATTCGTTTTATGCTTATCATGCTATCTGACTCCATCACTATCTTTCAAAATAATATTCATTATATGCAAACCAGTTCAAATGCTACTTTATAAAACTTTCTTTGGCTTTGTCTTAGAATTAATTATTTTTCTTCAGACTCATTTAGCCCTTAGATTCTATATTTCTTGTGGTAATTTTATTATGGTTATACATACATACATACATACATATAAACATATACGTGTATATAATTTCTTTTTAGATTTTTAATTCCTTGAGGGCAGGGATCATGTCATTTTCATAGTCCCCAGAAACAATAAAGTGTTTACATGAATGGAATTTTGATCAATGTTTAATAAATTAATAAATTGATGAATTGTTGATATTTAAAAATAATACCAACCTGTTCCCTCCTCTTTGACCTTGGCTTCCACTTTTATTGTCATGTCGTACCCTTGTTGTCTCAGCTGAAATAATTTAGTCTTTACAAGTTGTGTGAAACAGCCTTTATCATCTGCCTGAAGAGAAAGGAAGAGAATGCCTGGGTTTCTGATTTGCTATCCAAAAAGTCAGTCATCAACCTATGAAAATTTTCCATTAGCTATAGAAATAAATTTTACAAATGTTCTGGCCAGTTTTTAGGTGCTTACCTTTTCCCAAGTCCCCAAAATGGCATGAAATGTCTTCATTAATCATTGAATTACTCTTGCCACGCTCTGCCTTCTCCCCTCTCTTCTGAAAGCTTATCACATTTCTGCCATAATACACTTCATGGAGTGTCCAAAGGTGCCACAGTATTTTGTAATTCTATTTTTTTGCATACGTTGATCCTCAAATAATAGCATTCTTTCTCCTATTCTTATCTTGGCCAATAGTTACTGCTCTTCTCAACTCAACTCAGACATAACATTTTCTAAGAAGTCTCCATAACGACCTCCACCTAAATATTGACTAAGGATTGTATTTTCTTCTCAGACATTAATAAAAACACATATATCCTCTGAATAGATGAATTATTATACTATAGTCAATGATGGGGATACATCCTGAGAAATATGTCATTAGGTATATGCGAATGAAATAGAGTGAGTGCCCTCACATAACCCTAGCTAGTACAGCTTACTACACATCTAGGCCACGTGGTGTAGCCTGTTGCTCCTGGGCTATAGGCCTGTATAGCATGTTACTGTACAAAACAACATGAGAGTAAATCAAGTGCAAGAGAAACTGATACAATCAAGAGACACAGTAAACATGAGATACATGAGGCTGCTGCTGGTGTGACAAAGCACATTGTTTTACAATGGCTTTTTTTTTTTTTGTAAATAGAAAGAGTATACTCTAAAATAACAATTAAAAAGTATAGTATAGAAAATGCATAAACCAGCATAAACCAGTCATTTATTATCAAGTATTATGTACTGTACATATTGTATGTGCTATACTTTTATATGAGTGGCAGAGCAGTGGGTTTTTTAAAACCTGTAGCACCACAAACATGAGTAATGCATTGCACTATGGTATTACAGAGAGAAGTGGACCAGGTTTGTCATTGAATGAAACATCGTTATGCAATGCATGACTGTAATCAGATTTCCAAACTAAATATTGGTAACCATGTTTTAATAAAGATTTATTTTTATTTTTGTACTTACATAAAAATATTTATTGCATAATAAAATTTAATCATATTTAATTTACTTATATATAGAGGTCATGATTCATTTGAAAATAAAAATTAATCTTAGTCTTTCTAATACATTAAAGATTTTGGCAGCTAGATTTCTCTCATGTTTACTCTGCTTGTCAGTGTTTATCTTGACATTCATCATCATAGTCATCACCCTACCCTTTCATTTAATAGTTATCTGCAGTTTAGATAACTTTCTTTTCCATACCTTTACGGTGCCTGCTCACACTGCCACATCCTGGACTTTTATGTACCCTTTCTTTGAAATCAGTAATTTATACATTTTATGTTTTAATACAACATATTCTACTTTCTGCTGTTTCCCTTAGTTATTCTTATTACACTTCTTTGATGTAATTGAGGTCTCTGGTCCATTGTTTCTCTAAATCTCCCTCTCCTCAAGCTGATGCTGGTTTCATATTCTTCCATATGCAATTTAGATTCCATAGTATGCCACTTGATTCTACCACTAGCCAAATTCTTAACATTTATCACATTCTTATTCTATTATCTGTTTGATAAAAGCCAACTTTGGATATTTCCACATCCTTTATGCCCTTATACCTGGCATGTTGATTGCTGTTGGAAGGGAATTACAAAACTAGCCAAATAAATATCACTGTAACTCCATGAGTCCAACCCTCAAGTGGGATCTTAATGTTGCCAGGCAAACATACAATGTTTCCCTTATTCCACAATTTTCCAAGGTGACTATTGACTATTTCAAACACCACTCTCTATTGTATTGTATTCATAATACAGTATTCTATTGCATTCTCTATTGTATTGTAATTCAGGAGAGAACAAGATCTGGTGTTAGTGTCCTGGGGAGAGTGGTTTCCATATACCTGTTGACTAAATTCTTCACAGATACTTTGTGAATGTGTTCCATGACAGGTGGAATGGTATCGTGAATATTTTCTGCATACATTAATTGTCACCAGACCAGGGACAGGTTTTCCATATGTGTATCTATAACAATAAAACAGTCATACAAAAAAATATTTAATATAAATAACTCAGATGTTTTTCTCATGATTTGATCCATATATACCCATCTTATTCATCTACAATAATTGTATCTCCTCCTCCCATAGCATTTGACTTTAGAAACATTTATTCTGAAACTGTTTTAATTATCTAAGTAAGTACAGGTCTATAACTCTAAAAGAAAATACTTACTGAATCTTTTTGAAACACCTCCAAATGGAAAATTAACAATACAGTTTTTCTCAGATCTTTTCTTCCTCTTGGTTGAGGTTTTATCATAAGCTTGTCTTATTTCCTTCTTTCTCTGCTTGTCAGACTATCTAGGTTATGATTCCAGCTTTAACAACACCTCTTAAATCATTTAGGAAAAAAAATAAGGCTACGTAGAGAGTGTATTTCTAAGTCCTCCCTAATTCATATGCATTTTAAGAGGATAAATGAGAAGTTAGATGGGAAAGCATTAGCTATAAAACAAAAATGTTATAAAAGAATAGTGTCATAATGACTTAGTCTGCTTCTACCAAATCTGATGGAAGGATATGATGAGTATCAGCTGAATGTTTGTGTTGAAATCCCACCCCACACAAAGAGGACAGTATTAGGGTATGAGGCCTTTGGGAGGCACTTAAATCATAATGATGGAGTCTTCATGAATGAGATTAGTGTCTTTACAAAGAAGGCTCCAGAGAGATTCCTTGCCATTTCCACCATGTGAAGACATGGTGAGAAGGCACCAGCGATGAACCACTAGAAGTTGATCATACTGGCACCTTGATCTTGGATTTCCCAGACTCTAGGAGTAAATTTCTGTTGTTTATAAGTTACTGAGCCTGTGGTATTTTGGTATAGCTGCCAGAATGGACTAAGGCACAATGTGAAGCAGAATTTAGTTTATTGCTTCTCAAAGCATGCTTTATGGGCCATCTACAACATGACCTGAGCTATGCACTGAGATTCAGAATCTTGAATCTCTCTTCAGATTTATGATTAGAATCTCTAGAGGTGGGGCCAAGGAATCTACATTTTAACTAAGCACCTCCACATATTCTGATATACACTTAAGTTTGAAACCTATTGCTTTAGCTCAAACTGCAAGGAAGGTGAGATTAGCCCTCAGTGTCCCCAAACTTCGCTTTTTATATAATTTCCCCTCAAAATTTCTACAAATGCTGGTAAAGTAATAAATCATTTACTAAATTTCAATCACTTTGTTGAATCTTATCTTTAAATCTGAATCCAAAGGTGTTCCCTCTGATGGAAAAATTTGAAGCATTAAAGGTAGCGAGAAAGATGAAAACATGTATCTCATGCTGTTTTCAAAAGTAAGAGGTAATGTCCTCTCCTTGGTGCATGCAGGGGATGCTCTACTGCACTACTAAAAGGCAATCAGGGAGAAAAGAAGTATGACATGAATTTTGAATTCTAAATTATATACCCAGCATTTACTTAGCTTCTTCTAACTTTCCATAGTTTAAGAAACTCAGAGCAATAGACAAATGGGGATAATAGGACACAGAATAACACAGAAGTTATGAGCATTAGCTCCAGAGTTGAATGGCCTGAGTTCAGTTTAACACAGCATCTGGGATACAATAAACGCTTCATGAAGTTAGATTTTTTTTTAAAATTTCAGAGGCAATATAGAATATTGATGGTTAGAGTCTGGAGCCAGACTGCTGGATTTAAATTTCAGTCTGCTATTTACTGTCTGTAGAAGCTTGAGCAAGTTTTTTGTTTTGTTTTGTTTTGTTTTTTTAATCCTGTGTTTTAGTTTCCGCCTTTGTCAATTGAGGATAAGTATCCGTATCTCACAGGGTTGGTGTAAGAAAAAAATCTTAATAAGTACAAGGCACTTAAGTCATTGTCTGGCACATTTTCAGTGTTCAGCCAATGATTTTATTAGTAGTAAAAGTGTCGTATGCTACCGTCCCTGCTCCCTAGTCAAGGTTCAGGCAAGTAGGACAGAGAGTCATTCCTTCTTTAATTAAAATATTTCAAAGTCCAGTAACAGTTATTTGCAATACAAATAGAGTAGAAGAATGGAAATGAGATGAAAAAATATAACTCACATGCCACACACAGATACCACAAACGCTTCATCTAGAAAACCAATAGTCTTGGGCATTTTCAATTGGACCTCAAATTTGGGCAAAACTGTTGTCAATAGAAGAGAAAAAGAGGTGAGAGTGGGCAGGAGATCTTACAAGTATTAGTAATGAGTCTATTACAGAACCTTTTAAAAGATAATCATATGAAATGTTTTCAATTACAATATGGAGCAGTAGGCACACTACTGAAAAGAAGATGCCATTCACAACCATGAGCAGTTCATACCATGTTAACTTGGTGAAGCTGGTACTGTATTTCCTAGACTCTCCTTGTCTGAAGTTGTTTAAAATTTCAAAAGTGGAAAGAAAGCAGTCCCATAAGTCTCTGAAGAGCATCATGGTTAGATGTGGTAACAGGTATAGAGGCCAATAGGTCCCAATTTATTCTTATTTTTTCCCTGTATCCAGTTTATCTTCACAACTGCTAGCCCTGCTTACTAATAGAAGCCCTAAGCCCACCACCAGACACTTGGTTATAGAAATACTGAATTGGTAGATATGAAGAGGTAATAGCCTTCCATAGATTCTTCTATCAGTTTCTCGTCATGGTCCCCTCTGGCAGCTGAAGGTGTCCTTGTAAATTCTGATTTATCCATCCCCACCATTGCTTCAGGAGAACTGGATAGTAATTTCCTCTGATCCAGCCACTCCTCCTGTTAGACCCTTACTTTTCTGGTCCCTTCTGCAGTTGTATAAGGTTAGTTACTCAAATAATAAATCCCTCTCTATAATTCTTTGGAAATTCTGGTGAGTTTTGGAAACCGTGTTTTTGTTATAGGTTTCCTTGTCCATTGAATGATATATTTAATTTACATTAGAAAATCTACAAAATGATAACTAATAAGATGGCTTCAATGTTTGATTACTATGATTAGAGTAGGGTAGGTGTAGATTATAATCCTGGTAGATAATCTCAGGAATACCTTTAGTTATAAGACATAGATCAACAGATGCAAATAGTTAACATAATGTACTGATTAACAATTTAAGTTTGAACAGGGTCAAACGAAGCTATTAACGTCTCTCTTGCCTCTTATTGGCTCTGCGATTTTGGTAAATTATTAACTTTTCTAGTATTGATATGCTCATTTATAAAATGGATATAATATAGTATCTGCCCCATAAGACTCTTGTGAAGATGAGTTGAGATAGTGTATGAAAAGTGCTTAGCAAATATTTAGGTAAATAAAAAAGCTTGTTAATTTTCAACTAATACATGCTAGATTTTTGCTCATCACCTGTATATAAAAACTATCCAATCTTAAATACTCTAATGTCATAAATGTCTTGGGACACATGCAGAATTCTTACCGTATTCTTTCACCTCAAAGGAGTGCTCTATCTTTTCCCCTGACTCCTTCTCCAGCATGACCTTGTAGGGACCCAGACTGGGCTCCACGGAGAGTGGGAAAGAGAGCTGGCTGAGTCCCCCTTGTAATTTGAGCCTTTGCCATTGGAAAATTCGGTTCCTCTTGGGGTTCTAGAGGTAAAAACATTATGCATTCATAGAAACAATTGAAATGTATACTTTTGACTAGACAGGTTTTCAGGGAAGGTGACATTGAGAGTTGGATAGTAGATGGTTGGTAAATTAGTACCAAAGGTATTAGCAAAATTTTCTAGGAATTCTCCATTGAAAAAAGGGTAATAAATTTATCAATCATGAGATATTACAGATTACATTACCTTTTTTGGATTATGCATATTTATTGCAGTCAGAAATATTTCAAGAGTCACTAAATTGCATCATCTCAAGAAATTTTGTTCCTTCTTTTAAATCTTATCCACTCTCCAAAGGATTTAAGATAGACAGGGAAAACAGTGTTTATGTACTTTTTGTGAAGTGCTAGTTGGGAGGGAGGAGGTAGAGAGAGGCAATGTAATATAACTTATAGTAAGTCCTCATTCCAACTGAGAAGTGTAATATATTACCTACCTCAATATAAACCACCGGGAACTGAAAAAAAGAAATATGAGTGTAAGATAGAGTTTAGAAAGAAACAACCATAACATCAGCATTGATAGGTTATCTGGATCAGAGAAAGTGATTCTGTTTATTTCTTCACCAAACGAAATTGTGTACCAGTTTGGTTCACAGCACTTTATATGTTCAGTTTGGGATGTACCTCTCTTAAGAAATCATGGTATTTATCTTTGAGATATTTTTTTTCTAAGAGAGAAATCAAATGCATTTATTTTTCTTTTGTTCAATAAAAATTGCTGGTATATTTAAGAGGATAAATTAAGCTGGATATTTAATTTATTTTAAGAATGTAATTGATGAACTGATGTCCCTTATTCTCCTTATGAAGTCTTTCTCTGGTAGATTTAGGTGCCTCATATTGGTCTCAGGTTCTCCAAAAAAATGGGCTTTAATTTTTGCCTGTTTCTCCCAACCTCACCCATTGTTATGAGACTCACCGTTTCATTCAAAGGGTGAAAATTGACATCCACAGAGACAATGCGGAATCTCACTGAAATATAGAGATATTCCCCATGAAATCCAATGGGAATCCAGATTACAACATGCCAAGACTTCCATGACTGCAGAATAAAGTAATAGAGAACCCCACTCTCCGCTCCCAAACTCCACCCCTTATAGTTGCTCTTGCTCATATGATTCCTTATACCTGTTTGTCCTGGTTTATAGATGGGTTTGTCTGTTTGGACAAAGACGAGGCTCTTTGCTTTTGTTACTTGTATTGGCTTCCTCTTTATGAACTCCTGGGTTGGCCCTTTCACCTGAACAGTAATGAACGCTGAAGAAGATGGCAACTCTGGAATCTGTAAAACAGAAATGAGCTAAAGAATCTGCCTAGACCCACTTTTGGATGTTTCAGCCTCAGCCTTTATGATATTCTCATTTCTCTGCCTAGTCCCATGAGAATTAGTAGGGGATAGGCCAAGGATTATTTCCCCTGTTTTATAGATTATTATGATTGTGTAACATGACAGTAACAATTTGTTGATTTAATTAAAGAGAAAATGTCATTGCAATAAAATGAACTAATTCTTCAACCAGCAATGACAGTGAAGGAAATAACACGCTTGCATTTTCACAGTAATTATATGTTATCATTGGCAGTAAGCCAGTATGATTAACTAAATATTTAATACCTTAAGTAATAAAAGTTACTAGGACTGTCATGCAGGGTGTCAGGCGGGGTTTCTACATGCCCTCCCCTCGCAGGATATGGTGAGGCCAAAAAGGAACGCCAACGGAGCCATAGATAGGGGAGTCATACCACTATAGTCTCGCTGGCGGCTGGGTTGGAGACACAGGAAGCAGGAGCCACACTATCCACAACCTGCCGTCCACTTCTCTCTGCCAACCAACCCCACTTGCTAGCTGCAATCCGCTGTGCTAACTGCAATCCACTCTTGGTAGCTCAGCCACCATCTTCTTGCTAGCCCCTATTTTCTACTAGCGAGGCCTTGGCAGTTATATTAGTGGCCAATGGCTCACTGGTTACAGCTGGCGGCCAACTAGCCACAGCTGATGGCCATCCAATCACAGTTGATGTCTATTTACTACCTGAGCCAGTACCTTTCCATGTGAGGCTGAGAGCCTGGAAACTGCACTTCTGGCTCTGTCCCCACAAGGACACTATATTAACCATCAGTCATCTGTGAGATCTTAGATAAGTCACTTAACTTTATGAATCGCAGTGTTTATATCTGTGATGGCGTAAACATTATTTATCTTAGAAGTTCAAGAGCAAATGAAATCTTTCCTATACCCACTGCTACCTTTCATATATTGCACTAGATCTGTTTGTAAATATCACGTAAGCACATTCAGTAGAACTTTCATTTTTAGAATCTAATTTGAAATTCACTCTGTATTCCTTATTTTTTCTTCATTATGCTTTTTTGGTTGTTGTGGTTGGAGGTCAGAACACAAGGCATCAACTAATATGCACATTCTTTAACAATATCCCTTATTCCAAGGAGTGATACTGACAGTGAAGGGACTGCAGTAGAAGGAGTCCTTCTCTGCCACCAGGTCTGTGAGGAGAGCCTTGCTGTACGTTCCATACTCCAGAATTACGTTAAGTGTCACTGTCTCATTCAGGTGATTAAGCATGATGCAGGCCTTCTCAGGCAACTCAGCGTACAGCTGTGATGGGACCACCACCAGGTACTGCCTGTGGAGAAGAAGGGACTGGATCAACCATGGAGATGTTAAAAACACATCATTATTGTGGCTATTTCCTAGAAAATCTTTGCTACTGCCACCAATCAGAGCAAAGCCGGATTTCAGCAAGAGTGTATTCTTCAAAGGCCAATCCAAAATACCTTAGAACCCCCCAATAAGCTAAACATTAATATGCTTCTTTTGCAGAAATATTCACCCTCATAATATTTATAAATCTGTTAATAAGTTATAGATAAGCAATCCATGAGTTATTACATATTTTGATAGAATTAATTTCCAACTTTAGGAATGGATCAAGAAAATGTGATTATATATAATAAAATATTTTTCAGCCTTAAAAAGGAAGGAAATCCTGCTATTTGTGACAACGTGGGTGGACCTTGAGGGCATTATGCTAAGTGAAATAAGCCAGACAGAGGAAGATAATATTGTATGGTATCACTTATATGTGGACTCTAAAAACAAAAAGAAAACCAAATTCATAGAAACAGAAATTAGAAAAGTGGTTGCCAGGGGCTGGGGGTGGTGGAGGAAATAAGGAGAGGTTGGTAAAAGGGTACAAATTTTCAGTTATAAGATGCATAAGATCTGAGGACACAATGTACAGCATGGTGCCTATAATTGATAACTCAATTGTATAACTGAAATTTGCTAAGAGAGTAGAACTTAAGCATTTTACCATAAAGAAAAAAAAAGAAAAGAAATATGTGAGACATACATGAATAATTAACTCAACGAGGGGAACCCTTTCACAATATATACATATGTCAAATCATGTTGGACACTTTAAATACAATTTTATTTGTCAATTGTATGGCAATAAAGCTGAAAACACATTTCATTATTTTTAGCAACAACTAAATGTTATCAATCAATTAATCATTACTGAAAGTATTAAGAACCTGTCTTCATGTGGTCTTGGGTATCATATGGATGATAGCATGAATTTCTTTGTTCCAGGAAACACTAAAGAGATACCACTAATAAATAGGGAGGAGCCGAATTGCTTTTTACTACTGTTACAGATACAACTTTAGCTCTTTTCTATCTTTCACTCTCTGGTAACGGGAGAAAAGCCATGCCAAGCTAGGCTAATCACCAAATGTATTACCATATACACCCAGAAGAAAGTATCACTCAGCTATGGCTCTTTGGTCATCATTTATAATCACCCAACAAATTGCACTTCAAAAACTCAGCTTGCCCATGCCTCTCTCCTTCTGAAGTGTCCTTCTCTATCTGGAAAACTTCTATTTGCTTCATGAGACTTATCTCGAGGAGCGTTTGAGATCTTGCTCTCTGGCATATGTTATCAGTTTGGCTCTAATAACCTCTTATAAAAATTCTTAAAAAAAAACTTATCTTGAAAACAACTTTCTCTATACAGACTTAGATGATGCCCCTTCCCTTATATCAGGTCCCATGAGGAGTTAGGTTTCCTTTGTGAATATCCTCACAGAAACCTGCAATGCCTGCCTCTGTTTTTGCACTGTGTTTTTCATTTTTCTGTGCACCAACTCTTTCTCTTTTCTGTACTGTTTAAGGGCAGGGTCTACATTTTATTAATCTTTATATTCCCAAGATCTAATGCCAGCCCCTAAAGGTTTGCTGAAGGATTAAGTAAACTGACACACAAAATCCTGGCTTGTCTGTAGGTCATGCATCCATTTTGGCAAGCCCTGACTTGGGAAAAACACAAACACTGAGTCACTTCACGGTAACCAAGACACTGAATCCCCTTTCACGAGCCAATAAAAATTTTATCATATTTTGGGTGAAGGTAGGAATTCTATATTTATATTTTATGAATGTTGTAGAATTTTATATCCTTATCTGGTGAATGTTTCATAAGTGTTACTGCCCTATATCTCTTGAGTTTTCTAGAATTGGAGTATACCTCTTTCCACATGAGAAATAACAACTTACTGACCCTTCCAAGCCCCTTTGACAACAGACCATTTTGCAGGGAATCAGAAAATAAATAAAAAGACAGACATCAAGAAGCAGACAACACGATGAGAAAGGGGAGGACAATAGACTATTCTGGAAATGTTGCTTACGGTTTTGAAGTAGCTGAAGCATCTCTGGGAAAAAGCAAGAAAAGTAGAATCAAGACTGGATTGGGCAGTTGATTTCCCCTCATGATGTGGAGAGGAAAAGGAAATAATGGAAGTCTGAGCCCTTGATTCCTTGAACTCTGCTCTTGTTTCAGAATCACTGGTTTTTATTTTATCTGATGGGCAGTGAAAGTAAATTGCTAAGCATTTATTTTTGTAATACATTAACTACTTCCAGTATAAAAAAAATCAATTCCACATCATTTCCACAGCTATCAGTATTCTTTCATCTACTTTCTCAAATTTTCTAAGAACTTGAAAAACAGTGCTTTGAGGCTACACTGGCTCTGGTTATTAATCAGCATTTTAAATATTTTTAAGAAAAAACAAACTAAATTACATAATTTGACAAAATTATAAATATATCTTGATTTCTCTTTCCTTTTTAAAAAGAACTATTAAGGTAAATACATACTCCAAATCTCTTCTTGGTAGTCCAGGGAACATCACATATTTTCCAAAGCTTCATCCTATATGGCTTTTTAAGGAAACAAAGAAATAAAATTTATCACAGGATTTTAAACAAAATCAGTTTGAAGATAATCTCACCATTTTGCTTTTTATAGCTATCCTTATATTTAACAAAGAAAATGATAGTTCATTTAGATATATCAACCCATGTTTTATATATTTATTGTTTTTAGTTAATTTAACATCTTGAATATAAGGCCAATTATTTTTTTTTGTTCTCTAAGGAAATAACCTTTATTTGATGAACACTCTAATTTAATTTAGCTTGAACAATATAAAAATATCTTATCAATAGTGATTATTTTATTTGCTTTCCAAGGGAGGTTGGGATATTAAAATCTATTTTAGTGACATTCTGAAAATAAGAAAGATCCACACTGTTACATTAATATAACTAGATCCCCACAAAATTGAAATGTGTATATTTTGATTAAAGAACTGGTTTGAATTATAAAATATGATATGATGAGAAACAGGCACATCTGTGAATGAAGCATATTTTGTTCTTGACATACATTTTGTATATAATTTGAAAGAGTGAGAAGTGAAGATAATGTACATGGCAGCCCTCGGTGAACTGTAAAACTACATATGTGGAAGATATTAAAATTCCAATGATGATAATAAACTATGGGTGACATACAGTCATGAGACGCTTCATGACATTTTAGTCAGTGACAAACAGAATATATGAAGGTGGTTTCAAAAGATTATAATGGATTATAAGCAAAAAGTTTATTTGTGATTTTGGAAGAAAAGGCTGGACTGAATTACAATGCTGGGGAGGGGGCGGAGGTCCAAGGAATTGAGAGAGAAATCTGTGTTTCTTTAGTCACAGATAATACTTTTTTCATGTCAGATTCCTGGGCGTCAGCAGCTGGTCGCAGCTACCTTGGAGACCTATTTTTCTTCTGCAAAACAAATGTTCTCTGTTTTGTTCTTTTTAAAAAAAACATAATTGCTCAGTTTAATTCAACTGTTACATCCAATTCTGCCATATATATATATATATATATATATATATATATATATATATATATATATATATATATATAAAACGTTCCTTTCACAATCACATTGTTATGTGAGTACAGGTTTGTTGTTTTTGTACAGCTCCAGAAAGAGTTGGCACCAAACTCACATTAAAAAATAAAAAAAAGGTTTTAAGGCTTAGGAAAAATACAAACTAGTAATTTTTCAATGCAGCTTAAAGGTTGAGAACAAGATGCTATGAGTTAATGAATCTTTAGGCAGTCCCCCATGTCTAGAGCACACTCTAAACCCACTCTTAGGGCCTCCGTGAGGGAAAGAAAGTGGGGAGAGAGATGAGGAGAAAGGTCAGGCAGGGAGTTCTGCTTCCCAGACTCTTTTGCTATAGTTCATGTTTTCCTCATCTCTCCGGGTCTGTCTTTCCATCTCCAGTTTCCCTTATCTCCATCCCAGAAATCCCTGCCAGTGGACAGAACTAGAGAGTTCTTCCTCTTCTTTGGCTAACAGTGAAGGTGGGGGTGAAGCCACAGGGGCCAACGCTACAATGTCATGGTCCTTTTTGACAACCCAATTTGGAATTCACAAATCTTGTATATTGAAAAACAAAACAAAACATAGTTATAAATAGTAGTTCACTTCTGCCATTAGAACATTTCATTGTAAGTTCAACTAGTTTGTGTTTGGGCTTAAAAGCTAACCACCATTTATGACATTTTTAATGGGGAAAAATGCTCTGAATTCCTTACAACTTTCTTATAAATGACCTTTCTGAGGATGGAGACAGGAAGTACGTGATAGAGTCACATGGAATGAGTGTTTTTTGGCTCCAAAGTCAGCAGGGCAAGTGAAGGAAGAAAAATTGCTTTGAGTTGACAAAGCCATGCGCAGATCCCTTCAGTGTTGGGAGAAACTTTCGCCTGACAGAGACTAAAGCAACATGACTTTTGTCAGCTCATGATCTTTGCTGGCAAATATCATGGAATTGGCCTCAGTTGAGACTTTGTTGCCAAACTACTTAATCTTTTGGCTTCAGGTCTCGAAGCCTCTTCTGGAAACTGTGAACATGGCCCAGAGGTTCTGCAAAGCTTTATGAAGGGTGACTTAAGCAAACTTTTCTTTCTCTTTGGTGCACCTTAGCACCTGACATTTTTTTTTTTTTTCCAGAAAGGTATCAGAAACAGACCAGAGGACCAGAGTCAATGGTCTCTTATACAAATCTGGTATTTTAGAATGGCTCATAAAATATTATTAAGGAATTCAAACCTAAGAACCCAAGGTTCTCAAGCATGTCTTCTTCCCACCAACAGGAATAAAGTAAAACATATGAAGGATTTAAATAACCCCATTACCTGGATATATCTGGATAGAATTTTAAAGTTTTGCAGAAGTCAGTGGGCCTTGCTGCTAGAAAGAACTGTAGCTTGGGAAAGGAACTGTCCACATCAACAGTGAAGAGCAAAGGCCTAGAGTTAAGGTTAATGAGGAAAAAAAGGAAACAATTCACAAGTGAAACCAGCTTATGAAGAGAACAAACCCAGTCCCTGGTGAATGAAAGGCAGAGATCCCTGTGTAAGATCTGGCCAAGGTTTTGAATGGCAGAAATGGGGCACCTCGGAGGATGAGGGTACAAAATCTTTCCATAAAGCATAAGACTGAGAATAACTTGGTGGGTTTTGTTGACAGATTCCAAGGAAAAGAAACCCAGATGTTTCAAGAAAAGACTGCAGAACAATACACTGGGGCTGAAGTGAACAGGTTGCATTGGGGGTTCAGCGGTAGTTCCAGGAATGAGTCCTTATCCATAATGGGTAAATGGCATTAGGATTGGAGGGGGTCGTTTATCCAGAGGTATCTCTACTACCCTCTTGGTCTTTCAGCTTATGCCTTGCTTCACTGCCAGCTGAGCATTCAGGCTTGGCTCCTGGGCACTGTCTGCTTCTCTCTGCCTTCTATCTCATCTGGCTCTTTTCTGGGCAAGATGCTCCTTGCCTCTCTAAGGTCTGATTTTGGGTCGTCTCCTTCACACCAGAACACATGGCCCTTGAGTTTGTTTAGGTATGCCAAGGGTGAAGTGGCAGTGACTGGGGACCCCAAAATGTCACTGTTCTTCCTACCCGGTGGGTTCAGATGCTGTCAAATCTGTGTAGATGTTGATTTGTCAAAAACACCAGTACTCCATCCCCCTCACCCCCCCACCCGGCATTGGTCCTTTTAGGTATATTCTGAGGTTGTTCATTTGGTCCAAAATATTAGATGCCATCCTGTTAGGCCTGCTTGAAAGAATCGCTTTTTCTGGACTTCTAAAAAGATTGCTCGATTCTCCTCCCCAGGGCTTCATGGCCTTGGAGCTCCCAGGCCCTGGAACATGTCACCCACTGCTGGGCACTTTATTCTTATGGAACTCTCAGAAGCAATACAAATATTGATGAGTTAGGGGAAGGAAGAAGTGTGGGTTTTAAATGAAAATTGTCATTATTTCCGCCACCCACCACTATTATATGTATGAGTGCAGAAAATTTCAAAATGGGCCTAAAGTACCCATTTTTAATGTCATACTTATTTTTTCATGTAACAGAAATATATTTAGGACAGGTAGATATATAAGGATTACAATGGGCTTCTGATGCCTTAAGAGAATTTGTGCGAATGTCAACATTAGATTGCTTTTTTGTAAAAGATAAGAAGTTTTTCACTCTAAAATATATCTACAACACATATGAGTGAATATTTCTATGTTAAAATAAATCCACATCATGTCTTAATTGTTTTATCAATATTATTATAGTGATTTTATATAATTCTTACCTACAAAAACCATAGGATTATTGATCACAATTATTGCACAATTTCAGGGATTCAAAAAATGATGTTGAAATAGGTTGAGGCCAAAGATGAATCTGAAGGGCAGATTTCAGCCAAATGTCAAAGTCAGGGATCAATGTCCCAGCATTCCAACTTTTTTTTTTCTTCTAATTTATTGGGGTGACAATTGTTAGCGAAATTACATAGATTTCAGGTGTACAATTCTGTATTACATCATCTATGAATACCATTGTGTGTTCACCACCCAGAGTCAGTTCTCTTTCCATCACCATATATTTGATTCCCCTTACCCTCATCTCCCACCCCCCACCCCCCTTACCCTCTGGCAACCACTAAACTATTGTCTGTGTCTATGAGTTTTGTTTCTCATTTGTTTGTCTTGTTCTTTTGTTGTTTTTGGTTTATATACCACATATCAGTGAAATCATATGGTTCTCTGCTTTTTCTGTCTGACTTATTTCACTTAGCATTATACTCTCAAGATCCATCCATGTTGTCACAAATGTTCCTATATCATCTTTTCTTACCACCGAATAGTATTCCATTGTGTATATATACCACAACTTCTTTATCCATTCATCTATCGAATGACGTTTTGGTTGTTTCCATGTCTTGGCCACCGTAAACAAAGCTGCAATGAACATTGGAGCACATGTGTCTTTATGTATAAATGTTTTCAGAATTTTTGGGTAGATACCCAGGAGAGGGATTGCTGGGTCATATGGTAATTCTATTTGTAATTTTTTGAGGAACCTCCACAGTGCCTTCCATAACAGCTGCACCAGTCTGCATTCCCACCAACAGTGTGTGAGGGTTCCTTTTTCTCCACACCCTCTCCAACACTTGTTACTATTTGTCTTGTTGATGTTAGCCGTTCTGACTGGGGTGAGGTGATATCTCATTGTGGTTGTTATTTGCATTTCTCTGATGATTAGTGATGGTGAGCATTTTTTCATATGTCTATTTGCCATTTGTATGTCCTCTTTGGAGAAATGTTTCTTCAGGTCCTCTGCCCATTTTTCAATTGGGTTGTTTGTTTTTTTTGTTGTTGAGTTTCATGAGTTCCTTGTATATTCTGGATATTAGCCCCTTATCGGAGGCACTGTTTGCAAAAATCTTCTCCCATTCATTTGGTTGCCTCTTTATTTTGTCAATGGTTTCTTGGTTTCTTTTGCTGTGCAGAAGCTTTTAACTTTCATATAGTCCCATTCGTTTATTTTAGCTTTTACTTCCCTTGCCTTTGGAGTCAAATTCATAAAATGCTCTTTGAACCCAAGGTCCATAAATTTAGTGCCTATGTTTTCTTCTATGCAGTTTATTGTATCAGGTCTTATGCTTAAGTCTTTGATCCATTTTGAATTAACTTTGGTACATGGTGACAGATAGCAGTCCAGTTTCATTCTTTTGCACGTGGCTATCCAATTCTCCAGCATTCCAACTTTTAATAGTAGATAGTCACTTAACTCGTGTGAATGAAAATAGAGTAATGATATTCCAGTCATCGGTTTAATAGGAACTCAACAAATATTTGTTGAATGAAAAAAAATGACTTGACATCATTCCTGGCTAAAGTAATGTTCATACAGGAAGTAAAAGCACATGGAAAATAAACAATCTGAAATACAACAGAAGAATGTTTTAACTGCTCAAAGCAGCACACCATAGTGGTTCAGAGAATAGACTCAATTGTCAAACTGCCTGGGATAGAATTCCAGGTTCCTCACTTACTGTGCCATTTTTGACAAATTATATAACCTCTTAATGCTTCAGCTTCCTCATTTGTAAAGTTGGCTTTTCCTATGATTGAATTTCATTAATTAACATATGTAAAGCACTTAGAAAGTACCTGACATTGACACTTATATAAGTGTCAGTTATTATTAGTAAGACGGCATTTCAGTTAATGTTGTTGATTTTTGTCTTAGAAACTCTTCTTTATGCAAGAGACATTTGCTATACCTACTTGATGTGTAAGATCCATGGTTTTGAGCACCAAGTATAACTAACTGAGTCAAGAAATCCCCACACAAAAGGTAAAAATGCATCCACCAAATCATTTACAAAAGCAAAAATTAATACTGGTAAAACTTTAGCTAAGTGGAAATGTTTATTAGCAAATAAAACACATGTTGTATATTGCCTTCATAGATTATTACACATCTATCAAAAGTAATAACCATGAAGACTTTACCACAACATCAAAAGCTTTAGTTATTTACTGTTATATGAAAAAGACAGAACAAAAGCTAAGTTATGACTCTAAAAATGACATTAAATATTTACAAGGACTAGAGAAGACTAAAGAAACATGACAAGAATTGACTTTGTAATTGCTGATAATTCTGATATAATGTTAATTGTATAACAGATTTTTAAAAAGTTTTAAATAAAACTACTTAAAAAAAAAAAAACTATGAAAGACACCATTACCTTTGGACATATTTCTAAACCAATGTTATTTCCAAAGAAAAATGTGTTTACAGAATGTTGAGTAACTGTGAGTGCGTGAGAATGAGTGTCCTTGACATCTCAGTGTAAGTTGGGGGAGGAACAGTTAGAATCATTACCATATGTAGAATGAAACTAAAACTCATATTAACATGTACGGGACACTTATAGCAATATTTTAAATAAATAAAATAAGTGGGAATCCTGGTTGTGGTGATTTATCCTTCATGATAACTTGCTGATTTTCTGTATATATTTCTTCTCATTTTGAATAGTTGGCCTGGTAGAGAGCAGGTTGGAAAATTCTGGGTCTTGAAGGACGTATTTCCATCTTTCAAGGATTTTCTAGCACTAATTATGAGAGGCAGGACAAATGATAAAAAGACTACCAGGAATGTGCTATTTTTGTCTTATTAGGAAGGCTCATGTTTAATATTACCATGTTGATTCATAGATGAAGCCACTGGGCTTGTCAACTGAGCTGTGATTCCTCCAAGCCTGCCTTATTCAGCCTGCAGTGGTATTTTCTTCACACACATCATTAAAAACTGCGCTAGAGGTAAAGCAGTGTCCTATCCAGCCCCATCTTCTTCCTCTGAGTCATCAATGGAAGTTTGTACAGGAGACTGACATTTTCTAAGCATACCCCTTCCCCACCATGATCCTCAGTCCCCACACGTCCAAATCGGTTGACCCCTCTACCTTGTCTGTTTGAGCCATACTAAACTGTTTGCTTCCCTCCCGTACTTGAGAACATTCCCGCCTTAAAGACTTTGTGCTTTTTGTTCCCTTCTCTGTATTTCTCTCCTTTCAGGTGTTCACGTAGATAAGTACCTCACTTTAAACCTTTGCTCCTCTATCAACTTCTCAATGAGAAGCAAGTGTCATGTCTCACGGGCACATGATTCTTCACCCACTTATTCACTGAATAATTATTGAATGCTTGCTATTCCTGGACATAATTCTCATTGAGAAGTGACCAACAAGACAAAATCTCTGCTTTATATTTCAATGAGAGGAGCCAGGCAACAAGAAATAAATATAATAAGTAAGTGCAGTATATGTCAGAAAACAATAAGTGTTATTTGAAAAAGAAGGCAAGGCATGGGAGATCAGTAGTGTCACAAGATAAAGAGGTAGACTGAAATTTTAAGTGCTGTGGTCAGCATTGCATTTATTGTTTATTGCATGGCTCCTCTCACTGGATTATAAGGGAGAAGTTTTGTCTTGATGGTCACTGTTCCTTGTCAAAGAGAGCTGTATCCAGTAATAGCAAGAAATCTGCAATTTCCTAAGGAGAAAATAAGCATACATTTTTAAGGAACTACTCAGAAAAATAAGTTGATTATTTGGAGGGAAAGCTGCCCTATTTTGAAAATATTAAAGGGATCCTTCAGATCCCCAGATGACATAAAAGAGCTCCAAGCTGGAGGGAAGAGGGAGAGATGGCTCTATATCTCGCCCAACTACTGGGCTGGACTCAAGAGTGGGATAAATTAAATCATGGAAAGTGCCCCTCCTTTGGGTGTGGAAAATCCAGCAACAGAAGTAGGTGCTGCCTAACTTCTGATCCAACACTTTTCAGAATTACAAGCCTGCCGATGCTTTTCATGCCAAGAGAAGCCCAGGACGAGTGAGACTGTAGTTCCAATATAGGACTGAAGTTCTCCACCCCCGACACACACCAGGTTTCTGTGCAGCTCTGTGATGTATTGGCTTAATATGATTTCAAATCCACTTGTTTATGACTTAGTGAAGTTGTTTTAATCCACTTGTTTATGACAATGACCAAAAAAAAAAAGTTGTTTTGATATAAGAATGAAATAAGTTGTGCCAAGATGTCATCATTTGGCATCTGTTGTCATTGATAAGCAGTCTGACACCCAGCTGCTGAGGTGCCCCGCTGAGGGCCTATGGATAAGAACATGTGGAGAAGCAACTAGGACAAAGGGACCTTAACTATAAATACTGAGACTTTGTAAGGTCGGTTTGAGAGTTTCAGTTCAGACAAGGTGACATTTTGCTAATCTAGAAACTCTCTGAAGGCCCTTGAAACATTAGCTCCTACAGGGACTCTTTGGTCAGTAGTGCTATTAAACTGTGCAGTAGTCTCAGGAGTGATGATCCTCAGAGAAGCTCAGCCTGTCTGCTAACACTGATGTCTTCATTCCCAGGCAACGTGCTCTAGCAAAGGGGACATTTACTTTTGTGCTGGCATCTAGAAATCAGCTTATTATTTTATTACAAATAGTCGTTAAAATTTTTCAACATTAAAAAATCTGTATTATATAAATTGATGTATTTTTTTAAAAAGCACTTCACTATGTCTAGTTCAATAAGCATTTTTTAAAAAATCACAAGCTTGCTGTACAGTGTCACAATTTTTTCCTTTAACACCTATGAGAATTATCATATGATAATTTTCTTTTTAATTTACATCAAATTATCATATGATAATTTTCTTTTTAACTTACATCAACAGATAATGTTACTTAATTTCTGTATATTGAACCATTCTTTAATTCCTGCAGTAAAGCACACTTCTTCCTAATATATTATTTTTTTAAATCCTTTTAAGAGACTAATACACCTATGTTAATGAATGAGATTTGTCTGCAGTTTTGTTTTATGGTTTTAAGTTAGTATTACATAGGAAAAAATATACGTACTATTAAAAAAAAAGTTAGAATGGAAAGAAACGTTTTGTTAGTGCATAACATTTTTTTTAAAATTTATTTTTTAAATTTATTGGGGTGACAATTGTTAGTAAAATTACATAGATTTCAGGTGTACAATTCTGTATTACATCATCTATAAATCCCATTGTGTGTTCTCCACCTAGAGTCAGTTCTCTTTCCATCACCATATATTTGATCCCCCTTACCCTCATCTCCCACCCCCCACCCCCCTTACCCTCTGGTAACCACTAAACTATTGTCTGTGTCTATGAGTTTCTGTTTCTCATTTGTTTGTCTTGTTCTTTTGTTGTTTTTGGTTTATATACCACATATCAGTGAAATCACATGATTCTCTGCTTTTTCTGTCTGACTTATTTCGCTTAGCATTACACTCTCAAGATCCATCCATGTTGTCACAAATGTTCCTATATCATCTTTTCTTACCACCGAATAGTATTCCATTGTGTATATATACCACAACTTCTTTATCCATTCATCTATCGAAGGACAACTTGGTTGTTTCCATATCTTGGCCACCGTAAACAAAGCTGCAGTGAACATTGGAGGACACGTGTCTTTATGTATAAATGTTTTCAGATTTTTTGGGTAGATACCCAGGAGAGGGATTGCTGGGTCATATGGTAATTCTGTTTGTAATTTTTTGAGGAACCTCCACAGTGCTTTCCATAATGGCTGCACCAGTCTGCATTCCCACCAACAGTGTATGAGGGTTCCTTTTTCTCCACAGCCTCTCCAACACTTGTTACTATTTGTCTTGTTGACGATAGCCATTCTGACTGGGGTGAGGTGGTATCTCATTGTGGTTTTTATTTGCATTTCTCTGATGATTAGTGATGTTGAGCATTTTTTCATATGTCTATTTGCCATTTGTATGTCCTCTTTGGAGAAATGTCTCTTCAAGTCCTCTGCCCATTTTTCAATTGGGTTGTTTGTTTTTTTGTTGTTGAGTTTCATGAGTTCCTTGTATATTCTGGATACTAACCCCTTATCGGAGGCACTGTTTGCAAAAATCTTCTCCCATTCAGTTGGTGGCCTCTTTATTTTGTCGATGGTTTCTTTTGCTGTGCAGAAGCTTTTCAGTTTCATATAGTCCCATTCGTTTATTTTAGCTTTTACTTCCCTTGCCTTTGGAGTCAAATTCATAAAATAGTGCATAACATTTAGTAAGGATAGAAAGTAGTACAAGAATTACTCAAGTATATATTTATTTAAAAAAAACGGAATTCAATGGAAAGTAAGATGATAGAATAAATACATTAAAATATATTGAGGTAAATTATATCATTAAACAACAAACATTAATTTAAAATAAAAAATAGATTAAGCCTCGGTCAAAATAGAATTACTGACCTAGATAATAAGTATGAACCGAGAACAAAATAATTATGAGTTTAAAGGAATTAAAAAAGAAAATAAGTTTGATGCTCAGAGAAAAATAATTCAAAATAGATATCACTTGTGTCTTCCAAAGCATACTAACAAATGAAAAAGGTATTTTTAGGAATGAAGATGTCATACTTTGTCTTCAAATTGAAAAGTCACCTTTTGGGTGCAAGGGTAGAGACTTAGAAAGAGTTAGCAATCTGGGAAAGTGACGTGTTCAGGTCTCCAAACAGGTGAAGGGATTTGCCTCAGAGGAAAATGGAAGTAAAAAAGACATTAAGATGAAAGTCCAAAAATAGAGAGATACACACTTCAAATTGCTAGTTTTTGAGCATTGATAGACATCATCATAGAATACAATTTAAAAAACGTAATTTAAGTGACTAAGACTTCCTGAAACAAAATTGCATTAGGGACTATGCTTACAATGATCTCTCATCTTCACCAAGATTTTTTAAACTTATTAACACATATATTTTGATTCTGAAGCAATAGGAAATACATGAACTATTTTAAAGGAAATGTTAATGACAGACCCATTAAAACTGTGCTGACTGAACTAACCCTGTATTTCAGGCTGGTGCCTGACTTAATCACAGCGGAGGCAGGAGGCAATTGATTCCATTAACTGTGTGAAGGGCTCCTGACCTCTTTCATGGGTCTGTATCCATTTCATTGTGTCAGCAGCCCCTCTGCCCCTCCAGTCATCTGCTACTCATCCAGTAACAAAGCAGAGTGGATGTGCATACTAGAAAAACAACTTGGAAGAGGGAAGAGTTTGATATTTTGTGAGATTTTGTTCTTTTGCTGAACATTATTCTAGGCTTTTTTTGATCATGGCTCGGAAGTTGAAAGCCAAGTAAGGAAGACTTTACAGTTCTTTTATTTTAGGAAGACTGAGTTCTATGGGGGAAAAAAGCCCTTGCAAAACCTGTATGTTGTACACAAACATTGTACATTGTATACAGTAATATTGCATCAATGGACATACGATTTTCTTAAACAAGTAATTTCTTCAGTCACTTAAAAGACATTGATTATAAAATAAATTAGAGTTTCTGAAGTTTTGTTCAATAAATAATTTTCTAAAAGGAATCCTGTTGTAACAAAGAACTGAACCATTGATTTCCCAAGTGAATGAAGACTAAATTAAGACAAGTGCTGTTGTCAGTTTTTTTAATTAAACTTGTTCACATTATAGTTCACTTCCTCATGTATACTCTTTAGTAAAAAGTTAAAGAACTTTACAAGTCTCTGAAAGATCAGTTTTATAAAAAATTGAGAGGAGATTTAGGAAGTATTTTTCCCTAATGAGGAGTGATTTCCTTTCCAAGGACAAATTGAAGTTTGTTTGTTTTTTTTTTCATCCCAATAGGGCAAAAATTCAAGGATAACGAGATAAAAAAAAAAATAAAACAGTCAAAGAAATTCACGAATACTTATTTTGTCCCTAAACACATCGTCAAACTGATATTTAATATTACTGGAATAGGAATGTCTTTCAGTTCCACCTAAAGATGGACAACAGCCCTCAAGCACAAAGTAGCATGCTGTTCTCTCGTGTCAGGATTTTCTGGAGTAGTATGGATGAGAAACATCATCTTTAGTTGATTTCTCTGTAGGAACTTTGGCTGATCTTGTTCAAAACAAACAAATAAAACATTTCTATTGAGCTGAGGAAGAAAAACCATCACTATTGACAGAGTAAAAAAACATCCTTTGGAATCCATCAAACATTTTTTAGTCATCACCACAATGCCAAGTTTACATTCCCTTTCTCAAATCCAAATTCTGGACGTGAAAAACACTGAGTCTGAACAGAAGAGCTCTTTTTTGGGGGTAGCCTCTCAATATAGTTATACTTAATCTTTTTTGGCACCACTATAGATCTTCCTAAATTTTAGGTGCAGGATAAATACTAATACGACTGTGTTTAGACACTAGACTCTCTAAGGATTTTCAACATGACTATTTCATAAATCGGCTTCAGGGATTATACGAGCCCCTCAGAAAATTTATGCACTAACATGAAAGGGAGAATATGAATCTTCATGTTTAAAGAGTCTAATGCTTTGATTGGGTTATCAGGGACACATGCAGCCTCACAGAACTGATCTAATCACTTGATTTACATCCAATTTAATCCCTTTGTTATCATTGATTTAATTTGCTTTCCCTTAAAAAGCACATCCTCTTGGCGGAAGTCTCTCTTCTGTGATTTCAGAAATGGAGTGCTTGCCATCCAAGGTTAAGTTGTCATTCATTTCCAGGAGTTAGAGGTAAATTGGATTAGCAGAAAGCTATTATCAAGATTATATAATACTTTTAGGACAAAGAGCATTCACAGGATGCCAAGAGAAAATTGACACGGACACATAAAAGTGCTAGTGACTGTGTTCAGGGCATGCTTTAGATCAGGCGTGTCCACACTTTTTTCAACATTTTTTACCAAGGGCCATATGCGGTAAAATACACAAACAGCCGGGCCACTCACTCGAGGTAAAGTATGTATTGCCTCACCTGGTTTATTTAAGTAAACTAAATATATTTTTTGGAATTTGCTGTGGGCCAATTAAAAATGGATTGCGGGCCGCAGTTTGGACACCCCTGCTTTAGATGGAGGAAATGTTGCATGAAGAAAGTATTAGTGGCTTGTCTAAGAGCTGTGTGAGCTCTAGAAAATTGCATATAACTGTAAATGGACTTGTGAGGTTTATGGCAGTATAAGGATGGAGCATGAGTTCACTGCAGCTGTATTGGATTTGTCACAAGCCCAATATTGGGCACAAAATCACAGTGGCATTGGGGCAAAGCCACAGACTGTAGAACTCTTTCCAACTTGACGGCGATGACCTAATTGCCTGTGAATATGCCAACTAAAATCCTTTGGATAAAATTTAAATCTGTAGGGATAACCATAGCCTTAGATTCACTTTATCTCCTGAGTGACAATATTTAGCAAAAAAAAAAAAAAGACACACATGTGTCAGATGAAGTCATCTACCATGTTCAATACATCTGAATAGCTCCCTTATGTTTAAAATTCTCACCGAAATAAAACTATTCTGAATTTTATTTTCCAGAATCATTCATTGGAGAGTCCTTTGAACATACTCCAAGGAGAAGATATCTCCCATACAGGTATGCCTTTCACAACATTGTCTTTCACCTCAGAAGTTGTGTTTATTATTGTTTTGTGTGTTACCTTTAGGATCCTTAATATTTATTTGTTGACTTTTTCAACAGTTTTCTAGTCTGGTTAAGGAAAAACATCAAGGCAGAAGACAAGACTATAAATTTAAATTTTAAGAGATTTGGGTCTTGTGTGAATTTAAATCCTTTCTACCTCTGTTTCACCGGAATACCTGTGCCACTTCTTATCGCTCTCAGATTGTGCCTGAATACCTGTGCCACTTCTTATCGCTCTCAGATTGTGCCTGGCAATTTCCCTCTTTTTGTTATCTAAATTTTTTTTTTTTAATCCTTGTTCTCCATTCCACCCGACTGGTACCATAACTCTAATTCATGAAGTGGGGGGTATTACCGCATGTTGAGTAGGAGAAATATTCTTTGGTGAACTACACTTTCCTAGGAGGCTCCAGTTTTCAGCATTTTTTTTCTGTATTATCAGGTAAACCCTTCATTGGCAATGAATTTCTGGGAAAGTTTTTACAAAACTATGAAATGTAAGATGTTCAAATACTCTTAGAGATGTGAGCAAATGGAGAAAAAGAAACGGCAGGAATGATTGATGTCCCTGAAACTACTTCACCAGGTTTATCTGTCTATAAGAGGTTTTATAAGATAATTGGAATAGGGTAAGGGGTCTAGATGGGATGTGAGAGGTAACACATTTTATTCTTGGTTTCTTATATTTGCTAGGACCTATTTCAGGTTCCTAGCTGCTATCAATTAAATTGCTCATGCATACATTCACCCTTGAGTATATATATTCCTATATGCATGGGTCATGACATCAAATATCACTGAGTCAGGAAAAACTGACATTTGTTGTTTTCCCCTCAGGGTTTGTTGTTTTTGAAGGGCCAAACTTGAACCTCTATAAAGAGGAGGTAGAAAAGAAATCCTTGGTTTCTGAGAGTGACGAGGATGGAGACTAAGAAAAGAGAAGATACTAAGGAAAACTCACCGCCATTCTAGAAAAGAAGTAAGGCCAATAGCAATTTGTGAACCAGAGTCATCTCTCAAAATGCACATCTATCTTTATGTCAGAGGCTTCCTTGAAAGCAATTACCCTCATTTTGTTAACACTAGGAAGTAAAAGATACTGGTTTCTAATATTTAAAATTCCCCAAAGATCTACTCTGGAGAGTACACAAACAGACAATTTTACAGTAATTAAAAAAATGGACAATGTAATAATATAATTTTCTATTAGGTTGGTGCAAAGGTAATTGCGGTTTTTGCGATTATTTTAAACCACAATTACTTTTGCACCAACTTGATAACTTTTAAATTAAATAGGATTGAATAGTAAATTATAATTTAATTGTATTTTAATTAAGATATTCCTGCTCCACAAAAAGGAGAGAGCATTTCTCAAAATGTTGCATGAAGTAATGGAAGAAGTGAAGAGCTGTGTGAGCAATTTTTCTCAATCTGCCCTATAGTCACTGAATAACTCTCACTTCCTAATTCCTTTGTTTCCTTGCAATGCTTATTTGGCTTGACCAGCATCTGTGGCTTTAGGTTCATATTAACAATGAAACCCATGAGCCACAAGGCTTCATTGTGCCCAAGTTTACTTTCTTTATGAAAATATGCAGGACAGGCAAAACAACGTTTTAGGGAACAGCATTCTGGCATCCCCAAATCACACAGCAACTGGGATACATGTGGTCATGAGGTCATGATAGATAGTACCGAGTTGGCTCAGGCCACTTTAGCTCAGGGCAGCCATCAATTCTGCTCTGTTAGTTACATCACCCTCCCTGATTAGTATCCCAGGCATATATGACTTGCCCTCTTTCTGGTGTCTATGTCTCATCGCCATAGGTTACTCTTTACTTAATAAACTTGACAATGAGTACAGAGTAACCTCATCCAGATTCCCATTTGTCTTAGATCTGATGTACTCATAAATTAGTTGAATTAGTGTGTCAAGGAGAATTTGACCAAAGATAAAATCCTCAGGCATCCCTGAGGCTGGAAAAAGGGTCATAAACCAGCTGTTTCCCCTCTTTTCACCTTATTTTTCTTCCTTTTTTTTCCTGCTTGCTTTTTCTTGTCCTTCCGTGTCTATCTTTCTCTCTTCTTTTACACACACTCTCTTAGTATTGTGATGGAACGTCTTACAAATCTTATTCGTTGTCTATTGAGTTCTTTAGAATACCATGAGAGTGTTTAGAATGTATTCTTCAGACCAATTAAGAAAATATTTCTTACCACACTTTGTTTCTGAAATGTGTATTTTATCCAAGCCTTCAGCTGCCCATAAATACACAAGGCTGTACAGTTGATTTAAATATTGTCTTTTCTTTCAGGAAGAACTTGTTTCAAATATCCTGCATTTTCTGAAATGAGCACTGCTTTTAAAAGATAAACCAACTGGAAATATTTGTGAATTTTCTTTCAGTGATTCATGACTCGTGCATACTAACAATACATTTAGTTTTCCTTTCAAATACTGAAACATTGTACATATATGTTAATATTTTCTACATTGGCCCTTTGCTTACTTATCACCAGCTCAGTGAGAAGTGTAAGGGCAAAATCTAAGTTTGAGAAATGTCTTTTTAAAAGGACCTTTAATTCTGATTGGTGAAGAATCCAATGAATGTGCATTGTTGACATAAATTATATTTTAAAAATGTCTAAATATTAAATTACTTTTGTATTTTGTAAATAAAACTTATTTTTTGATATATTCCTGGTTTTTATTTGATAACATTTCATCTGAATTTTTTTATCAATACTCATAATTGATATCGATGTCTGTTTTCATTTATGGAACCATACCTCTGGATTTTGGCATTAGGCTGACTTCATAAAGTGGAGTGGAGGTAAAATCTTATTGGAAGTCTCTAGCTCTCTAAAGGTTAAGTATATCGCAGTTAGGAAACCATACGTAGGTGCCTTTATTAGTAAAATTAAAACTTGCTAAGCTTTTCTGTGGTGTTCCTTCCGGCTTTCCATTCCCTTTGGATCAATTTTAGTCATTTATTTTATACCAAGAAATACCTGTTTTCTCTCTAGTTTCAAATTCTTTTCCTGATATTTATTGTAATAATCTCTTGTAATTGGGGAAACTATATACTATATTGCCCAATTTAGGACTTTTGAGAACAAATGGCCACTATTAATAATCATTTGAGGCCAACAGGCACAAGGCAGTTGGTCCCAGGCCAACTAGGATTTAGGTTTTCCACTCATAAATTTTTCGATGCTTACATAGGCATAAATTATGTATCCTTTCTCATTCCAATGCTGTTTTTGATCTCTGTTCTTACAATTTTTGTGAGAGGATTAGTTTTTATATGAGTATTTTCAAAGAATTCACTTTTAGATTTCACTGCTTTTTTGGTTTGACTTTCTGTTTTATTTATTTTTCCTTTGAGCTATATTAATTCACTCAAGTTTTCAGTTAGCTTCTTGCAATATTTTTTTTAATTTCACAAATTGACTCATAGACACCTTTATTTATAGTCTTTCTTTGATGATCATATTTTAAGTCATACATTTTCCTCAGAGTACTAGTTTTCTTCAACTCTGGTAGTTATAGTATGAAGGGTCTTTGATTTTCATTTTTCTTTAAGTAGTTTGTAATCTCAATTTTATTAACTCTGCAAGTAATTTTCAAGATAGAATATGAATAAGGCATGTGTCCAAGTCTGTGTAACTTGTGAATATATTGCAATATTATTATTCATAGATATGATATACCTTTATTTCCACCATATATATATATACACATATATATGTATATATATACATATATAGTATACAAACACATCTTATATCCATATAACCTTGTCTACCATAACAAATGGTTGAAAAGTATACAAGCAATAGATACTCTTAAAAAGTAAGTAGGTAATACATACTTGTGAAAAGTAAAAAGAAAAAGAGTAAAGTATGTTTCCAGTCTTAATGAAAATATATTCTCAGTTCCAAAGTCAATTTTGTAGTAGAACTTCTGTTCTGCTTTATGTCCTTCCCACCTTTCCTGTTTTATTTTCTTTAAAGTATGGCTCTTCAGATTGTATTTATAATTTTAATATTAGAGAGATATAAAACTTCTGGAAAGAACCCTAGCCATTTTCCAACCTTTGTCTATCATTACTTTATATAACATTTTGTGTTAGGCAACCTTTCTTCTTAGACAGAGTCTAAAGGGCATAGGGGCAATCTGCCAGGGGCTCACTGTGAGTTATGAAACAAATGAGAACTTTTTCCCTCCCCTCTCCAGTACCTGTTTTTATTGAGAATTCCACCCACCACCTCAGCAGGCAGATATGCCATGCAATAAATGGCAAACTATGCTCCTCTGTCTTTTCCCTTCAGACCTCTCTTGTGTGGAGACCCACACGGGTATGCACCTGTGGTAGTGACACTGTCAGGGGTAGCAGGCTCACAGTGCTCTCTTCGGAATTATCGTTACTGAAAATAATAAGTTGTCTGTAAACTTGTTTGGTGTTTAGCAAAGTTGTCACAGCAAGTTATAAAAATTTCCAGAATCTTTTTGCAAACAGAGGCAGACTTAGTCTTTCAGTCAGAGTGTGGTTGGGAATAAATGAACCCTGGTGGGGAAGTTTTATAGTCAATGCAACCACTTTGAATGAAAGAGTTATACTTTTGTTGTAGCTCAAAGGAAACTAGATTTACTCACCTTGTCTTGTAAACATTAGTATATTAAGAATATATATATATTTCTGTGTGTAGAATGTTTCTTCTTTTCTTTGCAAGGCAGTTATAGAAAAGTACTGTGGTGCTGGAGCCTCCCAGCCAATGTTTGGATCCTTGGTAGAAAGAGTGGGTTGTGGGAAGAGAGAGAGAGAGAGAGAGAGAGAGAGAGAGAGGAGAAGGAGGAGGAGGAGGAGGAAGAGAAATTCTGATTAAATTGCTCCATACTTTTTTATTAACATCCCAGGCACCTAGAAAGTTCCAGAAAAATTCACCGCAGAAAAACATGACTCTTCTAACACACTTGTTCTAAAGTCTCAAGAAGAATGAATACAATTTACTTTGATAGATGAAGTCCCTTTGTGAGTACGTTTTTCTAAGTAAGTAAATGATCAATGTGCAGTTCTCATTTTACGTGACTAATCAGCAGCACTTCATACCAATCATTCCTTTTTTCCTTGATACACATTTTCATTTGACCTCCGGGAGACCACACTGCTTTGGTTTTCATCTTACTTCACTGGTTTCCCCTTCATGGTCTCCTTTTATTGATTCCTCCTCAACTAGTCCCTTCTCCACTTCTTAATGTTCAAGTGCCTCACAGCAACTCCATTGATTCTGAGTGATTTCTTCCCATCCATGGTCTATGAGGTCTGCAATTAAGTTTGTGAACTTGTTGCAACAATGTTGCTAACCTTTTTTTATATTAGAGGGATGATTCATTATGAATTTGTACCAACTGGACAAACAGTTAACCAAGTTTACTATTTGGAAGAGCTGAAAAGGCTGTGTGAAAAAGTTAGACAACCTGAACTTTTCGCCAACGGTTCACGGCTCTTGCATCACGACAATGTACCAGCTCACATGGCACTGTCTGTGAAGGAGTTTTTAGCCAGTAAACAAATAACTGTATTGGAACACCCTCCCTACTCACCTGACTTCTGTCTTTACCCGAAGATAAAGGAAATATTGAAAGGAAGACATTTTGATGACATTCAGGACATCAAGGGTAATACGATGACAGCTCTGATGGCCATTCCAGAAAAAGAGTTCCAAAATTGCTTTGAAGGGTGGACTAGGTGCTGGCGTCGGTGCATAGCTTCCAAAGAGGAGGACTTCAAAGGTGACCATAGTGATATTCAGCAATGAGGTATGTAGCACTTTTCCTAGGATGACTTCGCAAACTTAATTGTCCGACCTCATATTTGCTAAAATCTCACAAATTTATATTTTTAACCCATAGCTCTCTCCCAAACTCCTGTTACTGATTGTTCAATTTCCCACTTGATATCTCAACTTGAGTACAGCTGACTTGTGAAAAATATGGGTGTCAACAGCACGGGACCACCTATAAGCGGATTCTTTCCAATAAATACAGTTGTCCCTTCCTATCCGTGGCTTTCACATCTGCAGATTCAACCAACCACAGATGGAAAGGCAGACTGTAGAGTCAAAGTTATATGCAGATTTTCAACTGTGCAGGGCATTGGGGGGGCGGTCTACTCCCCTAACACCTGTATTGTTCAAGGTCCACTGTATATAAAATCACAAACTCACTACTTTTAAAGATGAATTCCTAACCTTCCACCCAAAACTTACTTCAACCATTGCCAGCTCAGGTGATGGGAATTCTATTTTCCAGTAGCTCAGACTACAATCATGGGAATAATCTCTAATCACTCTTTTTCTTATTCCTTACATTCTATCCATCAGGAAATCCTATTGGTTTTGCCCTCAAAATACACCTAGAATCTGATCACTTCTTATCATCTCCACTGGTATGACCCTGACCTAAGCCAGCATTATTATTATTATTTTTTAACCTGGATTACTGCAATGGTCTCTAGAAGCAAGCAAAGGTCTCCTTGCTTCTACTTTTGCACGCCTATAGCCTATTCTCAACACAAAGCCAGATGACCATTTTTAAACACAAGCAGAGCAAGTCAGTCCTCTTCACAAAACCCTTTATTGGTTCCCAGTTTTGCTCAGAGTGAAAGCTAAAGTCCTAACGGTAACCCTCAGTCCCCTACCTATTCTGTCTCCCTGTTACATCCGCATCTCCTTACCTACTACTATATGCTCCTCTTTGCTCTCTGTTCTGGCCACTCTGACTTAGTTGAAGCTCCTTGAGTTCACGCTGCTTGAGTTATGCCTTACGCCCTCTTCCCCTTTATATTTTCTAGCTGCTCCCACTGTCTGGAATAGTCTTTCCTCAGATATCTATGTGGGTAACTCCCTCGCCTCCTTCAAACCTTTGCTCAAATCTCACTGCCTTAATGAGGCTGACTGTAAATTTCCCACTGGGTATTTCAGTCTTTCCCCTCTTCCTATCTCTTTGGGAATTCCAGATCCTCTTACCTATTTCTACATTTTTTATGACCCATAATACTTATTACCTTCAAATTCCCTATATTTTGCTTATCTAGAATGTTGATTTTGTCTGTATATATTGTTTGATAGTATTACATGTATTATTTGTCTCCTCCATTAGCATATGAGCTCCACAGGGCAACCATTTGTATTATTTTCATTCATTTTACTATTTCATATTGAAAGCATCTAGAAGAGTGTTTGGCACATATAGGCACCCAAGCTTGGTAGTCTGAACTATTGCAGCACAGCCGTGGTGGATAAAAACAAGTGGATCCATAATCATTCAGGAGATAGATCAACAATGATCAATTATCAAGAATAATTAATAGAATGGGAGACTGAGAGAGGGGAAGGGTTAATGTTGACATTTAGGTGATTGTTTGATGGTGATATTTTCACACACTGGATAGGAATCTCAACAGGAGATGGTTTAGGGATAGATGATGGATCTTATTGAGGTGCCTGTGTGATATTTGATTTAAAAAAATACAGCAGGTAATGGCAAATATGGGGCTAAAATGTAGATATAGAGGTATATATTTGGAAATCATAAAAGTACAGATGGTAATTCAAATCACAAGATTTTTAGTATGTACAGTGAAAAAAAAAGGTTTGTTAGAATCATGAAGAAAAATATTATTTAATATTTGGGAAAAGAAAGTGGAGCCAAAAAAAAGTTAGTAAGTTTTCAGAAGGTGAAAAGAAAATGTGTATATTATGAGGAAAGAAATACAATCTTTAAGTGGTGATGGTAGGGAAAAAACAATAAAGGGAAAGAAGCTGAGACTAAAGAAAAGAGAAAGAAGACAAAACTGATGAAACGCGAAGGCCAAAGAGGATGGGATTTCTAGAAGACAGTAAAAGGGATGTTAAGTATTTCAGGCACTAGTTAAATGTATGCATAATTTATTTCAAAATGTGAAAAAAAAGTATGATTACTGCATAAGAACATGATAGATGGAATGAATTCCCATTCTCCACAGTATTTTTGTGTGGAAGGGAAAGAGGAGTAAGTGTCAGATAATGCTTTGATAACACAAGCCTCATTCAAACCAGAGCTGTAAATCTTGCATGAAATATTTCATGGTGTTCTGATTTACTAAGGGCTTTTCTTAAGCACACAAACACACACACATAAAATCACATCAAAGCTTGGCATTTCCCATTTAACACTTCTAAACTGGAATGTTCCTTATGCCCCATTTTCTGTTAAAATTTGGACTGGGCACATGATTGGTTTTCTGTCCAAAATAAACTAGAGAGAGGTTTTAATGAAAAGGGTAAGTAACAGAGCTGCATTGTTCATCTGAAGTCTTCAAATTTTTTAAAAATCTCAGTTCCTTGTTACCTCCCATACTCATTGTGACACCAATAAAGTTTTGCGAATGTAAACATTAAATCTCAGACATTCTCTGTGCAGGTATAGCAAGTAGTTGACTCTGCATACCCTCCTTGCTTGCTTATACTTTGAGGAACAATTTTATTATGTGAGCAGGCTAACTATTGACTACATGTAAAGTAAAATGAGGACTAAGTATTGATTATTGACTGGCAAAAAAAAAAAAAAAAAAGTTTCCCACCAATAGATATTACGTACCACAAAGTAAATTCCTTTCATTTTTCTTGAACCTTTAGCACAAAATGTACTATAAGAGTCACATTTTCCTTGAGTGGAATCCTTGAATCGCTATAAAGTCTGGGATGTTTTTTAAAAATATGAATACTGATGTCTTATTTACACATGTGATATGCCATGTTTTTGTGAAACAGGAGAACTGAAATGGTATAAAGGAATTCTTAACACAGTGAAATAAACTTTTGTAGCACCACACACAGACTGATGCCAACAGTTCACCTATGATAAACCAATTAATAAACATTTATTAAGGTCCAGTTGTAACTTAGGTGTTATTAGCAGTATACATTGGGCAGACAGATTATAAAAATAAATGTCTAGCCATCTTCTGTTAAAACACTGTATTTTAAATTTGTTGACTATTGATAGAGTTTAGGACACTGTGTTTCCAATTTTTTTAACTCCACAACTGGGCAATTTATCTATGGCTTTTTGTTGTCAGTACCAGCATCATAGCAGAGCTATATATCTATACATTTAACTGTATTAAAGTTAATAGAGAAATTGTTTTCATTTCTTCCCTCTTCTCAATACTAATTCATTGCTATAATAGTAGTGTTAAGTTAAGCAAATGATAGACATTAAGTATTGCTTATCAATAATAAATGATAAGCTCAGAATAAAATAATTTTTGGAAAGATAAAATGCCTGCAAATTACCCTCTCAATAATGAACATGATCTCAATAAATCTATCAGTTAATTTGTGGCTCCATAAGTAATCTCCCCATTCTTTGATGAACTTTTACTGACAAGAGGCTGTGTGTTTTTGTTGTGTTTTGTGTGTTTATTTTTATTTTCTTGAGCTCACATGAAATCCTCTTCAACTTAAGTCTCTTTCTCTCCCCTTCATCAACACTGCCTTTTATTTTTCTCTGAATGTTAGGGGATTCCTTATTCTGTATGTCATAATGTCTAAAAGCTTGAATTCAGAATTGACAACAATAAAGCAAATATTTAGAGTTGCTATAAAATGAAGTCCTGAGTTTTCTAGGATTAAAATTATAAGTGAAGTACTAGAAGAAAAGAAAATCATAGACTCAAATGCAAAATCACAGCATTTAATGGATAATAAAGAAATAAAATGTGAAGAGAAGTCATAGCAGTTTGCAGAATATACATAGTTTTCTTCCATGTTGGATACAGAAGAATGAGTTTGTTCAAAGTAAATTGCTTTCCACCTGGGATTTAAAAACATAGTTTAAACAATAAATAAATATATCTATGTATATAAACATAAATATATAGATATACAAATATACATATATACAGACAAATACATACATACATGTATAACGTTTACATGAATGTGTTTTCAATGGTCTGTGATATGTACAAGTTCCTTACCCTTACCTGTGTCTTGTTTTGTCTCACTGAGAAACTGAAACATTGTTGACATTGTAAAATGCAATGGCATACTCATCTGGAAAATAAAGGGAAAATTCATCCTTATTAGAGCTCCAATTTTCTATAATCATATTATGTCAGATTATTGTAGATACATTAGGTCTAATCTTTTCAGTAACTTTGCAAGAAAATCAATCACTTCTTTTTTTCTAAATTCAAAAATATCTTATTAAAGCTTAAGGCACTTGATAAATTACATTCAATTAGTCAATGATAGAGCCAGAATTCCGATACTTCTTGACAAACTGTATGATATTCACCAAGAAATTAATGATACTCACAATCCAAGGAAAATTTTTCTGGTCTCTACAACATCTTAGTAATTGGTTTGGAACCTAATCAGTCAACATTTTCCTATAACTTTTCAGAATATTGCCCATTCCCCTTCTCAAATCAAAGTTCATAAAGGTAGTATGAAATGGTAAGTCTTGCAACAACAACAACAACAACAACAACAAACCTGATACTAAACATAGTTTGTATTTCAAATGAAAGGGGAGCTCTTGCACATTATATCAAAAGGAGTCTAGGTGTTGAAAAACTCTGATAACTGGAGACTGGCACAGTTAGAAAATATCATGAAATAGAAAAAATATAAAGTAAAACCATTTATAGCTTAGTCTTTGTAGACAGGATGATTTTGTAAAATTTGGTAGTTCAGGGAATCCCTGATATAGATATCATGATCAATAGCTTTAAGGCATGGTTGTTGTTTGCCTACCTTTTCCATAATAATCATAAACCATGACTGGGGCTGGCTGAGTGTTGGACACAAGGTTGCTTTGCTCAACAGAGAAAGTGACACTGTTTGCTGTATCAGAAACCTATAAAGACACAAATTACAAATACATCAGAGCAGATGTGCAAAAAAAAAAAAAATGTCACTGAGCAAATTATCTCCAGAAGTTCACGATCTACCCAATTAAATAGATCTAGGATATCAATATTTTACATAATGAAAAAATCATGAGTTAGGTAACATTATATTGTATAAAAATTCAAGTTCCATTGCTTATATTGAGGTGCAAGGAATTTAGTTGAAAGCAGTAGAGTAATATATGCATTTACGTGCATGGTAGTGATGTACACATAGAAAGGATAAGTTTAAAACTCACACCAGGTTTCGCTGCAGTTCAAGTCAAACTATAAAAGAATTATACATCTACTCTGTGAGTAGGTTATGCTAGATGCCATGAGGAATGAAAAACAGGGAAATTATGTTTCTAAACTTGAGATTTATCTAGTCAAGTAGTCAAGGCATACATGAAATAACATTAAAGTTAACAGGGAGAAGATGATCAGTGGGATAGAAGAGCACTGATCATCTTTAATGTCCCATATCTTTGTCATTTCTCTCTGTAAGAAATAGGATCATCTAATTACCCTTAGGAGAAAAGCAAGCTATGGAAGAAAAGAATTATTGCTCAACTTACATTTTCCAAGTAGAAAAGAACATGGTCATTCTTGACTTCAATCTTCATCACTTGGCCACTGTTTTCAAGCTTTGAATACATTGGCAGGGAGGAATGGGAATAAATATTAAAGAGTACCATTCCAGTATGCAATGCTTCATAATGTTTATTTAACCAATTGTCAGAAATCTATCTTATGGCATGTTCCCTTGTGCCATGATGTTTTCATAAGCACAAGTAGAAACAAAATAAAGAAATAGAGTATAAGCTATGGGATGTAATGACTGCTAATTGCTAATTAAGAATTCCACTTATCCAGTGTTACAGCAAAAATAAAAATGTGAACTCTGAATAAGTTTGTTTAAATGAAGAATTCCATAGCTTGGTTTTGCTAACCGATTATTTCATCTATATGCTATTACTTTTTCTCTGCTGAAAGATTGGGCTTCTGTTATTTACCTCCTCAATGGATGACATGACTGGAGTAAATCCTGATAGCATTTTTATATCAACAAGAACCTTATTGGAGTTATTGTGCATTCCAGTGTATCTGAAGTTTAAAAACAAAACACTAGTTTAGATATCATTTTAGAAAAGTGACATCTTATGGCAAGGGTGGTGGGTACGTAGGTACTAATTGGCTATAAGTCTGGAGGAAACACAAAGATGAAGAAAAAAGCACCTGAAGAAAGCCATTCGCAAACATCTGAGAGTAGGCACAACTAGAATGATAAAAGATGAGATGATACAAAGCAACATAAATTGGAGTAAATAATGAATTATCTGACCTTAGAATCTCCCCAAACCCTGAGATTACCTGAGGTCTCAAAGTCAGAACTTATAAACAAAGCTTGTAAATTGATAGTACATATACTTAGGGCAGCCTGAGATTTGCACAACACTCAAAGGAAATCTTTGTTTAAAAAGCAGGATGTTGGTAGAATCATAGAGTAGAAATGTCCCTCAGAGATCTTCTAGGTCATGTCCCTAAATCTGGATAGCACTGTTGAAACATGATGTTAAGAGTTCCACCACGTATTTAGTTCTGATTTTAGCTCTGGTGTTCATGAGATTATCATTTGGAAATCCTAAGAAAATCCTTCAAACTAATTTTACTCAGTGTTTCTTCACATATTAACTAAGATTAAAACTCTTTGGCATCTATATATTATATTTGAGTTTAAGAGAATTATTTTGTTTTTCTATTCTGAAAAATAAATATCTAAAAGTTTGCTCTGTACAATTATAAAATAAGCGCTTGTAGGTTTTCTCCTACCAGCCCATCTGTGGTTGTCTTTAGGAGGGAAAGTAGCATCTCCATTGCCCCAAACTGACAGTATTTCCACACATACACACAAAAAAATGGAAGCATTGCTGGAATATCAGTGTGGCAGAAGCTTGCAAATTATACTTGCATATAGTACAAATTGTACTTGCATAATTCTAGTTCTGACTTAGTTTAAGATGTATTAAACTGTGTTGTCCACACAGAAAGCCATAAAGTGACTACGCTATAGAAATTACACAGCAACAAATGAAGTCATTATGGTTAACATCATTCATATTTTGTTATTTTGTTACTGCTTAAAATAATTCTTTTTTGATATATTGCCCTCTCTCTAACCTGGGAGTTGATATTAAAATGGGACACTTACTTGATGGTTACAGTCAGGTCAAAATTATTCTGGAATATCTCTGAAGAGTTTTTCTTTGCCATTTCCAACGAAAGGGAAAATCCAGATGCTTTCTTAGGTAATAGCACATTATACCTAAGGGTAGCCTAGAAAAGAACAAATCACAAGAAAATCCATCCATTTATCCTGTAGTAAAAACTAAAGGACTTACTGTTTTTTTTTTATTTCCATTATTAATGCACTTTATTTTAGATCTTTACCATAAAGGAATACACTAAAAATAATTGTTTAGTTTTCAGAAGATACAAGAATCTTTAACAACATAATTTAACAAAAATATTAGAATACTTTCTAACAGTGACATCCTCAAGAAACTTTTCAGTTACCCACCCTTCAGAGTAAATCTCTCTTCATTAAATAATTTGCATTTTCAGCTATCGAGTAGAAAATATTCATGAGAGAAAGAGTAGAAATAATCATGGAAATATGCCAAATGGCAAAATAACAGTTCATATATAACTGAGCAGACAGTCTGACTTTTTATTAGCAAACATTTATCTCCCTCTCAGGTAGATTTCTATTACCTGGATAAATACACAGCCTTGTCCTTCCACGTCTACTGTGTATTGTCCACCTGCTTTTGTTAGTTCTGAACGTTGGACCAGTAAGCGGTTGTCACTGTTAACCTGGAAAATCTCACTGGATTCTTCACTGCTAAAGGTGACATTGTTTTCACCATTAGAGAAGGTTAACTTCATGTAGTGGGTTATGGCAAGAAGACAGACAGCAGTGCCCTGTACAGAACAGTATAAGCAACAATCCAAACTGTGTTATGCTGCAGTATTAGTCATAATTTGACCATGAACTTTAAATCTATTCATAGAAATATTCCTAGGACAGGTCAATAGAAGAACACCAAGAAGCGTTATCTTAAAGAACAGGAAAATATATTTGCTTGTGCTAGTTGTTGTTATTTAAAATTAATTTTCTTCTACAAATCTTAATCAAATGTTAGTTTTCTAAAGGATTACATAAAGTACAATCTTTTGTTGAAAATAGTGCCAAATCTTTCCTGAAAAATTAAAATTGTTATATAATTAGCCTGCTTGGGTAATGCTTATGCCCAACTGTCTTCAAAGATGGAGAGTCAGAATCTGGAAAGGATGTTAGGAGATTTACCAACATATGGTTTTACTCAGAAACTAAGACTAAAAAAAAGAAAGTAAAGAAGGAAATGAAGATTTTTTCCCCCATGAGAATAAAACTGCATTTCTTTGCATTAAAATTTTTTTTCCTGTTAAAACATACATCATTGTTGTTCATACTCATTTCTTCTCTTATTCATTCATTCCATTTCCTTTTGCCAATGTGCAGACCATAGAAATAGAGAGAAAATTTCTCCTTGGTTGATTTGTAGTTTGCCCATAGTATAATCATCAACACTCTAGTGCTTGTGACAACAATCACTTCTAGACTTACATTCTATTTTTACTATTTAAATGGAGATATAAATCAGGCATAAATTCCTTGAAAAGGGGCTTCATTTTATTCATTTGTATATAGAGAATTCCTACCGTAGTAGAGTGCCTGATATACAAGAACTGCCCCAATAGATAATTGTTAACTAAACGTAATAAAATTTATAACAGCAACCATTCTTCATCTCAGAAGGTATTTTCTATGATTACGTTTGCTGTCTAAATTATTGTAGAGTAGTGTCTTTTGCATTAAACATATTGTTATTTATGGATATCAGACCCATACCAATCACCTGGGTGGAAGAGAAGCCTCCATGGGAATTCATTTGTTGGGCAAGCCACTGCACAATCTTACTAGCATAAGTGAGGTCAGGAGTTTTCTGGGAAACAACAGCCAACAGCACATAGCAAGTCTTCTCAGTCTTAGCAGAAAGTGCCCCAGGAATAAAGAATGGGGATGCTTCTGTCTTGGGTTTCTTTGAGCTTTCCCAATATATCATGTTATCTGAGAAAAAGAAAAAAATTTTCACACAGCCTCTACCTAGAAAGAGAACTGGTTACACATAAGAATGACACAGATTCCATTCTTGGCCTCTGTTATGGGCTGAATTCCTCCCCTCAAAATTCGTACATTGAAGCCCTACTTCCCAGAACCTCAGAATATGACTGTATTTGGAGACAGGGCCTTTAAAAAGGAGATTAAGTTAAAATGAGGCAGTTAAGGTGGGCCCTAATCCAATCTGACTGGTGTTCTTATCAAAAAAGGAAATTTGGACACATGAAAGGGACACCAGGAATGCATAACACAGAAAATAAAGCAGAACAAAACAACATGAATGTGGAGGGGGAAGATGGTTATCTACAAATCAAGGACAGAGGTCTCAGAAGAAACCACACCTGCTGACACCTTGATCTTGGAATGCTACCTCCAGAACTGTGAAAAAACTAAATTTCTGTTGCTTAAGCCACCCAGTCTATGGTATTTTGTTATGGTAGCCTTAAGAAACTAACATAGTTTTAAATAGCAACTTCTAAGGTCAAGAATGGTGTGATTAAGTTTCACAAGCAGTTTTTATCATCTATGGCATGGTCACTATGCTTGATTTCCTTTATTTCACTCATTTAAGAAGACACTAGCAGAAAAGAGAAAGCAGGAAACAGAAAATATATAATGTTCTTTAAAGATAAAGGACCACTCAAAATAGATGAACAAACGAAACAGAAATAGACTCACAGACACTGATGGTTGCCAGATGGGAGGAGGTTTGGGGGGGCTGAGTGAAAAAGTTGAAGGGAATAAGAAGTACAAATTGGTAGTTATGAAAGAGTCATGGGGATGTAAAGTACAGCATAGGGAATATAGTCAATAATATGGTAATAACTCTGTTTGGTGCCAGGTGGGTACTAGACTTATCAGGGTGATACCTTCGTAAATTATGTAAATGTAAAACCACTATGCTGTACATTCGAAATTAATATAAAATAATACTGAACGTTAACTATAATTGAAAAACAAACAAACAAACAAATAAATAAAGTAAAAAATGATAAAATGCCACTCAGAAATGCCATAAGAAATATAGAATCATGCTAGTGAAAACAGGGTTCCTATATGATTGTTAAGTAATTTTCATCACTTCCTTCTCCAGCTCATCTCCATTAGCAAAAGTGAATAATAATACTTACTTATTTTTGTAGCATCTTTATCCAGGATCTGGAGTAAGAATTCCACTTTGTCCTGTTTTCCAGCTAATGAAAAAGCATAAGCTAGCATTGCATGATTATAGCCATTGGTGACACCATTTTCCAATGCTTCCTCTAGGCAGAAGAGCCCATTTCGTAGAGCAGGAAACTAGTCATGAAGAATAATAATATAGTATTCTAAAATAATATCTGAATACTTTATAAGTTTGCTGAATATTTAAACTAATCATTCTTTATACTGTATATAATATATAACAAATCCTTGAAGTATATGTTCATATATACAAACCTGTTCTTATATACATATGTGTTATACTTTATAAATATCATTAAAATTAATTTTAATGGATTACTGGTATATGAGAAATAAAAGTTAGGTAGTATGTACATGGCAGTCTCTATATCTGATCAGTCATATTCTAGTTAATAATATAAATTTCTTCTATGTGGCAAAGAATATAAATTTATTTTAGAGCTACGATATTTTACTCTAATGCCTCAGATAGAAGCTTGTATTTCTAAAGATGGTTTTTGAGATATACTAATGACCCTGAAAGTTCCTAGTATCTTCTTTCAGGAATAGATTTTGCAATCAGATAATTTGACCTTTGGATTGGGAGGCAGCCAAGATGAACAACACTTGGGTTGAAATGTTTACACACTGAATTGGTTAGACAAACAGAATACTGGGTTATGATTATACTTAAAGCACGAGTTCTTAATCTGAATTTCATGGCTGAAATTCAGGAGATCTGTAAATACCTGAAATGGTATGAAAAACTTGTGTGTATGTGCATACATATATTCTCCCTAGGGAAAAACCCAATAGTGTTCATCAAAGGTTTCTATGAATGCAAAAAAAGTTTGAGTAACAAGTTAAAGAGAGGTAATGAATGAAACGTTCTTTTGATGTTTCATCCAGTCTGAGAATTTCAAATTGCTCTGAATTCATGGTCTATTTGATACGCATTTACTGACTGAAACTAAAAGATGATGGGAATCCTTACAGTGAAATTGAGCCCAGCTTCAAGGAACGCTCCAACAACATAAGCAGTGAGTAAAATGTCCTCTTCATCTCCAACCTAAACACAAAGGAACAATGAGTCATACAGAGTCGTAGACCACAAAAGAACAGCTACTCTTCTGAAGTGAAACTAGATATAAAAGAAACACTGGAACAACTACCATTATTCATAAAACCCCTGAAAATGTATAATTTTTAAATTAAATGGTTAATAACCATACTATCTGAGCAAGGTTCCATCACGATCCAATGTAATAATGAAATAAAATGTACAATTAATCTCAAGTATACTAAATGACATATATAATTATTTTTATGTACTCTGGTATTAGCATGAATTCCAAGCAATTCATAGGAAGAGTCATATTTTATTTTATTTGGTATTAACTTGGAAAAGTATACAAAGAATTTCTGACAGAACAGAAAGTTCCTGGGGAACTTCCTGAACATCTCTGGCAAAGTATCCTAGGAGGTAACAATAGTCAGGTCTCATAGATTCTTGCAGTGTAAACTTAGAAAAACATTTATAAGTTATGTGGTTTGCAAACTGACACTGCATAAAAATCCCTTACGAAACTTAAACATGAAATCAAGCAGTATCCACACAAGAGATTCTGATTCAAGAAATCAGGAATGAGATACAGGGAAATGGATTTTAATGGGTGCTCTAGTGTACTGACACAAATAACATTCAGATGGCACTTGGGATCCATTGATCTAGTATAAACCTTTTGTTTTACCTATTTAAGCAAAAGGTGACTGTTCTCTTCTTCAGAAACAAATATTTCTGAGGAGCTCAGTTTTCAAGGTGTATCACTATAGATGGTAGACACTAAAATAGGTGTGGGGACCCAAAGCACACTTAAATTATGGTTAGTTGTATTACTATTCCTCTTCAGTGCAAGGTTTTATTTTTCCCTTGCTTCTCTCTCTCTCTCTCTCTCTCTCTCTCTCTCTCTCTCTCTCTCGCACACACACACACACACACACACACACACACTCATATAATTATGGAAAAAAGATTGGGTAAGATCAGACAAACTGAAGTAGTAATCAGTAATTAATTTAATAAGAAAGATGTGGAGATATTTTGGAAGAGAACATGAAAAATTCTGAGTTTTCTACATAGGAACAAGTACTCTTCTTTATCAGATCCTCTGTTGTGAGAAATAGGCTTGGAATAATTTAAAGACATTTTCCCCACTCTACATTAATAGTAAAGCAATTTGAAAACAATTCACATTAAAATTAAATACCATACAGAGTTGTCATTCACCCATATTTCGAAGTGGATTAGCTGTTGTTGTTTTTTTAAATTTTATTAGTTTCAGGTGCACAAGACAAAGCAATACTTAGACGTTTTTCATTTATATCCCTCACACTGTGTGAACCCCCCTCCCCCCATCCACTATCCCTCTGACATCGCACAGAGCCATTGCATTTCCACTGTCTCTACTCCTAATTCCAAAATCCAAGAATAAGAGTGGTGATTATGAAGGAAACAGGAAAAGTCCAGGAGATTTCAGAGGATATCAGGGCATGCTAAAGTATGATCAGGGATTGTGTTTCTAGAGGGAAATGATAAAGGATACAGAGGATGGGATGGAGGTGGATAGCTATTTGCAAAGAAAGGAAATCAGAAGGAAGGGAGTGTTTGTGATTTACTTAAATATAGACAGGAAAAGGGAAGGAGTGATTACTATCAAGGACAAAGTTCATCTCACATTCTGACCTAGGGCAAGCTAGGCCTTCAGGCTTTCACTTGAGAGGGTATTGGAAGAGTGCTTCATTGAAACAATGTAGATTACTAGATGCTCTTCCTCCAATTTTCTTGCTATCCTTGAATAGGAATTAATTATCTATTCAAGGCCCTTTTCTATAACATATTGTCTGGCGCTCCAGGTTTATGTTTCCTCTCTAGGTTTATTTTCTCTTCCCTATCTCCTATTTCCAGTTTATCTACTGAAAGAGATGGATTCTGTGGAAGGGCTAAAGACAGTAAGGCAAACAATAGATTCATGAGGAGTTGTAGCTAGATTATGCTTATTATGCAAGCAGCAGGAATAATGCTGTTGACCAGTACACCACAGGCCTATGACGGCAGCAGACTCAGGAGGGGTAATATTCAGAAGAAAAATATTCATGTTCCAGATTAGTTAGGCCAAAGGCAGGGAAGATTATACATAGGCAAAGGAGGAAGGAAAGCCTACTTCTGTTCATCTCTTACCTCCCAGGCATTGTTGAAAAGCTTGCCATCACTTTTGAAGCAGCCATTGCTTTCCTGTTGGCTTGAAAGCCAGATCAAGGTCTGTTGTTGAACTTGTTCATCAATGAAAATATATTTCTTCATTCCCTCTAATGTCTTAAAAGTAAGGGCACTGAGCCTGTAATGCAAATCACCAGTTAGACAAAAGTTAGATAAGAAAGATGATGTCAGCTACTCAACAGGTTCATCACCATTTTTCCCTTTGGGTGATCGATGCATCTACTAATAATTTGTCTAATGCTGACTATAATGAGTCTTTATTAATAGTGGCCCTTTCCTTTGGCAGTAAAATGTTTTGAGCAGCAATATGTGAAATCAAAAGTAGGTAATTTCCAGAGTGTTTGCATACAAAATTCTTAATATACGGTTCATTAGATTATCCACATGTGGAAAGAGAGTGAGTGTAATTAGATGCTTTGGTGCCTTCTAGTGTTACTCTCCTGAATCTACATGGGACTCTGAGAAGTGCAGACTATGCTGTGGAATTTTCTGTGGAATTAACAAGCTGTGGAGGTAGATGGGGTGTCATTAAATTTGCCATGAGACTCGAGGTATAGTGTATTAGAATTGAAATAATAAAATATTTTAGTTTTATCTGATTTACCCCTGTGAATTCACTTTGAGACCCACTTTGCTTTTTAATCCCCACTGAACTCTCTTCCCCTCATTCTCACAGAAGCCCTCCTCAGATCATTCCTACATTATTTAAAATAAAATTTTCATGTCTCACCATAAGCTTCCTTTCTGATTCCTTTGCCAAAACATACTATATGAGCCATCAGGGTTTTTGAAAGACAACTGCTTTTGATAACCTAAAATACAACATTGTAGGAGGTTATTTTTTTTAATCTAAGAAAGTTAGAAAAAGAATGGTGTAGTGCAAGCCGTGTGTTTAGGTGTTAGACAGACATAAATTACTAGGATGATCATTTCAGTTTAATTTCTGAAACTCAAGTTCTCTATCCATAGTGAGGAAAAATAGTTCCTACCTTATAGGATTTTAATGACAAATACAAGATGACATGTGACTAAGCCTGGCTCAATAATTAGCATTTACTAATTGTTTAATATCTTTTTATTAAGTTTGTTTTACTTCAGTGTTATCTTTCTGAAAAACAAACAAACAAAACCCCAAAAAATCATACCCCTGGACTATTCTTTAACATTACATTTTACAAAGTTTACACATCTTTTTTCTACATACAAATCCAATCATTTCATTGCAATGGAACACAATTGAAAGACAAACATAGAAGTTGATAAATAAACCATTTCTAGCTACTAGAATAGCAACAACAACAAACAAAGTAGCTTGGCAAAATATTAGGCATTAAAAAACTGGACTTATTATTGGAAAGGTTACAGTTCTAAATTGTGAAACTAAATGACCACAAAGGTATTAAAATCTGAAAAAACCCCAAAATACCAAAAATAAAACACAAAAACATAGCTTGGACTCAAGAGTACCTCAGTTCAGATCCACTTTTTCCCCATGAGACTATTTTATAAATAACAGCTTTTTGACATCTTGGTATCAGTAACACCTGATTTCATCTACTATGAACAGAAATTACTTAAATATTCTCACCATTAGATAAAAAAAGAAAAGCCTTAGATTTAACTTCCTCTGTCAATTGTTTGGTAGATTTCAGGTAGTCAAGGACATAGGTATCAGACGCTAGAAGGGCAATATTCGGCTCTCCACATCCACAGGGCATTTGGAGAAGATTCTCCAGATTCTGCATTGCAAGTCCTAGAAGATCCCCTAAAAATAGGAAAAGCAGGAAGTTAATATTACTTAAAGTTGGCATTTCAGCATTAATAACTATAGATAAAAGAGACATAGTGCAAGTACAAAATATTTAAAATTTAATCTAAAAGGTGGAAACAGGGCAATTTTTCATGAAGTAATTCTAAAGAGGAGATAGACATGAAGTGTGAAGTTAAAGGGGCTTCTGGTATGAAAATTATTTCTGCAAATCTCATTACCAGATAGTGTGTTTCTTGCTTGTTTGTTTTTTGAGAAACTGACTCTATGAACTGTAAACTGTGATCCATCCCTTCCTAAAAAGTGTTAACATTAATGATAGACATAGAAGTTTGACTTTTGTAAAACAGATTTCTCCTATAACTGAGGAAATGCTTAGCATCTTTAATAAGCAAAGATTATTCTGATTCTCCAAAGGGGAATTTAATATTTCAGGTTAATGAGCTATAATAGAACACTTTGTTTTCTAAACACCAATTACCAGGCACCAGAACAAGTGTTTCCCAGAAACAGATTTGAAAATAGTACTGTAATTTTTTCAGATCCCATATACAAACAAACATAGAGGATAATCCTCAACAATAATAATTCTCTTAAATTGATGGCATGAGAAAAATCTCTCCATCCTGTTAATTTTAAGGAACTTTTAAAAGACCACCTCAATCAAGATTTTCAAATCATTGTGAAACACACAATTTAACCAACTTACCCACAACAGTGAAAAAGGCCCTGGCTGATCCTTCTACCACACCATGTGGCAAATCTAAAACTACCTGTGTGAAGGCTTTGGTACCTGGAAAGAAAATGTTAATAAAATAGATAATGTAGTGACTTCCTTTTATAAACAATAGCACAAGTTTTGTGGGACAAACATATTAGGAAATATATTCCATTATTTTTATTTCATAAATTGCTTTTTAGAAGAGATGAAATAGAGGTTTAGATTTAGCTTATAATAAGAATACATTCACAAAATGATATATAAATTTCTATGTTAAATAATGACTCCTATTCTCCATTAGTTTATTGCCTAAACTGTTTAAGAATGAAAAAAATATTTTTTTAAAAAACCTGCTGACTATGACATATAAAACAGCACATACAAAAGGTAAAGTTTAGAGAATTCTATCAGGCATTAAAATCATATCATCATCAACCAGATAACACAATACTCATAATTACCATAAAACAGGGGCAATGATTGAGGGGCTATAATTTATCTATGGGTTGTTTCATTCCAAGAGTAAGAAAGCAAAGGTTACATTATGTGCTATCTGGGCATAATTCTGATTTCCCACTGTCTAATGTTGTGCCAATCATGTGACAAAAGGAGCCAAAAGTATACAGGACGGGAAAAATAGGCTGAGGCAGGCCAATGTTATAGGTGAACTGAAAAAAAAAAAGTCATAAATATACCTTTTGTTTGTTAACATTATACAATGAAGACAGGGCATGAAATAAAATAATCCCCCATTAGGTATTTAGAATGAAATCACTGAGGTACTCAATATGGCAAGTGGACTAATGTGAAAGGAGAAGAAATAAAGTGATCCTGTTGATAAATTTTCTTTAAGACGAATTTGACCACCTAAAAGATCCTCTTACCTTTTGTACATATAAGGAAACTTTGAGTCATTTCTTTTTCAATACCTTCAGGCTGTCAAAGAATAAACAAAAAACAAGCGCAAAATAATGAGTCTGGACCATCTTTCCATGAAGGAAAGGTAATCAAGCATCAGCTTACATAGACATGGCTAGACATGTTTGTCCCTGGGAGGAGATCCATTCATTGTCCCTTCTGTTTATATCTGGAAGCCACTGTACATTACCAACACCCATGTTGGGCCCTGTCTTCCCATAGTTAAGGCAGAGATAACTGATGTCATTGTGGGACACTCTGAGCGCCTTGATCCTGTCTGGCATCTCCAGTAGACAAATAAGTGTTTTGCACAGTAGGAACATGCCAAAAGGCGAAGTGAGAATACTTTCAATGACAAGCATTGATTCTTTTTGAGGATGATGAGAACTACATAAGAGTGTAGGACTAGTAGATCTGTCTCAGATTTGAGTCAGTTAAAAAAGGAAGGGAAGGAGAACAAGTGTTCAGGAAACCTCACACATCTAGAGCAAACCAAAAAAAAAAAAATCATCAAGCCTGTTTCAAGTGATAATTTTTACTATCCTGGGCCAGGTACTAATTAGAAAAGGATGGATTTTATTGCTGTTTTAATTCATTTAAAATGACATGTCTTGTCCCAAAAGTAACTATGGTACATTAATTAAGTCTCTTCAAGGAGAATGTCTTTTAATATTTAACCTATCAGATACTGTCTATTTCTTATCTGGAAGAACTTGGTAGTTTTGCGTGTACATACCTCTACCAACAAACTTTTGACCACAGTATCTTTCCAGTTTAGATTTTGCTGCTCGGTTGTTCCATTTGGGCAAGCACTACTTTGTTTGGACTCAGCAACTACAGTGATATTCACTTTACCTGGAAAACATTCCCAAACATAAGTTAAATTGACCATTGGCCTCTTCTGAAATGGGAAATGAGAGTCTGTGAATCACATCTTGAATTGGATGAATTGAATTCTATCATATTTACGCTTAGACCAAAATAACCTGCTTTCTGCTGACTGGACACAATTTGGTATGTTCTATTTTCTTTCTTTTAAGTTTCTTTATAGTAAATAAGTGACTCATTTACTTAACTAGAACTTAAGAAATTAAAGAAAAACAATAATTCTGCAAAGCCAACTGAGGCATTTCCTTGATATTAACTGTTTATAAAGGTTAGACATGATAATATAGGGAGATACCATTAGATAACCAGAGTTCTTAATTTTTTTCCAAGATCAAACAAACAAAAATAATAAAATATGACATAATGGAAAGAGCACTGGATTTAAATCAAGTGCTAGAAAGAAATCCATTGTTTTTAACTCCCTGTGACTTCAGAGTTCACATAAATTTCCTACTTATACAAATTAGAGGATTAAAAAACATAATTATTTTGGTTTAATATTACCTTGTGCCTATGTACCAATATCTTATCCTTATTTTTTTTTGTTGGTGTGTTTTGTTTGTTTTGTTTTTTAGGAAGCCCTTGATACTCCAATCTTAGAACTGCATCCTCCACTTAAAGCCATAAAACCATACAAGTTAGTACAGTATTCTATCTCAATTCCCAGGGTAAGATTTTTGAAGACCTTGTGTAGTTAGAAAAATTGAGAAACTTAAAATCTAATAGGAAAACTAATCTTTGGCAGATCAACATCACAGGTAAACTAAAATGAGCTGATAAAATATTCTTTGTTGCTAAAATAATACAATGAATATAGGACATGAAATAGAGGAAATTTTAATGACACTTAATTTTTTAAATTAGTTATAATGTGTATTATGCCTCTACAACATCTAGCATTCTTTATTTACTAGACTCTTTTTAACTTTTCCCTTCCCTTACATTTTCAACAAGATATCTTCAAACTTGTTTTTCTATACTGTAGGTAATACATGCATTGGGACAATACTCTTCTCAGTGTTTGATCTCCATCCATGTAGTTAGTTTTTTCGGTGTCTCATGATATATGATATATTTAGTAAATCTGCAACTCATGGCAATCATTTTGCTTGAGAAGCAATTTTTGTATAGGTGATACAGGTTCGTGATGATAGGTGAAGGAACAAATGAGAAGTGAAGGAACTGGTCAGTATTAATTAACATATGGCCTTCGTTTGGGATAATACATAGACTTGATAGGTCATGCAAATTAACATTTGTATTGTCTTTTGATCACATTATGCTTTTATAGAAATGAAGGGTGGTTTTGCTCTACACAAGCCTTAGCAACCAGAAATTAGATTATAAATATAAGATTTTTAATGAAGAATTTTTTAAAAGGAGAATTAAAAGTGTGATGGAGAAAATTGTGTTTATATAGAGAATTTAAGGAAAATAAAGAGAAGCAATAAAAATGGGCTGGTTTTCCATGAGAGATTGGCATAGGTACAGCTGATTACCCAATTTCTTAGGTGTAAGAGTCCAGACATATGTTTTCATCTCTCCAGCTTGAATAATCTCACTGCCATTGTTTTTAGGGGTCTGGATATTTGCCTCAAAATTCTGAGATGATTCCAGTTGAACAGAAATCTAAAAAAGAGTCATGGTAATGAGAGTAGCACTCTAAATACTTTGCTATTAACTATTCCTCCTCATATCTTGAGAAAATTCTGCTTTATCTATTTAGTTTTAAGTTAGCAAAAATAAAAGATACCAAATGACTCCTTTCACAAAAAGATAAATATGGTAGAACACATATCATTATGAAATGACATCCTCAAAGCAGTATTTAAATCATTGCTGTGAATTACAGCAATTGCTTTTGCTTGAGGAATATGGAAACAAGTTGTATAACTTTATAGTACCATTTTGCATTCGAGAATAAAAATATGGCAATATTCAACGAAAATATTAAGGACTCTTTTGCCTTTGTTAGATTTTTGTCTCCAGAGCAAAGGGAACAACTTACCTCTGCACATGTATTCAGGTAGCTGAAAACACTGACAATCACATCAGATTGTTCATTTCGAACAACTGAAAATGGTAAGGTCATTTCAACAAAGAAAGATTGGGAGACTTCCAGAGCAATTGTTGACGAAATGCCAAATCCAGCATCTCCATTCACACAGAAGCCATTTGTCTCCCATTGAGTTAGAGTGTCAGGAATGAGGAATGAAAGATTTGCTGAACCTGAGGAACTACAAGGCTAGATTATTAGTGAAATGCATTTTTGTGTATGTGTGTAAATTAAGAAACTAAATTTAGTCTAGAACAAGCAAAAAATTAATAATTGAAGGTTAAAAATGAATTACAGTGTTTGGACAGGCATCAGATAAAAGCTTTGAGAGCTGTATTTCTATGAAATTAATCTTAAAACAATCACACTTCTTGAAAAACCACATTATTTTTTTTAATTGAGGCATCTTATATCTATCTGCATGAAATTAATAAATGAGAAACAAGGCTGGAGAGAAAAATAAAATACATGGTTAGGACACATAAATGAATGGTATATATTTTACAAATACGGTATTGCTTTATATACCCAGAAATAAAATTCAATAAATAATAATAGTAAGAAAACAGAAATGTAGACACACAGGAGAAAAAATTTAAAAGCTCACTTGACTCTGACGAGGTCCCATATCCATGTCTCTGGAAAGTTTGCTCTTACTGTTTCCATTTTAGCCCATTCTACAGAGTCAGAGTTGTCCTTCGTGACTTCACCAGGTAAAAGAAAAGGGAAATGCTTTATTTAGAGAGAATAAAAATACATGTTTCAATGACACACACCTATAATCTACATCTTTAACGCACATACTTAGTGTGAAGCAGTATTGGGATTTGCTCCTGGGGCTCATTACCTATAAATGTACATAGCAACCTAGGCATCAGCATTTCAGGGCTCAAATCTCTCCCATTATTGGAAGCAACAACAAACAAACAGTCAGACTACATTGTTCCACCACAGCCAAATTTTGAGAAAGTGAGGTCTATTCACTGAATCGTGTGTCTCATCTGAAATCCTGGTTTCTGCCAGAAAGCAGTCTGGTGCCTGCCAATTCTTCTATGCTAACAATTACTTTCACTAAAGCTTCTAATGACAATAATATTGCTAATTATGAAGAACACTTTTTTTTGTTTGCTTGGCCTCTAGGCTATATTTGACATTCTTATAATCACTGTGTCTTTCTCAAACCGTCACTATTGTAAACTTCCATTAACATCACATCCTTCTAGTTTTCTTCTCTCTTTTGTCACTCTTGTTTTGCTATTCTCATTTGAGCATGTAATCTCCTCATCCTTGACTTGCTCCTAAGAGCTCTGTTTTAGGTTCTCTTGTTCTTACTGTGCACTGTCTCCTACTGATATCCTCACACAGGCTTCATTACAATACTTATGCTGAGGTCCCCTAATCTGTGTCTCCCACCTGGACCTCTCTTCTGAGCTCCATGTTGCACATGCAACATGCTTGTGCACATGTCTTTTTCGATGTTTTACAGGCATTTCAAATGAAACTGTTCCAAAAGTAAACTCATTATGTCCTCCCCTGCTTCTCTCCAGTGTGTGCCATCTCTATGAAAGGTACCAAAATCTATCCATTTACCCAAATCAGAAATTAAAGAATTGTCCTTGATCCTTCCCCCCTCATCCTGGATTTCCTATCACAACCAACCAAATAAAAGCAGCTTGAAAACAGTCTTTTTATAGTAGTTCAAGCACCACAGTCTCTCAACTCAATTACTAGCCCAAGTCCCAATCCATTTTTCTACAGAACACCCAGAGACATTTTTTGAAAACACATATTAAATTGTCTGCTTAAAACTTGTCAATAGTGTATTATTGTATTAAAATAGATTCCAAATTCTTTAAATGCCCTGCAAGCTCTTCGTGATCTGTGTGTTTATCCCTTTTGCTTTAGCTGTCTTTACTCTTGCCCTTACCCCATGTTTTCTGCCATTCTGAAGTGCTTTCAGTTTCTTTATTTTTCATAATACTTTCCTCTCTGCTTGCAGTGCCCTTCTAATTCTTTTTTGTGGTGTATTATCATTCACCTTTCAGGTCTTAGTATAAATATAAATGTTGCTTCCTCCAGGAGGACATAATAGGCCCTTGAGAAATTTTGGTCTCTCCTGTTGATCTTATTTCGATTTAATACACTCTTCCCAGGTTTTAGGAATTACCTGTTTTACTGTGAGGCTTCCCTGTTAGACTAAACATTCCAGGAAAGCAGAGATTACGCCATTGTATTTACAGTATGTAACTAAATTCCTGGCATCAATAAATGTTTGTTGAGTGAATCAATAAATGAATAACTGAAGAAAGAAGACATTAAAAGGAAAGACTTTGAGTTTCAGTACATTTTATTTCAGCACATTTTAGTCAAAAATACTAAAAAAGTTTAGATGTTTCTGATAAAGCTCAGTAAATATGGTTTAATTTAGTAGCAGAAAAGTAGATAGCTTCAACCTCTTGACCGGGTTGAAACTTCAAAGTAGTTTCAACTTCTGGACTTCAGTAGGCCTCTTTAACTCATTGAATCTACCCTTGTATAAAGTTGCCAAACCTTTCATTTTTCTCAAGTGGAGTTTCTGATACCCATGTACAGGATCAGACCCACTTCAATTACTGGATTAATCTCGACGGCAGGCCAGAGGGATTTGAGGAATGTTATTCAAGTATTTTCAGATCTGGAACACAGCTTTGATTTTGGTTCTATTCTGATGACCTTGTTTCATTTTGCTTCTCAGATGAAATTTCTGTATTGGAAATCTGCCTAATTACCTTATTCATGTAAGACTGTGACTGACTTTTGTGCTTATGGCCCTTCTAATAGGAAATAACTAGTATTTGAACACATTTCTCTGATGCCAGCTGTTTGGCCTGGGAATCAAAATATCCTCTGCCTTGAACTCTGGGAATTGTGGTTTATATATATTAAGGGTATAAGACCCCCACAGGATACCTCATACCCTTGTATCATACTCACTTACAATGACTGTCCTCCCCTATCACCACCCATTGCCTTCTCCTATACCATTCTGATATTGTATTCTACCAATAACAATAAACTTCCACTCATATCTGAAGCGAATTCTTCTTTTTAGCCCAAACCATTCCTATCTTGTCTTATTCTGCTTTATTTTGCAAAATGTGTAGTTGTAGCCCAAACATGCAAAATCCAATTTTTAAAAATAATTTTATCCCAAATATGCCCAATTCCATAAAATCCTTTTTGCCATCTTCCAGATACAAAATTCTACATTACCCACATGAAATTCTAGATGGGACACTGGACATCAGTTCATATAATTCTCTGTCTAGATCCAATGGCATAGGGAATGGCATCCTCTCCATCGAACATATTTTTGGTTTCCGGTAATGGAGATTGGTAAAGATTTTCAGACCCATGTCCTTCAAAGAAACAAACAACAAAAGAAAAGTGCGTTCCTTTCATGCAAGACCTAAAAAAGGCCTATCAGCTACATTATAATGGTAAATATATATATATATATATATATAATCTCTTCTAGCAGGGGTCTGGTATTTAAAAAGTCAAGTCTCTCCTATTTGATATATAGCAAAGGAAAAACAATAATCAGTCTGATTTATCTAGCACCCCTCACTATGTGTTAAAATTTTGCTAAGTATTTTATATCATTTTCCATTTGATTCTAAGGGAAAATTACTTATAAGATAAGCACTAGCGGAGTGGCCCGATGGCTCAGTTGTTTAGAGCGTGAGCTTGCAACAACAAGGTTGCCGGTTCAATTTCTGCATGGTATGATGGGCTGTGCTCCCTGCAACTAAAGATTGAAAACGGTGACTGAACTTGGAGCTGAGCTGCACCTTCCACAACTAGATTGAAGGACAACTACTTGGACCTGATGGGTCCTGGAGAAACACTGTCCCTCAATATTCCCCAATAAAATGAAAAAAAAAAAAAAAAAGATAAGAACTATCATTAACCTGATTAACAGCAAAGACACACACATGTACAAGTCAATAATTTGGAGAGCAGGGACTTAAACTAAAGTCTATCTAATTCTATGCCCATTTTCTTCTATACCTAAGACTTCAATTATAAAGGTCCTTTCATGGAGGTCTCAGCATATCTAATTGATAATCCAGGTAGGATGAAATCCAGATTATATCCTAGCATCTTGATTTGAAGATTTCTGTATAAGATTTATCACAATAAATTGAAGACTATCTCATTACTTCAAACATGAAATTTTATAATTTCAGCTCCCACTTATTTTATTTGCAACGAAAGAAAGAAAATCAATGAAAACTAATATCTCCTTTTTATTGTGATAAATTATCATTTCACTTTTTACAGTGAAATGATGAAATGATAATTTTCAAGTGCTCTTTAAGCAGATAACCGACACCTATCTCAAAGAATAGGGAAAAAAACCCTACATAATTAATAAACATAGATACACTTTATGAATACTAAAATTAAAATGGAGATAAAATAATTTTTAAAATTTTAGGTGATCTTACCCTGACAATATCATAGGTGTCTCCATCCTCATTGTTGCTTATAGCTACGTAATACAAACCATTATAAAACATATCCTTCTGAGGAATGCAAGGGTCTACTTTGCCATCATCAAGGTTGAGACCATTATAGAAATAACCATAGAGTTCTACATATGGAAGAAGGTCGTACACCTATGAGAAAAAAAAATCACATGGTTCCTAATGATTTTAAGCATTCACTTTAGTTTTACAAACTTGACAAACTTGTGCCATAACTGTTTATTGTTGTTTTTTTCTTTAACAGCATAGCTATAACATTGAATCCAACACTTTTGGGTCAACTCATTTTTTCAGAAGAGGAAACCTTCAATTTTAGGTGACATGTTTACAAAAATTTTCAGCTCTGGTGCAGAAATTAGGACAGCGTGTAAGAAAGAGAAGCCTGAAGATCTATGGCTTAATTCAAGGCCTACTATACAGATAATTCATTGCAATTCTGATGCTAGAATTTTCAAGTCTGGAAGAAAATGGTGGCTGCTCTATTCTAAATCTTCTCAAATATCCTTTCAAAGAAAACACAAAATCAGGGAGAAGTAATAAAGTCCATGACATGTGTCTTTAACATTACTAGGATACACATAATACTGTGACCTTCAAATTATTTGTTAGTAGAGAAATAGACACCAAATTCCAACAGAGCTTCTACTGCTGCTGAACATCTGTGGATATGGAAAGCTGGAGAGGGAAGGCTTGAGAGACTACATGAAAAAAGAAGAGAATGGTTTGGAGAAATTAGAGGAAATACACAAAGTCAACTCCAAATAAAAGAAAGTACAACATGAAGTATCAAAAAATGAATAATAGTCCTCAGATCAATAGTTACCAGTCTAGGAAACAGGGAAAGGCTTGAAATGAATGGGTCTGGAAGTGGCAGCTTCCAAACAGCATGGCTGATAGGAAATCATCAGATCATTCCAAGAGGTATGGTGACCCTTGGAAACAGAGCACTTAACGGAGGAAAGGTTGTAAAAGGGTAAAATTTAGGACACTGCAGAAACAAAAGAGGAATAAAATATGCTAATCTCTCCACTCCTATTTCTATCACCAACAACATTTTTATTAAAGAAATTGCATTTCATGAAGACAACAGGAAAGATTACTCTTTGCGCATGAACACTGTCCACAAAATATCAAGAACTGGAAAAAATTTAATTCTAACAGAGATGCTCTAAGATTAAGGAGAAATAAATGCTAAAGTATTAGGAGCTCAAGAAAAAAATAGAAAGAAAACGTTAAAAAGTAGCGTAAGAAAAAAACAAGAAAAAAGAATAAAAATGGGAGAAACAGTGAATTAAAACAGGTCATAGGCAAAATGGTTGAATTGGGAAACAGGACCAAGACTGAGCATATTTATAGACTATTTCGAGAAAGGGGAAAAGAAACAATGGAAAAACTAATATTTAAAATTATAATTCAAGAAAAATTCTGGAAATATTAGGAGATCCGTGTTTACACATTGTATATGAGTCCACTAAGTACTTTGTAAAACTTCCTCTAAACTGTAAATTCTGGCACATACTTTACTAAAACTATTAAATTTAAAGTAGAAAGAAAAAAGCCCTTAGGCAAAAATATTAGTTAAGTTATAAGGGCAAATGAATTAGACTTATGTCAGAATTCTTAAAAAGCAAGATTCAAAGTAAGGCAATAGTGGAGTAGCAATTTTCAAGAAATTTAAAGAAAGTGAGAACCTAGAATTTAATATACACATAACCTGCCCTTCTTATAACACAACTTTAGTAAAACAATTTTATATTGGGAAAAATTATATAGAGAATATCATGATTCACGGTTTTCAGATATTAAGTTATTAATTAATTTTTATAGCTTTATATGTAAAACTAGATTTACTAGAGTGTGAAAAGCAAAATGCAAAATTACATTTTTCAATGAGATCTTGTTTGTAAAATATATATATGCCTTCAGAAAAGAGATTTTTTAAATTACAGGAAAATGTACATGCATTTCATTTTAAGATAATGAGTGATTTTAAAGATTTCCTTCTCTATGCTTTTGTTTATTTTGCACATTTTCTACAATACTAGGTGCTACAGTCTGAATATTTGTATCTTCACAAAATTTATGTGTTGAAATCCTAATGCCCAATATGATGGTGTTAGGAAGTTGGACCTTTGGGAGGTGATTAGGGCAGAGCCCTCAAGAATGAGATTGATGCCTTTATAAAAAATGCCCAAGAGAGCTCTCTTGTCCCTTCCACCATGTGAGGATAGAAGAAGTCTGCAACCCAAAAGAAGGACTTCACCTGATCTTGCTAGCACACTGATTGCAGACTTTCAGCCTCCAGAACTGTGAGAAATAAATTTCTGTTGTTTATATGCTACCAGTTGGTATATTTTGTTACAGCTGTCCAAATGGATTAAGACAATAGGTACAATTTTAATATTAAGAAAAAAATAGTGATTATTAGATTAATTTTACATATGATCATAAATTTCCATATTTATAAGTCCTTGTGTTAAAAATAAAGAGAAAATATCCAGCAGCTATCAACTGAAACAATTTTGGTGTGAAATTCTGGGATTTCTGGTCTGAAAAGCCTTGTGAAAATATAAGATCCATTAATAGATTATAACTTTACACTGTATCCAAGCATATCCCTCAACACAGAGATTTAACTCTCTCTCTCTCTCTCTCTCTCTCTCTCTATATATATATATATATATATATATATATATATATATATATATACATATATACATATATATATGTATATATATGATTATATCTATGATTTTTAAAACCACATTGTTGTATTATCCCTAACTCATTATAATTATCTACAGAATTCTATGTTGTTATGAGTGCTGGGTCATCCAAGAGAAATATATATATAGAACCCATGAAAGAACAAATAAAGGGAATATTAGTTATTTTCAATATGTTTCATCTCAAATAAAAATATCATCTGAAGGGTTGGACTTGTAGGAGTACAGATAAAAATGAGGAAAATGAGGAAATCAGAGAGCTTACACTTTCAGCTGACAGCTCTTCTTCCGATTTCAGTAGAACACTTTTATCCACAGCCCGGAGTGCGCAGAACGAATCAGGGGCTGCCTGAAGATAGAGGCTAGTAGTGGAGCCAGGTAGTCCCTGCTCTTTAGAGAACTTTATGCTAACCTGAAGGAGAGGAAGAAAAGGAACCAGAGTACCATAATTTTATATGAAAATAATTTGAATATACTACATCTTTTCCAAATAAATCTTTATAGGTTTCTGTACCTCTATTTCTCCTGCTTACTTTCACTCTCAACTCTCCATACAGGGACAGCCTCCTATCATCTCAGGATTGGCATTACTATCAAGTTATTCATTCTGTTTGGGGATACTCTCATCCCCTAACAATTAATTTAGACCAACATTTATTGTGAGATTACCAGGTTAAGTTTATAGTAGCGAGAAAAAAGGAGAAGACAGGAAGAAAACTTCTCACCCCTCTCACTCAAGACAGGCAAGAAATAAAAGAAACATCACCTTGTTTTTAAAGCACTTGTCAACCTGGAATTTGACACTGTCAGCCACAATTTCCCCATCGGGATGAAGGGTGTAGACGAGCAAGGTGGCCACAGGAGCCAGATCAGCACTGATGTTGATTGGGAATGAGAAGTTTCCATTCCACGCTGTGTAAATACAAGACGTCATCAACAGATACAATGCCCAAAGTTTCCTGACTCACTGGGTACATTTACATACAAGAGAATGGCTTATGGATAGAAAGAGCAAATTGAGCTTTATTTTAAAGGCAGAGAAGTAAAATAATGAGAACTGTATATACAAATAAAGAAGATTGCATAGTTTAGGCAATTTGGGTTTTGGACATTACTTTTCTATAAGTTACTTGATAACCTGGCAATAATAGGAACAGATTGAAATCTCCTTCATCAACATACTTAGCAGGCTGTCTTAGGCCATCCATGCTAACTATTGCCCTCTATTAACAAATCGTAATGTTAAGCACTGTTTTAACCTAACTGAGGACTCTACCACTACAATATTTCCTTAAAAAGAAAGAAAAATGCAGGTAGAGGACGTATTAAAAATTAAATGTATTATATATACCTTCGTTTCTGATTTCCTTCTGTCCACTGAGAAAGATAGTTCCTTTGGCCATCATCTGTGCAGAACAAAAACAGCACAATATGTGAAATCATATCATTTAATATGATAATATATTTTTAGATAATAAATGATGTAATGATAATTGTATTCTGTAAGATAAGGTATTTTCCATGAACAAATATTAAAAATGGACTTTGCACAACTTGCAAAAGAACAGAGAAAATGACTACAATTGATTGAGAGCCTATTATGTGCTAGAAACTTGGTGAATAATATGCAATGTACCATGCAAGTGGGTGCATAAAGCTCTGAAATTGTTTAGACTGTCTGACTTCGAATCAGCAAAGTCATTTCACCTTCTTTGCCTCTGTTCCCTTATTGGTAAAAATGGAGATATCCATAAGGCTGATTAATGAGTTAACACATATAAAGCCCCAGGAGGTAAGTCTTATTATTTCAAATTACATATATACAGCACAAGAAGCTAAGGCTTAGAGAGTTTAAACAATTTCTCCAAGGTCAACTAACTTGCATGATGAATAGGAGAGGGGGGAGAATTTCAATTAAGAGTCTTAATTTCGGAGTCTGTAGATTTTCACCTTTCCATATGCCTTATAGAGGCAAAATGGACAAATATGGAAACAGAACTAAAAGGGCAAATTCCTTTTATTGCTTGTCAAAATCAACTTTCTATTTTAGTCTCTGGTATCTGCCTAATATTTTACTCTTATGAAGGGTTATAGATACTTGATATGAGTTATAACTGAATGCTTAAAATAGCAGACTCTGAGGAGTAAGGTTTTTCAATGTTAGGGAGACTGAAATTGCCTTGGAACTTTTTACGTGTCCATTTATTTGCTTCTATGTTTGTTTTTAGTGGTACCTATAGTATTCACCAGCAAAGGGAAGTTGCCTCACTCAGATGAAGACACACGACTGTTGTACACATTCTAAGCTGTACTGTGAAGCAGACAAGATCTAAGAATCTACCAGCTGAGACTTACCAAATAAAAGAAGTTTATATTTGAGTCATCACTATATGCTTCACTGTTTAGTGAGTAATGCACAGTAACAATTTTCTGTTGATCGCATCTAAGTTGCTTTGGTTCAGGAACAATCTTCAGGAAACTGTTAGTTCGGGAGTAAAAGCGTGGGACTGAGAACTGGTCATCCCTATACTCAGGCGTCAACCAGCTGGGATGATAGCAGCTCTTATGGTAAACATATGTGGCCTGATAAAAGAAAACAAAGGATCCCAGATAAGAAAAAGCTGAAGGGTTTTAAAGAGACTTCTTTAAGAAAAAAAGAACAAAAAAATATGATAAGAGAAAAAAAAAAGGAAACTATCTCAAAGAAAAAAAATCCTCACTGCCAAAGGCAAATACATAATAAAAGCAGTGGATCAACCAATACTTAAGCTAGTGCAAAAGTTAAAAGACAAAAGTAGAAAGATCATGTGTAATTACAACAGTAAATCAAAGGATATGCACAAACACACACACATATATAAGAAGTAAAAAATAATGACAAAAACGTGGAGGTGAGTAAAAATGGTAGTGATTTTAGAATGTGTTCGAACTTAAGTGATCATTAACTTAAAATAGACTGGCATAAACATAGCTTGGTATATGTGAAGCACATGGTAACGCAAACCAAAAATCTACAAGAGATATACAAGGAATAAAGAGAAGGGAATCCAAACACAACAAAACAGAAAGTCATCAACATATAAAAGTCGTGAGAGCAAAAGAATAAGAAAGGAACAGAGAAGAACTACAAAAGAAATCAGAAAACAATAAAATGGGAATCTAAAAAACAAAATAAACACATAAACAAAACAGAAAAAAACTCAAAGATACAGAGAACAAACTGATGGTTGCAGGATGGGAGAAGGGTTGCTGGGCTGGATGAAAAAAGGTGAAGGGATTTAGAAGTGCAAATTGGTACTTACCAAATAGTCACAGGGATGTAAAGCACAGCTTAAGGAATAGAGTCAATAAGATTGTAATAACTATATATGGTGTCAGGTGGGTGCAAGACTTATTGGAAGGATCACTTTGTAAGTTCTATAAATGTCTAACCACTATGTTGTACACCAGAAACTAATATAACGTTGAATGTCAGGTGTAATTGAAAAACAAAAGAATCTTAGCGCTGTAAAGATCTTTCAAGGACAGTAGTTATTAAGGAATGGAAGGCTTCTTATGTCTGCAAAGTAGAGAGGAATCTTAGCTTGAGGCTGACTTTCAACTCTAAGTTATTGGAAGTAAAATAATAATAGCACTATCTCTTCTTTTTGTATACAAAACATGACCATGAATGTATATCTATTTCATTAGGCTTACAATGAATTGTTTATTTTTACTTTGTAATTAAAGTCAGAGAATAGACTTAGGCCCTGTGGGTTTCTGCTATATTTGAAAACGGATAAATTGTTTAACTGCAAGATTCTGTTTAGAAAGCAGAAAAATAGAAATCATAGTATCCCCTATCTATGCATAAAATGATTAAATTAAAAAAATCAAATCATCTTCATGAGCTATGTCGTTTCTCAAAGGAAAATATTGGTTGTTAGAGAATTTACCACAATTATAATAAGCTATTATCTTGTCCTTTTGTCCCCAGGTTGCCCATAAAACATGACCATTGAATATGATTCTCATGTATTATTTAATGAAAAAGAAAACATAAAATACCTTAAATTTTAAAAGTTTGTTAAAATTCTCAATACAAGCTATTTTTTAAAAGAAATTCCTAACATTCAAATCCTCTTTGGGATGTCTTACTTTAAGGGTGAACTCTGGATCATATATATCTGAAGTGTCAATGGATAACTGAGCTTCACCATTCTCATCTGTGGTGTAATTTCCTATAAATTTGTCATTAAGTTCCAATTGCAATAACTTGTTCACCATAGGTTCATCATTAGGACCGGAAAATTTAAGCTGTTAAGAAAAAAAGAAATACTTTTTAAAATTCAAAATGTCATATTTATACAGAAAACAAATTTTCTATTCATAAATGTGGTCATTTATTTGTAATTGTCTTAAATTCCAATAGACAGAAAGATGTTTTATTAAATAAATGTATAATACGGAAACAGCTATAATTTTATCTTTCAGCCTAGGACTTTCTCCAGAATATCAGATGCAGGAATGTTGCAAGTGTGTTATGAAAAATGTTCTCAGAAATTTCCAAAGGTCAGTCTATGATCCAAGAAAATGAAAGGAGAACATATACTTTTAAGTCAAACTTACAGTTCCAAAATAAGGAATTCCTCTTCTATAGAAAGTGTCCATGTTCTCAAAGTTCACACTCCCAAGCACTTGAGTGGTGGTAATAGAAGCCTTTTTACTGATCTGCACACCTGTAAGAAATGAAAAACAGTGTCAGGGAAGAGCAATCATTTGATCAAGAATTTTAAAAGAACAAATAGCTTAGGGTACATGTGCAAACACTTGTGCACAGGATTATCTTCTTGTTCTACATTGAAAGGGAACTGGGGATGCTTTAGAGTGTGTTAGAGAGTACTCTATATCAATCTGCTTGTAGCATACATCAAACTAAATACTGTAATTAATATGAAAATGTTTGAATCAGAAGCAGGAGAAAACACTCTTAATTTCCTTCCTCTTACCATTCTATTCAGTTCTAGCTTGTTATTCTATTTATGATAGGGAATGTCAGAGACATCTCAAGAATAAGGCTTTTATTTTCTGAAATCTTTCTTCAGTCTGCAAGGTAACTGTTTTTAGACTTTTACTAGATTTGAAAGATATCTGATAGTAAAGTAAATAGAAATGGATTGTGATATCACTACTGTGGTGAACAATTATTGATCTATAGTTGGTGAGTGCTGCTAGCTCAATAAATTTCTCCCCGATGAGCTGCATATGTCCCCAGATTGCCCATAAAACATGACCATTACCTGTCCCATTTTCTGTAGCAGTTACAGTGATAAGAAATGACATGTAAAGTCCAGAACGGTGGAGTTGGAAAACTTTTGTGTTTACAGTTTGAGAAACACAACCATTTCTCAACTGAAAAAGAAAGTATAAAAAAGTTAGGGATTCAAAAGTCTTAAAAGAATATGGAGTTTTATTTAGCATGGATGTATAACTCCCCTGCTGCCCCATGGCTCCATCTCACAAAATTGTTGAAATGATCAAAGAATTACAAAAGAAGTAGAGAGGGGGAGTTTTCAACAGCAGTTAAAACAAAGTAAAGATATAATCTATATTGTTCTCCTGGAAACAATGTGGATGGGAAGAAATTAAAAGATAAAAATGGAACTGAATGATATTTTAAGAATAAAAAATTAATCTTGAGAGGCACTAAGAACAGATGGAACAGAAGCACTCCTCAAATATGTAACACTAAAACAATTTAAGTTCAACTGTTCTTTTAAAATAAGGAAAAATCTGCAGATAATCTTTCATCAGTGATATAAGTCATTAGAAAAATACAAATTTAGTTATATTTTAAAATAAAAAGTGCTTATTAATTCAAAATTTAAAATGTTAGAGAGATATATCAATTCATTTGTTCCCCCTCAAAACTATCATATGAGCTCGATGCCGTTATCATCTCCACAGTGAGAAGGTTTGGGAGCTAAGAAGGCAGGCGTTCTGATTTCAGAGTATATGCTCCTCTGAACCATTAACTATAATATCATCATCAACAACAGAAAAGGCAACTTTAGTGATATTTATCTGATAGTTATTTGATATTTATCTAGTGACAATTATGTAACAATAATACAATCAAATTAAAAGGAAATAATGAAAAATAATCAGAAGAATCTTAATTGCTTTGAAATTAAGAGAAAAAAAATATTTTTCAGTAATCCCTGAGTCAAAGAGAAAATATAAGGTAAATCAATAAGAATCTAGATATTAATGTCAAGGAAAAAAAACGCTTTGCATCAAAATCAATGGTGTTAAGATATGGTTGAAGGAAAATGTAAAACTGAAGGTGTATTTTACAAAAAGAAGCAACTAACCTTTTTTTAAAACTAACAAAATTAACTAAAATTTTAGGGAAAAGAATTAATAAGATGAAAACTAAAATAAATTATTTACGAGGAACACAGAAATAATATTAGCAAGAAAATAATAAAAACAAAAGTCAGAGTAAGACCCAATAACATAGATGAACTTTTTATGAGCATTTTAAAAAATAAACAGGGAGAGCAAAACTGTGCAAGATTAGGTGCTAACACAGCTGAATATCCCTCTGGAAGAAAACAAAATTCCTTATCTTAGAACATAATAAAAAACTATTTTATGTTGATCAGATAAATTTTTAAAATCTTAAAAGCATACTTAGCCACATGTATGGCACAGTGGCAGGTGATACCTTTTTCGAAAGCTGAGAACCCATAAACATTAGGAACTTTAGTATTTCAAAAATATCACAATGGAAGTCAATATTTAAATAACAGACTTGAACAATATTTGCTTAGGGCTAGAGGACAATATTTATAATAAAAGAAAGTTTCAATTTCACATAAACAGGGAAAACAAGAATAAATAAGAGTTCTCAAATGAACAAAATCAAACTGACAACAAAAATATTTAAACACAATAAATTTGTGTCTATAAAAATGATAACATTTTAAAACTCCTATATAGATTGCTGATGGTAATTTGGAAAACATTATGTATTCATATAATTATTGACAAGAATTTGAATTCTTAAAAAATTTTTTGGACAAAATGCTAATATTTTTTAAATTAAAATTATATATGATGCTATCTATCTAGCTATCTATCTATCATCTATCTAGTTTGACTCAGAAAATGAACTCTAAGTAACCTATATTAAATAAATAAAACCTCTCATATAAGAAGACAGTTTTAGCAGATTGTTTAAAATATAAACTGTGTGGTGTATACCAATGTCACTATTGAAGTCCAAAGGTGATCCTCAGAGAGATGGACAGAGTTGTAAACTTAAGGTTAAAACGTTACAGATCAAGAAAACAAAGTGACAGCTTCAAAAATGATCTTCTAATTTTAAGTAATAAAAGTTGATACTCTGAATTGCAGATGTTTGCAAATGACCTTTTTTCATAAGGGCAGTTCTAGGTTGCATGGAGAATACTATGAGGGATTCATTTATTTAAAGGATGATTAATGATTCACCAAAGAAAGATCAAGTGAGGTCATCTAGACAGAATATAAAACAAGGAAGCCAATAAAATCTTTTGATTCTACAAATGTATTAATCTATACATGGATAACAATTTACATGGCCTAAAGAATAAGAGACTATCGTTAAACATCTTATTGTCTCCTCATTCCTTACCTTATCTAGCTGCAACCTCCATTATCCACAAAATGAAATGTTGTTAATTCCATTTTATAAATGAAATCAAAGAAAGAATAATAATGAAAATGTACAAAACATATGTTTTTTGACTAAAAATCATGATCTGTACCTGTGCAATGAATTGTTCACATATTTCGTTGTTGTCAGTCTGACAATTGCCAGAGTAATAATATTCTCTGCACACCCGGATTTGGGCTTTCCCTTGCACAGGCTGGCCAAAGGTGTACCTAGTAGGAGAGTGTACTGGTAATAAAAGATGAATAAAACCATGGTAATATTTTATAGTCTTCTTCAGAAATTATATATGAAATCTCTAAACTATGACTACCCCAATGACCAAATTCCATTAGGAATCCTCACCTACTGGTGCTATCGTCCCCACAGAATTTAGGATAAATTAGGCATTTAGATCTGTTAGGAGGATTCAGCTGCTTTTTAAAGATCAAATTCAAAGGGGTGGCCGGTTAGCTCAGTTGGTTAGAGCCCTGTACTCTTAGTAACAAGGTTGCCAGTTCGATCCCCATATGGGCCACTGTGAGCTGTGCCCTCCACAACTAGATTGAAACAACTACTTGACTTGGAGCTGATGGGTCCTGCAAAAAACACACTTAAAATAAAAAGTTTAAAAAAAAATCAAATTCAAGGTAGTTAGACTCTCAATATCTCAGTGACTAGGATTTAATGATTAAATTGAGTTTTTAAAATTATATTTTAATCTGATAGAAATATAAAAATTGCAGCACTTTTTTATTAGCATATATATATATATATATATATATATATATATATAAATAAATAAAACTAGGATTATTCAGGATCTTGAAATACTGCTTGATCAATATTTTAAACAATTCTCATATTACCACTCTATAACTAGAAAAGGTATAGAGATTGGCATAAACTAAATGTGCTTTGATCAAAAGCATAATGTCTTATGGGATAAGGTTAAATAAGTATCTCATTGTCTCTAAAAACTACAATACAGGTTTTTAAAGATTCGGTGATAGGCAAATACAGTTGATTTGATCTTTTTGTTACTTGAGAATTCTGTCCAGTAAGATTTAGAAAAACAGATAACAAATGTGAAATTAGTACACAGCAAAATTCAACATAATTAAATTGATCAATTATAATACTTATTTTCTAAATGTTGGATACTAGTATATATCTGCTGTTTACATACATTATCTTATTTATTTTTCCTCAGTGAAGCTGAGATGTAGGTATATTATCTCATTTTATAGATTAGTAAACTGAAATCAAGTAACTCACTTCTCCACATTGTTAATTAACAGAATTAAAATTCAAACTCAGATCTTCCTCACTCCACAGTCCATGCTCTACAGTAATTGCCATATATTAATAAGTATTAGCTATTTTTTATTATTCGAAATTTGAAAAAAACACACAACACTTTAAGAAATGATAAACAGAACTAGAGATAATTTCCCCAAAAAATCTTTTCAAATCATATAGAAAATTTTTTTAATTAAAAAGCTTAAAATTAATTCACATTAAATTGATAAAATGCCTTTTTCCACCAAGACATTTTCAAAATTTTCTTTTGTTTTCTTTTTCTTTTTTTAGTGAAAATACCCAAGATGATGAAGATTCAATGAGGCAGGTACGTTTGTACCAGCTGTTGGAAGTGTACATTGGTACAACATATTTCACGAGCAATATGGCAATCAAAAGACTAAAAGAGTGTTACACATTTTGTTTTGGTAATTCCAATTCTGGAAATCTTTCTTAAGTAATTTTTAATTCAAAAGGTACTTCTTACACACTTATACACAAAGACATATACTATAACATTATTTATTACTAAGAAAACAAAATGTAACAGCCTACTTATTATATAATAAAAGAATAGTTAAGTAAAGTTAGTATAGCCACATAGAGATTTGTTTATATAGCAAGGAATTGGAATTCATGAAAAGGTTGGCAAAATATAAGGACATGATTTCTTAATTATAGTGGGTAGAAAAGTATGATTACAGTTGTGGAAACGATTCATACAAAATTAGAAGAAAATAAATCCTAATGTTAAAGGTCAGTTAGTAGAATTAATTATAGGCAATTTCTTATGTTTTTCAAGTATTTTACCATGAGAATTCATTACTTCTCTAACAATTTTAATTTAAGCGTATAAATAATTAAAGTTACACAGTTCATTTTATTTCATTTCTTATTTTCTCTGAGCCTTGTATTGACCTGTGGAGTCAACTCTCCTGAATAAATACTTACTTAGCACATGTATCCACTTGGAATTCATCATCTGAAATAGTTACTGTTTGTGGTACATTGACCTTAACTTCAAACTTGGGTAACACTGGAAACAAAGAGAAATATACTTCAGCCTTCACAATCACTGGTGAGCAAAGCTTATTACAATCTTGTAAATAAGTATGCCTCCAGGCACAACATTTTCCTATGTATGCATCTATATAGGCCATGTTTCAATTGCCCCAATTTTTGTGTGGCACCAGGAAGTGATGGTGTCTCATTAATGATGCATTATTCCCCTTTCCTTTCTCTTCCCTATTCTTAGAGCTTCATGTTTTATTTGTTGCAACCCTTTAGATCCTCCCTAGAAGATGGTCTGGATTCTATAAAATGAAATATTCCTAGGGAGAAAAGGCAGCAGTCAGAATAAGGATACGGGCCAGGAGTGAGGATCAAGAAAGGAGAGACAATAAAGCAGAAAAGGCTAAGAAAAGAAGATGGCAGAACACCAAATCAAGCTTTGCCTACTTTTGCCAAATTCTAACATAAAAGTTGTTTTGTTCAGTCCTTTGAACTCTTCATTTTTATAGGACAACCATAAGTAGCAATTGGTTACCATATCTAATAACAGTAAATTGACGTGTCAATGTCTTTCCCGACTTCCTTTTCACAACAATAGAATAATCTCCAAATATTGGTTCAGAAATTAATTGGAATGAGAGTTGGGTAATATTTTGAAAAGAAGTCACATTTTTCCATTGAAAAATCCCATTGTTTTGAGGGTCCTAGAAAATAAAGAGGAAATAAAAGAGAGGTCATGTAAGAGTATTATTCTTTCCTTCTTTTCATTGGGTACTTCCTGTAGTTATGTGAAGTAAAGAAAACTCTATCATTTCATCAGATTGATATCTCAAATTGTAAAAATAACATAATTTCCTTAGATATTCAAATTCAGTCTTATGGCATATCTCTCTTAAGCCCAAAAGGATAAGAAAAAAAAATAATGCTTTTGACTTTGATCTTTCTGAACCAGAGTTGCATAGTTAAAAAATTTAAAATTCAATGTGCATACTCCAGAGCAGTGCTCTCTAAAGTATAGTGAACCCATACCAATAGATGCACAAGGAGATACTCATTCTAACAAATACTTACAAATATTCTCACAGGAGTTTGTTTGGTCTGTAAGTAAGTTAGTTAGGAATTCCACATGCATGCAAGAGCTGTTAAATGGAAGTTCTACAATAAGAAAGGATTGATAATGTCACCCTTTCTCCTTTATTTGCTTTTAGCATTTTACATATTATGTGAGCATGGCTCAATAAATGTATTGATATCATCCAATTGTGATTAAAGAATTCCTGATAAAAAGATTTCTACAAAGAAACAAAAACATTATTCTTTACCCACCTTTTTTTCTTTCCTCTACTATAAAGTCTAGAAGGCTGAATTAATTTTCCAGACTTCCTTTCAGTAAGGATTGCCCATGTGACTGAGTGCTGACCATCTAAATGTGAGTGGAAGTCACTGGGTAAAAATTCTAAAAAATCAGACTCAGCTGGCATAAAACAACAAATTGAGGAAGGCAAAGAAGTAGAAGGCTGGGTCCTCAGTAACATTATGCTGTTACTATCTTAAACCTGAAGTGCCTACACTCAGACATAATGGTTTGTGAAAACAATAAATTTTTTACTAATTTAAACTAATATTAGTTAAACTTTCTGTTGCTTTCAATGGAACACAGCACTAGCTGAATTAGGATTCGAAGAAAATACTATTTATAGATTACTAATAATGCAGAAAACATAAAAATGGCTGACCTGATATTTATCCTTCTAGAAGAATGAGCTATTTGTCTACCATATAACAAAGTCAAAAACATTCAAATTATAAAGACTATTTGAAGTGTGCGTTCACACACATAATCATTAATGATGAATCTAGATCTCAGTGTACTAACCTGCCAAATTAGTTAATAATAATGGTACATATATTTTATGTAGAGATTCAAATATATATGTTGGAGTTGATTGTTATTTACTGACAGACATAAGACTTCAAATACAGTTGAATGTCATACTACATGACATTAGAGATTTGAATTAGTTCAAAAAGACTCCATTAACTATTTTCTGAAAGCAAATATTCCATTTTATAATATCACTTTCTAGCTAATTTGTAAATTTATAGGTGTTTATGTTTTCTATTCCTTTAAAATGAGACATGGCTAAATTAAGATTTAGAAGGGCCAGCGACCAAAATTTGCAATTTTAAACATAAATTTCCCTTAAAAAGAGGCCAATATTTTATTTACCATGAAAATCTAAGTTACTGTATTTGCCACGCAGCCTATACTAAAAGTAACAGCCCTTTATTTAGATCTTTTGTCTGATGTCTTACATTGTGTATATAAAAATTTCTCTCTCCATTATTTCAGTTATCTTAATTTCTAACTATACATAATAAAAACTACACACAAATCACTATTTATCTGAATATTTAAAATAATGGGTATGAAAAAGCAGATCTCTTACCTGAAGTGTGATTAAAGGATACTGAAAGAGAGAAAAAAATGAAGGTTAATACGATAATAATGCATTCTTTTTCTGCCACATATTGAATTAAAAAGATTATCTGACTTAATTTAACTGCTGAGACTTTAGCCCTCACTTTCCCAGAGGGCAAAGTTTCTACAGCTAAAGATGCCAAGAAAACCCCAAATATGAAAGAGATCCCAAACCTCTTCTTGGAACCGAAAGTAGATTTCATGCAACACATTTTTTTCTTATGTTCTAGAAAGCCCTAAAGAAATATAAATTAGCTCACTATAAAGAAAAGTTTTTTGTTTAAATTTGAAGTTTAACAATGAAATTATACCTACATAGTTCTCCATGTTAGAATCCATTTTCATACTTGTGAAAAGCTTCCTGACCACATTTTATATCGCAATGGATTTGTTTACATTTCATTGTACCATTGTAAATTACTGAACTCACCAAATCCTCAACAGGTTTGAGCTTGGTATTCAGTGTCACAATGCGAATTTGAACTAAAAGGAAAGAAGAAAAGGGGACAATATTTTTTTCTTGTTATTTCTTTTCCAGGTATGATTGTTTATGAATAGACATAGAAATTAATTGCCTTGCTATCATAGAATACTGCCTTCCCTTCTCCTCTAGCTCTGATTTGACACTTTGAGATTTGAGTTCCATTTGGAAAGATCTCTTATTGCACATTTGTAATTCCTCTGTTGACAAAACTCTTGTTACTAAAGCTGACACTAGCTACTACCACCACTGGAAACTTTTACCCTAACAACCCATAAGCTTATCTTACAAATTGGCAGCAGAATTATTCATAGAAGGACAAATGTGAAATATGTATGGTAGGAGTTAGACATAATTTTTCTGGAAAAACATATGGATCTTAGCAAACATTACAGTACATTAATTTTAGTAGAATTCTAGAAAACCATTGTAGCTACTTTTGTATACATATCCGTCATCATAGCATTTTAATAAGTACAGAGAGAGAATATAATGCAGTAAAAAAATCTCATCATATAAATTCTGTTTTAATTCTTTTCAATAGTTCATACAAATATATAATATTAGCACAAAATGTTCTGATTTAACTCCCTATTTTACAAATGAGAAAACTAAAGATCTCAAAGATCAGAATTTACTTGGCAAAAGCCAATAATTTATTAAGCGAGCGAAGACAAAAGCCATATCCTTCTGAACCCTTGTTTGGTGTTCTTTCTGCTGTATTCTCCTCACAATAATAATAAAGGAAATAGAAAGGCTCTGCATAGGTTATCAGATTTGTGATTACTTCTACTGTTATGAATAATAATAATAACAGTGATAAGAAATATAATTTAAGGAGTCTTTACTATTTACTAGGTACTATTTTACATTCATTCTCTTATTTTATTCTCACAATATTTATGTAAGTGAGACACTTATTTTCTCTAGTCTACAAATGAAAAAAATCAAATCTAAATAGAAATTTAGCTACCTTACTCAACTGGTAAATTATGGAGCAACAATTCAAACCAAATAATTTTGCTTCACATCCCATGCTTGTAATCATTGTATTATGTAGACTACATAAAATTTGTCATTAGAATTTGTCAAAAGTGAAAGTGGCATGCAAAATTTTAAGAAGCAAAGCATTCATTTACTGGAGTTGGAGGAAATTATTTTATAATTGACCTAGCCAATCAGTTAAAATTCTAGAAATTCCGTAACATTAAGAATAAATTTAAGACTAAAATTCATGTGTGTGGATTGCTCTGAATTTGAAGAATGCATTCCTAATGCATTTGTATCAGTGATACGAAGGAAACATGAATATATATATACATATTTTTTATTAGTTTCAGGTGTACAAAACAATTCTAGGTATCTATCCAGAGAAATCCAAAATGCTAATTCGAAAAAATACGTGCACCCCTACGTTTATTGCAGCACTGTTCACAATAGCCAAGACATGGAAACAATAGGAATGCCCATCAGTAGATGACTGGATTAAGAAATTGTGGTACATTTATACAACGGAGTATTACTCTGCCATAAAGAAGAAGGAAACCTTACCATTTGCAATGACATGGATGGACCTAGAGAACATTATGCTGAATAAATGAGCAAACTAAACAGAAATAGTCTCAGCGATATAGAGGAAAAACTGAGGGTTGCTAGTCGGGAGGAGGGTAGGGATGAGGAGAAGGTGAGGGGATTAGAAAGCACAAATTGGTATTCATAATATTGCCAAGGGGATATGAAAGACAGTTTGAGGAATATAATCAATAATATTGTAAAGACTGTAGGGTGTCTTTGTAGATTCAGACATGAATATTGACTTACCATTTTCTCCAGGTTTATAGATTGGTTTGTCTGTTTGCACAAAGGTCACTGTCTCTTCTGAAGTGACTACTACGGACCTCCTCTCAAAGATTTTAAGAGTATCTCCTTTAGCCAGCAATGTCACAAAAGCCAACTGTTCAGAGGGCTTTTGAGAAACCTGTTTATGTGTAAGAGCAGAGAATGGAAAAATTATTTTTAGACATTAATGGTAAATAATATCTTAATTTGGCTTCTCAGACTGAGAGAGTCTTATAAATTCATTATTTCGTAACGAGAGACTTAGTGATCACCTGTTATAATTCCTTTATGTAATATGAGAACTGTTTGTAATAGTTATTTTTATATTTTCTTGCCTCCTATTTTCTTTTTTTTTGTTGCCCTATGTCCCAATTTTGCTTCCCCTTACCTAGATTCTCTTTCCTCATATTGTTAAACAGTTCTACCAAAAAGCAGCAATTATGTCTTATCAGCCCCTGTAATAGAAAAATGGCAATATTTCACAAGCTTTTTTGCCTGTGTAAATATTTGCTTTATTTCTTGCCTATCAGAAATTCTCTAGTTTTACTCCCTAGTTTCCACAATTCATCTGAAATCAAAATTTGTTTTTTCTTTCAAAATAAATATTAAGTAATAATTTCATGTTCCTATCTTAAGTTCTGAAATGGCAAATTCAGTGCCTCACCTTGAAATCTGCACAATCATAGAAGTTCTCCTCCTCCACAGACTGCTCAAAGATAGTGGTATTGAATTCATTATCCTCTAAGACAACACTCAAGTATACAGATTCATTAAGGTTTAAAAGGTGGAGACAAGCTTTTTCTGTAGAATGACTCTGCATCACAGAGGAGACCAATAGAATATACTGCCTGTGTAAAGACAGTAACCAACACTCTAAACAAGTGTAGGAAAAATGCAGAACATGCATAAAATGCAAGGTTAGCTTATTGAAATATTCCTGCAACATACACATTTTTCATAGACAGTATTACAATAAACTTGAGTATGTAAAGAGAGGTATCTTAAGAAAAAGATATCAATTCCCTTCATACACTTGTTTAACATTTATAAGGCAAACCAGCACTCGGTCTCAGAAGTTGAAGTGGTAAAACATCAAATTTTAACACAGAACATATTTAATAAGATCGCTTTGCTAGCACTTTAATATGAATAGAGAGTATAATATTCCCTTACGGTTCTGAAGCCACAGCAACAGTAAAATAAAGCCCAAAGGTACTCAGAAAAATGGTGGGCACCATTTCAACCCAATGCCTGAACAACAAAGAGTTCAAGATAAATAGTCTCTCTTTTTCTCTTATTAGAAGTTAGCTGCCTCAAGTCTCCACTTTCGGTCCTTCTACTCTGCTTCTTTCTGTACAGTGTTGCTTTTATAGTCACACACAATGAAGGATCAATTACTTTTTGGAGCAAGTATCATGAGACCTACCAACGACATTTTAAATTACCTTTCCCATTACTTCTCAGGGGTGTCAATATATGACTTCCTTCTTAAGTTCACTGGATGGTGCTCTGTTTTTGGAATCAGCAACACAGGTTGAACAGGAAGAAAGAGAAAAACAAAGAAAGCAGTTGTATGAGACTTAGGAGTTCATTCGTTTAATTTAGTACCTCACTCACAGGGCTGACCACAGTTAATATGTAGGAACTAGCACTTGGAAGAAAACTGCCCCTCCAAAAAAGCTGTTAACTATCACTCCAGTTCCCAAAAGGTAAATTTTCCAGGCTTCTGGAAAAGTAGCATATCTGATGTTACCAAAACTCAGATGCAAATAGATATCTCAATACAGGCTCGTTTTACAGGTAAGAGAAACTGTTAAGTTATTCTTTTATAATTTCATAATGCAGAAAAACGATAGTGAGGTTTTTATTTACAATGTTCAATATCCTTTTCTACCCTAAATATAATTTAAAAATGAAAGAAACGGTGATAAATACATACATGTGTGAGTGCATACACATGTACGAATCACTTATTGCAAAAAAAAAAATATAAAAAAAAGAGAGATTTACCATCATTTTGATTGAAAAACATTTCTACGAGGAAAATGAGCCATACCAAAGAAACTGGCACCCTCTTGATAGTCTCCAGTGCGTTAATTCTCCCATTTGTCTTGTTTTCTTTAACATCCTTTCTATTTCAAATATCAATGGAGTTAATGCCTCTGGTTTGAAGAATGTTACACTGGGTAATGAAAGTTTCAGATTTTTAGAAATAAAATTGTAGCACTGCAACAGCAAATATGAAGGAAAGAACAACAAAACCAATTATAACAGACAAGGAGCTGTAATGGAAGGTAAAATACAGGCAATGATGAGACCTAAGGAATGTGAGAACAAGGGTTCCGTGTTGACCACATTTTGTATTCCAACGCAGAGCTGTGTTCATGTTGTTCTCTTAGTGGAATTAAGACATCATTCCTTTTCCAATTCCTATTTAGGACTTTAGTTTTTGACTGTCTTTCCTCTAACATGCTAATCCTCAATGGCTGACCTGTCCTACCACTTTAAGATTTAATATATTTCCACGGGAACTTTAAACTGTGAGTCTCCGTTTTCAACCAATACCTTTCCGTCAGCCGCGTAGGCTTATTATTAGAAGAACTCTCCACACTCCACTCTCCATAAGATAAATTAAGTCACTAGCTTCCAAAACAATTGAAGCTCACAAGCTTTCATTCATCAACATTCAAGACAAACAGCACCACAAGGCAGATTGTGTATAAATCAAAACAACAAATTCTTTATTCCCAAGGCTCATAAATCTAAAGCAGTGAAACGTCCCTAAAATAGTTTTATTTTTGTAAATGTAAAATTTTTATGCTGAGTAAATGACCCTATCTTAGCTTTAATCAAGCAATTTACTGTTAACAAAAATATGTTTTGCACTATTCTTTTAAAATATCTTGGGCACTAGCATGCTTTTATTATATCTCTTTTCTCAAATATGATTTTTTCTAATTAACATGGCCCAAAACAATTTTATCTGATTAACATGTTTATCAAGTTAATGGGCTTTTATTCCAGAAAATTCAGATGTGAATCCAGCCAGATCTATTGAGTACTTGTTATTAATTAGCAACAGTGCTAGTTTCTAGAGATAACAAGTTGAACAAGACACAGTTCTTGACAAGAGTTTATCTTCTAATAGAGAAGGGAAGAAAGGAAAGGACACAGGGAGGGGGCAAAAAGAGAAAGAAGAAAGGAAAGGCGGGAGGGGGCATTGGAGAAAGGAGGGGAGATAGAGGAAGAGAGGAACTGTTGAAGAGGGAAGTTATTTGCTGAATACTTAATAATTAGCAGGCAATGTGCTAGATGCTGATATTGACAATATCTCATTTAATCCTCAGAAAATACAATTTTAAATTTATTATTTATTCTCATTTTATAGATAAGAAAAATACAGCATCAGAAAAAATCATTAATTTTCATAGGGTAACCCAGACAGTAAGTGGTTGGGAAAAAGTTCTTTTAACAATTATAAATTAAGTGAGATTAAAGGATATCTTCATATGTAAGAATGAATACAAAAAGACATGGATTAATGTACTATATTCTAATTTCTCAGTAGATTTCTACTGAGCAAAGGGGTATATACGTAATAGAAAATAGATGTTACATCATCATCAGTTGACAAATTCAATACTATTTAGGTTATTGGTGTTCACTGCTATGGGAATACCTCTATTCACGCATTCATTCATACATGTTTATTGATTACCTACTATCTGCTAGAATTGTGGTAGATGGTTGGGATGAAGAGGTGAATATAAGTTTTGGAGTTGTTCTATCAGGAAAGGCAGAGGCTAAATAACTAATTGCACTATTAATTATTTCATTGCACTCATGGCAAATGTGACAGAGGAGAAAGAACTATAGGGCATCATGAGAGTGTACATTGGGGAGGACTTAGTATTGAACCAGGTCCTGATGGTAAACAGATGAGTAAGACCTAGTCTTAGAATATTTCACTGTCCACTCAATATAAATTGCAATACCATGTGATACAAAGACTATCTTATATTGAAACTATGAGCAATACTCAATGGAATCACATTAAAAAGATAAATGGGAAAATTGGAAAAGAATTTAATAAGAAGATTTTAAGTTGGAAATATTAACATGCTTGTGAATTTTTCAGGTAGAGTAGAAACTGCAGAAATTGTGACTGAAGTAACAGCTTTTTGAAGAAAACCATGACTATAATCAAACACTGTGTGTGCTTTAAAAATAGTAGTTTCAGTTTGGTGAAGAAAACAAAATGTGGTGTTAAATGACATTCAATAAGCTTACTGACAAAAGCATGTGGTTGCCTTATAAAAAGTGTTTTTCTTACGTTAGGAGTTTGAATGTTATTTTGAAGAGTAATGAATATAATAATAACTCTGTACTCCATGGAAAACAGAAAGGAGTGAGGGTAAAATACTGGTAGTAGAACCATATTTGTGTCTGCTCAAAGACGAGGTTACAGAAGTAAGAGCCTGAACAGGGGCAATATCAAACAATATCTTTTTCACTCCAATAGAAGTTGAGGCAGTTTTGATAAGGGGATGAAAAAGAGGGAGAGGGTAAGATTAACACTGATGGCAAATGCTGTTGCAATTAGACAAGAGAGAAAGACAAAAGGAATATATAGATGAAGTGGTGATTTAACTTTGGTATATATTAAGTGTGAGGTGACTGCTGTACAACAAAGATATGATACCAGTAGACAGTTGAAATAATAAATATGGCACTCTGAAAAAAGTTGGAGCTGTGGATGTAGATTTGGAAATCATTACATCCTATAGATGATGTTTGACTTCATGGATATTGCTAAAATTATGTGGGGAAACCATTTACAAAGGGAAAGAAGAGAGTCACCAATAAGGGAAAGACTGGTGAAGACTTGGCTGGCTACTCTGCTACTCCAGTTGGGTGACATTCATCAGGCATGGAGCAATACTGCTGTATTTTCCTCACACCGCTGAGTTGAATCTGAGGAGATGTTGTTTTGACATTATATGTTTTACAAATACTTGAAATAACAAGGAAACATTTTCTTGATTTTCCCAGTTGCATAATTAATGATGACCCATTTGAAGTGTCTGTCAGAAATTCAAAATTTATTTCAGAGTTCCTGAGAACATCTTGAACTTCTAGTTCACCTTTTGATACATTTAAGCCAACACTACAAATAAGAGTATTGCCCAAGACCAGTGATGTATAAGCTGTTAATTATGTTTTAAAATAAACTAAACTACTCAGTTCCTGATGTTGTAATCCATTAAAAGGGAAATCACTTTTTCCTCATAAAGGAACATTCTGCCTGACAAATGAAATTGCCCTTCTTGTTCTCAGATATTTACTTTCTGCATCACTGATTGGTTGTTCGAGTTGCCAAGAAATTTCTAATTATACAGTATTCACCTGTGTATGAGAAACAACAACAACAACAAAATAATGGAGGAGAAGTGGATGGATAATGAAGGGCCAAGTGAAAACTTATGATGTGATTGGGTTTACAGAGCCATAGTTTTTCAACTGGACAAAGTTGAGCACTGTTAAAGATAGGATTCTATCCTAGGTCACTTAGTGGTAGTTTTTATCTTTCATTTGCCTAAGCTTCCACCACCAATCCAAAATACTATCACTTCACCCTATCAGACAGACAGACAAATAAATAGAGAGACAAATATCAAATGGAGTCTTACCAAATGTTACCATCAGTATACATTAGTTTAGACACTCTAGTTCTACAACTTTTTCCTTTACTAGAGAAAATATTAACAGCTTGAGATAAGGGGTGGATGAGGTGGGGGAAGGAATTATAATAAAAATAAAATATAATGTAGTATTTATAATTATGTAATTCATCACTAAACCACCATCCCCCTGGAAATTTTTGTTACTGTCCGTAGAGAAACACGACCTTAGAAAGCATTTAGACTTCAACTAATATTATCCATTCAATACAGAAGTTTATTCATTGGCTTAGAAATATTTATTGATACATGTTTTAGATTTTGTGAATGGGTAGAAACAAACAAACTATATGTATATATTATTTTCTTCAAGAATGTGGTGATAAAATTGGTGAAATACACATATAATCAACTCCAGACCATGTAAATGCAATAATAGAGAAATATACATTTTCGAAAGTTTTCTACCTGATGGAGGGTAGGGTCAAAGAGGAGTGCACCAAAGAGGTGTCACTTGAGAATCTTCAGATTCTTAATTTTATTATTATCTAAAACTCAGAGCCATAATCAGATGTTGTACTCCATGCCCGAGACTATTGTTATACTTTAACTTGAGCAGGCTGGATGGTGCAGCAATAAATACAATTTGGGAGAGGTTATGAAACTGTGGGGCCAATTTTTTTTTTTTAATTTGGAACTTAGACATTAGGTATGAGTGATGAGGTATTATCTGATTATGGGGCAAAAGTGTAATGGCCACCATAATGAGAAGGTACCTTAAGATTGAAGCGTGACGCAGGCAACTCCATAGAATATTAAAAAATTTATAATAGGGTAATTTACTTACAGGATGTAGGGGTGGAGCAGACAGATGACCCAGCAATATGTGCAGATTATTCTCCACTAACAGACTCCTGTAACTTTTTTATACAAGTATAACTCATGACTAATGATTGACAAGACAGAGACGAAGAATGCTGTACATGCCAGGGGCCATACCTCCTGGTCATCTTGTGATGGATGATTTTTTATAATGGATACTATCACCTGTTTGATATTTGTCTCAGTCGCCATACCATTCTGGCCATTACTAATAGAAATATTTATGGCTACGTGTTAAGGAACACAGATAATCATCAACTAGAAGGCTTTGGTATGCTTGCTAAGGATATGAGGTTGGTTAAAGGTCACAGCATGAAAACTTACAGACATCTGGGACACAGAGAGGAAGATGGTTTTTGTTCACAGCCACATCTATAAAGACATGATTTTCTCTTTCCTCCCCAGAATAAAAGGGAATACAAGTTAGCTAATCCAGGCTTCTGGATTCCTCTGAACCAGTGAAACTATGCTCCTCCTTCCATCATCAACTCCTAGATTGATAAAACAAACTAAGATGGCACTTCTTTGAAGGACAAGGGAGGCACTGGAAGTTGTATCCTTATTTTCTTGTACATCCTTTCCTTTGCTTGCTAAATGAAAAGACAGTAACATAGAAGTGAAATGACCTTAACTGAGTGGGTCTGACCTACTTCACTGTGCCCATCTTGGACTATCCTCAGACTACCTTGAGTAGTGCTTCTAGTCTGGACACCTAGCTCACTGTGATTACCATTTTGATATTTAAAATAACTTTTTCTATGTGACTCTTGCCATGTTATTTCATATAAATTTACACATCAGTCTTTCTGCCATTTTCTAATATCACAGTGATACAGTGATGATACATTTGATGGAAATATAGTTTGTTGCTGTGGCCTGAGTTATATTTTCAAAAATACTTTTTCACAGCCTATTTTTCTTGAGGCCAGTCCAAATTTCCTTCTACTGTGCCTGTGATGGTAAATATCAAGCATGTTAATCTGAATTGCTCTTACGACACTCATAGAACAAGATACGATATAATTCAACAATTTGGTTCAATTGCCACTCACAGGTAATCTTGAACTTTCAGGGATACCTCCAAGGCATGATTATGAAATTGCTGTGTATAACACATGGGAGTTCATCATGTTCTTCTTGTCTTTGGACTCCTGTCAATGCCTATAACCTAAGTATTGCTTGAAAAGGCCTCCAGGTAATTAACTAGGTAAAGATGTAAAAAGGAAGATAATTTGTTTTTAAACATTGTTATTCATTAAACAAATAATTACTGTACACCTACTATTGGCCAAACCTTTAACAAGGCACTAGGAATTCAACAATTAATTAACAAGGTGTAAGTGATTCGCAGTCTAAGAGATTTTACAACTTAATAGCAGAGACAATTTCAAAACTAGCTAAATCTAGTGTGATAAGTGCCTTGACAGGAGCAAGGCAAGATGGAAGAGGAGCATATAAGACTGGTGCCTCCCACAGACCTGAGCAGCAGGGACGGCTACCTCCTTGAATGTGTGATATAGCTCATGTGAAAGACAGGAAAGTGTTTGCAATTGAAATATATGTCTCTTGTTGGAATGAGCAGTAGGTCCCAAATGAAGGTAAAAAAATGTTCCAGAACTTAGAAGTAAGAAAAAGCCTGTCAAGTACAAGGGTTCAGAGTGGCCAGAGCAGGTAGAATGCAGAGTGAGAGAGCAGGACATGGTGAAGCTTGAGGCAGGAAGCAAACTGAGGTGCCAAATCATGAGGCCATTTTTTATTTATTTTGTCCAAATGGCAACTGTGATCCAACAAAGTGTTTTAGATGTGGGAGTGAGAGAAACAGTTCTTTGACTGGGAATTGGATTCAAGAACGTTCCAAGACTGGTTTTATTCCAATTAACTAACTAAAACAATAAGAAGATTCAGGATAAACTTGATTATTTACATTTATCAATCTATCCAGAAACTCCTTAGCATGTAACATTTCCATTTTTCCTTGCTGAGAGAATGTTTGGTAAGTTATTTCAGATAGCTTATTAAGTTCAGTAATGGATTTATACATGGAGACAATGTTTACCAGAAAAAGAAAATTAGAAGGAAAAATAAGGAAAGCAAAATTTATTAAGCCTTTATTACATGACAGACACTGTGCCAAGTACTTTCAAGTGTATTTTGCCTACAAATTTACCTTGGGAAAAGGGAGGTAATGAGGAATGCATTGGATTAAATGGTAACCAACTCTGACCCACGTGTTTTCAAATATGGGTCAAAGTCCCTAACTGGAGTCATAAAATCCCAGGAAACACAGCACTGATGTCCTTTTTTAAGAAGTGTTGCCCTGAACTGTTACTGAACTGCTGTCTTGTCAATACAGGAATTTCTTTACTCCTTTGATCCCTTAAATTGGGGTTTCTCAATCTTAGTATTATTGACATTTTGGGCTGGATAATTCTTTGTTGTGGGGACTGTCCTGTGCATTGTATTATAGGATGTTTAGCAGAATCCCTAACCTCTATTTGCTAGATGCTAGTAGCACTCTCCTCCCCTACCTATAACTACAAAAAGTGTCTCCAGACATTGCCAAATATCCCTTGGGTTTGCAAAATTATCCCCAGTTGGGAACCACCAGAGCAATGCTTCTTAAATTGTGATGTAAGAATATCTGAGACTAAGATATTGGTGTTGTTGACAAAGGTTGCATTAATCCTTGGGGAAATAAAGAAACCTGACAACATATTAGGTTCTTCATTCTAAATTTACAGTCTTCCTACATGTTTAGTATCAAATGTCCTTTCTTTTATAGAGTAATGGTAAAAATAAATGGTTTTACTCTTCAATTTCTTGCTTGGAAAAATAAAAAATCAGCCATCTTTTATCAATTTTCTAATTTTTATTTTATCGATCTGTGAAATACAAAATATCAAGTAACCTCTCTTAGAGGTTATTTAATGTCTGCCTAGACATTAGATAATTTAATGTCTGCCTCATCATAGAGAAAATCTAATGTCTGCCTCATCAAAAGAGAATGTTCTTACAGCATCTGGGAAGAAACTACCTGGGCTTATTCTGACTAAGTAAAAAATAACAGTTTGCCTTAGAATTCCATGCATTCCACTCTATCCCCTTCTGAAGAACCTCCTGCTGTCACTTGTAAATTCATTCTGATAATATTGATGAAAGTGCTAAATATACTGGGGTACGTACATTTTATATAAAGTGATGAATAGTAAAGAAATACTTCAAGGCAAAAAGAAAAGTCTCTCTAATAGTAGATTTTCAGGCACAGGTGATTGTGGAGATATTAGGGTCAGGGAGTCTACCTTAAATTATGTTAATTTAACTGTTAAGATTAGTCCTATAAAGTGATATAATTTCCACAGAAATTAAAAATCAGTACCCCTTAATAATGAGGAAGGAAAATGAATAAAGCTTATGTTTTTCATGGTACTTAAAACTAAATTGTTTGCAAGTTACTAGGGCTCTTTTAATAGTTTCCAATGTAGATTTGAAACAAAATTCATAGGCATGATACTCTTTTAAGATGCTAACATGTTCCAAGTCATTATAGAAGATGGGAATAATGTGATCTATCTCTGTGAAGCAAGGACCGTGACTGGATTTCCAACTCCTGTGAGTGAATCTATCCCCCAAGGTCTATGCTATTCCAGGATTTTTGACAAAACACAGAAATACTGTTTCTGGCTGGTCTGTAGAATCACGTTTCTATATTCCTGAGTCTTCTGTTTGGTTACTTACCCGTCCCTTCCTATTTCTTCCATGAACAAATGTGTGCTTGTTCCTTACATTGCCAACTTGAAAAATTGTTATGCGTATGCTCACAAGGGAATATCTGACTCAGAGAGAACAGACATTATGTTAGCCTTGGAGTGATTTCATAAGTCTAGTCTGAACAGCCTTCAAAGTTATAGTGACTACTTGGGCAGTAGTGAAAGTATGCTGTCTTTGACTGTGAGGAAGGAATGTATGTCCTAAGAATTTAGTAAAGTCCTGAATGTGACCATCAGAAGCCCAGGTACATGTCTTTAGAACACTGAAGAATTACTTGCTGCTCTTTCACATCCTTAAAGTGAGGGCTGTCACCAGCTTTTATGCCGTCTTTGTGTGAAGAGAAAGGAACCTCTCTTCCAGGTGGGTGCAGACAGGCACCAAAGCATAGTTCTTGTTCAGCAGAGCTTATGTTGGGTTTCTGGCCCTCAAGTCAATTAATTTGCTTAACAGTAAATTATTTGAATATTCTATAACTGATATTATGAATGTTCTATTGACACTAATTTTAATTTTTATATATTGTGTAATTAAAATTTTGATGAACTCTTTCAATGAAATTTCTAGAATTCACTGTTTTCTAATTTAATATTTTGTGTTTCTAATTCAGTGTTTTCTAAATCCAAGTGGATTTAGTCCACTTGGATTTAGAAAACTTTCTTGACTAAAGTTTTGATGTCCAGTTCCATTTATGTGTGCTGTAATATATGATTTTTTTAAAGTACATTTCCATGAGAACTGTAAAATTTTTTTTTTTCTTTCTGTGGTACAAATTTCAAAGTGAATATTGGTGTAGTAGCAATGTAAACTTCATTTCATGGATCAGCATTGGACATTACTATCCAGAGCCACTCGAAGCTAGAATAATGTCTAGTATTATTTAGTTTGTATTAACTGACATCAATCTCAATCTGGGTGGCGTAAAATCTTCCTACTCAAATTGTGGTTCTCTAGACCAACAGGATCAGCTACTTGTTAGGAATTCACCATCTCAGACCCTATCCCTGATCTATTGAATCAGAATCTGCATTTTACCAAGATTCTCAGGTGATTTGTGTGCACAGAAAAAAATACTAGATTTTTAATTAAGCCATTTAGTCTATCCTCCTGGTTTGCCACTGCTTACCAAAACTACTTCAAATTTCTAGACCTTGTTTTCTTTATAAAACAAGAATTTAGAGCAAGATAATCTTTAAATTCACCGTAAGTTCTAAAACTCATTGTCAAATTTGTAGCAATTTTACATATATATATTTCAAGAGGGCAAATATACCTTTAAATGTTTTGTTCTTTAAAATTTAAGAAGTAATTTAAGACATAATTTGATCTTGTTTGAAAAGAATGAAAGTTTGAAATAATTTGAAATTATTTACATATGAAATGCTTCACCAAACACTTAATGCAATTCAACTATTTTATATTATTTAACCTCTTCTTACCTTAATATGTATGCTTGCCATGCTTTTCTTTCTTCAGACCTGTATGCTTTAAATTAGTCATAGATCTCCTGTCTTTTAATGATATGAGACATGTCCATATATTATTACTGGATAATGTCCAAACAAAAAGGGCATTAGGCTCACTGCATTAGAAAAACTCTAAGCTTTGGATGTAGTTTAGTGTGTTGGAATGTTTCAAATTATTATTAATATTTTATCTCCAATGTTTGTTCTATAGAATATATATATATATATATATATATATATATATATATATATATATATATATATATATATATTGCTTTAGAGAAGAAACTGATATTTCTATTGGAATAAATTTTTTCAGCAAATATGTATTGTGCTCTGTCTTCTCTAAGGACAGACACTAATTGTTCACAAGAGTTTTCCAGGGATGATCACACTATTTGAAACATAATGTCTGTAAATATGCAATAAGTTTGTGTTAATTGAAATATTAAATAAATGGAAACTTTTATTACTTTAAAACTATTTCTAGGGATGGTAGATCACCTCAGCCATGGAGACTTAGCCATGCCCTTCTGTGTTCTACCTTTTCTATCCTTTTCCACTAAGCTAAGCCTTGGAATTATAAAGAAGTATGTTCATGTGTTTTAAGACACTCCTTAGATAAAATGTTAACAACTTATATTAGAACTAGCCCTTTTATTACTTTCACTGATATGTGGTATATAAACCGAAAACAACAAAAGAATAAGAGAAACAAATGAGAAATAAAAATTCATAGACACAGACAATAGTTTAGTGGTTACCAGAGGGTAAGAAGGGAGGGGAGTGGTAGATGAGGGTAAAAGGGATCAAATATATGGTGATAGAAGGAGAACTGACTCTGGGTGGTGAACACACAATGTGATATATAGGTAATGTATTACAGAATTGTACACCTGAAACCTATGTAACTTTACTAACAATTGTTACCCCAATAAATTTTAATTAAAATAAATAAAAAAACAAAAACATAAAACCAGCCTCCTTTATTACAAACCTAGAACCTAGAAGTGCTGGAATTTCTTCTCTTTCTTTCATGAGGTGAAGAGGAATCCTAAAAAATTATAGTATGATGTACATGCTTCAAGACTTTTTCACTTCTTGTTTTCTCTTCACAGAATGTTCTCCTCCCATAATCTTTAAGGCTCACACCTTCATCAGTTTCAAGTCTTTTTCAAATGTCAACTATTCAGTTCAATATGGAGAACCTGTCCCCCACCCCACAGGCCACCTGCCTGGTGTACAAAGACGTCATGATGTTGACTGCGGACCCACCCACTGGCATCAAGTTCCTTCCCAATGAGGGGAACATCAATGAGGTTCCCAAAGAGGGGGATCTCACTGATCTGCAGGTCACCACTGAGGGCCCTGAGGGGGCCCCAGATGCCAGAGGCCAGTTGGGCATGGAACTCCTGCTGGGAAAAGACTTTCCTGCGTCCCCACCCAAGATGTACTTGCTGACCAAGATCTTCCATCCAGATGTGGGCGCCAGTGGTGAGATTGGTGCCAACGTGCTTGAGTGGAACTGGACAGCTGAGCTGGGCATCTGGCACATGTTGCTGACCAGCAGGTGCTGATCCAGACTAACCCCCAGTCTGTCCTCAAAGAGGAGGTGAGTCACCTGCTCTTGGAGAACTGCTGGGAGTCTCCTGCCCTGGCCTGCCTGAACAGACACATTCACTGGGGCCAGTGTGGTTGTGGTCTCCTCCACCCACCCGGGGGCACCTGGGTGCCAGGGAGGAGCTGAGGGCACCATGGCCAAGAAGCATGCTGGCCAGTGCGGTAAGAAGCTGGGGGCCAAGAAAGTGACAGACAGGAGTGTTTGGAGGGATTATAAAACATGGAAGGTTTTAAAAGAAGATAGTGTTGGGGATACATTAGCAAAAGAAAAGAAAAGATTATTTTTAGACCAGGGCATCTTCTTTTGGGTGGAAGGGATCAGCAAGGCAAGCGCTTTATCATGCAGATTGCTTCTTCCTATGGGGAATGGAGAGGGTCTGCATGACAGATAACCTCATTGTTGTTCAGCAAGTCCCAGACTGGTTGGTTAAGATGATTTTTCGGCAAGAGGTTAAAACTGCAATTAAATCAGGATTAAATCTAGGTTTGGTATCATGGATATTTTAGCACACGTGCATTTTGGGTCTGTGGTTTCTTTTTAACAGCTCTTTCATTTACAAACTTATTAACATTGGTCATGTTGAAACCTCTTGGAAACTACTTTTCTTACCTGCAAAACGAGGAAAATAGTACCAATCTTGCAGAGTTTTTATGAGGATTAAATGTCTTAGTGATGAAGTGCTTAGGACAATCCTTGGCATTTAGTAAAAACTCAGTTTGGGATATATAAGGTGAAGTAAGAGATTGGACATAAGCAAAGTAAAACTCTTTGACCTGGCCTCATGTTTACTTTAGAATATGGCTATTATACAATATATAATCTCTATGATTCCTTCTTTGTTTATACATCTTATCTCTAAGGTTAGATTGATATTCCAAGACAGGGACAGAATCAATTGTCTAGGAAAGCAGTAGCCATTTGCCTGATTCCAGGGCAGTGATTTGCATTGTTCCAGGAAGGAGGAAGGAGAATCAGTTGCTTGCTATGCTCTGCCCAACTGGCCTGGAATTGTGCAAATTAGTACAACAATATTTGACTAATTTAGTCCAACACAAACAGGGAAATTTCTTCCTGACCAACTCTATCCACCAGGATTTAAAAAAGAAAAACAAAAAAACGACCCAAATGTAACTGACCTCTTATAAAACCAGGCATTTTCCTTTATAAACTAAAGATTGTATAAATAAGAAAGCACTTATGCAGGATTAGAAAATATTCTAGAGTCAACAACCACTAAAATCTTTGTTGAAAGCCTTTTAAAGATCTGAATAGTGTGTGTTTCCTTTTCTCCATTGACTTGTGGTACTTTCAAAGTATTATAGAGAAGTAAAGAGAGGAGTTGCCAATCTATTATGCCATAACAAACAAAGAGAAAAAATGGAATACATTTTATTGCAAAATCTTTGTTATTCTAGATAACTTTGACCAAGAATAATGTGCTTTTTTTTTAAACCATGGCCTACTCTTGAAAAAAATAACACAACTATACAAATTAATGCCTTATAGAGCAAAACTTTTGGTAGCCCAGCCAGGCAGGTCACTAAGTACTACCTGTGAGTTCTTTTACTTTCTCAAAGTTTTATTTTCTTTCATCAATAAAATTGAGAACATCACATGTGATTTCACTTCACATCTCTCACAAACTTTCAAATATATTTCAATTCATTTTTCCTCAACTCCTTTCTTTTTATGTCAGGAGATGAAGTGTCCCTCCTGCATTTAAGGTCAATTCTTTCTCCACCTGCATTTTAGATCTCATTCTGTCCATGTCTTTGAAATCTTACTTTAAAAAAAATTGGCCTATGGCTGAAACAAGCTAATATTTTGAATCAACCAGTTTTTTTCCTCATCATATCTATAAGAATACCCAGTCTTGATAATACCTTTGCAATATGCAATCAAGCAAAAAAAATGTTAGACTATGCTTTGACCATAAAAGTAGATGAAAGTACTTCCTGTTTCAATATTTAAATCAAATCACATTCACTTTACTCTATATTACAATACCTAGGACTATTGATTTTTGCCTATATGATGAATATTATCAAAATTAAACCTGAGGCTGGTGGCACTGAGCAGGAGGGGCTGACCTTGCTTGGAGCCAGTGTAACTGATGGAGGTCAAAATTCTAAATAAGCAAAAGGTGTCCCTTTGAAGTAGTAGAGAACTGGTATTCTGTGCTTTATGTGAATTTCATTGACAATAGCTTTAGAATTACACAAATTTTCTTTAGAACTGGCTTTCATCTTTCAAGTCCCAATTTATAATAACAAAGTCTGAACTCAACAAAATTCTGTAACAAAAGCAAAAGCGTTGTTTTTTTTTAAAGTTTGCCCCACATCAGACCTAGTAGACTTCTTTCAATTTCTCAAATAGTAAGGTCTTTCTCACTACAAGGCTTTTACCATGCTATGATCTACAACTAAGATGCTTTTATTCCTCATTCCCTAGAAAAAATCTACACTTGACCGAAAGTGTAATATAATATATTGTTAAACTAAATCTGCAAACTAGGGTAATTCCCCTACCCCATCACTACTATTTTTTTTTATCACACATGGCACCACCTATGATTTCTCCTTTATATTGCACTGAATTTGAAATTGATGATTCAATATTTGTCTTTCCTATTTAAATGTGACTTTAATGAGGGCAGACACTAAAAAACTGTGTTTTCTTTTTTACTATACTTTCAGTGCCTAGAACTGGATAGCATAATGATAGTTGTTCAATAAATATTTTTAAATAAATGAATTTTGTTACGGTAGAACTGACCAAATATCACTCATTCAAATAACAATTGTTAATCAATTAACTTTTAAAAACAATTTTGGCTTTTTTGATGAGAATAGGTTTTAGAGAACCAAATATGGAAGCAGGGAGACCACTAAGGAGTCTATGGAAGACGTACACTGAGAGATGATGGTGGCTTTGAACTAGGGTGGGAGCTAGGGAGATGGAGTAGAAAGGAGATATTTGGAATATGTTATGAAAGTGAAATAACCTGGACTTGCTGTGAAGAATGAAAGAAAGTGAGGAATGAAGAATGATTCTTTATTTTTGCTAGTGCTACTGGATGAATACTTAAAGTCAATTTCTGAGATCGGGTGTGGATGAACAGAGAATTGAGTTCTCCTTTACACATGTTGTGTATAACACATAAACACTTTTTTCAGATATCATATAGGAATGTTAGGTAGGCAATTGGATAAATTGAACTACAGAGGAAGGTTGGGAGCTAAAGATACAAATTTGCAAAATTTGTGTCTCACTGGTATATAGTTGATATTCGTATCAAATATTGGCCAAGAGGAGCCAGGTTCTTTTAGGTTATTAAACCAATAGCTACAGTTATATTTATCTTAAAGCTACATAAAGTGAGTTTTTATATACTTCCATAGTAAGCAAATTCTCTGGAAATTTTTCTTAGAGATTTTTCATATGTGATCATGTGGGACTTAAAAAAATCCAACCTCATAATTTTTCCTTGAGTTTTAATATATTTTGATAATATATCTAGATTTAAAATATAAATCCATTATTTTAGGCCAATATTTTCTCTTGTTAGGAAAAAAAGCAGTTTTGGGCAGAGACTATTAGGACTTAAGAACACTAATATCTGTAAATATCAGAGGACTAAAGACTATGCTTTGACCATAAGAATTTGTACCTCTGTTATTCTTTTCAGATTTCATTAAATTAAAAAAATATTGTAGAGTGTGAGATATGTACCAGAACTGACCAAAATGCTTGAAGTACAAAGATGAATACAATATGATCCCAGCTTGAAAATAAGAGCCACTGTGTTCTTTGCTGTCAGAGTTATATAACTTTCTTGTATTATTGTTAAAATTCCAATTATATAACTGAAGTACAGATCTGTAAGCACAGAGTTAGCTTAATAAATGTTGTTTTAATCAAATTGAATTACACATGGAATAAAATATACTAAAATTTTCCTTGCATACATATTCCCCAGCCCAAGCCAACAAATTATAAACCCTTGGATGAATTACATCTAGAAGTGGCCAATCCTTTCCTAAATATTTAAATGAATAACATGAGGTATTTAGGCCAAAAGTTCATTCTGCTGGGTCTTTTGATGTGCCTACAAAACTGTCAATCCACACTACAGTTTTACTAGTATGTTCCAGAAGTAACCTCAAGAAGAAAATAATCCTGTGAGATTATGTTTGAAATGAGCAGTTCAATATAAATTTTGTCAAAATGATATAGTAAATTCAGGCAAATAAACATATAGAAGTTATCATAATTAGTTAACTTGGCAACAATTTTAGGATTAATTTATCCTGAAAGATCCAAAATGAGTTATTTTTATATGTAGATAAAGATTTGAACTCCTTTTAGCATTAACATTTTGACAGTGAAGAATGCTGGTGCATCAGAAAAGTACAACAAAAAAAGTGTATATTTGAACAAATTAAAAGTATTTTGTGAACTAGATGTGCCACGAAGACTCACATTGCCTGGTATTTCCTACTGTTATTCTTAGAGCTCATTAACTCCAGTTGGTTCTTTCTGTATAGTGTTGTGAACTGCAAAACCATCTTTATCAGAGTAAAACCAGGACTTCTAATCACAATTGATTGGATGAAGAATGACTGAACATTACAAAAGTGACATAATAAAGATTCTCCATTTTTTTTGAAATTTATTTTTATTAGATTGTTCTTATCTGGGAGTAAGAACTTGAGAAGGCCAAAGAAATGATCCCAGAAGAGCCAAGAAAAATCTCTATATTTAGTATACTACCGTTATAACAATTCTACCTTTACATATATAGAATAGCTTTTTCTTTAAATCTGAAAACATGAAAACCTGTATGAGTCAAACCAACACAATTTAAAAGAATTATTGGTCCTCCTTGCAATAGATTATTGAGGCCACATGTATGTAGAAGTGGACTGTGTGATAAGCAAGATTTTCCCAGCTAACTCAGCAGTAAAGGAATTTATTGAAAAGTTATTAAGGATCCTTTTTTTGCTGTTTCTTTGTTTCTTGTTGTTGTTTTTGCTCACAGTGAAGGCCACCAATCATAAGAATTCTTTACCAGTTGTGTAGTCTTCAGTTCACAAACTGAGGAATCTGTTTCATTGACAGTTCTACTTGAATGGGGGGAGGGGTGGTTACATTAGCCTCCTGTTAAATATAACTACTTCATTGTGGTACATGGTGGGGCTTCATAAGATCATTGTGGTTCCATTTATATTCTTGCCCCCACTGTGCATCAGTAAATCTATTATTTCTTGAGGATTTGTATGTGTTATATCAGAGACATGGACATGGAGTTCCTGAATGGCCAGATACAAGTTTCCAATTCAGTGGAATTCTAATTGTATTAATGAAAATATATTTCTTTCCTGGGTTCTAAAACATTTAAATCAGAAGGGCTCAAATTCCCAAGATTGGAAAATAAGCATTTTACAACTGCTGCCAAATCCATGCCTTGGTTCCCGGAGTCATGTATTTCCATTTCTAAAAGAAATAGGAACAAGCTCTGGGGTATAACTCATTCTTAAGCCTCCTTGCAACAATCCCCCAAATTGTCTTGTTCTAAATGCGTAATCATCTTAGAATACATTTGTTAAGGCTCATAAAATAGTGTGGATCTTTACCTCAGGCCGTTTGGTGGATTTTTTATGTACTTTGATAATTATCCAATATGTGTGTTTCACGTCCAAGAAATAAGTTAGAGGACTTCATTCCTAGACTACCTTGAAGCCAGGGAGCAGGTAAATGATAGAGGTTCAACCAATTACATGCATTTTAATGACATTTGGAATCAGAAATAAGTGAAGTGAGGAGGCAGGGTGAGGAGGAAAGTGTGAATGTGAGTGGCAACTTCTAGTTCGTTGAGGATATGATAAGCAGAACCCTTTTTGCTTCTAGTCTAATGTGTTTATTCCATAGATCAAGAAGTCAAAGGTGGGGATTATGATCATTGCTAGTTATATCAATTATAATCACACAATTGGGAACTGGATAAATAACCAAGAGATGGATCTGGACTCTGTTAGATCTACTGTGAAGCCAACTTGCTTCAAAACTCCAGTTGTTCTTGATAGTCATAATCCTCCACTCTCAGATATTATTAGCATGGTAGTATACAAAATTTCATAAAATATTTTTATATTTTTCTTTCCCAGATATCATGTGCTTTAGTACACTGGTTGCATTATCTTTGGGCAAGCCAGGAGTAAGATTAGGTATAGGTTATCAACCCTAACTCAGGTGGAAACCAGTGATAATTATGTAAATATTTATAGATAAAAATTCAGTTGTCTGTATCACACACTGGTGGAAAAGATAACTAAATAATCTCCTGCTCACCATTTAAATGAAGCACCCGCTGAGAGCGAGAATTTGAGGACCACACTTCCATTGCTATTGTATACTAGTACTGGGCTGACTGCTTCTAAGAGAACTAGAAAAATTGAAGAAAAGGAATGACAAGCTCATAACTCTAAGTCAGCTATTCTCATTAATTCTTCTGTAGCAGAGTTAATTCCTAGATTCTTGATGGGTGTAATGAGTTACTTTCTCTCCTATGTATTCAGAATGATACTATGTACACGCACCATCCTTGAAAGTATTGAAAAAATAGTCATGGAAATCATTCTCTGTGGGACTTAATTCTCTCATATTACCCAGTTGACAAAGGCTGCCCTAAAGTCTTGGCTCAAGTTATGCACTGAAGATGGATGTCACCAAGATGGCAACATAGGAAACTCCTGAAATTCCCTCCTCCCATGGACATACCAAGAATACAGCTGCACATGGATCAGTTTTCTCTGAGAAAAATCCAGAAACTACTTGAGTAACTCCTACACATAATGCAGAGGATTATCAACATGGATGAATGTGATGATTAATATGACAGGTTAAACATTTTTGATTCAATGCTTATAGAAAAACATGAATTTGTATACACAATAATTAATATGATTTATCTATTCATTAAGGATATTTTTACACCTTATTAAGACAGTAAATTCAATAAATATAGATATTGTTCTATATTACCAACATAGCAATGTTATATAACATTGTCAAATTGATAATATAATATAGACATTGTTTATTTAATATACTATATTTCTATAATTGCCTCCTAACTTGTCTCCTTGTTTCTAACTTTGCCTTCATACTCTTTTGTCCATACAGAAAATGATCTAAAACTAAAACTAAAATGTAAGCCAGATCACATACTTACTCTGCTGTAAACCCTATAATGGCTTCCTATTTCCCACAGAGGAAAAGCCAATATCCTTACAATGACCTGCAGGTATTACATGATTTCACCTTGTTGCTTCTCTGTGCCTTCATTTACTCTGCTCCAGGCATTTTCACCTTCTTGCTGTTCCTGGAATATGCCAGCCATAATTTGTTTCTCACTGCTTTTCCTTCTTTCTAGGTCCCTTTTTCACTGTGATATTCTATTGCCTAACTTAGCTCCTTGATATTCTATTGGCCAAATCTTTCACCCACTTTAAGCCTTTGCTCGATATGTATGTCTGACTTTGACCAACTTATTTAATAGCAGTCTATACCACCACCATCCCTCACATGCTTCACACATTCTTTTCCTTTTAAAGATTTTATTGGGGAAGGGGAACAGGACTTTATTGGGGAACAGCGTGTACTTCCAGGACTTTTCTCCAAGTCAAGTTGTTGTCCTTTCAATCTTATTTGTGGAGGGTGCCATTCAGCTTCAAGTTGTTGTCCTTTCAGTCTTAGTTGTGGAGGGCGCAGCTCAGCTCCACGTCCAGTTGCCATTGCTAGTTGCAGGGGGCGCTGCCCACCATCCCTTGTGGGACTTGAGGAGTTGAACTGGCAACCTTGTGGCTGAGAGCCCACTGGCCCATGTGGGAATCGAACTGGCAGCCTTCGGAGTTAGGAGCATGGAGCTCGAACCGCCTGAGCCACCAACCAGCCCCACTTCACACTTTCTTACCTTTTCTTCCTTCACTAGTATTTATTACCTTTTACATGTTTATCTACTTTTACTGTTTATTGTTAACCTGACCATCAGAAAATGTAAACTCTATAAAGTCTGGGATCTTTTTGTATTCTGCTCACAGGTATATTCCAAGTGACAAATATATTGATGGGCATTGTAGGTCAATATTTCTCCAATGTGTAACTGATCCTGAACTTTAATGTACGACAAGTATAGACTATAAATCTCAAAGAAATGTTTTAAAATATGTGAAATATATAGAAACAAAATTATAGTGGGAAGCTTTGGCACACTAAACTCTACATTTGCTACGTTCACTTGACTAAAGATTCACTAAAATTTAATAGACTATAATCAAATAACAGGGTATATTTATGAGCTATTTAAAATATGTACTTCAGAGAACACACCACTTCTTTTTTTAAAAACAAAGTACCGAGTTAAATATTTTGTCATTATTTTAGGCATTATTAAACATTTCAAACAAAAAAAACCTCAATGCTTGGAAGAAAGAAAATCACTCTTGTAAATAATTCTTGAAATGAAAAGAATTTCAAACAGTAACTACAAAGTATTTACAATAAATGATATTAACAACTTTGCGTATCTAAATGTATGACATGTGGCCAAAGTCCCACCCAGAGAGAATGTCATTGTCTTTAATGCTCTTATTATTGATGAGTAAATTAAATTTGTAAGAGATTTGTCACTTATTCAAGGTCACACTATTCAGGTGGCTGGATTAGTACTGGAATCCCTTTATTTTCTTACTGCATAAGCTGTATAACAGTCCTGCTTAGAAAAAACTTAGAGAAAAATAACAGTAAACCAACAGCCTCACAGAGCCTCTGTCTCATCTCTGAAGAAAACATAAAGAATAAAAAATAAGAAATAAATTGGTGATGATATTTAAAATCACATAGTGGTCACATAAACACTGAGAGATAAGGTTTGACAGATTGATGCATTTTGTTGGTAACAAATATATTTTTTAATTAATATTTTAATCACTTAAACAATTAAGATGTGAGCCCCTTAAGACCAGAAAGTTCTTTCTTTTGTTTTATGAAAACAAAATAACACATGGTTATTATGAAGCCTCAGTAGTGACACCTGCCCCATGACTTAAAGTTGAAGACGAAGGAACAGTATAAATAATACTGTTGCAATTATCTAAAGATGCATAACAAATCATCACAAAACATAGTGGCTTTAAACAACCACAATCATTTTATTATCTCTTATAGCCTCTGAGGGGTGACAGGGCCTAGCCAGGTGTTGCTCTGTTGAAATTTCTAGTGCATTTGCCATCAGCGGGTGGCTGGGTCTAGAGTCATCCCAAAGCTTTCCTCACTTACCTATTTAGCCATTGAGCATGGTTGTCACCTGGAACTTCAGCTGGGACTATTATCTACAATACCTACCAGCGTCCTTACTTCTTCTCAGCCCCGTTGCTGAATTCCAAAAGCAAGTTTACCAAGAGCTTCTCAATGTAGGTAGAAGCTATTTTGAGTTTTACAATGTAGCTTTGAATGTCACATTTGTTGAAGTAGTCAAAGCCCAATCACATTCAAGGGGAGTAGGCACAGACCCCTCCTCTCATTAGAAAATGTCAAAGAATTTGGAGGCCACATTTTAAAATTGACAATGACGTTATGAGGAAACAATCAGGTCAGATTCCATAACGCAGTGCATTCTATAATTAAATTGGCCTAGACTCTTCAATAAATGAATGCCGTGGAGTGGGGTGTGGGGGAGAGTTGATAATGAGGAATAATGAAACTATTCTTCATTAAAAGAGACCAAACTGATGCTGAAAACAAGATAAGAGGCCCAAAATGGAGTCACTTGTGCTAAGCCCATGTCACCAGAGACTCAACTCAATTACAATTTCAGCTCTCTCAGAAATGGAATCTTAAACCAGTCAATCAGGAATCTCCTAGTTAACACTAGTTAGGAAAGCTGCCTGGTAGGACCCTGTGATCCTTAAAGGAAAGACCTCGCCATAACCAAGCTGCTTTTTTTTGCCTAGTATAACTTCCTTGTTCCTGCTACCTTCTGCCTATAAAAGTCTTTCATTTTGTACAGCTCCTTGGAGTTACTTTGCATCTGCTAGATTGAATGCTGCTCAATTCGAATCAATTTTTTTTGTCAAATAAACCTTTAACATTTTTAATATGTCTCAGTGTATCTATTAACAGTAACAATAACCAAAATGCAAGTTGTAAATCTTGAGTAGGTCCTGTATTGAGGACGTAAGGGGTCTAAAGATATTTTAGGAAAATTTGAATATATCTTAGAATATATATTGAATTATTTTTAATTTTCTTAGTTTTATTTATGTGTGCAACTTTCAAAGCATTCAGAAAAAAAGACAATAGAAAGCAAGAGCGAGAGGTAAAGTATGTGTGTAAAAGTTGTAATAATTTTTGGAGGAAAATACTGTAGGTGAACAAAATACTGGTGTTTATTGAACTATTCTTGAACCTTTGGTAAATGTGAAACTCCCCTTAAAATTTTTTGGGGAGAGTTTTATTGAGGCTTGTTTTGTGGCCTAACATGTGGTCTAGCTTAGAAAATGTTCCATGTGCGCTTGAGAAGAACGTGTATTCTGCAGCGTTGGGGTGGAATGCTCTAAAAATATTGATTAAATCCAACTGGTCCAATGTGTCATTTAAGGCCACTGTTTCCATATTTACTTTCCGTCTGGAGGACCTGTCCCTTGTTGTCAGTGGTGTGTTGAAGTCCCCTACTATGATAGTGTTACTGTTGATCTCTGTCTTTATGTCAATATCTGTTTTATATATTTAGGTGCTCCTATGTTAGGTGCATAGATGTTTATTAGGGTTATGTCCTCCTGTTGGATCGATCCCTTTATTATTATGTAGTGCCCATCTTTGTCTTTTCATATATTCGTCATTTTATTGTCTAATGCCTATCGGTGCATAACTGGATGAAGAAACTGTGGTACATTTATACAATGGAGTATTACTAGGCCATAAGGAAGAAGGAAATCTTACCATTTGCAATGATATGGATGGAACTAGAGAACATTATGCCAAGTGAAATAAGTCAGATGGAGAAAGACAAATACCATATGATCTCACTTATATGTGGAATCTGAAGAACAAAATAAATGAACAAACTAATCAGAAACAGTCTCAGAGATATAGAGGAAAAAATGAGGGTTGCTAGATGGGAGGTGGGGTGGATATGAGGGAGAAGGTAAGGGGATTAAAAGCACAAATTGTTAACCACAAGATTGCCATGGGGATACGAAAGACAGTTTGGGGAATATAATCAATAATGCTGTAAAGATTTCATAGGGTATCCGATGGACACTTGTCTCATTAGGGAGACCACCTTAGGGATGATGTAAATGCTTGATCACTGCGCTGAAGGGGAACAATAATGAGTGTCAACAATAATTTTATATATATATATATATATAGATATATATATATATAGATAGATATATGTATATATATGTATATATACATAGTCACAAGAAGTGGAGTACAGCCTAAGGAATACAGACAGTGGAAATGTAATAGCTGTATGCAATATCAGAGGGATGGTAGATTGGGGGAGGGGGTTATCACTTTGTGAGGAGTATAAATGTATAACTACTACATTGTTTCGTACACTGAAACTAATCATAAAAAATAATTTAAAAAAACCCCAAAACTGCACGTTTACTATTGCAGTTGTACATTATAATCACAAGAGGGCGATAGACTCACTTTTGAATTTATATAAGACCACTCCTGATGTAAAAGGAGCATCCAGAAAAAAAATATGTATTTCTTAGCATAATATTCTCAAATGCTGGCTCTAGGAGGAGAAATTTGTAAAAATCTCAGAAACCAAGAAACAAGGAGAAAATCAATACTACAGTTGAGTAGTTAATATTACAATAGGAGTGCTAGAAAATGGAAGAAACACTGAAACAGGAAGAAGCAATAAGGACTTATCATTTAGGAGAATTCCAGGGTCTAGTCCTGACTCTGTCAGTGTTTAATTTTGTGACTTTACCTAGGCAGCTATGAATTGCTCTCACATATAAAATGAGGACATTGGAGCTGAGAATCTTTTGCTTTCTTTCTAGTTGTAAAAAGAGTCACTCACATTTTGGATTCAACTTGAATATGGTAACTCTCTAGTGACGTATATGCTGAATCTTGGTCCTAGGAGACAATGACACTAGAAGGAAATGACTGATAAACTCAATTGACAGGATGTCATCAAAATGGCGGCGTGAGGTGAGCCTCTGTAAAGCTCCCCTGGAATTTACAACTAATCGAACAACAGTAACTCCACAAGGGACTCCCTGCACAGCAGACAGGCAAGACAAAGAGGCCCACTACTGAATTCACCTAAAGGTGGGCAAATCGCGTGAGTGGGGGAGGAGGGAAGGGAGAAGTGCAGAGACGGAGCCGTGCGGGTGCAGGATGCAGATCTAGATCAGTGCTCGGAGCTCGCTGCATACCGGAACTACCACCGCTGCGGGAGATGGAGGAACTTGGACTGCTAGGGCTCTGCTTATGGCCCACAGGGCTGAGGGGGCAGCATATAACACAGCTGAACCCAACACTCATGGCAGAGACCTCAGAGAAAAGACTGAGGGAAGAAGGCTGAAAACGGTGGCTTAAGCCCTCACTGCCAAGCAGAGAACGGAAGCCTTAGGCACTGAGACTAGCTGCCCACTCCCTACACTTCCAGAGCTTGCCCCACCCCCATCTGCCGGTGCTAGAAGAGGAACAGTGCAGTGTCAGATCAAAAGAACAGAATATTTGCTGTTCTGAGATCTGTGGACCGCAGACACAGATTCAGAGCCCAACTAGTTCTGGCAAAGGGGAGGGAGCTGTGGAAACGGAACCGGCTGTGGTGATGGTCGCCGCCATTGCTCTGGGCCACCTCTCAAAACTCACAAGAAATACTAAAGGAGGCTATTCAACCAATGTGATACATCACATAAACAAAATAAAGGACAAAAATCATATGATTTTATCAATTGATGCAGGAAAAATATATGACAAGATACAACATCCATTTATGATTAAAACACTTAATAAAATAGGTATAGAAGGAAAATACCTTAACATAATAAAGGCCATATATGACAAGCCCTCTGCTAATCTCATAATTAATGGTGAAAAACTGAAGCCGTTTGCTCTATGTTCAGGAACATGACAGGGTTGTCCCCTATCACCTCTGCTTTTCAACATAGTTTTGGAAGTCCTTGCCAGAGCAATCAGGCAAGAGAAAGAAATAAAAGGCATCCAAGTTGGGAATGAAGAAGTTAAATTATCACTCTTTGCAGATGACATGATGCTACATATAGAAAACCCTAAGACTCCACCAAAAAGCTATTAGAAACAACCAAGGAATACAGTAAAGTTGCTGGCTAAAAATCAACGTACAAAAGTCCATTGCTTTCCTATATACTAAAAATGAAATCTCAGAAAAAGAAATACAAAAACAATTCCTTTTGTAATTGCAGCAAAAATAATAAAATACCTAGGAATAAACTTAACCAAGGATGTGAAAGACCTATATGCTGAAAACTATAAGACATTTTTGAAAGAAATTGAAGAAGGCACAAAGAAATGGAAAGACATTCCGTGCTCATGGATTGGAAGAATCAACATAGAAAAAGGAACCCTCATACGCTGTTGGTGAGAATGCCATTATGGAAGGCAGTGTGGAGGTTCCTCAAAAAATTACAAATAGAATTACCATATGACCCAGCAATTCCTCTCCTGGGTATCTACCCAAAAAATCTGAAAACATTTATACATAAAGACACGGGTGCTCCAATGTTCACTGCAGCTTTGTTTACGGTGGCCAAGACATGGAAACAACCAAAATGTCCTTCGATAGATGAATGGATAAGGAAGTTCTGGTATATATACACAATGGAATACTATTCAGCGGTAAAAAAAGATGATATAGGAACATTTCTGACAACATGGATGGATCTTGAGAGTATAATGCTAAGTGAAATAAGTCAGGCAGAAAAAGCAGAGAACCATATGATTTCACTGGTATGTGGTATATAAACCAAAACAACAAAAGAACAAGGCAAACAAATGAGAAACAAAAACTCATAGACACACAATAGGTTAGTGGTTACCAGAGGGTAAGGGGGTGGAGGGTGGGAGATGAGAGTAAGGGGGATCAAATATATGATAATGGAAAGAGAAGTGACTCTGGGTGGAACACACAGTGGGATTTATAGATGATGTAATACAGAATTGTACACCTGAAATCTATGTAATTTTACTAACAGTTGTCACTGCAATAATTTAAAAAAAAAAAACACTATAAAAAAAAAAGACTACATTATCCAGATAAACGGGATGTGAATTACTAAAGTTAAATTTACCTAACTTGGGTTGGCAAAAGTAAACATCAAACTCTACCATTGTTTTGTTAGTTGGTTGTTTTTCATCTAGAACAGCAGTTTCCATCCTGAATAAGAAAAAGGTCAACACTTCAGTCGACTTGCAGCCTGTTAATCTATGCAGTCAACTGACATGAATGACATGATGTGAGAGTATCACTGAATGAACGTTATTTGTCAGATATGTTTCAGGAAAAAATGCTGAGAGCTATTGTTCTGAAGTTGGATGGATGGATGTGTGGGTGGGTGGTTGGATGAGAGTGTATAAGATAATGATTATGAGATACCTGAATAAAGACTGGTTTCAAATGCTGAAGAAAAAACAACCTCAATTGACATTCTGTTGCTGAGATAGGTTCCTATGTTGAAGGAAACATAATTCCTCTTAAAATACATAACATATATGATTATAGATGCCGTAAAATATCTCTGTAAATATATTGTATGTGTACTATATCTGTTTGCAGTGCACGAGGAGGTGTTTCTAAAAATATGTTTGTATATATATATATATATATATATATATATATATATATGAATAAGTGTGTGTATATATGTATATGTACTGGATTTCTGTAATTGTTACCATAGAGACAGTTAATTAGAGCCAATTACTCCTCTCCTTGCTCCTGTTTATTCCCATTGTCAATGTCAGCAAAGACAGGAGAGTAAAACAACAGAACAAAGGATGAAGAGGCATTGAGCAATAGGACATACAATAAAAGATCTGGAAATATTTGAATGATAAATTTCTTTGATGACAAAAGTTAATAAAACTGGTTCTGAATAAATTACCTTGTGAACTTCGTCTTTCGCATGCAGAAAGCAATTCATCTTGTTCGCGATCCTCTCAAACTTTCTGATGTGCCATGTCCAGGAGACTGGTGTCCTTTTACTGTCTTCTGGCTGATTCAAATCATCTAGCTCTTCCCTTTTTTATCATATCCACTGTTAATAAAACTGTGCAACTTCTTTTCCTTCTCAAAACTAAACTTCATTCCCTAGGCAAAACATATTTTCAAACTAGTTGACATATTTTACTTATTGAATGTCCCTTTTCAGTCTCCACTCTTCTAATTTTTGAAGGTGAAATCATAGACTTGTTGAATCCTTCCATTGGGAAACACCTTTGTGGCCATCTAGTACCAACATCCAGTTAACAGAAGAAATTTGTCCATATACACCGTGTGGAGTATGGTACAACTAGAAATAATTTTAAAGAGTGATACGTAAATTGAGTAAAAACATTAGCACCAGTTTTGGTTGTCTACAGCTCCTTGTTCCCAACCCCTTTGTAATGTGACTTTGTACCTCCTCCACCCCTTGATTCTGGGCTGGCCTTTTGACTTCATTTGTCCAACAGAATACGGGGAAAATGACAGGGTTCAGTCACAAACCTAGGCCGCTTGATCTCTTGAGATTCTGCACCGCCAGCATGTGAACAACCAGAGATAACTTGTTGGAGAATAAGAAACACATGGATCTTTCAGTCAAGTGGACAGTGAGCCAACTGCCCTACAGGTGACAGGTCATCCTGCACTGGTCAGCCCTCAGTTGGTTGCTCACAGATGCATGAGTCAGCCCAGACAAAATCACCTGAATTAGGACCAGATCAATAGAAACTTCAAGCTAACTTGTAGTCTCATGAGTAAAACTAAGTCTTTATATTTTAAACTGCTAAATTTTGTGGTGATTTATCATGTAGCAAAATTTAACTGACTCAGGTAACAAGTATTTACTGTTTCTATTACAATTTTATTTTAGCATTATATAATTCCATTAATTAAATTGAAATATGTTTGAATAAGTTGTTGCTGACTTGTTTGCTCTGATTGATTGGTTAGACATTTTGGAGGTTATTTTGGTTTGTTTTAGCAATTATTCCTCTGGGTTGCTTTTATTTGTATCTGGCTGATAACTGCAATGCATACTAATTTAGGAAGGAATATTGATAAAGCAGACACAGCTCAATTATGTGCTAAGCTGATGCTAAGTCCTATAAAAAATTTAAAAGAAATATAATAAGTAGTCATAAAGACCTATATTTGTCTTAGCAAGATAACAAAATCGAAAGAGAAATTGATAATATGTTTAATGCAAAATATGTGACCAAGACTGAAAGTACAATAAGATTTCATAGAAAACAGCATTTATTGCCATCTGAAACAATCACGGGCAGCTCCATGGAAGATAGATTTAATTTGAGAATTAAAAAATATTCGAAGTTTTCAACAGGTAAGGAAGAAAATAAGGGCATTCAAACAGAAAGATAGCATTTTTATTCTATATAACATTGCCTGAAACATAGTTCTATGGCTACCTACAACTTCCTAGAGTTTAAACTTTGACATGGAGTATTTATACTTCTTTTTCCATCATCATTCATTTACTAGTTAATAAGTGCCTACCATGTGCCACTCATGTTTCTTGGGATGCATCAGTGAAGAAATAGACAATGATCATTGTGATTAAGGAACTTGCATCCTAGATCTACACTTCCATTGCTGGTTAGGCAAAATCACTTAACTTAGAAATTAATGATTAATTTAAATCATCCTATAATCATGTTAGCACCAAACAATAAGTTGAAATAAAGTAGTAATAATTGGATACTGCTTTCCGTGTTTTCAGCCTGAAAATCATTTCTAATGAATAAAAATATCTGAACAAAAATTTGGGGTAGAAAATAAGCTATCTGGAGAGCAAGTTGAGTCAAAATTGAAATTAGATTTTAGAAGTTGTACCTATTGAACGTCTTTGCCTAGGAATTTTCAGATTTCCTAAAATAGAACATTAAAAGTTGAAGCACAAAGGATAAATCCAAAGAACACTGATTATGCAGTGTTCCAATGTTTACTTTGAAAGGGCCCTGATAGACTGTGTTGAGAGTGCAATTGGCTTCATACACTGGGGAGGTCAGATTTGGGTTCTAGCTCTATTACTGGGTCACCTCCTAAATGACCCACAACATTCCATGCTGTTTGTATTGTTTGAAAGATGGTCCTGTTAGAAAAATTACTCTTGTTACACAGCCACCCCGCTGAAGTTCCAGGCAATCAACAGCCACATATGTGAGTGAGGAAGGCTTTGAGATACTCTGCCCGAATCACCATCTGACTTCAATGACATTAGAGACCCCAAGCAAGAACCATCTAGGTAAGGCCATTCGATAAGCAAATCTGATTGGACAAGTATTTATTTGTTTAGGAAATATTCATTGATCATCTTCTATGTGGTAGAACCATGCATTGGTTAACAATATGATGAATGTCCTTATTTTTATTGAGCTCTGATTCCCATGGAGAGGGCCTAATAATAATAGTAGGAGTAATACCAAAATAATAACAATAATAAGCAAATAAACAAAAAAAGTAATTATCCAATTTCACATATTATGAAAGAAATAAACAAGAGACAAAACAAATAAACTTCTGATTGATATAAAACTATTTTTTTTCCTTTGTTCTGTTTTGCTTAGTTAGAAGGGAACCAGTGGTCATAAAAACAAAAACAAAACCAAATAAGTCCACAAGGTGGCATCATGGAGTTTGTCACAAACAATTACAGAAGTAAATAAATTGCAGCCAAGGAGTGGACTAAAGGCTATCTCCACCAGATCAGGTTAAGTTAGTTGCTTCATGACTATAGGTCATGAAGTCGTTTATTTATTTATTTTCTTAAAGATTTTATTGGGGAAGGGGAACAGGACTTTATTGGGGAACAGCGGGTACTTCCAAGACTTTTTTCCAAGTCAAATTGTTATCCTTTCAATCTTAGTTGTGGAGGGTGCTGTTCAGCTTCAAGTTGTTGTCCTTTCAGTCTTAATTGTGGAGGGAGCAGCTCAGCTCCAGGTCTAGTTGCTGTTGCTAGTTGCAGGGGGCACAGCCCACCATCCTTTGCGGGAGTCGAGGAGTTGAACCGGCAACCTTGTGGTTGAGAGCCCACTGGCCCGTGTGGGAATCGAACCGGTAGCCTTAGGAGTTAGGAGCATGGAGCTCCAACTGCCTGAGCCACCAGGCCGGCCGAAGTTATTTTTTAATAATCTTTTTACCTGTGTTTTTTGGATTTTCCTTTCCCAAGGTATGAAAGTCAAAAGTTACTCTTGTTTACCCATACTTGCATTACAAAGAGAAGACTCTGATTACTGGCTGCCTACACATACGTGGATTAGAAATAAAGGTTAAAAAGAAAAAAATCCAGTCTGATGCATCACGAATATTTTATTTTTTAGGTCCCTACCCCTTAAGTGTTTTCCTATGATAATGGCTTTTTAGCCCAAGCATACATGTTGAAGAGTTCTCTCAATGGGTGAGCAAGCACATGAAACAGAAACAAATAGATTTCAAATTCAAGTACAGAACATAGAAAATAAAAGGAATCTCATTGGTCCAGACTCAAGTTCCATTTACTACAACATAAATGTACCATCACTATGCCAATACTCTTCTTACCATATTAAAATGAGTAGTCAGGGCCTGTCTCTTTTCTTCCTTTATTTATTCTATCTTGGTATTTGTCCACCTCTAGCCAGAAGGAAAGTGGAACCAGCCGTACAAACATAAAAACAACTAATTATAATGTAGCAAAGAAGAAATTAAATCACATTTCAGAAAAGTGGAAAAAATAGATTACAAATTGTGAGAGACAGACAAATTTCAGAAAAAAAATTACAAAAGAAATTAACATTTAATTCAAGCCTTCCACAATTACTAAGGTTTTTCTAGGCAAAGAATAAAGGGGTAGAGTGAAAAGAGCATCTCACATTTGTGGGACAACATGCATTAAACCATGAAATCGTAAAACATCAGAATGTTTTGGAGAATGGTAAGGAGTCGGTGCATCTGGAGCATAGGCTGCAGAGAGAAAATGTAAATGGCAGGTGTTCAATGACATAATAAGTGTCTTATTTTGGCTTGGTTTGGAGTCAAAGTTAGCTTATTGTCAATAAACTCTGAATCAAAAACTGTAACCAAAAATTTCCCATTAGATCTAATGTTATTTTATCTTCCTGCACTATGGTTAGACATGCCTTCCTCATGGAATTGTACCTTCCAAGTTTGAATTTCAGAGATGATCTCAGCAGTATCATGCCCCATTTTAGGTTTACTTGATTATCTAATACCACAATAGCAAATGAAGTTAGTGACACAACCTAACTTTTTGGGATTAGTTTCATTGTAAAAGTTTCTTGCAGGTGTGTGCTTTTGGGGCACTTGATTTCAGATCTACGTATAGAAGGAGGAAAAGATTTATGTTTGGAATGAATTCTGGACTAACTGTATGAATTTAGAGAGTCTTACTCCTGAATTGCTCTAGAAGGTTGCTTCGAGCATTGTTCCAAAGAGGTGGAAAGGTACATTGTCAATCATGGGAACATTTATTTTTCAGATTTTTGTTCTTTAGAGATCTCTTCCACTAAAGTATCAAACATCTCAAAAATCTCACTTTTATTGTGTATTATTTTGTAATGAAGCTCCTGTCTGGAATATTTTCCTAAATAATTTATGTCCTAAGTAATTGGTACAAAACGAATTATACTTTGGATTTTTGATGTGTTCAAATTGTATATTAATAAATATTATAAATCATTATACATAGAAAACAGGAATTGAAATGATATTTTGGTCATTATAGTATGCACTTGAATTTATATAATTCAAATTGGCATTGACTTATCAGAATAAGTAGATATCTATTTTTCAGAAATTTTATTTTAAGTTTCCTTATGGGTAAATTCAATATTATAATTTATATGATTTCCATAGAAAGCTTTGCATGTGATTTTAAAGAGTGAACACTCAAAAGATCTATCAAAATAAACATTTCTCTTTTGTTAGTTTTGTTCCCCCAACTGCAGAGTTAAAAAAATATATCACTTATTTTCCATTAGAATAATGACATTTTTGATTTACATATTTTCTACAGCTTGTGTGTGCGCCATACAGAGATGGAAATATATAGAAAATAAAAAAGTAATGAGAAAATTAAAATGGGAAGAATTTTGAAATGGTGGGATAGAGTTAAGTTTCCTTCTCAAACTCCTTTGGTTATGGGTCTCTGATACAAGAATCCAGAGAATTCACTTTAGTCAATGTTCTGCCACAACCCAGTTGTGTGATGGTATAAAAAAAATCATAGACTATGCAAAGGACTTTAGAAATCATTTACTCCAACTTTTCTGAAGATGAGCTAAGGCATAACAGGGATCAATGAATACCAGACATACATGCCAGGTTTAGAAACCAATTCCCCTCAGCTGATCTGGGCTTCTTGTCATAGAACAGTCTTTTAAAATGATACATGTTTTCTCTATGCATCTCTTTCCTCATTTGTAGAGTGAGTAGGTTAGATGTGAACTTCTGTAAGATTCACAATAGTTTTAGAATTCTATTAGGTTTTTGTTCACTTTGTGACACTAAATGTACATTAGGCCACTTTAACAGTATATATAGTTAAAATTACAGAACAAGTAATGGAAAGTAAACAAATCGAGAGGGGATGCATAGTCAAGAGTCAGGACATTCCTAATTTCTGAGGGGTTTTAGGCATTTTTGGCAGATCCATCTATATTCTGTATTACAGTCCTCAGAAACAAATGATTTCTGTGAGATGTAAGCACAGCTGTCTTCTTTAGCATCACCAGTGATTTGTAATCTGCGAATCAAAAGAAAAGCCTCTCTTAGTGTTTAGAATTTTCTCACATAATTTTCCTCCTCCAGCCAGTATTTTCTACAACTTTCAGGAAAATAGTGGAATGCTAAATTATTATGTAGAGAGTACAGTCACAAATATAATGGTATAAACATTTAATGTAAAGCTCATATAAATCTTTGGAACATGCAAGTATATCTTCACTGGAAAACAATCCTTCTAATAACAAGAAACTTCATAATGATACTTAAAAAAAGAGAGAAGCTTCTGAAGCTGGGAATTGATTCACTTTATTCTACGACTAACATGTCATGTGAAAAGTTTCTTAACTTCACTGAGCCTCAGTGTTCTTAAATATGTGGGATATAACTATCTAACATTTGAGGAAGGCATTGAGATGATGCGTGTGAATGTGTGACAATGCTTTAAAAATGTACAGGCATACCTCAGAATTGTTGCCAGTTTGGTTTCTAGACTATCATACTAAAGCAAGTATCAAAAATGTGTCACACAAATTTTTTGGTTTCCCAGTGCATATAAAATATATATTTACATGATACTGCAGTCTATTAAGGGTGCAAAAGCATTACATGTAAAAAATGTATTTATCTTAATTAAAAATACTTTATTGCTAAAAAATTTTAATAATTATCTGAACCATCAGTGAGTTGTAAATTTTTGGCTGGTGGAGGGTCTTACTTTGATGTTGATGGCTGGTGACCGGGGTGGTGGCTGCTGAAGGCTGAGGTAGTTGTGGCAATTTCTTAAAATAAGACAATAGTGAAGTTTACCACTTTATTGACTCTTACTTTCACAAACGATTTTTCTGTAGCATGCAATGGTGGTTGATAGCATTTTACCCACAGTAGAACTTCTTTCAAAATTAGAGTCAATCTTCTGAAACCATGCTGCTGCTTTATGAACTAAGTTTATGTAGTATTCCAAATCCTTTGTTGTCATTTTAATAGCCTTCACAGCATCTTCACCAGGAGTAGATTCCATCTCAAGAAACCACTTTCTTTGCTCATGCATAAGAAGCAGCTCCTCATCCACTAAAGTTTTGTCATGAGATTGCAGCAATTCAGTCACATCTTCAGGTTCCACTTCTTTTATTTTTTTTTAAATGAAAGCTTATTGAGGTGACAATTGTTATTAAAGCTACATAGATTTCAGGTGTACAATTCTGTAATACGTCATCTATAAATCCCATTGTGTGTTCACCACCCAGGGTCAGTTCTCCTTCCATCACCATATATTCAGGCTCCACTTCTAATTCTAGTCCTCTTGCTATTCCCACATCTGTAGTTACTTCCTCCACTGAAGTCTTGAGTCCCTCAAAGTCATTCGTGAGCATCGGAATTAACTTTTTCCAAAATCTTCTTAATGTTGACCTCCTACCATGAATCTTGAATATTTTTAATGGCATCTAGAATAGTGAATCATTTCTAGAAGGTTTTCAATTTACTTTCCCCAGATCCATCAGAGGAGTCATAATTTACGGCAGATATAGCCTTATGAAATGTATTTCTTAAATATTAAGACGTAAAAGTCAAAATTACTCCTTGATCCATGGGCTTCAGAATGGATATTGTGCTAGAAAATGTGAAAACAACATTAATCTATTTGTACATCTTTATCAGACCTCTTGGGTGACCAGGCACTTTGTCAATGAGCAGTAATATTTTAAAAGGAATCTTTTTCTTTTCTAACAGCAGGTTTCAACACTGTCCTTAAAATATCAGTAAAGCATGTTGCAAAAATGTGTATTGTCATCCAGGCTTTGTTATTCCATTTATAGAGTACAGGCAGAGTGGGTTTACCATAACTCTGAAGGGCGTAGGATTTTCAGAATGGCAAATGAGCATTGGCTTCAATTTAAAATCACCAATTACATTAGCCCCTAACAAGAAAGTCATCCTGTCATTTGATACTTTAAGCCAGGCATTGACATCTACTTTCTAGTTATAAAAGTCCTAGATGTTATCTTCTTTCAATATAAGGTTGCTTCGTCTATATTGAAAATCTTTTGTGTAGTGTAGCCACCTTCATCAATTATTTTAGCTAGATCTTCTGGATAACTTGCTGTAGCTTCTACTTTAGCACTTGCTGCTTCACCTTGCACATTTATGTTATGAAGATGACTCCTTTCCTTAAACCTCACGAACAAACCTCTGCTTGCTTTAGACTTTTCTTCTTGAACTTTCTCATCTCTCTCAGTCTTCATGGAATATATGAAAGTTAGGGCCTTGCTTTAGACTAGGCTTTGGCTTAAGGGAACATTGTGACTGGTTTGATCTTCTATCCAGACCACCAAAACTTTCTCAATATCAGCAATATGGCTGTTTCACTTTCTTATTCCTGTGTTCACTGGAGTAGCACTTTTAATTTCCTTCAAGAAGTTTCCTTTGCATTCATAACTTGGCTAACTGGTATAAGAGGGCTAGCTTTTAGCCTATTTTGGCTTTCTACATGCCTTTCTCACAAATCTTAACCATTTCTAGCTTTTGATTTAAAGTGACAAACATGTGACTCTTCCTTTCACTTGAACATTTAGAGGCTATTGTAGGGTTATTAATTGGCCTAATTTCAACATTGTTGTGTCTTAAGGAATAGGAAAGTTCAGTAAGAGTGAGAAAGACAGGGGAATAGCTGGTCGATAGAGCAGCCAGAACACACATAACATTTATCAATGAAGTTCTCTATCTTACGTAGGCATGGTGTGATGGCACCCCAAAACAATTACAATAGTAAAATCAAAGATCACTGATCACCATAACAAATGTAATGAAAAAGTTTGAAGTATTGTAGTAATCACAAAAATGTGACACCATGACAGAAAGTGAGTAAATGCTATTTGAAAATGGTGCCAATAGACTAGCTTGAAACAGGGTTGCCACAAACCTTCAATCTGTAAAAGATGTAATATCTGCAAAGTTCAATAAAGTGAAGTGTAACAAAATGAGGTATTCCCAAGTGTTCTTGATAAATGTAATAAGGACCTAGAAAGCAATTGGATATACATAGTCTACAGAATTTGGATGCAGCTAGGAAAAGAGGCTCAGTTCATGTGGTATGTAGTCAAAAGTCCTTTTTTTCTTTTCCATTCCAAGCAGAAGTTGGTGGGTGTCCACTTCAATATATTGTTAGTTCCAAACAAGCATGAGTCTTGTGGCTTAATGTAAGTGGGGGTAGGAGTAGAAGTCAAACAATGGATAGACAGTATCCAAATAGACATTCTGGAGCTGAAGAACTCAATAAAAGAGATGAAGAATGAAATAGCAAGCTTAGGAAATAGAGCTGACCAGATGGAGGAAAGGATTAGTGATATCAAAGATAGAAATCTGGAAATAACACAGATGGAAGAAGAGAGAAACTTGAGACTAAAGAAAAAAAAGAAAATGAATGAATTCTACAAGAACTATCTGACTCCATCAGAAAGAGCAATATAAGAATAATAGGTATCCCAGAAGAAGAAGAGAGGGAGAAGGGAACAGAGAGTCTGTTCAAACAAATCACCAATGAGAACTTCCCTAACCTATGGAAAGAACTGATCCTTGAATCCAAGAAGCAAATATAACACCTAATTATCTCAATTCAAAAAGGCCTTCTCAAAGGCACATTATGTTAAAACTGTCAAAACATTAACGACAAAAGAATTCTCAAGATAGCTAGAGAAAAGAAGATGTAACCTTTAAGGGAAATCCCATTAGATTATCATTGGATTTTTCAGCAGAAACTCTACAAGATAGGAGGGAGAGGAATCAAATATTCAAACTATTGAAAGAGAGAATTACTAGCCAAAAATAACATACACAGCAAAGTTATCCTTTCAATATGAAGGAGAAATAAAGACCTTTCCAGACATACAGTAACCGAGGGCATTTTCAACCACAAAGCCTGCATTATAGGAAATAGAGTTATTCCATTTCATGTAATGGAAGTTATTCTATCTGAAACAAAAGGACAAAAGGATATAAAACTATGAGTAAAATGACTAACAGACAGATAGAAGCAAGAAATTGTAACCCTTACTCAGAATAGGGCACTATACACTTAAAGATAACATAAAGATTAAGAGGTAAAAACATTGAAAAAAAGAGAGAGAAGAAGACAGTAGCTACTGAAAAATGAACTCAGAGCATAAATAGGGATAATTTGTGACACCAAAAACATAAAAGGGTAGGGAGTAAAGGTCTGAATTTGCAAAGAGGAATGAAGATAAGATGCATGCAGTATAAAAAGAACTACTGTATATATGAAATTTTATTTTACACCCCCCCCACAAATCCATAACTGAGACACATGACATAAAAAAGAAGAAACAGAAGGAAAAAAATCATAGCATACCACCAAACTGAAATAACAGAAACACAAGGACAAAGAAACAGTGGTGACACCAGCTACCAGAAAAGAAAAGATCAAATGTCTATAGAAAATCATCATATATTAATAATCATCCTAAATGTAAATGGACTAAACTCACCAATAAAAAGGCACAGAGTAACAGATTGGATAAAGTAGCAAAACCCAACCATATGCTACCTTCAAAAGACACATCTCAGTTGCAAGGACAAATATAGACTCAAAGTGAAAAGATGGAAAATGATACTCCAAACAAATGGCATCCAGAGAAAAGTGGGTGTAATTGTACTTATATCGGACAAAATAGACTTCAATATAAAAACGTTAGTGAGACAAAGATGGACATTTTATTATGATAAAGGGGGCAATACATCAAGAAGACATAGCACTTATTCAATATATATGCTCCCACTCAGGGAACATCAAAATATATAAAGCAACTACTAACAGAACTAAATGGAAAAACTGACAAAAACACAATTATAGTAGGGGATCTAAATACTCCATTGACAGCTATGGGTAAATCATCCAAACAGAAAATCAATAAGGAAATATCAGCCATTAGGCCAAATGAGCACAATTGACATTTATAGAACCTTTCATCCCAAAACACCAGACTATACATTCTTTTCTAGTGCACATGGAACACTCTCAAGGATGGACCATACGTTGGGACACAAAACTATCCTCAACAAATTTCAGAAGATTGAAATCATACCAAATATATTCTCCCACCACCATGTTTTGAAATTGTAGATCAACTATAAAAAGAAAACAGGAAAAAGGAAAAATATGTGGAAATTAAACAACATGCTACTAAAGAACAATTAAGTCAAATAAGAATGAAAAGGAGAGATCAAAAGATACATAGAAACAAATGAGAATGAAAGAACATATCAAAACTTTTGGGATACAGCAAAAGCAGAAATAAGAGGTAAGTTTATATTATCACAGACATATCTCAAGAAACAAGAGAAATCCCAAACTAACAACCTAACATTACAGCTACAGCTTAAAGAACTAGGAAAAGAAGAACAAATGAAGCCCAAAATCAACAGAAGAAAGGAAATAATAAAAATTAAAGCAGAATTAATGAAATATAGAACAACAAAAAAGAAAAATATTATGCAACAAAGACCTGGTTCTTTGAAAAGATTAATAAAATTGACAATCTCCTGGTTAGCCTCAATAGGCAAAAAGACAAAAATAAACAAAATCAGAAATGAAAGAGGAGAAGTGATAATGGATACCATAAAAATACAAAGGATCATACAAAAATACTATGTAAGGCTATATGCCACCAAATTCAATAACCTAGAAGAAATGGACACATTCTTATAAATATATAGCTTTCCTAGACTGAATCACGAAGAACTGGAAAATCTAATAGACCAATCAACAGTAAAGGAATTGAAACAATTACCCAAAACCTCTCCCAAAACAAAAGACCAGGACCAGATGGCTTCACTAGTGAATTCTACCAAACATTCAAAGATGATTTAATACCTCTTCTTCTCAAACTCTTCCAAAAAAATTGAAGAAGAGGCAATACTTCTTAACTCATTTTTTGAAGCCAACATTATCCCGATACCAAAATCTGCTAAGGTTAACACAAAAAAAGAATGCTGAAGACAAATTTCTCTGATGAATACAGATGCAAAAATCCTAACCAAAATAATAACAAATCAAATACAACAATACATTTAAAAGATTATACATCACAATTAAGTGGGGTTCATTCCAGGGGTGCAAGAATAGTTCGACATATGCAAATTGAACAATGTGATACATCACATAAACAAAATAAAGGACGGAAATTATACGATCATATTAACAGGTGCAGAAAAAGCATTTGACAAAATACGACATCCATTCATGATTAAAATACTTAATAAAATGGGTATAGCAGGAAAGTACCTTAATATAATAAAAGCCATACACAACAAACCCTCAGCTGATATCACATTTAATAGTGAAAAACTGAAAGCTTTTCCTTTAAGATGAGGTACAAGACAGGGCTGTCCCCTATCAGCACTGTTATTCAACATAGTATTAGAAGTCCTTTTCAGAGCAATCAGGCAAGAGAAAGAAATAAAAAGCATCCAAACTGGGAATGAAAAAGTCAAATTGTCACTTTTTGCAAATGACATGATTCTTTATATAAAAAAACCCTAAAGACTCCACCAAAAAACTATTAGAAACAATAAAAGAATACAGTAAAGTTGCAGGTTATAAAATCATTGTACAAAAATCCATTGTGTTCCTCTATACTAATAATGAAATTTCAGAAAAAGAAATGAAACAAACAATTCTTTTGCAATTGCAATAAAAAAGAATTAAACACATATTAATAGTAATAAATTTAGCAAAGGATGTAGAGGACCTGTACACTGAAAACTACAGTATATTATTAAAAGAAATTAAAGAAGATACAAAGAAATGGAAAGATATTCGTATTCATGAATTGGAAGAATTAACATAGTTAAAATGGCCAAATTACCCAAGCAATACACAGATTTAATGCAATCTCATCAAAATCCCAATGATATTTTTTAAAGAAATAGAACAACAGAAACAAAAATCATCAGATTTGTATGAAATCACAAAAGACCCTGAATAGCCAAAGCAATCCTGAGAAAAAAGAAGTCTGGAGGTATGACACTCACTGACTTCAATCTTTACTGCAAAGTGACAACAGTCAAAACAGCGTGGTATTGGCAGAAAAACAGACACACAGACCAATGGAATAGAATTGAGAACCCAGAAATAAACCCCCATATATATGGGCAGATAATTTTTGACAAAGGAGCCAAAAACATAGAATGGAGAAAGGAAAACCTCTTCAATAAATGGTGCTAGGGAAACTGGAAAGCCACATGCAAAACTAGACTGCTATCCCCATACTCCAAAATTAACTTAAATTGGATCAAAGATCTAAATATAAGACCTAAAACAATAAATTGCATAGAAGAGAACATAGGTACTAAACTTACGAACCTTGGGTTCAGAGAGGATTTTATGAATTTGACCTCAAGCACAAGGGAAGTAAAAATAAACAAATGGGACAATATCAAACCAAAAAGCTTCTGTACAATAAAAGAAACAATCAACAAAACAAGGAGGCAACCAACCAAATGAGAGAAGATATTTGCAAACAACATCTCCCACAAGGGGCTGTATCCAAAACATAAAGAACTCATACAACTCAACAATGAAAAACCAAGTCACCTGATTAAAAAATGAGCAGACGACCTGAACAGATACTTCTAAGAAGACATAGAAATGCCCAACAAATATATGAAGATACTCAACTTCACTAGCTATTAGGAAAATGAAAATCAAAACCACAATGAGATACTACCTCACACCTGTTATAATGGCTATTATCAAGACAAGTAATAACAATTATTGAAGAGATTGTGGAGAAAAAGGAACCCTCATACACTGCTGGTGGGAATGTAAATTGGTACAGCCACTGTGGAAACAGTATGGAGGTTCCTCAAAACATTTAGAATAGAAATACCATACAACACAGCAAATCCTCTTCTGGGTATCTACTCCAAAATTCTGAAAACATTTATCTATAAAGATATATGTACCCCTGTATTCACTGCAGCCTTATTCACAGCGGCAAAACATGGAAACAACCAAAGCGTCCTTTGATAGATGATTGATATATAAAGAAAATGTAATAAGAGGTCTGACAATTAAGTTTGCAAACTTGTTGCAATGATGTTGCTAAACTTTTTGAATATCAGAGGGATTATTCATTATGAATTTATACCAACTGGACAAACAGTTAACCAAGTTTACTATTTGGAAGTGCTGAAAAGGCTGCATGGAAAAGTTAGATGACCTGAAATTTTGGACAACAATTCATGGCTCGTGCATCTCTACAATGCAGCAGCTCACATGGCACTGTCTGTGAGGGAGTTTTCAGCCAGTAAACAAATAACTGTATTGGAATACCCTCCCTACTCACCTGACCTGGCCCCCAGTGACTTCTTTCTTTACTCGAAGATAAAGGAAATATGGAAAGGAAGACATTTTGATGATATTGAGGACATCAAGGGTAATATGATGACAGCTCTGATGGCCATTCCAGGAAAAAAGTTCCAAAATTGCTTTGAAGGGTGGACTAGACACTGGCATCAGTGCATAGCTTCCCAAGGGGAGTACTTGAAAGGTGACCATAGTGATGTTCAGCAATGAGGGATGTAGCACTTTTTCTAGCATGAGTTTGCCAACTTAGTTATCAGAACTTTGTGTGTGTGTGTGTGTGTGTGTGTGTGTGTGTGTGTGTGTACAATGGAATATTACTCAGCCATAAGAAAAGATGAAATACTGCCATTTGCAGCAACAACATGGATGGATCTTGAGATTATCATGCTAAGTGAAATAAGTCATCCAGAAAAAATTGAGAACCATATGACTTTATTCATATGTGACAACATATAAAAATGAAAGCAACAAACAAACGAAACCTCATAGATGCAGAAAACAGTTTAGTGGTTATTAAAGGGAAAGGGGGGTGAGGGGAAGTAGAAAGGGTAAAAGAGGTCAAATTTATGGTAATGGAAGGATATTTGACTTTGGGTGGTGAACATGCAGTGCAATATATAGATGATATATTATAGAATTTTACACTTGAAAACCTATGTAGTACTTTTATTAATCAACATCACCCCCAATAAATTTAATTAAAATTAATTAATTTTTAAAAGAGCAAGCAGAGTCTGATACTTTTTCTATTATAACCTGATCACTACTATTTTCATTAAAATGTAATTTTTCTCCTCAGAATAAAATGGAATGTTCAACTGAATTTAACCCATCCACTTTACGTATATTTCTGTTCATAAACACTTCAGTGTTTTAAATTTTATTTGTATTGAACCTCAATAAAATAAACATGACCTGCTAAGAAACACATGTACACGCGCACACACACACACACACACACACACACAAACACACACAAGTTAATAAGCCAAAATTAACCTTTATTATGTATGAAAAAATCAAAAGAAATTAATGTCAGGGTTTCATGTTTATGTAAATAAAATATAGAAAATAATTCTCAGAAAGCATAAAACAAATCAGGTTAGATTTTATTTAATAAAATGAGTATGTTTGCCTTTTCATAAATTTATTCTAATCTAGAAAATTTATTTTAAAATAATCTTCATTTTAAAGTCTCATATTTAAAAAAAATATTTTAGAACATGGGTCAAACAATGTCAAAATTGCTAGTTAAACCAACCTTTCTTTCAATATTTAGTACTTTTCCATACTTAATTTTTCACAACATTTTAGATAAACTTCAGCATGCTCCTGTGTTTTGAATTTTAACCTTTTTTTGAATGATAAAACACATTTTAAGAATTTGAGAATTTTTAAACTAAATTAAAAGTATAAAACTCAATCTTCAATAACAATGTTACTACCTTGCAATATAAGTCTGATATAAATTGAATATTAAAATTAGTTTATCTAATACTCACATATTAGAATTTAGAAAAGAACCATTTATCCATTTCCATTTCTTCTGTGGTAACGTAAAATTTAATCCAATTCCATATAGAAGTGCCTCAGTATCTATCAGGTTTTGTATGAGTTTCTGTATATGGAACAGAAAAAATGACTGAATATTGAATGTTTTTGTCTACTCATAGTTTGCATTCTTCTACTCATCCTCTAAAACACAGTTCAAGTGTTACCCCCATTATGGAGCCTTTTCTAATTCACCCTTAATTATTCCTTCTTTGTGATAGTTCTCTCTCTCTATATATAATTGTGTTGTTGTAGTCATCAAATTATAGTCAATTATTTGCTTGCATGTCTGTTTAGTCTCTCAGATTGTGGCCTTCTTGACGTCAAAGTCACTGTTTCCATCTGTATAGAACCTTTAGGCTAAAGCCCACAGCTGTTGATATGGTTAGAAGAAAGTGGTAAGTTCTATTCAAGAATTTTATTTAATTATTTACCAATTCTTCCTGATCTTGAATTAGCAGCAAGCTAGATTCTTGTGTGGAACAGTCAGCTAGACTGTTATGCCAAGTGTTAATATCATGAGAAAAAAACAAGCATTTCTCTTGGAGTGGATGCCAATGCATTGGGCACTTGACCGGACTTGGTCTTTCTAAAGTAAGAAAGAAAAGAAGAAATAAATGTTACATTACTAATCCGCCCTCACTCCACTGCTACTAATCTCATACACACACACACACACACACACACACACACACACACACACTTCCTTATGATGCTCAGCAGTTTTTATCACCATGAGAACAATTAATCAATTTATTACAATTTTCAAGTTTTTGAGACCTACTGTTCATTCTGGAACCAACAATTAGAAATTAGTGACCAGTTATATTGAGCATATATGGAACCACAGAATATTAGAATAGGAAACGACCATCAAAATAATTTAAGCAGCCACATTTTACATTTTAAGACACTAATAGACAGAATAATTTGGCCAAGTCCACACAAGCAGATGGTGGTAGAATCAAAACTATTTCTGAGTTTCCATAAATTCGTCGCCAGTGCTTATTCCCTGCACAATTATTAAACTTACCCCGCAAATTTTTACTTCAAATAACATGCAAAATGCTAAGGAAGTAATAATTCATTTCACTAAATTAATGACACATACCATGGAGAAAATTATCATAAGAAAATTTCTAACTGCCAAATGGTATATTTGCCTAGGTAATATTATTTATTGGATAGAATTTTCCAGAGGATTATCTAGGTTTCTTAAAATGTTCTGTAAAGTGTGGGCACAGATCACATTCTGCTACAGTCATTCAACAATAGTTATTTTTAACAAACACAGTTAACCATTGAACAATAAGAGTTTGAGTCACGTGGGTCCACATATAGGCAGATGTTTTTCAATAAGTACATACAGTACTGTGAATGTATTTTCCTTATGATATTTTAAATAACATTTTCTTTTACCTGGATTACTTTAAGAATATCATAAATAATACATATAATATGCAAAATATGTGTTAATTGACTATGTTGTTGGTAAGGCTTCTAGTCAACAGCAGGCTATTAGTAGTTAAGTTTTGGAGGAGTCGAAAGCCATATGCAGATTTTCAACTGTGCAGGGGGGCGAGCATCTCTAACTCCCAAGTTGTTCAGGTCAGCTATACTTACTGGAACGAGATTTATTTCTTAATGACGAATACAATCAATATTAAAGAATACATTTATATTTGAGTTCTATTAATTTTCAGTCCAAAGTTAACTATTTGACATATTCATTGAATTCATCAAATATTCCACTTCAATGCTTATTTTACTTTTTAACTTGATATTTGGCTATTAATTATTGAATATCCTAGTAGCGACTGGGATATTCAATGAGGCAGTATGCTCTGGTGTCCCGTGCTCATGAGGCAGGAAGCTCTGGTGATTAAGATCAGAGGCTCTGAAGTGAGACTCCCTAAGTACATGTCCCAGGGTCACCACTTACTACTTGTATGACTCCAAGTGAGTTGCTTAACCTTTTCGGGCCTGAGTTTTGTCAAACATAAAATCAGAGTGATAATACCATGTTTCCTGAAAATAAGACCTGACTGGAAAATAAGCCCTAGCATGATTTTTTAAGACATCTCCTGAAAATAAGCCCCAATGCATCTTTTGGAGCACAGCTTAATATAAAACCCAGTGTTATTTTCGGGGAAACACGATGCTATCTTAACATATGGGATGTTATGAGCCTTAACTAAAGGAATGCATGATATTTATCAAATGTTAGCCATTGCTTTTTTTTAGGAAATTCAAGCCACAAAATTACCTGTTGTTTCATTTCTTTTCTCTTGAACATCCACACTGCTTTTTTCTATTGATGATTTTTGTCTTAAGAATATCACTAGTAAATAAGGAGAGACTATTAAGAAGATTACATACTGAAACGTGGTGAAATGTGTATGTTCTATGTATCACTTCAGGAAACTAAGTTATCTTGATAAGTTTGACTATGGACTGTAGATACGGGCAACAGCAATATGGTGACAAAGGGTCTAGTTGGAAGACAGTATACGTAAAGAAACAAACAAACAGACAAGAAAACACATAACAAGTGAATTCACACAGAGGTTTGGTCACCCGTTATCAACTAGATAAATTTGTCATCAACTAGACAAATAAACTTAAAGGTTTTACTTAAACTCTTACATTGCTTAAACTCTTGCCTGAAATTTCTCATGTTTGAGTGAGTTTTATTATGCATATCCCAAGGGAGAGATTGCCTAGTGCAATCTGGAATTTAGTAGGTATTTAAGAAACTGTAAATAATTGGGAATTTACATTATCCTCATTATTGTCATATTTTCATCGCAATTGTCATTTTTTAAAAATTTCTTGAAACACTTGTGAAAACCTCAGGAAGACTATCAGAAAAATTAGGAAGAGAAATGGGAAAAGCTTAAGTTTGTGAAGTGGATATGGACTGAGCATTGTTTGAAGCATTGTTTTGTAATTTATTTTCCATTGGGGTTTCACTAAGTTTGGGGTGGCCAAATTATGTTAAGATATTTTAATATTATGATAGGAGTAGAAAAAGTAGAGCAAGAAACAAACGATGTTGCATCACTTACCCGTAGCACTCAACCCAATTACAGTCAAAGCAAGAAGAATCACCCCAGTACACGCAAGTTTCAGAGCAAGTCGATGCCAAGGTGGACCTTGACAGACATCTGAGAAGTTAAAGAAAACAAAATGCACTCGATTAACTCAGTTTATCTATTATAAAAAGCAAAGATGGTTTGGATCACATGTGGAAAGTTAGATTCCAATTGAGAGCTGGAAGCAGTAAAGAACATTTATCAGCCATCTTAACGTTGAGTCACAAGATGGGATCTCGATCTGACTGAGAACTTGCTCATTGATAAAATAGAAATATTTATACTTGTCTCATGTATGAAGGATTGATATAAGAATCAAGTGAAGTAGATGTGACAATGTTTTGAAAATTTCAAGTGCAAAATGAAGCATCTATCCTATTGCAGGAAGGAAGTCAGGATTTCCTTCTATAAAGGATGGCCTTCATTCTAGACAGCTTTAATAGATTTCCGTCTATAAAGGATGGCCTTCATTCTAGACAGCTTTAAAAACATGCATTTCATATGAAAAAATAATAAAAGAAGAACTTATTAGTTTAAAAATATTGGGAAACAATGGGCTATAGCTTCCAAAATTAAATCATCCCTGACGGGGCTTGTTCTGGTAATTTATACTTTAGATACTCTACTTGAAGCTGTGCTTAGGAAGCACCTATACCTCTGATTTAATTATAAGACCCTTTTTGTTTCCATTTGGTTTATAACACGTTAGATATACAATAATTATAAGTTGTTTTCTAAATTGTATTAGAGGCAAAGGACTTTGCAAGTAAAGGCTTTTAAATTTATATATAGCTACTGATTTATTTATGTTGTCTATTTCTTTTTATATTTTTTCAGTGTACATGATCTGAGTCACATGTTAAAATATTTAGTATTAGATATGTTAAAATGTTGTATTTTATTCTCATTAAATGTTCCAGGGTGACCTACTTTGTTTTTCACACTCTCCTGGCCATTAAACTGTACAACCCAGTTTGCGGACAACTGCTAATGGTCTCTTCCATTAGGATGCTGACATTCATATGAGTTAGCTGTTTCTAAAAGGATTCTGGGGAGATGGAATACAGGATAGCTAAATGTGATAAAAGATTATGGGAGGAGACAGTTAATAGATTAGATTCACGGTAGTGACAGGTGGATTACCATCTAGAGTGGGAGGTTGGAATAGATGCTCAGAGGAGACTCCAAGACTCAGGGCATACATCTGAATATGGGAAAACCAAACTTGAAAATATTGACCTAAAACTTCTAATGAGAGACAGAGTGACACAGAGTGATGAACCTCAATGAACATAAGACTAGCCCTGGGATATCATTGCTTCCGGTTGTATATATGTATACTGACTTACCTTTCTGTCTCTTTTCTTCCTCATCCTTTTCTCCCTTGAAACTTTGCAAAATGAAAAACACTCCATATAGTCACTATCTGAATATTTATTATTGAAGTATAGCAGTAATTAAGAGCAGAGGTTTTTGACTGTAGCCGATCTGAGTTTGAGCATGCTACTTTGAGCAATGTATTCAACCCACATAAAGCACAAATCTCCTCACTTGTAAAATGTAGAATCCTATCTACTTCATAAGGTTTTGAAAAAGATTATATGAAACAATTCTAAAAAGTTAGACTAGTGCCTGGTACATAATACCTGTTCAATAAATATTAGGTTTTTTTTTTTTTAAGTTTTTAAAAAAAACTATAGATAAAAGGTAATTTGGAGTGACTCTTAAAAATAATTATTCATTTTTGCTAAAATTTAAGGACTTGAATGGAAGGTCATGCCTGGGCAGTATGCTCTCCTGTATTAAGTTTTTCCGCACCACCGCATAAGATTAGAATTAATGAAGTTACAATAACAAGAGTCCAAGTAAACTTTAGTTATCTAGAAATACCCACTTAGGGCTGTTTTTTGGAATGTTGAATTACCTTACTCCATTGCTTTATCCTTTAGTGGCTTTCTATCAAGCAGACATGACTCTATAAAAAGTTGATAAAAAGTCTACAAATCCTTAATCAATATGGCTTCCCATTACTTCTCTAATTTCATGTCCTACTAGTCGTCATACATACATGCTGCTATTTCACACTAACTTACATGCTCCTCCTGCAATGTGACAGGCAAGTTCTCATCTGAGGGATTTTGTGCTCTCTGGTACAACTTCCTAAAGGCTCTTCTTCCAGAAAACATACCTTTGTCCTGCAGTTCTTTCAGGTCTTGACTTAAATCTCATCTTGTCAGGGAGAGCTTCTATGATTATTCTATTTGATATGGCACCCTCCCAAAAAGCTAAATTCTCAATTTTAACTTTTATTTTTCTCGATTGCACTTAATATCACCTAAACTTTTCATACATACGTAGTTTTTTTGTTTATTTGTATGTCCCCATAGCAGTATACTATAAACTCAATTAAAAAAATTTTTTTCCCTCTAGTTTGTTTACTGCTGTACCCTCAACATCTAGAGCATGCCCAGCACATAGTAAGTGCTTATTTTTGGATGAATGAATAAACTCCAGAGGCATTTTGCCAACACCTCATCTACTTTTGTAAGAGAGCAAACCCATCACTGTAAACAGAATACAAAACAAGTCACAACTCATGTTTCTCTTTGGTTTACTGACTGCCTTTGATACAATCACACTATTTTATATGGTTACCACAGCGTGAACAGTTTAGCTGAAGAGCTCAGTAGTGTTTGCACAATAATTGTAATACCAGATTAGTGTTTTATAGTCATACATTTTGTTCTGACTTTATTTATTTATTTATTTTTCATATTTACTTTTAGGATGATATTTTGTAAGATAATGATAACAATCCAACTAGACAAATTTCCTGACCCATTGACTTGGGATCACAGATAGTAAGTAACTTTTGTAGAAATCTTACTGTCTTTCTCTATATTCATTTTCTGATATCCCTTTTCAACACCATCATCCCGCTCCCTACTTTTGCTAGATCTGAAATAAAGAAAAAGAAAGTCTTTCTCTTACCCATCAAAAAATAACTTTGACTTGACTAAATCCTGACTGTAGTTGTCAAAATCCTCCCATTTCCCTTAGCTCCCATATGAAGAGTATAGTGACACTTGTTTGATAACCCTAAGATTTTTTTCACAATTTAGAATGCTGATAATGTGATAGTTTCAAACCTATACCAAACCATCTTAAAAAGGTATAATCCATATGGTTAGTACAATATAGAATGAATACCAGGTTGGATAAAAATTACAATATTATTGAATTTGGTTAGATTTCAAAAGGTAATACTGTGTCATGATAATTTTGTACATGTTTTTGCCTAGTTTCTGGTCTTTTTAAAATCCATTCCTAGGCTATAGCATCTATCACCTATTACCTCGTATTGTAGTTCCCCTTTTCTTTCCTTCAGAATAGTAACTCCTCTAATGCACAGAAAAGTGCCAATTTCAACAAATGCCAAATAGGTTCATTAGTAATATTTTACCAGGGTCTTGTGGTTTATCTCCTTTTAAGGTGTAATATTTTTCATGTTATAAACTATCAGATTATAATTATTCCCAAATCTTTGCTCTTAAATATGATTTCTTCCAGAAAGATTTATCCCCTTTTCTTTGGAGACTGAAGGATGCTTATCATTAATCCAACACTTTGCATTCTAAAAGGAATGCTGTGGATGCAAACACACTGGAACTTAACCATAGTATTAGTATTTTGTAGGAGGATTTGAAATAAGGTAGGTTAGTATTACAACAAGGTAATAATGTGTCCCTCAAATTTTTCCTTTGTTCACACATTTAAAATATTTTTTCCAGGTCTTTAATCCAAGGATCAGCAATAGGAGCAATGGTCGCTTTTCACACTGATATCTTGATAAAAAAGAAATCTCTGAGGTATGTGTTCTCCCCAGATTACCTACAGACAAGTTATGTTATTTAACATGAATAAGATGTATGCTCATCTTCAAAACAACACTTTAAAGCCATATATTTACAAATAAAATCTAATTCTGGAAGATACACAAATGCCCACAGGAAAATCAAAGCCACTTACCCTGAGGAAGAGATGGGGGTGACAAAATTTCAGGGGACGACGAATCCCTGGATATTTTTAAATCAGCATATGTTACTTGTCTGTCCATTGAAAACAGGAGAATGTAGCATTAACCATGTGCATAAGGGCAAACTCCAAGTTCTATAAGGTAAGATCAGCAAAAGGAAGTCTTATTCTAACACGCTTTGTCGTCTCTCTTGTATTGGTACCACCCACATTTTTAGCTGTGGGTTTTCTTCATAAATTAGTGAAACAATCCATTTACTGGGTGTCCACAGTGCTTAGACATGTAATATCTACTTTGCCTCTCTGTCTATATATATGAGAGATTATACATGCAAACACACTCATAATATATATAATATTAAAGCTGAAGATTTTAGAGGGTTTATGACTAAATGATTATAAGTTACTCTGAGATTTAGGATGTAGCAGTAGTAGAAATAATATTGAGTAGCTCAAGGAAAACTAAAGGTAAGTATTTCACTATGTCTCCAATTTTGACATTGCGCTTTACCAGGTTAATAGTGGGATTTGGGTGAACAGAAAAATAAAGTAAAAACAAAATTACATTTGAATGTGAGGAAGTCAACTGAGGCAAGAAGATGGCTACAACATGGAGAAAAGAGTAATAAGACTCTTTTTGTACAAGAAGGTGAAAATACAAGAGCATCCACTCCAGGCTTAAAACAGAAAACAAAATTGTGACTTCAGCCAGGTGGCTGAACTTGGAAGCTATCTTTTTTTTTTTTTTTTCCCACAGAGATACTGAGCTGAGAATAATATATGGAGCAGAATACTTCTGTGAGGGCCCTAGAGACCAGTTGAGAAGGTATGTCACTAAGACCATTGTAAAACCAAGAAGAAATTCTAGTAAAAGGATTTGAATAATTCCCAGCATTTGGTGCACCCATCAGTGCCCCTCCCCCTACATGACATAGTATGGATGCATCAGCAGGAAAGCCCATATAGTTGCGATGCTTCCTCAAAATGGAAACAAAACAGTGGACTATGCATTCAACATCTGGATTGTTTGGGGCTACTCAAGGGACAGGTTTCTGTTTTGTCTGACTTACGGTGCTTATAGGACAAGTGCAAATTTGGAAGGCACTTAAAACTGAGGCAAGCAGCACACAATGCTGCTGTTCTGCAGCCAGACCAGGTTGCAGCAAGAGATAAGAAAATGTTTGTGATATTCTACAGTCTTCAGCCGGGCTGACTGGTGAAGGTCTTACCCTTCAAGAAACCAGTACACAAAGACTTTGAGCAGTGGTTGTTTCTTTAAATGTTGAAATACCATACCCAACTCCTCCAAGAAAACCATAAAAGAAACAGGGAAACATGGCCTAATCAAAAGAACACAACAAAACTCCAGAAATTGACCCTAAAGAAGTTCAGATCTATGAGTTGCCTGATAAATAATTTAAAGTAACTGCTATAACTATGTATAGCAATGGATGTTAACTGTATTTATCGTGGTGATCATTTCACAATGTATACAAATTCAAATCATTATGTTGTATACCTATAACTAATATAAAGTTACATGTCAATTATGCCTCAAAAAAAAAGATAAAATAACTGTTAAAAGATGCTTAATGAGCTAAATGAGAATATTGAAAGACAACTTAGCAAAGAAAGTACTATAAACAACTGTACACCAACATATTGGATATCCATATTGGAAATGGATAAATTTATAAAACACACCAGATGGAATCATGAAGAAATAAAAAATGTGAACAGACCAGTAATGAGTAAGATTGAAACAGTATTTAGATACATCCTTAAGGGGTGGCCGGTTAGTGCAGTTGGTTAGAGTGCAGTGCTCATAACACCAAAGTTGCCGGTTCAATTCCCACATGGGCCAGTGAACTGCACCCTCCACAACTAGATTGGAAACAATGGCTTGACTTGGAGCTGATGGGTCCTGGAAAAACTGTTCCCCAATTAAAAAAAAAAAAAATTTTTTTTAAAAATTAAAAAAAAAAAAAAAAAGCCCTTACCACTTCTATTTAACATAGTATTTGAAGTCCTAGCCAGAGCAATCAGACAAGAAAAAGAAATAAAAGGCATCCAAATTGAAAAAAAAAGAAGACATGTGTCTCTATTTAGAGGAGACATCATCTTTAGAAAATCCTAAAGACTTAACACACACACACACACACACACACACCACAAACTGTTAGAATTAATGAATACATTCAGGAGGCAACAAACCGAATGGGAGAAGATTTTTCCAAACAATACCTCTGATAACAGGCTAGTATCCAAAATATATACATACAACTCAACAACAACAAAAAACAAACAATCCAATTAAAAAATGGGCAGAGGACCTGAATAAACATCTCTCCAAAGAAGACATACAAATAGATATATGAAAAAAATGTTCAACATCACTAATCATCAGAAAAATGCAATTAAAAACCATAATGAGATATCACCTCACACCAGTTAGAATGGCTATCATCAACAAGACAAATAATAACAAGTATTGAAGAGGTTGTGGAGAAAAAGGAACACTCATATACTGTTGGTGGAAATGCAGATTGGTGCAGCTGCTATGGAAGGCAGTGTGGAGTTTCCTCAAAAATTAAGAATAGAATTACCACGTGACCCAGCAATCCCTCTTCTGGGTATCTACCCAAAACATCTGAAAACATATATGTGCTCCATTGTTCATTGCAGCTTTATTTACAGTGGCTGAGACGTGGAAACAACCAAAGTGTCCTTCGATTGATGATTGGATAAAGAAGTTGTCGTAAATGTACACAATGGAATACTATTCTACCATAAGAAAAGATGAAATAGTACCATTTGTGACAACATGGATGGATCTTGAGATTATTATGCTGAGCGAAATAAGTCAGACAGAAAAAGTAGAGAACCATGTGATTTCACTGATATGTGGTATATAAACCAAAAACAACAAAAGAACAAGGGAAACAAATGAAGAAACAAAAACTCATAAACACATACAATAGTTTAGTGGTTACCAGAGGGTAAGTTGGGAGGGGGGTGGTAGATGAGGGTAAACGGGATCAAATATATGGTGATGGAAAGAGAACTGACTTTGGGTGGTAAACACACAATGTGATATATTTAGATGATATATTACAGAATTGTACACCTGAAATCTCTGTAACTTTATTAACAATTGTCACCCCAATAAACTTTAATAATAAAAAAATACATTCAGCTAAATTGCAAGACACAAAGTCAACACACAGAAATCAGTTGTATTTTTATACATCAATAATAAACCATCTAGTAATGAAATGAAGAAAATAATTCCATTTATAATAGCATTAAAAACAAAATACAAATACTAAGAATAAACTTAACTGACAAGATAAAAGACTTGTACACTGAAGGTTATGAAACATCTCTGAAAGAAATTAAAGAAGACAAATAAATGGAAAGATGTTGCTTGTTCATGAATTAAAAGATAAGATGTGCATACTACCAAAAGTGATCTACAGATTTAATGCAATCCCTATCAAAAATCCCAATGGCATATTTTTAAGATATATATATATATATATATATATATATATATCTCCTAAAAATTACGTGGAATCTCTAGGGACCTCAGAGAGACAAAACAATCTTTAAAAAGAACAAAGTGGGAAGACTCACAGTTCCTGATTTCAAAACATATTATAAAGCTACAGTAATCAAAACAGTGTGGTACTGATATAACTACACACCGAAAAATAGACCAGTGAAATAGAATAGAGAGCCCAGAAGTAACCCCCCATGTATATGGCAATATGATCTCCAACAATCTAGGTGTGCCAAGATTACTCAATGGGGGAAAAGACAGTCTGTTTAACAAACAATGTTGGGAAAACTAGATGTCTTGTACACCTGAAAGAATGCTGTTGGACCCTTATCTTACACTATATACAAAATCTAACTCAAAATGGATTAAAAATGTAAATGCAAACTCTAAAACTATAAAACTCTTAGAAGAAAGCATAGAGGAAAAGCTGCCTGACATTGGACTCGGAAATAATTTCTTTTACATAATACCAAAAGCACAGGCAACAAAAGCAAAAATAGACAATTGGACTCCATCAAACTGAAAACCTTTTGTGCATCAAAGAACACAATGAACACAGTGAAAAGTGAACCCACAAAATGGGAGAAAATATTTGCAAATCACATATCTGATAATGGGTAAATATCCAGAATATATAAAGAACTTCTATGAATCATCAACAAAAACATTAAAGAATGTAATTTTAAAATGAGTAAAAGGAACTGAATAAACATTTCTCCTAAAATGGTATACAAATGGCCAAATAGCATATGAAGTTTATCAACATCACTAATCCTCTGAAACATGCAAGTCAAAACCACAATGAGATAGCACCTCACACCTGTTAGATATGGTTAGCTTTAAAGGAAAAACAGAAAATAGCATGTTGGTGAGGTATGGAGAAATCGGAACCCTTGGGCACTAGTGGTATAATTGTAAAATGGTGCAACTGCTATTGAAAATACAAGAGGCATGCCTCATTTTATTGAGTCTCGCTTTATCGCACTTTGCAAATGTTGCATTATTTTTACAAATTGAAAGTAAGACCCTCCACTAGCTGAAGGCTCAAATAATGGTTAGCATTTTTTTAGTAATAAAGTATTTTTTAATTAAGGTATGTATATTGTCTTTTAGACATAATGCTATTTCATACTTAATAGACTACAGTATAGTGTAAAAACAACTTTTATATGCACTGAGAAACCAAAAAAATGCATGACTAATTTTACTGACTTATTAGCTTTATTGCAGTGGTCTGAAACCAAACCTGCAATATCTCTGAGGTATGTATGCCTGTAAAGAGGTTCCTCAGAATTTAAATATAGAACTACCAAAATTATACCAATAACCCCACTTCTGGGTATATATTCAAAACAATTGAAAGCAGATTCTTGAAGATATATTTGCATACCCATGCTCCCATCAATACTATTCGCAGCAGCCAAGAGTTGGAATCAATGCAAATATCCACTGACAGATGAACAGATAAACAAAATGTGCTACATACATACAAAGAAATAGTTCAGCCTTAAAAAAAGAAAGAAAACTTGTCACATATTACAACCGGGATGAATCTTGAAGATATTATGTTAAGTGAAATAAGCCAGTTACAAAAAAACAAATAGTGCATTATTCCACTTATATGAGGTATCTAAAGTAGCAAAATGTGTAGAAACAGAAAATAGACTACTGATTAACAGAGGCGGTGGGGAGGGGAAAAAGAGTTGTTTGATGGGTATAGTTTCAGATTTGCAAAATGAAAAAATTCTGGAGATTTATTTCACAACAATGTGAGTATAGTTAACACGACTGAATTGTACACTTAAAAATTGTTAAGAAGGTACAATTTATTTATGTGTTTTTACTACAGTAGACAAAGAAAAAATTACAAAAGGAAAGTTATATAACTAAGGGAAAACTAGTATTTAGTAATGATGAATAAGGGAAGGGAGGGTCCATTATCTGAAAATATTCAAGCTGTTAGGACAATGTTTTCAGTGGAATATCTTCCCTCTCTCTCACCCAGAGAATTGGAAAATGGTCAACTGTTGGTGGAATGAAGTGAGACAAAGGACATAGAACATGGAGTAAAAGCCTCTAAGGATTAAGGAGTGTGCAAGCAGCATTGCCCCACTTATCTTCTATCTCATTTAGCATCAACACATGAAACTGTGGCACTATTAACTAGATAACTCACATATGGAATTATGAATAAAATGATTCCGGCTAAATTTAAATAAATTTAAATTTAAGTTTAAATATTTCTTGCCTTCTAAGAAAATGTTTAAATATGAGAGTGTTAAGTGTGGTTTCAAAGACGTAAGACTCTAGCCACTGAAGAACTCATTATTTGGCTATGGCTGCCCTTTCTCATTCATTAGCATCCAGCTGTACTGCTTAAGTATCAATTTTTGTTGTTGTTGTTTAAGTCTTAGTACTTTAGTGTTCTATAAAGACAGATCCTTTGCATCCTTTGTTTTCCTTTGGGTTCTGCAGATTTTGCACACAAAACATATTTATAATTTATTTTTAATGTGGTAATATCAATTTATCTGTTTTGCCATTAAATAGAAAATTTCCCTTGAACCATGACTGTTTTTGTAATGCCTGAGAATAATTACATGCATATACATTAAAGGATTAAATGAATGTGTAATGTACCTATGGTGCCTACTGTATGCTTCATATTTCCACAGGGAGGTAAATATGGAGCACCTCCTGTATGAGTCTGCTAGGGCTGCCGTAACAAAGTACCACAGACTGGGTGGTTTAAATAACAGAAATGTATTCTCTCATAGTTTTGGTGGCTAGAAGTTTGAGATCAAAATGTCAACAGGGTTAATATCTTCTGAAGCCTCTCTCCTTGGGTTGTAAATGGCTGTTTTTCTCTATATCTTCATATGATCTTCTCTCTGTATGTGTCTGTATTCTAATCTCTGTTTATAAGGACATCAGCCATGTTGGATTAGGGCTCACCCTAACAGCCCCATTTTAACTTAATTACCTCTTTGAAGACTCTGTCTTCAAATATAGTCATATTTTGAGGTACTGGAGCTAGAATTTGAATATATGTAATTTTCTGGAGAAAGCACAATTCAGTCCATAATATCACCTAATGAATTTTCCAAATTTAAGCCAGGCTAATGGTTTTATTTGGCTGAAAAAGGTGTTTTTGTGTGTGATTGAATATTATAACTGACTTTGCAGTTATTAATATAAGCAGATCATACCACAAAATTTCTAAACACCAATTAATCCTACTGGTTAATGCAAGACCAAATGTAAATTCTTCCAAATAATAAATGCACTTTCTATAGCTTGTCCTATTAATGGATTATATCAATCCATTGAGTCAGAATATGTTCAACTTTATGAAGAGAAAATACAGTTTTTGTATACAAGGTTCAGAAATTTCCACTGCAAACAAAATGAGGTCAGTTGTCTTTTTGTACAGGAAATATTTACCACAAATATTTCCCTAGAAACGTTTGAATTTTTATAGCTATGGTCAATCTTTGTGTCAGCTAGCAGTGTCCTTATTAGCATTTGCCTGAATTCCAACCTCGAAAATGAGGATCAATATTGTTAAAACTCACTTTCATAACCTAAGAACTATGTTTATCTTTAGAGTAGCATAGTTCTTCTATCAGTTTTGTGTTGTCAAATACAGAGGATGTAAATGGGAGATAAGTGCTGCTAGACATCAAATTCTTAAAGTCCTTTTTTTGAAGGCTAAGAACATATTTTTATTTTTTTTAATTACACTTGACATTCAATATTATTTTATATTAGCTTCAGGTGTACAGCATAATGGTTGGACATTTATATAATTTACAATGTGACTCCCCCGTTAGTCTCGTACTCATCTGACACCATACATAGTTATTACAATATTATTGACTAGATTCTCTATGCTATATTTTACATCTACATTGTCTATTTTGTAACTGCCAATTTGTACTTCTTAATCCATTAAGCATTTTAACCCAGCCCCCAACCCTCTTCCCATCTGGCAACCATCAGTTAATTCTCTGTATCTACGAATCTGTTTCTGTTTTGTTTGTTCATTTACTTTGTTTTTTAGATTCCATATATAAGTGAAATCATATGGCATTTGTCATTGTAGTTTTGATTGTACTTCCTTGATGATTAGTGATGTTGAACATCTTTTCATGTAATTATTGGCCATTTGTATGTTTTCTTTGGAAAAATGGTACTCAGTTCCTCCGTCCATTTTTTTATTGAATTTTTTGTTTTTATTGTATTGTATGAGTTTTTTATGTATTTTGGATATTAACCCTTTATCAGATAAGTGGTTTTCAAGTATTTTATCCCATTGTGTAGGTTGTTTTTATTTTATTCTCTAGCTAGGGCTTTCAATACTGTGTTAAACAACTAGTGAGAATGAGCATGCTTTTCTTATTCCTGATCTTAGAGGGAAAGCTTTCAACCTTTCACTGTCTTTTAGCTGTGGGATTTTTATAAATGGCCTTTAGTATATCGAGGCATCTTTCTTCTATACCCAATTTGTTGAGTGTTTTTTATCATGAAAGGTTGTAGGATTTTGTCAATTGCTTTTTCTGTATCTATCAAGATTATCACATGAATTTTATATTTCATTCTATTAATATATTGTATCATATTTATTGATTTGCATATGTTGAACCATGAACTATCCTTGCCTCTCAGGGATAAATCTCACTTGATTATGGTGTATGATTCTTTTGATGTGCTGTGGAATTTGTTTGCTAATATTTTGTTTAGAATTTTTCCATATATATTCATCAGGGATATCAGTCAATAGGTTTCTTTTTGTGTCATGTCCTTATCTGGCTTTAGTCAGGATATTGCTGGCTTTGTAAAATGAGTTTGGAGTGCTTCCTCCTTTTCAATTTTTTAGAAGAGTTTGAGATGAATTGGCATTAATTCCTCTTTAAATATTTGGTAGAATTCACCAGTGAAACCATTTGGTCCTGGGCTTCTCTGTGTTAGGAGTTTTTAATTACTGATATAATCTCTTCACTTGCTATTGCTCTGTTCAGATATACTATTTCTTCATGATTCAGTCTTGGTAGGTTGTATGTTTCTAGGAATTTATCCATTTCTTATACCATGTTTCCCCAAAAATAAGACCTAATTGGAAAATAAGTCCTAGCATGATTTTTCAGGATGCTCGTAGTATAAAATAAGCCCTACTGTATTTCCCCCAAAATAAGACCGGATCTTATATTAATTTTTGCTCCAAAAGACACATTAGGGCTTATTTTATATTACAAGCATACTGAAAAATCATACTAGTGCTTATTTTCTGGTTAAGTCTTATTTTTCAGGGAAACACGGTAAGTTATTCAATTTGCTGGCATATCATAATAGTTTCTTATGATTCTTGTATTTCTGTGTTATCAATGGTAATGTCTCTTCTTTTATCTCAGGTTTTATTTGAGTATTCTCTCTTTTTTTTTCTTGTTAGTCTAGCAAAAGTTTTGTTTATTGTGTTTATATTTTAAAAAAATAGCTATTGGTTTCCTTTATCTTTTTAATTGTTTTTCTGATCTCTATTTCAAGTATTTCCACTCGGATCTTTATTTCCTTCCTTCTTTTAAAAATTTTTTTGGTTTACTCTATGCATTTAACATTATAAGCTTCCCTCTAAGAACTGTTTTTATAGCATCCCATTGATTTTTATGTGTTGTGTTTCCATTTTCATTTGCTTGGAAATATATATATATATATATATATATATATATATATATATATATATTTAAAATTTCCCTTTTGATTTCATCTTTGAGCCATTGGTTGTTTAAAAGTGTTTTATTTAATTCCACATGTTTGTATAATAATTTTTCCAGTTTTCTTCCTGTTGTTGATTCCGATTTTCATACTATTGTGGTTGTACTTGTAAAAGAAACATGGTATTATTTCGGTCTTTTTAAATTTGCTAAGACCTGTTTTGTGTCCTGTGGTATGAAATGTACTGGAAAATGTTTCATGTGCATTTAAAAAGAATGTATATACCGGTCCTATTGAATGGAATACTCTGTAAGTACCGTGTTTCCCCGAAAATAAGACCGGGTCTTATATTAATTTTTGCTCCATTAGGGCTTATTTTCAGGGGATGTCTTATTTTTGTATGTACAACAATCTACATTTATTCAAATACAGTCATGTCATCTTCTTCTGGAACATCGTCATGATGTACTAAATGCATCTTTCTGGCTGAGATCTTAACTGGGGCTTATTTTTGGGGAAACATGGTTATCTGTTGGGTCCATTTGATTTAAGGTGTAGTTCAAATCCAATGTTTTTTTTGATGATTTTCTTTCTGGATGATTTATCCATTGCTGAAAGTGGGGTATTGAAGTCCCCACACTATTGTTGTATTATTATCCATTTCTCCTTTCAGATTTGTTAGTATTTGCTTAATATATTTAGGTGCTTCTGTGCTGGGTATGCATATATTTACAATAGTTATATTTTCCTGATGTGTTGATCCCTTTATCATTACATAGTCATACACTGCATAATGACATTTTGGGCAATGACAGACTACATATATGATGGTGGTCTGTTAAGATTATAATAGATTATAAACAAAATATTTGTTTGTGATATTGAAAAAAGAGGGGCGGGGGCTGAACTTGACTAAGATGAATGTACTGCTAGCCTGGGTGGTTTAAACAGATGAGGAGGCTTAGCATGCTGTTTTCTCACCCTATGCCCACCCATAGCTGGAGCCCAGATTTGGCCTAGGGAGTAAGGGAGGGGACTGGAAAGGTGGGAAGGCCAGAAACCAAACTCTCTGCCACCCCATACCCACATCTGTCCCTGCACACACATGCATTATATGCATACACACTCTTGTGCACAAATTCACTTCCCTCAGTATCCATTTGTCTCTCTTTCTTCCCAGTCCCTTTTCTCTCTTTATTTCTTCCCTTCTGTCTTTCTCTTCCTCTTCTTCTGTTTCCTCCCCCTCTTCCTTTTATGATTTTTCATCTCATGCTTTGTCTCTCTGGTTCTCTTTCTATCTCCATTCTCTCTTTCTCTCTCCTTCTCTTCCTTTCTCTCCCTCTTCCTTCCTTCCGCCTGATGTCTACTTTCCCTTCAATGGCACCTCCCTCCCTGCAAAAGTATCTTATAGACAGCCCTCGCCCATCCCGGCAATGCACACACACATCACACAGTGATGAAATTGCCTAAGGATGCATTTCTCAGAATGTATCCTCATTGTTAGGTGACGCATGACTGTAGAATAACCTTCTTTGTCTCATTAACTGTTTTTGGCTTAAAGTCTATTTTGTGTGATATAAGTATAGCTCCCTCCACTTACTTTTGGTTTCTACTTTAATGACATGTCTTTTTCCATCCTCTTCGTTTGAGTCTTTGTGTGTCTTTAAAGCAAAGGTGTCTTATAGACAACATACAGTTGATTCTTTTTTTTTTTTGAAAAAAAATCCATTCAGCCACTCTGTGCCTTTTGATTAAATAATTCAATTAATTTATCTTTAGAGTAACTATTGATGTGTAAGGACTTAGTAATGTTCTTAACAATCTTATTAATTGTTTTCTGGCTGTTTTGTAGTTCCATTGTTCCTTTTATTCCTCTCTTGCTGCCTAGTGAATTGGTTATTTTCCATAGTGGTATACTCTGATTTGCTCCTCTTTATCTTTCATGAATCTACTAAAGGTTTTTCCTTTGTGGCTGAGGCTTACATATTAGGTTGGTGCAAAAGTCAATTATGGTTTAAAAGGTTAAAAATAATTGCAAAAACTGCAATTACTTTTGCACCAACCTAATAAAATATCTCATAGATAAAACAATCCATTTTATGCTAATAGTAATTTGATGTAGATTGCATACAAAAACTCAACCCTATTACACATCCCCTTTTATGGTTTTAGTGTCACAACTTACCTGTTTTATTTTGTATCTCTTAAGTAATTATTGCAGCTACAGTTAATTTTTATACTCTTTTCCTTTAGCTTTTACAATGTGATTAAATGGTTAACATGTATTCCGGAATTAAAGTTTTCTGAATCTGATTATATATTTACTGTTAGCAGTGTGTTGTATACCTTAGTATGTTTTCGTGTTACCAATTAGTGTTTTTTTTCATTTCAGCTTAAAGATCTGAATTCTTCTAGCATTCCTTATGAGGCAGGTCTAATTTTTATTAACTCCTTTAGCTTTTGTTTGAGAAAGTATTTATTTATGAAGGATAGCTTTGACATGTAGCATATTCTTGGTTGACAATATTTTTTCTTTCAGTACTTTGAATATATCACTTTCCTTTCTCCTGTCCTTTTAGGGTCTGCTGTGAAATCTGCTGATAACTAAATGGGGGTTCCATGTAGGTTAGAATCTTTTTTTTTTCTCTTGCTGCTTTTAGGATTCTCTGTTTTTTATTTGGCAGTTACATTATAATGGGTCTTGGAGCACATCATTTTGAATTGAAATATGAGTGATTTATTATCTTCACAAACTTGGATGTCTGAATTTCTCCCCAAGTTTGGGAAGTTCTCAGCCATTACAGTAGTCCTCTCCCTCCCCTTATCCAAGAGTGGTATATTCCAAGACACCCAGCAAATGCTTGACAGCACAGATAGTACTGAACCATATATGCAGAGGGTGCCAAAAAAAATGTATACACATTTTAAGAAAATAAAACTGTATTAAAATTGTAATACTCAATATATATCGATAACAAAAGGTGAATACAAATCACATTTGACTTCCACAATTGCAAGAGGTGCTCAAAGTGGTTACCACCAGTGTCCAGACACTTTTAAAAAAATGTTTTTAAGATTTTATTAAAATATAGCTAACATACATATTATATTAGTTTCAGGGGTACATCATAGTTTGTGAACATTAATATACCTAAAGAAGTGATCACCATGATAGTAAGTCCAGAAACCATCTGATACAATACCATGCTATCACAATATTATTGACTATATTCCTCATTCTGTACATTACATCACCGTGACTTATTTGTTGTTGTTGTTGTTTTTAATTTTATTTTTTTATTAGTTTCAGGTGTACAAAACAATTATATAGTTAGACATTTATAATTTATACCCCTCATAAAATGATAACCCCCCCTTCCCCAATCTACTACCTCTCTGACATTGCATACAGCTGTTTCATTTCCACTGTTTCTAGTCCTTATGCTGTACTCCACTTCTTGTGAATATATATATATATATATATATATATATATATATATATATGATTATAGTTGACATTCATCTATATATATATATATATATATATATATATATATATATATATAATTATAGTTGACATTCATTATTATTCAGCCCCAGCTTCAGATGTACAGCGCAGTGATCAGGCATCTACACCACCCCTGAAGTGGTCTCCCTAATAAGACAAGCATCCATTGGATACCCTACAAAATCTTTACAACATTATTGATTATATTCCCCAAACTGACTTTTGTATTCCCGTGGCAACAGACACTTCTGATTATGGCAAACTACTGCTTGAGCAATGTTGACCAAAGTGTCCACTTGTATACATTTTTTTGGCACCCCCAGTGTATATGCACAGACAAACATATATTTATATGTGTGTCTGTAATGCTCATATTTACTTGTTCTCTTATTTCAACAGGTTTTCTTCTATTAATGATTAATTTTTACTGTTGAACACCAGTCTTCAGGAATATCAATTTTGTGCATGTAAGTTCTCCTCATTCCTTCTTTCTTAAAAGTCACCTTTTTAATTGCTTTGACTTGGTTGGCAGAGTCAGTTTGACATCGTGATATTTCTAAACTAGTTTTTCTTTCTTTAAGAGTATCAGAGTACATTCCTTTCTTTCTGACAAGACTATCAGAAGTGTTTTTCACCTTCCTTTCTTGTGTTGAGTGCTGCCAACATTTTTCATCTCCATTTATGTCTTATCCTTTTAATTTCATTTGTTATAGGAGTTCTTTTTCAGTTTAGGTTGTTCATAATTTCTTAAAGTATGAAGTATTTATATGAAATTATCTTTTTTTGCCTGAAATGTTTGTTCTAATACAAAATCTTCACCTGCTTTTGGATTCTTTCAACCTAATTTTGATAGGAATGGCAGTAAAACAGTGTGAGGGGAGTATCTATGTATAAGTAAGTCCCTTGTAAGTTATTCTGGACATTACTCATTGTGTATGAGAGTAACTTTTCAAGTTAGGCATTTATTCAAATATAGTTTTGGAAGGGAAAGGAATATTAATATGGATGAGCCAGGAATTTTCAAGTATATACCAGGTGTAATATGATACTATTGAAGGATTTTAAGGAAGAGGTAAACTATACATGCATACATTAAGAAAATAGAATCTGTGTGAAATATAAATGGAGAAATTATATAAATACGATACTATTTTCAAACAACCGATAAGAAGAAAAATCTATTGTCTGTCTCTAAACACCCATGCAGAAATCCTTAATGTCAGCTGATTTTCAGAAAAGACTTTTCTGATAGTATTCAAACAGTCTCCACCTCTGGATCCCCTACAAATTCTTTAACTCTTAATATGTCATTTATTAAGTATTAATAATAATACCATTCTAATTTGGAAATGTTACAGTCTTGGTCAGTATGACCTACATTTAATCCTCTCCTAACCACACTGCATTTTTCCCTTTCATTCTATTTTGTTGATTCAATTTTAATGGGTGTACTGTTTTGATAGTGGTTTAACAAATTACCTCCAAAACTTTGTGGCCTAAAACAACCAACATTTATCGTATCTCAGATGCTGTAAATCAGGAATCTGGGTGCAACTTAGCTGGAAGCTCTGACTCAAGGTTTCTCAATCAAGGTGCTGGCCAGAGCTACAGTCATTTCAAAGATCAACAGGAGGAGGATCTGCTTCCAACCTCACTCACACGGCTGTTAGTTGGGCTCAGGTTCCTTATGGCTGTTGGCTATAGATACCAGTTGTTTAACACATGGAGAAATAGAGAGTAGAAGAGTTCATGCAAGAGAAAACTCAAAGTTTATTGTAATATAATACAAAAGGGCATATTATTTTGCTGTATTACGCTCATTAGAAGTTAGTCATTTGCCCACACTCAAGCAGAGAGTATTACACAAGGGCATGAACATAAAGCGGCAGAGTCATTGTGGCACATCTTAGAAACTGTCTACCACAGTTCACTCTCTGACCTGCAATAATTCATATCTCTTTACATGCAAAATACATGTGCCCTCCCAAGGTCCCCAAACATCTTATCCCACTAAAAATCAGCTCACAGTGCCGAATCTTATCAAATAAATCAGGATCATATGTGGGTGTTTCCTTGGGTGTAGATCTTTGAGTTCAGTTTCTCTAGATATGTAGATTTGAGAAATTAGAGACAAGTTATCTGCTCCACACACACTCAGCATACAATGGTATGATACTAGATAATCACTATAGACATTCTTGTCCAAAAGGGGGGAAAGTGGCAGGCACAGAGGAGGGACTGGTCCATAGCAGTGCTAACATCCAGCCAGACAAATTTTCATTATTTGATTATGTATCAAGACATGAGAATAATTCTTTTTTCAAATTGTGAGGTGTTTTTTTAATTCAAAAGATAAAGCTGAATTTATTCCCCAAAATAATAAGTCTATTTTCAAAACAGGACATACAAACGAAATCATAATTTAGGCTGCTCTGAACATTTTTACACACATAAAATGTCATTAATGCAAAAAATAGTACTTCCATTAATTACAAGACAATTATTATGGATTTTCAAGTAGACTTATATAAAATCTGTTTTGTTATGAATATTAAACTTAAATATTTTAGGGGTTTTAGATTTCCTGAATCATATCTACTTAAAAATATCACTGGTGATTTCTTTGAGGTTTTTTTTTTTTTTTTTTTGGCTTGGAGATCTTTTATTTATTTTCTTACTTTTAAATTAAATTTATCGGGGTGACAACGCTTAGTAAAATTACACAGGTTTCAAGTGTACGATTCTGTAATACATCATCTATATATCACATTGTGTGTTCACCCAGGATCAGTTCTGCTTTCATCACCATATTGTAGACCCTCTTTACCCTCTTCTACCATCCCACCTCCCCCTTTACCCTCTAGTAACCACTAAACTGTTGTCTGCGTCTATGAGATTTTGTTTCCTTATTTGTCTTGTTCCTTTGTTGCTTTCAGTTTTATATCCCACATATCAGTGAAGTTATATGGTTCTTGACTTTTTTTGTAGGACTTATTTCACTTAGCATAACAATCTCAAGATCCACCCATGTTGTCACTAATGGCAGTATTTGATCTATTCTTATGGCAGAATAGTATTCCATTGTGCATATATACCACATCTTCTTTATCCAATCACCTATCGAAGGACACTTTGGTTATTCCCATGTCTTGGCCACTGTAAATAATGCTGCAATGAATATTGGAGTACATATATCTTTACAGATAAATGTTTTCAGCTTTTTGGGGTAGATATATGGGAATAATTCTTAATGGCTCTCAGCTCCACCCTCTATGCTTTTTGTTCTACCTGCTAAGTCATCTTTCTTTCATCACAAAAGGTAGCACGTATTTGTAACTGAGAAATTTTCTCAGCTTTTTTTTTCATGAGAGTAGAAATTTGGGGATCCAACTGCCATTTTCATTTTATATAGTCTTTGACATTTCGATCCAAATTGGTAATGTTTCTGCCGATACCATTCTCTCAAAAACCTGGTGGGTTTTTGAGAGAATGGTATCGGCAGAAACATTACCAATTTGGATTGAAAGTTACTCCTGTAACTTTCGTTAGGGTGTGTGCCATTAAAAACCAAAAAAAACCCAAAAATACTCCGAACCCATAAATCTCTGCAAGATAATCCTTTTTTTTTTTTTTTTTTAACTTAGATCCTGCTGAGATACCTAAAGACAATACTCTTACGTATCCTAGAAGTCTTATTGTTTGGTTGAGAATATCTGTGTGTTATAACCTTAAAACGTTGAAGGGGCTTTAATGTGTCTATAGAACTTTAGACACCAGTTTTAATTTCCCTGAAATCTAAACAACAGGCTTTACAGTAACATCCTAGGCTACATCTTTAGACCACAGTACTCTGGTATTACCCTTCATTTGGTATTTGTACAGAAACCATTTGTTAATGTTACCATCATTTGCCATCTGGAGAGGCTAGGCATGTTATAATTCATAAAATCCTGGTTCCATTTGGGCTAAAACATTCTTTCCTGAATTTCTGTCTGTCCTTTGCATTCGAAAACATAGCAAAGGAACCAGACCACTTCTTCAACACTTTGCTTGGAAATCCGCTTAGCTAGATCAACCCATTTAATTAGGGAGATTTTCTGCTTTCCACATTAACTGCAGATAACAGAATTGCTAGACTTTCTGATAGTGTTTAACAAAGCTATTTCCTCCAGTTTCCAATAACATGTTCTTTATTTTAAGCTCTCAATAACAGCAGCCATAAAGTCCAGACTTCTACTAAAAATCTGCCCAAGGGAATTTGGATATTCTCTAGCACACTTCTTAAAGCCTTCTAATCTCTGTCTATTCTCAGTTCCAAAGTTATTTCCACATTTTTAGGTATTTGTTATGTCAACACATTCTGTTCCATATTAAAAGATGTATTATCAATTGCCACATAACAAATTACCTCAACTGCAGAATAAAACAAACAAACAAAACACATTTATTATTTCAGTTCCCAAAGCCCAGGAATTTAAGCACATTGTAGTTGGTCGTTTTTGATTCTGGGCCTTTCACAAGTCTGGTCAACAAGGTATTGATCAGGGTCAGTGATCTCAAGGTTGACTGGAAAAGGATCTACTGCCAAGCTCATGCATAGGAAGTTGGCAGGCCTCAGAGGGCCAGACACTTCAGTTACTTGCCAGTGGGATATCAATAGGGCTATTCATGACATGGCAGCTTGCTTCCCCTAGAGTAATGGCTCCTAGAGTATTATGGATCGAATTGTGTTCCCCAAGAAGATATGTTGAAATCCTAACCTCAGGACCTCAGAATATTATCTCACTCAGGAATGGGGTCAACGTAGGTATAAGTAATTAAAATGAAATGATATGGGAGTAGAGTGGCCCCTTAATCTAATATGACTGGTGTGCTTGTAAAAAGGGACACTGACACAGTAACAGTGGGAAGAACACCCTGTGATGACAGAATATAGAGTTATGCAGGTACAAGTCAAGGAATGCCAAGGATTCCTGATGACACCAGAAGCAAGGATTCCTGATGACACCAGGAACAGATTCTCCCCTAGAGGCTTTTATAGAGCATGATCTTCCCCATAACTTGATTTCAGAAGTTCAGTCTCCAAAACTGTGACAAAATTAGTTTCTGTTGTTTTAAGTCATGCAATTTGTGTTAATTTTTTTATCACAGCCCTAGGAAACAGAAAAGGGAGGGAGGGAAAGAAAGAGAGAGAGAGAGAGAGAGAGAGAGAGAGAGAGAGAAAGAGAAAGAGAGAGAGAGTAGAAGTTGCAAAATTGAATATTGTCTACTTTCATTATCAGCATAATCTTCAACACTGACCTAAAAACCCCCTTTGTCAGTCAGAACAGCCTAAACTATGCTGTGACTCTGTGGTTTCTTAGAATCATGCTACATTTGGACATTTTCCACATATTGTAGGTCATATGCCCTCAATATAAATACTGTTAGAATTTTCTCACTGAAACCACATCAGATATTTTTGAACATGAAAAATAAATGTTGTCTTGGTTGAGATGTTTAACTTCTAAGTGAGCGATATAAGCTAGCAGCTTACGTTGTGAAACCTAGCAGCAATTAATAAGTCCCAAATTCCAATATTTATTTTCTTCTCATGCTTCATGTCCATTAAGAGTTATTTGGTGTTTCTGCTTTGCATCTCTCTCACTCCAGGAACCAGAGGCACAGAGAAATTACCACCTCCCAGATACACCAGAGGCAGGAGGGAAGTACTCAGAACAGCTAACCATCCCTCCTAACCTAACTCACTAGGGGTTCTGTTTCCCAATTACCATGTGGGTGGGGGTTTTTCTCACACAATCAAGAAATTCTCATACACCAGGTGGTTGTCTTACAATTCAACTCAGTTCTGACACTTCTACCTGGAGATAGCTTCAGATTCCACAATTTAAGGGCTCAGGGCTACAAGACTGCCTCTCCCTCCTACTTCAGCTGCCAGTTACATGTCTAGGTTGTCATTTGTGTCTCTGATCCATCAGCTGTAGATTGGAAGTCCCAACTACCTCCTCCCAGGTTTGACGAATTTACTACAGAAGCTTACAGAACTCAGAGAAACATTCACTTACTACATTACCAGTTTATTATAAAAAGACTTAACTCAGGAACAGTCAGAGAAAAGAGATGCATAAGGAAAAGGCACAGATCTTCCATGCCCTCTCTGAGTGCGCTGCTCTTTCTGAAATTCCACCAGTTCAGCAACCTGGAAGTTCTCCAAACTTTGTTCTTTGGGGTTTTGATGGAGACTTCATTACATAAACATGAGTGATCAATTATTGGCCACTGGTGATTGATTCAGCCTCCGGCCCTTCTTCCACTCCCAGAGGTCAGGGGTGGGACTGAAAGTTCCAATCCTCTAATCACATGGTTGGTTCCTCTGGCAACCAAGGCTCATCTTTAAGTTACCAATGCACTATCCAGAATGCATGTCATTAACATAACAAAAGATACCTTTATTGCTCTTATCACTTAGGAAATTCCAAGGGTTTTAGGAGCTCTGTGCCAGAAATGGAGAAAAATATCAATTACATATTTATTATAAACCAGAATATTGCAGTCCATCTCTTAGTCTATGAGCATGGACCCCTGATAGCAAGACAAGCATAAAGGTCAAAAGATACTGGCACATTACTAGAATCCCATTCAGTCATTAATAACCATTTAGTCCATCATCATATCATATGAAATGTCTCCCAGGGTGAAGCTACTCAGGTTCAGAGGAGCAGGCTTGTCAGGTTCCAGAAGCAAGAGTGGTGTTGAAGGAGGGCCCAGTTGGGACCCCCTTAGTAAAGGCCTTTAGTAGAGGCCTGTATCCCCGGCCTCACCTTTCCTTGGCCTATAGCTTAGTAGTAATCGGTTATCCCCCTTGAGCTTGGACTGTCCCCTGCCCCAGTTTCCTGCTTTAAAAATTACCCTGAAACTTACGAGGCTTATTGATTACAATCTCTATGGTCTAGCATTCTTTCCAGGTTACTCCTATCATTGCTCCTGGGTTGCTGATGCCACCAGAGAGCCATGTTGCCAGAAGGAAGGCTCCATGCAGACCACTGTACTGTCATGTAACCTACGGAGGAATATCCAGATTTTCCCTTAAATACCCCAAGGCGGTCTGAGAATGTTAACACAGTTTTTGGAGGTGTTAACCCACTACCTTCTCAGACCACTGGTGCTCTGATAACAAACGCTTATCCTATAGCCCAACTCCTGTGTCGGCGCAGGAAGCACGAGCCCCAGACTTGGCTGCCTTCTGGTTTCAGTGTCCTCAATAAATGACTTCCTTTCAAACACCTGGTATAACGGAGCTAAGAGACAATTTCTTGCTTAGGAATCACCCTTGCTTCCAGCCCTAGTAATTGCAGCAGCCCTGATTCTGTGGTCACTGCATCAAGTAAGAGAAAAAAAACAAACAACTGAGGTGATGTGGGGAAGAAAGAATAGCAGCACCTTCCCCACCCCTCCTTCCCCAGATCCACCAGAAAAACCGAGAAATAAATAATTGTAGTGGGGACATTCCTTTAGCCTCACTCATGTTTATGTTGAATGTAAGCACAAACTCCACAAGGCTTGTAATTCAGCCCTTCATGCCCTTATCTTCCCATTTTAGACAATCAATGTTTCAATTGCCCATCCATTTCTCTATCAAAACTATTATTTTAAGGAGGATAGCTCTCTGTTCATTGTTGGACATCATGGGCTGTCAGGTGAGTTCCTTGCTTTGAAGAAAATGACGGTTGGCTGTCCAAATGGGTGCACTATCTTCTGTTTTGTTCATAATACTCTGACGTATAGGAAAAAACCAGTCTTTTCTTTTCTATGTGGGAAGAAAACCCAGTTCTGGGTATTTCTTTCCTGTATGTATGTCACATATAACACTTCAATTCTAACACTCTGGTCACCAAGTGTGTGGAGGTTTTTCCCCTCACCTAGCAAATCTGTGATAGATTAAAGAGTCAGTCCCACAAGGCCGCCCTCACTACACCCCCACACACACTGCACAGCACAGTTGCAGGCCCAGGTGGTATCACCTGTGCTTCTTTTTGACCAACTGGCTAAAGGTCAGAGGTTCCAACCACCCCCTCCTTGGGTTCAGTTAATTTGTTAGTGTAGTTCACAGAACTCAGGGAAATACTTATGTTTATCAGTTTATTAAAGGATATGATAAAGGATACAGATGAACAGCCAGATGAAGAGATACATAGGGCGAGGGAGGACATTCTTTTAATAGGTTAGGTTTCCATTGCCTTCATTTTTGACCTTATGGCCACATCATTGGCCACGGCTCATGAGTCAGTAAAAAGCAGACATAGGGGTTTTTACCACTGTTCACTCCTTCTGTCACTGCCAGGAAACAGCATGTAATTCAGTCCACTAGGCTGATTTGTTTTTACCTTCTTTGATTAAAGTGGTGGCCATTCAAACAAGATGTTGGCCATTCACAGTGGAACTTCTGTCCACAAAGCAAGCAGCTCTTTGTTGGTCGGTCAAGGGCAGTTTATAGGGCACTGTTCAGGTGAGAGTAGAACCCAGCAGTTTCTTACACAGTTCCAGAGTCAGTCCTAGGGGGAAAGAGGCTTCCTGCTCATGAGTATCTCCTCCTTGCTTTCTCCTGACAGCATAATCTTATACAAACCATTTCCATTTTTTAATGAGACTCTTCTGGGTGCTGCCATCTCCTTTAGAGCATTTCTCCAACATGACACTAGACATATGGGAATTTCATGTTTTAAGTTAATTTTATGCCCTCAGGGTAGCTTGAATTAACATCTGATAGCGAGGTAGTAAATACCCCTTGAATGGAAAATCTCTACTCCAAAATGCCAGTAGTCATGGCAGGGAGGCATTCACAGTCTCTTGCCATAAGCCCCAGTCTATACACAACATAGGGTTATTACACAGACAACTTGTCCCTACCAGCTCTCCAGCTTCTATTTTACCTTGTGTGGGTTCAGGCAATATTACTCATTCCCATTTAGCATGTCCAATTAATATTGCTTGAAGGGTGGATTTATATGCCTTCTGTTTTATAATACCGGGTATTGTAAATGTTCCCCAGTCAGATACAATGTCCATCAGCATGATACAAACAGGTAAAATAAACACAACCACTTTACAGAAAGCCAGTTCAAACATACCAATTCTCCAATACTCTGTACCAAAAATGGGGATGAAGGCCAACTATATACCTTGTTTCCCTGAAAATAAGACCTAGGCGGACCATCAACTTTACTGCGTCTTTTGGAGCAAAAATTAATATAAGACCCGGTCTTACTTTACTATAATATAAGACCGGGTCGTATATAATATAACATAATATAAGACTGGGTCTTATATTAATTTTTACTCCAAAAGATGCATTAGAGCTGATGGTCCGCCTAGGTCTTATTTTCGGGGAAACACGGTATTTCTTATTATAAATCACAATACCACACTCATTTTCCTAACAACAACAACAAAAACTTTCCAGATCAGGGAAGTCACTGCCCAGGTCTGTCTCAGTCACATTCAAAGCCACTCAGTTGCTCTTTCTGCTTTCCCCAGTTCCAGACTCAGAAGAAGTGGAGTTTAGGAAGAATAATTGGGCTTTGAAGAAGTCTGAGCAGTGATTCTTAAATTTGTTCCAGATAAGTAAGTGTTTTGTCTCCCTTCTGGTCCCCGAGTGTTGCATGAGTACGGTCGGGTGGGGGAGGGGCAAGGGGACCGGAAAACCCAAGCTACTTGCTGCTGGATGCAGGCTTTCCGCTTTATGCTGGTTAGCAACCCGTTCCTGACCCAACGCAGACTTCCTGTTCACTGCCCTCCCTACCTCCTGCTCTGGGAGGGGCCTCTCCTAAGGACTGTAGGAACCTGTCCCTCCTACTAATCTGGCAGTGAGCATTTCTGACTGTGTGCCAGGGCCAGAAGTTGCTGGGAGGTCCCACCAACAGCAGCATATGCCTAGTATGGGAGAATATTAGAAATACAGAACTTCGGGTCCCACCCCAAACCCAGTAAACTCCAATCGCAGTTTAACGGGATCTCTAGGTGATTCATAGTCACGTTCAAGTTTTAGAACCACTGCCCTGCTCAGTTATTTCCAGGTTTTCATTCCAATGTCCAGCGGGGAGAGAGGAGATGAACATTGGTACTGCTCATCGAGTTTACACTGGATGTTTGTCTGCACATTTGAAAGAAGTATTTGTACATAAAGAAATGGAGTAGTGACTGCTAGAGTGAAACTTCTTTTGCAGCTGCTCCAAAAACTCATGTGCTTTTTCTTTTATGTCTGAGTTAATTCACTAACAGGTCCCATCAGAGGGCGCTGTTTAGTGCTTTAAAACTTTGTATACTGAGGTCAAAAGTTCAAGTTATGTGTAAAATGCTTAAATCCATATTTCATTTGATGCAACAAGACCTGTGTTATTTAGGTATGATTTTTTCACTTTATAGGTAAGTAAAGAGCAAGACCGAAGTTCTGTTTCCTTACTCCAAAACCAACCTACAGTACCATTTGTTGATGTTATTATACTTCAAATACCAAGTCCTACAGAGAAAGAATTAAAACAAAAGTTTGCCTACCTCAGTTTTGCCTGAGGCTGGCCATAGTACTTAAAAAGATACCTCTTCTCCGGGTTCAGTACTCTAGCTAAATTTCGAGTGGATTAGAACATTATTTATTGGATGGTTTTACTAGTCTTTTAACTGCTTACAATACAGAATGTAATCCTTATTGTTCAGATTTTGAAAACTTAAATAAAATATTGTTAGGTCTTCTGCTAGAAAGTTTGAGGGTGAGTGGATATCAAGGTACCTCTGAACAAGATTTATAAATGTATATGATGACTTGGACAGCCTTAAAGTTTCCCTCAGCTTTTTTTTTTTTTAAATTTATTGGGGTGACAATTGTTAGTAAAATTACATAGATTTCAGGTGTACAATTCTGTATTACATCATCTATAAATCCCATGTGTGTTCACCACCCAGAGTCAGTTCTCCTTCCATCACCATATATTCGATCCCCCTTACCCTCATCTCCCACCCCCCACCCCCACCCCCCTTACCCTCTGGCAACCACTAAACTATTGTCTGTGTCTATGAGTTTTTGTTTCTCATGTGTTTGTCTTGTTCTTTTGTTGTTTTTGGTTTATATACCACATATCAGTGAAATCATATGGTTCTCTGCTTTTTCTGTCTGACTTATTTCGCTTAGCATTATACTCTCAAGATCCATCCATGTTGTCACAAATGTTCCTATATCATCTTTTCTTACCACCAAATAGTATTCCATTGTGTATATATACCACAACTTCCTTACGCATTCATCTATCGAAGGACATTTTGGTTGTTTCCATGTTTTGGCCACCGTAAACAAAGCTGCAATGAATATTGCAGCACCCGTGTCTTTATGTATAAATGTTTTCAAATTTTTGGGTAGATACTCAGGAGAGGGATTGCTGGGTCATATGGTAATTCTATTTGTAATTTTTTGAGGAACCTCCACACTGCCTTCCATAACGGCTGCACCAGTCTGCATTCCCACCAACAGTGTATGAGGGTTCCTTTTTCTCCACAGGCTCTCCAACACTTGTTACTATTTGTCTTGTTGATGATAGCCATTCTGACTGGGGAGAGGTGATATCTCATTGTGGTTTTTATTTGCATTTCTCTGATGATTAGTGATGTTGAGCATTTTTCATATGTCTATTTGCCATTTGTATGTCCTCTTTGGAGAAATGTCTCTTCAAGTCCTCTGCCCATTTTTCAATTGGGTTGTTTGTTTTTTTGTTGTTGAGTTGCATGAGTTCCTTGTATATTTTGGATATTAGCCCCTTATCGGAGGCACTGTTTGCAAAAATCTTCTCCCATTCAGTTGTTTGCCTCTTTATTTTGTCGATGGTTTCTTTTGCTGTGCAGAAGCTTTTAAGTTTCATACAGTCCTATTCGTTTATTTTAGCTTTTACTTCCATTGCCTTTGGAGTCAAATTCATAAAATGCTCTTTGAACCCAAGGTCCATAAGTTTAGTACCTATGTTTTCTTCTATGCAGTTTATTGTGTCAGGTCTTATGCTTAAGTCTTTGATCCATTTTGAATTAATTTTGGTACATGGTGACAGATAGCAGTCCAGTTCATTCTTTCGCACGTGGCTATCCAATTCTCCCAGCACCATTTATTGAAGAGTCTGTCTTTCCTCCATTGCATGTTTTTAGCTTCTTTGTCAAAAATTATCTGTCCATATTTATGTGGTTTTATTTCTGGGTTCTCAATTCTATTCCATTGGTCTATGTGTCTGTTTTTCTGCCAATACCATGCTGTTTTGATTATTGTAGGCCTGTAGTACAAGCTAAAGTAAGGGAGTGTGATACCTCCAGTATTCTTCTTTTTTCTTAAGATTGCTTTGGCTATTTGGGGTCTTTTGTGGTTCCAAACAAATCTGATGATTTTTTGTTCTATTTCTTTAAAAAATGTCATTGGGATTTTGATGGGGATTGCATTAAATCTGTATATTGCTTTGGGTAATATGGCCATTTTAACTATGTTGATTCTTCCAATCCATGAGCACGGAATGTCTTTCCATTTCTTTGTGTCTTCTTCAATTTCTTTAAAAAATGTCTTATAGTTTTCAGCATATAGGTCTTTCACATCCTTGGTTAAGTTTATTCCTAGGTATTTTATTCTTTTTGCTGCAATTGCAAAAGGAATTGTTTTTTGTATTTCTTTTTCTGAGATTTCACTGCTAGCATATAGGAATGCAATGGAGTTTTGTACATTGATTTTGTAGCCAGCAACTTTACTGTATTCGTTGATTGTTTCAATAGCGTTTTGGTGGAGTCTTTAGGGTTTTCTATATACAGCATCATGTCATCTGCAAAGAGTGATAATTTAACTTCTTCATTCCCAATTTGGATGCCTTTTATTTCTTTCTCTTGCCTGATTGCTCTGGCAAGGACTTCCAACACTATGTTGAAAAGCAAAGGTGATAGGGGACAGCCCTGTTGTGTTCTTGAATGTACAGCAAAGGGCTTCAGTTTTTCACCATTAATTATGAGATTAGCTGAGGGCTTGTCATATATGGCCTTTATTATGTTAAGGTATTTTCCTTCTATACCTATTTTATTAAGTGTTTTAATCATAAATGGATGTTGTATCTTGTCAAATGCTTTTTCTGCATCAATTGATATAATCATATGATTTTTGTCCTTTATTTTGTTTATGTGATGTACCATATTGATAGATTTACGGATGTTGTACCATCCTTGTGCCCCGGGGATGAACCCCACTTGGTCGTGATGAATAATCTTTTTAATGCATTGTTGTATTCTATTTGCTACAATTTTGTTTAGGATTTTTGCGTCTGTATCCATCAGAGATACTGGTCTGTAGTTTTCTTTTTTTGTGTTGTCCTTACCAGGTTTTGGTATCAGGGTAATGTTGGCCTCATAAAATGAGTTAGGGAGTATTGTCTCTTCTTCAATTTTTTGGAAGAGTTTGAGCAGGATTGGTATTAGATCCTCTTTGAAGGTTTGGTAGAATTCACTAGTGAAGGCATCTGATCCCGGACTTTTGCTTTTGGGAGGTTTTTGGATGACTGATTCAATTTCGTTATTGGTGATTAGTCTGTTTAGATTTTCCAGTTCTTCATGGTTCAGCCTTGGAAGGCTATATGTTTCTAAGAACTTGTCCATTTCTTCTAGGTTGTTTAATTTGGTGGCATATAGTCCTTCATAGTATTCTTGGATGATCCTTTGTATTTCTGTGGTGTCCGTGATAACTTCCCCTTTTTCATTTCTGATTTTGTTAATTAGCATCTTCTCTCTTTTTATTTGAGTGAGTCTAGCCAAGGGTTTGTTAATCTTTTCAAAGAACCAGCTCTTTGTCACATTAGTTTTTTCTGTTGTCTTTTTGTTCTCTATTTCATTTAGTTCTGCTCTGATTTTTGTTATTTCCTTCCTTCTGCTGACCTTGGGTTTCATTTGTTCTTCTTTTTCTAGTTGTTTAAGGGGTAATGTGAGGTTATTTATTTGGGATGTTTCTTGTTTCTTGAGATAGGCTTGTAATGATATGAATTTCCCTCTTAAAACTGCTTTCGCTGCATCCCAAGAAATTTGGTAGGATGTATTTTCATTGTCATTTGTTTCTATGTATCTTTTGATCTCTCCTCTAATTTCTTCTTTGACCCGGTCATTCTTTAAAAGTATGTTGTTTAATCTCCATGTATTTGTGTTTTTTCCTGCTTTCTTTTTGCAGTTGATATCCAATTTCAAAGCCTTGTGATCAGAGAATATGCTTGGTATGATTTCAATCTTCTTAAATTTGCTGAGGCTGATTTTATGTCCCAATATATGGTCTATCCTTGAGAATGTTCCATGTACACTAGAAAAGAATGTATAGTCTGATGTTTTAGGATGAAGTGCTCTATATATGTCAATTATGTCCATTTCATCTAATGTGTCATTTAGGGCTGCTATTTCATTATTTATTTTCTGTTTGGATGATCTATCCATAGCTGTCAATGATGTATTTAAGTCCCCTAGTATAATTGTGTTTTGGTCAATTTCTCCCATTAGTTCTGTTAGTAGTTGCTTGGTATATTTCGGTGCTCCCTGATTGGGGGCATAAATATTGATGACTGTTATGTCTTCTTGTTGTATAGTCCCCTTTACCATTATGAAATATCCATCTTTGTCTCTAATTATCTTTTTTATCCTAAAGTCTGTTTCATCTGATATCATTATGGCTACACCTGATTTTCTCTGGGTACTTGAAGTGTCAATTTCCACCCTTTCACTTTGAGTCTATGCTTCTCCTTGTAGCTGAGATGTATCTCTTGGAGACAGCATATGGTTGGGTTTAGTTTTTTGATCCAATCTGCTACTCTGTGCCTTTTTATTGGTGAGTTCAGTCCATTTACATTTAGGGTGATTATTGATATGTGAGGATTTCTTGTCATTCTATCTTTAGTGTTCTGGTAAGACTGTGTCTCCATTGTTTCTTTGCCTTTTTGTTGTTGTCTATTGTTTCTGTGTGGTGGTATTCTATGACGTTTCCCTCTGTTTCTTCTTTTATTACAGTATATATTTCAGTTTTGGATTTTTTTTTGAGTGGTTACCCTTAAGTTTATGTGAAAGAAAGTTTGATATTTAGAGTATTCCATTTTCTTCAGCACGCTTACTTTCTCCATTCCCATATTCCGGTTCAGGCCCTTACTCTCCCCCCTTTTATGTTACCGTTGCCACAAATTGTCCCTGTTCATGGTGGTTGAATAGCCTCCTTTAGTATTTCTTGTAGTGCAGGTCATGTATTAGAAAATTTCCTCAGCTTCTGTATGTCTGGAAAGGTCCTTATTCCTCCTTCATATCTAAAGGATATCTTTGCTGGATATATTATTCTTGGCTCATAATTTCTCTCTTTCAATAGTTTGAATATTTGGTTCCACTCCCTCCTGGCTTGTAGAGTTTCTGCTGAAAAACCTGATGATAATCTAATGGGCTTTCTTTTGTAAGTTACCATCTTCTTTTCCCTGGCTGCCTTGAGGATTCTTTCTTTGTCGTTGATTTTAGACAGCTTCAATACAATGTGCCTTGGAGAAAGCCTGTTGGGATTGAGGTAATTAGGTGTTCTATTTGCTTCTTGGATTCGAGGATCCAGTTCTGTCCACAAGTTTGGGAAGTTCTCATCAACAATTTGTTTGAATATATTCTCTGTTCCCTTCTCTCTTTCTTCTCCTTCTGGTATGCCCATTATTCCTATATTGCTCTTTCTGATGGAGTCAGAAAGTTCTTGTAGAGTTCTTTCATTTCTTTTAAGTCTCAAGTTTCTTTTGTTCTTCCATCCGTATCATTTCCAGGTTTCTATCTTCGATGTCACTGATTCTTTCCTCCATCTGGTCAACTCTACTACCTAAGCTGGTTATTTCATTCTTTTTTTTTTTTAAGGGGAGAGTGCGAATGCAGTCTCCCACTACCACAAATTATGCAGTCGAGATTCCAACATTTGGGGAAATCACAGGGGTCAGCACATCCGGAGTGCAATGGATAAGCCTGCCCTGGGAAAACCACCTTTATGATCATGGTATCTCCCCTGCCAGGTAAGTATGGTTATTTCATTCTTAACACGTTGTGTACGGATCACGAGAATCTTCATGAGGGATTTAAACCCCGCCGTACGCAACGTGTTAATTTCTTCTATTGAGTTCTTAATTTCCAGAAATTCTATTTGGTTCTTTTTTAAAATTTCAATCTTTTTTGTAAAATGCTCATATTGTTCTTTGATTGTGTTTCTGAGTTCATTAAACTGCCTTTCTGTGTTTTCTTGCATCTTGTTGAGTTTTTACAGAACTGCAATCTTGAATTCTCTGTCATTTAAGTCACATATTTCCATATCTTTAAGTTCCATTTCTGGAGACTTTTCACTTTCTTTCTGAGGTGTCTTGATGCCTTTGCTATTCATGGCAATTACTGATTTATTTCTCTTCCTAGACATGTACAGGAGTGGCTTCTGCAACAGATTGATAGGAAGAGGTCTTTCTTTTGTTTTCCAGTACTTGTTGGTAGGATGCTTTATTTTCTCTCTGACTGCAGTCTTTTCTTTTTCTCTCTCACATGGTAGTGCTATGTTTTCTCTGCACTATTCCAGCTTCTCACACAATGGGGGGATTCCCTGGGAGATGGGCTTCTGCTCTGTTAATAGTTTGCCTGGGTCACAGGACACAGTGTCTGTGTGGGTATGCAGAAAGCTTTTGAAGTTCCAAAGATCTTCCTGCACCAGATTCAGAGCCCGTATGTGGCAGCAGTTCTGTTTACTCCTGCAGGGATCCACCCAGATTGGTGGGGCCAGGGGCGGGGTGAGTTGTGAGAGGTGGCCCAGAGCAATGGCAGCGACCACCACCACAGCCCAGCCTGCTTCCACAGCTCCCTCCCCTTTGCCGGAAGTAGTTGGGCTGTGAATCTGTGTCTGCGGTCCACAGTTCTCAGAACAGCAAAAATTCTGTTCTTTTGATCTGACACTGCTACTTTTCCACTTCTAGCACCTGGCAGGTGGGGGTGGGGAGATCTGGGAGGGGAGGGAGGGGGCGGCTAGTCTCAGTGCTTAGGCTTCTGTTCTCTGCTCAGCAGTGAGGGCTTAAACCACTGTTTTCAGCCTTCTTCCCTCAGTCTTTTCTCTGAGGTCTCTGCCGTGAACGTTGCATTCAGCCGTGTTATATGCTTCCCCCTCAGCCCTGAGGGCCATAAGCAGAGCCCTAGCAGTCTGAGTTCTTCCCTCTTCTTCAGCTGCGGTAGTTCCGGGATGCAGTGAGCTCGGGGCACTGAGCTAGGTCTGCGTCCTGCACTCGCGCGGCTCCGTCTCCTCACTTCTCCCTTCCCTTCTCCTCTGCTCGCACAATTCGCTCACCTTTAGGTGAATTTAGTAGTGGGCCTCTTCGTCTTACCTGTCTGCTGTGCAGGGAGTCCTTTGTGGAGTTATTGTTGTTCATATAGTTGTAAATTCTAAGGGAACTTTACAGAGGCTCACCTCACGCCGCCATTTTGATGATGTCTCTCCCCCTCAGCTTTTATAAACTTTAGACAAGTTTCTTCCCAGCTATAGATCCCTGATGTTTTAGATAGGAGTGTGGGGACAGAGCCAGGAGTGCAGTTTCCAGGCTCTCAGCCTCACGTGGAAAGGTGCTGGCTCAGATAGTAAATGGCCATCAACTGTGATTGGATGGCCATCAGCTGTGGCTAGTTGGCCGTCAGCTGTAACCAGTGAGCCATTGGCCAGTAATATAACTGCTGTGGCTATGCTAGCACAAAATGGGGGCTAGCAAGAAAAATGGGGGCTAGCAAGAAGATGGTGGCTGAGCCTGCAAGAGGTGCAATGAGGGTTGAGAATTGTGTGGCTCCTGTTTCGTTTCTTCAACCCAGCTGCCAGCGAGAATATAATAGTATGACTCCCCTATCTATGGCTCCGTGGGTCTTCCTTTTGGGCCTCACCACATCCTGCATTCTTATGTGGGGAATGGGAGCAGAGACCCCGCCTGATGACTCCCTGCATGACAAATGGCGCAGTGAGCAGGGTACAGTGCCGACCAAAGCTCCCTGAAGGGTGGTGGAGCAGTTTGTACGTATGAACATTCAGTCTCAGGAAGACCAGGAGGAGCAGCTGCCGGAGAGCTGGACCCCCGTGGAGGGGTGGAAAGACCTGGATGGTTCCCCAACCAGCATAAGACGGAGAAAGCAAAGGTCTTTGCGGGCCTGTGGGCTGGGAAGTTCTTGCTGAGGCAGCCCGGATGCGGAACTAGTCCCAGGAGGAAACACTTGCTGAGTCCTCCGTGGGAGATGAGGGTGAGGTCAAGGTCATTCCTCACCCCCAGGAAAGCCCTGGTGAATGACTATGGACTATGGGGAATTGCCTTCCATCCCTAATTTAATAGAGAGCTTAACTGTTTGCTTGGGAATGTACCACCAAGTAGTGGAACTGGCGGATGTTTGCTTTTGTGTCTTGACTGGCCGCCATCAAGAATATGTAAGCACCTTGACTGTGAGTTGCTGTTTGTCGTGCGGGGCGGCCTGTGGGGTCTCTGCTCCCGCTCCCCATACAAGAACGCAGGATATGGTGAGGCCAAAAAGGAACACCCACGGAGCCATAGGTAGGGGAGTCATACCACTACGGTCTCACTGGAGGCTGGGTTCACTGGACGTGCAACCTGCTGTCCGTTTTGTCTGCAACCCACCGACGACTCTCTTTCACTCTCCTCCTCTCTCCTCCACTCTCCTCCGTAGCCGCAGCAGTTATATTAGCGGCTAATTGGCTAACTGGCTACAGCTGACAGCCAATCAGCCACAGCTGACGGCCATCTACTACCCGAGCCAGCACTCCTCCACGTGAGGCCGAGAGCCTGTAAACTACTTTCTGGGGCTCTGTCCCCACACTGTTGTTCCAGCACAGTACCCTGAGAGGCCCAGAGAGAGTGGCAGTGCCCTGAGAGCCCTGGCCGAGCCCAGGAAGTCTGGCTGAGCCCAGAGACTGGCAGTGCCCTGAGAGCCCTGGCTGAGTCCGGGAAGTCTGGCTGGGCCCAGAGAGAGTGGCAGTGCCCTGAGAGCCCTGGCCAAGCCCAGGAAGTCTGGCTGAGCCCAGAGACTGGCAGTGCCCTGAGAGCCCTGGCTGAGTCCGGGAAGTCTGGCTGGGCCCAGAGAGAGTGGCAGTGTCCTGAGAGACCCTGGCTGTGTCTGGGGAGACTGGTGGTACCCTAAGAAGCCCAGGAAGTCTGGCTGTGTCCAGAAGTACTGGTGGTGTCCTGAGAAACCCTGGCTGTGCCCTGGGAGATTGGTGGTACCCTAAGAAGCCCAGGAAGTCTGGCTGTGCCCAGAAGTACTGGTGGTGCCTTGAGAAACCGTGTGCCCAGAGAGGCTGGCTGTGTCCAGGATATTGCATTTACCTCCAGGCTCCTTGCACAGGGCCCCTTGCGGAAGATGCTTGTCGCGTAGATTGTGAAGCGAGAGTCTGTAGGGGTAGAGTGTGGGGGCAGAGCCAGGAGTGCAGTTTCCAGGCTCTCGGCCTCACGTGGAAAGGTGCTGGCTCAGATAGTAAATGGCCATCAACTGTGATTGGATGGCCATCAGCTGTGGCTAGTTGGCCGTCAGCTGTAACCAGTGAGCCATTGGTCACTAATATAACTGCTGTGGCTATGCTAGCAAAAAATGGGGGCCAGCAAGAAGATGGTAGCTGAGCCTGCAAATGGCGCAATGAGGGTTGAGAATTGTGTGGCTTCTGTTTCGTTTCTCCAACCCAGCCCCCAGCGAGAATATAGTGGTATGACTCCCCTATCTATGGCTCTGTGGGTGTTCCTTTTTGGCCTCACCACATCCTGCATTATGTGGCGAGTGGGACCAGAGACGCTGCAGGCCACCCTGCATGACAAGGAATCTAATTTCCCTTAGAGCCAATCAGTCATTATTGTTTCACTATGTTAAGCTATGTCATTTTTAAAGATGTATATATGTTTTATTTATTTTAGACAGTTTTAAGTTTATGAAAAAATTGAACAGAAGGTAGTTTCTAATATCATACATATGCCCATACATATGCCCAGAATATCATACATATGCCCAGAGAGTTCCTTTCCCTTATTCCTCCCACACAATTTCCTCTACAATTAACATCTTGCATTAGTGCAGTACATTTTGTCAAAACTGATGAAGAACTATTGCTACATTATTAACTTAAGTTCTGCTTTTTGCTGTCACCATCTGCTGAAACTTGTAAATAATTTCAGAGATTAAAATAGTCCACTGTGGGAAACATAAGACCGATTTCTGCAGTTTCTGTTTTGTTTTCACAATATATATATATATATATGGTAGCCTTTAGCTGCTGCACGTGGACAAATCTCACTGTGGGCAGATTCCCAGCTGTAAAATGGGATTATTCCAATGGAGTCCAAGAAAGGATGATGGAGATAGATTTAACTGCAAAGGCAGAGCCCTGTCCACATCTTTGGTAGACCAGGGTGATTCCCAGGCTATGGAGCCCTCAGCAGAACCTTCCCCTGCTATCAGGAAGACACAATTTGGGAGATGGGCCTGGGTGGAGGACTCTGCTCGGTTCCCACAAGCCCTGGCTGCATCCCAGGGGATCAGGGTGTCCTCTCTGTCACTTTTAGTCTACCAGGCACCCAAATGGTGCTCCCCTCCCACTGATGCTCCTAGCCAGGGGAGTGTAAAGTGTCCAGGTGATACGGGAGAGCCCCCTCACTATAGAAATTTTAAGGCTCTCTCACTTAAAATTCCCTCACTAGGAATTTTTTTTTTTAACTAAAGGAATTTTAAGTCTCCTTTTCCCTACTTTCTTAGCTCCTTAGCCCCAGTCTTAATCACTCTTCTAATCAGTTTCCTAATTCTAAACTAAAGATTGCTCCTAGCCTAAGTTACAGTGTTTCTCAACCCTGCTTCCAATGACTACTTAAAAGCCTGCTACTTAAGCTTGTTAACTGTAATCATTGTAGCCCCAGGCCATTCGAGACCTAACTCTTGGATAATTAAACACCATCCCAGAAACCAAATGGGTTTTAACACTCTTCCAGGCCAGTCCATACCTATCTCCTGGGTGAGATGAACATAATTGGGCTTCAAGTGTTATTCCTGGAGACAACACTTTTAATTTATTAACTAACATCTGTCTCTCCTCATCTAGGGGCCGTCAGGAAACAAGTTATGTCCCAGCGAGGCTTCCAGTGCACCCCGACCAAGGCAGACAATCTATGGGGAGCATTGCCTGGAGAACGACCAAATTCTTCCCTTATCTGCCCTACGCATTAACCACTGGTAGAGGCCACCACAACCTCCATCTCATCCTAGCCTCATTATTCCATCATTATAATATCATACATATGCCCAGAAGTTCATTAATATCATTATAACAGACTGAACTCTGGGAAGGGATATGCCCAGTTTAAGAGGGTAAGGTAATAGCCCCTTATCAATTACATATGTCAATCAAACGGTCCTGTGCCGGGAGGGGAACAGCCCATCTCAGAGAAAAAAAAGATAAAACACCCAGGTTCCTGCAAGCCACAGCCTTTTGAGCAGCTTCTTTTGCTGGGTCTGCTCCAAACTCTTTGCAGTGTATCTTTTCCTTCTAATAATGCCTGTGAGCCGCTTTTCTTTGTGCTTGACTGTCGTGCAGGGAGGCCTGCGGGGTCTCTGCTCCTGCTCCCCACACAAGAACGCAGGACATGGTGAGGCCAAAAAGGAACACCCACGGAGTCATAAGTAGGGGAGTCATACCACTATATTCTCGCTGGCGACATCTGCCTCTCTGCAATCTGCACTTGTTAGCTCAGCCACCATCTTCTTGCTAACCCCCATTTTTCTCCTCTTCTCTTTCTGCTAGCGCACCCACAGCAGTTATATTAGTGGCCAATGGCTCACTGGTTACAGCTGATGGCCAACTAGCCACAGCTGATGGCCATCCAATCACAGTTGATGGCCATTTACTACCTGAGCCAGCACCTGTCTCTGTGAGGCTGAGAGCCTGGAAACTACTTTCTGGGGCTCACCCCTACAGGCTCTCGCCTCACAATCTACGCAACAAGAGTCTTCCGCGAGGGGCCCTGTGCGAGGAGCCTGGAGATGAATGCAATATCTTGGACACAACCAGGCTCTCTGGGCACAGCCAGGGTTTCTCAGGGCACCACCAGTACTTCTGGGCACAGCCAGACTTCCTGGACTTCTTAGGGTACCACTAGTTTCCCCAGGCACAGCCAGGGTTTCTCAGGGCACAGCCAGACTTCCTGGACTCAGCCAGGGCTCTCAGGGCACTGCCACTCTCTGTGGGCACAGTCACACTTCCTGGACAGAGCCAGGGCTCTCAGGGCACTGCCACTCTCTATGGGCACAGCCAGACTTCCTGGACTCAGCCAGGGCTCTCAGGGCACTGCCACTCTCTCTGGGCACATCCAAACTTCCTGGACTCAGCCAGGGCTCTCAGGGCACTGCCACTCTCTGTGGGCACAGCCACACTTCCTGGACTCAGCCAGGGTTATCAGGGCACTGCCACTCTCCCTGGGCCTCTCAGGGTACCGTGCTGGAACAACAGCGGCTCACAGTCAAGGTGCTTACATATTCTCGATGGCGGCCGTTCAAGACACAAAAGCAAATATCATACCAGTTCCACTACATGGTTGTGGGGGCAGAGCCCCAGAAAGTAGTTTCCAGGCTCTCAGCCTCACATAGACAGGTGCTGGCTCAGGTAGTAAATGGCCAACTGTGATTGCATGGCCATCAGCTGTGGCTAGTTGGCCGTCAGCTGTAACCAGTGAGCCATTGGTCACTAATATAACTGCTGTGGCTACGCTAGCAGAGAGAGAGAGGAGAGGAAGAATGGGGGCTAGCAAGAAGATGGCGGCTGGGCTGGCAAGTGTGGATGGCGGTTTGCGGACAGTGTGGATCCAGCCTCCAGTGAGAGTATAGTGCCGCCAGAGAGAATATAGTGGTATGACTCCCCTACCTATGGCTCCGTGGGTGTTCCCTTTTGGCCTCACCATATCCTGCGTTCTTGTATGGGGAGCGGGAGCAGAGAGCGAGCAGGGTCTCCCGCACGACAATGGTGGTACTCGAAACTGCTCTGAACTTGAACACACAAGTGAAATATATTTAAAGCACCAATTGATGAGGTTTTTTTTTGTTTGTTTGTTTGTTTTTTAAGGTTAACAATGACCGTTTGGAAGCCTCAGGAGCCACGTGGACAAAGAGTGGTGTGGGGGCAGAGCCCCAGAAAGCAGTTTCCAGGCTCTCGGCCTCACATAGACAGGTGCTGGCTCAGGTAGTAAATGGCCATCAGCTGTGGCTAGTTGGCCGTCAGCTGTAACCAGTGAGCCATTGGCCACTAATATAACTGCTGCGGCTACGGAGGAGAGAGGAGGAGAGTGAAAGAGAGTCGTCGGTGGGTTGCAGACAAAAGGGACAGCAGGTCGCACGTCCAGTGAACCCAGCCTCCAGTGAGACCGTAGTGGTATGACTCCCCTACCTATGGCTCCGTGGGTGTTCCTTTTTGGCCTCACCATATCCTGCGTTCTTGTATGGGGAGCGGGAGCAGAGACCCCGCAGGCTTCCCCGCACGACAGTGGTGTCAAATGCCAAGGTCTACAAAGAAGCGCGGCATTCAGCCAAGATCTACAGAGAAGGCAAAATCACAGCTGTTGCAACAATGCATGAAATCTTTAAGACTGTATGACATACAAACAAGGCCACACCTAGCAAAGTCATGAAGAAACAAAGCAGTCCTGGGTGCTTCTCTTTCCCTGTGTGACCTATCGTTCTCCTTTCTTCTGGAATCTCCTATTGTCGTGCGGGAGACCCTGCTCGCTGCGCCATTTGTCGTGCAGGGAGGCCTGTGGGGTCTCTGCTCCTGCTCCCCACACAAGAACGCAGGACATGGTGGGGCCAAAAAGGAACACCCACGGAGTCATAGGTAGGGGAGTCATACCACTATATTCTCGCTGGCGACATCCGCCTCTCTGCAATCCGCACTTGTTAGCTCAGCCACCATCTTCTTGCTAACCCCCATTTTTCTCCTCTTCTCTTTCTGCTAGCGCACCCACAGCAGTTATATTAGTGGCCAATGGCTCACTGGTTACAGCTGACGGCCAACTAGCCACAGCTGATGGCCATCCAATCACAGTTGATGGCCATTTACTACCTGAGCCAGCACCTGTCTCTGTGAGGCTGAGAGCCTGGAAACTACTTTCTGGGGCTCTGCCCCCACATTGACCCACTCCTAATTCTTTGGAGTGTATTATCTCTTCTAATAAACTTCTCTTTCACCACTTTATCTCTGTCTCATTCAAGTTTTTCTGGAGTCGCCAAGAACCTGGACGCAGCACCGAGGAGGGCCCATCCTCCGGTAACATAGCAGATAGGAATCCCAGTTTTCCTCCCTGAGGCCCCGGGTTCCACTCCAGTGTGGGAAGCTAGCCCAGACTCTGCCAGGTTTGATCCCCAGTGTGACAGCCAAACCCAGCTATCTTCCCAAAAAAGGCTCTCTGGTAACAAAGGCTGCAAAGGAAAAGGAAGCCACAAACTGAACCCGCCCGTTTACAAGTCTGGTTTTCTCTTTCACTAACCCCCACCCCCACCCCCAGGTCTCAGAACAGAACTGAACACCAGAAAACACAACTGAACATCGGAAAACAGAACCGAACACCGGAAAACAGAACTGAAAGCCAAAAGCCGGGGAGAGTCCAGAGGAAGGAGGTGTGGGGCAGAGGGGCGGGGGTGGAGGTTAGTCAAGCCTTGGCACAGCCTGGTCCCCTACACAGGCCCCTCCTTCCCTTCTGGGCTGCGGTGCCCCATGCTGTCTTCCCCAGGAACTGATGGTAGATTGAGGCCAGGAACTCAAGGAGACGTGGGGATGGGGTAGGGATGCAGGGAGGACTGCAGAACCTGAAGGTCCCCTTGTGGCCTCCGGCCTGGGGGAGGAGTAGAGCGTTCTGCATTCCTCGGCTTTTTCTCTTGAGGTCCTAGTTAGAGTGAAGGAGGAACCATCACCATCAGAGCCAAAAAAACAAAGAAATAAACAAACAAAACGGGAAGAGGCGGTAACTTCTCAGAGATTTACCCAGGGTAAATTTGCCCTTGATTGCGAAAGAGTTCAGGGAGTAGTGTTGAACTCTTGTTCCATTACCATGGAGAGATTTAAGATTACCTTTTCCAATTCATCCTTTCCAAAGCTTGGGAATAAGACACTCACTACTGACAAGAACTTAAAGTTGTGATACCCAAGTGGATTTTCTCTGATTTCTCAATTGGCACATTTATATGGCACAACTTTATGAATAAAGGATCCCAAGTTTTGCAATTTGGCTGTCATTTAGGGAGGTGTATTTGGTGACAGAAGGAGCCAGGTATCCAAGTCCACATCACATTGTCCATTTATGTGGGAACCCTATATATAACTTGTCACCATATTAGATACAAAGACCAGTGTGATTTACAGACAAGATGAAAGTGGAATCTATAATTGCCAAGAGCTGAAGCATTTCATGACCTATGTCAGTATGTATACATCCAATTTCCATGTGCTCCTGTCCATCTGTGAGAGAACACATTATAAAATAGCTGGTATAGAAGGCCTCGAGTCTGGTTTTGGCAGCTATAAAGCTTGGATCTGTCACTTGGCAAACTAGGTCCAGATTTTTGATGTACCCATAGATAGTTTGTGGTATCGGGCAGCTGAATTAGGGAATCACTGTAATACCCCAAGTTGCACAAGGGTGGCTTGTTAGCTATTTAGAACATTTGGTGATTTGGCAGGCATTTGCACCAAAAGTATAGTGCTGATATAGGATATTTTCTTTGTGCCGGGATTGTGTCTCGTGAAACCAAAGAATGGAAGCACAGACCAAGGAGAGGTGAGGAGTTGTAAAAGGGGATGGTTTATTAAAAGTAAAGAGTCGAAGCTCTCGGAATGAGTGTGTCCCGAACGGGTTGCCCTGATGGAGAAACTGACCTAAAATGGTTCCCCGCCACGTGAACCTGACCTAAAATGGTGGCCTGAGTGGAGAGAGAAGTCCCCAGCCTAAGCCCCAGCCCACTCTACCTAACCCCCTCCAAGCCACCACCAGATGACACCTATCCCTTCCCCAACTCAATAAAGTTCCCAACCCATAAAAACCTGCTCAAAACCTTGCTAGGGGCTCAGTCTTTGGGAAGGATCCCGATGAGCCTGCTGGCGTAATAAAGCTGACCTTCCTAACTCTCCGAGTGCCACTTGGGTTCTTTCGGTCCTGGAATCCATAACATTCTTGGTTCCCTCACCAGGAACCCAACCTCACTGGCCCCTTGAGCCATGGGTTTGGGTGAGAGTGGGCCGTAGGGTGGCTGGAAAGCCAAGACAGGGCTAGGTGCACCCTGCTGATTTTAGCAGGCCTGGGACCGGCGACCTCCTGCCAGCTCCAGCCTGTGACTCCCTGCTATACCCCAGTAGAGAGAAAGGACAGACAGTCAACTAGGACATGGGACATGGTAAGACCCTGGAGCCCGGACCCAGTTAGGTCTGCCTAAGGGCAGAAGGGGAGCCTGATCACCTCCCGCTGAGTCCCACTTCAGACTCTAGTTAGGGCCATTCAGGGTAGGGCGTCTTTCCTCCCTGAATGAATGTGTGTGTGCTTGGTCCCGAATGGGATTCTGTGTGGATCCATGGCCTGTCGGCTACGGAGCCCGAGTGAGCCCCAACCTGCGTTCCGTGGTAGTGTCCTGTGGCATAACGGTGATTCGCACTCTCGGAGTGCGATTGAGCCTGGGGCTTATATGGGCACACCTTAGTCAAGACCTACCCAACATTCCCGGGAGGGACAAGGCCAGGCAGGCGCCCGATTGGGACCCTTCCCTTGTCAATGCGACACCGAACGTCATGGGAGGGAGTCACAGGAAGACCATGGTTCTAGACTGCATGTTGAAGAATTTCAGAAAAGGTTGTGGAGGTGACTATGGGGTCAAAATGACCCCCGGACATCTCCATACTTTATGTGAACTGGAGAGGCCAAGTTTTGATGTAGGATGGCCCCCAGAAGGCACTCTTGATCTCCCCACAATTTGCCGAGTCTACATAGTTGTCACCGGGACCCCAGGACATCCAAACCAGTTCCCTTACATTGATTTGTGGTTGGAAATAGCCCAAACCCTTCCTCCTTGGGTATGGTTCAGCTCCAATAGTAAGGGACAGTCCAGGATCCTCGTTGCACGGAACCCACGAGGCTGTGCCCAGAAAGACATGGCTAAGACCATTTACCAGGGAGACCCTGATGAAGAGCCGCCACCACCTCCCTATGCACCACGGCAGACAGCTGGTGTGGCCCTGCAGCTTCCAGACACTCTGCCTCCATCCGACACCCCCCCCCATGGCCCGACACCCAACCTCCCAAGCCCTCCCCAGGGAGCCCCTGATCCTACACACCAACCCCCACTGGGGCCTGCTAGTTGACTTCAATCCAAAGACCTGCCTCCACTTCAGTTGCCCCTCCGGGAGACCAGAGGGTCAGACCAGGTTGGAGATGATAGGACCCTCCAGCCAGGACGCTCCGTCATCTACTACCAGCTCTTCTCTACCACTGACTTTTTGAATTGGAAACACCATACCCCAGCTTACTCGGAGAAACCACAAGCCATGATAGATCTTATGGAATCTATCTTCCACACTCATCGCCCCACCTGGGAGGACTGTCACACAGCTCCTCCGAACACTCTTCAACACCGAAGAACGCCGGCGGATCACACAGGGGGCAAAGCAGTGGCTAGAAGAAGTGGCCCCTGGAGGAGTCCTGGATACTGCCACCTGGGCGACCGAGGCTGCTCCGGATGCATGGCCTGATTGGGACTTTAACACTGAAGTAGGGAGAGGCGCAATCCGCTGATACCAAGATGCTCTCCTACAAGGGTTATGGGCGGGAGCCCGAAAGCCAACCAATATGTCCAAAACAGTTGATGTAACCCAAAACGGGGAGGAAACTCCTGGCGACTTCTATGAATGTCTCTGTGAGGCGTTCCAAGTCTACACTCCATTTGATCCGGAAGCCCCCGAGACGCATTCTTCTGCATCAGAGGATGATAAATGTGGCCTTTGTCACTCAGGCAGCTCCTGATATCCGCCGAAAACTCCAAAAACTTGAGGGGTTCCCAGGAATGAATATCACCCAGCTCTTGGAGGTGGCTAACAAGGTCTATCAGAACCATGAGGTTGTAGCTAAATGAGAGGCTAATAAAAGGATGAGGGAGAAAGTAACCCTCCTCATGGCTGCTCTCCAACAAGGAGGGGATGGACCCGCAAGGAAAGGGCCTCCCCGTTGGCAGACAGGCCCGTATCCTCACGCCCCGCTAAAAGAAGACCAATGTGCGTATTGTAAAGAACTGGGCCATTGGAAAAATGAGTGCCCCCACCGTCGGAAAGGAAAGCCTCAGGCTCCCAGTGGTCCCAACCCAACCAGCCCAGAGCCCGACTTCATAGGATTAGTGGGAATCAAGTCAGACTGAAGAGGACCGGGCTTGTTCAAACTCAGCCCCCATGAGCCCACAGTTGACTTAGATGTAGGGGGCCAAACAGTGACTTTTATGGTAGATACTGAGCAGAACACTCGGTAGTCACCACGCCGGTGGCACCGCTCGGGGACTGCAGAGTCACCATAATGGGAGCCACCAGGGATCAAGCTAAGAGCCAGCCATTCTACCAGGCTCAGACTTGTAAATTAGGAGAACACACCGTGTCGCATGAGTTCCCCTACTTACCAGACTGCCCAATCCTGCTCCTGGAACGCGACCTCCTTACGAAGTTTGGTGTGCAAATCTTCGAACCATCAGGTCAGGCCACCGTGTCACTGCAGCCCCCATCAGAGGGACTTATTCTGTCTATCACCACCCTGAGGAAAGAAGAATGGAGGCTGTACAGGACCGGCAGTGTAGAACAGAACCCAGAAGCCTACAGGACTGATTTCCCGGAGGTTTGGGCTGAAGATAACCGCCTGGGCTAGCAAAACATAAGGCCCCAGTTTTGGTGGAACAGACGTGGAGCCCAACTCCAATGGCTACGCCAATACCCCATCTCCAGGGAAGCTTGGGCAGGGATTCAAAACACCTCGCCCGTCTCAGAGCATCAGGGATACTCATAGAGTGCCAGTCACCATGGAATATGCCCCTCCTGCCGGTAAGGAAGTCCAGTGGAGAATACCGGCCAGTACGATTTAAGAGCGGTAAACCAAGCCACAGTCTCCCTACACCCCATCGTCCCAAATCCGTATACCCTCCTCAGTCAGCTGTCCACGGAGGAAGGATAGTTTACCTGCCTGGACCTGAAAGATGCATTCTTCTGCATTTGGTTGGCACCCCAGAGCCAATCACTGTTCTCCTTCAAATGGAATGATCCTGATACTAGTCGGCAGCTCCAGCAGACATGGACTCGGCTCCCACAGGGCTTCAAAAACTCCCCAACCCTCTTTGGGGAAGCGCTAGCTTCAGATTTAGCCACCTTCCCTCGAGAAGAATACCACTGCACTCTATTGCAATATGTGGATGATCTGCCTCTAGCCTGTGCCACCGAAACCGAGTTCTAAACTGTGACATGGGCACTGCTGTCCCACTTAGCTGAGATGGGGTATAGAGTCTCCTGGAAGAAAGTCCAGCTCTGCAGAAAACAAGTACAATACTTGGGCTTTGTCATCTCCAAAGGACAGCAGGCCCTCAGCACTGAGCAGAAGAAAGTCATCACTTCTCTCCCTCGGCCCACAAGCCAGAGAGCGCTCCGTGAGTTTCTTGGAGCTGCTGGCTTCTGCTGGATTTGGATCCCTGGCTTTCGGCAGTAACCCGGCCCTTATATGAGGCTCTAACTGGTCGAGAAAAAGTCCTCATGCTATGGACAGAAGATCAAGAACACGCTTTCCAGCAGCTCCAGAGCTCACTTGGGCAGGCTCCAGCCCTCGGATTACCTGATGCTGAGAGGCCATTCCACTTATTCGTCCGTGAAAGAGACAAAATAGCCTTAGGACTGCTAACCCAAACAGTTGGACCATGGCTCTGTCCCGTCGCCTATCTCTCAAAGAAACTAGACCCGGTAGCAGCGGGTTGACCACCATGCCTGCGGGCCCTGTGATTCTCATCAAAGAGGCAGATAAGCTCACCTTAGGCCAGAGACTCATAGTTAAAGTATCCCACTCGGTTACCACCTTAATGAACAGTCAAGGACCCCAATGGCTGTCGAATGCGCGGCTGACTCAGTATCAGGGGCTACTCTTGGAAAACCCTCGGATCTCATTAGAAACTGTGCGCACCCTGAACCCAGCCACTTTCCTGCCAATTGAGGACGGGGATCTAGAACATGACTGTACAGAAGTTATCAACAAGGTCTACACCACCAGACCTGACCTCAGGGTTGGCCCGCATCCTAACGCGGACCTTACTCTGTATACTGACAGCAGCAGCTTCCTGAGGGATGGAAAATGTCGTGCGGGGTATGTGGCAACTACCACAGATGAGGTACTCGAGGCAGGGGCACTTCCATTGGGATGGTTGGCCCACCGGGCAGAACTATGGGCACTAATAAGAGCCTTTACTCTATCTGAGGGCCGAAAAGTCAACATATACACCGACTCTCGGTATGCCTTTGCGACCATCCATATCCATGGGGCTATATACAAAGAAAGACGCCTTCTGACTGCAGAGGGAAAGACTATTAAAAATAAACAAGAAATCCTTAAGCTTCTACAAGCCATTTGGCTTCCCCAGCAGGTTGCAGTTATCCATTGTCGGGGCCACCAGAAAGGCAATGAGCCCTCAGCAGTCGGGAGCAGGTCGCCGACACCACGGCCAAATCAGTGGCGATGGGAAGCCCTAGTGAACTACTCTTGGTCACTGACACTACCACCACATCCCTCCCGCGGTACACAGAAGAACTCAGATGGGCAAAGTCAGAAGGGGCCTCCAGATTGCCACAAGGGTGGTGGCAACTGCTCGATGGCTGGTGGCATCCCAGCCCTGCTAGGTCCTCAAGTAACCGCTGAATATCACAAGTTAACCCACTTTGGAAAAACTGCTCTCAAGGGCCTCCTAGTAAAAAATGTCTACATTAGCCGGCTGTCAGCTCTTTGTAAGTCAATCAGAGAACACTGCCTCACTTGTGCAAAGAACAATCCAAAGTCTGGCCCTAGCCCTATCCCTGGGAGTCAGAGAAGCGATACCACACCTTTTGAGGACCTTGAAGTCGACTTCACTGACATGACAAACTGCTGTGGTACTAAGTACTTGCTGGTCCTGGTCTGTACCTACTCCGGGTGGATTGAAGCCTTCCCCACTCGGACTGAGAAGAGCTGTGAAGTATCCAAGGACCTCCTCAGGGAGATTATCCCCCACTATGGGATTCCACTTTCTATCCACAGTGACAATGGGCCAGCTTTCATAGCAGAACTCCAGATGGTAACCAGAGCCATGGGCATCAACTGGAGACTCCATACAGCATACCGACCACAAAGCTCAGGGAAAGTTGAACGCATGAACCATACCCTCAAGGAGACATTCGCTAAACTCCACCAGGAGACCTCCCTATGGTGGGTGGACCTCCTACCACTAGCCGTCCTTCAGGTGTGCTGCAACCTGGGCAAATCTGGATTCTCTCTCTGCGAAATTATGTTCGGGAGGACCCCTCCCCTGCTGACCAGCCTCCCTGGTGACATTTGCCAGCTGGAGTTCTCCAGCTTCCAAAACCAGATGGCCGCACTAGGCAAGGTCCTCACAGATGTACGTGCTTACATTCTGGAAAGGGCCCCCATTTCTCTCGGGGCCCCGGTACACCCCTTTGGAAGCGCGAGCCCCTCCGACCCCGGTGGATAGGCCCTCACACTGTCGTACTTGTTACTCCCACCACTCTTAAAGTTTCAGGCATTGCTCTGTGGATCCATCACACTCGAGTTAAAAGAGCCCAGCCGGAGGATGACGCCTGGATCACCCAACCTGACCCGGCCCGTCCACTCCATCTGAGCCTCAATTAACAGCCAGGATGAGCCTTACCATCATCTACCCAGACTCCATCTTTGCTGTCATTGGACTCCTACTATTTCTAGCCTTTGCTGGTCCTCTTGGCTCCTACCTCTAGACAACCCTTGCTACCTCACGGTCCTCCTCCTTGCTACCATCGGGCCATGTATAGTTAATGCTGTCATACGTTTCATAGAGACCTCCGTCACCCATTGGGCTACAGCCCAGATCCTTGACCTACAGGGTTATCATCTTAGCGAATATGATGATCTCCAAGTTGTTACCACTTACGATCATCAACAGGGGATCATGATGGAGAAACTGATCTAAAATGGTTCCCTGCCACGTGAAACTGACCTAAAATGGTGGCCCAAGAGGAGAGAGAAGTCCCCATCCTAAGCCCCAGCCCACTTCCGCATAAACCTCCCCCCCCAAGCCACCACCAGACGACACCTACCCCTTCCCCAACTCAAGGAAGTCCCCAACCCATAAAAACCTACTCAAAACCTTGCTAGGGCTCAATCTTTGGGAAGGATCCCGCTGAACCCGCCGGCATAATAAAGCTGATCTTCCTAACTCTCTGAGTGCCCCTTGGGTTCTTTCCGGTCCTGGTATCCGTAACAACCCAGTGATTGAGGCAAAAGTTCTTACTTTTTACCTTCCCTTGCCTGCTTGGGGAAAGGGGCCAGTGCCTTCTAATGGAACTTGTCTATCAGATTTGTCCTGTTTGCCCACCCTAAAGGGATTAACGAACCCATCCCTATCTATCAGATCTGCTTCTTTGTCCAGTCAAAAGGGATTTATGAGACAATTTATTAACCTCAAGGCGCATTCTCATATCTTTGTCCTGGAGTGAAGGAGACATTCCAGAACCTGGAGTTTCAGGATATGGCTGCCTTTAGTTTATTCCACCAGGGAAACCCTCCCACCCCCATCTACCTAAGAACATGTTAACTAACATGTCTCAGTGCTAGACTCATTTACAGTTTCCTTGGCGTGTTTGAAGATGCCACCTGTGTGTCTCCTTTACTACTCATGCAGAACTCTTCACTTGACACTTTGGTCACCAAATGTGTGGGTATTTTCTTTTCCCTCCACAATAAGCAATTCTCTGTGACACCAGCTGGGTATCCCACAATTTAACTCAATTCTAGCACTATCTACCTGGAGATAGTGTCAAATACCACATGTGATAGGCTCAATCCTGCAAGACTGCTCCCCGCTTCAGATGCCAATCACAATTAGTAGGTCCCAAGGTTCCCCACAACTTCTGTCAGATTTGGCTACACATTGGAGGTTCCCACTACCTTCTCCTCTGGTTCAATTAATTTGCTAGAACAGCTCACAGAATTTGGGGAAACACTTACTTACATTTACTAGTTTATTAAAGGATGTGATAAAGGATACAGATGAACAGCAGATGAAGAGATTCAGAGGATGAGGTGTGGGAGTGTCCCAAACACAGGAGCTTCTGTAAACCCTGAAGTTGGGGTGCATTGCCCTCCTAGTGTGGCTGTGTTGACCACCTGGAAGCTCTCCAAACCTCATACTATTGGGATTTTATGGAGGCTTTCCATGTAGGCATGATCAATTATTAACTCCATTTCCACCCCATCTCTCCTCTCTGGAGGAAGTGGGGTTGGGGCAAAAAATTCCCAGCTTCTAATCATGGCTTGGTCTTTTTGGTGACTTGCCTCCATCTAGGAGCCCACCCAGAGTCACCTCAATAGAATGAAATATGCTTCTAGTGCTCTTATCACTTAGAAACTTACAACAGCTTTAGGAGCTCTGGGTCAAGGACAGAATCAAAGCCAAATACTAGAAAAATAGATGTTCTTAGTGTTTTTATCATTTGAGAAATCACAATGGTCTTAGGAGCTCTGTGCCAGGAACTGAGGGAAGAGACAAATACATGTATATATTTTTAATCTCACAATTTGTTGGAGGGGACTGGATCACCATTTAGTAACCATCACCATGGTTAACTATTCCCCACTCCTGAGGCAAGTTTTTCTGACTACTTTGGAAATACTCCTAAATGATGAGGTTTTTCTAGTCTGACTGGTCAGAACAGGCACTACTCTCATTTGGATGGGAATACAGGACACAGAGAGGAATATGAGCAAACAGACTTGCTAAATTCCTCCCAGTTCACTATACAGGTAATCCCCATATAACGTGGTTGTTAGGTTCCTTAAAAATGCCGTGTTATGCGAATCCATGTTATCTGAAACAAAGAACTAGCACAAAAAAGGGGGTTAGGTTCCAAAAATTAAAAATAAAAACCCATGCTATTATATTTTTATGCTTAAGAGAAATATCTTTATTAAAGCAATTTTCACCAAAAGTATAACATACTAATATGTATTATATAATGTTTTCTTCGTCATCACTACTAAGCACCATTAACCAAGGGCATTTTCTTTTTGACAAGATATCTTCATCCTCTGAACTTTCTTCAGCATTATCTTGACTTCTATTCTGTACTTTTTGCAAAATATTTTAGGTTGCTGGCTTTCAGCTGAGAGAGCTTTATAAATTTCATTAAATGGTGCTAAGCACTTGTGAAGTTCTCTTTAAACTTTGCACTTCTTTCAGTGGAAGGATCTTCCTTTAGGAAATATAGCTAAAACTGTTCGTCTAAGTCTAAGCCTTTCTTTATGCTTTTCTTTTTATGTTTGTTTGTTTGTTTTTAAATTTATTGGGGTGACAACTGTTAGTGAAATTACATAGATTTCAGGTGTACAATTCTGTATTACATCATCTATAAATCCCACTGTGTGTTCACCACCCAGAGTCAGTTCTCCTTCCATCACCATATATTTGATACCCCTTACCCTCATCTCCCACCCTGCACCACCCTTACCTCTGGTAACTATTAAACTATTGTCTGATTATTAGTTTTTGTCTCTCATTTGTTTGTCTTGTTCTTTTGTTGTTTTTGGTTTATATACCACATATCAGTGAAATCATATGGTTCTCTGCTTTTTCTGTCTGACTTATTTCGCTTAGCATTATACTCTCAAGATCCATCCATGTAGTTGCAAATGGTCCTATTTCATCTTTTCTTACCACCGAATTGTATTCCATTATCCATTCATCTATCGAAGGACATTTTGGTTGTTTCCATGTCTTGGCCACCGTAAACAAAGCTGCAATGAACACTGGAGCACCCGTGTCTTTATGTATAAATGTTTTCAGATTTTTTGGGTAGATACCCAGGAGAGGAATTGCTGAGTCATATGGTAATTCTATTTGTAATTTTTTGAGGAACCTCCACACTGCCTTCCATAATGGCTGCACCAGTCTGCATTCCCACCAACAGTGTATGAGGGTTCCTTTTTCTCCACAGGCTCTCCAACACTTGTTACTATTTGTCTTGTTGATGATAGCCATTCTGACTGGGGAGAGGTGATATCTCATTGTGGTTTTTATTTGCATTTCTCTGATGATTAGTGATGTTGAGCATTTTTTCATATGTCTATTTGCCATTTGTATGTCCTCTTTGGAGAAATGTCTCTTCAGATCCTCTGCCCATTTTTCAATTGGGTTGTTTGTTTTTTTATTGTTGAGTTGCATGAGTTTCTTGTATATTTTGGATATTAGCCCCTTATCAGAGGCACTGTTTGCAAAAATCTTCTCCCATTCAGTTGGTTGCCTCTTTATTTTGTCGATGGTTTCTTTTGCTGTGCAGAAGCTTTTCAGTTTCATATAGTCCCATTTGTTTATTTTCGCTTTTACTTCCATTGCCTTTGGAGTCAAATTCATAAAATGCTCTTTGAACCCAAGGTCCATAAGTTTAGTACCTATGTTTTCTTCTATGCAGTTTATTGTGTCAGGTCTTATGCTTAAGTCTTTGATCCATTTTGTATTAATTTTGGTACATGGTGACAGATAGCAGTCCAGGTTCATTCTTTTGCACGTGGCTATCCAATTCTCCCAGCACCATTTATTGAAGAGGCTGTCTTTCCTCCATTGTATGTTTTTAGCTTCTTTGTCAAAAATTACCTGTCCATATTTATGTGGTTTTATTTCTGGGTTCTCAATTCTATTCCATTGGTCTGTGTGTCTGTTTTTCTGCCAATACCATGCTGTTTTGATTATTGTAGCCCTGTAGTACAAGCTGAAGTCAGGGAGTGTGATACCTCCAGTATTCTTCTTTTTTCTTAAGATTGCTTTGGCTATTTGGGGTCTTTTGTGGTTCCAAACAAATCTGATGATTTTTTGTTCCATTTCTTTAAAAATGCCATTGGGATTTTGATGGGGATTGCATTAAATCTGTATATTGCTTTGGAAAATATGGCCATTTTAACTATGTTGATTCTTCCAATCCATGAGCATGGAATGTCTTTCCATTTCTTTGTGTCTTCTTCAGTTTCTTTCAAAAATGTCTTATAGTTTTCAGCATATAGGTCCTTCACATCCTTGGTTAAGTTTATTCCTAGGTATTTTATTTTTTTTGCTGCAATTGCAAAAGGAATTGTTTTTTGTGTTTCTTTTTCTGAAATTTCACTTTTAGTATATAGGAATGCGATGGAGTTTTGTACATTGATTTTGTAGCCAGCAACTTTACTGTATTCGTTGATTGTTTCTAATAGTGTTTTGGTGGAGTCTTTAGGGTTTTCTATATATAGCATCATGTCATCTGCAAAGAGTGATAATTTAACTTCTTCATTCCCAATTTGGATGCCTTTTATTTCTTTCTCTTGCCTGATTGCTCTGGCAAGGACTTCCAACCCTATGTTGAAAAGCAGAGGTGATAGGGCACAGCGCTGTCGTGTTCCTGAACGTAGAGCAAAGGGCTTCAGTTTTTCTCCATTAATTTTGAGATTAGCTGAGGGCTTGTCATATATGGCGTTTATTATGTTAAGGTATTTTCCTTCTATACATATTTTATTAAGTGTTTGAATCATAAATGGATGTTGTATCTTGTCAAATGCTTTTTCTGTATCAATTGATATAGTCATATGATTTTTGTCCTTTATTTTGGGGTTGGGCTCTGAATCTGGTGCAGGAAGAGCTTTGCAACTTCAAAAGCTCTCCACATACCCACACAGACACTGTGCCTTTTGACCCAGGTGAACTATTAACAGAGGAGAAGTCTGTCTCCCAGGGAATCCTCCCATTGTGTGAGAAGCTGGAATAGTGCAGAGAAAACATAGAACACCTAATTACTCAATCCCAACAGATCTTCTAGAGCTGCTGTGTTATACTGGATTAAGCTGTACTTATTTTTGACTTTTTGTTGTTATCTCTGGCAGTAGTTCTCTTTCTGCTACAGGCCTTTTATCTAAATTCTTTTAGGCAGTTAAGGGAGTGGCCAAGAACAACTTCCTGAATCTACGGTCGTTTTTTGTTTTTGTAATCAGCTAAAAAATAGGGCAAAAATACATATTTTGGGGTATTGAAATTTGCTGCCCTACAGAATCTCATTTTAGGCAACCAGTCATCTTATCATGGAGAAACAGGCTGTGAATTAGACTAAATTAGACAAAGAATTTAAAGTTCACTGAGTTTCATTTTCCAATTTCTGCTTGTTGCAGCAACTTGGCAAACATTCTACCAATGTTCCTCTAAAAGGCTGTCAGCTGTGGAGGTTTCACTGAAAATGTTACCTACAGACTGTACCTTCAGAAATGGCATGGAGAAGAAAGGATTTGGTAATGTAAACTTGATGAAACTTGAAAAAAAAAAAAAAGCGGGGAGGGGAGTTTTTCTCCAATGAAGCATAATGGGAGCTGTATTTCAGGAGTATTAGTACTTCACAGTCAGTCTCTGTACAAGGAGCAATGTTTTAAAAGAATTAGGTGGGAGGATATGGGTGTAAATGTTGCCTCAATTATTGTATTACCATGTATGTTAAATATTTCTGGGGCAGGAGAAATGAACAGTGAATTAGATTATAAGAGGATAAGAGAAAAATATTATTTGGGTTTATGTTGTTAGTCTTTGTACTTTCCCCAGGTCCCTGGCAAGTTGTACTCTGGCGAATCACATGATGTTAAATAACATTATTTATATCCCAGAATGACAACAAACTCGGGACTGTAACAATTTTGTAATACGCATACTAACAAAAGTTGCCTGCAAAAACTGGAACTTTTAGTGTACATGTCCTTTGTAATTTAAAAACAGGTATGGGGGGCTGAACAGGTGGGGATGAGAGGCTGAACTCACCCACCAGCAAATCCCTAGTATTTTTAATTTATAGCAAATTTAATTAGAAAGAGGAAGAATGTAATAAATGTGTTCGTACTTCGGTCCAGAAGAAAGGATACCCTTCATTGAACCTGTAACTTCTGCTTTTTGAAAAACATAAATTTCATTCTTTTTTTTCTTTGGTTCTCCCCTCTCCTTGAGTTTTATTTTTTATTTGGGAGGATAGGATATTGGCTTCTCTAGAAACCGGGTTCAAACTTAATTAAAAAGAAAGTTTATCAGCTAAGCCAATTATTTACTTAACTGAAATTATTTCACAATCAGAATGTTACCTAGTTAACACTGACCAATCAGGATGTTACACGGTCCAAACAGTAAACTTATTTTTTGAAATCCAAACAGTTTTTGTAAGTTAGCTAAATTTTTTGGATCAAGAAATGTTAAATGTTAAAATTAGGTGAATAACCATTCTGACAGATGTGAGGTTTCCCATTATGGTTTTGATTTTAAATTCCTTGATGATGAGTGATGTTAGGCATCTTTTCTTTTTTTAATATTTACTCTTTAAAAAACTATTTTTAATTACAGTTGACATAAAATTTTAAATTAGTTTTAGGTGTACAACATAGTGATTCAACATGTATATACCTTTCAAAGTGATCACTATAATAAGTCACTAGTAACCATCTACAACCATACATAGTTATTACAATATTAAGACTCTATTCCCTATGCTGTACATTACATCCCCTGACATATTTTAGTTTGCACTTAGTCCCCTTCTCAATTTCTCTCCATCCCACCAACTGCCCCTCTGGCACCATCAGTTTGTTCTCTGTATCTATGACTTTGATTCTGTTTCATTTTGTTTGGTTGGTTTTTTAGATTCCACACATAATTAAATTCACATGGTATTTTTCTTTGTTCAACTTATTTCATTTAATGTAATACTCTGTAGGTCCATCCATATTGTAACAAATGGCAATATTTCATTCTTGTTATCGGCTGAGTATTAGTCCATTGTATATATGTACCACATCTTTACCCATTCATCTATGAGTGGACACCTGCTAGGTTATTTCCATGTCTTGTCTATTGTAAATAATGCTGCAGTAAACACAGGGGTATATATGTCTCTTTGAATTATTGTTTTTGTTTTCTTTGGATAAATGCCCTGAAGTGAAATTGTTCGGTCATATAATAGTTCTATTTTTAATTTTTTGATGAATATCATACTGTTTTCCACAGTGGCTACACAAGTTTACAATCTCAACAACAGTGTACAAGTATTCATTTTCTTCATATCTTTGCCAACACTTGCTATTTGTTGTCTTTTGATAATAGTCGTTTTGATAGGTGTGAGGTGATATCTCATTGTGATTATGATTTTCATTTCCCTTATGATTAGTGATGTTGAGAATCCTTCCATGTGTCTACTGGCCATCTGTATATCTTCTTTGGAGAAATATCTATTCAGGTCCTCTGCCCTTTTTTAATTGTATTGTTTATTTTCTCAATGTTGAGTTGTGTGAATTCTTTATATATTTTGGATATTAACGTCTTATCTAATTGATCATTTGCAAATATCTTCTCCCAGTCTTGTTGATGGTTTCCTTTGCTGTGCAAAAGCTTTTTAATTTAATGTAGTCTCATTTTTAAAATTTTTGCTTTAGTTTCCTTTACCCAAGGAGACATATCCAAAAATTATTGCTAAGACTGATGTCAGAGAATTTACTGCCAGTTTTCCCCTAGGAGTTTTATGATTTCAGGCCTTCAGTTCTTCAGGATTAAAGGCATTTAAGTTTTTAATCCATTTTGAATTTATTTTTATATATGGTGTAAGAAAGTGGTCTAGTTTCTCTTGCCTGATTGCTCTGGCAAGGACTTCCAACACCATGTTGAAAAGCAGAGGTGATAGGGGACAGCCCTGTCGTGTTCCTGAACACAGAGCAAAGGGCTTGTTTTTCACCATTAATTATGAGATTAACTGAGGGTTTGTTATATATGGCCTTTATTATGTTAAGGTATTTTCCTTCTATACCTATTTTATTAAGTGTTTTAATCATAAATGAATGTTGCATCTTGTCAAATGCTTTTTCTGCATCAATTGATTTAATCATATGACTTTTGTCCTTTATTTTGTTTACGTGATGTATCATTGATGGTTTGGGATGTTGAACCATCCTTGTGCCCCGGGGATGAACCCCACTTGGTCGTGATGAATAATGTTTTTAATGCATTGTTGTATTCGATCTGCTAGAATTTTGTTTAGGATTTTTGCGTCTGTATCCATCAGAGATACTGGTCTGTAGTTTTCTTTTTTTTGTGTTGTCCTTACCAGGTTTTGGTATCAGGGTAATGTTGGCCTCATAAAATGAGTTAGGGAGTACTGTCTCTTCTTCAATTTTTTGGAAGAGTTTGAGCAGGATTGGTATTAGATCCTCTTTGAAGGTTTGGTAGAATTCACTAGTGAAGCCATGTGGTCCAGGACTTTTGCTTTTGGGAAGGTTTTGGATGACTGATTCAATTTTGTTACTGGTGATCGGTCTGTTTAGATTTTCCAGTACTTCATGGTTCAGCCTGTGAAGGCTATATGTTTCTGAGAACTTGTCCATTTCTTCTAGGTTATTGAATTTGGTGGCATATAGTCCTTCATAGTATTCTTGGATGATCCTTTGTATTTCTGTGGTGTCCGTGATAACTTCCTCTTTTACATTTCTGATTTTGTTAATTAGTGTCTTCTCTTTTTATCTTAGTGAGTCTAGCCAACGGTTTGTCAATTTTGTTAATCTTTTCAAAGAACCAGCTCTTTGGGTCACATTAATTTTTTCTATTGTCTTTTTGTTCTCTATTTCATTTAGTTCTGCTTTGATTTTTGTTATTTCCTTTCTTTTGCTGACCTTGGGTTTCATTTGTTCTTCTTTTTCTAGTTCTTTAAGGTGTAACATGAGGTTATTTATTTGGGATTTTTCTTGTTTCTTGAGATAGGCCTGTAATGATATAAATTTTCCTCTTAAAACTGCTTTCGCTGCATCCCAAAAATTTTGGTAGGATGTATTTTCATTGTCATTTGTTTCTATGTATCTTTTGATCTCTCCTCTAGTTTCTTCTTTGACCCAGTCATTCTTTAAAAGTATGTTGTTTAATCTCCATGTATTTGTGTTTTTTCCTGCTTTCTTTTTGCAGTTGATATCCAATTTCAAAGCCTTGTGATCAGAGAATCTGCTTGGTATGATTTCAATCTTCTTAAATTTGCTGAGGCTGATTTTATGTCCCAATATATAGTCTATCCTTGAGAGTGTATTAGAAAAGAATGTATAGTCTGATGTTTTAGGATGAAGTGCTCTACATATGTCAATTATGCCCATTTCATCTAATGTGTCATTTAGGGCTGCTATTTCATTATTTATTTTCTGTTTGGATGATCTACCCATAGCTGTCAATGATGTATTTAAGTCCCCTAGTATAATTGTGTTTTAGTCAATTTCTCCCATTAGTTCTGTTAGTAGTTGCTTGGTATATTTTGGTGCACCCTGATTGGGGGGATGAATATTGATGACTGCTACGTCTTCTTGTTGTATAGTCCCCTTTACCATTATGAAATGTCCATCTTTGTCTCTTGTTACCTTTTTCACCCGGAAGTCTGTTTCATCTGATATCATTATGGCTACACCTGATTTTCTCTGGGTTCCATTTGCTTGGAGTGTCAATTTCCACCCTTTCACTTTGAGTCTATGCTTGTCCTTGTAGCTGAGATGTGTCTCTTGGAGACAGCATATGGTTGGGTTTAGTTTTTTGATCCAATCTGCTACTCTGTGCCTTTTTATTGGTGAGTTCAGTCCATTTACATTTAGGGTGATTATTGATATGTGAGGATTTCCTGTCATTCTATCTTTAGTTTTCTGGTAAGGCTGTGTCTCCATTGTTTCTTTGCCTTTTTGTTGTTGTCTATTATTTCTGTGTGGTGGTATTCTATGGTGTTCCCCCCTGTTTCTTCTTTCATTACAGTATATATTTCAGTTCTGGTTTTTTTTTTGAGTGGTTACCCTTAAGTTTATGTAAAAGAAAGTCCGATATTTAGAGTATTCCATTTTCTTCAGCACGCTTACTTTCTCCATTGCCATATTCCGGTTCAGGCCTTTACTCTCCCCCTTTTTATGTTTTGGTTGCCAAAAATTGTCCCTGTTCATAGTGGTTGAATAGCCTCCTTTAGTATTTCTTGTAGTTCAGGTCATGTATTAGAAAATTTCCTCAGCTTCCGTATGTCTGGAAAGGTCTTTATTCCTCCTTCATATCTAAAGGATATCTTTGCTGGATATATTATTCTTGGCTCATAATTTCTCTCTTTCAATAGTTTGAATATTTGGTTTCACTCCCTCCTCGCTTGTAGAGTTTCTGGTGAAAAAACCTGATGATAATCTAATGGGCTTTCCTTTGTAGGTTACCGTCTTCTTTTCCCTGGCTGCCTTGAGGATTCTTTCTTTGTCATTGATTTTAGACAGCTTCAATACAATGTGCCTTGGAGAAGGCCTGTTGGGATTGAGGTAATTAGGTGTTCTATTTGCTTCTTGGATTCGAGGATCCAGTTCTGTCCACAAGTTTGGGAAGTTCTCATCAACAATTTGTTTGAATATATTCTCTGTTCCCTTCTCTCTTTCTTCTCCTCCTGGTATGCCCATTATTCTTATATTGCTCTTTCTGATGGAGTCAGAAAGTTCTTGTAGAGTTCTTTCATTTCTTTTAAGTCTCAAGTCTCTTTCTTCTTCCATCTGTTAACTTCCAGGTTTCTATCTTCGATGTCACTGATTCTTTCCTCCATCTGGTCAACTCTACTACCTAAACTGGCTATTTCATTCTTAATTTCTTCTATTGAGTTCTTAATCTCCAGAAATTCTATTTGGTTCTTTTTTAAAATTTCAATCTCTTTCGTAAAATGCTCATGTTGTTCTTTGATTGTGTTTCTGAGTTCATTAAACTGCCTTTCTGTGTTTTCTTGCATCTCGTTGAGTTTTTTCAGAACTGCAATCTTGAATTCTCTGTCGTTTAAGTCACATATTTCCATATCTTAAATTCGTTTTCTGGAGACTTTTCACTTTCTTTCTGAGCTGTCTTGTTGCCTTGGTTATTCATGGCAATTAGTCTTTTAATTATTTCTCTTCCTAAACATGTACAGGGGTGGCTTCTGCAACAGGTTGATAGGAAGAGGTCTTTCTTTTGTTTTCCAGTACTTGTTGGTAGAACATTTTATTTTCTCTCCGACTGCAGCCTTTTTTTCTCTCTCACATGGTAGTGCTATGTTTTCTCTGCACTATTCCAGCTTCTCACGCAATGGAGAGATGGGCTTCTCCTCTATTAGTAGTTCACCTGGGGCACAGGACGCGGTGTCCGTGTGGTTATGTGGAGAGCTTTTGAAGTTCCAAACTCTTTCTGCACCAGATTCAGAGCCTGCATGTTTCAGCAGTTCTGTTTACTCCTGCAGGGATCCACCCAGATTGGTGGCCAGTGGCGGGGTGAGTTGTGAGAGTTGGCCCAGAGTAATGGCGGCAACCACCACCACAGCCCGTCCTGCTTCCACTGCTCCCTCCCCTTTGCCAGAAGTAGTTGGGCTGCGAATCTGTGTCTGCGGTCCACAGTTCTCAGAACAACAAATATTCTGTTCTTTTGATCTGACACTGCTACTGTCCCGCTTCTAGCAATGGGCAGGTGGGGGCAGTGCGAGGTTTGGGAGGGTAAGGAGGGAGGGCTAGTCTCAGTACCTAAGGCTTCCGTTCCCTGCTCAGCAGTGAGGTCTTAAACCACCATTTTCAACCTTCTTCCCTCAGTCTTTTCTCCGAAGTCTCTGCCGTGAACGTTGGGTTCAGCCATGTTATATGCTGTCCCCTCAGCCCTGTGGGCCATAAATGGAGCCCTGGCCATCTGAGTTCTCCCCTCTCCCCCAGCTGTGGTAGTTCCGGGGTAGAGCGAGCTCGGAGCACTGAACTAGGTCTACGTCCTGTGCCCGCGCGGCTCCATCTCCGCACTTTTCCCTTCCCTCGTCCACTGCTCGTGTGATTCACTCACCTTTAGGTGAATTCAGTAGTGAGACTCTTCATTTTGCCTGTCTGCTGTGCAGGGAGTCCTTTGTGGAGTTATAGTTGTTCGATTAGTTGTAAATTCTTGGGGAGATTTGGAGAGGCACACCTCACACCGCCATTTTGATGACATCTCAATTCATTTGTTTTAATAGCTTCTTTATGAAAGTAAATTATGGATTGTTTGTATGCTTCTTTTTTCATCCTGATTTCTACTCTGTTTGTTTCTTTCTCACTCATTAACATTTATTCCAATAGCTGGAATGTTCCTTAGGTGAAAAAAATTCAGTTTCTGTTATCTCTGGCCTTTTTTGGGCAATGGCCATCGTTTATGAACCACTGCCTTTTGTGAAATTAGTTGACACGAGGGAAGTTAAGGTACAGATGACCTTAGATATTGATTTTGTGATATGTTTAAGTTTTTGTCCCTAAAATTTTCATGAGATTAAGATTATGATACTTGTATTTTGTAGGTAAAAATCTCCAAAGAAGATATCTAGAATTTATATCACCTATAACCACTGCCAAGGTTAATTGCGGCCTCATCATTATTGCAGTCCTTGCTGTAAGTGTGATTGCACTTTCCGTGTCTTTGGGAGGTAGGTTACTTGTTCTTCAAACTTTACAATGCTCTTCATATATACATATAATATTTATTGAGTTCCATTATATACCAGGCACTGTGTGAAGTGCTTGAGGTATATCAGATGAACATATAATGTTTCATAACTGATCTCAGGATACTAAGTAGAATAATAGATAAAACAGTTGAGAAAATTTATGTATTATAATTCATTGTGATTGCTCAACTTTTAGTGAGACAATCAGTGCCATTATTAGAATGCCCTGTGTTTCCTGCCTGCCCAGAAAGATGGATTGGATTGGGGAAAAAGTGTTTTTATTTTTCTGAAGACATAAGGAATTGGACATACAGCCTGGCTTCCTGTGCCTCTTTGAAAGCTAATCTTGCTCGGATTGAAACTCTGGAGGAACTGGTAAGAAGTGTTTTTGGATCATGGTCTTTATTGAATACTTAGCTACCTGAGAAGGGTATGTAGCATAGGGTTAAAGCTGAAAGGTAAGGAAGGATCCTATTCCAGGCAGACTTGGGAGCCTTGGATGCAATGTCAGTACCTGATATTTCTTGGGAATGTATTCTCTGTCTGGAACCCTCAGAGACATTTTAGATACATTCTCTCATCTAATCCTCATAGTTAACCTGCAAGGTAAGATGTATTGTTCTCATTGTAGAAAGAAATAAGGTAATCATAATTTATCATCCAAATTGGGAATTTTTGGGCAGTGAAAGTGACAATATTAATATTATGCTGAAACAACAGGCATAATCTGGGACTTTTCCAGTCAAACTGGAATGTATGGTCACTTTAAGTTAAGTAATTTAGGATCAGCGACACGGAATCACTTAAGCTGAGAAGTGGGGAATAGTCTCACTCCAAAGTCTCAACTTCTGAATCATACCAGGGTGCCATCCCAAAAGGGAAGGCTGAAGGGAAGAGAGACTCAAGAGTAATATGAGAGAAAGAGACACATGTTTTCTTTTTCTGTGTTTTATAATAGACATTCCTAAAAAGATACAAAGGCCCTTCTGACCATTGGATTGGTCTTAGCAGAGAATCATCCCATCACGTTTGGAAATGGACAGACAACACTGAATTTAATGCCACGTACGTTTTGAGACTTCTTTTCCTTCTACTGTGTTTCTATGTGGTTATGTATGTGAGTTGTGTTTATGAGACAATACATTTAATATCATGGAATGCTTACTGCACTATGAGTTAATAAATATAAACCCTTTGTATGTATTTCCATTTATCAGCTATCCCTTTGGAAAAATGTATTGTGATTTCAGTTGAAATCTTTTCCATGATGATGGCATTTGACATAACACTTGCACTTTAATCCAACTATTTAAACTTTGCTAAAATCCCTATTTAGAATATAGAGAGAATAGCTGTTGCATAGCAGGGGCTCTAAAATCCTAGAAAGCCACCGAAGAGTTGATATCCACAAGATTCTTAAGTCCACTCTTCCAGCTGCTACATTCATTCATAAAAGGAAGGTCTCCAGCTAACCTATGGGAATCTCCCTTTAAAGTTTTATCACCAGAAGGAATTTAGTGACAGTTCCTTGGATTGTGAACATTTCAAAGGGGGGCATTTTAAATGTAACCATTACATTGGAGCAAACAAAATGTAGGGGCCCAATCAATTCCATTAACCAAATCTAAGCCCTTTTAGACATTTACTATTATAATAAAAAGGTATTTTTATTTTCATAAATTTGTGAAACAGTTCAAGAGAGCACTGAAAATAATCATCACTGGAACAACCAAGGTGGCTTAGTAGGTAAACGCTGTGTTTATCTTCTCTCACAACCACATCAAAATTACAATTAATTTACAAAACAACCACCTGAAATCAAGATAAACTAAAGCCTTTCAACTAAGGACTCATAGAAGAAACCAAAGCAGAAAGGGACAGGGACACAGAACGGGCTGGTCCCACAAAAGCATGTGACCATTAAAGAACGGGAGGGCTATTTTGGCTGTGGGGGGTCCCCCATCCCCTGAAGGAGTGAGACATACCAGTGCCACCCCAGCCCATGATTCCAGTGCTGGGGAGAGGAGTCCCCATAATTTTGGTTGTGAAACCCAGCAGAGATTGTGACTGAGTGAGACTGAGTGCAGCTGCACTCACAGGCCCTCCTCTTAAAGGGACTGCATGCAGACTTACCCACCAATGGAATCACTTGTTCTGAGCTCCAGCACTAGGGAAAGGTGACAGGGACAAATGGTGGGGAACTGAGTTGCCTGGTTTGGGACAGGGGCTGGAGAGGCAGCTTTCTCCTGGACGGAGGAGCTGGTGGAGGCCATTGTTTTATTGTTGACTCCTCCTCCTTCCCAGTGTGCACACACAGGCGGCCACCATTTCTGAGTCTCCACCATTTGTTTGCTGAGCCCTGGAGATTTGAGACATGGCTCTGCCCAACTTTTGGGCACACCCAGGCTGCTTTCAGTGGCTGCTTGCTGCACTTTCATAGGGTCTCTTAAAGGTTTGCGGAACACAGACAAGCAGTATCTGGCTTGAACATGTCTTGTACCTCTGGCTGAGCAGCCCTAAGTTAGCACTAGTGGAAGTTGGCCTTGGTTCATGGCTTGGCCTCTCAAAAGCACTTCCAAGCACAGTACGGGTGGCAGCCATCTGCGGATTTCTTTCTGGCTCCTGCTAGGTGGCCCTGGGTGGGGCACGGGCTGTGGCTGAAGTAGACCTACAGTGGATCCCCTCCAAGGTGGTCCTGGGGCAGTGGCCAGCTTCAAAACGAGCTGGAACATCACCTAGCTGTCTCCAAGTATGACACACCCAAGGGGCAGATGGGACAGGCACCAGAGTCCTGCTGAGGTAGATCCTGCTTTGTAGGATCAGCCCCTGCACTACAACCCTTCCACTGTAGTCAAGGCCAGTCCTCACAACCAATGAACCCAAGGGTCAGTCCTTCACATTGATGTGCAATTATCAACCAAGACTCAACTACAAGAGGAGGGCACACACAACCCACACAAGGGACACATCTGGAGCTATGGCTCAGGTGACCAGAAAGACTGTGCCACTGAACCCCACAGCACACTTGCTACATAAGGCCACTCTACTAAGACAGGAGGACATAGCAGCCCTACCTAATACGTATAAACAAACACAGGGAGGCAGCCAAAATGGGGAGATAAAGAAACATGTCCCAAATGAAAAAACAGAACAAAACTCCAGAAAAAGAACTAAGCAAAATGGAGATAAGCAATCTATCAGATGCAGAGTTTAAAACACTGGTTATAAGAATGCTCAACGATCTCATAAAAATGGAGATGGAAACCATGAAAAAGAACTAGTCAGAAATAAAGGATACAATAATAGAAACGAAGAATATATTACAGGGAATCAACAGTAGATTAGATGAAGCAGAGGACTCAACCAGTGATGTAAGAGATAAGGTAGCAGAAAACACCCAATCAGAACAACAAAAAGAAAAAAGAATTCCCCCCAAAATTGAGGAGAATTCAAGGGACCTCTGGAACAATATCAAGCATACCAACATTCACATTATAGGGGTACCAGAAGGAGAAGAGAGAGAGCAAGGAATTGAAAACTTATTTGACGATATAATGACAGAAAACTTCCCTAACCTGGTGAAGGAAATAGACATACAAGACCAGGAAGCACAGAGAGTCCCAAACAAGATAAAATCAAAGAGGCCAACATCAAGACACATCATAATTAAAATGCCAAAGGTTAAATACAAAGAAAGAACCTTAAAAGCAGTAAGAGAAAAGCAGTTAGTTACCTACAAGGGAGCACCCTAAGACTGTCAGCTGATTTCTCAACAGAAACTTTGCAGGCAAGAAGGGAGTGGGATGAAATATTCCAAGTGATGAAAAGCAACAATATACAATCAAGATTGCTCTACCCAGCAAGGCTATCATTTAGAATTGAAGGACAGATAAGGAGCTTCACAGATAAGAAAAAGCTGAAGGAGTTCATCACCACCAACCAGTATTACAAGGACTCTTAGAGGAATTTTTTTAAGATGGGAGAAGGGTTAAGAATGCGTGAAAAGGGAGGGATTAAGAAGTACAAATTGGGGCTGGCCCGGTGGCTCAGGCGGTTAGAGCTCCATGCTCCTAACTCTGAAAGCTGCCGGTTCGAGTCCCACATGGGCCAGCGGGCTCTCAACAACAAGGTTGCCAGTTCAACTCCTCGAGTCCCGCAAGGGATGGTCGGCTCCACCCCCTGCAACTAAGATTGAACACTGCACCTTGAGCTGAGCTGCCTTCCAGATGGCTCAGTTGGTGGAGTGTGTCCTCTCAACCACAAGGTTGCCAGTTGGACTCCTGCAAGGGATGGTGGGCTGCACCCCCTGCAACTAGCAATGGCAACTGGATCTGGAGCTGAGCTGCGCCCTCCACAACTAAGACTGGAAGAACAACAACTTGAAGCTGAATGGCACCCTCCACAACTAAGATCGAAAGACAACAACTTGACTTGGAAAAAAAGTCCTGGACATTCCCCAATAAAGTCCTGTTCCCCTTCCCCAATAAAAAAATCTTAGAAAAAAAAAAAGAAGTAAAAATTGGGTGTTATACAATAGTCATGGGGATATAGGTTATAGCATAAGGAATATAGTCAGCAATATTGTAATAAATAGATATGGTGCCAGGTAGGTACTAGATCTATCAGGGTGATAGATGGGAATGGGGTTCGGGTCAGGGTGAAATAGGTGAAGGCATTAAGAAATATAAATTGATAGTTAATACAGTATGGGGAATATAATCAACAATGTTGTAAAGATCATGTCAGATGTCAGATGGGCACTGGACTTGTCAGGGTGATCACGTCATAGACTGTGTAGATGCCTGACCAATGCACTATACACCTGAAGAGCTGAAGTAGAATAATATTGAATGTCAACTATAACTAAATATATAGGTATAAGACCCGGTATTATTTTAATATAAGCCTTGGTATAATATAATATAATATAATATAATATAATATAATATAATATAATACCGGGTCTTATATTAATTTTTGCTCCAAAAGATGCATTAGAGCTGATGGTCTGGCTAGGTCTTATTTTTGGGGAAACATGGTATTTTTGCCACATCTGCAGTTACTTCCTCCATTGGAGTCTTGAGCCCCTCAAAGTCATCCATAAGGTTTGGAATCAACTTCTAAAATCCTGTTAATGTTGATATTTTCCCATCTTCCCATAAATCACAAATGTTCTTAATGACATCCAGAATGGTGATTTCTTTCTAGAAAGTTGTTAATTTACTTTGCCCACATCCATCAGAGGAATCACTATCTGTGGTAGCTATAGACTTAAGAAATGTATTTCTCAAATAATGACTTAAAAGTCAAAATTACTCCTTGATCCGTGGGCTGAAGAATGGATTTTGTGTTAGAAGGAACAAAAACAACATTCATCTCCTTGTACATCTCCATCAGAGCTCTTGAGTGACCAGGTGCATTGTCAATGAGCAGTAATATTCTGAATCATTTTTTATGAGCAGTAATTCTCAACAGTGGGTTGTAAACAGATGTGCTGTCATTCAGGCTTTGTTGTTCTATTTATAGAGCAGAGGCAGACTATATTTAGCATAATTCTTAAGGGCCCTAGGATTTTTGGAATGGTAAATGATTATTGGCTCCAACTTAAAGTCACCAGCTGCATTAGCCCCTAACAAGAGAATCAGCCTGTCCTTTGAAGCCAGGCATTAAATTTTCTCTTTGGCTGTGAAAATCCTAGATGGCATCTTCTTCCAATATAAGGCTGTTCATCTACATTGAAAATCTGTTGTTTAGTGTTGCTACCTTCATTCATTATCTTAGCTAGATCTGCTGGATAATTTGCTGCAGCTTCTACACCAGCATTTGCTGCTTCTCCTTGCACTTTTATCTTGTGAAGATGGCTTTTTTCCTTAAGCCCCATGAATCAACATCTGTTAGCTTCAAACTTTTCTTCCTCAGCTTCTTTAACCTCTCTCAGTCTTCATAGGATTGAATAGAATTAGGATTTCTTTTCTGGATTAGATTTTGGCTTAAGGGAATGTTGTGGCTTAATCTTGATCTTCTATTTAGACCACTAACATTTTCTCCATATTAGGCTGTTTTGCTTTTTTATCATTGGTTTATTCACTGGAGTAGTATTTTGATTTCCTTCAAGAACTTTTCTTTTGCATTCACAACTTGGCTAACTGTTTGCCAGAAGGAGCCTAGCTTTTGGCTTATCTAGGCTTTTGGCATGCTTTCCTCACTAAGCTTAATCATTTCTAGATTTTGATTTAGAGTGAGGGATGTATGACACTTTTACTAAACAATGTAGAGGCCAATGTATGATTATTGATTGTCCTAATTTCAATATTGTTGTGTCTCAAGGAATAGGGAGGTCTGATGAGAGGGAGACAGACAAGGGAATGGTGGTTGGTGGAACAGTCAGAACACACACAACATTTGTTAAGTTCACCACCTCATATGGGCTCAGATTTTTGGTCCCTGAAACAATTATAATAGTAACATCAAAGATCACTGATCACAGATCGCTATAACAAATATAATAATAATGAGAAAAGTTTGAAATACTGTGAGAATTAACAAAATGTGACACCGAGACGGTGGGGGCAGAGCCCCAGAAAGTAGTTTCCAGGCTCTCAGCCTCACATAGACAGGTGCTGGCTCAGGTAGTAAATGGTCATCAACTGTGATTGCATGGCCATCAGCTGTGGCTAGTTGGCCGTCAGCTGTAACCAGTGAGCCACTGGCCACTAATATAACTGCTGTGGCTACGCTAACAGAGAGAGAGAAGGAGAGAAGAATGGAGCTAGCAAGAAGATGGTGGCTGGGCTGGCAAGCGTGGATGGCGGTTTGCGGACAGTGTGGATCCGGCCTCCAGTGAGAGTATAGTGCCGCCAGCGAGAATATAGTGGTATGACTGCCCTACCTATGGCTCCGTGGGTGTTCCTTTTTGGCCTCACCATATCCTGCGTTCTTGTATGGGGAGCGGGAGCAGAGACCCCGCCGGACTCCCCGCACGACAAATGGCGCAGCGAGCAGGGTATGGTGCCGGCCAAAGCTCCTCGACGGGCGGTGGAGCAGTTTGTGTGTATGAACACTCAGTCTCAGGAAGACCAGGAGGAGCAGCTGCTGAAGAGCTGGACCCCCGTGGAGGGGTGGGAGGACGTGGACGGTTCTCCCACTAGCACAGGAAAAGCCATGCAGCTGCTGGAGAGATGGAGCCCCGTGGAGAGGTGGAAAGATGTGGACAGTTCCCCAACCAGCACAGGCCGGAGAAAGCAAAGGTCGTTGCGGCCCTGTGGGCCGGGAAGTTCCTGCTCAGGCAGCCCGGATGCAGGACTTGTCCCAGGAGGAAAGGCTTGCTGAGTCCTCCATGGGAGATGAGGGTGAGGTCAAGGTCGTCCCTCACCCCCAGGACAGCCCTGGCGAATGACTATGGACTATGGGGAATTGCCTTCCATCCCTAATTTAATGGACAGCTTGACTGTTTGTTTGGGAACATACCACCATGTAGTGGAACTGGGGGATATTTGCTTTTGTGTCTTGACTGGCCGCCATTGAGAATATGTAAGCACCTTGATTGTGAGTCGCTGTTGTTCCAGCAGGGTACCCTGAGAGGCCCAGAGAGAGTGGCAGTGCCCTGAGAGCCCTGGCTGAGTCCAGGAAGTCTGGCTGTGCCCAGAGAGAGTGGCAGTGCCCTGAGAAACCCTGGCTGTGTCCAGGAAGTGTGGCTGTGCCCACAGAGAGTGGCAGTGCCCTGAGAGCCCTGGCTGAGTCCAGGAAGTCTGGGTGAGCCCTGAGTTGCTCTGGCTGTGCCCAGGAAGTCGGGCTGTTCCCAGAGAGAGTGGCAGTGCCCTGAGAGACCTGGCTGAGTCCAGGAAGTCTGGCTGTGCCCAGAGAGAGTGGCAGTGCCCTGAGAGCCCTGGCTGAGTCCAGGAAGTCTGGCTGTGCCCAGAGAGAGTGGCAGTGCCCTGAGAGACCTGGCTGAGTCCAGGAAGTCTGGCTGTGCCCAGAGAGAGTGGCAGTGCCCTGAGAAACCCTGGCTATGTCCAGGAAGTGTGGCTGTGCCCACAGAGAGTGGCAGTGCCCTGAGAGCCCTGGCTGAGTCCAGGAAGTCTGGGTGAGCCCTGAGTTGCTCTGGCTGTGCCCAGGAAGTTGGGCTGTTCCCAGAGAGAGTGGCAGTGCCCTGAGAGCCCTGGCTGAGTCCAGGAAGTCTGGCTGTGCCCAGAGAGAGTGGCAGTGCCCTGAGAGCCCTGGCTGAGTCCAGGAAGTCTGGCTGTGCCCAGAGAGAGTGGCAGTGCCCTGAGAAACCCTGGCTGAGTCCAGGAAGTCTGGCTGTGCCCAGAGAGAGTGGCAGTGCCCTGAGAAACCCTGGCTGTGTCCAGGAAGTGTGGCTGTGCCCACAGAGAGTGGCAGTGCCCTGAGAGCCCTGGCTGAGCCCAGGAAGTCTGGCTGTGTCCAGAGAGAGTGGCAGTGCCCTGAGAGCCCTGGCTGAGTCCAGGAAGTCTGGCTGAGCCCTGAGATACCCTGGCTGTGCCCAGGAAGTCTGGCTGTTCCCAGAGAGAGAGTAGTAGTGCCCTGAGAAACTCTGGCTGAGTCCGGGAAAACTAGTGGTACCCTAAGAAGTCCAGGAAGTCTGGCCGTGCCCAGAAGCACTGGTGGTGCCCTGAGAAACCCTGGCTGTGTCCGGGAAGACAGGTGGTACCCTAAGAAGTCCAGGAAGTCTGGCCGTGCCCAGAAGTACTGGTGGTGCCCTGAGAAACCCTGGCTGTGTCCGGGAATACTAGTGGTACCCTAAGAAGTCCAGCAAGTCTGGCTGTGCCTAGAAGTACTGGTGGTGCCCTGAGAAACCCTGACTGTGCCCAGAGAGCCTGGCTATGTCCAGGATATTGCATTCACCCCCAGGCTCCTCGCACAGGGCCCCTCGCGGAAGATGCTTGTCGCGTAGATTGTGAGGCGAGAGCCTGTAGGGGTGGAGTGTGGGGGCAGAGCCCCAGAAAGTAGTTTCCAGGCTCTCAGCCTCACAGAGACAGGTGCTGGCTCAGGTAGTAAATGGCCATCAACTGTGATTGCATGGCCATCAGCTATGGCTAGTTGGCCGTCAGCTGTAACCAGTGAGCCATTGGCCACTAATATAACTGCTGTGGCTATGCTAGCAGAGAGAGAGAAGAAGAGAAGAATGGGGGCTAGCAAGAAGATGGTGGCTGGGCTGGCAAGCGTGGATGGCGGTTTGCGGACAGTGTGGATCCAGCCTCCAGTGAGAGTATAGTGCCGCCAGCGAGAATATAGTGGTATGACTGCCCTACCTATGGCTCCGTGGGTGTTCCTTTTTGGCCTCACCATGTGCTGCGTTCTTGGGTGGAGAATGGGAGCAGAGACCCTGCTGGACTCCCCTCACGACAGAGACACTAAGTGAGTAAATGCTATTGAAAAAATGGTGCTGATAGACTTGCTTGACTCAGGGTTGACATAAACTTTCAATTTGTAAGAAATGCAATTTACGCAAGGTACGATAAAGCAAAGCACAATAAGACAACGTATTCCTGAATAGTGAAGAAATGAATATAGGTATCCAACTTACCAATTTTTAATATTTTTGTGTTTGGTTTTAGGTTTGTCATCAAAGGAGTCGGGGAATGTGCCTACTTGAATGACAATGGAGTCAGTAGTGCTAGGACCTACACTGATAGGAAATGGATTTGTAGCAAGCCAAGTAATGTCTATATGTGCCATATTCCTTCAGGTTTTTGATGGAGATTAGGTAGGCAGCGAGGACCATCAATGCTTAGCTTGCTTCCATAGATTGGTTATTGTAAATAATTCCTTAATGAACACAGTGATCCACATGTATATATGTATATATATATTTTTTCTCCCCCTTTTTCCGCACTCACAGCAGCTCATGGCAGCTCTAGTCAGCTGCCAGCCACTCATGCTGGCTGCTCATGGCAGCCCACGGCAGCCCACCACAGCCCACCACAGCCCAGCTCCAGGGAGAGCTATTGTTCAATCTTAGCTGTAGAGGACACAGCTCACTGGCCCATGTGGGAATCAAACTGGCGACCTCAATGTTAGGAGCACAGCACTCCAACCACCTGAGTCACAGACATGGCCTTATATATCTTTTCAAAATAGTGTTTTTGTTTTCTTGGGGTAAATATTCTGCTCATACAACTCAATTAACAACAAAAAAGAAATCCAATAAAAAAATGAAAAGACATTTCTCCAAAGACGACATACAGATGGTTAACAGACGTATGAAAAGATGCCCAACATGACTAATCATCAGGGAATTTAAACCACAGTGAGATACCACCTCACACAGGTCAAAATGACTATTACCAAAAGCTAACAAATAATGTGTTGGTAAGGATGTGGAGAAAAGGGAACCCTGGGCCAGCCCAGTGGCTCAGGTGGTTGGAGCGCTGAGCTCCTAACACCGAGGTTGCCGGTTCGAGTGTCTTAATTGGGAATTTCCCAAACATTTATGAGAGATACATTGTAAATTGTTATGTACAGTTGCTGCTCCATTGCTTGGTCTACCAAAAATATTACCAGTATGCATTCATAATATTTGTTGACAGCAAAGATGTAAACTATCATAAGGTGGTATAATACAGAGATTTGGAAGAGCACGATTCTAAATTAAGTATTAAATGGTATATGTTGATATTTATTTGTTGAACCCAGAGTATAATCAATATCAATGAACTCTTCTTTTCCTATACAGATAGTCCTTAGCTAGCACACATGGGACCGTAAAAATGACCATGCTATCTTGAAACCACGTAACATGATTTTAATAACCGATAAGAAAAATACAATTGGTTTGTGATGTTTAAAAATTTTAACACATTCAAAATTCTCTCATTGTCAGTTTCAAAGATGTAGGGATATTTAAAAAGTACTAAAAGTAATATTCTGTACTCTATTTTAAAACATTGGAAACACTGACAAAGTGCTTTTTACACTTTAATTCTTAGTGTTTATATTTTAAATTGCAGTGTGCTAAATAAGTATTATACCTATAAACAACATTGTTTATTTTACCTTTATTGAATTTAAAATTCTGCTTTTATCTCAGATTAAATCACAAAGTGTTAATTCCTCTAACTCTTTAAGCATTCAATAGTCAATCTCATAATTATTTATATCCTACTTAGTTTTAAAAACAAAATGTTTTAAAAATTTACAGCAGTAGCTACACTGTACTGATGAGTCCCAAAAAGGACGAAATAGCAATTTATAGTGTTTTTTTCTTATGTATGTTCATGTCCCCTAATTTACTGGTATCAATTCCTTCTTGTAATTATGTGCAATTGTATATATTTATATGAATACAAATAAGTTTCTGGAATTAAATCTTTTTTCAGTGAATCACAATCTTATTTTATTCTAGTCATGCTTTTTGCCTTATCCATTTTTCCCAGGTTTTCTAAGAGGCAGGGACTATGCCTAGTTCACTTTTGTATCCTTGAAGATTAGCACAATGTCTCAAATATAAAATATATTCAATACATAACTGTGGATATGCCTTCATGACTATGAGACTCTGCCCTATTTGCCTAGTTTTTGCTAACTTTCTCACAAACAAGCTAAATTTGTACAGAAATCTGGAAAGTAAATAAACAAAAAAATATTTTATTTGATAAACTGTGTGTGACTCACCCCAAAAATTCGAGTCAAACTGTGATCCTAACTCATCTAGTATTCTTTTACAAACTAGGTTTCCAAGCCATATATCTAAAGCATGGATTCTATTTCTTACACTCTGTATGACCTTGATAAATTACATAGCCCCTCAAGCAGTTTCTTTACATGAAAATTAGTATACTAATACTAATTTCACTGGCTAGTTATAAGATTCAAATCAGATCACAGATGAAAATCTTTTGCATATATCTGACTCATAGTAACTATTTAATAAATTATCATTCTTCCATTATTGCTCTATGGAAATAAAAATAGAAATAACAGCAAAAGTACAGCCACTAGTGTGGGAACTTCTAAGTGATATTCAATTCATTGTCATTTCCATGCTTCCACCAGTCGAAAGTCAGTGACCTGTTTAAATCAGTTTCTAATGCTTCAGTGGAAATCTTTACTGGAATTAATTATTCAAAACACAGATGACTAATATTTCCTCACAGGAATGCCTGAAAAAGTACACGGTTTTAACATAGAAGAAAACCTACACAATTGGGACTTACCCAAGAAAACCTACACAATTGGGACTTACCCAAGAAAACCTACACAATTGGGACTTACCCATTCTTTCACTGTAAATCTATTCTAATTCATTCTTCACATTTCAACCAAATTGATAATTCTAATCCAAAATATGAGTAGGTCACTCCCTTGCATAAAATCTTTCAATGATTCCTCCTTTGATCTCAGTATATGACCAAAACTGTTAATGGTAATCAAGGTCACATAATATTATTACGATGGGGCCGGCCCGGTGGCTCAGGCGGTTAGAGCTCCACTCTCCTAACTCGAAAGACTGTCTGTTCGATTCCCACATGGGCCAGTGGGCTCTCAACCACAAGGTTGCCAGTTAAATTCCTCGAGTCTCGCAAGGGATGGTGGGCTCCACCCCTGCAACTAAGATTAAACACAGCACCTTCAGCTGAGCTGCCTTCCAGATGGCTCAGTTGGTTGGAGTGTGTCCTCTCAACCACAAGGTTTCCAGTTGGACTCCTGCAAGGGATGGTGGGCTGAGCCCCCTGCAACTAGCAACGGCAACTGGACCTGGAGCTGAGCTGTGCCTTCCACAACTAAGACTGAAAGGACAACAACTTGAAGCTGAATGGCACCCTCCACAACTAAGATTGAAAGGACAACAACTTGACTTGGAGAGAAGTCCTGGAAGTACACAGTGTTCCCCAATAAAGTCCTGTTCCTCCCCCCGCCAAAAAAGAAGTCTTTGCTATTAAAAAAAATATGTTATTATGACATTGCTTTCCTTTCCATCTTCTACAATACATGGTCTATACATGGCATTGTGTGTTCACCACCCAGAGTCAAATCTCCTTCCATCACCATATATTTGACCCCCTTTACCCTGTCCTACCTGCCCCTGTTACCTTCTGGTAACCACAAAACTGTTGTCTGTTTCTATGAGTTTTTGTTTATTTGTTTGTCTTGTTCATTTGTTGTTTTCAGCTTTATAGCCCACATACCAGTGAAATCATATGGTTCTTGACTTTTTCTGTCTGAATTATTTTAGCATGATAATCTGAAGATCTATCCATGTTGTTGCAAATGACTGTAGTTTATCTTTTCTTATGACTGAGTAACATTCCATTGTCTATATGTACCACATCTTCTTTATTCAATCATCTATTGAAGGACATTTGGACCGTAAATAAAGCTGCCATGAACACAGAGGTACATATATCTTTATGGATAAATGTTTTCAGATTTTTTTGGCAGAGACCCAGAACAGGGATTGCTGGATCACATGGTAATTCCATTCTTAATTTTTTAAGGAATCTCCATATTGTTTTCCATAGGGGCTATACCAATTTACATTCCCACCAGCAGTGAGTGAAGGTTCCTTTTTCTCCAAAAACTTTCCAACACTTGTGCTTTTGATTCTTTATATTAGGTGATATTTCCCCATCCCCCTCTTCTGGTAGCTGTTATTTCCCTAATCTAAACTAGCATGTGTTGCTATTGTTTAATCAGTTTTCTCATTTCCCAATAAGAATGTAGCTACATGCAGGGAGAGCCAGTGATTTTTCCTTCCTTATATTCTCAATGCTGTGTGTATAGCCTGATTGATTAATTAATGTCTATTAAATGAATTACTCTGTTTCAGTGTATTTTTTTTAAAAATTGTATTTACTTTTAATAGTTTGTAGCCAGTTTGCTTAAAAACATATGTAGTCCTTCTGTACTCTGGCGTATGCTTAATACCTTCTGAGTTTCTTAGCTTTGAGTCAAGGAGAATAATAGCAATGACAAAAACTCTCCAGAAAACCTGGAAACTTTGAGATAAAGGGTATCTACTCTGTAACACAGCAATGTGCAACTTATATTTAAACACTGAAAATAGATTTTGATATTTGTTCAGTGGAAATGAATGTACATTGCCTATAAAAATGCTATTTTTCCATATGTGAATTTAAATGTGTTTTTTTTCTTGGTGGGAATCCCATGCAGGATGTTTTATTTTGCAAATTGGATGTTTTTAACATTCCAGTCAAACTAAATTTGGACTTCTGATGTCACTAAGAATATAATGTACTAGAGAGAGGATTGAGATTTCAAGCACAGAGATAACCAAACAATAGGTGGAGAGCAAGAAATAGAAATACACAAAGTAGTAAAAATGAAAAAGGAGAGAAGCCAGGACAAAATCTCACCTGGAAGTGAGATGGAAAATGTGGGTGGGACCACAACTTCTGGGCGGACAAGCTGGGGTAGGCTCATCTCTCCCTGATCCTCATCTGAAAATAACACAGGGAAGAACCAGTGTAAAGTTTTTAAAGATGGTAAGATGAAGGTAGGCTGGTTTGGGATTCCAGAATCGGAGAACCAACAGTGCAGTGTATCTTGAGTTGCTTTTGTAGCACACCCCAAAGAAGAAGGGTGCTATTACTTGGTATTTCCTGACCCCCAACCTAAAAATAAAAGGCAGCCCAGGTAGACTCTTTTCTAGCCCTGATTGATGGTTTCCCACTGATAATCCCAGGTGAGTCCAGCAGCAACAGCAGAGGGGATCTATTGGGAGCCCAGTTGATGATAGGATAGCACTCATCCTTTCAGACCTCCTAGAACTAATAAGTGATTTCAGCAAAGTTGCAGGATACAAGTTGAACATACAGAAATTAATCACATTTCTATATATTAATAATTAACATGTGGAAACAAATTAAAAACACAACATCTATAATCAGTAGAAAGAAATGGAAATACTTATGCATCAAATTAAAATATATTCAGGATATGAATGCTGAAATTTTAAAATGCTGATTAAAAAAATGAAAAAAAACTTAGATAATTGGCAGTACACACTGTGTTCATGGATTTGAAGACTTAATATAGTAACAATATCAACTGTTCCCAAAGTAATCTATAGGTTTAATTCAATTTCTATCAAAATCCCACTGGTAGTTTTGTAGACAGACAAACTTGTTCCAGAATTCAAATGGAAAGACACAGGCCCTAGAATAGCTCACACAATCTTGAAAAAGAAGAATAAAGTGGGAGGAATCATCCTATATGATGTTAAGGCTTACTATATTGCTAAGGTCATTAAACCAATATTGGCAGAGTACTAGACATATAGATTATATGACAGAATAGAGAACCCATAAATAGATCCACACAAATTTGACCCACTGAATTTTCACAAAGGTACAGAAGCAGTACAATAAATTATAGAGCACTTGAACGTCCACTGGCAAAAACAAAACAACAAAACAAAAAGCAAACAAACAAAAAACCCTCAATCTAGTGCTTATATCTTAAACATTAACCCAAAGCTTGATACTTAAACCCAGGCACTTGCCAATCAGAACAGTCTCAGGCCAGTCAGTTATATTTGGGGGAAACGGCTTTATCTGAGCCCTGAAGAAAAAGGTTGTAGGTATTCTCAAGACCAAAGCTTCACCAGTAGCATTTTAGATACTAAAGTTAATAATATTTCCTTAAGCAGGTATGAATTATTAGTAACTGAATACTAAGTATATTAACAGCTGAAGTTTATTGGACACTTTTACCCAAATCATAGATTTCATTCCTCAGAACAAGCCTGTCACTACATAGTTTTCGAGGGTGAGAGAACTTAATTAATACGCTGTAATGATTTGTGTAATAACAAATTACCATGATTTAGTGGCAATTTATTAAATAGAAATTATTATCTTACAGTTCTGGAGGTCAGAGGATGGATCTTATTGAGTACAAATCAAAGTGTTTGTGGAGCAGTGTTCCTTTTGGAGGTTCTAGGGGAGACTTTGTTTCCCTGTGTTTTAGAGTTTCCAGAGGCCACCTGCATTCCTTGGCTTGTGGCCTCTTTCTCCATCTTCAAATCCAGCAGCATAGCATCTTCAAAACTCTACCTGTGACACTGCTGTCTTCTAATAAGAACCCATTTGATTAATTTGGTTCCACCCAAAAAACCAGGATAATCTCCTCAAGATCCTTAATTTAACCACATTCAAAGATTTTTTTTTTTTCATGTAAGGTAATACATCTGCAGGTTTTGGGTATTAGGCCATGGCATCTTTGGGTGGTCATTATTCTGCCTACCACATATGTGTAAAATCAAACAACTACCAGGGTACAAGTATCATCTTATGTTGGGTTTCTTTTTGCTCCAAAGTCTGTGTTTTTTCACATTACAGGATACTTCCTTTTATATTACTCTCACATTGAATATATCTACCATCCATTTTGTTGTGTAAGGCCCAAGGGAAGTGGGGCACAGGTCAACTAAGAGTAAATTTTCATAAATGTTTGCTGTTTCTTATAACAATTTATTACTCTTAGTTAGTTGAGATAATTCACTTCCGTTAAGTAGTAATAGTTACCCTGAAGAGGCTTTTCCTTTCCTTTCCTATCCAGTTAATTAGTTACTCATTTCTGTTTCCTAAATATATGCCCAATTAAAAAAATATTTTTTGAAAGAAAAAAAAATCCTTTTAATAAGTGAAATTAAAATAACACTCTCTCTGTGTACTCCTCCTTACACTGAAATTCCCTAGAGACCATGTAAAAACATGTCACTGTATCTTATATATGGTATCAACCATTAGACATAGGGTTGTATAAAAAAAATAAACAAGATGATATAGCTTAGAAATTATGAAACTCACAGTTTAATATTGAGTCCTTGTGTTAATTGCAAAGTTATTTTCTCGCATTTCTCCTTTCATAATTTGTGCTCAAGCCTTCTTAATTTTAGGTGGTTTTCTAACTATACTATATATTCTCCTCTCTTTGTGCATAAATGAAAGCAGTTCCCTTTACTGGAACACTTCTCCCTCTATCTAAAATGCCTCACTTTTTCATTTACCTAACTTTTACTCAGTTCTTCAGTTTGTAAATTTAGTTAACACATCCTTGGGAAAACTTTTTTTGAGATAGGTATCCTAATTAAATGCTCTCGCAATAACTTTATTGCCTTTTACAGCTTGTTACAATGAATCATATACACATATTCATTTTTTATTTTCCTATTAAGTTCCTCAAAGGAAGGGAATATATCTTGTTCAGAGCCCACCTGGCATGGTGGTTGAAAGGTATTAGGCTTCAAAAATGCATGTTAAATGAATATACACATTGTTCAGTTTCCATACACTTACTGTTCAGTTTACCTTTCTCCAGTGGAAACTTACAGCAATGTAGTAACTGAGTGGTTTTATTAAGACTATGACTAACCCACTTGACCTTTACTTACTATTTACTCAGTATTAATATCAAACTAGTTTCTAAATGAGATCAATCAATCTGGGTCTCTATCACTAAGTGTGAACTTTGACAAATTACTCAGTTTCTCACTGAAGGAGCTAATCGTAAAATAAAAGTACATGTAAGCCCCGTGTAACACACGGTTCGAGCACGGGGTAAACCCCTCGTACCACATGGCATCCTAGAACACGTTTCACTCTAACACAGTTTGAGAATTAGAGAAATCTCCAAACAACACGGAGCATAATGAGTTTTTAAGAACAAAAAACATCTCATTAGAAATTAGGGATATCCATGAACAACACAGAACATAATAAGAGCTTTTAAGAGCAAAAGATATCTCATTTGAAAATTTTCATTCGAGCGTGGATGTCCTATCAGATTTATTAGAATTTTAAATCCATTTTGTTCATGAAGTATTAAGTTCAAAGGCTGAAGATATGTTGTCAAAAACCAAATGCCCTGGGTTAGTAGTGATGACGAAGAAAACATGATTTAATACTGCGTTTCCCCGAAAATAAGACTTAGCCAGACCATTAGCTCTAATGCGTTTTGGAGCAAAAATTAATATAAGATCCGGTCTTATTTTAATATAAGACAGGGTATAATATAATATAATATAATATAATATAATATAATATAATATAATATAATATAATATAATATAATGAAGACTGGGTATAATATAATATAATATCATATAATATTGAGTCTTATACTAATTTTTGCTCCAAAAGACACATTAGAACTGATGGCCCGGCTAGGTCTTATTTTCGAGGAAACACGGTACATGTTATATTTTTGGTGAAAATTGCTTTAATAAAGATATTTCTCTTAAATATAAAAACATAATAGTATGTGTTTTAAATTTTTGGAACCTAACCCTCTTTTTTGTACTAGTTCTTTGTTTCATATAACATGGATTCACATAACATGGGATTGTTTAGGAACCTAACAACTGTGTTATACTGGGGTTACCTGTAATAATATCAGCCTTATTATCTAGTTGTACTAATTAAATGAGAAAACATTTAAATTTTTTATTAATGTTTCTGGATCATAGTAAGTGATAATAAACCGTAGTTTTATGTTGTCATGCTATGATGATAAAAATAAAAGTAATGTTATAAGTTCTGTCACCTGTGTGGGAATTGTCAGGTGATGTAAAAGTTATCAGGGTTTACTTCCTGTTGTCTTTGACTACAAAATCATGGAAGAATGTAAAATGGATAAACTTGAAAGTTCATATCTACATCTGTCTATAATAGTACAAGTTGAGAGAGACCAAGCTCATGCTGAGCATAACTAGAAGAGCTAATTTATATATATATATAAATATATATAAACATACATTAACATTAACATATATATGTTATTATACATATATATATATATATATATATATATATATATATGTTTTAAAGGATTGGAGAATTTTCAAGCTTTAGGGAAGAATAGCACAGATTCTAGAAGGGGGATCACAGAGAAGTGAGTCCACATTTTGGGAGCCACTCTTCTCCTAGGGGTATCTTGATTATGGGTCACATTCTGAGAATCTGGACCGAGGAAAATGGGTAACAGGCACTCTCCTGTGAGAGATACAAAGCTCTATCAATGCATTTAAAAGGCCAAAATCCCATAGAGAAGGTAGGGCCAAAGAAGTGAAATCAATGTTTTCTCTTAAGCAATTTTCCAAATTATTAAACTTCACAAGGAAAGAGACTAAAAAGAAAAACGGGCAAAGAAGAGTCGAGTTTTAGTACTCATGTGGTGTTAAGGAGACAACAATTCAGATTCAGCCTTTAACAAAAAGAAGGGGCTTTGCTAATGATTTAGGCTCTCAGATGAAATTGCTAGAGAGCTTTACGTAGGTGCTAAGAAAAACAAGAAATGGTAGGAAAAGGTAGATAGACTCTTGCAGAGACTGCAATTTAGCCCTAAATCAAGACTCTCTTATTTTAGGGTAATATTTACCCAATCTACATGGCTACCACAAGAGAATGTCAGCACTTCCTGGAGGAAGGTTTCAAATATCTCATACATATGAGGTCAGACAATTAAGTTTATGAACTCATCCTAGAAAAAGTGCTATATACCTCATTGCTGAATACCACTATGGTCACCTTTGAAGTATTCCCCTTGGGAAGCTATGCACCAACGACAGCACCTAGTCCACCCTTCAAAGCAATTTTGGAACACTCTTTCTGGAATGGCCATCAAAGCTGCCATCATATTACTCTGGATGCCCTGAATGCCATCAAAATGTCTTCCTTTCCATATTCCTTTATTTTCGAGTAAAGAAAGAAGTCACTGGGGGCCAGATCAGGTGAGTAGGGAGTGTGTTCCAATACAGTTATTTGTTTGCTGGCTAAAAACTCCCTCACAGACACTGCTGTATGAGCTGGTGCATTCTTTTGATGCAAGAGCCATGAATTGTTAGTGAAAAGTTCAGGTCGTCCAACTTTTTCATACACCCTTTTCAGCACTTCCAAATAGTAAACTTGGTTAACTGTTTGTCCAGTTGGTATAAATTCATAATGAATAATCCCTCTGATATCAAAAAAGTTTAGCAACATCATTGCAACAAGTTTGCAAACTTAATTGTTAGACCTCATATACACATATAGTGTTACATTGACAACATTCAAGTAAAGCTGTCACAATAATTTTATATACAGAGTGCCAAAAAATGTATACACATTTTAATAAAGGAAAAAAACTATTAAAATTGTAATACTCAATATATACTGATAATAAAACATGAATACAAGTCATGTGTATACATTTTTCTGGCACCTCCAGTATAGAAAACCTTGACGATGCCACACACACACACACACACACACACACACACACACACACAAACTATTAGAAATAATTTTTAAAACTATAATAAAGTTGAAGGATAAAAAATCAATATAGAAAAATCTCTTCCATTTCTATATGCTAAAAATAAAATATCAGAAAGTGAAATGGAGACAACAATCCCATTTACAATCACAACAAAAAGAATAAAAAACCTAGGAATAAACTTTACAAAGGAGGTTAAGAACATGTACACTGAAAACTACAAGACATTGTTGAAAGTAATTGAAGACACAAAGACATGGAAACATATTCTGTGTTCATGAATTAGAACAACTAGCACTGTTAAAGTGTCCATCTTACCTAAAGCAAGCTACAGATTCAGTGCAATTCCTATCATAATCCCAATAATATTTTTTATAGAAATAGAACAAAAAAGTCCTCAAATTTGTGTGGAAGCACAAAAGACCCTGAATAGCCAAAACAGTCCTCTGGAAAAAACAAAAAAAGCAAAAAAAACAAAGCCAAAAGTAGCACACTCTTTGAATGCAAACTAAAATACAAAGTTATAGTAATCAAAGCAGTGTGGTTTGGGAAGAAAAACAGACACATTGACCAGTGGAATTTCTGAGCCCAGAAATAACCTTACACATTTATAGGAAACTAAGTTTTGTAAAAGAAGCCAAGAATAAACAGTGCAGAAAGCAAAGTCTCTTCAACGAACGGTGTTGGGAACACTGGACAGTTATATGAGTATGTAAAAGAATCAAAATAGACCACTATCTTTTTTTTCTTTTAAGGAGGGTGCAGCTCACAATGGCCCATGAGGGGATCAAACTGGCAATCTTGGTGTTATTAGCATCACGCTCTAACCTACTGAGGTAACCGGCCACACCTAGACCACTTTCTTATACCACACACAAAATTAACTCAAAATAGATTAAAGACTTGAATGTAATACCTAAAACAATAAAATACATAGAAAAAAACATAGGCACAAAACTTCTGACACTGATCTCAGAGGCATTTATGTGAATTTGACTCCAAATAATGGGAAACAATAGGAAGAATAAATGAATGAGGCTACATCAAACTAAAAAGTTTCTGCACAGCAAAAGAAACCGACAACAAAATAAAAATGCAACTAACCAAAAGGGAGAAGATATTTGCAAGTAATATTTCTAATAAGGGGTTAATATTCAAAATATATAAAGAACTCATACAACACAATAACAATAACAACAACAAAAAACCAAATAATCCAATTAAAAAGGGGCAGAGGATCTGAATAGATAATTTTCCAAGGAAACCATACAGATGGCCAATAGGCAAATGAAAAGATCTTCAACATCACTAGTGATTAGGGAAATGCAAATCAAAACCACAATGAGATGATACCTCACACCTGTTAGAATGGCTATTAACAAAAATACAAGTAGTGACAAGTGTTGGTAAGGATGTGGAGAAAAGGGAACCCTTGTACACTGTTAGTGGGAATGTAGATTGGTACAGTCACTATGGAAAACATTATGGAGTTTCTTTAAAAAATGACTAGAATTACCATATAATTCAGCAATTCCTCTTCTGGGTATTTACCTGAAAAATACGAAAACATTAATTCATAAAGATATATGTACCCATTAATTCATAAAGAATAATGTTCATTGCAGCATTATTTACAATAGCTAAGACATGGAAACAACCTAAGTGTGCACTGACAGATGAATGGATTAAAAAAAAACATGTTAGAATTTAGGATAGTGATTATATTTGGGGGTAATGCGTGTGACATGGCATGAGTAGGATATATTGGATGCTGGTATTATTTTATATCTTGATATGGGCACTTGTTACATTGCATGTTAACTTTTTAAGAATGTGTTTTTCACTTATGATTTGTTCCCATTTTTATGTTGCATTTTAAATTTTTCTGTGAAGCTAATGTGTGTACCACTTGAAAATAAGGTTTTTAAATTTTTTTTATTTTATATTAGTTTCAGGTGTACAAAATAACATAATAGTTAAACGTTTAAACCCCTTTTTGTTTTTTTATGAAAGTGAGCTCTTGAGAATAGATTTTCCTTTGAGATTATGTGTGTTGTTTTTACTTGCCTAATATTCACTTTCTGTCAGTAAATTTCTACTGTGTTTTGCTCAAAATAAAAGTATCCATTTGTCTTGCAATCAAAGGACTATAGTGAATTAGCTTCCAAGTTTAAAAACTTCTTACAAACACAGTCTAATTTCCTGTGGCAAGTTTTGTAACCAAATACGTGCTTCACTGTGTTTCTGTTTCATCATGAGATATAGTTAAAACCGTGGTATTTTGGTCACTGAGGAAGTACTATCTGAAAATACGTTTTTGTCTGAATCATTCTTGGGTTGAGACAGTTGATTGGGGTTTGTTTAGCTCACTGCAAAACGGGAGACAAAATGCATGACACCAATTATGAGGAGAAAGATGTTGTACCAACTGAATTGCTGAAATATCCAGGTAAGAAACAAAATAGTAGTAGTGATGGGATCCAGTCTGTACACTAGTGGCAATGGTTAACAGGAAAAGAGTTTTTAGGAGTGAGAGACAGATTGGCTAGAGGTCATAGTTGATTTATAATTTGTGTAAAATAGGCAGATACTGAAATATTTGTCCTAACAAGTAAAGAAAGGGAACTATTAGAAAAAGATGTAAGAGAATGAGATCACGTTAAATTTTATGGTTGAGAATAAAAGTGGTTAATTTCACTGAAAAGAGCAATACAAACTAAAGCATTATATAAATGCAAGGTATTGGCATTATTAAATAAGATAGAAAACCTATCATGAAAGCTCATAGGAGAGAAAAAAAACTAAAAAGTAAGTAAAGGACATTTACAAATAAAGTAAACAGAAGTCCAAGGAAAAAACTTAGTAGAGCATTAGATGGAATTAGTTTACACTGGATGTACTGTAAAGAGAAAAATAAAATATATGTACATACATATCATATATATTACGTATTTATATGAAGCTTGAAATTAAAAAAATATATTTGAGGCTTTATATGATGATTTAATAAGTGAAAAAAAGTGATTTTGTACCATTTGGGGAAAACTGAGATGTCATAATTTAGGAATAAAAACGTTTTTTGTCCTTGATAAAAGTAGTAATCAATTTAGAGAGAAGGCAATTCTGATGAGGAAGAGACGATTTCTAGTTCTTGTTAAATGACTTCATTTATTTCCTCATTAACTAGGTACTTTGAGTATTTTTAAAACATCTACTTTAAAATATTTATCAGATAATTCCAACATCTATGTCATCTCAACATTGGCTTCTGTTGATTGCCTTTTCCCATACAGGTTGAAATTTTCACAGTTATTCATATGCTGAATAATTTTGGATTGTACTCCAGAAATTTTGAATATATATCTTTGTTATGAGACTCTTGACTGTGTTTAAATTTTGGGAGTATATTGATATTTTTGGTTTTGGCAGGCAATCCGTCTGTCGAGGTTCAGACCTTCTGTGGGACCTGGGCAATGTTCTATTCATTAGTTCAGGTCTCAGTGTCTTTGGTACATGAATTAGGGTCAGGTTTAGGCATACACAGTTTGTAGGGGGGTGAGTCGAGGAGTTCACAAATAGGATTCAGAGGGTCCATTTCCAAAGTTCTTCCTTTTTAACCATCTGCCCAAGTTTCCCAGGGGCTGCTCTTTTCTGTTCTACAGCCAGAGATTTGTGACTCTAGTTACCCTGCTCTATCGTGCACTTCTGCAAATGTGGCTGTATGTGTTAGCCCATATGACAGGAGGAAACAAGAGAAAACAGAAGTGGGGGCTAAGTTGGCGCCACCCTCTTGGAGCAATAGCTCTACTGAAAGAAGAAGAAGAAGATCGCTTCCCTCAGGCTATTACTAGGTGCAGCCATAATTGCTACTGCAACTGCCATCATGATACTACGGCCTGAAGTTTGAGGCACACAAGAATGGACAAAAGAAAAAGAAACATGGGTTATTTTCATAGTCTGCATTTTAGTTCCTTTTTTCTACTCCTTTAACCAGAGCTAGAGGGCTTCTTCTGGAGCTCTCTACATTTGTGCCCCCAAAAGATACTCAATTCAAGGCTTCTGGGTACATTAAGTTCAGGGCACTGATACTGGGTTAGGGGAAAGGTAAATTCAAGATTGTTTTGGTGGTACCTCAAATTCTGGTGCTCTTGATAACATTGCTGCTGCTACAGTATATATAGTTTTCAGTCCTTAATAGCTGTTCTATGCATTCTATTTAGGTTTTATAGTTGCATTCAGTGAGAGGATGTGGTATGCTAACTCCACTTACCTGGAACCAGAATCATCCACACATTGAGTGTCTCTTGAACACCTTCTATTTTATAGGCACTGACTTAGATGATAGAGACACAATGGCAAGCAAAAAGACAAGGTTCTGTTCCTCATGGAGCTTACAATAAAATGAAAAAAGTATTTTAATAATCAGCTTTCCTTTTTACTCCAGCTTGTTTTGCCTTTGGTCCATGCTTTTGCAACTCAGTTCCCACCTCCCATTTGAGGCCCCTTGACTGGTCTGTCCTCTTGCTCATAAACACTCGTAGGTGGCTAAATTGTACAGTTTAGGGCTCACTTGGGACCTCTGTTCTGTCCTACTGCAAGGTATATCAATTTAACATCAGGGCCTAACAGAGAAAACTATCTTCTAAAGGACTTCATAGTTCTGATCGAGCACGTAAGGAGACTATGAGTCATTGCTCAATCGACACAAGAAAAAAAACTAAGAAAAAATGAAACAAACAAACAAAAATTCCTGAAAAACTGAAAATTATCTCTTCTTAGATCCACCAGAGAACCGAGGTTACATGGAAAACCAGAGCCCCCAGGCTGAAGAGAGACACAGATGGATGCAGAAAACAATAACTTACCAGAACAGAAGCCCAGGAACAAAAAACTCCACAGAAGCCAATGGAGTTTTATCCAATATATCAGTTACCCAATTTATCAGTTTCCTTTTACCCAATATATCTTGTCTGGATTTGTGTTCTGACACCAATTTTCTGACAGCAGCTGAGTGTCCTATGATTCAATTCCATTTTCACACTACCTACCCACACTTCTGCCTGGCTGGCTATACATTTGAGGCTTTCTGCAATTCCCTCAGCCTTGGTAATTCACTGGAACAACTCACCGAACTCACTGAAGACACTACGTGTATGATTTTGTTATGAAGGAACAGCTAAACGGAAGAGGCACAGGAGTCAATGCTGGGGTGGGAGTGAGAGCACAGAACTCAAATCGCCCCCTGGTGGAACTCCAGTGAATTATTTCTGCATGTCAATACATTCACCAACCTGAAACCTCTATGGAGCTTTGGAGTCTTGTGTCCAGAGTTTTTAGTCCAGGTATTATTATAGAGGCATAATTGATTAAATCATTGGCCATATTATTAAATTCAGTGTTCTACCTCCCTCTCTCCTCGCAGGTCAGAAGTCAGGTGGTTGAAAGTCTCTGATCTCTAATCACATGGTGGTTGGTTTTTCTGGTAACACCCATTCTAGAGCTAGGTAGGACCCCCACAGTAAATCATATTAGCATAACAAAATCACATTAGCATAACAAAAATACTCTTATCACTCAGGAAATTCCAACGGTTTTTGAAGCTCTTTGTCAGGAACTAAGGATAATGGTCAGATATTTGCAAGCTTTCAGCAACAACAAAAATTATAAGCGATACTAAAAGACAACAACAAAAAAATGCAGTTGGAGAACAGAACAAATATCAGAACTGACTCAGTAATGGTGAAATATTGGAATTATCAGACTAGGAATTTAAAACAACTATGACTGATATGCCAATCAAACTCCCAGCAAGTTATTTTGTAGATCTCTACAACATGGTTCTAAAGTTTATATAGAAAGGCAAAAGACTCAGAACAGTCAACATGATATTGAAGAACAGAGTCAGAGTATTGATACTACCTGACTTCAGGACTTACTCTGAAGCTATAGTAATTAAGATTGAATAGACAAGTAATCAATGGAAGAGAAAAGAGAGCCTAGAAAAAGACCCATCCATAGTCAACTGATTTTGACAAAGTAGCAAAGACAATGGGAAAAGGATAGTCTTTTCAACAAATGGTTCTGAAACAATTGGCATCCAAATGTAAAAAATAAATCTAGACCCAGACCTTACACTTTTCACAAAATTCAAATAGATCAAAAACCTAAATGTGAAATACAACACTATAAAACTCCTAGAAGATAACACAGAAATTTTAGGTGATCTTGGGCTTGGGATGACTTTTCAAATACAATGTTAAAGTATGATCCATGAAAGAAAAACTCAATAAATTGAACTTCAGTAAAATTAAAAACACTTGCTCTATGAAAGACACCATTAAAAGAATAAAAGTACTATAGAAAATCTTTGCAAAACACATATCTGATGAAGGACTGTTATCTAAAAATTATAAAGAACTCTTAAATTCAACAGTAACAAAACAAAAACAAATAATTAAAAATGGGCAAAAGATCTGAACTGACACTTCAGCAAAGAAAATATACAGAATGTAAATAAGCATATCATGCTCAATATCGTACATCATTAGGAGATTGCAAATTCAAACAAAAATGCAATTCCACTACATTCCTATTAGAATGGCTGAAATCCATAACACTGAAAACACCAAATGCTGGTGATGATATGGAGTAACAGGAACTCTCATTCATCACTGGTAAAGCACAAACTAGCACAGCTATTTTGGAAGACAGTTTGGCAGTGTTTTACAAAACCAAACATACTCTTACCATATTATCCAGCAATCACACTCCTTGGTATTTACCCACGTGAATTGAAAGCCTACATCCACACAAAAATTTGAGCATGAATGTTTATAGCAATTTTATTCACAATTGCCCAAACCTGGAAGCAATCAAAATGCCCTTGAATAGGTGAATTCATAAACTGATACATCCATACTATGGAGTATTATTAAGTGATAAAAGGAAATGAGCTATTAAGCTACAAAAAAAAAAAAAAAAGAAATAGAAGAAGAAGAAACCTTCGTTAAATGCTTATTGCTAAGAGAAAGAAACCAACTGAAAAGGCTACATGTTGTACGACTCCAACTATATGACAGTTTGGAAAAGGCAAAAGAGACAGTAAAAATATTAGTGGTTGTCCGGGTTTTGGGGTGGGCAGAGAGGAAGAATGAATAGCTGAAGCACAGCAGATTTTGGGGGCAGTGGAATTATTCTGTATAATATTATAATGGTGTATACATGTCAACACATAAAATGTACAAAAGGGCACTCTAATGCAAACTAAGAACTTCAGTTAATCATAATGTATCAATATTATCTTATCAATTGTGACAAAAGTGCCATGTTCAAGATGTTAATTATAGCAGAAATGGGGGTAGGGGTGGAGAAGAGGATATATGGTAACTATACTTCCCATTAAATATTTCTGTAAACCTAAAATTGTTCAAAAAATTAAGTCTATTAATTAAGAAAAATGTCTATAGTAGCATCAATGAAAATCTAGCTGATGTTTGTAGTGTGAATGGAATGCTGGAGACAAATAACACTGTTTAGCCAAGAACGTGTCTAGATAAATTAATTACAATGTACTGTAGCTAAGAGATGGAGCCGGAAGAGAATTCCAACAATGGAATTTATAAGAGGTTTTAGATAAGATGTTTTGAGATACAACAAAAATGTAGAAAATTGTATAAAACAAATATATAACAATAAATTATTGAGATGCACACCCTTGTTAATTATTAATACTATCTTTGTTAGAGAAAGAAGCTTCCTATCCAGCTCAGAAGCCCTTCATGTATTCGTTACCATATGCAATCCTTTCTCCCAAGAATAACACTAATTTTACGTTTTTAATAATCATGTCCTCACCTTAGTTTTGCCTTTTAAAAAAAATGCCTTTTACGTCCTAAAATGGACTTAAAACCATTATGATTAAACCTCCAGATGCAGCTACCAGTTTATTAGAAGTAAAAGAGAAAATCATGTCAAACTACAGGAATAAAATCAACACACACAGTTCTCTCTTTTGTTTCTAATAAATTGGTAGCTGTATCTGGAGGTTTAATCAGCTTTGTGTTTATTTTTTGGGAACGGTGCAAGGCTACTTCATGGGTTGTGTATTCAATATCAAGTTTAACTTCTGTGAACAATTAAATTCTGGAGACAAATTTGTAAATTCATAAAATTACAGGCCAATTGCCCCATCTAGTGAAAAGGGAAGAAATTAAGTTGAAGTAACATTTTGATGGGTAATGTTTCTAGTAGTTTGTTAGCTACATTTAAAGTAAAAATATGCTTTCTCATAATTGTTACAGGTCATCTGCCTTCAAAAAATCATTCAGTCGTGGTTGTTTCCATAATATGTGTGGTAATCACAGTGTTTGGAATTATTACTCTTTTGTTAGGTAAGTGAATTTTAATCTTTGTTTATCTAAGAATTACCAAGAGAAGAGAAGTCTTGATAATTTTTCTGTTTTTTACAGTTCCTGATAATTTTTTTTATTTCACCAATTGAGTTAAACTCCAATAGCCTTATAAAATAAGATCTAAAAATTTAATTGTCTAAGATAGGGGTCACATTATTGCAAGTTTAATGAAATGACCAGAGTCCTCAGAAGGGAGAACACAATTGCCAGTCATATTATGCTTTAATTTACATTATAGTTAGATCTATTATCATGTGATACATCCCCCCCCACACACACATGGTGCCAAAAAATGTATACACATTTTAAGAAAGAAAAAAACTATTAAAATTGTAATACTCAATATATACCAATAACAAAAGATGAATACAAGTCACATTTGACTTCGGCAATTACAAAAGTGGTTATCATCAGTGTCCAGACACTTCTGATTATGGCGAACTACTGCTTGACCAATGTTGACCAAAGTATCCACTTGTATATATTTTTTTTGATATACACACACACACACACACACACACATATGTATATATATGATGTATTTACACATACACACATATATTTGTGTGTGTGTGTATATATATATATATATATATATATATATATATATATATAAAATAGAAATTGCATTTTCAATTAGTATTACTTCAAAGTCATTGTGCGAAGGTCTTGATGGAGGATGTGTAAAAATAGAGCAGTCACATCCTATCTGCATGAAATTGTTTTTAATGCTTGAATACTGGCCAAGAATTCAGCATGTATTCTTTAAACAATGTATTAATTAGGATATAGGCTAAGATGATATTAAAGAGAAAAGAGAAAGGAAAAGGAAAAACATAAACAAAAACAAGTTGGCTTACAAAACATGGTCTGCTTTGACCTCTCAGTGATCCTGAGATCTGTAGGTTCCTATCTTCCGTTATTCTCTTGGATATCACTGGCATCTTCAGGATCTAACCATGAAGCCTACGCTTCCTGAAGGACAGGGAAAGACTCTGCATTGAGGAGGGATGCTCAGTTTTTTAAGGTCTAGGAAGAAGGTGTCATACATCTCTTCCACCCAAGTTTATTTGTGGAAACCTAGTAACAAAGGCACTTATACATAACAAGGAGTCTGGGAAATGTGAATTTGCCCCGATTCTACTAAATTATTATAGAAGAAGAAAACAGATTTTGGTAAACAATTTAACAGTCTCTTCCAAAATTACATTTAATTATAACTTATAATCCTGTTTAAATGCTCCACAAATTCCCAGGAGAAAATAAGACCTGCTCTTTGAAATAAGGAAAAGTAATCTTCACTAACTAACCATCCAGTGATTATGGTCTCATTTCTCTTTCTCTTATTCCATTCTACTACATAGAGACAAAAGTATTTATTAAGAAAAGATTTTCAGAAGCAGATAGGTCAAGAACTTATAAACATTGATTATGAATGTAATGTTCTTGGTTTAAAATGTGCGGGAAATAAAAACCTGTAATAACAAATTACAAAATCATCCATGATTTACCATACTAAGTATATTCTTCCAGATCATCCTTCCATGTTTTAAACTCTTTGTTTTGTTGTTTTTTATTGTGACAAAATATACATAACATAAAAGTTACCATTTTAACCATTTTTAAATGTGCAACTTAGTTGCTTTTAGTATAGTCACAATATTATCCAGCCATAACCACTATATTTCAGAACTTTTTCATCATCGCAGCAGAAACTCTCAATTAGTAAACAATAAATTCCCATTTATCCCTTGCCTCAGTCCCTGGTAACCATTATTCTACTTCTTTTCTATATACCTCATATAAGTGGAATCATACAGTATCTGTCCTTTTACGTTTGGCTTGTTTCATTTAGCATACTGTTTTCAACTTTCCTCCATTTTGTAGCATATATTTTATTTTCATTCCTTTTTAAGGCTGAATAATATTCCATTGTATGCCTATACTATATCTTATTTATCTATTCATTTATTGATGGATATTTGTGTTGTTTCACTTTTCGGCTGTTATGAATAATGCTGCTATGAACATTGGTGTACATGTATCTGAGTCTGCTTTTAATTCTTTTGGGTATATACCTAGAAGATAAACATTGGAATACATATTTAACTTTTCGAAGAACTGCCAAATTGTTTTCACAGTCATTGCATCACTTTACATTCCCACCAACAATGCGTACGTGTTCCATCTTCTCCACATCCTTGTCAATTTTATTTTCCTTTTTGTTGTTTTGATAGTCACCCTCCTAATGGGGATGAAGTTATATCTCATTGTGGTTTTGATTAGTGAGGCTGAGCATCTTTTCTTGTAATTTTTAGCCATTTTTATATCTTCTTTAGAGAAATGACTGTTTCAAGTCCTTTGCCCATTTTTTAACTTGGATTGTTCGTTTTTTTTGTTGTTTAGTTGTACTCTGTGTAATTCCTTATCAAATATGATTTATTTATTTATTTTTTCAAATACGATTTTAAAATACTTTCTCCCATAACATGGGTTGCCTTTTCACTCTCTTGATGGTGTCCTGCGAGGCACAAACCTTGTTAATTTGATGTAGTCTGATTTATCTATATTTTCTTTTGTTGCCTGTGTTTTTGATGCCATATTCAAGAAATCATTTCCAAACTGAATGTAGATTTTTTCCCTATCATTTGTTCTAAGAGTTTTTTATAATTCTAGCTCTTAAATTTAGGTTCTTTGATCCATTTTAAGTTAGTTTTACATGTATTAATTAATGTAAGGGCCTAACTTCTTTCTTTTCAATGTGGATATCCAGTTTTCCCAGCATTGTTTGTTGAAAATATTATACTTTCCCCTAACTAAAGGTATTAGTACACTTGTCGAAAATCATTTGACCATATATGCAAGGGTTTTTTTCTGGAATCTCTATTGGCAAACTATATGTGTTTTTGGCAACTATAGTTGCCAAATTTTTGCCACTATTTTTGGCAACTATAGTGTTTAGTAAGTTTAGGTTTAGTTGTAGGGAACAGTATAGGTGTTTATTGGGAAAAAAAATCCTCATATAGGTAGACTCACACAGTTCAAACCCATGTTGTTCAAAGGTCAACTGTATAAATGAGGTCATGCAGTACTTGTCTTTCTATGTCTGCTTATTTGACTTAGCACAATTTCCTTCAGGTTCATCCAGATTGTCACAAATGGCAGGATTTCCTCCTTTTTTAAGGCTGAATATTCCATTGGATGTATATAGCTAGAGATAAATCATTCTTGGTATGGTATATTTTCTGTATCCACCCATGCATCCATGGACATTTAAGTTTTGCCATATGTTAAGTGATTGTGTATAATGCTGTAATGAACTGGGGAATGCAGTTATCTCTTCAAGATAGTGCTTTTATTTCCTTTGGATATATACCCAGAAACAGAGTGACTGCATCATAAAGTAGTTCTATTTTTAAATTTTTGAAGTACCTCCATTCTGTTTTCTACAATGGCTACAATTATCTACATTTCTATTGATTGTGTACAAGGGTTCCCTTTTCTCTGCATCCTGACAACACTTGTTTTTGGATGAACAATCTGGCTGATGTCTGAAGAGCTAATTTTCTAATCTGCTGTAGACTGTGCAATTTAATTAATTAATTAATTAATTAATTAATTAATCTATTCTTAATTTTTCATATTATTTTGACTGAAAACTTATTTTGGGATTCATAGTACAAACCACTCAGCATGATGTGTCATGTAAAAAAAATTTCCAATAGTCCTTAGTTTTGCCCTTATTTATTCATACCATAAATTTTGAAATCTGTGACTCTGCCCTCTGGTGTCAGTGAGAGATTATAGAGGATCTTTCAATTGGAATAAAGTCAGCTTTGTAGTATCTGAGTCATCAAAGACCATTAGTGGACAAGAGATACAAAACTCATACTTAGCTCTGTAGTGTAAAGGTAATGGAATAATTGGTGGCAAATATAGCATATTAAAATGTTATTAAGATTAAACAATTCATTGCACATATAATAATTAGTTCACACCTGATAAAAAATAACACCTTCAAAAAATTGTTTGCTGCTATTTGTAGCACCACAATCAACATCATCACCATTATTATCATCCTTAATGGACATGTTATAAGGTTACAGATAAAGAAATTATAGAAGAGGTAATAATTAACTTATGATGGTCACTCTAAGTTTAAAGATTTATAAGTGAAATAAGCCAGACAGAGAGAGACAAATACCACATCATCTCACTTACATGTGGAATTTAAAGAGCAAAATAAATAAAGCAAAACAAAACAGAAACAGATGCATAGCTTCAGAGAACAAACTGATGGTGTCCAGATGGGAGGAGGCTTGGGGGCTAGGGGAAAAAGAGGAAGAGATTAAGAAACACAAATTAGTAGTTACAAAATAGTCACAGGGATGTAAAATATAGCATAGGGCATATAGTCAATAATATTGTAATAACTATGTATGTATAGTGCCAGGTGGGTACTAGACTTATCAGGAGGATCACTTCATAGATTATATAAATGTCTAATGACAGTGCTGTACACATGAAACTAATATAAAACAATGTAATATAAATGAAAAAGAAAAACACAAGGGATTTTTTTCACTATAAATGAAAAAAAAATCACAAGGGAAATTAGAAAATACCTTGAGATGCATGAAATAAAACTACAACACATCAAAACTTCTGGTATACAGTGGAAGTGGTACTAAGAGGGAAATTTATATGTGTAAATGCATACCTTAAAAGAGAAGAAACACTTCAAATCAGTAATCTAACTATATACTTCAAGGAACTAAAAAAAGAATAGCAAAATAAAGGTCATCCTTATGACTTCAAAAAGAGTAAAGATTTCCCTAAGAAGTCATTAAATCTACTAATCATAAAGGAAAAGTATACATTTAGTTATTTTAAAGTCAATACTTGTAATCATAAAGACACTATAAGTGTTGACAAGGATGTGTAGCAAAGGAAACTGGCCCACACTGCTGCTATTAGTATAATTTGGTACAATTATATTAGAAAAGATTTTGGTGTCATTTAGTAACGTTGACAAGAGGCACCGACTGTGTCCTAATAATTCCATTCCAGGACAGTTGCCAAGAATATTGTAATAGCATTCATAATAATTTCAAACTTCAATTAACTTGAGTGTCAACAAATTGTAGAATAGATAAATTATGGAATAGTGATACAAAGATACAAAGGGGTACTATTCTGAAATAAAAGCAAACAAGTTAGCAACAATATTCTCTCAGTTTAATCTTCTCTATGTATGGATAATAATAAAGCATATCTGTGCCCTATATATTATTAAACAATACACAATTAAACAGAAGAAAATTGCAAGCACAGTTAAGAATATAGCACAGAAGCAAGATTTCTTCTGGGAGAGGCTGGGTAATGACAGATTGGTGAACATCATCTCTGTGTTTTCTGAAAGGATTTCCTATTAAGGTACAAAGGCCCCTCTGACCACTGGATTGGACTGAGCAGAGAACAAGACCAACCCTGGAAATGGTTAAATGGCACTGAATGGAGCAGATGGTAAGTTTTGAAAAATATGGCAGTAATATTTATATTTGAATTCACTTTGTATGAAACCTAAAGTGTTCTTTAGTTACATGCTCTAAAACTTATTTTAAGACTAATCATAAAGGAAGATAGTGGCAAGTTGTATTTTGCAAAGCTTTTGCAAGCTCCTTAAATCAATCCAAAGTCTATCATAGGTGGCATGGTGAGGTAGAATGACTGTGAAGTTGATTCCAGCCTCATCTACGTCATTTACCAGCTCTTTTCACTTTGAGAAAACCGCATAATATATTCATGTTTCTTACCTCTTCAACAAAATCAAGTGTATTCACTCTGTTGAGCTCACAGGGTTGCTGTGAAGATCAGAGGCTTTGATGTACATGACTGTACTTTTTAAACTTTTAAGTGTTATATAAATGCAAGCTAAATTACTATATAAAGCTACCATCACATCAATTTTCAGCCATTTACAGGATTATGAGTGATGGTAATAGTGCCTATAAAATAAGATCACAGTTATGATGTTTAGACAGGTAAACTTTGTTTTGTTGAATTTAATCTCAACTATATATTTATAGAATCTTTATGTTACTGAAACAATTTTGGATAATGTGGGAAAACTTGGATTCAGACAATTTCACTAAATGTTTGCTTGCCTGAGTTTATGAGAAGCTTTTAAAAAGCTGCTCTATGATGATAAAATAGTCAACATTGGAAATATAACTGTATTTAGTGGAAAGGGCACTGGACGGGACATTGCTAAGTTTGAAAACTAATTCTTACTCATTAGTCTTTTGATCTTGGGCAGATGGTAAGTTTTAGGAATCAAAGAGAACTTATATTTATATACTGTTGCATCTGCAGTGCCTAGTATATTGTGGATACTTCATAAATACTTAAAATTAACCTCTAATTCTTCCTTTACAATACTAAAATAGTAATATTTACTCTTTCTCATTCTCAAAATGTTTTAAGGATCAAATATATTGTTAACTCTCCAGTTGTTGAAAACTGTTCATCACTCTAGAAATGAAAAATATATCATTAAAGCCTAGCATGTTTCAACAAAATCAAGTGTACTTACTCTATTCATTTCACAGGGAGGTCATATCAGACTATAGTGATTTCAGGGTAAAGGGGAGACATTTATAATCTGAAAGCTGATCCAAATGTCTGTGTAAGGACACTTAAATTCAGCTGAATAGCACTGTAGTTTCAGTATTAAAACATGTAGGGAAGTAGGAGAACTGCTAGCAGTAGAGATGTAGAAAACACTGCTGTGGTCTTCAGTTATTTAAGGAAACAGAATATTGCTGAAACTGGAGAGAAAATAGGTGTCAGAACCTCTCCCACCAGCCAAGTATGGCTTTGGATGTAGTTGAAAGAATAATGCGCTTATCGACATAAGATAGGTTTGATTCACTGTCCCTGTACCTGATTTACTGTATCTCCAGCTAATCAAAGCCCATTAACTTGTTAGTGGTCTATACATAGGCCAGGAGAAAATCAGGGCCTATGAAGAACAGAAAATTACCTGTAACACAGCAGCATTTCTTCACTCTTCTCTTGCACAAAATGAAGAAGGTGAAAATAGCCTAGGCCCTGTAGTTTCATCCATCTATGTATGAATCTTAGTTCTACTTGTTATAGGACCATGGGGAATTCAGTTTGGCTATAAAAAGAGATCATAATATATGGGTAATTTTTAATATTAAAGAGATATGCGTAATGCACCCTACATTTAGTGGACAACTAATTGATTCTGCTTTTTCTGTTTCAGTTTTCCTATTAAAGGAGGAGGTGAGTGTGCCTATTTGAATGACAAAGGTGCCAGTAGTGCTAGGCGTTACACGGAGAGGAAGTGGATTTGTTCCAGACCAGACAGATATACCCAGATGATGAGGCAAAGCTCTGAAAGGACAACAACCTGAAGCTGAATGGCACACTCCACAACTAAGATTGAAAGGACAACAACTTGACTTGGAAAAAAGTCCTGGAGGTACACTCTGTTCCCCAATAAATTCCTGTTCCCCTTCCCCAATAAAATCTTTAAAATAATAAAAAAAAGTTGGCAAGGTATACGTCACTAGCAGATAGACCTGGAACCAGGCGCAAGAACCAGGCTTCCTGGTGAGCATGCTTGACTCTGCTTATTTCCTCAGTGAGCCTGGACAAGCTACTGAACTTCTTTGTACTTCAATTTTATCTTCCGTATAATGGGGGAGGGGGAATTGTGTAGCTGTCATCTACAGATAGTTTTCTTTTACTCTGAAGCTCGTCTGAAGGGTCTGCAATTACTTAGAAGTCAGGGTTTGTGTCTTCAATGAAGAAGGAACACCTCAGAACCTCATAGAAAAGGACGGCACCAAGGACCTCAAACTGCTGGGGATAAACTTCAGAGGCTTTGCTTGGATGATGTTCAGACCTTGCAAGGGTGCTGATCAGAATTTTCAGAACACTTTTTAGTTGAGAAACAAGACAACTTCATGAGACTGCTAAACCAAATGGAATTAGAATTAATGGCATGAGTAAATGAACTGATGAGGTCAATTTTACTGTGGTTGTTTGGAATACTGTAAGTGTTGTTTTAATGTTTGATTTTTCTGGATCTATAATGGAGCCCTTTTTCTTTTTAAGTTACGTATAACTGTTACCAATCTAATACTGTATTCTTTAGTAAACATAAGTGAAACATTTAAAAATGATATCTGATTTTTACTGCCCGCTTTCTTTCCAAATGCACAACTTATTATTCTATTTTTCATGGTGACATAGTTATTTACAAAGGTTTAAAAGAAAAAGAAAAGAAAGAAAAAAGAAAACCCAGATGACAATAGTTACAATATAACATGTTCCTGTCATATGCAGCAAATGGGAATTTGATCAACACACCCTGCTGTTGAGGGATGATCAATCTCAGGAACCTCTCTACTCAAACCTCTTAATGATCTGGGACGAAAAGAATGGTATGTAATAGATATTAACAAAGAGTCGTGCCAGATATCACAAAACCTAAACAATATGAAGGAGGAAGAAAATAAAGGTGTTTTCAGCTTTTGCCAAAGAAGAAAACACAGACGCAATCTGCAAGGGCCCCTTCAATTCTTCTCATAAGTAAGTCTTGTCTGACTTTGATGCGGCTCAATATAATTTTCAAACTCTGTATTTGAAACTCCTGCCATCAGATGCACCTGAAAAGACATGAGATCCATTGCCTCCAATGCTGGAGTCTCCGGTTGCCCCACAGGAACTTGGCCACACCCAAAGGAGACCAGATTTTTGTGTAGTGAATTCTGAGTATTGATGAAACAAATTAGGTCTCTCTGAAGCAGGTATAGTGAGAATGGAACGAGGAGCTCCTGAAAGTTACTCCCCATCCTTAGAAAATGCATCTTTGAGAAGAACAAAGCAAAAAGCACCATCTCCATCCTCTGAAATATTTCCCATATCAAAGCCTGGAGAAAAGCCAGGAATGCTCTGCAGTCAGTCGAAGCTGTTGATACAAACAGCACTCAGAAGCAAACTGCTGAAAAGCTACCCAACCCAGATGCCTGCTCTGGCCCTGGGTTCCCCAGTCATGAACAGTGCCTTGCCACCACACTGACAGGTAAGACTTCTATCTGATTGCCCAGAAATAACTGATGCAGACATTGTTGGCTTCCCTGGCTGAGTTTTTTGATTAAGTTGCATACTCTACATGGTGACTTTGACAAAAGGACAAATTTGGCTTATATTTGTATGGTATGTTAATAACTAAGTGAACATATATCTGATATTTACTACCTCAGTGCTACGTTGTAATCAGAAATGTTTATATGTTAAATGTTTGTGAGGTACATGCGTTATGCTAAAAGAAGGATCAAGAAAACTAGTGAGTCAAAATGTGTTTAGTTTAACCCTGATTTTCAATGTAAATCACTTAAGATGTAAGACATCTTATATTTTTTGTATAATTACAAAATCAGTGTCAAGCTAATGGGATGCTCATATTATTTTAATATTTTGTTAACATGTGACACTTGGGTTTTTATATCTTTAGAACTTAAATTGCACAAGAATTTCAAGTAAATATTTTATGTATACAATTATGCCATTATTGTTTCACAAATATTACATATTCTATGATTCTATGTGCCAGAAGACTTAAAGAACTTCCTATGAAAATGGTGCTACATTGTGACAGTTATTTCACAGTTGATATGTAGAATGGAATAAGTGTTAGTTTATGTTCATTTGGAAAAAAAAAATTGAAGACTGGAACATTTTAGAGAGACAACCAAGATAGCACAGTAGGTAAACACTGTGTTTACCTTCTCTCACAACCTCAAAAAAAATTACAACCAATCTACAAAACAACCATTGTTGAGAATAACCTAAAATCAAGCTGAACTGAAGCCTTTCAACTAAGGACTTGAGAAAGAAACCACCTCTAGACTGGTAGGAAGTGCAGAGATGCGGAATGGGCTGATCGTACACCTGTATGTGACCATTAAAGCTCAGGAGGGCTATTTCGGCTGTGGGGGTCCCCATTCACCCCATAAAGGAGTGAGAGATACCAGCCCCACCCAAGCCCAGGGTTCCAGTGCTGGGGAGAGGAGTCCCCATAATTTTGGTTGTGAAAAACAGCAGAGATTGTAACTGAGTGAGACAGTGCGGCTGCACTCACAGGCGCTCCTCTTAAAGGGACTGCATGCAGACTTACCCACCAATGGAATCACTCACTCTGAGCTCCAGCGCTGGGGCAGCAGCTGGAAAGGAGACAGGGACATATGGTAGAGAACTGAGTTGTCTGGCTTGGGATGGGGGCTGGAGAGGGAGCTTTCTCATGGACGGAGGAACTGGTGGAGACCATTGCTTCTTTGTTAAGCCCTCCTACTTCCTGACGCACAAACACAGGTGGCCGCCATTTCTGTCTCCACCATTTGTTTGCCCCACCCTAGCGATTTGAGACCTGGCCCTGCCCAACTTTCGGGCACACCCAGGCTGCTTTCCGTGGCTGCTTGCCTTGGCTCAAGTCGCACTTTCCTAGAGTCTCTCTAAGGTTCATGGAAGCCAGACAAGCAGCATCTCGCTTGAGCATGTCACGTGCCTCTGGCTGAGCAGCCTTAAGCCAGCACTAGTGGCAGCCGGCCTTGGTTCATGGCTTGGCCTCTTAGAGGCACTTCCAAACACAGCACAGGTGGCAGACATCTGCGAATCTCTTCCTGGGTCCTGCTGGGTGGCCCTGAGTCAGGCACAGGCTGTGGCTGAGCAGACCTACAGCAGATTCCCTCCAAGGTGGTTCTGCAGCAGGCACCCACCAGTGGCCAGCTTCAAAATGAGCTGGAGCATCACCTAGCTGTCTCCAAGTATGACACATCCAAGGGGCAGATTGGGTAGGCACCAGGGTCCTGCTGAGGCTGATCCTGCTCTGTAGGATCAGCCCCTGCACAACAACCCTTCCACTGTAGTCAAGGCCAGTCCTCACAACCAGTGAGCCCAAGGGTCAGTCCCTCACATTGATGTGCAATTATCAACCAAGACTCAACTACAAGAGGAGGGCACACACAAACCACACAAGGGATGCACCTGGAGTGTATGACTCAGGTGACCAGAAAGACTGCATCACTGAACCCCACAGCATGCCTACTACATAAGACTACTCTAGTAAGACTGAAAGACATAGCACCCCTATCTAATACATAGAAACAAACACAAGAAGGAAGGCAAAATGGGGAAACAAAGAAACATGTCCCAAATGAAAGAACAGAACAGAGCCCCAGGAAAAGAACTAGCAAAACAGAGATAAGCAATCTATCAGATGGAGAGTTCCAAACACTGATTATAAGAATACTGAATGATCTCATAAAAATGGACATGGAAACCATGAAAAAGAACTAGTCAGAAATAAAGGATACAATAATGGAAATGAAAAATATATTACAGGGAATAAACAGAAGATTCGATGAAGCAAAGGATCCAACCAACAATGTAGAAAATAAGGTAGCAGAAAACACCCAACCAGAACAGCAAAAAGAAAAAAGAATCCAAAAAATTGAGGAGAGTTTAAGGGGCCTCCAGGACAATATCAAGCATACCAACATTCACATTATAGGGGTACCAGAAGGAGAAGAGAGAGAGCAAGGAATTGAAAACCTATTTGAAGAAATAATGACAGAAAACTTCCCTAACCTGGTGAAGGAAATGGACATACAAGCCCAGGAAGCACAGAGAGTTCCAAACAAGATAAACCTAAAGAGGCCCACACCAAGACATATCATAATTAAAATGCCAAGTTTAAATACAAAGAGATAATCTTAAAAGCAGCAAAAGAAAAGCAGTTAGTTAACTACAAGGGAGCCCCCATAAGACTGTCAGCTGATTTCTCAATAGAAACTTCGCAGGAAAGAAGGGAGTGACAGGAAATATTCCAAGTGATGAAAAGCAATGACATACAACCAAGATTGCTCTACCCAGCAAGGCTATCATTTAGAATTGAAGGACAGATAAGGAGCTTCCCAGACAAGAAAAAGCTAACGGAGTTCATCACCACCAAGCCAGTATTACAAAGACTCTTTGAAGAACTTCCTTAAGATGGGTGGAGGGTTAAGGATGGGTGAAAGGGAAAGGAGTTAAGAAGAACAAATTGGGTGCTATACAGTAATCATGGGGATGTAGGTTATATAGAAATACAGTCAACAATACAGTCAACAATATTTTAATTCCTTTCATAAGTGTACAGTCAACAATAGTTTAATAACTAGGGATGGTGGCAGATAGGTTTTAGATCTATCAGGGTGATAGATGGGAATGGGGTTCGGGTCAGGGTGAAATAGGTGAAGGCATTAAGAAATATAAATTGATAGTTAATACAGTATGGGGAATATAATCAACAATGTTGTAAAGATCATGTCAGGTGCCAGATGGGCACTGGACTTATCAGGGTGATCACGTCATAGACTCTGTAGAGTCTATGCACTATACACCTGAAGTAGAATAATATTGAATGTCAACTATAACTAAATATATAGGTATATACAGTCACGGGATGTGGAGTACAACATAGGAAGTATAGTTAATGGAATTGTAACAGCTATATGAGATATCAGAGGAGTAGTAGCCTGGGGGGTGGGTTATCACTTTATGAGGGGTTCAAATGTTTAACTATTGCATTGCTTTGTACACCTGAAACTAATAAAATAAATTGTTCACAAAAAAAAATTTGAAGACTATTGGTAGTTCCAGAAATCCTGATTTTAACTATAGTAAAATGATAAAATTATTACATAATTTCACAATGGATGTCAGCCAAGATTTCTGGCAAATATCACAAACCTAGTCATTATGAAGGATAAAGAGAAAAAAGTTTTATATAAAATTTGGAATAGTAGCATCTGAAACTGCGTAGTAATTTAATTTATCATTTTATTAGAATTAAAGTCATGGTTTCTAGACTATATGTACATTAAAGCTAGAACTGTTAAGAGAAACAAAGCCTAATTTGCTAGCTTATTGATTTCATTATTAATCTATTATTTAGATTGAATAACATTCCATATAAATATATTGAATCATTATTTATATTTCCTGTTTTACTAATAATTTCCTGATGTCCTTTACCACAAATCTATTGGGATATTGATTTCTTTTTCTTTTTTGTGTCTGTTACTTAGAAATCTTGTTCTGTGGAACAGAAGGGGAATGCTAATGTGGAAGGACAGAGCATTAAGATTAAAGAAGGACTTTTTCTAACTCAGAAAAACTTCCTCTTCAACCAAGTATAAATCTTTGGGAGGGATGTCATGAAGCAGTGATAAACAAAAAGAACAATTGTCTGGGCATCCAGATTGGCCAAAATGAATCTTAGCAAACAATGTATAGCTGATGTCACAGCCAGAGTCCCATCATATCCTATATAAGTTGTTCATATAAATAATGTATTATTTGCAGTAGTCACTGAAATATTTCAATATTTATTATTTTATTTTAAAATTTAGTTTTTTTTCATTTCTAGCGTTAAATATATTGAGGTTAAATAAATGTTTTTCTCATTAAACAATTTTCAATTTTTTTTTTAGCTTGTAAGGACACTGCATTGGTAATCATAGAAAATTCCATTTAGATTCATAAACACATACATATTTCATTCATCTAGAATTTATTCATCTAGAATTTATAGTATAAAATAAAACTTTTTTTTTTGCAAAATTGTCACCCATTTGGCTCAACACATTTATTGAGTAATATGTTTATTCTCTATTGATTTATTTTGCCATCTTTAAAACAGATTTAATACTTTTGCATGAGATATATATTTATAGATTACCTATATTGTTTCATTTATATGTTTCTTATGTCAAATTCACACAAAAAAATGTTTAAGCTTTGAAACGTGTAATATCTGATGAGAATACCGAATCTACTCTGTTAACTCCTTTCAGAATTATCTTTGAAATTTTGTTGTTTATTCTCTTTATCTCACCTATCCTGAACACTTGTTATTTAATATATTTTCAAATTTGGAGAGTTAACTGAAGTAAACATTTTTCAGAGCAATACATTTCTTCTGTTTCTTCATATAATAATGTTTCTCTTCTGCACAAAAGATGTATTCATAAAATACGTATTTTTCTGTTTCCTCATCCTTGAATGGAGATATGTATGTTACTATCAAATGAGATACCATTAAATCTGAAAGGATTGCCCTCAGTTTTTGGATGTTTTGGTTAAAGAGTTGGCAACTTTCAGCGTACACATATCTAATATCAAACTGGCCAACAGTTTGGTCATACAATGATACTATAATTTCTAGTACTTGACAGTTACACCAAATGCTGCTATTTTTCTCCATGGGTAAGCCAAGTGGCTTCTCGAAGCCAGTGGAAGACCATGAAGTGTGCTTTTGGTTTAGAAGAGGAGGCATGCAGGGCACACAGGCCTGAGCCTCCTGTGTTACTGCTCTTGGCAGGACTCTAGACAATGCTGATGCTCCAAACCAGCAGTGATGCAAAGGGTCTTTTGCTGACCTCTGTCTTCCAGCTCTCTCTCAATGGACGTATGGGCTACCTTCCATCCTCAATAGTGACAATTCTGTGACCTAGTTATGCCCTCTATAGAGTTGTGGTGTAGTCAATGGGCGAAGGTCAATAGACTCTTCATCTCAAGCAGGGGCCCTGCCCTGGCCTCCTGTACTTTTCCTGATGTCATTTCTTACATTAGCGTAGTTTTTCTCATGTGTGCAGTTTCGCCCTCAGTTCTCCATGTCTATTTTAAAGACTGTCATTAGAAATGCTCAAAGCCTACTTTTTTTTCCTTCAAATCCCTTCTTTGTTCTCTGTCATGGCTCAGGTGTGAAAACTCTTACTGGCCATTAAAGAACTTGTTTAATTCTATCCCATTGGTTGCCGTAGTTGTAGATATTCTGACATATTCATTCTAAAATTTAATTTATGGTACCATTCTGGTCTTTCCTCAAGTCATATGTATCACGGGGTATTTTAACAAGAGGTTGGAAAAAAAATAATCCTTTACCAGAAGTCTCTGCCATTTTTAGACATGTGCTGCTGTTTGTTTTAAAGGTCTCTACATGATCTCACTCTTGTAGCATTGCTCCCCTATTTTCAGGTTCTCTTTAAACATCGTCATCATAGCCAGTCTTGCTTCACTTGGATTGTAACCTCTACACTTCTTACAAACACATACACTGAAGAGGGCTACTGTTTATAATTGTCTTAAAAAGTATTGAGTTATAAATTGTTCATTGTTTGAAAACAAATTAACTGGAGTTCTTTTTATTCGACATCTGGAAGAAACCTGTTACCTTTATTCTAGACCAGCACTGTTGAATCAACTTTCTGCAATGATGGAAATGTTTTGTTATCAGTGCACCCAAAATTGTAGCCATTAACCACACGTGGCTATTGAGCACTTGAAGAGTGGCTAAATTTTAAAAAAACTTTGTGTAATTATCATTAATTAAAATTTAAATAGTCACATGTGATTAATAGCTACTATATTAGACAGCAGCTCTAGATATGTTTGGGATTTGGGCATTAAAGAATGTAGAGAAGAGTTTTTCACTATCAGTTTCTTTGTCATGAGTGGAGTGACAAAATCAACAAATATTTCAGAATAAACTCTTGGTTACTTCTTGTAAAAAAGTGATACATTTATAGATCATAAGCATTAATCAGATATTTGTTTATTTGTTATGCTCACACAAATTAGCACCCAAGCAAGGTATTATTATGAAAGGATTTACATCAAAAGATCTGTGCTTGTGGTCAGTCAGAAGATACTGTATGGGATAAGTGGGAGACAGATAGTGAAAGAACAGAGCCTCAACAAAAATTCTCATTAGGAAAAACTATAGCAGGAAGTGTAACTGATGGTTGCAAGGATGGCTTTGGAGAGGAACAGGCAAGTGTGAGCCTTGGCTCGGCCACTATCAGCTGTGTGATATTAGCAAGTTATGCAGACTTTATGAGATTCATTTATTTTACTACTAAAGTAGGAATAGTAATAATAGTTCCATGCCTTTTAGGTTACATAGTACAAAGCCTGGGATAAAATAAATACTATACATGTTAACTTTTCATATAATTAACTCCTCCTTGCATGTTCAAAGCGTAAAATTATACAAATTCAGAAAGATGTGAATGTTGAAAAAGAGCACCCCCATATGCAGAAAAATTACTTTAATTATGGATAAGTAAATAGATCTTCAATCTTCCCAAATCCACAAGAAAGAGAAAAAATATAACTGTTTATTTACAGATGTCTGTGAATATAAGTTGGTACCACTGGGAGGCAGCATAATACCATACATTAAACAGGACTTTGGTACAGGAACAGATTTGGGTACAAGTCTTAGCTATATAATTCAATAATTCCGTTACTTTGAACAAACCATGTAACATTTTTAGGTCGAGTATCGAGTGGAAATAATGATGTCTGTTTTGACCACATCCCATGAGAGCTGTGAGAATCACTTCAGAATTGTGTTAAAGCATCTTTAACTTAAACGTATCACACAGGAAGTCCTCATTCTCCAAACTTTCATTCACAGAATTACTGCAGTTACTAGATTGTGTGAGAAAACAATAAATGTTAAAAGCAATGGACGAAAACTTATTCACTGATGAACTGACACAAAATTGGTTCCCACTCATCTTCCCTTTCCACTTGGCATTAATTAGCCTCTATCTCTGTCATGACATCAAGGACATTGTAAACTGTCTTTCACCAGCTGTCAGATGCTAAAACTTGGTAATATAGCACAAATATAATGTACTATGCAAATCAAAATTGCTCTAAAAATACTTAGGATTTTATGATAGCCATGAAACTAATAAAGATTTGTTTAAATCAAAAGCAAAATAGTCACTGACAAATGGGAGAATATCACAGTTGCACAAGTTAATGATTTAAATGTAGAAAACCAATAGAAATACTAAGAAGACTGATAGACGCATCAAAGGAGAATGAATTGAAGAACAAAGTATTAAGAGACACTCTTGGTAAAACTGAAATCTGGGAAGTATTCTTTAAAAAAAATGTGACGTTATATTATCATGTTACAAAAATCAAATGAAGTACAGTTGTGCTTTCGTGCTATTATAAAATTTTTTTGAAAAGTAGTGGCTCTCCAAAAGTCTCAAACTTGATTCTTTTCTCATCCTAAGAACTAACTTCAAAACACACAATTGTAGCTTAAATTTTTTAAGTATATGATTACATTTATTTTCAAAAATATTTTGCTTTATTTTTCAAGAGGAAATCTACTTAACTGCCCCCCCCGCACCCCACCATTTATTGTGAAATGGATTCCTTCCTTAAGTCAGTTTATATAAGTGGTCTTTTTCTGGTACCAATTATTCTTGTACTTTGAGGACCTCTAGTACCTATTAAGTTGCTTTAGTTAAGAAAAAAATAAAATCAGATTTGGAAATTGCTAAAATAATTTCACATGATTAGGTACATACTTTATTTTTCTACTCTGTGGCTTTCAATCAACTGTGCCTCCCCCCACATTTACCACTCTTCTGAATGAATGTATAGTTAAAGAAATAAAGTAAAAAACAACTTTTTGAATAATATGTGGTCAAAATATAAAATGCACAAGAAAAACAAAAGCCAGGAAAATTATAATAAAATTCAGAATATATGTATAAATAGTGACATTCTTCTCTAACACAGTATTATTTGCGAGGTTCAATTTCGTTGTCACATGTAGCTATGTAGATCATTAATTTTAATTACTACAATAGTAATTAAATTAATTTTCATTGGATGAACACTTGAAATATTTCCTGTTGATTGGGGTTTTAATGAAAACAGGTATAATGAGTACCATTTACCTGTCTCCTGGTGAATGTAATTACAAGTCTTTCACTAGTTTCTCTAGGAAAAAGACCGAAGGTAGAGTTTGTTGTTCCTTGGGAACGCTTATCTTCTACTTTATCAGTTAATACCAAACTGTTTTTCAAAATGGTTGTACGTTTCCACTCATGATGGATCATTGTTGCTGTTACTCCACAATTTCTTCGATATTTGGTAAGGTCAGAATGTGCTAATTTTTGCCAATCTAAAAGCTATATAATTATATTTCTTTTTTTTTAAATTTTATTTTATTAAATTTATTGGGGTGACAATTGTCAGCAAAACTACACAGATTTCAGGTGTACAACTCCGCACTACATCATCCATAAATCCCATTGTGTGTTCATCACCCAGAGTCAGTTCTCCTTCCATCACCATATATTCGATCCCCCTTACCCTCATCTCCCACCCCCCACCCCCCACTCCCCTTATATTTCTTGATGGTTAAAGTTCACATTGTTTTTTCTAAGTGTGACTGAGAATGATCACCTTTTTATATTGGTACTAGTTATCTAGATATACTCTTCTTGTGAAATCCTTTTCAAGTATCTTGCCCAATTTTGCTTGTGTGTAGTCTATATCCTATATTTTGTTTATTTATTTTTTTAAAATACATTTGGATACTAGTCCACTGTCTATTGTAAGTGTTACAAATGTATTTTTTGATTTTACATCTGTATTCACCAGGGATACTGGCCTGTAGTTTTCTTTTCTTGTAGTGTCCTTATATGGCTTTGATATCGGAGTAAAGATGGCCTCACAAAATGAGTTTGGGAGTATTCCTTCCTCTTCAATTTTTTGGAATAGTTTGAGAAGAGTTAGCATTGATTCTTCTTTAACTGTTTGGTAGAACACCTCAGGCTCCTGAGGTACACAGCGCTGACAACTGCATAGTCCTTGGTGAGTGCTGTAAAGGTCCTCAGTGGCTGCAAAAGCTGTTGGGGTTTTCAGTGGCATCCAGCAGCTAGGAACCATGGCAAGCAGAGATTGTGGCTATAGACAGTGGTGTGCACACACTTGGCTGCTGGGGCCATCTGCAGGCCCCTGTGCAGTGGCAGGGGCCAGTTGCAGACATGTACATAGTAGTGGGGGCCAGGGCCAGCAGCAAGAGTGGGGCCCAGATGCAGGTACACTGGCAGTAGTGGGAGCCCTGGCTGTTGGCAAGCACTGCTGGGTCTTAGCTGGGAGCACAGCAGTGGAGGCTGGTGTTGAAATTCAGGCTGGGGCATGCAAACACACAGCTGGAGGGTTAGCTACAGGGGAGTCCTGTGGTGCAGGTCAGCAATAGGAGCCAGAGTTGCTCCTTTGGTGTCCACAAGCAGGTGTGAGGGCCTTTGTTGTCCGTGTGCACTTCCATGGCGACAGGATTGTCCATGAGTGCGCACACATCGATGGAAGCCAGTGATGGGAGCCAGTGATGGGAGTCAAGCAGGTGGTGCTCAGGTGCACAGCCGGAAGGGTTAGCTCTGAGTGCACACATTGGTGGGAGACATTCATGGGGATCTAGGCTGGCTTTGCAGTCATGCAGCCACAGAGGCCTGGCTGGCTGCCTGTGCTGGTCCTCAGCTCCAGCAAGGTCAGAGAGGGGAAGAGGAAGCCGGGGAGGACTCAGGAGGCTAGGGTGTGTCAACCTGAAAATCTGTGGGATGCAAATCAGTGGGTTTGTGGTGGTTGAGCTGGCCCTTGTTTGTTTCAGTGGCAAAGGCTGCTGGAGTTCTCTGCAGAGCAGGTCACTGGGAATTGCAGTCACTTCTGCTGTGTGGTTGATACTAGTAGCTGCTGCTGTTCTTCCTTGTCCTAGCCAACTTTATAATGCTCAGCTTTGCTGGTTTCTGACAGGGTGAAACCAAAGGACGCTCACTACACTCTTTGTTTCCCAGCGAGGGGAACTCTTTCTCGCAGGGGGTTCCCTCTTGGTGCTAATAACGTCATCCTGAGGGAACAGGATGATGCAATCAAAGGAAGGTGTTCTTTTTCCCTTTTTTAATGCAGTCATTCTCTCATTTTTCCCCCACCGTGTTACTGAAGTTTCTTAAGTGAATGCCAGATCTGTCCCAGAGCTGTTTTTGTTACGTGATAGCTGTCTGATTGTTGATTTTTGCGGGAGGACTGAGGCTAGGGTCTCCTATGCTGCCATTTAAGTGACCAGGTCTCTGTTTTCTTACTATCTATGAGTTGACGGCCATTCCCAGCTTTTAGAAGCTGCTGCCTTTCTTGGCTTACTGGTCCCTTCCTCAATCATCAATGCCAGAAAAGGGTGGGCTGAGTTCTTTGGCTCTTTTTCACATTCTATCTTTTCTCTCATCGTCACTCACTTTCAAGGACTCAAGTTATTAGATTAGGTCCATCCAGATGATCTCTGATAATCTCTTAACCTCAATTATATCTGCAAAATCACTTTTACCACAGAAGATAACATATTCACATGTTCCAGGGATTAGGGTATGGACATCATTGCAGGGAGGGGATTATTTTGCCTACCTCAGCAGGTATTTTTACTGCCTCTCATTAAACTTTTATTATTTTCCCTCTTCTTGCATGTGTATTTTTGTTTTCTGATTTATTCTTATGAATTTTATATTTTTAATGTCATTTACATTGAAAATGATCTACCTACTTTTTCTTTTTCTTTTTTTAATTTGGCAAATTCCTTCAACTATTTGTTTCTGCCACAGTATTTCCTCTGGAATCCCTTCCTGCTTCCCTGCAGCAGATTTAGGAACCCTTTCACATATTCCAATCATGTTTAATTCATGCCACCACTAGATCACTCTCAGTTGGAGAGGTGTTTATTTTCAGCCTCTCTCTCTGTCAATTTACTATGTGAATTCCTTTAAAACAAGAGCTCAGTTTTTTTTTATCTTTATAGCCTCAATTCCCAAGATAATACCTGGCACGTAGTAGATACTGATTAAATATTGTAAGTATTTATTTGAATGGATAAAAACTGTGTTTTCCTATGTGAAAATCTTAAAGTTTTATTATTTTCCCTCTTTAGCTCTAGCACGTATGTTTATGAGGCAAAACCCCAAAAATGTTTTAGTTCTATTAGTTTATGGTTTATTTTCAATTGCATTATTTTTTTCATCAGCACACACACACACACACACACACACACACACACACACACAACAAACAAATAAAAGAAATTTTTACAATGTATGGTTAATTGCAGTGACCAAATCCTGTGTAGTTTCTGATTAAACTCTGCTTTTCTCTGATGATCAGGTAGAGATAAAATCAAGTTACAGGAGATGTTATCTTTCCTTTTCACAGAAATTGTACCTAATCTCTGACGAGATTTTCCTTTCTTTAATACTGCAATAATTGATTCTTTCATTCAGAATTAGTATTGTTTCAAAAATGACCACATAATTATCTTTCATAAAATCATTCAGGCTATGTAGTAATGACCAAAGAACACAACTGAGGTTATCTGTGCTTGTTTACTAAGAAAAAAATATATAAATTAGTAAGTCTGTTGTTCATTTCTGACCTGAGACTTACAGACCCATAGATTTTTTTTTCTTAAAACTATAAGACATTGCTGTTATGTGTCTAAATTTGAATAAACATGTTCAGTAAAGTAAAAAAAGTGCATATATTTCTGTCTTATCCTATATATTTCCTCACTATAGACCAATAATTAAAAACAGTCGTTCTATCTGTGTGATGTGAATTTGTATTCATCGAAGAAAAACAGGTAACAGATATTTTTAATAAGTTTATGAGAGGAAAGACATTTATTCCAACTAACTTATTTATAGGGCATGAAACCAATTTTAATATATAAACAGGTATCAAACTCTCCCATCATCTGAATAAAATTTTAAGAAGTGAAGTAAAATAAATAAATGAATGGAACATTATTTCAATGTTGAAACAGTAGTATGGTGAATTTTTCAGGTCTCAAATTATAGATAAACAGTCATAAAGAGGAACAATTGGATCTTTACCTTCTCTGCATATTCTGATATCTAATACAAATTCAGAGAGTCTCTTGATAAATTTACGTGGGCTCAGCACATCTTTAATTGATCTGGGCTCCTATTCTATTACTTCTTCTACATAAACCATTAGTCACACCTTTTGATTTCTCCTCCAGAACTAAAAAGTTTCTCTAACTACTTAGGTTATACATTCTTACACTTTATAAGTCACTTTTTTATTCTCAAGCGCAGCACATTAGTCTCTCCTGCATTTGTTTTCTCTTCCTCTCTGCAGTTAGTTCTTCATCACAAATAGAGACATATCTTTCCCACACTGCAATGACCTCAAAAAGCATTGGTTAATAGCTTTATATTGATATTAATTTATTTTATTATTTTGATTAGTTTACCTCTCAAAATAGTGTTTCCTCAGTAATATGTAATTAGGAGGATATTTTTCTTGGTTGAACCAAATTCAGAGTAGGTGTTTAAAAAGATGATTATTCACACAATACTTGGTAAAATTTCTCATGGATTAAAGTGCAATTAACTAAAGACTATTGGGTGGTATAGAATGGATATCTTTGAGAAAAAAATTGAGAAGTTATATAGCCACATATTTTAAGAGTTCAGTCTCTGCATCAGACTGCGTAGATCCGAATTCTAGTTCCAATGCTACATTAAGTAACATGTTCTTTCTGCCAATCCGTTTCCTCTATAAAATGAGGATGATAACCCTCATAGAGTGGTTTGAATTTTAAATGAAGTAACATGTATCCCTTTAATATTATAAATACTCAGCGCAATTTATAAAGTATTTATTATTTAAATAAATGATATCAATCATAAAAACATTTATTTTTTATTATTTCTAATTAGGTGAATATCTATCTCATCTTTTTCATTTCCTGGCTCCAATTATAAGTGTATTTATGTAATCAAACTACACTTTGCATCATCTGAGTTTATCAACCCCATTGTGTATTTGTTTATTTTACACATATATTTTCTTAACGCTACATTTGTCAGCATTCTGTTAGGTGATGTAAATCCATGTAAATCCAGATGAAAACGAAACTATCCTTAATAGTTACACAGGTTAACTCCCATATCCATAAGGTAAGTGCAAGGATAAAAAATTTCATACATTACTGAATAATCTTGAGATCACCCTTAGCTTTTTACTCTGATCTTTTCATTATTGTAAATTCTATTGCAATAATATTGTTATCATTTCCTTTCTTTTTAGGCCACTATTTTTTTTCCTCACTAATTTGCCATATTCTATCTTCTATCCCCCTCTACTCCCTTCCAGCCCCTTGGAGAATAATCTCTTCATGTATACATGCTGTTGAAGGAACTCCTTTTTTAATTCCAAACATCTTTTTCATAGCAATAATTCTGATAATATACTTGTCTCCCAAGCTGTCAATTTGCTGCTTCATATTTACTTTTATGTATGCTGGTCTAAATTATTTTTTTTTCGTGCTGAATTTGAAACAAATGAGGAAACCACAGGTCATACATGATAAAGTTTTTGGTTGACCATAGTCTTCAAAATATGATAAAAAAATGCCATAACCAGTGCTGAAGGAAATAAGGTGCCAGCAAAGGAAGAGACTGTGGTACTTTCCACAGTTAATTTTCTTTGATGTAGAAAAACTATTTAGTCACCTGCGCACAACTCTTAGCAGAGTGAACCAAATGTTCCTAGAATTCAAAACATAAAATAATTCATATTCTATGTACCAAGGATATTTAAGTTCTTTATCTACATGTGTTTTTTCTACTGTCACAGTAGAAATAATACCCAACCACTTATACTCTGGAATCCATCTCCTATGCAAAAACTATTTCTGCAATTAATCTCCCACTCTCTTGCAGTATCAATTTTCCCCTTTTCACGGATTCATTTCCATTACCGTCAAAATGCTCTAGGACCCACCATATAAACAAAAAATATCATCTCCCCTGACCATACATATTTCTCTAGCTACTATCCCATTGTTCTTCTCCCCTTCAGAGTAGACTTATCAATACATTTGGCTAAGTACACACTCTCAAGTTCTTTGCTTTCTGCTCTCTGTTCTAAAAATATAGCATGTCAAGGGATCTAGACCAGTCAACATAAGGCTGAGGAAGAACATAGTTGGAGGACTCACACTACCTGATTTTAAGACTTATTATAAAGCTAAAGTAATCAGGACAGCAAGGTATTGGTGAACAACTAGACACATAAATAAATGGAGTCTCCAAAAGTAGATCCATTTCAATATAGTTAACTCATTTTTGAAAAAGATACAATGGCAATTAAATAGAGAAAAGATGTATAATATATACATGTATTGTATATATTATATGACATATATAATATACATAATATATATATATACACACACAAATGGTGCTGGAAACATTGGATGTCCATGTATTTAAAAAAAAAGAACCTAGACATACACTTCACATTTTCAATAAGAAATAACTCAAAAAATTATAGAACTAATTTATAAATGCAAAACTCTAAAACTTCTAGAATAAAACAAGAGAAAATTTGCATAACCTTGATTTGGTGAGAAGTTTTTAGATACAACACCCAAAGTACGATCCATGAAATAAAATGGTGGATTTCATTTAAATTAAAAACTTTGCTCTGCTAAAAACACCTTTAAGAGAATGAAAAGATGATCTAGACACTACTAGAAAATATTTGAAAACACATATCTGATAAAAGAACTTGTATTCAGAAGAACTCAATACTTAACAGTAAGAAAACAAACAAGTTAATGGGAAATTTTGGTAAAAGATCTGAAAAAACACTTTATCAAAGAAAATATTTAGGTGGACATTTAGCACATGAAACAATGTTCAACATCATTTGTCTTTAGGGAAATGCAAATTAAAACAATGAAATATCACTAGACATCTATTAGATTGCCAAAATCCAAAAAACTGACAAGGCCAATTGCTGGTGAGGCTGGGGAGCAACAGGAACTCTCATTCATTTATTGTTGGTGGGAATGCAAAATGGTATGGCTACTTTGAAAGGCAGTTTGACAGTTTCTTACAACACTCAACATAGTCTACCATATGATCTAGCAACTATCCTCTTATTTACCTAACTGATTTGAAAACTTATATCCACGCAAAAACCTGAACATGAATGTTTAGGGCAGATTTATTCATAATTGTCCCAAACTGGAAGCAGCGAAATTGTCCTTCTATAGGTGAATGGATAAGCAAACTGTGATACATTCATATGATGAAAACAGCAAAAAAAAAGGAATAAGCTATCCAGTCACAAAAATATATGGATAAATCTTGAATCTTAAATTTCATATTGATAAAAGCCATTCTGAACAGGCTATGTTCCATATAATTTCATTTATATGATATCTGGATAAGGCAAAACTGCAGAGAAAGTAAACATTGTTAGGGTTTGAGAGTACGGTTGAAAAGTGAAGCATAGGGGATTTTTTTTTAGGGCAGTGAACCTATTCTGTGTAATATTATAATGGTGGATTTACGACATTATGCATTAATCAAAACCCATAGAACTTCATGGCAGAAAGAGAGAATCTTAACATATGCAAATAAAAACCATTTTGGAGGCTGTAGGCCCCCAATATGGAATGTAGAAACTGCCAGAAAAATCTGATTATATTGAAAATGTATGAAACAGCTTCACTGAAGGGTGCAGAGATAAAGTTTGTTGATCTAAGCAACCTTAGAAATGCGTAGTCTTAACTGTAAGACTAATGACAAAAGGAAAAATACAGAAGCATTGCAGTTGATAAAGTAATTTCCCACAAGGTATGGGATACAATTCTGAAACCACTAAATATGTATACTGGAATTGAACAATTAAGTAAATGAGTGGTGATGGTGGTAGTCATGTTTCTTACTATTGGAGTGGGAGAGTATAGAAATGCAAGGGAGGAGACTAGCATCATCCATATTGTAATGTATTAGAGTTGGAGACATTAATATGAACTCATCAAGCCAACTGAAAGCATTCCCAGTGGGCACAACTGGAACAATCTGAGCAACAAAATAAATAAAATAGTATTGAATTATAACTCAAAATATAAAATAACTGTGAATGAGATTTTAGGGACAAAGATGATTTAATAAATGAATGGGAGACTAGACAAATATCCCCTGCAGAAGAGCACCAAAAACAAGGAAAGTGAGAAAGTTTCACAGCAAAGAATTTTCTAAGGAGACCTGAAGACTAAATGTAGTGTGATATTCTGAATAGGATCCTTAAATAAAAAAGGCATTAGATAAAAACTAAGAAACAAGTACTAGGTAAAAGGTGAACAAATTTTAGTTAATTATAATGTATCACTGTTGATTTATTAATTTTGACAAATGTACCATACTAATGTAACATGATAATAATAGGAAAAGTTGGGTGTTGGGTATATCGGAACTCTCTCTACTATCTTCACAATTTTTCTGTGAATCTAAAACTATCCTACAAAAAAAAAAAGTTTATTTAAAAAATAGTTTCCCTTACTCTTTAATACTTTCCCCTTACTCTTTAAAACCACCATATCCTTTGTGGTTTTACCACTTTAGGGTTTGTTTCAGTGACACAAGCCACAATCAAACTCTTCTTTTGATTAGGTGATGTCTTTCTTTCCATCTAATTCAAAGATGGATTATTCTATTTACAGGGTGTTTGGACAGGTGCAAAATATAGAGAGCTCCATGAAGCAGAAGCCAACTAAGCATCCCTATCATTGCCGACACAAGTGGACATGCAAAGGTAGGAATCCGTAACTCTCCATTAGATTACAGATTATATAGCTAGGATTTTCTGTGGGTCTTTTAATCCTAGATTTTTAATGAGAGCTTTTAAGAATATGAACTAGAGTATTTTATCCAGAAAATTTGTTATCTTGTTTTGAAATAATATACTTACATAGATGTTTCCCAGCAAGACTTTATGGTTTCCTATCCCTTTAACCTTTATATCCAACCCAGTTCCTGGCATGTAGTTACATATTTATAAATACTGTTAAATAGAATGCAATGGATCATTTTGACTTTATCTGGGTTGAAGATTGTGAAGGTGTTATAATGCTTGTTTTATTGAAGCACAGTATATAATTATTAGTATCTGAATTTTGTTTTATGACTTGGTAAATATACATTTACTTCACACAACATCTGGTAAGATGGCTATAATATTCAATCTTGCTTATGTTTCTCCATTGGACACTCATTTTTATTATTATTCGGTTATTTTGGTACCACTTATATTTTACCTTCCTGAGCTTCAATCCCACTGGATATTATCTGTGTAATTCAGTCAAGATGTAAATAAAGGTAAATGACAAATTATTTGTGGAAATATTTTGACTAACCAGTTGATCAACTAATATCCACCTATTGATTGTTATATGAATTATAGTTTTGAAACAGAAGTATTAAGATAAGAAGGGTATTTAATAAATAGTAAATAAAGCATATTGGCCTTTTATTTAGAATCTATAAATATGATTCTTTAAAGATAATTAAATATGTGTTCATGTCAAGGTAATTTTGGTAGAGATGGTAGATTTCTTCCTCCATTTAAAGTTAATGTGTACCCTCAGAATTTACATTTCTATGACACATTTTCAAGTTCATTTAAAATGTTGCAATGTTTCAGAAGAAAAAAATTAATCATTACAGATTACCCTGAATGTCCAAAATGGCATCAGACTGCTCTGAGACTGACCAGCATCGTCCTGGTTCTACTGGTTGCCACAGTGATAGGATTAACTATTTGGGGTGAGTAGATTGAAAGTTATATGTTCGACTATATATATTTCCTTTGGAGTTTACCTTTGTTTCTCTAACTTTTACAGAATCATTTTATATTTGCCTGATATTTTCTTTCACCATTATTTTAATTACATTGGCACTAAATGACATGGTTTGTGATTTCATTAATAATTAGAAGTTTTTCCCTGTACAGAGGAGGAAACAAACTTGTTAATTTATAAAGTCATAATTTTAACTAATTGGTAAATGGTGTGGGTTTGGCAGTCACATCTATGAACTGAAGTTTTATATTTTGGTGAAAGCACTTAGTTTTATGAAAGCTTATTTGGCCCTATAAATAAAACTTTTGGACTTCACAAGTGACTTGATATTTTTAAATTTTGACAAAATTTATCAGCCTTGAAAATTTAAGTCTCAGTTAAATTTAAGATCTAGTCCTAAAATGAGCTCTACTTCAAAAAGAACCATGGCTAACTGCATTTGTTATTGTTTCTATAATATTTATTGTCACCTTCTACATATTAGGAGTTGGGATAAACACTTTATACAGAAGGTGCCAAAAAAGTGTATCACATTTTAAGAAAGGAAAAACCTGTATTAAAATTGTAATACTCAATATATACCAATAACAAAAGGTGAGCACAAGTCATGTGTATACATTTTTTGGCACCCCTGGTATACATTATTGTTTAGCATTACAACTCTAAGTTTGTTAAGCACTCCACCTTTTATATATGAAAAGAATGAGAAACAAAGAGCCTTCATAACTAGTTAAAGATAACACAGAATTCTAAGCTATCATATTAAACAGATGCAAATTTAAATATATTTTAATTTTATGTAGACAATTTGCTTTTATTGTTTGTGTCTACTTACTTTTTTGTAAATGGAAATCTCCTGTCTCTAAGTTTATTTATCCTTTATCAAATTAAAGGGTTGAAATGCTCATAAACAGACGCCCTCTCAACCAGCAGCTTGTGCTTTCACCTGCAGTTTCATTTTAATAGATAATTAAAAGGCAGTCTTATGTTTGTAGAAATCTAATTAGTCTTATTACTTTTCCTTATTTCTTAGTATGTCACCTAAGCATGCATTCCTTAACTGATAACCACAGCATGGAGATTCTTAGTAGAGAGAATGGAACCAAAGATTGCAATTGTATAAATATTCCTCCCAGGAAAAAGCAGGGCAATACAAACTTCACAAGTAAGTCGTTTTATTTCATTGTATAATAGGGGAGAAAAATATTTTCTCCTATCCTTTTAAGTTTAGTGCCTGGGGGCCTGTGAATTAAATTGACAAAAGAAAAATTAACAAGAGAAAAATGTTTATTTGTATGCATACCAGAGTTAACAAGAGAAGTAGCTCGCTCAAAATGGTTAAACTTAAAGGTTTATATACCAAACTTAGTAGAGAAAAGGAAGGAGGAAGAAATGACTTCTGTGGGGAAAATACATTTCTTTAAGAAAGACAAGTGTCTTTTTAGAGAGAACAAACGAAAAGGAAAGTTTGTGATAATGTCTGTTTATACATATGTAAGTAGTCTTTCTCTCTTTTTCATGGCCATATAATTCTTCCAGAGAGGGGATTTATGATGGGTTTCCTCTTAATCTTTTTCCTGGTAATAAACGAATCCAAAGAGGAAATTTATGGCAGCCTCTTTTTTCAGAAGTTCCTTCTATAGGTTATTGGATAAAGGAGTTGTGGTACATATACACAATGGAATACTATTCTGCCATAAGAAAAGATGAAATAGTACCATTTGTGACAACATGGATGGATCTTGAGATTATTATGCTAAGCGAAAGAAGTCAGACAGAAAAAGTCGAGAACCATATGATTTCACTGATATGTGGCACATACAACTGAAAGAAACAAAGGAACAAGACAAACAAAGAAACAAAAACTCATAGACATAGACAATAGTTGAGTGGTTACCAGAGGGTAAGGAGGGCCAGGGGTGATAGATGAGGGTAAAGGGGGTCAAATATATGGTAATGGAAGGAAAAGTGACTCTGGGTCGTGAACACACAATGTAATATATAGATGACGTATTATAGAATTGTACACTTGAAACCAAGGTAACTTTGTTAACCACTGTCACCGCAAAAAACTTTAATTAAAAAAAAAAAAAAGATGTTGCTGTTTTTAGTCAGGTAAGGGAAGCTCAGGGGAGCAGCTTCTGAATCTCAAATGTCTTCATCTTAAAATAATCCTTATACTGGGCCGGCCTGGTGGCTCGGGCAGTTAGAGCTCCATGCTCCTAACTCCGAAGGCTGCCAGTTTGATTCCCATGTGGGCCAGTGGGCTCTCAACCACAAGGTTGCTGGTTCAACACCTCAAGTCCTGCAAGGGATGGTGGGCTCCACCCCCTGCAACTAAGATTGAACACAGCACCTTGAGCTGAGCTGCCACTGAGCTCCCGGATGTCTCAGTTGGTTGGAGCGTGTCCTCTCAACCACAAGGTTGCCGGTTTGACTCCCGCGGGGGATGGTGGGCTGTGCCCCCTGCAGCTGGAAAACAGCAACTGGACCTGGAGCTGAGCTGTGCCCTCTGCAACTAAGACTGAAAGGACAACAACTTGAAGCTGAACGGCACCCTCCACGGCTAAGATTGAGGGGACAGCAAGTTGACTTGGAAAAAAGCCTGGAGGTGCACACTGTTCCCCAGTGAAGTCCTGTTCCCCTTCCCTAATAAAATCTTAAAAAAAAAAAAATAATAATCCTTATACCAAAATGAAATATTTTGGGCTAGCACATTCAGACCCCTTTCACTATTTTGAAGATTGATTTTCTTATTTCAATTCTTTACCTCCAATTCTGCTTCTTGTTAACCTGTTCTGGTTGACTGATTAGAGTACTTAACTGCTGACTTGTTTACCTTACTGCTGTTAAAACACTTCTCAAAAACCATTGTCTCCAGTAGACAACTTACCACTACTTCAAGAGTTATAATTCCCTTACTAGGGAATTACATATCACTGGCAATCTCTTCCCAATTCTCAAATTCTTAGTTTATTTGTTTGACTTTATATACATATTAGGCATATAAAAAGTACTTAATTTACTGATGAGATGGCAAAGACTTTGAGAAAAAGTCTCCACTCAAGGATTTCATAATCAGGAGGATCCAAGATGGAGGAGTAGATAAATGCTGTAATCAAAATTACAAGTAAATGATAGAATCATCAACTTGGAGAAACATTTGAAATCTAGCTGAACAGAAGTTTTACAACTAAGGATATAAAGAAGAAGCCACTTTGAGACCGGTAGGAGGAGTGGAGGCGTGAAAGGGACTGTTCCCAAACCTCTGTACAGTGGATGAAAATTAGGAGGGATACCATGGCCACAGAGGTTCCCCCCAGAGAAGAGAAGGACCCCAGCCCCCCACACCAGACTCCCCATCCTGGAGTACTGCTGCCAGGAAGAGGAGCCCCCAAAACATCTGGATGTGAAAAAGAGTGGGGATTCCAACCATCTGGGTGGGATGGAAGGTACGGGGAATCTAGACGTCCTCTTAAAAGGCCCGTGCACAGACTCACTTGCTCACAGGCACTCACCTTGGCTCTGGTGGAGGCACGGTGACTCAGGGGGCATCAGAGGTATACAGGGAGCAGATTGAAGTCTGTGGCTTCAAGGCAGGGCTGAAGGACAGTCCCATTTTCCTTGTGAGTGATTCGCCCATGCAGCAAGCAGGCACCTGCCATCTTTAATGTGTTGTGCCCTCCCCCTACACTTCCGGCCAAATCTGAATCTGATTGGTCAGGTAAACTCCAGAGCTCTGCCCTGCTGACTCACTGGGACCCCATCCCACCCAACTCCCCCAATGCTGGAGGCTCTTTCTCTGAGAGCAGCCAGCCCTACTGACATTCCCCTCTTTCCTGGAAAACTATCCAAGTAGGCAGGTGGGCAACAGCTGGCCTTGGTGTGCCCTGACACTTTTTCTGAGAAGCCCCAGGCTCAGCACTGGCACCAAACCAGAGTTTACATTAACCTGGTAACTACAGCACTTCCCACTGTAGTGACTTCCTGAGACCATGCCTTACCCAACTTGTGTACCACATGAGGCTTTGCAAACGACTGAACTTTAAGGGAGCCAGCAGGTGTCAGCAGGACTCGGGGTGTTCTCACTTTTTGCAGTGCTTCCCAGGCCTGGTACTGGTGGCAGCTATCCTCAGTTCGCAGAGTGGCCTGTCTCATGTGCCTCCATGTTTAACACAAGCAGTGAAAAACTGCAGATTGCTTTGTAGCTCCTATCAGGTAGTCCCTGTCTGGTCACAGGCAGTGGGTGACTTGGGCCTGCACCAGAGCCCCTCCCAGGAGGCTACAGAGTTTGACTTCAGAGTAAAGCAGAGCACCGCCCAAGTAGCCCCACAAGAGACACACACAAACGGCAGTCTCAACAGGTACAAGAGACCTTGGTGGGGAATCCCATTCTGTGTAGTAAGCACTGCCCCCACACAGCAGCCAGTAAGCTTTGGATATGGCCAAACCCCACAGCCAGTCAACTTGAGGGTCAATCCCACCCACGGATGTGCCAGTAGCAATCAAGGCTCAAAAATAACAGGAGGGCACACATAACCCACACAAGGGACACTGGAACACCCAGTGCAGATGACCAGGGAGACTCTCTGAGCCCCACAGAGCACCTACAACTTAAGGTCACCTGGGAGACATAGTAGATCTACCTAATACAAAGAAACAAACACAGAGGCAGCCAAAATGAGGAAACAGAGAAATATACTCCAAATGACGTAAGAGAAAATTCCAGAAAAAGAACTACAAACAATGGAGGCAAGCCAACTACCAGAGACAAAGTTCAAAACACTGGCTATGAGGATACTCAAGGAACTTAGTGGGAACTTCAACAAAGAGATAAGCAAGCATAAAAAAAGACATAGAAACCATAAAAAAGAACCGTCAGAAATGAAGAATACAATAACTGAAATGTAGAATGTACTAGAAGAAATCACCAGCTGACTAAATGAAACAGAGAATCGATTAAACAATTTGGAAGACAAGGTAGCAGAAAGCACCCAATTAGAATACCAAAAGGAAAAAAAGAATTTAAAAAATGAGGATATTTTAAGAAACCTCTGAGACAGTATCAAGCGTAACAACATTTGCATCATAGGGGCACCAGAAGGAGAAGAGAGAGAGCAAGGGATTGAGAACCTATTTGAAGAAGCAATGACTGAGAACTTCCCTGACCTGGTGAAGGAAATAGAAATACAAACCCAGGAAGCTTAGGGAATCCCAAGCAAGATGAACCTAAATAGGCCCACAACAAGACACATTATAATTAAAATGGCAAAGATTAAAGACAGAGAGAAACCTAAAATCAGAAGAGAAAGGCAATTAGTAACTTATAAGGGGGCTCCTGTAAGATTTTCAACTGATTTCTCAACAGAAACTTTACAGGCCAGAAGAGATTGGCAGGGAATATTCATCATGATGTAAAGTAAAGATCTACAGCCAAAACTACTCTACCTCGCAAGGCTATCATTTAAAATAGAAGGACAGGTAAAGAGCTTCCCAGACAAGAAAAAGCTATAGGAGTTCATCACCACTAAACCAGTATTACAAGGAGTGTTAGAGGGACTTCTTTAAGATGAAAAAAAATCATGATCAAAAACATTAATAATAAAATGCCAATAACTACATATTTATCAACAATTACTTTTGACGTAAATGAATTAAATGCTCTGATCAAAAACACACGGTGGATGAATGGATAAGAAAACAAAACCCTTACATATGCTGCCTACAAGATACTTCAGACTGAAAGACACACACAGACTAAAAGTAAAGGGATGGAAAAAGTTATTTAATCAAAATGGAAATGAAACAAAAAAAAAGGCAGGTAGTAATACCTATACCTGACAAAGCAGACTTTAAAACAAAGGCTATAACAAGAGACAAAGAAGGACCCAGTAATCCCACCTCTGGGTATTTATCTGAAGAAACCCAAAATGCTACTTTGAGGGGACATGTACATTTATACGCTTATTGCAACATTATTTACAATAACCAAGATATGGAGGCAGCCTGTGTGTCCAGAGATGGATGAATGGCTGATGAGAAGGTGGTACATATACATGGGAATATTGCTCTGCTATGGAAGGGAATGGGTTCTTGCCATCTGCAGCGGCATGGTTGGACCTGGAGGGCACTGTGCTGAATGGAGTATGTCAGACAGAGAAAGACAGATGCAATGTAATTTTACTTATATGTGGAATCTAAAGAACAACGTGAACAAACAAAACAGAAACACACAGATACAAAGAACATTTTTATGGTTTACAGATGGGAGGGGGGGTTGAGGGGGTAGGGGGTAGGTGAAAAAGAGGTAGGTATTAAGAAGTACAAATTGGTAGTTACAAAGTAGTCATGGGGATGTAGGGTATAACACGAGGAATATAGTCAATAATATTGTAATATCTATGTATTGTGTCAGGTGGGTACTAGATTTATGGAGGTGATAGATGGGAGGTGGTTGGGGGACAGTATGAAAAGGTGAAGGGATTAAGAAGTACAAATTGGTAGTTACAAAATAATCATGATGATGTAAAGGAAAGCACAGGGAATATAGTCAATAATATGGTAATAGCTATGTATAGTGCCCAGTGGGTACTAGACTAGTCACTTCCTAAATAATACAAATGTCTAACCACTATGCTGTGCACCTGAAATTAATACAAAATAATATTGAGTGTTAACTGTAATTGAAAAATTAAAAAGTGGGGGAAAGGTGAAGGGGAATAGAGGTTCAAATTTTCATGTATAAAACAAATAAGTCATGGAAATGTAACATACAACATGGGGAATATAGTCAGTAATATTGTGATAGTGTGGTACAGTGTCAGATGGTTGCTGGCCTGATGGTGATCACTTCTTTAGATATATGAATGGTGAATAACTATGGTGTACACCGAAACAGATATAATGTTGTATGTTAGCTATATTTTTAATAAAAATCTAAAAAGAAATAAAAAGAATCTCATGATCAATGTGTGAGACAGTAAAGACAGAGTCAAATGGCACCACCACATGTGGTTTGAACTAATAAAATCTTTCCTAACAGAGGTATAGAGTAGCTTCTTGCATGAGGCATTAGTATCTCTAAAGGTAAGGTGTGTACAGGAGGTGAAGTGTAGGTTAAGGATGATGTGATAATAATCATTTAATGACAGTAGAATCATACTGCTGGAATATCTATTTTATTTGATGGAAAGGAATCTAGGTAGTATTGTGTTAAATCAAACTCACAAATACATTAAGGATTAGAATATAATAGCTACATGAAAATTTAAGATGAAAAATTTCAGGAAATTGTGCTTAGGATGTTAAGGAACAAGTTCATTGTCCTTTAAAATTGGAGATGATTTGGTGGGACACTGTGAAGTGCGTTGGTCTACATTAGTTTTGTTGATAGATTGCCTTTTGCTCTACTACCCAAGGACAATATACTAGCATTTTTGTATTATCATTTTTATCTATTAGATGAGACTTCTATATTGTAGTGATTGCTGTTTTCGTAATTATTATTTGTTATAATATGTGATTGAGGTGTTTTAGATCATTCTTTTAAAATAATAATGTCAAAAGTCTGAATTGTAAGGCATTTGGAGACCAGTAAGTCCCTGAAGAAGGGAGTTTGTGATTTACTAACGTTCTGCAGATCTCCATTCATCCTCCATGCTGAAGCCATCAGGATCTTTGTAAAATGCAGATCCATGGCCAGGCCATTCTTCTGCTTAAAACTCTACAATGTTTTTTTCTAATCCTTAGAATTAAAGTCTAAGCGCTTTAACATATTCTGTAATGTCCTCTGAGTCTTGATTTCCTACAATAACGGTCTCATTTCTCACAGTGCTCTAGCCTCCAGCAAAACAAAGTTCTATAGAGTAATAAAAGGCAGCATACTGTCTCTACTTTGAGTCTATTCATATCAATCCAATCCATCCCTTTTGAATATTTATTATTCCATTGCAACTTCTTACCCTCTGAACACTTCTAACACACACACACACACACACACACACACACACACACGCAGTTCAGATTATATATGTTAATATGATAAAAATACACACAGTTGATTTTAGTTGAATTTCTTATATAATAGGGAAATTAAATGTAAAATCACATGTATTGGATATTTGTATTTTTTATTCTGTAAACTGCCTGTTCATCATCTTTGCCCTCCATTTTTTTAAATTAAGGTGCTTATTTTTTCTTATTTAAAAGTGCTTATTGTAGAATAAGAAAATTAACCTTTTCTCACAAGTTGCAACTAATTTTAAAGCAATAATCTACCCCAAACTATAAACTTTTGCGTAGTTTAAATACAAAGGATTATACTAAAATATATTTCTAGTCCTTACGTTAAGTTTGGATAAGTAATAAATGCATTCTAATTAAATACTGTTGGTCATAAGAGTGATAGAATACAATATGAAAATAATTCGTATGGTTGTGATCGCCCTTTTGCCTTAGGGCTTTAGTCCTCATGTCACATTTTTAATAGGTCAACAAAATACTTCCTTATTATAGTCATTTCTATATTCCTCCCTATACATGTACTTTTCTAGGCTTCTCTGGATTGCTCGGAGGCCTTCTTTTGATGGGGGTCCCAGCACTATGGCACTGAAGAATTATTTGTTGACTATTTCCATCATCTTATCTTTGGCATATCAATAATAGTTCCCCATACTCTAAATAACTATAATTTTCAATAGATTAATTTCTTTCCATTTTACGGGATTGGCAGAAGCCTGGGCTTCTTTATTGCTGTGGCATGTGACTTCCAAGCAAATAAAAAGAAGAGTTAAGTGAATAATTCATGCTTTATTTTAGAGGCTAAATGCTACCATAGCAAAGGGCATATCATGGTGAACCTCTGAAGAAGCATGAGAGCTTAAAGTCATTTATTTCTGTCAATAATTTATGATACTGAATTTTAGCAAAATTAAAGTTTGTCTCCAGGTGTATTGTTGGATGTTTTTCCTGATCAATGTAGATAAAACCTAGCTTATTAATACATTATTTCAATGACCACTTTGTTGTTTTTACTTATAAAATAAAATGCTCTTAAGAGGGTTGTAAAGAATTAGGATACTTTGCTAATTCAAAACAGAAACTTAATATGTGATGTTTTCCCCAAATAATATTCCTCATACTCTCTCTCAAAGAATTCCCACAGTCTCTAATGATAATAACTAACTTTTGTATAGAGTATTTTATACTCTATATTTTCATGTTCAACCTATTTAATATAAGCATGTCAGACAAGTTTTTACACAAATTTGTGGATATTTTAAAAATAATATGCAGTATTTAAGATATATAAAAATTTAAGTAAAATGCAATCAATACCTACTGTTCAGCTTAAAATATTTTTAAAAATTAGTTTATTTGAAACCTGTGTACACCCATTTCTGAATATAAGTTTATTTAATACCTATTTCAAGTCTTTCCTTTTATCGAGATAAGTCTGGTGGTCATTGAGGCGTGTAGATACTGGGGTCATGTGAAGCAATTTGTTTTACAAAGTTATTGATAAAGTGTGTTGTGAAATATATACTTCTGCATCAAAAAGGGACTCTGAAAAATGACTTTTTTTTTCCATAGCAGTTTTCTCCTGATGCTTTTTAAGATCCCTGTTTACTTTAAATTTCCCTATGCCCTACCACTTATTAGCTATATGACCTTGAGTAAGTCAGTTAACCTTTAGTTTTCCTGTTTATACTTTACTTAACCTTAGCTTTAGTATGTTTATTTACAAAACGAGGAACATGGAGTTCATTATTTTATGGATTTCATAAGTTTTTTATAAGGAAAGCATTTTATATATTCATGTGCACAAAGAATTCAGAAAATTATTTGATGTAGTGATTACTCAATAAATGACTTATTATTTCTTGCAGTTATCTCTTCTAAAGACTATTCATCAATGGAAGAGGAGTTCATTTCTTAAAAGTGGGGCAAAATCTTTACTTTTAAGGAAACAGTTTATAAAATTAATTTTTATATTAAAAAACTATATATTTTATTATTATACATATATGTAATTTTATAATTATATACATTATATTTTTATATAATTTTATAATTATACAATTATATTTTATATGCAAAAATTGTTTCTGATATTCAAACCTTGTTCTCATTCCTATTTCTTCCTATTTTTCCATTTCAGCAAAACCTAGACTAAACTTATGCCATAATGACTGGGTGCAGAAGAAAGGGAAATTTTATAAATTTTTTGAAACTTTTAAATCATGGATAGATAGCCAAAAATCATGTTCAATAATGAAATCACATCTCTTGATGATCCAAGACAAAGCTGAACTGGTAAGAGCTAATTTACTATAAAAATTAGCCCATTCAAAACTGGGAGAAATAGGTGCATTTTATAATCCAAGAATTATAGTATTAATAATTACTGCCATTTATTGAATTCCTGCCATATGGCAGACACTGTGGTAGGCATGTTACAAATTTACATAACTTAGTGCTCATAATAACCTTATGACATAGGCAGTATTTTCTCCATTTCCATAAGAGGAATTTGCAGAACTTCTTACGTTGTATAAACTTGCCTATTTCATGCTCTAAGTAAATTGTAAAGCTAGAACATCTATGTCATCCTTCCACATTACCTCTTGGAGAGAAAGATAGGAGCTACTTGGGATACTCATCAAAAGCATTATCAGTATCTCGCAATAACCCTAGTGTTTTAGGTAGGAAAGATGGGGCTCTTTAGTTTCATTTGTGTGTAGCTTCACCATAGCACCAGTTTTCTTCAAGATTGCATATTGGTAGACAAAGCAATCCATGCATAGTTGTTGCTCCTTTTGGCAGACTTACTCATTCCTAGTTTTTGCTTCACATCCCCTTTGCACCCTTTCATCAGATGCTGTTTATATCACTATCCTCATGTATTTATTACATTAAGCAGGACCTGCTTTCATATAATGTATGTCATGCATTTTGAATACCTTCCTATATTGATTTCCTTGTCTAAATATGTAGAAAACCTCTTCAGTCGTCTTAAGATTTCTTGATTATGACGATAAATATCAAAACTTTTTAAAATCTGGAAAAAAGTCAGGAGAGGCTATTTTAATAGGTATAACTCAGTTAATTTCCTATGGATCTCCTTTCACAGGATTTCGTGCAGAATAGGATACAAGATAGAATCTACTATTGGATTGCATTGAACATTACATATCCACAAAAGACATGGACCTGGCTGGATGGCACGCCATTAAATCCACAGTTGTGAGTGTTTGGCATTTGAGTACCATTGGGGAAATATAAGAGCTCAGCAGCCAATCCCTACTGGGGGCTTCCTGAAACTCTAGGAAACCAATTTGTTCCTATAGATTGAAGACTTTGATTTTTGTTAATGTGTAGGTAGTATATTTTCCTCAGAGAAATAGGGCTCCTAAGCTCATTTATTTTCATATTTGTGCTTTCTTTTTGTTTACCTATAATTTTAGAGGTGTAAATATAAAATTCTCTAAATTTAAGTTCTTATGAAATGTCTCTTAAAGGTTTACAGAATAATCTTTATTTTGATTAAAAGGATGTCAGTCATTAAGAAATACTAAGGAATGAGTTATAAATAATGCAACAAATTGCTATTTGACTCTTTTTAAGTTCTATTACCCCCCCCCAACAATATCTGTTTCTATTTTTATATACTTCATTCATTTCTGCTTAAATTCTATGGGTAGAGAGCACTGAATCTTTGGGGGATTATGTGCTATTCCCCAAAACACAGCCAGAAGATCTGGGATTCATGGTGAAATCTTCTCTTCACAGTATCAAGGTTTCAGGGATCATCAAAAGTGAATTAAACTTCTTGAAAATTTTGTTTTTTGTGGTGGCTTTCAAAAAGATGTGACGTTAAGGAGATAAGGAAGAATACAGATGTTCTCAGGTGATACAGCAGGCACACTGGGTCGGTTGAGGGATAGTAAAAAAATGCTCTGAACAGAAAGTCATCCTACAGATGAATATTCTTACCCAGATACTATTTACAATATTACATTCTATACCTACCCATGTCATACTCTTTGTACAGCACACACACTAAATTAATTAAAAAATTTTTACCTATTATTTCTAATAAAAATCTATAAACATAGTTTTGAAGTTATGTTCTTTCAACCCACATGTGGATTTGTTTAAAATTATTATTTTGTAATCTGGTTTTTAAAATTGAGAATTTTTTGATTTTTTTTTTAGATGTCTTTTCATTTATTTGTCTAAGACAGAATAAATTGGTTTAAACATCATGGAAAAAAAGAATTAAGTTTTCCTCTTTTGTGTTAAGGGTGAAGCATTTGGGTATACCCATATATATACTTATACACAGAGATTTTCTTGTTAAGGTTTCTATGTGAGTTTAAACAATTTAAAAGGGGACAGATTTTCTTCCATATTCCTCACTCTCTACTCCTTCCTTCAATTCTGTCTGGGGTTACTGTTGCCATGTTTAGCATGTGAAGTCTAGATGTACCAAATACTATTCTTCTTAGGATCTTTTGCAGAAGCAAGGAGGCTCATTATACACAAATAAAGAGGAAAGATTTTTGAAAGGTGTGACATTTGGGATTTAGGTCTGGAAGATGAAAAGGTTAATAGTTTGATTTATTCTGCAGAAAATTGGTTCAATATTTTTTGAAAATTGTGTTTATTTTTGGAGGTGTTGATATTTCTAAATCTTAAAATGATAAATATGATATTATATGCTGTAGAGTTGGTATTATTTCATTGTTGTAGATATTCTAAAAGCTTGAATCAGAAATTTTTGGAGTAACAAAACAAACTTTTCTACTTAAATGCAAAGATTGTTCTTATAGTCTGGACTGCTCTAACAAAATACAACAGGCTGGGTACTTTATAAATTACAGAAATTTATTTCTCATAGTTCTGGTAGGTTGGATTCCAAGATCAAGGTGCCACCATGACCATGTTTTGATGAGGGACCTCTTCCTGGTTCGTAGCTGGAGCCTTCCCATTATATCTTCATGTGGTCATGTGGTGGAAGGGGCTAGGGAATCTCTCTGGAATCTCTTTTATTATAATACATTTATTAATATAAGGAACAAATCCCATTCACGAGGGCTCCACCCTCATAACTTAAGCACCTCCTAAAGGCCCCACTTCCTAATACCATTACTTTTAGGGGTTAAAACATTCAGACAATAGCAGTCCTCTAAGACCTTTGTTTTTATATGATCACACGGTATTGGGAAACCGGTGTTTTTATTCACATTTTGATTCCATGCAGTATTTCTATTTACAAATGAGCATTTTTGGTTAAAAAACTATTTGGAGTAAATCCTTTATTAAATAAATCGTTTGATGTGCATTCCTTGTCTGAATATTACAATGCTTAGATCTCCAGTTTGGAGAGTAGTAAATTCTTTCTAAGAAGAGAGAAACACACACAAAATACACACCATCGTTCTTTCAGCAGAGTGAGGATGGTATTGCCTTTTCCTCTACAGATTTCAAGTCAGAGGCCACATTGAAGATCATGCCTGTGCTATGATAACAAAGACAGGTGTTTTTTCCGAAAAGTGTCACCAACAGAGTTACCGGATTTGTCAAAATGTGATTTCTTCAGACGATGACCTCTAAATTGATCACAGGTATCTTTTCCATTAAAAAAAGTTCACGAATACTCTTTACGTATTTTTGTAGAAACACTTCCTTTTTACAACAAATATGCAGTAATCATGATGATAATGGTGTAGATTTGTGTCTCTATAAACCCAGGCAATTAACCTCAACTCTGTCCTTAGCTCTACCTGGTCACTTACACGGTATTTCCGTAGTCATCTCCCATTCATGATAATGGCTATTTCAGACAGAAACTATCCTTTTGTTGCCTCAATAATTCTCTCTCTGCACCTCTCATTCACCATGAGCAGAGGGGCTTGTTTGTTTTCTTTTTTTTAAAGAGAAGACACCACATTCCTGAACTTTCTACCATTGAGTCTACACATTTGTCTGCATCATACTTGTTACTTTTTCCTCTCTTGTTTCCAATAAAAGCTATATCCCTCTTCCTGTCTAAATCAAATCTCCGTCAGTAGTCAGGACTGCATCTCTTTAAATTTTTCAAGAAAATCCCTTCCTTGATTACCTTCCCTTTAACTTCTTTCTTCTTACGTTTTCTTTTTCTATCCACAACTAAACATGAGAGAGCAACAAGAAAACTTTTCCTCAACCACATGTGGCTTCTAGTTTCTGTCCATTTTTTCCCCCACTTCTTAGAAGTCAAACTTCCTAAAAAATGTTGATGTTAGCTTTTTCCTCTTTCTACCTCCCACTCAGGTTCTAAAACCTGACTTCTGCTTTTCTTACTATTTCACTCAAGTGTTCTCACCATGTCACCAATGACTTTCTTCTGGCAAAGTACAATGAGAACTTTCTAGAATTCATTTTAACTCAGCAAGTTTGCTCATTATTGACTAATTCTTTCTTCTTGAAATAGTCTCTAACCTCAGCATCTGTGACACAAAACTCTCTTGAACTTCTACCTCTTCAGCCATTCCTCCTCAGTCTTCTCTGCAGTGTCTCTTTCTTTTTCTGATCTCTTAAATATTGATGTTCCGCAGAGTTTTGTGTGGGCTCCCTATCATACACAATTCTTGGCTGAAATCATCCACTCTATAATTTCAATTGCCATCAATTTATTTGGAACACCCAAACCTTTATGTCTAGCCCAGACCTTATTACAGTGGATTACTCATTGAGCATATCTATTTGAACATCTGAAGGCCCTTCAGTTTTCATATGGTAAAAATTAAGCTCATTAATTTAGTAAATGACAGCAACACGCCCACGCTAATCCAAGCCAGAGTCCTCGGAGTCAACCATGACTTCTTCTCCCATGTTTTCACCCTCAATATTCAAACATTTATTTAAGTTCTGTCAATTTTATCACATAAATATTTCTGGAATTCAGCTACATATCTTCACACCCACCCTATCATCCTGGATTATTGCAATAATGTTTTTGTCTGCTTTTAGTTTTGTCTGCCAAAGTCCATTCCCCATATTGTGACATAGTGACTCTCGAAACCTCTTATCAGACTGCATTTCTCACAACCTAATTCCCTTCAGTGGCTTTTCATTGCTTAAAACTTTTGCCAGCTCCTACCAGACCCTTCGTGTCTTGGCTCCTCTTCATTCCTCCCCCACTTCTATGTATGTAGTGATACAGACATACTAAACTTTGTTCAGTTCCTCAAATTCATCATGCTTTCTCAGGTCTCCAATCTCATCATATATTGTTTGCCTCAACTTAACAAATATTTCAACCCCACCCCCCCTTACTCACATTTTTAACTCTTGCTTATTTTTCAGGTGGCTAGTTAATGTCATTTGGAGGAAAATACTTTGTTGACCGTTTTCCACTCCAGACTAAATTATATGGCTTTAATAGATTCCTGTACTTACCTAATCTTAACATCTAGTGCCCTCTTTTTTGGCCATTGTTTAATTAATTGTGTTCCCTAATGCACTGTAAACTCTGTAAGGTAAATAATCCTCATCATTGTTTGGGCCAATGATGCACAATGGATGATAAATAAGTACCTTTTATGTTGTTTAGTATGTATTTGTAACATGTTATATGATTTCCCCAGCACAACTTTTACTGGTTATGCAGATCTTCCTCTAGTTTACATAATCATAACCTGCATATAGAAAAATAAATTACTTTTTTTTTTTAAATAAAGGTCAGTGTTAGGTTGACATGGGCTAATAAATAAAAATTTCCTGGTTTGCTGTTTGTTTGTTTTTGTTTTTAACCTAGGATCAGAGAGTTTACTATATTAATATTTCTTAAGTGAATATAAGTTCACCAATGGCAAACTTACTTTAAGGTCTCAGATCCACTAAGACGAAACCTTAAAGAATTTTAAAAAATATATTTATTTTAAAAAATATATTTATTTCAAAAACATATGTACGAAGAGAAGTAATTATAGCTTATAGGGAGTGAAATATAAAACCAACTCACTTGAAAAAATTAAACGAGGAACACAAAACCATGTTTATTTAGTATATGTACATTTTATTAATGTGAACATTTAAGAAATGTGGAAAACCATGATTGGAAAGAAGTTACAATTGAAGGGGAGAGAAAAAATAATGCGAGATGAAGAAATCTGAGGATCTCTAATATTCAAAGCCAAGTTATCGATGCTCTTTGAAACACTAATTTTGACTTAAACATTTAAGCATTTAAATAATTAAATATTAAAACATGAAGTTTTATCAGTTTAAACAATTAGTTTAGATGCATTTCTTTCTTTTTTATTCTTATTTGAGGATTATTCATGAAATAATATTCCCTGTTAAATTCTAAAATTTGTGTTTGCACATAAAGAAATATTATATTTTACCCGTGAACTTCAGATATAAGAATTCTAAAAACTACTGTGAATTTAATTACCCAGTCCTGAAAGTCCTAATAAAAATCAAAACATGTCTTATTATTTCCACTATATATCTATATATGTGTGTTGCTGAGGGATTAAATTGTCCAAATCACAACAGCTAAAGTTACTTTTAGATCACTTACTCTTCTAAATTAATATTTTAAATTATATAGTGATCCTAGTTGTTGGGAAAGAAGCATATTAAATAATGTTAATTAGAAGATTCTTAGGGGAAAATTTTTCAGGAGTAAATCGCACAATTATAATTTATGGCACAAGTTTTGTCCTTAAACTTTATACTTATTTTAGAATGTATGTGTATATGTGTGTTCTTGTGTTTGTTTGCAGTTGGGGAAAATTATTGTTCACTAGCTAAGGGCTTTGGTTAGATCACTTTCAGCTTCCCACTGAACACCCCCATTATAGTTGAGAGCTGCATCTGCCTCACTCCACCAGAGAGGAAAAACAACTTAAGATTCCTTTGCTCTCAAAGTCTTTTTTATGTCATTTCCTGCCTGCTCCCATTGCCCCTGACTCTTGTTTCCCTTCTTTGAAAAGTTTTACATGATGTGAACTATTTTTTCACTTTATCTGATGCATTACCTCTAACAACCAAAAAAGATGTAACATTAGGTAGGCTAGAAGTGTGAAAGTACAAAAAGGACAAGTTGTACCTGCACATTTACCACTCCCAACATGTTCTTCTCTGACATTATGTTAACACAGTAAGGTGCACCTTACGGAATGATGCCGTTTACAGCACTGATTTGTTGATTTGCTGAGCAGCCAGTTCAGCAGAGTGAACATGTTGAACACCCTTGGCTAAGGAGCACGACTCTCCATACTATTTTTCTTCTTTACTCTTTTGTGGGCTCCCTTTCTGCTGTATCATTATTTTCCCATTGAATTTTTTTTTTTTAATTCTCAGAAAATAGTTTGATTACTTTCCAAAAGACAAAGACAAACAAGTTGCAGTGTTTTAATAGTTAAAATGCATATTGGATGATATGGTAACTCAAGGATTGTAGGCCTGAGATGCATGTTGGGTATTGCTTTACACCAAACCAAAAGCAGAACTCCAAGATGATAAACGAATCAATCAATAAATCCTTAATATCAAATTGTTCATAAATATTAAATTGATATTCTAGAAATATATGTCCATAGATACCATATATCAATTAATTTAGCATTCCCATTTCCAAATAAGCATCTCTTAAGTCAAATGAAGTATCACATATTTAATTTCAAAAAAATTATATTATATGCCTGAATATCTTTTTTCCTGATTTATGTATACTCAATTGTTTGGGATACTTTGGCTTTCCAACTAACCATTTAAAAAGTTAACATGCTACTTTCATACTTTATACTTAATAGTATATATATATGTATATATATATTCACATATATATATACATATATATACATTTATATTTAGGTGAATATATATATTATACTTAAAAGTATAACAAAAATTTTAATCAAGTATAAAAATGTTTTAACTCTTAAAATTGTCTTTCCAGAATTTTAGAGATATGCATTTCTAGGCATAACTATCCATTATTATCCTGCAAGAGAAATTTGAGAATATTTGTGATTTTATTTAAAACACACAAAAACTCTCAATTTATTTTTAAAGTAACAACTCTATTTTAGTATTAATTAATAAATTTGAGACTGACACTTTACAATCTATGTTATTAAGCATGAAATAGCATTAGGTACCATAAAAGCCATGAGTCATACAAAAATATTCTTGACGTTATTGCTCTATTATTAGAGAGGGCTAACACAATGAAGATATAATTCTTAAAACGACAACTTGAATGAACAAAGAAACGGTATATTTTCCTACTTGATCTCGGATGCAGCGGGCCAGCCGCCACGAGTCGAACGGTTCCTGACAAGGGGAGTGGGAATGAAAAAAGGCACTCACACTTTGATGATGGCGATCGCGGACCCCAGTGTTCCTGGAGACGCTGAGTTTATTCTGTCCCCAGAATTTATACCTTCTGTGGACGTGCAGTTTAACAAGTACAAAAATGCATTACCTAGTTAACAGTAAAACTTTAACTTTAACACAGGAGACACAAAATTTACTGAAACTCCCAAATGTAATTATCTTATCAATAGCCCTGATAGGCATCAGCCTTCTGTTCTGGGAACTGGCCACTCCCACCACATTCCTGAGCAGCATGCAAGCTCTCTCCAGATGCAGGCAGAGACAATTGCTTCAGTGGGAGGAAATAGGTTAAGTATAAACTGAGCCATTCTGTTAAGGCTTTAAAGTTAACTGCAACCATGGCTCCCCACATCTCCCCCTTTTTTATTTTATATTTTTGAGATCGTGTCTGGCTTAGGTGGTCAGTACAGACATTTTCACTTACCCGTCATTGGATATCAATCATCAAAGCGATCGACTCCTGTCTTAGGTTGTAAAAACGCTTACTGATCATTACCCGTCATTGGCTACCGATCTCCTTTGAGGAAAGCCAGAGACAGCAGAGGCTTTTCCCAGGCAGGGGGAAGGGGAGGCAAGGCCTCTTTTTTGAATCTTTTAAGGCAGCTCATTGGGGGTCCCCACTTGGTTTCGCCTGGCTTAGGTTGTATCTCCCTTGAGATATCTTACCCGTCTTTGGCTGCAAACCATCTTTTGGGGACCAGACAGAGAGACATGAGGTGTAAAACATAAAGATAAGCAAAGTCCTAAAACCAGTCTTACAGGCTCTTCTTTCCTTAAGGAAAGACATGGGGGACAGTCGGCTAGGCTGTTGTGTGACTACATCTCCCCTTTTTATTTTTTGAAGCATGAGAAACACAGAACGTGTAGTTATTTCATTTACAGCCTGTCGGAGGGCTATTTGTCCACATCTGAGGACTATGTAAAACAAACAGAACAATAAACAGAATAGCAATATCCCCAGCAAACCCTCTACCCAAGTCTTTCTCCATTTAACAGGGTCTGAAGTGGAAAGTCCTTCTGCAGCTGTGGAAAGTGAGAGCTTTTTCACACCCTAGGGGCGTGGATGGGTATCTATAGATGTCTTCTCTTCTGTGGGCTGTCGCTCATGGTATGGTTTAACACCGACCAGGAATTTACAAAGGTTTTTTCTTCCAGACCTGTAGAAATACAAGCAAAGCCTCTTCCCCGTGTTATCTTGCGGAGAGAAGCAGGATTAGCTTTTTTACATAATTTTTTAAATAAAGGTTGTAATTCACCAGTTGTCAACCACAACTGAGGTCTAATCCAATTAATATCTCCCAGTAGCTTTTGGAAATCATTTAATGTTTTTAAACAATCTCGCCGGATTTGTATTTTTTGAGGCACAATGGCTTGAGGCATTAAACAATATCCCAGATAAGAGTAAGGAGGCACTTGCTGAATTTTTTTCTGGGGCTAGAACTAGCCCATAATTGTGGAGCTTTTTTTGTAAATGAGCAAAAGCAGCAAGCAACTTTGGTTCACAAGAGTGGGCAAGAAGTATGTCATCCATGTAGTGGATGATGTAAATATCTGAAAATGCCCTTCGGGTAGGTTTTATTGCAGCTGATACAAATTTTTTACATAATGTAGGGCTACTAGCCATTCCCTGAGGTAGCACTAGCCAATGATATCTCTTAAAAGGTTTTTGTAAATTAACAGAAGGAACATTGAAAGCAAATCTAGGGCAGTCATCAGGATTTAAAGGTATAGTATAAAAACAATCTTTTTAAGTCCAAAAGAATTTTTTATGTGTTTTTTGGTATAGCTGTAGGACAGGGCAAGCCTGGCTGCAAAGCTCCCATTAACTTTATGGTTTTAGTAACTTTTTGTAAATCTTGTAATAATCTCTATCTACCAGATTTTTTTTTAATAACAAAAATGGGAGAATTTCAGTGGAATTAGAGGAAGCAATGTGTCCCTTTTAAAGTTGCTCCTGTACTAGCAGCTTGTAAAATCTTTTGTAGGGGGGACCTTTGATCTTTTACGCCTGATAATTGCCTGATTGTCACAGGTGCTAAAACAGGAGCCTCAGGCTGTGGATCCAGCCCTGCAACTACACTTGGAGGAGAATTTAGTTGTAATCTAGGCTTTTATTTTGATTGAGATTTTAATAAAGGCCCAGTCTGTTGAGCCTGTCAAAGATAAGATATATTCCAAAATGCTCTGTGGACTCCCCTTGCTTGTGAGCTTCTTCAAGGGGGACTCCGAGGACAATTTTTTCTGTCCACAGCAACTTTAAGCTCAATCAGCTGTCCCTGAATCTTTTTTAGCTGATCTGCAAAAGAAAGTGCAGAGCCTGCAGGCTGCTCGTCTCCTTGAGCCATAGCCACTAAAGGAGAGTTTTTGTCCCTATCATATTTGGCTACTTTATTCTCTAATTTTTCCTGGTCTCTAGGGCTCAAATTTTCCCATATGTCGTCTGGAAACTCTTGAGCAACCGGCTCTTTGTTAACCTTAAGAACTCCCTCTAACAACTTTGCGCCCCCTCCCTCCTTCTCTCTCTCTGCCGGAGAAGCGGCAGAAGCGGCAGATGGGAGGATTTTCTCATTCTCAGCTTGTTTCACTTTCTCTAGCTTGCAGCCCTTTTGTTTAAGTCCATGGGCAGCATAATAATCTTGTAACTGTTTTTTTACCTTTCTTTTGCAATTTTTATAAAACTTGTCTAACTGTTCTCTGCTCACCCGACTGCCACGGGCGGTAAGCAACTTCTTAAGTCCTCTAACATACAGGTCCTTGCTGCTGGCGTGACCCATCCTTTTTCCCTAACTCGGCCCTTCTTTCAAACAAAGAAAAACACTCAGGTGTCCGTCTGGCCGTGTCCCTTGCGGGGCCAAATCCGTCTTAGCTAGAGGCGCGCCGGTATAATCCCCCGGCCTGGTGGGTTGTAAAGCCCAGTCGCCGTTATGCCATATGACAGAACCGGAACCGCAGGTTAGGACCCAATCAAGCTCCGTAACACAAAGTCGTGGAGCTATCACTCACTCACACACTCATTCGACCGAGGGGACAGTGCCTTGCTCACCGTGCATCCACTGATTAGCTCCAATGAGCTGGGCCCTTGCCACACGGTGTTCCTCACTATTACCCCTATATTCAGTCCCTGTTCGGGCGCCACTTGCAGCGGGCCAGCCGCCACGAGTCGAACGGTTCCTGACAAGGGGAGTGGGAATGAAAGAAGGCACTCACACTTTGATGATGGCGATCGCGGACCCCAGTGTTCCTGGAGACGCTGAGTTTATTCTGTCCCCAGAATTTATACCTTCTGTGGACGTGCAGTTTAACAAGTACAAAAATGCATTACCTAGTTAACAGTAAAACTTTAACTTTAACACAGGAGACACAAAATTTACTGAAACTCCCAAATGTAATTATCTTATCAATAGCCCTGATAGGCATCAGCCTTCTGTTCTGGGAACTGGCCACTCCCACCACATTCCTGAGCAGCATGCAAGCTCTCTCCAGATGCAGGCAGAGACAATTGCTTCAGTGGGAGGAAATAGGTTAAGTATAAACTGAGCCATTCTGTTAAGGCTTTAAAGTTAACTGCAACCATGGCTCCCCACACTCGGACATTATTCAGTTATTAGAAGATTTTGCTAAGCGAAATAAGTCAGACAGAAAAAGCAGAGAACCATATGATTTCACTGATATGTGGTATATAAGCCAAAAACAACAAAGGAACAAGACAAACAAACGAGAAACAAAAACTCATAGACATAGACAATAGTTTAGTGGTTAGCAGAAAGTAAGGGGGGAGGGAGCTGGTAGATGAGGGTAAAGGGTGATGGAAGGAGAACTGACTCTGGGTGGTGAACACACAATGAGATTTATAGATGATGTAATACAGAATTGTATACCTGAAATCCATGTAACTTTACTAACAATTGTCACCCCAATAAACTTTAATTAAAAAAGAAAGAAGTTTTGCAGCTCTGATATTTCAGAGTATTGTAGCATCTCTATCTTCTAAAAAATATGCATTAGTCTTAATTAATGCTTCTGTAAATACACATGAATTAATTTATTTGTCTGAAGTTATACTATTGTTCTATTCTTATAGGCACAGATTTAGCTGTGACCAAATCTAAATGAGCTTAATTTAGAACTCACCTAAATTTTTTAAAAAAATTAAGAAATAAGTATATATAGAGGAAAATGATTTTTTCATTAAGCAAATAATTGCCTGGTCTTTGCTACCATGTAATTTTCTCCTTTTGTTTCATAAACTTATACCTCAGATCTCTGTAGCTCTGTATGAATTATTTCATATATCCAGCCCAGACTTGCTCCTTAGTTCCAGAACTGTACAACCTACTTCCTGTTAAATATTTCCACTTGGATTTCCTACAGAAAACTGAAACTCAGTAATTCTTAAATATCCTTTTCTTTCTATAAAGAAAAAAAAGCATCAAGGCTAAACTTCCCTTAGCATGAAGTATAATTTCCCCTAAATATGGCTGGGCCTTCCCTCTTTCCCTCTCCCATTCCTGTCCTCAACCCCAACTCTTATTCTTTCCCATTCACACCTTTCCTTCCAGTGCTTCCAGACTATTGTTTCTCAGTTGTGCAACACTTGGTACCCTCACATATGCTTTTCGATCTGCTGGCAATATTCTTCTTACTAATTTTTTCTGCTTTTAAGTAGGAAAGGCCTGACTTCCTTTACTTGACAATTGAAAAATATTTTCTGTGTATGTAAGAATTTTGCTAGGTACCTCTTTCTCAAATTTTGGACATTTTCTTTCTTGTGTTATCACTGAATCTTTTCTACATCACATGCACGTGTTTTTGCACTTCTTTCTCTGTTTGGTAATTAAATGTTGAAGTTTCATCTATCCAGACTCTATTTTCTAAACTAATTGTAGATTTAATGCTAAGTTCCTTGTCAACATTTTATATTCTAATTTTCAATAAAAATACTTTTATTTACTCCTGATACAGGAGAACAATGGAGTAATAATACAATACAGTCTGCTAAAATAAAGACCTTAAGAATAAGGTCCTGAGTTTTCTAAAGACCCATAAAATGGTCAGTTTTAATTAGAAAAGAAATGTCTTCTTTTAGTCTTTTACTGTCCTAGAACTTATTTGACTGTGGACAGTTATTTCCTCTATTCACGTTGAGTTTAAAATAATCAAATGACCCTTTATAGACAATAGGGGTGGGAGAAGTACAGGGAGGAAAAATAAAGTGAAAATGAGAGTGAGAAGAGATGGTGAAAAGATGGAAAATTTGGGGTGGTCTATAATAAAAGATAAAAGAATAAGACTTTTCTTTTCTTACTAGTCCCATTCTTCAACATGCGTTCTCCTATTACAATGATTTAAATTTCTATTAATGAGTATATTAAGCATCCATAGGATGCATATCATGGATTTCACAATAACTTCAAGAAAACAATGATATTTTACAGAGACGTTGTCAATGTTGAGTAAACATAAAGACAATATCCTCTAAGGAAGTATATATTCTGATGCAGAACATAATTTCTCAACTAGAGAGAAGCTGGAGCAGCAAAGTTCAAACAACTCCCTCACCCACATCTCACCAAAGTTTTACAATTCATATTGTCCGTTATGCAAAATAGGTCCTTGGCATTCACAAACAGAACACTGATAGTTCCAATTGTTTACTCATAATCTTAAAAGCCCCTTACATGATGTTCTGAATGTGAAATCTTTTTTACATGAGGTTGGTATAAGTGAAAGAGATTCATTTAGCTAGTAAATCAACACTTTTAAACAACTGTTCTTGGGTTTGAATTACACTACATTTATGAGTAAATCTCATAAAGTAATGAAAATATTACAAAACTAAAAACTAAAAGAAAACCAACCAATGGGTATTGATAATAAAAGCAAGGAGCTAAATATCAGAGTTCTTAAAAAAAAAGTAATTTTAAATGACATTAGTCTGAATTCACATGATTAAATATCTTTAAATGTCATTAAAATTTTTCATTCATATTTTAATGTATTACATGTTAGAAATTTTATTCTATAAGAGATTTGGGAACTTTTAAATATGTTGGGGCATATACTTCTTGAATGCCAAGAATCTATTAGATTTATTTAAAAAATGGATTTATATTTGGAGTGAAGCATCAATTGAAATTTCTAAGCATGAATTTCATTTGCTTTCATATTAATATATTTCTTTCAAGAGGAATAAAAACTAAATTTTATAAAATATCTTAGGTCTCTGATGTCTTAACTTCTTGGAATATATGTGTCTGGTTTGCTGCAAATCCATTTTCTAACCAAATGGGTACTAGCACTGCTAATTCCAATTTTGTGTAGATAGGCACATTCTCCAATTCCCAATATTTTAAACCTGAAATAAAACACAAAAAAAGAAAAAGGCCACAGAATGAATGAACTCTTCTAGTTAGAGAAAAAAATTTCCTCTGATTTGAGCTTTTACTCTAACCTTACACCATATTGTTTGAATATAAAGCAAATTGAATTCTTAAGCTTTGTGTGGTCTAAAATGTAACCTATATGATGAAGAAGTGCAGGAATTATTGTCAAATACTTTTAAATGCGTGTTGCAATATGGCCCATTCAACATCTTTGAACATCAGCCTTTTCATCTATAAAATGGAGATAAATATACTCACCTCCCATAGTTGTTGTAGAGGTCAAAGAATATAATGATTATGAAGCATTGTACTTGGAACATTCTAAGTATTAAATAATTTGTATAACAATTTGTATTACCACTTTTTCTCTAGATTCATTTTATTCTCCACCACAAAGGAAGCTTCCAGATTGGTGTGTATGGATTATAACTCAGAATTCTCCATGGTGGGGAAGGCTTGGAGCCCCAGCTATAGATGTGTAAATTATATATACCCACCACTTACCAGCCACTGTATGTGGTTCCATCTATCCACTTCCAGGTCTGTCCGGGTTTTCGGCTCAGTCCGATCCAATATTGAGAATGGTCAGAGTATCGCTTCAGGAAATCCTTTAATAAAGGATATTTGTAAGATAAAGAGCAAATGCCTCATTCTTTTGGGTTTTCTTCAACTAATTCATAATATTCTTTACAAAAATACAGACTTTCAGATTTGGAAATAATCTTAGAGGTGACACTGTCCTTATCTGGTCCATGTGTTAGTCTATGGGTTGTGTTACTTCTGTAACAACTTCTGTAGTAAATCTCATTGATTAACTTTTTCTCCTTTATATTTTTTAAGAGGTTTTATATGAGAGATATTATCTGTTCTGTAAAGACTTGGTCAAATTTGCCTGAATATCTTTCTAGGTTTGGTGTCTTCGGATGGGAGCATTTCAGTTAGCAGTAAAATACATTGAATAGTTATTGGTTTATTCAGGTTTTATATATGTTCATAAATTATTCTGATACATTATATTTTCTGACATTATTACCACTAATCTAGTTTTTTTGTTTTGTTTTGTTAATAGTTGCTTTGTATAACTTTTCCTTTTACTTTATCTCTTTCATATGTGTGTGTGTGTATGTGTGTGTGTGTGTGTGCATGAATGTCTAAGTACTTAGTTATGTCTGTGTAAGTAATACGTAACTGGACTTTGTTGCTTTTTAAATCCAATCTGATAATATTTGTCTTTTAAGAGATAAATTAAAAACATTTACATTTTATCACAATTGTTGTTATATTTGGATTAATCAGTGTTTTTTTTTCACTATTTTTTTTCTTTTACCTTTTCTCAATTCAATTGGATTGATATTTTTCTGTCTTATTTTATTTGAACATTTTTTTACTCTTTCATGTTTACCATTTAATTTTTAAGAAATATGCCTGTCTATACATACTCCAACTTTTAGGTTGTCTTAACAATTATTTAATTGTTTATAAATTATTCTTTTTCTAAATTTTAAAATTTATTGATATAAAGTTACTTGTAATATTTTATGCTATAGAATCTATGCTGTTTGCAATTGCATGAATTAGGGTGGGTTGGTCTTTTTTTCCTTTTGTGATCAGTTCTGTCTATTCAGAGAAGTATTTTTGCTTTTGTATATCCTCATTGATTATTTTGTCGTACTCTCTTTTTCTACTTTTTCACTTCTGTTTATTTCAAAAATTATTTCAATGACTATGCTTTTTTGTTAAACTATTTCTTTTCTTTGTTATGTTTTCATATCGATCTGATATTTTCCCATACTTTTCCTGTTTTAGTGTCGGAATTTATTCTTTTAATGAATGAAATGTATGACTTCATTTATGTTTTTCAGCTACCCAAATGTACTAATTTAAAAATGTTCTACAAACTTAATTTCAACTTTGGTCAATTCCTCTTCTGACTATTCCTCATAGAGTAAGTGTTTAATAAATGTTAAATATATCCTTATGCTCCTTAAGATCTTAAATTTTCTGTCTCTTGCCACCTCTGACATCTCCATTATTTCTGGTGTTGGGGCAGTTTGTATTGCATGCTCTTAATTTTCTTCATTTATCCTTCTTGTGCGCCAAAGTTCCCAGATCTTCTTGGTTATACTGACTCATTTTTATAATTCTTTCCAGTATTTTTGACAAATGGTTGGTCATGACTTTCAGATTTTTTTTTAAAAATATAGTCCCACAAAAGGCAACTTTCATTTGGTGTAAAATAGGTAGGTGAACAACAATCCATTACTTGGGGCTTTATTTTGATTTTCTAGGTCTGAACTATGGAAATGTTTTTGGACTTTCCCTGGATTTTGGTGTTCTATTTCCACTTGAAAATGTAGAGCTAGGTAATCATATGGTGAAACTTTTTTGAAGACATTTGGGGTCTTTCTGGTGGACAATAATATATAAATTGTTGTATAGAGGGCATAGGGAAAATGCCTAGTATGTAACTTGTTTCTAAATACTCCTACTCCCAGTTGACAAGTCAAGGGGGAAAAGTTATCTCCTAAATGTTGCTTGATAATTTGTGCCATGAGGGTTGACTTGGCCTAACCTGTGAGGTGAATGTGTTCTGACCCTGATGTGAGCTACTTTCTATGGTCTGAGTTGATGTGGAAAATAGGGCCTCCTTTATGCTGAATAAGAGAACTTTCCTGGACCATTCCCATTTTGGCTATAACTTCTGAAAATAAATTAGAGTCCAAAAGTATTGTCTTACCAGCTCTTTTGTGGTGTTGAACACAGCAAGAGTTGCTACGTGAGAGACACAGAAGTTCTGGCTTGCTGCCCAGGTTGTTGTATTTTCAGAAAAATAGAAGCACTTTCCTAGGTAACCAATCCAGTCATCCAAGCATGATGTGTGTTCAGTGGAAGATTTGTGTTTTTCTACTAAAAATGATTTAATAATATATTAAGTACTGAAGTGGTAAAAAGCCCTACATTTAAAACAGTTATCCATGTGAATGAAAACCACTAGAATTGCTTTGTTCCTTCAATCTTAAAGACTTCATTAATCACTCTTTATATTTTTCCCAAAGTGAGGACAACTCCTAGTTTTTTGTACTTATTTTCTTGCTAGGTTGAAAAAAATTCTTGATGAATGCCACTCATGTAGATATTATTGCTCAGACTCAAGGCTTGCTGCTCTTCTCAAATGACACTCTTCTCCTAGGTGATCACAATTATTCTCATGACATTAACTATATACCTATAAACTATATATATATCATATCATATTAACTATATCTGTATATATATTATATATACACATATACAGTTATATGCATAGGGACATATATATAATCAAGTATGTTCATATATTTATATATATATTTTACTGCCTGGTTCACAGAATAAGGTAGATTAATAATATCTATTCTATATAAACTCATTTATACATACATATATGCACATATATGTATACATATGTATGTATGTGCACATTAATTTCTATATTACTTTATACACATATATATTATACACACATTTCTAATATATACATTCATCTATAAATCATATACACATTTATATATGCATGTCTATATCATATATGCTTATGTATGTAATTTCAAACATCTCATTAAATTTGTTTCAAGTTATTTGTAGAATATATGTCCATAGTTCACTATCATAAAGGGGAAATGTATCATGCTGTTTTTGGATCTAAAAGTAATCAATATTTTGTGTAAAAAATATGGTCATTAGGATAGCAACAATTTTTTTTTTTTGCCTAGTTCTTTATAACCTATGCATTTGGTTGTGAATTATGAATAAGACTTGGAAATCTGACCACATCATTTCATGCTGCATAACCAGAAGGAAATAAAATGTTTTGCACTTTGAAATTTTCATTCTTATAAGCATAGGTATCAACTAGAAATAGCTTAGGAAAAAATACTACCATTTATGTAGAGACATATAGTTTAGGGTGAGGTAGTCTATAGTTACATGATGTTCCACAAACTGTTTGCTATCAGCCCATGGTGAGACAATGAGTTTGTGACAGTGTTAATTATGTCACCAAATACCCTATTTAGTTCTGATATTTCTTCAAATGAGACTTTCTTGGTGAAGGAAGCAGTGTGGTGATTTACATTTTACCTCAAGTTCCTTGCCTTGTAAGAACTATAAGTAATACTGATTTTGAAGGAAATTTCATATACATTAAATTATTTTTATCCTCACAATATTTGGTGTAGATATTATCCTCATGCTATAGAAGAGGGAATATATAATTATTCTGTGTGCAAAGAGGCCTGAAATTATCCTCAATCCTGACCTAAAATATGAAAGACATACCTATGATGAAATATTTTATAGAAGAGTTAACTTGAGCATATTTGGGAAATGGAAAACTCACCTGCTATAATTGTGGCTAGTGTAATTATTAGAACCACCAGAAAGAAGATGATGATGGTGATGATTTTAGAGATACAAAGTCTCTTTTTATTCCTTTTTATGTGTTCTTGTGACCATAGAGTACAATTGGAAGAGGAATCATCTCCTATAGAAAAATTTATCAGTTTCATTAGTAATTAGTGAGTTTGGAATGTTGTAGGATTCAATATCAATATATACAAACTAATAATATTTCTATATACTAGCAATTATCAATAGGAAATTAAAATATAACATAAAACTTACAATAGCATAAAATATTAAATAGCCATAGATAAATCTGACAAAAGACATGTAAAACTTGTACTCTGAAGATTCTAAAACATTGCTGAAAGAAATTGCAAACATAAATAAATGGAGAGAGATGCTATTTTTATGAGTCAGAAGACACAATATTGTTAAGATGTCAATTCTACTCATCTTAGATTCATCACAATACCAAGCAAAATTCTAAGCAGGCTTTTTTCTTTTGTAGAAATTGGCAAACTGTAAAATTTATATGAAAATGCAAAGGAACTAGGGGCAGACGGGTGGGTCAGTTGGTTAGAGCGCGAGTTCTGGGCAACAGGGCTGCCGGTTTAATTCCCACATGGGTCAGCGAGCTGCGCCCTCTGCAACTGGAATGAAGTCAATGAGCTGCTGCTGAGCTCCTGGGTGGCTCAGTTGGTTGGAGCACGTGCTCTCAACCACAATGTTGCCGGTTTGACTCCGCAGGCGATAGTAGGTTGCGCTCCCTGCAACTAACGATGGCGACTAAACCTGGAGCTGAGCTGCGCCCTCCACAACTAAGGTCGAAAGGACAACGACTTGACTTGGATGGAGCTGATGAGTCCTGGGAAAAACACACTACTGTTCCCCAATAAAAAAAGTCCTGGAAAGACACACTGCTCCTTAATAAAGTCCTGTTCCCTGTCCCCAATAAAATCTTTAAAAAAAAAAAGCAAAAAACTAGAATAGCCAGATTTTAAAGAGAACTAAGTTGGAGGATGAACATTACCTGGTTTAAAGACTTATTATAAAGATACAGTTGTCAGTACAGCATGGTAATGGTGTAAAAATAGACAGATAGTCGAGAAGTAGACTTACACATACATGGACACCAGGTTTTTAGAAAAGACACACAAAAAAGATAGTCATTTTGATAAATGGTGCTGGAATAATTGGATATCCATGTGCAAAAAAAACAAAACAAAACAGATTTTAGATCCATACCACATCCCGTATACAAAAATTAATTTCAAATCGATCGTAGAAATGAATGTAAAACCTAAAACTGTAAAACTTATAGAAGAAAACATAAGACAAATTCTTTGTCATCTTGGGTTAGACAAACAATTCCTCAATCCAATCCAAAAATAATAATCCATTAAAAATTATAAATTGGGCTTCCTAAAAACAAATAATGTCTGCTCCTCAAAAGATAGTGTTAACAAAATGAAAAGACAAGCTAAAGACTAGGAGAAAATATTTGCAAATCAAAAGTCTGAAAAAGGACTTGTGTCTATAATATATAGAAAAAACTCTTAACACTTAAAAGAAAACAAACACATTAAGAAATCTGAGTAAAAGAGTTGGACACTTCATGAAATAAAATATTTAGATGGCAATTTGAACATAAAAAGTTGCTCATCATCACTAGTCATAAAGAAAAGGCAAATTAAAACCAAATTTACAAACTACTGCATACCTATTAGAATGATTACAATTAAAATGTCTGACCACATCAAATGTTGGTGAGGATATAAAAAAACTGGAACTCTCATCTATTGTTGGTAGAAAATGTAAAATGGTACAAACATTTTGGAAAGCAGTGCAGATGTTTCTGAAACAACTAAATGTACCCCGACCATATGACTCATCCATTCTACTCAGGGGAATTTCCAAGAGAAATGAAAGCATAGGTCCATACAAAGACTGGTACATAAATTTTTATAACAGCTTTATTTGTAGTAACCCAAATGGAAATAATCCAAATGTTCGTTAATGGGTGAATGCATAAATAGGTTGTGGTACATCTATATGAGGAAATATTAGTCAGGAAAATAAAAAATAAATAAACTATTGATACCTACAAAACATGGATCAGTGTTAAAATGCTTATGCTGAATAGTAGAAGCCAAACAAAACTGAGTACATACTGTGTGATTCCATCTATATAAAATACCAGAAAATGCAAATCTATCTACAGTGACACAAAGGTAATCTGCAATTGTCTCAAGGAAGACATGGGGAAAGTGGCAGCAAAGAAAGACTACAATGGTGCATGAGGAAACTTTGGGTGTTGATGGATATGTTCATTACCTTGAACATAGTTGTGGTTTCATAAATGTTCACCATATAGGTCAACATTTTTTAAATTGTACACTTTAAATATGTGCATTTTAAGGTATGTCAGTTGTATGTAAATAAAGGTGTTAAAAATAGTACAAAGATCAGTTATCTTTTATTCACAAAGTGTGGATCTTTTTGTAAGATATCTTGGATAGATAGCTGAAATAATTTGGCATGTGTAGATGAGATGAAGAGCATAGACACTGACTCTCCAGGAAGGTAAGGGTTCAGAGTAGATGGCAGGGACTCACCACATATAAATTTGTTACTTCATGAGCATCTGGAGCCTGTCAGGTATGCTTCTTACCTGGAGACTGGGAATCTCCTGCATTTGTCAGCCTTATATCGTCATTCATGTCTCTCTTCGAGTAAAAAATACAGACTTGTCGAAATGCACAAACTGGATTCAAGATCCCTGCCCACGACTTGGGTTTAACTTCAATAATGTAAAGGAAGGCAATCTACAATAGAATACAATGTTAAGACAATCTAAGTTGAAAATATAACATTAATATAAAAATTATGACAAAAGTTCCTCAGAAATCTGACCACTCACGTAACTCTTTCCCTTTTGTCACATAGCCATCCAGAAATCATTCTATTTCACTGCAGTTTGAGGAACCACTGGAGGTAAAGACTGAAATAGTTCTTTTGACTGTCAGAGTCAGTGGAAAGAAATTGAAATTCAGTGGTTTATAAAGCCAAAAGTTTGAGTGTTCACAACATCACCATTACTTACCAAAATGTTTAGTTAATTTTGACCACTATGGATCCCAGTAAAACATCCAATCTAAGGGATTTGAGCATGAAACGGTAACTTAGACTTCACTGAAGAGAACATGAATTTGTTTTAATAATAATAATAGGAAAAGTAATATCTAATATTTATTGTGTGTTAATTCTGTGGGAGGCCTATTTCTGAGCTCTTAACTTTCATGACTTATTTAAACTCACAATAACATTATCAAATAGGATCTTATTATTATCATTAATTTACAGATGAGGCAACTTCCTTAAAGTAACAGAGATGTTAAAAATTTTCTTCAAGTAACACAGCCAATATGTGCCAGAGATTAGATACTGGCTGGCTCTGTTCGTTTAATCACTCTGCTATGTTCTTCTGCTTTTCTATTTCGTGACATTGCCATAAGTGTTCTCAAACGCTGAACTTCTACTTCTAGATACTGAAAGCAGACCTCAAGTTTAACAACAAAAAATACTATTTGTATCATGCTAAGATGATTATAATCATGTAGTACCACTTGCCATAGGTGAGGGTGAATACACAACAGTCTATATTTCAAAGTCACCTCCTAGAGATACGAACAGAAAATAATGGTTGGTATTATTTTTAAGCTGGACTATAAGGTATAGAAGTCTCTCTAATTTTGTATGTTGAAGTTTTTAATATATGAATATTACATCACATTTCCAAAGAAATTATTTTGGGAGCCAAGCAGATTGTGTGTTTATGTATGTCTATGTGTGTGTGTGTCTGTGTGTGTGTGTATATGAGAGGGGGAAGGGAGGGAAGGGGGAGAGAGAGAGAGAGAGAGAGAGAGAGAGAGGAAAGAAAGGAAGGAAGGAAGGAAGGAAGGAAGGAAGGAAGGAAGGAAGGAAGGAAGAAAGAAAGAAAGAAAGAAAGAAAGAAAGAAAGAAAGAAAGAAAGAAAGAAAGAAAGAAAGAAAAATTACATATTGGGGAAACCTATGGAGAGATTTTTTTCAAGGCTTCATTTATAGTACAAATTTTCCCAAAAGTTTATATGCTATTTTAAAACTATAAATTTTGCTTGTGTACCAGTTAGCTATTGTCACATTAGTACTATATCCAAAAGCTTTTCTCACTCACCAGTCTGTGCTGTGTTGGCTGAGAGGTGTCTGATAGAAGCTGGCAATCATGTGTCTCAGGCTGTGAGTCTGGCTGCCTTTGTTCTGGGATCCAGGTTAAAAAGGCAGCTTTTCGGAAGGCTCTTCCTTTTATGGAGATATCGGAAGGGTTGAGAGAGTAAACCCAACCAATTCAGCATACTTCAAGTGCTAATTCCAATATATGATGAATCAATAAATTAATGTTCTTGATCCTTTTTATATAGTGTTTGGTTGAGCATAGTTGGACTCATCCACATTTTCTAAAAACAAATCTCTTTTAATTACAAAATGAGGATCTGTTCCTCTTTACCCTGTCTGTCCCTGGTTTTGTTTCCTGGCCACTCCCCCTTCCTCAAGCTAAGTTATTGACATTATTTCTCCAGCAGCCAAGAAAGTATGACTTTCCTTAAAAACAACTTAGATCAAACTAACACTATTTTTCTTTTCGGTTCTTGCCCTTAGTTTCTTACCTGATCACTCAGGTCTTCCATTAATCTATTGCTTGACGTATCTCTTTTGGAATAACCAGAAAATCATCTCTTGTTAAATAAAGAATGAACAGGAACACTTAATAATTGGCAGATCACAAAGTTAATTATATTACTGAATGATCCCACAACCTCCATCTGGTTGTATACATTTGGAATGTATCCCTTATTTTTTTTTTACATTGAAACTGCGAAATCTTCTCTAAACTCCTTCATTGAACTCAGACTTTCTCTCTTTTTAAATAATTTTTTGAGTCTTTCAATTATAGTTGACAGTCAATATTATATTAGTTTCAGGTGTACTGCATAGTGATTAGACATTTACGTAACTTATGAAGTGATCACCCTGATAACTCTCATACCCATTTGACACCATATAGTTACTAGAATAGCATTGACTATATTCCCTATACTTTACACTGCTGAGTGTTTTTATCGTTGCTCTTTGACCCAATAAATTCTTGTATTTTAGGTTTTTTTAAATTAAATTTATTGGGGTGACAATGGTTAGTAATATTATAAAGGTCTGAAGTGTACATTTCTATAATACATCTTCTATATACTAGTATCATATTGGGTGCTCACCACCCAGAGTCAGTTCTCCTTCCATCACCATATATTTGACCCCCTTTATTGTTCAAGAGAACTTTTCCTTCCAGTTCCATTCCTTGCCTGGCAGGCCCCTGTACTCACAGAAATTCTCTCTGCAATACTTCCAGAGCTATTTAAACCATACCTGGCTCTGTGATCCTGTTATCGGTATTCTACATTTATTGGAGAAGTTTCAGAGTATGGACTCTACAAAATCATTTATATTAAATTTCCTGTGAACATCTACATAGAGTTTCTAGTAGGTATATGTATATAAGATTCCAGATTTTAGGGAAGAGATATTAATGAGAGCTAAAGATTAGACTGTCAGCATGTATGAGCCAATAGAAACTTTGGGTATGGAAGAAACTACATATAAACAGTGTATGGAATAAGAATATATGTCAAGTCAGACAAAAATTTTGTATAGTAGTAGCATATAATTCATGTAATAATTAAACTTTTTTCATTCAAAAACTCTTTCAATTTTTAAAGACAATTTTCTTTACCCTCTCCTAATATGTTGACAAGACTTATTCTTTAGTCTCTTTCTCCTCACTCTCATTGCTTTATTAGGTGGTATCTTCCATGTGAAACCTGGGTCCCAGGCCACAGCTAACCTCTATCCAACAATAATTCAGTTCAACCTATTTTGCACAAATTCAGTTTCAATCTATAAGTGAATTGAACAAACTGATAAGAAGAGCAAATACTTTACCATTACATTTGTATTTGTAGGTACTGTGGATTCTTTCAAAGCAACTGCACATAATAAAAATTTAATCCTCACTGACCTAATTCAATAACTACTTCTCAACATAACAAATAAAATATTTTCATTTCGATAGAATTATTTATAACTTTGTTTCTATTACAAGATATTTATTTACTTATTAATGTAGAATTAAGCATTTTGTACATATAAATTTCTAAATAACTTTAACTTTTATACATAAGAATCAACATGTATATAAATGCATCAAATGCAATTTTGAAAAGGCAATATGTACTGCACTGTATTTTAAAAGTCATGTATAAAATATGAAACAATTTATTTTTTATTTTAGCCCAAATATATTGTTATGAATACTAATTTTTTACTTTCCTTTAACTCAGCATTCATTAAGACATTTGATGTGTGAAGGGCTATTTGCTAATTCACTAAATGGCACTAGATGCTTGATTGATATATGTGAAAGCAGATAAGAACTAGTTTAACTTTTATTTTAATGTGTTTATTTTCTCATTATAGAAGTGTAATGGGAGTAGATTTTACCTGCTTAGTACAGGTGCTAGGCGTTCCTTACTTCACAGCATTGACCTTTGGGTAATCAAGGATCCAATCTTCTGTTTTTGTGATTGGAGATGAAAGAATGGAGCATATGAATTCTGATTCATTGAATGAGGGGCAGGGTTCTGTCTGTACAAAGGAGTTTGTATCAGCTGGCATCATTCTACTGGATGATGTACACTGACGGCCAGGAAGATACAGATATGTGGATCCTTCATAAGAAAGTAACCAGCATTTTTGTCCTTGCTGTTTTCATCACCCTGAGCTTTTTCATACCCTGGCCTTAGACTAAAGTTATTAGAGATGAAGTTCTTTTCCTTTTCCAGAAGCGGTTTCTATCAATATCTTTGTGCTCCCCAATTCAGGCACTCATATACATCTTGGAGGGACAGGATAGGGCTAACATTTCACTGGCATGTGGCCCTCATCTAGCACTGCAGGTTTTCTTTGCTACCTCATTTTTCATTTTCCTGAAGGGAGCAGGTGCTTCTGCCAGCATGTTCACAGATCACAATTTCTTACCTTCTCTGAAACAATTGCTCTTCTAATCCAGACCTAGACAAAGACCACACACCCTTTTCTTTGGAATAATTATGCCTATGTCTTTTTTAATTAACAGAAAAGAGAGTGGCCTAGCTGGGGTTTAAGTTTATACAGAGGAGAGTGGTAAATAATTTTAAAGAGTTATGGTTTGGATGATGATTGCCTTGAAGAAGAGAAGAAAATCTCACAACAGGGCTTTTCTTTACATTTCCTCTTTTCCAAAAGAAAAAAAATTAGTTTGAGGTCAAAAGTGTGGTGCGTAAACCAAAACCTGAAAAAATTTCTCAGAGTTTCGAAATACATTTAGCACGAATTCCTCACGTTTAGAAATTATTTTTTCTCCAAATCCTACATGTTTTTAGCTATTTTTTTTCTTTCTTTCTTAGTGGACATAGAAAGACTAGTTGTTACTCTTTGTTACATAGCAATTTTTTTGTACACAGTAATTGAAGCCATTTCTTTAATTACTCTCTGTACTAAATATCTATTTTTCTTTTTATTTTTTTAAAGGCACTTTTTTCCCCCCACAGCTATCTAGTAATAGCTTTTAGCATTTTAATTTTCCTTTGGGAAAAATCTCTCCTAAACCTAATCTGAACCTATTGGGACTGTCATATGTGGTTTCATCTTCTGTAACACAAAATTATTTCAGAAATAGATGTTGTCCTATAACTGAGTCTTTCTTAAGTGTCTTACCTGATGTGTAACAACATATGGGCACTGGGAGAGGGAATGTATCTCTCTTCCTCTGAAATTAGGAGCTACAAAGAGTCTCTATGTTGAAGCTATTTTCTAGTCTCATGGAGGAAGTAAACTACAAATGAAGCCCAGCCTCACAGAATAAGAAAATAAAAAGATGAAGAGAAATGCTGATCCCTGAAAAAACCAGTTGTGCCTCCACATTGTGCCTGAAGCCAGAGCTGATTAAGCAATGTGCTTTCTTGGGCATTGCATAATCAATCCTCATGAAAATCCTGTGTTTTGTAGGTAGACCATATTTTATTACATGCTTTTTCCAGATCAGGAATCAAAAGATTAAACAACTCAGTTTCACACAGCTAAAACTAGATCGTCTGAATCCAAAACTCATATTTTTTCTACTGCACTTCACTTCAAAAGGCAAGTTTTATATTTCGAATATAAAATTTTGAATATTTTATATTTCCTTGGGAAAATAAATCTCCAATTCAAAATCTACAACCTGGTGATTTATCGGTTGGATTTAGCGTTTATACTTTCTTTGTTTGCACAAACAATGTTTTAAAAAACATTTTTGCAACATTTGATGACATTTGAAAATCAGAAGCTGTTGCACAAAAAGCTGGGTTTCCTAAAATTCTAAAATATGTCATCATCACTCCTGCAGTCCTTCCTAGCAACAATTTCGATGGGAGCTGAGGGATGAAATGGAAGAGGACAGGGTTCCCCAAGCTCAATTACATTAGAAATACTTTGATTTTAACACACACACATGCTTGGGTTCCTCTTGTGACCAACTCCATCATAATCTCTGAATGGAGGTTCAGTCACAGTAAATTCTTGTGCAATCATTTATAGACATCGGGTATGTGTTCTTCAGTTTGTCACAGTTTTTACTGCGCCCTCTTCCCTCAAATGACCTGCAGACCTTTGTAGAAGTTTGAGTGTGTCAACTCTGTTTAATCACATGCTCAACTCATAAACTCAACTGGGAATTTGGACTTCTGTGTCCAACAATCTAAAACTCATTAGTTTTAATTATACCTACTCAGAAAATTGTCATCCTTTCAAATGTGGGCTCTCAAATTAGAAATAATCAATGTGTAATCTGGAAACTATATAAGCTTTCTTATTATAGTTCTCTTTATAATAGAGCTGGGCAAGAGTGTTTTATGTGTGTTTTTTTGTGGATAATTACATTTAACACAAACAAGCCTACTAACAAAAGAAATGAAACCTAGTTATATCTTGTTTCCAGAACCTACCAATTACATGGAAGGCTCAGGAGAATATTATCTTACTTTTGTAACATTCTTTACTCATTTTATACATTCCTCCTTCCATGAAATTCTTCCAGAACAACAAATCTGTACTGTATGGTCACTACATCTTTAGCCCTCTCCATACCCATTTTGAAAATCAAGTTTATTTCATATTGATGTCAGGAAAGCAAGCAATTGTGAAGATAGTTTTATTTCATTTTATTTCACAATATTGATTAGCTTGGCAGGGTGTGATCTTCTTACGTTAATTGTGTAGAATTCTATAGTATAGCTTATATTCAATCATTTTCTGAATTAAAGGTGGTATGATATTAAGTTAATGTGCAAATTTGAGATGAAGATTTGTCTGACTGAGGACTCCACTGAGAAAGTATGTCTACTATTAAAGAAACAGTCCTCTATGAAAGGAAAAGCTGCCTCTCCTGGTGTTTCCCTTTCTGACAACAGGGACTTTCCAGAGAGACAACGACAACTTCTTAGTCTCTAGTGAAGACAAGAGTTGAAAAGAATGAAAATATTGAGAATTGAGTTTAACAATCTATTCTCCACTAACAACCCAATTCCATTCCGTCCCATCATCTCCTTTCATTATGACGCAACTGTCTGGTTTGATAGAAATAAACACATTTACTTCTGAGATCCTTAAGTTTCTTCTACTATACCTTTTTGCTCCAGGTTGGATAATTGGATCATTCTAAAAGGACATTATTTTATTTATTGAATAAAATAGGAACTGGATATCCATTCAGTGCACATTGACTATAATGACTATATCAATATAATTTGTAAAATTTAGAGGAAGATTCTTAACTTTATCATACATAAAATGGATACACAGCTCTGTTTCTCAAGCTGTGTGCTATGAACTGAATGTATGTGCCTCCCATATGTATATATTTAAATCCTAATTAATAATGTGATAGTATTAGGACATGGGGCTTTGAGAGTGATTAGGCCATGAGGGTGGAGCCCTCATGAATGGGATTAGTGTCTTAAAAAAGCGACTTCACAGAGCTCCCTAACCCCTACCATCATGTAAGGATACAACCAGAAGACTGTACCCTGAAAGAGGGTCCTCACGTTACCATGCTGGCACCAGATCCCTGACTTTCGGTGTCTAGAACTGTGTGAAATAAATCTCTGTTGTTTATAAGACTCTCTGTCTCTGGTATTTTGTTATAGCAGTCCTAACCAGCTAAGACACCATGTCCTGAGAATCTTTTAGGTTCCAGAGAGGTGTTTCAAGACCACCAAGGGCAGAGAAAGAGGTTGAGGAGGAGGGGGTATGTGGGGCATCTTGCGATCTATCCCTATTTAAATCAAAGCCCCTTTATTTTTCATGTCTTATACCTATTGGTATTCCACATGGGGTTTTGTGTCCAAACAGTATTCCACTACTTAAAAAGTTTGTATACCACTGAATTAGATGAAAATTCTAGTAGTATTGGAGGTGAGAAAAATAGATCAAGTAAAATTACAGTTGAATTAACTATATTCCTCACTCAGGGTCTAATCAGGGTACTGAAACTTATAACAATTTCAACTAGGAAAATTTAATATAAAAAATTATTAATAGAGGATTGGAGTAGTGGGGCATTGGTTAAAAGGAGGTAAAAAAACTCTAAAAAATACAGAATATCAGACACAGGGAGTAGCCACTATCCCTTGGGTGAGACAAAACACTCAAGGGAGAGGCCTCCCCCATTCTAAATTGTGGCCTGAAATCCAGACCTTAGTAGAGAGGGCACAAGCATGGCTCAGTAGATGATGGAGACATTAGCTGACGTGCCATGTCAGCGAATCTGCAAATTTGCCCTCTGTGCTGGGTAAGGTATACACAGGAAAGTGCTACAAATGGGAACTCACTCTAGAATCACCAGAGGGTTTGTGAGGGGAAGCCTATCAATGGAGCTGCCCTGCTGGGACTACTCCATTATGACCTGAAAGGGTGCTATTAGAAGTTGCCCAGGGGGAGGTACTACATTCAGCTGGCCATTGGGTACTAAAGAAAACCCAAACTGCAGTAGCCTGATGAACAAAGCACGCTGGAATCAGGAAAGAAACTCCTGCCTCTTCCAGAGTCTCTCCAGTACCCTCAACTGACAAAATTTAGTTATGCCAGCTGGCAAATGTGAAATATTTAGAGGCTATCTCCATTATAACAGAACAGACAATGAAGGGTAGATTTGGAGCTAAGAAGCAATAAATTGATGACTGGCTCAATTCCTAGACCAATTATTTGTATGTACTCTTAGAACTCTTCTGATAGAAAACTTGAGATAAAACTGAATCTTCTTAACTTATAGAATTGTTGCCTGGATCCTAAAAAAGGAGAGTTAAAAGTTTCACTGATGTTTTCAAACATCTTGATAATGAGGATATTAACTTCGTTCACTTACTTGTTAATATATTCATTCAAATACCTACTCTATTCATAGCATTCTGCTTAGTGCTACAGGAGATGCAAAATAGACAGTTCCTCAGGAGAGAGAGGTGAGTGTAAAACAAGGCTTTTGGCATTCAGTAACTTGATGTAAAAACATCCTAGAAGATGCTTTGTTATGAATCCAAATCCAGACAGCTGCCAATAGAGATGACGTCAAAACAACAACAACAACAAAACAAACAAACAAAAAACCCCACAAAATTTATTTCTACTAAAATTTATTTTAAAAGTTTTTGAATGGACTTACAAAAAAATATATACACTTAGAGAAACATTTTTAATTATCAGGACCAAAGAGAGAGAGGCAACTTAAGATATTGCCATGAAGCTAAGCAAACTTGTGATGATCAAATGTTGAATTTAACTTTGAGATTTCTGGTAGCCAGAACTGAAAGGAAAGCATGATTATTTACATATTTCTCACTATTAAGATCATGAAGCATATCAATTCCTTAGGGGTTGTGAAATTTATTTTTCAAATATTCAAAAGTATATTTCTTATATGTAATTTTCTGTATTGACATATATTAGACCACAGACACACTTATATTTGACTGATACATAGTCTCAGAAACATAAATGTTTCCTCCACATAATTGTTAAGGATGGCTGTTGTTATTTGTGGGCTAAGATGTATGTATGACACACATGATAACGTTTATATAATACTGGTCCAAGGAAGACTGTATACCAGGTTCAGTCAGGGTATTTGGTTGATGATTGTGGGCTTTTTATCACAGAGGAGGTTTAGATAGGCAACACCAGTGCTCATTTTGAATGTCTGCCCAAGTTCATCATTGTCTAAAACTTGTATCTTCACTTGACTAACTTTACTATCTGGCCCTTAAGTGCAATATAATTGTAGTTAAGCATGGACTCTGTAACCAGATTGCCTGAGTTTAAATTTCAGCTCTGACAATTACTAGATACGAGACTTTGTAAAATTTATTCAAATTCTCCAGAAGAATAAGTTTCTTTACCTTTAAAATAGTAATAACAACAATGACTGTAGCTTTTTGATGAGGTTCAAATATATTTAATGTTTTTAAAACACTTAGAACTATGCTTAACAAATAGTAAGTGCATATTTAAGGGGTGATTTTTTAAATTATTTTTTAAATTTTTAAATTTTAAAATTTTTCTTGTTTTTTAGTATTTGATGTTAGGACTTCAGAGAATGAGTTATTTAAAACAAATATGTGATTACTTTGCATTGTTATCTTCTATTTGTTTAATTTATACCTGAGATAACTGTTCAGTTCAACTCTTCCAACCATCTTGATGAAATGAATTTCTAATTCATATCTCTGAAGTCAATTATTTTTCATAAAACTATCCAATTTTTAGTGAGCATGTTGATCTCATAGTACCTTTATCTGTCCCTCCCCGCCCCAGCTGGTGTAGCTCAAATTCTCAGTCCTGGTTCTGTCTCCACTGTTCCTAATATGCAGCCCAATTACCATGGTCTATGTGTGTTTTCTAGTTCATTTCTACATTTAGAGTGGGGAAGTATGATTTTATGAATAATGAAAACAGAAATGAGATGTGTTAAGACTAATTTACTTACATGTTTTCAATGCTTGTCTTTTTTTTCAAAATTTAAGGCTAATTTAACTTTGGGCTGTAAAAGGAATCAGATGAATTGTGGAGATGAGCAAATGGGGATCTAGCTAGTGACAAGAGAGCTCTGTGTTTTCTCAATACATTTATAATTTGTGAACCCAGAATCACTTCTCTCCAAATCTCAGTAAATCCTCAATTTGAATTTTGAAACTATTGTAAATTGGTTTTAAACTTACTAAGGGATTGATATATTTGGACTTCCTTTGAAGGGATCACATACCCAAATGATCACATACAATTGATAATCACAGGGGTACTTCTGATTAGTACCAAAATCGAGAAAAAGAGTTTAGTATAATCTAAGTGAATGAAAATTCCTTCAGAACCTGCAATTTTTTTATTTATTATTTTTCCACTAGATATATGATACTTATGTTTACTTGATAATTTTCTATCATAAAAGTCACATTACTACTGAGTGGTTGTCACTTATAAGGCTCTGTAAAAGTCATATTTGTTTCATATTTTCATTTATTCTTCACTTATTCAACATAATTTAGTTTAAACAGTACCTGAGATTGAATTCATAATATTTTATTAAGCAGATCATATTCTAATACTAATCTTAAGACCTCTTTTTATCTGACAGACTAATGAGTTAGTTTGGTCCTTGAAGTCAAATCAGTTTTCTTCTTAGAAGCATTTGAGAGAAATGATTTATATTAGTAGAAAACATATAACTGATAAATTAATCAATTGTTCATAATGGAGGGACGTTTGTTTTAATTTCAACTCTCTTTATAGTAGAAAAAAATTAGTAATGAACAATGTGTCCAAAAATAGATGAGTGGTAACATAGTGTTGACCATCACTCAAATTAATATAATATACCTCTAAAATGGCAAATACTGACATTGCATAGCAGCATGGAATAGGTTTGTAAAACACTGTGAAGTAATGGACGAAGAGAATACAAAATTTGGTTGGCACATTGCCATGCATCCACTGCATTGTTTGGGCTTCGTTGAGAATCCTCATATATCTCAGTTTTTATAGTTTTGGGGTACAGGTTTAGTTTTGGCATTATCAGTAAACAGCTTGCCTGGCGATGAGGACCTAAAAACCTTTTCCTTGCCCCCTCCCACCCCCAGTCCTTACAACATGCTTACACACCTCGCTCCTGTAATTTCTGGAAATTACCAGAGACCACAACGAGTCACCAAGCTCTGAAAACAGGTCAGCTCATGCTTTGATGCTCTAGGCTCTACATCAGCTTTCCTCTGCTGTTTTCAAGGTGTTTAAAACAGGTAAAAGTTAAATAATTCTTTTCTCTTATTTTCTTAGCTTCTTATATGATATCTACTTATTGTTTTTTTCTTTGTCCTTATTCCTCAGTAAGCTATAGTAAGCTATTGATGTGAATAGTTGCTTTCAATATCTCAGAAGACCATAGAGAAAACAGGAAAAGTTTTCTAATGATGCTTTCCCAACGGCTCCATCTGCTGGAGAGAGTCTGCACTGCTTGTTTTTTGTTACCAGACACAATGTGTTAGGGACAAGGGAGGCAAATCCCTAGAAATATCTAGACAATTTCCAGGGAATTTAGCCTAAAATAAAACCACTATTTGCTGCATTGTGAGGGGTTGAAGAGAGGGGTGTTCTGGATTCTCAACATTGCAGGATGTCTTTTGTTAAAGTGAGGGCACTGATTGGGAAGGAATGAGATCTTAAAAACTGAAATGGGGGATATGGAAAGATTCCAGTCAAGAATCCTAAATTTTATTGAGTCCTTTGCCAGTAAAAGTAGCCCTCCACCCTTATCTGAGGAGGTTAACCTTTTTTTGCTTGAAGAAACTGTAATGTGCACCCTTAAGTAGAAGTATTCTAGGTCAAGTTAACAGAAGTCTAACCCGAATCTTAAAAACAGAGGTCATGTCCCCTCAATCAGTTTCCAGACTTGAACCAGTTTATAGACCTAGAACCTCTTTAATTAAGAGTGAGGGGAAAGTACCTCAGGGAAGGCCTCTGCTCAAGTGTAATTAATCTTTTTCTTACTCTTCCTCAAAAAGGTCTATGATCGTTTACCTGGGTGACTGCATTGAGGAGAGGGAACTGATAAGACTTTTGAAGAGTTATTGGGCACTGGCTCTGAACTGACACTAATTTGAGGAAACTTGGAACATTATTGATTCCAGTAGTCAGAGTAGGGGCATAAGGAGATTAGATAATCAATGGAGTTTTGGCTTAAGTCTGCCTCACAGTGAGTCCAGTGGGTCCCTGAACCAACCATTTGGTTATTTCCCCAGTTCTAAAATGTATAATTGAAATAAGCATACTTAAAAACTGGCAAAATGCCAACGTTGGTTCAGAGACCTGTGGAGTGAGAGTTGTCATGGTAGGAAAGACCAAGTGGAAGGCACTAGAACTGCCTCTACCACGGAGAATAGTAAACCAAGAGCATTACCACATTCCTGGAGTAAATGGAGATTAGTATCCCCTTCAAGTACTTGAAAGAAACAGGAGTGTGATTTCCAAAACATACCCATTCAACTCACCTATTTGACCTGTGAAGAAAAGAGATGAATCTTGGCGAATGACAGTAAATCACTGTAAATGTCGCCAGGTAATGATTCCTATGCAGCTACTGTTTCAGACATGGACTTCTTGCTTGAGAAAATTAACACGTCGCTTGGTACCTGGTATGCATCTATTTATCTGTCAAATGCTTTTTTTTTTTTTCTTTTTCTTTTTCTTTCTTTCTCAATACCTGCTAGCAAAGACTACAGAAGCAGCTTGCTTTCAGCTGGCAAGGACAGCAGTTTACCTTCACTGTCCTACCTCAGAGATATATCAACCCTCTAGACCTATATTATAATTTAGTCTGCAGGGATCTTGATCAACTTCCTGTTCCACAAGACATCATACCAGTCCATTACATTGATGATGTTTTGCTGATTGGACCTAGTGAGCAAGAGGTAGCAATTAATCTAGACATATTTCTAAGAAATATGCATGTCAGAAGGTAAATTAATCCAACAAAAATACAGGGGGCCTTCTTCTTTAATGACATTTCTAACAGTCTAGTTGTATGGAGCATGTCAAGATATCTTTTCTAAGGTGAAGGATAATTTATTGCATCTAGACACTTCAACAATCTATTTTGGAGGCAGTATATGCTTCAAATCAGCTTATAAATATAGTCCTGTGTTTTCCCATAGCTAGGATTCAAGGGCTCAGGAGTCAAGTAGAGGAATGAGGAGTGGCACCACTCACTATTACCTCCATTGATCCACTGGAAAATTTTGCTTTCTGTGACCTTATGCTTTGCTAGTCTAGCAGTTTTAGTTCCAAAGGGAGGAAAGCTTCCACTGAGACTGCAATAATGATATCATTGAACTGGAAGTTAAGAACTGGCCACTCTGGGCTCCTCATGCCTCTGAATCAACAGGTAAAAAAGGAAGTTACTATACTGGCTTGGGTAATTGATACAGATTGCAAGAAGAAATTGAACTGCTACTCCACATTGGAAGTAAGGAAGAGTATGTCTGGAATATAGGCGATCCCTTAGGACATCTCTTACTACTACCATGTCCTGTGATTGAAGTTAATGGAAAATTGCAACAACTCAAGTCAGGCAGAAATACAATGTTCCAGACCCTTCAGGAATGAACGCTTGGATACCTCCACTAGGCAAAAAATCACAACCTGCTGTGGTGCTTGCTGAGAGCTAAGGGAATATAGAATGCATAGTGGAAGAAGTTAGTAGTAAATACTAACTAGATCATGTGACCAGTTGTAAAAATGAAGACTCTAACTTATGAGTAGTTGTTTGTTATTTTGTTATGATTATTAGAATGTGCTTATATGTTTATGTATACATACATACATACATACGTATCTATCTATCTATCTATCTATCTATCTATCTGTCTGTCTGTCTGTCTGTCTGTCTGTCTGTCTGTCTATCTATCTATCTATATATTCTGTTTCCCTCCTTTTTTATTCCCATATTATCTAAGATAAGATATATTAATAATAGTTAAGTTTCATCTCAGTATATAAGTTACAGAATTATTAAGAAGAATGAACATTACCCAAGGATTTGCCATCCTCTCCTGGGGAAATGTTTAACATGTTTTCTGTTGTACGTAAAATAGCTATATCACAATAAGTAGAAGTATGACTTTGTTATTGTCTTTATTTGAAGACTAAATATGGTTTAAGAAGATTAAATATGGGTGCCAAATTGACAGTGTGGAGTGTGATGGTCAGTTTTATATGTCAACTTAACTAGACTATACCTAGTAACCAGTTATTCAATCAAACACTAACCTAGGTGTTGCTGGGAAGGTATTTTGTAAATGTGATTAACATCTACAATAAATTGAGTTTATGTTGAGATTATCCTGGATAATCTGGGTGGGCCTAGTCCAATCACTTGAAAGGCTTTAAGAGCAGCAAGAGGTTTTCTAAGAAAGGAGAAATCCTATCTATGGACTGAAGCATCAGCTTTTGCTAGTTTCCAAAATGTCCTTGCTATGTCCTGCCCTGTGGATTTTGGATTTGCAGCTCCCATAATTGTGTAACCTTGATTGTTTCTTTGTATTCAATCTCAATCTCAATCTCTCTCTCTCTCTCTCTCTCTCTCTCTGTCTCTCTCTCTTTCTCAGTGCATAAGCAAATTATTTACAACAGGTTCTATCTATCTATCCATCATCTATCTGCCTACATACCTACCTACCTACCTACCTATCTATCTAATCTATCATCTATCTGTCTGCCATCTATCGTTATCTATCATCTATCATCTATCTATCTGTCCTACTGGTTCTACTTCTCTGGTGGAAACTTGACTGATACAACTCTCTTCGTTGATTTTTCTAGTGACTTTTCTTCACCACAAAAAGAATGTCTTTTATGCTATGGATGGCCCAATGATCCTTTCTGTTGTTTCCACAAAGCCTCAATTGGGAACAAGTAGAAACTGTAACTCTGTGAGTCACTGTTACGGGGCCCCAAGTATCCTTTCAGGCTGCCACTAGAGGGTGACATAAGATTTTTGAATAAGTTAAATTTGGTTAGAAATAGTAATCTTTTTTATATTACTAAATTGGTTAGAATTTTGGCATTTACATTTGTGACTGAGATTGACTCTTATTTTTTATTCCTTTATGTCCTTTTATGTTGGGTGTCACAATTATTTTGGCCTTATAAAACAATTTGGGATGTGTGTGCTTTTCCAATAGTCTCTGAAAGAGATTAAGATATGTTTTATTTCCTTCTTAAATGGGCCTGGGATTTTGTGGGAAGTTTTATTGATTCGATTTTACTATAGTTAAGGAAAAATATTTTAAGTTTCTCCTGGTATAAATTTTGTAAGTTGTGTTTGTTTTTCTAGAAACTGTTTCATTTAAATTTTCAAATACATTGTCATATTAATCTTTTATCTTTTTAACATTGACGAAATCTGCTGAGATGTACCCTTTTTTATTTTTGGTATTGCCCATATGTACTTTCCATCTTTTTACCTTTATAAATCTCAGTGCAACTTTAACAATTGAATTGGCCTTAAAAATAGTACTGTATTTTATTGTCTCTAGTTTATGTTAAATTCATTAGTTTTGCTCTTTATTTTGAAATTTTCTTCTTTCTCCTTTATTAAGGATTTAATTTGCTGTTTTTAATATCTTTGTGCAAATGCTCAGAACATTGATTTTCAGCATTTTCAACATAGCATTTATGACATACATTTTTCTATAAACACACTCTATAACTTCTACATTTTGATATATATTTGTATCATCACTCAGTTCAAAATATTTTGTAATTATCATTGCTTTTTTTGTATGATCCGAACAATTGCCAAACAATTTTTTTCTTTTTATATTTTTATTATTTTTTTCCCTTTCTGAGTATTACCAATTTCCAAGATATATATTGTATGATTTTAGTCAATTGCAATTTGTGGAGATTTGTAACTGTCCATTGTATAATTGAAAAGAAAAATGCAGTAGTTTCATGCACTCCTCTTGATATGTGTTGGACCAACCTCTTGGGTCAGGTTTGTTAATTTTGTTTTTCAATTCTTTTACATGCTTACCATTTTTTTTTCTGTTTGTTTCCCAATATTTTTCTGTTTGTTCTGTTCATTGTTCAGAGAGATCAGTTTTTATTTGTTTTCCTTGTTTTTAAACACATCCTACTAATCTTGTTTTATTTGCAGCATTTGTTCACTTCCATTCAACTTAATTACTAGTGTGTTTGGATTTAAATCTGTTGTTACTTGCTGTCTGAAAAATAAGTATTGAGAGGTAAAATAATTTTTGTGAAAATATGGAAAGTATATGGGGAAAAAATCAAAGAACGCTTCTTAGTAGAAGTAACCAAAATACATTGTTAAATATAATATCAGCTGCTCTTATAAAATATTGGATTATGTTAGCAAAGATCCTCACTTAATCTCCCCCCAAAATGATGGATGTTTGGGCTCAGGTTGTAATAGGGATTAGGGGGAGGTCAATTTCTCTATAAAATAAATGAGAAGAATAAAATATGTTAGGGGAAGGTTGGAAACTTGAAAAAGCAATGGGCCAGAAGTGTGGGGAACTGCATGGGTGGAGATGGCAGAGTTGAGGTCCTCAAGGACAACTAATCCAAAAAAGGTTTTGGGGAAAGAATTACTAAGGGGTCATTTTTAATTTGTTTGCACTGAAGTGTGATGCAAATTTTTCCCCCATATATGTCACCCTGAAAACAGTGTCATTTTTTGCTAATATTTGTGAAAGATGTTAATTAGGCAAGATAGGCCCAACAAGTAGCAGAAATTATTTCTATTTTGTTTCTGTACTCTTTCCACTTTTCTACATCAATTATGTAAGCATAGAGAGACAACCAGAATGGAAGCTTTTAAAAATAATAGAATGTTATCTTTTATGGGAGATAGATTGGTGAAGGCAGGAGCTAGTATGGATAGAAATTCGTAGAGCATCTATCTGAGCATGAGAAAGGGTTCCAGAGTAAAATTCCAAACACAATGATTTAATGGCCATAATTTATTACAAGAGTTCAGGATATCTGCAGAATAAGAATTCCTTACCAATGTTAATCAGTCACCCCTCTCATCTCAGGTGTCAGAGAAGCAGAATTTGACTTGGATTTTTTCATGTTTGCAATGATGTTGCTAACCTTTTTTGATATCAGAGAGATTACTTATTACATATTTGTACCAATTGGGCAAACAGTTAACCAAGTTTACTATTTGGAAGTGCTGAAAAGGCTGCATGAAAAAGTTAGATGACCTGAACTTTTCGCCAGCAATTCAAGGCTCTTACATCGCAACAATGCACCAGCTCACATGGAACTGTCTGTGAGGGAATTTTTAACCAGTAAACAAATCACTGTATTGGAACACCCTCGCTACTCACCTGATCTAGCCCCCAATGACTTCTTTCTTTACCTGAAGATAAAGGAAATATTGAAAGGAAGACATTTCGATGATATTCAGGACATCAAGGGTAATACAATGACAGCCCTGATGGCCATTCCAGAAAAAGAGTTCCAAAATTGCTTTGAAGGTGCATAGCTTCCAAAGGGGAGTACTTTGAGGGTGACCATAGTGATATTCAGCAATGAGGTATATAGCACTTTTTCTAGGATGAGTTCATGAACTTAATTGTCCGATCTCGTACATATCAAGATTTCCAAATTTGAGAGGAAAAAGAAAGTAAGGAGGGATCATTTTCAAAATATGTAAGGCAAGACTATCAAATGAATTCTTCTGAGACCACCGTAGAATCACACCATCAAAAAACAATACCCACATTCCCTTCTGGGAACTGAATGCAACCAGAGAACCCACACAGTCATCAGCAATGTTTGTCTGAATTTGAAGACCTTTGTAGACCATTTGCAGCATAAATGGTGTTAGGCATTCTTGTGTCTATCCCCTTTGCATAAAAAGTCCTTGGTGACTATTATCCCTGAAGTGTATCTGTATTTTCAAGTAGTTTAGTTTGAAAATAAGTAATAAATATTCATATAGATTTAAAAACATTTTGGTGCTTATAAAATGAAGAAAACTTGCTGAGATGTAATGTAATACATTATAGTATAAATGCTAAATGCTTTACTCACCAGTTTATATACAATGTACAAAGCAGCATATGTAGGGTGGTTTATCATGTTATGATATGATGTGCAAGAAAACTGTAAGGAGGTGACCAGAAAGAGGTGAGCATAAACATCAAAAAAAAAAAAAAAAAAAAAAGGTTGTCTCTGAAGCACTTACTTCTTCACATAAGCTCCTTTGGTATTTATAGGATTCTCATTCAATATCAATCACTCAAGCAGACAAATACTTTGGTTTTCCCTTGGCACTCAGTGACCTACCAATTAGCCACCCATTATCTGAGTGTCTGTTTCTTTTGAACCCTGTCTCTCAAGCTATATATTAGCATTTTACTTATGCAATTTCTTACAGAAAACTAAATACAATAAATATTTTTTAGTATTTATTATGTACTTTAAAAGGCACTGAAAAGTATTAAAAAACTGAAAATATAAAAGATATTGGACCCTCATGTGATTTACAGTCAAGTGAGGGTGGAGGATTAATCAAATATTCACTCAAAGACTGATATATATAAGACCAAAATTGTGGTAAGTGCTGGGAGGGGAATATAATGTTGGGATATTTGACCTTTTCATGGAGCTCAAGGAAGCATTCTTAAAATTTGAGCCAATATTTAGAGAATTTTTGAAAGTCATCTTGATGGAGAAGAGAAGAAAGAGAAGCCAAGTCTAGAGAACTTCTGCTAAGGCAATGATATGAAATAGGGTATGAGTCCCTAAAATGTGATTGTGGTGTTGAGAGTTTGGGTGAGTTTGGTTTAGGAAGAAACTGAGTAAGTAAGTAAGGGTTAGACATGACAGGGATTTCAAGGCCATGTTATGGAGTTTCTTGTTATGCTAAGAAACATAGTGAAGTGTTTTTTAAAAGGTGGATTTTATTGTTGGTGTCTTTTAAAAAATATTACTTAGGTTTCATGGCAGAGAATGATTGAAATGGAATAAGACTGAACTGGAAGACCTTGTTATTGCAATTATTTAATATTTTAGTACCCCTGAATTGATAACATGAGAGTGGTGATGGCGACAAGAGGACAAATTTGACAGATATTTAGAAAAAAATATAAGATTTGGTGATGTGAGAGAGTGGAGAGCAGCCTAGAGGGGTGAGAGAGAGAGAGAGAGATGATAAAATGACAGGTGGTTTATAGATTGTATAATTTTCTTGTATGGCATGCCATTTATTAATATATGGAACACTGAAAGATTACTCCTTTTGTGAAGAAAGTTAATGGAAACACATTAAAATTATAAAATTATAGAACAATCAACCTGGAGAACCATCTGAAGTCTGGCTGAACAGAAGTTTTATAACTAGGGATATAAAGAAGAAGCCACATTGGGACTGGTAGGAGGAGCAGGGATGTAAATCAAGCTGGCCCCAAACATCTGTATGGAGGATGAAAATTGGGAGGGATACCTTGGCTGCAGAGGTTCCTCCAGGAGACGAGAAGGACCCTAACCCCTCTCAAGGCTCCCCAGCCCAGAGTACTGGTGCCAGGAAGAGGAGCCCCCACAACATGTGGCTGTGAAAAACAGTGGCGGTTCCAACCATCTGGGTGGGACGGAAAGCTGCAGGAAACCCAGACATCCTCTTAAATGGCCTACACACAGACTCATTCACAGGCACTCACCTTGGGTTCTGGTGGAGGGATAGTGATTCGGGGGAGTCAGAGGCACACAGGGAGCAGTCAAGGCCAGGGTAGAAGGACAGTCCCTTTAATGTGTCAAGCCCTCCCCCTATACTTCCGGCCAAGTTTGAATTTGATTGGTAGGGTGAGCTCCAGGGCTTTGCCCTGCTGACTCATTGGGATCCCACCCCACCCAACAAACACAAGGAGGCAGCTCAAATGAGGAAACAAAGAAATACATCCCAAATAAAAGAACAGGAGAACATTCCAGAAAAAGAAGCAAACTAAATGAAGGCAAGCAACCTCCCAGAGACAGAGTTCAAAACACTGATTATAAAGATATTCAAGGAACTTAGTGAGAACTTCAACAAAGAGATACCAAGCATAGAATAGGACATAGAAACCATAAAAAGAACCAGTCAGAAGTGAAGAATACAATAACTGAAATGAAGAATGCACTAGAAGGAATCACCAGCAGACTAGATGAAGCAGAGGATCAAATCAGTGATTTGGAAGACAAGGTAGCAGAAAGCACCCAATTGGAACAGCAAAAATAAAAAAGAATTAAAAAAAAATGAGGATAGTTTAAGAGACCTCTGAGACAACATCAAGCGTAACAAAATTCGCAGCATAGGGGTATTAGGAGGAGAGAGAGAGCAAATATTGAGAACCTATTTGAAGAAGTAATGACTGAAAACTTTCCTAACCTGGCAAAGGAAATAGACATACTGGCCCCAGAAGCACATAGAGTCCCAAACAAAATGAACCCAAACAGGCCCACACAGACATATTACCGTATAATTAAAATGGCAAAGGTTAAGGACAAAGAATCCAAAAATCAGCAAGAGAAAAGCAACTAGTAACTTATAAGGGAGCTCCCATAAGATTGTCAGCTGATTTCTCAACAGAAACTGCAGGTAAGAAGGGATTGGCCCAAAATATTCAATGTGATGAAAAGCAAAGACCTACAACCAAGGGTATTCTATACAGCAAGGCTATCATTTAAAATCAAAGGACAGCTAAAGAGCTTCCCAGGCAAGAAAAAGATAAATGAGTTCATCACCACCAAACCAGTACACAAAGAATGTTAGAAGGTCTTTTTTTGACTGGAAAAAAAAAAAAAAAAGATCAAAGTTATGAATAATAAAATGGCAATAGCTACATACCTATCAACAATTACTTTCAATGTAATGGGATTAAATGCCCCAATCAAAAGACATAGGAGGGATGAATGGAGAATGAAACAAAACCCTTACACTTGCTGCCTACAAGAGAATCACTTCAGATTGAAAGACAAACACATAGACAGAAAAAGATTTTTCATTGAAAAAAGAACGCTGAGGTAACCATACTTATAACAGACAAAATAGACTTTAAAATAAAAGTGTAACAAGAGACAAAGAAGGACCCAGTAATCCCACTTCTGGGTATTTATCTGAAGAAACCCAAAATGTTACTTCGAGGAGATGTGTGCATCCTTATGTTCATTGCAGCATTGTTTACAATGGCCAACATGTGCAGGCCTCCTCAGTGTCCATTGGCTGAATGGATAAAGAGGAGGTGCAACATATATGCAATGGAATGTTGTTCAGCCATGGAAGGGAACAGGTTCTTCCCATCTGTGGCAGCATGGATAGACCTGATGGATACTATGCTGAATGGAGTATGTCAGACAGAGAAAGACAGATGCAATACAGTTTCACTTTTATGTGAATCTAAGAACAAAATAAACAAAAAAAAAACATATCAGAAACAAGCTCATAGATACAGAGAACATTATGATGGTTTCCAGATGGGAGGGGGGGTGAGGGTGTGGGTGATAAAATGGGAAGGGATTAAGAAGTACAAATTGGTTGTTGCAAAGTAGTCATAGTGATGTAGGGTATAGCATAAGGAACATAGTCAATAATATTGTAATTACTATGTATGGTATCAGATGGATACTAGATTTGTTGGGGTGATAGATGGGAGGGGGTTGGGGGAGCAGGGTGAAAAAGATAAAGGAATTAAGAAGTACAAATTGGTAGTTACAGAATAGTCATGGGGATGTAAAGTAAAGCATAGAAAATATAGTCAATGATATGGCAATAACTATGTGTAGTGCCAGGTGGGTACTAGACTAGTCAGAGGGATTCTTAAATTATATAAATGTCTAACCACTATGCCATACCCCTGAAATTAATATAAAATAATATTGAATGTCAACTGTAATTGAAAAATTAAAAAGGTGAGGGGAAAGGTGAAGGGCAATAAGTGGTCCAAATTTACAGGTATAAAACAAGTAAGTCATGGAGATGTAATGTGCAGCATGGGGAATACAGTCAATAATAATTGTGATAGTATGGTATGGTGTCAGACTTGCTGGACTTATCATACTGATCACTTCTTTGGGTATATAAGTGTTGAACAACTATGGTGTACCCCTAAAACTCATATAATGTTGTATGTTAGCTATATTTTTAATAAAAATCTTAAAAATAAAAAAAGGATGTTAATGAAATTTTTTTTTATATGTTGAGTTCGAAGTATCTGAGGTTTTAGATTTGCTGTATTAAATACACAGTATGGTATATAAGATTGGTGATCTGGGCTAGACATATAAATTTGATATGTATTGATTTGTATTTGGTAACTGAAACTGTCAGAATGTAAGAGATTAGCTGAGGATACAATGGAGGTAAGGTGTAGAGAACATTAAGACTGAAATTCCAAAAATACAGGTAAGATGAAACTGGTGATTAAATATTTGATAATTCTGATGAAAAAATACATTCAGCATATGTACTCATTTTATATAACAATTTTTTTTTCTAGCACCCTTCCCACACCTATGAGAAATAGTACTGTAACCATAAGAATCATAAATGAACACACACATACACACATACAAAGCTCTCTAGGACACAAATGACTCTCTGGACTACACTATTGTTGCGTCCAGCGCAACACAGGCAGTGAAGGAACGAGAAGCGGGCAGTTTTGGGTTAAGTTTTAAGAAAGAAAGAAGCAGAGATTTAATGCATTTAAATCTCAGAAGGCCAGGGGGTCTCCCAGCCTGAACAGAGAGACTGGAGCCTCGAATTGGGCCAACTGGTGGCTTTTATTGATATTCACATAAGGAATTAACATTATCTATTCCACGGTCTGTGAACCTCATACATCATTTTACAAAAGTGAATCAAACCAATTATCTTTGTCCCCAGGCAACCAAAGCAGAAAGTCTTGTGATGACTTAGGTGAGATAGTCACCTCTCTGGGGGGCAAGTCTCTCACTTTGTAACAGTCCCGTTCAGATAAGTGGAGAGAGCTGATATTTATTGCCCTCATGACTTCTCTCACAATCAGGTGAGAGAGGAAAGCCAGAGTCAGCAATGGCTTTTCCCAGGCAGGGGGGAAGGGGAGGCAAGGCTCTTTCCCGAATCTTCTAAGACAGCTCACTGGGGGTCCCCACTCGGTTCCACCTGGCTTGAGTTGTTCCCCGTGGGGAATCTTACTTGTCATTGGCTGCAAACCATCTTTTGGAGACCAGACAGAGAGACTTGAGCTGTAAAACATTGAGATAAGCAACGTCCCAAAAAGGCACAGTCTCACAGACTTTTCTTTCCACAAGGAAAGACATGGGGGGACAGCTAGGCTGCTGTGTGACACACCTATGATCTGAGTTCAAACTTCATGTGATGTTTTTCAGTCAGAGAAATGGAGACATAATAAATCCACTGTTTATTATGCAGAGTGGATTACAGTTGGCAAATCCACTGTTTATTATCCTCACATTTTTTTGGAGCTATGCCAGTCTGAGATACCTGGGCACATTTCATGTTCCGGGTCCATTGCTTGTTTTGTGTTGAAAACCTATAGAAAGAAAGCAAATGATTATCTTTACATCAGCCAGGAGCATATGCATATGTCCAGAGACTAAAGAGGATCTCAGAAAATATTTTATATTTTTTAATGAAAATATGATCATTAAAACAATTTAAGCAATATGCAATGATATGATAGGTAAAGTAATTCTTCCCACACTCAGTTTTATTTCTCAAAAACTCTATCTAGAGAAGTTAATAGTTAATGAGTATTAGTTAAAATGCATATGGATAATGCTTAAATATCAACTTTGATTTTTTTCACTTAACAATTATTGATCACTGTAAGAAATTCTTAGAAATGTGTATTTTGTGAACGAAACTTGCACTCTGATAAGAGAGTTTACATTTGCTAATTCTCCCCTTAAATAAAATAATAAAATAAATAGATAGTGACACCAACAAAAAAATTGATAATGAGGCAGCAGTGGCAAATCCCATTTCACACGTAAATCTTCTGAGTGGCTGGAGTAAGATTTCTTTTGTTTCTTAACTCTTGGTGTGAACTATTTTATGTGAATATTTATCTGATTATAAGAGTTAGTCAGGAAATCAATACTGGTTCACTCAGTTCAAGTCCAACAATATCAGACAGCTCTTTGTTATCACACAATATGGGATTAAACCACAAAAAAGCTAAAATCCAATAAACTTACAGACGGGAGTCAAAAGAGTTGTTGTCCACCCAGTTCCAAGATAGTCCTCCAGATGGAATGCTCAAGCCAATCCAAAAAGAGGCTGGATGACGTAGGTGCTGCCATAGGAAACTCTAAAAGGAATAGGACATGTTTTATGAAACAACTGATTGATTCTTATTGATACAAGAAAGCTGTCTTGAGTGTACTTTCTATGAGCTTGGCACTGCACTAGAAGCTGGGAATGACCGGTGAGTCAGACACTTCATGTTTTCTGATAGATGATTGTGGAAGTTCAAACTACTACAATGTGAGGACAGCTAAAGTAGAATTATGTACAGCAGTAGTAGATACTAAGGTTGTGGAGTCAGACAGCCTAATATGAGTCCAACTCTACTATTTATTACTGTGCATCTTTGCAGTTATTAAATCTTCTTACTTCTGTTTTCCCCAATCTCAAACTCAGATTATGATAGTATCTATCTCGAAGAACTATTATTGTTTTGTTATTTAGTAATATTATTAAACACTGCCTGGCACATAATAAATATTCTTTATATAAATGTAAGTGATTGTTATTAAATACAGGTATGAAATAATACATAAAAACAAGAGAATATACAGAAAAAAATTAAAGAAAAAAAGCAATGTCTGACCTGATGTGGTAAATATTGTTCATAGTTTCCTAATATCTCTTTTCTACAGTACTGTAACCCTTGAGCCAAAGTATATGACCAAACATAATAAAGGCTACATTCCCTAGCCTTCCTTTTGGCTAGGTATGGCAATGCTGCTGACCTAATTTCTGACTAATGGAAGAAAATGGAAGTGATACTGAAATTCTAATCAAGCATTTAAAGGGTAAGGCCATATCCTTTCATTCGTCATTTACTCTTCCCATGATGACACATGGGTATTTTAGATGGACTAATAATCATTTTTTTGGAGTTATTTAGCTTTAACTTATTTGAGAACTGGAGAAGTATTTGCTTGAAACTTATTTTGTTTCTTGGAATAATTATTCTCCTGTGATATAGATTTTATCTGACTTTTACTTGTTCTTTTTCGGAGAGGTTTAGAATGGAAATATTTATGCGTAAGTCCTATGCTGACTCCTATTAGATTCTTATCTATCCTAGAAAGGGAACAATTATGTCTAACCCATTCATTTGCTTAGGAATATTATAAAGAGTTATAACCGAAACTGGAGAAAAAATGTTTCCATCAAAATACATTTTCTCAGTCTACTGTTCTCCAAAATCTGGTTTATTGATTGTCTAAGAGACATGTCTTTTCTGCTTTCTAGCATTCTTTCCTTTGATGGCGAGGAGGAAATAGGTAGGTTCTTTGTGAAGTTTTTCATTGCACAGTTTCTTTATGCAATGATTTGTTTTTAATTCATTTCAGAACCTGCTTCCTTGTCTTGTCTTAAAATTGACCTCTAAAAGAAGAAAAAAGGTCTCTTTTCTATTCTTAATCCATCCTAGATTTGGTTCATATTTGAACCAATTTGAACTGCATCTGACAGAGTCTCACAATTTGGTATTTGGTGTTATGCTACCGTGTTTCCCCGAAAATAAGACCTAGCTGGACAATCAGCTCTAATGAGTCTTTTGGAGAAAAAATTAATATAAGACCCAGTCTTATTTTACTATAACATAAGACTGGGTCTTCTATAATATAAGACTGGCTATAATATAATATAATATAATATAATATAATATAATATAATATAATATAATATAATACTGGGTCTTATATTAATTTTTGCTCCAAAAGATGCATTAGAGCTGATTCTCCAACTAGGTTTTATTTTCGGGGAAACGCAGTAGTTACACTCAAGATAGTTTACATCTCTTTTTGTGTTTCTTGGTGTTGTGGATTTCTGTGAAACTTGGAAGGTTTTTCTTTTTTTTCTTTTTCTTTCTTAGAAATTTTAACAGCTGTCCTGTTGTATATCACCCCAGAGGGCTGTTCAACCAGGATTGTAAAGCACCACTATTCATTGGTTTTTCAGAAATGGAGCCTTTGACATATAGCTTGTGATTCCAACATCCCAATACTGAGGCTGAAAATCCTCATTTGATATTTGCCAATTAATGTCTACATTAGACTTATTAAGTATAAGATTTAGTGTCCAACCTTCATGCAGCAAAAATTCAAATTTAAATTTAGCCAGAGTTAGCAAAATAGTAGTTCTCTTCAAAGAACAAAATATTAATGAGAAGAACTATGCTGTATTTCTTTTCTCCCAACATCATCCTTAATTTGTGAGCGTTGCAATACACATGGGAAATGAGATAAGATATTTTATGTCTCACATTTTAAGATGGAATCTGGTATGCAATGGGGGGATCCCTTGTAAAGAATAATTTAGGTGTAGAATTCCAAATAAATTCCTCTGATCCTTTGCCAAACAGAGGCCTCATATAGTCATGTAGTTCAGTGATTCATTCAACCAATATTTTATAGTTAATAGCAATGTGGTTTCAGAAAATAATTTTACAGAAATTTTCAAATTTGTAGCACAAGAAATGCATTGTGATTGTGGGGGATGCTGTAATCTCTGTTTTATATCTCACCATATCAATTAAGTCTTGAATCACCATAAGGTGTGAATTTTTCATTGCACAGTCATTTTTACTTTCATTCCAAGATTTCCTACGTTCAGCAGTCCAGTAACATTTCCCCCCATGTAGTTTCCAGTCATCAGAGGGGCATGACTTATGAGCGTTTGAAGAGTTGGAAGAAACTGGGAGAAAAAAGGTAATTAAATTAAGTAATTAAAAAAAACTTAGATCTGTAGCCCTAGTATAATTATACAAAAGTGCAACCGTGTGTTCATTCAGTCATTCATTCATTCATTCATTCATTCTTTTTTCTCCATTTAATTAATTCTCTTAGAAATATATCATGTTCTCTATGAGGGGCAAAACACCAGACACTATGAAAAAAAACAACAAAACTTCCAAGCCACAGGGAAATAAATTTTACAGGAAAAGTAGAAATTAGAGATTTTATTTAGTGGCCACCAATGAACCAGATGCTTTAGAAGTTATATATTACATTGGAAAAGTCTTTCTTGGAAAAATTTTGTGTAATCGGTAAAATTCAGATAGGTTAACCCTCCCATACACAAAAGGGTCTTCACATCCAAAAGCGTGCTGGTAGCAGATAGTTCTCATTTATAATATTTGTCAGTAGATTTAGATGGTGACACACAGGCATCCTAGATATGCGAACAATTTATTGTCCTGTCAAATAAATATTCTTTGAAAACACACACATATGTACATACACACAAGACATTGGAGAGTGAACAAAAACGGCCAATTTTGGAGTTGACACTTGAAAGGTATGGCAAGGTAAAAGTTGCCAATTTTTACAACTTTTAGCCTAAGACAGCCAATGTTGGTACCATGTAGAATGAATAAAATATAAGTAGACACTCTGTAGTATTTCTAGCCTGGATAACCAGAGAATAGAATTCGGGGAAACAACAGATGTTAGAAATGAAGAGTGAATCCCATAAAAGAGAAAACATAAACCTTTTTACCAATTTCTGCATGTAAAGTTTTCCAAGTCCTTGTGTGTGAAAGCTAGATTACAGCTAAGGATCAAAGAACTGAGTTGAGATTTGAGCTGCTGTCCAAAAAAGCAGAAATTTAAATTTGACTCAAACTATACCAAGTACCTGCTAAAACAGAAAAATCAACACTTTTTGGAGAAATATATCAGAATCCATAGACTTCTCAGCCTAACTTTCACAATGTCCAGAGCACAGTATCAAATCATTTCACATAAGAAAAACCAAGAAAATATGACTAATTCTAAAGAGAAAGGGAATCAATGCAGCCTATCAGGAAAATGATGCAGATGTTAGAATTATCAGACAAGTATTTTTAAGTAGCTTTTATAAATATACTCAAGGTTGTGAAAGAAAACATGCTTTTAATTCATGAAAAGATAGGATACTTCAGCTAAGAAATATAGACTATAAAAAAGAACTACATGAAATTTAGAATTGAAAAATATAATACAGCATATGATATACAAAACTTCATTGGATAAGCTTAAAAGCAGAGAATTAGTGGAAAATCTGGTTAGTGAACTTGAAATTGTCTAATATAAAACAAAACAAAAATGAAGTTGAAAAAGAATACAAAACCTCAAGGATTTGCAGGACAATATAAACATATCTAACATACATGAAATTAAAGTCCTAGAACCAGAGGAGAGAGTAAACAAAGCAAAAATAAGATAATGGCTACAGTTTCCCCAGATTGTTTAAATTAATAAATTTATACTTTCAAGAAGCTCAGCAAACCCAAAGCAAGATAAATATGAAAAAAATCATATGTAAGAATGAAAAAGTTAGACTTAAAACCAAAGATAGAGAAACAAAACTGTTACATAAGCTCATTTTTCTCATTTGCCTTTCCTCACTCTTCCGCTGTCACCCGCCCAGAGGGGTTTTCCCTTGCCTTTTACACATAAAATAGAACCTCACACTCTATACCTCTACATACTTTGATTTTTCTCTACTTCATTTGTCTGTACCTCACTGCTTAGGTTTGGTTACTCAATATAAAATACTAAAAAAAATAGGCAATATAAAGTAATGTTACCCGTTGGGGTGATTGATCCAGATTCACTTTTCCCAGGGCAGTATTTCTCTTTTGATTCATTATCCACTTCATCACGTCTTGCAGATTTGAAATGGATAACTAATGAAAGAAAAAAAAAACATATTTTCCTAATTAATTACAAAGCACAAAACCACTGGGTTCTAGTGACTGTGAGAATTTCACTGATGTGGAAAATTTGTAGTAAGTTAAATTATTAAAATTTATGGGGAAAACAACATTTTTCTTAAGATTTGGACTTACTTTTCACTTTTTATTAATCTTATTAATGTTAACTTGAGGGGGATTGGAAAAATACGACCTGGGATCAGAGGGATACTCACTTGATATTTCCCCGCCCTGGAGCTTTCATACTTATTTTAATAAACACAAAATAACCAGCTCTGGATATAAGTCTCATTTAGGTAGTTTACGTTTAGTGAGTTCCTGTTAATTATATCAGGTGTCACCTGATTCATTGACAGGGGATTTTATGTTTTGGTTTCGTTTCATGATTCTGTTCCTTTCGAGATTCTGCATGTAAAGGCTGCATATAGAAGGGTAGGGTGAGCCTTTTTCTGAAATGAAGAGGATATCTTTCTGATGGCCATTTAACTGAAATTACTTTTGGTAATTTATACAACTGAAATTACTTTTGGTAATGTACACAATGGTTTGTATTAAGCAATTAAATCTATTTTAGTAACAAACAAATATCTATTACTAACAAATTACTATTTTAGTAACAAATCTATGACCTTAACATAACACAAAGAAATATAAAAGAAAATTTTAATGCTAATTGTTTTTTTATTCCCTCCTCCCTATTTTTAGAGCCTCAATTAGGCCACTGATTAGTTATTTTAAATAGTCAAAAATTTACCCCTTTGGGGTTTAGATTGTTCATCTCTATCAGAGGTTTGACCTTAACTTCTAGAGCTCTTTCCAGTTCTAGGATTCTATCACTCTGCCTATTTACTTATAATTAAATAATAATGATTCATGATTACTATCATTGGCAAGGGTTCAGACATGCTTTGGCTTGTTCTAGGGTTTAGTTATCTGGAAATCTAAATTCCTTTGGATATATATACTATCTGTATATTACCTTGGTTCTATAGATATTCATGAATAACTTTTCTCCAAGCATTTATTCAATAAAATATCAAAGTATTTGCCATGTGAATAATTAGATTATATTCAGTTATGTCTAAAGTACATGAGTACAATTTCAAAATGGTTGTTTGAATTAATTAATTAGAAACAAATTTCTCACTTATGGATACAAGATTGATAATGCCCAAGAGTACTTAATAGGAATATTTTCACAGAAGTACACTTTCTAATTTTATTTGCTTTCATCTGAATGTGGTTTTAGAGAAGCTTGTGCATAGCCCACTATCAAACTGCACTGGGAAATCCATTATGTGATCTTGATTATAAAATACATGTAAATGTAATCTTGACATCTCTTTTCTTTACTGATGAACTGAATTTATAATATATACTATGTCACATGCTGAAATTCTATGGAAAATCTCTAATTTTAATTGTGTTTCAAATTTCACACTTTTTGTGAAGTTGCACTGTACTGTTTAGGAATCACTTGAATAACAAACACAATTACAGCATGTCATGAAAGAATAATACCTTGGGATAAATGAACAGTATTGCCAATTACTTACCAAAAATGCTGAGCACAATTACTATTACAAGGAGGATAATGGTCATTGCACATCCAACTTTCAGGAAAATTCCATGATGGTGAGAATCTACAAAATCAGACAGATTTCACTAGTAAGTCCAGTAGATAATTCTTTAGGTGGTGAGAGGTGGGAAAGGGCTAAATAAACTTTCTCAGTTCTGCTCCTTAGTTACTTTCTTTTGAAATAGACCCAGATTCCTTTCACACACACACACACACACACACACACACACACACACACACACACACATTTGCTTTTCTAGTTTGTGAAAAAGGGGACCAACAAATGAAAAATAATTACAGTATATCAGTTTCACTAGATATGTAATATCTAATACACACATATGTATGATGCTGAGAAAGTAGTAAAATAACAGATGTTAAAATATAATCAATTACAAAATCAAGTGTCAAGACTAATTAACCTGAACATTTATTTAGTGGAGTATTATTATAGAGTGCTTTGTCATATGTTCAAATCATCATTATTATTAGGTAAAACATTTTTACTGGAACTTTATTAATTCTCAGAACATAAAAGTGTCCATATATTCATCAGGTAAAACAATGAAAATTGTGCCAGTCACAATAATCATAAGAAAAAAGTGATGCTACCTCTTCACATGTGTTTAATGTAAAAAACTGAGGTTAGAGTCCTAAAAACTTACAAAATAAAATTTCACATTGGGTGAAAGAACTGACATAAGGGATATTAGGTCACTTTTTTTAGGACCCTGAGTAAGATTTAAGAAAAGGATGAATGTCTGAATCTTAGCCTGGGATATTCTCATTGGAACATTCCCTGATATTCTTCATTTGTATTCTTTTTTTTGTTTTCATTGATATTCTGCTAAATCTCATGGTGATAGCCATCTTTGTTTTATATCTTGCAGAACCAATGAACTTAAAATATTTTTGAGTATCTAATAAGATCCATTTATATATTCATCCATTTATACATTCCTTCACTTACCAAGTATCTATTAATGTCTTTTAATGCACCTAGTACTGTGTGAGGTGCTTGGAATACAAAGGTTAAGAGATTAGCAAGATGGTTTCAACACATATGAGGCTCTAAAAAGGTAAGTAATCTTTATATGCTTGTGTTTCCTCATCCTTAATGTTAGAATATTGAACTAGATAGCATTAAAGATGTCCCCAAATCTCTAAAGCAAGAAGAGTAAATTTCTATCCTTAAAAGGAAATTAAATCAACTCTCCCCCACCCCCCAAAAAAGGCAGAATCAAAAATATTGGTTTTATTGCTTGAACTGAGTGAAAATAACCTCTAGAAAAATGGACTAATTTGCATGAGATTTTTTAGGGGTGGAAGAATAAGAATGCAATTCTAATCCATGTTGCTTTTCAAATTAAATTCCTTCATCTCAGAAAGTAAAAGCACCCAGTCTAGGGAGAAAAGAAAGCAAATAAGCTTCTACTGGTTCAGTTAGAGAGGTAATGTTTAAAAATAGGAAATAACATGCTCCTGCAACTAAAGAAAAACATGCATCAGATTCACTTGATAACTACAAACTTAAAAATATAAAAGAAAAAAAGACATTCTTTGGAAACGTAAAAAAGCAAAACAGATTCGTTTCACAAGGGCAAGTGCAATGAAGAGACTAAATTATTGAAATATTTTATATAAATTTTATAACACACAAAAAATTCTTAACCCAGAGGAAAGAATATAAATGCAAAATGGAAATTTCCCTAATGCTTCAGGGAATAGAAAATACACTGGATTTGAAAATCTGTCATTTTTGAGGTGGTATGTGATTAAGGTACAATGTTATCTTTAGCGATATGCCTAACTCTTCACATTCCAAAAATATTTCATTATTCAGATAGTCATTAATTCTAAACTTTATGAAATAAAATACTAGCATTTCATGTCTCCTTAAGTTAACATTTTTATACTATTAATATGCAAATATCAAAAAGATAAATAACAATGTGAATAATTGCCAGGGATATTTTCTTCAGTGTAAATGAATTTATCATCTTAGGAGGTCAGATTTGATCAGGGAGTGAATAAAGCTGTAGAGCAAAAAGGGGTCATGAGTACAGATGTCACTGTGTGACATGAAGGTTCACCTGGAGAAATATAAAGAAGATAGAGGCTATGAAAAGCAAAGTTCTATATATTAAAACTAAAGTTACAATTAGCTTTATGAATATTTTGTTTCATGAAAAAATTCACTCTTATTCTTGCATTCAATAAGTTTTACTTTGAATTCAGTTTCCTATTTCCAGTAAGACACAGACACAGGACAGAAATAAAAGAGATTTAAAGAAAAATATTAACTTTACAAGGAGTCTTAAATCCAACTTACCGGATGTTGGCTGTGGAGATGAATGTTTTAAAGGAAAAGCCCTAGCAGTTTTGATATCAGCATAGACTATATCTTCAGTCATTGCATATATTAAAAAGGCAGGAAAACCACAAATGATGAAGACCACTTAGGGAGTCTCGTATTCCTGCAAAAAACTTCTATTAACTAAGTTGAGACAGAAGACTTCCTTCTGCTCCCCCAGGTTTGATGTACTTCTACGAATAAGATAAAAAGGCAATATGTTCAGTGTTATCAATCAAGGTAATAGATTGTTGAATGCTTGCATGTTATGGAAGAAAACTACTAACCATACAGTAATTACTTGCTCTTTGGTTAGTTTTTTGTTTAAATTTGGAATACTTTCATAACTTTCAATATATACAGATGATATTGCATCACTTTCTTCTATAAACCACTTCCTCTCTTCGTTCAGCCGTACCTCTGACAGAAATGTAACCATCCAAAATTTTCTCTAAAGTAGAAAGCAATTCGGGAGGGTCAAGGAAAAGGAGAGATTTTCTTTGGGATTGTAACCCTGAGGCCTCTGTTGGAGCAGGAGGGGCATCAGGGATGATAAGACAGATGGGGCAGGTCTGAACTGTTGCTGATGTTTGAAGACTTTGCACAGGCTGACAACACAGCGTTGGGTCGTCAGTCTATTTGTTCAGGTGGGGTCCCCGCAGCAAGAACCACATTAACTTCTGGCCTATTTTTACTGGACCTTTTATGGGGATGGCTTTTTGGCTTTCTGAGCTCCCTCTCTGTCTCAGGTCTTTCCCACAGCCTGTCCCATTCCTGGGATTAGTCAGTTTCTCCCAGATCCTCAATGGATGGCCCAACAGCGTAACTTGTACCACAAGTCTTGTACCACAACTGGGCTCAGCATGGACATCCGTGTCCCATACCAGGTTTTGGGGGCAGACTTTAATTCCTGCAGTGAATGTGACCCGATCCAGGCATTTAAAGGCAGGGACATAGATGGCTTGTCTCATTTCCAATTCCCGAATTGTTTGTTGTACCTCTTCTATAAATTTCTAGGTTCCCATGTACCCAGAGGGAGGTCCCTCCCTGGGCCAAACCTCCCTGAATAATTCAACCTATAACAAAATATGTACCTTGAATCGCTTGCTCCCCACCGCCATGCAAGGTGTGTGATGACAATGCCCTTCCAGGTCATAAAATGCTACCACACTTCTTCTCCCCATATCCCATAGCCTCCATAACCATGCCTGAACACTTGCCCCGGACTTTTGCTGGAGCTTAGCAGCTGTATCAATCAACTAACTCAACAGGAGTATATTCTTTCATCATGAATGTTTCCTGAATTGGGGCTGCTCAGCTGGCTGGGGTTGTTATTGCTGAGTTTTTTCTTTCCTTTGCATTAGGGCTTGAGGGCATGGGACGTTTAGACCATTTCACTGTCAATAATCACAACATCCTCTTCTTCCTTCTCCCCACTTTCCCAGGGATCCCACCTCTTAATGTCACAATTAGTCTTTGTCACAAGCTTTTGGACCTTAATCCATGGCAATGTGTACCTTCTTAGGTTTGCAAAGCAGCTTTCTAAGGTCTCCAGCTTATCCTGCTTTCTCACTTGTCTGTCAGCCCTGAAACTAGGAGACTAGTGGACAACCACACAACCTTCTCTAATCTTAGCTCTTCTTCCAACTTCCTGATTTCAGTTTCAGTTTCTAGTTTGGTTTCAGTGTTCAGCTGAACTACCCACAGTAGAAACCAGACCACTGTGGCCATCATCCATTAGCTTCTTAGGTACAGTATGCTCTGCACAGTCGCTTAAATAAGTGCATTAAAGCATCTGGTGTTTTCGGTGTGACCCTGTACTCATGTGGCAATCCATGAACATCTAACGTATGGGCCACGATTCCCCACATAGAGGTTGATGTCCAGTTGGTGACTTCCCCCGAAGATGACTCTTTTCCAAGATTCAGTTCATTGGTCTCCTGGCTGGCTCATCAGTTTTTAGTTGACAAACTGGTCCCTGTACACAGAGAACAAGGAGAGACTGAAGAAAGAGGCAGACACTCCAGATTGATAGGGGGCAAATTTAGTAAGCAAAGGAACTTACTTATAAGACTTATCTTGGGCAACTGAAAAACGAGTAGATTTTTGGACCTGTCCACCAGAATCCAGTTTATATAGAGACCTTATCTGAGTTCATTATGTATTCAGTCCAGATGGTCTCAACAACACCTGATTCTCTCAAGACTCTGTCCTTGGAACAGCACTCACTTTGGAACAATATAGGCAGAGCGTACATTCCAATGAAAGGAAAGGAGGGTGAGGAACCTGGAATTGACCAGGTCAAGCTTGAGGGTCAACCAGTGGTCGCATACTCTTGCTTACCATCTCTAACAAAGAGACATTTTTGTGTTTAGAAAAAGTACTTACAATAGTAATGTTTAAGGAGTAATGGTTAATAATAAATCGTAAGCATTCTTAAGAAGTTTGACAAGTTCCCTTTCCCCACCAAAATCTTTAAAGTACAATGCAGGAAAATAGGACACAACAGCACAATAAAAGATTAAAAGTCAATAGTGTTAAAATGTCAAAGACACAGAATAGACAATAGTATATTAAGTAACTATATTTAGAAAGGAGTCTAAGAAAAGGGAAGTTTTGCAAATAAGAGTGTCATACAGTTATGAAAAGGGGAAATATGATCTAAAATAAAGAGTAACATTTTAGCTTACAAGAACCATGCAGCCATTAACTTCATAGTCACATAAAGAAATTGATGCTTAAGCTAAAGTAGAGGAAACCAATATTCTCTAGCTAGTAAGTGATGTGAAAAGTAACTCAGAGACATTAACTTAGTTGTCAGCACAGACAGTTGTTCATATTAGGGGCAAGAGATTTTGGTCTAAAAGATATGATATAAAAGAGTGAGGGAAAGAGAGAGAAAGGGAGATAGGCTACAGTTTTCATTATTTAGTCTGACATGGGTTTTTATTATACTTGTGAACTTGAAATACATTTTGACTGAATGTAAAAGTTAAGCTTAGTAATCATATTTTCTCTTAATTTTAGTGGAACTTTCTGTCAGACGATATAATTGTTATTAAAACATACAATATTATTCCAGTTTCTGATCCTGCGTCTGGGGCCTAATTTTTCTATCTGGAAACTTTAAGAATCTTTAATTTATTTCTTGAATTCTGAAATTCCATAGTGCGGTGTCTTTTTGGTTATTTTCACTCTTTCTGTTTGGCATTCAGTGGAACATTTTAAACGGAAATATACTCTTAACATGTGAGAAAACTTCTTTTCATATTTCTTTCATAATTTTCTTCCGATTTTTATTCTAAGGTCTTTTTATGGCATCCCTTTTAGTGAGATATTGGTCTTACTTTTCAGTCTTTCTCTTTAGATTCAACTAGCTAGGACAGTTTCTCAAGTTTTTCCTTCACTCATTTTATAGAATTTGTTTTTCTTAATTTATTTTATTATAAGTTTAATTACCAAGCGTTCTTTCTTGTTCTTTAAATTTTTTTTCTGGTTCACAATTTTTATTTAAGTAATGCATTTTTTTTCTCTACTTCTCCCCCTCAAGGTTATTAATTATAAAACTATTGAATTTTTTTTTGTTCTTTGTCATCAATATTACTGTGAACTTCCTCTTATATGTGCTTGCTTTGGTCTTTATTTTTTAGAGCTCTACCTGGATGGCCAATGATCACTAAGTGTCTATTAATATGTAAGAGTTAGCAGTGGGAAGCTCTGTGTCTGGGACCAGTGGACATCACTTTGGATGTTCAGGTAGAGATTGTTCATATCTTCTTAATTTCAATATTTTTAGGTCTTTTATACTGGTCAGTTTTCTCAAAGAGTAATTCTCTATTATGCTAAGTGAAATAAGTCAGACAGAGAAAGACAAATACCATATAATTTCACTTATATGTGGAATCTTAAAAAAAAAAAAAACAACCCAAAAAACAAAAAACAGACTCATGGATACAGAGAACAGATTACTGGTTGCCCAAAGTGGTGGTGGGAATGAGTGAAATGGGTGAAGGTAATCAAAGGGTATAAACTTCCAGTTATAAAATAAATAAACCATTGGGATGTAATATACAGCATGGTGACTATAGTTAATAATATTGTGTTGTAAATATGAAAGTTGCTCAAAGTTCTCATCACAAAGGAAAAAAAAGTTGTAACTATTATAGTGATGGATGTTAACTAGATATGTTATGGTGATCATTTCATAATTACACACATAGCTAATCATTTTATTGTACATTTGAAACTAATGTAATGTTATATGTCAATTGTATCTCTCTAGCTCTAGCCAGAGAAATTTCTTTGTTTTTAAGAGCTCATGTGATTAGTTTGGGACTACCCAGACAATCAAGGATAATCTTTCTACCTGAATGTCTGCAACATTAATCACATCTGCAAATTCCCTTTTGCCAGGTAATATCACATATTCACGTTTTTCAAGGTTGTGGATATCTTTTGGGGAGCCATCCTACCTACCACAGATATCATTTATAATGGCATTACACATGTAATATATCTAGGAATAAATTCAAAGATACATATAAGACTTCTTGCAGCAGTTAAAAGACTTAATAAAGAATGTTAGTTTTTGTCAGCTTGGCTTATCAATTCATTGAATCTCAACTAAAATCTCAGCAGATTTCTTGCAAAAATTGTGAAGACAATTCTAAAGTTTTAATGGAAAAACAAAACAGTCCAGAATAATCAAAATATTCATAAAGAACAACAAAGTGGGGAAATGTTCTCCACTAAAAATTGAGGCTTATTATAAAGTAATGGTAATTAAGATAATGTAGTTTGGCAGAAAAATAGACAAATATATCAATAAAACAAAATCGACAGTCTAGAAAATGACTGTGCATACAAAAAACTTGATTAATGATTATAGGGACTCTGTAGTGCATTGGAGAAAGGGCAATTTGCCAAAAGATGTTGGTACAACTAGGTATTTGTTTGGAAAGAAGTACAAATTTACCCATGAACCATACACACACAAAAATAATTCAAGGTGGATTATCCATGTAAGTATGAATGAACCAAAAAACAATAAGCTCTAGAAGATAGCAGGAAAATACATGATCTCACGGTAGGAAAATATTTCTTTAAAAAGATAGAAGTACAAAAATAAAGAAAATACCTACCTGTGTTACCTTGAAATTAGACTTCTATTTCTCAAGAGAAACCATTAACAAAATGACAAGTTATAGAGTTGGAGATATTGTAACACATGAAACTGATAAAAGAATCTTTCTACCATCTATCTATCATTTATCTATCCATCTCTCTAAAAACTCACACAAATCAGTAATAAAAGACTGAAAGAAAGATATTCAAGAGACTTGATAAAGCATAACACAAAATATAATAGGCAAATGAATAATAAGCCTACGAAAAGGTGCTCAATCGCAGTAGTAATAAAGGAAATGCAAATGATTTAAACTACAATTAGACATCTCTATACACACATTAAAAATAGCTGAAAATCAAAAGGCCAAACTGTCAAATTTTGGCAAGGTATATGGAGCTACAAAAAATGATATACAATTGATTGGAATGCACATTCCCATCAAAAAACCACTTTGGAAATCTATTTAGGATTATCTATTATAATTAAACACACCTACACAATATGATGCAGACACTTAGGCAACAGAAATTAGTACATACATATACATTGAGAAGGGTACAAGAATACTAATAGCAGCATTATTTGCAATAGTAGAAAGCAGGAAACAACCTACAAAGCTATCAATATTTCCTATTCATACAAACAAATACTATATAGTAATGAAAAGTAACTATAATAATAAAAAGTAACATAAGAGCATGGATGAAACTCACCCACATAATGTTGACCATGAGTTTAAACTTAAGATATTATATTGAAGGAAACTAGACACAGATAAATACACACCACATGATTCCATTCACAGAGGGCTCAAAAAAAAATCTGAAATATCAATTTCAGAAATTAGGAAAGTATATCTTTATTTCTGTGAAAGACAAAAGGGGTAGAGATTAAGAAGAGGCAGGAGGGTGTGTTTAGTGCTAGCAATGTTCTGGTTCCTGATTTGGGTTGAGGTTTCACAGATGTTTGTTTTTAAAAAAAATCACTGAACTGTACAATTATATGTCATGTACTTTTCTGTATGTTCATTGTATATATCATATATATATATATACACATATGTATGATAATAAGAGAATATATATATATACATATATATCATATCATATATAATAAGAGAACTGTGACCTTCAGGTCTCAAACACTAGAAATTCTGAGGTATGTCAGCTTACAGTAATATAGTGCTTTAGCATATACAAAGTGCGTTAGCATATATGTACATATAGATGACCATGTACAAGTAACTTTACATGTATTATTTTAATTAGGTTTTTTATTTATAACAAAAGATATTGAGAAATGTGGTTGGGTGAAGTCTTATCAGGGTTAAGTTATTTTTTTGTAGGCTACAGATATTTCTTTTATAATAGAAAAATATGAAAGGTATTGTTGAGAGAGTGGTGACTATTATTACTTCCATTCATGAGTCTGAGATTGAGATATTACTGGTCATTACCCCCCACCACAGGATATATTGATGTAAAGAATAACCAAGACATCCTTTTTCAAAACCAAAGTGCATTTTTCTTTGGAGAAATGTCTGTTCAAGTTCTTTGCCTACTTTTTAAGCATGTTATTCCCTTTTATGTATGTATGTATGTATGTATGTATGTATGTATTTACTTATTTATTGCTATCGAGTTTGAGGAATTCCTTATATATATTGGAAATGAACCCCTATCAGACATATGCTTTGCAAATATTTTCTCATTCCATGAGTTGCTTTTTCATTCTGCTAGTTATTTCCTTTGCTGTGCATAGCTTTTTAGTTTGATGTATGTAATCCCATTTATGTAGTTTTGCTTTTGTTGCCTGTGATTTTGGTGTCACATTCAAGAAATCATTGTGAAGACCAATGTCAAGAAAGTTTTCTTTTAGGAGTTTTATGGCTTCGGATCTTGTGTTCAATTTTTAAATCTATTTTGAGTTAATTTTTGTGTATGGGAAATGATAAGGATTCAATTTCATTATTTTGGATGTCAAAATCCAGTTTTCCCAACACCATTTATTCAAGAGACTATCCTTGTCCATTGTGTATTCTTGACACCCTTGTCAAAGACCGGTAGACTATATATGTATGGGTTTATTTCTTGGCTCTTTATTCAGTTCTATTAGCTTATATGTCTATTTTTATTCCAGTATTGATTACTGTACCTTTTTGTATTACATTTTGAAATAAGGAAGTGTGAAGCTTCCATCTTTGTTCTTCTGATTTAAGATTGGGTCTTTTCTCATTCCATATAAATTTTAGTATTTTTAAACATTTCTGTAAAAAAATATCTAGGGATTTTGATAAGAATTACACTGAGTAATATGGACATTTAAATAATATTAATTCTTCTAATCCATGAACACAGAATACCTTTCTGTTCATTTATGTCTGCTCTGATTTCTTTCATCAGTGTTTTAAAATTTTCAATGTACAAGTCATTTACATCTTTGGTTAGGTTTATTTCTAAATATTTTATTCTTTTTGGTCCTGTTGTGAATGGAATTATTTTCTTAATTTCTAGTTCATTGTTGGTGTGTAGAAATGTAACTGATTTTTTGTATGTTGATTGTGTATACTGCAACCTTATTGAATTCAAAAAGAGGTTACATTTCATGTTGTGTTCTTCGCACAACACACACAACGCACACACGAACACAAGTAAACTTTTGGAGGTGATGGCTATGTGTTTACCGGAATTGTGGTGATGGTAACACATATATTCAAACTCATCAAATTGTACACCTTAATTATGTGCGGGTTTTGGTATAAAAATTATACCCCAGTAAAAAAATAAAACAAAACAAAATAAAAATACATCTTAGGTATTACTGTTTTGGAGTGCAGATCATTTTCTTTTTGGTCTCTATTGTTGGGCATAAAGTAAGCACAATATCTCTATAATAAAATACAAAAACCTGATTAGATTATCCATAATACTCTGTTTACAAAGAAAAAAATCAATTATTCTCAGTCTAAATATATCTCTGGACAAAGAAAGGACAAAACAAACAAAAAGTGCAATGATTTATCCAGCCACTAGATGACACTGCAGCTTGTGAGTGGCCACACTTTACACGGGCAGAACCAAAAGATTTAATTTAGCATAGGACAGATTCTTGAAACAAACTCATTTTCAATATTTGTAATTGATTACTAAAAAGTAAAGTTGTACTTTAAATCATGTAATTATGTTTTTAATGATCCTATATTTGTGTGTATTTAAAATAAGCTTTTCTTATTAAGAGTAAAATAACTATTTGTCATGGAATATTTTGAAACTATAAAGAAACATAGAGAAGAAAACAAATATTACCCATACTCTTACTACTCAGGGGAAACCATTGTGTTACCTCTGTAGCTTTTATTCCTTTCAGCATATAGACACACACAGCATATATTTAATATTCATGGAATGGAATCATAGTATGTATTATTTTATCTGTCTTAGAAAAAATAGTTTGAGTATTCGCCTATATTCATAAACATTCTCCTTTGTTATTATTTTTTAATGTTGTCATATGCCACCATGTAGTAGAATCATATTTATTTAACTAAATTTTTAGTTTTGGACAATTAAAGTGGCTTTTGGCTTATCACTACTAAAAAGAGTCCTTTGATACACATTTTTATGAATACATTTTACACATCCAGACTATTCCTTTAAAATCCACCCCACCCCCCAAAATAGTCACATCAAAGGAAATGCATGAATCTTTTTATGATTTTTATAAACATTTTCAAACTATTTTCCAAAGATTGAACTAAACCAATCATCACCAGCAGTTGTTGGAAAATTTTCTTTGAACATTTTCTCCAAAATTTTTTTAGCAATTTAACTTCAGTTATGATACATTTTCATATGTGAAAATCTAGTCACATTTATAAAAATTGAGAACAAGCTTAGAAAAATCACTTCTATGTTCACATTATAAAAATTTTGAAACAGAAGATTGACTGTAGTGTATAACTTTTGTTATTGGTTCCTTTTACTGGTCTTGATATTTTTTAAATTAAATTTATTGGGTGACAATGGTTAGTAAAATTACATAGCTTTCAACTATGCATTTCTATAAAGCATCATCTATATCTCATTGTGTGCTTACCACCTAGAGTCAGTTCCCCTTCTATCACCATATATTTGACACTATTTAGTCTCTTGTACCATCCCCGATCCCCGTAACTACTAAACTGCTGTCTGTGTCTGAGTTTTTGTTTCTTTGTTTGTTTGTCTTGTTCCATTGTTGCTTTCAGTTCTATAAGTGAAGTCATATGGTTCTTGACTTTTTCTGTCTGACTCATTTTGCTTAGCATAATAATCTCAAGATCTATCCATGTAGTTGCAAATGGCAGTATTTCATCTTTTCTTGTGGCAGAGTATTATTCTGTTGTGTATATATACCATATCTTCTTTATCCAATCATCTATTGAAAGATTTTGGTCGTTTCTATGTATTGGCCACCACAAATAATGCTGCAATGAACATTAGAGTACATATATCTTTACAGATAAATGTTTTCAGTGTTTTTTGGTGGATGAATACCCAGGAGAGGGATTGCTGAGTATTATGGTAGTTCTATTCTTAATTTTTTGAGGAAACTCCATGCTGTTTTCCATAGCAGCTGTGATTACATCCCACCAACAGTGTATGAGGGTTACTTTTTCTCTGCAGCCTATCCAAAACTTGTTATTATTTGTCTTGTTGATGATAGCCATTCTAACAGGTGTGAGGTGATATCTCATCGTGGGTATTAGAAACAATAAATGAACACAGTAAAGTTGCTGGCTACAAAATCAATGTACAAAAATCCAAAGCTTTCTTATATATTAACAATTAAATTTCGAAAAAAGAAATGAAAAAAAATTTCTTTTGCAATTGCAACAGCAACAACAACAACAACAACAAAAATGCCTAGGAATAAACTTAACAAAGGATGTGAAGGACCTATAAGACATTTAAAAAAACTATGAGACATTTAAAAAAAAATTTAGAAGACACAAAGAAATGGAAAGACATTCCATATTCATGGATTGGAAGAAGCAACATAGTTAAAATGGCCATATCACCCAAGCAATATACAGATTTAATGCAATCCCCATCAAAATCCCAATGGCATTTTAAAAAGAAATAGAACAAAAAAAGTTATCAGATTTGTATGGAATCACAAAGACCCCGAATAGCTAAAGCAATCCTAAGAAAAAAGAACAATGCTGGAGGTATCACACTCCCTGACTTCAGCTGATACTATAGGGCATCAATAATCAAAACAGCATGGTATTGGCAGAAAAACAGACACACAGACCAATGGAATAGAATTGAAAACCCGGAAATAAACTCACATAAATATGGGCAGTTAATTTTTGACAAAGGAGTGTATAACATTTAATGGCATTTTGTCCTTTAAAAAAATACTTTTCATTTTATTGAATTCCTATAATTCTGTGAAATAAGCATATGAAATATTATTCCCCTTTCCAGAGAATGAAATTGAAATTATGCTGAAAAGCAAAATAAAACACAGATAACAATAGATATCTTCAGCAAGTATTAATATAATTATCCAAGGTAAATAGAGCCTACTGATTTAACATTTAAAAAAAAATAGTTAAAAGCTTGAATACAGAGCAAATAAAGGCTATAGCTGTAATATACTTCATTAGCACCCCACATTTTCCTTACCATAGGCTTCATCACCACCATAATATAATTTCTTACTTTACTATTTGTTTTACAAATAGAACATAAACTCCACTAGGCTAAGTTTTCTTAGTATTTCAACCCTGTTGTCCACCACAGTAGTAGCTGCTTAATAATAACTCACTGAATAAAAATGTTTAAAAACCCCTCAAAAAATAGATAAGATATGCTACGTCGATATAGACATGTTATGTAGAAATGCTGCTGTTTTGCCAGTACTGGAAAATTGATGACATGGTGCTCCCCTTTATAATAATCATCATAAAATGTAATACGTCTTTGGAGTTTTCTTTGAGCCAAGTGCTGTTCTAAGTCCCTTCTCATATATTAACTCATTTAGTTTCTAGCTACTTCTAAGTAAATTTCTAACTATTTCTAACTTAAACAGCTGATCAATTAGTGAGTGGTACAGATGAAACTCAGGCAATATTTCTCCCATGCTCTGGCTCTTCACAGCAACAATTTCCACTTAGACATTTCATAGTACATGCATCACAAAACATTGTTTCTAGCATCACTCAGGAGTATATTGTTGTTAGTTGAAGCTGAATAATATTGAATGTCAACTATAATGATGTATAATATATATAAATATATATATTATATATATACATATACATGTATATATACATATATATATACACACATACAGTCACTGGATATGGAGTAGAGCATGGGGAATAGAGTCAATTGAATTATAACAGCTATATTCGATGTCAGAGGGGTAGTAGATTGGGGGGGTTATCACTTTGTGAGGGGTGTAAATGTCTAACCATTACATTGTTAGACATGAAACTAATTTAAAAAAAGTAGTGATAGTATATTAGACCTTGAAGGCCATTTGTTTCATTTTACAGCAGTGGGAACTGAGGGACATGGAGAGTAAAAAACTTCTGTATTGTTTATCACTAAGCAGTGTCTGGAATTCACATTTCTTTTCAATATGCCATACTAGTGACAAAAGTTTAAAGATACGACATACAGCATACATTTCCAACTTGCAGAGAAGGAGAATATTGCAAAATGCATTCATAAAATAATTTTGAAGGTATAGATTTTTCCTTGACTGAAATATATCATGAAAATTATGTAGTGCCTTATTTCTATTTAATAAATTATTTTATTAAATAACTAAAATATGTATAGCATTTCTGAATTGAACAAGCTGCTTTCAGAAGCATCAGTTATGAGGATCAATTGTCCTCTTATTGGAGAGAGGATGAGATCATAAGTAGGTTCTCATAAAATGACGTTAGGTGTCTCCCAATTTCTCTGTGATTCTTCAGTATGAGAGTGATAAACAACAAAGAAGAAGAAAATAATAGAGACAAAAACATTTTAAATGACATAAATTCCTCTCGATTAGAATATTTACTGAGCATCCACTATTATACAGAAAAATGGATATGGCCCTTTTGGAAACACACATGAAAATAATTTGAAAAGTAGAAACCATGTTATAAAGCTAAGGGTTTATGATAGATAAGTTCTATAAACATGTGATAATATCCTCTTTTTTGATTTCTAGTATGATATATAATTTTTAGTGTATTTTAAAGGAATGAACACTTCTTAGAAACCATTTTGTTGATTTTACTTTTATTTTAACATACATAACGCAACTTATAATTACACTGAATATGAAAGACAAACAAACAAAACACTTTATTGCACTAAGAAATACTTCACATGAAGTACTGCACATGATAGAATTGATTAGGAGAGGCACAGACTTATAATCCGATAACACTGGTATTATTCTTGGTTTGAACAATACAGAACTTTTCCTAATGGGGAATTGTCACATCATATATTGCACAATTTCCAACACTTACCTGTTTTACAAGTATTCCTCATATTTTTTGGTTTTGTCTTTATGTTTTTAAAACACTGTGTATAAGGTTTTAAAGGCAATTAATTATGTACCACTGAAAAAGACAAGTCTACATTGAAGAAGTAAAAACACAACAACATAAATACATGGTCATCCCATTCTTTTGTGGGGAAAAAAATGACAACATAACCCGGCAAACTTCTCCAAAAAAGAGAGAAATATTACAAAGCTTAGTTTCATAAGCATTTGCCCACTTATAAATGTTCTCTGTGTTCCCAGTTAAAATTCTGTTTGTTCACATTCAGTTTTTAATACCACCATCTAACACCTTCAAATAGTGCAAATGCATGAAAGGCACTCATTGTTGGTAGTCATTCAACAATAAATAACTCTTTACCTAGCTATTTTATTATTTCTGTATTTGGAAAAGTATAAAGTGCATTCAGAAAGTTCAAAGTCATTCTTCTCAGTCTTGAACATAATTATCAGTCAATCTGTGATGTTTTTAGCTCATGACAGGGGTATTCCTCATTGCCGAGATTCCTGAAATTTCTCTCCCTTTTTTCCACAGTCTTATTTGGAAGAAAATTTCCAAAATAATACAAAGTTTGTTCACAAAGTCTTTGTGGAAAACGTCTGACCATAGAGCAGCATCCATCAAAATAAATTTCCTTGAGTTCCATATGATAGTATTCTATAATCAAATGATTCATTCCTCATTATTTGAAGGGTTTGCTACATATCCAGTGTAAATTCTTTCCACATTCTGTACTGCTGACCTCTGTGCTATTCAGAAATGCACAGTTCTCAGATCCTGTAAGATTGAACCTGTCAAATAATAAAGAAACTGAGAATTATTTTCAGTTCATTTTCGTTTAGTTACATGAGAATAAACTGTGGTGGCAGAGGCCTCTGCATATTGTGTGTGTGTGTGTGTGTGTGTGTGTGTGTGTGTGTGTGTGTGTGCTGAGTAGGAATGTATGAGGCAGGTCTGCCAGTCTAATGATCATAGATTAATCTGGACAAAAGTAGACAAAGATCTAGAGGAACAGTATGTGGAAGGAAGGTGCAAAGCTAAACTAAGAGTGAAAAGCTCCATTTATTTGGTTGGCATGCCTCCAGAGGAATGAATTTTGGTCATTTTTGAGGTCACAAACCCTTCAAGAAACAATTCTCAGAAAGTATACACATTCAACAATTTTAGGGGGATTATGGCCCCTGAAGCTCATCTGTGGAGAGGGTACCATAAGACACATATTAAGAGTTCCTTTTCTAGAGATCTGAATTTATTCTCTGTATCAGTAATTAAAATAAAACTATTTCAATAGCTAGAAATTTAACTCTGAGTTTTCTGATGACGAAGATTTATACTAAACTTATAAAGTGTCCTCAAACTTTAAAAAATGTAGTTTAATTACAGGTAATAAAATAAAGTCAGCATTTTTAATTTCAGGGCAAGATTTTTCTCAGGTTCATAGAAGCCTCTTATTAGGTATAAAAATATTGTTCTTGAAGGAAAAGAAAAGAGAATATTGCTCTTTATCCTTGTGGAGATGAGAACTGGGAAAGAGTAAGAGGAAATTATTTTCCAAAAATTAGCTCATCAGTAAAACATAAATATGAGATTTGAAATATTGGATTTTGTTTGCATCATCATCATTTTTTCTAGAATATTTCTGAGTCTATTATTCACATGAAATTTGGCTGAGATCAAATTACTAGAAGCATTTATTGTATGAATTCCAAATAGATAAAAAGAACAAAATGATAATATGAAATCCTTTCTTAAAAGAATTCCAAGGAGTATAAGCATACAAAAAAGGTAATTAAAGATCTGCTTATAAAGAGCACAACCTTCGTATTGAACAGTGCTTTGACAGAAAGAAAGGAAAGTGGTTTCCCTGAGTTGCCAGCCTGGGGAGCATAAAAGACATCTTGAAATTTACCAGTTATTAAACTCTTTGCCATTTGACCACTTCCATGTCTGTTCAGCTTCTTTTTTCAGCCCAATCCAGTGTTCAGCTCTACCCACATATCGTTTTAAAAAGATCTTGAAGAAAGCAGAAAGGACATGTGTATTAAACAATCCCTTTGGGGACGTATGTAATAAATCTTCAAAAGCAGTTTCTCAAAAGCTGCATCTGAAGAATGTAGCTAAGCTCATCATTTATTAATTCTATATAGGATCAACTCATTTGGATATCTGGCCTTTGAAAGTAAATATTCAAACAAATTTACAAGATTAAATTGAGACTTCATTTTGACTGATCATACGGCTTCCTGTAACTAAATATTCCTACATGGAAGGCATGTACAACGTCTTCACTTAGAAGGAAACAGAAGGAAACCACAAAGTAGCTAAAAAAATAAAATAGCAATATTTTATGAAACTATTTTTGAATAATACCTTACCATGTCCTTTTCTGAATCAAAGAGAGCGAGAGTAGCACCATGTTTGAGGCAAGATTTGTGGGCTAAGCTCCAGCTCCTTGTTAGATTGGAAATATAGTAGCATTTTCTCTTGTATCCAATCCAGTCATCCGGGCATGAAGAAACATGGCCGCTTGATGGTACTGAGGACATATATTGGACTGGACAATTGTATTGGCCGACTGTAAACAGAAAAATCATTTGTTTTAGTAACAAAAGAAACTAAATACCCACAGAATGCAAACCTAGTTCAGGAGATGTTGTGCTGTGCTTGGTAACAAAGTAAAGGATGAAAGGCAAGAAGGCAAATTCTGAGAAGAGAAGAAGGCAAGTTCTCATCTTATCTGATCTGCCATTGTGCCTAACTGTCATTGTACAAGGTATAAGAAAAAAGAGGGTGGCTCTTTGGCCATAATATCAGAAAGTGGTAGGAAAATAGAAAAATCTTAAAAATACCTTTTGACTAGAAAGGGTAAAGTGCATTATAAATTCTAAGTAAGGTTTAGAATCTGAATGCAGAAGTGGAGGAATTTGAAGATACAGTAGATAAAACACTATATTGGGAGATGAAAGATTTGTAGCTCCAGATGTTTCATAAAATTGTGAAATTTCATGTTTGTAAAATACACAAATGATTTTTGGTATAGCTGTATGTTTTGAATACCATATGACAATTAACTCTCTAGGAGCTTATAGCTATATTCTTAATTATCCATAACCACCATTCTGTGGCCTTTGAGGTAAAAGACAAGAGACTGACCAAATCCTGATTAATCTATGGCTTAGATATTATTTTGTCTATCGACAAGGAATGTGAAGCCCACATTTTCTTTCAAACATAAATATTAATTTATGTAGAATCTAAATCAGCCCCTTTCATTCCAGATTTAAATGTTTGCTCAAATGTCACTTCCTCCCACAGTAATGTATAAGTCATAGACAATTTAAAAAGTTATAAAGAAGCTCTCGAAAACTCAAAAGTATTATATTAAGTATCCAAGGAACTTGGAATTATATTTAACATTTTTTTACTAAATAATCAGCCATGTATGATGTATGGGATGATCCTAAATTAATCAGAATTTCTGATTAATTGGATCGAGTGATTCCTGGTGATTTCAGCTGGGCATGAATGCTTACAGCAAAGAGACTCAATGAATTCATGAAGTGCAGACCTACCTGATAAAGCAATGAGAGCCATGATTAAAACAGTGATGATGACCACATTCAGTACAGCACATGGAACAGGAACTTGAAGGGACCCTTCACGATGTGTTGCAAAGTGAGAGCTGGTGGCATGATCTGAAGAAAGAAAGCTGGTGGTGAATTCAGGCATACTACAGAAGTCAGATAGGGACATTTGATATTCTCTTGAGGCACTTAAATTATAAAAACTAGTTATGAGTCTCCCTATCTTCTTACATACAATTTATATGTTAACTTTCCCCAATTTTTGAGTGATGTTGGATAGTTTCTTATTGGCTAGAAATAAAACAATCCAGGCATAATAATGAGAACATAAAATATCTTTCTAATATGTGCACTTAGTAGCTATGATCATTCTACATATATCATAATTTTATTGTTTTATCATAAGAACTTTTATTAAATACCTGATTACCCTAAAAGACATGTAAAACATCCTAAGCATAATTCCTTAACTTCTCTGTGTTTGAGATGATAAAAATGGAGATAAATGTGGATAGTGTAATAAAAAATATTGAATTAATACATAAATATCTATAAATAGCATGGCTGAAAAAAAAAAAAGATTGATAGTACCAGATGTGAAGCAATTGAAATTTTCATATATTGCTGATGGGAGAGTAGAATGAAAAAAATACTTTAGAAAACTGTTTCTTAAATAATTAAAGATACACCTACCCTATAATTCAGCAATTCTACTGCTATGTATTTTCTCAAAAGAAATGCAAATATGTCTTTAAAATGCTTTGTATAGGAAGGTTCATAGCAGCTTTATTCTTAAGAGCCAATTCTTAGAAATAACCCAAATGCCCATCAGCAGGAAAAATGGATAAACACATTATGCTATAGCCACACAAAGAAATTCTACTTAGTAACCAAAAAAAAAAGAAGTTGATTGTAAAATATCCAACTACAGTTACACACTGTATATTTCAATTTATTTGACATTCAAGTAAAGATGTACTAAACTATGGTGACAGAAATCAGAAAAGTGATTGTTTTATGTGTGTAGGAAAGGTAGTTTGAGTGGAAAGGAACAGGGGAAACTTTCTAGAGTGATGAAAATTTCAAATATTGATTGAAGTTGTAGTTGTAACTCATTAAACTACATTTGGGATCTATGCATCCCTTGTATGGATATTCTACCTCAATTATAAATGACATGTAAATGGATAAAATATTTGAATTTTTGAAGAGAAGTTAAAATAATAAAAGAAACATAACAGTATTATAAACCAAATATTGGGTGGAAGTTTCATTTATCCTCTGTATAATGTTGAAACAAAGTAAGAATCTGATTTCACCAATAAGAAATATTTTTATAGAAGGATTTAGAATATGAATATAATGTGAATCACGAATCTTAGTCACACACACAAAAAATGGAAGAATATCTGTTTTAGAATATAAATAAATAATTGAGAAGAGAGAAGGGGATTTTGCAACTCAGAGTTTGAATTTCAGTTTTTGTTAGGATGAGCTATCAGGAGTTTTACAATTTGCCTCACAAGAAATATAGAGTTCTCAATTGTGTTCTCTAAAAATGAAATGCAAAATTGCTACTTGAGTGATATTAAGATTTACCATAAAAAAGCCTCACAATGCAAAAATATCTTGTCTTTCAGTATGGATGACTTTCATAATTAAAAGAACGTACCTTGAAATGCATGTATTTTTGCCTTAAAACACTTCTCTAAAGTTAAACTGAGCAATGAGATGTTGCTTTCTTTCATAGTAATTTACCATGTACTGGATCTCAGCATCAGCTTTTGCTTCTTCTGGGAATTGTCTTTCCTAGTGTAGATCTGCATTTAGATTTCCCAAGAGATGCCTTTACTTCACTCCCACGTAGTTCTATTTCTTTCAGCTTCTCAAAACTAATCTTCCCTTTTTCACTGGTATACAATTGTCACCAGAAACAGACCTTGGTAGATAAGGTAGTAAGTTCAGAGCTCTTTGTCTAGTTTCACTTCTCCTCATGCTGCTTAGACTCAATGCAGCTCTCATTCCTGAGCCAGTACTAACTCATGCAAATACCTCATGTACTCCAAAGCCTATGTCAATCTGTTGGCTGACATTGCCCATTATCCAATGGATAAACTGTGGGGATGATTCTCAGATTATATTTTATATCCATTAGTGAGAGCTATTATTACTCAGTTTGATTTATCACCTAGGTAACAAAACACTCCCCCAACAGTATACTTCCGCTCTGATTATGGGCCTTGTCCATTAACGGAGAAATTGATAATAAACCTGCCGTTACATATTGAGTTACCTAAGGGTGATGCCTAATGATTGTCCATACAAATGAAGCAAGGGCAGCATAAACTAAGCATTCAATACAAAATTGGGATGATCTAAGGAAAAGTTAAGAATTCCTGAATTAGGTCCTTCTTCTTTCAACTATGCCCTCTGTTTATTTAGTAGTTTTATTATTATAATTGTTGTTCTTTTTAGCACCTCATCTGGGCCATAAAGTTATGGTTACCTAATTACCAAAAAATTTGTGTGGCTTGCACTTGATATCCACAAGTGATTTTTTGTTCTTAAGTTATAGATGGGTTTATTGGAGGTAATTGAAGCTTTTCTGATGCAAAGCAGTCTAGTAGACACATACTCCAAAAACAATGCCTTCCTCTAGATTGTTTCAGCTCTGCTGTTCATAACACATCCCTTTAATACTGTATAGATTTCTTACAAATAAACTCCACTTCCTACATGCTAGGTTTGGGGGGTACCTCAATAAGTAGAGAGGAAGAGGCATAAATGAAAAAACTCAAGGAAGTCTCACAGAAACAAGTTAAAGGAAAACAATGGAAAAATTCTGGTAATAAGAAATAGAATAGGTCTATGGATAGACTAGACAAATAGAAGAGAGGAAAAAGTATAGTATTGCTAAAATGATCATATTTTGATGAAAAATAAAAGAAAGAATAATGTCTTATTTATGTAGAATTTGAAGTCAGTGATTGGAAAGGTGAGAGAGAAGGATGAAATGGAACTAAAGAGTTCTGTAAGAATACAGAGGCAGAAAATGTCATTTTCAAGAATTGTTTCATGACATTCTCCTGATAAATTATTGTTGGACGCTGTACATGTTTAGATGCTCATATGGCTGCTTTCTCAAAGATTGGAAACCTTCATTTCCAGCAACTGGAAGATGCTGTCATGAGAACGCAAGATAAGGCACACAGGAAGCACACAAAGATACAAGGTGAAGACAATCAAGAATGTAATTGTTTATGTGGAAAATAATTTTTGTAAAGAGAGGCAATGCTTCCTGGAGGATGGACAGTTGGATATGGAAAAATGATGGAGAGTGTACTGTGCAAGTGCAGGGAATTTTCTAGTTAAATCTGAAAAATTGAGATGGAATAAATTGAAACAAAGAAACAGATCTTTGAATATCTTTTAAAATTCTCCTTTCTGTTTCCCTCTAGTCTCTGGAATCATATCTTCTCATATATGAAGAAATATATAATTTTTCTCATTTTCTCCTTTATCCTGACTGAAATAGGATATAACTAAGTTCTTGAAAAGACAAAGCCTCATTTTCTTCCCGAAGTATTGTTATATATCATCTGTTATAGTTAGATAGGTAGTTATTACCAGTACATAAAAATAAGATCTGACTTACTTTGTTGTCCTCTCTCCAGATGCAAGGAGCTGTTCTCTGTTAGGGAACAATCTTCTGAATTCATCTTTATTCTAGTCAAGAATCTCTGGTTAATCTCAGGTAAAGCCAATCTACAGTGAAAGTCTTTGCTGGAGCTCTTGCTCAGTGTCTGAGCCTCTGAATATCTCAGCATTTATAGTCAGTTATGTCGTCCCCACCCCCTTCCTCTTGCCTTCCAATCACTCAACTACTCCAGTTCGCTTTAATTTATGCTCTAGTAGCTCAGACAATTTACAACATGTTGTTGTGGTGAGCTACGGGTTTTCCCTGCTGTCTGAAATATGCTTTCTCACAACTGTAGGTGTAGTATGCAGAGACAGATGGGATTTTCCCAGAATCGGTGACATCCTTCCTTAAATTTGTAGAAAACAAAACATAGTTATGGAGACAGCATATCTAAGTAAAGAATTAACAGTTAGGGATTCTTATCTTTGAGATGGAAATAATTTGGAGAGTAATATTTCCCTGGAATCCCATTCATTCATTTATTTTACTAATATTTATTGAACATCCACTATGACCCTGACACTGTTTGGGGCTAGATAATTTATCATTGAATACAAATTTTAAGATCTCTATCCTCATGGATCTCTCTTCAGTGTGGAAGAGTTTTCTTAGGAAGCTATAAATTGGCTTTCAGAAGTTTGTCATTCATGTCTTCCCTGGGGACTAGTTTTTTTTAAGGTCTCATTTGGTAAGTAGCTGCTTTAGTGCAGGAAATAGAAACCCTGTGGTCTGGAACTTCCTTTCTATGTTCTAAAATTGTTTATCTTGAGTTATCGCTTTCATTTACCTCCTGTTAATTTTTTGTCATACTTTACTGTCATTTAGATCACTCTTATTTCCCCTCAGTTGTATTTTATTCTGCTGTTTTTTCCCTATCTTCTGGATTATTTTTTTATACTATACCTCTGAAGTTTAAGACATTTGGTATATAATTACGATAAAAATACATTGCCATGTCAATATCATCCAGATCAGTCATTAAGCTCAACACAAAGTGAATGTAGAACACCCACGTATGATGATTTAAGGAGGGGATCAAAATGCCACTCTGGTTAATAATCTTGGTATGAAAATTTTATCATTAAGATGATTTCTTTAGAGTAAAAACACTCTGTTTTCAGAATAAAGCCTTTGTGAAAATATTATGCTTAGCTGGATTGTAAATTATCATCAGTTACAGGTTAGTTAGGCCATCATATTTATTTGTTTACCTAAGACATGAAGAGGTACATGTTGGTCCCAAAGGCTATATTTGCTTCCATTCTATTTTTCAGTCAATTTCCTAGTGTGTTTTCCAAATAGCAGCTAAAAGTTTTGTTATAATTAAATGACATCATTTTGGTGAGATGTTCAACTCTTCCCCCCTTCCATCCTCAAATGCTTCTTATCAAACCTTCTTATAGTTGAGGAGGTCCATGACCTGGCCCCATTTTCCCTATTGGCCACTTCTCTCTCTAACAGTAACTTCTTTGCTGTCTGACAAAAATCTCAAGTATTCTCCCACTACAGGGTCTTTGCTTTTTCTCTAAAAGGTTCTTCCTTCATCTGCTTGCATGTCTTGCTCTCCCTTTAATTCAACTCACTGCCCAGAGAGGTCTTCCCTTGCCTTTTATATGTAAAATAGAACCTCACACTCTATGTCTCCACATACTATTATCCTTCTTTCCCTCACTTGTCAACATCTGATATTATATTATTGCTTGTCATCTATTTTCCTTATGAAACTATAAGCTGCTTGGGGGCAAGGCCTTTTTCTGACTTGTCCCATCTGTCCCTAACACCTGACGTAATAACTGGAACTTAGTATATACTCGGTACAAACTTGTTGAATGAGTGAATAAATAAATAAATATGAATTAATGAAATAATATATATAAAAACATAAAAGTTACAAAATATAGAGTGCTACTTGGAGAGGCTTGTGGGATTGTAGGGCTCAGAAATATATGACTTTACACTGTCACTGGAGAGCAAGTGCACACTTGAGTATTCCTGATGAGTGCTGAAGGAGTTCAGTTTAGTACTTAACGGAATAGCTGATGCTTTTGCTAATTTCTTTGGGTTAAAGCAACTTAGATCTTTTAAGTGTTTATTTATCCTTCTACAATTGGGAGATCTGGGTTCATATCCACACTCTGACACTAATTTTGCACACTGTATTGTGAAGAATGCATGAGATAATATCTCTGCTATAAATCTGTAACGTTTTTTGAAATCGTCCAAGTCTAAGGGTGGGGTGGAGTGGTGGGGAGGCGAGGGAGGGAGAGAGAGAGAGAGAGAGAGAGAGAGAGAGAGAGAGAGAGAGAGAGAGAGAGAGAGAATCCTTATACAGCAGCTGATTGGGCTAACATAGAAATTATGGTCCAGTTATACCATGTACTTTTCCTGCTGCTGATTCCCATGTAAGTGTGGAAATTAATTTTCATAGCTGGACACAAACTAACTTTGAAGTTTGAATATTCCAGAAGTTAGGCAGGTTAACATAATGAAAATAGTCCAGTTTTTACAGAGAGATAATCATCTCCCACAAATTTCCCTCTACTCCCTATAGGCCAGCTATGTTGACCTTCATTCTATTCTTTGAAAAAGCTAAACTTATTTTTACTTTATAGGGTGTTTTCTTGCTTTTGTTCTCCCTGCTCTCAGATTTTTCCAATTTTAGTATATGCGCTGCCGAAGCGAGCACTGATTTTTCATAGCTAACTGTTCTTGTTTATATTCACTTCACATGTTCCACCTCACCAGAACTTTCCACCTGTATAAAACTTCCTATTAGTCACCATTTATTACCTCACTCTATTCTTTTAGTTTATAGAACATATCATCATTAGAAACCTTGTAGTTCATATATTTTATATATCTGTATTGATATATATGGTTTTTAAAATCATCATTATTATTTATTTCCCTACCTAGAAAGTAAGGTCTTTAATGTAGGAATATGGAATTCATGTTATTCAACAAGGAATCTCTAGAACCTGTAATAGGGCCTAGAACGTAGGAGTTCAACGGGTAGTTGTTGGGTGGATACATGACACAATGTATGTGAATATCCACTCAAGCATTTGTTAACTGTGAGCTTTGGGAAACTTACACAGCTCCAGGGAGCGTTGGCTTTATCTGTAAATGAAACTATTAGTGTCCAACTTATACGTTTTTTTTGGTGAAGAAAACATTATAAATCAGAAAATTAGTTTTCTACCATAGTGACTGGTATATATTAGGTATTTAATGATATGTAGAGAAATAGCAGTTTGATACAAGTCATGAAAAGGGAAAGTTCCTCATTTGATGTAGTGCACTAAGAGATAAAACTGAGAAGCTGCAGCATAATTTCTGATATGGTGCAGCATGGCTCTAGGCTGTCTAGGATACAGACAGACAGAAGAAGCTGCAGTCTCCTACAACCGCCTCTGACAGCTTTCATGAAACTAAGATACTTGCTTATGTGCTCAAGCTTTCTTGCTTCTTCAGCCCCAATCAGGTGGATAAATATTACATATATATATATTTATACCGGAGGTGCCAAAAAATGTATACACACGACTTGTATTCATCTTTTATTCTCAGTATATACGGAGTATTATAATTTTAATACATTTTTTCCCCTTTTTAAAAAATGTATATTTTCTTGGCACCCATTGGGCACAGAAACATATCTAGAGATCGGACTGTAAGAAAATAAAAATCTTTAAACATTATTAAATTGATCAAAATCTGTTACCTTTGTTCTGAAGTCATTTTTCTCTATCTGTCTTTATGGGAGCAGCCAGTATTTTGTTGAAATCAGCACTTGTGTAGTTGGGAGTAGGCAGACACTGCAAACATAAAAACCAATCAGATTCTCAGGAATATATGTTATCAGTAGGCCTACTAGGTATCCACTCGCCCTCATGTGATTCAAGTCCTCTACAATAGCCTAAACTTTATTTCAAAATGAATAAATTGTTCATTAATTCTCTATTCTCTCCCACAGTCATTTTTCAAAGTGTAAGAAATCTCCCTTAGATTTGGGGAAGCAGTCAAATTTAATTCCTGTAAAGGTGTGAACAATAATAGGGGTTGCCCAACATGGCCCTGGATGACACCCGTTGTCCTGATATAATTATTAAAAGCATGTCATTTCACTTGCAAGAGTGTCTTCCTGTCACAATAATTTATTTGCTCACATTACAAATCAATGTTTGTTATATGAAAGAAAGCTATCTCTACATGTGAAAATATACAGCAAATAGGACAAAGCAAAGTGTAGAGGGTCAGGATGCAGTGTGGGAGAGATTTTGGGGTCAGAGGGTTTTCCAATTGTCCCTTATTCATGTAAATATGGAAACAAACTTCTTTTGTGGTCAGCCCTGAAAGATTCAGTTCTCTAAAGCAAAGAAACACATGTATTGAACTGAAGAAACAAAACCAGTGCATATAAACTCTTTTCAATCTTCTTATAAAACACACATGGCAATAATGTATCCCTTTCAACTTTTTCAGAGATATTTTATGTCTTACTTCATAAATTATACATCAAAAATTAAGGGATAACCACAGGACAGAAATTAGCATTAACATGTGATAGTTCAGTTAAGAAAACTGAGGCTTAGAGAAATTAGTGGACAAAGTTGGAAGAAGCCACTCAGGACACAGAATTGATCAACGCCCTTCTCCTTCATGCTTGTTTGACCTTATATGGAGAATCCGGGGGAAGGCCCCAGGAAGGAAATTAAGTAATGTGAGCTAGAAGCAAAGTGATGCAGTGAAGACAGGATATACGGTCCTTATCAGGCAGCAGCTCAGCAGGATGCTTTTCGTGGCACCTGTCACAGAAACCGCAAACTTCCGACCTAACGCAGTTTCCGGACACAACCTGTTCACCTTTTATTTTTTTTATTTTTTTATTTCCTTTCTCTTTCAACAGGTGAATTAGGTTTCTGAATGGCTTTTCATCTTCTTGAGAATCAAAGCTTCAATTTATAATGTTTTTATCTTCTAATAAATTAATATGAATTATGAAAATTGGTAAAATTTATTTTTAAATCACAGATGTGTGTGTGCTTTCAGTTAATTATCACTAAGGGCCAACATAATCGAGGTAGCCACAAGTAAGTGGGGAATTTCCAATTCTAAACACTTTCCAATCTTCTTTCCTCTTTGAATTGATTCTTCGAACTTTCTAATTTTCCCCTTGAGTGGAAGATCTCCTAAAACACAGAAATGAGTTGGTTTGGAAAGTATGAGCTGGTGTATTTCTTCTTCCTGACTTGAGATGGTAAAGGTAAAATACAGTATTCACTTATACAGAAACTTGGAATCTGAAAAATTTGACAATTTTTGAAAGTAAAAGACATAAAAGAACTATATTAAAGATGAGATACAATGTTTTACTATACCTTTACATAAAGTACTTGTAGGTCCAGGCTCCTTACTTGCAGAAAACATTTTTGGGAAATATTTCCAAAGACAATGGCATGAAAACGGCAAATGTAACAGAAAATTTAGGGGGGCCAGGGCCTGTGTTGCTAAGTAATTTGAAATATATCTATTTGTATCTGAATCTTGCTAAACTTGCAATGAACTTGAACAGAACTGCTTTTCCCACCCCCTGTGGACCTATTTGCACCTACTTGGGTACTGAGAGAAAAGCTTCCAGTTAGAAGACATTCAAAGATTGTTTCCATTCTTTTGCCCAATCAATCTGAAGTTTAAATATATTAAAACATTTCTAATGGATTTGATTGGCCTTTACTGAGGCAAGATGTTAGGAAAGGAAAATGAGACCTATGAAAGAAAGTAGGAAGGTCTAGGCAGATATGAAAAAAATCATAATAGTGTATTACGAACAATTGTAGGCTACCATACTTGACAATTTAAGTAAAATGAACATATTTTAAGTAAAAGAAACACATCCCAGACAAATACCTCTTCCAAAATTGAAACAAATTTTAAAAATCTTGAATAGTTCTACAACTATTAAACAAATTGAATCCATATTAAATGCATCCTCTTGGGAAGGAAAACAAAATTAACAAAAACTCCATGCCCAGATAGTTTTATGTTCCAATCTACCAAACATTTAAGGAAGAAATAAGAAATTACAAATTATTCCAGATTGTATTAAAAAATCAGGCCAGGAAACATTGCAATCAAAACCTGACCAGCCAATCTACTCGTGAACATAGATGAACAATTTTTAAAAATAAGTTTACAAAACTGAACTCAGTAAAAAAAAAATAAACTGAACTCAGTAACAAAAATAAAATACCACAGCAATATTGGGTTTACTGCAGGAATACAATGTTGATTTTTCATTTAAAAACCAATCAATACAATTTGCCATATTAACAAATGAAAAGAAAAAAAATAACTTGAAAGATATAAAATACAGTATTTGATAAATTTAACCATATATTCATAATGAAAGTCCGTAACACACTAAGAATCATATGAACTTCCTTGATCTGTAAATTATCTATAATAAGAAGGGTATCTATAAAATATATCATACTTACAGATGAATAATTGAGAATACTTTCTTATGAAATCAGAAATGAAACATGATGTAGTAATGCATTAAGAAGAAATAAATAAATGTAAAAAAATAAACAGATAAAGATCTAACAGAAGAGTCAAACATTTTAAATTAGTTTTTTAAAATTTTGAGATAATTGTAGATTTAATTGCAATTGTAAAGGATCCCTTTAAGCTTTAACCAATTTCTCCCAATGACAATATGTTATAAAATTATAGTACAATATCACAACCAGGATATTGACACTGATATAGTTAAGGTAGAGAACAAACCAATTAACACATGCATCCTTTCGGTTGTCTTTCTAGAAGGAAGTCCATTTCCCTCTTGCCTATCTCTCCCCATATCTGCCCTGGCCCCTGTCCTTAAGCCCTGGCAACCAATAACCTGTTCCTCATTTATATGATTTTCCTCATTTCAAGAAAGTTATATAAATGGTCTCATACAATATGAAAGCTTTGGGAATTGGCTTTTTTTTTCTCAGCATAATTCTCTACAGATTGATCTATGTAGTTGCGAGTATCAGTACTTTGTTCTTTATTGCTGAATAATATTCCATGATATGGATGGTCCACAGATGACTTAACCATTCACTCCTTGAAGGATATTTGGCATTTTTCCAGTTTGGGGCTGTTGAGAATAAAAGTAGTTGATATGAACATCCTTGTATAAATATGTTTTTGTTTTCCTGGAATAAATGTCCAGGGATGCTATTAAGAGTTTGTTTGGTAGCTGCATGTTTGTTTTTTAAAGAAATTGACAATTCTTTTAGAGTGATCGTACCATTTTCCAGTCCCATTAGCAATGTATGGGTGATCCAGTTTTTCCACATCCTTCCCAATATTGGTGTTGTCATTATTTTTTAAAATTTTATTTTATTCATACTGATAGGTGTACAGTGACATCTCATTGTGGTTTAAACTTGTATTTTCATAATGGCTAATGCTGTTGAACATCTTTTTACATGCTTGGTTGCCACTTATATGTCCTCTGCAATGGAATATCTGCATCTTTTGCTCAAACTTAATTGGATTTTTTGTTCAATATGTGTTTGCAAATATTTAATATCCAGTCTGCAGCTTGCCTTTGGATACTCTTCACAGAGTCTTTTAAAGAGCAAAAGTTTTTAACTTTTCCTTTAGTTGAACGTCTATTGTTTTTCTGGTTTCAATTTCATTGATATCTGCTCTTATGTTTATTATGTCTTTCTTTCTGCTTGCTGTGGGTTTGTTTTACTTTCCTTTTTCTAATTTCTTGAGGTATATGCTTGGATCATTGATTTGAGACTCTCCCTCTTTTATAATAAATGCATTTAGTGCTAGGAACTTCCCTCTCACCTCTGCCTTAGTTGTATCCCACAGATATTGATATACTATATTTTCATTTTCATTCAGTTCAATATGCTTTCAAGGTTTTCATAACACTCTGTTTGATCTATGGGTGATTTAGAAATGTGTTATTTCATTTTCAAGCGTTTGGAGATCTTCATATTCTCTTTCTGTTATCAATTTCTAGTTTGATTCCATTGTGGTCAAAGTCTCTGAATTCTTTCCATACTTTTCAATTTACTGAAGTTTGTTTTATTGCTCAGGATATGGTCTATAATACTTCGACATATGTTTATCCGGTTCTATAACAGAATATATATTCTGTTAAGTTGGGTGTTATATAAATGTCTATCAGATTTTATTGGTTGATGGTGTTATTTTTCTATATTATTATGTCTAATATTCTACCCATTGTAGAGAGAGGATTGTTAACATCATTTACTATGATTATGGATATGTTTTTGTTTGTTTGTTTTGTTTTGTTTTTAAGAGTTTATTTGAGCTAAACTGGCGACAATGCTGAGAAACAAAATCTCAACGCATGGAGAAAATGGTCCAATTGTGAATATGTTTTTGTCTCTTTTCATTTCTATAAGTTTTTGCTTCACATATTTTACAACTCTGTTTTTGTTGCATTTATATTTTAAGATTGCCATGTCTTCTTGGTGAATAAACTTTTCCTGTCTGTCTCTGGTTATTTTTTTTTTTTAATTTGTAAATCTATTTTATCTCTTATTATTATAGCCACTCCTGCTCTACATTTTAGTTAAGGTTTTCATAATATATCTCTTTCTATAATTTTACTTTCAATCTATATAGCGTATATAACATATAAAACATATATAACATATATAACAGCCTATATAATATAATAATTAAAATTAATTTCTTTCTTACAGCATATTTGGATCATGTTATTTAATCCACTCTGTCAATCTCTGTTTTTTAAATGTATTTAGACTATTTACATTCAGTGTAATTACTGATATGTTAGGGCTTAACTTTGCCACTTTATTTTTTGATATTAGTTTGTTCTCTATGTTTTATATTTCACTGTTTTCTTTTTCCTGCCTTCCTATGGACTACTTGAATATTTTAAAATTGTCGTTTGATTTCTCTATAGTGTTTTTGAATGAATGTCTTTATAGCTTTAGTAGTGATTGCTGTAGATATTGCATTATATGTACATAACAACATAGTCTACTGGGGTTGACATTTCACCAGTTTGAGTGAAGTGTAGAAACCATACTTCTCTTTATATTTCTTTGTTCTCCCCTACTTAAATATAATTAAAACATATTTCCTCTACATACGTTCAGTACCACATCAACTATAGAATGATTTGAAAAATTCAAGAGAAGAATTAAAGTCTATTGTATTTACCCATATTTCGGCTCTTTCTGTGTTCTTTTTTCCTGCCTTACGTTCAAATGTTCCTTCTTGAAGTGTTTCCTTTCTATTTAAAACTTCCTTTAACTATTCTTTCAGTGAAAGTCTGTTGGTAACAAAATCTCTTAGTTTACGTACTTTTAACAGAGGATTAGATTTCCCTTTAATACCTGAAGGATATTTTCACTAAGTGTAGGATTCTTAATTTTTGGTCTTTTATTTCAGCACTTGAAAAATGTAATAGCACTTCCATCTATCATCCACGGTTTAGCTTGAAAAGTCTTATCATTCAATTTGTTTCTCTCTATAGGTAAAGTTTTGTTTCTGTCTCACTCGCTTTCAAAATTTTGTTTTTAGTGCTCAAAAATTTGATTATGATGTGCCTTGCCATGGATTTCTTTTTATTTGCCCTATTTAGGGTTTGCTCAACTTGAATATGAAAGTTTATATCTTTTGTCAAATTTGAGATTTCAATGTTTAATTCTTAGAATACTGTATGAGCTCCACCCTTTTCCCTCTTCTTCTGGAACTCCAATGATATGGATGTTAGATCTTTTGCTATAGACACACAAATATCTGAGGCTTTATTCTTTATTTTCCTGGTCTCTATTCCCTCTTGTTCTGTATGATTAATTTCTATTTTTCTAGCTTCAAATTCTTTGATTTTTTTCCCCCTCTATCCCTTGCATTCATCTATTGAGCCTATCTATTAAAATTTTTGTTTGGTTATTGTAGTATTCAGTTATAGAAATTCCATTTGGTTCTTCTTTACATCATGTTCTTATTTGTTGAGACTTTCTATTTATTTGTTGAGAATTTATCCATTTGTTTCAAATGTATCCATTATCACTTGTTGAAGCACTTTTATGGTGGTTATCTAAAACTCTTTGTCAGGTAATTCTAATATTTAATACCTCTAATCATTCTAACTTTTCTGTCCTCTTAGTGATTATATATATTGATTGTCTTTTCTTGTGTGAGATATTTTTGGTTTTATTTTTTTGAATAATGAGTGATTTTTACATTAAAACCTTGTTTTAGGGGCATTATAGTTTTGACTCTAGATCTTGTTTGAACCTTTTGTTCTAGCTGGTTTCCTCTGATACCTCTTAAGCATGGTTCTAGCTGGTTTCCTCTGATACCTCTTAAGCATGGGAAGTGGGCCACTGCTTCACTACTGCCAGTTTCTCTACTCAGCCTCTGTTGACACCCAAGGGAAGAAGGGCTACTTCTTACCACTGGGTGGATATGGGAGTTACAGCTCCTCATTGGACTTCTGGTGATACTATATTGTCTGGAAGGGGCAGGAGTACCTCATTATTGTTCCTCACTGTACAACCTACCACCATGGGCAATGGTAAAAGTCCTGACTCCACATTAAGTTTCCTTTAACACCAACAAGGGTGTTGGGGGTGGGTTGTGGAGTTCTCTTATTACTGCTGGGTAGGGAAAGAAGTCCAGGTGGCAGTTGGAGGGTCTTATTACAGCCTGGCAAGTGAAGAAGTTCAATTCAGGTTTACCCTTCGGAGTTTGCTGGTATGAAGAGGGTAGGGACACAACTTTTTCTATGGTATTTGGCTGAAGTGATACAGTTATTATCTAAATGTTTTCTATTTTGCTAGGCTAACTCTTTCCTGGTCCTTTGGAAAGCAAGTTTTTGTGATATGGCATTTTTCTGTTCATACTTGTTGACATTCCTGGGTTGGTGGCTCCTTTAGAGAGCTCCCTTAGAGAGCATCTGGGATAAATGAGACACAAATAAAACCCAGGGAACTCACCACTGTGTCATACTCTAGTCTTGAGTACACTAGTTAGCCTGCCTTATTCTCACCACCTTTCAGTCTTTTTATGTTTGTCTTATACATAATTTCCAGGGTTTTTGTTGTGGTTAGTGTGACAAATAGGGAAAATACTTTTACTTCATCTTCTCAGAAGCAGATTTATAACTTTTAGTTTTCACAGTTGATCTTGTTGTGTGCAAACAAAATCCCAATGAGTCCATAAACTATGAGAATTTTAGATAGCTCGGGAAATTTTCTTGACAACAGATGAATATAGTAAAATAATTGCATTTATATATACCAGCAAGAGATAAAATAAAAATTTAAAAAGGAAACAATTTTAAATGTATAAAAAATCAAATATTAAAGAATAAGTCAAACAAAAGACTTATTTGTAACAAAACTATGAAATATTGATGCAAATATGAAGATATATCATGTTTAAGGATTAAAGAACTAAGCCTAGTGTTATGTTAAGTCATAATTTCAAGGATTTTGGCAATTTCACTTAAGTTGTTGAATTTGATGGCTCATTATATGCTTTTACTATCCTTTTAATGTCTACACAAGAGGTAGCAACAGTTCCTTTTACATTCTTAATATTGATGATTTGTATTCTCTCTCTCCATGTTTTTTTCAAATTATCATTATTGATTAGTCTAGGTAGGGAATTGTCAATTAAAAAGCAACAGTTCTTTATTTTGTTAATTATATTTGTGTTTTCTATTTTGCTTACTTCTGCTTTTTTATTATTTCCTTACTTTCTACTTGTCTACTTACCTGGAGATAACTCACATTCTAGTTCTTAAAGTATTTCCTCTCAGGTTCTTCATGCATGAACCAGAACCTTTAGTAATTTCAATGTTTTAGCCCAGATACATCATATCTCTGAAAAGTCTGTTTCAGATAACCTACCCAATTCCTCTTTATCAGAAATTGTCAAGGCTAGAATAATTAAATTCAAGTTATTTTAACTATCTCTCAATTTTACTAACTTTAAAATGAAAATAATATCTGTGTTTGTCATATAAGGGAGTTGTAAAAGTTTAATGACTTAATATATTTAACACACTTAAAATAGTGCACGGCTGACAGTTGGTACTAAACAAATGTTAGCTATCATACCTCATTGGACTTTCATAACCCAATTGCTGGGAAAGGATTAAAATCACCATAATTACAAAGACCAATTAGGATTCATTTTCTAGTTAAAGGGTGGTATCTACTGCCCCCTGAAACACCATGGCCACATGGAAGACAGTGAATGCCATGCCTGAATAGACTGTAATTTCTATTAGGAAGGATGAAGGATGAAGTAGGAATTGCCTACTGAGTAGGAAATCATCATAACCTGTAACTAATATTGAAAATGATTTGCTAAAAAGAAGTCTTTGTTACTGATCTTTGTGCTCATGTTCTGGAAATTTATACCCCAAGCTTACATTTATCTTAGTCTCCTAACAGGAAATTTTAAAACCACATCAGATAGCTTGAATTTTTTTTTTAAACGTGCTATTGTCCAAGCACCATAGAGGTTTTCTATGATATAGAAATTAAAGAAGTGGGTGGGGAGTAACAAGATCAGATAAAAAAGGAAACAAAACAGAGCTAGTTCACATCAGTAGTAAAAGCTTGAAATGTTTAACATTATTAGGTATCACAAATGTTTGAGCCTTGTGTTGGAAATCATGAATGGATGCAACTTAAAGATTGACTGCTACCATAAACTTAGACAAATTGCTGTATATCACTGAGTTATACTCATTCATCTATTCATTCATTCATTCATTTAATATTTAATACTTTGTGCCAAACACTGAAATAGATACTGGACATACAGAACTGGACAAAACAGCCATGATACCCATGCTTGTAAAGAGTGTGAAGTCTAACAAGTATGTCAGACAATCAATAATTCAGTCTTTCTTTTTCTCTTCATCATTCTAACTAAAGTTTTAATATTTTGTTGATTAAAAAAACCCCTTCTGATATCACTAATATTCTATAGTGTTATTCTGTTCTTTATTTCCTCTCACATTTTATTATTTCCTTCCATCTTCTTGTTTAGGTTTAATTTATTCTTTTATTTCTAGTTTCTTAAGGTAGAAGGTTAGGTTATTGATGTGGATATCTCTGCCTTTTGATTGGATTGTTTAATCCATGTACAATTAATAAAATAAAATAGTTTGTTGGGGTTTAGGTCTTCCATTTTGTTGTTTGTTTTCTATATGTCTGTGTCTTGTCATGCCTCTATTATTCTATTACTGCCTTTCTTTGTGCTAAATTGATACTTTTTAGTGTACAATTTAATATCTTCTTTCATTTTACTACATTTTTAAAGTTACTAGTGGTTTCTCAGAGGATTGTAATTAACATCCTAATGTATAACAATACAGTTCACATTAATGCAAACTTATGTTCAATAGTATCCATAAACTTTACTGTTATAGCTCTGTTCCATCTCCCTTCCTTTGTGTTGTTGTTGTTTTATATATGTATATATTACATCTGTATACATTAAACATCCTATAAAAATTTACAAATTATACATGTACACAAATTATAATTATTGCTTTATGTAATTGTTTTTAAATAAGATTAGATAAAATAGTTATAAAGTAAAAGTTAACTTATACTGTCTTTTATATTTACACATAGTTGCCTTTAACAATTCTCTTTATTTTTTTCACATGAATTCAAGTTACTGTATAGTGTCCTTTCATTTTATCTTGAAAGACTCTCTTTAGCCTTCTTGTAGGGAAGGTCTGCTAGCAAGCAATTGTTTCAGTTTATACGTATCTGGAAATGTCTTCCTTTCTCTGTTATTTTTGATAGATAGCTTTTATGGATATAAAATTCTTGGCTTACAGTCCTTTCAGCACTTTGGATTTTGAACATGTCATTCCACTGTCTTCTGGCATACATACCTTCTAATGAAAAATTTAATTGAGAATCACTTGTTTCTTGAGTCACTCTTCTCACTGAATTCAAGGTTCTCTTTTTTTTTATTGTTTTTGATCGTTTGATTATAATGTATTTAGTAGATCTCTTTAAATTTATCCTATTTGAAGTTCATCAACCTTGATAGATGTGTAGATTAATGTTTTCATCAAATTTAGGGATTTTTGGCCATTACTTTTACAAATATTCTTTCTACCCCATTTCCTTTCTCCTCTCCTCTGGGACTCATATTATGCATAGGTTGAATGCTTGATAGTGTCCTACAGTTCTCTGAAGCTCTGTTTCTTTTTCTACATTTCTTTTGTCCCCAGACTTGATAATGTCAATTAATTTATTTTAAACTTCTGATTCTGTCTTCAGCCAACTCAAAGCTGCTGTTGAGCTCTTCTAGTAAATTTTTTATTTCACTTATTGTAACTTTCAAATTCATAATTTCTATTTGGGTCTTTTTTATGACTTTTGTGTCTCTGTTGATATTTTCTATTTGGTCAGACATTATTGTCATACATTTTTTTATTTCTTTAAACATGGTAGCTCTAGTCCTTTGAAAATTGTAAAATAGCTGATTAAAAATCTGTTTTCATCTCTGCTTGTGCAGAGTCTTAAGATCAATCAGAAGGGAGAACTGAAGGCCTTTTCAGGTTTTTCTTGGGCATCACACAACACTACACATGCACATAGCATCCTATGTTCCTAGCAATATGTGTTAGATTTCTTCAGAGTTCATCTATGAACATTGTATCCCCCAAGTTTTCCTCTTAGGTTTTTTTTTTTTAATCAGCCATTTCTTTGCCAGAACTTGTATTGCCACTTCGGGAAGCCAAATTGTTCAAGCGGTGCTGATTGTTTTGAAAAATGCCACTGGGGTAAAGGCTGCTTATACTAAACAAACTTTGTTTGACTACTTTGGTTCAAATAAAGACATGCCCTACAGATGGGATTTTCCAGTGTAATGTCAGATAGTTCAAATAATGACTACTCTGAGATTTATCTTTTAAGGACTTCCAAATACTTTCTGCCCTCTTTAGTTCCTGTTATGCTGCTGTTTCCCACAGCTATTGTAGTTGCAAGACTGTTAGATTTCAAGGTTACTGTGAAGCTGAGAAGAAGGGAATGGGGAATAGAGCAAGTGAAAACTCCACAATTGTCACTATTCTTAATGAGTTTTAGCTATTTTGTTGAATAAACTACTGTAGATTTTTTAAAGTCTTTGGTTAATTTTCAGCATTCTAGAAAGTTGGTTTTGACTTTTTTGTCAGTGTTCTTGTTGATTTTATAAAGGAACAGCTATTTGTAAGTCATAATGCCACCATCATTCCTACTGATGACAAGTAAACATGCAATTACAATGAAGTATGTTAATTATTTTAATAGGAAAAATAAAGTTAACTATAGGAACATATTGGAAAATTTAGTATGAGGATAGCATTTGTATAAAAAGTAACGTCTATTATGAGAAGTAAAGATGAACAGAAATTTTCCAGATGAACGAGGCAAAAGAAGAGCTTTTTAGCTAGGAACAAATAGTACAAGTCTCAGAGATGAAAGTAAGGATGGTCAATCCGAGGAATTGAAAGAAATTCAATAAGCTGAGATAAAGTGAGACTAGAGAGTGCAGTGGTAGAAAAAGACAGATTACAAAGGACCAAACAAATGCTGTTAAGTGGTTTAGAATTATTCTAAGTACAGTGAGAAGTCTGGAAAACATTATAAATTGTGAATAACTTGGATGAATTATTCATTTTTAGAAGTATTACTCAGGTTGACTAATCCAAGATGGACTGGAGTGAACTGTTAACCTTAAATGGTTATTGTATTCAAGACTAGTGTGGTAGAAGTAGAGGTATAGGAAAGTTATTAAATTAAATACGATTAGTCGATATAATCCATGATTAATTAGATGAGGGAATTCAAGGAGATGAGATGGAGAGAAAGAGAGAGAGACAGAGAGAGAGAGAGAGAGAGAGAGAGAGAGAGAGAGACAGAGATGGTCTTCATGTTTTGATTTAGAAAACTATGGGCAGTATTCCTTAAACAAGACAGATAATAAAGATTGGATTTAAGAGAAAATAAAAATGATGAAGTTAGTTTCTGGAACTTGTGCAGTGATTCAACTAGGTATTTTTAACAGACATTTGTTTGTATGGTTCTAGTCCTAAGCAAAGGAGTCTCGTCAAGTGTGCGTGCGTGTGTGTGTGTGTGTGTGTGTGTGTGTGTGTGTGTGACTTTTCTATCTTTTGATTTAGAAAATGATTTTTCCATCTGCAGTGAATGCAGTGGTATGTCACCTCTCTGGACTGAAGCAATCATCTGATACAGAGTTGTTTCCAGCTGAATTTCTACAGTGTGGCTTTCAGCAAAAGAGTACCATCTTTTTCAAAGTCACACTCTCTCAGACCAATTGCATGAAATTATTATTTCGTGTGACACAATAAAAGTCTAGACCTCTTGATTTATATGAGGGCAAACTTAAAGGGCCACTCATCTCTGGTGCTCTCTAACACTTTTGTTGGGAATGAATCACAGTTCAAAGTTTCCCTTTGCCAGGACAAAAGCTTCTCTTTTTTACACACACACTTGATTTTGAGATACCTCCCTAATTAACATCCTGTATGTAAACCTCTATCTCAGAGTCTGTTTCCTAAAGAACTTGAACAGCAACACAGTCTGAAGAAATATGGGGGGGGGGGGGCATATCTTAGCCAAACAGTGAATTTTCATCCTTGACCTTTTCAGTTTTTTGGATAGTACATGTATATTTTACTCCCTACATGCAATACTACAAAAGAATGAGCAGATATAGAATTTCTCTGTAGCCTGTATCTTCAAAACAGCTGCTTCTCCAATTTCTCTTTGCATATGACATTTTTGAAGAATGATTATAATGAATATTTTGACTCTCCAATTAACACATGGAAATTCATATTTTGCATGAAATATATCACATTTGTAGAAACCATGAAATGACTCATACAAAAACAAACAAACATGGTTCTACTTACTGAGGTTAGAGTACATAGATCCATATTTTATTTTATCAGCATCTTCATTGCCCATTTTTAAAGTGATCATTTTAAGCAGGGGAATGGTGTAGTCTGGCTGACAACCTCCCAAAACCATATTATTTCAGCATATGATTTTCAAAAAAAAAAAAAAAAAAAAAATAGAAAGGTGCTGAGAAGTCAAAATTTATAATTATGACTAGTATGGCTGAGGTTATGTATCTATATTTTTTCATTGACCTAATAATTGGCTTGAGTGGTAGGTGTACTGAATTGAATATGATGAAATGATAAAATCAATGAGCATATAGTATCCAGAAATATAATAGAGCATACCAAATATTAAATTGATGAATAAAATAGGAAATATCTTTATTTATCCAGACTTTCAACTTCAAAACACTAGTGTTCCATGCTTCTCAATGAATATCAGAAAAGCAAGAGCCATGAAAGGTAAAAAGATGAATGCCATGATCCCTTCCCTGGATGTCTGCAGTCTGATTTTAGGCTTAAGCGTCATAAATAATTCATTTTATTTGCAAAAATGTAGTTGAAAATGATATAAGTATATAATTACACAAGATAATAAAAGGGAGAGATTTAATAATAAACCTTTAATAGTAATAAGCCTTAAATGTATGTTAAACTAGTTGTAGAGACTATACTTCTCATTCTTGCTTTCAATATTGAAATAATTTTTCAGGTGGCCAGGTTTTAGAAAACTAATCTATCACTTTTCATTAAAGTCTCAATTCATTTGCAAGCAAATAAGCATGTAACTCCCACACATCTGTTTCCTTTACACGTTTCTCTTTATTTCACCACAAAAGCTACATAATTTATAGGAAGTCAATTTAACTTTTTTATTTAGAAACAAGAAGTTACAAAATTCAAGGCTATTTTTAGGGGTACTGCAAGTTTATAATTTCATTCAATGTTTAAGAAAAAGAATTACTTAATTGAGGTCACAGTTTGTACCTCTGGTTAATATAAAAAAAATAAACAACCTAATACAAAAAATAGGTCAAACTAGCAAATAATTGAATTAATCCAAAAGGAGATAAAACGAGAACGAATGAGTGTAAACGTAGAACCCAATGTACCTTAAAATCCAGTGAAGCAAAAAAACAATCTGAGCACCAAGTGGGTTGGAATTGTAAAATTTTTTTAGTAAGCGGAATCACCTTTGCATCACAATGATAGTGAAATTAGTGTCTCTTGTCACCGCTATGTGACTTGACTAATATAATTTGGCTATTCTTCTGCAATTAAATCCACTTTTCTGCCTACACTATACCTGCACTTGAATAGACCTACCTAATTGGGGAATAACACAAAATCATGTTGAAATGTCCCATTGTAAAAGTATTTACAACCCTAAATATCTATTCCCCTCCTTCCTTCCTCCTACCCTCTCCTTCCTTATTCAATTTCTCTTGCATGGAACCCTCCTAAGTCACTGGTGGTTCCTTCTGTCTCCCCTGCAGAATCCTTCTTTCCTCTCTTGTTTTCTTCTACCTACTTTATCTACATGAGCTTCTTAGATGATCCCATCCAGCCCCATGGCATTAATGGTAGCCATATTCTTAGAACCTATATATTTTTGTACCCTGACCTTCTTCTTACATTCTGTACCTATCAACTCCTTACCCAAAATATGTACTTCTATGTCAAATAGGGATCTTAAACTTAAAATATGCAAAACTAAACTTCCAATTCTGCCTTTTTTTTTTTACCAGGTTATCCTCCAGTTTTTTTATGTCTCTAATGGTAATTTCATCTCAGTAACTCAGAAAAAAAAAATCCTAAATCATCTGTTTCCTCTTTTTTCTAAAACACTACATCTAACCCATCTGTGTGCATCCTTGAGTTCTTCCTTCATACATATGAAATCATCACTTCCACTGTTACTACTGTATTTCAATCTAACACTAACTCTTGCATGCCATTGTTACAAGGTTTTAATTGTGATCTTTCTGCTTCTGCGCTTGAAGACTTTGCAAAGCAACCCCATTTTAATGCCTGGATATTGCTTTATTTTTCTTCCAGGTACTTCCTTACCAACTGAACTGTTATATAGTTTTTGTTTGTTTGTTTTTTGTGCATCTTTCTCTATTCAAATGTAAGCAGCATAAAAATATCACTGTTGTTGTATTCATTGCTATATCCCAGTGCCTAAAACACTGCCAGGCAGATAACAATGTTCAATAATTTTTTGTTGAATGAATGAGTAAATCAATGTGTGCATATGATAGTGAGTGACAAAGTGAGTAGATCGAGGGTGGTAGTATTGAAAAAGGTGGTTAGAGAGGACTTCTCTGAATAATTCAGGAGATTTCCTCTAAGGCTTTGCATTTGTAGCTACAATAGTGCCCAGGAAAGAATCAGACACTACAGAAGTGATGTGTAGATATCAACTCCAAGAAAAAAGACACAGAAATCCTTATAACTTTAGGGTGTCATGTATTCTCTTTACCTGCATTCTGCTTTGAAAGATGCCATGACTCAGTAGCTGTCAAAAAATTTCGTTACCAATCGTCCATTAGATACCCAGCTTGCTGAAAATATCTCCTGCTCTTTTTGTTTCTAGGCCGATGACATTGGTGATATCTTGGTAGGGAGTCTAGTCTCAGCAATCAGTTTTTTATACACTTTGTATTGCACTGATTCTTTTTCTTGGATCAGTCAACCATGAAATATTTATCATCATTTAAGTTTGCATCCTCAAGACTTTGCATACCTATGCTGGAGAAGAATGATGGAAATGTAAAGAGCGGTGGAGTGCAGACGTTTGCAGCACTGTGAGGATGAACACGTTTTTACATGGGCTTTAGGTAGATCCACCTGATTGACAATGTTAGTCTTCACATTCAGCTGGACTATTCAAATATTAAAAATTGAGCTGAGATCTAGATGGTGATTGTGTTTTAGTTTGGGAAGATATTAATATTGTTGCCATTGTTACTATTTAATATCTGATAGTTGAAGACACCACAAAATTCTTTCTTTATGGGGAAAGAAATTTTGGCACTTCTGCTGTATTCTTCGGACTAAATCTTAAAATTATTTTTCCAATATTTTCAAGGTCATTATTGACCCATTGCTATATACTTTATTCAGTACTCAATTTTCCCCTTAACGGACTTGTGAGAAGAATTTGACACAATTGATATTTTCCTTTCTTTCATGAACTTTCTTCTTTTGGCTGCTAGAGAAATAGTACTAGTAATACCATTAATATTGAAATCATCATCTTCACTACTGTAGCACTTCCACTGACTCCACCACTACCAATCTTCTCCTGTGAAATAAGCATAAAAGTTGTTCTTTGTCTCATATTAACTCTCTTGTGTGTTTTTTTAATTATTCATATTTGTGACTACTATATGTAGCTTCCTATGTGATCTGATTTGACAGTGGAAAACTTGTGTAGAATGTTATTTTTATGAGCTTGTATTGAAGTTCCATACTCATGGTGAAATTTCTTGTGTTAATATATACATAGAAAGAAATATTTATGGGAGGAAATTAACAAAAGATATATATATATATATATAGTCTTATATATATGTATATATATGTGTATACACATAATAATTAGTCCATTGACAAAATTATGTCTTCATTCAATGGGATAGTCCTAGTTTTTATTTCTTTTCAAACATACAAAGGAGATAAAAATGTCAGATTCCAGGATATTGCATAAATTAGAGCTAAACACAAATTTGTTTTCATTTTTCACTGCACCTTTGATCTCAATTCAAAGCAATATAAAACATTCAGATATTTTCTCTGGGAACCCACCTTCTACTTTGTTTTCTCAGCATAATTTAAGACAACGACGTCTCAGGAAAAAAAAATCATGTTATCATTTTTTGCAATATTTGAAATGTAACTTTTTAACAGAAGTTTACACAGATCTTAGTGTGACTTACTTTGACACATGCCTAACACACAATTCATTAATTCCATTTTTTACTCCTTAAAAAAGAAAATTAATTAATTTTACAGTAATATTAGAATTTTCAGGCCTATGAAGGGCTGTGTCATGCGGGGTGGCCTGCGGGGTCTCTGGTCCTCCTCCCCACATAAGAACGCAGGATATGGTGAGGCCAAAAAGGAACACCCAAGGAGCCATAGAGAGGGGAGTCATCTCACTACAATCTCATTGGTGGCTGGGTTGGAGACACAGGAAGCAGGAGCCACATGATCTGCAATCCACACTCAGCCATACCACGTGCTTGCCAGCCACCATCTTCTTGCTGGCCCTATTTACTGCTAGCATAGCCACGGCAGTTATATTAGTGGCCAATGTCTCACTGGTTACAGCTGATGGCCAACTAGCCACAGCTGAAGGCCATGCAATCACAGTTGATGGCCATTTACTACCTGAGCCAGCACCTTTCTATGTGAGGCCGAGAGCCTGGAAACTGCTCTCTGGGGCTCTCCCCACAGATTGTTTGACACGGGGTATTCAAAACAGATTGGCATTGCGAATATTTCAACTTAAACTTTTGTAAGTTATTTTTGCTGGGCATTCTTAAGAGGAAATATGTTTACAAAGCAATAAAATTTGTTTATTTGTGGCATATGTGTTTTTCATATAATAAAAATGAAACCAAAAACCTCTAGTTTTATTACAGATTTCAGGGGCGTTGACTTTAGTACACTGAAATTACAGATCAACAGCGTAGATGTTCATTGTTTTCAGCTATCATTTTTTTTTATTAGTTTCAGGTGCACAAAACAAAGTAATACTTAGACGTTTATCATTTATATCCCTCACACTGTGTCAACCCCCCTCCCCCCATCCACTATCCCTCTGACATTGCACACAGCCATTACATTTCCACTGTCTCTATTCAGCTATCATTTTTAAACCTTCAATTCCACTTGTGAACTGGTGCTCTCTGGTGGTTGTTTGAGGACTTAGACAAAGAGCCTGCTACTGTGTGATCGGCAGATGGACAAATCTGTGCAAACAATGAAGTACAAATCTTCCACGCTGCATTCCCGGCAAATATTTCTCTTCCCCTAATTGAATACCTTCACCAAATTCTACCTTCTCATTCAGTCTTTTGCCAAATAATAGTGGACTCTGGTGGCTAAAGTTATGGGTTTTCATTTCAGATTTGCTACAGCTGCCAGAGATTTGGGAGCTGGCTGCCAAAACTTTAAACCACTTTATCTCAACATATCAAGTTAGTGGTTCCTGAATTATATTACTCTTTTTAGTTGGGGCTGAAGGAAACATTTTAGAGAAATAGAAAAATGCTAAACTAGGTTTGGTGATGGTTGCACACATCTATATATTTGCTAAAGTTTAACCAATCATATACATACAATAGGTGAATTTCATGATATCTAGATTAGGCCTCATCAAAGGTAAAGAAAAAAAATTTCTACCCTGCCTTATGAATATTGGGCATTCTCTTCAAATACCAGTAAGGGTCGTTGGAAAATATGGTTTCTTTCCTACATTTTCTCCAAACTTTTATTTTACATTTAGAATGTTTTTAGAATGCCAAAAATTGCCAGTATTTTTCTTCAAATTGCATAATTATATTATTAGCATAATTTTTAATCAATGTTGTTTTAGGATCAGAAAATAATTTAACTGTTAGGTAATTGCAAGCTATTATATTAAATCAAATATCACTATAAGGGAGTGTAATTGAAAATTTACATATTTAGGCTAAAAATAGGCAACTCTAAAAGGGGTACAATTTCCACTCCTCTGACGTTCTGGGATTATCAGGAGACATTTTTAAAAGAACAAATATAATTTTAAATTCAATATGTGGTGGGTAGTTGAGAAATTATATGTTATCTGGGTCATGAGAGAAAAACAAACATTTCCTCTGAGGTTTTCACCAAAGATAAATGTGTGAACCCTTGTATGTACCCTGAGTGGACAAGTTGAGGACAAATTAGTAGTCTGAGGACAAAGCTCTGATTAGCATCAGGTTTATTATATTCTTATTTCATATCATAGTTTAAAAACATACATATACATACACATACATTCACTAACATTGAAAATGCAAGACGAAGACAGATACATGACATTGAATGTGCAGTTGAAAAAAAGGAATTCAATCCAAACATCCCAACTTAAATTTAAAGGTATGGAATTTAGTATTTTTTTTCAAGTATGTGAATTAATAAGGTTATGTATTTAATATGGATTAATATTAACATGGATATTATTAATATGGGTAATAATTTCCAATATTCTGTTCTTGTCTGTTCTTGAACTGTTTCTTTTCTTTTCTTTTCTTTTTTTTTTTCGGTGCTTCCCTTTCTTTGTCTTTGTCTTGTCATCTCTCTTTCTCTGTCTGTCTGTGTCTCTCTCATTTATCAATGTGGGACTAACAGTTATTTGTCTTTAAAGTGATATTTTATCTCATATAATTTCTTAAATATATTCTCAGGAAATATATATATTGAATTCAAACTAATAATTAAAAAATGAATATTTGGTGTCAGTCATCCACCTCATTATTCATAAAATATAGCATTTTAAATAGCAATTTTTAATTCAGCTTTAAAATACGTTTTCTACCAGGTGAACAATTTTGTTTTGGAAAATAGAGACATTAACCTGAAAGATTACAAAATACACTTGCTCCTCTGTGCAAACTTTTTGCACACTCAGTTTGTAGATGTCACTTGGAAATCAGAATATATTTTGGTGAATAAAAGGAGCTCAGGAAGTTACAAATAATAAATTTGCAATTTCTATTTATTTAAGTAGTATATGCTAATATTCATCCTTTACTAATGTATCCTTTGCTAATGTTTAGTAAAGCTTGCTAAGTTTTAGTAAATCTTGGGGTGACTAAAACATTGCATTTGAATCTAATTGACAAATTAAACCTTGTTATTACACACAGAATTTTCTTCGCACTAATAATGAGAAATTATAAGTTTTGCCCTATACGTAAAGTTTCAGAATCACTATAGAAGTAGTATCACTAATAATATAATTACTTAAAACAGATTTAAAATGTTTATGCATTTTGTTTTGTCCTTAGTAAATTTTCATTCCATTGGCCTTGCACAAAGTGTTTTAAAATCACTTGAACTAATTCCTTTCTCTACAGGTAAGTCACTAACTTACTACCCAATTAGGATTCTTTACTTCACATTCCAATTTATTGGTAGGGATCACTTTAAAAAATTTTTGTTTATCTTATTCTATAATTATGCATATGTAAACATATGCAATTATAATGATATATAATACATATTATACAATATAATTATAATTACTTTATAACAATGTAAAATATTTAGAAGTCAAATCTATGTGATAAGGTACTTCCAGTTATCTCCAATGTCCATAAAGCCAGCACCCATCCTGTTCCTTTCACCCCATTTAACTACTTTATCCAACTAGTCCCCCTTTTGATGGACATGGATGATATTTGTATTCTTTTTCTATTATACTCCTATTAGAAATAGTGTTGCAATGTCTTGCACATATGTCTTTTCATACTTCGCCAATATGTCACCAGGACGGATTCCTAGGAGAGAGATCGCTGTATGATAATGTAAATGCCTATTTAATTTTGCTAGTTTTTTTTCCCAAATATCCCTCCATAGAATTGTACTTTTTCATATTTCTATCTTTTTAAATGTTTACTTGGCTAGTTCTTAATGTGCTCTGATAATAATTTATTTGATTTATAAAAATAAACAAATAACTTTTTCACATACGTTGAATTCTTGGAACTTATTGGTTATCATTCATTACTAATGTATCAAACTATTCAAAAATAATCTGGGAAATGCAGTGTATTCATTAACTGAATTCGGATGTATCTTATTTTACTATGTTTGTCAATATTATGTTAAGAGAAAAATTGTGTACTGTTTCTCTGAACTACTACTGTTCTACATGGCTTGACAGAGTTTCGCAACTTCAAATGTAGTTCCTCTATTTCCATAGGTTTAAAGAGAATTTAGAATATGAAATCAGTATTAATAATTCAATTTATTGACTGAACAGTAAGGAAATCACAGTTATGGGAGTGATTTCTTATCAATCATTGTGATGCATTTGCAAAAATTATCTTTGATAAGGACATAAACTATTATGCAAAATATGGATGCTGTAAATATATTTAGTATAAACCAATTACTCATACAATTCTATAAGCCAGTGTCTACCAATATAATTTGTCTTAATGAGGTTGAGAAACATAACAACATTTACACTTGAGACACTGGATGAGTCTCTTTGCTTTCTGTCTAATGATATCAGTATGTTGATTAATAGCCATCACTGAGTGCACACTCTTATCTTCAACCTAGCAGTGCTGGTACATGAAAAATAAAACATTTGTCACTCTAAAAGAGGTTACCATCTAAAGAGAAGCTGAAGCCCCATTATTACATGGATTAGAAAGAATTTTAAGACTTTTTTTAGATTAAAATAGCAGGTTCCAGGAGTCATATTTAGTTTTGATTCATATTACATCCTTAGTAAATTAAACAGGTGAAATGACTTGTGAATATTAAAGCAAATGATTAATTTGAAAGTATTTATTTGTGTGTGTGTGTGTGTGTGTGTGTGTGTATATATATATATATATATATATATATATACACACACACACATATGACTGTACATGCCCACATTCCTGAATGTGTGTGTGAGTGTTTGTGTGTGTGTGTGTATGTGTATGTGTGTTTGGGAAATTATTAGGTGTATATATTAAAAGTCTTTTTTCCCACTGGTTAATTATGTCAAATATTAGCAGTTATTTTAAGATTCAATATAACTTGTATCATAGCTTCTGACCATCAGAGTATTATCATTATTAAATAAAATAAATATGTATTTTTCTATTTAGTTAAGTTTTATGCTTTTGATTGCCTAATATCCTTTGAATTCAAAACTAACATTATATACAATTCTATTATTACAATTCTATCACTTCTTGGAAACGTACTTTTCTAAGCTAATTCATATGATTAATTTCTCAGATTGTTCTGTGATATTGCACAGGTATAAAATCTTGTTGGGAATATCTGGAACAGTAAATGGTGTTCTGGTTTTGACTTTGATCTCCCTGACTCTGTTGGGTAAGTTAAAAGTTCTTTAATAAATAAACATACAAAAAATATTTACTTTTCTCTTATGACTCTTCATATTCATTCATTCTTCCTTATGTACAAAGCCGTATGTTACACTTCATAATAATGTATTTAATATTCAGTAAAAACAAGTATCTTGTTCTTAGGTGGCATACAGTCTGATAGGAGGAAAGTGTGTGTGTGTGTATGTGTGTGTGTTTGAGATAAGACGTGTATTTGGAAACCATATTTTTGATTTATCAGATAGTTGTGAATAGAATTCCATAATTTTTCTTAAACATTTTAATACATTTTATCTAAGATTGTATTTCGTTTACTCTTGGTTTTGTCCAACAAACATTTACTGAGAAACTACTACACCTCAAGCATTAGTACAAATTTCCAAAGTTAAATAAAAAAGGAATATCATGTTGAGGAATGTCATATTCTAGTAGAAAAAACCGATTTTAGATAAATATGTATGGTAAAATGGCGTAAACACAGCATCATAAGTTTCAGCAAAACATCAAGAAAGCATGGAAAGAGATGTGTGCTCCTTAGAGCAGGAACTTTGCTTGATTTACTACTGTATCTCCAGTTCTTAGGACAAAGCCTGGCATAGAATGGATCCTAAATAAATATGTGTTCTATAAATGAATTAATTGTGTAATATTTGAAATTATTTTTCATTAAACATGATAATAAAAAAAGAAATTTCTAGTTATCCCTTCAGTTATTTCTTGTTCCAATTATCAGAATGAATCTAAAGAATTTGTCTTTGAGACATTGCACAGAGAAGATATTTATCCAATCTTAAAATAATCCTATTCTCAAGTTTCTCAAGGAGTGTTGCTAAAATGCCATAAAGGAAATAATTCAAATATAAGCCAACATGATGATATTGGAAACCTGAAAGTGAATAGTGATGCGAGAGGAAATATAAGTAAAAAAGACTCAGACCACTGTGTTTCAAGAGCTACAGGTATTTCTCAACGGTTTGACCTATATTTGTTTCTATTTTTTTGGACCTTCTAAGTTTGAAAAATCTTATTGAACATGTATGCAATAGATTAAATAAACCAATGAAGAGTTTAATAAATCAACTTTTCACCCTAAACTTTATTCATATATTCTTTTATTTTTTTGCAGTGAGAGGAGAGCTGGCTGCAAAACAGGACATAAAAAGTAGGTTTTTCCCTCCAAACATTTAAAATAAAATTGAGACATATAAATATGAGAATGAGAACATAATTGTGATGATAAGGCAGTATGTAAATAACGTTTTTTGTTTTACATACTTATCCTTTTTTTGAAATACAAAACAGATTAAGTAATTACATCTAACGAATTATCCATTATGATTTTAAACTTAGAACTTCCAACCATACAGAATTTTGGAAAACTATCTGTTGTACTTTCATTTTTTTTTTTAATTTTTTGTTGTTGTTAGTTTAACGTTTTAACACTTAACTCTTTGAGACTTGGACATTTATTTTATAGTATGATATGAGAGGAAGATGCAGATTCATTTATTTTATAATTATTTATCAAAAGATTTTTCTCTAATTCCCTAGTTTGTGTTGTCCCTTTTATCACGTATGAAAATGTCGTGTATATTATGGTTTACTCTTTTCTTTTGAATTATTTGTTTTACATATACAAGTCACAAACCAATTAAAAATTGTAGTTTTACCACTTATTTTATCTAATTCCTCGTTATGTTGGGTATTATATGGAACCTTTTTAGGGGTAAGGAAGCTTTGATAGGTAAACATGGAATCACATAACCACTATTAAACGTTGATTAAAGTCAATCTAAATACTGTATATCAAATTATAAGATAATAATTTTCTATTACTTTTTTCTTCTTGTTTAATTGAGATAATAGTCACAAACATAAAGTTAAATATTTAAAATTAAACAATTCAATGATGTTAGAACATTCAAATGTACAACCACCATATCTGTCTAGTTACAAAACATTTCATCACCCCTCCAAAAAAGAAATCCCACACCTAATAAGCAATTACTTTCCATCTCCTGTTCCCCCAGCCCTTACTAATTACTAATCAGCTTTCTGTCACTATGGATTTACCTCTTCTGGCTTTTCATATAATGGAATCATGCACTATTTGACCTTTTGTGTCTTGCCTGTCGTACTTAGCATAACATTCTGAAGTTTATCTATGTTGTATCATGTATCAGCATTTTATTTCTTTTTATTACTGAATAATATTCCATTATATGTATGCGTATATACCACAATTTGTTTAAGGTGGCAATAGTGACCAATGTGGTCCACAGATTGAAAGAAATCTCTATCAAAATTCTAATGTTTTTTCTTTTTTATTATTAGTTTCAGGTGCACAAGATAAAGCAAAACTTAGACGTTTATCATTTATATCCCTCACACTGTGTGAACCCCCCTCTCCCCATCCACTATCCCTCTGTACGTTCCCCAAATTAATTTTCAAACCCCCATGACCATCTTCTGGTTACCGACCATTTTTCAAAACCTCTCACCTTCCCCTTATCCCCACCCCCCCGCCCCTCTAGCAACCCTCAGTTTCTCCTCTATGTCTCCAAAACTGTCTCCGATTAGTTCATTCACTTATTCTTTTCTTTAGATTCCGCATATAAGTGAGACCATATGGTATTTGTCTTTCTCTTTCTGACTTATTTCACTTAACATAATGTTCTCTAGGTCCATCCATGTTGTTGCAAATGGTAAGATTTCTTTCTTCTTTATGGCTGCGTAATACTCCATTGTATAAATGTACCACAGTTTCTTAATCCAGTCATCTACTGATGGGCATTTTGGTTGTTTCCAGGTCTTGGCTATTGTGTATAGTGCTGCAATAAACATAGGAGTGCATAAAGATTTTTGAATTGGAGTTTTGGATTTCTCCGGATAGATACCTAGGAGTGGGATTGCTGGATCATAAGGTAGTTCCATTTTCAGATTTTTGAGATACCTCCAAACTGTTTTCCATAGTGGCTGCACCAATCTGCATTCCCACCAACAGTGCACCAGCGTTCCCTTTTCTCCACATCCACGCCAGCACTTGTTGTTTGTTGATTTATTGATGATAGCCATCTTGACTGGGGTGAGGTGGTATCTCATTGTGGTTTTTATTTGCATTTCTCTGATGGTTAGTGAGGTTGAACATTTCTTCATATGTCTGTTTGCCATCTGTATGTCCTTTTTAGAAAAATGTCTCTTCATGTCCTCTGCCCATTTTTTAATTGGGTTGTTTGTTTTTTTGGAGTTGAGTTGAGTGAGTTTTTTATAAATTTGTGATATTAACCCCTTATCAGATATATCATTGGCAAATATCTTTTCCCATTCAGTAGGATCCCTTTTTGTTTTATTGATGGTTTCCTTTGCTGTGAAAAAGCTTTTTAGTTTGATGTAATCCCACATGTTTATTTTTTCTCTTACTTCCCTCATGCGAGGGGATATATCAGTAAAAATCTTACTCCGGGTAATGTCTGTGAAGTTTCTTCCTATATTTTCTTCTAGGAATTTTATGGTTTCAGATCTTACATTTAAATCTTTAAGCCATTTTGAATTTATTTTTGTATGTGGTGTAAGGAGGTGATCCAGCTTCATCTTTTTGCATGTGTCTGTCCAAGTTTCCCAGCACCATTTATTGAATAGACTGTCTTTACCCCACTGTACATTCTTGCTTCCATTGTCATAGATTAAATGGCCATATAGGCATGGATTTATTTCTGGACTCTCTATTCTGTTCCATTGATCTATGGGTCTGTTTTTATGCCAGTACCATGCTGTTTTGATTACTGTAGCCTTGTAGTATAATTTGAAGTCAGGTATTGTTATACCTCCCACTTTGTTCTTATTTCTCAAGATTGTTGAGGATATCCAGGGTTCTAATGGTTTTTTTATCTGCAGTAATGGGTGAGGTGATCCTAAAATTCATATGGAATTGCAAAGGATCTTGAATAGCAAACTGTCTTGAAAAAGAAGAAAACATTTGAAAGATTCACATTTTCCAATGTCCAACTTACTACAATCAACAGTAATCAAAACAGCATGGCCTTAAGATAGACATATAGATCAATGGAATAGAACTGAGGATTCAGAATTAAGTTCATACACCTAGGGCCAAATGATTTTTGACAAAGATGCCAAAACCATTCAATGTAGAAAGAACAATGTTTTCAACAAATGGGCTGGGTTAACTGGATAGCCACATGCAAAAAATGAATTTGATACTTAGTTCATACATTATAAAAAAATCAATTCAAAATGGATCGAAGACCTAAATGTAAGAGCTAAACTATACAATTGTTACAAGAAAAAAATAGATGTAAATATTCATAACCTTTGATTAGATAATGATTTCAAATACGATATTAAAATCACAAGTGACAAAATAAAAAATAGATAAAATAAATATCATCAAAAGTAATGACATTTATCAAAGGACATTATAAAGAAATTGAAAAGACAACACACCAAATAGGAAAACTTATTTGCAAATCATAAATCAAATAGATCTGTATTATCCAGAATATATAAAAACTCATAACTCCAAAACAAACTAAAAACCCCTAAAGAACTCAATTAAAAATTGGGCAAAAGACAAAACAGACATTTCTCAAAGAAACTATATAAAAGATATACAAAAGACTAATAAGCACATGAAAAGTTGCTTAAATTGATTAGTCATTAAAACCACAATGGGAAACCACTTCGTACCCACCAGGACAGCTATAATGAAACAAAAATAACAAATGTTGTTGAGGATGAGGAGAAATTGTTCATACATCACTGATAGAAATGTAAAATGGTGTGCACTGTGGAAAACAATTTGGCAGTTCCTCGAAAAGTTAAATATAGAATTATCATATCACCCAGCAATTCAAATCTTAGGCATATACCCAAAAGAATGAAAAGCATATCCATACAAAAATTCATACATAAATGTTTATAGCAGGTGTATTCATAATAGCTAAAAATAGCCCAAATATCCATCAGTTGATAAATGGGTAAACAAAATGTGCTATACCACCATGCAATGGAATATTACACAGCCATAAAATGGATCGAAGCACTGACATACGTTTTAATTGGATGAACCTTGAAAATTTTATGCCAAGTGAAAAAACCAGACACAAAAAGCTACATATTATATGATTCCATTTATATGAAATGTCCACCATAGTCAAATCTGAAGAGACAGAAAACAAATTAGCGATTGCCAAGGCTAGGAGTAAAAAGAATGGGTAGAGGCTGCTTTATGGGGTTTCATTTTTGGGTGATGAAAATATTTTGGAATTTGATGGTAGTTGTGTTTGCACAACATTGTGGGTGTACTAAAACCAGCAGCATTTGCATTTTAAATGATTAAGTGGTGAATTTTATGTTATATGAATTTTACTTCAGTTAAAAAAAGAAGATTGTAATAGCCACAAGTTTGAATAGTTACATTGGCCTGCACTTACATTTTTATATATACTTCACTTTCTCTCATTATTATGCCAGAAGTCTCAGATATTTTCAATTTGAGAATACCTCAGTTTAATTTTAATTGAAGAAAAATCAAAAGACTTGATGAACTTGCAATTATAAAAAGGTTTGATAAATTAATATCATTTAATATCAAAAGGAAGATAGTAAAATAGATTTACACACATAAAACAAGGATAGAGATTCTAATACTATATATGGATAAATTCAAAGCAAATGGTATAGATACTATTTTATCTAATCTCTCAAATAGCATTGATGCAATGTATATCTTAATGGGTTCATGTTATTTTAGTAATTATACATTTAGTAATTATATGGTAATTTAGTTACTATATTTAGTAATTATATTTAGTAATTAGATCATGGCACAAAAAAGATCCCTCATATCTGGCTTTTGCTTTATCTTACTAAATTAATTTTCTTAAGTCCCAGGAATTATTATTTGTATTTTGGATACCTTTTGAGTCTGAACACTTTGTGATGAGTGATTTTATCATAGCTCCACTCTTATTCATATAACACATAAGTATTCTCACAGTTGATTTTCAGAGATACATATATAATTTAATTTCTCTTTGTTTCCCACATTTGCCTATAGGATTGTGCCCATCAGAATGGCTCAAATATCAAGAAAAATGTTATTGGTTTTCTAATGAGTTGAAAAGTTGGAATGACAGCTACAGGTATTGTTTGGGAAGAAAATCTCATCTACTAATCATTCAGGACCACCTTCAAATGGCAAGTGGTTTCGTATCATGGTTATGGTATTAGCCTCATTACAGTTAAAAATAGCTTTCCTCAAATTTCTTCCCACCCTTCCATTAAATTATTATTTACCTTGATTACTGAGTTTTCGGCACCATCTTAAATTTGTGTTTGAAGCCACTGCCTCACTTGACTCATGCTAATCCTGGTCTGAATATTTGCACTGAATTTGCCAGTAGTGTATGTGTATGTATATAATATATAACATAGTTATATAATGTGTGTGACAATTAGATATGAATTAAGTAGCATAAGAATCCTCATGCAGAGTGCTAGGTGTCCAATAAAATTTTAAAGTTTTACTTAGTATGTTTGAATTATTAAAATATTATGTTCCTTTAGTCACTCATTACCCACTTTTTAGGCTTTTATACAGAAAAATCTAAAACAATCAAACTACGTGTGGATTGGGCTTAACTTTACCTCCCAGAAGAGGACATGGACCTGGGTGGATGGTTCTCCATTAGATTCAAAGATGTGAGTCTTTACAAAAAGACAACCTGATTTATTGTTTATTGTGAAACTTGTCTTCATAAATCTCTAAGTCCACCCAAATCCACTCTGACATAGTTCTTGGTATTGAAGAATTGAAAGGATGAAAAATAATTTAATGTTCACTGGAGTAATGATAGATATTTTGGTTTTATTTTCAAAGCAAAAGAATGGCTGTATATTTATTATTTAAAAACTACTCATCAGTTATATAGAAAGATGGACTGAACCAATGTACTTTTCTGCTGTCAAAGTTCTCGATGTTTACTTTAGCCATTTTTAGTAACTGGGAAAAAAGAAAAAACTACAGTTTTTTTTTGGTATTGTTTTATTATTATAACGGTAAAAGACAAATGAGAAATATAAGACAGAACAAAATCATCCAAAATTCTCTCCTCAATTGTATGAGATGATTGAGCATTTAAAAACTTTCATCAATATTTGTGTGCTTATATTAATTTTATGATAAACTACTTAATTAGAAATACAAATAGTAAAACTAGTAAATTCAAATCTTATCTCTATGTTGGTAGGCAGAAGAATGGTCCCAAAGATCTCCATATCTTAATCCCCAAATCCTGTGACTTTGCATGGCAAAAAAGACTTCAAGGGTGTGATTAAATTAATAATCTTGAGATAGTAACATTATGCTGGATTACCCAAATGGGCGCAATGTAATCACTAGTCCTTACAAGAGGAAGAAAGTAGATCCCAAGTCCAAGAAGGGGATGTAAAGATAAACACAGTGTTCCAATTGATATAACCATGGCCCAAGAAGTGGACAGCTTCTAGAAGCTGCAAAAGGCAATGAACAGATTTTTCCCATAGTGCCTGCAGAAGGCAGCTCTGCAGATACTTGATTTTCACTCCCATAAAACCAGTTTTGAATTGTAAGGTAGCACATTTGTGTTGTGTTAAGCCACTAAGTTTATGGTACTCTATTACAGGAGTGATAAGCAACTGATACACTAGAGCAACCAATTAATGACACTGTTGTTTCATTTTGTCTTTGCCCTTATTTTGTTATTAAATATTACTTATTTTCCATATCACTGTACTAAATTAATCAATCTAAGGAAGTCAACTGAAGCCGTTATTTGCAATGGAGAGTAAAATTGTGGGTGTGTGTCATCTGAGGGTAGAGTTGTAACAGTGAACATTATCTGGTAGACTACTTATGAACATGCTAACAGGTTTCTTCCCTCATGCCAAATCCACTCAACACTGCCTATAAGATTGAGTTTTAAATTTAGACCATGCCTAGGGATTTTTGTTCAAAATATATTCAATATAAAATTCAAATAAAAACTTGGACACAGTGTGGTTTCCAATATGATAACCCAGTACTTATTTGCCCCTTATTAATTTGGAAAATTTTATGACCATGTGTATCTTGCCCATGATTCTTAAACTTTTTCCTCAGTTTAAATAAATTCTTAACAGAATAAATCACTAACACTACAGTATATTGCAGATAATTTTATTATTGTATTTATCATATTGGTTTATGGATAAAAATACAATAAACGCACAAATTATTTAGGGCTTACATGGCTCAATTTGTATGCTGAGTTCTTTACAAACATCAATTCATTTAGCTCCATAACAATATTATGGGTTAAATATTATTATTACCATTGTACAATTTGATATGAGAAGTCAAGAAATGTTAAGTGAACTGTCCATGTAACTTAATCTTATTTTTTTAATCTAAAGGACCACATGGAACAATGCAAAGGATACTAGAACAGGATTATGGGCACACATTTATTCTTAGCTCTCTCATGTGCAAACAGACACTGTGAGAATCACAGACAGTGTGAGAACTCTTTGCCAATCACAGACAGTAATACTAAGTTACAGAGATACTGTAGTATTTAGTGAGTCAAGGTATTTGAAAATGCCTTGAAATTTTGAATTACTTTTTAATTAAACGAGGGCAAATACAAATGGATGTCTTAAGCAACAATGATTAACAATGTATTTATCCTCTTTTTTGCAGATTCTTCATAAAAGGACCAGCTACAGAAAATAGCTGTGGTACCATCAAGGAAAAGAAAATTTACTCTGAAACCTGCAGCAGTGTTTTCAAATGGGTTTGTCAATATTAGAATTAAAAAAAAAAATTGATAGTGGAATAATCAATGATCAAAAGATTTGCCTATCAGTCTCTAATATTAATCTTCATGAATAAGAATTTAAAACTGTAATTAAACACCAAAATCTCTTCTCCATTTTCCCTCTATCATCTACATTGGTCCTAGCCTCAGAGTAACCATGTTAATAATCTAAAATATATCTTTTTGATTTTTGTGCTAATATAATCTAGTGTAAATCCATGCATTTATGTTCAGCATTTTTATTCCTTTCTTTTTTATTTACAACAAATGTTATTAAATTCTGTCTACTTTTGACTGAGAAAAACAAATGCCATATGATCTCACTTATATGTGGAATCTAAAGAACAGAATAAATGAACAAATAAGACAGAAATAGACTGATAGATACAGAGAACAAACTGATGGTTTCTAGATGAGAGGGAGTTTGGGGGGCTGGGTGAGAAAGGTGAAGGGATTAAGTAGTACAAATTGATAGTTACAAAATAGTCATGGGATGTGAAATACAGTATGGGGAATATAGTCAATAATGTTACAAAAACTATGTATAGTGTCAGATTGGTACTTGACTTATCGAGGAGATTACTTCATAAATTATATAAATATCTAACCACTATACTGTACACCTGAAACTAATATAAAATAATATTGAGTGTCAACTATAATTTAAAGAATATACAGTCATGGGATATAAAGCACAGCATAGAGAATATAGTCAATGGTATTATAATACTATGTACAGTATCCATTAGGTAGTAGATTGTTGGAGGTATCACTTTGTGAGGTATGTAAATGTCTAATCACTATGTTGTTTCATACACCTAAAACTAATAATAAAAAAATGTTGGAAAAAATTGTGTTTGCTTTTCTGTATTTTGCTTTTAAAAATTATTAACAATAGCCTGTGAAAATTTTGTATAGCTCTGAGTTGCCTTATATAGTGGATTTTTACATTCTTTACTCCTTTATTGATGAGCATTATCTGTGTTTCCAGGAGTTTGCTACTTAAACTATGCTGTAACAAATATTCTAGATATCTTCTTCAATAATAATATTTTTATTTCTATGATATAAAATTTAAAACTGGAAATTCTGGGTAAAAAGTGTTAGATAGGTTGTTTACTTTAGATTTTATAAAAATGTTACCTAAATTTAGAAACTATCGCAAACTTTTAAGAAGATTATGGGTTCAGAAAAAAGAAATTAAACCTTTTTCCTGAGCTTCTTGAGAATTAGTTGCTAAATTAATTTATTTCATTATGAAATTTTAAGTATCATAGGATAATGTGTATATTTACTACAAACAAAATCTTCTACTTCATCACAGTACAATGATAAAAATCAACAAATTAACATTGTTACAGTACTACCAACAATTTCTCAGACTCCCTTCAGAGTTTGCTAGTGTCAAAATACGTAATGCTCTTTAAACATCTAGCTCACATTCATTTTCTGCATTTAGATATGTCTCTTTAGTTTCCTTCTGTTTAGAAGAGTTCCTTAGTCGCTTGACATTCATGGCCTTGACATTTGAATACTACAAGCTGGTTATTTGGTAAAATGTTCTTCAGTTTGAATTTGTCTGATTATTTCTCATGGTTATACTCAAGATAAGCCTCCTTGGCAGGAATGGCAGAGAAGGGATACAATGAAGCTGTCTTTCTCACTGCATCCTCTCAGATAGTACGCATTTTTCCTTGTTCTATTATTGGTGATATTCACTTTGTTCACATGATTAATGTGGTATCTACCATACTTAACTGTAAAGTTACTCTTTCCCTTTGTGATTTAGTATTTGTGGGAGTGAGCAAGATGGCCTTAACATTCTCCTCAGCCTGACTATAAGTTTCGTTCTTACTGACTATGCACCTCTGGCTTCCATTTTTCTTAGAGCATTTACTTTAGAAACTTGTACATGGAAATTCTTTCTATGCTCCTTTGATAGGTAACTTTTTCTTAAGGCCTCTTGAAAGCTTTACAATCCAGAAACATCTTTTTCAAGGACCAAAGAGCCATCCCTTTGAAATGTAATCGTAAAGAAGGCACCCTTATTTTTCAGTTTCTGCAGGAGGGTAGGAGACTAACTTTAGTGGGTGCCTAGCTCCAAGTTGTAAAACTACCTCCTATCATGAAGATCTGAAAAAGTTTAATTTTCCTTTGGTTAAACCACATAGAAAAATCAGATTGTGTATGATCTCCCCCTCCTCCCAGCTCTTGAAAACCCTGCTGGCTTTCGTTTCAGCAGACTTTAGTTCAGACTCAGCTCTAACCTATCTCCCTTATTCCAATAGTCTTGTATAAAGTCTTTCTTCCCTGTGTAACATTGTTTCGTGCAATTTTTGTTTCGACAGGAGGTACTTCTAAATTTTGTAAATATCTCATTTATTATTAAAATTGCAATTCATTTTTGTGGATGCCCGTTTTCACATTTTGTTAAATATGCCATAATCTTCTATTTTGAAGGTGAAATTGTTCCAAACCTTCAAGGTGACATCTGTGTCCCTGATCTCCACAATCCTTTGCTGTCTGTAGGTTGTTTTCATTGTTTTATTTTTTAATTTTTTAGTGGCATTAATCTCTGCAGAATACCAGTAACCATTTTTGCCAATGTCTGAACTGGCCTGTATGTTCTAGCCTGATTCATAAACATCAATAAAATAATTAACCAAGCAAATATAAAATTAAAACTTGGTTTCTTTTCCAAATAATTTGCCTTTCTTTGTATCTTTCAAAATATGATGTTTAACTTTCTGACTCCTCAGCTAGAATTTAAGCTCCATGTGGGCAAGGATTTTGCCCTGTTTGGATTCCTGTTTTATCCTTATTATTTAAAGCAATGCCTGATACATAATAGATGTTTAATAAATATTGGTTGAATGAAATTTGATTGATGCTATGAAGAAAATTTGCATGATACTTATTTGAATATAAAGTAGGGTGATCTGATATTGTCACTGAATTCAGTTAATACTTCATTAAATATGTAACAAATAAACATATCTGTTGAGTAGAATTAAGTAAAAAAAAGAAGAAACCTTCCAAAAGGGCCCAGATAAAGCATGAATAGGTGAAAAAAATCTTTTGAGTTTAGTGAGTCAAGATGTGAAGTAGTAGATGTCAAGAAAGTATAAGCTAGGTGTGAAATATGGATGGAAAATACAAAGTGTCATACATGCCATATAAGTGTTTCCACTTTCATTTAAATAGCAATTGGAAACCAATTAGCAGAATAACATAGGCACTTTTGAAATTTGAAGCCATTACCCTGGCTATAGTATGGGGAAAGGAATATGAGGTATCCACTATTGGGCAAGAGATGATGGATTAGTATGAATGTTTTGAAGATAAAGAGAAGTGAATTGAAATTTAAACGTTAATAGGACTTGTTGATTGACTGAAAGGGTAGAAGAGGAAGAAAGCAATGTTAAGCATAATAACATGTTTCTGTTTTTATGCAGCTAGTGGATGGTGGTTCCCTTTAATGCAGTGATGAGGACCATATTTGGGGGTAAATTATAAATTAAATTTTAGACACATTCAGGTTAAGATATAATTGAGACATTGAAGTGGAGTAGGCAGTTAGATATTAAATCTGGAACTCAGAGGAAGTTTCATTGTTGAGCATGTAAGTTTGGGATCCTTTAGGATAGATATTGATCTCAAATATGAAAAGGAGATTGCCTAAGGAGGAGTACCAAGGGAGAAGGGAAGGCCTAAAACAATAGGAAGGCTAACATATATGGCAGGGACAAAACATGTATCCTGAAAGCAGAGAAAGCAGAGCAGTCAGGGAGCCAGGAGGAATCCCAGGGGGATATGGTGTCACAGAATTCTTGGAAGACAATATTTAAAGAAAGCAGAAATAGGAAATAAATGTTAAATGCTGCTTGAGAGAACATGAGAGATGTTAACTGAAGCCAGACCATTGGATATAGCAATACAGATGGGGGATGATTTGGTGAGCGCAGCTCTTGTGCACTTTTGCGGTATGATCAGGTAAAACTAGACTGGAGTGACTGAAATGCCTGAAGGATGCATTTTCCTTGATTTAAAAAGAACCTTGAAACAAGATAGGGACATTCTAGCTCAGGCTTATATCCAAGATAGATGGAATATAGTAATGAAAATAAGCTGATCTTGGTAATATAATACAATGTATTAGTTTGCTAGCACCGTCAGAACAAAGTGTCACAAATTGGATGGTTTAAAACGACAATTCATTCTTCATCTTTCTGGCAACTGGAAGTCTGAGATCAAGGTGTCTGCTGATCTTTCAGACTGCTTGCACTAGTGGAGAATCCTCCCTTGCCTTTTCTAACAAAAGAGGGGGAAAAAAGAAGAAGAATTCGTAAACAGAAATAGAAAAGAACTGCCTTAACTTAAAAATTGTATTTAAAAAAAACTAGATAAAACATTGCTAATGGTTAAATGTTAGAAATATTTTCCTTAAAATGTGAAACACATCAAGAATATTCACCATCAGTATTGTCCTGGCAGTCCTACACATTTTATTTTTTTAAATTAAATTAAATTTTATTATTAGGTTTAGGTATACAAAACAACATAATGATTAGACACAAAGTGATGATAACCCCACCAAGTCGGCTACCCATATTAATTTGACAAGAAATAAGTAATAGTTATAAGACAGAAAAAGAACTGTTATTATTAGATACTACGTTTTGCAGTATTTAAAAGAATCCATAAATTATTAGAAAGCAAAAGAACTTTCAGAATGGATGTTGAACAGGAGAATTACCAAAAAAAGTCACATATCTGTATAGAAAAAATTATTTTAAAAGATGATAAAATTACATAATTGCAATAGCAAAAAAATAGATACATGTATAAGGATGCAAAAATAAATAATTTTCAGTAACTGTTTAGAAAAATTGTAAGTTACTTAAGAAGACAAAAATCAATACAAAATATATATTATAAATTAATGAGAAAATACTGTTATAAATACAATACTCTCAACACTGACCTATAAATTCTGTAAAATTACAAGATTCTTCTAAAATTGCTATAGAAAAGCAAAGATCCATTCCATTTGAAAAGTAAAAACACAAGTTGAAAGAAATTACTCTAACAATTATCAAAAGGTATTATATTATCAGGCTATAATATTAAAGCAGTGAAATGTTGAAAGTTAAGTTATACAGAGAGAAAGAAAGAAAGGTTACAGATATTAAAACTATCTTATCCTTGGTTACAAGCCCATGATTAGAAACATTTACCAAGTGCCTTTTTTCTTCTTGCAAATCCATTTTCTTTCTGTGTAGCATCTAGCTGTTGCTACACCATCATCACCGAGGTAAGCACATTTTCCATCTCCTTTCACATCAAACCTACAACAGAGGGATTAAACACTATGTACTAGGGAGTCTTGTGATCTCACCCTTGCCCAAATGACATATTTAAAAAAATGTCTTTCCAGAGTCCTAAAAAAGTGTGCTGTGACACAGTACTCTTGCTAGGGTTAAGATAGCTATACCAAATTGGATCCTAAAAGTCTATCTTCCAAGAATTTATATTTGTTAAACAGAAATTAAGTTAGTTACATGTAATCAGTGGAACTACCAGTTCATATAAACCAATGGTTCTTAACCTGGGGCAGTTTTGCTTTGTGGCCCCTCTTCCTCCCCACCCCCTCAAGGGACACTTGGCAATAACTGGAGACATTTTTGGTTGTCACAAGTGGAGTGGGGAGGGAGGAATTGCTAGTGTCTAGTAGTAGAGGCCAGAGATGCTACTATCATGTACAAGAAAGTGCACTTTTGAAATGAGGAAAAAAGGTGAAGGGGTTAAGAAGAACAAATTGCCAGTTATAAAAACAGTCATGGGGATGTGAAGTACAGCACAGGGAATATAGTCAAATATTGTAATATCACGTGGGTACTAGACTTATCAGGATGATCACTTTGTACATTACACAAATGTTTAATCACTATGCTGTACACCTGAAGCTAATACAATATTATATACCCCAAAGATTGGAAAACATTTATCTGTAAAGATGTATGTGCTCCGATGTTCATTGCAGCTTTATTTATGGTGGCCATGACATGGAAACAATGTAAGTGTCCTTTGATAGATGAATGGATAAAGAAGATGTGATATATATCCACAACAGAATACTACTGTACCATAAGAAAAAATGAAACAGTACCATTTGTGACAACATAGATGGATATTGAGATTGTTATGCTAAGTGAAATAAGTCACACAGAAAAAGTCAAGAACCATATGATTTCACTGATACGTGAGATATAAACCTGAAAGCAACAAAGGAACAAGACACAAATAAAGAAACAAAAACTCATAGACACAGACAATAGTTCAATGGTTACCAGAGGGTAATGCAGGTGGGGTTGTGGTAGATGAGGATAAATGGGATCAAATATATGGTGATGGAAGGAGATCTGACTCTGGGTGGTGAACACACAATGTGATATATACATGATGTATTACAGAATAGTACACTTGAAACCTATGTGATTTTACTATCCATTGTCACTCCAATAAATTTGAATTAAAAAGAAAAAAAAAAAAAAAAGTGCCCTTTCTAACAACAAAGAATTGTTCAGTCCAAAATGTCAGTTGTGCTGCTACTGAGAAATTCTAATAGAAACTAAGTGGTAAAGTCGCTGGCAGTCATCATGCTGAGGTCATATGTGCAGTGAACTCAGGTCTTTAGATCCAATGTTTTTTATTGTAAAATAGAAGATGCAAAGCCCAGGATAAATTGTACTATCAAAGCAAATAAAATCATGTTAAAACGAACAACAAATTTATCCTGAGCTGTCAAAGATGTCAGCAAACAGATAGCGTAAAACTTGAAAAACAGATGTAAAATTGGAGAAAATAAGTTAAAATCAGGCAAAAGTTTAATTTTTTGGACTGTGTTTATGAATATTAGGTCTCTATTTTCAAAACAACCAAGTAGGACATTCCTCTTATATCTTGATTCCCAACCTGTCTGGCTGACAATTGGAACTAGTCTAAGTATTATACAATCTTCCCCATTCCATCTTTTCAACATGCACACAAATCTTGGGATCTAGAGAAATGTAGGCAATGCAGAAGCTCTAAAGTTTAAATGATCTGAATGTAAATAATCCCAGAAATAAAGAAACTCACCATTTGTTAAACATGGTTCCATTTACCCATTGTCCTGTTTGATTTTTTGTCATCGTGAGCCCAATCCAATGATCAGAAGTGCATTTGTGTTGGGTAAGAAAATTCTTTAGAGACAAAATAAATTTCATAATTTTACTTGTCAGTTTTTATCACAACCTATTGTGTGCCTCTTTCTCTGCTGATTGTGAGGAGCGAGGCGACAAATATTCAACTCCTAGCTACATCAGAAGATAGCTATCGCATTTTGAAAAAGTATTTTACCTTCCTACCCTCAGTTTTCTTATTTGTGAGACAAAGATGTGAGATAATTTTTCTTTAAGATAGTTTTTGATTCTAAACTGATACATATTCAACATGAAAATCTATTCCCCCAGGATTTTTAAACAATAAACTCTGGAAAGCCAGAGTTTGTCATTGAGCTCTTGCACAGCCTTCCTAACCATGACATATTCATTATGTTTTCCTCTTCCTAGAAATTATTAGTATATTGAGTTTAATGTTGTATTTTACATCAACTTCTCTCCCAAAATGATCACATATGCATACACACACACACACACACACACACACATACACAGTGTACACAGACACACTCACCTCCTTTTATTCTTATTCATTCAATTTGAAAATTGTTTGCTACCTTAGACCCCTTTTTGACCATAGAATTATATTATATGTGGAAAGTCAGTGAGTCTACTCTGCTACTAAATACTTTGGAAACCACAAACTTTATATTATTTCACTCCATGTTTCAGTGTTATGATAAATATAAGGAAATCATGACAGATCACAGCATTATGGTCCATTCCTATCTCATAACAGGGACACCAGTAACCTTGGGCATTTTAATATACCATCTTCTGCAGCATTTCATGAATTTAGTTGAAAAAAATTCAATTCATTGGGCTAAGATTTGGGGATTACAAAGGAACAGATTAAGAAACATTCTCCCTGGATTCAAAGAGTTTCACTTAGTGAGAAAAAATTATGTAAACATAGATAGAAAATATTCTACTAGATAAGGAGATGATAAAGAGTATAATAAATACATAGTGAAATTTGAGTTTACAGGAAGAAGTATCTGGTTTTGATGGGAGACTTTCAAATAGGATGTGCTCTAAGATGTGGGCCTAGAAGGGAAAAGGAGAAGATTCCATGATAAATATAGAGAGTAAGGGAGAAAAGGACATTCATAGTCTAGTCTTACGAAAGAGTTTTGTTTGAAGGCAGAAAAATATATATATAATAAAGGATAAACATATTGTAAAACAGCAAGAGATTGTATATATATATATACAATATATAGGATGAGGTTCAGTAGTTGTGGTTTTGGTGACAGGCAACTAGGAGGTGCATTTCCTAGAGTCCATCCTATGAAAAATATTAATCACTATTTCCTTAACAAAGGGGTGCCCATATAGTCCCTTGTTAAAAATGCAAGATAATTAAAAATAATTCATGAAACAAGTTTCATCTCATTTCAATTATGGAAAACATTTTATAATTTAAATAAATATATATAATACTCTAAACTATTTTAAATAAACAGTCCTTTAAAACTTTTGTATACATTACTTTTATCACTCCTTCACAGATAAGTTTACCTCATTCTGTTTGTCACTTAAAATTTGCCCAGATTATATAGTACACAATAGGCATCTGTGATTTTCAAAATATATCAGGATATTGCATGATCAGGTATTTTTTTTTTTTTAATCCAAACAGTACAATCATTCTTATCTGATATGTTTAATGATTTCTCTTAAGTCCAAAATTGTTTTGTGTAATTCTGTTCTTTGTGTTCCATGCTATTAAGTATTTTTTCAGTCTTTGCCAACAAGATTCCTGTAAGTGAAGCTTTTGAAAATATTTTGCCTTATTATTTATTTATCCCTCAAAAATTTTATTAACACTTATTATTTTCCATCTTGCTGCTAATTTAGCATCTTTTTCTCCAGAGAGGAACTGTTAAGGTAGTTTAAAGATTTCTAAGAATGTTTATTTCAGAAGTTTTGCAAAATTCAGAAGTGAAACTGTTGACTGCAGAAGCTCTTCCGATTTAATTGAGCATGCATATTTGATTTTCTGTGTTGACTCTTAACATATCTAGTTCTTCACATTTGATTCTGATTTCCCTACCATTTAATGCTTCCAAAATTGTTTTGTTTCCTTGCACTGATCTATAAATTACCCCAGCTTTGTTCACATCTATTTAAATTTGAACCAATCTTCAGGGAGATTACATAAATATACTTTGTTCACCACAGAAATAACATACAATTTTCTTTTAACAATGTTGACTGCTGTGCTATACTCTTTACATTTCAAACACTTCTTAATTATACATTATTCACACAAAAAATTAAAATCATGTTACATTACCACTTATATTGACCCTTTATTTTTAAAGAGACTAAACAAAAGTAAAAATATATGCTTACTGCAGAAGTGACTTGGGGAAAAACAGATTTCACTAGTGCAGAGCTACAGAGCTTCATTATCTCTTATTAAAGTTCTTGGTGATTCTCTACTCATAAATTTTTTGCCATGTAGATCAACATTTATTCAACAAAAATCCATTCAGCTTTTAATTTGTATCTGCCTTTATGCTACAGCAAAGCATGCAATTTCAAATAAAACACAATATCTGCTCACTGGAAGCTCATACTCTGGGCTAGGGGGAAACTTTCAATTACACACCTATTGCATTACCAGTAGTGAGTGCTCTGATAGAGCCTGCCATGGGACCTCAGCGACAGACAGCAAAGCCAGCCTGAGAAGTTAGAGGAAGATTTCTCACAGGAGGTGGAATGGAGAATCTCATCCTCCCTGAGGCAGTTATTTATTTGTGGAGTGCTGACTTTTAAAAGATTTCCAAATATTATCAAGTTCTTTTATTTCTACTTCTTAAAATATTAATATAAAGATAGCTATCAAGTCTACTACTTGATGAAAGTCTTACACAATCCAAACAAAATATCACCAGGTTTTCCCAACTGTATCTTTCATGACATGTTATGGACATCTTCAATATTCTGTAGATATAGACAGGCATGTGTAAAAAGTTTTAAAAATAATAATGGAATTTGAATATTTCCAATGTCCCTACTCAATAAAATTCACAAGGAATATGTGTTAGATTACTTACCATTTCTTCCATAGTGTCAATCGTAGTTAGGTCAGCATGTTGAGTGGAACAGTTGTATCTACTTGAATGCCAATTCTCTTCTTGCTTAGAGAAATAATAGCAATCATCTTGGAAACGAATCCAATCATCTGGACAAAAATACCAAGTAACCAGAGGTGGCTTAACTGGAAATGAAAAATATGTATTTTAAGAACCAGATGAAATAATATGCCTCTGTATTTGAGATCACTGGGGAAAGATAGGATTGTGATGTAAAAGATTATGATCATTATTAGAATTGCATATCTTTCACATGACAAGTTGAAAAAAATTCACGTTAAGTTAAATGACAGCAGCTCAGAATTTGACAAGACACTCATATTCCTTTCAACTCCAGTCTCAATGATACATAGTCCTTCCTAGAGCAAACAGTGTGATTTCATTTGTCACTTATGCTATTTCTGGGTAAATGAAATATAATGAAATCCTAGTATTATGAGTAAGTAATAAAAGTGATAATTTATACTAGAGATATATCTAGGAAATTTGTGTTAAACTCTAAAGAAGCAGTGAAAATAATAAAACAGAATAAATAGCTAACAAGGTATGTGTTGTATTGCCTGTTTTCAATGAGGTACCACCATCACTGTATGGTTTTGGATTAACCAATGAAAAGAACCCACATGAATTTGGAAGGTGGAAGTAAACGGAATCCATTATTCTTGGAGGCCTAGGGCATAGGAAGTTCATAGGCTTTTTAAAAAGTTTCCCGTTTGTAATCATGGCAGCTAGACGTATTAGTTTATTAGACTTTCCTCTAATCTCTGGGTTCTCCAAACACATTAGTGCTTTAAGCCAAAATTACTAGTGATCATTTGTCCTCCAGCTACACAGCCTTCCAGACCCTTACTCCACAGCTCCTCCCACAATCATGTTATCCCCAATTCCTACATTAAAGTCCTATTCTTGAAAATTTGTTGTGTCTACTTTTCCGAGCACACACAGACTGAATCAGTTTTTGGTACAAAAAGTGGTTCTAAAGAAATAGAACCTTAAGGATGAGATATGATATGGGTTTTCCAATGCAGTTTGCTTTAAAGGCATGGATCTAATGACCACTTATAAATGGGATACTGGTGACTTAGGGTGCACAGAGGCAAAACAATTTGTTAAATTATCATCTATAGTCACCTGATGCCAAGTACTTATAACAGCCTTCTCTTCATCATTGGTATTATAATGAGCCAAAAGTGTAAAGATAACGATAACTGAACTCCATGCTAACAAAACTAAGCCAATTGACGTACATAGAGAGTTATATGCAACAACTACGTAATGCACATTCTTTACAGTGCACATGAACCATTTACCAAAATGCAGGACAGTGAAGTGGTAATAAGAAATTTTTAAAAATTGAAGACATTTACAGTATGCCACCTGACTGCAGTGGAATTGAGCCATATATCAATAACAAAAATAAAATTAGATTATCACCAAAGTTTGTAAATTAAGCAATTCAATGCTAAATAACTCATCAATCAAAGAAGAAACATGGGAAGTAAAAAGTATTTTGAACTGAAAGATAGTTACATATACATAGTATATGTGATATATATAAACTTATAGAACGTAACACATTTTCTTAAAGGTTAGAGGAAAATGTATTGGCATAAATTTATGTTTCAAAAAGGAAGAAAAACTTTTAGAAAAGATAATTATCTATCTCAAAAAAGTAAGAGTGGTGAATTAAAGCAAAGTAGAAAGACACAATTAAAAAAATAAGACCCAAAATTAGTTGAATAGAAAATTAGTAGAAAGTAGAAAAAGTCAAGAAACTCATAAGTTGGCTTTTAGAATGATCTAAAGATAGAACACTAGGAAAACTGATGAAAAATTTAAAAGAGGGAGATAAAGAAACAAATTAACAATACCAGGAATGAAAAAAAGAAGATACATTTTTAAAATGCACAACTTATCACAACTGACAAAGGAAAAGTAATACCATGTTGCCCCGAAAATAAGACCTAGCCGGACAATCAGCTCTAATGCGTCTTTTGGAGCAAAAATTAATATAAGACCAGGTCCTATTTTACTATAATATGATACCGGGTCTTTATAATATAATATAATATAATATAATATAATATAATATAATATAATATAATATAATATAATATAATATTATAATACTGAGTCTTAATTTTTACTCCAAAAGACGCATTACAGTTGATTGTCTGGCTAGGTCTTATTTTTGGGGAAACAGGGTAACTATGAATAATACCCTATTTAGTAAAGAAGTTAAATCTTTAATTAAAAATTCCATCAAAGAAATCTCCCATTCCAGATGGTTTCAGTTGTGAATGCATCTAATCATTTAGGAAAGACGTAACAATATTACACAGCATCTTTAAGAAAATATAATAGGAGGAAATACTTTCCAATTAAAATTTTGAGGCCATGGTAATCTTGATATCAACACCTCATAATAGTATTATAAAAAGGGGAAACTATAGCTCAGTCTTTAATAAACATATGTGCATATACCTTAAAATATTAGCCAGTTTAATCAAGTGTTAAAAGGTTAATACTTTATAATCAAATTGAGTTTATTTTACACATGAATATTTAGTTTAACATGTGTGCAATTTAGCGCAAACAGAAAAAAGAAGCAAATTAAGTATCTCAATAGCATTTGATAGTATTCTATACCACTTCAAAATAAAACCTTTTAGCCATCTAGGAATTAAAGGGAGTTCCCTTAATTTGATTAAGAATATCCACAAATTATCATTCTTAATGGAGAAATATTAAAAACTTTCTTATAGATATTAAGAGTAAGATAAGAATGCAAGTTCTCACTACTTCTCAGTCTTGCACTGGAAATTCTAGCCAGTAAACTAAGGCAATAAAAATATATAAACTAGTATAAGGATTTCAAAAAAAATAAAACTGCTATTATTTACAGATAATCTGAATGCTGACATAAACATCTAAATAAAAATGAAGACAATTTATCAAAATTTGTAGTTAATATAAAACACACCTTAACATATTTAAAAAGTCATAATAACTTGTATGCTTCTGGATCATAATGGAAGTAAACTAGAAATCAATAACAGAAAGATAACTGAAAATTTCCAAAATACATGGAGCTGAAACAAAATACTTCTAAATAACACATGGATCAAAGAAGTCTCCAGGGAAATTAAAACATATTTTGAACTAAATGAAAATGAAAACACAACTTATCAAATTTTATGGTGTGCAGCAAAATTAGTTCTCAGAGGAAAATATATAGCATTAAATGTACACATTAGAAAAGAAGAAAGGTTGACAACCAATAATCTGTTTCCATTTTAGAAAACTAATAACAGAGAGAAATAAAATCTAAAGTAACAAAAAAGAAATAATAAGAATTAGAACAAAAATTAATGAAATTGAAAGCAAGAAATTAATAGAAAAAAGCAACAAATCAAAAGCTGGTTCTTTGCATAGAACAATAAAATCAATAAACCTCTACATAGGCTAAGAAAAAGACAGAAGACACAAATGAATAATATCAGAAATCAAAGAGAAGACATTACTACAGATCCCATGAAAATTTAAAAGATAATAAAGGAATATTATGAATAACTAAATGCCCACAAATTTGATAATCTAGATGAAATGGACCAATTCCTTGAAAGATATAATTTTCCAAAACTCACTCAAGAGGAAACAATTTGAATAGAATTATATCTTTTAAAGAAATTGAATCAATAATCATGACTGTCCCGAAACAGAAAGCACCAAGCTCAGAGGGGCTTACTGGTGAATTCTATCAACATTTAAGGAAGAAATTATACCAATTCTCTTACAATCTCTTTCAGAGAATAGAAGCAGAGGGAATACTTCCTAACTCATTCCATAAGGCCAGCATTATCCTAATACCAAAAACCAAAGACAGTATAAGAGAACCATAGACCAATATAGCTCATGAATATAGATGCAAACATTCTCAACAAAATATTACAAAATCATATCCAACAATGTATAAAAGAATTATACACCATGAAAAGTGGGATTTATTTAACACAGCCATGCTCAGTTGTTTATCTTCTGCAGCTAGTTTTGCACTACTAATACAAAGTTGAGTAGTTGCAACAGAGATTGTGTGGCTAACAAAGCCTAAATTATTTACTATGTGGCCCTTTGTATAAAAAATTTTTTAACTCCCTTCTATAAAATGAGTCAATAAACTTTTGCTACATGTTATGAAGTGGAAGAATAATACAAGCGTAATGTGGAACAAAAGAAATGAGATGCAGAGGATATATGCAAATTGCATGATTTTACTTATGTAAAAATTTTTAAGTGGACAAAACTAACTTGAGCAACAGAAGTCGAAATAGTGATTACCATTATCAGGGTGAATGATTTTGCCTTAATCTTTGCATCTCCCAATGCCTTACACAAGTCACATAATTCATAAAAATTCATTTATGTCCATTAAATATATTGTGACTAATGGGAAGGAAGTGAGAATAATGAGAAAAGATCATGGGAGATGAGAAGGAAAAGGATCATATAATAGGAAACTCAGAAAAGAAAAAAAAAATAAGGGAAGAAATAAAGGATGTAATTTACTCACCTGTTACAATAGGTACAACAATGTTCACAATAATAGCTATTATTAGTACAGTAGAAAGTATTAAAATAGACACCTTATATTTTTTGTTAACACCTGAAAAACAGAAAACAAACATATTTAGATTAAAAAACAGGTGAAAGAAAAACTAAATTTGCATTCATAACTGACACACCTGTGACGGGCCAGCCGCCACGAGTCGATCAGTACCTGAATGGGGGAGTGGGAATGAAATAAAAGACACACACAAATGCTAATGCGGCCGGTCTTCAGTCATGCTGAAGCCCTGAGTTTATTATTTTTAACCAATATATACAGTTTGAGTACGTGCAGTTAAACGAAGAAGATATGCATTATCTCAGCGAAAGTAAATCTTTTCAGCCTCAACTTTACTTTGACATAGAAGATACAAGGTCACTGAAACTCACAAAAGTAAATATCTCAAGGAGACAGAACCTACCAATTGTTCAGAAAGCCCTTAGTCTTCTGTGTCCGGGAACTGGCTGTTTCTACCACATTCCTCAGCAGACGTTAGGCGCCTCTCAGATAAGGCAGAGACAATGTTATGGGGGCAGAAACCGAGCCAGTCTGCAAGGTTCAGGGTTGCAAGAAACCATGGCTCCCCACATCTCCCCCTTTTTTATTTTATAAAAGCAAAGTCCATCCAGCCAGGATGGCGAGGTGACGGAGCCTGTCTTAGGTGTCCTAGGACGCCAGCCTCAACTTACCCGTGTTTGGTACTCATATTTTATTATACAAGCCCTGTCTTAGGTGTTGAAGCGGCTCCCAAGTACTTACCCGTCTTTGGCTAACCCGCTCCTCTAAATGCATGGGGGAGAAAGACTTAAGGCTTTGCCTTGAGCTCAAGCTGATGGATGTCAGCTCGTAAGTCTAACATCTTGTTGATGAAACATCTGATGAGGATGGGGAGTAGGCACAGAACCAAGCAGACACAGATGCTCAATGTAAGAAATATTATAACAGAATGGGTAATATAAGGCATAGAGGGCAAAACACTCCTAAGAACAACAAACTCAGAGGCAGCCTGAGCTGCATCAAATTTTAAGGGTTTAGCTTCTCTCATACTTTGAATTTTATCATGAAGCCAGCTTTGTTTTATACACACAGAAACAAAAAGGTTACATAAAGCGGCTGAGGCAGCAAGTACAGATTAGTTACATTTTCTCAAAGTTTGACCCTGACTGTCTTTAGACCTTTTGATATTGTCCCATTCCCAGAACAGCAGGTGTCTGTTTGTTCTTTATGCTTATTGGAGTTTTCCTTAGCGATCCTCCCAAACTCTGCTTGAAGTTACATTTTCTTAACCCTTAATGCTCCAATTTCCTACATATCCCCCTTTTTTATTTTTTTTTTTGAGATCGTGTCTGGCTTAGGTAGTCAGTACAGACATTTTCACTTACCCGTCATTGGATATCAATCATCAAAGCGATCGACTCCTGTCTTAGGTTGTAAAAATGCTTACTGATCATTACCCGTCATTGGCTACCGATCTCCTTTGAGGAAAACCAGAGACAGCAGTGGCTTTTCCCAGGCAGGGGGAAGGGGAGGCAAGGCTCCTTTTTGGATCTTTTAAGGCAGCTCATTGGGGGTCCCCACTCGGTTTCGCCTGGCTTAGGTTGTATCTCCCATGAGATATCTTACCCGTCTTTGGCTGCAAACCATCTTTTGGGGATCAGACAGAGAGACATAAGGTGTAAAATATAGAGATAAGCAAAGTTCTTAAAAAGGCACAGTCTTACAGGCTCTTCTTTCCTTAAGGAAAGACATGGGGGGGACAGTCGGCTAGGCTGTTGTGTGACTACATCTCCCCCTCTTTTTTTTTTTTTTTTTTTTTTGAAGCATGAGAAACACAGAACGTGTAGTTTTTTAATTTACAGCCCATCGGAGGACTATTTGTCCACATTTGAGGACTATGTAAAATAAACAGAACAATAAACAGAATAGCAATATCTCCAGCAAACCCTCTACCCAAAGTCTTTAAGCATTTAACAGGGTCTAAAGTGGAAAGTCCTTTTGTAGCTGCGGAAAGTGAGAGTTTTTTTACATCCTAGGGGCGTGGATGGGTATCTATAGATGTCTTTTTTTGTGTGGGCTGTCGTTTATGGTATGGTTTAACACCGACCAGGAATTTACAAAGGTTTTTTTTTTTTTGGACCTGGAGAAATACAAGTAAAGCCTCTTTTTTATGTTATCTCGCGGGGAGAAGTAGGATCAGTTTTTCCACGTAATATTTTAAACAAAGGTTGTAATTTACCGTTTGTCAACCGCAACTGAGGTCTAATTTAGTTAATGTCTCCCAGTAGCTTTTGGAAATCATTTAATGTTTTTAAACAATCTCGTCGGATTTGTATTTTTTGAGGCACAATGGCCTGAGGCATTAAACAACATCCCAGATAAGAGTAAGGAGGCACTTGTTGAATTTTTTTGGGGGCTATAACTTGTCCATAATTGTGGAGCTTTTTTATTTAAATGAGCAAAAGCAGCAAGCAACTTTGGTTCACAAGAGTGGGCAAGAAGTATGTCATCCATGTAGTGGATGATGTAAATATCTGAAAATGTCCTTCGGGTAGGTTTTATTGTAGCTGATATAAATTTTTGACATCATGTAGGGCTATTAGCCATTTTCTGAGGTAGCACTAGCCAATGATAGCTCTTAAAAGGTTTTTGTAAATTAACAGAAGGAACACTGAAAGCAAATCTAGGGCAGTCATCAGGATTTAAAGGTATAGTATAAAAACAATCTTTTAAGTCCAAAACAATTTTATATGTGTTTTTTGGTATGGCTGTAGGACAGGGCAAGCCTGTCTGTAAAGCTCCCATTAATTTTATGGTTTTATTAACTTTTTGTAAATTTTGTCATAATTTCTATCTATCAGATTTTTTTTTCATAATAACAAAAATGGGATAATTCCAGGGAGAATTGGAGGAAGCAATGTGTCCCTTTTAAAGTTGGTCCTGTACTAGCAGCTTGTAAAATCTTTTGTAGGGGGGACCTTTGATCTTTTACGTCTGGTAATTGTTTGATTGTCACAGGGGCTACAACAGGGGCCTCAGGCTATGGATCCAGCCCTGTAACTACACTTGGAGGAGAGCTTAATTGTAATCTAGGCTTTTATTTTGATTGAGATTTTAATAAAGGTCCAGTCTGTTGAGCCTGGACTAATTGCATTTGAACAGACAGGGAAGCGAGTGCGGCTTGTAATCTTTGCACCTCTGTTTCCAAGGGGGATCTTTACCCCGAGGATTTTATTGATTTCTAAAAGGAATCTGGGGACTCCGAGGACAATTTTTTCCATCCACAGCAACTTTAAGCTCAATCAGCTGTCCCTGAATCTTTTTTAGCTGTTCTGTAAAAGAAAGTGTAGTGTCTGTAGGTTGTTTGTCTTCTTGAGCCATAGCCACCAAAGGAGGGTATTTGTTTTTATTATATTTGGCTGCTTTATCCTCTAAGTCTTTTTGATCCTGAGGGTCTAAATCTTCCCAGTCCTCCACCGGAGGTTCCTGAGAAATAGGCTCTGTATCTTTAAAAAATTTTTCTGTGGGTTTGGCTTCCTCCCCCTTTTCTCTCTCTGCCAGAGAAGCGGCAGATGAAAGAATTTCTTCATTGCCAGCTTGTTTTACTTTCTCTAGCTTACAGCTCTTACGCCTGAGATCTAAACAATCTCTAATCAAGGTCCACAACCCGAATGTTTCTACAGGGATCTGCTGAGGTCCGTGGGCAGCATAATAATCTTGTAACTGCTCTCCCACTTTCTCCCAAGTTTCCAGACTGACAGTGCCTTCTTCTGGAAACCATGGACAAACTTCTTTTACAAATTCTAAAAACTTATCTAACTGTTCTCTGCTCACCCGACTGCCACGGGCGGCAAGCAATTTCTTAAGTCCTCTAACATACAGGTCCTTGCTGCTAGCGTGACCCATCCTTCACCCTAACTCGGCCCTTCTTTCAACAAAGAAACAATCAGGTGCCCGTCTGGCCGTGCTCCTCGTGGAGCTAAATCTGTCTTGGCTAGAGGCGCTCCGGTATAAACCCCCGGACAGGTGGACTGTAAAGCCCAGTCACCGTTATGTCGTATGACAGAACCAGAACCGCAGATTAGGGCTCAAGCAAGCTCCGTGACAAGAAGTCGTGGAACTATCACTCACTCACACATTCATTGGACCGAGGGGTATTGTGCCTTACTCACCGCACATCCACTGAAATAAGCTCTCTACGAGCTGGGCCCTTGCCACGCAGTGTTCCTCACTGTTACCCCCGTATTCAGGTCCCTGTTCGGGAGCCAAGTGTGACGGGCTAGCCGCCACGAGTCGATCAGTACCTGAATGGGGTAGTGGGAATGAAATAAAAGACACACACAAATGCTAATGCGGCCGGTCTTCAGTCATGCTGAAGCCCTGAGTTTATTATTTTTAACCAATATATACAGTTTGAGTACGTGCAGTTAAACGAAGAAGATATGCATTATCTCAGCGAAAGTAAATCTTTTCAGCCTCAACTTTACTTTGACATAAAAGATACAAGGTCACTGAAACTCACAAAAGTAAATATCTCAAAGAAACAGAACCTACCAATTGTTCAAAAAGCCCTTAGTCTTCTGTGTCCGGGAACTGGCTGTTTCTACCACATTCCTCAGCAGCCGTTAGGCGCCTCTCAGATAAGGCAGAGACAATGTTATGGGGGCAGAAACCAAGCCAGTCTACAAGGTTCAGGGTTACAAAAAACCATGGCTCCCCACACACACCCCTTTAGGCAATTTTATTCTGATATTTCACAAGGAGATAACATAAAATATACTTTTTCCGTTTGTCATATGAAAAAAAAATCTGATTTTTTTCCTTTGGTTGAAATTTCTCAGGACATTCTTACATCCAGTTCAAATGTTACCAGGGATTTTACATCATTGTCCAAGAAATCAAATATGTGTGAGTCTTTGGGGTAGAATTTCCTCAGGCCTGGACCCCCTACTCCAGGCCTTTACTATGCTTCATCTATGGTAAAATATCAGCACATCCTAAGATTCCTTGAATGTTTCTAAGAAAAATCTATTTTCTAACTAATGAAAAGTTTAATTTAAAGGATAGCTAGAATAGCATATTTGAAAAGTCATAGAATAATCAATCAAAAGATTTGGGACTGAGATTTTTGCCACAAACAAGCAATGGTAACTTGGATAAGTCATTTTTTTTTTTTGATCCTACATTTTCTTATCTGCAAAGTCAGTAGGACAGAATTAATCTCTGGTCAGAAATTGTTTTTCTTTTATTAGTGCACAATTAGGAAAAAAATGGAATATAAGTTTTTTTTGTTTGTTTGTTTGTTTTACCATTATAACATTTTGGTTTATTTATTTATGTTTTTAATTTATTTTTTATTAGTTTCAAGTGTACAAAGCAATGTAATAGTTAGACATTTAAACCCTTCATAAAATGATAACCCATCCCTCAAGCTACTACCTCTCTAACATCTTATATAGCTGTTACAATACAAATGACTATCTTCCCTATGTTGTACTCCACATCCCATGACTATATATACCTATATATTTAGTTATAGTTGACATTCAATATTATTCTACTTCAGCTTTAGGTGTATAGTGCATTGGTCAGGCATCTACACAGTCTATGATGTGATCTCGCCGATAAATCCAGTACCCATCTTGCACCTTACATGATCTTTACAACATTGTTGATTACATTCCCCATACTGTATTAACTACCAATTTGTATTTCTTAATGCCTTCACCTTTTCACCTTGATCCCAGCCCCTTTCCCATCTATCATCCTGATAGATTTAGAACCTCTCTGGCACCATACCTAGCTATTACAATATTATTAAGTATATTCCTTATGCTATACCCTACATCCCCATGACTACTGGATAACAACCAATTTGTACTTCTTAATCCCTTACCCTTTCATCCATCCTTTACCCCCCTCCCATCTTAAAGAAGTCCCTCTAAGAGTCCTTGTAATATTGGTTTGGTGGTGATGAACTCTGTCAGCTTTTTCTTGTCTGGGAAGCTCCTCATCTGTCCTTCAATTCTAAATGACAGCCTTGCTGGGTAGAGCAACATTGATTGTATATAGTTGCTTTTCATCACTTGGAATATTTCCTGCCATTCCCTTCTTGCCTACAAAATTTCTTTTGAGAAATAAGCTGACAATCTTATGGGGGCTGCCTTGTAGGTAACTAACTGCTTTTCTCTTACTGCTTTTAAGATTCTCTCTTTGTACTTAACCTTTGGCATTTTAATTATGATGTGTCTTGGTGTTGGCCTCTTTGGGTTTATCTTGTTTGGGACTCTCTTCACTTCCTGGGCTTGTATGTCTATTTCCTTCACCAGGTTATGGAATTTTTCTGTCACTATTTCTTCAAACAGGTTTTCAATTCCTTGCTCTCTCTCTTTTTCTTCTGGTACCCCTATAATGTGAATGTTGGTATGCTTGATATTGTCCCGGAGGCCCCTTAAACTCTCCTCAATTTTTTTGATTCTTTTTTCTTTCTTCTGTTCCGTTTGAGTGTTTTCTGCTACCTTATCTTCAACATCACTGATCGGATCCTCTGCTTCATGTAATCTACTGTTGATTCTTTGTAATATATTCTTCATTTCTGCTATTGTGTCCTTTATTTCTGACTGGTTCTTTTTTATGGTTTTCATCTCTCTGTTGAAATTCTCTTTAAAATCATTGAGCATTCTTATAATTAGTGTTTGGAACTCTGCGACTGATAGATTGCTTATCTCCATTTCACTTAGTCCTTTTTCTGGAGCTTTGTTCTGTTGTTTGATTTGGGACATGTTTCTTTGTTTCCCTGTTTTGGTTACTTCCCTGTGCTTGTTTCTATGTATTAGGTATGGCTGCTATGTCTTCTGGTCTTAGTAGAGTGGCCTTATGTAGTAGGTGTGCTGCGGGGTTCAGTGGTATGTCTTTCTGGTCACCTGAGTCACATGCTCCAGGTGCGTCCCTTCTGTGGGTTATGTGTGCCCTCCTTTTGTAGTTGAGCCTTGGTTGATAACTGCACATCAATGGAAGGGACTGACCCTTGGGCTCACTGGTTGTGAGGACTGGCCTTGACTACAGTGGAAAAGTTGTTGTGCAGGGGCTGACCCTAAGGATCTGCCTCAGCAGGACTCTGGTGCCTCCCCAATCTTCCCCTTGGGTGTATTGTACTTGGAGTTGGCTAGGTGATGCTCCAGTTCATTTTGAATCTGGCCAATGAGGGCACCAGCTCCAGGCCCACCTTGGAAGGGATCTGCTATAGGTCTACTTCAGCCACAGCCCATGCCTAGTGGGAGCCAGAAAGAAATCCACAGATGGCTGCCACCCATGTTGTGCTTGGAAGGTTTTTGAGCCAAGCCAAGAACCAAGGCTGCCTGCTTCTAGTCCTGCTAGAGGCACAGGACACACTCAAGCCAGATGTTGCTTATCTTTGAACCTTTGAGAGACCCTAGGAAAGTACAGCTTGAGCCAAGGCAAGCGGCCACTGAGAGCAGCCTGGGTGTGCCTGAATCGAGTTGGGCAGGATCAGATCTCAAATCACCAAGGTGTGGAGAACAAACAGCAGAGACTCAGATATGGCGGCTGCTTGTGTTCATACACTGGGAAAGGGGAGGACACAGCATAGAAACAATGACCTCTGCCAGTTCCTCTGTCCAGGAGAAAGCTACCTCTCCAGCCCCCATCCCACACTGGATAACTCATTTCACTACCATTTATCCCTGCTACGTTTCCAGCTGCTGTCCCAGAGCTGGAGCTCAGAGCAAGTGATTCTGTTGGTGGGTAAATCTGTGCAGTCTCTTTAAGAGGAGCACCTTTGCAAAGGCAAAAGTCAGTTTCTGGAGTACAATTTTTGGTGCATTCCCAAAACAAAACAATGTAATATTAAGTAACTTATATATTTGTTTGATATACATAAAGTATTTGCACATAAAACATATAAATCTATACTGTCGAAAGGTATGTAAAGTTAAATTTAAAACTGGTTTTGTAACTGGCTAGAAAGCATTTTTTTTGGTTCAGATATTTTCATGTTACAAAATAATATTTGATACCACTGTCCCAAACCCTCTTTGATCTAACCATAGACAGAATTATTAAGTTATCAAAAAAAGAGGATTAAAGTATTTATATGTTCTAATATAAACTACAACAATAGTTTTTAACTGTTCAATGCACTGGTAGATTGAAATAAAATTAAATGGTAAATGTTTAATACTCACCATAGCCCCTAAGTCATGGATTGCTCTCTTTAATGCATTTTAGAGTCATTTCCTCCCTTCTTTTCCTTAATTTGACTATAAAGAGCCCTGTTTAAATAACTTTGAAAGATTTTCCTGTTAGATTTAGAATTTGGATCTTACATACTCTGAACTTGTTACTTAATACATCTACTGCTACTAAGTGGTTTTCTAAGGATTTTTTTCTTTTTTGGTACATTTTATTTCCTTATCCTTCTTAAGGTTGCCAGAGACATCCTCAAGGATATCAGGGTACCAGCAATTGTTTTGATAAGAGTAAGACAGGGAACTAATCTTTCTGCTGTTAAGTACCTCTGAAGTCTGGTTTATCTTGACTTCCTTACAGGCCATAAACAATCTTTTAAAGTATTACAAATATTGGCCAACTTTTTCATATCATGTGTGCATTCTGGGCATTGAATGAGTTTGCAGATTTAACATCTTCTCCAATAATGGAGTCATGAAATACTAAGTAAATGTAAAACTGAATCTTGAACAGTTTTATACTATGGCTAATCCCTCTCCATTACTAATTAAGATAAAGTGAATGTGAGTTAAAAGGACAAAACAGTCCATTACAAATCTGAATTTTGTTGTTAAAATTTTAATTTATATAGCTGTTAACTAAAAATAAGATTTTATGCCTAGATAGGGAGAACCTACAAGACCCATTTCATGTCTTCTAAGGCTTTTGTCTAACATTACGCGTATGCTTCATAATTTCACGAAATGACTTTCATTCTGAGAACAACTGAAAATGTTCTTACCTCGTTTTGTTTCATCACTTCCTTGGTTGCTGTTGTCAGTACTCGGCACCCTTCCAGACAGGGCAGCTAAAGGGATGCTTTGTGTCATATCTTCCAAAACTTCTCTTTAAAGTTTCCACTTTCACGTAAAAATGTTATTGTTCTTTTTACAACACAGCTCCAACTACACTCAAGCTACTTTTGAAAAGTAAAAGAAATGTAAATACTAGCTCTTAAAACGAAAGTATGTAACTATATGACTATGATCTTGAGTCATGCTGTTATCTTCCGGTAAAAGAAAAAAAAAAAAAAAAGGAGAAGCTTAGTAAAAACAAAACAACCTACATGGTAAAGAACTCATATTGTCTTCTCTCTCGCCAGAGGATCCTCATCTGAACCACAGAGTAAAAAATATTCAGTTGCAAATGTTTTTCAATTCTCCCAAGAGTTCCCATTCAATTCTCCCAAAAGTGCCTTAGGAGATAAAAATACTAATTAATTAAGATGCATGTGTTAGGACATTATGGTTTAATTACTATGTGTTAAGAAAGGCCGTCTTAAAGGTGATGAAAGCAAAGAACAGAAAGTTATGCTTTAAACTGGCTACTGAAATAAGAACAAATGCCACTTTCTCTCAAACACAAACATCATGTCACACACATGTCACACACACACACACACACATACACACACACGAGGAAAAAAAAAAAAAAAAACAAGAGAAAAAGAAAAAAAATAGTTTAAAAGTACCCAGAATGTTATCATCAATATTCAAGATGATAATGTTATGCTAGTGTTAGGTTATTAGGACAGTTTGGTTTTCAAATCTGTCCTCATGAGAATTTTCAAATTTTCTCATATCTCTCCTCTATTACATATATATATATATACATAAAAGGGAGGAAACTTAAGGGAAACTGCTTATGTCCCACAAGCTTCTTCAGAGTTAACATCATATTTGTTCTGACAGGGACAGTCTGAGTGGAAAAGGAAATGAGAATAAAAAAGTAGAGTGCAAAAGAATGAAAAGAAAGAAAATGTAAAGAGAAAAAGAAGTGCAGAATTAAACTCTTCTACGTAGCTCCAAATATATATCTCTGGTCACTTCTGCCATTACCCAAAACAAAATTGCACAAGGTAAACTGCAGAAGAAAAGGGTAGATAACAGAATTGTTGCTTCAATTTGGGGACAGTAAGAAGACTAAAAGTTTGGGGAGAAAAAAACTGAACATATTCTATCTGTATTATTGTCAAAACATTCTATTCATAGAACTACTAAGAATGCATATATAGGAGAATGTAGCAATTGCATTATCATGGTTGAATGAAATTTAGTTTAGTTTCTAAGGGAAAATAGTCAACATATAAAATTTGACTCACAATATAAAACATTTCCATTATCTCAAAACGTTCCGTGATGTACCTTTGCAGTTCCTCCCTCTACCTCTGGAACCAGACAGTGATTAACTTACAATCAATGGGAGAAGTTTTGCTGGTTTTAGAATTTTACATAAATAGAATCATGTAGTATGCACTTCTGTTATTCGGTGTCTTTTGCTCAGCATAACGTTTTTGAGTTTCATCCATATTTTTGCATAGACCAACAGTTCATTCCTTTTTATTGTCGAGTAGTATTTCATTGTGTGGATACATAATAATTTGTTCATCTATTACCCCATTGGGTTGTTTCTAATTTGGCGCTATCATAAATAAAACCAGCATACATATTTTTGCTAAAGTCTCTCTTTGGATATTATTTTCTAATCTTTTGAAGAAATACCTACGAGTAAAATCATTAGATCTTATAGAAAAATGTATATTTGTGTTTGCCCCTTTTTTATTTGTGATAAGACCACTTAACATGCAGTCTGGGAGGTGATGGACATGTCTATGACCTTGATTGTGGTGCTGGTATCATGAGTGTTTGCATATGTCTAAACTCATCAAATTGCACACATTAAATATGTACAGTTTTTGAATATAAATTATACTTAAGTAAAGTGTGTTTAAAAAAGAAAATAAATGTTTAATTTTGTAAACATGTAACATTTTCCAAAGAGGTTGTACCATTCCCACTATTAGTTCCAGTAGCTCCACATCAACAGTAACATTTGTTATGGTGAGCCTTTTAAATTTTAGTACGTTTATGATGGTATCGAAATGTAGTTTCAAGTTGTACATTTCTAATAATCTGTTGAGCATTTTCTCATGTACTTATGGCAATTAATATATGTATTAGGTTGATGCAAAAGTAATCGTGGTTTAAAAGGTTTAAAATAATTGCAAAAATCTCAATTACTTTTGCACCAACCTAATATTTTGCGAACTCTACATTTAAATATTTTGCCAATTTTTATACAATTTTTGCCATATTGAGGTATATATATACATATATATACACACATATATATATATATAATGAGTTATAACGTTATTTATAAATAATATGGAAACAATCCCTTTGTCAGATATACATATTACAAATATTTCCCACCATTTGTGGAGTGTCTTTTCACAAAATTTTATAAAACAAAAGTATTTCTTTATTATCTTATCCAGGTATATGTCAGTTCTCCTGATCTCTGCCATAAGATATCCCAGAGAGAACTATATCACCTTGACATATCTTAGAATGTGATATCGCATATACTTACTATACAGAATAGATTCATTATTACATTGATGACATTATGCTAATTATACCTGGTGAATAATAAGTAGTAAACATCCTATAACTTTAGTATGACATATGTTCACCAGGAAGAATCTGATCTCATTTGACCAATTTGATACAATGGATCCTAAAATTAGAATGTACACCAGCATTCTATCAGAAACTCATAGGGGGCATATTGGAAATTAGGCCTTAGCAGTTCCAAAAAGGCACAGTAAATGCATAAGCAGATGGCTCAGACTTCCATGGTATATTTCTGTATTAATTTTCTCTCTTCATGTCAACCATGTGTATGACCTTGGGGCAAGATGGGGTGGGGTATTGGAAAGGGTTCCATATAATCATATAGTGAAGAAGTAAAAATAAAAGTTTTATCACTGAATATGAAAAGTATGCCAGCTAGAAATATATACCACATTAGAGTCCTATTCAAGCAGTGGTCATGAAAGACAGAAGTGAAGTTAAATCTTTGCATTAAACAAAAATTTGGGTGACACATCTGGCTGTCCATCTGGTAGGAAAGATGAGTACCCAGAGATATAAATCTAAATTGACTCATGGTCAGAGGTAAATGGGTTAGGTGACTGGTCAAGAACTCAAAAAGAACAAAATTAGAAAGTCAGTGAGAAAGATATTTGGGTGAGAGGTATGTGTAGGGCTTATTCAGAATGGACACAGATTGTGAAGAAGTTCATTCCCATGTAAATAACCACAATTGATAACCCCAGTTGAGGAGGAGACTCTCAATAAACCAGGTAGACAAAATATGTGCTATAGGCATCAGGAAGCCTCTTTTTCCAGACACTGTGATGTTTGCTCAATGGACCAATACAGAGTGGCCACATAACTGAAAAGGATCCCATGCATGTAATCAACAATGTTGTCTTCTACTACCAAGGATGACCTGGCACTAATGAGTGCCCAATCTGCCAAATACCATGGCCAAATCTGAGTCCTCTATGAGATACCAATTCTGGGAGGGACAGTTGTTTAGCTTGGTGGCAGATTAATTACATTGACACTTCTCCATATTGAAGAGGACAACACTAGGATTTAATAAGGTAGACTCTTAATCCAATAATGAATTTGACTTCCTGCCCACAGATCTTCTGCAGTACCATTATCCATAGACCCATGGACTCATAGCAAGCTGTATCCATCTCTCTTGTATTCAATCTACCATTTCTCTGCACTGATCATCTCTTTAGAGCTACCTCAGACTGTCATAGACAATCCTCTCTCACAAGTTTTGGACAATTATTTAGACTAACTATTACGACACTGATTTAATGCAGGCCTGATATTACCTTTTCTCATACCCTCATTATATGCTCCTCATCGCTGGCCTGTGACTTACCAATTGCCAATGAAATGTGACATTTTCCTCTGTGTGTATGCATGTATAATACCAAAGTGTAGTAAAGATAATACTCTGTAGAGCAAACTTTTTACCAATGCTAGAATAAAGCTGTAGATAGGTTTTCTCCCTTACAAAAAAAAGTTACTTTTTTCAAAATAATTCTGATCTCACTAACTTGAAATTTATTGATCTATTGTTTTCCTGTTTTGCCTCATCAAAGCATTTTTTATCTAGACTTTACTAGTCTGATACGTCCCCAAATAGCAAAATGGTTATTTAAAAAAAAATTTAATGTAAAAGTTTCATCCTTATCTAGCCAGACACTGATTTTGTTTGTTTGGTATTTATTTGTTTTGTTTCATTTTTATCTTACTATAATATAAAATATATGAGGGTAGGAAGTATGTTTGTCTTGTTTACTTTTATGTTCCTAGTACTCTGCACACAAATGATTACTACAGGGTAAGTGCACAATAAATATTTGTTCAAAGAATGGAATAAAACAGCCACCTTTATTTACCTTGCAGCACACAGAATTTTAGCCAGCAATTAATATGTCTATGCATTTTCATTTATCAAAACATCCTGTGTGGTTTTAGACAGCTATACCTGAGTAAATTTTGGCTATTTTTGGATTTCCTTTTGGTCTTTGGTACATTGTGCTAGGAGAAATATCCACGGCTGAAAATATCCTCCATTTTCTTTTTGCTCTTTTCTGGGTAACATCACATGAAAACATTTGAGGAGATGGAAGGTGAAGATGGCTATATGAAGCTGAATTGCAAGAATCATTTCAAATCCAGGCAGAAATCTAAAGGTAGGAATACTGTTTCTCCTCACTCAGACTCCAATTTAAAATTGGATTATTCTCATAGGAAGACAGTTATATTTAAACACTTTTAAAGTGTTAAAGTTAACTATGCTCTGGGATTTTTAAAAATGTTATCTGAGATAGGTTATTTAGATTCATGTAAACATCAAATAAAAAAACAAACAGTATTTTTGCAGCCATGTGGCATGAGAAATGCTAATAGGATAATGTATAATCTCCTCAATGCTGTAGCATAAGAATGAAAAGGTAACTTTCAAGTAAAAGGTCAAAGTTAGCATTTTTGTAACAGAAATTATTCCTCCTACAAAAAACATAAGATTCTTGGAAGCAATTATTTGAGTATGGTATCATATAAAGAAGCCTGTCGTACTCGGAAGATAACGATCTAGTGCTAATGGTAGGAGTAGCAGTGGTCCTCCTACCATCAGCACAGGATTTTACCGTTTAAAAAGCATTTTCATTTACAAATATTGTATTTTTTAAATTGTCTAAAAAGAGCCATGGGATTGGCAAAAGTGTCTATTTGGAATGAGAGAAGAGAAAAATAAAACATTAATCTAAGTCCCCCCACCCAGACCTTTTATATCTACTATAGACAAGTTTAATAAACAAGATACCAAGATTCCAATGTTTAAATTCAGTTGGTCTAAAACAAATTTTTAAAATAATTCTGTTGAAATAGTCAAGCTCTAAGCTGGGATGACATAAGCCAGAAATATAGAACTGCTGGTAAAAACTGCAGTTCTGTCATATGTACTCGGTGAATATCCTTATGTACTATTCTGATTTTCATCTAGTGAATTCAAGATTTTTGTTTTTTCAGAAACATGATACTTTTATCATCATCTAAAAGCTCAGGTCTTTTTCATGACCTAAATATCAGGATACAAACACTTCCTTGTTCATCAGTAACTTATTTTGATGTAGTAAAAACTAGGGCCATTGGAGTTAAATTGGACTTTTAATCTCACAGACTAACTGTATGGCCTTGGGCAAAATATTTTGTTTCTTAATGTCAATACTTTTATTTATAATAAAGCAAATCTATCTTGTAATTTTTTATGTGGATGTTAAACTAAATTACTATTTTTATCTTAAATTTATAAACCACCTTGTAAAAGACAGGTAAGTAAAAAATATATAAAATTTGAGTGTAGGTACATAAACATCCATTTAAATAATAAGTGAAATAAGGATTGCACTAACACGATAAATTAGGCCTGCATTTAAGCAAACATTACGTTACTATAAGTATATTTTCTTGTGCCATAAATTTGTTTCTAAGCTTGTTTGTAATTGATGAGTAAGGGTAACACAACCAGTTATTTGACTTGCATTGTAAGACAATTACACCTATTGTTTAAGATGACTATAATTAATCTTGTTACTAAATCCAGAAAGAAAAGATTTCCCTTCACAAAGTATATAGAAATAATACAATTAGTGTTCTTGCAGTAGTGATAAGCAGTTTCATAGAGCACTTCCTTAATATTGCCCCAGGGATGCCAATGGCATCTAGTCAAGCATTTCTGGAGTGGGCCAATGCAATGCATTCCGGGTAATCAGTTCTCTGGTTATCTGGCTTGATATAGTATGTACAGTGTGGCTTAGATAAAATAATATTAATCTTTAATTTATAGCTATGATATTATTTGGCAATGAGTTTAAAATTTCCCTACCTGGCAAGTATGGAACCAGTTAATTGCATATGCCTAGAATTGGTCTTCCCTCATAACTTGCAGAGATGTATTTTGAGGATTTTCAGCTATGTAGAGGTCTTTCTACTTTTGCTGGAATAAAGAAACCTCCACAAGCAAGAAAAAAATAATAGAAACTTACTTTGGATTTATTTTGTAATACAGACAATAGGGCAGTGAATTTCAAAAGTTTTACTATGTTCAGCACAGTACATTACTGTGTACTATAGCTATAAAGAGTTACTCTAAGTCCATAAATATCAATTGAAATAAAACATCTAAATATTACCCAGATTTGAGAAATAGCACTCTTTTATTGTGACTTACAACATGAATTATTTATGAAATGTACATCCGCGGTTATGGATTTCGGTGCTTGTTTATTTATAAACTAGCAAAAACTGGGGAATAATTTTCTGAGTATCAAATTACCCGATTTATTTTTGGCCATTAGCAAGGCAAATTGGCTACAGTGCTTCTACATTGAGAAAATGCTTCTATCATTTATGCATGTAAAAATATATCTGTCTTTATTTTGCTTGTAGAAAGAGTGTATATATCTAATTCAAAAGTGCTAATATGTGGACAAATATAGCTAAAATTAAAAGAGAATAATAACATATATATCCCTGCCTCTGGAGGCGCCCCATTTATTCCTCTTTAAAGACACCATTTCTGCCAACGCTGATCCAAAGAGTACTATAGCAAAAATTCTATGTAAGCGGTATGAACTGGAGATCGATGCTGCTTCAGCTGACACTGATTCCTGTGCAAAAAGTCAAAGCCAGGGAAATATAATGTATCATATGTAAAAGTGAGATAGCATGTGAATACTCCCAGTATAGTGATTGGTACGTAATTGAACTTCAATAACGTTCCTTTCTTTCATTTATTTCTAACAGTGAATCATTAAAATAAAGAACATACGTGACATAGATGCACTTGGCATTGGAGAATCCAAATATAAAATAAAAACAATTCCATTTACAATAGCATTATATATATACATCATATATGACATATAATTCTATTTTTCTATATGTAATACATATGGGATCTATAGAACATATATATTATTATATATTATTTGATATATGTTTTATATACAATATAAAACATATATTTATATTATATATATGTTATATATAGACTATAAATTATATATTTACATTATACTTTAAATATTAATATATAATACATATACCACTATACATTATAAATTATATATCTATATATAATATAGAGAGAATTTAATAAATCATTTTACATTATCAAAAACATCACCAAATAATTAACAAAGCAAGACAGAAAAATGTTTATAAAATGAATAATCACAAGAGTTCTAAAACTCAATGAAAACCATTTCAACATTTCAGATTTCTCCTTGTATACACATTATTATTGTATTATGCTAATATTTGGATGCATTGGGATTCTTATTTTCATGCTGACGGTGATTGGCCTGAACTTTTGGGGTGAGTACGGAGTTTATTTATTTTTGCACTTTTGAAAGATAAATTGATCTTTAATTCTTCTTAATATTAAGATCAGCTCCACATTCTAATCCAAAAATGGTAAATTAAACTTTCTAACCATATAAGTCATATTACAAAATTATTTAAAACTTAAGAAAAAATAAGAAACACTCAAATGTAAAACTAGTATTTATTCTGCACCCTTTCTTTTGAATAACCTCCACTAAAAGGTTGATTTGTTAATTTTTTTTAACAATTAGTGATATATTTTACAGCATACGTGTTCATTGGTATCACTAAGAGATAATAATTTAAATGTATAAATACGCTAGCTGAAAAAAAAAGACCTATTTGAAAACCATTTTAGATGGACTTTACCTTTTTTTTTCTGAAGTGGTGTTTAATATGTGTATTCTGTACTCATTCTTCTTGGAATAACTAGACAAATTCTTGGTTTCTATAATTTGCTGTTCTGCTGAAACTGATTCTAAAAACCGTAGGACTAAAATGGGTGTTGTCATATATAATATTGACATGGAAACATAAACTCTGGGGGCCTTTGAGATGAGATATCTAAATATAGATGAACCCTAAAGCAACTTGTCTAAGGGAGACAAAGAAGTAAAGGGTCTATTTTGGGGGAGCAATTATATTTGTTTTTTGTTTTTTCTAATACAATAGAAAATGTCATAATTTTCTAAGAGCAAATAAATGTTCTACTTTAGGTGATTCTTCTGTACTTTGCACAGCATTTTGGTAGGGAAACTGTGAATCAATCATATCCCCCAGATGGGTTAAATAAACCCTTATATTGAAGTCAGTTATTGATAATATGAAATTCACCACCTTGTTAACATTTAATATTAGATGACTAATACTAGTTTTCATGAGTTGATCTAAGTAAGCATCATTTAACCAGTAATTCTTGAGATAGATGATAGACAGACAGATAGATAGATAGATAGATAGATAGATAGATAGATACATACATACATACATACATACATACATACATACATACCATACATACATACATAGATAAATCTTCATCATATTTCAGGACACAATCGGTAAAGATGCAATCCTAAAAGTTTACATAAAAAATTAGTTAGAGAACCATGTGATTTCACTGATATGTGGGATATAAAACTGAAAACAACGGAGGAACAAGGCAAACAAATAAATAAAAACTCAGACACAGATAATAGTTTAGTGGTCACCAGAGGGTAAGAGAGGAGGCGGATGGTAGATGGAGGGAAACGAGGTCAAATATATGGTGACAGAAGGACCATTGACTCTGGGTGGTGAACATACAATGTAATATATAGATGGCGTATTACAGAATTGTACACTTGAAACCCAAGTAATATTACTAACCATTGTCACCCCAATAAATTTTAATTAAAAAAAAATAGTTTTCTCCCAAAGCAAAGAGAAACAAATTGACATCCGATTTTTAAATGTATATAAAAATATACCTTTTGTTGTAATGCCTTCAACGTTCTGAACTTGATTTTAATGTAAGTTTAAAACAAGTGTAATTAAGCAAAATAATTTTTCCATGTATTTTTGGAAACAAATAAAGGAGGGGACACTGATATTATAATGAAGTTAGGCCAAGACTATAATGAAAAGACACTGTAGGTTATCAGCTGTTCTGTGTTCCTGGAAAGCAATTAATTCAGTCTACATAAAAACAATCTATAAATATTGCAACTAAGAAGCTGAAGAAACTTGATATTGTGAAAAAAATCTTTGGTTTTTTTTGGAGGGGAGGTTGCTTGGAACAAGAAAAAATGACATCAATTAAAAATCTTAGTGGAAAAAAGAAAATAATATGCAAAAAAGTAATAGGTATGAGGTTTAAGAATACATACAATATTTAGAATTGTGATTAGCACTTAAAGGAATAAAAATAGATATGATAAAAAGTGGTTAATTCTGAGGAAGGAGAGGAGTAGAAGCCAAGTAGAAGGGAGATATTTTGAATTTTTATTTGTATGTCTTTATTTTGTGCTAGTATTTTTATTCTCATATACCTAGATCGCTATTCATTTTTATATGTTACTCATTATATTTTTTCTTTGCACTGAGTACAGATAAAAAAATGGATTTCTCACAGAATGTAAATATCAGCAGTCTAGCAGGTAATGTTCTTTTCTGTCTGTAATGTGTTATTCTATGTTTGAATCAAGAAATTTCACATGAATTTAGGCAAATTAAATATTAGTTAAACTTTCAAATGGGGATATAATAACTACATCACAAAACATTTGGTGTAGATTAAACCAGATGTGATGGCTAACTTTATGTATCAGCTTGACTAGGCCATGCGTGCATGGTCCCTTGATATTTCGGCAAACACTAGTCTAGATGTTGCTGTGCAAGTACTTTTTAGATGAGATTAGCATCGAAGTCAGTAGATTTGAGTAAAGCAGATTATCTTCCATAATGTGACTGGACCTCATCCAATTAGTTGAAGGCCTTAAGAGAAAAAACACTGAGGTTCCTCAAAGGAAGAGGGAATTCATTCTTCAGACTCCAAACTTGAGCCTCAGCATCAGCTCTTCCCTGGGTCTCCAGCCTGCTGTCCTACTCTGCACATTTTGGACTTTCCAGCCCCAATAATTACATGAGCTCATTCCTTGAAATTCTCTCTCTCTCTCTCTCTCTCTCTCTCTCTCTCCTATTTCCCTGACAAATACACCAATTAATATAGTATGGAAACAGTATGATGCAGTGGTTGACAACATGGGCTGTAGAGCCAAACTAAGTGAGTTGGAATTTCACCTCTGATATTTATCTTTTTTATGACTTTCAGAAAATTATACAAATTTATGTTACTCAATTTCTCATCTGTAAATTGGGGGTGATAATAACATCTACTGCATAAAGTTTTATTTTATTATATTCTTAGATTTTTATTATGAAAACTAGAAATAAAACTAGGTACCTTTCAAACCAGGTCAAAAATTGTTAATACATAATCAATATTATTTCATCTATATCTCCACTATCAACACTCTTCCAAACTAAATTATATTAAACCAATTACCAGATATCATGCCATTTAATATTTAAATATTTCAGTACGTGATTCTTACAGTTAAGGGCTGCTTTTGCTTAACACAATCATAACATCATTGTAACTCCTGTGTTAGTTTTCTTTTGACGTTTAACAGATTACCACACATTTAGCAGTTTAAACTAACAATATTTAATATCCAACCTCCATTAGTTGGGAGGCTGGGCTCAGCCTAACGAAGTCTTCTGTTCAGGGTCTCACAGGATATAGTTTAGGTGTTGGCCAGACCACACACCTTTCTGGAGCTGAGATTGCTCCTGCAAGCTCATGTGATTGTTGATATAATTCAGTTACTTGTGGTTGTAGGAATTAGGTCACTGCTTTCTTGCTGGCTTTCATCCAGGGTTGCTCTAAACTCCTAAAGGGTCCCTGCATTTCCTTGCCTTTTGTTATTTTCATACAGCCTCTGAAGACATGGAAGCTTAATTTCTCAACGACAATAAGAGTTCTCTCTGCCTTCACGAAAGGCCCAGTCCCCTTTTTAAGGTCTTGTGCCTGATTACCCTGTTTCCCTGAAAATAAGACCTAGCCAGAACATCAGCTCTAATGCATCTTTTGGAGCAAAAATTAATATAAGACCCAGTCTTATATTGTATTATGTTAGATAAGACTGGGTCTTATAGTAAAATAAGACCGGGTCTTATACTAATTTTTGCTCCAAAAGATGCATTAGAGCTGATGGTCCGGCTAGGTCTTATTTTCGGAAAAACACGGTAAGTCAGGCCCACTTGGGATAATCTCTCTTTTCATTAACTCAAAATCAACTGACTGGGCACTCTTCTGTTGTCTTCAAAAGGCCTTCATCCTGCCATATCATCTAACTTAACCAGGGAAGCGATATACCATTGTATTCGCAGGTATGACAACACTCACGAAGAGGGAATTAAACAGGTCACGTACACTAGGGGGCAGGAATCCTGTGGGCCCGTTTAGAATTTATTTAGAATAATTCCTAACAAAATTAGCAATAACTTCTTAATATTATTTGTTATCTAGTCAGCATTAAAATGCCTTTTCCCCCCACTTTGATTTGTTAGAATCAGAATCAGAAGAAAGATCATAATTGAATTTGGTTAAAATGTCTCAATATCTCTTGAGTCTCTTAATCTTTAGATCCTCTTTACTTCATTTTATTTTTCCTTTGCCGTTTATTTTTTGGAAAAAAATGGGTCATGATTTTGTATAATTTCCATACTCTGGATTTTTCTTTTTATATTTCCATCAGGTCATTTAACATATTCCACTATTTTATAAAGTTATTTTGTTAACTCAATATATGGTATGTGCTTAGAAAGCTGCCTGGCCCCCAGTAGTGGCTATATATGTTTGTTGTTATTATTATGTAAAGCATCTGAGACAGGAATTGATATAAAGTATTGTTAAATAAATGTTTTTCTCCATTCTCATCCCCATATTTCTTCTTCTTATAGAAGACAGCACTTGAAGTTGAGTTAACTATAACAACTCTTTGGACAATCAGTGTCTACATTTTGTATTATGTTTTGATATTTTAACATATTACACTGATCATTTGGACTATTTTTAATGTGTTTTGCAGCTCTAAACTATACTTTATTGACCAGTCTACCAATATCCACCTAATGGAATCACTTGGTCCAAATGATTCCTTCTCATTAATAATAGTGAATAAATAGCCCCTTTCAAATTATAAATTGGAAGGTATATTTGAGGTCACTTAATACCTTTTATTCCATAACTATGTACTTGTACAGCTGGGATTAGAATCCAGTTCTCCTGAGTCTTCAAATATTTTTTTGCAAAATTGTAACTATCTAGGATTGGCAACTCTTGACCTGGTACAAAGTATACTGATAAGGTAAGGATATATATATGAATTTTATATTTTTTAAATTAGTCCATGATAATCTTCGCTATCGGTTGATGTTACTCCCCCTCTCCCACCATCTTAGCTGGACATATTAATTCAATTTCTTAAATTGAATTTAACAAAATTTTAGGCTCATAGACAACAGAGGAAAATATTAACAATGAAAATTATGACATGCTCTAACTTATGGATATTTAATTCAATTATTCAATGATCAACAATTAGACACTATAATCAAAGTTCTACATTGATGGGAAATTCAAAGATGAAAATGACAGTCACTTCAAGAACCTTCCAGTCAGGTAAAAGACATGGAGATGTTCACAAATGACAAGGACATAGACAATTCATCCTTTGTTAAATGATACCTACGTATTATGAGTCCTAGAGGTGGCAGAAATTATGAGTGTGGTTAAAAGCTTCGTTTTTGAAGTGGAAATACGATTGAACATTAAAAGATAAGTATTATTAAGAGGATGAAAAAGTAAGAGAAGCCTATTCAAGGCTAAGGGAACAGTGTGAATGAAAAACACAGGAGGATGAACGTGTCCAATGCAATGAGGTAAGCATTGGTAGTGGTAAGTAATCTCACAGAAATGAAGTGCTGGTTGTAAAAACAACCTCCAGAAAAAGGAGTCAGAATCAGATAGTGGAGGGATTTAGCAACAGGCTTTCATTATTTTTCAGTTAGTAATAAACAGTTAAGAAAAATTATATATCTGTTTCTTCTAATTATGGGGGTCAGAACTCACTCCAACCCATCACCCAAAACCTTTCCCCCATTCTGGGAAATACACAGATTCATGAATTAATCTCATTCTTGTTCTGCTAATAAAGCTGCCTTTTAATCGTGAAAAGCGAGTTGGTAAAAATCTATTTTCCAGTCAATTACATTTGATACTACTCACATTTTATCTTTAACTGTAGGGTTTAATTAAATTTTTTCTTACATTTTCTTTCAGGAAGTAAGTGTATGTGCCCAAATGACTGGCTATTGAACCAAGGGAAGTGTTACAAGTTTTCAACTTCTTCTAAAACTTGGAATGAGAGTCAGCGTGATTGCACAAAACTCCAGGCACATTTGCCAGTGATTAACAATTCTAAGGAGCTGGTGAGGGATCAAAAATAAGATCTAAGTGCTCAAGGAAGAACTGCTAGGTGCAGTTCTAGGAAGCGTGGGTGGTTTATAGTCATTGCTTTTGAACATTAATTAGCCATAATATAATTGCTATTGTTTATGATAAAAAACATATTATTTATTAAAGAAATGATTATTTACCATTTCATCAATGCCTGGCACAGTGCCTTACTCTATAATAGGCATTGACATTTTTTTTTCTCAAAAAATGAATGAATGAATACACAATTTCCTCCTTAGGAATTCATACAGAAGAGTTTAAAACCTGGATGTCCTGGTTGGATTGGATTATATATTATATCCCCAGAAAAACAATGGCAGTGGATAAATGAACATGCTTTTGTGGAACAAAACATGTAAGCAGTTATTTGAGGCAGAGGGATGATGTAGTGATGTTTTATTTATAGAAAAGTGTTTTTAATTAAGCTTCCTTGATGTCCAAGTCTTTTTATCTTTCTTCCTTCTTTTCTCCTTTCTTTTAAATTTTTTTTTATCTTCATTTTTCTTCTCTTTTTCTTCTGTTCTTTCTCCTTTTCTGTTTTGCTTCCTTTCCTTTTTCTTTTTTAACATTCAGTAATGCTGACAAATGGAGTTAGAAAGTATTCAGTATGGTGTCTGGAAATTACTGTCAAAAAATGATAATTAAAAATTTTTAAGCTGACTTGGATCTCATTTAAAATAATTTAAAGCAACTATTTTCTATATAGTAAATTCAAAGATAAGAGTCACTTATACGTAAAAGCATCTGGAATATATAAAAACATCTCTTGAGGTGAAATCAAAAATTGTGAATTTATGAGTAAAGTTTTGCCCTTAGAAAATTCTCCCAATTATTTTGATATCAATTTCTTCATCTGTACAAAAAGAACAATGAAACTTTATTCACAATGTTCTTGTATGAACAACATAAGGTAAGGCATGTAAGAGTGCTTTAAAATTTTTAAGTGTCACATACATTTACACATTCTCCTTTGGGCTCTCATATTCTTTACACGTTATACTCCCATAGCACCTGAGATGTGGCAAGTTTGGAACAAAGACCATGGAGTGATAGTTACTTTCAGTCTGGATATTTATGTGTTGCGTCCTGCACAACACAAGCAGTGGGGAAAGCGAGGGAGGCGGCAAGGGCTAAATTCTATTATAGAAATAAAGAGACAAGAGACACTGAATGCAAAGAAACCACAGAGGACCAAGGGACTCACAGCCTCAAGGGACTGGAGCCCCGAATCGGGTCGTCGTGGGTATTTATTGTTTTTTTACAATAGGCATCACATGATTCTGGGCAGGGTCTGCAAAACTCTCACACCACTGATACAATTAGCATATTTCCAATACCCAATCATATTGTCCCAAAGCAACCTGTGCATGCTGTCCCCACATGATCAAGGTGCGGTGTGTACAACCCCTGGGGGAGTAGGTTTCTCAGAGCAATTACCTCATGAGCTAAGCTGGAAGCGAGATAAGTTCGCTCAGTTAACGTTCCTTAGCACAATAGGGTGCCGGACATCAGAAGCATGCGTCAGCATCTTCCAGAAAGCATTGGAGGAGGGGCATCCCTCCTAGTTTCACATTAACTCATGGGGGTCCCTGGGGTCCCGTCTGGCTTAAGTCGTCCCTCCCTTGAGGAAACTTACTCGTCTTTGACCGCAGACCCAGCATACTGGGACCAAGAGAGGAAACCTATAAACTCAACCCCTAAGAGGGACAACCCCGCAACCCTCTTTCCTTAAGGAAAGGATGGTAGGGACAAACGGTTAGGGTGCTGTGTGACAACATTTATGTACTCTTAGGTACTTCTATTCTCCATTTACCATCATCTTTCATGAATATAAACTAATGTATAAAGTAGTATTCATTTTTGGAACTATTTTGACATGTTTGACAAAAATTAGTAAGAAATGCTTGGGCTCTTTTATTTTATTTGGAAACCAACATATTGTTAGGGAAACATATTTCTTTTTAAAAGCTTTCCTTTAATTATTTAAGAAAAATGATGCGCAGAGGGTTATAGTAGTGTTTGTTTTTTATGTTTTAAACAGTAATCAGTAACTAGAAAGAATAATTAAAAAATAGCTTTCTCCAAAAATATTTTATCCCCACATTTTCCTATCCCTATCATACCATTGAAGTTAAATGAGGAATTTAATAGTCAGCTAAGTGGTTTTTACTTTAACTTTAAAAAGAAATTAATTTTTTCCTAGTAGGTTACTGCTTTGTAACTCCCATTGGTATAACATATTGATCGTCCACGCATTCTTTACCAAAACTTCCATTTTAACATCTAATTACCTTTTAAAGAAAATTATTTGTTCTGCTATGTGGAAAATGAATAGATGGAAAGTGAAACTGAAACTGAAGTTCAGTTAGAAGGCAATGACCAGAGATAAGGGGAGGTATCAGTAGTATGAACTAGAAGAGAATGAATATAAGGATTTATCTGGGGATAGAATACCCAGGACTTGGTGAGCTACGCAAGGTGAGGAATGAGAGGGAAGGAAGAGACAGGATGCTTCCAGTCTTCAGGCTTGAGCTTCTATGGTGATGTTACTCAAATAAGAGTGGCATCACAATGGGGAGGGCTTGGAGGGCAAGCAAATCAAGAGTGCCCAAATACAATCATTGGCAATAATAGAAGCGTCCATTCGAAAACTGCAACATTTGATTGCTGAGGAAAATTTATAGAAGTTTCGCTAGAGAAATCTTTAATAAATACAACTATTATTTTAAGATAAATTCTCTAAAGTCTGTCCTTTGTCTCCTAGTTTTTCAGTAATTGGACCAACTAACATCATGAGCTGTGCTGTCACAACAGGAAATCAAGTGTATTCTGAAGATTGTCACTCCAAATTTAATGGCATTTGTCAGAGAGATGTTGTCTGAACAAGAAAAGCAAATCTGCATTTAAATAAAGAAGTGGAAGAAATGTGTATGGATGTTAACAATGCATATCTATTTTTTAGAGGAATACAAATTTGTTTCTTTTTTATTCAAATATAAAAATTTCAGATATTCTATACAGAAATAAGACTTCAAAATGAGAAGATATAATAATTTATTTTTAAACAAGAAAACATAACTTCCTATTGTTTTAATGTCTGAAAAATAATTATATTTAATCTTCTAAGCCTGCCTGTTCTCTATGTGCATCCTATTCCTTGGGTTCTAATTCCTGAGCATTTGGTGAATAGGCCAGGCATGTAGATATAGATATGCCATTTTTTCCTTTGTGGTGGGCCTTTACACCAAGTTAATTGTTTTCAATTTTTATCAAAAAGAAATCAAACTTTCAACTATAATAACCTATTCAGGTATTGTAAGCATAGGGTGTCTATTTGAATATATAATCTTGTTTTTAATGTAATTCCTCAATTTATTATCTTTTAATAAAATTTATTTTAAACATTACTATATTGAGAATGGTCCTACACCCTTAGTTTTCTAACTGAAATTCTATAAAAAGTTTCTTATTTTCCTCTCATTTATTCAAAACATTCATATTTCAAAATAAATGAAACAGTCTGTGTCCACTTGTGAGGTAGTTATTTCACTTCTTCAAGAAATTGTGTGTAGTTCATTCTAAACCATCTGGAATTTATATCCTACTAACTGTGAATCTAAGAAAAATAAAGATAAATTATTCTAAATTGCTAAGCAATGAACAAAATTAACTTGTAACTAGGAGGCAACAATAAAAGTAAAACCTATATTATGAATCAACTAAAACTTAAATTGAGCCAAAATTTAAAATACCTCTGTGCAATACACAACGGCATCTAAAATTCATCATTTTCAAGTTTTCTTGGTTACAACATGATGCACAGATATGAAATGCCCATACTTGATTACATGCTGATATTTTCCAGGATTACTAAAAGTCATTTGCATTCACATATACTGCCAGGTAGAACATTTATAGGTGGGGCTCACAAAAATCTCCCTATTATTTGTCAGAAAGTTTCATCTGCAGCTAATTAAGGAAGTAAGCCTCCTCCGTTAAAGATATAGGAGAAGGATTTGTTTGTATGTTTTTGCCCTGTAACCTAGATACTCTCTTTCTCCAGCTTCTCTATCCTGTTAAGTTTCTATTTCTTCACTTCCACTGATACTCATTCCTTGTACTCATAGATTACGGTTACCAAGCAGGAAAGTAAACTCAAGCTAATGTAACAAAGGCAGTATTGATATGATTTTTCAAATGCTCTGCAGAATTTGAATTTTATGTACTCAATTTAGAGATGTGCCGTAAGTCCTTCTTACTGTCCTTACTTGTAAAATTAAAATTTTTTCAAAAATCTAGTGTTTGATCACTTATTTTTGCATGTATCAGGTTAGTTCCTCCCCCACTTTTGTTAGAACAACCACCATTTATTTTATTTTATTTTATTTTTACATTTATTTTTTCAATTACAGTTCACATAAAATGTGATATTAGTTTCAGGTGTACAACATAGTGATTAAACATCTTTTTTTTTTTTTTTTTTTTTTAAGATTTTATTGGGGAAGAGGAACAGGACTTTATTGGGGAACAGTGTGTACTTCCAGGCCTTTTTCTTTTTCCCAAGTCAAGTTGTTGTCCTTTCAATCTTAGTTGTGGAGGGTGCCATTCAGCTTCAAGTTGTTGTCCTTTCAGTCTTAGTTGTGGAGGGTGCAGCTCAGCTCCAGGTCCAGTTGCCGTTACTAGTTGCATGGGGCATAGCCCACCATCCCTTGCGGGAGTGGAACTGGCAACCTTGTAATTGAGAGGATGCTCTCCAACCAACTAAGCCATCTGGGAGGCAGCTCAGCTCAAGGTGCCATGTTCAATCTTAGTTGCAGGGGGCAGAGCCCACCATCCCTTGTGGGACTCGAGGCGTTGAACCGGCAACCTTGTGGCTGAGAGCCCACTGGCCCATGTGGGAATCGAACTAGCAGCCTTCAGAGTTAGGAGCATGGAGCTCCAACTGCCTGAGCCACTGGGCCGGCCCTAGACATCTTTATACCTTACAAAATTCCCACCCTCCCAATAAGTCTAGGATACACACATCTGACATCATACATAGTTACTACAATATTAGTGACTATTACTGACACTGTATTTTATACCCCCATAACTATATTTATAACTGGCAATTTGTACTTTATCCCTTTCACCTTTTTCACCAGTCCCCCCAACTCCCCACCCATCCAGTGTCCTTCAATTTGTTCTCTGTATCTATGAATTTCTTTTTTGTTGGTTCATTTATTTTGTTTTTTAGATTCCACATATAAGTGAATTCATGTGATATGTCTTTCTCTGTCTGACTTATTTCACTTAGAATAATATTGTCTAGGTCCATCCATATTGTCCCAAATAGTAAGATTTCATTCCTTTTAATGGCCAAGTAATATTCTATTAAATATATGTACCACTCTTCTTTATGAATTCATCTATTGATGGACACTTAGGTTGGTTTCATATCTTGGCTATTGTAAATAATGCTACAATGAACATAGGGGTACATATATCTTTTTGAATTAGAGTTTTGGATTTTTTCGGATAAATACCCAGAAATGGAATTTCTGGGTCATATGGTAGTAATTTTAATGTATAATTCTGATCATTTATCAGTGACTATTTTTTACAGAGTTAGGGTCCTCCTGGTGGGCTTTCCCTTATTTTAAGGATATTGTTGAAGTAAATGCCTATTCATAAGTAATTCTCTTATTACTGTAAGTCAAAGTCACTATGGTTACTATTTTATAATATTTACACATATAGAGTACATATACTTCTCTAATTTTTAAGCTATAAGTCTTGGCTTGCCTATCAACATAGATCCATTTAAATTTGCTTGTTATAACCATCATTACAGTTACAGGCCATCTAATGATTTATTGCTACTTTCTTTAGAACTATTTAATAGAAGTTTCCTGACTTCTACTCATAATAAGCAGTTAGGTATCTTGAATTGATGTGGTTTTGCCTATAATCATTCATTCATCAATTTTTAGTTCCTTTTTAAATTCTTTTAAAACTCTGCATTCCATACTGTGAGAAGTGAAAAGCGACTTTTTCCTACTTACTCCTTTGCTTGATCTTTGAAGTTTGATTGTCATTTTTCAGGTTTTTGCTCTATTAAAATCTAGGTTTGCTGCAAATCCACTTGATATCAACTAACCCCCTGGAACTAGAGACTCCATCAGCATTCAGAAAAGCAAAGGATCCATCCCCGCTAATTTCAAACCTGAAAAGGAAAACAAAATCAGTTTGGAAGCCACTAATAGGTGTAATCAAAAATAAAATTAAGAATAGAGTGATTTGAAACATTTTATACAAAACACTGAGCTCCATACTCACCCATCAATCACCATATGCTACACAAAAATATCTGGCACATTAAAAGAATATATGGCTGAATGTAGGTATTTAATTATTTAGTTATTAATAGTGTAATCTGTAAACTTATTTACAATAGGTAGAAAAACATATATACATATGTATGTGTATATACATGGATAAGTCAATGATATAGCTATATCTCTGTATTTATCTACATTTACCTGTATCTATTTCTATCTATCATCTATCTGTCAATCTATCTATCTACCGAGAGAGAGAGAGAAAAAGAGAGAGGTGCTAAATCCAAAGATCTCTGGAATTTTTTTAAAAAGCAGTTTCCTTGCATACTTTTAGCTAATGTTCCTTTTTGAAAATAAGTAACAAGATTTACATTCATTTGGTACTTTTGAAACATATTGAAATACAAACCAGAGACTAATTATAATATTGTCTTTATTAATTTGCTTTGTTGACTAAATTTTCCCTTTTTTTGTAATAAATATAATTTGTCCTATCATACATATTTCAATATTTGTTTAATTGGTTCCCTTTTTTTAATCTAGCCCTTAATGAAATATGATGGCAGGAGTACATGGGTAACAAAAAAAAGTAGTATAGTTCTTATAGCTAAAATGGTATATAAATGAAGAAACGACATTCACTCAAGAAATGGTTACATAAAGCAATAATATTGTTTATGATGGACATTTGGAAAGTTAAAGGCAACAATATGGACTCTATTTAAAGAAGAAAGATCTTGTATAAATTTAACTAGTTGGAAAATGATTCAAGTAATATATGTGCTTTGGCTTGGAATTTGCAGAATAGTTGAATTTAAATTAGCAGCAGGAGGGTTGATCAGCTATAGCTTTACAGTGAAAGTAAAATAAAATAGGAAACAAACATAAAAATGAAAAATTGCACTTTCCTATTCTATTGGAAACTCACCAAGCATTAAATGTTGTGCCGTTTGTCCATTTCCAAGACTCTCCTGGTTTTCTGCTCAACCCAATCCAGTACATTTTTGTCTCCGTGTGCTTCTTCAAAAATTCCTTTCACAAAAAGCAGGGCATTATCTATTACTTAATAATTTAGAGCACATTGCTGAACATGCTTCTCACCTCAGCTAGCTTTTAAGATTTAATTCCTGATTTGCATGGCTAATGCTTCTATAGTGACAAACACACAGATATTTAGTTTTACCAGAAAGATTTTCACTTTGCTCTTTTACTTCTTAAATGTCACTAAGGAGTAGAGGGACTCTCATCAAGTCATAGAAACTCTCTGAGCTGCCTTGACTTGAATTATCTTTAAAGGTAACTTCTATTTATGTCTCAAATGGGAAATTAATGAGAAAAATATATTTGATGTCCCTTCCTTCTATTTCTAATGCATAAACTATCAGTATGTTTTACTCACAGAGTGAATAAAAAAGACTATAAACTGATGTGATGTTATATGGATGACAAAATCAAGAGCTAAGCAGTTTTTATAGGAACTAATACATCATGTTCCTTAAAGGTGCCAGAGAACTAATGCTTATATTTTGTTTTGTGTGTTGGTTCACTCTCAAAAATCATAGAAGAGGGATTTTAATGGAAAGTATAAATACTGTTAAAATACAGTAAAACTCAGTGATACACTACTTTGGCTAGATACCAGAATAAGAATCCCATTGCCGTTGTGAGTTTCCTCATAGAATCAGAAACCAAACTAACTTCTGAATATGATTTACTGCAATAGAAGTTATTGAATGATGGGTTTAGTCTCTCCTCTATCGGTTCCTCACCATTAGACCACAGACCTATTAGTCAACTTTTCTTCACAAACTTCTTCCCTCACACTGTGCCCCTGGAGTTCAAGTCCCTATTTCTTTGCCCTCTTTCACTTTTTCCGTTCATTGTCTCACTTACTTCTTACAGCATAGATTTTCCTGACATCCTCATCTCTAAATTCCAAGAGGGGTATCTTTTGTTTGTTAGTTTGTTTCAATTTTCCAAGGCTATTCTTGAGAAGATGCAAATGTAAAGAATCAAAAACTATTTAGTAATCTAAGCATTGAACAAAACATTTAGCTGTATAAACAATATTCATTGTGATTAAGGACATAGCATCATCACTAGCTAACTTACTTGTGTTCGAATCCAGTTCAACAAGTATGATAATGACTGTGTTACATAACATCTCTGTGCTTCACTTTCCTCACCTTTAAAATAGGGATATCTGAATATTTACTTCATAGGTATTGGTTGAAAATTACATGTTTTTATAGTTACAGTGCTTAAAACATTGTGTGGCATACATTATCATTGAATACTAATTTTTGTTATTTTTATTATTTCTTTGTATAAACTTAAGCTCTGAAATGATTGAAAACTTTCTCGTTTTCTTACCATATCCTCTTGTGTATCAATGTGAGCAAGTTCTGATCCCTGTGAACTGCAAACTCTTTCACTGGCTGTCCAATTCCTGGTATCATCAGAAAAATAGAAACACTTCTCTCTTACTCCAATCCATTCTCCTGAACATTGCATAGTTTTGGGATATTTTGAAAATTTTACAACTAATACTGAAAAAAAAAAAGAATTGATCAAATAAAAAATAAATTAAAATGTATTTCTACTCATTCTAGTGAATCAATTTTATTTTTCACTCCCATGGCTTGAGGCCTGTGAAATTAACTTCACTAATGGGATTATGGTTGAATTTAATTCCCTGCTTACAAGGAGGAACTCTTGATTGAGTAGTTTGCACTGGCTATTCCTGGCTTCTGTTTTGAGAAATAGGACTGCTAGCCTCTCATGGTCTATACTGACATACTACCAAAAACAATGCTTAAAATTTAGCAATCGAGAAAGAAGCGTAGAGACCTGAATATCATTTAGGCCTCAAGGTTAGGGTGAGAAATGAAGGCTTACCTTTACTGGGAAGAGAAACGAGAAGGTCATAGACAAGATAGGACATTCAAGTTAGGGAAGTGAAACACACTATAAATGACAACAAATCCTTGAAATATAAGATTTAGTGGAACATTTGTTCTACTTCACCAGTAGTCAGTGCCAAAGGAGCTGGAATAATGATCAATGCAGTTCTACTTGTATGTGTATTGTTTTGAGAATTTACTGTTTCAGGGTTTTAGTTGGGTGCTGGGTAATCAGAATAAAGTAAAGTCCCTGTGCTCCAAATGTTTGAATCAGTTAATGTAACTAGTAAATGTTCAATGTAGGCCAACTCTAAAGCCTTCTCTCCTCACTCTGCTATGATATTATATATATGTATATGTAAATATATATATATATATCTATATATATATATATAGATATAGTTTTTTTGGTAATACTCAGAGTGTATTCAGGCTACTATAGATGAGTAATAAACTATATTGTGTTTCAACACATTTTTAAATCAATTAATTAATGAATGTAAAGACTTCTTATAGAAACACTTCTCTACAATATTTAAATTCCAAGTGTTTAACTATCAATAATGTTGACCACCTAGGACCATATGATGAGGTTGTAAACAAGAATATTCAGTACTCTTGCAAATGACAAAGAAAACAAGAATCAAGAGTGTAAAGTGCTACTTTAATTTAAGTGCTACCTTAAGTGTTAAATTAAGCAAAACATGCATATGGACAATCAAGTACTGAAGAATATTAGGCCCTAGCTCAGGAATTAAAATTTACCTTTGAATTCTTTTCACAAGATGAACCCATAATACACAGAAGAAAAATTAACATCTTCTTTTTTACAAATCTACTCCAACAGAGAAAATCTTGCAACATATTACTTATGCTATTATTTCATTTTTTTTCTTTCAACAAAATATGATAGAATAAATATTTCATAGAACAACTATTAGTAATATTTCTTACTCTTGATCCAAAATAAATTAAAGATATACTGCAATTATAGAGGGAGTGTTGCATGTAAAATATCAAGAATTAGACAAGAGTCTCAATTCTGGCTCTGGAACTCATTATTTGTGAGAGGCAACTTACTCACTTTGGCTCCTATTTCTTTGTATGTAAATGGTTTCATAATTATACATGTTTCATAGTCTTGTGAGAATTAAATATAAATATTAAATATAGGGTATTTAACATTCACTCTTTAACTCACACAAAGTACTCTCAGTTATAAAAATAGTTATTGCTGTTGCTATCTGGTGGTTGTCTGAGAATTTACAATTATATTACTCAAAGATCAAGAACTACTATAAAGTTGAGAAGATGACTGCATTGTGGTACTTAAGAGTATTTTTGAGAAAAGCAAGGAGTATGGTAAAACCTGCTGAGATGGTAGGAACCTGAGGACAATCTCTATACACCCTTTTATTACTCCAGAACTGAGATTCTGGATTAAGCTTAAGTTATAAAATTTTGGGCCAAGTGAGCATAAAGAACTATAGAAAGTTTATGAATTAAGCACTCACCGATTAGTATAATATTAAGCGGGATGAATACAATATGAGACATCATCAAGCATTTTTTCAACTGGTGAACTACAAAATAAACAAATGTTTATAATTAAATTTCCAGAGAAACCCTTATTGGATACTTATTATTCATTTATTCTTTTTTCCATAATAATCAGTCAAGAAACTCTCATTAAAAGCATATATATCTTAAAGTAAAAGAGGATATAATTGAGATAGGACAGGGCAGGGCCTCCAAGAAAAACCACTAACTTCCAGTGGAAGACAAAGGACCAGTAACTCAAGATGAGACAAGGAAACCGGCCAAGATGGCTAAAGATGTCCCTCCAAGTAACCTCCAGCCACATTATATGGTCATTGTAATATATCTCCATGCTAAATGACACACCCACAAGCTCCAGAACACCTCTGGAGGGCACCATTTAGGGACAAAAAAGGAGTGTATCCTTGATTCTTGGAAAAGCCCACTCATTTCCTGAAATTAATAGAACATTCCTCTCCTTCATTTCCATGTAAAATACCTACCAAATGAAAATTACGGAGGGAGGAAAGGCAAGGTCAACTCCAGCGGTGGAAATAGTGAATGGGGGACTGTAATCAAGAGAGTATAAGGGTCATTGAAAGAGCTGTGATCAGAAAAATGGCCATAACAAACAGACAAATTTACAAAAAATCAAAGACAGGGAAGAAAGGAAGATCATAAGGTCATATGAGAGAACTGAAGAGTAAGAAATCACTTTCATTATTTTGTAAGCAATAGGGTTAAAAAGTTTAATGCATTTGAGCAAGAGCATGTCACAATAAAAGCAGTAATTTGTGGTGAACAGAATGAATTAGAGAGGAGAGGGGACTTGGTACTCACCACAGTAATAATTCTATTAATGATTATCTTATCTGACACATTAGTAAAGCAGGGCCTGGTAGAGGCCTCTTCACATCCCCAGCCTCACCACTACTTGACCTACTTATAGGGTAACAACAGATCATCCCCCTGCGGCTTGAGCTAGGAATGTCCCCTGTCCCACCCAGTTCCCTGTTTCAGAAAATCACCCTGAAACTTATGATTAATACCCTTAGGCTTATTGATCACAATCTCTACAGTCTAGCATTCTTTCTAGGCTACTTCCGTCATTATTCCTGTCTTGCTGACTTCACCATAAAATTTCGTGACCAGAGGGAAGACTCCATGCAGATACCTGGAATCTTCACGTAGCCTCTGGAGGAACACCCAGATTTTCCCTTAAAAACCCCAAGCCAGTCTGAGAATGTTAAGGCAGTTTTTGGAGGTGTTAACCCTCTGCCTTAACCACGGTGCTCTGAAATAAATAAGCATTTATTATTTGATACCCAACTCCTGTGTCTATTGGCTGAGTGGAACACGCTGAACGAACCCAGGACTTGTCTTCTGGTTTTCATTTCTGGCGATTCGATAGGGATGGTCTCGGGATTCCTCTGGTAATTCTTTCGGCTTGTGGGTCTCCAGGGCTGCCTGGGACTGGGTGGATTCCTTGACACAGGACCAACCTCTGGAAGCAGCTGCCGAGCAATTTTGTTTACCAAGGTGGGATCTATGCCAGGGCCCGCCCATGACAGACACCTTTTCTGCCCAATTGGGATAAAGCGTTTGCTCTGTTTCCTGCCTCTTAGTTACTGGTTCCAGAAGTGGGGTGACCCTGGTGTGCACAGGATTTTTCACTCACCATCTGGGGCTCCTCTTTGAGGGCCATTTAGGGGTCATACTGACCCATTGGCACCAAAAGGTGAGATTTCAATGTCTAGCAAGGCATAATACCCCCACCAGTAAGGGGCTTTGGTTGCAAGCTTGCTTTGGTTCTGGAAGCACGCTTGTGGTTGGCACTGTGAAAGCCATCACGCTTGGTTTAGGCCTTTGGGCACTGGGTGGTCTTAGGGCCACATTTGGTTTTTGGTATTTGCCTACTGGCCGATTGTCTGACAGTCGATGGACCACGTATATGGAGTAAGATGATGTCGCATGCCAATTTGGTGCTTGGCTAGGTTCAGTTTTGGTTTTGGTATTTGGATCAAAAGTTAGGTTTTTCTGGTTTTGTCTGATTCAGGGAACACTTGGATTTGTGTGTGTGTGTGTGTCATGTGCAGCTATATTTGTTCAAGCTCAAAAGTGGGATCTAAGGGTTTAATGCCGGCCAGGAGCCCATTGGACAAAGTATTAGGACATTGGCAAAACTATGGCTATAAGCCATTGACCAAAAGGAGATTAATGTTCTATTACAGTACTGCTTGGCCCATGTATATATTAGATTCTGGAGGTTGCTGGTCGCTCAATATTTCATTGCAACTGGAATTGTTCTGTTAGAGGTCTGGGAAATAAAATTTCTTTATATAAGCCTTTATGATAGACTCTAAAGAGAGGGGAACTAAACTGACAGTTCAGAAAAAAAAAGGGACTGCAGCCATCTCCTAACCCACTTATAACCAGGGATGCCTGAGGCTGAGGTAACTGAAGGAAAAAAAAGATATACTTTTAAAACCAACAACTAATTCTCAAGCCAGACTCTCCAACCCTTGTCGCAGCCTCTTTGAAATTGTAGGGGCAATTGTAAGATCTTAGGACCTCTCTGCAATTGTTAATAATTTTGTTTATATGTATATGATCTTTGATATCTGCGCTTGTCTGTGTTTTATATATAATGTAGTGTTTTTGCCTCTGGATGGCATTACCAGATTATAGTTGATTAGCTTAAAGAAAAAAAAATTAAGCGCTTATATAAATTTAAATAATAAAAAACTGAAGTGCTTTTCAGGATCACGTGATCTAAGAAAATATTAAATAGATATATATTTTTAAGGTTATTAACATCAAATATGGTATTTTTGTTTTACCTGGGTTTACAAAAATAAATTGATGTTATCTCTGTCACAAAATTTGTCAAAAAAATAGCTTGGGTAATAATTACCTTTGAAATCTCATAGAGCTAAAAACTGATAAAGTGTTAACTAATATAAGGTTTTAGATAAAACTTTTCAGTAATAATTATATAGTGTGGATGCTTGGACGTTTTTTCCCTGCTTCTGTTGGTAACTTAAGATTTCAATTTTACTAAGTTGTGCTAAATGATAAAAATTATTAAGTATCTAGGTGTTTCAAAATAACAAAATGCTGAAATATTAATTATTGGATGAGTCTGAGTTCACTTACTTTTTGGTTTCTTGTCACAGGAAATCTGAAAGATAACTTAAGATCTATCAGTAAACGTGTTTTGTACTTTTAAAAAATATATAATTTTAAAAATTGGTAGATATATTGTTAACAAAAACCTATACTTCTAAAGGTTGTTAAATGTGTTTTTGGATTTGCTAATAGAAATATTGGATACTTGCTTTTAGTTTCAGTAAAAATTAAGGTTCTGAAGGTTATGGATTCTAATTAGTATGAAAGGAAATGATGTGTATTTTCAAGGAAGGCATAAGGTATGGAAATACATTTTTGAAGGAATTGAAAGAAAGTAGTTTGTCCTAAGGATGGTTATTTCTGAATGAGTGAGAGGAGACAACCTAAGAGGGACTAGGAAAGTTGTAGAAGGTCTGTGAAGGAAAATCTTGAAAGAATTTTATATATGGTTAAGCTAAATGTGATTAAGTAAGTTAAATATCAAAAATAAGCTGGTACAAAATTAGTTAAGTTTTCTCTCTCTGCTAAAGAAAACAAAGTTTGTTAGACTATTGGTCTGCTACTGATATTATAAAACAGTTTTCTGTCTGAAAAACAAAGATTATATGTGCCATCAAAATAATTTTCTATGTTTTATACTGTCTTGATTAGATCTTTAGCTACTCAAGAAAATAAATCTAAAAACTAAATTGTACTAATACGGTATTTATGTAAATGTCTGTATTTTAGGACTGCTAAGAGTTCACGTGTCCTCGGTGTTAGATATAGGCCAGTGTACGGAAGCTTATTTTCCCTAACCTTGGCAAGGTATTACAATGGTTCTGGCCCACTGTTATCTCCTGACAAAAATGCTCAGATCCTAAAAGAAGGCCAGGGGATTTGCTTAAATGTCCTTTGCAACTAAGACAGGAAAAAAAAGGAAAGAAAGGAACAGTGAGACTAGATGAGGCCAGAGACAGGCCAGATTTTGGCTGCAGTTAATAGACAGGCCAAGGTCAGCGCCACCTCAGGGCCACCCCAGCAGCCCCAGCAGAAAAGGAACCTGCTTTAGATGTGGAAGCCCAGGCTGCTGGGGCTCCCTGTGCAAACTAAAGGGCACACTGGAAGAGGGATTGTCCCCTTTTCTGAAGGGGGCGGGGACCAATTCCTTCTCTGCAAATGGCTGCAATTGATGGATGGACCTAAAGGCCGAGTCAGAGGCCATGCTCATCACAGGAGAGGGACTAAGGGTGACCCTTGATGTGGTAGGTAAGGCTGTTAATTCCTTGATTGATATGGGAGCCATTTATTCTGTCTTGACTGCTCAATCTGGACCTGTTTCCCCTGAGACCTGCTCAGTTGTTTGGATAAATAAAGCCCCTAAGTTTGGGCTCATACTCAAGCCTGCTCCTTACCATTGGCCTGTACCTTAGAGAAAATGTAAAACTGGCTTTAAAAGTGTTCTGGAAATGTTTTGTCAGGAGACCTCTAAGCCCTGGGTCTAACTGCGGCTCATTACTCTGGATTCTAACCTCAATTCTGCTATGTCCTATGGTGTTAACCTGGAGGAGGTTCAGCAGGCACTTAGAAAATATGGGAAACTGGCACCTCCCCCAGGCCGACCCCTCTATACATTATATCCCGAGAAAGCAAGGAGACCAAGTACTCCTAGAACCCTGGAGGGGGAGGGGGTCTCTCACAAACCAGCAGTTTTTCTGAGCACCCCAACTATTGTTGGGCTTCAGAGAGTCAGTGGCTGGGTCCACTTCCCTCAAATCAAATTTATTTCATTTAAGTCTTCACAGGACTCCCTCAGAAGGAAAAGTGTCACTCCTATTTCTGTGAGCCAACTGAAGACCTGAAGCTCCTCTTCAAACAGAACTGCTGGAGCTGCTCACTATTGTCTCTCTGCCTGTGCCCCACCTGGGATGCCCATTAAATGCCTTTTGTCTCTCCTCTTCCCCGGCTCCTCTAGGGAGAATAAGCTAATATAAGAGCTAGGTTCAGTAGCCTCTCTGACTGCTGGATTTGCCTCCTCTCTGCTGTAAACAAACAGCAAAGAACTCTGGTGCCTATAGGCAGGGACTACACCTACTCTCAGCAGGAAGTAGCAAGAGTGGTCGTCACCTGTATCCCTGGATGTAAAATTTGTCTTAATATAGTTATTTCATTTCCTCTCTAATCTAACCTTACTGATTTTATAGAAATAAAACGAACATAAGACATGGGGGGATTGAAACAGGACCCAGTTGGGACCCCCACAAAAGAGGCCTTGCAATGTCCCTGGCTTGCCTCTCTCTGCCCTAGAGCTTAACAATTGATCAACACCCTCCCTGTGGTTTGAGCTTGGAATGTCTCCTGTCCCAGTCCCCTGCTTTAGATAATTACCCTGAAACTTATGCTTGCTTACTGATCACAATACCCATGCTTATGATCACAATACACATGCTTACTGATCACAATACTCATGATTACTGATCACAATACCCATGATTACTGATCACAATAATGATGCTTACTGATCACAATCTCTATGGCCTGTCATCACTGCTTCTGCATTGATGACCACGCTGGAGAGCCACATCGTCTGAGGGAAGGCTCCATGCAGACCCTCAGAACCATCACGTGGCCACTGGAGCAATGGCTAGATTTTCCTTAACTATCCCAAACTGGGCTGAGAATGTTAAGGCAGTTTTTGGAGCTGTTAACCCGCTGCCTTCTCAGACCACCGGTGCTCTGATAATAAACGTTTATTCTAGGACCCAACTCCTGTGTCAGTCTATTGGCTGAGCAGCATAGGCAGCACATGCCCCTAACTTAGTTGGCCTTCAGTTTCAATATTGTATATTATATGTCAACTGTAATTTTTAAAAATTCAAATGATTGTTTTAAAAAAAAGGAACGTTTTGAAGACAGACTCGCACATAAGCAGAATGCCACACAACATGATGACGACCATCTACAAGCCAAGGAGAGAGGCCTGGACCAGATCCTTTCCTTACAGCCCTCACAAAGAACCAACCTTACCAACACCTTAGCTTCAGACTTTTGGCCCGTGATACAGTAAGTATCTGATGTTTAAGCCACCTAGTTTGCTGTACCTTGTTACGGCAATCCTAGTAAATTAAACCACCAAAGCCTTTATAAGGTTAGGTAAAAAAATATTTTTGCCTCTGAGTCTCACTCTCATAGACGCCAAGCTGCCATGCAGTTGCAATGCTGTGTAGAAGCCGAAGCCAGACCTCCTGCATGGCCTCTCTGGCCAGCCCGGCACCTCAAATGAGATCTGTACTCAGGCCATTGCCAGCATCTCAGTCACCAGCAACAGCTCTACCATCTGTTGTTGGCTCACCTGCTACCGCGCCTCGGGAGCCAGGTTTGATGGCCCAGATGGCAACCACTGCAGCTGGTGTAGCTGTGGGCTCTGCTGTTGGCCATACATTAAGTCATGCCATCACTGGGGGCTACAGTGGAGGAAGTAATCCTGAGCCTGCAAGGCCTGACATCACTTACCAGGAGCCTCGGAACCCAGCGGCATACCAGCAGCAGCAACAGTTTGGCCCATGCCACTATGAGATGAAACAATTTTTGGAGTGTGCCCAGAATCAGAGTGACCTTAAGCTTTGTGACGGTTTCAGCGAGGTGCTGAAACAGTGCAGATTTGCAAATGTAACAAAGAAGTTTAAATTGAAAACATGGAAACTCATCTCTCATGACCAAATTAATTTGGTATAAAAATATAGTTGCTAGTGAAAGTGTAAAGTATAAAACCACCAATTAAACCTCTCCCCTAGCATTAATAGCTTCCTTGCTTCAGAATTGCAATGGTCAGGTTGTTTGTACTGGGTGTTCATTGAGACGGTATTGAGTTTGGAGTTGAGCAAATGTTTGTGTGGCCTCTTTACACCTGCTTTTGTGATGTTATTTTTTTTTTTAAGATCAGTTAGAATAAAGGGATTTTCTTCCAAGAAAGAACATATTTTCAGAAAATATACAATGCCAAATTTATAATGAGCAAAAAGAAATAATTTAAATAAATATTATAGGTACTGAAATGGTAATTAAAATAGAGTGAACACAGCAAACCTTCAAGGAACAGCTAATTCTTATATTATACATCATGTTCCAGAAAAGAGAAAAAAGAGAGTGTGTCATGTGGGGTCTCTGGTCCTGCTCCCCACATAAGAACGCAGCACATGGTGAGGCCAAAAAGGAACACAAATGGAGCCATAGATATGGGAATCATACCACTATATTCTCGCTGGTGGCATCCGCCTCTCTGCAATCCGCTCTTGCCAGCCAGCCACCATCTTCTTGCTAACCCCCATTCTTTCTCCTTCCCTCTGCTAGCATAGCCACAGCAGTTATATTAATGGCCAATGGCTCACTGGTTACAGCTGACGGCCAACTAGCCACAGCTGATGGCCATGCAATCCCAGTTGATGGCCATTTACTACCTGAGCCAGCACCTGTCTATGTGAGGCCGAGAGCCTGGAAACAGGAGGAGCAGCTGCCGGAGAGCTGGACCCCCGTGGAGGGGTGGGAGGACGTGGACGGTTCTCCCACCGGCACAGGAAAAGCCATGCAGCTGCTGGAGAGATGGAGCCCCATGGAGAGGTGGAAAGATGTGGATGGTTCCCCAACCAGCACAGGCCGGAGAAAGCAAAGGTCGTTGCGGCCCTGTGGGCTGGGAAGTTCTTGCTCAGGCAGCCCGGATGCGGGACTTGTCCCAGGAGGAAAGGCTTGCTGAGTCCTCCGTGGGAGATGAGGGTGAGGTCAAGGTCATCCCTCACCCCCAGGACAGCCCTGGTGAATGACTATGGACTATGGGGAATTGCCTTCCATCCCTAATTTAGTGGACAGCTTGACTGTTTAGGAACATACCACCATGTAGTGGAACTGGGGGATATTTGCTTTTGTGTCTTGACTACCCGCCATTGAGAATATGTAAGCACCTTGATTGTGAGTCGCTGTTGTTCCAGCAGGGTACCCTGAGAGGCCAGAGAGAGTGGCAGTGCCCTGAGAGCCCTGGCTGAGTCCAGGAAGTCTGGCTGAGCCCTGAAGATGCCCTGGCTGTGCCCAGGAAGTCAGGCTGTTTCCAGAGAGAGTGGCAGTGCCCTGAGAAACACTGGCTGTGTCCGGGAAGACAGGTGGTACCCTAAGAAGTCCAGGAAGTCTGGCCGTGCCCAGAAGCACTGGTGGTGCCCTGAGAAACCCTGGCTGTGCCCAGAGAGCCTGGCTATGTCCAGGATATTGCATTCACCTCCAGGCTCCTCGCACAGGGCCCCTCACGGAAGACGTTTGTCGCATAGATTGTGAGGCGAGAGCCTGTAGGGGTGGAGTGTGGGGGCAGAGCCTCAGAAAGTAGTTTCCAGGCTCTCGGCCTCACATAGACAGGTGCTGGCTCAGGTAGTAAATGGCCATCAACTGTGATTGCATGGCCATCAGCTGTGGCTAGTTGGCCGTCAGCTGTAACCAGTGAGCCATTGGCCACTAATATAACTGCTGTGGCTATGCTAGCAGAGAGAAGGAGAAAGAATGGGGGTTAGCAAGAAGATGGTGGCTGGCTGGCAAGAGTGGATTGCAGAGAGGCGGATGCCGCCAGCGAGAATATAGTGGTATGACTCCCCTACCTATGGCTCCGTGGGTGTTCCTTTTTGGCCTCACCATATCCTGCGTTCTCTTGTGGGGAGCGGGACCAGAGACCCCGCCGGGTCCCCCGCCTGACAAATGGCGCAGCGAGCAGGGTCTCATGCATGACACTACCCTCGGGCTGTACAGGTTGAGACAGAAAGCAATCTTGGTTATGTAATGGGGCAAAACTGTGGTAAACAACTTTTTTCCTGTAAAAGTATATTTAATCGGTATGTAATGCACATACCATAAAATTCACCACAAATGTCTTCATACACACAAACCTATGCCCTCTCTTGCAGATATAATGCTCTACATATTCTCCCAAATCTTTTATTACTTTACGTAATCTTGTTTTTTCTTTCTTTCTGTTTTGTTTTTGTAAAGGAAGATAGTTTATTAGAGGCAGAAGAAGAGGTTGCAGCTCCCGATCGGGAGGGGCTACCTGAAACTGGGAAGCCCCTGTTTTTTATTTCTTTTCTCTTTATTCTCAGTCACCCAGTGACACTTTCGTGTCTTGTGTATCCAGCTGCCATGCCATACCTGTTATCATCAGGTAGCTCTGGGATGGTCATGGCAAATGTGGTCATTAATCCACATCAGTAGGAGAGAACTAGAAAGTAACTTAGATACATCACTCACAAAATGCATTGAGTTCTCTGTCAAAATGAATGTCAATGCACAAACAAGACAGATTTATATATGATACAGCTAGAAACAGTGAGGAAAGGCTCACATTTGTTTAGATCCAAGATAAAAATAGACAGACTTGTTAGTTCAGGAAAGTGAATGGAAAAATGACTCATCCATAAGAAGAGTACACTGAAATCAGCAAAATATTTTTGTCCTCAGACAAGACAAAAATTTTATGTAACATATTCAATGGTACTCATGGAAAGTAGTATTCATATTATAACAGCACTCCATGCTGTACTTTGGTATTCTTATTTCTCATTTTTATAGAAAACTCATATCCAAATCATAAATAATAATTATATATACACATATTCAGTCTGTATAGATTCAAATGCTTGAGAAAGTTGCCTAAACTCTCTGTTGCTCAGTTTTCTCTTCTATAAAATTGAGAGCAAAATTGTACTTCCCTTGTAGGAATGTTACAATAATCAAATGAGATACTGCATGAAGAATGTTTAGAATGATGATGCCTGGCATTTATGTCAAATATGTATGTATGTATGTATGTATGTATGTATGTATGTATGTATGTATCTATCTATCTATCTATCTATCTATCGTCAATCTTCTACACACACACACACACACACACACAATCAGGTACATTTTTATCACTTTAAAATCTGCTTATAAATTACAGCATATATATGAGCTAAAATAGAACTATATATTCCTTGAGATCATTTTGTGTGTGAAGCTGTACTATGTTTTAAAAATTCTACATCTTTAAGTCATTCATTATTTAGATCATTGATCCACTTTCATGGTTAGAGTCAGTAGTTCTCTCTGGATGCCCAATTATGACCACGCAAAATTTGTGCATACCTCTTGCTTGCTGTGCAGAGTCAGCCTTATGTTCATTTCTGTAAAATTGAGGACCTTATAAATAGGGAATAGTGAACACTCCCTAAGTTTTGCTGAATCATTTTAAAGGCTTGGATACCTTCAGTATGGTTGGTCCTATGCCATGTGGACTTTTGGAATCCGATGATCTGATTCTAGTCTTGGGTCTACAATTTGATAGTTTTATGAACTTCTGGAAAGTTACAGGAACAATCTTTATCCAATATTCTTTATTGCTCTTGTAGAAACACATAACTTTCCCATTCTGTTTGGAATGCTATTAAATGAGATGACCTAAAAAGTATACTGGGCACAGAAAGGGCATTGTATGTATTCAGTGAACTTTAGAAACTTTTCTCCCCTGATACACTTTCTTACAATCTTGTACACACATCTATCTATAAACCACCTCACAATTACTGGGGTGTGTGTGTGTGTGTGTGTGTGTGTGTGTGTGTGTGTGTGTTGTTTCTTGTTTTTCCCCAAGCCTGACAAAGGCAGTCAAATATTCATATTGTATTCCTAGGGCCTGGTGGCCTGTCAGAATGGTGTGAATTACTTGGTTACACTTCAAAATTTTGGGTTATTTGGTCCACTTCAATTTCTGGGGTAACATCAAACCAGCAACTCCCCATTCTGGGGAAAATGGTCATGGAATGTCCAGCAACAAAGATGTTCAGCCTATTTTCTACATTCCAGATTCTCAGTAAGCGTTGACTTAATACATGTATCCAAACTTCTTTGTAAGTACGTTACCTTTTCTTCAATAATACACACACATTTTTGTTTTTACCTGTATCTGTTGAATTTAAACATGTTTAACCTATTTGTGGCCCTTTTGGCTGACTTTGTAGGTATTTTGTTCTGTGCTTTATTATTGGTTAATAAATAACCTGATGCAGTGGTATCTGGGGTGGGCTCATTATTGGAATAGACGTATACCAACCTTTTACCAAAATGCACCAGGAGGGAGACTGCAGTTGATTTATAGGGCATCTAAAAGACTGGTAATTTGTTTTGCTTTATTTTCTGTTTTTGAAAATTTTGTTTCAAAATAGTTGTCAATGAAATAAAATGTTTAAAATAAAATAAAATGTTTAAAATAAAATAAAATTAAAATGAAGACTGAAGTCATGTTGTTGTTCTTAGTTTTTCTGGTGGTTACTACAGTATTTATAAGCAATGTGCTTGTATTATCCTTTATAGATATTACCTGTTAAATTCCTTATTGATAACTGAGGATGAGTAGAAAACACCAGCCCTTCTCCTTATCCAAATCCATATACATTTATATGTATTTTCCAGTGGTCACCTCTATAATTTTAAATAGTACACACTTATTGCTTGTTCTGTATAAGAAGTGTATCTTAATTTCCTGCTTTATATAAAGAAAATATTAGAATAACACATTTCCCTTCATCACTCCTATGCTCTTTTTATATATTTTAAAAATTTGTGGTTATGAAGTTATATATGTTCAAGTAAGATAGAATAGAAAATTATGTTAGCTTGAATTATAATCATGACTACTGAAACACAGGAGATGTGAGCCGCAATTTGTTTTCTGTCCTCAGGCTCTATAAATGTTAGAGAAAGAGATATATAATTATATATATATTTGGGCATATATATATGTTCACATATGAGTGTATATATCTTTATTATACAAATGTTAACGTACCATGCACATTATTCTGTACCTTTTTTTTTGACAATATAGCTTAAAGCTTTTCGAAGGTAGTTTTTGGGGGTGTTAACCCCACTGCCTTCTCAGACCATTGGTGCTCTAATAATAAATGCTTATTCTATGACCCCACCAAAAAAAATATTTTCATATAACTCATATCTAAGAGCTACAAGCTATTCTGTATGGATAAAACATATGTAACTGTCCATTTGGTAGATATTTTCGTTGTTTCTCAACATTTTAAGCACAAATTCATATACACTTATATTGCACACACATATACAAGTGTATCTAAGAGGTGAACTCTTAGCAGTGAAATGGCTGAGTCTAAGAACATATGCACTTTATATTTTGATAGGTCTAGTTAAATTGCTTTCTAAATATTTATACCAATTAGAACTCTCACCAAAAATGTGACATCATATTAATTTAATAAAATTTTTTTTCTACTTTTTTATTAACTTTCATGGAAATTTGTGTTAGCATGTCGGACTGGATGGTATTGAGGTGGTACAAGTGTATGTTACAATCTGATTTTAGTTTGCTTTAAGCTTAGTGGCTTATAAAAACACTGTCGGTGGACCATTTTTTTTCATTTTTTATTTTAAGGCTGTTTTCAAATAGCTTTCCTTTCCCAGGACAATCCTTACTGATTTCAAAAGAGATCCTGACTAACAATCAGCAACATTTGGTCAGTGATCTACAACTTACAAAGCAGTTTTATGTATGTAATTATATTTACATTACAAAGTTACATTTATACAACAAATATTTGTAATGTACTGATGACAAAATTAAATTTCAGGAAAATCAAATGGTTGGCCTATGTTCATTATATAAGCTAAATATAGTCATGTTGGGATTTAAATCCATATGTTCTGACAGCTCTTTCTCATTCCTTCTCTTTCTATTTGCCTTCTGGTATACTTCACCTTTTTCTCCTTTATTAAAACCCCAGGAATACTGTTTAAAATCAGCTACTTCTCTAAACAGATATAATTTTTACATTGAACAAACACTATTTGAGTGATGCAATATGAAGCTTGTTTAATATTGTCTCCTATTCTCTGTTTAAACGTTACCACAGGCCCCGAGATAAAAAAAACTTTTTTTTACTTTTAAAAAAACTTTTTACTTTTCCATAACTTTTATTTTTACTCTTGAGCAACACATGAATGCACATGGAGAGGTCTGTAGTACAACATGTAAAGGACTAAGAAATGATATGGATCCACTCCCAAGTCTACTCTTTATATAGCATTCAAATAAAACAAATTCTAAACCATATAAAGGATTGTAAGTTACAATTTCCCCATAATTAATTTTTCAATACTCTAAAAATCATGTTTATTAAATAGAATTTATATATGATAACATTCACCAATTTTTAGTGTGCAGTTTGGTAAGTTTTAACAAATGTATGCAATCATGCAAACGCCAGCACAACTGTGACTTAAAGCATTTTTATTGCCCCTCAACATCCTTTGTTTCCTTTTGTAGTCACTATCTTCCTTGACCTTAGCCCTTGGTAAGCATTCATTTGCTTTATGTCAATAGAGTTTTGCCTCTCCTATAATTTCATATAAATGGGATCATATAGTATGTAGTGTTTGTATCTGGCTTATTTCACTTATTATAATGCTCTTGAGATTCATCCAAATTGTATAGATAAGTAGTTCATTGTTTTTCTTTCTGAGTAGTAGTCTCATTGTGTGTTTATCTCACAAATTATCTACCAATCAGCAGATGATAGACTTTTGTTTCCTGTGTTTGAATGAAGCTGCTATGCACATTTCATAACAAATCTTTTTAATGGGCATGCTTTATTTATCTTGGATAAATATTTTCAGAAATGGGATTACTACTCTACAAGGTAAGTGTGTGTTTAGTTTCATAGAACAACTGTCACTCTTCCAAAATGGGTGTATGATTTTGAGTTCCCACCAGCAATGTATGAAAGTTTTAGATGCTCCACTACTCAGCAACACTTTTATTGTTAGACTTTCTTTTTTAGCTATTCTAGTGGAGGTGTATTGGTCACTCATATAGTTTTAGTTTACATTCCTCTAATGACTGATTGTGTTGGGCATCCTTTAATGTACGTCTGTGTCACTTAGACATCTTCTTTGATGACATGTTCGTTCAATATTTTGCTAATTTTTCATTGGATTATAGGTATATTATTGAGATGTAAGAGTTCTTTATGTATTTGATACAAATCCCTCATATTATATGTTTTCCAAATGTTGTCTCGCAGCCTATGGCTTAACTTTTCATTTTCATGAAGTTTAGAATGGTGAAAGTATTTCATTTTCATAAAGCCAAATTTACCCTTTTTCCTTCCATATCTCTTTGTTCTTTTACATTTATAGTGTCTAACATGTGCTGGATATTGTTCTGGATGCGTGAGATATTTCCATGAAGAAAACGGACAGAAGACCCTGTCCTCATGGATTTTCTATTCTAGAAAGATTAAAATCTCAGTTTAGTTTCTTGGCTTCTTAGATATGTATGCAAATAAAGATAAAAATCATTTAAATTTCATCAGTCAACTTAAAACATATGTCTGATGGGAAGGAAAATGTATCTATATGAATTTATAATACATAAAAAGTTATCTTTTCATTAATTTATTTCTTTTTTTTGATGTTTATGCTTCAATTAAGTTTATGATTATTGACTGTTAAGGTATAATTTACATATAATGCCATGCATTCATTTAAAGTACACAGTGACCGTTGTACAACATGGGATTAGGACACTGACCTCAGCACAGTTAAAAAATATCTGTGTATAATTTTTGACTCTCTCAAAACTTAACAGTCCTTCATATCCATGGGTTTCTCATCTATTGATTGTATCAACTGCAGATGGGAAACAGTATTTTAATCTGTGGTTGGGAATCAGTAAATGCAGAGGGCTGACTGTACTAACATCTTGCTATTGACTAGAAGCCTCACCGATAACATAAACAACAAACACATATTTTATATGTTATATACATTGTATGCTATATTCTTACAGTAAAGTAAGCTAGAGAAAAGAAAATATTATGAAGAAAATTATAAGGAAGAGAAAATACATTCACTGTATTTATTGAAAAAAATCCATGTTTAAGTGGACCCACACAGTTCAAACCTGTGTTGTTCAGTGTCAACTGTAGTTTAGTGAGTTTTGATAAAGGTGTATATCCATGTCACCACTACTACAATATACATACAGAAGGTTTTTATCACCACACAAGATTCTTCACCACTTTCCAGTCAACTCTCTTCACACCTCAGCCTCTCAACAACCATTGACCTACCTGCCTTTTGTCATTATAGATTTTTCTTTTCTAGGCAAGTAAATGTAACAGTATATATTCTTTTGATTTTGGTTTCTTTCACACTACTTAGTAATTTGAAGAATTATTAATGTTGCATGTATTTGTAGTTTGGTTCTTATTGTTGAATGGTATGCCACTATATATATAGAAATGCCATAATTTGTTCACCCATTTACTTGCTGACAGACATTTGGGTTGTACCCAGTTCGGAGATATTATGAATAAAGTTGCTATGAACATTTGTATGCAAGTCTCTGTGTGGACAGATAGTTTTATTTCTTTTGGGTAAACACCTAGAAGAGGAATGGTTAGATCATATGAGAGGTGTATGTGCAACTGTTAAAGAAACTGCAGAGCCGTGCTGTTTTCCACAGCAGTTGAACCATTTCACATTCCGCCCCACAGCAAAGTTTAACAGTTCCAATTGCTTCACATCCTTGCCAACATTTGGCATAGTCAGTCTTTCTAATAGCTCTCAAACTGCTATTCTTATAGATATAAAGTGGGCACTTATTACAGTTAAATTTTTAATTTTCCTGACGAATGATGAGGTAATCATCTTTACATGTCCTTATTGGCTACTCAAATTTCTTACTTGAAGTGTCAGTTGGAATCTTTTTGTGCTTTTAAATAAGTCATCTGCTAATAAAGATGGAAGATTTCTTCACATATTTTATATACAAGTTCTTTGTTATGTAAGTGCTATGAATATTTTCTCACCGTCTATGGCTTGCCTTTTCTTTTTTTTTTTCAGAATATATTTATTTATTTATTTTTTATGTAACTTAGATTTTTTTTTATTAGTTTCAGGTACACAAGGCAAAGTAATACTTAGACGTTTATCATTTCTATCCTTCACACTGTGTGAACCCCCCTCTCCCCATCTGCTATCCCTCTGACATCGCCCAGAGCTATTACATTTCCACTGTCTCTATTCCTAATACTGTACTCTGCTTCTTGTAAGTGTATACATACATATGTATACATACATACACACACACACACACACACATATATATTTATAATTATACTTGGCATTCATTATTGTTTAGCTTCAGGTGTACACTGCAGTGATCCATTAATTTATTTATTGTATGGGAAAACTCTTTCTCTAAGGACAAACACCTTTCCTGCTGCATATGTATTTTCTTGCATCATCACAATTGGCACTACTTATGCCCTTCTTAAAAATAAAGGCACAATTTCCACTTCCTTCAATAGTGAACCTGAAACAAAACAGAGATTATTTACTGAACCTCATGAAAAATAACGAAGCACAGTCTAAAATATATATAGTGTGAACTTTGTTGACTGTGTTTCAAAAGGTGCAATGTGGAAGGAATAGAGCAAGTGAAATAAGCTGCTTCTCTCCTCTTATCAGTCTTCAGACTTTACTTCAGGATTCTGGTGGTGGGAAGAAATGAACACTAGGGAACTTTACTGCCTTAAACAAAGACAATCCTGGAACTTTATGCTGTTTTATAATGTAGTAAACATTGTAAATAATTTTGTGAAGGATTCGATTCTTTATACTTTAGAATAAAGAAATAATAAATCGATTTATTTAGCCATTTAAAGATTATATAGAGGGAGAGTGTAACTGGTATTCCTTTGACCACCCATCACACATTAAATAAATGGTCTATCTTAAGGCTGAAATAGATGTTCACTTATCCCCTCTGAAACCATCACCATAGTGAAATAAGTATTTTTTATTTGATTGACTATAATACACATAAATAATTCTAAATAAAATATCTACAAATAATTTCTAAATCCCTATTTTAAGTCATATATAAACATGAAACTGAATAGTCAAAATGAAGGAAAGAAAAACAGAATGGTGAGTCATGATGAATTTCTGGTTATATGGTAATTAAAATGCTTTCAGCACTTCCTTTTTGGGGATCTGTGTAGTACAGGTGTACACTTTTTTAACTTCTAGTGTACCTTCAAAGCTTTATCTTGCTTGTTTTCAAAATATATGTGTATTTCTGTGCCTATGCATTCCCTAGCACCAACTGAGAATTCACCAACTCTCATGGGCCTCCAAAATTTGTATGTTGAAGACCTAATCTCTAACAGCTCAGAATGTAACTGTATTAGAAGATGAAGTGTTTACAAAGGTTATTAAGTTAAATGATATCTTTAGAGTGGGCCCTAATCCAATATGACTGGTATCCTTACAAGAAAATTAGACATAGGCATGTGCAGAAGGAAGACCTATGTGAAGACACAGAGGGAAAAGATGGCCATCTTCAAGCCTAGAAGAGAGGCCTTAGAAGAAATCAACCCTACTGTCCCCTTGATCTGGGACTTCTAATCTTCTATTCTCCAGAAATGTTGTTTAAGGCATCTAGTCTGTGGTATTTGTTACAGTATCCTTAATAAACCAATACATCAACTTTAAGCAACTTACAGCTCTTTTACTTTTCCCTCATCTTTTTTTTAAAAAGTGGAACTATATATAATATAATGTTAAGCTGCCAATATTTTCTCTCAAAAAAAAAATAACATAAGTAGTAGGTTTTGTAGTCAGAAATTTTATGTCATACTTTTCCTTACATTCTTCAAAGTTGAAAATGTAATTACTAACTAAATTATTATTCTCAAATCACTGTGTGTGTGTATTTTAACCCCAGATTGGATATAAGTACAATGGTGACATAAGTTTCTCTAAATTTATTCTGTTTTATAATTTAATAAATATCAAAGAACATTTTGCTACTCTCTTTATGCCATATAGTTCATATAACATCTAGCACAGAAAGCCACAGTATGACGGTGCCTACCTTATCGTAAACGTTCCATAAAATGTAAGCTAGTGGCCCCCTCTATGGGGCACTCAATATCCTTCCTATTTCTTTCTCCTCCCTAAAGTTGGAGAAAATCTTAAATGTTTCAAGAACAAAAATGGAGTCTAAGAGTAAAATCTTATGTATCATACCCTTGTATCAAGCCAAGGAGCCTAGAAAAGTTCTAGAATTTTAAATAAAGGCCAAGAGGAGCAAACATTTTCTCTTTCTCACTTATTCTCTTCCATTTCAAGCCTCCAGTTGATGGGGTAAGTGTAGGCTTGAGTATATTTTCTAAGTATATTTCCCGAGTCAGTGAGAGTCCAAACCAACAACAGACAAAAGGCAAAGTCCCAAGTGGAAAGAGGCAAGGATTAAATTACTTAGACTTTAGTTTCGGATAAGAATACTACTTGTGGCTCACATGTGGTATATAGTTCAACTCACCATATAGAAGTAAATATTGGTCTTTGATGCCAAACCCTTACTAAAGACCATTTGTCTGAAGTTTCCCTTTGACATCCATTTGTTGAGGGTCTTTTAGGGGAATGATGTGGAGGAAACTATAGAAGGAGCTCATTATAGACTCAGAAACCTTACCATGCTTAATACATTTAATAACAAGTAAATGTCTTTGAGGCTTACCAGTTACTTAATGCATCTCCATTTGCCCACATCCAGTGTTTGCTTGCATTTTGCTTTTTCAGTCCAATCCAATAGGAAGAAGCCCCCAGATAGTGGGTCAAAATTTCCTTTTACAAAATACAGAGTGCTAGAATGAATCTCTCCTTGTTTTCTCATTCTCACTACCTCCAAAGCTATGGTCCTTCTTTGCTCCCATTATTCTTTTGCTAGGGTTATTGCAACAGCTTCGTAATATGACACTATGCTTGTATATTTGACACTCAGTAGCCCATCAGAGCAAGGAAAATGATTCTTTTAAAACTTAAGTCAGACCATGTCACACTTTTGTTCATAATTCTGCAATATCTCCCTATTTTACTTGGAGGAAAAACTGGTCTTTACAATAACCTACAAGATCTTAATGACCCACATCCCTCACTCACTCTCTCATTCTAGAGACACTGATTGGTTGCCTGTTTTCTGTTCCTTGAATAATCCAGGCATATACCTACCTTAAGTTCTGTGCTGCAGCAGTTTCCTCTTCCTGGGAAGTTTATCCCCCAGATTCCCTTGACTAACTGCCTCATCTATTTTACATTTTTGCTCAAGTGTCATCATCTCAGTGAGAAAAGACTATCTTACTGTAGCCTACCCACTTGGAAAACTCACAATACTCCTTAATTTATATATATATGCATATTTACTGACTTCTGATATACTATATAATTATTTACATATTTATTTTGATTATTTTTTATTCCTTGTCTCTTCCTTTAGGATGTAAACTAAATAAAGGCAAAGATCTTTGTTTTGTTGAATGATGTATCATACCCTTGAATTATACCTGTCATGCAGTAACTCAGTAAATTAAATGAGATTTATATTGCAAAGGAGAAATCTAACCACTTCATTCTGGAAGGTGAATATGACCAGAGATCCATGATAGGCCATACAGTTGGCCTGGCCATCTCTCCAAGTTTTTTCAAGTTCAAATCGAAAGAAGCATTTATTGTGGATTCGGTTCCAGCCTTGTGGACATATTGTTGCATCCCCAGTGCATGTCTTTTCTTTAAAGATCCTTGGACTTATAACTAAAATTAAACACAGTGATAGAGAGAGAGAAAAAAAAAAAGAACAAACTGTAAAAGAAAGAAAGAGTTTAACCTACAGGGCAAAAGATTCTCATATATTTCAGATTGAAATAATTGTATTTTCTTCAGATCAATACCCAGAAGTAGCTGTTCCAATTTGCAATCCCACCAACAGGGCACGAGGGTTCCCTTTTCTCCACATCCACCAGGACTTCTTGTTGATTTATTGATGATAGTCATTCTGACAGGTGTAAGGTGATATTTCATTGTGGTTTTAATTTTCATTTCTGTTATTATTAATGACATTGAGTATCTTTTTATATGTTGATTGGCCATCTGTATGTCCACTTTGGAGAAATGTCTATGCAGGTCCTCTGCCCATTTTTTAATTGGATTGCGTTTTTGGTGTTTAGTTGTATGAATTCTTTATAAATTTTGAATATTAATTTCCTATTGGTATTCAAAGAAATCTAAAACACTAGTTCAAAAAGATATACACACCCCTATGTTCACTGCAGCATTATATATATATATATATATATATATATATATATATATATATATATATATACTTGCCCATAAAAAAGAATGAAATCTTACCATTTACGACAACATGGATAGACCTAGAGGGTATTATGCTAATGAAATAACTCAGGCTGAGAAAGACAAATACCGTATGATCTCATTTATATGTGGAGTCTAAAGAACTAAATAAATGAAGAAGCAAAACAGAAACAGACTCAGGTATAGAGAACAAACTGATGGTCACCGGATAGAAAGGGGGTTGGGGGGGCTGGGTGAAAATTGGGAAGGGATTAAGAAGTACAAATTGATAGTTACAAACTAGCCACAGGGATGTAAAGTACAGGATAAGAAATATAGCCAATAATATTGTGGTAACTATGTATAGTGCCAGGTGGGTACTACACTAATTGGGAGATTACTTTGTAATTGGTATAAATGTCTAACCACTATGCTGTACATCTGAAATTAATATAAAATAATATTGAATGTCAATTGCAATTGAAAAATAAAAATAATAAAAAAGGAAAAATGTATTTTATTTCTATATTCAGTTCAAATGATTTAACTTTAAACATCAAGTCAGAAAAATTAAAGATCAAGAATGGAGTATGAAAGAAATCAGCTTTGAAGAATTCAGATATATGAATAATATAAGATAGCAATAACAAACTAATAAGCAAACTTCTAGGAACTCAATTAAACTTCTCTAGCCATTTTTCCCTCTCAGTTTCTTTCTACTACTGTCATTTTCTTTCCTGTAATTTACTATGGCATCTGGGACATGTCTCAAGGTAAACAAATCAATTCTTTATATTCATAACCTCAGAGGACTGGCTCCCTATTGCTGACTTAACTGAAACTAGATTGTATTTCAAGAACAGCATTTCCCCAGAAGTTGAAATTATTCCTTTGTCCTTAAAAACAAACAATGGAAGGCAAAACAAAAAAAAAAAAAGAAAAAGAAAAAAGCTGAAATTTTACTAGCTTTTTAGTCTCCACCTTACTGAAACTAGATAAATACAGTTACTTGTTAAGGTATAACCCTGACAAAAACAAGGTTTACTAAAAGGACACTTCCTACCCTCAGCTGAAATAAATGACTGTTTCATAGTCAAGCCTATGAGTGGGAAGATCCCAAATGGGACAATAAATCATCAGTGTGGAAAAATTCCACTCTGTCAAATGGAAAAATTATTTAAAAGTATCAATTTCAAAATGATTTTAAAATATCAAATTCAAATAAACAGCCAGCACAAAAATCATGTGTTTGGTTCAGAACTTGAGTCACCAGAAAGCCAAGTTTTTTCATTGATTGATTAATTGATCGATTCATTTATTCATTCAATAACTACCAGTTGAGTTTTTATTATGTGCCAGACACTTTTGTAACTCTAGGAATACAACAGTGTATATAACATACAAAATCTTTGCTCTATGGGACTTTCATGTCTAGTAACTTACATGTGGGGAGCCATGGTTACAGCTAACTCCGAGCCTTAATAGAATGGCTCGGTTTATGCTTAACCTGTTTCCTCCCCTGAGGCATTGTCTCTGCCTGCACCTGGGGGATGCTTACAAGCTACTGAGGAATGTGGGAGCGGCCAGTTCCTGGACACAGAAGACTGATGGCTATCAGGGTAATTGATAGGATAATTACTTTTGGGAGTTTCAGTGATTTTGTATCCTCTACGTAAAAGTTAAAAATTTACATTTGCTAAGGTAATGCATATTTTCTTTGTTAAGTTGCACGTACTCAAACTGCATATATTGGTGAAGAAGAATAAACTCGGGGCTTCAGCATCACTGAAGACCTGCAGCATTAGCATTTGTGTGAGTGTCTTTTATTTCATTCCCACTCCCCCATTTAGGTTCTGATCGACTTGTGGCCGGCTGGCTCGCCACACTTACATAGTCATAAAATATATCAAAGTGAAGGGGATTGGGATTGTTGGTGGAGTTTTAATTTTAATGCAGTAGTCTGGATGGGGTTCAATGAGAAGGTGATATGTACTACAGGCTTGAAGTAGACAAGCTGGTAAGGCATAAATAAGCACATACAGGGGAATATCTTCCCTAGCAAAGATAAGAGATAATGTAAGGACCAAGGTGAATGTTCCTGGCTTGTTCACAAAATAGTAAGGAGGCCTGTATGACTGGAGAAGACTTGAGTGAAGGAGCAAGAGTAGGAGATGAGATCACAAAAGTAATTGCATGACCATATCCAATAGATCCATTGGATCTATTGACAGAATTTTGGCCTTACTCAAAGTGAAAGAAATTAAAATTTCAGTATTTTTAACAGATGTGATTTGTTTTAAAAATGTGTTTAAAAACATACTTTAGAACTGTATTGTCAAGTATGGTAACCACAAGCCACATGTGACTGTTGAGCACTTGAAATATGGCTAGTTCAAATCCAGATGTCCTATAAATATAAACAATATACTGAACATCTAAAACTGTGTACAAAAAAAGTAAAAATCTCACTAATAAACTTTACATTGTTATATGGTGAAATAATATATTGACTGTACTGGGTTAAATAAAAATACAATTAAGACTATTTTCATGAGTTTCTTTTTATTTTTTAAATGTGGTTTCTAAAATATAAATGACATGTGGGTAACATTATATTTTCACTGGACAATGTTGCTCTAGCAGATCTAGGGTAGAAGAGGGAAGAAAGTTTAAAAGGGAGAGTATGTTGGCTAAGAACCGGGTGGTAATATTAGAGGTAATGAAAAGTATTCAAATTCTAGTTATATTTTGAAAGACAAGCAGAATGTTCTGAGTATATTTGTGGCATAAAAGGTGGGGGGGGAGTAAAAACATGACCACAATTTTTTTGGCTTGAAAATTGGAAAGAGAAATTTGCTATTTCCTGAGATGAGGAAGACCACAGGTAGAAGAGGTCATGGGAAAGAGATAAAGATTTCAGCTTGGACAACATTAAATTTGAGATATTTATTTGACAGTCAAATAAGTAGACTTAAAATTTTGGAATTCAGGGAAGAGACTCAGGCTGGAGTCTCTTTTGGATGTCATCAGTGTTTATGTGACATTTAGAGGTGTAAGTCTGGCTCAGATGGCCAAGGACAAGGGTAGATAAAGAAGGAAACTATTCAGGGATTGAGCCATTATTTCATGTTCATATCATCATCACCTAGTACTTCCCTGAAGTTTGGTGGATATTTATTGGGGGGATAAAAAAGATCAATCTAGAAGGCAAAACAAGTGACTAAATTTGAAGAGAAATTAGATGTTCTTGCTGAAGAACACTTTCTGTTCCAAGTGTTCGGTGTACAACAAGGAAAGCCTGGTTTTTGGTATCAGACCAGATCAGTAATAATACCATCAATATGTTTTAGCAGAAATTGTTCACTTACGTTTTCTAGGAAATCCTAACACTGCCCAAAGAAGCAAGGCGATGCCTCCACAAAGCATACTTGAGGCAATTAGCATTTTCTTTGTTACTACACCTAGGGAAAACACATGTCATTGTTTATCTTCTACAGAAAACAAGCAACCAAACAAAAAACCCAAGTAATATGTATCTTTTTCTCTAGCTTCTATATGTTCTACTGGTCACCCAGTAATTAATACATTAGGAGGATGAGAAAGGGTACTAAGATCTAAATTTTTCGCAGCAGCAGTCTCAAAGTACTTTGGCTCCACTTTTTGGAGCCATTTCTGAGAACTATGTTCTCTGCCCTACTTCCAGAACAGAAAACCAAATCTACTCCTGTGACTTTGGGACTTATTAATAAAATTCTGCCTTTACCAAGCCGTGGGTTGGGGGAGGGGTTGTATTTAAGGACCAGATTATGGATTATATATATATATATATATATATATATATATATATATATATATATATATATAATTTGTTTGTTTGTTTTTTAAATGCTGAGGATGCAAGCTGGGATCAAGAAACGATGCCAGGATAATAACACGGGTCTTAGTTCTTGTATCCAAGGCCAAGCTCTGTTTCTGCCCTTACCTGGCTCCTTGGCTTCCTGCTCCACGGCCTCAGTCCCATCCCAGTTCTCAGTCCCTGCACTATCCATCTCCTATGCGCTCACAGAAAAGCTCATCTGTGGTCACAGCTACTGGGATAATCCTGAGGATGAATTGCGAATTGCTAATTATATTGGGTGCACAGTGCAGGAAACCAGTGCACCAGTTTTCTAGGAGGACGGTGTCACAAGACTGAAGTGGGAACAGGGCAACAATCTATCATCCTCTGCTCAGTGCCACAATTTGTGCCAGATCCTCCACCCTGGTCCCCGCCCCTCCCACAGGCAGCGCATGTCAACTGCCTTTTCCTCTGTTGTTTTTTTAAGAGGCTGGGCCAGTAACGGCTACCAAGCAATCAACAACCAGTCCTCTAGCCCCAGTGGCTACGGCTGCGTGGCCCAGGATTGGTTGGAGGACAGTCTGGACTCTGAGAATTCAATCTCTGATTGGCTCCTTACATTTCATCTGCTAACTACTCAAAGCAGAGAATGGACAGGCCCATACTTTCCATTTTTGGCGCCTTTATGTAGTCTCCTTAAAACTGCAAATCTGAGACAATTTTTTACAGCGTATGGGTTGTTGGCCTGTATACCATGCATTCATACTCTCCAGCACCACAAAATGACTCTGCCCATTGCCCCCCACTTTTTTTAAATAATTTTTTTCTCTTTTTCTTAATGTATGAGTTCTAAGTTTATTTGTGAACTGCTTAGGGATATTTGGGGAAGCAAACCCATTATTTTTACACCTTTCCACAGTATTTGAATATAACCTTGTTTCATATACATGGAGTCCTCAGTTTGCACAGTAGAACTGGATCATAAAAATGACCCTGCAGGTTGGAAACATGCCATATTGTTTTACAATTAAAGGGGAAAACTATGATTGTTCCTTGAACTTAAATTATTTTTTGTCAAAATTGAAAACTCTCTTACTCTCCCTTACAAATGTATAGGGAATAAAAATAAAAAAAATCAGTAAAACTAATAATTTTTTAGAACACTGTAATTTAAAAGATTAGAAAAATTGAGAATTCAAGTGCTTTGTTTTATTTTGTAAAAAATAATCTCATCAAGAGTACTTTGAACAGGGTGCCTTCTTCTTGTATAACTTACAATATTGAGCAAGCATCTCTTCTTTGCTGTCTAAAACTTTCACAGTTCTAAATTTGATCGTTTTGCATTGGAAATGTCATAAAATATCTTTGAGAATTCCATTAATGTATTTTTTGGGGGGAGGAGATATAACTTCTCTGGGATATCTCCATCCTTTTCATCACAACCATTTTCCTTATTTTTGTGGATTTTGTTCACTAAATTCCTCTGGCTGCGTATCTAGAGTCTCTCCAAAAGTGAAAGTATCAATATCCCCATTTCAAAAGAGGGAAAAGAGACCAATTCCCTCTTTTGATTATCAATTTTTTGGTAAAATATTATGTAAAATATCACTGTGAGACAAAGAGGTAACACAACTTTACACTTAACTATATGTGTTAAGCGTTAACAGATGCACATTAATCAATCACTGACAGACTTAGAAGGAAGTGATGTGATTAGTTATTGATCATAATGTATTTCTGTTATATATGTAGTGATTTGTAGGCTGAAAAACTAACAGTGAAGTTTGTACTTCATACAATTACAGGAAGTGTACTGTAAATATATGTAAACATACTGTAAAACTGAAAATTTGAAACATAATTGGAGGGTAGTGTTATTTAATTAAATCATGGTAAATAAAATTTGTGCATATCGAATGATACAAAACAATGCACAGTCATCCCTTACATATCACTCATTCTCTTGCAAATGTGTATATATATATATATATATATATATATATATATATATATGTATATGTATGCATATATACCTTATTCTACACATATGTTATGGACTAATTGTTTGCCCCAAAATTCATTTGTTGAAACCCTAACCCTAATGTGATGGTATGAGGAAGTGAGGCCTTCCTCTAATCCAGGGGTGTCCAAACTTTTTTCAATGTTTTTTACCAAGGGCCATATGCGGTAAAATACACAAACAGCCGGACCACTCACTCGAGGTGAAGTACGTATTGCCTCACCTGGTTTATTTAAGTAAACTAAATATATTTTTGGAATTTGCTGCGGGCCAATTAACAATGGATTGCGGACCGCAGTTGGCCCGCGGGCCACAGTTTGGACACCCCTGGTTTAGATGAACTTATGAAGATAGAGCCCCCATGCACTACACTGAGTATTCAGATATCTGGGTTGGTTTTTTCCTTTCCAAAAATCATCTATATAGCCTCACCTTAAGAACATCTATTTTGATAAAAGGAAAGAGAACAGTAGGACATGAATACAGGTAAATGTTCAACTGTGATGCCAGGCTATTGCTAGAGTATTTTCTCTGTGTAAGGAAATACTGAAGTTGTTTATTATAATAATGATGAATGTGTGGATTAGACCAGACAAGAAAACATCTGAAGTCAGTCAAGCAGATAATGGGGGGAAAAAGAGTTGAGTGGCATAGCCTTTTACCCCAGCTTTTTTGAGATATAATGGACAAATAAAAAGTGTATATACTTAAAGCATACAACTTGATGTTTTGATATATATATAATATATATATATATATATATATATATATATATATATATATATATATATATAATATATACATATATATCTGAATAATCACTACAATCAATAATATATCAATCACCTTACATAGATACTATTTTATTTTATTCTACTGTGTTCTATTTTTTTTTTTTTTTTGTGGTGAGAGCATTTAAGATTTACTCTTTTAGCAAATTTCAAGTATACAATGTGGTTTTGTCAACTATACTCACCTTACCATACATTAGATCTCAGGAACTTATTTATCTCGAGTAACTACAAGTTTGTACCCTTTGACCAACATCTCCCCATCTCCTCCTCCCCCTCATCCCGGGTAAGCATTGTTTTACTCTGCTTCTATGAGTCAGACAATTTTAGATTCCACATATAAATGAGATGATACAGTCCCTATCTTTATGTAAATGGATACACAATATAAACAAGAGCAAATTTGGAATAGAAGAACACAAAGTGGTAGGAGAGAAGTAAAAGTGTAGGGTTTCTGTATATAATTGAAGTTAAAATTGATATCTATTATTAAATCCAATCAATCACTATAGATAAAACCAGCCTGTAACCCACAGAAGGGAATATGTACAACACGTACAGCCCACCCCCAAACTAGGACTCTACTTAAAATGTAGAAAGGGAGAATAGATGGGGATATGTAAGCAATAGTGTCTGATACAGTGTTATTACCAAAAGCTTTAAAAAATGTGTGTGTTGGTAGGGGTTATTTACCGATTGCAAGACACAGAGAAAGATGTAGTACCAATACACCTCACACACTATAACAAAGTCTTATAAAGAGAAACCCATTCTGCTCAGTTTTAGCTGAGGTATCAAAGATCAAGAACAATTCAGAAGTACTAAGTATCTTTGTATCCTAAAGCCAAGGGCTTTATCATTTATGCTGGAGTTACTAAAAGAGCGTAAAATCAAACTTACTTCCAAGAAACCATGATTCTCCTGTGACTAGAAAATATTTAAATGAAAAAGTACAAGAGGGAAATGTATTCAGAAATAGTTATCATTATGCTGTGCATCACCTCAGTGATCCATGGTGAGGGAAGGAAACTGTTTCTCACCTCCAAACAAGTGAGAATAGCTCCGAAGTGACCACTCAATAGATACAAATGTGTATCCATTTGTGTATCATGGGGTTTGAATGGAGTAGTGACCATTATCTGACCCTACCAAGGGAAGTCTAAAGACTACTTATGGAGTAACCTGAAGCTGGCAGCTTACTACAAAAAAAGGACTGCAAGGGAGTTCATCTATTTCCACCAATCACAGAGTGGATCAGATGTGTATCCCACCTTGGGAAACTAGGTTAGGGTGACTATAAAATGTATCCAATACAGATTTAATGCAGTCTTTATCAAAATGCCAACAGTGATTTTCTGGGAAATATAAAATTCCATGCTAAATTTCATATGGACACTTAAGAGATTCTGAATAGCCAAAACAACTTTGAAAAAGAATAACAAAGTCGGAAGTTTCACAAATCTCGATTTCAAAACTTATTACAAAGTTACAGTATTCAAACAGTGTGGTACCAGCATCAAGACAGACATACAGGCCAACAGAATAAGACAAGAGTCAATAAACCAGTCTTCACTTATGTCCTCAAGTGATTTTCAACAAGAGGGCCAAGACCTTTCATCAGGCAAAGGATAGTTTTTTCAGTGAATGGTGCTGGGGAAACTGTCTAATAGCATGGCAAATAACAAACTTGAACCCTTACCTTATACTGCATATATAAATTAATTTAAAATAGGTCAAAGACTTAAATGTAAGAGCTAAAACTATAAAACACTTAGGGTTGGAAAGCTTCAGAACACTGGATTTGGCGATGATTTCTTGGATATGACACCAAAAGCACAGGCAACAAAAGTAAATAGTTAAGTTTGGACTACATAAAAGAAAAAACAACAACACACACAAACAAACATCAAAAACAAACAAACAAAAAAACATTTCTGTGCATCAAATGACAAAACCAACAGAGTGAAAAGGCAACCTACAGAATGGGAGAAAATACTTTGCAAATCATATATCTCATAAGGGATTGAAACTCAGAATATATAAAGAACTCCTACATCTCAACAGCAAAAACTGAAAAAAAAACCACGATTTTTAAAAAGTGGGTAAAGGACTGAAACAGATGTTTCCCCAGAGAAGACATAAAAGACACACATGAAACTATGCTTAACATCAGTAATGACTAGGGAAAGCAAATCAAAACCACAATGAGAAAAGATATTATTAAGATAGCTATTAAGATGGCTACTTTCAAAATATAGAAAATAACAACTATTATGAGGATGTGGATAAATTAGAAACCTTCTGTACTGTTGGGGGGCATGAAAAATAGGACAGCTGCTAAGGAAAACAGTATGGTATTTCCTCAAACAATTAAACATTGAATTATTATATGATCTAGCAAATCTACTTTTGAGGATATAACTCATTAAAAGCAGGGTTTTGAAGAAATATTTGTAAACCATGTTCATAACAGCACTATTCACATAGCCAAGAGATGAAAGCCACGCAAATATCCATCAACTGACAAATGAATAAACAAAATGTAATATATATATATATATCTCAGACTTAAAAAGGAAGAACATTCTGACACATGCTACACCATGGATGAACCTTGAGGACATTATGCTAGGTGACATAAACTAGTCACATAAAACAAAACACTGTGATTCCACTTATATGAAGTACCTAAACTAGTTAAATACATAGAAACAGAAAGCAGAATGGAGATTGGCAGGGTTTGGGGAGAGGGGAAAGTGTGAAGTTGTTATTTATTGCATATAAAGTTACAGTTTTACAACATGAAGAGGTCTGGAGGCTGGATGCACAACAATGTCAAAGTACTTAACACTACTATACTGTACACTTAAAAATGATTAAGATAAGACATTTTATGTTATGTATATTTTACCACAATTGAAAAAAAAAAAAGCCAGATCCAAGGGAACCTGTCGGAGCCTGCCGACAAGACGAACGGTTCCTGAAGTGGGGAGTGAGGATTGAGAAAAAAATAGACAAGAGACAAAGATGGGATTGGGAGGGCGAGCAGTTCTAATTAGACTGCAGCACCTGCTTTATTTTCTAGCTTTCTTTTATACACACAGAAACAAGAAGGTTACATAAAGCGGCTGAGGCAGCAAGTACAGATTAGTTATATTTTTTCAAAGTTTGACCCTGACTGTCTTTACCTTTTTGATAATTCCTCATCCCCAGAACAGCTGGTGTCTGTTTGTTCTTTATGCTTATCGGAGTTCCCCTTAGCGATCCTCCCAACCTCTGCTTGTAGTTACATTTTCTTAACCCTTAATGCTCCAGCTCCCTGCAGGAACCCTAGACAATGAAGCCCTAATAGTATTTATAGAATCCCAAAAGCTAAAGACAACCAACTCAAGAGAAGTCTCGCTGACAGGAAGTAAGTAGCAATCAGATGACATAATTTCTGGAAAACCCACAAAATGACTCAGTGATTTCAAAATCTTTTCTTCCTCCAGCTTTCTCTCCCCATGTGAGGTGTTAGAGGATTTGATGAAGCTAAGGAAAAAAAGAGGAAGCAAACAGAACAGAACATCCTCTGAATGCTTCCAAGCCTAACGTCTCGTATAGGCCAGAAGAAACAAGAGGTTTTAAATTTGGAGTTTCAGTTTGAATAGAAGAGCTTGGAATTCTGATATTCTGCTGTACATACGAGTAATAATTTCTGAAATGAGACTGTTTTTGTTACTGAACGAGACCACGAAAGCTATGGGATTCTTCCCAGCCTATTCAGGCGTGAGAACACATAAGTCTCAGAGTGAGTTTAATGGAATGAAAGAATAAAGTTAATTTTTAGGTATATATACAGAGCTACAGCACTTTCAAAACACCAGATTTACCTCTGTTTTCCTATCCTCTGATGCATGTCTATACATTCTTCCCATCTTCATGAATGTGGCTGACAGTTGTGGGTTAATGGTTTTCCTTGACCATAAACTTGGTGATATCAGTCCCTGTTAGGTGGGAGGAAAGGGAGGCAAAACGTTAAGAAATATTCCAGTCATACAAATTACTTTTTAAATAAATACAGTGTTTTCTGGAATCTCATGGTTGTATTGACATTGTCTCCTATTTATATTATTAACTGTTTCATAAGAAAATGTTTCCTCTGATTCTTCAGGATGTGCTGCTTTTTTTTTTTTAAACTTCTAAATCATTACATATGCCTAGACTTTTCTGCCCATTTTGCTCAGGTTTTTCCACTATTGGGTTTTAAGATAAGTTACTGCAGGCTGAGTATTGAATGTTTTAGACTCAAAGTAGAAAATGAAAAAAAAAAAATTGTATGACTGATAGTTATATTTTGTGAAATTTGGAATCCAGCTGCCTTGAAGTTTGGTAATCAAGAAAGAATATGGGAGATAATGGCCAATGGAGCCCGCAGTGTCAAGTGTGCAATGATCTGAAGATGGTCTCAGGTTGAGTTGGTTGCCCGGCAACATTTTCTTGATTCATCTCACCTCCAGTGACTGCTGCACTGAGCTTGTGGGGTACGTGTTTCCCATCAGATCTCCAGTGGCCTTGAGAAATAAGGAAAGGTGGAGAGATGGACCATGCATTCTGGTGTATAAGTACATAGTCTTCAGTTTTGTACTATTTCGTTCCATTTGTGGCAGCCTGGATTTGGAAGTCTGTGCTGTGAAGTTTCTTTTACTATCAAACTGACTTTGCAGAAATCTCAGTAGCTATGCTCGTGCTTCATTCAGTTAGCTTTCTGTGATTCGGGAGGCCAGAGCCTGACATAGTAGGCAGCCATTCCGTAAATAAACACAGCGAACTTTCTGACCCCTTTCAGTCATTTGGAAAATATTAACTGGGCCTTAATACTTAATATATTCTATGAAAAAGCATGGGATTGGATAATGGTTAGGTTGACTGATGTGTATGGGGAGGGATACGAAGAGTATACTTGAGGGTGGATGTTCAGAATAAGACTTTCTTCTCATTAAAATAATTTGTGCTGGCTGCCTATACAAATTTGTCTTCATTTTTCTAGCCAACCCACTCATGTATGTGTAGGGTGGACAGATTTAGCAAATTAAAATACAGAATTTCCAAATAAATTTGAATTTCAGATCAACCAAAAATATTGCAAATGTAACAAATACAAGAACATTGCATGAATACTTACACTAAAAATAAACCATTTTTTTAAATCTGAAATTTAAATTTAACTGGATATTTTACCTGACAAGCCTACTTAGATCACAACAGTTTTTCTTACCTTTTAAATTGTTAAGTGCTCCATGGCTTGGTTTGGGGTTATTCTCTATTCTCTGCTTACACCTCTCTGTGAACCCTCAGGCAATGATACAGCTTGTGGACTGAGGACAGGAAAGGACTAAGGCAATGAAGGAAAAATAGATTGCTGCCCTGCAAGGGTGGGTGGAAAGGACCTGGAGAAAGGGGAATTAGTAAAGGACGACACGAGACGCTTGGAAACAGGACTTGAGGAACCCAGTGAAAGCCGTTTATTTGGACGATGAAAAACCCTGAGGGGAGGAGAATTGAGACAGGGTGCAATAACAAGCAAGTAACCACTGAGAGTAACTAGAGCTGAATTAGCAGAGGACTTCTAGAAGCCAATGTAAGTACTATCACAGTGTTTTCTTGTCTTCTCCCCAGGAGTATAGAGAAGTTTCTATTTCACTTCCAGCTGTAATGAGTCTTCACCAGCGGCCTGATTGCGAGTTTGCTGCTTTACCCCCAGTGGCTTTTGTTCCATAGGGGAGAAATTTCCAGGTGGGACTCTGTGTCTTTTGTACAATAGCTGCTGTTCATCTCCGCCAGGCCTGCAACATAAGCTAAACATTAAAGTCTCCTAACCTGCTCTCAAATTTTCAACATCTGGTGAAGTCTGTAAAGTGCTTTCCAGTGGGTGTGATTTATCATCGTGTCTGCAGGTCTCAGGGGTTCCATGCTCTCATGCAAACCGACACTCTGCCTTTAGCAACTTTTTAAAAACTTTAGCTGAATTCTTTATAACAGCGTATATGAGTTGAGCATCGACCCCAGATAAGCTAGATTTCGTGCCCTGTCTCTCCTTGCATGTGCCCATCTTTCCTTAGTTTTCAGTTTAGCTGAATGCCCTGTGACCTCAGATCTCTGATGGGTTTAAGAAAAATTATGAATTTGCAAATGATCCAGCCTTCCATTGTTGTGTAAAAGCAAGTAAGTAAGTAGTTTTTCTGGGACAATATTTACACGTAAATTAAGATAATATATAAGAAATAGTCAATGGGTATAGTGAAAATATAATGTTTGTTGAACTTGGTGAGACCCATTTTGTTAAATGAAAGAGAAGAATTCAGGTTGGATTAGCTTGGTGAAACCCTAGCTAGAGGGAGATTTTGTGTGTGTGTGTGTGTGTGTGTGTGTGTGAGAGAGAGAGAGAGAGAGAGAGAGAGAGAGAGAGAGAGAGAGAATTTGAAAAACAAGACAAAATTGAGCTTTAAAAAATAATTGAGACACTGATCCAGACACTGATTTATCTTCCTTACTTTCAATGCATCTGACAGCACCATTAGTCATAGATTTACAGGGCAATTCATTAATCTCCATGGCACTCCTTACAAAGAAATTTATTTGAAGGCAAGAGAAGTAGGACAATGGACAATAATTCTCTGGACTTACTATACTACATGCCCACCCCCCCAAAGCAGCTAGGCTAGCTTAGTAGAGCAGAAGAATGACTTGAATGCTTTTTTAAGACTTAATTCTTGTAATCTGAGAGACAGTATTTTAGAGTATTGGAGCATTCCCTTATAACCGATTGTATATGTTTTCAAACAGCTGTGAAGATACGGTGTCAACCCCCTATATCCAGAATGTTATTGTCTGGGAAATGATGTGAACATAAGAGTAGTTGTTCTGTGTATTATATGTGAGAGCCCATGTAATGAATTTTTGCTGCTTGTTTGCCACACTTAGTTTTGGTATGTTTGGAGATCCCAGAACCAACAGTTGTAATGTTTCCACAAAGAACATAATCATGGTTCTGTTCAATTGGCACTTGAAATAGGTCACTACTGGCAATTGTGTGTTCCTTACATCTCTAAAACAATAGGTAGTATTGTTTAAAGTGACAGATTCAAATACTAAGGACAACTTGGGCTGTGCCTGCACAAGGGGCAAGTAGACTATCTGGAACCCAAGGAATTAACTGAGGTATCTCTTTTTAATCCTATTCCCCAAAATATAGGTCAATAGAAAGCAAGAGTAGCCCGATGTAAACAGGACTCAGAAGGACTCAGGACCTATAAGAATGGGCATGTGGGTCAAATTATGGTAAAAAACAAAACAAAAAAAAAGTGCTGGAAGAACATAAGGAAAACATAAAATACGTGGTATGAAAAGAGGGCTCTGGTTCTGGTTTAAGCCACATGGTCAGCTCTATGCGGAGAGACTACACACATAGTTTTAGTAACTGACTTTTCCCACTTTCCCTCTACCCAGCCTTGCTACCTTAAATGAATCACATTGGTGGTAGTTGATATTTTAGGTTCTGTGAAAATGAATTTTATGTGTCAAGTTGACTGGGCTGAGGGATGCCCAGGTCATGGTAAACGTTATTTCTGGGTGTGTTTGTGAGAGTGTCTCCAGACGACATTAGCATTTGAATCAGTAGTCTGAGTAAAGAAGGTTGCTCTCACCAAGGAAGGCAGACATCATCTAATCTGTTATATCCTGAATAGAACAAAAAGGCAGAGGAAAGGCAAATTCTCACTCTCTCTATGCCTGAGGAGCATACATCTTCCCCTATAACATTCACTTAGACATTGGGGCTCTTCGTTCTCTGGCTTTCAGACTCAGGCAAAGATTTACACTGGCCTTCCCCGACCTCCACGCCTTCCTCCCCCTTGGTTTCTCAGGTCTTCTTTCCTTGTTCTTCAACTTGCAGGTAGCAGATCCTGGGATTTCTTGGCCTCCATACCATGTGAGCCAATTCCTAGTGTGTGTGTGTGTGTGTGTGTGTGTGTGTGTGTTTAAATTTACTGGTTCTCTTTCTCTGGAGAACCCTAATACAGGTTTCTTTGGAAGTGTGACTGAATTGAAATTAATCCACAATGCTGTGGGAGCTGATAGGATGATTTCAGAGAGAAGAAGAGATTAGCCTTGTTGGATAGTCTGTCATTCCAGATCTACTCTCCACCATCTCATCCCCTTTGCCAAACCCTAAATAGCTGTCTCCTTTGTATAATTTTACTGGACATTCTTCCTGAAGTTCTAGGTAAATTTGTGCTAACAGGAACAATAGGCAAAATCCAAATTTAGGGGAATATTTCCCTACATTGGTAGGATATGGCAGTGCAATTTTTCTACCTAAGACTGTATCTCCAGGGTGGCCAATTTCTATAGTTACAGGTTTTGCTACTTCAGTCAATTGCTAACAGCTTTGCCCTCTCATGCTCAGTAGTAGTTACGGCTTCCCACAGCAGTTGACAGGATGTTTTGCTTTTTTTTTTGAGCCTATCCACATCCTGCAAATTGTCCTTTTATGTTATTTTCTTCAAACTCCCCTTTTAATGTATATACTTATTTTTCTCTTTGAATCCTGATTGTGGGTCTCCTTTTTGAACTTGAATATATCATTGTCACTGTGGTCTCCCAAGTCTTCAATAACTCTGAAGTTATATGTCTCAGAATTTTTGTCACTGTGCATTTCTAGTCACCTATCTCTATTTCTTTGCCTTGCTTCTATTATAATAACCCACACAAATAATTCAGGCAGTGGATAATTTAGTTACCATTTATGTTTAATTCTGGAAAACATTTGCAATTATATTTAAAGATCACCTCTCAGTATTTTACTAGAATCAAGACTAACATGAGGCTGTGGAGGACAATTCATTAAATCATCCCGGATCTTTTTATTCATGAAAAATACATGTTTTAGCTATATATCTAAATATCTGGGCAGCTCTAAACCAAAAATATTGGTATAAAGTTTTAGTTATTCAAATATTTTCACAATTATGACCACATTGGAAATAAGACTTTTTAATTTCTTTGTTGCCCCTGCTAATTCATTGCATACTCTTCATTCCATACTGATAACTGACTAAACAACTTTCTATAATGTATAACATAAGACCAAAATAACACAGTAATGCACAGCTCTCACCCTCCCCAAAGAAAAATAAACTGTAATTCAATCATCATTTATTTTTTTCATTATATATATTTGGTCAGGTCCTATGTCAGAAGCTAAGATGCTGACTATGTTTTTATATGTCTATTACCTTTAAATGTATTCTTAAGTGTTTTAGAATATAGAGATTTACCAAGTAGAGAGTGATAGGAAGGAAGGCAGGAAGGAGAGAGTGAGGGAGGAACCATATGCACAAGAGTACTCTATGATACATAATAAAAAGTAAAAGCCCTCCTCTTCCATCTCTCTTTGTTCTGCTAAAAATAAATTTTAAGTCATTATAAAATAAGTCTGTCCAAAAGGAGAAATACAAACCTGTCATATCAATGTCAGTTTTCTTATTATTTCTTGTCTCTTTTCTATTGATTTGTATAATCTCTCTGTAAATTTATAAGATTAGCTCTTTGTCCTTTATGATATATATGGAATATATTATATATGTATATACATATTTTTTTTTCAGTTTGCCATGGGCATTTTATTCTGTATTTTGTCATATAAACAAATTTAACTTTTATATTGTAAATTGTGTCCATCTATCAAATGGCTTGTCTTATTTCAAAAGGTCTTTCCCACTCAAAGATAGTAATAAATAAATCCACAAGTGTATATTTTCTCCTAAAATGTTAATGTTTTCTTTCTTTATGTATAAATAGATGATCCACTTAGGAGGAGTAGAAGGGCTAGTCTGTTCCCACTTGAGAAGCATTATTGTCTGTGGATATATATTTGAACAGGCAATGAGTATGCTTGGATCAGGTCTCAATTCTGCCATTTATCACCTGTGTGATGTTAGATCAGGAATTAATATCTTTATTGTTCATTTCGTCATCTGTAGAATAAGAGTGATAATAATGGTACCTAGTTCAAAGAGCTGTAAAGATGAAACTAGCATTAGTAAAGTGCTCAAGATGGACGTAATCATTATATGTTTTGATTATACCTTCCTTTAAATATTGCTGGCATATGTTTACAGTTATATTTTCAAATGAATTTCACTAGCTTTTTTCAAGTACCAGGAAAAAATATATAGTAGTATTTTAAGTTAACATTGAATGTTTAAATAAATTTAGGAGATATAATTATTTTTTTACAATATTGATACTTGTAATCCAAAAGCATGTTTCCCTACTTTTAATTTTTTTTCTTTTTTTCAAGTTTTCTTCATTTTGGTTGTGTATATTTCTACTTATTTTGTATCTGTTATTTTTTTTTTAGTCTTTCATAACTCCTACAAAAGGAACCTATTATTTTATTTTAATTTTATGTCTACTCTAACATATAACAAAGCAGTTAATTTTTTCATTATATACTTTTAAAACTCTTCACACATTCTTTTCAGTAAAAAAAAATAATAATAACACCTATCCATTTTATGGTATTTATATATGGCAATACCAATTAGAATTTCAAGGTAAGATTTATTAATGAAAATTAAGAAGAACTTACTCAAAAATAATTGTTCCCTAACCACCACCTTCACATTGCATACTTGTTCAAGAAATGAGCAAACTGCTGCCTTCTGAGAATCTACATCAAAATTAACAGACACTTAACCTGCATAACCCTGGAGACTCATTTCCTTCCTCCCTTAGGTAGCTTAGCTGAAAACTGACTCAAATTGATTGAGCCAGTCTGCAGAAAGACAATAAGGCTGATCTTAGCTTTCCTGCAAAGCTATTTCCAGGGCCTTTGGTACCAACCTTGGCCATCAGTATGCACAATTCCTAGCATGGTTCCTGGGCCCCAGATTCTTTAATCTATTTTTGTTACTAGAGAAAGTAGTAGGCATTCTCTAGCTCCTCTTAGGCTAACCTCTACTAACAATAGCAGGGTGGCAAGGTGAAACTTGTACTCCCCCTTTTTCTGGGAGTGCTCTCTGTGTATGTGCAATCCCCTGGCTAAGGCAAACCCCTCTATCAGAACTTTTGCCATGACATGTGTAGAGCATCTATTGCAGGCCATTTCTGTAGAGTAGTGAGTGAGGATTGTATAGTTTTTATCTCTCTGCTTGAAAGTTCTCCAATAAATTCTAGGTTATTTCTTCATCATGTTGCCCTAGTGATTTGCATAACACTAATAATGTCCAAACACAATTTAAATAAATACTCTGTAGTTGGTAGAGAATGAGAAAAGGAAGAGATAAGAGGAAGAAAGTTCTTCCTGTAATAGCTTCCTGTTTTTATCTGAAGCCATAGTACAGATTCAGCTCATTTGCAGACCTGTGGGTGGTTTGTACAATAGGTATGAAAACAGAAGTTAAACTTGTAGGTTTAAGCTTCAGTTTATAAACAGAAATTCAAATCACAACTCCGGTTTAACATTCAACTGTTAATTTACCCTCATCTTTTTTTTTTTTTTTTTTTTTAGATTGTCAAGCTTTCTTTTCACAGCCATCAATGTCTGAAGAAGTTACTTATGCAGATCTGAAATTCCAAGACTCCAGTAAGATAGAAAATATCCAGGAATTTGACCAAGTTGGCACAAAAGGTAAGATTTTGAGCTATGGATGTTTTGTAAGATGGTAGAGGTGAAGCATAGAAGGTGGTAGAGTGTAAGGGTAGAAGCCTGCAACTTAGATATTAGTGAATTGACAATGATCCTTCAATTTGAATTTTGGATTAAGCTTCTCGTTTTTACCAAAGCTACCAATAATGTCCATATAAAATGATTATAAAGGTTTTCATTTGTTTGTTTTTTAAAGGCACTGATCAGCGTCTTGAATACTCAGTCTTTTGTAAATTTTCTAGTTTTTAACATCACACTCGATAATTAAGATAGGATAGTATTTTCACATGACTGGATTGTGAAAACTCTTTTTTTATCCCCATGAAAGGAAACCATGGAACAAGGACCATATGCTGTCTGGGAAAGTCATGGTTTTTTATGTTCTTTTTTTATAAGAAAATGCTAGTGTGTGTGTGTGTGTGTGTGTGTGTGTGTGTGTGTGTGTGTGTGTAAAAGAGAGAGACAGACAGGGACACAAAGAGGCAGACAGAGATATCTGTCTTTAGTGGATTACATTTGATTTTCTACCAAATCAAGCATATATTACCGTAATATTTCTCCTACTTCTTTTGGAGATCTTTCCCTGACTTACTGAAAAATAAAAGAGGTTAAGTTGAATAAAGAACACTTCAGGGGGCCAGTGAGCTGAGCCCTCCTTAACTAGAATAAAGACAACAAGCTCCTGCTGGGCTGTCACTTAGCTGCTACTGAGTTCCTGGGTGATCAGGTGATCCAACGGCTAAGTTAGTTAGAGCGTATGCTCTCAACCACAAGGTTGTCAGTTCGACTCCAGCAAAGGATGGTGGAATGTGTCCCCTGCAACTAAGATTGAACAGTGGCAACTGGACTTGGAAATGAGCTGCACCCTCCACAACTAAGATTGAAAGGACAACAACTTAACTTGGAACTGATAGGTCCTGGAAAAAACACACTGTTCCCCAATAAAGTCCTATTCCCCTGCACCAATCTTAAAAAAAAAAAAAAAAAAAGAACACATCAGGGATTAAAGGAAGAAAAGAAATAAAGAAATATTGGAAGATATGGCATTCAAAACCACACTGTATGTGGAAGCTTTGTATTTTTCCGTTCAAATTTAAATAATGATGTAAACGATTACCTGTATTGACATCCAGCTTATACTTCAGTAAAGTATTCTCTAATCTCCATTTTATTTGTAATCCTATATTCCTCCTATTATACGTAGCTCCTACCTCCTGGCTCCTGGCCTTTTGGATGCAATCTGCCCCAGCACATCCATACTTGGATTCATTATGTTTAAGTTAAAAATAACATAAGCAGTAGTTATGGAGAACATAGAAAGTTGATAGAAACAGTGAAATTATGATGAGAGTAATAGAAGAATTCTCAGGTATTAATTAATTGATTCCCCCTCCTCCCATAAAGTATAATATTCTTTGAAATGCTAGCTTTATTATGAACAGAATATTGTTATATCTTGGATTTATTTATCATCAGCACTGTAAATCTTGAAAAGGAAAAACAGCTCAATTCTGTGAGCTTTTCCTTTAATACAAATTTTTTTAAAGAGATGACATTTAAGGATTTTGCAGTATTTTCTATCTTAATTTCCTTGTTTGTATTTCTCTCTCTCTTTTTTTTTTTAGGGTTTTCTTTTATATATATACAAATTTTATTGGGGAATATTAGGGGACAGTGTGTTTCTCCGGGGCCCATCAGCTCCAAGTATTTGTCCTTCAATTTATTGGAGGGCACAGCTCAGCTCCAAGTCCAGTCACTGTTTTCAGTCTTTAGTTGCAGGGGCGCAATCCACCATCCCATGCGGGAATTGAACCAGCAACCTTGCTGTTGAGAGCCTGTTCTCTAATCAACTGAGCCATCTAGCCACTCCTCCAGAAGCTCAGCGGCAGCTCGTTGTCTACAGTCTAGTTGTGGAGGGCGCAGCTCACTGGCCCATGTGGGAATCAAACTGGCAACCCTGTCGTTCAGAGCCCGCACTCTAACCAGTTGAGCCACCCAGTCTCCCCAAGTCTTTAGGGATTTCTATGCATAATATCATATCATCTGCAGATGGTGAGACTTTTATTTATTTATTTCCAATTTGGATGTCTTTTATTTCTTTATCTTGCCTAATTGCTCTGGCTAGGATTTCCAATACTATGTTGAATAAAAGTGGCAAGAGTAGGCATCCTTGTCTTGTTCCTGATTTTAGAGGAAAAGCTTTTATCTTTTCACCATTGAGTATGATATTATAGACTTGTCATATAGCCTATATTATGTTGAGGTAAATTCAATCTATACCCACAACATTGAGTTTTATCATAAATCGATGTTAAATTTTGTAATATGTTTCCATGCATTTATTGAGATGATCATATGATTTTTATCCTTTATTTTGTTGATGTGGTGTATTATATGGACTGATATGTGGAAGTTGAATCATCCTTGCATCCCTGGAATAAATCCCACTTGATCATGGTGTATGATCCTTTCAATGGATTGCTGAATTTGGCTTGCAAATATTTTGTTCAGGATTTGTGTGTGTGTGTGTGTGTGTGTGTGTGTGTGTGTGTGTGTGTGTGTCTATATTCATGAGGAATATTGAGCTGTAACTTTCTTTTCTTGTATCATCCTTGTCTGGTTTTGGTATCAGAGTAATACTGGCTTCCTAACGTGAATTTGGAAGTGTTCCCTTCTCTTTTATTTTTTGGAAGAGTTTGAGAAGGACTGTCATTAATTCTTTGATTGTTTGATAGAATTTACCAGTGAAGTTGTCTAGCCCTGGACCTTTGTTTGTTATGAGGTTTTTGATTACTGATTTAATCTCTTACTAATAATCAGTCTGTTCACATTTATTATTTAATTATGATTAAGCCTTGGCAGGTTGTATGTTTCTAGGAATTTATCCATTTTTCTACATTGTCCAATTTGTTTGCATACAATTGTCCAATTTGTTTGCGTATAATTCATAGTAGTCTTATGATCCTTATATTTCTGTGGTATCAATTGTAATATCACTTTTTTCATTTCTGATTTTACTTATTTAAGTATAATAATTAATTTATAATATAAAGTTCATAATTCCTGTTTGTTCTTTTAATAGAAAAATTGTCTGTTTGGGGCTTTAATGTCACTAAAAAGAAAGCATTCAACAAAAGTTTGTTGCTAAAAAACATGAAAAATTCTAAGAAGAAAATAATATAGATTTGGCCTAGGATCTGGCTGATTCAAGGACACACAGGGACATTACAAGGAGACAGGCTATCATTTGTGTGTTCCACAGCTATGATTTTCTGAAGAAAACATAAATAACTAAAAATGATTTTCTTTGATACCCACAATTGTCCACTCGAGGGACGAATACTCAGATCGATCTCTCTGTTAACTGCTACCTATTCAGTTTCCCCAATTTTTACGGAAAAGATATGTTGTATCCAGATTGATCGGTTTACTCACTTCTCTTTTTTAAAATTCAGTTTTGCCTCTTTGTTTATTGAATCAACCTACCAAATAATAGCCTCTCCTTGGGAAACAGTTTGCATGCAAAACAACTAACAAAATGTTTTTGACTTATTCTTGACATAGTATTTAAAAAGGTATTTTAAACTGTCATTGAGTTTCCAGCAAAGCATATTTCTTTACTGGAGATCTTTTAGGAAAGAAGAAAAAAAAAAAAAAAAACAAAAAAAAACAGGCAAAATGAATGAATGAGTGAATGGTTTAGATTAAGATGTATGCCATTTCCAGGCCTCTTTGCTAATTTTGTTTTCCACAGCACCTCCTGCTCTTTCCCATGTATGGCGTCAAAGAGCCTTGGCTCTGGCTCTCCTGTGCCTTCTGCTACTGATTGGACTGGGAGTCTTAGGAAGCATGTGTATGTATTCCTCACATTTTGATTGAAAGGGAAAATACCTAGAATTGCATGAGTTTTACAAGACAGTTACTCTGAATTGAGGTTTTGAGATGATTATAGGCTACATGTAAACACCAGGGGGACTTGTAACAAAGTCCTTACGACATGATACTTAGCCACTTTCCCTCACTCCTGTAAAATGACTATTTCCCTAGGACTTCAATACTCTTAACACAATTTCAGCAAAAAGGATGTAATGGTTGTATTGAAGGATTACATTTTCTTTATCATTTTCTTTTTGATCTGGAGTTTACACAACTTCGAAGATAGAAATGGAAAAGTTGAAAAAACTACAATATTTCAAAGAAGAACTTCAGAAGAATGTTTCTCTACAACTGATGCATAATATGAATAATTCCAAGAATATCACGAAACTCTCTATCACACTGCAAACAATAGCCACCAAATTATGTTATGAGCTATCTAGAAAAAAACCAGGTAATCCTACTCGTATATTTCTCTCTGAGTTATTTATTAAACAATCAACTAAACCTATAAGTCACTTGAGAGTCAATCTTTCCCTCAGAAGCATTATTTCGGGAAAGGAATTAAATGTGGTTGACAGAGGACTTGATATTTCTAGGTAGTTAGAAGAAAACCAGAAAAAGTAAAAGCAACTTAGGCCCCCAAATTGCACAAGGTGACAGTTACTAAATAAAACATTAAGTAATATACGGTTTCTCTAATCTGACATTCACTAGGTTATTTTGGATACTGAGGCCAATAGAAGATAGGGAGGAAAGAACACCTCCTTATAGGTGACCTCATTCCTAAATTTTAGTAAATGTTTAATGAGAGTCAAGAGAAAAGAAATAAAGTTAGGGCTTACCCTTGGAATTTGGATGAATTGTTCTTTTAATATCTCTAACAATTTTTATAGCTATTATAACTAAAATATGTTCTTTGTGCTCTTATACAATCTCCCAAACATTCAACAAGTCAGAGAGCTCAAAATGCTCTAGTTAGAGAAGGCAGGATTGATGTATGTTTGTGGGGTTGATTCTCATTACACAATGTTGCTTGTGATTAGCTGTTTTCTTTTTTTTCATTTTTTTTTTTTTTTTTACCATGTAGTCATACAAAAATTGACAAAGGGAGAGAAGGAAATTAATTAATTATTATTCAGGGCTCCTGAGGTAGGAAAATATACTGGAATCCAAGTGTTTTATTTGAAATGTGTTGCTCAAATTATGTTTTGGGCACATTGTGGTGGTATATAAGGGCCTGGAACACAAGATTCGTTTTCTTCACCTTTGATGTAAAAAAGAAGAAAGACAAGTAAAGGTGGTTAATTTAACACAGAGGACAATGTAAACAATAAGAATAATGAAGATTATCAACACACACCAAATTAAACTACATTCTTCTTCCAGAGCACCAATGTAATCCTTGCCCAAAGGAATGGATATGGCATGGGAACAGCTGCTATTTACTATCTAAAGATTTTAAGACATGGCAAAACAGTGACAAGATGTGTTCTGCTAACAATGCCAGCCTGTTGAAGATTAAGGACAAAAGTGTAGTGGTAAGGTTCTATGGATCTCTGCTTGTGAGCAAGGAACTCACTTTTCCCATCATCCACTAGGGAGGAGTGAGGCATGTTGGGGAAGATCTATATTAATCTACACATGATTCTGGTTTATTCTAGTTAGGGGATGAGGTGACTGAGACTTTAGTACATTTATCTCACGGTAGTACAGCCAAGGTAGAGCATATAAAACTTTAGCTTAGGACCTTAGCTTCAGTGGAATCTCAGAGGCTGGGCAGATGGGTAGATATGGAACACTCAGAATTTTTCAGTCTATAAGCATTTTCAAACTGAAACTTTAGGATCAACTTTCAGAGCCCAGTCTCTGAGCATTTATCTAAAAATAGAAGATCTGGAAATAATTCTTGATGGTTACCAATTCCATAAAATCTACATAGGAGGAGATTCTTTGTTTCCACCATTTTGCATGCTTTTTTAAGCGAAAAAGCCAGCATGCATTAGAATAAGATTGTTTGGATAAAATATGTATAGAAAAGTAGAATTAAGATGGGGTGGCAAAGGCAAGTGCCAAGCAGATATATTGCACTGAATTTCTGGATCCAAGAATAAGTGAGTTCTTTAGAAGATTTATTTATGTATTGATTTTTTTTTCTAGCATCTAAACAGCATCTCCATATTTTACCTTTTATTTAGCATTTCTTGTCTCTCGGATAGTAATCACATATTTATTTTTTAAGCAAAAGAAGTCATTTTGCCATGAGTCTCAGCTTCCCTACTCTATGCATCTTTGTTTTCCTTTATAGAAGAAGGGGAAATCAGTCTATAGCTCTTCCTCATCTGATCTTTCTCAAATGATCCATTCATAGCTATTTACTAAAAAAAAATAAAGTGTCTGAAATATGAGAAAAAAGCTCCTATTTGGCTACAAAAATCTGGACTGGTTCTAAATTCAATTCTATAACCACTCTCATCTGACTTTGCTACATTTTTCTCCTATTCTTTCTGTTTCCATTAACATGTGTTCATAGTGATTAATCACCTCTTTGCCCACAGACTGAAAATTTATTGCTCAATATTTGAATCCTGAAGTTTGTGAACTTCACTGACCCTAAGTTAAGGTTATGCACAGATTGGTAGATCCTACACCATGTGAGACAGTAACTGGTGTATATATGTTGGAGGCAATCTTATAGTAAAAATTGCTTTGTCTCAATTTTCTTTAATAACATTGAAAAGTAGTAGTATAATGTAAAAACGTTACTTTAAGACAGTAATTTGTAAGAAATTATGTTGTGAGTTAATATATAGAAATGGGAGACAATTATTTTAACAAATCATCTCTGTTTCCTGTAGGAATTTATAAAATCCCAGAATTTACATAATTACTGGCTGGGATTATCTCCCAGAAAAGATCCCACAGATTATGAGAACTTGGAGAAGAAAATTATGTCCCCTGACTGGTAAGTCTTTAGTCTTATTGAATTTATATAGTAGGTTTGAGTAAAGGCATTTTCTTTAGGAGCATTATAGATTACAATCCAAACTGGCTTCCTTAAAAATTCTTTTCCATAGGGCTTCTTTAATATATCTAATAATGTAAGAAGTTGCCACAAATGTCTTCTCATTATCTTGACAAGTCACTAACAAACTTACAGTAGCCAAATAAGGAAGAATTTCTGTGAATAGTGTTTTTATCTAAGAGAACTATAGAAGCCGACAAAGTGCACTGCATTCTAGCATGTACCTAAAAGATGTAATGTTGGGATTCAAAGATGAATGAAAGACTGATTCTGCCCTTAGTTACTTAACCATTAATTGTATGATCAGACTAATTTAAAAAAAATCTACAGATAAAAAGAATAGAATGTTATAATGCTTCAGTAAGACTAACCAAAAATAAATTTTAGCTTTGAAATTTGTGCTATAACTGATATTTGAAATGTCCATTTTTTAATGGAAGATTTAGAGATAGACTAGAACATTTCTGGTAAAGAGAATAAAATGAACTTAGGCATGGTATATTGCATATATGGTATGTATAAAATATTTTGTTGTGTCATATATTTAAAAATATGGTTATAAAGATACCATTATAAATGGATTCATATGTTGTATTTGTTCTGCTTGTAATGGGGAACAAAAAGACTTAAAAGAAATAATGCTAAAATTTCACTTGTATTTTATAATCCTTTAAATTTGGAAAGAGACAGGTTTAGACTAAAGAAAGAAACCAGAGCCTCAACCTGTTGCATTCTGTCGCAAACACATGAGTTTATACGTATATGTTGGTTGAGGACACATCAAGCAAGAGTGAACTCAGGGAAACTGTGTTAGGATGCTGCCACACTGAATCTGAACCCTGAAATTCCTGCATACTCACCACATGGGGCCAGACAGCAAATAGAACCTTTGATTGGTTTTGTTTTGTTTTGTTCTGGTTGCTTTTTCCTTCAGATAGAAATAGTATATGTAGGAATATGCATCAGAAAGACAAGGCAGCTCTACCTGGCAGTTTGCAATGATAGGACAGAATGAGGGATAAGACATGTACTAATGGAGGAGAAAAGGACATATATTTTAAAGATCTCATTTGGAATAAAGGACTAGAGGTAAAGGTAGTGGGTGTATCAGGGGAGAGTATAGATGGAGTCTTGTTTTGAAAAAGTACAATTTCCATGTGTTTATTTGTAATTATTGCTAATGGGAAGATAATCTATAGTGGGATGGAAACACAGTAGATATTTTAAATTATCAGGAGATAATACTGAAATAAAAATTATATATGCATATTACATATGCATATAATTTATAATCATGTATGTAGACATATTTGTATGTATATATTGCCTTTTGTTTTTTGTTCTCAATGTTGTTTTAGGGCTTATTTCTGTTAAGGGGCTATGATCAATTACATCTGTATTATGTCACCTCAAATAGGAATTTTCACTTTTAAAAATTGAATTGATTAACTTATTGATTGATTGATGATCATTATTAATTGACCTAAGTATTGATACTACATTATTATCCAAAGGTAATATTTTTAAATTACAAGATTGTCTTAATATGTAATCCCTGATCAGAAATCTTGTATTAGGGGCTGGTAATTACTCAGAACTTCAGAGTAAAATCTCTGAAAAATGGCTAGAGGGATATGTCCCTTAAAGATGATTGTCGATTTTAAGGTATCATACATTAGGTTAATTCCTGGTTTTGGTGATTATGAAAAACATTTGAGGAGGACAGTGTCAAAGATGTACTACTGAGCCAGTTAGATTAGATAATCTAATGGAATTGCACTATTCTAAATTATATTAGGTATTAGGGAAGGGAGGGGCTATGTCTGAAAGTAAAGACCAGCAAATATTGACAGATGAGAAAAAGAGAATATTACAGATGAGGCAGAGAAGAATAAGGCAGTGTCTGACATTGTGTATCTGTCAATAAAAATGAGTAACCTGGACACTCTTAATATTCTCAATAATAATTGAAATTTATTTTAGACAATGAAGACCCTAGGAGCAACAATATATTGGAAAAGTAATTTTTGTGTATGTGAATATGTTTCAAATGTTTGACTTGCCAAGTGTAGTTCTTTATTTTCTCTTTCAGGTTTACAAGAAATACAAATGACCGAAGTGATAGAATGTATTGCAGAAATATAATAGATAAAATATATATTTATTATGATTACTGCACTACGCCAAAAAAGTATATATGTGAGAAGTTAGCTAATCCCGTGAGGACTGAGAGTATACTAATGAATGAAGTACCAGCTGGAAGAATTTAGTTAGAGAAATTATTTTTCCTTACCTATTATCCTGCAAGTAAAGGCAACTTTGGGGAACATATATCTTGTGGGCCACATAAATGGAATAAAGATGCTGTGAGACTAAATTCCTGCCTCTCTCTTAACAATTTATATTTTCAAACTTTCTTCTTTTTCCTCATTTGCTGAGTGAAAGAAACCTAAAGCCATATCTGAAATCATACTATGTCATTTAGATACAGTCCAGATACTGTTGAGCATAAATTCAGTGTTTGGTGTGAAAATACTGAAAACTGAAACTAATTTTTCTTGTTTTTCCAGACATAAACAATGTAAATACCAACCTTATAGAGAATCAGAGAAAACTGAATCTAGAAATATATAAAGGGTAATACATCATGACCAATTGGGGTTTATCTAGTAATACAAATTGATTTACATTTTGGGGAAAAAAAGAGAAAAAAAATGGAATTGCTTGTCCTGCCCACAGGGCCTTGGCCAGAGCTGATATCCATGTGCTTAGAGAATATTTGATCAACTGGAATGAAAACTTACAAAACATTGTGTCTAACCAAGGGATACACTTTCTAGCATAGAGGTAAGGGAGTGACCATACAATCCACTGGCCATGTCATAAACTGAAGCAACATAAAGCTGAAGGTCAGATGGAGCAATGGAAAGGACTAAGGGCTCCTTGAAGGCACAGCTGGAGCGCCAGCTCAGAGTTAATATTTATGACAACATGATGTCATCTTCCAAGATGCAGTGTATGCTTTAAATCAATAATCTTTATATGGTTCTGTGACCTGAGTACATAGAATACATGAGTGTGTAAACAAAGTGCAGAAGCAGGGGTGACCCGACCCTGCTTACCATCATTTCTATTGACCAACTTGGGAAATGAGTCCCAGTAACTCTGAGTTCTATGGCTTTAGAGAACCTGGTCTCTAAAGAACAAATAGTTCCACCAGGTGTTACAATACCTCTTGTTGGATGAGTCACTGTCTTGGAATGAGCAAATGACTGATCAACAGGAGGAGGTAGGGCTATTGTTAAACAATAGAGATGAAAAAACAAAAAAAACAAAACAAACAAAAACAAAGCAAACAAACAAAACAATAGGAATGAAGAAGCATGTTTGGCATCCAGTTGTCACTCTTGAGTACATCTTTATAATCCATTGCCCATTTTGATGGTAAATAGACAAATTCAGCAGTCACAGCTTAAAAATGGTGTGATGAACAGGGATTCAAATCCCAGGTTGGTGACTAAGGTGAGCAGAGGTACTAACAGAGGGTGAGAGGAATCTAGAATGAATAGTAGAGGGAGATAGTGAGGATTGCTTGTGATTTTGAGCTGAGCTACAGCACCAGGAGCTGTAATTCAGTTTCACTTACCTTCTTCTTACAAGTTCATCCAAAGAAGAAAGACAAACCTTCATCCTGTACTCATTCCACTTCCATGAAGAAGTGGGTCTAGGGTGAGAAAAAGTTAAACTGTGGTGGACTATCGATGTGATATACAGATTTTCCTTTAGGACTGAAGGTCTAATTCTCTCAGTTGCTGGGAGAGCTGTCAACATACAACTACCAAGTGGGAACCATTGCTTCTTTTGAAGAGAATTAACTCATATAAAGGCCTGGCTGCCTTTCTCTAACTGGGGGAAACTCAAAAGGTCTATTCCAGCTTCAGACCTCTGTCTGTAATTGATTGAGGTCTCACTGAGAATGCATCATAGCTCAATTTCCCCTTCTGCTCAATCCTGCTTTTTCCCATTGTCTTCCACAGGTGGTAATATCAAGGGTGTTCCCTAACAAACCTTCTGAATGCTAATCTTGACTTTAGAGTCTGCTTCCTGGGGAACTAAACCTGCAAGCGTTGCTGACATAATTAAAGGAAATCTTAATTAGTGTAGAGATGACCCTATACTTAGATTGGAACACTCTATATTCTTGGGATGTCAAGTTTCCCAAATTTGCCTATAGATTCAATACAATCCCTGAACATTTCAGAGGTTTTTTTTTCTGTTTGAAAGTGATGTGCTAGTTCAAAAACTAACATAGAAATGCATAGGATTTAGAACATCCAAGAAAATATTGAAAAAGAGAAATATTTGAAGAAATGACAGTACTGAATATCAAGACTTACTCTAAAGCCACAATAATGAAACAACTTTGACTTAATACCAGGACAGATATGTATCCACAGGACCTGATCAAATGTCCAAAAAGAGACTCATATGCATACAGTTTTCTTACTTATAAAAGAAGTTGGAAGAAAATGATAGCCTTTTCAATAAATGGAGCTGAATCTATTGGATTTCTCATGAAAAAAATTAAAGTTGATATCTATTTTATACCTTACATAAACATTAATTCAAAATGAATCATAAAACCTCATATGAAAGTTCAAAACATAAGGATTCTATAAAATACAAGATAATATTTTAATGGTTTTACAGTAGATAAAGATTTCATAAACAGGACTAAATAAACACCAATAATAATAAAAAAACCCAGAAAAGTTAGACTAAGTTATAAATAAGAACATCACTAACAGTGAAAATGCAAGTCATAGCCTTGAAAAAGATATGTGGTGGGTTTGTATTAATGTAATACACACATACCCTGTGACGGACCAGCCGCCACGAGTCGATCAGTACCTAAATGGGGGAGTGGGAATGGATAAAAAGACACTCACACAAATGCTGATGAGGCCGGTCTTCAGTGATCCTGAAACCCCGAGTTTATTCTTCTTCACCAATATATACAGTTTGAGTACGTGCAACTTAACAAAGAAAATATGCATTACCTTAGCAAATGTAAATATTTAACTTTTACATAGAGGATACAAAATCACTGAAACTCCCATAAGTAATTATCCTATCAATTACCCTGATAGCCATCAGTCTTCTGTGTCCAGGAACTGGCCGCTCCCACCACATTCCTTAGCAGCTTGTAAGCACCCTCCAGGTGTAGGCAGAGACAATGCCTTAGGGGCAGAAACAGGTGAAGCATAAACCGAGCCATTCTATAAGGCTCAGAGTTAGCTGTAACCATGGCTCCCCACAATACCCATAGTTATATAAAACATAATTAACTTCTAACAAATCAATAATTAAAAATACCCTCTAATGAAAAAAATGGGCAGAAAGATTTAAAAATGCACTTCATAAAAAAGAATATTCAAATGGCCTGAAAATATAAAAGTTGCTCAACATCATTTCTCATCAGAAAAGAATTCAAAATAAAAATATAGTGAGGGACTACTATACCCACCAGAGCGGCTGAAATTAAAGTCTGGCAGTACCAAAGATTGGCAGAAATGTGGAAGGTGCTGGATTTTCTGTGGTCAAATTAGCATCAAAATTCCTAAGTCTGGGAAACATATTTCACAGAATTCCTTTCTTTTTTAAAGTCCTGATCAGAACTGGGCAATGAGAGGAACTCATGGCATAACTGGAAAGCAAAATTGAAGCAGAGATCGTTACTTTTAAAAGGTTGCTATAGGAGTTGATTGGCCTTGTAGAAACTGTTCCCCAATATTCCCCAATAAAAATTTTTGTTTAAAAAGGTTCCTATACTCAAACAGAATGACAGGTGGACGCTGAAGTGCCTGGTAGGCCTCAGATCATCATCTATCTCCTTCTCCACATCCAATTCATCTTGCTGACTTCTTATCCTGCCAACCCACAGTAGCTCCAGGTCTATCAAAGATACATGGCTACAGTCCTGCAGAAACTACTGTATTCTTGTGGAAAAATGTATTAAGTGTTTTTACACATCCCTATGTTGTGAATGAACATATTTTCACTTAGGAATGAGTCACCCAAGTTTTGGGATACTGCATTTTTGTGAAAACAAGTGCCTTTTCCTCCCAAAATGAAATAAAAATGGTTACATAGAAAATAATCGAAGAATAATTTTTTTCTTTGCCTTAATGACAAAGTGACTCTTCATTTATAAGTGAAATCTCTTGGCACTTGTGAGCTATTCTGAAATAAGTGACAGTATGTTGGGAATACTGACAAATTGTGTGGTATTTCCTTCAAATCCTTCGTATTTCTGTGGTGTTGGTTGTCACTTATACTCTTTCATTGCTGATTTGATTTATCTGGGCCCTCTCTCTTTTTTTCTTGATGGATCTGGCTAAAGGTTTATGGCTTATTGATTTTGTTTATCTTTTCAAAGAACAATTCTTGGTTTCATTGATCTTTTCTATGGCTTATTAGATTATTTCATTTATTTCTGCTATGATCTTTATTATTTCCTTTCTTCTACTCACTTTGGGCTGTGTTCTTCTTTTTCTACTTCCTTTAGATGTAAGGATATTTTGTTTATTTAAGATTTTTCTTATTTCTTGAGGCAGTCCTGTATTGCTATAAATTTCCCTCTTGGAGCTGCTTTAGCTGTGTCCCATAGATTTTGGGTAATGTTTTATTTTCATTTGTCTCAAATATCTTTTGATTTCTTCCTTGATCTCACTGGTAACTCATTTATTGTTTAGTAGCATGTTATTTATACTCCATGCTTGTGTATTTTAAGTTTTATTCTTGTAGTTGTTTCTAGTTTCATACCATTGTGATTGGAGAAGAGGCTTGACATGATTTCAATCTTCTTAAATTTATTGAGACTTGTTTTGTGGCCTGACATGTGGTCTAGCCTAGAAAACATTCCATGTGTTCTTGAGAAAAATGTGTATTCTGCTTCTGCTTTTAAGTGAAATGTCCTAAAATATCATTTAAGTCCAGGTGATCTAATGTGTCGTTTAAGACCACTGTTTCTATGGGCAGCAAGTTATTTTTACAATTTTAGTTATTTTCAATAATTTCACAAAAATTGGAAGAGGATTTAATCAGCTTATTAAATAAATAAAAGTAATATTTGCTATTAGATAATTACTATTTTTTGGCATGCAATTCACAAGGAGTTAAAATAATTGAGTGGCATTGCTATAATTGAAAGTTTTTATATTTTAATTTGTTAATTTTTTTTTTTTTTTTAATTTATTGGGGTGACAATTGTTAGTAAAATTACATAGATTTCAGGTGTACAATTCTGTATTACATCATCTATAAATCCCATTGTGTGTTCACCACCCAGAGTCAGTTCTCCTTCCATCACCATATATTTGATCCCCCTTACCCTCATCTCCCACCCCCCACCCCACCGTACCCTCTGGTAACCACTAAACTATTGTCTGTGTCTATGAGTTTTTGTTTCTCATTTGTTTGTCTTGTTCTTTTGTTGTTTTTGGTTTATATACCATACATCAGTGAAATCATATGGTTCTTTGTTTTTCCTGTCTGACTTATTTCGCTTAGCATTATACTCTCAAGATCCATCCATGTTGTCACAAATGTTCCTATATCATCTTTTCTTACTGCCGAATAGTATTCCATTGTGTATATATACCACTACTTCTTTATCCATTCATCTATCGAAGGACATTTTGGTTGTTTCCATGTCTTGGTCACCGTAAACAAAGCTGCAATGAACATTGGAGCACAAGTGTCTTTATGTATAAATGTTTTCAGATTTTTTGGGTAGATACCCAGGAGAAGGATTGCTGGGGCATATGGTAATTCTATTCGTAATTTTTTGAGAATCTCCACACTGCCTTCCATAACAGCTGCACCAGTCTGCATTCCCACCAACAGTGTATGAGGGTTCCTTTTTCTCCACAGCCTCTCCAACACTTGTTACTATTTGTCTTATTGATGATAGTCATTCTGACTGGGGTGAGGTGATATCTCATTGTGGTTTTTATTTGCATTTCTCTGATGATTAGTGATATTGAGCATTTTTTCATATTTCTATTTGCCATTTGTATGTCCTCTTTGGAGAAATGTCTCTTCAGGTCCTCTGCCCATTTTTCAATTGGGTTGTTTGTTTTTTTTTTGTTGAGTTGCATGAGTTCCTTGTATATTCTGGATATTAGCCCCTTATCTGAGGCACTATTTGCAAAAATCTTCTCCCATTCAGTTGGTTGCCTCTTTATTTTGTCGATGGTTTCTTTTGCTGTGCAGAAGCTTTTAAGTTTCATATAGTCCCATTCGTTTATTTTAGCTTTTACTTCCATTGCCTTTGGAGTTAAAGTCATAAAATGCTCTTTGAACCCAAGGTCCATAAGTTTAGTACCTATGTTTTCTTCTATGCAGTTTATTGTGTCAGGTCTTATGCTTAAGTGCCCCGACCAGCGGGGCATTCAACAGGGACCGAAGGGAGACACCCTGAAAAGAGAAAATAGGAGGCGCGAAGAAATGGAGGCAAGACAAAGTTCTGATCAAGCCTCAAATTTTTTATTGCACCTACAAGATTATATGGGTTAGGGTAAACTGGGCGGGGAGTGAATGAGGAAGGAGAGAGCAGAATGAGGAAGGAGCTTTACTTATCAGAGACGTGACCTTTTAAGGGCAAACTGACGGTTCCAGGAATTAGGTCATGTGCTGCCAGATAGCATAGTTTCTCTGAGTCAGGCTCCTACACTTAAGTCTTTCATCCATTTTGAATAAATTTTTGTACATGGTGATAGATAGCAGTCCAGTTTCATTCTTTTGCACGTGACTATCCAATTCTCCCAGCACCATTTATTGAAGAGGCTGTCTTTCCTCCACTGTATGTTTTTAGCTTCTTTGTCAAAAATTATCTGTCCATAGTTATGTGGTTTGTTTCTGGGTTCTCAATTCTATTCCATTGGTGTATGTGTCTGTTTTGCTGCCAATACCATGCTGTTTTGATTATTTTAGCCCTGTAGTACAAGCTAAAGTCAGGGAGTGTGATACCTCCAGTATTATTCTGTTTTCTTAAGATTGTTTTGGCAATTTGGGGTCTTTTGTGGTTCCAAACAAATCTGATGGTGTTTTGTTCTATTTCTTTAAAAAATGCCATTGGGATTTTGATGGGAATTGCATTAAATCTGTATATTGCTTTGGGTAATATGGCCATTTTAACTATGTTGATTCTTCCAATCCATGAGCACGGAATGTCTTTCCATTTCTTTGTGTCTTCTTCAATTTCTTTCAAAAGTGTCTTATAGTTTTCAGCATATAGGTCCTTCACATCCTTGGTTAAGTTTATTCCTAGGTATTTTATTTTTTTTGCTGCAATTGAAAAAGGAATTGTTTTTATTTCTTTTTCTGAGATTTCATTGTTAGTGTATAGGAACACAATGGACTTTTGTACTTTGATTTTGTAGCCAGCAACTTTACTGTATTTGTTGACTGTTTCTAATAGCTTTTTGGTGGATCCTTAGGGTTTTCTATATATAGCATCATGTCATTTGCAAAGAGTGATAATTTAACTTCTTCATTCCCGATTTGGATGCCTTTTATTTCTTTCTCTTGCCTGATTGCTCTGGCAAGGACTTCCAACACTATGTTGAAAAGCAGAGGTGATAGGGGACAGCACTGTCGTGTTCCTGAACGTAGAGCAAAGGGCTCCCATATTTCTCCATTAATTATGAGATTAGCTGAGGGCTTGTCATATATGGCCTTTATTATGTTAAGGTATTTTCCTTCTATACCTATTTTATTAAGTATTTCAATCATAAATGGATGTTGTATCTTGTCAAATGCTTTTTCTGCATCAATTGATATAATCATATGATTTTTGTCCTTTATTTTGTTTATGGTTGATGGATTTGCGGATGTTGAACCATCCTTGTGCCCTGGGGATGAACCCCACTTGGTCGTGATGAATAATCTTTTTAATGCATTGTTGTATTCGATTTGCTACAATTTTGTTCAGGATTTTTGCATCTCTATTCATTAGAGATATTGGTCTGTAGCTTTCTTTTTTTGTGTTGTCCTTACCTGGTTTTGGTATCAGGGTAATGTTGGCCTCATAAAATGAGTTAGGGAGTACTGTCTCTTCTTCAATTTTTTGGAAGAGTTTGAGAAGGATTGGTATTAGATCCTCTTTGAAGGTTTGGTAGAATTCACTAGTGAAGCCATCTGGTCCCCGACTTTTGCTTTTGGAAAGGTTTTGGGTGACTGATTCAATTTCGTTACTGGCGATAGGTCTGTTTAGATTTTCCAGTTCTTCAAGGTTCAGCCTTGGAAGGCTATAAGTTTCTAAGAACTTGTCCATTTCTTCTAGGTTATTGAATTTGGTGGCATATAGTCCTTCATAGTATTCTTGGATGATCCTTTGTATTTCTGTGGTGTCCGTGATAACTTCCCCTTTTTCATTTCTGATTTTGTTAATTAGTGTCTTCTCTCTTTTTATCTTAGTGAGTCTAGCCAAGGGTTTGTCAATTTTGTTAATCTTTTCAAAGAACCAGCTCTTTGTCACATTAATTTTTTCTGTTGTCTTTTTGTTCTCTATTTCATTTAGTTCTGCTCTGATTTTTGTTATTTCCTTTCTTCTGCTGACCTTGGGTTGCACTTCTTCTTTTTCTAGTTCTTTAAGGTGTAACATGAGGTTATTTATTTGGTGTTTTTCTTGTTTCTTGAGATAGGCCTGTAATGATATAAATTTCCCTCTTAAAACTGCTTTCGCTGCATCCCCAAAATTTTGGTAAGATGTATTTTCATTGTCATTTGTTTCTATGTATCTTTTGATCTCTCCTCTAATTTCTTCTTTGACCCAGTCATTCTTTAAAAGTATGTTGTTTAATCTCCATGTGTTTGTGTTTTTTCCTGCTTTCTTTTTGCAGTTGATATCCAATTTCAAAGACTTGTGATCAGAGAATATGCTTGGTATGATTTCAATCTTTAATTTGCTGAGGCTGATTTTATGTCCCAATATATGGTCTGTCCTTGAGAATGTTCCATGTATACTGGAAAAGAATGTGTAGCCTGATGTTTTAGGATGAAGTGCTCTATATATGTCAATTATGTCCATTTAATCTAATGTGTCATTTAGGGCTGCTATTTCGTTATTTATTTTCTGTTTGGATGATCTATCCATAGCTGTCAATGATGTGTTTAAGTCCCCTAGTATAATTGGGTTTTGGTCAATTTCTCCCTTTAGTTCTGCTACTAGTTCCTTGGTAGATTTTGGTGTTTCCTGATTGGGGGCATAAATGTTGATGACTGTTATGTCTTCTTGTTGTATAGTCCCCTTCACCACTATGAAATGTCCATCTTTGTCTCTTGTTATTTTTTCACCCTGAAGTCTGTTTCATCTGATATCATTATGGCTACACCTGATTTTCTCTGGGTACCATTTGCTTGGAGTGTCAATTTCCACCCTTTTACTTTGAGTCTATGCTTGTCCTTGTAGCTGAGATGTGTCTCTTGGAGACAGCATATGGTTGGGTTTAGTTTTTTGATCCAATCTGCTACTCTGTGCCTTTTTATTGGTGAGTTCAGTCCATTTACATTTAGGGTGATTATTGATATGTGAGGATTTCCTGTCATTCTATCTTTAGTTTTCTGGTAAGGCTGTGTCTCCATTGTTTCTTTGCCTTTTTGTTGTTGTCTATTATTTCTGTGTGGTGGTATTCTATGATGTTTCCCTCTGTTTCTTCTTTTATTACAGTATATATTTCAGTTCTGGATTTTTTTTGAGTGGTTACCCTTAAGTTTATGTAAAAGAAAGTTTGATATTTAGAGTATTCCATTTTCTTCAGCACACTTACTTTCTCCATTCCCATATTCTGGTTCAGGCCTTTACTCTCCCCCTCTTTATGTTTTGGTTGCCACAAATTGTCCCTGTTGATGGTGATCAAATCGCCTTGTTTAGTATTTCTTGTAGTGCAGGTCGTGTATTAGAAAATTCCCTCAGCTTCTGTATGTCTGAAAAGGTATTTATTCTTCCTTCATATCTAAAGGATATCTTTGCTGAATATATTATTCTTGGCTCATAATTTCTCTCATTCAATAGTTTGAATATTTGGTTCCACTCCTTCCTGGCTTGTAGAGTTTCTGCTGAAAAATCTGATGATAATCTAATGGGCTTTCCTTTGTAGGTTACCGTCTTCTTTTCCGTGGCTGCCTTGAGGATTCTTTCTTTGTCGTTGATTATAGACAGCTTCAATACAATGTGCCTTGGAAAAGGCCTGTTGGGATTGAGGTAATTAGGTGTTCTATTTGCTCCTTGGATTCAAGGATCCAGTTCTGTCCACAAGTTTGGGAAGTTCTCATGGACAATTTGTTTGAATATATTCTCTGTTCCTTCCTCTCTTTCTTCTCCTTCTGGTATGCCCATTATTCTTATATTGCTCTTTCTGATGGAGTCAGAAAGTTCTTGTAGAGTTCTTTCATTTCTTTTAAGTCTCAAGTCTCTTTCTTCTTCCATCTGTGTAATTTCCAGGTTTCTATCTTCGATGTCACTGATTCTTTCCTCCATCTGGTCAACTCTACTACCTAAGCTGGTTATTTCATTCTTAATTTCTTCTATTGAGTTCTTAATCTCCAGAAATTCTATTTGATTCTTTTTTAAAATTTCAATCTCTTTCGTAAAATGCTCATGTTGTTCTTTGATTGTGTTTCTGAGTTCATTAAACTGCATTTCTGTGTTTTTTTGCATCTCGTTGAATTTTTTCATAACTGCAATCTTGAATTCTCTGTCATAAGTCACATATTTCCATATCTTTAAGTCCTTTTCTGGAGACTTTTCACTTTCTTTCTGAGCTGTCTTGTTGCCTTGGTTATTCATGGCAATTACTGATTTATTATTTCTCTTCCTACACATCTACAGGAGTGGCTTCTGCAACAGGTTGATAGGAAGAGGTCTTTCTTTTGTTTTCCAGTACTTGTTGATACAATGTTTTATTTTCTCTCCGACTGCAACCTTTTTTTTCTCTCTCACACGGTAGTGCTATGTTTTCTCTGCATTATTTGAGCTTCTCACACAATGGGTGGATTCCCTGGGAGACGGGCTTCTCCTCTGTTAATAGTTCGCCTGGGTCACAGGGCACAGTGTCTGTGTGGGTATGCGGAGAGATTTTGAAGTTCCAAAGCTCTTCTTGCACCAGTTTCAGAGCCCATATGTTTCAGCAGTTCTGTTTACTCCTGCAGGGATCCACCCAGATAGGTGGGGCCAGGGGCGGGGTGAGTTGTGAGAGGTGGCCCAGAGCGATGGCAGCGACCACCACCACAGCCGGTTCTGCTTCCACAGCTCTCTCCCCTTTGCCGGAAGTAGTTGGGCTGCGAATCTGTGTCTGCAGTCCACAGTTCTCAGAACAGCAAATATTCAGTTCTTTTGATCTGACACTGCTACTGTTCCGCCTCTAGTACGAGGCACGTGGGGGCGGGTTGAGCTCTGGGAGGGTAGGGAGGGGGCAGCTAGTCTCAGTGCCTAAGGCTTCCATTCTCTGCTCCACTGTGAGGGCTTAAACCACCATTTTCAGCCTTCTTCCCTCAGTCTTTTCTCCTAGGTCTCTGCCGTGAGCATTGGGTTCAGCCGTGTTATATGCTGCCCCCTCAGCCCTGTGGGCCATAAACGGAGCCTTAACAGTCTGAGTTCTTTCCTCTCCCACAGATGCAGTAGTTCCGTGATGCAGCGAGCTCGGAGCACTGAGCTAGGTCTGTGTCCTGTGCCACCGCTGCTCCGTCTCCGCACTTCTCCCTTCCCTCCTCCCCCTCCATGCGATTCGCCCACCTTTAGGTGAATTCAGTAGTGGGCCTCTTGGTCTTGCCTGTCTGCTGTGCAGGGAGTCCTTTGTGGAGTTATTGTTGTTCAATTAATTGTAAATTCCAGGGGAGCTTTACAGAGGCTCACCTCACACCGCCATTTTGATCTTGGAGAGTGTCATTTATTCTTATGATGAGAATTTTCTAAGTTTTTACATGTATAAGCAACAAAAAAATACAAATTGTTGAAAGTTGCCTCAATCATAATTATGTAAATATTCCAGAACTAATTATAAAACAGAGTAGTATTATTATAAGATGTGTTTCCAATTAAATATTATATTTATGCTTAAAATTTATTCAAACAAGTAATACATTTATATTGTTTTTATCAAATGTACGTTAATTATTTTAATTTTAAGTTTCAATACATAGAGCTTCATATATACAGGAATAAAACAAATACAAAATCCATAATTTATATTCATATTTTACTTCAGGAAGTAGAATATACTGATCAGTGTATTTTTCATTGAGGGCAGAATCAATAGTAAAGAAACTAGTTGGGCTAGGGTAAGAATGAAAGCAAATTATGAAATTGGAGAAAGAGACTTGGTTATAGCTATGAATACACACCAATTATTTATGTTTTTTCAATATAATATATTTATGTTCAAAACAAAACAGTACAGAATAGCTCATTAGTTAATAAAAGCATCTCCCCTCAAATGATTGTTTTGCTTTTTAAAGGCAATTTTTATGCTGATTAGCTTCATATGTCTAAATAATGTTTGTACTACCCTATATGAATGTATGAACTTTAGAAATTATCTATTGACTTTCTGTTTTGAAAGATAATTAAAGTCTCTCTCTCTCTCTCTCTCTCTCTCTCTACCCTTCTCTCACACCTTCATATAAATCTTTATTTCTTATTTAAACAACCACAGAATGTATTTCTAAATTCCCCATTCCAAAGGAGGTAGAGATTAGTGTTACTACCCTTTCGCTTCTTCTTCCCTCAACCTCTCTATTCCCATCCTACTGATTCTTAATCTCTGTCATTTTATCCTCTACTTTTACACTGCCAATATTGAAGTATGCATATATTCCACAGCCATAGTTATTTTATGGTTTTACCATTAGCTGATTTTAAGAGTGAATTTTTAAATGCATTTATTTTGTTTTACCATATTATGACTGCATAGTGATTAATTCCAGTGTAGTGATTACAAATCTTTCTCTACATGTCCAATATGCCACTCAAAGGACAATATTCTCAGCATAAAGTTTAAATGGAATTCTCTTACTATGCCTCACTAATTTTTCAAAGCCACCACAAATTTGTATGTCATTTTTGCTCAAAGTCCTGTTTCCTAGAGTCCCCTGTTCTCTTACTCAATTCTGTACCAGCATTTTGCAAGAGCTGTTATTAATACAATATTCATCCTGGGACATTTGTCACTGTATTGTCCACTATTAGCCAGATCTCACATCTGTTAATTTTTTTGTTTATTTGTTTCTTCCTTCTTTTGCTGGATTGCTTTTCATTTTTTTTTAACTGACGCTATGTTTGTGAATTAGTCAGTTTAGATATAGCCACTGATGAAGGGGTTCTGATTCAGGATTTCAGGCCGAAGAATCATTGGGAGTGAAACACACCAAAGAGTCAATGTAACCAAGTTGCTGGGACAGACCAGTGGCTACAGAGGCTGAGAACATCAATTAATACTTACTCAGAAATGATGAGGACACAGTATTTGACATAGTTCTTGCCGTGGTCAGATGTGGCAAGAGATCAGGCTTAGGTCAGTAATTGAAATATGGTGGGAAATATGATGAAATTGATAAGAAATGGGGAAATTTAAAAGTAACTGAAACCTATGAAACTGGAGAGCAAAAACTTACTTTAAAAAGTTATTTTGACTAATGATTTCCGTAACTAAAAGAGGTAGTATGTATTATATCATAGTATTAAATGAGCATATTTTTGTAGGATAATATTTTTGTTGCTGTCATTCTCTGACTGCCGAACAACTCTGCAGAGAGGCCTCTCAAGAGTAACCTATTTAGAACAAGCCTCCTTTCCTTGCTCTGTCACCCTTTCTTCTACCCTGCTTCATTCTTAACCACAGCACTATCACTACTTTATATTATATTACTTATTTATGAATAAATATATAAAGTATTAATACATAAGGATGCATTTACAAATAAAGTAAGAATGTAAACTATATTAAGGAAAATGTTTCTATCATTTGCTCTACAATAATGTATAGCAGAGTAAATATATAATCAATTAATTTGTTGAATAAATGAATAAATAAGTAAATGTTGCTGAATCCCCAAATATACATATTTATTTCCTTTTTCAAATTAAACAGGCAGAATCCACCTATGAAATAAAATGCATTGCATTTATATCTATGGAGACAAAGTTTATTAGGAGTGGATGAGGATAGATGAAAATCTGCATCTCTGAGAAGAAAGCTGAGGCTTTGAAGATTTAGGAGATACACTACTATTCAAAGTTTCAGAGAAAAGATTAGAATATTGAATGACTTTTCTTCAGGTAATTTTCTGCTAATAAAGCACATTTATGAGAATGGTGGGAACATCTATTGCTCCTGAGCAAATTAAAGTCAGTGAAAATTCTGAGCTTCATGGTGAGAGTCTTTCGTCTTTTCCACCCTCAATATTTACATATCAGAATATGGTATATTAGAATATAAAGATATTCTCTTTCCCAACACTAGGTGAAATATTTCTTAACTTCCATCTTTGTAATGTTTTTATTTTACCCCGTTTTTATCCAGACACTCTCCATAATAAACATAATGTTTTCTGTTAAGAAGACAGGAATAAAACATCAACCTGACTTCTGATTTCATTTTCTGAATAGTCTAGAATTTCAATTTTTTCCTTTTGTTTAATATTTACCTCTTTTATCATTTTTCACTCTAATAAGTAATGATTTGATGATGATGCAAGTACATAAATCTTTGTGTATCTCTGTGTCAAGTCCAAACAGTCAGACTACTGGCTTCAAGCAAATGTAGGTTTTAAGACCACAAAGAAGAATTGGATAGATTCATTCTTGGAAGGAGAAGAATTTGAGCATTATATAACTAGAAAAACAGGTTAAAAAGTGTAGGTCAATCCATTTCATTTTTAATAAATAAGTAAAGTGAGGCCTAGCGACTTCCTTAATTTACTTAATATTAGAGAAAACACCGAAGCTCATGTTGCACATATATATTAATGTTTCCTGCCCTTATCTCTGCCTCTACCCTCAATCTCTTGTCATAATACAGTTTCTCCTACCATGAGAAAAAAGTTCACGGTATGTGTACCTGATTGCAATGAGTATTGAATATTCCTTATTGGGTTTTACCTGTTCTGTTTTTAAAATATGTTTCAAACTCTGTGGTGTAAGGTAATGTCTTTTTCATAACACTGTCTTTCCTCAGTTTACTCCTTATAATTCTATTTTTTTTAATTCTGTGAACAGTGGTTCTGTCAGCCTATTGCATACTGCTGCATTATTTCTTGAAAATCAATAAAAGTGTTCTTATTGATAATAATACTTAACAGTTGCTTTACACTGAATAGTACTGTGATTATTTATGAATGAATTCATAATTGATGCATTTAAAGATACTGATTGAACATCTATTAGGTTGTCGTCACTATGGTAGATATTCAGAATACAGTGAGTATGTGCACCACTGACTAGTCTTGTGCTGGACTGTGAGTAAGGCCCTGAATTTAACTCTCCAATCTTTAAAACAGGTTCCTATAAATACAAACTCTACCTTTCTCTCAGAATTTAAGTTATTAGAATTCAGATCCTAACCTGATGAGTACACTCTAAAGAAAGATCTGCCTCTTTGAAAACATATCTCCCTTCTTTTTAGTGGCTGCTTTTGCGTGTGTATGGGGGTTGGGAGGGGGGTTGGGGAGAGTTGAGGGGGGCAGGGGAGGCCCGATATCTATTAGTGAAATTCATAGTGGCTTTCGCACGTCTTCTCCTCTGTCTCTTAGTACTACATTTTCTTGATTTTGTATTTGTCCATTAATATTCTGCTCTTAAGTTCTCAGGACTCTTCAATCCAGAAGAAAAGGAAGTAAAGAGGGAAGGGAAAGGTTTTGGTGAGATTTAACTCACCTGTGGTTTTCTGGGAGTCAGTAGTGGGTTAAGTATCACATGCAATTTTAACACTGTTCTCACAGGCACATGCTGATTAAGAAGTTCATACATGCAGAAACATACTTGTATTTGTATTTTTCACAGGGTAGTAGCAAGTCTGGAGATCCCTATGACTTTCCCACAAACTGGGGAAAAAAAAGAATTGTTTATATTGTATTTAAAACCTACATTTGTTTCTTAAGACCATTTCTTCAATTTGGTGTTTTACTGGAGGAAGTTAGAAAAAAAGAGATAAGACATGCTCAGTCTGAAATTCTCAGTGGACCAGTTCTGTTTTTGTCACCATTTTTTTTGCTTGGTTTTTACAAAGGTAGCTCACTCAGCTAGTTCCTGAGTGCACAGAACACCCCACAGCAGCAGCTTCTGTGAACTTCAGTGTGATAGCACAATACGCAGAGTGACTGAATTGTGCTTTATTTGTTCAGCAATGCCTGAGGAAGTGACTTATGCTACTCTCAATTTTCCAAATACTTCTAAGGCAGAGAAATCCCAGGAGAGCTGCATTCTCAAGAAAACAGGTAAGATCCTCTATGCAGGATCAGACAAACCAGAGAAGAGATTATTCACCTCTACTGGTGGGTTCTCCTGTCTCCAACTCAAGACTGTTGGACTCTTCTAATATTTGATTTTGGAGTGCTATTTCATAATAAAGTCACTATGCCACAGCATAGTTTATCTATCTTATTTAGTTTGTAAGATCATCACAGTGTGTGAAAAGACTGTGGTCTAAACCTCTGGAAATCCAGATGTCTAGTGTCACCAAAATAGCATTTCTTATATATTTTATTTTATTTCAGGCTAGTAGGGGATGGAAAAACAGTAATAGCATGAGCAAAACTTTCCAGGGTTTTTATTTAACTGCTATAAAATATGAAATAGACATATGCTATGAGACTCATAAGACCATGGCACCCTACTCAGTGATGATGTTGTAAACATTTATTTCTTTCTGCGAAGGAATAAGGCTGAAGATTCCTTATCTCAACATAATATAATTCCAATCCACATAATTGCAGCCCAATTTATTCAGCAATTCAATCCCTGGAAAGTTAGAGATAACAATGAAACAGTAGGAAGATAATTTTTGAAAACATCAAAACCATATTTACCGAAATTTCCTTATTGCTATGGGATATATGGTTTCTTCTTTATTCCTGGGATTATTTTTGTTATTTAAATATTTTTATACTTTTGTATGTTTTTTTTTTAATTTGTTTTTAAGTCCTTTTGGTCATAATATAAAATATCTTCTATGTATATGTAGAATTTTTAATTTACCCCAAAATATTTTATATTCAAATGATGAAAAAACAAATAAAAAAAGCACTCCCTATGAACAAATCTGATTATAGAGTTTTAGGCATCAGCTTAATGGATAATGTTTTAGAGGCAAGTTTCCCCAAATAGAGTCATCTTTACGACATCTGATGAAGACATTGTATGTATGCAGGAAGAAGTATTGCATCCTCACCATCCAATTAATATCATAGGCAACTGACTTACGGTGCTTATAAAACTAGAGATGCAATTTATGTTCAGACACATATTTCCTAATAATAATTAACAATTGTTATTAAAATTCTTATGAAAGAATTTTATCCCTTTACATACATCTAGGTAGGTAGTTTGAATTCCATTTTTGTAAAAGGTCACAAAGAGTTTGTCTATTAAAAAATCTATCATCAGAATCAAGCTAGAAACACTGGGAATATCTAGATAGATAGAAAGTAAAAAGAACACTAGGGCAAAGAGTGATTTCTTTTTTAACACTTTCACTTTTCCCCCCTGAAAAGATAATCATGAAGTGCCAGAATTGGAGCTGGATGGTGCAGCTGGAAATGAAACAGGGAGAAATGAGGACACAGCTGAAGTGGCAGGGAGTAGAGCTGTGAGAGGTAAGATCTATTTGAATAAATAGAGCCACTGGGTCAAGGGGAAAATTAAGGACATTGTGGGAGATGTTGGGGCATAAAAATTAAAGATTACTTTTAAAAATGAAAGTTAGAAAAATTTTGAGAAAGGAAGTAAGGAGGATAAATGCAAGGTGATAAACCCATGTCCTGTAGTTATGGGAAACCATCTCTTTTATTATTTTCTTGATGCACCCCTAGAGTTTTCATATCCTTTTCTGGATTTTTCTTATTTTTATAATATTAAATCTCATTGACTAATTCCCTCCCATTTTTTAAAATCAATTTTATTCTTTTGTTATATGTCATGGGTGATTTTCTTAAATTGCCTTTAATTTTCCTGTCAAAAGTGTGTTCCTAGTATCATTTTGTTTTCAACAAATTGTTTTTTCTAAAGGCTTCTATTATAACATTCTATTCTTGTGTGTGGATGCAAAATCGTATCTAATTTCTCTGATAAGTTTAAAAATTTTATTTTAAAGTCAACATTATTGAAATATAATTTAAATACAAAATAGCACACCCACTTTAAATGTATATTTCATTGTACTTAACAAATACATATGTATATACTGCAAAATTAAGATATACAATATTTCTGACACCACTGAGAGACACCTTGTGTGCCTTCCAATTTCTCCCCACCATCATCACCACCAGTCTTAACTGCAGGTAATCACTGATCTACTTTCTGTCATCCTAGACCATTCTGCCTGGTCTAGAATTGTATATAAATACATTCAAATAACATACATTTCATGACTGTCTTTTTTTACCAAGCATAATGTTTTTGAGATTCATCCATGTTGTATGTATCAGTAGTTAATTCTTTTTCATTGCTGACTAGTATTCTGTTACATGGAAACACCACAATATTTATCCATTCATCTATAGATATTTCAGTTGCTATCCTATAGATATAGGATATTTCAGTTGCTTCCAGTTTGGGGCTAGTATAAATATAATTGCTATGATGTGCAAGTCTTTACGTAGACATATTTTTAGAAATTTTATTAGGTAAATATCTACCTAGGAGTAGAATTTTGGGTTGGATGGAGTATGTTTAACTTTATAAGAAACTGTCAAAACTGTTTTCTCAGAACTTTGGAAGTTTTCTCATTGTGTTAAATCTGCTTCTTCTAAATTCCTCTTGTTTGTGTTATATTTTTTTCTTAGTCTTTCATATTGGTAGCTTTCTTCAAATATCTGGTTATCCTGTATTCATTTAAGAGTGTGATACCAAATCCATTTTGTGGGACCCCAGTGTATATGAGATAGGCTTGTTAAATTGTCGCCTTGATGACTGGAGCAATTCACTGAAATAGCCAATTGTTAAACTGTATTTTTTTTTGCCCTCTCTTGGGCCAGTTAATTGCTCTGGAGATGACTCTTCCAATACTCTGCTCAGGCAGAATTTTATGAGAATAGATAAGAGAAGTTAACTCAGTTGTATGAGGTGGGGGAGAATACATAGGGTGAAGGGAGTCTACCTGTATCTTACACAGACTTTCAGGTACTTTTTCAATTTTCAGGCTCTCTCATGGTACCAGGTATCAATTGATGGAGCTTGTGGGGAAGGGTGGGGGAGTGGGGGGGTGGGTTCTTAAGCGAGAATCAGCTTGTTTCTTTTGTTTCCTCAATGCTGACTTTGGTTCAGTTTCTAAGCACACAACGTTACTTGTAGCTTTTGTATCTGCGATCTACCTAGCAATGTTTCATTTTTTTGGTTTCCTTTCATTTTCTTATTGTGAATCTATGCCTTCTTTAACTTCCATTCTAAAGTTTGTTGGAGGTTTTAGAGAAAACCAAGGTAAAGGAATGAAATATATCTATAATGATTAATTTCAGAATTATTTGTAATCACCATTTCAATCAGTCCAAATGCACTTTTAGCCTGCCCTTCTTTCTCATTTCCTACTCTCAAAGAAGTCACCTGAATGAAGCTAGTATAGGCAGGGCATTGAAGGTATGTATATATCCAAAACTCTTACGGGATTCCAATGAGGAGAAAAGGTGATGGATTTGTTTACCTTTGTGCTAGTTAAGAGATTCATAGAAAAGAAAGCTTAGCGGAAGAGACAGGCCTCTGTGGTCCATGAAAAAGGGCCTAGTGTCTTGAGATTACTGGACTCCATAGAGGAAAGGTGGTGTCAAACTTTGTGTGTGTGGTCTTCTAAGGATTTGCTTGCTTTCTAGTCTCAGAGGATTAGCATGCAAACTGAATAGACATGTAAAACAGTTCCTCTGTAATCCAAAATCATAGAGAGTGCTAGACTTTGCATCCAAGAAGATATTGGACCAGGTTTCTTCTTTTATGGGACAGAATTAACAGGTTGTCATCTGGCATGCCAATGACACATCGTGAAAGAAACAAGCTTGCTTTCCATCACTCATAGGTTTAACGCATCTTAAAGTACTCCAAAGCTAGATCTCAAACACAAGAGGAAGTAAAACAAAGGGAAAACCAACAAAAACAGCTACTGATTTTAGGGGTCTCAGAGGCCAGAGGAGGAAGAAAAAGACAAAAACCCCAAAGAGTAAGGGCCTAGTCAAATATAACCCCGGGAAAAGAAAGATAACCAAATTAAACAACCAACATAATAAGATCATTTAAGATGTTAAATTATGGCATCACAAAAATTTAAATTGAAATAACATAACTTTCACTGTAATAACTTTAGTAGATGAGTTGAAAGAGAGTGAAGATCATAAAGGCCCAATTAAATATCCTGGAAGATCATACAAAATAAATTATTCAACGTTAAAGAGATATGAAAATCATGATGGACTTGTATAATAAGGCTAAGTGACTGAGTATGTAAATAATACGATTTCAGAAAAAGGAAAAAGAATGATATAAACAAGGGAATAATTAAAGAACAATTAGGTACCTTCTAATACAGAGGAAATATGGAGAAGAAATAACTGCCATTTACTTATCCCAAATTCAGAAAATATTTGTCATCCATTTTAGCAAACTGAAAAATTATCATACACTCCATCTGAGAAAAATACTGGAGAAAATTTCCAGACACAGAGGAATTAATAAGATCTTAAAATAAGGGAAACTTTAGAGGCAAATAAAAAAGTAATAGCTGATAATGGAATAACTATAATAAAAACTATAATAAAAGTGCTAAATTATTTTTGCAATGAAATAAATATATTGCAAGAGAAAAATCTATGATAGTCTATAACAAATTTTACTAAATTCTCAATGTAAAATGTTAGGGAGAGAAGAGATGAGGGAATAAAGATATAAAAGTTCAGGTTTGACAGTGGGATTGGTAATTATATATCAACACTATATTATTATAACTCAGAAACAGTTAATGATTAGAGCACTTGGTGAAGGGAGTAGAGCTGGTGTCTTATTTCATAACATAGCAGGAAAATATGTGTTTAAGGGCTAGTAATTAGTATAAGGAGAAAGATATACAAGTAAAACTTTTAAATTACCAAGTGAAAAATATAAAATAAATATTAAATCTAGACTAAATCGTGAAAAAAAGTATGTTATATAACGCGCAAATACATGATTTGTGAAGGACATCTAAGAAACATAAACCTGTATGTATCAAAAATATGAGGTAAATATATGAAGCAAAAATTATTATAGAGTCAAGGAGATTTTATTTGAAATAAATTTAACTCAGATTTTAATACATTACTTTGTTACTTTGCTTTGTTACTATACAATACCTAGCAAAATATCCAATAAATATGAAAATGATTCAATACTTAAATTACATATATGTATTCATATATTAAACAAGTGTATTAATTTAAGCATTGAATACATATTGTATATTATATTCTATATATTATAATATACTTTCTATATCTATATCTCTCTATATATATTAGATTAATGAAAGCAAGATTAGGAAAGTAGGAGGGGAAAATAATGACTGGTAAAATATAAACCAAAGAGTGTCCATAAAAATATCCAGAATATGTCATATAATCACCTTTACTTAAAATTAAGCGCTTTCAGTGTTAGATGTGAATGTAGAGATGTATTCACTTTGATTGCATATAAACGATGACTGCTTGACTTTACAAGAAACTTTTTTTCATTACAAACAAAATAAAAAGAAAGAAAATAGAATGAATACTTCTATACAGTGAGGGGCAGGGGATGGAGGGGTTAAGGAAAGAGGAAGCAGCATAAAATGTGTTGCGTCATGTCATCTTCCTGAATCTGTGCTTCCTCATAGGTCATACTACTCCATCAAAAGTGTGGCATCTTGTTGCTTTCATTTTTCTGATGCTGAATTTAGCAGTGCTGGTTGGACTGGGAACCCTGATCTTAATGAGTAAGTTTCCACTTTTCTCTCAGGCTGTCCCTTGGTTTTATTAGGCACATCACAAATGAATCCAAGTCCTGAGAAACATTCATATAAAATTTCAAGATAAATGGAGAGGAAAACAGGTCTCATTTCTGTATGACCATATGACATTAGTCAGTCTCTTGAGGGAATTTTAATATCAGATTCCCTCAATGGTAACTAACGCTAAAGAAAGTATTGTAAAGCCTATTTATCAGTAAAATCAAAGCAACAACAAAAGTTTAATTTATACCCAGAGAGTTTTCATGATTTCATTTGTTTGAAACAAATTCTCCATTTTCATGACATTTTCTCCTTGCCCAACTCATTCTAACTGCAAACATCTTTCAAAATGCCTTTATCATTACTTGTTTTTTTTTTTTCCCTTTCATTAATAGCCAGTTACTTTCTCCTAGGAATCACGAAATTTCAGATGAATGTGACCTGGCTTCATGATGATGTCATTTGAAAGATAATTTCTCCCAAATGATAAATTCTTTTTCTAGATTTTTTTTTATTAAAAAGTTCCTGGCATTAGTATAATAATTGGTGGACAGGATCTGTTTCCTCCAATATATTGCAAGCTTCTTAAGGGCACAGACGTTGGCTTATTCATTCCTTGTCTTTTTTGGTTGAATGGATGTGTGAAGTAAATAAACAAATGAGTGAATAAACAAATAGATGAATAAACGAATGGGAAATAGCAGGCTTTGTAATATCAAAGCTGAAGTTTCTTTATAAGAGAAGTAAATCTCAATTTATCCTTATCAGCAGTTTGTTCCACATTTAAGAAAAAACGGTGTCTTTTTCAATAAAGATCTAATACACCTGCATTGCCCAAACTTCAAAATACACATGTAGACAAGAAGAAAGTAAAAGCAATTAGTAAAAGCAATATACCAATGGTATGTAACAGCTATTATAATATAGAGACATACATTAATATCTTTGGCATCATAAAGTAAATATAATTTTATATCAACATTTCATTTAATAATTTAAATAAATTCTCTGATAACATCATAGTACTTAATATTTTGAGTACTAATGTTTTCCCGTGCATCAGCTCACCTAATCTTTACCCCAAACATAATATCCTATAGTTACATTTTTTTCTCAATTTCCAGGATCAAAGCATCCAAAGTACTTTTTCAGTTCTGTGCAGCTTGAAGTGACCAGTGGAGAATATTTGATCATATATCTATCATTATATTTTGTACTTTATAGTTTTAATACCTTTTGCCTTTCATGTTGCTATCCTTTGCTATATTAATCATGTTTTCTCTTCTTTGAATACCTTCCCAACCCCGGCAATAATTTTTTTCTTTAAATATCCCTTAATTATTTATTTGAGAACTAATGCTTTTTTAAGCACTCCATATTTTGGGAGCATCTCTTCCCAAGCCTGGATACTAGTGGGAAATACTCTCCCAGCTCCATTTCCTCCTACAACAATGAGTACAAAAGCATCCTTAGGAAATAGAAAGAGGATAATTATTACAATAATTGCTAACTTTTCTTGAATGCTTATTCTTTTTGATTTTATCTCATTTAATCCTCAAAAAACTTAAATTAAAAATGAAAGATCCTATTAAGTTGCAGGACTGCCAGGTAAACATCCGTCTATCAAGAAAACCAGATTATATTATAATAATCCACAAAATGGATAAATTATAAAGTTTTCTGAGTGTTCTGAAGTTCTTAGAGACATGATCTCTGTCTTTTGCTTTTTTTAAAATTCTGAGGCTGGTGTTTGTCAATTCTCCATAGTTAAATTATGGTTATATCTGTTCAGGAAACTCAGACTCACAACACATAGGCTCACCAATAGATTCTGGTGCCACCTAGTCTGAAAAGTATGATTTGCATTTTTATAAACTAACTACTGAATTACACTATCTTTTATTTTGAAATCTCTGCTTCACAGGGATCCTTTTTGTTTTGCAATTCAATTTATTTGACCATTTCCTTAAATAAAGAAATTCTCCATTGAGTAACATAAATCATTTTTATTTCAATTAATTTTAATCTTAAAAGTATATAAGGTTAGTGTTTTACATGTATGTAGCTATCATTTTAATATTAGGTCGGTGCAAAAGTAATTGAGGTTTTTGCAATTAAAATCGCAAAAACCTTTTAAATCACAATTAAACCTTTTAAATCGCAATTGCTTTTGCACCAACTTAATATTTTTTTATTAAATTGTTAAGTAATAACTATTGTGATATTAATATAATTTATTGGAAGACTTTGTGTTAAAGTCATTAATCTCTTGCTATGAATTACAGATTACCAGGAACTCTTCTTCAGCAACAGAACATCATATGATGGGCAACGAAGCATAATAGAACAGTTGGAGAGAAATATGACATTGTACATGGATATATATAAAAATGTCTCAAGTGAGCACACCACTTTAAAAAATATGTTAGAAAACACATTAAAAGTGTTGAACAACTTTATCTCAAAATACTCTGAAGACTTAAAACAGAAGGAAAAGGGTGAGTGAAATGACCTATGTTTCTTATCATCTCATCAATAATATAGGGTTCTCCATTTTCCCTGGCCTTTCACTGGGTTGAAAATCTTGAAATATTCCTGGAAAAGCAAAAGATGGAAATATGGTAACCATTTATAAATCTTTCTATAAAAAATACACTTTTTGTCTTTCTTGACTTAGTTTCTTTATATGTTTTGCTGTTACTTTTATCAAACTAAACTCTCTCTTTCTTGGTTTGGATTCAGTTTTCTTGTATCCCTTCTTTCTTCCTTTTTCTTCTTTTACTCTCCCATTTACACTCCTATTTTAATAGACTTTAGCTGAGTTTATAGGAAATAAATATTCTGTATACTTGCATATCTAAGAAGGTCTTTATTTTGGCTAGTTATAAATTTGAGGTTAAAAATTAGTTTCTTAGAGAATATTATTTTAAATACATTGCTTCATTGTCTCTAGCAAACAATGTTATTAATAAGAAGTCTGTTCCCAGTGTAATTTTCATTCCATAAAAATGACCTGACTTTAGCTTTGAAGATATTTTCTTCATTAGGGGGAGCTGAAATTTTAGGATATTCTGGGTGTGAGTGTTTTCTAATCGTTGCTTTGCTGTGCAATCTGTGGGCCTTCTTAGTCTGAAAGTTATGTCTTTCAAATTTAGGGAAAATATGTGGTATTACTAATAAGCTTGTTTTTTTCACTCCATTTCCTCTGTTCTTTTCATGACTTCTCTGCTTTGATTGTTAAGATCTACAGATTGTCATCTCTTCTCTGTGTTTTCTTTTTTTGGTTTTAGGTTATAAGAGATTTCCTAAACTTTATTTTTCAATCATTCTATTGATTATGATTTTGACAATCATATTTTTTTAACCTGATAAAACCTTACGTAATTCTTGAGATTTCTGTTTTTTGTAGCATTCTGTTCTTACTTTATGTATACAAGTATAATATCTTTTGGGGTCATCTAAGTATGTTATTAGAGGAGTCTTCTTTTTCCTAAATTTAGTTTTTTTTTTGGGGGGAGGATACAGGTTTTTTCTTTTATCATGGGAATTCTCTTTTGTCCTGCTGGTGCTCTGATATACCTTATACTTCTTGCTTTTCTGTTCATATTTAAGAAAGAAAGGGATGGCTGGTCAACTCTACTCTTATTATAAAGAGGATACGTTTTCCATTAGATCTCTCTGGAAGTGAGAAATCTGTCTGGATATTTTAAGGGTGAAAGACCAGGGTGGAATGTATGAACAGGCAACTTTCCCTTTCAAATGAAGCTGGATGTAAAGTGTGGCACTAACAATCACAGTAGAAACTTAGCCTTTGCTAGATAGTTCATTCAATTTCTTTAGAGAGGAACCATGTCCTTTCCTCTCCTGAAAATCCTATCACCTCTCACTGATTTGTCTTCCTTCCATTCCTCATTCTTTCCTTTCTTATCTTAAAAAAAAACCAAAACTTCACACTATATGCCAAGCACTCGGGAGACCCTGAGAATATAAAGTTTTTTGCATACCAGTTATAACAATTCCTCATCTTGAGTAACTTATGGTATGATAGGAAAAGCATACAAGTAAACAGAAAATTAAATTTAAGTGTAATAAGTACTCAGAAACATAAATATACAGTGCAAGAAACAATATAGTTGGAGGAAATAGTCCAAACTGGATGAGGGTACAATATTCAATGCTGGGAGTGGAGGCATATTGAAATAAAAGTGATGAGTGATAGCAAGGCACTCTCAGGAAAAATTCAAGGTATTCAAAATAAATGTGGACTAATAAGAGATAAAACTGGAGTGTCATTAAGGTTTCTGTAGATAATGGGGAGAGTTAACCTGAAAGCTATGGAAAAATATTGGCTATTTTAAAGCACAGTTTTATAGAAACATCACTGGAAATAGTGAAGTGATGGGGTTTTTATAGAAAATTTAGCAGAATAGATACGAGCTAGGGTCCTGTTGCAGCAACCCAACTATACTGAAGTTTTCTCTGAATGCTTTGAATAATTTTGTCATCATTTTTCTTGTGTTTATGATTTTTATTCTATTTCAAATTGTTTCAGATCCAAACCCCATTTCATTTCAGATCATATTCTCTTCCTTCTCTCATATTTTAAGCAATTATCTCATCCAATATATAACTTTTGTTAATCATTTCAATATATAATGCAGATGTTTGAAAATTCTGAATATATATCCTTACTGATTGTATATCTGTGCACACATATTAAGCACATATATGTATTAGTGTCATAGATTTTCCTCATTTGTCTTCCAGACCTCACACTTTGCTCATACTCAGTGTCATGTGCATGTCATGGTGACAGCAAAAAGGGTCACTCTTCCTCAATGAATATGAACAGTGGGAAAGCAGCGAATAAAACTCAGGTCTGTGTTATGATTTGTGGTATGTCCACAGAAATTTTTTGGTATTGTTAAGGTACAGGTAAGGAGAATCTGAGTGACAATATTAATCCTTGACTGTTCCTAATAAATGGCCTTAATGCCTTTCATCTTTGCCTCCTCCCTTGCAAGGATATACAATTTTTAGAGTTACCAGTTCATGAGTCATATCACAACAGGTAAGTTATGGAAATATATTTCTTTGGTATTTCTTGTTCCCTGTGATTTCTGGTTCTTGTAGAACCAGAAAGAAGAGAGTAATGATTTATTTGGAGTTGTGATGCATATTTTAATGGATCATTGATGCAAACTAAATCGTGGGATACTCTTCCCCCTTAAAGTTGCTGTACACTGATGAAAAATTATACTCTTGACTATAGTCCAATTGGTACAATTGTATAACTTATCTTATTTTAACATGTTTTGACCCTACTTAGTGTTATTAAAGTTAAAATAGAAAGAAACAAATCAGATAAAGTTACCACAATGCTCTTGATAGTTTTGCTATTATTGATTTTATTAACATTTGAGTGTAGAAAAAAATGTCAAATTCCTATCTGTGAAATGTTAAAAAGATTTTCTATCAAGAACAATCTATTTATTTAATTTACTATAATGTATAGTGGCTCCAACCCAAGAGATTTTTGTCATCAGCGTTAACCTGTATGTTGTTCACGCCTTTGTGATTTTTGCCCTATATGGTTTTATTACCTGAGTTATTATTTTATCCCTTTTGAACTCGATTAATCCAACTCAATTTTCAAGTTTCAACCTCATTCTTTCTTTGAAAATTCTGCTTCCATCATGATAAACCTAATTAGTGGCTTTCTTTTTCATATCCCCACAGCATTATATTTTTAGTTAACAGCTATAAATGTGACTGTTCTGCTAGACTTTTAGTTCCTTGAAGGTAGAAAATGTGTCTTACTCATTATTGTATGCCATTTATGATACTGAGAACACTTTAACCCTGGCTGAAGTACAAGGTTTCTTTAATAGCTTGATTAAAAAAAAAAAAAAATTTTTTTCTGTAGGCAAAGGGAGTACTTAGATATCAAAGAGGAGATTTTTAATTGTTAATGTATTATTTTGATGTTACTATATTAAGGAGAGAAATATGTTAATCAGAGAAACCAATTGAGAAACAGTTAAGAAATTAAGAAAAATTAAGAGATAAAATTGTTTTATGCTACAACTTAATCAGGTATGAGGTATGAAGAAAAGGGAACAGACTGTAATAAGATTTCTGTCTTGAATTTGCACACAAGAAAAAAATATCAGTTATATCTGTGGTATTTTTGTGTTTGGTGTTTGGAACTGATGTTGAGTGTAAATTTTAATATGTCAAATTTATGGCACTTATGAGAATCTCATGGACATAAAATGCAATTGAGCTTGGAGCTGAATGGAAGGTGACTATAATGGAGATTTTATTTTAATTATCCACCCATAATTTTACTAAACATAATTTATTTATCAAAGATTTATTAATGATTGCTATGTTCTTTTAATTGGGAATACAAAATGAATAAAATACTGAGCCCCATCATCAAAGAGAATTTGGTAGGGAAGAATTCTCGTAGGGAAGAGTTGTGGTCAATAATAATAAAAAAAAAAGATCAATAGCTTGGGTGACAACATCCAAAATGAATTGGTAGACTGAGGAAAGGAGAAGCCAAAGGATAGAATCCTACATATTCACACTATAAATGTGGCAGAAAATTTTTTTTAAAAGTTAGCACAATTGTTTAAGAATAAATGATTAAAGAAATAGGGAGCAAAAAGAAGGTATGATGCAGTGGAGCTAATGAAAAAGCACTTCAATAAAATACAATCAACAGTGAAAACAACTCAACAAAAAGGTTAAATAATTCATGAGTGATGAAAAATACTATTTATTATATGCCTATAATGAGCCCCAAACTGGAAAAGACCATTCTATCTAATGTTTTATTTAACCTCAAAATAGTCTATATAAGTATCATTGTCCCTAAATTTCAGATCAGGAAACTGAAGTTAATAGAGGATAAATAAATTTCTTAAGGTCACATGAGTAATAAGCACCAGAATGCAGGCTCAAATACTTGTCTGCGTATCTCCAAAGCCCAAGATACGTTTAAAAATAGAGAGTTCATAAACAATGAAAAGATGACCCTGGTAAGAGTATTATAAATTAAGTAATATGGGTTGAACATTAATAATATTTTATTATTTTTCAAACAAATATTTCTTAAGGGTTTACTAAAGTCTGCAACATAGACTAAGTTCTGGTGATGTAATAATAAACTGTGCCCTCATAAATCTTACAGAAGCTTTTACCTAAGGTGAACCAAAACAATAAATTAAGAATTATGCAAATGTTTATTTTACTGAAATTATGATACATATATAAAAAATGAAAAGTACAGTACTCAGAGGATAGAGATGGCTTGAAGTCTTAATGAGGAAGAAGAAATAAAATCAAGCTTAAACTCTGGGTCTTCGCTTTAGAATCTTGGAAGTTAGTGGAAGACAAGATATCTTTTATATCCCGAAGGAAATTTTATGATACCAGAAAGAGTTTTAAAGACAATGTTACTTAATTTAGGGTAAGACCCAATGAAGAGGAAAAGATTAAAAGAGTAAGATAGAGATAAGAGTAAGATAGATTATAAGCGTAAGATAGAGTAAACTGGAATAGAGTGGGGGTTCTTATTGGAAAGGCTAGTCTTGAATAAATGGGAACCAATTGCACAGTGAATAGAGAAAAGAAAACTAGAAACCCTACAGATATAGATATGGTGGTATTTGGGGTAGTGGGGGCATAGTTCATCTGATGCCTTCTATTTTTGCCTGTCATCAGCTGAATGTTAAAAGTGTAGTGATGGTGTTAAGTAGGAGACCTGACAATAAAGAAGGTTTTAAAATTTCACTCAGGGAAAGAGGACAAAGAACCAGAAAGAAGAGAAATCATTGCCGAGTGGAATTTTGATGACATGAATCTGGTTTTGTTGTACTTGAATTAGCTTCCAGTAGTACAAAGGAGTGGTAACTGATGTTTGTTTTGTATACAGCTGTTAATTGGCTGTCTTCCATCACCTGTCTCCTGGAGGGATCTGCATTGTACTCTCAACAAGAAAAATGAGACAGCAAAGAATGTTTCAGACTTTTGCATTTTGACCTGTGAGTTAATCTGTCCTTTTCATCTTGTCAATAAATAAAGGAGTGTCTGCTATGCTAATTTTGAAGACATTTCTGTGACCAGCATCCACCATATATGGTCAAAGATGTATAAAGAGAAGACAAGATATTCTGAGAGCATTTCTCTGTACCTCAGGCAATTCTTTTTATAGCAAAAACTCTATGCTGTATAAAAGAAGTTCCTTCGAATTAAGAGCACAGGAGGTAGAAATTCAGAAGTTTTGCTATACTTCCTTGTCCTTCCTTTCACCTTGCTACTCCTTGCTTTCCAAAGGCACTGAGAAATGGAAAAAAGGTATAAACACAAAATCAAATCAAGGTCAGGGATATTACTCTGTGCAATATAAAGTGTTCCTTTGGAGCCAAGAAAACTGCTTTGTTTCTACTACTCTATATGTTTTTTTAAGTAAACATAAGCTTACACACTTTATTAAAGGAAGATTACGGTGGTATTTTAAGAGAGTTATAATCAGGGTGACCATATGATTTATTGTCCAAACCAGAGCACTTTTGAGAGTGAAAGAGGGCTCTGTTGATAATTACACCAGTGTCTTGGGCAAGCCAAGATTTCTTAGCGACTTCTTGGGTGAAATTGGGAGCAGAAGGCCCAGAGGTAGTTTTGGGTCTTATATAGTGGAGGGATCTAGTGAATTTTCACAATAATGTAAGGAATCACCATAGTTATTGTCACTTTCTTCTCTTTTAACTAAAATAATCTAAGAAGAAAAGAATAATAAATTTTGGAAATAATGGATTGTATTAATGAGACATTTGTCTCTTTTTCAAGATAAATAAAGCACACAACTCATTTTTATTTATTTTTTTATTACAGGTTTGGCGCCGTGATAAATACTTCAAGTGCTGAAATGGTGAACGAAGAATGCAGTATTCAATAGAAATGAAATAACTGGAAAATCTAATGATTCTAGTAGTTAATATTTGTGAAAACAAAGTAGATAATATCCACATTATTAATGCCAAGTAAATGCAAACGCTCCTAGCTTATTATAATACAGTGGGACATAAAAATTACCATGTAAACTGAAACTATGCAAAAATAATCTCAGAATCAGATTGTTTTGTGACCTTTAAAACTTTTTATCAAAACATTAAAAACTCTATTAATGTTGATTATAAATCTATACGAAAATAAAAAATAGTAAAATTAATATTAGTACATTATAATTTTGAAATATTAGAAACATTGAGAATTAAAGTGGTTTATTTCATTTTTCAAGAGTAGTATGAACAGTGGTACAACTTCTTCTTGTGGTCCAACTTATTATGCAGATTGAACATCTTTTCCATGCTTTAGCAAATAGCCATACTCCTTTGTACGTTGGGGCCAGCATTTAACATTTTATCCTTTGGGGTCTCAGAGACATGTAATGTTTCCAACAGTTCTTTTAATGGGAAGTTTGTGGCTGGCATCACTTCCTTTAGGTGCCTTAATCTTCATTACAACTACTTTTATTATTTATGTCTCTACATTTCCTTCAGTAAGTTCCTCTGACTGCATATCAAGACCCTGAAATGAAGGTAATATCAACATTTCTACAGTCAGCTATTTCTTCTTTCACTGTATTTAGATTAGTATTTGCACAGTATGATTCAAGTTTTTGTCATACTCTACAGTTATTATTCATTGTGCTTCTTGTCAGGATGCTTGAATATTTTCAGCTATTTGCTTGATTTCATATGTTTAAAACTTAAAGAAATTACATGAGTGTAGTATCAATAGCCGTTCCAAATGTCCATCTCAGATAAAAGGTTTTAAAAGTTGAAATAACACCTTGGTCCATTGACTGGATTAATAAAGTTGTGTTTGGTGGTAAAAAGCATATTTTCACTCAAGACCCTAAGAGAATCAGGGTGACTGTTTTGTTTTGTTTGTTTTATGGAGGCAGCAAAATTATGCTCTGGAAACTGATTTTGTCTTTGCCAGAAATTTATTTAGCACCGATTCACTGTGAGAATTATAATAATTTCATAAGCCAAAGCATGTAGGATAATCTCTCTCAATAAGACAAATAGAGAAATAACATACTTCAAACCAATGACAGATTAATCACACTATCAGGCAAGGGGAGATGAGAGGAATGAAGGGGCTTGTTATTCATAACAAGACACCCATTTTACCTTTATGGCTCTACAGCATTTCTTCTTTTAGTTCTACCAGTTTTTGTCTCACATAATTTGATGTTATGTGATAGGTGCTGACATATTTAGATTGTTATATCTTCTTGGAGAATTGACTATCATTATGTAATACCCCTCTTTAACCCTGATAATTTTTCTTGTTCTGATGTCTACTTTGTCTGAAATTAATATAGTTACTCCAACTTTCTTTTGATTGATGTTAGAAAGATGTATCTTTCTCCACCCTTTACATTTAACCAGTGTCTTTATAATTAAAGTGGTTTCTTGTAGACAACATACAGTTGCATCAGCTCCGAAAATCTCTGGCTTTTAATTGGTGTGTTTAGATCATTCACAGTTAAAGTGTTGATATAGTTGAATTAATATCTGCCATGTTTATATCTTCTTTGTATTCTTTTGTCCCCCTTCCCTTTTTTCTGTCTTCTCTGGTCCTATTTGCTCATTTTATATAATTTCACTTCTCTCTTCTGAGCATGTCTATTATATCTCCTTTTAAAATTACGTAGTGGTTTCCTAGAGTTTGCAATGTGTATATATAAGCCTCTGAACATCTATGCTGACTCTCAAAGCCACTTCTCCTTTTAAGTTCCCCACAGATACTCCACATGTTGGTTTCTTGGTTTCCCACAATCCTTGTACTGCTGACTGAGACTGAAAGTCCCCTTTGGTCCCATTTGCAATTTCCAGACCATTATTCCTCACTCCCTCTCTAAAAATTTCTAGCACTGACTCTTGACATCACACTACTACATCCATACACAATACTGACTATTTCAGTCATCTTCCAACCCTTCTCATTTCCCTGATTACTTGAAGATTTTAGCTCTCTGTTAATCTATCACCAATTCTCTGGTGTTGCATCTTTCCTCAAAGTATTGTTATTTTTATTTCCATATTTAGATTTTGATCTATCTGAAGTTTAACTTCATATATATATATATATATATATATATATAATCTGAAACCAGGATCTATTTCTAATTGTACACCTACATTACTGAAATTCTACACATTACACTTTTGAAACAATGCACCAAAAGGTGGAGAAGGAAGTGATATTAATGACAGAATTTCATTTGTATAGTGCTTGAAATATAAATTATCAGGTATTTTCATCTTGTCTCACATGTACTTTGTAATTTGCATGGACTATCATTATCAGTTTCACAGCTAAAAAGAAGAAATTGAGCTTCACGATTTAGGTTTTATGCCTAGGGTTGTATTTAATACATGGTGAAGCCAAGTATATGTCCTATAATTTAATGTTCACTTTATTACATTACTATAGAACTTACAGAATGGGAATAACTGGAACATTATAAATATATGTCATTCCATGATTCCATTTATTTGATAGAAATGGGTATGATAATGAAAGAGAAAAAAATATGTGTTAAAAAATTATTTGATTAAGCTCTAGGACTCATTCAGTTGAGGTCTCTAGTTAGTAAAATGATTTCTTATCTCCTGGTTGTTTTGTAATTGATTACAAACTATCTGTATTGAATGGAAAGAGGGAAATTATGACAATGGAGATTAACATAAGATTAAAATCCTCAGTTATTTAATACAAGTTCATTACATGAGGATGCAAGATGAGTTGCAAGGATATTTCAAATGGAAGGTAGGTAAAGACTTAGAGTCAAGAATTTTGCTCTCTGTTTTTCAATATCATTTCATTTGCACACTATATTTTTTATTAGTTTCAGGTGCACAAAACAATGTAATAGTTAGACATTTATCATTTATATCTCTCACACTATGTCAACCCCCTTCCCCCATCCACTATCCCTCTGACATCGCACACAGCCATTACATTTCCACTGTCTCTATTCCTAATGCTGTACTCCGCTTCTAGTAACTATATACATCTCTATCTATCTATCTATCTATCTATCTATCTATCTATCTATCTATCTATCTATCTATCCACACACACACAAGGAGAAAAATGCATTTGCCAAATTGACAGTTTCATATCAGGTACTAGGGAATGTATTAACTTACTCAAGTGATGAAACCACAGGTGGTACAGCAACTGCACTTGGAATAACCATCTGGTTAGACTTCAGTAACCTACTATCATTCTCCAAGATCCATCTATCTTCTTCACAGACCAAATAAGCAAGTTGAATGGAGATGGGATGGAAATCACCACCACCCCTGCATTTTTCAAGTCCTTGATAGTAGGTGACACTAACCTCCACAGTCCCTGTAGGAAGGTGGTGTTGCTTTTGGTTTAGTATTTCCTAGGTACAGGTAGTTAATAGGCTTTGAGTGGAACCAGAGACAGGACTCATTAAGAAGCAAGAGGTAGGACAACACGATGGCCATGTACCTTATTCTGAGCACCAAGAATCCCAAGGTGGAGGGCTGTACTATCATGATAAGGCCCTTTCCTTCCTCTCACCCCAACAGTTGTAGTCCTTCCCCAACCAGGGAGGTTCAGCCGGAGGTCTATGTCCCCCAACAAAAGGAAACTGTAGAGTCTGCTATTCCCACCTGGCTCTGCAAGACTGATCAGCAAAATAGCTTCCACTTGAACTTTCCCACCATAACAGCACTCAGTCCACAGATCAGGGGACATATGTGAGTATTCTGTCAGCTACAGAGTGTATCTATTTCAATGGTGCATTCCAGAAAAGAAAAATAATCACAGGATGATTTTGGAGACCCCTGGGTCCACTGGGGGAAGGAATTAAAACTGAGGATCTGACCTTCATAAGGCCCTACTCTGACTTGTGGGTCACAATGACATTTTGGTTCTCCTGGAATAAATGTCGGTTCAGAGCCAGTAGTCTCCACGGAGTCAGCTGAGGCCTCCGTTGCCACTGCATTGTACGGATAGATAACTTCTCCCTTCACCCAAAGTTACTTCCCTCATCCTCAAAGCTCTTATTTTCAAGAGCATATACTATTAAAGCTTCTATACAGAAATATCAGCGTTTCAGAGTTTATTGCCTAAGAAATCTTACTTAAAAAAAAAGTGATTATTTTCCTGACCCATTTCATATTTTTTAAGCGAATAAAAACAATTTATCACATCTTGGCTCTAGTTGCCTTCTTCTTAGTTTTTATTATAGCTCCCTATTTTAGTTATTTTTCATCCACTCAATAAATGAGCATGCTCTAATTACAGACACCATTATGCCTGAGATTACACAATAAGTAATGGACTTCTGGTTTTTGGTCTGCTATGTGAGGAGCTTGGAAATTATCACTCCCATCCACACAACAAAAAAAGGAGAACACACATTGTTGGGAAAGATCTGCTTTTTGTCTCATTTGCTGCTGGCGAGAACAGGGGGGAAGCTAAGCGCGGCCAGGGGAGGCTGGGTTCATCTGCCTGTGACAATGGGACTGGATGTTTGAGGAGCACAGTGGCAACTCTGTGCCCCTTTTTAAAATAATAATTCATTACTTTGTTGAAAAAATGCTCATTTTTTCCATTTTAAAATTGTGGTTTATACACACAGAAGATGCATACAAAATATATGTGCATACATGCCCCGACCAGCGGGGCATTCAACAGGGACCGAAGGGAGACACCCTGAAAAGAGAAAATAGGAGGCGCGAAGAAATGGAGGCAAGACAAAGTTCTGATCAAGCCTCAAATTTTTTATTGCAGCTACAAGATTATATGGGTTAGGGTAAACTGGGCGGGGAGTGAATGAGGAAGGAGAGAGCGGAATGAGGAAGGGGCTTTACTTATCAGAGACGTGACCTTCTAAGGGCAAACTGACGGTTCCAGGAATTAGGTCATGTGCTGCCGGATAGCATAGTTTCTCTGAGTCAGGCTCCTACACATACATATGAATCACCATAATATTATAAAGTTGTTTGAGGTGATTGCCATTGAGAATACATTATTCCTCGTTATGGAGCATGTGAACAGAGGGAACCTGTTGCTGCACGATGGAGAATGAGGCCTGAGGCAAATTCTGGCAGCTCCCAGGGGGCATTGTGCACAGGGACTGGAAGCAATGGAACATGCTCTTTGAGGAGGAAATGAACACAAAAATGGCAAACTTCAGCCTCAGTGATGAGTTTACCAGCAATAAGCTGAGCACATTCTGTGGCAGCCCCAGAACTCTTCCTGGTGCCAAAACTATGACTGTCTCTAAGCAGATGTGTGGAGGTTGGGAGTAGTTCTATATAAGATGTTCACTGGGAACATGCCTTTTGTGAGAGAGGACTTTGGCAGGGATACTGAACGGGAAACACCACATCCCATTTTTCATATCTTTCAAAAGTGAAAAGCTGTTGAAAAAATTGATGACTCTTGACTCCTACAACAGTGGAAGGTTAAAAGAAGTTATGAGGGACTAACGGCTAAATATGGGCTGGGAGGAATAACTCAAGCCTTATACTGAGCCACGCTGTGACAACACAGACCCTGCATGACAGAGGTCATGATGAACGTGGGGTTTGAGTGGAATGATGTAGGACTCATTAAGAGGCAAGAGGTACAATGGCCTCATATCTTATCCAAAGCACCAAGAATCCCAAGGTGGAGGTCTGTACTATCACTGTCAGGCCCTTCTCTTCCCCTTACCCCAAAGGCCATAATCCTTTCCCAACCAGGAGGTTCAGCTGGAAGTCTCTGCACCCAGCCCCTACCCCCAATAAAAAGAAACTGTAGTGAGTCTGTTATTCCCACTTGGATCTGCAAGACAGATCAGCAGCCCGAGGAACAGGAGTCAGGGCAGAAGGCCAAAGAGCCTGCCACTTCCCCAGCAAGCCCAGAGTTGAAGACTGACACCCCAGCCCAGACCCCCACCATGGGCTTGGGGGCTCCTCCTCCTCCTCCTACACCAGCAGCAGCAGAGTCCCAGAGGGACCTAACTTTCCCCAGGGTGTGTCCTACAAGGAAAACTCCTTCCACACTGGACAGCTTGATGGTGTGACCCCAGCTTATTATTCTGGTCACAACCAGGGTTGGCAGGGGGTGGCTGGGAAGTTCTTGAACCTTATTTTAAGAAAGTTCTGCTTCAGGTCATCCGAGCAGCATGGCAAATGGGACAGGGTAGAGCCAATTGAAATTGTGGACAGCCAAAGCAGAACCACAAAGATTCTGGGAAGGTCAAGTCAGGCTCCTTGTATCTTAAATGTTGAACTTGAAGATGCTGAACTCTAGGGATCCCAGCCATGTGGTGTGCAAAATTGGCCAAAGGCTGGAGGGAAACCAGGTGGAAATGGTGCAAGGAGTACACAGTGTGTGTGCAAGGACCCCTGGGCAAGAGGATTCGATCCAGCAGATGATGGGGGTGTGCAAACTGCCACGGCGGTCTCTGCACAGGATTAAAATCAGGAGGGTATCTAGCACTTCCATGACCTTCAGAAACATTGTATCCAAACATCTGTTTACCTAGAAGGAGGACCTGGATCCTCCTGGGGTCAAGAGGGCAAGCTGCCCTCCCTGCAGGTATGCCACTCGGTGCCCACCTAGGTGAAACTTCAGAGACTGGACTGTTTTTCCTGGGGCCCTTCTCCCTTTCCCTGCTGTTCTTTTCTTTCATGTTTTACAGAGGAGGAAGTTCTGATTAAAGTACTTGGTTTTTCCAAATCTTGTAATAAACCTGATGTTTCAGAAAGATGTGTCTGATACTGTTTTGCATCATTCCTGCACAGAATTGGGGCTGTACAGCCTCCAGCTTGAGAAGCATATGGTGATGTAGTATTTGGACTTAATCAGAACTTAATCAGAACAATTAAGTTTTAAAAAGAGAATTATCATGGTAACTCCCAACAGCAACAAATGTGGTTCCAAAGGAAAAAGGCTGAGCCACGCTGCAGGTTGGAAATGCAAAATTGTGTGTAAACCTCCTACACTTTTATTACCTAAAATTTGCAGGACAGGGGAGGGGTCCTGTTGTTTGTGTTAACTGTGACCAAGAGGTTCACAATAGGATAACAAAGACCCATGACCCAGCCTGTGTGGGGAGTCAGAGAAGTGACGTGGGTGTGGGGCCCCAAGAGGCTTAGGGATCACTTATTTGTGCAGTTGAGTTTCCTGACTATAATGCAAGAGTCTGGCCTTTCCCTTTTCCCCATCAGGAAGTGACTCTGATGCGGGTGTTTTACCACAGGAAATAAAAAGAGGCATGGGGGGGCAAAAGGAAGCTGGAATGTTAGACACATACAAGACAGGTGGGAAGAGAGGCTGGGGAGTGGGGGGTAAGACCAGCACTCCTTGTTTCTAGGACCACCCCTGCTGGTGCAATTTGCTCTGTATCTCCAAACTTAAACATCCTCCAGTTCAGGGCCTGAAAGCAGTCAGCTCTGATGATAGAACACTCTGCTAAGGAGACTTTCTCCACCTGTGAACTCTGACCTTGTCTGTCTGGGCTAGTGACTGCCTCTGCCCTCCCTTGTTAGTCCAAGTTCAGTTCTACAGGAAGAGCTTTAGGTTTGTTCCAAAGAGCAGGGGATCTGTGAGCAGGGAATGACATGATCCACTTCCACCAGACAAGATGCCACAAGCACAGTGGGCTCTGGGTGGGAGAGACTTTCATTCAGTCAGACCCCCAGCGTTTGCCAGCAAATCTAATGACAAACACACACCAGCCCATGATTTTCAGCTGTTTCTGGAAATATGAATGACTTAGTATAATTTGTCTGATGTACAATCTTTCATATAACATGAAAGAAAACAGTGTAGAGAGTGGTCAAGTGGTAGAATAGAACATTAAAAGGGATATGGCAAAGACGTCCATTTGTCCCAATAAATAGCCTGGTCTACTTCGTTCTCAGAGCAACGAAACACCTAACTTACAGCTGGGCACATACCCACCCAAGATGACAGAGTTCCCAGCCTCCTCTGTAGCTAGGCTGGGAGTGTGACTAAGCTCTCCCTCCATTATCAGAAGGGAAACAACTTGTGCAACATCTAGGATCTTTCTGAGGAGGGAGAAGTAGGCCCTCTTCCTTCTTTTCCATCCATCCTGCTGCCAGAAGGGAGAGCTTAGAGGCGGGAGCTCCATCCTGGCCCCTGTAGATGAAGGCAGCTTCTCTGGGATAACAGGGAATTGAAGGAGAGGAGCTTCCGGGAGCAACACAGCCAGACTAAGCAGCACCAAAATGCAAACCTCTATTTGCCACTCTCATGTGGGGCTGTTTGTTACAGCAAACAAACTATATCTTAACCAGGACAGCAGTTTTATAGGGGACTTTTCTGCATGAGTCAAGCTGCTCCAAGAGCCATAGCTGTCTGAGATATTCTAGCCCTGCCTTCCATGGGGTGACAGACAGCCAAGGTCAGCTCCAGCCCAATCTCCTCTCCTGGAGCTTTTCTGGAAACCTAACGTGTGTGATCCAGCCTGGAGTAAATATCTTCCAGGGGTATCATCTTGTTCTTTCCTCCCACACTAGTGTACCCCCCTCCTCTCCAAAACAAGCAGCTTGTTTTGAAATATGTTGTGCTGACTCTTTTCCTGCTAATATCTCTAGATTCTAATGATATAATTCACAGAACAGGCTGTCTCACACCCGGGGTAACTTGATTATTGCTAGGAAGATGAGTTCAGAACTGACAAGTTCCCTGCTAAGCTGACAAGTTTAAAAGCTTATTTTGAAAAGCCAACCAAATTCCACTCACAGTGTGAAGGCAGAGACTGGGGTTTGGTTAAGCCTTGGCCTGAGCTCTCAGTTTGGAGAGACGGATATTTAGGATATCCCAGGTATCGCATCTTGTCTGTGTAATTTCCTATATGACCTCTATTTTTATGGAGGCTGTGATTTTATGGGGAAAAGGAATTTTAATATATACTAAATGAGGATATTGTAAAAGGATATATAGTACATTTGTTCTTCATTTGATTACTAAGTGTCTCCAAAATGTCTTGTGTGATTTAAAATAGAATATGTGAGATTCAGTAAGGCCAACAAATCAGGAGATGACTGCCATTGAAAAGATAGTTTGCTACTCACAGTTCCCAGAGGAGGGGGCAAGCCATGCCAAGCAGAGCCACACAGGGAAGCACCCAGGGTAGGTCAAGGGGCAGAAGGAGTGGAGGTATTGTCATTTCTGCAGGAAGGAGTAGGCGAGGTAGGGTAAACAGGCTTAAGATTGGCTGGTTTGAGTAACTGTACGGGCTCTGCGGCATAACAGTTATCCCAAGTTGCCTGGTACCTGTTCCTGGGTGATTAGGGCAGGGGGATAGTGGCCTGGAGTATGAAAGTCCAAAGAGGAGGTAGTTGGGGTGTGGACAGTGGATTGGTTAGCTTGTATTTGAAAAGTGAGCCCCAAGAATGAGAATTCGTCCTGGGGGTGGTGGGGAGGTGGCTGACAAGGAAGGCAGGGGACAAGTAGAGGTGACTTAGAATAATGTATGTCTAGGATATGCATGCAGGGCAGCTAAGGGGGTGTGGTAGTGCCGGTGAAGGAAGGTCCCCTTCCTCCCTTAAGTGCAAATTGCTTTTGTGAGTCTCCTAATGGCTACATGGCAATTACCAAGTCTCAGGAACCCACAGCACATTGGGCATGGGGCTAGGTGCCTTAGCTCCCATCACATGGACAAGCCACACTATGTGGCTTCCCAGAGTGCAAGGAGCAGAATCTAGGTTTGCAATCTGGCTCCACTCTTCCTATTGCCTATTTATTTCCCTTCTCTGAGCCTCAGTCTTGCTCTCTAAAATGGGGATATCAGTTGTTACCTTTACAAGGTTAATCCCATAAGGATTAATTTGGGTAATGTGAGTGGTCCAACCTATAGCCAGCCCTCAACAGATAAGATATTGTTTGACTCCATTTGGATCTCCAGATTGGACTAGAATCTTAATGTTATCTGGAAGTTCTTCATTGAAGAGAATCTAAAACCATACTGCTGTAGTTCAAAAGTGTTCCATTTAGCAAGCTGGAAGGGCCAGAATTTTTTTGATAGCCAGTGATGGGAAACTCAAAGTGGCTTAAACAAGCAAACAATCAAAGCAGGAGGAAATAGTTTATGTAACTAAGTCTAACAGCAGATAGCTCCAGGCAAAGCTGTACCTAGATACTGAAGACCCTCAGCAGGAATCATCTATCCTGAACTCGGCTTTTCTTTACTTCCCTCTTGGCTAGTGTCATTCTTCGGAGGACTTTCCTTTTATGAAAGCAAGGTGGCCACCAATAACTACAGGCTGGTATCACATCCTCTCAGCATACCAACAGAAATAGAGCTTCACTTTCCCCATGATTCCAACACCAGGGGCTGACCCATAGGACCTGCTTGGATGTGACCAGCCACGAGAACCCCTCCCCAGGATCCCCTAAACCTCTGCATGATCCAGCAATAGGGCTCTAGAACAGCTATTCCACCAGGACCCCAGCATAAACAGGAACATCCAATCAGAAGGCATCAGACAATGAGGTGGAGAATGTTCTGTGAAGCAAGTTTATTTGCCTGATAGTTTAAATACACAGTAACTTTTTAATGTTTTTTGACTCTGGTAGGGTAGCTTTCTCCTTTCTCACATGAACTAACCACAAGTCTTACTTTTTGGTGAATTTGGAAGAAGCCTGTTAATCTAAATCGTCAATCTTCACTAACGCAGCTGTCTTCTCACAAATCCAAGAAATTTCAGCACTGCAGCGGGAAATATAAATATTTCCTTTTTGAAAATAGGCACATCTTTTGGATCCATTGGTCTGGGCATATTCTTTGGTATTAAATCTGAAAATTAATCCATTTAAAATTAATAATAAATTTCTAAAAATTAATTTGTACCTCAAATATTTGAAATTTGATCACAGTTCAGTGTTCTCAGCTACCAAATATCAGATATCTGAACACTGAGAGACTTCCACTTCCATAACACATCAAAATCCCTAAAACTGACATATCTGAGTTTTTTATTTCAAGTTACTCATATTCCCAGGTAGAATAATATAACAAGGATGCTTAACTTCTGGATTGCAAATTTTATTTCATCCATTAACATGGCAGAAACTACCCAAAGCAGATTATAATAGATGTATTAGAATTTCTTTACTTTGGAAATTTATGAAGAAAAACAGAAAAATGAAATCACAGTCTGTGTAAAAAGTTGTTACATTTTGCTATGTTCAATTATAATTTTGTATATATTTATGTATACAGGGCAGTTGAGGACAGAACGAGACAGAGATTGAGAGAGAAGATAAGCACCTACATAGATGCGGTTCTGATATCAGTCCTTAGGTGTTCTGCTAAGAAGTTGGTGATTAACTTGTAAATAATGTCATTAGAAAATAATGCTTGCCAGGTCTAAATCTTCTGTGTGCCCCAAATTGTATTTTCCCAAATGATCTGCATTATACTGCAATATTCCTTTCTTGCTTCAGGGCTGAGTTTACTAAGCCTTACTTTGAGTGTATACATTTAATCAGCCTTTACTCAGTAGGAATGGCTGTGTGATCCTGCAGCTCAATCTCACTACCCTCAGTATTATGCTCTGGTTTTTCTGATGGCTGCAGTCTCAGGGAATAGTGTTTTTAGGCCTGAACCTGGCTGCGGGGAGCCACCTCCTCCATACTTTAATTAGGAGTGTGTGTGTGTGTGGGGGGGGTGGGGGGGTGGGCAGGGATGATTAAAACTCTCTGGGAGGAGGAACACATCTTAAATTCCAAAATGGAAACAATTGCACTTACATGGTGTCATGGTTATTACTCCAGTAAACCCTCAGTCTGGCAGCAGTACCTCAGGTTAATTTGTAATCAATTCATGCCCAATATTACTCCATTTACAAAGAGTAATTGTCATTTTTGTTCATGTGTTTATTGCTTTACATGTGCTTTTTGCAAACCAGATGAGTCATTTTAATATGATGAGTAGTGATTAAGAGAGTCGGAGACTGGTATTGAGGAAAAAGGCCAGGACAAATCTTTGGGAAATGGATGAAGATGAAGTGTATGTAGGGAGAACAGTATAGACATCATTGTTAGTAACAGAATTTGGTGAGTTACAACTGAAGCATGGAATCTTTAACAGAAAATGAGTGATTATAATTCAGTTTAAGGAAACAGCATGCTTTGAAGAGTAAAACAGGAGTGAGTTGAATAGATTGATAACTCGATAGAGGTAGGGAGGTGGAAAAAGCTACTAAACCCAGAAAGAAGCCAAAGCTTTTAAATTTCATCTAATATACAAATATAATTAAAAGACAAATTATATTATATTAAAAGACAAATAATTATATCATTTTAATGTAGTTGTGATGAAGGGTATGCCTCAAAATATTTGGTTTTGTAACCAGTTGCCTAAAGAATTTTGCAAAACTGTGTGCCCCTTTACATATTTTTAAGTTGACTTCTGTTTTTTCATAAGTTTAAATAGCTGCAAAAAATGCAATTTTCAAAGTATTATATATTCTACGAGTACTTTAAATATTTTCATCAAAACCTTGAAGAGGAAGATTTAGCTCATTTTAAGTCATGAAAAATATTTGCCATATAATTTAATGGGCAAGTTCCCATCATAAAACTAATTGTTAAACTCATCAACCAATTCAGACTTACATTTTGTTAAAAAATAGCTGACAATTGTTCAATGTAAATAAATATGTTAATGTATGTTCTTATTAAAAATACCACCCTTCTGAATTGTCAGTCCTGGAGAGCCTGGGTAACTGAGAAGCTGAGCTCATAATCATAAAATTACTTAGTCCTGATTTTACCATTTATGACCTAAATGACCACAGGCAAGTTGTTTAATCTCTCTATGACAATTATTTCATTTATAAAATGGGAGTATAATAGTACTTTCATCATAAGGCTAATATTTATAAAGTACTTTGAACATAGTAAGTATTATTTGTGTTTGTTAAAGAAATTTAAACTAATAGATGAGGTTGTGTCTTGCTATGAGTTTGTCACATACAAGGAAGTAGGTACTCCTCCTTTCAATATTTGTTACTGAAGTTCTCTTTTCTTTGTAGGTTGAACTCGTTTTTGGATCTAGATTTATAATTCTTTTAATTAACCTTTTTATTGAGATAATATTAATTAATAACATTATATAAGTTTCAGATGTACAGCATTATAATTTGATATCTATATAAGCTATAGCATGCTCAGCACCAAAATTAAAAAATGGGCAGAGGTTCTGAATAGACATTTTTCCAAAGGAAGACATATAGATGGTCAACAGGCTAATGAAAATATGTTCAACATCACTTATTATTAGGGAAATACAAATAAGAACATTTATTTTCTCAATATTCCATTTCTTAGTGTTGTTAGCTTGGTTTCCCCCCGGTAGTTAGAGACTTACAACGATGGAGAGGGGATGGAGCCATCCTCCCATAGCCAATTTCTGCCAGATGGGTCCCATGACAATCCCAACCAGAAGAAAGAAAACTTAGGTAATGGCTGTGATTTCAGAAAATCCTGAGAGAAAAATACAAGAAAAGGGTTATATCAGAGACACATTCTATTGTGCAGCAGTAAGATAATGGGAACATTCATCCATTTTGTTTATTAATTCTCATTCAAAATGCACTGACTTCCTACTAGGTGGATCAGAAATTCTATTTATTTACTTTCCATTATGTGCATAATTTCTATGACCAGAGAAGGAGATTCAGCCAGACCTTTTCTTCCAAGCTATCTATCTTCACCAAGGTGGAGTTCTTGTCCGTGCAGTTTTTTCTACTGTTAGTCCATGTTTTCTCCTCATTTGTGGCAAAATAATAGCAGCTTGTTTGGTACCATTGCCATGTCTTAGGACAAGGGTTACATTTGTGGTCTGAAAAAAAAATTAAACCCAATAGTACAAACTAAACAACTTTGGAGTGACTGGGGAAAGTTTTAGAAATGAAATCATTTCATTTGATAATAGGATCTGAGACCCAGCACCCTGAAAACATACTGCTTAAGAAGCCTCTGAAAATGAAGTCACCACAGTTATGAGTTGGGACAATGGTGATTGAAATTCTCTTTTCAAGGCCCAGTCTTCTGACCTCAAAATTACCGGCTATACTTTTAACTTCTTGTAACAATAAGATCCCCTAAAAATACATCAGAAAGTGAGGGGCTGAAGCATTCAGATAGATATCATTCCATAATGTTCCCCAAATTTTATCTCTGTGTTTTCAAAAATATTAAATGAATTTATATCTTTCCTTGCCTTCCATAAAATTAGTGTGACATCATTAGTGGTCATTGGATAGCTCAACTCTCTGATACTGCCAGGTGGCGCACATAAATAAACTAAATCCGGGCAACAGATTTGATCTGACTGGTCAACAGGTCCTGATTACCTGAAATGTGGATGACTAACTCCTGGCAGAGTTTGATGGCCATTTGTCCCTGCCTCACCAATAAATTGGAGATCTGGGATTTGAGAAATTCCTCCTCTGTGGAAAAGTTCCTGTAGTTGCTCAGCTGCTGGGAAAAGTTATCCTGCTGTTGATGGATGATTTTCTGAAGTTGGCTCAATTTCTCTGAATCTGAATTAATTTCATTAGATGTCTGCAAAACTCCAAGACATAACAGGAGACAAGTTTATACATTCTTCCATTCTCATGATAGCCATAGGTAATTCTCTTAACAAATAATTATTTCTTACATTGTTTAAGATTTATTTGTAACTTCTAATAATGGAGGTATTACAGAAGAAACACACCAGATGCTTTTCTATTCCAATTTATTTAGAGCTCATCTTTATGATTTTATTTATATTTTAATTATGATTGTACTTGTATTAAAATAACGAATTAGTAGTTATATATCTCTGTAGTTTCATTAAGGCAGTGTCAGTCATTTTGCCATTCATTTGGTGAAAATTTTTTTCCTTTTTTATTTGGAGTTAATTTATGTAACTGTTTTAATAGGAACAGAATCCTTTGATGCAATGGGTATCTCAAACTATGGTCTGCAGATCACTTGCATCAGAATTACCTGCGGTATTTTTTTTTAAGTCATATTTTAATGCTACACTTGACCATTTCTGGTGTTAGATCCATAAAATCTGCATTTTTCCAAAAGCACTTTAGGTCATTCCTCAGCAGAATAAATTTAAGAACCATTGCACTTAAAGCACTGCTCTTTAGGAAAAAAGGCATTCACCCTTCTGTGGTGAACCAATGAATACCTATTGCATCTTCATTTGAAAATATATACATCATTGTAGATCAACTGCTAATCCTCATAATGATTAACTACTGAATATCTGTTACTGCTGCTAGAACATTATATTTTTCAAAAGATAAGCTATATCACATTAGCCTCTATCTATATGTTCAATTAGGTATGTCTAAATCCTAATTATCCATGAGATCTTACATATATAAAAAGAAATGAAAGCAGCAGAGGAGATGTTAATATCATTCTGTGTCGCGTCCCTCGCGACAAGTGTTGTGGGGAGCGAGGAGGGCAGCACAGGGTTAAGAAAGACAGTAGCCAAGAATAGAGTGCAAGCGGGGCGGAGGGACTCCAGCCTCAAGGACTGAGCCCCTAATTGGGCCAAGGCATAGCTTTTATTAGTTAGGTGAGGAAGTAAAGGAAGTAAAACATGTCAATCTCAAGATCTGTGAATCCCATACATTATAATAGGAAACTGATTCAAGCCAATCACCCTTGCATGCAGGCAGCGGAACCATAAGTCTCAGGATGTATGTACTTCCCCAAGGGACAAAACCTTTATGCACATGAATAGATGGAGAGCACATCACTGAGTCACTTCCCCTGCAGCTTGTAGGAAGGAATGCAGCCACAGAGGCAGAGGCTCTCCTAAGCCAGAGGAAGGTGGGGGGCTGTGCCACCTCTGTCGACCCCGCGAGTTCCCCAGATCGTCCCCACATGGCTGTGTCTGGCTTGGGTTGCCCCTGCCCCCGTGGGGGATCTTACCCATCTCAGCAAGTAAACTTTCTTGACCCCAAATCCCCTGAAAGTGAATAGTGTGCCAATTCACTACTCTGTACATCACAAACTTAACAACATCCTATACAGTGTTCATTCTCAGGATATTTTTGCACTTATTGTTAGTTTGGGACTCCCTATCCCGTCCACCCCAGATTGTCCAGTGATGGGCCAGAATCAAGGGAATACTCTTTTTTTGTCAACTGTGCTCAAGAATGGAGCTTGTATTGTTATGTGGCAGTGGTTTAACTTCCTATCTACTGGCTAAGGTATGTCAGGCAACTCTTCCTCCTTGTCTCTATCTCTTTTTTCATGCATAGCATCCCGGCCATTGCTGCTGCTTAGAAGTTTTCTCTACACTAGAAATGTCTTGGGTGATGGATTAAGCCAGCTTGTACAGTCTTAGAGGTAAATGAAATGGCATTCTCTTCCTTAAAGCCAATTTCCTCGGCTTCCTGTTTCTTACAATTGGGATAAGTGAATGTGTGTCTGTATAGAAAAGAGGCTCCTTATTCCAACAAATAACTGCAAAAATAAAGGTTATCTTCATAGTCTAGTCTAGCTTATAAACAGACAATAGTGGGTTTAAGACAAACTCCTCATAATAATAAAGTATGTTTTTTGCTGGTTTACCTTGGAGCCATGGGGAATGAGAGAGATAGGAAGAGGCAGAAAATATTAGACAATTCAGCATGTAGCACCTATCATATAATCTAACCTGAATTTACATAGTTTACAAATGTGTTTCATAATCACCTATCTTGGATTTCATGCAAATATACTTACACATGATCGCCAAGGTCACCAGCCCAATCATCAGCAGCAGACAAACAGTTAGCAGACTCAGAGAAGCCCAACTCCATGTGGGGGATGGAGCTAGAGACCCTGGAGAAAGTCAACAGAGGAATTAGCAAATACCACTGCCTAACAGTGTTACACATGCTTGTTTATTTCTCCCACTTAGGAAGCTTCTTAAGCTTCTTCAATGCCCTTATCTGGAAAATACCTAAAACAATGTGCTGTAGGGCCCTACTATCAGGTGTCCTCCATTTCTTTTTTGACCATTCTCCTTTCCTTCAAGAGGAAGCATCTTCTAATTTTTAAGTTTCTGTTTTATATCATCACACATTTCTTCTTCAAATTTACTAAGTTCATGAATAAGATGTTGTGGAAAATGCTTATCTGGATGATCCTGACAGAAGATACCCCAAGGTTTTGAGATTTCAAACCTCCAGAAGGCAAGTATCATTACGGATTTTATTTTTACCTATTATCTATTCTATTTATCATCCAGTAGACAAAGAATGAATACTGAGTGAAAGAAAGAATGAATGTGATATCTAACCTACAAACAGCAGAATAGACCAGAAAGCCAGTGAATAACTTCAAATTTTACATAGAAATACAAATGGTTCTATTTACCTCAACTTCCTATTCCTTAACTGCATCTAGCTCAATATTTCAGATAAATTAATGCAATCACCAGGTGCACTCACATCCACCACATCCACAACTCTATGTCAAGGATTAGAGTTATGTTTCTGAAAAAAAAACAAAACAAAAATGTATAACCTTTATTAGAAACATGCAAAGTCTATTCACACACACACACACACACACACACACACACTTACACTAAAAATACATCTAAAAAGAAGAAGAATATAGTTCATATATTTTAGATCATTTAGGACAACAACCTGAACGGTCAACAGATTCTTGACGGTAAGGGATGTAGTCTGATATATGAAATTGGATTCCTGACCCCCAATCGGGTACAAGGAAATGAGTGGAAGACTAGAGCTTTGTGTGAACTCCAGCACATAACAGTTGTATGAACTTGGTTAAATCATTTCATTTCTTTCAGCCTCAGTTTTCTCATTAACACTTTGGAGAAAACACCAATATTACTCCATTTACTTCACAGTAATATTTTGATAAAGATATGCTATAATGCGTATAAAATACTAAAAAAAGATACTGGTATTAACTGTTACACTACTAATTATATTAGAAATTTCAACTCCCTAAAATTTTTAAAAATCTTATAAAACAGATACTATCTCTTGTCTATATCTGACTCACTCATCTTTTAATTTTTCTCTTCAGTTATTTATACATTTGAAAATACAATTTCCCTTCACCTTCTCTATTTTAGAAACCTTTGATCTGGCTTCTAAAATAATAGTCCCCTGGCGTCTCTCACAAGGCAAAAATATCAAGGACTACATTTATAAAAGAAATCTATTAGTCCCCAAACTCAATCTCTGTCTGACATATCTAACCAAAAATTTTCACCGTAACACAGAGCTTCATGAAACATGGTGATATCACGCAATTTAAAGAGATTCTGGAAAGTATGTGTTTTCTCCTCAACATTAGGAACATTCATTCTATTCCACAACTTTGTCTCCATTTCTGAGCTTCCACAGTACCCCTCTCTTTAGCATCAATACCAAAGCCAGAAACTCAAAGCATTGACCACCTGTCCATCCCCCAAGGTCAAGTCTTGCTTTCTCTGAACTCCTACCTCTTTTCCTTAGGTTATTTCTATCCTGGTTATTTCCTGCTCCAACAGAATCCTGAAATGTGAGTGTCGCGTAGGTCACTTCTTCAGACATTGTAGAAGAAAGCACTACTATAAATTATGTAATTAATGTTTCAATATCCTCAGGCCTGGGAACAAGATATTCTTTTCAAGGATGGGAACTTTTATGTAGACACTCAACCGACCCAGGACACATGCCATTGCCCCTTTGTAAAGACAGAATGACAATAGATTTTTCTGCAGAGAAAGTGAGAGAAGTCAAATATTCTCCTTAGAAACCAGGATATTGTAGATTTCAAACTGTCTGCTCTTTCATCATTGATTCTTGATGCGAAACAAAGAAGAGCTACTTGGAAGCAGAGCAGGAATGCTGGTTTCATGTGAGAATTCCCACAATCTTTAATGTTTCAATAAAGGACCATGTTGTCCTCTTTACATGTATCAAAGGGCAGCTATCCTGCATGGACACATTGGATCTGGTTTAAACTCACCCATATCAGATATCAAGTAGACAAACCTATTAAGACAGGAAGAGGTATGCAGTCACCTGTACTGAGACAGAAGAGCTGTATAGTTAAAAACCACCCACTCATGGCTGCTGTTTTAAGAAATCCAAGCGGTGTGTGTGTGGTGATGGAAGGAGAACTGACTCTGGATGGTGAACACACAATGTGATTTATAGATGATGTAATACAGAATTGTACACTTGAAATCTATGTAACTTTACTAACAATTGTCATCCCAACAAACTTTAATAATAATAATAAAAAGACTTAAAAAACAAAACAAAAAAACTGTGTGAATGGGAGTTCCCTTCTGGCATGGCTTAATTTGTAACAGAATAATCCTCTTGCAGATCACAACTAATACTCAGGACAAGATTTTAAAAATAATTATCTGGAGGTTTCAGGAGATTGAAAAACTCAGGCAGATGCCAAGAGAATGAGACTGGCACACGATAATATGCTTTTGCTTTTAATTCATTTGGTTGATTTGGTTTTAGCCTGAGGGTAGCACAGTCATTGTTGTGGGGCAACTAAAACTCCTATAGAAAACATTTAGCCTTTCAGGTCTGAAAAGTCAGAAGATTGAGTTTGGGGGGGCAACCACAGGCACCAACAGTGCTGGGTATTCATATAGAATATGGATATGGGGGAATCTATACAGTCTTTTTCTGTCTTGACATCTTGTTAAGCTACAATTTATTAACATTTCATTTTAAAAAAAGTAACTAGATAAAATAACCTACCCCGATCTTCTCTTTCTTAGGTCTAGAAATACCCTGAAGAGATGTTTCCAATAAAACCGACGTAAACTCCAGGATTTATGCTGTAATACTCTACGTTTCAACAACATATGAGCAAAAAAGAGTTGACAAGTTTTATAGGAAGTGTTCAGGCTATTATTTGGAAGACGTAAGAAAAAGCAGCACATTGCATGCGTGGTTGGTCATTTAGTCACAATAGACATCAGACTCATAGCTCTTGAAGGATTGCATCTACTTTTAAGCCCACCATAATTTTCATAAAATTTACTAATTTATATAAGAAAGTAAATTTTTGTTAAGAACCTGTGGTAGGAAGAATAACAGAACTCCCCCACCCCCAAAAGATGTTCACTTTATAATTCCCAGAACCTCTGAACATGGTATTTTACGTGACAAAAGAGACATTGCAAATGTGATTAAGATTACAGACCTGGACCTGCATTATCTGGGTAGGCCCAGTTTAATCACATGAGTCCTTAAAAGTGGAAAACCTTTCCTAGATGTGGTCAGAGAGAGATGTGACAACAAAGGGTCAGAGAGATACAACATTGCTGGCTGAAGGTGGAGGAACGGGGCCAGGAACCAAGGAATGTGACTAGAAGATGGAAAGGTTAGGAAACTGATTCTCCCACTGAGCCTTCAGAAAGGAATATAGCCCAGCCCATAGCCTTGATTTTATCTTATGATTCTCATATCAGACTTCTAACCTACAAAGCTATGAGAAGATAAACATGTGTGGTTTAAACTGCTAATTTGTGTAATTTGGTACAGCAGCAATAGGGAACTAAAATAGGACTCAAAAAAATATTTGGGCTCTATCTATGAGCAATGAAACTAAGGAATCTTTTCTAAGAATTTCCTTTGGGGGTAAGGAGGAGAAGATTAGGTAACTAATCTCAGGGGAGGATTTGGTGTGGGTTTTGTTTTCAGATGGCTGAGGGAATGATCCAAAATCTTCCAAGGTCCACCTCTGTTCAAAGATTATCTTAAATCAGAAGTCTCCAGAATGAGTGATACCCACCTCAGGGGTGGAAACAAATATCCAATGGGCTGGAGAAAGGCAATGTAACAATAATAATTCATCAGTGACATTTGTGCATGTTCTCTAAATACATAAATGTACATATATTTCTTGTTCATGTTCACTTTTTTCAAACTAATGGAGTGCTCAGTCAAAAAAGAAGTTTGGAGGATCAGGGTCATAATCAACTAAACTCCATTTCCCAAAATGTGGAAATGAATAACAAATCTATGTTTATGTTCACTATTCTAAGCAAAGTAGGTAAAGGCAGAGACCACTTATTTGAGGAAAAGATACATCAAATAAGTGATTATAGAAATGAAAATTTAGGAAGTTTTTCCATCTCTGCTCTGGTCTTTGACTTTCACCAAAGGTTGCAAAGACAGAGTTTTCATGTTCATTTCCATGATTCTTTCACATACCTTAAAGTTCACTAAAAGGGTATTTAAGCTCTTACTATAATGCTTGGGTAAAATAATGAAAAATCTTACCTGGTTCATAATTGTTTCTATAAAGAAGAAAATTGATCACAATTTTTGTTTGTTTTTACTTCACTACCTAATTTTTTCTCAGATCTGCTGATTCTTCTTTATCTGATTTCAAAATGCTGCTGTACCCCTGAGTTCAGTACTTGGTTCTCAATTTTCTGTTTATGCTGATCCCTGGATTTGGATGAGCTCTTCTAGATTCATGGCTTAAAGTAACGGCCGTACACTGATGACCTCCAAATGTATATCTCCATTGATCTTCAGGGCCATCTGGTTGACTAGAGATTTGTCATATGTATTTAGATGTGTTATAGGATTTTCAAACTTAACACATAAAGAAATGAACAAGACTTTCTCAATGTATTTCACTCTATGCTTCCCCATCTCAGTAAATAAAAACTTCATATAGTTCCTCACCCCAAAATTTAGAAACACATTTGACTTTTCTTGCCGCTCTCACATGTGTTAAAACATCAGAAAATATTGTTTATTGCACAGAGGTACTAAATATAGAAATATTGTTGATATGGGATACATTAAAAGAAACACCAAGTTTACCTGATAGGAAGTTATATTCTCACTCTGTTCTTCAATGACAATTCCACTGCCACAGATTTTTCCTATTTCAGAGAACACTTTTAAAGAAAGTACACAGGGTATTGGGTAGTACTCAGAGAATGGCCAGAATGGGAATTAATTCAAACATTTTTCCAAAAAAGGAGGAAGAAAAGTGAAGATTAAATTTGATGTATCAAACATCTAAAGAAAATAAAGATAAAAGCAGAAAGAAAAAATGGCCACAAGGGGGAGCCAGAAGATGACCATAGGATGGAATTTATAATACTTCCAAATGCATATTAATCCAATCAGGGTAATAAAATATCCTTATTAAAATAAAAAGTTCTGAAGACAGGCTGATTGATTGAAATTCTGCATCAACATTTACTTGTCCTGTGACTTTTGGCAAGTTACTTAACCTCCGTGTTTTACCTTTCTTACTAGTAAAACCGGCGTAAGTCTAATACCCACCATAGAGGTGAGTAACGCATATACCGTGTTTCCCCGAAAACAAGATCTAGCCAGACAATCAGCTCTAATTCGTCTTTTGGACCAAAAATTAATATGAGACCCGGTCTTATAGCATATAATACAATGTAATATAATGTAATACCGGGTATAATATAATATAGTACTGGATATGATGTAATATATAATGTAATATAATATAATATAATATAATATAATATAACATAACATAATATAAAGACTGGCTCTTGTATTAATTTTTGCTCCAAAAGATGCCTTAGAGCTGATTGTCTGGCTAGGTCTTATTTTTAGGGAAACACAGCAGACATAATAATAAATGGTAGCTATCACTATTAGTATATCAGAAGTAAGATTAAGTATTCTAGATTATATTAAAAATGGAAGAAACTGTGTAATTGCCCAAGCATTTCTAGTGAAAGTTAAACAAACCAATTCAAATGAACACAGCTAGGGCCTGTCCCATACCTGACCAGTAGAGATCTATTATCCGATTTTTTTTTCCTTCATCGCATTTCTCATGAAATTATCTTGCTCTTTGCTTCCTTTGCTTCTTTGCTATCTGTGTCCACCCTCCCACCCCCCACTAAAATATAAGCTCAGTAAGAGAGCAACTCCTGTACATTTTTTTCATCATTTGATCTCCAGAATACAGAATAGTGCTTGAAACATAAACAGTGGCCAATAAATATATGTTCTAATAATTGATTTATGGATTGTGCCTGCCATGTAAGTTTTATAATCATTTTAATAGGACACTTTCTATTCAAACATGCTGTGAAATGAATCCTTAGTTTAAATATGGTTGATCAATTCACTGCCTCTTGATCACATGCTCATTCAAACATACAGTTTCATTCAGATGTTTCCCATGCATGGTAAACATTCTCTTTCTCTCTCTCATGAAATGTTGCCTTTCCTTCAAGTCTTATATATTCCATTTGGTGATCATTTAACATGTTTACTACAGATGTTTTGTATGCATGTGTATGAAAAACTTCTCAGTAGTACAGATGGAGTCTCACACATAGTTTTTCTTCATTTTTCTCTGCTACGTCTAACAAAACGCTCTGCCATAGTTGCTGTCTGATAGTTATTCATTGTTTAGTTCACTAATTTTTAATACAGCTTATTTTAACTTCAGTCCACATGTTCAAGCTTTCTGAAAATAAAGAGAAAATATTAATTATGCCTTTTTCATGACAGGAAATCCTAGCCTTTTCCAAAAATAAACAGTATTTAATGTGTGTAAGAGGTTATTCAGTAAAAGGTGAATCGAAAATGTTAATGCAGAGGACTGAAAGAGGCAACAGAATATCACCGATAAATACACCTAAAGGTGATTAGCTTAAAGGTGATGTACATTAAAAAGTCTATAAAAAGATATCACCAACTGCAAAATGCTCAGTTCCTTTGCATATTTTTTCAGTTTAGAGACATTATTATAGCATTCAACATTATTTTCTTTTTCACTTTCTCTTTCACACATCTACTAGCCATCATTTTATATTGATCAGTCTTATCTGTCACGTTATGCGTTCCACTAATTTCTTTTCTTATTGCATTTACAACTTGTCATTGTGACCCTAGTGTCTTTTACTTCTTCTTCAGCTATAAACATAGATAATGGTGTCTGGACAATGCCTAAATTTAAAAGCCGTCATAGTGTAGTTAAAAGACCTTGGAAACCAGGCAGATGGTACTACTTTTTACAAGAAGTATGATCACAGAAGCCCCAAACTTCCTTAAACTTCTCTTTTTGCATGAGTAATATTAGAATGAAAATACCCATTGTACATATATTTATCCATTCATTTATTCACCAGTATCTGTTGCGTGGTAACTGTATGTCAGTCACTATTGTAGTGTTATGCAATACACACTTGAGGGGATAAATAATAAAAATTTAAATATCTAGGAAGACTATATGTGTCAGATAGTTAGGTGTTACAGAAAAGAGTGAAACATGGAAGCAGAATGAGATGTGGGCTGGTGTGCAGTGGGGTAAGGGAAGTTGTTCTAAATGCTGAAAAATAAAGGGTAGAGAGCAAAAGTCTAAGATTCTGTGCTCCATAAGGACTAGTACCATGACTTTCTCTATGAATGCTCAATGTCAGTTTCGGTGTCTGAAATACAATAAACATTAATTAAATACCTGCTTTAAAATAAAAGAGATAATTCATGTAAAAGTGCCTCTTAAATAGTAAACAAATAAAGGTTTTTATTCTAAATTCAAACTCATAAGTTTGTTTGGAATAAATAATGTTTTCTCAGATGTTTTTTAGTTCCCTGGACCAAAAAAAGAGGGAGCAATGAAACATTCAAGCAAAGTTAAAATATGTCAATAATATGCCTTGTAGCATGATTAAGAGTTATCTAGCAAAGCTCCTAGATTTTGGAAAAAAGAAAGTGTCGTGAGGGGAGGCCTGCAGGGTCTCTGGTCCCGCTCCCCACATAACGCAGGATATGGTGAGGCCAAAAAGGAACACCCACGGAGCCATAGGTAGGGCAGTCATACCACTACGGTCTCACTGGAGGCTGGGTTCACTGGACGTGCGACCTGCTGTCCGTTTTGTCTGCAACCCACCGACGACTCTCTTTCACTCTCCTTCTCTCTCCTCCGTAGCTGCAGCAGTTATATTAGCGGCTAATTGGCTAACTGGCTACAGCTGACGGCCAATCAGCCACAGCTGATGGCCATCTACTACCCGAGCCAGCACTCCTCCACGTGAGGCCGAGAGCCTGTAAACTACTTTCTGGGGCTCTGTCCCCACAGAAAGCTTGTGATATCTATGCTCTTTGTCCTGCAGTTCTCTGTTTAATTGTTGCTGAGTAACTCAGCTTGTATTTATAAGACATGTAGAGGGAGAAAGCAGAATTAAGACTCAATGTTATCACGAGCTCCATTGAGAGTCTCTGTACTCAGAGCTAACATATTTCCAATAGCACAAAGCTATTCTTGGGGGATACAAATAAAGGCAAATATGTTTTTATGAAACATAGATCTAGACATAAGACTCTCAGTCTGTGGCTAGAGTCATCAAAGACCCTAAAACCATTATGAATTATATTCCAGAGACTGAGATATAACAAAGGAATATCATCTGAGGCTTCCTGTTACCTGTTTCAGCTTTATTTACTTCGGATGTTAAATGTATACTTTTTAAGCATGCATGGATCAAGAAGTAAGTCCAGAGTACTCCTGGATTTGGGGATTTAAGAGATTCAAGTACTTCATTTTTAGTATATTATCACATTTGAGTTTTATTTAAAGTAAGTGGCATTTTTCATTAAGGATTATATTTTGGTGAAAATATTTAAATCATTGCTTTTGAGGTCAAGTTCATAAAATCCTCTCTGAACCCAAGGTCCAGAAGTCTAGTACCTATGCTTTCCTCTATGCGATTTATTGTTTCAGGTCTTATATTTAGGTCTTTGATCCATTTCGAGTTAATTTCGTATGTGGTGACAGATAGCAGCCTAGTTTCATTCTCTTGCACGTGTTTTTCCATTTTTCCCAGTACCATTTATTGACCTCAAAAGCAAGGGAAGTAAATGCCAAAATAAATGAATGGGGCTTGTGGGGGCAGAGCCCCAGAAAGTAGTTTCCAGGCTCTCGGCCTCACATAGACAGGTGCTGGCTCAGGTAGTAAATGGCCATCAACTGTGATTGCATGGCCATCAGCTGTGGCTAGTTGGCCATCAGCAGTAACCAGTGAGCCATTGGCCACTAATATAACTGCTGTGGCTACGCTAGGAGAGAGAAGGAAAGAGAGAAAGATGGGGGCTAGCAAGAAGATGGTGGCTGAGCTAGCAAGAGCGGATGGCGGTTTGCGGACAGTGTGGATACAGCCTCCAGTGAGAGTATAGTGCCGCCAGAGAGAATATAGTGGTATGACTGCCCTACCTATGGCTCCGTGGGTGTTCCTTTTTGGCCTCACCATGTCCTGCGTTCTTGTATGGGGAGCGGGACCAGAGACCCCGCAGGCCTCCCTGCATGACAAATGGCGCAGCGAGCAGGGTCTCCCACATGACAAATGGCGCAGCGAGCAGGGTATGGTGCCGGCCAAAGCTCTCCGAAGAGTGGTGGAGCAGTTTGTGTGTATGAACGCTCAGTCTCTAGAAGACCAGAAGGAGCAGCTGCCGGAGAGCTGGACCCCTGTGGAGGGGTGGGAGGACGTGGATGGTTCTCCCACCAGCACAGGAAAAGCCATGCGGCTGCTGGAGAGATGGAGCCCCGTGGAGAGGTGGAAAGATGTGGACGGTTCCCCCAACCAGCACAGGCCGGAGAAAGCGAAGGTCGTTGCAGCCCTGTGGGCTGGGAAGTTCCCGCTCAGGCAGCCTGGATGCAGGACTTAATAGTCCCAGGAGGTAACGCTTGCTGAGTCCTCCGTGGGAGATGCGGGTGAGGTCAAGGTCATCCCTCACCCCCAGGACAGCCCTGGCGAATGACTATGGACTATGGGGAATTGCCTTCCATCCCTAATTTAATGGACCGCTTGACTGTTTGTTTGGGAACTGTTGTTAGTGGAACTGGGGGATATTTGCTTTTGTCTCTTGACTGGCCGCCATTGAGAATATGTAAGCACCTTGATTGTGAGTCGCTATTGTTCCAGCAGGGTACCCCGAGAGGCCCGGGGAGAGTGGCAGTGCCCTGAGAGCCCTGGCTGAGTCCAGGAAGTCTGGCTGTGCCCACAGAGAATGGCAGTGCCCTGAGAGCCCTGGCTGTGTCCAGGAAGTGTGGCTGTGCCCACAGAGAGTGGCAGTGCCCTGAGAGCCCTGGCTGAGTCCAGGAAGTCTGGCTGTGCCCTGAAGATGCCCTGGCTGTGCCCAGGAAGTCGGGCTGTATCCCAGAGAGAGTGGCAGTGCCCTGAGAGCCCTGGCTGTGTCCAGGAAGTCTGGCTGAGCCCTGAAGATGCCCTGGCTGTGCCCAGGAAGTCGGGCTGTTCCCACAGAGAGTGGCAGTGCCCTGAGAAATCCTAGCTGTGCCCGGGGAAACTAGTGGTATCCTAAGAAGTCCAGGAAGTCTGGCCGTGCCCAGAAGTACTGGTGGTGCCCTGAGAAACCCTGGCTGTGCCCAGAGAGCCTAGTTGTGTCCAGGATATTGCATTCACCTCCAGGCTCCTCGCACAGGGCCCCTCGCGGAAGACACTTGTTGTGTAGATTGTGAGGCGAGAGCCTGTAGGGGTGGAGTGTGGGGGCAGAGCCCCAGAAAGTAGTTTCCAGGCTCTCGGCCTCACATAGACAGGTGCTGGCTCAGGTAGTAAATGGCCATCAACTGTGATTGCATGGCCATCAGCTGTGGCTAGTTGGCCGTCAGCTGTAACCAGTGAGCCATTGGCCACTAATATAACTGCTGTGGCTACACTAGGAGAGAGAAGGAAAGAGAGAAAGATGGAGGCTAGCAAGAAGATGGTGGCTGAGCTAGCAAGTGTGGATGGCGGTTTGCGGACAGTGTGGATACAGCCTCCAGTGAGAGTATAGTGCCGCCAGAGAGAATATAGTGGTATGACTGCCCTACCTATGGCTCCGTGGGTGTTCCTTTTTGGCCTCACCATGTCCTGCGTTCTTGTATGGGGAGCGGGACCAGAGACCCCGCAGGCCTCACCGCATGACAGGGCTATATCAAACTAAATAGTTCTGCAAGACAAAAGAAACCATCAACAAAATGAAGAGGCAACCAACCGAATGGGAGAAGATATTTTGCAAACAACACCTCCATTAAGGGGCTAACATCCAAAATATATGAAGAACTCATACAACTCATCAACAACCACAAAAGCAATCCAATTTAAAAATGGGCTGAGGACCTAAACAGACACTTCTTCCCAAAAGACATGCAAATGGGCAACAGATAAATGAAAAAATGCTCAACTTCACTAGCTGTTAAGGAAATGCAAATTGAAACCACAATGAGAAACCACCTCACACTTGCTAGAATCACTGTGATCAACAAGACAAGTAAGATCAAGTGTTGGAGAGGTTGTGGAGAAAAAGGAAACCTTATACACTGCTGATGGGAATGTAAACTGGTAAAGCCACTATGCAAAACAGTAAGGAGGTTCTTCAAAAAATTAAGAACAGAATTACTCTATGACCCAGCAATCCCTTTTCTGGGTATCTACCCCAAAAATCTGAAAACATTTATCCATAAAGATACATGTATCCTTATATTTAGGTCTAAAGACCCTAAAACCATTATGAATTATATTCCAGAGACTGAGATATAACAAAGGAATATCATCTGATTGCAGCATTATTCATGGTGTCCAAGATATGAAAACAACCAATGTCCTTTGGTAGATGATTGGATAAAGAAGATGTGGCACATATACACAATGGAATATTACTCAGTCATAAGAAAGGATGAAATACTGCCATTAGCAACAATGTGTATGGATCTTGAGATTATCATGCTGAGCAAAATAAGTCAGACAGAAAAAAGTCGAGAGCTGTGTGACTTCACTCGTATGTGGGATATAAAACTGAAAACACAAAGGAACAAGACAAATTAAGGAAGAAACAAAAACTCATAGACACAGACAACAGTTTAGTGATTACCAGAGGTTAAGAAGGGGCAGGGCAGTGGTAGAAGAGGGGAAAAGGCGTTAAATGTATGAGGATGGAAGGAGAACTGACTTGGGTGGTCAACACGCAGAGTATGCAACATATAGGTGCAACAGATATGTTACATATATGCAACATATAGGTGATATATTATAGAAATGTATACTTGAAACCAATATAACCAATGTCACCCCAATAAATTTAACAAAAAATTAATTAAAAATATTTAAATCATGGTAAGTTTGGGATTTTTAGATCACGCAATGCTTTTCATGCTGTTTTGTTTATTCTTTCACCATTCTCAAGACATTTTAAAATAAAAGGTTATTTTAAGTGAATTGACAAAGAATTCAGAGTGAAGGAGATAGCAGGAAGAAAATAATATATGTATACAAGAAGTGCCTGAGGAAAGTTAGTAAGCAAAATATCTGTCATGAAATCCTATGTAATTACTATATTGAAAAGTAAAGTCTAACACTTTATTAACTAAAGGAAAAGTAGAAACAGGATCATTTAGAAGGTAAATGTTTAATAGTTATTCAGAAAAAGAGAAACTTTTCTGGCCTGGAGGTTTAACAAAAATATCTGTATAAAACGATATAAAAGTGATCCTACAAAGTAGATAGTACCTTCACTGATATTCCTACAATAAGTATAGCAGCTAACTTTGTATGGGTGTTCTTATTATATAAATGCTTTCAATATAAGCTAAAATGACAATTTAAAAATCCATTTCATAAAGTTAAATGTGTGGAATACATATTATATTGTGATGTAAAGGATACTAGGAAACCATCCTTTTCCCAAATAGCTCTTCATCTAAGCACAGCTATACTTGAAATTACATGACTTCATTGAGTTAAGAGTTTTCTATTCCTGGAAATTCACTTTAAAAGACAAACATCACTAAAAGTCAATACATGAAGTCACTAAATGTATTATTTCACTTTATGATTGTTTGCCTTTGATGCTTAGGCTCAAGAAGTATGCCTTATGTGGAGCAATTGAATTTATAAAGAATTTGATTTGTGAAAAATGCAAGCAGTTGGTTGAAGTCAAGATGAGAATTAGAAATGGTGTCTTCTAACATAACACCATAAAATATTTAATTTAGCCTATATTAAATCAAATTATATTAGACTTTCTCCTCACAATGGGATAGAATTTTTATCAGAAATCACTTCATTTAAACAATATGATTTAGACTCTGCTAGGGTTAAGATAAAGTGTGAACTTTTGTTCTTTGAAAGGATACACGTGATGCAATATTCCTTCATTCAGAGTTGAAGATAAGGAAAAAGGAAACAAATGCTGTATCTACTCCTTTACCACAAGTTATTATTATTTTTGTGTTTTTATGTCCAAGGTTCATGTATCTCTGAGGAGCTATGTAAGGGTTTCCTGGAAAGAAAGGAAAAAAAAAAAAAAACCAAAGAAACAAATATTTGCCCCAACTCATGTCTCCACCTTACCAGAGAGAGGAGGATCACAGACTGAAAGACACTGAAATCATAAAAGTGGACACTACATTTTGTAAAGGCGTTGAACCCGGAGCTCACTTGCAGTTCAAAAGAAAGCCATGCAGGATGAAGATGGATACATCACCTTAAATATTAAAACTCGAAAACCAGCTCTCACCTCAGGTAAGAATGCCCAGAGGCAACAATTTGGAAATTAATTATTGAAATACGTCAACCCTAATTTACTTTTTTTTTTTTAACTAGTGACAGCACGTACAGTTTTCTTTTACTTTCCTAAATGACTTTCTTTTTCCATAACATTTGAGTACTATCTTCATAAGTTCGGACAGACTTATTTAGAATACAAACAAGAAAAGATACAAGCAGGGAACACTAGTTTAGGTTTATAGAGTTTAATGTCAAGGGAATACAAACCAAGGAAGGTAAGGGGAAAGAAGGTTTGAAAACCCATTTTTAAGATGTCGACAAATGGGTGTGAATCTGCAGGTCCGGCTTATTGAAGCAATTATTTATTGTTGTTATTATTATTATTATTATTTATGGGGAGGGTTGGTCACAGAACAAAACAAAGATAAACACACAAGATCTTAACAGCTACTTGTATTTTGACTCAGAGACAAATGCACTAGGGATGAAGATGAATGTGTGGAATAGAATTGGGTTGTGCTTACTGTTGATGATCACTGAGGGAACATTGGTAAGATCTGCCAATGATGCTGTTTATATGCCTTAAAAAATCCTGAGTGGACAGGGCCAGGAGTGGCGTTGCCCCGTAAGTATGCCATACTGCCTGCCCCCTGACATTTTTATTGTATGCCCACAGTTGACCCTGCTTCCTCATCTCGGTGGCTTGTGATAGCTTTGATTCTGCTGGTCTTGTGTATTGGGCTGGTTGGTGGACTAGTGGCTCTGGGGATTATGTGTAAGTACTGACTCATTGCCAAAGATTTCATCCGAGGAAGGCAATACCTAAGAGTCCTGGTGTAGGCCACTAAACTTAACTTATTTGTCAATTTGTCACCACTCCAGTCATCCTATACATGGCTCTTAAGATAGTCTCAATAAGAGCTCTAAACTTTCCCTTCCAATTAAAATCACCACTTAGTTTTTTTATTAATTAAAAATTTTTTCAAGAATTTTTAACTGGTCCTTAAGTTTCCCCTCAGCATAGATTCACACTATCTTTTGAAACTTTCTTTTCTTCCAATCCTGAATATCCTAAGATCCAGCCAACATGGAGTTTTCTGTTTCACAAATACATCCCACGTTCCTCTGCCTGGGATTTTGCTCATTCTATTCCCTCTTCCTAAAATGTCCTCCACCCCATTTTGGTTAATGAATGCATTTACTTCCTAAGAGTTAATTCATATCCCACCTAATTTATAAGCATTTTGTCCTTTAAATCTAAAAGCCGTCCAAAGTCACATTATCATCTATGTAATTGTTGCTTGTTTGTGTTCTTGTTTATTTTTTCATATTTTAGAATCTTTCATTCACCATTTTTTATTTACTTAAATATTACAGTACTTTCAACATAAAAGTCAATCAACATGTAACTTTTAAATAAATAGATATTTTGGTATTACATGAAAAACAAAATAAGAGAGTTTATTCACCTTTGTGAGATCTGCATAGAAATCTGTACTATGGAAACTTCAAAACAACTGCTTTGGGCATGTGATTTGATCATGGCCTTTTCTTATTTGTGATTAGCTCCTTCAAATAGTTCACTTATTCTTTTAGATAACCCTCAGCTGTCAGTTTGCTTAGTTTTTAATTTGTTCTTTATACCCTACCCCTTGACCCTGGTCCCTTGTCAGCACTCATTTCTCGTGTGTATCTTATAAACCTTTCATAGATTGATAATTCTAGTAAAATTGAAATTTATTGAAATGTCTTTGCAGTATTTTTTTATTCTGATTATAAATTATTAACTAATTTTTGCATTTAGCTCTCACGCAGCAAAACTACCTACAAGTTGAGAATAAAAATCTCTCAGGGTCTCTGCAACAATTAGCAAAGCAGTTCTGCCAAAATTTAATAAAACAATCAGAACAAAAGAATGGTTTCAGTAAGTATGGTTTGGTAACTTCTACATCTCCCTTATCCCTGGAATATTTCTGTGATGCTATCTGTAGAAAATCTTGAGATCTATAGGAAAAATTGAATTTGGGGAATATGTAAGTCTGATTTAGAATAAAAGGTTTCCTATGTTTGATTTCTTCTTAAGGCCATAAGTGCAGCCCATGTGACACAAATTGGCGATATCATGGAGATAGTTGCTATGGATTCTTCAGGCACAACTTGACCTGGGAAGAGAGTAAGCAGTACTGTACCAACAGGAATGCTACTCTACTGAAGATTGCCAATCAGAACATCCTGGTGAGGTGATTCCTATGTTAAATATTTTGGGATCATAGGAGAAAAATCCCAAGTGAAATATTTGACTTAAAAAAAAAAATTTTCTCATGCCTTCCAATTTTGCTAATCTGAAAACCCTATAAAGCTCAGTAAAAATCACAAAATTTGAGAATAGAAAGTGGTTAAGTAGGACTAATGAGAGTTGAAGTTCTGGTCTTATTTCTGCAACAAGTCACTTAATCTTTTTTCAATTTCCTTAACTCTATGTACTAATTAATAAAATAATCTGAAAACATAAAGAAATGAAATATGATTGTAAAATATAAATAACAGTGTTATCCCAATATTACATGCCTTCTCAGTTCCTGCTGAATTGTAGACAACTGAAAAAGCCATAAAGCAAACCCCATTTTTTCATAGGCTCTCCCAAACATAGTTTGGGGAGCAATCTCATTTGCAAAACACACAAGATTTAACTTGAAAATTTTCTACTAAACATATCTCCTTTTCCATATTTCCCTCTTTGACAGCTTCTAAGCCTATATTTTCAAACAAAATATGTCCATATCCACATTCTCTTTATTATTTAATGTAGCTTTTCTTTTCATGAATCCTAGGAGCAAAGCAGGAACCAAGTCTTGGAGTCTCTCTTTTACCCAATATAGGTTTATCAAAACATATTTTTCTTGAAGGCAAGAATTCTTTTTGATATTTATCCTATAATTTCTAGTATAGTAATTATTTACATTTTGCACATTAAAATGAAAGCAAATGTAAATGGGAATAGAAGATTAGGATTTGGGCTATGTGCAGATAGAGATTCAACAGAACTCAAATATTCAAACCAGTCATGTTCTACAGAATTGATCCAGTTGATCAGCAAAATTGACTTATAATTTCCTGAGAGCTGAAGTACGTAGCGGTGAACCAGACATGAGGAGATCAGCCTAGTGGTATTCATGTCATTGTGTTCCCTCTTATTTTAACTTGCTGTACCATCAACTTATTTTCTTTGTGGGTTCAGACTCATAGAGAATATACTCAGAAAAATAAATTAATCTTTCCAATCAGACAAAAGAAGAGAGTACCCTAAAATCTCAACTCCAATACAAAGAGATTAATTGGAGATGTATAAACATCTCTTGAATTTTATTATTTTAAGCTGATGCCAGGTTGGAGTTTTCTACCTAATAGAGGAGATAATACAATTTTTGAAAAATAAAGTTGAATTTTAGTCAGAATTTCAGGTAGAATATACTTCCTATGGTAAAGTATATAATGTGGTTGTATTTGAAAGAAAAGAATAGGAATTAACCAAAAGGTGGCAAGTGGCACAAGCTTCAAGAAATAGGTGGTCAAAAGTGACCTTCTCTTTATGGAATGCCATTCTGTGTCTCACATGTGTGTCAGAAAGCTTGAGACATTTATTTGCCAAGAATGATTTCCCACCTCTCTGTTTTTCTGGAGGGTATGACAGTATATGAATATTTGACCTCCATTTAATTTTGATACACACAGATTGATTGACTGATTAATTTATCTATTAATTCAACAAATATGTATTGGAACTGTTCCAGGACCTAAACCTATGCAATTAATAAAATATTTTTCATTAATAAATCAATAATAAAAATTCCTAACCTGATGGAGTTTATATTCTAGTAGGAATAATAAGTAATGAACAAAACATAGTACATAATATAGTAGATAGTGATAATTACTAACCAGAAAAAGGTAAATCGGGAAAAGTAGATATATGTTATTTGTAAATCCCATTGAGAAAGACATCCTATAATTTTCTTTTACCCAACTAACTAAATTAAATTACTACTCCTAATGTGAGACTTTGTAAGCAAGCTAAATAATGAAACCAAAGCAAGTAAAGGTTAAATCTAGGGAATACAAAATTTCACCAACAATGTATTTTTTTCATTTTTGTTCTCTAGTTGTTTACCATTTATCTCATTTATCTTATATTTGGTACTCTAATCTTCAATTGATGGAAGATAAACACATAAGATTAGAATATCAGCTATCTTATGTATAATTTATTTCCTGTGTCTTACAAATATTTTAAAATTCTAAAACAAGTGAACTTGGTACAATTCTAAATATCAAATATAATTCATTAATATTAATATAGACATATAATGTAACTTTTTTTTTTGTCCAGGGTCTTCTAAAGAAATTTTGTCTTTATGTCTTTAAAGAACTGTGAAAGCATTCTGACCGCTATACTTATTTGTGTTTGCAATAGGAATACATCAAATCCAGGACTGCATTAATTCGTTGGGTTGGATTGTCCCGCCAGAACTCTAATGACGTCTGGATGTGGGAAGATGGCTCAGTTCCCTCCAAAAATGTGTAAGTCACTGGGCACTCAGAACACAAGGCACAACTAGCAATTTTTATTCTTCAGATCCTCTAGCCTCTTAAATGTAAATTAATTAAAAGTTGGGAAGTAGTTTTATACCCTACTGTGGGCTATATAAGCAGATGTTGAGTCTCTTACACCCTAATCCTAAGAAGAGAACATTGCTAATAAAACAATTCCCTACTCTCCCATTCCTCTGCTCTTTATCTAAGTCACAATCCACCTCTATTCCCCATATTTTTTTCTCATTCATTTTTACTCAACTTGACTGTTGGAACATTTTATGTGTCTTTTTTTTTTTTTTTTTCTTAATCTGATTCTCTTCATATTATTTATAGAACAAAATTATCATCCTTATTATTTTATAGTTGAAAGTTATTACTTTGTGGATTCTTTCGACTTTTCAGCAGTGTTTTACCTACTCATCTACCCTGGGCATTTCTGAGAATCAGGCATAACATCATTTACAATGTGGTTCTAATGTTCATGCCATAAGGCTCCATCCTTCTACAAACAACTTAGGCAAAAGGGCCAATTACATTACAAGTTATTTAATGTGGCTTTCCAATTTCCAGTCTCAATACACTTTGCTCATCTTGTGTATCAAAACCACAATGTCTCTCCAGTTAAAATTTAAGCTGATATCACCCCAATACATTTAATGAATTTTTTTAATTTAAACTGATTAACCCAAACTTTTACAATCTGATTATTACTTAAATTTTTAATTAATTTATTCAACAGACATTTATTAAGTATTTACTATAAGTAGGAGACAAGGCTACTACAGCTACAAACAAGCCTCATAGACCTTTGGCTTTGTCTCCTATCACAATATTGTGTTGCCTCATTCACAATATTGCAGGCAAACTGGTATTCTCTCTGTTCTTTCAACAAATCAATATACCTCAACCACAATGTAAGTTCCCTATGAGAAGGGACCTTGTCTTTGTTTGCCACTCTATCATCACCTCATAAAACAATTTTGGCACATGGTGGGTATCTCATAGATATCTGGCAAATGCATTAGTAAATACACATTTCCCCCCCTTTGGTCATAAGCAGTATAGTAGAGAATATAAACAAGTTAACAGGCAACTACCATACAGTGTGCTGTCTTATGTCTGTTACCCTATAACCGAAGTCTTTATTTCAAAATATTTAACCAACTTACTTTCCCTTGAGGTCATTTCCATCCTGTGAAGCTACTTGACTACAGAACTAATGTATTAACTTCTATGAAAAGATGAAAAAATAAAGTCTTTCCCATCATTTCAGATCCCCATCCTTCTCTTCCTCTGGACTACTATTGTAATTACTGTTCACTTGCTGCTTAATCCTATGTTGTATTGAATTACTATTGAGCTATTCAAATACATACTTCCAAGCAGATTAGAATTTTCCCAATGATGTGAATGTTGTTTTCAACTTTTCACCCCATAATTTTTGTCTCTATGCAACAAAATATTATACAGAGCCTTTGATTGTTGAGTATTTAGCTTCCAAAAGAATTCATTCTACCTTTTTCATTCACAGGTTTGAGTTTTCTGGAAATGGAAGAGAAAATATGAATTGTGCTTATTTTCATAATGGGAAAATTCAACCTACCTTGTGTCAGAACAAACATTATTTAATGTGTGAGAGAAAGGCAGGCATGGCAAAGATAGACGAACTACTTTAATGCAAAGAGATGGGAAGGATGTCACAGACAGTGCTTGATTGTACAATAAAATATCTGAATGTAGGAATCACTAACCATAAAATTGCTTATTTTTTCTTTTATTCACCTTGGAGTCATCTTTTCATTATCTTTCCTATCAATACCCTTTTTTATACATTCCTATATACTAAGGTATAACTTAGTGTCTTCTTATACATCCAAAAGCCAATTTGTGAGTTGATTCTTCGTTTCTCAGTTGTTTTGTTTCCATTAATTTTCTTTCTTCTTGTCTTCCATTCCTAATTATCTCAACATAGTATGACTCACTGCATCTTCAAACATAAACACATTCATTTTAAACTGGAACAAAAAAGGTTAGGGCTTAATTGACTTGAGCTGTGCAAAATTCTTAAGTTTGAAAACTATACAAAATATCTAAATTTGAAAGACAGCATAAGGTAGTAGAAAGAATACTAAACTTAACATTAGTAAAACGATTTAGATGGTGTGATCATTTAATTAAAGTACAACCATGGACCAGTCAACTAGCCACTTTAACTTCCATTTTCTCATATTTAAAATAGGTTAACAGCCATCTTGTATACCTCACAGTTCTACAACCTAAAATAAAACTTCAGAATATTAACTATATCAGAACCTCTATGAAGGCATACACTATGACTTTCCTTTGCTACTCTATACCCAGTACCAAGAAGTTTCTGGTTCATAAGAGACAGAAAAATATTTGCTTCCCATTGTATGAGATAGTTTTATAGGAAGCAGCATAGTCAGTAAAACACTATACAAATATAATTTTGATTCCAAGTCTACCTCTTTTCAGATCCAACTGCAGTAATTTTCTGTGCAAAGAAGGAAAATACAATTTGCAAGAAACCTGATGAGTTCTGAAAATGAATAAATCCTTCTTGACAAGGCCAATAGGCTAGTAGATAGCACAGCAAGTAAAAATATTTTATCTAGTTCTTTTCCTGACAGTTCTATGCTTGGTTTTTGCTGAGTAACTCATGAAGTATTTATAGATATGTGGAGAGGCACCCTTCAACAGGATAACAGGCAAAAACTGCATTTCCTTGCCACAGCTTCCCTTAAGGTACTCTTTTTTCTTAAGTTAGTGGTAATAAACTTTATGAACATGATCCTCAAACATCTCAACAGAGGTGTTTGTTAAAACACTAGATGTTCAACTACAAATGGTTATGGTATTCAGTTGAAAGGCTGAGGAGACACAGTCCTGTGTTTTTAATAAGCACCCCTATTTGATTCCGATACAAGTTGTCTTTAATACATTTCAAAAAACATTACTTTAGAATTTACTCCTTATGTGGTTTTTCGTAAGTTAGTCTCTTTAAAACTCAGTTTCTTCATCTATAAAGTGAGTTTAATATTGTTACCTTACTGCTAAGGTAATTGTCACAATCATTGAATGTAATAATACAAAGCATTGCACAGAGTACCAACGCTATAATGAGCATTCAATAAATATGTGTTACTTTTATAACTTTGTGTACTAACATTCAAAGACACTTAAACCTTTCTCGTGTTTTATACTATTAATAAACAAGCAGATTTAGGGAGGAAGAGAGAGGAAAAATAACAGAACTACTTCAGATTCTGCTTCTATTTCAAATGTCTTGGGATCTTGGCTTTTGGGTGTTAATATCATTATTTTTCTATTTTTCACTTGTTTATATAGAGAAACCAAATAGGAAATGAAAATTCTAAAGCCATATCTCTGGACTCAAGGGTTTTATCTCCCCCAAATGGAAAAACATTTATATATTATTATGGCACAACTAAATTTCAAAGAATAATATTATACTGCATGACAAAAATGCAATTAAAAATGTAAATGAAACACACTATGCCTACAAAGATTCTTTTTTCTGGTACTCATATCAAAAGCGTCTGACACATGAAATTAGAGTAGCACAGATTTTAATATCACAGGTTCTGTTATCAGACCACCTGGGTTCAAATACTAACTCTTCCACTTACTATATAAGTGAACTTTGGTAAATGTTAGCTTGGTACAAAAGTAATTGTGGTTTTTGCAATTATCTTTAACCTTTTAAATCGCGATTACTTTTGCACCAACCTGATAATTTGACTTTTCTTTGTCTCAATTTACAATTAAGTTACAATATACTAATAATAGTGCTTATTTCATAAAGCTGTTGTAAGAATCAAAATAATTCAAGTCGAAGCCCTTTGAAACAGTACTTGGAATGTAATGAATGATAATAACAGGTAGTGTGATTAAAAACATCAAAAGTAATGCAAGCAACATATTAATCTTTTATTGAGAATGTCCAATGCTTCCCCAAAGAAATTTGTTAGAGAACATACTGTATTTGGGAAGACTAGGTCTTTCTGAGCATGATGTTTAGTGCTGATAAAATTTGAGAGAACCTAAAAAATGATGACAACACATTGAACTTCTGTTTTTGGGTTCCTGACACTAGCCTTAATGCACATCCGATATGCTTATGGTTTCTTCCTCTTCTTCTCCTCAAGACAGAAACAATTCCATTGATTTAGTCACATTACTTTTCAGATCAGAATCTCAAACCACAGGAAAATCATATAAAATATTTGGAGAAATTCTCATTTGCCTCTTAATATCCTTTTAGCCCCACCCTGTGCCTTGGGGGGCAGAACTCAAATGGAAAGCATTATCTGGACAACCATGGCCTCTGGCTTCCAGTTAATTCAGCTATAGTGGGGTGCTAGCATGATCAGAGGATATTTATTCCCCTAGCTCTCTCCCTGCCTTTCCATGCTCAAGGCAAAGGCTGCATGTTCCATATCTTAGGCCATGGCTCCTGTCAGACAGGTCACAAAGTTCCAATAAACACCTTCCCCTTAATTCTTAGGTCTACCGGTAATAACAGCTTCCGAATGTACATCAAACCACCGTTTTTGCTTCCCTTAATCCTTCTAAAAACTTTATAAAACAGCATATTTATTAAATTCCCTTAGATACCCTTGAGTGCCATTTGTTTTCTTCTATTACAGAGATCAATGATTGATCCAGTGAGACCCTGGAAACAAAAAAGAACATTGCAATTTTGCAGATTGTGGGATTTACAGACTGTAAATTACTGAGGCATGACCTTTGGCTGTAAGGAAAAATGGCCAATGATAATTAAAGTATCAAATTTCTCAATACCAGTGTAATAGTTACAGGATGTGACAGAAATAGCCATTTATCCACTACATAATTCATGCTTCCTTTCTAAAGTGTAGTTATCATAGAAAGTTTGCTAGCCAGGCAAAAGGTACATTTATCTGGCTCAACGTTTAGACCCAGACATGAACATTACATTAGTAGGTGTGGATGGGATGTTATTTCTAGGTTATGGCTGTTAAGAAGAAGGTGTGGATTTGTCACCTTCTCTTTTACTTTCCAATGGTTTAAGTGAAGGACTTTAATGTTTCACAAGACAGAAGGAGCCCAGGGATCATTTGGAGGAAAATTACACACTAACTAGGATTAGTGAAGTTGAAATGTTATGTGAACAAGAAATACAATTGTATTGTGCTAAATGACTGAAATTTTGAGGTCACAGCAATTTTGTCACAGGAACTGCATTAGCCTAACAAATGCAGTGTGTATATTTATTTTAGGGATACAATCCCTTCCTAGCTTTTTTGTTTAATGATGCGCAGTTTTCTACTACTCCTTACACCCTGGTTCGCCTAACATGAGCTACCCTCCAACCTTTGCTACCCTGACCATCCCCATTCTTCATGTTCTATGCCAAATATAAGTACAGTCTTGCACTTCCATACGTTTCATCTTAACAGTAAACTGATGTATTCACCTTCAATATTTGCTACATTTTAGAAACCAGAGCAATTAACATGTTTTATTATTGGCCATTTTGAGTTCAGTTCCTTTCTCATTTCCTTCTTTGATAAGTTGTGCTTTGGCTTAAACTTCATAAACTTCTACTTTCTGGATGAAGATGCATTTATCCTATTCCTTAAATTTAAACATATTTTCCCACTGGTGGGAAAAATAGCCAATTTCAGTTCTTTGACCAGTCTGCTCCTGATTGCAAGAGGAGTTATTTGTCTCAGTTTCTCGTGGGGACTGTGTTGCCTATCAAAGCATCACAGACATGCAGGAGGAAGAAGTATACAGCTCCCTTCAGTGGGATACTCCATCATCAAACCCTTACCAGAAACATCTGTCTCCTACCAAATATTCAGGTAACCTGATCTAATTATTTACTCCAATAATTTGTAGTTTATGTTTTGTTTCCTGTTACCTAATGAACCCAGGTGATTTTTCTAATGAGGTAACCCACTTAAAAATACGACAATATGTATGATACACTAACATTAAAAAATGAAATGAGGTTTAAGAGGAGTAAGTAAAGGTGAAAAGAAAAAGAGCAATGCATTTGACAAATGTGTAGTGCTATCCCTTTCTCTCTTTCCTCTCACTCATTGGAAAAGACAAAGAATTCCTGGATTTGGAAAATAAGTGACAAAAATCATATTTTTAAATTATTTTAGTTTCTGCATAAAATACTTTGCAAATTATCTGATAAACATTAAGAAATAAAGAGAAAACAGACATTGAAAAACTGGCAAAATCTAATCAGCCTGAAGCTGCCTGCTATAGTAATCAGTTCTGTTTTTATTATATAATATTTGTATTCGTTTCCCATTGTTGATGTCAAAAATTACCACAGATTTAGGGGCTTAATACAATACAAATTTATTATCTTACAGGTCTAGAAATCAGCAATCCAAAATGGGTCCTACTGGACTGAGACCAAGGTGTTGGCAGGACCGCATTGTCTCTAGAGGCTTTAGGGAAAATTCCATTCCCTTGTTTTTTCCAGTTTCTAGAGCTGCATTTCTTGCTTTCCATGGTTCATGGCTCATTCCTCTATCTTCAAAGCCAGCAGCATCATGTCTGCTTCCATCATTGTATAACACTGTATCCTTCTGGTCCCCCACCTCTCACTTAAAAGGGTACAAATAAAACAGGATGATCTCCCCATGCCAAGATTGTTTACTCAATTACATCTTTGAAGTCTCTTTGGCCACATAGGTAACACTTACAAGTTCCAGAGGTTAGGACATGGGCATCTTGGGCAAGGGCATTATTCCGTTTATCGTAGTATCCAAAGATAAATTTTATCTGTTTTTCTCTGGTGTTGGGAAGATAACAAAGCACACATTCTTCATTTTTCCTTCTGAGATAATTGCAAAATTACCTGGGAAAATGTTTTTTTTATCCAAAACGCTATGTTTAAAAGGAAATATCTGAACCAATCATGTTCGAGTGATACTGAAAGGAGATGAGAATGCAATACAGTGTTTTTACTTCCAAAAATTAAAGCTTGCCTGCACTGTACACCTGAAGCTGAAGCTGAATAATATTGAATGTCAACTATAACTTAGTATACATATAGTCATGGGATATGGAGCACAGCATAGGGAGTAAAGTCAGTGGAACTGTAATAGCTATATACGATGTCAGAGGGGTAGTAGATTAGGGGAGGGAGGTTATCACTTTGTGAGGGGTGTAAATGTGTAACTATTACACTGTTTTGTACACCTGAAACTAATAAAAATTGAAGCTTACTACCTGGTTTGCTATAATATATAAAATATGTAACATATAAGTAGTTAGAAAGGTTGTGGCATTATATAAGGACGGGAGAAGTATGTTATTAAATCTGTTTAATTTGACATTTTTGCAGATCCAATGTATCCCAAGTTATAACTTGCATTTCAAAGGGTTTGAGTTCTTTTTTTTTCCTGTTACTGTTACAAAGCCTCAACCATTCTCTACTCGGAATGCCTAAGGTTAATTTTTTCGTTTACTCAGTCTAGTCTTATCCTGATCCATCCCTTTCACCTACTTTTTCTAACTCAATTTCATTGTCCCTATTTCTCGTTTAGGAACATGGTGTTTTGTGATGATGATTTTATGTATTTTTTGCGTGGGCTCATTAGCAACCTCCATTTTCTTGGGCATCAAGTGTAAGTACAGAAGGATATCTTCAAAATAATCTATGTATATCGTATACTACATATAGCTTTATATACAGTTATATGTATATTATAAATAAAACATAATTTATAAATGGATAAATGAATCAATTAGACACATCTAAATGCATATTAGTGATATAAAATATTGGCTTCCTAATTTAGGTCATGGGACCTTTATTTGGTATAACTCTAAGCACTTAGATACTGTTAATGACTCTTAATGTTCAACTGAATGGTGTTTAACTCAAATCTAATGCTGTAAGTCTCTTTGGGAAAAATAATGCAAATATTTATATTATGATTCAATTTGTACATCATGTTACCATGCCAAAGCATGCAATTTGAAAGATTTCAGTATATACTCTTTCTTTAGAATAAATATACATTTATTCTAAATTTGACTTATGCCGATTATTTTAATAAGAGTTTTTCACTTTATTTTAGGAAAGGTACAATCTAATATATTTAAAAGCAAACCTAAGAACTTTATTTGTGTCATATTTAGTCACATTTATTTATTCCCTTTAGTCCAAATTTGAGACACGTTTCCATCTCTAGCAAGTTAATTTTTTATAAAATATAATAATTACAGTGCTGCAAGTTCCAGAAAAAGGACTAAGAACCTTTGTAATCACACATGCTAGTACTCAGAACTATGCTTAGACAGAGATGATTGTCCAGATAATTCTTCTTGCTTGTATACTTTGGCAAATCATTTCTCTATCTAAGAGGCATTTGGTGGTGGGGAGAGTTATGAGTTCTGAAATGAGGAAGAGAAGGGTTCAGATTTGCTTCCACAAAATACAGGAAACTCGTCCTTGTTCAATGTTAATTATGAAATCATTTTCCTGGCGGTTCTGAGAAGAAAGTTTTAATAATTACTAGGAGCTCAAGTGTATTTATTACCTTATCTGTCTCCTCAAGTAAAATTTCACAGCCCAGCATAAAGCTTAGAACTTCCAGAAAGTTTTCTTATCTCACCTTATCCTCCCCTCTGTGTTTTATCAGGAAATAAATTATTTAAATCAAATGTTAGTCCATTTTTTAAAAGAATCTCACATTTAAATATCTGCTTATCACGTGGATATACTGGAAGCAGATTTACAGAGATAAAAGAGAACTAACAGATAAGTCAATTAACATATAATAATCTAATTTCTTCTGTAAAAACTGAGAACTTTCAATGGAATATTGCCAAGCTCTATTCTAATGACAAGAATCCATGTTTAACTGACATTGCACTTACCAAGAGATATGGTTTAAGTATCAGTTCTAAGAAGTTTCAATGTTGTTTTATAAACTAGGGTAAGAAGATGAAAGAAACTACAAAGAACATTTTTAATTAAAAACAAGATTAACTGCAGATGCAACATTTTGAAGCAATGTTGTCAAGTGAATGGGATATAGGATTTGTTTTTTATATAAAAATATATTTGTAGTCTCTAGTCACCAATTGTTATCTAGCCAAAAAGCATATAGTGCATTCTAAGGATGTTAATAAAAGCACACTGTCCATTTTCCGTGTTCTCAAAAAATTTGCTGGCCAGTGGATACTTAACTTTGTCTTCATCTCCGAGTAGTTCATGAACGCTGTTTAGATAAACCAAAGACAGTCATGCTCCTAACATGTTCTGTGTTGTCTTAAACTGAATTAATTAATTTTGACCCAGAAATCCCACATTTGAAAAATTTTCTTGTAAATAAACCTGCATGTGTAGCAATAGGCGGGAAAAAGATTGGACAAAACTCAAATGCCTGTTATTAAGGGACCATTTAAGTCCATAATGATACATACACACTATGATACTATAAAGCAAGAAGGAGAAGGGTGAGGAAGAGAAGGAGAGAAAAAGTAGTAAATTTAAAAGTAAGGAGAAGTAATTTTTTGCTTCCTTCTTACTATTTTGTAGTTTCTGGGGGTTTTTCTGCCATATTACTTATGTTAATTGACTTACTATTTTAAAAAACTCTATAGTGCAAAATGTTTTTCTAAGAAATCAGATTTTTTCATTTGTTTTTACCATTCTTTTTCATTTTCCAAATTCATCAATTAGGTATCACTTATAACGTTTTACAACAAATACTTTTATTTTCTTTCTTTTTGTTCTTAGAAACATTTGTCTTCTAGTTTCCCAGGTAATTATATTGTTTAATCTTTATTTCTCATTTGTGAATTGATTGCTACCCCAACACTAATAAAGGTACAATACATTGCTTCCCACTTAGGGGTACCCTAAAGAGAAGTCTCATTTCCTCTTCTCCAGTTTTATTACAGTTTTATGTAGTACAAGCTTTTTAGATAGTAATAAACAAGGCAACAATAACCTCAACAAATAGTTAATCTAAAAAAATTAATCAAAATTAGAAATTTTAGAATAATTCGAATTTCTAAAAGGAAGACTATTATTGTACATTGTCTAAACAAGCTAGATTATCAACAGGATAAAATAAATAACACCACTGTCCTACTCCTCACTCTGGTTAGAGCCAGCCTTTTACTGAGAAGGAAAATAAACAGCTGGCAGCCTGGGTTACTTGTGCTATCCACAGATGGATGGCGCATAAGCACCTGCTTTCTATAGTCCATGGCTCTTAGTTTTTAGCATTTCCTTCTCAATAACAATGTTGATGACTAAAATAGATCAGAATATGCAGGTATGAAATTAAATATTTTTTATGAATGCTGACTTGACCAGTTGAACGATGTGCAGATGCAAATTGCTGTTTTTATGCACAAAATTCCTCTTCGTGACAATATTCTCTGTTAGGAGCAGAACCCAATTATATCCAAGTCTCCCTTTGAGACAGAGCTAACTAGCATATGTATAATAGTAAACTCAAAAATAGAGGACAGAGGGAGTTGGGGGAAAGTAATATTATTGTAAGACTTATTGGATAAGTATTTTACAAAATTGATTCAAAAAATTAAGCCACAGTTTCAAGAAATTCTATGAAATACAAACATCATAAAGAAAATCGATATCTATGTTAATAAAAATATTTAATAAAATAGAAATTGGTAGATACTTCATAATATGATTTTTAAAAAGAACTGGCTTAATAAGCTAGCCAGAATTGTAGAAAAGAACAATCGAAAATTAATATAAAAGTAATATAAAATAGGAGAAAGATTGGCCCTATCCAATATTTAAATAAATTATAAACCTGAAATAACTAAGACTATGTTTGTTGAACTGACATATGAAAAGATAAGTAGGTGAATTGAATAGAATGAAAATAATAGAAAGACTGTATAACCAAGTACTTCCTTTGAAGTTTACAGTAAATTAAAGATGGCAAATAAAGAGTATGGAGAGGGGGGATTAAATAAAGATATGAGATAACTATGTAGCTATTGGGAAAAAAAGTGTTGAAGTCATACCTTATAATTTACAACAAAATAAATTCCATCTACATCAAAATGTAAGTGTGAAATATATTTATAAAAGTTTAATCTCAGGTATCAAACTTTTACTAAAAATGACAAAGTGTGTCTGATCAATGTGGGATAAACTACCACGAACAAAATCAAAAAACAAACTGGAAAAATGTAATTGTAGTTCAAATCATACCAAAAGCTAACTTTACCAAAATATAAGTGCACTAACAGAGTCAATTAAACAGAATTGGTTGCTAAAGAAGACTCACAGGATAGTGAGTCCCCAAATGACACTGCTTACAAATCTATAGTTTACTACCAGAAAAGAGTACAACGTAACAATAGCATTAAAGTAAGGATATTTGTTACAATAAGAGGTCTGGAGAAGCCAGGTGCAGGCAGGCACCTTTTTCTCTCCCATAAGTGTCCTTTCAAGACAATTTCTCTCTTGGGTCAAGAACCCTGATCTGTACACAGAACACCTTGGTACCACGGAGACCCAAACAGTGTCTTGCTGGGAATTTTTGTATTTTGCTGATCACATAAGCATATTCCTGCAAGATAACCAGCGTCAGCAGCAGAGCCTTCTCAGAGCCTGTTTGTAACCAGGGAAAAATCATCAATCATATGTCGCCAATAAACAATTCTGATAGCTACTATAATCTGGCTCAAATATTCTCAGACTGATGAATACAAAGCTATGCTATTAATCAGTATCTTTAATGCCTTTTCCAGAGTGAGTGCCACACAAGAACTTTAGAAACACGGCTTGGGCTGATTCCAGGCCTGCTAAAATTAAGTCTCACAGTGCAATATGACTTCATATAAAATCGTAAGGAAAAGACTAGAAACCCAATGAAAAACGACAGGGAATGTAATTATACACTTCATACTCATAGAAAAGGAAATGCAACTGACTTTTAATTACATGTATGTGAAAAGAGTTTCAATGCCAAGCATATAAAGAGAAGCGCAAATTCAAATGATATTATGATAACATTTGCAATAGCATATACTGCAGGTAATTTGGAAATATCTAAGATCTAAGTGTACATAAACTTTGACCTAGCAACCTATCTTAAAAATACACTTGCACATGTGTGAAATTATGTATGATTAAAGTTCTTTATTATAGTATTTATTTCTGTAATATCCAAAGATTACAAATAGCCTAAAGTCGATGGAGAATGACTACAATAAATCATTATACATCCATACAGTGGAATTGGATATAGTGATTATGAAAGAATAAGAAAGCTCTATATTAGCTGATATAAAATTATATCCAAAATATATTTTAAATGGTAAAATGAAAGGTGCATAACCATGTAAACAGATTGTTGCTGTTCGTGTGAAGGAAAGACAGGGAGTTTTATATTTATTTTCTTGTAAAATTCAAAATATTTCTGGAAGAGTGAAAAATAAATTGGTAAGCCTGACTGCTTTGGGAGTATGGAATTTGGTGAATAAGGACATAGGGGTGGTAAAAAGGCTTTCTGCTGTGTATCCTTTGTAGTTTTTGATTCTGGAACAATGTAAATTTGAAACAAAAAATTAAATAATGCAAATTAAAGTCACAAAAATAATTAGCAGTTTGTAGTTGTCTTTAGTCTGTGTTAAAGGATGACTTTGTTATAGTTTGCTAGGAACTTACTAGAAATAATTGTTGTTGGAAGTGTTCCAGGTGTCCTCTGTTGCAAAGAAGCAAGAAGAAAAACTCATCCAACAGGACACAGCGCTGTTGAACTTCACACAGTGGAAGACAAAGCATGACCTCCAGATAAAATTTTGCCAAGCCTTGATGCAAAACTCTTTTAGTTCAGGTAACTGATATAAAAAAAAGCTTTCACTGTGCAGATACAAATGTATGCACCACCTCCTGAAAAGAAACAGTGACACACATTTTATTCTCTGCAAAATTGTGGTCAGCATTTTATAATAGAAAATATTTATTAATAATTTTGATTCACTCTCCAGTTCAATCTTATTTACATATTTCAGTAGCATGTGGAAAATACAGAGGTTCCAAAAAATGCAGATAAAGAAAACACACAGTCAAATTTCAAAGTGAAATGTGTGAGATTGGTAGGTTAGATTAAAAAAAAAAAAGCAACATTCTACGTTTTATCCAATCACTCAAATTTATACATGTCTTTAATTATAACTCAAAAATCTTCAGTCTATTTAGTTTAGATATTGTTTTAGATTAAAATTTAGATAACTCTTTGCACAAAAATTTCATTTTGAAAATTAGAGTATTTACCATAAAATTATAATAATGCAGGATTCACATTTTTAAAAAAATTCTATAGTTATTTCAGTTTTATCTTTTATAGTCCTTACAAGTCTTTTAAACCTAAAATAGCAGATTTCTACCTGTCGAATAGTTTGTGAAGTATTCTGTGGTTACTTAATTAGCATTTAATAACACTTATGCATATAATTTAGAAAATTAACTTCCCTTTAGTGGATACCATGTAAGTAATCTCCAATGAAAGAGGTCAAAAAACTACCCTAGCTCCTTCTTTTGTTTTTAATTAAAATTTATTGAGGTGACAATTGTTAGTAAAGTTACATAGGTTTCAGGTGTACAATTCTGTATTGCATCATCTATAAATCACATTGTGTGTTCACCACCCAGAGTCAGTTCTCCTTCCACCACCATATATTTGATCAACTCCTCTTGATTGAAATTCAGTCACATAAAGGTTTAAAGAATCACTCCGCCAATGTTTTTAAATTTAGCAGGCTATTACAAGCATTAGTGAGGCCCACCTCTTAGCCAGCAACCTTGAGTCAATGACAGTATCCATTTTGGAGACCTGCCAATCCAGCATATTCCCAAACCCTTCAACTGCCATTGTCAACACTAATTATGTTGTAACTTTAACAGTATTCAGGATACTGATTAACATGGATTCCAAACAAAAGATATTGAGGAGCCTTAAATAATTTGACATCTGGGCCACGGAGACTGATAATGAACTATTTGTGACTCTCTCTAGAAACTTGAGTTGTGGAAGCCATAGTGTCTTTCCCTCTATAAAACTGTGCCAGAAACCCTTAGTCAAATTCTTGCTCTTTGGTTCCTCTTTTATACATTTGAGCATCCTTCTTTTGTGAATATATTCTTTCTTAAGACAAGATTCTGTAAGACTGATTAAACATTACGGCTTGTCTCTTCCTCATATCAAAGTCTAAAGGTAAGCATATTGGTTACTTATGTATTTCTTCAAGTATCCTCACCCACATATTTTCAAATTACTCCTTAAGGTGCATTGTTTGTTCTCTCCATTACATATGAAACATTTACATGTTTAACTCTGAGAATTTAAACATCAATTTGAGTCTTATTACTCAACTTGCCTAATGGTCCAGTACATTTCCAACTAGATTGGACCACTAAGATTAACAGACATGAAACAATAAGCAAACAAATGAAGACTATAAATGATGTAAACTTAAAGAAAGATTTATAAAAATAGCATAATCAGTCAATTATTATAGAAGAGGAAGAATTTGAAAAAAGATATTTCCAAATTAATTTTATCTTACAATAATTCTTAGAGACCTATTGCAGTTTGAAATGATCATATAAATCTTACTGTAGTCAGCCTCAGAGAAGCTGAAATTGGTAAGTATTGCAGAATATGAACTATTCGGATAGGGTGTTCAGCTTCACTGGGAGTTCTGTTGAGGAGATGTGCTTATAATATTTTTACAATAACTTTAATAAAATAAAATGTTGTATTCAAAGCTCATAACTGCAGCCCTTGTCCACACAACTGGATTCAGAATGGACAAAGTTGTTACCATGTCTTTGAAAATTGGGAAAAGTGGCAAACCGGTAAAGAGGATTGTTTGAAGGAGGGTTCTCATCTTCTACATATAGACAGCAAAGAAGAAATGGTAAACACTATTTTATGGTTTCATATAATTTTGGAAATACCATGTTGTCCATTAAAAGGAAGGACTGAATATAACCAGATAGAATATTTCAATATTTTATAACAGTAGCATATTTGTTGTAGTGAAGGTTTAAAAGAAATAAAATGGGAACTAATATAGTTTGTTTACCTTTTAATTAGAGAAACAAAATACAGGATGGTTATCCAAAAACAAGAAGAATATATTAGTTCTCTGACCTTTATTAATCAAAAAGGGGAGGGATAAGGGAAATACCACTTAAATTTATTATTTTCAATGCTATAGGATAGTATAATAATTTATAACAATTTGGTAATTATGAAGGAAAAGCAGAAGTATAAAAAGTGAGGTGATGTCATGAAATGGAGAGGTCTGTGAAAATAAGCATTTGCTAAACATTAAACCTAGTTTACTAATATTTTAAAAGCAAACAATAAGATATTTCCCTGAAATCATTCTACCCATAAGTATGTGTGAAGTAGAAAGTTACACATTTCTGAGCTTATTAAAAATGTATGCCTATTATATTCAGTAATTAATCGAAGTTCAGTTTCACAAGAATAAAGGGAGAAGAAATTGTTAAGGATATGCAGTAGACCAAGGCAACTTGAACTAACTTATTACAATTATGGGTTTACACTATTTTTTTCTGTGCAAATTTGGTAACAAAAGTTAGTAATGTTTCTGCTAAGAAACTATGCTTACAGTTAAGTTGGTTCTGGAATCTTCTAAACTATTTTGCATATTGACATATACTGGAAAAAATGACCTATGTGGTCTATGATGTCAAGGATATTTTTGCTTCTCCTGATAATGAGGCTTCAGTAGAATACTTTTTTGATATATACTATCTGCTAAACTCTAAATCTGTTACAACTATTTTAATACCAGGTGCTTGTTTTTTCCATAGTCCTTAACACTATACTGATCACATGGTAATAGAAAAAAATCTACAAAATGTATTTCTTCTTTTAAATAACCCCTCTCTCTCTTTCTCTACCTTTCAGTTTCCCATTAGTTTTTGTCTAGGCAAAATAACATACTTTACATTTCATGGTAGTTTGTTGTTGTTGCTTTTTCTCCCTCAGTTCACTATTCTGATCTTGTTTCTTATAGGACTTTATCACTGGCAGCCTGAGGAAGATCAAAAATGGTGATGATTATTGGGTGGGACTGTCTCAGGATGGAAACAGCTCACTTTGGTTTTGGCAAGATGGCTCCTCTCCTTCCCCTGACCTGTAAGTGTCTAAGGGAAAAGTCACAAAGTTACAAGAAAAAATAGAAACATGAAGGAATTCAAATGTTAATTTTATTTTATACCTTAGATTTCCCCCAGGAGACATAACCAGCATTATAATTTCACAGGTTTCTGAGGTAATTTAAGAGTAGTCTCCTGGCTTGTAAATCCTCCTCCTTCTCAGCCCATTGGCATTACCTTCTAGAACATTCCTATCAAAATCTGAGAGTCTGAATGAACAATATCATTTAATTATCAAGTATGTTTCCTTTGTATAATTTAATGATTAAAGAGTGCTAAGGGAAAGAGAGTATAGTAATTACTAAGCAATTTCCAAATTAAGCTTTTCAGATAGAACCAGGGAGATTGGTGATCAGAATCGGGTACCTTAGTATATTGAGAATTAAGCGTCAAAAAAGAGATTCTAATTTGGAGATTCTAATCTTTCTCTCCCTCCCTCCCTCCCTCCCTCCCTCCCTCCCTCCCTCCCTCCCTCCCTCCCTCCCTCTCTCTCTTTCTTTCTTTCTAATATGTGGCTTATTAAAATTATATTAACATTTTTATTGAGAGAAAACAGCTGTTATTTGAAGAAGGAGGACAAAGCTACTACAGGGGTGTACCATATTAAGATAAAATAAAACAAACAAAAAGCTACGCACCCCTCATTATTTACCCAAAAGAACGTCACTGTAAGTGCCATACTTAACCTCAGATATACTGACTTGCCTCTCCAGGTTACCAAAACAGAGACCCAAATCAACTCACCAGCTCTGTGGATACCTCAGAGACAAGATCCTTTCTTTCTCTAATTGCACCAGTTGGAAGCATTTTATCTGTGAGAAGTACATGTTAAGATTCTCTACCTGAAAGAAACTGTGCTAAAAGTGACCTATTGTAATTATATTTGGAATAGGTTATTGAAAAACCTGCCACAAAATGCCAAACTTATTTTTGCATTTACACTGGGTAATATTCTTCAATATTTTCCAGATGTCCATTTGACATTGTTCAAGTTGCCAAGAATAAAATTGACTTAGAGTTATAGAGGACAAAACCCTGAAGGTCTGAGGGCAAATTAAAGGAAAATCATTTCCATATGTCATTTTTTATTTTATTTTTTAGTCTATAGAGACTATAAACTCCATACAGAAATCTATAAATCACTGGGGAGATGATACAGTTTTAGCTAACTGATATTTTCATAAAGAAATAAATTAAAAAATAAAATAAAATAAAATAAAATGCAGCCTTCAAACTCATTGTCTGCCAGATCTTTGTACACATTTGCTAACCTTCCAGGCATTATGTTATCTGACTATAGGATGGGAGGACAAGGGTATGGATTTTCAAATTGGAAGGAAGACAAGCTGCTTTCTGCTCTCTGTAAGAAAGTAACCGTTTTTAGGACTGCACAATTCTACCAGAGAGATGAAATACCATAACTCCACAAAAGTGGAAGGAATAGTCAGGCTGCTACTACCAGCATATCTCCAGTGAAGGACAGCTGTAAGCTTCCTTCCCCCCTCACAATCTGGACTCTCAAGGTTAGCACTTCAGCACTTTTAACTGCATCTATCTGTGCCTCAATTTTTTCATTGTAAAATAATAACAGGACTGATTTCAAAATATCTTTGAGGCTTTAATCCAGGGGTGTCCAAACTTTTTTCAACGTTTTTTACCAAGGGCCATATGCGGTAAAACGCACAAACAGCCGGGCCACTCACTTGAGGTGAAATACGTATTGCCTCACCTAGTTTATTTAAGTAAACTAAATATATTTTTGGAATTTGCTGCAGGCCAATTAAAAATGGATTGCAGGCCACAGTTCGCCCGCGGCCGCAGTTTGGACACCCCGCTTTAATCATTAATACGTGTAAATTGCTGAAAATATACCTTGTGTAGAGTTTGACAGTGTATCAGTGTTTGCTATTCTTGTCTGGAGTAAATCACCAGTCATCCCTAGGCATCAACCGTATGCGTGTATTCCAGATAAAAATGACCCCTTTTCCTGCTCATGTTATAGGAATAATGAGAAGATAAAGTTTATACGTAAAATGTCAGCAACTGTCTAGACAGAATATCTGTTTTAAAGTGAATGAATCTCCTCAAATAAATTTATAGACAATCTGTGTCCTAGAGTCTGCAGGCTCCCTGTATGTGAATTAGCTTGTTCCCAAGAGACAGTAGATATGAAAATATCTTGTGATATATAGGGAGCAAAAATTCACTATTTACTATTTCATTACTCTTCTCTCACAATCCCTAGAACAACTTGCTGCGCAGTAGATTCTCATCAAATATTTGCTAATTTTAATTTAATTTAATTTAATCTTTTTAAACAATTTTATTTAATCTTTCACTTTTCACAAGGATTAGCTGACCTACCCTAGATTCTCATCTTTCTTTATAATAAAGACACCACTTAAGTAAATAAAGTAAAATAAAATCTAATTTAGTCAAACAGTAAAAATCTAAATTCATTTAAATGAAGTCTATCGTAATAGGTGACCTCTGAAGGATTTTGTGGGTTTTTTTTGTTTGTTTGTTTACTCTTGACCTGGAGTTGAAATGGTGGGGATTTCAACAAAAGGGGATTTTCTCTAGTTCTCTGAGGAAAGTAGAAAAGGAGAAGAGCAAAACAGCATAAGTTGTCTCCTGTGTTTGGTTTTCACAGCTGGCAGCTGGCAGCTGAGTATAATAACCTGGAATAAAAGGGAAACAATAGCAAATTTTAGTAGTAAAGACTGTTTATCTTCAAGATTCTCCAAAGTATTGTCGTGGAGCTATGTTTAGAGAAAGGATAGGAAGCATTTAATAACTCTTTTTAGAAAAAGTACAAAGAAGCAAAAGGCAAACATCCTTCAGCTGATGTCACCCCACCAGTATGTGATGCTATGTTTACAAGTCAGAATTTTATCTCCAGTGCAGCTGGCATAAGCACCTACAAATTCCAACAGTGGCAATATTGATTTCCACACAGATATTATGAGTAGAAGATTTTTTTCTTGCAGGTTGCTTTTGGTCCAGAATACCAAGGCCTTTTACAAAGCAGTGGGAAGAGACTGGGCCTTAGCACTGGGATAAACAGTGTTGTTTCCTAGTCCCACCAATAATGAATTGGGTATCTTGATTCACCTCATTGAATTCCAAGTTAGCTTTAAAAAAGTGAAAGGAAACATAAAACTGTGTCCTACAGATATAAAGAGGATGTGTTATGTGGTATGGTTAAAGTACAATAAGTGTGTAAAAAGAACATTAGACAAGTAAAATTTATAGAATAATAGTATTATTAGATTCTAAAAAGTCTGTTCATACAATGAACCTTGTTAAAAAGTTATGTACACTTTAAATCAGATCATGCTGCTTTTTGTATTCTTCAAAAATGACAAAGTATTTGACTTCCAGATATTAAGGCCAATCCTGAGGCAACTTATTAGACTTTTCTACTTATTTCATAATCTGTTTATATCCCCAAAGTAAAAGCTTCCATTGCATTTCTCATACTTCCTGCTGTTACAGGGCTCATGACCTGTTTCCTGTTGATAAGTTTTAAGAACTGGTTCAATATCCTCAGGAAAAGAAATAGCTTATTGTGTACCCTGGGGAACTCAGATCTACCAGTAAAGGCCACGTTCCTCGTTTGACTTTTCCTGCAATTTCTTCAGAATAACCTAAACATACAACAGCCCAGAAGAGAAAAGGTCTTCCCTTACTGGAAAACCAATTCATGGGGTGCTGCCTTCTCTGATTCTAAATGGAAAATTGTTCTCAGCAAATCATATTTTCAAATTCATGTTATAATTATTTTCTAGTCTTAATTTTTTTTTTCTTTTTTAGTTTGTGGAGAGAATGTTGTGCCGTATTCTTTTGCTGTTCTTTTGAAATGTTTGCTCATATTGTCGGCAGTATTGTGGGTCCTGATTACAGATGAGAGGATTATTGAGGGCAAAGATGGAGAGAAACAAGCTCAAGAATAGCCAAAAATGTTTAAAAATGTGATTCTTTTTCCTTCCTCACCATCTAAAGTGACATTTTCCCTTAGGTGGCAGATTTCAAAAAAGAATAATATTCAACACCCAGTCTCCAGGCACCTAGACTTTTGAAAGCAATGTCGTTTAAAAACACACTTGTCATCCAACCCTGCACTAGACTGTAGTTACGTAGGATGCCAGGGGTCAAAACTTGTGTGCATCGTCTTCACTTTACAAGTTAGTTCACAAAGTCATTTGACTTTCTCATATGAACCATATTTTCTTTCTGTAGTAGCGATGCTTAAATGACACTTAATTGCTTAACTAAAAGCCTAATCCACATGTATAGGCATGTGCTTATTACATTAACTGTGTGCATTAAATATCTGTACCCACCATAGAAAATATTTGGTAATATCCACAGCTCTTCAACTTTGGTGACTTTCTACAATTTGTTCATGAATACATGTCTCCAAAGAAGGTTGTTTAAGGCTCATTTGTGCTCCTCTATTTTTAATAATAATCAATAAATCCTTTCCCTCTTTTAAACATATTTTAATATTCTTTAAATTTGATATTACAATTTAGAGTATAAAACAAATTTCACATATACCTCATTTCAGCCAACAGTTACACTGTGAGGAAATTATAAATATTTCCACTTTTTACTTAATGGAATAAGCTTCTGGAAGTGGAGTGATTTTTACAATAATAAATGAAAATAGAGGATCTACAACTCTCATTTTATGATCACAGTGCAGTTCTCTTTGCACAATACAATAAATCAACACAAAATTTGCTCAACACTGAAAAAATTTCCTAGCTAATCAACAGAATATTGAAAGGAAAATTCTTAGGGAAGAAATATACAACTAGTGATTGATAAATGACACAGCCTTATGAAAATGAACGCAAAAGTGTTATCTTTATCATTTGTTTGCTAACTTAATGTCATGTCACCATGAGATGGATGTTTACTGAAAATAAAACTTAAGCACCCCAGTTCTCACTGTTGAAAAATAAAGATTTATAATAAATTATCCTAAAATTGACTCATCTAGAAACCAACAAAGTCATTGTCTGTGATGGTGCTATTTGCAATGACCCTTGTTATGGTTGTGAGCATTGTCACCCTGAGAAAGGGACACCTACACAAGAAACCAACTATGTATATGGATGTCAGTCTCTCACTTTTGTGACCGGAGTGGATAATGTGCCCTACTGCAATTTGAATTTACTCATCTTTAGCCATGTGTTGATGACATAAACTTGAATCAAAAGATTTCATTTTAGGAAAGTGTTAAAGCCATCCTCTTGAGGACAAAATGCATTTCAAAGACTTCTTATTTTCCTCAAGTAATCAAACATCAGTACTCTTATAGAGTCCCTACAAACGCTCAGTAAGGGGCAAACAACCAAAATACCGACTGCTATCATATTTTGAAAAGCATTTCCACACGGAATTTCCCCCCAAATCACAAATCCATTCTAAAATGACACACAGTTCACATTATCTACATTTATTATTATTAAATATTTAGTACCTGTAAGGTATAAATATGGATTGAATGGAAGAAAATAGGAACTGAAACCAAACTATCCCAGATGCACACACACAGACTGATTTTTTTTTTTTCTAGTCTTCATGCTCTCTGAATGGAGCATCAGGAACAGTAATTCTGATATAGAATTGAGTTGAGAATATTTCTTTCCTAGGAGAAATTCTTAGGGAAAGGACACAATCATTGGAATCTTAAATGGACATAAGGAGATATATGTGCAAGAAGTTAAGATACTAATAAAGAGAACTAGCCCAGTGGAAAGCAGGTTATAGACATAGCAGATGGGTGCTTTATTGAGAGATTGAGAAGGGAAAAAGATACACACACACACACACACACACACACACACACGTATATCTTTTTAGTTCATATATATATATGAACTAAAGAAAACAAAAAGAATCAGTTGTGTATTTGGTAGCACAGTATAAGGAATGATTGCTAATTTCTCATGGACTATTTGACTACTGGAGTAAAGGGTGTTACATACACTTATTTCTTTGGTTTAAGTTTCTCACTTCTCCAAATATTAAGGTAGACAAGAAAACAGGGAGATGATATTAGATGCTGAGAGGGAAGAGCACTAGAAAGTTATTTCAAAGTCAAGAAGGTATCGGATTATAACTTGATGGGTTTCTAGGGCTAGTTGGTGATACATAAATAAGATTTCTCTGTGACTAGTAAGTACGCGCATGAACCCAAGTTCAGAATGCTGATGATCCTGAGCAGGAAATATGAAAATCCTTCTTGTGCTAGTGGAGGGATTGCCTTTCTTGATTTTTTTTTTTCTGTTTCCCCATGTTTCAGTATCCCTTGCTTTGACATTACTTGTCTTAGACATTTTGTTCAATTGTATAAACATGGATCAAATTGAAAAAAATAGGAACTGGAACCAAACTATTACAAGTGCAACTTTTGTTCTGATCTTAAGTTTCTCTGAAGGGAGCTCGAAGTTGTAGTTGCAGCTGGAGTGTCAATCACCTTCATGTAATCATTCAAAGAAGCTAATGGAGTCTCTCTAGCTTCACTGTGGCCGCCATTTTTTCACATGCACACCGCCTTAACTCTTTGCAGTCTTTTGAGAAAGCCTTTCCATTGAGGATGGTCACACAGTCCCTGCTTCTTAGGCTGGTGAAATCTATAATTATCTCAAATCTTAAAAAAGAAAAAAATGTTAATTTAATCACAGTTTGTTTCTAAAATGAAATATTAAGTACCCAAGAAAGTACATAGGAAGTATTCCTAGCTGGATAAAATTATAGAATAGATGCCCAGAATGACTTTGCTGGAAAGATGGGGTCACCAAGTCCTTTTAAATTTTTCAGTCCCTCAATTTCCATAGTTATTCTTAGAAGCATCAGATCACCCAAAACAACAAAAACTGTTTGTAACTAATATTACGTTACACATTATAATCAAAACTTAACATATAATTTTATTGCCATCTGAAAAATTATCTACCTTCAGTTTACTTAAAAATTACCTGCTTAGTTTATTTAACTATGAAATAAAAATGATTACATTGAATATGTTCTATTTCCTGGGAGAATAAATTCTATATGGTATATAAAGAAGAAAGATGTCTGTTTAAATATGGCTTTCAATTATATATTACATTTACCTATTTCAAAGGATATTATGCACACTCCTATCTAAATGCTCACATAAGTAAATCTAATTTTTGATAATATTACTCTTTATTTTATCAGTAAATCTATTCTCAGAGACTGTATTTTTAAAGATGTGCTCCCCATTACAATGCACATCTGAGAAAGGCAAGAAATCTGAGATCTTATACTAGCTCTGGGTATTGACAAGTGGTGAAGTTTTATGACTTTAGGCAAGTCACCATTACAACTGGACTTGAGTTTACTCACTCAACAAAGATTTCTCCTCTTCTTTCCGCTCCCTTCCCCTCCTCTTCCTTCCCCTCCCCTCCTTTAGGGAATCCCAGACAATTTTAATGTTCCAAGAAACTTCAGGCTCTAAAATAAATAAAATTCTAAAAGCAACCAGACAAAGAACTTTCTCTATTATTTTATTAATAATGTGCATCTGTCTCCCTCTCTACTTTATAAACCATTCAAGAGCAAGCACTATTTTATACATTGGTGGATATTCTTCCTACAAACATAGCATCCAATACAAAGCAGATGTTCCATTACAATTTATTGAAACAAATTGTTGAACTCTGTCACTCAACAACATGGCTCTATTAAATGCCTTTCCAACAAAATATTCTGAAGGCTTACAGTTCAGAGGTGTAAGGGGTTCCATCCAACCAGAGCCAGGCCTTGCCACTGCCATTGCGGGATAGCCCTGTCCAATACGAGTAGAAAAACTCAGTGTAGCTCTGAGACATGGCAAACTCCTGTGAAAGACACACAAGAAAACCTTTAGCTTTAGAAATGTGTGTGTGTGTGTGTGTGTGTGTGTGTGTGTGTGTGTGTAGGGCCAAACCAACACTTTTCATAAGAGAATAGCATGAGTCCTGCCTCACATAGATGATAGTACACTTCAGAGGAAAGCTTTTGTGCTGAGATCAGTGAATGTGTCAAAGTTAAAAAATGTATTTTGTTTTAATAAGCCTGGAATGTATACTAATAATCTGAAATCAAGAATCACATCACTGAAGGTTTATAAATGATCATTATTTTCAAGTCACAGGGTAAATACTAAGATTGATATAAAAAAAAACACAGGAGACAGATTTACAAAAAAATGATTGATATAAAAAAATACAGGAGACAGATTTCCAAAAAGATGTAGTGGTGATTCTGGGAAATGGAAGACTATGGAAGGTAAAGTGAAAGAATGGGGAAGTAACCTTTATAAATACATGAGAAAAGGACTGACCAGGAAGGAAGAAAGAAAAATGAATACACTGATGCAAAAAGAGGTAAAAGAAGAATTTGGAAGGACGATTTATGTCTCAGACAAGGAAGGGAAGAAAGAAAAAAATCTTTGTGTGTGTACGTGTGTGTGTGTGTGTGTGTGTGTGTGTCCCTGAGTGCAAAAAGTGGGAGAGCCCATGGACACTGACTCCTTAGATTTTTCTTATATAGCTTTTTTAAAGACCTGTTTTTAAGAATACTTCAAACACTGACAAAATCTCAGGACCTTACCAACACTTCTTGTGTGTTTATCTTCAGCATGGTGGAGTGCTCAGCAATGCAGAAATATTCACAGCCTTGCCAATTCCTGCTCTCTTTATAGAACTGGTAGCATTTGTCCCCATGCCACTTCCATTTTTCTGGGCAAGGGCTACATCTGTGCTCTTGGAAAGAAATCAATTTTAATAAGATATTTTTTATCCAGATTTGCTGGTTTTCCACTCCTGAAATTATATAGTATGTGATGACCCAAGAAAGAATGGATTCCCTTTCTCTTAGCTATTTCATTGCCCAGGCAATAACTACAAATGTTTACCTAGCACTCACTATGTGCTTTGAATTGTAATTGGTGCTGAGCATACAGTGGAAATTAAAACAGACGCTACCTGCTTTCATGGATTTGGAATGTAGCAATGAGTGACTGGCACTTCCTTGTCCTTTTCCCTATGCAGTTCAGCATACAGAGAGGATATTCAATTTCATAAAGAACTTTTCATATGTTCAGTAACTCAATATGCATTGTACTTAAGAAACATTTGAAGTTCTATAATTTTCTTCCTCAAAATCCTCTTATAGGAGTAATATGATTTTTTTAAATGCAGCACATACCAATAGGATACGGACTCTGCTCATTCTAAACACAAGTAAATACAATTTTAGAAAAACGTAACTACTAAGCCAAGTATGAATTGGAATGGTAAATCTCCATGTATCAGAGATTAAGATGGGCATCGAACTTAGAGAAGTAAGAGCATAGGTCAAGGGTGAGATGAACTATGTGGGTAGTGGCTGTAAATATAGGAACTAGGCCCTGAGAGCCATGGTTTTAACACTTATATGGGAACATGGGCTTGCGCCTTTGAGGGTGGGGCCCATAACAAGTCCGTTGTGGGTAAATAGTGGGATAGGAACTCAATAATTCCATAAAAATGTCTTTATTTTAAAAATCCAGTGTCAAAATGTTGATGTGTTAAACTGAATGGTCAGTACACAAGTGGATACTACATTATTGTTTGTAGTTTTCTGTATAGTTGAAATAGTTCACAAGATAAAGCAAAGTTTTAAATAAATAAGTTAGGAGATTTCTTTGTAAGTCAGTTTATATCTCTGTCCCAGACGTTATTTCTTGTGTACCACACTGACTATTCCTACCTCCACTTTGATACTTAATTATATTTCAAATTCAACATGCCCAAAACAGCATTCCTGGTTTCTAACCTTCCCCTTATAACCACAGAATTCTTTCCCATTTCACTTGGTCACATCATTATGCTTCTAGTTGCTTTGTCCAAAAACTCTGGAGATATCTTTGACTCCTTTATTTCTCTCACATTCCATTTCATTCCATCATGCATTCATCTCCACTGATAACATCCTAGTTGGAGGCACCATCATCTCTACTGGAATACTTCAATAGCTGTCTGTTATGTAATATATCTGTTTCTATCCTTCCCTATTCCAGTCTATTTCCAACATATTTGCAGGGTTAGCCTTTAAAAATTCACGTCAGATGAGTATTTCCTCCGCTCAAGATCCTGTCATGAATTCTCACTAGGCTTAAAATACAAGCTAACTAAATCCCTTACAATGTTCCCTAACGCCATAAATACTCCCTCACTCTGCTCCAGGTACACAGGGTCCTTATTATTCCTTGAATATGCAGATATATTCACATTTTAGGACTCTTACACTTTTTTCCCTCTCTATGAGGCTTGTTCTACCTCCATATATGCACATGGCTAAGTCCCTCAACTCTTCAAATCTTTGCTCCTATATCATCATCTTAATTAGGAATTTATGGTATCTCTATTTAAATTTGCAACCTACCATCTGTGAATCCCTAATCCACCTTACCTTGTCTACTTTATTTCCTATACGATTAATTACCTTCTCATATATGATGATGTTCAGGTTGACCAACCATTCTTGTATGCCTGGAATCTAGGGTTTCCCAGAATTCAGGACTTTCAGTTCTAAAACTGGAAAAGTTTTGCACAAACTTAGACAAGCTGGTCATCTTATTTTATGTTTTTAAGTCCATTTATTACAACTACCTTCAATAGTGTAAGAGGTTCATGAGGAAAGAAATCTTTGTGTTTTGTATTGTATATATCAGTAGGTGCTCAATGAACACTAATTGAGTTGGTGGATAAATGGATGGATAATGGGAAAGAGGAAAGTAAGAAATCAAGAGGAACAAAATAAAACTAACTAACATCAAACCAAGAACATTTTCATGAGAATAAAGAACATCATTAACACTTTTGCATGTAGATTTTATATTTAAACTAAATGTAGTTTATTTGTGTAGCTTTTTTATTTGTTTTTGTGCAGCTATATGTAAATTCCAGAGACCATTCATGTCACAGAAATTTGGGTTACCTTCTGATAATGTGTCATCCAACAAATAAAATAATGTACACTGGGGGCTATTGTTAGCAGAAACATAAGAATAAGGGGGGGAAGTACACGAGGTGGTAGATGTGTTAATTAACCTTGATCTTGATAATTACTGTATAATGTATGTGTATATCAAAGCATCTCATTGTACCCTTTAAATATATACCATTATACTTGTCAATTATTTCTCAATAAGGTTAAAAAAGAAAAAAGACAAGAAAGAAAATTGTGATCAGTGAGATCATTAGTCACGTGGAAAAGAATCACTTTAGGGAAGTGGAAGTGAGCCTATTGATATTATTTACTGGGTAACTATGCATTCAGGCTGTCTGCGTAGTGTGGGAAGTGGTACGTGTCTGGAAGATGAAGAGACTTCCTTCTAATTCAGAGCCCTTGAAAGAAAAATAAAAAGTGGAGACTTGGAATATATGTAACTTCCAATGCATGCCTGAGGAGAACAGAAGGGAAGGCTGACTTGAATACAGCTGGATATTATGAAACAAAAAGAGAGGAGAAAAAAAGACAGGAATGAGGTGATGCTTCTAGTCTTGTTCAACAGTATTTATCAGAGCATGCTTCATCTGCCACTGGCATTGTCATCATAGGCAGTTCTTATTAAAATGCAGATCTTCGGTACCCAGACAAGTCATACCAAATTAAAATAACTGTAATTTAATTCAATTTATCAGCATTTTTAACTTGCATGATTCTTAAAATTTGAGAACTATAGTGACGAGTTCATTAACTTCTTAATGGGGAAGGATTTATAAAGACATTATCAAATACATACTACTGTTAGGTCTCCATGTGCCAAAGTAAATTGAGGAATAACCCTGTATTTTATGTACTTGTAGTGTTATTTTGGTTATTTGAAGTCAATTGTTTTTATTGTTTAAAATGTCCGAATTTGAAGAATTCTTTCATATATTATAACACAGATGTATCTGAACTAAATGATCTCAATAACTGAAGATGCCCTGGATGCCCAAAGTCAATATTAAGTGTGCCAGACAACTAGTTAAATAATACAACTGGTTAGTTACGTAATACAGTGGTTCCCAGGTACACTGATGGCAAAGTCAGACCCATGTTGACAGATATCCTAAGGGCAGAGGGGAGGATAGTGATCAGAACTCACTTACCTCCAGTTTTGTTATAGAGCTCACGACAGAGTTTTTCAGCCACACGCTGCAGAGTTTCTGCAAGCTTCCTGTTCTGAGCTTGGAGAGATTGCAGCTGTTGGGAGAGATTTCCCAATCTTTCTTCCTTTTCAGAAATACTGTCTTGCTGACTATTGGAGAGCTGGTAGTACTGAAAAACTAACCCAAGTTACTAAGTCAGAATGTACAGCTTATTTCTTCATTTCTATTTCTATTTCTATTTTCTACATATAGTGAACACAAAACAGTGTATTGTTTATGATCTCAGGACCTGAGATCTCATATCACCTATATTCAAGTTTGGACTGTAGTCCATAATAAATTGTATTACCATAGGTAAATTAATTTCTCTAATTTGTTTTTTGATCTGAAATGTGGAATCATAATAATAATTTCTAACTTCAGGAATAAATTCCTTAACCATATTTACTGCTCAATAAATATTTCTGTGTATATTCTCAAACCATTACTCAATGTGAAACCACAAATCCATGTATCCTTTGAACGTTATATTGAGTATTGACAATGTACCATACATTATCTCATTCAGTCATTAAAATAGTTATGTTATTATTTCTATATTTTAATAGATTTGCAATTGGGCTCAATGAGAACAATTAACTTCTTTAATATTATCTGGCTAGAAAAATTCAACATTTAGGTTTAACTCTCTAGGTTTCAAAGTCTAAGTAGAGAAATGTTTCATGAATCATGAAACATGATTCATGTTTCATGAATCATGAAAGCTGCTTCATATCCTTAAAGAGAATAGTGTTTTCAAAACAATAGTTATATCAAAATGAAGTAAAATTTTGGGGGTTAGAATAGAAACACTAAGAAATACAATTTTTTTAATTTGAAAATTATAAACAAATGTTCTATAAGAACCAAGTTTTTGATATTAAAATATGCTTTTCAATGTAAACTTTTACCTTGAACCACTTTCTTCAACTATTAAGGAAACTGTTGCAGGGTGTGGATCTAATGAAGCAAATTTACCCACTTCTTTTTTTACATTTTTCAACTTGTCCTTATTAGTTTGAAATTTAAAGACTTTTTACACATGCATTTTTCCTTGTTTGATTTTCACAAGTGTATTCAAAATAATTTTATAACTTCTTGAACTTTTTGTAAAAATATTATAGGGATTAAGGACCTGATCTGTTCTTATATTTTGCAGATGGAATATAAATAAAATCTCTTCCCTCTGCATTAAGCCCACTGAGCTAGACATACTAAAAATAAAAAACCACTGCCTGTACTCTTTTGAGGAATGGAAGAGGGCTGAAGCATGCATTCATTCAAAACTGTTGATTTTAAATATTGGCATATAAACAGACAAAACCTTCTTATCTCAAACAGAACACAAGAGTCTAGCTGGCAAGTGATTACTCTATTTTAATGCTTCTTCCACTACTCATCATATACATAGGTACTTTAGAATAAGATACATTGAATTATCCACAGGCTCCAGAATTAAATTTTAAAAAAATTCATAACAAGTATTTCTCATCCTGGACAAACCTTGGAACCAGGATTCTCCCCCAAGTCAGAGCGCAGACTTACACACAAGCCCCAGCGCTGCCAGGCCCATCAGCAGCACCAGGCACAAAGTGAGGAGGGTCAGGGCCGCTGGACGCCAAGCTAAAGAGGGCGGCCGGTGCTCTGCAGGAACAAAAGAAAAGGCAGGGTTTCGCTCTTTCTTCCTCTTGGATCTGTATCAGCAGCAAGCGAGAGGAGTCAATTCTGGGAAAGAACATATTCTGCAGGACAGCAGTAATCAGGGACTAGATAACATTCCTTCTGTCCTCAGAAACGTTGTCATAAGGCTCGGTGCCAAGCTTCACTCATCACGGCTAGATTCTTTCACAAGCCCCACCCATTTCTATCCCCCACACCCACCCCATCCTACTTTCCACTGAATCAAGTTATACATTACCATTTATTATCTTTATATGATTGTTTGTATAACCTTATTTTTGACAAAATTCGAGTTATGAAAGACTCTCATGAAAATGTCTTAAGAAAGAACAACTTTTAACATCATCAAAGAAGAAACAAAATTAAATTTTGTTATTTTTGCAAAACGCCACCCCACCCCAAAGTTCCATATACGCTTCCGCTAAAAAGCAAATTGCATATCAGTAATGAGAAACAATCATTTTACTGTTTCTTTTTGGGATTTCTTTGTTGAAAGTCCCTTTTTTGTAAGGATTTTGTTTGTTCATCCATTTGTTTCATACCTCTCCAAAAATAGATTATAGAGAAATACAATCATCGACTTCTCAAGGATGGAGCTAATCTATCTCACTTTTGAGCCGATGGAAAAACTGTAGGTAGCATCCCTTGCCCACACCCCCACACGTTTGCCTTGTGGTAATTTTAGGGGCTCCACTCAGTGGAAAGTAAACCCATCACCTAGTGAAGTCAGCTATCAATCTGAATGACCTGAGATATCTGACAAGGAAGACCCCCTCTCCCCCAATCAGGTGGAGGTAGCATCTAACACTGTGATTAAAATGAAACAAAGGGAGAGAAACCCTCAAACAAACTGATCTCTTCTTGACCTGAGCGTTTTACTTCCTTGGGAATTCAAGTCAGGTTCCAAAACAGAAAGAGCAAAGAAACAAACTCACTTCCTCTTTAGAAAAGCCCTCTGCATAATATATTCTAGGCACAGAGACTTATGTTAAATATTATTTCCAAATAGGGAATGAGAAGTGGCAAAGATAGTATAGAAATAGAAAATATCATTACTATTCTTTGGAACTTACAATCTAATAGGGAAAATAAGTAAAAATCCTGGAGCCCTGGGAGGGGTCCATGTGTCCATCTGTAGCATATCACCCTGTTGTGTATGTTTTTAAAAAATAAGATTATTAAGTATTATTTTCATGGTTTTTCTGTTTTTGAGTACATTCTATCAAAACAGTGGTCTTGTCTATCTTGTTCACCGGTGTATTTATAGTACTAGAAATAGTGCCTGGCACGTAAGGGCTGAATACATATTTGAACGAGTAAATGAATGAAGAATTAAATGATGAAAAATTAAAATTACCTAAACTATGTAACTTTTACAAAGGCACAGAAGATTATCTAAAGTTAAACCTTATAGGTTGACTTTTAAAAATCTATTGACTTTTCAGCAATAGTTTTTGTCAGCAGACGGGGGGCAGCTAAATTCATCTCCCAGCCATACTGGCTTCTATACACTGACGTGAGATTTTGAATCATGCACAGATCCCAGAGAGTTTTGCTTTCTCCCCTACTTCTTTTCATCAGCTGGCCCGTGTGGTTTGTTTTAAATTTTCCTGAAAAATTGCTGACTTCTCAAAGCTTTGCCCTTAAGGATATCTCAGATCAAAACATCATAAAAGAGCAAGAGTCTAAACCTCCTCTCCAAAACCCAAAGCCTTTTTAAAGTTCTGTGTAACTGAAGAACATTAAGCATGCGGATGTGTCTAGATTGCAGAGGTAAAAGTGCACCAACTATCATGGTGGCTTTTTCACCATATCTGTTATTACCATCAAATAATTATATATCTTATTCCTTTTGATTTATATCTGTCTTACTCCAGTAGAAAGTAAGCTCCTTCCTAGAAAAAGATCATTGTCTGTTTAGCATGTAGGACATCAGTTGAAAAAAAGCTCAATTAATGTTGAATGAATGAATGAATGTATGTGTCTATTATATACAGATATCTCTCTTATATGCCTGTCCACCCCTGCTTAGGTGCATTTACATTGATACAAATGTAAAAGGAATCATTTTTTAAAATGCTGTTATGATTAATATTTCTCTGGCCAAAACTAAAAGTAATAAGAAAGTAAAGGAGAAGAACTATGAAATCAACCTAATTATTCATTCTTTAAGAAATCTGCTTTCCCTCCTATAATATAAATATAAATGAAAGTATTGATTTTCTTTCCAAAGGATCGAAGAGTGAATTTAAATCCTTACTGTGAAGTGGGGGCATGGACTTTAGGAATTAAGATATTATTTAATAACAATTATATCTATGCAAAGAATAAATACACGATCCTTTCTAAGACTGCCTCTAGGACAGAATAAGAAAGAAGTGTAGTAAATCTTCTGTTAAGGAAACAGAAGAATTTAAAAATTCCCTTCTAAGGAATTAATCATCTTTCCTTGATCATTTGGAAATTTTTCTGCTTTGATCTCTCTCTCTCTCTCTCTCTCTCTCTCTCTCTCTCTATTTTTCCCTCCCTCTCTCCTTTCTTTCCTCCTTCTCCTTTTCTCCCTCAATATTTACAGTCTCTTCCTATTTTATCTAGATATCCAGAGAAGCACAATCCTAGGGAGTTTCTATACCAGGTATGGTCATTTCTTAGGAAACCAGTTTTCCAAGATTGAAAGTTTCACTTTTTTTTTTTTCTTTGATGCTGTTTTCCCCCTCTAGGTATTTTTTTTTTCTAACTGTGGGTTTAATGTTCCTGAGTTTTATTCCAAGTGCCCCTGATTATAATGAAGTCTCTCTCTAGGGACCACTCTCACACTAAAATAAGAAAAATAAGCTGCTTGGGAGGTGTTTCAGTTTGGTTTGGCTTTATTGTGTCTTTATTTCTTGGAAGAAAACTCTCATGCTGTCTCCTGAGGCATGTTTAGAAGAAGGTGTGGACAGGCCAAAGAATGATATAAACATCCCTAGGAATAATAAGATATATATACAGAAAGAAAGAAAAAAAAACAGCCCTTTCCTGTATCCTCTTACTATAAAAGGCTGCAGTGTTAAGATCAAGTTTTGAGTACAAATTCCTTTGTAGTTATAAAAAACTTTGTGGATGAAGAGAGTTGTCATATTAAACCAGTTACTCTTCATCGGCATCATAGAGAGGAAATTTTATACACTTCCATTTCTTGGGCCTATAAGAAATGAAACAGACATTATTAAATGTAATCTATTAGCATGCCTCCAACATAGAAAGGATTATAGAAGCTGGAAGAGACCAAGAGAATTTAAATAATTTGCACAAAGCCACACTGCAAACGATTAGCAGAGCCAGGATTAAGCTGCCATGCTTAACTCCACTCTGTATACTTCCCTGTGAACCAGGATCCACATAGAAACAGGGGCTACCCTGATGGCAAGGTACTTGATATTTCAGAAAATACATATCTTCTCCTTTAGATCACTGTACTTTTAACATTTTTTAATCACGAGATATTACTAGCCCATATCTGTTCCTTGGATATAGTTTAAATTTTTAAATGTTGTCTTTTCAGCAACTTCTTGTTTCCTTAATCTTAGCATGTGGCAGTAAACCTCCTCATGAGAGTATTCGAGGTTTTGTGGGTTAAGAGTATTTTTCAGTGTTCATGAAAATGCATGTTTGCTTTCTCTTATGAATATATTACAAATACTTGCTGTTTTCACTCTCTCTAAAAGTAAATGGGTGTCATGCTTCCTATAATTTCAAAAGAACATATATCTAAAAACATGTTATTTCCAGAATATATCAAGTTTCCAATTTACAGCAATTAGAAACTGAATTATACATTTTCTTTTGAGTAAAATGTAAATGAATCAATTTTATATCCCGATCAAGGAGTTTTATTTCTGAAATATAATTCAAAAATAACATTACTATTAATGACAATTGTTAACATGAACTTCTGAGATAAATGCCTTATAAGAATCATATCATCTATCCTTACAAACACCCAATGAGGTAGATACTAGGATTATAATACCCCTTGTACAGGTAAGCAACTGAGTCCTAGAGGGGTTAGTTACTTTACTCAAGGGCACCCAGCTTGTGATAATAATACTCACTGAGTGTGTTATATATATGCTGTGGTATTTCATTTGTATCTCCCAAAAATCATTCAAGAGTATGCCATTTTCAACCTTTATTTGGGTAAGAAAACTAAAGTATGGAGGAGTAACTTAGTTTGCTTAGGGTTGCACAACTAGTAAGTGATGGAGCCAGAAGTGTTATTGAAGCCACTTATTCTAGAGATGAATATTTTAAATCATTCTCCTATCCCTTCAACAAATCCCACATTAATATTTGGTCTTATATGTCAGTTCCATATAGAATTATAGAAAGACTCCAGTGTTTTGCCACTTGCAAATTTTCACTTCTATATTGTGAAATATCTCAGTAATACCCACCTTACATTATACATTCTCCACTCTACCACCAAAGTGAACTTTCTAAAGTATAAATTTAATCTCGTCCTTAAGGATAAAACCATTACTTAGCATGCTATACAAGGCCCTGCATAATAGGATCCCATCCTATGTTTTTGCCTTATCTACTTACATCCCCCTCATACATCACTCCTTTTGAGGATTAACTATTCCTCAGCCCCATCATCTACTGTGCCATCATGTTTTGCCTGCTGACGATCCCCAAATTATCTTACTGATCTAATCTCAATCCAAAATTAACATTTCATCTTTCCCCTCTGAACCCTTGTCTTTCTTAATTTTATCTGTTAATACACTGCACCAAGCTAGGTCCTTACCTCTCTGCTTTTGTGTTTGCAAATGTGATCCTCACAATGGAAATGTCACCCAGTGCGCCATCTTGCTCTACCTGGAAAAGTTGGGCTCAGCCTTACAGACCAGATCAAATGTCATCTTGTTAAAAAACACACACTTGATGTAAACACAATTAGTAACTTATTCATTGCTATTTTCTTCTGTGGCCTCCTACATATATTCCATAGCACTACATAATATTTTCTTATAATTATTGATTCAGATTATTCCTTCCACTTCTCCAAGCACTTAAAAATACGGTCTCCCAGCACCTACCATAATGTTTGATATTTAATAGGTATTCATTAAAGATTATTGACTCAATTAGATGTGATTTATGCCATGACTCTTCAATGAAGGGTTTATGTTGTAGTTGATAAATGAAGCTAAACATTTGGGAAAATTGGAGAATATTGTAATTAATATGAGTAAGGAAAAAGTGGAACTTGAATTTATCATTAAAGTTTTCTTTCCCTTAAATCCAAATCAGTTTCATATTCTTTTGATAGGACTACATTTAATCTTCAGCAGGAATTTTGGTTCATCAGTTATTTCATTTTCTCTCTCCCCAGTATGTTAGTAGTGTGAAGTGTTCTAGCTGTATTCTTTTCAAGCTACAATTGAGTTAGAATCTGCCAGATCTTTAAAAAAAATTTTTAAAACACTCATGCAGCCCCATAATACCTCAGCTTTAACACTTTATCTTTTGTTTTTATAGCTAGGGTCCTCAAAAAAGAAAAGAAAAGAAAAATAACTTAAATTATTTATATTCCTATTTAACGATTAGTGCCTTCCAAACCTATGCTATTAAAAATTACCAATAATCTATTTTCCTTCTTATTGCTAAAATGATAAATTGTTTTTAGACTTCTTATTCCTTGAACTTTCTACAACATTTATTATTTTTTTTAAAATTCACTATTCACTACTACTGTTGTTTTTATCCATTTCTTTTAAAGTTATTGTCTCTTGGCTTCCTAGATGCTTTTCTCTCCTGGTCCACTCCTACCACTGTCCATCATTCATTCGTAGTAGCTCTTATTGCAATCTCTTACTGCCCCTTAATTTTGTATTTCCTAAAATTCTTTCCTTGGCACTCTTATTCTTGCTTTTTATTGCTTGTCTTTTCATTTCACATTCTCTTCTTCAGTGATATCACTCATTCCCATTCTCAGAAGGTTTAATTCTTACCTAAATGCTGACAATTCTCACATAAATATGTAGCTCAGAATCCCTACCTCCAATCCATATGCTGTACATACAAGTGTCTTCAGGCAACTCCAATTGCATGTCCCTTTTCTTACAGGCATCTCAAACTCAAACTGAATTCATCATCTTATTTCCTCTTGTAGTTTCTATCTCAGTTAATGGCAGCACCATTACAAATGAGAAGACAAGGAAAGGAACCTAGTTAACCAATGCTCCTTTCCTTGTCTTCTCATTTGTAACCAATCACAATTCTTTAAGTTCTACCTCTTCAACATCTCTCATATTTGATTCCTCTTCCGCATTCCCATACTACTTCAGTTCAGGTTCTTTTAATCCCATGCTTAGACTAATGCAAAATCTGGGTATTAGCTTCTCTAGTTTCATACTCCTTCAATCCATCCGCCTCATTGCAGCCTAGATGGTCTTCTAAAAGCACAAAATTGATTATATTACACCTGTTTAGATCCTTCAGTGACCTCATTTTACCTACTGAATGGAATCAGAATACTTAAATGTGACATAGTAAGTCCTCCTTAGCTTCCCAGACTTACCCTTTGTTAAGCTTCCCCCTCACTGACTTTAAACCTTAGCCGTAATATATTGCTTCTAGTTCTCTGAAACACAAAGTTACTTAAGATCTCCATAGTTTTCTCTCATTTGTCTGTCTGCCTGTAGCGCCCCTAGTCCCTTAAACCCTCCCATCTCTGCTTCCATATCATGAGGAACATCTTAAAGTCAACCCAACTCAATGATCACTCTCTCAAACCTTTCCAGATCTCCTCTACCCCTACCAGACAGAAGTGACCGAGCTCTCCATTTTACCGTACACATGGTTTCATCACGGCGCCTTATCACACTGATTACTGACTTGAGAATTGTATTGGACTTTAAGTTTCCTCATAAACAGGAATCATATCATGTTTGGCATTATATCCTCAGTACTTTGCAATAGGACTGGCCGAACATGACCCCAAGCACCAGTTTGTGGAAAGGCTTTAGGGTATTGCCTTTCATTTTTGCTTTCTAGCTTCCAAATCATTTAGCATTTTTAACATAATTATAACTATATTTTGAAAAAAATGAAAATCTAGAAAATAAATGAATGTATATTACTTATTTTTATTAATTCTAAAATTTTCCAGTTGTAATTGTGTCACAATATTATGTTGAACCTGAATCTTCTGCATTGCCAAAAAATTTCCAGAGTGATTTTTGTTCTGTCATTTTTAACAGTCAAAATTATATCAGATCTATTTTCCTAAGAAATAATTCAACTTCATAGTGACCTTCCTCTAAATATTTGCATTATCACAAGACGAAAACAAGATTCTATACACACAGGGTAAGATAACTGTTTTCAGATGTTTGCCTAGAAGACACTGTTTTGCAAACTCTACTCCTACTGTTTCAATTTCCATTTCTTACAAAAAGGTTGTCAGATGTTTTAGTTAGTGTTTTATTCCGCACCATCTCCTTCTCCACCCTCCAACCTCAGCAGAATTTGTTACACCCTGTTCCTGATTATGCTGATCACTAATTCTCATGAGAGTTCCTGGCTCTAGTCAATAGTGAAAAATGAAGTTATCCACAAGCCACTTAAAACCACAGCCTTCAGCAGTGACTCTTCACAGGATTTGTTGAAGAAAAATATACTGTATCCTATTATACATATGTAGTGGCTACAGAAACTGACATACCAAAATTGTCACTGTATTTCACACCAACGAAGCTGGAAATCCCCAGTGTCCCCTCATAGCTTACTAGATAATTTAGAAGAGAAAAACCGAAAGCACATAAGTGAGTCTCAGGTGACCAATCATTCAATAAAGAAAGTGAATAGAAAGGTTTAGTAGAGGAAAGGAAGAACACATAACGTTCCTTGGTTAAGAGAAATGGAAGAGAACAGGGTAAGAGTGTGTGCCAGATTTACAGAGGTGAAGAAGACCTGGATATGGTTAAAAGAAAGAACATATTAAGATACAGGCACTTGGTATAGATCTCTTTGATGCAGATTGACACAGAAATGTTAAATAGAACATTTTAGGAATTCTCAAGGAATGGATATTGAAAAGAAACTCACATTGTGTTGTGACTGAAATGTACGAAGGACTTTATGTAGCTAATCAACTTTAGCACTCATAGTCATCTTATTTATAGGAGAGGTTTTGTTACCTCTATTTAACATCTATTAACATGAGTTAATACGTATAAAGTGCTTAAAAATGCCCAGCACATAATAATCACTATATACATGTTTATCATCATTAACATTTTATAAATGAAAAAACTGAGGCCCCAGAATACTTAATTAACTTGTCCAATACCACACAGTAAGTGGCATACCTGGTGTTAGAACCTAGTCTTTTCTGTATTACAGTGTGAGGTCATTTTACTACAACTCAAGTCACATTTTTGCCTTAGATTGGCTGAGTTGCCCAGGAAATAAGATCCTTTTCTATCTATGCATGTAAGTTATCTCTTCTGTGGACTGAAAAATACATATTTTATTACTATGTCACAGGATGAATTATTGGAAATAAAACATAAGATGGAAGCTAAAAATGTAACTGAAATTAAATATTTTTATAATTTAATTCAATTGTCTCAATAATATTCTGGGAGACAATAGGATTTAATTGCACCTGAGGCCACCATTTAGCGCATCAAATCACAGAATTTCAGCGTTGAAGGGCCCTTAGAAAGCATTTGCTTTAATTCCTCTCATTTTACAGATGATAAAACCAAACAGCTGATGTTGACATGACTTTCCCAAGGCCTCTCAACTTCAAGATGCAGAATTATTATAACAAAATACCAGGGTTGACATTCCTGCTTGGAAAGCTCTGTCTAAAGCCATGAATTCAAAACTAACAGAAAGGTAGCCTCTATAAATCTAAATTTCCAGATCAGATCACAGATGGTTAATAAAACAGCATTGGATGTGACCTTCATGGCTGGTGGGAAGGAGAAAGGACATTGCTTTAATTGTAAACGCAACCACACCTTTGCAAGCTATACCCACTTGGTAAAAGCAACACACCCTCAAATGTAAAGCACCTTGCCAGCAACAGAATCTTAGAAAAACAAACATCTGTGCACATACTGAGTTTAATTTTTTAGAGGCTCACATGTGTGGCACACAAGTGGTAGAAAGCGAACAGTTACACATTATTGCAAATCATGAAAACATTTTTCTGTTTTTCATCTATTTTGCACATTCCTAGGAGAGGTAGCTCATCTCATGCATTTATCAAGGATCTGGCCAATTTAGACTTCAAGAGACAGAGACAGAGTACCTGTGTGCCTAGGCTCTGGCCGCTGGGTTGTAGCAGAGGCTCGAGAATACAGGCTCATGGTGGTGCCTTCATCAGCATCCAGCATGTTCCTTGTGCTGCTGTATTTGGCCTGCATCAGGATTCCTGCAAGGGTGAGGGAGAGCTCTGGTTGGATTGCCCCAAGATGCCTGGCGGCTATGAGACAGTTCAGGAACCGAGACACTGAAAGGCACTCCTAATGTTCTTTTCTCCCAGCAAGTGGCAGGGAAGCCTCTGACTCTAGTTCCTGCCTGGAGAGGCCCAGCCCCTCTCCTGTGAACTTGTACTCTGGATGCCAAATCGGTCAGGCCAAGGGGAAACAGCATGTGTTTTCTGTTTGGGCAGTCTCTGTCTGAACAATTACTAAAGGGGTTGTTGTGCTTTTCAGATCTCTTTTGTTCATCTGCTTGTACTTCCTGTTTAACTGCATAAAGACGGCAAAACCATACAATCACACAGAAGTTCCTTCAGGCTCTGCAAAGCAATAATCAATCAGAGGATATACATATACATACACACACACATATATATATATGTATCATATACATATACATACATATACATATATATATATCATATACATATACATACATATATATGTATATGTATGTATTACCTACTTTCTTACCCATCATACAATCACAGAGTCACTTAGATTAAGTTTAATCTCTGTGCTTTTGTGAAGACAGAAGAGGATATAGGACCAGCCTTTTCCTCTTCCCAAGGGCATAGTATAAAGCATCATAGATACGTAATGTCAGTACAAAAGAGTCCTTTTGAGGCTATCTAATTGATTCTATTCTTTCTTATAAAAAGGGAGATTGAAGCCCAAGTAGATGAAGAGATTGCTCTAAAGTTACATAGGTGGTTAGTGACAGAATTAGCTACAAAAATGCTCTCTGGTTGTCAATTCAATGATCTTTCTTTTTGCAGTATGTGGACTCAATTTAACATTTTATAGCACGTTTGGTACATCATTATCATGAACAATTACATATTTTACTGGAAGTAAACACTTTTAGAATTATTACTAACTACCTGTGACTTGAGGAAGCCAGGTAACAATTTGTGCCTAAAATTTCTAAATTGAGAAGGAAATGAGAAGATTATTTTAAATAATGTCCAAAAATTCTTCCAAATCAGTACAGTAGAATTATATTATCCTACCAATACTTTTCTATATTAAGGATAATAACTTGGCTAAATCAAGCATATGAAATATAAGGAATGTGGAAGATGCTTGGGTTAGGACAGCGAGGTCCTATGAGGGATGGATTAACAAGTATACGTTGTGGATTCATTATGTGTCTTAAGCTGTGTATTGTTCATCAGTTATTCTAAATGAAACAAACCTGAAGAGACTTTTTTCTTACATAATACCTTGTAAAAAGGACATACTCAAAAATTATTTGGTAATTTGCATTGGATTAATGTATTAGAAATTGTTATAAAAGAGAAGACAGTAAAATATTTGAAGAAAAAGATAAGTGAAACACATATGAGAATGAAACAAGAAGATGGAATATAAGAAATCACAATAGCTAGGGCTTGAAAAAATACATCTAGGAAGTGCTGATAAGTATGATTCTAATGAAATAACAATTAGAACTATTTTCTAAACTTCAGTGATTCATGTAGATCCTTGATAATTTTTACCAAAGAACTTACACTAACATTTTACTACTAGTCCTTTACTACTGTCACTTTTTTCAACAATGACAAAAGTATTTTCTGAACACCTACTTTATTGCAGGCACTATTCAAGGATACATTAGTATAAAACAAAACTCTCTACTTTAGAGTCTACTTTCAAAGGAAGAAAGCAGGTGATATACAAGGAAGATAATAAGTAAACAGTAGAGTTTATTAGACGATGATAACAGTTATGAAAACATATGGAGGGTAAGGGAGATTAAGAATGTGCAGGAATTTGCTGTCAAGATGGTGGAGTACATAAATGCTGTGTTTGGTGACGTCATAGGAATGGTGGCAGCGAAGTGGTCTTCTTGAGTTCTCCTCCGAAATTTAAAACAAATTGAACATCTATAACCCATCAAAGGACTCCCTGCTCATCACACAGAACAGCTAAGAGACTCGTACTACGAGGATTACTTGAAGGTGAGCAAATTGGGCGAGCAGGGGAAGAGGAAAGGGAGCGGAGTGGAGACACAGCCCGCATAAGAGGCTGCAGAGACTCAGGGGGTCACAGGATAGAACGGAGACCACAAGAGCCAGGAGGTGGGCTCTTTCCCTGCGTCCCACAGCTGATCTCTCCTGCCGAGAGAGCAGCATATTCAGCTTTTGAGGCAGTAACCTCAGCTGAGACCTCCAGCTGGGCTCTAGGGTTGGACAAAGGACATAAACACCATACCTGGGCCCCTCCAACGACTCTCCCAATCTGACACCCGCCCTTCCAGAGACTCAAGCTGGCCCCAGAACTGAAGAGTAGTGTCAGATTACAGAGAAGCCATAGTGCTCAGGATCTGGGAAGACGCGGTTTGCAGCTCTGACCCAGGGAAGAGGCTGGGAAGAGTGTGGTATACTGCTGGGCTAGAAGAGAGAAGACTCCTCCATCCCCAGCCCCCACCTTTTCTGGCCTGCCTAGGACAGGGCAATTACAACTGCAGAGACACACCCAGGGGTCAGCGGTAGGCAACAGATGCAGCTCTGGGCTTTCAGCAGCTCAGAAATCTCCCGCCCTCCACACACACACACACACACACACACACACACACACACACGGAAGAAGTGCCCTAAGACTCAGGAGACCTGGGCACAGGGCTGGTTGTTTTACTCGCAGAGCGCATACATGCAGGCAAGAGCAGAAACTGCACTGACTTTGTAAAAACTACCATCCAGACCTGATAGCCCTACTTATCTAGAACTGCAGTCCTAGAGTCACTCTGGTTACCAGGTGACCAGCTTTGCCTGCGCAAAACTCAGAGGACTCTTTGAACAGCACAGGACAACATGGAGAATACTTGGTGGACTTAAGCCAAGACTTGTGCTGCTTTTTTTGTTTTGTTTTGTTTTTGTATTTTTGGTATTTTTGCCTGTGTTGAGTGTGGGTTATTGGTTATTTTTACATGTGAGTGTTATTGGTTTTTTCTTTGTTGTTGTGCTTGGTGATTTGCTTTGTTCTGAAATTGCCCTACACCAGGGCCCAGCCCAAAAGGCACAAGATTCAACACACCCAGAGGCCAGCTCCAGACCAAATGAGAGTATTACTGGGTTTGACCTACACGTGACACACCCAGAGGGAATTCTCTACAGGCATAAGAGCCCATAGGGGCCAAGCCTCATTTGAGCGGTCAACCCTCATGCAGCAGAACATCCACTCTGGGCAGAGCCAAGTCTCACAACTAGTTAGCCTAGGAGTCAATCCCACCTGCTGACATGCCAAAAGCAATTAAAGATCAACTTTAACAGGACAATATACACAACACAAGAGTCACCTTTGGAGCACATGCACAGAAGAATAAGGAAGTGGTGCAAGTCAAATATAAAGGACACATACTACAGCAAAAACCAAGAAACCTAGGAGATCTACCTAATACATCAAAGCAAACGCAGAAAGTCAGCCAGAATGGGGCAACAAAGAAACATGTCCCAAATAAAAGAACAGAAGAAACCTCCAGAACTGGAACCAAATGGAATAGAGGTAACCAACCTATCAGAGACAGAGTTCAGAACACTGATGATAAGAATGTTTAAGGAGCTTAGTGATGACATAAAGAAGGATAGAGAAATCATAATGAACTACCAGTTAGAACTAAAGAATACAATAACTGAAATAAAGAACACACTTAAAGGAATTACCGGCAGGTTAGATGAAACAGCCCCACATTAGGCTCCCCAGATCAAAGTAGCAGTGCCAGGAAGAGAAGTCCCTACAACTTCTAGCTGTGAAAACCAGCAGAGATTGTGGCTAAGTGAGATGGAGGGCAGCTGCACTCCCAGTTTCTCCTCTTAAAGGGCCCAGGCACAGACTTGCTGGCTGACAGACTCACTTGCTCTGAGCTCCAGTGCTGGAGCAGCCCCTCAAAAGGTGCCAGGGACATACGAGGAGGAACTGAACTGCCTGGTTTCCTGGCAAGGGCTGGAGGAGAAGCTTCCTCCCAGACAAAAGTGCTGGCAGAAGCCATTGTTCCTTTATTGACTCCTCCCCCATCCCAGTGTGCAGACGCAGGCACGAGCCATATCTGTGTCTCCATCAACCAAGCTAATACCATTTGCCCCACTCTGGTTATTCCCTGAGACTTTGCCCCATCCAACTTGCAGTCCCATCCAAGCCACTTCCAGTGGCTTTTATGAACAAATGGCTTGTCTTGGTTCATGCTTCAGACTCTCCAAAAATTATCTCATAGGTTCACAAACCCCCCAAAAGCAGCATCTGGCCTCAGAATGCCTTATATCTCTTGCTAAGCAGCCCCAAGTCCAGCATTAGAAGCAGCTGGCCTCTGTTCATGGTTTAGCCCATCCCAGGCACCTCCAAACCCAGCACAAATGGCAACCATCTATAGATCACTTTGTAGCTCATACCAAGTGGCCCCAGGTAGTGGCTGAATTGGCCTGCAACAGAGCCTCTCCCAAGAGATCCCATGAACCAACACACCCGGTGGCCAGCTTTGGACCACACCAGAGCACCATCCATCCACGTCCATAAACAATACACCAAAAGGGAAGACTGAGCAAGCACCAGAGCCCTGCTAAAGTGAATCCCGCTCTGTAGGGTCAGCCACTGCACAACAGCTCCTCCACTGTACTCACAGCCAGTCCTCACAACCAATCAGCCTGAGGGTCAATCCTCTCATTGATGTGCCAATGGCAACCAAGGCTCAAATACAACAGGAAGACAAATACAACCCATACAAGGGAAACATCTGAAGTACCTGGCTCAGATTACCAAGGAGACTGCCAATGGCCCCTCCTGACACCTACTACATAAAGCCACTTTACTAAGACCAGGAGACATAGAAGTTCTACCTAATACATAGAAATAAACACAGGGAGACAGCCAAAATGGGCAGACAAACATATCCCAAATAAAAGAACAGAACAAAGCTGCAGGGGAAAAAAAAAAAAGAAGAAGAAGAAAAAGATAAAACCTAAACAAAATGTAGATAAGCAAGCTACCAGATTCAGAGTTCAAAACAGTGGTTGTAAGGATGCTCAGTGATAACTTCAACAAAGAGATAGGAAACATAAAAATGGAGATAGAAAACAAGAACGAGAACCAGACAGGAATGAAGAATACAACAATTGAAATGAAGAACACATGAAAGGGAATCAACAGTGGATTGGATAAAGCAGAAGATCGAATCAGCAATTTGGAAGATAAGGTAGCAGAAAACACCTAATCAGAACACCAAAAAGCAAAAAAGCATCCAAAAAAAAAAAAATGAGGATAGTTTAAGGGGCAATTGGGGCAATATTAAGCATACCAACACTCACATCATAGGGGTACCCGAAAGACAAGAGAGGGAGCAAGGAATTGAAAGCCCATTTATAGAAATAATAGTAAAAAACTTCCTAACCCAGTGAAAGAAATAGACATACAAGCCCAAGCAGCACAGAAAGTCCCAAACAAGATGAATCCAAAGAAGCCCACACCAAGACACATCATAATAAATGCCAACGGTTAAAGACAAAGAAATAATCTTAAAAGCAGCATGAGAAAGCAGTTATTTACCTACAAGGAAGCTCCAACAAGACTGTCAGCTTATCTCTCAACACAAACTTTGCAGGCCAGAAGGGGTTGGCACAAAAGATTCAAAATAATGAAAAGCAAGGGCCTACAACCAAGATTACTCTACACAGCAAAGCTATCATTTAGAATTAAAGGAGAGATAACGAGCTTCCCAGACAAGCAAAAGCTAAAGGAGTTCATTACCACCAAACCAGTATTGCAATAAATGATAAAGGGACTTCTTTAAGAAGAAAAAGAAAAAAAAAAAGATAAAAAAGATGAATGATAAAATAACAATAACTACATATATCTATCAACAATGACTTTAAATGTAAATGGATTACGTACTCCAATCAAAAGACATAGTGTGGCTGAAAGAATAAGAAAATAAAAGCCTTGCAAACAAGACCTTGCGTACAAGAAACTCACTTCAGATTTAAAACACACACACACACACACACACACACACACACACACAATGAAAATAAAGGTATGGAAAAAGATACTTCATGAAAACAGAAACAAACAAAAAAACAAACAAAATTGGGATAGAAATACAGACTTTAAAACAAAGGTTATAACAAGAAACAAAAAAGGACCCAGTAATCCCACTTTGAGTATTTACCCAAAGAAACCCAAAATGCTACTTTGAAGGGACAAGTACATCCATACATTCATTACTGCATTATTTATAATAGCCAAGATAAGGAGGCAACCTGGGTGTCCACCAATGGATGAATGGATAAAGAAGAAGTGGTACATACAAACAATGGAGTCCTAATAAGCCATAAAAAAATGAATCTGCAACAACATGAATGATACTAGAGGGTATCATGCTGAGTAGAGTTAAGTTAGACAGAGAAAGCAAACGCCATGCAATTTCACTTATATGTGGAATCTAAAGAACAAAACAAATGAGCAGACACACATAGAAACAGACTCATAGATACAGAGAACATTTTGATGGTTGCCAGAGGGCAGATAGGTTAGAGGGATGGATTAAAAAGTGGAAGGAATTAAGAAGCGCACAAATTGGTTGTTACAATATAGTCATGGGGATGTAAAGTATAGCATAAGGAATATAGTCAATAATATTGTAATGATTTTGTATGGTGTCAGATTGGTACTAGATTTATCTAGGTGATCACTTTGTAAGTTATATAAATGGCTAATCACAATGTTATACACCTGAAACTAATATAATATTGAATGTCAACTGTAATTGTAAAATAAAAAATTATTTTAAAAAATGTATGTACAGGAAGGAGGGTTGCTAATTTTAAATAAGGTAGAGTGAGCTTCTTTAAGAAAGTGATATTTTTGTAAAGGCTTGAAAGAGGTAAAAGAGTAGTTTCTGCAGATTTCTGGGGTAAGAATCATTCAGGTAGAAAGAGCAGGAAGCTGAAAGGCTCTGAAGTTGGGAGACAATATAGAAACCAGTGTCCTAAATGGAATGAGTGAAGAGGAAAAAGTAGATTAGCTCAAAGGAGTAAAGTGGACCACAGTAATTGTCTTATAAGACAATTGTAAATGTCTTCTGCTTTTTGTTTTGACATCTTTTTTTTTTTTTTTTATACTCTGAGATATATGGGAAGTTGAGGAGAGTTTTAGTAGAGGGCTAACATGATTGGTTTTGAATTTAATGGAATCACTCTGCTATGTTTGAAAATGGACACTAGAAGGACAAGGGTGGATACTGGGAGACTACTTTGAAAATCACTGCAATAGCTCAGGCAAAAGAGGATGGTGGCCCTTCAATAAGAAAGTGTTTCCTCGTTACTCATCTTGAATTTAACCCTTAGACATAAGTTCAGCTAGCAACTATTTCCCCTTATATATCTCTTAGAAAAGTGTGGGTGTTTTCTATTCATTGCCATGTACATTTCCAAGTAAGCTATGGTATAAAATGTATTAACTAGTCAGATATAGTATGTCTTAAACAACCTAAAACAATCTTCCTTCACACCATCACTTTTGTTGTATTCATGCTTTTATTTTTAAAGCTTAGGTTATTGTCGCTTAGCCTATATGTTCTATTAGGTTGGTGCAAAAGTAATTGCAGTTTAAAAAGTTAAAAATAATTGTAAAATCGCAATAACTTTTGCACCAGCCTAATAGCTAGGTACAGCTGGACATTCAGCATCCAGAATTATTTTCCTTTATTATCATGATTCCTTCAACTCATCCAATCTATCCTGGGGACCCAGAAGGAAACAATCAAGCCAAAAATTAAAATTAAATTAATTAAAAAGCTAAATTTAAATTCAAACTCAAATTAAAGTACATGACATCTCTTCAAAATTCCACCTTGTATCTTAATTTAACTCTCAACCTGAATTATCTTTCCCCTTTCCTCATTTCTTATCAGATAGTGACAAGTTTGTATATTAAAAGTCAACAGTAAATTCACCAAAAATCTGTCCTCTCCTCTTAGATTTTTAAATATTTAAGACCGCAAATTTATTCTTCAACACTAAACTATCTACTACACTAGCTTTTCTCCAGTGCCAAATTCATCATCATTTTTGTAGAGAGGGCAAATTGTGATAGTGTTTATTACACAAAGCATATCACTTGGAGGCCAAAGATTGTTTAACATTTTTTTTTATTAAAGTGAAATTTGCATTATACAAAATTAACCATTTTAGAGAAAAAAATCCAGTGAACTTGACACAATTTCTGTTCACATATTAATAAACATAGGAAATCAGTAAATGCCTCTCCAATAATATGGAAATCCCCCCTGGAAATAAAAATAGCACTGGTGGGAAAGTTTAAAGAAAACAAAAAGAGACAAATCATCATATGAGGAAACATAATTATGTTCCAATACCGTTTTTTTAACATCAATTACTGAGGAATTGCTGAAAACTGCAAAACATTATTCAGTTTTAAACACACTTTGCATTCTAAAACATTAATAGTTCTGTCAATAGAATTTGTTACTTTTTAAATATTCATTACCAGATCTTTTTTTGATTGATGGTATTTAAAAAGGAGAAAACTTTCTTATAATAGCAGTTTCCCTACAATTTCACCTTATACAAGATCCTTTTACTCAGAGATGTAGCAGACATGTTCTCTGGGCTATTTCATTGTTAAAAAAAAGATGGGTTTGCTGTTGTTTCATGATGCTTTTGATCACAATCATGACAATATTGATGAACAAAATAATAAAATAGCTCTGATTGTAACGAAGATTTTTTAAAAATTTCTTTAGCTATTTAGAATTATATTGTGCCTTCCACCTGTGTCTGATGCATTCCTAGATGTAGAAGAAAAAGTCATGGAAACATACCACGTGTACTCCAGTGGCAATTTTTAAGGACAAAAAGCAACTCTGGTAGAACAAGAAATTAAAATCTCCTTGAAATACCAAGGAGTTGTGGCTAATCCTAGATAAATACCAAGTCAATGGTAGAATAAAAATTCAAGTTCAGCTGCCCTGGCTCCATTTCTGGGCTGTTAATTAGAACATGATACTGTCCTACCATTAGCATTATATACAGAAATCAATGTTTCCATTTTGTTTCTCAGCAAAGATTAAAATTGGCTAAGTTTTCTTGATATTTTCAGCATTTATTTTGACCTCAGATATTTCTCTTTTCTGTTTTGTTTTCTGCCCTCTCATATTTCTGCCCTCTCATATTTCTGCCATCTCATATACTTCTCTCTGCTCCTCCACACCAGTACCACCATTGTTATTTCAACAGCTTCTTCTCACAAATACTGAATGAGTACACACTACATGGTTGGTCATAAATTATTGAATCGTGAATCCATACACAATTGTGAGGTGAGGTTTCCTGGGTAGCTGTGCTTCTGATTTGAAATCTGTTAAAATAAAATATAGTGAGGTAATTAGAACAAACATTATGAATAGTGTCCAATGTCTACACAGTGCTAAAATAAACTGATGATGATATTAGTGAAAAGAGTTTCTAAAGTGTGTATATTATTGGAAAAGGAAACTTGAATTTAGATTGTATTAGTTCTCAAATGGTAACAGAATAGCCTTCACAATGTTAAGGCATAAAACTTTTCAAAAGAAATTTAAGGTATAAATTTTTTTTAAAGAAATACTGCTAGTTGCATAAAATTAAATAAACTTCTTACAAAAAAAAAACCAATTAATATTCTATAGACAGTTCTCTTCTTATCGCTCAACCTCTTACCTAGAAGTATATTTATGAAATAAAACAACAGTTTAGTAAAATTATTATTGGGTGTATTTAGTGAGTAGAGCAAGATTTATTGCTGAAAGGAATCTAGAACTAAATGAGGAACAACATATATATATCGTTTTTATCCTTTTATCCTTCACAATCCTTCACGATATATATATATCAAGTGATATATATGCATATATATATACATATATATTTTAAATGCAAGGCATATATGTATATATATATATATTTTAAATGCAAGTGATATATATGCCCATATGCATATATATAGATATATATTTTAAATGCAAGGCAGATAACCCTATATATTTTAACGCATCCTTAAGGCAGAATTATATTATTATAGAATAAAATGACAGACAGTTATAACAATTACCATGGGTAAGTGGAAGCACAGCTCTGTTCTATTTGCTCGTCAGTCTCCTTGAAGCAGCAGTGTTAATTACTCAAGCTCATAGGACATCACCAAGCCTCAGTGTAAAAGCTATAGTCTGATATTCTGCATCTTGTGTATCTATCTCTTCTTGGCTCTGGGCTTGGAGGATTGAAAGCATTCTTTTGTAGAAACCACTAGGCTAAGGACATGAAACAACTTTGATCCAGGCCTCAGGGAGAATTCTGACGAGTGTTCTCTAAAAATTTGCCTTCACATACAATAGTTTTTTTGGATATGAACAGAGCTAGATTAAGTTACTGCCACCCAGGAAACCAAGGCATAGTAACATATCAAAATGTTAATTTGGGCCCACTCTTGTGATTTTAGAAAGAACCCATTAATCATATGTTTAAAATAGCAAAAGAAAGCTCAAGACAAGTGCTATGGAAAAGTGGATGTATATTTTGTCAAGATTGTTAATGAATTTACTGTGCTTGTGTTATTGGCAGTCATATATTAAGTGGTGTAAAAGTAAAAATGTCATCATATTCAGCAATTTGTCTTAGTCACACCAAATGGTGCCTGCCAGAAGCAAATGAAAAGCTACTCTGTAAGCTTCAAATTAATTCTACAAACATTTAAGATATAATGTTAAGCACACATCACAAATAGTAAGGCATATAAAAAATCAACATGAATGAAAAATAGGAGAAAAATGTAGTAGAAACAGACACATGAGTATAAGACATTGGAATTATCAAAGACAAATGTTAAAACAACTATACTCAGTGTATTCTAGGAGTTAAAAGACAATACTGAGAATGTTGGAAGTAAGCTACTAGGAATTATAAACAGTGACAGGGTAAATTTAGAAAGAACTAAGTTGAAATTAAGAACTGAAAAATTCATTGAACAACATTTAAAGCTTTAATGAATACTTTTAACAACAGAATAGCAGGAGATGAGAAAAAAATAGTGAACTGGAAGATATATGAGAAGTAAATAAATGGATTAATTGTGAAGGATAAAAGGATAAAAATATATGAAAAAGAAACACGTCATATAAAATATTGTGAATGGGTTTATAATACACATAACTGGGATCCCAGAAGAAGGGAAGACAGGAAAAAAGCAACATTTTAAGTGAGAATGGCTGAGATTTTTCCAAAGCTGAAAAGAAACATCAGATTAAAAAATTTATTACCTTCAAACAGCTTACTTTTCAAAAACAGCAGTAAAAGAATAGAACACATTAGAATAATATCTTTGAATGGCTGAGAGGAAAAATTAAAAATATTTAATTTATACTCAAAGAAAATATTTTTTAGAAAAGTTGGAATAAAACAACTTTAGACAACCAGAATTCAACTCTAAAATTTCAACTCTAAAAGAAATACTAAAGAGTATTCTCCAAGTTTAAGGAAAACAACTCAAAGTGGAAGGTAGGAGAGACAGAAAGGAATAAGACACAAAGAAAATTATAGAAACTTGAGAAAATCTAGACGAACTGACTGCATAAATCTATATGTCTACTGTTTTCTAGGGTTATATTTTTATTGAATCCAAGATGCCATCAATTGTTGATGTACTAGTTATTTAATCTAATACAGTGAAATAAATTTATCAAAGATAGAAATGTAAATGAAAACCTGACGGAAGTTAGAAAACAAAGGACTATTTTGGGGATGGAATAAATGAAAAATTAAACTACTGAATAGAAAAGAATAACAATGAAAAGTGCATGTCTCAATCTTGCCACCAGGTGGAAGATAGGAGGCAAAAATTATGTCCCCTGAAAAGTTGAACCACAAACTTGTACTCATACAATTCTTCTATCCGTCTGAATCCATAATACCAGTGTATTGGGGGGAAATAACATGAAACAAACATTCAAGTGGAATGTTTAATTTAAGAAGTCTCAAAAAAAAAAAAAAAAAAGAAGTCTCAGGTTTGTGGTGTCTCTCTTTGGCAGAACAATTGCTAATCCTCCTTGACAATGCTCAACTTCAGTTCAGGCCTACAGTGATTATAAAAGGCCAGCAGTTTGCCAATTTTAGAGATATTAAATGTGGAAAAAATATGTGTCAACATTAAGTTATGCACAAATAATGGCATGTAAATTGAGGACGGAATACACAGAGTAAAGGAATATTCTAATATTTTTATATTGCCCAGGAAGAACATAAAAAGGCCAATTAATATTAGACATGGATGAGTGAAGAATAGTTGTTGTAATCTCTAGAGAATCTAGTAAAATATTAGTAAAAGAGTAAATCTACATTAATATAAGAAAAGGTGGAATAATAAAAAGTATTAAATCAGTTCAAAAAGAAGAAAGAAAAAGTACCCTGAGTAGACCACATACCTGTAAGATATAATAATTCTAAGTCTATATGCACCTAATAATGTGGCTTTAACACATCCATTAAAATATTTGCAGAATTGTAAGTAGAGCCACAGTGGAAGATTTTAATATAATTCTCTCCATATAGGAAGAAGAAGAAGGTGAAAATAAGAAACTTCAATCACACTAAGTATGTTCTCTGACCACAATGAAATTAAGCTGAAACTTAAAACCAAAGGATAACTATAAATATAGATATTTATAAATTTAGAAATATGTTTTGAAGTAACTTATAGGTCAAAGAACAACTTTTGATGCAAAAATAGAAAGTATTTTGAACTGAATAACAATGAAAATACATTAAAATTATAGCCTTAAATGTACATATTTGAGACAAAGAAAGGGTGAATTACGGGAGTCAAGCATAAAATAATGTTGGAGAAAGAACAGCAAATTTAACACAAAGAAATTGGTTGAAAAGAAGTAATAAAGATGAGAACTGAAATTAATTTAAAAAATTTTAAAAACACAGATAAAAGGAAAGAGAATTAACAAACCCAAAACTTCTTTCTTTGAAAAGATTAATTAAATTAGAAAACACACCCACTGAAATTGATGGGGAAAAAGAAAAAAGAAACAGGCACACACACACACATACACACACGCACACACAAACACACACACCAATAATAGAAACTTAAAAGGGGAATATAATTTCATATTCTGCAGGTATGAGAAGAAAAATGAATGACAATTGCAGTGAGGAAGATTTCGATTCGTCACTTTGTGATGGTTAATTTTATCTGTCAACTTGACTGGTCATACCCACATTAAACATTATTTCTGAGTGTCTGTGAGGGTGTTTCTGGATGAAATTAGTATTTGAATCAATAAACTCAGTAGAGCAGATTGCCCTCTCTAATGTGAGTGGGCATCATCTAATCTGTTGAGTGCCAAAATAGAACAAAAAGGCGGAGGAAGGAAGAATCCATTCCATTTTTCCTGTTTCACTTTGTGAGCTGAGATATCTCAGTTCATGTCATCTTTCCTTGCCCTGTTACTGGGTTTTACACCATCTGCTCCCCTGGTTCTCGTTCCTTCATACTTAGCCTGAATTACAGGACAGGCTTTCCTGGGTCTCCAGTTTACAGAGAGCAGATTGTGGGACTTCTCAGTCTCCATAATCCTGAGAGCCAATTCCTCATAATAAATATCGATACAAAAATTCTTCCTCATTGTGTGTGTATTTTTAGGGTTCTTCAGAAAAACAGAACCAATAGGCGATCTACATAGATCTCCTTCTCTGGAGAACTTTGACTAGTACATACACAATGAGGAAGAATTTGTAATCATGCAAACATGAAATATGTTTAAAGGAACTTTATAAAATGTGAAATGTAGTTGCTTTTAAAATGAATAATAATAGCTTGTATTACACATTTACTATGTGCAAGACACTATGCTAAGTGGTTTTGCTTTTATTGCCTTCATCTCAAAATCCTGAGAGGTAGATACTATTTTTAGTTTTATTTTTAGATGAGGAAAGAGGCTCGGGCAGGTTAAGCAACTTATCCAATTTCACACGTGAGTGAGCCAATCATGGACTCAAGCTGAGACCTGACTCCAAAGCCCATGATCTTAATCACAGTTTTACACTGACCAACTGTGACTGCCCTGTACTGGACAACTTCAAACAGGTGCTAGATGCCCTCCTGGTGAGAAAGCTGAGGGAACACTTGTGTTGATAGAGCTAGATGGACACTCAGTTCTTTTTTACTGTGAAGTCCTCCACTACCCTCTTTTTCTCCTGGCTCACTTTTTCTTTCTCCCCAACACTATTCATCATTCTCTCTGTCTTTCTTATATATGGTGAACAAATCGAATTCTTAACTGCTTGACGTGCTCTCACCTTTCTGAGATACTTACAAGTTAGAAGAGAACATTGAGCCGTCCTCCCAGAGCCATGGTCCTTTAGTCAGCTGGCGAGAGAGCCCTATCCAAAATGAATCAGCACTTTTGAAAGAGCTTTGCTTTTTTATAAATGTCTGTAGGGAAACAAACACAAATACATGTCAAGGAGAGACAGAGATAGAGATAGAGATAGAGATAGAGATAGAGATAGAGATACACAGACATAATAGAGATAGAAAGACAATGACAAAGAGAAACTTACATTGAGAAAGGGACAACAGATTGAATCACCTTGGTGAAGGATACATGCATACACACTGGCATCAGCCTAGAGAGAAGTGCCAATTCTTGAATGCCACTGTCTCAAAAGGCATATTTCATTTCATCAGAGTAATTTGTTTAATTTTCCACAAAGAATAGATTCATAATGTCAAAATTGTACTCCATTTAACCTCCCTGACAAAATCCAAGGACAACAGGTTCCTTAGGCAATTTTCAAAGATGATTGGTCACTATCTTTTGCTCAAATTGAAAATATAAATTTATATGATCATTATGAAGAAATGCTTCTCAGAGTTAGATGACAACTTAAAAATAAATTTGTCTGGCTGCATGTTTTATGAATAACTAATCTGGGGTGTAATGATGACATTTGAATTGTTGACAAATATAGCACCATATAGAGGCAATTACAGGAAGGTCTAAGAGCCAGATAGACTTTGGGTCCTTTTCTTTTTCTTTGCCATACATCTATTTCCATTAATTTTCATGTGAACTACAACTGTTGGGTAAGACAGGACAGAAACAAAAAAATTAAGAGTAGTGAAAGTAAATGTAGAAGTTACAGATTGTTTAGATTTACAGTGTTGTTATTTCCTGATTATTACCCTCTTCTCATAGCCCATCTGAGTTCTATACTCCATTCATAATGCATTGAAAGTCCCACTTTTTCTGTAAAACTTTATGTCCACAGACCAATCTCTCTCTCTCTCTCTCAATTCCTATCACATTTATTGGCAATACCAAATATTTAACTTTTAATAGCTGTTGAGGTGTTTATTTTTTCTTACAAATTATATATGCAATGCAATAATAAGTTTACTTTTTAAACCTGTTTACCATTCCGAGTATCCTGCAAGGAGCAAATGATTTATAAATGTATATTAGCATTGCTGTTATTTTTCTTAATAATTATGATGACAAGTAGGAGAATTTTCTATTTTACTCCACCAAATTTAAAAATTGAAATCCAAACCCACAAAAATGAGTAGTGACCTGATTATTATTAGTTATGCCGATTTGCAGTGTGTTTGAAAGGGTTTGTTTTAAAATGAAATGTGTTTATTTTTTAATTAATTAATTAAAAAGAAAAGCATATAAAATGTACTTTAGCCTGCTTAATGCATGCTATTATTATAATATAATTAAGGAGATATTAAAAATGACTTTCTCTTGGGGAAAATTATCATTACCTGGAATCTAACTCTGTTTTTCTGCTCAATATAGACCACAGATAATCATAACTGAAATCTACACTCACCAATTCATTTGAGCTATCTATCTTCAGGAGACTAGCGCCTTGTTGAGAGCATTGTGTTTTACTTCCCTCCCAGGTATCCAGCGGTGTGCTAAATAGGTAACAGCTGTTCTCATGTATAACCCAATTAGGGGGACAAGAGCTGGAAAGAACTCCTGGAAATAAAAGATAAATATGATGAGATTCATATTATACCACTTTACTCTGTCAGTGCAAGCACCATTCATCCTTAGGATACAATAAATAATCAACAAATTGCCATTAACATATTTCATTTTCAATTCAAACTATAGAGATATGATTTTACAAAAGAAACCACATTAAAATATCCCCATTCATTTAAAATTACAAAAATGAATTGAGTAACTATAAAAGTGTTATAGACAGTCAGCCTTCTTTTCTTTCTTGACTTGTCTTCCACTCCCTTGAATTCAGCCCAGAACTCCCTTTCTTGATAAGTCTTAAAATAAATCAACTCAAAATCAATCATTAAGGTATACAGTAATTTCATGTTAATTTATTTTACAGGTGTAAGATCCATTTCAGAATGCAATTTTCCGAATGAGAAAAGTATGAGTAATTATTTACATTACAGAGTATCTCTGATTATATTAATTATTTGATACATATAATGAAGAGATATGGGTCCAGAGATGGAAAACTGAAGTCAAAATATCATCATAGTCAATCATGATGCCATTAGAAATAAAGGTAAGTGTATATAAAATTGTAATGAAATAAATAAAATTATATGATTAAAGAAAACAAATTTAACCAGAGTTTTCAGGAAGACATCTAGTAGGTCTATTTATTTTGCATGTGTTTAATTTAGCCTCTTAATCCTTATCAACATTTGTCCTTTCCTTTTTCTCTCCCTCTCTTCCTTTCTGATGTGTTATTTCTTATTCTTACTGTATCACCTTAAAATATTAGTAACTTAAGGGCAGAGAATACATTTCAAGTTATACAATCTCCTGTATGCCTAGACACACAGCCAAGAATAGTTACTGATTTGAAAAAATAAATACAACTTAGAACTGTCCAGCCAAGTACATGAGGGTATCTATGATATCACTTTATTGTATATATGACAGGGGCATATTAGAGTGAGATAATACTGATGTGTGCTTTCGTTGAATGCACAATCATGTAAAAGTCCTCTCTTCACCCACCCCCCACCCCGCTCTAGGCTGGAACACCAATAATTAACCCTCCTGAATCCAGAATTCCATTAATCATTTAACTCTGCCCTTGCCTGTGGTTTTGAGAGCCTTGGTAGGAGCCACACTCTGTTCTAAAGATGATTGTGTGGATTGACTGTGGTTCTCTTTATTCCTTGATGGAAAATTGTCATTCTTCAATGAGTTGCTTCCTGAATTGGATCTCCACATACCTTCACATACCACCACCAACAATAATGACAAAAAAAAAAAAAAAAAATCATTTTACCATGTTTGAAAATTAAAATCCCAAAATCCATATTTTTGTTGTAATATAAAGAGATGCATTCTTGATTAATGATTAATGGGTAATACACTGCTGATGGAGGGGTAAAGACAGAGAGATGATAGATAGATGGATAGTGTGGGGACAGAGCCAGGCGTGCAGTTTCCAGGCTCTTGGCCTCACGTGGAAAGGTGCTGGCTCAGGTAGTAAATGGCCATCAACTGTGATTGGATGGCCATCAGCTGTGGCTAGTTGGCCGTTAGTTGTAACCAGTGAGCCATTGGCCACTAATATAATTGCTGTGGTTACGCTAGCAGCAAAATGGGGGCTAGCAAGAAGATGGTGGCTGAGCCTGCAAGTGGCGCAGTGAGGGTTGCGAATAGTGTGGCTCATGCTTCCTGTGTCTCCAACCCAGCTGCCAGTGAGAATATGGTAGTATGACTCCCCTATCTATGTCTCTGTGGGTGTTCCTTTTTGGCCTCACCATGTCCTGCGTTCTTGTGTGGGGAGCTGGACTAGAGACCCCGCGTGATACCCCGCATGACAGATAGATATAGATAGATGGTAGATAGATAGATAGATAGATAGATAGATAGATAGATAGATAGATAGATAGAAAAAATAACTTCCACATAGAAGGTATAGTAAAAAAGAGAAAAATGGAGCAGGTAGAGAAGGAGAATAAGTATTAAGGAGAAAGCAAGTGACAAATGGAATAGAGTTAATTGGAGCCATGATAGATTTGAAATAATAGTAAATTTTCTACCTTTCTTCTGTATTTTAAAAATGAGAGCTGCTTGAAAACCTGTCCAGTACTTATAACATAGACTGTACCCAATAAACTTTTGAATAATTAAGGAATCTAATAAAGACTCCCTGAAAGCACAATAATACTTTATTGACAATAGAATGCTTGAGATATAAAATCTAAGGAAAGTCATTCATCAATCACAAAATATGTACTTAGTATTTAGTAAGTACCTCAGGTAATACCTGGTATAATCCAAAGGAGTTTAGATTAAAGATGAGGTATAAAATAGTTTCCTTAAATCATGAGATTCATAAAAATAGCTTATAGTCTCTTTAGGGCATTTGTTTTATTAGGAAGGTAGCACCAAAATATACTTCCATCTTAACCTTTACTAGTTTTCTTCCATTGATTTATCCTGGGAATTCTACAGCTTTGAAATCAGCCATTCAAGGACGATAATAGAGCAATGTACTTAAGAGTATGAATTTTTCAGACAGATGTCCTAAATTTCTAATTGTGGTCTTACCACTAACTAATTTATGATGCTGGAAAAGTAAAATAAACTCCCAGTCTCTCACTTCCCTTATAAATAAACTGGAAATTAATAACACCAATTCAATAGGGTTAATATACAGATTAAATTAGATTATGCATGCCAAGCTTTTAAAAGAGTGTCTACTATATTATAAATGCTTATTAAATGTTTCTTGTTAATCTTCCCCAGCAATACTCACCTGTGGCACCCAGGACCACAGCTATCACCAGTATTATCAAGCATAGGATTCCCAAAGTCACAGCAATGGAACGCCAATGAGATTTCCCACAATATCCTGAAGACCAGACAGAGCAGAAATTGAATGAAGAAATAAGACAATGAATTGTGGAGTACTTAAGTTCTATAATTCATTAAAATCTGGTAAATTCTGAAGTGAACCATTAATCACTGATAACCAGATAATCCAGTTATCTAGGATTAGTCTGAATTTCCCCCCAACTTTAGCATTCGTCTTCAGGTTCTGGAAATGTAATTTGAGTGACTTGATAACTATGCACTCCTGATTTCAGTGACTTGAAAACTATGTACTCCTGATTTCAGTTCCACATTGATGGCTATACGCCTCACACCACCAGGATTCCTGAAATCCCACTCATTCTTGGAAGATACAGCAGAAATACAGGGGAAATAACACTGATGACTAAGAGTAATCTTCCCTTTTTACTTATTTGTTGCATGATCTTGGGCAAATTATTTCTTCTGTTTTTCCATTTCTCTTTGTATAATATTGGGGTAATAATACTTCAAAGGATTATTGTGGGAATTAAGTAAGATAACACATGTAAAAGCACCCAGTTTTGAGATGACTAGCACATTACAGGTTTGTCTACACCTATGCATAAACACATGCACGCCTCCCTACCTGTTGCGTTATCCAATTTTTCCACTCTCCCCCAAAAGGTTACCCAAGAAAAGTATTGCATACGTGGTGAGAGAAAAATAATTGTGCAATGTGAACTACCAGAAAGCAGAAGAGAGCAAACTCTGATGTCAAAACCTATGAATAGTCTCTCTCTTGATAACAGGGGACTCATGTTATGTTAACATCACCACCAAGAACATAGTTTTGCCTTTGACTGAGAATAAGCAGTCAGAACATTTCAGAGTTGTCAAATAGGAGAATCATAAAGGAAACTAAATGGCTCATTTTATGAAGAGAGAAATCTTTTAACACCATTCTCCATATATCACTTTTACGTTTTGTTTAAGACTCATGTCCTGCTAATAAATTCTTTTCATCTATAACATATATTTTTCTTCACTGGTATATGAAGAATTGCCTTTTGTTTTAAAAAAAAAAAAAAATCCAAATCAAGCTCTTACCACACTATACATATCAAATTTGGGATTATAAATCCTGTGACATCTGACTTCCTTTTGGCCTTTACCACAAAATTACAAGTTTGTTTTTTTCCCTCACCTATCTTTCTTCTTTTCATTCTTCTCTTTCTCATCTCCAGTATCCTGATATTGTTAACATACTTCTTTAAGTTTCCTGGACTTCCATTCTACAATTTAGACCTTTCTATCAAACAAGCAATAAGCCACTCCTATTGAAATTCTTTCATCTTTGCAATTCATCATACTTATTACCAACTCCTCACTACAGAAGTTTCTATTTCTATAGAACAGAGACATTGTATTTTCTGTCATCATCATAATTTAATGTAAACACTATTAATTAGCCACTGAATGGTTGCCATGAAAAATGTCTTAGTACACATTCAAATTATCTTCAGTGACTTCTGAAAAACTTTTAAAATGTAGTAATAAAATCCCTACAAATCACAGGCCTCTCAAGTTTTCTCCACTTAAGTTTTTAATTTATGAGAATGAAAATGTTGAAGGCATAAAGAAAAAATACCTTTCTCTGAGAACACAGGTCTCCTGGGGACTCTTCGAGAGCTGAAGTCTAATTGAGTATATCCATCTTCATCCAAATTTTCTAAATCAGGGTGATACTCCATTGTTCTATTGCGTTCCTGAATTGACAGAGCATTTGAGAGCTCTTTCCTCTCTTCCAAGACAACTCCTTGTTTACAAAAGAGGATCTATGACTCAAATCACGTGGGATAGGCCTATACTGAGCTTTAACAAGTTGAGCTTAAGTAGTTCAACCAGTTATCCAAAAGCAGGAAATGGAAACGATGCTGTGTTAAGTTCCCATTTGTACCTTTAGATCCTGTTTTCTGAGACTGATGACTCTTTAAGAAAATTATAAGGTCTCACAACAGGTTGGGTTTTGTTTCAGACCAAATAAAAGAAATATGAAAAGATTAACATCTTATGCTGCTTTCATTATTTTTACAACTGAATTTGACATCATTAATTGACTTGGCCTACACAAATGTAAAAAAAATTTGGTACCTTAAGTTTACCATTACTTCACTATAAGTACACATTCCTTCATTTATTCATGTATTCAGTCATTCACTAAACATTTGTCAAATGTCCGTCTTTTCAATTGGCAGGAGCTGGGGATACAAGAATAAATTATACCTGTGAAGGAGCTCATTGTTTCATAGAGTAAAGCTACAGATGGGTATATGAAGGATGCCTTAAAGAGATACATTGCTGTAACAACACAGAGAGGAAACAAATCTTTTCTGGGATTTGTTAGGGATTAATAATAAAAAGTAGTAATTATTTATTAAACAATTACCATGAGCCAGGTACTACCCTGTGCACATGTTTTATTCATTCAATCTTAATTTTCCAACAAGTCCCTGTGGTAGGTATTATTTTTCCTACTTTTAAATGATGAAGATAAGACACAGAAATTTTAGTCCCTTGCTCACTTTTAAGAAGCTAATAAAAACATTGAAGCAAATGAAGCAAAGGAATCAAACCAAAATCTACTATTTCTGCACAATTCATGATCTTTTTTTTCAGAAACTGCCTCTTTCACCATTCTGTCCACCTATATTGCTAGTAACTGCTTATGAAGAATTCTAGGACTGAAATATTATGCTAAATGTTTGATTTTTCTCTCTCTCTCTCTCTCTTCCAATTGCTATTGTAATGCCCAAATTAAGGAGATATGGAAAACAGTTATCCTTGCTGGAAACTAGTGATGTATCCAACCCATTTACAAGACTAAAGTGAACAGAATGAAGGAGATATCTGACATTGAAGCAATGAGGACAGATGTCCCTCAGTAGTACTATTACAACAGAGAAGAGGACCAAGCGTAAACTGACCTCAACTTCTCCAAAACAAAAGACTGAAGACTTTTTAAAGGCTTGGGTGTGCTCAGGAAAAGGCACTGAATCTCCTTAAGGGGGGTGGTGAGAATTAACTCATGTGACAACGCCATCTGGATTTGTTAACTGATGCTTATCCAGAAGAGAAAAAAACTATCTTTATGACAGGAGGTAGTGGTGTTTGTTGAAACTGGGTGGTGCTCCCACTGAAGTTACACCCTCTTAACCTCCCACAGGAATTGGGAGAGCAAGAGGTATGTCCCTAACTCCCTGATTGTTTGCATTCAAAGAGATGGCTCTCAGGCCCTTGAAGAAATTTTCATAACCTTCTTATATCAGTGTCTCACAGCTGTGTTTGTGCCAACATGTGGCTGTGTCTTGCTGAGTGGCCTTCATTAGTGTTGCGTGTTTTTGTGTGCCATCACGAGAATATCTGCACGTGAATTAGAGCAACGAACAAACATTAAATTTCTTGTTAAACTTGGCAAAACAGGAAGTGAAATCAGGAGCATGTTAGTCTAAGTTTGTGGGGATGATGCCATGAAGAAAAGCAGTGTACAAATGGATTAAATGTTTTTCTGAGGGGAGAGAACGCGTCACTGATGAAGAGAGGCTAGGGTGGCCAGTAATGAGCAGAACTGATGAAAACATTGCAAATATTCATTGAATTGTGCATCAAAATCATCAGCAGACTGTGAGAAGCATAGCAGACCAAGTAAACATTGATAGAGAAACAACTAGAAAAATCTTAACTGAAAATCTTGGCATGAGATACGTGTGTGCAAAATGATCGTAAAGGATGCTCACTAATGAACAAAAACAAAGGAGAGTCGAAGTTTGTGAAGACCTTTTGGAAAGGCAAGACAATGTGTTAGGCTGTGTTATCACTGGTGATGAAATATGAGTGTATCAATATGACCCTGAAGCAAAGTGTCAAAATGCACAATGGAAGGCAGCCAATTCTCCACAACCAAAAAAGTTCTGTCAGTCCAAATCAAGAGTCAAACGATGTTGCTAACCCTTTTGATATCAGAAGGATTATTCATTATGAATTTGTACCAAGTGGACAAGCAGTTAACCAAGTTTACTATTTGGAAGTGCTGACAAGGCTGCATGAAAAGATGAAAATGACAACAATTAATGGCTCTTGCATCACAGCTATCCACCAGCTTACACGGCACTGTGAGGGAGTTTTTAGCCAGTAAACAAATAACTGTATTGGAGCACCCTCCCTACTCACCTGATCTGGCCCCCAGTGACTTCTTTCTTTACCTGAAGGTAAAATAAATATTGAAAGGAAGACATTTTGATGACATTCAGGACATCAAGGATAATATGATGACAGCTCTGATGGCCATTCCAGATAAAGAGTTCCAAAATTTCTTTGAACAGTGGATTAGGCGCTGGTGTTGGTGCATAGCTTCCCAAGGGGAGTATTTTGCAGGTGACCATAGTGATATTCAGCAATGAGTTATGTAGAACTTTTTATAGGGTGAAAGGTTGTGAACATAATTGTCAGACCTTGTATATCTCAACTGTTTATGATTAGTCTCCCATCCACATGTTTGTAAACTCTTGAGTTAAGAATATTGTATTGCTTGTCTTGGTCACTGATATATCCCATGTACCTAAACTAGCTTCTGATTCATTGTAGGTTATCAATAAATATACATTGGGTTGATATATAAATGAATGTATAAAAATAAATGAAAGTACTTTAAAAGTAATAACATATGTACAATACATGTATAACTACCTTCGTATATTATAACATAAAATTACCCAGTTCTGTTGTCGGATTCGGTTTTTGAACTCCAAAAGGACAAACATTCTATTTCTATTGGTATTCTATATCCAATATGTTGTGCAATGTCTCAATAGTCCTATCTAATGGGGGAAATAGACAAGAAAATGAACAATTATGTTCCTTGTGAACTAAGAAATAAACTATAGGTAATTCCAAGTTCTAGTCCCAAATCACAACCAACTTATCTTAAATTGCCTTAAAAGAACAGGGGAAAATAAAAAATGGTGGTTGTTATTTTTAAGTGGGAGCTGTTTTTTGTGTTTGTATATTTGTTTTAAGTTACATGTGCCATTGTCTCTCTTTCTTCCACCACAGTGACTCTTCTTTTTCTTTTGCATTTGCTTTTTACTGTATGGGCCATCCATATTTTGGTTGAATTTGTTGACTATGTTTTATTTATTTATTTTTTTGTGCCCTTAAACTTAGCATCTTCTCTAATAGGAAGAAAAAATATAGCCAAGTGTGAAGCACAACAGACCAAACAAGAAAGTCTTTAGATTGCCCCAGTATTGATACAACTAGAGAATCTCTGATTTTGCTTGTTTTATATGTGGGAATTTCATTTAGAAAAAAAACAAAAAACAATTGAACCCGCAAAATATTTGGAAGATATTCACCTGGTATATTTCATTCATTCATTCATTTTTCCTTTTTTTTTTTTTTTAAGATGGGAAACAACCCAAGATAAGGAAATTGAATTGCATAAGGGGAAATATCTTCAAGCTATTGTCAGAACTTCTAAATTCAAAGTCCATGTTATATCTAATAAATGTATCATGTTGTCCTGTTGCTCCTTGTTCTGTCACTGATTGACTGAGTGACTTTAGCTGTGTTGTTTAATTTTTCTCTTCTTGTTTCCTCACCAGTGAAATGATGATTGGTCTTAAATCTCTGTAGGGATCCTTGGATGGTGAATAAGAGGGGTACAGGAAATGTAAATATTAGATTCCTGGTGGTGTGTGATCTGAACTAAGTCAGTATGGATTAATCAAAAAGATTTATGTCCTCTGCCCATTTTTTGATTGGCTTGTTTATTTTTTTTGTTATTGAGTTGTATATGTTTCTTATATATTTTGGATATCATCCCCTTATTGGATATATCATTTGTGAATATAGTCCCACATCCAATGGGCTGCCTTTTGGTTTTGTTGAGGTGTCTTTCACTGCACAGAAGCTTTTTAATTTGACTTGGTCTCATTTGTTTGCTTTTGTATTTGTTTACCTTGCTCAAAGGGACATATCCCTAAAAGTATTACTCAGAATGATGCTTTCTTCCTGTGTGTGTGTTTTTTCTAGGAGTTTTATGGCTTCAGGCCTTACATTTAAGTCTTTAGACCCATTTTGAGTTTATTTTTGTATATGGTATAAGACAGTGGTCCACTTTCATTTTTTTGCATGTTCTTGTATCTATCCAGTTTCCCAACACCACTTGTTGAAGAGATTGTTGTTATTCCAGTGTATATTTTTACCTCTTCTGTCATAGATTAGTGACCATATAAGCAAGGGTTTATTTCTGGGCTCTCTTTCTGTTCCATTGATTTATGTATCCGTTTTTGTGCCAGTCCAATACTGTTTTTATTATTGTAGTGTTGTAGTATCGTCTGAGATCAGGGACCATGCTACCTCCTCCAAAGAAGACATACACATGGCCAACAGACATGAAAAGGTGCTCAACATCACTAATCATCAGAAAAATGCAAATGAAAACCACAATAAGATACCACCTCACACCAGTCAGAATGGCTACTATCAAAAAGTCAAAAAGCAAACGTGTTGGCAAGGCTGTGGAGAAAAGGGAACCCTCGTGCACTGTTGGTGGGCCTGCAAACTGGTACAGCCTCTATGAAAAACAGTATGGAGGTTCCTCAAAAAAACTAAAAATAGTTATACCATCTGACCCAGCAGTTCCACTTCTGGGTATTTATCCAAAGAAAACAAAAACACTAATTTGCAAAGGTATATACACACCTATATTCATTGCAGCATTATTTACAATAGCCAAGATATGGAAGCAACCTAGGTGTCCATGGATAGATGAATGGATAAAGGAGACGTGGTATATATACACAAGAGAATATTACACATCAATAAAAAAGAAGGAAATCTTGCCATTTGCAGCAACATGTATGTATTTAGAGGGTATTATGCTGAGTGAAATAAGTCAGGCAGAAAAAGACAAATACTAAATGTGGAATTTGTATGTGGAATATAAAAACAAATCTAAAGAAACAAACAAAACAAAAACAGAACTCATAGAAACAGAGACCAGAAGGGAGAAAGTAGGAGGACGGGTGTAAAGGGGAAGGGGAATATAGTCAATAATATTGGGATAAGTCTCACACAGTAACGCATGGTTATGAGAATTAGTGGGGTGATCATGCTGTAAGGTATAAAAGTGTCAAATCCCTATATTGTACACCTGAAGTTAACATAACCAATATAAGATTGTATATCAACTATACTTTAAACAAAATAATAATAATTAATTAATTAAAAACAAAAGAAAGGAACAAAGATTTAGAAAAATCAGGTGAGAGTGAATGAGGTGATAGTGCCATCTGCTGCTTTGTATTAGAAATTTCAAGGCAAGTTACAGGAAGTTAATCTATTTTACTCACAAGAGAGTAAAATTAAAGAGTTTCTGCAGCCTGGACCTGAATTACAATAACAATGTGACTTTTGTTCTAATTAAGGCATCTCTATTTCTTCATTCCTAAGGAATTGTGGTTGGTAGGAGTTGCTTTCTATTATGAGCAGCCATTGGATTCCTTCAATAATTAGCACATATGTTTATTTAATATTCAATTTCTGCCACCTTAGCATAAATTCCAGAGGGCGGGGAACTTTGTTTTGTTCACTACTAATTCCCAGCATCAAGAGTAGTGCTTGCACATTTTAAATGAATGAATAAAATAGCATATATGTAGCTGTTTTTAATTTGTTTATTTTCTTTCTCCACACTAGAGTATTTATAAGAACCACGAGAATAGGTCTTATGTATATTCATTATTGTCCATCCTGTTAGCACTAAAGAAAAGCCATCCGAGAGAGTTGTTAAATGAATGAATGAACAACAACAACAAAAAAAGGCGAAAAAAATTTCTAATGCACGTCTCTTCGTCAAAGTAAATTAGAATAATTTGGAGATATCAAAATATCCTGATACTATTATTTTGGTATTTAAATTACTAATACATATACAATAATGCATCACTTAACAACAGAAATGCTTCATTAGGCAATTTCATCATTATGTGAACATTATAAAGTGCGCTGACACAACCCTAGCTGGTACAGCCTACTACACACCTAGACTATATGGTACAACCTGTTGCTCCTGGGCTACAAGCCTGTACAGCTTGTTACTGTACTGAATACTGTAGGCAAGTGTAACACAATGATTAGGCTTTGTGTATCTGAATATATCTGAATATAGAAAAGGTACAGTAGAAATATGGTATAAAAGATTTTAAAGAAATGGTATATCTGTATGTAGATGGTACTTGCCCTTAACGGAGGTTGCAGGATTGGAGGTTGCTCTGGGTGGGTTAGTGAGTGAGTGGTGAGTGAATGTGAAGGCCAAGGACATTACTGTACACTACTTTATATAAACACTGTACACTGAGGCTACACTACATTTATTAAAAATATTTTTCTTTCTTCAATAATAAATTAACTTTACTTACTATAAAATGTTACTTTAGAAAGTTTTTAATTGTTTTAACTTTTTAACTTTTGTGATGATGACACTTAGCTTAAAACAAACACATTGTGCACTATATACAAATATTTTCTCTCTTTATATCCTTATTATATGAACATTTTTCTATTTTTAATTTTAAAAAATTTTTTACCTTTTAAACTTTTTTGTTAAAAACTAAGACACAAACACACACATTAACCTCGGCCTACACAAGTTCAGGATCATCACTATCACTGTCTTCCATCTCCACATCTTGTCCCAGTAGGTCTTCAGGGGCAATAACACACATGGAGCTGTCATCTCTTATAACAATACCTTCTTCTGAAATACATCTTGAAGGACCTGCCTGAGGCTCTTCTGAAGAGGTGTCACTCTTTTCAGAAATATTCCAGTGGTTTGCTTCTTTTTTTTTTTTCCACCATAGGTTTGCTTGTAACAGATAATACACCATGAACAATGCTCTCTAGTAATGAAAACCTTTTGGAGTTAGGGTCTATGTTTTCAGACTTTTTAAGGAGTTTGTTGGAGTCTGCAAAAGCTTCTGCTAAACACTTCACTCTGAATTTTTTGGAGTATTTTTCTCCTGTGGTTAAGCTTCTGCTAAACACTTCACTCTGAATTTTTTGGAGGATTTTTCTCCTGTGGTTTCCTTTTCTCTTTTCTCTTCAGCCATGCATTCCTGTTCCAGTTCTAACAACTCCTTATTAGACAACGTCTCAGGAACCATCTCCAGCTCCTCAGTGTCATTCTCATCCACATCCAGGTTAAAATCATTTACCATTTCAATCAATTGCAGCCTTGTTGATCTTTGTAGCTTCCTCATCTTTGACAAATTCTTTGAAGTCATGGAGGAATCGCTTGAGTATCTTTTTCCAGATGCCATTTATACAGTCCATGGTGACATCACCTCAAGCCCACGCAAGGTTTTTGATACAGTCATAGATATGATCCTTCCAGAATTGCATCAGTATCTTCCTCAGTTGCAGCAATAGACTGGGCAAAGCTCTTCCTCAGGTAGTAGGCCTTAAAAGTTGCCAAAATTCCTTGATACATTGGTTGGATCAAAGAGGTGGTGTTTGGAGGGAGAAATGCTACATTGATATTGTGAAAAAAATCACCAATAAAAGGAAGATTCCAGGAGCATTATCAATAATAAGCATGTTATTCTACAAACCACTTCATTTTGCTGGCATAGCAATTCAAGAGGGCATCTTGGAAGAAGAGCTGGGCCATCCACAGCTTCTTATCGCTCCTGGAGTACACTGGCAGTGTGTGCTTATTAATAGGCTTGAAGACCCTAGGGTTCTCACTTTGCTAGATCACAAGGTTTCAATTTGTAGCCTGCAACATTGCCCCCAAGCAAGACTGTTATCCTGTCCTTATAAACCTTGAAACCTGGCGTTTAGTTGGCCTTCTTATGGATGAAAGTCCTTTCAGACATCTGCTTCCAGGATAGGGAAGTTTCATCCATATTGAATATTTGATCTGGCAAGTACTTTTCTTCCACAATCAGTGTGTCTAGAGTTTCTAAAAATTTTTCAGCTGCCTTCACATCATAACTAGAGACTCACCACTCACTTTCACATTATGTAATAAATAATAATTTTTGAATCATTTAAATCACCCAGAGCTAGCAGGAAATTCAACGTTGTAGTTGGATCAAGACTTCCCTTTCAATGTCACAAACAACTTTTTTCTTTGGCAGTCATCGTCATGGTGCTGAGAGGGATACACTTCTGTGTCTGTTCTGTAATCCAGGTCATTAGAAGTTTCTAATGAGGATCTGATGAGGATCTGATAGTAGCCATTCTCTTTTTGTTGTTGTTGTTGTTGTTTTTTTGTTTTGTTGCTTCCAAAGAAGCTGATCCTTTGGCAACTTCTGTCATTTTGTTCTTATTCTTCAAGACTCTAGCTACAGTGGGATGGGGCATGCCTGACTGGTCAACAATAACCATCACTGATTTTTTATCTTCATAGTTCTTAATCACTTTTAATTTTGTTTCCAGGTCAATTGCTTGATGTGACCTCTTACTGGCAACATCAACAGTGGATTTTGTATGTTTAGGGGCCATGACGAACAAAACAACATGAGATTAAATCAAGCACAAGTGAAAATGATGCAATCAAAAGACAAGGTAAACACAAGATATACGAGCCTGCTGCCAGTGTAACGTGGCCCACAGTTTTACAGCAAACTTTTTTTTTATAAGTAGACAGCGTTCACTCTAAAATAATGATAAAAATACAGTATAGTAGCGGGGTGGGGGGTGGCGGGTGGGAGATGAAGGTAAGGGGGATCAAATATATGGTGATGGAAGGAGAACTGACTCTGGATGATGAACATACAATGGGATTTATAGATGATGTAATACAGAATTGTACACCTGAAATCTATGTAATTTTACTAACAATTGTCACCCCAATAAATTTAATTAAAAAAATACAGTATAGTAAATGCATTAATCAGTAACAGTCATTTATTATCATTATCAAGTATTATGTACTGTACATAACTGTATGTGCCAAACTTTTATACAACTGGCAGCACAGTAGGTTTATTTACACCAGCACCACCACAAACATGTGAGTAATGCCTTGTGCTACAACTTTACAATGGCTATGATGTCACTAGACGATAGGAGTTTTCAGCTCATTATAATCTTATGGGATCACCATGGTATACGTGGTTCGTGGTTGACTGAAACATTGTTATGCCACTCATGACTATAATCAGGTATTTTAAAATTATATATTAGGCATCCTACATCATTTCTAAAATATAACACACATGCTTAATGAGATGGGAACAATATTTAGAAAAAGTTGCTTATTTAATTTTTAAAAAATGTTTGCGGTTTGTTGTAAATAAATAAAAGATTTGGTGTTATATAAGCATGGCTCAGAAAAGAGCTTAGCAAAGGTAGATTATTTGATGTTTATGAATATATTGAGGTAGATTCCTGCTGTCAGTCTTATAGGATGCTTTATTGAACTTAAATTATTTATGTTAATATTGGATTTATTATTCTCTAAGAATAGAATTATCTGTCAGCTGTGCTCCTAACAGAGCAAAAGAACTGGGGAAGAGCTGAAGTACACGACCATTTACTGGAGTATAACATGGACCATTTAGCTTGAATGTGTTCTAACCAAGGACCAATTGAATAATTTTCAAATCCACTTAGATTTTCTTATGGCCCAGATACAAATCAAATGGCTAAAACTCCTCGTTAGAATTCAGAGTTTCCCAATGTGCAAATGCTTATAACCACTTAATCCTCTCTCATTTTAAACATTTGGAGATACTAAGATATAAAGATCAGATATTTTTAATTTGCTCATTTTGCTTGCTCAGATTTAAAAATTTGAACAATAAAGTCAGGAAAACATACATGCCCTGTTCAGGTTTCCAAATCAGAACAGCCTAAGTCTGTGAAATACTCTAAGGTAATCCAATATTTGAAGTAATATTCACTTATGTACTGTCTAATCCAATACTGAACCAAATACCTTGCAGAGCCCTAATAAACTCAGAAAACCTCTATCTAAGGAACTGAAAAAATATTGAATGATACTTTCTATGTTAAGGAAAGAAGCGCCAAGTCAGGGTGCCTTCCACAGCACACTATTTCAACAACAACAAAAGAATTCCAAGCAATGTTTACAAATACAATTAAACTTAAGAAGATCACTGAGTTATTTAGTCAATTTTCTGTAAAAGGTTAAGAACCTATTGTCAAAAACAGAAACACTTGTGGGACCTTATAAGACAGGGAAAAAATGAATTAATAGCATAAATAGCTAACATTTTTTGAACTCTTATCAAAAGCTAGGCACTATGTGAAGTAGTCTATAAACATTATCCCAGTAAATCCTCAAATATCTATGAACTACTAGATATGATATGAGGATCTATGAGTTACTAGTGTCATTCTTATTTTTCAATTAAGAAAATCAAGGTAATAAGGTGTTAAGTAACTTGCCTCAGATAACAGAGACAGTAATAGACTGAGATTTGAACTCAGGTAGTCCAAATTCAGAGTCCTTGTGCATTTCTTTAATGAAAAATGAACATGGCATAAACAATAAGTTATTTACATCAGGGATCAGCAAACTTTCTCTGCAAAGGATGAGGTAGTAAATAATTCAGACTTTATGGATCACTTATAATCTCTGCTGCACATTTTCTTTTCAACAGGACTTTAAAAAGGTAAAAAAAAAGTCTTAGCTTTCAGGACATACATAAATAGGCTTCAGGCCAAAGGTTGTGGTTGTAGCCTTGATTTAAACAATAACAAGAATAAGAACATTTATGTGGTTAAGATCAACAAGCAGCATATAAGCTGGGGGGGGGGGGGAGAGAGAGAGAGAGAGAGAGAGAGATCCCCAAGATAGATCAGATTAGGGCATCTGTCTCTGAGCCTAAGGTTTAGGAAGATAAGTCACCAATATCTGTAAGAATGGGAGACAGAAATAGGAAGGGTTACTGGACAATGACTCATAGGTCCTGTCAGGTTGGCTAAAGAAGATAGTTCTGTCATCAAGTCTGAAATAGAAACTATACCAGACACAGAGGCAAGAAATTAATCTTCCACCCTTGGACTAGAATTTTTTCCAGGGATTTTTTCACCTCAGCATGTCTTTGTTCAGAGTTCTCAGTAGCTCCAACAGAAAGAGAAACTTAGGTAACTGATTACGAAACCTTGTCTTGGACTGTTGCTTAAAGCTAAGATGGAGTAACAAGGACTGGATTTACCTTCCAATTGGACAGAAACAAAATCAAACAAAATATATAAAGCAAGAATTAAAAAAAAACCACTAGATATAAAACAACAAAAGACAATAATTCATGCAAATTAAAGTGACAATAGTACACCACTACATGCCTATCAGAATGGTTAAAATTACAAAACTGACCATACCAAGTGTAGACAAAGATGAGGTAGAATTGGAATATTTATGCACTGCTGGTAGGAATGTACCAGCATTCAAACTTTGGAAAACAGTTTGGCATTTTTCTTAAGTAGCTAAATGTACACCTACAGAATGATCTAGACATTACACTCTTAAATATTTACCCAAGAGAAGAAAAATCCTAATGCTGATACACAGAGTTGTACATGAATGTTCGTAGCAGCTTTATTTATAATAGCTCTTTTCAAGAACCCAAATCGTATCAACAGGTAAATGGATTAAAAAAAAGTGTGGTATATACATAACAATACTCAACATTTAAAAAGAATGAGGAATTGATACAAATAACAAGATGGATGAATCTCAAAATAATTATGTTAAGTGAAAGAAGCTAGATGAAAAGAAAAGAAAAAAGGCACACTGTGTGATTCCATTCATATAAAATGCTACAAAATGCAAACTGAAAGCAGATCGGTGGTTGTCTAGGGAGAAGGTACTGGGGAGACACATGATGAAACTTAAAGATGATGGATATGTTCGCTATCCTGATTGTGGTGAAAATTTGAAGAGAACATATTTACATATGTGAAATCTTATTGATTGTACACTTTAAATATGTTCAGTTTATTATGTTAATTATACTTTAATACAGCTATTAATAAAAGAAAATATCTCTTGTCTTCCTACGGATGAAACAGTTTTATTTTTAAAAAAAATAAGATTGGTGCTAGATTATGTGAAATAAAATGGAAAGGCTTCCTTTGAAGGAAGGTAGAAAAGGGGTAGAAGCACTGAAAATAGAAGGAATATTCCTAATTCCATCTGTTTCTATCTAGCAATATTTCCATACCTGGCTCAGTTTGTTCTAGAATTGAGTGTCATTATTTTTTTGGTCCTGTATGTTTCTGCATTATAGCATAACATAACAAAATTGAGAAGAGGTCACCTATAAAAGGTATGTACTTTAGGGGGGAAAAATCAACTATTTTTCCCTCTGAGCCATTCACCCCATGAATCTAACACTGTTTGGAAGAATTAAAGGTATTAAGCTGTCCTTTGTTAGAGAAAAGATGAATAACTCATTCAGGAACTGATACTTATTATAGACTAGTTCACTTCTTGAGACACCTCAATTGCCCCAAAATGTGAGGATATGGTGTGTGTGTGTGTGTGTGTGTGTGTGTGTGTGTGTGTGTGTGTGTTACACGTGTAAAGGATGGAGTCTGGAGAGAGACAATTCCAAAGATTAACAATTGGTAGCTTTTAACATTGAGAATGCAATTTTCTTGATTCTGGTATGAACTTTCCCTTTTTCATTTCTTCATGTGCTCTGTTTCCCATGCATGTTTCCCCTTTTTTGCCCTCTGCCAGCAGTTGGGCAAGTTCTCCAGGTTCTACCTTCTACGCAGTTTTAAGAGAGTGAGGGGACTGAGGTAGAGAGGGTTCCCAAGGCTTGGAGAGGAGCAAAATGTTATAATTTAAAAGGGAAGAGGTATCAAAGGCTGGCTGGGAGGCTTGGGACAAGCTAGGTGAAAAAATGTAAACAGACAGAATCAAAACTTTTGACATAAAGGTGTCAGGCAGCTGGAGCCCCAGTTTCTGCTAAGGAGTTCTGTCAGGTAATATCAGTTCTCAGGGCTCTCACAATTTACACCTAAGTGAGGAAGAATAGCTTAAATTCCAGAAGAGAATTCAAAGATCAGCTCCTCCATTTTTCCCAGAGCAATCAAATTCACTGTGCTCTCAGTAGAGTCGCCTTCTTCTGACATATACTGAATGCATTCAAAATGCAGTTGTCGGCAAAAACAGCTCCCCTTTGTATATATGCACAGGTGCCTGAGGGATACTTCTGGAAAACAGCTCCCTGGAGTCTAAACCTGCATGTGGGGAGAAAAAAATAACATAGATTTATTGCCACCTGCCTTGCGTAAGGATTTTAGCTTTGTCTTAAAATTTCAAATCAGTGATGACTGTGGGAAAGAAAACCCAAGAGAAGGGCAAGCCCCTGTGTGAGATGTTTGAGAGAGACTCTCAGGAATTCCCCCAAGTTTCTCTCTGGCAAGAAGAGGACATTGTGTGAAATGCTGCAATAATTTCACTAGCAGATTCAGCAAAGTATAGGACACTCACAAGTGGGACATCAAAAAGAATAGGAATCTTACACATGGGACATCAAAGGAGAACCGTCCTCCCAGAGCCAAGCGTAGCTGGGTTTCCTCTGAGACAACCCTGTCCAGAACGGGAAATTGGAATGGGCGCTGGCTTGCTTGATGAATTCCTGTGGGGAGTAACATTTCTGAGTTGCGGTGGCATCAATGTAGTCATTTTAGATTAGATTCTCAAAACCAAAAGAACCCAAAGAGATCTTTTACACCCCTCAATCGTTTCGCAGAAATGTTTACTGAAGCCTCCATAACTTGGCCATCAAAGGTCATGCATATAATTAGTGGCTAAGCTAAGCTACAAAACAGGTATTCTGACTTTCAAGAGTTCCTACACAGACAACCTAAACCTGATTTATTTCCCTCTAAGCCACTATTCCAGCCCAATACACAGCCATAAAAACTCACCAGGTCATCTGTACTATTAATTTTCAGCATCTGGGCATCCAAAGACAAGCAGTTCTCTTGACTTCTTTCCCAATTAAATGAGCTGGAGGAAAATCGGTAACAGTGTTCTTCATGCCAGAGCCAGTCTTGCGGACAAGGACCTAGGAAGTGTAGTACATCTAATGAGTGAATTATGCCTGAGTAAGACTATTTCTAGAATTCTTAGATCAATTCTTCCCTCAGGACTCCCACATGTATACCACCTCTTCTTAATCAGAATGAAACCCAGACTCTGCAAATACCGCCACAGCCTCTGAGCATTTATTTCTCCAGTTTTTTGGAGAAAAAGAAAAAGCATTCTGATTTTAGTAAACTAAATTTAAAAGTAAAGCAGTTAAAAAGCATGGCTTGAGCTGGTATGTAATTTTAGAATCTGATCTATTTTTTAAAGTGAAGTTTGAAATAATGGAAGTGAGAGTTGGGGGAATGTTTACTTAATAGCCATTTGGCTATTAAAAAGATATGTTTATGTGTTTTAGAACGTCAGATCTTTAAATAATGGATTTAGACTTCACTAGCATGCCTCCTGATTTTAGACACATGTTGTATGTGTAGTAGCCACATGTGGGTCATGAGTACTTGAATTGTGTCAAGTCTGCATTAAGATGTGCTGTAAGTGTAAAATACACATCTGTTTGAAAACTTAGTATGAAAAGAAGAAAGTAAAATATACCATTAATAATTTTCATGTTGATTAGTGTTGAAAAAATATTTCAAATATATTGTGTTAAATAAAATGTTATTAAAATTAACTTCATGCTTCTTTTTCATTTTTAATGCTGCATATGCAGCAACTATATTTCTTTTGGACAGAGATGTTCTAGGCAGAACAGCATATTGATCCAAAGTGAGCATTTCAATTTCAATAAGATTTCAGAAAATAGGGAGTTTTCAGTAGCAAAATTTCTAGGGAGTTCAAAAAACCAAACTGAGGGCTTAAGCAATAGGCAAAATATGCCAATGTCTATATATTTATGGATATTTTAAAGAACCTCCAAATCCTCCTGCTCAGCATCATCATCTTCATCATCATTACCTCTTCCATATGTTAGTAACACTTGGAATTTCTTTCATAAGAAACAGAGCCTTTCGGTCTATGTTACCATGTTTTCCCGAAAATCAGCTCTAATGTGTCTTTTGGAGCAAAAATTAATATAAGATTCTGTCTTATTTTACTATAACATAATATCAGGTCTTTAATATAATATAGTATAGTATAGTATAGTATAGTATAGTATAGTATAGTATAGTATAGTATAGTATAGTATAATATAACATAACAATATAATATAATATAATATATTCTAATATAATACTGGATCTTGTATTAATCTTTGCTCCAAAACACATTAAAGCTGATTGTCTAGCTAGGTCTTATTTTCGGGGAAACATGGTATGACCAAAAAATAAAATAAAATCCTTGAGAAAGATAACATTTTAATTTGAATTTTTATTGTGGCATAAAACCATTAGATAATTTTATAAGACTAGGACTTATCAGAGAGGAGAAAGTAGAAGGGTGCTGAACTGTGGAAGAAGAAAGTGAATGAGAAAGGGCATACAAAAAGCCAGGCTGAAAGCAATGAAAGCAAGTATTTACTTCTTAATTTTCCTAGTCCCATAATTTTATGTAAAAGAAAAGAATGTATTGGTTTTCGTGGACTAAAGGACAGTCTAGGCAGGTTTTCCAAGCTATGACAAAGCGAGAAAAACAAATCTCAAAATGCGATATTCAAACCACCTCTATTTATTTTAATTATTATTTTTACTTAACAAACACAAATATTGCTATGTGCCAAAACTGTTGACAATACTTTACATATATTAACTCATTTAATCCTCATAACAACACTGTAAGATAAGTTGCATTCATTTTCTTTGTTTCACAGGTATAGAAAATGTGAATTGGAACCTAGGCAGTCTAACTTTAGTATCTCTGTGTTTAATCCCTGCATCACACTATCTCTAAAACTCTGAGTTCTAGTTGATTGAGGAAATATTTCTTGGTGACCATCAAGACATTTTGATACAGAATCTTGGGATGAAGCTGAAATCTACCATTTTAAACAAGTTACTTGGGTGATAATTTTGTACACTAAAGGTTGAGAACCACCACCAATTCTGAGGCTAAAGGTAAAGTATGTTATTGTGAAGACCCTGAGTCTTGAGTCTTTCTAGCTGGATGACCTCAAGCAAACCACATATGGTAACTTCTCAGAGTCTCTCCCTCTTCATATATACACCAAGGACTACAGATTTGTTAGTAAGAAAGATAAAACTTGTCTCAAACTTGAGAAAACTGGCACTTTTTTCCATATGGTGTTTTATTTTTAATGTTTTTTGAGAATCTTCTCAAACCTGCTTAATGAAAAGCAGTACTTTATTTCCTATCAATACTAATTGGCCTTTATCTGACATTGTCAAGGAATGGAACATGTTACATAGTATATCTGCCAGTGAAAAACATATCACTTACTACTTTTAATTAGCTATCCATGCCTGGCATTTCTGGGAGATGGTTCTGAATGGTCCTGATATACATTTAATTCCATACAACTGATAAAAACAAAACTGTTTTATGGCCCCACCTGTGAAATAAACCATTGGCTGGTATGTAGCTATGTCTACTTATATAAACATTCTTATCCTGGATATACTATTCCGCTTATATTAGCAATTTTAAAAAAACTTGTAAATATTAAAAGGATTTATAAACTGTAAAACTTTATACAAAATTGCTTATCATTATTATCATCATTTAACTTATCTGAGTTTCAATTTTTTCATCTATAAAATAAAGGGATTTGTGGTTATCTGTGAACTGTTAGTGTATAATATTTATTCAAAGAAATTATATGGTTGAGATTAAGTGAGCTATACAAAAAACTGGAGAAATTTCTGCTTATCAGTGATAGTTAGCTATTAATGCTTAGAACAGGAGTCATGCATATACTTCCAAGGAAGCAATGTACTCCATTTCACACCCTCTAACTCTCCTTATGACTAAAAGCATATGCCTGATTTAATTACACACTGTAGGAAGACTAAATAATACAGACAACATCTGTAATAACATCAGACTTCACATTATCCTCTCCTCTTATAGATGTTACTATTTCTACCTGCCTCTTAGAGCATGAGTCCATTAGACAGCTGAGGTCAACTTAATTCTTCTCACAATAAACTGACTTCCTGGGCCCCCCATATTTTTGTCTAATCAGAAGCATTTACCTAACACTTCCAAGCCAGTCTACCTTCATTGATTCAATTTAAATTGATATAGTATACGTCTAGAAATAGTGCTATAGAATAAAGCTAACGTAGAGGTAGATGTTCCAGGGACAAAAGAGACCCCTTAGGAAAAGAAATTAATGATTAAGATACATTGGAATGGAAAGAGATAAGAACATCTATGGCAAGGGGTAAGAATGGGACAGTTATTCCAGAAAAAAGATCTCAAAACTAGAATTTTCTTTTTTAAAAAAAGAAGGTGCTTATAAGGAAGGAAGGAAAACTTAAATCCACCAAAAGTGGGCTTAACTAAATCAGACGTCTCAAGAATTTGGCAGAGGATAGAGTTGGAATGACAGAAATAGAGAACTTCTGGTGTAGAACATTGTAAAATGATGTTATAACATTATGTAAATAATGATACCCATATTAGTATGCCAATTTTTGTATCTGGAGATGTTTCTAAAAAAGAGTTAAGATTAAACAGGGAAGTTTCCTCTACCTCTCTTCACTCCTCCCTCCCCCATACCTGAAAAATTTGCTGCTTTCTTCAGAGCTTCTTGAAGATGCAGGTTCTGGTAGTGAAGTTCCATTAGTTCTTTGGATTTCTCGTCCAGCTTCTGGGCAAGGGTTTCTATCCTTTCCTTGAGTTCATTTTGTAACTCCTGGGAAGTTCTTTCCTCCTGCTTCTGGGGTGAAATCTGTCCCTCCCGTATATTTTCCTGGTGAGTCAGGTTTGCTTGCTGTTGCTTTAGAAGATCAGACACCTGGGATACTAAATCATAGTTGAATTAAGACTTCATTTCCAATCCCCAATAAAAATCCCTCTAATGGATTTTGAAGAAATCAAAGAACTGAATCAAATAATCTGACAACAGATAAACTGCTAGAAAATGACCCATGTTTACTCAGAAATTATGGACTTGAAAGTGTTTTGGTGTTCCTGCAATAATTTTTTTTTAATATTAGGAACTGTCACAGACACTTGTGATTAACGTTATCAAGATTTTACTTGTTACTGAGAGTCACACACAAGTTAAAAGTAATCCCAAGGTAACTATCAGTAGCATAAATAAAATATAGACAAACTAAAATAGTCACCAAGCAGACTCAGTGACTATTAGTAAGAATATCATTAATGATCTTCTCTATTTGTGTTTTCATTCATCTGTGTCTCTGTGTCTCATACCCTTTCAGACTTCCTAATTTTATTTAAGAACTGTGATACTCACCACTTTTTTGAGACACCCTCCCACAGAATTATTTTAAGTTACTCTGTCACAAGTCATAAGAGTCTCAAAACTTTTTTTTTTTTTTTTTGCCGCCACAGCACGTTTTAAGAAGGATGAAGATGCAATGAATGTTGTGAAATCAATCAGGCAACAAATGTTAATGCTCAAATGTCTCAGTTCTAGAAGCTTGATGGTTCAAATACGTAGCAAACACCTTGCCTTGAAGGCCAGATTTAACCTTGTTATAAAGTGATCAAAGCCTCAGAGAAAGACTCTCCAATAGTCACTAATCACTTCTTCCAATCATTAGGAAAGAGCTTAGTGTTTACCAATTGAATAAGTAAATGGTTTGCGACCTTAAACAATTGAAAAACAAATAACACTTTAAAGGCCTTAACCTGAATTCTAAATAGCAGAAATAACGTAGATCTACAACCTAAATACACAGGCTGTTTAAATGGACAATCAACACCATCTCTTCTCCTTGGCCACTCTCATCCTTCTTTTCATTTCTTTTACTCTCAGCATCCTCTCTTTCCTAAATGGCCATCCTATAAATTTGAAGTATATTTTGTTTTAAATATTTTATTTATTAAGACTGTATTTCTGGTTCTTAGCTTTAAATTGGTATTTAATCATCTCTATTAACTCAACTAAACTAAACAATATTTCCTTTACTTTTGGGTCTCTCGGGTGATTTTGTAGATAAGCAACTTCAAATTATTTTCTTCCTCGTTATTTTAGGGATTACATAGGCTCTACCCACGAAGTTATGAAAACAAATCAAAACAAAAATCTACCATTCATCATCTTCATTCTATGCCACAGTCAATCGAGAGACAAGTAAAATATACCCAGTCAGATTCCCACTCATTCTAAAAAGAGTTTGCTTAAAATGTGTCTAAATAGCTACTGCTATATCTAATAGAATGACTCAGTCATTGGTAGGAGGAAGGAGAGGCTTTGCTTCATATTTACTGACGCAAATTCTTCGGTTATGTCTATTGCAGGTGGGGATGATTCTGACAGTATTTCAGGATATTTCACTAAATAATTTATGAAAGGGAAAACTGTACTTTCCATGAGAGTTTGAAGAGAGGAATTTGTACACAATTTTCAGATAAGGAAGTGAAACTCAAAAGGGTAAGTCACACTAAATTTGAGGGAATATATGCATTTAGACCAGATTGATTCCAATGCCCGTATTGTTTATTTCACTGTAAAAGACTATCTCCATACTGCGTCTTTCATAAGTTGCACATTTCCCTTTTTAATTTTGACTGTTTTAATTAGCAATTGACTTAGGAATTTTAGGGTTTAATCTCTAGCCATGGTGACCTAGGTAATTTTACAACTTAATTCCGGGTTGTAATCATATAGGGGCCGTATAGCATAGCAGCACAGAAAACTTTGGATCCAGATGGAGCTAGTTTCAAATCTTTCCTTTGCTATTCCCTTGATCTGTAATCTTGGGGAATTACTTAACACTCTGAACCTACGTCTTTGTCTGTAAACTGAGACATTATACTGTCCAATTCATAATGTTAATATTGTTGTTACGGGACTCAAATGAGATATTGAGTAAAACTGCTTAGCTTTGTACTTCAAACATAATAAGAACGAAATAAATGACAGTTCTTAATATTCATAGTACTAACCAGTACAGTTGAATTGCCTGTCAAAGAATTTCATTCTATGTATGATTGACTTGAGTCACAAAGATTCTTCAGTGGACTATATGTATTCATTGATAGAATTCATACCTATTTTCCCTTCACAACTTCTTAACCATAAAATAAATATCTCTTTATAGTTATATATGCCTTTTTTGAAAAGCCCTTATCTATTAGAGATTTGTTCTGAAATATTTGTGGGAAAAATGATAGGATATCTGGGATTAACTTTAACCTAAACCAGGAAAAATAAAAGTAAGGAGACACATAAAATAACATTGGAGAAAATATAGAAATAAATAAAATACCTAGGATAGGAAAGAAAAATCACCAATATTGACACCTTATTAGGACTTTATTTCCTTCCTCCTCCCTGGGTTTGTTTTTGTATTCTTTTTTTCTGCGTAGAGTATCTGAGACCAAGTTGAAAATAGTTTACTATCATTTAAAGTTTTATTCTACGACACACTTCATACACAATAAAAGCTTAGCATGTAGCAAATATATCTTAGTCGGATCAGCTTGTAACTAAGCTTACCTTTATCCTTCAAGCTCCATCCCACTTCCATTGACTGTGCCAGGAAACAAGATTGGATCCATTTCTTAATTCAACATGGTGACTTTCACATAAATAAAATCTCAGGAAAGTTTTTAACAATGATTTAATAAATACTGAAATTATATCACAATGAAAAGGACACCTTATTCCCCACAGTGACTCAGTTATTTCATATCAATACACTAGTAGGTTAAGATAAGACATATAAATACATCACTGGCTTTCCTGGGTCTCCAGCGTGCCGGCCCACACTGCACATTTGGACTTGCCAGCCTCAATAACTGCATGAGCCAATTTCTTATAATCAATCTCTCTCTCCATGTATATATACATCCTATTGGTTCTGTTTCTCTGGAGGACACTGACTAATAATACTCCCCATTCCTTCCTCTTCTCAGCCCCTGGAAACCACCTTTTTATACTCTGTCTTTTTGAATTTGCTACTCTAGGTGCTTCATATAAGTAAAAGCATACAATATTTGTCCTGTTGTATCTGACTTATTTCACTTAGCATAATATTTTCAAGGTTCATCTAAGTTGTACCATGTACCAGAATTTCCTTCCGTTTTGAAGCTAAAAAATATTCTATTGTATGTATAAACCACATTGGGTTTATCCATTTATCCATTGATAGACATTTGGGTTTCCCTGTATTTAAAGATCCGGGGGGATAGTTTCTCTAACCTTACATGGCAAATAGCTGGACAGACTTGTCAGACCATAAGTAGTCTTCATTATCCCTGCTTCCTGGTGTTTATGCCCTTGTGTTACCACCTACTTTTGCATGTGGGTAGGATTTGTGGCTTGGAGTGTGGCAAAGATGATGAAATATATGTGATCATGTATACGTGATTACATGAGATATATTGCCAAACTTGCTAAAATTTCCCTCCCTCTTCTTTCTCTCTGACTGGACTTAAAGGAGAAAGCTTACATGAATCCCACAGTCACATAGAAATGTATTCTGCCTGAGGAAGCTTGGAAGTGTATTCTTCCCCAGTTGAGCCTTCATATGAGAACACAACCTAGTGGACACCTTGATGGCAGCCTTGTGATACCCTAAGCAGTGGACACAGCTATGCTCTTCCGACACTTCTGACCCACAGACACTGTGAGGTAATAAATGCCACTTTACATTGCTGCTCATATGATTTGTGGTAATGTGTTACGTGGCACATAAAACTAATAATCCTGTGATAAACTTCATCCTCCTCTTTTGTTAAACTTCCGTAAATCTAATCCTACCACTGACTTTCAATGTTTCTGAGGTTGCCACTCAAACTCAGGCTGCAATCTTGCTTCATACAATAGAGACACTTCCTAGTGGAGTGGTTGCAAGATGGAACTGGTTTCTTCTGCCACATTATCTATTTTTGAAGCCATGGCTATAGCTCAACTCACTGCTCAGCTCTTTCTAACCCATACTTGATGCCTCAGAGTAATAATAGTCCTGGCCCCTATTTCACTGAGGCACAGCGAGGAAGGGAATCTATGGTGGGTCACATGATTTAGGCAAGGTTAAAAGGAGAATAATCAAAGAAACCATAAATAAGTAGTTCTTTAGTCCCACTTGTTGCAGCGATTGTATAACAATTCCCTGAAGCATAGGTGAAAAGGCCTGTGTACATGTACCCTCATTGGTTCCACTCCAAGTCCTTAACAACTTGTGTATAAGCTAATGATTCACAAGCTTAATGGAACTACATGATTGTGTAGGATAGTAATGAGATCATTTCTCTCTACCTCAGCTACCTGCCCTTCTGCTGTGGGCCTTCTCTAGTCTTCCCACCTGAATCCTTTTTCCTCTCCTATGAGACTGAGCTCAGAGTTAAACTTGCCACAGGGCATGATCACTTTCATTGAGATAAACAAAAAGTTCTATTTCTCCAGGGAATAACCCATTGAGAGAGAGAAAAAAATGGCAGTGGTAATTCTGAGAAAGAAAAGCAACAAGGAGGTCATTAACAGAATCCTATTTTGTTCAAACCAATTAGGAAGCTGGAGGGCAAAAAGTTGATGGCAATCACATGGCAGGAAAGGGCACTGGGTGGAATAAATAGTCACGTTAATTGGCAAACCTGTTCATGCAGGTGAAGTCTGGCACCACTGGGAGAAGAGATGGGGCCAGGATAGCAAGGGGAACTATTTAAGATCTGGAATTCCAGGAAAGGTAAATCATGGTCGTGGTAATAATACATATGAGAAGCATGGAGGACACTAGTTATCCATGAAGGTGAAGGTCATTGGTAAAATTGAGTGGAATCAAGATCATCTTAGTTAACACTTATAAAATGCTTGTTGTATCAAGACAATGATATGCATTTCACACACATTAACTTATTTAGTCTCTATAAGTATATGAAGAAAAATTATTATATTATTACCCATTTGTGGAGACAGAGCCCCAGAGAGCAGTTTCCAGGCTCTTGGCCTCACGTGGAAAGGTGTTGGCTCAGGTAGTAGATACCCGTCAGCTGTGGCTAGTTGGCTGTCAGCTGTAACCATTGAGCCTTTGGCCAGTAATATAACTGCTGTGGCTATGCTAGCAGAAAAATGGGGGCTAACAAAAAGATGGTGGCTGAGCCTGCAAGCGGCACAGTGAAGGTTGAGAATTGTGTGGCTCCTGTTTCCTGTTTCTCCAACCCAGCCGCCAGCGAGAGTATAGTGGTATGACTCTGTTATGTGGGGCACCCTGCTCGCTGCGCCATTTGTCATGCAGGGCGGCCTGCGGGGTGTCATGCGGGATCTCTGCTCCTGCTCCCCACATAAGAACGCAGGACATGGTGAGGCCAAAAAGGAACACCCACAGAGCCATAGGTAGGGGAGTCGTACTATTATATTCTTGCTGGCGGCTGGGTTGGAGACACAGGAAGCAGGAGCCACACTGTTCGCAACCCTCACTGCGCTGCCACTTGCAGGCCCATCCACCATCTTCTTGCTAGCCTCCATTTTCTGCTAGCGTAGCCACAGCAGTTATATTAGTGGCCAATGGCTCACTGGTTACAGCTGATGGCCATGTAATCACAGTTGATGGCCATTTACTACCTGAGCCAGCACCTTTCTATGTGAGGCCGAGAGCCTGGAAACTGCTTTCTGGGGCTCTGTCTCCACAGACTCCCCTACCTATGGCTCCGTGGGTGTTCCTTTTTGGCCTAGCCACATCCTGCGTTCTTATGTGGGGAGCGGGACCAGAGACCCTGCAGGCTGCCCCGCACGACAAATGGCGCAGCGAGCAGGGTCTCCTGCATGACACCCCGCACGACACCATTTTATATAGAACGAAACCGAACCGAGAGAGATGTAAGAACTTGCCCAATATAAAACAGCTAGTAAGTCAGAAAGCAAGTATTTAATCTCAGAGAAACCTAGCCGGTTTCTTAGTCATAATCTTCTATCTCTCTGACAAGAGAAAGAGAAGTGAAAGTTTGATGATGCTTTTCAGATACATGGCACTCTAAACAGAAATATTCTAATCAAATGCCTTTGTGTCTCTGATTGTATTTTCTCTGTGAAACACCATCTAGGGCAGGTCAAATGGACATTGCACTCCTATTTTATGAATGGGAAAATTAAGAACTGAAGAGACTACATAACAACTCAATAGAGGGCCCGGATTAGAGTTCTGCTCTCCTTGTCCTACAAAATACCTTACTCCTCACCACGCTTTCTGCTGAAATTTGGAAAATACTGTTCATCCTAACTCCATCTTCCTTACATTTAAAAAAACAAAGCAATGCTCATTTAGTTTTGGAACTGACTGATTTTAAATCATCTGTGTCATGCTAGGCTTTTCTCTCACTATTTGACTTTTTTAGCTATGGAAAAAAAATAAGTTTTTATTCTCCATTCTCATGTAATACTGTCATGCTGTGTGAGCACTCTTAGAATCAATCTCACCCAACAGTTCCCCCTCAATAATCACTCAGTAAAATTAGATTTTTAGAGTTAGAAAGGATTTGAAAAGTAGTTTTATTAGATTCTTATGAGAGAGATATATCTCTATAAACTAATGCCTAATTTTCTTATAAAATATTTAGTAAATTTTTAAATACTTTCTAGTAAGTAAAAGATTACTAACTTAAGTATAAATCATTTATAGAGCATTCCTTCCTGTGGATATGTTTCTTTATAAATATCCTACATTCTTTCCATTTGCGCTTATTTTCACTCTTACCTTATATTTTATTTGAGAGAGAGAATGAGAGAGAGAGAGAAAGAGAGAGAGAGAGAGAGGTCTGGGAACCCAGTTTAAAAAACATATATCTGTCTGACTTATCTGTTTCAATGGGAATTTAAGTCAGGGTGAAGGAGAATTTCATGGACAGGACCCAGAAATTCTCATTTTTCATATATGCTTTCTCCAAAGATGGGATGGCTTTCCAGTTCATTTGGCAACTTCTCATTCCCACTGCAATGGTTAGAAATTAATGACCCAGAACCAGGAGAGTTGATTATCAACATAGTGAAGGGGAGGGTTTCAAAGAGCAAGGAGGGCTAATCACATGGAGGGGGAGTGAATGGAAATTGGCAGGGTGACTTTCAACCTTCAACAGTCACCCTGGAGTGCTGCGGTGAAGGACCAAGAATATTTCTGATGGAGAAGAGAACTTATTTGGTCACCAGCAATCTGCCTTTGATCCTCTTCAAAGTCAAGTTTCTCACCACTGCCTAGAAAAATAATCTAATTCAGAGGACTGATGTGTCCTCCTTGAATGTCTTCCTTTTGGGGGCAGTGGGAGAAAGTTAAAGACATATAAAAAAGATTAACAGTAGAAGGGAAGAAAAGAAGACAAAGGGAAGCAAATGTGGAGACCCTAAAACCAGAAATAGGAATAGAGAGAAAGAAGCCAGGATGAAAGGGAAGGGAAAGACCACAGAAAATAAAGCCCAGGGGAATAAGAAGAGAGAAAGAGAGAAAAGGAAAATGAATTTATTGCTCAGAAAAGTTTCTCTCCTTCAGTCCTCTAGGTCAAGAAATCAGACATGGCACAGAGCATGGAAAGGAGGTAACAGACCCCAGTGTGTGGTCCTGGAGAAGCAGGAGTTCAATCCAATGGGAATACGAGCCCCTGCAGTGATGGCTTCTGCCCTGGTGTGTTTCATGCAGGTGAGTTGCAAAAACACAAGAATAAAGCTTTTGTTTGTTTCTCAAATAAATCAACTCTTAGAAGAATCTGGACAGAAATGAATCGGGGGGAAAGATTTCTACAGAACCAAGAGGGTAGTGGGAAATGAATAACTAGAATGTTTCCTTAGTATTATGTGGTTACATAGTGCAGGACTGATGAATGACAACTTCAGTGAAAAGAGGGACAGAAATTAGGGCATTCATAGATACAAGTAGAGTGGCTATGGCAATTTAGAAGAGCCACTTATGTGTATTTCTATCTTTTAGCGGCTTATCACCCATCCTTCAAATTCCCAAGTAAATGATCAAAACTAGCTATGTAATTCCCCTAAAGAGAGTTTCCCGTATCAGCTTTAATACTATTCTTGAAGTTTATAGGTACCTCCAGATCAGAAGTAAGTCAAAAGAGGGAAAATTCTTTAAAAATACTTTGGATCTTTTCTTTCTCCTCATTAAAAATCAGAAGCCCTGCGTAACTCATTAGCTGGGAAAGGGGTCACTGGACTGAGGGATTCTGGCCAACTGTCAAGGGGAAGTTTACACAGCTATGAAATCTACTAAGAAGGAGAGCAAATGAAGAAACTGGCTAGTATCAGGTTCCTGCTCAGCTCCTAGCAGGGTGTGGGCTGTCTGTTTCACTTCTTATGTACAGTTAAATTAATGTCTGAAAAATGCATTTCTTGTATTCTCTTCTTATTTCCTCTTCTTTTCCGTGACCTTCCTGTCCCTTCTTTTCTCTTTTCTTCTCTTTTTGCAACAGTCCTGAAAGAGGCATTTTATCTACTAAGTACTTTAAGTGTTTCTAGCTTTTAGTTAACCTAGAGAGGTTTTTGAAGGAGAAAGTCAACTATAATGCAAGGTAGAAGGAGTGGAAGGTTTATTTACTAGAAGGTTTATTTGAAGAGACTTGACAGGAATGTCAAAGGGTTGTTAGAGCAGATTTGTCCCTGGTTGTATTAACTCAGTCAACACACATCTATAACTGAGTTTGCTTTGAATTATGGCCAAATCCATAAATGTGTGCAGTTGGTCATGCTCCTTAAAACCCTACACCTTAACCCCCAGTTCCTTAACCATTCAAAATAAAGTTAAATATACCCACCTATATCATTATTTTGATAAAATGTTATGAAATATTCAAAGTTCTTAACAGTGTGACTGGCATATAGTAGCTGTTTGATAAATAAGTCCGCTCACTGCTCTTCTTGTTTGGTGAGTTATTGATGTGCTGAGGGAATGAAAAAGAACAGTGGGGTAGAATTCAGCTTGCACCGGGAAAGAATTAGGAAGACAATAACAATATCCTGAGGGACAGATCAGGTAATTTCAAGGACAAAGAAAATGATACAAATGTTACTTCTCATTCACAAAACAGTGATGCCCACTCATCACAAAAAAAAAAAAAAAAAAAAAAAAAAAAAGGAAGGAAAGAAGGTAGGGGGAGAGAGAGAGAGAGAGACCAGATTAGATAGTTGTTGTGCCAAGTTCCCCCACTTCAAATGTAGTAATAAATAAGCATGGGAGAGATGAAAACACAGCCCTAAACATGGCTAACCTTATGACCTTGTCCTTACATCTACCCTGCTCTTACTAATTGATCTGAGCACAGTCATGAGGGATAACAGATAGGCTGCTGAGCGCAGCAGATGAGACAATTTCCCTGTCTGAGACTCTTTCCCTTCCTACAGCTTCCTTGGGCAAGATGTGAGGAGAACTGTGTCAGTCCTGCGCAGTAAGTATCTGAGACTACAAATGGGGAGGAAGGAGAGACAGACAAAAACAACAATACACAAAACAGGGTCAAGAGGTCATCAGATATCTGTGACTTCCTTTATTTCTACTTAAATGGGCATCAACTCAACCCACTTATCTCACAGATGGATTATCCAGAAACAAAGACAAGCATTTGTGTCATCCTAAGCACTCAAAATAACACCACTGACAGCATTTTTTCCAAAGCCAATCTTCCTAACAAAAGAGCTGACTGAATCTCAATTTATGCAATCATAGAGATTTGCAGTAGACTTTCTTATCCGTGCTTCTCAGTGACTCATCAAGACAGACTGAATTCAGTAAATATCTTAGTCATAAGCAGATATATTTGGGTGATTTCCAAAGTGCATCACTACTTCAAATCTGAAAAGCATTTTCTATTTTTTAGGACATGATGATATATATTGCAGACATCATTTAGCTATCACTTTGAGGTAATTATCTCTTAACCTAAACCTGTCACAATTAGGTCTTATGTTTCATTCCACTTGGAGGTAAACTAGTAAAAAAAAAAAAAAAAAAAAAGCAGGGACAGTGTGAATAAAAAGACTTGCTCAGGCTGAAGGAAAACACATATTTAGCCATGAGAAGGGTTTCCCAAAAGCCGAATATGTTACACCCAGGAGAAATGGTGATGGCCTTGGTTACTTGTTACACACTCTCAGGTTTTAGACACCTACCTCCATAGGAAGAGTCATTTTTAATAGAAACAGGATCATAATGTGGTAGAACTAGAAGCAAACTGTATATTCTACAACTGTTCAAACAAAGAAAGGATATAGAAGTGAATTTGAATATATCAACAGATCAGAAAGTATTATTAAGTTTACTGATCTTCAAAGATAAACAAATATTCTCCTTTCCCTCTCCTTTCCACTCCTGAGCTTATCCCATACTCCTTCTTCCATGTAATCCGTATTTTTTATCCCTAAGAAGAAAATTGCCCTAGTTAATTCAGAATACGTAGTTAGCTTTCATTATGATAAAGTTGGTTTTTACATTTTTTCCTCCTTTTTGTTTGGCCTCAGCAGATACGTATATCAGTTTTAATTCTGGATGTGAAAATTTAGGGCCCTTTTTATGGTGAGAGTTTTTATGATTTCATGGTGGCCCTTTTTGCAACAACTTGCAAAACAGAAATTACAAACTTCATTGTATTGCTTTCATGCTTATAACTAAAATTTTCTTTATGTTTAAATTTTATCAACCTCAAATACATACAAACCTTAACTTTCACACCCATTTTCAAACTCACTCTGTAAATTTGCATTAGAAGGTCTTTGTTGGTAATTTTCATCATAACTGTTTACAATGGTCATGGTTATATTTTCTATTAACACTATTTCATGATCATTACCTTAGTCTGTCTTATAATTTACAAAATGATTTACGTAATGCCATCTATAGTATAAAACACTAATTAAGGCATCCCTTTTCACAATAGATTCAGTTGGTAATATTGAAGTTATAAACTGTGATGCTTTTATTATAACAATGTATCATATTATTGTAACTCATTCTGATTCTGGAATCATAAGAAGTATTGACTATATTTTTATTGCAAAATTTTTTATTCTTTCTTCATAGTTGCCTGACCACAGATTGGGTACATCTCTGGTATATATGGTAAGTTTCAGCTTTAAAACCCAGAAAGATATTTAATAGGGACTTCATTTTTCTCAGGTCTTATTTATTTTTTTAGTAATTTTAGTTTTTAAATATTTGTCAGCAGGGGAAAAAATGTATGAAACAGCCAACCTACTTACCTAGTGTCTCATGGAGTAAAGTTTATTTACTTCATCACTACTCTCTGTGACAATATGCCAGGATTTCCTATTTCAATACCATCTCCTCGACCAACATGAACAGGTTATTATGTACTTTCTCAGGATCAGTTATAGAAATATCCACATAGAGGAGATTACTTCAGTAAAGTTAAAAGCAGCCTCTCCAAACCACATTAAATCTCTTACCAATTGTTCTAATAAACAAACTAGTCTTGCTGACAAAATAAGGAAGTATATATGTGAAGTGAAAGCCTTGAAATTAAAGTCTTATAATTATTCTATAAAATATTCACATAAGAATCAAAATGCAGACATTGAAGACTGATTATGCCAAAGTTGGGAAACAAAGTAGATCACAGAGCTCTCACTGCCCCTGGGGCTCCTTGCAGGTTGCTGGTGGTGATTGGCGCTTTGCTTCTACTATGTGGCTTGACTTCTGTGTGTTTCCGCTGCTGTCTGAGTCGCCAGCAAAATGGGGAAGACGAGGACCGGCCACCATATGAAGTGACAGTCATAGCTTTTGATCATGACAGCACTCTCCAAAGCACAATCACTTGTGAGTACACTGACATTATACATGGGAGGTGAACCAAGGTTTAAACAAACAGGATGGTACAATGGTATAAAAACATTGATTGAATAATATTAAAGATTCTGGAACTCAGGGTAGTTTTAATTTCCAGAAGCCTGAGAGGGCTTTCGCAAATGCTGTATTTTCAAATATTGGTAACATTTTTGAAGAAATTGAAGAGTGAAGAAAGAAATGAAATGTTCGAGACAATACTGGAAATGATTTGTAGGGAGAATTATCCAGTTCACAAATAGTTATTTTGATAAAATTATTTTAAACTCTGAGCAAATCCCTTTTTCAAAAATGTTTTGCGTTTTGTAAAAATTGCCATTTTCTATCTATACTCTTTTATATCTTTAGAGAAATTTGTCTTGGGTACTTTCAGTTCTTTAATCTCCAAGTCTTGATACACTAAATATTAACCCCAACATATCCTTCATCGTCAGTCATAAGACACTTTATTTTTTTCTGTTTTCTTTATATTCTTTCCTAAAATCGGAGAGTAAATACCAGGCAGAACAGCAGGTGGTAAAACACTGTGGTATTTATTTTGCGAAGAGAACAATATAGTGTGTTGTTTTTCATCTTTCCTGCCTCCCTGTTCTCACTATCATTTTTGAGAAAAGATGAATAAGGCAGAAATAAATATTTCTAAGTTGTCAGTGGGTTAGTGTAAAGGGTTCTAAATCTATAAAGGGGGAAAGAGGGTTATAAGATGGGAACACAATTTAGATTATTTTAAGATACCAGAGAAGACAGAATATTCTGGCAGAAAGTGAAGTTGGTTTCTAAACAAGCTTCACAGGATTTTCATAACATTTGTGGCAGAGAGTTGACAATGTGTTTGGACACTTGTTAAAAGTAAAAGGAAATTAAGTGTGTTGTAAGTCTGATTTCTGAGGATGTCACATTTACTTTAGCTCAGTTCCTTTTTCCCTCACCAGCCCTGCAGTCAGTATTTGGCCCTGCGGCTCGGAGAATCCTGGCGGTGGCTCACTCTCACAGTTCCCTGGGCCAGCTGCCCTCGTCTTTGGACACCCTCCCCGGGTATGAGGAAGCTCTTCACATGAGTCGCTTCACGGTTGCAAGATGTGGGCAGAAAGCACCTGATCTGCCCCCGGTGCCAGAAGAAAAGCAGCTGCCTCCAATGGAGAAAGAGGTTCCTCAAGTAGAACACTCTTCAAATTGATGGGAACTCTAGTTTTATAAGTGGGGTGAGGGTGTCCCCAGAATTGGTAAAGATAGACAAATGGAGCAATTTTTTTTTAACTTTCAGAAGATTTAGGATGACATCTAAACATAATTTGGTGGAAAAGATAGGTTCCAACTCTTTATTTCCAGCCTCATGTATTTTCTGATATGGAATGCTCTAATTGAGAACTCTCATCTTTATCCAATAGCCAAAATTTGCAACTAACTTCTAGCAATGCTGATTACTACTGAACCAGGAAAACATCAAAGGTCTCTTCAAATTCCTTCAGCTCTTGAGTTCCTTTACGCATATGATACTGCAAGCTGCTCTTCTCTGCCAGCTAATAGATAATAATACACTTGAGGAGAAAGACAGCCATAAATATAATTCACCAAATTCACGCTTCCTCTTGAGAGAACACCCACTTTTATACTGAATGACAATGATAATCTTGGATATCATATAATACCTAACTGGACATCCAGCATCCAGGGGTGGGATTGCAGGTGTGGGCTAGGAGAGTACACAGTACAGTATTGAAGCACAAAATATCAAGGGCTTTCTTTCACTCCCGTTCTATCCACCAGTCGTGTGAGAAACTGCATAGAGTTCTATTCGTTTTTCAGTTCCTCTGCCCTATGAACACACACACACACACACACACACACACACACACACACACACACACACACACACACACACACACACACACACTTTTGTGACTGAAAGAAGAGCGTTGCTTTGCTTTTTTCCTCCTTCCTGCTTTGACCCCTTAAAATCAACTGTCTGCAGTGACAAACACTAGTCTCTAGTGGTGGGCTTTACTGCCACCTAGTGGACTCACGATGGAAAATGCATTCTCCTGTTTGAGCCTATCCTCACATCTCTCCAGTTCCTGCCACATTAAGTGAACTAAGCCTGCAATGAAACCCTTTCCCAAGGCACCATCCAGCTGTGTGACGCTAAACTGTCCACCTAACACACTACCTCCAAAATGTACTGCTATTGGAAAATTGAGGCAGTAAAGAATATTTGGGGAAAGACGACTCAGTAGTGTCCTTAGATAAGTCACTGAAATCTTCCAAGCACAGTTTTCTCATCTGTAAGATAGGCGATAATAACACCTCACAAGATTGTTGTGAAGCTAAAATAAACTAAGTATATATGACAAGATTTGTATAGTATTATGCACATGTATTTGTTATTCTTGGTATGGACATCTAATTTTCACCTGCCTGCTATTGTTCTGATTTGTCCTTTTGCCACATTACTGCTAAGTCACACTCGAAGTAGATAGCTTTACTTCATCAATAATATTTGTTAATTGATGTAAACAACTAAAGATATGTGATTCCTCCTAATATTTTCTGTGTAGAGGTAAGGAACATTTGAGAAAACTCACTTATTAGGGAATTAGCTCCCGTACTCAGGGAGACATGACAGAGGCCAGGAATGGCTGAGTAGTGCAGCACCTTGTTAAATCCATTCTTTGAGGCATTCTCACTCAGCCCAGCCACAGGGAAAATGTTCTGAATATAACCTGCGGGTGATCTGCATCTGTTCTGAGTCATTTATCAAATGGCCTCTGGAAATTGTTGAAATGCATGGATTGTTAATAGCACCTGAGGTGGCCTTGTTTTGCCACTGCCAAATGAATCACTTCATTATCACACATTCCATAAAATATTCTTGGCTCATTACTCCTTCAAGATACCAGGGTCTTAAGTTAAAATGTCGAAAGGTATAAAAAGATCTTAGAAGAAATCCTGTTTTATTCTAAAGAGATCTCTCTGCCCCACCTCTCCCTGTCCTTTTGCCCCTCACCTCAGCCCCGGGAAGACTTTACTCTTGTTGCCCTCCCATTTTGTCACAAGCTATTAGCATCCATTTGGCGTCACTTCCTTCTATATGCAATCTGAATTATATATTGTAAAATGGAAAAAGGGTATAGTAAAATGGGAGAGCTAAAGAAAAAAAATAACTGTCACATTCTTCAGCCTTGTAATAATTCAGACACTGAACTTGAAGACAATCTGGAGCTACTTAATGTGTTTTTAGTAGGACAGTGCCATAATGTGATCAACATTTTAGAAAGATACTCTGATGTAAATCGGAAGTCTTAGCTGAAGCATGAAGAAGGCAGGTCTTTATTCTACCTAGGAGCACACTGTAAAAATCCTAGTTAAAAGTGATGCGAGCCTGAAAATAAACATGGGGAGTAGTGATGAAATGGATGATAATTACTTCTTTTTTTCAGCAGAACTCTCAGCTGTGCTCAAATTGAAAAATAAATAACAAAATGGTTGGGAAATGGGATGTCTACCCCATTGTTCTCTAGGTCTTTTCTCTAATTTTAAGCAGTAGTGATTCTCTGCCACCTCTTTCTTAGCCCAAATGACACCTTGTGTATAGACCTGCAACTTGGCCACGAAGCTGCCCGACCCATCCTGGACAGCTTTCTTTGGGTAGCCTGCGGGTGATTACACTGGGCAAAAAGCCACCTTTTACATCACTTTTTACTTGCCAAAACCGAAACTCCTGCAAACAATTTGGGCTGTGTCTAGTCTGATAACGATATCTGAAAGGAAGTGTCCATATCAACATAGCAGGAAATAACTCTGACAACACAAAGCTCCTAATCTCTGAGAGACCTGAAAGACCAGTATATATTAGTTTACACAGGACAATACAGGCTTTCCTTCCTGAGGGAAGATGGGTCTGAAAGAAAATTGGGCTGTGATGACTGGTTTTGTCTGTGGTTTGGACACTTGCGTTGGCCTTATAGATGTGGCCTAGAAGACCTTTATTAGAGGGTCTGATTAACACATTAAGAGTTTACTTGTACATGGGTATATGGAAATAAAGCAAAAATGAGATTTATGTAACCAATTTAAGAGACAAAAGAGAAAAATTGCAAAGTCTGGGAATAGTGAATTGTGTTTTCTTTTCCTTGGGTAAGCAGATTGGCTGGAAAGCAATAAAGAGGCCATGATGGGAAGTCTGCCCTTGAGCAGACTGACTGAGAAAACAATTTCAGTGATTTATGGATTGTCTAAGATACACTGAGAGTTAAACTGTGGAAAATATTTTACATGTTGTGATGTTGGTCAGTGTTCTCCTGCTGGCACCTTCACCTTGGTTAAGCCAGATTTACACTGTTTCCCACTTCAGAATTCCTTCTAACTTTGAGTTTGGAAAAGGTGTCATGGAAGTGGTAGTGTTTCAGTTGAACCCTGATTTATGATAGAATTGTAAACATCAAATACACAGTATAAGAGCATTTTCTGTCTATGCACAAAGATAGAAATAATGAGAATGTGAGTCATGGAGAATGTTAAAAAATTTCAAGAGTGATATAAAAAGAATGAATCTGGAAAGATAGGTTGGCATCTTTTTATGGAAGGTATTACATGGGAGTTTAAGCAGTTTGATCTTTAATCCTACATTCTATGAAAGCCATCATAAGTTTTTGAAAAGGGAAAGAGATCATGTAACTTGTATGATGCTTTGGCTGTCTCTAGAGGATGAAAACGAGAAGTGAAATGTAGAAGAGTGAGACCATTGTGGCTACTGAACTATTCCACAGAGAACACATGTACTTTTTCAATTTCTTTCATAAATGCTTAGTTATAGGCAAAGCTATGAAATAAGGCAGGCTCAATTTACACCTCTTTATTTCAGCTTCATGATAGTCATTCTTTAACTGTTTAAATTGCTCTTTGGCTATTACTATCCTTGTTTGACAAATGATATCAGTGTTCCAAGTCTCTAGATGTTTCTTGAATACCAGTTTGTATATCAAACTTGCCTACACAGGCTCTCTCTTATACGCCCCTCTTGCACTAGATAGAACCTGCTGTCCCATATGATGTTAATACTAATTACTATAGGTGGGAAAGTTGAGTACTACTCGCTCCCTTTCTCAAAAAGGGTTGTAAATCCACACTCAGTAAATACCAAAGCGGATGAATACACAGTCAATTCAAAGGGGACAAAAGTTCATCAAAAGCCAAATAAATAGCAAGTAAACATAGCCATTTGAATCCCTACAGAGCACCATTTAATTCTCCAAACTATGTGTTCCCTTTTGTCAGCTTTGGAGGCTGAATTGCAGGAAGTGATATAACTTGCAGGGATCTGAATGTCTGAGGTGGTTTTACACTCAACTTCCTCAAGCTTGAACCACCAAATGGAAAAACCTTTTGCTCTTATTTTTAAATTTAATTTTATTATTTGAGTTAAAGGTATGCATTTATGAAGATTAAAAAGTCAAAGAGCTCTATAAGGATTGTGAAGAAAAATAGCACCTTCCCACTACACACGTACATGTACGCATACTCCCTACTTTTTCAGCTGACTTTGTAAAATCTACATTTCAACAAATACTCTGCATATATTGCTACTCTTGATTTTTATGTTCAGTTTGATGCATCATCTATCAACTTGCCATTATAGAAGAAACAAAATTTACCCCTTTTCGTTACCACGATCCCTACCTTTGCTACCATGACACATCTGAACATATCTTGTGCCTCCCATCTTCTAAACATAGTTATATCATAATTTTAATTAGATGAGTATAATGGGTCATGGCAAAAAGACTATTATTGAATAAGAGGCTGAAACCAGGCTTTTGGGCTTTTTCCTTACTCCTTGTCCAGTCATGGTATAGTCACTTAATCATTCTATGCTTCAAATTCTTAAGTTGTAAAATGATAAATTGAGTACATGTACATTATATTATTATGTGCAGATCACGGGGGTTAATGCATATACACATACTATACATAAAGCATGCATATTATATCCTCTTTCCTTTTTGCATGTCTTTCTCTTTGTCGAAATGCTCTCCTTTTTAGAAGGCCACCAATTATACTGGATTAAGGCCTACCCTAATGACCTCATCTTTTGATTATCTGCAAAGACCCTATTTGTAAAGTCACATTTATAGATACTGGGAGTTGTGACTTAAACATTTCTTCAGGGGACATAATTGAACCTATGACACAGTTGATTTAGTGGATTTTCAGGAGACAACAAAGAAAAATATATCTTTTTCAATCCACCATCTTAAATCAGTAGTCTACCCTTTACTTTCTTGACTATGACATTGTCATGCACGGTGTCATGCGGGGTCTAGGCTCCCGCTCCCCAAATAAGAACGTAGGATATGGTGAGGCCAAAAAGGAAGACCCACGGAGCCATAGATAGGAGAGTCATACCGCTATAGTCCCACTGGTGGCTGGGTTGGAGACACAGGAAGCAGGAGCCACATGATCCGCAACCCGCCGTCCACTTGTTTCTGCCAGCCAACCTCACTTGCTAACTGCAATCCACCTCTCTGCAATCCGTAATCCACACTCTGCTGTGCTAACTGCAATCTGCTCTTGCTAGTTCAGTCACAATCTTCTTGCTAGCCCCCATTTTCTGTTAGCGTAGCCACAGCAGTTATATTAGTGGCCAATGGCTTACTGGTTACAGCTGATGGCCATCCAATCACAGTTGATGGCCATTTACTACCCGAGTGAGCACCTTTCCACATGAGGGTGAGAGCCTGGAAACTGCTCTCCTGGCTCTGTCCCCACAGACATACTATGCACTTTTTGAGTCTTCACTTTGTATCCAAAGCATTGAGGATATAAATACAAGTAATATGTTACCAAATAGCACAGAGACTACCTGAAACTAGGGACTTAAATGCCATTAGTACTCCCTCCAACTCTGTCTTTAGATTTATCTCTATCCCTAGCTATATATCATGAGTTTCTGACTGACATCTTCTTTATCTTTCTTATCTTGGACTGGTGCATTTAGACTGCAAATTTGGACTTTATGAAATTAATACAGTGGCTACTGTAAGCCTCTGATCGTATATCATCAAAACGTCATCATTAAAAAAGGGGCTTATTTCTCTAGCCTCATATATAGCCATTTCATATTTTGTAGTCTATGTTCCAGGCATACTAAATTACTTAAATCACTGCTTTGCCTATATTGCCCTTATTTATGGTCATTGGATATCGTCAAAGGATCTTCCTGCAAAAACATTTTCTCCTTTTTTTTTCTTTTTTTTTGCCTAATTCCTGTAAATCATTTGGAGCTTAGTTCAGGCATCGCCTTCTCCAGGAATCCTTTTTTTCTACCCCATTTGCCTGGGTCCTTCTGTGTCTTTACAATGTGCTCTGAAAGCATTGTGTGCATATTTTTGTCACAGGACACATAAATGATGTATTGTTCATTAGATAATACCATGTCCCTTCCTTCTCATTTTTTTTTGGCGGCGGAGGTATACATTGCTTTGTAGGAAGCTACTCCTTCCACACTAACCACTGTGTAGTTCTTCTAGTGGGACCCACCAATCATAGATTCTCACTGCCTTGACCATTAAGAAGGCCAGGTGACTCATAAAAGACTAATCAGACTCTTTCCTTAGAATTTCTCACATATGAACTAAGAGAATATTACATTTTGTGTAATATATTAAATGTTACGCTGAGAATACAGGTAGAGAGCAAACTTTGGAAGTTCACAGATTGTGTATTCTACAATAAACCATTAGCGTTTAGAAAAGACTTGAGGCAGAAAGAGTAATCGAAATTCCATCTCCAAATTATTTTTCATATATAAATTGCCACTGTGCTTAGGTGTTTTTAAAAGTTAAAATCAGTATTTTTAACTAGCTACGATTATTTCCAGTAGATATGATCATAGAACAATAGTCTTAAAATATTAATCTTCATCGTAATTACTTTTTTCAACTGGTTGTAATGTTCTCCTTTGAGACATTTAGCTCTATTTGGATCGAAGCTAAAATGAGCTGAAAATTTCAATTTGAAAATAAGGAATAAAAATTATAAACATATAATGTGATAAAATAATTCCTGGATTTTCACACATAAAAAGGATTGAAAGATACCATGGAGAAAAAAAACAACACATCAATAAGTAGGGCTATGTAATTCATTCTCGTTTCAAGAATGAAACTCAGTTTCTTTTGTGGATTTATTTTTTAAATCAGAGACACTGAGATCTTGACAAAAGAAGATAGATAGGGGCTGCCATTTTCTAATATACTAATAGTTTGCAGAACTCCCTTGTTTTGGGCAAACCAGCCTGTCCTCACCCTTATCTTTCACTATTTCCTCTGTTCCCTACCATAGGTTCCTGGAATCACTGCCAGGAGCAGTGGTTGGAAAGGCCTTAGTCCTTTTGATTCTCGGTGGAGAAAGGGGAGGGCCAGAGGGAGGTGACACTGGCACCTGGCCCACCACCCAGAGTCCTCCACTCCCCTTTTTCAGGTGGCACTTTCTATTCACATTAAGGATACTTAACCAGTACTAACCTTCAGGTGAATTTTTGCATAAGAAAAAAGAATGTTTGAGAACTACTGAGTTAATCACTTAGATCACTTGATATTTTCTTTTCCATTAGACAGGCCCAACTTCTGCGTTAATAGGAGAAAATGAATCATTTCTATATTTGAACAGGCGTGAAGCCCTTAGTAGTTAAGACTGACACCACTTCTCTGGACCTTGATTACATCTGATGTCCTTTACCTAATGTGTCTTTTCAAATTCCTGAGTCACGTTTTGTTTACGTTCCTGCTCCAGGAACAAATTGCAACTGCGGCATGGACCCAAACAAAATGACGCGAACGTGGTGAAGGAAGGGTCACGGTCAGAGGAAGCCAGCATAGCTCCCGAGGTTCCTGGAGGTTGCAATTGAAGGAGCAAAGGGCAAAATGCAAGCGCCTGGCACGTCCGCACTTGCCAAATAAACTCCAGGACCCTGATGCCTCCTTCCCCCAGACTTCAGATCCCAACAAGCTGGAAAAAGCTGGATTTTTTTCCAGTGTGTTTATTTTTGGACCCAACCAAGAAATAGCGAGGGAGAGGGAAAAAGACATCTTTAGGAAATGTTTTGTTTTAAAACCACCTTTAATGCCACATTATCAATAAAATAAGAAGTAAAAACTGTTCTCATTTGCAATGAACTCTGTTCAGGTGAAGTTTAGCTAGAAGGAGAATACACTGAAACCGACAGTGTCTGTCCACCCCCAACCCGCGCGGTCCAGAACGCTGGGGGCGGGATGCAGGGCGGGGCGTCGTGACGTCACAATACCAACGCGCCGCCGTGTTGTTATTGTGTTGCCAGTTCTCGGGAAAAGCCGCCTGGAATTCTTTACCTGGCCATCTCCTACTTGCAGACCAGGGCACCCAGGATCCCTTCAGAAGCTCTACCAAGCTGCGCTGCGACGGGAGCTGCCGTTTCTGAAGCGATTCCGACACATTGAAATTTGGCGGTGGGAGTAAGACCCAAGAGACGCAATCATCAGCGAGGGAGGCAGGCCCCGTCCGGGGATCTTAGAAACCCTGCGGTTCATCATGAAGTTCCAGTATAAGGAGGACCATCCATTTGAGTATCGGAAAAAGGAAGGAGAAAAGATCCGGAAGAAATATCCCGATAGGGTCCCTGTGAGTGCAAGGGGAGCGGGAAGGGGGAGGAGAAGGGAATATCGGGGGGCGGGAGAGTCGTGATGGCTGCCCCAAGGCACTGGAGAACGCTGGTCCCTAAAATTACTTAACCCTGAATGGCCTTCACTGCGAGGAGAGCCAATGGCATGGACGTTCTGACTGCGGACCTTTTAAAACCTGTATCCCCAGGGCCCATACCCATCTTTAGAGCCGACCGCTTCCTTAGAGCGGAGCCTACGTTTGAATGACTCAGCAGTATTCAGAGGCTATTTAGGTTGTGATGTGCTCAAAATGTGGCCCTTCTGTGCGAGAATACTTAGGTCAGGACCATACATTTGCTGCCTTTGGGATCGCAGGGAAGTTTTTTTGGGAATAACTGATGCCGTGGGGTTTACTCCCATAGATTTCTGGTTCTCCCTTAATCAAGTTGACTTTGGTCCTCGTGGCATTGGTTTTGGGAGGGAAAGGCTAGGAAGCCAGTGAATCCTTTTATATGGTGAGGATTGGGAGTTGGGGGGTAGGGGGTTGCCACAAGACAGGACTGGCCCAGAAAACAAGGTCACGTTCTCTGCGCAACAGCCGGCTTGCCTCATCATTCTTGGCTCCGGCGACATGTACGGGGGCAGCCAGCCTTCCTCCAGTACCTGTCTTATTAGATTGTAGCTGGGCACAATCAAGAAGGACTGAGGCCTTTTTCTCTCCGTTTTGAACCCTGGTTTATGTAATTAAATCTCGTGTAGGCAGTGAGGAGGAACAGAGAAGAAATGTTAAGGTATCTTTCTGCATCCGGGCGTTTTCCCCATCACCCCTCCCCCGCCACTTGCCTGGTTTCTCTCTCCTGTGGGCTGCGCAGCCGGATTGGAAGGCAGAAGACTTTAAAGTGTGGTAGAGGGAACAACCGTTGAATTTTGGAAATGGAGGAGCAGAGACTTTTAAGATTGTGCTCTTTATCTTCAGACAGGGTCATTAAGATAAATGTTACAAATAATTTACAGGTGAAGGAATTGCGATGATCTGATTTGCTTTTTTGACCCGCAGGTACTCTTTGGGCCTCCTCTCCAATCCTTAATCTGTCAGAGTCTCAGCTACCAGAAGCAGCCTGGGCTTTAGGCCAGCGGTATAAACCCCTTGCTGTCCTTTTCCTATAAGGAAGAGGAGAGTTGAGGGCTGGTTCCATTCATTCCTTGGGAGTTGCACACAGAAGAGATCCTTCCCTAATTACTTTCCTGGTCCCTGGACCTTGAATGACAACTATAAAAATTTCTCCCAATTCTGGTGATACTCTATTATAATAACATTTAGAACTGACAAGTAACTTTTATTGATAGTTTACCATGTACCTGGGCATATTCTGAGTACTGTGTCTATAGTCATTCACTCAATCCTCACACCATTATAATCCCCATCCTACAGATGAAGACTGAAGCACAGAGAAGGGATTTCCTAAAATGTTCACATGGCTCGTCTGTGGCAGACCCCAGATTGCAGCTGGTTTGCTACTTCTATTAGAATTCTAATGTAGTTCTATTAGACAGAATTAAGTGTGCACTGTGTACCTCACATTCTTAGGTATTGGAAATAGAGAAATGAACTCTTGTTTCCCTTAAGAGTTCACAGAGCAGTATGAGGCTCTGTTCCAGTAGCTCCGTGTAAGTTACAAACTCTGAAATGTACCAGTTCCCAAATTGAGTTAAAATTCACATGGGTTTCCTTAAAACCAAACCCTTCCCATTTCAATCATTTACATGCTTTCACCCAGAATATTTCAGCTCATCACCCCACCCCCACTATTGTTTTCCTGCTCATAGTTTGGAGTTAAATGTTTTACAAAGCTGTTTAATTTGTAAGCTATTAGGACCATCAGTCAGTTCTCCTGGTCCCTCCAGTTATCTTTTAACGAGTGATAGGCCTTCCAACTGCTCCATAGGTACTCAGCCTATGACCTTCTTTCTAGTTGTGACGCAGGAGGAAGAGCTCTGCTCCCTTGAGTTCTGAGATTTGATTCCAGTTCCCGGCAGAACCCTTAATCTTGCTGTGCTAAAGTGTCCTGTTTACAAAAATGAGGGTTAGAGTAAATGATTTTCAAAGCCCCTTTCAGCTGGACCATTGGTTATAAAGCAATCACATACCCTGACTGCTCACATAACTCAAGCTTAACCCCAGCAACATCTCTAGAGCTGCCATACCTGATTATGTGTGCATGTGCCTTGGGAGAGGAGGGTTTCATGGGCTCTTGCAATGATCTTAATAGCTACAGTGTATTGAAAACCTGCAACATAGCAGGAAACTGTTAGGAACAGATTGTATATATATATTTTTTTAATTCATGAACAGCCCTAAGGAGTATTAGCCATGTTTCATTTCACAGAAAAACAGAGAACCAGACAGGAAAAGCAGCTAGCCCAGGGCCCACTGTGGGGTAGAGCTGGGATTCCTGAAAACCGAAATGTTTTCTGGTAAACCAGGGCCTAAATGATTACTCCTCCTCTTCCTGTTCTCCAAGTCCCTCCTCCCCTGCTGATATTTTCTTTGCGGTTGGCTGGCTTTATTGCTCTCTTTCTGCTTGCTTCTTGTGGTTTCCATCTCTTGATTGGAGCTGGAGCTGCCAGGTCTCAGAGCTCCTGCTAGACACAATGCTGTGTCCTGTTTGCCTTTGGTTTCATAACCTGCTACCTCCTGTTCATGCTCATTGTCGGGCCTTCACTTGTCTCTTCCTGAAGCTCTTCTACTTTTTCTTTTGAATTTTTGATTCCCATATCACTACTCAAGTTTTTAATTTTAAGTGTGATCACGGTTCGTCTGGTGTTCTAGAATAGGATTTTTTCCCCCTCTGTAAACACAAGATAAGTTTTTCACTCCTTTAATCTGTCTCCTTTCATTTAAAAGCTTCAACCCCCCCCTCGCTCTAGACCAATCCTTATATTTAGATTGTTCTGTATAATTTACAAAGCATTTTCACATAAAATTTTATGGATTACTCAAGCTCACCGTTTCAGTACCATGACTTTGTAAAACGCGTTGGAAAGTTATCATCTTCTTTTTACTCATTGGAATGCTACAGCTCAGACAGGTCAAATATCCTCTTGAAGGAAGAGGACACAGCTACTAGGGATACTTGGCCACTGTTTATTTCTGCTTCTTTAACTTTTCTGTACTTCCCCTATCTTCTATATAGGATGATGATATTTTCTAAACTAAAAATCTAAAGCTCATGCATGGTTTTACAATAGATTTTGAAAATGTATAATTTAAATTAAATGTGATTTATATCACATTTATGTGATGTATATTATGATTTATATTATATATAAATCCATAAATCCTAAATAAATGTAATATAATTTAAATTTAAATATATTTAAATTAATATTTAAAATTTAAAATATTTATAAATCTTGTTTTATAAACTTACATGCATAAAAAGTCTTTAATTTTTGCATAGCTTTATTTTTTTACAGAAATACATATTTTTAAAACTAAAAGTATTGTAGAAATATTTAATGTAGACATTGAAAATCCCTTGAAATCCTAACATCATTAATATTGATAAATGGTTATTGTATTGACATCATATTACAGAATATCATGCTGAGAACTGTTTTACTACTGACCTTTTTTCGCTTAATAAAATACTGTCTTGAAAATATTTTTTTGCAGTCATTCTTGCAATTTTTGACAAAATATAAAATTAAACCATGTTATCTATAACATTAATAAGTGCTGTTTATAAGAAAGAACAAAACTGGTAGACACTCCGGACCATCTGAGAAAACGTGGATGATCTTAATGCTGTAATTAAATAGAAAAAAGCATATATCCTATAGTATACCTTAGACATAACTTACCATTACTTAAAATCAAGGTTCTCTTTTTACTTTTATCATATGCCCTATTGCATGATTAAAACTACAACCTTATTAAGAAAACCCATTGTGTAAGGGGTAAAGAAGAGTAAGAAATAGAAAAGTTAGATAGGGCCTAGACAAACTCACTTCAGCTAGGGCAACTGTAGGATGAGGAAGGAAAAAATACGAGACTAGATTCTGTAGTTTTCATTCCCACTCTCTGCCTCTTCTCCCAGGTGATCGTGGAGAAGGCTCCTAAGGCCCGGGTGCCTGACCTGGACAAGAGGAAGTACCTGGTGCCCTCTGACCTCACTGGTAATGCTCTTTCTTCCCCTGACCCTTCCATGGCAAAGCATTCCCAGTCCTTCCTGCATGTGTGAGATTGTGAGACTGAGAAGAAGAAGGGTTGCAGAAAGTGAGTGGGATTCTCCAGAGAGTTAGGTGATTCAAAAATGGTAACCTTTCTTCCCCATCACCAGTTCCCTTATGCATTTCCCATCATAGTGCCTTGTTTGATTTTGACACAACGAAGTGCAAAACATGGAAAGAGAAGATCAGGTACTCATTATTTAAACCGCTTAAAATTCAGCTTTGTTATTGTGAAACCAATTTATTTCAAAAGGAAAACCAGACTAGTTTCTTGGAAGAATCACATTGTAGAGATTCTCAGCCAAATACCTTATCTCCTCAAGCTACGTTTCTTTGTTAACGTTTTGTAGATACCGTTTGGAATTGCAAAGGATATCGTCATACTTCACTTGATCCTTAATGGAATAACCACCCCATCCGGGAGACACCGGAAACGTTTTGTAGAGGTGTTTGCCCCATTTGAATACCTGCCTTCTAAAACTTTTTCAGAGTGCCCAGTAAAAGGGAAAGTGTTGAACCCCACTCATCACCCCAACATTGGGATGAGTGATGGTGCTAAGAATACTGGAGTCCAGAACACCTCTTCCCATTACTGGTTTGTCTTAGGGTGGGAGTGGGCATGGAAGTGTGTTTCAGATCAGATTTAGACAATGATAGGAATGTTTCTGTCTGGATGTACATGCTGTTCCCACAAAGTTGTCCTCAGTTGAGTGGATATGCTAACTTTGGGTCTGAAATGGAGTAAAGGCAGGGAAATTCCTATTTTCTAAGAAATAAACTCCTCAATGGCACGTCAGAGGCTATGAGGCTTCTTTGAGTTTTATTAGGTTGGTGCAAAAGTATTTACGGTTTCAAAGGTTAAAAATAATTGTAAAAAACACAGTTACTTTTGCACCAACCTAATACTTTCTGTTTCTATAGCTGTAGGACAGTATTGGGCTCTGTTCAGATGGTGCGTAAAGGTGGTACTTGAAAGGGAACAGGTGCAGCAGACTTTTTTTCTGGGTCTTACCCTTCTCCTAATCCCTCGTTTCCTTCTCTCTTGCCTTCCTGTTCTAAACCCTTTCCTCCTTCATCCAGTTGGCCAGTTCTACTTCTTAATTCGGAAGAGGATCCACCTGAGACCTGAGGACGCCTTATTCTTCTTTGTCAACAACACCATCCCTCCCACCAGCGCTACCATGGGCCAGCTGTATGAGGTAATGGTCCTGGTCACAACAATACTGTGAAGTCTGCTCTTCTCCAGCTTTTGTCGCAGTGCATTCTGATAACACACCTGGGAAGTGGGGCAGGAGGTGTTGTCTGTCAGGATCCTCTTACACACGGCAGTGTGAGGCTCCCGGAGATTAGATACCACTTGTCCTTTCGAGGTGGAGCAGCTACTAGATTCAGTCCCTTTGAATTCTCTTGTCAGTCTTGCCTTGCTAGTGTTTTAATATTGGATCGTCTTTATTGAAGCAGCAGGAAATGGCTTCTGGTTGCCGAAGTTCCAAATAAAATGTAAGGCAAAAATCTTTAAATTGATTGGTCCTAGCTGGAGAGAAGAATTTATGTGATCTCAAGCAATGTCACTTAAGAGAGTCGCTATTATTCCTTAAAGGAGTTCATACAAAATGCTGCCTTCCTCTTGTGCCCCACCAGTGAATCAAATAAGCTTCTCTAATACTTCTAATTTTTATTCCATAGCATGTATTCCCTATCAGTAAATATGTTTTGCTCTACCTATGTTCCTGTGGTTAGAATGAGCGTGCTGTAGTCATGTTCCTATCCTGATACCTACATGTATGATGTTCTCCATGAAGGTTTTCTGTTTGTGAACTCAAAGTTAAATTCCAACCACTTCTGCTTTCTCTTTGTTCCTCCTTTTTGATGGGGTCTAATGATACTTTCAGTACCTACTTTATAAGGTTATGTGAGGCTCAGCATCCTGGAGATAATATAATGAACGTGATTATGGTTTTTTAAACTCTCCTCTTATCTCTTCCCCTAGGACAACCATGAGGAGGACTACTTTCTGTATGTGGCCTACAGCGATGAGAGTGTCTATGGGAAGTGAGTGGTGGAAGCCCTGCAGATGGGAGCACCTGGACTCGGGGGTAGGGGGAGGGGTGTGTGGGGGACTTGGGGAAAGAGAGGGGGGCTCCCACCATGGAGGACACAGAAGGTGAAGACATCTGGAAAGACTACACCACACACACCGTCATCATATTTTCACCTGCTCAATTGTTATTTTTTGCTGCTTCCTTGGCCCAGGGAGAAAGCATGTCAGGACAGAGCAGTTGGATTAGCTTTGCTAGAGGAATGGAGATGATACAATTGAATAGCAGTGCTGTGAATTAATTTTTGTGTGAATTTTTTTCATTGAAGAGTCAGGAGGTGGGTGAGTTGGGGCCAGAGATGATTGTGGACCAGCAACAACTTCCTGCTCTCCCTTCCCTTTGGGCAGAGATTCTGTTTTTGACATTTGCACAAGACAGGTAGGGGAAGGGGATGGTAATGTTTTAGGACTACTGGTGGTGGACCATTCCTGGGGACCAAAAGTGACACATTGTAATTAAAGCGTGGTGCCCCTGCTCTCTTCTGTCTCCATACCTCCTCCTCAATCCCAGTCGTCATCTCACACACAAACATCACAGCACCAGCCCAGTGCTGGCAATAGACTTCAGACAGAAATTTAGATGGAGCTGTTTTACTGTGAGAAAGTGGGCCAGGTGGGAAGGGCATTGTGATTATGAAGGTAGTTTCGATAGCAGTAACTGGAATTGATGAAGTATTGAACATCTCTGTCTAACCTGCTCTCTCTCTCGCTGGTGCCTCTTTTCCCACACCTACCTTGGACTTGAATGAGCCTCAACCATTTCCAGTGACAGGTTAAAGGGATGTCCTCCCTTCCTGCTGTCCCTTCAGTCTCACATGCACAGAAACACTAAGTGATGGCCAGCTGCTTCCCTTCTTGGGTTTTTATTTACTGCAGCTGCTAGTTAGAAAAGTTTGAGGGGATGACTTTTAGTAATTCATGGGGATTTTGTTGATTCTGATTATTTTCACTTTAGGGGTTATGTGGGTGGGGGTGGGGAATTGCACTCAGACATGACATTTCAATTCATCTCTACTAATGAAAAGGATCCTTCCTGTGGGGGAAATCTGTGTGTCAATTTTGTCAGCTGCAGGTTCTTGTATAATGAAGATTATGCTGTCAGGCCAAGGAAATAAAATTATTGCATACCTTAAATCTCACTGTGAGTTCAGAAATGTTGCCTTTATTTAGTGTGTGTTAGAATAGATGGCATGTGGAGTCATTGAGCAGAAAATTTTGAGTGTGGCTGTAAGCAATGATTGCTCACATATGGTCAGATGTATTCACGTTTACTGACCAGGACTTACCGTCCAAAGGTGAATAGCGATGTGGGGCGATGTGTCTGGTGTTTTGGTGGTATGTGTGTGATTTTCTCTTTGTAGATAAATGCTTTGTCACTGCTTGATGTGTTCTTCAAAGCTGAAGGTGGAAGACCGTCTACATCAGAATATAGGGGGTGGGATGGGGAAGTGCTGATTAACAATGCAGATGTCTAGGCCTTAGTGGGATTTAGCCCCCTCAGAATCTCAGCGTAGTTGTCTGTGTTTTTAACCTTCTCCTCATTCTCTTGCATACTGAAGTTTGGAGAGGCATTGCTCTGTATACCTGGTTTTGCCGTAAGTCCCAATCAGACCTTAGTTTCTCCATCATTTCTTGGTCAGTATGAAGTTAAAACAGTATAAAGCACCCAAGTAAGCTCCTGGGGTCAGGACAAGCTAGGTGTCTTCTGACCACGAGTCTTTCCTTCAGTCAGTCAGGGACCAATATATGGGTGGGCAGTCGGGGAGCAAGCTATGAGACAATAAAAAACAGATTAGTAGAAAGTCCTTTGAGGAACTTGAAAGCCCCTCTCTAACACTCATCTCTTATATCTATAGCCCCAAGTGGTGTCTACCTTTGTAGAGTTTTATGGACTACATCACAGTTACCAGAAAAGAAATAGATGGTTATAAAAGGTCCGTGGCAGGATTCCACCCACCATGAAACCATGCCTAGTGCACCACCTGAGAAAATTAAGTCAGGATTGAGAAGGAAGGAAAAAGCCCAAGCCCAGCAAGCACCCCATGAAGAAAACTAAGGAATGCACTAGGAGTTTTTGGTGTTGATGTCAAAGCACTGAAAATGGACTGTTGTCACTACTGACGGATAAATAGTGGCCTGTTGTTATTGAGGAAGCCAAATAGAAGCTGATATTTGGATTAAGAGGGGAACTATATTTTGAAACTAATAGACATACCCACTACCTAGCAATGAAATGAATGTTGAAGCACATGGCAGATCCCAGCCCTCCAGACACTCGAGGAGCAGTCCCGCTAGTGCCAGGAACTTCAGGCCATTGCTAAACCAGAGAGGTACTTTGCATTTAAGAGCCTGTGTCTCCCTAGGAGGCGTTGGCTTATTTCAGTTTGACCTATCTCTAGATTTTCCTGTTGGACAAAATTTATCCTTGGATGGAACATTACAAACAATGTTTGACCAGCCCTCTGATTTTATAAATCCATGAAGTTTAAGTAAATTAGAGAAATTCACAGGCAAAGGCAGTCCGGATATTTCAATGTGCTCTGATGAGGAGGACATGATGAGCTTTCCTGAACATAAGAATTTCTCAGAGTCCCATGTTTCCTGCTAGCCAAGCTTTAAAACGTCTTGGAACCCTCAGGCCATTGTGAGCCAAATCTAGGACTAAAAGCGGTTTAGGAAATGGCGTTTCACTAACTTGGGCCGCGTGTCCCATCTAAGATCGACTGACACCCTGTTACTTCTTTCTGGGAACCAAGTTTGAATGTTGTGTCAAATAAGCCCATTCTTCCCTTGGAAGCTGGTGTGACAACAGTATCAGAGATGATTGAGTCCTTAGCTTTCACCATATATTTTGATAGAAAGATCTTGTATCTATCTGTAGGGTGAGTATACACCTAGGTTTGCCAAAGATGGTCTTGATTTATTCCTATTATCCTGATTGTTTTATTTATGGTTCTTTATTTCACTGTAACAAGTTTCCCCAAGGACAAAAACATGGTCACTCTTCTTATACTTGCCGTGTTTCCCTGAAAATGAGACCTAGCCGGACAATCATCTCTAATGCATCTTTTGGAGCAAAAAGTAATGTAAGACCCGGTATTATATATTATATTTATTATATAGACCAGGTCTTTAGTAAAATAAGACCAGGTCTTATATTAATTTTTGCTCCAAAAGAGCTGATCATCCGGCTAGGTCTTATTTTCTGGGAAACACGGTAATATAAAACGGAAGCTTATTCCCAACATCAAGAGAGAGACAATGCCCATTCCATCTAGATGCAGCGTGCCTCAGTATGGCTCTTACCCTGTGTGGGCAGATGCTAGGAAAGAATGCCACTGTTGAATGGCAGTGTTTTCCCATTTCTTTCCCCCAGTGCAGAATTGTTTTGTTCCTATAAAGTATTATGTATTTTTAAAAGTTTATAGACTGCATTTGAAATCAGTGGTTAGGATTGCAAAAGAACAAAACAACTGGGGGTTAACTAATGAACAGTGGCAAGTAGGCAGACAGGTGCACTTCCAGACAGGCACAACTCTAGGGGGCACCATGCCATTGCACAGTGTGAACAGCTCCCCAGAGCAGTATGGTGCCTAGGGCTCTGGCTGTTGCAGTGCATCTTGGATCAATATTGCCAGTTGCTGTGGCAATGTTACATTTAGTAAGCACATAATTCCCCGTTGTGTTTGTGTCATTAAGCCCCAAATATATAATAGGCCTGGTATAATTTTGAGGTTTTGTATGTAGGCTGGGGCATCCTGTACATTGCCCATGGATACAGGACCAAGTCAGCTATCACAATGATCAAATTCAATCATTTCTGGAAAACAAACTAGTTGACAAATTGGTTTCAGCCAGTTTTTATATGAAACTTGTAATCAGCTATTTCTGAGGGTTTTTTTTATATGTATTTTTACTCGGAGAGATTTGAACGTACTCCAAGCATTCATTTTCAGTTTTTTTTTTTGTCCATTTGTTTTGTTTTTGCTACATGGAACCACCAATTATTTTCAGAAATTGGCCCATTTTGTTCTTGAGTGGCTCTGAGTTCAGTTATCACTTCAATACAGCCCTGAGGGCTCTTGCCTGCTGTCCAACTCCCCACCCACTCTTGTATTTACCTAGCTATTACAGTGCTAGGTCTGCAATTTGGTCATCTCAGCCTGTGACATATTATCCTGTGGATGACTCAGGGCTGCAGAGCTTGTTTTTCTCAGCTATTTTGATCCATCTTCCAAAAAACAACAACAAAAAAAATGCATTGGAGTTTCAGTATCAAAAGCTGTGAGAGGTTGGTAATGTCAGCCTAATTGTCCTTTTGGATCATAGGACCATTTGAAAAAAATGTTTTTTTTCTCTTATTCTTGCAGTTATGGATGGGCACTTTGGTACTTTGTAAATCCATACAACCAGATTATTTTCAAAGTTGGAAATAACAGGAAGTAGTCAAATGATATTTCGGCATGCCATTGTGCAGGTGTGCATATATTTAACAGTGACTAACAAAACAAAAGACTTAAGTCGTTCTCCTGGTGTGTATTCAACATTGTGGACCATCTGTCTTTACAGTTCTACTTTTAACACGGCAGTGTATTTATTTAAGATCTCTGATTAGAGAGGTGTTCAGCACTTAAAACTTACATAAAGTATCTTGAGCTCTTGGGAAGGGGGTTGAAACACATTTTTACACTTGGCTTAGCGTTCTCACATCGTTCAACAAAAGCATGATTGCTTATTGGTGGGTATTCAAAGACTGAAAGTAACAATAAGCCATATTTTCGATGCTAACATTGGCTAACTGCCTACCCCCTTCAGTCTTGGCTCAGCTGTCATGTCAGGCCTACACTGAACACCTTCTGCAGTATTTCGACCATCTCCCCCGCTCACCGCTCTCCCACTCATCCCTACCTTTCTCTGCTTTTGTCCTTTTTGCTTACCACTGATCACCTAACATTTTAAGTTTAGTCTTCTCTCAGTAGATTTGTAAACTCCACAAAGGCAGAAACTTTGGTCACTGATTTATACAAACCAGTCAGAACAGTGCCTGACATATACCGTGTTTCCCTGAAAATAAGACCTAGCCAGACAATCAGCTCTAATGTGTCTTTTGGAGCAAAAATTAATGTAAGACCCAATATTATATTACATTACATTATTATATTTATTATATTTATTATATTATATACTATTATTGTATTATACCCGGTCTTATATAAGAGCCGGTCTTATAGTAAAATAAGACCGGGTTTTATATTAATTTTTGCTCCAAAAGACACATTAGAGCTGATTGTCTGGCTAGGTCTTATTTTCAGAGAAATAGTAGTTGATGCTCAAGAAACAGTGTAAGAGTAGTAGCTGATAATGTTGACAATTTCATTCAAGGACTAGGTAGTTCAAGTAAGAACTAAATTTTCCATGAAAGCACAAGTTTAAAAGGGCCATTCAAAGAATTTTTGGGAAGCTTACTAGAGAGAAGATCTGGAGGCAGGAAATAGGGTTCGAATCCCAGCTCTGCTACTTCAGTAGCTCTGTCACATGAGCCAATTTATTTTTTGTATAAATGAAATTCTGAGTTCCCTTCCTGTAATGTGTAATTACATCATAGATTGAAGGGAACATTAAATAAATCCTTTGCAAACCACTAACTTACTGCCTACTAGGAATAAGTTTGATTCAATAATTTAGGCTAGTTGACAGGAATGATCTAGGTTTTCATTTTTTCATTCATTGGTAACACTGTAGTACTTTTCAATGGCAAATGCAGGATATGGCACGAGTCAGGGAAAATGAAGCGGAATATGTTAGCTGGATGGCTCTAAAGACAGCTTGCAGACTTGATGGGAAAAACAGCTGAGACGGCTCTTTTCCTTTCGGTTAAACTCTCCTTGAAGATTGATTTTCCTGATGACAGTAGCTGCCATTTATCTTCAAAGATGATACTGCTGGTCTCCTTTACCACACCAGCAGGTAACACCTAGACGTGGGGCAGAGTAGCTAGAACATTTTTTTCAGCCCTACCAGGGTGGAATCAATATGAATTTTTTAAAATATATTTTGCTAAATAATTGTTAAATGTCCAGACAACTATTAATCATGCTCTACGCATATTAACAAATAAGGCTCCCCTCCATTTATACCATTCAAAGCAGAATGAACTGTGTGGAACTGCTTTCCGAGGAGGAAACCCTGGGCTCTGGTGTCTAGAGCCAGAAGCATTGTCTCCTTCCTGAGTGCAGCCCAGTGCTGGGGAGTCACTAGTGCTGGGTGGCAAGTTAGGTATCTTCTTTTTTTTGCCTCCTTTTACTCAACTTCCTATCCCCAGTGGCAGATCCCTCAAGGGCCCACACTTCTTAAATACCCACAAATAAGCAAGAAGGTGAATTAAAGGGAAAAGGGCAGGAAAGAACAAATCTTTACTGACCAATTATGTATAAATCACTGTTCTTGATAGTTAACGTTCTCTCACTGAATTTTAGAAAGTAAACTCTAGGGTGAATATTTTAATTCAATTGACTTCTAATTAGGAGGAAGAAAGGTCAGTTTTTCTAAGGTGAAATTGCTAATGTTGAGCTATCTATAGCTAGATTCAAGCCCAGATCTCATTGCAAACTGCATGGTCATAGCCGTTGGGGCCTTCAGGGATTCCACGTGCAGTTTTGATCAGATTAAAGACTACAACTGTAAAGGATTTCAGTTTCTCTTTGTGATGTTCCCCTGTCCTATACCTGAGTTGTTTCTGCTTGTATTTACAAGTACACCAGGTAACTTTACACCTCAGGCCTTCTCCTTAACATTGCTTTATCTGGAACGCCCTCCCCTGTCCTACCTGCCTACTCTCCAGGAGTAGCACCTGTGTGAGGATTAGGTACAAGGACAAATAACTGTAAAACGGAAATAACTGGCTTCAACTAGATAATGGATTCCGTTCTCATGTAAACAAGTTCAGGTTTGGTGTAATGGCTCTGCTTTCTGAGGCCCTCGCTACTGCTACCCTCTGTCCCACATCAGCTGGGTAATCCTCATCCTTAAAGCCAAAGACAACATCTGTTCCCTGTAATCAGATGGAGGAAGAGATCCACAAGAGGACAGCATATGAGCCAGCTCGCTCTTAAGGAAGGTTCCCTTAGGCACTCAAGACAGTTCCATTTATTTTGACTGGCTAGAACTTAGTAACCTAGTTGCAAATGGAGTTGGAGAATTTAGTCTTTATTCTAGGTGGCCACCTAACCAGCTCAAAACTTGATTACTGTGGAAGAAGAGCATTAAAGGATACTCTTCTGTGAACCAGCTTCTAATAACTCCATCAACACTCTCAGAACTTTGGCACATAATTCTCCGTGCAGGTACTGTATCCTATCTCTCTCTATACCTCTCTTATAAAAGCCATACATTTCACTGTTATTTTTTTGTATTGTTTATATTGTTTTAAACACATCTAACTTCCCAAATTGTGTATTAGGTCCCTCAAGAGTTGGACCCCTTTAATTGTCTTAATGTGTCCCTGGTAGCCAGCCAGTGACTAGGAGCTAATGACTGTTACATGAAGGAATGAAGAAATAAGCATATGGATGCTTGTACTAAAAAATGAGATTTACCTATTAACTTTCAGAGTATGTCCAAATGTGCTCTTTAGTTTAATCTTCTGGTATTAACTGCTTAACCAAGAAACTAGGAATACCTTTATCTTATTAATGACATAATTCTCAGTAAGTTGTATTGGAGACATACTATAAAATGAATCTGAAATATAGTGGTATTTTGATGCAATTATAAATTAATGAATGTGTTCAATGTACTAATTACATAGTAATATAACACTATTAACATTCTTAAATCCACAGCGTCAATTTTATTACTAGAATGAGAAGAGACTGAGTTATTTTAATCAGTATAAGGCTGATTGCCCAGCTCTCTTTTTCCACCTTGGCCAAAAAAGTCACAATGGCCCCAAGAGGGGTGGGTGTAAAGTAAAATTAGTAGTTTGAATCTCTATCTTGATCCAATCTTTTGCTTCTAAAAGAGTCTGAGATAGAGGTTAAGTGATTTGCGTAATATTCCCAGTTTTAATAATTTTCAACCTTTTTTGGAAAGTTAATGATTGATATATTTATACTTTGTGAACATATTTGTATAAGTTTTCTTTAAAATGCAATTATATTTCTACTTAAAAAAAAAACCCTACCACAGGGACTGGCACAAATAATTAAAGACTATGGTGGTAAATGGAATCTTAAGAGTTTGAAAGAACCTTAAAGGTGTACATCACCTTAAGAGTTGAGTCTTGAGAGATGCAGCTAAGATGGCTTGTTTCCTGAACCCATTTTCCTCTTTTTCCATAGTAATAGATTTTGTACCCCGATACTTGGCCATCCAAAAAAACACTAGATTTTCCTGTTCTACTTGCAACTCTGTATCAATATGCCATTACTTAACCTCTATGAATTTCAATTTCCTCATTGGTAAGTTAGAAATAATAATGCCTGCTGCCTCAGAATTGCATCATTTTGTACATAATCACCCTAGAGTGTGTTAATCCTAAAGTACTGTGACTTCTCATTTAGAAATTTTATCTCCTTCATTGTCTTGAGTTCCTTAAGACCTGGATTATATTTAATTCATATTTGTATCCTAATGCCCAGTTCTCAGTACAGTTTTGTTGAATCTAAAACAATTGTGCAGTATGATATAGCAATAAAGACTAAAGCAGACTGGGCATTTTTCATATCTTGCATATTAAATACAAATCTCAAAATTCTCTAGCTAGCAGGTGCGGCGCCCTTGGAAGCCAAATTAAACCTTCAAAGTCAACTAGAACAGAGTGTAATTTGATAAGTGGCTCCCTCATTGGTTCCTACTTGCTTCTCTATCCACCTTCAGCTAATATCACTGCCCTTTGCTCTCTATGCTGTAGCTTTGTGGTTCTCTTGGTTTCTCAAATTCACCAAGATTTTTATAAACTCAAGACTTTCTAAAGATTTAGCTAGAATATTTGTCCCTCTGTATTAGCCAGGGTTCTCTAAAGAAAGAAAACCAATCAGATTATATAAAGAGATATACTCGTATAAAATTTTTTTTGTACAATTTAAGTACCTACTCCAGTCCTGCTTCTACATAACTTGTCCCTCAGACAAACAAAAATGAACAGTCAAAATACTAACCATGGTTCTAACTTCAGGTTTTACTCATGTTTTCTACTTGAAACATAAAATTAGAAATGCAATGATTTATTTGCAAAGACACCCAATAGGAGGAAAAAGAAAACAGTAGCGTTTGCAGTAGCACAGGCTTTGTGTTGATCTGCAGTTCCACCTGGAACGCTGGAGAAGATGCCACTTGGCTTTATTTGGTGAGACACATCTGCAAGCATTTACCCCAGGGACCTGCCACACACAGTTGCAGTCCTCATGGACACAGATGTCGCACGTTCCTGCAGGCAGTGCTGGCTTGCCTAGTGCTCAGGTGCCTTATAGGCTGCAGCACGATGACATAGGGCTAAGAGGACAGTAGGGAAGGCCTGGCTTTTTTCCTTTTCTTTTTTAAACCACCTTAAGATAGTTGTAGGATTCTCCTCAGCATGGCTCATCTGAAAACTAAAGACTGTTCTCTGTAACTGTTGGTTAGTCAAGCCCATCCTTCAAGGCGAAAGACTGAAACAGCATGGTTCCTTCCTAAAGATGTGTGTTAGGAGGATGAAAAATTTTAAGAACAAGGAGAAGCTACATCAAAAGGCCATCAAGGAGAATGAGGGGGTTGAGGAGACCAGTGGTTCTCAAATTTAAGAGTCAAATCATCTGTGGATGGTTAAAGTACTTTAATGGACCCCAATCCCAGATTTTCTGATTCCGCAGTTCTAGAATGTGGCTAGAATTTGCATTTCTAAGAAGTTCCCTGGTGATGCTGATGGTAGGACCACACTTTGTGACCCAAGGACCACACTTTGAAAATCACTGTAATAAAAAAATATGTAAGAACATTCCCTATCTAAAACACATCACCTCACCCTCAGTGAATTAGCAAGTTGAAATATGATGAAGCAATGTTTCCCTGTGATGCACGAAACCAACTACATTAGACTTGTCTGGCTTGCTTGTAAAACAGGAGAGATTTCTACTCACCACTCCAGACCTTCTAATGTGAATTTCTAGGGATAAACATAGAAAACTGCATTTTAAACAAGGTTTTATTTATGCAGATGAATCTTGAGAACCACTAGGGAAAGTGTTAAACTTGGCAAAGAATGAGAGAAATCCACAATGTTGTAAAAATAAGTCTACAATACAGTATATCTAGACCTAAAAAGGAATGAAGACCAGGAGAATTTGGGATATTTGGATTTTTTTTTTTTTTTTTGATATTTTTTGTGGAGCACATTTGTGGTGCCCTATTCAAGGAAAATTTTAAAAATGGTCTTTTGGATTTATTTTCATCTGATAATTTTAACATTTTTAATTAAATTTATTGGGGTGACATTGGTAGTAAAATTATATAGTTTTCAAGTGTACAATTCTATAATACATCATCTGTACATTGTATTGTGTTCATCAACCAGAGTCAGTTTTCCTTCCATCACCATATATTTGACCCTCTTTACCCTCTTCTATCATCCCCACTCCTTACCCTCTGATAACCACTAAACTGTTGTCTGTTTCTATGATTTTTTGTTTGTTTTTCTTGTTCATTTGTTGCTTTCAGTTTTATATCCCACATATGAGTGAAATCATGGTTTTCAACTGATAATCATTTTTAAAAAACTTGGATAAGTTTGTATGTTATTGGTGTGTTATAATCTGCATATGACTGCTGCAATGTAGGGGATTTTGTTTGTTTATTCTTGAACAAAATAACCTGGGTCTTTATAACTAGTCACTTAAAGTCACCATCCATCCTACTGAAGGGAGTTAAGATATGTGGTGTTTCTAATACTGGGTGTACATTAGCATCAATGGCAATCTTGAAAAAAAAACACAGAGATTCCAGGGCCCCACTTCAGCATTGTTCCTGGAAAGGAGGTGTGGGCGGGTCCGGGTTAGCTTTACTTTTTACAAACCCCTCAAATGATCTTACAGTTGAATTATGAAACTCAACTGGATACTTTTGGTTTAACAAACTCATTGGTAGCAGTTCTGGATGTAGAGCTTCTCCCCTGAATTTGCTTCATTTTCCCACTAAGTAACAGACCTAAAATAGTTCTTGCCAGATCTACGATTCTTTCTCCGTCACTTCTTGCGGTACTTCGGCTCTAAGAAGATTCCAGTCAGTGAATTAGATTTCTGCTACCGGTAGTAGAAGTTATCGCACATCTTTAAAAAGATTAGCCGCCTGCCTTCTGCCCACAATAACTTTGATGCCAATTGGATCTAACTTTGATGCTATTTTGATGAACTAACTTTCAAGGCAGCCTCCAAATCCCGACTCTTCCCTCCCACTCCGTCACAGGTAGGTTTTTGAAACAATTATGTTCATTTCGCTGATGGCCACCAGGTGGCGGGCCAGATCCGTTTAATAACAGTTCATCTTTGGTTGCAACTATCATTTTCCCAAGAGTGTGTTACCTTTTGTAAACACAGACCACATAATATGAGATATCATCTTATTCACTGATTGTCAAGTATTTTTATCTTCTAAAGGAGGGAGATGAATTACACATTTTCAATTTTCCCCCCTTTGATGTCTGTTTCAGAATCTACGAAAAATATTAGCACTCTTACGATATCTTACACACATGGAGTACTTCTGTTCAAAAATTAACAGTGATGCATATCCAAGAAAGGAAATAAACATATTTAAAAGAAAATATTATAAATAAATGTTTCCTCATTTGTTTTGTTTGAGTTACCTAAAAGGTAAATGAATAAATACATACATATGTATATACATGAGGGGGAGACCTAAGAATGATATATAAGAAGGAAAAAACAAAATGCTTTTTGTTTTATCTCGGTTTTTACACAGTATTTGCCTCTGTAAAAAGTGAAGTTTTGTTGCTAGATCATCACTGCAATCCAAAAAGTAAGTATCAGTTACAAATCCCTTTATATCCTCAGAATTGACTTTGTTCTCATTGCCTCCATCTATAGTGTTACAAATTAATGGAGAACTTGCTCCTGGGAAGGTGGGTAGAGGGGGATGAGGCAAGGAAAAAGAAAAGGACATCACTTTTTGAACATCTTTTCTCAAATGTGCTCTACTCCTTGTTTGTTTAGGAGATTAAGTTTTCAAATAAGGATAAAAAAACTAGAACTACATTTTGGTATTGCTTTCAAAAAGAAAAAGTAAACAATAAAAAATAAGAATAAAATATAAACCTAAGTAATGTTGTTTGTAATGGTCAGACCTACTAAAGAGATTACATGTATATGGTAGTTTTCTGCTTACATGTATCATAAGTCAGTTGTCCTTTCTCTAGTTAATCTTGAACCACACTAGTCCTATGTCTGTTTCTGGAACTACACTAAGCAATTTCCTGTTTGGGGGCTATGCATATGCTGGCATGTTCTGCTGAATTGCTCCTCCCTTAGCTCTGTATGTCTAGCTCATTCTTACACTGTGTCTTAGCTCAAATATTACAATCTCTGATCACCCAGTTAGAGATTGTAGGGTCCCTCCACTATTGCTCTGAATCCCAAACCGTTTTTTGTTTCATTTATAACACAAATTTGAACCTGTATTTTTTACTTGCCTTTTAGGTTTTGTAATTTCTCTTAAGAAAAATATGAAACCTGAGATCGTGTCTATTTTTCATTCATTCACTAATTGTGTCACTTGAATATTTAAGTTGTGCCTGCTATGTGTCAGGTACTATGCTATTAAGCACACAATAAATATTTGTTAAATTAATAACAGTGTCTCTTTAGAGGAATACCCTCTCTTTGAAAATTTTCTACATATAAATCGGGAGGCAAATAGTTAAGAGTTCATACTCTTGAATTTATCCTAAGTAGATAATTTCATTTGAATCTCAGTGAGAAATAAATTTGATCATCAGCCTATTAAGTAAATGTGTATATATATATATATATATATATATATATATATATATATATATATATGTATAATGTTAAAGAACATTTACTGACCTAATGATTTATATATGTGGACCACATATCATAGAACCAGAAGCGTCCTAGCATAGAAACAAAATAATCTAGCATACAGTATTAGTTTAACAAAGTGATGTGTTGAAATTTGGTGAGATGAGACAAAGCCAGCCCACTTGAGGTCTACATTAGGGGAGTTTCTAACTTTAATATCTGATTATGGTGACCTTTCCGTAACATTCTAGTTTCGTGGATCTGATCTGACAAAGTATAACAATGAGTGGGTTGAAGACTGCGTTTGTGGTCTCGGTCTGAGATTTTTTTCAGTTCATCCACTTACTTAGGCCTTCAAAACTTTGTGAGTCTTGAGCACTCATGTAATTATTACTAAGTTGTTTAAGAAGCTCAGGAATTCTAGAAGGCCTGACTAGGGGAATTAGCCGTCACCAAAGTTTCTCCAGTTATCTTATTCTTATTTTTGCTGCAACTAGGCACTTAACCGTTTAGCATAATTTAACAAGAAGGATCCCAAGATAATGATTCAGTATCATGACTAGAGTAAGCTTCTACTGGGCCAATGAACAAGCATAGGGAAGGGAATAAAAGTCAGATAATGTTTTGAAAGTAAGAACATCTATTATATAGCAGGCAGGTTTGGTACTAAAACATGCACCTATATAACTTATCTCTAGGAGTATGAGTCCTAAGAAGCCCAGGTACTACTATGAAGAGGACAGAAGAATTGCTTTTTATGTCCAGGCAAAAGGCTCTAAACACATGACCTCCTGTCTGAGGCTGGTATCAATTCAGCTGCACCATTTCTTGTCTATTTGTTAGTGTGATCTTGGGTTCTTATGTTGGTATTTGACCTACCATCTCCCTTCTCTTCTAACATTACTGTAGTACAGTTTCTGTAATAAAACTTTTTTTTAATTAAAATTTATTGGGGTGACAATGGTTAGTAAAGTTACATAGGTTTCAAGTGTAGAATTCTGTAATACATCATCTATATATCACATTGTGTGTTCACCATCCAGAGTCAGTTCTCCTTCCATCACTGTATATTTGACCCCATTTATGCTCTTCTACCATCTTCCTCCCCCTTTACCCACTGGTGACCACTAAACTATTGTCTGTATCTATGAGTTTTTGTTTGTTCATTTGTTTGTCTTGTTCCTTTGTTGCTTTCAGTTTTATATCCCACATATCAGTGAAGTCATATGGTTCTTGACTTTTTCTGTCTGACTTATTTCACTTAGCATAATAATCTCAAGATCCATCTGTGTTGTCGTAAATGGCACTATTTCATCTTTTCTTATGGAAGAGTAGTATTCCATTGTGTATACCACATCTTCTTTATCCAATCATCTGTCAAAGGACACTTTGGTTATTTCTATGTTTTGGCTACCATAAATAAAGCTTCAATGAACATCGGAACACATATATCTTTATTGATAAATGTTTTCAGATTTTTGGGATATATACCCAAGAGAGGGATTGCTGGGTCATATGATAATTCTATTCTTAATTTTTTGAGGAACCTCCACACTGCCTTCCATTGCGGCTGCACCAATCTGCATTCCCACCAACAGTGTATGAGGGTTCCTTTTTCTCCACAGCCTCTCCTGCACTTCTTATTATTTGTCTTGTTGATGATAGCCAGTCTAACTGGGGTGAGGTGATATCTCATTGTGGTTTTCATTTGCATTTCTCTGATGATTAGTGAGGTTGAGCAATTAAAGACCTAAATATAAGATCTGAAACAATAAACTACATAGAAGAAAACATAGGTACTAAACTTATGGACCTTGGGTTCAAAGAGCATTTTATGAATTTGACCTCAAAGGCAAGGGAAGTGAAAACTGAAATAAATGAATGGGACTATGTCAAACTCAAAAGCTTCTGCACAGCAAAATAAACCATCGACAAAATAAAGAGGCAACCAACCGAATGGGAGAAGATTTTTGTAAACAACACCTCCAATCAGGGGCTAATATCCAAAATATATAAGGAACTCATACAACTCAACAACAACAAAAACAAACAATCCAATTAAAAAATGGGCAGAAGGCGTCAATGGACATTTCTCTAAAGGACATACAGATGACCAATAAAACTTTTAATGTTGTCAATTTCAAGTGAATTAATTTCCTCCTGCTAAAATTATGAAACCATATAGTCAGGTAAGTATCATACTGTATGTGTTTCTTATGCATCATCTGTCCATCCTATAAAATGACCATGGAGGGTTCTGGGATTTAACATCGAGTGTGTACACGCAATTAGACACCCTGATCCCAGGCTCTGACATAGTAGTTACACAGAGTGAGAGAGGAGTGTTTTAAGTATTGAAGGATCTGCCAGCTGGGCCCATCCCCTCCTGTGATGGCTGCTGACCTGCATAGTTGAGATTGTGAATGTGAGTTCTGAAGCCAGGCTGCCTATGTTCAAATCCCAGCTCCTCCACTTATCAGCTGTAAAAATTTGGGCAAAATATATGTGCTCCATCTGACAAATAGGGATAACTTCAGAGGGTGTTTGTTGGGGTTGAATACATTAACACATGAAAAGTGCTTGACACTTGGAAAATATACAATAAATATTACTTTTTATTTTGTATATTCTACTTTCAAGTGGAGCTGTTTGCTACTTCTTCTTTTTCTTAGAACGTTCTGCCTAATGCTAAATTTCCTCACTTGGCTTCGCCATAGTAATTTGCCTTAGAAAAAGATTAGCACAAATGGACCATCGACGTGTTCCGGGATGCTCATTTCTACTTTCTAAGTGTCTTTTTTTCTTCCACATTTATTGTTTAGCTTCATGTTATGATTTTATTTCTTACTGTGACTAACTCAGTTGAGCAGCTCTTCAATCATGTTCTCTGTATCCATCTCTAATGGAGAGAGAGAGGTTTTTAGATTCTTTAACTTTTTGTTATGGAAAAATTTTTAAACATTAAATAATGTGAAGACAATAGTTTGATGAATTGCCCTGTGCCCATCACCCAGCTTTAACAAACATCCATTCTCCAATCCAGATGAGTTTGAATTTCCAGATATCGTATGATTTCATCTGCGATTTTTCAGTGTAAATCTCTACAAGGCAAATGCATTTGTATCACATAATCTCTATGTCAACAATAATTTCTTATTATCATCAGCTATTTTATCAGTGTTCACATTTCCTTGACTTTTATATTTTTTAAGCAGATTAAATAAGGATTCACACATCAGTTCTTTCTCGCTCATTGTACTATTGTTCTCTAAATACTTTCCTTCCCAGATGATCATTCTAAACAAAAATGTAGCAACTTCTCAGTTTAATTTTTTACTTTGGTATATAGCTTCATGGTTTTTGTTTGTTTGTTTGTTTGTTTTTAAAGGAGGTCACTTACAATATTAACATATGCATGCAAATTTGTCATTCAGTGAAGGGTGTTTACAGTGACAGTTACTCTTGAATATCACAAGTGCTGCAAAATTAAGGAGCACTGTTGTCAACAGACTCTGAAAAGAAATAGATACTTTATTTTTGTGACAGTTAATTGTTTTATTCCTGAGATGACAATATTCTTCCTTATTTCAGGAAATATACTGTTAGCATATAAGGTCTTTTCTAAACCTGCATGAAGGGAGGGTGGTCAATTGTGCTTTATAGACTATGGGGTCACTAGAGAAGTAAATTATTGTAAAATAGAGTTGCAACACTAAAACAATAAAAAATAAAATGTAAGCTAGTTCCCCACAAAGTTTTAGTAATTCTCACTATTATAAAATATGATGATTGCCTCAAAATATGAATAACAAATTCTTCCAAACCTTTGCAAAAATAAGAAACCCATACACAAGAGAAGTACTTAGACACAGAAAGATATCAGTAATAAAATGAGAAAGAATATTCAAGAATTCTTGTAAACCACATAGAAGAAAGAGAAATTTTATTTCAAGAAAACTAAATAAAACATATTTTATATATAGGAGTTTGTGTTTATTTAATATGGTGTTATTAATTACATATCATCATATATATATAATTAGTAATTTTTCAACTTGGTTCTTTCAAAGTTATATAATTATTTATAACAATGCAGCAAGTGTGCTATAATATATATATTTTTGTTACCTATTCTTAAATGGATATATTTGAAGCACTAAAATGTCATGTTACAGCTCACCCTTATGGGAAGTCAGTGAATAATATAACTGAGTTAGTTGTATTAATAAAGTATCACACATAATTTGTATACATTTCATCCAAATATCCCTAAAGTATATGCCAAGAAGAGACTAGATTGAGCACAGAAATAAAGTTAAGCATTGCCATTGAAATCTCCTCATCATTATATTGTGAAAATTTCAAAGCAGAAAAGGCAAAAGAATTTTCTAGCAAATATAGATATACCCACCACCCAGATTGTACCATTAACATTTTATATACCTTTTCTATCACATATCTTTCCTCTCTTCATCCCTTTATCCATCCATCAATTCATCGTATTTTTTTATTCATTTCAAAATAATTTCCCCTGAACACTGCAGCATGGATATCACTAACTTGATTTCAACATTTGTTTATAATTCTTTTTGTTTTGAAGCAAAAATTACTTGCAGTGAAATCCACAAATCTTACGTAGTGTAACATTCAATAAGTTTGGCATACAACTGTGGCAAACCCTAATAGAGATGAAAAATATCACTACATCTCAGGGAGTTCCCTCAAGCATTTCTATAGATCTCTACCTACTCCCTAGAGTCAACCACTGTTGTAATGTTTCTCTACTATAGATTAATTTTACATATTCTTTTTCGAGAATTTGAAATAATACAGCATGTATTCTTTTGCATAAAACGTTTCGTTTTTTTTTTTTTTGTTTTGTTTTTTTTTGTATTATTAGTTTCAGGTACACAAGACAAAGCAAAACTTAGACGTTTATCATTTACATCCCTCACACTGTGTGAACCCCCCTCCCCCAATCCACTATCCCTCTGTACATTCCCCAAATTAATTTTCAAACCCCCATGACCATCTTGTGGTTACCGACTATTTTTCAAAACCTCTCACCTTCCCCTTATCCCCACCCCCCCGCCCCTCTAGCAACCCTCTGTTTTTCCTCCATGTTTCCAAAACTGTCTCTGATTAGTTCATTCACTTATTCTTTTCTTTAGATTCCGCATATAAGTGAGATCATATGGTATTTGTCTTTCTCTTTCTGACTTATTTCACTTAACATAATGTTCTCTAGGTCCATCCATGTTGTTGCAAATGGTAAGATTTCTTTCTTCTTTATGGCTGCGTAATACTCCATTGTATAAATGTACCACAGTTTCTTAATCCAGTCATCTACTGATGGGCATTTCGGTTGTTTCCAGGTCTTGGCTATTGTGTATAGTGCTGCAATAAACATAGGAGTGCATAAAGATTTTTGAATTGGAGTTTTGGATTTCTCCGGATAGATGCCTAGGAGTGGGATTGCTGGATCATAAGGTAGTTCCATTTTCAGGTTTTTGAGATACCTCCAAACTGTTTTCCATAGTGGCTGCACCAATCTGCATTCCCACCAATAGTGCACCAGCGTTCCCCTTTCTCCACATCCATGCCAGCACTTGTTGTTTGTTGATTTATTGATGATAGCCATTTTGACTGGGGTGAGGTGGTATCTCATTGTGGTTTTTATTTGCATTTCTCTGATGGTTAGTGAGGTTGAACATTTCTTCATATGTCTGTTTGCCATCTGTATGTCCTTTTTAGAAAAATGTCTCTTCATGTCCTCTGCCCATTTTTTAATTGGGTTGTTTGTTTAAAACGTTTCGTTTTTGAACAATGAAAACTGTGTGTGTTTTCAACCACAAATAAAGACTGTATATGATTTCACTCATGTGGGATATAAAACAGAAACTAACACATGAACAAACAAAGTCGTAGACACAGACAACAGTATGATGGTTACCAGAGGGGAAGGGGTGAGGAGGGTAAAGGCATTGAAATATATGTGTTGAAAGTAGACTAGACTTTGGGTGGAGAGCACACAATGCAATATACAGATGATATATTATAGAATTGTACACTTGAAACTTATGTAATGTTATTAACTAATATTACCACAATAAATTTAATTTTAAAAAGTATATATAGCAGGTATTTGGCATCCATTTCTAACTCTATTTCTTTAAAGAAATAATGTGACTATATCATATTTAATTTTATTTTTTATGCATTTTATATTTTTACTTGCTCTTACTGAAAGAGTTCACTGATGATCTATATATACAGGCTCAGTTCAGTTTGAAGCATAGTATGTAGATGGGATGACAGCAATGCAACTGGGGAAGACTTTCAGATGTGCTTTGTTAAAAATTCTTCAAAATGGCGTGCACCTCAGTGGGGAAAAATATTGTAATTATGAAGTGTGCCTTCCAAGAGCACCATATGTAAATGGTCTTCATGTATGCCATAAATTTACCATCACTGATACAGTTTGAAGTCTTTACTAAAGGTAATAACAGAACTTGAATGGCCAGCCACTTAGTGGAGAACCAAACAATAAAGGAGACTTGTATTTTTTAGACTTGCTAGAGTCTATTGGGGAAAAAGCATCACTTCTATTCATTTCTTTTCTATATATTCCAAAGAATAATTAATATAAAAATAGTCAGTCCTTATGAGGAGTTATTATGATATTTGATTCTTGAAAGTTCTTTTTCTCATTTGTTCTTCTCTGAAAGATACATCCAGGGGAGAAAAATGTAAATCTGCTTGTATAAGCAGCCCCGACTAGTTGCAAAGAAGCAATATGGTTTGATACGATTTATTGCTCTGGGGTCAGCATAGCATGGTAGTTATATTCATGGGCTGTAGAGTAAGATTCTCTTGGCTTAAATCTTGGTTTTAATTCTTACTATACAACCATAGAGAAGTTTCTCATCCTCTCTGGGCCTTAGTTTTATGGCAGCAATAATGAAAATACTGTCTCATAGGATACTGGGCCATACATGCTTCATAATATATGAAAGCACTGAAGTACTGGAGCTAGGAATATTAGAAGCAATCAATAAGTGTTAGCTATATTTTTGGTGCCAGTTGTGACCAGATTCCCTGTAGTTTGTATGTCATATATGATTCTTTTCCCATTTATTTACCAACGTCTGAAATTTTTACATATTAGTATTTACTTCTATATGTAAATATGGCTAAATTTTTAAAATCACACAATCATTTTAAGTCCATATTTTGATATTTTGAGTTTGATTAAGAGATCTCCAATTATAATGTTGAGTGTAGCATGCTTGAATGAACACAAGATGATAAACAGTATTTATAATTATCTTCTGTATAAGAAAATATAGGAATGAATATCGTGCCTTACACTGCAATTCTTCCGTGCTATTTTTCTTGATAAGACTGGAGCTCAGTGCTTCAGAAGAATTTCCTTGCTGCCAAGATTTTATTTTCAGCAGAAATAATGTATCAATTTTCTTTAAAGAAAGAACCGTACCTTGACAAACAAAAAATACCGTATGATTTTACTTATATGTGGAATCTAAAAAAAATAAAAAATAAAAAACAGATGAACAATAAAACAAAACAGAAACAGATTCACAGATACAGGCAACAAATGGATGGTTGCCAGAGGGGAGAGGTTGGGGGGATGGGTGAAAAAGGGGAAGGGGAATAGCAGGTCAAACTTCCAGTTATAAAATAAATAAGCCATGGGCATGTAATGTACAGCACAGGGAATGTAGTCAACAATATTGTAATTTTGTATGGTAACAGATAGTTACTAGACATTATGCTGATCACTTCATAGTTACATAAATGTTGAATCACTATGTTGTACACTGGAAACATATAATATTGTATGTCAACTATAAAAAAGTTTTTAAAAGTACGTTCATGAAGATAACTTATCACCCATGGTTACTCAGTGTATTATAATTTTTGCACTGTTGTTTTCAATTATCCTCCATAACTTCAAGACAAGTCCTGATACATGAGAATTTTTCTAGTAAGTACACCAAAATTATCTAACTTTGATCTTATATTTATTCATTGTACATAGGATGCATCTAGATTTAAACAGCTTACATGTGGTCCAAGATTCTCATTGCAATCCAATACATACCTCTTTTTGTTATATTATTTTGCAATGTCCAGTCTCATTTTTCTTCAGAATCTTTTCTAGACAATGAACTGAAATTCATAAAATTTGCAAAAGAAAAAATATTTTAAGACTATTACCACTTTCAAGCATGGGAGTGCAAATAAAATAGAAATCTAAAATTTATTAAATAGAGTTTATTAATTCATTTTTTATTAAATGAGGAATGAATCGTAACTTTTCATTTGCAAGTAACCAATCAATATTAAAGAAGGAAATTTTACGTATGACAGATATTTATGAGTTAATGACTGATGCTTCAATAATTGCAAGTTTCCACATCTGATTGATGCCATTCTAAGTAATTAGTAAACCTGGAAAGTCAGGGCATAATGACTTAAGCTATTTTTGAAGCAAACACCTTTGACATAGGACACATCCATTCAATCACAAAGTATTGTTTATTTGGTCACTATGATGCTTCATAACTTTTCCCCATTCAGGTTTTATTTTTATATTAAACTATTATAATATTCTACAAGCTCTCTGCCTCTAGTTCTCACTTGCCAATATAGTCCTCAAAATGCCTCCAGCGTTAATACCTTCAGTGCACAGCTTGAAAAATATTCAGACACTATCAATTGCTTATATGCTAAAATAAAAAGATTATAAAATTATACCGTTTTTTCTTAACAGCTCTGTTTCTAACTATCTTAAAATATGAAACCTTTATTCCACATCATTTCACATGGATGTGTTTTGTTTTATTTTGTAGGATCTGGAATTCCAGATGGCAAAACTTGAATTTTAAAATAAATATAGAGTGAATGGAATGTTCTCAGTTTGAATTTATTTTAGTCTAAATGATGTATGGTTACTGCTAAGAGATTTTGGAGACTTTACACAAATTGTAGAGAGAATCGTTCTCTCTACATGCCTACTTTATCAAGATCTGATCCCAGTCCAATTATAATATAAAGTCATGCAATTGTTTTTGGACAAAGGATTTCAATTTGGTCAAGTGTAGGCATCTATCACCATGACTTTAGTTTCCCTGGACCATATTACCCTAGCTTGAGTCCTAAATGCATTGCTGGACTCCTGGGCATAAATGAAATAAATATTGCTGTGTCATTCCCTTGCCAGACCACTTAGAGTACTAACATTGTGTATTTTTCTTATGATAATTCAATGGAACAAGAAGAAAGTACTGTCACCAACTTTCCAGTCCCTCAAACTTGCAATTTTCCATATTTGTTCCATAAACTGGATTATTCCATATTTTAAATATATTCTCCTACAATGGATGCTGCTAGTCACTGATTTGGCATTAATTGAATATGGACCTTTAACTTTTCTATCTCATGAGAAATGTGTGTGTTACATGCTGTTGAGTTGGCTCCAACTCCTGGCAACCCTGTGAATGAGTGATGCCCACAATGTCCTGTCCTTAAAATGAGAAGTGAAATAATAAAGGCAAATCTGAAGGCATCGTTGAATAAGCAAGTCATGCTTGACTAAAATGTCTGCCAAACATTCTCACTTGTTCACAGAATTTCCCCTCCTCTCTGTCATATGTTTTTCATCCCTGGTTCATTTATGCTAAGGCCATACATAATATCCAGGAAGATCTCTCCTCTAGTTGGTAATTTATAGCTAAGATTAGCTTATTTGATACAGGGATACACTTCTGTTGGTTCAACTGCTTCTCTTTTCTCTCTTGCTAAGACGAAGTTTTCTAATAGTAAGACAGAAGAAAAAGTTTCTGTTTTTTAGGACATTTTACCAATTTATTTTATTTCATTATCAAGTAAATATTCTACACTTAAATTATATTGGTATTCTCATGATTTTACCAAGGTGTACTAATCAAAATAGTATGTACAGTTCACCTGAAGCTGAAGTAGAATAATATTGTATGTCAACTATAATTACATATACTGGGGGTGCCAAAAAAATGTATACACATGACTTGTATTCATCTTTTGTTTTTGGTATATATTGAGTATTAAAATTTTTGGACACACACACACACACACACACATTATGGGTATACACACATGCGTATTATTTTATTACTAGGCTTGTTTTTAAATCTTATTTTTGATTTATTCATTTTATACCAGTATTATAATGTGAACTTACATACTTGTACTTTTATAGACTATTTTTATACCTGGAAAGGCTAGCTCCATACTTCTCTTGTTCTCAAATATGTATTTTTGTTAATGTCATAAATTTTTACTTCTGTGTATAATTTATAATATATTTTTTATTATGAAAATATACTTTTGTTGATATTATGTAAATCTTAGTTGAATTTAGAGTAGTATTACCATCCTCACATATTTATCTTCCCACGATGGCACATTTAATATATATTCAATTCATTAATGCTCTTATTTGTGCCTTTAATAAAGTATTAAAATCTCTTTTATATAAGCCATAAACGTTATTAAGTGGATGAATTTCCCTAATCAAAAATAATCACTAAGTACTTGTAATATCAATATAGTATTCAAAAGCAAAGGATAAAATGTAGAGCAAATACAGACATGGGCTCTGTTCTAATGAAGCTAACAACTTAGTGGGACAGATTTTGAGTAAATAAACACACAAATAATTATACAGATGAGACTGAAAGATGCTACAAATGAGTGGTACATAAGATATTATAACAAAGAAATTTGGCCTAATCATAAGACAATATTGATTATTCTGTGATTATTGATTACTCTAGGGTTTAGTTACCTTGAAAAAGTAGAACTAAGGATACTTCAGGTAAAATAAATAGTCTATGCATATGCTCTGTAGAGAGTGGGATCACAGAAACCGTTACAGTGCATACCAATCTGCCCAGAGAATTCAAGATTTATGCTTGTTGTCCTAAAGTAATTATTTATAATACTATCTACTCTCATTCTTAAAATTATCCTTGTTTTTATGATGTTATATGGTAACTATATTCCTGAGTCATTCAGTGAACTAAAAGACAACTGCGATGGAACATAGAGAGTGAGAAACTATGTGGGGTAGACAGCCATGGACCAAGTAAGGAATGTCCTTATAAACTATGCTAAAGATTTTTAAATATATTAAATCTAGAGTATTGAGTAATAAAAAGTAAAGGTATGGTAGGTTTATAAAATTTATGTTTTGAAGAGAATATTATGGAAATTGATTTGAAGAAGACAAAGGTGCAAGGGGCATATATAGTTAGATCACTTGGAGGCAAGGAGAGAGTGTGTGTATGTGTGAGAGAGAGCAAGGAGGGAAACGGGAGGGAGGGAGGGAGGGAGAGGATATTAGTTTATTGTCTTGTATTAGATGGGCTGTAATGCAAATATAGAGAAATATAGTAATTCACTAAGTTGAGATAATCGGTGGCAGTTAAATAACACAGATAATACACATGATTCTTGGGTTTATTTCACTAGACATCAAGTGCCAAGAAAGACAACAATATTAAAGTATCTGATTTTTAATTGATGTTGGTAAGGATCAGGGTTGGGAAGCTAGAGTCTGTTTGGAAATGTTATGTGCTAGGTATTTTTCAAGATATCTAAGAAGAAATGTCAAGTAAGAAGCTTAAAATATGGACCTAGATATGTGATGTTAGTATTAATATATAACTCTTGCTGGTATATAATAGAACTGTGTTAACTTTGTATTCAGCTTTCTTATTGAAGTGTTCTTTTTTTTTCCTGGTGTTTTCTCTCTCTCTATATATATAGATATATATTTTTTGTAATATCTGGGTAAGAAAGCACACCATCTGCAGATAATTTCAATATTGAATTTTTAATATTTATGTCTAAATAGGTTTTCTTGCATTATTGCTTTTATTTGGCCAGGACATCCAAAGAAATGTTGAATGAATAATAGAAGTTATCAGTCATCCTTGTCTTCCTGATTCTATTGAAAATCATTCTAATTTTTCACTCTGAAGGATGATACTTGCTGAAGGTTCTTATAAGTTCTCTTAATCAAATTAAATATGTTTTCTTCTACTTGTAGTAATTTCTTTTTCTCCTGTGCATTGACAAATCTCTTGATAGATGTACAAACCCATTTCTCATTTTAACCAGTTTGGTTATCATGTAATAATCTCTTAGTACAGTAGTGTATTATGATAGCTTTTTTTAGTGAAGGATTTTTGCTCCAATGTTTGTAAGGGATACTGTCCTAAAATATTCTCCTGTGTGTGAGATAATTTAGAATAATGCTACTATGCTCATTTTACTGATTTGGGTGGGAATATTTCATTTCTTACTAGCTACTAAACAGTTTATCAAGGAGTCAGTTTTTGTTGATATTTTCAATTTCACCCTTAAAAATGATCAGTCAGGTACCCATTTGGGTACACATCTTTCATTTATTTATTTATTTACCTATAGAATATAGTCATTTTGTTCAATTTCTTTACATTGTCTTGAGTTTATCACCATATGTGTCTTTGCAGGAAATCCTACATTTAAACAAGTTTTTATATGTTTATTATTAAAAATTATATATTCTGCTATATTTTGAAATAATTCATTTTGAGATTATAATTGATTTAGATCTAATTATACCTTTTGAATAAATTTATAGTCTATGAATTTTGAGCAGCTGTTTCTTTGCTTTATAAAACTAATTTATCTTACTCTCTATATGTGAAGACATTTTTCCCATTTCTGATTTCCTACTATTATTAAGTGTTTATAGATTTATTCTTTTAAAAGCTGTCTATTTTTTAAATAGTATGAAGACATGTTGAATTCAAGCCATGTGTAGGCTCAGTCCAATATCCTAGTCATTTTGTTTCATTTTTTGATGAATAATGCCCACCATCTTTTGTTCCCTTTATTAAATTCTCTTTCAAATTCTTTGACTGATGCCCTTACAGTTAATTTTTAACTGTCCCACCGATAAATTCTATAAATATTTTTGTTTTATTACATCTCAGAGTTGGTGAATCTAATGTCAATAACAATATGATAAAGTATAGGATGCTATCATTTTCCATTTTTATCAAAACACCAGCTATCCACTGACATCTTCAACAAGATCACCTAGGCCTATGCCATTGTTGAAAATTCAAAAATTGAATTGATAAAATTACTCATATAATTAAAACAGCAAATGAGAAAAATACCCTGAGGAAATCCTTAGCATCAATTTTAAAAGCTTTTAAAGATTATAGTCTAATAATTTAAAACAAATGAATGAAATAGCTCTAAAAAATACTTACCCTTAGCTGTCATAACTGCAGCTATTATCAGAACAATGAAATAAAGGAAGGCAAATACAACTGCAGCAAGGCACCACGGAGACACTGTCCGAGAGAAAAGAGGGCTATTATAATGATCAGCGAAAACAAGATTCAGGAGTTGGAAAGAATTTTAGTCAGAATATGCAACCTACCTGTACTGAAATCTAAGCCCATGGGAGCAACACATTGTAAGGAAATATACCTGTTCATTCTTATTTGTTCTTTACACAGCAGTTTAAGTCACCACGACCAGTTAAAAAGTGTTGGCATAAAAGATGAATTTTGATTCAGAGATTAATCCAGGTATATTTATTGTTACGATTAGTTCATTAAAATATTCAAGCAAAAACAAAAAAGGAATCTAGAGTTTTAAATTTTTTTTTAACCTTTTGTCGTCAAAATCCTGGTTCTTTTTTTCTTCTGAATATTTGAAGAACAACGAACTGTGAGCTCTGAGTATGTTACACTTTCCTCACAAAGCTCTAGAAAATATATAAGAAAAATGCATGCAACAACTATAATTAATGTACATACATGATGCATAAACATAGAATTAAAATCATGTTAGCAATAAACAGAAGTTGTCCTATTTTATGTTTATAAGAAAGTTTTACCATTAGGTCAATCATGTAGTTGGTTTGTAAAACGTAGCAAGTTTATTTTTTAATTCTTAGTTTCTTCATCTATAAAATAGGGATAATAACCATATTCATTCACAGATGTATTGTGGTGATTAAGTTAATATACATAAGTCAATAGCATAATGCTTAAAACAATAATCATGCAATAAGTGTCATTTTTGTAGTACTAGTAATAGTAGTAGTGTAGAATAGTAATTGGAAAAATACAATGGCCAATAGCATCAGAACTAACACTAGTTGTGGAAGCAAGAGTAGAAATAGAAAAATTATTTTAAATGCCTATCTTTGTTTCTTTCTATAGTTGAATTTAATCTTAATGCAGGGAGCATGAAAAAAATAATCTAATTCTCATTATGTAGATAAATCCTCTTGGCAACATATTGCATGTACTCCTTCAGTGTAAGTGAAACAGAATTCACAGCCACCAAGTCAATAACATTTTCCCAAATAATATTAAATCTAACCACACTGTAAATATTGATGCATCAAACAATTATTGCCTGAAATTTAAATCCCTTCAACTGGAAAATTTTAAGTTCATAGTGACAAAAGATTTTCAACTCCTCCTCTAAAAGTATCTGTCCATGAACTTTGCTGTTTATAATATTATTTTCTCATCAAATAAAGGAATTACGTAGTAATAACAGCAATATCTCATTTTACCTGTATTTGTCTCATCAAAGTCCATTGGCAAAGGATGAAGGTCAGTACAGGGGCTGGAGAGAGTTAGCGTCTCTGGTTCCATAGTTTATATTGCATGGATCAGATGATGAGCAGAGGGTCAGAATGAGAGAGGATCAAGGAAGCAGATCTCAATATTACCACATCAGACAGGATGTTTAAATTTAATATGTAAATTAGTTTTCACACTAAAATAAAAGGCAATGTAACCTAGTCCCTATACATTAAACTTGTCTGTCTTCTATGTGTAATGAAACACTTGTTTATTTCCAAAGTTAAACTTTAAAATTATATTAACCATGGTTTCTTTTCTGCCTTGTTATTTTTCTAAAACAATGAATAAACGATGAAGACTAAAACATTTTTATCCAACCAAATGATATTTTTAAATAAAATTGTAACAGATAATTTTGTAATTTCTAATTCTTAGTGATATCTTTTGTGGTTTTAAATATCCATGCCTATTTTAAATAATTCACACAATATTAGATCATATCCTATAGAAAATGAAAATGACATACAACCCTGTCCCCTCAATATAACCATTGTTAACATAACTATTCATAACTTTTCCTAATTTTTCATGTGACTAACAGATATTTTCTTTAAAAAAGTAAAAGGAACAATTTAACTATCAACAAATTAGATGATGAAATACACTATAATGTATTTTTATAGTAAAACATATTGTTATTAAATGTAGATGAGAGAGTTCTGCAAGTTTTGATATAAATAATTTTCTATGATATATTAAGTGGGAAAAGGATTCACATTATTGCATATTATCACTTCATATTATATTTGGTAGGAAAAAATGCTGTTATACATGTACTTATAACGTAAAACGTGCCTAACCTGCTAGTTTAAGATTGCAATGTAATAATACTAAGTCACTAATTTGGTAAATTTTTACTTTACATATGTGGTTTTCTATTTTTTATTACTGTTTTTAATGAACATAATTTATTTTTATCATTAACAGGATTAATGTATGCATATGTGAAATTTTATCTTTAGTCTAACCTGTGCTGAGATATACACACCACAGTGACCACAGGGAGCACTGCCCTTACTTTGATCAATATAAATACTTCAAAGCAAAAGTATATAATTTGACTGGGTAACCATAGAATGTACTTGGGTCTTATTTATTTATTTTTTTTAAGAATAATGCTGGGGAGTTCCCTTGATGGCACAAACACAAATTAGGAAAATGTTGTTTCTACTAAAATTGTATTGGGGAACTGTGTGTTTTTCCAGGACCCATCAGCTTCAAGTCAAGTCATTGTTTTCAATCTAGTTGTGGAGGGCGCAGCTCACTGACCTATGTGGGAATCTAATCGGCCACCTTGGTGTTATGAGCATTGCGCTCTAACCAACTGAGCCAATCGTCACCTGGGTCTTGTTTAGGAAGATGGAAAAGATACTAATCAATTTCAGACATTAATAATTTTAGTACACATGCATTAAATTCTAGAGTAAATGCTGAAAGGATGGCAAGAAAGTATAACTTCAAAAATTGTAGAGAAAAATATAGACTGAGAAAAAATAAATAAATCCAAAAGAAGCAGGAAGGGGGGTGGGGAACCTGAGAATAAGATAAATAGCACAAAATTGTGATATTGATTAAAAATAAAATATGTCAATAGTAAATTCACTCTCTAAATGATCCAGTAAAAAGATAAACAGGGCCGGCCCCGCATCTCAGGCGGTTGTTGCTCCGTGCTCCTAACTCTGAAGGCTGCCGGTTCGATTCCTACATGGTCCAGTGGGCTCTCAACCACAAGGTTGCCAGTGCAATTCCTCGAGTCCCACAAGGGATGGTGGGCAGCACCCTCTGCACCTAAGATTGAACATGGCACCTTGAGCTGAGCTGCCACTGAGCTCCCAGATGGCTCAGTTGGTTGGAGCGCATCCTCTCAACCACAAGGTTGCCGGTTGGACTCCTGCAAGGGATGGTGGGCTGTGCCCCCTGCAACTAGCAACGGCAATTGGACCTGGAGCTGAGCTGCGACCTCCACAACTAAGACTGAAAGGACAACTCAAAGTTGAACGGCACCCTCCACAACTAAGATTGAAAGGACAACAACTTGATTCGGAAAAAAGTTCTGGAATTACACACTGTTCCCCAATAAAGTCCTGTTTCCCTTCCCCAATAAAATCTTTAAAAAGAAAGATAAACATTATCACGTAGTTTTTTGAAAAAATTTAAATATTATGTGTTATTTGCCAAAGGGACATCTAATAGATAAGGATGTGCAATGGTTGAAATAAAAGATCTTTTGCAATGAGTTTGCTGCCAAAACACAAGTGTAGTGAAAACCACCGCTAAATCTAACCCAAAATGGGAAAGGAAAAGACTCACATCAACGTCATTGTCATTGGACACGTAGATTCCAGCAAGTCTACCACTACTGATCATCTGATCTACAAATGTGGTGGGATCGACAAAAGGACCATTGAAAAATTTGAGAAGAAGGCTGCGGAGATGGGAAAGCGCTCCTTCAAGTATTCCTGGGTCTTGGATAAACTGCAAGCTGAACCTAAGCTTGGTGTCACCATTGATATCTCCCTGTGGAAATTCGAGACCAGCAAGTGTTATGTGACCATCATTGATGCCCCAGGACACAGAGACTTTATAAAAAACATGATTCCAGGCACATCTCATGCTGACTGTGCTGTCCTGATTGTTGCTGCTGATGTTGATGAATTTGAAGCAGGTGTCTCCAAAAATGGGCAGACACACTGGGTATGAAACAACTAATTATTGGTATTAACAAAATGGATTCCACTGAGCCACCTTACAGCCAGAAGAGATATGAGGAAATTGTTAAGAAAGTCAGTGCCTACAATAAGAAAATTGGCTACAACCTTAACACAGTATCATCTGTGCCAATTTTCTGTTTGGAATGGTGAAAACATGCTGGAGCCAAGTGCTAACATGCCTTGGTTCAAGTGATGGTAAGTCTCCATAAAGATGGCAGTGCCAGTGGAACCATGCTGCCTGAAGCCCTGGATTGCTTCCTGTCAAAAAGTAATCCAACTGACAAGGCTTTGTATCTGTCCCTCCAGGATGTCTACAAAATTGGTGGTATTGGTACAGTCCCTGTGGGCCGAGTAGAGACTGGTGTTCTCAAACCTGGCATGCTGGTCACCTTTGCTCCAGTCAACATTACAACAGAAGTAAAGTCTATTGAATATACACCATGAAGCTTTGAGTGAGGCTTTTCCTGGGGACAGTGTTGCCTTCAATGTCAAGAATGTGTCTGTCAAAGATGTTCGTTGTGACAATGTGGCTGGTGACAGCAAAAATGACCCATCAATGGAAGCAACTGGCTTCACGACTCAGGTGATTATCTTGAACCATCTAGGCCAAATCAGTGCCAGATATGCACCTGTCACAAATCTCACATTGCTTGCAAATTTGCTGAGCTCAAGGAGAACATTGATCATCATTCTGGGGAAAAGCTGGAAGATGGCCCCAAGTTTTTGAAATCTGGTGTTGCTGCCATTATTGATATGGTTCCTGGCAAGTACATGTGTGTTGAGAACTTCTCTGACTACCCTTCTCTGGGCTGTTCTGCTGTCTGTGACATGAGACAGACAATTGCTGTGGATGTCAGCAAAGCAGTGGACAAGAAGGCAGCTGGAGCTGGCAAGGTCACCAAGTCTGCCCGGAAAGCTCAGAAGGCTAGATGAATATTATCCCCAATACCTGCCACCCCAGTCTTTTTTAATGAAAATTTATTGAGGTGACAACCCCTTAGTCGTAATCAGTGGTGGGAGAACTGTCTCAGAACTGTTTGTCTCAACTGGCCATTTAAGTATAATAGTAAAAAACTGATTAATGATTGTAATGCATCATAAAACCTTCAGGAGTAAAGGACAATGTTTTGGGAACCATTTTTTTTTTTTTGGTGTGTGGGTGTCTGTATGTGTGTGTGTTATTAAGTTATTAGTTTTTAAAATCAGTACTTATAAAAAAATTAGTTTATTGGGGTGACAATGGTTAACAAAATTACAGTTGTAACTTTAATAAAGTTTCAAATGTATTACAGAATTGTACACCTGAAATCAGCACTTTTCAATGGAAACAACTTGACCAAAAATCTGTCACAGAATTTTGAGACTCATTAAAACAAAGATTCATGAGGAAAAAAAAATGTGTGTATATATATATATATATATATATATATATATATATATATATATAAATGCAAACACATCAAATTAAAGCAATCATAGCTCTTAATATCCACAAAATATACTTTAATTCAAAATGTAGTATTTAAGGTAGGTTTTTTAATAAAGTTTCAATTCAACAGTAATGTATCACAATTTTAACATAAACTTTTAATATAACTTTGAAATATAGTAAGGACAAATAATATATATCTATAGCTATCTATAATATAATTTATATACATATATAAAGAGACAGCATGCAATAAACAAAACACAATCATTTGGGGAAATTTTAACATATCTTTGATACATCTAGCAGAGCAAAGATATCAGATGCTTATTTGCAGTAATTACCATTTCCCTAGTGCTGCTTTTGGAAATTTATTATTGTTGTTGGTGTTCTTCAGTTTTTACTATAATATGTACTTTTGTGACCCTTTTTTCATTCTTTTATCCTGACTAATATTAGCTAGACTTCATAAACCTATGGGTTGATGTCTCATTATCACTGGAAAAGTCTCTGTTATTAATTTCACAGAGAGCACCTCTGTCCTTTTCTCACTCTTTCTGGAATGCTACCTTTAGGTATTTAAGTTGTTTCATGTTTAATTTTTTTTGGTAATTTCTTTTTGCCTATTGCTGCTGTATTTTGAACAGAGCCTTCAGAAATGTCTTCCAATTAATTAATTTTCTCTTCATCTCTAAGTAGATGGTGCATCTATCCAATACCCAATGTATTTTTTTTTAGAAATTCTATTTAGTACAATTTCAAATCTACTTGGTTATTTTTAAGTTTCTTATTCTTTAAACACATTTCCAAATTTGTCTTATATTCATTTAAACATAGTAAATATAGTTAATTTATATAATGTGTCTGATTATTGAAGTAATAGTAGTTTTGTGAGAATCTCCTGCTGTCTTTTTGTTCCTGCTGGTTCTTTCTAAAGTTTCTTATTTATTTGTGCACTTAGTTTTCTAGTGTATTTGTTTATGGCTTTAACGTCTTGTTTTCCTCACTAATTTATTTACAAAAATTATTAAGCCTGGTGTGACATGATTTGTTCTAGAGAAATTTTATGTTTTCTTCTGAAACATTATTAAAATTTGGATATATAAAATGAAACCTTGGAGGAGTAATGTCATCAAGATGGAAACATAGGTTATCTTTGACTTCAGTTCCCCTCAAAAAAGACCAAATAGCAACTATCCATAGACAACAAACCATTGTGAAAATCCTAGAACATGTAAGGATGAAGCACTCCTTTGGACTATAGAGACCAAGAAGGACTATATTAGAAAGGTAAGAGGAATTGCTACACTCTGACAACAATAAATGTGAAACACTACATTAATAGAATGAAAGAAAAAAATCATATGATTATCTCAATAGATGCAGAAAAGGCACTGAACAAAATTCAACATTGGTTCATGATAAAAGCTCTGAACAAATTAGGTATAGAAGGAACATACTTTAACATAATAAAATCTATATATGACAAGCCCACAGCTAGCATCATACTTAATAGTGAAAGGTTGAAAGCTTTTCCTCTAAGGTCAAGAACAAGACAAAGACACCTATTCTCACCATTTTTATTTGACATAGTAATGAAAGTCATAAACAGAGCAAACAGGCAAGAAAAAACATAAAAGGCATCAGAATTAACAAGAAAGAAGGAAAATAGTCTCTATTTGCAGATGACATAATTCTATATATAAGAAATCCTAAAGACTCCACCAAAACCTGTTAGGTTTGATCAATGAATTCAGTAAAGTTGCAGGATACAAAATTAACATATGAAAATTAGTAGCATTTCTATGCAATAATGATGAATGACCTGAAAAAGAAATACAATTCCATTTACAATAGCATCAGAAACAATAAAATACTTAGGAAAAAATTTAACCAAAAGGTGAAAGCTCTTTACTCTGAAAATAATATGACATTGATGAAAAAAAATGAAAAAGGTACAAATACAAGCAAACTTCAGTTTTTTTCCTTGCACTTCATAGATATGCATTTTCATCAATATATAGGGAAGACCCTCAACCAGTGAAAAGATTACTACTTGTTGAATGATGAGGTTAGTGTTTTTAGTAATAAAGTACTTTTAATGTACTTTAGCTATTGCACACTTAATAAACTACATAGTGTAGTGTATAGTGTAAATATAACTTTTCTATGCGGAAATCCAAAAAAAATTGTGTGACTCTCTTTATTGCAATATGCACTTCAATGTGATGGTCTGGAACTGAACCCACAATATCTCTGAGGTATGGCTATAAATGGATAAGAATAATTAATATTGTGCACACTGCAAAACCATACTTTGTGATTTGAAACTATATTAGAAAGCTATAGTTATCAAAACAGTATTGTACTGGCATAAAAACAGACACATAAATCAGTGGGACAGAATTGAGAGCCCAGAAATACATCCTAGCATATACGGTCAACTAATATTTGACAAAAGAGCCATGAATACTCAATGTGGAAAAGATTGTTTCAATAAATGATGCTTAGAAAATTGGAAATTCAAATGCAAAAAGTAAAAGTAGACCTGTCTTACACTACTAATAAAAATTAACTAAAAATGGTTTAAAGGCAAATGTAAGACTTGAAAGCATAAAAATTTAGAAGTAAGAGTTATGTTCCTTGCAGCATTATTTACAATAGCCAAGGCATGAAACAACTTTAATGTCCATGGATGTATGAATGAATAAAGAAAATGTGGTATATATATCTATTAGATATAGATATAGATATTGGTATAGCTATATAGATACAGATATAGATGCACACACACACACACACACACACACACACACACAGTGTATCACTATTTATCCTTAATGAAGAAGGTAATCCTGCTATTTAGGATAATGTGGATGAAACTTGAAGGCATTATGCTAACTGAAATAAGTCAGACAGAGTAAGACAAATACTGAATGATCTCACTTACATGTGGAATCTTTAAAAACAAATTATAGAAAGAGAGATCAGATTTGTTTCCAGAGGTGGGGTGTGGTGGGTGAAGAAAGTGGGTGAGGGTGGCCAAAAGATACAAACATTCACTTAAAAGGTAAATTCTGGGGATGTAATGTAGAGCATAATGACTACAGTTATCAATATTGTATTGTATATTTGAAAATTGCTGAGTAGATCTTAAAAGTCCTCATCACAAGGAAAATAATTTATAACTATGTGAGGTGATGGATGTTAACTTATTTGTGGTGATCATTTGCAATATATACATATATCAAATCATTAAGTTGTAAACCTTAAATTTATACTGTGCTATATATAAATTATATCTCAATAAACTGACAACAACAACAACAAAAGTACAAAAAAATAAAATCTTTGGTGATCTTTTCACCCAGAGAGGTGGTGTTAATGCAGCCTATAAATTCACATAAAGCCTGGCTCTAGGGAAAATATTTTAGAATGAAAATTTTCCTGTCAGTAATCTGAGAGAAGTTGATTTAGTTTAAGTTTACCCTTAATCCTAGAACAGTAGTTAGGGTTGCCACTTTTAGAAAATAAAAGTCTATTAGAAAGAAGGAAAATTCTTACTCTCTGTTGACTGGGTGGTCTCATGTTAGAAAATAATGTTAAAAATAATTGAGCATATGGAAACATTTATAGAAACAGAAGAGTACTTCTCAGTTTCCCATGTTCCACCACAGAAACTGTGAATCAATAAGTCTGGGGTGAGGTAAAGGAATCTATAGCATAAGCAAGTGCTTATTACTGATTACTCCTTAAGAAAGCTAGGAATAGAGAGAAGGGAATTATCCAAAGTTTCGTATAAAATTGTTAACTTTCATCCTTATTCTGTTGGTGACGTCTATGATACACAATTCTTTGGTTGTCAAATATTAAAAAAATGTTGTATAACCTTAGTCTACTTACATAGTTCACACTAATTAAGACATTTTTGTACTCAAAGGCATATTTCTATAACCACCACCTTAGCTCTGTAAATGGTAAGTTGAATCCAGATCGTCAGAAATCAAGCACTCCTCTGCCATGTCCCAGGTCCTTTAGCTGTGACTGAAATGTAGGTTGACTTATCAAAATATGCTTTATAAAAATATTCAATATTATGCATTTAGATCTTTAACTGATTTTTGTCTACTCTTTCATTTATCTCTCTCTCTCTCTCTCTCTCTCTCTCTCTTTCCATACACACACACACACACACACACACACGTAATGCCAATTGGAAATATTTTCTGCAATATTTACAATTCTAACTTAAGCAAATTTCTTTCCAGCTATACTAAAACCAAAATCGAATCAAAGTAAAAAAATAGAAAAAATATGTAAATTAAATAATACAAAACTCACATATCTATGCACAACCACAGCAAATGCCTATTCATTGTGGATTCCTGCACATATAAAAAATATCTGAATATGCAAATATTCAGAGTCCATTTAACATCAGTGGCTTTAGTTTGATAGACACATTAGTAAATATCCTTGCCCCTCCCAGCAAAAAATCGTTTTCTTCATGCATTCTCTTTGCTTATAAATTATTGCCTACGAAATCATATATAATAAGGCTCTGTTTGATACAGTCACCCATGTCATCATTATACCCAGTTTCATAGAGAAAAGATGCAATCTAGATTCAGCTGATGGAGTTGGGCAGTCTTCATAGTGGGAAAGCAAAGTTTACATAATCTCGTAGGTGAAAACCTATGGGCCAATTCAATGCATTACTGTTGTTGCTTCTACATTTGAATGTACTGTAGGAATTGAGGTGTTACATGCTTGTACTTCTTCATCCCATCTGTGCCAGAGAATTCTCTTGATCGGAAGAGACCGAAGTAGATCTGTGCTAGAGAGACAAACTCCCTGGTATCTGCCATTATTGCAGGGCAGGAGGGGGGGAGGTCAAGATTTATAGGGAATGTCTCTACCACCAATGTCCAAAGTATTCACCATATAAACAATGATCTGCTAGTTGGAAAGTCAGAAAAACCTTGGTCTTAACAGCCCTGGCTACAGTGGTATTATATCTCAGCCAATGTGGGTGGGGGATGGGGAGGCTGATTCACCCCCCTCCGAATTCAGAAATCTGCTCCCCAAGTAAAGTTTCTTGGGACAACATATGCTGATTCACAATACTTAATTTCTTAATTTTAAAAAGTCACACAAACACTGGTGTCTCTTCACTTCCGATCTCACCTGCAACAGGGAGGCTCAGCGTCTTATCAGGTGTTGGAAAAAGTATCGGGCATTGTACTTGATGGGTCAATCTGCACATCAGCATGTTCTGAGTGGTTGTTGGTAGTAGTCTGGTAATCTGCGGCGTGCTTCCCAATTTTGTGGCTTCATGACCTTAATTGTCCCTTGGAAATATAACTTTCTATAACTGATGATTTGGCTGAATGGAGCCTTTTACCAAAGGAAGGAAGCCTTTGTCTGAAGTTGTCCCTTGAGGATATCAATTGGTTGTCTCCCTAACATAGCTACTTTTTACATTGTGTTTGAAAAATAGCATTTGCTCTAAATCAAGTTTTCTTATAAAAATGGGACATAAAAAATGGGGCCTTGTGACTGACAATTCTATTTTGGGGTGATACAACTTGGATTTAACAATAACAGTGTGAGAAAGACACAACAAGCTTTCTTGGTCAAATGGAGTTGTTATATTCAAGAACAGAGACACTTGCAGCAGTGTCTTGTCTTTACCCGAAAAAGTATCACGTATCCGTTTTGAGGAAACTTTATCCTCGATTCCATTACCTGAAGAAAAGTGATGGCTTCAGTGGGTCTCTTGAGTTACAGAGGTCCTCTAAATACTTAAGTTTGGTTCACTGATAATTTGTTTGAAATCAAATCTGCTACAGATGTGCCTGTTTTGGCAAACTGCTAGGCAAAACCAAAAATTTACATGGTCACCACAGTCAGCAGAACTCAAAGCCTTTCTCAAAGCTTTAGCCAGTATTCCTCTGGATAAATCTTGTTATGCTTTTGTATTGATTTATAGATGGATTGTTGCCACCTATGGGGCCTTGATTTAGAAACCTACCCTGGAAGATGTAAGACACTCCTCCTCTGGGCCACAAACTGTACAAAGAATATACATCTACTGATTTGTCTGTGTCTGTCATGTAGCTGTGCACATTTTCTGGTGAGAATGATCAGAATCAAGTTGTTGATTGACTCTGCACGTTTGATTGCTACCACTGCTGCCTGGATCCATCATCATACTGGACGTGACAACATAGAGCCATCAGAGACTGGCATGAAGTATAGGACTCTTTCTGATTCAGAGGCTACCACCACATGCCAGGCTTGTGCCACCTACCCAAGTTGATCCTTTTGTTTTCTGGTGGAGGAGACCAGAATGCACAGGGCATTTTGCCCCGCCCACTCCTGGCAAATTAACTACATTGGCCATTGGACCTCCTCTTAGAGTTATCATCAGTGCTGCCTCACTGCCACTTGCCCTTTTCTAGGCAATAGTGTTACTATTCCAGTCTGTTTATCCAACTCTTGTCACACAATTTTGGCCCATGAAAATAATCTGCATCAACTTTTTAGCTTTCCAGACCATTTTCAGCCTGACAATGGTTTATATTTTATTGTAGAACCACCCCAAATAGCTAGTATTTAAGGTATTTGATGGAGCTCCATAGTGCCTACAATCCATAGGTACTGGTATTGTTCAGTTTTGTTATGGCCTCCCCCGAAAATACACAAAAGTAATGTCTGACTCTACCTTTTTCACTTCCTCTTTGTTCATACAATATGTATAAGAATAATCAGTGAACTAGTGCTGTCTTGATTCCTCTTTATTTTCTGACACTGTTGCTTTTCTTGCGTATCTCATATAGCCTGTGTGTCATGAAAACCATGGATTTAAAAACCTTAGTACTAGTCACAAAATAATTCCTTAGTTTTAAATTATATTCTTCCTAAAATGTCCACTTACGTATAGAGATTTTACTATTGATTGCTAAGAATGATTTGCTTCTTTCAATATGTTGTGCAAATTATGGTTCTTTTTTTAATTTATTTTTTAAATTTATTGGGGTGACAATTGTTAGTAAAATTACATAGATTTCAGGTGTACAATTCTGTATTACATCATCTATAAATCCCATTGTGTGTTCACCACCCAGAGTCAGTTCTCCTTCCATCACCATATATTTGATCCCCCTTACCCTCATCTCCCACCCCCCACCCCCCTTACCCTCTGGTAACCACTAAACTATTGTCTGTGTCTGTGAGTTTCTGTTTCTCATTTGTTTGTCTTGTTCTTTTGTTGTTTTTGGTTTATATACCACATATCAGTGAAATCACATGGTTCTCTGCTTTTTCTGTCTGACTTATTTCTCTCAGCATTACACTCTCAAGATCCATCCATGTTGTCTAATTATGGTTCTTATACTCACTTATTTTTCCAGGAATTATTTTTATCATGGTCTAGCTTTCTGTTTCTCTAATATGAGTGCCTGCATATTTTATCCCAGCATATTTTATATTTTAAGAAGTTCAAGATTAAAAAAGATTGTTTTATATAAATAGGCAGTGTGTCAGCAGTTCATATATGCATTTACTTGCCCGTTATTTCTGTTTACAAAATATGTTACCTAACAACACCTGAGTGAGAAAAAAAATCTTTAAGAAATACATATTTTTAAGAAATACATGACTTCAGTATTTACAGTCATATATCTGACTTGCGTCTGTGATTTTTTTATCCTCATCTTGTTTCTCATTCTCATTACATCAAATATTGGTCCAGCCTCATGTTATTCCACATTGGTATTTGTCTCTGTTAGCTGTAATCCTGTATGTCCAACTGATAATGACTCTAAAATGTGACACTTAAAGTGACAGTGATCCCCCATTCAAGTTTGTAAATGTCAGTTTTGATGTTTTCTACTTCCTTTAAGTTAAACCTACTGCTTGTTGGCTGGTTACACAGGTTTTACTTCTAACATCTTCTGCAGTAAGATTTTAGTTTTTCATCAGAAATTTTATTCTCATTTCCCATAGCCACTCTTACCCCCTACTCTTCCTCCCCACCGCTGCTTACATTCCCAAGAATCATAACAATAGCGTCAGGAGTGGTCAAGGTGCTAAATGCAATTTCAAGTGCTGGCAACACTGTGGTTGGAAATATTCTGTGCAGAGGCGTGTACAGTGAGTGGATAGGTCAGCAACACCTTTACATACCTAGAGTGTGTTGACCAGATGCAGGATGCATAAACTAAAAATAGCCACTGGGTTAAATGCAGAACAAAATCTAGTATTCTTTCTGAAAAAAATGCAACATGGGCCATATCAAAATAGAGATGATTTATTTATTTAGCAATTATATGACAAATACAGTGGGTGTCAAAAAAATGTATACACATTTTAAGAAAGGACAAAACTATTAAAATTATGCTGATGATAACCACTTTGAGCACCTCTTGTAATTGCAGAAGTCAAACATGACTTGTATTCATCTTTTGTTATCGGTATATATTATTACAATTTTAATATAGATTTTTTCTTTCTTAAAATCTGTATACATTTTTTTGGCACCCTCTTTTAGCAGCCATTATTCTAGAAAAACATCAGAGAACTTCATCATAACTCATTTTTAATTTCTTAATAAATAAAATAAATCAAATAGAGTTTTAAGCTACATATATTCTAGGCAAAGTTATGTAGGGCCTGAGGATAATGTTCACGTCGTGATCCACTGCTGAGCATCGGAAGATGCTAAGAACTCATAGGATAGATTCTGGCCACTGCCAGGTCCTGACTGTTCAAGTAGGAAACTGGAGAATTAAATATTTTGTCCACTTTCTCCTTTATCCCCCTGATCTCCTGCCAATGTCTCTTAATGGCTGACAACAGCCAGACACCAGAGGCCAAGGAAGGTGAAATGGTGTGGTTGTTAGAGTTTAGCTGCCAGGCACACAGAATGAGGCAAAGAAGCATGGAGAATGGATGTGGGAATTTTATGAATAAAACATACCAGAATTATGTCTACTGAAGTGCTTTTGGTGGCACAGTAGTGAAAGCTCCACTGGGAACATATTATACTTCTGCAATACTGGGATAAACTGCGTGTTCCCGTTGGGCTAAAAGGGGCCCACAGAGAGCAGGTAGCAAATTGTAGGCATCCTGGGTTCTGTGGTAGGCTGAATTATGGCCCCCAAACCATCCAGGTCACAATCACTAGAAACTGTAAATATTACTTGATATAGCAATAGGACTTTGCAGAACTGATGAAGGTAAGAATCTTGAGATAGAGACAATAGCTTGAATTTTGCAGGTGGGCTTGAGATGTAATCACAAATATTTGTGTTAGAGGGAGACTGAGGGAAATTTGAGTCCGGAGGAGAAAAGAAAACCAGGTAACCATGCAACAGAAATTGGAGTGATGTAGCCACAAGACAAGGAACACTGGCAGACGCGAGAAGCTAGCTGAAGCAAGGAACAGATTCAGCCCTGCTGAAAACTTGATATCAGCCCTATAAGTCTTGTTGGACATCTAGCCTTTAATGGGTGCACAGTGTCTTCTGTTCGAGGGAAGAGTCAAAACTAGACAACAGAGCAGGGAGGTTAATTGCCCAGGTCATAGGAGCTGCAGGTACAGGGCTCCAGGGGCGTTTCTCTAAGAACTTCCGAAGACCTTGCCCTTAGAGAGAGAGAGAAGCCAAACACACCCTTGGCCTGTGCTGCTTTCCCAGTCTGAACTCAGTTAAAGCTGTGAGGAGAAAAACACTAAATTTGAATAATATTTAATAATCATGTTATTATACAGAATTAGAAATTTGAGTTGTTGGAATGACATGTTTTTGTGACTGAATATAGCTGAAAAACTGAATCTATCTGAGAATTGCATGCACTATTGGAGATGCGAGGGAAGCAGGTAAAGAACAAAACTACATTTAGGTTTAAAGGGAATTTCAGAGAAGCCTGAATCCTAAACTGACACAGACACTATCTAAGTTATTTTCATTGTTTTGGTTATATGAATAGGCCTTTGGAATTCTGAGTAACAATCACTAGCATACAAATATAATTATTTTATCTGAATTCTCTTAAAACTATCAATAATCTATAAGCTCTTCTAGTTTTCATCTTTCTGCTTATCTAGACTTCTTGTCGATTTGAGAATCATGTCCTCTGAGGATTATATGTCACTATTCTATTAATAATATTTGTTAAAATCCAAATACCTGATTACTTTAACATTGTCTATAACCCTAGTAAGTCTCAGCATTCTGTAGTAAACAATACATTTTCCATAAAGTTACAAATATCAGATAAAAACACTTATAAAGTTCACATAAATCAATAAATTTAAAATATTGTGTCAGCCTAATCAATGCTTTATGGTCATCATGTTGTTTTTCTGTTTGGCTCTTACCTCTTTCCCCCTCCTCTTAGTGGAATTAGTGAAATTAGTGTCATTTCCTGTGATCATGTTTGTCCAAGTGATAATGACACAGACAATGACAGTTCAAGCATTATTGATCACCCACATCCTGGCGGTGCACCTCACTTTTTGTTCTGCTTTCTCCTCAAGCGTTATCTTCTGTTCCATGACCAGGTAAATTGCTTCAAGTCCCACTATGTTTTTGCTGTTGCTTCTTTTTATCAGACATGCTATTTCCTCTGCCCATTACCCATTCACTCACCCCCAAGATCATGTGGTCATCAAGGCTAGAGTAGGTGTTAGATGTTATTTCAAGCACCAGCAAGTCTGCGGTTGGAAATATTATATACTGTACAGTAAACCTTTCACTCACATAGAGTGTGTTGAGCTGATGATGAGCTCTTACCAAAAGGGCCAGGGCCGTTTCATAATGCAGACATCATTGCCAGTAAAGTTTAGTCTTCTAATGTATTGTAATTAATGGCCTTTGTCTTATGAACTCCAATATCTGCGTATATGTAAATATCTACATATATATGTATATATATACACATATATATATCTCTCCTAATGTTTCTGAGAATTTATGAGGTTTAAGTATTGTATATGTTTATACATTAAACTAGTCTCACAAGTTATTCTTATCTTAAGAATAAACATTTTAATGTATAAATAATTCATGAATTTTTTCTTGCACACTTTAGGAATTTTCAAGGAACAAATCACTGTTTTCATATATCAAAGGTTAAATTTGGACCTGAAAAATATTGAAAATGGTATAAACTGATATGTGAGAAGGAAGTTAAAAAAAACCCTAGTTTGTCAGCAAAAATGTTTTAATGTAACCCTTTGATATGTTTCTTTAATGTTTTGCAATGCCTGTCTTTTGTAGCTGTGACAGATCTTTTTTTTTTGCTCTTGTCTTTTTTCCACTGATTATTTGAAGTATTTTCCTGAGTGTTAGCCCACTGTATGTCCTGGTAGCTCTAGCCCAGGTTAGATGCTTCCTGACTTCTCTATGGACAGAAGAGTCTGAATGGAATCAGGATTGCTTTCCTGTAGCACTATCTATAGTGGCTTTAGCCGTGCCCAGCCAAGCATCCCTCCCTATGGTATGATCAGAGTCTGAGGCACCGTGGCCACCCTGCTATCCCTGAGTTTCCTTGAGTTGTATCATGTGCTTTGTGGTGTTTGTCCTATTTTATCACTAGACAGATAGGGCCCAACAGGAAGCAGAAACGACTCTTTCCTGAAATGTGTTCTTTTGGAAGTGTTTTCTGTATCCACTTTGGAAATGGGAGGTATTTCCTTTCAGGTGAACAATGGTAAACATTGAGCAGAATGGTGTGGTCAATGATAGGTGATCATGGGAATTAAATCTTGGGACTATAGAATCATGGAGCAGAAGAGCACTGAAAAACAGACATTCAGGATAATAAATTTAATTGAAATCTCAGCTATTGAAGTAATTGGAAGATCCAATTAATACGTCCACAGGGGACAGATTAGTCCTTCTCAAATCATACATGTCTTAAGGTTGGAACAGAAAACAAAGGAGACCTGGAAGTTGATTTCAGGACTCCACTTGGTGCCAGACTGAAGACTGTGTCCTTAACACAAAAGGGGCCACTGTAGCTCCACTTATGCTGGACACTGCAACCTGAACTAAGTGTGTTGTTGTCACTGCCAGTATGTGCGTACATTTAATAGTGGCAGCCACTAAAGACACTGCTTGCAATTCACAACCATACTTTCCAAGCTCACCAAGATGTGGACACTGTACATAACTGTATGGACACTAATTTGGAAACACTTTTGTGATTCATGATAGCATCTGGTGTTCATACCATAAGTGCCACTCTTACCTTATCTTTGCTCATGTTTGCCCATGTTTTCATTGTATTTCAGCCCTGAAATTAGGGAACACTGGCCCAGTTCTTATTCATGTGCAGCTACTCTCTTTTATTTCCTGGAATTTCCTTTAGTGCTAGAATAGTAACTCCTGGGTTCTTGTTGAGTCATTCAATTAGGGCAAAGGACAAATCACCTGGCCTTTCTAGACAGGCGTGACAGATCTCCCGCAGAAGTATGTGAATATATCTAATCCTAGGAAGCAGAAAGGAGGTCAAATGTGAATAACGTTTCCTTTCTTTCGCTTTCGTATGAATAGGATGCCCTAATCAGTCCTTTACTACTCTTGCAGGCAAAACTCCTTAGTGAAACCTCGCTATCCTTGTGGCTACTCATTTTTTGTTGTTATAAGGATATTTGTCTGTCTGTTTAGCTTAATGTAAAGTAAATAGTGTCAAAAGTTGAGAAATGCATCAATTGTAGACCACGCCTTCTTGCAATCATCCCTTTTTATTTTTTGTAACTGATATTTTATCACTAGTAAAGCATCAGAAAGTTCTATGTGTTTGCTGTCAAAAAGCTTGAGGTCAAATGTTGGATATTTTTAACTAAAAGTAAATTCATCCATTTTGGAAACAAACTAAAAATCTATTTTACAGTCTCTAATAAAAATAAAATAATTCAGGGTTCTTGACTGAATTTCGGTCATTCTTTCTTGATATAGCTAGATTTAGTATAAGGAAGCACATGTAGAATTGGTTTATGCATTTCCTAGTAACAGTTTGAGGTCTATTTCAATAAAGGAGCCAAATGAATCTTACACCTCAACTGTGGAAGCCACAGAGCATTTGGTGCTTCTCTCCCAGGAGCCTGGCTTGTTCAGTCACACACATTATGTCTGCTCAGTTCTCTTTTTCACACCGAGGCTTTCCCTCGTCATCTGATTTGAAATTTAATCACGTCATCTTTCTCCCAGCTTTTCAAATCCTCCTTCTTTGTTTCATATTTCTCTTTCTGATAAACTCTTTTACACTTGTGTGGTCTGATGGTTGGACTCCGGTAATAGAGTAAGACTACCACAAAACGGATTTTTGTTTCTTTTTTTGCGCTCTTCCCTTAGTAGGTAACCATCAATCATTTCTTGAGTAAATCAATTTTAGCCTAAAATATTTTCAAAGCAAGTGTTGATGCTTGTTGACATAATAGTGGGAAAATCTTAATAATTTAACTTTAAATACCTTTACAATAGTGACTTTAAAAAAATATAACTGATTTGAACACATTCAGTTATCAGCTTCACTTTTCCATTAAAGCTGTTTCAACTTTTGTTTCCTAGTATTGAAGAGAAAGAATGAAAATCATTCAGGTTAACTAATGGCAGTTTCCAAACATTTAGCATATCATTTTAAAGACACAACTGAGTACATAGCAAAGATTTGATAATATTTCTTTGGATGCCTCCACGTGTTGATCAACATTCTTACAATTTCCCATAGTAGAATAACAACAGCCAACACTTACTTTCTTCTCACGTCAATCATTGGAAACACTAAGAGAATCAACTACATTTTAAGGACCTGGAAGAAATTAAACAAAATACAGGCCATCTCTGCTTCTTTTTTAATTTCCAGCACTCTGAAGGGGTCTATACCCAGCAAAAGTTCATTTTAAATAAGTAAATTACAAACTTTGTATATATTATATTAAAAATTTGATTATCCTAAGGTAACAGGACAAAATCAAATTGCTTAGCAATGACAAAGTTCTCAAATTACACATAATTTACATTTCCTACTTCACGTCATGAAGAAGATTTACTGTAACTAAAGCTGCTATCTCAGAGCATGTTTTATGCACCTCTATTATGATATGAATAAATTGTGCTATAATGTTCTGCCTTTTTCACTAAACAGTAATCTTAAAATAAGAGATGACATTATTCACCTCATTTTACCCCTTGGTGTCCGCCAGGAACATTGTAAATAAACATAATGTTCCCCTGTAGTGAAGAGTAAATATCCTTTAACTGCTAATGTCAAATTATAATGCTTACTTTGCACCTACATCTTTCTGGTCAAAGATTTCTTACCTTTCCCACCACTCACCACCCACAACCTAACACATATAAACACACATATACACACACACGGGGTAGAAGAAGGGAGCAAAATATAATATTTTCTCCCCATGAAATCTAATGTCAAACAAATCCAAATAAATTTTATAAAGGACCTTGCTGACAATATCCTCTTCACGTGAATGATTTTATATCTGAAAACAGCTTAGAATTCACAAACTAGATATTAGTCTATATAAACAGATATTTTAAAAATTAAATTATGCTTCTTCAAAGACAAAAGACATGAAAACAGGAAATCAGAAAATAATGCATATAACTAAAAGCTTGCTCAGACTTTAAGAAATGCTTTTAGGGAATACAAAAATGTGGTGACAACTTGTTTTAATTATCTGTCTAAATCTGAATTTTATCTGCGAAAGAACAATCAGATAGTACCTAGTCTGTGTGTGTGTGTGTGTGTGTGTGTGTGTGTATTTACATAAGTATACATATATACAAACATATATAATTACTATATAATAAATATACCAATACATCTGTGGTTATTTATGTATCTAAAATCAAATAAAGACTAGTAATAACCAAGATAATTGAAGTGAAATTATATATTCTCTTACAGTTATGCAAAGTGTATCTCTACATTTTGTTCATTGAAGTAGACAAAGCTTAGTGAAGCTCAGCCATTGCTAGCTAGTTAACTTTGAGAATATTTTAAAAATAATGTTCTGTGTCTTCAAGTATAAAATTTAATAAATAATAGCATTAATAATATAGGGTTTATGAAGATTAAATAAATTATGCAAAATATTTAACAAAACTGGCACACAGTAAACCCAAAAATTGTTTCACTGTTTTATAGATAATAATTAAATATAATAAATTATATACTACTTTTCTACTAAAGAATTAGAAAAAATTATAAAATTTTAACAATAATCCTTTGTATGACTCTTTTCTCAGATTTATTTCAGGATACTGGAGCTTGGTAATGTGTAAATTACTTGACAGTTGGTAAGAGTTTACTACAAAAGTAAAAAGTTGAATTCTTTAGACTCATGGAATTTTACTGATCTGAATAATCTGATATGTCATACTCCTTATGGAATCCTCTTACTTCCTTGGTCTCTTTTTTTTATGCCCAAGTTTCATCAATAGATACTGACAGTAGAGCTTTACAATGTAGATATTTTTGCCTAAAGGCTGAGAAAGAGGCTCAGTGCCATTTCAGTGATACTCAGTAAAATTACTTGAGCTTCAGAGTTCAGGAAGAGACAAATTTGTCACAGTTGCGTGTTATTTCAGAGTGAGAACCCAAAGGTCCATCCAACAGCTCACCACAGAGAAACTATTTCCAGTTAAATGGGGGCAGACAAGCCACAGCTGCAGCCAACAATCTTTTTGCAGTTCTTACATGAGGTTTTTACACTTTGCTTAAGTCTCACATGATGGGACTTGTTAATTAGAAGAGATATTTATTAAGGACTAAAATTAAGAAATTTTGAAACAAATTGTACATTTTCTCCATTCCAGTTTTATATACCTCTCCCTACCCTAAACAATCCAAGAATACCAATGTTTTATCCAAAATGTGTATTATCAATTAGATCATTATTTGAGAGCTTATTTTTCTGTGTAGACATCTCACTGTATAAAATGGCTATTAGGCAGAGTCAAGTGCTGAGAAAGATCTAAATATATCCAAAATTTTCACATTGTTTTGTTCTTTCATTTGAGTCTGAGTAAGCTGTTCTTGAACTAGGAAATAATTGGTTGCTGCTTTGGTTTTATTTCTTGTTTATCTGTTTATTTCTTTTGATGGAAAGCAGTTCTCATGGTACTCTTCATGCAAAAAAGGAAACTGTTCTTTTGTAATGTCTCTGGTTAATATTCATGAGTGAATTTGTCACTGGGAGCTAAAATTGCAACTGCAAAATGTTGTCATATGGTACTTGTAAAACTAACAATGCAGTATCCAAAGATATTGGGTAACATATCAGAGAACAAATTAAAACAATGTGTTGAAAATCAGCGTCTTTACCAGTGACAAACATTTCCTTCCCTGATTGGAGCTACAAGGCCATTATCTCTACACTTTAGAGGCCAGAGCAAGACCTGTAAAGCACAATCCTAGTCAACTCTTCGAAAAGGTCCAGTGGTGCAACTGAATGACCAGTAAGAAACTGGCTACTCAATTTAAAATAACGTCAGAATCTTAAATCTTGGACAAAAATATTCAGAAGTTGGAGAAATTGAAATAATTTTCTATTGCTAGTGTGATCGTCACATTAAAGAAAGTATTGCACATAACAGAATTTCTTATGTACCAATAACTTTCTGCATCAGTAAAATAGTGAGATGCCAAAATACTTCACTGGGATGAAATGTACTGATACATTTAATATGTACTCATATACTTGATGAGACATTTACATTAAACACTAGATTAGGCATGTGATATGTGTTCCATAAATGTTAAAATTCCCCCTTACCAAAACAACTCATTAAAATAAATATTGTAAACACAGGAAAAGTTGCAGTAATATATTTTGCCTTTTATTTAATAACCATCCTTGAGAGTAACAAAATAATTAGTAGTAAATATTTTCTATAATATAAAAAAGTAGATTATGTGATGGTTACAAGAATTTACACATGTGATATAATTGCACAAAACTATGTACATACATGCACACAAAAAACATACTCTAGCAAATGAGTGCTTGCAAAATTGGTAAAATCTGAATAAAGTCTATGAATTATACTAATGTTAATATCTTAGTTTTGATATTGTATTCTAGTTAAGTAAGATATTCACGACTGGGGAAAACTGAGTGAAGGGCACAAGGGAGTTCCCTCAATTGTATTATTTTTGCAACTTTCGATCAATCTGTAGTCATTTCAAAATAAAAAGTGAAAAAATGGTTAACAGAAGAAAGTATATTTAAATGTATCAATGTTTATTTTATCGCATTGTAATAAATATTACATAAATTTTAAATCACATTGTTATTGATAAATTTATGTGTCTCTACTTGAAATACAGAGATCGAGAAAATTATTTTTAAAAATTTTCTTGTTTTACTAAACTTAATTTGAACCTCTTGCTTTGAAACCAGTGTTCACACAGTGATTGCTTCTAGATTTTTCCAAAAGAAACATAATCTATGACCTGATCACTTTTGTTCAGCACTTTGTACTTTTTCTCTTATGTGTTTTTGCTTATGCTTCTCAGTAAAAGAGTCACTCACTTATCTGTTGTTTTCCCTGATAACCCAGAAAACACTTTCCCTAAATATCATATGTTGTGTATTGTAAAACTCACTTTTATGGTAATGTTACAAAGATATCTTAAGAAACTTGGACTGATATCCTTATTTTGCACCTATTGTATTTGTCAAGCACTAAAAATACAATTGAGGTACATATGATTTGATTTTACTACTTTACTACACAATGGGCCAATATAGGATAACGAAACAGCTTCATTTATTTCTTAAAGTCTAAGGACAGTGTAACTATCAAATGGAAATCATTTTTACTCTTGAAGGAAATGAGATATAGGAGAAATGAATTTAAGATATATAATGATAGATACAGATTAGAAAATGCCATCTTTAAGACACTCGGAGTTTAAAATAGTTGTGAATTGTGCTTTTTGAAGTTTTATTTTTTTGCTCAATTGTCTTTTTCTGCAAAAACAAAACATGCATATGCTTTAAAAATCCATAATACAGAAGGACTTATGAAAGTGAACAATTATTTTTCCTACTTGTCCTCTCCCTGGTCTTATTCCAAGGAGCAACTGGTTTTCATTCTGGTTTTTCTACTTTTATCAGCTTTCTCTGTATAAGTATAAAGGGTATTTTATTATTTTCCAGATGATGATAAACTTGGATATCTTTTGTCTAACCAAACCAAGGTTCAGAAATATTCTTTTCTACCTCACCATTAGGCTTTCATCTTGGTTATTTATTTATTTATTTATTATTGCTGAGGGTTTACAAAGATTATTGCATGTTGCAGGGAACATGCAGGTGTCTGACAGTTTTAAATACAATGGATGCTATCTCTTCCAAAGGGAAATTATCTCCTGATAATAAGAATAGAGTTGTCTTCAGATGGTTACTCACTTCCTATAATGATTCAAGATATTAAAAAAGTGAAGTGCTGACTTGAGTGGTAACTGACTGTACCCCAATGCATCCTTTCCTCTCACAGCACATTTCCTTCTTATCAGTAGCACTCAATCTGACCACTCTGACCTCTCTTTTTTATCTTTGTACCCTCCTCCACCATTACACTATTAACTCTCCTTTCCATCATGTCAGGGGAGGTTTTCTAGTCTTAAGAATGGGAAACACTTTTCCATCCATTTCATTTTTTGAAGCATGCATCCCCAAAGATTCTCTGCATATTAGAAAGGCAAAAGGAGTTTGGATATTTGTATATCAAATCTTGCAATTTGTAGGTGTGATGACAGCAAAGCTGTCAGTAGAGCTAGAGGAAGAAGAAGGCTCCAGGCACAGAGATGTAGGAAAGAGTGCTAATACAGAAAATGGGAGGAAGAATACAATAAAGGAAGACTAAAATAAATAATACAATAAAGGAGCTACAGTAAGAGGAGACTAGAATCACATTGTTGACTGGTTCTGGAAAATGGGACAAACCTCAATGTTCAGAATTGCCTTATGGTAGGGCTGAATTTGCTGGACTTCTCCAAATCTTGAAGCTTACTTGTCGTGGCCCTTCCAGGTGAGAACTACTTAGCACTTCTGGACTGCAATGTGTGAGGGTTTCAGCTGTTCTAGGAGAAAAAGTCTGCAAATACAGTTGCAGACTCTGGTTGGCAGAATTCACCAAATATCCTGAGGGATGGGAGTGGCGCAATGACAACCATTGCTCCATGTGGAGATAAGTGACAGGGACACTGGCACAGAAGGAATTCAACTGCCTATGTACAAGAAGTAATCAAATAATGGACCAGGGTTGGCAGTTCAGAAAGAATAAGGGGATGGGTTAAATGTGTATGTCATATACACACATATATCTTGTGTGTGAGTGTGTATATTTGTGTGTTAAGTTAACTTATTTTTGACTCAAACCTAGAGTTCTTGAATTGAACACCTTTTTAATGGATTTGCACTTCTGAGTCAGTGAGCTAAGGTTAAAAACAAATGATTGATATGAATCTCACCAAGCATGTTTCCAAAAACTTAGAGTAACTTCCAAACAAAGATGGTTCTCTTAGTACGGTAAGTATAGTAATAACCACTATTATATATTCCATCACAAATTTATATCATTTCAAAACTAAAGCTGAAAATCTTAAACTTCTATTTAGTTAAAGCAATGTCACATGGAGCAAAAATGAGCAAAGTTAGGCAGTTTTTGCTAGTTCAGCTTTATCCGACATTAAAACTGTAAAGGAATAGACTTCAAGTAAGCAAAGGATCAGTTATACATTACCTCTTTCAACTTGGATTTGCATAAAATGTGGATGAATAATTTTCATGTTTACATTATCAGGTAAGGATTTTAATTTTATCTATTTTGATGGTTCAGTAAAAAGAACTCTATTCACAAAATGCATATTAAATGGATGGAAAGTTAAATTCACAGAAACTGAGAAATCAAATCAGTCTTGTTTCTGGTTTTGGGTTGAAAAGTCCGCCTTTTACAAAAATTTCCTTTATAATAATATTATAATGCTTAAATATAAAGAACATTAACAAATACAAAACTTATTTGGGAACCTGCTTCCTATTGAGTGAATGTTAGAGACTGTATTTCTAAATACATTAATCATAGATCAAAGTCTCTAGTCTCAAGATTCTTATTCTGCCCATCTGTCTCACATCTGAATTTCCTCCTGGTAAGGTTATTCTTCTGAGGGCAGAAACTTGTAAATTCAACTGTCAGTATACTATCTGAATGAGATAATACAGTAGAAAATATAGTGCTTAAAACAGTACAAATCAGGTAGAAGAGCGGCTGTAGTCATGTTCAAAGAACTTGAAGGAAAGAGACAATGGAGAGTCACATATTGAAAGAAGCTTTAAGGCTCAGGTGAATGAGGCATTGAAGGGTCGCCCTAGACCAGCTGAGGCAGTCATAGAGAACAGGTGTGTGTGTGTGTGTGTGTGTGTGTGTGTGTGTGTGTGTGTGTGTTACATGGAACAGTAACGGGGAGTCACTCTGGTTCTACCTTTTTGATTTTTGCCTTCCATAGCTGGTTAATGAGGCAGTGATTAGAAGCAAAGAATGAGAAATGGAAATACCAACCATTCTCTGCTTAAAAAAAAAGGGAAAGAGAATTAAAAACCACAGCAACATGCAGAGGGATAAGTTTAATTTTAAATATGTGTGCTGTGGTGAAAAACTGCCTTGCTTTCAAACTTAGTGATGTGGTTCAAGTGTGTAGTTCTGCCTTAGGTTTCTCATCGGTAAAGTAGGTATATTTATGTATCTTTCTCATTAAGCCATTTTCAGAAATAAATGAGCCAAGTGCTTTAATTTGTGTTTAGCACAAGGTAAATTATAACTGTTTCTCATTATTAAAAGAGGAAAACAACTTTGTGGAACTTTATTATAGTAAGTGAATTTACCTTTGGTTTGCCTATTTTATTTCTATCTTCCAACTATTTTTGAAAGATAATTGGTATTCAAACATTAAAAAATATCTTTCTCTACCTTGTCTTCTTATAGTCAAAGAATTGACTTTGCAAAATGCCCTAAGAATTTCCTGTATTGTGGTTTCCAGAACATTTTAGAAGCTAATGATTTCACTTTCTTTTTATTTCTTTTTTTTGGGGGGGGCACAGGACTTTTTTTTATTGGGGAACAGTGTGTACTTCCAGGCCTTTGTTCCAAGTAAAGTTGTTGTCCTTTCACTCTTAATTGTGGAGGGTGCCATTCAGCTTCAAGTTGTTGTCCTTTCAGTCTTAGTTGTGGAGGGCGCAGCTCAGTTCCAGATCCAGTTGCTGTTTCTAGTTGCAGGGGGCACAACCCACCATCCCTTGTGGGAGTCGAACTGGCAACCTTGTCGTTGAGAGGACAGGCTCCAACCAACTGAGCCATCCGGGAGGCAGCTCAGCTCAAGGTGCTGTGTTCAATCTGAGTTGCAGGGGGCGGAGCCCACCATTCCTTGCAGGATTCGAGGAATCAAACTGGCAACCTTGTGGTTGAGAGCCACCCATGTGGGAATCGAACCGGCAGCCTTCGGAGTTAGGAGCATGGAGCTCTCACTGCCTGAGCCACCAGGCCGGCCTTCACTTTCTTCATCCTCACTTTCGCCATCACCAGTAGATGACTCAAGAACTTCGCTTAAATACACAAATTTTCTTTTTTTTCTTTTAAATTTCTGCATACAGAACTTTCAAGTTCCTATCCTCCAGCTCAATTCCGTGATCAAACACCATTCTTGAACAAGCTCATAGTGCCTTACCTGTTTCGACACTGGAAAAACATTTCTCATGGCAGGTATGTCAGACCAAATCATAAATTTAAAAAATAATGATAAGCAGAAGGATATGGCTAATTTCAGGGCATGCTTTAAGAAGAAAAAAAAGGAAATTTTTAGGCTTGCCCTGTATCAGCATTTTTCAGTGAATTTTATTTCTCTGATTCTGTATTCTAACTTAGAAATGATTTTGTGAAGCTTTTCCAACAGGCTTACACAGTGGCTTCTGACAGGGAAAGCTCTAAATTCTGAGTGGGAATAGAATTGATCAGGTAAAATTAAGAGCAACATAATTCTAGCATAGCATAGATGGAGAATGCTTAATACCAATGATACACTGCTTAAAAGTGTTTTTTGTTGTTATTGTCGTTTTTTACCACTTTTGTTGCGACATCCAAAAACCACCCAGACTGTTTGTCACATGGGACTGTTGTTAATGACAACTCTTTTGGGAGTGTCCTAATGTTAATGCAGAATCTCCTAATATTAAATTGTTTTAAGAGTAAGGGTATAAACAACTAGTTTTGGTCATGAGAAAATGTAATGATCTTGTAAAAAATGGTTGCTTATGTATAATTCAATGTGCTGCGAAATGAATCCAGCTCTCCAAGGAATTGCCCATGCATTCGTTGGAGACCTTCTCATTGCACTGGGTACAGATGCTCTTATGTCTTCTCTTTCCTGTAAAACCTCTACAAAGCCATGATCACCCTGAGCAGAGAATTCTCGGAGAAGAGAATGCATTGAGATTAGCAGGGGGACGCACTCCTAAGTAGAATTATTGAGACAATGATAGAATATGTTAAATAAGGACTCTGTGCCTAGACAAACTTTCATTTCATTTCTGACTTGGATATTTACTAGCTTTGATACCTTTACAAAATAATGTTATTAATGAATCGTAAATTTGCTCATCTACATAACAGGATTCATACAATTATCTTGTGACTTTTGTTTGAGGAAAAAAAAAGTAAATGTCTGTCATGTAAGCATGTAAAACAGAACTTGGTGCATGTTGATATCTTTTTATTCCAGTACTCTAAGCTCCTTTGCCAAATTAAAATAACACACAAACAAATGCTAAATCCATTTTTCTGAGACAGAGCTGGTAAAGAAGAAAAGGTATGGTAATCTCACTGAAGAACAAAAGTATATCTCACAAAATTATTGTTATTGAGTGGAGTTCTGAAGGGAATGTCTTCATTTTCCAGTGTTGCCTTGGCAAGATGATTGGGTTGTCAAACCAAAGAACTTTTTAAATTCTCTCTCTGATACATTCTTTTTAGAAGTTTGCTCTTTAAGCCTCTGCCCTACCTCTCTTTCTCTACAGATACTCAGATCATTCTATTGAGGTTGATTTCTGGGATTTTAGGAGTATTGTGCCTTGCGCTGATGGCTACTTTGGAAACGTTGAAAAACTGTAAGTTTTTATAGGCAAGTCTATGTAAAGAGCAAAGCGATGATGAAACCATTTCACATGAAGGTTTCATTTTACTAATGTGTAATATTTTGTTATTTCATAAGCCTATATCTAATGAAGTAAATTTCTAGCCCTTTCTTATAGTACTTCTTAATCAAGTTATTCACCCAATGTCATCTCAAGGGTGCACCACAGAACCCCAGGAAGGTATGTTCTATTGTTTGGAAAATCACAGTGTTGGTAGAGGATGAACATTTTTTTTACTTAGCTCACAAGGAAGCGTGATGGGATATTTCTTTTAGTTAAAAACAAGTTTACCTACAAATTGTATGTTAGTCTCATCTCAATATTTCTTAATGTAAGAATTATTAAATTACATTGTTATTGCATGATTTCTATATTTAAGTCATAAGAAAATATTGACTTGAAATGACATATTTTGTTCCTATATGAGTGGTCATGTTTAAATTATAAACCAAAACTAAATTATAGTAATATTACACTTAACTACCTGCCTGTGTTTGCTCAGGGTTCATACTTTCGTATCGCTAAGTTTGCTCCAGCTTCTTCCATGACTCGGAATAGAGTGTGGAGATTTCTGTAATTCTGACCCTAGTTATCCCATGTAAGCCAGAACGAAGTCCAATTTTTTTAAATACATTTTTCCAAATGCTCTCCAAGTTGTCTCTCCATCTTCTGTGATTATACAGAATTTATTTATAGTTTTGTTCCTTTAGTGTTTTTCCAGCTTTATTGAAATATAATTGATGCATAACATTGTATAAGCGTATGGTGTACAAAGTGTTGATTTGATACACTTAGAAATTGCAATACAGTCACCACCATAGCACTACTCAATGCCTCCATCATGTCACACAATTACCTTTTTCTTTTTTGTGGTGAGAACATATACAATTTTAACAACTTACGTGTATATAATACAGTATTGTTAACTATAATCACAGTGGTATACAGTAGATCCCCACTACTCATTCATCTTCTAACTCCAAAGTTGTACCCTGTGGCCCACATTTCTCCATTTTCCCCACCCCCAACACTGGTAAGCAACATTCTAATCTACAACTTGAACACCATTTATTTGGCAAAGATTTGAGTACATACCATGTGTCATCACTCTTATCACTGAAGATAGTAAATGCTCAAGGTACTATTACTGGAAAACTGTATGATTGGATATCAAAGTAATTGTTTTATTTATAGTTATTTTAAAAATAAAATATCCAAAATATGTATCCGAATTCTCCCTATGTACCACATTTTTTTCTGACCCGAGAAATATTCTTAAATACTTTCATCCTTTAATTATCTCTTTCATCTAGTTTAATCTATTTACACAGCAAGAGTTCAACTCTGGGTAACTTCCTCAAAAACAAGTTTCTTCTAAGTACCTACCTATCCCCACCCTATGCTCTGATACACAATGTTTAACATACTTAATTTCTTATGTGTAATCACCCAAATTATCATTAAATATAATTAATAAATCATTGGAAATTATGTAATTCTGTCCCTATCTATAGAATATAATCTCCCTGGGGAAAAAGGTCACATTTGACTCATTCATATTAATATCCTCTAAACTCTTGAGGATGTAGTGGACTCTCAAAGAATATTTCTAGAATAAAATAAATAACAAATGGTTTTTGAATGAGTAAATAGCACTGAAAAAATGGAATCTCCAATGCCATCAATCATGGTTTATTTTTTTCTCTTAGATTCTGGCTGCTGTTCTTTCCAAGAAAACTGGATTGAGTACCGATGTTACTTTGTTTCTAATGAAAGAAGAATTGGGGTACAAAGTAGGGATTTCTGTGCTTCTTAGAATTCCAGTCTGCTTCAGTAGCAAAACAGAGATGAACAGGCATGTATTTAATTCTGGTTCTTATATTTTCTTTGTTCTTCAATATTAGTATAACAATATTATCTAAGTAAGCTGACTACTTTTGATTCAAGTTTTTAATCAGATAGTGAATGGATGGTTATATTTGTACTAGTAATGACTTACTAATTTCTTATACCTTAACACAATCACTATAAAACCTACATAAAATTTCTGAAATTTTTATGTGATTCGGATACAAATCAAGATAGATGCCAGATAAAGTTCAAGAGGTGTTTAAATAGAGGTGTCCTGTTCAAATAACAGGACATTATTTTTCATTAAAAGAACCAACTAAACAACTTTGTAATTTTTAGTTCTTTGATTGAATACATAATTTATTTTGTGATTATATAGCTTTTGCCATCATTCTTGATTATGATGTGGAATGAATGTGGAGAATATGACCATGAAAATTACCCAATTCTTAAGAAAAACTGAAAAATTTCTCCAGATGCAGGAAGAACCTGTGTTGAGCATAGGTTGAGCAGGTGTATCTAAGACATTTAACCCTCAGGATACAGTTTATTTGAGATCAGATTTGATTGTTGATCTCCTGTGAAGGAAGCGTTCCATGAAAACTCCAATTATCTTTATAACATTTTTCATTCCTTCAAGAATGAGATTTTGTGATATTTTGTCTCCATAAATGAATGGGCCTTGTAGGTGAGAAAATATGAGACATGTGCCTATACCTCCTAAGCTAGACGTTAAAAATGATTTCAGTTTGAGTGATTTCAAGTCTGGATCTGATGCTGGACACTGACTTTCTGGAAAGTACAGTATTCCCAGAGTAGATTCAAATTAGGTGAAGATGTTTGTCTCTGTTTCCCATCAGAATTTCATGAACTCCCGTCCACATTTTTCCTCGATTGTATGGTCTTACAATGAATAACATGGTGCCTGGTTGCGGAAGGATGGCTCTGCTCTCGCAAGATCAGTAAGTTTCCTGGCAGTCCCAGTCTTTGCTGTTCTTTATGAGTTTATCCTTAGGTTTGACTAGAGGATATAACATCCAGGAACACTGTAGCTAAGATAATCTGTCTAAGGCATGAGAATACAGAAAAGAGAATAAATACAGTACAGTACCAATTTTAGCCCCACCTACAACATCCAAGTTTATGCTCAAGTGACATGAAGTTAGTGTACTTGTGACCATAAAAAAGCTTTTGACTTTCTCTTTCTTCCTTGGTACAAACACGTGGATGTGTTGTGCATGTACTGATGCTCACGCAGACAGAAGCTGTCCCGGGAAAACAGGATAGTCATTCTATTCTTTATTCTGGGGGAGCCCAATATTCTCAGCATCCATTATGTTTCAAATACACAGTGCTTATTTTCTCTATATTTGTAATCTTGGAATCTCATTTTAATTCATAAACGTGGTATTTGCAGCATCATGCAATGACAAATTTTATGCTCTGATTTCTTTTCCTAGACTAAATTAGTCAACACATCTTTAAATAAAGTAGAGGCAAAGTTTATTATATATCAAAACCATTAATAACAATGGAAAGAACAAAAAATCGCTTGCCTCATGCTATTGATTATTGAAGCAATAACTGAGTTTCAGTAATATTGTATTTGAAATTGTGAAAACTGTGGCTATTGAATGAAAAAGATAAAATCACTCAGTATGTTAATATTGAATTCAAAAGCTTTTAAAATTTCCATCATTTAATAAAAAACACCATTCCTAAACATTCTCATTTCCTTTTCTCATATGTTAACATTTTATTTTTCATTACAGACTTTTATTCTCTCGCACCGTAAATACACAGAGTGGTATACCGTATAGCACAAGCAGAAGAAATGTTTCTGACGAACCCTGTGGAAGAAAAAAATCATTAATCTGTGAGAAGCAGCTTATTTAGGAGTTTCTTATGGCAGAAGGGGTGGGCAGTGAAGGTCCAGTATTATTGAGAATGGTAACTTTACTCTTATATTATTACTAATTATCTACTTCTCGGATCTGAAAAATGTTTTGTATGATATCTTATAATATTCATAAGTCTGAAACCATGTGTTTTAAAATTGATAAAATTTGTGTACCTACACTTGAAATTATAAAGCATAAAAATAAAGAAGTTTATGAACATTTTAATTTAATGCCTATGTTCTATATTGAATGTAATATATTCTTAGGCATACATTCTTGTAGATTTTCTCTGCAAGAATTTAAATAGAAAAATTCACATCAAATAGTATATACAACATCATTATAAACCTTTGTGTGAAATACTAAATTGGGAATTCCCATCTTCATTTACTTTTCCAGAAGTCAGTTCTTTCTGAATATCTATCCATCTATATGTTTTAATTTGTTGCTGAAAATGCCATATGACAGTTTCCTCATGTGTGTCAACCAGTGTTAGAGGGTAACACATTTGTATGTCTCCCCTTGATGCTGCTGTGTTCTGAAGGACAGTTATCTTTGGCTAAATATATGGGTCATGGGTGATTGTTTTCAGATTTTGCAAAGGTAAAGGGAGGGGAGCCCTGATCACAGAAATTTCCAATACCCATTTCTTACTCTACAGACCTATCTTGCCTCAGGCTTATCCATTAGTAAGTCATTTGCATGTGCATTGGCGACCTTAATCTCTAATCAATACTTTCCCTAAAAGTTAAGTGTTAAGTACTGAACAATTCCCTTCTTTTTTTTTTTCCTTTGGTGGGCGAAGGAGCCACCCATTTTCCCATTTTATGAAGGGTGTTCTGAGTGTGTCATAGAAGGGGTAAGAACACCCTAAGTTCTAATTCCTGTGATCTGGATAAGATTTTTCCAACCTCACAGATTTCAAAAGCCAATTCCTTTTTTATCTTTTTTTAATGTTGCATATACATCTTAAGAAATTTATATTGATAGCTCTATTTGCTTACTAGTACTATATTTTAATTAAATGATAATAGTTAAGAACACAAATTGATTTTTAATATATAAGAAGCCAGGACGAGGAAAGGATGTCTTATTTCTTTCTCAAGATATAAATATAATAGGACTATAAAAATGAACTCTTCACATTCTTGCATGAAGATTGACTTAGGAAAAATGCACTTAAGTTATATTATGAGAAAAAGAGGATATAATATAACATCTTTAAAATATTTCACTTGGATTAAGAGGACATGCTTGTACTTTCTGGATATTTTATATGTTTTGGCTTTGTTGTCCATGTGGTTTCAAGGACTACATTTTAATTACATTTTACAAAATAGTTTAGATGAGCTTATGACAAACATCAGTAGTTTTCTGTCCCAACTCACCTGTCTCTCTGTCCTCTTTCCATAAGACAATTTTCTCCGAGTTTCCTGTTTGTTTAGTTTGTTTGTTTCCTGCTTAAAGTGTTTTTTTGTGTTTTTTCTTTTTCTGTAATGAACCAGGATGGTCTATTTTCATAATTTTGTCCAGGATAAAGCTCAGCTGTTTTCATTCAGCCACATCCAAGTTTACGCTCAAATTATTACCTTTCAAGTCATCACCCTATGAGGTGCCTGGAGCCAAATCTGACTTTTTTTTTGAGAAGTCATGAATACTGATTACATTTGCAAGAACAGTGAAGGGCCAGAAAGTGCAAAATATGTTGGATGATGTCTAATTTCAGAGAATAATTTATGTTAAACTTGTCTTCACTGAGAGAATAAAATTCTTATTGCCTCCTCTTTATAGCTCAGAGGTGTTTTCAGTTTCCATATTTCAGGGAATTGTGATGGAAAGTTTTGTGTTGAATGGAAGATATGGTCACACATGGCAGAGTGTCTTTCTCACAGCATGGTCTTCTCATGTTGGTCATACACAGTCCAGGACCATATGACCCATTTCATTTTTATTATATGCCTTCCATGCTGGCATGCATTCTGCTTTCCTTCATCCTAACAATATCTTTATAGCCTTTGGGATGGGAAAGACTTCCATTACATAAAGGTCTTTGTCATGCAGGGTGTCATGCGGGGTCTCTGGTCCTGCTCCCCACATAAGAATGCACAACATGGTGAGGCCAAAAAGGTACACCCACGGAGCCACAGATAGGGGAGTCATACTGCTATAGTCTCTCTGGCAACTGGGTTGGAGACATAGGAAGCAGGAGCCACACTATCCGCAACCTGCCATCCATTTCTCTCTGCCAACCAACCTCACTTGCTAGTTGCAATCCACCATGCTAACTGCAATCCACTCTTGCTAGCTCAGCCACCATCTTCTTGCTAGCCCCCATTTGCTGCTAGCGTAGCCACAACAGTTATATTAGTGGCCAATGGCTCACTGGTTACAGCTGACGGCCAACTAGCCACAGCTGATGGCCATCCAATCACAGTTGATGGCCATTTACTATCCGAGTGAGCCCCTTTGCATGTGAGGGCGAGAGCCTGGAAATTGCACTCCTGGCTCTGGCCACACAGTCTTTCTACCTAATATATTTTTTTCTCTGAGTTGGGATTTCTGATATATTCTTGGAAAAAAACACATTATTTTTCTTTTTACTCTCTATTTTTTGCTTGGAAATGGGCTAATGCACGTGGAAAGATATAAGTGGGTTACTATATCAGTGCTAGATGTAGAACTAAAGGGAGTGGGTAAGGAAATGTGCAAAAACCATAAAAATATAATGAATTATATTGCAAATACTCAGATTATGCTTCCTTAATTTTAGCCTGTGTGGGGGCAGAGCCCCAGAAAGTAGTTTACAGGCTCTCGGCCTCACGTGGAGGGGTGCTGGCTCGGGTAGTAGATGGCCATCAGCTGTGGCTGATTGGCTGTCAGCTGTAGCCATTGAGCCATTGGCCACTAATATAACTGCTGCGGCTACGAAGGAGAGCCGAGGAGAGTGGAGGAGAGTGGAGGAGAGTCCTCGGTCGGTTGCAGAGAAAACGGACAGCAAGTCGCACGTCCAGTGAACCCAGCCTCCAGTGAGACTGTAGTGGTATGACTCCCCTACCTATGGCTCCGTGGGTGTTCCTTTTTGGCCTCACCATATCCTGTGTTCTTGTGTGGGGAGCGGGAGCAGAGACCCCCAAGGCCGCCCTGCATGACAGCCTGTAACCCAAATGAACTATCCTGCATGTGTATATGTGTTATTTATTGGTGCATAATAAATATGAGAATTTTAGAAACTTAAAACAACACATGTTTATTATTGCATTATTTATGGATCAGAAACTGGTCATGGGTTAATTGCTTCTTTTATTCATGGTTCCACAAGGCTGGAACCAGGGTCTTGGCTAGGCTGCATTCTCAGGTGAAACTCAGCTTCCTCTTCCAAGCTTACTGAGGCTGTTGGCAGAGTTTCTACTTTGTGGTTGTAGGACTGAGACCCTCAGGTCCCAAAGCTGCCCTTCTGCACTGGCAGTCACACCATGGCTGCTTTCTTCTTCAAGGCCATGTGGAGAGCTTCTCTGACTCCTCTTTCTAGTTGACCTGTATACTTTCTTTTAACTTTTCTTCTGATTAAGTCAGGATAACCCGTAATAATATGTCTTTCAATTAACAAAAATTAGCTAATGTGGAACCTTAATTACATCTGAAAAATAGCCTCATCTTTGCCATTTAATGTATTCTAATTACAGAGTCACATCCCATCATACAGGCATACCTTGAAAATATTGACAGTTTGGTTCCAGATCACTTTAATAAAGGAAGTAGCACTGTGGAGACAGAGCCAGGAATGCAATTTCTAGGCTCTCGGCCTCGTGTGGAAAGCTGCTGGCTCAGGTAGTAAATGGCAATCAACTGTGATTGGATGGCCATCAGCTGTGGCTAGTTGGCCGTCAGCTGTAACCAGTGAGCCATTGGCCACTAATATAACTGCTGTGGCTACACTAGCAGCAAATGGGGGCTAGCAAGAAGATGGTGGCTGAGCTGGCAAGCGCGGATTACAGTTAGCAAGTGGAGTTGTTTGGCTCGTAGAAAAGTGGACAGCAGGTTGCAGATCGTGTGGCTCCTGCTTCCTGTGTCTCCAACCCAGCCGCCAGTGAGACTATAGTGGTATGTCTCCCCTATCTGTTGGCCTCACCGTATCCTGCGTTCTTATGTGGGGAGCTGGACTAGAGATCCCGTGTGATATCCTGCATGACACATGGTATAGTCGGCAGGATATGGTGCCGGCCAAGGCTCTCCGAAGAGTGGTGGAGCAGTTTGTGTGTATGAACACTCAATCCCAGGAAGACCAGGAGGAGCAGCTGTTGGAGAGCTGGACCCCATGGAGAGGTGGGAGGACATGGACAGTTCCCCAACCAGCATAGGCCGGAGAAAGCGAAGGTCGTTGCGGCCCTGTGGGCTGGGAAGTTCTTGCTGAGGCAACCCGGATGCAGGACTTGTAGTCCCAGGAGGAAACGCTTGCTGAGTCCTCCGTGGGAGATAAGGGTGAGGTCAAAGTCGTCCCTCACCCCCAGGACAGCCCTGGTGAATGACTATGGACTATGGGGAATTGCCTTCCATCCCTAATTTAATGGACTGCTTGATGGTTGGTTTGGGAACATACCACCATGTAGGGGAACTGGTGGATGTTTGCTTTTGTGTCTTCACCAGCCGCCATCGAGAATATGTAAGCACCTTGACTGTGAGTTGCTGTTGTTCCATCATGTTACCCTGAGAGGCCCAGAGAGAGTGGCAATGCCCTGAGAACACTGGCTAAGCCCAGGAAGTCTGGCTGTGTCCAGAGAGATTGGCAGTGCCCTGAGAGGCCTTGGCTGTGCCCGGGGAGACTGGCCGTACCCTAAGAAGCCCAGGAAGTCTGGCTGTGTCCAGAAGGACTGATGGTGCCCTGAGAAACCGTGGCTTTGCCCAGAGAGCCTGGCTGTGTCCAGGATATTGCATTCATCTCCAGACTCCTCGCACAGGGCCCCTCGTGGAAGCCGCTTGTCATGTAGATTGTGAGGCGAGACCCTGTAGGAGTGGAGTATGGGGACAGAGCCAGGAGTGCAATTTCCAGGCTCTTAGCCTCATGTGGAAAAGTGCTGGCTCAGGTAGTAAATGGCCATCATCTGTGATTGGATGGCCATCAGCTGTGGCTAGCTGGCCGTCCGCTGTAACCAGTGAGCCATTGGCCACTAAAATAACTGCTGTGGCTATGCTAGCAGCAAATGGGGGCTGGCAAGAAGATGGTGGCTGATCTGGCAAGCTCAGATTACAGTTAGCAAGTGGGGTTGTTTGGCTGGTAGAAAAGTGGACAGCAGGTTGCAGATAGTGTGGCTCCTGCTTCCAGTGTCTCCAACCCAGCCTCCAGCGAGACTTTAGTGGTATGACTCCCCTATCTATGGCTCCGTGGGTGTTCCTTTTTGGCCTCCATATCCTGCATTCTTATGTGGGGAGCAGGACTAGAGACCCTGCATGACAATCACACACACAGAAAAACTAGTCATAGTCTTTTTGCTGGCAGGAGGATCCTGCCCGCCTTTGTAAATGGAGCACCTGTGAAGCGTAATAAGGAGGAGCTCCCCAAAAGGAGGTATGCCTGTATTTACAAATCCTCACGAAATTCAAGGGGGGGTGATTATACAAGTGTGGGGCATGGAAACTTCGGGGGTCGTCTTGGAGCTCTGACCGCCATACCAACAACTCCTAAAATTTGTTTTAATTGCCATTCAATAGTTTGCTGAATTTAAACACTGCCTTTTGATTTCTGATGAGGTCACTAGGAATTTAATTCACATGTGCCAGGACAAGGAATACTTTTCTAGTTACCCCAATATATTAATTCTTAGTTTTTCCATTAGAGATATCAAAGTTTGCCTAATAAAGATAGTTATTTTACAGCAGGACTAGGATGTTCTTTGCTTATCTCCAGAGATACTTCAACATCAGTTTTTACCTCTTGGCCATCACAGGGACAGTTTAACTAACTAACTAACTAACTAACTAACTAACTAACTAACTAACTATTTTATGCCAAGTTTTTAAAAGTTCAAAATTCTCAGGTGGTACCTAGTGCCAATTTGTTTATTTATTTTTAAAGATTTTTATTAAAAATATAGCTGATATACAAAATTATATTAGTTTCAGGTGTACACCATAGTTATTCAACATTTATATACCTAAAGAAATGATCACCATGACAAGTCCAGCAACCATCTGACACCATACTATGCTATTACAATATTATTGATTATATTTCCTATGATGTACATTATATTCTCATGATTTATTTGTTTTATACATGGAAATTTGGACCTCTTATTCCCCTTCACCTTCCCCCCCTTTTAAAATTTTTCAATTACAGTTAACATTCAGTGTTATTTTATATTCATTTCAGATTTACAGCATAATGGTTAGATATTTAGTTGAGATAATTGGTTAGATATTCTGTCTTTACTAAGTGACCAGACTCTGCAGGAAACTTCTGCCTCAGCTCTTCTGAAATCAAGATTCATCACATAAATATCGGTACAATATCAACAGTTTCGTCCAGATAAGAATCAGGTCTTCGTACAATTATGAAGAAAATTGGGAAGCATGTTCCTAGATATTTCTTGGTGCCTCACCGCCCCGCCCGCATTTGAAATATACTTTATTTCATTGATGGATGTTCATAAGAGGCTTCAGTTGTATCATATTATTTGCCATTATTAAAAGCACTATATGAGTGTGCTCCTTGAAGACTTATGATTTCTTTAAATTAAGTAAACCTGAAAATATTTGGAACATGTAACCCCCCTTTCTTATTTCCATAATTTTGCACCTTTTGAATGTTTTCACTTTACATCCTAGTGCATGGGGTGAAAAACACTCTAAAGAACTGGATAGTAAATATGGGCCAGTCTCTGTTGAAACTACTCAACTCTGCCATTGTAGTGCAAAAGAAGACATAGAAAATATGTAAATAAATGGTTTAGCTATGTTACAAGGAAACTTTATTTACAAAAATAGATGTTGGGATAACTTTGGTTCACAGGCTATAGTTTGCCAACCCCTGTCAAACTGTGCATAATGAGACTGTAGACACCAACTCACTCTCCACTTTCCTTATCCTTTTTAGGTCACATCACAACAGTTGTAAATTTACTTATACATTTTATAATAACTAAAACACTTCTGTCTTACTTTATCAGTCTGTGTTCACTACAAAATGTGAAAATCCGTAAAGTAGATGTTATAGCCAATGTGTTAGATGACCCCATGAGCCCCACCTTCTGGTGCACATAACTTTGCATGATTTTCTTCCATATTGTATCAGGGTCAATCTGTGTGAACAGTGAAATACAGTCAAAGTGATAGCATGCCACTTCTGAGTCTAGATTTTAAAAGACAGTATGGCTTCTTCCTCTTCTCTGTCTTTGGATCACTTGATCTGAGGGAAGCCAGCTGTCTTGTCAAGAGTAACTTTGTTGAAAGGACCATGTGACAAGGAACTGAAGCCTCTTGTGAACAACCATCAATGAAATAAAGTATATTTTCAACAGCTATGTAATGAGTTTTACTTGCAAGCCGTCTTTCCAGCCCTAGTCAAGCCTTCAGATGACAACATAGCCCCGGTCCACATCTTTACAGCAAACTCATGAGAGAACCTGAGTCACATCCATTCTGCTAAGTTGTTCAAGGATTCCTAACCCATCAGAAACCTTGTGATATAGTAAGTGTTTAGTCTTTTAGGTTTCTAAGTGTTGAACTTAGCGGTAGACTCATTCATAAAGGCCTATCTTAAGGGAAAAAGGAAACAAACCAAAACAAAAAACAAACAACTCCCCCTCCCCCATGAAAACTTACTGAAAGGAGTCAGCCACTTCCCAAAATTCCATGCCTCGAAATTTCCTTTATAGAATCATTGTGATCCATTTTGTTTTCGTAAAGTTGACCCTACTCCAGTATTGAAATTGGACCCCAACTAATTCAAATGAATCAGTGGGTCTTATCCACCAGCCACAGTTCTTTACATGTAACTTAGTTATCATCAATAAGATGGATATAAGTTCTTGAATGACTATCACAAGAAATTGAGGAAAATAAGTTAGACAGAAAAGATTTTATATTGTTCTAAATATATAAATTTCAAAAACAGACAAAACTAAATACAGAATTGCAGATATTGGTTGGGCAGACTTCACCAAATATCTTGAGGGGTGGGAGTGGGGCAATGCTGACCTCTGCTCCAAGTGTAGGTAATGGACAGGGAAACTGGCACACAAACAATTCATGTGCCTATTTATAGGAATGAAGCAATCAGTTACGGTTCCCAGTTCAGAAAGGATTATCTTCTTTGTGACTTCTGTCTTGAGTTTTTGAATTGAACACATCTTTGATGGATTTTACTTCTGAGTCAGTCAACTAAGAAGAAAAAAAAGACAATGGTTAAATTAAGTTTCATCAAATATGATTCTGAAAACTTAGAATAACTTCCAAATGAAGGTGGTCCTATTACTGTTGAAAGTGTAGTAATGACCCTTTCTATATGTTCTGTCACAAAATAGTACCATTTCAAAACAAAAACTGAAAGCAAAATCTTAATCTATTTAGTTAAAGCGATGTTACATGTTGTAAAAATGAGAAAAATTAGGCAGTTTTTGCTAGTTCAACTTCGTCCAACATTAAAACTAAAAAAGAATAGACTTCAAGTGGGCAAGGGATCATATACATTATCTCTTTCAACTTGGACTTGCATAAAATGTGGATGAAGAATTTTCATGTTTACATTATCAGGTAAGCACTTAAATTTTATTCATTTTGGTGTTTCAGTGAAAGCAGCTCTATTTACACAATGCATATTAAAGGATGGAAATTTTAACCTCACAGAAATTGAGAAATCAAATCACAGTCCTTGTTTTCTCTCTTTTTTTTTCTGTTTTGTTGTTGTTGTTGTTGTTTGTTTGATTGCTTTTGTTTTTAGGTTGAAATGCCAAATTTTACAAAAAGTTTCATGTATGGAAATATTATAATGCTTAAACATAAAAATATAAACAAACAAAAAACTTGTTTGGCTCTCAGCGGGCCATATGCACCACCTGCACATTCGGTGACCTTCCCAAGACCTTGACTGTGGGTTGGGGCAGCCTGAGCCATTGGTCCTACTGCGAGATGTTTTAAAGCCTCATTAAAAATGTTTGGGTCCCCATGAAGCCCTACTACACCCAGGTTTACCAGGAGATCTGGGCAGGGATGAGGCTGATGAGCTTTGCCATTTACGAAATCAGTATGTAAAGAAGTAAAACTTTGAAAGCTTCGAGCCCTACACCTGCCCATGGCCATCACTAACCAGTGCTACCTGGACTTCCATTAGATGGAACATTAGCCCTGCTGTAAATTTCAGCAAGCTGTTAGAGGGACCATGCACATCGCTGTATATTTATTCATGGCATGAATAAATGTACCTGTGAGATAGGCCTCTGCCTGCACCAAGGGTTCTCTCAGCCTCCCTGTGTACCCGTCCTACCCTCAGTAGGTCCTGTGACAGCATCTGCAGTCACTCTCACTGAGCCATTCCAGCCTTAGGATTCCTGGGCCAGTGAAGAGTAGATATTTCAGTTACTGTAGAAGTTGGGAATCAGATCTAGGCATTCACACGTCTGATGTTACACAAATTTAAAAAAAAATAAGTTGGGAGGGAGTCTGGTTCCTATGGGGTGAATGGTAGTTTATATTTCCAGATACTTAATCATAGATCAAGGTCTCTACTTTCAAGATGCTTATTCTGCCCATCTGTCCCACATTTGAATTTTGCCCTGATAAAGTTATTCTTTGCAGAACAAAAAGCATGTAAATTCAACTGTCAGTATACTATCTGAATGAGACAACACAATAAAAAACATACTACTAAAATATTAGTACAAATAAGATAAAAAAGCAGCTGTAGTCATGTTCGAAGGACTTCAAGGGACGAGAAAAATGGAGAGTCACATGTTGAAGGAAAGTTTAAGGCTCATGTGATGAGGCATTGAAGGGTGGGGCGTAGACCAACTGAGGCAGTCATAGAGACCAGGTGTGGATGTGTGTGTACATGGAACAGTAATGGGAAAGTCACTCTGATTCTTCCTTTTTGATCTTTGCATTTCTTTGCTGGGTTAATGAGGCAGCAATCAGAAGCACATAAATGAGAGATGGAAATAGTAACCACTCTCTGCTAAAGAAAAGAAATAAAAATCAACAAAACACGCAGACACCGAGAGATAGGCTTGATTTGAAATGTTTTGAATATGTGTTCTGGAGAAAGACTGCCTCAGTTTCAAAGTTGGTAACTTTACTCAAGTACGTAGTTCTTCCTTAGTTTTCTTATCATTAAAATGAGTATATTTATTTACCTTTATTCTTTTCAGAAATAAGTGAGTTAACATATGCCAAATACTTTAATCAAGGTAAATTACAAATGTTTCTCATTATTAAAAGAGGAAAATACTTTGTGGAACTTCATTATACTAAGTTAATTCACCTTTGATTTGCCTATCTTTTTTCCTATGTTCCAAATATTTTAAAAAGGTGATTAATATTTAAACATTAAAAAAACAAAAACTTTCTCTCACCTTGTTTTCTGAGGAAAGTAATTGGCATTACACATGTGCACTGAGAATTTCCTGTGTTGTGGTTTCCGTAACATTTTAGAAGATAGTGATTTTACTGCTTCTTGTTCATATCATACACCGTGTCTCATGAAGAACACTGCTTATACACACAGTTTTTCTTTTCCTTTTTCTTTTAAATTTCTACATATACAACTTTCAGATTCCTAGCCCCCAGCTCAAGTCAGTGATCCAACAACGTGCTTCTTGAAAAAGCACACATCGTGGCTTCCTGGTATCGACACTGGAATAACATTTCTCATGGCAGGTATGTCAGCCCAAGTCATAAAACTAAAAAATAAAAATTAGCAGAAATTTTATTTTATGGATATGGCTAATTTCAGGGCCTACTTTCAGATAAAGGATGGAAAATTTTACGTTTTAGAGTATCAGGATTTTCCATTTCATATTATTGCTCTCATTCTTTATTCTGTAACTTAAAAATGATCTTGTGAATCTTCTTTAACAGGTTTAAAGAGGTGATTCTGAGAGGGAAAGCTCTAAATTTTGAATGACAACTGAATTTTCATCTAAATTATGAGCAGTGTAATTCTAACATAATGAGAGAATGTTAAATATATAAGATGCAATGCTTAAAAGTATTATTTAAAAATTTACGTTTTGTGTTACATCAAAAACCACCCAGACTAACTGTTTATCATGTGGGACTGTTGTTAATGACTCACACTCTTTTGGGAGTGTCCTAATGTTAATGCAGAATCTCCTAATTTTAAATTGTTTTAAAGGTAAGGGTATAAACAACTAGTTTTGGGCATGAGAAAAATGTAATGTTCTTGTAAAAACTGGTTGCTTATGTATAATTCAATGTGCTGTGAAATGAATCCAGCTCTCCAAGGAATTGCCCATGCATTCGTTGGAGACCTTCTCATTGCACTGGGTACAGATGCTCTTATGTCTTCTCTTCCCTGTAAAACCTCTCCAAAGCCATGAACACCTAAAAGCCATTTCTCAGAGCAGAGAATGCGTTGATATTAGCAGGGGGCGCACTCCTACGTAGAATCATTGAGACAATGATAGAATATGTTAAATAAGGACTCTGGGCCTAGATAAACTTTCATTTCATTTCTGACTTGGGTATTTATTAGTTTTGATATCTTTACAAAATAATGTTATTAATGAATCGTAAATTTGCTCATCTTCATAACAGGGTTCATACAACTATCTTGTGATTTTTGTTTGAGAAAATAAAAGTAAATGTCTGTCATGTAAGCATGTAAAACACGTTAGTGCCCTTTGATATCTTTTTACTCCAGTACTCTAAGCTGCTTTGCCAAATTAAAAAAACTAATGTTAAATCCATTTTTCTGAGATAGAGATGGTAAAGAAGAAAAGGTATGGGTAATCTCACTGAAGAACAAAAGTATATCTCATAAAATAATTGTTATTGGGTGGAGTTCTGAAGGGAATGTCTTCATTTTCCAATGTTGCCTTGGCAAGATGATTGGGTCGTCAAAACAAGGAACTTTTAAAATTCTCTCTTCCAGGTTTCTGCTTTTAAGAACTTCAGCTCCTGTGCTTGCTCTTTAAATCACTGCCTTACCTCTCTTTCTCTACAGCTTTTTGGACCATTTCATGGAGGTTGATTTCTGGGATCTTAGCAGTAACATGCCTTCTGTTGATGGTTGCTTTGGGATTATTGTTGAAAAATCGTAAGTTGTTGTAAGCAAGTCTATATTAAAATCAAAACTCTGATGAAAACATTTAAGAATAAAGGTTTCATTCTACTAATGTATAATAACTTGTTATTCCATAAGTCTGTATATAATTAAGTAATTTCTAATCATTTCCCATAGTATTCCCTAAACAAAGTATTCGGCCAATATCATCACCAGGAGCCACAGAACCGCAGGAAGGTAGGTTCCATACTTTGGAAAACTTTATGTTTGTAGAGGGTGAACAGACAGTTTCTTGTTTTCTTCACACTGAAGGTTCATGGACTATTACACATAGTAAAACAAGTTTAACTACTAACTGTAGTATAGTCCCATTTCATTGTTCTCTAATGTAAAAATTATTAATTTACATAGATGTGCATTTATTTATTTAATTAATAAGAAAATATTAGCCTGAAATGACATATTTTTCCTACATGAGTACTTGTGTTTAAGTAACAAATGAAAAATAAATTATAATAAATATCTCAGCTAATCCTACTCACCATTCCGTGATTGTTCATAACTCATACTTTTATATCTTTATAATTTTCCTTCTATTTGTTCCATAATTCAGAATATAGTTCAGAGACTTCTGCAATTAATTAATTCATTTTTAATTAAATTTATTTGGGTGACATTAGTTAATATAATTATATAGTTTTCAAGTGTACAGTTCTATAACACTTCACCTATGTATTGCATTGTGTGTTCACCATCCAAAGTCAAATTTCCTTTCATCACCATATATTAAACCCCTTTTATCCTTTTAACCTCACTGCCCCCTCCCCATTTAACCTTTGGTAACCACTAAACTGTTGTCTGTGTCTATAAGTTTTTGTTTCTTTGTTTGTCTTGTTCTTTTGTTGACTTCAGTTTTCTAGTCCACAAATGAGTGAAGTTATATGGTTCTTGACTTTCTCTGACTTATTTCGCTTGGCGTGATAATCTCAAGATCCATCCATGTTGTCGCAAATGGCACTATTTCATCTTTTCTTATGGCAGAATAGTATTCCATTTTGTATATATACCATATCTTTTTTTATCCAATCATCTATCGAAGGATACTGTGCGTGTTTCCATGTCTTGGTCACCATGACTAAAGCTGCAATGAGCACAGAGGTATATATGAGGTAAGGACAATTAAGTTTGCAAACTCATCTTAGAGAAAGTGCTACATACCTCATTGCTGAATGTCACTACAGTCACCTTCGAAGTATCCCCCTTGGGAAGCTATTCACACATGCCAGCACGTAGTCCACCCTTCAAAGCAATTTTGGAACTCTTTTTCTGGAATGGCCATCAGAGCTGTCATCGTATTACCCTTGATGTCCTGAATGTCATAAAAATGTCTTTCTTTTAATATTTCCTTTATCTTTGGGTGAAGAAAGAACTCATTGGGGGCTAGATAAGGTGTTTAGGGAGGGTGTTCCAATACAATTATTTGTTTACTGGCTAAAAACTACTTCACAGATAGTGCCATGGGAGCTGGTGCATTGTCGTGATGCAAGAGCCATGAATTGTTGGAGAAAAGTTCAGGTCACTTTCATCTAACTTTCCCATGCAGCCTTTTCAGCAATTCCAAATCATATTCTTGGTTCACTTTTTATCCAGTTAATACAAATTCTTAATGAATAATCCCTCTGATACCAAAAAAAGGTTAACAACATCATTGCAACAAGTTCGTGAACCTCATTGTCAGACCATATATATACACACACACACACACACACACACACACACACACACACACATATATATAATTTTTTAAAAATTAAAGTCTATAAGGGTGATAATTGTTAATAAAGTTACATAGGTATATCTTTACAGATAAATTTTTTCAGATATGTTGAATAGATAGATATCCTGAAGCCCAGAAGAGGGATTGCTGGGTCATACGGTAATTCTATTTTTAATTTTCTGAGGAAACTCTATACTGTTTTCAACAGTGGCTGTACCAATTTACATCCCTACCAGCAGTGTAGGAGGGTTTCCTCCACAACCTCTCCAACTCTTGTAATTACGTGTCTTGTTGATAATAGCTATTCCAACAGATGTGAAGTAGTCTCTCGTTGTGGTTTTGATTTGCATTTCCTTAATAGCTAGTGACGTTTAGCATTTTTTCATATATCTGCTTGCTGTATGTCTCTTGAGAGAAGTGTCTATTAAGGTACTCTGCCAATTTTTAAGAGATTTCTGGTAATTCTGACCCTACTTATCCAAATCAGGTCAAGTCCAGTTTTTTAAATATATTTTTTCCCTAACGTTCTGCAAGTTATCTTACCATCTTCTGCGATCCTATAGAATTTACTTATATTTGTGGTTTTCTTAGAATTTTTCCAGCTTCATTGAGATATAATTGATGTACAACATTGTGTAATTTTAAGGAATGCAATGTGTTCGTTTGATATACTTATATATTGCAATGTGATTATGACGGCCACTACCTAATGCCTCCATCATGTCAAATAATAATCATTTCTTTTATATTGTGAGAAGATTTTAAATCTACTATTTAGGAACTTACAAGTATATAACACAGTATTGTTGACTCTAACCACAATGTTATACAGTAGATCCTCAAACTTTTTAATCTTCTAAGTGAAAGTTTGTACCCTTTGGCTAACATGTTTTCATTTCCTCCACCTCTCAGCCACTGGTAACCACCATTCTCTCTACAATATTAGCACCATTCATTTGGCAAAGATTTGAGCAGCTATCACTGAGAATAGTACATATTCAAGGTACTATCACAGTTAAACTATATGACTGGACTTTAAACTAATTGTTTTATTTGTGTTCATTTTGAAACTAAAATGTTCAAAATATATATCAAATTTCTCCCAAGGTATCACACTCTTTTCTGACTCAGGAAATATACTAAAATGTTTACCTGCTTTAAATATCTCTTTGATTTAATATACTCTTATTTACTCAACTTTGGGTCACTTCCTTAAAAAAAGATTCTTTTAACCACCACCACTCCCATCCTACAATCTTCTAAGGGATGTTTTAACATAATGAATTTATTGTGCATAATTACCCTAATTAATGTTACATAATTAAATCACATTTATTAATTAATAAATTATGGGAAGTTGTAATATCCACAAGAAAAAAAAGGTCATGTCTGCCTTAGGCACATAAATATCCTCTGAACTTTGGTGTATGTAGTAGATTCTCAAAGATTATTTGTAGAAACAAATAAAAAATGAGTTTTGAATGAGTAAATCCCAGTTAAAAAATTGAGTCTCACAATGGATGGATCTTGAGATTATCATGCCAATCAAAATAAGTCACACAGAAAAAGTTGAGAACCATATGATTCATTCACATGTGAGACATACAATTTAAAGCAACAAACAAGACAAACAAGCAAAAACTCATAGACACCCACAACATTTTAGCATTCACCGGGGGAAGAGGGGAGGGGATGATAGAAGAGGGTAAGAGGGAGAAATAGAAGCGAGTAAGAGGGTAATAGAAGGAAAACTAACTCTGGGTGGTAAACACACAATGCAATATATAGATGAAATATTATAGAACTGTGTACTTGAAAGCTATATACTTTTACTTACCATTTTAAAAAAATTGAATCTCCAATGTCATCATTCATCTTTCATTTTCTCTTTTAGGCTCTGACTGCTGTTCCTGTCAAGAAAAGTGGATTGGGTACCAATGCAACTGTTTCTTCATTTCTAATGAAAAAGTAACTTGGACAAAAAGCAGGGATTTCTGTGCCTCTCAGAATTCCAGTCTGCTTCATTTGCAAAACAAAGATGAATTAGTATGTATTTAATTATGGTTTCTTGTACTTTCTTTGACCTAGGAAAAATATGCTGTCTAAGAAAAATGAATACTTTGAAATCTCTAATCAGATCATAACTGGATGGTTATATTTGAACTAATAATGACTTACCAATTTCTTATCCCTTAGAACATTCATTAGAAAACCAACATAAAATTTCTCAAATATTTATATTACAGGAATAAAATCCAAGATAGATAAGATTTAAGAGACATTTTAGAGAAATCAAAGAAGAAATAATAGGTCGTTATTTTTATTCAAATAAGTTTTTAAATGTTCTGCTCTTGAATTCATATTTTCTTTGGTAATTATATAGTTTTTATCATCATTCTTGGATATAATATGCAATGAACATGGAGCACATGATCATAATAATTACCCAATTCTTGAGAAAAAGTGAAAGATTTCTCCAACATGAGAACCTGTGTTGAGTGAGATTGAGTACGTCTATCAGATAATTTTATCTGACAAGATACTGGTGATTTGGGATGAAATTTGATTGTTGATATCTGTGAAGAAATTGTTCTATGAAAATTTAACCCCTTTATAATATTTTTTCATTCTTTTAAGAATGAGATTTTGTGATATTTTGTCTCCATAAATGAATGGATCTTATAGTGAGAAAATATGAGACATGTGACTCTACCTCCTAAACTAGACATAAAAAAGGATTTCAGTTCAAGTGACTTGAAGTCTGGATCTAATGTTGGACACTGATTTTCTTGAATTTACTTTATTCTCAGAGTAGATTCAAATTAAGTTAAAATGTTTGTCTCTGTTTCCAATCAGAATTTCATGAACCACAGTATAAACTTTTACTGGATTGGACTGTCTTACAATGAAGAACAACGTGTCTGGCAGTGGGAGGATGGCTCTGCTCTCTCCCCAGATCTGTGAGTTTCTCCCACTTATGGTCTTTTTATGAGTTTATCCTTAGGTCTGACCAAAGATTGGAACATCTGGGGATACCGTAGCTAAAATAACCTCTCTGGAGCCTGAGAATACAGAAAATAGAACAGATATAGGACAGTAGCAATTTTAGCGCCACCTAGAACATCCATATATATGCTCAAGTGGCATGAAGTTAGTGTACTTGTGACCATAAAAGAGCTATGATTTTCTCTTTCTTCTTTGGAACACACACTTTGATGTGTAGTGCATGTACTGTTGTTCACACAGACAGAAGCTGCCCTGGGAAAACAGGATAGTCATTATATTCTTTATCCTGGGGGCGCCCAATATTCTCAGCATCCTCATGTTTCAAACATGCTGGGCTTCTACATATTTGTAATCTTAGAATCTCATGTTCATTTATAAACATGGTATTTGCAACATCATACAATGAAAATTTTATGCCCTGATTTCTTTTCCTAGGCTAAATTAGTCAACACATCTTTAAACAAAATAGTGGCAAAGTTTATTATATACTAAAACCATTAAAAACAATGGCAGGAACAAGAAAATCCCTGAACTAAATGCTATTGATTATTGAGGCAATAAATCCCTTTTGTAATATCGTGAAAATTGTGACTATTGAATGAAAAAAGGTGTAATGGCTCAGTATGTTAATATCTCACTCAAATGCTTTAAAAAGTTCTATCAATTAATAAAAACACCATCCCTGAACATTGTCTTTTCTTTTTATCATATGTTAATATTTTATTTTTCATTACAGATTTTCATTGATTCAAACTGTAAATACACGGAATTGCATAACATATAGCACAAGCGGAAATTCTCTGGATAAAGCCTGTGAAAGTAAAAGCCGTTATATCTGTAAGAAGAAGCATATAGGAGCTTATTTAGGTGCTTCTTAGGTCAGAAGTGGTGGGCAATAAGGTCCAGTAATGCTAAGAATAGGAGTTTACCTCTTATATTATTATTATCTACTTCTAAGGTGAAATGTTTCAAATTTTTTCTTATTATATAATTGTGTCATATATTTTAAACCCTCTGTTTTAAGGTTGATAAAATTATGCACCTACAGGCAAAATTATACAGCACCAAGATAAATAATTTCATGAATGTTTTGATTTAATGCATGTGTTCAATACTGCATGTGACATATTCTTCCGTATACATTGTTGTAAATTTTATCTGCATGAATTAAAAAATTTACATAATGAAATAGATATCAACATCATTTCAGTTCTGTGTATGTTATGAAGAACCATCTCTACCTCACTTTTCTGAAAGCTGGTTCCTTCTGGATATTTATCCATCTATATGTTTTAATTTAGAGCTAAAATTGCCCTAGGACACTTTCCTCATGTGTATCATTCAGCCTCACAGATAAACACATTTGTGTGTCTTCTCTTGAATTCCTGTGCACTGCAGAACAATCATAATCTTTGGCCAAATATGTGGTTCCTGTGTGATTGAAATGTGTAGTTCCTGTGTGATTGCTTTGAGATTTTCAAAGGTGAAGGGACACAAGTCCGGATCACATACATTTACAATGGCTGTTTCTTTACTCCACAGGTGTTTCTTGCCTTATGCTTATTCATCAGTAAGAGTCACCTACATGTGCATTGAAAATCTTAATCACTACTTAATCCCAAGAACTTCTTCCTAAAAGTTATGTGTAAAGCATGAACAACTCCCCTTTTTTTTTCTGTGGCAGAGGGAGCAATCCATTTTATTTTATTGAGGGGTTTCTGAGTGTTTCACAGAAGGACTGGGAACACAGAGTCCTGATGCCTGTGACCTGGATGGGAATTTCCTGATCTCACAGATTTCAAAAGCCTATTCTCTTTTTTTAACTATTGTTCAGACATCTTAAAAATTTTATATTGACATCTGTGTTTGCTTTCTAATTTTATATTTCAATTATACCATAGTAATTAAGAATCCAAATTAATATTTAATATATGAAGATCCAGGAATAACACCTCATTTTTTATTTCTCAAAATATAAATATAATAGGACTACTAGCTGAACTCTTCACATTTCTTGTATGAAGATTGACTTAGGAAAATGCACTGAAGTTACATTGTGAAAAATAAGGGATGGGACATAACATCTTTCAAATGTTTTTAACTTGGTCTGAGAGAACATGCATTGTACTAATGGATATTTCATGTTTTGGCTTTATTATCCATCTGATTGCACAGTAATATGTTTTTAATTACAAATTTCAAAACAGTATAGGTAAGCTGATAATGAAATTGAATAGTTTTCTGTCCCAACTATCCCATCTTCCTGTCTTCCTCCCACAAGGCAATTTCATCTTTGTTTATTGTTTGTTTTGTTTTTTACGTGCTTAGAGTGTTTTTCTCTATAATGAACCACGGATGGTCCATTTTCACAATATTTGTTCAGGATGAATCTCAACTCTTTTCATGTAGCCAAACCCGAGCATAGGTTCAAATGATCACTTTTCACATCATCACCCATGAAGTGTCCAGAGCCAAATCTATGTTTTTTCTGAGAACTCATAAACATTCATTACAGTTACAACAGCAATAAGTAAACAAAAGGTGATAAATACGGTGGATGATGTGTGATTTCGGAGAATAGTCTATGTCAAAATTGTCCCCCCGAGAATAGAAATTTCCATCGTCTCTTAATTACAACTCAGACGTTTTTTCCAGCTCCCCTATCATTTCACAGAATTGTAATGGAAAGTTCTGCGTTGAATGGAGGATATGGTCACCCACGGCAGAGTTTTTTTTCTCACAGCATGGTCTTATCACTTTAGTCATACTCCATTTGGGACCACCTGACCCATTTCATTTTGCTATTCTTCCCCCATTTTTACCTGCATTCTGCTTTCCTTTGCCCTGAAAATATATTAGTAGTCTTTGGAATGGGAAAGACTTTGTTTATATAAAGGTCCTTCTGTCTCCCCATCCCATTCCCCTCCGCAAAATTTTCCCTCTGAAATGTGATTTCTCATTATTTTCAGGGAAAGATACATTAATTTTCTTCTTTTGCGCTCTTTAATTTTTGCCGTGAAATGGGCTAATGCACATGGAAAGGTATACTTGAGTGATTATTTCAGTGTTGAGTGTAAAAGGTAAGGAAATGTCCAAGAAACACACAATATAACAAAACAATATTGCCAATAGTTAGCTTATACCTTTATTATTATTTTTATTAGTTTCAGGTGTACAAAACAATGTAATAGTTAGACATTCACACCCCTCACAAAGTGATAACCCCCTCCCCCAAACTACTACCCCTCTGACATCCTATAAGCTTTTACAATTTCATTGACTCTATTCCATATGCTGTACTCCACATTCCATGATACACACACACACACACACACACACACACACACACACACACACAAATGTATATTGCTGTGGTCAAGAATAGACACCATCCATGAAGTGGTCTCCCTAATAAGAAAAGTGCCCATCTGACACCCTCATTAATGTCAAAGTCTCATCAGAGATATTGTGGGTTTGGATCCAGACCACCTAAATAGAGACATTATCACAAAAAAGCTAGTCATAATCCTTTTGCTGGTGGAGGGTCTTGCCTTCCATTTGTAAAAAATGCAATACCTGTGAAGCACAATAAAGAGAAGCTTGGAGAAAGGAGGTATGGCTGTCTTTACAAATTCCACTGAAACTAAAGGAGAGGGGGTGATAGGGATGTATATCATGGCATGGAAACTTTAGGTGTCAGCTAGAGCTCTGCATACCATACCAACAAACTCTTAAAATTTGTTTTAATCACTACTGCATAGTTTGTTGAATTTAAACACTGCCTTTTGATTTCTGATAAAATAACTAGCGACTCAATTCACATGTGCCAGGACAAGAAATACTTTTCTAGTTACCCTAATATAAATTCTTAGTTCCTCCATTAGTGACCTCTAATGTTGCCTAATGAAGATAATTATTTCATAGATGCACTGGGACAACTCTCTGCTTATCTCCAGAGATGCTTGAGCATCAGTTTTTGCCTCTTGACCATAACAAGGACAGTGAGCTAACTAACTACCCAAATAATAATTAACTAACTATTTATGCTAAGGATTTTTAAGTTCTTAAGTCTCAGTGATGTCTGTGGCCAATTTATTTCTTGATAAATTACAGTTAGATATTGTCTCCACTATGTGACAAGATCTCAGGAAACTTCTGCCTCAGCTCTCCTGAAACCAAGCAGTTTCATCCGGAAAAGAATAGGTCTCTGTACAAATAAGAACATCGGGGAGATTGTTCCTGGAAGGTTCTTGATCCCCACCTTCTTCTTTGAATTCTCTTTCTCCCGCTTTATAATATCATTTTCCATTATTACAAGCATTATATAAGTATGCTCACTGGAGCTTTATGAATTCTTTTAATTAAATAGCCCTGCAAATATTTGGAATACACTGTAACCCCCTTTTTCATTTCCATAATTTTGGATCTTTTGAATGTTTTCACTTTACATCCTAGTGCATAGGGTGAAAAACACTCTAAAGAACTGGTTAATAAATGTTCTCAACTTTTTAGGCCAGTCTCTGAAACTACTCAACTCTGCCATTGCAGTGCAATTTAAGACACAGAACATATGTAAATGATTGTTTGGCTTTCTTACAAAGGAACTTCATAAACCAAAATAGATGGTGAGACAAATTGGTCAATAGGCCATAGTTTGCCAACCCCTGTCAAACTGTGTATAATGAGACTATGGAGGCACCAACACGACTCTCCACTTTGTTTATCCTTTTTGGATCACATATTAACCTTTGTAATTGTACTCATAAATGTTACAGTACTAAAACAGTTATGTCTTATTTAATCAGGCTGTGTTCACTGTTATAGGTGAAAATCCATAAAATAGGTGTTTGCAGTGGTCCGCAGGGCCAGGAAGGCTCGGCCTGAGGGGGAAGGGCGAGGAGATTGAGAAAAGACACGGAGACAAGAAAGCTGGGATCCGGAGGTCCACCGTCCAAGGATGGCGGAGCAGTGGCGCAGTCTTTATTTCACACACAGTTTTTATACAATGTTAGAACAGTTGTCTATACAAACAAGTATTAGCAGAACAAGCAGATATCAGTAGAACATTCTGTTTTGTGTATTGGCAAGTTTGTATGTCTGTGGCTGCATTAGTGTTATCTTGTTTTTCCTGGAAAGATGCTGAGGCGAGGCTTCCCATAGGAATGACCTTGCAGGCTGCAAGGCCCTTGTCAGCTTACAGCCCGCTCCCTACAGGTGTTATGGCCAATCGTCAAGATTTCCCCCATAATCCCCTCCTTCTGGTGCACACATCTTTGCCTGATTTCCTTCCACATTGTATCAGGGTTGATCTGTGTGACCACTGGAATACAGTGGAAATGATAGCATGCCACTTCTGTGTCTAGTTTATAAAAGACAGTGTGGTTTCTCCCTCTTTTCTCCCTTTGGATCGCTTGACCTGGGGAAGCCAACTATCGTCCCATGAGCGGCACTAATGAAAGGACCGCGTGACAAGGAACTGAAGCCTCTTATGAACAATTAGCAATGAAATCAAGTCTATTTCCAACAGCTACATGGAATGACTCTCTTGGAAAACTACTTTTCTGCTCTAGTCAAGCCTTCAGATGACTACATTGCCCCAGTCATTATTTTGAAAGTGACCTCATGAGAGAATATGAGTCACATCCTTCCTCCCAAGTTGCTCAAGGATTCCTAATCCTTAGAAACTGTGTCATATAATGCATGTTTATTATTTTAACCTGCAAATTTTTGGACTTAGTGGGAGACACATTCACAAAGACCTAAGGAAAAAAGGAAACAAAACAAAAACAACCAAAATATTATTGAAAGGAGTCACCAATTTGCCAAAGTTCATCCTCCTAGCAATTCCGTGCATACAATTTTCTTTTGTAATAATCATTATGATCCATTCTAGTATCCAAATTGCCCCCCAACTAATTTAAATCAATCATGTGTCTTATCCACCAGCCATAGTAATTCCCACATAGCCTAGTCTTCATCAGTAAGGTGGAGAGGTGTTCTTGGGTGACTATCACAAGACCTTGAGGAGAATAAGCTAGACACAGAAGAATTTATATTGCATTGTTCTTGTTACATAAATTTGAAAAACAGGCAAAACTAACATACAGTACACATTAGATGTCTAAATAATGTTAGAGAGCTTGGTGGTGGTAATATATGTAAGGAGAAAGAAGACGTTAACTGGAAATTTAAATGAGGACAGATCTTGGTGATCCTGGAATTTTGTATTTCTTGGCAGGGGTGGTAGTTGCATGGGTGTTGGATCTGATGCTTATCAAACTTTGTATTTTATTACTTTTTAATACGTAAGTTATATTTTATTCACACATATGAGAAGGGAGAATATGTGCGTTGAGTTATTTTTGCCTTAAGTTGGATTTCATATGAGGCAGGCTATTATCCAGTTGTAACTCTACAGTAACCACAGTTTTCTATTTCTAAGTCTTATTTACGTTAGATGGTGTCGTTAAAATTCAATTTTCATGTAAGTCCTTTCTTCATTTCTTTCTGAAGTTGTATCTCCCTCTCTGTGACTGTGGCATGTTTCAGAGTAGATTGGGGACAGTTGCAAGTATTACCTCATTTATAATTATGCAAAAATTTTGATAGAGTGTGGGGGTCTTTGTGGTTGTCAGAATCCCAATGTATTTCAGTTAGAAGATAGAGCTACATCAATATTTTTTCAAACCAAGTATCACACAGGTTCCTTTGGGAGAACATACTTCATAGTTAAGCTGAACACTTTAAGTGGACTTTTGAACTCGTTATCTGGTTATTACTTATTCTTCAAAATACTTACTGTAAAACTGGCATAAGGTACCTTAACGAATTACATGAATAGGAAAAATTCAGGTTTTAGAAAAGGTACTTAAACTCTTAGAAAAATTTACAATACATAAAAAATTGGTCATTATTAAACACTAAGACATAGCCAACTGTGTGTGAAAATAAAATGGTCTAAGTTATGAATAAAGTACATATATTTAAGATTCTTACTATTTGATTTATTATTTAAATAAACATGAATTTTTTGTTTTATAATTTAGGTAATTAAGGATAAAACAGGCGATCAGAATTCTATCATGTGGCTTCCATAGAGAATAAAATTTCTTCTTATCTATTGAGTATTCAATAAAAAAATTAAAGTAATTTGAATCATAATAACTTTTCACTCGTCACTGTTATTTGGTTTAAATGATTGTAGCTTTTTCCATGTCTATGAAAGAACATGTGGAACCACATAGAGGTATGAAAAAAAAAAAATTAGTCCGTCATTTTAAGAAAGAAAGTCTTCTTACCACTGCATTCAAAACCAATGCTGATGAACTATACGAACTCTAGGACATACCCAATGTTTTATTCACAAATTTCATTGAATTCTGATGTCTTGAGATGGGCTCTCTAATTACTTAGGAAGGAACTGTTGCTTAAAACATTTAAGTTTGATCTCCGCTAAGATGAATGCCATTTGGTGGTGATTTATACTCCATGGCTGAATGTATAGTAGGAGAGAGAGAGAGAGAGAGAGAGAGAGAGAGAGAGAGAGAGAGAGAGAGATCATGTGATTATTATTTTATTATAAGACAAGTAATGTTGAGCATGATTTTAAATGGCTGAGGCTGATGGCATGCGTTTACTTTATTCAAAATGCAAGGTATCCAGGGTTGCACAGGCAGAAGTAACACACGAATCTGTCATCGGATCTGTAAGGAAAGGGATTCATCCTGTATGTGGCTCTGTTCCTAACCAGGGTTCAGGAACTCTGCACCACCTGTGTACAGGGTTAAACACTCAGACCCTGTTTCTGGGAGGATGGCTCTGCTTTCAACCCTAATTTGTTAAGAATCTCCTAGTTCAACTGTTCTTTTGCTGTTTTTGAGTTCAAGCTGAGGTCTGACCAACCAATTTACATTTCACAGACTCGCACTAAAAGTAAGGTCTCAAGGTGTGAAGTGTGAGACAAGTAAACAAAGGACACAATAATAATTTACCTCTACCCCGATATTGCAGCAAGCTCACAGGATGGAAGTGTTCCTGTGCTCATACAAATTTTAGACTTCTGTTCCTTTTGTGAGCACACACACACGCACACACATCATCATCATCCTGTAGAGTGCAGGAAACGGGAAATATGAAAGTAACTTTGTTATATCTGTAAAAAATAGCTTATTTAACTGTTTTCTTAGGAAAAATTTGTACCTTATATGATTAAAAATGGGAAGTTATTACATTAAAAAATCATGCTCATTTCTTTAACTCTAGAACACAGTGAAATGTGTCACTATGTATGCATCTCATTCTAAAATGTTCTATAAACAAATTTTAAACCATTTACATTCGTGATGATGAAATTTATTTGTCTCTACTTTAAATTAAAATTATATTTTTAATCTTTTTAATTTTTAATTTTTTATTTCATTAAACTTAGTTTGAACCTCATGCTTTGAAACTAGGGTTCACACAGTGATTGTTTCCATATTTTCCCCAAATAAACATAATCTATGTCCTGGTCACTTTTGTTCATCACTGTGTAATTTTTCTCTTGGGTGTTTTAGCTTACACTTCTTACTTGTCCCTTTTCCCCTGATTAATCCAGAAAACACTTTTCCTATATATCATGTGCTGTGCTTTGTTAAACTAACTTTGATGATAATGTTACACAGCTATCTTGAGAAACTTGGATTGATATTCTTATTTTGCATCTACTTGTATATTTCAAGCCCTGAAAACACAACTGAGGAACAGAGGACGTGATTTCACTATGTTACCACACAGCGGGCCAATGCTGATTAAAGAAACCCCTTCATTTATTTCTTAAAGTATAAGGACAATGTGACTATGAAAGCCAAACCATTATGTTTTTTGGAGTTTTTCTCTCAATTGTCTATTTTTGTTTCTTTCTATCTTTTTTTCTTTCTTTTTTTTTTTAAGGCAAAGCATACACATATTTAAGAAACAAAAATACAGAAGGACTTAAAATAATGAACAATTATTTTCCCTACTTGTTCTCACTTGGTCCCACTCTAAAGGACAACTGCTTTTCATTCTACTTTTTATCCATTTCTCAGCTTTCTCTGTAAAAGTATAAAGAGGTGTTTTATTAATATCTAGCCAGGGATGAATCTTGGAGTTTTTCTGCCTGACCAAACAAAAGTTCAGAAACATTCTTTTCTACCTGAATGTTAGATTTGCATCTTGGTTTTTAATTAATTTATTGTTGTATTATTTTTTTTTATTTTGGTAAGGGCTTACAAAGATTATTAGCTGTTGCAGGAAACTAGGTGTCAGATGGTATTCAATTTGATGAATGCTATCTTTTCAAAGGGAACTTTGCTCCTGAAAATGGTAAGAGAATAGAGTTGTCGTCAGATGTTTACTCACTTCCATAATGATTTAAGATGTTGGTGAAGGAGTCTGCTGATTCCAGTGTACATGAGTGTCCCCCAATGTGTTCTCTCCTCTCACAGCATGTTTCCTTCCTATCAGATGCACTCAGTCTGGCCACTCCTCTAACCTCTCTTTTTTCATCTTCCTACCCTCCTCCACCATTACACCATTAGTTTATTCTCCTTTTTGTCATGTCAGGGAAGTTTTTCATTGTCTTAGGTATGGGGAACACAATTTACCCATTTCTTTTTTCAAAGCATGCATCCCCCAAGAGTCCCTGCGTATAAAAGAGGCCAAAGGAACTGGGATATTCATATCTTTAGCACACAATGTTCCAGACTAACAGATTAACACATGAGGTATTTAACTGATGGTTGTGATTACATGGGACACACAAAGGAGGTGCTTTGGTCATGACACATCTTCATTTTATACTGAAACTTTTAAATAGTTTATGTGACATTTTCCAGGATGCCGTGCTCCATAAATCCTTATATTCTAGTCCTATCTTTTGTTTGTTGTGGCCATAAACAATGTTAGGCAATCTAATACATCTTGCCCAAAGCGTTTCATAGGCAAGGATTTTGAGCAGGGAAACCAACGAGCATTTCCTAGTAAATTTGTCATGAGCATGATTACAGGAGACTTTGCTAAGTCAGCATCCTCTTTTTTTCTTTCTCAGGAACATTCCTTCTTCCTTAAAAGGAGAATACTTTGTAGCCTGATGGTAGCAATTTTCTTTCCACTCAGAGAATGAGTGCATTTTCAAAGCAGTGACAACAAAACAAATTTCTCATTTGGGCCTATTGCTATTATACTATTATTATGTTATACTACATTATAGCTAGAAATTGCCAGGTAGAGAAAAGACCTCACTGTTCACATCTTAAATGGATATTCATTTCTTTTTTCCAGTTCTTTTCAGGGTTGGACAGTCTGGTAGTTACTGGAGTCATCATTTGCTTTGAACAAGTGACAGTCCTAAATTACAGAAGAGAAGAGGTGTGGTTGTCTGCAGTGGCCACTAGGGGAGAGGAGATCCTGCAAAGAGAAGTGCATCTTCTGGAAGGATACCTAACTTTTCAAAAGAATCCGTATAAGTCAATCTGAACATTTGAGTGGAATACTGTTCTGGGTTGTCGCTGCAGCAGACCTTGAGAACGATGTTGGGTGCAATGTTTATTTGGATGTGCATGGAATAAAGGTGGGAAACAGAGTATTAACACAGGAAGTGGAAGGATGAACACAATCAAGTTTGTCTTCAGAATTTAGTTACTAGAAGAGGCTGGTGCTTAACACTGTTGACTGATTTTGGGAAATGGGACAAACCCCAATGTTCAGACTTACCTTAAGGTAGGACTGAGGTTGCTGCACTACGCTGTATCCTGATATTTGTTTGCTGTAGCCCACTGAGGTGAGAACTGCTCAGATCTTCTGGACTGCCATGTGTGAGAGCAGTAAGACTTTCGGCTGCTGTAGGAGAAAAAGTTTGCAAATAAAAAGTTGCAGATAATGATGGGCTAGAGTCACCAAATATCCAAAGGGATGGAAGTGGGGTAATGACAACCATTGTCCCAAATTGATGTAAGTGACGGTCACACTGGCACAAAAACAATTCAACTGCCTGTTTACAAAAGGGAATCAAACAATCAACCACAGTTGGCAGTTCAGAAAGAATGAAAGAGAGGGGTTGTATATATAAAATTTTACAAGTGAGTGTGTACATTTGTGTGTTCTTTATATTCTTTGTGCCTTGAGACTAGAGTTTTAAATCGAACACATCTTTGATGGAATTTAGTTCTGAGTCGGTAAAAGAAGATGAAAAATAAAAGGCAAAGATTGATTTAAGTCTCATCAGCTATGGTTCTGAAAACTTACAGTAGCTTCCAAATGAAGGTGGTCTTGTTAGTATTGGAAGTGGATTAATAACCACTATGAAATATTCTGTCACATAATTGTATCATTTCAAAACTAAAGCTGAAAGCAAAATCTTAAACTTCTATTTAGGTAAAGCAATGTTATGTGGGGCAAAAATGAGCAAAATTAGGCAGTTTTTGCTAGTGCAGCTTTGTCCAACATTGCAACTGTAAAAGAATAGACTTCAAGTGGGCAAAAAAATGATTTATACATTATCTCTCTCAACGTGGATTTGCATAAAATATAGATGAAGTATTTTTATGTTTTCATTATCAGGTAAGGATTTAAACTTTTTCCATTTTGGTGGTTCAGAGCAAGCACCTGTATTCACACAATGCAAGTTAAAAGGATGGAAACTTTTAACTTTAGGCAAACTGAGATATCAAATCACAGTCCTTGTTATTTCTTTTTCTTTTTTGATCTTTTATTTGGTTGAAAAGCTTATCTTTTACAAAAACTTTCATCTATAATGATTTTGTATTAGTTAAACATAAATATAAAGAACAATAAACAGGATGTCGTCTTTGTTCGTGGTAAATGGTAGATTGCATTTCCAGATACTTAATCATCGTTCAAGGTCCCTACTCTCAAGGTTCTTATTCTACCCATCTATCACACATTTAAATTTCCCTTGGTAAAGTATTCTTCTGAGGACAAACCTTGTAATTCAGCTATCAGTATACTATCTAAATGAGAAAACAGAGTAAATCATGTAATACTTAAAGTATTATGCAAATAAGTATAATAGAGCAACTGCAGTCATGTTCAAAGGATTTCACGAACAAAACCTGGAGAGAATAGAGGCACTGAAGGGTGGGCCTAGACCAGCTGAGGCGGTTGTAGAACACAGGTGTGTGTGTGTGTGTGTGTGTGTGTGTGTGTGTGTGTGTGTGTACCTGGAACAGTAATGGTAGTGGCTCTGGTTCTACCTTTTTGATATTTGCCTTCCATAATAACTAGTTAATGAGGCAGCAATAACAAGCACAGGACATGGAAATACCAACCACTCTTTGCTTAAAAATTGAGAAATGAAAATTAAAAAAGCATAACAACACACAGAGGAGTAGATGTAGTTTGAAATGTACTGCATGTGTGCTCTGGAGAAAGACTGCCTAGGTTTCAAAGTTAGTGACGCTAGTCAAGTGTGCAGCTCTGCCATAGTTTTCTCATCATTAAAATGACTATATTTATGTATTTTTATTTTTAAGCCATTCTCAGAAATAAATGAGCTAATAATACGCCAAGTGCTTTAATCTGTGTTTTGTACAAGGTAAATTGTAAATGTTTCTCATTGCTAAAAGAGGAAAATACTTTGTGAAATTTTATTATACTGAATAAATTTACCTTATGTTTGCGTAGCTTTTATTCTTTATTTCAAATACGTTTTAAAGATGATAGATATTCAACCATTAAAAAAAGCTAACTTTCTCTGACCTATTTTCTGAAAGTCAAAGAATTCACATTACACATGTGCACTGAGAATTTCCTGTGTTGTGGTTTCCAGAACATTTTAGAAGCTAGTGATTTTACTGCTTCTTGTTCATACTATACATCGTGTCTCACCAATGCATGATTGAAGAACACCGCTGGAATATACAATTTTTCTTTTCCTTTTTATTTAAATTTCTACATGTACAACGTTCAGATTGCTAGCCTCCAGCTGATTCCGTGATCCAACAACGTGCTTCTTGAACAAGAGCATATCGTGTCTTACCGGTATCGACATTCGAACATTTCTCATGGCAGGTATGTTGGCCCGAGTCATAAAATTAAGTGTATGTCATTAAAATTTTGGTGTTGGATGGACCTCTGAGTGGGATGTTTTCATTTTCCAAAGTTGCATTGGCAAGATGATTGAGTTGTCAAACCAAAGAACTTTTTAAATTCTGTTCTCCAGATTTCTGCTTTTACACCTTCAGCTCCTGTGTTTCTTCTTTAAGTCATCACCCTACCTCTCTTTCTCTACAGCTTTTCAGACCACTCCATGGAGGTTGATCTGTGGGATCTTAGCGGTAATATGCCTTGTGTTAATGGCTGTTTCGGGAATATTGTTGAAAAATTGTAAGTTTTTGCAAGCAAGTCTATATTAAAATAAAAGTGTGATGAAAACATTTAATAATAAAGGTTTCAATTTACTAATGTGTAATAACTTGTTATTCCATGGTCAATGTATAATCAATTTCTAATCATTGCCTATAGTATTATCTAAACAAAGAATTCGGCCAACATCATCACCAGGAAACATGGAACCCCAAGAAGGTAGGTTCCATACTTTGGAAAAACTTAATGTTCATAGAGGATGATATAGACAGTTTCTTGTTTTCTTCACACAGAAGCTTGATGGACCATTACACATAGTAATACAAGTTTAACTACTAATTGTTGGAGAGTCTCATTTTATTATTCTCTCATGTATAATTAAACTACATTGATGTGCTTTATTTATTTATTTATGTATTTATTATTTAATAAGGGTATATAGTCTAAAATAGCATATTTTCCCTATATGACTACTGATGTTTAAGTAACAAATGAAAAATAAATTACAATAAATATTTCAGCTAATGCTAATCACCCTTCCATGATTGCTCACAAGTCATACTTTTATATCTCTGTAATATTCCTTCTATTTTTCCAAAATGCAGAATATAGTGCAGAGATTTCTGCAATTAATTAATTTTTTACTTAATTTTGTGTGTGACATTAGATAATTAAATTATATAGGATTGAAGCATTCAATTCTATAATACATCACCTATATTTTGCATTATGTGTTCACCACCCAAAGTGAAATTTCCTTTCATCACCATATATTTAACCCCCTTTGCCCTCTTCAACCTCATCCTCACCCCCTTACCCTTTGGTGACCACCAAACTGTTGTCTGTGTCTATGTGTTTTTGTTGCTTTGTTAGTCTTGTTCCTTTCTGCTTTCAGTTTTATATGCCACATATGAATAAAGACACATGGTTCTTGACTTTTTCTGTCTGACTTGTTTTGCTTGATATGATAATCTCAAAATCTGTGCATGTAGTTGCAAATGGCAGTATTTCAGCTTTTGTTATGACTAATAATCCATTGTGTATATGTACCACATCTTCTTTATCCAATGATCTATCAAAGAACCCTTTGGTTGTTTCCATGTTTTAGCCACCATGAATAACGCTGCAATGAATATAGAGATACATACATCTCTACAGTAAGTGTTTTCAGATTTTTTTGGGTAGATAGATACCCAGAAGCCCAAAAGAGAGATTGCAGAGTCATATGGAAATTCTATTATTAATTTTTCGAAGAAACTCTATACTGTTTTCCCCAGTGGCTGTACCCATTTACATTCCCACCAGAGGTGTATGACGGTTTCTTTTCTTCCACAAGCTCTCCAACTGTTGCAATTACTTGTCCTTGTTGATAATAGCTATTCAAACAGGTGTGAGGTGGTCTCTCACTGTGGTTTTGATTTGCATTTCCCTAATAGCTAGTGAGGTTTAGCATTTTTTCATATAAGTGTTGGCTGTAAGTCTTCTTGGGAGAAGTGTCTATTCAGGTCATCTGCCCATTTTTAAGAGATTTCTGCAGTTCTGAACCTACTTATCCAGTGTGTAAGCCAGAACAATGTCCAATTTTTTAAATGTATATTTTCCAAATATTCTTCAAGTTGTCTTACCACCTTCTGTGATCCTATAGAATGTACTTATATTTGTGTTTCTCTTAGTGTTTTCCCAGCTTCATTGAGATATAGTTGATGTATAACATTGTGTAAGTTTAAGGTGTACACTGTGTTCATTTGACATACTTATATATTGCAATATGATTACCATGGTAGCACTACCTAATACCTCCATCATGTCAAATAATGACCATTTCTTTTATGTTGTGAAATTTAACATCTATTATTTATCAACTTACATGTATATAATACAGTACTGTTAACACGAACACAATATTATACAGTAGATCCTTAGAAGTTATCAATCTTCTAAGTGAAAGTTTGTACCCTTTGGCCAACATGTCTTTATTTCCCCCACATCCCAGCCACTGGTAACTGCCATTCTCTCTGTGACTTCAACACTATTCATTTGGCAAAGATTTGAGTAGCTCTCGCTGAGAATAGTACATGTTCAAGGTGCTATCACTGGTAAACTGTATGACTGGATTTCAAACTGATATTTTTTTTTGTGTTCAGTTTGGAAATAAAATATTCAAAATATATATCAAATTTCTCTCAAGGTACCATACTCTTTTCTGACTCAGGAAATATGCTAAAATGCTGACCTTCTTTAAATATCTCTTTCCTCTAATTTGCTCTATTTACACACCAGGGCTCAACTTTGGGTTACTTCTTCAAAACAAGATTCTTTTAACCACCCCCCCCCAATCCTACAGTCTTCTAAGGAACGTTTTAATATTATGTTTAATATAATGAATGTCTTGTGTATAATTACCCTTATTAAAATTAATATAATTAATAAATGATTGGAAATTAATTTCCATGAGGTGAAAGGATCATGTCTGCCTCAATCACATAAATATCCTCTGAACTTTGGTGTATGTAAGTAGATTCTCAAAGACTATTTGTAGAAATAACAAATGATTTTTGAATGAGTAAATAACAGTTAAATAGTTGAGTTTTCTAATAGATGGATCTTGAGATTATCATGCCAATCAAAATAGATCTCACAGAAAAAGTCGTGAATCATATGATTCACTGATATGTGGGATATAAAATTTAAAGCAACAAACAAACAAGCAAAAACTCACAGACACCCACAACTGTTTAGTGGTTACTAGAGGGACAGGGGTCAGAGGATGATAGAAGAGGGTATAGGGGACAAATATAAGGTAATGGAAGGCGAACTGACTCTAGGTGGTGAACTCACAATGCAATATATGGATCAAGTATTACAGAATTATGCACTTGAAAGCTATATAATTTTACTAACCAATGTCACCTCAATACATTTAATTAAAAAAAATTGAAATCCAATGTCATCACTCAACTTTTATTTTCTTATTTTAGGCTCTGAATGCTGTTCTTGTCAAGAAAATTGGATTGGATACCAATGCAACTGTTACTTCATTTCTAATGAAAGAAAAACTTGGGCAGAAAGCAGGGATTTCTGTGTATCTCAGAATTCCAGTCTGCTTCAGCTGCAAAACAAAGATGAATTGGTAAGTATTTAATTGTGGTTTTCTACACTTTATTTGAACTAGGAAAAATAATACTGTCTAAGTAAGATGAATACTTTGAAATCTCTAATTAGATCATAACTGGATGGTTATATTTAAACTAATGATGACTTACAGATATCTTATCCCTTAAAATATTCATAAAACCAATGTACAATTTCTCAAATATTTATATTATAGTAATAAAGCTCAAAATATATATAATATAAAGTTCAAGAAACATTTTAGATAAATCAGAGAAGAAATAATAGGTCATAATTTTTAATCAAATAACCAAAGAAACAACCTTTTATATGTTTAGATCTTTAACTTAATTTCTAATTTCTTTGTTAATTATATAGTTTTGTCATCATTCTTGGATATAATGTCAATGAACATGGAGAGCATGACCATAGTTACCCAATTCTTAAGAAAAAGTGAAAGATTTCTCCAGGTTCATGAAGACCTATGTTGAGTAGGTATATCCAAGAATTTTGTCCCATAACATATTGATGATTTGGCATAAAATTTGACTGTCGATATCTATGAAGGAAGTGTTCTATGAAAATTTAACCCTTTATAATATTTTTCAGTCCTTCAAGAATGAGATTTTGTGGTATTTTGTCTCCATAAATGAATGGGCCTTATAGTGAGGAAATATGAGACATGTGACTATACCTCCTAAACTGGACATAAAAAAGAATTTCAGTTTAAGTGATTGGAAGTCTCAATATGATGCTGGACACTGACTTTCTGGAAAGTACTTCATTTTCAGAATAGACTCAAATTAAGTTAATATGTTTGTCTCTGTTTCTCATCAGAGTTTCTCAAACCACATCAAATTTTTTTACTGGATTGGACTGTCTTACAATGAAGAACAAGGTCTCTGGCAGTGGGAGGATGGCTCTGCTCTCTCCCCAGATCTGTGAGTTTCTCCCGCTCAAGGCTTTTTCTGAGTTTATCCTTAGGTCTGACCAAAGAATGTGACATCAGGAATACTGTAGGTAAAATAACCTCTCCGCATCCTGAGAATACAGAAAGTAGAATAGATACAGGACAGTAACAATTTTAGCCCTATCTGGAACAACCAGGTTTATGCTCAAGTGACATGAAGTTAGTGTACTTGTGACCATAAAAAAGCTTATGACTTTTTCTTTCTTCTTTGGTACACACACTTGGATGTGTTGTGCATGTACTGTTGTTCACACAGACAGAAGCTGCCCTGGGAAAACAGGATAGTCATTATATTCTTTATTTTGGGGGCGCCCAATATTCTCAGCATCCTCATGTTTTAAACATGCTGGTCTTCAGCATATTTGTAATCTTAAAATTTCATGTTCATTTATAAACATGGTATTTGCATCATCGCAATGACAATATTTATGATCTGTTTCTTTTCCTAGGCTAAATTAGTTAATACATTTTTAAACAAAATAGAGGCAAAGTTTAAAACATATCAAAACCATCAATGACAATGGCAGGAACAAAAATGTCCCTGACCTATTGATTATTGAGGCAATAAAGCAATTTTGTAATATTATAATATCATGAAAACTGTGACTAATGAAAAAGATGCAGTGGCTAGTATGTTAGTAACTCATTCAATTGTTTTAAAAAGTTCTGTCATTTAATAAAAACACCATCCCTGAATACTATTTTTTTCCTTTTATCATATGTTAATATTTTTTTTCTTTACAGGTTTTCATTCTCTCAACTTGTAAATACACGGTACTGCATAATATATAGCACAAGTGGAAGTTTTATGGGTGAAGCTTGTCAAAGAGAAAATCGTTATGTCTGTAAGAAGCAGCTTATTTAGTTGTTTCTTAGCGCAGAAACAGTAGGCCACAAGGTCCGGTATTACTCTTATGTTATTACTAATTACCTACTTCTAAGATATGTGAAATGTTTCAAATTGTTTCTTATTATGCAATTCTTTCATACTCATATATTTGAAACCCAGTGTTTTAAGGTTGATGAAATTGTTCACCTACAGGTAAAATTATTAAGCATCAAGATAAATAATTTCATGAATATTTTGAGTTAATGCGTGTGTTCAATATTGCATGCAATATATTCTTCCATATATATTGTTATAAATTTTCCCTGCAGAAATTTAAAAATTTACATAATAAAATACATATCAACATCATTTCAGTCCTGTATATGTTATAAAGTACCATCTCTACTCACTTTTCTGGAAGTCAGTTCTTTCTGGATATTTATCCATCTATATGTTTTAATTTGGAGCCTAAAATTCCATAGGGAAGTTTCCTCAGATGTGTCATTCAGCTTCAGAGGGGAACACATTTGTGTGTCTTCTATTGATGCTCCTGAGTTCTGTAGAACAACCGTAAGTTTTGGCCAAATATGTGGTTCCTGTGTGATTGCTTTGAGATTTTCAAAGGTGAAGGGACACAAGCCCTGATTATATAAATTTACAACAGCTGTTTCTTTACTCCACAGATGTTTCTTGCCTTATGCTTATTCATCAGTAAAAGAGTCACTTACATGGGCGTTGAACATCTTAATCGCTAATTAATACTAAAAATATTTTTCTAAAAGTTATGTGTACAATATGAACAACTCGAATATGTGCTGATGGAAAGAGAACAGACTTTGGGTGGTGAACACACAATGTGAGATATAGATGCCATATTACAGAATTGTACACCTGAAACCTATGTAACTTTAGTAACAATTGTCACCCCAATAAACTTTAATTTAAAAAAAGTTTAAAAAAATAAAATAAAATATGAACAACTCCTTTTTCTTTTTCTTTTTTTCTTGTGAGAGAGGGAGCAATCCATTTTATTGAGGGATTTCTGAGTGTCTCACAAAGGACTGGGAACTCAGTGAGTCCTGATGCCTTTGACTGGATGGGATTTTCCTGACCTCCCAGATATCAAAAGCCTATTCTCTTTTTTTAACTGTTGTTTAGACATCTTTACAAATTTATATTGACATCTGTGTTTTTCTCATTTTATGTTTTAATTATATCATACTAATTAAGAATCCAAATTAATATTTAATATATAAAGATCCAGGAAGAAGAAAAGACCTCTTTTTTTTATTTCTCAAACTATAAACATAATAGGACTTCAATAAATATATTCTGAGCTCTTCACATTCTTGTATGAAGATTGACTTACAAAGATCCACTAAAGGTATATTGCAAAAAATAAAGGATGGGCTATAACACATTGCAAATATTTAGCTTCGCCTAAGAGAACATGCATTGTACTTAATGGATATTTCATATTCTTTTTTATTGTCCATTCACAATGTCCAATCACATTTTATTGTGATTTCACAATAATATATATTTAATTACAAATTTAAATTAATATCAGTCAGCTGACAATGGAAATGAATAATTTACTGTCCCAACTACCCCATCTCCCTTATTTCCTCTCATTAGGCAATTTCATGTTTGTTTATTGTTTGTTTTGCTTGTTTTTTTCCTGTTTAGAGTGGTTTTCTCTGTAATGAACAAAGTACGGTCCATTTTTATATTTGTTCAGGGTGAATCTCACCTCTTTTCATTTAGCCAACCCAAGCATAGGTTCAAATGAATCACTTTTCACATCATCACCCATGAAGTGTCCAGAGTCAAATCCATGTTTTTTTCTGAGAACTCATAAACATTCATCACAGTTACAAAAGCAATAAGTAAACAGAAGGTGATTAATACCGTGGATTATGTGTGACTTCAGAGAATAATCTATGTCAAAATTGTCCCTCTGATAGTAGAAATTTCCGTTGCCTCCTTATTACAACTCAGAGGTTTTCTCCAGCTTCCTATCATTTCAGGGAATTGTGATGGAAAGTTCTGTGTTTAATGGGGGATATGGTCACCCATGGCAGAGTGTCTTTCTCACAGCATGGTCTTATCATGTTGGTTATAGTCAGTTCAGGACCTCCTGCCCATTGCATTTTGCTTATTGTTCCCCCCACTCTTACCTGCATTCTGCTTTCCTTTATCCTGAAAATATAATAGCAGTCTTTGGGATGGGAAAGATATTTTATGTAAAAGTCTTTCTACCAAAAGCAAACAAACAAAGAAACAAACAAACAAACAAATGTTTTTCCCTTTGAAATGAGATTTCTCATATATTCTCTGGGGAAAGACACATTGATTTTCTTCTTTTGCTCTCTGCTTGTTTGTTTTTGTTTTTTGTGGGGTTTTTTTGCTATGACATGAGCTAATGCAGATGGAAAAGTCTACTTGACTGACTATCTCATTGTTGAATGTAAAGGGTAAGGAAATGTCCAAGAAACACACCATATAACAAAATAATATTGCCAATAGTTCACTTATACTTTTGTTATCATTTTTTATTAGTTTCAGGTGTACAGAACAATGTAATAGTTAGACATTTAAACCCCTCACAAAGTGATAACCCCCGCCGCAAACTTCTACCCTTCTGACATTCTATATAGCTATTACAATTCCATTGAATCGATTCCCTATGCTGTACCCCACATCCTGTGACAATATATACATATATATTTATTTATTTATTACTGATATATTTATTATTGATGTTCAATATATTTATTATTGATGCTCAATATTATTCAGCTTCAACTTCAGGTGTATATTACAGTGTCAGGAATCTACACCATCCATGAAGTGATCTCCCTAATAAGAAAAGTACCAACCTGACACCCTTAATTAACTCAACACCAAAAAAACGAACAACCCGATTGAAAAATGGGCAGAGGAGATGAAGAGACAGTTCTCTAAGGAGAACATGATGTGGTCACACAGCAGCCTAGCCATCTGTCCCCCCCAACCTTTCCCTAAGGAAAGAAGAATCTGTGGGACTGTGCCTCTCTGGGATTGAGTTTATAATATCCTGAGTCTCTCCATCTGGTCTTCAAGAGAAGGGTCTGCGGTCAACGACAAGTAAGAATCCTCACGGGAGGGACAACTCAAGCCAGACGGGACCCTGTTGAGACCCCAATGAGCTGTTATAAGTAATAACAGGAGGGAGCCTTGCCCCTCCTTCCTCTTGTTCTTGTGGGAAGCTGCTGCTTGCCTCTGCTCCTCCCTCTCACCTTATTGTGAGAGGCCCATTAGAGCATTAAGATCAAGCTCTTTCTGCTCAGCTCATGGGACAGTTTCACTGAGAGACTCTCTCCCCCAGGGTGGTACATACCGGACCTTAGTCATCTTGGGACTATATGCTTCGGCTGCTTTGGGACAAATAATTGGGTATTGAAATCATTTTTTTGAAATGGTGTAAGAGTTTCACAGACCCTGCCTCTAATCATGTGATGTTCATTGTTTGTAAATACTGTCAGTGATCCAATTTGGGGTTCCAGTCTCTTGAGGCTGCGAGTCCCTTGGTCCTCTGTGATTTAACTATATTTGAGTCTCTGTCTCTTTATTATAGTTTAATCCTCGCGGCCTCCCTAGTCTTCCATGGCTTGTGTTGTGCAGGTCGCAACACATACAAACGGCCAACAGACATGAAAAAATGTTCAACCTCACTAATCATTAGAGAAATGCAAATAAAAACCACAATGAGATACCACTTCACTCCAGTCAGAATGCCTATCATCAATAAATCAACAAACAATAAGTGCCTTCGAGGATGTGGAGAAAAGAGAACCCTTGTACACTATTGGGGGGATTGTAGATTGGTGCAGCCACTATGGAAATCAGTATAAAGGTATCTCAAAAAAACTGAAAACGAAGCTACCTTATGACCCAGCAATTGCACTTCTAGGTATTTATCCAGAGAACTCCAGAATGCAAATTCGAAAAAATCTACGCACCTCATGTTTATTGCAGTACTATTCACAATAGCCAAGACATGGAAACAACCAAAATGCCCATCGGTAGACCACTGGATTAAGAAAATGTGGTACATTTATACAATAGAGTATTACCCGGCTATAAAGAAGAATGAAATCTTACCATTTGCAAAGATATAAATAGACCTAGAGAATATTATGCTAAAGAAATAAGTCAAATGGAGAAAGACAAATATCATATGATCTCACTTATATGTGGAATTTAAAGAACAGAATAAATGAGCAAACTAAACAGAAATAGTCTCAGAGATATAGAGAAAAATTTGATGGTTGCTAGATGGGAGGTGGGTGGGGATGGGGGAGAAGGTAAGGGGATTAGAAAGCGCAAATTGGTAGCCACAATATTGCCATAGGGACATGAAAGGCAATTTGGGGAATATAATGAACAACATTGTAAAGCTTATACCTTTTTAATTTTATCTTGTTACCCTAAATGTATGACCCTAATGTATATAATACATGTTATATATTGGTACATAACAAATAATGAGTACTTTGGAAACATAAAACAGCACATATTTATTATCTCATATTATTTATGGATCAGAAACTGGGCATGGCTTAGTTGTTTCCTTTATGCGTGGTTCCACAAGGCTGGAATCAGGGTCTTGGCTAGGCTGCATTCTCATATGAAACTCAGCTTCCTCTTCAAGTTCATTGAGGCTGTTGGCAGAATTTCTTTGTGGTTGTAGGACTGAGGCCCTCAGCCCACAAGGCTGCCACTCTGCACTGACAGTCACACCATGGCTGCTTGTTTCTTCAAGGCCATGTGGAGAGCTTCTCTGACTCCTCTCTCTATCTGTCCTGTATAATCTTTTTGCAGTGTATTTCTGATTATGTCAGGATAACTGAAAATTGGCTAATGTAGATCCTTCATAACATCTGGAAAATAGCCTCATCTTTGATATTTACTGTATTCTCATCACAGAGTCACATCCCATCATACAGGCATACCTCAGAGATATTGTGGGGTTGGTTCCAAAACACATTAATAAAGAAAGTATCACAAAAATGCTAGTCATAATATTTTTGCTGGTGGATGGTCTTGCCTTCCATTTGTAAAAAATGCAACACCTGTGAAGCACAATAAAGAGAAGCTCAGAGAAAGGAGGTATGCCTGTCCTCACAAATCCCAATGAAACTAAAGGAGAGGAGGTTATACAGGTATATATCACATCATGGAAACTATGAGTCATCTTAAAGCCTGAATACCATACCAACAATTCCTAAAATTTGTTTTAATTGCTACTGTATACTTTGTTGAAATTAAACACTGCCTTTTGGTTTCTGATGAGGTAACTGGAATTTAATTCACATATGCCACAACGAGGAATACTTTTCTAGTATCCTGATATACAAATTCTTAGTTCCTCCATTAGTGACCTCTACAGTTGCCTAATAAAGATTATTATTTCATAGCGGACTGGGACATCTCTATGCTTATCTCTTATGAACAACTAGCAATTAAATCAAGTCTATTCCAACAGCTATGAACCTCAACAATAATGAGCCTTTCTTTCCCACCCTAGTCCAGCCTTCAGATGACTATAGTCCCAGCCATTATTTTGACAGTAACCTCATGAGAGAATCTGAGTCATCCTTCCTCCTAAGTTGTTCAAGCATTCCTAATCCTCAGAAACTTTGTGATATAATACATGTTTATTATTTTAACCTGCTAATTTTTGGACTTAGTGGTGGAGTCAGTCACGAAGACCTATCTAAGAAAAAATGGAAACTAAACAAAAACAACCAAAATATTATTGAAAGGAGTCAGCAATTTTCCAAAGTTCATCGTCCAGCAGTTCCATGCATAAACATTTTCTTTATGTAATAATCATTATGAGCCACTTGTTTTCAGTAAGGTTTTTAAAACTTCAGTTTTAATGTGAGTCCTTTCTTTGTTTCTTTCTGAAGTTGTCTGTCCCTTTTCTGTGACTGTGGCATGGTTCATAGTAGATTGGGGACAGATGCAAGTGTGACCTCATTTGTAATGATGCAAAATTTTTGATAGAGTGTGAGGGTCTGTGATTGTCAGAATCCCAGTGTATTTCAGTTACAAGGTATAGATACATCAATATTTTCTCAAACCAAGTATCACACAGGTTCCTTGGGGAGAAATTAAAAATACTTCATAATTAAGCTGAACAATTTTAATTTGATTATTAGACATTAAGTGGACTTTTGAACATATTATCTGGTTATTACCTATACTATAAACACTTATTGTAAAACTGGCATAAATGCCTTAACAAATTACATGAGTAGCACAAAATTTAGGTTTTTGGAAAACGTTATAAAACTGTCAGAAAAACTGACAATACATAAAAAATTGGTCATTACTAAACACTAAGATATAGCCAATTGTGTGTGAAAATCAAATGGTCTAAGTCATGAATAAAGTACATGTATTTAATATTCTTACTATGTGATGTATTATTTAAATAAACTTATGAATTTTGTGTTTTGTAATTTAGGTAATTAAAAATAAAATAGGTGATCACAATTCTAACACATGGCTTCAATAGACAATAAAATATCTTACCCGTCGATTTATTCAACAGCAAATTAAAGTACTTTGAATCATAATAATTTTTTATCATCGCTGTCATTTGGTTTAAATTAATGTAGCTTTTTCCATGTCTCTGAAATAACATGAGGAACCATATTAGAGATATGAAAATAGAAATTAGTCCATCCTTTTTTTTTTCTTTAATTAAAGTTTATTGCGGTGACAATTGTTAGTAAAGTTACATAGATTTCAGGTGTACAATTCTGTAACACATCATCTATTTATCACATCCTTTTAAGAAAGAAAGTCTTGCTACCGCTGCATTCAAAACCTAAGTTCAGCGACATACAAACTCTAGGACATGCCCAGTGTTTTATTCACAAAGTTTCATTGAATTTAGATGTCTTGGGATGAGCTCTCTAATTATTTAGGAAGGAACTGTTGCTTAACACATTAAGTTCTGACCTCTGTTAAGATGAGTGAAGTTTGGTAGTGATTTATACTCCATGGCTGAATGTGTATACGGAGAGGGGAATGGGGGAGAGACAGAGACACAGAGACAGAGAGAGATCAAGAGAGAGATAAATGAGTCATGATTATTCTTTTATGGTAAGAGAAAGTAACTTATAAGCATTACTTTAAATGGCTGAGGCTGATGGCATGCATTTATTTTATTCAAAATGCAAGGTGGGCCCAGGGCTGTACAGGAAGAAGTAAATGTACGAATCTTGTGTCTTCTAAGCTGCCAGGAAAGGGATTCATTTCCAGTGTTTGACTGTTCCCAACCAGGGCTTAGGAACTCTGCACCACCTGTGTACAGGGGCAGACAGCCCTTGGTTCTGGGAGGATGGCTCTGCTTTCAACCCTAATTTGTTAAGTGTCTCCTAGTTCAACTGTTCTTTCGCTGTTTTTGAGTTCAAGCTGAGGTCGGACTAAGCAATTCACGTTTCATAGACTCGCACAAAAATAAGGTCTTAGCGCATGAAATTTGAACCAAGGAAACAATAATAATTTACCTTTACCCTGATATTGCAGCAGGCTCACGGGATGAAAGTGCTCCTGTGCTCGCACAAATTTTAGAGTTCTGTTCCTTTTGTGAGTGCGCGCGCGCGCGCGCATACGTATCTTCTCTATTTTATCATCCTATAGAGTACGGGGAATGGGAAATGTTATGAAATGAAAACCATTATATTTATAAGACACAGCTTGTGTAACTGTTTTCCTAGGAAAAATTCAAATCTCATATGAGTCAAAATAGAAAGTTATTATATTTTTAAAAATCATGCTAATTTCTTTGCATCCAGTACACAGAGAAATGTATCAATGTGTATTTTGTCTAATTGTAATAAATATTATATAAATAAAATTTAAACCATTTATATTGGTGACAATTAAATTTATTTGTCTCTACTTTAAATAAAAATATATTTTAAAAATTTTTCTGATTTTTTTTTATTTCATTAATTTGAACCTCTTGCCTTGAAACCAGGGTTCACACGGTGTTTGCGTCCACATTTTCCCAAGACAAACATAATCTATGTCCTGGTCACTTTTGTTCAGCACTGTGTACTTTTTCTCTTTGGTGTTTTTGCTTACGCTTCTCACTTGCCTTTTTTCCCCGATTAATCCAGAAAACGCTTTCCCTAAATACCATGAGTTGTGCTTTGTTAAACTAACTTTGATGATAATGTTACACAGATATATTAAGAAACTTGGACTGATATACTTATTTTGCATCTACTTGTATATTTCAAGCACTGAAAGCACAACTGAGGCACATCGGACTTGATTTCACTGTTACCACACAATGGGCCAATGCTGATTAAAAAAAAAACCCTTCATTTATTTCTTCAAGTATTAAGACAACGTGACTATGAAAGCCAAATCATTATGCTTTTTGGAACTTTCCTCTCAATTGTCTTTTTATTTTTTATTTTTTTTGCCACGGCCTAGGGTATATATATATTTTAAAAACAAAATACGGAAGGACTTATGAAAATGAACAATTATTTTTCCTACTTGTTCTCACTTGGTGTCTCTCTAAGGGGCAGCTGCTTTTCATTCTGTTTTTTATACTTTTATCAGCTTTCTCTGTAAAAGTGTGAAGAGGTGTTTTCTTAATTTCTGGCCAAGGATGAATCTTGGAGTCCTTTCATCTGACCAAGCAAAGGTTCTGAAATACTCTTTTCTACCTGACTATTAGAGTTGCATCTTAGTTTTTAATTAATTTATTGTTGTTATTATTTTTTTATATTGCTGAGGGATTACACAGTTTATTATTATTATTTTTTTTTCCCTGCTATTTTTTTTAAATTAAAGGTAGATAAATGGATAAAGAAGTTGGGGTATATATACACAATGGAATACTATTCTGCCATAAGAAATGACGAAATAGTACCATTTGCAACAACATGGATGGATCATGAGATTATAATGTTAAGCAAAATAAGTCAGACAGAAAAAGTCGAGAACTACATGATTTCACTGATATGTGGTATATAAAACTGCAAACAACACAAGAACAAGACAAACAAATGAAGAAACAAAAACTCATAGACACAGACAATAGTTCAGTGGTTACCAGAGGGTAAGGAGAGTGGGGGTGGTAGATGAGGGTAAAGGGGATCACATATATGGTGATGGAAAGAATACAAAGATTATTAGGTACTGTAGGAAACTAGTTGTATGACGTTATTAAATTTTACAGAGGTTTCTCTTTAAAAGGGAAATTATCTCCTGATAATGGTAAGAAGAAGAGAGTTGTCTTCAGATGTGTGCTCATTTCCCATAATGATTTGAGATGTTGATGAAGGACTCTGCTGATTCCAGTATATATGAGTTGTCCCCCAATGTGTTCTCTCCTCTCATAGCATGTTTTCTTCCTTTCAGTAGTGCTCAGTTTAGCCACCTGACCTCTTTTTTTATCTTCTTACCCTCCTCCACCATTCCACCATTAGTTTATCCTCCTTTTCATCATGTCAAGGAAGTTTTTCATAGTCTTAGGAATGGGTAACACCATTTCACCCATTTCTTTTTTCTTTTTTTTGTGTGTAGTCTTATCTGAATTTATTTATTTATTTATTTAAAGTTTATTGGGGTGACAGTGGTTAGTAAAGTTACACAGGCTTCAGGTGTACAATTCTGTAATACATCATCTATATATCACATTGTGTGTCACCACCAAGAGTCAGTTCTCCTTCCATCACCATATATTTGATCCCGTTTACCCTCATCTACTACCCGTTTCCCCTTATCCTTGGTAACCATTAAACTATTGTCTATGTCTATGTGTTTTTTCCTTTGTTTGTTTTTCTTGTTCTTTTAATGCTATCAGTTTTATCTACCACATATCAGTGAAATCATATCGTTTTCGACTTTTTCTGTCTGACTTATTTTGCTTAGCATAATAACCTTAAGATCTATCCAGGTTTCAAAGCATGCATCCTCAAAGAGTCACTGCATATTAAAGAGGCAAAAGGATCTGGGATATTTATATCTTCAGCACATACTCTATGGCTACTGGTCCAGACTTACAGATTAACTTATGAGATATTTAACTGATGGTTGTGATTGCACAGGGTAAGCAAAAGGATGTGTTTTGGTCATGACACATCTTCATTTTATACTGAGATTTTTATATAATTTATGTGACATTTTCAAGGTTGCATGCTACACAATCTGTGTAGTCTAGACCCATCTTTTGTTTTGTTTTGGGCGTAAACAATATTAGGCAATCTAATACATCTTGCCCAAAGCATTCCCTAGGTAAGGATTTTGAGCAGTCAAACTTTCTAGTGTTTGTTAGTAAATTTGTCATTAGCATGTTTAAGAAGACTCTACAATGTCAGAATCCTTTTTTTTTTCTTTCTCAGGGAAGATTCCCAATTCCTTAAAAGGAGAATAATTTGCCGCCTGATGCTAGCAATTTTCTTTCCCCTCAGGCAATGAATGCATTTTCAAAGCAGTGAGATCAAAATAAATTTCTCATTTGGGACTATTGCCATGTATACTATTATTTTGATATACAACATTTTAGTTAGAAATTGCTGGTAGAGAAAAGACCTCACTGTTCACATCTTAAGTGGATATTCATTTCTTTTTTTAGGCTCTTTATTCAGGGTTAGATGGTCTTGTAGTTATTAGAGTCCTTATTTGCTTTGAACAAGGGGCGATCCTAAATTGCAGGGGATAAAATGTGTGGTTGCCTGCAGTGGCCACTAGGGGAGAGGAGATCCTGCAAAGAGAGGTGCGTCTTCTGCAAGAATACCTAACTTTTCAAAACAAAGCACATAAGTTAATCTGAACATTTCAGTGGAATACCCTGCTTGGTTGTCTGTGCAGCAGACCCTGAGAACGACGTTGGGTGCAAAGTTTGTTTGGATGTGCATGGAATAGAGATTGGAGAGAATATTAACACAGGAAATGGAAGGAAGAACACAATAAAGTTCCTCCTCAGAATGTAGTTACTAGAAGAGGCTGGTGCTTAACACTGTTGACTGATTCTAGTAAATGTTCAGACTTACCTTATGGTAAGGCTGAGGTTGCTGGACTACGCTATATCCTGATATTTGTTTGTTATGGCTCATTGAGGTAAGAACTACTCAGCACTTCTGGACTGCCACGTATGAGAGCAGCAAGGCTTTCAACTGCTGTAGAAGAAAAAGTCAGCAATACAAAGTTGCAGACAGTGGTTGGCTAGAGTTCACCCAATATCCTAAGGGATGGATGGGGCCATGACAACCATTGTCCCAAGTAGATATAAGTGACAATCACACTGGCACAAAAACAATTCAACTGCCTATTCACAAAAAGGAATCAAACAAGCAATCACAGTTGGCAATTCAGAAAGAATTAAAGGGAGGGGTTGTATATATATAATCTTATCTGTGAGTGTGTACATTTGTGTGTTCTTTATCTTCTTTGTGCTTTGAGACTAGAGTTTTAAATCGAACACATCTTTGATGGAATTTACTTTTGAGTCAGTGAATGAAGATGAAAAATAAAAGGCAACAGTTGATTTAAGTCTCAACAAATACGGTTCTGAAAACTTATAGTAACTTTCAAATGAAGGTGGTCCTGTTAATACTGGAAGTGGAGTAATAACCCTATGATATATTCTATCACAAAATTGCATCATTTCAAAACTAAAGCTGAAGTTTAAATCTATTTAGTTAAAGCAATGTTTCATAGGTAAAAATGAACAAAATTGGGCAGTTTTTGTTAGTTCAGCTTAGTTCAACATTAAAACTGTAAAATAATAGACTTCAAGTGGGCAAAAAATCATTTATACATTATCTCTCATCTTGGATTTGCATAAATTATGGATGAAGAATTTTCACACTTGCATTATCAGGCAAGGATTTAAATTTTATCCATTTTGGTGGCTCTGAGAATGGACCTTTATTCACACAATGCACAGTAAAAGGATGGAAACTTTTAACTTCAGAGAAACTGAGATATCATATCACAGTTCTTGTTTTTTCTTTTTCTTTTTGTCATTTTATTTGGTTGAAATGCCTTCTTTTACAAAAAGTTTAATCTGTGATAATATTGTAATACTTAAACAAAAATAATACCAACAACAAAAAACTTAGGAAGTCTGCTTTCTATGTGTTGAATAGTAGATTGTATTTCCAGATATTTATCGTTCAAGGTTCTTAATCTACCCATCTGTCCTACATTTAAATTTCCCCTGATACGGTATTCTTCTGAGGACAAAACCTTGTAAATTCAACTGTCAGTATACTATCTGAATGAGAAAACACCGTAAATTGTATAATACTTAAAATATTATACAAATAATTACAATAGAACAACTGCAGTCTTGTTCAAAAGATTTCATGGAACAGAACCTGGAGAGAACAGAGGCACTGAAGGGTGGGCCTAGACCAGCTGAGGCAGTTGTGGAGCACAGGTGTGTGTGTGTATGTGTGTGTGTTGCGTGTGTGTGTGTGTGTTCATGGAAGAGTAATGGGGAGTCACTCTGGTTCTACCTTTTTGATATTTGCCTTCCATAATAGCTGGTTAATGAGGCAGGGATAAGAAGCACAGAATGAGAGGTGGAAATACCAATTTCTCTCTGTTTAAAAAAAAAAGAAAGAAAATTAGAAAAACACAGCGACACAGAGAAGAATAGGTATGATTTGAATGTACTGCATGTGTGCTCTATAGAAAGACTGCCTGGGTTTCAAAGTTAGTGACTTTAGTTAAGTGTGCAGTTCTGCCATAGTTTTCTCATCATTAAAATGAGTGTATTTATGTATCTTTATTGTTAAGTCATTCTCAGAAATAAGTGTGAGCTAATATACACCAAGTGCTTTAATCTGTGTTTTGTACAAGGTAAATTGTAAATGTTTCTCATTATGAAAAGAGGAAAATACTTTGTGGAACTTTATTATACTAAGTAAATTTATGTTAGGTTTGCATAGCTTTTGTTCTCTATTTCAAATACTTTTCAAAGATGACAGATATTTGAACATCAAAAGAAAAACAAACTGTCTCTCACCCTCTTCTCTGATAGTCAAAGAATTCGCCTACAGATGTGCACTGAGAATTTCCTGTGTTGTGGTTCCGGAACATTTTAGACGTTAGTGAGTTTACTGCTTCTTGTTCATATTATATATCGTGTCTCACCAATGTATGATTGAAGAACACTGCTTGAATATACAATTTTTCTTTTAAATTTCTACATATACAATGTACAGATTCCTAGAGTCCACGTGAATTCCGTGATCCAACAACGTGCTTCTTGAAGAAGCGCACATCGTGTCTTAACCGGTATCAACACTGGAACAAATTGCTCATGGCAGGTATGTTGGCCAAAGTCATAAAACTAAGTGTATGTCATAAAAATTTTGATGATGGATGAACTTCTGAATGGAATGTCTTCATTATCCAAAATTGCACTGGCAAGATGATTGGGTTGTCAAACCAAAGAACTTTTTGGATTCTTCCTGCCTGGGTTCTGCTTTTACACCTTCAGTTCCTGGGTTTGTTCTTTAAGTCATCACCCTACCTCTCTTTCTCTACAGCTTTTCAGACCACTCCATGGAGGTTGATTTGTGGGATCTTCGCAGCAATGTGCCTTGTGTTGATTGCTGCTTTGGGGATATTGTTGAAAAATTGTAAGTTTTTGTAAGCAAATCTATATTAAAATTAAAACTGTGATGAAAACATTTAAAAATAAAGGTTTCAATTTACAATGTGTAATAATTTGTTTATCCATAGTCTGTATATATTTAATTTCTAATCATTTCCTACAGCATTTCCTAAACAAAGTATTCGGCCAACATCATCACCAGTAGGAACCACAGAACCCCAGGAAGGTAGGTTCTATACTTTGGGAAAACTTAATGTTCGTAGAGGATGAAATAGACAGTTACTTCTTTTTTTCACACAGAAACTTGATGGCCCATTACACATAGTAATGCGAATTTAACTACTAATTGTAGATAGTCGCATTTTATTCTTCTCTAATGTAAGAATTAAACTACATTGATGAGCTTTATTTATTTATTTATTTATTTATTTATTTATTAAGTATATAGTAACAAATGAAAAATAAATTATAATAATTATAATAATTATTTCAGCTAATCCTAATCATCCTCCCATGATTGTTCATAACTAATATTTCATATCTCTATAATTTTGCTTCTATTTATTCCATAATTCAGAGTATAGTGCAGAGATTTCTGCAATTAATTAATTTTTTAATTAAAATTGTTGGGTGACATTAGTTAATAAAATTATATAGGATTCAAATATACAATTATGTAATATATCATCTATATATTGCATTGTGTTCACTACAAAAAGTCAAACTAACTTTCATCACCATATATTTAATACCCTTTACCCTCTTCAGCCTCACCCCCACCTCCTTACACTTTGGTAACCACCAAATTGTTGTCTGTGTCTATGAGTTTTGCTGCTTGTTGTTTGTTAGTCTTGGTTCTTTCTTGCTTTCAGTTTTATATGCCATACATGAGTGAAGTCATATGGTTCTTGACTTTTTCTGTCTGACTTATTTTGCTTGGCATGATCTATTCAAGTTGTCGCAAATGGCTGTATTTCATCTTTTCTTATGACTAGCATTCCATTTTATATATGTACCACATCTTCTTTATCCAATTATATATCGAAGGACACTTTGGTTGTTTTCATGTCTTAGCCATCATGAATAAAGCTGCAATGAACATAGAGGTACACATATCTTTACAGTTAAGTGTTTTTGGTAGATAAATACCCGTAAGTTCAGAAGAGGGACTGCTGGATCATATGGTAATTTTATTATTAATATTTTGAGGAACCTCTATACTGTTTTCAATATGGGCTGTACCAGTTTATATTCCCACCAGCAGTGTACGAGGGTTCCCTTTTTTCCACAACCTCTCCAACTCTTGCAATTACTTGTCTTGTTGATAATAGCCATTCTAACAGGTGTGAGGTGGTTTCTTGTTGTGGTTTTGATTTGCATTTCCTTAATAGCTAGTGAGGTTTAGCATTTTTTGTTGATTGTATATTATCTTGGGAGAAGTCTCTATTCATGTCCTCTGCCCATTTTTAAGAGATTTCTGCAGTTCTGACCTCACTTATCCAGTGGAAGACAGGACAAGGTTCAATTTTTTAAAATGTATTTGTTTTAAATGTTCTGCAAGTTGTCTTACCATCTTCTGTGAACCTAGAGAATTTACTTACATCTGTGGTTCTCATAGTGTTTTCCCAGCTACATTGAGATATAATTGATGTATAGCATTGTGCAAGTTTAAGGTGTACACTGTGTTCTTTTGACATATTTATATATTGCAATATGATTGCCAAGGTAGGACTACCTAATACCTCCATCATGTCAAATAATGACTATTTATTTTATGTTATGAGAAGACTTAGCATCTACTATTTAGCAACTTAGAAGTAAATAACACAGCATTATTAACTCTAACCACATGTTATACAGTAGATCTTCAGAATGTATTAATCTTCTGAGTGAAAGTTTGTACCCTTTTGTCAACATGTCTTCATTGCCTCCACCACTCAGCCACTGGTAACCACCATTCTCTCTACAACTTCAACAACATTCATTTGGCAATGATTTGAGTAGCAATCACTGAGAACAGTATATGTTCAAGACTCAATCACTGGTAAACTTTATGACTGGTCTTCAAATTAATTGTTTTATTTATGTTCGTTTTGAAAATAAAATATTCAAAATATATATCAAATTTCTCCCAAGGTATCATACTTTTTTCTGACTCAGGAAATATGCTACAATGCTTGCCTTCTTTAAATATCTCTTTCCTCTAATTCACTCTAGTTACACAGCAGGGCTCAACTTTGGGTTACTTCCTTAAATAAAGATTCTTCTAACCATCCCCCATCATATACTCTTTTAGGGGATGTTTTAACATAAGGAATGTCTTGTGTATAATTACCCTAATTAACATGAAATATAATTAATAAATGATTGGAAGTTATATATACCCTCCACGAAGAAAAGAGTCATCTCTAACTCAGTCACATAAATATCCTTGAACTTTGGTGTATGTAGTACATTCTCAAAGAATATTTGTAGAAACAATAACAAATGATTTTAGAATAAGTAAATAACATTTAAAAAATTGAATCTCGCAGTGGATGAATCTTGAGATTATCATGCCAATCAAAATAAGTCAGACAGAAAAATTCAAGAACCATATGATTCACTCATATGTGGGATATAAAACTTAACTCAACAAACAAGACAAACAAACAAGCAAAAACTCATAGATACAGACAATGGTTTAGTGGTTACCCGAGGGCAAGGGGAGAGGGGACAAAAGAAGAGCGTAAGGGGGACAAATATATGGTAATGGAAGGAGAACTGACACTGGGTGGTGAACACACAATGCAATATATGAATGATGTATTACAGAATTATATACTTAGAGCTATATAATTTTACTAACCAATGTCACCTCTATACATCTAATAAAAAAAATTGAATCTCCAATGTTATCACTCATGTTTCATTTTTTCTTTTAGGTTCTGGCTGCTGTTATTGTCAAGAAAAGTGGATTGGGTACAAATGCAACTGTTACTTCATTTCTAATGAAATAAAAACCTGGGCAGAAAGCAGGGATTTCTGTGCCTCTCAGAATTCCAGTTTGCTTCAAGTGCAAAACAAAGATGAATTAGTATGTATTTAATTGTGGTTTCTTGCACTTTCTTTGAGCTAGGAAAAATATACTATCTAAGTAACATGAATACTTTGAAACCTCTAATCATATCATAACTGGATGGCTATAATTGAAGTAATAATGATTTACTCATTTCTATCCCTTAAAACACTCATTACAAAACCTATGTAAAATTTCTCAAATATTTATATTATAAATATTTGATATATTTCATATAGTATAAAATATTTATAGAATATGTATTATAAAATTTATAAAATATTTTATGTATTATAAATATTATAAAAATCAAGATGCCAGATAAAGTTCAAGAGACATTTCAGAGAAATCAAAGAAGAAATAATAGGTCATTATTTTTATTCAAATGACCAAAGAACTTTTTTTTTTTTTTAAAGATTTTATTGGGGAAGAGGAACAGGATTTTATTGGGGAATAGTGTGTACTTCCAGGCCTTTTTTTCCAAGTCAAGTTGTTGTCCTTTCAGTCTTAGTTGTGGAGAGCGCAGCTCAGCCCCAGGTCCAGTTGCCATTTCTAGTTGCAGGGGGCACAGCCCACCATCCCTTGCGGGAGTTGAACTGGCAACCTTGTGGTTGAGAGGATGTGCTCCAACCAACTGAGCCATCCGGGAGCTCAGCGGCAGCTCAGCTCAAGGTGCCATGTTCAATCTTAGTTGCAGGGGGCGCTGCCCACCATCCCTTGCGGGACTCGAGGAATTGAACTGGCAATCTTGTGGTTGAGAGCCCACTGGCCCATGTGGGAATTGAACCGGCAGCCTTCGGAGTTAGGAGGATGGAGCTCTAACCGCCTGAGCCACCGGGCCGGCCCACCAAAGAACTTTTTAAATGTTTCGATCTTTAATTGAATTTGTACTCTCTTTAGTAATTATATAGCTTTTATCATCATTCATGAATATAATGTGCAATGAATACGGAGAGCATAATCATAATAATTACCCATTGCTTAAGAAAAAGGGAAAGGTTTCTTCAGCTGCATGAGGAAACTGTGTTGAGTGTAGGTTGAGTAGGTCTATCAGAGAATTTTGTCTGACAATATACTGATGAATTAGGTTGAAATTTGATTGTTGATATCTGTGAAGTTATTGTTCTATGAAAATTCAACCCTTTAGAATATTTCTTATTCTTTCAAGAATGAGATTTTGTGATACTTTTTCTAACCAATGAAAGAGCCTTATAGTGAGAAAATATGAGACATGTAATTATACTTCCTAAACTGGACATAAAAAAGAATTTAAGTTCAAGTGATTTGAAGTCTGGATCTGATGTTGGACATTAACTTTCTTGAAAGTACAGTATTCCCAGAGTAGATTCAAATTAGGTTAAGATGTTTGTCTCTGTTTCCCATCAGAATTTCACGAACTCCCTTATGTATTTGTACTGGATTGGACTGTTTTATAGTGAAGAACATGGTGCCTGGTTGTGGGAGGATGGCTCTGCTGTCTCGCAAGATCTGTAAGTTCCTGGCAGTCCCAGCCTTTATGAGTTTTTCCATAGGTCTCAGTAGAGAATATAGCATCCAGGAACACTGTAGCTAAAATAATGTCTAAGGCATGAGAATACAGAAAAGAGAATAAATACAGTAACATACCAATTTAAGCCCCACCTAGATCATCCGATGTTGTGCTCAAGTGACATGAAGTTACTGTAGTCATGACCATAAAAGAACTTTTGACTTTCTCTTTCTTCCATGGTACACGCACTTGGATGTGTTGTGCATGTACCGATGCTCACGCAGACAGAAGCTGTCCCCGGAAATCAGGATAGTTATTATATTCTTTATCCTGGAGGCTCCCAATATTCTCAGAATCCTCATGTTTCAAATATGCTGGGCTTCTGCATATCTATAATCTTTGAATCTCATGTTCATTTATAAACATGGTATTTGCAGCATCACACAATGAGAAATGTTATGCTCTGATTTCTTTTCCTAGGCTACATTAGTCAATACATCTTTAAATAAAATAGAGGCAAAGTTTATTATATATTAAAACCATTAATAACAATGGCAAGAAAGAAAACAAACCCTGACCTAAATGCTATTGATTGTTGAGGCAATACGTCAATTTTATAATATTGTAATATAGTTAAAACTGTGGGTATTGAATGAAAAAGATGCAATGGTTCACTCAGTATGTTACTATCTCTTTCAAATGTTTGAAAAATTTCTATTACTTAATAAAAACACCATCTCTGAACATTCTCTTTTCCTTTTATCATATGTTAGTATTTTATTTTTCATTACAGATTTTCATTCTCTCAAACCATGAATACACGGAAATGTGTAACGTATTCCAGAAGCAGAAAAGTTCTGGGTGAACCCTGTGGGAAAAGAAATCGTTATATCTGCAAGAAGCAGTTTATTTAGGTGTTTTTTAGGGCAGAAGGGGTGGGTAACAAGATCCAGTATTACTAAGAATGGTAAGTTTACCTCTTATATTATTATTATCTACTTCTAAGATGTGTGCAATGTTTCAAATTCTTTCTTATTATACAATTGTTTCATGTATTTTGATACCTCATGTTTTAAGGTTGATGAAATTGTGCACATACAGGTAAAATTATAAAGCATCAAGATAAATAATTTAATGAACATTTTGATTTAATGCATATGTTCAATATTGCATGCAATATATTCTTCCATATACATAGTTATAAATTTTCCCTGCCGAAATTTTAAAATTTACATAATAAAATACATATCAACAATATTTCAGTCCTGTCTATGTTATAAAGGACCATCTCTACCTCACTTTTCTGACAGTTAGTTCTTTCTGGATATTTATCCATCTATATGTTTTAATTTAGAGCTAAAAGTGCCATAGGACACTTTCCTCATGTGTATCATTCAGCCTCACAGATGAACATATTTGTGTGTCATCTCTTGAATTCCTGAGTTCTGTAGAACAATCATAAGTCTTTGGCTAAATATGTGGTTCCTGTGTGATGGCTTTGAGATTTGCAAAGGTGAAGGGACACAAGCCCTGATCACATAAATTTACAATAGCTATTTCTTTACTCCACAGATGTTTCTCGCCATTTGTTTACCTATCAGTAAAAGAGTAATCTACATGTGCATTGAAAATCTTAATTGCTACTTAATCTCAAGAACTTCTTCCTAAAAGTTATGTGTAAAATATGAACAACTCACCCTCCCCCTTTTTTTTGTGGGAGAGGGAGCAATCCATTTTATTGAGGGGTTGCTGAGTGTCTTACAGAAGGACTGGGAACACAGAGTCCTGATGCCTGTGACCTGGATGGGATTTTGCTGACCTCACAGATTTCACATGCCTATTTTCTTTTTTTAACTATTGTTCAGACAACTTAAAAAATTTATATTGACATCTGTGTTTGCTTTCTAGTTTATAATTGGAATTAAATCATAATAATTAAACATTCAATTAATATTTAATATATAAAGATGAGGAAGAAGAAAAGACCTCTTATATTTTATTTCTCAAGTATAAATATAATAGGATTACAAATTGAATTCTTCACATTCTTGTATGAAGTTTTACTTAGGAAAATACACTGAAGTTGTATTGCAAAAAATTATGAATGGGATCTAACATCTTTCAAATGTTTTTAACTTGGTCTAAGAGAACATGCATTGTACTTAATGGATATTTCATGTTTTGCCTTTATTTTCCATGTGATTTCACAATAATATATTTTTAATTATAAATTGAAACACAGTATAGGTAAGCTGATAATGAAAATGAATAGAGTCTTGTCACAACTATCCCATCTCCCTGTCTTCCTCCCATGAGGCAATTTCATCTCTGTTTTTTTTTTTTGGGGGGGGGTTGTTTGTTTTTTACCTGCTTAGGAGAGTTTTCTCTGTAATGAACCAAGGGTGGTCCATTTTCATATTTGTTCAGGATGATTCTCAACTCTTTTCATTTAACCAAACCCAATCATAGGTTCAAATTATCACTTTTCACATCATATTCCATGAGGTGTCCAGAGCCAAGTCCATGTTTTTTCTTTGCTTATCTCCAGAGATACTTCAACATAGGTTTTTGCTCATGACCAATAAGGACAATAAAACTAAGTAACTAACTAATTAACTAACTAACTAACTAAGTGACTAATTATTTCTGGTAAGTTTTTTTTTTTTTTTTAAAGTTGGTAAATCTCAGGTGAAACCTAACTCCAATTTGTTTCTTGATAATTTACAGTTGAGGCAATCGGTTAGATATTATCTCCACTATGTGACAAGACTCTCAGGAAACTTCTGCTTCCGCGCTCCTAAAACCAAGTTTTATCACACAAATATCAGCAGTCTCATCCAGAGAAGAATGAGGTCTCTGTACAGATGAAAAGATCATTGGGGAGATTGTCCTGGAAGTTTCTTGGTCCCCATCTTCTTATCTGAATTTTCTTTCTCCTTTTGTATCATATTATTTTCCATTATTAAAAACATTATATGAGTATTCTCATTGGAGCCTTATGATTTCTTTAAATTAAATATCCCTTCAAATATTTGAACATGTTCCCCCTTTTTCATATCCACAATTTTGGACGTTTGGAATGTTTTCGTTTTACATCCTAGTGCATGGGTCAAAAAACACTCTAAAGAACTGGCTAGCAAATGTTTTCAACTTTGTGGGCCAGTCTCTTTGAAACTACTCAGTTGGGCTATTGTAGTGCAATTTAAAACACAGAACACATGTAAACGATTATTTGGCTTTCTTGCAAAGGAAACTTATTTACCAAATAGATGGTGAGACAAATTGGTCCACAGGCCATAGTTTGCCAACCTCTGTCAAACTATGTATAATGAGACTATAGAGGCACCAACCCTACTCTTCACTTTGTTCATCCTTTTTGGGTCACATCATAAATGTTGTAATCGTACTTATAAATGTTACAGTACTAAAGCAGTTATGTCTTATTTAATCAGGCTGTGTTCACTGTAAGAGGTGAAAATTCATAAAGTAGGTGTTATGGCCAATCTGCAAGATTTCCCCCATAATCCCCTCCTTCTGGTGCACACATCTTTGCCTGATTTCCTTCCACATTATATCAGGGTTGATCTGTGTGACCAGTGGAATACAGTGGAAATGATAGCATGCCACTTCTGTGTCTAGTTTATAAAAGACAGTGTGGCTTCTCCCTCATTACTACTCCCTTTGGATCGCTTGATCTGGGGAAGCCAACTATCCTCCCATGAGCAGCACTGATGAAAGGACCATGTGACAAGGAACTAAAACCTCTTATGAAAAACCAGCAATGAAATCAAGTCTATTTCCAACAGCTACATGGAGAGCCTCTCTTGGAAAACTACTTTTCTGCCCTAGTCAAGCCTTCAGATGACTACATAGCCCCAGCCATTATTTTGAAAGTGACCTCATGAGAGAATCTGAGTCATATCCTTCATCCAAGGTTGCTCAAGGATTCCTAATCCTCAGAAACTGTGTCATATAATGCATGTTTATTATTTTAACCTGCTAATTTTTGGACTTAGTGGGAGACACATTCACAAAGACCTAAGGAAAAAGGAAACAAAACAAAAACAACCAAAATATTATTGAAAGGAGTCAGCAATTTGCCAAAGTTCATCCTCCTAGCAGTTCCATGCATAAAAATTTTATTTTGTAATAATCATTATAATCCCTTTGTTTTCAGTAAAGTTGACCCCACTTTAGTATCCAAATTGCCCCCCAACTAATTTAAATCAATCATGTGTCTTATACACCAGCCACAGTAATTCCCACATAGCCTAGTCATCATCAGTAAGGTGGAGAGGTGTTCTTGGGTGACTATCACAAGACCTTGAGGAGAATAAGCTAGACACAGAAGAATTTATATTGCATTGTTCTTGTTACAAAATTTGAAAAACAGGCAAAACTAGCATATAGTACACATTAGATGTCTAAATAATGGTAGAGAGCTTGGTGGTGGTAATATATGTAAGGAGAAAGAAGATGTTAACTGGAAATTTAAATGAGGACAGATCTTGGTGATCCTGGAATTTTGTATCTTGACAGGGGTGGTAGTTGCATGGGTGTTGGATCTGATACTTATCAAACTTTATATTTTATTGCTTTTTGATACATAAGTTATATTGTATTCAAATATGTGAGAAGAGAGAATATGTTTGTTGAGGTATTTCTGTCTTAAGTAGGATTTGATATGAGACAAGTCTGTTATCCAATTGTAACTCTATAGTAACCTCAGTTTTCTATTTCCAAGTCCTTTTTACCTTATACGATCTTGTTAAAACTTCAATTTTAATGTGAGTCCTTTCTTCGTTTCTTTCTGAAGTTGTCTCTCCCTCTTCTGTGAATGTGACTTGTTTCAGAGTAGATTGAGGACAAATGCCAAGTCTTACATCAGCTGTAAAGATGCAAAAATTTTGATGGAGTGCGGAGTCTCTGTGATTGTTAGACTCACAGTATGTTTCAGTTAGAGAGTAGCGCTACATCAATATTTTCTCAAACCAAGTACATACAAGTTCCTTTGGGAGAAATTGAAAATACTTCATAATTAAACTGAAAAATTTTAATTTGATTGTTAGACAGTAAGTGGACTTTTAAACATATCATCTAGTTATTACTTGTACCTTTAATGCTTATTATAAAACTGACATAAGGTGCCTTAACAAATTATATTAGTTCCATAAAATTCAGGATTTTTGGGAAAAGTTATTAAACTCTTAGAAAAATTTACAATGCATAAAAAATGGGTGATTATTAAATACAAATATATAGCCAACTGTGTGTGAAAATCAAATCATCTAATTCATGATAAAGTATATATATTTAAGACTCTTACTATATGATGTATTATTTAAATAAACATGAATTTTGTGTTTTGTAATTTAGGTAAAAGATAAAATAGGCGATTATAATTGTAACACTTGGCTTCAATTGCGAGTAAAATTTCATCTTGTCCATCAATTCATTCAACAACAAATTAAAGTGCTTTAAATCATACCAATTTTTCAGTCATCACTATCACTTGATTTAAACTAACGTAGCTCTTTTCATGTCTCTGAAATAACATGTGGAACTATATTAGAGGTATGAAAATAGAAATGAGTCCATCCTTTTAAAAAAGAAAGTCTTGCTACCGCTGCATTCAAAACCTGAGCTGACGGACTATACAAACTCTAGTAGACACCCAGTGTTTTATTCACAAAGTTTCATTGAATTCAGTTGCCATGGATTGGGCTCTCTAATTACTTAGGAATGGACTGTTGCTTAAACTTTAAGTTCTGACCGATCTCTGCTGAGTGCAATTTGGTGATGATTTTATACTGCATAGCTGAATGGGGGGGGGGGGAGAGAGAGAGAGAGAGAGAGAGAGAGAGAGAGAGAGAGAGAGAGAATAGACATGGAGTCAGAGAGAGACCGAGAGAGAGAGAGAAATGCTTTAAATGGCTCAGGCGGAATGAATGCAATTTGCTTTATCCAAAATGCAAGGTGTCCAGGGCTGCACAGGCAGAATATATGAATCTTGTGTCATCAGAGCTGCAAGGAAAGGGATTCATCTCCTGTGTTTGACTGTTCCCAACCAGGGCTTAGGAACTCTGCACCACCTGTGTACAGGGTCAGACACTCAGCCCCTGGTTCTGGGAGGATGGCTCTGCTTTCAACCCTTACTTGTTAAGTGTCTCCTAGTTCTACTCTTCTTTCTCTATTTTTGAGTTCAAGCTGAGGTCTGACCAAGTAATTCACGTTTCATAGACTTGTACTAAAAATAAGATCTCAGAGTATGAAATTTGAGACAAGAAAACAGAGGAAACAATAATTCACCTTCACCCTGATATTGCAGCAGGCTCACGGGATGAAAGTGTTCCTGTGCTCATACAACTTTTAGAGTTCTGTTCCTTGTACACTTGTACACACACACACACACACACACATCACCATCATCTCTATTTTATCATCCTGTAGAGTGCAGAGAATGGGAAATGTTACGAAATCAAAACCATTGTATATTTAAGAAACAGCCTGTTTAAATGTTTTCTTAGAAAAATTCAAATCTCGAATGACTAAAAATAGGAAGTTATTGCATTTAAAAAACCATGCTGATTTCTTTACCTCTTGTATGCAGTGAAATGTATCAATGTGCATTTTATCTCATTTTAATAAATGCTATGGAAATAAATTTTAAGCCATTTATATTGGTGACAATTAAATTTATTTGTCTCTACTTTAAATAAAAATATTTTAAAAAATTGTTCTGATTTTTTAAAATTTCATTAAACTTAATTTGAACCTCTTGCTCTGAAATGAGGGTTCACACAAAGATTGTTTCAACATTTTCCCAAGACAAACATATGTCCCGGTCACTTTTGTTCAGCACTGTGTACTTTTTCTCTTGGGTGTTTATGCTTACGCTTCTCACTTGTTCCTTTTTTCTGATTAATCCAGAAAATACTTTCCCTAAATATCATGTGTCATGCTTTGTAAAACTCACTTTTATGATATTGTTACACAGATATCTTAAGAAACTTAAATTGATATTCTTATTTTTCATCTACTTGTATATTTCAAGCACTGAAAACACAACTGAGACACATAGGACTTTACTTTGTTACCACACAACGGGCCAATGCTGATTAAAGAAACCCCTTCATTTATTTCTTAAAGTATAAGGACAATATGATTATGAAAGCCAAATCATTATGCTTTTTGGAGTTTTTCTCTCAATTGCCTCTTTTTTTTTTTTTGCCAATGCAAAGCATATATATATTTTTAAAAACCAAAATACAAAGGGACTTATGAAAATGAGCAATTATTTTTCCCACTTGTTCTCACTTGGTCTCGCTGTAAGGTACAACTGCTTTGCATTCTGTTCTTTACACTTTTTATCAGCCTTCTCTGTAAAAGTATAAAGAGGTGTTTTATTAATTTGTAGCCAAGGATGAATCTTGGAGTTAATTTGTCTGACCAAACAAAAGTTAAGAAATATTCTTTTCTACCTGACTATTAGAGTTGCATCTTGGCTTTTAATTAGTTTTTCTGTTTTGTTTTTTTTTAATATTGCTGAGGGCTTACAAAAATTATTAGATGTTGCAGGAAACTAGGGTGTCTAATGGTATTAAATTTGATGGATGTTATCTCTTCAAAAGGGAAATTATCTTCTGATAATGCTAAGAAGAACAGAGTTGTCGTCAGATGTTTACTCACTTCCATAATGATTTAAGATGTTGGTGAAGGAGTCTGCTGATTCCAGTGTACATGAGTGTCCCCCAATGTGTTCTCTCCTCTCACAGCATGTTTCCTTCCTATCAGATGCACTCAGTCTGGCCACTCCTCTAACCTCTCTTTTTTCATCTTCCTGCCCTCCTCCACCATTACACCATTAGTTTATCCTCCTTTTTGTCATGTCAAGGAAGTTCTTCATAGTTTTAGGAATGGAAAACCCAATTCACCCATTTTTTTTTCAAAGCATGCATCCTCAAAGAGTCCCTGCATATTAAAGAGGCAAAAGGACCTGGGATATTTATATCCTTAGCATACACTTTATGGCCACTTGTCCAGACTTACAGATTGACATACGAGGTATTTAACTGACGGTTGTGATTGCATAGGATAAATAAAAGGAGGTGCTTTGGTCATGACATATTCATTTTATACTGAGATTTTTATATAGTTTATGTGATACTTTCCAAATGCCGTGCTCCATAAATCCTTATATTCTAGTCCTAGCTTTTGTTTTGATGTGGCCATAAACAATGTGAGGCAATCTAATACATCTTGCCCAAAGCGTTTCATAGGTAAGGATTTTGAGCAGCCAAACCTACTAGTTTTTTGCAGTCTGTCGTTAACATGTTTACAGGAGACTCTATCAAGTGAGAATCCCTTGTTTTTCTTTCTCAGGGAACATTCCCTCTTCCTTAACAGGAGCATAATTTGCAGCCTGAAGTTAGCGATTTTCTTTCCACTCAGAGAATGAGTGCATTTTCAAAGCAGTGATATCAAAATGAATTTCTCCTTTGGGCCTATGGCCCTGTATACTATTATTATGTTATACTACATTTTAGTTAGAAATTGCTGGTAGAGAAAAGACCTCATTGTTTACAGCTTAAGTGGACATTTGTTTCTTTTTTCCGGTCCTTTGTTCAGGGTTGGATGTTCTTGTATTATTGGAGTCATCATTTGCTTCAAATAAATGATGGTTGTCTACAGTGGCCACTAGGGGAGAGGACATCCTGCAAAGGGAGGTGCATCTTCTGGAAGGATGCCTAACTTTTCAAAAAACAAAAACACGTAAGTCAATCTGAACATTTCAGTGGCATTTTGGACTTGGTTGTTTCTGCAACAGACCCTGAAAACAGTTTTGAGTGTAAAGTTTATTTGGATGTGCATGGAATAACGTTTGGAAAGAGAATATTAACTCAGGAAAGGGGGGAAGAACACCATAAAAGTTGTGTCAGAATGTAGCTACTAGAAGAAGATACTAGTGCTTACCACTGTTGACTGATTCTGGAAATAAGACAAACCCCAATGTTCAGACTTGCCTTCTGGTAGGGATGAGGTTGCTGGACTATGCTGTGTCTTGATATTTGTTTGTTGTGGCCCATTGAGGTGACTACTGCTCAGCACATCTGGGCTGCCATGTGTGAGAGCAGTAAGACATTCAGGTGCTGTAGGAGAAAATCTCTGCAAATACAAAGTTGCAGATAGTGATTGACTAGAGTTCGCCAATATCCTAAGGGATGAGATTGGGGCAATAACAAGTATTGCTCCAAGCAGATATAAGTGATAGTCACACTGGTGCAAAAACAATTCAACTGCCTATTCACAAAAAGGAATCAAACAAGCAAACACAGTTGGCAGTTCAGAAAGAATTAAAGGGAGTGGATATATATATAATCTTATCTGTGAGTGTGTACATTTGTGTGTTCTTTATCTTCTTTGTGCTTTGAGACTAGGGTTTTTAATCGAACACATCTTTGATGGAATTTACTTCTGAGTCAGTGAACAAAAGATGAAAAATAAAAGGCAACAGTTGATTTAAGTCTAATCAAATATGGTTCTGAACTTAGAGTAACTTCCAAATGAAGGTGGTCCTGTTACTATTGGAAGTGAAGTAATAGCCCCTATGATATATTCTGTCACAAAATTGTATCATTTCAAAACTAAAGCTGAAAGCAAAATCTTAAACTTCTATTTAAGCAATGTTACACGGGCAAAATGAGCAAAATTAGGCGGTCTTTGCTAGTTCATCTTAGTCCAACATTAAAACTGTTAAAGAATAGACTTTAAATGGGCAAAGGATTAGTTATACGTTACCTGTCTCAACTTGAATTTGCATAAACTATGAATGAAGAATTTTCATGTTTGCATTATCAAGTAAGGATTAAATCTTATCCATTTGGGTGATTCAGTGAAAGCACCTTTATTCACACAATGCAAATTAAAAGAATGGAAACTTTTAACTTTAGGCAAACTTATATATCATATCACAGTCCTTGTTTTATCTTTTTCTTTTTGTTCTTTTTTTGTTGTTGAAAAGCCCATCTTTTATAAAAAGTTTCATCTATGACAATATTGTATTACTTAAAGATAAATGATATAGACAACAAGAACTTCAGGAAGTCTGCTTTATATGGGTGAATGGTGGATTGTATTTCTAGATACTTAATCATAAATCAAAGTCCCTTCTCTCAAGGTTCTTATTCTACGCATCTGTCCCACATTTAAATTTCCCCTGGTAAGGTATTCTTCTGAAGACAAAACCTTGTAAATTCAACTATCAGTATACTATCTGAATGAGAAAACACAGTAAATCATGTAATACTTAAAATGTTATACAAATAAGTACAATAGAGCAACTGCAGTTATGTTCAAAGGATTTCAGGGGACAGAACCTGGAGAGAACAGAGGCACTGAAGGGTGGGGCTGGACCAGCTGAGGCAGTTGTAGAGCACAGGTGTGTGTGTGTGTGTGTGTGTGTGTGTGTGTGTGTGTATTCATGGAAGAGTAATGAGGAGTCACTCTGCTTCTAGTTTTTTTTTTTTTATCTTTGCCTTTCATAGCTGGTTAATGAGGGAGTGTCAGAAGCACAGAATGAAAGATGGAACTATCATCTGCTCTCTGCTGAAGAAAAGAAATGAAAATCAGAAAACACTGCGACACACAGAGGAATAGGTGTGATTTGAAATGTATGGCATGTGTGCTGTGGAGAGAGACTGCCTGGATTTCAAAGTTAGTGACTTTAGACTTCAGTCAAGTGTGTAGTTCTTCCTTAGTTTTCTCATCATTTAAATGAGTATATTTATGTATCTTTATTATCAAGCCATTCTCAGAAATAAATGAGCTTATGTATGCCTTGTGCTTTAATCTGTGTTTTGCACAAGATAAATTGTAAATGTCTCTCATTATTCAAAAAGGAAACTACTTTGTGGAACTTTATCTTACTAAGCTAATTTACCTTTGATTTACTTATCTTTTCCTATTTTCCAAATATTTTTAAAAGTACATATTACATATTAATTTTTTTTCCTTTCACCTTGTGTTCTGATAGTCAAAGAAGAATTCACATTACCCATGCGCACTGAGAATTTCCTGTGTTGTGGTTTCCAGAACATTTTAGAAGCTAGTGATTTTACTGCTTCTTGTTCATACTATACATCATGTCTCACTAATGCATGATTGAAGAACACTGCTTAAATACACAATTTTTCATTTCATTTTTCTTTTAAATTTCTACACACACAACCTTCAGATTGCTAGCCTCCGGCTGAATTCCGTGATTCAACAACATGCTTCTGGAACAAGCACACATCGTGTCTTAACCGGTATTGACACTGGAACAACATTTCTCATGGCAGGTATGTTGGCCCAAGTCATAAAATTAAGTGTATGTCATAAAAATTTTGGTGTTGGGTGGACTTCTGATCGGAATGTCTTCATTTTCCAATGATGCCTTGGCAAGATGATTGGGTTGTCAAACCAAAGACCTTTCTAAATTCTGTCCTCCAGATTTCTGCTTTTAAGAACTTCAGCTCCTAGGTTTGTTCTTTAAGTCATCACCCTACCTCTCTTTCTCTACAGCTTTTCAGACCACTCGATGGAGGTTGATTTGTGGGATCTTAGCAGTAATGTGCCTTGTGTTGATGGCTGCTTTGGGAATATTGTTGAAAATTTGTAAGTTTTTCTAGGCTATTTTATATAAAGATCAAAACTGTAACAAAACCATTTAATAATAATGATTCATTCTACTAATGTGCAATAATTTCTTATCCCATAGCCTGTATATAATTAAGTGATTTCTAATAATTTCCTATAGCATTTCTTAAACAAAGTGTTCGACCAACATCATCACCAGGAGTCACAGAACCCCAGGAAGGTAGGTTCCATACTTTGGAAAAACTTAATGTTTGGAGAGGATAAAATACAGTTTCTTGTTTTCTTCACATAGAAGCTTGGTGGACCATTACACATACTAATGGAAGTTTAACTAGTAATTCTAGGATATCTCATGTCATTGTTCTCTAACGTAAGATTTAAATTATATTGATGTCTATTATTTATTTAATTAATAAGGGTAATGTAGTCTGAAATGACATATTTTTCTATACGAATACTTATGTTTAAGTAACAAATAAAAAATAAATTATAATAAATATGTCAGTTAATCCTAATTACCCTCCCATGATTGCTCACAACTCATACACTTGTAGCTCTATATTTTTCCTTCTATTTATTCCATAATGCAGAATATAGTGCAGAGATTTCTGTAATTCATTTATCTTTTAACTGATTGTTTTGGGTGACACTAATTAATAAAGTTATATGCGTTTCAAGTGTACATTTCTATAATGCATCACCTATATATTGCATTGTGAGTTTACCACCCAAAGTCAAATTTACTTTCATCACCATATATTTGACCTCCTTCACATTCTTCTACCTCATCTGCACCCCCCTTACACTTTGGTAACCACCAAACTGTTGTCTGTGTCTATGATTCTTTTGTTTGTTTGTTTGTCTTGTTCTTTGTTGATTTCAGGTTTATAGCCCACATATGAGTGAAATCATACGGTTCTTGAGTTTTTCTGTCTGATTTATTTTGCTTATCATGATAATCTCAAGATCCATCCATGTTGTTGCAAATGGCAGTACGTATTTCATCTTTTCCTATGGCTGAGTAATATTACATTGTATATATATTACCAATCATTCATTGAAGGACACTTTGGTTGTTTCCATGTCTTAGCTACCATGAATAATACTGCAGTGAACATAGGGGTGCATGTACCCTTACAGAAAATGTTTTCAGATCTTTGGGGTAGATACCCAGAAGCCAAGAAGAGGGATTTCTGGGTCATATGGTAATTCTATTCTTATTTTTCTGAGGAACCTTCATACTGTTTTCAATAGTGGCTGTACCAATTTACATTCCCACCAATAGTGTATGAATGTTCCATTTCCTCCACAACCTCTCCAACTCTTGTAATTACTTGTCTTGTTGATAATAGCCATTCTAACAGGTGTGAGGTGATCTCTCATTGTGGTTTTGATTTACATTTCCCTAATAGCTAGTGAAGTTCACTGTAGGTCTTCTTGGGAGAAGTGTCTGTTCAGGTCCTCTGTCCATTTTTAAGAGACTTCTGCAATTCTGACCTGACTTGTCCAGTGTAAGCCAGGTCAAAGTCCAACTTTTTAAACGTGTTTTTTTCCACATGTTCTGAAAGTTGTCATACCATCTTCTGTGATTCTGTAGAATTTACTTATATTTGTGGTTCTCTTAGTGTTTTCCCAGCTTCATTGAGATATAACTTATGTATAACATGTAATTTTAAGATATACAATGTGTTCATTTGATATACTTATATAATGCAATATGATGACTATAGTAGCGTTACCTAACAGCTCTATCATGTCAAATAATTGCCACTTTTTTATGTTGTGAGAAGATTTAACATCTACTATTTAGCAATTTAGAAGTACATAAGGTCAAATAATTAAGTTCGCGAATTTGTTGCAATGATGTGGCTAACCATTTTTTAATATCAGAGAGATTATTCATTATGAATTTGTAGCACCTAGACAAACAGTTAATTACTTACTATTGGGAAGTGCTGAAAAAGCTGCCTGGAAAAGTTAGACGGAAAGACCTGAATTTTTGCCAACAATTAATGGCTGTTACATCACAACAATGCACCAGCTCACACTGCACATCTGTGAGGGAGTTTTTAGACATTAAACAAATAACTATAGTGGAACACCCTCCCTACTCACCAGATCAGGACTCCAATGACTTATTTCTTTACCCAAAGATAAAGGAAATATGGGGAGATAAAGGAAGTATTGAAAGGAAGACATTTTGATGACATTCAGGACATGAAGAGTAATCTGATGACATCTCTGATGACCATTCCAGAAAAAGAGTTCCAAAATTTCTTTAAAGGGTGGACTAGGCCCTAATATTGGTGCATAGCTTCCCAAGGGGAGTACTTCAAAGGTAACCATAGTGATACTCAGCAGTGAGATATGCAGCACTTTTTCTATGTTGAGTTTGCAAAATTGTCAGACTTCGTAAAATACAATACTGTTAGCTGTAACCACAATACTATACAGTAGATCCTCAGAACTTATTAATCTTCTAAGTGGACGTTTGTACCCTTGGCCAAAACGTTTTCATTTCCCCCACCTCTCAGCCATTCTCTCTACAACTTCAACAACATTCATTTGGCAAAGATCTGAGTAGCTATCACTGAGAATAGTACATGTTCAAGGCATTATCACTGGTAAAATGTATGACTGGACTTCAAACTGATTGTTTTATTTATGTTCATTTTGAAAATAAAATATTCAAAATATATATTAAATTTCTCCCAAGGTACCATACTCTTTTCTGACTCAGGAAATACGATAAAATATTTACCTTCTTTAAATAATTCTGTCATCTAATTTACTCATATTTACACACCAGAACTCAACTTTGGGTCACTTCCTCAAAAAAGATTCTTCTAATAACCACCTGCCCCCATCCTACACTTTCCTAAGGGATATTTTAACATAATGAATTTCTTGTGTATAATTACCTTAATTAACATTAAATTTAATTAATAAATGATTGGAAGTTATAATGTCCATGAAGAAAAGGGTCATGTCTGACTCAGTCACATAAATATCCTCTGAACTTTGGTGTATGTAAGTAGATTCTCAAAGAATATTTCTAGAAACAAATAACAAATGAGTTTTTAATAAGTAAATAACATTTAAAAAATTGAGTCTCGCAATGGATGGTTCTTGAGATTATCATGCCAAGCAAAATAAATCGGAGAGAAAAAGGAAAGAACCATATGATTCACTCATATGTGGGATATAAAACTTAAAGCAACAAACAAACAAGCAAAAACTCATAGACACCCAAAAGGTTTAGTGTTTACCAGATGGTAAGGAGAGAAGTATGATAGAAGAGGGTAAGGGGGACAAATATATGGTGATGGAACGAAAACTGACTCTGGGTGGTGAATACACAATGCAATATACAGATGATGTATTATAGAATTGTATACTTGAAAGCTATATAATATTACTAACCAATCTCACCTCAATACATTTAATAAAAAAAATTGAATCTTCAATATTATCACTCATCTTTTATTTTTCTCTTAGGCTCTGACTGCTGTTCTTGTCAAGAAAAGTGGATTGGGTACCGATGCAACTGTTATTTCATTTCTAATGAAATAAAAACTTGGGCAGAAAGCAGGGCTTTCTGTGCCTCTCAGAATTCCAGTCTGCTTCAGCTGCAAAACAAAGATGAATTGGTATGTATTTAATTGTGGTTTCTTATACTTTCTTTGACCTAGGAAAAATAATACTGTCTAAGTAACATGAACAAATTGAAATCTCTAATCAGATCATAACTGGATGGTTATATATGGACTAGTAATGACTTATTAATTTCTATCCCTTAAAACACTCATTATAAAATCTATATAAAATTTATCAAATACTTTTATTATAGGAATAAAAATCAAGATAGATGCCAGATAAAGTACAAGAAACATTTTAGAGAAATCAAACAAGAAATATTAGGTCATTGTTTTTATTCAAATAACCAACCAAACAAGTTTTTAAATGTTTAGATTTTAAATGAATTTATAATTTCTTTGGTAATTATATAGCCTTTATCATCATTCTTGGATATAATGTGCAATAAATATGGAGAACATGATCATAAGAATTATCCAGTGTTTAAGAAAAAATGAAAGATTTTCCAGCTACATGAGGAACCTGTGTTGAGTGTAGGGTGTGTAGGTTTATCAGAGAATTTTGTCTGACAAGATACTGGTGATTTGGGTTGAAATTTGATTGCCAATATCTGTAAAGGGAATGTTCTATGAAAATTGAATTCTTGATGATATTTTTCATTCCTTTAAGAATGAGATTTTGTGATATTTTGTCTCCAGAAATGAATGGGCCTTATAGTGAGAAAATATGAGACATTTGACTATACCTCCTAAACTAGGCATAAAAGATGATTTCAGTTCAAGTGATTTGAAGCCTGGATCTGATGCTGGACACTGACTTTCTGCAAGTACATTATTCCCAGAGTAGATTCAAATTAAGTTAAGATGCTTGTCTCTGTTTCCCTTCAGATTTTAATGATATCCTCCATATATTTTTACTGGATTGGACTGTCTTACAATGAAGAACAACGTGTCTGGCAGTGGGAAGATGGCTCTGCTCTCTCCCCAGATCTGTGAGTTTCTCTCACTCAAGGTCTTTTTATGAGTTTATCCTTAGCTCTGACCAAAGATTGAAACATCTGGGGATACTTAGTTAAAATAACCTCTCTGCATCCTGAGAATACAGAAAATAGAATAGATACAGGACAGTAACAATTTTAGCCCCATCTAGAACATCCACGTTTATGCTCAGATGCCATGAAGTTAGTATACTTGTGACCATAAAAGAGCTTTTGACTTTTTCTTTCTTGATTGGTACATGCATGTGAGTGTGTTGTGCGTGTACTGATGCTCACGCAGACAGAAGCTGTCCTGGGAAAACAGGATAGTCATTATTTTCTTTATTCTGGGGGAGCCCAATATTCTCAGCATCCTCATGTTTCAACTATGCTGGGCTTCTACATATCTGTAATCTTAGAATCTCACATTCATTCATAAACATGGTATTTACATCATCATACAATGACAAATTTTATGCTCTGATTTCTTTTCCTAGGCTACATTAGTCAATACATCTTTAAATAAAATAGAGGCAAAGTATATTATATATTAAAACCATTAATAGCAATGGCAAGAAAAAAATTCCTGACCTCAATGCTATTTATTATTGAGGCAATAAATCAATTTTGTAATATTTTAATATTGTGAAAACTGTGGCTATTGAATGAAAAAATTAAATGACTCAGTATGTTAGTATCTATGTAAATGCTTTAAAAAGATCTGTCATTTAATAAAAACACCATCCCTGAACATTGTCTTTTCCTTTTATCATATGTTAATATTTTACTTTTCATTACAGATTTTCATCGTCTCTAACCTTAAATACACAGAACTGCATAATGTACAGCAAAACCGGAAGTGTTGGGCATGAATCTTGTGAAAATAAAAATCATTATATCTGTAAGAAGCAGCTTATTTAGTTGTTTCTTAGTACAGAAGGGGTGGGCAACAGGGTCCAGTATTACTAAGAATGGGAAGTTTACCTCTTATTACTTATTATCTACTTCTAGGATGTATGAAATGTTTCAAATTGTTTCTTCTTACACAATTGATTCATATATTTGAAACCCTGTGTTTTAAGGTTTATGAAATTGTGCACTTACAGGTAAAATTATACAGCACCAAGATAAATAATTTCATGAATGTTTTGATTTAATGCATGGGTTTAATACTGCATGGGATATATTCTTCCATATACATTATTGTAAATTTTCTCTGCATGAATTAAAAAATTTACATAATAAAATAGATATCAACATCATTTCAGTCCTGTGTAATGTTATGAAGTACCATCTCTACCTCACTTTTCTGAAAGTCAGTTCTTTCTGGATATTTATCCATCTATATGTTTTAATTTAGAGCTAAAAGTGCCGTAGGACAGTTTCCTGAGGTGTATCGTTCAGCCTCGCAGATGAACAATTTGTGTGTCTTCTCTTCATGCTCCTGAGTTCTGCAGAACAAGCATAAGTCTTTGGCCAAATATGTGGTTCCTGTGTGATTGCTTTGAGATTTGCAAAAGTAAAGGGACACAAGTCCTGATCACATAAATTTACAATAGCTATTTCTTTATTCCACAGATGTTTCTTACCTTATGCTTATCCATCAGTAGAAGAGTCACTTACATGTGCATTGAAGATCTTAGTTGCTAATTAATCCCCAAAATTTTCCTAAAAATTATGTGTAAAATATGAACAACTCCCCCCTTTTATTTTTGTGGGAGAGGGAGCAATAAATTTTATTGAGTTTCTGAGTGTCTCACAGAAGGACTGGGAACACAGAGTCCTGATGCCTGTGACCTGGATGGGATTTTGCTGACCTCACAGATTTCACATGCCTAGTCTCTTTTTTTAACTATTGTTCAGACATCTTAAAAAATTTATATTGAACAATGTGATATATTTATGATGTATTACAGAGTTGTACAGCTGAAACTTATGTAACTATACTAACAATTGTTTCCTTAATAAACTTTAATTTAAAAAAATTTATTGACGTCTGTGCTTGCCTTCTACTTTTATATTTCAATTAAATAATTATAATTAGGAATCCAAATTAATATTTAATATATAAGATCCAGGAAGAAGGAAAGACCTGTTATTTTTTATTTCTCAAAATAGAAATATGATAGGACTACAAGTTGAACTCTTCACATTGTTGTATGAAGGTTTACTTAGGAAATTGCACTAAAGTTATATTGAGAAAAATAATGGATGAGGAATAACATCTTTCAAATATTTAACTTGGTCTAAGAGAACATGCATTGCATTTAATAATTATTTCACATGTTTTGGCTTTATTGTCCATCTGATTGCACAATAATATATTTTTAATTACAATTTTAAAAATAGTATAGGTAAGCTGATAATGAAAATGAATAGTTTTCTGTCCCAAATATCCCATCTCCCTGTCTTCCTCCATGAGGCAATTTCATCTTTGTTTTTTGTTTGTTTGTTTTTACCTGCTTAGAGTGGTTTTCTCTATAATGAACCAAGGATGGTCCATTTTCATAATATTTGTTCAGGATGAATCTCAACTCTTTTCATGTAGCCAAACCCAAGCATAGGTTCAAATGAATCACTTTTCACATCATCACCCATAAAGTGGTCAGAGCCAAATGAGGTTTTTTTCTGAGAACTCATAAACATTTATTCCAGTTACAAGCACAATGAATAAACAGAATGTGATAAATACAGTGGGTGAAGTGTCATTTCAGAAAATAGTCTATGTCAAAATTGTCCCCCTTGAGAGAATAAAATTCCTGTTGCCTCCTAATTACAGCTCAGATGTTTTTTCAAGCTCCCCTATCATTTCAGAGAATTGTGATGGAAAGTTCTGTGTTGAATGGGGGATATGGTCACTCACAGCAGAGTGTCTTTCTCACAGCCTGGTCTTATCATGTTGGTTATAGTCAGGTCAGGACTTCCTGACCCATTTCATTTTGCTTATTCTTCCCTCCACTCTTACCTGCATTCTGCTTTCCTTTACCCTTGGAAAGACTTCTTTATGTAAAGTTCTTTCTACCAAAAAAAAAGAAAAGATTTCCTCTGAAATGAGATTTCTTATGTATTCTCTGGAGCTTTCTTTCTAATTTTCTTCTTTCACTTTCTGATTTTTTTGTTGTTGTTTGTTTTTTGCTATTAAATGGGCTAATACACACGAAAGGGTCTACTTGAGTGACCTTCTCAGTGTTGGACGTCAAGGGTAAGGAAATGTCTAAGAAACACACAATATAACAAAATAATATTGCCAATAGTTAGCTTATACCTTTTTAATTTTACATGGTTACCCTAAATGTATGACCCTAATGTATATAATACATGTTATCTATTGGTGCATAACAAATTATGAGTACTTTAGAAACATAAAACAACACATGTTTATTATCTCATATTATCTATGGATTGGAAACAGGGTATGGCTTAGTTGCTTCCTTTATTCGTGGTTCCACAAGGCTGGAGCCAGGGTCTTGGCCAGGCTGCATTCTTATCTGAAACAGCTTCCTCTGCCAAGCTCTTCAGGCTGTTGGCAAAATTTCTTCTTCATGGTTGTAAGGCTGAGAACTTCAGCTCCAGAAGCCACCCCTCTGTACTGGCAGTCACACTGTAGTTACTGTACTTGCTTCTTCAAGGCCACATGGAAAGTATCTCTGACTCCTCTATCTGTTCTGTGTAATCCTTTTTCAGTGCACTTCTGATTATGTCAGATTTTCCCATAATAATATCTCTATTGATTAACTGAAAATTGGCTGATGTGAAACCTTAATTGTATCTGAAAAATACCTCCATCTTTGCCATTTACCATATTCTAATCACAGATTCACATCCTACAGGCACATCTCGGAGTTATTGTTATTAATAAAGCAAGTATCACAAAAAAGCTAGTCATTTTGCTGGTGGAGGGTCTTGCCTTCCATTTGTAAAAAATGCAGCACCTGTGAAGCACAATAAAGAGAAGCCCAGCGAAAGGAGATGTGGCTGTCCTCACAAATCCCACTGAAACTAAAGGGGTGAGGGTTATTCAGGTGTACATCAGGGCATGGAATTTTTAGGGGTAATCTTAGAGCTCTGCATACCATACCAACATACCTCTAAAGTTTGTTTGAATTGCTAACCATACATTATTGAATTTAAACACTGCCTTTTAATTTCAGATAAATTAAGTAGGAATTAAATTCACACATGCCAGGAGAAGGAATCTTTTCTAGTTACCCCAATATGTTAATTCTTTGTTCCTCCATTAATGACATATAGGTTTGCTAATCAAGATAATTATTTTACAGCTGGACTGGCACACTCTTTGCTTATTTCCAGAGATGCTTGAGCATCCGTTTTGCCTCTTGACCATAATAAAGACAGTGAAGGTAACTATCTAATTTACTATTTCTGGTAAGATTTTTTAAAAGTTCAAAAGTCTCAAGTAGAGCCTACTGCCAATTTTTTATTGATATCTTACAGTTGAGATAATCGGTTAGAAGAGTTAAACATCCTGTATCCACTATGTGACAAGACTCTCAGGATACTTCTGCCTCAGCTCCCCTGAAACCAAGTTTCATCACATAAATGTCAGCATTATTAGTAGTAGTTTCATCCAGAGAAGAATCATGTCTTTCTACAAATAAGAAAAACATTGGGGTGCTTGCTCCTGGATGTTCCTTGATCCCCCAACTTCCTTATTTGAATTCTGTTTCTCCTGCTGTCATATTACTTGCCATTATTACAAGCATTATATGAGTATGCTCCTAGCAACTTTATGAAAACAAAAGCTTCATTATGAAAACCATTACAAATGATATAATTAGAAAAACTTGGAAGTAAATTCTTAATTCTATATGAAAAGATATTTGAAGAAAATAAAGAAACCAAAAATTCTACTAGGAAAAAAATGCTGAAAACTTACTATTGGATTTGCACATTCATTATCACATGGAATAGCCATGAACTATGGAAGCATATACAAAGCTTCCTTTAAATTTTTAAAGATTTCCTTTAGAGCTATAATAAAAATGATGCATTAAATATTCAGTTTGGTATAAAAGTCAAGGTGTTGGAGTTATAAAATGCACAAATAAATCTAATAAATGATTGTGGCAATAACAAAATTAAGACTTGACTCCTGCCATCGGCATGTGTCATAGTGAGAAAACAGCAGTAAAACAAAACAAAAGGTGATGACAGGTTGAAAGAGAACCAAGGAGAGTTTGTGGGAAGAGATAAATTCTGATTGAAAGATTTGAAAGTTTTTTTAAATAGCTATAATTTAAGTCATATTTTAAATAATTATCTGATGATAGTGGAGCAACACAGTGAAACAAATAATATACCAAAAAGAGAGAAAAGTTTAACCAGAAGTGTGAGGGTCCATAAGAACATGTCATAATTGAAGAGAGATCAAGTGGACATGGAGGTAGATGCCATGGGACGTAAAGTTCAGGGGGGAAAACTGTTGGTTAAATGAAATTGGCAGGATTTATATAGCAGGCTTAAGAAAAAACTTTTAATTATTATGCAATGATAATTAGTAACTAAACATGTGCTATCAATTAGTAATTTTGTAATTTGTAACTTAAAATAACCTGAGTATTAATCCAAAAAGAAAAAAAGCCATGAAAACTTGATTCAAAATCTTTTGTTAAACTTCAATGATCATGTATTCTTAAAAATATTCTCTAATTTGAAAGAAACTCCAAACTATTTGTTAGGTTAAAGTGTAACCCAGATTAAAGTCTTCATACACCATCCCTGCAGAAACACAGTGTATGCATGTAGTGCACTTTGTACAAGAGAAACCTAAAATGAAGAGTAACTTAAAGTGGTGGCTTAGAAATGCAGCTTATATAACATCTTCAGCAAAGAACAATAAGTTCATAAAGAAATGATAAGATAAAAACCAGTAATTTTAAGCTTCCAAAGGCAGCAAACTATGGAAAAGTAAATATATGACAGAAAACTAATGAATTAAGGTTTGTTTGCAGATTGCTCTGGTGGGCACTTTCTAGACTAAGAATCTGCCTTCTGTAAAAGAAGAATTTATATCCAGGCTTTAAGCAGAAAAGGGGCAGGTAGAGAGACCTTTTCCTGTATTTGATACTGCCTCTTTCCTTTTCATTTTTAGTGATAAAACCACCAATATACTGTTTCCACCCCAGTTTTATTGAGATGAGTTATAATTGATATACAACAATGTATAAGTTTAAGGTTTGATACACAGATATAGTGCGCAATGATTACCACAATAAGGCTAGTTAATACATCCATCACCTCACACAATTACCATTTTGTTGTTGTTTATAACTGGAAGTTTGTACCCTCTCCATCTTGCCCACTCCCCAGGCCCTGGCAACCACCATTCTACTCTCTGTTTCTATGAGCTTGGCTTTTTTGGGTTCCACACATAAGTGAGATCATACAGTGTTTGTCTTTCTGGGTCTGGTTTGTTTTACTTAGCATAATGTCCTTCAGATTCATTCATGTTATTGCAACTAGCAGGATTTCTTTTTTATGGCTGAATAATAGTCCAGTGAATAATAGTCCATCCCATAGTTTCTTTAATTAGTCATATATAAGTGGACACTTATGTTGTTTCCATGGCTTGTCTTTGCAAATAATGACGCAAAGAATATGAGGGTTCAGATGTCTTTTCGAGACAGTCATTTCAAACTGCTTCTTAATGGTGTTTAGGTAAAAATAATTTTTATCTCAAAGAGGCATATTTTGAGTGACATATTCTGGTTTACTTCACTAAAAAGTGTCCTTGTTACATTTTCTGAAATGTAGGTATTATTTGTTATTTTTTATATGAGATGGTAGCCTTTGAAGAAGTGCCCAGCTTTAGAAAATAACTTATACTTAACCCTTCCAGTTAGGTGGCCTTAAGCTTTATCTTGTGTTCCCAGTACTCCATGACAACAACAGAACAGAAACTAAGATTCCCCAAGTTCATTATAAATCCTCAAAATTCAAGCCAGTTTCTGTGGCTGCTTTTCTCTTGGTATTCCCATTTTCACCAAATTCTGAGAATCTGCAGAATTTTTACCTTCTTGTCAGTTTAGCAATGTTTTCTTTAAGCTATAATATATTGTACAACAACGTTACAAAACTTGTTCTGTTCTTTTCAGTGGAACATATGCCAGGCTTCCCCGCTTTAATTCTAGAAACATAGTACAATTTATATTGATTTATTTTTTCAACACAAATATATGGGCTTTTTATGTATGTTTTCCATGACTTAAATACTTAATAAAATCTTAAAGCAAAAAAATGCAAGAAAACACAGACAGGAAGTTTAATGAACTCAGAAACACAATCAAAGAACAAAACGAACATTTTACCAAAGGGATTGAAATTTTAAAACAGAATCAAATAGAATAACTAGAGATTAAGAACTCAATAAAAGAAATGAAGAATGAAATAGCCAGCTTAGGTAATAGAGCTGACCAGATGGAGGAAAGAATCAGTGACATAGAAGATAGAAATCTGGAAATGACACAGATCAAAGAAGAGAAAGACTTGAGAGTTAAAATAAATGAAAGAAGTCTATAAGAACTTTCTGACTCTATCAGAAAGATCAATATAAGAATAATGGGCATACCAAAAGGAGACGAAAGGGAGAAGGGAACAGAGAGTATATTCAAACACATAGTCGATGAGAACTTCCCAAACTTGTGGAAAGAACTGGATCCTTGAATCCAAGAAGCAAATAGAATACATAATTACCTCAACCCCAACAGGCCTTCTCCAAGGCACATTGTATTTAATCTGTCAAAAATTAGTGATAAAGAAAGAACTCTCAAGGCTGCCAGGAAAAAGAAGATGGTAACCTACAAAGGAAAGGCCATTAGATTATCATCAGATTTTTCAGCAGAAATTGCACAAGCCAGAGGGTGTGGACTCAAATATTAAAACAACTGAAAGAGAGAAATTATGAGCCAAGAATAATATATTGGGAAAAACTATCCTTTAGATATGAAGGAGAAATAAAGACCTCTACACATATTCAGAAGCTGAGGGGATTTTCTAACACAACCTGCACTACAAGCAATATGGAAGGAGGCTATTCAACCTGACACAAAAAAGCAAAAGAGTACAAAACCATGAGTAGTATTACAAACAGACAGACAGAAGCAGGGAATGGCAACCCTACACCAAATAGGACACTATACACTTAAACAGAACACACAGGGTAAAGAAGGGAAAGAACACTAAAAAGAAAGAAGAAAAAGACAACTTGCTACTACAGTGCAGAAATCAATCACGGCATACATAGGCATAATTTGTGACAACAAAAATATAAAAGGGGGAGGGTAGAGGTCTGAATTGGCAAAAGGGAATGGAGAAAGGAAGCATGCTGAAGAAAATGGAATACTCTAACTATGAAACTTTTTTTACATAAACTTAAAGGTAACCAATCAAAAAAAAATCCAGACCTGAACTATATAACATAATAAAGGAAGAAACACAGGGAAAAATCATATCATCACCCTGAAATAATACACAGCAAAAAAAGAGGGCAAAGAAACAATGGAGACACCGTCCTCCTAGAAAACCAAAGATAGAATGATAGGAAATCCTCATATATCAATAATCACCCTACAAGTAAATGGACTGAACTCATCAATAAAAAGGCACAGAGTAGCAAAATGGGTCAAAAAACTAAACCCAACCATACGCTGCCTCCAAGAGACATATCTGAGCTACAAGGACAAATATAGACTCAAAGTGAAAGGGTGGAAATTGACATTCCAAGCAAATGGTATTCAGAGAAAAACAGATGTAACTATACTTATATCAGATGATAAAAACTTCAGGACAAAAAAGGTAACAAGAGAGTAAGATGGACATTTCATAATGTTAAAAGGGACTATACAACAAGAAGACATAACAGTCATCAATATTTATGCCCCCAATCAGGGAGCACCAAAATATACTAAGCTACTAATAACAAAACTGAAGGGAGAAATTGACCAAAACACAATTATAGTAGGGGACCTAAATACATCATTGACAGCCATGGATAGATCATCCAAACAGAAAATAAATAAAGAAATATCAGCCCTAAATGACACATTAGATGAAACAGACATAATTGATATTTATAGAGTACCTCATCCTAGAACATCAGACTATACATTTTATTCCAGTGTACATAGGACATTCTCAAGGATAGACCATATATTGGGACATAAAACTAGTCTCAGCAAATTTAAGAAGATTGAAACCATACCAATCATATTCTCTGATCATAAGGCTTGGAAATAAGATATCAACAGCAAAAAGAAAGCAGGAAAACCCACAAATATGTGAAGATTAAACAACATAGTTTTAAAGAATGACTGGTTCAAAGAAAAAATAAGAGGAGAGATCAAAAGATACATAAAAAAGATACATCTCATTTGTTTCTAACAAATAAGAATGAAAATACATCCTACCAAATTTTGGGGGATGGAGCAAAAGCAGTTTTAAGAGGGAAATTTATATCCTTATAGGCCTATCTCAAGAAACAAGAAAAATCTCAGATAAATAACCTCACATTACACCTTAAAGAACTAGAAAAAGAAGAACAAATGAAACCCAAAGTAAGCAGAAGGAAGGAAATAATAAGAATCAGAGCAGAACTAAAGAAATAGAGAACAAAAAAATATATATAAAAAAATAAGACAATAAGAACAAAAGAGCTGATTCTTTGAAAGATTAATATAAGTTACAAACCTTTGGCTAGACTCACTAAGATAAAAGAGGAAAGACACAAATAAACAAAATCGGAAATGAAAGAGGGGAAATCATCACGAATATCACAGAAATACAAAGGGTCATCCAAGAATACTATGAAGGACTATATGCCACCAAATTCAATAAACTAGAAGAAATGTACAAGTTCTTAGAAATATATAGCCTTCCTAGGCTGAATCATGAAAAATTAGAAAATCTAAATAGACCGATCAACAGTAAGGAAATTTATCAGTCATCTGTAACCTTCCCAAAAGCAAAAGTCCAGGACCAGATGACTTCACCAGTGAATTCTACCAAATATTCAAAGAGGACATAATACATGTCCTACTCAAACTCTTCCAAAAAAACTGAAGACACAGTACTCCCTAACTCATTTTATGAGGCCAACATTACCCTGATACCAAAACCTGGTAAGGATAACACAAAAGAGAAAATTAGATTAGACCAATATCTCTGATGATTACAGACGCAAAAATCCTAAACAAAATACTAGAAAATTGAATGCAACAAGGTATTAAAAAGATTATACATCACAACCAAGTGGGGTTCATCCCAGAGGCACAAGTGTTGTCACACAGCAGCCTACCCGTCTGTCCCCTCGTGCCTACCCCTAAAGAAAGAAGAGTCTGTGAGACTAATCCTTTGAGGGACATTGCTTCACCTTTGTGCCATCTCCTTGTTTGGCCCCAAAGGATGGCTGGTTAGCCAATGATGGATAAGATTCCCCATGGGTGGGGGGGGCAACCCAAGCCAGGCACAGTCACGTGGGGGCCACCAGGAGAACTCACGGGGTTGATAGAGGTGGGTATAGACCCCCATCTTCCCCCGTCTAAGGAGAGCTTCTGCCTCTGTGGCTGTATTCCTTCCCACAACCTGCTTGGGAAGTGACGCAACATGTGATAACATCAGTTCTCCTTCTGTTCTTAACAATGAATTTCAGCATAAAGGTTTTTGTCCCTGGGGAGGTACATACCACTATTATTAAGACATCTTGGGACTTTCGATTCTGGCTGTTTGCAGGCTGTTTCAAGGGTGATTGGCTTGAATCAGTTTTTTGATATGATGTATGACACTCACAGACTGTGGAGAAAACAATGCTACCTCCTTGTGTGTACATCAATAAAAACCACAAGGTGGCCCGATTCGAGGCTCTCAGTCCTTTGAGGCTGTGAGACTCTTGGCCCCCTGTTTCATAATTTTCTTGATTTCTGTTTCTTTCTTAACCCTTTGCTGTCCCTTCTCGTTCTCTCACTGCCTGTGTTGTGCTGGACGCGACACACAAGGATGGTTCAACATATGCAAATCAATCAATGTGATACACCACATAAACAATATAAGGAACAAAATTATATGATTATACCAATAGATACAGAAAAAGCATTTCACAATATACAACAAAAATTTATGATTAAAACACTTAATAAAATAGGTACAGAAGGAAAAAAACCTTAACATAATTAAGGCCATATATGACAAACCCTCAGCTAATATCATAATTAATGGTGAAAAACTGAAGCCCTTTGCTCTACATTCAGGAATGCAAAGGGCTGTCCCCTATTACCTCTGCTTTTCAACACAGTATTGGAAATCCTAGCCAGAGCAATCAGGCAAGAGAAAGAAATAAAAGGCATCCAAATTGGGAATGAAGAAGTTAAAAATTGTCACTTTTTGCAGATGACATGATTCTATCTATAGAAAACCCTAATGACTCCACCAAAAAGCTATTAGAAACAATAAATGAATACAGTAAAGTTGTCGGCTACAAAATCAATGTATAAAAGTCCATTGCCTTCCTATATATTAACAATGAAATCTCGAAAAAGGAAATAAAAAGAACAATCCTTTTGCAATTGCAACAAAAAGAATAAAGTACCTGGGAATAAACTTAATCAAGGATGTGAAAGACCTATATACTGAAAATTATAAGACGTATTTAAAAGAAATTGAAGAAGACACAAAGAAATGTAAAGACATTCCATGTTCATGGATTGAAAGAATCAACATAGTTAAAATGGTCATATTACCCAAAGCAATATACTGATTGAATGCAATCCCCATCAAAATCCCAATGGCATGTTTTAAAGAAATAGAACAAAAAACCATCAGATTTGTACAAAACCATAAAAGACCACGAATAGCCAAAGCAATCCTAAGAAAAAAGAACAATGCTGGAACTATTATACTCCCTGACTTCAGCTTGTACTACACGGCAACAATAATCAAAACAGTGTGGTATTGGCAGAAAAACAGACACAACAGACCAATGGAATAGAATTGAGAACCCAGAAATAAACCCACATAAATATAGACAGATAATTTTTGACAAAGAAATAAAAAACAAACAGTGGAGAAAATATGGCCTCTTCAATAAATGGTGGTGGGAGAATTGGAAGGCCACGTGCAAAAGAATGAAACTAGACTGCTGTCACCATGTACCAAAATTAACTCAAAATGAATCAAAGACCTAAACATAAGACCTGAAACAATAAACTGTATAGAAGAAAACATAGGTACTAAACTTATGGACCTTGGGTTCAAATAGCACTTTATGAATTTGACTTCAAAGAAAGGGAAGTTAAAGCTAAAATAAATTAATGGGACTGTACCAAACTCAAAAGCTTCTGAACAGCAAAGAAACCATCGACAAAACACAGAGGCAACCAATTGAATGGGAGAAGATTTTTGCAAACAACATTTCTGATAAGGGGCTAATATCCAAAATATATAAGGAACTCACACAAGTCAACAACAAAAACAACAACAACAAAAAAAAACAAACAAACAAGCAATCCAAGTAAAAAATGGGCAGAGGACCTGAATAGACATTTCTCCAAAGAGGACGTACAACTGGCGAATAGACATATGAAAAAATGAAAAATGTTCAACATCACTAATCATTAGACAAATGAAATAAAAACCACAATGAGATATCACCTCACACCATTTAGAAAGACTATCATCAACAAGACAAATAATAACAAATGTTGGAGAGGCTATGGAGAAAAAGGAACCCTCATACACTTTTGGTGGGAATGCAGATTGGTGCTATATTCTTATTACAAGGAACAATTCATTTTGCTAAGTATGTCATGTGCCATATAAAATTAGTAGTGGCATTTTGAAATTTTTCAACTTTTATTTTGAAAATTTTCAAATATAGCAAATTTAATGAGCCCTCATACACTCTTCACCTAGCTTTAAGTCTATTTAATTTTCAAATATTTTATCTTTGAAAAGTTCTAAATGACTTATTAGTTTAATATTTGCACATATTTAATAAAACAATAGCTTAAAATTTATTTGAACCTAGGCATCAACAGTTTACTAAATTTAAAAATGAATTTGTTCATCACTCAAAAAATTTTAAAATAAATAAAACATTGTTATAGAAAATAAATTATTTAATTGTTAACCTTTATTCGCTGCAAGGTTATGTCTTGTGGCATGTTAAATAGAAAAAATATTTAACAAATATTGATGTAATTTTCTTCTGGAAGTTTTCTTCATAGAGAACACTCAGGGAATGGCTTTTGTGTCTTTGAATCCTTTATGTTTTATAAACAATAAACTCTTTATATATTCTTCTGCATACAAATGAACGTGTTTTGATTTGAACAGTTTTCTGTGTAACCTTTAAAACTTGAGCCATAAAGTGCACAGTTCCCAGGTCCCATGTTAATCATTGTTAGTCTAGAGAGAGAAAACAAATTACATTTATTAATGTAAGAATATAAAAATTAAACAGTATTTATTTAAATACAGGTACTAAAATAATATCATTTCAGGAGTATTTAGGACCGTGCCTGGCCTTTCCTAATTCACAGATATGCAATATATAGCCAACTCAAAAAAATAAAGTAAAAATAGCATTCTATTGTAAATTATGTACTACTATTTTTATACATTGGAAATCAGCCAATTTAGAAAGTCATGAAATTCTCTTCACATATGTACCTGAGTGAAATGGAAAATTTTAAATGTTTTTTAAAAAATGTTTAGAGTAGAAATCAATTAGAATTCATGTTCAGTGTCATGTTTTGTGAAAAGTATACAATCTTCAATTAGATGCAATTTTACTTGGTAAGAAAATTTTCAAAAGTTGTAAAATCCTCTAATACATACAGAAGGTGCCAAAAATATGTATACACATTTTAAGGAAGGAAAAAACTGTATTAAAATTGTAATGATACATACCGATAACAAAAGGTGAATACAAGTCATATTTGACTTCTGTAATCACAAGAGGTGCTCAAAGTGATTACCATCAGTGCAATTTTAATACAATTTTTTTCCTATCTTAAAATGTTTATACAATTTTTTGGCACCCTCTGTATATCATTAGATAAGAAGGTAGGTAGTCCCTGGTATATGAATACAAGGGGAAACTTGAAACGAACGCATGGCAGTAAAGAGTTGTCCATTGATCACTGCCAATTAACCATTAATGTAGCAACATAAATTTAACAATCAGTAAAAACAGCTTTTTTGTCACTTAATGGTAATTCTGGCTATAGAGTCAGAAAGACATATATTTGAATCCTTGTTGTAATTATTGCTAATGTTATGACTAGATGAGTTATTATACACTCTGAGACTCTGTTCTTTACAAGCAAAATTTGGTTAAAATTATATATGTTATATAAAACTTTTAAGAGTATTTCATGAGAAGATATATATATATATGGCTTAAAACTGTGTCACAGAGAGGAAAAGCACCAAATTAAATGAACATTAACATTAATGTTGTGATTGTCTTTATTACTTATTAAATCATTAAAGATTGAAATAAATAAAATGTACTTCAACTAAATAATTTAAAACACATTCTAGAGAACTTCTGTTTCATCTGTGATATTATGAGACTGAAGGAAAGCAGAAGTCGTAAACCACTTAGGTTTTGCTCCTGATCTTTGTGCCAGAATGGAGACATTACTAACCAGTGTAGTGACAGGCCAGATCTTCCAAAGGGAGCTCTGTGAATACTAGGCTATTGTCACTTGGCTGGTGTACAGACTTGAGCTGTATAATCAATGGCTAAAAGAGAAACATATAGATACCTAATACACATGATACCTGAGTCTAGAAAGATGTAGAAAGCTGCGGTTCATAGGACACTGTAATTGAGATGACAGTTGAAGAAAAAAATAAATCTGAAGATATGCAAAATGTCCCAGATGAGTACTTAGCAGAATATTGATCAATATATATCTACTCAATAACTACTCAAAGACAAAGAAAGGATTATCTAAAATGGTTTAGAGGGAACAGTTCTTAGTGCTTACTCTAAGTTCCAGTGCTTACATTGGAATCAACCACATTTGTCCCAGTCATATTGCAAAACCTCATATTTCTCAAGGCTTTGAGATTATATAGAAGGGGCTTGGCTCAGTTGTGGGGGATAATTAGCTCTAGAATGATAACACTAACTAATAATAAATAAAGCAAGACGAAAACAAATCAAACTGTTCCCAAGTAACTTATCTGAGTTCCACAAAAAAATGTTCATGAGTATTTATAGCAATAAAAAAAATGTGGCATCAAAGAAGGTGCTCCATATCATTAGTCGTTAAGGAAATGCACATTGAAACTATGAGACACCACTGCACACATTAGAATGGCTAAAATTTAAGAGACTGACCATACGTGTTGACCAGGATGTTGAGCAACTAGAAGTCTCACGCACTGCTGGCTGGGAATGTAAAATTGCAAAACCCCTTTGGATAGTAGTTTGACTTAAAAAGTTAAACATGCTTATTATATGATCCATCCATTCCACTCCTAGGTATTTATGTAAGAAAAAGGAAAGCCTATGTTCATACAAAGACTTGCACACAAATGTTCATAGCAAGTAGCTTTATTTTTAATATTCAAAAACTGGGAACTTCCCAAACATCCATCAACAAGTGAAAGGATAAACAAATTGAGCAACACTCATAAATGGAATGCCTCTCAGCAATAAAAACAAATTAACTCTTTATACATGCTATGAGGTGGATAATCTCAAAATATTTATACTGAATAAAAAATCAGACATAAAAATAGTACATACTGTAGGACTCCATTTATATTAAATTCTATAAATTACAAACTAATCTGTAGTGACAGGAAGCAGATTAGTTGCCTGGAGTTTGAAGCAGGTAGGTCGGAGGGGCATGAAGGAGGCATTACAAAAGTGCAAAGGGAAAGTTTTGCAGGTAACAAAATATGTTAATTATCCTGATGTTATTAATGATTTCATGGATGTATACATTTGTCAAAATTAGACTTTAAATATGTGCGCTTTGTTGAATGTCAATTATGTCTCAACAAATTGAGTAATAACTTCAAAAAAGAATGTATGTGACACTTAGCCTCTCTGCTTTAGAGTCCTCATTTGTAAAATGAGCATTGTATTAGACCTATCTTGCACAGTATTTAGCACATAGCAAACAATCAGTGTTACTCATTATCACTGGTATTGGCTGCTCTGCTCCACAATGTACTAAATTTAGTCCCTAAAAGGTTTTTTTTTGTTGTTGTTTTTTGTTTTTGTATATGGGGATGTCCTGCCATTATGTAAAGAAAAATGTGATCGTTAACTGATCATAGGAATAGCTTAGGGACAAATTCAAAAATAGAGACCTATTGGCACAGACTTACTGGTTGGGTGAAAGAATGGAGCCATCTTCCCACTGCCAGGATCCACTTTTTGGATTTTGTACTAGTCCCATCCAATGAAAGGATTTCACCAATTTGAAGAAATCCTGTTTGAAATAACAAGTAAAGTCAGTGCTCAGAATTTTAGTATATACAAGGTCATAATCATTTAATTATTTTTCCCACACTTGGGAAAAATGCAGCCTGTCTTCTAGCATAATTCCAACTTAAACAACACATACACAATACCTGCAATTTTTGGGCTTTATTTTTAATGTAGAATTATTTGGGGTTGATATCTGAGCTTTAGTGCCTCTATTATTATATTTCGGGTTCCTATTCCAGAGAGTTGCTTTATATGGTAGGACCAAATATAGGAAAAGGAATTAAAACAATACTTAACCTGGTCCTCTTTGCTGTATATCTTCAGGAGACTGGAATTGTGAGACATACAAGAAGCTTGGCTCTGGGACCAGGTTTTGCTCTCTTCAAAAAATTGATAGCAGTTATTTCTGTAGCACAACCAGTTTTTAGGACATGGGCCACAGTAACTTTCTAGAAAGGGAGACTATATTATTAATTCTGCACATGTCTGACTATTGTAACAGATTTTGTCTAGACAGGTTCAACACCTTTTATATTCTAGTTCTAAAATTCTAGATAATTAAACCAGTAAGGTCATACCCAATGACATCGCTACACATAGATAGATGATAGATAGAATGATAGATAAACCAAAAGAGTTCTCTACTTTTTACAAGTACTCCATCATTGTAAAAAATAAAATAAAATTTAAAAAGCTATGGTGAATTGTGGACAAGAATTTATTTTCTTACAGTTTTTTTGTTAACACAATTAGATACATGCCTAAAACCAAGTATACATAGATGCATGCAATTTGCGCTTCAAAATATTACAAAACTTCCACTCACCATTCACAGAAGTTGGAGCCACTTGGTTGAATAATGCTATTAAAATAATCATAATTATTAGAAGGGTTTTTGTTGTTAGTAACATAGTCCAAGCAAAAATAAAAAATAATTGACAACTTTCTAGACTAACAGTTAAAATATAAAATATAGTCAATATTTCTAATTTATGTTTCTGTCCTTTTGAATATTAATCAAAGTAATTCATTACAATCATTAGATCAACAATGCTGCATTCTACTTCTCTGTTATCACTTACAATTTATGACTATGGCACTGCATATCATTACCATTACAATGAAACGGATTCCCATAGCTACAGCAATGGACTGGGTGAGAAAAAATGGAGATGCTGTCAAAGAAAAAAAGAGAGAGAAAGATGAAAAAAGGATAAAGGGTTCTGCTATCTTCATGTTTAATATAAACATTAAAGTGTTTTTTTATGTGGGGGTGATATCAGTGCTTTTTCCTTATTTATTTTTCTCAGAACAGGTAACATAAGTACTTTGGAAATTACTAAAAAATAAGACTATAAAAATGTAATATTCATTTCCTCCTTTTCCTCTCTAGTACCCCAGTCCACCACCATAGAATAAATCATAGTTATAATTTATAAAATTTTCCATGGAGATAGAATAATAAATATGGACACTTCCCCCTTTTAATAACACATATTTAAAAAACCATACAAAATATTCTATGATTTTTTTCACTTAAGAAACTATCCTAATGATTATTCTATATCATGTCTTATAAAACTGTCAATTTTTAATAGATAGCTTCTTGTATTGTGTTTCATTGGTACATGGACAAAGTCTAATTACTGACAGACTTTTAATTTTTTCCCAATGCATAAATTGTTCCTTAGTTTTCACTATTAGATATAAATAACATTTCATATAAACCTGTGCATATTTTTTGATATCTCTCTTGGAGAAATTCCTAAAAGGGTAATTACTGAGTCAAAGGGCATTTGCTTTTTAAATTTTTATAATGATTGAAAATTTCAGTCCAAAGAGGTTATACTAATTACATAGTACCAAATACAAATTTAAAGGCCTGTTTTCTCACATCTTCCTCTGCATTAAATATTATTCACACTTTCTAAATGTATAAATCTGATAAGCAATACTATTTTTTAATTTTAACTTTATTTTTCTTCTTATGAATAAGATAACAGAAGATTGAACATCTCTTATTATGATTAAATTATGATTTTATTTTATTTCTCTGATACTTGTTGTATGTGTATTAACTGGTTTTTTCCTCACTTTTTAGGTTGAGAATATTAGTTTCATTTCTTGCCATATGTTTTGCAAATATGATACTGTTGGGGTGTTGAAATGGATAATGGTTGACTTGCTCAAACCATTGTGCTTTTTTTGGTATGAATAAAAATACTTTTATTATTCTGAGCTTACAAAATAAATTACGACCATGTTTCAATATAAGTTACATGGTTTCCCTTTTTTATTTATTTGGTGTGTGTGTGTGTGTGTGTGTGTGTTTATGTTTAATAATAAATGAGGTGGAAACTCACATTTACAAAAAATTTTCTTTTTCAATTGGGCACCAAATTTTTCTATGATTTACTGAATAAATCAATGTGTCCTCATTGATATGAAATACCAACTTTAGCATATAATACATTCCTATATGTCTTTGCATTTATTCCTATATTCTTTAATTTGTCTTTCCAGTCAAATTATTATTAAAACATCCTTGCTTCTATAATATGCTTGAGTACTGATAACTTCTAATGCCCATAATATTATATCACATTTCTTTTCCAGAATGTTTTAGCTATCATTACACTTCATATATGCCTTCAGAACTTTAAAATGAGCTTTTCAAGAACCTGCCACTTTTAGAATATAGTACACTGGTCTTTCAACAGAATTACTTTAAATGTATAAACATATAGAGAAGATTTACATGGGTATAATGTCTTTTAGCCTTGAATAGTTGCTGTTTCCATTATATATGTCTTACTTTGTGTTCATTAATACAACTTTTTTTTTCTCAACCATTTTTATTTCATTATAAATTCCCCCCCCCATCCTAAGGAGAAAAATTTAACTCAAATTTAATTAATAAATTTTACTTTATATTTCTCATAATGGGAAAAATTAATACTAAGGAGTAAGATTTTATTGGGTATTATTTAGCTTTGGAAGGCTATATTCCAAAGCTAAACATTACCCAATAAAATCTTACAATGGAATACAACTTTAAAGTAATAAATTTATTTCTAGTATTTTTAATTAAAAAGTTTATTTCTGATTTTGATTTTATAAATATTGCATTTTTTTTCATCACATGTTCCTTGTTTTGGATCATTAAGACAGTTGATTTTTACATCTTATTTTCAGTCAAACCCACAAATCAGAATCAGATTTCTTTATTGTTTGTAATATTTTAGGGTGAAGCTTTTGAGGGTTTTAAAAATATTTTAAATCATATGTTCTTGCTAATATTAGTTTTGCCTTTTCATTCTAATTCTAGATCATTTGCTTTTTTTCTTTGCTTGATTATTAACATTGACTAGTACCACCAAGCAATCAATATTGATCAGCAATAATGATGATAAAAATTCTTGCCTTTTTCTAACTAAAATAAAAATGCTGTTAGCATTTATCAATAAGCACAATGAGAGCATTTGAACATATATCTTAAAGGCAGTATTTATATTTTAGAGGTTTTAAAGTTAAGGTCTTATAAGTTAAGAATTTATAAGATTTTGATTTTGTCCAAAGCCTTTTTAACATTATGCTTAAGGTTTACAATGTTTGATTATTACATATGACACATATTTATTCCTATAGCACTTGAAAGTGATGCTATTTGATAATCACTTATTTTTTAACACTTAATCAAAATTTATAAGTGAGAGTAGTGTGTTGTTTTTCTTTGTGTGCAAATAAGCTATTTCAGGTTCCATTTTCAGTCAAATGTATTCTGCGTTGATAAAGGCCAGCGAGCATATTGCGTTCACTACACAGAAACATTTCTGTTAATAGCAATCCACTCATTGTTTCCATACTATTTAAAAACATAATTCTGAAGGATATTTATATTCCTTTTCTTTTGTTTTCCATTTTTATTTACTCCTACTTAAACCTAGTTGTTCAGTGATCCCTTAGAAATTGCTGTCTCAATTGTCATTATTATGATAATGTCATTATTTTTAGAGCATGAAAGATCCTAACAATTTCTACTAATTTTATTATATATTACAATATTATATTAGAGTTAATATCATTTCTCCTTCTCTAATGAAGGTAAAATAAACTGAATACTTATCACTGATAATTACATAGTTTCCAACTATCACCTCAAGACGACACATGAAGTATAGTACTTACAGTTTTCTCCACATGTGTTTGTGGCTAATGTAGGTCTTTTCTTTTGTGATGGTATAGAAGTATCACAATTTGCGAATTCAAGTTTATAATTATGAGAGTCACTCATCACTGGAGAAAAAGAATTCATGCCAACATGAGTGAAGGTCTTTCTGTCACTTGGATTATAACTTTTTAAAATTTAACTTGCCATTTCTATCCTTTTCATTTTTTATTTTTTTTTTTGGTATAGGAGATATAGTCAACAATATTGTAATAACTGTGTATAGTGCCAGGTGGGTACTGCATCTATCCTTTTCCTTTTAAAGTATAACATCAAGTTACTTTTGCTTTATATTACTTCATTTTTATGATTTTTACAGTTTGTAATATAAATAAAATTATATTTATTCTATAGCAAAATATTTTTATCAGGATCTTATATACTATTAAAATAAGTTAATTCTTAACATGTATTAAAGTCTAACATTAATGAAGACACTATATAGTGAAAAGGACAGGGACCTATGGAGTTAGACATGTGTTTAATTTACAGAACCACATTTACTAAGTTAATAATTTCAAAAATTAAAAATAATGAAAAAGGAAAGAAAGAAGAAAAAGGAGGGAAGGAAGGAAGGAAGAAAGGAAGGAAGGAAAAAAGAAGGAAGAAAGAAAGGAAAGAAGTAGAAAGAATAAAGGATATCAATACAACCTGGTATTTTAAAAAGTGAAATAAAATAATATACACTTAGTATCAATGATGCAGTCACATAGTAAACACTTAGTAAAGGGCAGAGTGTCTATAGTGAAGGACATACAGAGAATAAAAAAGTACAGTATAAAACTTTAGGATAAAAACAAAGAATCTTGCTTCTGAAAAAAACAAATATAAAATCATTTTACTCTCTTCTTGAAATAGTAAAAATTACTAAATATGTAAAAACCTCCTATAAATGAAATGCTAATGTTAATTACCTTTTATACATAAAATTTAACTCAAAATTGTACATACAATATGTGATTTAATTATTAAACATGTGAAAAGAGTAGGTATTATTTTATGGATGAAGAAATTGAATCTTAGAAGTCGCCAATATTATATTGCTTATTTAATGCAGTGTTATCAACTATGAGTAATTTATAATACTTTTAGTTTAAAAAACACTTTCAAATACATGTCATTTTATTTGAATATTATAGAAATCCACTAAAATAAGTGTCACATGTTTGGTATCTCTACTTCATAGAAAAGAAAACTTAAGTGCATAGAGGCTGTGGGTTGCCAAGATTTCAAAGCTAGAGACCGGTAAAAGTTTGATTGAAATTCAATTCTTTTGACTCCAATTCTGATGCTGTTGCTATTCCAGGCTGCTTCAAATTGTCAGAGACTTTTGGTAGTTAATAAAGGAAAGGAGAGAAATAGCTTTCAAGTTTTTGAAAACTTGATTTAAAATATAACATGAACATAACATGAAATGGACATAAAATGAACATAAGTGAATCAGAGTAAATTGCTTTCCTATGCCTTACATGCTTGTATCAAATTTTGGCTATATTAAAATTACACACAGTCTAAACTACACATTTATGTGAAAGAACATACCCGTACTCTGATGAGCCCACTGATCTCGGACCGACCTCATCATATAATTGTAACTGCTCATCTACCTCAGAGATGAATCCAAAGTCTTCACTGTACAAAAGTTCCTGAATAAAATAAAATGACACATTTATTTTATTCTGTCTCTTTCCTTGTGGTGAGATGATATAGCTTGATCGGAAAAGTGAGAATACAGAAAAAATTCCCCCCATGCATATATAAATAAGAAAAGAATGAAAAATGAGAATTTATATAAAAACAGGTAAAATTCATTGTTAAAATTTATCTTGGTTATAAAATAATAAACAATTAATTTAAAAATGTAAAATATATAATGGTTTTTAAACATCCCCTACAATAAGATACTTAATCAAAAAAATGTTTCCATCACTCAAATTGAATGACAGCACATATATTTTTCTAGTCATAGTTGTTTTGCTTTATTTGGTAATAATTGCTTTCTTGGCAAGGTAAATTTGGATAAGATAGATGAATTTTTGTTGAATGTTTCCTCCTAGTACATTTTACTTCAAGTTCCGTTCATATGGTCATCATCATCATTTATAAGTTATTATAAGTATCATTATAAACAAAAATGATTTCACATTTGTTTATATAGCAACTGGTTATAGTGTGTAGCTGAGCTCTCAGAAGAAAATAACTATGTAGTAAATATGCATAGTGCTTAGATTTTACAAATAAAATCTGTTTCATACATATACATAATAGTTGGAAGCAACTATTATGCAAGTAAAGTTGTGTATCACATAAGGTAAGTGCTTTGCATAAGAGCACAAAACTCATAAGGGTGAGAATTCAAATTGAAATTCAATTCTTTAATTTCAAATGTAAAGATTCATTATTCTAGTTTTGTTTAGAGATAGGGCTCCATCTTACAGCAACATCATAACTTCTAATTCTTCAATAAATTTATTCTAATTATCTATAATTGAATAAAAAGAGTACACCTCAGACATTGGTTGCCTTCAGTAATTCTAGTCAAACACTTAAGAAACAATTAGAATTACCTCACAATGTAAATATTTTTAGAAAACTTTCTTGAGGTTGAAACCTCAAGAGTTCCTCATTTCTTGAATAATAGTTGTTAGAAACACACACACACACAGAGAAGGACACACACCTGATCAGAGATGGAAGGTCCTGCTTCTTGCGAAAATTTTAGACATGTCCTGAGTTCCCAATTTAGAACTGAAATAAGAGATGTTTAAACAATTTTGATCCCTGAGAAAATTATGACAAATATTATTCTAATCTCATCTTCCTGTTGAAAAAAACAGCACAAACCACAGTACTTCAGCTTCATCACTACACAGAAAGTGTTGCTAACTTGTGAAAGAAATGCTAGGTCCTAACATTTTATGACTTAAAATGGATGAATTCAGTGTTAAAAAGTTTCCCAGAGTTTTGAGAAACAAATAGCAGGATCATATGATCTCTTTCTGAATCAAAAGTGAAAAATTATTATAAAATGTGGTTGTAAATACTGGGTGAAAAAAGAAAAGAAAATTAAATAAACTTTTTAATTATCCTGTGGATGTGCTATTATAAATTTGAGTGGAATTAAGTATGCTGTATCATATAAGTTAAAACTATAGAAAGACCTTTTCATAAATATACGCATATATATAAATACACACATATATGTGTACATACATGACCTTTTAATTATGAAAATATAAACTGTATACAATATTAAAATTCCATGATAAACCATCATATGCTTTGTTTAAATATTTATCAATTTATAGCCAATATTATTTCATTTTTGATATGTGTGGATGTCTCAGATATTGACTGACATAAAGACAGAGATCAACAGTAACACTATCATAGTAGGGAACTTCAACACACCTCTGACAACAAGGGACAGGTCTTCCAGACCGAAAATCAGTATGGAAACAACAACCTTAAATGACACATTGGACCACTTGGATTTAATCGATATTTTCAGAGCATTTCACCCAAAAGCTGCAGAATACATGTTCTTCTCAAGCACACATGAAACATTTTCCAAGATAGACCATATGTTAGACCACAAAACAAGTCTTGATAAATTTAAGAAAATTGAAATCATACCAATTGTCTTCTCTGACCACAGTGCTATGAAATTAGAAATGAACTACAAGAAAAAAACTGGAAGACACACCAATTCATGGAGGCTGAATAACATGTTACTAAATAATGAACGGGTCAACCAGGAGATAAAGGAAGAAATCAAAAGATATCTTGAGACAAACAAAAATGAAAACACGACGACCCAAAATCTATGGGATGCCGTGAAAGCAGTCCTAAGAGGGAAATTCATAGCATTGCAGGCCTATATAAGGGAACAAGAAACATCACTTGTCAACAATTTATCTTCACACTTAAGGGATCTGGAAAAACAGCAGCAAAATAAGCCCAAAGGGAGTACAAGGAAGGAGATAATAAAGATCAGAGCAGAAATAAATGAAATAGAAACCAGAAAAACAATACAAAAGATCAATGAATCCACGAGTTGGTTCTTAGAGAGGATAAACAAAATTGACAAACCTTTAGCCAGACTCATTAAAAAAAAAAAGAGGACCCAAATTAACAAAATCAGAAATGAAAGAGGAGAAGTGACAACAGACACTGCAAAAACACAAAAAATTTTAAGAAATTACTATGAGCAACTATATGCCAACAAATTTGACAATCTGGAAGAAATGGACAATTTTCTAGAGGCATACAACCTTCCAAGGCTAACTCAAGAAGAAACAGAAAACCTGAATAGACTGATTACCACCAGGGAAATTGAATCAGTAATCAACAATCTCCCAACAAACAAAAGCCCTGGACCAGATGGCTTTACAGGTGAATTTTACAAAAGGTTCAAAAAAGAATTATCACCTATTCTCCTCAAGCTCTTCCAAAATATCCAGAAGGAGGGAAGACTCCCAAACACTTTTTACGAAGACACTATCACCCTGATACCAAAATCAGACAAAGACACCACAAAACAAAACAAAACAACAACAATAACAACAACAACAAAACTACAGGCCGATATCTCTAATGCATATAGATGCAAAAATCCTCAACAAAATATTAGCAAACAGAATTCAACAATACATTAAAAAGATCATACACCATGATCAAGTGGGATTCATCCCTGGTATGCAAGAGTGGTTCAACATCTGCAAATCAATTAATGTGATACATCACATTAACAAAATGAAAAATAAAAATCACATGATCATATCTATAGATGCAGAAAAAGCATTTGATAAAATCCAGCAGCCATTTATGATAAAAACCCTTAAGAAAGTGGGAATAGAGGGATCATATCTTAACATAATAAAGGCCATCATAAAGGCCATAATAAAACCCACGGCTAACATCATACTCAATGGGGAAAAGCTAAAATCATTCCCCTTAAGATCAGGAACAAGGCAAGGTTGCCCACTTTCTCCATTTCTATTCAACATAGTGCTGGAAGTTCTGGCCACAGCAATTAGACAAGAAAAAGAAATAAAAGGCATCCAAATTGGTAAGGAGGAAGTAAAATTTACATTATATGCAGATGACATGATACTATAAGACACCACCAAGAAACTATTAGAGCTGATAGATGAATTTAGTAAAGTAGCAGGATACAAAATTAACATTCAGAAATCAGTTGCATTTGTATATACCAAAAATAAAACATCAGAATGAGAAATTAAAAAAACAATCCCATTTACAATTGCTCCAAAGACTATAAAATACCTGGGAATAAATTTAACCAAAGAAGTAAAAGATGTGTACTCAGAAAATTATAAGTCACTGAAGAAAGAAATGAAAGAAGATACAAATAGATGGAAACACATACCATCTTCATGGATAGGAAGAATTAATATAGTTAAAATGTCCATACTGCCTTAGGCAATATACATATTCAACACAATTCCTATCAAACTACCAACTACGTTTTTCACAGAAATAGAACATATAATCCTAAAATTTATATGGGACTATAAAAGACACCGGATAGCCTCGGCAATCTTGAGCAATAAGAACAAAGTGGGAGGTATAACAATACCTGACATCAAATTATACTACAAGGCTACAGTAATCAAAACAGCATGGTACTGGCATAAAAACAGACACATAGATCAATGGAACAGAATAGAGAGTCCAGAAATAAATCCATGCCTATATGGCCATTTAATCTACGACAATGGAAGCAAGAATGTACGGTGGGGTAAAGACAGTCTATTCAATAAATGGTGCTGGGAAACCTGGACAGACACATGCAAAAAAATGAAGCTGGACCACCTCCTTACACCATATACAAAAATAAATTCAAAATGGCTTAAAGACTTAAATGTAAGATCTGAAACCATAAAATTCCTAGAAGAAAATATAGGAAGAAACTTCACAGACATTACCCGGAGTAAGATTTTTACTGATATATCCCCTCGCGCAAGGGAAGTAAGAGAAAAAATAAACATGTGGGATTACATCAAACTAAAAAGTTTTTTCACAGCAAAGGAAACCATCAATAAAACAAAAAGGGATCCTACTGAATGGGAAAAGATATTTGCCAATGATATATCTGATAAGGGGTTAATATCACAAATTTATAAAAAACTCACTCAACTCAACTCCAAAAAAACAAACAACCCAATTAAAAATGGGCAGAGGACATGAAGAGACATTTTTCTAAAAAGGACATACAGATGGCAAACAGACATATGAAGAAATACTCAACCTCACTAACCATCAGAGAAATGCAAATAAAAACCACAATGAGATATCACCTCTCCCCAGTCAAAATGGCTATCATAAATAAATCAACAAACAACAAGTGCTGGTGAGGATGTGGAGAAAAGGGAACGCTTGTGCACTTTTGGTGGGATTGCAGATTGGTGCAGCCACTATGAAAAACAGTATGGCGGTATCTCAAAAATCTGAAAATGCAACTACCTTACGATCCAGCAATTCCACTCCTAGGTATCTATCCGGAGAAATCCAAAACTCCAATTCAAAAATCTTTATGCACTCCTATGTTTATTGCAGCACTATACACAATAGCCAAGACATGGAAACAACCGAAATGCCCACTGGTAGATGACTGGATTAAGAAACTGTGGTACATTTATACAATGGAGTATTACGCAGCCATAAAGAAGAAAGAAATCTTACCATTTGCAGCAACATGGATGGACCTAGAGAACATTATGCTAAGTGAAATAAGTCAGACAGAGAAAGACAAATACCATATGATCTCACTTATATGCGGAATCTAAAGAAAAGAATAAGTGAATGAACTAATCAGAAACAGTTTTGGAGACATAGAGGAAAAACTGAGGGTTGCTAGATGGGTGGGGGAGTGGGGATAAGAGGGAAGGTGAGGGGATTAGAAAACGGTCGGTAACCACAAGATGGCCACGGGGTTTTAAAAATTAATTTGGGGAATGTAATCAATAATGTTGTAAAGGTTTTGTAGGGTATCTGATGGACACTTATCCCATATGGGAGACCACCTCCAGGATGATGTAGATGCCTGATCACTGCACTGTACACCTGAAGCTGAACAATAATGAATGCCAACTACAATTATTAGTAAAGTTACATAGATTTCAGGTGTACCTCATCTATATATCACATTGTGTGTTCACCACCCAAAGTCAGTTCTCTTTCCATCACCATATATTTGATGCCCTTTAACCTCATCTACCACCTCCATTCCCCCCTACTCTCTGGTAACCATTAAACTATTGTCTATGTCTAAGAGCTTTTGTTTCTTCATTTGTTTGTCTTGTTCTTTTGTTGTTTTCAGTTTTATATACCACATATCAATTAAATCATATGGTTCTCGACTTTTTCTGTCTGACTTATTTCACTTAGTATAATAATCTCGAGGTCCATCCATGTTTTGTGCAAATGGTACTATTTCATCGTTTTTAATGGCTGAATAGTATTCCATTGTGTATGTATATCATAACTTCTTTATCCCATTGTCTATCGAAGGACACTTTTGTTGTTTCCATGTCTTAGCCACTATAAATAAAGCTGAAATGAACATCGGAGCACATATATCTTTATGGATAAATGTTTCCAGATGTTTGTGGATAGATACCAAGAGAATAATATGGTAATTTTATTCTTAATTTTTTTGAGGAACCTCCACACTGTGTTCCATAGAGGCTGCACCAATCTGTATTCCCACCAACAGTGTATGAGGGTTCCTTTTTCTCAACAGCCTCTCCAACACTTGTTACTATTTGTCTTGTTGATGATAACCATTCTAATTGGTGTGAGGTGATATCTTATTGTGGTTTTTATTTCATTTCTCTGATGATTAGTGATGTTGAACATTTTTTCATATGTCTATTTGTCATTTGTATGTTCTCTTTGGAGAAATGTCTCTTCAGGTGCTCTGCCCATTTTTTAATTAGATTTTTTGTTTTTTGTTGTTGAGTTGTATGAGTTCCTTATATATTTTGGATATTAGCCCCTTATCAGAGACGTTGTTTGCAAAAATCTTCTCCCATTTGGTTGGTTGCCTCTGTGTTTTGTCAATGGTTTCTTTTGCTGTGCAGAAGCTTTTGAGTTTGATATTGTCCCACTCATTTATTTCAGCTTTTACTTCCCTTGCCTTTGAAGTCAAATTCATAAAATGCTCTTTGAACCCAAGGTCCATAAGTTTAGTACCTATGTTTTCTTCTATGCAGTTTATTGTTTCAGGTCTTATGTTTAGGTCTTTGATTCATTTTGAGTTAATTTTGGTACATGGTGACAGATAGCAGTCTAGTTTCATTCTTTTGCATGTGGCCTTCCAATTCTCCCACTACCATTTATTGAAGAGGCCATATTTTCTCCATTGCATGTCTTTTGCCTCTTTGTCAAAAATTATCTGTCCATATTTATGTGGGTTTATTTCTGGGTTCTCAATTCTAGTCCATTGGTCTGTGTGTCTGTTTTTCTGCCAATACCATACTGTTTTGATTATTGTTGCCGTGTAGTACAAGCTGAAGTCAGGGAGTGTGAGACCTCCAGCATTGTTCTTTTTTCTTAGGATTGCTTTGGCTATTCGTGGTCTTTTGTGCTTTTGTACAAATCTGATGATTTTTTGTTGTATTTCTTTAAAACATGCAATTGGGATTTTGATGGTGATTGCATTTAAATCTGTATATTGCTTTGGGGAATATGGCTATTTTAACTATGTTGATTCTTCCAATCCATGAACACGGAATGTCTCTCCATTTCTTTGTGTCTTCTTCAATTTCTCTTAAATACGTCTTACAGTTTTCAGTATATAGGTCTTTCACATACTTGGTTAAGTTTATTCCCAGATATTTTATTCTTTTTGTTGCAATTGTAAAAGGAATTTTATTTTCTTTTTCTGAGATTTCATTGTTAGTATATAGGAATGCAATGGATTTTCTACATTGATTTGGTAGCTGACAACTTTACTGTATTCGTTTACTGTTTCTAACAGATTTTTGGTGGAGTCATTCGGGTTTTCTATAGATAGAATCATGTCATCTGCAAAAAGTGACAATTTAACTTCTTCATTCCCAATTTGGATGCCTTTTATTTCTTTTTCTTGTCTGATTGCTCTGGCTAGGACTTCCAATACCACGTTAAAAAGCAGAGGTTATAGGGGACAGCCCTTTGTATTCCTGAATGTAGAGCAAAGGGCTTCAGTTTTTCACCATTAATTATGATATTAGCTGAAGGTTTGTCATATATGGCCTTTATCACGTTAAGGTATTTTCCTTCTGTATCTATTTTATTAAGTGTTTTAATCATAAATGGATGTTGTATATTGTGAAATTCTTTTTGTGCATCTATTGATATAATCATATGATTTTGTTCCTTGTATTGTTTATGTGATGTATCACATTGATGGATTTGCGGATGTTGAACCATCCTTGTGCCCCGGGGATGAACCCCACTTGGTCGTAATGTATAATCTTTTTAATGCGTTGTTGCATTTGATTTGCTAGAATTTTGTTTAGGATTTTTGCATCTGTATTCATCAGAGATATTGGTCTGTAGTTTTCTTTTTTTTGTGTTGTCCTTACCAGGTTTTGGTATCAGGGTAATGTTGGCCTCATAAAATGAGTTAGGGATTATTGTCTCTTCTTCAATTTTTTGGAAGAGTTTGAGCAGGATTGGTATTAGATCCTCCTTGAAGGTTTGGTAGAATTCACTAGTGAAGGCATCTGATCCCGGACTTTTGCTTTTGGGAGGTTTTTGGATGACTGATTCAATTTTGTTACTGGTGATCGGTCTGTTTAGATTTTCCAGTTCTTCAAGGTTCAGCCTTGGAAGGCTATATGTTTCTAAGAACTTGTCCATTTCTTCTAGGTTATTGAATTTGGTGGCATATAGTCCTTCAAAGTATTCTTGGATGATCCTTTGTATTTCTGTGGTGTCCGTGATAACCTCCCCTTTTTCGTTTCTGATTTTGTTTATTTGTGTCTTTTCTCCTCTTAGTGAGTCTAGGCAAGGGTTTGTCAATTTTGTTAATCTTTTCAAAGAACCAGATCTTTGTCACATTATTTTTGTCTATTGTCTTTTTGTTCTCTATTTCATTTAGTTCTGCTCTGATTTTTATTATTTCCTTCCTTCTGCTGACTTTGGGTTTCATTTGTCTTCTTTTTCTAGGTCTCTAAGGTGTAACGTGAGGTTATGTCTGGGATTTTTCTTGTTTCTTGATATAGACCTGTAATGATATAAATTTGCCTCTTAAAAGTGCTTTTCCTCCATCCCCAAAATTTGGTAGGATATATTCATTCTGATTTATTTCTATTTTTGATCTCTTCCCTTTTTTCTTCTTTGACCCAGTCATTCTCTAAAAGCGTGTTGTTTAATCTGCACATATTTGTGGGTTTTCCTGCTTTCTTTTTGCAGTTAAATCCAATTTCAAAGACTTGTGATCAGAGTATATGCTTGATATTATTTCAAGCTTCTTAAATTTTCTGAGGCTAGTTTTATGTCCCAATATATGGTTTATCATTGAGGATGCTCCATGTACACTAGTATAGAATGCATAGTCTGATGTTCTAGGAAGAAGTGCTCTATAAATGTCAATTATGTCCATTTCATCTAATGTGTCATTTAGGGCTGATATTTCTTTCTTTCTGTTTAGATTGCCAGCTATCTATCCATAGCTGGCAATGATGTATGTAGGTCCTCTACTATAATTGTGTTTTGGTCAATTTCTCCCGTTAGTTCTGTTAGTAGTTGATTTGTATACTTCGGACTCCAGGAGTCCGCTCCCTCCTGGCTTGTAGAGTTTCTGCTGAAAAATCTGCTGATATTCTAATTGGCTTTCCTTTGTGGGTTACCGTCTTCTTTTCCCTGGCTGCCTTGAGGATTCTTTCTTTGTCATTGATTTTAGACAGCTTCAATACAATGTGCCTTGGAGAAGGCCTGTTGGGGTTGAGGTAATTATGTATTCTATTTGCTTCTTGGATTCGAGGATCCAGTTCTTTCCACAAGTTTGGGAAGTTCTCATCGACTATTTGTTTGAATATACTCTCTGTTCCCTTCTTCCTTTCTCCTCCTTCTGGTATACCCATTATTTTAATATTGCTCTTTCTGATGGAGTCAGAAAGTTCTTGTAGAGTTCTTTTATTTCTTTTAACTCTCAGGTCTCTGTCTTCTTCCTTATCTGTGTCATTTCCAGATTTCTATCTTCGATGTCACTAATTCTTTCCTCCATCTGCTCAGCTCTATTACCTAAGCTGGCTATTTCATTCTTCATTTCTTTTATTGAGTTCTTAATCTCCAGAAATTCTATTTGGTTCTTTTTTAAAATTTCAATCTCTTTGGTAAAATGTTCATGTTGTTCTTTGATTGTGTTTCTAAGTTCATTAAACTGCCTGTCTGTGTTTTCTTGTGTCTCATTGAGTTTTTTCAAAACTGCAATCTTGAATTCTCTGTCATTTAAGTCACATATTTCCATGTCTGTAAGTTTATTTTCTGGAGAATTTCTTTTTTTTTTTTTTTCTGAGCTGCCTTTTTACCATAGTTGTTCATGGTAATTAACAAATTATTATTTCTCTTCCTAGGCATCTGCAGCACCTAGGAGAGGGTTCTGCAGCAGGTTGGTAGGAAGAGGTCTTTCCTTTACTTTCCAGTAGGTGTTGGTAGAATGCTTTATTTTCTGTCCAACTGCAGCCTTTAATACTCTGTCATCCTGTAGTGTTATATTTTCTCTGTACTGTTCTGGCCTCTCACACAATGGGGAGAATTCCCTGGAAGGTGGGTTTCTCCTCTGTGAGCAGGTTGCCTTGGTCTCAGGGCACCGCTTCCACTGGGAAATGTGGAAAGCTTCTGAATTTCTGAAGCTCTTCCTACACCATATTCAGGGCCTGTGTGTTTCAGAGACTCTGTTTGCTCCTGCAGGGATCTGCCCAGATAGATGGCAGCAGGGGGCAGGGTTGGTTGTGAGATGTGGTTGTGAGCAATGGCGGTGACCACCATCACAGCGCATCCTGCATCCAGGGCTCCCTGCCCTTTGCTGGAACTAGCTGGGTTGTGAGTCCGTGGCTGTGGGCTGCAGTTCTCAGAACTGAAAATATTCTGTTCTTTCGATCTGACACTGCTACCATTCATCTTCTAGCTCTGGGAGGGTGGGAGGGGGTGGCTAGGCTCCACGCCTAAGCCTTCCATCCACTGCTTGGCAGTGAAGGCTTAAACCTCCGTTTTTACCCTTCTTTCCTCATTCTTTTATCTGAGGTCTCTGCTTTGAGCATTGGGTTCAGCCATATTATATGCTGATCCTTCAGGCGGTACTGTTGGCTATAAGGGGAGCACTAGCAGTCTGAATTCTTCCCTCTCCCACAGCTGCAGTAGCTCTGGAATGCAGTGAGCTCAGAGCTCTGAGCTATGTCTGTGTCCTGCACACATGGGACTCACTTCCTGCTTCCCTCCTCCCCAGCTCACCCAATTTGCCCACCTTTAGATCATTTCAGTTGTGTGTCTCTTAGTCTTGCCTGGCTGCTGTGCAGGGAGTCCTTTGTGGCATTATAGTTGTTCAATTTTTTGTAAATTCTAGGGGAGATTTCAAGAGGCTCACCTCATGCTGCAATTTCAATGACATCCGTAAAATGCATGTTTGGGGAAATAAGCCTAAACAACATTCTTAACTTCAAGATATTAGTGGTATTTCAGAAAATTCTGAAGGGAAAATGATATCTAATACCATTTCTTTTCCAAGTTATCGTGGAGATTCCTTAGCACATTTAAGACCACCACAAGAAATTAAAGGCATTAAAGATACAAAAACTTAAATATTTTTGATGATGATATGTTAATCTATATAGAAAATAAAAAGTAATTTAATGGTCAGTGAATAGAAATAACATTAGTATAACTAAATGTAGCATTAATTTGCAAAAGCTGTTATATTAAAGGTCAATAATAAACAAAAACAATAAGTTTTTAATATATTAATAAATTAACAACAACAGGAAGCACTATAAAGTAGTTATGAGCAAATCTAACAGAAGTAAATAAGAGCTATATGGAACATATTATATAATTTTATAGAAATTTGTTCAAAAATAAACATTTTTAAATTAAATTCATTAGGATAACATTGGTTAATAAAATTAGGTGGGTGCAAAAGTAATTGCAGTTTAAAAGGTTAAATATAATTGCAAAAACCGCAATTACTTTTGCACCAACCTAATATATATTTCAAGTGTACATTTTTTTTATATTTGTTGTCTTGCTCATTTGTTGTTTTCAGTGTTATATTCCACAGATGTGTGAAATCACATAGTTTTTGGCTTTTTCTGTCTGACTTAATTCCCTTAGCATGATAATTTGATAGGACTACTGGATCTAAAATAAAGGTGTCAATGATCCTAAAATATTTTAGAGATTCAATTCAATTCCAGTTAATATCCAAGGTTTTGTTGTGAAACTTACAAAGCAGAATCCTAAATATTCATTAGACTGCAAAAGCCAAGAGTAGCCTGTTACTAACTATTGAAGATGAAGAAAAGGTAGAGGCCTTGTCCTGCTAGATATTAAGATCTTTGCTAAAGCTTTGTTAAGACAAAGTGATATGACAACATAGATCAGACAAACTGAAAAAGAGAAAATATACAGACATGAAAAAGCCACATGCATATATGAAAAAAATATATGAGGTACCATTGCAGATAAAGTAAGAAATGAAATAAATAATTAGTGCTGGGAAATTTTTTATACAAATAAAAACATAAAATTGGACCTCTACCATTTAGACATCATACGCAGAAGTATTAGGAACTTGTATACACATCCCTGTTCAGCATGAGAAAAATAAATAGATGAGAGTTGATATCAATTAAGAAGACTGGTTTAATAGATATTTTATTTATATTCATTTATTAAAAATAAAGAGACAAAATATAAAGTAAGATAAGGTGATAAATTATTACAAAATTTTAAGGAAAAGTAATCAAAATTCTTAAAGATAAATTTAAAATGGAAGGAAAACAAATTTTGTGTGGTGATATTTGAATAAACATGTTTATTCAACACATTTTTTTTTTAAGTGACTACCACTTTCTAGGTGCTATTCTAGGCCTTGAGAATATCAAAGTAAACAACTCAGACAAAATTTCTTGCCTTCATGAGGTTTACATTTTTGTGTATATGACATAAAATGGACAAGGAAGTATAAATAAGTTCAAGAATAAACAAGATAAGTGAATATAAAGCAAGTTAAAAAATGTTCTCTTCTGACATTCTTATACCAATGTCCTCTTCAGCTAATCAACATTGGTCATTAAATTTTATACATAGTAAAATAAGATATATGTATAGAAAATGTAAGCAGATATTTTCTTACAACCACATTTTTACAAATATTTAGTTCATAAGAAAAATAATGGATATTTAAATGTGGGCTTCTATGTGGAAATCTAAATCACACTTGTCTGAAGAGTTATTTTTATGTTAGTGCTTTAAATCTGAATGAGATTATGTCTTTCTTAAATAGAATACCGAGGAAAAAAGATAGGAGTAGGGTAGATATAGAGCATCTGAATAGTCTACTAATTTTATTTATTAATAGTTATAATAGAAACTTACAGACCTGTGGGGAAGTCACAAAAACATTATCTGCAAGTAAATTTCTTGAAATAAATACCATGATAAAGCTAAGCATGGCAGTTACGGTGTCATATGTAATAGCCCCTAAACAAATAGAGTGAGGAAAGGATTCTTTTTGAGAGGTGTATTTTATTTTATTTACTTTTTATTTTTTATTGAGGGATGATTGGCATATAACATTTATTAGTTTCAAGTATAAAACCTAATGATTCTATATTTGTATATATTGAGAAATGATCACCACAGTAAGTCTAATTAACATCTATCTTTAAGAATTCTGAAAGAGGCATATTCTAAGAGGAGTCCAGGATGTTGAGTTAAAAAAATTGAAAAGAAGGGGAGGTAAAAAAACAAAAAATGTACTTGTATAAGGAGATGTTAAGTAAAAAGAAATTCTAATTTTATTCTCAGTGTCCAGCATGTATTCACTCTGCATGTGTCATGATGAAACATCTGTTGAGAATTTCCTAAACATCAGTGATACTTCGGTGATATGTGAAATTAAAAAAGGACATGATGTAGCTATCAGAAAACATACTTCCTAATAAATAAAATTAAAACAACAAAAATGAATTAATGCATAAGCAATAATTTGACTACAAAAATACATGTATGAGCTTCATATATACATATTTACCTCACTTCTTAAAACTATTGGAAAAAGTTACAGTGCTTTGCAAGGGTCAAGTCATTTGAGAACAACGACCACTAATTCTATGAACCATTTAGAAATTACTTTTCTTAAGTGAGAATAACTACTAAGGCCTAACGAACAGGTCATCTTGGCAAGTAAGCTACAGGCTGACCTACAGGGCTGACCATGTGTTCAGCACTTCCTGTGTACCATAAGGGAGGAGGCGATGAGACCACAATGCAACTTTGTGGTGAGAAACAGTCTTCTTGACAGGATGCTCACTTCAAACTGACACCATAGCTGCATGTGGTCAGAGGTGTTTACTGGATGGTCGTCCAGAAATGGAAGCATAACATGTGTGGTTATGACCAAATGAAACTTGGGCAGTCTTGATTTTTTTTTATTAAAATTTATTGAAGTGACAATTGTTAGTAAATTTACATAGGTTTCAGGTATACAATTCTGTAATACATCATCTAAATATCACATTTTGTGTTCACCACCCAGAGTCAGTTCTCTTGATTTTTCTGTAGATGTGCTTGAATTGATAAGAGACATATAAAAAAGACAAATTCTAAAATTCACATGAGCAATTAAATTTTAAAAGGGGGACTGGAAGAAATATGGCTGAATCTGGATATGCGTGAGTATACTGAAGCAGAAGTGACATTCTGAGAAATACAGCAGTAAAAAATCTACAAACATACCTGAAGAAATATTTATTCAGAACCTATTAATTTAGAACCTAAAATATTTATTCAGAACATTCAGTTAGGTATTATGTACTCAGCTAGGCAAATATAATGTCAGTGAGTACAGAAGGCAGAGATCCCACAACTATTGAATATGTACTTCAGTGGGAAGAGAGGGAGAGTAGGTCACCATCCTGGTAACTAATTAATATTGCTTGGTACAGGTTCCTGAGCTAGTAATGGAAAAATAATTTCTTGGCCCCATCTCAGTTGAAACTTTCTGTAATTCTAAAAATAAGCAATTCTACTGATATGTCATTTCTTTCACAAAGAAATATTTTCATTATATTAACTTAGCCCATGCTAAAGGACTTCATTATTTTGTTTGTTTAATATCTATCTATATAATACAATAGAAAAATGTTTTTCCCTTATGGTATTGTCTTAGAATTTGTAAATAAATGGTCAAATATACAGCAAATCTTTTCAAAATTACTCTCATGTAGATCAAATGCATGACTTACAAATCAGATAACTTCAAATTTCTATTAGCATGATGGTTGTTTTTCTTTGATGCTTATTTGCTTTCCACTGAACCTTACATTTCCTACCACCATGGTAATCTACACATGCATAAAAAAATGCCATTAACAATTTCTGCATATTGCAAAAATGGATTTTGTGTTACTTCAGTGTTTTAATATCAAAGAATTAAAGAATTTTGTAAATGTCATAAAATATGTAAATTACTTTTCTAAAGTGCCTGGGGAAATAAACCTAGGGCTCAGACAGCACTTTTCCAAAGGAAAAAGTCTCATTTGTTGCAGATCTGGATAGAATCAAGGTCTCCTAAGTTACAATTTTAGTTTTTTTTTAATTCACCTAACAGCAGTTGGTCAAATTCTAATTGACTTATTATTTCTTTCTTTATTGCCTATAGATTCATTTGTGTATGCAAGAATAAAAATGCATGTGGTTTTAAACTCTACAATTCCTACCTTACCCGCTTGGAGCATACGAAAATAACCACGGAAAGTTTATAATGTCCCTTCTGTAGTTTTAGCCAATCTCCTAGAGCCTTTCTGTACTGCATTAATTTTTGTTCTCTACTATTTTACACAGAATGAACAACACCAGAGCATAACAAAATATGTAAACAAACAAACAAACAAACAAACAAAATTATTGATATTGTCATGAAGACTGTTTCCTATTTGGTTTTTGAGCTTGTATTTATTGAGAACTTCTGTGGCAAGCACATCGTTTGGCAACGGATATACATAGTTGAATAAAGTAAAAGCGCAGTTCCTGTCATCTAGTTGTTCACATTCTATTTAAGGTATAGACATATGCATTTGATTTTAAATCAATATGCAATTTAGAGTGGTAGACAAAATTACTGGGTATCATAGAACTGAAGATCATAGATGACAATTTCATAATGCATTGCCAATATCAACTATAAGAAAATGGTGTTATGAAAGGTGTCCTGGATTAGGTGATTTGGGAAGAGTGTTTTAAAAAATGGTTAGATATCAAGGGGAATGAGGTTAAAACACACCAAGAACTGAACAATATTTATGGGCAATAGAGTAAATAGCATTTTTTCACAGCCTTTGTTAAGTTTATTCCTACGTATTTTATTCTTTTTGTTGCAATTGCAAAAGAAATTTTTTTTTAATTTCTTTTTCTGAAATTTTATTAAAATTTCTTTTTCTGAAATTTTATTCTTAGTATATAGGAATGCAATGGATTTTTGTGCATTGATTTTGTATCCTGCAGTTTTACTGTTTTTGTTTATTGTTTCTAATAGTTTTTTAGTGGGGTATTTAGAGTTTTCTATATAAAGAATCATGTCATCTGCAAAAAGTCACAATTTAACTTCTTCATTCCCAATTTGAATGCCTTTCATTTCTTTCTCTAACCTAATTGCCCTGGCTAGGACTTCCAAACTATGTTCACTAACAGAGGTGAGAGGGATTATCCCTGTCTAGTTCCCGATTGTAGAGAAAATGCTTTCAGTTTTTCACCATGAAGAAGGATATTAATATCAGCTGAGAGATTGTCGTATATAGCCTTTAATATATTAAGGTACTTTCCTTCTATACCCATTTTATGAAGTGTTTTAATTATAAATGGATATTGTATCCTGTCAAATGATTGTTCTACATATGTTGATATGATAAAAAGGTTTTTATCCTTTATTTTGTTTATGTGGTGTACAACATTGATTGATTTGCATATGTTAAACCATGAATAAAACTAGACTGCTATCTCTCACCATGTTCCCAAATTAACTCAAAATGGATCAAAGACCTAATTATGACCTGAAAAAATTAATTTCATAGAAGAAATCCATTAAATTTATGGATATTGGGTTTAGAGAGAATTTTATGAATTTGACCTCAAAGACAAGGGAAGTAAAAGCAAAAATAAATGAATGGGACTATATCAAATTGAAAAGATTCTGCACAGCAAAAAAAAAAAAAAAAAAAAAAAAGTTATCAATAAAACAAAGAAGCAACCAACTGAATGGGAAAGATATTTGCAAACAACACCTCCAATAAGAGGCTAATATCCAAAATATATAAAGAACTCATACACTTCAACAACAAACAAATTCAATTAAAAATGGCCAGAGGATCTGAACAGATGCTTCTCCCAAGAACACAAACAAAAGGCCAAAAGAGATATGAAAAAGTGCTCAACTTCACTAGTTATTAGAGAAATGCAAATCAAAACTACAATGAGATACCACCTCACACCTATTATCACATTATCAACAAGACAAGTCATAATAAGTGTTGGAGAGTCTGGAGAAAAATGAACCCTCATACACTGCCAGTGGTAATGTAAATTGGTGCAGCCACTATTGAAAATGTAAGGAGTTCTTCAAAAAATTAGGAATAGAATTACCATTTGACCCAGCAATTATGCTTCTGGATATGTACCAAAAAAATACTGAAAACATTTATTTGCAAATTATATGTATTCCTATGTTCATTGCAGCATTATTCATGGTGTCCAAGACATGGAAATAACTGAAGTATTCTTCGATAGTTGATTGGATAAAGAAGATGTGATGTGCATATACATATTGGAATATTACTCAGCCATGTTATTGCAAAGAACATGATGGATCTTGAGATTATCGTGCTAAGTGAAATAAGTCAGGCAGAAAAAGTAGAGAACCATATGGTTTTACTGACATGTAGTATATGATGACCTATTATGTGCACATAATAAGGTCCAGCGGGTATTTTTAATCAATTTTTTAAAAAAATACAAATGTACCTCATGGGATTTAGTTTTATGATTCAAAACACAAAAGTTCACTTTCTAAATATCTTTAATTTTAGACAGATTATTAAACAATACTCTACGGTTTGTAGAATTTTCTCTTAGTAAGTAATGTCCAGGAGATGAATTATATGAAATTTAAAAAGTGACAAGTTCTCAAAGTTAACGTGAATAATCATTGTTACACTAAAATATTGTTCAAGTGTAGCTCCTAAATGTGATTTAAAAAGCAGAAAGCAAAATATTTCTTTGTAATCAAATGTATTTTTAGATTATTAAAGATATATGTTTGTATCTTTTATAGTAGTAATTCACATTTTTTTTTTAAATTTGGCCATTTATATGTATTTTTAAATTAAAGTATATTAGGGTCACAATTGTTAGTAAAGTTATGTAGATTTCAGGTGTACAATTCTGTAATATATCATCTATATATCATATTGTGTGTTTACCACACAGAGTCAGTAATTCACATTTTTAGTCTGAGGGAAGTAATGAAGTCAAGAGAATGCAAACCATCTAAAAAAAACTTTCAAAGTATGTGCATCATTTCTGTTTTGTTTTTGTTTTCAGTACTCTGTAGTAGTCAAATAGTCAATAGCAATGTTTCTTGCCCTTCTTGACCTATTCTTCATCTCCTTTCTAGCTTTCTAGCTTCATTTTTGTTTTGTTCCCCAGGAACACAATATTTCTAATTCAAGACATTTTATTTTCTACTTCTGCAGATATTGTTTTCATTTTCCCAATAGATTCATTATTTTCTTCACATTCTGTTTAAATATTATCTTCTAAAGTTGTATTCCTGAACACAACTTAATATGTTTTATTAATATGTTATATTTCTTACTTTAGTTTGTTTTTACTTGTATCATTTATTCTACCATGTTTATTTTGCTTTTAATATTTCTTTCTCACCAGACTATAAATTCTGAAAGGAAAGGGTGTTTGTCTTTTTATTAATGTACCTTTTGCATATAGAATAATCTACGGCACATACTAAGTGCTTAGCAAACATTAGTATGAGTTTTATGTACTTTTCCATTATTTATTTGGCATCAAATATAATCTATTCTGTGAATATAACTCAGTTCCTTGCACTAATATAAAAATATATTATGATGGTCTTCATCAACATTGTCTTAACTACTCTTGGTGTTTGTCACATTATATAATTTAACATTGAAAACTGAATCCTGGCTGTGGACCCCAAAGTTGCTTGTGAACAAGCTCCAGCCCCTCTCCACTGGGATGGGGAGTCTTTGAAAACATCATCTTAGACAATCATCTGTTGACAAGAGAGCACATGTGGAAGTCAATGTTTCTAGAGAAGTTCCAGCACACCACTGGAGCAAAAAAAACAACAACATATGTATATGAGTTTGGATGCATTGGAAAAGGTAAAAGGAGCAGCTTGACTTTACCCACATTACCCTTCCTAAAAATAACACCACTTAGGGCCAAGATCTTCACAGTCCATGATTTCCCTCACTGGGAAAAGTTAGAGTGTGAGTGAGCACCAAGCTACCATAGCTGCATAAGATGTTGCCAAAAAAGGCTCATTTCTCTCTCACCCCACCCAGAGTACTAAATCGTTAGACGTATAAATGTGGGACAGGTGGAGGCAGAGAGTGCAGCAGATAGGACTCTCAAAGGGCATTAAAGGGCTGCAGATCTTACTAACTGTGTCATAGACTCCATCAAAAATGCTGCTCGTGAGCTACTGGAGTGTCTCAGCTGTGGATCCCCCCAAATAACCCATGGGTACCCCCCAGTACTCAGTGCACCTTACTCCAGCACACCCAAACCCTATAGCCAACTCCCTATGGGCACTTCCAACTGCAGTAAAGAGAGCAAGCTTTGGCAGATGGACAGTGAGCACATGCAGAAATCCAGTCTGAATTTGCAAGCCAAGGAGAAACCACAAACTTGAGCTTTAGCACAACTTTTGGGAAAACAAAAGGAATGCTTTCAGCACCGAGCTTCACAATTCTGCCACAAGAGGGAGCAAGAACTGTGGAGCAGATGCACTCGTAGAAGGTTCTAGAAAGCCTCAGAAACACTAACAGAAGAGATGGAAGAGGATACTCTCCCAAAGGCAGTTAATAACGACTGGTAGAGGTGACTGATACTTCAAATACAAAGACGGCAACACAAAACTTCAAGGAGCATGAAAAATGACACCAATAAATATCACAGTAATCTTCCAGTAACCAACGCCAAAAACATGGAGATCTGCATTTTAACCAATAAAGAATTCAAAATGACGGTTTTAAGGAAGCTCAATCAGCTATAAGAAGAAAAGATAGATAATTCAATGAAATAAGGAAAACAATAGACTTGACCTATAGATCAGGCCAAACAAATCTAACATTATCTATCTATCTATCTATCTATCTATCTATCTATCTATCTATCTATCTACCTACCTACCTATACAAAACATTCCAGCCAACAGAGGCAGAATACATATTCTTCTCAAATACATATAGACCATTCTCTACATTGCATCATCTACTGATCACAAAATAAGTCTTAGCAAATTTAAGAAGATTGAAATCATACCAAGTATCTTTTCTGACCTTAATAGTATGACACTAGAAATCAATTACAAGAAAACAGGAAATTCACAATAATAAGGAAATTAAACATGCTTCTGAACAATCAGTGAGTAAAAGAAGGAATCAAAAAAGAAATTTAAAAAATACCCTGAGATAAAATAAAATAGAAACACAACATATCAGAACTTATGGAATGCGGCAAAAAGAGTTTTAAGAGGGAAGTTAGCAATAAACACCAACATTAAAAAAAAGGAGCTCAAATAGATAATCTAACTTTATGCTATACAGAACTAGAAAAAGAAGAAAAAATTAAGCCCAAAGTTAATAGAAGAAAGGAACAAAAATCAGAGGGAAAATAAATGAAATAAACAATAGAAAACAATAGAAAAATCAGTAAAACTAACAGGTGGTTTTTTGAAAGATTAAAAAAAAAAACAGAAAATATATTCACTAGACTAACCAAGAAAGATAGAAAAAGAACCCAAATAAATACAATTACAAATGAAAAAGGAGACATTCAACTGATACCACACAAGTATAAAGGACCATAATAGACTCAATGTACCAATTATGACACCAATGGAAAAACCTAGAAGAAACAGACAAATTCCTAGAAACATACAACTAACCAAGATGGTATTAGGAATATATACAGAATATGTACACACTTATTACTAGTAAAGGTAGTGAATCAGTAATTAATAACATCCCAACAAAGAAAACTCCAATACCATTGGCTTCACTGGCAAAATCTACCACACATTTAAAGACGAATCAATACCAATCCTTCTCAAACTCTCCCAAAAATATTGAAGAAGAGGAAACACTTCCCAACTCAAAGCCAGAAAAACATTACAAGTAAATAAAATTACAGGACAATATCCCTAATAAAAATAAATGCAAAGTCCTCAACAAAATATTAACAAAATTCAACAGTACTTTAAAAGAAATAGATGCCGTAATCAATTGGAATTTATCTCTGATATGCAAGGATAGCTCAACATCCAAAAATCAATCAATGTGATATACCATATTAACAAAATAAAGGATAAACATTTTATGAACATCTCAATAGGCATACTAAAAGCATTTGACAAAATTCACCACCATGATGATAAAAACTCTCATCAAACTGGGTAATGAGGAAATATCCCTCAAAATAATTAAGACCATATATATGACAAACTAACATCATACTCAGTTGTGTAAGGTTGAAAGTTTTTTCTCTAAGAATAGAAATAAGACAAAAATTCCCACTTTCACCACTTTTATTTAATATTTAACATAGTATTGAAAGTCTGCCACAGGGCAATTGGGCAAGAAAAAAAATATGCAGCCAACTTGGAAAGGAAGAAGTGAAATAGTTTTTATTTGCAGATGACATGATATAATGGATAGAAATCCCTCAAACTTCCACAAAACAAATATTAGTTCTAATGAATGATTAAATAAGGGGGATCAACTATATGGTGATGGAAGGAGAACTGACTCTGGGTGATAAACACACAATGGGATTTATAGATGATGTAATACAGAATTGTACACCTGAAATCTATGTAATTTTACTAACAATTGTCACCCCAATAAATTTAAAAAAAGAAAACGGCAAATAAATAAATAAATAAATAAATTTGCAGGATACAAAATCAATACATAAAAATCAACATTTCTGTACACTAACAATGAACTGTCAGAAAGGGAAATAAATAAAATAATCCCATTTACAATGAAAAGAATAAAATTCCTAGGAAAAATTTAACTAAGAAGGTGAAAGATCTATATGTTGAAAAGTACAAGACATTAATGAAAGAAATTGAAGTGGACACAAATAAATGAAAAAGTGTTCTGTGCTCATGAATTGGAAGAATTACTATTGTTAAAATGTCCATACTACCTACAGCAATCTACAGATTCAATGCAATCCCTATTAAAGTTCTAATAGCATTTTTCATATAGAGCAAACAATCCTAAAATTTGTATGGAACCACCAAAGACTTGAATAACCAAAGCAATCTTGAGAAAGAAAAACAAAGCTGGAGGTACCACTCTTTCTGATTTCAAACTATATTAGAAAGATATAGTAATTAAAACATTTCAGTACTGCCATAATAACAAAAACATAGATTAATGGAACAGAGAAGAGAGCCAAAACATAAACCCATGCATATATGATCAAGCAATTTTCAACAAAGAATCCAATAATATACAACGGAGAAAAGATAGCTTCCTCTTTAAGTGCTGGGAAAACTGAATAGTCACATACAGAAGAATAAAATGAATCCCTATCTACAGCATACATAAAAATCAACTCAAAATGGATTAAAAACTTGAATACAACAAATGAAAGCATAAAACTCCTGAAAGTAAACATAAGCCCCATGACATGGGTCTTGGCAATGATTTTTTGGATTTCACACCAAAAGCAAAGGCAACCAAATAAAAAATAAACATGTGGAACTACATCAAATGAAAAAAACTTCTGCTTAGCAAGGTAACCATCAACAAAATGAAAAGGCAACCTAGTGAATGGGAGAAAATATTTGCAAATCACGTATCTAATAAAGGGTTAATATCCAAAATATACAAGGACCTCATACAACTCAATAGCATAAAAGTAAATAACCTTATTAAAAATGGGGAAAAGACTCAAATAGACATATTACAAATGGATAAGAGGTACATGAAAAGGTGCTCAACATTACTAATAATCAGGAAAATACAAATCAAAACCTATACAATAAGGTATCACCTCACACCTGTCAGAATGTCTATTGTCAAAAAAACAAGAGATAAATGTTTGTGAGGATGTGGGAAAAAAAACCCAACAGAACCTTGTGCACTGTTGGTGGGAATGTAAACTGGTGCAGTTACTGTGAAAAACAATATGGAGGTTCCTGAAGAAATTAAAAATAGAAGAACCATATGATTCAGCATTCCCACCTCTGGATATATATGCAAATTAAATGAAATAGGATCTCAAAGACATATCTATACTCCCATGTTCATTGCAACATTATTCATGACAGCCAAGATAAGAAAACAATATGTGTCTATCAACAAATGAATACAGAAAGAAAATGTGGCATACTTATTCTATTCTTTAGATTTCACATATAAGTGAGATAATATGGTATTTGTCTTTCTGTCTGACTTATTTCACTTAGCATAACGTTCTCTAGGTCCATCCTTATCATTGCAAATGGTAAGATTTCATTCTTCTTTATGGCTAATACTCCATTGTATAAATGTACCACAGTTTCTTAATCCAGTCATTTACCGGTGGACATTTTGGTTGTTTCCATATCTTGATTATTGTGAATAGTGCTGCGATAAACATAAGGGTGCATAAATTGTTTCGAATTAGCATTCCCTGAATAGATACCTAAGAGTGAAATTGCTGGGCCATTTCCAGTTTTTTGAGATGCCTCCATACTGATTTCCATAGTGGCTGCACCAATCTGCAATCCCACCAACAATTCATGAGGGATCCCTTTTCTCCACATCTTCACCAGCTCTTGTTTGTTGATTTATAGTTGATTTATTGATGATAGCCATTCTGACCACAAGATTGCCATGGGAATACAAAAGACAGTTTGCGGAATATATCAATAATCTTGTAAAGATTTTGTAGGGTATTCGATGGACACTTGTTTTATTAGGGAGACCACTTCATGAACAGTGCAAGTGCCTGACCACTGCAGTGTACACCTGAAGCTGAATAATAATAAATGTCAACTATAATTATATATATATATATATATATATATATATATATATATATATATATATGGTCACAGGATGTGGAATACAGCATAAGGAATAGAGTCAGTGGAATTGTAACAGCAATATACGATGTCAGAGGCCTAGTAGAGATTGGGGGAGGTATTATCACTTTGTGAGGGGAATACCTGTCTAACTATTCCATTGTTTTGTACACCTGAAACTAATAAAAAAATGTTTTTTAAAATGTGGCATATATAAATAGATACAATAGATTATTTTTCAGCCATGAGAAAAAGAAATGCTGTCATTTGTATTTTTATCACATTATTTAAGTGCAACTCTTAAAAGCCCTATGAACAATTGCTTTATTCATCACCTGTTGTATTCTGAGAAGTGTAATTGAAGTCAGAAAGTTATGTGGAAAAAAAAATGGAATCTTTATAACCTGCAATTCAATAATGCAAAAGAAGAGAAAATCCAACACAATTTCCCTCAGCTGATAATATGCTTGTTCATTTGGAAAAAAAAAAAAAATGTTGGCAGAAGTTTTCCTGTTTTAAGAGAAAAAAGGCTGAATTATTTAAAGTTATAAACTTGATTTTCATGCCATCAGTGTTTAATTTTCTTTTTTTTATTACACTTTATTAAAAAAAAGGGATAACAACTTTTAGTAAAGTTATGCAGGTGTACAATTTCAGGTGTACAATTCTGTAATACATCATCCATACATCACATTACGTGTTCACTACCCAGAGTCAGTTTTCCTTCCATCACCATATATTTGATCCCTTTTATCCTCATCTACTATCTCTCTACCCACTTACCCTCTGGTAACCACTAAACTATTGTCTGTGTCTATGAGTTTTTGTTTCTTCATTTGTTTGTCTTGTTCCTTTGTTGTTTTCAGTTTTATACCCACATATCAGTGAAATCATATGGTTCTCGACTTTTTCTGTCTTACTTATTTCATTAGCTTAGCATTATAATCTCAAGATCCATCCATGTTGTCACGTGTAAAATTTTTTGTTCCCAATATTTCCCTTTTACAAACAAATGTATCTCATGAAATATAACAATAAAAATATTCCTATGGCAATTAAGGTAGATTATTATTCAGTGAATCTACATTTCATCCCTTCTGACAACTAAGAAAAGAGCATACTTTGCAATTAATGATAGGTTTGGCCATGTGACCTGTTTTGAGACTATTATGGGATTGAGAAAGTGACAATTTATGAGGTATGAGCCCAGGCATTAAGAAACACAGGTTTGCTTGCCACTCTGAGAGCTGTTAATCTCTGTTATATGAAGGACAAGTGTACCATGTAGCTCACTGTTCAGAAAATAAAATATGTAAAAGAAATCTTATCTGGACATGTTGTCTGGAGCCACGGGCATACATGTCTAACCTATATCAACTGAAGTCCAGCCAAACCACAAATGTGTGAATGAGAATGAATTCTTATTTTTAAACATCAGTTCCACAATGGGCTCTTTGTAACATAACTTGAGCAAGTAGACACAGCTACCATTTACATATTATATGAAATTGACTTTGAATAGTCATATGTTTTCTCTATGATATAAGGAATATAGAGAATATAAAAACTATTTCAATACTCAGAGACATGTATAAAAAATAATAATTTATTTTGCAAATAAAATCAAGGATAGGATCTCTCTCTCTTGTAATTGAATTATAGTACAACTATCTCTGAAACATCGTCAAGTTATGAAAGTTTATCCCAAATTCTGTCAATAACGAGCTGTTAGAATTACATAAATATTTTTTACCATTTAATTTTTGTTTTCTTCATTGTTTAACACTCTATTTTTCCCCTCAAAGCATTTTTCTAAGCATAGTAATGAGGTGGGTCGAATGACAGAGACAGCAAATTTAATAAAACAGGATATCTTCCAGAATATCTGAGAGCTGGTACAGGACAAAACAGACATGTAAAAAATATCAATGAGTACTGATTATACTCAATGAAAAGACCCAGTCTCTACCAAAAAGGGAATCAAATCATTGATAATGCTGCACCAAAATCTATTTAAAAGGTGCATGTTGATTCCATTCTCTGAGCAAGTGGGACAGATCCAAGTGGCTTTTATACAGCTTGTGCTTCTGGCACAGTAATCTCGAGGGTCAATCAACAATTTATTAATCTCAGCTCCAAATCTGTCCTTCATGGCCCTCTCTGAGATAATAGAGATAGATCCTATAACTTTTTCAACCTTGTCAGCTGGCATGATTTTGTTTTGCCTGAAAAAGGCACCGGAGAGACACTGCCAGAGAAAGGACTCTTGTTCCTGATTTCATGGTGCTTTCTCCCCATTGGCTCCGGGGTGAGGTTGCCAGTTGCATGTATGCAGGACGTCCTGTGGTGTTCACTCTCCAGCAGTTTTTGTGGCCAGTCCCAGTCATAGTTCCCTCTTATCCAACCTCTGCATGAGGACACCATGGTAGGGAGGTCTTCCTGCTTGCCAGTCACAGCCTGAGATCCATCCTCACCAATAACAGCCAGCGGACTGTGGAACTGCTCTATCCAGGGCAACTCAGCAAACATATCTTTTGTCAGCCACACTGTGTTCAGTGAAGTCTAAACCCAGCCTGAGGGAGTAAAGCTGTCTTCCAAGGCATTCCCCCTTTGGGTACTCTTCTTTAACCCTAGGGTATTCTTTCCTTTTTTTTTTTTATCCTGTAGATTATCTCTACTACAAAAACTTAGTAATTTGTTAAACCAAATTTGCTCTCTTTTTAATCTTTTAACCCCACTATTACACACTATGCTAGCCTGTATTGTTGAATCCTCATTTTCAACATTGAGGGCTAGGGCAAATCAACTAATTTGAAAATATAAATGGAATTATTCACCATATTGAGGACTTAGAAATAATAGCTCTTGATATGAAAATTTGCAATTTATACTTCATTTATTTTAATAAGTACCAAAAGCTTAAGAAACATATGACATGCACTTGGATATATATTTTAAAAATTAATAAAAATACAGATTTAAAAATAATTCTACAAGACCAAGGTGAAGCCTCACATAAACTATGGATGTTAAGTGATTATGATGCATCGATGTAGAATCATTCTCAGTAGCAAATGTATCATTTTGGTGAGTGATGTTGACCATGGGGAAAGCTCTGCATGTGTAGGGATGGGGGGAATATGGGAAATCTCAGTATCTGTCTTAATTTTGTTGTGAATGTAAAACTGCATTCAAAATTGTATCATAAGAGATAATTATAAGAAAATTATTTTATGGGTTTTAAGTAAATTAAAAATATGTTCTCTGCAGATTAACATTATACCAACTTTAGATAAGGCAAAGTGCCTGGTGCTTACAAACATATGTTTTTTTCTAGACAAGATTCAGAATAAAGCTGATGTGACTTAAACAACACAAATGCACAATTCTTGCTCATCTCTGAGGATATTGAGAACCTGAAATACAGAGAATAATATATCGTTAATCTGGTAATACATGACCTAATACTTTAATGAATAAATAATTTACTTAGACTAATACTAATCTGAATATTCCTTGTATAATTTTGTATGGAAATACTTAAATAATTGTCTTCATATAATTGTTCACATATTGCTTTTTCTTTCTAAGATTAATTACTTCAAGGCATAAAATATAAGCGTTCTCATGAAACTTACAGTTTGGAAGAGAAAGTTGAGCCATTTTGCCACACCCACAAACTATTATCGGTACTGTTCGAGAGTCCAATCCATGAAAGAGAGCAAAAGTGGCTCAAAAAATTCTAGTAGAAAACAAATTTTATGAGAAGTCAGATAAAAGCTTTTATAGTAATATGAATTTTTAATGGAATATAAAGTTAATTCTTTCTATTTTATACAGTCTTTCAATTTACATTATATATTTATAAACTGGACACATTAGGAAAATGTATTAGTATGACTGTATGAAGAGGAAAATTGACACAAATAATTTCAAGGGTGTGACAATTGACTAAAGACTAATAATAACTTGTGACGTATTATTGGAAAAACTCCTAGAAATTCAAGTAAGAATGGAGCAAATTTGTAGTCTTCTTGCCTAGGACCGCTCCCGTGTCACCCCTCATCCCCACCTCAGCTCAGTGAGTAAGAAGAACTGTAGTTTTTACAATTTGGAGAAGGCTGCACAAATCACTGGTGTTGTTGCCACATGGGGACACTTGATTAACAGTGGGAAAGGTGGTACTAAATTACCCACTACTTTTTCAGCTCTGAAGTACTCAATTTTCAAGGTTAAAACGAGGAAAACCAACCCTTTTTCTAGTCCGAGCTTTTAGTCTCCTTTGTGTCCAGCGCAGTGCCAGCCACAAAAATAGTGGAGAAGAAACAAAAGGGAGAGTGCACAAGAAGAGAAGACATTAGTCTCTACACATTCTTGGCTGGTGAAACAATTATGCACTGTGTAGAGCAAATAAAGATGAACCCAGTAAAAATTAAAAGCCAAAGGGGACTTGAAAACTAATTGCAAAGTTATGAACACTCCCCAGTACACACATACACACACAGTACATCAAATAACAGAGAGTGGGAGCCCCATTGACTGGAGGTATTTAAATATATTAAAAATATATAATTATTGGTTGTCAACCAACTTATACATACACAAGGGGAATCCCTAGGAAGCCAGGCTGAAAATAAACAACAAGAATTTTAAAAACTGAGAAGAGATATAAGCAAGCACAATGTATAAGTTTCTGCAGTACAAATTTATGCAAGTTACAAAAATGTAATACATCTAAGAGAAACGAAACAGAATCCATTTTGTTACATGATATATAAACAATGTCTATTATAAAAGTATGAAAAAATAGAAAGAAAATTGAAAAATGTCTTCCATACTTAGAGAAAACAATCAGTCAATAGAATCTAACTTTTACTGGGATGATATTTTAGATTTAATAGTAAAAATATTTTAAAGCAATTATTATAAATATATATACAAATTATAAAGAAAACTATGTTCAAGTACCTATATTTGAATATGATGACAGTGACAAAACATGTAGGAAACAAATTAAGAAAGAAAAACTATATAAATGAATGAATCAAATTGAATTTTACATTTGAAACTTATATAATTTTACTAATGAATGTCACCCCCATAAATTTAATTTAAAAGAGGTAGAACAAGCACTTAATAAAAGCACAGACTATTTTACTTTCTTTCCATCTTAAGACAGTGACCCTGCTTAGCAAGTCAAAGTAATTAACGAATGGATTTGTTTTTTTCTGTTCCTGCAAATTTTCTTGTGTAGAAAACAATTTGGAATCTAAAAGTGAAGTATGAAATGCCATGTCACATAGTTACTTTTAGGATTTAGTAATCAAAAGCTATCAGAAATTGAAATGAATTTCTTCCCTGTTTAATTTTAGCATTCTATGATGACCAGCTGTAGTGGGCTGAATTGTGTCTCCCCTAAATTTATTTATTGAAGCACTAAGCCCCAGTACCTCAGAATGTGACTGAAGTTTGGATATAAGGCCTTAAAGAGGTAATTAATTTAAAGGGAGGCTGTTAGGGTGGGTCCTAATCCAATATGCTTGGTGTCCTTATAAGAAGAGGAGATTAGGGTACACAGAGAGACATCACACATGTGCATGCACAGAGAGATGACCATGTGAGCACATACTGAGACCACAGCTGTCCGCAAGCCAAGGAGAGAGGCCTCAGGAGAAATCAAACCTATCAACACTTTGATCTTGGGCTTCCTGCCTCTAGAACTGTGAGAAAATAAATTTCTGTTATTTATTTTTTTAAAAAGAAAAGAAAAGAAAAGAAATTCTAAGCTGACAAATATTGCTGAAATGCAAAATTTACTAAATTTACATAAAATTTGAGATAGAGGGAGAATTGATGAAATTAAGCTTAAAAATTATTTATCCTGGAAGATAGAGGAAAAAAAGAGAAAAAGAAAAAAATAAGCAGAGCCTCAGCTATCTTTGAAAAAGAATCAGGATCCCTAACATAGGTATAAATGTAGTCAGAGAATAAGATGAGAAACAGAGACAGAAAAACAATTTGAGACACAATAAATAAACAACTTCTTAAATTAAATTTAAAAAATATAGACATATGAGTCTCAGCAAAGTACTAATAGAGTCAGCACATAGATTTCCACATCTCAAACATTATAATCAAATGATGAAGAACATTGAAGACATAAAGAAATAATCTTGAGGGAAAAGGCAGGATTATCAGGAGGCTTGAGTCAGGGTGAAAATGAGGGAATGGGACTAGATTGGACATGTCTAAAGAAGAGGTAGTACGTACATATAATGGAATATAGAAATAAGAAAAGATGAAGTACTGCCTTTTGTGACAACATGGATGGATCTTGAGATTGTCATGTTAAGCGAAATAAATCAGAAAAAGTCAAGAATCATATGACTTCACTCAAATGTGGGACATAATGTGGAGTACAGCAGAGAGAATAGAGTCAGTGGAATTGTAGCAGCAATATATGATGTCAGAGGGGTAGTAGACTGGGAGAGGATTATCACTGCGTAAGGGGTGTAAATGTCTAACTATTACATTGTTTTGTACACATGGAACTATAAAAAAAGCTGAAAGCAACAAACAAACAACACAAACAAACAAACAAACAAATTAATCAATTCTGGTCATTAAAAAACTACAATGTGAAAATAAAAATGTAGTCACAAAGTTAAAAAACTATTTGAATCTCTTAAGTTAAAAAAGAGCTCATATCCAAAATATTGGAAAAACTTCTAGAAAGAAAAAAAAACCCACATATGGGAGAATAGGGCAAGAGATATGAACAGCCACTTCTCATTTTTATGAGAGAATATCTTAATGATTAAAATAGCTCAGGTAAATGTGTTCAGTCTAATAGGAAGCAGGAAAATGTCATTAATGTCATAATGATACTGTTAAATAATGATCAGAACTTACAATATTAAAATTACTGATTCTACTAAGTTTCAGATCAAGAAACTATTTATGCAATAAGCTAGAAGAACATTGGAATAACTTAACAATCTTGACATAAACATACATTTATGACCCTGCATTTCATTCTAATACTTAAAGGACAATGTATTCTTATTATACATAAGTACAATTATGACAATATAATTACATTTATAACTTATATTATTATAAATATGATATTTTACTATATAAATATAAAATGGTACATATATGTAATATAACATATAAATTATAAATGCAACATAATATGTGCAAAAAAGACATACACAAAAATTTTCATAAAAAATATTCATACTACCTACATATTAAAAGGCAACCAAAGTTCTGAGCACAATAGATTAAAATACATCACATTCATATATTTCTGTGTTGAAATTAAACTACAGATAATTGCAATAATACGGATGCATGGAAAATAGTATAGGGGAGTGAAAGGAGACACACATAAAAATGCATACTGAATAATTCAATTGATAAAAAGTTCAAAAATAAGGAAATATAATTTATAATATTAAAAATATGAATATTAATTAATTGAGGAGGAAGGAAAATTGATAAGAGCATAGAGGAGCAGGACTACCGGGGATGGAAAATTCTGTTTCATGATCTGATTTGTAATTACATGAACCTTTTCAGTTTGTGAACAATATGCACAACATGATGTGTTTAATTTCCTTGAAATATGGTAAAATTAAATAGCAAAGTTAGTTTTAGTAAAAAAGCACTTAGAGAAGCATGGTTTTCTTTGAAAAGCAGGATCTTAAAATTATCAAATGTGCATTAGTGGTATAAAATATAGAAGTCAAACAATAGAATACTATGCAGACTTAAATAAACTAAAAATACGTACAAAAAATATTGCTGAATTCTACAAAAAGAATGACTGAAATAAGTTCTTAATAAAGTGTTTGTTAAAAATCTTACCATTTCTTCTTCATTATCTATATAAACTATGTTAGAGTTCTTGGAAGCACAGGCCCTCAAACTCTCAGTCCATGTTTTTCTTTCAGTGCTAATGTAATAGCAATTGTTGTAATATGTAAACCACTCCTTTCGACAACAAACACGATGATATGCTGAAGAAATTATTATCCCAAAACAATTTGAATTTAAAAAAATGAAATTTAACTTACATATTAGCATAGAAAAAATATATATACAAAGGATGCCAAAAAATGTGTACACATTTTAAGAAAAGAAAAAATGATTAGAATTGTAATACTCAATATATACCAAACACAAAAGATAAATACAAGTCACATTTGACTTCTGCAATTACAAGAAGTGCTCAAAGTGGTTACCATCAACATCCAGACACTTCTGATTATGACTAACTACTGCTTGAGTGATGCCGTCCACAGTATCCACTTGCATACATTTTTTGGCATCTCCCCCCCACCCATGTGTGTATCTTTGTCATACTGAGGGAAAATGTAAGATCCATCTATATGCTGTCTATTATAAATTCACTTTATATTCAAAGGTACAAAAAAAGAAAGTAAAAGGGTGAAAAATGATATACCTATAAACTGTAACCATAAGGGAGCTGAACTGTCCATTCTAATATCAGACAAAATCACTGTTAAAACAATAGATATTATTAGAAATAAAAAGAAACAATTCAAAATGTTAACGATGTCATTATAAGAAGAACAAAAAACAATTACAAACGTGACCACCTAACAACAGAACTCTCAAACACACGAGTAGAAACTGACAACATTAAAAGGAGATATAAACAGTTCAATGATTATAGTTGGACATTTAAAAGCTCCAATGTCATTCCAACCACAATAAGATATCACTTTACATTTGTTAGAATGGTTATCATCAACAAGACTAATAATAACAAGCGTTGGAGAGGCTGTGGAGAAAAAGGAGCCTTCATATACTCTTGCTGGGAATGCAGATTGGTGCAGTCCCTATGGGAGGCAATGTGGAGGTTCCTTAAAACATTAATAATAGAATTACCACATGACCCAGCAATCCCTCTTGTGGGTATATACCCCAAAAACTTGAAAACATTTATCCGTAAAGATATACGTGCTCTGAAGTTCATTGCAGCTTAATTTACGGTGGCCAAGACATGGAAACAACCAGTTTCCTTCGATAGATGATGGGATAAAGAAGTTCTGATATATATACACAACGGAATACTATTCTGCCATAAGAAAAGATGAAACAGTACCATTTGCAACAACATGGACGAAACTTGAGATTATTGTGCTGAGCAAAATAAGTCGGACAGAAAAAGTCAAGAACCATATGACTTCACTGATATATGGGATATAAAACTGAAAGGAATGACAGAACAAGACGAAAAAAAAACAAAACAAACAAACTCATAGACGCACACAATAGCTCAGTGGTTACCAGAGGGTAAAAGGGGAGTGTGGATGGCAGAAGAGGTAAAAGGGGTCAAATACATGGTGATGGAAGGAGAGCTGATCTGGGTGGTGAACACACATTATGATATATAGATGATGTATTTACAGAATTGTACACCTGAAACCTATGTAACTTTACTAACTGTTGCCACCCCAATAAATTTTAATTTTTGAAAAAGGGAATTCATTGTGTACCAATGGAAAAAAATAAAACACCAATGTCACTCTAATAAATTTAACAAAGTTTTTAAAAAAGATACAAGGGTGACAAATAAGTACATGAAAAGATTCTCAAGACCATTAGTCTTAAGAAAATTAAATTAAAACTGCTACAGATCAGACTTTTGGTTTGATAAGATGAAGGTAGATATTCTTTTTTTTATACTATCATCTATTAATGTGTTTATATAAATTTGTACTTATACATAGATATATTTATAAACATTTAAAAAAGATAAATACAATTTCTTTTATTGAAGTATAATTGACATATAGCAATATATTAGTTTCAGGTATACAACATAATGATTCAATATTTGTATATATTGCAGAATGATCACCACAATAAATCTAATTAACGTCTGTCACCATACACAGTTACAAATTTTATTTTTTAATTTATTTTTTAAATTTATTGGGGTGACAATTGTTAGTAAAATTACATAGATTTCAGGTGTACAATTCTGTATTACATCATCTATTAATCCCATTGTGTGTTCACCACCCAGAGTCAGTTCTCCTTCCATCACCATATATTTGATCCCCTTACCCTCATCTCCCACCCCCCATCCCCCTTACCCTCTGGTAACCACTAAACTATTGTCTGTGTCTATGAGTTTCTGTTTCTCATTTGTTTGTCTTGTTCTTTTGTTGTTTTTGGTTTATATACCACATATCAGTGAAATCACATGGTTCTCTGCTTTTTCTGTCTGACTTATTTCTCTCAGCATTACACTCTAAAGATCCATCCATGTTGTCACAAATGGTCCTATATCATCTTTTTTTACCGCCGAATAGTATTCCATTGTGTATATATACCACAACTTCTTTATCTATTCATTTATCGAAGGATATGGAAGGCAGTGTGGAGGTTCCTCAAAAAAATTATGAATAGAATTACCATGTGACCCAGCAATCCCTCTCCTGGATATCTACCCAAAAAACCTGAAAACATTTATACATAAAGACACGTGTGCTCCAATGTTCATTGCAGCTTTGTTTACGGTGACCAAGACATGGATATTCTTTATTTCTCCCACTAAATACAGCTAAAACTCCTGAACACTACACATAAAAAAGACAAAGATTAAAAGATACAAAACTGTGATGATAACGATGACAGAGCTGGGAACTCAGGACCTGATTAAAGAGTTGGCAGTAAGCTCCCTGGAATTACTTTTTACTTCATTTATCTGGACTGGATGCTGGACAGGCCAGCAAACCACAAACACCCAAGGGCAGACAAAAGTACCAAGAAAAGCCTTTTCTCTCTAGTCAAAGGACCATGAAAGCAGCAGGCCAGAAAGACAGAGAACTTTTAGATGCTAACTGCCTCATTTCAACCAAAAACCATAGAAACAGCAAAAATACCACTGAGGAATGAAGAGGAAATCAAGACATTCTCAGATAAAGAAAAACTAAGAAAACATTTCACCATGGGGTCCACTCTAATAGAATAACTAAAGGGAATTAGCTAAGCAGAAATTAAATGATAAAAGAGGGACTCATGGATCATCAGGAAGGAAAAGATAACAAAGAATAAAAATCTTATTAGATATATGACTATCCATCCCCTCTTCTGCTTTCTAAATTGTTTGATAGTTGAGGCAAAATTATAAACTGAAGCAAATTATAATATTCTGCCATGTGATTTTATATGTAGATTGATAAAATATTTAAAACAATTATATTATAAATGGACACAGTAAAGTGACAAAAAGGAGATAAGACTTCTCCACGTTACTCAAACTGCTGTAGACTGTGCAGACCGCGATTTATATACAGTAGTGCCCTCTTATCTGTGGTTTCAGTTACCTGCTGTTTCAAATACCCATGGTAAACCGGGGTCCAAATGTATTAAAAGGAAAATTCCAAAATTAAAAAATTCAAGTTTAAGTTTTCTGTAGTTCTAAGTACCATGATGAAACTCCTCCTGTCCCACTCCCTTCCGCCCAGGATATAAAGCCTGTCTTTACCAGCATATCTACACTGTATATGCTAAATGTTAGTCGCTACACTATCCTTAATGTTAGTCGCATGTAGCTCTTAGTTATCAGATCAACTGTCACTGCATCTCAGTGCTTGTGTTCAAGTCACCTTTATTTTACTTAGTAATGGTGCTAAAGCATGAGACTAGTGATACTGGCAATCGAATATGCCAAAGAGAGGCTGTAAATTCCTGTAAGTGAAAAGGTGAAAGTTCTTGATTGAATAAGGAAAGCCAAAAAGCTTCTGCAGAAATCGCTAAAATCTATAGTAAGAAATCACAATCCAATGAAATTACGGAGGAAAAAGAAATCTGTGCTAGTTTTGCTGTCATACCTCAAACTGGCTGGGTATAATAAAACGAGATATTTTAAGAGAGAAATGAGAGAACCCACATTTACATAACTTTTATTACAGTATATTTTATATTATTCTATTTTATTATTAGTTACTGTTCTTAATCTCTCACTCTGCATAATTTATAAATTAAACTTTACCATATGTACTTATGTACAAGAAAAACTATTGTATATATAAGGTTCAGTACTATCAGTGATTTCAGGCATCCACTGGGGTGTTGAAACATACTCCCCACAAATAAGAGAACTACTGTGTGTGTGCTTATGTATATACATATAATATTATATACATTATCATCTACATAGAGACATATATAATACCTACTATCTATATAAAGCAGATTAGCTCATATGTGTATATATAGAATTATATTTGCATATACAATTATTTATGAAAAGATAATCCTTGCTATAAATTATGATCTGTCAATTAGATAATGATAACAAAGGAAAACAATAAAACCTAGAGAGTAATGCAGGAATTTATCTTCATGAACCTTGACTGATTTCAGAAGTAGTCCAAAATGACCACTAACACCCAAAATGATATAGTCGACTCTGCTAACATTAATAAATTCTGGTCATTAAAATTCTCCAATATGAGAATAAAATGTAAGTCACAGGGACAAGAAACCTACTTGCATCACATAAATTCAAAAAAGAACTCTCATCCAAAAAATAACAAGAACTGCAAGGAAGGAAAATGACAGACAACGTATAGGAGAAATGGGCAAGAAACATTGCAGGTACCTGTCAGTCTCACAGAAAAGTGTGTCATGATTAGTAGCCCAGAAGGATGTGTTCAACCAAATAGTAATCAGGAAAATACCTATTAGTGTCATCATGATACTTTTCTATAATGATAAAAAATTATAGCATTAAATTCCTGATAGTACTACGTTTAAATCAAAGGACTATTTGGTAAAATGTGTATTTACTCAATAAACCAAAAAAAAGATGGAATCATTTAATAAATGTGACATACACATATATTTATGGCCCTACAATTTTATTCTGAGACATAGAAAATATTATATTAAATCATACCCATATACACTTATAATATACTTTTATCTATAAACTATTATAAATATTATATAAATACAATATATTCTAAATAACATGTATGTATAATACATAAATTTTAAACATATTGGAATATTTGGAAAAAAGATGTACAATGTACACAAGGATTTTCATCAAATATTTATAATATCCACATTAAAACAACTGTATTCTGAATGGTGTAGATAAAAAATTTCATGTACATGGAATACAGCAGCAAAAATTAACTACAGATAAATGCAACAGTGTGGATGAATTCCAAAAATCTCATATGTGAATGAAAGGAGACATAAAATGCGTACTGAATGATCCCTATTATACGAAGCTCAAATTTAAGCAAAGATAATTTGGAATATTAAAAATCAGAATAGTGGTTAAGTGGGGGAGGGAAAGTTGAGAGAATACACAGGAGTTGGCTATTGTGGACTGGAAACTTACTTTTCGTGATCTGATTTGTAATTACATGGGTCCTTCCAATTTATAAACAATCTGCACAACCATAATGTTTAGTGTCCTTGATATAATTTAAAATTTCATAGCAAAATTAAAGGCAAAACTTATTTTAGACAAAAGGTATGTATACAAGTGTGGTTGTCTATGGAAAGTAAGAACTGGAAATTATTAAATGTGCATTAATGGCATGAAATATAAACAAAAGTTTAAAGAATTAAACAATAGAATATTAATAGACTTTAAAACAAACTATGAATATATACAAAAATATGAATGAATACTACACTCATACTGTAGAACAAAGTAATATTTTAATAAAATGTTGGAAACATTTAAAATCTTACCATTTCATCTTCATTATCTATATAAAACAGGTTAGATTTCTTGGAAGCACAGGCCATCTGACTCTCAGTCCATGTGTGTTTTTCAGTGCTAATGTAATAGCAGTTGTTGGAATATGTAAACCACTCCATTGGACAAGGACCACGATGATATGCTGAAGAAATTATTACGAAAAAACAATTTGAATTAAAAAATAAAAACAAATTTACACATTTGCATAACTACAAACATATATGTGCATAACATTTCTATGCACCTTCACTGGCTGGTACATGTAAAATAAAATATAATCACACACACTCGTAGGGAATGGTCAGCCTCTCACCCCCTAATTTATGTGCCCAAACAATGAAAACACACAAACATAAATATCCATTTGAACACATCATGAAAATCAATGAACAAAACCACTTTTTTAGAAACAAAATTATTTTTCTCATAGCATAGCCGGAGGAAACATAAGACAATCAGCAACAGTGGGTATGGTGATTTAAAATGAACACTTCTTCATATTCTTCCATAAGAAGACGCAGTCTCCTAAAATTAGCATTTATGGACATTTATTGCCCAATGTTATAATTTATATATTCCAAAAAAACGTAATATTATTTTTGCGTATTCTGAGTTACAGACAAACTATAAATTGTACTAATATAGAACTTGGAAAATTATTTGTACCTTTCTGGATCCCTGTTGTTAAGGGGTTATTATTCTGCTCTGGGTTTTCAGTAGCTAGAAAAAAGGAGTAATTCTTATTTAAAAATTAATATTGATTTGCATAAATCATAATACTTTTTGTTTTTTACTTTGACATTTGGTGTAATGTTTAGGATAAAATAATCTGAAATAAAACTGATTTTACAAGACAGATTAATTAATTAATGAAAATTTTTAAAACTAGATTTCAAAAGCCTAAAAGGATCAAATTCCACTAAGGTATTTGGTTTAACCAATCTCAAGAATTAAGTTGTGTTTCTCAATAAGGTCTATGAGATTAAAATGAGACACGATATTCAGAAAAATCAGAATAAAAGTTCCATGACTAAATATAAAAAATACAAATCTTTGAATTATGAAATCTGAAAATAAATACATGTAATATTCTATAGAAATATTCGGGTAATTATACTTTTGAAATTCAAAAGAAACATTCCACATTTATTCTAAATGCATACATTAAAATGAGAGTTCTATTTCATAATATTATAAAATGTTTAGAGGCACTGATGAGCATTAGAGTGAAAAGTTCCCTTGAAATCTTTCAAAAAAGTACTCACTGGGAATAAAATGCATCATTCTTACTACAGTGTACATCAGGATGACGCAAATGACTCCCAGGATCCCAGCAATGAACTTCTCTGGAGGTGATTCTGATTCTGCAGGAAAGAAATAAAATACTGAGAAGGAGAGATGGAGACAACTGTTCAGACAGTTTACATGCATGGAATCAAATATATATAAAATTGAACTCCAAACCCATATCTACCATTGTAACCTTTCAGAATATGCCATTGCATTTTCAAGAAATATAATGCTCCATGAATTGTTGGTCAAAGACTGAACCCTACCACGATACCTGCATAAATTAGTCCTCAGATTTCATGTTAGAATATTGTATTCCAACTTCAACCTCTGATCCTCACTAATTAAAAATATGTGAGCTTATTCCCTACTGTTTCCCCACATCTCTACACCCAGCTGCACATCCTAGAACACTTATACTCTGGGTCTATTTAATGCTTTACCTTTGCAGTTGTCATTCTTGTCATTCCCTTGATGATCCTGACAAGAATTTGAAGGGTTGATTCCTCTTAGGATGTTTGCTGTTCAATTAGTAAAATGGAGCTTTTCATGCCCTTACCTTTTGGCTGCTGTCTCCTTGAGTCCTTAGCCAGATTCCGTTCTGAGTAGTTTTCTAGTTGGATATCCATCTCTGCAGCTGAGTAAAGTCAGGTTTGGTGCCTGTGATAACTTTACTTAAGTAGTTAACAAATGGGGTGAATAATGGCAAGACTCAGGATAGTCAAAGTGGGTGGAGTGTGAGATAAGAAACAGTGCTCATTCTACAGTTGACCAATGGGAGGTCGTTTCCTAATTTACTTAGAGCTTTAAATAAGTTTTTCACGACAGAAGAGTAGTTCATAAAATGATATTCGATGTTTGGCACAATATTATTGGTTAAAGCAATGAAAAGTAATAGATTAGGAATAAAGAGTTTCATGAAAACTAATATTTTGTTAAGCTAAAGTCAGATTCCACTGAAACATTTTAACACCGTAATAAGAACTGTGTGCAAATTAAATTGTTGTATAGAAAATCAAGTGATGCACCAATATTTATGACAATTTTTAAACTGACTAATGGTTAAAGATTGAGTGTTCTAAAGTTGGGGAAATAGTAGAGCTGGAAATATTTTATGTGCTGAAAAATGTTACATGACATTAAAGTTATCCAAAATTAAATAATAAAAGCATTACAACTAAAAATTTATTTTAAAATAGTTATTTTACACAAGTAATTTGTAATTTATTTAATGGCAGAGATTTAAAATCATAAAATGATAAATAAATGTGTAGATTATTTATGGAGGAGCAGTTGGGGTGCAAACTTCCCAAAAAATCTTATGGCTGTCAAAATCAGTCAGGGTAGCTTTAGCTGTATAAGAAAATGTAAAAAAGCAGATAACATAACATAATCATTCAGTCAATGGGCTCTGCTGTCAGTGAGATCTAGAATAAATTCTGGCTTTGAAACTTACAATATATGACCTTATAAAGTTACCTAGTATCTAGCAACCTAATTTACTGCTAAAATGGGAATAAAAGTATGCAAGATATAACGCATGTAAAACACAATACTCAATCTCATTTATAAACTCTCAGTAACACGTTACATATTTTAATTATCACTTTCATACATTTGCCACGTTACTATTGCTGATTCACATCAGTTAGATACTGTAATATAATTCATTAGACAGGAGTCTCTTACCACTGCGAAATCTGTTTTTCAATGTTTTGTTCAACTTGTAAAAGGTCTTTTGATTGTTTAAAATTAAGTTTAAAGAAGGTTCTGTGGAGGATACCTCATCCTGATTTTTATTACGAGTCAAATTGATTTTATTTAATCAAATTATATCTAAGAAGAATTATGTTTGACCTTCTCGATATAATGAATTCATTTTAAGAATATATTTTTAAAGACTGGGTAAATATAAAATAACATACAGACGTAACTATATCTGTTCATTACAAAATCCAAAGCTAACTGTTCGGGATGCTTAGGATTTCATAAAACCCAATTATTCATGTGTTTATTTTCGTTAGTCATTTTCCACAGGCTAACACTTGAATATTTGAAGATGTCCTCCAACATATTTCATATTTTATTCTTGTTTTTACCCTAAGTTGTACAAATCAGAATACCAATGTTTTCTTTCTTTGATTGCATATTAATTGTACCTAAGCTGCATCACATCTAGCATTTGTAGTCTCCACTACATGAGACGCGCTAATAGACAAGAAAGTAGAGACACATACCTTGTTTGGGCCAGAAAGTCGTACATTCTTTAGTGAAACAACAGGTTGCTCCTTTAAACAACCATATCTGTGGTTTTCACAGACTGCATGTGAAGACTCAGAGTGAAACAAAAGTGGACAAAGTAGATATTTCATCACTATGTCATTTGAAGTTTGAACAGGAAATTCTTTCACTTTGGCTATTTTGAAGACAGTGTAACTTATCACACACGTTCACAATATAGGAGACTCTGAATTTGTAGTTTTCCATTTCATTTGTCCATTGGCAAGTGCCTCTGAGAAGTTGTTTGCATATTCTAAAAGATTTCTGGGGACAAAAGATGTGACGACTCATGCTTGATTCCATCTTAATCACAAGCACTGAAAATTTTGGCTTTATTAAGAGGATCTTAGATGTTGAATTCCTACTCTTAGATGGTTGCTAAATACTGGCATTACCTACTTTTTATGTTTATTATGCCATTTCAATTATAATGAAAAAACCCAAAATCATAATCTGATTAAATAGGTATTAAATATTTGTCCCTGTTTCTGAAGAATTACTACATTTTCAACTTTAATGTAACTGTTAAATTATGAATTCCGAAAACTATCTTCTCAATTTTTCTGCCCTATTTCTTAAAATTGCTGCATTTAATTATGTTATTTATATATAAGTTATCTAGGGTTTCCCTGATAAAAATTACTGTCTCTGTGAAGGACAAAACATAAAGAATGTTTAACTACATCACAATGTAAGAGATAGAAACATTAAATTACTACTCATTATATCATTCATTGATTCATCCTCCAGTCATAATTAGTTTCCTATATTTGTTGTAAATGAAAAAAATTCAAATTTAACAATGTAGGGGGAAATAAGGGTAATTTTTTAAAATTTCAGTTAACCAAAAATGGGGATGACAGAAAAAGTGGACTTTGAAAACATCAATTAATGACGAATTAATATCAAAAGAAATAAAACATTAAATCTAAATTATCTACTATGTATCAGATGGAGTTTTCATGTTTCCCATCTTGCATCATGAAAACGGGCAATGTTTATCCATCATTCCTAAGGAAATTAAAATTGGAAATACCATGTGATCCAGCAATCCCACTTCTGGATATACATACAAAGAAAATGACAGAATTGTCTTGAATAAATATCTGCATTCCCATGTTCACTGCAGCATTATTTACCATAACTAATGTCTCCAATGGATGACTGAATATAGAAAATGTTTCATATATATGTGTGTGTGTGTATGTAGCATACATATTATGTAATATATAAAAACATTATATATACATTAATTAGATTATTATATAAACATAATAATGAATATTTATATAAAAATCCAATGAATGTAGGAGTTATGACAATTAAGTTTGTAAATTTGTCAAGATGATGTTGCAAACCTTTTTTGATATCAGAGGTATTATCCATTATGAATTTGTAACACTGGACAAACATTAACCAAGGTTACTATTTGGAAGAGCTGAAAAGCCTCTATGAAAAAGTTAGAGAACCTGAGATTTTCCCAACAATTTATGGCTCTTGCCTCACGATAATGCACCAGCTCACAGGACACTGTCTGTGAGAAAGTTGTTAGCCAACAAACAAAATAACTGTGTTGGGATACCCTCCCTACTCACCTGATCTGGCCCCCAGTGACTTCTTTCTTTAACCAAAGGTGAAGGAAATACTGAAAGGAAGACATTTTGATGACATTCAGGACATCAAGAGTTATACAAGGACATCTCTGATGGCATCCCAAAAAAAGAGTTCCAAAATTGCTTTGAAGGGTGGACGAGGCACCATCGTACGTGCATAGCTTCCCAAGGGGAGCACTTCGAAGATCACCATAGTGATATTCAGCAATTAGATATATAGCACTTTTTCTAGGATGAGTTCGCAAATGTAATTGTATATATGTATTTTAAATAATTATAATAATAATTTTAATAATTATTTTTAAAATAATTTTTATTATTCAACTACAGTTGACATACAATGTCATATTAGTTTCACTTGTAAAACATAGTGATTAGACATTTATACAATTTATGAAGTGATCATTCAAATAAATCTAGTACCCATCTGACACCATATATAGTTATTACAATATTATTGACTATATTCTTTATGCTATAATTACATCCCCATGACTATTTTGTAACTACCAATTTGTACTTCTTAATCCCTTCACTTTTTTCACCCATCCCCGCTACACCCCTCCCGTTTGTCAACCATCAATAAGTTCTCTGTATCTATGAGTTTTCTTTTGTTTTGGTTGTTCATTCAGTTTGTTCTTTAGATTCCACATGTGAAATATTATGACACGTGTCTTTTTCTGCCTGACCTATGACATCAGCACAGTACCTTCTAGGATCATCCATGTTATTACAGATGGCAAGATTTCATTCTATTTTATGGCTAATATTCCATTAGAGGATATTAGCCATATACGTACTACTCATTTTTTATTCACTCATCCATTGATGGACACCCAGTTAGCCTCCCTATGATGGCTATTGTGAATAATGCTGCAATGAACATATGGATGTGTATGTCTTTTCAAGGCAATGTTTGGGTTTCTTCGGATGAATACTCAGAAGTGGGGATACAGAGTCCTTTTTTGTCTCTTGTTATAGACTTTGTCTTAAAGTTTATTTTGTCTGGTATAAGTATTGCTACCCCAGCCTTTTGATTGTTTGTTTCCATTTACATAAAATAACTTTCTCAATCTCTTTACTTTAGTCTGTGTGAGTCTCTTGTAGGCAACATACGTAAGATTTTTTTTTTTGTTTTCCTTTTCCACTCAGCCACCCTATATCTTCTGATGGAGCATGTAAACTATGTACATTGAAATTAATTGTTTTGTTGCTGGAGATGTAATTATTGCCATTTTATTATTCATATTTTTATCTTATTTTTTGATTCTTCTTGAAGGAGTCACTTTAACATTTCTTTTAATACTGGTTTGGTGGTGATGAATTCCTTTAGCTTTTTCACTTCTAGGATGTCTTTAGGTGTCCTTAGACTCTAAATGATAGCTTTGTGGGATTGAATAGTCTTGGTTGGACATCATTGCTTTACTTCACTCTGAGTGTTTTGTGCCAATCCCTTCTTGCCTGCAAAGTTTGTGTTGAGAAATCAGCTGATAGTTTTATGAGAGTTCCTTGTAGGTAACTGATAGCTCTCCTCTTGTTTTTAAGGTTCTCTCTGTCTCTCATCTTTGGTATTTTAACTATTATGCATTTTGGAGTGGGCCTCTTTGGGTTCATCTTGTTTGGGACTTCCTGCACTTCCTTGTCGCCTATTTCCTTCACCAGGTTAGGGAACTATTCCATCATTATTTCTTCAAATAGTTTTTCAATTTCTTGCTCCTTATCTTCTCCTTCTGATAGATTGCTTGTCTCAAGTTTGTTTAGTTCTTTTTTGGAGGTTTGTTCTATTCTTTCATTTGGGACCTGTTTCTTTTTCTCCCCATTTTGACTGCACACTTGCATTTGTATTTATGTATTAGACAGACATGCTGTGCCTCCTGGTCTTGGTAGATTGGCCTTATGCTGTAGGTGTCCTGTGGGACCAGTGGTGTATTCTCCCTGGTCACCTGGGCCTGGTGCCACAGGTGTATGAGTTGTGTTTGCCTCCTGTTATAGTTGAACCTTGGATGCTGTTTACATGTCAGTGGGAGGGATTGACTCACAGGCTCCAATATTGTGTGGACTGGCTGTGACTATAGTGGAGGAGCATTCTGCAGGGGTGATCCTGTGGAGCAAGATTCATTTTAGTGGGTCTCTGGTGCCTGCCCAGTCTTCTCTTAGGATATGTTACCTATGGTGGATGACAGTTGGTGCTTTGGTGCTATTCAAAGCCAGCCACTGGTTGTGCCAGCCTTAGGGCCTCCTGGGAAAGACCCCAATGTACGCCAGTTCAGCCTCCACTTGTGCTCTGCCCAGAGCCACCTGGTATGAGCCAGAAAGCGATCTGTGGATGCTTCAACCCACATTGCACTTAAAAATTCCTGGGAGAGTCTCAGCTGTGAAGCGAGCCTGGCTGCCACTACTGCTGGGCTTCGGGATGCTTAGCAAAAGGTATGGGGTACAGTGAGACTAGACGCTGCTTATTTGATGTTTGTGAACCTTTGAGACTTAGGAACATCGGAAGCATGAGCCAAGACAGTCTGATTGTATGGAAAAGCCACTGGAAGCAGCTGGGGTGGGTGAATCAGGGTCTCAGGGAATCACCAGGGCAAGGCTAAGGGTGTTAGCCAGGTTGGTGGAGACTCAGATATGAAGGCTGTGTGTATCTACATGCTAATGGGGAGAATGCTCAACAAAGTAACAATGGCTCCTACCAGCACTTCTGTCTAGCAGAAATATGCCCCTCCAGTACTTGCCTTAAAGTCAGACAATTCAGTCCTCCCCTTATGTCCCTGGTGTCCTAGAGCTGCTGCCCCAGTGCTGGAACTCTGAATGAATCCATCAATGAGTAACTCTGTTGCATGCGCCTTTTAAGAGAAATGACTGGGACTCTCCATGTCACTCAACCACAGTCTTCACAGGTTTCACAGCCAGTTGTCGGGACTTCTCTTCTGGGATGTGGAACCTAGGACTAGGAAGCCTGGTGTAGGCCTTGGACCCCTCACTGTTCAGGAGGGACTTTCATAGCTGTGATATCCCTCCTTATTTTTAACTGCCACACGTAGTATAGGACAGCCCATTCTATGTCACTGCCCCTCCTACCAGTGTCTACATGGCTTTTCCTGTATATTCTCAGTTATACAATTGTTATTAAGCCAGACTTCAGGCGATTCTCAATGATGGTTGTTCTGTAATTTAATTGTAATTTTGATGTGGTTATGAGAGGATGCAAGCACAGCATGTACCTACTCCACCATCTTGTCTAAAAACTGTTCATTGAATTATTTTTCAGCTATGAGAAAAATAAATTTCTCTCATTTGTGACAAGGATGAACCTGGAAGGAATTATGCTAAGTAAATAAGCTAGAAAGAGAAAGATAAATACTGCATGGTATCATTTATATGTGGAATTAAAGAGAAACACAATTCATAGAAATAGAGTAGAAAAGTGGTTGCCAGGGGCTGGGGATGAGATCCTGTAATTTTATATCATCAGACCCAATCTTTTGATATTTGCCACCTTTTCATAGAAGACATTCTAGTTAACTGGACTTTATTACCATTCATATTTTGCAATACTCTGTTATATTTATCTGTCATTTAAATTTTATGTGCTCTTTCTTATTGATCCAAAAAGCAAGTGAACTGTGACTTCTGATTTTATGCCAGGATATTTTCTCCCCTCTCTTCTGAGAGCCTTCACATCACCCTGCCAACCTTTCATTGACACATGGTGGGAATTCAGTTTTCATAAACACCAAACCAAATAGTTTTCCCAGTTACCGTGAAACCAGTTACAATGACACCCATGACACAATTTGGACATTGACCTGCCATTTTTGCTCATTTTCTGTATTTCACATTTAACGAATAGTGTCACACTCCCATGCCCTCCCCCAAATTGATATCCACCCAGAGCCTATAAATGTCACCTTTATTGGGAATAGAGTCCATGCAAATGTAATCAAGTTAATATGTGGTCATAATGATACATAGTGGGCCCTAAATTAATGCAACGGATATTCTAAAAGAAGAGAGATTTGGACACAAAGACAGAGACACACAGGGAGAGCAATGAGATGACAGAAGCAGAGTTTGGAGTATTATGTCAGTGAGCCAAGGAATGTCAAGACTGGGGGCTACACCAGAAGCTCAGAGAAAGGCATGGAACATAGTCTCCCCTAGAGTGTTCAAAGTAAGGACACCCCTGTTGACGCCTTCATTTCCGTAGGCTAGCCTCCAGAAAATTGGTTGTTTAAACCAAAAAGAAGTTGAAATAGATAATATAATAAGTTAGACGGTAAAAAAAAATATTGTATGAAGCATTTTGAATAGAGTAGGCGGAATTGGGAGTGCCATTTGTGAGACGGAGCTGAAATTCCATTGGGATTCCTTGGGAAGGTAGTATTTGGACAAAGGTATGAATTTGGTGAGAAAAGTAGGGTAGCAGATAAATGGAAAAGACCGTTTGAAATTGAGAAAACATCTAATGAAATTTCCTATTGAAGAAGCATTTCTAAATATTTGAGGTTTAGCAAGGAGGATGATATAGCTGGAGCAGAGTGAGTGAATAGACAGTGCTAGCTCATGCATTCTCAAGAGAGGTGATATCCTCAAGTGGACAAAAAGTGATTTTTGACAGTAGTGAAAAAAAATCTCACTTTATGTACAAAGTACAGATATACATAAAGTACACAAGAAAGTACATAAATACATAAAGAAGAGTGTAATACATTTGTGGTTTTGAATTTTCATGGGTAGGTCTAAGAAAACATCTCTGTGAAAGCTCCTTGGTGGCTTGAGGTTGAGGGAGAAAAAAAAAGGTTGAGAAACGTTGTCTTACAGGATAAGATGCAAGAGATAATAGGGCTCAGATCATTGGCTTTGTAAGGCTCCAGCTTCTTCATCATGAAGCATGGAGAGACGCTCCTAGATTTAAAAAGATGAGGAGTTGTAGGAGATCTTTATATATATATATATATATATATATATATATATATATATATATATATATATATATATTGCAATTTTTGCAATTTCTTTAACCTTTTAAATGCAATCACTATTGCACCAACCTAATAAATTAGATATTGGCCCAAAACAATGGCATGTATTGTTTGCAAATATCTCCTGTCATTTTGTTTGTTCCCTCTATGTTTTGTTGATGGATTCGTTTGCTGTGCAGAATCTTTTTCGTTTGATATATAGTACCATCATTTATTTTTTATTTTACTTCCCTTGACTTTGATGTCAATTCATTAAATCATCTCTGAACCTAAGGTCCATAAGTTTAGTACATATGCTTTCTTCTGCAATTTATTGTTTTATGTCTCATGTTTAGGACTTTGATCCATGCTGTGTTATTTTGGTATACAGAGAGCGATTGCAGTCTAGGTTTATTCTTTTCACGTGGTTTTCCAATTTTCCCAGCACCGTTTATTGAAAAGGCTTTCTTGCCTCCATTGTATGTTTTTGGCTCCTTTGTTGAAAATTATGTGCCCATATGTATGTGGGTTTATTTTTGGATTCTCAATTCTAATCCATTGCTGTGCATTTCTGTTTTTCTTCCAAATCCATGCTGTTTTGATTATTGCCACTTTGTAGTATAAATTGAAGTCAAGGAGTGTGGTACATCCAGCTTTGTTCTTTTTCAGGATTGCCTAGGCTCTCCAGGCTCTTTTGTAATTCCACACAAATCTGATGATTATCCCTCTCCTGGGTATAAACACAAAACTCTGAAAACATTTATCCATAAATATATATGTACTCCCATGTTCATTGCAGCTTTGTTTACCGTGGCCAAGACATGGAAACAACAAAGTGTCCTTCTATAGATGATTGGATAAAGATGTTTTGGTACATACATGCAATAGAACACTACTACTCTGCCATCAGGAAGTATGACATGCTGTCATTTGCGACAACATGGACAGATCTTGAGATTATTAAGCTAAACAAAATAACACAAACAGAGAAAGTTGAAAACCATATGTCTTCACTCATATGTGGGATATAAAACTGAAAGCAACAAAGGAACAAGACAAACAAAGAAAGAAAAATTCATAGACATAGACAATAGTTTAGTGATTACCAGAGGGCAAGGGGGATGATGGTAGAAGAGGGTAAAGGTGGTCAAACAGATGGTGATGGAAGAACTGACTCGGTGGTGAGCACACCGTGTGATATATAGATGATTTGTTATAGAAATGTACACGTGAAACCTATGTAATTTTACTATCCATTGTCACTCTCAATAAATGTAATTTAAAAGAAAAATAAATGATGGTTCAAGACAAGACAAAATTACAATAAAAATTTTCACTGGGATTTTGATGGGAATTACATTAAATCAGTATCGTGCTTTGAGTAATATGGCAATTTTAACTATGTTGATTCTTCCAATCCATGAACTCAGAATACCTTTTCATTTCTTTGTATCTTCTTCAAATCTTTTAATAATGTCTTATTGTTTCAGTGTATAGGTTCTTCCATCCTTTCTTAAGCTTATTCCTAGGTATTTTATTCTTTTTTTTTGTTGCAATTGTAAAAGAAATGTTCTTGTTGCTTTTTTTCCCTCCATTTTTCTTCTGAAATTTCAGTGTAAGTATGTAGGAATACATGGATTTTTGTACATTGGTTTTGTATACTGCAACTTTACTGTATTTGTTTATTGTTTCTAATAGATTTTGGTGGAGTCTTTAGGGTTTTCTATATAAAGAATTATGTCATATACTAACTTTGTAGTTCTTGCATAGTAATCTTGGGGCTGATCCACAATTTATTAATCTCAGCTCCAAATCTATAATTCATAGTCCTCTTTGAGATAATGGAGCTAGATCCTATAACTTTTTCAACCTTGTCAGCTGCCGTGATTTTGTTTTGCCTGAAAAAGGCAATGGAGAGAAGGCCAGAGAAATGACTCTTGTTCCTGGTTTCACGGTGTTTTCTCTCCTTTGGCCTCTATGGTGGGGTTGCCATTGCATGCAAGCAGGAAATCCTGTGGTATTCACCCTCCAGCAATTTTTGTGGCCAATCCTAATTGTAGTTCCTTCTTTTCCAACCTCTGTCTGTAGATAGTGTTAGGGAGATCTTCCTGCTTGCCAATCACAACCAGAAATCCGTCCTCACCAATAACAGGCAGCTGACTGTGGAACTGCTCTATCCAGGGCAACCCAGTGAATGTGTCAGCGACAGGTTTGTCTGCAGCCACACTGAGTTCAGTGAAGTCTACAACCCAGCGTCAGTGTGTAAACCTGGCTTCCAAGTCATTTCACCTTTGGGTACTCTTCTTTAACCCTAGGGTATACTTTATAATTTTCTTTTATCTCCTGTTTGTAGGTGATCACCCCTACAAAATTCAATAATTTTTTAAATCAAATTTCCTTTCCATGTTGACTTTTGACTCCACTATGACTTACACACTATGCCAGGCTTTGTTGTTCAATCCTCATTTTCAACATTTGAAGGCAAGGAGAAATCAACTAATTTGAAAATATAAATGGAATTATTCACCATATCGAAGACTTAGAAATAACAGCTCTTGATATTAAAATACATTATCTATTTTAATAAACAGCAAAATCTTATGAAACATATAACATGTACTTGGGTATATGTTTTAAAAAATAATTAAAAATATAGATTTAAAAATAATTCTACAACACCAAGGGTTAAACCTCACATAAACTGTGGATTTTAAGTGAATATGATGCATCAATGTAGATTCATTCTCAGTAGCAAATGACCATTGTGGTGAGTGATGTTGATCATGGAGGAAGCTCTGCATGTGTAGGGAAGGGAGAAACATGGGAAATCTCAGAACTATCATAATTTCGTTGTGATCTAAAACTGTCCTCAAAATTGGATCATAAGAAATAATTATAAGAAAATGTATTGTATGAGTTTTAAATAAATTAAAAATGTGTCCTTTACAGATTAGCATTATACCAACTTCAGATATGGCAAAGTGTCTGATGCTTACAAACATATTGTTTTCTATCTAAACAGAAATCTTGAGAAAACCGGTGTGAATGAAACGACACAAATGCACAAATCTTGCTCATCTCTGAATATATTGACAGCCTGAAATACAGAGAGTAATGTATCATTAATCTGGTAATACATGATCTAATAATTTGATGAATAAACAATTTACATAGGCTAATACTTATATACCTATATCTGAATAGTTCTTGTATAATTTTGCATGGAAGTACTTAAATAATTGTCTTCATATAATTGTTCAAATATTGTTTTTTCTTTCTAAGGTTAATTACTTCAAGGCATAAAATATGAGTTCTCATGAAACTTACAGTTTGGAAGAGAAAGATGAGCCTTTTGGCCACACCAACAAACTTATATTGGTTCTTAAGGAGATGTCAATCCATGAATGAGAACAGAAGGTGTTCAAAAAATTCTAGGAGAAACAAATTTTATGAGACAGAAAAAAATTCTTTATACTAATATGAATTTCTAATGGAATATAAAGTTCACTGTTTCTATTTTATTCAATTTAATTTTCATTTTACATTATATACCTATACTGTGAACACATTTGGAAAATGTGTTATTACTAAAGAGGGCAGTTGACACAAATAATTTCAAGGCTGCAACAATTTACCAAAGACTAATAATAACTTGTGACTTATTATTGGAAAAGTTCCTAGAAATTCAAGTAAGAATGGAGCAAATATGTAGACTTCCTGCCTAGGACCACCCCCACGTCGCCCCCCACCCCACCTCAGCTCAGTGAGTATGAAGAAGTGTAGTTTTTACAATTTGGAGAAGGCTGCCGAAATCAATGTGATATTGCCACAGGGGCACACTTGATTAGCAGTGGGGGAGGGGTGCTAAATTGCCCACTATTTTTTCAGCTCAAAATGCTGAATTTACAAGGTTAAAAGAGAAAAACCCACCCTTTTTCTAGTCTGAGCTTTTAGTCTCTTTTGTGTCCAGCGCAGTGTCAGCCACAAATATAATGGAAATAAAAGGGAGAATTCACAAGAAGAGAAGACATTAGCTCTCTACACATTTTTGCCTGATGAAACAAAGGTGCACTTGTGTAGAGGAGAAAAAGATCATCCCAGTAAAAATAAAAGACAAAGTGGACTTGACAAAAGTCCCAAGAACAGGCTTTTTTCTCTAGTCAAAGGACCAGGAAAGCAGCAGGCTAGAAAGACAGAAAACTTTAGATGCTAACTGCCTTATTCCAACCAAAAGCACAGAGAACTGCAGAGAAAATACCACTCAGGAATGAAGGGGAAAATCAAGACATTCTCAGGTAAAGAAAAACTAAGAAAACTTTTCACAATGGGGCCCACTCTAATAGAATCGCTAAAGGGAATTATGTAACAGAAATTAAAGGATAAAAGAGGGACTCTTGGATCATCAGGAAAGAAAAGATAACAAAGTATAAAAATCTTATTGGATAGATAGACTATTCATTTCTTTTGTTTTCTAAATTGTTTGATAGTTGAGGCATAATTTTAAACTGAAGCAAATTATAACATTCTGCCATGTGATTTTATATGTAGATTGATAAAATATTTAAGACAATTTTATTATAAATGGACACAGTAAAAGAACAAAAAGGGAGATAAGTTTTCTCCATGTTACTCAAACTGCTGTAGACTGTGCAGACTGTGATTTATAAACAGAGATGCTCTCTTATCTGTGATTTCAGTTACCTGCTGTTTCAGATACCCACGGTCAACCAGTGTCCAAAAGTATTAAAAGGAAAATTCAAAAATTTCAAAATTCAAGTTTAAGTTGTGTGTTTTTCTAAGTATCGTGATGAAACTCCTCCTGTCCCACTCCGTTCTGACCAGGATATAAAGCCTGTCTTTGTCCAGCTTATCTATGCTGCATATGCTCCCCTTCCCTGATTGTTAGTCACAAGTTGCTCTTGGTTATCAGATCAACTGTCGCAGGATCTTAGTGCTTGTGTTCAAGTCTGCTTTATTTTCCTTAATAATGGTACTAAAGCATGAGACTAGTGATACTGGCAATCGAATATACTAAAGAGAGGCTGTAAAGTAATTCCTGTACGTGAAAAGGTGAAAGTTCTTGATTTACTAAAGAAAGACAAAAACTCTTCTGCAGAAATCACTGAAATCTACACTAAGAAATCATGCTCTATCTGTGAAACTATGGAGGAAAAACAAATCTGTGCTACTTTTGCTGTCATACCTCAAACTGGGTGGGTATAGGAAAATGAGATATTTTAAGAGAGAAATAAGAGGAGCCCACATTTATGTAACTTTTACTACAGTCTATTTATATCATTGTTCTATTTTATTATTGGTTAATGTTCTTAATCTCTCACTCTGCAAAATTTATAAATTAAACTTTATCATATGTACTTATGTACAAGAAAAACCATTGTACATATAAGGTTCAGTACTATCAGTGACTTCAGGCATCCACTGTGTTCTTGAAACACACTCCTCACAGATAAGAGGAGAACTACTGTGTGTGTGCTTATGTATATACATATGATATTATATACATTATTATCTATATAAAGATAAAGATAATACCTACTATCTATATAAAGCAGATTAGCTCATATGTATATATATAGAATTATATGTTCATATATAGTTATTTATGAATAGATAATCTTTGCTATAAATTACGATCTATCAATTAGATAACGATAATAAAGGAAAACAATAAAGTGTAAAGAGTAATGTAGGGGATTATCTTCATGAACCTTGACATTTCAGAAGTGGGTCCAAAATGATCAGTAACACCCAAAATGATATAGTAGACTCTGCTAACATTAATAAATTCTGTTCATTAAAAGACTCCAATATGAGAATAAGAATGTAAGTCACAGGGTCAAAGAACCTACTTGTATCTCCCAAATTAAAAAATGAGCTTATATCCAAAATATAACAAGTACTGAGAGGAAGGAAAATGACAGACAACATATAGGAGAAATGGGCAAGAAACATGGCAGGTACTTTTCATTCTCACAGAAGAGAATGTCATGATTAGTAGCCCAGAAGGGTGTTTCCAACCAAATAGTAATCAGGAAAATGCCTATTCGTCTCATCATGATACTTTTCTATAAAGATAAAAAATTATAACATTAAATTCCTGATAGTACTACGTTTAAATCAAAGGACTATTGGTAAAATGGGTATTTACTCAATAAACCAAAAAAAATGATGGAATCGTTTAATAAATTTGACATACACATATATTTATGGCCCTGCAATTTTATTCTGAAACATAGAAGACTAGTTATATTATAATCACACTCATATACAACTATAATAATGTAACTTTATCTGTAAACTATTATATTGTATCTATATTATATAAAAACAATATATTCTACATAACATGTATGCTTAATATATTAATTTTAAATATATTGTACAATTTGGGAAAAAGATGTACACAGGGATTTTCATAAAATATTATGTATAAAACCACATTAAAACAAGTGTATTCTGAATGGTGAAGATTAAAAATGTCATGTACGTGTAATACAACAGTAAAAATTAACTACAGATAAATGCAACACTGTGAATGAACTGCAAAAATCTCATATGTGAATGAAAGGAGACATAAAATGCGTACTGAATGATCCCTATTATATGAAGCTCAAATTTAAGCAAAGATCATTTGGAATATTAAAAATCAGAATAGTGGTTAAGTGGGGGAGGGAAAGTTGAGAGAATACACAGGAGTGAGCTATTGTGGACTGGAAACTTTCTTTTCATGATCTGATTTGTAATTACACGGGTCCTTCCAATTTGTAAACAATCTGCACAACCATGATGTTTAGTGTCCTTGATATAATTTAAAATTTCATAGCAAAATTAAACACAAAACTTATTTTAGACAAAAGATATGTATACAAGCATGGTTGTCTATGGAAAGTAAGAACTGGAAATTATTAAACGTGCATTAATGATATGAAATATAAATAAAAGATTAAAGAATTAAATGATAGAATAGTAATAGACTTTAAAACAAACTAAAAATATATACAAAAATATGAGTGAATACTACAATCATACTGTAGACCAAAATACACTTTTAGCAAAATGTTGGAAACTTTTAAAATCTTACCACTTCTTCTTTATTATCTATATAAAGCAGATATGAGTTCTTAGAAGCACAGGCCGTCTGACTCTCAGTCCATGTGTGTTTTTCAGTGCTAATGTAATAGCAGTTGTTGGAATATGTAAACCACTCCTTTGGACAACGACCAGAATGATATGCTGAAAAAATTATGAAAAACAATTTGAATTAAAAAATAAAAAACAAATTTACATATTTGCATAACTACAAACATATATGTGCATAACATTTCTATGTACCCTCACTGGCTGGTACATGTAAAATAAAATACAGTTACAACACTCACTGAGAATGGTCAGCTTCTCACCCTCTAATTTAGGTGCCCAAACAATGAAAACACAAACATAAATTTCTATTCTAACCCATTAATGAAAGTCAATGAATAAAACCACTTTTTTAGAAAATAAAATTATTTGTCTCAGAGCATAGCAGGGGGAAATGTAAGCCAGTCAGTAACAATGGGTATGGTGATTTAAAATGAATACTTCTTTATATTGTTCCATACGAAGGACCATTCTTGTAAAATTATTATTTATGAACATTTATTGCCCAATGTCATAATTTACATATTCAAAAAACGTAATATTATTTTTGCCTATCCTGAGTTACAAACTGTACAAATATCAGAAATTTGAAAATTCTTCTGTACCTTTCTGGATCCCTGTTGTCAAGGGGGAATTATTCTGCTCTGGTTTTTCAGTAGCTAGCAAAAAGGAGTAATTCTTATTAAAAAATTAATATTGATCTGCATAAATAATAATACTTTTGTTTTCTTACTTTGACATTTGGTGTAATATTTAGGATTAGAATAATCTGAAATAAAATTGATTTTACAAGAAAAATTAATGAATTAATGAACAGTTAAGAAAATATATTTCAAAAGCCTAGATGATCAAATTCTACTACAGTATTTGATTTAACCAATCTCAAGAATTAGTTTGTATTTCTAAATAAGGTCTTTTAGCCTTCCAAAGCATGTCTTTGAGTTATGAAATCAGAATTTATATGTATATATGTACATATATTTGTAAAATGCTGCCTGCAATCATTCTGATATTTAATCTTCGACAAATTCGTCACCCTTTCACATTTACTCTAACTGCATATGTTAAAATTAGAGGCCTAGTCCTTAATATTAAGAAATATTTACAGGCACTGAGAATCATTGAATTGAAAAGTTCCCTTATAATCTTTAAAATTTGACTTACAAGTAGTAACGGCTATCGTTACCACAGTGGACAGCAAGACAACACAGATGACTCCCAGGATCCCTGCAAAGAGCTTCTCTGGAGATGATGAAAAATCTACAGGGAGAGAAAGGGAAACACTGAGGAATGAGATGGAGATAAACACTTAGGCAATTTACACGAAGGGAACCTTTCTGAACAGAAAATCATATACATAAACTAGGACCCCTGACTCATGTCTACCATTGCAATCTTCCGCTCAGAATATATCACTGCATTGTCAGGAAATACAATGCTCCATGAGTTGTTGATCAAAGACTACACATTACAACGATGCCTGAGTAAAATCAGTTCAGATTTCACATTAGAATGCTGTATTCCAAATTCAAGCTCTGATCCCAACAAATAAAAAGTGTTTCTCCACATATTTCCTACTGTTCCCCACATCTCTGCACCCCAACAGCACATCCTAGAACAGTTATACTGTGATTCTATTAAATATTTTACCTTTGCAGTGGTAGTTCTTGTAATTCTCTTGAAGATCGTGAGAAGCATTTTGAAGATTTAATTCTGCATAGGTTGTTTCCTGCTCAGTTACTGAAACGGAACTCTTAGTGCTCTTAGGTTTTACTTGCTTTCTCCTTGAGTCCTTAGTCAAACTCAGTTCTGTATAGGTTACTCTTTGGTTATTCATCTCTGCAGCTGAGTGGTTTCAGAGACTGTGCTCTAAGATAAGGGTACTTAACAATGAATGGTATTTATATATGCAATGATGTAAAAGTGGGTGGGGTAGAGGGTGAGCTGGGCTCATTTTGCAGTAGAAGAATCTAAAGATCTTGTTTTAAATGTTCTAGACCTTTAAATAAGTGTATCATGGTTAAATACATTTTTAAGATATTCTGAATTCGATAATATATTTTTGGTCTGAGCAATGAAAAGTGATAAGTTAGTGAGGAATAAAGAAGTTCATAACCAAGAATAGCCTCAATTTAAGTCAGATTACAGAGAAATGTTTTTAACATCATTAGAAGGTCTGTAATAAAAATTAAAATTCTGTTAAAAATGACTCACAGAATTATTTATGATAGTTTTGAAATTCAATAAGGTTAAAGACTGAGTGCTCAAAGATGGCAAATTATTAGTGTTGACACATATAGTAATTTCCTGCACTAAATTAATTTCATTTAGTGCCTTACATTTATTTAGTAAAGGGAATGAGTTATCAAATGATCTTTTATTTTGAATGATTGTGAAGTTATGAGAAATTATTACAAATTTAAAGAAATATTTCACGTGTTGTAAAATGTTACAGACACACTAAACTTATTGAAAACCTAAAAACTATTGACAACAACATTTTTAAAGTACTTATGTAATAGAATACATAGGTAGTGATTTAATGGTAAAGATATAATAGTATATAATGATAAATACATACATAAATCATTTATAAAAGAACTATATGTTGTTTTAAACTCCCAAAAAGTTCCTATAACTTTCAAAGTCAATGAGGGTAGCATTAATTATGTAAGCAAAGTAATGAATTAAACCATGTAATTTAATAACTCAGTCAATGGGCTCTGTGATCCGTGAGATCTAGAATTAAAGCTGATTTGAAATTTATAATATATTGACTTTGAAATACTTACTTAGCGTCTAGCAACCTAGATTATTAATGAAAGTGGGAATAAAAACAGGTAGTTCTAATGCATGTGAAACACTTAATACTCAATCTGGCTTTTACAAACTCTCAATAATATTTTAGTTATGTCAATTATGATTTTAACATATTTAACATGTCATTAATTCTTACTTATGTCAGTTAGACTCTAACATAATTCTTTCGACAAGCATTTCTTTATCAGTGTGATGTCTTTTCTTGTAATGTTTCGTTAAATTTTTCAAAAAAGTGTATCATTGTTTATAATTAACCTTAAATGAGCATTTTACAGGAGCTACCTCCTCTTAATTTTTACTAAAAGCCAACTGTTTTTATTTAATCTAGTAAGTGTACGAAGAATTATGTTTAACCTTCCCAATTCAAAGAATTCATTTTAAGAATCTATTCTAAGGTTGGCTTAAACATCAAATATAATATAGAATTATGTCTTTATTAATTAACAAAAATCCAAAAATAACTGTTCTTTGTCATGATTCCTCTGGGATTTTACCCTATATGTTTTTATTTTCAAGCCCAAATATGCATATGTATATACACTTGAGTAATTTTCCACAGGCAAGAAGTTTAAGAAAATTTTTACCCTGAATTACTTAAATAAAGATACCAATGTTCTTTTTTATTAGCTTGTTAATAATACCTCAGTTGCATCACATCTAGAATCTGTAATCTCCCACTACATAGGATGGGCCAGTAGAGAGACAGGAGAGTAGAGACACATACCTTCTTTAGGCCTGAAAGGTGAGCATCCTTTCGTGGGAGACCACGTTACTCTTGTAAACAAACAATATCTGTGGTCTTCACAGGCAGCCTAGGGAAAGCTCAGAGTGAAGCAAGGTGGAAAAAGTAGATTTCTTATTAATGTGACACTTAAAGTTTGAACGTGAAATCCTTACCCTTGGGGTATTATGAAGACAGGTTATCTCTTCACACACCTCCAGAATATAGGATACTTTGGGTTGGTAGAGTGTCACTTAGTTTGCCCATTGACAAGTGTCTCTGCGAAATTATTTTCTTATTTTAAAAGATTTCTGGGGACAAAAGTCTTGACCACCCGTGCAGTTAACTTGCTTCCATCTTAATCACAAACACTAACAACTTAGGCCTTATTTAGGGTATCTTAGATGTTTAAATTCTGCTCTTAGGCAGGGTTGCTAAATTCTGGCATTACATACTTTTCCTTATACTCTCATTATGTCATTTCTATTATAATGGGAAAAATGTGAAATCATAATCCCATCAACAATAGGTACTTCATGATATTTGTCACTAATATTCTGAAGAATTACTGTTTTCAACTTATGGTGACTGTCACAATGATCATCAGTTCCCATAATTATCTTCACAATTTCTCCTCCCTAGTTCTTAAAATTCCTTCATTCCTTTTATTATTCTTACATAAGTTATTTATATTTCATCTGATAAAAATAATACCTCTGTGAAGGATAAAACAGGAAACAATATTGAACTACATCACCATGGCAGATATTGAAGTATTATATAACCACTAATTATATTTTTTGTTGATTCATCTTCCAGTCATAACGGTCTTTCTTTTAATAGAAATATTTGTTGTAAATGACAAAAGTCGAAGTTTTGCTGTGTAGGAGAAAAACAAATTAACTAATTTTTTTTCCCTTACCAAAAAAATGGGAAGAGCAGGAAAAGTCGATATTTATTTATTTATTTTTCCATTACAGTTGACATTCAATATTATATTAGTTACAAGTGTACAGCTTAGTGGTTAGACATTTATGTAACTTATGAAGTGCTCCCCCAATAATAGTACACCCTTGACACCATACATAGTTATTACAATATTATTGACTGTACTGCTTGCTGTACTCTACATCCCTGTGACTAGTTTGTAACTGCCAATTTGTAGTTTTTAATCCCTTTATCTTTTTTCCCAACCCCCACCCACAACACCTCCCTTCAGGCAAACATCAGTTCATTCCCTGTATCAATGAGATTTTCTGTTTTTTTTTCTGTTCATTTGTTTGTTTTTTAGATTCCACATATAAGTGAAATCATATGGTATTTGTCTTTCTCTGACTTACCTGAAAATATAGTAGACTTTCAGAACACAATTAAATGACACATGAGCAATAAAGGAAACTAAACTTTACAGCATATTGGTTTGGTTCACATTTATTCTGAAATGATTACCACAATAGGTTCAGTTAACATCCACCTTCTCATATAGGTAAGTTAAAAAGAAAATACAGATGAAAAGAGTAAAGGGAAACAAAAATTATCCTCACAATGAGAACTGAAGATTTACTCTCTTCACAACTTTAATATACAATAGTTTCCCCTTATCTCAGCTTTGCTTTCAGTTATAAATGATCAACCGCAGTTCCAAAGTATTAACTGAAAAATGCTAGACATATTAATTTATTAGTTTTAAATTGTGTGTGCTCCTTGTTACAAGATGAAATCTCACACCATCCTTCTTAGTTGGGCCCAGGACTCGATCATCCCTTTTTCCAGCAATATCCACACTGTGCTGCTGCCCACCGTGTTTGTCACATAGTAGCCATTTTGGTCATGAGAGACTGCTGTGGTTCACAGTTCTTATGTTCCAATAATGCTTATTTTATAAAAATTATAATTATGATCATCAGATGGAATGCAGCACTCAAGTCACGTATGCAACACCAAAAGTTTACAACCACTGCAACAATACTTTGATGAGTTTAAAAGACAAAGAAACTTCCACTTACAATGCTCTTCCAAAAGCATTTGGCAAAAAATCTTTTAACTATTGAGGATCTCTAGCCATTGCCATTGTCTGCTCCTGCTATTCAACCAGCGACATTGTCTTGTCTTGATGATCCAGCATCGTAATAAGCACATGATCCTCTTTCTGACGTATTGACAGACGGTTAATAGCAGCCTACTGCTACTATGTCACAAAACCGACATGGTTCACCTCATATCATGTAGGCATTTTATTATTTCCCTTCATCACAAGAAACAGGAGGGTGAGGACTGTACAATAAGACATTTTGAGAGAGACCATATTCTCAGAATTTTAATTACACTATATTGTTATAATTGTTCTATTTTCTTATTAGTTATTGCTGTTAATCTCCTACTGTGTTAATTTATAAGTTAAACTTCATCGTAGGTATGCAATTATAGGAAAATAATACACAGTATATATAGCGTTCGGCACCATTCATGTTATCAGGTGTCCATTGCAGGTCTTGTAAAGTATCCCCTGCATAAATGAGGGAGCTACTGCATATAATGCATCAGTGTCAGCAACAGTCATTATGTTGTACACTACATTCTAGTATTCATTTATTTTGTAGCCGGACTTTGTACCTTTTGATGACCTTTTCCAATCCTCCCACCAATCTTCCACCTTTGGTAACCACAAGTCTGATTAGTCTTTTATGAGTTTCTTCTTTGTTGTTGTTGTTTTTAGATTCTGCATATTAGATCGTACAGTATTTGATGACAATAGCTTTATAGCATAGCTTGAAATCAGAAAGTGTGATGCCAACTGCTTTGTTCTTTGTTCCTCAGATTTTTTTTTTTTTTTTTGGCTATTCAAGGTCTTTTGTGGTTTCATATAAGTTTAGGAGCATTTTTTTCTACTTCCATAAAATATGCCATTGTAGTCTTGATAAGGATTGCATTGAATCTATAGATGGCTTTTGGTACTGTTGACAAATTAGCAATATTAATTATTCCAGTATGTGAACATGGGATACCTTTCCATTTATTTTTGTCTTCAATTTCTTTCATCAATATCTTGCAGTTTTCAGTGTAGAGACCTTTCACTCCTTAGTTAAACTTATTTCCAATATGTTTTTGTTCTTCATGCTATTGTAACAGGGCTCTGGCACCTGCACAGTCTTCTCTTCAGGTGTGTTATCTGTGGAGGTGGCCAGGTGGTGCTTTGGGCTGTCCACAGCCAGCCACAGGTCATGCCAGCTTTTGGGCCTTCTGAGAAGGGCCCCAACACAGCCCAACTTCAATCTCCAGCTGTGCCCTTCCCGGAGCCACCTGGCATGAGCCACAAAGCAATCTGCCAATCTCTTCCACCCATGCTGGGCTTGAAGGTGCCTGGGAGAGGCTAAGCTGTGAAGCAAGATGGGCTTCCAGTACTGCCAAGCTTGGGGATGCTTAGCAAAAGGTATGGCGAACATTAGGGCCAGACCCTGATTTTTTGTCATTTGTGAACCTTTGAGAGACTTTTGGAAAATCTGAAGTATGAGCCAACACATGTCAATTGTATGGAAAAACCACTGGAAGCAGCTTGGGTGGACTCACGCGTTCGGTGGAGCAGTGTCTCAGCGAATCATTAGAGCAGGCCAATTTTGTTAGTCCGGTTGATGACGAGTGAGATATGAAGGCTTCCTGCATCTGTACGCTAGTGGAGAAAGGCCTAAACTGAGGAACAATGGCTCTTGCCAGCACTTCTGTCTGGAAGAAAGATCCCCTCCAATACTCATCCTGAAGCCAGACAATTCAGTTCCTCGCCATATGTCCCTGGTGCCTTTTGAGCTGCTGCCCCAGCACTAGATCTCAAAATGAGGGGGTCCATCGGTGAGTAAGTCTGTTGCATGGGCTTTTAAGAGAAATGTCTGGGACTTCTACATCTCTCTCAGTCACAATCTCCACTGGTTTGACATTGTGGGGACTTTTTGTCCTGGCACTGGAACCCTGGGTTAGGGAGCCTGGGATGTGGCTGGGTCCCCTCACTGCTCAGGAGGGACCCATAGTTGAGTTTTCCCTCCCAATTTTTAACTGCCACAGGTGTGTATGAGATAAACCGTTCCATGACACTGCCCCTCCTAATTGTTTCTACATGGCTTTTTCTGTATATCTTTAGCTACAGGAATTCTGTTCAGCTGGACTTCAAGCAATTCTCAATGGTGTTTGTTCTGCAATTTTAATGTGGTCGTGAAAGGATGCAAGCACAGTATTTAGCTACTTCATCATCTTGACCAAAAAACTACACTCTTTGGATTATTATTTACCATTTTCACAAGAATGATCCCACAAGGCATTATTCGAAGTGAAATAAGCTACACAGAGAAAAATAAATATAGTATCGCATGGTATCATTTATGTGTGGAACTAAAAATAAATCAAATTCATAGAAACAGAGAGTAGAAAAGTGATCGCCTGGGGATGAGGGAGGGGAAAATAAGGAGAGGTTGGTAAATGGTATGAACTTTCATTTATAAGATGAGTAAGTTCTGAGGATCTAATGTATTACATGGTGACTGTAGTCAATTGCACTGTGTTGCATAATTGAAATTTACTAAGAGTAAAACTTACATATTTTCACACACAAAAAAAGTAAATCACACAGATTTAAAATATCCCAATTGATATGCACCCTCCTGAATAAAAGAATTTATAGCAAAACAATATATAATATGTTTTTATCCCATTCTTTAAGGGTAACTTTATGAAGCCCTGTGAACAGCATAATTACTTATATGTACCTTTGATATCCTAAGAAGTATAATTGCGGTCAGAAAATTATGGGATGAAAGTATGGGGTCTTAAAACATGAACTTCATTAACACAAAGAAATGAAAAGCCATCAGAAAAACTTTGCCTAAGAAAATGCTATGCTTGTTCATCAGAAAGAAAGGTTAGCAAAAGTTTTCCTATTTTCAGAGGAAAGGGCTAAATTACTTCAAGTTATAAGCTTGATTTTCATGTCATGAGTTTTTAATTTTCTTAACTAATTAAATGCAGAAATGGTCTTGGCATGGAGGAGATTACTTCAATTACAGCACTGAAGAGACAAACAATAGTCTGACTGATGTTTTAATCTTTAACCAATTGGCTTAGCTGTGAAAATTAGTCTAAAATGAGTAATATGGGATGTATTCATTAAAACGAAAATTATTGGGCCAGCCCGGTGGCTCAGCGGTTGGAGCTCCATGCTCCTAACTCCAAAGGCTGCCGCATCGATTCCCACACGGGCCAGTGGGCTCTCAACCACAAGGTTGCCAGTTCAACTCCTTGAGTCCCGCAAGGGATAGTGAGCAGCGCTCCCTGCAACTAAAAGATTGAACACGGAACCTTTAGCTGAGCTTCCACTGAGCTCCCAGATGGCTCAGTTGGTTGGAGCAGGTCCTCTCAACCACAAGGTTGCCTGCACCCCCTGCAACTAGCAACGGCAACTGGACCAAGAGCTGAGCTGCGCCCTCCACAACTAAGATTGAAAGGACAACAACTTGACTTGGAAAAAAGTCCTGGAAATACACACTGTTCCCCAATAAAGTCCTGTTCCCCTTCCCCAATAAAATCTTTAAAAAAATAAAATTATCTAGTGTCAGATATGTTTACTGATCACCTATTTCACTATTCTTTTTCTAGTTATTTTTTCTCTGCTGTGCTTTTTCATTCTGGGCCTAAAATATCAGAATCAATAAATATTGTTGGATAGTGGAAATACAGCCTTCTAATCTCTGAAACTTACATAGGCATTTCCATTTGGTCTGGTCTCTCCACTTCTGATGGACTTAGTACAAAAGCCACTTTTAAACAGATCTTATTGTTGACAAGTGCTGAATGTTATGAAGAAACTAGGAAAAGACTAGTTGGGCATCTTAAGCAGGTTATAAAACAAACACATTATATACTATATAAATTGTGGGATTAAAAAATGAGGTATTTTAAAGATAAGGTTTGTCTCTAAATTAAATTAAAATTTTGGCACTTTCTAACTTACGTGGTTCAAGTTAAGAAAATCTCAGTCTGGTTAAGGCAATTCATATTGCATTCTTTTGTATTTACCATTAAACAACTGGAAATCTCTATACAGATGAGATCCTATGATTTTACATAATCTAACCCATATCTTGTGGATTTTTCCACCCTCTCATAGAAGAAATTGTAGTTAACCGGGCTCTATTACCATTCATCTTTTGCAATGCTCTTTTGTATTTGTCGGTCATTTAAATTTTATGTACTCTGTCTCATTGACCCCAAAAAGAATAAAACAGTTTTATTTGTGAAAGGGAAAGCACACAACACTGGTAACCTAAAGAAGTTTAAGTGTCATTCAAAATGTGACCTGTGTATACCTGAGTATGAGCTAATTATTCCCAAATAATAATGATTACTTCTACTAAAACTAGTTTATTCTGTTTCTTTTTTTGTCAGTTTCTTTTTTTCTTTTCTTTTTCTTTTTTTTTTTTTTTTTGATTGTGATAGTTTAAAGTGTTAAGAGTGTTTAAAGCAGGGGTGTACAAACTTTTTTCAATGTATTTCACCAAGGGCTAGATGCGGTAGAATACACAAACAGCTGGGCAACTCACTCGAGGTAAAGTACGTATTGCCTCACCTGGTTTATTTAAGTAAACTAAATACATTTTTGGAATTTGCTGCAGGCCAATTAACAATGGATTGCGGGCCGCAGTTGACCTGCGGGTCGCAGTTTGGACCAGCCTGGTTTAAAGGTATGAAATGTCATGGCAACATGAATACTACGTGAACTGTTCCTTTTGATTTATTGCCAGGGTATTTTCTTCTCCTCTCTTCTGAGATCCTTCACATCACTCTGCCAACCTTTAATGTATACATGGTAGGAATCGAGTTTTCACAAACACCAAAACGAATGTAATTTCCAGTTACAATTATACCCAGATAAAAAGTTGAACACTGACCTGCCATTTTTGTTCATTTTCTGTATTTCCCATTTTCTTGAATAGTGTCACACTCCATGTCCTCACCCAAATAGATATTCAACCAAGCCTAGGAATGTGATCTTATTTGGGAATAGAGTCTTTGCAAATGCAATCAAATTAATATGTGGTCATACCGATGTAGGGTAGGCCCTTAATTAGTACAACTGATATAATATAGGAGGGATATTTAGATGTAGAGACAGACCCACACAGAGAGCAATGCAATGACAGAGTCAGAGCTTGGAGTAATGTGTCTATAAGCCAAGGCCTGGGGACTACACCAAAAGCTCAGAGAAAGGCATGGAACATAGTCTCCCCTAGAGTCTTCAAAGTGAGGACAGCTCTGTTGGCACCTTCATTTCAGACTTCCAGCCTCCAGAATTGTGATAGAATACTTGTTGTTTAAACCAGAAAAAATACGTTTGAAATGTATAGTATGTTAGAAGGTAAAAATAATAAAAAAAATGAAATGTTTTATGAAAACATTTTGAAGAGAGTAAGTGGAATTGAGAATGCCAATTGTTGAGGAAATTGAAATACCATTGTAATTCATTAGAAGTGTAGTATTTGGAGAAAGATATGAATTTGGTGAGAAAACTAGGATAGCAGACAAATGGAGAAGGCCATTTGAAATTGAGCAAACAACTAATGAAATTCCCTATTGAAGAAACATGTCTGAATATTTGAGGATCAGCGAGGAGGCTGACATAGCTGCAGCAGAGTGAGTGAAGGGAGCAGTGTTAGCTCATGCATTCTCAACAGAGGCGATAGTGTTGACAAGTGGACAAAAATGGATTTTTGAGGGTAGTGAAAAAAATCTCACTTTATGTATAAAGTGCAGATATACATAAAATACATAAAGAAAAAATGCAATATATTGGTGGTTTTTAATTTTCAGGGAGATGGACAGGGAAAACATCTCTCTGAAAGCTCAACATCTCTCCTCTCTGGCTTGAAGTTGAGGGGGAAAATGGAAAAAAAAAAAAAAGGTTAAGGAACATTGTATTAGAGAACAAGATGTAAGAGGTAACAGGGCTCAGATCATCCAGACTTTGTGAGGCTCCAGCTTCATTGTAAAGCACGGAGAGCCACTCCTAGATTTAAAAAGATGAAGAGCTGTGTTAGTTCTTTACATATTCAGATACCGGCCCAAAATCACAGCTTCTGTTTGCAAATATCTCATGCCTTTCTGTTCATTGCCTCTTTGATTTGTTGATGGTTTCTTTTGCTGTGCAGAAGCTTTTTAGTTTGATGTATAGTACCATCACTTATTTTTGCTTTCACTTTCCTTGACTTTGAGGTCAAATTCATAAAATCCTCTCAGAACCCAAGGTCCACCAGGTTAGTACCTATGCTTTCTTCATTGCAATATATTGTTTCAGGTCCTATGTTTAAGACTTTGATGCAGTTTGTGTTAATTTGGGATATGGTAACACGTGGAGTGTAGTTTCTTTCTTTTGCACATGGCTTTCCAAATTCCCAGCTCCATTTATTAAAAAGACTTTTTTTCTCTATTGTATGTTTTTGGCTCCTTTGTTGAAAATTAACTGCCCATATATATGTGGGTTTATTTCTACGTTCTCAATTCTATTGCATTGGTCTGTGTGTCTGTTTTTCTGCCAAATCCATGCTGTTTTGATTGTTGTCACTTTTAGTATAAAGTTAAGGAGTTGATACCTCCACTCTCCTTCATGTTTTAGGATTGCTGCTGCTACTCAGGCGTGTAAGGAAGATGACGAAGAAAATTTGCCTTTATTGGTTGATGTGAGCTTTTGTCCATTAGCTTTTATTTGTTCCTGTATGTGAGGTGATTTCTGTACTATGATCAGGAGTTGAGTAAATTCCTCCTATGGTCTCATCTCCTGAGCGGGGGAGATTTGAGATGATGTTGTTTTCTGGGTCTCATTCTCTTGAGCAAGAGAGATATGGGATGAGGCTGCTTTTCTTTCCCCTTTGGTCTCATCTCCCGAGCAGGGGAGACATGAGATGAAGTTTTCTGTTTAGTCTCATTCTGTCGAGTAGGGAAGATATGAAATGATGTTTGTTTTTCTGTCTGTGTTGTGAGGTGATGGTTAGCTTAGGGTTAAAAAAATTCTTGATCAGGGGTTGAAAGAATTCCCTCTTTGTTCTGTCTGTTTCACCCACATCAGCAGATGAAGAAGTAGCTAAGTTGTATCAGGACGATGTGACAGACACATTGCCAGGCTTTGGAAGACCTTGGGCTGATGGTCCCAAGAAAGAACAGTAGATATTGCTTATCTGGATGAATTGGCCCTTTGGCCTGATGGTCAACATTCATATCAGTAACTGCCGGACCCTCCCAGAACTGGCCATTCCCGGAGGGGGAGGCAGGAACAAGAAACTTGGCTCTAAGTTACAGCTGAAAAAAATATATAAGACAGACCACAGTTGGCTGTGTTAATTAATAATTATTATTTCATCATTTGGTCATTTGTCATTGGTGATTTTTCATCATTCTAACATTTTGAAGACTTCTAGCAACGTGCAGCTTACAACATCAGGGAATGTCCTGACTTTCAGCTGTGAACCTGGTGAGGTCTGGCTGGTTCCCGGCCTCTCCAGTGTTGTTCCCCATGGTTAGCCTTCTTGAGAACTTGTCAGCATCTAGAAAACTTGTATGCAGCTTAAACATCAGAAGACTCCCTAACTTCTAACAATAACAACAACAACAACAGCAACATTCTTCAGATTGTTAACACCTTAAAAACTTAGATGCAGCTTGCAGTTTATAACATCAGAAGACACCTTGACTTCTAACAACAACAACAAAGACAACAGCAGCACCATTCTTGGGAACGAACAAGCAGCAGTGTGGGAGACGCCTGAGTTTCTCTCAGCTACAGGTCTACAGACCTGACAAAGTTTTGATTTATGACTTTTCCAGTGCTGTTCTCCCCCAATTTGGTGAGCTTTGGACATCTACTGTAGCAGTTACTATCCTATAGATCTTATTACTGCTTTTGGACAATCCTTACTGATGTTATTATTTGTGTATTAAGCCAAGTGATTTTTGATCAATAGTAAACATATGTTGGGGTCTCTTAAACTTACATGTATGTATACTCCTTTGACTTGACATTGGTATCAATGTATATAGTTTAGTCTTAACCACCTTCACTTTCTGTCATTAGCACATTCTGTTAATTGCCTTTGTCTATTACTATTGCATACTGCTAAGTAAATTGATTAGATATTGACAAATAAATTCATTAGCCCCACTCTAGCATGTGGCCCTCCTCCGTCTTTTCCCTGCTCATCATTACAAGGCTCTTTTGTAATTTCTACAAATCTGATGATTATCCCTCTCTTGTGTATATACACAAAAATCTGATAACATTTATCCATAAAAATATATGTGCTCCGATTTCCATTGGAGGTCTATTTACAGTGGCCAAGACATGGAAACAACCAAAGTGTCCTTCTATAGATGATTGGATAAAGAAGATGTGGTATATATACACAATGGAATACTACTACTCTGCCATAAGAAAATACAATATTCTGCCATTTGTGACAACATAGATGAATCTTGAAATTATTATGCTAAGTGAAATAAGTCAGACAGAATAAGTCGAGAACCAAATGATTTCACTGATATGTTGTATATAAAACTGACAACAAAGGAACAAGACAAACAACTGAAGAAACAAAAACTCATAGACACAGATAATAGTTTAGTGGTTACCACAGGGTAACTGGGGAGAGAGGTGGTAGATGAGGGTAAAAGAGATCAAATATGTGGTGATGGAAGGACAACTGAGTGTGGGCGGTGAACACACAATGTGACATATAAATGATGTATTACAGACTTGTACACTTGAAATCTATGTAACTTTAATAACCATTGTCACTCCAATAAACTAAAAGAAAAAATAATAGAAAATGTTAAAAAAAAAGAGTTGTGCAGTTGAAAACTATGAAATTTTACTAACAGTTATCACCTCAATAAATTTAATTTTTTTAAAAACAAATGAAGATCCAAAAGAAAAATAATAAAAACAAAAATTTTCGTTAAGATTTTGATATGAATTGCATTAAATCTATATAGCACTTTGGGTAATATGGCAATTTCAACTTTGTTGTTTCTTCCAAGGCATGAACTCAAAATACCTTTCCATTTCTTTGTGTCATCTTCAATTTTTTTAATAATGTCTTATAGTTTTCAATGTATAGATCCTTCACATACTTTGTTAAATTTAGTCCTAAGTATTTCATTCTTCTTTACTGCAATTGCAAAAGAAATGTTATTTTTCTCCACTTCTTTTTCTGAAATTGCATTTTTAGTATGTAGAAATGCAGGGATTTTTGTACATTGATTTTGTATACTGCAACTTTACTGTATTTGTTTACTGTTTCTAATAGTTTTTGGTGGCGTCTTTAGACTTTTCTACACAAAGAATTATGTCATGTACCAACTTTGAAGTTCTTGCACAGTAATCTCAAGGGTGGATCAACAATTTATTAATCTCAACTCCAAATCTGCCCTTCATGGCCCTTTTGAAATAATGGAGATAGATTCTATAACTTTTTCTCCCTTGTGATCTCACGTGATGTTGTTTTGCCAGATAAAGGCACTGGAGAGACACTGCCAGAGAAAGGACAGTTGTTTCTGGTTTCAAGATGCTTTCTCCCCGTTGGCTCTATGGTGGGGTTGCCAGTTGAGTGCATGCAGGAAGTCCTGTGGTATTCACTCTCCAGCAGTTTTTGTGGCCAGTCCCAATGACAGTTCCCTCTTTTCCAACCTCTGCCTGAGGACACCATGATAGGGAGGTCTTCCTGCTTGCCAATCACAGCCTGAAATCCGTCCTCACCAATAACAGCCAGCAGACTCGGAACTGCTCTATCCAGGGCAACCCAGTGAATGTGTCAACTGTCAGAATGTCTGCAGCCACACTGTGTTCAGTGAAGTCTGAAACCCTTCCCAAGGAAGTAGACCTGGCTTCCAAGTCATTCCACCTTTGGGTACTCTTCTTTAATCCTAGGGTATACTTTATCATTTTCTTTCATGTCCTGTTTGTAGGCGATCACCCCTACAAAATTTAATAATTTTTAAATCAAATTTCCTCTCCCTTTTGACTCCACTATGTCTTACACAGTATGCCAGCCTTTGCAGTTGAATAATCATTTTCAACGTTCGAACGCTATGACAAATTAACTAGTTTGAATATATAAGTGGTATTATTCACCATATTGAGGACTTAGAAATAACACCTCTTGATATTAAAATACATTATCTATTTTAACAAACAACAAAATCTTACGAAACATATAACATGTACTTGGGTATATATTTTAAAAAATAATTTAGAAATATAGGTTTAAAAATAATTCTACACCAAGGGTTAAGCCTCACATAAACTATGGATTTTAAGTGAATATGATGCATCAATGTAGATTCATTTTCAGTAGCAAATGACCATTTTGGTGAGTGATGTTGATCATGGAGGAAGCTCTGCATGTGTAGGGGAGGGAGAAACATGGGAAATCTGAGTACCTATCATAATTTTGTTGTGAATGTAAGACTGTCCTCAAAATTGTATCATAAAAAATAATTATAAGAAAATGTATTGTATGAGTTTAAATAAATCAAAAATATGTCCTTTACAGATTACTATTATACCAACTTCAGATACGGCGAAATGTCTGGTGCTTACAAACATATAGTTTTGTATTTAAACAGAGCACATATAAAACCTCGTGTGAGCGAAACGACACAAATGCACAATTCTTGCTAATCTCTGAAGATATTGAGATCCTGAAATACAGAGAATAATATATCATTAATTTGGTAATACATGATCTAATACTATGATGAATAAATAATTTACTTAGGCTAATACTTATATACCTATATATGAATAGTCCTTGTATAATTTTGCATGGAAATAGTTAAATAATTGTCTTCATATAATTATTCAAATATTTCTTCTTCTTTCTATAATTAATTACTTCAAGGCATAAAATATAAGAGTTCTCATAAAACTTACAGTTTGGAAGAGAGCGCTGAGCCGTTTGGCCAAACCAACAAACTTGTATTAGTTTTTAAGGAGAGGTCTATCCATGAATGAGGACAGAAGGTGTCCAAAAAATTCTGTGAGAAACAAATTTTATGAGAAAGCACAAGAAAATGCTTTATATTAATATGATTTCTAATAGAATACAAACTTCATTCTTTCTATTTTATTCAATTTAATTTTCATTTTACTTTATATACTTACACTCTGAACACATTAGGAAAACGTGTTATTACTGAAGAGGGAATTTGACACAAATAATTTCAATTTACCAAAGACTAATAATAACTTGTAACTTATTGGAAAAGCTCCTAGAAATTGGAGAAAGAATGGAGCAAATTTGTGGTCTTCTTGCCTAGGATTGTTCCCATGTTGTCCCCCACCCCACCTCAGCTCAGTGAGTAAGAAGAATTGTAGTTTTTACAATTTGGAGAAGGCTGCTAAAATCAATGGTGTTGTTGCCAAAGGGGCAGACTTGATTAGCAATGGGGGAGGGGTGATAAAGTGCCCGCTATTTTTTCATTCAAAGTGCTGAATTTACAAGGTTAAAAAGAGCAAAACCCACCCTTTTTCTAGTCTGAGCTTGTGGTCTCCTTTGTGTCCAGAGCAGTGCCAGCCACAATAATAATGGAGAGGAAATAAAAGGGAGAATTCACAAGAAGAGACAACATTAGCTCTCTACAGGTTCATGGCTGATGAAACAAAGGTGCACTTGTGTAGAAGAGATAAAGATGATCCCAGTAAAAATAAAAGGCAAAGTGGACTTGAAAACTAATTGTAAAGTTATGAGGACTCCCCCTTATATGCATACACACACAAGTACAAATAACAGAGTGTGGAAAACCTATTGACTGGAGGTATTTGGATTCTTTAAAAATGTATAATCATTGGTTATCAACCAAACTATGACTACACAAGGGGAATCCCCAGGCAGCCAGACTAAAAACAAAAATAAATAGTTAGAATTTTAAAAACTGAGAAGAGATATAAGCAAACACACTCTAAAGAGAAGATCTGAAGTAAAAGTTTTGATCATCAAAAAAATAATGAATCCAAGAAAAATGAAACAGAATTAAGTTTCCTACACGATATTATCAAAAATATGTAGTTATAAATTATTAGAAAACATACAAAACACAATTTCTATACACAAGGAATACAGTCAAAATAATGTTTTATTGAGAAAAGATGTTAGATTTATTATTAAAAATATTTTAGAGTAATTACTTTATATTTATGTTCAAATAATTGTATTTGAATACGATGGCAGTGATAAAATTGTGCCAAACAGAGGAAAAACACTACATGAATGAATCAAATAGAAATCATGAATTGAAAAACATTACCTGAAATGCAAATTTACTAAATCTATATAAAATTTGAGACACAGAGAGAGAATTAATAAAATTGAAGATGGTGTTTAAAACTTTGTTTACCAAAAAAATAGAGAGAAAAATAAGTAGACACTCAGAGACTTTTGAAGCAGTATCAAGAAAACTAACATAGGTGTAAATATACACTGAGAACAAGAGAGACACATAGAAAAACAACTTGGAGACATAATGAATAAACAACTATTTAAATTTAATTTTAAAATATTGTAGGCATATCCGATTCAGCAAACTATACATAGAAACAGCACATAGAAATCTAACTCTCAAAATATTATAGTCAAATGACTGAAAAACATTGAAGAAATAATTATGAGGAAAAATGTGGGAGCATGATGTACCTTGAGTCAGTGTGAAAATGAGGCAATGGGTGAGATACTTCCCAACTCCAGCAGCACATAGACCACATTATCTCACCCAGAATCCACATTTGTCCTGCACCCTATGCCAGATGAGGGAGATGAGTACTTAATAGGGGTATATAGAAAATCTCTGTCTTGTCTCAATTTTCCTGTAAATCTAAACTACTCTAAGAAAATCAAGTCAGTGTCTTTTTTTTTTAATTGGTAATGATGAATTTTATCTTAAGTGTTTTTTGCCACAATTTAAATGTAAAATAGAAAACAAAAAAATTTAAAGAAAAGAGGTAGCCTTGAAATAAGCAAAAGAACACTTATCCATTATATATAGGAAATAACAACATGATTAATAATGAGTTCTTATCAGAAAGAAAACAGAACAGAAAGCAGGAGTGACATATTCAAAGAGCTGAAAGTACTGGGGGGTGGGGGGAAAACAACAAAACCTGTCAAACAAGAATTCTTAATTCAGCAAAACAGTCCTTCAAAAAAGAAGTTGCAATAAGGAACTTACAACATACACAAAAACAAAACAGAGAATTTCTTATTAGCAGACCTGCCCTCCAAAAATGTTCTTCAAGCTAAAAGTAAATGATACTGGACGGTAACTCAGACCCACAGGAAGGAAGAGCAGTAGAAATGGTAAATATGTGGGTAAACTTAAGCATCTGTGTTTCTGTCCTTGTGATTACTTTTAAAAATGAGATTATTTAAAGCAATAATTCTGACACTGCATGGTTAGGTCTCTATGATTGCAGCTCTGTGCTGGAAAATGGGAACCTTGTTTGGGATTGGGGAAAAAACCTCATTTGTTAGCATATGTTTATTTTTGGTTTGCAAAAATCCCTAGAATGATTAATTACAAGTCATCTTTTTGTAAATCATGAATGCCAGGTCACAAAGGATGTACATTACTGTTTATTCACAAACCAGTGCTGGCTGACTGGGTACAACATTGTTAGAAGGAATAGTAAGACCCCAACAGACAAGAGAGGAAATGGAGCTATATTGAGGCTAAGTTTCTATATTTCACTGGAATATAGTCAGAATTAACTTTAGGTAGACAGTGATGAGCTAAGGATGTCTCATATCTACAACAACTAATAAAAAATATATATATCCAAACCATCAACAGAGAATTAATATGGAATGCTATAACAATACATGTTGAAGACAAAAGATTCAGGAATTATGGAAGACAAACCTAAAGACATGGACATAGAAGAAAGAGCAAACCAGCAGACCTAAATCCAACTATACCAATAATTATATTAAATGTGAATAAAAACATATTTTAATCAAAAGATAGAAATTGTCATACTGAGGGAAAATGTAAAATCCATCTGTATACTGTCTACCATAAATGCACTTTATATTCAAAGGTACGAAAATGAAAGTAAAAGGGTGAAAAACTGATATACCCTATGAACTGTAACCATAGGGGCCTGAACTGTCCATTCTACTATCAGACAAAATAACTGTTAAAACAAGAAATATTATTAGAAATAAAAAGAAACAATTCAAAATATTAACGATGTCATTCCAAGAAGTACATAAAACAATTGTAAACATGTGACCACCTAACAACAGAACCCTCAAACACATGAGTAGAAACTGACAACATTAAAAGGAGATACAAACACTTCAATTATTATAGTTGGACATTGAAAAGCTCCAATGTCATTCCAACCACAATAAGATACCACTTGACACCAGTTAGAATGGCTATCATCAACAAGACTAACAGCAACAAGTATTGGAGAGGCTTGGAGAAAAAGGAACCTTCACATACTGTTGGTGGGAATGCAGATTGGTGCAGCCGCTATGGGAGATAGTGTGGAACTTCCTGAAAAAATTAAGAATAGAATTACCATATGACCCAGCAATTCCTCTCCTGGGTATCTACCCAAAAAACCTAAAAAACATTTATCCATAAAGCTATATGTGCTCTGAAGTTCTTTGCAGCTTTATTTGTGGTGGCCTTCCATAGATGATTATATAAAGAAGTTGTGGTTTATATACACAATGGAATGCTATTCTACCATAAGAACAGATGAGATAGTACCATTTGCAAAAACATGGATGGAACTTGAGATTAGTATGCTGAGCGAAATAAGTCAGACAGAAAAAGTCGAGAACCATATGACTTCACAGATATGTGGCATATTAAACTGAAAGGAACAATAGAACAAGACAAACAAATAAAGAAACAAAAACTCATAGACGCACACAGTAGCTCAGTGGTTACCAGAGGGTAAACGGGGAGTGTGGATGGCAGAAGAGGTAAAGGGGGTCAAATATGTGGTGATGGAAGGAGAGCTGGTCTGGGTGGTGAACACACAATGTGATATATAGATGATGTATTTACAGAATTGTACACCTGAAACCTATGTAACTTTATTAACCATTGTCACGCCAATAAATTTTAATTTTGAAAAAGGAATTCATTAAATACCAATGGAAACAAATAACTCCAATGTCACTCCAATAAATTTAATGAAAATGTTTTAAAAGACATAAGGGTGACAAACAAGTACATGAAAAGATTCTAAGACCATTAGTCTTTAGAAAATTAAATGAAAACTGCTACAGATCAGACTTCTTATTCTGTTAAGATGAAGGTGGATATTCTTTATTTTTCCCACTAAATATTGCTAAAACCCATGGACATTATACATTAAAGAAAACAAAGATTGAAAGATTCAAAACTGTGATGAAAAAGATGACAGAGCTGGGAACTCAAGACCTGAGGAAAGAGATGGCAGTAAGCAACCTGGAATTACTTTTTACTTCATTTATCCTGGACTGGAGGCTGCAGAGGCCAGCAAAACCACAAACACCCAAGGGCAGACAAAAGTCCCAAGGAGAGGCTGTTTTCTCTAGTCAAAGAACCAGGAAAGCAGCAGGCTAGAAAGACAGAAAACTTTAGATGCTAACTCCTTATTCCAACCGAAAAGCACAGAGAACTGCAGGGAAAATACCACTCAGGAATGAAGGGGAAATCAAGACATTCTCAGATAAAGAAAAACTAAGAAAACTTTTCACCATGGGGCCCACTCTAATAAAATAGCTAAAGGGAATTATCTAAGCAGAAATTAAAGAATAAAAGAAGGACTCTTGGATCATCAGGAAGCAAAAGATAACAAAGTATAACAATCTTATTGGATATACAGACTATTCACTTCTTTTGTTTTCTAAATTATTTGATAGTTGAGGAAAAATTATAAATTGAAGCAAATTATAACATTCATGCCATGAGATTTTATATGTATATTGATAAAATATTTAAAACAATTATAAATGGACACAGTAAAAGAACAAAAAGGAGATAAGTTTTCTCCAAGTTACTCAAATTGCTGTGGACTGTGCAGACTGTGATTTACATACAGTAGTGCCCCCTTATCTGTGGTTTCCATTACCTGCTCTTTCAGATACCCACGGCCAACCCGTATCCAAAAGTATTAAAAGGAAAACCCCAAAATTTAAAAATTCAAGGTGAAGTTGTGTGTAGTTCTAAGTATCATGATGAAACTCCTCCTGTCCCACTCTCTTCTGACCAGGATATAAAGCATGTCTTTGTCCAGCGTATCTATGCTGTATATGCTCCCTTTCCCTCATTGTTAGTCCCAAGTTGCTCTTGGTTATCAGACCAACTGTCACTGCATCTCAGTGCTTGTGTTCAAGTCACCATTATTTTATTTAATAATGGTTCTAAAGCATGAGACTAGTGATACTGGCAATCAAATATAACAAAGAGAGGCTGTAAATGCTTCCTGTAAGTGAAGAGGTGAAAGTTCTCAATTTAATAAGGAAAGACAAAGAAATCTTCTGCAGAAATCGCTAAAATCTACAGTAAGAAGTAATGCTCCATCTATGAAATTGTGAAGGAAAAAGAAATTTGTGCTAGTTTTGTTGTCATACCTCAAACTGGGTGGGTATAGGAAAATGAGATATTTTAAGAGAGAAAAAAGAGAGAGCCCATATTTACATAACTTTTATCACAGTCTATTTATATAATTGTTCTATTTTATTATTGGTTAATGTTCTTAATCTCTCACTCTGCAAAATTTATAAATTAAACTTTATCATATGTACTTATGTACAAGAAAAACCATTGTATATATAAGGTTCAGTACTGTCAGTGATTTCAGGCATCCACTGGGGTGTTGAAACATACTCCCCACAGATAAGAGAATTACTGTGTTTGTGATTATGTGTATACATATGATATCATATACATTTTCATCTATATAAAGATATATATAATACCTAATATCTTATAAAGCAGATTAGCTCATATATATAGAGAGAGAATTATATGTTCATATATGTTATTTATGAAAAGATAATCTTTACTATAAATTTTGATCCATCAATTAGATAACGATAATATGGAAAACAATAAAGCCTAGAGAGTAATGTAGGGGATTATCTTCATGAACCTTGACTGATTTCAGAAGTATGTCTAAAATGATCAGTAACACCCAAAATGATGTAGTAGACTCTGCTAACATTAATAAATTCTGGTCATTAAAAGACTCCAATATGAGAATAAGAATGTAAGTCACAGGGTCAAAGAAACTACTTGTATCTCCTAAATTAAAAAATGAGCTTATATCCAAAATATAACAAGTACTGAGAGGAAGGAAAATGACAGACAACATATAGGAGAAATGGGCAAGACACATGGCAGGTACTTTTCATTCTCACAGAAGAGAATGTCATGATTAGTAGCCCAGAAGGGTGTTTCCAACCTAATAGTAATCAGGAAAAGACCTATTAATATCATCATGATATTTTTCTATAATGTCAAAAAATTATAACATTAAAATTTCTGATAGTACTAACTTTTGAATCTAAGCACTATTTGGTAATATGTGTATTTACTCAATAAACCAAAAAAATGATGGAATCGTTTAATAAATTTGACATACACATATATTTATGGCCCTGCAATTTTATTCTGAAACATAGAAGACTAGTTATATTATAATTACACCCATATACAATTATAATAATGTAGCTTTATCTGTAAACTATTATAAATATTGTATCTATATTATATAAAAACAACATATTCTACATAACATGTATGTATAATATATTAATATTAAATATATGGTAATAATTTGGAAAAAGATCTACACAAGGATTTTCATAAAATATTATGTATAAAACCCACATTCAAACAACTGTATTCTGAATGGTGTAGATTAAAAATGTCATGTACATGTAATACAACAGTAAAAATTAACTACAGATAAATGCAACAATGTGGATGAATTGCAAAACTATCATATGTGAATGAAAAGAAACATAAAATGTGTATTGAATGATCCCTATTATATGAAGCTCAAATTTAAGCAAAGATCATTTGGAATATTAAAAATCAGAATAGTGGTTAAGTGGGGGAGGGAAAGTTGAGAGACTACCCAGGAGTGAGCAATTGTGGACTGGAAACTTCCTTTTCGTGATCTGATTTGTAATTACATGCATCCTTCCAAATTATAAACAATCTGCACAACCATGATGTTTAGTGTCCTTGACATAATTTAAAATTTCATAGCAAAATTAAACACAAAACTTATTTTAGACAAAAGGTATGTATACAAGCATGGTTGTCTATGGAAAGTAAGAACTGGAAATTATTAAACGTGCATTAATGACATGAAATATAAATAAAATATTAAAGAGTTAAACAATAGAATATTAATAGACTTTAAAACAAACTACAAATGTATACAAAAATATGAATGGATACTACAATCATAATGTAGACCAAAATAATCTTTAAATAAATGTTGGAAACATTTAAAATCTTACCACTTCTTCTTTATTATCTATATAAAGCAGGTGTGAGTTCTTAGAAGCACAGGCCATCTGACTCTCAGTCCATGTTTTTCTTTCAGTGCTAATGTAATAGCAGTTGTTGGAATATGTAAGCCACTCCTTTGGACAATGACCACAATGATATGCTGAAGAAATTATGAAAAAACAATTTGAATTAAAAAATAAAAACAAATTTACACATTTGCATAACTATAAACATATATGTGCATAACATTTCTATGCATCTTCACTGGCTGGTACATGTAAAATAAAATACAATTACACACACTCACTGAGAAGGGTCAGCCTCTCACCCACTAATTTATGTGCCCAAACAACGAAAACACACAAACATAAATTTCTATTCTAACACAAGTCATGAAAGTCAATGAACAAAACCACTTTTTTAGAAAACAAAATTATTTGTCTCAGAGCATAGCAGGGGGAAATGTAAGCCAGTCAGTAACAATGGGTATGGTGATTTAAAATGAACACTTCTTCATATTCTTCCATACGAAGGACCATTCTCGTAAAATTATTATTTATGAACATTTATTGCCCAATGTTATAATTTATATGTTCCACAAAAAAAGGTAATATTATTTTTGCCTATCCTGAGTTACAAACTATAAACTGTACTAATATCAGAACTTTGAAAATTATTCTGTACCTTCTTGGATCCCTGTTGTCAAGGAGGAATTATTCTGCTCTGGCATTACAGCAGCTAGAAAACAAAAAGCAATTCTTATTAAAAAATTAATATTTATCTAAATAAATCATAATGTTTCTTAGAATGAAATTTGGTGTTTTGCTTAAAATTAGAAAAATCTGAAATAAAATTGATTTTAAGAAAAAGTAATAAAGTAGTGAAGATTTAAGAAAATATATTTCAAAAGCCTAAAGGATCAAATTCTACTACAGTATTTGATTTAACCAATCTCAAGAATTAGTTTGTATTTCTCAATAAGGTCTTTTAGCCTTCTAAAGCATGTCTTTGAGTTATGAAATCAGAATTTATATGTACATATATTTGTAAAATGCCGCTTGCAATCATTCTGATATTTAATCTTCGACATATTCGTCACCCTTTCACATTTACTCTAACTGCATATGTTAAAATTAGAGGCCTAGTCCATAATATTAAGAAATATTTACAGGCACTGGCAATCATTGAACTGAAAAGTTCCCTTATAGTCTTTAAAACTTGACTTACAAGTAGTAACAGCTATCATTACCACAGTGGACAGCAAGACAACACAGATGACTCCCAGGATCCCTGCAAAGAGCTTCTCTGGAGATGATGAAAAATCTACAGGGAAAGGGAAACACTGAGGAATGAGATGGAGATAAACGCTTAGACAATTTACACGCAGGGAACCTTCCTGAACAGGGAATCATATACATAAACTAGGACCCCTGACCTATATCTACCATTGCAATCTTCCTCTCAGAATATATCACTGCATTGTCAGGAAATACAATGCTCCATAAGTTGTTGATCAAAGACTACACAATACAACGATGCCCGAGTAAAATTAGTCCTCAGATTTCACATTAGAATGCTGTATTCCAACTTCAAGCTCTGATCCCCACAAATAAAAAGTGGTTCTCCACATATTCCCTACTGTTTCCCACATCTCTGCACCCCAACAACACATCCTAGAGCAGTTATACTGTGTATCTACTAAATATTTTACCTTTGTAGTGGTAGCTCTTGTCATTCCCTTGAAGATCGTGAGAAGCATTTTGAAGATTTAATTCTGCATAGGTTATTTCCTGCTCAGTTACTGAAATGGAACTCTTAGTGCCCTTAGGTTTTATTTGCTGTCTCCTGGAGTCCTTAGTCAAATTCAGTTCTGCATAGGTTACTCTTTGGTTATTCATCTCTGCAGCTGAGTGGTGTCAGAGACGATGCTCTAAGGTAAGTGTACTTAAGAAAGAATGGTATTAATATATGCAATGGTGAGATCTCTTACAGTAAAAGTGGTGGGGTAAACGGTGAGTTGGGCTCATTTTCCACTAGAAGAACCTAAAGGTCTTGTTTTAAATGCTTTAGAGCTTTAAATAAGTGTCTCATGGTTAAATACATTTGTAAGATATTCTGAATTTGATAATATATTTTTGGTCTGAGCAATGAAAAGTGATAAATTAGTGAGGAATAAAGAAGTTCATGAATAATAATATCCTCAATTTAAGTCAGATTACAGAGAAATATTTTTAACACCATTAGAAGGTCTGTATTAAAAAGTAAAATTCTGTATTAAATTGACTCACAATATTTATGATAATTTTGAAATACAATAGGGTTAAAGACTGAGTGCTCAAAGATGTGGATTTAGTAGTTTTGGCATATATAGTAATTTCCTGCACTAAATTAATTTCATTTAGTGACTTACATTTATTTAGTAAAGGGAATGAGTTGTTATCAAATGATCTTTTATTTTGAATGATTGTGAAGTTATGAGAAATTATTACAAATTTAAAGAAATATTTCACATGTTGTAAAATGTTACACACACACTAAACTTATTGAAAACCTAAAAAAATATTAACAACAACATTTTTAAAGTACTTATGTAATAGAATACATAGGTATTGATTTAATGGTAAAGATATAATAGTATATAATGATAAATACATACATAAATCATTTAAAAAAGAACTATATGTTGTTTTAAACTCCCAAAAAGTTCCTATAACTTTCAAGTCAATGAGCGTAGCTTTAGTTATGTAAGCAAAGTAATGAATTAAACCATGTAATTTAATAATTCAGTCAATGGGCTCTGTGGTCAGTGAGTTCTAGAATTAAAGCTGCCTTGAAATGTATAGTATATGACTTTTTGAAATACTTACTTAGCGTCTAGCAACCTAGATTACTAATGAAAGTGGGAATAAAAGCAGGTAGATATAATGCATGTAAAACACTTAATATTCAATCTGGCTTTTATAAACTCTCAGCAATATTTTAGTTATGTTAATTATGATTTTAACATATTTAACATGTCATTATTTCTTACTTATGTCAGTGAGATTCTAACATAATTCATTAGACAAGCATTTCTTTATCAGTGTGATGTCTTTTCTTGTAATATTTCGTTAAATTTTTCAAAAAATCTTATCGTTGTTTATAGTTAAGCTTAAATGAGCATTTTACAGGAGCTACCTCCTCTTAATTTTTACTAAAAGCCAACTGCACTTATTTAATCTAAGTAAGTGTATGAAGAATTATGTTTAACCTTCACAATTCAAAGAATTCATTTTAAGAATTTATTTTTAAAGGCTGGCTTAAACATCAAATATAATACATAATTATGACTTTATTAATTAACAAAAATCTAGAAATAACTGTTCTTTGTCATGATTCCTCTGGGATTTTACCCTAAATGTTTTTATTTTCAAACTCAATTATGTATGTGTATATACACTTGAGTAATTTTCCACAGGCAAGAACTTAAAAGGTTTAAGAAAATTTTTACCCTGAATTACTTAAATAAAGATACCAATGTTCTTTTTTATTAGCTTATTAATTATACCTCAGTTGCATCACATCTAGCATCTGTAATCTCCCACTACATAGGATGAGCCAGTAGAGAGACAGGAGAGTAGAGACACATACCTTCTTTAGGCCTGAAAGGTGAGCATCCTTTCGTGGGAGACCACGTTACTCTTGTAAACAAACAATATCTGTGGTCTTCACAGGCAGCCCAGGGAAAGCTCAGAGTGAAGCAAGGTGGAAAAAGTAGATTTCTCATTAATGTGTCACTTAAAGTTTGAACAGGAAATCCTTACCCTTGGGGTATTATGAAGACAGTTTATCTCTTCACACACCTCCAGAATATAGGATACTTTGGGTTGGTAGTGTGTCATGTAGTTTGCCCATTGGCAAGTGCCTCTGCGAAATTATTTTCTTATTTTAAAAGATTTCTGGGGACAAAAATCTTGACCACCCATGCAGTTAACTTGCTTCCATCTTAATCACAAACACTAACAATTTAGGCCTTATTAAGGGTATCTTAGATATTTAAATTCTGCTCTTCTGCAGGGTTGCCAAATTCTGGCATTACATACTTTTCCTTATACTCTCAGTATAGCCTCCAGTGAGACTATAGTGGTATGACTCCCCTATGGCTCCTTGGGTGTTCCTTTTTGGCCTAGCCACATCCTCCATTCTTATGTGGGGAGCGGAACTAGAGGCCCCGCAGGCCGCCCCGCATGACACACTATCTGACTTTTTTGTAAAATAGTAGACTTTTAAAACACAATAAAATGACACATGAGCAATAAAAGAAAATAAACTTTACAGCATGATGGTTTGATTCACATATATTCTGAAATGATTATCACTATAGATTCAGCTAACATCCTCCTTCTCGTATTGAAACATTAAAAAGAAAACAAAGACAAAAAGAATAAATGAAAAAAAATTCTCGAGGGGAGAACTCAGATTTACTCCCTTTACAACTTGACTATATATAGTTCCCCCTTATCCACAGCTTTGCTTTCCATGGTTTCATTTAAAAAATGATCAAACAGTCCCAAAGTATTAAATGAAAAAAAGAATAAATAATTTATTAATTTTAAATTGTTTGTGTTCTGCGTTACATGATGAAATCTCACACCATCCTACTCAGCTGGACCCAGGACTCGAATCATCTCTTTTTCTAGCATATCCACACTGTGTTTGCTACCCCCCCTGTCCATCACATAGAAGCCGTTTTGGTTATTAAGGAGACTGCTGTGGTTCGCAGTGCTTGTGTTCCAATAACCCTTATTTTATAAAAATCATGGAATAAGATCATTAGATGGAATGCAGGCTTCAAGTCACCTATATAAACACCAAAGGATTACAACCTCTAGAACAATACTTTGATGAGTTTAAAAGACAAAGAAACTTCCACTTACACAATGATTGTCGTGCGGGAGACCCTGCTCGCTGCGCCATTTGTAGTGCGGGAGACCCTGCTCGCTGCGCCATTTGTCGTGTGAGGAGGCCTTCTCGCCGCGCCATCTTTCAGGCGGGGCAGCCTGCGGGGTCTCTGCTCCCGCTCCCCACACAAGAACGCAGGATATGGTGAGGCTGAAAAGGAACACCCACGGAGCCACAGGTAGGGGAGCCATACCACCACGGTCTCACTGGAGGCTGGGCCCACCGGACGCTGACCTGCCATCCGCTTTTCCGCCAACTGACCGACGACTCTTCTCCACTCTCTCCTCTGTTCCTCTCTCTTGGCTCTCCTCTTCCGCTCTCCTCGGCTCTGCTCAGCTCTGTTCAGCTCCTCGGCAATCCTTCGTAGCCACAGCAGTTATACCAGCGGCCAATTGGCTAACCGGCCACAGCTGACGGCCAATCAGCCACAGCCGACGGCCATTCACCACCCGAGCCAGTACCCCTTCACGTGAGGCCGAGAGCCTGTAAACTACTCTCTGGGGCTCTGTCCCCACAATGATCTTCTGAAAACATTCAGCAAAAAAACTTTCAACTATCGAAGATCCCTAACCGTTTACATTGTCTGCTCCTGCCATCCAACCATCGACACGGTCATGGCTTGATGATCCAGCATCATTCTAAGCAGATGATCCTTTTTCTGATGTATGACAGAAGGTCAATAGTAGCCTAATGCTATGTCACAAAACCGACATGGTTCGCCTCACTTCATGTCATCATGTAGGCATTTTATTATCTCCCATCATCACAAGAAATAGGAGAGTGACTAGTGTACAATAAGGTATGTTGAGAGACAGTGCCCACATTCACAAAACTTTAGTACAGTATATTATAATAATTGTTCTATTTTATTATTAGTTATTGCTCTTATTCTCCTACTGTGCCTAATTTATAAGTTAAACTTCATCTTAGGTATGTAATTGTGGGAAAATAATACATAGTATATATAGGGTTCAGCAGTATTCATCGTATCAGGAGTACACTGGGGTCTTGTAAAGTATCTCCTGCAGAAATGGGGAACTACTGTATATAATACATCAATGTCAGCAACAGTCATTATGTTGTACACTACTTTCTAGCATTTACTTATTTTACAGCTGGGATTTGTACTTTTTGACCACCTTCTTCCAATCCCCAACTAATCCTCCACATATGGTAACCACAAGTCTGATTAGTGTTTTATGAGTTTCTTCTTTGTTGTTGCTGTTTTTATTAGGTTGGTGGAAAAGTAATTTCGGTTTTTGCAGCTATTTTTAACCTTTTGAACCGCAATACTTTTGCACCAACCTAATAGATTCTGCATATGAGATCATACGGTATCGATGACTATAGATTTGTAGGATAGCTTGAAATCAAAAAGTGTGATACCACCTGCTTTGTTCTTTATTTCTCAGATTTCTTTGGCTATTAAAGCTCTTTTGTGGTTCCACGTAAGTTTCGGAGTATTTTGTTGTACTTCATTAAATGCCATTGGAATCTTGATAAGGATTGCATTGAATCTATAGATGGCTTTTGGTAGTGTTGACAACTTAGCAATATTAATTCTTCCAATGTGTGAACATGGGATACCTTTCCATTTATTTTTGTCTTCAATTTCTTTCATCAATGTCTTGCAGTTTTCACTGTAGAGAGCTTTCACCTCCTTAGTTAAACTTATTTCTAATGTTTTTGTTCTCCATGCTATAGTAAGAGAATCGATTTCTTTATTTGTTTTTCAGAAGTTCTGTTGTTAGGATATAGAAATGCTACTGGATTTTGTATGTTGATTTTATACCCTGCAACTTTACTGAATGCATTTGTTAGATCTTATATTTCTTGTTGGAGTCTAAGGTTTTCTACATGTAAAATCATGCCATCTGCAAATAGAGACATTTTTACTTCTTCCTTTCCAATTCTGCTATTTTTTACTTTGTTTTCTAGCCTGATTGTTCTAACTGAAAATCCGATACTATTGTGAAAAGAAGTGATGAGAGTGGGCATCCTAGTCATCCTCCTAATCTTAGACAAAACACTCTCATCCTTTTACCTCTGAATATGATGTTAGCTGTGAACTTGTCATTTACTGCCTATATTGACATCTATTTCCTTGATACCATGGCAATTGTTCAATTTTGTCAAACGCTTTTTTTCATTTATTGACATAATCATATATTTTTTCTTTCATTCTATTAATGTGACGTATCATATTGATTGATTTGCATATGTTGAACCATCCTTGTATCTCAAGAATAAATCCCACTTGATCATGGTGAATGAACCCTTTAATGTGCTGCTGAATTGAGTTTGTTAGTGTTTATTGAGACTTTTTTTTTTTTAATTTTATTTTATTAAATTTATTGGGGGGGTGACAATTGTTAGTAAAATTACATAGATTTCAGGTGTACAATTCTGTATTACATCATCTATAAATCCCATTGTGTGTTCATCACCCAGAGTCAGTTCTCCTTCCATCACCATATATTCGATCCCCCTATTGAGACTTTTTTTGCATCTATGTTTATCAGGGATGTTGGTCTGTGGTTTTCTTTTCTAGTAGTGACCTTTTCTGGTTTTGCTGTCAGGATAATGCTGTTCATAAAATGAGTTTGGAAGTGTTCACTTCTCTTCAATTTTTTGGAAGAGTTTGAGAATGATTAGTGTTAATTCTTTAAATATTTGGTAAAATTTTCAGGTGAAGTCATATAGTCTTGGGATTTTCTTCTTTGGTATTTTTGATTTCTGATTCACTCTCCTTACTAGTAATAGTTTTATTCAAAGATTTTATTTCTTCCTGATTAAGTTTTGTAAGCAATCTGTTTTTACAATAGTCCCATTTCTTTTAAGTTGTTTGGCATATATCGTAGTTGTACATAGCAGTCTTTTATGATCTTTAAATTTCTGTGATTTCGGTTGTAGTATCTTTTTCTTATTTATAATTTTGTTGATTTGGGTCCTATCTCTTTCTTCCTTGGTTATTCTAGCTAGCAGTTTCTCAATTTTGTTTATTTTTTTCAAAGAACCAATTTTTACTTCAGCTAATCTTTTCTGTTGTTTTTCAGTGCTCTATTTCATATTCTTCTGCTCTAATCTTATTATTTCCTTTCTTCTGCTAATTTGAGCTCAGTTTGTTCTTCTTTTTCTAGTTCTTTAAGCTATAGATTTAGGTTGTTTATTTGGGATCTTTCTTTCTTCTTAATGTAGGTGTTTATTGCCATAAACTTCCCTTTTACAACTGCTTTTGCTGCATCCCATATATTCTGGTATGTTGTGTTTCCAATTTCATTTATCTCAAGAAACTTATATATTTTCATAAATGAATTTATTAACCTTTTCCATTACCACATTATAGAATTATAACAAGTCATTTGTTAATGATGCTAAATAATGTAAATTTCCCTAATATTGTCTTTTTTAAATTGATACACTTATCCCTATCGCCATCCACTTTGATGTTCTCAGTTAAACAATGTTATATTTATATTATGTCCTTTGTTACATGTAAAAATATGGGATTTTTTCTGGAATTTAACTTACAGGAAAACTATATTAAGACAATATAAACCACAATAAAAATTACTCTAAATAACGAGTTGTTAGAATTTACTGTTTATGATGTAAATATATATCATAAAAATGCATTTTTCTACACACACACATATATTTCTATTAACAGTAATACCTAGTGACCTCAGAGAGATACGCAAATTGGAATTCAATAGCAAGTAAAAGTATCCTTTTGATATGATGGCAAAAGGCAGTCATCTTCCAGGGATTTTTTAAATGGAGAGAATTATTAACTGACTCTAACTAAGGAAAATATTTAAGAGTCTTCTAAAGATAAAACAATTATTCTAGATGAAACTTGAATATACAGAAACAATAAAAGAGTTTTGAGTAAGAAATGTATGTTGTAAAATATAGAACACTAACAGAAGAATATTTAACGCATATTAAATTAACAAGTTTTTATAGAGTAAAGCAAAAATAAAATATTTATTTTGAAAGATAAAAAAAGGAAAGAAAAGGTAGAGTTCAAAGAAACGGTAGTGTTTATTCAAATTGAATGATACCTATATCATACTTAATATTAATTGTAATCATATACTTACACATATAAATTGAATATTTAAATAATACTTATATAATAATTATTATATTAAATGTAAATAGAATAATTTTCTATTTAAATTCCAAGTATGTTTATATTTAAAATAACTGTTTGCTATCTTAATGAGACACTTTTTTAACATAAGCATAAAAGTTAGATGAAAGTAAAATGATGAAAAAATAAGCCACATAACACAAATCTATAGTAAATCCACTATAGTTTATGTACTGTTACAATATAAGGTAAGAACCATTGTTGGAAATGAGGAAGCATGTTTCATAAGAACAGACTGAGTGTCTTAACAATTAGCAATGTCTTTTGAAAACCTCTATATATACCTAATAATATAAGTTCAACATATGTAAAAAAGTGAAGTAAATAATTATAAATGGAGCTTTAAATAATTCTTCCTCACTGATTATCAGAGATGCAGACATATCAGAAATACTACAGAATGTCAAACAAGACAATTAACCAATACACACACATATGCAAACACACACACACACAGTATAGTAGTATAAAATACTCATATTTCTAAGTTCACATGATAGTATTTAAAAATACAGTTTACTCTATTTCCAAGAATATTAATATAAAATATACAGCACTATGGTGTTACTATAGTACCCACCAGCCAAGTTTGGCTGGTGGGCACTTGAAATGTGTCTATTAAAATTAAAATTTTAATTAATACAAAATAAGTAAAATTTTAAGATTGGTCTCTCAGTCACAGTAGCTATATTTAAATAGAGCTATAGATTCCATTTTAACAGAACAATCTCTAACTAGAGTTTACCAAAAATAAGAGTCAATGATCAAAAATATAAAAATCCCTATATGGTTTTAAATTCAGTAATACATTTCTAGATAATATATGGCCCAAAGAAGCAATCACAATGAACAACCACAATTTTTATATGAATTACTAGGAAAATATAACAGCAAAACTCTGTCCTGTAAAATATTAATTGCCTTAAATACATATCTTACAAATAAAGGATAAAAGAAATACAAACATGCATCTCAAGAAACTAAAAATAGAAAAGATAAAATTATGTGAAATTAGATGCAAATGAAGAAGAAAACACAGAAAAAAATACAACATCAAGACAAAGAACAAAATTCCAATAGAGAGGCTCAACAATGTTAAAGTTATTCTCATTGAAAACACTTAATAAAATTGATAAATGACTATTGGAAAAAATTTAGAGGATACAGATCTCTTATACCTAGAATAAACTCAGGAATAGACATCATTTATACAGATATTATGGATATAATAAAGTCATATTATGAATACATTTTAATATCTGTAAGATATAGAAAATTATGAAAATACAGTACAACAAAGAGAAACCTCAGTAAAAGTTGCATGTACTAGAGAAATTGAGTTCACTTTATAAATTTTCCTAAAAAAAAATAATTCTTCAACTTCAGATTGGATCAGTGGTGAAAAATAACATAAAAAATATGTCAGTTCTCTTATTAAAGGCTTCCAGATAATAGGAAAAGGGGGGTGCATCCTCATATAGCCTTGATATTAAAACCAGTCTAGTACATAACAAATAAAAACTCATTATAGTGTCTTTGTGAATATGGATGAAAAAAAACAGGTTAATCTAAGTGTAATATATTCATTGATTTTTAAAGGACAATACAGAATGATCACTGTAGTTTTATTTTAGAAGTGCAAGATTGGTTTAACATTTGAAAGAAATAAGGGTAATTACCTCATGAACATTATACAAAGAAAACATTTATCACTCCAATTGATACACAAACAATAAAAATGAAATACTGATTAATTCTAAACTGTCAGAAAAAATAGCAATATTATGGAGTTGCATTTATATCTGAAAGGTATGATGAAAGAACTTTAAAACAAACCTCAAACCTATAGATGAAATATTTAAATATTTTCTCCTAAAAAAGGGAAGGATAACATAGAACCTTTTTGTCCTTTCTATTCAACACTGGAAATAAAACCCTAGCATGTGAAAATAAGGCAAGGGAAAAAAGTAATTGCCCAGGGAAAAATAAATTAAAATTTGATTATTTACAAATGAAACAGTTGTTTAAAAAATTCAGAAGAATATATATTTGAAATGATAGAATTAATGCAATTAGTGAAGACATTCAATATAAGATCAACATGTAAACCTCAATTGCATTTCTTTGTAAAGCAGTAAAAATTACTAAAGAAAACTCACACATAAGAATGCTATTTACAAAATCATGACTGTGAAAAACCCATGTTTCTGTAAAACTTCAATATAGAAAATTGAAAAAGATTGTAGTGAAATTAAAGGAAACCTAATACATGGAAGGGTAAAGCATGATATTGATTGAAAGAGTCAATATTGTAAAATGACTAATCTTTATAAATAATGTAAAGTTTAAATGCAGTCCAAAACATAAAACCAAGTGTCTTTAACAGTTTTATTGAGGTATAATTTATGCATAAAATGCATCCATTTACAGTGTATAAATCAGCAATCTTTAGTATATTCACAGAGCTTGCAACCATCACCTCTATCAAAATTTTGAAAGTTTTCCAGGGGTTAGGAAGTGGTACAAGAGAATAAAGGGGGTCAAATATATGGTGATGGAGGGAGAACTGACTCTGGGTGATGAACACACAATGCACTATATAGATGATGTATTATAGAATTGTAAACTTGAAACCTATGTCAGTTTACTAACCAATGTCATTCCAATAAATTTAATAAAAATTAATTATTTTTTAAAAAGCAGAAAAAAAGAGACAGTGTACCAATTAGCAGTCATTTCCTATGCTTAACACCCTCAGCCCTTGGCAACCAAGAATCCACTTTCTCCTCATGGATGTCCCTATTCTTGGTATTTACTATAAACTGACTCATACAACTTGACCTTTTAGAAAGATTGAATGCCACAAATATATGTTGAACAATTAAAGTCATACGCTAAAAGTAATGATATCTGTACTTTTGGATATCTATATTATTTTCCAATAATTATTATGAAAAACTATTTCATTATTAGAACAAGTAATATAATTAATTTAAATTGTTTGCAGTCTTTATATTATTTCCATTTTCTGAAAAATAAAGTTACCCAACAGAATCCCAACTGAAGTATTTTAACTCTAAAGCATATATTTGCAAAGATACATGTATGGAGACCCACAAGTATCTGTTATGAGGCCAGATGAGAGTAATGTAACACAGTTATATTTACTAGATGATGATTCTTTTGTCCTGTAATGGAGAAAAATTCATATTCTGTTGTTATATCATATGGACAATCCATGAAACAATATAATTTTCCATGTAGCTATAATATAAGAATATTTTCAAAATGGGTAATGACATTTTTCATATAATACTAAAAAAGAGTTGGTTGTTAGGAAATCTGGACAGTCATTCTTTAACGTTCATATCAACATTTCATTACCTTTGACCATCATTCTTCATGTTTATAATTCAGCTTCAACAAATGCATTAAAGCTACTCTTCTGAATTTTTCTTTTTTTTAATTTTTCTTCTATATAGCATTTAAAAACAACTTACTTTAGTTTGCAAGGTGAACCATTTATCAACATCCAACGACGATCACTGCTGTTACAGAAGACTCCAATCCATGATGCAGGTGATATGGAACTCAGAAATTGCTACCCTCCAAAAAAAGAAACTTTATTTAAATAATCATTATGAAAGTTTATATTATTTTTTAAAAACGCAAGTAGTGTTTTCTGTCATAGGATCCTTCATTGCAGAACAAATTAAGTGTGTTGAATCCTAATCTGACACGAACAATATATGTTAAAGGCAAAACCCACGTTTGTATTGCGAAAATTTTAAGCGATATTTCTACTTTCATGTAAAATTCTGATTCATGTAATTTAGTAGTTACCCGTGTTGACAAAACTAACATAACAAGCCTTTAAATAAGTTTCCAAATACTTATTGAATGTATTTGATACTGTGACAAAATCAATGCAGTTTTCTATGTTTCCAAGAGTTCAGGTTTTAGAAAAAATGAAAGGATTATAATTAATGAACTAAATGACATGGAAGCCAAAAGTTTAGTTTTCTGCGCCCCACACTGTTCTTTACAGATAAGCCCTGTTTCTGTGTTCGTGGAATCCAATGGTCCATACAAGGTGTCACAAACTCATTTCTCTGACACTCCTTGCTAAGTACAACTATAAATTCCACAATTAATGAAAGATACAAGGAAGAAGAACGCAGAAAAGGTGGAAGCAAGGGAAAACTGTTTAGTACCCAGAATTGGGAACAACAGAGTGACAGAGTATCTTATATCCCCACCCAATAGAAGAAAGTGACCTAGCCTGCTGCTGCCTAACACCCAACCTAGCAATAGGGGAGGCTCAAGGAAGGCATTCCTCCTCTGCTTTGAAGAGAGAATCCTGCCCAGCAACTTCCTCAGGCAGGTCTGTGTGGTGATCCATCAGGACACCTGCTAAGAGAAGCAGCCAGAGGAAGTGCTTCTCCTTCCCCCACCAGGGTAGGGGGCTTGGAGGTGGGACCAGCAAAGGGGATCCTATGACTAAAGCACTGGGCCCAGGAAGCCTGTTTATCCTTGAGAGCATGAGACTCACATCCCCGTCCAAAGACATTAGAGAGAATGGATTTAAAAATGTTGCATTTACATAATCAGCATTAGATATGAACAAAATGCAGACAAATACAATAATACGGATAAATTACAAAATTATCATATGGAATTGAAAAAGACAGGATAATAAAAGAGCATATGGTATGATTCCATTTATATGAAGTTCAAAAACAAACTGACATCCCATCATATGAAAAGTCAGGAGAGTGTTTAAATAAGGAGGGAGGAAAAGTGATGAGAGAATAAACAGGAGCATGGCTGCTGAGGGCTGAAAACTACTATTTTGTAAGCTGATTAATAATTACGTGATTCTATTTACTTGATAAGCAATCTGCACAATTATGATATGCTTAGTGTCTTTGATGTATGATAAAATTAAATAGCAAAGTTTATTTCAGAAAAAAGTGTTTATAGAAACCTGGTTTCCTATGATTAGCATGAACTGGAAATTATCAGATGTGCATTAGTGGTATAAAACATAAATAGAATATTAGAGAGTCAAACAATGACTGTTAACAGACTTTAAAATAAAAATAAAAAATATGCACAAACTATGTATGAACTCTGCTAATACAATATCAGCTAAAATAAGCTTTTGATAAATTCTTTAAAACATTTAAAATGTTATCTCTTCTTCATTATCTATAAGAAGTAAATTAGAGTTCTTGGAAGCACAGGCCATCTAACACTCAGTTCATGTTTTACGTTCATTACTAATGTAACAGCAATTGTTGGAATATGTAAACCACTCCTTTGGACGACGACCACAATGATGGGCTGAGAAAGATTATGAATTATTATACAATAAGAATTAACATATTAAAAAGCAAACATTAATCTATATACATGCATAGTTATAACATATATGTGCATATCGTATCTATGCATCCTCAAAGGCTGGCGCATATAAAACAAAACACACTAACACACTCACAGAGAAGGGTCACCTCGCCTTCCCTAATTTACATGCTCATATAGAACAAACATATAAGCAAATATATCCATCTTTAATGTTCTGAAAGTCAATGAATGAATTCACTTGTTTAGAATGACAATGGAATTCTCTCATCTTATTAAAGCAGTAGGAAATTTGAGCGAACTGGCAACAATAGGTATGGTGTTTTTAAATGAAGACTTGTTCATATTTTTGCATAAGAAGGAACACTCAAAATCATTATTTATGAACAATGATTGCCCATTTTATAATTGTGTTCGCCCCCAAAAAATCTGTTATATTTTTGCATTTTTTGAAATAGAGAAAAATGTAAATTGTACTAATATCAGAACTTTGAAAATCATAATGAACCTTTCTCGATCCCTGTTATTGGGGATGAATTGCTCTGCTCTGATATTACAATAGCTAGAAAAAAATAATTCTTATAAAAAATTAATTTTTGTCAAAGTAAATCATAATTTTAGGTTGTTAGTTTGAAGTTTAGTGTATTGTTCAAGTTTAGAAAAATCTGAAACAAAATTGATTTTACCAAGAAAATAACATAATGACCATTTGGGAGAAGAATATTTCAAAAGCCTATAGAATCAAACGTCACCATTTCTTCAGGAATTGAGTTAACTGATATCAAGAATTAGTTTCTATTTCTCCATAAGTTCTTTTAGTCTCTTAAAGAATGTCTTTGAGTTATGATATCTGAATATATAGCTCTAGAATCATTTTGTTATTTACACTTTTGACAAATTCAGAACAACATTCCACATTGAGTCGAAATGCAGACTTTAAAATAAGTGTTCTATTCCATAATATTATGAAATGTTTAGAGGCACTGATGATCATTAAAGTGAAAAGTTCCCTTATAATCTTTCAAAAATGTCCTTACTGGGAATAAAATGTATCATTCTAACTACACTATACAACAAGACAAGACAAAAGACTCCCAGAATCCCACCAATGAGCTTCTCTGGAGGTGATTCTGAATCTGCAGGAAGAGAAATAAAAACAATGAGAAAGAGAGATGGAGACAATTGTTCAGACATTTTAACACAGTGAATTATATACACAGAGGATGCCAAGAGATGTATACACACATTAAGAAAGGAAAAAACTGTATTAAAATTACACTGATGGTAGCCACTTCGAGCACCTCTTGTAATTGCAGAAGTCAAACATAACTTGTATTCATTTTTATTATTTGTATGTACTGAGTATTACAATTTTAATACAGTTTCTTTTCTTTCTTAAAATGTGTATACGTTTTTGGCACCATATTTATATATAAACTTGAACCCCAAACCCATATCTACCGTTGTAATCTTTCCTTCAGAATATGCCATTGCATTTTCAAGAAATACAATGCTCCATGAATTGTTGGTCAAAGACTGAACCCTACCACGATGCCTGTATAACTTAGTCTTCAGATTTCATGTTAGAATATTGTATTCCAACTTCAACCTCTGATCCTTAATAATTAAAAATATGTGAGCTTATTCCCTACTGTTTCTCCACATCTCTACACCCAGCTGCACATCCTAGAACAGTTACACTCAGGGTCTATTTAATGCTTTACCTTTGCAGTTGTCATTCTTGTCATCCCCTTGATGATCCTCAGAAGCTTTTGAAGGTTTAATTCCTCATATGATATTTACTGTCCAGTTAGTAAAATGGAGCTTTTCATGCCCTTACCTTTTGGTTGCTGTCTCCTTGAGTCCTTAGCCAGATTCCGTTCTGAGTAGTTTTCTGATTGGATATCCATCTCTGCAGCTGAGTAATGTCAGGTATGGTGCCTGTGGTAACTTTACTTTAGTTAATAAATGGTGTGAATAATGGCAAGATTCCTAGAATAGTCAATGTGGGTAGAGTGTGAGATAAGTAACAGTGCTCATTTTACAGTGTACCAATGTGAGGTCGTATTCTAGTTGTCTTAGAACTTTAAATATGTGTTTCATGACAGAAGAATAGTTTTTAAAATGACATTCTATGTTTGACATGATATTATTGGTTAAAGCAATGAAAAGTAATAAATTAGGGATAAAGAAATTCATGACTCATATCTTTATTAATCTAAAGACAGATTCTACTTAAACATTTAACACCATAAGAATGTCTGTATGCAAATTAAATTGTTGTATAGAAAAGAAAGTGATACACCAATATTTATGACAATTTTTAAATCCACTTTGGGTTAAAAATTGAGTGTTCTAAAGTTGGGGGAATAGTAGTGCTAACGTATATAGTAATTTCCTGCACTAAATTATTTTCATTTAGTCACTTATATTTATGTACTAAAAAGGCAGATGAGGTATAATCAATGGTATTGTAGTTTGAATAACTGGAATTCTGAGATATTATTAAAATGCTAAAGAAATTTTTATATGGTAAAAACTGTTACACGACATTAAAGTTATCCAAACTTAATAAATAATAAAAATAATACAATATAAAAAGATTTAAAAAACACTTATTTTACACAAATAATTTGTAATTTATTTAATGGCTAAGGTTTGAAATCATAACATGATAAATAATTGTGTAGATCATTGATGGAGGAACAGTTTGGGTGCAAACTTCCGAAAGGTCTTATGGCTGTCAAAGTCAGTGAGGGTAGCTTTAGTCGTGTAAGCAAGTGTAATAAACCAAAAATCATAATATAATAATTCAGTCAATAGGCACTGCCTTGAATGAGATCTAGAATAAATTCAGCTTTGAAACTTACAAGGTATGACCTTTAAAACTTACCTAGCATCTAGCAACCTAGTTTACTACTCTAAATTGGGAATAAAAATATGTAAGATATAATGCATGTATAAAACAATATTCAATCGCATTTATAAACTTCAGTGATATGTTCCATATTTTAATTATTACTTTAATACATTTGCCATGTTACTATTTCTGATTCATGTCAGTTAGACAATGTAACGTAATTAATTAGACATTATGACCACTGTGAATTCTGGTTTTCAATGTTTTGTTCAATTTTTTAAAAGTCTTTCGATTGTTTAAAATAAAATTTAAATAAGGACTTTATGCATGATACCTCATCCTATTTTTATCGCAATTCAAACTGCTTTTATTTAATCAAAGTACATCTATGAGGAATTAAGTTTGACCTTCATGATATGATGAATTCATTTTAAGAATCTACTTTTAAAGGCTGACTAAATATAAAATAACATACAGATATAACTGTGCCTATTAATTACAAAATCCAAAGTAAACTGTTCCACGTCAGCATGCTTATAAGATTTCACATTAAGTTACATTGATTTATAAACCCAATTATGCATGTGTATTAAGTCATTAGTAATTTTCTACAAGCCTATATTTATTTGAAGATTCCTCCAACGAATTTCACATTTTATTCTCATTTTTAGACTGAATTGTACAAATTGGGATACCAATTTTTTCCTCGATTTCATTGTGGATTAATTATATCTTAGTTACATCACATCTAGCATTTGTAATCTCCCACTTCATGAGATGAGGTAACAGAGAGACAGGAGAGTAGAGACACACGTTTTTTAGGCCAGAAAGTCATGGGTTCTTTAGTGGAAGAACATGTTACTCCTGTAACAAACAATATCTGTGGCCTTATAACTTTAAATAGTGTTTAAAGCTCTAAACACTTGTGTGCATGTGAAGACAGAGCAAAGCAAACGTGGACAGAGTAGATATTGCACCACTATGTCACTTAAAGTTTGAATAGGAAATTCTTACACTTTGTCTATTTTGAAGACAGTTTATCTTTTCACACACCTTCACAATATAGAAGACTCTGAGTTTGTGCATTGGTAAACGCCTCTGGGAAGTTGTTTGCATATTCTAAAAGATTTCTGGGGACAACAGACTTGACGACTCATGCTGTTGATTCCATCTTAATCACAAACACTGAAAACTTTGGCTTTGTTAAGAGGATCTTAGATGTTTAAGTTCTACTCTTAGACAACGAGCTAAATACAGGCATTACCCACTTTTTTATATTGTGTCATTTCCATTACAATGAAAAAATCTAAAATCATAACCCAATTAAATGGGTATTTAATAATATTTGTTACTGTTCTGAAGAATTACCACATTTTCAACTTTATTTTAACTGTTGCAATTATCAATACCCGAACCTGTCTTCTCAATTTCTCTGCCCAAGTTTTTTAAATTGTTGCATTTAATTATATTATTTATGTGCAAGTTATTTAGGTTCCCCTTGATAAAAATTAATGTCTCTGTGAAGAACAAAAACATTAAAGAATATTTAACTATATCACAATGTAAGAGATAGAAACATTAAATTACTACTCATTGTATTATTCACTGACTCATCTATCAATCATAATTAGTTGTCAGTATATTAATAGATATATTTGTTGTAAATGAAAAAAACTCAAGTTTAACTATGTAGGGGGAAAATAAAGATAATTTTTAAAAATTTCACTTAACCAAAAATGAGGATATCAGAAAAAGTAGACTTTGAAAACACAAGTTAAATGAGACATTAATATCAAAAGAAATAAAACATCAACTATTTGTCGAATGGAAATCTTTTCATCCTCCCCGTATTATATCAAGAAAAGAGACATTGTTTATCCATCATTCCTAAGTAAATTAAAACCGGAAATAACATGTGACCCAGCAATTCCATTTGTGAGTATATATACAAAGAAAATGACACAAATATCTCAAAGAAATATCTGTATTCCCATGTTTACTGCAGCATTATATACAGTAACTAAGGCATGGAAGCAACTGAAGTTTCTTCAATGGATGACTAGATAAAAAAGTTATATATATTATATATATGAATATACATATACACATACATATTATATTATATTATATTTATTATATATACAGGTGTATATATTCCAATGAGTATATATATATAATAATCCAATGAGTGTATATATGTTATGTATTTTTTTCATTTTAATAATACCAATTTTTAAAAATTATTTTAAAACAATTTTTATTGTTCTATTACAGTTGACATGCAATGTTATATTAGTTTCACGTGTACAACATTGTGATTATCCATTTACATATTTTACCAATCGATCACCCAGGTAAATCTAGTACCCATATGACAGAGTTATTACAATATTATTGACTATATTCTATAGGCTATACTTTACATCCGCATGATTATTTTGTAGCTACCACTTTGTACTTCTTAACTCCTTCAGTTTTTTCCCCCATACCCCTACACCCCTCCCGTTTGTCAACCATTAAAATGTTCTCTCTATGTATGAGTTTGTTTCTGTTTTGTTTGTTTATTCATTTTGTTCTTTAGTTTTCACAAGTAAGTGAAATCATATGGTATTTGTCTTTCTCTGCCTGATCTCCTCCATCAGCAAAATACCCTCCAGGACCATCCATGTTGTACGAGATGGCAAGATTTCATTAATGTTTATGGCTAATATTCCACTGTATATACGTACTACCTCTTTTTTATCTATTCATCCACTGATGGACAGCCAGGTTTCCTCCATACCTTTACTATTGTAAATAATGTTGCAATGAGCAGATGGATGCATATGTCTTTTCAAAGTAGTGTTTTGTGTTTCTTAATATCAATACCCAGAAGTGGGATTACAGGGTCATTTTTTGTCTCTTGTTATAGTGTATGTTTTAAAGTTTATTTTGTCTGGTGTAAGCTTCACATAAACTATGGATTTTAACTGATTATGATGCATCGATGTAGGTTCATTCTCAGTAGCAAATGTATCATTTTGGTGAGTGATGTTGTCATGGGGGAAGCTCTGCATGTGTAGGGATGGGAGGAATATGGGAAATCTCAGTACCTATATTAATTTTGTTGTGAATGTAAAGCTGTCCTCAAAATTGTAGCATAAGAAATAATTCAAAGAAAATTATTGTGTGGTCTTTAAATAAATTAAAAATATGTTCTCTAGCATTACACCAACTTTAGATAAGCCTAAGTTTCTGGTGCTTACAAACATAATGTTTTGTTTGTAAACAGGATTCAGATAAAAGCTGGTGTGACTCAAACAGCACAAATGTACAATTCTCGCTCATCTCTGAAGATATTGGGAACCTGAAATACAGAGAATAATATATCATTAATCTGGTAATACATGACCTAATACTTTGATTAATAAATAATTTACTTAGTCTAATACTTATATACCTATATCTGAACAGTCCTTGTATTATTTTGTATGGAAATACTTAAATAATAGTCTTCATATAATTGTTCACATACTGCTTTATCTTTCTAAGATTAATTACTTCAAGGCATATAATATAAGAGTTCTCATGAAACTTACAGTTTGGAAGAGAAAGTTGAGCCATTTTGCCTCACCCATAAACTGTTATTGGTACTGTTTGAGAGTCCAATCCATGAAAGAAAACAGAAGTGGCTCAAAAAATTCTAGTAGGAAACAAATTTTATGAGATGTCAGATAAAAGCTTTTATAGCACCATGAATTTTTAATAGAATATAGAGTTAATTCTTTCTATTTCATACTGTCTTTCAATTTACATTATATACATTTGTTACATTGTTATATATTTACACTCTGAACACATTAGGAAAATGTATTATTATTACTGAAGAGGTAATTTGACACAAATAATTTCAAGGCTGCGACAATTTACCAAAGACTAACAATAACTTGTGATTTATTATTGGAAAAGCTCCTAGAAATTAAAGTAAGAACAGAGTACATTTCTAGTCTTCTTGTCTAGGACTGCTCCCGCGTCGCCTCCCAGCCCCACCTCAAGTCAGTGAGTAAGAACAATTGTCGTTTTTGTAATTTGGTGAAGGCTGCACAAATCACTTGTGTTGTTGTCACATGAGAAACTTTTTTTTTTAATTAAAGTTTATTGGGGTGACAATTGTTAGTAAAGTTACATAGATTTCAGGTGTACAATTCTGTGTTACATCATCTATAAATCCCATTGTGTGTTCACCACCCAGAGTCAGTTCTTCCATCACCATATATTTGATCTCTTTTACCCTCCTCTACCATCCCCCTATCCCCTTACCCTCTGGTAACCACGAAACTATTGTCTGTGTCTATGAGTTTTTGTTTCTCATTTGTTTGTCTTGTTCTTTTATTGTTTTTGGTTTTATATACCATATATCAGTCAAACCATATGGTTCTCTGCTTTTTCTGACTTATTTCGCGTAGCATTATATCCTCAAGATCCATCCATGTTGTCACAAATGGTCCTATTTCATCTTTTCTTACCGCCGAATAGTATTCCATTCTGTATATATACCACAACGTCTTTATCCATTCATCTATTGAAGGACATTTTGGTTGTTTCCATGTCTTGGCCACCGTAAATAAAGCTGCAATGAACATTGGTGCACAAGTGTCTTTATGGATAAATGTTTTCAGATTTTTTGGGTAGATGCCTAGGAGTGGGATTGCTGGGTCATATGGTAATTCTATTTGTTATTTTTTGAGGAACCTCCACACTGCCTTCCATAACGGCTGCACCAGTCTGCATTCCCACCAATAGTGTATGAGGGTTCGTTTTTCTCCACAGCCTCTCCAACACTTGTTACTATTTGTCTTGTTGATGATAGCCATTCTGACTGGGGTGAGGTGATATCTCATTGTGGGTTTTATTTGCATTTCTCCGATGATTAGTGATGTTGAGCATTTTTTCATATGTCTATTTAGCATTTGTATATCCTCTTTGGAGAAATGTCTCTTCAGGTCCGCTGCCCATTTTTCAATTGGGTTGCTTGTTTGTTTGTTTTTTGTTGAGTTGCATGAGTTCCTTGTATATTTTGGATATTAGCCCCTTATCAGAGGGACTGTTTGCAAAATCTTCTCCCATTCACTTGGTTGCCTCTTTATTTTGTCGATGGTTTTTTTTTTGCTGTGCAGAAACTTTTAAGTTGATATTGTCCCATTCATTTATTTTAGCTTTTACTTCCCTTGCCTTTGGAGTCAAATTCATAAAATGTTCTTTGTACCCAAGGTCCATGAGTTTAGTACCTATGTTTTCTTCTATGCAGCTTATTGTTTCAGGTCTTGTGCTTTAGTCTTTGATCCATTTTGAATTAATTTTGGTACATGGTGACAGATAGCTGTCCAGTTTCATTCTTTTGTACGTGGCTATCCAATTCTCCCAGCACCATTTATTGAAGAGGCTGTCTTTTCTCCATTGCATGTTTTTGGCTTCTTTGTCAAAAATTATCTTTGCATATTTATGGGGGTTTATTTCTGGGTTCTCAATTCTATTCCATTGGTCTGTGTGTCTGTTTTTCTGCCAATACCATGCTGTTTTGATTATTGTTGCCCACATGGGGAAACTTAATTAGCAGTAGGAAAGGTGGTACTAAATTACTCACAACTTTTTCAACTCTGAAGTGTTGAATTTCCAAGGTTAAAAAGATAGAAACCCACCCTTTTTCTAGTGCGAGGTTTTAGTCTCCTTTGTGTCCAGCACAGTGCCAGCCACAAAAATAATAGAGAGGAAATAAAAGGGAGAGTTCCCCTGAAGAGAAGACATTAGCTCTCTACACGTTCTTGGCTAATGAAATAAATATGCATTTGTGCACAGGAGATAAAGATGATCCCAGTAAAAAATAAAGCCGAAGTGGACTTGAAAACGAATTGCAAAGTTATGAACTCTTCCCAGTACACACGTACACATACAAGCACATCAAATAACAGAGGGTGGAAGCCCCATTGACTGGAGGTATTTGAATACATTAAAAATATATAATTGTTTGTTGTCAACTGAGTTATGCATGCACAAGGGGGATCCCTAGGAAGCCAGGCTAAAAAGAAATAAACAATAAGAGTTTTAACTGTTGAAAAGAGATATAAGCATGCACACTCTAAGGAGAAGATTCTGCAGTAAAAATTTCGCTAGTTTCAAAAAATAATAATAAATTAAAGACAGAGGAAGCAGAATCCCTGTTTACTACACAATATTGTCAAACGTGTCTAATCATAAAAGATTAGAAAACATACAAAAAAATGCCTTCTCTACTCAGGGAAAACAATCAGTCAAAGAATCTTTTCTTGAGATAAGATGTTAGATTTATTAGAAAAAAATAGTTTAGAGTAATTACTATAAATATATGTTCAGATAACTATATTTGAATGTGATGGCAGTGAAAAAACATGTACCAAACAGAGAAATAAAAACTACATAAATTAACCGTGGCATTACAAGAATCCATGGCATTACAAGAAGATAAAATAATTATAAACATACGACCACCTAACAGCAGAACTCTCAACACATGAAGTAGAAACTGACAAAATTAAAGGGAGATATAAATAATTCAATGATTATAGTTGGAGATGTAAATGCTCCAATGTTGCTCCAATATCACCGCAATATAAAAATTAAAATTTTTGTTTCTTCATTTATTGTCTTGTTGCTTTGTTGTTTTCAGTTTTGTATACCATATGTCATTGATCATATGGTTCTCAACTTTTTCTGTCTGACTTATTTTGCTTAGCACAATAATCTCAAGATCCATCCATGTTTTCCCAAATAGCACTACTTCATCTTTTCTTATGGCTGAATAGTATCCCATTGTATATACATATATTGGGAATAAGACTTCTTGTTCTGGAAAGATGGAAGTGAATGCTCTTTATTTCTCCTTCTAAATAGTCATAGAACTATTGTCCCTCCTACATAAAAAGATTCAAAAAGGTGATGAAAAAGATGACAGAAGTGGGAACTCAGGACCTGATGAGTGAGATGGCAGTAACCTCTCTGGAATTTCTTTTTACCTCATTTATCTCAGACTGGATGCTGGTGACGCCAGCAAACCACAAACACCCATGGGTACAAACAAAAGTCCCGAGAAAAGCCTTTCTCTCTAGTCAAAGGACCAAGAATGGAACAAGCTAGAAAGACAGCAAACTTTTAGACACTAACTGCCTCATTCCAACCAAAAACCATAGAAAAGTCCAGCGAATATACCACTCAAGAATGAAGGGGAAATAAAGACATTTTCAGATAAAGAAAAACAAAGAAAACACATCACCACCAGGCCCACTCTAATAAATAGCTAAAGGAAATTATCTAAGCAGAAATTAAATGATAAAAGAAGGACTCTTGGATCATCAGGAAGGAAAAGAAAACAAAGAATAAAACTCTTACTAGACATATATACTATGCATCTCCTCTTCTGTTTTCTAAATTGTTCGATAGTTGAGGCAAAATTATAAGTTGAAGCAAATTGTAACGTTCTGTCATGTGATTCTCAATGTATATTGATAAAATATTTAAGACAATTATATTATAAATGGACACAGTAAAGGGACAAAAAAGGAGATAATGTTACACAAATTGCTGTAGACTGTGCAGACTGTGATTTACATACAGTAGTGCCCTCTTATCTGTGGTGTCCATTACCTGCTTTTCAGATACCCACAGTCAGTCTTTCTCCCAAAGCATTAAAAGGAAAATTCCAAAATTAAAAAATTGAAGTGTAAGTTCTGTGTAATTCTAAGTAACGTGATGAAACTCCCCATCCCACTCCCTTCTGCCCGGGATATAAAGCATCCCTGGTCCATCATATATCTACGCTGTATATGCTCCCCATCCCTTAATGTTATCACATGGTTATCAGATGCACTGATGCAGCATCTCAGAGCTTGTGTTCAAGTCACCTTTATTTTACTTAATAATGGTCTAATATGAGACTAATTTTACTGGCAATCAAATTTGCCGGAGAGGCTGTAAAGTGCTTCCTTTAAGTGACATGATGAAAGTTCGCGATTTAATAAGGAAAGACAAAAAATCTTCTGCAGAAATCACTAAAATCTACACTAAGAAATAATGCTGCATCTGTGAAATTGTGAAGGAAGAAGAATCTGTGCTAGTTTTGCTGTCATACCTCAAACTTGACGGGTATAGTAAAATAATGTATTTTGAGAGAGGAATGAGACAGACCACATTTATATAACTTTCATTACAGTATATTTTTATAATTGTTCTATTTTATTATTAGTTAGTGTTCTGAATCTCTCACTGTGCCTAACTTATAAATTAAACTTTATCATAGGTATTGATGTATAAGACAAAACATTGTATATATAAGGTTCAGTACTATCAGTGATTTCAGGCATCCACTGGGGTCTTGGAACATACCCCCCACAGAGAAGGGGAAAACTACTGTGTGTGTGTGTATGTATATGTACATATAATATTATATACATTATCATCTAAATAAATATATACATAATACATATTATCTACATAAAGTATATTTGTGCATATATGTATATAGAGAATTTTACATGCATATATAGTTATTTATGAAAAGATAATCTTTGCTATAAATTATGATCCATTAGTTAGACAATAATAAAGGAAAACAATAAAACATAGAGAGTAATGTAAGAGATTATCTTCATGAATCTTGACTGATTTCACAAGTAGGTCCAAAGTGATCGCTAAAACCCAAAATGATATAGTAGACTCTGCTAACATTAATAAATTCTGGTCATTAAAAGACTCCAACATGAGAATAGGAATGTAAGTCACAGGGTCAAAAAAGCTATTTGTATCTCCTAAATTCAAAAATGAGCTTATATCCAAAATATAACAAGTACTGCTAGGAAGGAAAATGACAGGCAACATATAGGAGAAATGGGCAAGAGACTTGACAGGTACTTGTCATTCTCACAGAAGAGAATGTCATGAGTAGTATTCTAAAAGGACATGTTCAATTTAATAGTAATCAAGAAAAACCTATTAATGTCATCATCATACTTTTCTATAATGACAAGAAATTATAACATTAAAATTCCTCATAGTACTAAGTTTTAGATCAAAGGCCTATTTGGTAAAATGTATCTTTACTCAATAAACCAAAAAGGTGCTATAATAATTTAATATATTTGACATAAACATATATTTATGACCCTGCAATTTTATTCTGAGACATACAAGACAATATATTATAATTATATCCATATACAATTTTAATAATATAATTTTATTTATAAACACATTTATAAACAAGTACATGTTATGTAGAATATGTTGTATTTATACACAATGTACATAAGCACAATTTATATAAATACAATGTATTTAATACATTTAGTACATAAGTACAATTTATATAAATACAATCTGTTTATATAAATACAATATTTATATAAATACAATATAGTCTACATAACATGCATATATAATATGTAAATTATAAATATATTATAATCTTTGGAAAAAGATGTACACAAGGATTTTCATAAAATATTATATATAATACCCGCATTAAAAAAACTGTATTATGAATAGTATAGATTAAAAATGTTATATACATATAATACAGCAGCAAAAATTAACTACAGACAAATGCAATAGTGTGGATGAATTGCAAAAATATCATATGGAAATGAAAGGAGACATAAAATGCGTACTGAATGATCCCTATTATATGAAGCTTAAATTTAAGCAAAGACAATTTGGAATATTAAAAATCAGAAGAGTGGTTAAGTAGGGGGGAGGGAAAGTTGTGAGAGAATGCAGAGGAGTGAGCTATTGTGAACTGAAAATTTCTATTTCATGATCTGATTTGTGATTACATGGGTCCTTTCACTGTATATCAATCTGCACAATCCTGATATGTTTATTTTCCTTGCTACAATTTAAAGTTATGTAGCAAAATTAAATAGCAAAACTTATTTTAGACAAAAAGCATGTATACACGCATGGCTGTCTATGGAAAATAACAACTGGAAACTATTAAATATACATTAATGGCATGAAATATATATAACATATTAAAGAGTTAATAGAATATTAACAGACTTTAAAATAAACTACAAATGTATACAAAAATGTGAATGACTACTACAAATCTAATGCAGACCAAAATAATCTTTCAATAAAATGTTGGAAACATTTAAAATCTTACCATTTCTTCTTCATTATCTCTATAAAACAGGCTAGAGTTCTTGGAAGCACAGGCCGTCTGACTCTCAGTCCATGTTATACTTTTGGTGCTAATGTAATAGCAGTTGTTGGAATATGTAAACCATTCCTTTGGACAACAACCACGACGACATGCTGAGGAAATTATTATTCAAAAACAATTTGAATTATCAAAGTAAAAATAATTTACATATTTGCAATTAAAATACATAATATACATAACTGTAAACATATGTGTGCATAACATGTCTATGTACCCGAACTGACTGGTACATATCAAACAAAACACAATCACACACACTCACAGGAAGGGTCAGCCTCTCACCCCCTAATTTTTGTGCCCAAATAAATAAAACACACAAACATAAATATCCACTTTAACACATGCCATGAAAGTCGATGAACAAAACCATATTTTTGGAATAGCAAAATTATTTGTCTCAAAATATTTTGTCTGATGGTTAAATACATTTTTTAAGGGTGAAATGTAAGCCAATTGGCAATAAAGGATATGATGATTTGAAATGAACATTTCTTCATATTCTTCCATAAAATTATTTAATTATTTTAAAATTATTATTTGTGAACATTTATTGCCCAATGTTATAATTTATATACTGCCCAAAAAAACCCTATTATTATTTTTGCCTACCCTCAGTCACAAACTATAAACTGTATTAATATCAGAACTCTGAAAATTATTCTGTACCTTCCTGGATTCTTGTTGTGAAGGGGGAATTATTCTGCTCTGATTTTTCAGCTAGAAAAAAAAAGTGATTTTTATTAAAAATTAATATTGATCTAAATAAATCATAATACTTTTTGTTTCTTACTTTGAAATTTTGTGTAATGTTTATGATTAGAATAATCTGAAATAAAATTAAATTTACAAGAAAAATTAATGAATTAAAAGATTTGAGGAAAAATATTATAAAAGGCTAAAGTATCAAACTGCACTATAGTATTTGATTTAACCAATCTCAATAATTAGTTTGTATTTCTCAGTAAGCTCTTTTACTCTCCTAAAGCAAGGCTTGAGTTATGAAATCAGAGTTTATATGTACATATATTTGTAAAATGCTCTCTACAATCATTCTGATATTTAGTCTTCGACAAATTCAGTCAACTCTTTCACCTTTAATCTAAAGTCATAAGTTAAAATTAGAGGTCTATTCCATAATATTATGAAACATTACAGGCACTGAAAAATCAATCATCGAAGTGAAAAGTTCCCTTATAATCTTTCAAAAATTGACTTACAGGAAGTAACAGCTATCGTTACCACAGTGGACAGCAAGACAACACAGATGACTCCCAACATCCTAGCAAAGAGCTTCTCTGGAGGTGATGGGAAATCTACAGGGAGAGAAAGGGCAATACTGAGGAATGAGATGGAGATAATTGTTTACACAGTTTACACACAGAGAACGTTCCTGAACAGAGAATCATATACATAAACTTGGAGCCCAGACCCATATCTATCATTGCAATCTTTTTCTCAGAATGTACCATTGCATTGTCAGGAAATACAATGCTCCATGAGGTACTAGTCAAAGACTACAACAATACAATGACACCCAAATAAAATCAGTCCTCACATTTCATATTAGAATGCTGTATTCCAACTTCAAGCTCTGATCCCAACAAATAAAAAGTGTTTCTCCACATATTCTCTACTGCTTCCCCACATCTCTGCACCCCAACTGCATGTCCTAGAACAGTTATACTGTGTATCTATTAAATTTTTTACCTTTGCAGTGGTAGCTCTTGTCATTCCCTTGAAGATCATGAGAAGCATTTTGAAGATTTAATTCTGCATAGTTTATTTCCTGCTCTGTTACTGAAATGGAACTCTTAGTGCCCTTAGGTTTTATTTGCTGTCTCCTGGAGTCCTTAGCCCGATTCAGTTCTGCATAGGTTACTCTTTCGTTATTCATCTCTGCAGCTAAGTGGTGTCAGAGACTGTGCTCTAAGGTAAGTGTACTTAAGAAAGAATGAAAAAAAAAAAAAAGAATGGTATTAATATATGCAATGATGAGATCTCTTACAGTAAAATTGGGTGGGGTAGAGGGTGAGCTAGGCTCATTTTCAGTAAAGGAATCTAAAGATCTTGTTTTAAATACTTTAGAGCATTAAATAAGTGTCAGATGTTTAAATACATTTTTAAGATATTCTATATTTGAAAATGTATTTTTGGTTGAAGCAATGAAAAGTGATGTTAGTGAAGAAAAAAGAAGTTCATAAATAAAAATATCCTCCATTTAAGTCAGATGACAGAGAATTATTTTTAACACTATTATAATGTCTGTATTAAAAGTTAAAATTCTGTATTAGAAAAAAGTGACACAATATTTATGACAATTTTGAAATACAATAAGGTTAAAGGCTAACTGCTCAAAGATGGGGAATTAGTAGTGTTGGCATATATAATAATTCCCTGCACTAAATCAATTTCATTTAGTGACTTACATTTATTTATTAAAGGGAATTAGTTGTTATCAAATGATCTTTTATTTTGAATGATTGTGAAGTTATGAGAAATTATTACCATTTTAAAGAAATATTTCCATCACCTCATATTTGATCCCACAGAATTATACACTTAAGACCTATGAAATTTTACTAACTTTAATTTAACTTTTGAAAAAGAAAAAGAAATATTTTATATGTTGAAAACTGTTACAGACAGAGTAAACCTATTCAAAACCTAATAAATACTGAGAACAAAACAACAACAAACTTTTTAAAATACTTAATGTAACACAATAAATTTGGATTTAATGGTAAAGATACACAATTATAAAATGATAAATATGTGTCTGGATCATTTATAGAAGAACACTGCTGTTTTTAACTTCCAAAAAATTCCTATAGCTATCAAAGTCAATAAGAGTAGCTTTAGTTTTGAAAGCAAAGAAATGAATCAAATTATGTAATTAAAAAATTCAGTCAATGGGCTTTGTGGTCAGTGAATTCTAGAATTAAATCTGGCTCAAAAATTTATGATATATAACCTTTAAATAGTTCCTTAGTGTCTAGCAACCTAGACTACTAATGGAAATTAGATATACAAATATGTAGATACTATGCAGGTAAAACACTTACTATTCAATCTGGCTTTATAAACTCTCAAGAATATGTTAGTTATGCTAATTATTTTAACAGGTTTAACATGTTATTATTTCTAATTTATGTCAGTTAGACTCTAACATAATTGATTAGACAAGCATCTCTTTATCAATGTGATGTCTTTTTTTGCAATGTTTCATTTAATTTTTTTAAAAATATTTTCTTTGTTTATAATTAAGCTTAATTTAGCATTTCACAAGAGCTACCTCATCTATATTTTCATTAAAAGCTAACTGCTTTTATTTAATCTAAGTAAGTGTATGAAGAATTATGTTTAACCTTCACAATTCAAAGAATTCATTTTAAGAATTTTTAAAGGCTGGCTTAAATACCAAATATAACATATAATTATATCTACATATATTAATTACAAAAATCCAAAAATAACTGTCCCTTGTCGTGATTCTCATGGGATTTTACTGTAAATTGTTTTGATTTTCAAATCCAAATATGAATGAGTATACGCACTTGAGTAATTCTCCACAAGAAACAATTTGAGAAGTTTAAGAAATCCTCCAACATATTTCATATTTTACTCTTGATTTTTACAATGAATTACTTAAACAAAGATATCAGTATTCTTTTCTATTAGCTTATTAATTATACCTCAGTTACATCACATCTAGAATCTGTAATCTCCCACTACATAGGATGGGCCAGTAGAGAGACAGGAGAGTAGAGACACATACCTTCTTCAGGCCAGAAAGGTGAGCATCCTTCCGTGGGAGACCACGTTACTCTTTTGAACAAACAATGTCTGTGGTGTTCACAGGCTGCCCAGTGAAAGCTCAGAGTGAAGCAAGAGTGGAAAAAGCAGATTTCTCATTAATGTGTCACTTAAAGTTTGAACAGGAAATCCTTACACTTGGGGTATTTTGAAGACAGTCTATCTCATCACACACCTCCAGAATATAGGATGCTTTGGGTTGTTAGTGTGACATTTAGTTTTCCCATTGGCAAGTGCCTCTGAGAAATCATTTTCTTGTTTTAAAAGATTTCTAGGGACTAAAGTCTTTACCACCCATGCTGTTAACTTGCTGCAATCTTAATCACAAACATTGAAACTTAGGCCTTATTGAGAGTAACTGATCTGTTTAATCCAGTCGGTTACCGAAGGACATTTCTGTTGTTTCCATGTGGCTATTGTGTATAGTGCTGCAATAAAAATAGCGGTGGATAAATTTTTTTGAATTAGAGCTTTGGATTTCTCCAGGTAGATACCTAGGAGAGAAATTGCTGGGTCATAAGGTAGTTCCATTTTCAGATTGTCCATACTGTTTTCCATAGTGTTCGATGTCAGAGGGGTAGTGGATGGGGGGAGGGGGATTGTCACTGTGTAAAGGATATAAATGGTAAATGTCTAACTATTACATTGTTTTGTGCACATGAAACTAACTTAAAAAAAGAGTAACTGAGATGTTTAAATTCTGCTCTTAGGAGGGGCTGCTAAATTCTGGTTTTACACACTTTTCCTTAAATTCTCATTATGTCATTTCCATTCCAATGAAAAAAATCTAAAATCATAGTCCCATCAACAATAGGTATTTAATGATATTTCTCACTAATATTCTGAAGAATTACTATGTTTTCAACTTAAGGTGACTGTCACAATGATCATCAGTTCCCAAAATTATCTACTCAATTTCTCTGCCCTAGTTCTTAAAATTCCTTCATTCATTTTATTATTCTTATATAAGTTATTTATATTTCTTCTGATAAAAATAATATCTCTGTGATGGATAAAACATAAAACAATATTGAACTATATCACCATGGCAGAGATTGAAATATTATATAACTACTAATTATGTTTTTTGTTGATTCATCTTCCAGTCATAATGGTCTTTCTTTTAATAGAAATATTTGTTGTAAATGACAGAATTCCAGGTCACATTATATAGGAGAAAGACAAAGGAAATTAAAAATTTCCCCTGACCAAAAAAATGGGAAGGGCAGAAAAAGTAGATATCTATTTATTTGTGTTTGTTTGTTTGTTTGTTTGTTTTTCAATTACAGTTGACATTCATACTATATTAGTTTCAAGTGTACAGCATAGTGGTTAGACATTTAGATAACTTACAAAGTGATCTCCCAATAAGCTAGTACCCTCTTGACACCATACACAGTTATTAAAATATTATTAACTATGTTCCTTATGCTATACCCTACATCCCCATGACTGCTGTGTAACAACCAATTTGTACTTCTTAATCCCTTCCCCTTTTTTGCCCACTCCAAGCCCCCTCATATGTGGCAACCATCAAAATGTTCTCTGTATCTGTGAGATTTTCTGCTTTGTGTATGTTTTAGATTCCACATATAAGTGAAATCATATGGGATTTGTCTTTCTCTGTCTGACTTTGTTGAGAAATAATAGACTTTCAGAATACAATTAAATGACACATGAGCAATAAAAGAAACTAAACTTTGCAACATCATGGTTTGATTCACACTTATTCTGAAATGATTATAACTATAGGTTCAGCTAACATCCACCGTCTCATTTAGGTATATTAAAAAGAAAATAAAGATGAAAAGAGTAAAGGAATAAAAATTCTCCTTGTGAGAGAACTCTTAGGATTTGCTCTCTTTACAACTTTACAATACAGTAGTTCCCCCTTATCCACAGTTTTGCTTTCCGTGGTTTCAGTTAAAAACGATCAACTACAGTCCCAAAGTATTAAATGAAAAATTCTAGAAGTAAACAATTTATTAGTTTTAAATTGTGTGTGTTCTGCCTTACATGATGAAATCTCACACCATCCTGCTCACTTGGGCCCAGGACTCGAATGATCCCTTTTTCCATCTGTGTTTCCACCTCTGTTTGCTACCTGCCTGTTAGTCACATAGAAGCCGTTTTGGTTATGAGAGAGACTGCTGTGGTTTGCAGTGCTTGTGTTCCAATAACCCTTATTTTATAAAAATAATGGAATAAGATAACCAGATGGAATGCAGCATGCAAGTCACGTGTATAATCACCAAAGGATCACAACCTCTGGCGCAATACTTTGATGAGTTTAAAAGACAGAGAAATTTCCAGTTACAATGCTCTTCCAAAAGCATTCAGCAAAAAACTTTCAACCACTGAGGATCCCTGACCATTGACATTGTCTGCTCCTGCCATCCAACCATCGACATGGTCATGGCTGGATGATCCAGCATCATTCTAAGCAGATGATACTGTTTCTAACGTATTGACAGAAGGTCAGTAGTAGCCTAATGCTGTGTCACAAAATCCACATCCTTCACCTCACTTCATGTCATCATGTAGGCATTTTATTATTTCCCATCATCACATACAAAAAAAGGAGTGTGTGTACTGTACAACAAGGTATGTTGAGAGAGAGAGACCATATTCACAAAACTTTACTACAGTATATTGTTAATATTGTTCTATTTTATTGTTAGTTATTGCTGCTATTCTCCCACTATGCCTAATTTATAAGTTGTATTTCATCTTAGGTATGTAATTATAGGAAAATGATACATAGTATATATAGGGTTCGGCACTATTTATGGTATCAGGAGTCCACTGGGTATCTGGTAAAGTATCTCCTGCAGAAATCACTATATATTATAGGAGTGTCAGTTATAGTCATTATGTTGTACATTACATTATAATATTTATTTTGTAGCTGGACTTTGTACCTTTTGATAACATTTTCCAAATCCCCCCACTAATCCTCCACCTATGGTAACTGCAAGTCTGATTAATTTTTATAATTGTCTTCTTTGTTGTTGTTGTTTTAGATTCTGCATATGAGGTCATACAGTATTTGATGACTATAGTTTTATAAGATAGCTTGAAATAAGAAAGTGTGATACCGTTTTCTTTGTTCTTTGTTTTCTCAGGTTTCTTTGGCTATTCAAGGTCTTTTGTGGTTCCACATAAGTTTAGGAATATTTCTTTCAACTTCCGTAAAATATGCCATTGGAGTCTGGATAAGGATTGCATTGAATCTGTAGATAGCGTTTGGTTGTGTTGACAACTTAAAATATTAATTCTTCCAATATGTGAACATGGGATACCTTTCCGTTTATTTGTGTCTTCAATTACTTTCATCAATGTCTCACAGCTTTCAGTGTAGAGATCTTTCACCTCCTTAGTCAAATTTATTCCTAAGTATATTTTTGTTCTCAATGCTATTGTAACGGAATCGATTTCTTTATTTCTTTTTCAGAAGTTCTGTTGTTAGCATATGGAAATGCTACTGGATTTTTATGTTAATTTTATATCCTGCAACTTTACTGTATTCATTTATTAGATCTTATTTTTCTTGGTGGAGTCTTTAAGATTTTCTACATATAAAATCAGGCCATCTGCAAATAGAGACATTTTTACTTCTTCCTTTCCAATTCTGATACTTATTATTTCTTTCTCTTGCCTAATTGTTCTAAGAATCCAACACTATTGTGAAAAGAAGTGATGAGAGTGGGTTCTCTTGTTGTGCTCCTGATCTTAGACAAAACACTTTCATCCTTTTACCTCTGAGTATGATGCTAGCTGTGAACTTGTCATATTCTGCCTATATTATGTTGAGATCTAATTCCTTGATGCCTAATTCATTGAGGTTTTTACCATGGTAAATATTCAATTTTGTCAAATGCTTTTTTGCATTTATTGACATAATCATATATTTATTTCTATTACCGTGATGTATCATATTGATTGATTTTCATATATTTAAACATCCTTATATCTCAATGATAAATCCCACTTGATCATGGTGAATTACCCTTTTAATGTGCTTCTGAATGGAGGTGCTGGTATTTTATTGAGACTTTTTTGCATCTATATTTATCAGGTATGTTGGTCTGTAGTTTTCTTTTCTAGTAGTGACCTTTTCTGATTTTGCTGTCAGGATAATGCTGTCCACCTAAAATGGATATGGAAGTGTTCACTCCTCTTCAATTTTCTGGAAGAGTTTGAGAATGATTAGTGGTAATTCTTCTTTAAATGTTTGGTAACATTTTCAGGTGGAGTTATATAGTCCTGGGCTTGTCCGTATTGGGAGCTTTGATTTCTGATTCAATCTTCATACTAGTAATTGTTCTATACTGATCAAGTCTTGGTAAGTTGTCTATTTCTACAATATTCCCATTTCTTTTAAGTTGTTTGGCGTATAGTTGTTCATAGTAGTCTCTCATGATCTTTTAAATTTCTGTGATTTCAGTTGTAATATATCTTTTTCATTTATAGTTCTGTAGATCTGGGTCCTATCTCTTTTTTCCTTGATTAGTCTAGCTAGTAGTTTGTCAAATTTGTTTATTTTTTCAAAGAACCAATTCTTACTTTAGTCAATCTTTTCTGTTGTTTTTTCAGCACTCTACTTCATTTATTTTTGCTCTAATCTTTTTATTATTTCCTTTCTTCTGCTAAGTTTGAGCTCAGTTTGTTCTTTTTCTAGTTCCTTAATCTGTAGACTTAGGTTGTTTATTTGGAATTTTTCTTACTTCTTAATGTAGGTATTTGTTGCCATAAACTTACCTCTTAGAATAGCATTTGTTGTATCCCATATGTTCTGGTATATTGTTTTTCCAATTTCATTATCTCAAAACATTCTCATAAACTAATTTAATAATCTTTTTTTTCCATTACCACATTATAGAATTATAACAAATCATTTGTTAATGATGCCAAACAATGCAAAGTTCCTTAATTTTGTCTTTTAAAATTGATACACTTATCCTTATAGCCATTCATTTTGATGTTTTCAATTAAATAATGTTATATATATCACATCTATAGTTACATGTAAAAATATAGGGTTTTTTTCTGGAATTTAACTTTAAGGAAATCTATACTAAGACAGTATAAACCAAAATAAAAACTACTCAAAATCATGAGTTGCTAATATTTACTGTGCATGATATAAATATATATCATAAAAATGCATTTATCTACACACAAACACACACACGCACACATATATACATATACTGGAGGGCCAAAAAAAATGTATGCAAATGAGCAGTAGTTCACCATAATCAGAGGTATCTGGATGCTGATGGTAACACTCTTGTAATTGCAGAAGTCAAGCATAACTTGTGTTCATCTTTTCTTATTAGTACATATTGAGTATTATAATCTTAATACAGTTTTATTTCTTAAAATGTGTATACATTTTTTGACACCCTCTGTATATATGATTATCATTATTTCTGTTAATGGTAATAGCTAGTGACCTCAGAGAGATAGACAAATTGGAATTCAATAACAAGTGAAAATATCCTTTTAATATGATGGCAAAAGGCATTCATTCCCAAGGAATTTTTCAGATGGAGAGAATTATTAACTGACTCTAAATAAAGAAAATATTTAAGAGTCTTTTAAAGATGAAACACTATTGTAGATGAAAACTAGAATATACACAAAGAAATGAAGAGTTGCAGAAAATAAATTATTTTGATATTTCTATCTGGATATTGAGTGAATGAAATATTCATGATAAAGTTTCAGATTTTAAAATAAATATTCATATTAGAATTCAAGGGAGCAAGAACAGCATAAGCAATAAATTAAAGTAGGTGGTAAGTCTTGTCACTGTTTACAAGAGTGTAAAGGTAGTAATTGGTTAGAATTTAATGAGTAAAAAAATGTATGCTTTAAAATATAGGACACTAACATACGAATATTTAAAGCATATTAAATTAACAAGTTTTTATAGAGAAAAGTAAAAGTAAAAATATACATTGAGAAATAAAAAAACAAAGAAAAGGTGGAGTTCAAATAAATGGTAGTGTTTATCCAAATTAAAAGATAATTTATTATACTCAATATTAATTAAAATAATATATTTAAACATAAATTGAATATACAAATAATATATAATAGTTTAATTATTATATTAAATATAAATAGAATAATTTTCCATTTAAATTCCAAGTATATTTATATTTAAAATAACTGTTTGCTGTCTTAATGAGAGACGTTTTTTGACATAAGCATAAAAGACAGATGAAAGTAAGAGCAAAAAATAAACCACACAACACCAACTTATAGAAAACCATTGTAGTTAATGTACTGTCATAATATAAGGCAAGAACCATTGTTGGAAATGAGTAATCATGTTTCATAAGAACAGACTGAGTGTCTAAACCATTAGCAAAGTCTTTAATAAAATCTATATATACCTAATAATACGAGTTCACAATAGGTAAAAAAGTGACAAGTAAATAATTATAAATGGAGCTTTAAACAATTCTCTCTCACTGATTATCAGAGAAGCAGATATATCAGAAATACTATAGTGTTAAACCAGACAATTATCTACTACACACACACACAAACACACAGAGTAGATTAGTATAAAATACTCATATTTTTAAGTTCACATGAAAGAATTACAAAATACAATATATAATCGTATTCCAAGAATATTAAAATGAAATATACAGCACTGTAGTATCACTGCAGTAGCCACTAACCAAGTTTGGCAGGTGAGCACTTGAAATGTGACTATTAACATTTTAATTTTAACTAATTAAAAATAAGTAAAATTTTAAGATGGTCTCTCAGTCACAGGAGCCACATTTAAATAAATCCATAGATTTTCATTTTCGCTGAAAATTCTCTAACTAGATTTTACCAAAAATAAGTCAATAATCAAAAATTTAAAAATCCTTTTTCTTTTCTGTCCATTCATCTTTTTCTTTTCTATTCAGTGCTTCAAATATAGTTTGTATTTAAAGATTTTAAAGTACCAAAACTAAAACTAAGTACAGCGGATGTTTCTGGTATGTTGTTAATATTATACAATGATATGTATAAAATATGGTCAATTTGATTATTGACACATATAATATATTTACAAACAAACTGTGGTGTTGATCAAATAAAAAAAATCCTTAGATGGTTTAAAATTTAGTAATAAATTTCTAAATAACATATGGGCCAATGAAATTATCACAATGATCAATCAGAATTTTATATGAATTACAGGGAAAACATAACAGCAAAACTGTCATGTGAAATATTAATTGCCTTAAATACATATCTTACAATCAAAGGATAAATAAATAAAAACATGCATATCAAAAAATTAAAACTAGAAAAGATAAAATTATGTGAAATTAAATCCAAATGAAGAAGAAAAAAAATACAAAATTAAGACAAAGAATAAATTCCAGTAGGGAGGATCAACAGGTCAAAGTTATTGTCATTGAAAATACTTAATAAAATTGATAAATAGCTATTGAAAAAAGTGAGAAGATACAGATCTTTAAAACCTAGAATAAACTCAGGAATAGCATTATCATTTTTACAGATACTGTGGAGATAATAAAGGCATATTATGAATACATTTTAAAATCTATGTGAAATAGAAAATTATGAAAATGCAGTACAACAAACAGAAAATTCAGTAAAACTTGCATGTATTAAAGAAATTGAGTTCATTTTACAAACATTCCTAAAAAAAAATTATTCACGTTCAGATTGGATCAGTAGTGAAAAATGACATTAAAAATATGACAGTTCTCTTATACAAAGGCTTCCAGGTAATAGAAAAAGAGGAATACATCCTGATTAGCCTTGATATGAAAACCTGCCTAGTTCATAACATAAGTAAGAACTCGTTGTAATCTTTTTGTCAATATGGGTGAAGAAAAACAACTTAATCTATGTGTAATATATTCACTGATTTTTAAAGAGGGACAATACAGAATGATGTATTACAGAACTGTAAACCTGAAACCTATCTCACTTTAAGAACAATTGTCACCCCAATAAACCTTAATTGGAAAAAAAAAAGAAATGCAAGATTGGTTTAACATTTGAAAGAAATAAAGGTAGTTTACTGCATAAACGTTATACAGAGAAAGCATTTATCACTCCGATTGATACAAAAATAATAAAAATGAAACAATGACTAACTATAAACTCTGTCAGAAAAATAGCAATATTATACAATTGCATTTATATGGGGAAGGTATCATGCAAAAAACTTTAAAACAGACCTCATACTTATGGATGAAACATTTAAATATTTTCTCCCAAAATAGGGAAGGATAACATAGAACATTTACTGTCCTTTCTATTCAATACTGGAAATAAAACCCTAGCATGTGAAAATAAGTCAAAGAAAAAAGTAACTGCACCAGGGAAAAATAAATAAAAGTGTGATTATTTACAAATGAAATAGCTGTTTAAAAATTCAGAAGAATGTATATTTGAAATGATAGAATGAATACAAACACTCAGTGAAGACATTGGATGTAAGATCAACATGTAAACCTCAATTGCATTTCTGCGTAAAGCAGCAAAAATTACTAAAGAAAATTCACACAAAAGAATGCTATTTACCAAATCAGGACTGTGAAATACCCATGTTTGTGTAAGACTTCCATATAGAAAAATAAAAAATACAGTAGTGAAATTAAAGAAAACCTAATACAAGGAAGGGTAAAGCATGATATTGATTGAAAGAGTCAATATTGTAAAATGATTAATCTTTATAAATAAAGTTTAAATGCAGCCCCAAATATAAAGCCAGGTGGTGGTGTTGTTTTTTTAACAGTTTTATTGACTCTCTTTGAACCCAAGGTCCATAAATTTAGTACCTATATTTTCTGAAGTTGTTATATATATACACAATGGAACACTATTCTGCCATAAGAAAAGATGAAATAGTGCCATTTGCAACAAAATAGATAGATCTTGAGATTATTATGCTGAGTGAAGTAAGTCAGACAGAAAAAGTCCAGAACCATTTGATTTCACTGATATGTAGGATATGAAACTGAAAACAACAAAGGAACAAGACAAACAAATAAAGAAACAAAAACTGATAGATAAAGACAATAGTTCAGTCGTTACCAGAGTTTGGGAGAGCGGGATGGTAAATGAGAAAAGGGTTCAAATACATGGTGATGGAAAGAGAACTGACTCTGGGTGGTGAACACTTAATGTGATATATTGATGATGTAACACAGAATTGTACACCTGGAACCTATGTAACTTTACTAACAATAATCACCACAATAAACTTTAATTTAAAAAAAAACAGTTTTATTGAGGTGTAGTTTGTATACAATTCATCCATTTACAGTGTAAAAATCAGTAATTTTTAGTATATTCACAGAGTTTGCAACCATCACCTCTATCAAACTTTAGAAAGATTTCCCGAGGATAAATGGGTGACGGGGTGGTAAAAGATGATAAAGGGGATCAAATATATGGTGATGGAGGGAGAACTGATTCTGGTGGTGAACACACAATACAATATACAGATCATGTATTATAGAATTGTAAACTTGAAGCCTGTGTAATTTTAATATCCAATGTTATCCCAATGAATTTAATAAAAATATTTTTAATTAATAAATTTTTTAAAAGTGAAAATAAAAGAGAATGCTTTCCTCCCCAAAATGAAACAGTGTACCAATTAGCAATCATTTACTGTGACCAACAACCTCAGCCCTTGGGAACCATGAATCCACTTTCTCCTTCTACAGGTTTCCCTATTCTTGGTATTTACTATAAATTAACTCATAAAACATGATCTTTTCGAAAGATTGAATGCCGTAAACATAACATTGAACAATAAAAGCCATACACTAAGAGTAATGATATCTGTACTTTTGCATATGTATATAATTTTCCAATAATTATTACAAAAACTCTTTTCATTATTAGAACAAATAATATAATAAATTTTAAGTGTATGCAATCATAATATTATTTCCATTTCTTGAAAAATTAAGTAACACAACTGAAGTATTTTAACTCTGAAGCTTATGCTTGCAAAGATATACTTTTGAAGATCCACAAACACTTGACATGAGGCCAGATGAGGAGAGCACAGCACAGTCATCATTCACTGATGATAGTTCTGTTATCCTGTAATGGAGAAAAATGAATATTCTGTTGTTATAATATATGGGCGCAATCCATGAAACAACATCATTTTCCATGTAACTGTAATAGAACAATATTTTCAAAATGGGTAATGACATTTTTCATATAATTAAAAAGAGTTGGTTATTAGGAAAACTGGATAGTCGTTTTTCAATATTTATATCAACATTTCATTACCATTGACCATTATTCCTCATGTTTATAATTCAACTTAAACAAATGCATTAATACCACTCTTCTGAATTTTTCTTTTTTACATTTTTCTTCATATAGCATTTAGAAAACAACTTACTTTAGTTTGAAAGATGAACCATTTATCAACATCCATTGATGATCACTGCTGTTACGGAAGACTCCAATCCATGATACAGGTGATATGGAACTCAGAAATTGCTACCCCAAAATAAAGAAATTTTATTTGAATAATCACTATGAAAGTTTATATTATTTTTTAAATGCAAGTAGCATATTCTTTCATAGGATCCTTAATTGCAGAACAAATTAAGAGTGTTGAATCCTAATCTAACACTAACCATATGTGTTAAAGACAAAAACCACATTTTATATTTAAAATTAAGTCTTAAACATTTAGGCATAATAGTTCTGTTAATAAGGAAAATTCTGATTTATGTAATTTAGTAGTTACCCATGTTGAAAAAAGTAACATAACAAGGCTTGCAATAAGTTTCCAAATACTTATTGAATGTATTTGATACTGTGACAAAATCAATGTAGTTTTCTATGTTTCTCCGAGTTCAGGTTTCAGAAAAAAATGAAGGTATCACAATTAATGAAATAAATGACATGGAAGCCAAAATTTGGGTTTCTGTGCCCATACCTTTCTTTAACCTGATAAGCACCACATCAACCTATTTCTGTGTTGGTGGAATCCAATGGTCCATACAAGGTGTCAGAGACTCATTTCCTGCCATTCCCTCCTAAGTACAACTATAAATTCTAGGACTAATGAAAGATACAAGTAAAGAAGAACTCTGAAAGTGGAAGAAGAAAAAGGAAATGTTCCCAGGATTGGGACCAACAGAGTGACAGAATATCTTCTACCCCTCTCAACACAGAAAGTGACCTAGGCCTGCTGGTACCCAACACCCACCCTAGCAATAGGGGAGGCTCAAGGAAGGCATTCCTCCTCTGCTTTGGAGAGAGGATCCTGTCCAGCAACTTCCTCAGACAGGTCTGTGTGGTGATCCATCAGGACACCTGCTAAGAGAAGCAGCCAGAGGAAATGTTTCTCCTTCCCCCACCAGGGTAGGGGGCTTGGAGGTGGGACCAGCAAAGGGGATCCTATGACTAAAGTACTGGGCCCAGGAAGCCTGTTTATCCTTGAGGGCATGAGACTCACATCCCCATCCACAGACATCAGAGAGAATGGATTTTAAAATGTTGCGTTTACATAATCAGCAGTAGATATGAACAAAGTGCAAATAAGTACAATAGTATGGATAGACTGCAAAATTATCATTTGGAATTGAAAAAGACAGGATGATTAAAAAAGCACACTGTGTGATTCCATTTACATGAAGTTCAAAAACAAACCGACGTCCCATCATATGAAAAGTCAGGACAGTGGTTGAATAAGAAGGGAGGAAAAGCAATAAGAGAATGAACAGGAGCAGGGCTGCTGAGGGCTGGAAACTTCTATTTGTAATGATTAATAATTATGTGATTCTATTTACTTTATAATCAATCTGCACAATTATGATATGCTTAGTGTCTTTGATGTATGATAAAATTAAATAGCAAAGTTTATTTTAGGGTAAAAGTATTTGTAGAAACCTGGTTTCCTATGAAAAGCATGAACTGGAAATTATCAGATGTGCATTAGTGGTATAACATATAAATAGAATATTACAGAGTCAATGAACTACTAATGGACTTTAAAATAAAAACTAAAAATATGTACAAAACTGTATGAACTCTGGTAATACAACATCAAATAAACAAGCTTTTGATAAATTTTGTAAAACATTTAAAATGTTACCTCTTCTTCTTCATTCTCTATAAGAAGCAGAGTAGAGTTCTTGGAAGCACAGGTGATCACACTCTCAGTCCATGTTTTGTATTCATTACTTATGTAGTAGCAGTTGTTGGAATATGTAAACCACTCCTTTGGACAACGACCACAATGATGGGCTGAGAAAGATTATGAATTATTATACAATAAGAATTAGAATTTTAAAAAGCAAACTTAAATCTATATGTATGCATAGTTATAACATATATGTGCATATCGTATCTATGCATCCTCAAAGGCTGATACATATAAAACAAAACCCACTAACACACTCACAGAGAAGGGTCACCTCGCCTTCCCTCATTTACATGCTCATATAGAGCAAACATATAAGCGAATATATCCATCTTTAATGTCCTGAGTGTCAATGAATGAATCCAGTTTTTTAGAATGGCAATGGTATTTCTCTCATCTTATTAAAGCAGTAGGAAATTTAAGCCAATTTGCAACAATAGATATGGTGATTTTAAATGAAGATTTTTTTCATATTGTTGCATAAGAAGGAACACTCAAAATCATTATTTGTGAACAACGATAACCCCATTTTATAATTGTGTTCACTCCTAAAAAATCTATTATATTTTTGCATTTTTTGAGATAGACAAAAATATAAATTGTACTAATATCAAAACTCTGAAAATCATAATGTACCTTTCTTGATCCTTGTTATTGGGGTGAATTACTCTGCTCTGGTATTACAATAGCTAGAGAAAAAAAAAGTTACTTCCTATAAAAGATTGTTTTATTAAATAAATCATAATTTTAGGTTGTTAATTTGAAGTTCACTATATTGCTTAAGTTTAGAAAAATCTGAAATAAAATTGATTTTAGCAAGAAAATAAAACAAAGAACATTTGGGAGAAGGATCTTTCAAAAGCTTATAGAATCAAACGTCACCATTTCTTCAGGTATTGATTTTACTAATCTCAAGAATTAGTTTGTATTTCTCAATAAGTTCTTTTAGTCTCTTAAAGAATGTCTTTGAGTTATGATATCTGAATATATAGCTCTAGAATCATTTTGTTATTTATACTTTTGACAAATTCAGAACAACATTCCACATTGAGTCTAAATGCATACTTTGAAATAAGTGTTCTGTTCCACAATATTATGAAATGTTTAGAGGCACTAATGATCATTAAAGTAAAAAGTTCCCTTATAATCTTTCAAAAAAGTACTCACTGGGAATGAAATGCATCATTCTTACTACAGTGTACATCAGGATGAGACAAAAGGCTCCCAGGATCCCAGCAATGAGCTTCTCTGGAGGTGATTCTGAATCTGCAGGAAGAGAAATAAAAACAGTGAAAAGAGAGATGGAGACAACAGTTCAGACAGTTTACACACATAGAATTATATACACAGAGGATGCCAAGAAATGTATACACACGTTAAGAAAGGAAAAAACTGTATTAAAATTACACTGATGGTAACCACTTTGAGCACCTCTTGTAATTGCAAAAGTCAAACATAACGTATTCATTTTTTATTATTGGTATATATTGAATATTACAATTTTAATAGTGTTTTCCTTTCTTAAAATGTGCACACATTTTTGGCTATTTATATTTATATTTATATTTATATTTATATTTATATGTATTTGAACCCCAAACCCATATCTACCCTTGTAAACTTTCTTTAAGACTATGTCATTGCATTTTCAAGAAATATAATGCTCCATGAATTGTTGGTCAAAGACTGCACCTTACCATGATACCTGCATAAATTAGTCCTCAGATTTCATGTTAGAATTTTGTATTCCATTCAACCTCTGATCCTCACTAATTAAAAATGTGTGAGCTTATTCCCTACTGTTTCCCCACATCTCTACACCCAGCTGCATAGCCTATAGAACAGTTACACTCTGGGTCTATTTAATGCTTTACCTTTGCAGTTGTCATTCTTGTCATTCCCTTCATGATCCTGAGAAGCATTTTGAAGGTTTAAGTCCTCATAGGATACTTGTCCGGTTAGTAAAATAGAGCTTTTCATGCCCTTACCTTTTGGCTGCTGTCTCATCGAGTCCTTAGCCAGATTCCGTTCTGAGTAGTTTTCTAGTTGGATATCCATCTCTGCAGCTGAGTAATGTCAGATATGGCGCCTGTGATAACTTTACGTTAGTTAATAAACGGTGTGAATAATGGCAAGATTCCTAGACTAGTCAATGTGGGTAGAGTGTGAGATAAGTAACAGTGCTCATTTTACAGTGTACCAATGTGAGGTCGTATTCTAATTGTCTTAGAGCTTTAAATAAGTGTTTAATGACAGAAGAATCGTTCTTAAAATGATATTTTATGTTTGACACGATATATTGGTTAAAGCAATGAAAAGTAATAAATTAGGGATAAAAAAATTCATGACTCTTATATCTTTATTGATCTAAAGTCAGATTCCACTTCAACATTTTAACACTGTAAGAATGTCTGTGTGCAAATTAAATTGTTGTATAGAAAAGAAAATGTTGCACCAATATTTATGACAATTTTTAAATCTACTACGGGTTAAAGATTGAGTGTTCTAAAGTTGGGGGAATAGTAGTGCTAACGTATATAGTAATTTCCTGCACTAAATTACTTTCACTTAGTCACTTATATTTATGTACTAAAAGGGCAGATGAGGTATAACCAAAGATATTGTATTTTGAATATGTGGAATTCTGAGACATCATTAAAATGTTAAAGAAATATTTTATATGTTGAAAAATGTTACACATTAAAGTTATCCAAAACTTAATAAATAATAAGAACAATACAACAAAAAAAGATTTAAAAAATGCTTATTTTACACAAGTTATTTGTAATTTATTTAATGGCTAAGATTTGAAATAATAACATGATAAATAAATGTGTAGATCATTGATGTAGCAACAGTTTGGGTGCAAACTTCCGAAAGGTCTCGTGGCTGTTAAAGTCAGTGACTGTAGCTTTAGTTGTGTAAGCCAGTGTAATAAACCAAAAAACATAATACAATAATTCAGTCAATGGGCTCTGCCTTCAGTGAGATCTAGAATAAATTCTGGCTTGGAAACTTACAAGGTATGACCTTTAAAACTTACCTAGCATCTAGCAACCTAGTTTACTACTCTAAAGTGGGAATACAAATATGTAAAATATAATGCATGTAAAACACAATACTCAAACGCATTTATAAACTCTCCGTATTTTGTTCCATATTTTATTTTTACTTTAATACATTTGTCATGTTCCTATTTCTGATTCATGTCAGTTAGACAATGTAACATAATTAGACATTATGACGACTGTGGAATCTGTTTTTCAATGTTTTGTTCAATTTTTAAAAAGTCTTTAAAAAAAAGTTTAAATAAGGGTTTCTGCATGATACCTCATCTTGATTTTTATCGCAAGTCAAACTGCTTTTATTTAATCAAAGAACATCTATCAGGAATTAAGTTTGACATTCATGACATGATGAATTCATTTCAAGAATCTATTTTTAAAGGCTGAATAAATATAAAATAACATACAGGTATAACTGTATCTGTTAATTACAAAATCCAAAGTAAACTGTTCCACGTCAAGATGCTTATAAGATTTTACTTTAAGTTATATTAATTTATAAAACCAATTATACATGTGTGTACAGTCATCAGTAATTTTCTACAAGCGTACGCTTATCTGAAGATGTCCTCCAACGAATTTCACATTTCATTCTCATTTTTAGACTGAATTGTATAAATTGGGATACCAATGTTTTCTTGGATTTCATTGCATATTAATTATACCTCAGTTGCATCACATCTAGCATTTGTAATCTCCCACTTCATGAGATGAGCTAACAGAGAGGCAGGAGAGTAGAGACACATACCTTGTTTAGGCCAGAAAGTCGTAGATTCTTTAGTGGAAGAACAGGTTACTCCTGGAACACACAATACCTGTGGTCTTCACAGGCTGCATGTGAAGTCTGAGACTGAAGCAAAAGTGGACAAAGTAGATATTGCACCACTATGTCACTTAAAGCTTGAACAGGAAATTCTTACACTTTGGCTATTTTGAAGACAGTTTATCTTATCACACACCTTCACAATATAGGAGACTCTGAGCTTGTGGTATGTCATTTAGTTTGTCCATTGGTAAATGCCTCTGGGAAGTTGTTTGCATATTCTAAAAGATTTCTGGGGACAACAGACTTGATGACTCATGTTGTTGATTCCATCTTAATCACAAGCACTGAAAACTTTGGCGTTATTAAGAATATCATAGATGTTTAAGTTCTACTCCTAGACAGGGTTGCTAAATACTGTCATTACCTAATTTTTTTATCTATATTTATCAGGTCATTTCATTATAATGAAAAAAATCTAAAATCATAACCCGATTAAATAGGTATTTAATAGTATTTGTCCCTGTTGTTCTGAACAATTACTGCATTTTCAACTTTAACTGTTCCCATTATCAATTCCCAAACTTGTCTGAATTTCTCTGCCACACTTTTTTAAATTACTGCATTTAATTATATTATTTATGTGTAAGTTATTTGGATTCCCCCAGATAAAAATTAATGTCCGTTTGGAGAACAAAACATGAAAGAATATTTAACTACATCACAATGTAAGAGATAGAAACATTAAACTACTACTCATTATGTTATTCGATTCATCTTCCAATCATAATTAGTTGTCGGTATATTAATAGATATATTTGTTATAAATGAAAATAAAACTCAAGTTTAACTATGTAGGAGAAAAATAAGGTAATTTTTAAAAATTTTACTTAACCAAAAATGAAGATGTCAGACAAAGTAGACTTTGAAAACATAAGTTAAATTACACATTAATATCAAAAGAAATAAAACATTAAATCTAAATTATCTAATGTATATCAGATGGAATTCTTTCCATCCTTCCCATCTTATATAAAGAAAAGGGGCAATGTTTATTCATCATTCCTAAATAAATTAAAACTGGAAGTTACATGGGACCCAGAAATTCCATTTGTGGGTATATATACAAAGAAAATGACACAAATATCTCAAAGAAATATCTGTATTCCCATGTTTATTGCAGCATTATTTACAATAACTAAGGTATGGAAGCAACCTGTGTCTTCAATGGATAACTGGATAAATAATCTTATATATACATACATGTATATGTATTATATATACTTTTATATACATATATACAGATATATTATATTTCATTGAGTGTACATATAATAATCCAATGAGTGTATATATGAATATATATATTTTAAATATTTTAATACCAACTTTAAAAATTATTTTAAAATAATTTTTATCGCTTACTTACAGTTGACATACAATGTTATATTAGTTTCATGTGTACAACATTGTGATTAGACATTTATATATTTTACCAATTGATCACCCAGGTAAATCTAGTATCCATATGACACCATATATAGTTATTACAATATTATTGATTATATTCTATATGCTATACTTTACATCCCCATAATTATTTTGCAACTACTAATTTGTACTTCTTAATTCCTTCAATTTTTTCGCCCTTCCTCCCTACACCTGTCCCACTTGTCAACCATCAAAATGTTCTCTCTATCTATGAGTGTGCTTCTGTTTTGTTTGTTTATTCATTTTGTTCTTTAGATTTCCCATGTAAGTGAAATCATATGGCATTTGTCCTTCTCTGCCTGACCTACTCCAGCAACACAATATTCTCCAGGACCATCCATGTTGTACGAGATGGCAAGATTTCATTAATGTTTATGGTTGATATTCCATTGCATATAAGTACTACTTCTTTTTTTATCTATTCATCCATTGATGGGCACCCAGGTTGCCTCCATATCTTTACTATTGTAAATAATGCTGCAATGAGCATATGGATGCATATGTCTTCTCAAAATATTGTTTTCGGTTTCCTCATATGAATATCCAGAAGTGGGATTACAGGGTCATTCTTTGTCTCTTGTTATAGCCTATGTTTTAAAGTTCATTTTCTCTGGTGTAAGTATTGGTACCCCAGCCTTCTGTTTGTTTGTTTGTTTGTTTGTTTCCATTTTCATGAAATATCTTTTTCCACCTCTTTACTTTCACTCTCTGTGTGTCTTTTTACTTAAGTGAGTCTCTTCTAGGCAGCACATGCAAGGGTTTTCTTTCCTTATCCACTCAGCAACCCTATGTCTTCTGATTGGCACATAAAATATTTACATTGAAATTAATTGTTGATAGAGATGTAATTTTACCATTTTTTAATTCATAGTTTTTATCTTTTTTTTGTTGTTCTTCTTAAAGAAGTCACTTTAATATTTCTTTTAATACTGACTTGGTGGTGATGATTGCCCTTAGCTAAGGAACAATGGCTCTTGCCAGCACTTCTGTCTGGAAGAAAGATCTCCTTCCAGTACTTGTCCTGAAGCCAGACAATTCAATTCCTCCCCATATGTCCCTGGTGACTTTGGAGCTGCTGCCCCAGCTCTAGAACTCAAAATGAGTAAGTCCATCAGTAAGTCTGTTGTGTGGGCCCTTTAAGAGGACTAGCTGGGACTGTGCAGTCCTCCATCTCACTGAGTCACAATCTCCACTGGTTTGACAGCCGGAAGTTGTGGGGACTTCTTGTCCTGACACTGGAACTCTAGGCTAGGGAGCCTGGTGTGTGGCTGGGTCCCCTCACTGCTCAGGAGGGATATCCATAGTTGAGTTTTCTCTCACAATTTTTAACTGCCACATGTAGGTATGACACAAACCATTCCATGTCACTGCCCTCCTACCAGTTTCTACATGGCTTTTTGTGTATATCCTTAGTTATAGGACTTCTGTTCAGCTAGACTTCAAGTATTCTCAATGATTTTGTTCTGTAATTTTAATGTGGTCGTGAAAGGACGCAAGCACAGTATTTAGCTCCTTCACCGTCTTGACTGAAAATTATACTTTTTGGATTATTATTTATCATTTTGACAAGGATGAGCCCAAAAGACATTATTCAAAGTGAAATAAGCTAAACAGAGAAAGATAAATACAGTACTGCATGGTATCATTTATATGGGGAATTAAAAAGAAATCAAATTCATAGAAACAGAGAGTGAATTGTTTCATAGAACAGAGAGAAACAGAAAAGTGATTGTCTGGGACTGGGGGAAGGGAAAAGAGGAGAGGGTGGTAAATGGTATGAACTTTCAGTTATAAGATGAGTAAGTTCTGAGGATCTAATGTATTACATGGTGACTGTAGTCAATTAAACTGTGTTGCATAATTGAAATTTACTAAGAGTAAAACTTACATGTTTTCACACACACAAAAAAAGAAATCACACATTTAAAATATACCAATTGATATGCACCCTCCTGAATAAAAGAAGTGACAGAAGAACAATACGTAATATATTTTTATCCCATTCTTTAAGGGTAACTTTATGAAGCCCTGTGAACAGCATAATTACTTATACATACCGTTTATATTCTAAGTATAATTGCGGTCAGAAAATTATGGGATGAAAGTATGTGGTCTTAAAACATGTGCTTCATTAACGCAAAAGAAATGAAAAGCCATCAAAAACAACTTTGCCTAAGTGAATGATATGCTTGTTCATCAGAAAAAAACGGTTAGCAAAAGTTTTCCTATCTTCAGAGAAAAGGGCTGAATTACTTCAAATTATAAGCTTGATTTTCATGTCATGAGTTTTTAATTTTGTTAACTAATAAAATGTAGAAATTGTTATTGTATGAAGGAGTTAATTTCCATTACAGCATTGGAGAGACAAATAATAATCTGACTGATGTTTTCACTCTTGAACCAGTTGGCTTGCTTAGCTGGGTAAATTAGTCTAAAATGAGTAATCTGGGATGTATTCATTAAAAAGAAAATTATCTAGTGTCAGACATCATGTTTACTGATCGTGTATTTTACTATTCTTTTTCTAGTTATTTTTCTCTCCTGTGCCTTTTCATTCTGAGTCTAAACTATCAGAATTAATAAATATTACTGTATAGTGGAAATATGGCCTTCTAAATTCTGAAACTTATATAGGTAAAGCATTTCCATTTGGTTTGGTCTCTCCACTTCTGATGTACTTAGTACGAAAAACCAATTTTAAATATATTTTATTGTAGACAAGTGCTGAATGTTATAAAGAAACTAGACAAAATTATTAGACATCTTAAGCAGGTTATAAAACAAATATATTGTATACTATATAAATTGTAGGTTTATGTCTTTTAAAAATGAGATATTTTAAAGATAAGATTAGTCTCTAAATTAAATTAAAATTTTGACAATGTCTAACCTGAGAAGATTCAAGTTAAGGAAGTCAGTCTGGTTAAGGCAATTCATTTTTCATTCTTTTGTATTTACCATTGAACAACTGGAAATCTCTATACAGATGAGAGCCTATGATTTTACATAATCAGACCCATATCTTATGGATTTTTCCACCCTCTCATAGAAGAAATTCTAGTTAACCAGGCTCTATTACCATTCATCTTTTGCAATACTCTTTTGTATTTGTTGGTCATTTAAATTTCATGTACTCTGTCTCATTGACCCCCAAAAGAATAAAACACTTTAATTTGCAGAAAGAAGAAAACACACAACACTGATAAAATAAAGAAGTTTAAGTGTCATTCAAAATGTGACATGTGCATACTGAGTATGAGCTAAGTATTCCCAAATAATTATCAATACTTCTATTAAAACTAGTTTATTTGGTATCTTTTGTTTGCTTGTTTCTTTTTTGATTGTGATAATTTAAAGTGTGAAGAGTGTTTAAAGGTATGAAATCTCATGGTGACATGAATACTAAGTCAACTGTTGCTTCTGATTTTATGCCAGAATGTTTTCTTCCCCTCTCTTCTGAGATCCTTCACATCACTCTGCCAACCTTTAATCTATACATGGTAGGAATCGAGTTTTCACAAACACCGAAACGAATGCGATTTCCAGTTGCAATTATACCCAGATGAAAAGTCAGATATTGATCTGCCTTTTTTGTTCATTTTCTGTATTTTACATTTTATTGAATAGTGTCACACTCCCATGTCCTCCTCCAAATAAATATCCAACCAAGCCTATGAATGTACCTTTTTTGGGAATAGAGTCTTTGCAAATGTACTCAAATTAATATGTGGTCATACTGATGTAGGGTGGGCCCTTAATCAATACAACTGATATTCTATAAGAAGAGGGATATTTAGAAGCAAAGACAGACCCCACGGACAACAATGAGATGACAGAGGCAGAGCTTGAAGTAATGTGTCTGTAAGCGAAGGTCTGGAGGCTACACCAAAAGCTCAGAGAAAGGCATGGAACATAGTCTCCCCAAAAGTCTTCAAAGTGAGGACAGCCCTGTTGGCACCTTCATTTCAGACTTCCAGCCTCCAGAAATGTGATAGAATATTTGTTGTTTAAACCAGAAAAAAAAATTGAAACATGTAATATGTTAGAAAGTAAAAAAAAAAAAACAATGCTGCATGAAAACATTTTAAAAAGAGTAAGTGGAAATGGGAGGGCCAATTGTAAGAGGGAACTGAAATTCCATTGGGATTCTTTGGGAATATAGTATTTGGAAAAAGACATGACTTTGGTAAGAAAATTATGACAGCAGATATATGGAGAAGATCATTTGAAATTGAGCAAACAACTAATGAAATTTCCTATTGAAGAACCACTTCTGATTATTTGAGGATCAGCGAGGAGGCTGACATAGCTGGAACAGAGTGAGTGAAGGGAGCAGTGTTAGCTCATGCATTCTCAACAGGGGTGATATCATTGACAAGTGGACAAAAACTGATTTTTGACAGTAGTGAACAAAATCTCACTTCATGTATAAAGTACAGATATACATACAGTATATAAAGAAAAGTGTAATTATTTGTGGTTTTGACTTTTTATGGTGATGAACTGCGAAAGCTTATCTGTGAAAGCTTCTTAGTGGCTGAAGGCTGAGGGAGAAAATGGGGGGAAAAAGGGTTCAGAAACATTGTATTAGAGAATAAGATGCAAGACGTAACAGGACTCAGATCATCCAGGCTTTGTAAGACTCAAGCTTCTTCATATTGAAGCATGGAGAGCCACTCCTACATTTTAAAAGATGAGGATTTGTATGAGTTCTTTGTATCTGTATTTTAGATATTAGCGCAAAACAATGGCAGGTATTGTTTGCAAATATTTTCTGCCATTCCTTTGGCTGCCTCTTTGTTCTGTTGTTGGCTTCTTTTGCTGTGCAGAAGATTTTTAGCTGGATATTTAGCTGGATATCATTTATTTTTGCTTTTACTTTCCTTACCTTTGAGGTCAAATTCATAAAATCCTTTCTAAACCTAAGGTCCATAAATTTAATACCTATTCTTTCTTCTACGCAATTTATTGTTTCAGATCTTATGTTTAGGACTTTGATCCATTTTGTGTTAGTTTTGGTGTGTGGTGACAGATAGCAGTCCAGTTTCATTGTCTTGCAAGTGGATTTCCAATTTTTCCAGCACCATTTATTGCAAAGGTTTTTTTTCCCACCATTGCATGTTTTTGGCTCCTTTGTTGAAAATTATCTGCCCATATATATGTGGGTTTATTTCTGGGTTTTCAATTCTATCCCATTGGTATGTGTGTGTGTTTTTCTGCAATATCCATGCTGTTTTGATTATTTTCACTTTGTAGTATAAATTGAAGCCAAGTAGTGTGATATCTCCAGCCCTGGTTTTTTGTTTTTTGTGTTCTGGTTTTTTTTAGATTGCTTTGGCTATTGAAGCTCTTTTGTGATTTCATACTAATCTGATGATTATTTGTTCTATTTCTTTAAATATTTGCATTGGGATATTGATGGGAATTGCATCAAATCTGTATAGGACATTGGGTAATATGGCAGTTTTAACAATGTTAATTCTTCCAATCCATGAACACAGAATATCTATCCATTTCTTTGTGCCTTCTTCAATTTTTTTTAATAAAGTCTTATAGTTTTCAGTGTATATGTCCTTCAAATCCTTTGTTAAGTTTATTCTAAGATATTATATTCCTTTTGTTGTAATTGCAAGAAATGGTTTCATGCATTTCTTTTCTGAAATTTCATCATTAGTATGTCAGAATGCATGGATTTTTGAACACTAATTTTGTAAACTGCAACTTTATTGTATTTGTTTATTGTTTTCAATACTTTTTCAGTGGAGTCTTTAGGGTTTTCTATATGAAGAATTATGTCATATAGCAACTTTTTATTTCTTGCACAATAATCTTGAGGGCCAATTAACAATGTATTAATCTCAGCTCCAAACTTGTCCTTCATGGCCCTCTCTGAAATAATGGAACTAGATCCTATAACTTTTTCTCCCTTGTTAGCCCGTGTGATGTTATTTTGCCAGAGAAAGGACTCTTGTTCCTGGTTCCATGGTGCTTTCTCTCCATTGGCTCTGTGGTGAGGTTGCAGTTGCACGCATGCAGGAAGTCCTTGGGATATTCACATCTATCAGTTTTGTGGTCAGTCCCAGTCACAGTTCCCTCTTTTCCAACCTCTGCCTGCGGACTCCAGGGCAGCGAGGTCTTCATGCTTGCCAGTCATAGCTTGAGATTCGTCCTCACCAATAACAGCCAGTGGACTGTGGAACAGCTCGATCCAGGGCAACCCAGTGAATGTGTCAGCCATCAGAATGTCTGCAGCCACACTGTGTTCAGTGAAGTCTGAAACCCATCCTGAGGGAGTAAACCTGGCTTCCAAGTCATTCCACCTTTGGGTACTTTTCTTTAAGCCCAGTGTATTCCTTATAATTTTATTTTATCTCTTGTTGGTGGACTATCTCCTCTACAAAAACTTAATAATACTTTAAATCAAATTCCCTCTCTGTTTTGTGTTTTAACTCTGCTATGACTTATACACTATGCCAGCCTGTGTTGTTGAATCCTCATTTTCAACATTCGTTAGTTAGGACAAATCAACTAATATAGAACTATAAATGGAATTATTCACCATATTGAGGACTTAGTAATAACAGCTCTTAATTTTATAACACATGGTTTATTTTAATAAATAGCAAAAGCTTAAGAAACATATAACATGTACTTGGGTATATATTTTAAAAATATAATAAAAATACAGATTTATATATAATTCTACAACACAAGGGTGAAGTGTCACATACACTATGGATTTTAAGTGAATATGATGCATCGATGTAGATTCATTCTCAGTAGCAAATGACCATTTTGGTGAGTGTTGGTGATCATGGTGGAAGCTCTGCATGTGTAGGGATGGGGGAATATAGGAAATCTCAGTACCTACCTTAATTTTGTCGTGACTGTAAAACTGTACTCAAACTTGTACATAAGAAAAAATTATAAGAAAATTATTGTGTTGTTTTTTTAAAAAAATAAGAATATGTTCTTTGCAGATTAGCATTATACCAACTTCAGATACTACAAAGTGTCTGGTGCTTACAAACATATTGTTTTTTTTCTAAACAGGATTCTGAATAAAGCTGGTGTGAGTTAAGCAACACAAATGCACAATTCTTGCTCATCTCTGAAGATATTGAGAACCTGAAATACAGAGAAGAAGATATCACTAACCTGGTAATATACGACCTAATACTTTGATGAATAAATAATTGAATTAGACTAATATTGATGTATCTATATCTGAATAGTTCTTTTATAATTTTGTATGGAAATACTTAAATAATAGTCTTCATATAATGGTTCGCATATTGCTTTTTCTTGCTATGATTAATTACTTCAAGGCATAAAGTATAAAAGTTCTCATGAAACTTACACTTTGGAAGAGAGAGGTGAGCCATTTTTCGACACCATCAAACTTATATTGGTTCTGTTGGAGAGTTCAATCCACGAATGAGAATGCAATATGTTCAAAAAATTCTATGAGAAACAAATTATATGAGACACCAAAAAAAAATGCTTTATACTAATTTGAATTTCTAATGGAATATAAAGTTAATTTTTTGTGTTTTATTCAGTCTTTCCATTTACATTATATACTTACACACTGAACACATTAAGAAAATGTATTATTAATACTGAAGAGGGAATTTGACACAAATAATTTCAAGGCTGCGACAAGTTACCAAAGACTAACAATAACTTGTGAATTATTTTCGGAGAAGCTCCTAGAAATTCAAGTAAGAATGGACTAAATTTGTAGTCATCTTTCCTAGGACTGCTCTCATGTGACCCCGACTGCTCCCATGTCACCTCAGCTCAGTGAGTAAGAACTCTTGTTTTTGCAATTTGGAGAAGGCTGCCAAAATCAAAGATGTTGTTTCCACAGAGGCAGACTTGATTAGCACTGGGGGAGGGGTGATAAATTGCCCACTATTTTTTCAGTTTAAAGTGCTGAATTCACAAGGTTGAAAAGAGCAAAACCCACCCTTTTTGTAGTCTGAGCTTTTAGTCTCCTTTGTGTCCAGCGCAGTAGTAGCCAAAAATACAATAGAGAGAAAATAAAAGGAGGAGTTCACTAGAAGAGAAGACATTAGCTCTCTACACATTTTTGGCTGATGAAACAAAAGTGTACTTGTGTAGAGGAGATAAAGGTGACTCTAGTAAAAATAAAAGGCAATGTGGACTTGAAAACTAATTGCAAATTTATGACGACTGCCTCTTACACACATACACACACAAGTACAAATAACAGACTATGGAAATCCTATTGACTGGAGGTATTTGAATACTTTAAAAATATATAATCATTGGTTGTCAACCGAGGTATGCATACACAAGGGGAATCCCTAGGAAGCCAGGCTAAAAACAAAAATAAACAAGTAGAATTTTAAAAACTGAGAAGAGATAGAAGCAAGTAAACTCTAAACAGAATATTCTGCATTAAAGTTTCACAAATCACAAAAAATAATAAATGAAACAGAATCCAAGTTTACTACACAATATTATCAAAAATATGTAATTGCAAATGATTGGAAAGCATACAAAAACGATTTTTATATACAAGGAAAAGAGTGAAAAGAATCTTTTATTGAGATAAGTTGTTAGGATTATTATAAAAAATATTTTAGAATAATCACTTTAAATATCTGTTCAAATAATTATATTTGAATATGAGGCAGTGATAAACCATGTGCCAAATACAGAAAGAAAAAGCACATAAATGAATGAAATAGAAAGTGTGAATTGGAAAGTACTACCTGCAATGAAAATTTACTAAATGTACATAAAATTTGAGACACAGGGAGAATTAATGAAATTGAAGATGGTGTTTAAAAAATTATTTATCCCAAAAAACAGAAAGAAAAAAGAGAAAAAGAAGCAGATATTCAGAGACTTTTGGAGCAGTATCAAGAAAACTAACATAGGTGTAAATGTACACTGAGTATAAGAAGAGAGATAGGGACAGACAAACAATTTTGAGACATAATGAATAAACAACTTTTTATATTTAATTTTAAAATTATGGTAGGCATATGCAATGCAGCAAATTCAAATAGATTCAGTAGGTAGAAATCTACTTCTCAAAATATTATAATCAAATGACTGAAAAACATTGAAGTTGCAAGGAAATAATCACAAGGAAAATGCGGGAGCATGATGTACCTTAGGTCAGTGGAAAATTAGGAAATGGGTGAGATATTTCCCTCCTCCAGCAACCCATGGACCACAATATCTCACCCAGAATCCACATTTGTTCTGCACCTTATTCCAGACGAGGGAGATGAGTAGCCAATAGAGGTATATAGAAAATCTCTGTCTTGTCTCAATTTTGCTGTAAACCTAAACTACTCTAAGAAAATCAAGTCTGTGTTTATTTGTTTTTAATTGTTAATGGTAAATTTTATCTTAAGTGTTTATACCACAATATAAAATGTAAAATAGAGAGCAAAAAAATTGTACAAAGAGGTAATCTTGAAATAAGAAAAAGTTACCCATTACTTATAGGAAATAACACAATGATTAATAGATGAGTTCTTATCAGAAAAAAAAATAGAACAGTGACATATTCAAAGAGCAAAAAGTACAGGGGTGGGTGGGGAGAAACACAACGAAAACTGTGAAACAAGAATTCTTAATTTAGCAAAACAGATCTTCAAAAAAGAAGTTGCAATAAGCACCTTACAAAATACACAAAAACAAAACAGAGAATTCTTGTTTGCAGACATTCCCTCCAAAAATGTCCTTCAGGCTAAAAGTAAATGATACTAGACGGTAATTCAGAGCCATAGGAAGGAAGAGCAGTAGAAATAGTAAATATGTGGGTAAACTTAAGCATCTGTGTTTCTGTTCTTATGATTACTTTAAAAAATGGCATTATTTAAGGCAATAATTATGACATTGTATAGTTGGGTCTATTTGGATGTAACTCTGTGATGGAACCTTGTTTAGGGGTGGAGGGAAAAAACCTTATTTGTTAGCATTTGATTATTTTTGTGGTGCAAAAATCCCTAGAATGATTCACTTAGAGTAATCCTTGTGTAAATCATGAATGCCAGGTCACAAACGATGTGCATTATTGTTTGTTCACAAACCAGTCCTGCCTGACTCAGTACAATATTGTTACAAGAAATAGTAAGACCCCAACAGATGGGAGAGGAAACAAAGCTATATTGGTGCTAAGTTTCTATATTTCACTGGAATTTAGTCAGTATTAACTTGAAGTAGGCAGTGATGAGCTAAAAACATTTGTCTAATATCTACAGCAACTACTAAGAAAATAAAAAATATACCCAAACCATCAACATAAGAATAAAATGGAACGCTATAATAATATGTGTATAGACAAAAGATGTCAGGAAATATTGAAGAAAAACCTAAAGACATGGAAATAGAACAAAGAACAAAACAGCAGACCTTAATCCAACTAAATTAAATGTGAATAAAATAAACATTTTAGTCAAAAGACAGAAATTGTCATACTGGGGAAAATGTAAGATCCATCTATATGCAGTCTATCATGAATGTACTTTATAGGCAAAGCCACAAAAAATGAAAGTAAAAGGGTGAAAATGACATACCCTGTAATCTGTAAACATAAGAGAGCTGAACTGGCCATTCTAATATGAGACAAAATAGCTGTTAAAACATGAAATATTATTAGAAATAAAAACATACAGTTCAAAATGTTAATGGTGTCATTACAAGAAGAACATAAAACAATTATAAACATGTGACCACTTAACAACAGAACTCTCAAACACATGAGTACAAACTGACAAAATTAAAAGGAGATATAAATAATTCAATGATTATAGTTGGACATTTAAAAGCTCCAATGTCATTCCAACCACAAAGAGGTATCACTTCACACCTGTTAGAATGACTATTATCAACAACATTAGCAATATCAAGTATTGGAGAGGCCGTGGAGAAAAAGGAACCCTCATACACTTGTTGGGAATGCAGATTGGTGCAGTTGCAATGGGAGGCAATGTGGAAGTTCCTCAAAAAGTTAAGAATAGAATTACCATATGACCCAACAATCCCTCTCCTGGATATATACCCAAAAAACCTTAGAACATTTATCCATAAAGATATATGTGCTCTGAATTTCATTGCAGCTTTATTTATGCTAGCCAAGAGATGGAAACAACCAAAGTTTCCTTCGATAGATGATTGGATAAAGAAGTTGTGGTATATATATGCAATGGAATACTATTCTGCCATAAGAAAAGATAAAATAGTATTATTTGCAACAGCATGGATGGAACTTGAGATTATTATGCTGAGCAAAATAAGTCAGACAGAAAAAGTCGAGAACAATATTTCTTCACTGATATGTGTGATATTAAACTGAAAGGAACAATAGAACAAGACAAACAAATAAAGAAACAAAGACTCATAGACACACATAACAGCTAAGTGGTTACCAGAGGGTAAAAGGGGAGTGTGGATGGCAGAAGAGGTAAAAGGGGTCAAATATATGGTGAAGGAAAGAGAGCTGCTCCTGGTAGTGAACACACAATGTGATATATAGATGATGTATTTACAGAATTGTACACCTGAAACCTATGTAACTTTACTAACCATTGCCACCTCAACAAATTTTATTTTGAAACAAGGAATTTATTGAGTGCCAATGGAAAAAAATAGCTCCAATGTCACTCCAATATATTTAATGAAAATGTTACAAAAGATATAAAACTGACAAATAAGTACATGAAAAGATTCTCAAGACCATTAGTTTTAAATAATTAAATTAAAACTGCTACAGATCAGACTTCTTATTCTGGTAACACGAAGGTGGACATTCTTTATTTCTCCCACTAATTACAGCAAAACTGTGATGAGAATGATGAGAGAGCTGGGAACTCAGGACCTAATGAAACAGATGGCAGTTAGCTCCCTGGAATTACTTTTTACCTCATTTATCCCAGACTGGACGCTGGAAGGCCAGCAAACCACAAACACCCAACGGCAGACAAAAGTCCCAGGAAAAGCCTTTTCTCTCCAGTCAAAGGTAACCATGAAAGCAGCAGGCTAGAAAGACAGGAAACCTTTAGATGCTAACTGCCTTATTCTAACCAAAAAGCATAGAAAAGTGCAGCGAAAGTAAAACTAAGGAATGAAGGAGAAATCAAGACATTTTCAGATAAAGACAAACTAAGAAAACATGTCACCATCAGGCCCTCTGTAATATAATAGTGAAAGGGAAGTATCTAGCAGGAATTAAATGATGAAAGAGGGCTCTTGGATCATCAGAAAGGAAAATAAAACAAGAATAAAAATCTTACTAGATATATAGACTACCCATCTCCTCTTTTGTTATCTAAATTGTTTGATAGTTGAGGCAAAATTATACATTGAAGCAAATTATAACATTCTGCCACGTGAATCTATATGTATATGGATAAAATATTTAAGGCAATTATATTATAAATGGACACAATAAAGGGACAAAAAAGGAGATAAGGTTTCTCCATGTTACTCAAACTGCTGCAGACTGTGCAGACTGTGATTTACATACAGTAGTGCCCCCTTATCTATGGTTTCAGTTACCTGCTCTTTCAGATACCCACGGCCAACCAGTTTCCAAAAGTATTAAAAGGAAAATTCCAAAATTTAAAAATTCAAGTTTAAGTTGTGCGTAGTTCTAAGTATCGTGATGAAACTACTCCTGCCCCACTCCCTTCTGCCCAGGATATGAATCATTCCTTTGTCCAGCGTACCTACACTGTATATGCTCCCATTCCTTAATGTTAGTCGCATGTAGCTCTTGTTTATCAGATCAACTGTTGCGGGATCTTAGTGCTTGTGTTCAAGTCACCTTTATTTTACTTAGTAATGTTCCCAAAGCATGAGACCAGTGGTAGCGATCGAATATGCCAAAGAGAGGCTGTAAAGTAATTCCTGTACTTAAAAACATGAAAGTTCTTGATTTGATAAAGACAAAAAAAATTGCTGCAAAAACCGCTAAACTCTGCCATAAAAAATACCACTCCATCCATGAAATTATTGAGGAAAAAGAAATCTGTGCTAGTTTTGCTGTCGTACCTCAAAGTGGGTGGATGTAGTAAAATGAGATATTTTAATAGAGAAATGAGAGAGCCCACATGTACGTAACTTTTATTGTAATATATTTTTATAATTGTTCCATTTTATTATTACTTACTGCTCTTAATCTCTCACTCTGCGTAATTTATAAATTAAACATTATCATATGTACTTATGTACAAGAAAAACCATTGTATATATAAAGTTCAGAACTATCAGTGATTTCAGGCATCCACTGGGGTCTTGGAACATACTCCCCACAGATAAAAGAACTACTCTGTGTATGTTTATGTATATACACGTAATATTATATATATTATCATGTATACAAAGATATATATAATACCTACTATCTATATAAAGTATATCATCTCATGTATATATATAAAATTATACATGCATATACAGATATTTATGAAAAAATAATCTTTGCTATAAATTATGATCCATCAAATAGATAATAATAATAAAGGAAAACAATGAAGCCTAGAGAGTAATGTAGGAATTTATCTTCACAAACCTTGACTGATTTCACAAGTATGTCCAAAATGATCACTAACACCCAAAATGATATAGTAGACTCTGCTAACGTTAATACTCTCTCGTCAATAAAAGACTCCAATATGAGAATAAAAATGTAAGTTACATGGTCACAAAACCTACTTGTATCTCGTAAATTCAAAAAACAGCTTATATCTAAAATACAACAAGAACTGCGAGGAAGGAAACTATCAGACAATATATAGGAGAAATGGGCAAGACACATGGCAGGTTCTTGTCATTCTCACAGAAGAGAATGTCATGATTAGTAGCCCAGAAGGATGTTTTCAAACTAATAGTAATCAGGAAAATGCCTATTAGTGTCATCATGATACTTTCCTATAAAGATAAAAAATTATAACATTAAATTCCTGATAGTACTATTTTAAATCAAACAACTATTTGGTAAAATGTGTATTTACTCAATAAACCAAAAAAAAAGGATGGAATCATTTAATAAATTTGACATACACATATATTTATGGTCCCACAGTTTTATTCTGAGAAATAGAAGACATTATATTATAATTACACCTATGTGCAATTATAATATAATTTTATCTATAAACTATTATAAATATTGTATTTATATTACATAAAAACAATATATTCTACATAACATGTATGTATGATGCATTAATTCTAAATATATTGTAATATTTGGAAAAAAGATGTACACGAGGATTTTCATAAAATATTATCTATAATACCCACATTAAAACAACTGTATTCTGAATGGTGTAGATTAAAAATGTCACGTACATGTAATACAAGAACAAAAATTAACTACAGGTAAATGCAACAGTGTGGATGAATTGCAAAAATGTCATATGGGAATGAAAGGAGACACATAAAATGCATCCTGAATGCTCCCTGTTACATGAAGCTCAAATTTAAGCAAAGATAATTTGGAGTATTAAAAATTCAAATAGTGATTAAGTATGGGGAGGGAAAGTTGAGAGAATACACAGGAGTGAGCTATTGTGGACTGGAAACTTCCTTTTCATGATCTGATTGGTAATGACATGGGTCTTTCCAATTTACAAACAATCTGCACAACCGTGATGTTTAGTTGATCTTACAGCAAAATTAAATAGCAAGTCTTATTTTAGACAAAAGGTATGTATACAAGCATGGTTGTCTATGGAAAGTAAGAACTGGAAATTATTAAATGTGCATTGATGACATGAAGTATGAAAAAAGATTAAAGGCTTAAACAAGAGAATATTAACAGACTTTAAAAAAACTACAAATATATATAAAAATATTAATGAATACTACAAATCTAATGCAGACCAAAATAATACTTTAATAAAATGTTGGAAACATTTAAAATCTTACCATTTCTTCTTTATTATCTATATATAACAGATTAGAGTTCTTGGAAGCACAGGCCATCTGACTCTCAGTCCTTGTTTTTCTTTCAGTGCTGATGTAATAGCAGTTGTTGGAATATGTAAACCACTCCTTTGGACAACCACCACGATGATATGCTGAAGAAATTATTATGAAAAAAATAATTGAATTAAAAAATAAAAGTAAATATACATATTTGCATAACTACAAACTTATATGTGCATAACATTTCTATGCACCCTCACTGGCTGGTACATGTAAAATAAAATACAATCACACACACTCGCAAAGAAGGGTCAGCCTCTCACCTCCTAATTTGTGTATCCAAATCACAAAAACACACAAACATAAATATCCATTCTAACACATATCATGAAAGTCAATGACAAAACTAATTTTAGAAAACAAAATTATTTGTCTCATAGCATAGCAGGATAAATATAAGCCAATCGGCAACAATGGGTATGGTGATTTAAAATGAACATTTCTTCATATCGTTCTATAAGAAGACGCATTCTCCTAAAATTAGTATTTATGGACATTTATTGCCCAATGGTATAATTTATATATTCCAAAAAAACGTAATATTTTTTTGCATATCCTGAGTTACATACAAACTATAAACTGTATTAACATCAGAACTTTGAAAATTATTATTTACCTTTCTGGGTCCCTGTTGTGACGGGGTAATTATTATGCTCTAATTTTTCAGTAGCTAGAAAAAAGGATGAATTCTTATCAAAAAATTAATATTGATCTGCATAAATCATAATACTTTTTGTTTCTTACTTTGACATTTGGTATAATGTTTAGGATTAGAATAATCTGAAATAAAATTGATTTTACAAGAAAAATTAATGAATTAATGAACAGTTAAGGAAATATATTTCAAAAGCCTAAAGGATCAAATTCCACTACAGTATTTGATTTAATCAATCTCAAGAATTAGTTTGTATTTCTCAGTAAGGTCTTTTAGCCTTCTAAAGCATGTCTTTGAGTTATAAAATCAGAATTTATATGTATATATGTACATGTATTTGTAAAATGCTCTCTGCAATCATTCTGATATTTAATCTTCAAAATTCATCAGCCCATTCACATTTACTCTAACTGCATATGCTAAAATTAGAGGCATAGTCCATAATATTATGAAATATTTAGAGGCACTGGCAATCAATCATTAAAGAGAAAAGTTCCCTTATAATTTTTCAAATGTTTACTTACAGGTTTTAACAGTTATTGCTACCACAGTGGACAATAAGACAACACTGATGATTCCCAGAATCTTAGCAAAGAGCTTCTCTGGAGGTGATGGAAAATCTACAAGGAGAGAAAGGGAAATACTGAGGAATGAGATGGAAACAGTTGTTTAGCTAGTTTGCACACAGGGAACCTTCCTTCACAGGGAATCATATACATAAACTTGGATTCCAGACCCATAACTGCCATTGCAATCTTCCTCTCAGAATGTACCATTGCATTGTCAGGAAATACAATGTTCCATGAGCTGTTGGTCAAAGACTACACATTACAATGATGCCTGAGTAAATTTGGTCCTCAGATTTCACATTAGACTGTATTCCAACTGCAAGCTCTGATCCCCACAAATAAAAAGTGTTTCTCCACATATTCCCTACTGTTTCCCCACAACTCTGCACCTCAACTGCACGTCCCAGAGCAGTTATACTGTGCATCTAGTAAATATTTTACCTTTGCAGTGGTAGTTCTTGTCATTCCCTTGAAGATCGTGGGGAGAATTTTGAAGATTTAATTCTGCATAGGTTATTTCCTGCTCTGTTACTGAAATGGAACTCTTAGTGCCCTTAGGTTTTACTTGCTGTCTCCTGGAGTCCTTAGCCCAATTCAGTTCTGCATAGGTTACTCTTTCGTTATTCATCTCTGCAGTGAGTGGTGTCCGAGACTGTGCTCTAAGGTAAAGGTACTGAAGAATGAATGGTATTAATATATGCAATGACGAGATCCCTTACAGTAAAAGTGGGTGGGGTAGAGGGTGAGCTAGGCTGATTTTTCCACTAGAAGAATCTAACGGTCTTGTTTTAAATGCATTAGAGCTTTAAATAACTGTCTCATGGTTAAATACATTTTTAAGATATTCTGTATTTGACAATATATTTTTGGTCAGTGCAATGAAAAATGATAAATTAGTGAGGAATAAAGAAGTTCATAAATAATAATAGTCTCAATTTAAGTCAGATTACAGAGAAATGTTTTTAACACCATTAGAAAGTGTATTGAAAATTAAAATTCTGTATTAAAAATGACTCACAACATTATTTATGATAATTTTGAAATACAGTAAGGTTAAAGACTGAGTGCTCAAAGATAGCAAATTAGTAGTGTTGGCATATATAGTAATTCCCTGCACTAAATTAATTTCACTTAGTGACTTACAGTTATTTAGCAAAGGGAATGAGTTGTTATCAAATGATCTTTTATTTTGAATGATTGTGAAGTTATGAGAAATTATTACAAATTCAAAGAAATATTTCACATGTTGAAAAATGTTACAGACACAGTAAATTTATTCAAAACCTAAAAAATATTGACAACAAAATGTTTTAAATACTTATGTAACAGAATAAATCGATATTGATTTAATTGTAAAGATATAATACTATAAAATGATAAATACATATGTAGATAATTTATAGAAGAACTATGTTGTTTTAAACTTCCAAAAAGTTCCTATGACTTTCAAAGTCAATGAGGGTAGCTTTAGTTTTGTAAGCAAAGTAATTAATCAAATCAAATAATTTAATAATTCAGTCAATGGCTCTGTGGTCAGTGAGTTCTAGAATTAAATCTGACTCGAAATTTATAATATATGTCCTTTAAATATTTACTTAGCGTCTAGCAACCTACATTACTAATGGAAAGTGGGAATAGAAACATGTAGATACAATGCATGTAAAACACTTGATATTCAATCTGGCTTTTATAAACTCTCATCAATATGTTAGTTATGCTAATTATTATTTTAACATATTTAACATGTTATTGTTTCTTATTTATGTCAGACTCTGAAACATAATTCATTAGACAAGCATTTCTTTATCAGTGTGATGTCACAACTTGTAATGTTTCCTTTAATTTTTTAAATCTTTTCATTGTTTATAATTAAGCTTAAATTAGCTTTTTACAGGAACTACCTCCTCTTAATTTTTACTAAAAGCCAACTGCTTTTATTTAATCTAAGTGTATGTAGAATTATGTTTAACCTTCACAATTCAAAGAATTCATTTTAAGAATCTGTTTTTGAAGGCTGGTTTAAACATCAAATATAGCATATAATTATATCTTTATTAATTACAAAAATCCAAAAATAACCGTTCCTTCTCATGATTCCTCTGGGATTTTACCCTAAATGTTTTTATGTTCAAACCCATTTATGCATGTGTATGTACACTTGAGTAATTCTCCATAGGCAAGAACTTAAGAAGTTTAAGGAAATGTTTTACCCTGAATTACTTAAATAAAGATAGCAATATTATTTTTTATTAGCTTATTAATAAGTTGCATCACATCTAGCATCTGTAATCTCCCACTACATAGGATGGGCCAGTAGAGAGACAGGAGAGTAGAGACACATACCTTCTTTAGGCCAGAAAGGTGAGCATCTTCAGTGGGAGACCACGTTACTCTTGTAAACAAACAATATCTGTGGTCTTCACAGGCTGCCCAGTGAAAGCTCAGAGTGAAGCAAGAGTGGAAAAAGCAGATTTCTCATTAATGTGTCACTTAAAGTTTGAACAGGAAATCCTTACTCTTGGGGTATTTTGAAGACTGTTTATCTCTTCACACACCAGAATATAGATACTTTGGGTTGGTAGTGTGTCATTTAGTTTGCCCATTGTCAAGTGCCGCTGATAAATTATTTTCTTATTTTAAAAGATTTCTGGGGACAAAAGTCTTGACCACATATGCAGTTAACTTGCTTCCATCTTAATCACAAACACTGACAACTTAGGCCTTATTAAGAGTATCTTAGATGTTTAAATTCTGCTCTTAGGGTTGCTAAATTCTGGCATTACATAGTTTTCCATATGCTCTCAATATGAAAAAATATTAAACTATATGACCAAGGCAGAGATAGAAATATTATATAACTACTAATTATATTTTTTGTTGGTTCATCTTCCAGTCATAACTATCTGTATCTTAATAGAAATATTTGTTGTAAATGACAAAAGTCGAAGTCTTACTATGTAGGAGTAAAACAAATTAGTTCAAGTTTTTTCCCGTACCAAAAACTGGGAAGAGCAGTTTTTGGTAAACATTTATTTATTTAGTTAGTTTTCAATTACAGTTGACATTCAATATTATATTAGTTACAGGTGTACAGGTTAGTGGTTAGACATTTATGTAAGTTACTCAGTGATCCCCCAATAATGGTACACCCTTGACATCATACATAGTTATTACAATATTATTTACTGTATTGCTTGCTGTACTCTACATCCCTGTGACTAGTTTGTAACTGCCAATTTGTAGTTCCTAATCCCTTTATCTTTTTTACCAACCCCCACCCACAACACCTCTCTTCAGGCAAACATCAGTTCATTCCCTGTATCGATGAGATTTTCTGGATTTCTTTGTTTGTTTGTTTATTTGTTTTTTAGATTCCACATGTAAGTGAAATCATATGGTATTTGTCTTTCTCTGACTTAACTGAAAAATAGTGGACTTTCAGAACACAATTAAATGATACATGAGCAATAAAAGAAACTAAACTTACAGCATATTGGTTTGATTCACATATATTCTGAAATGATTACCACTATAGGTTCAGCTAACATCCACCTTTTCATATAGGTACGTTAAAAAAAAAATAAAGATGAAAAGAGTAAAGAAAAATGATTATCCTCGTGATGAGAACTAAGGATTTAATCTCTTCACAACTTTAATATACAATAGTTTCCTGTTATCCTCTGCTGTACTTTTCATGGTTTCAGTTAAAAATGATCAACCGCAGTCCCAAAGTATTAACTGAAAAATGCTAGAAATAATTTGTTTTAAATTGTGTGTGTTCTATGTTACATGATGAAATCTCACACCATCCTGCTCAGCTGGACCCAGGACTCGATCATCCCTTTTTCTAGCATATTCACACTTTGTTTGCTACCACCTGTTAGTCACATAGAAGCCGTTTTGGTTATGAGAGAGACTGCTGTGGTTCACAGTGCTTGTGTTCCAATAACCCTTATTTTATAAAAATTATGGAATAAGTTCATCAGATGGAATGCAGCATTCAAGTCACCTGTATAATCACCAAAAGATCACAACCACTGCAACAATACTTTGATGAGTTTAAAAGACAAAGAAACGTCCACTTACAATTCTCTTCCAAAAGCATTTGGCAAAAAATCTTTTAACTATTAAGGATCCCTAGCCATTGCCATTGTCTGCTCTTGCTATTCAACTAGCGACATTGTCTTGTCTTGATGATCCAGCATCGTAATAAGCACATGATCCTCTTTATGACGTATTGACAGACGGTCAATAGTAGCCTACTGCTACTATGTCACAAAACCAACATGGTTCACCTCATATCATGTAGGCATTTTATTATTTCCCTTCATCACAAGAAACAGGAGAGTGAGGACTGTACAATAAGATATTTTGAGAGAGACCATATTCACAAAACTTTAATTACACTATATTGTTATAATTGTTCTATTTTATTGTTAGTTATTGCTGTTAATCTCCTACTGTGTTAATTTATAAGTCAAACTTCATCTTAGGTAGGTAATTATAGGAAAATAATACACAGTATATATAGGGTTCGGCACCATTCATGGTATCAGAAGTCCATTGCGGGTCTTGTAAAGTATCCCCTGCATAAATGAGGGAGCTACTGCATATAATGCATCAATGTCAGCTATAACCGTTATGTTGTACCCTACATTCTAGTACTCAATTATCTTGTAGCCGGACTTTGTACCTTTTGATGACCTTTTCCAATCATCCCACCAATCTTCCACCTTTGGTAACCACAAGTCTGATTAGTCTTTTATGAGTTTCTTTTTTGTTGTTCTTGTTTTTAGATTCTGCATATTAGATCATACCGTATTTGATGACAATAGCTTTAGAGGATAGCTTGAAATCAGAAAGTGTGATGCCAACTGCTTTGTTCTTTGTTTCTCAGATTTTTTTTTGATTTTTTTTTTTTTTTTTGGCTATTCAAGTTCTTTTGTGGTTTCATATAAGTTTAGGAGCATGTTTTTCTACTTCCATAAAATATGCCATTGTAGTCTTGATAAGGATTGCATTGAATCTATAGATGGCTTTTGGTAGTGTTGACAAATTAGCAATATTAATTATTTCAATATGTGAACATGGGATACATTTCCATTTATTTCTGTCTTCAATTTCTTTCATCAATATCTTGCAGTTTTCAGTGTAGAGAGCTTTCACCTCCTTAGTTAAACTTTTTTCTAATGTGTTTTTGTTCTCCATGCTTTTGTAAGAGAATCAATCTCTTTATTCCCTTTCCAGAAGTTCTGTTGTTAGCATATAGAAGTGCTACTTGTTTTTGTAAAGTTTATATCCTACAACTTTACTGAATTCATTTATTAGATATTACATTTCTTGGTGGAACCTTTAAGATTTTCTACCTGCAAAATTATGCTGTCTACAAATAGAGACATTTTTACTTCTTCCTTTCCAATTCTGATACTTATTTTTTTCTTCCCTAATTGTTCTAACTAAGAATCTGATACTATTGTGAAAAGAAGTGATGAAAGTGGGTACCCTGGTTGTGCTCCTGATCTTAGACAAAAAACTTTCATCCTTTTACCACTGAGTATGATGTTAGCTGTGAACTTGTCATATACTGCCTATATTATGTTGAGATCTGTGTCCTCTGTTCCTAATTTGTTGAGTTTTTTATCATGGCAAATGTTCAATTGTGTCAATTTTTTTTGGCATTTATTGAGATAATCGTATATTTTTTCTTTCATTCTATTAATGTGGTGTATCGTATTGATTGATTTGCATATGTTGAACCATCCTTGTATCCCAAGGATAAATCTCACATGATCATGGTAAATGATACCTTTAGTGTGCTGCTGAATTGAGTTTGCTAGTGTTTTATTGAAACGTTTTTGCATCTATATTTATCAGGGATGTTGGCCTATAGTTTTCTTTTCTACTAGTGACCTTTTCTGGTTTGGTGTCAGGATAATGCTGTCCACATAAAATCAGTTTGGAAGTGTTCACTTCTCTTCAGTTTTTTGGAGAAAGTGGGCAACCTTGCCTTGTTCCTGATCTTAAGGGGGATGGTTTTAGCTTTTCCCCATTGAGTCTGATGTTAGCGATGGGTTTATCATATATGGCCTTTATTATGTGGAGATATAGTCTCTCTATTCCCACTTTCGTAAGAGTTGTTATCATAAATAGCTGCTGAATTTAGTCAAATGCTTTTTCTGCATCTATTGATATGATCAAATGATTTTTATTTTTTTATTTTGTTAATGTGGTGCATCACATTAATTGATTTGTGGATGTTGGACCAACCTTGCATACCAGGAATGAATCCCACTTGATCATGGTGTATAATCTTTTTAATGTATTGCTGAATTCTGTTTGCTAATATTTTGTTAAGGATTTTTGCATCTATGTTCATTAGCGATATCAGCTTATAATTTTCTTTTTTTTTTTTTTGTAATGTCTTTGTCTGATTTTGGGATCAGGGTGACAGTGGCCTCATAAAGAGTGTTTGGGAGCCTTCCCTCCTTCTGGATTTTTTGGAATAGTTTGCGGAAAATAGGTGATAATTCTTTTTTGAATGTTGACAAAGACTGACTTTTGATGGTAGTGAAAAGTCACATTTTATGTATAAAGTACAGATATATATAAAGAAAAACGTAATATATTTGTGGTTTTCAATTTTCTTGGAGATGGATTAAGAAAATGTCTCTCTGAAAGCTCCTTAGTGCCTTTAGGTTGAGGAAGAAAATATAAAAAAAAAAAATTGTTGAGAAATATTGCATTACAGGATAAGAGGTAACAGGGCTCAGATCATTCAAGCTTTCTAAGGCTCCAGCTTCCTCATGGTGAATCATGGAACACAACCCCTACATTTTAAAGGTGAGGAGTTGTATGAGATCTTTACATATGTATTCTAGATATTAGCACAAACCAATCACAGGTATTGTTTACAAATATCTTCTCCCATTCTGTTGTTTGCCACTTTGTTCTGTTGATGGTTTCTTTTGCAGAAGATTTCTGGTTGCATATTTAGTTGGATATCATTTATTTTTGTTTTTACTTCTCTTGACTTTGAGGTAAGATTCATAAAATCTTCTCTAAACCTCAGGTCCATCAGTTTAGTACCTATGCTTTCTCCTATGCAGTTTATGTTTCAAGTCTTATGTTTAGGTCTTTGATTCATTTTGTTTTAGTTTTGGTGTATGGTGACAGAGAGAAATCTAGTTGCATTGTCTAGCACGTGGCTTCCCAATTTTCCTGCACCATTTATTGTAAAGGCTTTCTTTTCTCCATTGTATGTTTTTGGTTTCTTTGTCAAAAATTATCTGCCCATATATATGTGGATTACTTTCTGGTTCTCAATTCTATCTTATTGGTCTTTCTGTCGGTTTTTGTGTCAAATGCATGCTGTTTTGATTATTGTCACTTTGTAGTAAAAATTGAAGCCTAGTAATGTGATACCTCCAGCCTTGTATTTTATTTTTGTTTGTTTGTTTGCTTAGGATTGCTTTGGCTATTCAGGCTCATTTATGATTCCAGACAAATCTGATGATTACTTGTTCTATTTCTTTAAAATTTTTCACTGGGAATTTGATGGGAATTGCACTACATCTGCATGGTGCTTTGGATAATACGGCAATTTTTACAATGTTAATTCTTCCAATCCATGAACACAGAAATCTATCCATTTCTTTGTGTCTACTTCAATTTCTTTTAATAAAGTCTTATAGTTTTCACTGTATAGGTCTTTCACATCCTTTGCTAAGTTTATTGCTAGATATTATATTCTTTTTTGTCGCAATTGCAAAGAAATGTTTTCCATTTCTTTTCTGAAATTTCATTGTTAGTATGCAGCAATGCAGGGATTTTTACACATTGATTTTGTATCCTGCAACTTTACTGTATTTGTTTATTATTTGTAATAGGTTTCTTGGTGGAGTCTTTACTGTTTTCTGTGTAAAGAATTATGTCATATAGCAACTTTGTAATTCTTGCACAGTAATTTCGAGGGCCAATTAACAATTTATTAATCTCAGCTCCAAATCTGTCCTTCATTGACCTCTCTGAGATAATGGATCTAGATCTTATAACTTTTTCTCCATTATCAAGTCTCATGACGTTCTTTCACCAGGAAAAGTCACTGGAGAGACATTGCCAGGGAAAGGACTCTTGTACCCGGTTTCATGGTGTTTTCTCTCCTTTGGCTTCTGTGGTGAGGTTGCCAGTTTCATGCATGGAGGAAGGCCTGTGGTGTTCACTCTCCAGCAGTTTTGGGGGCCAGTCCAGTCATAGTTCCTTCTTTGCCTGCCTCTGCCTGAGGACACCGTGGTAGGGAGGTCTTCCTGCTTGCCAGTCACAGCCTGAGATCTGTCCTCATCAGTAACAGCCAGCAGACTGTGGAACTGCTCTCTCCCAGAGCCCAGCAAATATGTCTGCTGTCGCTGTGTTCAGTGAAGTCTAAAACCCACCCAGAGGGAGTAGATTGGCTTCCAAGTCATTCCACGTTGGGTACTCTTCTTGAATCCTAGGGTATTCTTTGTTTGTGTGTTTGTTTGTTTTAGTTTCAGGTGTACAAAGCAATGTAACAGTTAGACATTTACACCCCTCACAAAGCGATAACCCCTCTCCCCAATCTACTACCTCTCTGACAGCATACATAGCTGTTACAATTCCACTGACTCTGTTCCCTATACTGTACTCCACATCCTGTGACTACATATATATTTAATTATAGTTGACATTTAGTATTATTCAGCTTCAGCTTCAGGTGTAAACTTCAGTGGTCAGTCATGTGCTCCGTCCATGAAGTGGTCTCCCTAATAAGACAAGTGCCCTTCTGACACCCTACTGATTATTTACATTATTGGTTATATTTCCCACATTGTCTTTCATATCCCTATGGCAATATTGTGGTTACCAATTTGTGCTTTCTAATCCCCTCACCTTCTCCCTCATCCCCACCCCACTCCCATCTAGGAAACATCAGATTTTTCTCTATATTTCTGAGAGTATTTCTGTTTAGTTTGCTCATTTATTCTGTTCTTTTTACATTCCACATGTAAGTGATATCGTATGGTATTTGTCTTTCTCCGTCAGACTTATTTCACTTAGCATAATGTTCTCTAGGTCCTAGGGTATTCTTTATGATTTTCTCTTATCTTCTGTTTGTAGGCTATCTCCCCTACAAAAACTCAGTAATTCTTTAAACCAAATTTCTTCTCCTTTTCATCTTTTGACTCCACTAGGACTTACACATATGTCTACCTGTGTTGCTGAATCCTCATTTGTAACATTCAAGGGCTAGGACAAATCAACTAATTTGAAAACATAAATGGAATTATTCACCATATTGAGGAATTACAAATAACAGCTCTTGATGTTACAGTTTCTAATTTACATATGATTTATTTTAATAAACAGCAAAAGCTCAAGAACACATTATTTGCTTAGGTATATATCCTAAATGAATATAAATATAGATTTAAAAATAATTGTGCAACACCAAGGATGAAGCCTCACATGAACTATGGATTTTAAGTGATTATGATGCCTCAATGTAGACTCATTCTCAGCAGCAAATGTACCATTGTGGCACGTGATGTTGATCATGGGGGAAGCTCTGCAGGTGTAGGGATGTGGGGAAACATGGGAAATCTCAGTACCTATCTTAATTTTGTTGAGAACATAAAACTGTACTCAAAATAGTACCATAAGAACTTATTCTAAGGAAATAATTGTATGATTTTTGAATGAATTAGAAATATGTTCTTTGTAGAAAGTATTACACTACCTTTAGATAAGCCAAAGTGCCTGGTGCTTACAAACATATTGTTTTGTTTCTAAACAGGATTCAGAATAAAAGTTGTGTGTAGGAAACGTCACATATGCACAATTCTTTCCCATCTCTGAAGTAATTGAAAACCTGAAATACAGAGCATAATATATTATTAATCTGGTATTATATAATCTAATACTTGATGAATAAATAATTCACTTTGATTAATACTTATATATCTATATCTGAATAGTCCTTGTATAAGTTTTGTATGGAAACACTTAAATAATTGTCTTCATGTAGTTGTTCACATAGTGGTTTTTCTTTCTAAGATTAATTACTTCAAGACATAAAATATCAAGGTTCTCATGAAACTTACAGTTTGGAAGAGAAAGTTGAGCCATTTGGCCACACCCACACATTATTATTGGCTCTGTACAAGAGTCCAATCCATGAAAAATAAATGAAGGCGTTCAAAAAATTCTATGAGAAAACAAATTTTATGAGACGTCAAATAAAAGCTTTTGTACTAATATGAATTTTTAATGGAATATAGTGTTAATTCTATTTTATACAGTCTTTCAATTTACATTATATACTTATACACTGAACACAGTAGGAAAATGTATTAGTTTGATTGTGTGAAGAGGAAAATTGACGCAAATAATTTCAAGGCTGCAAAAATTGATCAAAGACTAGTAATACCTTGTGACGTATTTATTATTGGAAGAGCTCCTAGAAATTCAAGTAAGAATGGAGCAAAATTGTAGTCTTCTTGCCTAGGACCACTCCCATGTTGTCCCCCATCCCCACTTCAGCTCAGTGAGTATGAAGAACTGCAGTTTTTACAATTTGGAAAAGGCTGACAAAATCAATGGTATTGTTGCCACAGGGGCACACTTGATTAGCAGTGGGGGAGGAGGTGCTAAATTGTCCACTATTTTTTCAGCTCAAAGTGCTGAATTTACAAGGTTAGAAAGAGGAAAGCCCATCCTTTTTCTCATCTGAGTTTATATCCTCCTTGGTGTCCAGCACAATGCCAGCCACAATCATAACAGAGAGGAACTAAAGGGAGGGTTCACTAGAAGAGAACTCTACACATTCTTGCCTGATGAAACCCATGTGCCCTTGTGTAGTGGAGATAAAGATCGTCCCAGGAAAAAATAAAAACCAAAGGGGACTTGAAAACTACTTGCAAAGTTATGAGCACTCATCAGTACACACATATACACACACAAGTACATCAAATACAGGGTGTGGAAGCTCTATTGACTGAAGTTATTTGAATACATTAAAAATATATAATCATTTGTTGTCAACTAAGTTTTGCATGCACAAGGGAAATTCCTAGGAAGTCAGGCTAAAAATAAAAAGAAACAGTAAGAATTTTAAAATCTGAGAAGCAATACAAGCAAGCACACTCTATAGGAGAAGATTCAGCAGTAAAAGTTTTCCAAGTTACAAAAAAGAATAAATATAAGAAAATTGAAACAAAATCAGCGTTTCCTACATGATATTATGAAAAATGTCTTATCATAAAGATTAGAAAACACACAAAGAAAGCCTTCTGTACTCAGGGAGAACAATCTGTGAAAAGAATCTTTTACTGAGATAAGATGGTAGAGTTTTTAGAAAAAAAACTTTACAGTAATGACATATATATACATATATATAAATTCTAAAGAAAACTATGTTCAAATGACTATAGTTGAATATGATGGCAATGACAAAATGTACAAAATACAGAAAAAAAACTACATAATTAAATCAAATAGAAATGTGAATTTAAAAACATTATCTGTAATGCAAAATTTACTAAATTTACATAAAATTTGAAACACAGAGAGAGAATTAATGAAACTGAAGATAAAGTTTAAAAAATTATTTATCCCAAAAAAAGGAGAAAAAGAAGGTGAAAAATAATCAGATCCTCAGAGACCTCTGAAGCAGTATCAAGAAAACTAACAAAGGTGTAAATATACACTGAGAATAAGAAAAGAGACAGAGAGAAAAAAACAATTTGAGACATAATGAATAAACAACTTTTTAAATTTAATTTTAAAAATATTGAAGGCATATGAGGCTCAACAAACTACAAACAGAAATCCACTTAGCAAAATATTATACTTAATCAAATCACTGACAAACATTGAAGACAGAAAAATCATCCCGAGGGAAAGTGCAGGATTATGACAAGGCTTGAGTCAGTGTGAAAATGAGGAAATGGGTGAGATATTTCCCTCCTGCAGCAGGCTATGGACCACATTATCTCACACAGAATCCACATTTGTCCTGAACGCTATTCCAGGAAGGGAGATTAAGAGCCAAAAAGGGGTATATAGAAAATATGCGTCTTGTCTCAATTTTGCTGAACCTAAACTGCTCTAAAAAATCAAGCCTGTGTCTTTTTTTTTTTTTAATTGATAGCAGTAAGTTTTATATTAAGGGCTTTTTACCACAATGTAAAATGTAAAATAGAAAGCCAACAAATGAAAAAGAAGTAACCTTGAAATAAGCAAAACAAAATTTACCCATTACATATATGAAAATAACAATGTGATTAATAGATGAGTTGTTAACAGAAATAATGAATAGTAGGCAGGGAGTGACATAGTCAAAGAGCTGAAAGCACTGGGGTGGGGTCCGGCACCAGGGTACACAATAAAACAGTCAAACAAGAATTCTAACTTCAGCAAAACAGTCCTTCAAAAAGAAGTTGCAAAAAGAACCTTACAACATACAGAAAAACAGAGAATTTCTTGTTAGCAGATCTGCCAATCTTCCAAAAATTCTTCAAGCTAAAAGTAAATGACATGGGGTGGTAACTCATATCCACAGGAAGGAAGGAAGAGCAGTGGGAATGGTAAATATGTGGGTAAACTTAGGTATCTGTGTTTCTCTTCTTGGAATTTATTTTAAAAAGTCAGATTGTTTAAGGCAATAATTATAACACTGTATGGTTGGGTCTGTATCATATCTGGATGCAACTTTGTGCCGGTAAATGGGCACCGTGTTCGGGGGAAGAAAACCTTATCTGTTAGCATTTGTTTATTTTTGTGGCATAGAAATCCCTACAATGATTCATTTCGAGTCATCCTTGTGTAAAACATGAATGCCACGACACAAAGGATGTGCATTATTGTTGTTTGTTCACAAACCAGTGCTGGTTGGCTCGGTACCACATTGGTAGAAGGAATAACAAGATCCCAACAGATGGGAGAGGAAATGGAGATATATTGGGGCTAAGTTTCTAGATTTCACTGGAATTTAGTCAGAATTAACTTGAAGAAGACAGTGATGAGTTAAGGATATATTTGTAATATCTACAGCAACCACTAAGAAAATAAAAAACAAAATCAGCAACAGAGAATTACAATGGAACTCTATAATAATATGTGTTTAACAAAAGATGTCAGGAAATATGGAAGAAAAAAACCTAAAGACATGGACATAGAACAAAGAGCAAAACAGCAAACCTAAATCCAACTATATACCAATAATTAGATTAAATGTGAATAAAATAAACATTTTAGCAAAAGATATAAATTGTCATACTGAGTGAAAATATAAGATCCATCTAGATCTAGTGTATCATAAATACACTTTATATTCAAAGGCACTAAAAATGAAAGTAAACAGATGAAAAATAATATACCCTACAAACTGTAACCATAAGGGAGCTGAATTGGCCATTCTAATATCAAACAAAATAGCTGTACTACAAGAAATATTATTAGAAATAAAAAGAAACAACGTTAACGATAGCATTGCAAGAAGAAGATAAAACATTTATAAACATACAACCACGTACAAACAGAACTCTCAAACACAAGAAGTAGAAACTGACAAACTTAAAAGGAGATATAAACAATTCAATATTAGTTGGATATTTAAAAGCTCCAATGTCACCCCAATGAATTTAATAAAAAAATTTTAAAAGACATAAGGGTGACAAATAAGTACATGAAAAGATTCTCAAGACAATCAGTCTTAAAAAAAATTAGGTTAAAACTGCTACAGATCAGACTTCTTGTTCTGGAAAGATGGAGGTGGATGTTCTTTATTTCTCCCGCTAAATACTCGTACAGCTAACATCCCTTCTACATAAAAAGATTCAAAAAGGTGATGAGAAAGATGACAGAGCTGGGAACTCAGGACCTGATGAAAGAGATGGCAGTAAGCTTCCTGGAATTACTAATTTTAGCTCATTTATCCCAGACTGGATGCTGCAGAGGCCAACAAACCACACCCAGGAGTACAGACAAAAGTCCCAAGAAAACCCTTTTCTCTCTAGTCAAAGGGTCACAAAAGGAGCAGGCTAGAAAGAAAGAAAACTTTTAGATACTAACTGCCTCATTTCAACCAAAAACCATAGAAAACTGCAGTGAAAATGCTACTCAGGAATGAAGGGGAAATCAAGACATTCTCAGATAAAGGAAAACTTGTCACCACCAGGTCCACTCTAATATAATAGTGAAAGGGAATCATCTAAGCAGGAATTAAATGATAAAAGAGGGACTCTTGGATCATCAGGAAGGTAAAGAAAACAAAGAATAAAAAGCTTACTAGACATATAGACTATGCATCTCCTCTTCTGTTTTCTAAATTGTTTGATACATGAAACAAAATTATAAAATGAAGTAAATTATAACATTCTGCCATGTGATTCTCAATGTATGCTGATAAAATATTTAAGACAATTATGTTATAAATGGACACAGCAAAGGGACCAAAAGGGAGATAAGTTTGCTCCATGTTACACAATCTGCTGTAGACTGTACAGACCGTGATTTACATACAGTAGTGCCCCCTTATCTGTGGTTTCAGCTATCTGCTGTTTCAGAAACCCACGGTCAACCAGTCTTCAAAAGTATTAAAAGGAAAATAACAAAATTAAAATATTGAAGTTTAAATTCTGTGTAATTGTAAGTAACGTGATGAAACGACCCCTGCCCCCCTCCCTTCTGCCCAGAATAGGAATCATTCCTTTGTCCAGCATATCTACGCTCTATATGCTCCTCACTTCTTAATGTTAGTCACATGTAACTCTCTTGGTTATCATATCAACTGTCACTGTATCTCAGTGCTTGTGTTCAAGTCACCATTATTTTATTTAAAATGGTCCTAAAGCATGAGACTAGTGATACTGGCAATCAAATATGCCAAGGAGAGGCTGTAAAGTGCTTCCTGTAAGTGAAAGGTAAAAGTTCTCAATTTAACAAGACAAAAAAATCTTCTGCAGAAATTGCTAAAATCTACAGTAAGAAATAATGTTCCATCTGTGAAATTTGAAGAAAAGGAAATTTGTGCTAGTTTTGTTGTCACACCTCAAAGTGGGTTGGTATATAAAATACAATTTTTTGAGAGAAAAATGAGACAGACCATATTCTGTAACTTTCATTACAGTATATTTTTATAATTGTTTTATTTATTATTAGTTGGTGTTCTGAATCTCTCACTGTGCCTAACTTGTAAATTAAACTTTATCATAGGTACTTACGTAAAAGAAAAACCATTGTATATATAAAATTCAGTACTATCAGTGACTTCAGGCATCCACTGGGGTTTTGCAACGTAACCCCCACAGATAAAGGGAGATCTACTGTGTGTATTTTTAGGTATATACATATAATATTATATATATTATCTATATAAAGGTATGTATAATACATACTATCTATATGAAGCATATTAATGCATATATGTATATATAGAATTATATGTGCATATATAGTTATTTATGAAAAGATAATCTTTACTATAAATTATGATCCATTAGTTAGACAATGATAATAAAGCAAAACAATAAAACATAGAGAGTAATGTAAAAGATTATCTTCATGAACATTGACTGATTTCACAAGTAGGCCCAAAGTGATCGCTAAAACCCAAAATGATATAGTAGACTCTGCTAACGTTAATAAATTCTGGTCATTAAAAGACTCCAATATGAGCATAAAAAATGAAAGCCACAGGGTCAAAAAAGCTATTTGCATCATAAAGTCAAACAAGAGTTCATATCCAAAATATAACAAGAACTGCGAGGAAGGAAAATGACAGGCAATGTATAGGAGAAATGGACAAGAGACATGGCAGGTCCTTGTCATTCTCACGGCATGATTAGTAGCCCAGAAGAATGTGTTCAACCTAATAGTAATCAGGAAAAGACCTATTAATATCATCATGATATTTTCTATAATGACAAAAAATTATAACATTAAAATTCCTGATAGTACTAAGTTTTGAATCTAAGCATTATTTGGTAATATGTGTATTTACTCAATAAACCAAAACATGGTGGAATAAAATAATAAATTTGACATACACATATATTTATGCCCCTGCAATTTTACTCTGAGACATAGAGGACAATATATTATAATTATACACATATACAATTATAATAATAGAATTTTATTTATAAACTATTATAAATATAGTACTTATACAAATACAATATATTCTACATAACATGTATATATAACATATAAATTATAAATACAATACTTTATAACAATTGGAAAGAACATGTCAATAGGATTTTCATAAAATGTTATTCATGATACCCAATTTTAAAAAACTATATTCTATTAGAAAATCTAAATAGACTGATCAACAATAAGGAAATTGAATCAGTCATCCAAAACCTTCCCAAAGCAAAACTCCGGGACCAGATGGCTTCACTACTGAATTCTACCAAACATTCAAAGAGGATATAATTCCTGTCCTACTCAAACTCTTCCAAAAAATTGAAGAAGACACAATACGCCCTAACTCATTTTATGAAGCCAACATTACCCTGATTCCAAAACTTGGTCGGGTAACACAAAAAAAGAAAATTACAGACCAATATCTCTGATGAATACAGATGCAAAATTCCTAAACAAAATTCTAGTAAATCAAATGCAGCAATGCATTAAAAAGATTATAGGTCACAACCAAGTGGGGTTCATCTAAGGCGCACACAAATGGTTCAACATACGAAAATCCATCAATGTGATACAAAATAAAGGACAAAAATAATATGATTATATCAATAGATACAGAAAAATGTTTGACAAGATATAAACATCCACTTCTGATAAAACACTTAAGAAAATGGGTATAGAGGGAAAATACCTTAACATAGTAAGGGCCATATATGAGAAAGCCTCAGCTAAGACTACAATTAATGATGAAAAACCGAAGCCCTTTGCTCTACATTCAGGAACATGACAGGCTCTCCCCTATCACCTCTGCTTTTCAACATAATGTTGGAAGTCCTAAGCCAGAGCAATCAGGCAAGAGAAAGAAATAAAAGGCATCCAAATTGGGAATGAAGAAGTTAAATTGTCACTTTTTGCAGATGACATGATGTTATATATATATATATATATATATATATATATATATATATATATATATATATATATAAGACCCTAAAGATTCCACAAAAAAGCTATTAGAAACAATAAATGAATACAGTAAATTTGCTGGCTACAAAATCAATGTACAGGGCAGCTGGATGGCTCAAATGGTTAGAGCGTGAACTCTCAACAAGGTTACCGGTTCAATTCCAGCTTGGGATGGTGGGCTGCACCTCCTGTAACTAAAGATTGAAAACGGTGACTGGACTTGGAGCTGAACTGCACCCTCCACAACTAGATTGAAGGACGACTTGGAGCTGATGGGCCCTGGAAAAACATATTGTTTCCCAATATTCCCCAATAAAATTCATATTTTAAAAAATCAATGTACAATACTAACAATGAAACCTCAGAAAAAAAATGTAAAAAATTCCTTTTGCAATAGCAACAAAAAGAAAAAAATACCTAGGAATAAACTTAACCAAGGATGTGAAAGACCTATATACTGAAAATTATAAGACATTTTTTAAAGAAATTGAAGAAGACACAAAGAAATGGAAAGACATTCCGTGCTCATGGATTGGAAGAATCAACATAGTTAAAATGGCCATATTACCCAAAGCAATATACAGATTTAATGCAATCCCCATCAAAATCCCAACGGCATCTTTTTAAAAATATAGAACAAAAAAGTATCAGGTTTGTATGGAACCACAAAAGACCCGGAACAGCCATAGCAATCCTAAGAAAAAAAGAACAATGTTGGAGGTATCATACTCCCTCACTTCAGCTTGTACTACAGGGCTACAATAATCAAAACAGTATGGTATTGGCAGAAAAACAGACACACAGACCAATGGAAGAGAATTGAGAACCCAGAAATAAACCCACATAAATAAGGACAGATATTTTCTAACAAAAAAGCCAAAAACATATAATGGAGAAGAGACAGCCTCTTCGGTAAATGGTGCTGGGAGAATTGGAAAGCCACATGAAAAAGAATGAAACTAGACTGCTCTCTGTCACCATGTACCAAAATTAACTCCAAAAGGATCAAAGACCTAAACATCAGACGTAAAACAATAAGCTGCATAGAAGTAAACATAGGTACTAAACTTACTGACCTTGGGTTCAAAGAGCGTTTTACGAATTTGACCCTAAAGGCAAGTGAAGTAAATGCAAAAATAAATGACTGGAACTAAATCAAACTGAAAAGCTTCTGCACATTGACAAAATAAAGAGACAACAAACCTAATGGGAGAAGTTTTTGGATACAATGTCTCTGGTAAGGGGCTACTATCCAAAATATACAAGGAACTCATAAAACTCAACAACAAAAAAACAAGCAACCCAATAAAAAAATGGGCGGAGGACCTAATAGACATTTCTCCAAACAGGACATAGAGATGGCCAACAGACATATAAAAAAATGTTTGACATCACTAATCATCAGAGAAATGCAAGTAAAAACCGCAATGAGATATCACCTCACCCCACTTAGAATGGCTATCATCAACAAGAAAAATAGTAACAAGTGTTGGCGAGGCTGTGGAGAAAAAGAAACCCGCATACACTGTTGGTGGGAATGCAGATTGGTGCAGGCGCTATGGAAGGCAATGTGAAGGTTCTTCAAAAAATTAATAATAGAATTACCTACCATATGACCCAGCAATCCCTCTCCTGGGCATCTACCCAAAAAATCTGAAAACATTTATCCGAAAAGATATATGTGCTCCGATGTTCATTGCAGCTTTATTTACGGTGGCCATGACATGGAAACAACCAGTGTCCTTTGATAGATGATTGAATAAAGAAGATGTGATATAATATACAAATGGAATACTATTCTGCCATAACAAATGATGTAATAGTACCATTTGTGACAACATGATGGATCTTGAGATTATTATGCTAAGCAAAATAAGTCGCACCAAAAGAGTCAAGAACCATATGATTTCACTGATATGTGGTATATAAAACTGAAAACAGCAAAAGAACAAGACAAACAAATAAAGAAGAAAAAACTTATAGACACGGGAAAAGGGGATCAAATATATGGTGATGGAAGGAGAACTGACTCTGAGTGGTGAACACACAATGTGATATATAGATGATGTATTATAGAATTGTACACTTGAAACCTATGTAACTTTACTAACAATTGTCACCCCAATAAACATTAATTAAAAACAAAACAAAACAAAAAAACTATTTTTCTGAATAGTATAGACTAAAACTGTCATGTACATGTATTACAGTAGCAAAAACTAACTACAGATAAATGCAACAGTGTGGATGAATTGCAAAAATATCATATGGGAACGAAAGGAGACACATCAAATGCATCCTGAATGATCCCTGTTACAAGAGCTCAAATTTAAGCAATGATAATTTGGAATATTAAAAATCAAAATAGTTGCTAAATGGGGGGAGGGAAAGTGGTGAGAGAATACACAGGAGTGAGCTATTGTGGACTGGAAACTTCCTTTTCATGATCTGATTGGTAATGACATGGGTCCTTTCAGTTTATAATCAATCTGCACAATCATGATGTTTAGTGTCCTTGATATGATATAAAATTGTACAGCAAATTTAAATAGCAAAACTTATTTTAGACAAAAAGCACGTATACAAGCATGGTTGTCTATGGAAAATAAGAACTGGAAATTATTAAATGTGCATTAATGGCATGAAATATAAATAAAATATTAAAGAGTTAAACAATAGAATATTAACAGATTTTAAGCAACAAATGTATACAAAAATATGAATGAATACTACAAATATAATGTAGACAAAAATAATCTTTTAACAAAATGTTGGAAACTTTTAAAATCTTACCACTTCTTCTTTATTATCTATATAAAGCAGGTGTGAGTTCTTGGAAGCACAGGCCGTCTGACTCTCAGTCCATGTTTTTCTTTCAGTGCTGATGTAATAGCAGTTGTTGGAATATGTAAACCACTCCTTTGGGCAACGACCACAATGATATGCTGAAGAAATTATCATCCAAAAACAATTTGAATTAAAGAAATAAAAATTAATTTACATATTGGCATAAGTAAATCATATATGTGCATAACATTTCTATGCACCTTCATTGACTGGTACATATCAAACAAAACACAATCACACACTCACAGAGAAGGGTCAGCCTCTCACCCCCTAATTTTTGTGCCCAAATAAGGAAAACACACAAACATAAATATCCACTTTAACACATGAAAGTCAATGAACAAAACCACGTTTTTGGAACAGCAAAATTATTTGTCTCATAGCAGAGCAGGGGAAATGTAAGCCAATTGGCAACAATGGGTATGGTGATTTAAAATGCATATTTCTTCATATGGTTCCCTAAGAAAGACCATTCTCCTAAAATTATTATTTATGAACACTAATTGCCCAATGTTATAATTTATATATTCCCAATAAAACCCTATTATTATTTTTGCCTACCCTGAGTTACAGACAAACTGTAAACTGTAGTAATATCAGAACTTTGAAATGTATTCTGTACCTTCCTGGATCCCTGTTGTCAAGGGGGTATTAGTCTGCTCTGGCATTACAGTAGCTAGAAAAAAGGAATAAATCTTATTAAAGATTCATATTCATCTAGGTAAATCATAACACTTTTTTTTCCCTACTTTCACATTTGGTATAATGTTTAGGATTAGAATAATCTGAAATAAAATTGATTTTACAAAGAAAAATTAATGAATTAATGAAGATTTGGGGAAATTTATTTCAAAAGCCTAAAAGATCAAACTGCACTAGAGTATTTGATTTTACCAATCTCAATTAGTTTGTATTTCTCAACAAGGTCTTTTACTCTACTAAAACATGTCGTTGAACTATGAAATCAGGATATATATGTATTAGGTTGGTGCAAAAGGAATTGTGATTTCAAAGGTTAAAAATAATAGCAAAAACTGCAATTACTTTTGCACCAACCTAATATATATGTACATGTATTTGTAAAATGCTCTCTACATTCTGATATTTAATCTTTGACAAATTTAGTTAAGCCTTTCACATTTAGTCTAAATGTATATGTTGAAATTAGAGGCCTATTCCATAATATTAGGAAATATTTAGAGGCAATGACAATCAATCATTAAAGTGAAAAGTTCCTTCATTATCTTTCAAAAATTGACTTACGACGAATAACAGTTATCGTTACCACACTGGACAACAAGACAACACAGATGAACCCCAGCATCCCAGCAATGAGCTTCTCTGGACGTGATGGAAAATCTACAGGGAAAGAAAGGGAAACACTGAGGAAGTGAGATGGAGATAATTGTCTACACAGTTTACACACAAACCACACTCGTGCACAGGGAATCACATATATAAACTTTCCCAGCCCCATATCTACCATTGCAATCTTCCTCCCAGAATGTACCATTGCATTGTCAGGAAATACAATGCTCCATGAGGTACTAGTCAAAGACTACACATTACAACAGCACCTGAGCAAAATTAGTCCTCAGATTTCACATTAGAATGCTGTATTCCAACTTCAAGCTCTGATCCCCACAAATAAAAAGTGTTTCTCCACATATTCCCTACTGTTTCCGCACATCTCTGCACCCGAACTGTATATCCTAGAACAGTTATAACATGTATCTATTAAATATTTTACCTTTGCAGTGGTAGTTCTTGTCATTCCCTTGAAGATCATATAAAGAATTCTGAAGATTTAATTCTGCATAGGTTATTTCCTGCTCTGTTACTGAAATGGAACTCTTAGTGCCCTTAGGTTTTATTTGCTGTCTCCTGGAGTCCTTAGCCTGATTCAGTTCTGCATAGGTTACTCTTTCCTTATTCATCTCTGCAGCTGAGTGGTGTCCGAGACTGTGCTCTAAGGTAAGGGTACTGAAGAATGAATGGTATTAATATATGCAATGACGAGATCCCTTGCAGTAAAAGTGGGTGGGGTAGAGGGTGAATTCGGCTCATTTTGCAGTAGAAGAATGTAAAGGTCTTGATTTAAATACTTAGAGTTTTAAATAAGAGTCTCACGGTTAAATACATTTTTAATGTATTTTACATTTGTTGATATATTATTTGTTGGAGCATAAAAAGAGATAATTAGCAAGGAATATAGTTCATGAATAACATCCCCATTATTTTAAAGTCAGAGTCCACAGAAACATTTTAACACCAATGCCTGTACTAAAAATTTAAATGTTTTATTAGAAAAAGGAGATATGATATTTATGATAGGTTGAAATCCAAAAGCAGTTAAAGACTAAGTGCTCTAAAGATGAAGAACAGTAGTGTTGGCATATATAGTGATTTCCTGCACTAAATTCCATTTATTTACTGACTTACATTTATTTGTTGAAGGGGTTACCAAATGGCCCTTTGTTTTGAGTGGTTGAGGAGTTCTGAGAAATAAGTAAAAATTTAAAGAAATGTTTCATATGTTGGAAAGTGTTTCACAACACACTATAACTTATCCATAACCTAAACAATATTGAAAATTAAACAACAAAATATGTATTAAATAGTTATTTTATAAAATAGTTGATAATTGATTTAATGAACCTATAAAATGATAAAGTATAGGTCATTTGGGAGATCACTGTTGATTAAAGCTTTTAGAAAAAACCTTCTCAAAGTCAGTGATGATCTCTTTAGCTGTGTGAGCAATTGTAATAATCCAGAAAATGTAATTTAATAATTCAGTCAATGGGCTCTGTAATCAGAGAGACAGGACATAACTCTGGCTTTGAAACTTACAATGTGTGGTCTTTAAAAAGTTATTTACTGTCAGGTAACCTACTGTACTAATCTGAACTGGAAATACTATTATGCAAGATAAAATGCATATAAAACTCAACACTCAACCTGGCACTTAGAAGCAATCAATAAATGATAGATATTTTAGGCACAATTTCCATGTTATTTTTTCTAAATAACATGAGTTATACCTTGACAAAGAATTCATTAAGCAGGAGTATAATCAGTATACTGCATCTTTATTCCAATTTTGTTCAATTTTTTAAAAGTTCTTTGATTGTTTATAATTAAGTTTAGTTACATTGACAGAAGCTACCTCATCCTGATTTTATTAAAAATCAAGCTGCTTTAAATCCATGTAAATGGTATATAAGGATAGTGTTTGGCCTTCATCGTGCAATGAATTCTTTTTTAAGAATCAGCAATGTTCCATTTTGACTTTGGTGTATATTAATTGTACCTCAGATGATTCACATTCACCCTTGGAATCACCCACTGCCTGAGATGGGCTACGAGAGACAGGAGAGTAGTGACACATACCTTCTGTCAGCCAGAAAGTCGGGCATCCTTTAGTGGTAGGCCAGGTGACTCTCATAATAGAGGCCTGCTATAGTTGCATCATAACAGGAGAAATTTAAAAACATAAATTCAGGACCAAGAATAAACAACATCTGTGACCTTCACAGACTGCCCTGTGAAGGCTCAGAGTGAAGCAAGAGTGGAAAAAGTAAATATCTCATCAATGTGTCACTTAAGGTCTGGACAGGAAATTCTCACACTCTGGCTATTTTGAAATCAGTTCATCTCAGCACACACCTCCAGAATACAGGGGACTTTGGGCTCCAACTGAAAGGACAAACAGACTTCTAAGTGTGTCATTTAGATTGCCCATTTTTAAATGCTTCTGAGAAATTGTTTTCATATTCTACAGATATGGGGAAACAGAAGCTTAACCACCCATGCAGTTAATTTGTTTCCATCTCAATCACAAACACTGCAAATTTATGTCTGTTAAGTATCTCAACTATTACTTTTAGAACTAGGTTATTAAATGTTGGCATTAAATACTTCTTTTCATATTTTTACTTGTATTCATATTATTTCATTTGTATTACCGTGGAAATAAAATTCTGCAAATCACAATCCTACTATCAACAGATATTGAATAATATTACTCACTAATTACTCTGATAAATTACTATATTCCTAACTATATTGTACCTGGCACAAAGTCCATCGTTTACAAAATTGCATACCTATTTGTCTGTTCTAGTACTTGCCTTCAATTTTATTCTTTTTAAATAACTAATTTAATCTGCAGACTTCCTCTGATAAAAATAAATATCCCTAGGATAAAATGTATATAATATTGAACTATGCCTGACATGGAAATATTAAATAACTACTCATAATAGTATTCATTAATTCATCTTCCAATCATGACTAGTTGTCTATATTTACTAGGAATATTCGGTGTAAATGACAACCCCATCTCAAACTATGTGGCACAAGATGATGTAATGCAGTAGCATGTAGTCCTTCATAGTATTGTACAATCCTTCGTATTTCTGTGGTATTTGTGGTAACTTCTCCTCTTTCATTTGTGATTTTGTTTATTGTGTCTTTTCTCTTTTTATCTTAGTGAGTCTAGCCAAGGGTTTGTCAATTTTATTAATATTTTCAAAGAACCAGCTCTTTGTGGCATTAATTTTTTTCTATTGTCTTTTTGTTCTCTATTTCATTTAGTTCTGCTCTGACTTTTATTATTTCCTTCCTTCTGCTCACTTTGAGTTTCATTTGTCTTCTTTTTCTAGTTCTTTGAGGTGTAATGTTAAATCTGGGATTTTTTTTCTTTTGAGATACGCCTGTAATGACACAAATTTCCCTCTTATTACTGCTTTTGCAGCATCCCAATAATTTTGATAGGATGTATTTTCATTCTCATTTGTTTCTATGTATCTTTTGATGTCTCCTTTTATTTCTTCTTTGACCCACTCGTTCTTTAATAGTCATTCATTTAATCTCCACATATTTGTGCTTTTCCTGCTTTCTTTTTCCAGTTGATATCCAATTTCAAAGGCTTGTGATTAGAGAATATGTTATTCAATAGCTGATTGGATAAACAAGATGTGGTATATAAACATAATGGAGTACTACTCTGCCATAAGAAAAGATGAAATACTGCCATTTGTGATAACATGGACAGATCTTGAGATTATCACGCTAAGTGAAATGCGTTGACAGAAAAAGTTGAGAACCATACGACTTCACTCATATGTGGGATATAAAATTGGGGATATAAAACTGAAAGCAACAGAGGAACAAGACAAATAAAGATACAAAAACTCATAGACACATACAACCATTTAGTGGTTACCAGAGGGTAAGGGGGAGGGTGGGTGGTAAAAGAGGGTAAAGGGGGTCAAATAAATGGTGATGGAAGGATAACTGACTCTGGCTGGTGGGCACACGATGTGATATATAGATGATGTAGTACAGAATTGTACACTTGAAACCTATGAAATGTTATTAACCACTGTCACTCCAATAAAGTTAATTAAAAAAAGAAAAGATAGTTTAAAAAATATGTCGCCTAATTAATGTGGAGGGCTGAAACAGAAGACTTGAACCACAGGATAAATGACAAGGGAACCTCAAAAAACAAATTTTTAAATTCAAAATATCTATAGTGTAGAAAAAGTAATTTTTAAATCATTCCTCATCTTGTGTCAAGAAAAGGGAGAATGTTTATTCCCCATCATTACTAAGGATATTCACTTCCATGCAGCCTTTGCCTAGTGTTCTGCAAATTATTAGCTCTATATAATCCTAAAATGTGCTCCCTTTGCTTGTAAACCGCAAGACTAAATACACCTAGAAAAAAATGGCCATTTAAATAAAAATATGCCATGCAAATAAAAATACTGATTCCTAAATTCCATATGAACATTAATACTCATTAATCAATCTATCAGTCAATCAATTTATTAGTCTATAGGGAAGTAAAACACATTTTTCTTTATGTTGATATAATAAATAATTGTCACAAATTTTACCAAAGAAATACGGGTATGTTTGCCTAGTTTTAACCTATACATATAAGAATAAGACATGTTTCTATGAAAAAGGACATTGCACTGAAATTGGAGAAAAGTAAGAATTAATTATTTTTTGAAACATGTGAGACACTAAAGAAGGTCTTCCACTCAGCAAGGCAACAACTATAAAGGCTCGTAGGTGACAACAACTAGGTGTATCCATGGAACTGAAATTATAGTCAGACTGAACTTAGAGAGCAAAGAAGGAACTGGAGGTGGATAGATGGGCAAGAGTCATGTCCTGTAGTACTATAGAACAATTTTTTTTCGATTTTAAGGCCAATAGGAAACCTTTCCAAAGACTTATTTTAAAAAGCCATGATTGTTTTGCTTGTAACATGAGGAAAAGATTGCAAAAGGTCTAGAGTGGTAGATGAGAGACCTTCTGGGAGTCTCTTGCAGTAATCTGAAAAAAAAACAGATGGATCTCAATTAAAAAGTACATAAAAATAGCTTTGCAATAAGCAATGCTATTCACAATAGCCAAGACATGGAAACAACCAAAATGCCCATCGGTAGACAACTGGATTAAGAAACAATGGTATGTTCATACAAAGAAGAAGAAACTCACCATTTGCAACGATTTGGGTGGACCTAGAGAACATTATGCTAAGTGAAATAAGTCTGATGGAGAAAGACAAATACCAGATGATCTCACTTACATGTGGAATCTAAAGAACAGAACAAATGAGCAAACTAATCAGAAACAGTCTCAGAGATATAGAGAAAAAACTGAGGGTTTGCTAGATGGGAGGGGATGAGGATGAGGGAGAAGGTGAGGGGATTAGAAAGCACAATTGGTAACCACAATATTGCCACAAGGACACGAAAGACAGTTTAGGGAATATAATCAATGATGTTGTAAAGATTTGGTAGGGTGTCACATGGGCACTTGTCTTATTAGGGAGACCACTTCATGGACGATGTAGATGTCTGACCACTACAGTGTACACTTGAAACTGAAGCTGAATAATACTGAATGTCAACTATAATTTAACATATATATATATAGTCACAGGATGTGGAGTAGAGCATAGGGAATAGAGTCAAATGGAATTATAACAGCTATATACGATGTCAGAGGAGTAGTAGATTGGGGGAAGGGGGTTATCACTTTGTGAGGGTGTAAATGTCTATTAAATTGTTTTGTACACCTGAAACTAATAATAAAAAAAGGACAGAGAAAGTTGGTTAGAACATATTATGCTTGGCGATTATTTGAATGTGTTAAAATGGGAAAGCAAGAGGATTTAAACTTTACCTTCAGATTTTAAGATTTGACAATGTGGCTAAACACTAGCATGTTCAATCTTTTTCATTTTGGTCAACATACTTCTGCCCAAAGTTCCTCCTTGACTATAAAAAATAGATAGATAGATAAACAGGTATAGATATAGATATGGGTATGACTATAAGTATAGATAGATGATATAGATATAGACATAGATATAAATATAAATAGATACAGACATAGAGATGGATATAGACATATGAGGCCTGACAATTAAGTTCGTGAACTCATCCTAGAAAAATGCTACATACCTCATTGCTGAATATCACTATGGTCACCTTTGAAGTAATCCCCTTGGGAAGCTATGCACCAATATTAGAGCCTAGTCCACCCTTCAAAGAAATTTTGGAATTCTTTCTCTGGAATGGCCATCAGAACTGTCGTCGTATTACTCTTGATGTCCTAAATGTCACCAAAATGTCTTCCTTTCAATATTTCTTTAACTTTGGGTAAAGAAAGAAGTCATTGGGGAGCAGATCAGGTTATTAGAGAGGGTGTTCCAATACACTTATGTTTACTGGTTAAACATTCCCTCACAGACAGTGAGTGCCTTGATAGCTGGTGCATTGTCGTGATGCAAAAGCCATGAATTGTTGGCAAAAATTCAGGTCATTTTCATCTAACTTTATCATACAGCCTTTTCAGCACTTCCAAATAGTAAACTTGGTTAATTTTTTGTCCAATTGGTACAAATTCATAATGAATAATCCTTCTGATATCAAAAACGGTTATCAACATCGTTTTAACTCTTGATTTGGACTAATGGAACTTTTTTGGTCGTGGAGAATTAATTGGCTTACTTCCGTTGTGCACTTTGACGCTTTGTTTTAGGGCCTTAGTGGTGTTTCATCACCAGTGATAACATGGTCCGAAACATCATCTTGCCAAGCCAAAATGTCTCGGCAAACTTCCACCCTTCTTTGCTTTTGTTCATCGGTGAACTCTTTCGGGAACATTTTTGCACACACCTTTCTCATGCCAAGATTTTCAATTAAGATTTTCCTGTTTCTCTATTGATGTTTACTTGGCCTGCTATGCTTCTCAAGATTTTGACATGCAATTTGGTGAATTTTGCTATGTTTTGGTCAGTTCTGCTCATCACTGGACGCCCTGATCTCTCTCATCAGTGATGCATTCTCTCCCCTCAGAAAAACGTTTAATCCGTTTTACACTGCCATTTTCTTTATGGCATGAGCTCCATAAACTTGGACTAACATGTTCCTGATTTCACTTCCACTCTTGCCAAGTTTAACAAGAAATTTAATGTTTGTTCGGTGCTCTAATTCAAGCTCAGACATCCTTGCGACGGCAAACAAAAAGCACGCAACAGTAATGAATGCCACTCAGTGAGACACCACCATACGTCGACATGACCACAGCTGTGAGACACTGATATACCAAGGTTATGAAACCACACCAAGCTGTTTGTACAGTGCTGCCAATGTAAGCGCATGGTGGCAAGTTTGTGGACGTAAAGCTCAGACCTCATATACCTGAGTATGAGCTAATTATTCCCAAATAATTATCATTATTTTCTTTGAAAAATAGTTTGTTTTTTTATTGTGATATTTTAAAGTGTAAAGAGTGTTTAAAGATTTGAAATGTCTTGTCGATATAAATACTAAGTGAACTGTTGCTTCTCATTTTATGCCAGGATGATTTCTTCCCCTCTTTTCCAAGATTTTCACATCACTCTGCCAACCTTTAATTTATACATGGTTGGAATCGAGTTTTCACTAACATCAAGCCAAATACTATTCCCAATTACAACGATACAAAAGAGAGTTACTTAGATACAAAGAGAAAGACACACAAGAAGAGCAATGCGATGACAGAGGCAGAGCTTGGATTAATGTGTCTGTAAGCCAAGGCCTGGGGGCTACACCAAAAGCTCAGAGAAAGGCATGGACCATAGTCTATCCTAGAGTCTTCAAAGTGAGGACAGCCCTGTTGGCACCGTCATTTCAGACTTCTAGCCTCCAGAATAGTGATAGAAAATTGGTTGTTTAAACCAGAAAAAAATGAAATATATAATATGTTAAAAGGTAAAACAAAATATTCTATAAAAGCATTTAAAACAGAGTAAGTGGAATTGGGAGTGTCATTTGTGAGGGGGAACTTAAATTCCATTGGGATTCTTTGGGAATGTAGTGTTTGGACAAAAACATAAATTTGGTGAGAAAATTAGAATAGCAGATAAATGGAGAAGACCTTTTGAAATTGAGCAAACAACTGATGAAATTTCCTATTGAAGAAACATGTCTGAATATTTGAGGATCAGCGAGGAGGCTGACATAGCTGGAGCAGAGTGCGTGAAGGGAGCAGCCTTAGCTCATGCATTCTCAACAGGGGTGATCGTGTCAACAAGTGGACAAAAACTGATTTTTAACAGTAGTGAAAAAAATCTCACTTTATGTATAAAGTGCAGATACACATAAAGTACATAAAGAAAAGTGTAATACTTTGGTCGTTTTGAATTTTCAGGGAGATGGACCAAAAAAGCATATCTGTGAAAGCTCCTTAGTACTTGAGGGAGAAAATGGAAAAAAGTGTGTGTGTGGGGGGGGGTGTTGAGAAACACTCTATTAGAGGATAAGATGCAAGAGGTAACAGGGCTCAGATCATCCAGGTTTTGTAAGGCTCAAGCTTCTTCATATTGAAGCATGGAGAGCCATGCCTAGATTTAAAAGGAAGTGGAGTTGTGTGATTTCTTTATATATTTTGGATATTAGCCCAAAATAATTGCAGGTATTGTTTGCAAACATCTTCTCCCATTCCACTGGATGCCTTTTTGTTCTGTTGGTTTCTTTTGCTGTGCAGAAGCTTTTAGGTTTGATATATGGTATCGTCATTTATTTTTGCTTTTACTTCCCTGCCTTTGAGGTCAAATTCATAAAATCCTCTCTCTTGAGGTCAAATTCATAAAACCCATAAATTTGGTACCTATACTTTCTTGTATACAATTTATTGTTTCAGGTCTTATGTTTGGACTTTGATCCATTTTGTGTCAATTTTGGTACATGGTGACAGACAGCAGTCTACTTTCATTCTTTTGCACATGGCCTTCCAATTTTCCCAGCACCATTTATTGATGAGTCTTTCTTTCCTCCATTTTATGTTTTTGGATCTTTTGTTGAAAATTATCTGCCCATATGTATGTGGGTGTATTTCTGGGTTCTCAATTCTTTCCATTGGTCTGTGTGTCTTTTTTTCACCCATATCCATGCTGCTTCGATTATTGACACTTTGTAGTGTAAATTGAGGTAAAGGATTGTTATATTTCTTGACTTGTTCTATTTTTTTTTAGGATCCTTTGGACTATTCAGGTAATTTGTGATTCCATACACATTTGATGATTTCCCCTCTCCTGAATATACACCCTCCAAATCTGAAAACATTTATCCATAAAGATATATGTACTCCATGTTCATTGCAGCATTATTTACGGTGGCCAAGACATGGAAACAACCAAAGTGTCCTTTGATAGATGATTAGATAAAGGAGATGTGGTATGTATAACAATGGAATGATACCCTGCCATAAGAAAAGATGAAATAATGCAATTTGCAACAACTTGGATCAATCTTAAAATTATTATGGTAACAAAATAAGTCATACAGAGAAAGTGGACAATCATATGACTTCACTGATGTGTGGGATATAAAACTGGAAGCAATGAAGGAACAAGACAAACAAATAAAGAAACAAAAACTCATAGACACAGACAACAGTTTAGTGGTTACCAGAGGGTAAGGGGTGTGGTAGTAGAAGAGGGTAAAGGGGATCAAATATAAGGTGATAGAAGGAGAATTGACTCTGGGTGGTGAGCACAAATTGTGATATCTATGATGTATTATAAAATTACATTAAATCAATAGAATGCTTTGGGAAATGGGCAATTTTTTTTTTAATTTTATTTTATTAAATTTATTGGGGTGACAATTTTAACTATGTTGATTATTCCAATCCATGAAGACACAATATCTTTCCTTTGTGTCTTCTTCAATTTCTTTTAATAATGTCTTATAGTTTTAAGTATATAGGTCGTTCACAACCTTTGTTATGTTTATTCCTAGGTATTTTATTCTTCTTTGTTGCAATTTCAAAAGAAATGTGTGTTGCTTTTTCTTTTCTTTTTCCCTTAAATTTCATTGTTAGCATGTAGAAATGCATGGATTTTGTACACTGATTTTGTATCCTGCATCTTTACTGTATTTGTTTATTGCTTCTAATAGTTTTTTGGTGGAGTATTTAGGGTATTCTATAAAAAGAATTATGTCATGTACCAACTTTATAGTTCTTGCACAGTAATCTCGAGGGCCAATTAACAATTTATTAATCTCAGCTCCAAATCTGTCCTTCATTGCCCTCTCTGAGATAATGGAGCTAGATCCTATAACTTTTTCTTCATTATCAACTCGCATGATGTTGTTTTGCCAGAAAAAGTCACTGAAGAGATACTGCCAGGGAAAGAACTCTTGTTCCTGGTTTCGTGGTGCTTTCTCCCCATTGGCTCTGTGGTGAGGTTGCCAGTTGCATGTATGCAGAACGTCCTGTGGTGTTCACCCTCCAGCAGTTTTTGTGGCCAGTCCCAGTCATAGTTCCCTCTTTTCCAACCTCTACTTGAGGACACTGTGGCAGGGAGGTGTTCCTGCTTGCTAGTCATAGCTTGAGAGTTGTCCTCACCAATAACAGCCAGCGGACTGTTGAGATGCTCGATCCAGGGCAACCCAGTGAACGTGTCAGCCATCAGAATGTCTGCAGCCACATTGTGTTCAGTGAAGTCTGAAACCCATCCTGAGAGAGTAGACCTGGCTTCCAAGTCATTCCACCTTTGGGTACTTATCTTTAACCCTAGGATATTCTGTATAATTTTGTTTTATCTCCTGTTTGTAGGCTATCTCCCCTACAAAAATTTAACATTTATTTAAATGAAATTTTTTTTTTTTTGTCTTTTAACCCCACTATGACTTATACACTATGCTAGCCTGTATTGTGGAATCCTCATTTTCAACATTCAAGGGCAGGGACAAATCAACTAATTTGAAAATATAAATGGAATTATTCACCATATTGAGGACTAAGAAATAACAGCTCTTGATATTAAAATTTGTAATTTATACTTGATTTATTGTAATAAATAGGGAAAGCTTAAGAAATATATAACATGTACTTGGATATATATTTTCAATAAAAATATAGATTTAAAAATAATTCTACAAGACCAAGGTGAAGGCTCATATGAACTATGGATTTTAAGTGAATATGATGCATCAATGTAGAATCATTCTCAGTAGCAAATGTGTCATCTTGGTGAGTGATGTTGACCATGGGGGAAGCTCTGCATGTGTAGGGATGGGAGGAATATGGGAAATCTCAGTACCTGTCTTAATTTTGTTGTGAATGTAAAGCTGTCCTCAAAATTGTATCATAAGAAATAATTCAAAGAAAATTATTGTGTGGTCTTTAAATAAATTAAAAATATGTTCTCTAGCATTACACCAACTTTAGATAAGCCTAAGTTTCTGGTGCTTACAAACATACTGTTTTGTTTGCAAACAGGATTCAGATAAAAGCTGGTGTGATTCAAACAGCACAAATGTACAATTCTTGCTCATCTCTGAAGATATTGGGAACCTGAAATACAGAGAATAATATATCATTAATCTGGTAATACATGACCTAATACTTTGATTAATAAATAATTTACTTAGTCTAATACTTATATACCTATATCTGAACAGTCCTTGTATTATTTTGTATGGAAATACTTAAATAATAGTCTTCATATAATTGTTCACATATAGCTTTTTCTTTCTAAGATTAATTACTTCAAGGCATAAAATATAAGAGTTCTCATGAAACTTACAGTTTGGAAGAGAAAGTTGAGCCATTTTGCCTCACCCATAAACTATTATTGGTACTGTTTGAGAGTCCAATCCATGAAAGAAAACGAAAGGAGCTCAAAAAATTCTAGTAGGAAACAAATTTTATGAGATGTCAGATAAAAGTTTTTATAGCAACATGAATTTTTAATGGAATATTGAGTTAATTCTTTCTATTTCACACTGTCTTTAAATTTACATTATATACTTACATTCTGAACACATTAGGAAAATGTATCATTATTACTGAAGAGGGAATTTGACACAAATAATTTCAAGGCTGCAACAATTTACCAAAGACTAACAATAATTTGTGACTTATTATTGGAAAAGCTCCTAGAAATTCAAATAAGAATGGAGTAAATTTGTAGTCTTCTTGCCTAGGACTGCTCCCGTGTGGCCCCCTACCCCCACCTCAGCTCAGTGAGTAAGAGTTGTAGTTTTTGTAACTTGGAGCAGGCTGCACAAATCACTGTGTTGTTGCCACATGGGGACACTTGATTAGCAATAGGAAAGGTGGTACTAAATTACCCACTACTTTTTCAGCTCTGAAGTGCTGAATTTGCAAGGTTAAAAAGAGGAAAACCCACCCTTTTTCTAGTCAGAGCTTTTAGTTTCCTTTGTGTCCAGCGCAGTGCCAGCCACAAAAATAATGGAGAGGAAATAAAAGGGAGATTTCACTACAAGAGAGACATTAGCTCTCTACACGTTCTTGGCTGATGAAACAAAGGTGTACTTGTGTAGAGGAGATAAAGATGGTACCAGTGAAAGTGAAAACCAAAGGGGATTTGAAAACTAATTGCAAAGTTATGAACTCTCCCCAGTACACACATACACACACAAGTACATGGAAGTCCCATTGACTGGAGGTATTTGAATACATTAAAAATATATAATTGTTTGTTGTCAACTGAGTTATGCATGCACAAGGGGAATCCCTAGGAAGCCAGGCTAAAAAAAAACAAAACACTAAGAGTTTTAACAGCTGAGAAGAAATATAAGCAAGCACACTCTAAAGAGAAGATTCTGCAGTAAAAGTTTTGCAAGTTTAAAAAAAACAATAAAGCGAAAACACAGGAAACAGAATCCCTGTTTACTACACGATATTATCAAACATGTCTAATCACAAAAGATTAGAAAACATACAAAAAAATGCCTTCTCTACTCAGGGAAAATAATCAGTCAAAGAATCTTTTATTGAGATAAGATGTTAGATTTATTAGAAAAAAATATTTTAGAGTAATTACTATAAACATATGCTCAGATAACTATATCTGAATATGATAGCAGTGAAAAAACATGTACCAAACAGAGAAATAAAAACTACATAAATGAATCTAATAGAAATTACAAATTGAAAAACATACCTAAAATGCAAAATTTACTAAATTTACATAAAATATGGGACACAGAGAGAGAATTAAAGAAATTGAACATGGTGTTTAAAGGATTATTTGGGCAGGTCCAGTGGCTCAGGCAGTTGGAGCTCCGTGCTTCTAACTCCGAAGGCTGCCAGTTCGATTCCCACATGGGCCAGTGGGCTCTCAACCACAAGGTTGCAGGTTCAACTCCTCGACTCCCACAAGGGATGTTGGGCTGCGCCCCCTGCAACTAGCAACAGCAACTGGACCTGGAGCTGAGCTGCACCCTCCACAACTAAGACTGAAAGGACAACAACTTGACTTGGAAAAAATCCTGGAAGTAGACACTGTTCCAATCAAGTCCTGTTCCCCTTCCCCAATAAAATCTTAAAAAAAAAAAAAAAAAAAAAGGATTATTTACCCTAAAATATAGAGAGAAAGATAAGCAGGTCCTCAAAACCTTTCAAGCAGTACCAAGAAAACTAACGTAGGTGTAAATGTATACTGAAAATACAAATAGAGACAAAGACAAAAATAACAATTTTGAGACATAATGAATGAACAACTTTTTAAATTTAATTTTAAAAATATTGCAGGCATATGAAGCTCAGCAAACTACAGAGAGAATCAGCACAAAGAAATCCACTTCTCAAAACATTATAATCAAATGACTGAAAAACATTGTAGACACAGACAAAGAAATAATCCTGAGGGAAAATGTGGGAGCATGACAGATTGAGTCAGTATAAAAATGTGAAAATGAGGGAATAGGTGAGATATTTCCCTCCTCCAGCAGCACGTAGACCCAATTATCTCATCCAGAATCTACATTTGTTCTGAACACTATTCCAGATGAGGGACATGAGGAGCCCAAAAGGGGTATATGGAAAATCTCTGTCTTGTCTCAATTTTGCTGAACCTAAACTGCTCTAAGAAAATCAAGTCTGTGTCTTTGTTTTTAATTCATAATGGTGAATTTTATTTTAACTGTTTTTACCACAATGTAAAATGTAAAATAGAAAGCAAACAAATAAAAAGATTAGGTAACGAAATAAGCAAAAGAAAACTTACCCATTACATATAAGAAAATAACAATATGTTTAATAGATGAACTCTTATCAGAAATAATGAAGAATAGTAAGCAGGGAGTGATATATTTAAAGAGCTGAAAGTACTGGGGGCTGGGGGGATACACAACAAAACCTGTCAAACAAGAATTCTAAATTCAGCAAACAATCCTTCAAAAAAGAAGTTGCAATAAGGACCTTACAACATACAGAAAAACAGAGAATTTCTTTTTTTTTTTTTTTTAATTTTTTTTTTTTTTAAATTTATTGGGGTGACAATTGTTAGTAAAATTACATAGAGAATTTCTTGTTATCAGACCTGCCCTCCAAAAATATTCTTCAACCTAAAAGTAAATGACACTGGATGGTAACTCATAGCCGCAGGAAGGAAGGAAGAGCAGTGAAATGGTAAATATGGGAGTAAACTGAAGCGTCTGTGTTTCTCTTCTTGTGACTTCTTTGGAAACTGAGATTTTTAAGGCAATAATTATAACATTGCGTGATTGGGTCTGTATCATATCTGGATGCAACTTTGTACTGGTAAATAGGAACCTTGTTCTGGGGAAGAAAAACTTATCTGTTAATATTTGTTTATTTTTGTGGTGTAGAAATCCCTACAATGATTCATTTCGAGTCATCCTTGTGTAAAACATGAATGTCAGGTCACAAAGGATGTGCATTATTGTTGTTTGTTCACAAACCAGTGCTGGCTGGCTCAGTACCACATTGTTAGAAGGAATAGTAAGACCCCAAAACAGGGGGGAGGAAATGGAGCTATATTGGTGCTAAGTTTCTATATTTCACTGGAATTTAGTCAGAATTAACTTGAGCTAGACTGTGATGAGTTGAGGATATATTTGTAATATCTACAGCAACTACTAAGAAAATAAAAAACAAAACGAAACCATCAACAGAGAATTAAAATGGAACACTATAATAATATGTGTTTAACAAAGATGCAGGAAATATGGAAGAAAAAAACCTAAAGGCATGGACATAGAACGAAGAACAAAACAGCAGACCTAAATCCAACTATACCAATAATTATATTAAATGTGAATAAAATAAATATTTTAGTCAAAAGATATAAATTGTCATACTGAGTGAAAATATAAGATCCATCTAGATCTTGTCTATCATAAATACACTTTATATTCAAAGGTACGAAAAATGAAAGTAAACAGATGAAAAATGATATACCCTATAAACTGTAACCATAAGGGGGCTGAAAAGGCCATTCTAACATCAGACAAAATAGCTGTTAAAACAAAAAATATGATTAGAAATAAAAATAAACATTTCAAAATATTAACCGTGACATTATAAGAAGATAAAATAATTATAAACATACGTCCACCTAACAGCAGAACTCTCAAACATATGAAGTAGTAACTGACAAAATTAAAGGGAGATATAAATAATTCAATGATTATAGTTGGAGATTTAAATGCTCCAATGTCACTCCAATATCACCCCAATATAAAAATAAAAATTTTTGTTTCTTCATTTATTGTCCTGTTGCTTTGTTATTTTCAGTTTTATATACCATATGTCATTGATCATATGGTTCTCAACTTTTTCTGTCTGACTTATTTCGCGTAGCACAATAATCTCAAGATCCATCCATGTTTTCCCAAATAGCACTATTTCATCTTTTCTTATGGCTGAATAGTATTCCATCGTATATACATATATTGGGGATATATATATATATATATCTCACATCTTCTCTATCCAATCATCTATTAGTGGGAATGCAGATTGGTGCAGCCCTATGGAAGGCAGTGTGAAGATTCCTCAAAAAATTTAAAATAGAATTATCATATGACCTAGCAATCCCTTTTCTGGGTATCAACCAAAAAAAAATCTGAAAACATTTATCCGTAAAGATATATGTGCACCTATGTTCAATAAAAATTTTTTAAAAGATATAAAGGTGACAAACAAGTACATGAAAAGATTATCAAGACAATTAGTCTTAAAATTAAATTAAAGCTGCTACAGATCAGACTTCTTGTTCTGGAAAGATGGAGTTGGATGCTCTTTATTTCTCCCTCTAAATACTCATAGAACTATCATCCCTTCTACATAAAAAAATTCAAAAAGGTGATAAGAAAGATGACAAAACTAGGAACTCAGGACCTGATGAATGAGATGGCAGTAACCTCTCTGGAATTTCTTTTTACCTTGTTTATCTCAGACTGGATGCTGGTGACGCCAGCAAACCACAAACACCCATGGGTACAAACAAAAGTCCCGAGAAAAGCCTTTCTCTCTAGTCAAAGGACCAAGAATGGAGCTGGCTAGAAAGACAGAAAACTTTTAGACACTAACTGCCTCATTCCAACCAAAAACCATAGAAAAGTCCAGCGAATATACCGCTCAAGAACGAAGGGGAAATCAAGACATTTTCAGAAAAAGAAAAACTAAGAAAACACGTCACCACCAGGCCCACTCTAATAAAACAGCTAAAGGAAATATTCTAAGCAGAAATTAAATGATAAAAGAGGGACTCTCAGATCATCAGGAAGGAAAATAAAACAAAGAATAAAAACTTACTAGACATATAGACTATGCATCTCCTCTTCTGTTTTGTAAATTGAGAGTTGAGGCAAAATTATAAGTTGAAGCAAATTGTAACAGAGTGTCATGTGATTCTCAATTTACATTGATAAAATATTTTAGACAATTATATTATAAATGGATACAGTAAAGGGACAAAAAAGGAGATAAGGTATCTCCATGTTACATAAACTGCTGTAGGCTGTGTAGACTGTGATTTACACACAGTAGTGCCCTCTTATCTGTGGTTTCCATTACCTGCTGTTTCAGATACCCACAGTCAGTCATTCTCCCAAAATATTAACAGGAAAATTCCAAAATTAAAAAATTGAAGTGTAAGTTCTGTGCAATTCTAAGTAACGTGATGAAACTCCCAGTCCCACTCCCTTCTGCGCTGGATATGAAGCATCTCTTGTCATCATATCTACGCTGTATATGCTCCCCATCCCTTAATGTTATCACATGGTTGTCAGATCCACTGATGCAGCATCTCAGAGCTTGTGTTCAAGTCACCTTTATTTTACTTAATAATGGTCCTAAATATGAGACTAATTTTACTGGCAATCAAATTGCCGAAGAGAGGCTATAAAGTGTTTCCTTTAAGTGAAATGATGAAAGTTTGCAATTTAATAAGGAAAGACAAAAAATCTTCTTCAGAAATCACTAAAATCTACAGTAAGAAATAATGCTGCATCTGTGAAATTGTGAAGGAAGAAGAATCTGTGCTAGTTTTGCTGTCATACCTCAAACTTGACGGGTATAGTAAAATAATGTATTTTGAGAGAGAAATGAGACAGACCACATTTACATAACTTTCATTACAGTATATTTTTATAATTTTCTATTTTATTATTAGTTAGTGTTCTGAATCTCTCACTGTGCCTAACTTATAAATTAAACTTTATCATAGGTATTTATGTATAAGAAAAACTTTTGTATATACAAGTTTCAGTAGTATCAGTGATTTCAGGCATCCACTGGGTCTCCCCCACAGATAAAGGGAGAATTACTGTGTTTATGTATATACATATAATACTATACACATTATCATCTATGTAAAGATATATATAATACATACTATCTATATAAAGGCGATTAGTGCATGTATGTATATATAGAATTATACATACCTATATAGTTATTTATGAAAAGATAATCTTTGCTATAATTTATGATCCATTACTTAGACAATGATAATAAAGGAAAACAATGAAACATAGAGAGTAATAATGTAAGAGATTATCTTCATGAACCTTGACTGATTTCACAAGTAGGTCCAAAGTGGTCACTGAAACACAAAATGATATAGTAGACTCTGCTAACATTAATAAATTCTGGTCATTAAAAGACTCCAACATGAGAAAAAGCTACTTGTATCTCCTAAATTCAAAAACGAGCTTATATCCAAAATATAACAAGTACTGCTAGGAAGGAAAATGACAGGCAACATATAGGAGAAATGGGCAAGAGACATGACAGGTACTTGTCATTCTCACAGAAGAGAATGTCATGAGTAGTATTCTAGAAGGATATGTTCAATCTAATAGTAATCAAGAAAAGACCTATTAATGTCATCATGATACTTTTCTATAATGACAAGAAATTATAACATTAAAATTCCTCGTAGTACTAAGTTTTAGATCAAAGGCCTATTTGGTAAAATGTGTCTTTACTCAATAAACCAAAAAGGTGCTATAATAATTCAATATATTTGACATACACATACATTTATGACCCTGCAATTTTATTCTGAGACATACAAGACAATATATTATAATTACATCATATACAATTATAATAATAGAATTTTATTTATAAACACCTTTATAAACAGTACATGTTATGTAGAATATATTGTATTTACATAAATATTTACATAAATACAATATATTCCACATAACATGCATATATAATATATAAATTATAAATATATTATAATATTTGGAAAAATATGTACACAAAGATTTTCATAAAATATTATTTATAACACCCACATTTAAAAAACTATATTCTGAATAGTATAGATTAAAAATGTTATGTACATATAATACAGCAGCAAAAATTAACTGCAGATAAATGCAATAGTGTGGATAAATTGCAAAAATATCATACGGGAATCAAAGGAGACACGTAAAATGCATCCTGAATGCTCCCTGTTACATGGAGCTCGAATTTAAGCAAAGATAATTTGGAATATTAAAAATCATAATAGTGGTTAAGTGGGGGAGGGAAGGTTGTGAGAGAATACAAAGGAGTGAGCTATTGTAAACTGAAAATTTCTACTTCATGATCTGATTTGTGATTACATGGGTCCTTTCACTTTATATCAATCTGCACAATCCTGATATGTTTATTTTCCTTGCTACAATTTAAAATTATATAGCAAAATTAAATAGCAAAACTTATTTTAGACAAAAAGCATGTATACATGCATGGTAGCCTATGAAAAATAAGAACTGGAAACTATTAAATATACATTAATGGCATGAAATATAAATAACATATTAAAGAGTTAAACAATAGAATATTAACAAACTTTAAAATAAACTACAAATGTATGTAAAAATGTGAATGACTACTACAAATCTAATGCAGACCAAAATAATCTTTCAATAAAATGTTGGAAACATTTAAAATCTTACCATTTCTTCTTCATTATCTATATAAAACAGACTAGAGTTCTTGGAAGCACAGGCCGTCTGACTCTCAGTCCATGTTATTCTTTCGGTGCTAATGTAATAGCAGTTGCTGGAATATGTAAACCATTCCTTTGGACAACCACCACGACAACATGCTGAGGAAATTATTATTCAAAAACAATTTGAATTATAAAAGTTAAGAAAAAATTTACATATTTGCAATTAAAATACATAATTTACATAACTGTAAACATATATGCACATAACATGTCTATGCACCCGAACTGACTGGTACATATCAAACAAAACACAATCACACACACTCACAGGAAGGGTCAGCCTCTCATCCTCTAATTTATGTGCCCAAATAAATAAAACACACAAACATAAATATCCACTTTAACATACATCATGAAAGTCAATGAACAAAACCACGCTTTTGGAATAGTAAAATTGTTTGTCTCATAGTATAGCAGGGGGAAATGTAAGCAAATTGGAAAAGAAAGGGTATTGTGATTTAAAATGACCATTTCTTCATATTCTTCCACAAGAAGGAGCATTCTCCTAAAATTATTATTTTTGAACATTTATTGCCCAATGTTATAATTTATATACTCAAAAAAAACCCTATTATTATTTTTGCCTACCCTCAGTTACAAACTATAAACTGTACTAATATCAGAACTCTGAAAATCATCCTGTACCTTCTTGGATCCTTGTTGTCAAGGGGGAATTATTCTGCTCTGGTTTTTCAGCTAGAAAAAAAAAAGTGATTCTTATTAAAAAGTTAATATTGATCTAAATAAGTCATAATACTTTCTGTTTCTTACTTTGAAATTTTGTGTAATGTTTAGGATTAGAATAATCTGAAATAAAATTAAATATACAGGAAAAATTAATGAATTAAAAGATTTGAGGAAAAATATTATAAAAGGCTAAAGTATCAAACTGCACTATTGTATTTGATTTAACCAATCTCAAGAATTAGTTTGTATTTCTCAATAAACTCTTTTACTCTCTTTTTTTTATTTTATTAAATTTATTGGGGTGACAATTGTTAGTAAAATTACATAGATTTCAGGTGTACAATTCTGTATTACATCATCTATAAATCCCATTGTGTGTTCATCACCCTCTTAAAGTATGGCTTTGAGTTATGAAATCAGGGTTTATATGTACATATATTTGTAAAATGCTCTCTATAATCATCCTGATATTTAGTCTTCGATAAATTCAGTCAACTCTTTCACATTTAATCTAAATTCATATGTTAAAATTAGAGGCCTGTTCCATAATATTATGAAACATTTAGAGGCACTGAAAAATCAATCATCGAAGTGAAAAGTTCCCTTAATCTTTAAAACTTGACTTACAAGTAGTAACAGCTATCGTTACCACAGTGGACAGCAAGACAACACAGATGACTCCCAGGATCCCTGCAAAGAGCTTCTCTGGAGGTGATGGAAAATCTACAGGGAGAGAAAGGGAAACACTGAGGAATGAGGTGGAGATAATTGTTTACACAGTTTACACACAGAGAACGTTCCTGAACAGAGAATCATATACATAAACTTGGACCCCAGACCCATATCTGCCGTTGCAATCTTCCTCTCAGAATGTACCATTGCATTGTACTCCATGGAAATACAATGCTCCATGAGTTGCTGGTCAAAGACTACACACTACAATGATGCCTGAGTAACAGTAGTCCTCAGATTTCACATTAGAATGCTGTATTCCAACTTCAAACTCTGATCCCCACAAATAAAAAGTGTTTCTCCACATATTTCCTACTGTTCCCCACATCTGCACCCTAACTGCACGTTCTAGAACAGTTATCCTGTGTATCTATTAAATATTTTACCTTTGCAGTGGTAGCTCTTGTCATTCCCTTGAAGATCCTGAGAAGCATTTTGAAGATTTAATTCTGCATAGGCTATTTCCTGCTCAATTGCTGAAATGGAACTCTTAGTGCCCTTAGGTTTTACTTGCTGTCTCCTGGAGTCCTTAGCCCGACTCAGTTCTGCATAGGTTACTCTTTCGTTATTCATCTCTGCAGCTGAGTGGTGTCAGAGACCATGCTCTAAGTGTACTTAAGAAAGAATGGTATTAATATATGCGATGATGAGATCTCTTACAGTAAAAGTGGGTGGGGTAGAGGGTGAGCTAGGCTCATTTTCAGTAGAAGAATCTAAAGGTCTTGTTTTAAATACTTTACAGCATTAAATAAGTGTCTCATGGTTAAATACATTTTTAAGATATTCTATATTTGAAAATGTATTTTTGGTTGGAGCAATGAAAAGTGATAAATTAGTGAGGAAAAAAGAAGTTCATAAATAAAAATATCTTCCATTTAAGTGAGATGACAGAGAATTATTTTTAACACTATTATAATTTCTGTATTAAAAATTAAAATTATGTATTAGAAAAAAGTGACTCATAATATTTATGACAATTTTGAAATACAATAAGGTTAAAGACTGAGTGCTCAAAGATGGCGAATTAGTAGTGTTGGCATTTATAGTAATTCCCTGCACTAAATTAATTTCATTTAGTCATTTACATTTATTTATTAAAGGTAATTAGTTGTTATCAAATGATCTGTTATTTGAATGATTGTGAAGTTATGAGAAATTATTACCATTTTAAAGAAATATTTCCATCACCTTATATTTGATCCCGCAGAATTGTACACTTAAGACCTATAAAACTTTACTAACCATTGTTACCCCAATAAACTTTAATTTAATTTAAAAAAAAGAAAAAAAAATATTTCATATGTTGAAAACTGTTAGACTAAACTTATTCAAAACCTAAAAGATATTGAGAACAAAATAACAACAATTTTTTAAAATACTTATGTAACACAATAAATTGTGATTTAATGGTAAAGATATACAATTATAAAATGATAAATACATGTCTGGATCATTTATAGAAGAACACTGCTGTTTTAAACTTCAAAAAAATTCCTATAACTATGAAAGTCAATAAAAGTAGCTTTAGTTTTGAAAGCAAAGAAATGAATCAAATTATGTAATTGAAAAATTCAGTCAATGGGCTCTGTGGTCAGTAAATTCTAGAATTAAATTTGCCTCAAAATTTATGATATATGACCTTTAAATAGTTCCTTAGTGTCTAGCAACCTAGATTACTAATGGAAATTAGATATACAAATATTTAGATACTTTGCAGGTGAAACACTCGACATTCAATCTGGCTTCATAAATTCTCAAGAATATGTTACTTATGCTAATTATTTTAACAGATTTAACATGTTATTATTTCTAATTTATGTCAGTTAGACCCTAACATAATTCATTAGACAACCATCTCTTTATCAATGTGATGTCTTTTCTTGTTTCATTTAATTTTTTAAAAAATATTTTCGTTGTTTATAATTAAGCTTAATTTAGCATTTCACAAGAGCTACCTCATCTATATTTTTATTAAAAGCCAACTGCTTTTATTTAATCTAAGTAAGTTTATGAAGAATTATGTTTAACTTTTACAATTCAAAGAATTCATTTTAAGAAATTTTAAAGGCTGGCTTAAATACCAAATATAACATATAATTATATCTACATATATTAATTACAAAAATCCAAAAATAACAGTTCCTTGTCGTGATTTTCATGGGATTTTACTTTAAATTATATTGATTTTCAAATCCAAATTCTCCACAAGAAACAATTTGAGAAGTTTAAGAAATCCTCCAACATATTTCATATTTTATTCTTGATTTTTGCAATGAATTACTGAAACAAAGATAGCAATGTTCTTTTTTATTTGCTTATTAATTATACCTCAGTTGCATCACATCTAGCATCTGTAATCTCCCACTACATAAGATGGGCCAGGAGAGAGACAGGAGAGTAGAGACACATACCTTCTTTAGGCCAGGAAGGTGAGCATCCTTCCGTGGGAGACCACGTTACTCTTGTAAACAAACAATGTCTGTGGTGTTCACAGGCTGCCCAGTGAAAGCTCAGAGTGAGACAAGGTGGAAAAAGCAGATTTCTCATTAATGTGTCACTTAAGTTTGAACAGGAAATCCTTACACTTGGGGTATTTTGAAGATGGTTTATCTCATCACACACCTCCAGAATATAGGATACTTTGGGTTGTTAGTGTGTCATTTAGCTTCCCCATTGGCAAGTGCCTCTGAGAAATTATTTTCTTATTTTAAAACATTTCTAGGGACAAAAGTCTTGACCACCCATGCTGTTAACTTGCTGCAGTCTTAATCACAAACATTGAAATTTAGGCCTTATTGAGAGTAACTGAGATGTTTAATCTGGTCGTCTACCGATGGGCATTTCGGTTGTTTCCATGTGGCTATTGTGTATAGTACTGTAATAAACATAGCAGTGGATAAATTTTTTTAATTAGAGTTTCGGATTTCTCCGGGTAGATATCTAGGATCGAAATTGCTGGGTCATAAGGTAGTTCCATTTTCAGATTTTCCATACTGTTTTCCATAGTGTGCGATGTCAGAGGGGTAGTGGATGGGGGAAGGGGGATTGTCACTGTGTGAGGGATATAAATGGTAAATGTCTAACTATTACATTGTTTTGTTCACATGAAACTAATTTTAAAAAAAGAGTAACTGAGATGTTTAAATTCTGCTCTTAGGAGGGGCTGCTAAATTCTGGTTTTACACACTTTTTCTTAAATTCTCATTACGTCATTTCCATTATAACGAAAAAAATCTAAAATCATAATCCCATCAACAATAGGTATTTAATGATATTTGTCACTAATATTCTGAAGAATTACTATGTTTTCAACTTATGGTGACTGTCACAATAATCATCAGTTCCCAAAATTATCTTCTGAATTCCTCTGCCCTAGTTTTTAGAAATTCTTTATTCATTTTATTATTCTTATGTAAGTTATTTAGATTTCCCTGATAAAAATAATATCTCTGTGAAGGATAAAACATGAAACAATATTGAACTATATCACCATGGCAGAGATTGAGATATTCTATAACTACTAATTATATTTTTTGTTGATTCATCTTCCAGTCATAATGGTCTTTCTTTTAATAGAAATATTTGTTGTAAATGACAGAATTTCAAGTCTTATTATGTAGGAGTAAGACAAAGGCAATTAAAAAATTTTCCCTTACCAAAAAAATGGGAAGGGCAGAAAAAGTAGTTAGTTAGTTAGTTAGTTAGTTAGTTAGTTAGTTAGTTAGTTAGTTAGTTATTTTTCAATTACAGTTGACATTCAGTACTATATTAGTTTCAAGTGTACAGCATAGTGGTTAGACATTTATGTAACTTACAAAGTGATCTCCCAATAAGCTAGTACCCTCTTGACACCATACACAGTTATTAAAATATTATTAACTATGTTCCTTATGCTATACCCTACATCCCCATGACTGCTGTGTAACAACCAATTTGTACTTCTTAATCCATTCCCCTTTTTTGCCCACCCCAAACCCCCTCACATGTGGCAACCATCAAAATGTTCTCTGTATCTGTGAGATTTTCTGCTTTGTTTATTTTTCAGATTCCTCATATAAGTCAAATTGTTTGGTATTTGTCTTTCTCTGTCTGACTTTGTTGAGAAATAATAGACTTTAAGAATACAATTAAATGACACATGAGCAATAAAAGAAACTAAACTTTACAACATCGTGGTTTGATTCACATGTATTCTGAAATGATTATAACTATAGGTTCAGCTAACATCCACCTTCTCATATAGGTATATTAAAAAGAAAATACAGATGAAAAGAGTAAAGGAATAAAAATTCTCCTTGTGAGAGAACTCTTAGGATTTACTCTCTTTACAACTTTACAATACAGTAGTTCCCCCTTATCCACAGCTTTGCTTTCCATGGTTTCAGTTAAAAACGATCAACTGCAGTCCCAAAGTATTAAATGAAAAATTCTAGAAGTAGATAATTTATTAGTTTTAAATTGTGTGTGTTCTGCCTTACATGATGAAATCTCACACCATCCTGCTCACTTGGGCCCAGGACTCGAATCAACCCTTTTTCCATATGTGTTCCCACACTGTGTTTGCTACCTGCCTGTTTGTCATATAGTAGGCGTTTTGGTTATGAGAGAGACTGCTGTGGTTTGCAGTGCTTGTGTTCAATAACCCTTATTTTATAACAATCATGGAATAAGATAACCAGATGGAATGCAGCATTCAAGTCACCTGTCTTTTATATTCAGTGCTTCAAATATAGTTTGTATTTAAAGATTTTAAAGTACCAAAACTAAAACTAAGTACAGTGGATGTTTCTGGTATGTTGTTAATATTATACAATGAAATGTATAAAATGTGGTCAATTTGATTATTGACACATATAACCTGTTTACAAACAAAGTGTGGTGTTGATCAAATAAAAAAAATCCTTAGATGGTTTAAAATTTAGTAATAAATTTGTAAATAACATATGGGCCAACGAAATTATCACAATGATCAACCACAATTTTTATGTGAATTACAGGGAAAACATGACAGCAAAACTGTCATGTGAAATATTAATTGCCTTAGTACATATCTAACAAATAAAGTATAAATAAATAAAATCATGCATATCAAAAAATTTAAACTAAAAAGATAAAATTATGTGAAATTAAATCCAAATGAAGAAGAAAAAAATACAAAATTAAGACAAAGAATAAATTCCAGTAGAGAGGATCAACAGGTCAAAGTTATTGTCATTGAAAATACTTAATAAAATTGATAAATAGCTATTGAAAAAAGTGAGAAGATACAGATCTTTAATACCTGGAATAAACTCAGGAATAGCATTATCATTTTTACAGATACTATGGAGATAATAAAGACATATTATGAATACATTTTAAAATCTATATGAAATAGAAAATTATGAAAATGCAGTACAACAAATAGAAAATTCAGTAAAACTTGCATGTATTAAAGAAATTGAGTTCATTTTACAAACTTTCCTACAAAAAATTTCTTCATATTCAGATTGGATCAGTAGTGAAAAATGACATTAAAAATATGACAGTTCTCTTATACAAAGGCTTCCAGGTAATAGAAAAAGAGGAATACATCCTGATTAGCTTTGATATTAAAACCTGTCATAACATAAGTAAAAATTCATTATAATCTCTTTGTCAATATGGATGAAGAAAAACAACTTAATCTATGTGCAACACCTTCACTGATTTTTAAAGAGGGACAATACAGAATGATGTATTACAGAACTGTGAACCTGAAACCAATGTCACTTTAAGAACAATTGTCACCCCAATAAACCTTAATTTGAAAAAAAAAAGAAATGCAAGATTGGTTTAACATCTGAGAGAAATAAAGGTAGTTTACTGCATAAACGTTATACAGAGGAAACATTTATCACTCTGATTGATACAAAAATAATAAAAATGAAACAATGATTAATTATAAACTCTGTCAGAAATATAGCAATATTATGGAATTGCATTTATATGGGGAAGGTATGATGCAAAAAATTTTAAAACGAACCTCATACTTATGGATGAAACATTTAAATATTTTCTCCAAAAATGGGGAAGGATAACATAGAACATTTACGGTCCTTTCTATTCAACACTGGAAATAAAATTCTAGCATGTGAAAATAAGTCATGGAAAAAAGTAACTGCACCAGGGAAAAATAAATAAAAGTGTGATTATTTACAAATGAAATAACTGTTTAAAAATTCAGAATATATATTTGAAATGATAGAATGAATACAAAAAATCAGTGATGACATTGGATATAAGATCAACATGTAAACCTCAATTGCATTTCTGCGTAAAGCAGCAAAAATTACTAAAGAAAATTCACATATAAGAATGCTATTTACAAAATCAGGACTGTGAAATACCCATGTTTGTGTAAGACTTCCATATAGAAAAATAAAAAATATAGTAGTGAAACTAAAGAAAATCTAATATAAGGAAGGGTAAAGCACGATATTGATTGAAAGAGTCAATACTGTAAAATTATTAATCTTTATAAATAAAGTATAGTTAAAATGCAGCCCCAAACGTAAAGCCAGGTGGTTGTTGTTTTTTAACAGTTTTATTAACTCTCTTTGAACCCAAGGTCCATAAGTTTAGTACCTATATTTTCTAAAGTTGTGATATATATATACACAATGGAACACTATTCTGCCATAAGAAAAGGTGAAATAGTGCCATTTGCAACAAAATGGATAGATCTTGAGATTATTATGCTGAGTGAAATAAGTCAGACAGAAAAAGTCCAGAACCATTTGATTTCACTGATATGTAGGATATGAAACTGAAAACAACAAAGGAACAAGACAAACAAAGAAACAAAAACTGATAAAGACAATAGTTTAGTGGTTACAAGAGTTTGGGGGAGGGGGAAGGTAGATGAGAAAGGGTTCAAATACATGGTGATGGAAGGAGAACTGACTCTGGGTGGTGAACACCCAATGTAATAATATAGATGACGTATTACAGAATTGTACACCTGGAGCCTATGTAACTTCACTAACAATAGTCACCACAATAAGCTTTAATTTAAAAAAAGAACAGTTTTATTGAGGTATACTTTATATACAATTTATCCATTTACAGTGTAAAAATCTGTAGTATATTCACAGAGTTTGCAATCATCACCTCTATCAAAATTTAGAAAGATTTCCCGAGAATAAATGGGTGATGGGGTGGTAAAAGATGACAAAGGGGGTCAAATATATGGTGATGGAGGCAGAACTGACTCTGGGTGGTGAACACACAATACAATCTACAGATGATGTATTGTAGAATTGTAAACTTGAAGCCTATGTAATTTTAATATCCAATGTTATCACAATGAATTTAATAAAAATATTTTTTAATTAATAAATTTTTAAAAAGTGGAAAAAAAAGAGAATGTTTTCCTCCCCCAAATGAAACAGTGTACCAATTAGCAATCATTTACTGTGACCAACACCCTCAGCCCTTGGGAACCATGAATCCACTTTCTCCTTCTACAGGTTTGCCTATTCTTGGTATTTACTATAAATTAACTCATACAACATGATCTTTTCGAAAGATTGAATGCCGTAAACATAACATTGAACAATAATAGCCATACACTAAGAGTAATGATATCTGTACTTTTGCATATGTATATAATTTTCCAATAATTATTACAAAAACTTTTTTCATTATTAGAACCAATAATATAATAAATTTTAAGTGTATGCAATTATAATATTACTTCCATTTCTTGAAAAATTAACACAACTGATGTATTTTAACTCTGAAGCTTATGCTTGCAAAGATATATTTTTGGAGACCCACAAACACTTGATATGAGGCCAAATGAGAATAGCACAGCACAGTCATCATTGACTGATGATGATTCTGCTACCCTGTAATGGAGAAAAATGAATATTCTGTTGTTGTATCATATGGGCGCAATCCATGAAACAATATCATTTTCCATGTAACTGTAATAGAACAATATTTTCAAAATGGGTAATGACATTTTTCATATAATATTAAAAAGAGCTGGTTATTAGGAAAACTGGATAGTCATTTTTTTAATATTTATATCAACATTTCATTACCATTGACCATTATTCCTCATGTTTATAATTCAACTTAAACAAATGCATTAATACCACTCTTCTGAATTTTTCTTTTTTACATTTTTCTTCATATAGCATTTAGAAAACAACTTACTTTAGTTTGAAAGGTGAACCATTTATCAACATCCATTTATGATCACTGCTGTTACGGAAGACTCCAATCCATGATACAGGTGATATGGAACTCAGAAATTGCTACCCAAAATAAATTTTATTTGAATAATCACTAAGAAATTTTATATTATTTTCTAAATGCAAATAGCGTATTCTTTCATAGGATCCTTAATTGCAGAACAAATTAAGAGTGTTGAATCCTAATCTAACACTAACCATATGTGTTAAAGACAAAAACCACATTTTACATTTGAAATTAAGTCTTAAACATTTAGGCTTAATAGTTCTGTTAATAAGGAAAATTCTGATTTATGTAATTTAGTAGTTACCCATGTTGAAAAAACTAACAAAACAAGGCTTTAAATAAGTTTCCAAATACTTACTGAATGTATTTGATACTGTGACAAAATCATTGTAGTTTTCTATGTTTCTCAGAGTTCAGGTTTTAGAAAAAAATGAAGGGATTACAATTAATGAAATAAATGACATGGTAGCCAAAATTTGGGTTTCTGTGCCCATACCTTTCTTTAACCTGATAAGCACCACATCAACCTATTTCTGTGTTGGTGGAATCCAATGGTCCATACAAGGTGTCAGAGACTCATTTCCTGCCACTCCCTCCTAAGTACAACTATAAATCCTAGAACAAATGAAAGATACAAGAAGAACTCTGAAAGTGGAAGAAGAAAAGGGAAATGTTCCCAGGATTGGGACCAACAGAGTGACAGAATATCTTCTACCCCTCTCAACACAGAAAGTGACCTAGGCCTGCTGGTACCCAACACCCACCCTAGCAATAGGGGAGGCTCAAGGAAGGCATTCCTCCTCTGCTTTGGAGAGAGGATCCTGTCCAGCAACTTTCTCAGGCAGGTCTGTGTGGTGATCCATCAGGACACCTGCTAAGAGAAGCAGCCAGAGGAAGTGCTTCTCCTTCCTCCACCAGGGTAGGGGGCTTGGAGGTGGGACCAGCAAAGGGGTTCCTATGACTAAAGTACTGGACCCAGGAAGCCTGTTTATCCTTGAGGGCATGAGACTCACATCCCCATCCAGAGACATCAGAGAAAATGGATTTTAAAATGTTGCGTTTACATAGTCAGCAGCAGATATGAACAAAGTGCGAATAAGTACAATAGTATGGATAAACTGCAAAATTATCATTTGGAATTGAAAAAGACAGGAAGATAAAAGAGCACACTGTATGATTCCATGTACATGAAGTTCAAAAACAAACCAACGTCCCATCATATGAAAAGTCAGGACAGTGGTTGAATAAGAAGGGAGGAAAAGCAATAAGAGAATAAACAGGAGCAGGGCTGCTGAGGGCTGGAAACTTCTATTTGTAATCTGATTAATAATTATGTGATTCTATTTACTTGATAATCAATCTGCACAATTATGATATGCTTAGTGGCTTTGATGTATGATAAAATTAAATAGCAAAGTTTATTTCAGAAAAAAAGATTTGTGAAAATCTGGTTTTCTATGAAAAGCATGAACTGGAAATTATCAGATGTGCATTAGTGGTATAAAATATAAATAAAATATTATAGAGTCAATGAACTACTAATGGACTTTAAAATAAAAACTAAAAATATGTACAAAACTGTATGAACTCTGGTAATACAACATCAAATAAACAAGCTTTTGATAAATTTTTTAAAACATTTAAAACGTTACCTTTTCTTCTTCATTATCTATAAGAAGCAGAGTAGAGTTCTTGGAAGCACAGGTGATCATACTCTCAGTCCATGTTTTATGTTCGTTACTAATGTAATAGCAATTGTTGGAATATGTAAACCACTCCTTTGGACAACGACCACAATGATGGACTGAGAAAGATTATGAATTATTTTCCAATAAGAATTAGAATTTTTAAAAAGCAAACTTTAATCTATATGTATGCATAGTTATAACATATATGTGCATATCGTATCCATGCACCCTCAAAGGCTGGCACATATAAAACAAAACACACTAACACACTCACAGAGAAGGGTCACCTCGCCTTCCCTAATTTATGTGCTCATATAGAGCAAACATATAAGCAAATATATCCATCTTTAATGTCCTGAGCGTCAATGAATGAGTCTACTTTTTTAGAATAGCAATGATATTTGTCTCATCTTATTAAAGCAGCAGGAAATTTGAGCCAATTGGCAATAATCGGTATGGTGATTCTAAATGAAGATTTCTTCATATTGTTGCATAAAAAGAAACACTTATAATCATTATTTATGAACATTTGTTGCCAAAGTTTATAATTGTGTTCTCCCCAAAAAATATATTTTGCATTCTTTGAGATAGAGAAAAATGTAAACTGTACCAATATCAGAACTTTGAAAATCATAATGTACCTTTCTCATTTCCTGTTACTGGGGATGAATTGCTCTGCTCTGATATTCCAGGAGCTAGAAAAAAATAATTCTTATAAAAAACTTAATTTTGATATAAATAAATCATAATAATTTTAGGTTGTTAGTTTGAAGTTTGGTGTATTGTTTAAGTTGAGAAACATTTGAAATAAAATTGATTTTACCAACAAATAAAATAATGAAGATTTGGGGGAAGTCTATTTCAAAAGATTATAGACTCAAACATCACCATTTCTTCCAGTATTGGTTTAACGGATCTCAAGAATTAGTCTGTATTTCTCAATAAGTTCTTTTAGTCTCTTAAAGAATGTCTGAGTTATGAAATCTGAATATATATATATATATATATATATATATATATAGAACCATTTTCTTTATACCTTTGACAAATTCTGTAAAACATCCACGTTTAGTCTAAATGATACTTAAAATGAGAGTTCTAGTCCATAATATTATGAAATGTTTAGAGGCACTGATGATCACTGAAATAAAAGGCTTCCTTATAATCTTTCAAAAACTGACTTACGGGGATTAACAGCTATCTTTACCACAGTGGACAGTAAGACAACACAGGTGACTCCTAGAATCCCAGCACTGAGCTTCTCTGAACATGATGGAAAATCTACAGGGAGAGAAAGGGAAACACTGAGGAATGAGATGGAAACAGTTTTTTAGACAGTTTACACACAGAGAACCTTCCTGAACAGGGAATCATATACATAAACTTGGATCCCAGACCCACACCTACCATTGCAGTCTTCCTCTCAGAATATACCATTGCATTGTACTCCATGGAAATACAATGCTCCATGAGTCGTGGGTCAAAGACTACACAATACAATGATGCCCTAGTAAAATCAGTCCTCAGATTTCACATTAGAATGCTGTATTCCAACTTCAAACTCTGATCCCCACAAATAAAAAGTGTTTCTCCACATATTTCCTACTGTTCCCCACATCTGCACCCTAACTGCACGTTCTAGAACAGTTATCCTGTGTATCTATTAAATATTTTACCTTTGCAGTGGTAGCTCTTGTCATTCCCTTGAAGATCCTGAGAAGCATTTTGAAGATTTAATTCTGCATAGGTTATTTCCTGCTCAGTTACTGAAATGGAACTCTTAGTGCCCTTAGGTTTTATTTGCTGTCTCCTTGAGTCCTTAGCCAGATTCAGTTCTGCATAGGTTACTCTTTCGTTATTCATCTCTTCAGTGAGTGGTGTCAGAGACTGTGCTCTAAGGTAAGGGTACTGAAGAATAATGGCACATGCAAATGACGAGATCCTTGCAGTAAAAGAGGGGTGGGGTAGAGGGTGAGTTGGGCTCATTTCCCTGTAGAAGAATCTAAAGGTCTTGTTTTAAATGCTGTAATGTTTTAGAACTGTAAATAGGTGTTATGGTTAAATAGATTTTTAATATATTCTACATTTGTCGATATATCATTTGTTGCAGCAGAATTAGTAAGGAACATAGTTCTTGAACAATAACACCCTCATTAATTTAAAGTCAGAGTCCACAGAAATATTTTAACACCATTACAATGATTGTAATAAAAATTTAAATGTTTTATTAGAAAAAGGAGACATGATGTTTATGATAGTTTTGAAATCCAAAGGTAAAAACTAAGTGCTCCAAAGATGGGTAATTGTAGTGTTGGTTTATATAGTAATTTCCTGCACTAAATTCAATTTATTTACTAAGCTACCTTTATTTATTGAAGCGGTTACCAAATGGTCTTTTATTTTGAATGGTTGAGGCGTTCTGAGAAATAAGTAAAAATTTAAAGAAATATTTTATATGTTGGAAAATGTTTCACAACACACTATAACTTTTTCATAACTCAAACAATATTGAACATAAAACAACAAAAAATGTTATTAAAAAGTTATTAAAAAGTTAACAAGAAAGTATTAAAAAGTTATGTTACAAAATAATAATTGATATAATGAGTGTGATATGAACATATAAAGTGATAAATAAAGTATAGGTCATTATGGAAGAACACTGTTGATTCAAGCTTTCAGAAACAATCTTCGGTTGTCAAAGTCAGTGATGACCTCTTTAGTTGTGTAAGCATTTGTAATAATCCAGAAAATGTAATTTAATAATTCAGTCAATGGGCTCTATAGTCAGACAGGAATAACTTTGGCCTTTAAATTTACAATGTGTGGTCTTTAAAAAGTTACTTACTGTCAGGTAACCTACTGAAGTAATTTAAAATGGAAATAATAATATGCAAGATCTGATGCATGTAAAACTCTTAACACTCAACCTGGCACTTACAAGCTCTCGATAAATATTAGATATTTTAATTATTATTTTAGTGACAATTTCCATGGTTTTTTTCTGATTCATATGAGTTATACCTTGTAAAAAAAGTCATTAAGCAGGAGTATAATCAGTATAGTGCATCTTTTTTGTAACTTTGTTCAGTTTTTTAAAAGATCTTTTTTGTTTATAATGAAGTTTAGTTTAGCATTTTACAGAAGCTACCTCATCCTGAATTTTATTTAAAATCCAGCTGCTTTTACTCCATCTAAATAAGAATGTAAGGAATTGTGTTTGGCCTTCATCATGCAATGAATTCTTTTTTAAGAATCTATTCATAAAAGTTGGGCAAAATATAAATTAACATTTATTGTAAAACAAAGCACCTTGCACTGATTCTAAAATCCAAAAGTAATTATTCCTTGTCTTGATATCTGTGGGTTTCAGTCTAAATTATATTGATATACAAACCCAAATAGGATGTGTATATGCACTTGATTATTTTCTGCAGGCAATAACTTGAATGTTTTAAGAAATCTTTCAACATATTTCATATTTTAACGTTGCTTTTTACTCTGAATTATTCAAATGAAAACAGCAATGTTCCACTTTGACTTTGATATATATTAATTGTACCTCAGATGCTTCACATACAGTCTTTGGAATCTCCCACTACCTGAGATGGGCTAGTAGAGACAGGAGAGTAGTGACACATACCTTCTGTCGGCCAGAAAGTCGGGCATCCTTTAGTGGGAGGCTAGGTGACTCTCATAAAAAAAGGCCTGCTATAGCTGGGTCATAAAAGGAGAAATTTAAAAACAGAAATTCAGGACCAAGTACAAACAACATCTGTGACCTTCATAGACTGCCCTGTGAAGGCTCAGAGTGAAGCCAGAGTGGAAAAAGTAAATATTTCATCAATGTGTCACTTAAGGTCTGAACAGGAAATTCTCACACTCTGGCTATTTTGAAATCAGTTCATCTCATCACACACCTCCAGAATATAGGAAACTTTGGGCTACAGCTGAAAGAACAAATAGACTTCTAAGTCTATTTAAATTGCCATTTTCAAATGCTTCTGAGAAATTGTTTTCATGTTCTACAGATATGGGGAAACAGAGCTTAACTACCCAGGCAGTTAATTTGTTTCCATTTCAATCACAAACACTGCAAATTTATGCCTGTTAAATATCTCAACCATTACTTTTAGAACTAGGTTGCTAAATGTTGGCATTAAATACTTCTTTTCATATTATTATTTATATTCATATTATTTCATTTGTATTATCGTGGAAAAAAATCTGCAAGTCATAATCACATTATCAACAAGTATTTAATAATATTCTTAACTAATTATTCTGATAAATTACTATATTCCTAACTATATTGTACCTGGCACAAAGTCCATCATTCCCAAAATTGCATACCTATTTGTCTGTTCTAGTACTTGCCTTCAATTTTATTCTTTTTAAATAACTAATTTAATCTGCAGACTTCCTCTGATAAAAATAAATATCCCTTGGAAGGATAAAATGTATATAATATTGAACTATGCCTGACATGGAAATACTAAATAACTACTCATAATATTATTCATTAATTCATCTTCCAATCATGACTATTTGTCTGTATTTTATTAGGAATATTTGGCATAAATGACAAACTCCAAGTCAAACTATGTGGCACAAGAAGATGTAATTTAGTAGCATATAGTCCATCATAGTATTGTTGTATAATCCCTGTATTTCTGTGGTATTCGTGGTAACTTCTCCTCTCTCATTTCTGATTTTGTTTATTTGTTTTCACTCTCTTTATCTTAGTGAGTCTAGCCAAGGGTTTGTCAATTTTATTAATCTTTTCATAGAACCAGCTCTTTGTGGTATTAATTTTTTCTATTGCCTTTTTCTTCTCTATTTCATTTGGTTTTGCTCTGCTTTTTATTATTTCCTTCCTTCTGCTGACTTTGGGTTTCATTTGTTCTTCTTTTTCTAGTTCTTTAAGGTGTAATGCTAGATTGTCTATCTGGGATTTTTTTTTTTTTGTTTGAGATAGGCCTGTAACTATATAAATTTCCCTCTTACTACTGCTTTTGCTGCATCCCAATAATTTTGATAGGATGTATTTTCATTCTCATTTGTTTCTATGGATCTTTTGATCTCTCCTTTTATTTCTTTTTTGACCCAGTTGTTCTTTAATAGAATGTTGTTTAACCTCCACATATTTGTGGCTTTTCCAGCTTTCTTTTTTCAGTGGATACCCAATTTAAAAGCCTTGTGTTTAGAGAATATGTCCTTCAATAGATGATTGGATAAAGAAGATGTGGTATACATACACAATGGAATATTACTTTGCCATGAGAAATATGAAATACTGCCATTTGCAACAACAAGAATGGATCTCAAGATTATTATGCTAAGTAAAATAAGTCAAACAGAGAAAGTCAAGAACCATATGATTTCACTCATATGTGGGATATAAAACTAAAAGCAACAAAGGAATATGACAATCTAAGAAACAAAAACTCATAGACACATACAACCATTTAGTGGTTACCAGAGGATGAGGGGGGGGATGGTAGAAAAGGGTAAAGAGAGTCAAATATATGGTAATGGAAGGAGAACTGACTCTGGCTGGTGGGCACACAATATGATATATAGATGATGTATTATAGAGCTATACACCTGAAACCTACATAATTTTACTAACCATTGTCACCCCAATAAATTTAATTTAAAAAGAGAAAAGGTAATTAAGGGGAAAAAAAGTCACTTAACTAATGTGAAGGGCCAAAAAAGAAGACTTGAATCACAAGATAAATGACACAGGGACATCAAATACAAATTTTTAAATTCAAAATATCTATAGTGTATAAAATGTAATTTTTAAATCATTTTTCATCTTGTGTCAAGAAAGGGTAGAATGTTTATTCCCCATCATTCCTAAGAATATTCACGTCCATGCAGCCTGTAAGAAATTGAGTTGAGATTCAAAACCAAATATTAAGTTATCTTACATCTAGAAAAATGGCATTTAAAGCCTTAGTTCTGTCTCTGGAATCAAAACTAATATTCGTGACATTAATAACAGTTGCTAAGGCTAGCTTGCTATATGTGTACATCTATTAATTATGTTTTATTATTTTTCATAAACTAAATAATCATATGTATGTATGGTTGTATGCATTTCTATTTATTAGAAATAATTGTATTTTCCATTTATTATATTTTCATGAAGTAAATTAATAATATTCTTGCTCTACTGTTGCTATTACACAAATTAGAGAATTAATACAATGAAATCATTTCTTGACAATGCCAAATAACGTGAGGCTCGCTATTGCTCTCTTAAAATTGAAGATACTTATGTCCACTATTTCTACAGACATCCACTTTGATATTTTGATTTAAATAATGATATACATCATACACTTGATTATATGCAATAATATGGGTTGATTCTTCTGGCATTTACACTTAATGACAATGATGATCAGACAATATAAAGACACAACAAAAATATCTCAAAGTCAATTGAAAATCATATAATTTCCCTTGAGATGTACAGAGGGTGCCAAAAAATGTATATACATTTTATGAAAGGAAAAAACTGTGTTAAAATGTAATACTCAATATACCGATAAGAAAAGATGAATACAAGTCATGTGTATACAGTTTCTTGGTACCTCTGGTATGTATGACTAAAGATAAAAACCACCAAAAATATGGAGTAGTTGGAATTTATTTTACATGATATAACTCTCTGTATATAATTCTCTCTCTCTTAAATTGATAGTATAATATTAATATAATTACCAGGGGTGCCAAAAAAATGTATACACATGACTTGTATTCATCATTTGTTATCGGTATATATTGAGTATTACAATTTAAATGCAGTTTTTTTTCCTTTCTTAAAATGTGCATACATTATTTTGGCACCCTCTATATTATAATGACATATAAATATATTATTAAGAAATATTAACAATATATTTAGTATATATAGCATGAATATATATGACTGACTATTGCTTATAATAGCAGAATCCAGTGTCCTGGGAGAAATGGCTAAAACAGAATTTAATATCTAGTCAAAATATCCTTCCAATATGATGGGAAAATAAAGTCATCTTTAAGGAATAAATTAAAAAGAGAATTTGTTACTAAGTGTCTTTAAGGAAATATTAAAGGATTTTCTTCAAACAGAAGAAAAACTTGGCCAGATGAAAGCTTGGAGACACAGAATGATGGAAAGAGTTAAAGAAAATAAAATTGAGGATAGATAGATAGATAGATAGATAGATAGATAGATAGATAGATAGATAGATACATAGATACATAGATACATAGATACATAGATACATAGATACATAGATACATAGATCTATATATATGTACATATATATAAATGTATGTAACTAGTTAAAATATTAATGATAAAGATTCCAGTTGAAAAACATATTGTAAAATAAGCAAACGGGCTAACAAGCAGAATATAACAAAAGAGGATAGCAAGATATTTCTGCTGTTTGAGAATTGGTAAAAGTAGTAATTTGTTATATTTAATAAGAAAAGAATATAATGAAATATACAGAACTACTGAAAGTATACTTAAGGCGTATTGAATTAACAACCTTTTATAGCGGGAAGTAGAAAAATAAAATATATTTAATCCTAAAGATGATAAAAGAAAAAAATGTATATTTGTAGTTACAAATAGAAGAAAATACTAAATGATAGACCCAAACAAGTAATTATATTAAATATAAATAAAATAATCTTAAATGCAAATATGAAACATGCCTTCCAGTGTCATCCATGTTGTTGCAAATGACAGGATTTCTTTGTTTTTTAAGGCAGTATGTTATTCCATTACATGCATACATATATATATGTATGTATGCATATATATGTATATATATGTGTGTATGTATGCATGTAATGGAATAACATTACATATATATGTAATGGAATGACATTTTATATATATATATTTAATGGAATAATATATATATATATATATCACATTTTTATTCATTCATTTTTCTGAGACACAACTTTAATATAAACATAAAGAAAAATAATTGTAAAAAGAAAATGTATTTCACGTAACACAAACCAGTAGAAAATTGCTACACTAAAGTTATATTAATTTTAAGTCATTAAAAATAAATACAATTTAAAAATTGATTCCTTGGTTATATTAGCCATATTTTAGCAATTGATGTAGAACCTTTTTATCATCACAACAAATTATCTAACCACAGTGTACATTAAATAAAAATCACTAAAAGGTTCTAGAAAATCCTTATATGATTTTAACTCACTAATATACTGATAAAAAAAATATGGACAGATTAGAAATCGTAATGTATGTTCATAATTTTATATTAATTACAATGAAAATTCAACATCATACGAATTCATTGTAAAATTTATTTTCTTAAATATATATATTATATGAGGGGGGAAAAGGAGAATATCAATACCTGAGCATGCATCATGAGAAATGAAAACTGAAGAGCAAATTAAATCAAAATAAAGTACATGGAAGAAAACAGTAAGAGTAGGACTCAGCAACCCCTCTTCAGGGTATCAACCCAAAAATTCTGAAAACATGTGCTTGCTTCGGCAGCACATATACTAAAAATTTTGAAAACATTTATTTGTTAAGATATACACACCCTTATGTTCATTGCAGCATTATTCATGGTGGCCAAGACATGGAAACAACCAAAGTTTTCTTCGAGAGATTATTGGATAAAGAAGAGGTGGTACATACATACAATGGAATATTACTCAGTGATAAGAAAGGATGAAATACTGCCATTGCAACAACCTGGATGGATCTTGAGATTATCATGCTAAGTGAAATAAGTTAGACAGATCCTCTTCTACCTCCTTCCAAAAGAAAAAAAAAAGTCAGACAGAAAAAATCGAGAACCATGTGATTTCATTCATATGTGGGATATAAAACTGAAAGCTACAAATGAACAGGACAAAGAAACAAACAAAAATTCATAGACACAGACAACAGTGTAGTGGTTACCAGCAGATAAGGGGAAAGGAAAGGTAGAAAAAGGTAACGGAGGTCAAACATAAGTTGATGGAAGGAGAACTGACCCAGGGTGGTGGGCACACAATGTGATATATAGATGATGCATTACAGAATTGTACACTTGAAACCTATGAAATTTTATTAACCACTGTCACCCTATATATTTAATAAAAATTAAAATAAATAAATAATTACCTATAATTATACAGTTCATATACTTTCCTCCTTGTCCCTCTATTTTTTAATCATCAGAGCACATAATGATTGATACTATTCTGTCATCCTATCCCCATGATTTAATCTTAGTTCTTTTGTCAAACATATTCAATGTCCACCAATAGTCCTACTAAAACTTTTCCAGTTTTTTGTTAAGACTAAAGAAGGACTTAAAGGAACAAATTCCAAGTTCTGACATATTTTAAGAGTATTTATGTAGCCTTTATTTGTCAGTTTAGCTAGCAGAAAATCCGTGGCTAGCAGATTTTTTTCTATCTTAAATGTGTTATTTTATTACCTTCTAGCATAAAATGCTTCTCTCAAATAAGTCTAATGCCAGTCTAATTTTCATTCTCTTATAATTAACTTGATATTTTTGCCTGAATGCTCAAAACTTTTTTTTCTCTAAAATCCAACGTTTTTATTAGAATATGACTCAATATTGGCTATTCTGGGTTGATTGTCACATTTACATAGAGAGTACTTTTAATACATCAGCTTAAGTCTTATTTGAGAAAAGTTTTCTTGAATTATAGTTTTTAATATTTGTTTAATTTATTTTTTTCTTACTGTATTTCTTTTAGATCTTCCTTGATTCTTATATATATGTGTAAGTGTGACTCTCATTCATTTATATTTCCTTCTTCATTTCTGTTTGATTTTTTTTTCACTTTTCCCTTTTGTATCTTGTTTTCCTTAGAATGCTTTCCATGTTAATCTCTTTCTGAAATATTTGTTTCTTTGATTCCTAATTTTCTCCAGAGTTCTTTAAGAATTTTTGTATGCCTTTTATTTCTAGCCATCTCATCTACGAGCTTTCCTAAGTCTGATTTACTATGTCTTTTATAGTTTACATACTTTTGAATTTCCTATAGTTCATTTTGAAATATTAGATTATAGTTTTCATCTACTTTATGGCCATATTTTTCTGATATGTATGTCATTTTCTATAAGTATCAAATCTGTATGTCATTTTCTCCAGTAGTCAAATCACTAGTCTATTATAGTCCCTTACAATATCCTGAATGAGGTTTTACCATAATCCTACTCTGTGTGATAGGTTTTATTGGACTTTTAAAGGAAGATTTGTGAGGCAAGGATAACTTAACTTCATGGCTCTAGGGTTTCCTTTTTCATTGCTGCCATGACATTTAAAAATGTGGGCTCTGTGTTTTAGTTACTCCTCTCTCATTTTTTCTATATGTGTATCCTGTGGTACATCCTTCCTTAATATCTGATTCTTTGTCCTTTACCCAAAGAGTGCTTGCCAGATCAATTCATGTCCTGTTCCTGCTAGTTCTGTGTATAGGCTCTATGCTGTCTGGGTGCTTCTGAGAGCCTTGAGGACTCAGATAACCTCAACATTTTCCGATCTTATCTCAGCCCCCTTGTCCTCAACAACAGATTGGAGCCTGTAAAGCCCCTCCCAGTTTAGACAATTTCTCCACTCTGAGTGAGGTGTCCACATCATAAGTACTTGTTGACTTCAGGGTCCACAGCCATATAAATCCCCTCTAGTTCTCAAAGCTGTGATGATCTGGCTACACCCACTGACATTCTAGGATTGTAGATATATTTTCCTATCTAGAGTTGTTTAAAATGTTTCTTTCCTAGTTACTCTATATAATTTTGTCAGGAAATTTGGGGAAATTCAAAAACTATGCCACCTCTGAAGCTATCCTCCCTCTTTTTTGACAATCTTTTTATTTTCCTTTTAAATAAACATTATTTTTTAAAGCAGTTTTAGATTCACAGGAGAAACTGAACTAAAAGTACAGAGCTCCAATCTTCATGTACCCCCCTCCTCTAACCCCCTTACTGTCAATATCCCACACCAGACAGGTACATTTGTTACAAATGATAAACCTACATTGATGCATAATTATCACTCACATCCATATAGTGTTGTGTTCAATCTTAGTGTTATACAATTTATGGGTTTTGACAAATGTATTGTATAATGACATACATCCCCAACTATAGCAAGATACGGAATAGTTTTATTGCCTTAAAAACACTCTGGGCTCTCCCTATTCAATCTCCCTATTCCCAAACACCGGGCAAATCTTGATCTTTTTACCACATCCATAATTTGGCCTTTTCCAGAATGTAATGTATTTGGAATCATAAAATATGTAGCCTTTTCAGATTGGCTTCTTTCACTTAGTACTACTCATTTAAAGTTTCTCTATCTCTGTTCATGGCTTAACAGCTCATTAACTTTTAGCTCTGAATAGTATTTCATTGTCTAGATGTACAACAGTTTATCCATTTACCTTCTAAAGGACACCTTGGTTGCTTCCAAGTTTGGGCAATTATGAGTAAAGCTGCTATGAACATCTGTGAGCAGTATTTGTGTGGACATAATTTCCAACTTATTTGAATAAATACCAAAGGTGCAGTTGCTGGATGATATGGTAAGCGCATGTTTAATTTTGTAGGAAACTGCCAAACTGTCTTCCAGTACTGTACTGATTTGCATTTTGCTTTGACATACCATATCTTCACCAGCATTAATGTTATGAGTCTGATTTGGGCCATTTTAACAGGTGTATGATAATTTGTTGCTTTATTTTGCATTTCCCTGATGGCAATATGATGTGGAGCATCTTTTCATTTGTTTACTTGCCATATGTATATCTTCTTTGATGAGGTGTCTGTTAAGATCTTTGGCCCATTTTTTATTCAGGTTGTTTGTTTTCTTATTGTTGACTTTTAGGAGTTATTTGTATATATTGGATAATAGTCATTTATCAGACCTGCTTTTTGCAAATAATTTCTCCCTGTCTGTGTCTTTTAATTCTCTTAACAGTATATTTTGCAAAATGCAAATTATTAATTTTAATGAAATCCAGCTTATTAATTATGTCTTTCCTGGATTATGCCTTTGGTGTTATATTTTAAAAAGTAGTTACCATACCCAAGGTCATTTAAATGTTCTCCTGTGTTATTTTCTAGGAGTTTTATAGTATTGCATTTTACATTTAGGTATATGATCCATTTTGAGTTAACATTTGTGAAGGATATAAGGACTGTATCTAAATTAATGTTTTTTGTATGTAGATGTCCATTTGTTTCATTCAGCACCACTTGTTTTAAAAAAAAAATAACTATATTTTCTTCATATACTGCCTTTGCTCAGTTGAATATATTTCTGTGGATTTATTTCTGGGCTGTCAATTTTATTCCATTGATCTAATTGTCTATTCTTTCACATTGTTCTAATAACTATAACTTGATAGTAAGTCTTGAAGTTGAGTTGTATTAGTTCTCTATGTTCTTCTCCTTCAATATTGTGTTGGCTATTCTGAGTCTTTTGCCTCTTCATATAAACTTTAGAATCAGTTTGTTAATATCCATAAAATAACACTAGTATTATGAGTGTAATCATATTAAATCCATAAATCAAGTTGGAAAGAACTAACACCTCAACAATATTGAGTCTTCCTGTCCATGAACATGTAATGTCTCTCCATTTATTTAGTTCTTTAATATCTTTCATCAGAGTTTCATAGTTTTCCTTATGTAGAATTTGTACATATTTTATGAGATTTATACCTAAGTATTTCATTTTTTACGTTGCTAACATAAGTGGTATTGTGTTTTTAATTTCAAATTCCACTTGTATTTTGCTGACATATGGGTAAGCAATCGACTTTTGTGTATTAACCTTCATCCTACAGCCTTGCTATAATCACTTATTATTTTCAGGATTACTTTTTGGCCATTTCTTTCAGATTTTCTACATATATGATCATGCTATCTACTAACAAAGACAGTTTTATTTATTCCTTTCCAATTGGTATACATATTTTTTTTTCTTGTCTTGTCTTATTTCATTAGCCAGGGTTTCCAGTATGATGTGAAAGAAAATAGTAGTGAGAGGAAACATTCTTGCATTATTCTTAATATTAGAAGGAAAGCTAGTTTTTCACCATTAAGTATGATGTTAGTTATAGAAGGGTTTTTTTTGTAAATGTTCATTATTAAGTTAAAGAAGTTCTCCTCTATTCCTAGTTTGCTATCATGAATGGATGCTATCATGAATAAGAGTTATTATCATGAATGGATGTTGGCTTTTGCCCAAGGTATGTCACCTGAACCACCCTCACCATCATCTTTGAGCAAAAGTTGTCTAGGGTTCTGCAAACTATTAACTCTACATAATCCGAAAATATATTCTGCTGGCTAGTAAACTGCAAAACTAAATACACCTAAAGAAAAAATTGTCATTTAAATAAAAATATGCCATGCAAATAAAAATATTGATTTCTAAATTCCACGTGAATATTAATATTCATTAATCAATCAATCAATTTGTTAGTCAAGGGGGAAGTAAAATACATTTTTCTCTATGTTGAGATAATAATTGTCATAAATTTTACCAAAGAAATACAGGTATGTTTGCCAAGTTTTAACCTATATTTACAAGAATAGGACATGTTTCTATTAAAAAAGATATTGCACTGAAAGTTGGAGAAAAGTAAGAATTAATTATTTTTTGAAACGTGAGAGACTTTTGAGGGAGTCTTCAACTCACAGAGGCTGCAACTGTAAAGGCTCCTAGGTGACAGTAAACTTGATGTATTCATGGAACTGAAATTATAGTCAGACTGAACTCAGAGAGCAAAGAAGAGAGTGGAGGTGGATGGATAGGCAAGAGTCATATCTTGTAAGACTACAGGACTATTTTAAGACCAATAGGAAAACTTTCCAGGGACTTATTTTAAAAAGCCATTATCGTTTTTCTTGAAACATAAAGAAAAGATTGAAAAAGGTCTAGAGCAGTAGATGAGAGACCTTTTGGGACTCTCTTGCAGTAATCTTGAAGAAAACAGATGGACCTCAATCAAAAAGAAGAGAAGAAGGTTGGTTTGAATCTATGATGCTTTGCGATTATTTAAATGTGTTAAAATGAGAAAGCATGAGGATTTAAACTTTACCTTCAAGTTTTAAGATTTGACAGTGAGGTGGCTAAACATTAACATGTTCAATCTTCTTCATTCTGGTCAATTTCTTCCCAAAGTGCCTCCTTGACTAGATGAATATGGATATGGATCTGGATCTGGATCTGGATCTGGATATGGATATGGATATGGATATGGATATGGATATGGATATGGATATGGATATGGATATGGGTATGGATATAGGTATAGATATATACATAGATATAGATGATATAGATATAGATATAGATAATATAGATATAGATATAGATCAAGCCTCTCTGAGTCTCTAGTCAAACATCAAGATAGACATTTCTTCTTTTACCAGTGAAGGTGAGGCCATGAATTCCCTTAACTTGCCCACCCCCATACCTGCATATTTATACATGTTATTCATGTATTTATACCTCAATGTCATCACTTCCCTTTTGTTTCAATGGATGAGCAATTTCTCTGTGGCCAAAGTCAAAACCTTTTTTTATGTCCTCTTTATTCCACGCCACCTAGTCTCCTCTAAAATATTTATTTATTCCCTACAAGGAAATTTCTGCCTTGTTGCCAGTATCTTCATCATCGCTTTCTATAAGCTTTATCATATTAGTCTATACATGAGCTCAAATCTCACAAAATTTAATATAATCCCTTGTTTTGCTTCATGGTCTTCTGCTTTTTATAGACAATTTTCCTATGTTACTGTTTTCAGCCAAAATTGTGAAAAATTTTCTGGACTCATTTTATCCCATGCTACAGTTTTTTCAGCACCTTAACTCTTAGTTGTAACTTATAGTGCCTTTCTCCCTAATCAAACAAAAATCCCAATTGCTAAATCTGAGGATATAATTTTCCACTTGCACTTTACTAGACTACTATTTTTTAATTTTTATAAAATTTATTGGAGTGACATGGGTTAGTAAAATTATATAGGTTTCAAGTGTACAATTCTATAATACATCATCTATATGTGCATTGCATTTTGTGTTTTTAATTTGACAGTTTCTTTTTCTCCTTCTCTCTAGACATGTATTCACGTATACCTTTCTTTGGTCTTTCTCTATTCATAGAGAAATAAACTTTCTCTACGATAGAATTGTCACCCACATCATCTCCATCAGCAGCCTTACCTACTCACAAAAGTCCTGCACAACCTTTTCCAACCTCTCCCTGTACATCCATCCTTCTAAATCCAATTTTGTTACAGTCATTTTGCTCTGAGCTATCAAGATACAATTCAAATGCTGTATAAGATCGGACTTTTACTGGGTCAATCATTATTTTTCTTAAGATGGGTAAGATGACTAACCACCCAAACACTTAAGCTAGAAACCTTTTTTGTAATATTCTATTCATTTTCCAACTTTACCTCCAACATTCAATTACTCATGAAGTATTATAAGTTTTACCTCTGAAATACTCTTAATTTTTTTCTATAACCTGTCTTTGCTCTAACAAATTCTGTAAATTCTTTGAAGCTAAGTAGTTATTGCTTCTTCATCTTTACATGTCCTATAACTCCAGAGCAGGCCCATAAAAAATATCTGTGGGACTGAGTAGGACTGAACTGAATTAAAGGCTAACATCAAGAATTATTATCAAATAATTTAAAAATAACATGGAAAAGAAGTCTCTGTAGTTCTTACAAGTAATGAAATTTTGTAGAAGAATTATAAGTTTGAAACAATGTAAAATTGTGGCTGACTAGAATTAATGCTGTTATACAGTGGATAATCTCATTGAAGAACTTCCAGGCAAGATTTTAGATAAAAAATAATCCAATAATGACTTATGACATTTTGTTAATTAAAGCATGTGTGGAAAACTACAAAGAAAGTTCTTATGTAACTACTATTTGTCATTTGCCTCCCCCACAAAATACCATCAGGGAGTGAAAAATGTTGCTTTAGTATGCCGTAACCTTTCATATTTTGAAAACTATTAGATACATTACAGAGCTTTCAATTTTTTTTCAATTTACCTCCAACTTTACGTTCCACTTCTACTCAGTATAGGCCGTTGGCTATAGTCAGGATAGTTGTCCATTGTCATGCAAACACATTTTATTAATAACTACCTTTTTTCATTGGCGCATATATTTTCTTCCTGCCTCAGGTTTCTTCCTTTCTACTACAAACTGATCAAATAAGACTGGCTCAAATATCACTTCCTCCGCTCCTGTTTTTCTCGTGGAGATCCTTCTCATCCTCTGAGAATTGGTTTATAGCCTTCTTTTCAATGCTGTCTCCCTAGTACCTAGCAGACTACCTGTCATATAAATGGTGCTTAACACATATTTGTTGAATGGATTCAGGAGTAGATCCTGGATCATTCTTCTTATTCACTGTTTGTCTAGCACATATTACATGCTCAGTAAACATCTGAGTGCCTTTGAATCGATTAATTTAATTTTTTAATTTTTATTAAATTAATTGGGGTGATATTGGATAGTAAAATTACATAGTTTTAAAGTGTACATTTCTATAATACATCATCTGTATATCACATTGTGTGCTCACCACCCAGAGTCAGTTCTCCTTCCATCACCATATGTTTGACCACTTTTCCCTCTTCTACCATCCTCCCTCCTAACCTTCTAGTAATCACTAAACTGTTGTCTGTGTCTATGAGTTTTTGCTTGTTTGTTTTTCTTGCTTGTTTGTTACTTTTAGTTTTATATCACACATATGAGTGAAGTCAATATGGTTCTCGACTTTTTCTGTTTGACTAATTTTGCTTAGCATGATAATCTCAAGATCCATCTATGTTGTTGCAAATGGCAATATTTCATTTTTCCTTGTGGCTGAGTAATATCCCATTGTACAATTATGTATGTACCACATCCTCTTTATCCAATCATCTATTGAGGGTCACTTTGGTTGTTTCCATGTCTTGAGCACTATGAATAATGCTGCAATGAACATAGGGGTACATGTATCTTTACAAATAAGTGTTTTCAGATTTTTGGGGTAGATACCCACAAGAGGGGTTGCTGGGTCATATGGTAATTCTAGTCTTAATTTTTTAAGGAACTTCCATACTGTTTTCATAGTGACTGCACTAATTTACATTCCCACCAGCAGTGTATGAAGGTTACTTTTCCTCCACAGCCTCTCCAACAATTGTTATTATTTGTCTTGTTGAGAACTTTCAACTTAATATGTATGAGAAAACTATTAAATTTAAAGACTTCTTAATGGGAATACCCCCAATCAAGTCTGAGGCCTTAAAGGAAAAGGAAACTAAACCAAATTGCATACTGTATAAGACATTATATGGAACAAGAGTACCATAGGATAAATAGAAAAGTATATAGATTTGTCAGAATAGAAATTATATTTTTGGCTTTACTTATGGCTAAATTATGGTAAATAATTCTTAGTGATAGTTGATATCACAATCCATAGCATGATGTTTACATTTTGTTTATTATAACCTATAATATAGTATAATACAGTCTGCTATGTTATAATAAATAACTATATAATTTGACTTCATTAGTCATCATCTTGTGAGTATAAAGTCATTTTACTATAAATGTCCAGGTTTGTCTCTCTTGTTAGTGTGTACCTAATAATTCAGAACCATAGTACTGATAGCACCTCCTCAAACCTCTCCCACTTATATATGAGTCCCATTAAAGTTCATTTCCGCCTTCTCACTGTCATCTATATCCTCCCCGGCAGCCTTCTTATTCACCAGTGACGATCAATCACAACTTTCCAATGCATCAACCATCCTCCCACATCTTGGCCACTCAGTCTCTTTGCCTCTGCATCTCCAAGTGACTTCTCCACTCTGCCTCAGCAAACCATTCCCATGGGAACACTTTGGTCTTTGTCATACTTTTAAATGTTTCCTCTCAAAAATGTGTTATTAAAGCCTACTACCCTCCACAAACACCCTGACCTTTTTCTAGCTTGCTCATTCATCTCTTTCCAACATGAAAATGCTTTGATCACATTAGCCTCTCTAGCCCTGTCTCCAACTCTACTTTGTCTTATCGGTCCATCTGTTTCCTCCTTCACCTTTCTCCATGTCTGGCTTGATTCCATATGTTTCTGCCAATGCACGAACTCCCTTGAACCTCTTTTGGTCCCAATGTTTAACAAAATTATTTTCCTATACATGAAATTAATTTTCTGTTTCTTTCTGTCAGTGTCTGAGAAGCCAAGTGCTTTTAGAACAGGTCAGATGTATTGCAATATAAATTCATTGTCACCAACACGAAATAGATTTCATGCTGCTAGGAGCCCTGTTACTTTTTTCAGCTCACCACTCTTTCACATTCTCTAAAATTAATCTTATCACACATTATCTATTCTTAACAAATCTCTGACTCTTCCACATCCCCTCTTCTTCTCAGAAGATGACCTACATCACAGAGAAATAAAAGCCACCAGCTTATCAAACTGAAAATCTCTCAGCTTTCTCCCTATATATACATGCATCTTCTCTTCTGTTAGAAAGATGTGCTCTTCTTCCTCTTCCATAAGGCCAATGTCATCTGTATTAGTCATACACTCCTGCCACCCAAGATTCATACACTATTAATCACTCCTCTTTCCTTTTGAATACTCAGTGTTTTCTTAGTAATATCCTTCCCAGCAGCTTATACTGTCCTCACTCTCTATCACTCTTGTAAAAGGAAAAGTTAACAAAGTGCTGTCTGCATTTCATCTCCATTTCTTACATTTTACCCTCACTACTCAAGCCGTTACAACCTGGCTCCTGCCCCAATGACTCCATGGCATCGACTCTCTTTTTGGTCATAGTGATTTCACTTCACTAAGTAGACCTTTTAATTTCTCTTTTAATTGTGCTCTTAATAGCATTCAACACTGTATGTCACTCCCTTCTTCTTAAACACCTCTTTCTTTATTCTATATTTTCTTGGCCTCTTTGCACTCATTTTTCAATTACCATCTATAACAAATATATATATATATATATATACTTATATATATATATATATATATAAGTATATATATATATATACTTATATATATGCAATATATATATTTATATAACATATATACTTATATATATATGATATATATATGTGTGTGTATATATATATATATATATATATATATATATATATATATATATATCCCCAGGTGTCAGCTCATTTATTTCCTTGTAAATTAACATTTCTTAATACCCCATATATTAACAACTACATAAAAATATAAAACTCCATACCTCCAAAATAAAAAAAGTAAGCAACATAATCTTTCCAAACATGCTCTTATATTAGTAAAAGTCACTATTTTTTTCATGGTGTAAAAGAGAAAGAAATCTGAAGTTCTACTTATCTCATTCTCTGCACATCTATGTCAATTGCAACATAATCTTTCCAAACATGCTCTTATATTAGTAAAGGTCACTATTTTTTTCATGGTGTAAAAGAGAAAGAAATCTGAAGTTCTACTTATCTCATTCTCTGCACATCTATGTCAATTACAAGTTCTATCCTATTTTAAATAAAAAATGATCCTAAAGCTGCCTCTGTTCTGGCCCTGTCTTCTCAGCTGCACCTGACACTACACTCGCCCCCATCTCTTTGCTCTGGCCACATCATTCTTCTTTAATTGAATGGGTCATTCTTACTAACATCAGAGCCAACCTTCACAAAGGGCAAAAAGTGTGAATAAACATAACACTAACACACACACACACACACCATACACACACACACACACACATACACACACACACACACACAAATTGATTAAAATGTGAAAAAATGCTAAATTCTCACTGATAATAAGTGAAATGCAATTTAAGTAAGCTTTGGCCATTGTATTGGCAAAATTAATGTGCTCATATGATAAGATTGGCAAATGTGTGTTTTAAGGGTTATTTACAAAGGTTTGAGTGTACAAATCCACAGATTTGTTCTGTGCATAAATTTCTCATACCAAAGTCAAAAGTCCATAATAAGATTTTCAGATGTCAGTGATTGATGTCTTTCAAAGGGAAATGTTTAAATATGCATTGCGTACCACAGAATATTATAGTCATTAAAAGCAATAAAAATAATGTATATTCAATGGCTTTAAAATAATTCCTCTATATATATTTCTAAGAAAAAGCCATTTATTTACCAATATAGCTCATTCTGTGTTAGTGAGATACATATAATTAGGTTTATGGGGGAAAATGCCCTTTATTTATTAAAATATGAAAAATATAAATTACATAATTTGTTATATATATAAAACATACAATGAAGTCTGATAGTAATAAAATCCATTTTTTTCTAGAATTGTTAATTAAGAGTCTTTCCCACCAAAGGTTTTTAAATAATATGTTTGCTGTTATTTACTTTCAGTTGTCTCAGAATTGGAGCTGAAAGATGTGAAATACTACTCTGAGAAATAACCGAAACTAGGTATGGCAAAAAGAGATGGGGGGTGTGGAGGAGGACAAAGAGGAGGGGAGGAAAGAGGAGGGTCCATTGTGAGGGAGGAGGGACCACAGGAGCTGGGGCCTAGGATTGCATCGTGTGCTCACCACCCAGTCAGTTCTCCTTCCGTCACCATGTATTTGACTTAGCTCGTAAAGTCTCCAAATAAAGAAGACCTGGACTCCAGCTTGGAATCTGTTCTGTTCAGTTCTGTTTCTAGACAAAGAAAACAAATCTTCATCGCTTCTTGTCTTCTAAGTCTGTCTCAGAACAGAGATAAAGGTTCTAAGTTAGAATACTTGCTAAATACAACAGTATAAATTAAATTAATTAAATATAGCAATGAACACATTACTTTCAAATATACCCCAATTAAAATCTTTCTAAACTCCTTGAAATATTTCATGATTAAAAATAGCAAACAGAAAATTCCACAAAAGTTCTTCGATCTATGAGCATGTAAATTAATATAACATGTAGTTAGGTCTATAAATTCCAAGTCCTATAACAAATATATTTTAACAATTAAGATTTTCTTTTTCAAATAAATGTCAGCAAGTGACTAAATTTCCCAATAATAAGACTATATCCAATTGAAATACCACTAGAGTTCAAATTGAACTTTATATTGAACTAAATTGCCTACTTTACTGTGTTCTAACACAATCATTCAAAGGTATTCAAAAATTTACCCTTAATTGATTAGAAAATAGAACACTTTGCATTTTTACTCTGAACTTATGAAAGCATACCCTATTCTTTTATAATATTTTTTGCATCTTTTATTATTACTCCTTTAAAAGTCTAAAGATTTTTTCCAAACTTCCCAAATTTATACACACCTAAGAATTGAAAAGCAAAATTCTACAACCATGTGTTAGAAAATTTTCTAGAATTTAGCTAGATTTTAAGCTACATGTTTAAGAAAATCTTGCCAGCCAGAGCTTTTAGGAACTTGGTCTTGTAGTTCCCCTTTGTTTCTCAATGAATCTGAGTTGATTTTGTATCTGGTACACACTCACTTCTGCTAGGCTAAAGGAATTTAGAAAAATCTATTTTACAAAAATGGAAAGTAAAATCAAAAAGCTTAACATTAAACACAGCATTAAATACAAACATTTAGTAGAGTAAATAGTTTTTTTATATTAATTCCCCATAAATCTCATCTCTGTGCACAGGAAATTTCAAGTTTGTAAAGCATAACTCTTTGGGTCTATAATTGAAATGTTAATTAACAAGACAAATTACTTTCAAAGCAAATCACTTTCAACCAGAAAAAGAGAGAGAGAGATAAAAACAAATGTCTTTTTTAACTTATTAAATTTATTGGGGTGGCAATGGTTAGTAAAATTATATGTTTCAAGTGTACTTCTATAATACATCATCTATAAATCACATTGTGTGTTCACCACCCAGAGACAGCTCTCCTTCCATCACCATATATTTGACCCCCTTTTCCCTCTTCTACTACCCCTCCCGCCCCCCTTACTCTCTGGTAACCACTAAACAGTATGGAGTTTCCTTAAAAAATTAAGAATAGAATTACCATATAACCCAGCAATTTTTCTCCTGGGTATCTACTCAAAAAGATCTGAAAACATTTATCCAATTTTCACTGCAGTATTATCTACAGTGGCCAAGACATGGAAAGACATGGAAACAAACTTCTTTTTAATATTATTTTTTATATTTTAATATTATTTCTAAAATGAATATGAAAAAGTACAAAATATTATATACACAGGAAAATCCACAATCTCTACACACATACACCATTAAACAATTAAGTGTTTTTTTTAAGAAAACATCATTCCTTAGTGAAATGAGATATTAATATTTGCAATAGATTTGTAAAGTCTCTTTCAGTCACTGACACACAATCATAGATTTAAATTTGTCTCTAGCAAATTCATTTTATAATACTAAATTTCATATTTGTATTATTGTGCTGGTAAATGTAATCAATGTTAATCCATTAATTCATAGATATTAGGTTGGTGCAAAAGTAATAGTGGTTTAAAATAATTGCAAAAACTGCAATTTCTTTTGCACCAACCTAATATTAATATCATTTAATTTTTGTATGTCATATACATAATTCCTAAGCTTTCAGATTCCTCTCCACTTATGTGTGCATGGGTAAACTTTGTATGTTAAGTATGAAAGCTTAGTCTTCTCTCTTTCTCTTTTCTAAAATATCTGTGAATATTTTTAAATCAATCTCATTTTCTCTGCTAGTGTCTTATTCACTTTATTGTTCTGAAAAGTTCCCCAATTTATCTTCCTTGTAGTATTTCTGTTGTCAAAACACATATTTACAGAAATAGCTTGATTTCAAACTTTTCCGTTAAGCAATTCACACATAATGTAGGCCATGCTTTCAGCCAAATTGTAAACAGCACCTCTGACCATGTTGACGTCATGGGCCGAGCTACACATCCCCTGGAAGCCACAGAGAGTCTGCCACAGGCACTGCTGGTGTTTGGTGTAAATCTACAGGTGTGAACACCTGCTGCACACACCTACTCACAATGATTTTTCTATTTATTTTTCAATTGTATATATATTCAGCTTTTGTATAAATTCAATTGTATTGGTCATATTTCACTTGTAACTGCTTCCTGAGTGTAGGAGTTACACCACCTCCTTCTTCAACTCCTGAGAGCCAAATGTATTTTATCTTGTTGTTGTTATTCAATAGGGCATTGGAAAAACACTGAGACAGAAAGAACTTAATCTTGAAGGCTTTCTGAGGAGATAGTGTAGGGGCCAAGAGGGAAAACCAAAAGGGAAGCAGTGGCTAGGCACCCAGCTCCCAGTCTGAATTCCAGCCCAGGTCTCTCCAGTTCAGGAACAAACTCTGGCTTGGTAGCCCACCCATCCCAGCTGAGCGATCGGCACCAACGAATGGCACTGACACCTCTCTGAGCTCATTACCCCTGAGCAAGTCAGTTTGAGTGTTAAGCTGAGGTTGAGAAGGGTATGTTTAATAAGCCAACGTGAAAAACAGCAGGCCTGGTCATTTTTCTGGGTTAAGTGAGCAAAAAGAAAGACAGGGTTCTGTGGTGTTCCCTGAACAGCTATGCCAAGAGCTGGGATCACTTCTCTGCTGTGACAACATGGCTGAAGTCTGACCTTTTCACTATTCATTAGTCAACGCCTGCTCACAGGGAGTAGAGGGCTTCCTGTCAGACCTGGAGGGAGGACCTGCCTGTTGCTCCCACACAATGGGGCCCTTATTTGCTTCCTTGAACCAGGAATTCCTGAGACCGACAGCCGCAGAGAGGATGTGGGTCTCGTGTCAGGTGCTCGAATCTTCTTGCTCATTAAGTATACTCTGCTGGAGCTAAGCTCAGGAGTTTCCTGCCCCTGCACATGTGCTGAGTTTGTGCTTGTTTGTGGAATGGGGGGACCATCCTCATGAGGCATGTAGAAGCTCTGTTGCTGGGTCAGGCTCCAGCAGACAAGGCCTTATTCACAAAATTAACTTTCTTCCTCCTAGTTTTAATTCAATCCTTCAGGTTTGAGTTCTTTATTCTGTCATAAATATTGTGCTGTCTGCCCCTTCAGGAGTACAGTACTAACTCTCAAAGACGTTAGAAATGCTGAAACGTGACAGCTCCTTGATCTCAGCCCAAAGACACTGTCCCCAGTTTAAGACATGTGCCTCAACCAAAATCATTACCCTTCCTGTGGGGCCACCTGCATCTCACGCCTGGGTAATACAAAGATGCAGCACACGCCCCAATTTGAAATTGTTCTGAAGGACCTTCCCAGCTCCAGAAATCTTTGTGAAGTTGGCTGAAGTTCAGTAATGAGTTCACAGCTTATTCTGTCCAATCCTGTCCTTCTTTCCCACAAAGTGTTGATCCCAAGAGGATTTTTTTTAATAAAACAACCTCTGTCTCAAATACTATTTCCCTACGAACCTGACTTACCATGTATTCAAAAAAAAACAAGTTGAGACTTCTGCAGTATATTGAGATATAGTTCTAGGCCTAAAATCCACTAGAATGCCTGCTCTGATTCACGAATCTTAGCTGTGTCCTTTATATGTGCTTCCCAGAGAACATGTTCTTTAATTGTCACTGCAATTCTACTGCAAAACTGCAAAAGTCCGAATAGTTTTCTGAATTCCTCACTGTTTTGTACTAAATATGGAATCATTAAAATTTTTTGTTCATTGTTTGGTAAGGCTTTCAAGTATAATCTTACATGCCATTAAGTGGCATATTATACTTATACTGGATGCTTCCTTTAGTAGCTGTACGAGGAAAAGTATACATGGTAATGTGGTTCCGGAGATGGGTGTTAATATTAAGATGTCTGAGTTCAAATTCTAGCTCCACTACTAACAACTACTACAATGCTAGAAAAGTTAACCACTTCTCTCTTCTATAAAATATTGCAATCTACCTTCTAGTGGCATCTTGAGAATCAAATTGATTAACACATGCAAATCACTTGTAATAGGACTTGGCACAGAGTAAATTTTAAATATATGCTAACTATTATTTTATTTACTGTTTCTTAAATTTTCTAGGCTTTCTTGAGGAATGTATTTGATTTGTGACACCTTTTATTTGTAGAGGAAAAATTAGAGCATAATTGTAGTGGGCATCTATGCTATTGTCAGACAGCATACATCCTGAGAACGTAGCTCTCGCTGAGGTGGCCACATTGTGTAAGGCTTTGCTCTCCCTTAACACAGTATCACTTATTATTTTTTCAAGCGAAACTACATGAGAAAAATTTCTCTCATGAAAGAAGCTATAAGATAGGAGGCCTGAGAGCAGTGATTATCTGTGTTTCCTATTAAATGGAAGGAATTCATCTTTATACAAAAAATAATAAATAAAAAATAAAAATAACCAACACTGAGAGAAATAGTCAGAGAAAAGTAACAGAGTGCTGGTAGAGTTCAAGTCCTTAGCCCCAGTTTTCCCTGTGGCTAAGCTGTATCACTACCTTTCTTATGGTTTGTTTATTCAAAGTTTTGTTCACTATATGTAATAACCACGCATAATTCCCAAAGCTTTCCCATTATGCCCAAGCTAGATTGAACCCTGTTTTTGTCACTTGTAATCAATAAAGTCTACCTGACATGCAGAATAGGTAAAACCTGAGAACAAAATTGAAATAATCGATTATCGAAATGTTGAAATATTAATAAGATTGGCACAGAATGTTGAAACAGCTTATATATACCTGGGGTGCCAAAAAAATGTATACAAGTGGACACTTTAGTCAACATTGCTCAAACAGTAGTTCGTCATGATCAGAAGTGTCTGGACACTGATGGTAACCCCTCTGAGCACCACTTGTAATTTCAGAAGTCAAACATGACTTGTATTCATCCTTTGTTATCAGTATATATTGAGCATTACAATTTTAATAGTTTTTTTTTCTTTCTTAAAATGTATATACATTTTTTGGCACCCTCTGTATATATAGTTATAGTTGTCTAATGCAATGTTTCTGGATAGCAATTTAGCAATATGTACTTGAAACCATAAAAAGGCCCAAATTCTTTGACTGAGGAATAAAAATTCTGAACTTCTTCCCAATAAAATACCAGAGATGTCCCCAAATTCATATATAATGAGATCTTCCCCACATTATATTTATTATGTGAAATAGTAATCAGAGCACCTAATATTAGAGGCATTTCATACAAATTGTGAACTAACTGACTTTATAATTTATGAAATTGCTGCTAGTACAATATGAAATAACAAAAGCAAGAAATAAAAAGGTCTCAATTCTGTCTCAAGTAGTCATCTCTATTTTCTTCATTTCTTTAAGCAAAAGACATTGAAAAAGGAATAAGGAATTGAATTACATACTAGAAACTTACAGGCCAGGAGAAGGAGAGGGGCCACACTCCCACTTCCATTCATTGTCCTCTTGCTTATAAGACAGGCCAAGCCAAGTACGGTTTACTGCAAGTAACTTCATGATATTCTGCATGGAACCAAAATACACCAGGTATTAAAGCAAAGGTGCATCAGAGAAGAGAAATATGGATTTTATGTCAAATGAGAAGTAAAAAAAATATATAAATAAAAATAATACAGTCTATATATGCTCACTGATAAATAAAACATCAAAAAAATTTCAGTACTGCAGTGTCTGTACATTTCTCAAACCAGGAATTAAATAAAAAGAAACAAAATAGTTAATAGAAAATCATTTATTCAACTCTGTACCTATTCTTCAAGCTTGTATTTATAAATGAATGGTATATATAAAGGTGACAAGTGCTATAAAAAATTAACGCAGGGCAAGAAGGACTAAGGGTACAGAGGAGGGTGTCTGGGGGACACTGAGACACAGATTGCAATTTTACATAGGACTGTCGGGTCAGATCTCCTTAAGAGGCTGACAACTAAATAAATACTTGAAGGATTTGAAGCAGTTAGCCATGGTTCTATCCGAAAGTAGAACAATGCAGCCGAGAGGACACAAATGCAAGGTTTCTACAGTGAAGGCATGCGTGGTGTGGTGAAAAAGAAAGGTGTGCCCCAGTGGAGCACACGAGGAAAGACGTGCAACAAATTAAGCAAGAGAGTGTCTTTTTCCCTGATTTTGGATCTGCAGCTGAACCTTTCCTTTGAGTGGTGCCTGCTTTTTGTTCATATCCCAGAAGGAAAGAATGAATACAATCTCACCATTAATCTATTCCTTTCTGTCTTTAAAAATGTAGCATTCAAAGAGACACAAAGATGAGAACCGTTTAACCGAGAAACCATTTCCACACTTTGGTGGTAGCAGTGGTCTCTGTGTTGTACCCAGTGATGCAGAAGAGGTCCACACCAGTCTCCTAGGAAAGAAAATATTTATTACTCAGAGACCACAGAACCTCACAAACAAGGCCTTATTGCTTCATAGCTTTTCTCACTTAAAAGAATGAAGCTGTTACTAAGAATTATTATCAAGTCAGAATTATCTCACTTCCAAATAACCTTGTTTCACGTTTAGTTCTTGTAAAGCCTTAAGGAGATACTCATTCTGATTTTGGAGCACTCTAGGTTTTCCATATAGAACAGCAAGACTTAACAGTAGATGAGAATACATATCACATCTAATTTTTTCACTATTTCCAGAGCCATAATAATGATAACAATTAAGAGACAAAATACACAAATAATTTCAGTCCAGTTCCCTTCCCTACTGAATTAGTTTCATCTCTGACGGAAATAATCAGTTGCTTACAAACCAGTCCTTACTTTCTTCGTAAGTTGTAATTTTCAAAACAATACAAATAATCAATCATGACTATTAATATCTTGTGCAGTATTGCAACAAGTGGCTAGAAATAAATATTGTACATAAACAAAAATAGACATATAACTCATTGGGGTTGTATAACCTCATATGTATACTAATATACTGACGTATATTTGAGCCAGTGTGGTTGAAACCCACAAGATATTACAGATATAGGCAGTTCTCACAAGTTTTCTATCCTTTTATGTCCAGTTCAGATCAAAATGTCTTATAAGTAATTGTAAAACTATATCACATTTTGTCTTTTAATATATGAAATATAAGGTTGGTTGACTAAAAAGAATGTTATGACACTACTGTTCACTCAAAGAGCTCAGTAAATTCAGGTAAGGAAAGCAGGGGTTTAATAAATATCTTACATTGATTTTTCGTGTGTATTGTAAATAATTTTTATTTTGTTTAGTTTCTGATTCTATATTTAAAATCTGATTACATTAAATTGGGTCAGGATTCAGATAAGTATAAGTAGACAGAAGGAAAAAGTATTAATCATTAATGTTTGAATATCACTTATAATAAACAATTATTTAAAAATATTATATGGACATATACAGTATCCTATTATGGCTCCATCCTTTTTATTAGAATGAAATAAACTTACTGTACCGTAGCCTTGTTATATGATTAACCATTTCTCCACTTGAGGAGTTATATACCCATGCATTTTAAAGAGAGAACCCTTTAAAGAATGAGCTAGAAGGAAAGGCTTTTTCACAACAGGTTTGCTGCCAGAGCACAAGTGTAGTGAAAACCACTGCTGAATCTAAACTAACCCAAAATGGGAAAGGAAAAGACGCACATCAACATCGTCGTTGGACACGTAGATTCCAGCAAGTCTACCACTATTGGTCATCTGATCTACAAATGTGGCGGGATCGACAAAAAAGGCACATCTCAGGCTGACTGTGCTGTCCTGATTGTTGCTGCTGATGTTGGTGAATTTGAAGCAGGTGTCTCCAAAAATGGACAGACCCATGAGCATGCCCTTCTGGCTTACACGCTGAGTGTGAAACAACTAATTGTTGGTATTAACAAAATGGATTCCACCAAACCACCTTACAGCCAGAAGAGATACAAGGAAATTGTTAAGAAAGTCAGTGCCTACAATAAGAAAATTGGCTACAGCCCCGACACAGTAGCTTTTGCGCCAGTCTCTATTTGGAATGGTGACAACATGCTGGAGCCAAGTGCTAACATGCCTGGGTTCAAGTGATGGAAAGTCTCCATAAAGATGGCAGTGCCAGTGGAACCATGCTGCTTGAAGCCCTGGATTGCATCCTGTCAACAACTCATCCAACTGACAAGGCTTTGTGTCTGTCCCTCCAGAATATCTAGAAAATTGGTGGTATTGGTCCTGTCCCTGTGGGCCAAGTGGAGATTGGTGCTCTCAGACCTGGCATGCAGGTCACTTTTGCTCCAGTCAACGTTACAACTGAAGTAAAATCTGTTCAATATGCACCATGAAGCTTTGAGTGAGGCTTTTCCTGGGGACAGTGTTGCCTTCAATGTCAAGAATGTGTCTGTCAAAGATGTTCGTTTTGGCAATGTGGCTGGTGACAAATTCTGTAGGTAAGAACACTGTTCAGCCAGAGACTCTCTCTGAAAGACCCAAGGCCATTGTTACGACTGCATTGAGAAATCTTGTGCAAATAAACTATAGTAATATGGAACAGTTCTTCCTGAAGAAAGCAATTCATCCAAGTCAATATGTGGGAATGGTATTCATTTCAAGGGCTCTATATTGGGGAAAATTCATCCCACAAGCATAAAATACTCCAACCATCAAATCTATATGACAATATAAAAGAGAATTTTTTTTTAAGAGCCTTGATTTTAGAGCTTGGTTTGTGTGATAATGCCATCTGGTGTCCACAGTGCAAAAGTACATACCCTCATAAAGTAGCAGTTTATGAGAATATATGTATTATTTTATTCTTACCAGCAAAAGTACATAATCAGAAGTGAGAAAGATCCCTTAAAAACTCTAGTAAGCAAAATTAAACATATAAAGTGGCCGCAAATATCACAGGTCTTATAAATTTTCAGAAAAGACTCTTGCTATTTGGATTTCTGAAAATCTCAGTAACTATATAAAATAAAGCTTATAATGTATTTCAAAGGATACTCATTAATTCATCTATTCAACCTGAATTTCTGGACCACCATCCAAATGGTGACTGTCCTATCAAGTGCTGAAGACCAATACGAGTCACAGAACACGACCTCAAGGAATGTATCCTTTAATATGGATACATGAAAGCAAACTGATCATTGCAAACCTGGCGTAAGGTTTTTGCAAATGGAAAATAATATTTACTCATATTCCTAATTTGAATCCTTATTTTATAAAATGCATTAATATCTAATTGTGTAGGCAGCCTCTAAAACGGTCCCCAAACATCATCCCACCCTCCTGCTATTCATGCCATGTTGCAATCCTCTTCCCAGGTCCCTGAGCTGGTTTCTATATCTTTGTCTCTATCTCTCCCCCACACCCACAGGAAACAACTGCTATGATGTGAATGAAGCCCTTGGAGAGGCCATTGATGTCTCCAGTGGGTAGCCAGTGAGGACCTGAAGCCAGCCAACAGCCACAACAGAGCGCTTGCAAACAGATCCTAACCAGGCCTTGAGATGAGACCCCCAGCCAGAGCCCACACCCTGAGGGTAGCTATGAGAAGCGCTGAGTCTGTCACTCCTCTGAGCCAAGCCTAGCTGCTGACCCACAAAAAGTGTGAGATAAGTTGTACAGTAATTTATTACACAGAAATAGCTAATTCACTAAACAGAGAATTTAAAACGTACTTAAACATTTGAACACCAATTTCCATTTAATTACGCAAATTAAGTACCACACAAAACTTAAAATGCAGTTAAAGAGTTAGTCAAGCAAACTCTTTTAAACACCTCAAGAGCCTTACGTAGCAAACATAGACAAAATTATTACAAAACCTATTGCTATTCTTATACTTAAACCTATCCTAAAATATAAGTTTTTAAATTTCATTTGTTTGTTATTCTTATGATTTTTTATACTTCTCTAAGACTGTAATTGTACTTTCCAGTAGTTGCATTGCTATGTCCTTTTATAACTTCCTGGGCCTGTCCTCATATCCCTAGAGCAAAGAGCAAAATATTTCACAAAACAGTTTATCAAACAACCGGTTTTTAGTCAGAGTTTGGAACCAGTTTGCTTATCCCACAGTGATTTAACTAAAGTTGCAGGCCATTAAGTTAGCTCTTATTTTAGAGTTAAACTTCATTAGTTACAAAAATAAGGCATTTTAAATTCTCACCCTTCACATAGGTTTTGGATTTTTATAACCTAATGTCTCCATTACAAATGATATTAGTTTTAAGTCTCACTTAGCCAACATTTCTTTATATATTTATATTTCTTCATTCATCTTTTTTCACTCATCCCTTTTTCACCCCAACCCTCCTCCCATCTGGCAACCATCAGTTTTCTCTGTATATACAAGTCCGGTTTTGTTTTGTTTGTTTTGTTCTTTAGATTCCACATGTGAGATCATATGGTATTTGTCTTTCTCTGACACACCTTTGAAATGCCTTCTTTCAGACCCCTCCTTCTAAGACATAACCACCCTCAAGAAAGCACATAATCTTATCAACTATCCTGTAATCCAATCCCACCTTGTTTTCTCCCACCTTCATGTAATCTATCTTACCTTCCTTCCTTAATTCCAAATGTATAAAAGAAACTGCAAAACTGTCATTCTCAGTCCCATATGAGATCTTGCTTCCTGGCATTGTCATCAGTTTAGATCAAATGAACTCATAAAAAGTTTTTGCAGGTTTGGACAGTATTATTTAACTTTTAGGGCCATTAGGAATTCTATATATCCTATGAAAAAAAAGAATCACAGTTTTGAAAACAAGCAACTCAATTTAAAAATGAGTCAAAGTTCTGAAAATAAGCAAATGTAAAGACACTCAACATCATGTGTTATTAGGAAATTGCAAATTAATGCAAAAATAAGATACCACTACATACCTATTAGATGGCAAATATCCGAAACACTGAAAACATCAAATGCTGACAAGGATATTGAGCAACAGAAGCTTTCATTCATTGCTGATGGGATTGCAAGATGGTACAGCCACTTTGCAAGAGTTTGGCACTTGCTTAAAAACGAAACATACTCTTGCTAGATGATCTAGCAATCATGCTCCTTGCCGTTTACCCAAATGAGTTGAAAACTTACATCCACAGAAAAATCTGCACATGAATGTTTATAGCAACTTTCTTTATAATTCCCAAAACTTGGAAGCAACCAAGATGTCCTTGAATAGGTGAATGGATAAGTAAACTGTGATATATTCATACAATAGAATAGTATTCAGCTATAAAAGAAATGAGCTTAATAAGCTACAAAGAGACATAGAGGAAACTTAAATGCATATCGGTAAGTGAATAAAAGCCAGTCTGGAAAGTCAATACTGCATGATTCCACCTATATGACATTCTGGAAAAGAGAAACAATGGAGACAGTCAAAAGATCAGTGTTTGCCAGGGACTTAGAAAGAGAGGGAGGGAAGGACGAATAGGTAGAGAAAAGGGGATTTTTAGGGCATTTTGAAATTATTCTGCATCTGTATACTGCAATGGTAGATACATGTTATTATACATTTGCCAAAGTCCATAGAAGGTAAAACACAGAGTGAAACTAACGTAAACTATGGGCTCCAGTTAATAATAATGTCAGTATTAGCTCATCAATTATGATAAATACACCACAATAATGCAAGATAATAATAATAAGAGAAACCAGGGAAGGGGGAGTTAATATGGGAACCCTGAACTTTTCACTCAATTTTTCTGTAAAATTAAAACTGCTCCAAAAAATTAAAATCTAATTTTTTTTTAATTCTAAGGAAATCACGACCTACCTATTAGTAGGGCTAAAATTTAAAAAAAAGTAATGCAAAACCAAATAAAGGCCAGGATGCAGATAAAATGGATACTCATACATTGTCGGTGAGTATGTAAAATGTTATAGCAACTCTGTAAAAGTTTGGCCTATTCTTATAAATCTAAAAATGTAGCTACCATAGGATCCAGCAGTTGCACTCTTGGGCATTTATCCCAGAGAAATGAAATGTGTTATATCCACACAAAAACTTCTACACCTATTATAGCAGCTTTATTTATAAAAGTGAAAAAACAAACAAAAAAATGCTGGGGAAAAAACAAACTGTCCCTCAATAAGTAAATGGTGAATGGCTGATCAAACTTCGGTGCATCCATATGCTGGGATACTACACAACAATAAAAAAGAATAAACTTGATACCTGCAACACGTATGAATCTCTTGGGAACCGTACTGAATAAAAAGGCCAACCCCAACGATCACATACTGTATCATCTCATGTACATAACTGTCCTGAAATGATAAAATTATAGACACTGAGAAGGAGTTATGGATGAGGGGTGGGGAGAGGGAAGCAGGTGTGGCTATAAAAGGACAACAAAAAGGATCCTTATGGTAATGGAACTGTTTCGTATCTTGCTTGACTCTATAAATGTCAATATCCAAGTTGTGACATTATACTATAGAGTTACAAGATGTCACCAATGTGGGAAGCTGGTTTGCGTACAAGAGGTCTCTCTGTATTATTTCATACAACTCATGTGAATCCACCATTATCTCAAAATAAAAATTTAACTGAAAAAAATTCTAAGAGGAAGAGGAATAAAGCTTCTGGGTGGTCCTAAAGTAGAGAAGAAAACTCAGAGTGATCGAAACTAATAGTATCTAAGCTTTACAATTGAAGAGAAATGTAAACAAGGCAAATCTGACTTTGACTATTAAACAGGGTGTCTGGAATAGCTCTGCCCAATTTAGATTAAATTCTAATTTTTAAAGCTCCCCAATTTACAGCAGTGTTTCTCCAAATGTAATCCTGGATTAACAACATTCCTGTCACCAGTGAGCTTTAAAGGAATGAAATTCTTGAGCGCCAGCCCACACCTACTCCTACTAGATTCCTAGGGCTGCTATAAACAAAGGACCACAAACTGGGTGGCTTAAAACAACAGAAATTTATGCTCTCACTGTTCTGGACCAGAAGTCCAAAATCAAGATATCAGCAGGGTTGGTTCCTTCTGGAGCTCTAAGGGAGGAAATTTGCTCCACGCCTCTCTCCTAGCTTCTGGTGGCTACCAGCAGCCCTTGGGTGTTCCTTGGCCTGTGGCTGCATAACTCTAATCTCTGGCCCTCTCTTTACATGACTGTCCCCTCTGGGTCTTTTCCTATCTTATAAGGACACTTATCCTTGGAGTTAGGGCCCATCATAATCCAGCAAGATCTCAAAATCCTTACCTTCATTGCTTCTGCAAAGACTGTTTTTCTAATTACGGTCACATACACAGGTACCAGGGTTTAGGACTTGGAAGACTTGGGCATATCTTTTGGGGAAGAACAATTCAATCTGCTGCCCTACTGAATTAGAAACTCTGGAAGTGAGTCTCAAAAAGCTGTGCTTTGACAAGCCCTCTAGGTGATTCTGATGTTCCCTGCAGTTTGAGATCCATGACACAGACCATTGGATACCCTGGATTCTTCGCAGGCTTGCCTGACTGCATGAACCCGCTCCTGCCACCAGAGCAGCATCCCAATTCTACTCTTTCACATTTATGTGTAACTTTTTAAGCCAGTTTTTATGCTTCACCCTTTCCTGCTTCGTGCTGAGATGAGCAATCATTATCACATTCTACTTCCTCTATCCAAATAAGATAATCTAAGCTTAAGTTTAAAAGGTACAAAAACTTTTTATTAGTTGTAAAATATCACTTCTATGGACACTGAAAAGAAGCTATCCCATACATACCAAGAAAGTGATATTTTAGTAGCCAGGAGCATGCCGTGATATAATTCATTCATTCATCATTCATTGAACAAATACTTATTTAGTGTCTACACTAAGGGAATGACTCTTTATGGCACTGTGGATACAACAAAGGAAAACAAAGATATTTTTTAAGGTCTAATAAAACATCTAGACTAGTGGATGAGACAGAACAGAACTTTAAACTACATGAACCATAAGGTAACATAACTAAAAAAAAAAAAAAGTAGACAAGTCACAATCATATTTGGACATTTCAAAGCCATTCTCTAAATAATTGATAATTAGACCAAAAAACATTAGGGCAATAGAAGATATGAACAAGTATACTAATCACCTTGACCCTACTGACATTTATAGAACATTATATTGCAACATTTCAAAATGCATATTGTTTTCAAGTGCACATGGAATATTCATCATGATAGACCATATAATAAGACATATAACACGTGCCAACAAATTTTAAAGAATTAAAATTATGAAGCATATTCTCTGACCACACAGAAATTCAATTAGCTATCAGTAACAAAAAAAAGGTATCTGGAAAATCCCAAATATTTAAAAATTAACATAATTTTCAAACATGGGTCAAAGAAAAAATTACAGAACAAAATTTGTGGGATGTATGAAAATAATGCTTGGAGGGAAATTTATAGCTTTAAATGTTTACATATACAAAAAGAAAGATAAAATAAATTTCACTTATGAAGCCAGGAAAATAAAAGCAGTTAAACTCAAAATAGAAGGAAGAAAATCATAAAGATAAAAGATAAAATAAATAAGATGGAAAATGGACAAACACAAAAAAATCAATGAAATGAAAATGTAGTTCATCTACAAGATCAATAAAATTGATATAAACCTCTAGCTAAACTGGTCAAGAAAGAAACATACAATATATCAGAAATACAATATCAGAAAAGAAAGAACATGATTATAGATCCTACAAAAAGTAAACAGAAAATAATGGAATATTATTATTATGGGTTGAATTGTAGCTTCCAAAAAGATATATTTAAATCCTAATCCCTGCACCTATGAATGGGATCTTCTTTGGAAATAGAGACTAATCCAGTATTACTGGTATCCTTGTATGAAAAGGAAACTGCATGTAAACACAGAGATACACCGGGAGATGCCATGTGATGACAGAGGCAAAAATTGGGGGATTCAGCTGCAAGCCAAAAAACATCAATAATCAACAGCCAGCAATGGAAACCAGTAGGAGGCAAGGAAAGATTCCAACCAGAGTCTCCGAAGAAGCATACTGGCACCAGGAGTTTGGATTTCTGTCATCTAAAACAGTGAAAGAATAAATTTTGGTTGCTTTAAGCCACCAAGTTTGTGGTACTTTGTTATAGTAGCCCTTGAAACTCATACATCAATGAAAAACAATATGATAATGACATTTAAACAAAATGGACAAATTTCTCGAAAGATAAAAATTATCAAAATTGACAAGACACAGAAAGTCTAAGTAGCCAAGTCTATTAAAGATGGTATACCTAATTAAATAACTCCTCCCAAAGAAAACTTCAGACCCAGATTATTTTACTGGTAAATTCAATCAAACATTTAAGGAATGAAAATACAAACTCTACCCACCCCCCTCCCCACAAAAGATAAAAGAATAGATGGATATTAAAAATATCACAAATGAATATATAAGGCCAGTATTTCCCCAACACCATAAAAAAAGATTTAAATAAAAGAAAATAACAGACCAATATCCCTCATGAATATATACACAAAAATCCTTAACAAAAAATTACCCAAGCAAATCCAGCAATGATAAAAAAGGATAATAAATACATCGTGACCAAATGGGATTTATCCAAGTAGTGCAAGTTCTATTTAACATTCGAAAACCAATTGATGCAATTCACCATATGAAGTGACTAAAAGAGAAAATCAATATAATCATCATAATAGACCCAGAGAAATTATACAACAAAATTTAACTCCCTTTCATAAAACTCTCAATAGACAACTATAGAAGGGAACTTTCTAAACATGATAAAGAGGATCTACCAAAAAAAAAAAAAAACAATCTACAGCTAACTTCATATATGACAGTGAAACACTAAATACTTTTCTTTGTAAGATTGGGAACAAGGCAAGGATGCCTGCTATCATCACTTGTCTTCAACATTATACTGGAGGTCCTAACCAGCACCAAAAAAGCATAGAAAAAAAAATCTACAAAAAAAAAAGTACTGGAAATAAGTAAATTAGTAAGATGATAGCATATCACGTCAATTTACCAAAAAAAATGTGGGCAAAATATTGAATAGATGCTTCAGATTAGAAGCTATCTGAATGGCAATAAACACATGAAAAGATGCTCAATGTCATTAGTCTTTAGGGAAAGGCAAATTAAAAAGCACAATGAGATACCATTACACACCCACCATTATAGCTAAAATTTAAAGACTGACAATATCAAAGAATGGCAATGATGTGGAGAAACTGGAACTCTCATATGTTGCTATTCAAAGAGTAAATGATGCAACCACATTGGAAAACAATCTAGAAGTTTATTATAAAATTAAACATGCACTTACCACAGGACTCAGCAATCAAACTCTTAGGAATTTAATAAAAAGAAATGAAAGCACATGTTCACACAGTGGCTTGCATTTAAATGTTCACAGCAGGTTTATTCATAATAGCCAAAAATTGGGAATACATCAAGTGTCCATAGGGGAATGAATAAACAAATTGTGGTGGATCCATGCAATGAAATACTACTCAATAACAAAAAGAATGACATACTGATACACCAAACAACATGGATTAACTTCAGAAATATCCTGAGCAAAAGGAAACCAAATACAAAAGAGAGCATGACATGAAATTCTTGGCAAAACTAATTTGTAGTGACAGAAAGCATATCACTGGTAGCCTGGGCCAAGTGGGTGGAGAGACAGAAAGGAAGTTTTGGAGATGAAGCAAATGTTCTGTATCTGGATTTAAGAGGTGTATACATTTGTTACAGACCCATTCACTTCCTGACTTAAAATGATGCATTTTATTGCATGCAAAGTATAATTGAATAAAGTTGATTTTTTAAATGTTAAGGTAAAGATAGATAAAGAAAGCCTGAAGAATTGTCCCAGATTAAAGAAAACTAAAAAGACATCACAACTAAGTGAATCACATTGAACACGGAGGAAAAACACCTATAAAGGACATTATTGAGACAGTTGACAAAATTTAAGCATGGACTATGGATGAAAGCACAGCACTGTATCAATGCTAAATTTCTTGATTTGATAATTGCACTATGGTTATACAAGACAAAGACTTTGCTCTTGTAAAATGTTTAGACAAAGGCACATAATGTTCCCAATTTGTTATCAAATGGATCAGGGGAGGGAGGGAGAGAAAAAGAGAGAGAGAGAGAGAGAGAGAGAGAGAGAGAGAGAGAGAGAGAGACTATAAAGCACAGATAGAGCAACATATAAACAAATGGTAACTACAGGTAAAGGTTATATAACAATTCCTTGTACTACTATTTCAACTACACAGTAAGTTTGAAATCATAGCAAAATATTTTTTTTTAAATATGAAAGGTAAAGATGGGGGCAAAGATAACTATTTTTTTTATTTCTTAATTATGCTATCTCTCAAAACCAGAGGATATTGAAATGATTGAGCCTATAGATAAGGACAAGATCCAAGTATTTATGAGTTCTCTAGTTGGCTCTGCATGTAGTACAGGAAAATACAGAGAATAATTCTTCAGGCCCATTAAAGAGAGGGGTAACTGCTCTCCAAAGAAATCATTGTCCCCTCTTCCCCAAGAAGACAGATGGTATCTGATCTCTCATATCATAATCCAAAAGATAATTTTCTTCCTCTTCCAGCTTATCTTTGTTTCCACAATTGACTAAGGCCTGCAGTCAAAAACATTATTTTGTAAGTAACCACAAATTATTACAGGAAACAAACAAACAAAAAAAGACAAAATTCCATTTTCACCTTTTCTCCTTAGTCTTTATAAACCAGACACAATGCAATCAATTCTCTTCTCACAGATACAATTGTATCTTTTACTGCATTCAATACGTGTTAGTCTTGTTGAGCTTAAAAATGCACATTTTCCTCTCCCAGAAAACAGATTCCATAATTTAACATCACTGTAAAACAGAAAGTATACACGGTCAACTGTTCAATTCTGAAGCTTACAATAACATAAAACATAAGTTTTTAAGTCTGTTGTCTAAAGAACTGGAATATGGAAATGTTAATCATAACTTCATCACTAAAAAATTTCTTTCACTCTTAGCCCATTAACTACTAGAATCACAGTCTTTGGCTCACACACATAATCTCCCATTTTATTCCATAGTGGGAATTTTGATCAGAAGCAAAATTACCTTGTATATAAAATTACCTTGTAGATACCTTGTAATATTGATATGGGATTGTGATATGGCAAACCTGCTTTCTTACGTTAGTTTTTTTCCAAAAATGTGACAAATTAAAAAGAAGTGAATTTCTGTCACAGAAAACCAGGTCTCATGTGTGTATATTTTAAGGAGAAAAAAAGCAGAATTGGAACATAGTCAGAAGTGAGGTTAATTGATGTTTTTGTTTTGTTTCTTTTCCTTCCCTATCCCGTAACTAAGTTATTAGCTAAGACATAACAATACATTGAAAAATACCTAAAAGCAGGACTCCTATTTCAGCAAAGTGGTGGATTAGGTGCCAGAACTATCTTCTATTGAAAATAAATGTAAATGCTAATTTAAGAAAAAATTTAAACTTTCTTGAATAAATTTATGAACTGGCAAGAAGCAAATCCGTGACTTGAGCTGAGTATTAAATAGAGGTGGGAACACAGGAAGGTAAGTAAAACACTGAAGCCACTTTTCCCCTTCATTGATGTAGTAGGCTGCATAAGAAGTCCTACCCACGATTCTAAATAGAAGACAAGCTGTGTGCTCTGTGTACAGAGTTGTGAGGCCAAAAGGATACATCTTCACCATAAACTACCTAAGAACTGTCTTGAACCTTGGATTTAAGCATATACCGCCCAAGAATCCAAAATCACAAGCCATCCCTCATGTAATTTGCATTTGCTGTATTATGTAAGAATATTCAAATCTGCTACAGGGAAAAAAACAGAAACAAACAAATCAGGAAGATAAATGAACTAAGTGGCTTTCGAGGCATCTGCAGAAAGCATAAAATATGTTAAGTATGGATAAGTAAATTTGTAACCAGGAGACGTGTTTAGTATAGATTCAGTAAGTGGGGCATCTGCATGCTTAACATAGAAAAGGAAGAACCAAGTAGGCACTAAATATCATACACAAAATATACATGATGCACATAGATACCCAGCATTCATGAGGTCTTAAGCTTGCTACCTTTTGGTGACACTCATTTTGGCCCTTTGCCAAAGAAACACAAATAAAACCTATAGCTGCTTATGGGGTTACTCAGAAGCTGACGCTGTAGCCAGGCTGCCATGCTCCTGCATCTCCCAATGGAGAAAGTGTACGTGCTAGTCACAAGAGCCTTCCGTCTGTTGGACCCCCTTACTCAAATGTCAAGTCTGGTGCTGGAAACTGTGCCATCATCAGGGAAGGGTTCTGCATGAAGACAGTATAACCCACGACTCAGGTGATCCTTTCACTTACATGTACCTTATCCTAAGTGTGACAACCTATCCCATCCCATCCATCCAAGTGTGATAAGCAATCCCATTTCTTCCCCTTTGCATAGTGCGTTGTGTTTTAAATTATTGAATTAACCATGCAATTCGAGCATCTTAATTTGGCCCATGAACCTTTCTGTTCTGTGACCTCTGATATAGTTTGCCTGGGAGTGTATTCATAGCCTACGATTACATCAAGGTAATTTCCTGCATGACATCTTTTGTAGGTTTACAGCTCAGAACTACACTACTTACAGGGCCCAAATTTAGAATGAAAAGTGGCCCAGATTTATAGTACCCCAAGGAATCCAACAAAAGCAAATTCTTTCTTGAGGAAGCCACCTTCATCTCAGATCTCAATTTCCACAGCAATTCAAAAAGAAAAAAAACAAATCACTAAACACAAAAAGAAAATGGTATCATGTACAAAAGCCGCCAGAAACAATAGATTAGATCCACAAAACTTCAAATATTAGAATTATCACGTATCAAATATAAATGAAGTATGTTTACTATCTTTAAAGAAATAAAAGACAGCTTGAAAATATGAGTAACTAGCAAGGAGATTTGAAAACATAAAATAGAATTCCTAGACATAAAAATAAAATAGTTAAGATTTCAAAAATATTGAACAGTTTAACAGTGGATTATAACTTAATGTAAACCCAAGAGTTTACAAAATACTGCACTTCAAAACAGAAGGACGATAGTGCAGGTGTGTGTGTGTGTGTGTGTGTGTACTCACATATATTTATATTTACAAATATATATAAACATATGTGTAAACTAATAAAGGCATTTCAAATGAATTTTAGGGATACTCAAAATACTTTGTGGCTACAGGAGGGATCACTGTGGCTAACGCAGGATGATCCAATCACTTCTTCATATAACTTTATGATTTTGTTTCATTTCTGTGTACCTCATAACACACATACTTTTGAGCATGTGGTTAGCATCATAATTTTATTATTATTCACTCTGCATGACACTTCCCTTCTTTTTTTAACTATACTTCCTAAAACACTTTCTTAACCATCCTTATTCTTACCAATAACCTCTATTTGAAAATGAGTTACGCTGTGTGAAATGAGGGAAGAAACTTTTTAGATACAATACTTCCAACCCCAACACCAGTGTTAGAGTTTGAATGCATTCCAGAGACTTACAGTCCAGGTGTGCTACTGTCAATCCATTCCCATTTCTTTTCTCTTTCATTATATGATAATCCAATCCAGTACAAATTTCTATTAGTCTGGGATTGAAGGAAGGTCTACAAAGGAATCAAAACACATCATGTGACTAAATTCCCATCTGTTAGATGAAGAGAAAGATAGGTAAAGCGGCCAGCTGTTTCTATGGCGAGTATTCTGCTACTCTCCACATCATCCTGCATTCCTCCTTCTTAGAAAGCCCTCTCTCCCCTCAATCCCTGTATTTTCATTTTCCAACATAATTCCCTCCTACTAGATTATTTATTTTTGTCAAAAATGGCTGCCAATGTCATAGATTATTTAAAACATGGAAAAAAATTATAATCTAAACATCTAACAATAGGAGACTTGTTAAATACTTTATGATACTTCACGAACTGATTCAAAATCATGTCCCCAAAAAATATTTAAGGATACAGTAAAAGAATTATTATATATTCTTAAGTGAAAGAAGGAATCTTCAAAACAAATTTATTAAAATAACAACTGTATGTGGGCAGGTGTACAGTAGAGAATTTAGCCTCATAAGAGAAAGCCTTGCTGTAGTTTAGTACTTGGAAGGGGTTAAGGAAAAAGGGGCAGTATTTGGAAATATTTACTAGTCCAAAAATATATCAAAGTGACATATTACATAATATCTGATTAAATGACTCAATGTGTTTTAAAATATAGATTTAAATTTATCTGTATTTTACTGCATCAAATGTCGAAAATATTTTATGACTTGACATCATAAATTCTTCTGTATTATAATTTAAAACACCTACATATTAGATTTGCATATAAATTTTGTGTTGTTTTCCTAAACGATAAACACAGGTTTCAAGGCTGATCTTTGCAAACATTTCTCTGTAAAAACACATTGTGTGTATATGGATAGTGTTTATTAGCAATAAATTTAAAAGATACTTTTGATACTGTATTACTGTATTTTCTTTTCACTGTTCTTTTTGAAAGATATAATTTTGATATAACATACAAGAATATTGATCTAGTAAATGTTACCTGAAGATGCGATGAAAAACACCATGAAGACAATTTGTAAAACGGTTATCAGTTTTATGTTTCTCATTATTATCTCCAGTATGCCGATGGGGAAGCTGAGGCCCAGAGAAGTTAAGTAATTTACCAAGCAAGGGTCACCCAGCTAGTAAGTGCCAGAGATCTGGAACTAGCCGCAGGCCTTCTGGCTCCTGTACTCCTTGCAGTAACCACTAAACCACGTTGCTCTGGTCTCTTAGTTCCCACCTTGTTGGTACAGATAACTACTCATTCCAGGTGTATTTACCAAATGGATAAGTATTACATCACAAGAAAGGCATACTTCTCTGTGAGTGGTTTTCCTGCAGATTCCTTGGAAAGGGAGATGACAGCAAAGACTCAAACTGCATCCTCAAAGGGGTTTCCCTTTTCTAAATAATAACGGTCATCATGATAGACAAAACGTATTGAATGCTTAGTAAATAGCAAGATCATGTGCCTCTTAGCAGGCAGTCTCCTGGGAGAATCTAACTATATGATTTTTGCTCACTCAACAGACACAACACGAAGAATAACTGAAGGTCCCTCTTTCTAGACTCCCCACTGTCCTTAATATTTTGGGTCTGAGGGTGCGAGTCAGAATCTAAGAGAATAAAAGGGAATGTAACCGTCCATGATACCTGTTCATCTGCATCATCTATCTTCAGAAGAGATAACCCATAATTCTGGCAAATCTGTTTACATTCCGTCCAGGTTTTATATTCAGTGGTAAAATAATAACAGTTTATTCCACAACAGGGCCAGCATTCTTCAAATACTTTGTCTATAACACATAAGGTAAAACATTAAACTTCTTGTTATCTGGCATTCTGTTAAGCAGAGCAATATATTTATCAGCCTTTAATAGCTATCGATAATGATAATATGAGGTTTATCAAGAGTCTATCAAGGTTGGTGCAAAAGTAATTGCGGCTTAAAATGTTAAAAATAATTGCAAAAACTGCAATCACTTTTGCATCAACCTAATAGAATGCCAAGAGATATCTGCACTGCCATGTTCATTGTAGCATTATTCACAATAGCCAAGATATGGAAACAACTCAAAAAGTCATTGAGGGATGAATAAAGAAACTGTGATATATACATGGAATGATTATTCAGCCTTAAAAAGGAAATCCTGCCATATGCAACAACATGAATGGACCTTGAGGACAATATGCTAAGTGAAATAAGCCAGTCACAGGACAAGTACTGCATGATTCCACTTATATAAAATATATAAAATAGTCAAACTCAAAGAAACAGAAAGTAGTATGGTGGTTACCAAGGGCAAGTAAGGAGGCAGAAATGGGTAGATGCTCACTGGGTGTAATGTTTCTATTGTTAACAATACTGTATTGTGCACTTAAAAACTTGGTAAGAGGATTTAAGGCATGTTAAGTGTTCTTACCACAAAAAAGAAACAAGGGACATGAGAAAACTTTTGGAGGTGATGGCTATTGCTATTATCTTAACTGTGGATGGTTTCACAAGTGTATGTATATGTTCAAACACATCAAACGGTATACATCAAATATGTGCAGTTTTTTGTATATTATTAATACCTAAATAAGCTGCTTAAAAATTATAAAATTCAAAAAATATTTCTGGAATGCCTTCTGAAAAAAAGAAACATGATTGTTTGGATTTTTTTTCTTTTTTCTCTTATATATTTTATAATATACCAAATATTAAAAATATTATTGATGCTTAATAATAGAAACAGTAATTTCTACTAATTACCATGCCTCAATGAGGTTAAATACACAAAAGCTCTTTGTAAACTCTAAGTCCTAAGCAAATATTTAGTAGTTGTTAAGAACCAGGTCAATTCACTCCATTGTTATGCATGATAACAGAGTTTTATTGTATGAGATTCAATATTTTTATCTCTTGGATATTTTTAATGGTATCATCACACAGAGGTGCCCACATACCAACACTATGGTGAATCTTGCAGGCGTACTGCAGGGAGTATACACTGATTACAAACAGACCAAATACCTGAAGTGAAGGCAGAATGGAAACACACATACAAACACACACGCGCGCACACACACACACACACACACACACTCACACTCACAATTATCTATACAACAGCAACCAAATAAAAGTTCTTGTGCTCATTTCAGCCTAAGTATATTTTATGTCAGTAACAAATAGAAGGGATTAATTTTCCTACAGATCCAAAATGATCTGAATTTCCAGGGGAGTTGACATACTATTAGGTTGGTGCAAAAGTAATTGCAGTTTTTGCAATTACGTATTTTTAACCTTTTAAACTGCGATTACTTTTGCACCAACCTAATATTTCACCTTCTGGGAGCAATAGGAATGAAATAATTGCCACTGAGCTTGGAGAAATACAGGGTTCTACTAATCCAAACTTGCTCCTAGAGTCTTAATCCCATATTTGAAACAAGCAAACCCAAATACTCACAATATATCTAAGAGGCACAAATTAAAGTTTTCCAGTAGATCTATATCATTACATATATCAAAAGCCTTTTATTAGCTTTGAAGCTTCTACAAAAGAAATAATAAAAAACAATGCACTCTCTCATTAAAGATTTCCTCCATACCTGTATTTCGCAAAGATTTTGAAAAGATCTTTATTGTACCGCATCTGTCCTTTTCTGTTAAGAGTAAGGCCAGTTCCTTTTTATGCTGAATGGTTTTATTTTTGAGACTATCATATTCTAAAGTCTTATTTGTCAAAAGTTGCTCTTTTAAGTAGCTGTCATTTTGCTTTTGTCTGAGGTTCTGCAGAATTTCATCCTGTTGATGTTTTTCTTGAGTACACTGAAAAACTAAAATTAATAGAATAAATATAATACAAAAATGTACTCATAATACTTAAATGTTGCAATTACAAAAACAGAAAAAAATCTCACTTTGACAATCAACCCATTTCATTACTTTAATTAGCAATTTGACATTTAAAAAGTAATACCTCTGTAAATTGACTAAAAAATGAAATATCAAACCTCTTGCTACTAGCAACTTAAGTGCATAATAAATAAAATAAGGTATCTGAATAAAATTATGATGGCAACACCTTACCATTCAACTTAATTTCTTTTTAATAATTAGCACATTATTTGCAAATAGAAAACAAAGTAAAAACCATTCAGTCAACATTTAGTAACACATCTTCTGAGTATGAAAATCTACACTAAGAAACATGAAGAAATAGCACCATTATTATTAAATAGAATATCCATAGGAGGAAAGATGAAAATATAAATATGTCATTTTATCTGAGTGTAACATATTAGTGACTTTCTCTAAAGATATCAAGGAATTCAAATAAAAGATAAAAGTTGACAAATTCAAGATTCTAACATCCACTCATTTTACTAAATCATTTCTTCATTGTATTCTTAGAAAAATCAAGAGAAAGCCATAAGTTCTTGTGAAAAGTTTTGTCTCAAAGAATGTATATCTAAGATTCACAATGATCTAAACTCCAAAGGCAGAATATGACTAAGTCCTGTATCAAAAGGAATATTACCATATATCATACAAAATGAGGCAGCTCATTACAGCTGCAGAGTCACTGGAATAGGAAAGTAAAGTGAAAATCACACTGGGATATGTCAGGAAAAATCACCAAGAAAAAGCCATCTGGGACATTCCCTGATTATAGCCAGGAAACAATTGATGGTACATGGTTAATACCTACAAAATTAGTGGTTAGTGCTATGACTCAGACAGAAGGATGTATTTCAATTACTCACTCATTGTCCCCAGCACGATAACTGTCATCAATAAAAGTAAACAGAGGATGCCTAGAGTCCTTGAAATGAGATGCCAGCGTACTGAAAACTCTTTAAATAAAGAAGAAAGAAAATAATCATCAGGGATATAGCTTGGCCCATTACAAACCTTCACCTGGAATACCATTTGAAACTAAGAGACAAATGTTATCTAAAACTTTTTACAAAATTATATCATACAAATTGATTTAAATTTGTGATATAGTAATTACAGTTTTAAAGTTTCAGAGTTCTGACATATACCCACATGAGAACAGTTCTATAGCATTTCAAAAGTACATGCATCCCTTACAAAAGCAGAGGACAATAGGCACAACACACATTTAAGAGAATCCACACTGACGAGGGTACTCCTTGCTATGATCACAACCAATCATGGAGAGGAAACAAAAAGCAGTTACTATTCTTGAGATATTGGTAGCCAACAGTGGATATTCTGAAGCTGCAAATGTGATTGGGGTCCATCCTGAAAGATGTTTCAAGAAATCGACTTTCCTTTCTTTCTCATCAATTCTATTTTTCTCTGGACAATGCTATATTTATCCTTGGGTGTTCTCAGTATATAAAAGCTGTATCTCTTATTATCACTAAATTAAACCTATAAAAGTTATTCTCAATTTAGATTTTGTGACAATATTTGAAAGTAGAGAGAGAGAACAGAAAAATTAGAATGCCTCTTTTGATTTGAACATTTTGCAGCTTTATTGCCATTAAGCATCAGAAAATATTTAAGACACCTAAAATATCTTTTGTCTAAATAAAAGTGCATTTTTCATCTCTTAAACATTCTGTAAGACTTTTATTTCTCTAGGAAATGTAGTGTTTTCTTGAGTCTCTAGTCTGTTCTTTACTTTTAAAGGCCTCAAAAACTCCTCTGATCCAATTTGAATGAAAACATTCTGTTAGCTTCTCCAATTTAAAATAATTCATTGTTTTCTCCACACTCACAAACTTAGAAAAATTAAAATAAAAAAGACTTGCTTTACTATGCCAATTACGGTTTTTTAATTACCATCTAAGAACCTAAAGTACAAATAAGAATTTTTTTCAAATTTTAAGAGTTTGACAATCCATAAGAGACAGGTAAATCTAGATGCTTAAAACATACCTTTGTCATCACTTTTCTCAGGCATTTGAGTACCACCACGCCTTAATCTGTTTTGTGACTCTGAAGAAGACTGAAGAAATCTCGGGGTTGAATAAACTACTTCTTGATCGCTCATCTCTAGAATACAAAGAGAAAGATGTTTTGCATTAAAACCTTTGCATTGGGATGATTTCGAAAGAAAATTTAAAATGTCAGTCTATAGGAACATACCAGAAATGAGAGGTATGTGTGTATGTCTGTCTGTGATGTGGGTGTGTGTTTATTAACTACTTCAAGTGCCTAAAGCACATAGACTGAGACTGATTTATATAAGAAATTTATGTAAGATTACTGCCATGATTATTAGAAAACACAGAACGAAATTTTTCCCCCTTTTTCTGCCTCTCCGCCACTCCAGTTCAAGCCATTGTTTCTCGGTCTAGTTGTATAGGACACAGCTCCCTGGCCTGTGCTGGTGTTATGAGCCTTGCACTCCCCCTGGCTGAGGCAGTTGGTCATCAGCTCACAGCAGCTCGCTGCTCATGCAGCCCACGGCAGCCCACGCAGCCCACGCAGCCCACGGCAGCCCACGGCAGCCCACGGCAGCCCACGGCAGCCAAGCTCCAGGGAAAGCTGTTGTTCACAGTCTTAGCTGAAGAGGGCGCAGCTCACTGGCCCACGTGGGAATCAAACCAGCGACCTTGGCATTAGAAGCACAGCGCTCCAACCACCTGAGCCACCGGGCCAGCCCAGAAATTTTGTTTTTAATGTACTAATAGATTGAATAGGCTGGGTCCTATTCACCTAGGCAATCTAGCTCAAAATGTTCAACATACATATACAAATGTTAGGCCAAATGACTGAAACACCTTTAAAATTATTCAAAAAACAAAATTCTACATTTTTGAAATTCTGAAAAAATATAAATACTTTGGCTTAAAAAACAATATTCACATTCAGATCTATATATAAATATTAAAAACTTCTCAGTTCTAGACAAGATGGCAGAGTAGGTAAAAGCTGTGCCTGCCTCCTCTCATAACCACATCAAAATTACAGCTAAACTACAGATAAACCATTATTGAGAATCATCTGAAGTCTAGCTGGACAGAAGTCCTATAATTAAGGATATACAGAAGAAGCCACATCAGGACTGGAAGGAGGGGCAGAGACACTGAATGAGCTGCCCCACAACTGCATGTGACCATTAAATATTGGGAGGGATATCTTGGCTGTGGAGGACCCCCTGAGGAGCAAGGGGTCCCAGCCCCACACCAGGCTCCCCAGTCCACATTTCTAGTGCCAGAAAAAGAAGTCCCCACAATTTCTGGCCATGAAAACCAGCGGAGATTATGGTTGAGTGAGATGGAGCTTGGCTGGAATACCAGGCATTCCTCTTAAAGGACCCACGCGTGGACTCACTTACTCTGAGCTCCAACACTAGGACTGTAGCTCAAAAGGCAGCAGGGACATACGGGGAGGAACTGAATTGTCTGGCTTCAGGGCAAAGACTGGAGGGACAGCTTTCTCATAGACAGAAGTGTTGGAAGAAGCCATTGTTCCTTTGTTGAGCCCTTCCCTCTCCCTATGTGCAAGTGCAGTCTAGTGCCATATCTGAGTCTCCATCGACCTGGCTAACACCATTCGCCACACCCTGATGATTCCCTGAAACCCTGCTCCACCCAACTTTTGGAACCATCCAAGCCACTTTCAATGATTTTTCCATACTAATGGCCTGTCTTGGCTCATGCTGAAGACTTTCCTAAAATCTCTCAAAGGCTCACAAACCCCAAACAAGCAGCATCTAGCCTTGGCATGCCCTCTTAAGCAGCCCTAAGCTTGGCACTAGCAGCAGCCAGCCTCAGTTTGCAACACAGCCTTTCCCAGTCACCATCAGGCCCAGCACAAGTGGAAACCATCTGCAGATCAATTTTTAGCTCATACCAAGGGGCCATAGACAGGACACAGTAAGCAGTTGAACTTGGTCTGCAACACAGACCCTCCCAAGAGGCCCCAGAACCAATACACCCAATGGCCAGCTTCAGATCACACCAGAGCACTACCCAACCACCTCCAAAAAAACATGCCCAAAGGGCAGACTCAACAGGCACCAGAGCCCCATTAAAGTGAATCCTACTCCATAAGGTCAGCCCCTGCACAACAGCTCCTTTACAGTATTTACAGCCAGTCCTCATAAACAATCAACCTGAGAGTCAAGCCCTCCCCATGATGTGCAAACAGCAACCAAGGTTCAACTACAACAGGAGAGCACACAAAACCCACACAAGAGACACACCTAGAATACCCAGCTCTGGTGACCAGGTAGACTGCACAACTGGGCTCCATGGGATACCTACTACATAAGCCCACCCTACTAAGACCAGAAGACATAGCAGCTCTACCTAATAGATAGAAACACAAACAGGGAGGTAGCCAAAATGAGGAAACAAAGAAACATGTCCCAAATGAAAGATCAGAACAAAGACCAGAAAAAGAACTAAACAAAACAGAGAACAAGTAATCTACCAGATGCAGAGTTCAAAACACTGATTATATGGATGTTTCATGATCTCAGTGAGAACTTCAACAAAGAGATAGAAAACATAAGAACCAGTCAGAAATGAAGAATATAATAACTGAAATGAAGAACACATTAGAGGAAATCAACAGCAGATTAGATGAAGCAGAGGATTGAATCAGCAATTTGGAAAATAAGATAGCAGAAAACATCTAATCAAAATAGCAAAAAGAAAAAAGAATCAAAAACAAAAAAATGAGGACAGTTTAAGGGGCCTCTGGAACAACATGAAGCATACCAATATTTGCATCATAAGGGTACCAGAAGGAGAAGAGAGGGAGCAAGAAATTGAAAACCTATTTGAAGAAATAATTACAGAAAACTTCCCTAACCTGGTAAAGGAAATAGACATACCTGCCCAGGAAGAACAGAGTCCCAAATAGATGAATGCAAAGAGGCCCACAGCAAGACACAACATAATTAAATGCCAAAGGTTAAAAACAAAGAAAAAAATTTAAAAGCAACAAGAGAAAAGTAGTTAGTTACCTACAAGGGAGTTTCCACCTGACTGTCAGCTGATTCCTCAACACAAACTTTGCAGGCAAGAAGGGAGTGGCACAAAAGATTCAAAATGATGAAATGCAAGGACCTACAACCAAGATTACTCTACCCAGAAAAGCTATCATTTAGAATTGAAGGACAGATAGAGCTTCCCAAACAAGAAAAAGCTAAAGGAGCTAACCAACACCAAACAAGTAGTACAAGAAATGTTAAAGGGACTTCTTTAAAAAGAAGAAAGAAAGAGATAAAAAATATAAATAATAAATGTCAATAAACTGCATATCTATTAACAATTACTTGAAATGTAAATGGATTAAACACTCCAATCAAAAGACACAGGGTGGCTGAGTGGATAAGAAAACAAAACCTTTACATAAAGAGACTCACTTCAGAACAAAAGACACACACAGACTGAAAGTAAAGGGATGGAAAAGATATTTAATGAAAATGGAAACAAACAAATAAAAAAAAAGCTGGGGTAGCAATACTTACACCACACAAAATAGACTTTAAAATAAAAGCTATAACAGCAGACAAAGAAGGATCCAGTAATCTTACATCTGGGTATTTATCTGAAGAAACACTACTTTAAAAAGACATACTGTATGCATCCATATGTTCATTGCAGCATTATTTACAATAGCCAAGATATGGAAGTAACCTAAGTGTCCATCAATAGATGAATAGATAAAGAAGAAGTAGTACATATATATAATAAAACATTACTCAGCCATAAAAAAGAATAAAATCTGACCATCTGCAACATGAATGGACCTAGAGCGTTTTATGCTAAGTGAACTAAGTCAGACAGAGAAAGACAAATACCATATAATTTCACTTATATGTGGAATCTAAAAATCAAAATGAACCAATAAATAAAGAGAAACAAACTCATAGATACAGAGAACATTTTGATGGTTGCCAGATCGGAGCGGGGTAAAGGGATGGATGAGAAAGCGACAGGGGTTAAGTACAAATTGGCATTTACAATATAGTCATGGGGATGTAAAATATAGCACAGGGAATACGGTCAATAATATTATAACAACTATGTATGGTATCAAGTGGATACTAGATTTATTAGGGTGATACTTTCTAAGTTATCTAACTACTGTGTTGTACACCTAAAACTAACATAATATTCTATGTCGACTGTAATTGAAAAATAAAAATTATTTTTTAAAATGTTCTCACATTGTTTTCAATTATAACATGACTTTACCAGAGTGTTTCCCAAAGTGTATGCTATACACCATCTGCAAAAGAATTATTCGAGAGTTAACATTGCAGATTGGTTAACTCTCCAGATTCCAGTGCCCCATGCAAGATGTACTGAATAAGAATCTTTCACATTGGAGCTCAGATACCTGTATATTTAATCCCAAATGATCGTATGTACATTACAATTTTAGAAAGAATTTTCTAGTGTATGATGTTGCCATAGAAGCCTATGTTAAAATAAAATTTTCAATAGGCAGTCATTAGGTAATATCCATAAAGGATTCAAGCTATTAATAGACATCAATATAAAAAGAAATTATTAAATAATAAATATTTAAAATGTACCTTGCTTCTTACATTAATCAATATGAAAAGATGATATTCAGGAAACAGAAAATATGGAAAACAAATTGCACATATAACTTTATTCGTTAAAAAAAATGTTTAAGTTGCAAAATTTTCTAAACTTAACTATTCATATTTTCTCCCATTTCCTAAAGAAGAGGAGTCTTTTCTATTACAGAATCCTTCAAGATGGATAAGGTAATATGTAAATCATTAGGTCCAAATTAAAAGGAATTAACCCCCAAATCCGTATTATTTTGATAACACAAATCGTGGCATATTTTAAAATACAAAAACAACTGAACTACAGTTTTCGCCATTTATTTCAAAGTTAATGCAATTCCAACGCAATCAATCTAGAATGCTTTCCTATCAACCCCATACTCAGGCCTAGTCATTTGTCATAAAATAACATATTCCCAGAATCTTTTTTCTTTAGAATCTTTTCTTTATAAATGGGACTAATAGGATATTCAGGTACAAAGATCTGAGAGAATAAAAGTCTCTGTTACCTGGATCTGTGCCAAGCAGTGATGCCGGTGGAGAAAGCTGACCCAAAAATGAGGCGGGAGAAGTTGGCCTCTCCAATCCTGGCTCCCCTGGGGGCATGAGAGGCTGTAAGATGGAAGGCAGAAATGAATTGCCTCTGAATAGAACTCCAACTCAAAAATTTCTGCCCCTCCTCTTGACCAAAGTGATAAAGGAAATTGTATGATGAAAGCTGATATTGACGGTGAAGGAAAGATGGTCATGAGCTACATTTTCCTCCATTTCAACTAACCAACTACTTAGTACTCTGCAAAATTGCGTTTAAAATCAACATTTGGGGACTTAAAAGATAAAGGAACACAGCTTTCAAAAAACAAGAACTACTATCTTTAACAAAAACTAGCATATCTAAAAGAAACTACTAGTAAAAACAAACGATTGAAATGAAAATGTATAAATATGTATCTGTACACATACATAAGAAATATCATGACATTTCTTTAACTCAAATAGTCTGCCAGAAATTTTTCTTTGTATGTTACTATTTACAAAAAAAAGATTATTTCTTGTTTCCATTATGTTTATTGCGGATAAATGTATGTAGAAATTATTTTAAAACATCTATAACTCAACTATAATTTTTTTTTGTTTATTCTTCTAGTCTTTTATCTGTATATGACCAAAATTTGTTTTATCTGTTTACTATCAGTGTTGGTGTCACTTCACACTCAATGTTTTTGATCTATTATTTTCTAATAAATGTTTCCTCATTTAAAAATATTGGTCTAAATGTGATTTTCAAAACCATATAGTTATTACCCACATGGATTAGATCATAATTTATTTAGGTAATCCCCTACTGTGTCACATGCAGGTTGTTTCCAATTTTTTGCTGGTATAAAAAATATTTGGCTTGTACTTTTCAACATTTTCTTAGGAAAATTTTTAAACATGAAATTGGGGGTCAAAAGGTATATAAAGAACTTTGATGCATATTACCAAATGCCCTCCAGAAAAGTTGTTCCATTTACACACCACTAGTTGTGTGTAAAAATGTTCATATTTGATTTTTTTAAGAAGCGATACTAGTGAATTATTCCTGTACTTGAGTTTTGTCCACGAATATTACTTCATAAATACGCGTTATCTTCAACCTACCAGCTAAAAGAAATACATTTCTATAACTCGGTTTCTATGAGCCAGACCCTGTGAGAATATACCCAAATCTCTCATTGAGGTTCACTTCTTTTCATAAGGCCCTGCCAATCTTCTGACATACAGTTCTATGAAATCAGTTTAAAATGCTCTTCAAATCAGACGATTGTGGTTAACGTGGAGTGTGAGGGACGAGGAGTGAGGTGGGGAACAGAAGGGGAAATTGATTATGCAGGAACAAAGCCACCCCTATTTCAACAGGCTCTGACCAAATTCCTTGCTTATTCTTTTCTTCCTTTACCAACCTCTAGCCACCATTAAACCATTGTGTTTGGGATGGCCTCCCCATTCTTCAGTTTGCTCATGTCTGCCCCCTCTCCTCCAAACTACTTATAAACACAATCTACTGAATGTACTAAACACTAGGACCCCAGTCGAGGTTATGCTGCCCCTTGTTTGGCCCTCAGCGGGTCTACTTCTGTCCCCCAATGCGATCCTTAGTCTCTGAATCACCACTGAGGTCTGCCACTTTCATCATGTGCAACAGTGAGCTGAAATGTCTCGCAGAGATGAATTGCATTCAATCACATAAGCAAAGTTTCGTGGAATCTGGACACTTCAAGAATACTTGCTGCCGGTCATTTTCTTCTCTTTGCCCTTATCTTGGATTGGCTTCGTCGGTCTCAAAACAGAAAAAGGTCCCTACCTTCTAGCCCAATGCCAAAAATAGATGATAGATGATCGATACATAGATACATAGATAGATATGAGTAGATAAAGTTCTGCTGAGAGGAGATAAGGAGTTAGGGTGGGAGTAGTAATGACTGTGGAAAAGGTGGCAGTATTTGGGGACCTACTGTATGTATAACAATATTGAAACTTCCCAACACCGACAGCTGTTTCTTATTGTCCCCATTTTACAAATGAAGACATTAATATTAAGAGGTTAACTGACCTACCAAAGGACACATTATTGCTAATTCTTGATCCATGTTTAACATCAGGCTTCACTAATACACTGAGCACAGACGGACTATGGATTTAGAAGGGCCTGGATTTTCAAACCTCTTGCCACAAAGCATGAATTCTGGAACCAAGCAGATCTGGCTTGAAATGTCAGCCCCAGGTTAAATATGTGGCTTGAGGCAAGTCACTCAACATCTCTAACCCTTCGGATTCACCAGAGTAAAACAGTAATATTTGCCTTGCAAGGTTGCTGTGGGGATTAAGTGAGATAGAAAGTTCCTAACCAGAACCGGCAAATGCTATAGAGTAGGCTCTCATTAAATGTGAAATATTATTTGAAGTCCAAGATTCAAATCCTTCCCAATTATAAAAATTTGAATAAGTCATTCCAAATCTTCAAGTCTGTTTTCTCATGTTGAATAAGAGTATCATTCACTAAATAGACCTGGAGGAATTCAGAGATTAGCACTACAGATAGGATTTCTTAGACTTCAAAAAAGTAAATGCTCTTTTTTTCTCTCTCCCTAAGCCAGGACTGCAATCCAGAAATCCTGACACTGAGCTAGGTTCTCTATCCTAACATGTCAGGTTTGGAGTGTTGTGATGTGGGAGGCACATTAATACAATTTAGGAGCTGGGAAACATGTGGCAGCATACTGCTCTCTCCCTAGAAAAACAGTTCTGTGACCTCAGACCTGGTTATTTGTATCTTACTGCCCCCTGGAGGTATTGGTGATGTTGAGCCATTCTTCGGTTTTGATTTACATCCTTATAGCTGGTGAGAGGGTGGCTAGTCCTCATGACCGAGGCCAGACAGGTGTGGCACTCTGTTTCACACATACATAGTTGTTTGTCTCCTCTACAGAAAGTCCAGAGGGTGAGTTCCTCATCGACTTGTTCATTACTGCAGCTGCAGCACATAGAAAGATATGATGTCTACTCGTGTACTTGATGAGCAAGGTGGCTAAAGTTAACAGGAATTAACTACAAAACATAGATGTTTTTCAAGATTTTAGAGAGAGACAGAATGAAGTTAATGATTAGAAAGCCAAATTGTGGAGCTGCTCCCTTTAAGCTCTACTTTTTGTTTATTTGTTTTGTTTTTTTTCTAGTTTTTTTTTTTTTGGTTTTTTTTTCCCCTAAGCTCTGATTTCTGGAAAAGGCAAACAAATTTCTTCTTAAATGAGAAGACAACTAGCATCAGAAGAGAACAGTAGTAACTTCAGATGGGACTCAAACTCCTAGCATGGTCCTTTGATCAAACACACACAAAATTGGAAGCACCAAACTTCATCACAACCACTGCTAATAAACCAGAAAACTGAGAAATTTGAAGAATGTTTTGAATGTTCTTGTACTTTGTCTTCCAAATTCACTTCTATGCCAAGCACACTTATGCAAACACAGTACGACTATATGAAGCATTCATTCTCTTCCTGGCTGTTTTGCTGCAAAGCCTTTTTTCATTTGGGAAACCACACATTTTACATGTCCCAACCCGATGATTAACTTGGTCAGCTAGAAGCTCAGCACACAGTTTACAGTCACACCTGCAAGCTTTGTGGTCACACCTTCAAACCTCAGTGGCTTATCATTTCACAGCAGCAAGCTGTTCTTCCTGTCCTAGGCTGAACTGAAGGATGTCTGGAATAACCACCAGCTCCCAGGAAAGATGGCGTGCATCACGCTATTGGGAAGAGTAAGTTCACCTGGCCTGGTTCTCATCTCCAAGGATATTTGTCCTAATGCCTAACCGTTATGCCACTGAGTGATACTCAGTTTCCTGGCTCTAACAGTAAAAAGTCAAAAGACTCTCGTTTGAGGTTTCCTGTTCCCCTAATTAGCTACTTCCTTTGTCCATCTTGTCTTTACAATAAAACCTATTCTACTGCTCCAAAGTTAAAATCCTCTGAATTGTCCAAACTGGCCTCTAGCAGTCAATCGAACAGTAACCAGCCTTCCTCCAATTTCTAAGTAGCTGAATGAGAGGGCCACCTCAAGAACTAAGTTAGCATGCAAACATAATGGCAAAAAATGGTTTTCGGGTGGCTATATGGGCTTTGTGCCACTAAGCAATAGTCTATTCACAGGTTGAAAGGGAAAACAGTTCGGTGAAGCAGTACCATATTAAACATTTTGATTTTCAGTGTTCTCTCCACTGTATCACATGATTCAGACTCAAGCTCACCCTCCAAGCATTCATTCACCTTTCCTATTTACTTTTAATTGTTTTGGATTTTCTATTCTAGCTCATTACCACATAACATTAGAAAATAATCAGTAAACTTAAGGTTCACACAGAAGCCTGCATGTTTATAGCAGCTTTACTCATACTTGCCAAAATTTAGAAGCAACCAAGATGTCCGTCCTTCATATGTGAATGGATAAACGTGGTCCATCCAGACATGGAATATTATTCAGCACTAAAAAGAAAGGAGCTATCAAGCCATGGAAGACATGGAGGAAACTTACATGTGTACTAAGTGAAAAAAGTCCATCTGAAAAGGCTACCTACTATATGATTCCAATCAAATTACAAGTTGGAAAAGATAAAACTTTGGAGACAGTGAATAGATCAATGGTCGCCAAGGGTTGGGGGCAGGGAGGAATGAATAGGTGTCACACAGAGGATTTTTAGGGCAGTTAAAATACTCTGTATGATATTATAATGATGGATACATGTCCTTATACACTTGTCCAAACCCGTAGAATGTACTCTGCCGAGACTGAACCCTAATGTAAAGTATGGGCTTTGGGTGATTATGTGTCAGTGTAGGTTCCCCAATTGTAACAACTGTACTACTCTGGTGAGAGATGTTGATAACGGGGGACCCTGCATGTGTGGGGACAGGGGTACATAGGAAATCTCTGGACCTTCCTCTCAATTTTGCTGTGAACCTAAAACTACTCTTAAAAAAACTATCTTCAAAAAAAATCCTATGAATCAATGGTTGACCTGAACAGCATTGTTCACAGGTCTCACACATTTCAAATCAAAACAAAGTAGTCTAACAACAGGTTACATAAAACAAATAATCTCAGCTATCATTTATATTCATATTAAGTGTCTGCGCAAGTAGACTCAGCCTGCTATCAATGAACTGTCTGTCTGAACTCTTAATTATAAGCAGAGGCACAAAACCCAGAAACTCAAAATAAAAAAATAGAAATAAAATAGAACGGTAGACCCTGCCAGGTCATCTCATTTCTCATCGGTCCTCTTCACTGTGCTGTATTTATTGCTTTGGTTGAACAATGAAGGTTAAAGTGCTCTACTCAGACTACACGTGAGAAATCAGGATCACAGTTGGGCCACATCCTCATCCAATGTGCTCAAATGTACAACTCTGCAGTATAAGTATGTGCATATGCAAAATTCATGGCAATGGAAAGGTTTCCATAGCAACAGAAATGAATTATCTTGCATCTCAAACTAAGTTACAAAGACAATTTGAAGGCAGTAAGTACAAAAAGTCAACCAGTTCAATGAACTTTTTACAAAGAACCTACTACATGGATGACTATGCTAGCTGCTGGGTAGTGACACTCCATCCCATGAAAGGGTAAAAGGAGGGATGGGGGGGATGGGGCATTGAACCAACACTTGGAATATGTTTAATACAAGATGCGGGAGTGAGGACATGTATCTGCTCATCTGAGTGCTATAAAAATCTAGTTTGTCCTAAAACTAGTGCTGCACAAAATTTAATTTTTAATCACTGTCTACCAGCAGCTTACAATCAAGTAAGAGCCAGTCCAAAGAATGTATAAGGAAATCAGAGACAATATAAAATATTTACCCTAATGATCCAATCTCCAATCTTGATTTGAATATGAAAAACTTAGTAGACAGTGGGGACAGCGCATAATAAGTAAATCAGCACTAGAGGGAAGTTAGCAAATGAGGACAAAGAGTTAATATGCTAAAGATTTGTTAATCTAAGGATTATTTCTCGCCAACCTTGCTTACTCAATAGGAGTCACAGAATAACTATTATTTTGAGGAACAACCAAAAATTGTCGCCCCACAGGAGGTTCAAAGAACAATTATTTCTCCTTTTCTCCTCGAGATTAACATCTAAGAATTGTAACACGATTTTATACCGCACATCCATCAAGGCCTACCACTTGAACAGAAATGTTTATTTCCATCTAAGGGACCTGAAGGTAATGACAGTGTAGTATTGCACGATGGAGACCCGGTGACTTTCCCTGGCAACCCTGAAGAAGACGGCCATGCATTTTCCTGCAGTGTAAAGGAGCAGACAGCACTCCATGGCAAACAGGTTACCAAGCCATGCTCTAGAGCTACACCATCCAGAGGGTAGCCACAGGCCACATGTGACTATCTAATCAAAATTACATAGTACTAAGGAAAAAAATTGGTCTATTAGCACCAATTACACCAGTTATTCTACCCATAAGTGAAAAATCAACAACAGGACATGCCTTATTATAAGACTTATTACAGTAAAAAAATATCAATTATAGAATCCACATTGGCATATGGATGTTCATTTTACAATTCTTCCAACAGTTTCCTATGTTTGAAATTTTTCATAATACAAAGTTGGGGGGAAAAATTCTAATAGGACTATAAATTCAGTTACACTAGCCACATAGCCACATCTCAAGTACTCAGTAGCCACATGTAGTTGGTCATGGCTACGCTATTGGACTGCACAGATACAGAACATTTCTATTAGCTCAAAGTTTACTGGGCAGAGCCACTCTCGTCTAGCTGCTCAGGAGTCCAGGCAAGACTTCAGGGACTAGTTTTTTCACCCTAAGGTCAGTCCTGACTGGTCCCTGGGGCAAGTGGATTATGACTACCAGGGCTACACATTTTTAAGGGATGGGGGGAGGGTATGATGTTTCAGATGGAGGAATAACAGAATAGCAGGGCATGGTTACTGACAGGAGAAACAATACAAGGTCAAGTCTATCAGAAAGAGGCTCAAGGGAACTGAGAAATATGAGTGGGACCTGTGCTCATTACGAGTTACTATATATAGATACACATACACAAACACACACGCACGCACACACACATTTAAATCTAAATTTTAAATAATTTTTTTAAGCTGAGAACTCATTTAGTTTCTAGACACACAAAATATATTTGTGAAATAAGAGCATAATGAAAGATATGCCTAACTTGGGGTATTGGCTTTACCCTTGAGGAAATCACTGCTTATACCAAAAATATTTTAAATATAAATAATCCCTGAGTTTATGATAAATGTGAAAATCCAGAACCTTCTGTAAACAACCTCTATAAACACCACAAAATTAAATCCCATCAGGTAGGGAAGAACTAAGGGAAGATCTACAATTGCCTTTAACGGATGGGAATCTGGCTACATATTCCTACCTGAAAGAACGTCTACCATAGTGTGTTCCTACGATAACAATTTTTTATTATCTTTAAAGTGAGCAAGAGACATAGCCTCCTGAGGGAAAAAAAAAAAACAGAAAAACACTCTCCATCCAGGCTTTGATAAGTTTTATTGGAGTGAAAGGTGGTTTTCATTTACAGATTTCAATGTGTGTGGGGACTGTCCAACCCACTTGGACACAAGTGAAGACAACCATTAAGCCTGTTTATGTATTTTCTTATTTTCAGTTTGCATACAAAAAAAAATTTATTTGCTTCACATTCATAAAAATCCCAATACTGTAAATGACAAATAAACCCTCCCTTACCCATCCCTTAATTAAATATAAAAACACCTTAAAAAAACATACAATTTAGATTGGTTTAATCTTGAAATGTAATCCAATAAGACTAAACACTAAACATTTCAGGTCCTGTACCAAATAGTAAAATACTCGAAGGCCTTCAGGATCCCTAAAATTTAAAAAGGTAAAAGTTACTTTTTTGTTCCTAGAAATAGTGTAATTTTAAATTAATTCATAAAACAAAACAAAAACCTAAAACAATTAAGTTAAAGACATACGTAGCTAAAGCTATTAAGCTATACGGGATTCTTTTTTTCATTTATTTGAGTATTACACCCAAAGAGGAAAATGATGTGATGCGCTATGGGACTAACAAGGCTAATATCCAATAAGGATTTTTAAATTTTGTGACACTGTGTCCAGATTTTTACTAAAAAAAGTAGCTAATAAAACTTGGGCATTATTATACATAGCTGTCAGATTAAGACTTTTTTTTAAAAAAAATCAATAAAATACACTGCTACCTTCTTTGATAACAAGTTTTTAACGACATAAAAATCAAAGTTTCATCTGCATAATAAACTGATAGGGTATCATGGAAATGATCTCAAACTGGCTATAGCTTTAAAATGAACCTCTAATAAATGTTATCAATTTGATGAAAATGCTTTAACATACTCACTTTGACTGATTGACATCAATAAGAGAACCTATTTTTGACGTCGTAAAAGAAATGTGTTCATCTCCGATTACAATTTCAAGCTCCTGAAAAAAATAAAATAGAGAGATGTAGTTAATATAAAAATTCATCCCAGAGATATCTGTATTCTTGCTACTGAGAAGTCCCAGTTTTAGCTGCAGTTTTTCTAGCAGTCGAAGAAAAAGAAAAAAAGACATTTGATCTGTTAGACATAAACTATGTCTATAAAATAAAAACCTGATCACCTGTTCAGGAGTCCCCAGTATTAGGACTAACCAAAACTACTCTCCAGAGATCTCATAAAGATACTATAAAATGAATGACATACTTCAGAGAGACAATAAATGTTTCTTGTAATGTCAGTAAAAACTATTGGCATCACTCTGAAGCACAGTGTTGTAAAAATAACATGGTCTAAGTCTATTTTAATATAATAAATATAAACACACTTACCCTTTCACAAGGCTCTAAAGATAAAATGCATAATATAAACAACAGCACCACTTTAGTACCCACTATGTGTCAGGCCCTGCTGCTATGGACTTTACAGACATTATCTGTAATCCCTGAAATATGCTTCTGAGGTAAGCGTATTTTACAACTGTGAAATCCAAGACTCAGAAAGCATAGGAAAAAACTTGATATTCACAACCATCAATAAGTGAGGGTACTGATATTTGAATCCTGGACTGTAAGACTGAAAGACTCATACATTTTGACTTCACAAAACATTAAAACTAAGAACTACTAAAACAAATATAATGTAGATGTCCCCAGTGTGCCACAATTATTGTACAAATTTTTCTCTGTATTTTATCTGCAAATCTAAAACCAACAATTAAGAGGCTATGTGTGTGGTGATTTCTCAGGTTAAATAGCATGCCATTCAAGACAGTCTTAGCTATATCACTGATCAGAAGACCTAATTATGCACAGTTTATGGCACACACAAAATAGAGAATTAACTAAGGTTCTTAAATAATCATAAAATATTTGACTTAAAGATCCAATAGACAATTTCTGGGGCATGCCAAATCCTCCCCAATACCAACTCCACTGATCACATCATCAAGTGGGTAGATGAAAATACTGGGCGCTTCCTGAATTTAAAAGAGATAAACAGTTTATTGCTGTTGTTTTTTAGAACACATGTACATATGCATAAAACAAACTGAGATCAAAATTTGTGTTTTAAAAGTGTTTACAAGGCATAAAATACTCTTAACTATTACTTTTATTAATATGTCTTCCTTCCCAGCATAAGATTAATGCTAGACATGCAGGCACACAAAGATTTGCCGGTAAGTTGGCTACAGTTGAAGCTAGTCAAATTTTTAAACATTCCATGCCTTTGATATAATTTTTAAATATTCAATATAATTTTTAAATATTCTATGCCTTCAATATAATGGGAAGGCCATTTTTTAAGGCCCATTTTCTTAAGCTATGTCCTAAACTAGACAGGGAATCTGAAAACGGAAAAAACTTTTCTTTTAAAGTTTGTGTCTGTGTTGGTACCAAGTGATTAGACCAGAGCATTTAATCTAATCAGTAAAACAACCTTAAAAAGTGGGTTTTATTCTCACACCTATTGACAATTGAGAAAACAGTTAAGTAACTTGCCCAGGGTCACACGAGATTCAGTTCTAGATGTACCTTCTTCCAAGTACTCCAAAATTTGGAGTAATTATTTTCCTTCAAATTAATGAATGTATGATAATATGGCACTGGTAATATTTTAGAATTGTGGTTAGGAAGCATACAAACTATCTGCTGCTCCTGGATAAAAGTTGGCCAGTTTGTTAGCTAATTTATACTTAATTTTAATCCATTATGACTTTTGTACTCCCTGATGCATGCTTCCCCTTGTGGCTAATCAGTTGCCCAGGTACAGATGTAATGTGCTCCTGACCCTCTAAAATGATATGTTAACCTACTGAGGTGAACGCCTTAGGAATCACTATTACTGAGGGAAATATGTGGATGGTGTGGTAGCTGATAAATGGATGAGAACCACTGTTTGGGCATGAAATTTCCCTGATAATATTAGACTACTTAATTTATGTGACTGGCTAAAAGTAATACGGACAAGCTGAAAACTATTCACAGACCAAAGCACTGAAAAAACATCACATAAGGAAACAACAGATGGAGAATTCAGGTAAATTTAGAACAGACGTGAGGAAAACAGGAGAAAAAAGGTGATTGTCATTTCTAAATAATTGCAGGTCAGTAGTTACCTGAAATGTCTGATACTCTTCCCCTTTTCTAATATGTGATTCTCCCCTAAGTTCTCACAGACATTTGTCCAGAACATGAACATAGCACTTACTATCCATACTGCTTTATGGTTAGTTTCACGTATGTGTTGCCCATCAAGATGTAACTCCTTGTGGGAAATTAAAGAGTCTTAACCACTACTGTACCCTCAATTTTTGTATTTACATGCTGCCCAGCACATACCATGCATTCAGAAAAGCCTATGCAGTCGGACTGTGCTTGTTGCAAAAAGAGTGCAATATACAATAAAACTCTCCAGAGAATCAGAGCTGTCGAAAGATAGAATTTGCTGTACACTTCCTGGGCAGCAGGCAGTTTTACTTCGCCCTCTGCTCACGCTGCTCTCACTGCTGTTTTTCCTGCAGAGGCCAAGAAACTCATCTATTTCCAGATCGTCTCAGCTGTCACCTTCTCTGGGAAGCTTTCCCCGCTCCTTCATGTAGCACTAACCACTCTCCTGTTTTAATTCTTAATTCATACTATGGGGAACAACTGTATTTAAGCACCCACAATAAAAATACACCATTACACTCATTTTTCTACACGTTGGTCTTCCCCTTCAGAGGAGGCCTCATTCGTTTTTCTAGACATGTTGCCTTACATACAACGCCTGAATGAATAAAATGGATGAATGGGTAAATCCGAAAGTTACTGGCCACCAAAAGATTTTAAGCATCCATTAAATCAACGCACGGTGGGGATGTTCTTTAAAATGTTCAAGTATTAGGTCGATACACTAGATGGCCTTTCCGGTCCTTTCCGGTGAGCTGAGTCTAGGATCCTGACTACCTTAGGTTCAACTGTAGCATCTGGCAGGATGACCTTTTCTGAATTAATTTACATCGATTAATTCTCGTTTAGTCACAAAACCTCTTTTGTGAATAGTTCATGCCTCTTGGATTCTCAAGCTCCTATTTACTTCGGCTCGTGCAGTGGCCTCAGTCCTCTTTGCACACTTGCACGCCCACCCCACTCCGCCTCCTCCGCGGCCTCGCCGCCCCGCTTCCCCCGGCCCAGCACCGCGCTCCATGGCGGCGGCCGCCGCCGCTCCTCCGCTCACCGTCCGGCCGAAACTCGAACTCCAGGAACTCATGTCCAAACTTGCCCTTGTGCCCTACATAGTAGCGCAGGTAGAAATCGCTGGCCAGAGACATTCTGGTCTCCAGAAAGCCCGCCGAAGGCCTGGCCTCCTCGCCGCCGGGCGCCTAGCAGTGACGTCAGCGGCCCAGGATAAATGCGTCACCGCGGGCGCGCCCCTGCTGCCTCCGGCCCTCCCAGAGCAGCGCTGGAGGCTGCAGCGCCTGTGAGAGGCCCGAAGCCGGCGGAGTGAGGGCGCGACGACCCGAGCTTCGCTTTACTGGCGACGGAGGCATGTTATTTTCAAAATTAAGTAAATCGTATATAGCAAAGAACAAAAGTGTGAATATATGATAGCATTTTTTATCGGCTTACAAGTAAGGTTTGCAAGGCGCGTTTGCTTTTCGGCTCTCGACTTCTCGCGGCATCCTGTGAAAAGGTGGGTGTGGCATCACTGCCCTTTAACTGGTGGGATGAGTCCAGGTAAAGCCCGGAGTCGACATGATAGAGCTGGAATAAAACCCTTTTCTCCTGCTAGGTTCCTAACACGGGGCTTTCCCCTTTGGACAATGCTACCTGTCCGGCAACTTGATGCCTATAAATAATAGAGACAACGTAGAATCCATCAGACGAGAGTTCTGAAATTGTGAAAGGCACATTGAAACTGAAAATCCCGACAGGCATGGTATAAAAGAGTTCCTTTTAATAGTAAAACTTCTTTCATTAAGTAAAGGTGAATCTTTAGTGGCCTGGGGAGTTTTGGCAATGTGACTTAAGATCAAATGGTTTAGCCCACGTTTCTTACCAAATAAAATTAAATTGGGGAGGGGAGGGATGCTTACCAATGGGTTTAGAAGGATGAGCAAAGACCAGGTGAGCTTTCACACAAAGTCTGTTTTTCAAATATGATTGCTCCTCCTTCCTTTACCAGCACATAGGGTAATCCTGTTGATGGCTTTTGACCTTCAATGGGGTTTAGTAGAAAGAATGGCAGTCAGAAGACCTGGGATTCATTCCCAACCCTTACATCTACCTAACCTTGGTTAAGTCACTGTCTCTAAGTCTGTTTTTCCGTCAACCAAATGAATATACTACAGTCAACTTTGGCAAGCTCACAGAATTGAGAGGGCCAAATGAGACAATGCATGTAAAACAGATTTAACATTTATAAAGCATTATATAATGAGTTTTAACAGGTACTCCTATGTGCCAGAAATGGTTAGACGCTGTTAATAAAAAGATAGAGCCTTTGCATTTGCAGTCTAGAAAATAAACATATAGACATATATTAGCACAAGGAAGCAAATGTTAGAAATAATTTTTTTTAATGCTGGTAGTACAGCAGAGGAAGCAAGTCACTTTATTGGGGAATAGGGGAAGCCTAGATGTGCCAAGATGTGCTATTTGAATTGGACCTTGTGGGATAGGCTGAGTATATGTTCAGAGGGATGGAAAAGGCACTCCAGGCAGAAAACAACCTGAGCAAAGGCACAGTGGTGTGAAAATGCATGATTTGGGAAAGCCAAGAAATTCAGTATAGTTAGAACATGAAGTTCATGAAAGTGGAATAACTAGAAAGGCAGATTGGCCCAGATTATGTTGACTCTATATTAACAATTATGTAACTGTCAATATAGAAGTTTGTATTAACCATTGTATAAGTGTTTACATAGGAAAATTATTCAATTCCTACTGTACAGGCTGCCATTATGGAAAATATATAAGGAACATAAAGCACCATCCTTTACCACTAGGGCGACTAACCATTCCAGTTTGCCCAGGCCTGAGGAGTTTTGTGTGATGTGGGCCTTTCAGTTTTAAAACCTGGGAAGTCCCAGGTAAACTCGGATGACTCAGTCACTGTACCTACTACAAGAATAACCCACAGAAATTTGACCACAGTATCTATGAAAATACAGGCAGTAATCCATTTGGTTTGTTTTTTGTAGGGAGCCTCATTCAATCTCGTTAGATTCCCTAATGCATTTCTTTCAGATTTTTGACACATATGCTAGCATTTATGCTTACCTAAACAGCTACAGATACCAGATCTGTGACTGTAAATAGAGCTTATGGAATGCACAGTGTTAAAATCTTTATCTGTGGTCCAGTTACTGTCTCTATGCCCTGAAAAGACTTCTGAGGTCAAGACTAATCCTCTCTAATCCTGTTTTTAAAATGAATTGCGAAAATATATTAATCCTTCATATATTTAGCAAAAAACAAAAACAAGAAAAAAAGCCAAAATGTGGTATCTCTCATATCATAAGGATTGCAAAGTAATAAAGCATAGGCTGCTTTGTGGTCTTGGATGTTATACAACAGAGATATGGAAATGTTGTGAATGGCTATTGAGCACTTGAAATGTGTCTAGTGAGAATGAGGAACTGAATTTTTTTATTTTAAAATATTAATCTGTATGAATTTAGATTAATATTTAAATGCAACATGTGTCCTCTGGCTATGGTGTTGGACAGTGAAGTTATATAAGACCCGTTTCATACACTTTTACTTGGGCTGGAAATAGTGAAAATATTTTTCGAACATTAAGAAATCTCAATACCAGTTTTTGTAGGCTTCAATTTAGGGCATGCTTACTGGTATCACCACTACAGTTTATTCAATTCATAATGTACAAATGCCCACACAAATATGTATATAATGTCTCTTACTTTCTAGGCTGTAATCAAAAGCTCTCTGTTCCTTTTATCCAACACCTAGCACAACATCTAACAGTGTTGTCCTTAAACTTACCACTCAATTTTTTAAAAAATATTTAAATAAATAAATATTTTGTAAATTTGACTTAAATGAACAGCCAAGAAACAATGAAATTCCAGAGGACTTCATCATTTTGTGCCAAGCCACTCAAACTTCCTTCTCTCTACTGCTACTTACCATCCATTTAAATCCTGACTAGTTCATTGCGGTATTCCTACAGGTGCAAAAATCATTGCTTAATTGGATGACTCATCATGACTCCATCAGGAGTCTAACTTTTATGAAATTTTCAACTGCCAGTCATCTTTCCTACAGCCTTAGATGTCCCACCCAGAGTACCTGAGTGAGTATTCTTTAAAATCACAGATCACATGTCCAACTGAATTGTCATCATCATGATATTTTCAGGATTTTGAAATAGGAGGAGACTCTTCCCATCCTCCAGAAGCTCACACAGAAATGATTACTTCATCATTTTAGTCCTGTGGTGCTTGTACCATACCATCATCTTTAGGCAGGCCCTGCCTTGCAGTGTGACTGACAAACAGAGGTTCTCTTCTCGACCACAGATTTTAAATGAAAAAGATATGAAAGATTCTAGAATAGGAAGAGAAAAAGGAACCTAACATTTATTGAGTACATATTACGTGCCAGATACTGTACAAATACATACTCTCATTCAGTCCTCACAACAACCCTGTGAGGTAAGTATTATCCCCATTTATCCGTTTTCTGCCAATGTAGATTGTCTCTTGAATTTTTCTGTTGACGTTAACTTCCATTTATTTGCTTTTATCCTCCCTATTGTAAAGATGTTAGCAGCTGTATACTAGAAAAGCCCACTTTCACTAAGTGAATATTAATGAAATAAGTTTCACAGTACATCAACGGATGATTGAAAATCAGAAGCTACCATCCTTCTGTCTCAGGTGATGTCCTTTGCTAGCCCTTGTTAAAGACCTTCTGGCCTATTAAGCATTCTTGCTTGATTTCCACATTCCCTATTTGTTAAACACACACAGTATATCCATCATGAGCCTGACTCTCCAGTCTCAGTTGCCTTAGTCTTACAGGGACCAGGAAGCTGGCCTGATGAACACATGTTGAATGTTCCAAATCATAAAATGACCCCTCCAGCTTCTCGTTAAAACCACCAGGGTTCACCTGTGTTACTATTAGGGAAAAGGGGGCTATCTTTCTCTTACCTATGCTCAGGGGAAACTCAGAAGTTTTCCTTCACAGTTCTCCTCCAGCCCTGCATGAAGGGGCCAGGACTGAGGAATGTGACATCCTTTCTCCACCTTCTCTTTGAAGGATGTCCTTAGTCCATCTATACCCCTGAGCAAACAGGACCTTTAATTTTCTCTCATCAAGTGCTTTATTGGCTTTCTAGTCCCTCATTTGACTCTTAATTTCTGTGGACCTTATAATAGTCTAGATAAAAGCATCCTTCAGGAGGAAACTAGCCTGTGGTGGGAGCAACCAGCTTATTTGTACTGTGCCCCAGCAAACATCGCAGATTTCTAAAACCTTCTGTGCAGTGAGTGACACTGGCTACCACTTCTACCCTGAGTCTTCAGGATTGAGACAGCAGAAATGGAGTTGTATTTCTCAGCCTCAAGGGCGTGCAGCGTGTAGAGTTTCACCCAGCATCTCTTCACAAATCTAGGGAAATGTATGGGGGAAATCCAGGATCCATGTCCTCTCTCTCTTTACGTCCCACTAGAAAGTCCATCCTCTGTTCTTGGAGAAATTGGTTCCAAAAGTATATGATCACCCATGGATGTTCCCTGCCCTGGGACCGTCAAAGGAAGCTGTGGCTGTAGGAGAGGCTGTCCACGCTGATGCCTGCCACGGCTGCATACAGCTCGGGTACCACCAGCTCTGGTACCTGCAGCACCGCCTTGTCATCTGCAGTTTGAGCAGCAGTTTCTAGTCGCGAGCGTAGCTCTCTGAGGGAAGGGCGGCTGTCCTCACTCCAGCGCCAGCAGGACTTCATAAGACCATACCTGCAAGGGAAATGAGAGACACTGACTTCCCTGACCAGGCAAGTGTATGAGAAACATATCTCCTAACAAACTTGAACAAAAAAGTGCTACATTTCTTTAATCTACTTCTCATTGTCTTGTCTCTCATATTCTTCCCAGAGATTAATATTCATCTCATCTTCTTAATACTTAGTCTCTTAAAATCATCTTCTCAACAGCACCCTCTTTATAATAGAAATGACTGAAGATTCCTCAGAGTACAATCAGTATGACAGAACAGTTCGCTGTTTTTCCTTCCCCATTCTATTGCCAAATGCTCTTTCAGAAGTCAGGTGTTCTCATCTTTAGATGTTACTCACTTGCAGCATTCCAGACCATTGCTACAATTTATGTACCAGTAGAAGCTACATTAAAGCCAGGAAAATAAGAAGTTATGGAATAATATGATTCATACTAATTTTAGGTGTTCCCTTCCGTGTTAATCGAGGTCATTTCCCCCTTTTTAAGTTCTTCCGGAAATTGCCTTAATCTAGATAAAAGTACTTTTATCCATCTTTTCTTCAATCCAGTTTAGAGAACGTATAACGCTGTCTGTTTTCAAATACTTTTATCATGTACCACCCCTGCTCAAGAACCTACAGTAGTTTTCCACCGCCTACCACATGATGTCAACATCCTACCGCCAGCTGTCTCCCACACAGGCCTGGCCTAACTGAAGCCCTCTCCTCCAGCCCAGTGTCTTGCTATGTCCTACACGTGCTATTAACACCCAGCGCTGCCTTTGCTCATGCTATGCCCAAAGCCTTGAAATCTCCGTCGTCATCATTCCCTAGGTGTGTTTTAAATCTCAATTCCTCTGTGAAACCTTCCCTTATAAACCTCAGCCCACCATATTTCCCATGCTCGTTAACCTTGTACCATGAGACTTTGTGAAAGATGCTACTTTAATACTACTACCATTTACCAAGAACTTATTATATAAGGCATGGAAGTGGAACTTAACGTACATTGTTTCATTTTAGCCTCACAATAACAGAGATAGGATTATCATTTTACCTATTTTAAGATAAATAAACAATGTGCAGTAAAATAACAGGACTAGGACTGAGCATGTGTCCTTTTGACTCTATGAGAGGAATCTGAGCTTTTAACCATTTTACTTACTACCTAACACTTTATATTGATTTTCATGTTTTTCAGGTATCTCCTTATCCAATGTTAAGTTCTTCAAGATTAGGTATTTTATCAGTTACGTGTCTCCCCCCAGTGTCAAGGACAGCCTTTTACACATAGAAAGTTTGCAAGAAACATTTTTCAACAATTTCGCTCTGGTATACCCAGCCAGTATCACTATACTGTGTGTATTTGTGTGTGTGTGTGTGTGTGTGTGTGTGTGTGTGTGTGTGTGTATTTATAGTTATGATAGTTAACATTTATAATCTGCTTGATATAGTAAATGTTTATTATAGGGAAACCCAGGTACTGGAAATTTACCCTTTTGATGCTGAAAATTTTGCAAAATTTATAATTTTAATGAAAATGTATATTAATATATACATTTATAAATAATCTAAACCTTTTCTTATGTCCTATAACCATCCCTTTTTGTATTTTATTGGTTATAAAATTCTGTACGCAACTTTTAATTTTTCCATTTTTTTGCTCTATATTGGTTCACCAGCTGTCCCTTTCTGCTGACAATATTGGATTCTCCTTCTCCTGTCTTTCTAATTTCTTCCTACCACCCCTCTGGTTGGTTTCTAATGTGCTCACAGCTGGAAAAACAGATAGATAATTTTTAAAAGTTAAATATTAAATAAGAGCCAGTAAGTAACCTAGTGCAGTGGATTTTATGGCAACTATATTAGAACTGAGGCTGGCAGTCTCTGACTGAGACTGACATTTCAACAAATAAAATATTCTGTACCTGCATTGGATTTGGTCTACTTCTTACCTATTTTAGAAACTTCTGGAGGAACTAAACTATCAAATTTAGATTCATAATATAGTTGCTTCAACATGGTGTGTGTGTGTACGTGTGTATACACACACATATACATATGCAATATGTATATATATGATGTATGAGCAGATGTGTTTTACTGTGTAGGTTTGGTCTAGGGATGCACATTAGCACATAAAGGACAGCTAGGGATCAACTGAGCCACTTTGAAAAGGGCATGATTCATAGGCAGCAAAAAACACTTGGATTTCATTCTTCTTTATGGCCGAGTAGTACTCCATAAAGAAGAATGAAATCTTATCATTTGCAATGATATAGATGAGAACATTATGCCAAGTGAAATAAGTCAGACGGAGAAAGACAAATACCATATGATCTCACTTATATGTAGAATCTAAAGAATAGAAGAAATGAACAAACTGATCAGAAACAGTCTCAGAGATACAGAGGAAAAACTGAGGGCTGCTAGATGGGAGGAGGGTAGGAATGAGGGAGAAAGTGAGGGGATTAGAAAGCACAAATTGATAACCACAAGATTGCCATGGGGATAGGAAAGACAGTTTGGGGCATATAATCAATAATGTTGTAAAAATTTTTGTAGGGTATCCAATGGGCACTTGTCTTATTAGGGAGACCATTTCGTGGATGGTATAGATGCCTGACCACTGCAGTGAACACTTGAAGCTGAATAATACTGAATATACTAAATTATAGTTGAATATATATATATATATATATATATATATATATAGTCACAGGATATAGAGTACAGCAATAGTCAGTGGAATTCTAACAGCTATATACGATGTCAGGGGTAGTAGGTTGGGGGAGAGGGTTATCATTTTGTGAGGGGTATAAATGTCTAACTAGTACATTGTTTTGTACACCTGAAACTAATAATAATAATAAAATACTTGGAATGAGAGACAAGTAGGCCTTAAATGCCACTTACATGGTGTGTGTGCAGCTACTGGGTCTCTTCATGATTTTCCTTCTTTGGAGATGTTGTAGAATACTGAGAGGAGGGACTTCGGGATATGGTGGTGCCCCTGTTGGTATGGAAAGAATGAGAGTAGCAAGAGCACTGTAGGTCTGGTAGAACATCAACTATATCAACACTGTTCTCCACCCACCTGGGCTAATTGGCTGCAAAAAATAAGTTAAATATAAGCCATAGGAAAAATACTAGATACTACATATAGTTGCTCTCTAATGATCAAGTTAAGATATAACTTAGAAAATTGGGGGGGGGATGTGTTTTGGGGGAAAAAACTGATAATTTAGGAGAATGTTGAGTCTTTAGGAAAGGAACAAAGTAAAGCAAAGTGAGTAGTAGCACCTGCCCTCCCTTCCCAAATGTGAGACGGTTTTATAGTTTCTCAGTCAAATGGATTAATAAATCTGAAGACAACCTTTTTATGTTTGCTATGCAAGATCACTCATGGCATTATCCTTTGGATTTCACAACATCCCTTGGAATTGGTAAAGTGTCGAAGAAAAGAAAGCAAAAGAATGTTAAAAGGAGGAGAAGGATTTCATGCCAGCCCAGTTCATACTTCCGAGATTATACTAAAACCTCTTCTCATAGCATGTATCTTCCACGACCCCAATAAACATACTTGCATACAGGTACATACCTAGAGTCACCATCTCATAAAGCAGGATTCCAAAGGACCAGCTATAAAAGAAACAAAGTCATTTACTTAATTTCAATTTCTGCCTTTCCTAAAGAGAGCTCACATAAATATCAGAGGCCTTCAGTAAGAACTCTATAAAGAAGGCAGTGAAAGGGAACAGAAAGTGTCAATAAGCCAAGTAATAGTGCCATTAGAAAGCATTTCTGTCTAATCCCCTTGGAGGCTAATATCTTTGAGAACTGGATTTATGTCTCCTTTCTTCTTTATTTCATATTAATAGATGTTTACTATTATTGGCTAAATTGTATGTGTGTGTTTATGCAAACACATTCATCCAAACATAAAGAAATTCCCCTCTGCTTATTTTTCATTCTTTCTATTCCTTCCTGCTGAAATACCAGCTTTTATTCTTAGTACAAAGCCAAGTGAGTTTTATCATTTATCTACTATTTCCTCAGCAGATCTAATTGCCCAAATCTAGGAAAAATATTAACAGAATAAGCCTTGTACATAATTGGAATAGGTATTTGCTTAAGCAGTATGATTTAAGGGATGTATTTCTCTATTCCATAATATCATCATTAAATGAGCAGTATTTCCTAGTTACGCTTATTACTCCCAGAACTCTGTTGAAAAGCAGATGTTAGTGCAGCAGCAATGGAAGTCTCTTAATTGACTCACCATATTAACCAACATTCTAAATTTCCTCTGCTGCTCATGACATTCGTGGCTAGTAAGATACTCTATGTTACGCCCATGTACTTCTCTAATCAGTTGAGTTATATGGTTACCAAAAGTCAGTTGTGATTCTTCACAGTCCTGTTTATGCCAATCATATGTGTAAATGTAATTATGTAACCAATTAAATATTATGCAAGCTGATTAAATATAAATGCAACAAAGTATTAGCTCCATGAAAAGTAGGTCCAATGCTTTGAAACTAGTCTATAAAAATAAGCTATGTAAAACAAAGTTGTGTCAAATTGTGTGGGTGAGACAACTGTAAAAAATTGGGGGAAATAAAAATAAATGTCTGCAGTCAAATTGCTTCACAATTGTTTTAAAGTTTCTCACTCTACTTAGACATCCCAAACTGAAACTCAAAAATAATTCATTATGAATACTGTTTATACAAGAAACAACATGTAACTTCATTTAGCAGGTCCATCCTCAGTAAAAAGTCCTTGGCTCTCCTCCAAAAAGAATGATAAATAAATATCCATTTATATATTTTAAGGTAAATGTTTTGAAATACATATATTTCTTTTTATTTCAATAGTTCCTGGTTTAACTGAACTTTTGATTAAGTGGACCCATCTCTTTCAGATAAAAGGTACTCTATTAGATTAAGTCCTTGGATATGAGTGTGAATAATCTTTTCATTTTTCTTTTTGCTTTCCTAATTATGGCTGCTAATCTAATGCAGAAGGAATACTTCAAAAGACACTAAAAAGAATTGTAGCCAGTGCCAAATATGAGCTCTGTCACATAATACAAATTTCTGCTCGAGAGTCTGTCTGACTTCTAAGTAGAGATTTCATTTGTAGACATAGCTGACAACATACAGAGTCATGGGCAGAGGACACACAGGTCAAAAGGGAAGAAATCCAAAGCACAAGAACAAACCGTACATGTCTCCTCTGATGCCAGCTGGTCTCTGCAGAAGCCGTTCTGGGGAGAGCCACTTGAGAGGTATGGTGCGAGTAGAGGAGATGGCCCCGTGGGTGTGGACTTCATAAGCCAGGCCCAGTCCACAGAGCTTAGCAGTAAGATCACATTGGATCAGAATATTCCTGGCTGCCACATCCCCATGGAACAGATGCTTATCCTGGAGAAATTCCTGTCAACATAAGATCAAAGATAGATCAGCTGTCTGAGGTCATGGCTTGGGTCACACACAAGGAGAAGCAGTCCTAGAAATCCTCAAAAACACGAGGCCATTTGTTACTCCAAACAAGTCTCATTTATAATGACTTCCAAGTCATGACAATAAATCAGACATTTTGCATTGTGATTACCAAACTGACATGAATACTGGGTTTGGAAAGTATAATCACTCACTGTGTGTCAAGCTCTAACCTCTGCCTGATTTCACCTTCCTCTCAGATAGGACCCAACTAGACACTGGAAAAATGGAGTAGGTTTCAAGTTTCTAAGAGCAGTCCCCCAAACAAGATAATATATAAAAAGAAAAAGTGAGAGTCATAATAATAAACTTATATAAAGTTTTATTACATCATCTCATTTTGTTCCTCAAATAACTAGATGAAGTGAGTTAGGGAAGTATCTTTTAGATAAATCTAAATGATTACATAAGGCCACACAGTTATTAAGTGGTAGTGACTAGAACCAGGTTTTGATAATTCATAGGAAGTACTATAAATTCTACTGATAACTCTCAATCCAGGCTGAAAATCAGAATTGACTGAGCGCTTTTTAAAAACATAAGATTTTCACCTCCAGATTCACTTAACCAAAATCGAGGAAGAGGGACCTAGTAAACTATATTTTTAAGAAGTATCAAAATGATTCTAGTAGAGCCAACAAGGCATCTATCAACCATTGTACCTGGATGGCATTGGTTTCCTGGAATCATTTCCCCCGACATCAAGCTATTCAAGGCATATGGAGAAGGGGAAAACCTATACATGACCAAAGAGCTAGAGATTGAGATCTATGATTACTAAACAAGAACCTTATGAAAAATAAAAGGTTAAGGTGATAATTTCCAATCGATGATGAAGGAAACAGTGGCCATCAGTTTTCTGAACTTTTAGAACAAATAAATTATACTGTAATGAGAAGAATTAAAGAATGTAGTGACTTTGAGGTTGTGATAAGAAAAAACAGTATGATATTGTTTTAGGACAGGTAACCTAGGGCCCTGATGAATGCTTCAGTGGGATCAGCGCCTCCCAGTGGGGTGCCTCTGTAATTACCGTTCAGAATCCAAGGTTGGCTGTATAGTGATACTCTAATTTTATCAAGGGAACATACCAACTAGGCCCTCCAGACACCATAGATAACATGGATTTATGTGATGTGCTCTCGACCTTGCCCCATGGGAACTTCAACTTTAACTACTGCTCTTTTCTCACCTCCCTACTTCTTTTTTCCTAAGCTTTCCCTCATTCCATTTAGATCCCTGATATATTTCACACCTTCAGGTGACATGATATATCAAATGCTTAAAGTAGTAGCTTTACAGAGGCCTGATTTTCTATAGCAAATGTTATCTTAAACAAAATTATCTAAATAATTTCATAGAAATAGTCATCTAAATTTCCTGAGTAATTCTAGTAAAGGTAAATGTTTTCTCTTAAACCCTGAGTTCTTTCTCTTACCTCTTTATTTAAGTTGGTTTAAAATAAAGGAATGGTCTCACTGTTGCCCTTTCTTATTCCTCCTCTTCCACCTGTTTCTCATTCTTTTTAAAGTATATGTATTTCCTATTATCTTCAGTATCAAAGCAAGTCTCCAACCAAACATGTTCTGAACTAGTATTTCTTGTTTTTCAGAAGGAAGTTACAATTGTATACTTCCTTCTGGTTCTGTAGCCTTTTACCCATTTATCTTCCCTTATCTTCTCTGAAATTGCTTCCCTTTTTGCCCCTTTTACATCTATTAATATTAGTATATATATGTGTAAGCAAGAGTATCAAGCAAATGGATAGATAGCTCTTGGCCCTGGTTTTTGACCTTTAAGACTAAAAAGCCTTTTAAAACCCTTCCTGTACTTTCTAAAAGCCCTAAGTTGACTACTTTCTGCCTAGAATTACCAATCCTAAAGTATATTATCTAAATGATTTCATAAAGTTTTGAAAATAATTTATCAGTTCCTGAGTTTCTGCCCGCTAACTTCCATTCAATTTTCTTTATAATATATACCCCATTTGAGAATACAAATATGAAAAATATGACATCAAATACCACACTAACAAGAAAAATCCCTACCATCTGTTGTCATTTTGCCCCGCTTACCAAAGCCAAGAGGACCTGCTTCCCAATGTGATATATTTGTACTTCTGAGAGATCATAGGGAAGGCCATCCATGGTCATCACATCCTAAAGAGACAGAGAAAAAAACATTATATCAAAATGACATGCACAGATTTCAAAAATATATATATGGGCAGAGATATTATTAAATGCAGATATCAAATCTAAGGAAAAGATACAACAACATAGGAAGTATAAGATTCAAGGAGAGACTGATCTGAGAGATTCTCAGATATACAGAGAAGTACAATGATTTATTGGACTAGAGAAACAATAATGTAGATGAATAACAATGAAGGAAGAACAGAATAGCAGGTAAGAAAGACAAGTATATGTAAGACTATCCACTTGTATATATAAGACTATCCACTGGATAAAGCATCAGTTTTCCTGGGGTAATGTGTGTGTCTATGTGTGTGTGTGTGTGTGTGTGTGTGTGTGTGATTAATTAAGCACATTAACTCAACACATCTTTATTGAATGCCTTAGGAACTCAGAATATAAAAGTTAGCAAAATAAACATGTCTGCTGCTTTCTGGAGTTTATAGTATGACAAACATACATGAATTACAATCAATTAATCATATTTAAATATATAGTTGCATATCTATAAGTTCCATGAAAGACATGTAAAAGAGAGTATATGATGGTGGGAAAAAGAGAGCTGATTCAGTTGGAGGAGCAAGGAAAGCTTTTGATGAGATCTGAAAGAGGAGTGGGCATTGACTCTACAAAGAGGAGAAGGGAGAAGTTTGGTGTAATGAGAAAAGCATGTGAAGATTACCTAAAATCATCCATAGAAGCATAGTAATTTTGAAAAATAGAAAGAAGCTAGTGAGGTTAGAGCACAGAACAAGTTACAGATGGCTAACCTCTTTAACAAGTTTAAAATGCCTAAAGACTCGCACATTGTCCTATTTGCAGCACTGGATGGAAGATGTGAACAGGGTCCCTTTTTCATACACATTTAGTAGTAAAATAATCAGCATATTGAGGAGACTTGATTAACATTTAACTTGTCACTGGCAAGTGAAGAACTAACTAGGGAAACGTAGCACTTCAGAATAAGAAATATATAGAGAAGTAGGGAAATTGTAAGGAAAAGGATTTGCACTTTAGTCTGGAAATTAATTTTTTTAAATATGAGTTTGAGACACAAAAACTTAAAAGCTGAATGTCTCCTCAAATCAGCCCTGGCATGTACAGTGATACTACAGAATGGAAGACACACTTAACACTAAGACAACAGAATTATAATCAGTACTAACAATAGTTGTGTTGTTAGGTAATTATTATTATAACAGCTATCATTTTGAGTACTTGCTATGTACCAGTCACTGCTATGTTTGTACATATGTAATTTCTTTTCACATTAATAACATTTATTCTTACTCTCATTTTATAGATTCAGAAAACTCGGGCTCAGAAAGGTGACTTAGCCAAAGTCACATAGCGAGTAAGAGGTGGAGACTAAAGTCCATGCTCTAAATCTGTACTGCCCATTATGGTAGCCATTAAACACCTGTGGCTATTTAAATGTGCATTACTCAAAATGATATAAAAATAAAACTTCAGTTTCTCAGTCATGTCACCACATTTCAGGTGCTCTGTAACCACATGTGATTGGGGGCACCATATTGGACAGAGCAGATATGGAACATTGCTATCATTATAAAGAGTTCTGCAGGATGGTGATAGTCACTGTTATGCTATTATAATGACTCTCTACTTTGTCATTTGTCAGGCTAATTGGGAACAATTAGCCTGACTGCTACTATAATGACTCTCTACTTTGTCATTTGCCAGGCTAATTGGACTCATGGGAACAGCTAATGAGTCAGGTCAAGCCTTTCCTTCTTAACACCTCTACCCTACTGCTCACCCGGCGACAGGTCCAGAGAAAGCTGAGCAGGTCCCCCTGGGCCATATCCTCCAACACCATATAGAGCGGCAGCCCTTCTGTGCAGCAGCCTTCCAGCTGTACCAGGTTCTGGTGCTTCCCCAGGTACTGATAGAATTGGATTCGCCCTAAGAAATCTTGAATCTCGTGGAGCCCAGCTGATTCTGTGGAGAACAGAAGAGCCATGGGCAGTGAACAGTCAGAGCATCACAGATAGGATGAGGTATGAGACAAGAAGCAACCTCAGATAAAATGAGGTATGAGGCAGGAAGCCACCTCAGGTGATTATTCTCAAGGCTCTACAGGGGAATGAACAGGGAGGAAAAGGAAATAGAAAGGGAACTAATTAAAAGATGATCCTCACTGGTCTTTTCTCAAAGGTAATATAGAATCATAGGTCTTATAGCTGAGTAGGCTTTCATCTGCCTACATAGTCATGTGTTCTGTTCACATTAAAAATTATCATGGATTAGACCTTTGATTAATATTCTTGCTTATCCTATAGTTGTTCTATATGCATCTACCATTACTGGCCATATAGGGCTAAGCTACTCACCTCCTCAATGAGAGAAAGAGAGAGAGAGAGAGAGAGAGAGAGAGACTATTAGAGAAAGAGATCATATAGTGAAGAAAAATTAAGAAACAACCTCAAAATCCTCATACAAGTAATATCCGATTTGGAAAAATCAGTTTGAACCACCTCAATAGGCAAGGTTGAGCTAGGGAAAGACTCCAAGAATAACATTTCTTTTTCAAGTTTTCACTGTCTATTTCCTTCTTATTCTGCACACAGTTGGGATCACAACTATCTATTGATTGACATCTGAATGTCTGCAAAGCCTGTTAGCATTCACTATTAGCGATGCACAGTAGAAAAGTAAAAAGGGCAAGGGAAGTCTAACACTTCCTCTGTTACCTTTTAAAGTCTTGAGGACAACACTCTTGTACTTGGCAGGGTCCCCAGTGTACATCTTGGATCGATAGATGGCCCCACAACTCCCATTGTAGATCTGCTCCAGAACTTCAGAGAGTTGCTCTCGGGGCACCTGCAGCTTAGCCAGGGCATGTGTGGAAGTTTTTAGAAGGCTTTCCACCGTTGTCTCCTTATGTGGCACAAACACGCTTCTTCTATGTTCTCCAGCTTCCTGATTTAGGCCCCTAGATGGAGGCACAGGGGCAATGCCTAGAACAAAGAGATGACACCAACCAACTTTACCCTACCCTCCGGACTCCAGGAAAGCAGAGCTTGGAACAAACTGGCAAGGAAGTTCCTTTAACAACATTGCTACTTCCTAATGTTTCCCTATGAACCAGCATCAATACCAACCTTGGAGAACTTTTATAATAATTCCATTACTTCCAAAATAACTCAAGATGGATCACTGAAAAGTAGTAATGACATTTCCTGTCTGGTTTTCTCAGGATCACAGTTTAGTATGAGTATAGAATAGAGACAATTAAGAAAGTTCCTGAATAGATACTCAAACCACAGACACCTAAAGGCGGTGGTAACTGCCAGTGGGGACTATCATTTAAGTCAGTCAAATGGCTCCCACGAGTAGAGGGGGGTATGGATAACTACTCAACTCTAAGCTATGGTTAGTCTTCCTCCCTCAAGTTGTTCCATAGTCAAATTATTCTGTATTTCCTAGAGTTTCCATCAAAAATGTCTTTTAGTCCTTTATCCCTTCCTTAGCCAACTTTTCTTCATTGGAATAGATTCATTCTCATTAAATCTCCACTCATTCATTAATTCATTCATTTATTCAACAAATTTCACTTTCTACATGCCCAGCACTGTTCTAGGTGTTGGGAATGGGCAAAGTCCAGATTCTTATGAAGATTACTTTCTAGTGGTAGGAGAGAGGAAGCAGGTAATAATATACCAGGTGATGTGTGTTATGGAGGAAAACAGGGGAATAAGAAGCATCAGTGTTCTCTTTTATGTTTGAAGGTCAGGAAAGGCCTTTGTGATGACATTTGAGAAACACCTGGAAGCAATTAGCGAGCAAGCGTACGGGTATCAGGAAGGGTATTATAGACAAAGGGAACAAGAAGTGCAAAGGTATTGAGGAAGGAGCATACCTGGCATATCTGAAGAAAAGTAATGAAGTCAGTGCAGCTGGAATTGAGTGGGATAATTGGAGAGTTACAGGACAGGAAGCCAGAGAGGGCCCAGATCAAGTAAGGCCATTGAAAGTATTTTGTCTTTTTTCATTCTAAGATGGGAGGCTACTGGGGAGTTTCAAGCAGACAATTGACAGGACTTACACTTTAAATGAATCATTCTGCTTCTCTGAGCAGAATAGATCATAAAGAGATGGGGCAGAGCAAAGATACCAGTTTGGAGCGTATTACAATGATCTCTGAAAGGTGAGAGTGACATGAGTTTATTTTGAAGATAGCGTTAACAGGATTTGCTAATGGATTGGATATGGAGTGTGAGAGAAAAAAGAGTCAAGGACATCTTTAATATTTTAGACTGAACACATAGAAAGCTGGGTTTGCCATTTGCTAAGACAGGGAGGACTCCTGGCAGAGGATATTTGTGAAGGAATTTCAGGACCTTTGTTTTGGACATTTTATATATGAGATGTGTGTTTGATCCCAACTGCAAAGTAGGTGGTTTAATACAAGAATCTGGAGTTCAAGGGGGACCATAGTCAAAATAGAGAAAGCATTTGAATCTGTAGACTTAAAATGAGATCATTTAGGAAATGACTGGAGACTTAAAAGGAAAAACATAAGTGTTGCAAGAAGAAAGAAGTATAAAATTGTTTCAAATGCTTTTGACAGGTCAAGTAAGATGAGGACTCAACATAGCTGTCATTGGTGATGTTGGAAAGAGATCTTTTGGTGGAATTGTGGAGATAAAAGCCTTATTATAATATGTGCAAAAGAGAATGTGACAAGCGTAAGTAGTCAGAGTGAGTTTAGACAACTTCTTTGAGAAGTTTATCTATTATAGTGAATTATAAGAGGATTGGGATAAAATTTAGGAGGGAGTAGGGGTCAGCCACTATAAACTTTCACATTACTGTCAAATATTTTTTTCCTTTTTTTTACTCTTAGTTTCATGTATGAGCCAATTCTCTTTCATCACATGCTCACTGGTACTCCAGAACAGCATTTATCTCCTACCTAACACTTAAAAGACTATTATGAAAGCACCTCTTTTCATCATATATTCCAAGGACACAGAGTAGGGTGGGAATGTATTATAGAGTAAAATGCCATCCCTCAACCTGATAACAAAGCCCTCGGCTTTACCCACTAGGTCGTCCAGATCCTTAGACATTCACGTGGCCAAAGATTTGATAGTGCAGTAAGACAAAGAGCACAAAAACAGGTCATGTGAGTCCTCTCTTGCCTACTTGTGTTTCAGCCAACAAGCATATACTGAGTTTCTGCTCCTGACTTCCTAGAGAAGAGTTCATCCCCCTCTCAACCGCACAGGAGGGGACCCATGCTTCCTCTCCCATTGCAGGGACCTAGACCTCTAGACTTCGGCCCGTTGAGACGGGTTTTAGTTTTATGCAGTCTCCAGCTTCCCTGGGCCTCCATCCAGCCCCAGTTTGAGCTTTACCTTGGAGTCCAGGAGACTGTTGCTGAGATCTTTGTCCTCTGATAAAAAGCCACAGGATGACCCCAACAGTGATGAGGAAGATGCCAACCAGAAGGGCTGGAACAATGATGATTTCATACTGGTCATGCTGGACAACTGGATAGGAAATTAACCAGGAAGAGAAGAGATTGAAGAAGAAGCCTAAGCTGATGTCTACACAACCACCCTTACCCATCAGTCCTCAGCTCATCATCCTGAAATGATCACCTCTTCCTTCTTCCGCTCTACTTCTAGTCACTGAAATCCCTATTGGGAGCAACTCTCTAATCAGAAATGCCAATATCCCTGTTTCTTAGCCCAAGTGTGCTCTGTGCCTCTTCTTTCATTTTTCCATTGAGATGAAGATGTAGCCTCTGGATCTCTGATTGGTACTCTCCACCCTTCAAAGACAATGACCTCTAGTGCCCATTTCTTTATCAACACTGTCTTCATTTCTCCTAAAAGTCAAATTATCCTCCTCCTGGAATCTATCCAGACCCTAGTCTTCATTACTCTAAAATCAGAAGGCAGACATCAGTGGTATCTGTACTTACTACACAATTTGTCACTGAAACTGCATTCCAGTAGCATTCGTTTCATGCCCTTCTCAGCTCCCATTGCCACACAGCTGTCTGTCCACTTCTATGCCTGACCCAAGAGAATGCCGGGAGCACGGCTGAGGATAATTCCCATGGATTCAGTCGTTCTGAAAAAAAAATTAAATGGAGCACACAGAGAACTTTAAAACACATCTACAGATTACTTGGTATTAAGTACCTGGAATTCTCTGAGTCATACATTTATCTCTGTCCATCTACCTGATATTCAGGCTGGAAGAACTTTATATTTTCCTGGCGTTTTCATCTTTTATACAGAATGTACAGCCCGATTCTGATCTTAACCTTTCATGCCATTGTTTCTCAAAGTATTTTCAAAGGCTCCCCTCCGACCCAAGACTCCTGCTCCAGTGCTCAAGTACATGTTCACAGCACCTGTCTGAGCAATTGTGGTCCATGGCTGCAGTGGGGAAGGTCTACCTCCCCTGCAGTCCTCAAGCAGGTCTGATTTTCTCTTGCTGTGTATCACTTATTTTTTAAACAAAACATTCAATTTCACTTTTATACAAAGCTAATGAAGACAGTGAGTAAATAGTTGGCAGATTTCAAGAGAAATCCATAATACCTTTTTTTTTGTATTTGCTTTCTTTGGCTTTCCTTCTCCGCATCGTCACACTACAGCCTCACAACCAACAGAAAGCATTTATCAATAAAAAATATTTAATTCTGCAGCTCTCAGAGTTCCAAGAATCTTCTCCTGCCCATCATATATAGATAGATGCAGACACTCATTCTTACTAGTATATAGATTAAAGGGAGTGTCAATACCAAACCATCTTCTTTCTCCTTTTAAACAAAAAGGAAATATATGGTTCAAAAGTAAAAAAAAAAAGTAAAATGATATACCATAAAATCTTTCTCTTAACCTATCCTCCTCCATTTATCCAGTTCCATTTCTCCTCCAATCAAACTATAGTTACTAGTGTCTTATTTAGTCTGGCCAGAGATTATTAATGGGAATTATTTTTAATTCTACTTAACCAGTATATATTTGAAAGGACACCTCCAAAAATCTGGTTCGCTCTTCCTGAAGACAACTGGTGATTACCACCCTTTCATATATCCATATATCTACAAACTTTGCCCTTTGCCCCTGACTCTATGGTCGGGAAAGCCTACTTTAATTCTGATTAATGTGAAACAGACTATGGTGATTTCCCACTGTCTAGGTACCTAAATATGTGATCTACTTTTATAATGATTTGATAACAAGGTAGTTTTAAAACTCAGAATTGTAGCTTGTATGACATACTATATTGTACATGTTACATTAGCTATATTACTCTGTCTTCCATTACATTACACATTGTGTGTTATTATTGGTACCAATAAACACAATGCTACCTATTGAGGCGAGTCTCTTAGGTCCTGAAGCACATATGTAAAGAAGTCTCCCAGCTCCCGCCTCAGCCCCTTTTCACTTTTCTTGAGCTCCATGAGCTTGTATGGGGGGATGAGAGTTAAACGATTTCCTTCTAACTCAGAAGAGAGACAGGTGTGTGGTTGGTTGACAGAAGCAGAGTAAACAGAGGAGTAGCCAGAAGGAGAAAAAGCGCAGAGAGGAGGGGGAAATCCTTATCCGTGGGTTTGTATATAGGAAGGGATCTCTGAAGTCAATGAATAATAAGACAGCAAAGTCCCTCTCACTGAGTCTGTAAGCCAAAAAGGCAAAGTGAGAGGTAGTTGAGAAAGTTCCTACAATTCTACAAGACCACATGGAAGGAAAAGCACTAATAACAGGGCAAGAAACAGAGTGCCTAGAGAGGGTGGAGTGAAGGAGAAGGTCTTAAAAATAAACAGCTCAGCAAGGAGAATTCAAAAGCTATTTGAAAATTTCTCACTGCTGTGCTCATTCTTATTTTCCTTCCCTCTTACTTCCTCTCTGTGCATTATCAAATGTAATTATTTTCACTCAGGGAGCAGCCAGTTTCATGAGCTCAGTTCTCTGAGGAATAGGTTCTGTGAGCATAACCTCTTAGCAGAGCACAAGTGGAAGAAAGGTCAGTGAGCAGCCAGCTCAAGCTTGTGAACTCTTCCCAGAAACCAAACTGCACACCCACGCATACATACTGAAGGAAGTCGTTTATAGCCCTGTGTGCACACGGATCCCCACACATGGTAGGCCACTTTCAGCTACAGGCACGTGGCCAAACATAGCGACACCCAATGACTCACACCCATGTTTATACCACTGCACCTGGATATCACATTATTATAGAGCACCCACCTCTGGATACGGTAAGACCTTTTATTGCATTTCCTGAAAAAACTTTCTCAACGTCAGTTTTATTTGTGCATAGAAAGTTTCAAGATGCTGGATGAAATGAAACGGATGCTGGAGCAAAGAAAGAAAGGTACGGTGTGGTGAGGCCCACTCAATAAATTGCTTTCCAGCTGTTTGTACAGTAAGCTCTTTCCAGTGATTACAGGTTGGCTAGATTCATTCATGCCAAATGAATCTAGAAATTTGCAGGTACACACACCACATATCCATGGAAGTCCATACAGGAAACCTTACCTCACGGAGCCCTCAAAGCACTTCTATCAAAAGATGCATATTCACTTGTAACAACAATACTCCTCTCGACGTTGTTGTTCTTCCTGCAATTATTCAGTTACCACGTGTCTTTGCCTGCCTACTCTGTGTCGAGCGGCGAAAAGGCATGCCTTGATGCCAAACTCTTCCAGGATGGCTCTGCCTATGGGTTAGAGTCTAACCCATCTGACTATTACAAGAATGTTCCTGATCAACAATTCTATACCATATGACCAATACTCTGTCCCCTTCAATTATATCTAGACTGTTTTTTCATAGTGTTTAAAACAAAAAAGGTATGTTCGCTACTGTTTCTTTTCTTAACTGGACTGTAAAATCCATAAGTATATAAAACATTATACCACAGGCCTTATCCTTTCATGCCAGCATTTCTCAAAGTATTTTTAAAGGCTCCCCTCCTACCCAAGACTCCTGTTCCAGTGCTCAAGTACACACACGGTTGCAGCACCTGTCTGAGCAATTGTGGTCCATGGCTTTGGTGGGGAAGGTCTACCTTCCCTGCAGTCCTCAAGCAGGTCTGATTTTTCTCTTGCTGTTTATCACTTATTATTTAAACAAAACATTTAATTTCATTTTTATACAGTGCTAATTGACACAATGCATAAATCATTGGCAGATTTCAAGTTCTCACTTTAGTGCCACATATTGCTAAATTCAGGGTATTAGAATCAAGAATGTGGTGAAGTTGTAAAGTTGTTTGTTCTTATATTTGATGGCTGGTAATTATGTATATAGCGTGCCTACAGTTTATACATATCTATAGTGCCAAATCTCTTCAGGCAGGATTCTAATGAAAACAATATTATTGCCTCACTTGTGATGGTGATTCCTTATTTTTTTCTCTTCTCAGTTGCTTCTGACTTCTGTTAGCATATTTTAATTCCCCTTTTGAAATGGGAATCTAGACGGGAATAGCACGGTGAAGGAGGAGCTACACATAGTAAGAGAATGAGAGTGAAATGGGAAGTGAAGTCTGTCCCAAACCTTTGCAAGAGTATAGTCTGGAGACATAGAAGTTAACGATTATAACTAGAATTGAACTAAAAATATTAATAGGAACTCACCAAACTCTTACACATCCTCACAATGCAAGCATAATGTCACACTGCATCTCTGCATCTGTTTTACAACAACACAACTCTCACAAATGACATTTCTGTTCGGTTAGCACAAAATAGTCTCCCTCACATAATCAGCAATTTACCCATGAGTGCCCTGAAGAAATTCCTTACCAAAATACGTCTACAAGTAAAACTTTAAAAATTAGATGCATTCTCTTGTACACTGTCTATGTACTGTAAAAAACTCCTTGATTGACTTCTGTATAATATGTGGTCCTGTTCCCATAAGGTGTGATTAAATCTGTTATTCCAGCCTCACCCTCAAGCTTACTGCCTGCATATGAGCACAAGTGGATCTGCCAGCCATAGTCTTTTTATATAGACAAGTGACCCACCTTCTTAGATGCACGCCATACTGGGTTAAGGAAGTTATTAATAGCTATGGGCTATGGGGCACAGGATGCAAAGACTCAAAGTGAGGATGAGAAAATATATGGAGGTAGCAGCCCCCAGAACGAGAGTACGACTCCTTGCTCAATCACTCTGTCTTCCCTCTTCTCCTCCCCCTTTCCTCCTTACTTTGAGCTATTTAACAAAGCAAACTCATTTATTGGAATGAACATGTTAAGTTAGAAGCAAGACAAAGAACCTCTCAGATCTAAAAGATTCCAGAATTACTTATCTCCAACATTCTGAAAACGATCTGTCCTTCCTGTCTTCAGATCCAATAAACATACTGAACAACTACCATGTGTCAGGTATTGTGCTAGGATGACACTAAGATTCAGACAGTAAGTTCTGAATTGGCCAGGGTTTTTTGTTGTTGTTGTTTTTTTAAACGGCAAGTAAATGGCAGAGCAAGGTTCCATACTCCAGTCTTTTAATTTCAAACCAAATGTTCCATAAACTACTTTATTGCGTGTATGTACTTGTCACTCAAATGGACAAGACCAATAGTGTCAAGAAGGATTTACGTCAGAAACTAAAAGAATCACGAAGATCGTAAGGCTGAAACCAAATTTCACCACCAAATATATCATAAATTGGAAAGTACAGATAAGTAGCATCTGCCTGTAAATGTGTTATCTAAAGTTTTATAGTGGGACAGGCGGTGTCTGCATGTCTGTCTTCTAAATGTATTCTGAAAATAAGGGTAGAATCAGAAATGTTTTCCAGTTACTCACCAGATTGTGGAATCTTGGATCCTTTTCTTTGTTTGCTCATTTCCCTGGATCTGATCCCAATCCTATTTCTATTATTTGCTTTTGGAAGGAAAGGGCCTAGTTTCCAGGCCTAGTGATCTTTCACTGTGAGCCTGAGGATCAGGAAGAGACCAGAACTCCCAGAGGACAGAGCACTGGCCTGAGAATCCCACAGCACCTCAGCTCCACCTTTCTGCTGGAGCAAACTTGTGAGAAGACAAAAGTGAATGGAAGGTTCCCACTGAAGAGAGAACCTTCTTTAAATCCAGAGAATCAGACTTGTGTAGATAACTTGCTCTATCCTGCGTGATATCTCCTAGTGTGAATGAGACAGAAAGCGAGGAGATCACCAGAGGGAATTGCTTGTCCCCCTGTTCTTAGACGTGGAGGGGTTGTGATCATTCTCATCTTCAGTCACCTTCCCCCACCTTCCTAGAGACCCTGGGCCTCAAAGACACTTTGAAACAGCTGGAAAAGAGGCTCTGCCACAGTGGCTGGAGTCCTGACACTTTCAACAAAGATCTTTTGACAAAAAGACTGAGCATTATCAGTTTTTCTTGCTTCTTATTTTTACCTGTCTGCAGGAATTACTGAAGCACAGGTGATATTCAGCAGAGATGAGGAAGACTAATTTATATCTTGGATCCTCCCCAAAAGTTTGCTCTATAGAGGAGCAGAGTGATGGCACACAGACAGGCCCCCTAATGTGTAGATAAGAAACACAGTGCTCAATAACTCTACAAGCAGATCACATTTTGAATATGATCATATAGATGAACACATTGTATTTCCTTTGAGGTATTATACGAATTCAAGACATTTTATTTTTATTATAATTATCATTCTATTTCCCATATTCCTGATTCCATAATTCTTCATCTACTACATCACACCTCAAAAGCCCAGAAATAATATATCTTTTTTAGTTAATTTTATTTGCTGCTTTATTTTTATTATCAAGGGAGCCTTTACTGAAACATTAACTTTCAGCCCAAATGTATATTATCATGATTCTAAAGCAGATGTTCTTTAGCTTTCATAAGATTCTCAAACAAGTTGTGATCTCCCAAAAAGTCAACAATGGCTTTTCTTTTGGGGGGGGGAGGCTCTATTTTCTTTGTGTGTGGTGTGTTTTTTTTAATTTTTTAATTACAGCTGACATACAATATTATAATACATTAGTCTCAGGTGTACAACATAGTGATTCAACATTTATATAACTTACAAAGTGATCTTACAATAAATCTATTACCCATCTGATACAATACATAGTTATTACAATATTATTGACTATATTCCCTACGCTGTACTTTACGTCCCTGTGACTTTTATAACTGGCAATTTGTACATCTTAATCCCTTCACCTTTTTTACCCATCCCCCCAATCCTCCTTTCCATCTGACAACCCCCAAAATGTTCTCTGTATCTATGAGTTTATTTCTGTTTTGTTTGTTCATTTATTTTGTTTTTCAGATTCCACATATAAGTGAAATCATATGGTATTTGTCTTTCTCTGTCTGACTCAGAAATAACATATCTAAATTAGATATTCTCTATGCTCTAGATTTTCTCTTCCTGGGATTACTAATCAACAACAATTTCCCCAGTCCAGAAGAGGGAAAAGCCAAGAACACCCAAAGGGCACCCCACTCTAAATGCGGGTTTGCCTCGGAGCCATCTGTCTCCTTTCTCCTACCTGATAACAGTCCAGAAGACACCGCATGGGCTGCTGTCCTGGCTTCTTTCAAACACCTTGTACCCACTGATGTCAGTCACGCTGTATTTCCAAGGATCAGTGCCCCTCTTTGCAACTCATCCAGCTGGGCTTTCCTTCTAAGAGGGGACTTCTGGTACATTAACAATCTTTTGGCACTTCCATAAGTGAGGAGATCAATTCTGTTTTCTGGCCTCTCCTCCAGCCTATTCTAGCCCACTGCCCTCTGGCAGGGAGAAGGTTCCCCAGCTGAGGAGAACAGAAGGAAGACAGTCTGCAAAAGATTTCGGGAACACACACACACAGGCACGCGTGCATGGGCACACACACAGTTTCTCGTTCTCTGATAATGAGTGCCCTATGCAGGGAGGCAGAGACAAATGGGCGGAGCTTTCACAATCAGGAAAAACAACGCAGCTGCTATTTACCTCAGTACTGTCATACAGGGTGTGTTACTCTAAAGATTCTAAATATAAAATGTAAGCCCAGGTAAACAAAAACAAATGCCTGGTAAGATGAAAAAGACACCTCTGGGAGCACTGCACAGCCACGAGCAAGTAGCAGACTTCCCCTGAGCAGTGGGTAAGGGCTTCAGAGCCCGGCAGCCTGTGAGCTGGAGAAAGTGGTTTCAGCACTGACCTGGTGCTTAACAGAGTCAGGCTTTGAAGTTCTAGTTCTAGTTGGTAGGTGATTCATCAGGTTACCTGGAGCCTATCACCTGACCATGCCATTCCTTCTCTTCCTAGTTTAGGGACCAGAATACCTGTTCGTTTCCTGAGGACAGTGAAGAACAGCAGAGGACAGCAGGAAATGAGTCACACCAGAAAAGCGGCAGGCCACGTGGCAAGTCCCCTCCACCAGTTATTCCACCTCACCATTCTCAAATTCTGAAGGCTCCCTTGGACCTTCATCTCCCTACCCGGATCGTGGCAGACCCAGAATCTCACAGGTTTTTGTTCCTATCTCTACCCTGCCTATAATTTCCTAGGGGTTAGTGGTAAGAGAAGGAGCTTTGGAGTTGGGCTTCTATTGGAATCTCAGTTCTACCATTCATCATGACTGTGTGTAAGTAATTCTAACTTTCTGAACCTCTGTTTTTCCATCTGTAATGTAGAGACAGGAATATCTACCTTCAAGACTGTTGAAAGTCATATGGGATAATTTATGTAAAACACCTAGTACAGTGCCAGGCCCATTCCAGACAATCAATGTGTATCATCAGTCTCTCTCTTCCTCCCTCCCTTCTTCAGCTGTCTCCCAGGTTGGGAGGTAGTCACATAGCTGGACCAAACAGGTACGGCTGAATTAAGCTTTAATTATTTTGTAATGAGAAAATGGAAAGCAAGAAAGGTAGGAAGGCAGAACCATTTGAAAGCAGAGACATCAAAAGAAGAAAACTGGCTGAGGGTGACAGAGAATACAGAAGGAGAAACAAAAAAGCTTTCTAAAGACCTAGTGATCAAAATCAAAGAGAGGGAGAATCACTAAGTCAAGATTTATGGCTTCAAAGAGGACTCTTCAACAGAGGACTCTCTTGGCCAAAAGTCAAGATGAAGCCTGGCGGTTTAACGAGTTCTTCCTTATTGCTTGCTAAAGGCATTATCTTTCCTAATTGGAATAAAGTTGGAACTGCCAGGAACAAAGTTAATGTGTCATCTCCAAGACTGTGGTATAGCAGAGAGAACGCCGAGCTGCAGGATGGATTTATTTCAACCTTGTAAAGCCTTGGTTTCCTGATCTATACAACTGAGATAATCATGCCCATTTACCTCAAAGGATTCCAATGAGAATTAATGAGAATGTAAAGTGCTCGTCAACCGTAGTAGTTACAAGTTCCTCTTCTGGCAAGAATTCATTTGTGTACCATAATTACTTTTCCAACCAAGGGTTCCAGCTTAGTTTTTCTGACTGTCACATTGGACTTGAGGTTCTCTAATTTTGATTACGACTGCCCCACCACAATGCTCTCCAGAGTGTGGCTTTCCTTCAAAGCACTGGCATAAATGTGATAAAATCCCTTTCCTCTTAACATAAGTGTAATACAATGAAAGTACCAAAGGACATGTTTGCTAAATATTGAGAGAGAATAGCTGGAAAACAAATTCAATGAGCAAAAAGTGCAGAACCACGGTATGTCCTCTTAACATAAGTGTAATACAATGAAAGTACCAAAGGACATGTTTGCTAAATATTGAGAGAGAATAGCTGGAAAACAAATTCAATGAGCAAAAAGTGCAGAACCATGGTATGTGCGTGCAGATGTGCATGTGGATGAGTGAGATGTGTGGGCACGTATTTTCTAAAGTAGAAGTTCGCAATTCTACTATAGCTGCTTTCTTCTCTTGATGGAGCCAGCAGTTATCCCAACCTCAGCATTCCCTTTGTCCTTTACTTCCCTGCTCTGAATTCATATGCATGAGAAAGATACTGTTTTCAGACACTTCTTTCCTGAAGGTCTTTTATATCTTCCACAATAAAAGCCAAAAAGGCATATTCCTAGGACTCAGCTCACTTTCAGTTTTCATTATAAGTCTCAGAAGCATAGCCCAGTGCATTTCTGAAATCCAGTATAACCGTCTCTGCTTCTAATTAGCTGTGTCCTCTTGAGCAAGCTGCTTAATCTCTCCTAAACCTCCGTTTTCCCATCTGTTAAGCTAGGTTTACAATATTATCTAACTCAGAGTCCTTGTAAGAATTAAATGATATTTAGAACAATATCTAACATTTAGTAAATAGTAGCTGTTACTAATTATTCCCATAATAATTATAGGAATAAAAATATCCCTATAACAATTATATTGTTATTATTCTTCAAATTATGACATCTTCGAACAACTCTACTTTTGTATAGAACTTCATCCTATGCAGCATCAGTATCACAGCATAACAGAACACTCATTTCTGTTCTAATAATTAGAACACTCATTTCTGTACATCACACAAGAATAAGAGAATTATTTCCCGAGATCTAAGTTTAACGTGTCCTTACAGTACAGCTTACCTAGGCTTCTACTATTATCTTTACACCTTCCTTCTGCAGAGCATCTGCTTTTTGCAAATCTTAAAGTTTCCACTCTCCTGTTTGTTTGTTTGTTTGTTTGTTTGTTTGTTTGTTTGTTTATAAATTGCTTCAGAGTTTTTGAATTTAAAATATCACATACTTACACTAAAGGTGGATCTTGCAGACTTTGGACTTCTCTTCTTAGACTCTAACTCCCCAGACTTTCATCTCCCTACCCGGATCGTGGCAGACCCAGAATCTCACAGGTTTTTGTTCCTATCTCTACCCTGCCTATAATTTTCTAGGGGTTAGTGGTAAGAGAAGGAGCTTTGGAGTTGGGCTTCTATTGGAATCTCAGTTCTACCATTCATCATGACTGTGTGTAAGTAATTCTAACTTTCTGAACCTCTGTTTTTCCATCTGTAATGTAGAGACAGGAATATCTACCTTCAAGACTGTTGAAAGTCATATGGGATAATTTATGTAAAATACCTAGTACAGTGCCAGGCCCATTCCAGACCATCAAAATATATTAAGTACTGTTCACCTTCCCTTGCTCTGGTTCCCTCCTCTGTATGTCGCCCCTAACCTATTTTTGGACCTTTTTCCAGGACCCTGGTAAGAAGGTTAAATTTAAGTATGGTATCCTTAGTCCATATTATTCCTCCTTCATTTTCAATGTTGCAATGCCCAGGATGCATCAAGTAAATCAGAATTGGACTCTGGGAATGGGAACCTGGTACTGGGCTTTGTTGAATGCTCCCAAGGTTAATTCCAATATTAGGGAACTGGGAACTCGGCCTTAAACCCTCTTTACCTTCTTTTCTTAATTAATACAGAGGAAATTCACCGGGTGTTAATTTAATGGATAAATAGATAAGGTTTTAATGTGCAACCACATTTTAGTGTTTTCTCATCACTTCCCTGGGTTCTAATTCCTAATCTATAACATAATGAATCGTCATAATCCTGGCATTACCTAATCATAGACAGTCCAAGAAGACAAATGAGATAAAACATGTGGAAGGAGTTTACGGTTTTAGAATAAAAGTGTTTCAGATCCAAGGTAGAATTATCATGTTCCACCCTCCCACCCCCACCCCACCCCACCACATACCCACTGCCAACTCTTTGGAAGTGCCCTTGCTTCCCACAGTTAAAGCTTTTCTATAGCAAATGATTTGGGGATATGTTAAGCTGTTGTTAAAGTTCTGATATTTCAGAGAATTTCAAGCCAACTCTACTCATTGGTCTATCATTTGTTGATCATACTTTTTCTCCTCTCATATTTCACTACTAATAATTTTTAGGGACACAAAAGTTAATGCATGTAAAGAGAGGTAATATGAAATGCACTTTGGAGAAAAATCTGAGAGCAAATAAACTTTAAATAATGCTGTATCTGTACCAGCCTGGACTCCAATGTAATGAGACCCTGGCAATATTTTTCCTTTGGCTTCAGCTGTCTCCTGCCCTGGAATTTGCCCTATTTTCCCCACATAGATTATTTCTCAGTAGAAGGTTCTAGGAGAAATGCACAGTGAAAGGGAATGATCCTCTCCTAATACAGGTAAAGGAGTCATGAGATTTCAGTTATGGCCCTGGGTCACCAACTTCCTGTGTGTGACCTTAAGGAAGCCAGTTAACATCTCTTTGTCAGAGGGTTGTATGTAAAGGATTGTGAACTATATAAAGAGCAAAAATATCAGGCATTATAATTATTTATTGATATCCAATGGAGAATATCCAACAAAGCACAAGTATGATGAATCCAAGAACATATAAAATATATTTACATAGAAGAGAATTCAGATGTGTAAAACCAAAGGAAAGGTGGACAACAGTTTTTCTCTATCCTATTAAGTAAGGAATTTAATACCTTATATCCATCCCTCAAAAGGGATATGTACTCTAGTCCTTATAGTAGAATCTCTATGTGTTGTCAACAGCAAGAGCAACATCGACAGAAAAACCAAGAATTGTAGGTATCGCCCTACAAAGATGCAAAAAGCAGTTTAAAACAAAGGGATGTGAGTATTGCTAAAAATCAAAAACCCAGCCACCATCCTGGGTTCTTGATTTCTCCTGGGAATAAAAATGTGACAGTGACATGAACTTCAAAGATTTGTTTGATCATACTTTTTGAAATGAAGACACAACAAAGATTCCAATTAAGACAGGACAGGAAAACAAAGACCATGAGTTTAGTGTCTAAATTCCAGAAGAAATCCCTCAATAATTTTTGCCTAATATTTATTTAAATTGAACAACAAAAATATATTAAGTACTGTTCACCCTCCCTTGCTCTGTTTCCCTGCTCTGTATGTCTCCCCTAACATATTTTTGGACCTTTTTCCAGGACCCTGGTAAGAAGGTTAAATTTAGGTATTGTAGCCGTAATCCATATTATTCCTCCTTCATTTTCCACTCACCAGTTCCTTTAGTCAGATGGGGCAGAGTTCAAATAATAAATCAAATGTAGCAACCTGCTTTGGACTCCAGCGTGCTCCTCCTTAACTGACATTTATGCTCAGCACAGCTTCCTGGATACTGGTTTTTGCTTCCTACCATGGCCTAGCACATTTTATGGAGTACAATTAAAGTGGCAAACATTTCTGTAGCACTCGCCATATATTAGGCACTGTGCTAAGTACTTTACATATAAAGAAACTGGGACACAGAGAGGTTAAATAACTTACTCCAGATCACACGGCTAGTAAGCACGGATTTGGAACTTGAATCCAGGTCGTGTGGCTTTAGAATCTACGTTTCTAGATTGTACTATATATACTCCCTCCCTAGTAGATTCTGGTAAACTTTTTTTTTTTTTTCAAATTAGAATTACCTTTAATATTGTCTTTGGGTTTTTGATTGAGATGTAATTCACATACCATAAAATTCAACCTTTTAAAACATACAATTTGGTGGATTTTTAGTATATTCACAAAGTTGTGAAACCATCACTGCTATCTAATTTTGGAATATTTTCATCCTCTCCATAAAGAAACTGATACCAATAGCAGTCACTCCTCAATGCTACTCCCTGGGCCCAGCCCCTGGCAGTCACTCATCTATTTTCTGTTTTTATGGACTGGCCTGTTTTAGACATTTCATTTACATTTGTGGCCTTTTATGTCTGGCTTCTTTCACCTTAGCACGTTTCCAAGGTTCATCCATTCTGTTAGTCAGGGTTTTCTAAAGAAACAGAACCAATAAAAATAAATAAATAAATACATTATAGATGATATAGATATAGATATAGATATAGATATAGATATAGATATAGATATAGATATAGATATAGATATAGATATAGATATAGATATAGATATAGATATATATATAGAGAGAGAGAGAGAGATTTATTATAGGAATTGGCTCACAAAGTTATGAAGGCTAAGACGTCCCACAATTTGCCATCTGTAAAACCAGGAAAGCAGGTGCTATAATTCCACCCAAGGCTGAAGGCCTGAGAACCAGGGGCTGCTGTTTAACTCCTAGAGTCCAAAGACCAGAGAACCAAGAGCTCTGAAGTCAGAGGGCAGGAAAAGATGGACGTCACAGCTCAAAAAGAAAGAGAGAATTTATCCTTCCTTCACCTTTTTGTTCTATGCAGGCCTTCAAAAGATTGGCTGATGCCCACTAACACTGGTGAGGGCAGACCTCCTTTACTCAGTCGACTGACTCAAATGTTAATCTTTTCCAGAAACACCCTCACAGACACACCCAGAAATAATGTTTTACTAGCTATCGGGGCATCCCTTAACCCAGTCAAATTGACACATAAAATTAACCCTCACATCCATCTTGTAGCATAAATCAGTACTTCATTCCTTCTTGTGGCTGAATAAGATTCTACTGTATGACTACACCACTTTTTGTTTATCCATTTATCAAGCAATGGACATTGGAAAGGTTGCCACTTTTTCATGATTATGAATAATGCAGGTATGAACTTTCACAAGTTTTTGTATGGACATATGTTTTTATTTCTCTTGGGTACAGACCTGGGAATGGAATTTCTGAGTCATATTTTAACTGTATAAATTTTGAGGAATGGCCACCTATTTCCCAAAGTGACTTCATTCTCACCAGCAATTTCTAAGGGGACCAGTTTCACCACATCCACTACTGATTCTCGCTAACACTTGTTTTCTGTCTTTTTTATTATAGCCTCCCTAATTGATGTGAAATGGGTATTTCACTGTGGTTTTGATTTGCATTTCCCAGGTGATTAATAATACTGAGCATCGTTTCACATGCTCATTGGCCATTTTTGTATCTTCTTTGGAGAAATGTCTATTCAAATCCTTTACCCATTTTTTCAATTGGACTATTTGTCTTTTATTGTTGAGTTATGAATGTCCTTTAGGCTAAACCCTTATGTGATACATGATTTGCAATATTTTCTCCCATTTTGTGTTACTTTTTCATTTTTGATAGTGTTCAAGCACAATAATTTCTAATTTTGATGAAGTTCAATTTATTTATTTTTATATTTTTTCGTTGCTTGTGCTTTTGGTAACATAGCTAAGAAACTATTGTCTAATCCAAAATCACAAAGATTAACATCTATGTTTGTTTCCTAAGAATTTTATAGTTTTAGTTCTTACTTTTAGGTCTGATCCATTTGTAGTTATTTTCTGCATATGATGTGATGTAGGGGTTCAACTTCATTCTTTTGCATGTGGATATTCAGTTGTCCTCGCACAATTTGTTAAAAAGATTCTTCCTCCCCTAATGAATTGTTTTAGCACCCTGTCAAAAATTAAATAATTATAGGCACATATGGGTTTATTTCAGGACTCTCAATTCTATTTCATTAGTCTATATGTTTATCCTTATGCCAATAGTACAGTTTTAATTACTTAATTCTACAGTAAGTTTTAAAATCATTCAGTATGAGTCTTCCAACTTTGGTCTCTTTTTGAAGATTGTTTTAGATATTCTAAGTCCCCTGTGTTCCTATGTGAATTTTAGAATCAGCTTGAATATTTCTGGAAAAAAAAAAAAGCCATCTGGAATTTTGGTAGTGATTACACACACACACACACACACACACACACACACACACATATATATATATATACACATATATATTTATATATATATATATTACACACATGTGTGTATACATATATATATATATATATATATATATGTACATATATATGTATGATTTCAAATTAACTTCTAGAACTCACCCTAGAAAAAGTGCTACATACCTCATTGCTGAGTATCACTATAGTCACCTTCAAAGTATTCCCCTTGGGAAGCTATACACTGATGCCAGCGCCTAGTCCACCCTTCAAGCAATTTTGGAACTCTTTTTCTGGAATGGCCATCAGAGCTGTTGTCATATTACCTTTGATGTCCTGAATATCATCAAAATGTCTTCCTTTCAATATTTTCTTTATCTTCAGGTAAAGAAAGAAGTCATTGGGGGCAAGGTCAGGTGAGTAGGGAGGGTGTTCCAATACAGTGTTTTGTTTACTGGCTAAAATCTCCCTCACAGACAGTGCCATGTGAGCTGGTACATTGTCGTGATGCAAGAGCCATGAATTGTTGATGAAAAGTTCAGGTCATCTAACTTTTTCACTCAGCCTTTTCAGCACTTCCAAATAGTACACTTGGTTGATTGTTTCTCCAGTCGGTACAAATTCATAATGAATAATGCCTCTGATATCAAAAAAGGTTAGCAACATTGTTGCAACAAGTTCGTGAACTTAATTATCAGACGTCATATGTACGTGTGTGTATATAGATATATATACATATATATATCTCAATTTGGGGAGTACTGCCATCTTAACAGTATTGTCTTCCTACCTAAGAAAATAGGATGTCTTTTCAGTTATTTATATTTTCTTTAATTTCTTTCAATGATATTTTGTAGTTGCAGTGTACTTCAGTCTCAGTACTTTTGTTGTTGATGATAACATTTACATTCCATGGCCTCAAAAGGTTAAGCAAAAATTTTTGTATGATATGGTGATACCACAGAATGTCTGCCTCTAAGAAAATCAGTTCTAGAACAGGTTGGAATATACATGCCTCCTAAAGGATGACCAGACATGCCATCTATATGTGTAGGACCATGACATACTGATCTTGCTCATATCTTTCCAAGTACACAGACTACAGAGCACCGTATTCTGTAGCTCTGAGTGTCAGGACCCACTTTATCTTCTTTGACAGCTCTGAGTTGGTCTAAATTTCTCAGGCTGCCGTGAATTCATGGAACTAGAGAGAATATCCAAAGCATCATGTCTCTAAATTTGATCAACATCAATGCTTTTACATATCTAAGCTACAGAGACTGCTGCTCTTTGGGTACCCAAAATATGTTTGGTTGAGGTTTAAATAAAAGCCACAAAGTTACAACCCTCAGTATGGCTGTTGAACCCCGTAATGCAGGTATGAAGATATGGGGATTTCCGTCTAGCACAGAAACTTCCATCCAGGGTTCATTGAACTTCTTTTTGTGAGCCATTTATATCACACACTATCTGAAGATCTATAAACCACGACCTGTGGCCTTGCTAATACTCTCAAATCTTTATTTCTAATCTGTTTGTAGATAATCAAGCTTGTACTTTTGTTTTTAAGTCAACTTGCCTCTATTTCCCAGTCAATGTTAACTCAGTGAATTAAAACTAATCAATTTTAATATCAGCCCAAGAAGAGCATACTTAGAAAGATAGATGTGGTGGTGAAGGGGAGGTGATTTATAGATAATTATAAAATCACATTTGGGTTATCTACATTTCTTTTTGCCTAATCCTGAAAATTAAATTATTCTTGAAATTTATGTTCAATTTAATAAGAGAAAGCCACTTCAGAATAATCCATGGCTGTTTTAACAATCTCATATTGCATGTGGAAATTAAGATCTAAGTGAAAAGGTGACTTGCCCAGGGTCAGAACATAAATCAGAGATCTAATAAGATGCAGGACCTCCTGATCATTAATTCATAATTAGATCATCCTAAGAATGGAACATGGGTGAGAACATGAAAGACAGGGCATGAAACCAAGGTAATTTGGGATTATGGGAGCTGCTTGGGCTTCAAGAAGGAATGCAAAGACAGCAACTTCAACTCAATGTCAAAAAGCCATTTTCTTCCCACACGGTAAATGAAGTAGCCATATCGTCTGTGCCACTGTAGTCATGCCTCCCTGCTATAGAAACAATAACAACAGCAACCCGGCCCTCCATTTCTTATTCTGCCTGACAAACACACTATGAAATGCAATGTGAGCTCCACAGAGGCCATAGAATTCTAAATGTGTACAACCAGAGAGCCCTTTGAAAGCAGCCGAAAAACCTATTCCATAACTCACTGATGAGGAAACTGAGTCACAGAATTTAGGTATCTCCCCTCAACTAATTAGCACTTAAGGTAAGACTAGTATTGTGTGTGTTGAATCTCCGTCTGGTGCTCTTTCACTACAGTTTTCTACCATTCCTGAGGCTGATTGGATATTTGATCTCTTTTTATTCAGTTAAGTGTTGCAGGGATGAGGATAAGGAGGAAGATCCTAGTTCTTGGAATTTGTAATAAGCATGTACTTTCATCGTTTCTTCTACCTTCCAGGCCTTTGTATCTCGACTGGCCTCTGGAAATCTACCCCACATATGTCCAAGATAGAAGACTAGAGACTTTACATTCTAGTTGTATTTTGACTGTAAAACTATAAGGCTTTGAGAATATTCTAGTGACTACTCTGCTTCTTTCTTCTTCCTCCACCAGAACTCACTTTGACTCATACTAAGATATCAGCCCCAGGGGATGCTAAAGGGTCAGGCATGGAGACCTACGGGGAAAGACCACAGAAGTAGGAGGCGGGGCAGCTTCAGATCAGATTGACTGCATTTGTGGAATCTGCTTATAAATCTGATGGAAAACAAGGCAGTCAAGATAGAGTTTCAGCATTCCCCTAGTCCCTTTCCTCCTTCCTTGAACAAGCCAAGCCTATCACTTCTACTACTCAGATAAACAAGTCCTTTCCTGCTGCCATAGCCTCTACCTGGCCAAAGGCAGCACTAGATTTGGGCCCAGGCTGAAGGAGCATCGTACAGCTGGGAGGCTCCCTGTGTCAGGCCATCCAGTCCCATCTGACTTAAGAGGAACTTGGGAGAAGTTGACTCTAATGACACCAACTAGGGGTGGCTTCAACATACACTTGGTCCTGATAGCTAATTATTCTCAGGAAAAAAAGAAAAAGTGCTTAGGATCATCTTCTCTTAACTACAAATGACCATCTTTGGCAAATACTTTTCATCATACACTTGATAGCATCATATGAATATAACATAAACAGTGTCTAGTGGAGTTGCTCAATGCCCTGCATTTACCTGACGTACAATAATATATAGTACATCTGGTTAAATCATTCAACAACTGATTATAGAAAAAAGCTAATGATTTTGAAGTTTTCTCCAGAAAACTACCTGGCTTAAAATGCAAGTATTATAGGTGTATTATTGAGCTTTTACTATTTGCCACAATGTACATTTTGAAACACACTTTCCTTAACCTTTAGCATCTGCTACAATTTGTTCTTAATAGAATTCTCACATAGCTTATAATTATATACATATAATCATTTTAATTTAGGTCAACATTCTAGAAATAGCACCATATCTCTATGTATTTTGTTACCTGACAACTTTAAGAACCACTGTTAAATACGTAAAGATAAGGCAATTTATGATGGCTGAGGCTATAAGATATTAACTGCTATAGAAGGAAACATTAAAACAAGATTCCTTTTCACTTATAATTCTTGCCAGTAATTACTCCACAAAAGTATAACTAAGGAGATAAGTGCATTGTTCTTTGCCCACAAAACCAGTGCCAGAGATTAAAACAAATTTAAGGTCCCTAAACTCAGGACAGAATCCCTTCCACCCTACATTGGTGTCTGCAATTAGCCGCTTTTTCTTTTTGTACATTCATTCCCTTCTACTTTCATTTTCCCCCATTAGAAACTGTGTCAAAGAAATGATATGCTAGTATAGAGCACTGAATACATAATCTGTTTATTCAGTACTTAATCAGTTTGCTTATCATTATCTGTTTCTTCCCAGCTAGATAATAATTTCCTTCAGGGCACAGTCAGCTTCTTTATGTCCTTTATGAGCACAGCAAAGAAACAGACACAGAGCAGTAGCCACATCTCAAGTCAGAAGGCATGGTGGGGAACTCAGACCTCGGCTGGTGGCCAGGACAAAAATGAAATGACAGAGTTAGAAGAAAAAGCATGAAACCTTCATGAGAACAAGACTTTAGGGACTTTGGCTATTTTCTTCATCTCATATTCATTTCATTGTTGTAGCCCTAGCACTTAAACTAATGTCTGGCACATTTCGGGATTCATATACTCGTTCAATAAATAAATAGCTAAATTCACCCTTAAAAATAGCATTGGGTCTGAAATAAATTTTTATAGGAAAATAACCTACACAAATTAATTGGGTATGAAGGATTAAACTGTAATGTTAAAGTATAAGTGGGGATGGTGAGTAATTTTTAACAGTGTTACATGGGAAGTATCATGGTACCCAGGTTTCTGCTCAGTGGGGACACATTTTTAGTTCTATCATTAGGCAGGATGCTGCTGTTCTCTATGAAAAGGGATATCAAGTTTTTTACGACACATAGCAAGCAAAACATTCATCCCTCAGAATAAAAACAAAACAACAAACCCAATAAAGAAAACCTAATCACTGAAAACTCAGCATGGTAGGCAGGTAATGTCCCCCAAAGATGTCTGTGTCCAAACCTCCAGAACTATGAATATGTTAGTTTTTAATAGTGTTAAACTAGCAAAGAGGAATTAAGATTGCAGATGGAAGTCAGCAGCTTACCTTAAAGTAGGAAAGTTATCCTGGATTATCCCGTGAGTCAAGTGTCATCACAAGGGTCCTGAAATGTGGAAGAAGGAAGCGGAAGCATCAGCGTTGGCATATGGGATGTGAGAGAGACTTGATGTGGCTTTGGAAATGAGGAAGGGAGTCATAAGCCAAGGAATGCAACAGTCTCTAGAAGCTGGAAAAGACAAGGAAACAGATTTTCCCCCCGAGCCTCCAAAAGGAACACAGACCTGCTACCCATTTCCAACTTCTGACCTCCAGAACTGAAAGATAAAAATCTGTGTTGTTTGAAGCCACCAAGTTTGTGGTGATTTGTTACCATAACAATAGGAACATAGCACACTTGGGTTAAAACAAAAACAGATGGAGAATCACATAACTCCCAGAGCTTACAGGAGTTGGTTGTGAGGGGTTAGGAAAGGTGGGGAAACAAAGTTTCTGCAGAAAATAACTGAAATGGATGTGATGCTCAACTGACTTTGAGCGTGGGCATAATTAAAGAACTAGTCATTTTTATGGGTTGAAGTATGCTGCACCAAAATTCACGTTGGAAGTCCTGGCTTCCAGTACCTCAGAATGCGACCTTATTTAGAAATAAGGACTTAATAGAGGTAATCAAATTACAAGGTCATTAGGGTAGGCTCTAATCCAATATAAATGGTGCCCTCAAAAAGTGGGGAAATCTGAAGACAGACACACGTGCAGGGAGGATACCGTATGAACATAAAGATAGCCATCTATATGCCAAAGAGAGAGTCCTGCGACAGATCCTTCCCTCAGAGCCCTCAGAAAGAACCAACCCTGCCGACACCTTAATTTCAGACTTCTAGCCTCCAGAACTGTGAGAGAGCAAAATTCTCTTGTTTAAGCCACTCAGTCTGTGGTGCTTTGTTATGGCAGCCCTAGCATACTCCTACAGTGATGAAGGTACTGAAGAAAGAGAGTATATGACTGTCACTGAAGTGAATACTTTGTCATGTCTCACTTAAAGACCTGGATAGCCCCTAGCTGGCTGTGAGCGGAGTCTGGTGACTGAGGAGGGTAAAGGAAGTTGACAGCACAAAGTCCTGTTTCCAGCTGCATTTCAGTGTGGGTGTGCTGCACATTACAGTAGCCTTTATTTCCACAACAACTGATGGCTCTCACTAAGTAGTGGGAAGAAAGCTTGGTCTGAAATGTATGAGAAATTCAGATGGGGAAAGGATTCATAACAGAAGGAGGCCACGATCATAGAAATGAAAGGGAAAAAAAGGAGACAATGTGGGGCTGAGGTTGAGGGATTGATAGTGAGAAAGGAAAGAGACAGAAAAAGAGAAGACAGATTAGGAGAAAACAAATTCTGTCAAATGGGAGCAGCATATCCCACTGTACAGTTTTTAACCGTGGTTACAGGAATTACCTCACTTAAATAATCACAACCCTGCTTTACAGATGAGAAAGTTGAAGGTGAGAGCAGTGAGCCCAAGGCCACATATCTAAATGACTATATAGTCCTGTCACAAGTAATTCCTGTACCCTGCTTGTTTCTACCTCCCCTCTCCCCATCGCCCCCTCACCAGGAACACACAGAGGCCCCTCCTCACTAGGCTTTCTGGCTGGGGCTGCTCTTTGCCAAAATTGCTGATGCAAATTCAGTTTCTTGTCATAAAAACACAGAAGCCAAAACCAACAAGATGCTTATTCCAAAGAAATGCAGATTCATTCGTCTGGTGATTGTTTGCTCACATGAAATGCAGACAGCTGCTCACAACCATCCCTATCCCCGCCTCCTCCCTCTTGTTCTTTCCAAAAGCCAAAGTCCACCCCTAGCTGTGTTGCCACTTTCCCCCACCCACTCACTCTTCATACCCCCAAACCCCCACTCACTACCTTGTCCTGGTTTCAGATGGAACTGGCCCAGCCAGAAAGAAGGAAAAAAAAAAAAAAAAAGACCGGTTTGGGTAGGGCAAGGTGTGCCAGCCTCAAGGAAATGCTTTTCAGTCCCTCCTTCCTACTGTGGGGCGTGGCTGCCAGCAAAGGATGGAGTTTGGGCTGGCTCCCCACAAAGGGAAGTCGGTGGGCACTGAGGTTTCTGGGGCTCACCACACACTAGCCAGCCGGAAACCTCTGCTGAAATTGTAAAAGCTGGACTTGTTGCTGATCTATTTATTCATTTCCTCCTCTGGTGATCGATTGGTAGATGGGCAGGTACAAAGGAGATTTCAATCCAAGTGAAAATGGAAAGTCATGATAAAGCACAACAGCGCCACCTCAGGTTCAGCCCCACAAGCAGGTACCTTCCTTGGTGCTCAAAATGGTCAGAATTTGACATTTAGTCTGATTAGTCCCCTCCAGGGACAATCGCAATCCCAAGCTGTTGCTGGGTGCACCACGTAGTACTGACCACTACTGCGACATGAAGAAATCGATAAGGAATACGTGGAAATAAAAATCGCAGAACTAGGCAACCACCAGTCATAAGCATAAGCTATTTAAATACTATACGTACCTGTAGGGAAGGGACTCTCCTCTAGGGACACAGCTGAGAACAAGGCAGTCGGTGTTACCTGCCCACATGGAATTTACAATCATAGGAAACACTAAGGAAAAAATACACAGCTGAAGGAATTCCAAATTAGATACTAACACCTAAAGGAAGTTCAATTAAAGAAACCAAGTGTGCCGAAAGTGATACTGGGGACCAAAATGCAAATAAAAGCACATTCATCAATTTAAAAAAAAACAAAAAGAAATATAGGTCATCAGTAACTTGAATAGGTGAGCAATTTTTTCCACATCAATAGCATACCACACAGAGAGGGGCACTCATGACTACAGAATAAGTTTGGATACACTGTAATGTGGAGTATTTAGAGACTGGAGTTATTTAGTATTTAGGGAAACAGAGCAGTTATGATGGAAGCTATATGTAGAGTCAGCAGCGATGCCCGGCCCCTAAGTGGGGCTTCTCAGACACTGGAGAGAGTAGTAGACATCAGCAGAGGGAATCTAGGCCAGGGCAGGAAAATGGAGAACTCTAGTCTGTATAAGAGCTGGGGTTTGGAAGAGTGGGTGAAAATTTACGAGGTATTCCACTGCCTTGAGGAATGACTCCCAGGGACAGCTAAGGAAAGGGTTTTTAAGATAAAGCAGAGGTTCTGCACCGACCTAAAGGCAGAGACAAGACAACATGGACTATCACTTTCAGTGTGTCCCCATGTTCACCCCAGCTTGGTGTATTCTTAGGGAATGTTCATCATGGGTGTTTGACTTGCCATGTATATGTTGTTCCTTTTTATATTGTGTATTGGTTGCTGATGTAACAAATTACCACAAACTTGGTGGCTTAAACAATATGAAATAATTATCTTACAGTTCCGTAGAAGTCTGATATGGGTCTCTCTGGACTAAAATCAAGGTGTTGGCAGAGCTCTTTCCAGAGGCTTTGGGGGGAATCTGTCCGCTACCTTTTTCCAGCTTCTAGAGGGCTCCCACACTTCTTGGCTCAAGAACGCCTTTCTCCATCTTCAAAACCAGCAATGGCCAGTCTAGACCTTCTCACATTGCATGTGTGTTTCTCTGACTTCCTCCATTGTCCCATCTCTTTCTCTGGCCACAGCTGGGAAAAGTTTCTCCACTTTCAAGGACTGATTATTAGATTGGGTCCACGGTGTAATTTCCCACCTAAAGCTCCATAACCTGAGTCACATTGATAAAGTCTTTTCCATCACGTAACATAGTAACAGGTTCTGACAATCAGGGTGTGTACTCTTTGGGGAGCCATCATTCTGCCTACCACACATTACCTGGACGGACTTTGAGTATAAGGTCCATCTTTCATACCTCTTTGTACTACCTGTTTCCTACAAACAGTAAAAGGTCAATAAATGCTTTTGACCATAAAAGAAGTATCTCAATTGCCAAGTACTTTTATTCTGGTAAAGAACAGACTCCCCCTGGGGAAAAAAATGTGATGCTTTGGGACATTATGCCAGTTATCTGCTCCACTCATTTTTCTTCCCCTTTTTTTCCCTTCCCCGTAGTCTCTCCATCCCTTTCATATTGCTGCCAGAACGATCTCTTTTACAAGCAAGTTTTACCATGTAATACCGCCCATTAAAAATCCTTAAATTATTGCAGAATGAAATCTCTTTATGATTGCACATCTCCATAAACCTTATTTCTTTCAATCTCTCAGTATCTTCCAGTCACACTATTCACATTCCCTACAACAAAAAAATAAACAAGCATTAAGACCTCTCACCCCACAAGTATTTGCATGCTGTTTCCCATGCTAAACTTACCTTCCCCTCCTAATTTACCTAGTAATTAATTCCTCCTGATTCTTTAGGAGTTGGCTCACCTCCAAGTGTTCCTTGATCTTCACTTCAAATCATCTAGATTGTCCTCCTCTGTCTTCTCAGCACCCAGATTGGTTCTCATTTAATAAAAAAATAAAAAGTTTGTTTCTTCTATTAGGCTCCATTTTCCCTGCGGGCAGAGACCGTAACTTATCACTATAGCTAGACCCTAGCAAAGTACCTGGCACACGTTTGTCAAATATGGGAAGATTGGAAAAAAGTGATGGTCTTCAATATACTTTTAATTTCAACATCTTGTTTGATCTCTGTAACAGGTTTATGAGGCACAGAGGACAGATATTTTGAAGATCGTGTATTTTTATTGTACTTTATATACACTTCCCCATCCCATCTGAAAATCTGGGTTACTCTGGAACTAGTTTGTCTGATGAAACCCTGGGAAAAATGGCAAAGCTGAAGTCTTACCTTTCGCAAAGTTAAGATTAATTTTCCAAACTCTGCACTACTACATTTTATCCCTAGAAATAGAATAGCTGTAACCCTGAAACAGACCAATGGTATTTGGCTGTAAGGGTGTTGGAATAAAGTGTTTATAACTGCAATTTTTAAAAACCCTCAATATTCAATAATAGAGGACTGACAAAATTATGGAAAGCTACATAATTGAATGTTATACAGGCAGTACAAATGATGAGAGGACTCTACACACTGATAATGGAACAACGGTAAAAATACCTGGTTGGGGAAAAGAATCTCAGTACCAAAAACTGTATGGCACATTCCTTTTAAGATAAACAATGTTTGAAACACTCCTTAATAAAATTGCTTTAAAATAAGCAAGAACAGAAAGTTAGAAAAGAGAGGACTGGGTGGGCAGTACAGTAACATTACCCATAGAATTTTAATAATGATATGCCTCAAGTTAGTTAACTTGTTAGGGGAACCACAATTAAAACCCTTTCCCTCTTCCTGAATTTATATCACTTTACTAATTACAGACACACACACACTCTCATGAACATAAAACATCTGAAACATATTTTTTATAAACATGGTAACCAGAATTTTTTAATAAAATACTTTATACCTTTGAATATTTTTGCCTTGTGTGTATCACCAATTTTGGTTGCTTTTTAAACTTGCAAGGCAACACAAGGTTCTTGGACAACCCACTTTCCCCTGCTTGCCATTTCCTAACCAGGCCAAGTATGGTCCCTCCTTAGAGTCGTTGTATCTGCTCCCCCTGCCTGGAATGTTCTCCCCAGATATTCAAGGGGTTATTGATCTTCCACCTCAGGAATCCATTTATATAATCTCTTATCATTCACAAGGAGAGACACCCCCCCACCCCAACTCGAGTTAAAATAAGCATACCTCCTGCAATTATGCCAGTCTCTACAATGTTTTATTTTCCTTTCTAACATTTATTGCCACCTGACATTAAATTTCATATTTGTTTATTCTCTACATTCACTCACTAAAATATAAGCTCATTGGGACTCGTCTTTTGTTCATTTGTTCTCTCCTATCACTAGAATGGTGCTTGGCACCAACCTAGGGTCAGTATGTACTTAAGTGATAATTTGAAAGGTGCAGTGGATATGAGAAGTAGCTACACAGTATTGACATATGCTGTAGTTTCCCAACTTGGGGCACCATCTGCTCCCTGGAGGGGAAGAAATTTGCAGTGTTGTTGCAAAAAGCCCCCCTTGCTTTTTCTGAAAGACACATATAAACATACAATACATCCTCCGATTGGAACTTCAAGGATGTTCGAACTCTAGAAGTTTATGACCTAAATGCCATCCAGTCACCTCAAGGAGGACAACTCAAAAGATAGAGCAAACAAAGCACGACAACTGCCAAACTCAGGCATGCACTTCTTCCTTCCCAGCTGCACATTCCAAAAGGAACCCCATTTTCTATTCTCACAAACCCAGATGCCTACATTTATTAAATAGCACTAATGCACCTTTACTTTTGGCTTTGAGTTTACTAGTAAGTCAAGTGAATGAAGTGGGAAAAAAAACACAAAACGTGCTAAGATAGGAAGACATACTCCAGTAATACATCTTTTCCTTTCAAGGGTAAAAATTTTATTTTTGAGGAACTTCACACTGCACATTTTCAAAGAGAGTCACATAGGAAAGCAAAAATGTTACCCTCCCCTCATCCTAGAAATAAATAAGAAGGGCATAAAATTTCTTTTTAAATCACGACACTTGGAAGTTTAGCACCAGCATCCAAAATGAACAGAAAAGGAAAAACAAGCATTTACTATATATTTCAGATTTCTTTGGTAGGGTTTTACCCCATGTGGTATTAATATTTCTTCTTTCAATTCATATTACCAAAACAGTAAAAAAACCAGGAAAAAAAATAAACCTAGTGGTTGCTGAAACTGGGGAGGTTGCTCTCTTATCTTCTGTGCAGACATTCCCGGATAAAATGCTGGAAAATTGGTTGACATCTTCCTTTTGTACTTGTTTCGTAAAGAATAACAGTAAACATTCCAATGTCCACATCTTAGTTATTCGTCTTCTACTTTATTGCTTCGATGTTTCTTTGGTGTTGGTAAGGTCATGGTATGCTTTTTGCTTTATTTTTTAAATGATCATTAAATTCTTTAGGTCACCTGGAAAAAATTAAAATCAAACTTATAAAGTAACAAAATGACCAAGAGTTAAAAGACAAAAAGGCAAAAATGATTGGTTTTTTAATGTAATTCAAAAAACACTATTTCAAAAACTCTAAACAATACCTACACATGTATAAAGCTTCCAGATTTGTACACTATACATTAATCCAATGGAAACTCTTATTTTTTCATAAAATATTTTTATAAACCAGAACAATCAGTACATAATAGCAAGACCACAATAAAGATAGTAAGCTAACCTCTATAAAGAGGGTAAATGATTACCATGGCTTGTTTAGTGTTATCTCACTAAATCTTTGCAATGACCTCAGTGGGGAAGTCTAGTTAGCATCCCCATTTTCACCAGCAGCAGATATTACTGAAGATAAATAAACGGCTTAAGATCACCTAGCAAACGAGTAATAGATCCTGGACTGCATATAAAAACCTCTTGGTCCACACACATTATTATACTGTACTGCCTCCAAATAAAAAATATTGGTTATCAAAGGAAAAAACACTCTAGTTTATTCTATAGATCAGTCTCCCGTTATTGTCAGGCACTTTATAATTATCAAACTGGCCACTAGGTGTCCCAAAAGTAAAACTTTCAAAAGTTTTCTCACGTGGCACACCATATTAATACTATAATATACAATAGTTAAAAACTGTCTGTCTAGAAAAAAGAATGTGCCTCTCATTAACTCTGTCTAAATGTTTATGCCCCTCCATAGCCTAGCAACAAAAAGTCACTCCCAGAGATACTTAGCCATCCAAACCCCTCTTTCTTCAGAATCCCAATGGAGATGAGGGGACTGCCCAGGTGAACCACAGAACTAGGTTAGACTGATCAGTGCCACTGTTGAGAAATCAATGACACTGAAAAGAAAACAGCAACTGAAGCCTGGGCTTCCCAATCCTGTACCTGCTGATGGTGAAGGTGCCTGGGGAGCCTGGTGTTACTCAGCACTGCTCTGCTCGGTGACTGGAGCAGGGTTCTCAGATGGCACTTCATCTGCCTTTGTCTGAAACACAAAACAAAACCACAAACCAGAAATGAATCAATTCAGGTGACAGTGGAAAGTTCAAGACTAAAAAGTCTCAAAAGTTGGAATCTTCCTGCTTATGACGGCAAATCACTGTACACAATTTTAACTACTCTCAAGTGTAAGTTAAAAATCAGTACCGCAGAAAATTGGCCTCCAAATGACAACTAAACACCAAAATGCTCCGTAACAAGTCTACGATATACAATTACTTTCCACACATACTCAGAGGCAGGCTCCTCTCTGTAAATGCTGTCTTTTGTTTAGACAGCCCTGAACATTTTAGCTCTGAATCCCTACTGGTATGGATAATTCTTTCAGAGAGTGCTGAGTTAGTTGAAATCAAGTATTTGGTTTGTGTTATGTGCAGAGCCTACTCTATATATACATGGATCTTAAGTAAAATGTTAATATACATGTAAAAATATATATTATGTCAATACATAATATATAAAATGTTATGTGTAAAATATATATAAATGTCATTATAAATAACATTTTGTTATTATATAAAGATATATTTATACCAGGGGTACCAAAAAATGTATACAAGTGGACACTTTGGTCAACATTGCTCAAGCAGTAGTTCGCCGTAATCAGAAGTGTCTGGATGCTGATGGTAACCACTTTGAGCATCTCTTGTAATTGCAGAAGTCAAACGTGACTTGTATTCATCTTTTGTTATCAGTATATATTGAGTATTATTATTTTAATACAGTTTTCCTTTCTTAAAATGTGTATACATTTGTTTGGCACCCTCTGTATATTATACCTGTTTCCCCAAAAATAAGACCTAGCCGGACAATCAGCTCTAATGCATCTTTTGGAGCAAAAATTAATATAAGACCCGGTCTTATTTTACTATAAGGCCAGATCTTATATAACATAATATAATATATGACCAGGTCTTATATTAATTTTTGCTCCAAAAGATGCATTAGAGTTGACTGTCCAGCTAGGTCTTACTTTCAGGAAAACATGGTATATATGTAAGTGTCAGTTATCAGATTACTAAACCACTCAGAATAAACTAGAATATTAAAGTTTGACATAATTAAGGATGATCTGGCAACAGCCCCTCTGGCTGGATCTACCTCTTTGCCATCTTGAGCAGGAGCATTAGGAGGACGGGGACGACGCCGATAGTTGTACGGGCGCCGGTATCCACGGCGAGCAGATGGCTGGTTTGGACCATTGGCCGCTTGTTGATTCTCTTTATCTTCAGCCTCTCCTACAGCTGGGGCAGGTCGTGGGCGAGGAGGTCCCCTAGAGCACAGAACACAAAAAAAGAGAAAAAGTGCAAAGGGACAAGTGTCCTCAAGAACATAGGTTTTATTCATTTTTAAAGATTAAAAAGTCATGTGACCGGTACTTATTGCTAGAATTATGCACAGGCTAATGCAGCAAATGAAACAAAGTTTTGGTGAAAAAATCCTGTTTTTCCATAATCTTCCTCCTTCATCTGAATACCTACTTGTAGTGAATAAACATATACTGAAGGCATACTATGTTCCTACGACGCACTTTGATAAGCACTGAGGATTGGAAAATAAAAAAAAGTGTTGTTCTGCCATCTAGTCCCTATCTGCCCTCCACGAACAGTTTAGTGGAAACGAAGGGGATTAAACACAGGGAGAAAACTAACATTAATTACTATGTGCCAAAACCTGTGCTGTGTGTTTTCATGTTAAGTATTTAATTTCAATGCTAATTCTGGGAGTTAGATTTATAGTTAGAAAACCAAGAGGTTTAAAAAGGGTACGTACATATCTGGTTGAACCTTACGGGATTGCTGCTTTTATAGGTAAAAAAGGTCAAATACAACCTTCCCAAGATCACACAGCTAGGAATTGACAGAGCTGGGATTCACATATGGTCCTGTCTCCTCTCTATTTTCATTAAGACATTTCTATGAAGTCTTTTATTAGCAAGTCCTTAGGAATTAGTCATTAGAGTGATTATGTCTAAAACTGGAATGAATCTTGTGAGAAAAGGATGTAGAATGGTACAAATTCTTTCCCCAAAAAATACACTTATTCTCCTTTTAATAAACCCATATTGCCAAAGTTTAAGCAGGTATAAATGTCATTCAGGAATGAAGTCTGTTTGTTTGTTTTTCACTTACCTAAGGATAGGGTAAATGAACAAGATGGCTTATAACATAAAACCTGAAAAAGGACCTTAGGGAGTCTAGCCCAATTTGCAGTCTTCACAGAGATAAAAGTACAGATAAAATATCCCCTCCTTCACTAATATTAACATCATGGGTAGTAATAATATCTAATATTTACTTAGGACTTACTATTGGCGCCATACTAATTATCTTAGATGCATTATTCATTTAACCCTGCTGACAATTATAGAATATTCCTTAATGTCCATTTTATAGACCTGGTGACAAAGTCTTAGAGTCCAGAAACTTGCAAAAGAAGATACAACTACTAATCGCAGGGTGGGAATTTAAACACAGACAATTTGATCTGCAGCTTGATTTAACCCTTATACTAGACAAGCTCGATTAACAGAATATTCAGTATCCCAAGTACTCTCTGGCACTCAATTCTTCCTCCATTTGTAGCACGACCATCAAATTACTCATCAATTACTTTCAGTTTATTCCATTAAATATAGTATTAAATAAGTATTAATTTATATCCTGTAAAAATTATCAAACGCAAATAATGCTTTGGTACCGGGATAACTAAAAATTCTAATTGCTTAAGTAGAGGGGAAATGTCACAAGGCCATCTGAAAACATGTACTGCAGGGTCCCCCCAAAACTTGGACATACAGTCAAAGCAGCCACATCTTCTACTGCCTAAATCCACAAAACAGACCCACAATATCCTCATCCATTCTACTGTCACTCAGGTCCTATAGCTGATCATGAGTTAGTGGAAAATGTTAACATACCTACGGTACCTTGGACGATAAGTTGGATTTCTATGAACCGGTCCCTGAAGTTGTGCACCCTCTGGGACTCCATCCTTCATCTCTCCAATCTCACCAGCCTAGAAGGCAAAAGAGCTGATAATGAGTGTCATGCTACAGGATAAGAGAGACACAGAGCACACAGCTGCATTCAGAATTTTTTTTTAAAGTAAAAAATAAAATGCTTCCTTGCACAGCTGAGGACTCTCAAGTATAACATGGAACTATTTACTGATTAGACCTCTGTGAATAACAGGAAAGAAAGAAAAACTCACGCCCACTAGAACAGCCTTATCCCAAAGCACCTAATTTTATTTTACAATATTAATTTAACATTTTCAGTGCTCTATTCATCTCTTGAAAGAAAACCTAGTATAAAAGGGAAATGGAATGACACACTACATTGAGCAATGAGAATCTTTTCAATTCTTCCAAATTCAGACCCGGCAATTCTACAAACCGGGTAAACCTTCAACGCCATGAATGGTTTCTACATGCAAAGCCTCTCCCATACCACTTAACCATGACTTCATCTCTGATTTCTTTCACAATTTCTTCCTTGTATCTATTTGCACTATTTATTTAAGTATCACATTTTAAAAAAATACACTGTCTTGATAAATTTATTGTAACCTAGGGGAACAAAATAATTTATTGTAACTTACAGGGGAAGAACTTAAGGCTAACAACAACAACAAAAAAACCCACCAACAATCTGTGAAATTCTTTACAATAAAGCCACATCTCAACCTTTTTTTCCTCAAAACATCCCTTCCTTCCCCATATTCCCCTAAGAAAAAGAAGCAATCAGAAAATAATTTCTACATTCTTTCACTATCAAATCTACCAACCTACCTACATTTGTATTCATTTTCTTCTCCTTACACTGGATAAATGGTACAAGCTCATATCCAAAGCCAACCGCTGTCTTGCCTACTAGAACTCTTTATTCCTCCTTCTCTCCTTCACTGTGGATGTTCTGCCTTCTCTATTCCAGCATTTCCATCCAGCCACATAAACATGCTGAAACAACACCCATCGTTTCCAATTATTTTATTTTGGAATACTCACAAACTTACAAGAAAGTTGAAAGTATAGAATCTAATCTTTAAACCCCATCCAAATTTCACCAGTTGTCCCAGAAATGCCCTTTACAATAAAACCATGTACTAAATTTAGCTGTCTGTCTGGGACAGTTCTTCAATCTTATTTCCATCATCATGACACTTTTAAAGATTACAGACCAGATAGTTTGTAAAACACCCTTCCATGTGGGTTTTGGTGTTTCCCATGATTTAGTTGATGCATCTTTGGTGGGGAAGCCACAGAAGTGGCACTGCATTCTTCTCACTGCAACCTGTCAGATGGAGTATGGTTTCCGTTTGTCCCATTACTGACAATATTCATGGTGAGGAATAGTTAAGGTGGTATCTGCTAAGGCTCGTCTGCTATAAGTTTACTCATTTCCCCTTTATAATTAATGAGGATTTTGTGAAGAACTACTTTCAAAGTCTGTAAATATTTCATTCCTCATCAAATTCTCAATATATGTATTTATTTGTATCTGTATAGATTCATGGTTTTCTATTTTATTCAATGAGTTATAATCTGTTACTATCATTATTGGCCAACCCTTTCATGCTGGCCCATGTCCTTTTGACATGTCGCCAACATTCTCTGAGTACTTCCTGGCTTTCTGGCACAACAAGATGTTCCAGGCTCATATTGTCCTTTCTCTGGCCCAGCTCTGAAATCAGCTAGTTCTCCAAAGGAGTTTCCTTTGATTGGAGAATGATTATTTAGAAACATCAATGCTATCAGGTGTCATTGATTTCAGGCCATTTAATAGACAGAAGGAACATACACACACACACACAACTATATGTGCACACACACATTACACATATATAAATGTGTGTGTGTGATTTGATCTGCCCTTCTAATGGCATTAGGAGTAAGTTGTTGATGAGGGAAGGAGTAAGGAAAACAAGGAGAAAACTCGCTCAATGTAAAACCAAATCAAATCAAACCAAAAGCTTGCCCTGGCCCCACATCCTCCTCCAGATACTGCCCCATTTCTTTGAGCTCCTTTACAAATACACATGCACACTAAAGAAAACCCATCACCACCACCACAGAAACCTCCTCAAAAGGAAAGAGAACACCTCTTATTCCTACCCTTGGCACTCTCTTAAATTCATTCTAGTCACTTTTGTCCTCATACCACTAATCTCCAAGTTACCCAAACCCAGTTATCAATTTTCAACCCAAATTCCTCTACTTATCAACAGCATTTAACATAGTATTTCCTTCTTGAAAAACACTCTCCCTATCTGTTCCTTGTCACTGTCCTTTGCTGGACTCCTCTTCCTAATCTTTATTTGTTGGTGTGCCCCAGAACTCAGTCCTAGGATCGATTTTCTACCTACACTCATTTTATAGTTAGTCTAATCCTACCCATGCCTTTAAATATGTTTTTACATATCTACACTCTCGTTTCTCCCCTTCAGGCTCCCTTCGGCCTTTGTACTTGCCATTCCCTCTGCCATGTACAACTTTCCCAATATCTGAATGACTTTCTCCCTTGCCTCACTTAGGTCTCTTCTCAAATATAGCACCAAAGACTTTGTTAACCACCTTATCTAAAATGACACCTTCCTAACTCAAGCCACTTTCTACCTCTTGACTCTGTTTTATTTTCTGCCAACTTGACAGCCATACTTGGAGGTAAAACTTAATGTGGAAAAAAGACCTCCAAATTTCCACTTCTCCCCCAAACCTGATCTTTCTTCAGTATTCCTATATTTGTTTAAACCAAAAGCCACAGAGGTATCTTACTCCTCACACCACACATTTATTCCAGCATCAAATGCAGTCAATTTTATGTTTAAAACATTTTCTAAATCTGACCACTTATCACACCTCTGCTAGCACTCTAATCCATGCCATGATCATCTCTACAGAGGGAAATTATAGCAGCTGGTCTCCCTACTGGTTGCCTCCTACGGTCCAGCTTCTATGAACACTCAATGATCTCTTAAATATGGTTCTTCTTTGTTTAGAGTCCTTCACTGGCTTTTTCTCACATTTCGGGTAGGTCAAAAGTCCTTACCATGGTCCACCAGGCATGCCTGGTCTACCCTAAGATATCTCTCAAATCTCACCTCCTACCTTTCTCCTCTCCACTCATACCATCCCAACCCCGTGAGCTTTCATTTAGTTCTCTGAACAAGCGAAGCTGCTTCTTCCTCAGGAACTTTGATTTTTCCATACACACACACACGAGACAGAAACAGCAATTAACATATATAAAGAATGAGAGTTTACTAGAAAGACCAAATGGGAAAAGCACTGGCAGACAGAATGAGTTTACATCAATCTCTACCACTTCTTACCCAGGCAACCTTAGGTAATAAGTTGCTGTTTTTTTTAAATACTCAAATCTCTTCATCTGTAACAATAGCAACAACAACATGGAAACCACCGTGAACTTCATAAAGCTGTAGGGAAGACTGAATAAGAATTGATTTCAAACATCTGCCACTTGGCAGATGCCAAACAATGTTGCTCCCTTTCCTCTATCATATAATATTTTTCTCAAAGATTACAAAGAGCTGATATTAGCTCAGTAACCAATTCTACTTAATTTTCAAATACATAGAATTATTATCTTTACAAAATGGAAGTTATCCGGTCACTGATCATGCTATAGTATGTCCTTGTTACATAAGGGAAATATTACTGGCCTGTATAGTTATCATTTTTTTCTGTTGTGTCCAATAAATTTCATAGTTTTATATGTAGTAGAAAATGTTGGCAGACTCTTCTATTTAACCTCAAGAATTTTTATCATCCTAGAGATCGCGCTATACTTTTAAGCCACTACACTGACAACCTTGAGGTAGCCTAGGTATATAGAAGAAACTTCTAGGGATTTTCACTTGATGCTGTTGGTTAAACAGACCTCTTACTCACTGAACATCCAAACGTGGTATGCGTTAGAAATATTCTAAGGAAAAACTACTGAAGGAATCTAAGACAGCTTTTATTTCAGATATGGAAAGGGTGAGAAATTCAGCCCAAGTTAAAACAACTAAATGCAGTTATCAGAAAAAGCATTTTTCAAAATTTGTTTATAACCAGCTTCTGCAAATGATGTTCTACATGGCAGTCAAAAATCACCTTCGGTTCCTATGGTGAAATATACTTTATTTCAAACCCTATGGAAAAGAATCAGCATGTTCTCAAAAAACATGAGACATATGTATATGCTAAATACTAAGAATGATTATTTCAGGAAGGTGCTAACATACAAACAATAAATGTGTATTAAAACCTCACTGACTCTTCCTGTCCTCATTTCCTAGAAGCCCGGAAGTGCTGCCCTAAAGAAACCTACTATGCCTCATGAACCCAATCTCTCCATATACGTAAGTCTACTCGTTATTTTTAGCACATTTGTCAGGGACAGCTGTTAAAGAGTGTAAGGGAAAAAACAAGAAGCAATGTAGAAAGAACACAGTCATGCATGATAGGATAGGAGAAGGGTAGCAAAGAACAGACTGAACATAATGTTCAGTCAAAACACTTAGTGGAAAAACAAAAACCAAGGACACAAAGAGGAAAAATTTGTCACAAATGATAACAAAAATGATGTCCTATCCTGTTTTCCAAGTTTCCAAGGACTGCAAAGTTGGTATAAGGTCAAGTTCACAATAGCTATATCAATATTTTGCAGTAAAAAAAGGAAAGTCAATCAATAACCAACAATCCCCACTCTATGGAAGCTTTTCTTAATAATCTGCACTATCTCATCTAAATGAAGGACTTATCAGATGTTAGCTATCTAAGGCATTATGCTAAAGTCTTTACCTTTGATGTAATCATCACAACCCAGTGGTGAACACATTATTATCCCCATTTAATGCATGGACAAGTTAATCTCTCTAAAATTTGGTTTTCTCAAAAGCCCCCAAATAAAATGTAGCAGAGACAAGATTCAAATCCTGGCCTGCCTGACTTCAGAGTTTAAGCCCTTACGCATACCATCTATCTCTCTCCTTTCTTTTATTTATTCTTCCATAAACTAGAAACAGGGTCCCCATTAGACGCATGGCTCATGTGGTTGTGCTTTTAGAAATGTTACTAGAATGAAAGCTCTGAGACAGCAGACTAAAGGCCTTGCCTAAGCTTTTGTACCATTGAGGAGCCATAAGCAAGGTTTTATTTCCGGCAGCTGGTGTTGGAGGAGGAGGAAGAAGAGGAGGCAGAGGAAGGACGGAGGGGTGAGGACTGCTGAAGAGAAGTCCCAGGTGCAATTTTACCTGCATTCTGTTGGGATGGGGAAAGACCCGTGAGCGACGGTCAAAGGTCTGTCCCACGTGGTAAGGCGGGAACCGCCGCCGGTACTGAGGGCGATACTGGGGGCGGCGAAGCTGACTCCGGGCCCCAGAGAACTGCCCATCAGTGGCAGGGGGCTCAAATCCTTCACTGCTGCCGCTCCCTTCCTCCTCCTCCTCCCCAGCGTACTAGCGAAGCAAAGAAACAGAGATTCAGAAGAAGTTTCAGCAAGAAAAGAACCAAAGAATACCATTTAGGATGAATATCGCCAAAAGAAAAAAATCTCCCCCACAGGAATAATCCCTTCTATTATACAGACAAAATGCATTTAACCCAGATCATCGTGTGATTACCTGGGATAAACTACATTAAGATTAAAGTAGACCTATGCAGATAAAATACCAAGAAGCAGAAAAAGCAAAAGCAATCAACCTATAATGAATTTAACAGTCATCTAACTAAACTGATGAATATTAGTTGACCAACCACCCCAAGAACACGCACAACATTTGCAATATTTAGCTCCGCCAAGTGTGGGTCCCCTGACATCTGCCATCCACCGAGGCAAAGTCAGGACAGTCAAGAAAAAACGTATTTTGTAATGCTATCAACAGTTTGTTCTAAATGGTATACATCCTGCAGCTGTTCTCCCAGTATGGAAGGGGTCTCCGAAACCCTTGGAAACCCTTCAGGGGTAATCAAGGTCAAATTGTTCTCATAATGCTACGAAAATGCGATTTGCCTGTTTCCATTTCATCCTGTTTTGAGTGTGGGGTGGGGTCTCCCAGAGCTACAATGACATGGTCTCTCAGTGGACTGAATGCCAAAGGCGATCTGAGAATCCAGCTGTCTTCTAGTAAAGCAGATATAAGAGATTTTGCAAAAACATAAACAATACCACTCTTCTCACTCAATTTAAACATATATAGTCTTCATAAAAAAATGTTACTTATATTTACATGTAAGGAGTATTTTACATCAACTGAGTATCTTTTAAATTTCTGCTTTAATTTCTAATATAATAAATATTAATCGATATAAACACACACAAACAAAGACTCTGGGATCCTCAATAATATTTAAGCATATAAATGGGTCCAAAAACCAAAAAGTTTGAGAACCACTGACTTGTGGCATGATTTTCTTCACGTTTAGAAATTAAGTTCTAATGGCACTTTGATACTCTTAAGTGATAGATACAGGCAGTTTCTAACAAAGGCCTTACTAACAAAGGGAATTATTGACTTATTTTATACTTCTTCCTGTATTTAAACCACCATACCATATACTAATATTTTATATTAAAAAATAAACAGCCAAACATCCCTCCAAGAATTTATTTCAAATCTTACTTTAAAGGGAGATATGCAAATGCCAAAGTTAGTCTTAAGGGAAATAACTGTAGTTTTAAAATGAATAATTTAAAAATTAACAAAGTAATGACCTATTTCTTTTGGGGTGACAGTATTTAAAATTCAGAACCCTCTAGATCAAGCCCACAGGGGAGCAGTAAATTCCCCAAGAGGAATAGCTTCAACTAGAGCCTCAGCTAGGCTAATTTCAGAAAAATCAAGCCATTCTACACCTTGCAAAACTTGTATCAGATATGATCCCCAATTATATAAAGACACAGACTTCATAAATTGTTTTCCTTTTTAGGCTTTCCTGTACCTTTTTGTTTTATACAGCCAAATCGTTCATTAAGAGTTTTACAAAATAAAAATAATGGCAGCACCATTGCCAAACATGCTCTTGAGCTGTAAAGATTTAAAGACATTACAATGAAAACCTTGATCTAGTACACTTTCAAAACTTTGACAATTTTATTTGTAAATGTCTTTTACGTGCATGACTTCAGAATTCCCAGCTGAGAAGAAAAATCTTTAAAGGAAAATTTTCCACTAAAGGATTTCTGCCATTTTTACTTCTGAATTAACGTAGCAATCAAAATTATCACAACTAGAGCTATATGAATCTAACGAACATGAATTAACATGGCATAGGAAATGCTATACTACCTCATTCCTACTCCCGCCCCCTGCAGTTTATTAAAAATCAAACAGAATAAGCAAAACATGGGTAAGAAAAATACAGACACAGAAATACAAGGTATCATAAAGAATCTGATAAATATCAATTTGGGCAGGGTGTGAAGATGATAGAATGAAGAGAGAAAGCTTTCTGGTAAGCAGAAAGATGTAAATCTATTAAAGCATAGAGATAAATCATTCTCAATCTGCAGATATTTTATTCTGATGAGATTTTTCAAAAGTTTTCCTTGGATGACTTATATACCCACAACCCTGGGCTCACAAAGCATCTTGAATTTTAGTCTATGACGCCAATCCCAGGTACTAACTCTAGAAACATCAAAAAATGACTTGCATCTATAGGATCCTCATGACGACAAATGAATGGGATTCTTTCCCGGTGCTCTGAGAGTACTACAAATTGAGTCTCCTAAGAAAACTCTAGCCAGACTTGGTTGTAAACCCTTTCATTTGGATTGGTACCAATCTGAAAAACTGAAACTCCAGAGAATTACTAACTACTTCTTTACTTTAAAATAATGGGAAAATGCTATGCTAAATAAAATAGCTTTTTAATTGAGATAAATTTAGTATTTGTGTGGCCAGCACTGTTTATTGTCTATTCCTAAACTATTCCTCATTCTTCCCTGCCAACCAAATGCTGATTTTCTTAGAGATCAACAGTGCCAGTGCCAAGGAATGAACAGATTTAAGCCAATCACAGAAATCCCATTCCACTTTCCCAGTAAATGCCATTAAGACTAGGTCCTGACCAGATAAAAGAGCTAATGAAGAGAATGCCTTCTTGACAACCTTGTACTAATTAAGCCTTCTTGATGCAAGATAATTCACCATTATTTGCAACCAAATACATACAAATTGATATAGCTTTTGAATGGCAAGTTTCCAATGAGATCAGTGGCTATGGATAAATTCTGGGCACAAAAAATTTCCCATAAAAAAAAAAAAAAAAGAAAAAGAAAAAAAACATTTATTTGCTCCAAGTACACACACTTAATTTTAGATGTGAACGTTTTTCTAATTGTAGGAAGACACCAACATACATTACGGGGAGGTCCACGGCGTCTGCCATAGTAGCCACGTCTGTAACGGCGCCGATCAGCAGCATAACGGCTCCCTTCTACAGGAACTCCATCTGGGCCAGTCACATTGGCTGCTTCTGCACCCTGAGATAGAAAATAAAGATGGCCTCAAATTATAAAAGAAATTAAATTAACCCCTGCCAAAAGCAGCCTTAGACAGCCAGAGTGTTAAAGATTGGCAGAACATACAAACAATTCCTATTGTGACCTCAAAAACACACCCAAGTTTTAATAAGACGAGCAAGGTATTGCTGCCCTGATTGAAATGTGTACAGCTCGTTTGCTCACACATCCTAAACTGGGCCTTCTTGCTTGGTTATACTAAGTTCAAGAGCAGTATATACCTCTTTAAAGAACATAAACTGGTTAAAAAAAAAAAAAAAAGTATACATATAATGTAACTGTAAAAGAAGTAATATTAGACCAAGGATATGCCTTAATGAAAAATAACAGATAATGTTATCTTCCTAGAAAATGTTGAAACCTATGTTACTCTAAGAGATACCAAGAAAATCCCTACTCAGGGGCTCACGTGTCTGTGCAGCAAAGACTTACTGAGAGTGAAACTGCTCCCATTTTGGCAGCAACAGGAAAGGGGCCCTGATTTAGTAATACAGATTCCCACACATGTAGACCTTCCTATTTTTCTCAACACACTTAGTGTTCTTATCCTCAGATGTACAAATGAATTAAATAATGCTTCAAAAACATAAAAAATTCAGACAAAGGAAATTCAAAAATATATATTTCACATGCTACATCCATTTGTAAAACCTCAAGTTCTGGAAACACAGAGATGCAAAATTAACCTGGCAAAACAAACTTTCAAGAGTTGGATGAGATATTAGAGATCACTACACAGCAGCATTTGCAAGATACCCTGCGGATCACATTGGTAAACACATCATTTAAATTTCTATATGAACAGTTTGGGGGCCACTAAGAATAGAGACTATGGAATGGTGTGTGTGTATGTGTGTGGGAAGAACACATACATGGAGTTAACAAGCCATTCACTTAGTTTATAATTCAGGTGCCACCAGTAACTGCCATAGCAGTTGTACCATATATGGCTTTAAAATGTTTTTATTCTTATTCTGTATTGTTTTCCTGATCTCTATAATAGACTGCTGATTAAAGACAAAGCATAAAAGACATTACTAATATTGGAATTCAATATACAACAGCATAAAAATATTCTGTAGACATACTTCAAGATTACCCATTAGCTTCATCTGAACAAAGTTGTTATACAGTGTATCAAGATGCCTTCAGCTTTCCAAAATCCAAGCCAAAGAGAAAACACAATGATTATATTCAAATTTGAATTTTTTATTGAGATTAAAACATTCTTTACTGTGCATTGTTTGTAATAGAAGTGCTTACAAACCACATCCTGAAAATTTTATTCTTATTTAAAAAGTTAAATTTTAACCTACACTTGAATATATATTTGGCACCAAAATAAAATACGTCATTTTAAATCTTCAGAAATTAGCTTTTCCTTCCATAATTACATAAGGTTCGTCATGTATTAAATGATAAAATGTCCTTTTATAATATATCAAAGAATATAATGACATCCACTAACCAGAAATATTTCTATTTAAAAGTCACTTCTTCCTGATGTACAAAAAAATCCAAAGTAATGTGAATTAATAAAGGGCTGAGAGACCATTTGCTATGCAAGAAAACTAAGTGTCAGCATACTTTGATACCCAACCACGACTTTCTCTCACCTTCTCTCCTTCAACCACATCAAACTCTACTGTTTCTCCATCTCCTACACTGCGCAGATATTTCCGTGGATTATTTTTCTTGATGGCAGTCTGTCGAGAAGAGAAAATTCTAAATGAAGTATATGTCAATGTTGGTGACAGATTTCATCACTTTCAAGTTTACTGGGTATACTGAAGAAACTGTTGACCTATTATTACTTTTAAAAATTACCATTCTCCTACTACGCTGAAGCTCTAAAACAACAAAACAAGACAAAAAAAGAACTACAAAAGACTTTCACATTTACTTTTTTGATTCATGTTATCCTTCAAAATTCATGTTGTTAAGTGGATTAAACAGAATGTGTAGTTACTACACACTTCTATTACAGCCTCATCACCTGGTCATGATGCTGCATGTATTAGTTCCCTCAAACTATTAAGCTAGCTCCACGGGTGGGGAAGAATGCCTTCACGAACACACACACACAGATGCACACGCACACATTTTAGGTATAAAGGTTTCTGTAGAGAAGAGAAACTGCTAACCTCAAAAGATATTTTAAAAAGTGTGAAGTGGGGGGAGGGATGCTGATAAATAGGAAAAAGGAATTAGAAAATGCCAAGTGGTAAGTACTTCTGATGGAATACACAAAATTACCTCAGGAATCATAACATTTCTGATAATCTGGCCTTTCCCCCACCCTCACTGCCCATTTTATGGATGAGGGAACATGAGGCTAATAAGTGATTTATCTGAGATCATAAAGATGCAGCCTGGGGAGAGGGGGGGTAGGGGGGGGATTCATATCCTGGTACGGTATCTATATATTTACTCAATATTTTTCCCATCACACCATGCATATGTCCCTGATAATACATTAAAAGGTCAATGAAAATGTCCTGTATTAAGTATCTGCACCTAAATATCTACTTGTGGATAGACCTTTCTTTTTCCAACCAGTAGAAGGAGGCAGACTAACTCCTACAATGAATTTCCATTTCTTTAGCTGATATCTCTAAATAGTTAAAGGGGCTCTGAGTTTCTATGGAACTAGGTCAACCTTATTTTATAAAGCGATTAGGCATGTGTAATCCAGCCCTTCCCTTACTCTGAGTAGGAGGGAGGGAAAAAAAAAAATTAAAGAATGAGCCAATAGGGCAGAGACTTCACCCACAGAGGAAAAAGGCAGTTCAGGGCAGGATACATGCGCACGCAGTTTGAACATTCAGCCATTCCAAAGCCAGCCCCTCCCTGCCCGCTTGTTCCCTTTTCCTGTTAAACTGGGCAGGCCCCAGCACAGTGAGGTGACTCACCACAGCCTCACAGGGGCTGGAATCAGGTCAGACACTCACAGGCGAACAAAGCCGGCCACCAGCACAGAAACTCGCGAGGTCCTTTTCCTCTAGCAGTCACCAAACACAGAGTTCTGACCCCAAAAGGTCTATTAACCTCTTGGTATTATAAGCAACACTTCCTTTCAGTCTGTTACGACTTTAAAGTATGTAAACAAACCAAAAAAAATCTACTCAAATTTCCTAGGCACAACTGGAATATATCCAGTCAAGCAGAAGTATTAACACTAGAAACCACAACTAGAGAGCTTCTTCTGACATATCACTTATCTCCAGTCACCACACCCCATCCCAATACATACACAATCCTCAACAGAAGGAAATAAAAACACTGAAAACCAGATGCTTGGCTTGGCGCAGCATGAAGGTAAAGGTGCTGGCATCGGTACCTGCCTCCATGCTTCCCTGTTGTTGCACACTAAGAACTACACATACATTTGAGACAGTTCATTGAAAACTGAATATACAAAAAGAACAGTTCAAGGGTAGGATCTTTTTTTATCCTATTTTGTAAAGCAAGTCCATCATACATGCGAATAGCAAAAATAACACTAACATAAGGAAAGACTGAGATAGCGGTAGCAGAGAAGTCCCTATTTTCTAGTTTCCCCCTTTTCTACATTGGCTTCGAATCAGAGAGTGTGAGCTTTTTGACCGGGCCATGTGCTAACCATGCCTACCTTCAACAGGAGTAAGGACTGTCCTGGGAATTGTGAGTTTCCTCACATCTGCAGACACACACCCTAACCCTCTGCTTCGCTGTGCTGTTTACTTTAAGCTAGAGCCGCTCTAACAGAGGAGCTTTAACCAAGACCCACCCAGGCAACAGCCGGATGGGTTCCAGCAGAACACTAAGGGGGAACCACACAATCAGAACAGGACGCCAACATGGAAACAAGAGGTTTTTGCTAAGGACTCAAGGCTTTAAAAATTAAAAAGTGGTCTGAGTACTACTTCATTCTATTCAAAAATAAAAACTGTTTGAAAACAGTTAATATGATGGGATAGAAAAGCTTATCTGCCAATCTTAAAATGTGGAATTGAGCTCTCTTTCCAAAATAAAATCCCAGAAAGAGTGGAGAGTAGAATAAGGATGTACAGGACCACATCTGGGAATGGGACAAGCACATTCCTCACACCGCTCTCTTCACAGATAAAATGTAACATTTATTACCCATCTTACCTGATGTACAAATACATCTTCTTTGGTGTCATTTCTGTTGGAAGACAAAAAGCTCACAATTAAAAGGCACTAGCTATGTGAAAAAAACTTAACAAGAACAGATGTTTTACAATTTTAGATCCCAAGACTTCAAAACACAACATAAATTTTTGTTTAGTCTCTAAATTCAATTCAGATGCCCGGAATCAATCCCCATTAAAAACTTCTAAACCCCCAAGATACCCACCTTATTCCTCCACATTTCCACAGTGCTTAGATCCAAGTATACAGATTCAACACACAGAAACATCCCTTTCCTCTCATGTCTTTCTAAATCACGTGGTATGTAATCAGAGCCCCAGATTTCCCTCCCAACGAAAGCAAAGCAAGACAGTTAAAAGGACAGGGCACAGCTGTGAACTAGGCTCTCCTTACACTGAAACCTAAAACAGTCCCTCAACTACCATCCCACCCTAACTCCTCCCTCCCCCACCAAAACAGACAAGGAAGGAGCTGGAGGAATTTTTTAAGAAGTGTGTGTGTGGGGTGGGGGTGGAAGGGAGAGCAAAGAAAATGAGAATATCAAGTAAAACCGTAATACTCCCAACAGCTTGCACTCATATTCTCATTCCTATATGGTTACAAGGTACCATGGTTTAAAGAAAACACTACAGTTTCTACACAGGACTTGGACATGACCTGGGTTACAGCTCCAGCTCACTCACTCACTAGTTGTGTGACCTTAGGAAAGTTGCTTAACCAGTCTAAGACTCCATTTCTCCATCTGTGAAATTATGGACATGGTCTCAGTTATTCTAAGGCCCTTCCCATTTCTGATTTTCCCCCCATTTTTTTTAAACAACTAGATTTTATAAAATAAGCTATTTATCGGTGTTTTGGAAATGCATTTTAATTAATATTTAATGACCAGTATCTTAGAAATGAGAATATTTACAGTGCTCACAAATCTTAAAACTTATACGAAAGCTATTAATAAAGAATTTTTATGTGCTGGTGCCACAACATAAGTCTGTATTAAAAACGTAGAGATACACACACACATACCGATTGATAAATCCATATCCATTTCTGACGTTGAACCATTTGACAGTGCCAAGGACTTTGGTGGCTAAAACAGGATTAAGCAGATAAATTAGTAGCTGACCTACAAAGATAAAGCTCATATCACTAAGGTCTTGATAGCATTATATAAATCCTAAACATACCTGAGGAAACCATTAAAAGCTTAATTCCAAAATATATTAGAAAAAGAAAATAGAGCAAGTGAAGATCTTATAGGGAAATACTTTTCAGAAGAATAAACCTTCCTTGTTATATTTTTCAGTAAAGTCACAAGATCCTAAGGAGTGGTCATAAGTCTATACAATTCCGCAATAGTTAAAATTGAGAAATACTCTTTAAGGAAAAACAATGTTCTTTAAGATTAAAGTTTTAACACAGAAAAATGTCCTAAGTGCAAGAGAAGGTTCACAATGAAAGAGAACGTAGATGAACAAGGTAAGTACAATGACCTTAACACATTATTTCTCACTTTGAAACACTGGTGAACTTTATTACGTGAAATAGTAGTTGCTTGTTAATAGCTAATCTACAAAGACATAACATAAAGTAACCTGTCTAGTTGCCAAATGGGGGCCTATCAGAGGAGTCAAGAGTAATAATAGAACTGATGCTGTCTCAATCCAGTTCTGTACTCACCACCCTGAGACATGATGTAACAGGCCTTTTCAAACCACAGTGATGAATTTGGGCTTCTGTTTCACTGTTTACCCTACTCTCTGCAGTTGGTGGGAATTAAACTCAGCATTTTCTGTAAAATCCCCCTCTTAAACTTGATTATCGCCTCTACTTTCCGTCATGAGGAGGACCATTTCTGTACAACACCAGATTTTAACAGAATTTAAGAGAAGTCATCTAAACAAATGGAATGGTCATATTAACTTGTACTTTGTAGATTAATATTTATTTCACCCATCAAGTATGATCTGAGATGACTCCTTTGAATCAATTCTGAGTGCCAAATTCCGTACCTCTAGGAAATAAATGTCAATGTCTAAATTCAGGAAATGCATAAAGCAATTATCAAGACTCAATGAAACAGGAAATCTGACAATAGAGTACCTTAAAAAAAAAAAAAGTAGAGAATGAAAGTAACAATTAACATTAATCCATGCTGCCTTTCCAAGGATAAACAATAAGGATTCAGTTTTTAAACTCAAGACTAAAATAGCAATTAGGACTTGTTTTGTTGTGGGCAAGGTTAGTTCTGTTTTGCTAGACTGATATGCTTAAGGAAGTATTTTAGTTCTCTTTGTAAAAAGAAAAGAAAAAAAAAACACTACTCTTTATGCCTCCAAAGACATTCCACCACCATTGACTGGGCAATCTCTAGCTCCAATTCCAAGTAAGGAAGAGCTCTCCAATGAAGAGATTAAACCATCGGAATCTTCAGTTTTAGGCCATTGTAACTGGAGCAGCAGGGCAAGAAGAAACAAATTATGTTTTAGATCCAAATGTACACAGAAGTGGTCTATTTGATAAATCATATGCTTTTAAGTCACACTTTCTCAAATGATATTTTTTTGTGGCTCTTTCCATCCCCCCCCCCAATTAATGACCTATTAATACATAAGGAAATATAAAGATAGGAACTGTTTTTGATTCATTTTCATTTAAGTTAATGTCTACCATGGTCCATTACAAGGGAAGTAAGCTACCTCTCCTAGCCCATGGCTGTATGTACAGTTAAGTTAAAGACCCTTTGTAAAAACTAGGATGGGAGAATCCAAAACCCAAATTCCATTTCAGTCAGCACTGTGCTGGCACATTTTAGGCACCCATGTGTTTGCTTGGCAAAGGAAAAGGGGATGGCAGAACACAGTGGACAGAGACAAATAGTGTTGAAATGTCATGTAGAAGGCTGTCCTTCATTTTGAGAGTTGGAGTTACAGTGGAAAGATGAAACACCTTCAGGCTTAACAGCAATTGGTGGCTGAGAAAATTAACTTTATCTGTTTCCTTCAAGTCTAAAGTTATCTGCTTTAAAATACAGAAAGTTAATTTAGATCCAGAAGGGTACAAGGATTAAGTAAAACACTGCAAAATTCCTTCATATATAAATAGAAGTGCAGGGGGGGGGGAATATCTTAACACCACTTTGGATAACCCATCGGTGTCTCTCTTAGACATTTTGCAGAAAGTGTTCCAAGAAACACTTGTTGGAAACAGTATCACAGTTCAATACTGACTAGACTTAGCAACTTTTAGTCTAGGAAAACGAGGGGCTATTTTGTTTCTTAACCTACACAGGTTACATTTAGCATGTTGTTGGCAGTGAGCAAAAGCCCTAAAAAGCAAGAAAGCAGGCCTCTCCAAGGGGACCGGGGAGGACAATGGCATCATATGCTTTCTTCACACTATTCCCTCAATTTTCTTCTGAGAAAATGGTCAGGCAAGGCTCAGAGATTAAACACACCCCTCCCAAAATACTGAAAATTTCTCTGAAGCACCCTACATCATCTCTTAACTTTCCTGTTTCCAACAGAGGGGATGATAGAGGCACACACCCTTAAGAAAGCTTATTCACCACCCACCTGCTTTGTATGCCTGTTTCAGGCCTCACACAGGGCGTTACTTGAGAGAAGGTTGAAACACATGACAGAACCAACTACGAACTACAAACCCTTTCTAATACTCTGCTCTCCCAAACGTGAACATCTCATCTGCCAACTTCCTAAGTTCCAAGTCCCAAGATAACGATGTTCTGAACACACGTCATACCCACATTTCCTACGAAGTTTTTTCAGCTGCTGCACCAAGTGCGTTCCCACAGTCCAGGAAGAAGAAAATGTGTAGCGACTAGTAAACAGAGCACGGTTCTTCGCAGCAGTGGGCACAGAGAGGAAGGAGGACGTGGGACCAAGACCCAAGAGAATTGCAACACCTCTTTCCCGGCATGTGGCCGACAGAAGCATGGCGCCTTTCCCGTGCCCATGTGGGAAGGGCGTCAGGGACAGACACCTGAGCCTCCCCAACAAGAAGCCTTTCCACCTTTCCCTCCCCGTCTCCTTCCAGCGCCTCACTTTTCAAAGGAAATCCTCTCTCCACCCAGGTCCTAAGGGAAGACTCCCAAGTCGCCGCCCCACGTGTCTGTCCCTCCCCAACGTCCCCAAGCATCCCTACCCTGGGTCCTCTCCCCCAGTGGCCGCTCCTTTCCTGTCCGGACAGAGGCATTCTCCACTTGGGGAATGTGCGACAGTGCCTGCCTAAGTGACAAAGTTAAGACCCTAACTGCTGTCCCAGGACTGGGAGGGAGGCGCACCAGGCGGCCAGGAGCGCAGGGCGCCACGCGCTCACCTGGGAGCGCCTGCAGGACGGAAAGGACCGCCGTCACCGGCTCTGGGGACCCCACACGGCCAGCTCCCCGCCCCAGAAGGAAATGAGGCGGGAGATACCCACACGTGCTCGGCGGCCGGCGGCGGCCCGCCCCGCCCGGAGCGGCCCCTACCCTCCCGGGCCTTACTCACCGAGAACTTTTTTCTCCGCGTCTTCACTGCCGGCGGGGACTGAAGAGGCGGGGGCCGCGGGGCCCGTGGCTGCAGGGGCCGCGTCCCCACCGGGGTTTCCTGCGACGTGGGCGGCGGGCGCCGGGGCCGCGGCCTGGGGGGCGCCGCCGCCCACCGCGCTCTTGGGCGCCGGGTCCTGGGGGGCCGCGGCGTCCGCCTCCGCCGGAGCCTGCGGGAGGGTGGTGGTGGTGGTGGTGGCCTCGCCCGCCTCGCTCATGCCGCCTCCTCTGCTCTCACTCGGGCACCTCGGTGGCGGTTGGTCGGCGGTTAGCGCGGCTGGTGGTCGCGGCGGCCGGGCTCGCTCTCGGGGAGCTGCGGGATCTCGCGGCGCAGGCCGGGGTGGGGTCTCGCGGCGGAGGCGGCTCGAGCTCTCGGGCTGCGCGCTCGCTCTGGGGCTCCTCGCTGGATCTTACTGCCCCAAAAATGGCCCCGCACAAGTTTTTCTAGGCGGCGCACGGGCCGGGGAGGGGAGGGCGGGCGAGGGAAGAGGGTGGGGAAAGTTGGCTTCGGAGTAGGGCAGCGACTCTCATTAGCATTTAAAGGCGCCTGGTGCCCTTTACAACCCACCCATCCGCTGGGGACTGGAGCGCAGGAGCCGAGACGGGGAGTAAAGGAAAGCCGGGGTAAATCTGAGGTTTGCACTGTAATGTGGCGTTTTCTGAGGAGCACGGTCTACTGGTCCTTTAGTAGGAGCGGGGAGAGGGCTCTCCTCCCTTACAACCTTATGACACCTGAAATTGACCTTTAGGAGAGGTAAAATTAGGCATCCAAATTATGCTGCGCTTCTCTTTCCCAGACACTTGTTTCTAGATACATGTATTCATTCAACATTTATCAAGCATCAGAAACTATTTCTGATATAGCAACTAAGAACTGGAATAATAAATTCTTAAGACTAATTGGCAACTTACTCCTGAAAGATAGTTTACGGATAATTTCATCTATCACCGTTGGTGAGGAAGCTGAAATCCAACCCTCAGAAAATGCATGTAAATATCAGAGTTTACACCCATTTAACAGAAGAACTAATGAGCAATTAATATGTATTTAATACTACATTTGGGGATAAAAGCTGAATAAATCCACATCCTACCTTCTGCTCCAATTGCTTCTGCCAGCTGGTGAAAGCTTAAGCAACCGAGCCCTCTTAGCCTCAGGATGACAGGTACCGAGCAACGTCACCCAATAAACGGTGTTCCCAGTTGGAAGAACCCACATGGCCTTTAGAGAATGAACTGGGTTATGCTAAGCACATGCCAGAGGGACTGTGGCCTGTACCCCAAAACTCTATGGAATACAGGACTATTTGTTGTTCTTTGCTTCTAAGGCCCAGAGAGACTTAGGTATAAATTTCTACTGCTGGCTTTATTAAAGGAGTTAGCTTGGGCTAGGTATTCAATGTCCCAGAATCTGTTTCCTCCTTTATAAGAGTTTCCCAAAGGTGCAAGGATAAGTATACGAGATTATCATATGTACCTCCAGGATCTAGTCCCACAAAAGCTCCTTTTTTTCCCTTCCCTATTCCCCCAAACCATATTTTTTTTCCTGGAATTATGTTATATGACTGCCTGCCCCACATCAGGTAGGTAGCTAGCTATCAAGGATAATTCATTATATTTCCACTGGTTAGCACAGTACCCTAGCATAAGCTGGAACAGTAAATATTTACTAAATGAAAACAAATAAACAAAAAGACCCGAAATTTCCAATCTTAATTACCAACACATTCATTATCGATAATTATGAAACTATCTTGTATTATTACTTTCTTACTCCACCCACGAAAAATAAAAACTAAGGAAAATTAATTCTTAGAGAAAAATAGCAAAATATGGAATTTTTGACTTCTCCATAGAATTCATCAATATTTTTTAAATGACAAAGTCCTAAATGTTGGAGTCATACTTTAGTTTGACTTCAATATAGAGCATACAGTAATGCCATATATATATATTTTTTTTTTTTTCTAAAAAATGCTGATCTAATTCTAAGCATGATCAAATTGTTAATTTTTTTAAGATTATAGTCTTCAATAGAATTAAAGGCATGATTTATTCTGGTGAGGACTAGCCATTGACTTTCTTATACAGCAAAATGATTATCACTGCTATTTATTATGCAAATTTAAATTGCAAGGGAAAGAAATGAGAGGACTTGAACTCTTCAAGCTCTGATCCAATAATCAAGCCCCTTTTATATGTATGTATATATTCACCCTTGGAGGTGTGGCCTCCAACCTCTGGAATACCCTAAAATAATTACAGATGCATCCTGGAATTTCCTAGAATTTGTGCTGGAATGGCTCTGAATCTACTTATTTTCATCCAAAAAAAGCAGTGTGCAACTGGGAGTTCTTGACACTGAGCTAAATAAATCTTGAAAGAATTAGAACAAACATGATCTATATTGTTTTAATAATCATGACTAGAAAGCAACTTGGATACAAATGCTCATAAAGTCATCCATTCTTTCACTCACTCAATTCACACACTAACTCATTAGCACATATTCACGAAGCACACACTATGTGCCAGACAAAGTGCTACATTATGAATATCCAGTGTTTAACAAGATGGAACTTACCCTAAGGTTTTATTCATGTGATGTTAAATAATTATTTTCCTATCATTTGTAGTGTAGAGAAATGCCATTTATTAAATTTGAGATTAAGTGGAACAACAGAAAAACGAATCATAATCTAATTGTTGACAGCAATCATTTTTAAGCAATGACTGGTTGAGTCATGGAAACAAAAGCCACTCTGTTCTTAGTATGAAGGGAGTTAGAGAGCCACAACTGTTGGAAGGGCAGGGGGAGAAAAAGTCAGAGAAGCTCTACTGAAGATCTCCAACTCCAGCCCTAAAGCCAGTAATTTTCAGGAGGTCTCTCCTGAAGTCACTAGAGTCACAAGATCTCTGAGAGGCTCTGAAACAGTCAGGGCCAAGTGTTGTGAGCCTTAAACATTATGCAATTTAGAGGGCTCTTTTTAAGAACAAATAAATAAAATTATAAATAAAATAATAAATTATAAATAAAAATAAATTAAAAACTAAAGCCACTTCCTGAGTCCTAAAAAGGGTCCATGCAAGACAGAAGCCCTGAAATTTTAACTTCATCAGCTTTACTGTGAGTCCACCCACATCAGCTGTCAGTCAGCAACATAAATACAGGAGTTCCTCAGGAAATTTATCTGGAAGCAGCTTTGAACCTTCCTCTGCCCACGCATCTTCCTGTCGCTGACTCCAGAAAACAAGAGGCAGAACCTCTTCTGCCTTCTAAATCTTGAGCAAGTGCTTCTCATTGACAGACTCCAACTTGGAACCATACAGGGAAGGAGGTTCTGGGAAATGTAGTTCCTGCCGTTCAAGAGGCTAAGGTATGATGCTGAGTTGACAAAAATTTATTCAGCATATCACCATAAGGAAAAAAATGCAATTAGTTGACTAAGGGGGTTAAGGAGAGTTTAAACCATTCAAGGGACTAGAGCATAAAGTATGAAAGCATTGATATATTAATACACCTGAAACTAGAAAACAGGACGATTCTTATAAACCTCATTGATGCTAAAACCACATCAGTAAATGGTCAGTTGAGAACACAAAAATAGAGGAATAAGAGAGCAAAGGTTTTTCATGATCTCTAGCTATGTTCAAGGGAGTAGGGACTCTGATTATATGGCTCTGTTTGGCATTCAAAGCATAGAGTGACCATTCACATGAGGTGCTAAGAATAGTATGTGGATCAAGACTAGAATGACCCTATGTTCAAGGGTTTGATGGTCCAGACCAGCAAATGAGCTATAATTTGAGACCCAAATATGAGCCACATATGTAATTTAAAAATTACTGACAGTCAAAATAAGTAAATAAAAAAGAACAGATGAAATTAATTTTAATACATTTTACTTAACCAGATACAGTCTAAGTATATATATTATCCTTTCGATATTTAATCAATATAAAAGTTTAATAATACTTTACATTCTTTTTTAAATCTTTGGTACTGTCTCCAAACTTTGGTGTGTATTTTAAACTTACAGCACATCTCCATTTGGACTTACCACACTTAAAGTGCTCCACGTGGCTAGTGTATTGAGTTGCACAAGTTTTCTACACAACTAGAAGTTTAGCCTGAATAATTTTCCAGAAGCCTATTGTGGAAAAGTTCCAGCCCTCCAATCTGGACCACACATTGGTCTATGGAAACCCATCAAGATAATGCTACATGTTGGGTTTGCTTTAGCTTACTTATGACATATAATACACAAAGAATTTACATGAACCACAACTCCATAATTCTGAGTAGTTGTATGATAATGTCACTGATAAATTCCAGGGCATGGAAATAAAGTTAATTTACAATATCGATTCCATGCCACCACTGCCTTTGCAAACATACACTTTCCTTCTTTTAACTTTAATTTATATCGGCATACCAAAGTAAAGATATATTATGAGTGGTCTTCATTTTCATTAAGAGAACTAAGAGCTGGAGAAGTAGGGTTGGGGAGTGACTGTGACTTAACCTTCTTCTATGGGAAACTGGATTTAGGATTTGGAAAATGATGCACCTTTAGAGCTGAGATTATTGAGAGGGCAGAAGCAATTATTGAGAAGTTTAAAAAGCAGGTTTTTAAAACCTTGCTTATTTCAGCATATGTTGATTTTATATAAAAGTTCCAGCTTCTAAAAAACTTTGTTGTGTTTGTTTTGCTTCTTTTGTTTTTTCTAAACTATTTAGATACATTCTTAATGTTTCTCTAAAGACTAGCAAATTGGCTTACTTGTGGTTAAAGAACTTGAAAAGATTGTCTAATAGATAAATAAGAACTGGAAGGAAATCTTAAAAAGTATCCATTTAAACCCCAGTCATTTTACAAATGAGAATCAGGAGATTAACAAACTATCTCAAACTAATTCATCTATTTAGTGGCAAAGCTAGAACCAAAACCTGAGTTTCCTTACACTCAATCCAATGCTCTTTCTGGATTGAACATTACCCTTCTGGTTGGAAAAAAATCCCCATGTTCTGGTATTGCGTCTAGTGGTGTTTGAACTCTCCTCTCTAGTTAAGTACATAATTGAGATCTGGTAAAATGTAAAACATGCAGAGAACTCTGTAGACACCCTGAACTCACCTTGAAAATGGAGCCAATTGAGCAAGGCTATCTGGCCACCAGAAAATACTCATATCTTTTCTATTAGGCCCCTTGGTGGGGAAACTAAACAGCTGTGTAAAATTGTACTTTTTAGCATTTAGGAACTAACTCTGAAATAATGAATAAAATACACTCTCTTCTTCCTGAGAAAGCTTTCTTCTGTCGCTTTCTGCACATATCACTTTTTTTTTTTTACCTGATTTAATTTGCTTTCTCTATTTTCATCTTCTTTATTACTTCCCTTTATATCCTCACTTGTTTAGGAATTAAATTTCATGGGATATCTGAACTAAATTTTTGTCTAGAAGATCTAATGACTTACTTTTTTTGGTAGGTATGATAATTCTGGAAAATAGATTTCAACTAAAAAGAGAAAAAAAGGAAAAACATCCAATACATGTCTTCTTCAGTTTTTGCTCTTCCAAATTCTTTCTTTTCTTTTTAATTTGAACTCTTCCTCTTAGTCAGACTTCCATTTGATCACTATTAGCATCCATAACTACTCACTGTAATGATCTATTTAGTACTCATGTTTTGAAGACAAATTTAGTTTTGATAATCCCCCAAGCACAGGAATTTTTGGAGTAGAAATTGAAAATGAGAAAATTTGGGAGGTAAGGAAGAGCTAGCTCTTAAAAAACGGGCAAGAGAAAATTACTAGTCAAGTGCCATTAGAGTTTCGACTTCCCTATGATAAGGTCACAATGTTGAAAAAAAGATACACATACACACACACACACAATTACCATAAACTAGCAATATTTGCTAGTGTAGATCTGAGTGTGTATTTATTTTTATATTATGAACTAAATATAAACAAGGAGAGTAATATCCACCTTGTCCAAGTTTTTAGATCTCTAGAAATCTTACTGAACTGTGAGCAAACTATTTCTAGTCCTCTTCCTTTTATTCTGCCTTTACCTGAATCTCGTATACCCATCACTATCAGTCTTGATCTTTTAATAAGTATCGAATGCTGGAGAGCAGAGTTTGGGCAAAAACAAGTATTACAAGATACTTGTGTGGTATTTTACAATTTACAATTACAAATAAGCTTGTTGCAATTTTCAGAAACACACCCACCTATACTGTTTTGCTTTGAGCCACGAAATATCATTTCAAAAACAGTTTTAGTGAAACAAAATGTCTTTTATTTGTGTTCCTGTTTAGGCAACTTACAGTGATTTTCAAGTGATTTTTCAAGTGACCACACACTAGGGATCCCCACAGTAAGAGTTTACGTGAAAAACTTACAATGAAACACTTAAGAGTTGTGAAATTTCAATAGGAAAACTTAAATTCTGGTAGCTAATTTTTAAAAATGAGATTTTAAGAATCAAGTGGAGTGGTTTGTTTGTTTTCTGAGGAGGTTACTTTGTTTTGTTGGTGGTTGGAGATAATGTTTTTTGCATGTGTGTGTGTTTTATGTATATATTATTATATTATTATTATTATTATTAAACTCAGTTAAGCTAAAAACATGTCTTCAGGATGACAGATGATATAAAGAAACATGTTACAGTAAAGGAAAAGAGGAAGAGCAAATATGAGATGGATTGACTCCACTACAGCAGCCATAGGCATGAGTCCACAGGAGCGGAACAGGGCTGTTGAGGACAGGATATTGTGGGCATGACTCATTCATAGGGCTGCCAGGAATTGGAGCCAACTCAACAGCACATAATCCATACACGTTATAGTAAAGATATACATTTCACTGTTTGGCTGTGACCACTGCTATTCTCCTTTACCTCAATTTCATGAGTTTTTGTTCAGATTCAACGTTCGTAATCTATAACTATAATGAAATGAAATGTTGTCCTAAAGCTAAAGTGTGGAACCTGACATTTAAAGGGAGCTAGAAGGCATATCACGGACTTAGAAAGTAAAAGAATGCCATTTCATTTGAATTTCACTAATGTATAATTATGCTAGCCAGCCACTTTTGTTATCTCTAACAAGAGTAAACCAAAAGAACACAAGCTAAGTTGTACCAAAAAGGGTCTCAGTTTACAGCACCTAATTCTGAGATGGTGAGAAATTGAATTGTGTGGCAAAATGACTTTGATGTGTCCCTATGTGAGAAGGTTCTAAAGACAATCTTTGTAGGCACGTGGTTGGTGATTGGATGGCCTTGACTTACTTTGAAAAGCCCACAGGGATGTGTTTAATTGGTATTTGTATTACCCAGGTTTGACAGGAGCAAGAGTCTGCTCTGGCGGGTGATACACACTTCACTCCACCACTAAATTCTTCTTCATAGTTTAGGAAATAATATTCACTATGGCTACTCAACAGGTATAACCGGGCACACCTTAGCCCTAGTTTCTGATCTCAATGTATTCTGGTCCCTCAAGATTAGTTGGCATTTTTCTGCCCTCTATTATGGCTGAAACTCTTAAGCAAGCTGTACATACCTACAAAAATAGGCCACCATGTTGTTCAAAATAGAAGTCTGTCAAGAAAATGCTGGATTGGGATTACCAATGCCTTTTCCTCTGGAAGGGGACAAAACTCATTATTATGGTCTAGGTGCTAGACAGAAGCCTCGTTTTATCACTTCTACTCCTTACACCAGCTATGCAAGATTGGTGTCGTTATCCTAATGAGGATACCAGAACTCAGAGTGGTTATGTGAGTTTCCTAACATCATAGAGCTAATAGATCAAAGAACAATGATTCCAACTCAGGTCTCTCTTTCAAGGTTCAAGCCAGGACCATTTATTCAACTCTACACTAATGCTTCCTCTGGCTGTTATCCATATAGATTATGTGAGGCTACCAGCTCTGGAAAGTAATCTAACATTCATTCAGAGAGGCAAGTTTACTTGAAAATTGTAGACGAAGTCATATCATTGTATGGTTACCTTCCTCCTCCCACGTCCTTCCATTTCTATCAAACTCAGAGGCTTAGACACATAGATGCAAAGTGAAAGGGGGAAAAGATATATGTAGAGTATAATAAGTGACTAGGCTATGGCTGTTTTCCTGTCTTTTTATACACTGAATATATATGTGTGTGTGTGTGTGTGTGTGTGTATATATATATATATATATATATATATATATATATTCATCAACAAATATATATATACACATATATATTCATCAACAAATATATGTATATATGTATATACATATATACACACATAAATATATGTATATATATATATATATACACATATATATACAAATATATGTATATACATATATATACACACATATATTTGTTTCTGTCTTACATGCCGGGATTAAATTCCCTTTCTGCTATAGTACCCCAACACCATTTACATTTTCAATTTGATGTAAGTAAATTAAGTTGCATGTTATTTGTGTTGCAATAGAAGAATCAGAGAAAATTCTGACTGAGTTTGTTTCTGTGGGTTTCTTTTTTCTTATTCCAAAATGAAAGCCAATATTTTGGCAGTTGGTAGTCTACAGGACTAAAGGCAGAAGTTGACTCAAGAAGATCTCTCTTTATGTTGTGAAAATCCAAACCGCTAAAGATCATATGCTAGGGTATTTTGAGTGGAAGAGGAGAAGAGCTAGTGTCTTTATGAGGAGATATGCAAACACAGAAGCCAAGGCAAGAAGATTCTCATACCTGGGAAAGGGACAATAATAGCATGTGGTGGGTAAATAGGACTGTGGCCGGCTCCCTCTAGTGCCCTCTGGAGGGACTTTGTGGTGTGGGGGATGTCTGCATGGTGGGCACATTTGGGTAGCATCACCTTCCTCGATGTTCTCAATTCTAGTAAAGACTCCCGTGAAGGCTGTGGCATAAAGCCACAGAACCACCAGATTGATTGTTCTAGCAAGCTTGGACAATGCCCATTTCAGCAGCAAGTGTAAATACAGTGCAGACTAAAGTTTGCTCTATGGAGTAGGGGTCTTATGTGGGGTGGACATGGGTGGGGAGGGGAGGCAGAGTTCCATTAATGCCTGAATTTCTTATAACTTTGGTGGGATGGGTCCTCCAAATAAGACTGCTTTTGAGTTAAAGGAAATAGTGTAAGCTGAATATTTTTGTGCTTTAGATCCATTCCCCACCTTTTTTCTTCTCTGCTCTGTGCTCCAGGGGCTAACCTTGCTGGACAGCTTCTACAGACTTCTTTGCCCTCCTGATTCTTGTTGCGTCCAGCCATTAGGAGGCACGGGTAGGAGATCAGAGGAAGAGAACAGAATGAATCGAGATTTCTGAGGATCCCTCCCTATAGGTTGACTGGGTCCTTTTCCTGAAAGCAGCAGATCCTGTCAGGTGGGCCTCCTTTGTAGTCACTCTCTGGCTGGGTTCTAGTAACCATTCCTTCTTCTTGCTCTCTCAAATCTAAAATCTTTAGAAGCTTCTCCATTCTTGTTAGCTTGCAATAGGGACAGGGGAGCGGCACTATTCCTGGTTGACTTCCCTTAATCCTATCTATACCTTTTAAGTAATTTATTTGTTGAATCCTCCTCAGTTAATTACCTTTTATTGTGCCATCTTTTTCCTGCCAGGACCCTTATACATTATATGGCTTTCTTTTTTCTTTTTGTTTTCCCTCACATCTGAGCTTGTGGACTCATAACCCTATATGTACATTTTTTTTTTTTTTTTTTTTTTTTTAGATTACCAAAAACCCTTGTGTGGTCCATACCAAGAGCTATAGAGCTATGAGTAGATTACAACTCTTAGCACTGAACCCAAATCATTTTGAGATGTTAGCACTTTGAAACTCCCACATCCTGGGAAATGCCTCAGTCCCAGGCCAATCGGATGATTGGCTAACCTAGTTATGACTCTGGTGTATTTGGGTTGCACTCTCAGAAGTCCCTAGTGATTTGTGTCTAGTGGAGTATGATGAGACAGGGTTCAAAAATTACTACATAATTCTATATATATGATTGTCTAGAAGGAGATGAAGGAAATTAGGATAAAAGCAACCTGCTCAACAATTGTTTCAAATTTTTAAAAATTATTTATTTACTTTTTTAAGTTACAGTTGATATTCAATATTATTTTATATTAGTTTCAGGTATACAGTACAGTGGTTAGACATTTATATAATTCATGAATTGGTAGTTACAAAATAGTCACGGGGATATAAATAAAGTATAGCATAGGGAATATAGTTGATAATGTTGCAACAATTATGCATAGTGCCAGGTAGATCTAGAAAAATATTTTTTAGTGGGGTATGCTTTTAAGACCCTCATTTCAGAATGAATTATTTAAAATTAAGCCACTTCTTGAAGATGGAGGAGCAGTGTTTTCAGAATCCTGGGTGAAAATTAATCTCCAAACCTGGACATGACATCTGAGGCATCATTCAACATGTTGAAACAGACGATAGAGCTAGGAAAAAGCCATTTAGCTTGTGATGGAAATGACTACCAGACACAGAGAGGGTTTTAAGAAGATACAGTTTCCACCCCAAGAGGAAAGACAGTTCTGTATTGGGTGAGGCACGGGTAGGTGAGGGATGGCAAGGAGCTGAGAAAAAGAACATGATCTATGGAATGCCTGAGGAAGTCAACCTGAAGGGGCCACTAGTGCTCTCAAGTAAAACTTTTCAATGGCTGTGATTGAGGTACTTGAGCGCTGGTTCCAGAGGCTTAGATCAGAAAATATGGTAGGTAAAACTCCTAAGTGTTGCCAGAAAGTTAGGGAAAGCTGACTATACAGTAGTCTCCCCTTACCTGCAGTTTTGCTTACCACATCTTTAGTAACTCAAAGTCAACTGCGGTCCAAAAACATGAAGTGGAAATTTCCAGAAACAAACAATTCATAAGTTTTAAATTGTGTGACATTCTAAATAGCATAATGAAATGTTGCACTGTCCTGCTCTGTCCTGCCTGGGATGTCAATCATCCCTTAGTCCAGCATATTCACATTGTATATACTACCTGCCCATTAGTCACTTAGTAGCGCCTCAGTTGTCAGAGAAAGAGAGATCACATTCACATAACTTTCATTACAGTATATTGTTATAATTGTTCTATTGTATTAGTAGTTATTGTCGTTAATCTCTTACTGTGCCTAATTTATAAACTTTATCATAGGTATGTATGCATAGTAAAACAATCTATACAGTATTCAGTACGATAAGTGGTTTGAGGCATCCACGGGGTCTTGGAACATATCCCATCAGATAAGGGGGAACTACCATATTCATAGTAAGGTTAGAGACTTTGTTATAAAGAACCTGCCCTTAGATCCTGGGGAAGAGTGCAGCTGACCCACTTAGCACAAGTGTGGGCAGGAGCAAAGATAAGCATCTTTCCCTGCAAAAAGCTTAACTCAACTGAATTCAATCCCTTTCCAAACTTCTCCCAAGTAGTGAAGCTGGTAAAAAGGGGAGATGAAGACGCTGTTTCCTTCAACAGCAGGGAGGTGGAGTTCAGAAAGATGGGTCTTTTTCAGTCATGTGGCTCAAGCCCTGCAAGAGAATAGATCAATGTCCCTGCTTTGCTTCCATGTCTTCTCTATAAAAGTCTTTCTCTTAGCTCCTGTCAGTGGAATACTCCTAGTCACTTCTGGTTTGGCTCTGCATGATTTAAATAGACTTTTGTTCTAACAAACTCAAATATTTTAATATGCCTCAGTTTATCGTTAGTACCCCACACTGCTGCTCTATTATCTAAAATTTCAAGTTATCTGAGGCTAATATAGCCTGAACCAGCTCTGTCAATGGGTAGATTTGGGGCTGTTCTGGAAGAAAGACATTTTTCCAAGAGGACACAGTTCCTGAAAGGGACAGGTAGGAAATATCCCCCTATGCTCAGCTTACCTATTCAGCTCTTAGGGAAAATATTGCTTTGATACTGTAATTTTTAATAACAAACATGTATTTGGTTTTCCTCCCTATTCCTGGCACAGAGCTCTTAATATCCTTGCAATTTCCTAAGTGATGAGAGTAATAAAGGTGTATTTTGCTATTCATAACAAGCCCTTTTAACCACAGGGGAGTTTATGTTAATGAGGTAACTTTTGGAAAGCCCTTGAGGTAAGGGGACTACTTTCCAGGGGAAACAATCAAGTGATAAGAGGGTTGGAACTCTCAGCTCCATCCCCTGATTTACAGGAAAGTGACAATGGCTAGAGATTGAGTTCCCTCAGCAATGGCTAATGACTTAATCAATCACGCCTATGTAATGAAGTCTCCATAAAAACCCCAAAGAATGGGGTTTGGAGAGCTTCTGGTTTGGTGGATAAACATAACTATACCATAGAGTCAAATACGTTTTTCTGTCCTTACATATTACATTTACTTTTAAAACGTATAAATCTATCAATTGCTGTGATAAAACCGCAGACGAGTTGGAGTAGTTCTTAGTAATACACCAAGAAGGCCTCAAAGCAGACAATATGACATCTTTATAATTGGTTATGATAATCATCATCACTTGGCAGGGTGGGGAAGGGAGCAAAATGAGGGTGATGAAGGGAAGAGCATAATGTGAATATCTTACTACATCTAAGCACCCAAATTAAAATATACAACACATTTTATATATATATATATATATATATATATATATATACATATATATATATGTATATATATGTATATATATATATATATATATACATATATATGTGTGTATATATATACATATATATGAAATATGGGCTCTTATATATTTGACATATTGTGTCACTTATCCATTTAATATATGTCAGATTTGTAACCTGTGCAGCATCTAACATATGGTGGAGATTTAATAAAATTCCAAGATAGTTAAGAAAATAATATTTTATTAATTCCTGTTGGTCAATTATAATACTCATGATCAAATGGCAAAAGAGATCCTAGTTGTAAGAAAGACTCCGCTATTAATTGTCAGCTTTTCAGAAAATAATCAACTTAATTGTAGCCTTGTTTTCCTGTTTGTTATGGAACTTGGGAAACAATATACCTACAGAAAAAGGGCTCCTGGTTGCTAAGTGGGTTCAAATTTAAAAGCAGAGCCTAACAGCCATTTCTAAACAGGGGCCTCTCGTGCAAACCGCACTTCAGGGAGAAGCCTGCACGGAACTGCCTGCCTGCATTGTGTTCCTGCCATTTGAGCCAGCCCTTACAAAAGGAGTTCCTGGAATAGTATTTCAACCAATAGGACAGAGGCTTTCCCCATCCAATTGGAGCTACACAGCTATAGCCCCATCAGCATCTTTATTGACCAATCAGAGAGGCTCCATTCTGACAAATGAGGCCAGGGCTCTTTGGACCAATCAAACTGCAAGGATTTGGAGTCCTCATTTGCATAAGGACAGACCAATCAGGGACTAGGGGCAGGGATTTCTGTATATATAAGCCAGCTCCCCTCTGGCTTGAAGAGCACATTTTCCCTTTCTACCAAATGTGGAAAACTGTGTTTCCCCAGCTGGGACTAGAGCTGGACCTGACCCGGGCTGGAGCTGGAGCTGAAAGATGGAAAATGTCTCGCCGACCAGTGCAGGGCAGAGTGGACCAGAGTGGACCAGACTGGAGCAGAGCAAAGCTGTCTAGAGGGAGAGGGGTCTGGCCCCAGGGCCATCTGGCCCCAGGGTCACCTCATAGCCATGCTGTGCTGCTTCATAATTAAGCTGTAGCATTATTGAGTTTTTCTACATTTGTGCTGTTCTCACAGCCATGCTGTATCACACTTGAGCTGTTTGCACTGAATGAAGTTTCCTCCTTCACCACACCCCAAACTGGGGATTCCTATTGGCCGGAATAGGCACCAGCAATCATTAGTTGACACTATAAAGAGCCATAACAATGCTGACCCATTTCTCAGTATTGCTCTGAGGAGTAGCTTGTAAAACAGTGTAAAAGACTTCAATAACTTGGGAGTTTCTCATAAAACTGAGTTAATAATGACAGGGTATCTCTGCCCCATACAGCACCATATAGACTTTGATTAAAAAAAGATGTAGTGAGGGGGAACTGTGAAGACCCACCTGCCTGCCAGAGGCAGTAAAGAGCTTCATGTGATATCTGTACGTGAATGCTGTGACAGTAAAGACATAAGTTACTGTTATTATTTGGGAACATAATTCCTTGAGCTGTGCACAGTGTACCTAAGCAGAATCAAATGAATAATGAAACAAAATTTCAAAACAGTTACCAAAAGGTAGGCACTCAGATAGCCCAAGAAGTTTGCTTTCCATGCTTAAAATTCCCAGAGCTTGACTCAGCACACCCTTTCCTTGCTCCTTTACTCTTGCTCTCTCCCAGCCCCTGGTCAACCTTCAGCAATGCTAGCATCTCTTTACTTTTACCTGACATACAGACAGAGGCTGCCTGTCACCAGTGAGAACTAATTTGAGTTATTCATCCTAAAAGCTTCTTCTACGACATCTGCCCCACTAGACTGACATTCTACCACATAGAAATTTTTACATTTCAGTTAGGGTACTTTTGGCAAACAGATTTCATATTTGTGCAAACTTCAGTTGTTCAATAATGGCTGCCTGGACTGCCGTGTTGAGAAGGACTCTGAAGTGAGAGCTTGTCCGAGCTCAGCAGACAGGAGAACCTTGATGGATTAGCGATGTCTAGCATGGTGGGATAAAGGCACTAGTGGGAGCATTCCTGGATCAGATCTGACATTGTAAGTAAATGTATTGCCTCTTCTGGAAATCTTTTTATTTATGTGCTGTCATGTCTCCATGCATTTTTACAGACTGTTTCATCTATCTGGAATACCTTTTCCCCTTCTTCACATCTGAGAGCTTTTACTATTCCTTCCAGACTGTATTCAAACTTTACTTTCTCTATGAACCCTTCCCTAGCTTCCCCAAGCATTTTCTGAGATCACTAGATTGTGAACCTCTGGAAATCTGGTTCGTGGTCCCCTTCACCATACCACCTCTACAGCGCCAGCAGAGTGTCTGACTAAATCAGGCATCAAAAGAATGATGAGCCAGTAAATGTTAACTCTCAAGAAAAATCACATTATATGGGAGACAAGAGAAAACAAGTAGTATTTAATATAGAAAGTTGAGTATGAAAACAACAAGATACAGTAACTTAAAGCATTGTGGGGATTTGGAGGCTAAGAAAAATTGGGGAATAAGGCAAATAACCATGTAGAAAATGACATTTGAGCGACACCTTGACAAATAGATAATATTTGACTGGGAGAGGTGACAGGTCTATCTACCTCGCCATAAAGAGAGAGGAGGATAAAATGCCCTCCAAAGGCATTTTTATCATTTGTATCATTAACAATACAATATAGACTAAATTATGCTATAAAACAGACTCTTTTGTATTGACTAGACAGAGAGGGTGAGCAATTATGGTGTAGAAGTTCAGGATCAGCCTTTCCCCCCCTGGGAACGGGGTCTAACAGCAGAAAGACGAAAGGATTATTGGAGCAATGTAGATAAAAATGGAGACTAGATGATGAAAAATAAATTTCCCCACATCTTATTTTTGTCTGATTAGGTCTGCCAACAAGGTCTTTATAGATTAAGATATAAAAGTAGTGAACATTACTTAGAGGAAAGTAAAAGGCAAGGCATGGAAATTGACTAAATGAGGAAGCAATTCTGCAATGAAAACTTCTGGTTTATAACTGTAGCCAAGGAACATGAGATGGGAAAGATAAAGGTGATATGAAAATTCATCTTTGTAGAAAGGCAAGCATTTGGCCTCAAACTGTTTGGGTTTGCCTCAAGAGTTTGACTGAATTTTTGCCCAAGTGATGTTGGGATTCTGTTTTCTTGTTTGCAAAATGGGAATGATGATGGTTATAATGATGATGACAATTCATGGGGCTCTTGTGAGGATTAAACAAACCAAAGCACCTAGCTAAGTGCCTTGCACATGATAGGACTCTAATATATAGTGGCTAATACATTTGAATGCCTACTGTGTGCTAGACATTTTAATATGTTATCTGTATCATATAAATATATCTATATCATATATGTGTGTGTGTGTGTGTGTTCTCAACATTACTTTTAATAGGAATTATGAAAACCAACATACAAGATTCCATACTTAGTAAATGGCACACCTAGGCTTTATAAACTCTGGATGGTCTGATCACAAAATCTATAATGATTCCATTATACTATGATCCTGCATAAATATGTGACAACCTGAATACATATTTCCTTGCCTTCCTTTTTGCCTAGTATTAACCTTAACTCCAGCTTCTGAGCTTTCACTCATCTTTGAGGGAATGTGGGATGTCATTTGTAAATGTGTGCGCCTGTGTGTGTGTGTGTGTGTGTGTGTGTGTGTGTGTGTATTTAACTCTCCTAACCACCAGTATCCCCATCTCCAATTTGGATAAACCTGAAAAGGACCCTGAAAAGTAGGCCTGTAAAGGATTTTGCTGTTTGTTTACTTATAGTTTTTGGTGCATTTATTTGTATTTAGTGTAATTCTGTATGAACCCAGAAAAATACTGGTTAGAAATGGTTCTCCTGTCCTGAGCTTAGAGCAGTTCTCAGAGTTCTCAGAGCTCTTTGATATCAGTCTTGGCAATGATTTCTTGGATTTGACACCAAAAGCAAAAGAAAAAAAAATCAAACTAAAAAGCTGCTTTACAGCAAGGGAAACTATCTATAAAATGAAAAGGCAACCTACAGAATGAAAATGAAAGAAATCGGAGAGTAGAAAAGTAGTTATCAGGGGCTGGAGAAAATAGGGAGAGGTTGGTAAAAGGGTACAAACTTTCAGTTGTAAGATGAATAATCCTGAGCATGTAAAAATGTATAACATAGTGACTGTCATGCAGGGTGTCAGGCGAGGTCTCTGATCCCGCTCACCACATAAGAACACAGGACATGGTGAACCAAAAAGGAATACTCACAGAGCCATAGATAGGGGAGTCATACCACTATAGTCTCGCTGGTGGCTGGGTTGGAGACACAGGAAGCAGGAGCCACACTATCCGCAACCTGCTGTCCACTTCTCTCCACCACTTACTAACTGCAATCCGCCATGCTAACTGCAATCCGTGCTTGCTAGCTTAGCCACCATCTTCTTGCTAGCCCCCATTTGCTGCTAGCATATCCACAGAGTTATATTAGTGGCCAGTGGCTCACTGGTTACAGCTGACGGCTAACCAGCCACAGCTGATCGCCATCCAATCACAGTTGATGGCCATTTACTACCAGAGCCAGCACCTTTTCACATGAGGCCAAGAGCCTGGAAACTGCACTCCTGGCTCTGTCCCCACAGTGACTATAGTGATAACACTGCATTGTGTAATTGACATTTGCTAGGAGAGTAGAACTTAAATGTTCTCACATTAACAAATGAATGAATGAATGAATAAATAAATAAATGTGACATGATGGATATGTTAACTGACTAGATGGGAGGATTCTTTCACAATATATATCTATATCAAAGTATCACTGTGTACACTTTAAATATCTTACAAAATTATTTGTCAATTATACCTCAGTAAAGCTTAAGAATAAAAGACAATTAGCAAGCTCCAAGGGTCTGGATGTTTGCACCCATTTAAAATCACACTCTGCATTGTGCAGACCTTCTGCACAGACAGGCGTGAATTTGGTGAGAAAACCATACCACAAACTGACAAAAGAGCAATAAGGTGATCACCAATTGAGATACTAAAATACAAACTTCCATTAATTTCCAGGTCCCACACAAGCTCTCCAGCCTCTCTGTTAGCTCTAGCATGAGTGTATCACCAAGGAAAAAACTTCCTTTGCTTTTCATAATCACCTGAGTCCCCCAGAACACACTGAGCAGCATGGATGTTGACACAGCACACTGCTGAACTTCTTAAATTGAACTGAATGTGAACATGGAAACAAAAGAATGAAAGAAAGGGAGAGGGATGGAGAGAAAGAAGGAAGGGAGAGAGGGAGGGAGAAAGTGAGGGAGGGAGGGAGGCAGGAAGGAAGGAAGGAAGGAGAGGGGAAGGAAGAAGGGAGGGAGAGAAAGGATAGGGATGAGAGAGAGAGAGAGAGAGAGAAAGGGAGGAAGGGAGGAAGGGAGAAAGAGAAGAGAAGAGAAGAGAAGAGAAGAGAAGAGAAGAGAAGAGAAGAGAAGAGAAGAGAAGAGAAGAGAAGAGAAGAGAAGAGAAGAGAAGAGAAGAGAAGAGAAGAGAAGAGAAGAGAAGAAAAAAAATTTAGAGCAGGAGTTCTCAAAGTGCCGTCCAGGGCTAGCACATCTGTGCCAACTGTGAACTTGTTACAAATACAAATTACAGATATCAGACCCCAGCCATATCTACAGAATCAGAAACTTAAGGGGGTGAGAGGCAGTGGGACAGGTGGCAATTTGTGTTTCAACAAAACTTCCAGGCAATTCTGAAGTGCGCCGCAGTGCGAAAATCACTAGTGTAGGGTATAAGCAGCAAGTAATTTAACTTTTGATAGTAGCTTACGTTTGTAACATATTGGTAACTTTTACATTTCTCTTTTTCTAAATAGAATAAATTTTGGTTGTAAACAACTTAAGAATGTTGCTTAAAAAAATTCACTAACCTGGTTCTAATCAGGATATTATATATCCTTACTAGATCTTCTTTGTTATTTAAGGGCCATCTTCCAGAGAAGTGTCCTCTGCAAATGACAACCTGTTTCAGTGACTTCAATTTTAATCAAGCGTCTTTCTGTATGTTAAATTTAAATTAATCTTTTGTGATTTTTTTAGTGTATTTCTACTTGAACTGTCATTAAGTCTCATTTTTAATTTTACAATTCATTTTAAAATAGGCACGCAGAAGTATAGATATTGTAAGTATAAATTCAGAATTTTATAATTTTGGCTTAACTTTATTCTGAAAAATTATCAAAATTTTTGTCTCAAATTATGGTTTGATAGTTATCACCATTGGCATAAGGGGAAATGTAGACATGCCAATTGGTTTAGAATTCCATTCTGATGTCCTTTCTAATTTCTTGTATAATTTCCCAGAAAGATATTTAGCCAATCATAACATACATTTTCTGGGGTGTCTGCCCGGCTCAGAATATCGTTCTTCAATAATCATCACTCTTATTTGAGCTTAGTTACTCTACATAGCCAGACTATGTTGGATTCTTTCTCTCAGAGGTTGAGAATCTGGATTCAAAAATGTGAGCCAGTCTCTACTAGTTACTGGAGCTGAGAATGTGTGAATTCAGGAATTGTGGGGTCTAGAAAAGAAAATAAAGCCAGTTATGAGAAGAGGCAATAGCCTGAACATGCCAAGAAAATCCTGGTCTAGAAAACGTGGAGAGAATAAGTATGAGCAATTGCTGTAATTCCTCACGTTTTTCTGACTCTGGACGGGATTTTCTGTATCACCTAAAAGAACTTCTTGCCTTTGGTTTCCTTAAAATGAACCTTCATTCCATTGGGAAGCCATCCCCCTTTTTTTTTTCTTTAACCAAGTTTGAATGAAATCTGTTATTTGTAACTCAAAGTACCTTGATAAATATGACAACCAATGAAGAAATATCCTGCTTCATTTAAGTGGTAGGAAAGACATGTGAGTGACCCTGAAGTAAATCTGAAATTGCTATAGTGATCAAATCATTACTTAATAGTGTAAAGTGATTTACACTAAAGTTATTTATACTGCACTGGGAAAGTTATTTATAATGCCCTGTGCTAAAAATGAATCCAATTTTTTAAGCATCCCTTCAGTTATAAAGAAAGTAGCAAACATCTCATTTCTATATCAATAAAGAGGATGGTTAGGAAGAAGGGGCGCTTTGTGTTAACCAAATGGGTTTTCTTTAGAGCTCTCAGCAAGTGTGGGAAAGGACGATGGACTTTGATCAGAGACACTAAGTTTTGAAATCTGGCTTCATCACTTACCACCTCTGTTACCTAAAATAGTATTTTTCTTTCTTCATAGTTTCTTCTGCAAAATGAGGATGAGGATGGTAAAGTCTCCTTTGCAACACTGTGAGCATTACAAAGGGTCTAAATCACAGTTGGTTCTCCAGTGGGAGCCGTCACCACTTCCTGCTGTTCTCCCAGCTTCTCCGGGCTTGGTGACATCATAAAAGCAGGGAAAGGGAAATCTGTAAACATTAGTCATTAAAGAAGTCTGATTCTTAGACTACTCAGATTTTTACTTTTAGTTTACTGTTATGGCCACCCTGTGGATTTCTTCGGTAATGAAACAGTCTGAGACGGTAAAATGGTACTTCCTATTACTTTAGTACATGTCAATTATCATTGGGAGAACCCTCTTCTCAGTGCTGGTCTGTAAAGTTAAATGTAGGGCTGACAGCATGAATGAGACTAATGATTAATCTGCTCTCCTCCATAGATCTTCCTTGTCCCCAGTTTTCAAATATAACAACTGAATCCCAAATAATTTGAATTTCAAGGCTGGCCAGTAGTCAATCCAAGAAGAGAATTTAGGGCTCCTGACTTCCAATTGAACACACTTCCCACTTACACAATTGGATAATAGGTGCTTGTATTTACATTAGCTGATGGCTATTTTTTCATTATTTACTTATTTTATAGGCAGTAGTCAACTGATCAATTAATTTACCTTATAGCACTGCATTTACGTGTGAGCCTGCTCTCTTCTAGTCTATTTCCTGGAGGCTGCCAATTTTCTTCATTTAGAAACATATTCTTGTTATTATTTTTTGTGGAAGTATTGGATGATAGTTTAAGAGCCTGTCCCTAGTCGCTGAAGGTTTCTTGCGAATTTCCACCTTTTGTGTATTTCTTCCCACTACCTGAACTATCCCTTCACTTCTCTGATGTTTGCGACATCCTATTTTTCTAGGCAAATTCAAGTTCCACCTACTTCTCCTGAGCCTCTCAGACCACAATGCTCATGCTACCTCTGTGGGGCTCATATCACTGACTTACATAAGTTATTTTAACATGTATATCATTGTTTGTTTAGATAGAAAATGATTTCTTTGAAAGCAAAGACTATGTTTTAAGAGTATCACTAAGAGCACTTGAGTTCCTAATATATACATACATGATTAATATGTATTGTGAGTATCCCTGCTTTCACTTCCCCTTCCTGTCACATTTCCATTATTCCAAGCAAGCAGAAAACAACAACAAACAAACAAAACTACAATCCATGTAAGTAGTAACAGATTATTGCTTTTTGTTTCTACTGGTTTTCACTTGTGGCAACCTGTTTCCTCATTTGTGTGGTGTGTGTGTGTGTGTGTGTGTGATTTTCCCCCCTAACTTTCAGTTCAAGCAACTTATCTATGGGTATTCTTTGGGAATCTGTGTTCCAGTTGCTTTCCTCTACTGAAGTTGTCTGTTTTACTTCTTAGAGGCAATTGATGGTATCACCTTAAAACAAATTCTCAGGTTGAGATTTTGAGCACTAAATATTGCAAACACGTTTGATGGTTAGTTTGTGGTTATGAATTCTTAGTGAAGATTATTTTCCCTCTCTCCCCTCATTTCCAAGGTTGAAAACTATAATAAATTTGTTTTTCCCTTTTCTGAGAAAAGTTTTTTGTTTGTTCATTTATTTTTTTAATTTGTTTGTAATTCACCATGATAATGAGAGTACAGCCTTCTCGTATTCCAGGTGTGTATATGTATGTGTATGGGTGGTGGTGGGGTGGTGTGGGGGGGGTCCATTAGCAGCCTCCATCTTCACTAATGATTTTTCATTAGTGAACCTGAGTACTCTGTTTTCTGTCTGTCATTTTCCCTCATGGACTGTAAAATAGAGGCTCAAAATTATCCTGGATGGGCAGATTCCTTTAAGGCAGGCCCCAATTTCAGACTTTGACTTCACTCCCTGGATTTGCTTTTATTAATACTTTGTTTTGTTAAATCTCAAAGCATTTCCTTTGATTTTTGCTAGCTCAGCCATGCACTGAAGTTTTTATTTTTAAATTATATCTAGAGTTTTCAGTTATTTGAATTTGGACAGTTGTCCTTGATGTGCTTAATGATCACTTACTTAATCTCTTAGATACAATTTAGAATCAATTTGTAAATTTCACAGAAAACCTCTGTTATGATTTTGGCTTGGGATTTCATTGAAGAATTCAGAAAGACTTAATATCTTTACAACATTTATTTTCCTCATTCTTAAACATGGCTTATCATCCCATTTATTTTCATCTTCAGTATGTCCTTTAGAAAAATTTATATTTTTCTTCTAAAGCTTTTATATTGAAGATTTATAAACTACTTTTTTAAATTGGTCATTGTTGTATAAATAGCTAAGACTTACATAGTACTTACTACGTGCTAGGCATTATTTTAAATTCTTTAGTGATTTTTTAACTGGTGAACTTGTTTATTAACTTGAATAGTCTGTCACTTGACTTGTCTTGAAAATTCTAAGCTCTTGAAATCTAATTTTCTCTACAATAGTTTGAGGGTAGTACTATAATAACATACAGATGAGAAAATAGGAGATGGGGCCATTAAACAATTTTCAAAAGTGACACAATTAGATTCTCACCTGTAGTTATTGACATTTTCCTCGCTTTCTTTTCAATATCTGTGCCTTTTATTTGTTTATTTGTTTTTCTCTTATTGCTGTTTTATTTGGTGCCCCTCTTTAATGAAATTGTATTTCCCGCATATGCTTTGTTAGTCTTGATTGCAGGCTTATATTTGCATTTGAGAACTCTTTTTTCCCTGACTGTGGACAATTTTTAAATTTACTGTTGCTTGACTCCAATGTTGGAGTGGAGACAGTTGGCATCTACTAACACAGAATCTTACAGTCATTCCCATGAGGATTTTTCCATTCCTTTTGGGTGTTACCAGCCACCTGGAACACTGTATTTTCTCTGTGACCTAGTTATTCATGCTAACTTCTCTAATCTGGAAGCAGATGTTGAAGTGTTTACTGCTTGACTGCGTGTGTGTGTGTGTGTGTGTGTGTGTGAGTGTGAGAGAGAGAGAGAGAGAGAGAGAGAGAGAGAATGTTTATGTTTGCGTAGGAGGTGTGGAAGCAGAGCCAACCTGCCTAACTGCTTTACATTCCATCTCTAAGCAGTCACCCTAATGATTGTCATTGACTTCCCATTTCTCTTTATTTTCATTAATTATGAGTCAGAAGAGTCTTTAAACCAATCTTGCTCATATAAGCCATTTTATCTGGTGTCTATCTTTGAGCCAAATGCCCTTCCTCAATTTAATCCTGTTAGATTTCTATCTTTTAGACATATATAAACACTTCCAGTTTTCTAATGATATTCTTTCTTTTTTCTAGTGTGATTCAGGACTTATTCCTTATTTTTCAATTCATTTCCAAGGACTCGTTGTGAGGTGAGGTTTATTGCATTTGCCCATTCTCTTACTAGTTCCCACTTAATACTCACTTATTAATTGTTTTCCTTATTTCTAGCTTTTTCTTACTGGCTTAATTGCTAGTAAAACATATATTAACAATACCATTAATGAAAGAATGTTTATATTCAGCAATCTGTGATTAGTACATAGATCAGAAAAACACTGAATTGAATAAAAATAAATAATTGTCATAGGCCTATATAAATTGATATTATCTTGCATTTCCCAAAACATTCATATCACCAGATTTTCTCCACAATCTGAAATAATTATTATAATTTCAAGTTAAGAAAAACACGTCCACATATTAACAGATTCACACTCTTAGTATGGAACAGAGACAGACTCAATGCCATGGCAAACATAGCTGTAAAAAGCGCAAAATTTACAGCCAGGCACTCTGGGTTCAAATTTCACCTTAGTTATCAACTGGTTGTGCCATCTTTGAAAATTATTTAATTTCCCCATCTCTTAGTATCTCATCTGCACAATGTTAATTATAGTAATGCCCTCAAAATATTGCAGTAAAGATTAGATTTAAAGAGCTTAGAACTGTTCTAATCACATAATATGCACATAATAAATAGTAATTATTTTATTATTATTATTATTATCACTATAATTTGAACTCACATCCAGCATCTTTTACTACATTCTATCATTGTATGTGAAGTAAATTTAAAGGTCCTTTTGAATTTAAGGATAAGGTCAGAAAAATAAATAGTACTCTCTGAAAGTACGATATACACAAACACACACATCCACACATATATCAAAATATTGCCTAACTGTTTTCAGTGGTAGCTCAACCTAGTGCTTTCTAGGTTCTAGAAAATACAAAATATGTCAGGAAAATAGTGCTCGACAGGAAAGATACTCTCATCTCCCACTGAGCTTACCTACCAGAAGAGGAGACAGATGACCCTAAAACAAAGTCATTACAATTGTACTCAGGGGTTTAAAGCAAGAAATCACTTGGCAATGTACTGCTCAAAAGACTTACAAGTACTCAAGTTCAATTACAATGACTGGGCTTTTATCTCCCTGAAGGCATGTCTGGAAAATAATTGCTTCTTAAACTGTTATAAAACTTTATGGCAGACTATCCATGGCTTCTATTAAAATAATTGAGAACAGAACTTTATCATTTTTATCTTGTACTATTCAAGCGAGGGAAACAAAGGATAGGTAGACTCATTCAGGTCTTTGAAGACAGGTAGCTATTGTGAAGAGAGGGGCGGGGTTCTCTGGTTGCTGTTGTTGCAAGGTTCTGGGGGGAGATGACTAAAACAGAGCGAATATGTATCAATGGGTTCACGGATTGTAAGCAGTATGTTAGGAAATGACTATGGTCTGGATGTTTGTGTCGCCCCACCCAAATTCATCTGTTGAAATCCTAATGCCAAAGATGATAGAAATAGGAGGTGGGACAGTGGGGAGGTGCTTAGGTCACCAGAATGGAGCATACAAGAAATGGAATTAGTGTTCTTTTGTGTGTGTGTGTGTGTGATTATTTTTTTAAATTAGTTTCAGGTGTACAAAGCAACATAATGATTAGACATTAACACCCCTCACAAAGTGATAACCCCCAAGTTTACCACCCCTCTGACATCACAGATAGCCATTACACTACCACTGACTAAGTGGAATTAGTGTTCTTATAAAAGAGAGCCCACAGAGTTCCCTCGACTCTTCCAGGTGAGGACACAACGAGAGGTTGGCAATCGACAGCCCTGAGGAGGGCCCTCGCCCAAGCATGCTGGCACCCTGGTCTTAAACTTCTAGCCTCCAGAACTGTAAGAAATACATCTCTGTTGTCTGTAAGTTACCCAGTCTGTGGTATTTTGCTAAAGCAGCCCGAATAGCGCTAAAACACATCAAAAGTAAAAACTTCCTATGTATTGATTAGAAATTGCTAAATACAAATTTTTTTCCTTACCTGTATCATTAACCTATGTTTTACTTGCAGTTGAGCCAATAAGAAATAGCCTCCAGTTTCTCCACTATATCCTGACTGCCCTAGGCACATTTCTAGGTATTTGGGGCATGTGAGTGAGCAAAACAGATATAGATCTCTGACCTCAAGGTACTTAACATAAGTCAACAGAAAAGACCACAGTTCTCCACCTACCCTGTCTTTGTGGAAAGAGATGAAAAAGGAGCATGAGCCTGCTTCTGATAACAGAACTAAGGGCAAACTGAAGATAACCCAGCTCCAATGAAGGGAAAGGACATCTGAGATGTTCCTCTTGCTTGTTTCAGTGTATTTTGTGGACCTGACCTATCTTCACAGCTTACCCCTTTACAAGTATTTATACTTGTGGGTTCAAGTATATTTGCAGACAGGTATATTGTTCAAGCAGTCACTAACTAACCATCCCAAGCATCACAGGCCATCTGTCCTGGCAGGCTATGCAGGGCATGTGAACAGGATGGCTGATTTTTCCAGAGGAATGTTATGGAGTAATGGGAGTTGAAGCTAGTATAATGGATCAGGAAGGGAAAGATTGTTAAGGGAGTATTTTTAGAGGACAGTGTGAGATTTACTGACTGTAGATGTCATTAAAACAGTCATGCAGGATCCTGCCATTCAGATTTTTGCCTCAGGTTTCCTGACTAAAAAGCTTATATGGAAAAAGAAGTGGACAAAAGAAAAAAGCGTATTGCAGTGGAGATGCATTTAACACAAAGTTAAGAATCAAAGTCAGAACACGGTGAAAAATCTTGTGCTGACAGAATTACCCATGATAATCCTGTAATTGCCCCACGTTAAAGTACTTACCACAGGTTTTTGATTTTCCCAACTATATATCAGGTTCTATACCCTTTGTTAGTCAATGTTTTTAGTGCCCTTAGTTAGTGCTTCAAACTTTCTCTCAAGAATATTGACAAATCCATCATAACTCACAAGTCTGGCGACATGAACCATGCATTTCTTTTCCTCTTTCTTTTTCTTTCTATGTCAAAAATCCTTTGACTCAAATGCATATTATTTCCTTAGGTTTGCTAATATACGTTGACTCCTTTCAGCTTGATGTACTTCGTATAAGTGATGATCAATATATGTATATACAATATTACAATAAGTTAAATGTGTATATAGAAAGCTTTCTTTGTAATATTTGAAATTATCTAGGTAAGTACTGGGTAACGCAGGAGTGTTTGGTATAAACTAGATGGGAAGTACAGAGGTCTAATTGAGGCTTCTGACTCTTTAGCTTTCTGTCAAAAAGGCTGAGCTCAAGAGGGGACCTTGCCTACTTATTGACCCAGTCAAATGATGGGGACAGAAGAGAATGATCAATCTGCCTGAAGAGAGTCAGCCCAGCTAGGATTTACTCCAAGAAATAGATGTTAATAGAGTGTACTCTTGTGATTCTAAAAAAGCAAATCTTCCCCTAAAATATCTCCCAGTGAATATCCTACTACCTTTGGTTCTGAACAGGAAGGTTAGCAAATCCTCCTCTCCCACAAGGTAGCAGAAAAGGATGTTGTGGGCAGAGGGGAGAAAGTGTAAGAGAAAGAATTAGAAACAAAGTAAAAAGAACAAAAATATATGGAGAAGGGTAAATAAGCCTCTCTTCCCATAAGTCCCCACTGCAAACCCACTGTCTTGTAATTACAAAATAAACCCAAAGTTTACAGTGAAACATACCACCCAAGAAAAAAAATGCCTCCTGTTATTAATTTTTCAAGGAAAATTTTCCATGCCTTATAATTAAAATCCTAAAAAAAATCTAAATTAGAAAATACTCTGCTCTTTCAGGTCATCTTCTGTTCATCTTATTCAAGCTATTCAAATACCTGGTTAGATTCCATTTTCCTTTCTTTGTAACAGATCATGAGCCCTCTTTCACTTGAGTAATTATAAGTTCTTGACTTTTCAACATTGATAAATATCCCCTGGTTTTCCACCCACACTTTCTTATATGTTCCAATTTTCAAAAAGCAAAATGGATAATTGCACATAAAAGAATATTACAAAAATATATCTATAGTTAAGTTTAGAAAATTTGCCTTGAGCAATAACAATGAGCAAAAAAGCAGCATTCTCTCATTACGATGGCTAGCCACAGAGGTAGGGGGAAAAAGGAAAAACAAAAAAAGGAAAAATTATTGTTTTCAACTTAGACAATATCTACTAGATGTTCATAATCCACAAATTTTGAGCTAAAAATCAATTAGAAGAAATAACTGCTTCAAGAAGTTAATTGTGATTTAATGCCTTATCTATATATTCTCTGTCAGAGGGTGGAATGTGAAACTCTCTCTTTAACATTTTATAAACATTGTCTATAGTTTACTGAAGTGATTAGCTCCATCAGTTTATGAGAAACCTCCGAATTTCCATTTCCTTTTTGAACCTCATGTTCCTAACAACACCATATTAAATAGAGTATGAGTTCTTTCCCAGTACTTTTTTAAAGCATGCCATCCTTATTCGTATTATAATAGGTAAGTCTCAGCAACCTTTGCCTTCAGTCACGTCTTCTCCGAAGATGTAAATGTTTGTCCCCAGCAGGAGTTCCACATCTTTCAAGCTTATATTACAGTGTCTGTCACTGCTGCCTCCTAGTGAAATTCTTTGTGCCTATAAATTCTGTCACCTAGAGGAGGCTTTTTTTCTTACCCCCAAGTTCATTTCAGCTGGAGAATTACTCTTCCCTTATGCTTTTAATCAAGTTATTTCTTTACTGAAGCTAATTTACATACACTATAGTGCATAGATTGTAATTCTATAGCTGATGAAATTTTACATATGAACATACTTGTGTAAAGTCCCTCCCGGATTAAGATAAAGAACATTTCTGTCAGTTTATTCTTGAAATGAGCTCTTGGTGTTTGCAAACAAAGTCAGTGTCCCCAGGTCAGGCAAGGAACAGTGTATCTCTTTCTCTGATCGCTCTTCTTTCCCCCAAGCATGTTTTCTTCTAGCTTCTGATTTTTTCCGGCTGTAAGTAACTTGCACAACTTCAAGAGCAGAAGAAATATCTCTGTATTCCAACTTCTACCCTGAAGAAGTAGACTGGATCTCTACTGTTCTTTTTAAGAAAGCTATCCTCTATTTTTTCTCCAGCATATCTAATTACTTATTTTAATTGCATTTCCATGATGACTAATGAAGTTGAGCACCCTTTCTTATGTTACTGGCCATCTGGATTTACTGTTTTATAACGTGGCTGTTCAAATCCTTTTCCTATTACTGTACGAGTTTTCTCACTTTTCTTATTGATTTGAAGGAGTTCTTTCTAATTTCTGGATACAAGCCCTTCTCAAAGCCCTTCTTTTTTTTTTTTTTTTTTTTCATCATTCTATTGAATAACCAGTACTTCACTACAACACCAGATTCTCCTCCATCTTCACCATTTATAAAAGTTCACCGTTACTAGGTCAGAGAAGCTAATTTAACTTTCACAGTGAAAAATAAAAAGAAACAAAATAAAAAGCTGAAATAAAAATCCTCTGCTATCAAAGCCATGTTCTATCCAAAATGTAACACATAAACATTGCACATAACTTTTGAAATTAAGCCTTGTAATTATATCATGAAGAATTAATGATAGATGATCAGAGAATTGCACCATAATGAAGGTTGTTCATTTTAGAATACAGAAGAGTGAGGAATCTATGTACTTATATGTCATAAGGATGAATAAATATATCAAAGTCAGCATAAAGGAATATAACCATATAAGGCAAGAAAATAGACCACAAGATGCTATGTCATTATTCATTCATATCTTTGGTACTAAGTTTCTTCATTTAAAGAAGAAATATGACTTCCTAGAAATAAGACTTTAGACCTTTAGGTTAAGTAGTTGTTTTAAACAACAACAACTGGGCAGACATATTAGGAAGCTCAGCATATCTAATTTAAATGGATTGGCCTCAATGAAAAGAATTGTATTCGTTCTTAAAGTTCTAATCTTTTTAGGCACCACATCTTCTTAATCAGCAAAAATAATGACAGTCTCTTTACTTTCTAATTTTGTTGGAGAAATATGGTGGTTGGCTTTGAAGATACTCTCAGAAGCTCTGTGTGGTCTAAGTATAAAGTGAGGAAACTACAAGATGAAAAGGCTAATTAACTCTTTTATGTAGGGTCAGGAGCCTAACACAGATCATCAACTCAGTAAAGTTTGAATGTTCTTTTAGAACATTCCTCTCTGATTTAGAAATATCAGATAGCCTTGCTGTTTTTCTTGCTGTTCCACCTAGTGTTATTGATTTTTGCACTTTAACCTTTCCTGACATAGCTCTGTTCTGCCCATTGCAACAACCTAGGGAAATCTGAGGTTGCTTTTCTAAATCCTGAGTTGGAAAACTTTCATAATGAGGAACCATTGCATATCGAGAATGAGGCTGTGCATCAATCATGAATAATCCGTGACAGTAAAATACTAAAGATAATATAAGGATGCTGCGACTTTGTCTCCTTGTTCTCGTATTTTGGGACACTTGTAGGACTCAATTCAGTGTCCAGAAATAGGTAACATTTCGCTGATTATTGCTGTATACACACCAATTCCCAGAGGGTTGTGATGGAGACTTACCATTTTTAAATGAAAGACAAAGTTAATAAACCTTTGAATTCAAGGGAGCACTCAGGTAGGGCCAAAAGCCCCCAAAGTCATCTATAGTAACACCTATTTCCAACTGTCATAAACATATATGACACATAGAAAGAAAGCAATCTTGGCAGTTGAGACCCAAGTTTTAGTTCTGATTCTTTTCCCATAACAAGTAATATGAACATGGAAAAGTCATTAAAACACTCTGGGGTTTCCTCCACTTTCTTCACCTTAAAATGAAAAATTTGGGAAAAATATTCTCTGGTAGTATTTTAGGATTATCATTTTAAGATAAAATGTAGATGTGTAAAGTTGATTAATAAAAGTCTAGGTTTTAAAGGAGAAAATGAAAGAGCTTTATCTAGTGGGAGATAACTGGTTTTAATTATTTTATAGGTACATTTATTCACATATACCAGACACAAATTAATATTGTTTTATAAACACAATACAAATGATAGAAGTCAGTCTAGAAGACATGTTTGATTATCCATGGATAAAACCTGCTGCTCTTTCTCAAATTCAATCCACTAGATGGAGTCCTTGAACAGCCCTTGAACAGCATTTCAGAAGATGGAACTTCCGAGGGTTGAGATTAGAAATGGAAGATTCCAATCCCCATAAAAGGTCTTGGATAAATAGGGTTCTAAACTAAGCTGATGATTTCCCCCTCCTTCTATTACTGGTTTTCTTATTCTCTTTATAGTGCTTTGAAGTTAACTAGACAGCTTCTTTAATTTTCTAAGCTAAAATTCAAACAACCTTTTATCCAAATTGTGTGTGGCTCAGGGCAAAGAACCACAGTCTATTTACTTAGTATTTTTTCTAGAAAAGTAAGATGGATAGTCAGTCATCTCAGGAAAGCCAGTGTGATTTAAGCAGGAGAAGATGAAGTTCAACAAACCACAGATATCTTGTATGTTTTTTTTATTATTATTATTGCAATTGATTACCATATACCTTTGGGCAATTCTGAACTTCAGTTACCTCACCCATTAAACGGGAAAAATTTCACCCAGATTTCACGGTTTTTGCAATGATTAAATGACATAACAACGCCTTGTGCATAACAGCTGCTTAATTAATGCCCGTTTTCTTTCCCTTTCCAGCTTGTTTTACATCCATTGTTAAGTAATTCAAATACCCATCATAACCAAGACAAGAGCTAAAATGCTGAGGGTTTTGAAATCAGGCTGCCTCAGTATGATTCTTAGCTGTGTGACGTTGGAGAGGTTTTAGTGCTTTCATTTGCAAAATGAGAATAATAATAATACATACGAGATGTTTATAGGGATTGAATGAGACAAGCTTATAAAGTGCGTAACACAATGCATGTCACACATGAATTCTCAATAAATGTTATCACTTAAAACAGTAAAGAACATGAAAAAATTGAAATAGATATTTGGATTAAGCTTTATGGTATCTGTAGAAATTCACCTAAAGGGCCATATCAACATAAAAATGCAGGATTTAACAAAAGACAGTCCTAGAACCGCAGTGTGGAATTGGTCCATGTTTATAACTGTTGCTCTGTCGACTGCCGGATAAGACTCCTTTTATGTAACTTGCAAAGATACGGTCATGTTCAGCTGGTCACTGCTCCCTAAAGACACTCTGCTCACCCTGCAGTGTGCTCCTGTGCCCTACCACAAGCTGTCCATCTCACACCTAAGACTATACTGCTCTCGAATCTCTCCTCGACACTGACTATCCTATTTGTTTTCTAATTTCCGCCCTCCGCTTGTCTAAAAGTTAAAAATAAGAAGACGGTTGGTTGCAATGTTACCGCTTCACTGTGTTAGCTGTGATTCTCCTCTGTCAACGCCCCCAGCCACCCAACACATTATCTCCACTGCCATGATTTCCCGCTCTTGTTTCAACTTTCTCCTTGGCTTTCTTAGCAACTCAGCTCCTCTGGGTCCCACCCACCCCACACGTTCCTTGTATACAGTTATATGCTGTCAGTCGATGGGAGTAACAACCCTCTCTTTCATCCGACCTTAGATACCCAAAGGGAAGACTTGATGCATTCTAAGGAACATTCACATCATTATCATCGTCTTCCTCGTCACTGATACTTATTGAACATTCACGATATGCCAGGAAAAGCACTTTATTTGTGTAATTTCTCTTAATTCACACAAAGTGTCGTGAGTTAGTTAATAGTATTACTCATTTATAGATAAAAAGAATGAGGCTTAGAGAGGTTAATTAGTTTTCCAAATTACACAACTCATAAATGATGAAGACAGACTTTGAAACACATCTGACTTCAGGACACAAACATGTCATTTAACCCCTGTATGTATTGTATTCCTTAAAACTAAAGGAAAGTTTTCTTTTTTAGGTGCACTCTTTCAATCAAGCATTTTTCTACTGCCTATAAAATAGTCTCTCTTTTTTTTGCCATAGAAAAATTGATAAAGTAGCAGTTCCTTAAAACCTTGGTTCAAACTTCCAGCATGTGACATAAACATGTTTTTAGAGAGCATTTAGTTTAGTTCTTTCAGTTATTGCTTAAGGTCAAAGAGATAATAAATGAAGAAGCCAAGTCCTGAGTTCATGGAAATCATTAGATTTGACCTTTCACGTTAGTGCAAGAAAACCAACTTTTTTTTTTTAACTCCCTAAGTTCCTTTCACTGAAGCCAGTTGGTCTCAAATTTGCTTCCAAGTTGCTGTGACAAGTGCCATCCTCCTCAAGTGACCAACTCACCATTTCCAATATTTTGCTAAGGGAATCCAATGTTACAAATCTTATCTTCACTTCTTATCAATTTCTATAGGCTAAATTAGATTAGTATATTAACGTGGGTATTTTCTTTATAGACTCTTGCCCTGCTACTATTAGTGAACTGACAAATCAGAAAGTTCTTTTTAGATCCTCCCCAAAGTAGTTCCTGTATCATCAAGCAATTACATATGTATTTTCTTAATCTCTCTCTTTTTTTTATCATCACAGTTAAAGGAGAGAGCAGAAGCCATATTATCATTTGACAAATTTGATAACATAGAACACAGTGAGATTGGTGATAAAATCATATAGAGGAAATGTTCTGGTTGAAGCAATCCCTCAGGTAAAAGACTGGAACCTTTCCTATGTAGCAGCAAAGCATATTTCCTTATATGAACACTATCAGTGAGAAACCTCAATTTTCTCCAGAAGAAAGGACAATGTAACTCTGATTTTAAAAATGCATTCCTTATTTCTTGTAGTTACTCTGCTGGCTTTGAGCACAGCCCAGCAAAAACTTCAAGACCTAGAGTGGTAAGTCCAGTACGGTAACAGGTATGGTAAAGTTTTGATGAGCACACATAGTTTATCCTCATTTTTTTTTTGGGGGGGGGCGGGGGGCTTTCCTTTTTCCTAAAGCAAACAGAGAACGAGAGGTGACAAAATTAGATTAATATATCATGCGCAATTCCAAAAAAGCAACTCACTAGTAACAATTTACTCAACAGATAACTTATAAACCATGACTTTTTGTTCTTTAAGTCTATTGATCCTTCTATCAATGATTTAAGATGTTTATTATTCTAATCACTAGTACAAAATAAGTACCAATACAGAAGTTTCTCTTCTTCCCTCCTAAGAATTGTGCCCTATAATTCGTGCCCTATATGGTACTGAAACTTTAGGGAGAGATTTGATTTATTTTGAATAGTATTTCTAATAGGTAATTGTGACTTTGGTCAATAAAAATAGCTTTATACAATCTTAAATAATTAATTCGATCCAATCACTTTTACACAATTTTGAAGATATAGCCTTCTTCAATCTAATGGCTTTAAATTAGGATGTATTTATACAGAGGATACGAAAGAAATATGTGATTGTCCTCAAGGAACAGACATTTTTCATGGGAGAGTAAAACTTGAATACATATAGTAAGGTAGCGTATATATAAATAAGTACTAAATTCAACATTTTGCTCCTGGACTATATGATACAAACAAATGATATGCATCCCCGTGTACCTGAAATACGAAGACAATTATTAAGTTGTCAGGATTGAATAAAAAGAGATTAAAAAGGACCAGATGAAATGAGCAAGAGTATACTTGATTGGGTGACTCTTTCATAGCTATATTTGCAGTTTTTATAGTATGTGTGCTATCAGAATGAATATGAAAAAAGTAGTGCTGGAATAGATTGATACTAACTAATGTATTACTCAAAACTCTACCTTATGAATTCCACTATTTTAAAAGGTCATACATTTTTTTAAACATAGAAACAAAGTAATATAATATAAAAGTTAACCCACTTTACAAGTTAACCTCAGGCATCACTATAAAGTATTCAACTAAATTTTTAAATTATATATTTGGGTCTTATAACCCACTTTTTGATTCTTACTACTTTACCTCAATTCCTTTTTGTATATTGCATTGTTTATTTGGCCTTATATTTTCTTTTACTGTTATGTATTACTCAAAAAGAAATTTAAAATAGGAAGCCATGTTAAGAAAAAAATAAAAGGACCGTGCAAATGGTTGCAGTTGCTATCTAGAAATATAATGATGTATAAAGCAGATGGTATAAAAGTTGTACTAACAATGACCACAGTGTGGCATCCAAGTATCATGCATGACATCATAAAACTACATCTAGAAGCATAATCACTATGCAGTAAAAACTAGTTCAAATTGTTGTAGGCTCTTCCCTCCAAGGAAGTCATAACAAGAAACCATGGTTTAAGCATTGTGCTTAGTCGTTTGATTTTTCCCTGACTCATATCTAGTTTTACACTTCTTTTAGCAACAGCGCTCTTCCTAGTCAAACCTCCTTCATCTAAAAAGAAAACCTAATACTACTTCCTCCTCAAGTTCTGTATTAGCTCACTAACTTCTTGAACAAATATTCTTCAATTTTAGAATCCACTTTGTAAGTACTCTTCAACCAATAGCAGTCTGGTTTCCAGTGCCATCTATTGAAAGTAGCTTTCAAGGAGCCTCAAAATGAGTTTGTATTTGACACTATTATTCATTTTCTCCTTTTGGAAACTCTTTTCTGTTTTGGCTTGGTGATATTATTCTCTTCTAAATTAGTTCTTACTGTTAGTTTGTTTGTATTTAATCATTTTACTAGTTCTTTCTCTGCCAATGGTTGCATCTTCCAGAATTTTACAACCAAAAGGTCTGTCAACTAGGAAGTCTTATATATGAGTACAGAAGTCCAGAGAATATGTTTTTATCCATCCTTTACTTCAAGTTTAAGGGACTCAATCCAGTTAATATTGATTTCAGAAGATAATGGGTTTTGGAGACTGAATGTCCTATCCTTGAGTTCCATCCTTGATTTAAGTTTTTTGTCCCTAAGGCTCAGAATACAAGATTTAGAGGATAGAGAGCTCCCCACCCTCACCCCCGAATCTTCTTTCGCAGGCTCATACACAGCCCTCAGTGTTTTTTTAACTTCTTCACTGACCCCCACTTGTGTCATCCTATTTCTGGTCTCCCTGAGTGGGCATTTCCTGCCCTTTTAGTTTCTGCTGTTGAATGGAGAGAGAAAAGGGCCTTGGGTCCTACATGTGGAGGTGGGTAGAGACTATGAAGAGAAAAACAACTCAAAGTGAGGTATTACCTTAGGTCACATTTTTTAGAAGCCAAGCCTGAAAGGGAAATGTTTTCAAAATATTTGTGGAGGAGTTTTCCTGGGAGTGGAGTGGATGAGCAAAGCAGGGTAGGACAGGAGATAAGCAACAAGGTAGTCTTATTGGGAGAGTAGCTTACTCTGACCCACAGAGAAAGCTCTGGAGCATCAAGTGCTCCCCTGAGTTAGTCCTGCCCCAGGCCAAGAGATCAGCCTTTTGTACCCTCCTGTCAGAGAGTTGCTGCTCAGGGCAGTTATCTGGAGAAGGAGGCAGCTGTGAGTGTTAGCAGCCAATACTCACAAATGGATGGTGGGGCACCGGTCATAGGGGGGTCAAGGAAGAGCACCCACAACATTCACACTGCCTATTACCGTCAGCTGGAGGATCTGAGAGTAAACATGTCATACTTTTTCACCACAAAGATTAATCCTTGCCACGATGCTGGGCCTAGATACATATCTGTCTTTGTCTCAGTATTGAGTCACATTACAAAGACCCCATTCAAGTATGGAAAACAAAAAGTAGCAACAGTACAGAGGAGAAACTTGGCAGATACCACCTTAACCCAGTGATTAAGTTAATGTCATGAATACAAGACGTGGCGCTAACTAGTGCAGGCAGAAGGGCATTTCACCTCCGTGGAACTCTCAAAAAATCCACGACTATAGTTTAATCATAAGAAAGCATCAGATAAACGCAAATTGGGGAACATTCTAAGTACAAAAATACCTGACTCATACTCTACTGAAGTATCCAGATCATGAAAGATAGGGAAAGACAGAGGAACTCTCACAGATTAAAGACTAAGAGGTGAAAACTTAATGCAACATATAATCTTGCATTGGATCGTGGAATACAAAAGGAACATCGGTGGAAAAACTAGGGAAATCTGAATGAAGTGTGTAGTTTAGTTAAGAGCATTATGCCAATGTTAATTTCTTAGGTTTTTATCATCATACTATGGTTATTTAAGAGAGAAGAGAAGCTAGGTAAGGGTACACAGGCACACTCTGCACTGTCTTTATAACTCAGGGGTGTCCAAACTGCGGCCTGTGGGCCAACTGAGGCCCACAATCCATTTTTTATTGGCCCACAGCAAATTCCAAAAATATATTTAGTTTACTTAAATAAACCAGGTGAGGCAATACATACTTCACCTCGAGTGAGTGGCCTGGCTGTTTGTGTATTTTACCACATATGGCCCTTGGTGAAAAACGTTGAAAAAAGTTTGGACACCCTGGTACTATTCTGAAATTTAAAATTATTCCAAAATTAAAAGTTTTTGTTTTAAATCCCTATTCTATTTCCTTAGACTCAGAAGTATGGCATTAGGACAGTGATGAAGAAAAATCTTGTGTACATGCATGAAATAATATTCCTTATGGACAATGACAAATAAATAACATAAAAGAATAAATTCTTTATAGCTTCTATATTACATATTCAGTGAAGTGAATTATCAAAATTAAGGAGACTGATAAAAGAAAATTCTATAACATGTATAACTCTTTCATAAAAAGTATTAGAAGCTGCTTCCAAACTTTATATTCCAATTCAGTTACGCTCCCTATCAAAGAAAAATAATGTTTATAGAGAAAAAAGAAAGTGAGTTTTAAGTTAAATTTAATACCTAGTTGAGTCTATAATTCTATCATTTTTCTTCCTTTTCCCTTTAGAAAATTAATTCTATGACCAAGTCAGTTTAATTTTTTTTATTTTCTATAATTAAAAATTGTTTTTTACTCTTTTTTTCTTGTGTGTTTCCTATTCTACGGTATAATGATCAACAGGGATTACTATTTTCATACATTAAATTTTATTTTTTATATTGTCAAAATGCCATAGAATTATTACAAAAATGTATAATGCTTCCTGGCATTTATTAATTACTGATCATATTTACTTGCATTTTAATAAACAATTTGTAACCTAATTGACCTCATGGAAAGGAGGAGCATTATTCCTGTTATGCTGGTAAAAGTTTGATCAGTGCTTCTTGAATGGCAGTAAGTGTGAATAAACAAGATTTACAGTGGGCAGAAACTTCTGAAAACAACGGATTTATGTAGATTAACACTTATATTACATATAATTATTTATAACCAGAATTAAAGAATGAAAGACTTGGGATTGCAAGGAATTTTTAGGGACCTCCTTTCCTGTCTTAATTATTCTCTTTAGCAATCCTTTGTCTAATATAGCATGTATTTTACTAATGTATCCTTTTTATTATATATGTCACCTACTCCATGAAAGAAAGGACTTTTGTTTGATCTGTTCACTATATATTGACAACTCTAGCATATGCAATTAACAACTCTAGCATATGCAATTAACAACTCTAGCATATGCAATTAATTTCAATAAATATTTTTAGAAATTAATAAATGAGTAAAGAAATGAATTAATGCTATCTACACCTGGTGTTCATACACAATTTAGATTTCCCATACATATTTCAATTAAACCTACATTTGAACATTTCTAGTGATTAAAAAATTATATATGTACAGAAATATTTTGTTAATCCTATGCAGAAGTGCAATAAAATTCTAATAAAATAGATAAGCATAAATTGAAACATTTTTCCTTATTGTGTAGTTTCTTGCCTCCAATTTATTTCAAATATATGTATTTCAAATATAGTTATATGTTCTAAATGTATATAGTTTTTGAATATATATTTCCACATATGTATATAAATATTCCAAATATATATGTTCTAAATATATGTATTACATATATATCGTATATCATTTATAGCAAAGTATTAGGTTGGAGCTGTTCTAACAAGCCAGTTTATAATTGCACTTCAAATATACTTGTGAATGCTTTACAGTGCTTTTAAGATACGACTTAAGGAGAGAAATGAGCTAACAGAAGAGCATAATTAAGGAGACTATGGACATATGATTAAATCGCTTGTAGAAATACAGAGAAGGTAAAAATCTCAGTTACTTTTTTCTTTTACAGCTGAAGAGCAGCTGGGTGTATGTCATGGATATACACAATCTTTTGAGACAAACTAACAAGAGTGACAGTCAAGACTCAAGTCAAACCAAATTTAGACCCCATCCTGGCAAACAGAACTCTAAGCCAGAATCTAATCTTCACATTTATTGTTCTGGGGATCCTTGTACAGAATAAACAGATAATGACTGCAAAGTTACACTGAAAAGCTGTGGTACCCCTAGGTGTGGGCTGAGGTGTGCACACCTTCTTTGGTGACCATGGGATTTTTAATTCACCTCCACTATCTAAGGCATAAGTATCAGGCAACATGAACTCATCAGTTCTTTAACTCTTTCATCTTAAAATATCTTCTGTGTCTTTTGTTTTACATTCTTCTAACCCAGACTCATACTTTACATCCAATTTTAACTATAATATAAAATTTACTTAGAATGGTCTAGAATTTAGGCCACTTTCTCCATGACATATATAAAGGCACGCCATCTTAGAAGAAATTTTTATGTATACTCCACCTGATTTTTTTCATTCAGTCATTCATCTTTCACTTATTCATTCATTCAACTAACATGTATTGAATGCCCACAATATGCGAGGCACTGAGAATATAGTGATGGCCAGATGCAACCACTTTACTTACATAGTTGATAATTTTAGCGATGTTCTTTATTCTTCACTGAGCAACCTGGACTTTTCTTTATGTTCCCTACTGCTCCCCCTTTCTTTTCTAAGGCAACATAAATCCCACCCCATCTGAGAGTTTGAGGTCGGTTTTCAACTCTTGATTGAATTATTGCCTTCTCTGTTTTTCTCCCCTAGATAATGGATAGAGAGATGTGTTCAGAAGCAGGTATTATTGCACCTTTTTAAATTATTTTTATAACTCATCTCTGCCAAAATATTACCCTCTCAAATGTTTTTCTTAAAATCCATGTGTCATTAAAACTCAACATCATCTATACTTGAGCTCTGTGTTCGACTGATTGTTTTAATTATTTTTGAGTTCTAGGGTACCAGGAGTAACTGGATTGCAAAGCATATGGTTTCTGCTGCCCAGAAGGAGATCCTTGAGAACTAGTAGGGAATGCCCAAAGATTTTGTAGAGTATGACCTCTAAGGTATTTGAGGACATTTTCAGCCCACACACACATCAATTTCATCGCTGAGTTGCCTGTAAATAATTCTGAAAGTTTAACAAACTGTACACGTTTTTGTTTTGTCTTGTTATGTAATTGGTATTATTTTAATCTTTCATCTTATATTGATCTAATTTTTTAATGCTTGCTTTGGGAACTATATGGAAGAAGCCCAAGGGACTGACATTTATTAATTTGCTTAAGTTAAAGCATGTAATAGACTTAGAAGATCCATGAAAGTCATTCCTTATAATGTCAACTTCTGTATAAGTTTTTCCCACTTGTGTAATTTGAAACATTAAGAAATATTTAATGAACACCTACCTTTTGCATAGGCATGCTCTGTAATATGGCATAAAGGTGTATGGATCATGATAGTAACTTGTATGAACTCAGAGAACAAAGAGATCTCTGGTATAAACAATAGCTGACTAGCCTGGCAAATGTTCTAATTTGTTTGCAGTGGGAAAGAATGAATTCTATAAAGATGAATTTCACGTAAACGACAATTAGTATATTTCTTTTATGTGTTTTCAAAGAAAACGTCTTTGAATTCTAAAATAATTATCTTTGGTTAATAGGGCATTAATAGGTACGTACCAGATAAGAAAACCAAAAGAAAAAAATAAAATAAAATTGTGTTTACTACAAGTTAGTGGCCAAACTTTGCTCAAGACTTGTATTCAGTGCACTTCTCTGCAGAGCTACAATGCTGATTTTGCTTTACTGAGTCAATTAGGAAAGAGATCATTGCATTCATATAAAACTTAAGTAAAAGTGAGTGTATACCAGAGGTGATGAGGTGAGGCTAATCTTGCTTCTACTCCCTATTTGGCCCTAAACATAGCGGACCTTAGACGTCTTGAATATTGAAGGGTAGGTTGATGATAATGCTAGTGAAAAGTTTAAATTAGTTCAGTTATCAACTGAAATTTTATAAAATATATTTTATTTATTTTGAATGCTACAAATAGTACATAAATTCATTCTCAGGGTAAAAATATTTTTTAAATTACTGATAGAGTAAAAATCCCACCTGACTTACCCAGAGGTTACTACTGGAATCTCTTTGATTTATCATCCAAACAGACCATCTTTTTGTGTGCATTCCTATATATAAATAGTTCTAAATATATAGTGTTGTTTTGTATACTTACTTAAGCATATGGTATATATCATAGTGTCTATCTTTTGTTTTGCAACTTCCGTTTCTCACTTAACAATATGTCTTGAAGATAATCCCATGTCAGTTTATACAGAACTGTCTTATTTTTTTACATTGCTATTTAGGATTTCATTCTATGGAGATATTATAATTAATTCCACCATTCCTTAGCTGGGGACCATTTACATTGCTGTAAATTTTTTGCTATCATAAATAATTTTAGTGAATATTCTTGTATATAACTGTTTTATTATGATTTAGATATAGTAAGGCCAACAGATCAGGAGATGACTGCCATTGAAAGATAGTTCATTATACTCACAGTTTCCAAGAGAAGGAGGTACACTTTGCCATGGGTGCCACATGGGGAAGAATGGGGAAGGCTCAAGAAGCAGAGGGGAAACCATGGGCTTAAACTTATATTGTGGTTTAAGCAGGAAGGGATGGGTATTGCAAGGTAAGAAGGTTTAGGAAAGGCTAGTTTGGATAATTTCAGTGGGCTCTCCCTAATTTGTACCTGGTCCTGGGTTGATTAGAGAAATGTGACAGCCTGATGAAAGAGTTGATGGAAAACAACCAGCATCATTAAAACACACATTTCCTATAAGATGAATGTCAATATCAGAAAAGAAAAAAGTACATTAAATATTTCAGTTTTAAGATTGTTTTTAAGGGGATTTAATGACACTGTTTTCTTAGTCTCCTCTTTGACACTTAGACACTCCAAATTGAGATATGGTAAGCAAACACAAATTATAAAAACCAAGAAAAGCAGAAATGGTGCTGGTTAGCAAGAAAGAGGTGGAGGTATGACCTTCGGAGCCATTTTGAGACAAAATGAATTTTGAACGAGTTGTTAATAGTCACTACTGCAAATATAAATTTAAATTCATTACCAGTAGGAAAACAACGGAGTTTAAGCCACTAAATGATCAAGAAAGAGATCAGAATGCCCTCTGGGAAAGAGTGGTCTGAGGAATATGTGAGACCATAAGACAAAAATAAGGAAAAGCACATTAGCAGAATGAAAGACAATACAAACAAGCTTTAATATTATCGAAGCTTAGGCTAACTACTCACACCTTCCAAATCTTTTCATCAGTGGACCTTCTCAGCCTACAATAGAGGCTCCTACCTGAGGTTCTCCATATTTGTTCTCTTTAATGCTGCCCTTAGCAACATATGTTTTTTCTACAGCTTTCAATTCCACTGTAAACCACTGCTCACTTTGCTGATGGACAGCACCAGGACACTCTGAATATAGTCCCCTTGATTTATTACTGCTTCTGTCCCAAAAATACCATTTAAGAAGTAGGTGGAAGTCAAAAAATTCTTCCCCTTTATCCTCTTTCCTAATGCACACATATATTGAAACTAAAAGTTTGGACTAACGAGAGCGTATTATAATGTAGAATAGGAAATAGTAAAACTGTACTAAAAGTAATTTTGAGCAGGTCTTAACGAGAAAGCACCTAGGAATCCCTTCAGGATTCTATCAAGTGACCTTGCCAAAATTAGACAACCTTTTCATAAAGCAAAGTTAAGCTATTAGAATGCTATTTTTTTTTTTTTTTGGTACAGATTTCTCAGCCTCAAATTCAATGACGTTTGACCTGACCATAACAACATCAGCAAATTGATATTGCATTTATTTTATTTTATTTTTTATCAAACTCACAAAATAGAAAGAAGTTAATGAAAATTCAAAAGTAGAAAGCAAATGCAATGGAGTGTCCCCTTACTTGTATATTCAGGGTTCCAAGAACAGTGACAAAATATTGCTAGTCCCTTTGAGAAATTTATAAGCAAATAAAAACATAAAATACAAATAAAAATATGAGGCAGATTATAATAAATGTTGGGCAAAATCTCATATGCAGTATAATATAGTAATTAAAACCATGGACTCTGTCTGGGTCAAATAGTACTCATGTCAAATCTCAGCTCCAAAATTTACAAGACAAATACAATCCATGTCTCAATTTATTTACTTATAATATTAGAATGATAATATTATAGGTTGCCAGGACTCAATTAAATAATACAATGGCTGAAAGAGCTTACACAATGCTTTGGGCATTGAACCCAGGTTTAGTAAGCCTTAAATATCATTAGATATTGATTTTTGGTTTCAAGGGCAAATGGACACTGAAACCAATGTCATGACTATTATCAATTCTAAAGAGCAGGGTGTTAAAAGTAAAATTACACCCAGAAAGAAGGCCTGCAATTAAGAAACAAAGTGAAGTTCAATTATCAGGTGAAAGCAGGTAAATGTCAATGATGGGTACAGGTGGAGTTAAGAGTTGAAATGATTAATTATCAGATGACAGAAAGGAAGGTGCTAAGTGTTGACTGGAACAGACTTGAGGTCTTGGTTAAAAGCCAGATCTTATCTGGCAGGAGCAAATGAGGAAGCAGGAAGTTGAGGCAAATTGTGAGGCTGTCCTCACATTCTGTGAGACTATAGCTTGCTGGCAAGGGTCTTCATTTTCATTAGTATTTTTTAAATATAAAAACATTATAAAAAGTTTAAACAATACAGAAGGATAAAGAAAAAGGTGGTCTTACTCATCATCTTCACCACAATTTCATTTCCAGAAAAAAAATCACCGGTAAAATTTTGTTTATATTTTTAGATATTTGCTGAACACAGCCTGCTTGTTCTATCTATACATATAGATATAGATATTTGTCTATATCTATATCTATATACATAGAGATATAAAACAGATTGTATATAATACATATGTAAATATGTAGCTATATAAATACACATATTATAGATTAAATAGCTACATATAATATATAACATAATATATTACATATATTTTTTATATGTAAAAATAGATATGTGGATATATAAAATAGCTATATTATAGATTATATATAAATAGTTATATGGAAAATTGAATATAAGATAGATATATATTATATATAAGATAAATATATATTATGTGTATTATATATAATAGGTATATAAAATATAGATTATATATAAAATTGCTATTTATATCATACATATTTAGAGAGAGTTCTTTTCTTTCATATAGAAATGGGCTCATACTAAACTGTTGTTTGGATATCTTTTCATATGCATTTCATATGCATCCCACACATATATACCCACTGAATTCTATTTAATGATTGAATTGTAACCCATTGTATTGGTGGTCCATAATTATTTAACCAGTTACATCACCATTTATATTGTTTGCAGTATTTTGCTGTCACAAACAGTGCTGCAATAATTTTTGTTTACTTATTTATTTACCTACATATGCAGCAACACTTACAGGATAAATTCTAAGAATGAGGTTTCTGGATAAAACACCAGGTGCACTTTGATAGATCATACAACTTATCTCCTCAAATATATATAAATTTGAATTCCCCAAAGTTATAAAGAGAATGATTGTTTCCTATATCATTACTAACATAGTTTAAATAATTTATGTAATGTACACAAACATATCATCTAAATTACTAACTTATAAGTAAATATATTTTGTTAAAGTATAACATGCCTATGGAAAAACGTGCACATTATACATATGTAAATTGACAAATATTTACAAAGAAACACAACCATGTCATTAAAATCAGCTCAATAAATAGTATATTAATAATATATTACAATACCCCAAAAGGAATCCTTGTGTCCTTTCCTAGACAATAACCTCTTACTGTTCCTACACACACGTCTTTGCATAATGATTAGTTTAACTATTTTAAAGTTTATATAAAATATAATAAAATAGTACGTACTCTTCTGAGTTAGGTTTCTCTCACTGAACATTTTGTATAAGGATGGTAGCAGAATGCTCACTTTTGTTGCTGTATAATATTCCCTCTTATGTCTGTACTTTAATTTATCATTTTGTCTTTTGATAGACATATGGCTATTTATAGTTTGGACTGCTTCAAATAAGTCAGCTAATTATTGTACATATCATACTCATATATTGATTCCGGTAATGTTTGTTCGGCACCTGTTTTCTAGGTTCATGTGAGACATTAAATGTTTTCACTTGGATCTTATACGAGGCACCCTAACCCTTAATCTCATCACATACATTCCTCCAAACCTGCCTTATTCTTTGATTACCCATTTTGGTGAATCCTAAGTCTACTCATTACATTAAAAAAAAAAAAAAAGAAACTAATTTTAGAAAACTCTACTTATTTTACTTTTAAGTCTATCATATTTATTCTACTTCTAAAATAAATCTTTTAGTATTTCTTTTTCTTTATCCTAATCAGCACTGCCCTAACTCTAGTGCTCACTATGCATTTCTTGGGGAATTGCAGGAGACCGCTCCTCTGACCACAGTTACCAGTGTCATCTTTCTAACACAGTCATCTAATGATCTTACTTTTTCGTGTGATATTCATTAATTGTCCCCCTTCTGTAAAGTATAATTTATACTACCTCCTTTGCATGGCACACAAGACTTTTGTCATATGGTTTTATCATTTGGTCTCTACTTGTATGTCCAGTCTTTTCTCCTTCCACTTTAATTGTTTTATCTCTTATGACACTATAATTCAGAAGTAGCAAACTACAGTAGTCCCCCCTTATCTGTGGTTTCACTTTCTACAGTTTTAGCTACCTGAAACAGTCTAAAAAAATATTAAATGGAAAATTATAGAAATAAACAACTCTTAAGTTTTAAGTTACACAGTGTTCTGAATAGTGTGATGAAATCTCATGCCATCCTGCTCCTTCCTGCTGGGATGTGAATCGTCCCTTTGTCCAGCATATTCATGCTGATTATACTTCCCACCCACTTAGTAGCCACATTAGTTATCAGATCAATTGTCATGTATCACAGTGCTTCTGTTCAAGTAACCCTTATTTTACTTACTAACAGCCCCAGAGTGCGGGAGTAGTGATGCTGGCAATTTGGATATGCCAAAGAGAAGCCTCAAGTGTATATAAGTATAGGAAAAAAACAGTCTAAATGGGGCTCGATAATATCTGCAGTTTCAAGCATCCATTGGGGGCCTTGGAATGTATCCTCCTTGGATTGGGGGGGTGGCTACTGTACATTCAATCTTCCAAATATGGTATGTTCTCTCACACTTCTCTGTTTTTGTATACATTTCCTCTTCCTGGAATGTGCTCAGCATCCAGGCTGCCATCTGACATTTAACTACGATTTCATGACTTGCATTGAAATGCTATGTTCTCTGTGAAATCTTCCCTGATTTTCACAGGCAGACTTTGGTGCTCCATTTACTGCGTCTCACTTTTATTTGTATGTGCTGGCCTAAAGAAATATTTGCATTATGATCATCTCTGTATATATGTTTCCAAGTGAGGTTGTAATCTTTCTGTGGGCAGAAATTTCATTTTTGCAATACAACATCTAGCATAGGCCTGGAAATGAGAAGGACTCAATTTCTTATGCTATGAAAGAATGAAAGAGAAAGATGTGTAAAACTGATTCTGATATTGGAGGCACACAGAGTGTGAGTTGGTAAAGAAAGAGTACATTTTGAGGGAAAGATGACAAATCTAGTTCTGGACACTTGGATTTTAAGGCACTTGAGAAGGTCAGTTATAAAAATTGAAAATTTAACTGATGTCTCTGGTTTTATAAACTAGGGCATAAAAAGATCCCCAGTGGTAAAGCAAAATGTAATTCTTGAGCACTCACCATCTGTTTGATAGCAAAACTCCCAGCTTCTATTTCTTTAAGCACCTGTTCTCACTCCTATACCTTTAGGAATCACAATGATAAGGGTCATTGCTCTCCTTTTAGTCTCTTTGTACTAAAACTGGGACACAGAGGTATGTTCTTGAGGCTAGAGAATGCTGTCACCACAGATTTTCGAGATTGATTGTTCTAGGAGACATTAGCACAGCACCTGAATGGCAAGCTGGGTGACTGGTTTGGCAGCTGCCCCTGCTGAAGACTGGAAGTATGCTGCAAAGGTCAGACATTCTTTGAGGGGAAAATATCCCAATCCTATAGTTTTCCCTCATTCAAGAGAACTTCATACCAAAAATAATATGGACTCTCAAGTTTGCAACTCATTAAACACCTTTATACTGAAGAAGTACTGGGTTCAGAGAAATAAACATTGTTGAAATCCATTCTCATGTTGCGGCCCTGTATTGCAAGATGGCTGTTAAACTTTAAGGAGTTGTGTCTTTATTTCAGGCAGCAAGAAGAGGAAAGGCAAGTCATATTCTGGAAGTAGCCTTCCTAAAAGTACCACTCAAAGAAAATTCAACTAACTTCAGATTTTCTGGAATTATGCCATATGGTCACACCCTGCAGCAATGAGTCTGAAAATAAATATTGTTTCGCTGGACACATTACCACCCTGATCATTATTGGGGCTATGCAAACTAACTGGTAAAAATGGATAGTAAGTGAGCAATTAGCAGTATCTTCCATACCTCTTAACTAATAAATTTATTTAAAAATGAAGATTTAATGAAGCAGACAAAATTTTAAAAAATATATAAAAAGAATCAGGAGATTTATTTTCACAGACATCAAAAGAAAAAAGACTTTAAGAGGGAAGAAATTTATAGAAATATAAAAGTAGTGGGTATTCCTATTAATAGAAATCGAAAATATGGAAGAGAATAAGAACAACTTTGCATGTAGAACAAGAACTACAATGGCATTGACGTCGAACGTGTGTTTAAGGCTCTTGGTGGATATCCAGGCAGTGCCATTTGTAAAAGACACACAGACTTAAAGTTCAGGCAAGAAATCAGGCCTTAGATTTAGATATAGTATCATCATATAAGCAATTGCTAAAGCCATGCGTAGGATGGGATTGCCTCAGGATAAATAGACAAGTGAGTAAATATTAAGATTGAGAGAGTAAGTTAGAGAATAAGATGAAACTTGGGAGAATATCTCACTTTTCAAAATTTGTAACAATATTTTTATTTGAGTATGTATTATTTTATATCCTCCATTATACCACCAGTGATGGAAGCCAATATGCACCCATTAAATATTTGTTGAATTAGTTAATGACTGAATGGAGAAAGAAGAGCCATCGAATAAGACTAAGAAGAGAGTAATGAGTAGAAGAATAACCTATTGACAGAAGTTTTGTAAAAATCATACAAAGGAAGGATATCAGAAAGTATTTGGCAGTCAACAGTGTCAAAGGAATCAAGAGATAAAATACATATTTGGCCATGAAGGTATTGGAAACCTTGACAGTGAAGAAAGTGCGGGTGCAAGTCAAATTTCACTGAGTTGTAAATATAAATTTATATGTGTATGTAAATGTAAATGTGAATGTAAATGTGAAACAGGTTAACATATCTAAAGCTTAAACTATACATACAAATGCCAAATAAGAAAATATTTTAAAAACTAAATTTATATAAACAGTAAATGAGTTAATATGCATTCAGCACTTAGAACAATGCCTGATGTAAAGTACTCTAAGTGGCCTTATAAAAGAGACCCCAGAGAGCTTCTTCGTCCCTTCTACCATGTGAGGGCACAGAGAGAAGATGACCACCTATGACCAAATCTGCCAGTGCTTTGATCTTGGACTTCTCAACCTCCTCAACTGTGAGACATAAATTTTTATTGTTAAGCCACCCAGTCTATCATATTTCGTTATAGCAGTTTTAATGGACTAAGACAGATGGCAATCTAAAGGAGCATCAGTATAGCCTCACGTGGAACTCCTCACCTCAGACAATAGCTAAGGAGGCCTAGTGGATAGTCCTCGGCTAAAATTGGAACAGAAAAACAATCTGTCCATCTTGAGTTTAGTGGAGTCAGCAGATAATCAACAAAATTTAAAATTACCTAAAATAATTTAAATAATTACAAGGAATTACTTCACATTATTTTATATTATCTTCAAAATATCCTCCTTTTTCAATCAATAGCTCTTTGGTACCTTCCAGAACTATACACACAAGATTGCTCTTTATTCTACATAATTAAGTAAAACTAGCACACTTAGTCATACTCTTCTCTTTCTAAGATGAAACCCTTAATTCACTCAGTTATTCCTTGTACTATATTGTTTTCTCACTATTCTGATCATTTTAGTTTAAAGATTCCATAGTCCATACAAACCATGAATTCAAGCATAGTCTGAAGATGGTTTTAATCTCTTACTGTCAACTGCTTTCATTTTTCAAGCCATGTCAAGATAACTTATACTAATCTTTCTTGACCCTTTGTTGTTCTTTCATCCTGTGATTATATTTCTGTTATTTTAACCTTTCATTTCATGATGATTCTGTTGGCTCATTCCGTAGGAAGGGGATGTGAAATAATTGACATTTGGACAGCTTGAACAATGTTAGGTAGGGTAGTAAAACAAAGAACCCCAGTTCTGAACTAAATATGACAAAATGGAAGACAATTATTAATACCTATAATTATAACTAGTAGTTGAGGAGGAACAATTATTTTAAAGGGTGTGACCAATTTATGGCTCTCCATTGAAGAGTTTAACGAGCCCTTCAACCCAACAGGCTGGCTGAGGCCCAAACCGGAGATCAGATATGGGTAAAAGGTGTCTAACCCATGGGCTTAAATGGTGATATTGTTCTCTTTGGTCTTATAAAGGAGTGTTTCTGAGGTTCCTGCAGCACCGAGAGAGAGAGACACCATGGCTTCTACCAAGATGTTGCTGCTCTTGCTCTCAATGGCCTTGCTGGCCCTGAGCTCAGCTCGGGACGTCAATGATGGTAAGAGGGGGAAAGGAGGGATTGTACAAGGGATGGCAGGGTTAAAATTCAATATCTCTCTGATAACTTGGGCCTCAGCCCATCATCTTCGCGGTGTGACTTTTGCTGGTTTTAGATATATGGACTGTCAGTTATTTATTCTGTGTGAAACGCATTCTTCTAAATTGAGTGAAAATTCTATAATTCATTTAGATACCTCATTTTCTTAATATCAAACACTAAAACATTCAGAAATATTAAGAATTTTGATTAAATTTTTGTTTCTTTCATCAAAATATTCACATAAGGCAGGCACTATTAATTTTTTTCTCTCTATTACATTACTTATTCCTTTTAAATACTTATAAGTCTGGTCATGTAACCATTTGGCAGGCATGTATTTACAGTATTTATAGTAAATCTGGTGATTCCTAGGAATAGATAATTTCAAGCAGTAATAAAGGAATTTATATACAACAGAAGAGTAAGGCTAATGCTTTATCAACTTGTAGCTCTTTTAAATAGAGAAGATATATGGCATATCTTAATGATACCAAATGTCCAGATACAAAGTCAAACTCCAGATACTCTTTAAAATAACTGCAAACTTTCAGATACCAGACTTCTTGTAAAACAATTAGAAGTTGGAATAAAATTTTATTTTCTTCTTAAATACGTATTTTGTCACTATTTAGAAGTAGCCTAAGTGAACAAAGTGGCAATATTAAACAAATACATGAAATTCTAATAGATTATTTGAGTTTTAACTTGTTGCCATCTGCTGAGACAAAGTCGCTATTCATGGAGAAGGTAATTCTAAAATGGTAATTTCAGATTTCTCTGAAAGGTGTGTAAGTATTAACAAGCATCTATAAAATGGTATTTTATGATAAAGTTCTTTGCACCTCAAAGTCTAACACTTTGTGATAGTTTTGGTATGAGATGGGAATAACAGTAAAACTCCAAGGAAAGATTTTTTTTTTTAAAGTGTATACTGGGAATTTAGTCTATGCCTGGTCTTGTACATATATTATGTCATTGATTATTTGCTACAACAATTTGAAGTAGATATTATTATCCATATTTTATGTTTGAACCATAACTTCAGAGTTTAAATATTTCTGAGCTTACACAATTAGCAAATGATAAAGCTGGTTTTTAGACTCAGCCCTGTCAGATTTCAAATCCCATGATCTTTCTACCTCATTCTGTGACCTCTTTTAGCTTTTGCCTCATCTAAAATGACTTGAAATTGTCTTAAGTATGTTGAACAATTTCAAGTTAATATCTCTATTCAACACAGAAATTCCTTTATTCCACATCTCTGCTTTGTTCCCAAATGGATTTCCCCCTTGACAGCCATCCCTAACTCACTCAACTTCTCAAGAGCAGCCTTACTTACAGTCTAATAAAGTGCAGTGCTATGTTTCTCTGAGTATTTCATAGAACATTTATTTATCAAAATGTGAGTAACTTTCAAGTAAAACTATAGCTTAAAATATTGTTAAACATAGGATGCCCCAGAACACCAACAAAACAATCTGTCATGAGGCAAAGATAACCTTACCCTTACTTTGGTAAGAAAAGTGCTGTTTTACCTGTAGAGTGCCTCTGAGGGAAAAACACAAGGTCGGAATCTTTAAAGATAAGGTTTAGGGGTCTAGTTTAAGGAGAGCTTTATTAGGAATAGGTAAGATTCATGATTTAAGAGTTTAGGAGGGAAAGGTTCTGAGTCTTGGAGAGAAAACAATTGATGCCACTGAAAAGGTGAACAGATTAATATTTGTTTAAACAGGTTTGGGGCAAATTCCTGAAGTAACAAATAATTACTTGAAACATTTATTTTCACGGGCAAGAATTTCCCAGAATAGTAAAGTCACATTAGTGTAGACAGTAAGTAGTATTGTTGTAAATGCTTTCAGTTCTCAAATTTCCTCTGTTGCAAGATGTCACATAATCTTTATTTGCTGGAATCATTGTGGCTTTCCATTTTATTATATATAATATGGAACTAGTAAAATATTTGACACCCTTTTTATCTCTGCTTCAGAATCAGTGTTTAGGTCTAGGGTTCTACTTTGGGAAATATTGCTCCATTGTATCCAAATCTTTTATTATTATTATTATTATTATTATTATTATTAGTTCTCTTAAGCATTTTATAAGTTCTTGTGTCTAAATTTACTTGTTTTTCTACAAATGTACAGATGAGGTCTTATTAAATTATATTTTAAATTTATCTTTTTTTTTTTTTTTAATTCTAGGTACTGAGGTTGAAGACCTACGTGAAGAGCTAGGTAAATCCTTTTTCAAGGATGTGTTCCTTTCTTTTTTCTTCAGAACCTAGCATACTTTTTACTTTGTTCAGTGTTTGTCTCTTGAAAACTTGCAAAATTGAGCCTCGAGAAAGGCAAAAAGGGACAACAAACCCCTAAGTTTTAGGGGTCCTCAGTCATATTGTTAGATATGGGTCATTTCCTTCATTTCCACACTGAAATATTCTGTGTCAGATATGTAAATAGTGTCCGAACATCAGCAGATCATGGCACCCTATTGATTTGTAAATGCTGTTCTCTAAATCACAGACTAATAATTGAACAACACAAATCGCTTTTGTTTGTAAGGGCATTATCTCCATTGACATTTAACTAATTTGAATGCAATCATAAAGATACTCTTTAATTTAACTAAAGTACTTCTATTATTCAACCAGCAAGTTTACAATTGCACCTTATTTATATACTGCACTAATGCTTCATTCTTTGGTTATCAAAGCCTTGATATCTGTTTAAATGGTAAGATGCCTCAGAGTAGATGAAATTTAAAGCCATTATTAGCTTTACACACTCCAAATGAAAAATTTGAAGTCAGTTTTAACGACAAGGGAGAGAGTGTGTGTAGGAGGGAGGATGTTAGAAAAGACCATAGTACATGAGAGAGCTAATGAATTATAAGTTATGTCACCAAAGAAATAGCAAATTGAATAAATGAGTCAACTAAAACTTTTGCTGCTTAAAGAAAACCTTTACATGTTTAATGATTTTCCCCAGTTCGTGACTTGTCAATGATCCTTCCTCTCAGGTTATGATGTCATTGAACACGTTATAGTTTTTTGTTGTTCTTTCTTTGCAGAAGTCCCTCAAGACGAAGAGGAAGAATCCCAACTCTTAGGTGAGTTATTTTGAATTCAATTAACTTATTTAGAATTTTTCTAAATGGATTCTAGGAACCTCTGGTCACCGTTTCTACAATTTTTACTGTAATTTAGAAACTCATGCTTAACCTTTAAGATTTTCTTTCTCAACCATTCCATATAGTTTAATATTATTAGTTCCATATTGCAGAAGGAGCACAAAAGACCAAAAAAAAAGAAGAAAAAAAGAAATGATTTGCTTTAGATTTAAGGGTTCTCTTCGGTCTAGAAAATGTGGTCACTGCTTTCCTTCTGATTTTTTTTCTTGCCTAGGTTACCTGGCCTTGGCTGTTTTTCTAGGGGTATGCCTATGAGGATTCCTGGTGGGGAAATGCTTTGACTATCCATATGCTCTACCCCAATATTATTTCAATAAAATTTAATACTGAACAATAACCATGGCAGGGTCCTATTCTTGGTAGCAAGTATACAAAGATAAATGTCCTTTAGGAACTCAGGCTCTAATGGAAGGTTTAGCTTGGCCATAATGATGATGACTATCAGAAAAGTGGCAAAAGAAGGTATGATGGAAGCTCAGAGCAGGGGGGCAAAGGGAAGGCCTCCCACAGGAGATGCCATGTGACCTGGACCTTGGAGAGTGGAGGCATCGGGGGAAGCAGAGTGAAATGCACAGCTACATCTGTGCATATAACATATTATTTCAATGGTGTAGGAACACAGAATAATTCAGTAACGTTAAAGTGATTATAGGAAGATAAAGCTGGAGATGTGGGTTAGTTACAGATTGTAAAGGATGTTGTACAGGGGAAGCTGAATTTGTAATTTATTCTACGGGCAACAAAGAGATTTTTGAATAGAAGGGTGACACAGCCATTTCTCTGTTAACCTGGCAACAATGAGGAGCAAGCAGCTTGAGGTCACATGCTGTGTCTTTTAAGCTTGAGCTCTTAGTTTCTGACGTAAGGCACAATACAGCATGTGTATAAACAATATGTGTTGAATCCATAAGAGAATGTTTGTAAAAGTGATGGCCATGAGATCATGAAGAAATGATTGAAAGTTAATGCAATAGATGGGACTCAAGTACAGGTCCCAGAAATTTGCAAAAGGAAACAACATAAGGTGAAAGTATATTTACTTATACTTTCTGTTTGTCTACAGACTTAACAGTTTGTAGAAGGTGCTAGAAGAAAACGGAAAGAAGGTGTTATATGATTTATCTGCCATTGGGAAGGCCAACGTGGTTGATAATTTCCCCCTGTTCAATAGATTTCTGCCAAGATATCATGTATACGAGGATCTATACCAGGAGTGTCCAAACTGCAGCCTGTGGGCCAACTGAGGCCCGAGATCCATTTTTTATTGGCCCGCAGCAAATTCCAAAAATACATTTAGTTTGCTTAAATAAACCAGGTGAGGCAATACGTACTTCACCTCGAGTGAGTGGCCCGGCTGTTTGTATATTTTACCGCATATGGCCCTTGGTGAAAAACGTTGAAAAAAGTTTGGACACCCCTGATCTATAGGTAGATACAGTGACTCCATCTTGTGGTTTCTCTCAGACATCATGAGAGAGCTGATGGTTTAGATGATTTCATATATATCACGGCAAATTCAGGATAGATGGCAATATAGAATAGTGGCAGAAACATCAGAAAAAGGGAGAGTAAATGGTGATGGGACAAACAAGAGCTGCTAAGCTAAGCATACACACTCTGAAGAGGCCAGGATTTCTCTGCCCCTCCTTTTCTAGGCACCGGTCACTATCTAGTACCATTCCAACCAGTAATACATTACTTCTAATTAAACTGAGTCTACAGTAGGTTCCATACTTGCCTCATTTAAGTTTATGGCTAACCTCTTTTTTCCTTGTTTCTTTCTGAATCTGTGTTCTCTTGATTAAGCAGATACTGAATCACCTGAAGAACACTCAGAGGGATTGCGAGATAAATCTCAAGGAGAAGAACATGGAGGTCAGCATGGCAATAAGGGCAAAGATGGGGAAAAAGACCACGGTCAGCCTCGCGAACGTCACAGCCAGAAGGACCAGGAAAGCTCATATAGAAGAGCAAGAAGAGATGTCCTAAGTGTCCAAGATGGTCAAGATGGCCAAAGTGGCAAAGATGGTCAAGATGGCCAAAGTGGCAAAGATGGTCAAGATGGCCAAAGTGGCCAAGATGGTCAAGATGGCCAAAGTGGCCAAGATGGTCAAGATGGCCAAAGTGGCCAAGATGGTCAAGATGGCCAAAGAGGCCGTGATGCTCAAGGTGGCCCGCGTAGCCGAGGTCGCAGAGGTGAACCGCGTGGCCAAGGTGTCCATAGAAGCCAGCGTGGAAGAGATGGCCGGGATGGTCAGAGAGGTGACCAATGACAAGGAAAACCAACTAAAGATGGCTTCCAGTGATTCCCTAGGTATTAACTGCATTTTTATTCATATATCTAGGGAATTTTTCTTAAAATTTTTAACTCTTCTTTTTCTTTCTGTTCATTTCTCTTGTTTTTAATGTTGACTTTTGTTTTCAGTCTTGACACTCTTAAACTCTTTATTCAGATTTGTCCTTGCCACGATTCTCCTTGCCTCAACCTTGCACATAGAAAAGCTCTTCCATTTTGAGAAGAGCACGTGTTATTTCCACCTTTGGTTTTTGGGATTTTAATTTTTACTCCCTTATTCTTATATTAGCCTATAACCTCCCCAGTTTCTACGTTCCCTCCCCTCCCCTTCCTCTCTCTTCCCTTTACATTCCCCTCTGCTGGTCTCTTCTTCCCCCTCCACCTCCCACTCTTCCTTCTTCACCTCTATCTCTTAATGTAATGCGATGTCTTATAATGAGACTACTTAATAATAGAGATATGAGGCATAGATCATGCTCAGGCCAAGCTACTTCTCTCTAAACTCTTTCTCTTTGTTTCAGAATTGATAGAAATCAACTGGGGACCATCAACTTTTCAGTGGTGTGAACTTCTTGGCCTTTCCTTTCCCCAACTTTAAATCATCAATAAAGTCATCAGCATTAAACATTGGCTCTTGTTTTCCTTTTAGGGTTATGGTTCTCAGTCAAGGGACAAGAGGGACAGGCTGGGAGGTACAAAGCTCTGATTGGACTCCAAATGTTCTGTATTATGCAGCTTTATAGGTAGATCAGCTTTTCATAATTTTGTGAGGACTTAACTACCAGTATCTCGGAATATGATCTTATTTGGAAATAGGGTTGTTGCAGATGTAATTAGTTAAGATGAGCTCACATGAGAGTAGGGTGGGCCCCTAATCCAGTATGACCGGTGTCCTTGTAAAAAGGGTAAATTTGGACATACACGTGCACAGGGAGAACACCGTGTGAAGATGAAGACAGAGATTGGGGTGCTGTAACAAAAGCTAAAGAGAACCAAAGATTGCCAGCAAACCACCAGAAGCTAGGAGAGAGGCTTGGAACAGATCTTCCTTATAGCCCTCAGACTGAACCAGCACCTTGATCTTGTGATAAAATAAATTTCCATTGTTTAAGCCACTTGGTTTATAGTACTTTGTAACAGCAACCTTAGCAAACTAATACAGTGAGAAAATTTACTTACCAGATTTTTTAAATGAACAAGCACACATAGACTAATTACAACACACTTACTCCATCTACCTCCAAAGCTTCTGAGTGGAGATCAACAGAGAGAGGTGTGAAGTATCTTAGTTGGTTGGCTCAGGACAGTCAGGCTAGGAGTTGTGCCTAACCTGGAAGCTCTTTGTTTCTCTGAGTGCCAAAATTTGATTATGGAGAGTCACCCATCGAATGCTGGCAGCCCAAGAAGATTGACTATGAAACTAGGTGAGGATAAAAATGAAGGCTCTAAGGGACATTACTATCAAGGCCACAAGTAGTTTGCGTTTAGTATTCGTATTAATGAAAGATCACAATGTTTCTGTTAAAGTAACAGACACAGAAATTAAACATGTTTAAGATCCTTTACTCCCACATTCACTGCCAGATTCAGTTCTGGAATCAGATCGAGAACTGGCCTTTTCCTTGGAAGCAAAATTAGTCTCTGGTTGTTCTGGACTTTCGATCCAATAGTTTCTGACGTAATGTGATTATTCTGCAGATGGACTTGGTATGTTTCACAAGGCAAAATGTATAAAAATATATAAGCCTGTGAGTAGAGGCAGTTGAAACTGACTTGGGTAAGGAATCAAGAAAAAATTACATCTCTCTCTTTACCTTGCAAGCAGGCTGGAAGCCCCCAGTTGTGATCTTTCCCAATTTTCCATTATTTATCAAAAGCATAGGGGAAAAAAGTAAAACCCAAAAATCTCATAATAGCACTAAACATCAGAGATAAATGCCAATAATTTACTAGATAATGGGTTGCTCCCATTTCAATCGTAATACTGGGCAGCCAAGTCTCATATCCAAATCAATACATTTTTGCATAACACAAGCCTACTGAATAGTCAAAGATGTTCATAAATGAACCACTTACTGTCATGCTTTATTTTCAGAAAGAGATCCCAAACTTGGCTTTCCTGGTTAAAAACTACTGCCTAGCAACATTATCTTCATTTCAGGACTCAAGTCCCCATTTCTTCTTTCCTAATATCATACAAAAGAGCTGTCTCCCAGCCCACCAGAGGTAACTTTCAGTTTGCACACATTAAAATAAATCTCTTGATAGAGGTAGCTCTTATACTAAGACAAAATTTTATGTTAACCAATTTATGTCCCATTCTGAAGTATTTGCAAAGAAATGATCATGCAACACCATTCTGTAAAAATACCTTTGTTGTCCCTGAAATAAATGACAAATTCAGCTTCCCATTCACCACATCTTTCACAACCTGGAACTAACCCCCATCTCCAGCATTTTCTTCCCATATTCACTTCAACATTACTGAATTATTTTGTTTTCCTAGACAAGTGAAATACTATGTTATATGCATCGATTTAGCCATGTATTTTTCTCTACTTCCCTCCACACCCCACTCTCCAAGGTCCAGGTCACATGGCATCTCCTGTGGGAGGCCTTCCCTTTGCTCCCCTGCTCTGAGCTTCCAGCATACCTTCTTTTGCCACTTTTCTGATTGTCATCATCATCATGTCCAAGCTAAACCTTCCATTAGATCCTGAGTTCCTTAAGGACAAGAACAGTGTTTCATTTACCTTTGTATCCTCAGTGCCAAGAATAGGTTCCTGCCATAGTGATCATTTAAGGACAAAGAAGAAAATGCTATTGATTTGCATGTTTGACCATGGGCTTAATTATATGATTCTAACTGAAACAGACAAATGTTCCCTAAAAATGAATTTCTTCTGCCATATTTAGAGTTACGGGCAGCAAATTTCTAACAGTTTCAGTATAGCTTTTTATTTCAGCCACACTTAAATGCCAGTCACAAAGAAGGGTCTACTACTCAATACTTTTGTAAGAATAAAAGTGGGCATTGGTGTGTAAATTTTAATTACGTGTTTTAAATTTTACCATTCAGAAATTAAATATCAGATTACCTTGTACTTGTCTAGATACTTAGGGATCCTGATCTGATTTGGGGAAGAGTTTTCCCCCAACACAGTGATGATGGGCCTGGGCTGAGACTCACACTTGGTTATTTGCACATATTTTGTCTTTTGAAATGGAGCCATATAGTTGGTTCCAAAGCAGGCAGAGAGACTGCGGTCATCACGATGGTCTGTCCAGAGAGGCAAGCATTAGACTGAGCAAAAACCTGACCATCCACACATCACTACACAAGAACTGCTTTCTGAAGAAGCCAACTTTATATGTATTTCTACCTCTTTAGCACCCAATAGTACCTGTCTCTCAACGTCTACTCAAAACTTGAATGGCTGAAGACAAAAGCTTTCTGACATCCACTGATGTGTCATTCTGTTCACCTGAAATTTAAGAGCCTTCAGTGCTGTGTTCTGACAGATGCTAAGTACATCTATTTCAATTTTATTCTTGAGAACTGGGGAGATAACCACAGAGTGGTTATGTGAGTTTGTGGACCCACTGCAGAATTTGTCCCCTCTAAGCCTCCATTCTCACTGGAAGATTAATTTGATGGCATTTTTACTGTTCTGGTATTACTGTCAGGTCAAATTCTATATTTAACAGCTCTCAAAATATCTAATTATCTCTCTTTCCCCAGTTCATACTCTGTCAAATAAGCACAGTTCCCTTTGGGGAGAATTGAAGAATGAGAAAACATCTACCATGAAAACTTGCAGTGCCTTTGCAAGGTCATTCCTCAGTGGGACCCAGTCTCCTCTTCAGTTAATGGATTTTTTTGTGAAGTGACTTAGAGCTAGAAGCTTGAGAAGAAATAGATTTTCTAATGCAGTGACTCCTTGGAATTTTATTTTTTTCTTATATAATACAGGAAACACCTTATTTAACTGTATATCTATATGAATTCTAGGAATACCATTTCTACTAGTTCTCACCACAGATTCCTATGGATCAGTGTATGGTGATCAGCACCCTGGCTGGCCTTGCTGTCCAAAGTGATAATGATGGTTAAGTGCTGTAAATGGCAATTCTAATGTACTCAGTGACACTAGGGACCCCAGTTTCTTGGTAGCCTATCCCACCAGCCAATTCTGGCCTACAGAGAACATCCCATCATCGGGGTTCAGTATGGCCAGTGTTCCCCACTCAGAGCATGCATTATTGCCTCAGTGAATGGAATATTCTGAGGGATGTCCTGGGAATCATAGTTAGGTGGTGGTTTGTATCTCATGTAGTCAGTCCTTCCTGACATTGCCATCTCTCTGAACTTTCTGATCTTTCTTAATATCATGTCAAAGATATTGCAGCACCTCTACCTTATATACAAGGCCATCATTGTGTCCAAGCTTCATAGACGGAATATTAGCACTGGGTTTATGTGCCCTTGCCAGAATATTGAGTCCCAAGTCATTATCGACAGACTCCATGTCAATAAATTCTTCTATCCAGACTAAATAAAGAGGACTTCGTTTTCCACTACCCTCAAGACCCATTTCCAGTATGTTCTCCTATTCTTGCTGATATGTTAACAATGTGTGCTAATATTAGATTGAAGATATTTTCTTTCAGAACAAAACTGTACTTTCCTGATTGGGTTGTGCTAGAAACTTGTCCTGAAGTAATGAGGCGTGATAGTGTATATCTTTCTTTTTAATTCTTTTTACTTTTCAGTTACCATTGACTTACAAAATTATATTAGCTTCAGGTGTATAACATCATGATTAGACATTTATGTAACTTATGAAGTGATCACCCCGTTAAGTCTAGTACCCACCCTGACACCATACGTAATTAGTACAATATTATTGACTATATTCCCTACGCTGTACTTTACATCCCTGTGACTGCTTTTATAACCGGCAATTTGTACATCTTAATCCTGTCCCACTTTTCACCTTTCCCCCCAACCCCATCCTATCTAGTAAACATCAGTTTGTTCTCTGTATCTATGAATCTGTTTCTGTTTTGTTTGTACATTTATTGAGTTCTTTAGATTCCACATATGAGTGAGATCATATGGATTTGTCTTTCACAGTCTGACTTATTTCACTTAGCATAATACATTCTAGGTCCAACCATGTGGTTGCAGATGGCAAGATTTCATTTTTTTTATGGCTGAGTAATATCCCATTGCATATATGTAACACATCTTCTTTCTCCATTCATCTATCAATGGACACTTACGTTGCTTCCATATCTTGGCTACTGTAAATAATACTGCAATGAACATAGGGGTGCATATGTCTTTTTGCATTCGTGTTTTGGATTTTTTTCAGATAAATACCCAGAACTGGAATTGCTGTGTTACATGGTAGCTACATTTTTAATTTTTTGAGGAACTCCATATTATTTCAGCAGGGCATATCTTGAGGAGAACAAATGTTAACCTGCCTCAAACTGAGTTAACTGAACAGTTTCCAGGAGTGGCAAGGCTCTTCTGCTCTTTTTAAAGGTAGGGGTCTGTTTCTGGTGGTTGGGAAGCTTCCTGGGATTCCAAGGTTCCAAATTTTGCTTTATCCACTTAAATATCCCTATTGCAGGTGTGAGGGTTCTATATTTTTATGTCAGGGCCATGATTTTAACATAATTATTCCAGCAATTACCACTCCTCTCCTATATTGTCTTCCTCTCTACTGACTCATTTCAATTTGTATGCACTCACTGTATCATCCAACTTAAAAATAAAACCAATGAAATCACTAAAATTTTGCCTTGCTTCCATGCTACTTTCTCTACTCTCCTTAATAAGACTTATTAAGTTATTACATATTCACCATGTCTGTGCTTTCTCACATTTGTTCCTTTCTTACCCTTCCCCCAAACCTAGTTTCTGTCCCTACAGTTCACGAACGGTGCTCTTGTTAGAGTCACCAATTACAGATGCTCCTCAACTTACGAGGGGGTTACATCCTGACAAACCCATCATACGTTAAAAATATCATGAGTTGAAAATGTATTTAATAACTAATTTACCAAACATCATAGCCTAGCCTACCTTACATGTGCTCAGAACACTTACATTGGTCTAAAGTTTCACAATTATCTTGAATTTTATTTCAAGAATAATTGTCTACCTCTTTTTTCACCAGAAGCGGGAGACACAGAGGGGTATTTTGTACACATAATGGGATGTGAAAACACAAAACACACTGGCAACATAGTACATTGTAGAGTATCAGTAGTTTACCCTCGTGACCGTGTGGCTGCCTGGGAGCGGCAGCCCACTGCCCAGCATCACAAGAGAATATTGCACCGCGTATCTCTAGCCCAGGAAAAGATCAAAATTCAAAACCTGAATTATGGTTTTACTGAATGCATATTGCTCCTGTACCATAGTAAAGTAAAAAAAAAAAAAAGTAAATCTAACCATGATAAGTTGAAGATTGTTTGTCTATCCATATGGTCAAATCCAAGGCTTATTTTGCTATATCAGTTTTACTGTTTTTCTCTGCAGCATTTGAAAGTTGCTCTGTTCCTCCTTATAACACAGTGTCATCTCTTATTTCCACTTCACCAGACTTTCCTCGCTTTATTCTTATCTTCCTAGGAGTTCCTTCTTGTTATCTTTTGCTGGTCCTTTCTCTTCAATTTCACCTCAAAAGATTTGAACATCTCAGGGCTCAGATCTAGTGTCACTTCTCTATCTACAATTTCTTTTAGATAATCCCATTTATATGTTGAGGACTTCCAAATGTATATATCTTTTCTCTATATTCAGTTACATATTTATATATTCGATTATCTATTTGACATTTTCACCTTGGTTACTTCATAGATTTCAGATACCAGAAGCAATGTGTGACACAGAGCATTGTCATGATGGAAGATGATTTACTGAACACTTTAAAACACACCTTCTCTCAACCGTAGCTCACACCTGACTGAATGCACGAAACAAGTTGAAACTTGTCACACAGTTACTAAGGTTTGACGCGCCACTTCCCATATGGAAGATTCCTGCCTTTCCATTGGACTGCACTTGGCAGCAGCATTTGCTGTATTTTTCGATCACAACAGAAAGGCTCCATGTCACACATCGCTTGTGGTCGGCAATTTCTGTCAAATACAGTGTCTCTTCATCCACTTGATTCACCGGATCTGGACCACATGAATTCCGGCTCTTTCCCAAAGTCAAAATAACCATGAAAGGTAAACGTTTTGAATTAATTCAGGACATCGAGGCCGCCACGACAGCTCAACTGAAGACACTCACGAAAGAGGACTTCTAGAACTGCTTCAGAAAGTGGTAAGTACGATGGGATGAGAATGTTTGAAGCACGGAAGAGTATTTTGAGAGGGTTTAATGGCAATGTGTCTTTTACTGTAATAATTTTTTTTCAATTTAAACATTAACCATATTTTTTTATCACACCATGTAGAAAACATCCATTAAAAAATTCCCTAGTTCTATTGCCAGAATCTAAATCTGAGCCACTATGATTTCACATATGGACTACTTACTATAACTTACCAGATGGTCCCTTTAACTGTACTCCTCCCCACCCCTAACACATACAATATCCATTCTTCTGATAACAAAAATGAACTTAAATCTACATATAAGTCAAATTTTGTTATACATGGTTTTCATTCCTTCAATGTCTTTTCATTGCACTTAAATCTAAATCCCCTCTCGTGATCTACAAGGCCTTTCATGACCTTGCCACTCATCCTTTGCTCACCATGCTTTGATCATTCAGACCCTATTGCTCAAAACATTTAGTCCTCAGGGTACTGACATTTGATTTGCCATCTTTTGCAAAGGGCTGTTATTTGTCCAGAATATTGCATGTCTATTGCATGAATATTGTATATTTGCTATGCAAGTCTCAGCTCGAAACCTCATTTTCTGAGGTAGGGCTCTCCTGATTATGCTATACCAAGCTAGCTCTCATTTTCAGGTTTTCTCAGTTACATCAATCATGACTTGTAACTCTTTGTTTCCTTGATCGTTACCTGTCTTCCATAATGTTTTTCATGACTGTGCATGAAAGTACGGACTTTGTCACATTTCATCTGTATTTTAAACACTCAAGATGGTACCTAACACTCAGACATTCAATGTGTGAGTGGATACATATTTATTAAACAAGGAATAAAAACAGAAAGAAATCTGCCTACATAGATAAACCACTTGAGTTGGCGACATCACTTTTATCCTACATATGCCAGTAAGGAGAATTATGTACAGTAAGAGGTCTCTAATATGGCTTCTGTTTTTACCTCAGTATCCTTTGCCTGGTTACAGACCACAGAAAAATTGAATGTTGAGGTGCTATGTTTGTGAGTAGATGACCAAGATTCTAGAGTCCACAATGTGAAGACATGAGACATGGAGCTTCCAAGATTCCCATTAGCCCACAGTTCTTTCATTTCCATGCCTATAAATCCACATAAGCTGGCCCCTGTTTAGGTGGGGAGTAGGGACAGGTATTCTTTAAGACAGTATTTAAAAAATGTAAGCTTCACCTATGCATCTAATTTTCTATTGTTTCTTTAACTTACAAAGCACTCAGTAAATCTTTCTAAATTTATCAGTTTAGATAAATTTAAATCTCAGTAAATCTGTCTAAATTTACCACTTTTGCACTGTCAGATTCACAGAAGAAAAGTTAACATGAAACTAGTGTAAACATAATTTTTATTTTTAACAAATTTATTGATGAGAATATTTAGAAACATTTTTTCTTCTGCACACAAAGTCCATGGCTTCTCTAGGCTGGTTAGTAACAGTCGATTACTCCAAAATATCTTTGCCACAATGTAAATGATGTACTTTTGATGGAATTTCCAAAATAGATATCTCATAGATGACTTATGTATAATCTGAATAATATCCTCCTGGTGTATAGAGATGACCTGTATTGAATCAATGTCTCCTTTGACAGTTTGGGTATTTTAACATCTCGAAACATAAGTTTTTGATTGAAGGTCTCATCTTATCAGGGTGTCTTGACAATCAATGTCTGATACAGTCCTTGTTTGCTGAAAGCAAACTTACACATGTCTTTTGTGTAAGAAATATTATTCAATAAGCAATACATAGTTCTAGTTAGGCTCTTTATTTAGTTAACTATATTTTATAGAAACTTGCGATATAAATGATTCTCTCACACTTATCGAGTGTCTTTCTTTTGTTGATCTCTGATCCTAATTTTTGAACTCACTTTGGCAATATTTACTTTAATCACAATTGATGCCTTAATTGTGATTATAATCAGTATTAATTTCTTCTACATTCATAGAATTGCATAGAATTTGATTAAGAATTGTCACCTGATTGAGTCTTTTCCAAAGGTGGAGCTAAGTTGGATGATCTAAGAAGAAAAATCTAGGTAGGACCATGAGAAACGAGCTAGCTGCTTTTCATAGGGATGCAAATAACAGCACGATGCTATTACAGTTGTTCTGAATTAGTCATACAATTTTGCTTCTGGAGAAATGATTTAGAACTAACTATGAAAATTCTCTTCTCACAGTTAGTGTTAGAATATTAACTTCTGTATATTCTGAAACATGTCTTAAAAAAAAAAACTCTGAAGGGAGGGAGAGAAAGAGAAGAGAGAGAGACAAAGACAGAGACAGAGTAAAGAGGCAAAATCAGCTCCATATGAGATTTTCTAAGTTTTAAGTATACTAAACACATTTTAAGAGTATCAACCATGTGAAACCAATATTAATGCAGGAACTAAAGATAGTTAAGAAACATCTGTCCTCCTTTGTCCTAGAAAATGATAGTTTTCCTTCAGATTTGTTTATGTTAGAAATTTCTTCTTTTCAGAATATATGTTACTTTGCATAGCATGCTTAGAAATGCTTGTCTCAATTTACTGTTCCCCAGAATTAGGATAAATGAATGGCTTGAGGGATAGATTAGAGCTATCAACTCACAAACTATCACAGCTAAATCAGACTTCGGTATAAAGTAATTGAAGGTGACTACGAGAAAGGACAAATAGTAGGCAAGGAAAAGCAGGAGGAAGGAGATGACAGCTTTCATGGCTCCCATGTGGGCTTCTATGCTGGCATCTCTGAACCCTGTGGCACTGAGTTGCATCTGCCTGGTGTGTCTCCACAGGGAGAGGATCAAGAGGAGAACTGAGATCAGGGACACAGAAAGGGGGACTAGTGTTAATAGGTTGAGACATACCTTGATGGAAACATATTGATGTTTATTTACTCTGCATCTCAAAGTTAAGTTTGTTTTCCCCTTTGTCTTGACACAACGCCTGAAATCATCATTCCAATTCTCAGTGACGGGAAGGCTAATAACCACAGAGAAGACCAAGCACACCAGCAGGATCCTAGGAATCACCCTGTCAATTCTCCATTTCATCCAGAGGAAAAAAGGATGGAAGAAATTAGCTATCTTGAGGAAATAGAAAATACTGAGGCAGGCGGCAAACCAGACATTTAAATGGCTGGTCAGTGTCCAGAAGAAGTCAAGGATTCTCATTTGTTGACCGGTGGAATAGACATCTGGATACAGCACCAATGTACAAGAGTCTAACATTATTAGGCACAATAGACAAATTCTGGATATGGCCAGACTGGTGAGAATTAAATCAACGGAAGCAATCTTCCTGTTCTTCATCCAGTTCACGCAGTTTACCAATCCAACGAATGCATTTCCTAAGATCCCCACTGAAAACTCTCCAGCAGCTATGATCATTAAGGTGTTATCTACTTCATCTGACATCTCAGAACAGAGGAATATCCAATTTGTTTCTATTTGAATTGGTGTAGTTTGATATCTCCACCTACGTCTGAGATTTTGCTGTAATTTTTTTTACCTCTTTTATTGTAGTCTGTCTTATGATGAAGACTGGAATGGTAAATGAAGACTGCAGCTGTCTTCATTAAAACCTAATTAGTCTTGAAAATGTGGTTGGTGATCTCTGGCCTGGTCGCTGTATGTCCGTTTACCTTCCCAGCAAGTTTTGCTTTTCCACATATGGTTGATTTAGGCTGAGCTACAGTTTACTAAGATGTAAATTAGGCCGATTCCCTTTCATGGTGTGCGCTTTCTCAAGCTACATACTGCAAATTTTAGATTCATTAATCAGTTATGCGTACTAGTAACTCAACAGGCCTGCCAGATTTAGCAAATAAAAATACAGGACACTCAGTTAAATGTAAATTCCAAATAAACAATAAATACTTTTTTAGTATATATCCCAAATGCATGATAAGTACTTCCAGAAAGTATTGAAATTCAAATTTAACTGGGTGTCCTGTATTTTATCTGGAAAACCTAAACCTCAAAGATTTTTTGGCAATTAAAAATGGTCAAAAATTGAAATTTGTAGAGGAATCTTCATTTTACTGAATGATACTATCAATTACTGCTAAAAATCCAAAGTTTTGCTTAACATTGAGAGCTATATATGTTCAGGGAATTTAAAAGGCGAATATATAGATTATGTGGTTCTAAAAAATATTTTAGCTCATTTTATCTTGGATGTTCAGAGTAACAATCAAATGGCATAAGGTTTCTTAAAACAGTGCATTGTCTTATTAGTTAAGTGACATTTAATGGTCACTTAGTTTGTCATGCTATATATAATAAGGTGAAGGAGCCATGATAAAGAAGAGTACTGATTACTTTTAGGTTTTTCCTTTTCATTTAAAATGTTCCCAAAGTCACTTTTATAAACAAGGGGAAAGAGAGTAAAATCCTGTGTTTCATTCTACTCTCTATCCTACTCCATCCCAAATTGTCATTGAGTATTTAGATCTTTAGCTCTTGTAGCTTGTTAGGCAGATGACTGATAATTAAATTTACCTCATTTCTACAGACATACTTGTTTTGAAATAGCTTCTTTAAATTAGAGTTACTGAGAAACACATTACTACATAGTGTTTCCATGGAATAATTCTGGGATATTTATACCTTTCTTGGGAATGCAATTCTTCTCTCATCCTTCTTCAAAGGCCAAACCTTTATTCTTGAGACGTAGCTCTGATGATGGGACAAACTGCCTCATGTAGCATGTTCACAGGTGACCACTTTCCTCTGGAAATGATCCCTGACCCAGGTATATCATTTTCTTTCCTATAGTGTCCTGATAAATAAAGTACTCACAATAACTATGATAATACCCATACCCAAATAAATTTTAGACTAATTTTTTTTGTTTTACAAATAAATATACATTTTGTGCTTACTAGTGTGTTACAGCAGGGAAGTCATGATGCAGCTACTACAGAAAACCATATGAAAATTCCTCATAAAAATAAAATACAACTGTCCTATGATCCAGCAACGTCACTTCGGGGTATACATCCAAAAGATTTAAATCAAGATCTTGAAGAGACAATTTGCACTCTTAAGTTTATTGCAGCATTATTCGCAATAACTAAAATGTGGAAACAATCTAAATTCCATTGACATATGAATAGATAAAGAAAATGTGGTATATACATACACACATACAATAGAATATTATTCAATCTTTAAGAAAAAGCAGGAAATCTTGCAATATGGAAATACGTGTGAGCTTGGAAGACATTATGCTAAATGAAATAGGTTAGTTAGGGACAGACAAATACTGTAAGATTCCTCTTATATGAGGTTTCTAAAACAATCAAACTCATACTGGTAGAAGCAGAGAGTAAAACAGTGGTTGTCTGGGCCTTAAGGGAAGGAGAAGTGGAGATTTGCTATTCAACAACTATAAGTTACAGTCATGAATAAATTCTAGAGATCTACTGCATAACATCTGCCTAAAAACACTCTACTGTACACTTACAATTTCCTTACTACAATTAAAAAAAAAGCAAATAGAAAAGCATTCTTCTGCAAGAGTGCATTTTGTCAAATGCCTGCTGCTCTGAAGCCCAGCCATCCGTCATTGGAGACATTTGAAACATTAGAGATACAAAGAGCAAAACATCGAAAAAGACTAATGCAGGAAAACCTCCCCAGAAGTACTAATCATATAAAACATTTATTTCATCTACACCTGCAGAAGAATGTAAAGTTTATCCCAGCATTGAATTTACAGGTATTTTATAGAATAGAGTATTATATTCCATCACAGGAATATCAATACACCTGTCTTATACAACAAATAGCAACATAAGTAGCTCGCATATTAGAAATATACTTGATGAAGTGTATGTACTTAGACTGTAACTACCAGTATTTTATAGAGTGAATTTACATAATCATATGCAGAAAAATTGATAATCTTTAGGTAATTAGTATCTTAGTTATAATGAAAGAAAATGCATATATTGAAATAGGCCAGAATTTGACACAGAAAATGGTGGGAGCAAAAATGTAGTCCAATCAGAACAGACATGTCCTTAGATGTGCCAGATCAAGTGTTTCAATAACGCTCTAGTGAGGAAGGATTTGATGTTCACAGTAGAAGCACATTTTATTAATGACTCTTTTTTTTTTTTGTAATTTACTCTGTATGGACATAGAGTGATGTTTTTAGTAATAGTATGTAATTACTGCATTGTGTATAATAATTTCTTCCCAATTAATTTCTTTTTTAGAGTCCTGAGTGAAAACAACCCCTGCAGCTCTTATTAAGGAAAGAAATTTGAGTGAAGCAGCCTGACTGATATTCGTTACCTCCATCCAGATTGTGAAGAGCACTTAGGAACACCCCTTAAAGGGAGATGTTTGAATGGGTATTACTCCTATCCTGGTACTGACTCAAATGCAAGTTGTTTGAAAGGAAATTTAATTTCAAGGGAATAAATAGGAGATGCCAGAGAAAGGTCAACTAGGAAATATTACCTGGAAGACCATCTAAAGCATCACTCACTTGGGAGGAGAGAGATACAAAACTGAACCAGAGACAAGACAGATGAGAACTAATTTTTTTTGTTTTACAAATAAATATACATTTTGTGCTTACTAGTGTGTTACAGCAGGGAAGTCATGATGCAGCTACTACAGAAAACCATATGAAAATTCCTCATAAAAATAAAATACAACTGTCCTATGATCCAGCAACCTCACTTCTGGGTATACATCCAAAAGATTTAAATCAAGATCTTGAAGAGACAATTTGCACTCTTAAGTTTATTGCAGCATTATTCGCAATAACTAAAATGTGGAAACAATCTAAATTCCATTGACATATGAATAGATAAAGAAAATGTGGTATATACATACACACATACAATAGAATATTATTCAATCTTTAAGAAAAAGCAGGAAATCTTGCAATATGGAAATACGTGTGAGCCTGGAAGACATTATGCTAAATGAAATAGATTAGTTAGGGACAGACAAATACTGTAAGATTCCTCTTATATGCGGTTTCTAAAACAATCAAACTCATACTGGTAGAAGCAGAGAGTAAAACAGTGGTTGTCTGGGCCTTAAGGGAAGGAGAAGTGGAGAGTCGCTATTCAACAACTATAAGTTACAGTCATGAATAAATTCTAGAGATCTACTGCATAACATCTGCCTAAAAACACTCTACTGTACACTTACAATTTCCTTACTACAATTAAAAAAAAAGCAAATAGAAAAGCATTCTTCTGCAAGAGTGCATTTTGTCAAATGCCTGCTGCTCTGAAGCCCAGCCATCCGTCATTGGAGACATTTGAAACATTAGAGATACAAAGAGCAAAACATCGAAAAAGACTAATGCAGGAAAACTTCCCCAGAAGTACTAATCATATAAAACATTTATTTCATCTACACCTGCAGAAGAATGTAAAGTTTATCCCAGCATTGAATTTACAGGTATTTTATAGAATATAGTATTATATTCCATCACAGGAATAGCAATACACCTGTCTTATACAACAAATAGCAACATAAGTAGCTCGCATATTAGAAATATACTTGAGACTTCCGGAAAAATGGCGGCGTGAGGTGAGCCTCTGTAAAGCTCCCCTGGAATTTACAACGAATCGAACAACAAAAACTCCACAAAGGACTCCCTGCACAGCACACAGGCAACACGAAGAGGCCCACTACCGACTGAAATCACCTACAGGTGGGAGATTCATGAGTGGAGGGAGGAGGAAAGGGAGAAGTCTTGGAGACGGAGGCTGGGCGGAGGACGCAGACCCAGCTCAGTGCTCCGAGCTCGCTGCTTCCCGGAACTACCGCAGCTGCAGGAGAGGGAAGAACTCGGACTGCTAGGGCTCCGCCAGGGCTCCACAGGGCTGAGGGGATAGCATACAACACGGCTGAACCCAACGCTCACGGCAGAGACCTCGGAGAAAAGACTGAGGGAAAAAGGCTGAAAACGGTCGTTTAAGCCCGCACTGCCGAGCAGAGAACGGAGCCTTAGGCACTGAGACTAGCCGCCTCCCTCCCTCCCAGAGCTCGCCCGCCCCCACCTGCCCGGTGCTAAAAGCGAAACAGTAGCAGTGTCAGATCAAAACAACAGAAAATTTGCTGTTTTGAGAACTGTGGACTGCAAACACAATTCACAGCCCAACTAGTTCCAGCAAAGGGAGAGAGCTGTGGAAGCAGGACCGGCTGTGGTGGTGGTTGCCGCCATTGCTCTGGGCCACCTCTCACAACTCACCCCGCCCTGACCCCACCTATCTGGGCGGATCCCTGCAGGAGTAAACAGAACTGCTGAAACCTACGGGCTCTGAATCAGGAGCTGGAAGAGCTTTGGAACATCAAAAGCTCTCCACATACCCACCAGGACACTGCGCCCTGTGACCTAGACAGACTATTAACAGAGGAGAAGCCCGTCTCCCAGGGAATCCCCCATTGTGTGAGAAGTTGAATAGTGCAGAGAAAACATAGCACTACTGTGTGGGAGAAGGAAAATAAGTTGCAGTTGGAGAAATAATAAAACATTCTACCAACAAGTACTGGCAAACAAAAGAAAGACCGCTTATCAACCTGTTGCAGAAGTCACTCCTGTAGATGTCTAGGAAGAGAAATAGTAAACCAGTAATCGCCATGAATAACCAAGGCAACAAGATAGCTCAGAAAGAAAGTGAAAATCTCCAGAGAAGGCACTTAAAGATACAGAAATATGTGACTTAAATGACAGAGAATTCAAGATTGCAGTTCTGAAAAACTCAACGAGATACAAGAAAACACAGATAGGCAGTTAAAGGAACTCAGAAACTCAATCAAAGAACAGCATGAGCATTTTACGAAAGAGATTGAAATCTTAAAAAGAACCAAATAGAATTTCTGGAGATTAAGAACTCAATAGAAGAAATTAAGAATGAAATAACCAGCTTAGGTAGTAGAGTTGACCAGATGGAGGAAAGAATCAGTGACATCGAAGATAGAAACCTGGAAATGACACAGAGAGAAGAAGAAAGAGACTTGAGACTTAAAAGAAATGAAAGAACTTACAAGAACTTTCTGACTCCATCAGAAAGAGCAATATAAGAATAATGGGCATACCAGAAGGAGAAGAAAGAGAGAAGGAACAGAGAATATATTCAAACAAATTGTCGATGAGAACTTCCCAAATTTGTGGACAGAACTGGACCCTCGAATCCAAGAAGCAAATAGAACACCTAGTTACCTCAATCCCAACAGGCCTTCTACAAGGCACATTGTACTGAAGCTGTCTAAAATCAACGAAAAAGAAAGAATCCTCAAGGCAGCCAGGGAAAGAAGACGGTAATTACAAAGGAAAGCCCATTAGATTATCATCAGAGTTTTCAGCAGAAACTCTACAAGCCAGGAGGAGTGGAACCAAATATTCAAACTATTGAAAGAGAGAAAACGTAAGCCAAGAATAATATATCCAGCAAAGATATCCTTTAGAAATGAAGGAGGAATAAAGACCTTTCCAGATATACAGAAGCTGAGGGAATTTTCTAATACATGACCTGCAATACAAGAAATACTAAAGGAGGCTATTCGACCACCATCAACAGGGACAAATTGTGGCAACCAAAACTCAAAAAGGAGGAGAGTAAAGGTCTGAACCGGAATATGGGAATGGAGAAAGTAAGCGTGCTGAAGAAAATGGAATACTCTAAATATCAAACATTTCTTTTACATAAACTTAAGGGTAACCACTCAAAATAAATCCAGAATTGAAATATATACTGAAATAAAAGAAGAAACAGAGGGAAACATCATAGAATACCACCACACAGAAATAATAGACAACAACAAAAGGCAAAGAAACAATGGAGACACAGCCTTACCAGAAAACTAAAGATAGAATGACAGGAAATCCTCACATATCAATAATCTCCCTAAATGTAAATGGACTGAACTCACCAATAAAAAGGCACAGAGTAGCAGATTGGATCAAAAAACTAAACCCAACCATATGCTGTCTCCAAGAGACACATCTCAGCTACAAGGACAAGCATAGACTCAAAGTGAAAGGGTGGAAATTGACACTCCAAGCAAATGGTACCCAGAGAAAATCAGGTGTAGCCATAATGATATCAGATGAAACAGACTTCAAGGTGAAAAAGGTAACAAGAGACCAAGATGGACATTTCATAATGGTGAAGGGGACTGTACAACAAGAAGACATAACAGTCATCAATATTTATGCCCCCAATCAGGGAGCACCGAAATACACCAAGCAACTACTAACAGAACTAAAGGGAGAAATTGACCAAAACACAATTATACTAGGGGACTTAAATACATCATTGACAGCTATGGATAGATCATCCAAACAGAAAATAAATAACGAAAAAAAAAAAAAAAAAAAAGAAATATACTTGATGAAGTGTATGTACTTAGACTGTAACTACCAGTATTTTATAGAGTGAATTTACATAATCATATGCAGAAAAATTGATAATCTTTAGGTAATTAGTATCTTAGTTATAATGAAAGAAAATGCATATATTGAAATAGGCCAGAATTTGACACAGAAAATGGTGGGAGCAAAAATGTAGTCCAATCAGAACAGACATGTCCTTAGATGTGCCAGATCAAGTGTTTCAATAACACTCTAGTGAGGAAGGATTTGATGTTCACTGTAGAAGCACATTTTATTAATGACTCTTTTTTTTTTTTGTAATTTACTCTGTATGGACATAGAGTGATGTTTTTAGTAATAGTATGTAATTACTGCATTGTGTATAATAATTTCTTCCCAATTAATTTCTTTTTTAGAGTCCTGAGTGAAAACAACCCCTGCAGCTCTTATTAAGGAAAGAAATTTGAGTGAAGCAGCCTGACTGATATTCGTTACCTCCATCCAGATTGTGAAGAGCACTAAGGAACACCCCTTAAAGGGAGATGTTTGAATGGGTATTACTCCTATCCTGGTACTGACTCAAATGCAAGTTGTTTGAAAGGAAATTTAATTTCAAGGGAATAAATAGGAGATGCCAGAGAAAGGTCAACTAGGAAATATTACCTGGAAGACCATCTAAAGCATCACTCACTTGGGAGGAGAGAGATACAAAACTGAACCAGAGACAAGACAGATGAGAACTAAGTTCATGGTTAATAAGCCAAATGTGAGTGATTCAGCAGAGCCATGAAGGGAGCTCAGTTAAGGGCCAGCAATGAAAGTGTATGATAGAAAAAAGTGAGAAACCAGTTAGTGCAGCTCAGGTGTGCTCTAGTATTGGCCAAAGTCAAATCTTAAAAGAATTTAACTAAGCATTACATGCCTAACATTTGCAGTGAGAAGACAAAAAGAGAAGTGTAGGCCCTGAAATTCTTGGAGGGTAAAGAGTGTGAAGATGAGAATGTCTGGGGATATAAAGGGATATAAATGATGTCTTCATTAGTGTGCTGGTGGGTCTCAACAACACTTAAATATATATACCCAAAATAAATGTAATAACTGGAAAAAATAAGAATGGACCTATAAGAAAGTTGTACTTTTATCAGAAAATAAGATTTGCTTTTAAAGTTCACTTTTATAGCCAAGGTTTTACATCACACATGCTGTTTTTCCACATCTGAGCATCCTGACACATGCCTGCCTTAACTTGTTATTTCCAATAATTAAAATAAGTGACTGACCTGAGGGCATGAGAATTGCTATAACCTCTCCAAACATCACAGCTAACTTGCTTTCTTTCATATGGTAGCTAAATGTCACTAAAAGAGAAGCCAGGTAGTAAAAAAAAAAAAAGGAGGAAGAGAAATGAAGTCACAGTTTTCACGGCTCCCACATGGACCTGTGTGCTGGTGTCTCTACAGCCTATAATATTGAGTTTCATTTGCTTTGTATGTCTCCATAAGACAAAATTAACAGGGGAAAAAATGAGATTAATGACACAGTAAATGGGACAATTGCCAACAGATTAAACATTGAAAACATGCTGAAGTTTTTGTTTGTTTGTTTGTTTTTCTTATTGGGGAAGGGGAACAGGACTTTATTGGGGAACAGTGTGTACTTCCAGGATTTTTTTCCAAGTCAAGTTGTTGTCCTTTCAATCTTAGTTGTGGAGGGCGCAGCTCAGCTCCAGGTCCAGTTGCCATTGATAGTTTCAGGGGGCGCAGCCCACCATCCCTTGCAGGACTCAAGGAGTTGAACCGGCAACCTTGTGGTTGAGAGCACACTGGCCCATGTGGGAATGGAACCGGCAGCCTTCGGAGTTAGGAGCATGGAGCTCCAATCGCCTGAGCCACCGGGCAGGCCCAACATGCTGAATGAAGTATTGAATTTTACTCACATGGAAAAATTCAGTGAAGTTTCTTGTATGTTTTGCAATTTAAAAAATCTGCATTTTTCTGATATCATAATTTGATATCATTGTGAGCATAAGGCTGTTCAACAATGAAATCACCAAGCACACCAGCAGGATACAGTGAAGCATCCTGTCAGTTCTCCACTTCAGCCAAAGAAAAAGTGTGTGGTAGAAACTGGCTGTCTTGAGGAAATAGACGACATTGAGGTAGGCGGCAAACCACATGCTTAAGTAGTTGGGGAGTGTCTAGAAGATATTGACTATTTTTAGTTTATCATATTTATAAATATTGGGGTAGAATACCATTGTGAAGCCATTTAGCACCATTACACAGAGCAAACAAATTCTGGAGATAGCTAACCTTAGTCAACTGAAGAGAGCTTTTTCTTCTTAATCCAATCAATCCAATTTACTAGACCAATGTATCCAGTCCCCAAAATTTCTCTCATAGTTTCTCCAGTTATTATGATCATAAAGATGTTATCTTCTCTACTGAGCATGTTGGAAGAGAGAAGACCATGACCTCAAATATCACTGCAGATGAGCTAATCTACAGATAAGCAGTTGGAGCATAATAAATAAATTTTTCAAATCATGGAATAATGTTTTCATTTGTCATTATTTTGACTTTGATGTCATTCCAGAAGTGCCCAGCTCACCTCTAAAATAAGATTGCTTCTATATTCATAAAGAATAAACCAACGGATTGCTTGCTCCAAACAAATTGACTAGCTTTGTATCCTGGGCAAATTATAATTATCACTCTTTAGTGAGCGATAACAGAAATGTTTGGTTAAAATTGCTCTTATACAAATTAAAAGAGATCATATTTCATGAATTTGCAATACACTTCACGCTGGTAAGCTCTGCATATTTGGACCAGTCAAATTGAGTTTCAAACAGGGAAACACAAAAAGCAAACAAAAACATGTATTTAATATAAATCAAAATCTGTAAATGAAACATCATTTTCATCACCATCAGTTGTCAATTTCCCACAAGTCAGTTTTCTTAATGGAAATGGATTTTAGTTTTGGAAACAATCAGAGCAGTCAGATTATAGAGAGTTAAAATTCACTCAGTAATTTTTGTTTTCATATAAAATGGTTGATTAAGGAACAATATAATACAAATCTAATTATAAATGGGTTAGTGTTATTAGGCAGGCACATGGCAACAATTACTAAGAATTTGCTCTCTATGTTTATTAGAAGTGAAAAATGCAAGATAAAGATTTGTTATCTTTAGTTTTATTTAGTATGGGAAATGCTGTCCATTACAATTTACTTTCTGAAATGTCTCTTGGATAATAAACATTTTCAACTAAAATTAAGAAATTCACACTTTAAATTACTCTCGTTACAATTAACTCCTATAAAAAGATTTATGATCTCACATTCTACACTGTAAATTAAAAAATGTTTTGTTTTTTCACTAAACAATATTTCAAGGGAATAGGACTAATTTTACTATTAAATTTAATTTTTTTGTTTGGGAAATATAACTTAGATGACACTAAATTTGGATCTAGGTACACAAATTACATAAATGAGGGCTCTTCTTCTTAGATTTAAGTAGTTCTACAATGTAAACATCATATGTAGTATTTTCCCTATTTCTTACATGTGTATAATGTGTAGAAGGAAAGCATAAAGTTAATAATTTTCAAAAACCTTGTTATTTGCAAAATATTACCTGAAACAGAAAATAGAATAATGCTAAGGGAAAAATGCATGTCAAAGATTCTTAAGTCTAGAAGGGTAGAGAGAACATTTCAAAGAATGCTTGAGAATTGACTCCTAAAACTGGCATCACCAGCTAGGGTTACCTATGGAACAATTTGACCATTGGAATTCTCAACCTTCTTTCTCAAGTTTCTTCTAATGTACATGTGCCTAACTTTACAACCTAACTGCACAACTGGTCAAACCTTTTTTCTTGAGATCACACCTCTTTTCCCACATCATATTTCACCCTAGACAGAATCTCACCAGATTTTTTCCCCTTTTTCCTGATAAGGATGAACTATTCCAGAAATAGAGGTAATGATAGGGCAGAAAAGAAAACAACTGACTATTGGTTCAGACTAAGTAGGCAATTTTTTTATAGGAAGGGCTAATATGTTTTAAAACCTCATCCCCATAACCAGTTTTCCTGAAATACTCCTATTCATTGAGCAGAAAGTCTTTGCCAGGATATGGCAGAAAGAAGTAGACCCCCTTAGCATTTAGGCAATGATATGAAATCTTAGCATGTGATTCAGATTGTTTTCCTGCAAAGACAAAGAAATGTATGTGGCTCAATGATAACCTTAGATTCAAAATTAAACAAGTAAGAACTGAGAAGGAACACAAAGGAAAATTTAGAATAATTCTAGGTATTATTTCCTATAGCATATAATTTAAAAGTGTATGCAATCAATTGGGAGAAGGGAGAGAGTCTTTTGTTTCCTTTCTCCTTGATTCAGGCTTCTCTATAGAACAAAATATTCCTTCTTTTGTAGAAACCTTTCACAATCCTTAGCACCTTCAGAAAAAGCTCCCTCAGTTTGTTCCCCATCATAACGATGAATGAATGAGTGGCTTGATGGATAAATGACAGTTATTATACCACATCATCAAATGTTTTCCCTAAGGAATCACAAACATCACCACAAGTTTTCCCGAAGGAGTCAGTAAGGTGAAGGTTATTAATCCAGTTAAAATGTCCATATTACCCAAAGCAATATACAGATTTAATGCAATCCGCATCAAAATCCCAATGGCATTTTTTAAGGAAATACAACAAAAAATCACCAGATTTGTATGGAATCACAAAAGACCTGAAACGCCAAAGCAATTCTAAGAAAAATAACATATTTGGAGGTATCACACTCCATGACTTCATTTTATACTACAAAGTGACGATAATCAAAACAGCATGGTATTGGCAGAAAAACAGACACACAGACCAATGGAATAGAATTGAGAGCTCAGAAACAAACCCACATATATATGGGCAGATAATTTTTGACAAAGGAGCCAAGAATATACCATGGAGAAAAGAAAGCCCCTTTAATAAATGGTGCTGGGAAATTGAAAAGCCACATGCGAAAGAATGAAAATGGACTGCTATATGTCACCATATACCAACATTAACTCAAAATGGACAAAAAAACTAAATATAAGTCCTGAAACAATAAATTGCATAGAAGAAAACACAGGCACTAAACTTATAGACCTTGGGTGCAGAGAGGATTTTACGGATTTGACTTCAAAGGCAAGGGTAGTAAAAGCAAAAATAAATGAATGGGACTATATCAAACTAAACAGCTTAGGTGAAGCAAAAGGAACCATTAACAAAACGAAGAGGCAACCAAATGAATGGGAGAAGGTATTTGCAAAAAACACCTCCAATAAGAAGCTAATATTCAAAATATATAAAGAACTCATACAACTCAACAATAACAACAAAAAACACAAGAAATCCAATTAAAAAAATGGGCAGAGGACCTGAACAGATACTTCTCCAAAGAAGAGATACAAATGGTCAACAGATATATGAAAAGATGTTCAACTTCACTAGCTATTAGGGAAATGCAAAACAAAACTACAATGAGATACCACCTCACACCTGTTAGAATGGCTATTATCGTGTTTCTCTGAAAATAAGACCTAACCGGACCATCACCTCTTTTGGAGCTGATGCATCTTTTGAACCAAAAATTAATTTTAAGACCCGCTTTTATTTTGGTATAAGACAGGGTCTTATCTAACATAATATAAGACTAAGTCTTATATTAATTTTTGTTCCATAAGACGCATTAGAGCTGATGGTCTGGCTAGGTCTTATTTTCGAGGAAACATGGTATCAACAAGACATGTAATAGCAAACACTGGAGAGGTTGTGGAGAAAAAGGAACCCTCATACACTGCTGGTGGAACCGTAAATTGGGTACAGCCACTATGGAAAAAGTATGGAGGTTCCCCAAAAAAGTAATTTTCCTTAAGAAATGGAGTTACATACGACCTAGCAATCCTTCTTCTGGGTATCTACCCCAAAAATCTGAAAACATTTATCCGTGAAGATATACCAGGTGTCAGGTCAATGTCCACGTGGATGGTATCCTGAGGGTAAGGTGTCTGAGTCTCGGGGAGCCAGAAGAACATGCATGGAGCTGAAGGCAAAGTAGACATACTTTATTCACAGGCCTCCTGGGATACAGCCAGGAGTTTTTACTGCTGTGTACAGCTGGACATTCTCATGTTATAATCTGTAGCTAGGAGCAGCCTCATAACTCACAGCAGCCTGCTTCTCAGCAGCCCACAGCAGCCACCTTTGGGCACGGGCCCCATAGGCCCACTGTTGGTCATAGTCAGCAACACAGTACGTAAAGCACAGCCCACGGTCTCTGCCGTGTCTCTGCCTTAGCTTCTCTGTCTCTGCGCCAGCCTGGTCTCCGTGCCAGTCCCCTAACATGGCCGGGCCCTTTATACCCCACAGAGACAAAGGTGGCATACAGCCAAAGGTGCTTCCATAAGAGTACAAACAACATCTTCAGGATGGACAGTGCTTGCAAGACCTTATATCTTCTCGGACTAGCAGGCCCCATCAGTCAATGTCACCAGCTGGCGGAGGGGGCGGGGATGCCTGATTATTCTCTCCACATCAGGGGTGCCACACAAATGTATACACATGACTTGTATTCATCTTTTGTTATCAGTATATATTGAGTACTACAATTTTAATAGTTTTTTCCTTTCTTAAAATGTGTATACATTGTTTTGGCACCTTCTGTATGTACCCCCATGTTCAGTGCAGCATTATTCACGGTGGCCAAGATGTGGCAATAACTGAAGCGTCCTTTGATAGATGATTGGACAAAGAAGATGTGGTTCATATATACAATGGAATATTACTTAGCCATGAGAAAAGATGAAATACTGCCATTTGCAATAACATGGATGGATCTTGAGATTATCATGCTAAGCGAAATAGGTCAGGAAAAGTTGAGACCCAAATGCCTTCACTCATATGTGGGATATAAAACTGAAAGCAACAAACAAACAAGACAAACAAACAAAAACTCATAGACACAGACAACAGTTTAGTGGTTACCAGAGGGTAAGGGGGTGAGGGGGTAGTAGAAGAGGCTAAAGGGGGTCAAATATATGGTAATGGAAGGAGAATTGAGTCTGGGTAGTGAACACACAAGGCAATATATAGATGATGTATTATAAAAATGTATACTTGAAACCTATGTAATTTTACTTACCAATGTCACCCCCAATAAATTTAATAAGATTAAAAAAGAAAGAAAGCTGGAGCTTACTACAAGAAGGATTCCATGATACATAATGAAGAGGAACAGAAAGATGATCAATGCCTTTATGGCCCTCATGTGGACCTCTCTGCTGGGGTCTTTGGACCCTGTGGCATGAAGTTTCATCTGCTTGGTGTATGTAAATAGGGAGAAAAGTAACAAGAGAAATGAGATCAGACAAAGAAGGGAACTATAACCCCCAGATTCAAGATAATCTATTGGAAAGCCTTTGGGGTTTTACTCACTTTGTATTCCCAAGTTATGTTTTCTGGACTCCTCATTCAATGAAATACTAATAATTAAGGAGAAGGAAAAGACACCAGAAGGATCCCAAGGATGACCCTGTTAATCTTTAGCTTCAGCCAGAGGAAAACCAAGTGGGATGTATTGGCTATCCTGAGTAAACAAAAGATGCCTGGCAAGAGGTAAACCAGACAACTGAATGATTGCTGAGTGTCCAGAAAACATCCAAAATGTTCACTAGCTCACCATGGGCATATGTATCTGGAGAGAGCTGCATAACAAAGCCATCTAAAGATATTACACACAACAAACATTATTGGAGATGGGTAAGCTGACCAGAATGATGTCAATCAAGGAGATCTCTCTCCTTTGGAGCCAGCCAGTGCAGATAACCAATGAATCCATTTCCCCAAGTTCCTGTAGTCAATTCACCTGCAATCAAGATCTATGTATTGCCTCCATTGTACTTGGCATATCAGCAGAGAGTTCTGATTTTAGATATCGCTTATGATGAATTGACTTTCAGTTGACCAGTGGAGAATGGTATATGTGTCTGCCACTTAGGTCATGCTACAGTTGTCTTTATCTGATTATCTTCTTTTTCAGCTGTTATCCAGGTGATTATCTTCTTTTTCAGCTGTTATCCAGGTCAAGAAGACATTTCTGCTCTGAGTTACAACTGCCTAAAGACTTCACTGATTGAAGCCAGTAATTTCTTTGTGAGGAGTGATGATTGAAAGGCTCTAGGATGCAAATAGGAATGGATCTGATTTCTTAGATTTGCACATCTTTCTCATTTTAAGCTTGGCATATTTTGTATTCATCAATATAAACTGTTGACCAGAAACTTCTAGAAGGAATCAATTACTTGGAAAATACATCTAAAATTTAATTTGGAAATGTGGCGCTTTTTACCATTTCTAATAACTTGCAAAGTATCCCAAAATTGTGGTCCATTTTGTACAAATTCAGATTTTGAAGCTTACAAACAACTGTGAATTTAGTGCAGACACCTGACAGACACCTGACACTAATAATTGCAGCCCCAGAATAACGTATTCACTTCATTAATTAGGATCGCTCAAGTAGGGTAACAGTGCTTTTCAATTTTCTTGAACAGACAACTATTAGACTTCTAGCTTTCACCCTGTAATGTGGAGAACTGAGCACTGAGGATACTCTTGTTGTGCCCCTGGTTATTCAGTTTGATCTCAGAATTTGTATTTGTATGTAAACTATTATAGTTAAAATATGAGTATCATCTTCTTTATAATACATATAATGGATACCATTTCAAAGACAAAACATATTAGATCAAATTTTTATTATTTGTATACTTATTTTTTGGTTTCATGATTTAAAGCACATAACATCTAAATTCATAAAGTAATAAACCAACTATATTGGTACTCACTTGCATTGACTTTAATATTTTACCAACTTAACATATAAGCTGGAGGCTTTCAGGTTTTGCTTTAACTGGAGGAGCTGCCCTGTCTGAGGGGAAGAACTTGAGGTGTGATGACCAACATAATTTGCACATGTATTTTAAGGATATTGGCAATAACAGACACTGAGTGTAGGAACTGGAGACAAAGAATCCCATCCATTAGGGGGTATTAGGAGAAAGTATCTTTTCATCTTAAAAGCCATTTACATTTATTTTTTACAAATTGTTTATAGTCTTTGCTCATTTTTCTATGTTTTTATGAATTTCTAGGTCTTTATATATTAGAAAGATTGGCACTGCTTTTATGTTGTGAATTGACAGTATTTTCCCAATCTGTTATTTGACTTTAGTCTTTCCTTGTATGTTTAAAATGCAAACAGAAGTTTTCAAATTTCATGTATTTGTGTTTATCAATCTTTTGTGATTTCTGGATTTGGAGTTATAGTTAGAAAAACCTTTCCATTAAATTTTCCTATATTTTTCTCTATTGCTCTCAAGGTTTGCTTTTTTTAATGGAAAATTCTTAAAAATTGATTTTCTATATATACAAATATACATAGACATATACATATATACAGTCAAGTATAGATCCAACTTTATTGATGGCTATCCACTCATTTCAATTTGGTAATTAATCTTGCCCCCCTGCTTTGAGACAGCACCTTTATTTGAATGATAATTTCCCTTATCTATTTGCAAATCAAATGGCTAATGCTTTTGATTCTTACTGTATTAAGGACTAAAAGGACTGTGAATGGTATGGCTATTTCTAACTGCATAGGACAACTTATCACAATTCGAGATTTTAAATATTCAGCTTGTAATGGTCAAAAAATCAAGATCTTCTATGGTGGTCCTGAAAGATCCTCTTATCATTTATCGCTGTAAGTCAGATCTAAAAGTTAATTGTTTAGGGGCAGCCAGATGGCTCAGTTGGTTAGTGCATGAGCTCTGAACAACAGGGTTGCTCTTTCGATTCCCACATGAGCCAGTAAAGACAATGAGCTTCCAATGAGCTGCCAGAGGGGACACCAGATGGCTCAGTTGGTTATAGTGTGGGCTCTTAACAACAAGGTGGCCGGTTCAATTCCCACTTGGGATGGTGGGCTGCGCCTAAAGATTGAAAACGGTGACTGGACTTGGAACGGAGCTGCACCCTCCACAACTAGATTGAAGGACAATGACTTGGGCCTTGGAGAAACACACTGTTCCCCAATAAAAATTTTAAAAAGTTAATTGTTCATATATGAGAATTATTATATACAATGTATTCACAGATTTACCAAGTCTTACCAAATGAAATTTAAAGCAATAATGGGAAAACAGTGGAAACTTGACACTGGGAATGACAAAAACTACATGGACTTGCATAAATAAAACTGAGAATCTTGAAATCTTGGGAAAGTTGCCACACAAAGGGATTCTTATTTTCCTCAATATCCAATTCAATCACCATTTATTGGCTTTAGACCCATAACCAAAGTCACACATCAGCATGCTCAAGGCAATCAGGGGAGGAAAAAAGGAAGGAAGGCAATTACAAAGTCTGATCAAAAAGGGAAACATTTATACTCCAAAAAGAGTGTAAGATTTTGCTCATTTGTGATGACAGACACCCAAAGAATACATGTGAGAATGGATTTTAAGGGTTTTAGACCAAAGCGGATATAACACTGGACCTGAGTCAACATTGATATACCTGCCTCTTCACAGATTCTGGATTTAATGTGTGAGCTTGTATAGACAGCTTTAACAGTTTACATGCTTGGTTGTCTAAAGCTTGAAATAATTCTTATTTACATTAAATGGGGTTTAATGCCAAAACTCGCAGAATTTAGAGGAAAGAATCTAACAGTTTAGGAATACAAGCATATTAAAGTGAATTTATCCTATGTAACTTTTCTTCTCCCCATTATATGACCCAAGAGGGCTAGAAGGACACTTCATTTACTAGAACATTGAGAAATACATTATTGAGGGAATTAGCAGTATCTTTGAAAAGCTCTGTAGAATCTATCTTCTCAACAGAAGGTATGATAGTGGTAGATACTTGAGATGAGTTTCCCAATTTCAATGGTGATGATGGAATCCTGGAGTGTCACTGCCTAAACAATAGATGCAAAATGGACACAAATACTATCGAACAGCAAGGACCCAGCGGTGATCAGAATACTTTGACCTTAAAATACCTTTGGTGGTGCCCAATTGATCATGATGTCTTTAGGACTGAAAGAGATGGTTAGCTACTAAAATCCTACTTGATCTTTATAACAGGAAAAATTCTGCATCTGGTGACCAAAACACTAACTTGAGTTGCCACAAGGGAAAGACCTGATTTCCAATCCCAAACCATTTTACAAATCCAGAACCCTTTGACTGAAGAAAAGCCCATTTCCTCTAAAGTATATTTTTAAAAAGTAACAAAATCAGTGGTTTTTTAACATAGACAAAATAAAATTTAAAGCAAAAACCTACATGAGTAACAAAGAAGGTTTTTAATATCAGTAAAGAAAAGAATAATAATAAAAGTAATGACCGCCAAATCCCATACAATTATCACTATTACTTCAAGTTAAATACAGCTATATATGAAAAAATTATGAGCAGAGACAAATAATTGTGAATGTATGTTTATTAATTATTTATTTCAAATTGTCATATAATAAATGGATAAAAAGAAGCAATGTCATTAATATGGTTCATCTAATGTACATAAATTTGAAGTCAACATCATTAAATGACTTTCAAAAAAACATGGACTAGTCACAAAAATAGATCATATATTAGGTCAAACAAATCTTATCCTAGGCTAAATATCATACAAATATGTTGTCTGATCCAACTTCAATAAAATAAAATTTCAGTACAAAAATTGCCTTTATATATCTCATATAACTAGAAAATTACTCTGATTAATAACCCTTGAATTAAAAGAAATCATAATACAAAGGGCACGCATCAATGGAGGGCCACCTTACGCTCCACCAGCTGCATGGCCCTCAGTCTTGGCTCATGGCATCTCTGGCCATGACAACATGAGCGACAAAGAAGGATCTGGAGGATTCAGGGAAAGGAAGCATGACAATTTCCTATATAACCAGGGAAAGATGGTAGTTGATCTTCAAATCATTTCAGCAGAAACTTGATGCAAGACGTGACAAATATAAGAAACTTGTAAAACAGTCGGGATAAAGCTGTAGTAAGCATAAGAACAATTTTTCTCCTCCATACGATTACGAGTGCTTCTGATACGGGAGAAATATTGACTGAATCAGAAATTATGTCAGATGGTGTCAGACAAAGATATTGCAGGTGACCCAGGAGCTCAGAAGACAGGCATCAGTTCCAGAGAGCCATTACTGCTGCCCTCTTCTGATTCTCAGGATAAACAGTTCGGTGTTCGGAGACTGGAAATTACAACTGTTGATTACCTTGCAGGAGTGGCTGACTTAACTGAAGAGGTGATGCGATGTGTATTAACAGGGCAGGGAATGGGGACATTGACACCTCCTTTGAAGTGAGCCAATGTTTACCTCAGGTTTATGATGGGTTTTCATTCATTGGCAATACTGGACCTTATGAGGTTTCTAAGAAGCTGTATATCTTGAAACAAAGTCTGGCCAACGTGGAGAATGCTTGTTGTGCCTTGAAAGTCAGAGGTTCAGAAATTTCAAAACATATGCCGACAGATGTCTTTTCAGTTAAAACAGAAACGATTGATCAAGAAGAGGGTATTTCTTAGGATAACATCATTCAGTTATTATTCTCTTGAGAGACCAGTTTGTAAGACTGTTATTTAGTATTTTATTTATTGTGGCTTTTACATAGAAAATTTTCAGTTATACTTGTTTTAAATTATATATAAGCTATACATAAAATTATCAACTTAATCCTTTCTTATATCTAACTCATGAAAGTTTGCATATAAATGTTCACATATATGCTTATTTGATTTTTTGCTGGTTAAATTTTATCACTTCTCTTTGTAATGTGAACAAGTTTCAGAGTGCACTTTCTGCCATCCTTGTTTTAATTTACTTTGTGTGAATTTTGGTGTGGTGATAGTTTAAAAAAAGCCATTTGTAAGTTAAGTTGGTGATTTTGTTATGATAGAAAAGATTTCTTAGTTATACATCTGGACTTGAGCTTTTCGTTTAAATTTCTTGGTAATATTGTACCAGGCTTTTAAAGTAGGCTTATTCCATAGAATAGAATAAAAAATTACTAAGGTATCAACAAACTTTAACTTTGTGAGGCACTGTAGTGAGAATTTGTATTATATTTCAGATAATTTTAGGCAATTTTGAATCCATATGAAACAGTTTTCCAGAAAAATTGACAAATACCCAGATGTTAGTTTCTGCATTTAACTTTTATCTTTTATCACAAAGTGTCTGGTAGAGAATTGGAGCTAACATTGTAATATTTTCCTTGTGTTGGAGTTGAATTATATACTTGTAAATACAACTGAAAAGCTTATATTAGTGATTATTTAGCAATTTTTTTCTTGTCCATTCTATTACATTAGGCACGTTTAGAAACTTTCCTATTCTAGCATCTATAAGAAATAACATTTAAATAGTTATAATGAAGTTTTGAAAATTTTGAAGTACTTAAGTTAATGCAAACCTTTATAGTTGTCCAATTGTGTTCACTGATAGTATAAAAAGTCACCAAAGAAAACACATCATGTACAATTCGGTAATAAGACAATTGTCAACACAGTTGGGAATGACAATGGCAGTCTCTAGTTATATTTGGAATTGGAATTCGCCTACTGAAATTAGTTATAGATGATTCCTTGTGATGCAAAACTGACTTGAGCATGACACTATTGGCCAGCAATCAGACATTTTCATTTGGTTTTGTGAATTTTGAGACTCTAGATACTAGATTTTATTTTTTGAAAGATTAGATGCTCTGTAAGGGCTGATTCTTTGAAAGCATAATTTCCAAAAAAAAAAAAAAAAAAATCACCTAAAGGAAAATAAAATATAGACATGCCTAATTTAAAAAAAAAAATTACAAAGGATATTTTGAAATTTTTTGAGCAAAATGACAACCTATGAACTATGTGTCAATACTGTGGAATGTATCTAAATCAATATTTAGGCAGAAAATGCATAGTATTGGATATATACACTGAAAAATAAGAAAGATTGAAAAGAAGCTAGAAAAAGAACTCTTGCTTTCAAGAATATGACAAACCAGGTACCTGGAAAAATTCCTCCAGTTCAAAATACATAAAAATATGGAAAAACAAGTCTTTAGAATTACTTTAAGTGCACGGCCCAGATGTCAGGAAAGTTAAAACATTTCTCAGATGTCAAAATTGTGGGAAAGTACAAATTTTGAAAGAGAAAAAAGTGTTGAAAATAAAACCTTTGGGGCACTTTCAACCTTTTAAACTAGAGCTTAAGTTTTAAGTGCTTGTAGGATAAGATACCTAGCTTGGGCCTCTCCAAGACTGGAAATGAGGTTGGATACTACTAATAAACCCAGACCCCTGCAAGGCAATTCCTTAAAGGGTGATGAGAAAATAGTATATGCCCAGCAAAAGGTTAAAATTAGGGGTATTTACTTTTCAACAATGACACTGAATTGAAGTAATAATGTAAAAAAGAGTTGTTGCTCTGAGAATTTCTAATAATAGCTTTGTACACATGTATATTTGGGACCAGCATTTGTACTACTTGTGTAGCCTTTACTATCTCTGTGGTAAAATAACAAACTAAAAATTTAATTAAAAAAAAAAAATTTAATTTAAAGAAGTCCAAGACTGGTGAGGTCCCCAGTCGGCCTCGCAAGCAAAATCAAATTGTTTTTGGCAAAGTACATTATAAACTTGACCTCAAAGAAGTTCTACAGATAAAGTTCTAATGAAACTGAGTTCAAGATGGAATCACAAAATATATGATGACCAGGAGTCATAATGTGGTATATAAAACTGAAAACAACAAAAGAACAAGACAAACAAATAAAGGAACAAAAACTCATAGACATAGACAATAGTTTAGGGGTTACCAGAGGGTAAGGGGGGCTCCAGAAGGTAAACAGGGTCTACTATATGGTGATGGAAAGAGAACTGACTCTGGGTGGTGAACATACAATGTGAGATATAGATAATGTATTACAGAATTGTACACTTGAAATCTATGTAACTTTACTAACAATTGTCACCCCAATAAACTTTAATTTAAAAAAAAAGAGCACAAACGATAAACTAAAAAATCAACCTTAGATGTTAGACCAGCAGATATCAGAGTTAGTAATTACCCAGTTTATGAAAATTCTGAGTAATGCTCTTTTCCTCCTTTCTCAAGGAAAGTTAACCAAACAGATTTTATTCATGTATCTTGTCTTTTATTTAATTATATTTCCCTGATTACATTAATTATTGCAAAAATTATAGAAAATTTAGAAATTCACAGAAAACTAAAAGAAGAAAACAAAAATAATCTACAATCTTATCAACATACCTATGTATGTATATCTATCTTGAAATTTAACTTGAAATTAATGTTGGAACATGTTAATAATAGTTGAGTGACAAATATGCATAATCTTAACTTCTTCAGAACTTTCTGTGTTTTTAATTTTAGGTACAATGAAACTAAAATTTTATCAGAAAAAGATGGAGCTATTGGTAAAAGGAACGTGTTATAATAAAACTAAACCAAAACTTGCAAAAATAGTACTAGAAGAAACATAAAGGGAAACATATCAATTTGAGTTCATACAAATTACCAACTTATTTCTCCAAATACCACGAATTAAGTTATTTACAAAACAGCAAATTAAGAAAAAGATTATAACATATATATGGCATAATGATAACATATAAAGTATCACAATATTGGTAAGAAAAACCATAGGCATGAAAAAATAAGAGGAAAATGAATAATTCTAAAAATTATACACCATTTGTTAATGAGTCTGTAAAAATGCTTAGCTGCATTCATAATCAAATATATGAAAATTAAAAAGATGTTTTTGTGATCAAAGTAATGACATTAAACATAATAAACTTGAATGGTTTAAAGATTGGAATAGAATGGGTATTTTTCCACTACTAAAATATTAGCTTAATATTTCTGCAGGGCCATTTATCAATTCTGGAAGGAACTTATAAAATTCTTCCTTATTCGAATTTCCCTTAAAGTAATTTAAAATACTGCACTCTCTATATAGTAGTCTTACTGGACTTTTCAGTTCCTGGAATGCTCTCTGTTCTTCTTGCCTCAAGGCCTATGTGAATGCTGCTTCCCCACCTCAGATCTCTCCTGCTCTGTCCACTGTACTCTTAGACCATTTTCACATCTCAATCTAAACTATCTCAACCTCAGTGACATCTTCTCTACTCCCAGGACCAAGTCAGTTTATTTTCTTAGCATCTTTTAGCTTTTCTCTCCCAAAACCATATATATAATTAAGTTATTGTTATTCATCTTGTTTTTCTATTAAAATATCTTATCTATTATACTGGGATCTTGTTTAGTACCATATCCTCAGCACCTAACAGTGTTAGTGCTCAAAAAATATTCATTGAATGAATTAAGCCTTTATTTTTAGAAATCTTTCAGGCATTAGGCTGTAAGTATAAGGCAGTGTACTTTGTAAGCTGAAAAATAAGACAGTTCACATCCTGGGTTGGATATAAATATTCATTTTAAAAATCAGCACTTGAAATATGTCTGTGAGGGCAAGTTTGTGTGTATCAGTATATATGTGTGTAAGAAACCCTAGAGCACAACATTTTATACTTCACACTCACTCTATTCTGGGTCAGTTTGTGTCCTCAGTAACCATAGTAAGTCCTTTGGATTTATACTTCTAAAAGAATCTTTACTTAACTCTAATTGGTTCATGATTTTGCTTCATTTCAAATCAGTGGAAATGAAGACTCGTGTTATCAGTGTTCTGATTCCTGCTCCCCCATGTGGACTCTGTTTTCTGAGCTATTTTTCACAGAACTACATCTGCTGCTATGACTACTGCTACTATACCAAACACACATCAGTGGAAAAAAAAAAAAAATAAATATTAGGATTTAAACAGTGAAGACAAAAGAAATCTTTTAAAGAATTAAAATTGCAAACTGAAAAGAAGCACTTCTGTCTGTCTCTAACTTCCATGTTCTAAATATCACAACTGACTATAACTTTCTTTGTTTTTGTTTCTTTTCCTTTGGGTCTTCTTGGTGAAAGGGTGCCAATGCTTCAGGAAAGTCAGGTAAAGCACAATGAAAAGTCTGATATTAGACGCTTACTCCCACTATCATCAAATAGTGTCTCCATGCTGTTTTTTGCCTCTGGGAAGAAAAAGTTGCAGGGTAGGGAAGCTGACTGGGCCACTCAATCTGCACGTGGGATTAAAAATCTCATTGAAAAATGAAATTTCCTGCGATATAGTCAAAATAATTATGGAAGATTTTAGTGATGTCCAACAACACAGTTAAAACCAATGGAAGAATGTGTTACGACTTCAGGCATTTCTTCACTGGATGATTCTCATAGAGCATCCATGTCTCCCCACGCCTGTCTATGGAGTTCTGAGAGGTTTCTCTCTCACACAGCACTTTAAATGTTGTACTACCTTTGAAGAGGCTTGCTTTAGCTTGCTGTTTCCTAGAATTAGGATAAATGAGTGACCTGAGGGATAGGTGACTGTGATTGCCACACCAAAAATAAACAGCAATTTGTTTTCTGACAGTGAAAAACATGCTATTTCTATGGCAATGCCTATAAAATACAAGATAGAAAGGATGATAAAAGATATCAAAACTTTCATTGCTTTCACATGCACTTCTGTACTGGGGTCTCTGAAGCCTGTGACATTCAATTGCATCTGCCTGTTGTGTCTCCAAAGGGAAATGGTTAATAAGAAACATGTAAGCAGAGATAGTGTAACGAGGAAAATGGCTCCGAGATTGAGCAAAATCTGGTTAGTAAAGAATTCATTTTTACTCGAATGAACGCTGAGTGTCCACGTTGTGTTTCTATTCATTTTATGATCATTAATAATCTTCACAGTTAATGGAAAAGTAAGTGACCATAAAATAAGCAAGAATCCCATTAGAAGGAGAATAATCCTATTGATTCTACCCTTCAACCAGAGAAAAATGTGGTGGGAAAAATTTGCTATCTTCAGGAAATAGAAGACGCTGAGGCTGGTGGCAAACCCGATACTTGATTGATTAATAATCACCCACAAGTAGCTAATATATTCAATTGCATTTCCAGACAAATACATATCTGGTGAGAATATCTTTAAAAGTCCATCTGTAATTATTATCCATATCAGAAAAATTCTTGAAGTAGCTAAGCCAATGAGAATCAAGCCTATTACAGAAAACTTCTTATTCTTGACACAGTCAATGCAGTTTACAAGTACAATAAATCCATTACCTAACATGCCCAGTATTGATTCAGTAACTACAATGAAAATGAGGAGTCCTTCCACTGTACTTAGCATATCTGCCAAGCCCTAATATTGTTTCTATTACATGTATTTTAGATTACCTGCTGCAGGATGAGGTATATATAGGCTGCTTGAAGGAAGAATGATTTTCATTTCTTTCAGTACATAAAGACTTAAAATTGCCCCAATTAATACCTTCTGATGGAACCTGAAATATCTTCATAAAGACACTTCCAGTTACACGTATAGCTTAGAGAATGTCTCCAGCCTGAATGCTACCTACAATTTGTTAACATGTAAATGAAAGTTTGCTGTATGGATTTTACTTGTCCTCCTGGGACTATTTTGCATTTCTTTACCTGAATTGTGGAGTAGGAGTACCATATATCTATATCTATAAGAAACAAAACACGACAGAAACGAAAATTGGATTTCTTCATCTTTTTCAATATCAACATTAACATTATCATTTATGTTAAGTTTATAATAACAGTTTAGATACATAAAGAAAAATAGTGTATAAAAGCACAATGTGCTCACAATGAAATATCATCAAGCATAGAAACTATGAATGAAAGTCAGCAAAGTAAACACAAACAAGCAGCAAACATAGACTTTACATGGACTGCAAATTTGGAATGAACAAATGAGAATATCTGTAGATATCACAGCTATGTATGAACTGCTTTTAAAAAATAGAGAATGCAATTTCAAGAAGATGTAGTAATAAGAGACTGTCAAATTTGGCGACAAAACGTCTAGAAATGAAAAATCTAATTATATGCAATGAAAATTAACCAACTACTCCAAGGAAAAGACTAATATTGACAGCCAGGATTTAAAAACTCCAAAAAATACATTGCGTATAAGAAATATAACTTAAAGACATACAAAGCTAGGAATTAAAATGATAGACACACTATGCAAACATTACCCAAAAGAAATCTGTCATAGTTACAAAACCATATAAAATAGATTTAAGGTAAGAAGCAATATTAGAGAGAAAAAGGGGAAGGGTATTTTGCAATGATAAAATGCTCAATTCAGCAGGATTATATTGCAATCCTAAAATTTATGCACCAAGTAATCTAGCAAACATTTACAGAATTATAAAGAAAAAGAGGCAAACCTAAAATCGTAATAAAAGTATTGAAAATTATAATTCAATAGCTTATAGTGCATGTGGACCAAAAGTCAATAAAGATAAAGATCTGAACAACACAATTAATGAACTTGATATAGCCAACAATAGAATAATTTATATCCTTTTCAAGTACACATAGACTATTTTTTTTACCAAAATTTGCCATATGTGAGGCTAATGAATATCCCAGAAATACTAAATGAGTAAAACTTTTCAGAGTATGTTCCCTGACTACAAAAGAATAAAACAAAATTCAATAATCGACATCAGTAATTATCAGGGAAATGCAAGTCAGAACCACAATGAGATATCTATCACCTTACACCTGTTAGAATGGCTATTATAAAAAAGACAAGAGATAACAAATGCTGGTGAGGATGTAGCAAAAAGGGAACCTTTGTGCCCTTTTTGTGGGAATGTAAATTGGTACAGCCACTATGGAAAACAGTATGGCGGTTCCTAAAAAAATTAAAACTAGAACTACCATGTGATCCAGCAATTCCACTTATGGATATATATATCAAAGGAAATAAAAACAGTATCTGGAAGAGATATCTGCACCCCCATACTCACTGCAGTATTATTCACAATAGCCAAGATATGGAACAACCTAAGCATATGTCAACAGATGAATAGATAAATAAGAAATGATATATATGAATACATATGAATATTATTCAGCCATGACAAAGGTGGAAATCCTGTCTTTTATAACAACATGGATAGAAATTTAGGACATTATGCTAAGTAAAATAAGTCTGACAGAGAAAGCCAAATAAAGTATGTTCTCACTTATATAGAGAATCTGAAAAAGCCAAACTCATAGAAATAGAAAGTAGAATGGTGGTTTCCAAGGGGTGGGGGAAATAGGGAGATGTTAATAAAAGGATACAAACTCTCAGCTATAAGATGATCAAGTTCTGGAGATCTAATGTACAGCATAGTGACATAAGAAACAATACTGTATTATATACTTGAAAGTTTCTTGGAGATTAGATCTTAAATGTTATCAACACACACATACACACACACTCACACACATACGCAGTTACTATGTAAAAGGATGGAGATGGTTACTAATCTTATTATGGTAACCATTTTGCAATATACACAAGTGTCTAATTATCACATTATATATTTTAAATTTCTATATATTATATGTCAATAATATTTCAATAAAGCTGGAAACATTCAATAACAAAAAGATGACTAGAGAAAAACGCAACTTACTGAAAATAAAAAAAACACTTCTAAATACTCATTGCATCAAAGAAGAAATAAAAATAAAATTAGAAAAGTGTTTTGAAGTAAATAATAATGAAGAAATGACCTACCAAATGTACACTTGAAACCTATATAATTTTACTAACCGTTGTCAACCAAATAAATTTTAATTTTAAAAAAATGTGCATAATTCAGTTAAAGCCATTCTCAAAATGGATCATAGACCTAAATGTAACAAGTAAAACTGTAAAATTCCTAGAAGCTAACATATGAGAAAACTTTAGATGACCTGGAAATGGTGATATCTTTTTAGGTAAAACATCAAAGGCACAATCCATGAAATAATTAATTGATAATCTGGACTTCATTAAAATTTAAAATTTCTGCTTTGCAAAAGAATAAAAAGATAAGCCACAAAATGGGAACAAGTATTTGCAAAAGACATATCTGAGAAGCAACTATTATCCAAATATACAAAGAACCCTTAAAACGACAATAAAAACAACCAACCAACCAGATTAAGATATGGGCCAAAGTTTGAATATACACCTGTCATGTGGGGCGGCCTGCGGGATCTCTGGTCCTGCTCCCCTCATAAGAACACAGGATATGGTGAGGCCAAAAAGGAACACCCATGGAGCCATAGATAGGGGAGTCATACCACTATATTCTCGCTGGCGGCTGGGGAGGAGACACAGGAGGCAGGCGCTACACTATCCGCAACCCGCCATCCACTTGTCTCTGCCAAACAATCTCACTTGCTAGCAATCCACTTCTCTGCAATCTGCAATCCACACTCTGCCGCTTGCTAGCTCAGCCACCATCTTCTTGCTAGCCCCCATTTTTCTGCAAGCGTAGCCACGGCAGTTATATTAGTGGCCAATGGCTCACTGGTTACAGCCGACGGCCAACTAGCCACAGCTGATGGCCATCCAATCACAGTTGATGGCCATTTACTACCTCAGCCAGCACCTTTCCACATGAGGCTGTGAGCCTGGAAACTGTACTTCTGGCTCTGTCCCCACACTCCACCCCTACAGGGTCTCGCCTCACAATCTACGCAACAAGCGACTTCCATGAGGGGCCCTGTGCGAGGAGCCTGGAGTTGAATCCAATATCCTGGACACAGCCAGGCTCTCTGGGCATAGCTAGGGTTTCTCAAGGCACCACCAGACCTTCTGGGCATGGCCAGATTTACTGGGCTTCTTAGGATACCACCAATCTCCCCAGGCACAGCCAGGGTTCTCAGGGCACTGCCACTCTCTCTGGGCACAGCCAGACTTCCTGGGCTCAGCCAGGACTCTCAGGGCACTGCCACTCTCTCTCTCTCTCTGGGCCTCTCAGGGTACCATGCTGGAACAACAGCGGCTCACAGTCAAGGTGCTTACATATTCTCCATAGCAGCCAGTCAAAACACAAAAGCAAACATCTGCCAGTTCCACTACATGGTGGTACGTTCCCAAGCAAACAGTCAAGGGGTCCATTAAATTAGGGAGGGAAGGCAATTCCCCATAGTCCATAATCATTCGCCAGGGCTGTCCTGGGGATGAAGGACGACCTTGACCTCACCCTCATCTCCCACAGAGGACTCAGCAAGTGTTTCCTCCTGGGACTACAAGTCCTGCATCCGGGCTGCCTCAGCAAGAACTTCCCAGCCCACAGGGCCGCAACGACCTTCACTTTCTCTGTCATATACTGGTTGGGGAACCATCCACGTCTTCCCACCCCTACACGGGGGTCCAGCTCTCCAGGAGCTGCTCTTCCTGGTCTTCCTGAGACTGAGTGTTCATATACACAAACTGCTCCACGCCCTTCGGAGAGCTTTGGCTGGCACTGTACCCTGCTTGCTGTGCCATTTGTCGTGCGAGGCGGCCTGCAGGGTCTCTGGTCCCGCTCCCCACATAAGAACACAGGATAGGGTGAGGCCAAAAAGAATAACCCACGGAGCCATAGATAGGGGAGTCATACCACTATATTCTCGCTGGCGGCTGGGGTGGAGACACAGGAGGCAGGAGCCACACTATCCGCAACCTGCTGTCCACTTCTCTCTGCCAACCAACCTCATTTGCTAGCTGCAATCTACCATGCTAACTGCAATCCGCACTTGCTAGCTGAGCCACCATCTTCTTGCTAGCCTGCATTTGCTGCTAGCGTAGCCACGGCAGTTATATTAGTGGCCAATGGCTCACTGGTTACAGCTGATGGCCAACTAGCCACAGCTGATGACCATCCAATCACAGTTGATGGCCATTTACTACCTGAGTGAGCACCTTTCCATGTGAGGGCGAGAGCCTGGAAACTGCACTCCTGGTTCTGTCCCCACATCTATCAAGGCATGAAAAGACATAGAGGAATCTTAAATATTTAAAAAAAACTGCTAGGTGAAAGAAGTCAACCTGAAAAGGCTGTATACTATATGATCCCAACTACATGATATTCCATAAAAAGACAAAACTATGGAGACAATAAAAAGATCAGTGGTTGTCAGGGGTTAAAATGGGGGAGGGGTGATTAGAAAGATTTGACGATTTTTAGAATTCTATAGCTTTAATAACTGTATATAATTTGTGTTCATTGATTTGAATATTTCAATTTTTTTTTCTCAGTTAAGGGAGAATTTTATTTTAGCATCTTTACCAAAGCCCTCTAATTTTCTCTATTCTCTAAAGAAAATTCACTTCTAGTATTACCACACAAACTCAGATGCAAATGTCCAATACTAGCATAAAGAGAATTTCCATTTTACCAGGAACCAAAAGTTTATGCAAAGTAGATAAAGCTTTCATGGTAAATAAATGTCAGGCATTAAAACACTACTTTGGAAGGAAAATTTTAAAGTAACTTTAAAAAAACATTCAATAGAGTCATGATCTATGCATAAGCTTGGAAATCACCTAAATAGCTTTATAAAAAGAGCCATTGTCAATATTTGGTTATATAACTCTTAACTTTTACATGTTTTTTGAGAAACACATAGGACATATTGTTCTGTAATAATTCCCCACTAATAAATATGTAATTGTCATTTTCACATATTAATATTCTCCTCTATCATGATTGTCCAAAAGAGTCAATTATTTTTATTTTGATTCCTTAATAATTCCCCTTCTCTTAAAGTTTAAGATGTTTTCAATTGTACACTACAGGGTTTCTCAATACACACATTCACATTTGGGACTGGATAATTCTTTGCCCTAGGAAGCTGTCCTACCTGTAGCATGCTTGGCCGCACCCCTGACCTCTACCCACAAGGTGCCAGTAGCACCTCCCCAGTTGTGATAACCAAAAATGTCTCCAGACATTGACAAATGTCCCTGAGGAGCAAAAATCAACTTAGTTGAAAACCACTGACACTCTACTTCCATTCCTATATTGACAAACAATTATGTATATGTGTGTTTGCAAATATTTATGTCGCTTTCTTTACATTAAAGCATGTTGGCAATAGTTTAAAAACTATGACCCAAAAATGTTGGCAATACGTCAAAACTATACATATCTTAAGCAAATTACATCCCCCTATAAAACTACACATATTCTTGCTTTCCAAAATGAGATAATAATTCTAGTACAAGTAGAATGGATACTAAAATTAAATATGCACTAGATCACAAAAGAAGTCCTTATAAGTTTTGAAAGATCCACATGCAGACCATATTCTTACTGTTGTTGGGCAACACATAATTACATTAGGTAAGTGAGAAAAATTCATTAGTAAAATCCTGACAAATTCGTATAAAAATAAGATACAACATTATTTTCTAAGTATACAAAAAAATAAAATAATACAGGAAAACACATGCAACTGAATGGCCTAGAAATGACCTACCCAAATTGAAAAGATTTAACTGAGAGATAAAAATGGAAGTTTTGGATAAAAGAACAGAAATAATGTGTTTCTGAATTGGGAAACAAAAATTGTAAGTAGAATTCCAGTCAAGATGGCAGAGTAGGTAAACTCTGTGCTTCCCTTATCTCACAACCACAACAAAATTACAACTAAACTACAAAACAATCATCATTGAGAATTGCCTGAAACCTTATTGAAATGAAGCCCTGCAACTAAGGACTTGCAGAAGAAGCCACCTCGAGACTGGTACGAGGGGTAGTGACACGAAGCAGGCTGGTCCCACACCCACATGTGACCATTAAAATTCAGGAGGGATATCTCAGCTGTGGAGGTCCTCCACAAAGGAGCAAGGGGTCCCAGTGCCACACCAGGCTCCCCAGCCCAGGGTTCCAGTGCTGGGGAGATAAGTCCTCATAATTTCTGGTTGTGAAATTATCTTAGCAGAGATTATGGCTGAGTGAGACGGAGGGCAGCTGGAGTCCCAGCCATTCTTTTTAAGGGTACCACGTGCAAACTTACCCACGGGATCACTGGCTCTGAACTCTAGCACTGGGGCAGCAGCTGGAGAGGCAACAGGCACATACAGGAGGGAACTCAGTTGTCAGGGTGAGGGCTGGGGGGCAAGTTTCTCCTGGAGGGAGAAGCTGGTGGAAATCATTGTTTCTTTGTTGAGCCCTCCCCTTTCCGGCGTGCAGATTCAGGCAGATGCCATATCTGCTAACACCATTCCTTTGCCATGCCCTGGTTATTCTGAGAAACCCCCCCCACCTCAACTCACCCAACTTTCAGGCATAACCAAGCCGCTTCCAGAACCTTTTTGTACAAACTGCCTGTTTTGGCTCATGCTTCAGACTTTCCTAGTGAGGGGACAGAGTCCCAGAGAGCAGTTTCCAGGCTCTCAGCCTCACGTGGAAAGGTGCTAACTTGGGTAGTAGATGGCCATCAGCTGTGACTAGTTGGGCATCACCTGCTACCAGTTAGCCATTAGCCACTAATATAGCTGCCGTGGCTAAGCTAGCAAGCGCGGATTGCAGCTAGTAAGTCAGATTGGTTGATTGGCCGAGAAGCAGATTGCAGTTAGCAAGGGGTTGTTGTTGGTTGGCAGAGAAGCGGACTGCGGATTCCAGTTAACAAGTGGGTTTGGTTGGTAGAGAAGCAGATGGCAGATTGCAGATCGTGTGGCTCCTTCTTCCTGGTCTCCAACCCAGCCGCCAGCAAGAATGTAGTGGTATGAACCCCCTATCCATGGCTCCATGAGTGTTTCTCTTTGGCCTCACCATATCCTGCATTCTTGTGTGGGGAGTGGGACCAGAGTCCCTGCATGACACCTAGGGTCTCTCAAAGGTTCGTGGAACCCAGATAGGCAGCATCTGGCTTGAGCATTGTCCCGTACTGGCTGAGCAGGCCTCAGCCCAGCATTAATAGCAGCCTGCCTTGGTTCGCAGCTTGGCCTCTCGAGGCAATTCTAAGCAGGGTGCAGGAAGCAGCCATCTGTGATTACTTTGTGGCTGTGGGGACAGAGCCAGGAGTGCAGTTTCCAGGCTTTCAGCCTCACATGGAAAGGTGCTGGCTCAGGTAGTAAATGGCCATCAACTGTGATTGGATGGCCATCAGCTGTGGCTAGTTGACTGTCAGCTGTAACCAGTGAGCCATTGGCCACTAATGTAACTGCCATGGCTACGCTAGCAGTAATGGGTGCTAGCAAGAAGATGGTGGCCGAGCTAGCAAGCGGTGGAGTGCAGGTTGCAGATTGCAGAGAAGTGGACAGCAGGTTGCGGATAGTGTGGCTCCTGCTTCCTGTGTCTCCAACCCAGCTGCCAGTGAGAATATAGTGATATATCTCCCCTGTCTATGGCTCCCTGGGTGTTCCCTTTTGGCCTCACCATATCCTGCGTTCCTTCATGGGGAACAGGAGCTGAGACCCTGCATGACAAGTTCCAAACATGAAAAACTCCCAAACATACAAGTAAGAATCAACTTGATTACTAAATGAATCTTTTGCCATTGTCATAGGCTGAATTTTCATTTAAGAGGTTGACTGAAAGCTGAGCTTATATTTGCTAACAGACAAATAAGGAGATGAATCTATGACACTGTTTTATGCTTTCTTCCTCTTCAAGCAGGAAATTTTAAATTGATTCATGTAGAAATTTAAAATAACAAACTATAGCTCAAATTCTGTGTGTTTCCATATAAATTCTTATTCCTGAGATTAAATCTGGCCAGGATCCTGAATTTCTAATTGGTGGCTATAGCTTTAACTACAGGCTCCTTAAGGGATACAAACTCCATGCTCAGCATTTATACATTTTTCATTAGTAGCTCAGGCCCTCCGGTCTTTCCTCTCCAGGGAAAGGCCATGCTAGGCCTAAGCTACCCACCTCCTCACTGAGAGAGAAAGAGCGAGAGACCTAAGTAGGTGTGTACACAACCAAATCCTGGTTTTCAAATACCCTTTTACACTAAAATAAATCAGCACTCCTTGGAGAAATAGTGAATTTAGGGCTGGATTAGGGAAAGTACAAAATGAACCTAAAATAATTTGTTGTGTCAGACTATAAGCAAACAGAAACAATCATGGAGACATGTCAGTAGGACACAGGAGCCAACTTGAGTGGTTCTTTGTTACAAACCTAGAACAATATGGGCATTAAAATAAATAATGATAGAAGTACATAATAACCCATCAAATGAGATATAGATCTGTAAGTCCATATTGATATAAATAAAGGAATGAATAAATAAATGGGTAATTTCAAGTAAGTAATCTTTGTCAGGCAAGGGAAATGTTAAAGTTTTTAAGAATATGTGGCAAAAGACTTTCAAATGTAGTAAGTTCCTTATACATACTAATACTCATTAATATAATAAAGTGACTTAGGAAGATTTCCACAGTATATTTCTAGGAGACTTTACCTTTTAGACACAGGATTCTGGTATCTTTTACGAAATAGAGTTCCCCCTTCCCTTCCCTGTCTCTCACTCTTTTTCATTCTCAAAATCTACCACAAAAACTCCGCTTTATATAGCCAGCCCTTCGTTTCCCTTTGTGTAGGAAGTCCTTAGTTCTCGAGACACGCAGCTGCTTCCTAGAGAGTAAGATCTTCCACATAAAATGAAAATTCCTACCAAGTGCTATCATCCCAACTCTGAGATTTATAGCACTATCTGAAACTAATCAGAGATCTCACCCGTTTCCTGAATATCACCATAGTGATATTCAGCAATGAGATGTGTAGCACTTTTTCTAGGATGAGTTCGCAAACTTAAATGCCCAACTTTGTAGTCAACCATCAACCATCAAGTATTGACTTGAATCAATGAACCCCAAAGTTCTCCCAAAATAACTACTAAACCAAGTTCCTCCCCAATTATTCTGCCTCTCAAATCTTCATACAAACATCTTTGCTTTCTAGTTTAAACTCATGCACTGCATACCTAGAAGGTTTCAAACACCACTATAGGGAAAATGCCAAATTCCCCCTCCAATACACTGTTTATTTATTATAACCAAATCAACGAGAAGCACCTGTTAATCAGTGTGCTGCGAAGGCCTATGCAAATACTGAACTTTCAATTCTTTTTAATAAACTTACAGGATATAGATATAGATATAGATATAGATATAGATATAGATATAGATATAGATATAGATATAGATATAGATATATCTCCTTTCATTTTGTGAAGGTTCATTTTCCTGGCTATGTTCTTTCCTGTTATCAAAACCAGTGGGAACCCACTATGTGAAATAAATACAACGGAGATCATCTTTTAAGAACTGCCACCAAGCCCAGGGCTTAATACGCACATCTTTAAGGCAATCACTTGCTACAGCACTTTAACTCAAGGATAACATACTCCTCGGGGGAGACACCTGTATCCTCAAACATTCTTCCTGAGGCTGTATGTACCACTACCATAAAAAGTTCTTGCCTCTCCACAGTAGGAACAGCCTGCTTCTCAAAACCGCAGGATACAGAGGATTTAACCAGCCTGACTTTGGTGCAGATTCAATGGGAAAAAAAGCTTCAGTACATGTAAAATGCTGCATACTCCATTTCTGAACACTCAGTAAAAATAACTGAAAATTTTTCTACCATTTTCCCCAAGTTTTCTGTTGTTAAAATGCTTTCTTTATCAAAGCATATCATCAACAAAGTGAAAAGACAACCCACTAATTGAAAGAAAATATTTGCAAATTATACGAGGTGTGATCAAAGAATACAGTGAATGCTTCCAGGGATTGTTCATCATGAATTTCTACCAACTGGACAAACAGTTAACCAAGTTTACTATTTGGAAGCGCTGAAAAGGCTGCGTGAAAAAGTTAGACAACCTGAACTTTTCCCCAACAATTCCTGGCTCTTGCATCACGACAATGCACCAGCTCACACGGCACTGTCTGTGAGGGAGTTTTTAGCCAGTAAACAAATAACTGTATTGGAACACCCTCCCTACTCACCTGATCTGGACCCCAATGACTTCTTTCTTTACCTGAAATTAGGGAAATATTGAAAGGAAGACATTTTGATGACATTCAGGACCTCAAGGGTAATATGAGGACAGCTCTGGCATTGGTGCATAGCTTCCCCGGTGGAGTACTTCGAAGGTGACCATAGTGATATTCAGCAATGGGGTATATAGAACTTTTTCTAAGATGAGTTTGCAAACTTAATTGTATAGAAAAGTTCTAACAGCTCTGAGACGTAATACTTCCTCTTTACTCTTTTTCCCTTAGTTATTAAATTAGAGCTCTATCCAGGTCTAGAAAAATTTAAATGATACTCGGTGATACATTACACATGCATATGGAAGACTGCAATGAAGCAAGGCAGATTCCACAGAGATGTCTACTTGACTTCTCTAGGAGGCCTACCTATGTAGCCGAGGGTGCCTTTCCTTTCAGGCCATGGTTCAGGTGCAAAGGAATCCTCAAGAAAGCTTTCCTCATTTGGCTGTTCCCAAAAATCACGACATTTGAGTGACCTGAAGGATATAGATTTCCTAACATATAACCAAGCATCACAACCAGCTTTTTCTGTAGCAAAAAATGTCCCCAAAACATCAGGAAAAAGGCAACATGGTACAGTGCAAAGAACACAAGAAATAAAAATGCAGTTTTCATCGCTCTGAAATGGGCCTCCATACGGACATCTCCGGAATTCCTGATGTTGATCTCAATGTGTTTCGTGTGTCTCCACAAAGAAAGCAGCAACAGTAAAAAGGAAATCAAGGAAATAGAGAAAGGAGGGAAGCACCCAATCATGAACATAATAATTTAAATTTTTATTTTTACTCACATTGAATAGCCCAGTCATATTTCGCTCATATTTTGAGGGGACATGATACCAGAAGACATCAAAATGATATGGCAAAGGAAAGCTAATGAGCAGGAAGGGCACAGATAGCAGCAAAAGCATGAAAACTATTTTGTTCTCCATTTTAGCCAAAGGAAAAGGGCATAGGAGAAATTGGCGATCTTCAGGAAATAAAAGACAGCGAGACAAGTAACAAACCAAGTGCTCAGGTGGTTGGCCAGTATCATCATACTAGAAAGGACATGGTTTCCTTCCTTGGTGTCACAGATTTCCTGATAGACCAGCACTGAAAACAAATTGACAATTGATAGCCACAGCAGATTGATTCTGGTGAACGCCAAACTAGTAAGAATGAAGTCAAGCAAGCATAGCTTCTGATTTCTAATCCAGGCAATGCAATTTGTGAATCCAATGAATCTATTCCCTAAAATCCCTATTATAAATTCTCCACCTATTACAATCATGAAAACCCTCCAATGTATTCAACATGGCTGCAAAGACAAAATTCTGATCTGAGGTTTGTTGATTGACTAACTTCCAGATGATTTGCTAGATAATGACATAGATTTTATGTTTAATTATGCAGTAGTATTCTTCTCCTTGTGTTTTGTTGTGACTCTTTCTTTCAGCTATAAAGCCCAGCAACCTGCAATTAGACTGTGGAATCACTCTCTATAACACTCAATGAACATTTCCAACCAGCTCTGCTAAGAATTTCCAGTCTTGTTCCAGATTGTCAGCTACAAACTGTAACATTCTATGTATAGAGATGATTGGAAGACTACATTCTCATTTGCTAACATGTAAATAAAGACATAGATTAATTTTCAGTCTTTTGAATGAAACTGATTTCTCGTCTCCCAAAGAACTACTTCATTTGATTTACAAATCTGAATTGTGAAATAGGAACCTCAAACACCGATTTTCACCACATTAAAATAGTTCAACATGTAGGTAAAACTAGCAAGCCCTGCATGACTGATTAATTATAAAGCTTTCATAGTGTATGAAGGTCACTGCATTACAGAGTAAGACATAAAGTTGGAAATTTTCAGAAAATTGGTGGACTATATACGCATCTAACCTCAGTATCATAATTCCCAAGGAAAGTTTTTTCTCTTTTTTATTTATTTATTTATTTATTTATTTATTTATTTATTTATTTATTTATTTATTTATTTTTTGCTGTAAAAATGTGGGCCTTTCAGCTCACATCAGTAGCATTTATACACTTTTAAAAAACGCTAAATCTTGTATGAAGCATAAGCAATGCGAGCTATACATCATAAAAGCTGAACTTCTCTTGTTTCCTCAAAAATCTTCTTTGAAGTATAAGAAGAGTCTTCAAATTTATTTTTCCATTGAGAGTAGGGAGTCTAGGAAAAAAGAGAAGCATTAGCTAAAATACGGGAATTTTCCCGCAGAATATTGTTAAGATTACTTTATGGAAAAAATGCTTTAGCAGTTATAACTATATTTAGGATTTATCTGTTGTGTATATTTCTGTTTGAAATAAAAAATGCCTAAGGTGAATCTCTTCTGATATTTGAAATTCACGAGAAGAATATTTCGATTTACTATTATCTTCAATGCATTTGAATCAATAGTAATTAGATGTCATTACCTACTTTTATGACTGGGTTTTTGGAGGAAATTAATAGTGAAAAAAACTCAAATTATGACCTAACTAACTGAGGGAGGAGACCCTTTGAGACCCTGTTCCTGGAAACAGAAACATGTACAGGTAGAACTGCATAGAAAACCTCTGCCATTTAGGTGATGCTCTGAGACTAATTGAACCTTGGCACTTCAACTTCTAAGAACAAACAAATTTACTATGAATGGGGGCCCACCACAACCTAGATATTGTACAAGAAGAGTTTTATCATCACATTTGTTGACAGCAAAATACATTCTGAGGAAGAATGCACAGACAATCATTTTATGACCAGAGATAAAAATAATCAGGGAATAAAAGATTAATGATACCTGTTTTTGTACCCCCACTCTCTGATGTAACAAAATAGGTCATTTTTTTCATTTATACCTGGGTAGTGTTGAATGACTCACTTCATAGACAATGGAGAATTCACAAAATCTAGTCCTTAATTTCTCAAACAAATCCAGGATCAATTCTGCAATTATAGCTCTAGTCCTTTTCAAGTTATCTATTCACAGAAGCCAGAAATCTGTGTCAACCTGATTTCACCTTTCACATTTATTTGGTTTCTAAATCCAGTTAATTTTATGATCCTAATATCCCTCAAATCTATCCCTTTTTCACCAAGCCTGTGGAAACTTAGTTTGGACCCTCATCATTTTTGCCACCGAATATAAGAATAGTTTCCTTATTGTTCCATCTACTTACAATTTTGTTCTTTTGTAGCAATTCTTCCCATTAAGTAGAGGCTCTTCCTTAGGGAAAACCTGATAATTATTTTCAGGATAAAGTCCAAATGCATCAATATTTTCATGCTTTATTCCTGGTACTCATCCCTTCTTTGGCTCTTGTAGATACTATTTTAGGTACAATTCCTTTGGGGAAAATGCCCCTCATTAGCCAAACTTGAATTTGATGCCCTTTCTATTACCCTGTATCTCTCTAATTATAACATGTTTTGCACTTTATTTTCACTGTTTCTGGGCTGTAATTTTTTGGAAGGGAGAAAATTTCTAATGTTTCACTGTCAAAAATCTTCTCACTAAGTGCAAAACCTGACAAAGAGTGGGCATAACAAATATTTGCTAGGTTGAAAAAACAGAACCATCATAGGAAGTTTGAGAAATGTATAAAAGTAGATAGAATTAAAATAACAATTATTTACATATTATTTACACTGGTTTCCTTCCAGTGAAGGTTTAATGTCTAAAAAAACTAATTGTATGTAGTTTTGTTGACCATGTAGTTTTGTTGACCATTGTCACCCCAATAAATTTTAATTTAAAAAATGGGAAAATATTTTTTACAAATTGAATGTGAAAGTCCTTCTAAGAGCTTTATTCAAATCCCAGAAACATAAAAGAAAGAAATGATGGATTAAGCACAATGATTATAAAATAATTCTATAAAAAATGTGCAAAATGTTTTAAAAATAATTTATTGGAAAATATTTGTAACACACAAATATTCAAAATTCATAAAGGAATCTGGTAAGTTAATAAGAAAAAGCTCAGTAGTCCTATAGAAAATGGACACAGTTTATGACAAGACAAATAACTAAATAAAGAAAACAATATTGTAGTACCTCGGGTGTTTTCAAGGTGTGAAGGATGCCATGCTTCAAAAACAAGAAGTCCATTCACCATAAAGGAAATTCTGTAAAGTCTTTATTCCTTTGTCCAACATAATCATCAGACCCAGGGTTTTCTAATCAGGAAACCCTGTAGCTTCAAGGCAACTGGTGACTTTAACTAGAGCTGAGGAAATTGAGTTTAGCTCCCTATATTGACCAAGGCATATCCTAGATTAAAGTCATAAAATCAAAGACCTGAAAGGGCTGGTTTGGAACATAAATGTGTGTTATTGCTGAGTGATGGACCACTGAAAGTTTTAAGATGGAAAAGTAGAGAGATGGGCTGGCCTCGTGGCTCAGTTGGTTTGAGCTCCATGCGCCTAACTCCGAAGGCTGCCGGTTCGATTCCCACATGGGCCAGTGGGCTCTCAACCACAAGGTTGCCAGTTCAATTCCTCAAATCCCACAAGGGATGGTGGGCAGCGCCCCCTGCAACTAAGATTGAACACGGCACCTTGAGCTGAGCTGCCGCTGAGCTCCCGGATGGCTCAGTTGGTTGGAGCGCATCTTCTCAACCACAAGGTTGCCGGTTCGACTCCCACAAGGGATGGTGGGCTCTGCCCCCTGCAACTAGAAAAACGGCAACTGGACCTGGAGCTGAGCTGCGCCCTCTACAACTAAGACTGAAAGGACAACAACTTGAAGCTGAACGGCACCCTCCACAACTAAGATTGAAAGGACAACAACTTGACTTGGAAAAAAGAAAAGGCCTGGAAGTACACACAGTTCCCCAATAAAGTCCTGTTCCCCTTCCCCAATAAAATCTTTAAAAAAAAAAAAGAAAGAAAGAAAAGTAGAGAGACTAGTTCACGGTTAAAATTATAAAACCCTATGCTAGCCAAGTGAAAAAAAACAAAACTAAAGAGAAAGAAAGAAACAACAAAAATCACAAAATGATACTGGGTGGTGAACACACAATGCAATATATAGTTGATGTATTACAGAATTGTACACTTGAAACCTATATAATTTTACTAACAAATATCACCCCAGTAAATTTAAAAAATTTAAAAAACACACATACATGAGCTAAATCTTGCCCACTGATTACACCAGCACATATATTTAAAATATAGAATATTGAGGAAAATCAAAATAATGAAAAGAATTATTAGACTAAAAAAACAAAAGAACTAACCTTTTAAAAAATGCAGTTAATGCAGGGGACATAGACTATTAAATAAATATTAAAGCACAATTGGTAGATCAGAGGAATTTGATAGTCTTGCATAACTATACAACAGTAACATTCTTCTATAGTAAAAAGACAACCAAAATATTTGGGAATCAATATCACATCTGTCTTTTTTTATTACAGTTGTGTATATCAGGTTAATGTCACACATATCAGGCAGAACCAACATACCACTATGTCCTGATATAGATTAAACATTTATTCACATGACATTCACTGTCCACGTGATATGAGCTTGCCATCATGTGATCTGAGCTGGAATTTCTAGCCTAATAATTGACATAACATGCTTCAGAAGAAATAAAAACAAAAATTCTAATAGAAATACAAAGTGATCCATAAAGTATGATATAATATAAATGTCTATATGTTGTTATTTTTAAAATAAAAGAAAAACAAATGAGAAGAAATAAATAAATAGAAAAAATTCTTAGTTAAATAAAACTCTAGATTAAAAATATAATTCAAGTTCTAAACTGAGGACATGCTTAAAGGTTCAATAGAAAAAGCACACCCATTCATTATAGTAATAATAAAAATAAAAAACAAGCAAAGCACAGTGATCAGGCATCTACACAATCTATGAAGTGATCCCCCTGTGTAGATGCCTGACCACTGCACTATATACCTGAAGCTGAAGTAGAATAATACTGAATGTCGACTATAATTAAATATATGTAAAGTACAATATAGGGAATATAGTCAATGGTATTGTAACAGCTATGTACGATGTCAGAGGGGTAGTAGACTTGGGGGTGTTATCACTTTGTGAGGTGTGTAAAGGCCTAATCATTACATTGCTTTGTATACCTGAAACAATATAATAAAAAAAAACAGTAAGTACACAAACTCCACACCTAGATATATCTTGGAGAAATTTATATATTGCAATAATAAAGATAAATGCTTCAAACTTTCAGAAAGAGGTGGGTCAGCCCACTAAAATGCTGCGTGATCCATAATTACAGGCAAAACTTCAATTCTGGTGGCCAAAATCCTAACTAAAGTTCCTACAATAGCAAACCATAGTCTTTCACCCAGTTTCCAGCTGCTGTGTCAGACATGGTATCTGTATTTAAGCAGATAAATAGTCTCTGATAGCTGATATGCAATTGTTGATCTGTTAATGCTTGTTTTTTTTCCCCATAGCAATGTAGAAGAGCCACTAGAAGCAATTTGCTTTTACCCAGCAGCCCAAATGGTACAATTTTATAGTCTTGCCTAAGACTGTGTCATCCTTCCTGCTGTTTAGTGGAAACATTCCACCCAACATACGCTGGCCCACTGAACTGATGACATTGTGCTGGTTGTATCTTATGATCAGGAAGTAGAAGTACCTCAAATGCCTTAGTAAGACGTATACTATTCAAACATGAGAGCTAAACATCACAAAATTTCAGAAGATTGTACCTCAGTGCAATTTCTGGGGAATCCTATGGCCTGGAACATGTTGAGATGTTTCCTCCACTGTGAAAGACAATTTGCTGAACTGTGTATCACCTGTGTATTAGTAAAAAAAAAAAAAAAAAAAAAAAAAGGCACAACATTTAATTGGCCTTTTGGATTTCAGAATCAAAAAAAATCTGAGTGTGCTACTTTGACCTGTTTGTTGACAGAGTAATCAAAATGCTGCCAGTTGTGAGTAGGGACCTGAGCAAGATAAAGTTCTTCAGACAATCTAGGCTCTTCCACGTGGATCCAAAAAGCCCAATGATATGTGAAGTGTGAATTAAGAGATAGCAGGTAATGTAGTTGGAATTAATATTAAAGTGGTCTGCAATTTACTTGTGATTTTCAGATTTGTTCAAATTGAATCTCTTATATAGCATTCCTAGTTAATAATAGATTACAACTGTCCATGGCCAACTTTGTGGTTTGGTGAATTATATAACATGATACAGCAAGCTCAGATCATATGATGGCAAGCTCAGATCACATGAATAATGAATGTCTCATGCTTAAATATTTAGTCTACATCAGGACTTAGTGGAGTGTTGGTTCTGCCTGATGTGTATGGCATTACAGATCCACTCAGGGAGGCCATGAAAGACATTGGTGAAGGGAAATCCCGTTTATTTGGTTGTCCATTTGTCTAAATGTGGGGAGCCATGGTTACAGCTAACTCTGAGCCTTAACAGAATGGCTCGGTTTATGCTTAACCTATTTCCTCCCCCTGAGGCAATTATCTCTGCCTGCACCTGGAGAGTGCTTGCAAGCTGCTCAGGAATGTGGTGGGAGCGGCCAGTTCCCGGACACAGAAGACTGATGGCTATTCAAGGCAATTGATAAGGATAATTGCTTTTGGGAGTTTTAGTTATTTTGTAGTTTCTGTGTCTAAAGTTAAAGATTTACTGTTAATGAGGTAATGCATTTTTGTGCTTGTTAAACTGCACGTCCACAGAATGTATAAATTCTGGGGACAGAATAAACTTAGTGGCTTCAGCATCACTGGAGTCCAATCGATCGCATCATCATTTGTGTGAGTGTCTTTTTTCATTCCCACTCCCCTTTTCAGGAACCGTTCGACTCGTGGCGGCTGGCTCGCCGCATCTAAATGAAGAGATGGCCAGAAAACATATCTACCCTGGCAAAAGCCAGAATAGCCTTGAGAGAAAAGGGTGTAGGAAAACCTAAAGAGTACCTCATGAAAGTGAAACGTAATCCCAGCAAATAGCGTCCAGGTACAGTACAATATCTGAGCATAATAATGATCCAGTACCAATGAAGTACATTCATATCAGAAAACATCAGATGGGAGGGTATATGTGAAGAGATTTCAATAAAACCCCCTATTGTTTTGAACTCTGTCTCTGGTAGGTTGCTTTCCTCCATTTCATTTAGTTCTTTTACTGGATTTTCATTTGGAACACATTTCTTTATTTCCTCATTTTGACTGCCTTTCTGTGTTTGTTTCTATGTATTAGGTAGATCTGCTCTGTCTTCCAGTCTTGGCCAGGTGGCCTTATGTAGTAGGTGTCCTGTGGGGCTCATTCTCCCTGGTCATCTGAGCTGGGACTACAGGAGTGTCCCTGATGTGGGTCATGTGTGCTCTCCTGTCATAGTTGAGCCTTGATTGTTATTGGCACATTCGTGGGTGGGATTGACCCTCAGGCTAACTGTGGGGTTTGGCCACATCTACAGTTTATGGGCTTTGTGTGGGAAGCTTACCCCAGAGTGGGATTCACTCCAGTGGGCTCTGGTGCCTGTTAAGACCACTCTGTGTGTGCTAATTGTGTGCTTTGTGTGGGGCTAATTGAATGGTGCTCTGCTGTGGTCTGAAGCCGACCTCCAAGTATGTTGGTTCAGGAGCCTCTTGGGAGGGGCTCCAGTGTAGGCCCAGGTCAGTCACCACCTGTGATTGCCCAGGGGCTCCCTGGTAGGAGCTGCAAAGTGATCCACAGCTGTTCACTGCCTTTGCTAACCCTGGAGACTCATGGGAGCGCCACACTGAGAACCGAGGATGGATGCAACCAGTACCAAGCCTGGGGTAACTCCGCTAAAAGCCGGCACACATGGAGGCCTGCTGCCACCTGCTGGCTCCCTTAAGTTTCAGCCACTGATAAAGCCTCATTTAATACTTGAATTGGGTGAGGCAGGGAGTCACTAGAGTGGGAACAGTTGTGGTCACCAGGATAATGTAGACTATGGTTTGGTGCCGGTGTTGAGCCAAGAGCAACTTGGCAAAAGTCTCAGAGTACACCGAGGCCAGTTGCTGCCCACCTGGGGCCCATGAACTCCAATAGTTTTCCAAGAAAGAGTGCAATGTGGGAGGGGCTAACTGCTCATGTAGAAAGTGCCTCCAGTTGTGCGGAAGTTGGGTGGGGCAGGGTCCCCGCTGAATGAGCAAGGCAGAGCTCACCACGCCAGTCAGATTCAGATTTGACCTATGGGGGAGGGCTCAATATAGGAAAGATGGCACCCGCCTGCCGGCTGCACAGAAGGAAAACCCCTCACTGGAAAATGCTGACTGTCCTCCAGTCCTCCCCCAAAGCCACACACCTCAGTTTGCTCCCCGTATGTCTCTGAGGACTCCTGAGTCACCGCCCCTGCGCTGGAGCCCAAGGTGAGTGCCTGTGAGCGAATGAGTCTGTGCACGGTTGTTTAAGAGGATGTCTAGGTTTCCTGCAGGCTTTTGTCCCACCCGAACAGTCAGAATCCCCACTGTTTTTCACAGCCAGATATTGTGGGGACTCCTCTTCCCAGCACAAGTACTCTGGGCTGGGGAGCCTGGTGTGGGGGGCTAGAGTCCCTCGCTCTTCTGGAGGGAACCTCCATGGCAAAAATATCCCTCCTGAGTCTCAACCACCACACAGAGGTTTTGGGCTTGTTCCATGTCTCCGCCCCTCCCTGATGATTAATGATGTAGAGTATCTTTTCATGTACTTGTTGGCCATCTGTATGTCTTTCTTGGATAAATATCTATTCAGATCTTCTGCCCATTTTTGAATTTTATATATATATATATATATATATATATATATATATATATATATATATATATATATAATATATATATAATATATTGAGTTGTGTGAGTTTTTTATATATTTGGGATGTTAGCCACATTTAGGTATTTCTCCACATCCATGCCAGCATTTGTTATCTCTTATCTTTTTGAAGATGGCCATTCTGATAGAAGTGAGGTGATATTTCATTGTGGTTTTAATTTTCATTTCCCTAATGATTAGTGATATTGAGCATCTTTTTATTTATCTGTTGGTCCTTTATATATATTCTTTGGAGAAATGTCTGTTCATGTCTTTTGTCCATTTTAATTGGATAATTATTATTATTATCATTATTATTATTACTATTGAGTTGTGTGAGTTCTTTATATATTTTGGATACTAACCACTCATCAGATATATGGTTTGCAATTGTTTTTTCCAATTCTATAGACTGTTTTTTTTCATTTTGTTTGTTGTTTCTTTTGCTGTGCAGAAGGCTTTTAGTATGGTGTAGTCTTATTTATTTTTGCTTTTGTTGCTTTTACTTTCAGCGTCAGATTCAAAAAATTATTGCCAAGACCTATGTCAAAAAGCTTGCTGCCAATAATTTCTTCTAGGAGCTTTATGATTTCAGATCTTACTTTCAAGTCTTTAATCCATTTTGAGTTAATTGTTGGTTATGGTATAAGATTGTGGTCCAGTTTCACTTGTTGCATATGGCTGTCCAGTTTTCCCAACACCATTTATTGAAGAGACTTTCCTTTCTCTATTGTATATTCTAGGTTCCTTTGTCATAAATTAATTGACTGTATATGTGTGAGTTGATTTTTGAGATCTCTATTCTGTTCCAATGATCTATGTGTCTGCTTTTATGCCAATACCACACTGTTTTGATTACTATAGCTTTGTAATATAATTTGAAATCAGGGAGTATGATGACCAGCTTTGCACTTCTTTCTCAAGCGTCTCATAATTGTTTTGGCTACTCTTTCTTTAGTGAATTTAAATCTTTAATGTATATGGATGCCCATGATTTTTTTTTCGAGGATTTTTATGAAATGCAATTTAGTGTACTGCTACTTCCAACTCCTGAAATTCCCATTTTTTGACATATGTCCTTGTTTTAATAAATTTCTTACACATTGAATTGACCCTATTTGCTTAGTTGTCTTTAATTCAGACGAGGTGTAAATAAAACAACAGCCATCAACATTTCAGTTTTGTTGACAATTAATTATTGAGGAGATTTTTACTGCTCATATGAAACATAAGATAGCTATGCTGTAGCATCCAAAATGTCAGCTTCATAAAACATTTATTTTTTGGCTCACATTACATAACCAATTTAATTGAAAAGTGCAGGGTGGGTCAGAGGCAGTTCCACTCCAAGTAGTCTCTCAGAGCATTTGAAAATATATCTATATCACCTTCATTCCTGAAGTATATTTTGCTGGATATAGAATTTTGGGTTGACAGTTCTTTATTTTTAACACATTAAAAATGTCACACTGTCTTTGGCCTTCATGGTTTATGATGAGAAATTTGTTGTCATTTGAATCATTGTCTTTGTATATACTGTTTTGTTTTTCCCTGGACTCATTTGTTTTTTCTTTAGAATTGGTTTTCAGCAGTTTAATTATGATATGCTCAAGCATAGTTCTCTCTGAGTTTTTCTTTTTGAAACTTGCTGAGCCTCTTGAATCTGCAAATTTATGGCTATTACCAAATTTTGGAAGTTTCAGACATCTTATAAAAATATCTTTTCTACAATACACCTTTCTTCTTTTTCTTTGAGATTTCAGTGATATCAATGTTTGTCCATCAGACTAGTGACCAGGAGTCATCTAGTCATTCATTTATTAGTTTATATATAATATAAATATGTAATATGTAATATTTATATAAAATAAATAATAATGCCTCCTATGTGCTAGACTATTCTAGGTGAGGGATAAATTTGAGGAAACAAGACAGGAACAATTTTTGTCCTTAAAAATTTATACTTTTTATAGGGTGGTGAATAAATTTGAAAGAAAAATGACAGTTATCTTTGACATCTGAATATATGACCTCCAAGAGTTGACTTGAACAAACAGGTTGAAATTACAGAAAGGCATATTTTAGTGACTGAAAAGAATAATTATCTAAAGAGGAATTATTCTCATCAAGGTAGTGAGTTCCCTATCACTAGGGATGATAGGCCCCTTGACAGTTGTTGAATATAAGGAAAAAAACTACCCTTATATTTAAAAAAAAAAAAGAAAACCTTGAATGTATGACTGAGCTGGATACAATTCAAAATACCTTGAGACCATGAGACTACTTGATTCTGTACCATTGGATAGCATATGTAAAAAGTAAATGAAGTAAAAATATTATGTTAACATAATAACAGAACCACAACTCCATAATAATAAAAATCCTTAAATTATAACCTTATAATTTTATTAGATCTCACCTTATCAGAGGACTGGTTCCTCTTTGGGAGTCAGCATGTTAATGACCTAACTATATTCAAGTGATGAGAAAGAATAACACATTTCCAGAAAGTGAAACCAAATTATTTCAATATGGTGACCAACTTAAGCCACCAAGTAGCTGCTCTTTAACTGACTCTGTTGGAAACTGAGGCACATAAATATGGTGCCATGAGTCTTGGGTGAACCTCTAGAAGAGTCTCCATAATTTTAGATGGTCAAGAACAAGTCAGAGCTTCTAGAGCAAAGAGATTACTCCTGCCCCTCCATAACTTTATAACTCCACTGCAGTTCTCTTCAAAGAGTGTGCAGATTCAACTGAACATATTTGGGAATCAATTCTTGCACTTTTCTTGGTTAGGAAAACATCTCAGATTGTGGCTGATGCAGACAGAATTCCCAGTTCTTCCACTGGCCCTTGACTTACTGCATTATTGTCTCATTTGGCTCCTATTGTTTGCTGGTGTTATTTGGGTGCAAGTTTTTCATGAGCTTCTTGCTTGCCAAGACTGTTGTGTTTGGGTTACACGTCATTGCACAGGGCTTGCCAAGGAAATCTAGTTTCCAGGAAAACAAAATGTTCTGCAGTGTGTGTCCGTGTCCCTGCCTTCAAGGTGAAGTCTGTGTGAGGGCCACACTTCACAGGACAAAACTGGCAATGAGACCAGGGAGACAACTGGGCTGGAAGGAGAAATCGGAGAGTGGTTGAAAGCATAGGCCGCAGCATCAGACTGCCCACTGGTTTGCTTCCTGATTCTATGACACTTACTGTGAGACCTTGCGTAAGGTCCCCAACTCTCTGTGCCCTGATCTCTTCATCTAGAAAGGAGAGTAATAAGATTACCTTAGCTTTGGTATTGGGTAGAATAATATATACCTGTGACACATAATTAAGCACTTAATAAATGTTAACTGTTATTATTCCTATTGCTGAGAGGTTTCTCTCAGTGATATAGTCAACCCTGTGTGTTTTGAGGAACAGGAATCAGCTGTGACTTGTTAAGTAAAGAAAACAGACCTAAAGGCCTTATGGGAGTTTGACCCTCTGATGGGAGTTGCGCATCTGCGTTAAAGACCTCCTTTCCAGCTAAGGGTCATGACTTTTAATTGAGCGCTGAGGCTAATTTATGTGAGCTAGTGCCTCTTGCATATGCTCAGCCTACTTTGCATCTACTGTGAGGGTTGTGGTCTGTGCTTCAGCCAAGGAGCATCACAGCTTCCTACTGCCCCCTAGAGGATTGGGAAGGTCACTAGCAGGAGCCAAGCCCACACAACCAAGGACTTGATGGTAATGACATCCCTGAGGAACTTGAATATCCTCAGGTGAATCTGGAGCCATTTAATCTCCCAGCCTCTAGTTTCCTCATCAGAAAAATGGGGATAATAATAAACTCCCACGTCGGATCGTGGTGAGAATCAAATAAGATAGCAGTGAATGTAGAAATCTCATACTTTCAGATGTATCAGTTATTATAGTAACATAAGAGGAGCAATTTGAGTTTCTTCGACAATTCTCTTTGAGAACTGGCTGAGGTTAGAAAACTGTTTACAATAGAACTCTCCCTTAAAGTCAAAGCAATCTCTGACCAGGATTCTTAGTTCCACATTCTGATATAAAGCAGCATTTCAGGAGTTCATAAAGCAATATTTGGCTCCAGCCTAGTTGACAAACTTGCAACCTTGGGCTAGGAGCAGAGTCATCTGTGACCTAGTGGAACTAGAATTTCTGCCCTGCCCTCTGAAAAGCAGTTAATAGGTGCTAATGGCAGTGGGGGGAATGCAACCCAGACCTTATCAGAGATTTTCCCCAAACTCCTCCTCACGTCTCCCTCCCCTCAGGTTCCTTGCTCTGGGGGCATTCTCATTATTTTGTGTTGGCAAAACTTGCTTTTTGTTGTTTTTAACAGCCACCTGGGAATGCCCCCTTTAGAGATCTGGGGCTGAGAGTTCTATAAAAGCTGAGAAAATAGCAGTATTTCATCTTTCCTAACTTTGAGTTTATTATGCTAAGTGAAATAAATCAGACAGAAATAAGTCGACAACCATATAACTTCTTATGTGGGATATAAAACTGAAGGCAACAAAGGAACAAGACAAACAAATGAAGAAACAAAAACTGATAGACAGAACAACAGTTTAGTATCTACCAGAGGATAAGTGGGGAGGGTAGTCGTAGATGAGAGTAAAGGTGGTCAAATATATGGTGTTGGAAAGAGAACTGACTCTGGGGGGGTGAACACTTAATGCAACATATGAATGATGTATTATAGACTTGTACAGTTGAAACCTACATATGTAGTTTTGTTGACCATTGTTACCCCAATAAACTTTAATAATAAAATAAAAAAGCTGAGCGAAGCTCTCAGTCCAGTGCACTCAGGGCCTGCCAGCTGACTCCCCACCTTCTCCAGCCTCCTGCACTCCCGCCAGCACCACAATCAGGAAGACCCTCATCTTGTCTACCTAGTTCGTCCTGGCTGTGATGTTCCCTGTATTACCTCCATGTAAGTGGACCACTGGGAGGTCTTTGGGAGAACAGGGCTAACACCCTTTAATAGTGTGTGCGCCTGTGTGTGGGTACAGGGACAGAAAGACAGAGAAAGTGCTGCCAAGAACGTTGTAAAGTGAAATGCGTGAAATTTATATTGACTTGGTCTGAAGGTGGGGGTGGGAGGCTGAACTCTGAGGCCTTGGGGAGTTGAGTGGCTAAACTAAGATCTGGGTTCTGTGTTTGAATTAACATCGTGAAGGGAATAAAGCCTAAGGCTGGGCCAGATGCGATTAGGTTAGGTGATTAGAGAGCTAATGAAGGTTTTCTGTGGTCTCCTTCATTACTGGGTGGTGAAGAGGCTTTATTCTGCTCAATGCAGTTTAAGAAGTCCTAGGGTGTATCCTCTTTTCCCAACAGTAAAATTCAAAGTGCTTTAGTACAGCTCAGTCACATGCAATGGAGATCAGTTGGTCTGGAGTGGAAACTTGTGAATCACATTGGGAAAGGAAAGAAATAGGTGTCCTCATGGACCAGAGAAAGGAAGCTTTCCCCCAAAGGCTTTCTTGAGAAAATAAAAGAGACTGAGGCCTGTGGCAAACCGGTTGCTAAAATGATTGGTCACAACCCCAGCAATACTAATAAGTATATTTTCCATTCTATTCATGTATAAAGATGGATAAAACTCCTTTGTAAACCATCTGATCATTATTACCCAAATCAGACAAATTCTAGAGATGGCTAAAGCAGTCAGGATTCCATCAGCTGAGGAGATCTTTCGTTTCTTGAGCTAGTCAATGCAGTTCACCTGTGTTATGAATCCATTCCCCAAAATACCAACCATAAATTCTGTATTTACTAAAATGGTGAGGAAGCTATGCAAGGCACTTACCATATCTGCAAAGAGAGAGCTTCAATGTCTAATTGCAATGTTGATGATTTCTTCATTTACCACATTTAAATAGTATATATACTCACTTCTTGGATGTGCAGTTAATTTCTTTCTTTTAAAAAAATTGTAGGCTTAATATCAAGTCAGAAAGCACTAAGGTATGCTAATAAATGGACATATAGCTCCCTTTATAAAAATAATTTTCTCCCATACAGTTAGCTATACTCTACACCAGGTACTTTATGTTCTCAACATAAAATGCATTTTTGGGGGGGTGGGGGTGGATACCCAGGAGAAGGATTGCTAGGTCATATGGTAATTCTATTCGTAATTTTTTTAAGTCAAGTTGTTGTCCTTTCAATCTTAGTTGTGGAGTGTGCCATTCAGCTTCAAGTAGTTGTCCTTTCAGTCTTAATTGTGGAGGGCGCAGCTCAGCTCCAGGTCCAGTTGCCGTTGCTAGTTGCAGGGGGCACAGCCCACCATCCCTTGTGGGAGTCGAAACTGCAACCTTGTGGTTGAGAGCCTGCACTCCAACCAACTAAGCCCTCCGGGAGGCAGCTCAGCTCAAGGTGCCATGTTCAATCTTACTTGCAGAGGGCTCTGCCCACCATCCCTTGCAGGACTCGAGGAATTGAACTGGCAACCTTGTGGTTGAGAGCCCACTGGCCCATGTGGGAATCGAACCGGCAGCCTTCGGAGTTAGGAGCATGGATCTCTAACCTCCTGAGCCACAGGGCCGGCCCCAAAATACATTTTTTTATACTTGATGGTGAAAGAAAAACTGAACTCTCATTTGCTAACATGCAAATAAAGATGTATTCTCTTTCGTTATTTTGCAATGCCTGCTTTATTTAATCTCTATATAATTTGTTCACCAATTTCAGCTGTTATCGATAACATTAAAAAATTCAATGCCTAGAGCTCTAACATACAGTAAATATCTATATCAGTAGATGGAATTTGGTAAGCACTAAAATCGTCACCACTGAGGTGCAATGAAGAAAGACTGAAGGGACATTTCCATAGTTTATCCAAACCATTCAAGTTTCCTGAGTGAACCCAGGAAAACCAGAACTCCTGAATGCTAGATGCTGATAATTTATATTTATTTACCAATAAACTCTTTGTAGGTGCCCAAACACACACATCTTGCAGGAAAACCTTATGGGAAAGGACTTCTTTTTGACAACAAGAAAATGAGGCTCAGAAAATCCAAAATCTTCTTGATTCAAAACTTTTTGCTTTTCTCTAGACTAATTCATAACTTTCATTCCTTCATTAATATTTATTAAGCTTCTCTTTATTTTAAAAATCATATTATGTAAGGATTTTAGAAAACATGATTACTCTTGATGTTATTTAATAGTCTTGTGTTATTTAATACCTGAAAATATTCAGCAAACTTTTGGAACCATTTAAAGGGCTTGTGAGAAGCGATAGAACTCTATCCAGCAAAACAATCTCTCAGTTAAAGCTAGATATGGGCAATAATGAGGGGTTCATCTTCAGAGCGTGAATTGCCCTCATTTAATGCCTCTCCATCTCTCAGTAATACCCATCCCTCTACAGTCAGCAAAGGCCTTTGAGTTTTATTCAGTTTGTTCTTACATCTTCCCAGAAACATCTGCTCTCTGTTAAATCAAAATTCAATGTAAGTAAGTAAGTACACGTTTCCTAAACAAGATGGTGAAATAAAATTATAATACATGTTCTTGCTACTTCAAAACATTTTCAAAAGCAATAAACCAAATCAACAAAGTCCTGTAAAATTGTCAATATTACCCTCCAAGTTAGAGGAATCCAGACTGAGGAATTAAACAGGCAAAAATGGGGAATTTTAAGGAAAATCTTTCAAGATTAGAAGCTCCAACATACAACCAGGGCAGAGGTAGGATAGGCATTCCAGGCTTGGCAACTTCTAGGACACTGAGCTGAATTTGAGGAACATACCACTCCCACAAAAGTGTTAACAAAAATGGCATAATGGAATGGTCTCTGAAACAGAACTTTCATGGGACTTTAGAAGATGAAATAGCACCTAGGTCCCAAGAAAGGTAGGACTCACCACCAAAAGATTGCTCTGCTATTACTGTCCTACCCTCCCACTGCACATACACATGCACGAATTCAAATGTTCACATGTGTGCACACACACACACATGCTGTAGTCTGCATTCAAAAGGTAGCCCTTGTGGAAAGACAAACCAGTTTCATATGAGGTACATAGGGCAACAAGGAGAACACATCATATCACAATAAATAGAAGGTCTGGGACTCAACAGACAGAAGAGGAATAGAAGTGAAGAGATTGGATTCTTCTAAAACTGCAAAGAGAAGTTTTCTGTAGATGCATACTTGTGTGTAGCTTCCCTCCTGAATTGTTTTTAATATACTTATTGAGGTATAATTGAGATACAAATAAGCTCTACATATTTAAAGTGTACAATTTTATGAATATTACATATTTATATTATCTGTGAAATAATCACTTACTCAAGAAAACAAATATATTTTACCGCCAAAAGTTTCCTTATGTCCCTGTGTAATTGCTCCTTCCCACTCTTCCCTATCCCTTACTGCACCCTTCCACCACCATCACCATTCCCAGGCAACCACTTTCTCTCACTATAGGTTAGCTTCCATATTCTAGAATGTTATATAAAAGGAATCATACATCATAGCTCTATCTGGTGTCTTTCACTGAGCATAATTATGACAAAATTAATCAATGTTGTTGCATATATCAACAGTTCATTCTTTTTTAATTACTGAATAGTACTCCATTGTATAAAATAGTTATCCATTCACTTGTTGATGGATATGTGAATTGGTGGGAATATAAACTAGCACAACTACTTTGAAGCAAACATACATACATTTCTTTAAATGTTAAACATACACCTATTGTATGATCCAAACATTCCATTGCTTGTTATTTACCCAAGAGAAATAAAAGCATATGCCTATGCAAAAACTTGACAAGAATGTTCATAATAGCTTTATTTTTTAATGCCTCCTAAATTTTAACTGGAATAAGAAACTATTTAGTAAAAATTGAGTCCCTAAGAAAGTATTTTGTATTACTGCCAAAAGTTCTGGAGACCAGAAGTCTGAAAAGAAAAAAAGTTATTATAATAATTGCATTCCAGTTGTCCAAAAGCTTAAGATACAAGGAGGGTATAATAAAGACCCAAATTGAACTTCTAGAAATTAAAACTACAATATCTGAGATGAAAAATACACTGGATGGGATTAACATAAGATTAGACAGTGCAGAAGAAAACATGAGTGAACTTGAAGACATAGAAATAGAAACTATCTAAAATGAAACAAGAAGGTAAAATAATTTTGAAAAAAATAAAAAGCATAATTCAACTTTTGAGACATTCAAGGGGGCTAATAGATGTGTAATTAGAGTAGCTTACAAGGCTAGGCAGAAGAAATAATGGCCCAAATTATCCTAAATATGATGAAAACTATAAACCCATAGACCCAAAAAGTTCAATATGCCCCACGCACAAGAAACAAAGCAAAAACTACACCAAGACACATCATAATCAAATTTCTCAAAGTAGTTTTAAAAAGAAAATATTAAATAGCCAGGAGAAAAGTTATGTTTAGAGGAACAAATAAGGATAATAGAATATTTCTTTAAAGAAATAACATAAGCAAGAATCTATGTAACAACATCTTTAAAGTACTGAAAGAGAGAAAAAAAACTCAACCTAGAATATTCAGACAAAATATTTTTCAAAACTGAAGGAGAAATAAAGACTTGTTTAGACATAAAAAGCAAAAAGAATTCACACCAGCAGACCCACACTCAAGAAATATACAAGAACATTGTCCAGGCAGAAAGAAAATGATGCTTATTTTACAATTCTTTGTAAAATAAGAATTTTACAAAGGCATAAACATCAGATATGGTAACTGTATGGATAAATATATAAGATTTTCTCTTTTTAATTTTTTAAAAAATGTAATTGTTTAAAAATAACATGGAGTTTTAACATATGCAAAAGTAAAATGTAATATTTTTCTAAAGTAGCTAATAATAGTGACAATACTTTTCAAATTGGATATGATACAGACAAAAGGAATAGATAGTTTAATAAATTCTTCTAAATTGGACACTGGTATTAACACCACCCAGGTTAAAAAATAATGAAGCTCACTACATTCTCCTTCCTGATCACACCATCTCTTTTACTCCCAAATAGAACCCACCATCCTTTGTGAAAGTAATTTCCATAATTTTCTTTGTTGTTTTACTACCTAAATATGATTTCTAGATACTATGGCTTAGTTTTGCCTGCAACGAGGTTTTAGGAAAATAAAGTCACTTATGTGGGTTTTTTGTTTATTGATTTTTTTGGTGGGGGGAGAGGTCTAGTTCCTTTCATTTAAAATCATATTTAAGTGAAACAATCATCTATGTGGTGGTATGTGATTTTAGTGTATTTATTTTTGTTATTGCATAATTTTCAACTAAGTGCATTTACCACATTTTAATGATCCATTCTACTGTTGATGGAATATACTCATAATAACGTTGTTATGAATATTTTTATACATGGATCCTGATGAACATAAACACATTTTTGAAATATTCATTTAAAGTATTTCACAATTTTAGGATTATTCACGATATCTATTCCCAATGACTCTCCATAAAAATACAGTATGCCAATTTAATTGAGTTATTCATTAAATCATTTCCAAACTGCAGGTTAGTATCTGACATCGTTAAAGATGAGCTTTATCAATAAGGTATCTTAATATACACAAGAGTATTAACAGGTTAGGAAGTATGATTAGTAGTATCAAATAAAAAGATAACTTTTCTGCTTAGTAATTAAATCTTACATAAATGTATATTTATTCACATTTCATTTTTAAAATGTTTCTTATTTTAATGTCTCCAAATAAATGAATCTGAATGGAAGTAGGGCTGGAAAAGCAAATTAAGTCAAGAAAAAGAAAAAGCCTTCGACTCGTAAAAAAATTATCTAGAAAAGTAAGTCTTAAGTAAATCTTTGCTTTTGAATTTATATGTGATTTTCCCTCATAGAAGTTCTATCATAAAGAAACTTATAACATCAGTAACAGTTCACGGCTATGATTTTTCTTCTTCATCTTTCTTACACAACTTGAATATCCTAAGCTTTTTACCTGCCTGTATTAATTTTAATCTTCCTTATCTGTACCATCAAGTCAGTATTATTTATTGTCACATAAACACAGTTTACAAAGATTCATTCTGCTAGGAGACACATGATGCCCATCTTATTTCCTTTCTTTCAGCCAGCACCTCAGCTGCCACAGAAATGACAGAAAAACCTGTCTTAGCTTTTTATTTCCCCAAATCAGGATAAATGAGTGGCCTGAAGGATACAGGACTCCAAGAACCTCGTAAAGCATGAGAAGTGGTTTGTTCTGCAGAGTATTAGAACTCCAAACTGAGACGATTAGAGTCACAAAGTAAATAGCAAAAAGCAAGAGAAAGGAGATCACAGTTTGCATGGCTCTTATGTGGACCTTGGTGCTGGGATCTCGGGATCCTTTGCCACTGAACTGCGTCTTCTTGAGATGTTTCCACAGGGAAAAAATTAACAGCACAAACGACGTCAGGGACGTAGTAAAGGGTATGATGTTTGCTAGCGTGAATACAGTCCTATCTGAAAGTTGCACGATGTCCTGCAAATTGGTCTTCCAACTGATGTTTCCTTCATATTTATTCATCTGCATACTTATATTTGTCACGGCAAGATGAAAAACCAAGAAGACCAAAGTTCCCAACAGTATCATGGGAACTACTCTTTTAACTTTCCACTTCAGGTGAAGAAAAAGAAGGCTAGAGAAATTGGCTATCTTGAGCAAATAAAATATGCTGAGGCTAGTGGCAAGCCAGAGGTTAAAATGGTTGCTTATCGTCCAGATCGTTTGAAGAATAATTCTTTCCTCTATACTACGTAACGCTGGACTAAACATAGTTGCATACCAATTTCCTACTATTTCCCAGAGTAAACCAATCCTGGAGACCGCCAGAGCAGTGAGAATTCCATCAGCTGAGGAGATCTTTCGTCTCTTGATCCACTCAATGCAGTTCACCAGTGCTATGAAGACATTAGCCAAATTTCCCAAAACAAATTCTGTCATTAATAGGATGGAAAAAATGATCCGTAGTAAACTTATCATATCTGGGAGGACAAAAGCCAATCTGGGGGGTAAGGGGGAAAAGCCAAACCTAGTATCACTGCGCGAGATTTCTTAATATCCTCAAGTTCCTCCTGCACCTGGTTTCTAAATGTGCAGTAAAGTTTTTGTTTTCTTTTAAATTCTGAGATTAACGTCAAGCAGAACACCAAATTCTGCTAATGGATGAGTTCGAAGCTGTCTTTATTAAAAACGTTTCTCAAATAATTTAAATGAATTCTTGTGTCCTTGCCACAAGCTGGAATATTTCATAGCTGATGTTAAAATGAGAGCTGAATTTTCATTTGCTAACATGCAAATAAAGACAAATTATCTTTCATAGTTCTGCAGTTTTTTGCCTTGTCTCACCTCTACATAATTTGAATTTATTTTGCCTAGTAAAATTTTAAATCTAATGCTTAGAACATGCAGCAGTTGTCTAAATTAGTAGATGGGTCTTATTTTAACAAAAACATTAGATCCATGCAGAAAGACTTAACGGAATTTATCTATAGGTTTTCCAAGGCTTTCTTTTCAAAAACTTTCTAGTTTCCCTAGAACCATTAGGAAGGCCAATACTCTCTAAAATTGGGTGCTAATAACTAGCATTTATAAATACCTTTGTTGTTTACAAGCTTACACACACATACACACACACACACACACACACACACACACACACACCACCTATACATTTCATTTGATCTCCTGAAAAAATGATTTTTGTAATTGCATTGCACACAAATCCAAGGGTTTGGATACAATTGCTCTCTTAGGAAACTGATTCTATCCACTCAAGACCATGGCACATATCTACATTTGTTCAGATCTTTTATGTTCATCATTATAATTTAATAAACTTCAATAAAATATGATATATTACGTCTGAGACTTATTTCCTAACACCTTATAGTTCTTGTTGCTATTATGAAAAAGTTCAGTTTCAAGTATCATACTCAAATTAGTTATTATTGGTGAATAGTGCCTTATTTGGCAATTTTGCTAAATTTACTTATTAGATAAATTTATTACTTATTTCTTTGTGGATTACTTTGGATTATCCATAGGTAAACCTGTTGTCTGCAAGAACAAAATCTGTTTCGTCATTTTCATTCAAATTCTCATATGAGTTAATTTATCTTTTCTCATTGTATTGGCTAATACCTCTGACACAAAGCTTTTCTTTATCCTGGCATCAGCAAAAAGATTCTACATTTTACCATTAAGCACAATATTCTTACTTTTTTTTTGGTATACACCTTTTATCCGATTATTGTCATTTCCTTCCATGTATACCAATTCAGTAAACAATTTGGTCAAAAAGTATTCCAATATGTGTTAATAGTCAGAGTTCAATCAGGAGACAGACCACACAGAAATTTGATGATAAAAAGTTTAACATAAAGAACTATTAACTATAATGGGATTGGAGTAATGAGGGATTGACTAGAAAGAAGTAAAGAAGACTCTACAGAATATAGAAATAGCAAATAAAAGGAATAGTCATTTTTCCAGGGTTAAGATATAACACCCAAAGAAAAACCTCCACACAAACTTACCCACTCTCCAGGCTAAGAACCACACCGTGTTGAAGATGGCACAGCTATGGCTCACTGAGCTGTGCCACCAGCAACTGCTGGAAATCCATTGTCTAGACCTTGCCAGAAATTTACCTCCTGGGGACTGGGAAAGCTGTTCAGGGAGAGCGGTGTTACCACCAATGCTCTGCTGTAAACTACTCTAGGGACATGCTGGAAAAAGCTGTTGACTGCTGGGTGCTGCGGACCAGAACACACCATGGAACAAGACACTGCACTGGAGAAGCTGCTGCACTATGAGCCAAGCACTAAGATGTTGTCCAATTTATCTGAATTTTTTAATTTTTTGGTGAAAAAGTGTGCTTATATGCATTTAGTTTTTATTTTACTAAGTACAGTTATTACATTTCTAATGTTATATATATTTGATTTTTGTCTGTTTATTGATTTTCATAAAGAATCTTTGGTTTTACCCTCATCTATATTTTGTTTTAGTTTTCTATGTCTTTAATTTCTTCCTTCATTATTATTTGCAGATTACAAAGGAGTTAAGAATGCAAGTTTGGGAACCAGATTGCTTATGCTAACATTTTTCGATTTTTTTCTATTTTCTATTGTGTGACCTTAGGCAAGGTACTTAACCTTTTTTTAATTCCTCAGTTTCCTTATGTACCAAATGTAGTATAATTATTTTCAGGATTAAATGTGATAATGTATGTAGAGCACTGAGTATAGTTTTCTATATACAATAAAACTAAGTAAACATTATTCTATTCCTAACCTTTTTATATTTTTAAATATTATTTTGTCATTCATTTCCACTTTCATTTTTTTGATTGCTTATTTCCATTTAATGCAAATTCAGTGAGCACAGGGAATAAAAGATCATCTTACATGCCACCAATATTTTGCTTAGTATTTCAAAAATTGCATATTGACAAAGGTTTGAAATGTGACATTTTTTACATATTTACATATTTTCTTCTGTATCATCAATGTACTTCAGGCCAAAGTGCCTTCAGAGGAGACTTCGGGGTTGGCATTGTGTATATAGCCCAGTGTTTGAGAATTTGTAACACCGTGTTCGTTTTAGAATATATTTATTAAAAATCCTTTTCTTCTTTATTGCTTCATGCTCATTTGCATTTTTTTTTCACTGCATGGTGGCATGTGGCTTGATTCCACATATATTCATTAGTCTCTCAGCATTGCTACTATCTTGAGTTAAATAATTGGCCCATTCACCTTCTTAATCATTTTTTAAAATAAATGCATTCATAGATATGAATTTTCCAGCTTTGGCTGAAATTTTCAAGCTTTCATTTAGGTAGTGCTTTTATTCTTGT